>NW_024464920.1:30000000-35000000 GCF_017591425.1 Ochotona curzoniae
CTGCCTCCACGCAGAAGACAAGTAACACAACACCCACAGCCACACTGCATGGAGTGGCTTTTGATTTTGTTAGAGCCAAAATAGTAAAATGGAGTTTTTTATTGTAGTACATTCATGGCTATTTTTTTTTAAAGAAGCAAAAATGGAGCTGGACAGTAAAATAGATCTTTTAGAACGTTGCATGTTCACACATATATGACAAAGTACATGACAGGCACAGCCTGCAATCACACACGTGACATGAATGAATTGCACAAGTATAATGGCAAACAAGAATAAGCTACAAGACAATGTGTCCTGGGCACTTCTATCAGTGAAAAATGGACAAGCAGATCGAATCAGTCCCATGGCTACACTTTGACAGTTACTCCAGAGTATCCTGCAGAAGCTCTGGGCTCCTGGCCACACAGGAGTAGCTGCCTTTTGAAACGTCATCCAGCTGCATGTGTGTATGTTGCCTTTTCTGTGTGTAACAGTTTCTGGAGACGTAATCCTGCCAAACGACTGGTCATTAAATGCCGACACTCCTCAGGAAGCGTTGACCAGCACACAGGAATGGGGTGGACACAGGGAGGAAAGGGAAGGCATCTCATCATGTCCACAATGCACCTCCTAGAAGCTGCAAGAATGATGAGTGAGATGCAGTATGGAGGGCAGAAAGGGGCTGGTAAAATCTCAAGCACCTGCTAGCTGAGGTCTTTGATGGCTTGCAGGTAAACGTGGCCTCTTCTGTCAAGAGCAAACAGAAGCAAGCTCCCCAACCAACCTTCCAGGTACCAACACCTGCAGCATTGTGTAGGTCCCACTTCTAACCAGCTGGCAAGGACAGGTACTCCATTCACAAACCAAATCTGGAAACTTTCTCGGAGAAATCAGCCAGAATCAAAGACAGTGGGGAGGCAAGACATGGACGACATGGGTCTTCAGTGATATTCTGAGGAACTCTGGCTGACAGGTGAGAGATGACCCCCTTATTTCCTTCAATTAATAAAACTAAGCAGGAAATGAACCAAGGGAAATTCAGGAATTCCAAAACCTGGAGAAGGTGCTGACCCCATCCTGCAGGCTTTGTAGCACATGTGTCTATGGCTCCAATAAGCAATAAGGACCACGCTGCTAAGGTTGGGGAGGGTGTGGTGTCCAGGGTGGTGGTTCTTGAAGAGTGACTATTCCACAGCATTTCACTGCTGTGGGGGTAGAAAAGGAAAAGGCAAAAATTGGTGGTTGGAGGACAGCCTGTCTTTGGAATTCCAGAGATAGAGGTCATTTGAAAAAGGTGGGAAGACAATGAGTCAACCAAGTGTCTGTGTTGTTTCTGGCATTCCAGAAAGGAGCTTATGCTAGGGAAAAACTCCAGCCCTCCACCTTTGGGAGAATCCTTCCTCAGTATCGCTGGGATGAAGGAGCTTGGCTCCAGGACTTCCAAGGGGACAAAATCCATGGTTGTTCAAGTCTCTTGCATCCACTGGTATGGTATTTGCGAATGAACTTTGTACATTCTCTTATATATTTTAAATTATCTCTAGATGACTTGCAATACCAAATGCAATGTAGATGCTAGGGAAAACAGTCATTATAGTACAGTATGGAAGAGGTAATGACAAGGAACAAATCTGCACGTTTGATATAAGCAAAATTTTTAAAAAGTGGCTGAATTCGCAGGTGCAGACTGTTATGTAGCTGGTTGAATCGGCAGGCACAGACTGTATTTGGAGAGGCTGAAGCAGAAGAAACAACGAGGAGAGGAGAAATGTCGAGCTACGCGATGCTTGTTAGAGTCTTTAGCAACATTCTAGAGCCAACACCTGCAAACTCATCCTGACTTGAGATTCCATGGCCTCCGGTTCCTCTTCCACATGAGGAGAAAGCAGGGTTTAATGTGGGGAAGCAGTTGAAAACATGGAAGACTTGAATGAATTTATTTATTTGAGAGGTAGGGTTATAGAGAGAGGGAGAGAGACAGATGGAGAGACCCTCCATCTTAATTCACTCTCCAAATGGCTGCAATAGCCAGAGCTGGATCTTGGAGCCAAGATCACCATCCAGGTCTTCCACATGGGTGGCAGTGGCCAAAGTACTCAGGCCATCTTCTTCCTAGGTTTCCTAGGGACATTATCAGGGGCTGGACTGGAAGTGAAGCAGCCGGCACTGAAACCAATGGGGTGCCAGCTTTGCAGACAGCCTGCTTAACCCAGTATGCCACATTGCTACCCTCCCTTACATTTCCATTCTTGAGATTATCCCAAACGGGTCTCTTTGAAGCTGGAAAGTTTCAGTTTTGTCCCTGAGTACATGAATCTGAGACGAGGGAGAACATTCCAAGGCAGGAGTCAATCATGTGCCCTCTGAGAGAGCCATGTGCACTGTTGATAGGCTAAGAATCTTCTAAGCAGAGAACCTTCTAGAATGGAGATGCAAACTATACAAAGAAAATCTAGATAAACTGTGCTATGACTTCTGAGTTTCAGAACACGTGAATGCTGAAAAAAAATTCCCAATGAAATTTAGAATTGGGACAATTGAGAATGCCCAATTCTAAATTGACATCAATAAAGGCCGAAACCCAAATCCCAGGTTCACTGAGCCTAACTATTTACTAAAGACATCATTTCTCAGTGATCAGTTCAAGAGGCAAACCTATCAGACCCCTACTGTAAAGGAATTCACAGAGACACCTCTGCTGCTCGGTGAATTCCCAGCTTTAGAGCATGACCACAAGGCATCTTGGGGGTCCTAGATAGTGTGTAGTATTTAATGGAAATGATGGTTGTTGATTTGAAGTAGCTAGTGTACAAATTTCCTTAGATAAACCACATTGTACTTTACAAAACCCCAGGGCGCATGAACAGTCTTGTTCAAAGGTCAGAACTGACTGAGAGAATCAGGGCCGACATTGTTCACTTTCAGATACAGGTTATACTAGACCTACAGCACCATCGTGGGATAAAAATAGATCCAAAATAGATCTTATTCAGTGCCTGCTAGTTGATTCCCGCAAAATCTTACAGACCCAAAAACCTATGGGTTTAGGGGACAGTAAAGGAGATTCAATGATAACCATGACAACAAGACAAGCCCCTTCTCTGACTTGACCAAGATTATCAAACCCAAGATAATGAGGAAGGACCCAGCAATGGCATTTCCATGGACAAAGGAGCTCCTCAGGCCCTCCACCTTGTCAATAACTTTGGAAACTGATCAGGGAAGCTCTGTAAGCTGGCACACTATACCCCACTGACTCCTTTCCTAGAGTTCACGCTCTTGGTGCCAGCTGATGCCAGCCAATGCCAGCCAGTCCTCTAGGCTGAGCAAGCTGACTCCTCTACTTTGGGTATGGTGCTGTGCTGTATCAGGAAAATGTCGCTAATTTAGCACAATACCGCTGGCAGGAGATTAAACTATGTGAGTTTCCAATATCCTGTTGGTAGAATATAGTTGTTAGTTCTAAGTTAAGCAGTGAAACATAATTTCTGAGTGGCGTGCACAACTTCAAAAAGTGCATGTGAAAAATACGTGTTGAGAAAAACCTCAGCATGCATTTTTAAATTGCCTGCACCAAAATAATCAATCTTTTGATGCCACTTTTTCCATGAAGTTTTCAAAACACCTTCAAATGCAAAGGGGATCATCAATAAGAGCCCTCTACCTCGGGGCTACCTATTGCCATGTGAGATACAGCAAAGCAGTAGCAGGTGGCACTGGAGGTTATGGTGGGTGGGAATAACGGCTGTTGATGGACTCAGAGCTGCATGTGACTCTTAGGGTCTACAGCAGCAGAATACTTAGAGCTTCCCAAGATGGAGCCAGTGACAGCTGTCAAATCTGTGGCTCTGGTGAATACGACTACTCCACCCGAGAGGGACTCAAGAGAAACTCATAATAGGATGTAGTCAATGAAAGAAATCTAGGACTTCCTGTTGGACTAGAACTGACTTTTCTCCAAGTGAATATGACATTCAAGTTGGCATTGGTGAACGTTGCTTAATGGAATATTATGAAATGCTACTTAATAATAATTTAGTGATTGTTTTATAATAACTTAATAATATCTAATTATGATCATTTAATAGCTATCAAATGTAGAATGTTTTCTACAAAAAAAAAAAAACCACGTTTTTCCTGGAAAGTAATGCAGTGTGGCTCTCAGAACTTTCCAAAGCTCTAGGTGAGAAATATGAATGTGAGAATACTCATACCTATTGGAAATCCTTAACTAGAAGACAGAACACTGATGCGGTGTCCACTGACAAGTCCCACTCTGACTTCAAGGATACTTTAGAAATGAATTTAAAAATCACATTCAGTTCTCCAAACTCAAGTCTTACAAGTCTGAGACCATTCATATCTAGGAATGTGATCCCTGGGCCCCTTGGGTGTACTTCCTGGGAGCCACAGAGAAGCCTGTTGGTTTCCAGGTGAGGGTTACAGCAGTTTATTCCCTGACAGTTGCTTCCATAGCCTGTCTCCCACCTGCCCATCTTTCCCAATAATGATCTTCTATTCCCATCAAACTCCAGCTTTTCATCTCATCAGTGTTTCTTGCCAAACACGCTTCCAGATCTCCAAAAAGTATCTTACCAAGAACGCATGACCCAATTTTTAAAATTTATGTTCATCCTCCAGGTCATTCCCCAAATTCCCAGCTCAGCTAAGGATGGACGAGTTCAAAGCCAGGATTCTGGAACCTCATCTGGATCTCCCACATGGGTGCTAGGGAATCCATGTACTTGGATCACCACCCAGTACCTCCTAGAGTGTGCATGAGCAGGAGCCAGAATTATTAGTGGATGTGAGACTTGAATCTGGCATTCTGATATAGTGTGTGGATGTCCCGAGTGGGGTATTAAGAGCTGCTCCCATCACATCATTTGAGAACTGTAATTCCCTCTTCATTTCCACATTTTGCTTTTGACTCTAAGAGTGAATCTAACTTGCACATAACCTGTGTTTCCTAGAATCTCACTAGCTTGGGGTTTTTAAAGGATTATCCACAGTTCTCCTTTCTTGCTCCCCCACCCTACCCTATTCCAAGAAGAGAAAGCATGGTGGGAGGTGACTCACGAGCAAGAGGCTACCCTCTGGCTGTTGTGGAGCTCTCCTGCTATATTATAATCACTTAAACTCAAATCAACTTTTCAAATAGAATGACACAGGGAACTTTTTAAAAATAATGATACTCCTTGTCAAAAAAGCAGTGGAAGATGCCCAAGTGTTTGGGCCTCTGATATCCATGTGGGAGGAACTGTGGATGAAGCTCTTGGCTTTGTACTGGCCCCGCTGTAGCTATCGCAGCCATTTGAAGAATGAACTAGCAGGTGGAAAGTCTCTCTCCCTCTCTCTTTCTCCTCCTCTCTCTCTCTCCCTCTCTCTCATCCCCTCTCTGTAACTCCACATTTCAAATGAACAAATAAATCTGTAAAAGAAAATACAGATACTAGTCAGACACTTAGGTGCACCAAGTTGCCACTTGGGACTCCCACATCCCATGCTGTATTGCTTGGGATACAGCCCGGCCTCTATCCAGCTATAGCAGATTGTGAACTGATTAATTGGGTTCTTGACACTTACATAGGAGACCCAGATGGAGTTCCTGGCTCTTAGCTTTGGCCTGGGCCAGTCCCAGCTATTGGCAACATTTGGGGAATGAATTATTGTATGAAACATTTTGCCCTCTCTGTCATTCTGCCTTTCAAACAAATATGTGAAACTTTAAAAAAAAAAAGGCACCTGGATGCTATCCTACACAAAAGCAGTCAAAATCTTTCAATGAAGCACTAGGGCTGGAATGTTTTAAAACTGTGGATTGTTTTATTGAGCACTATGGTTTTCAGAGTTAGTGGTGGGCTTTCAGGAAGCAGTTCTTTGCGACCAGATGTCAGCCCACACAAGCATGGCGTGATAGAAGCAGCACAAGGATTCTCCAGCCAAATCATTCCAACTGTCCCACTCGCGGCATTTGCTTTGCCTCCCCAACCTTGAAGCAGCACTTTTCTTGGTAAAACAGCTCCTGACAACACACTGCTGCTCTCCACCCCTCTCATGAACTTTTGTGCAAATCTCTCAGGAGGCAGCACTTTGATCACTCTCACTCATTCAGAACATGCAAATTAACTTTGCACTGTGAATTCATCATTTCCCATTTTCCCCAAGGTGATTCAGAAATGTAGAGCTCACTGCCAGGCAGTAGGCAAGTATGTGAGCCTGTGGAATTGCCTCCCTGTCCATTAATGGCAGAACACACTTCACAAGGCAATTGACAATTCCAACAACAACCAAAACCAGTATTTGTGCCATTTGAAAGAAATAGAGAGGCTTGTTTTGGAAAACACAGCTTGGTTTATTGAGATGTCAAGCAGTGTTGAAATGCACAGTCACAGCTAACCTCGCATCAATCCCTCTTTTCAGAAATCACACACTTTTGTTTGCAAAGCACTGGGTTGGAACACTCTGCTACTGCGTGGACACCTTGTCAGTTGTTAGACTCAGGTCAGGAAATGCACAGGCACATGAAACCCATGCCATTTTAATGATTTGCTAATCAACTGATAAGTACATAGGAAGGACTGTGCAAGAACAGGACAGAAAATCATCGTGTTGACAAATGTTCACTTTCTGAGGATCCTCAGGTTTGAGGTTATTTCCATCCATTTAAACTGAAGCGCACTCACTCATTCATTCGTTCAACTCACCTTTTCTTGTTCTCTAACTGTTCCAGGTACTAGACTGAGTTGTGGCTAGACTTAAGAATAAATTGTAGCCCCACATGTTAAAATCTACAGTCTGCAGCCAATCATATATAAGCAGATAATGATCTTTGCAAATAGCATTTCTCTCCAAGTTCTCTTCTCTCGTCTTTCTGTCTGGTCAAATTCTATCCAACTCCTTAGATCTTGAGTAAGATCTCTCACCTGGAACCCTTCCTTGACACCTCAAGTTAGAGTCAAGTGTCCTTCCCTTGGACTTTCATACCACACAATACTTACTTCCATCCTAAGGCTTTGAACTTGGCATGTCATGCCCATCCAGATATCTCCAGTGGCTAACAAGATGCGAACAATTGACTGAATAAGTGAATCCATGATACAAGTCTGCACAGGAAGTGAAGAAAACCCAGGAAGGAAACAGCCAAAGAGACTTCCTGCAAGAGGTCACCACTGCGTCAAATCATAAACGTAACGTCTGAGTTATCCAGGCTCATGCTAACTAGTGAGAAAGGCATTTCAAGAGAAAGTCAGCACTGAGAGAAGTCTGGAGGCCACAAGAGGCAGGGTGTCTGCCAGAAAGCCACCAGCAGCACTGTGCTGATAGAGTACAAGGAGGAACACTAAACTGGAGAAAAATCACTGGAGACCAGAAATCTCCCCAAGCCACACACGCCCATTCTCTCCAGTGTTCCCATCTAAATAGAAGGACACAGCAGCCCCAGAAACCTATCTTCAAAGGAGAATTAGACTGATGCCCAACCTGTGTGTCTGTCTCTAACTCACACATCATGCTGAGCTGTCCTGATCCAGGCACTACTCCTCATGCTGCACTGTTAGGTCTCATGTATGGAGTCTCAGGGTAAGCTTCCAGTCACTGCATTGTTCACTCCTTGCAGAAAGTTGATTACAAATGATGGGTGGGGCCCAGCGCGATGGTGCAAGTGGTTAAGGTCCTCGCCTTGCACGCCCAGGATCCCATATGGGTGCCGGTTCTAATCCCAGCAGCCCCGCTTCCCTTCCAGCTCCCTGCCTGTGGCCCGGGAAAGCAGTCGAGGACGGCCCAAAGCTTTGGGACCCTGCACCCGCGTGGGAGACCCAAAAGAGGCTCCTGGCTTTGGATTGGCTCAGCTCCAGCCATTGCGGCTGCCTGGGGAGTGAATCATCGGACGGAAGATCTTCCTCTCTGTCTCTCCTCTCTGTATATCCACCTTTCCAATGAAAAAATAAAATAAATCTTAAAAAAAAAAGATGGGGGACACACCTTGTTTAGTGTGGGAGGCCCAACCTTTCCCCTGACCAGCCTCTTCTTCTACCTGAACAGAATATTGCTTCATTTCTCTCTCCTCCTCTGTAGTGTGTTTTAAGTCTGAATTTCAGTGATTTTATCTTTTTCATCCATTATAACCAATAAACTTCCCATTAAGGTCACCTCATTGCTGGCACAGTGGTATAGCACACTAAGACGACTGGCCGAGAGAGGTCTACGGAGGGCCAACTGGTCACCCCTGGCCTTTTGTCTACAGTCTCCCTCCCTCTAGAGAACTATTACAATTAATGAGAATCAACAATCTAAGGTGTAAAATACGATCACACACCAGACTCATCTCCCTAGAACCATAAGAAGGACTTCACAAGCATCAGTGTGGTGTGGGGTAGACTGGCCCGAACCACTTCTGTGGTTACAAATAAGAGATGAGAACAATACGTTCAGAACAGAAAAGGGATGAACCGAAGAATGAACCCAAGCATTTAAGAAATTGGGGTGCAAGGTCACAATTTCAATGTGTGAGTCCAGCAACACGACGATGGCTTTAAACAAATCAAACAAGGCACTTTGAGGAGTTCTAGTAACAAACATCTCGCCACTAAGCGGCAGAGCATTCAGAGATCCTGGCCATGGCTTTTGGCTGGCCGCCACGTGTCGTTAGTGACCTGTTTTCACTGCAGCGAGATCAGCCGCGACTGAAGGTGCCTGAATCAGCAGTTTCCCCCTGTGCTTGCTGGCTGCAGGCTGCAGGAGCTGACACCAACATCACAGAGCATGCCACCCCCTGCACTCTCCCGGGAGGTGGAGAGAACGCCGGTTTGCAAGAAAGATGTTGGCTCTCACCCGAGGCTTCCTTGAGATCCCAGCTGTCATGCCTCCTCCATATAAGCTGCTGAACTCAGAATTATCTTAGCTGAATAATTAATCAGGACTAAAAATAGCTCCAAACTTCCTGGGTTTTGCTTAAACGCTGCTCAGGTGGAAGAGGTAGTTAACAAAAAAATCTAATTACAAAAACATATTTTACATCAAAATATGAAAATAATTGCAATAGTGCAGTCGGCGAGACACTTTGCAATTAATTTTGCTCTCAGTTTCTTTAAAAAAAAACATCCTTTTGAATTGAAAGTCGATTTGAGATGCTCAATTCTTATTGAGTGTTTAAAGAAGCTAGGAATTGTACTCAGAATCTTCTAAGAATACCTTCCAACCCAAATCCATAAGGAAAAAAATTATATAGCCATTGGTTTCAAGAGCTACAGGACAGCCAGTTGTTACCAGGCAGATTAGACACGGACCAGAGTCCCACAAGAGGGCGCTCTCTCCACCCCTGGTCCTCCAAGCTGAGCCCTCAGCCTTCCCTGCAGCCCTGGCTGCCCTCTTGCTTTGCTCTCCTGCAAACAGCGAATGCGCAGGGTCCTGTGCAACACCACTCTGTGAATGCTTCCTGTTGCCTAAGCTCATCAGGCCAGTGTCACCACTGGTGCGTAAGCGATGCAACTTTGAATGAAGGAAAATTCAGCAAAACATAAAGAATGAACTAACAGATAAATCTCTCCTCTTTCTCTCCCCCTCGTTTCCTCCTCTCTCTAAAAAAAGTCAAATAAATAAACAAACAAAACTAAGGTGACACGGGCCCTTTCTAATCAGTGAACACTCTCGTACTGGCTTGCCAACGAGAGGCCTGAGTCAGTGTTCAAGACAGAATTGACCTGTGTGGCCTTTGTGTGAAAGCAGAAATTGTCTCGAAGCCTGGCAAACCTTTGGTCTCAAGTCAATAGGGGACCCATGAGTTACCCAGCACTGCACTGGTTCCATGAGAGAGGGCCCATAGAATACAGCCAATTCATTCACTCCCCATGACATGAGCTGGCCACAAAGCGCAAAGATCAAGAGCTGAGCCACAACAGCTGGTGCTGACATAAACTCTACTCAACTTGTAACTCTCACCTCCTCCCCATAAATATTCAGTAGGCTTTTATGCAAACATTTTTCCTATTCAGTATCACTGGTCAGTGTGTAATGAAAGTGCTGAAGGTCACAGCTTAAATTATTAAAATTCTAGCAGGTATGCCATGTCCTGGGCTTGGAAATGCATGCAAATTTCTTCATTTGAATAATTGATTTAATATTGTTAGTTCCACCCCATATGATCTGGTTAGAGCTTGGGTCTGTGGAAGGCTCACAGCCCATTTTATTCCCTATGGATTGATTAGCTTCAGAGGAAGGCTATTCCCACAGCCACAGAACCTTTTCCTAGCTTCTCAACCTAGATGCATATAGGACTATGGGATATCCTAGCTTCCAAGAAAAACACCTTAAATCCTTATCTTTCTGTAGCAGTAGCTCATATTCCTGTAAACACAAAGTCCTGGTCATCTTTTATAGGAGCATCCAGGAAAGGTTACTAATCTTGATTTGGCAAAAGTGATGCAGAACAGGAGAGGTGGTGGGGGAAGCTGATTTCTCACTGGCTACATGACTGAGGAGCAACTCAACAGGCAGTGACAACCCATGACCTGTGGCTCCCTAAGAGGCAGGAGAGAAAGAAAAGGCAGTGGAGACACCTCAAAATGAGACCAGAGGTTTTGCAGGAGTAGCTTTCCTGCTTCCTTCCACTCTGTTCCCCTACACCTCCTGTTTCATTCCTGTCTTAAATATTTGTCACCAAAGTCATTCCTGCCTGCTTGTCTCTACCCCTAGGTAGATTTCAAGCGCCACATGGGCCACAGCCATGGTTAGCTGGTCGACAATGGTGAATGAACTTATTACATCCCCTCAAATCTGTTACACTGTAGGCTTGCAATAAATACCTCCTAACATAAGCCTTAAATGGGTAAAACCTGATGCATACAGATATATACCCAGAAGGGAAGACCAACACGCAATGCACATGACCCAGAATGTGGAGCTCAAAGTCAGGCCCTTGGGAGGACTTCACAGAGAGGCTGAAACCCAAGGGGCAGGAAGAATCATGGCACTGCCAACCATGAGACATACATTATTGTGATCGAATCAGCTCAGAAACCTTGTTTGTAGACACCCACTTAGTGGATGTGTCTCAGTGTTTTTCGTCTTTGTACTCGCCTTTGAAATTAGTTACATGATCAATGCGATTCTGTGTATCTGGAACACTGCCAGAGGTGGGGCACATATGAAGAGGACAGGCCTGCGGAAAGCCATGTTTCTAGGCAATTCCTTCTAGGAGAATAAAATGCACTCTTGGTGTTCCACTGCCAGAATAAGGGGAGCTCGTAATAGTTAGGAAATGCTGTCCCTGTCTGAAGCCTGCCTCTCTTTTTCCTGCATCACTGACTTGCAAAGGCTCTTGACTCCACTGCCTACTCCTATCAGTTAAGCATATCCATTAAAAACCAGGAACCCGGAGGCTGACATTTGGCATAGAAGACAGTGCTTGGTACTCCCACGTCCCATATTGTAGCACCTTGCTCAAGTTCTGGGTACTCCACTTCTGATCCAGTCCCCTGAGCACCCTCAGAGGCAGCAGATTCAGCAGTTAGGTTCCTGCCACCCATCTTGGAGATCTAAATGGAGTTCCAGGTTCCTGTCTTCCGCCTGACCCGTCCCTGGCTGCTTGGGGGCGGGGGGCGCATCTGGGGTGTGAGCTAGTGGATAAGCAATGTCTTTCCATATGCGTTTTTCTGTCTTTTAAATAAGATGAAAATGAAGAAATGAAAACAGATGAAACCAGGAGTCTGTTCCCATGTACCCAGATCCACTGGGTTGTTCCTTGTCACAGAACCCAGGCCAGATTTCCTTGTTTCCAAAAGCACTATCCAAGGCAGCTTTCTGCAGCAATGACCAACATGGACACCCTCTATTGTTAGCAATGAGTTGTTGATACATAAAGTTTTCTGAAGATATAAGAAAAACTTAATTTTAGATTTTGTTATGTTATATAGAGCCAGCATCAAAAGCTACATAGACTCTGTATCGCATGAGGCACTTGAGATAGCTACTGCAGAGTGTGAAGAAAGCAGAAAAGCAAAAGAAAGGGAGGGAAGAGGGTCAACTGTATGATACACACAGTTCCTCCTTACAGTGGAGATCTCAATGTTAGCTGACCATTGCTTGTTAAGTAATATGAACATCAAATGTTGAAACTGACAGGGTCGTGGAGATCATCACAAGTCATATTGCCTTGTTTGTGTTCCTTATGCCTCTGTGCAGACAGCTCTCTATCCCTAATCCCATGTCAGCTAATCTTAATTTGGATTCCCACACACAAATATCAAAAGCAAATACATCCCAAACTAAAAATAGTGTACACATGAAAGTTTGTTTAAACAAATCAGTCTTCCTTGGGAAGCTGATGGAGCGATGGACCATGGGGCTGGTGGCAGAGTGGAGCCTCTCTTTGATCCTCTGAGAGTTACAAGTTGAAAATGTTGCTTGAATGAGACTCGTTCTCTGGGGGTTCAAGCTGCCTCTGACCTCCCCACTTTGGGTGCTGATTTCCTTAAGGCTATTTTTTTAAATTCCTTAGGTCTTCTTTTCTCTTGCCTTGTGCCATGCATTCATTTATTTATTCCTTCATCAATTTATTCTGCAAATGAATATGAGTGAGAAGTGGTTCCTTTATTGGGCAGCTCTACTCATGAAAGGAAGAGCTGTCTTAGGGACAAGGTGCAGGAAATGAGGCCGAAGTTGCCAAGACAAGAAGAGAGATGCCTCATGTACCCCTCTGAGAAGTTTGCCCTTGATCCTGTAGTTGAGGATTTCCTAAACTTGGACTTGGGAAACTGCATGGGTCACTTTTAAAGCAAAATATTCATTGACAATTTATTTTTATTCTATCACATTTAAATCTATACACCATAAGCCAGATATGATTTCCCAATGTTCATAACTTCTACACAATTATAAAGCTCTAAGCTTACAAAGCAAAGCTGAGTAAGATGCAATTTTACAAAATGCACTTATTGCAATTAATGCTACTGTTTAACTAAAACCAGATGATTACTTGCATATGAATATGATTTTATTGATAAGCATGGGCAGCATTGTAAATTGAACTTTCCTACATGTCAGTGTGCAAGCAATGTCTAAATACGTCCATTGCCTCTCTGTAGTCAAGCTCACTTGGAGCTACTACCAAAAGAAATCCTGTTGATCTCAGTTGGCACCACTTCCTTTGTCCAAATGTCACCTGTCTCTATTCTAATCTTAGTGATCTGGAGCAATAAAAATAGGGTTACTTGGTTCTGGGGTAATTTTAAACAAAGGAGGAGGGAGCGTAGGAGAGCGGGCAGGAGGGAGGACAGGTGAGGGGTATCACCCTGCTCTTAAATCGGTATATGTGAAATACATGAAATTCATTTACTTTACATAAATGTAAAAATTAACTAAAATAACTTAACACATGCATGCAGATATTAAAAAACAAATTAATTGGCACCATTCGGTATAAGTGGTCATCAAATGATCTGGAAAATGCATTTTGGGGGAGGATGGCATTGCAGCGCTGCCTGCAGTGCTGGCTTTCCCATGGGAATGCTGGTTCTATTCTTAGCTCTTCCACTGTCGAGCCCACTGTCTGCTAACGCACCAGGTTGGTATCAGCACATGGCTCACGTGTGTGGTCCCTGCCACCCACACGGGAAATCAACAGGAAGATCCAGGCTCTCAACTTTGGCCTGGTGCAGCTTTAATCATTACAGCCATTTAGGAAGTGGATTTGGCCCGGCACAGTCGCCTAGTGGCTAAAATCCTTGCCTTGCATGCGTCGGGATCCCATATGGGCGCCGGTTCTAATCCCAGCAGCTTCACTTTCCATCCAGCTCCCTGCTTGTGCTTTGGGAACCTGCACCCGCGTGGGAGACCTGGAGGAGGTTCCTGGCTCCTGACTTCGAATCAGCGCAGCATCGGCCATTGCAGTCACTTGGGGAGTGAGTCATCAGACAGAAGATCTTCTCTGTCTCTCCTTCTCTCTGTATCTGACTTTGCAATAAAAATAAACAAATCTTTAAAAAAAAAAAAGAAGTGATTCAGTGGATCAAAGATTTCCACTATGCCACAAAAGCCAACCTCTGCCATTGGCAGGTTTGGGATAAGAAGTTACATGATCAGATTTCCATGCTAGAGAAATAGCACCAGGGCAGCATGATGGACACTTCAAAGCAGAGGTTACGAGAACACTTGGACGACAGGTGCAAGGATTTAGGTAAAAGGCAGCGAGTGATCTAACCCAGATGCCCACTCTAAGTGATCAGGCCAGAAGCACCTGTAAAGGCAGAGCCCATGGAACTCAGACACAGGTTAGACATGGCAGGGAGGGTCAAAGGGTATTTCTAGCTTAGGTAACACCGTCATTGCTAGATCAGAATGGAAGAGAGTTTTATTTCAGACGTGTAGTAAGGGAACAGGCTGTGAGTGATTAGAAAGAAGAGGGTCAAACACAGTGTACAAGAACTGAAGAGAAAAAGCTTCAGGTTCAATCTGCCCTGCCAGGATGGCCAACTAGGCACCACCCTACAGGGCTCAATTTCTAGTTCCAAGAAGCTCTCATTGCCCAACCCCCAACCTAAATAAAATATTTTCCCTGCTGACTCATTGCTGCCCAAGGGCTTACCCTGCGTGATCGCCAATTATCTAACTTAATGCTCTGATTCTTTTCAAAGTCAGAGTCTGAGCAGCGTTAAGCGTACCCTGGGGTTGATGTTCTGGATCATGGGGCACTCTGGTGGAAAGAAAATGGAATATTCAGGCCTGCCCTGCCACTTGGTGGATGTGAAATCACAATAAGTCACTCTCCTCCTTGTCTTGTTTTCTGTCAGAGGAGATTACAAAATGTAACATGAAAATTTAGTTCAGGATATTTAATAGAGCAACTCAGTACATAACACCTGCTCCGTCCTGGCCATGAGTCACATTCATTCTCAAATCTGAGGATTAGCTGCATGGAGGAGAGCAAAGTCTTGGTGTCAACCAAGTCTTTATTATGTTCTAACTAGTTGATCTTGTATAAGTAAACCGATCTTTCTCTGCCATGCAGAGATAATGATATTTTCTAGTATGGCACAATTATTGGAGTTATTCATTGAACCACTGTGCATAAAACTACTAGAACACTGTATTTGGCTCTACCTTTCGAACAGCAAGCAAAACTCTTCAAAAATAGTTGGCACAGCATGATGGCATAGTTGAGAAAACTGGCTGCTCCATTTGGAAGATGCCCAGTGGAAGCTGTCCTGAGGTGGGCCCTCTCACCCCATGCGGCAGATCTAGAAGGCTCCTGCTTTGGCTTTATCCAGCCCTAGTTGTTGAGGTCATTTGGGGAGTAAACTACTGAATGAAATCTCTCTCACATAGCTCTGCCTTTCAAATAAACAAATACATTTTTTAAAAGGTCCCTTTCTGATCATCACTGTAATACAAAAGGAGAAAGAGTAAATAAACTCTGGTATTCACGACCCTGTGTGTGAAGGTGGCCCAAGCAAAAAGAAAAAAATGGGATTGTCTCAATTTTGCTCCTGAGAACCAGGGAGAAAGCCACTGGGTGAGTGAAACTCCAGCTCCTGAGATGAAATGCAGTGACTGTCCTGGCATGTATAACTAAGTAGGCACAGTGAGCTCCTGGGAGCTAGGAGAGTACCCATTTTGAACAAATTTTATTTTTCACTTCTTAGAGGTTAAATGCCACAATGATGCTGGATTTTGCCCTAGAGATGCGAGGGGAGGAAGAAACAGAACAACACAACAACAAGAACAAAGCAGCAAACAAAAACAGCCTCAAAGTGACTTGCCTTTTCCCAGGACTCAGTCCAGAGAAGTGAGAGTTGGAGAAGCCTCCGTAGCATGCGGCAGGGAACAGAGTTTTCTGATCTATTCAGTGCAATCCTATCGAATTCCTGACCCTACTCAACCAAGGTCATGAACAAGCTGGTCCTTTTAAAATGTTCATGAAAGAAACTGCTGTGTGTTTTTCTCCCTGGACTCTTTCTCACTCAGAATGCAGATGCAGTCTGGCCCCTCTGGGATTGTGCTCACAGACTCCAGGCGTGAGCACGGGACTGCATTCCCGATGAGCTGCTGCCTCCATCAGGATGAGTGAAGAACACCCTTCTGCAAATCTCAACAAATAGAATCCTGCCGGGATGCAGTGACTTCAGCTCAAATTGTGGCACAGAGGAGATCGAGAGGGCCACATTTCTTCTGCTACAAATTTTGATGAATGTAACATTTCTCAAATTGAAATAATATAGAGAAGCAAGGTAGATGGAGCTGTCTTTGGGGTCAGGTAGATATAGGATGTTAGATATTAGATGTTAGTTCTGCCACCTGCGGTGTGTGACTCAGGGTTACTTAAGCCCCTATGCTCAATGACCTTAGCTATAAAACGACAATGCTCTCTGCCTTCTGGGTTAAAGTGCCCCAGCCTCAGTCCTAGCCACTTCCTCCTGGCACAGTCCTCTTTAGTCACATCAGGCTACTCAGGACTTAATCTAACCTCTGAATCCTTACCCAAGGTCAGGTCCCCACCCATGCCCCAAGCCCATTATCCAGGCTTACAGTCTCAAATCCTTACAGGCATCTCTTAGAAAATACTACTTCCTCAGCCCGGAAGATTGGGGTCTCCGACAGCACCACCTCTACTTAAAGTCTAGGTGGTGTCCCCTCGCATGGGCCCAGAGATTTGCACACATCCCATCAATGCAATGGGCCACATCACACCCAAGAGTGCAAGCTCTGGGCAGAGCTCTCTGTCATGTTGTAATTGCAGAATGTCTCCAGGGCTTGGTGCAAGATCAATCACATAGGAAACACCCAACTGTTAAATAAACTGGCCAAGGTTGCTGCTGAGACAGTATCCAGATGAATGTTACTGCACTACCCGAGAAACAGGTCATGAGAAAGCACTATGTCAGCTGCTCTTACCAGTAGCTGGTTCTGACCCTCACTGTTGTACAGTTGCCTTGCCCCATTTATTCCAGACCCTGTTTTTCTATGCAGCAGAAATTGCAGATTTCCTTGCAATCCACTCCAGCTGGAGTCCCAAGCAAAGCTTTATGCCTGCACCCTTCATGTCGTCACAGACCCAGCAGGCAATGTCATCCCGTTTCTACCAGGTCTTGTTTAATACAGTGCACAAGATTCACACTAACTTGCCATCTTTGAAACCATACAGGAAGTGATAGTCTTATTGGTCTTTAATGAAGAAACACTGAACCCAATTATTTTTTGTTCCTTTTCCTGAAACAAGTCTGATTTCTGAAGAGTTCTTTTGGAAAGGGACAATGTAGTCATGGCACCTCCCCAAACTGAAATCATCCCGTGCCTTCGTGTCCTTCATTTTACTGTGCGATAGGTCCCTGTCTCTCCCTGCTGGTCATCATCCAGACAAACCCCTTGAATGGGGACTTATCCCTTCTCTTGGCTCTGACAAGAGATTCTGTGCAATTGACCACATTTTAATCAAGTTTTTACATCCTTTATTCTTCAATGTGTCGTCACAAAGGAGTCGGAGTGCACTGGTCTTGTCTGAGCAACTGTAGTCACTCAAAGACCCAACAACCATTTTGCCTATTACTAAACTTCAGTATATGCCTTGCTTCTGATTTTTTTCATTAGCCTGAGAGAACTATCCTAAAACATGAACTTTCCTCAGAGGGCTCCTATTTTGAGTATAAGCTTACTAAAAAACTATCATCTTTTCACAACAACTCCATAGAGCAAGGACATCAAGTTTTTGAAACCTCATTACCACAGACCAAAGACTTGATCTTGGCCAAGGAGTCCTCCCCTCCCTTCCCCAGGGGAATCTGAGCCATTTGGCTAAGGGATCTTAAAGGGGTTTCCTGGAGAAGTTAGCCATGAGAAAAGCACTGTTGCCCTGAGTAGTCCAGCCCCATGTAGGGGAACGCAATGTCACGACAAGCGCTCTGGAGCCTGGGAACTGGAGGACGGCTCCTCTTTCCTCAACCTTTCTTCGCCTCAGTATTCTGATTTGTGCTATGACAATGACAACAGTGAGGTTATAGAAGAGTTAAAACACACATAGAGTGGAACTCAGCAAGCATCTCATATATTTTTGCTACTGCTACACTTGCTTTCCCACCAAGATAGATAGCTCCATTATTTTTCTACTTATATAACAAATAATTGTTGAAGTAAACAAATACACAGTGGCAGACATCTCTGGAGAGCAAATCCCAAGATAGCAGTGTGGAAATATTTTTGTAAATGACTCATGAGGAAGCCCCAAAGTAGAGTCCAAAAGAAAGTTGACTCCTCAGGAACTTTCAGGCCACATGTGTCCAGCAGGTGCAAAGGATACTTCTACTGCTGTCTCAGCATTATAACTAAAGTCCCTCCAGTGCACTTTCCCAGTTCTCTATTGACTCCTGGACACCAAAACTCGTTTCTTAAAAGTCCAACCTAGTCTTCCAAACTCAGAATATACAGAAGATAACCTGAAATTCTTTTACAGCTTATTGGAAGGCATTCCTAAGTACAGTGAGCACTTACCTATTCTCCCATTTTCACGGAATAACCTCACATGTGTCCTTGGAAACCTGAGAACAAGTTGAACAGAACCCATCACCTACCTCATACTGTGACTCTGTGAAGATAGAAGACTTTCCAAGAAGGCAAATGAAAACAGAGGGTGCATTTTCTTGGTGTGGTGGAGCATGAAATGCATATCCCCATGAGTTTGGTGGGTACCATGAAGATGTCTCCAACATCTTGGAAAGACCCACTTCAGTGGGTAGCCTACAAAAAAAAAATGATTCTAGCAGTTGACAGCACAGACACAAATACCGAGACAGCAGGTAGAATAGAAGCAGAAAGTGGGTCACAAACAGAAAGGCTAATTGCTTACTTGGGAAGGAGAACAGCAGAAAGTCCCAGTACAGGGGATCCACAAACACACATGATGGACAAGTGCGGCACACAGCCCACCACCTTGACCAGGCTAGTCAAAAGGGAACCACAAAAAGCACAGCTTCCTGCCCCCCACTCTCAGTCCTGAAGAAACCAAAGGCTCCAAGGCAAATGGAGGAGGAGGAGTAAATCAAGGAAAAAGCAAACAGACCCCAAGGCCGGACACTCCTGTCCCAGTTTTGGATCCTCAGAAGGTTGAGACCACCACTGAAGCGAAAGAGGCTTTGACTCAGAGTTGAAGTACTAACTATGGTTTAGGTGTCCATCAATCCAGGACTGCCCTGAGGCCCGAGACCGCTGCTGTCAATGGCACTCCTGGCTCAGTCTATTCAATCTGCTTCTACTTCGAAGGAGCAAGAGCGACATTTTAATTTTTATTTTTCTAGTCCCAGAGAGCTTGGATTTTTTTAAATATTGAATGAGAAAGGTATAAAACCTGGCTGGGAGAGAAAGTCATTTAAATACCTTTCTCTCAAAATATAACACCATCTCTTAGAGAAGCACTTTTAGAGTCAAGAGAGGAACCAAGAAAGAGAAGGAATAATCCCTGTTTCCTCCAAACACTGAAAGTAACCCCAATAGACACCTGACGTACTTAGAAATATTTGTGAAAATGAAACTGAACGATAAGTTGGAGTCGACATTCTCTGGCATGATGGTTAAGACACCACATGGGGGCTGCAGCTGTGGTATAGCAAGCTAGCATGCAGACTGTGATGCAGCATTCAATATGGTCGTTTGTTCAAGTCCCACTTCCAATCCAGCTTCCTGCTAGTGCACCTGGGAAAGCAAAGGGTTTGTCCTCTGTGGCCACCTGAGAGACCCAGAAGAAGCTTCTGGCTCCTAGCTTTGGCCTGGCCTAGCTCTGGCCATTCCAGCCTTTTGGAAAATAACTGTTTTTCCTTCTTTCTCTGTAACTTTGCTTTTCAAATAAATAAATGAATATCAAAGGAAAAAAGATACCTTAGGAATGACCACATCCTGTGTCAGCATGCTTGGGTTCGAGTCCCACCTCCACTTTCTGCTCCAGCTTCTTGCTAATGTGCACCCTGCGTGGCGGCCACTGAGGGTTTGAATAGTTGTGTTCCTCTCTGCCCGTATGAGAGACCCCGCCGCAGCCCGCACTCCTGGCTTTGGTCTGGCCCAGCTGTCATCTGAGGACTGAGCTAGTGCGTAAAATATCTCTGTCTCTATCTCTTTGCTGCTGATAAATACACATACTTTTGATTAGCTTATTTGGGTTCAAACAACTTATGAAACACAATTTTCACAAACGTATTTTCTACTACCATTTTGAAGTTCTTTCGTGTGTATGAATTTCAAAATTTTGGAACAAAATAAGCTCATCTTTGAACTGCATGTCTCTGTGAACTTTGTGCAGTATCCCTGCACATGGCAGTAAATGCCAGGCGCTCGCCAAGTGGATGAGGCCGCCCGTTTCACCTCCTTTCTGCTTTCCTACTCTCCCTTTCTGCCTCCAGGACAAACTCCAGTCATTTCTCATCCTTTTTCCCGCCTTGTTATTCATCTCGCCATGCTTTGAAAGCAAACCCTTGTGTCAGCCACTTCTCTCTTTCACAAAGACCCAGGGAAACAAACAAATGCAAATTCCACGTGGAAAGCAGAGAAGTCACGTGAAAAGCCCTAGTCATCTTCTTCCAGTTTTCCACTCTCTTGAAAGCTTATGGTTTGGGAGAAATTCTGACTGCTCTTGAAGTCACTAGGAAAAGCACAGCTGGAATAGCAATATCTAAATTAAAATGTTGCTGACCTGCTAATATTAACCAGTCTAAAAATACCACAAAGCATGTGGTTTTCATCATAGCAACAAAACCACTACAGTAAGGCAAGCAGACTCTTTCCCTCATTTACATGCTATTATGTTACACATGGAGTTGGACTCTTGGGTTTAAAGAAAAATAAGAGTCCGACACCAAGAGGTGAAAGGAAGATTTAGGCATTCGGCCAATGGTTGAGACTACACAGACATGATTTGAACTAATGGTCACGTGACCCCTCTCAATTCAGCACTCCAGTCACGCAACACTTTGTCCATTGTTTTGGAGTTTTTTTGGGTTTTTTTTTTGTTTTTTGGGGTTTTTTTTTACAGTTCTCACAGGGAATTTTCAAAGAATTGGGAATTTTTCTTGATCAAGATCACATATCAGGCAATACTTTTGTTAGGACCTTCAGCATCCATGCAACTCTTACTGGTTCCAATGGAAAGAATACAGCCTGTCCGGCACAAAGCTGGGATTCAAGCCCAGTTGCTCTCTCTCCTGAAGCTATTTAATCATGGGAGATTTTTCTGCTTCCCACACCTCAGTTTGCTAGTCTGTGAAAAGGGTCCTAGGTATTAGGAAGATTTATTACTAGCATTGTATTCAACGCTAACCTGTGTTGCATGCTGGTGACAGGCCAGGGATGCTACTCAATGTTATTCTGTGCATTATTCTGTTTAATACCTGAAACAGCTTGACAAGAAAAGTGCTGCTATTTTCTCCAGTGGTTTTGTTTTGTCCAAGAATCTAAGTAACTTGTGAAAATTCTGTGATGAAGAGAGGCTGCGCTGAGGTTTGAATCTGCATCTGACTCAAGTCAAGAATTGTGTTCTCACCTTCTGGAGCCCAAAATCAACACCGCAACACGAAAAAGAGCTAACTGGCTCCAGACACGGGCTTCGAGTTCCTTGACTTCATTGTTGACCCCTCTCTGGACCCGATTTTTCTCATCTGTAAAAAGGGCATGATAACAGCCCCTGCCAAACAGAATAGCTGTAAGGTTAAGGGAAAGTTAAGAAAAATGAAGGGAAATAAATCAATTGATTTCAAGTTTGAGGGAAGAAAAGCACAGAATGCTAGATATAAGTGGTATGAAAACGTTGCTAATGGGACCTGGCGTGATGGCTCAGTGAATAATTCCTTGACTGGCATGTTCCAGGATCCCAGCTGCTTCACTTCCCATCCAGCTCCCTGCTTGTGGCCTGGGAAAACAGTCGAGGATGGCCCACAGCATTGAGACCCTGCACCCGTGTGGGAGACCTGGAAGAGGCTCCTGATTCCTTGCTTTGGATCAGCTCAGCTCTGACTATTGCTGACATTTGGAGAGTGAACCAGTAGATGAAAGATCTCTGTCACTCCTTCTCATCATAACTCTGACCTGCCTTTCCGATAAAAATAAGCAACATTAAAACAAAGAAAAGCAAATCTTTAAAAATGTTTCTAGGGCCCGGCGCGGTGGCGCAAGTGGTTAAAGGTCCTCGCCTTGCACGCCTGGGATCCCATATGGGCGCCGGTTCTAATCCCGGCATCCCCTCTTCCCATCCAGCTCCCTGCCTGTGGCCCGGGAAAGCAGTCGAGGACGGCCCAAAGCTTTGGGAACCTGCACCCGCGTGGGAGACCCGGAAGAGGCTCCTGGCTTCGGATCAGCATAGTATCGGCCCGTTGCGCTCACTTGGGGAGTGAATCATCGGACGGAAGATCTTCCTCTCTGTCTCTCATCTCTGTATATCCGCCTTTCCAATGAAAAAATAATAAAAATAAATCTTTAAAAAAAAATAAAAAAATAAAAAAAATAAATGTTTCTAGTAGGAGAAAGTCTTCATATCTAGTCTTCCCTGGTCCCTGAAAGCTTCCACAGTGAATGGATACCCTGGTACTCTGGGTTTCCATTTGCAGATGGAGTGGAATCTGAAGTCCTTTTTATTTGAATATCAACAGTTGAAGTGATCAATAAGGTCGAAACAATTGGGAAGCTCACAGAAAGAAGAAACTTGGGTATGTTAAAATAACGTTCAAAATAAGCATCACTTTCCCTGATGGATGATTAGGAATCATCACCACCTTTCCTCAAACCACCACAGCAATTGGAATAGTCTCTAATCATTCAGAAAGCAGCTGATAGAACACAGAGAGAGCCTTTACAGCTGGAAAAGTCATTCTGTCTGAGAAGGAATTGCTAAGGATACAGCTGCTGGTGGACAATTTCCTCCTTCGTGTACAGAGAGAAATTTCCTATCAAATTTTGCAGTAGCGATGCAAAGAGGAGGAGCTCTATAATGCTTGGAAGTCTGCAGAATCTTGACAACAATTTGATTTTGAAGGGATGTTTGACTCCCTCTTCATGTTCGCCTTCATGCTCTGGGAGGAACACCCTTGATTAAAGACTCAGGAAACACAGCCACCAGCACTCAGCTTCAGGGCTTGGGTAACTGAGAAAAATTTGTTTCCTTGGGATTTCTAGTGAAGGGATGGTAGGGTTGCTACAAAAATTCTGAAAGCAACTGTGTGCCAAGTGGCTCAACTACTATCTCAGTTGTAAAGAACTGCTTTTCAATATGCTCTTGAGCCGAGCTCTGCATCCGTCCTCCAAAAAGCTTGCCTTAGCTCTCGCCAGGAACTTCACTTACAATATTTCTACAGAGGAATGAATAAAAGACTGGGCAAAATGCCTCCCCACCTTACTGCCCACCACACACAATATGAATGTGCAAATTGAACCTGATAATCAGAGGGACTGTACCCCCCACAGGGTCATCCTAAAAACATCACATCAGGTCTTATTTGGATTATCTCAAGGGAATGTTCCTGGGATGCCCTACTCACTTGGTCATTTGTGATTTCATTTTTATAGGAAGCCACAGCATTGGATGGAGCCTCTCTTGATGTTGTTTTGGCAGATTCCACTAGGTGGTGATGAGTTCTGAGTAGAGCCTCACCACCCTTGTCTGGCCCCAGCTACAACACCCAGAATAGGCAGTGTAATTAAAGTTTTGAAGATTTATTTATTTGTTTGATAGGCAGAAACACACATGGAGATAGAGACAGAGATACAGGAAAAGAAAATGTATTTCCTTTATACTGACTCACCCCTGCCAAAAGCCTGCAGTGGCCATAGGAAGCTGGGGCCAAGCACCCAATCCAGATCTCCCCTGGAGTGACAGGAGCCCAGTTACCTACACCATCACTTGCTATTTCCCAGTGTTTGCATTAACAGACAACTAGAGCCAGGAACTTCAACAGGGACTCAAAACCAGAAACTCCAATGTGGGACACAGACAGACTAGCCAACATTTGAACTACTAAGCCAGAAGCCTGCCCTGGCATAAATAATTTGTGTTATCAAAAAGGAGCTTGTAGGAAACCATGCTTCTTGCATTTGGCATCTCTCACACAGCAACACACCGTGCTGCACTCCCCACAGCACTTCTACATGCCCTGCATGCCACAGTTGCTCTGTGGAAATGCTGAGTCAACTTTTCCTTGGGTACCTGGGAGCTAGCAGGAAGCAAGTACAGCAGGCTGGCCAACAGTTGCAGGAGTGTTCCTGTGGAATCCTATGAACGTAATCTGCAAGATGCATATTAGTCCATCATAACGTGTCATCATAATGGCCTGAGAGTTGAATATTTTCACTTCTTGTTGACCAAACTGCAGGTCCTGGAAAGCAGAAACCATATCTCATCCAACTTTATATCTCACTGAATTGTACTGGGTGAATAATCAATAAACACTTGATAAGAGATGAAGATAATTTGAAGGAGATCAGAGCATGCCACTTCAATAGATGCCACTTTGGCATAAAGAATAATTATTTTAAGCTGAAGGCCTAGAAGTTCAATAAACAGACAGAGTAGGCTTTTTAAAGCATCCCTTGTCCGACTAAAAGCAAAAACTCCTTAGAAATAATGACTTCAGGAAATATCCTCTTGTCAAGAAGTTTTAAGGCCAAGAAGAAGGTGGGAAATTGGCACCAAGGTAGACCCAGAAGAATAAATCTTGCCAAGACAACTCTTCTAAGTTTTCAGCCCTTAGGGCCCTCAAACCTTTTTCAAAACCCTATCATTTTGGCTCCATAGTTTCTGGATCTTTGTGGAAACTCACAGGCCAGGAGGATCCTGGAACCTCACAGATAACAAGCAACATGCAATACAATACTGCAAAACTCCTAACAGAAAGCAGAACATTTACCTTAGATTGCTGTTCACAGCAGACATCTTATCAATTCAGGGTATAAATGTTGATATTATGAAGTGATAAACAGGCCTCACTGCCTTCTTTCTTGACTTAACCCCTATGGTTAAAAAATAAAAAAGTCATGATTGTTAAGCAAGTGTGATATTTCTGTAAACAAAATCTTCCATGTAGACAGTAAGAAGTGTTCCAGATGATAAATAATTTGGGGATTAAGGCAGTGCAACTCGAAGAATTACTGTCGCTAGTATTCATTTTATCAAAAGCTATGGTCAGAATAGCTGTGTTCTTGATTATACAGACGTGGCTTGTACCTGTTGGGTGAAGAGGAATCAGAAGGCTCACACAGCATCCCCCTCAGTTATTCCACAGATTGCAAAAGAAGTCTTGATTCATTCCTAGTTAATAGCAGCAGACCATTCACCCCCCCAAGCAAGGTGCCTGATAGAAGACCAATGTGGAGGGTAAAGAAATCCTCTTTCTCTCACTCTGTGACAGAATTGTTGCGTGTCTGTCCATAACAGGACATTTTCAGTTTCGAGTGACAAAAACCCAACTCAAATTAGTTTGGGCCAAGTAGAAATGTATTGGCTCTTGGAACTGAAAGTAGAGTAGGTTTCTGGTTTAGTTATGGCTAGATACCATATGTCAGATGCATTAAATTGCAATTGCTTCATCTTCACCTCCAGGCTCTAATTTCCTCTTCCTTAAACAAGTTTGATCTATTGAGCAACACAAATTATCTCTATAGGTTTAGATTTATTTATTTATTTGAAAGACAGAGTGACAGAGAGAGAGAGGCAGAGACAGAAACATCTTTCATCTGCTAATTCACTCTCCAAACAAGTGCAATGAGCAAAACTGGGAGCCGGGAGCTCCATCCTGCTCTCCCACAGGTGTGGCAGGAGCCCAAACATTTGAACCATAATCTGTTGCTTTCCCAGGTACATTATCTGGAAGCTGGATTGGAAGAGGAGTAGCCAGTATTCAAACCCCAGCAATTATATATGGAATGCTAGCATCACACAGAGCTAAACCTGTTGACCACAACACTGGCTCCTGCAATTTCAGATTTAACTTGTTCTTTAATATTGAATCTTCAGAAGGCCCCACATCATTGCTGCAAGAATGACTTTGAATGGCTGTGTTGAGGGTAAGTGCCCACCCTGGCACAGATCATTCTGTCAGGGAGGGTAGGGTGTGACTGTTCAGCCTGGCCCAAACACTCAGACATCACGGGAAGTGGCCCCATGCTCAGCCACTCCAACCAACACTGGAGGAGGATTTTACCCTAAGCACAATTGTATGTAGTGTCATATCCACCCCAATCTACCAGTTGTCACTTGTGGACTAATCTCGTACTTTTTCCTGAAAAGGCTAAAACTTTGTCTCCTAGATCTGCTAGCTCAAAAATGAAGCAAAACAAAGCCAATAGAATTCCCCAAAAGACAAAAGAGAACATTTATGGTTGGAGAAGCCATGAAGTTCCAGGCCTTGTACTTTTGAATGTTCAGCTCTAGCAAATGACTCACTTGACCTCCCTGTCTCGCTTTTGCAAAAGTGTATTTTTTAACGGATTTACCTCTTCAAAAGAGGTGGAGAGTCTAAGACAGGATAATGTAAGAGCTGCAAAAAGCCAAATAACAATTTTCATCAGGACAATAGAATAGCATCCATTCTCTGGTTTGGACATTACCCAAGGAAAACCATTCCCAAGCAGTGACGTGTGAAATAGCTGCTTCAATTCCCTGTGGGAGATCATTTAACAGTGTCAAGACAAAGCATGCCAGTTCCCACTGGTTGTCAAAATGTCATCATAAATACAACCCTGGCAAACACAACCAACTCCCACTGCACATGTCACCACGCCTCTGCTGGAAAACGGGCACGTCTGTTAGCTTAGCGGAATAAAGAAAAGGCTATTTAGGAATACAAAGATTCTTCCCCTCGCCCAAAGAAAAAACAAAGATTAACATGAGAAAAGCATACAAATCTAATGTAATACAACTTTTGCATAAAACAGAAGTGTTTCTAAGGAAACAAAGAGGAGGCAAACCTGTGTATTTGGATGCAGGGCTTGAGAGAGAAGTGGATGATGGGGAGGAAGTACAATGGGAAAGTGTGATAAAACTTGGACAAGTTCAGAAGAACTGAACAAGGCCTGATCCGATTCTGCTCATGTTCCCGTGCCTTTGCTCATGAGGACGTCCTTTTCCTCCAGAAACAGGAAGGGCATCTCTCAACTGAAAGGCTGTGACTTTTTTCAGGAGAAAGTACAAGAATTTGAAAGCCCGGCACAGCATGACGGCTCAGTAATTAAACCTCGCCTTGCATGCACTGGGATCCCATGTGAGCACCAGTTCGTGTCTCACTGAAGTTATGAAAAAGAATTTAAAAAGTCTTTTATAACAGTATTTTTTAAGAGCCACCCTCCAGCCTCCACTGTTTCCTTTAATGTCAAAGGACCTTGTTTCTGTAGTAGGGATTTAACTTTATCGCTGGAATAAAGACAAGACAGAAGGGAAAAGAAACAGAGAAAAGAGAAAGGTGACTCCAGCCTCAGCCTTCAGATTGATGGGTGGAAGAGTAATAGTTAAGAATACGAGTATTTTATAAATGTACAACCTGGTAGGAAGTAGGTGACAAGTCAAATGTCTGGCTCCCACTACCTACGTGGGAAGCCAGGATGGAGTTCCTGGCTCCTGGCTTCAGCCACACCCTGTTCATGCTGCTAAAGTGAATTGACATATTGAAAAAAACCTCTAGCATTTCCTCTAAAGTGAACAATTGTTATTTTTTACATTTTGAAAACAGGGGTGCAAAACCAACATCAGACTCTGTCACCTGACAGTCATCTGTGTTTGACTCCTCACCCTTCCCACGTCAGGGCTTTCATGGGATATACAGCAAAAATTTACTGGTCCCAGCCTGCAGGAAGTGCTCTGGAAGGAAAGTCTGCTGTCTTTATAGATTGCTCAGTTTTATTTCTTTGATTTCCATTTGTCAGCTTAAAAAACAGCCTGAGAAGCCTCTGTCTTATGCATAGCAAGGTAAACTGGGATCACAGCACTTCCCTGTCTGTCACAGGGCAAAAGGGAGCAGGCGTCAGCTGCATCCCAGTTTCCGGAGTCTGGAATTTCACAGAACACTAGAGGTCCCTCTTGGCACTGAATCTCCAAGCCCCGATGCTGTAGGATTCACAGTGACAATTTTTCTTCTTCAGCCCCACTAGATGTCTCTTCAATAAAGTCTTAAGAAAATCCAACCCAGCACCCATTCCATGTCGAGAATCTTAACGCAAAAAAGGCCATGGATTTACATAACTGAACAATTTACCTCCAGTATGTAATACTATAAAAGCTACCCTCTACTGTCATAAACGCACACACACACACACACACACACACACACACACCCCTAAACCAAAATGTCTTCTGGCTTTCAGAACATTATCTGCTGTCAGTATGACATGGGGGAGGTCAGGCGAAGGTAGTAGTGATATTATTATTTTAAAAAGATTTATTTTATTTTTATTGGAAAGTCAAATATACAGGGAGAAGGAGAGACAGAGGAAGATCTTCTGACTGCTGATTGACTCCCTAGAGGCCTCAGTGGCCAGAGCTGAGCCGACCTGAAGCCAGAAGCCAGGAACTTCCTCCAGGTCTCCCACACAGGTGCAGGGTCCCAAGGCCTTGGGTGAACCTCAACTACTTTTTCAGGCCACAAGCAGGGAGCTGGATGGGAAGCGGGGCTGCCAGGACATGAACCAGCGCCCACATGGGATCCTGGCACGTGCAAGGTGAGGACTTTAGCTGCTAGGGTACCACGCTGGGCCCAGCAGTGATATTATTTTGATTCATTAGGAGCCATACATGGTACTCAGAAGCCTTTGCAATGCTGTCTTTTAAGATTTTTTTTTTTTGAAGATTGCACTCTCAATGTTAAATCACCAAGTCAACAGAGGTGTTAGAAACGTGAATTATTATAAGGAATAGATAAATCAGGTAGAGGCCAGAGCAAGACCTAGCTCCATGTTGTGGAAGAAGTGGAGGACTCAAAGGAAAGTGCTGTTTCTCTTGACACTCCATCTGCAAGGGAGGAAGAGGGAGGCGTGGTGGCTAGTGTTTACCCAGCAGATAAAGGGGTTCCCAGTCTCCTGAGCAAATAAATCCCCAGCAAAGGGTTGGACCATAGCAGAAGGAGAACTTTTTCCCTGCCAAGGATCATGTAAATACTTGTAACCTCATTTGCAGGCCATACACAATTCTCAACTTGAAAATGAGCCTGCTATGGATTGAATTTTGAGTCCCATCTAAGATGCCTTGGCAGGCCAGGACCAAATGATTTGGTGGGTTTCATACCCTCCACACACTGGATATTTCCCACTCCTGCAAGGGAACCTGAAGGGCTTGAGAAGCCACATCAGCAGATTCCACACCCACCCGCAAGGCTGTGAGTGTCCCTGGAGCCGTAGTTCTCCACCCACCGAGAAGCAAAGAAGACAGCACCCAAACCACACAGGGGAGTCCTCTGCCCTACAACAGGTCGATTTCTCATGAACTTTATGTCTCCTGTTCTGGCATGCTCTTCAGTCTTTCCTATATCATAAAATGTGAGTCAGCTTTCCCCAGATTCATGAGCTCCTGGGCATTGACAAATCGGAGAACCTTCACCCACCCCCACGAGGCTTAGGATCACAGCCCATCCTCCGATACATTCTCTAAACTGGTTCTTCCTGCGAGATGTTTCTGTAGCTGTAAGCTAGCTCCACCAAATGCCTCCTGGAAACAAGTGACCTACATATATTGGTTTCCAATCTACCAGAGTCCTGCATGTATTTTGTTGCTATTTAATTGTTTTTTCAGTTTAAGCAAAGTCTGTGCATTGTTAGGAACCAGGTCTCCATGACAGTATTAACTGAAGAACTTTCTTGGGAAGAAATTCTAAAGAAGTATAAAATTCATGTAATTCAGCACTTTGTTTTTATTGAACTCCAAGCAAGTGTCAATGCTTAAATAGTGATGACCAAGTTGACCAGAACTTGGAGTCTTTGTTTCAGATGTTGTTGAATTACAGATGCCCGCAGTGAATTACAATGCATGTTTCTGGAGACTCTCTCTCTATAAAACACATAACTAAAGTGCAGGATGTGCCCCATCAGTTTGCATGCACTGTAGAAAAACCAGCAAGGAAGGAACCATGGAGCCATAGGTGACGATGGAGTGATGAAGGTGAGCCATGCTGAGTCAGTGACAGCACGATTCCCACTTGCAGGCAGCAAGAGTATCAGCCATGTGCTTTCCTGGGAGAAGAAAACCCAGGCAGAGAGGAGAACAAGCGGAAAAGCCCCAGATAGAATATAAGGAGAGGATGAACACAATAAAATACCCCAGCATGGCTGCAGAAAACAAGCACGCTACGCACAGATGCAGAGCTGGCAGTGGAAATTTGACCAAGGAGGATATTTTTAAAATGAAAAACATAACTTTAATAAGTAATATACACACTAAGGTGTGCATTGAGTATAATGGTTAAGATGCTAGCTCAGAGGCCCAAACCCACACCTACAGTATCTAGGTTCAAGTTCTAGTTTTGGTTCCTGATTGCATGTGGCAGAACTGGATTGAGTTCCTGGCTTCTAGCTTCAGCTAGCGGACTGAGCCACTCCCAGAGTTTGGAGAATAAACCAGCAGGTGGGGAACTTTCTCACTCTCGCTTTCATCTTTACTTTCTTTCTCTATTCGTCCCTCAAGAGGAAAACAGGTATTTTCTTACTTCACAAACAAGCCTGAATTTTTTCAAGATTTGCTTATATATTTATTTTATTATTGGAAAAGCAGATATACATACAGAGAGGAGGAGAAACAGACAGGAAGATCTTCCATCTGATGGTTCACTCCCCAAGTGGCTGCAATGGCCGGAATTGAGCCAATCTGAAGCCAGGAACCAGGAATTCCTCCAGGTCTCTCACATGGGTGCCGGGTTCCAAGGCTTTGGCCTGTCCTCAACTGCTTTCCCAGGCCAAAAGCAGGGAGCTGGAAGAGAAGAGAGGCAGCTGAGACACAAACCAGTGCCCATATGGGATCCCAGCGTGTGTAAGGTGAGGACTTTAGCCCCTAGGCTACCACGCCGGGCCTGATACTGGCATCCCATTATCAGAGTGCTTGCTTGCGTCTGCACTGCTCTACTTCCAGTCCAGCTCCCTGCTAACACGGTACCGGGGAGGCAGCAGACAATGGTCCACATACTTGGACCCCTGCCACCCATGTGGGTGACTCCATGAGAGCCATTTGGGAAGTGGACAACAGAAGGGAGGTCCCCCTATCTACCCTCACCTCTATCTGTCTATGTGTGTATATAAATTTGCTTTTCAAATTTTAAATATCTTTAAAAAGCAAAGAAAGTATGATCATTCATGTTAATAGAGCCATAATTACTAAGAAGAGTTCACTGAGGAATGTCTACATGCACACATTATGAGACCATATCATACCTTGTATCCATGTGGGATGTGGGTCATGGCTGCAGTGACGAGCTCTTCTCTGTGGCTCCACCCTCCACGTGCTTCGCTGCACATCCCGGCCAGGCTCTTTCCCCACTGTCCTATAATTACTTGTCTGCTGATTTGCTTTGCCTCAAACTGTGAATGCTTTTAGGGCAAGGATTGCACTTATAACTGTGGTGAGTTCAGCTCAGAGGAGAGGAATCTGATATATTTCTTCTCACTTAAACTGAGCCAAATGGTTACTTTGTACTTTGGCTGTATCTACTCATTCCCTTAGAAGCCCTTAGTATATTTTTGAAAACTTCTAATTTTGTGTCTATAGCTACTTTTAGAAAAAAAAAAGGTATAAATAACTGAATCACTTTAACAAGCACAATACCCGTCACTTTAACACAGTAATAACATGTAATAAGTAAAGCAGACTTTGGATTCATGAACTGGCCAGAACGTTGAAGACTGAAGTTAGAATACAGAGGTGATCTGGCTTTATTTCAGGACAGCTGATGACATTCCAAGACACTAATGGGTTCCTAGGGTTTACTACATGTCCCAGCAAAATCAACAAAATTTGCTTACCAATAGCATTTGCTTGAATACCAAAACATCACTTTCTCTGCAGTCCAGGTTTGATCCCAGGTCTGTTATTTATTAATTCAACTCAACTTTGTGCAAGTTCCTGAACCTCAGTTTCTGCATCTGTAAAAAGAGGTAATAATAGCAACATTCTGACAATGCTCTTGAGTGTAAAAGGGATGCAACCGATGGCGCCTGGCATGCCAACAATGCATCCACCAGGAGCTATCAAGGATGCAACCGATGGCGCCTGGCACGCCAACCACGCATCCACCAGGAGCTATCAAGGATGCAACCGATGGCGCCTGGCACGCCAACCACGCATCCACCAGGAGCTATCAAGGATGCAACCGATGGCGCCTGGCATGCCAACAATGCATCCACCAGGAGCTACCATAATAGATGCACAAGCCAGTACTTTTCTGTGCTCTCCTCAGTGCACAATCTTGATTTTCAACTCCTTTTTGCCTGTCTCAGTTTTGATAACTGTAACTGTACTTTGAAAATGTGTCTTAAGGAACCCTGTAGATGAAAATAAACATTCTCCTACAGGTCCATTATGCCTTAGCAGTTCCAAAAACATAGAAATCCTTATAAACTTCTCTCTCCTTTTTCAATTATACGAAACACAACCTGAATCACGAGGCTATAAACTCAACCCAGAAATCATGGGAGGAAAACAGTGTGTTTAACCTCAATGTGTCCCACATTTTGTGAACATCCATCATTTGGTTACAGAAATTTTCATGAATGCAATGATGAGTTGTGGTTTTGACATTACTCGTGGTGTTGCATGGCGGAAAGTCAAAACTGTCTGTCGTTGAAATACATCTGGTCTCAGGGTGTCATGCAAGAACTTGTGGCCTGAAGACTGGCAAAACAGAGAGGCGTGTGCTGTGCAGTCCTCACGTGTTAGGAGTGTTAGAGCTGTTGCTGCGGCTTAAGCAAGATTCATCTCCTGAACTCATGCAAGTTTAAATCCCAATGTCATAATATTAAGAGGGAAGAAAAACTACCCAGGATGATGTGTAGAAAGTGAGCGTCAAGGCAGGTTCTTAGGGTACTCCATCCAGCACACACTCAGAAGGCACCTTTGTTATAAAGGCCAGGTGGGGCCCAGCCTCTCTGCTTCCTGTCTCATCGTGTGATCCCTCTCCTGCAGGACTTTACCTTCATCATCTGCCACCCTCATCAGAAGCCAAACCGGTGGGATCATCCAATCATTGAAGCGAATCATCAAAACCATGAGTTGAATAACCCTTTCTTTGTGATAAGGCTGGTTTTCCTGGCTACTCCCCTATAGTGATGAAAAGCTGACAAATACAGCCCTTATTTTTCAAACTGTCAATTTTAAAGGCCCAGATTCCAAATTAGCAAAAAAGTTAGACTTTTGACTCATTGCTAGCAAAAGCTCAGATGCTGTCCACAGTGCCTAATCCAAGTAAAGAGAATAAGGTTGAGGTTAAAGGGCGGGGTGGGGGGAATGGTAAAGGTATTGATAGGTGAGAGACAGAACAGGCTTTCTGAGTGTCAAGAACTAGCACCCTGTTTAATCATGGTGCTTTGGGGATTTTAAGGAGACTACAAGAAAGGGAGAGTCAGCAATAAGAGGACCAAATAATAGAAAGTGCTACCTGTTGGCCTCTGGCCAGGGTGATTGGAGGCATAACAGTTATTTGGTCTGGTCACATGTTCAATTAATGCCCCAGTTCCTTGTTGGTCAGCATTGCCATGGTCTTCCAAGAACTCTTATGTTGGCCAAGTGGACTTCAGTGCTTTCTTCCCTGAGCCATAAATTCCTCTGGCTGGACCTGGAAGTCCCTAAACAGTTCCATGTGGAATAATGCCAGTCATCATGGTACTGTCTACTGGAGAAGAAAATGACCTGAGTCCAATGATAATGAAAGCTTTGTGGGGCTGGTTGTATATCCCCTTCATGTAGTTTATTTTAATGTTATCATAAGGTAGAGCCGAGAGAGGGAGGCTAGCATTTTGGACCTGATGACAACTGGCATCTGCATTGAAGACACTGTTCAAAGGCTTGCCTTCAGTCTGAACAGCCAACTTCCTCCAAATACAGAGGCAACGAGGCCTTTCTAAAGGAGGGCAGGTTCTTATAATCACATCTAATCAAATCCACATCATATGGATACCAGTTGATTTTCCCAGGAGATATTGAATACTGGGTGACCCCTACAGGAGCCGCTTCCTAAATTCTCTGGGTGTAATCTTTGACATAAACCAGGTCAACAACCTTGCAGCAGATAGTTTTAAAAAGTAATATGTTGTATAAGGAGCTTGGAAGCTCACAAACCCACCTGGAATGTATAATCAGCAGTTACCCATTTGCCTAAATGGATTATGCATTACCTTGTGGGCATAATAATACATTATGTTTGTCTTGCCTGAAAAAGAGGAGTATTCCGGTAAGGGAATCAAGGTCATCATAGATGGGCAAAATGAATGCTTTGAATACCCATCTTATTGCTTGCTATTGTCTTAGACCTGAGCTCATTTGATAATGTTAAAAACCTGACACTTTTGTCCTGAGACAAAATCTTTCAAGGGGAGGAAGGATGTATTATAAAGAAAATCATTGAGATGCTAGATAGCGTTACTATAAGAAGGTTTAATTTCTTGATTTTGAGCACTGTTCTGTGGCTGTGTGAGAGCTGCCTTACCTTTAGAGAGTAGACGCTGAAGTGTGTGATGGTGAAAGGATGTCCTACTGAACAATGTGTAAACAGCAGAGGTTGATTTGGCTCATGGTTCAGCAAGCCAGGAAACCCAAGGCTGAGGAATAGACATCTGGCAAGGGCATCCTTGCTGTGTTATCTGAGAGAGAGAGAGAGAGAGGGAGAGAGAGAGAGAGAGAGAGAGAGAGAGAGAGAGAGAGAGGGAGAGAGAGAGAGAGAGAGAGAGAGAGAGAGAAATATTAGCCTTGCTGTCTCAAACCCTTTTTAAAACCAGCATTGGTCTATTCATAAGATGGAATGCTCAGCACCCGAAGACCTCCTCTCACAGGTCCAGTGGAGGGTAAGTTTCTAACACATGCTTTGGAGGGAACATAGTCACACTATAACAAGAGATAAAGATTTTTTTAAAAAGTAAGCAGATTACTGTGTTTCGCTCCAATCTGTGAAATAAGCATCCTAGTAGCAGATCCTGGGAAAATATACATTTGTAGGAAATAAGTTAAGGGACTGTCAGACACATTTAACACTTTGACAACTTTGTTCCTGAAAGAGGGGGTCTGCACAGTGCAGCCCCACCCAGGAGCTTGTTAGAAATAAGGGTCTATGGCCCCACACAGACATACTGAGCCCCACACCTGCATTTTTAGCATGATTCTCAGGTAGCTGCATCTTCAAGCACATCTGCTCTTGCACATCTGCTGATAAATGACATCCATTTCCAAAATAAAGAACACTTTTCCTCACTGCTCCCCTTGTTGTCCCTCAAAGGTCAAAACAAGCACGGCGGATGGAGAGAGCTGAGCCTTTGCACACAGAGCCCCTGTTCCTGATTTCTGCTGTGCCGCAGTCAGCTACAAAGGCAACATTGCCATTCTCCAGAGATGCCGCTGAAGTCCGTCAGAGCGGTACACCCTGTTCTTCCTTTCTGATGCACTACCTGAGCAGGGCATGTTGCCCCAGACAAATCCAAAACACCCCTTCTCACAAGGACACGCAGAGCTGGCGCTGCCATTCTTAGCACAGAGCTGGGACTGTGTGCTCTGTCGGGTACAAGGGCTGCTGGTCCTGATTGCAGAAACGCACTTAACATTACAGCAAAATCATCTTCTGGAGAGGAACACAGTATCCCAGGGCTCAAAGCAGATACATAAAACACTTTTTCTTACTCTGAAATGTGGGAAGCAGATCCTACCTCTCCATGCTGGTAAGAATTTCCCAAAGAATGTTTTCTGGAGCACTAGCTGTGAGGCTTCTCTGGGCATAAAGGGACCTGATACTGAATAAGTTTAGGAAACACTGTATTTTATCTCCCCTCTTGGAAACTGAATTTGCATGTTAGCATCTTAAATGCTCTGAGAAGCTCTGTACTAGAAATAAAGTTAATCTTATTTCTGTCTAGTCCCATGTTTCACATATCAAATATTCTTTGATAAGTTTCTTTTTTCATTGAGTATCTCCTAATATTTTTCTAGCACTAGAATATTAAGCATGGGGGGAGTGAGGAAACACCATGGAGAAGAATTTGTTCTCTAATGGAGAACTCATTTAGTTCCACAAATGGAAAGCTAAATGGAGAAAGAAGGGCAGTTGGAAAGAGCGTCTAAAAACATCAGTGGCCTCCATGATCTGCCAGGAATCTGTTGGGGCAGAAAGAGCCCCCTCTGGTCCTGAACAGCACAGGAGCAGCATTCTTTGTCTGCCCCGGTGTGTGCACTGTTGGGGTGATTCAAAGTTCTCAGAAGTCACTGCTCCTTTCTTCCCTCCCTTTACAGGAAATTCCACTTTCCTTCCTCAATCTTTCATTTCTTAGCCTCAAGAATCCCCTCTCCCCAACTCAAGTTACCTTAGCTACAACAGTCCAGCAACTACTGCTGCTCTACGTGAGTCTGAACATTTATTTGCTCATACAATCCATGTGTTAAAAGTCCTAACCCCCAGGTGTCAGCATTAGGAGGTGGACTTGGTTGGTGATTGGGCCATGAATGTGGCACTATCCTGATTGACGTTAATGCCCTACATAAGAGACCCCAAAGGGTCCCCTTGCCCTTCTTGCCATTGATGGTGCAGGAGAAGACTGTCAATGAACCTTGAAGCAAGACTTCATCTGATCCACCTGACTTAATCTTGCACTGCCCAACCCCCAGAACTATAAGTAATAAACCTATGTTCTTTATGAGCCACTCAATCTTTGGAAATTTCGTTACAAGAGCCAGAATGGACTAAGACATGCACCACCATGTATCACTTACACCACAGCAAGGTGATCTGGAATCAACCAGTTCACACTGCTTAAATTAAAACCTTCTGAAAGCTGGCCCTTGCCCTACAATGTCTGCCTAGCCCGATATCTCCCATCTCATTCATCTTAATTCATCCCCCAGTATATATGATCTTCTGATGTATGCCTTGACTTCTTTCCTTAATTTTGCTTATTTATCCTTCAGATCACTTGGTAAAAATAATCTCTGGGAAGCTTTCTCTGAAGGTCGTAGCTATTTAAAGCATAGTCACAATCCAGTGATGACCTACGTACTGTCTGCAATGTAATAGGTGCTAAAGTTGAAAGATAAACACCCATAACATTTGCATGGCATGGAAGTAAAGAGCAGTGCAGGTGTCATCAGACTACATTAGTCCCACAGAGCATGATCTGCGTGCTAGAATCAACCTGCAGAGACAATGGAGAAGGTTGTCTTCCAGCCTCACTGGTGTGAGACTTAGCTGATCTAGGTCCTATGGTTGTGTTACACACACTCAAAGCACTTATCACAAGTGGTAACTTTGCTTATATTCTTGTGAATAAGTTTGGGAAACAATATATTTTTAATTCCACACAAGACTCCTAGCTTCTTAAGAGTGGAGACCAAGCTTGTGGTTCTGCCATGTTGTATTCTCCTAACCTAGCACCGTACCCAGGCCAAAATTGGTATTCACCCTGTCTAGTTAATAATGAAGTGGGAGAAGGATATGTACTGATGTTTATTGCCTGTGCTACTCCTGAGTCATCTTACACCTTTTTCAGTACTTACTAAGTCACCTGTGATTTATATGAAAGGCTGGGTGTGGCCACCCAGGAGATGAAAGAATAATTACTCCATTTCATGAACTCTCTACCAAACACTTTCAGATCACAATGCTGTGATCTAAATGGATCTGTGATGAAAAGTAGATAACGTGTGAAAAAGACAAAGGAACTTTTTTACTTTGGGAATGTATAGTCAATACCTTCTGTCATACACCTCAGGTGTTTTGTTTTGTTTGATGTTGATGGCAGACTCTAATTAGACAACATCATAAACTATAACTGCCCTTACAGGAACAGAGCTGACCCAACAATGTTCAGCAGTGTAACTTTCCCTTGCCCAGCTCTACTCCACGTCTTCGTTCCCAGCTGTTTTGCTGATAAAATGGAAAGAAAGAGAGCTGGTATTAAGCTGACAGATTGGCTTCTGGCAGCTGCTGGACCCCAGAGCCTCATTTCTTCCCTGTAGGTTATCAGAATCAAACACCCTCGACTAATCAGAATTTCAAAGGATGCAGATATCGAGTTTAATTTAAGAGGATTATTCCAAAACAGCTCTGATGAGGGCTTGTGGCGTCTCAGCCCCCCTGTTTGCTCAAGCAGGCATCAGAGGCATCTGGCATCTTGAAGTCATTTTTTTTTAAGAGAAGAAATTTTAATATAGTGGAAAGAACAAGTGGTGGTGTTAGGAGTATTCAGCTCCTGCTCTGGGAAAAGCAGCTCCTTGCCTGCCTTCTTCATATGTTGGAAAAGAGGATTTGATCAGATGACCCCTTAGATCTCATTCAGCTCTGAAAATTCTGCTACTGGAGTCTCCAAGGCTCCATGCATCCCAAAATTAGAAGCGAAGAATACACATTCTTCCAGAACAACAGGGAACTCAGGACCTGTCCTCTGGCCTGTTTAGTGCTGAAAGGGAGGACAAAGGCTATGTTTGGACAAAGAACTTTCCACCTGCTGGGTTTTTTGTTGTTGTTGTTGTTGTTGTTGTTGTTTTTGCAAAGTCCACAGTACGGAGTTTGCCTCCTGCTCAATATTAAAACATTGATGGAAAATAGAATTTCAAAATTTATTGGGCCTGGTGTCATAACCTTGTGGTTAAATCCTTACCTTGCATCCGCCAACATCCCATATGATAGCTGGTTTGAATCCCAACTGCTCCGCTTCCCATCCAGCTCCCTGTTTGTGGCCTGGGAAGGCAGTAGGCTTTGGGACCTTGTGCCCACATGGGAGACCTGGAAGAAGCTCCAGGTTCCTGGCTTTGGATCAGCTGAGCCCCAGCCACTGCTCAGCTCTAGTCATTGTGGCCACTTGGGGAGTGAAGCAACAGAAGGAAGATCTTTTTCTCCATCTCTCCTCTCTTTACATCTACTTTTCCAATAATATAAATAAATGAATGAATCTTTTTTAAAAATCAAAACCTTTTTGAAAAAAAAATGCAAAATCTGCAGCCTTAGCCCAGATGAACTGCATCCAAATCCTTAGGAAGTTGAGTCCAGGAATCGGAACTTTACCAACCCCTCCCTCCAGGCAGTGGTGCATGGAGCAGGGTTGAGGAATCCCACTGGACAGATTATTAACATTCCAGGAATATTGAGAATCTGTGAGGCAGATGATGTCATATTGGCAGACTGAAATTGGCCATGGTGCAAGTATTTACATCATGGAAAGTGGCAAATGCTACAGTTTCAGGACTTTTTGTTTTGCCCCAGGGATCTGGTTGTTATGCATTTGTCCATAAACCATCAGGTCCAGTTGATCCTTAGATGGCAGAGTCTGGAAACTACTGATAATCTAAATGTAATAGCAGAAAGTATTATGAGTGAAAAATGTGAAAAAATTCTAACTACTAGTTTCATCATAATTATCATGCTCTCAAGAAAAATGTGTGTATAAAAAATTCCTTTCATTTTCACCTTAAAATTAGATAGAAATTATCTAAGAACATAATATAGTTAAGCAGTATCTCATCATGAAGTGGAAACTTTTTCCTTTATAGATTGGTTGCTTTCAGTTAAGTGTTTTTTACAATGTTATAAAAACATGCATTTTGCTTGCAAAATTAATATTATGTTTTATTCAATTGATTTTAAATGTACCTATACTTCTACATCATGCAATAATCACCACCGCTGAGATAATTAACATATCAGCCACCTCACCCAGATACCAGCTTGTGTATGGGTGCTGAGAATATGTAAGATCGCCCTCCTCACAAATTTTAAGTACACAAGCACAGCATTAGCTGTACTCTCAGTCCTGAGCATTGGATATCCAGAACTCACATCTAAAACTTTGCAGCACTTGGCCAATATCCTTCCTTTTCTACCTTCCAATATCCCGGCAGCTACTATTATACTTTTGTGTGTCTCTGACTATTTCAGATTCCACATACATATGAGCTCATGCAGTGTTTGTCCTTCTGCATCTGGCTTCTTTTACCGAGCATAATGTCTTCCAGGCCCACTATCTTTGTCTCAAACAGCAGGATTTCCTTAGTCTTTAAAAACTCAACTCCTTCCATGACATTTTCCTTTTGTATAACCTTTGTGAACAGTAATATTGAAAGGCCATGCCGACAGGGACAGCTTTATTATGATCATTCTTTTGCCACCTGGAAATGTAAACTTAGAGATGTGAAAATATTTTTTTAACATAGCAACTTATCTTCTCTGCCCCATTTCATCCTGCAAAGAAACACCTCTGGTACTTGGTGTGATTTGGGCCAGATCCTTTGTCCCTGGGGTGTCATTAGGTAGATTAATACATTGTTTCTTTCTTCCAGGGGGCTCCTTGCTCAGATCCAATTGCAGGTCTGATTTCATGTTTAATAGAAAACACAGATCCCAGTGTGATTTTGCAATCCTTTCTTTATTTCCCTAGTTCCAGCCAAGTGCAAAGCCTAGTGACAACCAGAGACTCAAGTTAGAGTTTGCACTTAACATTTGTCCATCTGTTCCCTCCAAGGGTGGACATTGTCAAGGTCACTGCTGGATTACATTTGGTTTTGCTTGAATGTTTATCTGGCTTGAACACACATCACCGTGTTCTACCTCAGGTCCCAAAATCCTGACCCACCAACAAGAAGAGCTTAATCTTTTGAGTTTAGCAGTGACCTCAAACATCATCATGTTGCCTATCTCTTCTATGCAATGTCAGGTGACAGATGCTCAAAGTCACATCACTTTCCTTCCCACTGCAAAGTTTCAACCGGAGGAAACGGGGACTGTGGGAAGACAAGAGGGACTTTCAACGTTTTCTGAATCCTGACATTTGTCAAGTCCTAGCCAAGCAATTTCTCCATTATGTTAAGCCAGTTTTGCATCATCCCTGAGAGATGACCTTCCCCATGCATTCTTTTCCTCTCTTGTAAGCTGCAGTCAGAAACCAAACGACTTTGGGTGAAAATTGATAGGTTAAGTAAATGAAGTAAAATGACATTGGAGCACTGTAGTGTATGTGTTTGTATTCTTCCAAAACTCGTAGATTGACTCTGACACCCCAGTGTGGTGACATTAAGAAGTTGGAAACTTTGGAAAAATCATCAGTTCTTGAAGACTCTGCCATCATGAATGGGGTGAGTGACCTTGTGCATGAGGGTGCAATGACAAGATGGCATCTGTGGAATAGAGCCCAAGCCCTCGCCAGATCCTCACCAGCTGCTGGAATGGTGAGCAGCAAAATCCTATCGTTTGTAAATTACCAAGTTCTTGGTGGTTTTGGAATAGCAGCCCAGACTGAGACAAGTAGATACACAACCATAGCTTGTCTCGAAGACAGGAAGGAATGGCACAGGCTGTGTCAACTAATGAGCAAACGCTGCATTCCAAGAGGAACCTGGCCTTGGGTGCTGTGTGAAATTAAAGTCTAATGTATCATTTTTTAAAGAAACCTTGAAATCTAATCTTCATGATAATATCTTAAAGTTTTAAATACAGGTAAGCAATTCAGATAAAATTCTGTAGGCTAAGGAGCATACACAGTTGGATCAGATCCACCAGCTATGCTTGTGATGCAGTCCACCCAACCACCCACTTCTTGGAGACATAGAAGAGCAGGCTGCAGGCAGTGTCTGTTCTAGCCTGGGACCCTCAACTGGCCCCATTTGCAGTTTATACCATAGCTTTGCTATTTTTACAACTGTTTATTTAGCCTTGTTTATTTGAAAGGCGGAACAACAGAGAAAGAATCTTCCATGTGCTGATTCATTCCCCAAATTCCACAACACTGAAACTGAGCCAGGCCAAAGCTAGAAGCCAGGAGTTCCATGTGGGTCTCCCATGTGGGTGGCAGAAGCCATAGTGCTTGAATCATCAGCTGCCACCTCCCAGGGTGTTCATTGTCAGGAAGTTGGCCTCAGAAGCAGAGCTAAGACTCCAAGCCAGGCCCAGCTCTCGCAGAAGGCTGGCCTCGCAGTTTCCCTCTGCCACCAGCACTGGCCAGCTCCTCCCCAACCTAGCCTGCTGATGTTCCTTGTCAGGATGACAGTCTTCAACCTGGGTCTTGTGCAACTTCTCCAGACTTCATAGTGGTGCACACAAAAGTAAGCTCTACACACATTCCCATTTTTAAGAAGTCAATAAATATAAAAATTTGTTTCAATTTTGTCTGCTTTTAAAAAACCAACAGAAAGCCTCTGTATGTAAATTATGTAGGTATAAGCTTCAGTTTATTTCTTCAGCTTAGATGAATAGGCTCAAGACTCAACGAATAGGCTGTGTTGTTGGTGGATATTTGAACATCCCAAACCACCACTGCCATGAACTTCAACACTGTATACTTCCACATTGTATCTATTTTTAGTCACACATTATTTATACAATCTTAATGAATTATTGGTTGAAAAAAAGAGACTTGAAATTGATGCAAAAGTGGAGCTGTAACATTGTATTATGTAGCCCATAATACATATATGTTTATAACATATTATAGAATGTTTGATTTGGTCAAAACATTAAACACTGCATCAAGATGTCTCTAATACATTAAAATATCAGTTGTAAAAAATAAAATATAATAACTATTAGATGCAATTTGACGTTTATTTCAAGGGAATAGAGATCTTACATTTTTGTAAGTGATTCTTTACAAATATATGCTTATAAATGACAGCCAGACACTTTCTCTTGTCGGATAATTAAGGGCGGGTTAGAAGGGGAAGAACTTATTTTAAAAATAACATCAACCTCCAAATTTAAAATGTTAAGAAACTGATTATAACATTTTAAAAGAACATTTTGTCTATCTCATGTCATAGGGTTAAATTTAAATCCACACTTTAAAAAATGTTTGCTCCTTAAAACATAAAATCACTTTAAAATAGATAGACCTCCCATTATATTTTTACATAAATTGAAGAAAATTAAACATCTGTGTTACTTACAAAATTGGAAAAATAAACTCTATTTTTGTGTAAGTGAACATTATGGGTTATTTAAAATTCACTTCAAAACACAGTCTCTCAAATGAATAGTTTATAAAAAATGCCTTATGATATGCTACACAAAATATTTCTTTCGATATTTAAAAGACATTCTCAAGATTAAAAATTAATTTAAAACAGATTTAGAACTTCCAACCATTTTCCATCTGCTTTTGTGTAAATTCCTGTGACATGAAGCATGTTCTTTAAAAGCTTGCAACGTTGAAATAAGAACCCAAAGAAATGATTCCTAAATGATAAACAATTCATAATAAGAAACTATATAGGGCATTATAAGCCTTATTAAGTTATTTTCATCCAACTATATGGATTTCATAAATGTTAACGGTGAAGTTGGAACTGACTTACCCATATTGTAAACATAGGATGCCAAAGAAAATACAACCTATTCGTGTGTATGGGGATTGCAAAGCAAATATCAAAAACCATGATGTTTAGATGTTTCACCAGTTGAGATAGGAAAATAAAGGATTTATAGAGAAATATTTTTGAAAGAGAACTACTGTCCTATCATGACTGTCATTCCCACTCTCCACCCCTGTCCTCCAGGCTCCACCTGATCCTGTGAGCCTGTGCTCAGGTCATCAGGGAGGCAGGCAGGGGAGGCATAGAGGAGGCTCCTGGAGAAAGCCGATAGGAAACCATCCCTAGGACTTCTGCAAAGAATCTAACAGCAAGAAGAGAGGCAAGTGGAGTGTCCACTGGTTCCAGAAGGAGTAGAAAATGACTCAGACCCTGAGAGAGTTCAGCAAGTTGTTTCCAAACAGGACCAGCGAGTAAATGTTTCCAGTTTTGAAGGCAATATGGCCTTTAGAGCAACCACTCAACTCTGCTTACAGCACCAAAGCAGCCCTAAGCAATCTATAACCAATGGAGTTGGCTATGCTCCAGCACCACTTTATTTACAGGAACAGATGGTGGGTTGGATGTGGCCTTCAGACTGGACTTCCCAAATTCTGTTCCAGATGTGTCAGCCTAAGGTACAGGAGAAGGAGAGTGGAGCAGAGTCCAGCTACACGGGGTCCATTAAGGTCAAATTCACTGTTTACATCCTGCCAGGCCTACCAAACGTGACTCGAAACCCATCTTCATTCCTCTCTCCTCTTATTTCTCCCTCTATGACCTCTACTCATTTCAAGGAAAGGTAAGAAATCAGACAGTGAGTGGAGTGGGAGGGAAATGAACCAGCAGCAGCCACAAACCACCGCACGCTCTTTCCCAGCAGCAAGTCTCCAGCCAGAGCAAGACAAAGGGCAAGACAGAATATTCACATTAACTCTGTTCTGTGTCCCTGGACTGGAAAGGCTCGGTTTCTGAACTGAGGCTATATCTCCTAACTTTAAATGACCACAGATAGAAATGTTTATTACCCAATAAAAAAACATGCAGGAGAAAAAGTGAAACTCTTTCTATTAAATCAAGCTTGCTTTTTCCAAATACTGGTTACACACACCACTCTGAACACCATCATTTTCTTTTCTTATCTGAAGACACAGGCCATAATGGAAAAATAAATGATGATGTCATATGCTTCCATCCCTTTTGGGCAACTGTGGACACAAGCAGCTTGGCCGGAAGACAACTGAGCCATGCTGGGGTCCCTGACTCATTTGTCATATCCAGTGGTCCTTAACAGGTATTTAATTATAGAGGAAGATTGAGATTGAGTTTTCCTTCTGCAAACATCATGACTAATGTGTGCCTTCCCGTAATGTGCACACGCCCACTCAGGCATTTAATTCTCTAGCAGGGAAGGGCACAGCTCGGACGGAAAAGGGACAAGGCAGACCTCTGAAAAGCTGACATACAAGGCTTACACAGGTCACAGTCAGTGCTTAATTATGGAGAAAGCTGGCGAGTTCATTAGTCGCTCTTGACCACTGCCTGTTGAAGGTCAAGTGAACCAGCAATTTCTCTTACTCTAGGCCAAATAGGTCCTGTGAAGCTTTTCGCAGAAATCAGCTGGGAGTATTCAAGCAGAAAGCCTTACTCATTCACAGTTTTAAGACCACAGTAGCTGGCATTGTGAAAATATAACTAACCTTTGTTGAAGAGGCAAAGTTTTGTGAGTTTGTTCTTGCTTTCTAAGCTGAAAAAAAAGATCCCACTGATCCTAAGGATTTTATGCTAGGTTATGATCCAAGGCAGTCTCACTCTTGCTGCACCTTTACTCTCTAAAATGGGGGACCCCTCCAACTTCCTGGTTTCCAACTGCTGTCATATGGTAAGCGGTGGTGCCACAGACATCAGAGAAAGGAAGTGTTCTGAGAAGAAAGGAATAGCCCATTGTATCCAATTTTGTGGAGACACCAAGGAAGATACCGTAATCCAAGCACCAAGGTCAGTGTTGAGTAACTCAAGTCTTAACAGAGAAATGGGGTCAAAAATTAATTAAAAGAATGGAGTCTGAGGGCCCGGCGCGATGGCGCAGTGGTTAAGGTCCTCACCTTGCACGCCCAGGGTTCCCATACAGACGCCGGTTCTATCCCGGCAGCCCCTTCCAGCTCCCTGCCTGTGGCCTGGGAAAGCAGTCGAGGATGGCCCAAAGCTTTGGGACCCTGCACCCACGTGGGAGACCCTGAAGAGGCTCCTGGCTTCGGACCGGCATAGCATCGGCCGTTGCGCTCGCTTGGGGAGTGAATCTTCCTCTCTGTATATCTGTCCTTCCAATAAAAATTTTTTTAAAAATCTTTAAAAAAAAAAAAGAATGGAGTCTGAGAACTTGAGTCACTTAAGGCATTTCATTAAGACTAGAGGCTGAGTAAGCTGAAAGGAGTTGGAGGGTAATTATTTTTTTCCAAAACTCTTCATTGGCCAAGTACTTAGTTGAAGGATACCATGTTAAGAACTACTGAGGAATAGAAATACAACATGGTATCGCACATTCCAGAGAGCTCACAAAACATGACGAAGCTCTGGCAGATTCACCCTACTTACACGCATTAGATAACTATTGCCATGCTGATGTGGCAAACAGCCCTGCTGTGGGTTGGATGTTGAATATCCCTCAAAGCACCGTATGGTAAAGATTTAGACCCTGTGGTGATGTCACTGGGAAGTGATGAACCCTTAGGAGACAGAGCCTAACCAGGATGTCCTTGCGTTTTTGGAGACATGCCCTTGCAAGGAGCATGATAAAGTTGCCTTTTCCCACCTTCCCATTCTCTCCTCGTTGACTCACCATGTAATCTTTCTTCCATACACACTCCGCTATCCACCACGAGCCTCTGCCATGGCCTGCACCATGCCAGAGTTTCAACCCCTAAAATTGTGAACTAAATAACTATTTTAAAAGTTAGTCTCCCAGGCATTCTGCTGTGGCAATGAGAGTAAGTTCCAACACAGAAGCATGAGAGGAGAAGAGAAGACCATCTGCCCATAAAGAGAATGAAGCCAGCATAGAAAGAGAGATGGAGACCATTAATAAAGAGTGTGAACAATACTGTTAAACTTGAACTCAAACAGCCCAGGGGTCTTCCAATCCTTGGCTTCCAGTCATGTAAACCAAGATCTCCCATTATGTTTATGGTAGTCTGGGGTGGCTTTTGTTACTTACAACACAAAAAATTCTGATGAATATGTCCATGGTAGGAATTTGGGACCTTAGTGAAAAAAAAATAGATATTCATTGATGATGTAATCCAAAAGAGATTTGGGAAGATTGGTACTCACAGAGTAGAAAAGAATTTGCTGAAATGAAATCCAGCTGGCCATCATTTCAAAATTCAGTTTTTATGAATAAAAAGAAGGAAAATTCCATTTCCCTGCGGCCCGAATGATGCTTCACAGATCCACACAGTCAGTGCCTGCAGCCATTCTGATCGATGATACCCACTCCTTTTGATGGTTATCATGCCTGCACACATCTGTACTGCAATATATTGCCAATAAAGTGAAATGGTTCGAAATATTTTAGAATTCTGGTTTTTGCCTGCTTAGGATACGTGACCTCAATTTCTTCCACAAGATATCAAGATACAAGAGAATCAGTTTGCCGGGGGCTTGGCTAAACTTGCTTCCCAGGAGAGCTCCTGACTTCCTTGGCTCTTCTCCTTCAACCTGGCCAAGCTGAAACAATCAGAGCACAGCCAGCCAGCCAGAATGCAAATGGCAAGAACACAGACTGTCACCCACAGGAAGCTGACCTCTGGCCACAGATGCCAGACGCAGGCAGGCAGGCAGGGAAGGAGCCAGAGACATGCCACAGGGAAAATGAGAATCTGAGAAATTAACAGTCTCTCTAGAAACATGTAATGTGTCACTAGACCTATCTGAATTATCAACAAACCCAGGAGGCCAGTGCGTGAGAAATACACAGGCCAGGGAAGTGGCTGCCCCCTGACCCTACACACCTCCCCTACCCACTGGCCTCTGTTCACCCTTCCCCCAGACCAAAATTTTTTTTCATGTCTAAGGAAAACAGCAAGCAGATGGGAAGCAATCGAAGCTTATTTTATAATAACAATAAACCAAAAGCAGCCTCCAGGGCCAAATGTAAGCAGTTTGTTCTCACTGGCTATAGCAATTAGGATGCAGTGCACAACAATAGGATTCTATAATTCCATTAGGCCCCAGCTGTGTCACATGTCACCCCTATCTGCCAGGGGACCCGTGGGACATTACCAGATTTAACTAAGCATATTGCTTATTTTGGACAAAGTCAGTATTGTCTCCATCAGAAAGAAATAGGAATAGATACACAGAAGCAACTTACTGAATCTACCAGAAGAGTTAAACAGCCTGCCATGAGGGAGTGTAGGGGTCAGGAATGGTGTAGCCGTGGAATAGAATACTTTGCCTCTGTCTGTTGCTGTGATGAAATTCTACATAGTAAATTATATGCTTACATTGTAGGTGCGTGCATATCTGTGTGTGTACATGCATCTCTGATCAAATGCATAGAAAAATCTATGGAAGACACATAACAAAGCATTCTGTATAGCTATTTCTGGAAGATGAGACTGAGAAGTGTCATATTCTACTTTTTAATCTACTTTTCACCTAAATCCATTGCATTGAAATCACAGACTTACTGGTATGAAAATACTAAGGAGTCCTAGTCTGATCATTTGGTTAGTTGTTTCCAGATAATCTAAATGAAACCACACTCTGGACAAATTCATCAAGGGCCTCATCAAAGGGTCTGCCCACCGTGATTTCACTTTAGCAAGGAAAGCCCATCAAAAGGCAGAAGCTGTTCTCTAGTGACCAGTTTTTCTCTTGTTAAATTGAATTTTTAAATACTAATCCCTGGCTTGAAATGAGCCCAGTGTGCTAAATCTCAGTGTAACTAACCACTTTTTAACAATTCTTCCTTCTCTAAAATCATCCCAGTCTCTAGGGACGGCATCCAGCAGATCTTTATCTCAGGATACAACCCAACACTGGCCCTCAGTTTAGTAAGGTCTGGGAATGATCAAAGCTGAGTAAGCCAGAAAAGTTGCCTCCCTATAAATTTGTAATTGCAGTAAGAAATAGTTCATTCGTGAGTTCGGCTAAATAGTGAACCTGGAGGCTGATGCCTGCATTTTCCACTGAAAGGGAATATGGTCGTGTTAATGAAACAGTAGAACAGATGCAGGCAAAGAAGCAGAGCAAGAGACCACAGAAAGCATCTCCTAGAACCCCAAAACTTTCCAGTTGCTTCTTGTGGTTTTCCTATGGCCCAACAACACTTTATTGTGTTGAAAGATTTATTTATTTTTATTGGAAAGTCGGATTTACAAAGACAAGGAGGGACATAGAGAAAGATCTTTCATCTGCTGGTTCACTCCCCAAATGGCCACAATGGCTGGAGTTGAACAAATCTGAAGGTAGGAACTTCCTCTAGGTCTCCCACATTGGTGCAGGGTTCCAAACCTTTGAGCCATTCTCTGTTGCTTTCCCAAACCATAAGCAACGAACCAAATGGGAAGTGAGGCTGCTGCGACACAAACTGGTCCCCACATGGGATCCCAGTGCTTGCAAAGTGAGGATTTGGCCATTGAGCCAATGCGCCAGGCCCAACCCAGCAGCATTTTAGTCTTGGATTCCTGAAGTCATTCTTTTCCTGGTATTAATTTTATTTTTAAGCTTGCTCAATACATACCTTACAATAAAGTTTTTATCTACCTGCTATACTTGATAACGGCATGCAACAAAGATGAGTCTCCAAGGCCCTCAGTGATGAATGAAGTCATTCTTTTTCCACCTGCCACAGTTCAGGCACATATAACAGCTTTCTTTGCATAAAGGAATCCATGGTACACAATGCATTTACACATGCAGATACAATTAAATTTTTTTCTTTATTAAAATGAGGAAAAATTTCCCAAACCCACTCTGGGGAAAGAAAAAAAAAACACTTTGTAAGATTATTTACAACTTCCTTCTGGGAAGAAAAATTGCCATTTCTGAACAGAAATGCTTAAGTAATTTTCTGATAAACTTAATTAGATTAAGACCTCTTCTGGGAACTTATTATCCATACCCTCAGCCCTGTCATGGGCCTAATGATCCTTAAGCAGACATAGCTTTTTACTATTTCCAGTCAAATCAAGATTTTCCAACCATACCCAGCCATCCTCTTTTCCTATAAGCCATCCTTTCCACCTTTAAATGGACTTGTGAATTCTCTTTACTTGTAACAAGTGTAAAATAAAATTTTAAAACAGTTAGAGAAATTGCTTTGGCATTTGTAAATGACTGCGTTGATTTTATAAAGACCAATTTTGGTTGCTACTGAAGTTTACATCAGCTACCCAATCTTGACATTGACTTACACTGCTTTCACAAGTTGTTAGTAGATTTAATAAAAAAAAAAACTTTCAATTCAGCTTTGATAAAGAATTAGGTGTCTGCTGTACATTGAGAACTGTTCAAAATCTCATTCCTAGATCATTTTAAATGCTTCAGTATCATGTTTAAAAATGTTCCCATCTGTAGCTCTTTCTCACCTGAAATGTAGTTTGCATCTGATATAAATTACATGTTTCTCTTAGAAAAACCCTTTGATAGTGTCTCTTAATGACATGTGTTTTTAAAGAATTGACAGAGACAGGGAGACAGAAATCTCCATCCACTGGCTCATTTTCCAAATGTCCACAACAGCCAGGGCTGCTCCAGATCAAAGCCAAAATCTAAGACTCCCTCCTGGTCCTGGTCTCATGGGCGACATGGATCAAGGACTTAAGCCATCATCTGCTTTCTTCCCAGGAACGTTAGCAACAAGCTGGATCATAGAGAAGCTGGGACTCAGTCCTACACTCTGAAATGGGAAGTTGGCATTTCAAGCAGAGGCTTAACTTAATGTGCCACCGTGCCCACTCTCTCTAATGCTTCTTAATTCTGATTGGCAGACATATTCAGAACTACTATTCTCATCCTCCTCTTTGGTCAGTTCATGTACCTGCCTGGACATTCCTCAGCTCAGCTCCTCATGAGTGAGTGTTGACTGTGGACCAAGTATTCCGTACATTCCCCCATGTGCAGAAACATGCTTGGTGATGGAGAAAGTCAAGCAAATCAGAAAGTCAACAAATCCTGATTAGCAGGTCCCAGAATTAGGATGCACCTAATCATACCAGATGACGTTGGAAAGAAATTTATACATGCATTGAAAATTTTCAAACTACTTATCAGACACAGTTCTGGTGTGTCTGAAGTTCCTTTCCTCGTTGTTCCAATTTTCATGCATATCTTTTTTTTTCTTCGTATCTTTTTTTTTTTTCAGAAGGAATTCACTCTTTTTTTGATCTCTCCCAACATCTTTTCCAGAAATTAACATTCCACCTGAACCAGCTCTTTCAGGAGTAGGTGCAGGTCCTACCCAGTGCCCAAGGTTCTTTTGAGCCCTCGTAGCTGTTATCCTGCTCAGCACGAGCCCAGGCCTAGAAGCTGTTCCCAGCCTTGTGTCCTGTCTCTTTATTAGGGCACCAAGGAGAAAAATTGTTGACAGCCATGTAACAAAAATGACTCCAGTGTTGCTGGCAGTACTGTGATGCAACATGAGAGAAGGACCATGCTTGCTCATGGTGAGAACTTAGATTCTGACAAGGCAACTCTCTGTCAACAAAGCTCAGGAAACTCTATCCCTGGTGACCTTCTCTTTTTACTTACTTAGGAGAGTTATGAAACAAAGGCCTACTATTGAAAAATAAAATTAAAATGTTAAATTTAGATTTTAAACAACAATCACTTTAGAACATAGCAAAATAATGATGCCAAACTATGAAACACTGAGAAGTATGAACGGTCTCCTAAGTGACTTGTTTTCATCCAGTAGCTCTTGGCTCATCTGGAGAACCCAGATCTAGCCTCTGGAATCTCTTCCGTCAGATTCAAAGCAGAGGAGGTCAAAGACACAGCTCCCTCAGAGACACATTGCCCTTAGAGGAACCTTTCATGAGCAGAGTCCAACACAAGAAGACTTGAGTAAAATCCGGCAAGTCATCTGGCCACCCAGAAGAAAGCTCAGTTTGCAAGGAAGGGTGTGTAGCAAAGAGAGAGGGAGAGGCCTGACTTTGCCTCGCACTTGGCTAACAGGAACAAGAAGAAATCTGCTAGAAAAGTTTGTACATTGTCTTCAGCATGCACTGATTTGACCTTAACCTGGTCCATTTTGATCCTTGAAGTTGCATTACTAGCACTTCCATACTATACCTTAAACTCACACGTTGGTACCTTAAACTCGCACGTTGGTACCTTAAACTCTCACGTTGGTACCTTAAACTCGCACGTTGGTACCTTAAACTCGCACGTTGGTACCTTAAACTCACATGTTGGTATCTTTACAGTTGCTCATGAATGAGCTCTTCAAAAAATTCACGAAAAACGATGTATTATCAAAAGGACAATGCACAGATTTAAAATTTTTGCACCAAAACGAAATTTCCTAGTTCAACATTTCTACAAATGTTTTGAAGCCTCCTCATAAATGTCACACCCCTTGGAATCTCTAGGTCTTATTTGCATCTGGGTGTGCCATTTGGACAGCAGGGACCCAAGCATGTGAGCCATCTTCTGCTCTCACAGGCACATTAGCAGAGAGCTGGATCAAAAACAGAACAGCTAGTTTCACCATTCCAAGCACGATGAAATCTCTCCAGAATTCACTGGCTGACACAGTGCACCATAGAGTCTTCATTTGTCCAGATTTTCACTGCCAACACATGGCTGGGGTAGATGATCGATTTGTTCTGTTTTCTGTCCTTTATTGTGGTACTGGGTGTGGTGAGACTGGCAGCAATTCAAAACTGTTGATCTATCAAAACTATTTGAGCAGTGCCCTTGGAGCATGCCCCACATCAGGGACCCTGGGATGGGTGGGAAGTTGCATGGAGGTTCTCCCTTTATCTCCACACTTATCCCAGATACAGAAAATAAAAAAGAGAGAGAGAATGTGGAAACAATGGTCTTACCCACTTTCCTGTATCCCTTGACCCTTTGTGCTTTCATCAACTATGTAAAGATTATCAAAATAAAACAATTAAAAAAAACAAATAAATAAAATTTTAAAACAAAAGCAGAATAGCTGAGACTTCGTGTGATACAGGATGCTGGCTTAACTTGCTGCACTACAATGCCTTCCCCATGTCTCCTTAAATTAGTGATTCACTCTCCTATGCCCCTGTTAGCTCTTGAAGAGATCTTGGTCATGACAGTTAGGATTTATGTCTTAATTATTTGTGTGTCTTTCTGGTCTGTGGGTTCTTTGAGGCAGCCGCTTCATTCATCTCTGTGTCTTTACAGGTTGTGAGTCTTGTAAGGGCTGATCAATCAACTGAAGCTTCAAAAGAAAGACTGCAGTTTTCTGCCTCCAACTATTAACCTGTGGGCCATCGAAATAAGGAAAACTAGATGTAATATGACATGACATGTTGCAGGCTTTTCCATCTACAGCATTCTTAAGAGTCTATAACAAAAATTTGTAAGGAATTTGTGTAGCAATAGAAATATCATTGATGTCTTGTTTTCCATTTAATACAGAAAGACTATAAAAATCAAAAAATGTTTTTCCTTGATGGACATTTTAGAGGACTTAAACTCCATAAACAACATTCAGAATCTGGGGCCCACTCATCCAAGCTGTGTGTTCTAGGAGGTCGCATACATCATGAGAACAGAGATGTCCAAGGTTTATGCATAATTGGCAGTGTAAAAATTAACAAGTGAAGTCCAGAGCCACAGGAATGGAATTAGAGTCCTTGAAGCTACCTCTTTCTGTGCACATTCGCTAGCTAACCCAAAGAGACATGTTGCAGTGTGATGGGAATTTATTTACAGTTCAAGCCTGACCTTTTTCTGTGTTAAAGGCCACGCTTTAGTGGGCAACTTAGAGATTCGTTGTCCCTGTTCAGTAGCAATGACATTTGCTGACCCTGGGCTGTAGATATCCTTCTACACTCAAACACAGAAACCCTGACCCTCTTATTCCTCCTCTGCCTTGGGGGTGGATTTCTCAGGGCAAAATATTAATAGGTTTAAAGGAGGAGGCTTATTGGAGGAGAATGAAAGCTTAGGAGCCCGTCTCATAGCAAACACATGAACTGCCTTGTCACCTCCCATAAACATCAAAACATCGAGTCCAAGTAGACGTGGGTCCCTGAGCCCCTGCACTGTTAAAAGGCAAGTAACAGCTACAAGGAAGAGAAGTCACAGCAAAGTAAAGCAGGGTAGCGCCCTTCCCTAGCTGCTTCCTTTGCTGTCCCTACACTCCACATCTAGGTCACAGCACTACAGTTTCCAAACGAGACAAGTGACTCTCGAACTGGCTTCTGCAACCCTGCTACGGTCTCAGGTCATCTGAAGCACACACTGAGCAAAGCGTTAAACAGGTCTAAGTTTCCTAGGTGAATTTTAAATTTCCTTTTGTGAAATCATTTTTTCTTAGTTCTTCCACCTTCACCATTTCAATAAACTCTGGGATTTTCTTAAAGTATGATTTTTATTTGTAATAGAAACATAAAAACTGCGTTATTTGTGGGGCACCACCTGATATCGCAACACAAATATGCATTGGATAATGTTCAAATTAAGATTAAATGTATGTATCTTCAAATATTTTTTATGGAGAAGAATCCTAAATTTTTCTCACCTAGCTTTTACAAATATGCCTTATTATTATTGTGAATTGTTGAAAATATTCTTATCTATAAATATCTCTAAGTAAATTTAAACTTTTCAAAATTTAAGCTAAGATAGCATGAGTTGAAAATTGTGATTACCGAAGTCAAACATGCCCATTAAATATTGAAACTGAAAGGAACACTTTAATTGAAATAGCCATTTGCATCAAATTCAGCATAAGTCATTTTAAGCGACAAGTCTGTTTGGCTTCAATGGATTCAGAGATAAACCTCATATACAGCATTTGATTGAAAGAATGTCAAATTCTGCTATTAAAGTGTCCCCCATCTGCATTGTGTGTCCCCCATCTGCGTTGTGTGCCGTTTATCATGGATGTACATAAAGCTCTGGACAAGAGTTACTGTGGTCTTCCAACCATTTTTATTCATCTTACAAGCTGCTTCTAGAGCTTTTAATTATCAAATGAGAAAAGTGGAAGGAAACCTAGACACCATCTCGAATGCAGCTCTTTGAACCATTTTAAATTAGAGAACCCGAAGAGAAGCCCATTAACCAAATCAAATAGGAGTGGACCATCTTACTGGAAGGTCACGGCGATCCCTTTTTGTGGCACCAGCTCCCCTACTTTGTTCTTGCCCTGACCCCCAGTTCAGGCATCAAGAAGGATATAGAACAGAATCTTTATTTGTAACAGCTTGAAAGCTACTAGTCTGGAAAGAACATCTCATCTTAACTGCTGAGAAAAATGAATTCAGGGTGCTACATGGTGTAGCGGGTGAAGACATGGGCTTGCAGCTCCAGGATCCCAAATGGGTGCCAGTTCAAGTGCCAGTTGCTCTACTTCTGATCCAACTCCTTGCTAATGCACCTGGAAAATCAATGGGAAATGGATTGAGTGCTTGGACTCCCATGCCCACGTGAAAATCCCAGAAAAGCTCCCGGCTCCTGGCTCCTGGTTCCTGGCTCCTGGCTCCTGGCTCCTGGTTCCTGGCTCCTGGCTCCTGGCTCCTGGCTCCTGGCTGCTGGCTTTGGACTGCCCAATTCTGACTGTTACAGTCATTTGGGAAGTGAACCAGCGTATGGAGGGTATCTCTCTGTCACTTTCTCTCTCTGTAACTCTGCCTCTTTATCTCATCATCTGATATAACAGATAATGAATATCTGTTTCCTAGCAGCAGTGCAATCAAGGGGGTTCTTCTCTTAAACGTGGCACTGTTATTCTACATACTCTATAACCAACTGCAACACATTTGTTGCCATATACAGACTGGGAACATCTAATGGCAATCACATTCTAAAAATACAAAATGCTAAGATCTATGCTGTGATGTCACCACTTAAGGCACCTGCCTCCCATGTCATAGTGCCCGGGATTGAGTCCCACCTCTGTGTCTGACACAATGTTCTGCTTATGCTCCTGGGAGGCAGCCGACCACAGCCCAAGGGTTTGTGGTCTAGCCTTTCACACAGGTGATGTGGACAGAATCCTGAGCTCCTGGCTTTATAGTGAACCACTAGCTGGAAGACTCCTCTCTCTTTCTCTGCTCTCTGTCATGCTACCAATCAAACTTTGACAAAGAAATATAACAAAACTTTTACATATTTTAATTATTATATATGTAATTATGTGTGTGTGTGTGGAGAGAGAGAGAGAGAGAGCCATGTATTTTAGAAGCAAGAACCCAAAGATAGTCTCCCTGAAAACATGGGAACCCATGATTTTTATTATGTAAACACTGTGCTCTGTAAGTGTAGACGTTCTTATCTCAGAATCTCACCAACGCAATGCCATGGATCGAAGAGGACAGCAACAATTATTTTGGGGGGAGGGGGGAGGGGAGTACAGATACACAGAAAAGAAGATCTTCCATTCATTGATTCACTCTCCAAGTGGCCACATGGCCAGAGCTGAACCAATCCAAAACCAGGAGCTTCCTCTGGATCTCCCATGAGGATGCAGGATCCCAAGACTTTGGGCCGTCCTCAACTGCTTTCCCAGGCCACAAGCAGGGAGCTGGATGGGAAGCAAGTCGCCAGAACATGAATCAATGTCTTTATGGGATCCCAGTGGACACAAGGCAAGGACATTAGCTACTAGGCTACCATGCTGGGCCCAGGACAGTAACAGTAAGGAAGAAAATAACTTCCAAAGGGCCGCTTTCAAGGTTCAAGGGCAGCTACTAGATGCAAGAATTCCTTCTCAGTTTTCTACAGGAAGTTTATTTTTCCATTTCCATTAACCCTGCTACTGTTCAATTCAACTTGTCTTAGGGAAAAGAAAAAAGAGAGAAGTTATTTCCAGAGTGGCGTAAGGGGACTTAGGCTAATTAAGTGAGAGAAGAGCCAACTGATGGATTAGCCTTTCATCCCATTAGGCCACAGGCATAAACCAAAGTCATAAACATTTAGTAAGTTCTTTGTCATTTATTTTAATGCTTTTTAAATGTGCTAAGGAGAAAAAAAATTATGATGTGTTTCTACAGCATTCTGGTTATGAAAGTTCTATTCATCAATAACTAATTTATTTTTATAATGGCATGCCAGTTTACAAAGAATGCTTCATGTAACAAATGTGAGAAATTAATGCAGAAGCCTCTAATTATTGACTAATTCAGTCAAGAATATAAGTAGCTACTGAAAAATATATGTACTGAATCCACAGAAAGTAAGGAAGAAAAGCATTTTAGGTATGATAGAAGGAAGAATACACACACACGTACACACACACGTACACACACATGCACAAGGAGCAGGCATTTTACCTGACACTTAAGCCACTAGGTAGGATGCCTCCATCTCACATTGGGGTACTTGGGTTTAATACCTGGGCCTGATTCCTGATCCCAGTTTGCCAGCGTGGCCCCTGGGAGGCAGTGAGGATGGCTCAGGTAACTGACTCCTGCCACCCACATAGGAGACCATATAGATTGAGTGTCTAACACCTGGATTTGGATCCGCAGTCCTGGCCAACGTAAATATTTGTAGAAAGAACTAGTGGATGGGAACTCTCCCCTTCTCCCTGTCTCTCTGTCTCTCTCAACCTCTGACTCACTTGCTCGCTCTGTTGCTCATGAAAAGCACACAGATTCAAAATGCTTCTCTGAAGAGACAGTTGCAAAGTTTAGTTCACCATTCAATTATTAAAAATTTAAATTCCAGTCCAAAAAAGAATCTTACACTGAAATCATTGTTATAGAATTTAAACATTACTAAAACCTACTTATTATGTAGAAATAACTGATGCTATTTGGCCCAACAGTTAAGCCACTGTTTTTCCTTAGAAAACCTATTAAGCCAAACATACTCACTTCACTATAACATTATAGTTCTAATAAATCTGAATTTTCAATATCACCAATAATTTGCCTAAAGTGGTAATTAATCCAGAGCTCAATTATTGAAAGTACACGTAATTTCAAATAATCTGCCTATCTCTCCCTGGGTGGGTTGCCTTAGCTTGGCCCCAGTTAAGCTCCTCTGTTTATCTTATGCTGGCTGCCTTTGCCTGAACTCATGTGTAGAAGGTAGCTGAAGCTCACATTTTTCTTCTCAGTGATAAATGGGTGACCCTTAAGCCTGAGCACACAATGCCTTTGCCATTAACATCTAATCTGGCTCACTTTTGTTACAGAATTTATATGGTCAATATATCCTGACCAAAGAAAGAAATGTAGAAGTGAAAAGTTTTAGATTTTTACTGGCAGGTGCTATAAGTATATATAAGTTTACTGCTCAACATTCCTTTATCGCACAGAGCTTCCAGTCTCTGACCTCTCACTCCAGGCAACATAAAACACCCTAGCAATGTCCATGAAGCAAGACACTCCTTTCTCGATGCTTGCTAAATTGAATATATGGATGATCTGGTTAAAGATGGCTCGGTTCACAGTTTCTTGACTTTATAACGGTGTAAGCATAAGGTGCATTCAGTAGGAGTCACACTTTGAATTTCGAATTGTAACCTTTACCTAAAGGTCTTATGATAATCAAGTCTTATGATAATCTCGAAGTTGGGTAGCGGCAGGGAGCACAGTTCTCAGTCGGCTTGAAAGATGGTGAATTGATGGCACCATGCAGAATGCTGTATACTAAGCTATGTATAGCTCAGGTGTATTGAGCAGGTCGATGAGTTATCAAAAGGCATCTTCAGCTTGTGACGGAGTTTAAATTCTATAGAACAGTCTGAAATAATATCTACAGATGGTGGTTGCTGCAAGAAGTTGGCAACAGGTAGAGCTGGGACAAATTATGAAGGAATTTTAACTTTTTATTTTCAGCACTTCTGTGTTTAATGATTTGTTTTACAATAGGTTGCATTAATACATCACTTACAAACATTTAAAAATTATTTCTTAAGGGAAAATTTTAATTGCTTTGTCCCATTTTTTTTAAACTAAAAGCATAGTTAAAAGTTGAAACTACCTTTTTGGTTAAAAAAAAAAAACAGTAAAATCCAATATTAACTTACTTAGCACAGTCTTTGCTGATTACAACTTTGTCATATTAACGTTTGATGAGCTAAACGAAAGTTCTCCCTGAGATGAAATCATGTATTAAAAGAAAAAACAAAACTCACATTCACAAGAATAGCAATCTACAAGAATTAAGAAGTCTAAATTTCAGATGAAATCTGCCATTTCCACTCTCAACATAGAACCCTTGCTTCAGAGTTCGAGACAATGATGAAAAACCAGCCAGGAATATGGACTTTGAACTGTTCATTGGAGCTGACATTTTATTGGATACCAAACCTCAAAGTAGGTTCATTACTTTTCCTGTGATTCAACAATGAGTATCAGATGCATGGAGAGTTATATGACTAGCCCCAGATCACACAATCCTTGCTGGTGAACCTAGATGACTTGGTGTCTTAGCTCTAATGACATGCTGCCAGGATCAACTATAAATCAGAACTCTGACCAGTTCCATTAGCCTGGATACAACACTTAACCTCTGTAAGCTGCAGCTTCTCATCCATTAGAAGACAAATGAAACGAAGTAACACACAAGAATTATTCTAAAAGTTCATGGAAAACAAAACCAAAAGATAAGTTTCTTTGGGTGGAAAAAAAAAAAACCTGTGAAATTTAATCAAGGGGACCTTCAAAAAGTTCATGAGAAATGTTTGTGATGAAAAAGACTATGTGGATTTCAAATTGCATTACACCAAAACAAGCTTACCTTTCGATTTCATGTTTCACAAACCTTCATATGAATGGGCTTAAAATACCAGCTAGCATATGTACTAAATGCTGAACGGATTGTAGCTGTTATTATTATGAATTATGGTTAGATAGTTATATAATAATAACGGCAACCAAAGGCTCTTTTTTTTAATTTGACATTAAGTTTCTAGCTGAAAAGTTTGCCTTGCACTTTTCATGGCTTCTGTATCCACACGGGCAGGAATGAAGCATTTGATCTGGGGAACATAGAGAACACTATACTTAAAGTGGAAGTGCAAGAAGAGCTCACATTGCAAGGTTAAAGCTCCCCTGCCTATCCCAGTTCACACTAGACTCCCTGCCACCTCAGAACCAAAGAGGAGAGCTACAAAGTACACAGCCAGAATATCTACACTCATAAAACCCTGCAGTTGCATCCTGCAGCTGCTTCGGATCTCAAGAGAGAAGTGCAGGTCAAAGACGGGGCTCTTTTCAATAGCACCTTACTTGGCATAGTCGTCCATTACCGTTTCTGATTTTAACTCCACTTAAACCTTGGTTATTAACATTTTTTGTTTGTAATGAAAATTAAAATGAGGCATTACCATCTCTTTTCGGGGACTATTTTAAAGTAATTTTTAATTTTTTTAAAAAGGGATAAACCTTTGAGAGAACACTTTGGTGGCAAGTTGCAGAGTTTGGGTTAGCAGCTTTTGCATGCTGTCCCTCTCACTTCACTTTCGTTTTTCATCACCACTTCCCGTCAATTTGTAAGTTGCAGAAGGACTTTGAAAAAAAAATACCTGTGGCAACAAGTGGCACTCTTACCTTAAAAAGTTCTTTTGTCATTATTATTATTATTATTATTATTATTGTATCAAGAAAGTGTTTTATTTTCATTCAGTAACTCAAAACAAATAAATAACCCAACACAATAAGGCGGGCGTGGAAAGTAAAACAAGATTGTTGGTCTGGTTTTAAATGCAACGGTGATTGCTGTGAGGGCTCAGAGAAGTGAGTTAGAGGAGCTAGGCCTCATCAGTTGCATGAACAAATTGTTTTCTTGATTTTTGACTTGATTTTTTAATACTGTTTGCAGAGTTGAGATGGATACACACCTATATGGGTCTCCCGATAGGGTGGGAAGGGTCAGGTAGAGAAGGTAAATATTTCAGTTCTTTTCTTTTTATTTGCCTGATCTGCTGGTAGGAGTGAGGGGAGGACCACTCCTTGCTATCAAACTGCATCAGCACCTGGAGATGAGCAACAGTCACCTGATGCTCATTAGAGACCCCAATGTGGGGAAGAATGTCCCAAGGATTCCGAGTTACTTGAGTGGTTACTTGAGTGGTTCTGATTGTTCTGAGACACTGGGTTAGTTGCACCAAGGTTGAAAAAATATTTCTAAGGCCTCCTTGTGTGCATCTGTAAACCCAGATATTTGCTACAAAGCTTGGCTAGGAGAGTTGTCCAGCCTGTTCTGCTTTCCATTCTCTGACAAGACACTCGGTATTCTCTGTTGCTCCGGATAAGCTAGTTGTCATGTCCTCCATGTGCATCTGGGCATGCTGTCCACTGCATGGGCATTACCAGTCCCAATACATGCTCTTCAAGGTCATATTTTCCCTGTGGTCAGGATTTGAGTCCAGGAATCTAGTTGGGGAGTCTCCCAAGAAATCCTGCCTGGAGTGACATCAGACTGATGATCCTTTGTACAGGAAACAGATGAAGCTTGGAATTTGAATGTCATCTCTGATATTCATTAGATACGTGATCATAATGAAAATTATTTAACTACAGTTTTCTCATATGTAAATGGAGATGGATTGTAATAATATCCACTTTCACTTTCTAGGATATTGTAAGGGCTGAGCAAGACAATGTGGTAAAGCACAGAATAGAACTCAGTAATTTCCCAATGCGTCACTGTTAGACTTAATCTAGAGGATGGTCATATCAATCAAAGGCTAGCATATCTTCTGTCCTTTCATTCTTGGAACTTGCACCTATACGCCAGGGGTCAAGACAACCCCATCACAAGTTCTTTTTCTGTTTTACACATTAAAATTTTCCAGCTTTGAGTCTGCCAAGGTTAGAATTTTCTTGTACATAATTTTTCAACAAGACAACCATTCTTTCTTTATATATTTTTATTGTATAAGCCTTGGGCAGATAGATTTGTAATATAATAATAATAGCAAAGCTTGACCAAGTTTACTGTATCATTCACTTACTTTGTATTGTGTCATTTCATTCTCACATCAATCCTTTATGGTATTCTCATTTTAAAGATGAACAAACAGGAGCAGAAAAGCAATCTTAGGTTTACAAAGCTATAAAATGGTGGAAACTGCATTTATGCCTCGTTTTAAACCAAAATATACTTCCTTCAAGATACCCTATGATTTAAATCATGCATCAAATACTTTATAGACATAATGACCCATCTGATGGCAGGCCTGTGGCCAGTGCTCTTGTTGGTTGCTTCCTTGTGGTTGCTGACACAGAATGCTGGGGACATAGTTCAGGGAAGACCAAGTCCTCCACTTGGCCATCTAATCATTCTGAATCTGAACTGGGCCAGCTCAATGCTGTTTTTCATGAAAATCTATACTTGGGATCCTGCAAAGAAAATAAAGCAGAAATGCTGAAAACTCACTAGTAATCTGGAGTTCATGCTCTCTTTAGGAAATGGGGCACTCTGTCAGTCAAGCACTCTAATTCGACCAATAATGTCCATGAATGCATGGAATATTCAATATCGGTTTTCAAAGAAATTACCAAAAAAATTCTAACACAAACACTGGATCAATTTTGATCTTTCTTTGAAAATTCCAATGTTATGGATTGAGCTGCACAGTCATTTTCAAGAATATTGGTCATCATGAGGTAAACTACTAATGAAGTAGAGAATCAATTCAAATGGGGATTCCTGGATTACAGGGAGTATATATATATATATATATATAGTATTTGCCAATATACTGAAAGCTTTCTCAGATTTTCATTTCTGCAAATAATCCTACATAAACCAAATTCAGTAGCTGCACACAGATAAAGATTTTGTGAGGCTTTATTTTTTTTAATTATTGATTACATTGCATTATGTGATACTGTTTTATAGGCACTGGGATTCCTCCCACTCCGCCCCAAACCTTCCCCACATGGTGAATTTCTCCGCCTTGTTGCATGACCACAGTTCAAATTCAGTTGAGATTCTTTCATTGCAAGCATTTACCAAGCATAAAGTCCAGCATCTTACTGTCCAGATAAGTTCAACGGTTTCTTGGGAAGACCATCTCTGGTCTGAAGGTAGAGCCAGCAGAGTATCATCCCGATCAATTAAAAGCCCCGACATTACATCAGTAACAATTTATAACATTATGGAATTAATTGACATGGTATTGAGTAACCAATATGTTAAAAAAAAATGCAAGTTCTGAACCACATCCTGTGACTTCTTCATTGACATTTCAATTATTAGTTTATATGCAACTTGGTTTTATACACCTTAAAATGGCTATAGATTACTATTCAGCTGCCTCATGTCTATTTTAATTTTGGTATTTAGCAGTTTATAGCGCTGAAGCATGATTTTGCTGAGCCTGGCTGTTTTTTGGGTAGTCTAACTCTAAAACTCTAACAAGACATATGTCAACAGTTTAGGTGAACAGTTTTAGGAGGGGTGTGCAGAGAAATCCTCAATACCCTAGCGAGGAGTAACTAATCTTTGTGTCCCACCCAGTGAGTTGTAAGTGCATCCATGCTGACCATTTCCTGTCTGATTCCAAGCTTTCCTTGTTGTTCTCTGTCTATCTATTCTAGATTTTTGTTTGTTTGTTCGTTTGTTTTGAGGGGTTTCTGGAGCAATCCTGATGGTCATTGCGAGAGAGGGTGGGGAGCCAAAGTCGGAACCAGGCAAGGACCAGAGAAATCTCCCCTCCCTAGTCCCGAAGAAAGTTTACTGTGATTCTGTTTCTGCGGACCGCTCAGGGCTCCTGGTTGTCATTCAGATGACCTTGGATCCTACAAGGCAGGATTTGAACTTCTTCCATCCCATGTAGTAGATCCAAATGGGGATGGGTGACCTCAGAATTCTCGGCCTCTGAAGGCACTCCAATTCCCCGTGGTCTCCTTGGCAGCTGGGATGTAGTCCTTGGTGCTCATACTGATAGTCCTTGGTGAGGATCTGGGAGTCTTCAGGATTCGGATACAAGCCTCCTCCTGTCCACCTGTGTGAGGCTTTATTTTTCCAGTAGAATTTAGGTTTAGCTCAAGTTAATTTATAAATGTGTTGTCTTCTATGTAGCAGGCCTTACAATCTTACTATAGTGTGATATATTGAGCAATCATGGACTCATTGCTTGGATTCAAGTATAAGAATTATGAAGACAGGAAAACGTAAAAGCCACTGAAATCTGCTCAGGAGTTCACAGGAGCATCAGAAAAATTTCTTCCTCTCAGGCTTCCCCTTGATTTACCATCTGCTGACCCCAGAGAGACTCTCCCACACCCTGGAGACTCCGCCACACCCTAACTCCAACATGCCAGAGGACCTTAAGTCTCAATCTGATTGTCCCAGGTGTGACCCCTGATGAGGTCACCTCCAGCTCTGACCGTGCCACAAACAGCTGGTTGAGAGCTAAGGCAATTCCAATCTTCCACAAGTAACTCTGCCTTACTGTCATATAGGGCAGTGTCGCTAAGCTAAGGGATCATCTCTGTGTTCTATTTCTCACATATCTGATGACTAAGCAAATACAAAAACGATTCTTCCTATCAATAAATACTTACACTTCACTTAAAATCTGCTTCCGAATGCTAGCCACATAGCTTATTAGTCATAGGATGCGCTTCTCACAAATTGAGAACATTGGAGGCAGTAATGGTGTGGAATTCTGAATCAAATCTCATTGTCTACTCATTTCTGGCCACCGTCTTTATTGAGTGACCTCTGCTCTGTTCATTCCCAAGTTAAACAGGAATCTAGAGATGTTCCTCCAAGATAATTCAACCAAATAGGATTCCAGATACCACTACAAAGAATTTCTGAAGACTTAAATACGGTTGCAGATCTTAAAATAGATTATCCTGGATTTTTCAGCTATGCCTAATATAATCATTTGAGCGCTTAACTCAGCAAAGGTATTTAGAAGCACCGGTAGCAGCAGGTGAAGACAGATAAACAAGAAGGATGGCGATTAGGGAGAGACAGAGTCAGATAACCAGTGGACCAGCATTACTGCTGGAGGACGTGAGCCATGAGCCAGGGAATGTGGGGGTGCTTCTGAAAGCTGAGGACAACCCTCTGGCTAACCAGTAAAGAGATGGGAATCTCAGTTCTGCAACCATAAGGAACTGAATTTAACCAACAGCCCAAATAAACCCGAGAGTCTCTCCCAAGATCCTCCGGTCAGGAATGTCAGCCAAGGTCTAGCTTTCATGGTAACAAAAGAAGTTTTTGGGGTCTCTCAGTTGAATATTGGAAAGCCTCAGTGCTTGTGAAAATCTCAGATATGGATGTACTATTAGAAACCTTAAAGAGGAAATCAAGTAAATTCAGTCAGAAATGTCAACTAACAGTTATGATAGACAAGAAGGGAATGAAGGTTTATTTCATTCAGCAATGAGGAGCCATTTTTAATAAGTATGATGATCAAAACTACATCTATTGTTTAAAGTCTCTCAGCCATAATTGCAAAATGCAATTTGTCAGAGCTGACCACAGGAACAAAATTGAACACAAGTAGTTTATTGGAACTCAAGCTAACATAGGCTGCCTTTTCCAAGAGCAGCAAGTGTGGATGCTACAACAGCCAAAAGTGGCATCCTTGCTTCAGAAACAAGGGAGAGATGCAGAGGGCAGGCAGGTATGCCAGGAGTTGAGCATGGCCAAGAAACCCACCAAGTTTTCTCTACATAATCAATCAGCAATCATTGTCAGGGGCACTCCATGAATCCTGAGGCACCTCTGTAGGCTGGCATGGCAAAAACCAAAGAGAAATGGGCACAGCCCAAGGTTTGGGAGTTCTACATTTCTCTTTTCTACAGTGAACTATAAAGCAACTAAATGCACAGCTTTAATTTTGTGCCTAAGTTTTAAGAGCAATTTGTATCAACACATGTATCTTTATATCCTATTTTTGAAACAGTGAAAACAGAACATTGATTCCGTACAGGCCAGATCAGCCCATTGGCTAGCAATGAATCAACACTCTGAAGCCTGGATTCCAGGTCTGATTCTTTCAGTGGATCTGGCAGGTGAAAATGAACAATGCCTGATTTGGCAGCCCCAGCAGACACTCCTTCCAGCAGGAAAAGGCAGACCAATACAACAGAGGGTACCAACTTCCAAGTCAAGCAGACCTACTTCCAGGTCCTATCTCTGCCACCACATTGTCAGGAACCTTCACATTATTCATCTGTCTCACATCAGTTTCTTGACCTCCGAAATGGGTATGAGCATATCTAGCTCATAAAGATGGGGTAATAAGTAGATAACATAATGTGTCTAGCACCATGCCTTGCACACAGGGAATACTCGCACATGTTTAGCGTAGTATTATTGTTTTAAGATTATCTATTTGAAAGGCAGAGCAATGGAGAGACAGGAAGAGGTAAAAAGAGAAAGAGATAGACAGGGATTGATCTTCCATCCTCAAATGATCACAACAGCCAAGTCTAACCCAGGCCAAAGCCAGGAGCCAGGAACAACACCCAGGTCTCCCACATGATTGACAGTACCTTGCTATTTGGAAGATCTTCTATTGCCTTCCAAGGTGCGTTAGCGAGGAGCTGGATAGAAAGCAGCCAGTAGTTGGCAGTGGTTGAACCAGCACTCCAATCTGGGCTGCTGGCCTCCTAAGTGGACCTAACCCACTGGGACATAGGCCCGTTGTTATTATTACAACTGTTAAATAATTCTTACAGTTACCTTACAGGAACATATGTAACATACCTTTCCTAGGCATTTCTAACTCCACATTGACCTACAGGTTTATGTGATTAGAGTTGAATGATTACACATAAATTGGCTTATGTCAACTATTTCAGAAAACTTCAGACTCAAGGGCCACTGGTGTTCTAACATGACAACTTCATATTCCAGACATGCCCTAACGTGTGAAACTACCTCCTGCTGAATGAATTCACACAGTACTGTTTTAAAGGAAAAGGAGAAAAAGAGATAGTGGTGATGCGAGAAGGAAGCCATTAGGACAGAAAAAAGCTGACGTTTGTCTTTAACTTTGTCATCGCCCCTTGGCCCTGTTTCCAAAGCTCAGAGACCAGTTTTTTGTGCTGATTTTATTTATTGGCTTTCTGTCACCTATAAAGCTGTTGTCAGTCTGCATTCAGGGTTGAACTTCACAGTCATAATGCCACTCTAGGAAGAAACTCTCGAAGAGCAAGCCACGGCCATAGCTGAGAAGCAAGCCTGAGGGTTGTCAATACAAGGTAGCAGTCCCTGCAGGGGTCAGGGAAGGAAGAAAAGACAGCAGGTCCTGTCATTTCAGGACCTGGGCATTATGCTGGAATCCACCAAGAGGTTGTCTGAACTTATCAACCAAATGGAAATATGAAGAGAAAGGTTGCCATATCTGGGGCTGTCACTGGTGGGTATACCTTCACCAACACGTTGGCCAAGAGTAATGCACTGGGCAACACAGAAGTGTAACATATTGTCCCTACTCTACGGCTGCAAGAAGCTAGACCCGACTGTGTGCTTCAGTCCTATTAACGTTTGAGCTGAAACACACAGGCTTGGACTCTGGCCCTTTGCTGCTTTTGCAGATCCTGGGCAGAAGCAGGCAATGACTCAAGAATGTGGGTCCTGCACACCCACTGGGGAGGCTCAGACTGAGCTCCTGGCTCTCAGCTGTGGCCAAAGCGTGGCTGCTGTAAGATGTAGGGAGTGAACTAAGGGATAGGATCTGTACTCACGATCTACAATAGGCCAGACCCTATAGTAACAGGAAGCACAAGTCAGAACTCAGGAACTCTGAGATGGGAAAGGCAAGTAATGTTTCAATGGTTGATTCAAATGTCTATCTCAGGAATAATAAATGAGGAGCCTAGGAATTGTGAAAATGCACAGAAGGAAAGAGAGAAAGACAAAGATCTACTTTTCAAATAACAAATATCTAAATAAATAGTTATATAGGATTATCCATGATCAGATAAGGAAAATTGAGAAGGCACTTATGAAACAGTGCTACAAAATATTATGGAAGCAAATTCCTGATAATTGCCTTCAATGAAATTTATGAATGCCATTTCTTTAGATTTCCTTGAATCCTATTAGATTCCCACTAAATCTGTATTAGCAATATAGATGTAAAGACCATTATTACTTCTTTAGGACTCACTTAGCTTGAAAATAGAAGTAAATTGGGATGGCATTTTAGTAGAATGATCATTTTGAGCTAGTTAACACCATTTTCAAATAATGTAATATTTGTAAGAAACATTTTCCTGCTCTCTGAACTTGTTTTACCTTTCCCACAATATTATAATTACAAAAATTTCCTTTTATTTCTTTGGCTTTGATAGCTACTCAAACAACATTTGAGTCACAGGAGAGAATTGAAATGGCCTCTGTCCAAGTGAGAGATTATCCTAGTTAATTCTTAGCATTAAAATTCCAATTCAGTGTTGAGCACATAAACAGTCAGACGCTGGCACTGCTGTGGGTCATTGCTTTATAAAAGGCAATCTCAGATGGGGAGATAAGAGACGCTCCTGGAAGACTTAATGAACTGAGGGCACTGCGTGTGACCTGAGTGTGTGAAAGAAACTCCTCTCTCAGAAGGAGGCCCACAGAGGTTATTCGGGGTACATCTAGAACTTTAGAGAACTGAGTGCATTTTCATTTTGCAAATTGTGTCTATTAATAGCACTCGTGAACGAAACACTATGAAGGATCCTCTCTCTTATAAGTTTCACCAGGACTAGAAAGCCTCTGCTCCAAAGAGCAGTCAAGCAGAAGACAGATTTGCAGGTGGCCTATGCACACAACCAAGTTAAAACAGTTCCTCAGAGTTTGTAAGACCCTGGAGGACTCAAAGAAGGGATCAGAGATCAGAGGACACTCTCGGGAAAGTCTCTGAAGTTGAGTCACACTGAGAGGGAATACTCTGGAAGCAGCAGTGCGGTATGTATAAATACCTGAACCAGAAAGCATGAGCGGAGGAGAAAGCTCAGCAACAGCATCTGTGCAGGGTCTGTATGAGGTTATGAGCAAAAGATGGAAGCATTTTAGGCAATGCTCGAAATACTGACTGAACAATGTATCTATATACCTAGAGAATCATCCTCATTGTTCAGATATATATATCTTATAGAAATATAAACTGGGTAAATTTTTGAAAATGCAAATTATATCACAATAAAGGTTCCAGCTTCCTGTGACATACCATAACGGGACAGAACAGATGGGACTGCAGGGAAGTATCAGGACGTTTTGTTCCTAGTGCAGATCAATATTGTCTCATGAAATTTTTCAATCAAAAATGTGTAATTTTTAGCAATACTACCCAAACTGATCTAGACATTAGTGCAGTCACTATTAAAATCCCATGTGCTCTTTTGGGTATAGATTGACACATTAATCCTGAACTTCATATAGAAATACACAGGATTCAGAATGGCCAAAATAATCTTTAAAAAGACCAACATTACAGGACATTTATTTCCCAACTTCAAAACAATACAAAATGACAGTAATTAAGACAGTGTGTTGAGATACATGATATTTTTTAACAGAGCTCGTATGTCAGATAGCGTAGCCTAAGGCAGCAACAAAAATCAAAATTCTGCCAGTGCAGTTATACAACTATTCTAGAAAGCAATTGGCATTCCATCTTCAACTACGATCAATCATGTTCAGATGCCAACATTATTATACAATAAAGCTGTATAATATATATAATGAATAATATGCAATAAATTTATTATACAATATACAATAAATGGTCCAAGTATATAATAGTGAAAGTAGTCAAAGAGATTACATACAATTAATACTTCAGTTATATATACAATAAAGCTAGAACTGTCTAAAACACAAGTAGTTTTGGAAAGCAATGCTAGTTTAATATAATGAGAACTGAAACTCTCCATTTTAGAGACATACTACCAAAGAACAAGTTAGTATTCAAAGCTGGGATGTGTAAAAGTGGTCGGAAGACAAGTGCAAAAACATCTTGTATGGCTTTTTATTTTAGTACCTATTTCAATCCCTCCCTCCTCTCTACCTCTGTTTTATGCATAAACTTTGTTTTCACTACCAGCAAACAGCGTAGCATCTGGTATATACCAGGTTTTTAGAAGAATATTTTTGGGGTAAACCTTGCCTCACCATGTATGTTTACTTAGCACAAGCTTACGGCTTAGTATAGACAGGAATCTGATAGTGAACTGCTAAGATTCCATTCACATACCAGTATGTCTTAATCTGTTTCTTTTAGGACAAGGGCCAAGCACTCTGATTCCCTAGCAGCAAGCATAGCACGTACAAAATGAGAGCTACAATGACTTGTCAAGGTCAAGAGTCTAGACTCTGAGACGGATTTTGCTGCCTATTACCACTGATAATATCAAAGAAAGGTGAAAATCATCTTAAATCAAAACTTTCTTTCAAAGAATTCATGTAATAACAATGATTAAGACACTACTTGATCTATTAGATACTACCTATGTATTATTTCTCATCCTCAAAACATGTTGCTAATAATAAAAGCCACAAACCAGGAGAAAATAACTATAAAACACGTATCTAACACGGACTGGCGCCAAGAATGCCTACGAACTGTGATCCCCATATCCAGAAAACAATTCCATTTTTAAAGTGGGCAGGAGGTTTGAGCAGACATTTCATCAAAGAAGATACACAGGTGGCAAATAAACACATGGAAAATATTCATATCTTTAATCATTAGGGGGATACTAATTAAAAGCACATTGAAATACTATTACACTCTCACTATAATGTTAAAATTTAAAAGACTCATCTTATTGACAAGGAAATAGAGCAACTGAGATTCTCTCACACAATCAGCAGAAATACTCTTTATAAAACAATTGTTTGTAAAACAACAATTGTTACACTGGATATATGAGGAACCTTCAAACCGCTCATGGAAAATGTTCATTAGCATTTGCTTTTGAAAGACAGAAACAAAGAGATCGTCAGAGCTCTCGTGTGCTGCTCTTCACTCGGGATGCACCCAACAGCTGAATCCGGGCCAGGGCCAAAGACAGGAGCCAGGAACTCACCTGGGTCTCCCAGCAGGTCAGCAGGAACCCAATCACTGCTGCCCCTGAGTCAATAACGCGTCAAATGCTGTAGTCGGGGTTTGAACCCGGGTACAACGATGGGGAATGTGGACACTTGAACTACTGTGCTGAACACCTGCTCTTCATTTTTTATAATTCTTTTCTTTCCCCCTGTGGATTTTTTTACGTTATTTTGTGTACCTACTATGACCTAGCTACCCCACTCATAGACATGTAACCAAGGATATATTCCTACAAAGACTTATACATGATGGTTTCATTCGTAAGAGCTGAAAGCTGGAAACAGACCAAGTGTCCATTAAACTTTTTTAAAAAGCAGATTGTGATATGTTAATAAAATATATTTGACAATAGGAAGAAGTGAGTCACTGATGCACACAAAATGGAGGAATTTCAAAATAATGGTTCTAAGAGAAGCCAGATTTGAAAAAAAAAAAAAAACACACACACACACAAACTGCGTGATTCCATTTCTATGAAATGTTAAAATACAAACTTATCTACAGTAATGGGAGGCAGGTTCCTGACTGCCTGAGGACAGGCCTAGAAGAAGAGGAGACGAGAAGGGACAGATGGCAGATATTACAAAGCAACAGCAGAAAACTCAAATGGAGAATGGAAATTAACTCTGGGTGTGTAATCAATCTTTCCACAGTACCAGGGGCACAGTACAGACTCAAGTAATGTTTGTTAAATGAATAAATTAATAAATGGCAAGTATAAGTGCTTCTTGCAGAACTTGATTCTTAAGGTGAAAGAAATCATAGAATGATAACTAAAAATAAAGACGTATTATTTATGCATTAGCTTTTTAAAACTGCAATGAAATGCTTGCGGCATGTTACTTATGAAAAAGAGAAATTTATTGGCCCACAGTTTTGGAGGGTCAAGGATGCGGTGCTAGGGTCCAGCACAATGGCTTAGTGGCTAAATCCTGACCTTGCATGCACTGCCAGGATCCTATATGGGCACTGTTTGTGTACCAGCTGCTCTGCTTCCCATCCAGCTCCCTGCTTGTGGCCTGGGAAAGCAGTGAAGGACAGCCTAAAGCCTTGGAACCCTGCACTTACATGGGAGACCCAGAAGAAGCTCCTGGCACCTGGTTTCAGATCGGTTCAGATCGGTTCATCTCTGGCTTTGTGGCCTCTTAGAGAGTGAACCAGCAGACAGAAGATCTTTGTCTCTGCTTCTCTTTCTCTCTGCAAATCTTTCAATAAATAAGTAAATAAATAAATCTAAAAAAAAGAAAAGGATGAGGTGCTATTTTAATTCTAGCGGGGGCTTCATGGCTGCATTACATGGTGCACCTGCACGTGGCGGCAAGAGATTACATCTTGATCCAGGATGTAAGACGGAGCTAGCTAAGAGTGTTTAGAAGAACACTCTCTCAGAACTACCAAGGGAACATGTAATACTTCCCTTAAATCTTTCTGAAGAAGGCTCTGCCTGACCTGAGGACCTCCCGTTAGCTCCCGCTTGGTAAAGGTCCACATCTTCTCTCAACATCATCACCTAGGAACTAAACTTCCAACACAAGAAATCGTGGAGAACACTAACCCACATGTAAACCAGACAGATGCATTTGTGTGCTCATTCATGTGTGTTAATATGGTACATATTTTTAAGTGTTAAATATGGTACATATGTTAAGTAGTGGTACATATTTCATTATATTCTCAAATGAAGGAGAAGTAAAGATGTTGAAAAAAGTGAGAGAATAGATAATGGAATTTAAAAAGAAAAACATTTGGATCATAATTTTGGACAAAGGCACTATAAAAAGCATATTTTTAAAACAAGCAGAAGATTTGAATATGAACTGTTATCCAACAATACCAACAGCAATCTCCCTTACTGCACAGCAGAGATAAATAACCATGGGCCTACCTTAAGTCATTAGGCTACTGCAGTTTTAGTGAAAGTTATTGATTTTCTTAAATTGTTTATTCATTTGGGAAGAGAGTGTTTGGCTCTCAGCTGATTCATTGCCCAAATTCCTGCAACAGCTGAGAGCTACGCATGAGCAGGAAGGCAAAGCAAGGAGCCAGGAGTGCGACCCAAGTCTCTCATGAGAGAGGCAGGAGCCCAACTTCCAAAACCATCTCCATTACCTCCTAGGGCGACCGTTAGCAGGTGTCAGGAGCTGAAGCCAGATAGGAAACCCAGGCACTCTGATGGGACGTATGAGCAGCTTGACCACCAGGCCCATCTCCCATCTTCATTGTAATTTTTAAATGAGATAATGCCTCTAAGGAAATAAAAGATGTAAAGGACTGTGTCCCTGCTGTCCTAAGCTAGACAAACACACCACCAGCTTCATGGAGTCTCTACAGAGCAGAAAGGGGGACTCCATTCAGGTGGAAGATTACAAAATGGCCCCCTCTGGGCTGTCAGAGCCCGCAGTCTACTGACTGGAGGCAATCGGAGCCACGAGCAAAGACATCAGCAGGGCATTGTGGATCAAGTTCAGCAGCACTCTGCACACCCAGTCTGTGACTCTAGATCTAATCCAGTCTTTTTCTCATATCCAGATGGAAACAGCCTCTTGGAGTGGGAGAGCGTTTGAATGAAAGGGAACAGGAAGGGACAGCACCTTTCTACTTGGAGTCTTCCAAAGAGCTTCAAATGGCAAACTCATGGATTTCTTGAGGGTTCCTCCTAAAGGATTTGAAAGGGAGCATCAGGAGATGGGACGGTCCTGCAAGGGGACCGGTGCCTCCTCTGCCTGGCCTGTCTTGGGCAGCCGCACTCCTACAGAGCTTCTCAGACTGTGGGGAATAAAGCTTGTGGAGCTGAACCCGAGGCAAGCCGGTGAAACAGACCAGACAGGTTTCTGTTTCCCCCCTAAATTAAATCTCTCCAAATCACTGAACCAAAGGCCATTATCTCAACATCATAAACCTTTATTCTAATTAAGATGATCTATGCCTCTTTCAAAATTACATATTCCAATTAGCAGAGAATAAGGTTATTCCTAATGTGCACTGTTACACTGAAAGTATCATAGAAAAAAATAAAATATTACCTCAATTATACGAAAATATTGCTCTCTTCGCAGCCTTGTTCTGACATATGAGCCCTTCATATCCCATTTAATGGAAGTACAGCTTCATTAAATGTGTTTGCTTATAAAAAATATATTCTCCAAAATCTTAACAAACCCACCCTTTTGTAAGATTTTTTTTTATTTTTATTTGAAAAGTAGATTTTTACAGAGAGAGGAAGAAAAATAGAGAGGTCTTCTATCTGCTGATTGATTCCCCAAATGGTTGCAATGGCCAGAGATGAGTTGATCCAAAGCAGAGAGCCACAAGCTTCTTCCTGGCCTCCCACGTGGGTTCAGGGGTCCAAGGGCTTGAGCCATCTTCCACTGCTTTCCCACACCATATGCAGAGAGCCTCATCTAGGATACAAACCAACACCCATATGGGATATCAACTCCTGCAGGCAGAGAATTAGCATGATGTGTCACCGCAGCAGTTCCTTCTTTGTTGTGAAACGACATCAAGTATATACACTGATTATGAGTACAGCCTGTCCTGTCCCACATGCATCTAAGGACTCTCCCTGGCATTGTTACAGAAGATAATTTTGCCCCAAGAAAGACACATAATACTTAATATCAGATATTCTTTGATATGTCTCAATCAAGTAATTAGCACAGTGTTCGATAGAAAATGAACTTATGACATCATGCTATCAGTACTTTTCTAGACACAGGCTAGATAAAACTCAAAACCATAGTATCTAAAAATATAGAACTCATAGAAGATGTAGAGAACAAGATATGGATTCCAACTTCTCCACTTCCTACTTAATAATCCAACCTCTATGGATTTAGGCTTCACTATGATAAAACAGGTTGATAAGAAGATCAAGAAATGGATAAAAAAATTAGATCACCTACTAGGTGCTCAATAAATGACATCAGCTTATGACCAGCCCAGTATAGTGGCATAATAAAGATCCACTCCATCCGTTGTGAATGTAGTTGCAGGGATGTTTTTACAAGTTTTGCAAATTTGGGATGGTCTTTCTAGAAATAGTTAAGGTTCAGTCAGCAACTGGAAATGATCTGGGCAACATTCCCAATAAGCCAAGCTGGCGTTTGTGCCTTCCTAGCAATGCCATGCTGCTTGCATGCACCTTGGCACTTCTCCCACCACTCCACAGAGACTGGGGAACACTGGCCTTTGCCACGTTGTGTTGTAATATCCGAGAAGGTTTAGATTCCCCAGAAAGCAATTTGATTAAATTAATTCCCATGTGGCAGAAGCTGTCTAACCTACCCAGAGATATTTACATTTTAAAAGGAAACCCAGAGTGTTAGTTCAAAAGCAGGACAATTTAGCAGAATCTCAGGCAGCAGATCAAACAGCAGAAATTCTTTTGTGTGAGAAAGACATCAAGGCATGGGGAGAAATTTAGGAACAAGACCCCTTAAATGATTGCATTGAGGGTGTTCCTGGAACTCCGGTTGGCCCAACAGCAATTAATGTGTGTTGGGAGGGACATTGTTTTTCAAATTTTTTACTTATTATTTTTGTTTATTTCAAAGGTAGAGAGAAAGAAAGACATCTTCCATCCACTGGTTCACTTCCCATGTGCTTGCAACAGCCAGAGTGCAACAGGGATCCAGGATCTGAATCTAGGTGTCCCTTGTGGATGGGAGGAACCTAAGGGCTAGAGTCAGTCATCATCTGTACCTCCACAGGTGCACACTGGCAGGAAGCTAAAATCAGGAACAGAGCTTGAGGCTCAAATTCAGGCACTACAGTATGGGATGCAAATGTATGCCTGCCCAGTAATGCCTGCCTAACCCTAACCCTAAGAAAGAAGCTACTCTATAGGAGCCATTCTTTGGAAACCTTTTGGCTTGACAGTCCTATGCTGCAACACCACATTTCAGCCAGTGATGGGCAGTGGTCCCATGTGCTTCTGATGGAGGTGGGGTAGGCTTCTTGGCATAGCAAGTTAAGCACCCAGTTACGTCACCTGCACCCCCTTTCAGAGTGCTGTTCAGGTCTTGTCTACTCCCCGTTCTAATCCAGATCCATGCTAATGTGCCTGGGAGGCAACAAGTAAAGATTACTTTGGCCCTGCTACCAGGTAGGAGATTTAGATGAAGTTCTTGGATTCTGGCTTTTGTCAAGTCCTGCCCTGGCTGCTGTGACCAGTTGGGAAATGAACCAGCAGATGTGAGATTCTCTCTCTCTGTGTCATTCTGCTATTCACATGAATTAATAAATTCTTTTTTTAAAATAAGGACAGATTAAAACGGAGCTGGAAATTTCCTGCTGTTAAGTGTATCTTCTGAGGATTGTGGCTGTGGGAGTGTTGCAACACCACGCCATACTCACATGCTTGTGTTGATCCGGGAGTAGACAACGTGCCTTGCTAACAATCTCATAAAAGCCCGCAGAGGACGTTCGGTCAGGGTCAGAGGACCTGAGTCCCTTTAGATGAAGTCAGATGAGGCCATCTTCTTTTCACTTCAGAAGTTCTATCAGTGACATTCCCAGTGAGTAATCATTAACTCCTCTGAAGCTCAGGGAGAATTTGTCCACAGCTCACCCGATCACAGCCTCGCCAACGCCCTCTGGGACAAAGGGTTCTGGACACCTACTACTTGCCCACACCCACAGTGCTGGTGCCAGACCCTGTGGACAGGGTTAAGGCCAAGAATGATCTCCTTGAGAGCTTGATCTCCCAGAAATATGAATAAACACAGCTGGTTTGAGGCAGTCAGAGCCTTTCACAAGCAAGCGAATGAAGGGGACTCTCAGAGGCATACCTCTCGGCTCTTTTCCTCATCATGTTTTTCCACACTCCTACGACAGTCCTGACTTAACCATCAGGACCAGACTTGTCTCACTTGTTTGATAACACTCCTTGATTTCTATTTCCCTGTCTACACACAAATCCATGATGAAAAAGGAATACGGAGCAGTTGGGTTGGGGCATTGGGCAGGGGAGGGGGGACGGGTCTTCCCTCCAGGGCTTGTGGAGGCTCACGAGTGGTGGTGGCCTCCTGACTTTGTTAATACCAAAACTGCCTCTTTTTGCCCCGTTTTTCACTCTCCCCACACCTCTCTAACCAGGTTCCTGGCATGGGTTCTGTTTTCTTTACTGGGCCATGACTAATGGAAAAATAAAACATAACAAAGCATATGTGAGTGTTCTATAAATATTGGCTGGTGCTGGAAGACTAGATAACCCCTTCCTGCTGCAATAACAAAATTAACCTTAAACTGTGTAATCAAGAAGTTTATTATTTTATTTGAAATGCAGAAAAATGATGATCTACCTGTTGGTTCATTCCCCAAATGGCCACAGCAGTGAAGAGAGGTGAGACTGAAGACAGCAGCTAGGAACTCAAGTCAAGTCCTGCAGGTCAGTGGCAGGGACCCAACTACCTGCTGTCTCAATTATCAGGAAACTAGAAATAGAAGAACAAGCCAGGACTCGAACCCAGGTCCTCCAATATGGGATATGAACAACCGATGTGTCATCTTAATAGCTTGTGCCAAACACCTGCACCACAGACACCTGCACAACAGAAATGTGTTTCTCCCAGTTCTAAAGCTTGGGCAGTCCAATATCAGGGCCCAGAATTCAGTGTGTGATGTCAAGAGAGGACACCTGTTATTGCATCATCCACATGGCCAAAGAAACAAACAGCCTCCTCTCAGCCCTTGTAAAGGACACTAATCTTACTCATGAGATGGCTGCCCCTATGACTGAACCATCTTGCAAAGGTCCTCCTATGGGGGAACTAGGCAGGGAATTAGGCAGGAATAAGTGAGCTACGAGTTACAATGCATTATACTCACTACCTCATGATGCACCTGTGTCTCACCCAGGAGGGAAGAGCTCCACAATGGCCAAGTGGAGGTTACGCACTATGTGGAGATGGCATGAAATTCCCAGGAAGCCTCATACACAAGCCTCTACCTCTTCGGGCTTAAAATGAGAGCATGCCCCTCCATATCACAGAAGATACTAATAACATGAGAGCAGTCCATTCTTTTTACTCTTGGTTTCATAGAATGCAAACGGATCCTTCTCCAGTCTTCCTCTCTCCCCAGACAACCAAGCCTCTGGTCCTTCATGACAGGCGTCTGTCTGTAGGGGGCAGCCCATCCTCACCAGTGAACGTATATTCACTCTCCCTTTTGAATAAATCCTGCTGTCATGTAGGCACTGCATGTGTGCCTCTGCTTTGAATTCTTTGTGAGAGAAAGCAGCTGGAATACAATTAATACATACATGTCCATAACAGCATAACGGCCCCACATCCTAACTCTTAGGCTCAGCGGCAGCAGGATGCTGGCCTGAGGCAGTAAGAGTCCTTATTCCCTCAGCAATATCTGGAATGCCCTACAGGAACCACTGATTTTGTCTCAGCCCACCCTGCTGAGGTCTCCTTGCCACAAGCTTGCAGGAAATGAGGAGCTGCTGCCTTCTCGCATCCCCCATGCTTAAGCTGTATTAATGGCCAATGCTGTGTATCCTCATGTATATCTTCTGCCACGTGGTAGTGGTCCTGGACCATCTCCCACCAGGGGGGCAGTCCGTCAGACTCCGAATACTAAAAACCTTCACCAGAAATAAACACCTCTCTTTCTTTCTCTTAGTCACCTCTTCGCCTAACACGGATACTGTCACATTCTTAAGTTTAAACATTTGAACATGAGGGAGTAGGAACATATCTGACATTGGCTACTGTAATCTGGGATCCCAACAATCTCTAGCAAATCCTCAGATTCTCCACTTCTTTTGGTCTAAAGCCTGTGCTACTTTTCTGGCCTCAAAGTGCCTCCAGATTCCCCTGGGGGCACATAGTGACTGGGACCTCCAACACCTCCCCCCACCACCAAACCACACTCCACATCCACTCACGTGCACTCTCGCCTTTTGGAGTGATGCCAAGTTAAACACAAACTACCTGGAAGCCTGCCATCTTCCCCAGGTACTTGTCTGGTGGAAGGTGAAAGCTTTTCTCTACCCATGTAGGGTCCTCTGATGAGGCCCAATAATTGGTCTTGCAAAAAAAAAAATAGTAAGAGAAAAACAAACAGCATTTTACTATGCACATGGGACCACACAGTGAGGGCAACTCATCAGAGATAGAACTTGGGTTTGTGTAAAATCTTAGACTAAACAAAGGAAAGGGGGTTTGAGATCCTGGGTTGGAAAACTGGTTATGGTAAAGTAGTCAAGCAATGTATAGTAAACAAGGGTTGTTTGTAAAGGTTTGTTATGAAGAGTTAAGCCTGCTCCAATGAAATGAGTCAGGAGTCCTTCTCTGACTTCTATGGAGGAGAGAAATGTAACAAATGGAAATTTCTTTTAAGCATGTATCTTTTCTTTCCCAAAGGAAAATCAGCTGTGCTTGTTTTTTTTTTTAATTTTTATTTATTTTTTGTTGTAAAGTCAGATACACAGAGAGGAGGAGAGACAGAGAGGAATATCTTTCATTTGCTAGTTCACTCCCCAAGTTGCCACAATGGCAGGAGCTCTGCCGATCCAAAGCCAGGAGCTAGTAGCTTTTCCTGGGTCTCCCACTAGAGTGCAGGGTCCCAAGGCTTTGGGCCATCTTCAACTGCTTTCCCAGGCCACAAGCAGGGAGAGGATGGAAAGCAGGCCACTGGGACATGAACCGGTGCCATATGGGATTCTGGCACTTGTAAAGCGAGGACTTTAGGCACTAGGCTACAGTGCCGAGCCCATGTGTGCTGTTTTGAGAGTTTTTACTACATCTGTTGCTTCCTATGGACCTTTAACTTAAAATTACCATAGCTCAAAGAGGAATGTTCTAAGATGGCATAGCCTGGTGCCAAGTCACAAAAGTGGTTCATCACCACCAATTTCATCATCTTTCCTCAGGTGCACACAGGTGTCTGTGTCTCATGTCTCTTCCGGCTGCAGCCCTGGGGGTGCAGGAAATGCATGGATCCTGGCGTCTCACTCATCTCCTCCCTCCCCATCTCTATTTACCATCTACTCCTTTCTTTATCCCATTTCACAGGGATTTGTCTCCTAACATGTTCTTCTCCTTAAAGCGGTATTCTGGCGTCCCACTGGGGGAACGGCTGCAAGGAAATATAATTCCAGACTGGAGAGAAGACTATCCATTTCCTACACAGTCCCTCCAGGGCGCCTCCGTGATTTCAAAGGATCTAGGTTTCTTCTCTCTCTAACAAAGTAAGAGACTTCTGTTCTCCATCCAACTCTCTGACTTGTGTTACCTAGCATGGTAGCCACCTGCCTAATGTGGCTACTGAGCAATTGAGACATGACTTGTTGTAATAAGGTGTGTTATAAAGGGATCAAGATACGCATCCGAATTAGGCACAAGCATTTGGTCTAGTGCTTAAACTATTGGCTCAAATGTCTGTGTTCCAAATCAAAGTACATGGATTTGATGCTAACTTTGGGCCTCTGGTTTGAGCTTCCTGCTGATGCAGATCTTGTGAGGCAATGGTGATGACTCATGTGGTTAGACTTGTGCCACCCACGTAGGAGACCTGGAGGGGGTTGCTGGGTTGCAGCTGCACATGGTTGTGAGCATTCATGGGATGGGACTGTGGATGTGAGTGCTGTGTGTGTGTGTGTGTGTGTGTGTGTGTGTAGCCACACTGTCTCTCAAAAGAATACACGAAGAAATAAATATGAAATTTTAAGACCTAATATTGAAAGACTATAACATTATATTAATAATTTTTCTAATAATTACACAAAAAGTATGGATCTATACATTGGTATAGATTAAATATATTTAATGAAGATTAATTTCACCAGTTTGTTTTCACTTTTTAAGCTAGCTCTTGGAAGGCTTTAATTCCACACATTTGAATGTATCATATTTCTGTTAGCCTGCTGTCAGTTTCCTAATACCCAAGACAGGTGTTGGTTAAGGACTGTACCTATGGGCGCTATTCAACACACTTACACAAGGGTGGCCATAACAGTTGTTGGCAGTGTTGTTTTTCATTATTGCCCTGTGACCATAGGTGGTTAAATATTCTTTCTATCTCCTGATCTTATTGCCATTGGCTACCTTATTACCAGTACATAGCACTAGATAAAAGGAGAGATGAAGGAGTGGAGGGGTGGGAAATGGACGCACAGATGGGTCTTCCTACGATAGGAAGCTTCTGTGCAACAATGACATGACAGGTGGCTTCACATTAACCAGAAAGACTAAACCTGAGTGATCACCACGTCAATGACAGAGCACAAGAAATCAGTTTGTAAAAGTCTCTTGCCCCATCTCTTTGGTAGGAAGTATAATTGTCATCAGTTAGCTGATGAGTTATAAGATGTAGAAATTACAATTCACACGTGTTCTCCTGTCTCCGGTTCCAGCTAAATTTCATGGCTGACTACCACCTGGCCTTAATGTGATCAGATAGCTCCAGGAGAAATTCTACGCTTAAAATGTCTTCCGTTCTTTTCTTCCTCAGAGAGCCTTTCCCCACTGACTCTCTCTCTTATGGGTTGAATTGTGTTTCCCAAATTTCCTATGCCAAAGTGCCAACCTCAAATGTAACTTCATGTGGAAATGGGGTAAGTGCAGACTTAATTAGTTAAGAAAAGGTCATGCTGGTGGAGTGGGGAATCATTATCCAATAGGTCTGCCATTCCGATAAAAACAGGAAGGTTGGAGACAGAGAGCCATGACGGATGTCCACGTGAAAAATGAATGAGAAGAAACCAAGGAGCGAGCCTGGTGCAGTACCTCAACTTTCTAATCCTCCCTGTGCAAGCACCAGGGTGCCGCTTTGTACCCCAGCTACTTTACTTCCATCCAGATCCCTGCTTGTGGCCTGGGAAAGCAATAGAAGATGGCCCAAAGCCTTGGGATTCTGCACCCACTTAGGGATCCTAGAAGAAGCTCCTGGCTCCGGGCTTCAGATCAGCTCAGCTCCAGCTGTTGCAGCCCTTTGCGGAGTGAACTGGTGGATGGAAGAGCTTTCTCTCTGTCTCTCCTTCTCTACAAATCTGCCTTTCCAATAAAAATAACTAAATAAGAAAGAAAGAAAGAAAGAAAGAAAGAAAAAAAGAAAGAAAGAAAGAAAGAAAGAAAGAAAGAAAGAAAGAAAGAAAGAAAGAAAGAAAGAAAGAAAGAAAAAGAAAGGAAGGAAGAAAGAAAGAAAGAGAAGGGAAAAAAAGAGCAAGGAAGGAAAGAAGGGAAGGAGAGAGAAGAGAAGAAGAAAAAAGAAACGCAGGAGCAACGAAGTCTGCACACCAGGAGTTAGCTAGGAGGGAGGCATGAAACACACCTGAGAAGGAACCAAACCTGCCAACAAGGTGAACACACCAGTCTAGTGCCTCAAATCTACAAAACAAATTGGGGCTGGGATAAGGGAAATACCAGGAGCCTATGGAACTGTATCATAACATGATAATAATATTAATAAAATGTAAAAAAAAATGCGTTTCTATTGCTTAAGCCACCCAGCTATATGGCACTTCCTCTCATCAGCTCATCAAATTAACACACACCTTTAATCTACATTAGATTTCTAGTTCTCTCTCACATTACATCCTTTGTGCTACTTAAAACTGTAACTATTTTTCCTGTCTGTGTAATATTGGTGTCCTCACATTTTTCCAACTTCAGTGAGACACCACTGTCTGTTTGGTCCACTACTGTCAATCCAATGCCTTGACATACACAGCCATTCTGTAAGCACTTGCTGACCAGCACATGGGCTGTCCTGGTGTAGGAAACAGAAATGTGACCACCTAGAACCACACGTCCAAGAGGAAAAATCAGAATGCCTCATGGTATACTAACAGCAGCCCTCCATAAACAAAGTTAAAGGCAATAGTTTTCTACCACCTCTTTGGAACTATCACCTACCTTTTTGGCACGGGCTTGTTGTGGCATTAACTGGCTGCTACTGAGCAGAGAGAAGCCGGAGTTAAGCTGTACATTTGAGCCCTGTATCCTGCAGACAGCAAGCCTAGAGGGAGCTCCCTGTGTGTATTTGTGAAGACAGCGCAGGTTGTTCTTGCACCAAGCCCTAGGCAGTGAATAGAGCCAAGCAGAAAAGTGAAGGAAAACAAGCAGAAATGACCGGAGCAGCTCCCACTGACTGGGCTAAGCGCTATCCTGGAGGTTTCCTTACATTCTTTCATGAAATCCCCACAACACACTCCCCAGTAATTATTTATTATTCCCCTCTTGCACAAGAAAACTTAAGTGCAAGGAGTTTAAACAAGGTGCCCAAAGCCATCCAATTCATGAGTGATAAGCCAGAAGTTAAAATTAGGGATATTTTACGAGAATACTTTCCCAAGTTTGTAATCTTGCATACAGCTGGCCTTGAGGGGTTTCTTTCATGCTGTGATTACTAAAAACTGAAAACCCACACGATTGGGAAAACATTCTTTACCCGCAATGAACGCCTACCTGCCTATCTCTGACAACTAGAGAACAAGCATCCTGAGACCGCAGGTCTGACCCTCTGCACCTGCAAAGCCAACACTGCACTTTGCATCTGTCCAAACTGATGCAGGACCTTCAAGAGCAGGGTCAAAATGTTTGTACTAGGAATTGGTTAAACAAGCAATAATAAACACCCAAGGGCCATCAAAAGAAAGGAACATTAGAAACCTTTAAGTCTGAGAAAGAATAATTCCTAAATATTTACAAAGCTCCGGCCTGGAAATAAACACTTCCTCTACTTCACTTTCCAAGTGTACAATACTGCAGTATACTTACCTTTTGTGAATAAAAAAGTATTTAGTGCTCCCTATGAAAAATTCACATCCTATGTTACTAAGCTACACTTCTCTAAATGTTTAGTTTTCCCTGCCTTTAGCATTTCAGCTCACCTCAATTCTCCACTGGAGTTTTATCTACATACTTATTCAAACTTTGCTTTGGGATACTTATGCTAAATCAATAACTTTTTATTTTAATAAAACCTTTCATCCAACAACAAATGTTCTCAAATCAGATTACTCTGAAAGGTCACTAATCCAAGGATGGCAGCTATTGACAAAACTCAAAATTACTTCCTCTTTTTGCTAATAAGGAAATCAGAAAATAACTGGTGGGTAAACAAACAGGATATCAAATTCCCATTACCCAATGGAGATACTATAAAACATTTCTTGTCAAATGAACTTTTGTTAATTTTTCTTGATCTTATCCTACAAGGAGAGAAAATTGCTCTCCACCCCCGAAAAAAGCCATTTGAAGAGCATTATACAAAAAGCCACACATAAATAATGAGGAAATTCAGGGGATATTTAACAGTCTCTAATGCAGCTACCGTATAGTCACATTTCTAGAAAATAAAATAGCTGTTACATTGGCTTATAGGAAAAGTAACAATCCTAGGTTCAAAAATCTCACCTACAAGAAAGTTAGCAAACCACAGCATCTTTCCACCAAAGGCCAATCTGTTTAACGTTTCCTTTACCCCATGACATCAATCCAGAAAATGAGACACTACGTAGAAAGTAAATATGCAACTGACCTGAAAGTACTTCTGCCCTCCCTTCACACACGACATGATAGTCAAATATTGCACTGAATTCCCTACTCATGACTCAGCAACTCATATTGGTCATGGGCTCTTTACCAGGACACCTTGAGGGGCAAAAACACTTGCATTTTGTCTTTAATATTCATGATGTTATATCGCCATCTCCTGGAAGAAATGGCCAAGAATACCACAAGAGGTGCTAGGATTTCATGCCTCAAAAGGAATCGATCCTCTTCAGTTCTCAAGAACGATAAAGAAAGATATTCTGCAGCCCCTGTAGACACAAACTTCCATCACATCCAGGAAAAGTTCGCATAATGTTGGGCAAACAGTAAAGCTAAATAGTAAATGCTCGAACTCTAGCCTATTACCCGGGATCAAACAGTAGTATTAACCCAATGGGTGATGAATCTGTAGAGTCTCCATGCAAGATCTAAGCTCACTTGTGAACAGACAGGAGTTTCCCTTTTCAGGAGTTGATGGGCCTGCAGGAGAGCAGAGAGATACCAAAAAAGAATGTTCACATTTAGCTTCAAAAAACCATCTTCATTAGTTGAAGTTGCAGAATTTGGCAAAGGATTTCTAAGGATTTTAAGATTAGTTTCCTAGGCTGTCATCATGGAGTTAGTAACGTATGTGGCACAAGCAAAGCCAAATGCATTCAAATGTTTGTGGTTTTTCTCTGCACAAGATTCTGTGTCTTTATTTCTCAAGATTTGGTTTGCATAACAGCAAAAGAACACTGTACAACACTTTTAACATTAAAATGCTTTTATTTTGATGCTTTTATTATGATGCTGTCCTACTGGTGTCCTCATGCAAAGAATCAAAAAACAAAATGATAAATTTTGGAGTAGGAAACATTTCCACATTTCCATCCAACTGTTTCACAGTCCCAAATCATACAGTGAGGAGGAGAAACTGCAGAAATCAACCGCCAATCATCCTCTACTCCCCTCCAGGGACCTTCTGCACAAACTGCCCTCCCCAACCATGTCACCACCTCCCGCCCCAGTTTGACAGCATAGACAACCATCAACGCCCCAAAGCAGCCTGGGATTTTAGACTTCCTTTCTAAATCCTCTGTTCTTATTCATAAAGCATTGACCACAGAACACAGAATTCAGGGTTCCAGAAGTGCATGTCGCCTTTTATCACTGATAAGCAATAGTTGGTGATCCAGTGGTTGCGCAGGGCTCCCCCAACATACGTGGAAACCAGTCACACACAGTGGCTTTTGAGAACGGAAGCGCTACATTGTGAGGTCAATCAGAAAGAAGGCGAGAGGTGAGAGCTTGTCTCCCTGCTGCTAACCGGAAGAGCTGGCAAGGCTTGAAAAACATTCGTCTGTCTACCTACGTATACAAGGCAGACAAATATCACATGTTTCAGAACACAAATTGAGAAGATAGCGATGCTTCCCATCACACCCTCTGTCTTACCCACAATCCCTCCCATCTGCCTCCTTCCTTCTTTTTCTTTTTTATTTTTTAAAGATCTATTTTATTTTTATTGTAAAGTCAGATATACAGAGAAGAGGAGAAACAAAGAGAATTTCTTCAGTCCGTTGACTCACTCCCCGAGTGACTACAATGGCCGGAGCTGCGCCAATCCGAAGCCAGGAGCCTGGGGCTTCTTCCAGGTCCCCCATGTGGATGCAAGGTCCCAAGGCTTTGGGCTGTCCTCAACTAGTCTCCCGGGCCACAAGCAGGAAGCTGGAAGGGAAGCCAGGTCACCAGGATTAGAACCAAGCGTCCATATGGAATCCTGGCACATGCAAGATGAGAATTTAGCTATTAGGCTACTGTGCTGGGCCCTTTTTTGAATTTTTACAATGCCATGCTTTCATTTCACCTTGGAATCACAAGCTTAACAATACATTGAGTAAAGATATAAATACATAACAAGTTTAAAAAATTTTTTAAACTGTTATTCTTCAGGAATGTGGACAAAGGCTGTAAACAATAATCAAATCACAGATGTCATACTTATGCATACAGATTGCATTTTTGTACTCCGTTTATTACCACAGATCAGGAAACATGATATTTGTGTTTGTGGCACTAGTTGATTTCACTAAGCATTATGGTTTCTAATTGTATCCGTTTAGTTGCAAAACACCAGATTTCATTCATTTTTATAGTTCCACAGCATATAGATGTCACATTTTCTTTATGCAGTCAGTCATCCATTGAGGCGTCTCTGGGTTCATACATCTTAACTATTGCCGGCTAGGCTTTAGCACCAGATCTTCTAGGTCAATGGACCAGTCAGCTGCTAAGAGCTCTGGTCAGGGGGATCCATCTGGTCGCGCCCTGGTCTCTTGAGTTCCACAGAGGAAATACTGATCCTTTAAGGCAGAAGGTTTCCTTCTCTAAGCAGGCTCAAGTCCTGTGAGTAAAAGAAAGTGCTTGACCCCACTAGATATTTCTGATCTGTGATGATGGAGCCTTAATCTGTGTGCTTCTGCAGATGGAGATGGAGTCACACAACAACGGTCCGCCTGCACTCACAGTGCTTTGGAAGGTGGGAAGCTGGAATACAGCACTGAAATACGTAGGAGTTATTGCTTCCATTTTTCCAGCTTCCCCCGAGGCCCTCCTCTGGTACCTGAAAATTAACAATTCCTATCGCCCAAAAAGTCAACTATAGTGTGGAATTTGGCTTCCTAAGCCAGCCACAAAGTGGAAGGAAAAAGTATGGTGGCTAAAGAATACAGCTGATGTGTGCTCCCTGATGTGTACCCCCAAGCCACGCTCAGCCTCCACCACTCCACAATGTCCCTCATGCATGACCCATGACCTTCAACACAGCTGACTCAGTAGACCCCTCAGTGCTCTGGGAACATTTTTCAAAGCCGAAGGCTCTTTTATCTCTAGAACTCTTCTATCTAAATAATAACCAAAATGGGGCCCGGCGCGGTGGCGCAGTGGTTAAGGTCCTCGCCTTGCACGCCCAGGATCCCATGTGGGCGCCGGTTCTATCCCCGCAGCCCCGCTTCCCTTCCAGCTCCCTGCCTGTGGCCTGGGAAAGCAGTCGAGGACGGCCCAAAGCTTTAGGACCCTGCACCCGAGTTGGAGACCCAGAAGAGGCTCCTGGCTTCGGATCGGCATAGCATCGGCCGTTGCGCTCACTTGGGGAGTGAATCATCGGATGGAAGATCTTCCTCTCTGTCTCTCCTCTCTGTATATCCACCTTTCCAATAAATAAATAATGAAAATAAATCTTTTTTTAAAAAAGAATACTCTTTTAAAAAAATAACCAAAATGGTACCGCTAAACCCACATTGTGTGTGAAGTTTGTTTTTCATGCATAGCCTGAAACTCAGAAGGCTTTACCGTCTAACAATCAAACGCTGGACGTCCCATAAGTGTCTCCTCGCCTCCCTGCACGCTGCTGCTTCCTCACCAAGGATCCTGCTTGCTTGAATGCTGTTGCAATGACGGACAGTCTTCCAGTTCTTTGCCAACTGAGCATTGATACTATTTGCACTAAATGATCAATTCATGTCGCTGAGACCAAGACTGGGTGCGTAGGATTTGATGGTGAATGGAGCAATCATCTTTGAAGCTCCTGAAATCCCCTGTCAAAGTGAATAGCCATGTGACAACCTGTCCATAAGAGTACATAAATCAGGCTGTTGATACAAACACTCACAGATTGGCCATTTTTCATGAAATGTATTTCAGAAATCTCAAAAATGTATCTAAATTGCCACTCATCCGTTCACTGTGGCTTCACAAGTTCCTAATGAGTTGATTTGGGGATAGGTTGTTACCTCTCACACTCCCGACGCAGATTCAGTTGCCAGCACACAGACAGTTTCGCTGTAAGTGCCTCAGTCTCCACGCTCCACTGATGTCCTTCCTTCTACGCCAAATTCCTTTTTATGGTCTAGTGAACACCTACCTGTCCTCCACCTTCAGCTCACGGGTTTCCTTCTCCCATCTCCTCAGGTATCCCATAGCTCCCTGCCCCTACAAGGTTCTGTTTATAACTCCATCAAATGTGTATCATGTGCTAGTCAAGATTTATCCTCTCTCCAGGCCTAGACCAAGCTCAGCAGGAATGCAGACTGAGCTGCATGTTTGCCAGGTGGCTGACCCTTCTGATGGTTAGACTTCAAACAAGGTGCTGTCTGCCAGTGGCACATACGGCACTATGAGCAACCAGGCCATGGTTTCCGTTCCAGAGTACCAGGGACAGAAGGACAACTGTTCACTTTGTCCCCACCCCTTCCTAATATCTATCTGATGTTCTAGCAGCCCCACCTCCCCACTAACCAATGTTCTCGGTCTATCAAGAATCAGCTTTGAGACTCAAGATAGCAAAACAGGGTAAGGACACGTTTAAACAGACAAAGAAATATTAGCCAGTGTGTAGTAGATAGGGCACATTCCAGGAAATAGGAGAGAACAGAACAACAGCAGAGGGGCACCTGGAGACTGACAGACACAGGAAAGCAGTGGACACGACGGTGTGGTGTTGCAGTGACTGATACTCCATTGGTATTGGGCTAACAGCAATCTGAACTCCACCAGCAGCCCAAACTCCGCCAGCAACCAGGTGGAAAGGGACATTTCCTGGGAGCTCCAGAGGTGAACCCAGACAAAAAACTGCTCATCCTGCTAGTCTGATTTGACCAGGAGCAGAGACAGAGTGGCAAGTTCCAGATGGGCAGTGCAGGAACAGGGTGATTTTGGTCACATATTCATCTACATTATGCCCACAGTACAAGGGCATTCACTGCAGCATTCTTTGAAGTAACATGTTGGAAAAAACTTCAGTGTAGGACTAACCACACAAATTATAGAAAATCTATGCAGTGAAACATCATGGAACACTTTTTAAATATGAAGCATTGATACTTCTAGTAACATGCAAGATTCTCCAAGCTACATTGCTAAAACAACAACAACAAAAAGGCAGCATGTTAACCATCTGGGTAAGACACTGTCTACAGACATATTTGCATAGGTTTAAATAACTTCTTCAATGATAGCCAAGAAGCTTCAGATCAATGCTGCGAGAAGAGAAACTACGAGATACTAGAAGAGTGATATTCTTTTTGTTATATGTCCCCTTTGAAATGCACGCTTTGAGTTTTCCTTGTATATATTACTGATTCAAAAGAAAATTCCAAACTTTGTTACTTTAAAAACAGGAGCCTCAGGTGGAGCTGTCACAGGTTTCTGACAATAAAAGGACTATGAAAATAACTCTGTCCAAAGATCAGTACTTGGGCATCCCCTGGAATATCCAAAAGCACTGAAGTTCTTCACTCACTTGGCAAATATTTATTGAGTATATAGCATATGCTTACTATAGACTAATTATGTAATAGTGAATTGTTGGATAAAAATTCTTGCCCATACAGATCTTATACTATATGGAGGAAAACAGTTAAGGAACATAGACTACGTGAATTATATCATACATTTGAAGGTATCACAAGCTAATGTTTGAAAAATAAAAGGCAATGGAGATTGGGAAGGGAAAGATGGGTGGCGTTTAAGCAAACTCTGGAAAAGCAAAAAAAATGAACCATGTGATTGTCTGGCAGAGACAAAAGATTCTGGTGCACAATGGTTTATGCAAGAGCAAGGGGTCCATGTCAGTGTCTAACTCAGTGACAAGGCACGCTGTAGCAGAATGAACAAGACAGGAAGAAGTTGAAGATGAAGTCAGAGACCAGAGCGTTGAGCATCTTCTAGGCTGTCTGTAAGAACTTTGGCCTTTTCAAGGAAAAATGGAAGGTCAGTGCAGAATTTCCAGTATGGAACGGCATGACCATCTTTCTTCTAGCAAGAATTCTGTTTGTCCTGGTGAGATGAGACTAAACGGGAGCAAATAAGGACTCGGTGAGGATAGTTGTGAGATTACTGGCACATTCCACATAGGCAAGGGAATATGACAAACAAACTAGACTGGTAGCATAGAGGTACCCAAAAGTGACCAGAGCTATGGATATATTTTGAAGATAGAATCAATGGGATTTGCTCACAATCTATGCCTGGTGGATAAAAGGAAAAAGAATCAAGAATGCTTTGGAAGAATCAAGAATTAAGAATGCCTGTGGCTTGAGGAATCGAGAGGATGAAGTTATTGGAGCTTCAGGATTTCAGTGTCAGATTGTTCAAATCTGAGACGCTTATGAGAGAGAGCTCTAGCTTGAGATACCAAATGAGCAGTTCAATATATAGACTTCAGGTTCAGGAGAGACATTCTGCCTAGAAATATTAGAGCTGTCAGTATACAGATATTTTAATCATTAGGAGCTGTTACATTCACTGATCGAATGAATGAATGTAACTTATGGAAATCCGGGGTCTTAATCCTGGCATAGGCTAATGATTTGGACATAGTTTGGGTATTCCTCAAAGGTTTGTGTGTTCAAGGCTTGGTCCCCAGAGTCCTGGAAAGTTAATCTGACTGAGGTATATGAAGGTGGAGACTTTCGGGAATGATTAGGTTGATCAAACAGTGGCTTTATAAGCAGAAGCCACAAAGATACCAGCAATGGTGTGCTCCATCCTGTCTCTTGGCTCTCCGTGTGATCCTGTTAAGCTGCACTCTGCTGTTGCTGTCACCTTTCCTGACCACACAGCCAGACCCACGGGACCTGCTTAATCCTGAAACTGTGAACCTCCAAAACCATGAGCCAAAATAAATTTCCTTCCTACCAGAATATCTTGTCTTTAGTGCTTAGCATAGTAATGAAAATCTAACAGAGGTATTCCTGTATTAGCAAATCAAAGGAGCGCAACAACAAATACTCTCTTACGTGGGTGTAGTTACTTGTCGGCAATCCAGAGCCACACACTTATGACTTTTCTTTGCCCTAATTATGGTATTCTCCAATAATTTTTAGCCCTCTTCCTACTGTCCTGGAATTAAAAAATATATATAGAGAGAGGTTATACTGAATCTTCTATCAAATATACAATGTTTGCTTGGGGAAATCAAGGCATTTTAAAACGTGTTTTGGCTAAGAGTAAATGTAGAATTTTTAGATAACAGGGCTTTTCAACAGATACTTTCTGTCCAAGCCTATGCTGTCCATTCCTCTGAAGAGCGAAAGAAGACCAACCAACCAACCAAACATAAAACTTTCCAAGCTTGTAAGGCATAAAACTCATAAGCAGATAGAAATACCACTCAGAATTCTGGGGACTTGATAGGAATAAAGCCATCTTACTTTCAGTAGTGGCTAAATGCTCCACTTCCCCCAGTCAGTCCCCTGTTCTTACCCCAACTTCCTACCCACTTGTTTCGTCCAATACATCCCTAGAGCCCACCTTTCCCTGTCTTGTTTGCTAAAACACTCTGACAGTAAAACCCAAGACTCATAATAGGTAAGGTAATAAAATTCAGACTGAGAACACAAGCATTCAGATATTTTTGGAGGATGGGGAAAGCAAAAATTCTTATTTTCAGTTTTTGAATTTTGGTCTGTAGGCTCTGCTCTCCTCGGACAGATCAGCTACCTGTCGGAGAATTGTGTCATGTATGGAGCCAAACAGGCCCTTTCTTAACTTTGATCTAGTGAGGTTAGGCAAATTGAGTCCCAGAATGAAGAGTTATAGGCATCACTTTCATCTTGGTGCCATCCCGTTAGACTCTTCTGGCAAGGGATTTTAAGCTGATTTTAGTTTTCTCTCTCTCTCTCTCTCTTTTTTTTTTACCATATCGTGTTGGTTTTCTAGGTGTGTAATTATGCCATCCACAGAAACGTAGCTTTATTTATTTCCTAATCCATATCATTCATTACACTGTTTTCTTAAAAGCTCAAAAATAATGTTACACAATAATACTATGTGTAAGTCTAGTTTCTGGCATTAAATTTTTTCTTAAAGAGATGCTATTTGCTAAGGGGTTCTGATAATAACTAATCTTAATGTTTTTATTTATTTAACTTACTGATAAATTGTTGTTCTATATTTTCTAATATCAAGCCATTCATGATTCTCAAAATACAGTGTAAGCCCTTCCCCTCAGTATACATTTTAGCATCTCTACTCCTCTCAGACAAATCAAGAAATCACCAATGGGAACATAGCATGCCAAATGTAAAATGGGCAATTAAGCGTTTATAGATAATCGCTTATGAATGAAAATTATTTTTGTTCATATTACCCCTCTTAACAATCCTTTGAAGCTATCACTCATAACTATTTTACTAACAAAGAACGCTAGAATACATTAATTATTTGCCCTACGTTCCATTCCAAAGAAGTTGTACACCAGACTTGAGCAGATTTAAAGCTTGAGTTTTCAAAATCATATTACAATATTCTCATTAAAGCATTACAGAAGACTAAGACATAACAGAAGCTTCGAGATGGTGGACCACTCTCATGTGCTTATATTTATTCAATCTCAACATTTTACTAAAATGACAATAAGCATTTGTAAAAAGAAATAAACCCAAAACAATAATATAGAGCAGGAGGAAACGCCCAAAGAATGGCAAATATTCTGACACATTTCTAGACAAAAAGCAAGAGTCTTCAGAGTAAAGGTTATCAAGCAGAAAAGGTGGTGTTGTGTTCAGTCCAGCCAAGGCCCAAGATAGGACTTCAAACTGCCTTTAGACGCCTAAGGTGAGACTGCAAGCATTCAGTATCTTGAAGCGCTTCCTAGAGCTGATTCAGCTTACCCACACCTTTTCCTCTTCCATAACCAGACAATGGCACGGGTAACAGGTGAGCAGTGGCAGTATCTACTCTAAGGCTAAGTTACTCTGACAAGAAATTTCACCACGTTACATGTTTGGGAATATAATCAGGCTCTCAACATGGAGTTGGCCTCTTCACTTGGCAGCGGTGTGGCTTCCTGGACTCCACGGCCCAGCCTACAAGACAAGTGACAGGCAGCCAAGGAAAGAGATGTCAAGGCATTCCATGCTGAAGGCAGACCTTGACTTTGAGCAGATATGAAGACAAGGAACAGGGGGGAGGTGTTTGTGACCACAGAATAAAGGCCAACCTATAAAGACAGATACCGAAGCATACAGTAACCCAATCTGCAGCTACTAGAGGGATAAGAAATCCAGATCATGATTGTGGCAGTTGTGTCATTGTCTTGGGGATAGATGCTTTCTGGGTAACCCAATGTAGTGCTTTTCAAAGTGTGGTCTTGAGTCAGTAGCAGGACCTAGGAACTTCTTAGAAACACAAATTAGTCATCCTACCAAAAGCTAGGAGCCAGAACCTCTAGGACCAAGGGCCAGAAATTTAATAGACCACACAGATGACTGTGATGCCTTCTCATTTAAAATCTATTCCCCCAAAACCTCATTTCTCAAAACATTTCATCAACTCCATAAAGTGTTTCTGTACCATGTAGTACGACCATGCCCTCAATTATCATCCCTACACATCTCATATAATCTACACTGGTTCCTTACGTCAGTGTTTTCATGAGAACCAAGTTTCTTTACACCAGGTACTGGCTCTTACCTGTTTTTGTTACCCTAGCAGCAACTACCTGAGTAATGAATGATTTGCTACATGAATGAACACAGAAATAACAATTAGAAGGCATCTGCCGCAGTTCAGTCAGTAAAGAATGCAAAGAGGTCTTGAGGCAACAGTAGGGATGAATATAAGAGGGATTTATGAAATAAAATGGGCAGAATGCTAGTAAGAGCCAACAACTGTAAACAGTACTTGGTATATACCTGGTATCAGCTTGTTACTAACAAACATTTCTACTTAATTTTTACAATGACCCTACGAGGTAGCTACTTATTTATTCCCTTTTTGCAGACAAGGAAGCAAATAAAGTAGTTCACTCAAGACAAATGAGTAATAGCCAGAATTTAAATCCATGTGATGTCTGGCAGCACAGTCAGAGTGCTTGTTCTTTATCCTATTCTGCTTTCTAACTCATGCTAAGTAGGACTGTTGAATAATTTCCAGCTTGAAAGGGTGGGCAAATACGGCAGCATTAGCAAAGACACCAATTCAAGAAAAGCTAGGGGGAAAAGTCCATGAGTCCAGCAGTAGATACGCTGCATTCCAGCCTTTGTCTCCTGTTTGGATATAGTAGTCTAAAACATGTATATACAAGGGGCAGATAAAGATTAAGAAAGCCACCAGAAAGGATGAGCTGAAAGGATTACATATGAGGTGTGTGGGATGGAGGATATAATCAGCAATATTTAAGGGAAACTTAAAAACAATAGTGGCCTTTCGCAGCTAGAGTCCTAGGAACTAAGGTAGTAGGTTGCTTCAACCGCATTGATAACATGAGCTCAAGAAAAAGAAGACTGATTCAAGTACAAAAAGAAAAGAAAAAGTCATGTTATGGTCTCGAAGATTGACAAAGTTGTTCTCCTACAGCACAATAAGGATGAAAACCAGGTTAGGTTATTTAATCTTAAACATTTAATCTCTTCAGAAAGAAAGCATCTTGACAAAAATACGCAAAGTACATTTTAGGGGGCCAGGCTATCTCATAACACTGATGTGTCCACCTGCAGCATGGATATCCCACTTGGGGGACTGGTTCCTGTCCCAGCTGATCCATTTCCCATCCAGCTCCCAGCTCACGTGCCTGGGAAAGCAGCAGAAGACGGCCCAAATCCTCAGACACCTGCACCCACATGCGAGCCCCAGTTCCTGGATTTAAATCTGCCCAGCTCTGCTGTTTGGGGAGTAAACCAACAGATGGAAGATCTGTCTCTCCCTCCTGTGTAATTCTTTCCAAAACAAACTTGTAAATAAGATTTCAGCCTTTTAAAAATTTTTTGAGTGCAATAATTGCAATGAGTAAAGCATTACTAAAAACAGCTGTAAACAGCCCAGTTTAACCAAGACCTAGAACAGGGGAAAAAGAAATTCTAAGATAAAGAGGTTGATTTTGAGCTAAGTAACCACAACTTAGCCTGAGACAAGCACATACATTTGAAAACAGACTTAAGCTTTTAGGTAGAATAGAAATAAAAGTTTAACAATTATTGATAACAGTGAGTTACTATTAAGTATACAGGGAATGGAAGTAATCTGAAAGGCAGTAAAAGGACAGATCATGGTATGAATAAGTCATTTGTAGCATTAACCTGGTGTTTAGGAGAGAAAACACGGAGAAACAGAGACTGTAGCATACAGGAATTTAAGTTAATTTCTGGATAAAATTATTCAAGCCGTAGCCCTCAATGTGGTTGGTTGAAATAGTGGGTATAAAATTTGTTAGCTGTGAGGATTAAGTCTTTTGCAATTTACTGCACAGCATGGCAATTATTAGCTTAATAATATGTACTCCTAAAACTGCTGAGTAAATTGGAAGTGTCATAAAAAAACATCTCAGGTGACAGATGCCAATCTGCTTGATTTAACCATGTTGCATCGCAAGGGGATTTCAAAGAATTCGTGGAAGAATGGAATTAAACTGTCAATTTACAACAAAAAAGTGATTTTAAACATGAGGGACAGACTGATGGAAACCAGAATCCTGGGGCTGAGCTACCGATATGAACATCTACCAAAATCCATGTCATAAAACATCTAAACTGCTGGCACCTTCAGGGATACTGGCATTTTGAAAAATACACTTGATATGAGCTAAAAACAAGTGCTTGAGGTAGATGATCCATTTCCTGCAGCCCTTGGTGCCAAAGCTTCAAACGGAAACAACTCCGTTACTCTGGGAGAGGATGTTGCTGACCACAGGGAAGGAAAAGTAAGGAGGTGGACAGACGGGGGTAGTTAGGCAAGCATTTGGCACAAACACTAAGCCATTATTTGGAACACCCACCACCCTCTCTGAGTGACTGGGGCTGAGTGCTTGCTGTTTTCAAGTGCATAGCTGCCACTCACATTATTGAATTGCAAACTCCTGGCTCCAGCCTGAACCACTGAAGGCATTTGTGAAGGGAATCTGCAGATGAAAGACCTATCTCTCCTTCCTGAAAAAGATTTAACAGCAAGCAAAGAAGGGAGAAAAAATTTCAAACCTGCCAGCAGGGTGACTGAAAATAACCCGAGTCCTTTGTAGCAGTGTGCAATGTGACCTCTTCTACTTCACCCCAAAGCAAAATCATTCAGCCCCACTGGGAGCTAACTGTGTTAAATACAGCGGTCACTGCCTTTGTGCAATTCACTGCTCACTTGCCCTCTGCCACAGTGACTACCAATGTTCCAAATGGTGGCTCGGTCACCCTGGAACCCAGGTAAGATGCTGGGAAGCTGATACTTCCCACGGACATAGACTCAATCTTGTCCTAAGCCATCTACTTTACAGCCTGTGTTATTGTATAATCACATATTGTTTCAGTAACAGTTTTTTGCTGCATTCTGCTAACTTTATCTCAAACCAGACTTCCATGCCAAACTTACGTTGGTTTAGCTGATCAATTTTCCCTTCCCTAGTAGTACCTTAACTCATCAGCAAAGTAGTACCTTATTTCCAATCCATTTTCTGAACTGCAGGTGCTTCCAAAAATACAAACCTGAGCACACCACTGCCTTGCTTACCATTCTGTCTACACTCAAATTCAAAGTATCAGACTCAGATGTGCCCTTCCTAGCTTCTGATTACTTTTTATAATCTAAACAACAGCCTCGTTCAGCTAAACATAGCAAGCACCCCTGCCTCTCTGCTGCCAGTTCTGTTGCTGCTACAAAAAAAAAAAAAAAAAAAAGCCCATTTTATTTGATTGTCCTGAACCCTGGAACAGAAATCTCTGCATTACACTATTACAATACCCCAGTCAAGTACTAAAGCATAGTTAAATTACCGAGGGAAGAAATGAACATGTAAATGATGATCTACTTACAGAAGTGGAAAAATGATAATAAGTTTTGGGTAGTTTTTTTGTTTTTGGTTGGTTTGGTTTTTGCCAGGCTTGCCCTAATACGCAGAAGTCAGTGAGGGCTATGGCACTCTGCAGGTCAGCAGTAATGCTCTCAGGCAAGAGGCCACATGTGCTCCTCTGATTATTTAGGATTGCATTTGGAGGAAAAGTGATGCCAAAAGACTTCTCTGTTACTGTTGGATCTAAAATCTACGCACACAGATTTTCCAGCCACATGGAAAATCTTTTCCCAAACTCAGCTTTCCAGTCTTACTCAAACTTCTGATTCCTAAGCCTTATTAATATTCAAGTAACATTATTTGAAAGGTAATTAACTTTACTTATGCCTTTCTCCCCCTGGGACCAACAGGGTTCAGAGGCTTGAGACACTACACTCATTCAATGGTCATTTCAAAGAATGGACAACTGGTGGTAGATTATTTGCAACCTACCTACTACTACTAATCTTTGAACCCCACAAACAGAATCAAGATTCACACAGCAGTATTTTATTGTCTCCAGTCACAAATTAATCCTAGAAAAATAGCAAAAATTTGCAATAGTCAGCTTACCTTTAATAGCTATTTACTGATATGTTTTAAAAGTATAGAGAATACTACTGCCTGGCTTATCTTTAAACACCACAGCTAAACAATCATCTATTGGGAAAGAAGCCATTAATTCAAGTAAAATGCTTGGTTGCTCATGGCTATTGCTCCTGAATTCTCTGCAGTACAGATTTCAAAGCATGCAAACTGCCTCATACTCTTCTTTTTAAACAGCTCCTTTATAATCACATTTTGCCAGAGAAAAATAGGTTAAGAGATTTATTAAAGACCATCCATTGCATTGGTGATGGTAATATAGAGGCTTATATTCACTAAAATGATAGTAGCTTTAATCATACATTAGAAGAAATTTAGTTGTTTAAAAGCAGTACTTAGGAAGATGAAAAACTCAAAGGTCTGAAAACTTCTTGGCTATGTAAACAAAATACTTATCTTTATTTCTTCCAATGAAATCCCTATAATATAAAACTTAGCTACTAGAAACAAAATTCTTCCTAAAAAAATGGTGGCTCTTACCTGGGACAACGCTCACACCCTTCACTCACATGGGGACACTGGGCAATGTCTGGTACACTGCTGCTTGTCACCACCAGCATCTAATGGATAGGGGTTAGGGTTGCTGCTCTTATCTCACACCCTAATGACACACACAAGTACCCAGTCCAAGATGTCAACAGTGTCCAGGGCTCAAGTCCTAATCCAAACCCATGAACATAAATTTCTATGCAGAAGGGAATCTCAGACCCTATGTAACTGTACCATAAAACTCAAACTTAAAAAAAAAAAAAAATTCTATGCTGAAGTACAAATTCTGGAGGAAAACATGGGTTTGATTTTCAGAATAATGATTTAGGAGTTTATTTCTAGACCTCTTAGGAAAGCCTAACATAATTCACGCAGGGTAATGACTACAAGCAAACACGTGTGTGTTTTGAAACTACAAGACTAGGATTGCACTCACTAGCACCACAGTCATTTGCTGCCCTAATCTAAGTAAGCAGTGGGCTTTATCAAGTTTGCAGGTTAAATATCTGTAAAACAAATAAAACAGCTTTTCAGAGTAAAGGATTATTACAAACTACTAAAATATGGGACCAACACAGTACGTTATATGGTTAACCAGTTTTCATGTACAATTTTTTATAGATTTTTGAAAGCATTCTAGAGTTGAAAAAAAGCCACACAATGTGCATCAACCATTCATTACTGACAATGGCTAAATACACTAGTCCTAATGCTTCTTATTCTAGAAAAAAATCCATCTTAAAAGATGTAAACTTTTTCTCTTCTGTGACCTCAGCAAAACCAACACTGGTAAGTCACCTGCAGCCAAAAATACACAGAGGCCAGGGTCTTAAGATTTCAAAAAGAGAAATCCAACTACCGAAACTCTTTCTGAAATCTGATACACTGAAATTATAGCGGTCATCAGACAAAATTGCATGCATTACTAACTACCCTGCCTCAGTCCTTTATTAATTGGTTTTCTGAATGCCCTTTGAAAAGTAAATTCCATTTTGGATTCAAAGCTAAATTTTTAAGTTAAAACGAGCAAAGCCATGTTGCTAAATCTTAAAATTATCATAGAGGTGGCTCACAGCTTTTTCTGGTATTAACAAAAAACAAACCCAACCCCTTACTGTATCAGAAAAGAAAACTTATTTTCATTTAGCATTTTTCATAAGAGAACAGCTTTGTCTAGACAGCTTTTGGTAAGTTCCAGTATGTTCCATTTTTAAAACCAAACAGAGCAATTTTATCTAATTGGAAAAAGCCAGCAAAAAAAAAAAAATCACAATCTTTTCTAAACAGTAAATGAGCTGCTCTCTGTACTGTCAATTTTCTATCCCATTGAAGACTAAACAAAATCTCTAAAAACATGCAGGAATCTGGATCTGGCAGTGCTGTAAAAAATTAGGTTCAATTTAAGAGCTAGAAGTCAAAACTTTCAGACTCTTCAGCATCAAAACACTCACCAGATAAGACATTGGCAGTTATTTTACTGCATTTTCAGAAACATTGAAAAGTGGGCAGAAAATTTTACTTCCGTTACTAAGTATGACTGCATACTTTATCACATGACTCTCTGTTATTTATTAACAAGTACAAGTAAAATTCTTCAAGGGCTAAGGATTTTATAAACTACATCATTTTGAATCTTAATCATGACTATACGTTATATATCCTATGTCTGAGAGACTGAGCTAAATACAAAGTTTTCATTGGTAAGCATAGCCCTACTTTTTCACAATTGCCAAGATAAAAAGACTAATTTGGCTGCCTAATTACAGCTACATAAAAATTATTTAGATACTCAAAACACTTGATGAATTCACCATATTCCAACTTTTTAAGAATTGTAATCCCTAATGGTTAGGCAAATTTCAGACACCATTAAAATATATGACTAATATTTTTGAATTGCCATTTAGTGCTATTGATTCTAGAAGTAACTAGCTTAGGCTCAGCCATACTGATTTCTACTTTGTAAAATTTTAAAACACAATCCCACACTGGTTGCTTGTTTGAAATAAACTAGGTAGATCTACACTAACTGAAATGTCCTTGTGACAGTCAGCAAACAGCACGTTTGCACTGCTGACTTGGAGATGTTATAAAGGATCCTCTGTGTGGGAAATTGCTAAGCACAACATACCAAGCAGCGAGCATGAAGGGAGGAGCAGATCCAGGACTCCAGGCCTCCCTTGCTTCTTCCACTCCAGCACGTGGTTCACAACACCACCGCCATGGAGTTCATCCGCTTGATTCAGTACTTGAATAGGGAAAACTGTTTTCATATGGATGTGTATGCACATAAACACTGAAACTAAAGTTATCCCTTCAGTAACAAGAGAACACAGTTGTATCAACAAAATGATCTAGCTTGCAAGTCAAAGATAACAAAAACATGCATTTTTGAAGTTAAAAACAAAACAAAACAAAAAATCCAGCCCAAGAAAGTACTTGGATTTAACCAGGCAATTAACTAAGACAGTCACAACATAGCACGTCAGGCGCCTACTCCGTCCTAGAACCTGCAGTATTGCCATTTATTGTGAAACCAAGGAATTGAACTTAATATATCCACAACATCGATACCACAGTAATGCATAGTACATATACTAACCGCTTAAAATAAATTTCTATTAACAGTTTTATGCGAATTGTAGTATAAGATTATTACCTGCCATATTCTGAAATGGCACCAAATTCAGGTAATGTTTCATCTCAAATGTACTAATGTCTTTACTAGTAGTAATGTCTTCTGCATTATCTGAATTAGAAATCAAGCCAACCACAATGTTAATCAATTAAGATTGCTGCAGATGTGGATGTTAAAGAGGGTGAGTAGTACAGCAGGAAGTCTAATTCACAGTTTCAATAATAAAGGGTGCAGTTTCCCAGTATCTGATTGCTTGAAATTGGTCGCTCAGTTTAACAGCTGCCTCCTCCAACATGTAAACTCTACTTGCACAGCATCAGGAGATGTCTTTTATTCAGAAGTTAGTTCTCACTGTTACAGGAGCACCACAAATTTGAAGGAAGAGGCTACAGTGTAAAATGAGCTCACTCAAAGATATGTTAAATAAAATTTTAACCACAATAGAAGGTACTGCAAAAGCTTTGTTCCAAGCACAGATCCCTTAATCAGGAGTAGTTCACACTTACCAAACACAATAGGCAAATTCGTTCTACAAGAGGTAAGGAAAAACCTAACTCAACTAAAAGATACCAGCAAATGGAATTGTGAAGGCTGACTTAAAAACCTTCCTAAAAATAAAATTTAAAAACGTACACACAGTATCTGTATCCCTTGACAAGGAATGTAGACATCCTTAGGGAATGAAAGAAAAATCTGGCTTTAAGAATCTGCAGGTGGATATAGGCACACACAAATGGGTAACTCAGGAAAACGAATTAAACTTTGAAATTTTAAATACGTAAGAAAATTTATAATAGAAAAAAAGTGGCAAATTGTTATTGTGACTTGATTTGCTAAAAACATCTGCAAATTCACACTGGCATTAAGAAAACCAAAATTTCAAAAATTTACTCCTCTCTCTCCAAATATGTGTTTTCTGTGCAAAAATAAATCTCAAAATTGCACTAGTACTTATTTTAACTTTTGTATTATGAATTATCTGCACATGCTGCTTACAGACAATACTTATTTGTAAACTTGCTCATGCAAAAATTAGTGTGTGCAACAGGGATACTGTTAATCCCCATACTTTTAAAAATGAGACCTTATTTTTTAAAACTGCTAAACCCTCTAAAATGTAACAAATCTTACATGAATATTCTTGTCTGCCAGCTAAAAATCTATTTATGTCATTGAGACTAAAAGATATACAAGAAAAAGAAACATGGTTTTTGTCTTGCAGAATTTTTGATTTTTAAAATGAGAAAATTTATAAAACAAAGAAATTCATGGTCACAAAATTTTTAACATTTTAATCCTAAACATTACAGGGTAGATAGATATTGGACCCTAACTTGACACTCCATAAATCCTAACTTTTTTAGTTTCCATCTTAAATGTTGCCCCAACCACTAAGACATTAGTGGTTTTACAACCTTTGGATTATGGAAATACATATTTCTGGAATAAATGCTACAAAAACAACAATGGAAGAAAGCCAACAAACTGCCTCCATGAAGGAAAAGAAAGTGGAACATTTTGAAGCTTTTCGACACTTCTTTCTCCATGTCTTATGAAGAACCTGTCAATTCAGTGCATCATGTGGTCAAATCTAATGGTCCCCATGCTGAATGAGCGTCTAACTAGTGTCCATTGATTCCAAGTTAGTGGACGTTGTATCTTTTTGGATACTTTCAAAGATGGCCGCCAGCTCAGGGTTAGAACTGATCTGTGACTGGAATTCACTCATCAGTGGACTCTTTTCTGCTTCTGGAATGGTTAGCAGTGCTGCTACTGCTCTCATGGCCGATCGCTTTAATTCATCTTGCTTTTCAAATTCCTGCTTTACTGAGTTTGCCTTTACCTGTAATGGAGTAAATTCAGATTACATGCTGTAAAAGACAACTCTTACGTAAACAAAAATTGACCACACAGGACTTTCTGGTAAAGAAAACAAAGTCACTCTCACACACCAAAAGAACATTAAAAAGATAATTTTAAAAACTGGTGAAACAAAAGCATTTCTGAACTCTTGGTTGCTTTTGCCATATTACATGTTTTATATACACTTTCTGAAGATAACCACTCCCTCTCCAGCACCATATATGCTAGGTTCAACTGTTTAAAAGTAATAGCTGTCTCCTTTAAAGGGAAAGTTTTACACAATGATCTTCAGTAAATCAGAAAATCCAGACCTACAGGTTGACACACAGACGGGGCCCAGGGTTTTGTCTGCTTACCACTTCTGCATCCAGCCACCACCAAGACATTAATCCCCTAGCTCCTGTTCACTTTTCATTCTTCAAGGATATTCACGCCTTTATTCATGTAGTTACTTTGGTATGAAATCCCTTTTGCACTTTCTTGGCCTAAAAAATCCTTGATTTTTTTATCACCCTCACATGAAACGTTCTATCTATGCCACCCTTCCTAACTGGGCTCTTAAATTTTTCTTTTTTGGGCCCAGCATGGTAGCCTAGCAGCTAAAGTCCTCACCTTGCACATGCTGGGATCCCATATGGGCAGCAGTACTAAGCCCAGTGACCCTGCTTCCCATCCAGCTCTCTCTGCTTATGGCCTGGGAAAACAGTCGAGGACGGCCCAAAGCCTTGGGACCCTGCACCCATGTGGGAGACCCGGAAGAGGCTCCTGGTTTCGGATCAGCTCAGCTCCAGCTGTTCCGTCCACTTGGAGAGTGAATCCTCTCTGTCTCTCCTCCTCTCTGTATATCTGACTTTCCAATAGGAAAAAAATAAAATAAATCTTTTTAAAAGAATTTCTTTTTGTGGCTCACATGTTACGTTGAAGCAGTACTTCAAAGCACATAATGTTAGAGTGAAGCAAAGACTTCAAAACAGTAATAAATTTTGTAACATATTATTATTCAACAAATTAACTTTTAAGAAACCCATTACTACTCATCATATTTACATGAACTCATTTAGAAAACTAGAAAACACAACGGGATACAATCCTGCACACACCAAGTCTGACCGAAAACAAGAGTAATCATTGATTACCTTAGTTGTACAAGTGGCACGCAATGGCTCAACAAGTCGGTCCAACCTCTGCAGTACTGCGCTCGGACAAAGAGTAGACAGCCTCACCAACATCAAAAATGTTAGCATCTGTTAGAACAGAGAAAATCAAATTTTCAAGAAACAAAACCCCAAATTCCTTTAAAGAAGAAAGACTGGCATAGGAAATAAAACCTTATCTAAACCTCAAGATTATGAAGATTCCCCTGTAACATGGTCCAAGATTACAAATTCAGAAAAGCAATTTTTTATTCTGAGCTTTGCTTTGTAATTACCAAGAAGGCTTCAGAAATATAATCATTCCTCAGTCCAATCCCCAAAGATTCTATATTTTTCAAAAAGCTCACATGCACTGGTATTGTGGCATAGCAAGCCAAGTGCCACCTGTGACACCAGCATCTCACATGGATGCTAGTTTGTGCACTGACTGTGCCACTAAAGATCCAACTCAGCTGAATGCCTGCAAAGGCAGCATCTGGGCCCCTGACACCCATGTGGATGACCCAGATAAGGCTCCCGGCTTTGGTCTAGTCCAGCATCAGCCACTGTGAGCATCTGGGGAATGAACAAGAAGATGGAATACCTCTTTTTGTCTCCCCTTCTCTGTAGCTTTCAATAAACAAGTAAAAATCTCATGTATACCAGAACTGAATCACCACTACACCAGAAAAACATCCAACTAGAAGAAAAGCTTTATAGTAAGTTCTTACTATTTCAGTAAACTTCCTGAGGGGAAAGAAACCCACTATTGAGATTAACCCATTTTACAACCTGGTAACACTAACTCCTTATCTTGGACCATAAAACTCACAGAACTAAATATGGCATTTAATATCTTTGTCATGTGGAGCGCTCTCTGAATTCCAATAATATGGCTAAATTACTGGTCAACTACTACTTTTGTATAAAACAGTGAATGAGGAAAAAATGCAATTATTATTTTTCAAAGTATCCTTTTACTGAGTTAAAATGGAAATGAGCAAACAAAAAACCCCAACAACTATAAGCATATTAATTAATGATTTTATACCTAAGTAGCCACCTTAGGTTTAGAAATCTCCTCTTTTTACAGACTGCTTTGCATATCTGAAAATAGCTTTTCAATGGCATCCTCTAACATAATTCTTAACATGAAATATCATATACTGGAAGACAAAAACCCGTCTCTCAGATATATATATATAATCATCACAGTCCAAGAGGCTTAACACTGAGAAACTCAAGAAATTCTGCAAGTAGCACCTAAAAATCCCAAACCAACAGAAGCAGAAAATATCACGGAACATAACCCTGACTACACTGCTTCAAGGGCAAGGACTCCAGCATGGGATGATTCCCCAGACAAGTCAGCACAGTACCCTTCCATTGTTGTCTCCAATGAAAAGGGTTTTGGAATTTTCAATGTAGGTCAAAAGATGTTAAACTGCCTCATCACTAATTTTTAATACTACAGTTATAATACTGAAATTCTCACAAACAATACAATTTTTTTCTCACTTATAACGAAATTCAAGGTCGCAAGCTACCATGGAAAAGTCTTTAAAACATTCCATAAACTGTCACATCTTACCTTAATGTCATAATGATCCTTCAAGCCATCTTCAACATGATTTAGAAATTCAAAGATATCTAGCCTATCAAGACAACTGTCTAGAAGTGTATACATACACTCAAAAGCTGCCTTTCTGATATCCAGACCGTCATCAACTGTATGTTTAAATGGACCCATTTCTACCTGTTAAAACAAAAAAGAATAGGTAGGTATGTAATTCTACAACAGTAACACCTGACAAGCTTAGGTATAAACTGTAGTCTACTTCACCTCTCTTATGAGTTCCTTTCTAACTTTTGTTTCATTGTAAAGATGTGGAAGAACAGTATCCAAAAGATCCCTGATTAAGGATGGCTTGTTATGCGCTGCTGAATTGAATGTGACCAAGGCAACTCTTCGTACATTCAAATCTGGATCTTCCAATGTTTTGAGGAAATCTCCTGAAAAAATGCAACATGTAAATTTAAAATGTTGTTTTCCTAAATGTCTTTTTCCTAAGTGAATCTTAAAGTTTCTACCAGCAGCAGCAGAACTACCACTCATGAACCTGAGTCGATTTTCCACTGGAAGCCATTATTAGCACGCTGATGCAGTGGATTCACAAGTGCAACCATATAGTTCCTCAATATTACTTTTACAGACACTCTATAAAAGGACGTTAGTTGCACAAAGAAGTAATGGAACCAGTAACCAAACAGACTAACAACTTACATGATTTTGTTTAGAGTTCACTAAAAGCAACAAAAAATTTTCCCATCAAATTCAAAACTACATAAGTAAGGTGCATTAGAGAGACGGAAAATCATTAAAAAATATTTACAATTCATCAAATGGCAAGGAGAACGGTGCCTCCTAAAGCTCTATTTTATTTCTATATTCACCAAGAAATACATGAATTTGTGCTAGGATAATAATACAAAAGGAAACCACAACCAAAAATAGAGCAAATACCAAAGAAGGTATCTAGCTATTCTTAAACACAGATCTAAACCTGCTTGTTTCTTGCAAATATGGAGGCAAAATTGTAGTGCAAAGCACCTTTGAAGTAATATAGAAGGTGACTCAAATCGTGTCAATTGCTAGAAACATAACTTTGGGTAAGTTAGTTTAGGCAAGAGTCTGTGTTTTTCAGCCACTATAACTGGAGTCATATTTCACAGTCTATATAGTGTTAAAGTATTTATATTACATGCCAGATGTGCCCATATAGCATTCATCATTATGTCATCTCAACTCTACCCTGAACAATCTTTTACCAAAGGCAGAGCAATGAAGGAGAGGCGACAGAAGACTTCAGTGTGAAGTTAAAACCATTTAAATGCACAGACTCATCGTCCCCATCCCTTTACACAGCATTACTAAAATGGCAGGTTAGAATTAGTGTGTCTCTGCTTTAAGTAAGGCACTTAAAATGTAAAATACTCTTAATATCAGACAAAATGGTGTCAGATACGAACATCAGAGGTCTGGAATCCCTCAGTCCAGGAAGACAAACTTTTAGAAAGCTGCCTGGGTGTAGAAAAATAAAAACTAGAATGATAACCTAATCAGATTATTTAGCTAATGATGCAATTGTACAAACTGGCTAACTGCTGCCAACTTTGACAGATCTCACTTAACACTCCTGCTCTATCCATTTTTGAAGAGTATCAAAACAAAAATATATCAAAGCAAAAAGTGAGGAAGGAAATGGAGGCAAGAATCTTCTCATGGAAATTTCAGTTACATTATTTATTTCTATTGCTATAGACTATCCCTAGCTCCTTCCATGACGCCGGACTCCGATTTCCATCCCCAAGAAGGCACCACACTAAATTCTGATGGTTTTTGGCTTCGACAAACCAATGATGCAGACAATAAAACACAAAGTTATAAAAGCATAAATAATCCTAAAACTAACAGAGCGAAGTTTTTCTTATTACTTCCTCTTAGTTTTGAGAATAAGCTCTATTTAACATTTTCCTTCTGAAGTTATGACTCTCTGAACACATGCAAGTCTTCTCAGACTCTGGAAGGTGATGTGCTAGCGGTAATTGAAACCTAAGGCCCCAATGTCTCAAGATAGATTCATTTGCATCTGGAATCAAACTTCTGACTGGACAAATCTATAATTACCACTTAAATTTATCTATTTTTCCTAAGTCAACCCAAAACCTGATTATACACATGCAGCTGACTTTAAAGACATTCTGGTGTATTTACTAACTCTAATTATCTGCAAAATCATCTTGGTGAACTTGAGTTTGATAGTAAATCGATCTCCCCACAAATACTCAGTGCACTAGTTTCCACTTACCTATGCAATTTTTTAACAGTGGATCAATAGGTTGAGGATGGTCAGAAATAGTAAATTTAACAGCTGTAACCACCGAGCTTCGAGCATATGATGAGCCTAGTTAAAAAATAAATTGCAACACTATTGGTATGTAGTCTACTTAAACTCATAACATCATTTCCAAACCATTTTTACATTAACGCCAGTTTTCAACTCTTTAAAATTCAGAGATTTCTTAATTGTTCTCAGAATACTAAAGGAACAAAGTTTACTCACCACTCACTTTACAAAAACAAATCCCACTGGATTTCAAGATAAAGTGTCTTCTAGGAAGCATGGAATCAGGGGGAGAACAGTAGAGGACCTAGCCCTCATAGCTGGGAACTAGTTAAACCCACAAAAAGTTTATAAAATCCTCAAATTTTGTAAACTAACAAATTCTAAGTACTTTCACAAGGTCTTCAGATTGCATTAATTTAAAACTCATCCCTTGTCTGTGTTTTAACACAAAACAGTAACATTAAAATGTAGTCATTATGAGGAAACAGATTTAACCATTATCTCTCGTCACTCTGTCCTAAACAAAACATCACTTCAACACAGCTCCACACTGTAACACAAGGTTCCACAATTTTCCTCATATACATTAAAGAAAATACAAAACATGGTTTGGCTTCTTCATTAAACATCTTTCAAAGAAACCAGATGCCAATAAAAAAATGTAGATACTCACCTGATATCAAATACCCCTTCAGGCGTGGAAGGAGAGTTTCCGGATCAATGAGAGTGAGTTTTCCTAGACATTCAGCAACAACATTTCTGGTTCCTTCCTCTGCACACTCACAGTGCTTTAACAATAAGGCCCATATGTTTTCAACATACGGTTTAAGGCCCAGCACTGAGGCAGAGCTAATAATCTCCTTCAAGGAATGAAGCAGAAGGTACTGCCTCTTGGGCTGACTGGTTATTTCTTGCAGGACGAACGGCAGGTACTCGGGGAGGCTGCCCACACTAATGCTACCTAAGGCGTGGGATGCAGCTGATTTTACTTCCTCACTAGGAGACGAAAAGGCTTCTAATATTACAGATTTCAGTTCCAACTGCCCACTTAAGTCAATATGATGCCCAACTTCTCCAAGAGAAAGCAGAGCTAAGAGACGAATGGAATCTGTAGATCTTGAATTCTTGACATCTTGAATGAACTGACCTACGACAGCTGGTCCCTCCTTAGGGCATGCTCGAGTAAGGGCAGCTACACATTTGGCAATGGAATAATAAGACTGCTTGTGAGTAAGAGCCGTGCTCTGAGAGTAAACTGGACCAGTCAGCATGCGCAACAAATCCATGTATCCTAAATTATTTGTTCCAGTGACAACCAGAGCTTGGAAAAAGTCTAACATGGCACTAAGAGCTCCTCCCTGCAACAAGGGTGATCTCACAAGTCCAATAAGTTCATTGAGGATAGATCCACTTATCTTTGAAAGGGAAGAGGGATATACTTTGGCCAGGGTAGTAAGGAAACTGATAGCCATCTGAGAAACATGCATATCACTTTCACTGATAAGAGGTGGGAGCTCATCCAGAACTGCGTCAATCATGGCGGCTGTCAAGCTATCACTATAGTTTTTAATTAGAATATCTAGGGCAGAGAGGGTACCCAGTTTCAAAGCTCTCTGGTTTTTCCTGAGAAATGAAGCAAGGATAGGAACCCCTTCTCCAAGAACAGGCCTCAAATCTATCTTTAGTGGTGACCCAGCAATCAGTGTCAACGCTTTCACCGTAGTTAAACGGGTAATTTCATTCTTTAGTCTCTCCAAGAAAATCTGAAGTGTATTAGGCAAGTCAGAACCCAAGTTGTCTCCAAGGTTGCAAATAATTTGTCCCATACAGGAAATAGCCCTTTCCTTGACTTCCTGATCAATGTCAGCTGCTTTTAACCTCTTAATAGTACAGGTAAACAGATCTTTGATGTAAGGAGTTGCATCAAACGAGGAAGGCTGATCTAACGGACGGATTACTTTGACAAGCTGTTGAGTAACAAGAAGTGCTTCTGAAGTAATCTTATAAAACGGGTCTCCAACACATGCCACCACAGGAGGGACCAGAGCCTGCACATGAGGATGGAAGACTTGAGGAGAGTGGTTACAGAGGATTACATAGAGGCATGACAAAGCATCAATCTTCAAATTTGATGAACTTGATTTATCATTCAGTGAGAAAATGATTCCTAAAAAGTGGACAAAAAATTCATTATTTCATGCAGTTTCAAGGAAGGGGAAAAAATTAAAAACTGTCTCCCCCCACCCCAATACACCTTATCACAAAGGTAACAGATTTCACAATCTATAACAAATATTAAGGCCAAAGATTTGGCCTCATTTTTTAAGTTGCTAATTTCTACCTAAAGGTACCCTCAAGACAGTTAAAAACATTAGTTCAATGTACAAATTAAGTAGTCACAAATTTCTCCTTTAAAGGAAATGATCATTTAAGCTTAGTCTTAATAAAAGACCTTTAAATCCCTGGAGAAATATACCACTTTTTCATACCTGGCACAAGTACTGGAATGTGCTGCGTTAGAGCCCCAGGTAACACATTTACCAGCTCAGTTAGCATGTTAAAACAGCACTGCCGTGTCTTCACACTCTTCTCTTTCATCTGCTTATGCAGAGCTTTCACAATGTTGGGAACCTGAAATTATACCACACTCATTATTATGGCTGCATCAGTACACTTAACACGATTACCAGCAATGACAGAAAAGGAGAAATTTACTTTTTCACTACATCTTTTCCTGTTGGGTATTGTGAACACAAATAAGGTTGTTGAATACAAAATAAGTCTGTTGTATATTCTCATACATAGAGAAAAGCTATCATCTATATAGAGAAGCAACAAAGTTAGTTTTTTCTTTGTTAACTTCAATTATAAAACGTAAGGCCCGACACGAGGGTGTGGCAAACTGACCCTCTGCTTGCAGTGCCAGCATCCCCTTTGGGCTCTGGTTTGGGTCCTGGCAGCTCTACTTCTAACCAAGCTCCCTGCTGGCAGTCTAGGAAGGCAGCAGAGGATTCAAGTCCTTAGATCTCTCCACCCATGTGGGAAACATAGAGGAAGCACTTGGCTCCTGGCTTTAAGACAGGCTCAGCTCCAGCTGTCACAGCTAATTGGGGAGTGAACCAGCGCATGGACATTCTCCATCTCTCTCTGCAACTCTGCTTTTCAAATAAAAATACATGAATCATTTGAAAAAAAAAAAAGTAGTTTGAAAATAGATCCTTCCATCCTATTTCATGGCTGTGGACGTCTCCTGCCCCTGAGTAAGTTAAAGTACACTAAAAACAAACAAAAACTACCTTATAAGGAGTATAATAAATGATAAACAAAAACAGCACAGATGAGCAAAAAGGTAATAAAGACACAGGAGAACAAGTATAAAACAGACCTACTTGATTTCAGTCTGTTGTTAAAATCAATCACATAAAATACAGCTTTCAGCAAAAGGGATATGATTCAGATATTTGCTCTAAACTTCTAATGTCTTGTTAGAAAAATCTAAATACGGTATCTACTGAAAAATCTCATGGAGAGATGCCTGGCAATAGAGCTTCTAAAATTCTTCTAGAGCAAAACAAACAGAAATTAAAAAGCAAAACAAAACAAAAGAAGAAAAGCTGAAAGTATAGACAAAGCAGTAAAGACCTCCAGCAGCCATCCCGCACAGATAGGGCTAACAAGCATGGAACAATGACTCAGTGTTATCTACTTACACCACTTCAAGACAAGATAATATGGCATACATACATCCTGGCCTTAGTTTAAACCTTTTTGAAAATCTGGTAATGATTAAAAACATGGACATAATAATTGAGTACTCAATACATATAGGGTAGACTGAATATTAAATAAATGGAGATATGTATAGGCCAGGCCTAACGTGCAGGATCACAGGAAAAATGCCTTTAGGTGAAAAATATGGGTTTCATTAAGAAGTGGCACTTATGAAGTACTTAGTAAACAGTACGGAATACCCTAATACACAGATAATTATATCCCTCCCTGTCCTTGATGTGCTATTACTGAGCAAACCCTACTTGCAAAGGAGACTGGCTTTAAGGAAACAACCAAGCTGGCTAAGTGAACCAAGTGGTCACATTCTGCACTTTGAAGACTTTCCCCGTTAATCTTACAGATAAAAAATGAATGAGTCTTAAATTATTTAACATTGCTCATCAATCAAAAATAATCTTGATTAAATGCATTAACTTCCACACAACCATACCCTAAGATTTTCTACAGATTCACCTAAAGACATTCTAGAACTCATATTTCCAATAAAACCAGTTTTTTTTTTCAAACACCACAATTACCATCACGACTTCTAACCTCACCTGACTCTGAAGCATGGTTAGAGGTGTTTCTCCCTGTTCCATTGCATCAGGGTCACAAAGCCAACTTTGCACAGGACGGGTTTGCTTCAAAAGAGAAAGGTATGCATGGAAAACATCGGCTTTCACATTCTCTTCGCGCTCCTTAAATCTGGATATCAGTGCAGGAGACACAGTCTTGTAGAATTCTGGGAGCATTTCATGCCTTGTGCTAACCACAGCATCCAAGCACTTCGCAGCAGCTCGTCTCACTTTCCAGCTCATGTCATCATCGTCGCTGTATTCATCATCACTCCCTAAAGGGAAGTAATTTCACACAGAAGGAAAACTCTAATGTTTCACTAACATATACATACACAGGAACAGTTAAGATTAAAAAGGGCTACAACTTAAATGTATACAGAATTTCTCACATAAATTAATCCCTAGAGGAAAATGAGCATGACTGCAGCTTCAACAGTGGATAGTGATCTGCTACTTACTTATATCCCCTTAAAATGAATACATTAAACTTATTTATAATATAAACTCTCACAAAATTATCAATTCTTGAGCCAGCCTCTAAAACAAAATTCAAAGGACTCACAACACTACAGGAAAATAAACAGCAGGGGAGTTTATAAGGTAAACTATGAGATGGATTTGTAGTTACAGATGGCATGATAACAAGAACGGGCACCAATCCCAGGACATGCTGCAGAGCTAATTTTCTGGGGGCCAACAGAATACTAATAGCAGTTTTGTAGTAATGCTTTTTAATAGGTTACATGGAGCATCCATAATTCTCTCCCTTTTTCCATTCTGTCCTAAAGAACTGGATAACAAGAAAGTGCTGCCTACGTAACACATTACCATTTTCTCCAAACTTGTAATGGTAAATCTCGAATATCGTAAGCACCAGCACTAAGAATCACATCTCACAGATATCCAACAGTTAAATTGCATAGAGTTGTATGCTGGCTATGTGAACCAAGTGGTCACATTCTGCACTTTGAAGACTTCCCCCGTTAATCTTACAGATAAAAAATGAATGAGTCTTAAATCATTTAACATTGCTCATCAATCAAAAATAATCTTGATTAAATGCATTAACTTCCACACAACCATACCCTAAGATTTTCTATTTGTGTTTGTAATCCCTAAATACTTCCTGCTACAACATAATCAAGCTGAAACACTTCAATAATACAAAATTAGGAAAGTATAAAAGACAGTTTAAAATTACTTAATAAATTATTCTTAAATAATATTATAACCCAAAGATATTTCAGTGGGTTGAGCTGGAAGTCAGATGGGATGATAGGTCTTTACTCACTTATATTCCCATTAGTTATAACTGCTAAAATAACCAGACAGATCATAGAAGATCCTAGAATATAGATTTTCCAATCTCAAAATGGTTTGCTTAATTTCATTCACATCAGCACATTACACAGGGAAAATCCAACAAAAACTAATCACAGCACTTAAGTTAAAAATAAAAGATACAAGAGCCTTCATCTTTTTTTTTTTTAAATATTCACTTATTTATTTGAAAGGCAGGATTAGAGAGAGAGAGGGAGAACGCTTCTGCCTGCTGTTTTACTTGCTAGATGGCTGTAATGGGGCTAAGATTGGGCCAAGCTGAAGCCAGGTCTGGTCCTACATGGGTTCAGGGGCCCAGTAACTTGGGCTATCTTCCATTGTTCTCCCAGCCATATTAGCAGGCAGCTGGATCAGAACTGCAACAGCCAGGCCTCAAAGGCGCACCTATGTGGGATGCCAGCACTGTAGGTAGTAGTTTTACCAGGCACATCATAGCACTGGCCTCAAGGGCCTTTACTTAAAACAGATCAAACACAGAACCGGAAGGATACAAGCTGAGGCCATCACCCATTTGGGAGACACAGGCAAGAGTTCCGGATTTCTGACTTTGGCCTAGGTCAACTCTGGTTGTTGGGGGACATTCAACATATTTTAGAAACTGCTACTCAGAAATTTAAGCTTTTCCTCCTCTCTGCCTCTCCTCCTCTCTGTATATCTGACTTTGTAATAAAAATTAATAAATCCGTAAAAACAAAAAGAAATTTAAGCTTTATTGAAAATAAGATTATAAGAAAATGAACAAATGTTCCAATCAGTACAATTATATTGATTTTATAATTTTAATTCACATAACTTAGCACAGCTAGAGGAATTATTCTATTAGCACAGCAAAACCCACCATTCACTGACACTTATATTAAAAACAGACATAGAAACCAATTTTTGTTATCAAAACAGTATTAATGTATTTTTTAGGTATTCTGAAGTGTTGCATTACTATAGTTTAATACACCAACACTTCCCTAACCAATTTGCTATGATTAATTACTGAAGGTCATTTTCATTTTTATTATTACTGATTAAAAAATCAGATTTTGTGGTAAGAATCACCTCCATTTATAACACTAGGTCTTGCATGAAAATTTAATGGATCCCTTCTACTTAATTTGAAATACCTTGATCATCGTCATCACCACCATCAGCATCCATAGCATTTTCATCTTCATCTTCATCATCATAATTATAATTTGGATCATAGGTAAGATATTTTAAGCAAATATTTATAATGGTAGAAACATGAGGATATACTTCCTTCGGACATCTGAAAACAAAAACTGCTTTGAATATTTTTCTCCTTGATTCAGAGTGGCCATAAATTACCTCATTTATCAGCTGTAACATAACAATGACCCTTGATAATTTTTCTACCATGGACCTCAGGCTTTACACATCCTGAATCAATATTAAGAACCCCTTCCCGCACAATGGCTTAGCTATATTTTGGTTAATGTGGGACAGCATAGATGGAAATCAACCTATGTTCTTTCTTCTCAAGGTGATACCAGAAGATCAAATCCAAATGAAACGTGTGCTTTCAGCAACTAGAATTATCTGTGACAGTGCCAGTGCCCATTTCCCAGGCATGGGCATCCAGGTATATGTGGAAAAGATGGAACAAATAAATGCTCACACGGAGAATAAAGGAATCTTTTTTTTCCAATTAAATGGAAAGAAATTAATCCCACAATTGATTTTAAAAAACTGACATTATAAATCTGCTTCTCAAAATTATGGCTGCAAGAGATAATAACCAGTTATAACAGTTGCATAAAATAACAAAAAAAAAAAAAACCTGTTACTCATGTCTATATTGCTTTTTAGTGTATTTCGGAACATTTCAAAAAGTTCATGGGAAAATTGAGTTAAAACTTTATTATAATAGACACAGAAAAACAAATTCACACATAATTTTTTCATGATATGTACTTTTCAGGAACTTTTTGAAGAATCCCATATATATACAATTTTTATTAACTATGAAATAACACATTAGAACCAAGTCCCTAAGTTGAGAACCATGTCCTAGCAAAAAGGTACATGAAAACCTAAAACAATATTGAAAAGACAAGCTCACTTTATATTTGTGATCAAGATAAAGATCATAATTCTAGCATCTCTTCCCTTCTAAAGAGGCAAAAGTAAACTGAAAGTAATTCTAAACATCTTTCCTAAGTTGTTTAAGATCTGACACAGGAACACAATGATGTGATCACAATATATCTTCAATGACAGTACTTCCAAATATTGTACTGGCTATCAATTATTGCTTAATAATTAAAACGCTGGAATTATAAAAGGTCATTTATTTCCGAGGCATAATCTAGATGTCAGTTATTGTTCTAAAGGAGAAACATTAAAAGCCAAAAGAGAGAGCTCTTAAAAACTTACCTTCTCACAAATGATTCAAAGGCTTGAATGCAGTACTCTCTTAATTCATCATCATCTACATTACAAAATTTTACCACCAAAGGAATTATCTTCTCAAGGTATTCACCTGAGAAAAGCATACTGGTTGTTAAAAACATGTATCAGGGTTGTTAAAAACATGTATCAGGGTTTTTAAAAACATGTATCAGGGTTTTTAATCAAAGAAAATTTCAAAACATTTTAAATGTCTTACCTATTCTATGGCCAGCCTGCCTACTAATAGCAGCAATACACTGTATGTAGGTTCTTGTTGTTGACATGGAATCATTTTTGGACAACTCTGATAACAGATGTTCAATAAGATCTACAAAAACTATATTTCCACAGCTCATAACCAGATGACCAAGAGCAATGATGGTTCTTTTCCTCACTGCAAGTCTAGGGCTGGTCAACTGGGGAAGTAGACAGGTCAGGATTGAAGGATGGAAATTAACAAGAAGTCCTCCTTGCCTTAAAATAAAGAAAAAAGAAACAAATGAATTAAAGATGTATTACTAAAATGCCTGTCCTCTAACCTCAATGTAAACATTCATTTGAGATTAATCCAAATTTAAAATGAAAAGAAAATTTGCACTATCCCAACCAATCCAACTGGAAAGATAATCTAAGTGAATGCTGCTTTCAATCAGGAATGTTGCTCCTGAAATCTCAATACGGCATCACTAATTACAGTATATTCTACCAAGAGGTTTGGAAAAGCAACAAGCAATGATCTTGTCATTTTTGAGATATTTAAATCATATTTGTTAAGTATAATTTCTTCAAAGTTTCTCAACATTCAGAAGCTTAGCACCTCTTAATTCTCCACTAAATTTCACTAGTCTTGTTGTCTCAACATATCTTTTAAACTATCTCACAAGTACAGTTCAGCAATTCAACAGCACTCCATACTGACCCAGAAGAACACCAATGATCAAACCACACAGGACAGAACGTCTGATTAGATTTCACTGTCTATCAAATTAAGTTTCCAATTCATCAAATCATGACGATAACCTATCATAATGATTTCCCATTACTTTCTATCCATACTACTTATGTAAAAGACACTGCGCATATTCACCTATTGAAGTGCTACTCTTTAACTTTCTTTAAAAATATTCAAAGCCATATTGTCATTAAACAAACTTCCTGTGATCTTTTCCACTATAAACTCAAAATATACTATGTTCTTAGTTATTCAAGTGTGCATGTCTTATAACCATCTTTCATATTCATATAGAAAAAGCTTTTTGTATAGCCTGAGTTTCTGATAGTTTTTCACTTCTCACACACTCAACAAAAGCATGTGATTAAAAAGGAGCTAGATTTGTCACCAATAATACCTTTACAAAATATGACAATCTACATTTTTTTTTTAATATCCAAGGATCAACAAAAATTGAAATGTCCTTTATCTTCTCCCAGAAGTTGCTCAATCTTCCAAAGTCTCAATTTCAAAGCAAGTGAGACAGCGTGTGAACCACAGGCTTTTCACTTTCTCACTGCATACGATAAACATGGCTACTGACAACTGCCAGCAGTTTTTGAACTGTAAAACACGCAGCTCCAAACTGGCACATATCCATATCTAAGCAGATCATGCAGAATAAAAACAAAATAAACCACTGAAAATTCTTAAATTGTAAATTTTATTGCTTTTCAGATCTACAAAATACTATTTGTTACACAATATTACTGCTAGCTGGCTTATTTCTTCCTTCACTCAACCATACACCTTTATAAGGCATTTAGAATTTCAACATGAAAATCTTCCCCCAGCTTTTGTTATATTTACCAGATATGGCTTTAATAAATCAAAGTATTATTTTTATAGCAACTAATAGAACACAGGCACATTTACCTGCTCAACATATCTGCCATAATATCCAAGGCTTCTAGCTGCACAGACACGTCCTCCTGCTTTGCTATTGCACTGGTAAGCCGTCCAGTAATCTTTTTACAAACATTAGCAGCTAATGCAGAACCTACATGAATAAGAAATCAACAGTAATTTCAAGGCAAATACGTTGAGTTCCACCATGGTAGTTACTCAACAGCTCTATACTTGATCCCAAGATTCGTGCCAGGAAAACGTGTTTCAAACAGACTGCTTTTCAATAAAACAATTTATCAGAGGTAAACATGAATTACAAAAAGAGTTAGTTATAAAGAGTAAGAGACACAGCGAAAACAATGTAGATTCAGGCAATTTTACTGGGTAACTATTTCCATGCATTAGAATGAATACTGGCCATGGAGCTGTGGTAGCCATGGTACCAGATTGGAAGTTTTCAATAATTAAGTCTTTTTTTTTTCTAATCTTTAACTCGGCCTTTGAGTTTGTCAGTTAACATATATAATCACCCAAATGTGAGCATGTTTCAATGAGGGGGTAGAAAAGAGGAATTATCTAATAGTTAAAACACTACTAAATAATGTCCACAGAGCTAATGAAACAACTAAGCCTTCAAACCTTTGTGCGAGTTAACCTACTTTCTCAAATTTCAGTTACCCCATCTATAAACTCAGGCAGATGCTAAGACCTCCAGAGCTGAGGATTACATTAGGAAAAATAACACACATGCAGAATTTACCATAACTAGTAAATGAATAGTATTGTGTAAATGAGTAAAAACTCTACAATCAGACTGTATTATGGCCCATCTAAATCTTTTCATGAGCTAGGAGGCTAATTGTCACACTATCTGCTAACTTGTGGAGTGTTTATTCAAGAAACTCTTGGCAGTTAAAGACTAGTTAAAATCTGCATTACCTGGACATACTGTCAAAGTCAAAAGTTAATTAATTGACAAACTAACTATAGTTTTGAACTTTTAACTACCAAGTAACTTTAAAAACCTAAGCCATAAAACTATTAGTTCCCCTGTTACATTTTACAGTCAATTCTTCAAACAGCTAACTAACACTACAAACAGAAAAAATCATGAAAACTCATATAATTTTGGCTATTTTCCTATCTGTACAGGTTGGCATAATTCTAATCTGCAGTAATGAGTCACAATATAAAATCTTGCTCCAATACAGAAAAATCCTTCAGAATTGGCATTGCATAGATATATAATAAAATATTATAACATATTATGTAACTATTATGGAAATATTATATTTATAATATATTCTATATAGCGATAATATATATAATAATATGTCCCCAAATATGGTAATATTACTTTACTAAATTTATTTTTTTTAAGATTTATTTTTATTATTTTTTTATTGGAAAGGTGGATATACAGAGAGGAGAGACAGAGAGGAAGATCTTCCGTCCGATGATTCACTCCCCAAGTGAGCACAACGGCCAATACTATGCCGATCCGAAGCCAGGAGACTCTTCCGGGTCTCCCACGCGGGTGCAGGGTCCCAAGGCCTTGGGCTGTCCTCAACTGCTTTCCCGGGCCACAGGCAGGGAGCTGGAAGGGAAGCGGGGCTGCCGGGATTAGAACCGACGCCCATATGGGATCCCGGGCGTGCAAGGCGAGGACCTTAACCACTTGCGCCACTGCGCCGGGCCCTACTAAATTTATTTTAAAAAATAATTTTCCTAAGTTTTTAAGAGAGATATCAACAAAGATATATTCTAGTAGACACTTCTCCCTTTCCCTGGTCAGGAGGAAAAAGATCAAAAAGAAATATCTCCATTTAAAGGAAAACAGGAAGAAAAAAACACGCTTGCTTACCACTAGAAGCTGGAGGAAGCTCTCCAATGACTGTTTTCAGGCCAATACTTGAAATATCTCGAAGCTGTTCTTTATCAGAAAGCATGTTAGTGCAGAGTGTGTCCACAATCGTCTCAACTTGGTATTCTTTTACTTTACTCACTAAAGGGCCAAGACTATAATAAAGAGAAAAAAAATGTTTAAACCCAGATAAGCACAAAAACAGAAAAATACATAAGGAGTAACATTAAACGTTTTAGCCACTACCAACATCATGTATATGCCACATGCCTGCATCTAATAATATACAAATAGGGACATGGAAGAAATTCTCGATGATGGATAAACTCCTTAGTTTTCAAGTATCTCCCACTGATGTCCAACACAGTAAAACGAACACCATACCCCTAACGCCTGATGTAGCTGGATTATCAGGCCCCAGTTTCCTTCCCTGGGTTTGCAGTTCCTCCACCACTAATTTTGACAACTACCAGTCAACTCCCTACTGAAGATTAACTCACTAAATTAACACTAGTACATGAGTCAGGACAACACCAAATATCTCAAATCACAATTATGTGTAATAGTGTTGACATCCTAAAACCAGAGTCCATTTTGAGACACTTCACAGGAACCAGAGACTCTGATCAAACAAAGCAGTAACAATCTACCCACCATTGCAGACGGAATCAAGCAGACACTGCCATCACAGCATGTCAGAACATGCCTTGAGCATTGCAGACTAGAGAACTGTACACAAGATGACCACAACCTCAACTCTAATCTGTGAGAATGCCCTTAACTCTTCAACATGTTTAGGAATTCAACAATACCTGGCCCAGTGCGGCAGCCTAGTGGTTAAAGACCTTGCCTTGCATGCACCAGGATCCCATGTGGGACCTGGTTTATATTCCAGATACTCCATTTCCCATCCAGCTTCCTGCTTGCGGCCTGAGAAAGCAGCAGAAGATGGCCTTGGGACCCTGCACCCACATGGAAGACCCAGAGGAAAGCTCCTGGCTTCAGCTCGCTCCAGCATTGCAGCCACTTGGGGAGTGAATCAGCAGACAGATCTTCCTCTCTGTCTCTCCTTCTCTCTATAAATCTGACTTTCCAATAAAAATGAATGAAACAGTTTTTTAAACAACAGCTGTCCAACTGCCTGCTCTGAGCATTGCATAATAAACTTGTTTCCTCCACCACCCACTGTGATTCATCTGCTGCACATCAGATGAACAGGCCCAATTTAAGGGCCCTAGAACAGTATAAGGAAATCAAAGACACTTTGCATTTCTCACTCTTTACCCTTGAATACCACAGAACTTTTTGATAACAAAAATGCTACTTAGCAATATGCTTACAATACAAGCTGCATCCAATAGCAAGAGTTCGATGACAAGAGGAAGAACTGGGACTGAAAGGGTCCATCAGTCCTCAAAATGATCCATATTGGATGAAACCATGAACAATGAAAGACAAAAGGAATCCCAAAAATGAGTCTGAAAAATTCAAGGTTCTAGAAATGACACAATAGCTTTGCTGACCTAACATTTCTGAAGATACCAACTGTAAAACAGATCAAACTGGGGCCAGAATCGTGGAGCAGCAAGTCACATCAACGTGCTACCAGCATCATATATGAGCAATGCTTCGCATCCCAGCTGCTCCACTTACGATCCAAGTCCTGTTGGCACATCTGGGGAAGCAGTACCAAGTGCTGGTTTCTGCCATCCACATCTGACCCTCGGCTGGAGTTCTGGGCTCCTGGCTTCAGCCTGGCCCAGAAGTAGCTGTTGCAGCCATTTGGGAAATGAACCAGCAGATTTCATCCCCTCTCCCTTTGTAATTCTACCTTTCAAATAAATAAATAGACCTTTAGAATAAATAAATAAATATGTAAGTAAAGTCTCTAAAACCATGATTTAGAAAATTTAGTAGCAGGGGCCTGGCATGCACCAGGATCCAATATGGGCACTGGTCCAACTCCCTGCCTGTGGCCTGGGAAAGTGGTCAAGGACAGCCCAAGGCCCTGGGACCCTGAGGGGGCTCCTGGCTCCTGGCTTCAGAATGGCTCAGCTCCAGCCACTGCGGTCACACAGAGTGAATCATCAGACAAAAGAAATTCTTCTCTGTATATCTGACTTTGCAATAAAAATAAACAAATCTTTAAAAAAATGTATGTTTATTGGAAAGGCAACTTTTTTATAGAGAGAAGGAGAAAGATCTTCATTCACTGGTTAATTCCGCAGAAGACTGCAGTGGCCAGAGATAAGCTGATCCAAGCTAGCACTAGCAGCCAAGAGCTATGGCCATGTGGGATGGTGACACGGCAGTAGCTCTCTAGCCACTACGCCATAGCACCAGTGTCAAGATAGAAAAGTTAAGCCAGATAATAACTTAGATCAATGCCAGGAATAAAGAATAACAGAAACAGTAATTGGGTACATACGTGAAAAGCTACTATAAATAAAGAACTACATTTTCCCCTCACAACAGTAAATAATGCCAAATATGGAAACACATATACACACTTATCAATAAAAACTGCACAAATGACAAAAGAAGGGTTAACAGAACCACATTACTGGTAGGATTATATAACCTGACCAGATAGTACAATATTAATGCTGAGTTGATTATGATACATTTCAGGTACAACTTATGATCCCTAGTCTGTAAACCGTTATGTCTAAAAATGTCAACAGAACAAAAATGAAATATTACAATGATTCATAACTTTTCATCTGAAATGAGGAGACTGAGGCAGGTATGGAATCCTGGCACTCTGATATGGTACAACTTAGCTCATCCCCTCAGTTGAAGATGTAACCCCTTTGTTTAAACGTCAGACTCCCAAGAATCTCTTCATGTGGATATGTCAGCCTATGTTAACTATATCAAAACTAAAGATTAAATCCAGTACATGTTAGATGTTTTCACAAAAATATCTACATTTTCAGAAACAAAAAACAGACTAGCACGGGTTTATATCTTTATAAAACTTTTTCATGTCCAAGATTAAAAGAAAACTGGATTTTCCTGCCAACTTTTACATTCCATTTGTAGTAGTAACATATCATGTGGCCTCGGGGGAGGGGAGGGGAAGCACACTGTGCATTCAAAAAAAGCCAGAGTCAAAAAGAAGAGTCATACCTTAATACTACAGAAATAAAATGGCACATCCAAATCCAACTACATCAATATTATAATAGATATCAATGAACTAATAACTCCTATCAAAGAGTACACAATTGTGAAATTAAATACAAAGAAAGAATTCAAGACCTAACATTACTTTCTGCCAAAAGCATAATTTTAATAATACAAAATATACTATGCATACACATATAACCTTTAAAAGCTGTATTAACAGCCGACAACATATATTTCTAGACTAGGTGCTGGTGCTATCAATTGCCAGGGTCAAACATCAGAAGATATAACAATGGTATTGCAACTATCCCAGAAGTCTTGATTCAAGTCTTCTTCAATGTTCAAACGTCAAAACAAGTTTGACTTAGACAGCTTTCGAATGCATGAAGGAAAGAACTGAAACTACTACAGTGAAAATGTGCCTGGGTAGTACTGGAAGATAGCCCAAGTACTCAGGCCCTTGTACCTAGGCAGGAGCCCTAGAAGAACCTCCTGGATCCTAACTGTAGCTGGGCCCAGCCACTGTGGTCATTTGCAGAATGAACCAGCAGATGCAAGATTTGTCTCTCCCCCTCTCCCTGTAACTCTGCCTTTCAAACAAAATTAATAAAGCAAGCAAGCAAGCAAGAAGGAAGGAAAGAAAAGGGGGAGTTATTTATGGACAATGTGATTGTTTAGAAACAACTAAAACCACTATAACCAACAGGCATACGATAAGTACATCTGGTTAAAAGACTCAGTATTGTTAATATATACACTATAGCTTTAACACAATTCCAGTCAAAATTGGAGACAGTTTTCTTTTACAAATAGAAACTGACAAATTGATTCAAAAATTCACACACACACACACAAAAACAATACAAAGAACTATAGTAAACCAAAATACATTTTGGGAAAGAATGAAGCTGGAGAACTTCAAAAGATCCACACCAACTATTTCCAACCAGATTTTTATTGTTCAAGAAGCATTTAGCAACACCTATACTCCAGACAATTCTGCTTGAGGTGGGAATGCTATTGGCATAATAGTAAAGGCCAAGGATGCTGCTAAACATTCTAGGATACACACAATACACACCCCACAGCCTCTCACAGCATGGGTGCTGGTTTGAGTCCTGGCAATCCTACTTCCAATCCAGTTCCCTGCTAATGATCTTGGATAAGCAGTGAAAAATGGTCCAAGGTGTTCCTGCCTCCCACACAGTAGACAGAAAGAGCGCCTGGCTTCAAGCCATCCCAGCTGCCTTTGTGGTCATTAGGAGAGTGAACCCGTTGATGAGGACCTCTCGTTTTTTCTCCTCTCCGTAAACTCTACCTTTAAAATTAATTAATCAATTTTTACAAATACAATGACAGCTAAATGGACAACAATAATTTTACACTTACGTATCAGTAAGAAATAAGTTATATAGTTATGTGTCATAAGAGATTGCCACACTGCATAAGAGAACGTTCATTTTACATGAGTGTGTTTTGAATGTTTGTCGAAAAATGAAATTTAAGTTATTTTGGTGCAAAAAGTTTGAAATTGCACAGATAAGGAGTCTTTAAGAAGCTCCCTGAAAGCACATACTATGCATGGATTATAAAAATTGTATACCATAATAAACCTATGTTTTCATGCCATTTTTCCATAAATGTCTTGATTTATTCACAGCAATCAAACCCTGGAAAGAAACCAAATAAGTAACTTGTGTGATAACCAGCTACAAATCACTAACAGAAAGGCATTATGACAAGGGCAAGAAAAGGCAGACTCAGAACAGCACATACTGGTATAATCACATGGATACAAAATTCTATAACCAGCCAAACTAACCAAAGGTACATAAAACACCAAGAATGGTGATGTTGACTGGAGGTGTGTTGTGGGCTAAGGAGTTAATTCGCTCTCATTAAGCTGAGCAGTAACAGGAAATGGGCTTCTGACTAAAACATCTAGACTAATTGGACTCATCTATACCCAATTTCCTGGCTAAATTATGACTTTGGGGGAAGAGTATAAAAGGAGAGGTGAAGCAGTGATAAAGAGAGACTTTGGAGAGACTTCTACCATCACTGGTCTGCTGTTGGTGCTTCATCCCGAGACCCTCTCCCTGTCCAGTTACTGGCTCTGATGGCCAGAGCAGAGATGTTCTGTGAAATAAGGATACAATTTTTACTTTTTCAAGTGCTCATCTAGCATTTTGAAAAAGATCCATTTTCTCCCTGCTGATGCAACCTTCAAAAACTTGTTTCACAATGTATATAAATACTCCACTATCTCAACTGCTTTGATTATGGAAACAGTACTGTCTGTACTGTAGGACAAACCAACACCTCTTCACCCACAGAAACTGCTTTATCATTGCAGAATTTTCTTGGCTATCCTGAACAGATGCTCCCACCCATCCACTTTACTTGTGCTTAACAACCAGTTTATCTAAATTCAGCTTAGCATTAAATTAACCTGGAAAATCATCACTTCATTAGGTGGCTTTCCATTTGTTCAAATCCATTTTTGAATGAGTTTCTGTTAAAATTGTAATCTCACCTTATACAATACCTCACATGAGATCACTCTACTTATTTCTTCTCCCTTATCTTATAGTGGGTTACACTCATAAAAATACCAAACAAACAAAATTAGAATAGGTACCACATTTACATGAATGTATCTGATATTTCACTAGCTTCTATGGCTGCGTGGGAGTGAGTGTCTGTGAACATGTGTATTTTCAAATGCTATTCTATGACATGTTTTGCTTAGATCAGGTGATAGACTCTGTAAAATGGAATAAAACATCCTTATCTATTTCCCAGTCCAATGACATTAAGAATGACACTGGTTTTGAGAAGTGTTTTCGCCTCTAATTATAATACGTAGCCTTTGGGGTGGATGTGGTGGCTGAATAAGCTAATCTTCTACCTGCAGTGTGAGCAGTTCCTGTCCCAGCTGCCCCACCTGATTCAGCTCCATGCTAACGGCCTTACAAAAGCAGAGGAGCACCAAAGTGTTTGATCCCTGCTACTCACACGGCAAACAAAGACTGAACTTTCTGGCCCAGCTCTGACCACTGTGGCCATTTGGGGAGTAAACCAGTGGATGCAAGATTTCTTTCTCTGTCTCTTTCTGTAACTCTTTTAAGTAAACAAATAAGTAGTACATTTATTTAAAATTTATCAGAAAAAGTTAAACCTAACAATTCAGTAAATAACAATGCAATGCTTTAAACTGCTACCACATGATACAATCAAGTGCTATATCCTACAAATATGGTCTTAATTCCTGAGGGACAGGGTATTGTACACCTCCATGGTTATCACTGCCCCTGCTGTGACAGAATGCAAACCATTATTTTAAAAGACTAATAAAAACTACAGAATAGTTGACAATAAGATTAAGGAGCTAAGAGGCATTTAGGACTTTTTTTTTTTTGGTGGCAAGACACTTTTGAGCGAATTAAGCTATATACAATGGAAATATACTCGGGTCAAAATTGTCAGGGGTGGTTAATAGTGGATGCTCAGGAGAGTCAAGAAAGCTGATTCAGCATCACGATTAGGAGACTAGCTTCAAAGCTGGGCAAAATTTGGTTTTGATTAGCCACTATTGTTAAACTGTGAGGCTCATTCGGCCTGCATATTGACAATAACATCAATCTCACATGAATGTATTACGTGGGCACACTGTGTCCATCACATGGTGATACTTCATCAACAGTAGGCAGTGAGTTACTAAGCTGTTTGACAAGAAGTGACAGTGGAAACTGTAAATGGGGATGACTGGGGAGAAGCGAGGGCCTAAGGAAAAGCAGAAGTCTTATAAACTTAGAGAAAACATCAGGCTACACTTACACTGCAAAATGTTGGACTTGTGACTGTTGCTATTGTAATACACAAAAGTGAAAATGCTTGGCAGGAGGGAAGACTGGGGAGAGAGGCAAAGAAGGTGGCAGGGAATCTCTACACCTACATAACCGCACCACGGAAAATAACAATAAAAATACACCCCCCCAAAAAAAACAAAAAAGAAACCCAACTGCCAACATTATCACTAATAAACTTCTATCACTTTTATCACATGATACAGGCATTCGAATTTCTGTAATTCTTAGGAAAAATTCTTAATAACTAGCGTATGATCAGTATTGCTTTGAGTTACCTATGGTTTTGACTTGCTATTCTTCAGGAATTTTTAGTTTTTATTTTCCTTAATCTCACTACAATATGGAACAGAGGCAAAAAGGCCCTTTAATATAGCTTAATAGTCAAGCAATGTCAAGCCAGTAAGAGAACCACTGATCCTAGTTTTACACATATGACACAAAAAATACTATGTAGGGGTACATTTAGTCATGGATATGCTATAACAAAGTATATCTACTTAAATACAAGCACTAAATATTCACTAATGACCTAACCGTTCTAATCCAAAACTCTACAAATGTATTATCAGTTTTTAAAAAAGGGTGGAGGGTTGGGAAGGAATCAGCAAATAAAAAACTTACCATTTAACAGCTAAATTTTGTACCTCACCATTTTTATCTTCCAGTAACTTCAAAATCATTTTCACTACTTTCCTTTCACTATCATCATCCAATTTAATGGAGTCTTTCTGCAGTTCTGTCATCAAATCATTTGTAGCCATAAACCTAAGAGGAAAAAATTCAATTGTCAATAATTTAACATAGTATTTCAAACTCAATACTATAGCATTCACACAATAGAAATATACTATATTATATCATTTATTCACTCTTTAAGTGATCATAGATTTAAACTAAAAGCCACCAATGAAAAGGGTAATAGAATGTGCTTAAAATGCACTATACTCACAGGGACAGGCACTTTTAAAGTCTTGGTAAGTGTTTTTATAAGATACCATTAACTAAGTCATCTTTCCCAGGTTGGTCTTGATCTCAAATTTACTGACAAGGTCTCATAGCAAGTACTTTTGAATTTTAATCACAGTAGCACGTGCTCGTGCCCTTAAAAGGAGAGAGCACCCCTTTTTTCACACGGGCTCTGCACTTCTACCTAGGAAGCCCATAGCCACAAATGTTTAAGAGCATCATTCTTGTATGGGGGTTGGTGTCCACATTCCAACTGTCACTACCACTTCTAGCTCTCTTTACTAGGTATCTAATGAATTTTGAAAATGGTGGTTCTTCTACACTTTATCTCACTTCCCTTTTAAGCCACTACCAAAGGAAGGTTCAACAGGCTGGCCTGAAAAAAATCTTCATTGACTGTCTAATTTCAGCTTTGAATGAAAGGGTTCAACAAGGATAAGAGCAGTCCTGTCTCTCCCCACCCTCCAGCTGGATCCATTCTTGCCTCCCAGGACACTGTTTTACAAGTAATTTCTCAGACACAAGACTTAAGCACATTCAAATAAAGACATACTTAAAAGCAAACAGTTTTCCAATATTTCTTGGTTCCTTTCCACCGACGAAAATAATCCAACTTAAATAATTATTCAATGCCTTTTTTTTCCCACTTCACTAGAACTGTATCTATTTAGCTAAAAATCTAATTTCATATTTTATTCAGAAATGTCAAATCCATTAATTAACCCAAAGGCACAACTATTGATAAAAACAATCCTGTAACATCAGCAACACACCATGTGCTAAAGATCAGCAAGACAACTGAATAATCTAGAGATTTATTATTTACAAGGTAACCTGAAGGATAGTTCCCAATAACTAGTGTTTTCATTTAATGCTGACTTGACAATGTTCTGAACCTCAAACATGCAGTTCAACTCTTACCAAGTTCTGTTAAACTGCTTGGAAAGCAAAGCTTATATTCATGTTAGGGAAATACATAATTAATTAAGCCTGTACTCAGTATAGATCGTTTTCTTAGTGGGAAGCTCCCGTTTTATGACAAAATTTCCACTAATATTCTGAAATGTGGAAAAAACACTGCCTGGCGTATGTGTACAGGCCCTTCCACACACAAAGCACTGAAAAAATTTTAACCATCATACTTGAGTAAAATCCATTAATTAGCCGTTAGTGTTATAACCTTTCCAATGTTAGCTACTTCAAGAGATTATCAATATAAATTTTTTAAATTCCAAATAAACGGTTGTTGTTTTACGGTTCTGAAGTAATTCAACTAGCACATGGATTCATTCTTGTGCTCTCACTTACTGCCTATTATGCTTGAAGCCCGGACTAGATGAACCATCTTTGGTTGCTGACCTCAAAGTGCTTTCATTGCAACTAAAAGTTCTACTGACTTTGAAAAATCTATGATTAATAGCCAGATTGTTTTTTAAGCTGAAATGAGAACCCAGAAAAATTATCAATAGGTAGTTTTACAAATCAGGAAAACTGAGTTGAGACCTTTGCTACCAAGGGTTTTCAATGGGGACCCTGAAACAAAAAGTCCTAAGAACAATTGCTAATTTGACATGAAGGTTTGTACTATAAATCTGCTTATAAAAAAGTTGTCTGACCATTTTGAAAGCTCTCCATACCAGATTTAAAAGCTCATTTGAAAATGTCTTTGCAACATTTACTATTTTAGGTAGGGAGGTAAGGGCTGAGATGATCTACTGGGGCAGACAAGTGAATAATCTCAATCTTGTAAGGTTTGTTTGGTTTTTTTTTTTATATTCAAGAACATATGGAAACACTCACATCAAAGAACTGACTGTTAAGGTTAGCTGTTAAACAAGAAACTGCATGGGAAACATTGGCTTGGGATTTGATTTTTTCTTTCTCTTCTTTTAGTGGCAGGGCATCTTAAAGAACTGTGTAGCTGGAGTATAGAAACGTAATAGAAAGATGAAAATGTAAGCTGAGGTCAAATGGGAACTGGTCTTAGACTCATCTAATGAGAAACTACCACGTACAAGGCATCCTACTAGCTGCTCTGGATACAAAGGTTAGTCAATAAAGACACAATTCCCACCTTCTTAGATCTTACATGATGCTCCATTAGAGCATATTATTTTTTTAAAAGATTTATTTTTTTATTGCAAAGTCAGATATGCAGAGAGAAGAGGAGACAGAGAGAAAGATCTTCCGTCCTCTGGTTCACTCCCCAAATGAGCGCTACGGCCATTACTGCGTCAATCCAAAGCCAGTTGCCTGGAACTTCCTCCAGGTCTCCCATGCAGCTGCAAGGTCCCAAGGCTTTGGGCTGTCCTCCACTGCTTTCCCAGGCCACAAGTAGGGAGCTGGATGGGAAGTGGAGCTGCCGGGATTAGAACCAGCTCCCATATAGAATCCTGGCACGTTCAAGGCGAGGACTTCAGCCGCTAGACCACAGCACTGGGCCTGAGCATATTAATTTTTAAGACTATATAGACAGGGGCCCGGCGCAGTGGCGCAAGCGGTTAAGGTCCTCGCCCTGCACGCCCGGGATCCCATATGGGTGCCGGTTCTAATCCCGGCAGCCCCGCTTCCCTTCCAGCTCCCTACCTGTGGCCAGGGAAAGCAGTCGAGGACAGCCCAAAGCTTTGGGACCCTGCACCCGCGTGGGAGACCCGGAAGACGCTCCTGGCTTCGGATCGGCATAGTATTGGCCGTTGCGCTCACTTGGGGAGTGAATCATCGGACGGAAGATCTTCCTCTCTGTCTCTCCTCTCTGTATATCCGCCTTTCCAATAAAGAAAAATAATAATAAAAATAAATCTTTAAAAAAAAAAGACTATATAGACAGGTATCTATGTAAATATGAACTGTGATAAACACTGCTAAGAAAAAGCATGTGTCATGAAGAAAATACAATCATGTTAACAAGGAATTTTAGTCTAAACTCCTAAACTGGATTGGGTTCTGTGCTTTAGAGAGGAATAGGCAGATCAGAGGTGAACTACGGACCCTGTACCAGGAGCAAGGGCCTGGACTTAGAGATCTGTGATACCATGATCTTACCATGGGAACTACTGAGAAGAATCTGGGGCAGAGATGGGGAGTAAATGGGAGAGGCAGATTTGTATCACACACACATTACTCCAGCTACACATGGACAGCACTATGGAAAGGACCATCTCCATGTGGCTAGACTGCATGGCAATCAACCAGTAGGACTCCTGCAACAGTCTTAGGGTAATGGTCAACAGTGGAGTGGACTGGGGGAAGGGGGAATGGGACACAAAATTAATCCTCACTGTTTACAGATTCACTGACTCATTAACATTTATCTGTAACTCAAACATTAATACTCTCAATTTTGCACTTTGTTGGCAAGTACGTAAGTCTAAAGTGATAAAATACTTGAGTCACCTAAAACATAATTCGCAGCTACAATGGCTCTGCCTCCTACCTCCTCTTGGAATACAGTTCATGCCATTATCTTCTTGTTTATGTTTTCTGCTGCTTAATATTGCCCTCAAGAGTTTTGTTAAAGTGCTTTTAAAAGTACAAGAAGGCTGTATTGTGCCTTCTGGAAAAAAAAAAAAACACGTGTTAGATGATCTTCCTTCAAGCAGGGGTACAGTACTACTGACTGTGACTTTAATGTTAATGAACATACACCTTAAATATGTTATCCTGTAAACTGGATCAACCACCGAAAATGCTGTGAGTCAAGAGACTCACAGGAACTTAGCCTTCTTTTTTTTTTTATTATTTTTTTATTGGAAAGGCAGATATACAGAGAGGAGAGACAGAGAGGAAGATCTTCCGTCCGATGATTCACTCCCCAAGTGAGCGCAACGGGCCGATACTATGCCGATCCGAAGCCAGGAGCCTCTTCCGGGTCTCCCACGCGGGTGCAGGTTCCCAAAGCTTTGGGCTGTCCTCAACTGCTTTCCCAGGCCACAGGCAGGGAGCTGGAAGGGAAGCGGGGCTGCCGGGATTAGAACCGACGCCCATATGGGATCCCGGGCGTGCAAGGTGAGGACCTTTAACCACTTGCGCCACCGCGCCGGGCCCGGAACTTAGCCTTCTAATTCCACTGGATGTAATGGTTCAGCATTTGCTAACTCAGTGTTTGAGATGACTTCATAGAATGTAATCGCTAGAAATAATTAGAACTTATTCTATTTCCCTCTCAAGGAGTAAAATGGACAATTTCTCAAAACAAATTAAATGTGGAATGACCAGGGATGCACCAGCAGGAAAGCCCTTGGTGTGAGAGTCAGCTAATGCCATTTGGCAAGAGTCCTAATCTTATTGTAGATATGGTTTAACCACTTATTTGACACCAGGAGATAAAATTCAGGTTCAGCTACAAACAACACTAGATGAATACTCCTCTCTACTTAATCAACAAAATCTCAGTTATTATAGTAACGCTGAAGCGTCATAAATCAATTTCCTATAGACCAACATCATGTGCTCTTAGTGGGGACCAAGTATGAAACAAAAAAAAATCATTGGGGTTAACATAAGTCCTAACAGGTAAGACTGCCTGCAATACCAGCATTCCATTCAGGTGCGGGGCCAGCTTCCATCCAGCCCCTTGCTCAGGGCCTGGGAAAAGCAGCAGCAGGTGGCCCCAAGCTTGCACCCCTGCCACCCACAAGGGAGACCTGGAAGAAGCTCCTGGATCCAGGCTTTGCCTGGTCCAGGCCTGGCCACTGGGGCCACCTGGGGAGTAAACCAGCAGATTAGCAATCTCATCTCACTCACTGTCTCTCCCTCTACCTGCGACTTCCAAATAATCCATGCACAAACCTTTAAAAAAAATTTTTCAGCTGACCCAAACCACAAGTTGATCTGATGCTTCCAGCTACAGTAATTTGTTGGATAATAATTTCGTAGATACGGCTTTCTGTCAGTGAGCAACACCAAACACCAGGTACTATCCCCCTAATTAATTACGTCAATGCTACCTTTTTTTTAATCAATTGCATCTTTCACATGCTTAGGTCTGCCCTTCCATGAAATCTATTAATTCAATGAACCATAGGATTTCCCTCACTTCCCATCAACATCTAATGTAATGCAAAGTACTGCCTCATTAGCCCCATTTCCCAAGACACCCTCACAGTAACAATAGTAAACCCAACTGTGCCAGGGATGACTACATTAGAGAATTTCAAGAAAAACATGTTAAGCAATGCTTAAATAGTAGATAAACGAGCAAATAAAATAACCACTAGATCATTTATGCCAAGAGTTTGTCAAGGATTTTAGGGAGAGCAGTTTCAGTGAGCTTAGGCAATTGCTAAGAAGCTTGGAACTTGTCTTGCAGTTAATGGAATGAGCAGGCAATGACCACGTATAATATTCAGGAAAAACTAACACCAAGAGTGAGCAGCCGACTGCATTAGGACGAGGACTGTGACAGAGGAAGCGATTGGACAAACACTCATGGCAAACTAAAGAAGAAAAGGAAGGTAGCTTAGGACTGACATCAGAGCAGACGTGCACGTAGCAGGCCAAAGACTAAAGAACAAGCTAAGAGAAGGGGAAGATAAAAACTCTAACTTCCAGATGCCTACAGAATTCCCAGGATGCAAACTAGAGACAGTGCCACCTTACTCATTTATTCGATAACGATTTCAGGGTCACCAGAACAAGGAACTGGGTAAGCTCTGCAAACACAGTCATGAACAGGACAGCCACATCTGGAATTTGCATTCCCGGCTTATTCTAGTGGACTAAAATTTCTTGAGGGGAGAACTTTCCATCTTCAATAAGTGCAACATAGAAAAGTAGAAACAAAGGTATAAGCCAACACACTGCCTGTACTGAACACCAACTTCTCTCACCAAAGCACACCTGCACCCTTGCCTCCACCAGGATCGGGATGAGCCAACTGCATCAAAAACCCTCAACACAACCCACTGCTTTCTCACTTTCCTCATTTATTCCTTACGGCGTTATGATCTGGACTACTCTTAACATTACCCATACAAGTAAAAAATAATTTGTACTCGTCTTTCTTCCCAGGTTCCTCAGTAGGGTCCCTTTCTCATTTTCAGTGGTTACGTGACCAGCATCAATCTGTCAAAGTACTTCACAGGTACTCAAGGGTCACCTTCTAAATCTCCACAAATTTCTTTCTTCTGATTAAACATGCTTTTCTCCAAGCACAACTGATCACAATAATTTCACCCATTATGTGACTGAAAGTGCTTCCAATGCCTCCATGTTGCAACAGGACCTCTAAGCTCTGAAAGACCACGGTGCCCTAACAGCCAGTATTTACGTTTTAAACAGTTCTGAGGAAAAAACGTGGCACATTATCCAAAACACCTAAATAAATCCAGTGTCAGAAACTACCACCCAGTTAGGAAAGTCCTGCCTCCTGCAATGTTGTAAATTATTTCTCTGTGTCCCTCTCTTTCAAGTAAAAATGTTTAAATAAAACATAAACATGCTGAAATTTCAACAAACTATGAGGCGTGCACTCATTTTTTTAAAAAGATGTATTTTTTTTTTAATTGGAAAGGCGGATATACAGAGAGGAGGAGAGACACAGAAGATCCTCCACCCTCTGATTCACTCCCCAAATGAGCGCAACGGCTGGTGCTGCGCCAATCCAGAGCCAGGAGCCAGGAACTTCCTCCAGGTCTCCCACGCAGGTGCAGGGTCCCGAGGTTTTGGGCTGTCCTTGACTGCTTTCCCAGGCCACAAGCAGGGAGGTGGATGGGAAGCAGGGCCACTGGGATTAGAACCTGCGTCCATACGAGATCCTGGCACGTAAAACGGGAGGACTTTAACTACTACGTTATTGCGCCGGGCCCCTGCACTCACTTCTTTATAGTCCCCATGGCTATGTGTAAACTGCAGCCAAGAAACGTTAGGCTTTTAAGTGACTTTTTGTAATAACCCATAGACAAGCTTCTCACAAGTAAATATACAATCGCAAATGAAGTAGCCTGGTCAAGATCTCACTGGTCATGCTGGAGACACCCGGCGCTGGAACCCAGAGTTGGGATCAGGTCAAATTCTCTGCGGTTTCCACCTTCTACCAATGTTTTTATTTTTGGCAACACCATTTTCTTCTTCTCTTCTTCACACAACGCAAAGTCCTTTTCAAGTTAAGACATTCCATTATGTTAATTAACTTTGCCCTCAAGATCCTTTGTGATCTTTTAAATATGTTGTCACCAACTGTGCTATTTATAGCAAATAAATTTCTAACAAGAACCATTTGTTAAAAAGAATATATTAAACATACTGAAAATATGCAGAAAACTCTACAAAATTGTTTATTTCAAACGTTCACTACTTTAATACCTAAACCTACAACTTAACACAAAGTTCTTCCAAACTCCTATCAGTGAACTGGCCACTAGACTACATGTTTAAAATTAGCATTTACGGGCCCAGTGCAATAGCCTAGCGGCTAAACTCACCTTGCACATGCCAGCTCGGCTCTAATCTTGCACATGCCAGCTCTAATCCCAGCGGCCCTGCTTCCCATCCAGCTCCCTGCTAGTGGCCTGAGAAAGCAGTCAAGGACAGCCCAAAGCCTTGGGACTTTGCACTCGCATGGGAAACCCAGATGAAGCTCCTGGCTCCTGGCTTCGGATCGGCACAGCTCTGGCCATTAAGGTCGCTTGGGGAGTGAATCATCGGACGGAAGATCTTTCTCTCTGTCTCTCCTCCTCTTAGTGTATTTGACTTTGCAATAAAAACAAATAAATCTTTTTTTAAATGGTATTAAAAAAATAATTAAACCAAGAAGGCCTCAATGATGCCAAGTTGTTGGAAGTTGCTTACTATTCCCCCACAAGGCTTCTATAACACTCACCAAAAACTAAAACCTCAACGTCACACTATTCAGTCCAGCAATGTCTTCATTCCAACTCAGATCAGTGCAGAATTCTCGGAAAGTCCAGCCATGACTACAGATCAGCATCAGACCACTGTTACTTTCTTCACTCAGCTTAAAAAATAAAATGAAACCAACCAAAAGCCCAAACCCATGCACATAATACCTACCTACAGGTATTCAAAAAGTCAAACCATGGGGCCTGGCAGCATGGCCTAGCAGCTAAAGTCCTCACCTTGAAAGCGTCAGGATCCCATATGGATACCAGTTCTAATCCCAGCAGCCCCACTTCCCATCCAGCTCCCTGCTTGTGGCCTGGGAAAGCAGTGGAGGACGGCCCAAAGCCTTGGGACCCTGCACCCGCATGGGAGACCTGGAAGAGGTTCCTGGTTTTGGGCCCCGGATTGGCGCAGCAGCACCGCTGATGCGCTCATTTGGGGAGTGAACCAGAGGACGGAAGATCTCCCTCTCTGTCTTTCCTCCTCTCTCAGTATCTGACTTTGCAATAAAAATAAATAAATCTTTTTAAAAAAAAAAAAAGTCAAACCATGGAGGATGCAGATTTTGGAAAGAACTATGGCATATATCTAAAATTTTTTTTTTTTTTGCAGAATAAACCAGCATTTTGTTCTCCAGGAACTTGAAAGTATCCTGATACTATGTTTCCTTTGCAAAAATTGAGGCAAGGAGGTGCCAGTCAACACTACCTGTACAGTACCATCTCCACAGGACATGGCCTCTTAGCATTTCTAAACAGATTATCTGCTCAGGACTTGGTAAGGTTAGTTGCACAGGGAAGCGCTACCTTCCACCGCAACTAGAAACAATCAGAACGAGCCCAGTGTGGGGAGTGAGAGGAGCTGCACACCAGGATCTCACCCAGTGCTCACTCCAATCCCAGTGGCTGCAACTGGGAGCCGGCAGAGTTCCACAGTTCCTCCAAGAATCCTGATTTTGCCCTGAGAAATACACATTTCAAAATCCAAAATGCTCAAAGCAAACACCTTATTTCAAAAGAGTGGCGACACTAAAACCTTTCAGATTAACAAATTGATGTGCAAGTTTCAAACACATACACTCTGGAGGCAACAAAACTTTTTATCACGTGGTTTTGAAAACTCTCAGACCCAGAAATGCACTCGAGTGACCATTTTCACTTGACAGTACATCAATTCAGCTAGGAACAAGAGCCTGCTTTCCCATGGTTCCCCTACCGCAAGTCAGAGAGTTCGGGCATATTTTAATGTGTTCAGGTTTCCTGGTCAGAACACACACAAGCTAGCCACCAATCAATTGAAGCCTGCTGTTCTTCCGAATGGACACAAATTACAAAAATAAAACTTAAGAAATAAAAAGCTTTTTGGTTACATCCAGAGCATTTATTTTTTTAATTTGTAAAGGAATGGGAGGAGGGAAATAACAAACGCTGTAGTGTGCGGGGGGGGGGGGGGGGGTCAAGTAAGATAAGCAATCTGTGAAGACACAACAATCTCGCAGCCCGCACAGCACCAGCATCTGGATCCGCGAGTTCCAGCCTCCGTACTGCAGTCAAACTTGGCTTGCACGGGCTCCGTGTACCACAGAACTCGCTTTACTGGCTCGGTTTAAAGCTCAGCCACCCACCCCTCTGGCCAGAGGGCCGAGAAGGACACCCGAGGCCCCGCGTGGGTTTCACCAAACACGGGGAAACTGACAAGAGATGCTGGCGGGAAAACCCTCCCGAGCCAAGTTTCCACCCCTCCCCCTCCGCCCTCCAAGACCCAGAAGAGAAAAATGCAAAAAATAAAAAATAATAATTAAAAAAAAAAAAGTAATGTGACCCAATCAGCGAAGAGCTGAACCCCCTTGCACACAGTCAGGTCCCCTCGCACCTGCGGCCCAGGAGGAGAGCGCGGGGTCCCCGAAGGGGGCAGCTCGGGCCGCGACCAGCAGCACGGCGTGGCTCGGTCCACACAATGGGGGTGCCTCGGCCCCTTCTCGCTCCCCGGTCCAGGGCGTGCGGCCGGGAGGGGAGCGGGCAGCGGAGAGGCCTGGGGAGCCAGAGGCCCCGGGGCCCGAGGCCTGCAGCAGAGGCGGAGGAGGGAGCAGGGACACGGCAAGATGGGCGCGGGGCTCGGGGGGCCCAGCCGGGAGCCGGCCGAGGCCCGAGGGGTGGGGCCGGGCCTGCGCGAGGGCCCGGGCCGCGGGCGGAGGGCCCCGCGACGGCGCGGGGTTCGGATCTCGGGCCTCACCTGAAGTCCTTGTCGCTGGATGTCATTTTTTCCAGCAAATTGGAAATGTGGTACGAGGCGCTCGCCATGTTGACGGCCGCAATGCCCGCCCGCCGGCGCCGCGGGTGCTGCTGCCTGCTGCCGGGGCTCCTCCTCCTCCTCCTCCTCCTCCCCGGGGACAGGCCTGGCCTAACGACGCCGCGGCTGGCCGGAGCGCGCACTCACGGCCGGGCCTCCCCGGGAGCCCAGGCACTCGGACGCGGGCCGTTCAGCTCCCGCTCGCTCCGCGCTCGCTCGCCGGGGCCCGCGGCCAAAACCCGCCTCCTCGGTTCCCCGGGCGGGGCGGCGGACCGAGAGCCGGGGTCAGAGTTCGCCGAGGCCGCCCCACGCACGCTGCAGGCACGCCGGGCAAGGGGCCACTCTGTTGGCTGAAGCCCCCGTCACTCTTCCCGCACGCCGCCTCTCGGGAGGCATGACAACGCCAGCCAGGGGCTCACTCTCGCGAGACTTTCAGTGACGGTTAAAGGACTCTGAGAGAAAGCGACGGAAGGGCCTCCATCTGGGACGAACTGGATTTCCTGATCTGTGCGGCATGAAGAGGAAAAGCTTCCTATTTTCTAGACGTGTAGTTCTTGGAAGTGATGATCGTGAAGGGGTTAGCCCGGAGAGGGAGTGTTCGTTTTGAATCGGACGCGTGGCCTAATGCCTGAACCACCGTGGAGCGCCCTCGCCAAGTGAAAACTACGAGTCCCAGCATTCAACGTGCGGGCCACTGAGTCGGGATGCGATTGGCTGCGGGAACCTGTAGCGTTCTCATTGGTTCCCGCGGGAGGAGGGCTGCTGGGATGTGCAGGCTGGCGAGGCCGCGTTGCTCTAGTCATCAGGTAGTGGGTGCATGTGGTGCTTGCGTTCGTCCGAGTAGCGGCTCCTGCGAAGCGGCGTGTGCTGCGGCTTGGACAGGCGCATTGCGGATCGGCCCGAGGTCCTGGCCGGGGCCCAGTGGCGGTGTCCCCCGGGAAGCGCCGCGTCCTTGGCGGCTCTTTCTCGGGGTCGGGCAGCTCGCTCCCTCAGACCACTCCCGGGTCTGTGAAGGGCTGACGGGGCCGCCTCTTACTGTCCAGAATAGACAAAGAACCTCCTTCTGTCAGTTCCTGTGGACGTAGCAACAACCGATCAGAGCATTTGTATACTCAAGTTTTCCGTCAGCTTCCTGTTTGGTGTTTTTCACTCGCCTTTTGCCAGCGAGGAACACGCATGAAAGTTGGCCATGAGTTCAAGGTGGTGGGAGGGGTCGGGAGATGGCTGGCAGGCCTTTTCTAAAAAGAAAGAGCGCAAGAGACAAGGAATGTTCGAATGCTCCTGTCAAAAACAGCCTTTAGCAAATTCCCTATTCCCCAAAACATCAAACCTGGATTTGGCATATTTCTTTACCATTGTTTCTGACATTCAGCAAGTGCCACCTGGTATTTTCAGGTTGGGCATTGTTACAGGTAACGACAGTTAATAAAGCATCAATTATCACACCTCAAGGGCCCTTCAGTGTTCTTGCCTGCCTCGTGTATACGATATTTATACCAGATGTGTATAATAAATATAGTAAATGCAATATTTTTCCTACTTGGACTGCCATATCACTTCCTGTATTGTAATCTGCCGTTGTTAGGACCTCCTTCGTCAGGCTTGTCTTGAGCACTCCACTTAGAGTCGGTTCCCTTTGGCTTCGAATCACTTTTCCATGAAATTTAACGCATCACACACACACGCATCATGCAGGTCATTTCCAAGGCTTTGGACCATCCTTCACTGCTTTCCCAAGCCACAAGGAGGGAACTGGATGGGAAGCAGGGCCACTGGGATTAGAACCTGTACCCATATGAGATCTTGGCGCATGCAAGATGAGGACTTTAGCTAGTAGGCTATTGTGCTGGGCCCTGCTTGTTTTTACAGAGCCATTTGTTGTTGACTTGAAAAAACAACAGAGACAGAAATCTTCCATCTGCCGGTTCACTTCCCAAAGAGGAACAATGACTAGACCAAGGCCAGGCCAAAGTCAGGAGCCCGTATCACCCTCCAGTGACCACATGTGGATGCCATCCTCTGTTGTCTTCCCAGGAGTTGAATCAGACAGAGACTTAATCTGTGTCACAGTGCTAACCCCATTAGGGATTTTGGAAGAGTTATATGATATGCCACATGAGTATGCTTAGTATATTCTACCAGAAGTGAGGAATATATTTTTCTGCCAAGGGCATCTGAATGAAAAACCATTTGCAGGCTACACAAAATTACCGACTTAAATATTAACTTGTTATGGGGGCTGATGCTGTGAATAATGGGGAAAGCCATTGCCTGCAGGGCTGGCATCCCATATCAACAATTCAAGTCCTAGATGCTGCACTTCGGGTGGCGCTCGCTGCTAATGTGCCTGGGAAGGCAGCAGAGCTTGGCCCAGACGCTAGGTTCCCTGAACCCACATGAGAGACCCAGAGGAAATTCCTGTGCCCTGGTTTCAAACTGGCCCAGTTCCAGCTGTTGCAGCCATTTGGGAAGGGAACCCGTGGATGGAAGGTCTCTCTCTTTCTCTCTGCTTCTACGTCTCTCCCTCTTTCCATAATTCTTTCAAGTAAAATAAGTCTTTTTTTCAAAAAGGAAAAAAAGGAACATTTTTTTTTAATGAATGTACTATGGATGTGTCAAGTGTCGTGTCGCATCTGAGGTTGCCTTTGGTAGAGCCAGATGAAGCGATGTCATAGGCAAGGCATTCCCCATCCTGACCTGGAGTCTAACATAACTGGTATTTTTTGCCTACTTACAAAGGTGCAGAAAAGGATCTAATAAAAGTTATCTATCATTATTATGAATAAGTATTTGTCCCTATTTTATTTGTGCAAATTGTTCAATCCAGCCACTTTAGTGCTACTTACCTATTTAAAACCCTCGATGGCTTATTGTTAGAGAACAGGGTCAATGTTTTGACTCTGAGTGATCCCTTTCATCTGTGCCTAATCTTTCTGACCTTCCTGTTACTGCCCTCATATAGAAGAGCTCCCATGAAAACTTCAAGTCCTTAGAAGTAGCTTCGCCGTGTCAATGTAAATAATAATGTTAGCAACAATAATATGGATGTCCTTTGGCTTACAAAGGGCCACATCCCTCCAGACTCCTCATACACTGAAAATGTTATTCCCCCGACTGTGAACAATTGCCTAGGTTACGTTGTACCTTGGCAAGTGCTACCTTGCTGGAAGAAAAGCAGCTAATAGCAGGCAGGCATCCTGGACTTGGTTAATGCCAAATTTGTGTTGATACCAGTATGCTAGCATAGTTGTTTCTGATATATATATATATGATACGTAGAGGGCAGATGTCTGAGCACTGGCAGACAAGGTCTAGGGAGTCACGCAGGAGTGTGTGGCGATCCTGGGTAGTCAGGCAGGGCCGCAGACTGGCACGGCTCTTCTCCAGAGAACCAGCTTGGGGTTCTGTGTGCTGTGGATTGCTTGGGGAATTGAATGTGTGTGGAAGAGAGGACTGCTAAGGGAGAATGTGACAGGCGGGGAGCCACTTCTGGGGGACTTGCACCAACCAAGCTACTACATTTGAGGTAAACAAGAGGGCTGAGACTAGGTAGTTTAGAGGAGGGAAACCGGAACACCTTTTGGGGCCAAGCCAAAAACACCTGCCCACGTGGGAGACCTGTGCTTGGCTAGATGGTATTGACCACTGCACATAAAACCAGGGCTGGGGGCCTGATTGGCAGGAGTCACCCACAATACCTGCCAGTGTCAGGGCAGAGTAGGCGGGGCCATGCATTAGTCAGCTCACCAGAGAAGTGAGTCTGGGAGCAGATTCTGTGGAGAATATTGTGGCTCACCTCTGTGGACTACCATACCAGCTGGTTTGTTCAAGGGCTAGGGGAGATGATGGGCTGAGGCAGGCATGACCACGAACTCAGCAACACTCATGGGCACTTAGGTTGGGAATAGGCCAGGCTGATGCAGGATGCAATACCCCATAGGCACACCCAAAAACCGGGTGTGGGGTGGGCCTGGACACAACATCCACCAGGTCCCACAAAGGCTGCGGAGCACACTGTGCTGGATGAGGACCTAGTACTGCTGGCACATGTGAGGTCTGGGTCTGTGAGTGGGCCTGGTGGCGGATTCCCCTGGTGAGATGTCCACTCAGTAATGCAGAAATGCTTTCCTTTAATAATATGTCAATGATGAATCAATTTTGAGTGTGAAAGGATATAAGTCTAACTAAAGACACTTCAGAGTTTTCTTTCTGATCTGTGATCAGAATAGACAGTTGAAATAAGGGATCTGAGAAATGTTAAAATGAGTTCTTCAATCTGCTTTTAAATTCTCCAGCATTAACTAGTAGTTTAGTTCACAAACACACTGTGCCCCTACACTGTGAGACACAAAGATGAGCAAGGCATGTTCCTGAGCCTTAAGAAACAGCCATGTTGATCACATTCTAAATTTCATGTAAAAAGTGCTGCATTTTAGGCAAAATCAAAGAAAAAGTGCACTATGGATATGGAATGAAAATAGTTATATATGTAGATTTTTGCAAAATAACGAATAGGTCCTAAAATTGCCTTTAAGGTGCTTAAATGTAGTAGAATTGATATAATAAAAGCTAAATGCCCATAAAAGGATGGGCAATGAAAATTTTGTATAGCTGATATGTTAAATATCAGTTGTTGGGTTGCCAGCCTGAAATATTACTCTTTATTTTCCAAACACATTCTGTGACAACTTCCCGCTGAGCCATAGCTTCCTCCATCACTTGAACTATCAGAAGCTCAATCTAGTTGCTCTGACTTGAATGCCCCCTCTAAAACGCATGTTAAAACTTAATGACCTTTAAGATGGAAAGTGAGGTGGGACCTTGAAGAGGTGACTGGGTCACAAAGGCATTTGCACCATTATCATGAGAGGGGCTTCCTGACAAAAAGGAAGGATATACCAGACCTGAGTTCCTTCATTGCACATATACTAATTTGCTTTTCTTCCATGTCATGTAGTAACACAAAACTCTTACCAGGGATGCTGAAACATGAGCTGAGTAAGCTTTCATTTTCTTCTTTTTTTTTTTTTTCATGCAGACTGTGGCATTCTGTTACAGCAACAGAAAATAGATTAGGACAATAATTGACTCCAATGTCTATTCAAACATTCCATTCTGCTACTAGTCCTTTTAGGGCGAGGCAGACATCAAAAAGGAAGAGGAAAGTTTCCTTTGTTTTGTTGCTCTACGGTTATTACCTCTTCACTGCTCAGGCCCTCTGTTGAACAGTTCAAAATTGACTCTTGTAAGGGATAAGGTTGTAGGCTCCTTGAGACAGTGCTCAGAGCCTTCCCAGTGCACTCAAGCCCAACTGACTTCAAATGAATGTGTCCATCTCACCCGCTCAAATCCCACACATCCCCACCACAATTAATGGAGAGAGTACGTGTAGACTTGCAGGGCCTCACCCCTCCACCCTAGTGCTGCCACTTCTTCCCTCTTCCCCTCTCAAGCAAGCAGAGATCAATGGATGACCACCCAAAGAGCAAATAATGTGAAGTTACCCCACCCATAGGAAAGATGCCTGATGTTTCAATCACTGCTTTCAAAAACACTCTGGCAGGTCTTTTTCTTAGCTATCACATTTCTAGAATGTCATCCTTCCTGACATCTAAGGCAGCCGCTGAATCTTTCCAGCGCTTTCCCTTCCTAGAGAGGCTCTCATGTTTTCCAAGTGCTGGCTTTCTGTTTACTTTGGTTCTGGAAGTGAGTATAGAAGGAAAGCCCCAAAACTTCCCACAAAGTCCTATCAGATCTCTCTCCCCATAGTTGTCTTAAATAGATTTTAGGGCCTTTGGAAAAATGACAAGTCACTTCGAGAAGTTTTATCTGCCTCTCCTTGGATTAGTCTCTTTAAACATATGAGCCTATTTTCTGTTTGGAGCTCTTAGGACCATGGGGATCATTTCACACATGCGTGGAGGGAATGTGAAGAGAATGCACAATCTCAAGGAAGAGGAGCAGGTGGAGAGTGAGGACTTCGCTGCAGGGTGACAGGAGCTCTGAAGGAATATGGAAAAGAGAATGCAATTTCTTCTCTGTTGGTGGTTGGTTTTGATCAGCATTAGGGAGCCCAAAGCAGTGGGAGAGGGATGCTATTGAGTGCAAATTCACCCCTGTGCTTACTTTATTGGATCTCAACCAGTAAAGTTTAAGTGCTGTGTTTCATACACGTCTGTCTCATTATTGTATGTAGTGTAAATGTGTAATGCTTGAAGGGCCCTGTTGTGCATGTACGCTACATGTTGATATGTAACATCTGTGACGATTTTAAAAGCAAACAGTAGAAGTGAACTTAGTTAGCTATAGATTATTCAACCTCTAAATAACTTTCTCATTTGCTTGTCTGCCTCATTAGGCATTTGATTGTTCATTAGCACCTCTACTAGAAAGTAAAATAGAAGTAACCAGAAATGAAGCCCTCCAGATTTTCACAAAGTCAGTTCTAATATGGCACGGGAAATGAAAATATCAAAACTTCTCATGGGGAAAAGACATTTAAGGGCTTGATTTGGGTTTCTAACTTTCTCCCCTGTTATAATAAGGAGACTCCTCCAACAGCATTTCCCAAGTTGTGAACTGCAGAACACAACTCCAAATAAGGTAGTGATAGATATTAATAAAAACATAATAAGATAATAGAAACTAGATAATAAGACATTAATAGAAATGAAACTCTTGGGACTGTGTGCATGTTTGGGCGGGTATGTCCTACAGAGAGGAAGTTTGGACCGATGTTGTGACACAGCAAGCTAAACTGCCTGCTTGTACACAAGGATTCCATACTGGAGCCCTGGTTGGAATCCTGGCCACTCTGCCTCCAATCCAGCTCCCTGCTAATCCTCTTGGTAAAGTAGCAGAGAATGCTCCCCAAAATTGCTCCCCTACCGCCAATCTGGGGGACTCTAGGGCTGTGACAGGCCCCTGACTTTGGCTAGAGTCATCTGGACAGTGAGCTGGGAGATAGAAGATATTCTCTCTGTGCTCTATCACTCTGCCTTTCAAGTAGAGAGAGATGGAGAAACAGATAGCAAGAGAGAAGGAAAGAGAAAGACACCTTCTACCTACTGGCTCACTCCTTAGTGGCCAAAATGACCAAGCCTAGACCAAGACAAAGCCAGGAGTCAGGAGCTTCTTCTGAGTCTCCCACGAGGGTAGCAGTACCAAGTACTTGGACCATGCTCCACAGCTTTTCCAAGCCATTAGCAGGAAGCTGGATCAGAAATGGAGCCCCTGGAACTTGAACCTGTGCACATATGTGATGTTGGCATTGCAGGGGTAGGTAAGCTTTACCCATTACACCACACAATGCTAGTGCCAACTCTTTGAAATAAATTAATGCTTAGAAGAGAGAAAATGCAAAAAAAAAAGTTTCCTAGCTGTAGTATGTCTCAAAAATTTTTAAATGTTAGATGTATTGTGGTCCCAGTGAAGATTATCCATTTTTTTTGATACATTACACAGATCATCTTAAAACTTAAAGTCATAACTACCAAAATCTCAAGAAAAGATGGTACCATAAAATAAATTGGAGACTGTGGGCCCAGAACTGTAGCCTAGTAACTAAAGTCCTTGCCTTGCATGAGCCAAGATCCCATATGGGTGTCAGTTTGCATCCCAGAGGCTCCACTTCCCTTCCAGCTCCCTACCTGTAGCCTGGGAAAACAGTAGAAACTGGCCCAAGGCCTTGGGACTCTGCACCTGTGTGGGAGGTCTGGAAGAAGCTCCTGGCCCCTGGCTTCTGTTTAGTTCAGTTCTGGTTGGCTGGTGCAGCCACTTGGGGAGTGAACCAGCAGATGGAAGATTTTTCTCTGTGTCTCTCCTACTCTCTGTGTATCTGGCTTGCTAATGAAATAAATACATCTTTAAAAAAATAAATTGGAGACTGTTACTCTATCTATAATTTTTTTAAATTGAATGCTCAATTGATGATGGGGAGGAGGGAAGATTTGGTAGGAAAGAACTTTAATATTCATTTTACAATTAGCCTCCTGCCAAAAAAAAGTGTGGAGTGTGCCCAATTTTTGCATTTGCTGTAAATTAAATTAAAAGGAAATAAGAAAATGGTGCTATATATAGACATCCTGTTATTAATATTTGAAGCATAATGAAGTCTGTTGAATGTCAAAGCTGATGTGTCGGGGGGAAGGCAAAGGGCAGTTCTGATCTGTTGCAGGGTAGACAGCTTCACACGGAATCAACAGACACAAAGTGCTTCCTGTTCAGGACCATTTGTCAATGCTGCATCCTGCTTACTTGCAAAAAGAAGTAACTGCTAAATAAGGCTAATATCAAAGAGATTTATTTCAAGTTGATGAGAAACAGCCAAGCAGTTATAGTTTTTCATATGATTTCCTCTGAACAACTGCAAGAAGTTCTTCGTTAATTTTTAGTGATGTTCTAAATCAGACTTAATTGTCATCTTGTGGAGGAATTATTGTTTTAGAGTTAGAAATACATTTGCAGCACATTAGGGAAAATTACAAAGATTACTTATGTCATAGAGGTGCTTCCTTTGGTATGTCTACCATTTAAATCTCACCTTTGACATTTGTAATATCATTAGCCATGATCTAGCATTTAAAAATCATGGCATTTCTTATGTATATTGATAGGAATACTATCCAGGATTTTTCAGGCAACTAAAAATATCATTTTATAGATGTAAAGCTGGTCATCGGTTTTGGCAGAAGGATGAGGAAATGCTAGAATTCAGCAAGAGCTTTAAATAAAGATGCTGTGCTGAGCAAGCCATATCATGTCATCGGAAAGGTGTTTTGCTAACTACCAGCTGCCAGTTTTGACTTTTAACAAAAGATGTTCAAGAGTAATTGAAAAAAAATCATGAGCCCATGGGATCAGGGATTCAAAACAATAAATAACATGATGCTGGGAAAAACATAGTGATTTTGATCAAAATAAATGTAATGAAATGATGCTGAGATTCTTTTTTTTTTCTAATTTAAGATGTATTTATTTTTATTGAAAAGTCAAATTTACAGAGAGAAGGAGAGACAGAAAGATCTTTGATCTGCTGCTTCACTCACCAAGTGGCCAGAAAGGCTAGAGCTGGGCTGAACCGAAGCCAGGAGTTTCCTCTAAACAGGGGAGTGAGTAAGAGTACTGACTTTAAAGAGTTTTACAAGACTTACCTGAGCCAAACAGAAAAGAACTAGAGAACACCGGGGTCTTACATGTGTTAGTGGGTACTACAGCCCAATTTGGCATGGCCTTCCTCAACTTGGGATTTGCCAGTGGATGCTGTACCCTAGCCTAGTCCAGTCTGCCCCAGTCCTGGCCCTGATGTTAACTGGCTGGTGCTGCAACACTACCTGGCCTGTCCTCACCCCATCCTGGTTTTCAAATCTGTCAATGGGTATTATGAACCGGGCCAACCTGGCCTGTCCCAGACCTGGCCCACATGTTTGCCAGCAGGTACTGTAATCTGGATTGGTCTAGGCTGCTCTCAGTCTTGATTCCTGTGCTTACCTGCAGGGACTTCATCCCGATAGAAGAGTTCCCCAAACTCTTCTATCAGGTCACCACCCAGTGGCAGATCTCATGTATACCAGTGGGTCATTGGCCCAGCCTGGCTTGGCCCACCACCCATCCTGGCAGGAACAACAGCCTTACCCTACCAACCCATGCCCATTCTGGTTTTTAGTGTTGGATGTCACAGCCCAGCTTTGCCTGGTCCAACCATAAACGCAACTCTCACGTGGTTCAGTGGGTGCTGAGATCTAGCCCAGCCCATTCAACACCCACCATTGCTCTCATGAGGGCCAGGGGAAGATAGAGTCTAGCCCAGTCTAGCACACCTATGCCAAGGGATACTGTAGCCAGTCCAGCCCAGTTCATTGACCCCATTTCATCTTTCATGCTCATCAGCATCCCCTTAGCTCCCTAATCAGGCTTGCTCCCAGGCACAGATCTTGTGTGTGCCAGAGGTTGCTCTGACCCAACTCAGCATAACCAATCCTGTCTTAGCCTTTGCCATTGGATGCTGCAGCCTGGCCTGTTACAGCCTGCCCCCAGTCTTGCTCTCACTGGTGGGTGCTGCAGCCTTGCCCAGTTTGCCCATCCCTGGCTTTCAGGCAAACAGGTAGGGGTGATTGCCTAGCCTAACCTGGCATGGACCACACCCCATCTTGGTTCCTGCACATGGCAGTGTGCTAAAGTTTGACCGAACCCTACCCGATGTACCCCTGAGAACCAATCCAAACACTTACCAACAAGTGGAGCTGTCTTGCCTGGCCTGAACAATACCCAACTGACCGGTGTGCTCAACAGAGGGAGTGAAAGCCCAACAACGGAATTCCCCACACCAGGCCCACTCAAAGACTCAGATTTCACATGTTCCAATGGATGCTAAGCCTCAAAACAGTCTGCCCCCTCTGTCTTGGTGTTTGTGAACTGGTGGATGTTGCAGCCTGGCCCACCTCACAGGCAATTTTGGGGTATGCCTACTGGTGCTACAGCCTGTACCAGCCCGGTCTGTTTCCAACTCCAGTATTCATGAATGTTGGGAGGTTCCACAGTCATGTGTAGTACAGCCATCCCCATTCCTCAGGTCCCCTGTGAGCCTACATCCCCAGGACACTACAAGCCTGGTCACACCATGGTAGAAGCCAGCTAAAAGGTTATTTATTTATTTATTTATTTGAAAGGAGAGCAACAGAAAGAGGGAGAGAGAGAAAGAGCTCTTCCATGCACTAGTTCACCCCTCCAATGGCCTCAAAAGCATGATCGTTAGGCTGAAGCCAGAAGTCAGGTACTCCATCCTGGTCTCCTGCAATTGTGACAGGGGCCATCATTTACTGCCTTACCAGGTGCAGTCCCAGGAAGCTGGATTGAAAACAGAGTAGCCATGACTCAAACTCATTTGTGCCACGATGCTGATTTTTTTAAGGTTGCTGTGAGAGTCATTACCTGACAGACCGGAGGTAACCCTTTTAGCCACTTGGTTCTCCAGGTGGTGTTTGCAACTTAAAATCCTTTAACTGTTTTTCAGTTGCCGTGTCTGGTAGAATCATTGGTTCTGCTTTGTTTCTTCAACAAATGCTGTTGGGACAACTGGACAGCAGCCTGCAGAGGTAAGAAGCCAAACCCCCACTTGTCACCTTATATGAAAAACAGCTCTATATGGATCAGAGATCTAAATCTGCACTGAGAAGCCCTTAGCTATAAGAGGAAAGCATAGGAAGCACTCTGCAAAATATAGGAATTGGGGAAAAAAAACTTAGAAAAGTCACCAAAAATAGGCAGTCAAAACAAATAAACAAATGGGACTATATCAAACTAAAAAGCTTCTGTACAGCAAAGGAGATGATCAACAAAGTGAAGAAACAACCAACAGAATGGGAGAAAATATTTGCACACAACACAGCTGATACAGGACTAATATCCAGAATTTACAAGGAGCTTCAGAAACTCAGCAACTGCAAAACTAACAATTCCGTGAAGAAATCAGTGAAGGAAATGAACATTTTTCAAAAGAACAAATTCAAATGGCTAACAGACGTATAAAAAATGCTCAGGCTCCCTAGCCGTCAGGGAAATGCAAATGAAAACCACATTGAGGCTTCACCTAACTCCAGTGAGATTGGCCTAGATTCAGAACTCCACTTAACAACACCTGCTAGTGTGGATGTGAGGAGGAAGGCACCCTCCTTCACTGCTGGTGGGAGTGCAGGTTAGTGCAACCACTATGGAAGTCAGTATAAAGTGCTAAGAGAACTGAAAATTAGTCTGCTGTATGACCCAACGATCCCACTTCTGGGAACATATCCAAGGGAAATGAGATCTGCATATGAGAGAGGGATCTTTAATCATGTACTTACAGCAGCACAATCAGTAATAACAAAGATATGAAAACAATCCTGATGCCCGTCAAAAGAAGAATGGATAAAGAAACAGTGCCACATCTACTCCATGGAATATTACTTAGCACTTAAAAAGAATGAAATTCTCTCATTTGCAACCAAACGGTCCCAACTAGAGACCATTATGCTCAGTGAAATAAGTCAATCTCCAAAGGACAAATACTCTTAACATTGCCGTTCATGCCCTGAGCTTTGGTATTTATTGGTTTACTGCTGCCTCCTCTACCTTCATAATATATTGAGTGATAACGATTGAATTTGAAATCATCTAAAATGCCTTGTTAACATGTGGGTTGCCAGGTTGTATCAGGCTAATTAGGTTTTAATGTTCAACTGGCACTGAAAACCCCAATTGTATTTTTTTGTGTGATTTGATTTTGTTGTTCTTTTTGGCCCTGATTTGTTTGGGGCTCAAGGGTAGATTTTTGTTTCCATATTTTGTGATCTTTTCAGATCTTGATTTTTGTGTTGAGACAGGCTAACTACTGAGTTTCTGCAAATTTCAGCAAACCAAATCACTTGTTTAAAAAGGTAGCAAAAAAAGCAGCATACTCCTGAGGAAATCTCCATAATTTCACATTAATTCATTAATCAGCAGTTTGAGGTATATCATTAATCAAATAGTCTGATTAAAAATCCACAAAATTGTACTTAATGATACTTCTTACTTTGCAACATCACCTCTTGTCAATTTTCTACAAAGACAGAAAAACTGTCAAAGCATCAAAATCAAGATATTCCCTGCAGTCCTACCTAAAAATATGAAGTTTATGTGGCGTATTTTTTTCTGTAAAGCTGTCTGTCTTCTTCTCGTCACAGATTGCTTTCTCAGGGCCTAAATACTTCACTCATCAGCTTAAAGTTTTACCAGGAGTCATCCCAGACTCCCAGTCCCACAGTTTGGAGCAACCATTAACAAATGCAATTATTTTCCAACCTTGGACTTTAAGTAACTTTTCATTCTCTCCGAACTCTCAAAGATTATCAGTAGACTCTAACATCATCAGCTTTTTGATAGGTTGAGATGCATGTATCTGTTTAACATCTTGAGAGGCTATTCATTCAACCCTTGAGATAAACTAGAAAAGGCGATTTTTTAAAAACTATTTTATTCTCATGGTCTCCAATTTCTTCTCAAAAGTATTTGTTTTTCTCTTCCTAAATGATGATGAATCTTTCCAGAGTAGATGTGAATTTACTAAAGAAGCTGAGTATAAATGTTGTGCCCAGATTTTGAGATTCCCAGAAATCACCCGGAGTCTGAAGTCGATCCAAGTGCACAAGGATGGTTTATTTAAGCTCAGCACATCCGAGCCTGGGTTCTTGGTTGACAGCAGGCAGCTGGCTGACCGACTGGCTAGCCAGCCGGCCGGGACCAACACCCATTACCAGAATGTGGCCCTGAACATAGGGTTTTTATAGGGGTAGTCCACAATAGCTTGAAAAGGGGCAATTTGAAATAGACTGCAAGGTGAGGGGGAAATACCACACATTCCCTACCCATCTCTGCGGGATAGCCCATGCCTCCAACAACCAAGATAAGCACCCACTTAATTACTTGGAGCCACCTGTGAGACTCAGACTCAGAGGGGCCTTGATTCATAAGAATTGGGATCCCATGAGTGCTAAAGGCCACATAGGCCACTATTGGTCACACAGGCTGTTTGGCCTGCAAGCTCACAGTTTCTTAGTAGCAATGAGCCATGAACAAATGGTTGGGATTTTGATACTTGAGGTTCTTCAAAAAGAGTAATCTAGATCCTCTTAATTTCTCGTATTCAGTAGCATTATGCTGTTCACCACAAATAGTAACCTTATCCACCGTTCTTGTTTCCTTAACTCACAAATGAGTCCAATTTTTCTTGATATTAATACTTTTCACAGGCTTCAGAATCTTTTGAGCTTTTAGCCTCACAGACAATTTTTCCATATATTCCTCACCACTGCTACAAGCTGTGAGAAACAAAAACTCAAAATTTTCAAGACTTTTACACATGAACCTGCTGGTGAATTCTTCATGATGCTGCATTATCGTTGTATGTACCTTCCTCTTTTTTCTTCATCACTGATGGCTGCCCAGGGCACTGGAGGCGAGGGGCTGGTCTGCTCCAGACCCGGCATGTCTCCCAGGCGTCAGTCTGAAACAGGAGGGGTCCCAGGAGCCAGTTACGTCATCAGCCTGGTGGGATTCCAGCTGACCAATGGTACACCTAAACAGGCACAGGAAATAAAAAGTAAGTAAATACATAAATAATAATAATAAGTAATACAGTTAGAGAAAAAGTAAAGTGGAGTAGCAGTTAAGACCCTGGTTAAAATGCCCACATCTCTGCGACTGGCATCACAGCATAGCATTTTAAGCCTCTGCCTATGGCCCTGGCATCCCATATCCGCAGAGACCTTAAAGAAGCTCAGGTTCCTGGTTTAGAGAGACTCAGCTCTGGCCGCTGTAGCCATCTGGGGAGTGAACCAGAAGATGGAAGGCTTCTTTCTCTCTTTCTTTCCTCCTCCTTCTGTAATCCTTACAAATAAAATAAATAATAATAAATATTATATTCATTGTATTTATTCTGTAAATAATAAATAAATAGATATATCTTTTTTAAAAAATGCCTACATCCTTTTTAGAGTATGTGTTTTTCAGTCTTGGTTCCATTTCTGATTTTAGCTTCCTATTGATGCAACTCTCTAGGAAGTTTTAGGTAACAGCTCATGTATTTGGGCCACTATCTTCCACAAGAATTAAAACTAATCTGAAAATGAAAAATGTGAAATGCTCCAAAATCCAAAATGAGTATCAACATGTGCCTCACGTGCAAAATCCTACATCATGAGACTTTGTCCATGCATGAACTTTGGGGAGGGATGTTATAATGCAGCAGGGTAAGCTGCCATGGGAACACACCTGTCTCGTGATGGAGTGCCTTGAATTGAGCCCTGCCTATACTTCGGATGCAGCTTCTTGCTAATGTGTAACCCTGGTTGAAGTCCTGGGATCACTGCCACCTACATGGGAGACCCTAGATGATGCTTCTGGCTCCTGGCTCTGGCTTGGCCCTGCCTCGGCTGTCCTAGGCATTTGGGAAGTGAACCAGTGGATGGACTCTCTCTTTTGCTCTCTCAAATAAATACAAGTAAATAAATTCATGTGTATATGAAACACAAATCAATTTTCTTTTTAGACTTTGGCCCCAGCCTTGGTGCCCAAGTATCTCATTATGTAGAAGCAAATATTTCAAAATGCCCAAAATCTGGCATCCGAGACACTTCTAGTTACAAACCTTTTGGATGAAAATATTCAGCCTGTAACACAAAAGTTGTTTCTATGGCTACACAAGAAATTTTATGCATTATGCATCATTTGTACAATGTCAGCCACAAAGTTGAAAGTTTTTACTAAGTTTATTGACTTCAGTAAAGCTTGCTTTAATTCCATTTTAAGTGTAATTCTTGAAGATATGATGAATCGCTTAGATTGCAGAGAAATTCTTACTCACCCATGCATACAATCGTCTGGAAAGATTTAAAATGTTCTGTTTCCAAGAATTAAGTTTATTGAAATAATTGCTATTTAAGGAATTTATAGATTGCAGTGTAAGGCCAAGCCAGCCTGTGCTGGCAAGTCTACACCAGTCAAATGCTAAGCACGCGTGTGGCAGAAGGGGTGGTGGGCACTCCAGCAATTGACTGTCCAAGATGATCTGTGAGAATGAACAAGCAAATAAGAACTTTTATTTATATTTGTTTTCTAAAGCCTATCTGGTAATTCACATTTTTATTAGTTGCATTAAATACAAGGATACTTTATAAAGTTCATGGAAAATGGAGTTAAAAGACACAGCTTTTGCTGAAAAAAATTTGAAATTCATGTATATGAACAATCTTCAGGATATTAATGAAAATTTTATTATAAAAGACTTAAATATATTTCAAAACTTTTGTATTTCAATTTTCCACTAATATATTGGACTATTGTCATATGTGACAATTTATAAGTAAGTCAGCAAATGTTTAAAAATATTTTTTAAAACACTAATTTATTGGAAAGTCTGCGTGACAGAGAGATAAGGAAAGAGTAAGAGAAAAAGCTCTTCCATTTGCTGGTTCACTCACCAAATGCCAGGCTGGAGTCAGTAGCCAGGAATTCTGTATTAGTTCATTTTCATTATTTTAACTAAAATATCTGAGTGGGAGCATCTTTGGGAAAGAAAAATATTATCAGCTTATAGTTGGAGGTTACAGAATTGGATGGTTCTTTAGTCCAGTGTTTGATTGAAACTAGTTATGATGGGTGTAGTGGTTTGACCTCCTAAAGGGCCAGGAGAAAGAGAGAGAGAGAGAGAGAGAGAGGTCTTACCTAGTCTGAATTTGAATTCAAACAATAAAATCTCTTGTGAGGCATGACTCAAGGATGAAAATCACTGGTTTCACCTCTTGTATTGTAAACTAAATCTCCACCCTTGATCAATCAATCATTCATGTTAAGACACAGAGTCTAAATACCTTGCATGAGTTTTTGGGAAATAAGTCCTAGTCAGTTCTTAACAAACTCCACTGGCGTCTTCCATAGGAATCCAAGCACTTGGGCCATCGTCCAGCAGGAAGTTGGACTGGAAGCATAAAGCAGCTGTGATTCAACCCAGCACAGCAATATAGGGTACAGGCATCCCAAAAAGCACTTTAGCTCACTGTGCCACAGCACTTGGCCTTTTCAACTATTTTAACTCCTAGGAGGGCATTTAAGCAGCTAAAAATACATGAAGGCACTGTTTTGGAGTGAAACAGCTCAACGTCCCCCTTCTCAGATCCTATAGGCTAGGATTGCTCAGAGGCCACTTTAATCCAGTGTCCTTGGAGACCTGTACCCTAGGCATCATGTCGGGGTCTAATATAAAACAGGAGTCATCCAAGCCTGCCTGCCATTCGGCATGGCCAGATACTACACAGACTTTTGACCAGATTAAGACTTTGGTATATACATACCAAATATGTGTATATATATGTGCGTGTGTGTATATATGTATATTATATATACAAATATATACATATATAAAATATGTATTATATATATATAATATACATATATAATGGTAAAGCAAATAGCACCCAGGAAGGGTATATAGTGTACTTCATTATACTAACGGTGAGGCAATCTCTTTTTTCATACATATATATATATATTTTTTTTTTTAACAAGAAGCGCTCTCTATATTTCCTGGCCCTGGGTTTCTAAAGGGAAACACTTGAGATTGAAAATAACATGTCATTAAGAATAATAGTTCCATAATAAAACTAAGTGTTCCACTGTCATCTATAGAAAAATTATGATTCTCACGGCAACATGATAGATAGTGAAGGCAATGCTGGCTGACCGCTGCAGCTTCCGATGGACAGGAGCATCGCGTCAGAGGCAGAACCTTCCCACCTGCCTCTCCTGCCAAACCCACATGCATCTCAGCACGAGACCCTGTCAATTACAGAGCTACTTGGCTTGATTTTTCACTTTTCCTGGCTGAGTTCTCATTAATCATTCAAGAAAATGCTTAGCTGATCCTTATTTTAAAGATGACTTTGGGTGCTCTAGTGTACTTCATTATGCTAAGGGTGAGGCAATCTCTCTCTCTCTTTTTTTTTTTTTTTTTTTCCTAATAAAGACTCGTATGGACACAGGGTTGCCATTCTTAGCAACTTCCAGTATCTGGAAGTGTAGCAGTCGGAGATTAAGCAGTAGGAGATAAAGTCTATTGACCTAAAAAAAAAAAAAAAAAAAAAAAGATCCTGACCATTGGGAACAATTCTCACAAAATGCTGAAATTGACATCACGTGCTTGTCATCTTTCCCTGCTCTGAAAGTAGGACAGTGGCAGAACATTCTGGTTAAACTGAGGACTCTCCATCTGCTGACGAAAGGGAGCAAATGACTTTTAGTCTAAGCAATGCTTTGAGTAGCCAGTGCTCTAAGAAGTAGTTTCAGGAGAAACAAATTCTTTTTTTTTTCCCAGTGAAGCATTTTAGACTCTTTCTGATCCTATTTTCTAATTTTTCTCTGGAAATTTAGCACTGATGACTCTCAGACTTTTTAAAAATTTTTTATCATCAGAGAGAATATGTATCTTCTAATACAAAAAGTAGCAAAAGCTCTTACAGGCTCGTGGGTCTGGACTGTGTCCATGCAAAGGAAATTTGTTTTCTTCCTGGTTTCCAGTTTGTACCAACAGATGCGGTCAGCTTTGTTTTCCCTGAAGACCTCACTGCAATGATTCATTTGATTTGCTATATGGAAGGGTTTATCATTGATTCCCAGTAAGACACCTAGCACCTGCTGAAGTCTGTCCTCAGAACTGTGACACTCGCTTCTAGTCTTTTAAGAAGCACTTGTACTTTGAGACATAAAATCTAAGGTTGCAGGGTCAGTCCTGCTACGGCACTGTTAGAGTTAACTGCCACTGACTTCCCTAAAATCATTTCTTGAAGAGGAAGTCAAATCTCAGCATGAACACATCACCTGAAAGTATTTTTTCTAAGAGTGGGCACTAGCGGGACAGTAAGAGAATACTAGGGTGAGAGTATGAGGTGCTTCCTAAAGATTTTGAGCACTGTTAAATCTATGATACATATTTCAAAGACCAGAAGAAAGAGAAAGAGAGCCCGTATACTGTTTCCTCCAAAGATGCCTCCCCAGTAAGCAGGGCAGGGCAACGCCGTAGCTAACAGCCAGGAATTTGATATAGGTTTCCCATATGGGTGACAGTAATCCAACTACTTAGTGCATCACCTGGCTCCCCGGGGTGTGCATTAACAAGAGGCAGAACTGAGCCAAGACCCTAATCTAAGGCACTCTGGACACAGGTAAACCACAGGAAAATTGCTGTGCCAAACACCCCCAATGCTGCATGCATTTTGTGTACCCTACGAGTAATATGTACAAGATAGGTTTTTAATGAGTCTGTAATGCATGACTTTTAGGTAAAAATTAAAACTGTCAGTTTGTCTTTAATTTACTTTGCAGTTTCCAACCTTATTTTGATAGTTCAGAGTGTCTTATAAGATAGAAATAAAGCACTGAAACACTGCAGGGTTGAGTAGTGTGACAGTATGAAAGCTTTGGAGTGGAATAGAAATTCATGAATTAGAAAACAGGTCCCAGTGGCAGCACCTGCAGGTTAAGCTTCTGCTTCAAATCCCAGCTATCCCACTTCTGATCCAGCTCCCTGTTAATGGCCAGAAAAGAACAGCGAGGATGGATGGTCCTGACCTTGGGCTTCTGCACCCATGTGGGAGACACATAAGAAACTCCATGTTCCTGGTTTCAGAGCAGCCCAGTTCTAGCCATTGGAGTGAACTAGCAGATAGAAGATCTTTCCTTCTCTTTCTGTAACTCTGTATTTCAAATAAACATAAATCAATCTATTAAAAAAAAAAAAGAAAGAAAGAAAACAGGACCTAGAGAATGGACTTATTTAAAGATAACAGGCACCAGTTCCTAGTTTTGTTGAAAGACAAATTGAAAGCATGTTTGTGTGGGCCCTCGCCCAGCTCATTGTGGGTGAATAAGCCTTGTATTGGAGAGAGCTGTGCACTGTGAGTCTTTGCTAAACTGCACCATCTTCTCCAACAGTGAGAGACGCTTTGTGCGGAACTAATGATACCATTTGTATTTTGAACAAAGTAGCTAATTTTCCTTCCAAATATGTGCTTGCTTATCGGAAGGAATGTTCAGTCCCAGAAACGGAACAAACCATTCTTCAGAAGCTAAAAATGTTTTATTACTGTCATTTTACAGAACCTCTGAGAAGTCATGCTAACCAAGATTGATTCACTATGTTGAATCGGTTGCAGAATTCATCGCTCACAGGTTTTCAATCTCTCCCAGCCTCTGTCCAGGGTTTAGCCCATTCGTTGCTTTCTCTATCATAACTTATGGTAAAATTATAAAGATACTTAGCCTATTTATGTGTGTCTTTATTCCTATCTATTCCTACCAAACTATTTCACAATCTTCATTCATAACATATGCCAATGCATTTACACTTATAATAAAATAATTAATCTACCAAACTTGTATTTAAATGTAACCTGTCAGGGAAGGATTATCTCTGGATAATCCTGTGTCTCTATTTGCTTCATTAGTAATAAAGGATTTAAAAAATACATATGCCAAATAATTCGATGTGTAAATAAAAGAAAGAATTGGACAATGATGTCCAAAAGAGGAACAGTTGAGATGTCGCTATCATCTCTTTTGTACATGAAAGGAATTAAATTCCTGTCCAACTAAAGATACTGGTAAACTGAAAGCATGGAAACAGGAGGAGGCATAGTAAAGGAGGAGCAGCTTTTACAAGAGGAAATTTCTGCTGCAACACAGGTGCTTAAATTGACATATAGAGCTGAAGGTCAGTAACATGAGTGGTTCTAGAGTTTTTAAAGTTAGGATCAATTAGACACGGGTATCAACAATGGACTTAGCTGCGCTTCAATTTGTTGTTGTTTTGGGACCAGATTAAAAAGTCAGTGTAAGATAATTGCTTCTTGATTTAGCTTGATAATGTCATAAAACTTAGTATTCATTTTCTTCTGGACGAATACCAAGTTACTGATTCCTATAAATTAAGTCAGGTGCAACGACATCTTAGATACCTCAACATTTCCTTTTTTAAAAAAAAAAAAAAACAACCTTGAATTATCAGAAAAGTACACTACATGCCTTTAACATGAATAAAGAATCCAAATCATGTTTGTCCAGATACATTTGCAGTGTGATTCTATTAAGAAAAATATTTTGAGGCAGACATCTCCTGCTGCTTGGAGTGCTGGCACTACACCGGTTCACGTCCCAGTTAAGCTGTGTTTCTGATGCCACTTCCTGTTACTGCATCTGAGAAGCACAAATTGGTGGCTCAAGTACTTCTGATCATCTTCATGGGAGACCCAGGTGGAGTTCCTGGCTCCTGGCTTCAGCCTAGTCTAATCTTGGCTGTAGCAGACATTTGAGGAACAAACCAAAAGATGGAATGTTCTCTCTCTCTCTGTGTGTGTCTCTCTTTTTCTCCCATTCTTTCTCCCTCCCCTACCCTTTCTGTCACTCTGTTTTTGAAATAAATTTTTTTTTTAAAAAAAGCAAGCTATTTCATAACATAACCTAGCTCAGGTAATTTTATAAATACATGAGAAATCTTTTAAAGGTCATGGAAAATATATATTATGAAGCTGTGCATGGGTTTATATTTTTTATACCAAAATAAACTTTTAATTTATTTTTTTAAAAAGGCTAATTTTATGGGGCCGATGAAGTGCAACCATTTGGAGAGTGAAACAGATGGAAAACATCTCTATTCCTTCTCCCTGTCAATCTGCCTCTCAGATAAAAATAAATAAACCTTCCAAAAATTTTATTTTCTTTATCACAGAGAGAAAGACAAAAATTTTGATCTGTTTGTTCACTCCCTGAGTGGTCACAATGTTGGGGCTGGTCCAGGCAGAGGCCAGGAGCCAGGAGCACCTGCGTCTCTCACGTGTTGGTCCAGAACCCAAGCTGCCGGGCCGTCTTCTGCTGCTTTTCCTGGGACATCAGCATGGGACTGGAAGGGAAGTGGAGCATCTGGGAATTGAGCCAGCACCCATATGAGACAACAGCATTACAGGTGGCAGTTTAATTCAGTATGCCACAGTGCTGGCCCCTAATTTCATTTTTGCTTGAAACAGCCTTGTATGAATCACAATGGAAACCCACACAAGCATATGGAAGACATTTCCCAGTTCCTGTTAGATCAAAAAGTCTTCTACTGGAAAGGGGAGGGCAAGATGATAAGAAAAATGAGCAGTGTGAATTGCATTTCAAACATAAATGACATTCAAAGCATTGAATAAATTTGAATGTCTATAGAAAAATGGGCCAATTTTCCATGAGTTTTATAAATATTGTATTTACTTAAAAGACAGAAGCAGACATTTGTTTATTTACCTCCTAAACACCCACGACATTTGTGGTTAGACCAAGCTGAACCAGTAGCCTAAAATTCAATCAGGGTCTCTCACTTGGGTGACAAGGTCCCAGTCATTTGGGCATTGGCACAGTGGTTAAGATGTTGCTCCTCAAACCCGTATCCCAGCTCTACTTCCAACTTTGTGCTTGTGCGTATCCTTTGAGGGAGCACTCCAATGAGAGAAGCAGGTGTCTCCACCAGTGACTTAGCCTCATGTACCATGTCATCCGCCCCACAGATCTGTGGTTGGTTGAATTCACAGCACAAAATTCCCTGGTATGGAGGGCTAAAGTTATGTGTTGGAAAATCGATTATTAGCTCTGATCCTTCCAAAGTAAGAATATTACGTTCATGGCAAAAGCAAAATGTCTGTAACATGGAGGAAAGGATTCTGGTCCCTTGTTTGATGTCAGCTTCACAGAACAGTAAAAAGTGCACAATTTTTATTTTGTCTTTCCATAGGCTGGCTCTGCAGTCAGGCTGGTTTAAAAAAAAAAAAATTCTTAGTTGTACTTTAATCTTGCAATCTATTTGCAGCCCATCGTTGGAAATAGATATTTTTTCTTTTAGCTGTGTGTGCAGTTGGCAACCAGAACTGAGGAAGAGCTTCTGTCTGCCACAGCAGAATTATGGAGAGACAGATGTTGTAGGCCTGGGGAAGCTTAGACTGAGGAAAATCTGGTTTTCATGTTCCATTCCTTGTGAATTACAATCCCTGAGGGGGGAACAGTTTTAACTTCTCTAAGACCAAGTTTAACATCAAGCATATTGAGTACTATTGAATGCCAGCCTATATGCCCAATTTCAGAAGGCAAAGATGACTGAAACATAGCCCATACCTCTGGGATGGAAATAATAATACCAAAATGTATAGCTCATGGAGTATTGTTATCAGAATGAAGAGAATAAGAACTATCCAGCATGTTGTTTCAGCCATGTTAGGATTGTCAATGTTTGTATTCCTAGCTATTTGATTATGAAACATAATACAACTTTAGAATAGCACAAAAGCATGTATGCTCACCTAACTGAATTCTAAGAAGGAAACATTTATGTAACTCACTCAGATAGACGATAATTACCATGAGTTTATTAAAGAAAAACCTGAGATGACCTCAATTTAACAAAGTTTATTTGAGCCAGATGAAAGTTCTAGAATGACATGGGATCCTACTCCACCATGTGAGCAGGTTGTAGTGTGGGAGAACTGAGTAGTGGGGAGGGGTGTAGCCGTTAAAACGCTGCGTGCGATGCAGGCGTCCCATATTATTCAAGCATAGATTCCAGTCTCAGCCCTGCAGGTGTTGACTCAGTGGCTGGGTTCCTGCCACTGCTGTGGGGGACCCCGGGTTGAATGCCCATTTCCTGGTTGTCTCATGGCAGGCATTTTGAGAAGGAAAGATGGGAGACTTTTCTCCTTCCCTCTGTCTTTCTATTTCTCTCTGCCTCTCAAATTAAGCAAATAAATACAACCTTAAGGTTTGTGGACAAGGAAAATAAAAGATAAGTTTATTTCAATGCAAAAATCGCAATCCATGCACAGGGTTTTTTTTTAATATGCATTTCTATGAACTTTTAAAAGTTTCATATATGCACAAGTTTCAAATTATTTTTGCACCAGAATAAATGTACCTTTAAATTCCATTGTCCACAAACTTTTTAAAGTACCTCCTATCTGATAGGCTGCAGCCTGCACTTAGCAAGGATATGGGCGTGTAGTAAAAGCACTGTGTGGACATGGTCTGATCAGTGGGCATACTATTCATGACTGGATCTCAGCTGCCATAATAGGCTGAGACGCAACTGCTACTAGAATAAATTCATGTTTATTTGCACTTGGCTTATATACTAAGCTACATTGTAGTTTGTTACACATGGAACAGATTGGAGGCAAATTTTATATCTCAAGTACCAAAGTAGATTTAGACTAATTTTTTTTTATTGCAAAGTCAGACATACAGAGACAGGGAGAGACAGAGAGGAAGAGCTTTCGTCCACTGATTCACCCCCCAAGTGGCCACAACAGCTGGTGCTGCGCCAATCCAAAGCCAGGAGCCAGGAGCCTCTTCCAGGTCTCCCACATGGATACAGGGTTCCAAGGCTTTGGGCGGTCCTCGACTACTTTCCCAGGCCACAAGCAGGGAGCTGGATGGGAAGTGGGCCACCGGGACATGAACCAGCACCCATATGGGATCCTGGGCTTTCAAGGTGGGGACCTTAGCCGCTAGGCCACTGCGTTGGGCCCAAGTTCCTACTTGCCCTACCCAAAGACAACTCACCTCCTGTATAAAGGTTGTCACTGTCTAAGCTTGTATACTACCACTTTGTTGCACAAACATACAAACCACACACACAATATACGTAATCACGTAAATATGCACCCTAAACATTAGTTTCATTTAGCCTGATATTGAACTATATATCAATCTGTTCTTTTTTTTTAAGTTTTATTTATTTGTTTTAATTGTTATTAACATTGTATTATGTGACACAGCTTCATAGGCACTGGGGATTCCCCCCACCCCTCCCACAACCCTCCCCCCATAGTGGATTCCTCCACCTTGCTGCATAACCACAGTTCAAGTTCAGTTGAGATTCCTTCATTGCAAGCATATACCTAGCATAAAGTCCAGCATCTTATTGTCCAGATAAGTTCAGTGGCTTCTTGGAGAGACCTTCTCTGGTCTGAAGGTAGAGCTAACAGAGTAAAGTTCCAGTCAGTTAAAAGCCCCAACAAAACATCAGCATCAATATACAATGTTATAGAATTAATTGACATAGTATTGAGTAAACAATATGTTAAAAATAATGCAAGTTCAATTCTTCAAAACACCTGGGTTGAGACAGTATCAATGACAGGTTCAAAAAGTAACAAACAACCAAACAAAAATTACAGGTTAAATCAAGGCAAACCTTTTGGGATTCGCTCATTTCCCTTAGCATTATAGTTTCCAGTTGGGCCCATTTAGCCACAAAGAATTGCATTTTGTTTTTTTTTTAATAGCTGAGTAGTATTCCATGGAGTAGATGAACCAAAGCTTTCTAACATCTCCTATTTATTTAAAAAAATTATCCACATTGTAATTAGACTTGTGTGGTTAATCCATTTCTATTGCTTCATAACATTCAATGAAGAAATATGCCATTTTTTCCTTAATCCTCAGTACACTTGATAGACATTCGGTTTATTTTTAACTATTTGGCTACTTCACAAAATAATGTCAGGAAAAATTCCTGTGTCTATCTTCTTCTACTAAGTTTGCTTTTCTGTAGAGTAGATAAGAGAAAAATAATCAGGGAATATAACATGGGTATCTTCATTTCTGTTGTTTCATGTTAATTTACAATATAATCACCAGGGCAAAAAAGAGCTACTTTTGTATAACATCTATTTGCTTTTCATGTGCATTTGGAAATTCGTGTATGCTGTAGGCTGCCCATAACAAAGTAACAAACATATTTAGCTCCTCATCGACTGTATACTTTATTTACATTTTTTTTTGTGCAGAGAATATTTAAAATTTGTTCTTCCAGCAATTTTCAAGAATACAATGCATTGTTATTATAATCACCGTGTTGTACAATGAATCTCTCGAACAGATTCTCTCTTATTGAAATTTTCTAGCTTTTCACCAACATTCCCCAACTCACTCCCTCAGCCCCTGGAATCCACTATTCTACCTCACATTTGTATGAGTTCAACTTTTTTTAGATTTCACATACATGGTATTTGTGTTCTGCACTTATTTCACATAGTGTGAGGCCCTCTAGTCCATCCATGTTGTTGCAGGATTTCCCTTTAAGACTTTTTCCTTTATCTTTACTGTGATGTGTCAGGAATCAATTTGTTTTTATTGTCATATTCCTTTGGTTCATTAAACTTTGAAAACATTTGACTTGATGTCTTTATAAGGTTGGCAAAAACTCTCAGTTGATTTCTTTGTAGATATTGCTCCTGTCTAGTTTTCTATTTTCATTTTTCCTAGGACTCTAATTATACATACATCATAGTGCTCACTGTAGTTCTTGACTGCATTTTCGACTTACACATTTTTGATGCTTCATTCCAAGTATTGTTTTCTGATAAATCTTCAGTTTATTATTTATTTTCTAAGATATATTTTAAAGATTTATACACTTTTACTGGAAAGGCGGGTTTGCAGAGAACAGGAGAAACAGAGGGAAAAATCTTCCATCTACTTGTTCACTCTAAAAATAGCCACAATGGCCAGAGCTCAGCTAGTGCGAAGCTGAGAGCCAGGAGCTTCTTCTGGGTCTCCCACTTGGGTGCAGGGGCCTAAGGCTTTGATCCATCCTTCACTGCTGTCCCAGGCCACAAGCAGGATCCTTTGGATGGGAAGTGGAGCAGCCGGGATATGAACCTCCACCCATGTGTAGTGCTGCTGTTTACACACAGAGGTTTTGCCAGTTAAATCATCACGCTGGCCCCTCAGTTTATTATTTTTCTCTTCAGGTTTATTTTGTCTGCAATTAAATCTATGAAAAGTTTTTTTTCAGTTCTTTGGAAAAATTCAAACATTATTTATTATCTCTCTGGATATATCATACACAGCTATTATGAATATTATAACGGATGATTATTAATGTCTTTGTGGATGTTTCTGTTGCTATTATTTATCTTGCTTCTGGTCTTCCTGTCTTGCATCTTCATGGGTTTACTTATTTTTTGTGTTTTTGCAGAATGTTATACCTGTTAGTTATCAAAATATGAGGTTTAGAAAAATACTATCTTTCAAATGTGGAGGGAGGAAGGGAAGGGGGTGGGGAATCCTTATAGCTTTAAAACTGTATCATGGAAAATAATCACAATTTCAAATTTTTTTATTTAACAAGAATAATATTCCTTAAGAATTGAAATACATTTGCTTCTGTGGGCAGTTAGACATGAACAAGACAGATCACCCTAAGCCAATTTCAAAATCTGGATAATTTTAACTTGACCTTTAGTCCCAGGGAGGACTCATCTACTTCTAGCTTATCCTTATGCCTACAAAATCGCCTTGCTGAGTTTAGACCTTGCATTTAGGTATTTCTTCTTTCAGTTCCATGATTGTCAAAATGGTGCTCAAGGTCTTAGCATCCCTGCCAGAACTGGCAGAAACACTTCCAGGTTAAGCAGCACCAAATGTAAAGTTTAACTGGATTTCTGTCTTGTGAATAAATATTGTTTCTAAAATTTTTGCTCTTTCATAAGCCCTCTGATGCTTTAGAGACACTTTGGAACTACCGTATCCATGCCGCCCGTATCTGCTCGCTGTGACGGCTCTACAGAGTTGTGGTACTATAGCCCTCCTCATCCTCCATTCCTTTCTACATTTTATCTTCCATCCAAGATCGATTTTCTCCTTACTAAAGAATTTTCTTTAGAATTTGCATAAGCAGAGCTCAATTACTTGTGGGTTTTTCTTGTTGTTGTTTGTTAATTTACAATGAGCTCACCAGCAAGGGCACTGGGGTGAGAGCAGTGTGGGGGTCAGTGTGTAGCGTGTACGAGGAGGCCCTCACTCCGAGGGCGGGGCTCTGGCAGGCCCAGCATCACAGAGTGAGACCCCTTGTACAGCGTGTCCCCTGAATGCCTTGCTTGCCTCCCCGAGGCTGTGGCCTTGCATTTTGTTTTCATTCTTCAAAGTGATTTTACTGGGTATCAGTTGTAATCTAGCAGCTTTGTTCTGTGCAGATATCATTATATTGCCATAGTTTTTCTTGTTATTGAGAAGACAGCTGTCTATACAGTTGTCATTTTAAGGCCATCATTCTCTCTGGATAAGGTTGGTTTTTTCCGTTGTTGTTTTAGCTGTATTTAGTACGTTCAAAGCGATACCAGATAAGAATGAGTCTTTCAGGGAACTAAAAAAAAAAATTAATAGAAAATAAAAAATTAATGACAGCTTCATTATAATACAGCTATATGTGAGTCTCCTTTCATTTATGTTGCCTGTTGTTGGCCAGACTTGTTAAATCCGTGAAACTCTGCTTTTCACTGATTTTGAACATGTTTTTTGTATATCTATCCACTTTGTGTCTTATCTCTACTTTCTCTATTTTTAAAATTTTTTTCTTTTTGTGATCAAGTTTTGATACTTCTATGTTTTTCATTTTACTAATTCTGTTTTTTGTTGAAGTCAGTCTACTTTGAGTTCATAATTTTTGTAAGCATCTGTTTAGATGCTGTAATTTTTAAAAAATGTTTTGCTACGTCTTCAGTACAACTTCTTACTGTTTCTACAGTTTCAGGTTTTCTGCTGAAATTTTCTAACATGGTTTCCATGTGTTTGAACATGGTAGACATACTTGGTTTTTGGCTTTGACGGTTCTAGGTTTTTTTTCCCCTGCATTTACCCCAGTTATAGTGAATTGTCTCTTTTTTATGGTTTAATGACGAATTATTCATTCGATTTGAAAATTGGTTTATAACAAGATTTTTCAAGACTGGGATAACCACATCTTCCTTCCAAGATAAAGAACCAGCGGGCAATAATTCCCTTCATCTGCTTTTACATCTCAAGACCCTGAGCAACACCTAGAAAACCGACACCAGACTTTTCATTTACTGTGAGGGCTATTTGATTTCCATTCCATTCTTACACAGAGAGGAAGGCCCAGATAAAGAGTGGGCAGTAGCTGTGTCTGCAGCCCTGTGGGGCCGTGGGTTCCTAATTTTGTTCTTATAGATTTGACCAAAGCACTACCCAGGAGGTAAGCCACCGTCTCACATTAGCAATACTTTCAGAAGATCAGACTCAAATCCCAGGGGTATCGTTCAGAATTCCTTCAATGTTAAGAAATTGGCCCAGTGGTTCATCACTATCTGATTACCTTGTTAAAGCCACTAAGTAGAAATAATCAAAAATGTCCTCTGGCTCATATTAGCATATCCAGTAATTACCAAGTCTGTAATTAGCAAAAGTGGAATCACACTGGTAAATTTGCTTTTAAAGGGTTTAAATAACACTATGTTTCAGACACTATTCTAACTACATAAGAAACTCTAGCTTTCAATTGTGGTAACAGTCCTAAAAGAGCAGTATTATTGCCCCTCAAGTTTACCAAATTCAGAAAAAAAGGGAGAGAGAGAGAGAGAGTTTACATAGTTTTTTCAAAGTCTCACAGCAGTCTGGCACCCGAGCCTGCCACACTAGTCACTGTGCTTCGCTTCCTTTCCCAGGGTCTGTTATCTTGGGATGTTCACTTTTGGGCCTCAGTCTGATTGGATTCATGAACACCAGGGAAAGCATTCTTTCTGATTCATTATTCAGCGTGTTTTCAGAGGAGGTGAGCATATGATTCACAGTGGACTGGGTGGGAAGGTTTGTTTCCAGTTGACATGGGCACCATTCATCTGCTGACCCAGGGGTCAGAATGTGACTCGAAGTCTCCTCCCTTAGCTATCAGAATTCTGGACTTTCTGCTCTTTGGACTCAAAATTTACACTGGTAACCACTTCGCTATGCTTTCTGCCTAGACCTGGAAAGTAACATGATCCATTTCTTTGTTGCTTGGGTTTTCAGACATGGCCCAAGACATAGTGTCACAACCTCTGTGGATCAACCTGTAGATTATCTGGCATGGAACTTCTCAGCCACCATAATCACATGAGCCAATTTCCTAATTAAATTCTCATTCACCTGTTTATACATAAATGGTATTGGTTCTATCTCAAGATATCTCTAATACAATAGATTTAAGTCTCTCACTCTCTCCCCAACTTTATCTCCCTCACTTAAAGATGTGTTTATTTGAAAGGTTGAGTGATAAAGAAAGAGAGGGACAGAGAATCTTTCATCTATTGGTAAAATCCCCAAATGTTCACAACAGCGACGACTGCACCAAGCTGAAGCCAGGAGCCAGGGCTCCCACCCTGGCCTACTACACAGGTGGCAGTGACCCAAGTATTTGAATGATGTTCTTCTGCCTTCCCAAGTGCACTAGCAGGAAACTGCATCAGGATTGGAGTAGCTGGAGTTCTACTGACCCTCCAGTAGGGGATGCCAGAGTGCAAGCAGGAACCTAACCATTTGCACCACAATGCTGATTCTAAATAAGCCTCACTGTTCTTGAAAATGCAGTGTACTTCTAAAAAGGATGTAGATGTAATGACCTCAGCCCTGAGGATTCCACTCCAGCCTCCCAGGCTAATCTGACATAAGCAGAATTTCAGCATCAAAGGAGACTTGTTACTAGACAGGGGAGATGAGAAAACAAATTTACTTGTTAAGTAATTGTACTTGGATGGACCTTTGGTTTAGAAAGATAGAAATTTAAGAAAGATGTTAAGTGTCAAAGCTAATAAATACAGGAAAATTCAATGTTTGTTTTTGTTTGTTTGATTTGGTTTGGTTTGCTAACACTACAACTTTGTTTTCTTTAGATTCAATTATTATATGAGTAGGGGACTTTCAGTTTCAGTAAAAGGTCATTTGCGTACAGGAGCATTTTTAGGAATCAAGGCAGTCTGAAATATGCATTTTTGGTGTAATTATTTGCATGAAAAATAGAGAAATTGGAACCAGTGGAAATCTAAGTTATTGATTTACACTGAGACACTAAACGTAACCACACCTTGCTGGAACATACTTCTTGTATATTGTTAATCTGGAGAATGAATTTCCATTGATGATGTTCAATAGTGTTCAGGCAAAGCTAAGCATTTTCACTTGGGATCAGATTTTTCCTTTTTGTTTTTTTACAAGCTGAAAAATAAAATTTAAGTGACCAGTACTGTTTATGTATCAGGCTAATCCTCCACTGGGTGTGCCAACATCCCATATGGGCACCAGTTTATGTCCCAGATGCTCCACTTCGGATTCAACATCTTGCTTATAGTCTGAGAAGACAGTAGGGGATGGCTCAAGGCCTTGGGTACCTGTACTCACAAGGGAGACCCAGAGGATGCACCTGAGCCCTGGCTCAATTCTGGCTGTTATGGGCATTTTGGGGAGCAAACAAGCAGATGCAAGACCTCTGTCTAAATCTCTTTCTCTCTGTAATTCTGCCTTTCAAATAAAATTAAAATAAACCTTTAAAAAAGGAAAATGCAATTTAATTCCTCTTTAAAATTTTTTTGTAATAAAAAGTCATTCTTTTTTAAGACTTATTTATTTTTCATGATTTTTACATATTTGATTAGGGTACAAAGGTCAAGAGCTACAGGCAGGTGGGTGAGACCATTATTTCCACATTCTCTTTTTTTTCCCTTCCTATGTCTGGGGGAACAGGGCCCCCAGTCCCAACCCTCGAGTGAACTGCCTTGTGTTGTGCCCCAACCAGGCCCAACTTACACTCCATTCTAGTGCTTGGATTTGCCAGCAGGTGACATGAACAGGCCCAGTCTAGTTTGCCCCCAACCTGTGCCAAATATATACCAATAACTTGGCCTGGTCTGGGTTGCTCTCTATTTTGGTTCTTACACTCACCTGCAGGGACTGTGTCCCAACAGAGGAGTTCCTCAAGCCCCTCCATCAGAACCAGATTTTGTATCCATCGGTGGCTCCATGGGCCAGCCCTAAATAGTCCACCTCCTGTCCTAGCAGGAACAATGGCCTTTCCTGACTGGCCTTTGCCCATTCTGGCTCTTGTTGTTGGGTGCTACAGCCCAGCCAAGTCTGGTCCACGCCCAGACACAGCTCACATATGGCTCAGCAGGGGCAGAGACCTAGCCCAGCCATCCTACACCAAACCTGATTCTCATGAGCACCAGTGGGTACTGAGTTTAGCCCAATCTAGTGTACCTTAGACCCAGTCTACACTTGTGCCAAGGGAGACTGCAGCTATGTACAAACCAGACCACAGCCCCCAATCTGGCTCTCACACACACACACCAGTGGGAACCACAACCTAGCCAGGCTGTCCTCTTTGCTCCCCAGCCAAGCTTGTTCCCAGTCATAGACCTTGCGTGTGTCATTAGTTACTTTGACCCCCGCTTGGCCCCTCACCTGTCTTGGCCTTTGTTGTAGCCTGCCCCCCAGTCCCAGCTCTCACTCTGGGTGCTGGAACATGGCTCTGCTCAGCCTGCTCCCATCCCTGGCTCATGCAAACTGGTAAATATGACAGCCTAGTCCAGCATGACCTGCACCACAGCCTGGTTCCTGCACTTGCCGGTGAGCTAAGGTTTGCTCGGCCCCGCCTAGTCTGCCCGCTTCCAAAACCAGCCCACACATTTGCCAACAGTTGGAGCTAGCTTGCCCAGCCTGCCCAACCCCCAGGCCTGTGCTATGACCCATTAGGGGAGTTCCCAATTTCCCTGACTCAGCCCACTCCCAGACCCAGATCTCACGCATACCAGTGGGTACTAGGCCCTTGCCCCTCCATCTTGGCCTAGTATAACTAGAGAATGGTGCAATCTGGCCCACTTTACACCCTATTTTAGACTGCACATGCGGGTGCTGCAAGCTGAACCTGCACAGACTATTCTCTGTCTCTGTATGCTTGAGTGTTGGCAATTTCCATGGTCACACCTAGCTCAGCCCATCACCAGCCCAACTCCTGAGCTAACCAGTGGGACTTGTATTTCCACAGGGTTTTGCCCACATATCCCCCCACAGAATCCACACCAGACCTGGTTCTCTTGTGTGCTTGTTAGTATCATGGCCCTGCCTAATGGACCCATTCCCTGTTCCGACATTCAGTCAGGTACTAGTATCTAGTCCTGCTAGACAGGCCCCCAGCCTTAGCTTTCATGTACACTGGTGTGTGGTGGTCAGCAATGTTCCATGCTAACAAGCCCAACTCAAGACTTCCATGTGGGCCGGTTCATGAGTCTGACTCATACAAATCTTCCAGTCCCTCCCCTCCAAACCATTAGGTCACAGTCCCCTTGCTTACCTGCAAGCGTAGTGTCCCTCTTGTTGGGTGTCCCTCAGTATTCATTCCTCACTTACACGTACAGTGGCCATACCCATGGATGTTCCTAAGCAGTAATTATACACCCCCCAATAGCCTAGAGCTCGCCCGTTGCCCAGCCACAAGGCGAGGATTCACCCACCACTTGGCAGCAGTGGACAGGGAGCTAGGACCTCCAGCAGAGGTGGCTGCGAGATTCAGACACCCGCGCCTCTGAGCAAACTTACCTGGACTCCCTGAAAAACTGATTCTTAAATATTGCTGCTCATCACCTGTTTTTTTGCACTTGAAGTCCATAGATCACTGAAAGCACAGTAGGAATAACTAATAGGCAGTGTTTGTCCTATCACTGTTTGTGCATGCTGTCGTATTTTAATCATGCCCTTCTCTATGTCCTCTAATGCTAGCTTTCCAGGTTGTGTTACACTTTATCGAGGTGTCTCACTGCCTGTACTCCCGGGACATACGATCCTGAGGAATAGGGTCTATATGGCAGGTATCCGGTGCAAGAGCGCTTCTGATGCGCATATCGCATCTCAGAGTGTTTATTTCCTGGTTCTCTTTCTGATTCCAGCTTGCTGAGATGCATTACCCTATGAGGAAGCAGGCAAGGCTTAAGTCATTGGACCTCACTGCTCATGGGAGAGATCCACACAGAGTCCTTGGCTCCTGGCTGCAGCCTGGCCCTGCCTTGTCGTGGGTATCTGAAGAAATCAGTGGTCAGAAGATCTGTCCATTCTGTGTCCTTCTGTCTCTTCGCCTTTCAGACAAAACCGATTTTTAATCTTATTTTTAAAAATAGAGTATGCATTTATTCTCTCTACAGTTGTTGTACTAGTAAATGACACGACTGAATTTTGAACATGGATCTCTTTCCTTTGTTCTGTATTCATGAAGACGTAAGAAAGCAGCATGCCAAAGGGGTTGTTGCTATTTTTGGTGCTCAGAGTAGAATCCTTTGTTGAATTTGGGCTTCACAGCTTGAAACGAGGAAGCCTCATATGGCACTAGCTAGGTGCCAACCACTTTACATATATTCATACAGTTTATACTTATGAAATTGATATTGTTATCTGCATGTTGCTGAATGATGCTGGGGCCCAAAGGTTCTAAGTACAGTTTCTCAAATCACGTAGACTGTGGGTAGTGGAGACAGACTCCAGACCCAGTTGGGCAGGTTCTTGAGTCGATGCTCTTAAACATTAATGTCCTGAATGGTTAAAAAAAAAAAACACACACTTTAAAAAGGCAAGGTAAGTAAAATAACAAATATTCATATGTCTATTATAAGAATAAAACATTGACAAGTAATGATCTCATTCTCTTTCATCTTCCTTCCACTTCCCAAAAGGAACCATTCTCCTGCACTCAGTGGTTATAATTCCTGAGCATATTTTTAAATTTGCCATGCATGCAAGATCATTTCAAAAATTCATGGAAAAACAGAATTGAAAGGGTAAATACTGGAGTTGGCACTGGAGTGCCACGCATCAAGCTGCCATTTGTCAACATTCACTATCAGATTGAGTTCCAACTACTGTGGTTCCAATTCAGCTCCTTGTCCAAGGATTCTGCAGAAGATGGCTGTAGCACTTGGGCTTCTGCAGCCCTTGTAGTGTCCAGGATGAAGTTCCTGGTTCCTGTCTTTGGCCTGGCCTGTCTCTGGTTAGTGTGCCATTTGGGGAGTAAATCAGTGGATATCTAATCTCATTCTTTCTTTCTCTCTTTCATCCTCTCTCTCTCTGTATTTTGTTCTCATTTTCTCACTGTCTTTAAAATAAGTAAATGCACTTTGTTTTGATACAAAACATTTAAAGCATAATCTTTTCATAATACACATTCCCAAGAATTTTTGATGATCATTTTTAGATACAAAAAGTGCATAAAATATAAATGTATATAACCCATCAAGCTACAGTATTTTTCATTCTATTATCCAAATGGTATCCCCCAGAAAATATTTGAGTATTTAGTATATGTCAACCACTCTTTCAAATGCAAGGAAAACAACAACAACACAGTAAAATCCCTCTTCCTATGCAACTTAATTCTTGACTGGGGAAACAGACAATACAGCATAAAGAGTGCGATACATATTATACCAAGTAATATCGAGTGGAGCAAAATAATGCACCGTCAGGAATGGAGTTATGGTGCTATTGAAAAAGGTGAAGATTTCCCTTTTTATGAAGAGATAGTCAAACAGAAACTTAAATGTATTTAGAGAGGGATGTCTTACATTAGAGCAAAACCAAAAATATCTCTCTTAACTTTTGCCTCTATGGAGAAGAGATGCCAGTGAACCAAGAGGAGGAATAGGAAGCTGTCTTGTAAGAAATCTAGATGAACAATAACAGTGGCTCCAGCTGCTAAGGGAGGCGATGAGTGGTCTGATTTTGCTGGTATCTTGAAGGCATCGTTTATACTTAGGAGAGAAATGCTCTATAGTTTTCTAATATTGCCTCTATATTTCTTGGAATAAAAAATTTCTTTGGCTTCTATCTGAGCAGCTTTTGCCCCACTGTTGAGACAGTGATTCTCACAGGGAACTACTTCTCCATGACACACTGATACAACGCCACACAGAGCTTTGCAATGAGATGATCTGAGAACAAAAGGAGAATGAAGTGCTGTTTCTTTTCCAGTGTTTTCCTCAAATTATTATTATTTTTTTTTACCATTTCATCTAAGTTCTCAAATTTGTTAATAATATTGTATTTGTATTTTTAAAAAAATTATTTAAGAGACAGACAAACAGATGGACAGACAGGGTTTGTTTCCTCTGGGTTACTCCCTAAACACCCACAATAGTCAGTATAAGGCCAGGTCCAAGCCAAGAGCTAGAAATTCAGTTCAGGTCTCCCATATGGGTAATAGGAATCCAACTACTTAACTCATCATTGCTGCCTTCTGGGGTCTGCATGAACAGGAAGCTGGAATGCAGAGGTGGAGCTAGGAATTGAATCCAGACACCCCCGTGTGGGATGTGGACTTTTTATTATGTTTTTTTCCATGATACAGTTTCACAGGCTCAGGGATTTTGTACCTTCCCCTTGTCCATCCCCCTCTCCCCCACCCCAATTTCCCCTATATTATTATGTTAGTGTTGTCCTTCAATAACAGTCACAAGTCCCTCATCCTGCTATTTAAGTGTATCATGACAAGATGCGGATATCTTATTTCATTTTTTTTTGTAGCAAGTTCACATTATCATTTACTTCCATTTCTCACAACTTTTTGAAGCTCCATCCACATAACAATACTTGCTCTAGGTCCATCCTTGCTCTATGCCACTGCTACCATGGTGGTCCCATAAGATTCTACTGATGTGTAGCCTTCTTAGCTTGAGTAAGTACATTCTTTGATGTTTGCACAATAATGAAATTGCACAGAACACATCCTCATTTTTTTAGGTGATGCTTATATAGTTGATCAGGGTAGGAAGGATCCAAGGTTAGGGGAAAGTGGGTGTGATCATTGTTTCCAAACTTTCTATTTCTTCTTCCCATTTCTGGGGGAGGATGGGAGATAAGGGGAAGAGCCACTTCCAGCCTCCCAACCATCCCAATATCCCGGGATGGGGAACAGCCACCCAAAATCAACCCAGGGTCCCAATGTGGCACATGCTGTAAGAGTTCTGCCCAGATGACTGCAATAGTTCTGAAATGTTTGTCGATCTCACCCATCTATGAATGAGCAAACCCTCCCAATGTCCATTGGCTGACAGAGTCGACCTTAGCGTTTCCATGCATCCAGATGTTTGCAGTCATGGTTTGGTTGGGGTAGTTGTCTGCATGTTCTGTTCTCCATTTTCTGCTATGGTACCAGATGTCCTCTGCTGGCCCCAGTATCCTCCATGTGCACCAGGGCCTGCTGTCAGCATCATAGCCACTAGGACAAATACCAGTCTTGCGCCTGCATTTGTATTCCTTTTCCCATTCTTATTTTACTTATTTTCTTTGTATTTTTCTTTTTTGTTTATTAGTCTTGTATTATTGTTTTTTTAAAAAAAACTGCTCTAGAAGAGTTTTTATAATCTAATTTTTATTATCTCCATCACTTTTGTTTCCATAGCTTTTTTTGTCTGTAAGAACATAAGCAGTATTTCCTGTCTCTTTTCAGTGTTGTAGAATACTTAATATTTCCTCCTTCTTCCATCTTCTTATGTTTAATATGTTCACATGACTCAAAAAAACAAAACCATGAAATGATTTGTGGTGCAAACCCCAACTTGTCCTCCTGTGCTCAGTTTCCACCTGTGAGTTTCACATGCTTCATTCCAAGGTTTCTTCCATACAAACTAATCCAGTTTTAGTTTCCCACATTTTTGCGCTAGTTTGCATAAAAGTCCTCATCTATACTTTCCTTGTTCAGTTCATATATTTTATAGATTTGTCATTAGTACACAAATTGCTTTATAGAAATTTGACACATATAATCGTTTGTGCTATGTTTAGTGTTTCTCCCATTTTGAGGGGTTTCTTCTGAGTTTTCATTGATATAAATATTTGTAACAAACGTCACTTGGATATGTCAGCTTCACCAGTGTCTTTGACACTGTATCTCCACAAGCTGTGGCTCTAATCACCAGCCCAGCATGGGCTCGGTGCAACCAGAGGCCGCCTCAGGGCTTCCCCGGTGCTATGCAGAATCAGATGCCCCAGAAAACACTTAGCACCTGTGCAGAATTACAATAATCCTGATTATTGTGAAATGAGTCTTAGAGAATAACAGAGAGTGAATCTTAGAACAAAGGGAAATAGGAGAAGTCATTTTTTCTGCCCTCACCCCCCAGCATATACGGAAACAGTGGTTTATAGGCCCCTAGGATCGTGCTTGATGAATCTATGAGTTGTGCTTGAGATCAGATGGCAGCCTGCACAGTAGTGTCCTTAGAAACAGCCTTCCCTAGTTTCCTGCCTCCTTTCCTTCTTCTTCACTCATATCTCCCTGGACTTAAACTCTTGAGTTAAGTAGCAACATCAGCTTAGGTTCTACAGTCTGGAGAACTCAGAGGAAGACAGCTGGAACTGAGGATAACCCTTAACTATGTGTTGGGGTCCGTGCAGTAGATGCGGGGCACATGAAGGGGTGAAGAGTTGTTCCATTGCAGGCAGGACCGCAAGGAATTTCTCCCTGTTTGGCAGGGCCCGCCCGGCAGACGTCTCTACAACCACCTGAATGCAACTCCACCTTTTGCATGGACACCAGACCACCCTGCGGAAGAATTTTAATCCATCCAGGCATTTGTTTGCTACTGTGAGGCTGGCCTTTTGCTCAGTGTGAGCTTGGAGGTTAATGTCGGTGATAGCGTTTTGCAAAAGGGCCCTCTATTATTCCTACTGTCTTGGCTGTCCCCATTGAGCTTATGCTAATCAGGGGATCTAGATTTAGGTTTTCATTCTTTCCTCATTCTTTTGATTCCCCTTTTATTTGTGATACAAGATTGAGTTGTAGGGTAAGAATTGTAGCAGGAACTTCCAGGTACTGTTAGCAGGAACTTCTAGGTATTGTTTCTAAGTAAAACTATGGCAGAACTATTCTTAGAAATTCCCAACTTGACCATGACGTAAAAAGTCTGAGCCAGAGTTTGACTGATTTTGCATAAATAAAGCGGACAGCTTTCCCGCATTGTCCATTATGATCATGAAATCCTAGTGGTCCGTCTTCCTTTCCTCTTTGCACCTCATCCACGCACCCTTCTCGAGTTTAGAACTTGGCTGGAGCTGGACTCCGGCAACTATGGACATCTCAGGATGAACCCTTGGAGTGCTGTTTCTCTCCGGTCGGATGCTGACAGAGAACCTGCTGCTGGCAGAAAGTGAGACTGGAAATAAGTCCTGCTTGTAGTAACATAAAAATAATTAGGGATTTTCATCTGCAGTTTGTGGGACAAAGAGCAGAGGCAAACTTACATGTACCACAGTTATAACACCTCTCGTGTCTCAGGGGACATGGGATGCTAATAAACATAAAGGTTATATGTTCTGTTAATGGTATTGGGAGATCTATGTAAGGCCCTGTGGAGCCCATTGCCCATGTAATAGTCTGAGACATCATGCTGATTATTCATTCGTTGTTTCTCTACTCCAGCACTGCTTTCCTAGACATCCCTCTGTGAATTCCTACAAATAATAGTTGTATTTGGCAACTGGCTCTTTGTTGGGCTTTTCAAAAAGGGAACACTGGAGCGAGACTGAAAGCCTGGAGGAGAAGAAGCAACCATTTCCTTGTCTCTTCCAAGAGATTGGCTTCCAGCAGCATCCTGCTCAGAGACCCACACTCCTGCTATGTGGAAGCTCTCCAAGCTCTCAAACAAGTCCAACTTCTTTTACTGCCATACCCCTGGGATCGTAACTTCTTTCTGGGGTGTTATTTATGTAACATATCAAGCTTTTCCTTTTTCTTTTTGCTTTCTGCTTAACAAGTTCTTTGTAATATATTGTCTCTGCTACAAAATCAGATCGAATTTAATATGTTGACATGGTTGTTCTTTCCAGAGGTAATATATGAAGCTATCTTGCACATGTAAAATGGTTCTCAAAGCTTTCTTATTTGGTAAGAGGACTTGGATTCGATGGTGGCCCTCATTTATTGAGACACAGATGTGAAGCTTTCTCCACATGCTGCAGAGGGAGACATGTAGAGGTTTCAGATGGGGATGGTAAAGTGGATTGAATCATAAGATACCTGTACATTAACGCTGTAGATGCATCCCCACTCCATCACAGTGGATCGAATACTTCCTTTAGTGAGGGAAGCATCAGGATCTTTAAAAGCCTGGTGGCTGTTGTCCTCTGTAGGTCAGGCAGGATGGAGTTAGATGCTTCTATTTCATTGGATTCCCTGGTCTCAGTGGGGAAGTTGGAATCTTGTAGTGGCAGAACCACATGGCAAGAGAACAATGAGGATGCATGTCCAGCAGCGGGCATCAGACATGAGGAGATAATGAGAATGCTTGGCCAACAGGTTCTGAAAGGAAATAAACATTCTAATAGAATGATACCTCATCCCTATAATAGGATAAAAAAAAAAAACAGGTCTTAGGGCCAATATTGTGGTGCAGTGGCTGAAACCACCACCTGCAATTCTGGCATCCCAGTACTGGTTTTGAGTCCCAGCTGTTTCGCTTCTGATCCAGTTCTCTGCTAGCATGTCTAGGGAAGCACAGATGACAACCCAGGTACTTTGGACCCTGCATGCACAGGGGAAAGCCAGATGTAATTCCAGGCTCCCAGCTTCAGCCCAGAATAGTGTTGGACATCTTAGCCATTTAGGATGTCAACAATGAATTGAAGATCTCTTCCTCCTTGCCTCTTCCTCTGTAACTCTACCTTTCAAATCAATAAAATAAATCTTAACAACAACAATAAAAAAAAACCCTCAAGTCTCATGAAAAAAAGCTAATCTAAGTCAGCACAATGGAGAGTTCAAGCCTTTCATCTAGTCAAAAAGCAACAAAGAGAGACTGAAGCAGTGGTCTAGTGGCTAGTCCTCACCTTGAATAAACCAGGATCTCATATGGGCACTGGTTCTAATCCCGGCAGCTCCACTTCCCAACCAGTTCCTGCTTGTGGCCTGGGAAAGCAGTCGAGGATGGCCCAACACCTTGAGACCCTTCACCCAAGTGGAAAACCTGGAAGAAGTTCCTGGCTCCTGGCTTCGGAATGGTGCAGCACTGACCTTTGTGGTCACTTGGGGAGTGAATCATCGGACAGAAGATCTTCCTCTCTGTATATCTGACTTTGCAAATAAAAATAAAATAAATCTTTAAAAAAAAAGCAACAAAGAAAAACAAACTAAATCAGTTGATGAACTCAAGTCACTTAAAAAGTGTTCTTCAACTTGACCTCAAGAATGTACTGCAGGGCCCGGCGCGGTGGCGCAAGTGGTTAAAGGTCCTCGCCTTGCACGCCCGGGATCCCATATGGGCGCCGGTTCTAATCCCGGCAGCCCCGCTTCCCTTCCAGCTCCCTACCTGTGGCCAGGGAAAGCAGTCGAGGACGGCCCAAGGCTTTGGGAACCTGCACCCGTGTGGGAGACCCGGAAGAGGCTCCTGGCTTCGGATCGGCATAGTATCGGCCCGTTGCGCTCACTTGGGGAGTGAATCATCGGATGGAAGATCTTCCTCTCTGTCTCTCCTCTCTGTATATCCGCCTTTCCAATAAAAAAATAATAAAAATAAATCTTTAAAAAAAAAAAAAAAAAGAATGTACTGCAAACCTTCTTCAGAGAGAATGTACTGGGCCCAGCATGTTAGCCTAGTGGCTAAAGTCCTTGCCTTGAATGTGCTGGGATCCCATATGGGTTTCAGTTCTAATCCTGACTGCTCCACTTCCCATCCAGCTCCCTGCTTATGTCCTGGGAAAGCAGTAGAGATCAGTCTAAATCTTAGGATACTGCACCCGTGTGGGAGACCTTGAGGAAACTCCTGGCTTCTGGCTTTGGATTGGCTCAGCTCCGGCCATTGTGGCCACTTGGGGAGTGAATCAGTGGACGAATGCTCTTCCTCTCTGTCTCTCCTCCTCTCTGTATAAATAAATCACGTATACATAAATCATATGTATAAACAAGTCACAAAAAATTATAAAAAGAAGAATGTGCTGCCATTTACTATCATAGCTATTAACAAAGGGAAAGTAAATATCCGTTGTATAACATAATATATTCATTGTATTGTATAGTTTTTATGGTAGCTTGTAGGAAAAATTCTCAACTCCTATAGTTACAATGTAGAGCGTGCTAAAAGCCAGGGCCTGGCTCTGATTTTAAGGGTGACTTACTATGCACATTAACAGATACTCAATGTAAAAGACAAAGCCTTAAGAGAAAAAGGACGGAGACATGAAATCTGGAACCGAAACCTATAGGTAAAGGAGACTGGGAGTTTGTAATATTTAAATTATTCCAGAACCCCTTATTAGCAAAGGCAAATCTTTTTATATGCCATGAAAAGGGGTCTTCCTGAATATGGAGACTATGCAGAAATTTCAACTGTAACAAGCATCTCAATAGATGAAACTTACAATTAGCTTAGTCTCCTCACTTTTCGTTGGTTCAGGCTAAAAACTATGGTTGGAATTCATGTCTAGTATAACATGAATGAAAAGGTACTCTGCCTCTGTCAGGGGAATTAAAGTGTATGGATCATATATACAAGAATGAAGCAGAAGAATATGAACAGGCCTGGAGTCTGAGAATGTTGTACAAGGGAAGGATGTGAAAAGCAAGATTAGGTAGGGGAGAATTTGAGGACACTCATCTATGGCTCAAGCCTTCACAGTATTCTGGGTTGGCTCTTGGGAATTTGGTTATAGTGGTATCTTGCAGTAGATAAAGCAATGCTGTCCCGAATATCCTGCACATGAGATTGGAAAAGGTTTGGAATCCTAAAGAATATTGGAGTGTTAAAATAAGGTTTCATCACCTACAGATCCTGAGAAGCCCCAAAGGATACTCCCTTTCTAAAGCAAGCAATGAATCTGTGACGGTGTCTCCTGCATCTTTAAGAAGGTTTGTGCTTGCTCTCCTGTTTAGGCTAGAGCTCATGGTGAAAGAAGCTGCCATGGAACTGTCATCTTTGGAATTCACGAGGATGAAGGATTTAAGAAGTGCCAGAAGCCAGGTGGCAGCACCGAATCATCAGAGGGAAGTAGCTCCTATTACCATAATGAATAAGGTCAACATATGTCACAGTTTTCCCAGGGCAGTTTTGCCTGTCATCTTGGCATAATTATTAATAGTACCAGGCTTCACTCTCAAAAGTGTCCTGGTTTTGACAAGAAATCTTTGGTCGTCCTCATAATGGACAGAAAGAGTGCAGTGACAATAAGGTTGTCTTGATCCACAGGGATCCAAGGTGATTATTATTAGCTTATGTTGTTTCTATGGTCAGAGTAGGACAGTGGACTTAGATGTTACCTGATTTATTCAACAATGACAACAACAATGTTTGTATCAAATGAGAGCTGCAGAGTAGTGTGCCAATGTTAGCCATGATAATAAGACTTGAAATTTTTCATTTACTTTTCACATTCAGGTTAGTTCTCATACCCAGAGTCAAAGGATTAAAGCAGAGGCTGAATGTCCTTGAGGAAGTGTCTCTAACCTTTTCTCAAAGAGGCCCATGAGTTTTTTGGTTTTGTGGTTTATGTTTTTTGTTTGTTTGTTTCACTTTTTGAGGGGCAGTGCACACTTGTTGATAAATGGAGCCATGACTCTTATCATCTCATAGAGAAACCAACCAATGAGTCTGTAGATTCGTGCGATTATTTTCCTGGTTCTCACTACATTATTGGGATAAATATTCTTGGCACCAGAAGGCTTGTACATTTGCTCATAGATTTGTGAAGTAATGTCTGAAATGGAAATACATGCCAGGTGAAAGTCCTTGAGACTGCCAGCCATCCTTAACCAAGGTAGCGAATTATATTATTGTCATTTGAGAAAAATGGTAGTCTCTATAATATCAAGTTTAATTCTCACTTCTGCAAAACACACACACATCTGAATAATGGATATAATTATCATATAACATAGCATAATATGGTACATATAATATAATGTTAGGATGCTATATATGTCAGAAGATGCATCCCTAGTTGCAGTCACCATGCCGAGCATGGGAGCCTTGTTGGGGCAGATCAACCTCAATAGATGTACCTGAATATATAGGCAATATGCAAATATATAGCTCTTCAACTTTTCTCCATCTTGAATTCAAAAGCAGAGACTACCATCTAAGAGAGATTTCATCATTCAACTCTATTTTTCTTTCAACTCTATTTTTCTTTAAAAGTATAATATATAATTTTGGCATCTGTCATGACCATCAAGTTTCCTGCTTGTTAAAACTCTCTATACACAGATTGCTGTTGACTTACATTCTTTTAACTTTACAGCAGTGCATTATTGATAAGAATCTGGTTTCATTTCTTTTTGAGTGTTGATGTCTCACAGGTGAGTGTAAGTTCAGCTCCGAGCCAGGTTTGCAATCAGAGGGGAAATAATTGTTCCTCCTCAGTGGACTCTGCTGCTAAGCTATGATATTTTTCGATGTATGGTAAATGCCAATGGGCATACCAGTTCTAACTTTAGTCCCACTTAAAGTCAAGGAGCATCCATACTCCTGGATACTGATCTGCTCTGGGAAGTTGATACTCTTCAGTGACTAGACCAGTTAACCACCCACCCAGGTCCTGTTGGCCTATTTGGAGGTAACCAGTCAGAGGTAGAGACATCATCAGCATGCCTTTCATTTGCAAGATTCTGAACTCTTATTTATTCAACTTCTCAATGTCACCTCTACATTTCACTTTGAATCTAGTTTTCTCAGCTTCCAAGTGGGAAAGATTCATGTAGAGTGTATTATTTTGATCAATTTTCTTCTTTATAGTATTTGTGGCTCTAGCAGCAATTGCTTACTATATGCTAGAGAAAAAGTACAAGGATGATAAAATAATCCCTTTCTCCTCCTTGGGGGATTCATTTGAGACTATAATTTTATACAGTTGGCAGAAACTCCATGAGATTTCTTAGCCCTCGGGACATGTGTAATTCTTGGACCTAGTAAACAAACTCATTCATAACTCATATGTATACAGTTTAATAGGACTGCCAAGGAGTATTTGCCTGGTTATGAATTTATGCACACAAATGACAGATACACAACACAATTTTTTAAATTAGGAAAATGCACTGAGGATTTTATACTCTCACTTGTTTAGCAAATGGGGACAGCAACTGAAATGGAAATATTAAAAATACTGTACTGTAGATTGCAGAGTAGTCAATGAAATACTGCTAATCAATGTATGATATTAATTCATTCATCTATAAAGCATGTATTTATTAAAGGATTCAAGGCCTTGGGACTTGCTTTTCATTTTGTCTAGAATACTGTTTTAAGAATATCTCCTTTCTCTCTGTAGACATTAGCATGGAGTCTAGTACCTCACAGAGGCTCCATGTAGTTCCGCCGCTTGACAAGTATAACAGCCTGAGTTTCTGCAACATGCTAGGCATCAGCCAGCTAAGTACTCTTGGTTTACTCAGAATCTGACTCAAAGTTAGACAGACTTATACATAGTACATATTAATGACATAATAACAAATAAATAACAATAAAGTTAATTGTGATGAATATTAACAATGCAATATACAAAGGTGCAAGGTGTTTGGAGAACACACACAGAGATCGCCAGTCTCAGGTATCTCAGTACTCACTTGCTATTACTGTAGGTCAGGTAATTCTTTGTGACAGGAGGCTATCCTGAGCATTGTGGAGCAACCAGCAGAATCCATGGCTTCTGAAAACTAGACGGGATAGGACTCAGTCAGCCCTAGGTGGACAGCTGGAAATGTTTCTAGACATTGTCAAATGTCTCCTGGATGCATTATTGCCCTAGGTTGATAACTGACTCAACTCAGTAATGCAAAGTAAGGGCTGGAAGAAAATTTATTTTCCCAATTATCAGCCTATAATAGAAAAAAAATTGAACAGTATGAAACAAACAAAAAATTTCTAATTTTATGTGATTTCTCTTGATAACCATTGTTTCAGCATATTAACTTATTTATTTGTCTTGTTTAGCTCTGTATTTTTTTTCTTTTCCATAGATGAGAAACACTCTAGATACTCACTGTTGTGTAATATAACATTGGTCTAACATCACTCTCTTGTAATTTGAAAAATATCTCTTTTCCTTTCAAATAGAAATTTTGGATGTTTTGTCTTTTCCCTAAAACTAAATCCATCGCAAAAGATATTTGACTTGAAGGTTCAGATGGCCACATTCCACCAGGCTCTGGCTCCGCTCTCAAGCTTTGTGCTAAAGCAGGACATGCTTTGTTGCTAGGTCAGCCAGAATAACTCAAGTCACTGGGTTCCTGCCACCCACACAAGAGACCTGGATTGAGTTCCTTTCTTCCAGCTCTGGTATGACTCAGCCCCAGCCGTCATGGGCATTTGTGAAGTGAATCAAAGAATGGAAGCTGTCTGTTACTCTCTGCCTGACTCAAATAAAAATAAATAAACAAGAGAACACAAATCCACTGTCCAGCTTCAGTCTGTGCACACTCCCCATTCCTATCTGCAAATGAATCAAAGTCTTTATTTTGAATTTACAATATATTCCTTTTCTAACTCCTTCTTTTCTTCTCACCTTAAAAACTAAATATTTGCGGGTAAGGGACAATTTCAGTTTTCTCAGTGGTTTGACTGTCATTACAAGATAAAAAGGCAAACATCTTTCAGTTCTGTGATAGCCTGGTAAATTATTTTTAGAAAACAAATTGAAAATCAGTACAAGGAAAGAAGAGCGATGGCAGCATTTTTAAGACTCAAAAATTCTCAATAACAGGAAAGCAGAGTGCTGAGCCGGCTGCACTGGCATCCACCTGGATGTTCTTGATAAATAATTCACAACTAATTTGCCTGTTTGAAAGATTAAAAATGTATTCGAAGGGCCATTTACACTCAATCTGCCTGGTGTTGATCTAAGCAGTAAAGATAATAATGAAAAATCTCTCAAGAGATCATACTCTGCAGGGGGAATTTTGGGAACTGGCATGAGACCAGCTTTTGTCCAGGAACTTAAAGGGTTTCCAAAATGGAGCCGATGGAGTGTTACAACTGTTCCCAGTTTCTTTCTTGATGTGTTCAATATAAAATTGCTCTCGGTACTTTCAGCCAAAAGATGTACACATCTGCCTCTCCAAGATTAAATGATGTCTGCTGACAAGAAACAGGCATTGTAGAAGCATATTTAATATGGAAGGACATGTTTTCTTTTCATGGGGTGCTAAGGGAATGGCATAGCATTAGCATTCTCCTGACCTGTGTGATGCTATAGAGCAGATTTTTGTCCTTCAGCACGAATCACAGGAGACAGGATGCTTTGATTAACGGGAGAGCAGAAGATCAAGGAAGATATCTAGCCTGCTGGTCCAGTCACCTACTTAGAGCCATTGCAGTGATGAAACAATATTTGATCTAAAACCACACAGTGCTTCTAAATAAGCACTAGATAAGACACATATTTCTCAAGGGAGATTTCACTCCTTTGTCCATTCCAGAAAATCCCTACACCATCTCAAGCTAGGAAGACAGACAACACAGGAAGTAATTAACAAGACATTTCAATCAACAATTCCTCTTATTTCAGGCATGTCTTTAAGTTATTCAAATGGATTTGCCTTGATTTTTTTTCCATTTTCTAATTATATATCACTTTACTGTTTCATTTATTAATTGTTGGAGAAAAATAAATATTGATAAAATTGGCATGAATGTTTTATTTATGTCTTTAATCATAAGAATTGTGAGATGGTTTTAATCTCACTTAAGCATTAACAACATTGAACATTTCGGCAAAAGCCTCATTAAAGGTGACTCCATCGTCCTACACTGGGGAGGTGGAAAACAAGTAGCAGGAAAATATTTGTACATGAAAATAGTTGCTTTGGGGCAGCAAGACTGTTTATTTCTTTATGTTTCAGAACCCTGCAGCAAAGGAAGCCAGTGCTAAGTTTTATTTATAACGTACTTACTTAACTCGATGGAATCATCGGGAGTCAGGAAAGAATCCTCAACAGAATGCGATCATTCTGCAAAAGGTTTTTCTGCTAAGATAGTTTCTGGTTAATTTCATTAGAAAATAGGAGTTCTCTGTGTCTGTGTGGTGGTGTGGCCTGCTAATCCTCTGCCCTGTGGTGTTGGTATACCATATGGGCAGTGGTTCATGGCCCAGCTGCTACACTTCCAGCTCCGTGCCTATAGACTGAGAAAGCAGCAGAAGATGGTCCAAATCCTTAGGATCCTGTACTCATGTAGGAGACCTGGAAGAGGCTCCAGGCTCCCAGCTTCAGAGCAGCTCGGCTCCAGCTGTTGGAGCTATCTGGTGAGTCATCAGCATATGGAAGTTCTTCTTTCTCTGTCTCTTCTCTCCCTTTGTAAAATCTGCCTTTCATATAGAAATAATATACAAAAATAAGTATCCAGTTGAGTCTGTGTATCTCAGTTATCGTCATCAGTCAACAAGTGTAATGTGGTAGGCATTTGGTTTGGCAGTTAAGATGCTACTTAGCATGTTCATATCTCCTACAGAGATGTACTTACTGTTCTAATTTCATGCTAATGTGCAGCCTGGACAGCACTGGGTGATGGCAAGCGCTGGGGTTCCCACCGCAGGACAGAGATCCTGGTTGAATCCCACTCCTGACTTGGGTTTGACTCTTACAGGCATTTATGGAGTGAATCAGAGGATGGCTTATCTTCTTTTTCTCTTTCTTTCTGTTTTTTAAATAAACAATAAAGTAGTGAAGTTTTAAAAAATATTAAGTGTTACTATCCTGAAAATACTATTTAAAATTGACTACCAAAATAAATGATAGAATCAAACTTGAGATCATGAGATGGGTAGGAGATACAATCTTTTCTAAAACTCTTTTTTTTGGTAAATTTTGTGATTTGTTGATTTGATTAGTAGTATTTTCTTCTTTTGCCATTTATATCAGGTTCATTAAGTTGTTCCATTCTTATGATTTGAAGATTGCTATGGCAAGTTATTTGTATTTATATTTATCCACATTAATATTCTCATCCATTTTTCTTAATTTTATCCATTTCTGGTTACTTTTTGAAACAGAATATGGATAAATTTGTCAACTCAGAAAATTCTCTTGATGCGTTACGATTTTATTATTGCCAGTACATTTATTATTGAGTCATCTAGTCTATTTGTTTTTAACCTAGCATACTTTTTCTCTGCTTATATTTTCTTGTTTTATTTTCCTGTTTTTAAATAGTCAAGACTTCCCCCATGTTCATTCAATAAATATATTCATTCATTAAATAATTATGGTTTCACTTCTATTTTATTACTGTTGACTCAAAATTTTAGCACTCATATAGATATATACACTTTTAAACTAAGTTGAGAATTAGTGTTTCTTTTCTTCTTTACCTTCTAAAGGTACTAACTGGGGCAAACATTGTGACATAGCTGGTAAAACCACTGCCTGCAGTGACAGCATCAGTGACCAATGTAGGCAACAGCTTGTGTCCTAGCTGCTCCACTTCTGACCCAGCTCCCTGCTAATGAGCGAGAAAAAACAGTAGCGGTCCACACACTTAGATCATCTTCCTCTGTTTTTGCAGTCATGTTGGCAGGAAGCTGCATCAGCAATGGAGTAGATGGAAATTGAACCAGCACCCATAGGAGATTTGGGCTTCACAGGCTAAGCATGCTGTAGTACAACACCAGACGTTTTGGCTTAAAATTTTAAAAATACAATGTTACTAAACACAATAAGGTTGTTTTGCTTTTGTTTCTTAACAGCATGCATTTCATCTTCCCGTAGTGTTTCCCGACTCCTTGCTCACTATTGATTCTTGTATATCAGTACTTCTAGTTCTATAAACGTATGTGTTTATTTAATTGGCTGTAGAATTATAATTTAGTTGGTTTTGCTTCACAACTTTACAGATTTCAATCTATTTTCCTGAACAGGAACAATTTTTAAAGAATTATTTATTTTTATTTACTGCCAGATATACAGAGAGGAAGATCTTCCATCCAAAGATTCACTCCCCAAGTGAGCGCAATGGCCAGTGCTGCGCCAATCCAAAGCCAGGAGCCAGGAACTTCTTCTGGGTCTCCCATGCAGGTGTAGGGTCTCAAAGTATTGGGCCATCCTCGACTGCTTTCCCAGGCCACAAGCAGGGACCTGGTTGGGAAATGGAGCTGCCAGGATTAGAATCAGCACCCATATGGGATCCCAGCACGTGTGAGGTGAGTACTTTAGTTGCTAGGCCACTGCTGGGCCCTGTGAACAGGAATAATTTTTTAGGGATGATTTTGTTGAATTTCCTCTTTATTTATGTTCTATAATCTTGTTGCAATGTGTCTGGATTTGAACATTTAATGTGCAGGAATACTGATTCCTTTTGATACATCACAGATGACAAGTTTTGCCTGTGTGTCTTTAGCATTGAGGAATTTCAGGAACCACCTCTTGTAACATTGCTCTGCACCTATTTCTCTGTTCCTCATTGCGGTGCACCCATTACAATCTAATAACTACATTATATTAGCGTCACAGCTTTAGCTGTGCATAGGTACATAGGTGCAGTATTTTTCTCAATGATTTTGCTTCACTTTGTGATTTTTAGGTGATGTCTTGGCTTCTGAAGCATATATTTCCCTTCCTGTATTTTTCAATTTATAAAATACACTTGAGCAAAATGTGGGAGTTTGACCATTGACTCAATTCACTAGCCTAATCTGAAAGTTGTCAGAATTTTTTTAAAAGACACTGGAAAAACAAACAGAAGTAAAATCAAGAATTTCAAAATGTTACATTTCCGTAAGCACACACTCAATCCCAATTTCTATTTATTTCTCTTCAGTCCTAAAAGGAGAAAACAAAAATTTTATTTAAGCCATTCTATCCGTCATCTTTGTGTTACTTGACAGTAATTCCCTAAGCTTCAATTGCCTACTTGTAATTAATGAAAAAGAAAGCTTCCTTCTGATCCTTCTCAAGCAAGATATTCTACATAGCCCATCCCCCCTTTCTAATACAGTACGTGTTTCTACTTTGTTATGTCAAGAGAAGAAAAAAACACAATCTTATAGCATTGGCCTGTGTAACCAACATGGGTTTGGATAAGAGCAACACAAGGTAAGGGGTGGCTTTTGATGTGCTAGAAAGCAGGAGACTGGAAGGGTGTATGCCCGAGAGCTGGGAATTCCAGCCAAGGATAGGAGAAAGATTTTTAAATTATCGCCATACTTTTGGATCCTCCCAAGTAGACTGGTAATAGCAGTGATTGTTGCCATGACAACCTACAAATGATGTTAGAGTCATCTAAATCATGATGCACTTACATCGTCAATAACAAAGCATCAAGGAGGCAAATTCTAGTCTTTCAGTTCCCTTAATTTTTTTCTTACATTGTCCCCTGGGCCATGGGCATATGCACTCATATAGTAGTTTAACTTCAGGACAGAAACAAAATATATTCAAACAGAAATTAGGTGACTCATGAAAATCTCAGAGGGAGTTGGAATAAACCCCAGAAAGGGAATTTGATGGAATGGAATCTTATAGCACTTAGACCTTCCCCATTCCTGGTCCCAAGATTTAGTTCCCGACATAAGAGTCATGTGTCATTCTAGCTAACTATACTCTTTAATTATCCCTGAAATCAGCAAATTCAGACCCCTAAAATTGAATATTCCTTAGCAGAAGAAAATAGGTGATTTATTAGTTGCCCTTCTGTTCAGATAATTTTCAACAGATAACTGAATTAAGCTAATAACCCAGACAGTGCTGAGTGAAGTACAGGTTTAAAATCCTAGTAACACATTGCTGGAAGCTAATTTTTAGTAGGATGGTAGAAGTTATAGAATCAAACATAAAATCCAAGGTCAGGCATTTAGCCTAGTAGTTAAGGTGCCTGTGAGGATGCCTACCTTTTGTATCGTTAGGACTTGAGTTTGATTCCTGGCTCCAGTTCCTGATTCTAGGCTTCTGCCAATGCAGACCCCCGAGGCCGTGATGATACATCAAAGTAGATGGGCCTTCCAAAAAGGAGCCTTGGATTGGGTTCCAGGTTCCAGGTTTAGCTAGACCCAGTCCTGGCTGTAGCAGATATGTGAGAGAATAAACCAGTGGATAGAAGAGATCTCTCTCTCTCTCTCTTTTTTATCAAATTTTAAAAACACAAAACCCAAGCTCTTACTCTAGTTTACCATCCATTTAGATGAACATTTAAAGATCAGAGATTTGAAATGATTTATCCAAGTTCTAACAATTTGTGGGCTGTGCCAAGAACAGAAAACCTGTGCTCTCCGCTCCTAGAGCAGTGGTCCTTGTATTGTATGACACTGAATGTGATGCTTTCTTCCCCCGGTACAATCAACAGAGCTTCATGGATCATTATGTGGGTGGGAGTGAGTAATTTGCTGTAGTAGTCATCCTCCTCCTATTGTCATATACGGAACAGAAAGTTCAACTTTCCTGTACTAAAAGCAACATAATAATTAAAATGAACTCCAGTGAACATTTGACACATGCTTAGTCTCATTGCGGCAAGTCATTTCATAATCTTAAAATTCAGACTCTAAGGGAAATAGAAAATAAGCTACTGGAGTGACTTGAATATTATTTCTGAAGAGGTTAAATGAAAATCCAAGAACATAGCCAAAACTATTTCCTCCAAGTGACCTTGGGCAGTGGCAGAGCCGTCAGCCGCATTTGGGAGATGCTTCTCTGGCAGCAGAAGCCCGGGCTTGCGGCAGCTCGAGTCTATGATCTGACTCAGCTCTTAATGATGTTCTCTTGCAGCAAATATCTCATTTCCCGAGGATGATCAACAAGTAAAAGACGCCGCCTTGCAAAGCTGTTCCTCAATTTTGCAGCTTTTGTTTTTCCCATTTCTGGCTTTCAGTAAACAATTTAAAGAGACAGATTTAGCCTTTGCACTTCACTCTGATCACCTGATGAGTCATGGCACATCGAGAAAGGAAAGATGTCAAGGATGTTTAATCAGTGATGATTTAAACAGGAGACTTATTTGAGGGAATTAACAAAATCAGCATGCTCATTGCTCACGCGTGATTTTCCTTGCTGGTAGGACTAAATGAAAATCAAAACCCAAAGCAGTGGAAGTCTTTCAGGTCCGATTCATGCTGCCAAAGTGAAGAGGCTGCCAGAATATGAGGCTGAATCACCTCCTATGCCAGTTACAGCTGTGGTTTTTCAGATTTATGATGTATTTCTTGATTCCAATGCTTTTTTTTTCTTGTCGTCTGAAGCTTTATTCTTATCTCCAATCCTCCACCCCTTGCCTTTCTCTCCCTCTGTCTTCCTTTTTAGGTCCTGATTGCCAGGCAGTGAAAGCATTTGGTATCACACCAATTGGGCCTGTCCTAATTTAGCCTTATGTAAACATCCTGGGGTAAAATATTCTGAAAGAGGACTGAATCACTGCCCAGTGATTCTTAGGGAAGTCATCAAAGACAAGTGGGCCAGAAAAAGTACTTAAAATTATTAAGACAAAAATGTTTGGGAATAGCTATAAAATTAAAGTGGTGTAGATTTTTTAAAAATCAATGGTAAAAGTACAGTTGGTAAAAAAACTGACTTAACTACCCTTCCTGGAAGAAAAGCCAGGCAATTTATTGACTAAAAGTTTGGCTCAAGCTGCAGGCACAGTGCTGCAAACTTGGGCTGCATTATAAGAAGCATTGGGTCCATGACTAGGGTGTTAACAATTTAATCCTCCTTTGTGGTCATCGTGATATCTGGATCATTGTATTCAATCCTGGGAGCCAGATTTTTGAGTAATTCATGTTTCCTGCTGGTGTTCTTGGTTACTTCTATGTGCATTTAATTATCATACTGTGTGTCTATATTTCAACCCATCTACCAAAAACTAGTACTACTAAATATGCATGAGGAAAACATCAAACAGAATGTGAATAATATTCCATGGAGTAGATGTACCACAGTTTCTTTAACCACTCTTCCTTGGGCGCACATCTGGATTGTTTCCATGTCTTTGCTATTGTAGATTGTGCTGAGGCAAATATAGGAGTACAGATCCCCTTCTCATATGCAGATTTCATTTCAATTGGGTATATTCCTAGGAGCGGGATAGCTGAATCACGAGGCAGATTAATTTGCAATTCTCCAAGCACTCTCTATACTAATTTCCACAGTGGCTGTATTAGCCTACACTCCCACCAGCAGTGAAGGAGGGTGTCTTTCTCCCCACACCCACACCAGCAGGTGTTGTTAGTTGATTCCTGAATGTAGGCCAGTCTCACTGGAGTTAGGTTTTGTTTGTTTGTTTTTTGCTGTCTCTGGGTTTCTGAAGCTGTTTGTGTTTTTTTCTGTATATTATTTTGTATATTATGTATATGATTCAGCTATTAAGAAGAATTAAATTATACTATTTACAATGGGGTGGTCTCAACTAGAGACCATTATGCTCAGTGAAATGAATCAATCACAAAAAAAAAATACCATATGTTCTCTCTTATATAAGAAAATCAGCATGGAAAGAGTAACTTCAACAATCCGATTCATACTGGTTTGTTTTGTTTTGTTTTGTTTTTGGCTGCATCCCATGTGTTTTGATGATTTTTATTTCAGTTTTATTTATTCCAAATAATTTCTTTTCTCTTGTTCAATTCATCACCGATAGACACAGAAGAATAAAAGAGAAGAACTGAACATTTGTCCCTCCCACTTTCCTCCATGTCTCAACCCTTGCACCCTAATAAGAGACCAACATAAGTGTACATCCCTTGCAACTAGGTAAACAATATTAAAAACAAAGTTAAAGGACCTGGCATGATAGGCTTGTAGCTAAAGTCCTCGCCTTGCATGCACCAGGATCCCATATGAACACCAGTTTTAACCCAGTAGCCCACTTCTCTTTCAGCTCCCTGCTTGTGGCCTGGGAAAGCAGTTGAGGACAGCTCAACTTGGGACCCTGCACCCATGTGGGAGAACCCTGAAGAAGCTCTTGGCTCCTGGCTTCAGAGCAGCTCATCTCCAGCCGTTGCAGCTACTTGGGAATGAGTCAATGGATGGAAGATCTTCCTGTCTCCCCTCCTCTGTATAACTGACTTTACAATAAAAAATAATAAAAATAAACTTAAAATAAAATTAAAATTAAGAAAGAAAACCCCATTGTAAATTATAAATAGCCAATTTCTTCTCAAGCAAATGTCTCCTTCAAGATCAGTAAGAAAAATTCTAGTGGAAATTAAGTTCACCTTTAGTGTCTTGAATAGTGCTTCAGGTGTGACTTCTGACCTCATGAATACAAACAACATTCATTTGTTGATTAGGATGGAAACAATGTGAGAATATCAGAGGGATAAATCACAGGTATAGAACATCCTGATGGAATGCTCTTTCAGTGTGTGTAGGCACAGCTAACTCTGTGTGTTGTTGTGGCTGGAAAAAGTGAAGGAAAGAATCCTGGATCAAGTCATTTGTTGTGTGCTACTATTAATCAGAGCCACTACACTTGGGACAGGCGTTTGGCCTTGCAGTTATGATGCTGGCTAATGCACCTGCATCCTATACTGTGCTGTTTGGATCTGAGTCCTGCCTCTGGCTCCTAGCTCCAGCCTCCTGCCATTGCAGACCCTGCGAGGGAGCAGTAGGGCTCAAGCAGTTGAGTCTCTGGATTCACCTAGGGCACTTGGATTGAGATCCTGGCTCCTGGCTTCAGGCACGAAATTTCTTTAAACGGAAAAAAAGAAAGGGAAAAGAGAATGTGGCATTTGGAGAGTTTTAAATGAATGGGGATGGGGGGGCAGTGCAAAGGCAAGTGCCAAGTGATGAAGCTAGACAGAAAGAGAGACACATTGGGGCTTCATTGGCTTTGCTGAAGAAAATGGGCTTTTATCTTGATGATTATGGAAACCATGTATGTGTTTAGGCAATTAAGTGATTTAAATTAGAGTTGCAACTTAGGAACACCGTGTTCATTTGAATATGGAGGAGTGGGCAGGACTGGCAAGCAACATAGGAAGCACAGAAAAAAACAGAAAATCCTCCTAGCAGTGCGGTAAGTGTATTGGATGTCGCCCGAGCTATTAACAATGGTGACATAAAGTAGTGGAGAGAATCCAGAGAGAGTTTGGTGATATATCCCACAGAAATGGGAGAATAAGCTGACTTTGGGAAAAGGAAAAGAGAGTTAAGGTTCCCATCCTAGCACCACCTGTCTCAGACAGTGAGGCAGAAGAAGTTGGCTCTACAGAGAATTGAATGAACATGGGTTGGGGAAGAGGCAAGTTTGGAATGGGAAGACAAAGAAGATAAGTTTCGTGTTGGATGTGCTGAGTTTGAGGTGCCGAAGGGCTGTAAGTGGAGATGTCTGATAGACACTTGAGAATATGCACCTGGGGCTAATATTGTGGTGCAACAGATTAAGCTGCTGCCTGCAGCACTGGCAGCCCCTAGTAGCACCAGTTTGAGTCCCAGCTGCTCCACTTTCAGTTCGGCTCCCTATTAATGCATCTGAGAAAGCAGCAGAGAATGGTCCAAGTGCCTAGGCCTCTGGCTTTCTCATGAGAGACCCAGAAGGAGCTCCTGTGTCCCGACCTGCAGGCCACGACACTCAAACCCTGAGGGTGGACTGGGAGTCCCGGGCTGCTGGCCCCCAGGCTGCTTGTCCAAGAAACACACGGACATACATACTTGGCAGAAAAGAATGCCTCATGCTCTTTATTTTGCTCCTCATATATATACTGTCTTCTCTAGGGGAGGATGAGAAGGGGTTTTCTGGAACTAATTATCTTCATTGAATCAGGGAAGGAACTAATCATCTATATTGAAACAGGGGAGGAACTAATTATTTCAACAGGAACAAGGGAGGTTCTGTTGGCTTGCTTTGCAGGGGATGGACTGGCCACAATATCCTGCTTGCTGTGGCCCTGCTTGCCCAAGGCAGGCTTTGCAATGCAGCAGGTTGTCAGGTAGGCCAAGTCTAAAGCCCGTAAGTCTGTGGCTCCTAACAGTCCTGACTCCAGGATTTGGCCTTGCCTTGCCCCTGCTTCAGTGGCCATTTAGGGAACCAACCAGTGGATGGAAGGTATCTTTCTCTGTCTCTCCCTCTTCCTAAGACTTTGCCATCCAAACAAATAATAAAACCTAAAAAAAAAAAAAAAACAAGGAAAGAAAAGAACATATACACACAGAAGAGAGAATGGGCATATGGGAGTTCTCAGTATATATCGGTGTCAGTGAGAGCTAGTAGAATAGATCAATTTACTTGTGCAGCATAATATAGAATGAATAGAAAAGAAAGAAGGGAGCTTATTCCTGGGAAAGTCAATTCCTTAGGGTTATCAGATAAAGGAGCCCATGAAGGAATCCAAGCAGGTGCAACCCGAGACAGAATTAGCTGAGTATGCCAAAGACCGGAAACAAGGTCAGCAGCAGAGGAAGAAGGAAGCGGAGACCAAAACCAGACATTTCTCAGAGAGTAAGATACGGGTTAACAGGGAGAGAAAGGGAAGAAGGAATGGGTGAAGGGAATATCATTGTTGAATGGTGTCTATGAATCATATTGAACCTGTAAAAAATTGCAATAAATATGAGGGCTAATATGGTTACATTGCCAGATACCAGTGCAATACAGCACTGGCCTAACCCACAGGCTGCTTACCCTTTATATGGACCTGCCAGAAAACTGAATATAATCAATACATGGGAAGAATTAATAGAAGCATATGAATATGGAAATTATGCTATAAATATGTATACATATAAAATTGCTATGGTTTCTGTTCATTATGATGGAAAGGTTTAAAAACAGAACATCAATAAGGTTTATTAGACGGTAACAATTTTCTTGATATTTCTCTTATGGGAGAAATGGAAAATTGTTTCTATTTTATAAAGTTTTGTGGGGTTGTTCTGAATTTGCTTTGCATATTTCATGTATTCAAGGTAAATATCAAAACTGGCCATTTTATAGTGACAATATATCATATTTATAATTTGGATTCATTGGCATGTTTATATGCAAGAGTTTTCTCCCACTGCTCATTGTTTTCAAGCTGAAGGTTTTTATCTTACTCTTCATCATTGGAAAAACAGGAGAGCAGAATTTACTGAGTTGAGGATTTTAATTCCAATAAGCCCTTGTGGAGGGAACATTATTATTCCCCTTCTACAGGTGAAAAGTTAAGGCTTTAGGAGGTTAAGTAAATTGCCCAAAGCCATAAAGAAGCCCAGTTCTTTCAAACATGTGCATGATCTCCTTATCAGGATTCATATTTTGAAAAACTGCTACTAAAATGTGGGTATATTGCCACACTTTCTTCCTGAAAGTTTGCTAATATTTTCTTATTCAATTACCATCATAAATCACTGCACTGAAAATATTACATATCGGGCCCGGCAGATAGCCTAGTGGCTAAAAGTCCTCACCTTGCACAGTGAGGATCCCATATGGGTGCCGGTTCTGATTCCAGTGACCCCAACTCCCATCTAGCTCCCTGCCTGTGGCCTGGGAAAGCAGTCAAGGATGGCACATAGTCTTGGGACCCTAGGCCCACATGGGAAACCCGGAAGAAGCTCCTGGCTCCTGGCTTAGGATCAGCTCTGCTCCGATTGTTGCAGTCACTTGGAGAGTGAATCATTGGACGCAAGATCTTCCTCTCTGTCTCTCCTCTTCTCTGTATATCTGACTTTGTAATTAAAATAAATAAATCTTTTTAAAATTTGTATTTAATATATCATGAAAAACATGAATTTCAGAGTCCTTTGCTTGATGGTATTGTAAGTAATTAGGATAATTATCATTATTATTATTATCCCTCTCATTGTTAATACTATCATGCTGGAAAATTTGCTCATTCATCCAGAAAACATATAATCAAAAAGGAATACCTTGCAAGAAAACAGTAGGGACAGGTTTTTGGCTTAATAGAGTAGATGTCTGCATCCTACTTCAGAGTAATTGGTTCAGTTCCAAGATCCAAATCTGAACTCCAGGTTTCTGATATTTTAGAACCGTGGAGGCAGTAGTTATGACTCAAGTAATCAGGTTCCTAGTACTCAGTTGGGAGATCTGAACTGAGTTCCTGGCTCCTGCCTTCAGGGGCCATCTGGGCACTTGGAGAGCGACCCCAGCAAATTCTCTCCCTTTGCTTGTCTTTGTCTCTTTGCTTCTCAAATTAAAAATAATCGTAAAAAAAGGTACAGTCTATGTTCTGTAATGTAAGTGGCTCATGACAGCATGTTTATTCCTCAAATAGCACTCCAACCTTCATGTTTATGTACTGGTGTTTAAATTTCTATTAACGGGAAATGAAGGCTTTCATTTCACAAGAGATAAGACTTCAAGAACATGTGCCCTTGGACAGGTAGGAACTTCTTAAATAAAGTTTAAAAAGAAACCCTAAGGCGTAAAGTACTGTTGTGGTTGGATACAGATGACGAGAATAGACACAAGATGTCACTTCACGACTGAAGTGTTAGCAGTTCCGGGATGCTACAAAAGAGGGCTGGAAAATGAGACAGAGGTGACCCCAATGCTCAGCTGTGTACTTTTGCTTAAAGGCCTCCCTTAGAAAGATTAATGTCTGTAATTCTTTCTTCCAACACGTTCTAAGTGGTGGAGGTGGTGCTTTTCGTTAATTCTGAAACACACCGCTTTCTTTAGCAGCTTGCCTGTGGCATCTGCCTTCAGATTTACCATGTGTTTCCTTGCTGGTTGACGTATGCGTGTTACCTTCACTGATGGTTTAAAGCAGAAGTGCTTGAAGCCAAGAGCTAGCCACCATAGTGGAAAAGAGTTGGTGTATGTCTGCTAAACAAATAATAAATACCTCCTGGTGCAGTGTGAAAAATGGAAGCATTGGTCTCTTGATTTCCTCTCAAACAGATTTCAAAAGTTGGGATTATAATGTAGCACTTAAAGCTGTTTCAAATAAGGAGCAAAGAAACAAAAAAGAAGGGGTGGATAGGTCTTGGATGAGTTCAGAAGGTTGAGATGAGTGATATGAGGACCCAAATTTTTTTGAAGTAGGAGACATGGTGTTGTTTTTTTCTAGTATTGCTAATGTTTGGATTTTACCCATTTAAAATTTTTCCTTTTATAGAATATTTGATGTGCTTTGAATATTCACTTCTGAATTATGAACATTTATTTATCATTTTGTTATTCATTTTTCAAGTTATTAACTCAAAAAATGTCACTTGAAATTGTCCCCTGAGTGAAAGCAACCAGTATATTGCAGAAAGGATTTTTAATCGGCACATATCAAAAACCAGTGTGTTTACGTTTTCCAACTTTAGAGACACCTTAATAGAATTCATTAGATTTGTGATAAGGTACTGAAGCTGTATTTCCATTTGTCTTGGTCAAATGTCTTGGTTCACCAGCCATAAGAGATGCTCGCTTGTTTGGGATTTGTCCAAGGAGAACTTTTTGCAATCAGCCCAAATAGGGCTTGCGAGAGAAATATGCACAAAATAACATGGCCTTGTTTCAAACCAAACTGGCCATATCCCATTGCTATTTCTATTCCTCCGCCATTTGATTTCATCTTCCATTTTCTCCTGATTACTATTTGCTCTACAACTGGGTCTTAACATCAGATCTGGAAGGCCAGGTTTTTTATGGAGAAAGGAATGAATGAGTAGACAGCTTAAGGTCATTTACATGTGGAATCAAAAGTCTTTAAAACTTCAGGAGTTTCAGCTCAGCCCAGTGTTATTTGGTACATCTTACAAGAGGAACTGTAACAGTTTTTAAGTCATTATGTTCCTATTGACATGGCCAACATTAAGCTAGCTGAATAGTGAATGAGGTTCAGAAAATACATATAGATGAAATATATTATTTCTCTGTTAGGAGCAGAGTTTCAAAATAACAAATTGCCTTGTTAAATTTGTTATGAACCAAGATTACTGGAAAAAAAGCTTAGTTAAGAAAAGAATCTGAGATGATTCATTTTTACAAACAGTAATGAACATCATGGAATTTAAAGGGTTCTACTAAGAATAACCTTTGACACTGAGTAGGGAATTGAAATGAAATGTTGAATCTGAAATGCAGGCCTGGGAATAACTGACATAACCCAAGTATAATTTGCTAAAGCTGACAAGCACTTTTTAAAATCAAGAATCAGGGAAAAAATAAGAGGTGAAAGAAGATAAATTGCAGGTCATTTTGACCATCTGAAGAATAACATTCATTTTGAAGAAAACATTCTATTAAAACAACTGCAAAATAGATTCATGAATTGAACAGCTGTGCATCACTTCTGAAAGATTCCATGGAGAATTTATTAGTATGCATCACATCTAAAAGCTTGGAGTTTAATTATACAAAATTATTAAAGAGGAAACTTGGGTTTTTTTTTTTCTCTTCCTTTCAATGCTTAGTTGGAAATCTTCAGTGTTTTCCACACCGAGTTGGTCTTGGGCTATGCGCCAATACCAACCTCCACCTTTCAGGAGCAAAAATATAGGATGCTAAAATGCAATACAGCATGAGAGTGGTCAACAATCTCCATATCCGCTCTATTCCAAAGTTAACATAACATTGGCCCTATGATGCTGGAACCTCAATCAGATCAGAATTCAAACTCCCCATTGTAAATATAACAGCTAGATGGAATCCACTCTTTGTTATCCTCTGAATAAAGGAAGAAGATAAATATCAAAACTATGACATTATAACTCCACAATCAGTTAAAAGTAAATCCTATGAATGAGTTGCTTTTGTACTTCCAAAATGTCAAAGTGAATTTAACAGAGCAGAATGTTTAGAGCTGTCCAGGGTGCTGACCCCATTTTTCAACAGCTCTGGTCCTCTGCCCCTTCCTAGTGTTTCTCTTCTATTTTTAATTTTTTTTAAATATTTATTCATTTTTATTGGAAAGGATGATTTATGTAAAGGAGAGACAGAAAAAGGGAGATGGAGAAGAGACAGAGAGCTCTTGAGTTTGCTGGTTCACTCCCCAAATTGCTGCAATGGTTAGAGCTGAGTCAATCCGAAGCCAGGAATCTTCTGAGTCTTTCACATGACTTCAGGGTTTTAAGGACTTGGACCATCCCCCCAATCAGGAAGCTGATTGGAAATGGAGCAGTCAGAACCAGACCAGCGCCTATATGGGATTCTCACACTTGCAGGTGGAGGCACCTGTTGAGCCCATTGAGGCATCGTGCTGGCTTCCTAGTGCTTCTCTTTTAAATAATTATCAGAAAGTGGGTATTGTGGCATAGTAGGTAAGTTATTTGGAATGCAACCTACCCACATGTGAGATGAGGATGGAATTTTGAACTTCTATTTTTGGTGTGTCCTAGCTCTGGTTGGGAAGTGAACCAGGAGGCACAATATCTCTCTCTGCATCATTCTGTCCATCAAATAAATGAATCTTTAAAAAAATAAACATAATCAGGGGTAGATGTTTGGTACCACAGTTAAGATTCCATTTAGGAGGCCTGGCATGGTGGCCTAGCAGCTGAAGTCCTCGCCTTACATGACCAGGATCCCATATGGGCGCTGGTTCTAATCCTGGTGGCCCCACTTCCCTCCCAGCTCCCTGCCTGTGGACTGGGAAAGCAGTCAAAAATGGCCCAAAGCCTTGGGACCCTATGCCCGCGTGGGAGACCTGGATGAAGCTCCTGGCTCCTGGCTTAGGATCAGCGCAGCACCAGCCGTTGCGCTCACTTGGGGAGTGAATCATCGGATGGAAGATCTTCCTCTCTGTCTCTCCTCCTCTGTATATCTGACTTTGCAATAAAAATAAATAAATCTTTTAAAAAATATATTCCATTTAGGGGGCCTGGAACAATAGCCTAGTGCTTAAAGTTCTCACCTTGCACATGCCAGGATCCCTTGTTAGGTACTGGTTCAAGTCCCTGTGGGCCCACTTCCCATCCAGCTTCTTGCCTGTGGTCTATGGCTCAAAGCCTTGGGACCCTGCATCCACATGGGAGACCCAGAAGAGCTCCTGGCTTCTGGCTTTGGTTTGGCTCAGCTCCAGCCGTTGTGGCCACTTGGGGAGTGAATCAGGAGACAGAAGATCTTCCTCTCTGTCTCTCCTTCTCTCTGTATATCTGACTTTCCAATAAAAATTACATAAATCTTAAAAAAAATTATTGCACTTAGGAAACCCATAACCCATATCGTATATCAGATTGCCTGGCTTACTACTCAGTTCTGCTTCTGATTCCAGCTTCCTGCTACTGAACACTGGAGGAGAGGAAAAGAGCTAATGGCTCAAGTATCTGGCTCCCTGCCACCCGTGTGGGCAACTTGGATTGAGTTCTTGGCTCCTGGGTTGGCCTGGTGCACCCCTGCTGCTGGGGCATTTGAGGGAGGAAATCAATTGATAGATATCTCTATCCTTCTCTCTTTATCTTCCTGCCTTTCAATTAATAAAATGAATAAGCACAAGTTTAATATCTATCACAAATTTGTCTATAAGTCTTTCTCTTTAAATTATAAATGCTAATAAATCTTCATATTTCTGTGGAAAATGATTTTTAAACTCTGGATATTTAGATTATTATTAAAAAGGATTTACATTCACACAGTTAATTTTGCAGAAGTTGTTTTTTAAATTCTGTAAATTTATTCTTAAATAATGCAACTTCTGACCTGCTTAGTATTCAAAACCAAAAACTGAAATTCTCCTCGCTCTTTGCAGTCTATTGATTTGAGAACTACAGCTGCTGAAATTAAACTTTATTGTTAGCATAGAGCTTTCAGCTGAGGAAGCAATCTCAAATTGGTTTCTTTTCTAGCTGAGCTTAATATTAAATAAATATGTGCCTATAAGTGTCTCTAGCAGATTATTACCTAAAGTGGGACATTCAACTTTGCAGGTGCGGTTCTGACGAATTAAAATCTACTTTGGTGACGGATCTTCCTACCTAGTGTGTAAACATCAGTTTTGAAACAGAATGCACAGTCACTCTCAGAGTTAGGAGAACGAGTGAGAGCGCTTCGTGTTTAATACAGCACACTTTTTTAGTGCCCTAAGCTATGCTCATACAGCAGTACAACTCACAATCCCTGTCCTTGAAAGGATCCCTGCTCAAAGAGAAGACAGAAACAGGTATTATGATATAACACAGACATGAGTGATTATAGAGATTTGCACAATGTGTGATGGGAAAGGATTCTTGCTTATGTTCAGGGGGCAGAATCATGATTCTAGGGAATGCGGAAGGCACCCCAGGGGAAATCAAATAGCAACTGATGAGATGGTCGTCTTTGCTTTATTTTTTAGAACAGAAAGTTCAATTTCCTGGTTCAAGAAAAAGCTCCTATTCTCTAAAAATAATAAACTAATGTTCCCCCTGCTGGCATAAACACTAACTGAAGTAGCGGAAATAATAACCCATCATTTCATAGACATGCCAAAAGACAAGGGAACTGATGAATGGAAGAAAATATGAGAAGTCACACATTTTGAATAACAAGATCAGTAAAGATGTTACCTATTTTGACTTTAAATCCAAAATCAGTGAAATTTTGGAAACTAGAGGAAAGAAATGCAATGTCTTTTTGTGACCACTGCATTCTTCAGAAAACACGGTGACTTGCAAAGATATCCCTTGAAATGGGATGAGAAAAAGATGTCGAAATTTCTCTCAGAAATTAATGAAACGACTTGGTTTGACATTGTGATTATATATACTTATACCTAAATTCTATCAGATCCTCCTTCCTAATAGAACAAAATGGATTATACTCTAAACAGAAAAATCTGTACCCAAAAAATATCACGTCAACTCCCCTGCTGTCATACAATTTTTTTTCCAGAGAGGTGAGACTGAGGGCTTTGAATGAAGCTGTTTGTCAAAGACACTTTTATCCATCAATGATGAAGTACAAGGAAAGCGAATATTAATTACATCCTGTATTTATAAAGCAAAAATATGAATGACAGTTTGTCATTTTACCATGTGGTTTGACCAAAGAAAACAGTAATCTGAATAATTGAGTTCAAAAGGCTTGGCGGGGGGCGGGAGGATGAGGCTTGGTTCCATAGAGCCAAGTTTATGGTCAGGAATACAGAGTAAGAAGGAAAAGTCATCATGCTGTCCACAGATCAAGGAGGCAAAATAGTAAATGGTGAAAAAACCCAGGGATGATTTCATCCTCTAGAAAATAATCCATGGTTATGCCTTACATATATTCATATTTAGATACAAGGTAGCTATCACTACCACCACCACTACAGTGAATATGCTGTGGCGGATGTTATTCTGAAGTTCACAATTTTATTATTTTATTATCCTAAATTATGCACTTTTATTATTTTTCTGCAACACCACACAGATAAAATCTACTTCCTTATTCCATTGCATCTGAGATTCATACCTTTAATTTATGTACCACCAAAGGAAAAAACATTAACTCTAAAGTCATTTCCATTTTAAGCACATTTTCTGAATTTTTTTTTAAGAGAAGAGGAAAAGAAAGGAGAAAGGAGAAGAGAAAAAAGGGGAGGAGAGGAGAACAGGGGAGGGGAAGGGACAGGAGAGGAAAAGAGGGGAGTTGGGAAGGGAGGCAAGGAAAAAAAAAGATTTTTCTGAACACCCACAATGGCCAAGCCTGGACTGGGCTGAAGTGAGGAACTCAATAACCATTTTCCCAGGAATTGGGTCACGTAAGTCCTCACTCCTGCCTCCAGGGTCTGCATAGCAAAAAGAACAGGACCACACACAGGTCCTCCAACACGGGATGTGCGCATCCTCAGCATCTTAACTGCTAGATGGAATGTTCACACTCCCTGCACCTGCACTTGAGCCACACGTGGATTTCAGAGTGAGTGTGAAGTAAGATGTACTTTGGTCTCAATTAAAATGAAGAAATTTACCTTGTTTAATAAGGGAACAAACAATAGCTCAAAGGCGTTCAATAACTTACCTAGTGTCTAGGTCAAGAGAGTCCATGGAATGAACCTTGTTCCAACAAGCGCTTGGAAATCAAGGGCTTCTCCAGAATCACAGCTTACCTGTATTTCCTGCAACAACCAATGCTTGTCTGTGTACCAGCCTCCTCACCTTTTGAGAAAGTGTCTTCAGTATTCAACTAGATTACTTCTAAGGCCCCTCCTAGTGTTCGCATTCTCAGATTATCGGTCTTCACAAACAGGCAGTGGTTTGGAATGTAATGAGAACAAATGACACTGCATAGCCTAATTTTATTACCATGGAAATGAGAATGGGCCCTGAGAAATAAATCATGCCTGGGTACAGCACAACATAGTGACAGCAGGAAAGACTTTTGAATCAGAAAGATCTAATTTCTTGTGTCAACACGGATTCCCTGTTGACTGGGATACTGGGTGATATGTTTAATCTCTTTGAAGAAAAATTTCTTTCTTTAAAAGAGAATATGCATACTTCAAAGGGCTGTTGGGTAGATGAACCATAATAATAAAAGAACAATCCATGACATGGAATAGTTGTTCCATAAATACTACTTATCCATACTTCATCCAAATTAGTCTAACATAAAAGTAGGTCTAAATTCTTGCATTGGATATTTCCTGACTCTAACTGTTCTCTTCTTAAAGATGTCATGTGACAAGGGAAGTGTTGAGACATGGAGAGTTGAAAAGGATAGAGTTAACTGTACAGTGCACCACGAAGAGAGAGGCATTTTACAATGTCACAGTTACAGACATTTGCTATCCCACACCTGCCCAGAATTTTCTGCAGAAATGTCAGGATAATCACCCTTTTCTGCTTTCAGTCCATTGCTTTGAATGAGATTGACAAAACACCAAACTAAACAGAAGAGCATAAGACTCAGGCTTGGGAAGTCAATTTATACCATCAGATCTGCTGAGATTCAATCTGGGAACTTAAAGCCATAGATTTCCATCATGCTGGTGTAAGTCTAAGAAATCAGAGAGTTGAGAGATGGAGACAGTGTCCTCGTAACTGCAGTCCATGCCAAAACCATCAAGGACTTTATCCTTATTTCGTTATGTGTGAGCTACTTAGTTCCTTTCTTGTTTAAGTTACTAGAAATACTACAATGCTCTTAGTAATTGTAAATCAGACAAGACAACGTGTTTACTTGAAGGAATTTGTCAGAAAGAAAAACGATTTTTAACTCCATCACCTAATTTCCTTCCTTGGAAAGAATCAAGACAACCATCGTCACTTTGCAACCTATTTCACTTGCCAGACTCAATGTCAGGAAGGTAGGCACTATAGAAAAGAATCATAGCATCTCTTCCTCTTTCCTTATATGTGGCAAAGCCACACCTATGCCGCCTCTAGAGCCACCACTTGGTTTATCGGATGCTATCCTTTAAAAACCGAAAGACACATTCAAGAGATCACTTGGAGGTTTCTTCTCTCAGTCTTCTGGTAGCACTGGTAAGTGGGTTAGTGTCCATTCCCTTTCCACTCTTTGTAAATGTGCTGACACAAGGGACCAAAGCAAATGAAAAGCAGGCTGCAGGAGAAGGAAAGGAAACCACAGGACTGGAGTCAGTCAATGTCAGATCAGGAAAAAAGTCCTGTGGTGGAGGGATTGGTTATCCAGAATGCAGTGTGAACTGATTTAGAGGTAATGCTTTAAAAGTAGACATTTTAAATCGTTTCTACAAGAAAATACCTGAAGCAGTTCATTTTATAAAGAAAGGTGTTTATTTTGGCTCACAGTTCTTTGAGTTCACAGTCAAGGACTGGGTGAGCCTCGTTGTTTTGAACCTGTGACAGTGTTCCTGCTGGCAGCTTCCCAGGGTATTACAGACTGCCACATGGCAAGAAACATGCAGATGGCTGAGTTTGTCTAAGTGGTTCATTATAAAACCCACCACAATTTAATCACGAGGGCCCACTTGAATGCATTCAGTGCAATATGATTACTGTACCCTTAAGTTTCCATGCTCTCAGCACTATAAACACAAGACTTTGGGGACCAAACTCCTTAGTTTGAGCAAGGAAAAATATTCCAACAATATTCAAGCAATAGCACAGGATATTCATTTAGTGCTGCTGTAAATCCTACTTAGCAATTTGGATAAAATCTACATTCCTTAACTTGGAATGTAAGGCTCTCCATCATTTGACACCAAACGGGTTTTGGAATTCCCTGCTGCCTGCTTGCCTGTACTAAGCAAATATTTTAGCTAGACCTACTCACCCCCACACATTGAGCACATTCAATGGTTTCCCACTGCTGTGGTTTTCATCTAACCATTTCCTCTCCTAAAAAAAACCCTTTCATTTGCTTTCAATGTTTCTAAGTACCACAGGAAGCAAATCTGTTCCTGCGTGTCATGAATCTTCCCAACTTCCTCAGCCAAAGAGGTTTTCTTCCTTCTTAACACTTAAAGCCTTCGTTGTCCATTTCTCATTCCAGCTACACTTTCATCCTGCCTTGCACTACTAGCTGTCACTAGATGTGCCTGCATTTCATCTCCAATCTAAATTATATGTTCCTTGAGGTCAAGCATGATTTTACCCCATGTTTCACAGTAAATGCAGTAGCACCTGGCACAGTGATTTGTACAAAGTGTTCAAAAAGCAATTTGTTTGTAGATTGAAGATTGAGGCTAAGTCAAATGCTGCCCTGGGCATGCTTCTGCTAATAATTCCTGTTGAGAACAGAATTAGTAACCGGATGTCATCGGAAAGAAGCAGAAATGCAATGTTCGAGAAAGAAACACAAATGGCTAAATACGAAATGAGAGGAAATGAAGGAAGAGGTCAGGTTACAAGAGGTGAAATAAAGTGTATATGATAACAGGGAGGAAATCCACGAGATGCTGGAGAACTGAAAGTTCCCCAAACAACACCCAGAGATATTGCAACAGGGGCAAGATCAGTCCCAACATTTATGAGCGGAAAATTGTTTAGCCCCGAATTCCCTGTCCTCTTAATGTACCACAACACCTCTCTACAGCCCAGAAGTGACAGTAAAACACGAGTAGAATAATACCTCAACTTTTAAAAGATAAAGTATGAGACCAACATTGAGGACATAGAGCCCCAAATTTTAGGCACAAACACTGCAAGGAGTGAGGGGAAGAACTGAGCTGACACAGCTGTGGCACTGGCAATGGTTTACGTAGCATTTTGGAGATTCCATTTCTGCAGCTGTAGAATCTAAGACATTCTTAACAGAGATTGTTGACAGTTCAGGCAATGCACACTCTTCTCTCCCTAAAAAGCGAAATCTCTGTGTTGTTGGAAGCAGAATATGCTGAGCTAAAAGCCCATTTCCCATCCTTCCTTATAGAGGAAGATGATATTACAGTTCTGAAGTCCCCCAATTTTTTTAATTATCATGAAACAGAACTGACTCAGCTATGATGTGTGCTTTTTTACATTTCAGCTCCTTTCTTCCTCTTCCAACCTGTACCCACTAGACATGATGACTTGAGGCATGATAGCCATAAAGTAATCATGAGATTGAAAGCCATTCACTAAGTCTGTTAAAGAAGTTGAGAGAAGCGTGGGTTGCTGACAGCCATGGAGCTGACCTGGAACCCACTACCATGAACTTCTTTTTAACATGAGTGAAAAGTGAACTCCTTTCTTATTGAATCCCTCTTTTTGTGTGTCACTTTTACCAACAGCCAAGTGCAATCCCTAGAACACAGATTGAAAGTACATTAAATGAAACAATATGTATGAACTGTCTATTTATATGCTGTCATTTCTTCATATCATTCATAAGCTACCTAACCCTTGATACTACTATGTACAAATGGATAAGCAAATCATTTTTGTTACTTTAGAAGCAGTGTAAGGATCCTGTCCTCTGTCCTCCAGATGCAGTAATGTGTAGCACTACATCACAACATCAGGCACAGAGAAGATGTCTGATTCCTGCATGTTTCATGGAATTTAAAACTGTTTTTGTTATATTTAGGGCATGAAAAAAAAAGTCAACTGGTGTTTAATAAAGAATTTTCATCTGAAAACTAGAAGTGCCTGTCCGATGAATCTGATGCACCAGAACAAATAAATACAATTCAGAAGAACATGGAGCCAATGTGAAAAAAAAAAATACAAGGCTGGTCAAGAGCCGTTTTCAAATTCTTGGTTTCCACGAATGAGCAAAGAATTCATTCAGTCTAATCAAGGAGCCAGATCATTGAAAGCCAGTTCTTTTCTACCAGTCAGAGGCAAAGGCTGAGCCACTCAGCCTGGAACAATCCTACATGTGTGTGCTTAAAATGATCTCAGAACATCCTGGACAGAGCAATGACTATTTCTGCCAATCACAATTTCCAATTTCCAATTTCCTTTACAATCTTGAAACAAAATTGCTTTCATTAAAATATGAGTGGAAGATCACAACAAAATGGAATACTAGTGTTTAAGCAATTTTTTTAAAGATTTATTTTTATTGGAAAGGCAAACATACAGAGAGGAGGAGAGAAGAGACAGAGAGAAAGATCTTCTGTCTGATGGTTCACTCCCCAAGTGGCCGCAGATGGCCAGTGCTGTGCTGATCCAAAGCCAAGAGCCAGGAGCTCTTCTGGGTCGCGTGCAGGGTCTGCTTTCCTAGGCCACAAGCAGGGAGCTTGATGGGAAGTGGAGCCACTGGGATTAGAACCGGCACCCATATGGAATCCTGGCATGTGCAAGGCAGGGACTTTAACCACTACACTATCGCGCTGGGCCCTACTGTTTAAAATTTAAGGATGTATAAGTAAATAAGTAGTAAGAGAGATTCAAAGGAAAGAAATCTATTTCCAAATCTTATAATTAAATAAAATTGGCAGTAAGCTAAAATGTGACTGGTATAGGGTGAGCTTTTTAATTTAAAATCTGATATTCTAAATGGTTTCTGGCTCCTGGCTTCAGACATGTCCAGCTCCGACCATTGCAGCCATTTGGGAAGTGAAATAACAGATGGAAGATCTCTCTCTGTGTCACTCTAGCTTTCAAATACAAATAAACAAATCTTTTTAAAAAATAACTTTCAACAGATTTCTACACATAGCAAAATAATCTTTAAAAAGGGATGAAAAAACAGACATTTTCAGCCCAGGAAAAACTGAGTGTCTTCAAGAAAATATTTAAAGTAGTGGTTAAAGCAGAAAAAACATTTCCAATAATAATGATAAACAATTTGATATGCTAGAAGAAATGAAGAATAAGAATCAACTATAGCAGTTTTGTAAATGACCACTAAATGTTTTTAACTACAATAATAATTTTGCAGAGTTAAATAAAGTGGAAGAACTGAAATATATTAAAAACAAAATAGAATCATAGAAAGCATAAGTGGAACTGAGGCATTTCAAGGGTCATTGACAAACGTGAAAGTACTTTTATGTTTTTATAGATGCAGGTTGCAAGAAATCTATTTTAACAATTAAATGAACCAAAATAAAGAAAATAACATTACAACCTTGTAGAAAAAGAAATTACAATAAAGCAATATAGAATGAAATGCCAAATAGGCAGGATAGTTTTTTTTAAAGAACAAAAAAAGCCCTAATTTATCTGTAAATGCTCTAAAGGACAAAGATGGACAAAAAAAAATGTAACTATGTGTTGATTACTAGAAAAATAGCTGAGACATAAAGCACAGAAAGGTTAAAAGTAAAATAATTTTAAAATGACATGCTGTGTGCTCACTTCGGCAGCACATATACAAAAATAACATGCTGTGTGATGGCTCAGTGGCCAAATACTCACCTTGCAAGTGCTGGGATTCCATATCGGTATTGGTTCTCATCCTGGCAGCTCCACTTCCCATCCAGCTCCCTGCTTATGGCCTGGGAAAGCAGTTGAGGACTGCCCAAAGCCTTGGGGTTCTACATCCACTAAGAAACCTGGAAGAAACTCGAAGCTCCTGGCTGCAAGTAAGCTCAGCTCCAGTCCTTGTGGCCATTTGGAGAGTAAACCAGCGAATGGAAGATTTCTTTTTCTGTCTCTGCTTCTCTCCATAAATCTGATCTGTCTTTCCAATAAAAATAAATATTTTTTAAAAAGTGATATGTTGCTAATATCCCATGTCCTATTTCTCCTCCACAGTGTTATCAGGATAATAACATAATACAACATCACTATTTTAAATTTTTATGAAATATATAGCATGTGAAAATTCATGAATCAAAAATTCATTCACAAAAATGGATTCAGTTATGCTAATGATCTGAGCTTTTTCAACACTTTTAGTTTTTCATTCCAGAGAAAGGCAAGAAAGAATATAGTATGGAAATAAAAAATGTGAACAATATGTGAAAAAAAGTGAGCTCTTGATTTATACATAGATCACAGCATCAATATCCACTGAATACATGTTGAAGATACAGAAACTTTGTGAAACTGATTACTATACTATCAGATTTCAAATATTATAAATCATATAATGATCTGACTACATTCTAATTCATCTACAAATAAAAAATCAAGAAGAGAACTAGAAAATCTTTGGAGATTTAAACAAATGTTTCCAAACACTATATTGATGAAAGTGGCAATCATAATCGAAAATAGAACAAATTTTAACTAAGTGACAATAAAAATGCCATATATCAAAAATTGTGGCATATAGCCCAAACATTATGAAGGAGAAAATTTATATTCATTAAATACAAGTATTACAAAAGAAGATTTTCTGATATAGTAGTGTGCTAGCTCAAAGCTGCCAACCTGAATGCCGTTTACCGACATGAGTCCCTGGGTTAAGTTCAAACTTCTCCACTTGGAATTCTGCTCCCTGATAATACACCTGGGAAGGCAGTGGAAGGCGGCTCAAATGCTTGGACTCCTGCACCCATCAGGTGACATGGACAGAGACCCTGCCTTTGGCCTGGTCCAGAATTGGGTTTTGAGGCCATTTGAGGAGTAAAGCAGTAAACGGTAGATCTGTCTTCATTTGCTCAACCCATGTGTTTCTCTTTTAAATAAGCAAATAGGTTAAAAAAATTAGCAAATTCATGAAAGGTAAGTTTACTTTGGTGCAAAAAAATTAAAATCCATGTGTTCTTATGTTTGTATATGGTAAAATTGGCAAGGTGATGTGAAATTGATATGAAAGTGAAAAGCACTAAAGCTGTCATGGCATTTGTAAGGAGGAACACACAGTAGGGCTTGCTCTTTCAGCATACAAGGGTGAGAAAGACAGACCAGTGGATAAAATAGAGCCACCGAAGAGTTCAAGTATATGAGGATATACATCCTGATGGATGAGATGTAGTACTGTAAATCAGAGGGGATGGGTGGAATAGTGAATGAATGTTACCAAAACATGTTACTGGAAAAAAATCAAATTAAACTTCTACTTCAAATCATATGCCAACCAGACTGGTAAAAATGATATCACTTTAAACGAACAGGATAGAAGACGTGTTTGTATCTTTGGAATGACTTCTTTAAGTATATACAAATAGCTAACAATAATCATAAAAGAAAACAAATGCAACTTACTAAACTTAACTTCTATTGCCAAAACATGACAAAACAATTGAAAAGACTACAGAGTAGGAAAATACAATTACAAGATGTATAATGGAGGAAAATATAAGCACAGATTAGTAATCATAAAACCAGTTCAGAAATTTTGGACAGGCTTCTGTGGTGTGCAATTTACTAGAGTAGGCTATAAGAATATAGTGAACACAGACAATAGGTGAACAAATAGAGGTAAAACACACATAGCATATTAAGCAGTGATTGGCACCTTAGAGAAAAACAACAGACATATGCTCTACTTGTTATCTGTAACAATCTATCATGTCATTCATTGACTGGCGAGTGTTCTGAACCCAGGGGAACTCTGGCCACCCCTAACACTTACATAGGTTTCTTCTTCCCTCCATCATACACTCCCTTGTAAATACACACACGTATTATAGTCTGTACTCGTGACTATATGAAGATTTACAGCAAAGATAAAGCTTTTACTTTTAAAATGCAGAAAAAAATTTGTCTTACAGAGGTGACACCATATTGGATTTAATTTCGAATTCCTCATCTTAGCCTTCCTCTTGAGAATATATGGAGAGAGACAAGTAAGAACTGATTTCGGGTATTGCCAGCAGCAGTGGAGAATGAAGAATGAAGGTCTGTAAAAAGCAAATGCGCATGCACTTATCTTACAGTTCCTAGATACTCAGCAAATAAATGTTTGTCTCATGGCTGGAAAATATTGTGCGTTCATAGGGGTAGGATTGAGCTAGATCTGAAGTATGGCATACAAATTCACTCCAGGAACATCTGAAATGAGAGCTTAAAAGACACTGTTGGGAACAAATGGGTAGAGTGGGAAAGTTTCTTGAGCCATTTTGGCTGCTATAGTAAAATACTGTTACAGGCTGGGTGGTTTGGTAAGCAATAGAAATTTGCTTCTCACGGTCTGGAAGGCTAGAGACCCAATGTCAAGGGGCCAGCAAATTTGGGGTCTGCTGATGGCCTTCTTCCTAAACTGACATCTTTTCACTGGGTCCTCACATGGTGGAAGATTTAAGGAATATTTCTGGGATCTTTTTTCCAAGGATAATGACCCCATTCACCTAAACATCCCCAAAGCCTCCCTCCCCCCACAACCCTAAGAGTGAGAATTCTAACACATTCAATCCACAGGAAGCTTTAACACATTCAATCCACAGGAAGCTTTCCTGCGGCCCATTCATGTTCACAGTAAAGAAAACCTCAGACTCACCTCCTGCCACTTGCTCATATGCTAATCATTCTGCATGAGGATGGATTACAAAGTCATCATCTCACTGAGAAAGTATGCATGATGCAGAACAGGCTCAGCTGGGGCTGGGATTGAGAAGTCTCTACCATGAAGCTGGGAAGAACTCGATTTTTCAACAATTTCATTTGATCTTCTCAATGAAACACTTTTTATAAATAAAACAGAATTGGTGTAGCTGGTTCCCTCCAATTTCAAATCAAGAGATCTGAAGAGATCCAGAATGTAGAGTTTACCAGAATGTAAAGTTGCAAGTGAACAACCAAAATGAGCAGAGGCCAGGAAGCCACAAAGAGGGGATCTTACTGAGGCAAGGAAATCCTCATTAGAGTAATTTGGGAGCTTAATGTTGGCTTAGTAACCACTCCTTGGTCTTGGAAATGTTCCCCATTTTCCCGTATTATAGTGTAAAAAATTTTGTAAGCCATGCATTACAAAGGATCTTTTAAAAGTCCATGTAGGAGCAGACCTTGTATTGCAGCTGTGTAAGCTGTGGCTTAAGAATCCCAAATCCTACAGTGGTGTCAGTGGTTCAAGTGACTCCAGGCTTCCAATTCAGCTTCTTACTAATGTGCCTGGGAGGAAGCAAGTGATGGGCCATGTAACTCAAGTCGAATCCCTGGCTCCTGGCTTCAGTCTGCCCCAGTCCTGGCTTTTGTAATCATTCAGGGAGTGAACCAGAGATGGAAGATATCGCTTCTTTTTCTTGCACTCTTTCCTTGTCCCCATCCCTCTACCTTACAAATAAAAAGAGAAAATCTTTTTGAAAGTTCATTAAAAATATTAAGAAAAGACTAAGTATAAATTAAAATTTTTTTCTTTAAGCTTTATTCCCCTAAGATTTATTCATTTTTATTGGAAAGTCAAATTTACAAAGAAAATGAGACAGAAAGATCTTCCATCCACTCCCCAAGGGGCTATATCTGCTGGCCAGATCTGAGCTGATCCAAAGCCAGGAGCCAGGAGTATCTTCTGGGTCTCCCACGCAGGTGCAGGATCCCAAGGCTTTGTGTCATCCTTTACTGCTTTCTCAAGTGCTAAGCAGGGAGCTGGAAAGGAAATCGAGCAGCTGGGATACAAACCAGTGACCATAAGGGATCCCAGCACACCCAAGGAGAGGACTTTAGTCATTAGTCTACCACGTGGACCCTTCTATAAGCTTTTCAAGTGTTTTCCAAACAATTCCAACTCCAAATGAAGGTAAATACGTGAGATTGGCATTGTGGAAAGTTGAAATAATTGGGAGCATCCTGTGTTTCCCCTGACTTCTTATAACTGCGCCATCACTCTTCATTCCTGGCAGGAGCAAGATCACTAAAATGGATGCTAACACCAACTGGCTGGAAATCCCCAACTCAGACAATTCCTCATCATAAGCCTACTGTTTTGTTGAAACAAGAAACTGTGTGACAACTGGTTCTGAAAATCTGAGAACTTGGAACACCTGGCACCTTTCCCTCTTGTGTTGCTATAAGTACATGAATGTTGTTGCAAGCTCAGCACAGGATGCTCACATTTCCTTGGTATCATTATGCTGATTTATTTTCTTCTGTTTGTAACATCACCCTACTGGATAACTGAATTGTTCTGTGTAAACATTAGGCCTTCTCAAAACAAATTCACTAATAGGAAGTGGACATAAAACAATAAAAAATCTGTAATTATTTTTAATTATTTTTCTTATATAATTTACAGCTTATGATGGAGAGCACTGGCTTATCTGGATAGCTTTTATTAAATCCTCCTTTTTCATTCACATATCATTCCTTCATCATAGGCATAAAAAAATAAAGCCCAGTTTTGGGGATGGATAAGCCAACATTACGCCAATCTTCTTCTGTGATTGTTTCAAATCTTTGATCTCTGCAATCCTTTCATTTGGAATTTTTATAGAAAACTGTCATTGACCTTGGAAGTGCCAGCCGTCCTTTTGAAATATGAGAGTGGTAATGATGACATACGGCACTGATAATAACAAATGGTGGTTCATATTTCAGCCAACTGGGGTTTTTGTGTTCTGCTTGAAGAGTCCAAGTATTCAGCATGAATAGAAAATATGAAAACGTAATTCATCTGGCTGATCTCTTTCTCTCCCTATTTTTTTTTCTCTTATCTTTTTTTAATGTATTTGTATATTTTGTTGCTACCAAGAAGGGTATCTGAAATTAAAACCTATACTCTATGTCTAAAAATCAGGACAGTTCTGGCATTGTGGTTAGTAAACTATTTTATTTATTTATTTTTTCTAAACAGTCTGAATTATACTTTTAGTTTCCCTGTTTTTGATTAGTTGCTTCTTTTTTAATAATTTATTTTATGTCATTTCTTTAAAAATTTATTGTTTATTGGAAAAGCAGATTGACAGAGAGGGAGAGATAGAGAGGAAATATATCCACCTGTTAATTCGCTCCCCAATGGCCACAATGGCCACAACTGAGCCAATATGAAACCAGGAGCCAGGAGATCCTTCCAAATCTGCCACGTGGGTGCAGAGAGGAGCCCAAGCACTTGGGCCATCCTCCACTGCTTTCCCAGGCCATAAGCAGAGAAACGGGAAATGAAACATCTAGTGCCAATGTGAAATGCTGGCACTTATAATGGAGGACTAGCCAATTGAGCCATTGTGCTAGCCTCTGTTCTTTGTTTCTTATTTATTTATTTGAAGATTTCTCTGGTTTTGTTTGAAAGACAAAATTACAGAGAGAGAAAGGACAGAAATCTTTCTGCTCCCAATTCACTTCCCAGATGGCTGCAATGGCTAGAGCTGGGCCAACCAGAAGCCAGGAGCCAGGAGCTTCCTCCAGTTTCCCGGTGTAGATGCAGGTGTCCAACTCTTTCCTGTATTCCCAGGCCACTAGCTGGGAGCTGAATTTAAACAAGAGCAGTCAGGATTCTATCCGGAACCCATAAAGGTTGCTGGTGCTGTAGGCAGAGGCTTAAGTTGTCATGCCATGGTGCCAGCCCTACAATTCTTTTAAAGTGAAGATTTGATGCTCTTATGCAGGGAGATGAGAATTTTTATCTATGATGTAGGCAATTCTTCCAGAATTTTGTGTCATAAACTGTAGCATAAACTAACAAAAACCTGAACTCTTACAGGTAAGAAACATAAACAAAGTCAAGAAATACATTGATGTGTGTGGAGCGTTTAGGATTAGGTAGTAGATATTGTGGATAGGAGAATATGATGATTAATATTATACATAAACTTGACTGGCTGTGAATGCACAGAATTTGGTAAGACATTCTTGGTGTTCTCTGAGGACATTTTTGGACAATAGTAACACTGAAATGTGAGACTTAATGAATCAGATTGTACTCCCTAGTGTGAGTGGGCCTCAGGGAGCCACATGAAGTCTTGATTAGAACAAAATTGATTCTTTCCCAGGTGAAAAGAGGTCTTTCCTATCCGAGTGCCTTCAAACTAGGGCATTAGCTTCTGCCAATTCAGTGTGGAACATTATTGCTTTCCCGTCTCACATCTGTTGTCATAGGGCTGAGAACTAACTTGCTGGTTGCCAGCTCAGGCTACACAGCTTAAAACTAGGAGAAACGTGAGAACCGTCACCTTCCAAAACCATGTGATCCATTTCCTTATAACGTCATGGATCATGAACATGTCCTGTTGATTGCCGACTAATGTGGCGGGGACTGGGCAGGGATGGGGAAGTGGTCTCAGAGAGCCTTGGAAGAGGTGAGATTCCAAAGACTCCAAACATGACAGGCAGATGGATGAGAGAAGTCAACTTACCTGGGTGCATAAGCACCTATGGATCAGCAGTGGGAAATAGTAAGAAGGAGAACTTTCTTTTTAAACCCTTCCTTTTGTCTGAATGGCTCTTTCATTGCTCTTGTGTTTAGCAGCTTTTCTAAGCATGCTTTCTGCTGCAGTTATGAGAGCCTTCCACTGACTCTTGCTCTGCAGCATCTCTGTCTTCACCTGCAAGCACTCCTTTTCTAGCAGCTGAAGTCTTCAGTAAATTCACCCCATCTGAGGATGTTTTTGGGCCATTGCAGTAGCATAGCATGTTGATCCTCTGCCTTAGCTAACATCCTGTGTGGTCATCAGTTCTAGTCCCAACTGCTCAGCTTCTCATCCAGCTCCCTGCTAGTGGCATGGGAAATTGGATGATGGCTCAAGTTCTTGGGACCTTCAACCAAAAAGGAGACCTGGAAGAAACTCCTGGTTTTGAGCTTCAGAACAGCTCAGGTCCAGCTGTTGTGACCATTTGGAGAGTGAACCAATGGAAGGAAGATTCTGTCTCTGAAACTTTGCCTTTCAAATAAAATCAAAAGAAACTTAAAAAAAAAAAAAACAAGAGAGAAAAAGAAAAAAAGAATGGTCCTTGACAGACATATGAGAGTAACTTGGCAGCAGGGTATGCCTCTTGTTGTATTCCATGTCCTCGTTGTCCTTAAAAATAACTCACCTCCTTACTATTAGATCAATGACTGATCTGCTCCAAAAGCTAACATTCATGTTTCCTCAGATGAATTCCAATTTAGGGAAAAACCCCATGTGGTTTGGGGTAAGGTAGAAAAGTGATGCTTCTTATACCCAAAACAGGGAAAAGAGAAACAGAAATATATGTTTTTTCTCTACATGTTTTGGTAAGCCAGCATACTCAAATATTAATAGGATAGCTGTCCCAGAAATAGGAGTGTTTACAGAGTCGAGAGAAGGAAGGAATGACATTTATGTCAGATTGTTCCATAACTCCTGGGCTACATTACATTGTATTCTGTTTTAGAAGAAAATTGCTTCTTTAAAAAAGAAGAGGAAGAGAAGGAAGCATTTCGAAGAAAACATTGCGTTTTGCAAACAGATGAGACAGGTGGAAAAAGATCCTGCAAAGAGGTTTCTCATTACAAAACTTTTACGTCAGCTTTTTGTTTTTGTAGGAGATTCCAAATCCAAGCTCAGTTATTCTTGCTGTGGGCTGAGAATGAACAATCAACTCATGTCTTAATGAAATTGTGATTGGTGATGGTAATGACAAGGGCAACTAATTTTTTATAATAATAAATTTATTTTTTCTGTCAAGCATTATTGTGACCTAGCGTCAAGCATGACATGTCCTTCCTTCTGCTAGTTTAGTAGTGAAATGAATTTTGTTTCAGCATCTAACCTAAACCATTAGGTAAGTTAGCTATCTGATATTTTATTTCAGAAAGTCTGGCTCAAAATTCACACACTCCTCTGACACCTGTAGTAGAAACAGTTTATTTGGTTCCATTGGGAATGAAGTGTTATCCCTGCATTACTTACCTATCAGGGCCCTTACTAGAGAATGAAAATGTAATGATTGTTCAGTAAAATCTAGTTGTCAGTTTATTAAATATACTTACACTCCCCTAGCAGCCTGCTGGTGATTTTGATTCAATTCAACACATAATTACTTTTACCTGTAGTGTGGAGAGACTGTGAGCCAAGAAAAAAAGAAAGGGAAGACAGAGATATACTCATTTGTAGAAAACCGCTACAGTCCCTTTTAGGGGACAAGGCATAAACATGTGACCGCAGCGAGTGGTCCAAGACCAAGTGTCCTTAAATACCATAATACTCTAAGGAAGAGAGCTCCTGGAAACAGGAGAGAATACAGTGATGAAAATTAAGCAGTGCCAAAGATGGGTGATCAGGAGAATTGTTGCTAGATATGCCAGATGAAACCATTCACAATGAACTCTGTGCCGTCAGAGCAGCTAATTTGTCTTTGATTCAAGGAGAAAACAACTCCTTCCTAGGGACTGTAACACTTCATGCATCATCATTAGAAACAATTGACTTTTCAGTCACCAATAATCTGGGAAAGAAAGAATGTAGGAAGTCTTCAACTAGTGTACAGGCAATGTGCATTACGGGTGGCAGACTTTCTTGCAACAGAATAAACTGATGTTCAATTCCATTTTCCTCGAGCTTTTTAAAATACACTCACACAGCATGGGTTATCCCACAAATATAAAACTCTTTTGATCTTTTATGTTGAAATAACTGATTAATGTTTCAATGCAAGGATATAGTCCATTAAAATTGTTAAAAGGTATTTATTTATGTGAAAGACAGCCTTACAGACAAAAGGAGAGATTGATCTTGCATCTGCTGGTTCACTTTGCAAATGGCAAAAATGGTTAGTACTGCATCAGGGTACCAGGAATTCCAACAGGATCCCCGCCCCCCACACACACTCCATGGATTCAAGGGTTCAAGCACTTGGGCCATCTTTTACTCCCCAGTAGGTTTTGTAGGCTTGCCCTGCCTGGTCTGCCCCCAATTTCAGCTCTCACATTCACCAGCAGGAGCAGTGGCTCAGCAGTGGAGCCCCCATAACTCCCCTCCTACCAGGCTCAAACCCACCGGTCGTACATGTACTGGTGGATGCTATGGCCCAGTCTGGCGTGGCCTGTCTCACCTTGGCATTTGCTGGCAGGTGCTGTAGCCTGGTCTGGCCTAGTCTGTCCCTATTCCAGCTTGCATTGTATTCTGGAAGATGATGTGGACATTCTAACCGGCTTCTTAATAGCTAGGTCAAAGGCTTCCCCACCCCCATATAATAATTTAGATATTATATAAAATAATAAGATAAAAATGAGAAGAGCCATTGATATGAAAAATGAATGATTTAGAAACTGCTCATCAAGCCAAGCAACTAAAAGATCTTTTTTTAAATAGATGTAAAAAACACAACTCTGCACTCAGGTTAAAAATAAGTAACTTAACTTTCTGTGTGTTTTTCTTCTCATTTGCATGATGTATTCTTTTGTTTTTAGTTTGTTATTTTTAAAATTTTTATTATCATAAAGAGAGCAGTTTTGATGCATTATAAATTATATTCTGCACTGCTTCAAAAAATTTTATTTATATATCAAATGATGGACTTCAAAGTATTGGAGAATTGAGGCATATTCATTTCTATTAAATGAGAAAAAATCATTGATATGTACGCATCACACACTGAAATTTCCTTTGTTTTCCATCAGCTGAGTTGCCAGTGCCAACCGCAGGTGAGAAGCCTAGCGTGGTGATTACTGATTGACAAGCTACTGTGTGACTGAGCCAACTGCTCAAGGTTGCAGGTCAGTACTGGTCCATAAATGTAAGAGGATTGGTGACTGGATTTTCTTTTAAATATACTACTACTTAATATCATTCAAAAGTCTTTACATCACCTTTATTTTGCATACTTTATCTCCAGGCTTCATTGGAACTGTGTGCTGACTCAAAGGTTAGAATTTTTGAGCTCCTGGAAGAGATGATTGAGTCATGCAGTGCTTCTAGAATTGAGTGATCTATTTTTTTTTTCATTCCTAAGTAAAAGCCAGACTCACAGTGATCCACCCCCTGAGCTTTCTTACATTATGTTATTATAATGCAAAAGAAATGTTCATGTGCTGTATTTAAGTGTGTACAAATTCAATAATCCAATAAAAAGCAAATTCATAAATTAAACACTAACAAAATTGTAAAACCACTGAAGTTCAACTTAACAGTGGTGCTGCAATGTAACATATGACATTGTGTTACTGGAATTCCATTGCTGGTATTAGGCTTACCACACAAGGATGCAGGTTCAGAGCAGATTCAGTGTGTAACAATGATTAGCTTTTACATTTTTACTTCCACAATACTAATGGGTGAGAAAATAAATTTTCTCCTAAGTAGGATTTTACTTCCTAACTCAGGTTAGCTAGACTTTGTATAAAATCAAAATTTTTCCTGTGAGTAATTTGCTTACACTGATTTTCATGAAATGTCAACTCTGAGAATTATTAAAATTTAATACTGTTGAATTTAAGAAATCTATGCACAGGTATTTAATCCAATTACCAAGGTAAGGAACATGTCAGAGCATATTTATTATTAATGATTTATTGCTTGCCAGAACCTGAGCAATAAACCTTGTTGGAAAATAACCAGTATGCAGATGCTGTAGATAACAAAATTTCTTCTTTCATTTATTTATTTGAAATCCAAAGAGATAAGAGGTAGACAGAGAAAAAGAAAGACAGCTGTCACCTGCTGGTTCATTTCCCAAATGTCCACAATGGTCTGGCATAGACCTCTTCAAAGATGGGAGCTGGGAATTCAAAAGAGGCCTCCCTTGTGAATGACAGGAATCCACTACCTACAACATCACCTGGTGCCTACCAGGACATGCAGCAGTAGAACCTGGAATCAATGGCTGCACTGCAACTCTGATATGGGCACAGGTGCCCAGAGCGCCTTTTTTTTTTTTAAGATTTAGTTATTTTTATTGGAAAGGCAGATTTGCAGAGAAAATGGGAGACAGAGAAAAAGATCTTTCATGAGCTGGAGAGTGAAATCAGGTGGCCACAACAGCTGAACTGAGCTGACCTGAAGCCAGGAACTTCTTCTGGGTCTCCCATGTGGGTGCAGGGTCCCAAGGTTTTGAGGCATTCTCGATTGCTTTTCCAAGCCACAAGCAGAGAGCTGGATGGGAAGTGGAGCACCCAGGACACAAACCAGTGCCCATATGGAATCCTGGTGCTTCTTGAAGGAGGAAAATTAGCCAATTGAGTCATTGCACTAGGCCCCAGAGCAGCATTTTAAACCTTATTCTAAACACCCTTATTCTAACAGTAAACCTTATTCTCAAGTCTTAAGTCTCAAGTCTTCTGTTGGTGGATACCAAATTGCTAATTATTTTGATGCAATACTGTACATTCAAAAATTTTTGAATAGTAAAAGTACTAATTTTCCAGAAGCCTAGTGTTTTTTTAATATGCAAGAGAGACATCATGACAGAGATCACTTCCTATCCACAAAGATCTTATTTCCGTTCTGTAATATTGATTTTTGAAAAGTGGCATAGTGGCATAATGGCTGCCTGAGGGGGATCACATTTCTTAGCTCCACTTTATATCTTGTTGAGTCCATGTGAGAACGGAATGTGAATGGCAGTCTGTGTGACGCTTTGAGACTTTGAGACACATAATACATTCCCTATTCCCGCTTCTCCCTTCTTCCAGCTGCATTAAATGACAATGGAATGATAGCAGAAGACGTGTCAGCAAGCTTTTTCTGTAAGGGTCAAATAAATTTGAGGTCATAATATTTCTATGGAAACCATTCAAGTCTAATATTACAATGCAAAAGACAGAACATACACGAATAAGCATAGCTGTTTCAAAGAGACATTTGTTTACAAAAATGAGCAGCAGGCCAGATTGGGTTACAGGCTGCAGAAAATTATGAAGCCTCATGCTGAAGGACACCATTTGGAACAGAAGACCTTGTCAAACAGGAAATCCACCTTGGACAGCTACTGAGTGAGAAATGTGTTGCATCTATGCTTTTTAGGGGCAAGTATGTGGTACACACATTAAGTTGCTGCTTAGAAAGCATAATAATTACCCATTTTTCCTGTATTGTGCTAGCTTCATATTGTTTAAAGATCTATGATACTGTTATCTAAGTGTTGTCACAAGGTTTTTAACAGATTGTTATGTTTATAAATATATATTTACCTATATATATTTGCAGAATTTGTGAAACTTTATAAGCCATTTGTGCATATACAATGTAATTTCTGTTTATAGACAGGAAAAATAAATTTATCACCCCCTACTCCCCAAAAACAGCATATGTGAGAATGTCTGGAGTGGAGTCCTAGCTACTCCACTTCCAATTCAACTTCCTGTAAATGCCCACTTGGATAAGCAGGAGGTGATAGCTCAGGTGCTTCAATCCCTGCCACCTGTGTGGGATACAAGGCTTGAGTTACAGCTCCTTCACTTGGGTTTGGCCCAACTGTGGCATCTATGCATATTCGGGGAGTTAATAAGCAGATAGAAGAACTCTCTTGCTCTCTCTTTTATTCTGACTCCTCACCTTAAAATAAAATGAAAGCAAGAAATGAGAAGTTTAAAAATGTATGCTTTAAAAAAAAATCTACATTGTTGCAGCATTGAGCATCATCCTATCCAAGAATAATCAGTAGAAGTGAGTATTGTGGCACAATGGGTTAAGCCACTGCCAGCACCCCATATCAGAGTGCTTATTTGAGTCCTGGCTACCCTGTTTGCAATTCAGCTCCCTGCTAGTGTGCCTGGGAAGCAACAAATAATGGCTCAAGCACGGGACTCCCTACCATCCATGGGAAAGACCTGGCTAGAGCACATGTACCCTGGCGTCAGCTGGACATTTCTCAGGATATTGCAGCCATGTGGGGGTGAAGCATCAGATGGACAATTTCAAATCTCTTTCTCTCTTTCACTCTCTCTTTGTCTCTGCCAGACTACCTTTGAAATGAATAAATAAGTAAAGGCTGGAAAAAAATTGGGAAATTGGCTTGTAATGTTACTACATCAAAAAGAAAGGTGTGATATACGGTACTGGCTTGGAGAGCAGGCTGTGGGCAAGAGGGAAGGTGATTTCTGATACTGGATTAATAAATCTATGAGGACAAAACATTTGATAAAACCATCTTCTGCAATAGCTTGCAAAGAAAAGCTTGAGTCTGCAGCTCTTGATGGAGACTGAAGAGGAGAATTGGAAAAAAAAAAAAAAAAGCAGAATCTTATTATGTGTTTGCGGTTGCTGAGCTGCTGCATCCAGGAAGATATTGCAAGAAAATGATGAGCTCAGTCAAAGAGCGCCTGATTGGAGAGCAAGATGTAAAAGGGAATGGAAAGAATCCAGACATGCTGGGCTTTTCAGTGAGTGCATCTGGATTCTACACAAGAGAAAATATTCAAACAAGACTTCAGTGACAAAGGTCCAATGAGGTTCCCCAGTCAATGTGATTTGGTCTACAGCAAAGATACAGTTGAGTGTGGCATCCTTTCACACAAGCCTGTGGCTTTGCAAGATCCCATTAAATTTGGAAAGAGAGGCCTAAGGGTAAGAAGTACAGAAATCAAATAGGAAAGCACCTCGATGTGGTTATACATGGAACTGATTGGAAGTAAATTGGTCAAAGCCTGGTTAGTTCCTGAGTAACACATATTGCCTAAGGTAATTCTATTATTATTCCATCCCTGTAAAATGACTATTCTGCTGTGTTTACTGTCTTCAGACTTGCAATACTTCCATGAGAGAGCAATGGACCTCTGTTCGCTAATGATAATAGACTTTGCCCAGGAGCAAGTAGGAAGAAATGAATGTCAGCATGTCCTGTCCAGTGAATACAGCAGCCCTAGCATGACTGCACTGATTCTAGGTGGAAGTTGACCCTTCATCCTGGACTCCAGAATGAAGAAATAAAATTGAAAAACTGCTTCCAGGTTCTGTATAGTTGGCAACTAATGCAAGCAAAAAATAAACTTTTCATTACTGTAAGCCACTGAGATTTTGGTGCAAAACTTAACAGCTGAGTATTATGTTAAGAAATGAAACTACTGATCCAGAATATGTGACAACTTATTCTTTTAAAACTGCCAGACCATAAATTCAATGAATAGAAAGAGGACAGTGGAAGTTAGATGACTCCAAACATAGTATCCTCCCCAAAATGGTTTGTTTGTTTTTAAAGATTTATTTATTTATTTATTTATTTATTTATTTATTTATTTATTGGAAAGGAAGAGTTACAGAGGAAGATCTTACATCTGCCGGTACACTCCCCAAGTGGCCACAATGGCCAGAGCTGAGTTGATCTGAAGCCAGGAGTTTCTTTGGGGTCTCCCACATGGGTGAAGGTCCTAAAGCTTGACTGCTTTCGCAGGCCACAAGCAGGGAGCTGGAAGGGAAGTGGAGCAGCTGGGATATGAACCAGTGCCCATATGGGATCCTCATGCATGCAAAGCAAGGACTTTAGCCATTAAGCTGTGGTGCCGGGTTCCCCAACACGTATTTTAGATGTGACCAAGAGGACAATAGACAGAATCTCTTGTAGAGAGCCCAAAAGATAAATGAGGGAACTTTGGCAGAAGAATAGAAGCAGGACTGATAGAGCAAATTCCCCATTTTTATTTATTTTATTGGAAAGTTAGATATACAGAGAGGAGTAAAGACAGAGAGGAAGATCTTCCATCCATTGATTCACTCCCCAAATGACCGCAATGGCTGGAGCTGAGCCAATCCAAAGCCAGGAGCCAGGAGCTTCATCCAGGTCTCCCACACAGCCATGGGGTCTCAAGGCTTTGGGCCGTCCTCCACTGCCCTCCCAGGCCACAAGCAGGGAGCTGGATGGGAAGTGGAGCTGGCAGGATTAGAACCAGTGCCCATATAGGATCCTGGCACGTTCAAGGAGAGGACTTTTAGCCACTAAGCTATCATGCTCAGCCTAAGATATAGCCTCTTAAGAAATAGCTGCCTAAATCAAGGCAAACATGTGGTATCTAATCTTTTGGGATTCGCTCATTTCCCTTAGCATTATAGTTTCCAGTTGTGCCCATTTAGCCACAAAGAACTGCATTTTGTTTTTTTTAATAGCTGAGTAGTATTCCATGGAGTAGATGAACCAAAGCTTTCTTATCCAATCTTCTGCTGATGGGCATTTCGGTTGCTTCCATGTTTTTGCAATTACTGATTGTGCTGCAATGAACATAGGGATGCATGTTGGTTTGTCGTAAAACAGGTGTTTTGGATATATTCCTAGGAGTGCTATTGCTGGGTCATATGGTATGCAGATTTTGAGTTGTTTGAGTGTTCTCCAGACTGATTTCCATAAAGGCTGTACCTGTAATTTTTTGTTTGGTTGTTTGTTATTTTTTGAACCTGTCATTGATACTGTCTCAACCCAGATGTTTCGAAGAAGGGAACTTGCATTATTTTTAACATATTGTTTACCCAATACTATGTCAATTAATTCCATAATGTTGTATATTGATACTGAGGCCTTGTTGGGGCTTTTAACTGACCAGATCTTTACTCTGTTAGACCTATCTTCAGACCATAGAAGGTCTCCCCAAGAGGCCACTGAACTTATCTGGACAATAAGACGCTGAACTTTATGCTAGGCAAGTATTTGCAAGCAATGAATCTCAACTGAACTTGAACTATGGTTATGCAACAAGGTGGAGGAATCCACCATGGGGGGAGGGGTATGGGAGGGGTGGGGGGAATCCCCAGTGCCTATAAAACTGTACTGCATAATACAATGTAAGCAACAATAAAAAAAAAAAAAAGAAATAGCTGCCTACTTGTATTTCTTACTGTTGTGGTCCTGTAACTGCTACACATTTTCTATTCTTTCTTTATGCAAAATAGAGCTAATTGCATATACCTGGTCTCTGCTCTTCCATTTCATGCTTTTTTCCCCCAGTTTATTAGTTTCCATACTGAGAGACCTTATAGACATGATGAAGAGGGCCAAGAGGTCCTGCAGCCTGAGGTGGCTGCAGAAAGTGGAAGATTCTTACACTTAATTTTTCTAGTGTGCCACATGTTTGCTAATAATGGTGAACATAGAAACCTGGTGTTTAGGGGTCGCCCACTTACAGAGTAGGCTGAATGTGGAAGTTTTCTCTACCCGTTCCTGGATATAAAGATATTCCCAGGAAGTCACAATATTTCTTCGTCTCTCCCTTATTACAAGATGTAATAAGCAATGCTTGTGAGATAGTTCTTACATCAAGGTGACTACTTTTCAACAAAGGAGTGTTTATGCAAACCACATTTGTCATTTCTGGGTGAGAACTTGTAAGAACTGAATGTGTGCTCTTTTCCTTTGTACTAGCTGGAAGTGGATAAAACTGTGAGCACTTAGAGAATGCTGGGCTCAAGGAGAGAAGGAGTTTCCTGCTGATCTGAAACTCTGCCTTGCATTGATCCCTGAGTGAGAAATAATCTTCTATTGTATGTAAGCCATTTTTCATCATTAAGACTTTATTTTTAACAATAGCAAGGTTATACTTGTTCTAAGCTTCTACATCACTGGAAGGATTAACTGAGATAAAGCAGTTAGTACAGCTGAAGAATATATCAACTGCTCAATAAATATACACTCATTTATTTCTTGGTGTAGAAGTGACTTTGTCTTCTTTACTGCTCTCTTACTTCTGCATGCTTTTATTGCTAGTAAATGAGTCAGAGAATATTTGCTCCAATCTAGTTTCTTTACAGAGATACTCCCTGCACACATAATAATACACTAAAAACTTATTCTAACAAACTCACCTCAGCTGTTTGCTTTTGACTCTGGAATTCATCCAGAACATATTATGGTGCATCGATCCCCATGCACAAATCTTTATTATCAATTTGCCTCACTTTGAAAGTTCCACTGGGTGCTCTACAGCTCGGCTCCTGCATTTTCCTTCAATTTTTGGTCTTTCATGTTGACATTCATTGTGCCTCTTGGACATGTTCATGGTATTAATCTCCACTGGGACCATGTGTCTCCACTCCAACCCTGTTCCACACTGCAGCCCTGCAGCCCATGTCCAGTTGAATTCCTCAGGAAAGGGAGATTTGAAGATTTCAATTGATTTAAAACTGATTCTCTCTTAATTTTAAGTTTAAAATTATATATTCAGTGACATTATGCAGTTTTGTGAATCATGCCCTTTTCCAGAGAACACAAATGCGTGTTTGACCCAGTGCCACTACTGCACAAATGAATAACCACCCTCTGCTGAGTTGTATATTGGAAAACCTGTCCAGATTTGAAGAAATTAATGGAGTCTTTTATTCACTTCCTTATTCATTATCCTCAGCCTTTCCTCTTGAAAATATTAGACACTTGAGGGCAGAGACTTCGGCTTGCTTGTTCTTTGTTTCTAGGAAAAAAATAGCCTGGCACATAAATATTTGTTAAATAAGTCACTGAAGAGCCATGTATTCCCTATTTCCTCTAGCATGAAATTCTGCTACCAGCAGAGCACAGACCTGTAATCTCTATGTTCCTCCTTCATCATTCATGAAGTGCTATGCAAGTTTCAACTCAAAGAGGCAGGAAACCTTCTGAATATAAGATGAAGTGGATAGTTAAACTCACTTGTCCTTCTTCTTTTAATACCTGGCTTCCAGGAGAGCAAATATACTCACTCTCATCACTCAGATCCACAGCTTCCCAAGAATTAAAATGTGGGGGCGACCCCTTGGGGCCTCTGCCTACTCTCACAAGTAACTTGGGGCTTGCTTAGGACTACCACGATCTGGCATGAATGTCATTCAAAATGTCTAACTACTCTCAGTAATCTTCACTATAGATTAGTTGTGTGAAACTTGGGTCTTGTAAAGGTATAATTCTCACAACATCTTGAACCATAGGTAACAAAGAGTAGTGAGTGGAGATGGCTTCATGGAGACACCTCAGTGAATTGATATTCAGTTAATGCAACATCCCTGTCACTTTCCAGTGAATTGTAAGTGGGATAATCCGTGATTTCTATACGAGGAAATTTCTCTATGTGTATCATGTCCAAGGAATCCTTGATTTGTAGGATTTTTTACCGTGGTGTCATCTCCTCACCAAAAATGAAAAGCACAGTTTAAAGAACTTCTTGGTAATACTGCTACAAATAAAACAAATTGTCCAAAGAAGACAGTTCAATTGTGTCAGAGAAAATGGTTGAAATTTTAATGTGTGAATGTCCTACAAACTCAAGAACTTCAAGTTATCCCAATACTGTTTTGATTATAGGTGATTTCTGAAATCTTATAACCATTTACCTCTCATTTCTCTAAGTCAATTGACAGAATAATCAATCCCTTTGTCTCAGATTAACTACATAAGCAAGCAACCTGAGAACAGGAATCCATTAGTTTGAATTGTTGGAATTTCTTAGACTTGGTCTTATGTCACCCATTCTGATCAACAACTCAATTTTATTCCTTAGCTGCTGCTTGAATTTCTATCATTTCAATAGAATAATCTAGTCTGGCTAAATCAATGTTTCCCTCAAATCTTGAACTTTATCTTCAGGTACTAGGCACCTTGGTAGCAACTAAATCACATTTTCAGACCTTCACTGTGTGAATACTCTATCTTTAGATAACATTCCCACCAAGGAAGGTGCTGACCAGATGAAAACTTTATCTAATTTATCATTTCCATGAAATGTGTTGGAAATTCTGGTGTAGCTAATCTTTGTTTAGATTCCATCTCTGAGCACTGGATAGTTCTCCAAGCACAGACTTCACCAGCCCAGCATGGAAACACTGACCCTTCCTTCCATGTCTGAACAGCTCTTCCTTAGACTGATCCTACTAAGTGATGGGATGGGCAGGTGGGGAGAGAGGAAGAGAAAGGGAGACAGTCTTTCTATAGCTAAAATAAATGAAGTAAAAGATAGAACAAATTTCTGTGTGCCTGCCATCAAGTTTCAACATAGCAAAATCCAATAGAGGAAGATCCTGTATGATCTTCCTTAGCTTCTTCTCTCCAGCCCTCAGAGGTGGTCACTGCAGGATGTCAATATCATCATGAACAGACTGTAATCACTGCTTATCATCCCAGTGTATTTTTATGGCACTAAAGACCAGTTTTAATTATCCTTGATGCTGCCCATGCAATCTCAAGCTGACAACCATCACTCTTGTTTTACAAACCTCTCAGATTAGTTCGTGTAAGAAATAACACTTAATCGTTATTTTTCTCCTTTTGATTCTCATTCCTCCTGGTGATTTGTTTAATCCTTAATTCTTACTGTTTCCTATTAATACAATTAAATCTGAAGCATAACAGCAGACACGAAAAAAAAAGCTTTCTTCATATCTATAGTAATTCTTTCATTTAATTCGAAGGCATGCTTAAAATTTTCTAAGCAAATATCTCTTCATCAATCTAGGTAAGTAATAAATATGATCACTCTGTGTTTTATAAAAATGGAATGCAAATCAAATTAATTATATGACTACAATATTCATAATAAAGTCATGTGCTTTATTCGTCCCAAAGAGAAGCCTATGTGACAGAATAAAATGCTCCTGAAACAGATTAAGTTAACAGAAATATGAAGCTCAAATAGTGTAAAATAATTGAAATAATTTAATAATAAAATTAATATAAAACTTAAACATAATAATTTAAATAGTTAAATAGTGAAAGTTCCGCTCTCTGGGAAAATAATGTGGAAAAAAAATTAAGTCTCATGTACACATCATCAAAAATCAACCAATACTGTTAATGTTTAACTATTTTTGCTCCTGTCATAAATTTAGAAAGGAAATAAAGTGTCTGAAATGAAGGTAAAGTTCTGTTTGTCTCTCCTGCCAGTTCAAATCTCTTTCTCTTTCCAGCTTCTAGATCACTGGTGGTGAATGCGACGTTCATCCATTACGCTTTGCTCTCACTGCGTTTAGATGCTCTGTTTTGTTTTGTTTGTGACATACATAACTGCACTAAAACGGGCTGTAACTTCCTGGATGCCTTTTGTTTGCCGTCATGTTATTCATACGTATTTAGATACTAAAATCCTTTCTGTGCTTTATGTATTGCAAATATCTTCTCCAAGTCTGTCAATTACCTTTAACTTATTATTTCTTTTTTCATACTAAAGTCTTAAATTTTGATATGATTCAATTTATTAAGCTTTTTCTGTTCCAGTTAGGCTTTTTGCACTTCATTGAAATTCCTACCCCGAGGTCATAAAAATATTACCCTATTTTTTTCTAAGAGATACAAACTATTCTTTTTAACGTTTCCATGTTTATTCTGTGTTGAACTGCGATGTTTAAAAATAAATTATGAAAAGAACTATAGCAAGAATAACTTTTCATTATTTCCCAGCTGCCAGCTTGCCAACAATGAGCGCAGCAGAGCTGCCTGTAAGAAACTGCAGAACCATTTCACTGACACGGGAAGCAGGGGAACGCCTGATGATACAAGATGCCGGGTCTAGTTTTGCAGGGTCTGATCAAAGTGCTTATTAGATGCAACATCTTGCTTGTTTTACTCAAATTCTTTCTAATCACAGACATGCACAACCAATACATTTTGCACATCTCTGTGCAGCTAGGCATCAGCAACTCAGAAGATGACATTTTTGTCATACTAACGTTGGCTTTCATTTTACCTGAACAAGTTCAAGGCTGCAAGGGTTAATACGGGTTGAAAGAGCAGCACAAGAAATCCGCAGGAGCTCAAAGCTGCCAACCAGCTCTACTCCCAGGCACTGTGATGATGTTCTCGAGCCAATGCATCAGTGCTCTCGGCTGAGACTCCAAATGGATTGTGTCATTTTAAATTAATCATTTCCTACTTTCCATATCTGTTTTGGCCCAGAATAGAAGTCTGGCTTTGCAGATTCTTTCTACCACTCAAATAAAAAGACTATTTTCATTTGCTCCCACATTTCTCCCCAGGGAGTCCATATAAAATTGGATTTTGTGCATATACCATATAAATATTCATTTGCTTAAAACGACATTAGTTTTGCTTGGTAGGGGTTTTGAAACTGGTGGAGGTTCTGTAGTGTCAGAGGAAAGGCACAGCTGGGGCACCTGGATCCCTCTGCATCTGTGTTGTGCCAGTCTGCCCTGGGCTTGAAGTCGTACCATTCGGTACTGAAGACTTCTGTTTATGGGTTAAAGCTCCCGTTTTCAAAATCCATGGTCTACAAGAAACAGCAGGAGAACTTCCGAAAGTTCAGATTCTGAGCCTCACTCCCAACGATTCGGACTCAGTCCATCGGGAACAGAGACTCCAGGCAGTGTACTTGTACATGCACCCCGGAGAACAGCCTATCAGCATTCCTTTGAGAAAATGTAGGTTACAATATTTTGTTTCTAGAAATGTCCTTTTGAATCCTAAAAATCCCAGAGTAAGATAACACATTATACATTAATATGGATCAACGACCAGTTTTCTAGTCATCGAAGAACCATGAGGAAGAAGAATATGGGGTAATATATCTTGCTGAAACACAAAGCAAAGATTGCCTGGAAAGTAAACATCAAAGTGGGTTAAAAAGGTAAAAATTCTAAATAGCTGCACAAGTTACACATGGTCCTTGTAACCAGAAGCAGAACTTTGCCACTACACAGCACTCAATACTCACTTGCTAATTCAGACTTTCCATAGATACTTAAGCATAAGTTGGCCTTGGACTCCCACTTTAAAATGATAGAGTTCTATGATATGTGAATTATATCTTTATAAAATTATTCAATGTTTGTAAAAAAAATTCTAGTGTATAAAACATAACTTTAGGGACTCATAAATCACACCAATAGAAAATACACAAAATAAAGTACAAATAAACTTTTAGAATAGATGTGAGTACAAGAGCTATATGGGAGTAAGGCACACCTAACATGTATATAATTGGAGTCTTACAAAAAGCAAAGAGAGGGACTGTGGCATATTCTGAGAATAACTAAAACCATTAATTCATGGATTCAAAAGTCTCAATGAGGCCAAAGCAATGCAAATACAAAGACAACTACACCATGGCACATCATAATCAAGCTGATGAAGATTTTAAAAACCCAAAAATACTGAAATGTCCGCATGTTCATTTCAGACTTGTCTGGATTTTGCACATTGGTTTTTAACAGCAAATGAAAGGAGAAGAAAAGGTATGCAAGCTGTTTTTAATTAAGTGTTGACATTCTTTTCATGGCTGGTGACAGGTCTGGATCTGTCCTGTTTGAATAGAGAGCAAAAGAGCAGAGCAATCTCAGAGCCAAATTGGCATTTTCCTACTCGTCCTCTGTAACAGCCAGCCTCAGGGACCTTGTGGATGCGAGCTCACACTGAGCGTATCCTATTAACACTGGAATTCAGTCACAAGGTCCACTACCAACGCTGGGGTAGATGGCCACAGGAATGGAGGTAAGGCTTAGCTCCTCAAGGTTGTTACCTAACATACCCTAATAAAACTGCCTCCTTAATCAGGGAAGGCAAGGGAGTTCAGAGGCACACACCAAAGCTTGAATTTTAGTTCTATCACTGATTATTTATGTGACCAAACTCTGTTTTCTTCCTCTAGCAAAACAGTAGAGGAATATTTGTTTTGTATATAATATGTTGAGCTATTCCTGAGAATATTAGAGAACATATATATATATATATATATATAAACACATGTATATAGACCAAAACAGCTTAAAATATATATTATTCTGGCAAATGGATAGTTTATAACATAGTTTCCCTTCAACTAGAAAAATAGCAGTGTCTACATTCTCAAACTCCAATTTCTACAACTGTACCATGATGACAGAGCTGTTAACATACTGTCAGTGTTAATAATAATCACTATTTTTTGCTTTGTTTTGTTTTCTAAAGATGTATTCATTCTTATTGGAAAGGCAGATTTACAGAGAGAAATAATGACAGAAAGAAAGCTCTTCCATCTGCTGGCTCACTCTCCAGGGGTTGGTAACAGCCAGGGCTGACCAGATCTGAAGCCAGGACTCCGGAGATTCTTCTGGGTCTCCCACGCGAGTACAGGGTCCCAAGGCTTTGGGTTGTCCTTGACTGCTCTCCCAGGCCACAAACAGGGAGCTGGATAAAAAACTAAAGCAGCCAGGACATGAATCAGCACCCATATGGGATGCTGGTGCTTGAAGGGCAAATGATTAGACAACCAGCTGCTGTGTCAGGCCCATCACTTCTGTTAGCAGTCGAGGACGGCCCAAGGCTTTGGGAACCTGCACCCGCGTGGGAGACACGGAAGAGGCTCCTGGCTTCGGATCGGCATAGTATCGGCCTGTTGCGCTCACTTGGGGAGTGAATCATCGGACGGAGGATCTTCCTCTCTGTCTCTCCTCTCTGTATATCCGCCTTTCCAATGAAAAAAATAATAAAAATAAATCTTTAAAAAAAAAAGTTTTGGTGTTTTTTGGTTTTTGTTTTGTTTTTTTGTCTTTTGTGGGGTTTTTTTTTTTTTTTTGCATAGTTAGGTGTTTCGTATTCATCCTATTTCCCAGAGACAAAACTTTTTTCCAAGTTAATTTAAAATTGTTGGTTCTATAACCATTGTCTTGCTTAAGGGTATTATTTAGGAGGATAATTTTAATTTTGGGCATAGCCAGTGAAGCAGAATAAAGGCCACTTGAAAAATTATTTCTAATTGCTTCTTTTTCAAAAGAGCAAAATGATAAAAACATGTAATCAAGAGTGGATTGCCTTCTGGGGTTTTGATTCATGTGATAGAATTGACCATCACTTACTGTCATTTTAATTTGGTGCATAATATAGAGTTGCTCATGACTTTCACTTGCAAACTCAAGTTTAAACACCAATTATATTCCTAACTCGATAGAAATTCAAATAGTGCTTCTGATAGTTGAACTTCATTCATTAAAAATAATTTTTAGGTCCATTTCAGAGTTACAGATACTTTGGAATATGGTCTCCACATCATTTCAAGAAAATGCAAATCTGAATGAGTTTCTCTTAGATGGCACAAAGACATTCCAGTCACAGGAGCTATCCCTGTGGCGTTTCCTATGTGTTAGATGCAATCACTTTCCTCTTAATATATTGTTATATTTGAGAATTGATTTCCAAGGGTGTGAATTTTCTTTTATATGTTTCTTTTTTAAGATTTTTTTAAAGAACGATTTTCCATCCACTGGTTCACTTCTCAAGTGGCCACAACAAGCAGAGCTGAGGCGATCCAAAGCCAGGAGCCAGGAGTTCTTCCGGGTCTCCCATGCGGGTGTAGGGTCCCAAGGCTTTGGGTTATCCTCCACTGCTTTCCCAGGCCTCAGGCAGGGTGCTGGATGGAAGTGGGGTGGCCAGGACATAAACTGGAGCCCACACAGGATCCCAGCACATGCACAGCAAAGATCTGGCCACTAGGTCACTGCACCAGACCTTCTATATATTTCTTTTAATAAAGTTGTCAACAGATTAAGAAACCATTAGAGGTAAAAATATAAACATGTAAGATTAGCTTTTATACTTCCTGGACTTAGGAAATTATTGAGTCCTTAAGCTCAAGCAACAATAATTTTCTAAAATTTCCTTGGCAAAATTTGGTTCAGACACTGACTATATTATTGTACCTGGTTGCTTTATTTAATCTGTAATGTGTTCTCTATAGTTAACAAAACAAGGCCTACTTGGATTTTTTTTTAAAAAAAAATTCTTAATATTGTAGGATTAATGATCAGCTTTTTTTCTTTGTCATCACCATGGAAGATTCCATCATGATACATGACTCAGCAAATGTATCAACCATACTGGTATTTAATAAATATAATACCTTCCTCCTGGAGAATGTTCCAATCACTCTATAAAGTTAAGAGAAGTAATAAACAAACCTCAAAGATAACAGCTCTCACTCTTGAAATGCTGTGGCCACCTGGGGTGAAATTGCCACTGCTTAATAGTGCAATAATATTTCTTGTTGTTTAGAGGAAAGAAGCAAGAAGGAAGAGGCCAAGGTAACCGAATAAGAATTTCTTATATTTCATTAGTATCTAAGATATCAGACTATGGCTCAGGTCTTTGTCGTTATGTCCAGTTGACATGGCATGGTAGCTCGAGCTAGCAGAACAACGAAGCTAGAGATAAGCAGGCTTTTCCTAATACATGAAAGCTGAAGTATAGTCTGTATCCAGACCAGCAAAACAAGGACATTTCATTTCCCACAATGAACAGAAAAGATAATTCGCATATGAAAATAAAATTCCAAGTAAACATTTTCTTGATTTAATAAGTCTGAAGACAAAATACTATCCCAACATAGAATGAAATTACAGCACAATACCACCATACACTTACCACGCCAGGCAAAAATCTATGGTGCCTTCTAATGATACCCACTTCTTGATGTGAATTCTTTTGTGTAACCTCTTTTCTGACTACAGTCAGGATTTGAGACATGCTTCTGATAGAATATGGTAGAGGTGATGGGATGTCACTCCTGTAATAACACAGTGGTGCTAGACTCTCTTGCTTTGAGCTTGAAGAAGCAGATTTGGGAGCATCTCATACATCAAAAAACTGAAGATATCTAGCTGACAGCACCTGCACCAGACTCTAGGCAGGGGCCTGTGAAAAGCTGGGGTCCTCATTCATAAAATAAATTGAATGATTCTGGAAATAGGTGCGGTCCCAGTCAAGCCTCAAAGAACAACTCAGTGAAATCTTACTGCAACCTTGGAAGAATGAGAAGAGGACTGAGATACATTGAATTTTTACAACATAGAAAAGTGGTGTAATACATTCATATTGCTTTCACACCTCTAGGTTCCTGATACCTTGTTATGCAGCTGAAGAATACTAGTATTTTGGATGAGTACAATGGCATAGGGAGTATCTGTGGTGGCTGCATGCCATTTGGATGTCTGCATAAGCCCTGGCTGCTCTGCTTCCACCTGCAGAGGATGGGAAAGCAACAAAGGATGGCCCAAGTTCTTGAGCTCCTGTAATTCACTTGAGAGGTCAGGAAGAGGCTCCTGGTTCCTGACTCCTGAATTTGGCCTAAGCCAGGTTTGGTCAGTGTAGCTGTTTGTGGAGCAAACCAGTGACTGGTAGATCTCTCTAACTTTCCTTCACTCTCGAAAACTCTGTTCTTCAAATAAGTAAAAAGAAATCTAGTATTCCTACCAAACTGAAAAAAATAAAATAGACCATACTAAGTGTTATTAACAATGTGGAACTATTAACATTTCCATATAATGCCAGAGAGGGTGGAAGAAGGCTTCAACTTTGGAACACCATTTGGCAATATCTTGCAAAATTTGTAACTGTATCTGTAGAACCTCTGACTCAGCAACTTTACTCCTAGATATATAAGTATAAAGAATACATACTTTCAACTAGACAGCCTAAGAAAGTCCTTTCTCATGCTACTTGTGACAATCTTCAAATGGAAATAACTGAAATGTCTGTTATCAGCAAGATGAAGGCTACGTTGTGACTTTTGCCTAAATAGAATGATTTTATACCATAATGAAATAAATGAATCATAAGTACATTTTTTAACAGTTGATAGTTCATTATTAGACTTAGTTTGACACTCAATTTCACCACAATTGGGCAGTGGAAATCTCTTCATGCTGCCTGTGACTTTTTGACAAGCTTTATCATTTATTCAGCACTTCTCTGCTTTCTCACACAAGGTGAAGCATATTTAATTTCTCCAAATTCAGTCATTTCTTCAAGCTATTTTGGTTTCTCTTGGTGGAACTCACATTTGGGTCCAGGAGGTTATGATGTCGCTATGTGCAATGGCTTGAATGTGTACATCCGTTCAAAGTTCACAATGACTGTTCACTGTCAGTGTAATGCTGCTAAGAAACAGAGCATTTTGAGTTTTGAGGGCTTTTCATTATGTGAAGGACTACTGCTCCTGTAAGACTTGAGCGAGGGGTTTGTCCCTTTCACCTTCCACACGTGTTAACACAACACTCATCCCTTCCTTCATGCAACAATGCGGTATAAAGGCATCATTTGGAAGCCAACACCAAGACCTTACCAAATACCAAATGCACCAAGGCCTTGATCTTGGATTTCCCACCCTCCAGAGCTCTCAGAAACAAATCCCTTTCCATGCTTCCTCTGTCTAAGGTATTTTGTAAAGAGCGGCCCAAATAGACTAAGGTCTGTGCCATGTGTATAAATGACACCTAAAAATTAGAGTACAGTTATTATCAAACAACAGGAATTGTACTCAGTGCCAAAGCTCAGTGGCTGAGTCGAGTGCCTGAGTCCTTAACCTTGTTCCAGCCAATCCTCCCACCAAACAGTAATGCATTTTTTGTAGCAGTTAATGTAGGAATTTGTATTCCATGAGAAACTTTCACAGACATTATTCCCATTGATACGTAAACCTCCCTCTGCTACTGCAAAGGCACTATCATTATCACCAGTTTGCAGATGACCAAACTCCTAAATGACAGATGAAAATTTCAGGGTGCCACTGATACATCAAGACCTGAGATTCCCAATGTGGTAGTATTCTTATTGTTCCTCTCTTTGCATTGGTGAACATGGTCAGACACTTCTCCCCACTCCGCACAGAGAGAAGTCGGGGTTTCCCTCCCTTCACGTTGGTGTGAATATTCAATCCCCAGCTTGCCTCACATCTTTATATGTGATCTGGGAGGATTGAGCTGTTGAATTGCCTTGTTTATTGAATACTCTAGCCTCTCTGCCTTGATTACTGTTGAAAATAATGTGGCAAATAACACTCTGAAACCCATCATTTTGAAGATAAACTGCTTTGGGTTTAATGAAAACATGACATAAGCGTATATGAAAACAGTATGCATCTTTACATAATTGAATCAGAAAAATTTCAAGTCTAATCATTTATCAACTTGAAAAAGAACCTGTCCAGAACATTCAAATTATGAAAGTGTCACATTTTGAGCACATTCTCTGATATTTAGAAACAATAATTTCAGAACACAGTGCTCTTACAGAAGGTGCATGGATCTATCTTACCTAACACCACTCTGTATACAAGTCATTAGAATAAAGTCATCCCTAGATCCACATTTAGCTGTACTTTTATAACCTTCACATGTATATGAAAGATAGAATTTTATGTGACAGTTGTGAAAAACCATGCTTCTTACATTTGCATCCCATTTCACTTAGGAAAAAATCTTCCAGGAGCATAGAAAATTGATTTGATTTATCTAAATTATGGGGCAACCACAAAACCCCTCTGAGCTTCTTTTACAGAGTAGCTTTGTTACAGGAGTGATACTCTGTTCTAGAGGAAAAAACCTGTACCTCTAATAACCCACCTAACTGTGCTTTGTGAATGTTTTCTGGTCTGTGACATTATGGATTGGCTGTTCTTCCCACCTCTGGTCTGCAGGGCCTGTGTCACCACTTTCTTTGCAGCTGTGACAGACATTAATAATCATTTTTTTCCTGCCGTTGATTATCTTTTCCACTACTGTTAGCTCACTGTGCTCTCCTAGTTTATAGAGGCAGTATTGTTCACAAGGAAACGTGTGGTGTTAGGAGTCTGGACACCTGGATGATGTATCAATTTTATCTGGAAATGTCTCTGTGCCTGTGAGCTGGTCATTTCATTTTTCTGGGCTTTAGTTACTCTCCATCATGATAATATAATCCTTAAAATTCCTTCCAATTCAAGTTCCGAAATTCTGGCTTCTATTTCAGATGCAAAGGCATGTGCTCTTTTAGCAGAAAGTTGGAGTCAAGATCTCATCTTTTAGATTATTTTACTACAAAACACAGGGGACAATGGGCGGGAGGAGAGAAGGGAGTAGGGGAGACAGAGAGAGAGAGAGAGAGGTAGCCCTATGCCTGCAAAATTGTAAAACAGAATAAAAACAAACAAAAAATGTGTTCTTTCAATAGCGATAGTTTAACAAGAGGAATCCTCCTCTTTACTGATTCTCACATGTGCCATTGTGAACACAATGATGGCACTCAAATCAGGCCAGATATTACTATTTCCACAAAAGGGGCCAGGGAGTACAAATAGGAGCTCAATTCATTTAGTCATCAAATATTTATTGAGATCTTCCAAGGGTAATTTACTCTTCCAAGCACTGTAGATTCAGCAGTGAGCAAGACTACTAAAAGCCCTGTTCTTGTGAGGCTTTCCATTTCAAAATGTGTGATAGGATAAAAAATTAACATGTAAAAAATAAAAAGTGAGGGGCACACACTGTAGCACAATAGGTTAAGCCTCTGCCTATAGTGCTGGCATCCTCTATGGATACTGGTTCAGGTCCTAGCTACTTCACTTCTAATCCAACTCCTTGCTAATGTTCCTGGGAAAGCAGCGGAAAATGATCCAAGTCCTTGGGCCCCTGTACCCATGTGGGAGACCCAGAAGAAGTTTCTAGTTCTTGGCTTTGGACCACGCTAGATCCAGTTATTATGGCCATTTGGGAAGGGAACCAGAGATGGAAGATCTCTCTTTGTCTCTCCCCTCTCTGTAACTCAGTCTTTCAAATAAAAATGAATGGTTATTTTAAAAAATGGGGAAAAAGTAAAGCAGACCCTTGGGATGGTGTGTGGCCATGTACTTTGAGACGAACTGTCAAGTTAGGCTTCTTTGAGAGATGACAGCTGAACTGAAACCTCGGGCCAGCCAAACCGGGAGCCTGCAGCAGGGCCTTCACACCAAGGCACAGCAGGTGAGACAGAAGGTTTGCCAAGATTGCTTCATCCAGCAAAGAGGACCAAGGCCATGGTCACTGCAGTGTAGTGGGCAGTGGGAGAATTCTATTAGTGTACATGAGGTCAGAGCGGTAAACTAGGCCAACGAGACGTCCAACTCAGCAGAATGCGTTTGGCAGGAGGCAGGAAAAACTCTTTCCAGCCAGGGTCTATTTCCTTCAGAGGCAGACAAGTGCATTTTTAATGTAAAATCACGTGATAGCTACCATCAGATCAGATAGGAAAATCATTAATTTAAGACTTTTTTCCCCTAGAAATCCATTATGGTTTAGTCGAAGACATTCACCATATTTTTGCTCTGAAAAGACCAATTAAATTCAGCAAAGAACACCTCATGAGAGATTGATTGATGATGATGCTATATAATTAATATTAATTGGTGGATAGATTTGACAGAGGAGAGATAGAATACCAACAGGATAGTTGATGAAGAATTAAATCCTGCAGCCCACTGGAAGGCTGGGGAAAGTACTTTACCTCTTTTGACACATGTTATGACAACCATAAAATGAAGATTTAGACAAGGTAATCTTTGCGATCCCTTGCCTACTTAAAATGGAATTGTGCATAACCCTAGCAGATTTCTAAGACAGTTTTTTCTTACATATTATAATTATTCTGGTATATTATACTTGATCAAAACCGAGTAGAAGCTTGAAGGTTGGAGGTGCAGAGAGAAATAGAGACAGAGAGATCTTCCAGCCATTGGCTCACTCCCAGGTGGCTTCAAAAGCCATGGTTGAGCCAGGTTGAATCCAGGAGCCAGAAACTCCAGCCAGGCTTCCATGTAAGTGCAGGGACCCGTTTAGCTGCTTTTTGCAGGCCATCAGCAGGGAGCTGGATCAGAAGCAGAGCATCTGAGACAAGAAGGAGTTCTCATTTAGGATACAAGGTGTCACGGGGCTGGCTTTACCTACCATGCCACAACACCTGCCCCTGGGCAAGAGCTTTTCTAAAGCAAATTACACTGTTCCCAATCCTTTATATAAACAACTAAAATTATTTAGATGACTTTTTTTTCCATTAGCACATACATTCTTTACATTTCATGGTATTTTCTTCAAATCCATATTTTTCAAAATGTTTAATTGAAGATTGCATGCTATAGAATTTCACATCATAGGATTCTACGGGAATTCTACTTAGATATGCAGGGCTGAGAAACCATTTTTATTTCCAGGGCTATTTGGATATTTATAACATCATTCATGGACCATATAAAATTATTGTTTTAAAAAATTGAAATGGGCCAGGAGGTGTGGCCCAGCAGCTAAAGCCCTCACCTTGAACGCGCCTGGATCCCATATGCGCACCGGTTCTGATCCCGGCAGCTGCACTTCCCATCCAGCTCCCTGCTTGTGGCCTGGGAAAGCAGTCCAGGACAGCCCAAAGCCTTGGGGCTCTGCACCCATGTGGGAGAACCAGAAGTTCCTGGTTCCCGGCTTCAGATTGGCGCAGTACTGACCGTTGTGGTCACTTGGGGATTGAATCTTCCTTTCTGTCTGTCCTCCTTTCTGGGCCGGGAGCAAAACTTCAGTAGCCAAATCCCATTCTTGCACTTGCTGGGATCTCATTTGGGTGCCAGTTTGTGCCCTGGCGGCTCCACTTTCCATCCAGCTCCCTGCTTGTGGCCTGGGAAATTAGTTGAGGATGGCCAGAAGTGTTGGGACCCTGCACCCATGTGGGAGACCCAGAAGAAGCTTCTGACTCCTAGCCTCAGATCAGCTCAGCAATGGCTGTTGTAGCCACTTAGGAAATAAACCAGCAGAAGGATCTTTGTCTCTGCTTCTCTCTGTAAATCTGCCTTTCCAATAAAAATAAAGACTTGTTTTTATATGAATTTTGAAATTTGAATATATTGAATTTTGAAATTCAATATAGAGTTATTGAATTTTGAAATTCAATAGATTTATTGGATTTCAAGTCCTGGCTATGATTCCCTTGGACAATCCAAATAATTTTGCAGACCTTACGTGCCCTGCAGGAATCATTTGGATTTAACTCTTCTTGCCCTCTCACTTTTTTTTTATTAATTATGTTGCATTATGTGACACAGTTTCATAGGCTCTGGGATTCCCCCATCCCCTCTCTATACCCTCCCCTCATGGTGGATTCCTCCAACTTGTTGCAGTATTACAGTTAAAAATCAGTCCAGATTTTTTCTTTGCAAACATATACCAAGCATAGAGTCCAGCATCTTATTGTCCAGATAAATTCAACGATTTCTTGGGGAGACCATCTCTGGTCTGAAGGTAGAGCAGGCAGAATATCATCCCGATCAATTAAAAGCCACAACACAACACCAACAATTTACAGCATTATGGAATTAATTGACATGGCATTGAGTAACCAACATGCTAAAAAAAAAAAGTGCAAGTTCTGAACCGCATCCCGTGACTACTTCCTTGACATTGCAATGATAGTTTATAGACAGAACCGACTGCTATGCACCTTGAAATTTGCCCTCTCACTTTTTAAAGGCTGAAATGTTTACCAGATTCCAGCTATCCAGGAACTTGTATTCTGTAAAATTTGTTCTAGATCAGCAATCTTGCTCATAGTTGTAGTACTTTAACAGTTCAGTGAGTCTTTGGGGATCAAACCTGCCTGAGAGGAAGCTCTGAGAAAATTGTGATTCTACATGGCATTTCATACTTTGTACCAATTTATGATCTACCTATACGGGCTGGTCACCAGTCTGTCTCAGGGGATGTGAAGCCAAATCAAAATATTCCCACTTGCTCTGTCAGATCTAGTAAGAATGTCTTTTATGATTTTTTTTTATGAACTTCAACTATTTCTTGCCATTTACCTTCTTCATAGTGCCATTTGGCTCATGCCATTCTTTATGGCTTCTTAAATATTTGCTTTTCTGTTAATTGTTTGTATTTCAGTGCTGTGTTTGAGGAGGCGAAGAGTATTGAAAAGGCAATTTACAAAAGGAAATGGCAAATATGGCAACTGTGGGAATGTGTGGTTCACCCACTGCTAGTGGAAATAATGCAAAATAAAGACAATAATAATACGCAGTAGTGTGTATCAATAAGGACAGGAGGAGGAAGCTCCTTTCCTATTCTGTAGTGGGAAAATAAAATTTACATAATCTTGGTAGGAGGCAACATTTGAGCTATATCTTTAATTTAACTCTTCCCTTTTAAATAATTTATCCAAGGAAAACAATCAACGAAGTGTTCAAAGTTATGTCTAGAAAGATATTTGTCAGAAGACTCTTCATTCAAAACAGGGAAATTTGCTCAACTTCAAGGCTTATAAATTAAGTGAATTGTGGTGTATTCACTTTGTGGAATTTGACAAACTTATTAAGCTTCTTCACTTATTTATTTGTAAGGCGGGGAGACACGCAGACACTTGTCATCCTATCATTGCAGAGGGGCCTACAGTAGCGAGGGCCACGCCCAGCTGTCACAGGATGCAGGAAACCATCCAGCTCTCCCCTAGGGGACCTCTGCACCTGAGCCATCACCCACTGCCACATTCGAAGGAGACAGGAGCTGGGAGTGGAACCTGAGCTTGCAAGCATCCAAAATGGCATTTCAATGGTTATGGCATAAAACTATCCCACCTAATAAGTTTAAGAAGTTGTTATAGATAAGTGTCTAATGATGGAAAGATGTTCATGGCATATAAAACACAGATTGTAAATCTACACTTATACTAATATCCAGTTTTTATGTATCTTTTATATGTACAAATCCTCATGCATACTCTCATGACCCACACGTATGGATGCTTACGAGCACACACACACACACACACACACACACGCACACGCACACGCACACACACACACACACACACACACGGGCACTTCTGAAGGCCATGAAAAGTTGCTCATCATCTTTTCATCGCATTTGTTCAAAAAAGTCATGGATCATATGAAAAAAACATGCATGAATTTCAAAATCCTACTGTACTAAAATAAACTTATCATTAAAATCCATTTCTACAGCATGCTTCTGTGGTACCTTCGTATCAGTCATAGCCCTTGTAGTAGATGATTTTGCTTGCCCATGACACCCACTTTCCTTTTTATTATCATAGAATCCTCACATAGCTTAATTTTTCCTTTTTCCACATAACTGCAGTAAACTCGCAACTTCTGCCAATCACAGGAGCCATCTTCTCTCAGTTCTGGACAGTGTCTGTGAGTTTGCGAAGGGGTTGCATCTAGGAAAGAATTTCTGTACTTAAAGAATAATAGTGGGCCCAGTGCAAGAGTCTAGTGGGTGATGTCCTCACCTTGAACGCACCAGGATTCCATATGGGTGCCAATTCTAATCCCAGCAGCCCGCTTCCCATTCAGCTTCCCCAAAGCAGCCTAGGATGACCCAAAGCCTTGGTGACCCAGAAGAGGCTCCGGGCTCCTGACTTCGGGTTCCTGGCTTTGGATTGACTCAGCTCTGGCCATTGCAGCCACTTGGGGAGTGAATCATCGGACGAAAGATCTTTCTGTCTGTCTCTCCTCCTCCTTTCTGTATATCTGACTTTGAAATAAAAATAAATAAATCTTTTTTTTAAAAAAAGAATAATGGCATAGGAGGGAGCCTTTTCAGTATATTTTGTCCCTGTAGATAGTTAACATTTTATAATAATTTATATGTAAATCCACATTTCTGTCTAGAATTACTATGTTTTGCCCCAAGTAGTTTCTTTAGCATTGTTAATACCATAAGTCTGCTAGAGATGAATTCTAGATTTTTGTGAATCTGAAAATACTTTATTCAGACACAAATAGTTTCTCATCCTGTTGGCTAAGATTAACAGCACACACTAATAAAAAATATTTTTGCTGAATGTAGACTTCTGTGTTCCAATTCTCCTTTAAAAACTTTTACCCACCGTCTTCACGCATACATTGTTTTTTAATAAGTAGTCAGTCATTCTTACCTTTCTTCATCTGTACATATTGTGTATTTTTCCTAGGATTGTTTTTAAGATTTCCTTTTTATCACTGGTCTCATACAAATTCATAATGACGTCTGAGACTACTTATTTTATTGAATCTGAAAATTCACAGTTTTCACGAAAGTTGGAAAATTTGGCACCCACACAAGAAGTAGAACTCAGACAGATTAGAGTCTTTTTTTTTTTCAACTAATTTGAAGTTTTATCTATAAATAAACAGCTCTACTGGAGACGTTTGAACATGATACATCAAGATACGGATAGTTGATGAAGTAAGAGTAGAGCAATGGTGGACTGTAATGTCAGCTTGGCACCACAGAGGAGCAGGTTCCCTGTGGTTTACTGTAACATTACATATGAATGTGCAGCCTGGCAGCTGAGAGAAAGAAAAGGCCCCTGGGAGCATCATAAGCCTGTGAGCAACAGAAACCACTTCCTGCTTCTTTATGTAATTCCATCAGGTGAAAGAAGACATTTCGCAGAAGAGAATGCTTCATCATTCCTTGAGGCATCTATCCTACACTGCACAAAACTACAGCCTCTCCACATGAAATCTTCCTCATCTTCCACCATAGTATTTCTCAGAAGGAAATGCAAGTATTAAAATGACCTGTCTCTAACAGAAGTATAACCTTATGCTTAACCAATAATTAATACAAAGTAAGAAATAGAACAACATCATGACTTATAATGCATCTCTCATCCCTTTAACATGCTTAGGTGGGGTCTAATTGAAGATCATTATACTTAGATATGTTATATTCTCAAAGCTAAAAACATTAAATTTACTGAAGAAATGTGTTTTTAAACACTTCAAAAGTAGCATCAGATATCAGAACTCAGAGAGTATAACTCTTCTATACTTAACAATAAGTGAAAAACATTTTAAGGAAAAAATTGATATATTGCAAAAATTTTTAAATCTCACATATGAAAAGATACAATAAATGGAATTTAAGACCAAATCTTACGATAAAAACTTTAAAAATTTGTGATACATTTTGAATATCATTGATACATAAAGAATGTTTGCAAATCAATAGAATGAAAACTATTATATATTACATACAATATATCATGTACTTTTTAAACAAATCTAAGTACCCAATAAATATATAATTAACACATTATAATTACCTTGATATAACTTTTAAAAATAATTTTCATGTGAAATTTGCAGGCTTTTAACTACATCAGATGCATTAAAATTACATATTATTTATTTTTCACTCCTTTAACCTTAGCTTACATTGGTGAATATTGATCTATCTATAAAAATATAAATTTTTCATAACAATATCTGTAAAGCCTGAAAATGGAAACATCTTAGAAGTTGATCGGTGGAAGTTTGATTTTATTTCCAATAAATCACTACAATAACAAAGATACCTCAATGTAATCGTTAAGAGAACAGACTCCAGTTTTAAATGATCTGGATTCAAATCCAGAGTCTTCTGATTCTGACCTTAGAGTCCTAAGCAGATTGTGTTCCCTAAATCTCATGATAAATGGGAATGCTAAGTGTTAAATGATACATCTAACAGTACACTCTTTCCGTAGTGGTCTAGCCCACAAGGCTACTGAAAGTTAACTAACAATAATTCCTTTTTAAAATGCTCTATGAACAGTAGACCACAAAACAGAATACAAGGTGCTTATGTGTTGTGAATGGATGAAAGCAGGTTGAAAATTCTTACATAAAGTATGATGCAAATTATGTAAGCAGCGAAGCACCGTACTTGCATTAAAAGGGCAGAAAAATGTACATCAACCGACTAACGGTGTTATCTCCAGATTCCTCTTTCTGTGATTTTCCTTGCTTTCTACATTCATCTGCAATGAGCATCTACTTTGTAATAAAAATTAAAAATGAAAATAATCACCATATTTATAGTCATGATTGAATATATCATATTTTCCCTTCCTTGATTATTACAAAATAATTTCATTGCTGAAAAGTTGTAGCACTTCTATTTTTTAAAATTTTATTTTGCTTACATACTTGTGAGGGAAGTGGGCTCACATGGGTCTCAGACTAGGGTGGGAGGGTTCAGGCATAAAAGCAGGGAGTGGGACAATGTTTCACTTTTTTTTTTTCCTGTGTCCATTGGTGAGGAAGGAGAGGGAACCGCCCCTTGCAGTCAAACCACATCAGCACTCGGGTCAGTCATTTCATGATGCCCTGGCTAGGGAGTGTCGCAGCCTGGATCAGTCAGGCATGCCCCAACCCTATCTTGGCTTTTGTGTGTGCCAGCAGGGGCTGTGGTCTTCTATGTCTAACTGACGTTGATAGATTTTTTTTCCTAAAATGTCTTATAACCATCTCTTTCCTTTTATTTACACTGTAGCTACCTAGACATTCATGGATCATCAGCATATTAGCTCTAGAGACAATAATCTCCTTGCTTATGTTATTTGCTCCTTAAGTCCTTTCTGTACAAACAACTTGATGATATGAATCTTCCTAATGAGTCACATAAAGGCAAGAAACAAGAGCTCTTGGATGAAAATTTGAAATTTGGGAACTAGTTTTGGCTTTGGCGCTTACAATTGTGTAACCTAATGAAAATCACAAATTACTTTGATATGCAATTTCCTCAGCTATGACTTTAAGACCAAGGCAAGCTACGACTACACTAAAGTAGTGAAGAGTAGAAGTAGCATGTCTGGTAACTTTGCTCCCTTTGATCCTAGAATCTTTGAAGTAGCAAGCACAATCATCAGTGACTGAGTCCATGTGAAACACACTCTATTCCAACCGTTGTGAGAGTGAGCCAGTCTAACTGCTTGTGCTTACTGCCACATGATTCTTCTGAATCACCTGCTTCTCCAACATAGAGGCCATCCGACTCTTCCCAATGTCCATTCACTCATTTACTTAACAAATATGTATTGAGCACATGTGCATGCACCAGAGGCTTTGCAGGGTGATTAGAAAGAGAAAAGCAAACAAGACTGACATGCTTCCTACCTAAAAAGAATTTAACAAGGAGGACACTCAATTGAAGAAACATAAACCTGTCTCAATCACATGCCCACCCACAGTTGCCTTTCTGATACGAACTATAAATTGATAGCTGGAGGAAGGTGATGTGCCAACAAGATTGTCCATGAAATTTCTGAAACGACTTGATTAGATTATGTAATTCAAGCTCATTAATAGTGATACTAATCAGCCTCTTCTCCTGATACATTATTCATGTCAATTAATTAATATAATTAGTAGTTCAAAAGTTTGTCTTTCACAATGAACTCAATGTCTCTTTTGACTTTATTCTTTTTGACTTATTTGCATTTATCCTCTTATTTGTAAATCAATATTCATGCCTACTTTACTCATGGACAAAACAGCACGTTAATCTTCACTGGTCATTAAATGGACTCCTTTGTTTTATAAACACTCCCCCAAATAACCTCTACTCTTTGCTATGCTCTAATACATTGGCTATTTTGGCAATTATTCTTGATATTTCTGAAAGTCAACATTTGGTTATTTTTCCTTTCCTTGTGCTATAATTCATCCGCCTTGAAAGCATTTCAACTGGTCTCAGTAATAGACTGAACATTCTCTTGTAGAAAGCTAGACATTGACGCAGCCTGAAGCAATTTCAGAATTTGATTTTGAATTTATATCAAACTGTGGCTCCATCACTGTGTTAGCTGGAAGCTAGAGAAATGTTTAACTCACCTAAGTCTAGAATCATATAGAAAGTAAGATCCGCTTTGAATGTCATTGTCCTGCCCTCTATTTTTCATATATCTCAGCAGTATGCTATCTATAGCTCCCTTTTTCTTCCCAACTCTATCTCTGCTTTCCTTTTTTCCCTCCCTTACAAAGGTTCTTTAATTCCAACATTACCTAGTACCCTGTAATCTCAGACTTCTGTAGTCCATCTGGCTTAAATTTTTGTCCAGGACATCAATTTTGCCTCCATGAGTCATCAAAGTATTTTCCAGTCTTTGCTTGGAATGTTCTAAAATAAGAAATGCATGGCCTCATTACAAAATATCTAATTACTTACCAAAAAATATTTCCATAGAATCCAAATCTGTCGTTAATTCCAAATTCTGAATTTTTTTCTCATTTGTCTGTTTATTGAGGCGAGGGACCAATAGTAAGAACCTTTGTGAGCTCCTGGAAGAGAGGTTGAGGTAAGCAACCTTCCCACAGCTCTGGTGAACCAACAGGGGAAAAAAAGAAGAAAGAAAATTGTGAGAAAAAGCACAGCAAACTTAGCTGCTGGTAATGTGGGGAGTGCATAGCTTCGTCCTCTACCAACGACCCAAACATGTGTGTCTCCCAGAATTCACATGTTGAAGGGAGTAGGGCGTTTGAGAAGTAATTAGATCTAAAGGACAGAGTCACCGCAGTGGGGCTAGAGCTCTCATGAAAGAGGCCCACAAGGAACTTGCTAGTCCCTCACACCATGTGAGCACCCAGCGAGAAGAACCATCTCTGAACTAAGCGAAGGATTTAAATGAACATCCCAGCTTGGATTTCTTTTCCTGGGGGGAGGGTTTGGAGTTTAACAATCGGATTTAAGAGCTTGTTTGAAGGTTAAAACAGGGATGCACAGCTATTCCTATATCCTTGACTGAAGCCTGACCCTCCTCTAGTGGTGTAGATCGTCCTCTTCAACTGAGCGTGCTGCTTCAGCAGGGACACGTATGGAATAGCAAGGGAGGAAGGGGACACCCAACTAGCTAGCAAGATGGATCGAATCAATCTAGAAATTAATAGCTAGATCACCCTTGCATCCATTCTGATTTGTTCATTAGCAAAGTTATTCAGGATTTGCAACATAGATACAAAGAAGATGCAAAATGATTATTTAAAAGTTAATGTGGGGGGTAGGGGGTGGTAGGGTCCTAGCTGTGGCTTAGTGGATAAAGCTACCATTTGCAATACCTGCATCCTATAGGAACATCAGTTTGTGTCCTTGCTGTCCCAAGTGCAATACAGCTCCCTGCTAATGGCCTAGGAAAAGCAATGAAAGATGGTGCAGGTGCTTAGGCTCTTGCTTCCCACTTGGGAGACCTGGATGAAGCTCCAGGCTCCTGGCTTTGGCCTGGCTCAGTATTGCCCCTTGAAGGTATCTGGGAAATGAACCAGCAGATGAAATATATCTCTCTGCCCACCTCCGGAATTCTGACTTGCAAAATAAACAATTTTTCAATAAAAGTTAGTAAAACTCAGAAAGTATATTTAACTTTAATTTAGCAGTCATTTAAATATTCCAAGATAGCAAATGGGGAGTTACAGATTCCCAATCTAGATATACATGAAACATGTCTATTTAATCATACTTAAGAGTATTTATTAGAAAAATCAAATATTAAGCTACAATTAATGAAATGCAAACATGATAAAGATGAATGATAAAATCTATGGAAATTATTCTAAGACTGCCTTGTGGATACTGTTTGATAGTTCAATTAAAGAGGAGTGAAGTGTGTGGATGAAGTCTTGCTGATTTGACATGAAGTGACTGAAATCAAGGAAGAGATAAAATGAAACTCATGATATGCTACCATAATGAAAACATTAATGACAACAGGCAAATGATGACATTAATTCAGAGAGAACTGGAGATTAGCCACTGCCAGAAAAAGCTGGAAATGCTCTAAAATCTCACAGCTTAAGCAGAAAAGTTAGTCTATAAACAGTCTCCAATTCTCACATTAGCATTTCTAAGAACTTACCTGATACTGTTCACAAAGTGTTTTAAAATGGAATATGTTCTTCTAAACTGTGATAATGCAAACTTAATTTGATTAAGCCAGTTGTTGCTGTACGAATAGGCCATCAAGGTTGAGCTCCTGGTCTAGCTGAGCTTCTGGTCTAGTTGTCAGGACATCCACATCTCACAGGAGAGTACTTGAGCTAAGTTTCCAGCTCCAGTTCCTGATTGCAGCTTCCTGCTAAATGTAGAAATGCTCTCTCAATATCTTTCCCTTCTCCCTGCCTCTCAAATTAAATACATATGAAATGTATTAAATATATTAGCAAACTGCAATATAGCATATCGTACCCAATTAATAAAATAGATAATTAATTGAATACGACATGCCCTTCAAAAATGTTGGGGGCCTGGCACCATGGCCTAGTGGCTTAAAGTCCTTGCATCAAACGCTTTGGAATCCCATATGGGCGCCGGTTCTAGTCCTGAAGGCTCCGCTTCCCATCGAGCTCCCTGCTTGTGGCCTGGGAAAGCATTCAAGGATAGTCCAAAGCCTTGGGACCCTGCATCCATGTGGGATACCCGAAAGAGACTCTGGGCTCCTGGCTTTAGATCGGCTCAGCTCTGGCCGTTGCAGTCACTTAGAGAGTGAATCATTGGACGGAAGACCTTCCTGTCTGTCTCTCCTCCTTTCTGTATATCTGACTTTGCAATGAAAATCAGTAAATCTTTAAAAAAAAAGTTGGGACAATTATTAATTAATTTTATTATGTATGCAACTCATAATATTCTTTCATTTCCCTGGTGGTGTCTATTCCATTTCTCTTTCAATGACTGTGAACTCCATGAAGTCAGGACTGTCACATTGTCTCCTTCCAGTCTTCTATTGCTCAGTAAGTAAATACTGGTAATGGAATAAATGTTCAGCTGAGTTGTAAAGCTACACAATAGGATAAAAGTTTAGGACTTATAATTGTCGATAATCAGACATTGGTGCTCTGATTTAACTTGCTCCTCAGCTTTCCGTGTCTGCTCCTGAGCTCTGTCGTGCCGTAATCCAACTCTGCTTCCGGATTTTCTGCAGATGGAGAGACATTGTGTTTTCTAAATCTCAGGTGTACTTTACAGGCAAGAAATCTACAGGGACAGGAAGCGGAGAGAAAGCAGGGTCCACGGTGCTTAGGGAGAATTTATTCTTTCATTGTAATGGTGACGGGGGAAGGAAGTCTCTAAGAATCACTGATCATTTCCTGTCTGCATAACAATCCATTGACTTTCTTTCCCTTATATATAATAAGCCTGCTTTTCTGCTTACTTTTCCATGCTTAATATCATGCCTATGTACCTGCAATGCTACTTCTCAGGCCTGCCTGCCTCTGATTTTCATGTTTGTTCTCCTCATGGGTCCACGTAATGTGTGTGTCTTGTGAAATATTTCACACATACTGTCTCCTAGGCCAATAGGAGATCCTGTTTCCAGATCCTGTTACCTTCATCATGTATTGAAACATTTACTGAAGCCTCTCTCCCTCAGTCTTAACAATGTTTTCCCACACTGATTGTTGAACCAAGACAACCCTATTCTCACTGTGTAGCTTCTCTGTCACCTCATGCTTGCATTCAATGCTCACTGATGCATTTTTAATTGTGAACAATTTTATGTACATTGGTTACCATTAAAACATTGGAGATAAAAAAACTACTGCTAAGACTGAGTCATTCTCCACCAAAAATTCTTTCAATAATTATAGAAATTCATTTGTCTAATTGTTTAGTTATTTGAAATGAACAAAGAAAAAGAGATTCAGAGAGTGCCTATCTGTTGATTCACTCCCCCAGATACCCACAATGGCGGCCACTGGACTAAGCCAAAGCTTGGAGCAGGGAAATCCATTTGCATCTCCCATGCGGGTGGTAGGGACTCAACTACTTAAGCTGTCACCGGCTGCTTCCCAGGATGTCATTAGCAGGAAGTGGAATTGTGCACCAGAGTCAGAACTTGAATTTAGGCATTCTGCTCTGGGAAGCAAATATTTTATCCTGCATTTTAGCATGAAATCTAGTATCCACCTATGTAACAGTAATTAGGAGAGCAGAAGGTCTTTTGGGGTCAGAACCCTTGAGTGTGGCTCTTGGTCTGCCTCCAAGTACCTGTGAAACATTTACCTTGTCCAGTCTTGAGTTTTGTCATATGTAAAATGTGAAAAGTAATAGCCATATTCCTGTGTTACTATTCAGATCAAATGATAAAAATTGTCAAACCCTCATTATATGGCCGATGAGAGCGCAGAGGGTTAGGTTGGACAAATATCACAGTGTTTTCTGTATTTTAATTGAAAGTAGACCTTTAACCCTTCCAAGAAATGAAAGATTTGGGGCTACTGAGAAGCAAAAACAGAAGAAATGGTTCCAGTGCCAAACCCCATAACCAGGAGAGCAGATATATCTTCCTGTTCCTCCCTACACCTGCTCAACATAACATCAAGTCCTAGTCCAACAGTCGGCAGCAATGACCCTGGCTGGGAGTACCATTAAAGAGAAAAGAGCAGTTAACAGCAACCCAAGCCCAGGAGTGGCAGTAATGCTGATGGCACAGAGGCAGGCATGATTCTGCAGGCAGACCTGCATTCTTCAGGACCCTGACTTCATGCTGTGAACACAACCTTACACAGCTCTTGGTTGCTCCAAGTGAAGCTGATGACCTATCCTGGTCCAGAAGGAGACAAAATGTTCTAGGGTTGAGGCACAGGAGGATAACTGCCTTCCAGAAAGGTTCTTCTGGGCAAATCAGGAAACATTCAATTCCCTGAGTTCTTGTATTTGCTGTAACAACACACTGTTGTCTTTGCCTCATTTGGTGGTTAGAGAAACATCTGTTACTAAATGTAGAACTACAAACTTAATGCATTGAGTGCTTTACATTGCCTAGATGCCTTGCAAGATTGTGTGTGTGTGTGTGTGTGTGTGTGTGTGTGTTCCATCTTCACACGTTTTACCGCAAGTGTCATTATTGCTGTTTTAATGACAAGAAAATCAAGTTCAGGGAAATGATAAGTAACTTCTCCATGATCACACACAGGAAAACTTGGACTTATACCTGGGTATCTGACTCACATAGCTATGCCGCTTACGGTTTCCACTTTGTAGGGGCTCAGCTTTTACAAAATGAATCCTCGATGAATATTGGGCCTGCTCCCCTCTTCACATTGCCTCTGAGATTTCAGTATGGGCACTTAATGCTTACATGGCTATTGCTTTGTTTGTCATCTCCTGGGGATGGCAAAGGCGTGTGGCTTGTACTCCGGGGATTTGTTGGAAGTGCTGCTCTATGACCTTGCCCCACTTGAGATAACACCTGTTTTTATTGTGTGTGTGGGCATGCATGCCCGATGCTTGAGCTCACACACATATACTTCTGACTTGCTGCCTGAACTGACATCGCAAGGGGTGGCTGGGATTTCTGTCACAAGTCAAAACAGAAAAAGCATTCGTCTACACTGTTTTTATTACCACATTTCTTCCAAGAAACCCTCCTGAATAAATCCAATAGATTTGTTCGTTGCAACACGGTGGCTAAGCAGGATGCTTTATCTTAATTTGTAGTTATTGCTTTATTCTACTTTATTTTATAAACACATGCTGTCTCCCTAAGTAAATTAAACAGTCCAGAAGTAAAAGTCATTTTTTCATGTTGTTGGCATCCACTCTGAATCCTAGAGAAGCTCATTAAATGCTGTCACTTTTGAAGCTCTATGTTTGTGGTTGGGGAAGGCAGTGTGGGGAGAAAAAGTGATTAGAGAGCTGGGGCTTCTGAATGAAGGCAGTGATGCACAAAACCTGTGTTTCTGTAGGCTACAGCAACAGCCTAAGGGAGACTAGAAAACAACAGAATCGAGAGGTTTCTTTTTGTATTGAGAAGAAGAGAGAAAGCTCCTATCTACCGATTCATTTCCAAATGTCCGCAAGGGCTATTGGCTATGCCAGGTCAAACCTGGCAGCCAGTAACTCCATCAAGGCCTCCCACAAGAATGGCAAGGCTCCAACTGCTTGGATTATTGCCACTATTTTCCAGTGTCTGCATTATCAGGAAACAAGGCTTTGAAACCAGGCACTCCAACATAGGATGTGGATATCTTAGCCCATGACTTAACCATTTAGTCAAATGATTGCCCCAAGACAACTTTGTAAAACCATACATGAGTGATCTGGTTTCTCCAGAGAAGTCAGGCAGAACCTGTTTGTCCTCACAGATCTCTGTGATGGCTGAGACAGATCCTCAGAAAGTGTATTGCCACTTAGGCTCGTAGGTTCCCACCTCCTGGCCGTGACACGGCGCCCTTGACCGGGGTTCCCCAGAGAACTTGCTCAGGTTTCAGATTGTTGTGGTGATAACTTGACAAGTGATCGTGATTCACATAACCTTGGCCACGGGCATCCCAGGTAGCCATCCTGCTCGGCAGTACCAGCGTGTAAGGTGCCAACTGCCTTCGAGCTAAACTGCAGCACTCAGTCCGCCTCGCACTTGGGTTATGTTCTGTTACAGGACCAGGGGCCACACCTGCGTCTTTCAGTGCTGATGACTAAGATTGTGTAGGACACTCCCCCTTCCCACCTCTTTGGCAACCAGCGCCAAAGGGAAAACTGAGCAATATAAGCCATTGTCAGCCTCAGCATTGCCCCTCCCCGCTGACAATGACTCATTGACCCTAGACTAAACTTGCACATCTCAACCAGCTTTATGGGATCAGTTGCTTCCCATTCATCTTCAAGTTTCTTCTTGTGGAAACTGCCTGCTTGTGGAATATCTGGATTTGCAGACTGTCAAAGCTTTAGGACTTGCTCGAGAGCCCTACCACACATGAGCTCCTTTGCACAGTGAATTCTGGTGAATGCTTCTGTGTACACCTGCTGTTGCTGCTCCTCCAAGGTTACTACTCACTTCCTCAGCCCTATCAAATTCCACACCGGGATTTAGAATTTTTTACAGGTTACAGTAACAGGATTCCTACTTAGAAAAATATCTCATTCCTTAATTTTCTTTTAAGATCCTAATTTTTAATTTAAAAATTATATTAAAATTAAATTATATAAGCATCCAAATTTCCACAATGAATCCACTGGATCAGTTTAACTATTTCACTCCCAATACATGTAAAATTGATGTGTATCTCATTTCTAAGAAATTTGCTAAAGAATTGAAAATTTAGGAAGTCAAGAATCATCAGAACATTTTAATTTTTTGGCTTTTCTCTTTGGGAATTGATCCCTTAGTGCTTATTTGCAAAACCTTGCACATTTCTCACGGTTCAACTTATACAGATTGATTGTATTCTTTTTTTATTAAGGTCAAAATAAAAACTGGGCAGGGCAGAACACAATTATTCTTCAGAAATAATTTTTTTAAGAAAATCTCCATTTTAGGAATTCTATTGGTAGAAAAAACTAGATTTCAATTGTTTCTTCCATACTCTTATATCAATCTCAACCGAAAAAAAGTATTTGGAATTGTTTTATTGATTAAAGCTTGTTTGTTTTTTAGTTTGGGATATTTAGAGAAATTTGCTTCAATTTCTAGGATACTGAAATTAGTTTCTCGGAATCTCGAATGCATAGTCTCAGCTGTTATAATGTGGCTGATCTTGGTTAAGCTTGTAATGTGATGTTCAGACAAAGACAACTTAATCTTCTCGGTTCTTGTCCCGGAAGAGAAGTGTGTCATCAGAATGGTCCTGACTAATCACCAAACCAGGGCTCACCCAGCGTCCCAGTGTTTGGAACTGCCTCAGTCTCTCTGACTCCCGCAGCTCCCTTGATTTGGATTTTATCTCTTTATTTTAGATCTTGAAATAGTGCATAGAAGTGAATTATCAATTTTTCTCTTTTTAAAAAATCATTTGACATTTTTATTGACCTAAATACAACAGACCAAGAGAAAAATAGGCAGGTTGTGTTTGCTTCAACGGCTTAGAAGATATAACCCCATAAAACAGTGGAGCAGGACGATTGCCACACGGCTGTGGCATTGTAAAAGAGTAGAAAAACAGGAACGTGAAGGCCTGACGATCACTCAGGCAGACAGCAAGATGGAGGCACACTGATAGCAGTTGATGAAACCTAAGAACTGAGACTACTAGGTGGAGGAGCATTTCATTAAGCAGTTATTTTAAATAATTTATGCAAATTTGACTGTGCTTCCTTCGAAAAGAAACAGAGCGATGTTAAAATAGCACTTGTCTGCCATCCCCTGAAATGAACCAGGAATGAGACAAGAGGCACAAATCTGCTGTGACCAAGGTTAGCTTAGTTCTCTTGGGAGCATCCTGCGCTACTAAAACCTTTAGGGAGCAAGTGTTTGGTGCAAGAGGGTAAGATGCCTCTTGGGTCACCTGCATGACATATCAGCGTGCTTGGTTGGAGACCTGGCTCCTCTTCAGATATAATATCATATTGATATACATTCTAGAAGGCAATAAATGACAGTTTAAGTACTTGGGTTCCTGCCAATCCTATGGGACACACAAATTGGGTCCTGGGATTCTAGCTAGGGCCTGGCCCAACCTCAGTTGTTACAGCTATTTGGGGGAATGAAACAGTGGTTGATAGCTGTCTCTCTTAAGCAAAGTAAAAATAAATAAATAAAACATTGTGCCCCCTACAATGCAAATCAAGTGTGTTATCTTGTATTTAACTGGAGAAAGAGAGAGAGAGAAAGAGAGAGAGAGATGTACTCAAAGCTAAAAGAGAAGCTGGTAATACGAGGAGCTTCACTGACATGATTGGTTGGTCAACAAGAGCTGTCCCACCAGAAGAACTTGGAAACATGATTTTAAACATCTGCATTTTTTAAGACTAATTTCAAAATATCACCCCTGAAAAATTAGCTGCCTATGTGCAGTCACCTTTTTCTGTTACCGTATTGGTATCCCTTTCATCTTGAAGAGAAAGAGATCAATGGCCCCTTATCTCTGCTCCAAACGCATTTGCTGTAAAACACGAGGCTACATTGGAAGGAAGGGTGAGAGTGGAATGTGAGTATGTCTCCAGAACGCTTCTCAGCTGAGTCTTGGTTCTACATCCCCCCTCAAAATCAGGGTCCCCATCTACAATGTGCATGCACTGGATACTTCCTGGTCCTGCTGAATGTCATTCAGTTGAAAACCCAACTGTAACTTCTCTATTCAGACTCCTTATAGTGTCACTTGAAACCTTATAATGCCTCTTACTTCATTCTGCTTTTCTTCTTTTTTCCTCATGACACTGAACTTTTTACTTGTTTGATAGCTTCATCCCCACAGTATGATACTGTTATTGTGTTTATCATTAGGTTTATGGTCTGCAACCTGTTTCCCCTTCTATTACATAATCTCCACAAGACAGGGATCTTTAGGAATCTGTTCAGTGGTGTGTCTTCATCACTAGAACAATTCTCAGCTCACAGAAGTGTTTAATATAAATCGTCTGGATGAATATGTAAAACTTCCACATCTGAATTCCATGAACAGAAATTGTTCTAGAGCTAGTTCTGGCTTGCAGTAAGGCTTAAGTCTGCGCTAAATTTTATTTTTGCCATCATTACAAACAGGCCATGATGGAACACTCATTTGGTAAGTACGCCTAAGGTGTGACTTGATGGCCACTTCCTACATCAGGCAGCCCGATTATAAGTCTCAGTTTCGATTCCTGATAGTGCACACCTTGGGAGGCTGCAGTGCTGGTTCAAGCACGTGGCTCCTGCCATTCACTGGGCTCTTCGTTACAGCTTCGCACAACCCTAGCTTTTGTGGGCTTTGGGGAGTGAACCAACAAATGGAAGATCCCTCACTATTTCTCTGTGTGTGTGTTTGTGTGTGTGTGTGTCTTCCATACAAATAAAATACAAAACATATCAAGATCATTTGTAAAATTTCCAGAAGTTGGGGCCCAGCACGGTGGAGCAGTGGTTAAGGTCCTCGCCTTGACTGCCCGGGATCTCATATGGGTGCCGGTTCTAATCCCGGCGGCCCCGCTTCCCATCCAGCTCCCTGCCTGTGACCTGGGAAAAGCAGTCCAGGACCCGATGCATAGCATCGGCCGTTGCGCTCTCTTGGGAAGTGAATCATCGGGCGGAAGATCTTCCTCTCTGTCTCGCCTCTCTGTATATCCGCCTTTCCAATAAAAAAAAAAAAATTCCAGAAGTTTTGCATCAATTAATAGAATACCATAGAGAGAAGCACAATGTCCAAAATAATTGATTGTTTGACAATAGGTCAAAATTCATTACTGCAATTAGATTTGAAGGAGAAAATTATATGATGGAAATCCCTAAATCTAGCCAGTGGCCCATTTATTTTAAATTAGGTTCTTATCCACAAAATCCTGTTCCAGCAGAGTGATTTAAAGAGATTCTTCATTTTCTTGTTAATGTGACCGAGTATTAAGCAGGTTTCAATTAAATCATTTGATGAGAAATCTGCATCTTTTAGACCAGAAGAGTCACTTAAATAAATGACACCTTCTTAAAAGTCTGCTATTATAAAACTCCTAATGTTTTTCTTTTTCTAAAGTGTTTTAAGTAGTGAGGTAGACAAGGCTTGAAATTTTTGCTCTTTAATTAAAATGTATGCAATTTATTTATGAGAGACAGGGAGAGAGCAAGAGGAGACAAGCTCTCATATTCTTGTTCACTTTCCAAAGTGACACTTTGCCAGCAGTGACTAGGACCAAGCTAAACCAAAGTCAAGACACAGGAACTCAATCCATGTGTTTCACAAGGGCAGCAGTGACGTAACTGCTCAAGCCATCATCTCTGCCTCTTAAGATACACATCTGTGGAAGGTGGAATTGGACTCTGGAGCAGCTCAGGCACACATGCCATGTGGGCATCTCAACCAGTGGTGTAACTGTGAAGCGAAATGTCCATCCCGTGCCTCCTTAACTTTTATCTACTGGTGTGCTCAAAAGACAAAAATATAAAGTTTCAAAGACTTAATTAAAACATCCATCCTATTTTTCTTTATGTTTTGAAACTTACCAGAGCCTGTAGCATACAGGTATAACCATGCTGCTGTATCTGTTGGACTTGAATACCAACAAATCAATGAAAGGCTATTTCAGCACCACAGGCTTTATGTTCAACATTCTTATGAAAGACCCAGCAAGTCCAGATTTTTTCGTGCTCAACCATTATAATTCATAAAGATTATTTGAGTCAAAAACACGTGGAGAGCATATTTTCTGTGGCAGAAAACAGGTAGACTGCTAATATTTTCGTGCCTCAAACAGCATTAGGAGCCTGAATGGGTCACTCCCAAGCTGAGCCTGACTTTAGGCACAGTCTAAATATCCTGAGCCCCTCTCTTTATACACAAGCACTCTGGGTAAACTTCTAGTATGGAAGGAAATCTTCCATTTGTGTTTAACATGAAGACACAAAAGTGCCTATGTGTTACGATAAATATGCATGAAGGTATATTACACCATAAATCATAACTATAATTGTGACCATTAATTTTTTTGCCTTGACTGTTTAATCAGAAATTTCATAAAGATACAAAGCCTAAATTTCTTCTAAATTTGCTGCTTCCATGGGAAATACTACGTGGAGTCAGCGGTGTTCTCAGAAATCCAGGTAATAGAGTGATTGTCCTTGTGGGTCCTTCTTGCCTGACATCCCAGAGGTAACCTTGACATTTTAGGAGGCCCAAAATCACTACTTGTCTTTGCTTATGTACCGGTTCCTATCTGCTGAAGAGGTGTATTATACAGCCCGGCGCAGTGGCCTGGCAGCTAAAGTCCTCAACTTGCATGTGCAGGGATCTCATATGGGTGCCAGTTCATGTCCCAGCCACCCTTCTTCCCATCCAGCTCCCTGCTTGTGGCCTGGGAAAGCAGTCGAGGACGGCCCAAAGCCTTGGGACCTGGCACCCGTGTGGGAGACTGGGAAAAGGGGCTCCTGGCTTCAGATTGGTGCAGCTCTGGCGATTGCAGCCACTTGGGGAGTGAGTCAACGGGCGGAAGATCTTCCTCTCTGTCTCTCTTCCTATCTGTATATCTGACTTTGCAATAAAAATAAAATAAATCTTTTTTTTTAAGGAGAAATAACATTAGTGTTATGAGCTATCTCTTAGGATCACAACGCAAGGAGCCAAGAGTGATCACTGACCCACAGCTAGCAAGAATACAGGAATTTTGCCTGTCTGTAGCAGCAAAGAAGCCCCTATGCCAGAAAGATATGCACTTAGAAGACCCTGAACCTTCCATGAGATTACAAGCCTGGCTGACAATTTGATTTCTGCCTAGAGATATCGTTGGCAGACAACTCATCAGAGCTTGCCCTTCAGAACTGTGAGATAACAAGCATGGCTTATTCAAGGGGACTACGTATCGTTACTTGTTATATAGCTACAGAAAACAAATATAATTTTGTATCTACTACATAGAATGGTATATAATAATATCTTGCATTAAGGCAAAATCCCAAACAGATCCGAAACTGTACTGGATAAGAACAATTTCATACGTGAGGAATTTAGCACCCTCCCCGACTATGGTCTTAAAATGAGTGGGTTGGGTTCAGGGACGAGTGGAATTTATGTCAGTGTTCAGTTGCTCAAGGTTCTGCTATTTTGTTATCAGGCAACTCCATAAATGAGCTCTGTCCTCATCTGTGTGGTCAAAGGTAGGTCCTGGAGACCCTGGGAAATGAGAGAAGGGCCAGGTCCCACAAAATCAATTTCATTTTAGCAAATGGTTCAGAAGCAATATCCATTCTTTCATTCCGATGTTACCTCCAGGAATTGTGTCCCATGAGCACACCTAGTTCAAAGTAATTAGGGAAAGACAATTGTAGGGTGATGAGAGTGGATTTTGGTCAACAATTAGTCGTTTCCCCAGCAAAGATTTTGTAGTAACAGGACTCGCTATGATATGTTGCCAGATTAGCCTCCAACCTTGCTCTCCCACTAAGCACTTTGTTCTGATTATTTCAGAGCAGGCCAAACCTAATTGCAGAGGAAGCACTTCACAATTTTGTAATGCTGACTCACTCATTCACCAGGCAGCGCTGACCTCTGCCAGGAGCAGAGGTAATATTAATGGTTATGGTGCTCACTGCTAATTGTTGCAATTCATAATCAGATGTCCTTTCCTTTGTGCTTTGAAAACAGCTACACATATGTTCCCATTGGGGGATTTACTCACCTACGTGTCTTTTACAGTGACATGGTACTGAACAGGTTGGGGATAATTGAAAGGCAGAACCGAGCATGCCTTACAAACCGCCAGCCTTGCGCTATCCTCATCTTTCCCTTTAAAGGATTATGGGAGAAAGCATTGTGCAGGATATGGGCGTTGTTTTTTTTTTTTTAAGATTTATTTATTCTATTTGTAAGTCAAAATAGAGAGAAAAAGAATCTCCCATCTGCTGTTTCATGACCCCAAAAGGGCCACCATTGTCTGATTGCTTTGGGCAGAAACCAGGAGCCCAGAACTCCACTGGGTCTCCTGCGGGAGCCCAGACACCTGGGCTGTCTGCTGCTGCTTTCTCAGGCATATTATCAGAGCAGGGAGTCAGGCACAAGGACCCAGCACCAGATTCCACCCTCTGGGGCAGGATGTTGATATCAATAGCAGCAGCTTAGCTTACAGTGCCACAATACTGACTCCAGAATATGGGCCGTTTTTGCTGGGATTTACTCAAGGAGTAAAGATGGCTGTGCAGCACCGAGAGCTGTCTTCCCTGTGCACGAAGACCATGAAGGCACACTGATTGATTGAAAGGTCCCTTTGCTCTGACTCCTCCAAGATTACAGGAAGACAGATATTTTATAGGGATATATAGAACAGTGAATTTTACATTGTTGACTGAATAATTACTCAACACATATTTGCTTTGAAAATTCTAGTTGCCCATTTGAGAGGCAGAGAGAGAGCTTCTACCTACTGCTTCAGGCCCCAAATGCCTGTCATAACTGGACTGGATAACACTGAAACCAGGATCCCGAAACAGTCCAGATCACCCACAGGTGCACTTTACTTGAGCCATTACCAGATCCTTACAGGGTCTGCGATGACAGGAAACTGGAACCCAACACAGGCAATGGGATAATGTCTATGCAAACTGCCGGGACTAACCCAGTCCTCAACAAACTATTTAATAATGGCAAGAGTATATGCGTACAAAATTACTCATTTTAAGAGAAAAACATACTCTTACCACAGAAATCTTACTCGTTGCTAGTTTTCTTTCCTGTGACACTAGATCTCAGCTTCTGAGGCACTTTTCAAAGTATTGTACATTTTGCTAAATCCATAACGTCATACCATACAAAAAAACAAAGCCTAGCACTAATTCTTTTTTTCTCAAACATTTAATCTGGCGATATGCCAGGCCTTGGGGAAAATGAACTTTCTAATACGATTTCTATTGAGCAGAAAAAGTTCTTAGATGTTGACTTTTTTTTTAAAGGAATTCAAAGTATATCCCATCTTCCAAGTTTCTTCTTTAATGCTGTTCTACATAGCAAATAACGGTGTTTAGTGTCTTTCCCTTTCAAGTATCTTTCTCGAGTAGCAAAATTCATCCATTTCAAGTTGACACACCACAGTAAGTTACCAATTCCCCCACACTAGCTTCCGTCCTACAGAGACAGAGAGCTGGCCTTCATAATCACGGACCAAAGTGTCCTTACATAACATGGACCCATGCAATCGTTCCAGAATAACTGGACTCAGGATGGGGAGCCTATAAGGTTTGTAGAAGGAAGTATGAAATGTTTTTCTGATTTCTATCTCCTTCCTAGTATATCTATTCCAAGGGATAGTGTTGTATATCTGTGCTTTATTAAAATAATAGTAATGATTCTGGCGAGGAGGATTTGCTGCCATCAAAGTTAGGCAGATACAAAGAAGAAACATTCTAAAACCCAGGACACGGTACTCTCCAGGATTTAGTATATTTCCCAACACACTTCGGATTTCATCCAAATCTCTGATGAATTATGGAGGTAGGTCTACTTGAGAATTAAACTAGCAATGATTTGAATTTGGGGGCCACATGTAGTCTTCATAGTTTTTTCATATATTTTATCTCAAATGTTTATGCAGTAGTTAATGGGAATAATAATAGTAATGGGAGTGCTGTTACTGAGCATACACTGTGTGCCAAGTATCTCATGTACTCATTTAGTGACCCTTCACAAAAATCCTGGGAGTTCGTTGTAGGCTGAATTTGCAGAGGTTTACTAAGTTGAGATACCCAGGTTTGCACAGTAGTGAGTGACTGAATGCTAGACATAGAACCTACCTGACACCAGAATCCAAATGTGAAGTCACTGTAATTTGAACGACCAGGAACCAGTAGCATTGGAACTAAGAGCCATTTGCTTTGCTTCTTTTTAATTTCAGCATCCTGCTGTTGAAGGGACTCAAAGATTTTTATCCTCTGGATGACCTTTCTTGCCTTGGTCCAGAATGGCTATGTTTTGCTCCACTGTAGTTAATCAGGAATCAACGTTTGTCCAAGATCAAGCTCAGTACTTGAAATCTTTAATTTCCTGCAAGTTGACATTTTACGGTTTCATAGTTCCCAAGCCTCCTGTGGCTTTTAAAAGAGTGAGTTCAGATATCCACTCCTCACAGCTCAAAGAACAATTCATTTCAATCTTGGGATATTGCCCAGAATTCAGGAAAACTACCATGATCCCTCCAGTGTGGTGTTTCACTGCATTTATTGTCTGAAGCTCTATCTACAAGCACCAACTTCTGTGCAGGGGCAGGAAGGCGTATGATGTTTTAGATGACACCCTATGCGGTATTTTGTGTTGGGAAAACGAACAGCACAGGTCTCTATGCATTTCCTATTTAACTTGATGCTTGGGGGCCATGTAAACAGTGGAAAAATAGATCCCATCTGATTTTGTCGCCATGTAAAGGGCAGTACTGCAAATTCACCTAGCAGTTTAATCATAGTTTTAAAAAATGGCTCCGTAAATCTATATTATTTGCATCAGAGGAAAATTTTATTTGAAAAAAAATTTATTCATTTCTATTTGGAAAGGCATATCATACTAACAGAGAGCAGGAGAGACAGAAAAAAAAGACCTGCTATTCACTGGGTCACTTCCCAAAAAGCCACAGCCACCGGAACTCATCTGATCTGAAGCCAGGAACCAGGAACCCACAGCTTCTTCCAGGTCTCGCAGATGGATTCAGGGTCCCAAGGCTTTGAGCCATCCTCTAGTGCTTTCTCAGGCCATAAACAGGGAGCTGGATTGAAACTGGAGCAGTCAGGACATGAATGGTGCCCAGATAGGATCTTGCACTTGCAAGGTGAGGATTTAACCTTTGAGCCATCGCACCAGGCCCAGAGGACAACTTTAGAACATCAATTTTATGAAAGAGTCTAGAGTGATCTTTTGATAGCCTAAAAGTATTTGTAAATTGAAAAGAAACAGTAGAATTGTCTGTGGCAACTTAGCTTGAAATGAACAAAATCAACAAATTCTCTTGGAAACTTATTAAAATGTGATAAGTAAAATCCACTTTGAAAAAAAAATGCTGAAGGGGTTACAGGAAATGAACACTTACTTTTCCTAATTTGTAAAACTCTGTGACAATGGGTTGGGATTATAACTGGGAAGAGACTGGGTAAGGTATTATAAAACCTTGACTCATAAAGGTTTCGTGAAAATACCTCTGTCCCAATCTAGTTTGCACAGGTTCAGGACATGTTTTTCTTGGTGTGTAGATGCGACATGCTATTAAAACCCTATGGTTCTACGCCCTGTTATAGCCGGCTCCTATTTTCCTAGGTCCCAAAATGAACACAGGCGGCTTGGAAGGGAGCTGTCCCTGCTTATTTTAAACATTAGAGTCTATACTTCCTTTTAGATCATATTTTCACCATAATGCTTGAAGTTATGTAATACTCTGCTCATTTTGTAGATAATAAATATCCAAACACTTGCCAGAGGCAGGCAAACTAGGAAGACACAAAACAAGGACTTAATCCTGATGAGCTTGTCTCTGGAGTCCAAGGCTTTCCCGCTGAATTCTGCCTCTTCTTCCTTCTGCAGCGTGCTTGGTCTCCTCTGCTGCTACCGGGACACGGGATTAGCAGTTAAGCCAGAGCTGGGAGGGATGCCAAGGTGAAAACCCTAAGAGCGCAGAACAGAGGCGTTTGCCTCAGGACTCGCCTCAGTTCTGCATTAGTTCAATGAATTGGGAAACAGAATCATATGAGAAAAACAAAAGGTCTTGAATCCAGACTAGGGTTCAAATTCCATCACGTCCATTACTGCATGGTGTCTACTGCAGGGATTATGTGATTACAAGTGACATTGAACTCCCAGCAGATCACACAATCAATGAGCCATATCGTTTGTCCTAAATCTACTGCACTGCCACCTCTGTGCTAAGTATATGCTGTGGACACTTAGATGTCATCCCAGTTCTAGCTTTTCTGCATACCTGGCTGGTTGTGAGTGAGTGCTGACCCTTCCTTGCTTTGCCAGACATAAGAAGTCTTTTAGGGAGTAGTCTACTATAAATTACTTAGCTTTTATTTTCACTCTTTTGAACTGCCTGATTGGGACTGCACACTCCTCTCGGGAATCTCAGGTCCTTGGCCTCTCTGGTTCTTGGTCCTTGGTCTCTGCTTCTTCTGCAACAGCTTTTCTCCCTTCTCGCTTATACACCAATGAATCACCATCATGTGCCAGGGCTGTGGTCTTCACATTGTATCAGAAGAAGCTCTGGTCTCTTGATGGTTTCCACTACGCATTAACAGTACTCTTCATTTTAACATGTATTATCGTATTTTCTGGAGTTTTGAAGGCATAGGGAAAAGCAAGGTAGGTTAAGAGCATCACTAAAATCCTATGGTGTAAAAGTTACAGGCCAAACATGACACAATGGCTCAGTTGGCTAATCCTATCCCTGCAAGTACTAGGATCCCATGTGAGCAGCAGTTCATGTTCCAGTTGTTCCACTTCGCATCCAGATCCCTGCTTTTGACCTGGGAAAGCAGTAGAGGATGCCCAACGCCTTGGGACCCTGCACCCCATGGGAGACTAAGAATCTCTTGGTTGCTGGCTTTGAATCAGCACCGGCCATTGCTGCCTCTTGGAGAGTGGACCAGCAAAGGGAAGATCTTTTTCTTTGTCTCTTCTTCTCTCTGTAAATCTGCCTTTTCAATGAATATAAATAAATCTTTTTTAAAAAGTCACTGATGATTATTACCCAGAATTTTTACTTTATTAGGGATTGCAAAATGATATTTAGAGTCTATTATTCCCTCCATTTTTAGCTGCAGTTCATTACAAATAAAGGTTGTCATCAACTAGTTAGTAACTGAAATACGATTCTTAGAGGCAGTCATGTTAAATGATCACCCTCTTCTTCTGTTCTCTTTTTTGTTATCAGTTTGCAATGGTTACTAGTAGATATTTTAAGTGTCATTATGAACGTTACAATACACAGTTAATACGTTTCATCAAACTGAATGTTAGACTACAGATATGGAGAAACAAATATGAGGAGACTTAAATGGTTTCTGAAAAATCAAACTAAAGATAAAGCACATTTTCCATGAAATGTTTGAAGTATACTAGGAAGACCATGGAAAGGCAGAGCCTATGTGCTAATCTAAATTAGGAAATTTGTGAAAGACCAGTGGCACAAATTTTATCAAAGCCACAAGAGATGACCAGAAATACACTGAAAACATTGAAGAACAGCATAAAGAGCTTAACTATTCAGGGAAAAAATGGACCCTTTCAAGGGACAATGGAATCTTATGATTGATGGGCATACTGAAGAGAAGGCAGAAAAACTGAGTTGGATTTTAATAACTGCAGTAAGGGCATTTAAAACATGGAAATAAAGTAGATCTGAGATTCAGAGATGAAGGCCTGAATAAGTTAAGTATCAGAGATGTGAATTTAAGGTCACTGTGTCTGCAAGACATGTGAGAGCCAGGCTGAACCAGTTCAAGCGGGAAACCTAGAATGCCTTCCCAGGTCAGATTGCTACATGCCCTATGGGATTGAGAGCAGGGACTGGGATGGGTCAGACAAGGGACCTAGACAGCCAGTGTTTTGGGGCTCTTTGGTTCAGGTCGCAGCACCTGATATGGTGAGATAGTATTCTCTTTTGACTTGTGCATGTACTTCCATCTTATGTCCTCGGGCACCTCAGGATCTCCCCCTGCCTCAGGAACAGGAACCTGTGGGTTGTAGTCTGGTCTCAACACACATGTTGCATGATTAGACCATCTAGGTTGCTGACCTTCATGTGAAAAACCAGAAACTTCTCATAGTAATTATGAAGGTCTGGGGATATAACCATTGGCACTGAGTGGAGGCTCCCCAGCTCATAAGGGGGATCTATTAGAGTTCTGAGCCCGAGATAGGAAAGCCCTATGTCCTTAATCAGCAAGAAACAACTACAGAAGACGTAATGAATCTACATCCCTCAGTAACTCTTAGAGCAAGAGTCAAAAGTCTTCAAGGGAGGAATGATGGGACAGGTAGGTAGCTCAGGGTCACACCACAAGCTAAAAGCTGCATTCCTCCTGCTCTTGGTAAATCTGACCTGCTTATCTCTCAGTCAATGACACCTCCCCCAGGACATACTTCCCCTCACATGGGATCTTGGGTGGTATCATGAAACCATTCTCTTTCCCAAGATCAGATGAAAACTGGCAATGTGGAGGGACAATCTCTCTCTGCCTGCGGACACAGATTGGAAGACGTGTTATTCCCCGTCTTCCACTCTCCCCTCCCGATTCCCTCCACCCTCAAACATGCCCAACATGCACCTGTGAGCCCTTTCCCTTTTTAAAAGGGAGGAAAGATGTGAGTTTAGTTAAGATTGCCATGACCCTTTTTGGAGTACCTGTCTTTGATTCCTGACTCCCTCTCCCTGGTAGTGCAGAATGATTAAGTACCAGTGATGTCACATGTAATAGGTTTCTGTCATTCATGCGACAAATCTGGATGACTCCCAGACTTCCAAGTTTTCCCCAGCCTATTGCCAGTCACTAGGGGACATTTAGGCAGTGAATCAGAGGATGGGAGGTCTCTCTTCTCTCCATCAAGTACATGAGTGAAAACAAACCTAGAATCAAAAAAAGGAATGTGAGGTGGCAAACTCATAAAGAACATTCTGGGACAGCTTTTGCTGTCCAAGTAGGGAGTTAAACCGCAGCAACCCAATTTAAACAAGAACCACTCTGCTTCTGTACTTTGGCACTCCACACAACTTGTGTGTGCTAACAGGTTCTCACTTTTGTTTTTATTCAGTCTTGTTGGTACCAATGTTTTCTCAGGGGTATTAATGGAAGGGAGAGCATACACAGAAAAGAGGTAATTCCTTGGGTTTAGGGATATAATATGGAGCAGGAATTTTTCAGTGCTTCCTTTTTCTCTGGTAGCATTTCAAGGATACTAGGAAACATCCTTGGAGACACCCTGAGATCTGCACTCACCCAGGAAGGCATCACCCAGGTAAATATTTCTGTATTCTGTCTTAGGCTTAAAATTACACTGTATATTACTTAATCATTACTAAAAAAAAATTCCCATTAATTTGAAAGAATGCCATTAAAAAATCACCAGAGATTGTAAAGTGGGAAAGGATCTTAAAGGCCATATAGTTGTAGTTCAAAATAAAAATATTGAGACAACACTCTCATTCCATTAAAGAAAAGTTGACATTTAGTTGGAAAAAATCAACAGAAGGCCGAGTACTTTCACCTCCTGGGCATAGAAGTAAATAATAGTTTTATGATAGAGGTTTAGTTATAAAAAGTAATGAGAAAAACAAACAACTTGCAACCATTGTAAATGTCTCTTGCAAAGGGACATTCTCATGTTTGAGGAAATTGGAGCTTGCCTACTGTAGCGTTGGTAGTTATAAGCCAACTTGCAAAATATTGACACAAAGAACAGGACTTAGCATAAACATGGAAGTATTTTTTTAAACTGAAATTTAAAAATCAAACGTGAATTTGAATAAGGTGATATTTCCTTGGAAATTTTTCTTTTTATTAAATATGATTTTATTTATCTTTGAAGGGAGATATTTTAAACAGCTTATTATGTTTTACCTTCTTTTTTCTTTATGTTTGAAGTACAAATCAAGACCTGTGGGAAAAAATGGGAGATTACCAGACATAGTATATTTCCATTTAAAACATTGTGAACACGTGTGACATGCACTGTGACAGAATGGTCTTAGCCTTCATTTCAGCCTGTCATTTCGACTTTCGACTGAGAAAGGGAGCACCTCTTCCCAAACTGCCTCCATGAAAGTCATATTTTATGCTTAAAAATAGGACTTTATCTTGAAAGTGCTTTCACTTTCCCAGCAAGGTAAATTCTCTTCAAGAAATACGGAGTATTTTAGCAAAAATTCACATATGACTTTGGAGTTTGAATCTCACCAAGATATTTAAGGTATTGTTCTTTAAGGAAAACCTATAGAAGATCAATAAAAATGCACATATTTGAAGACAAAAAGAATTAATTTGAGACAATCATTTTGATGAGTATCTCAAACAATATTATCTTTTCATACTTGGAGTGTGTGTGTGTGTGTGTGTGCGCTTGTCCCAAGTGACTCCAAAGTAACCATTAAACAATTCTTGGAGTATTATTTTCAGAAAACAAAGGTAAAAGCTCATAATTAGTCTCTCTAAAACTTCCATTTAAACCTTCTTCTTCCTTACAATAATTTAAAAATACAGTTATAATATCCTAGGCAAATATTTATGAGCTTAAATGGTCTGTATATTTTGTCCTTGAATTATGTGTCAGAAGATTAAGCCACAAATACTAAATGTTCCTTCCAAAAAGAAATAATACTCAAATTTTGAATACCTCATTGTCCTTATTTTAACAGCAATAATAATATGTTTAACCAGTGCATGGGAATGGTGAGACTCAAGGGATGTTCATTTGAGCTTACTTTCATATCTAAATTATATGACATGTTTATACATTAAGTATTTGATTTCATTGTTTATTTTTTGAAAGGCATACCCATGTGGTGAGTTAGGGAATGAGAATCGGAGAGAGAGAGGATCTGCTTGTGTTTCTACAACAGCTGGGGCTGGGTGAAACTAAATTCAGAAGCCAGAAAATCAATCCATGTCTCCCACTTGAGTGACAAGAACCCAACAGCTTGAGGCATATCTCCCATCTAGAGCAAGCATTGGCAGGAAACGAGAATCTGGGCTGAATTCCAGACTCACCCAACACTGACTTGGGCATTCCAAGTGGTGTTTTAAATACTGAACCAAACATCTTCCACTATATACAAAATGCTCTAAGTGTTGCAGGGTGCATTTATAGAAGAAATGACTACTAATTACCTGAATTCCATCAGTCAGGTTTGCAAACCTGTCTTGATACTGTGGTCACAGCTCTTCTAAAGACCTTAGTTACACTGTAACCACCAGCCTTCCTACACGCTAAGGGAGGGAGCTAGCATTCATTATACATTGTTTACTCTGAGGACAAAAAATAGTTACATTCCTTGTCAAAATAGAAATGATGTGGAAAAGTTGACTGACCTGATTTAGATAAGATTATATTAATTGTTCCAAAATGTTCTGAATTTTTTAAAGTCAAACAAACTAGGTAGACAGGGACAAGGGTGTGTGTGTGTGTGTGTGTGTGTGTGTGTGTGTGTGTGTGTCCTGAAAGTTTACTTTATACCATAGGGTTAGCCATTCTAAAGAAAATAGCTTTGTGTTTCTGCATAGGTCAGTGATACAGTCATATTTGACTTCTTGCAGCACACCCACAATACTAAAAATACCCAAGTTAGACTTGCATTCATTCCTAAATAAAACTGACAATCAGATTATTATCAGAACAAAAGCTCAGTAAAAAAGTTTTTGAACCATGAAACAAATAACTCCCAATATCCAAGTGGATAATGATTTGTTTCTTTTTTAAAAAGTGAATGATAGCTGTCATTATAACTTGTTGTCATAAAAGCCATTATATCAAAAAAATAAATTGTATTAAAACAATATGTAATTGTAAAAATCTAATGACACTTAGCAGATGAATATTTTCATGCTCTATGAAGTGAGTTCTGATGTTATACCTTTTTTACAGTTTGAAAAACTGAGATCAACAAAGTTCTCTGAGATTTCTCGGACAGTAAATGATGGAATTGGAATCCAATCTAGTTCTACCCGGTACTATGCTGTTAACTGCCATGCTGTTTCTTCTTCAATGCTTCATGTAAGAATTCCAAATGTAAGTTTTTATTCCCTGACTTTACGCTTTTTCAATTTATTAAAAACAGTTTGGGAAAAAGGTAACATATTGTGGGACAGGATTTATTATGGGCAAGTGAGATGGCTGTCAATTTTCCTTGATCCCTTAAACTTACCTGTTTACCCACAAGGTATTCTTTTCTGTTACTCTGTGAACTTTCAAGGAAAATAAAATCTTGTCATTAGAGATGTCAGTAGATACCAAAAAAGATCAGGTTACTCATTTTCAGCATGATCCAGATCCTAGTAAATGCCAATAACTTTTATCAGATTAAGAAGTCAGACAGTTTACTGATATCCTTCTTAGAATCAAATCCAACTCCAGTTTAAAATAACATTGCAGGGCAAAAAAAAAAATAGAAATGTAACACTGTCAGTGTTAATATTTGGTTCTTTTTGGTGCAGACTTCAGCCATTGTGTTAAAAGGTTGGTTGGTAACAGTAAGTCAGAAGAGTTGTAAGGGATGGGGTTAGCCTCTTGAGATACCCTTCAGCAATGAATGCTTTCTCATTGCCAGACCGTAAGTGCCTTTCAGGTTTTTCATATGCAGATTTCATCTCCTTTGGATTTGTTCCAAAAAGTGGGATCGCGGGTCATACAGTAGATGATTTTTTTGTTGTCTCAGTACTCTCTATACTGACTTTTTTTTATACTGACTTTCAAAGTGACTGTACCAGCCTACACTCTCACCAACAATGAAAAGGGTTACCTACCTTTCTCTCCGTGTTCATGCCAGCAGGTGTTAGTAGAGTTCTGAATGTAATTCAATCTGACTGCAGTTAAGTAGAAATCTGCAGATGAGAAAGTAGCCTGTAATCTTATATTTACAGCATCACAGTCTACAATAGTGAAAACATGGAAACAGCCCAAAGAGAAATGGATAAAGAAACTGTGGTGCATCTACTCTATGGAATACTATCCAGCCATTAAAAAAAAAAATGAGGTTCAATCCTTTGAAACAAAATAGTGCCAACTACAAGATCATTATGCTCAGTGAAATAAGCCAATTCCAAAAGGACAAATATCATATGTCCTCTCTGATATAAGGCAACCTTCATGCAAAATGCAAGATCAATAGACATGTAGGTAAACACATATGTACATATGTTTATCTAGAGGAACTGTATCACAGAGGCAAGTATCCTGAGAAGTAGAGATACATTGCAGCATGCGTCTCTACTTCAGAATAAAAGATGGATACCCAATGAAACTATTAACTGTATCTTGACAACAGGATGCTGGACTCCCTATCATTCCCCATACCTACAATGCCAGGATATTCTTAAATAAAACAATAGACTTGTGACTGCTGTCCAAGGAAAGTGGGGAAATTTGGAAGGAGAAATCCCTGAGCCTAAGGAACTGTATCATGAAAAATAATACATATATTTAATTTTTTAAAGTGCCTTCTAGCTGCTTATCTTGGACCTTCTAATCCTTCATTATAAGTGTACTTGCAGAAGAACAGCTCTATGTCTAACTTCTACCACTGCCCTAAACTCTTGCCAACTTTTGCCGTCTGAACTGGTTACTAGTTGGTTAAAATGTGAAGAAGCCATCTTTGATTATGTAATGACAGATAGTAAAGAGTTAAAGTATTGTATACTTCAACTGTATTTTAGTGTGAACTGCAGGGACACCACGGCTTGTCTCAATAACTCAGAAGCAAAAAATGTAATCTCTTTAATACAATAAAGAATAACACCACAGTGACCGAACAGCTTGCAAAAGTAAAGGTAGGTGCAGAAAAATATTGCTGATAAAAGAGCACCAGTTCAGTGCTTAGGTCAGGTGGTTGGGATTAATGAACAGTGTAGGCACAAAAACCAGAAAAAGACTTGCATCTCCTGACTCTACACTTGGGTTGTTTTCCGCCTTTAAAGAACGCAAATCATTGTGAATCTTTTGAAAAAGTTCTTCCCTCCTGTTTTGATGGCTCAATAAATCTATATTTGTAGTTATGTCATAAATAAGGAACACTTATTCTTGGCTTAGCAGATATGGCTTAATAAATTATATTCGTAATGAGCAACCATTGTTGCAGTAAAGGTTGCTAGTCTTCCATTGCCACTGAAAGCTGTCCTCCAAACCAATTGTTACAACACGTTCAGAAACGTCTAGTGTGGGAAAAGAACAATAGGATGAACTGTGGGCGAGGAAGGCGGAGGTTAGTTACTCAACATGTTGGCATCACAAGGACAAGGTAAGGGGCTGTACCTTAGGCTGGCAAAACCACAAAACAAACTGGCATCCCGCCTCAGCTTGGGTGGGTATTTATTTTGCATTATATTCTTGAGTTTTCCACAGACTTTGATAATAAAGCTGAAAAAGCAGAGAAAGAAGTTTACAAGTTTAAAGGAGTCTTGGAGAGTTTCTCTGCCTGTGGCATCTCCCTTTAGGATGACTAGGTTCCCAGTAAGAATGCAATAATCCACTCAATTAGATAACATATGCATGGGACTGTATTCCGCATAAAATGCTGACTTCATGAGATCACTCATGTTCTATTATAGAACAGCTTGTTGATCTTAAACATGCACTATGCAGCATGTACTCTTGCCTGACAACCGTACTGATTTTCAGTGATAGCCAAGACAATCAATTTGCCAACTGTATGACCATTTAATTTACTTAGTGCTTCCAAGGTAAGACTTGCTAACAAATGTTTTGTCAGCAACACTCTCTCATTGTCCTATGCTCCCAGAGGACTGCTGTTCGCAAGACTGGTTAGCAGCATGGTACACTGGAAATAACTTTTGCTATCCCAAGAAGGTAAGGGTCAGTTAAAGTAAAAGAATTCAGAATCAGCCATGAATATTCAAAGAAGAAAATAAGCTATCTCTTTGGAATAGCAGTAATAGACAAGATAACACAGAAGTGGCGATTCTTTTTTTCTTTTCTAAAAGATTCACATATTTTTGTTCAAAAGGCAGAATTACAGAGTGAGAAGGAGATAAACAGAATCTTCCATCCACTGGTTCACTGCTCCTCCCTGCTGCCCATATGACTGCAACCGCCAGAGCTAAGCACATCAGAAGCCAGGAGCCAGGAATTTCTTCCAGGTCTCCTATAAGTACACAGAGGCCCAAGGACTTGAATCTTCTTCCCCTGCTTTCCCAGCCACAAGAGAGCTGGATTGGAAGTGGGGCTGCTGCGACTTGAAATGGCGCCCACATGGGATGCTGGCACCATGGGCAGAGGATTAGCTATGAGCCGGCACTGGCTCCCGACTGGCTATTATTAAAATCTCAGTGTTCACAAGACTTGAATAAGAGAAAATTCTCAATGAATTATCAATGGGTGTAATCAGCAGGACATAGAGTTTATTTAGAAAACTAGACAAAGACAAATCACGTGAGATTTTTATTGCCAGTACTTGCCCTTTTTTTCAGTTTTAGCATCATTTTGTCTTACAAAAGATTTTTTTTAAGAAAAACTATTTTTCAGTATTATTTTCCATGATACAGTTTTGTAGGTAAATGGATTACCTCCTCCACCACCCTTCCTCGCCCACACCCCACTAATTCCTCCCCACCCCCATATTATTACAATAGTAATAACTTCAACAACAGCCACAAAATAGGCTGCTCCCCCTTGCTGGCGGCATCAGCTGCTACCTCCACCCCACTGCCCATTATTGCCACAGCAGGATGGTTTTCTCTATAACGCATGCAACTCTGATATAAAAGGCTTAAAGTCATTTCTATTGCTCCTAATGTTAATCAGGTTACAAGTTGTCAGTTAAAGATTGTTGCAAAACATGCAAACCTATCTAAATAACTCTGACATTTTGTGTTACGTCCTTATTGTTTTTTAAGAGAAAAAAATCCCAGAAAAGAGCAGATTCTAAAATGCAATGGTTCAGCTCTCAGATCTCATTACTCTGTCCTCACAATGAAATGACTAAGGACTTTGAATACAAGTAAATATAGAAGCTCTATGTAAATATGCCCATCAAAGCAAGAGAGAGCAAGACAGAATTCTGGGGAATTGTTTATGCTTTCTTTCATCTGAAGTGCCATTTTCACTGTACATCAGATAACATATTGATTTTGGTGTACTTCAATTCTCAATTTTCCATAAGGCATAAAAACCTTAATGACTTCTCCAAAGCTCAAGTGAGAAACAATCTATTAATTTTCCCAGTAGCTCAATGCTATCAAAATTAAAGTACTATTTTAATGAATTTTTCAGATATTTAGGTCCACATGGCAGCAGCATAATATTAAAAATGCTTCTTTTTCCACTGTAAAAATGTTAAATATATACCAATTAAATTGAGAGTTCAAACATTTTGACCTTTATTACAGGCACAAAAATGCAAGTTGCTTTCCGTGGCATTTTTTCTAGGGCTTAACCTAAGGTTGATTTTACTGCAGTTACAGCGTCATCCATAATATAATAGTCAACGCATAAGGTACTACTCATGTGACACCATTTCTGCATGTTGTCATTTGAGAAGTAGAGACGAGAGAGAGGGAAAGAGAGAAAGCTGTCTTATTTCTTTTACTTTTCTTAGAATTCCCACTACTACTGTCATCTCTTTGAGGCAGAGTTGCATGGAAGCCAGAGTAAAATTCCCAGAAAGGAAAAAGAGGCCTGTTCACTCTCATCCTTTCATTTGCAAAATAGTGACTAACGTTGCACTGGCCTCAGCACCCGCTGATTTATCAGGTTCCTTAACTGTCTCTTAGCAAGCAGAGATTACGGTCGGGGCAGGTGTAATTTAGGGATGGTGAAGTGGTGGGAAGGACTGCATGTCGAAATGACACACAGCTGAGAGCAAATAGTGACGAAAGGAAGTCTTGAGAAGGGGTTGGATTTGAAAAGGCTGGAGGCAACTTCAAAGCAAACTTTATTTCAAGCTCCTTGGAATATGACTAAGAAGAAAGTATTAATTGGGGTTGAGAAATGAGTTAAAAATAGGACTAAGTAGCAGGCAGGTAGGTCGTCCTGGTCTACATTTCCAAAGTGGAATGTCTTGGACTGACTTCGTTTGGGTTGAAGCTCAGGCAGACTGCTGGCTTGATGACTTTGACTTTGGGGCCTGAGAGAATGCACTGGGATTCGGAGACCCCTCGCAGGCGTTTCTTGCTGGGCGGGCTCAGGCTGTTCTGTTCTGTTTTTGTTTGGGATTCTCTGCTTTGTTTTTCTTCACTCGGGGCATAATGTAAAATTGACTTAATGACTGCATGAATTTAGGGAAGCTGTCTTGAAGCTTCTTTGGTTTGTTTATAATTTTCTCAAAAGACTGGCTCAGCTACAGTTGCTTTAGGAGAAGGGGACATTTTCTCTCACACCATTAAACACAGTAAGTTGCCATTTGGCCTGTTTCTCCCTAGATTTTAAGGTAGCTACAGATTATCACATGTCTTCATGTTTACATATGCATAAATTCAAACAAGATCATGGAAAATGAATTGTAAAAATAAGTTAATTGGGGGGGTGGGGAGGACAGCATGGTGGCCCAGTGGCTAAAGTCCTTGCCTTCCATGTGCCAGGATCCCATATGGGCACAGATCCGTGTCCCCTGTGGACTCACTTCCCATCCAGCTCCCTGCTTGTGGTTTGGGGAAGCATTGGAGGATAGCCCAAAGCCTTGGGACCTGCATGGGAGACCTGGAAGAGGCTGCTGGCTCCTGGCTTCGGATTGGTGCAGCTCCAGCTGTTGCAGCCACTTGGCGAGTGAATCAACAGATGAAACATCCTCCTTTCTGTCTTTTCCTCTCTGTATATCTGTCTGCAATAAAAATAAAACTAATTTTTTTTTTAAAAAAAAGTTAATTTTAGGAGCTGGCACAGTGGTTCTACAGGCTGATCCTCCTGTAATGCTATCATCCTAGATGGGTTCTGGGTCTAGTCCCAGATGCCTCACTTCCGATCCAGCTCTCTGCTTACGGCCTAGAAAAAGCAGCAGAGGATGGTCCAAGTCTTTGCACCCAGGTGGGAGATCTGGAAGCTCCTGGCTCCTGGCTTCAGATCAGCTCAGCTGCAACCACTGGGGCCATTTCAGGAGTGAAATAGTGAACAAAAGATCTTTCTATCTCTCCTTCTCTCTGTAGATCTGCCTTTCCAATAAAGCATAAATTAAAACATCTTTAAAAAGAGTTAATTCTGATGTACCCCAATTTGACATTGTACATAATTTTTCATAAATATTCATTTTCCATTTTAATTTTTGAAGACTTGTGTGCATGGATTTCATACTTTGTCAAAAAAATACATATCTTTTAATTTTGTTTTCCATAAATTTTGTAGCCCCAATGTAGTCTATTATTGCCTATAGTTTTGAGTTCATTTCTCTGTCTACTTGCTAATACCTATTGATCAGCATAGGCATTTGTGGTATTTCCTTTTTTTTTTTTTAACAGCAGATTTAGAGAGAAGGAGAGACAGAGGGAAAAAAATCCTTCATTGGCTGATTTCACTCCCCAACTGGCCACAATAGCCGGAGTTGAACTGTTCTGAAGCCAGGAGCCTGGAGCCTCCTCTGGGTCGGCCACAGGGGGGCAGAGTCCCAGCGCTATGGGCCTTCCTCCCCTGTTTTCCCAGGGAGCTGGATGAGGAGTGAGGCAGCCAGGACATAAGTGGCACCCATGTGGAATCCACGTACACGCAATGTGAGGATTTAACCATTAGGCTATTGCATTGGGCCCTCTTTTCTAATCTTCAATAGACTGGAACACAAAAACACCAAGTGCTCTGCTAGGGAAACTTTCAGATGAAGCCCTGGGATGACCTCACTTTACAGAAGGCAGACTGGTGCTTTGATGTGGAGGATGACCTGCCTCATGGCTCCTGCGCTGGGTCTTACCCTTCTAACCTGGTGCCGTTGTTTCTCCCACCACCTTCATTCCCAATACATCTAAAGCTCAGGCGACTGCGTGGGTGGGAAAGTGGAAGAGGCTGATTATCATTCAGGACATAAATAAAAATCAGGAGGCAATCCAGTCACCAAGTGCAAAAAAGAAAATCGCATCATAAATCTTGCAAGTTTTTTTCCATTTACATAACCAGTAGCAAATATCACTTGTGGTGCTTAAATGATGTAAATACAAACTAGGACTGACTTTATCCATGGATCTTAATGAAACGTCGTATATAATAAGTATGGAATAAAAAGGCTCATTGAACAGATTTTTTAAAGTCAAAGAGAATATAAACAAATGCTCATACATGCATAATATGTACGTGTCAGGCACATTGCTTTCGTTTCCGAGACCATGTTTTTAGGCTATAAAAATAAATAAGCTTACAAATCCCATTGGGACATTTTGTTTTTTAAAATATCTTTTGGTATATGAGAAAGAAACCAACTGATCTGAGGTTGGGGTTCGTGGATAGCTCAGTGCATGACCTGGCCTTGGGCTCACAGCTGGGGTGGAAGTAAACCCTGCCTCGCCGAAAGTTAAAAGCGGATGGTTCTGTCTTCACAGAGTCCCTTGTTCTTACTCCTTATTTAGACTGAGCAGTTATGATATCATCTTTGTATTTCATTTCAAATGCTCATGCACTGCTACTTTGAAGTAGGCAAGAGAATGTTATTGTGTATTTCTTACACAAGGCTGTGGGATAGTTCCAGAAAAAGCATACCAATTACAAACTGCCAGGTTGGCAGAAACAAGAGTTAAATTCAAACTACTCTACTTCAGTTCTTAGCCTATCCACAGTAAAATTGCTCATAGATAAATCAGTTCCAGAGTAGCTCAAAAATATTCCCATGTTGTTTTCAGCATTGTTTTTAAAAGCAACATTTGCTAATATTTTTCCTGTTAAAATGCAGTAATAAGGGATTTTACAAACTTCATGGGGTGATCATTTGCTCTAGCATTTACGACGCTATTTATGATGCCTGACTTTGTCTCACGCTGTTCCTGGGTTCAACCCATGCCCTGGCATTTGATCGCATCTTCCTGCCCATTCTCCAGTCCCTGGGAGGCAGCCGTAGTAAGTACAATAATTGGATTTCCGGCAACCTGCATAGAAGTAGTCTGAGCTCTGTGCTCCCAGCTTTGGCATCCAGCACTGGCCTCTGCAAGCATTTTGGGGAATAAACCAGCAAGTGGGAATGAAGCCTCATCATCAGTTTGGTATTTGTCTTCTCTATTAGCAGTGCTCTTGTTGCCCTGATTGGGATCCTTCTGCAAACGTGTTTTATCTTTCATTAGGCTTCGACGTAAATTCTGCTCATAAGTGTTATAACAAACTAGCATGAATTAATTTTGGTGGAAAAATTTACATTCATGCATAATTTTTCAGAATATGCATTTTCCACAAACATCTTGAAGAAGTATATATACAGCCATATACTGCATAATTATATCTGGTTAAAAACAAGCTAATACACAATTCTGGTCTAAGAAGGTTATAATGAAGCTAAAATTTTCTATTGCCTAGTAATGACATAGGCTCATAATGCTGACATGCAATGCAATATTTGCATGCACTATGTACATTTGTAGTGATGTCAATGTAAACCTACTGTACCACCTGTCTCATGAAAGCATCACCTGCGGTACACTCACCTATAGCTCACAATACTTGAAAGTGATGGTAAAGAGTGTATTAGTGCTTTATGTATTTGTCATGTCACACTTTGGTTATTGCTTTAGAACAGATTCCTTCTATTTACACAGGGTTTGCACTAAAACACTGTCACGTTACACATGCAGCAGCTCCATGTGTCTCGTATGAACCAAGTCTCCTGAGTGCATATTTTCTTTCATGCGTGATTTAATCTTATATTATTTTCTTCACCCTAGCACAAGAAGCAATATATAATCACATACACATATCATTTATTCAGTTTCTGTTTAAGGATAATCTGTGACGTTCACAGAATGTCAAAATCAACTGTCAATGCAACCCTCAACACATATCCCCCAGCTTCATTGTTTAAAAAAAAACTTGAAAACATAAAAATGCATGAAAAGAGAAGGCGATAGTTTGCACACAATGGTAATAGAAGATGTTGAGATCTATTTTCTTCCCTCAGAGGTTTGAGACTACGCATCCATGTTGTTTTTCATTAATCTAGAATGACATCTGTGTCAACAGCAATGGTTATTTTATACTCTATGAAAAATAAACAGGGGAAGGGCAAAAAAAAAAAAAGGAAGGAAGGAAGGAGCAAAAGATGGAAGGAAAGAAAGAATTTTGGCCAGTGCTATGATACAATGTTGAACCACCAAGAATTGTTATTTTCCGGTTGTTGGAAGAAATCCTTCAGACACAGGCATTATTAACTATCTTGAGCTTACATGAGGAGAAGATAAGCAAGATTAATTACCTAGGAATTACCAAAACTTTCTCACATTGAAGTTTCAATTCTTATGATTTATTCTATGATTCAGAGTTTCTGATCTTATTGCGTTATGCGCAATACATGCTGTTTCGGCTAGAGTATGGATAATGTGGATGTTGTCTGTTATTCTGCTACTGTCTCATAAATTTGCCTACAACTTGACATCCCCTATTTCCAAATATTAATAAACATTATAATGCAATGAAACCAGAAAAACATGATTTTATACACATAAGAATATTAAAAATTATGCTTAGAACCTATACAGTATAGTATATATATTTCTTATTGGAAATTATATCATGCAAAATTGCTATTGTCTTTTAAAATTGCAATACTTAGGGGTAGTTACTGATAGTGTGGCAGATAAATCCACCACCTTCGATGGCGGCATCCCCTGTGGGCACCGGTTCAAGTCCCAGCTTCTCCATTTGATCCATGCTAAGATGCCTAGCAAAGCAGCGGAAGACGGCCCAACTATTCCGCCCCTGCCCTCACATAGCATTCTTGGAACAGTCTCCTTCTTCAGATTTATTAAGGAGTGAACCAGTGGGTAAAAGATTTTTTTCTCTGTCTCTGCTTTTCTCTTCACAAATAATAAACAAATCTTTAAAAAATTAAATTGTGGTCTTTAATGGCTATATAATAATCAATATTTTAAAATCTGCTGGGGCCAGTGCAGTATAGCACCCTAACCCTCTGCTTGCAGTGCCAGCATCCCAAACAGGTATTGGTTCAATTTCTGGCTACTCCACTTATGATCCAGCTTTCTATTTATGGCATGAGAAAGTAATGGAGGATGACTCAAGTCCTTGGTACCCTGCATCCATGTGGGTGACCAAGAAGAAGCTGGCTTCTCATCAGCTCAGCTTTGCCCATTGTGGTCATCTGGAGAGTAAACAAGCAAATGAAAGACCTCATTCTCTGTCTCTCCTCTCCTGTAAAATCTCCCCTTTAAGAATAAATAAGTAGGGCCCGGCGCGGTGGCGCAAGTGGTTAAAAGGTCCTCAACTTGCACGCCCGGGATCCCATATGGGCGCTGGTTCTAGTCCCGGCAGCCCCGCTTCCCTTCCAGCTCCCTGCCCGTGGCCTGGGAAAGCAGTCGAGGACGGCCCAAAGCTTTGGGACCCTGCACCCGCGTGGGAGACCCGGAAGAGGCTCCTGGCTTTGGATCGGCATAGTATCGGCCCGTTGCGCTCACTTGGGGAGTGAATCATCGGACGGAGGATCTTCCTCTCTGTCTCTCCTCTCTGTATATCCGCCTTTCCAATGAAAAAATAATAAAAAATAAATCTTTAAAAAAAAAAAAAAGAATAAATAAGTAAAAATCCTTCTTGAAAAAGTCTCCTGCCATTGGACATTTAGAACCTTGCTAAATCATTGCCATCATGAATAAATATGTGCCAAATATCATTGGATATATATCTTTGACCTACTATTCAATAATTTTCTAAAGACAGAGAACCAAAAACAACACAAACAGGTGGAATGATTTATAGTTCACAGTTTCTTCATATTGCTCGGTTGTCTCCCAAATGATTTTATGAATCTGTACACTAACCACCTGAAAATGTGTGCACAGAGTTTTCTAACGAATATTTTACACTGCACATTGCCAGATTTAAAAAAGCTAAATCTTGCCTCTTGACCAACCTATGCTTTTCTGCTGTTTCTTTATTTTTACTTATCATTTGCCAACATAATAAATAATTCCTTTTACTGTTTGGTATTTGCTTCTTAACTGATCCTTTGAATTTTCACCAGGAAATTTTTCAGTCATTGTGTAGCCACTCTATACTAGATATAACCACCTATTTTCAATATTCCATCTGAAGTCAGTTTCCTTAATCACTTCATTGCTCTAATTTTTGAGACTCTCATGAGACTAAACCTGAATTTATTAATAGTAGGTTTTTGTCATCGAAGTAGAATCCACCTATTAATTTTCCTGATGAAATGCTTATTTGTGTCTATAGTCTAGTCAATTACTTTTTTTGCTCTTGTTAATAATAACAGTCATTTTTGTCTATTCTGACCTAGAAGGTTTCTTTTAGAAATATTATCAGGTATTGTTGAATCAAGTGGCACTTCCTTCTCTAATTTATTAATAGACCACATCTTCCTAATACCCAGAGATTTATTTAGGGAATGAAAACTATTCATAATATTTAGCCTTTTAGCAAAATTATATCGGGCATATATTATCTATGAAGCATAATTCTGGATAGCTATGCTGATGTCAAGTGGCATAGGGGACACCCTTAACCTCATGATAATAACAATAAGAACATTTCTTTTTTCTCTTTTTATGTAAGACTCAGGTTGAAATGCTGACATGGGCACCTGGTGCAAGAGCCTAGTGACTAAATCCTCTCCCTGCATTTGCCAAGATTCCATACAGGTGCTGGTTCATGTCCTGCTGCTGCACTTCCCACCCAGCTCCCTGCTTGTGGCCTGGGAAGGCAGTAGAGGACGGTCCAAAACCTTGGGACCCTGCACCCACGTGGGCGACCCAGAAGAAGCTTGTGGCTCCTGGCTTTAGACTGACTCAGCTCTGACTGTTGCAGCCACTTGGAAAGTGAACCAGTGAACAGAAGATTCACTGTCTCGCCCTCTCTCTGTATATCTGCCTTTCCAATAAAATAAAATAAAATAAATCTCATTGAATTCACTTAACAATATGAGATTTGTTCTTTATTACAACCATGGTAGAGACAAGGAGACAAAGGCAGATAAAAAGCCCATTATGATTCGTAATAATAATGTAGAATTTAAACCTCAATGATGTGACTCCAGAACTGTCTTATTTATACATACATTGCTACAGAACTTAGATTATGATAGGGTAGATAAGACTACACATAAGCGACAACAAAATATTGTCAACAAGGAGATATGATAGTTCAGAAAGGAAGGCAAACAAGAAAAATCAAGATCATGGAGGAGGTAGAATAAGATTCTTGGGTAGAAATGAAAGAATGTTGTGCACAAGTGCAAGTAGGTGGTTCAGTGCAGAGTAGAAAAATAGTACATTTTAGAACCCAACACTTCTGGGTTCAAACTATTGATCTAACATAATGTAAGGCAGCTTCTCTTAGTCTCAAGGACTCAACCTATTTCTGTTCTGAAGAACATAGTTAGACAAATATGTGAACAGTGTTATTTAGCAAATAGAAGTAATAGACGATGGGGAGGTCTCACAAGGAAATTGAAAATGATTCAAGGGAGGGAGGAATGGTTTGCTTATGTGAGGAGAAATTGTGGCAGAAGACACATGGAATATGCATGAAAAAATCTGGAAGAATTAAAGACGACAGAAGTGTAATTAGAACTTTTACTGGAAGAGAAACAATGATGAAATGGATACAGTGGTGCAGTTTGGAGTCAGGAGAGAACAAACTGGTGGACCCAGGGAATCTGATGGGATTTTCCAGGTGAAAGCCAGTAGGTGCGCAGCTCAGAGCAAAGCCCCGCAAGATAAGGGGAGAGATCCCAGGGCTACTGCAAAGGTAGATTTGAGAGAATCTGGTAATCAACTGAAGATCTGGAACTGAATCAAAATCTTCCTTTCACCTAGGAAACCAAAATGCTTATCTTTGTGTTTGCAGTTAGGTTAGGTGCGAATCAGAGTTGAAATCTTAGACGTCAACAGAAGGATGACCCTATGAAAAGTTCAAATGCAAAGTAAAGTGAGAGCAAGGAGTTTGAGTATCAGTAATCTTAAACTTCAATTAGGAAGTAAAGCCCTTTTGGATTAAACCTTAGTTTTAGCTAAACCAAAACCTAATTATATATTATACAGTCTTTTTCTCATATTTGTCAGAGATTTTTATTCTCTCTTTGGATTAAGTGTCCTTTTCAGAATGAATGAAAACTAAGAACTTTGCTTTATCACCAAGTGTGTACATTGGGGATTATAAGCACACATACAAAATTCTTCATACAGTTTTAGGGTGTTCTTGTATATTTAGGAGCCCACGAATCCCAAAAGCCTTCTCCGCATAATTTCATTACACGTCAATGTATTTTCCATATTTAATTAACTACACATCAGGTACTATGCTAAGTGCCTTGCGTATATTAGATTCCTTAATCCTCATGCAACATTGCCATGCAGGTACTATATTATATCTTTTTAGCCTTAAGACAGGATATTTTATTTGAGAGGCAGAGAGAGAAAAACAGGCAGAGACAGAGAAATCATCAATCTCTTATCAAAACCTCAACTGGCACCAGCCAGGGACGGGCCAGCGCCAGGAGCCCAGAATTCAGTCCAGGTCACCCATGAAGCTGGAGACTTGAGTTATGCACAAGAGTGCATAAGAGTCATGTCTGGAACCCAGACACTCTTGTTATGGGATGTAGGTGTACTGAGAACCATTGCATATGTTGTACCAATCACGTACTCCATCATTACGGTTTAAGCAAGGTGAGCAGAGTCCTCCAGAGAAACGCATCACTTGGATGGATATATACAGAAAGATTTTATGTGTAAGGAATCATGCTGGGGTTGTGGAGTCTGACAAGCCTCACACTCTGCTGGTAAGACTCAGGAGGGCTGAAGGTACATTTCCTGTGTGAATCCTGAGAGCAGAGGCCTGAGAGCAGGAAAGCTAATGGTATAGTTCTAGTTCAAAGGAAACAGACTTAAGAGCCAGAAGAATGGGTGCCCTATTCATGTCTAGAAGCAGGAAAAAGTGTGTGGCCCATTCCAAAGACAGTCAGACAGGAGGATTCTCACTTCCTTGAAAGATAGTCAACCATTTGTTCCACTGGGTTCTTTAATGGATGGGAGGAGAGGGTCATTCACATTGGAAAGAGCAGCCACTTGACTCCCTCATCTGATTTAAGTGTTAATTTCTTTCAAAAGCATTCTCACAGATGTACCTGGAATAAGGTTTGACCAAATACGTGGGTGCCTGGTGGCCCAGTCAGAATAGATGCATAAAATTCACCATCACATCCTCTTTGACTCCAAGTGCCATGCCCTGTGGTGTCATTTTAAAGCACAGCTTAGGGATGGACAAATCACCTAGTAGGTAAGACTGTCACAGCTCACTGTGGAACATCTAGGTTTGATACCTGCCTCAAGATCCCGACTCTGGGAGAAGCTTTCAGGCCCTAAAGCAAAATTCAAAAGCCACTGTCTCCCTATCACCCATGTGGGAGACCTGGATTCTGTGCTTGGCTCTTCAACTCAGCCCCGGCCCAGTCTCTGTCATTGTTGGCATTTTGAGAGAAGGAATTACTAGTGTAATCAGTCTCACTCTCTGTGCGCTTCTGAAATAAGAGAAAAATGTAGAAAACCACACTTGGGTGGTTTTTAGCTGAGCTTTGCTGATTTGTTTTCTTTGACACTATTTAAATTATTCCTGTTGGAGCTTCTTTCCACATCACCCCTTTCTGCAGTCAGGGTTTCTTAATAGACGCTTTAGTAAAAACAACTTGCAGTCATTCTGTTTGTTTTTGTTCTCTTAATTTTTTTTCCCCTCCAAGAAGGTAAACTATCCAAGGAAGCGGTTTCTTCTTTTCTTCTTTCATTTTAGATGTTCAAAGATTTTGCAGGTAAACATAAGTGAACAACATCTGAAAGAATCCATGGTTTCCCAGTAGGAGTGCATACCAGTTGTTAAAAGAGTTTCCAAATTCGCTGCATGCCATTCAAAACAAGTGCCAGGTTTTGGTTGTGCTACTGAAACTCTCAGATGCCTGTTTAGTATGCAGCCTGTATGTTCATAAAAAGTCAATGCACAATTAAAAAAATATATTGTGGATGTTTTTAAGCCCTGGAGCAAATCCAAAATAACAGCTGGGATTTTACGTCTCCTGTGGGAGTCCTGCAACTGGTGAAATTCAGTCCCAAGAAGGCATAACGATCTGTTAGAGTGAAGGCCCTGTGAGCTGCAGTTTGGAAGCTCAGTTGTCAGAACACAGAGCAAACGAATGGAGCGCTGCTTCCACTCTGCCACGCACACTTCCGATGCCTTAATGGACTGAGAGTAACCATGCAAGTCTGAAAAGTAAAATTAAAACTTTCAGTTTTCAGGAAACTTTCTTTTCTACCAGGTGAGGGAGGCACTCGTGGTAAGAGAACCACGTCTTCTTTCTCTTGTATTTTGAAAACTGCACATGGAAGAGATCAAGAGAAGCCACATTTAGAGTTTGTCCCTAGCTTTTGCAATCGATGATGTATACTGATTAAAGCAAGCAAAATTAAAATTTGAATTTCCTGCATCCTGGTTATAGAGCCATTGAAACTTGGAAGACTTTATGTTCAAATAAGTGCCACACATTCTTAATCCAAGCGAGATGATGTCCAAAGATAGTGATTTCAGTTGGAGCTGCAATCTTTAAAGGAAATTGACTTTCAAATTTAGCAAAGTAGAAAAATATATCTTATCTACTGGTGGGTAGACATTTTCCTCTTTCATGTACATGTGCAATTTCCTTGGAATAGATTTTTATATATATTGCTTTGAATATTAGATGACAACAAACAATGGGATTGAACATTTTGACTCAATTCAAAAAAGATTATTTGAAAGAATGAAAGAGAGGGGGAGACAGAGAGAGAGAGAGAGAGAGAGAGAGAGAGAATAAGCGAGCTTTTCTGTCTGTTGGTTCCTTCCCCAAATGCCAGCCAAAAACCATGTGCAAGCCACGGCAAAGCCAGAAATCAGGAACTCCACCCTCGTCTCCCACATGGGTAGCAGAGGCCCAGGTTCTTAAATCATCCTTCACTGCCTTTTAATCATAGCAGGAAGCTGGATCAACAGGGAATTACTGGGGGATTCAAACAGGCATTCAGGTATGGAAGTATTGGCATCTCAAGTGGTGATTTAAGCCATTGTGCCATGACAGGCCTCTGAACTCATAAATTTAAATTATTTGGGGGGGGGGGAATTGATTTCATTCATTAGTATCATGGAAAGTCTTCATCAAGGGCCAATTTCCTTGCAGTAATTAGATGGGGCTGTCCAAGAGAGGTTTAATGCCATCTTTGTCAATCATCATGAGTGCTTATCTCCACTTGCACAGGGGATATGAGAGGGTGAGCCATGTATTTCCTCCAAACAGCTCAGGACCTATTGGTGAGTTAGATGTACACATAGATCTGCGCTATTGGGTCCAGTGTGATGGCTCAGTGACTAAATCCTCCCCTTGCATTTGCTGGGATCCCATATTGTTGCCAGTTAATGTCCCAACTGCTCCACTTCCCATCCAGCTCCCTGCTTGTGGCCTAGGAAAGCAGTAAAGGATGGTCCAAAGCCTTGGGCTCCTATACCTTCATGGGAGACCCAGAAGAAGTTCCTGGCTTCAGACTGGCTCAGCTCCAGCCATTGTGGCCACTTAGGAAGTGAACCAATGGACAGAAGATCATTCTGTCTCTCCTTTTCTCTGTAAATCTGCCTTTCCAATTAAAAAAAAAAACTTATGAAAAAAAAAGATGATAATGTGGTATTTTGTGGAATAAGTTTACACAACACGCATGTTAAAGTGGAAAGATATGAATTCATACTTAAGCATTCCTTTATCAATCAAGTTGTATAATCAAACATATAACATACAAGAGAATTAGTAATTTGATCCTTCACTACTAAGCAATGATTTTTAAAACCTTGATCCTTTGCTTTTGGCCCTGAGCCTAACACATGAAGTGATTTTGTCTCTCCAAGTTAAAAAACAAAACAAACAAACAAACAAACAAACCAAAAAACCCTATGAACAGGTGTGAGCTAGAACTCCTTGTCCACCTGTAATCTTGGCAGGACAACTGCACCATGGATTGCAACTAAATTGCTTAAGTTTCAGCACATTTAAGGCATTTATTGAGTAAACCTTCCAAAAGTTTTCTTGCAAGAGTAACCATCACATATGTATCTAAGATGCTGTTAAGGTAGTACCTTGTCAGGACCTAGCTTCTTAGTTGCATGTAACCACCATTGTGGTTAGGGCTGCACTGGCTTCTATTTTTGGAGAATCAATAACACATGCCTTTCTCCACCTACAGTAGAGGGAACTAGACCTTGAAGCAAGCTAGAAAAGGAGAGAGTACCTGAGAAACCCTGCTTATTTTAGGGTAGAGGGAATGACACTAAAGGGCGATGGGTGCATTGTTTATTTTGATTTTTTTTGTTTGTTTTACTTCTTGAAAGAGTCTACAGAAAGATTTGGGGCCAGTGCAGTGGCTTAGCCTGCTAATCCTCAGCCTGCTAGCGCTGGTATCCCACATAGGCATCAGTTCATACCCTGGCTGCTTTGCTTCGGATTCAGCTCTCTGATTATGGCCTGGGAAAACAGCGGAGGATGGTGCAAACCCCGGGTCCCTGAACCCACATGCGAGACTGAGAGGCAGTTCCTGCCTCCTGGTTTCAGATCAGCTCAGCTCTAGCCATTGCCACCATTTGGGGAGTGGAAGACCACCTCTCTGTTTATCTTCCCCCCGTAAAATCTGCTTTTCCAATAAAAATGAAAACCTTAAAAAAGAGGCTTGAGCAGTTCAGAGGGATTGCCTCTGGTAATGCTTGGGATGGTTTGCCCCTCACTGGGCCCGTCAGCTCCTCTAACCTTGAAGCTTCTGCACCTGTGCCTGTCCCCTGCTTGGAAACAGGCACCATTTGTGACAGCTGGGAAGCCCTGTAATGACAGACAGCTGCCCTGACAAGGGACAGCAGCAGGAGCACACATCTCTGCCTGATAAGGCGCTTATGCGGTGGCGGAGGAAGAAAGATTCTATCTCCAGTTATTACATTTCTTTGGCAGTATTATTGTTTCTAAGAGAAGGCTTGGCATGGGTCAATGTCCTCAGTTTGCACGAGCCAACTGCAGTCTCTTTGGAGGCCAAAATAAACTGCAGGACACGCAGAGAGTCCTAACAGTGTAGTGGCTGGTTCCCAACAACTACAAACCAGTAGTCACAGCCGCAGGGGCCGCGAACTCTGCAGGCCAGCTCAGTTCAGAGGGGGAGGACACATGCAGTCATGCAGTCAGAGCGGAGAGCCTGGAGGTGGGTGTATGCCATCCTCCTGCAGGGCAGGCAGTTGCCAAGTGTCATCTCAAGGCTTCTGGCAGCACCAGCAAGAGCCCCTACGTAAGGGCAGAATCTTCTAGGCTCCACTGCAAAGCAGTCTCCCTCCCTCTCCTAGTTATTCTCCCCCCCCCCCCATTTTCTATGAGCCTACGATGAGAGGAAGAAACTGATCATAAAACCTTATCATAAAATCCCTCTTACTCTTGAAGACAGCGATTAAATATTCACTCAACCAAGGTCTCCTTGCATGATTTAAAACAAAAGAGCTTCTCTGCTCGTGCCTTCCCCACCCTACTCGGAAGCGTGTCCCCGGGACCCACCCGCGCTGACCAACGCGAAAGTTGCCATTGCCCTCCACCGGGGGTGAAGTTGGCGAATCGGAGGCTGTGACTCTCAACTTGGGGGAGGGGGCGGCAGCCGAGGAGGGGGGCGCGCGGCGAGGAGGAGGAGGGACTAGAGGGAAGGACACTGCCCCCTACTCTATCGAGGTCGTCGCCCAAGCCGGGGAACCGCCAGTTGGGGGCTTGGAGAGGGAGCGGCAGCCGTGGAGGAGCAGGGGTGGGCTCTGCACCGCGGCCGGGCGCCAGGCTCGGTACCTGGCGGGCCGGGTGCACCTCGCAGGCCGGCGGCCCGGGGCGCGGAGGGTGTGAGCGCGCGCGCCCCTCCGTGCCCGCTCAGCCTCGCGCGCGTCTCGGGGGAGGCTCGGGCGAGCTGCGCCTGGGGAGCCGGCAGCCTCAGTCCTGCCGCCAGCCGAGCTTTGTGAGGCGGCGACATCGGCGGCGGCGGCTCTCAGTCCCACCTGCTGGCGGCGGAGACGAGGAAGGGGAAGCAAAGCAGGACGCGGAGGGAAGAGGCGGCGGCGCCAGCCCGCTGCTCCCGCCGGCGCCCACCTCGCGGGCGCTCCGCAGTGCCCCGCTCTCGGCCTGCGCCGGCCCCCCGCCCCCCGGCCGGCCTCGCCGCCGCACGAGGCCGCCGCAGCTGCAGCCCCTCAGCCCTCCCCGGCGCGGCCCGGCCAGGCGCGGCCGCCACAGCCGCCCCGTGCGCGGGCGAGTTTAAGGAGAGCGCGGGGCGCGCGGCGCCGCCTCGATGCTCCCGGGAGCCGCCTCGGCGCCCCAGCCCCGCTGAAGAGCCCTCAAGTGCGAGGCGGGAGAGGAGGCGCGGCGAATCCCGGAGAGAGCGAGCAAGCGAGCCAGCCAGCCAGCCAGCCAGCCAGCCCCGGAGCCGACACCATGCCAGGCTGGAAGAAGAATATCCCCATCTGCCTGCAGGCGGAAGAGCAGGAGCGAGGTGAGTGGGGCGCCGCGCGGGGCGAGGCCGGGCCGGGGGTCCGCGCCGGGCCGTCCCCGGTCCCACCCGAGACCGGCTGCCGCCGGAGCTGGCCCACGGTCGCGGGGGAGGAGCGCCGCGCCCTCGGGGCCAGCGTTCGAGTCCAGGTGGCGTCGCGCGAACGTGGTGAGGCTTTGGAGGGGGGCTGGAGTGCAGGGCCGAGGGGCCGACGAGCTGTGCCGCAGCGGGGAACTTTGCGCCTTGGCCAGGACTCGGGGCGAACTCGGGTTTCTCCCGGGCCCGCTCGCACGTGGAGCCCGGGCGGCCGTGCGTGCGGTGGGCATTGGGGGTGCAGGTGTGCTGCGCCTCTCTGTCAGGAGTGGGGTGGGGGCAGGGCCCCTGCCTTGCTTAAAAGTGACTTTTCAAACTTTCCTGCTCCTCCCGCGGCCGCCTTCGCGGCGTCCCCGCCTCTGGCTGGGCTGCGGTGGTGCTGCCAAGCCCAAAGTTGCCGGTGGTTCCTTCAAGGGGCTTGCAGGTGGGGCAAGGGGACGCGGCCGCGGGTTTCTGGAGGAGGAGGCTGACCCGGATTCAGGGTCTGAGGCTGGGGATTACTACCTGGAAGATGAGTTATGCCCGGGCGCAGTCCCGGCTGCCTAGTGCATTCCGCAGGACTGCGGGCTTTTTGTAATTACTGTCTGTTTTCTTTGTGAAAGGTGCTTCTCCTTGCCAGGTGGCTTGGAAACGTTTTGTGCTTCAGCCTCACAAGTGTGCTGGGCACGTTGTTCTTAAGAGAGTTGCGGCAGAGGAAAGTTGAAGGCCTTTTGCACCTGCGAGACTTGGTTCTGTGGAGGTCATTTCCTGGCGTTTGGGTTGTGTGGAGGTTGGCCAGGAGTTCAGCTCGGTAACCTGGATATGCCGTGCCACAGTGCACCAGAATTTCCTATAGAGGCCCAGTGGGGCTGGAGGTTGTGTGTGTGTGGGTGTGTGTGCGCGCCGCGCGCTCTGCCAGCCTTTGGAGGTACTCTTGCTGCTGCCCCGTCGACCCTGGGGCTGGACCAGCTTCGAAGTTAAGGCTGTAAAGCGTTGGATGGCTTCAGGATGCTGGGTTGGCCTGGATTGTGGCAGAGAGTTGGAGGTTCGGTGCTGCTCGCGGGTGCAGGAGGCCCGGTTGTCAGGTGAGCGTAGTCAGGCCGCCTGATGAGCTGGTGTACGCAGGGGCTTGGCTCTTGGGTATGCCAAAAGTTTCAGGCTTTTGAAGTAATGTGCACTATGGAAAAGCCAATGTACAGTTTCCAGTTTTTCTCTAGGTGGCACAACCTGTCTTTGGTTTATATCCTGTTTAATGACTCAGGGAATTTATCCCTTTTAAGCTACTTCCTTATTAGATTTGTGCATTCATTTCTCCAGCACACTTTCTGGTCGGTGACCTCACATTTACCCACTCTCAAAGGCAGCTCTGCTTCGGAAATGCTATTTTTTCCCCCTGCAGTAAATCATATTTTAAAAGTTGCACATAGTGGTACCCATCATTTATGACCAGGTAAAGCACTAAATGAAAGCGTTTTGTCAAACATGGAGTGTTTTTCTACCAACTAAATGTCACGAGGCACTTTACTGTGGGAAAAAGGAAGAGACCACAGTGCTGCCATCATGTTTTATAGGAGTGTTAACATGGGGAGATTTGGGATTGTAACGACCTGCACTTGTATGCCTTTCAGAAATGTATGGTCATTTTGAAAGATGATCGCCTAATCTGTTTGGCAGAGATAAGACCAAAATTCCACTGAACATAACAACCGGAAGTAGTATTCTGCTTGTGCTCATCCAGCAGGGAAACAGGGACGGCTTAGTGCTTAGTGGTTAAGGTCCTTAACCTCTTGCTTGTATTAGGAGATACTTTTCCAAATATCAATGTGTTTTGTGACATTTATTTTCAAGAACTTTAACGTGTGTGATAGCTGTGTTCCGTGTGAGTGTCCAAGTGCATTTAAAGGACCTGTGGTGACTGCGTGCCTTCTCATGTGTAGGTCAGAGGAGACTGCTGAAGTTGGCAAATCCTTTTGCAAGAATTTTATTGCAAAAGGATGAACCTTTTCTTATTTGCATTTGAAGCCATCTAGTATGTAGCTTTTTCTTCTGTGGAACTTGAAACTTGAGGTGATTCATGTAGTATTGACTTGGATCCTTTTAAAATATAAACAGAATGAATAAGCTGTAGGTTGGTTAGGAAAATAATAAATATGAAACAAATACGTTTTCAATTTTGTCTGGGGATAGCGTGGACCAAAAGGTCAATTTCTAGTATCTTACTGTTAGATTCTAGGGTTGATTATGCACAAAAACCATTATTCTGTACACACACATACACATACACCATTCCCAATTTACATTTAAACATTGTAAAATCCATTATGAAGACTATTCTAGCATAACATTTTTCATGTATGTTTTATTGAGTTAAATCTTTTTGAAATGTAATGCAAATTAGCACAAGATGCCAGAGCTTTAGTGACCACATATTTGAAAAAGTGTATATATATGTATCTTAGCATAATTCTTTAATAAAATTACTGATCTCCGCTCAGAGGTTGAGGGAACAATGCTTATTCAGTGGTGGTGTTATAATGTACAACAAGCCTTAGCTAATCGGTACAGTTTCCTGCCGTATCAGCACAGCATTCATAACTTGGGCTCATCTCTGAGGTCTCCTGACAAGATGGTACCTAGTGAACTACTGCTATTGCAGGCACTGCTGAGTGGAGGAAGTGTAATACACACTTGTAGAATGGCATATGAAGAATTGCTAAAATTCAGTTTTTTCTCTGTCCTCTGAGTTTTTGCTTGAGCTGATACACTCAATTCGTGTAGACACCATGCCATAACTTGGGTAAATGTTTAGGAGAAGTATGATTCTGAAAAATCTTCTGTTTTAATATTGCTCCTCACCTAATCAAATTGATTTATTTTTCTTTTTTTATATCTTGTTGGTTGATTGTATGTATGAAGAATATATTTTTTGAAGAAAGTTTCAGTGTGAAAGAATAGTGCCTTTGAAATTAAGATTGTATTTCTTTGGGCTTGTAAGTTTCTCTTATTTGTGTGGCTTTTATTAGTAAGTTTTCACTGTAGGTTTAATGGGTAGTTAGCGTGAAATCAAATACACTGCTTAGGAAGACTGCGCATCTATTTCTGCAGACACATTTTTGATTTGTTTTGAGGAACACATTAAGTGATATTTTCTCTTATTTTTATATAGGCTTAATATGAGTGTTACCTGATTGAATAAATATGATAAATGAATCTCGCATTACCACGTATAGTCACCAGGGGAAGATTTATGTATTTATAACCCTCTGCATCCTTTTCTTTTGCTATCTTTGTAAGATTTGAAGATCAACCAGTGAACTTGAAAATGTCCCATTTTTACTTGTAGAAATTATTATGTCTTAATGTTTGCTTATATTCTGGCATGTGAGACTATGTGGATAGCCTCAGATTTAAAGAATTAGCTTCTGTTAAATAGCTATGAGAAAGCATAGATGTTAAAATGAGTTCGCGTTGCACCCTTGATCTGTCGTTTTCGACATGACAAAATCTGATGACTGTACCCTACAGCCTGCTGAACACAACTTTCCATTTGGAGTTAGAGGTTTGATCAGGGTGCATTATGGGAGCAGCAGAGGAGCTGCAGCCCATCAGTGGTCAGCTGTGCCTTAGGCCCTGCAGGAGACGGTGCTCACCGCAGGTGAGTGGTGTTATCAGAAGAGACTGAGCGTCTGATTCACAGGTGTGCCTGGGGTTACAAAGCCGAAGACACCAGTGTTCAAGACCACACAGCGAGTCCTGAGCTGAATGTCATCGGACTTTACTGACGTTAAAGTCTTAATGTGTTTTTGGCAGAATTTTAATCAATTGCCAGAAAATCCTTATTTGTTCACCTATGTTAGTTAAATGTATTGGGAAAACGATTCTGAGGTGAATTTTGAGGTTTTGATGCCCTGACTTTGTCAGATCATTGTATTAACTCTCACAGTAAAGGATTGAAACGTCAACATATGTTTCGGTAGAACTATTTAACTAAAGGAACTCATTTAAGTGAATGACTTTCCACTGAGACATTATTACATAGTGTTCCTGCTTTCCAAAGAGTATTTACCATAAGAACAAGAATGAACAGGAATTGGCTGTTTTCCTCACTGTGATGAACTGGAGACTGTTGCAGTTGTTAATGGCCATTGTGTGTTTGCTCCTTTGCCAACATTTTATTTAATTAAAGTCATATATCGAGCCTTCGGTCTGGCTACCTGACAGATGGCCCAGTAGCCAAAAAAAGGGAGCTCAGATAATGCTTTCTTTTGCAGCAACCAGATTGGTTACTTTCCTTCAATTTCAGTGTTTTGTATTTGAGAGAGAGAGACAGACAGACAGACAGACAGGTTGAACTCTCTCATCCACTGGTTCACTCCTCAGATTCCTGCCATAGCCCCCCCCCCCCCCCCCCCCCGGCAGGGCCAAACCAAGAGTCTAACTTGGTCCAGATTTCCCACATGGATACAGGGAATCAATTACTTGAGCCATGACTGCTGCCTCCTGAAGTCTATATTAGCATAAAGCTAAAATGAGGAGTGGAGCCAGGATTTGAACCCAGAAACTTCTGTGTAGGATTCAGGAGTCCTAACTGTTGGAAAAGGCTTGTTCCCAGATTGGTTTCTTTGATGAAGAAAAGGAATACCAGTGTATATTAAAGAAAATTGAATTTCATGGGTTATAAAATGGTTGAATTGAATGATATATGATGGTAAACTTTAAGGCCTTTGGGACTTACTTAGCTCATTTTCAGTGAAATTTCAGTAATAGGCACTATAAAGTACAAAAGTAACAATAATGTAAAGTAACGTGCCTTGTCAGAACACTGCTCAACCACAAAGCCAAAACTTGGCATTTAATTTCATCTTTCATTAAAGTTTATTTTTTAAAATAGGGGCATGTGTTGTGACATAGTGAGTAAAGGCTGCTACCTAGCATGACAACATCCCATCTAGACTCTGCTTCAAGTCTTGGCTGCTCCACTTCTGGTTCAGCTGTCTGCTAAGGCTTGGGAAAATGACAGATCATGACCCACATCCTTGGGCCTCTGCTCCCCTTGTGGGAGACCTAGAGGAGGTCCCAAGCACTGGCCTGGCCCAGCCCTGAAAGTGGTTGCCATCTGAGGAGTGAACTAACGAATGGAGGGTTTCTCTCTCTCCTTTATTCTCTCTGTAATTCTTTCAATTAAACAAAATAAAATGCAGTATATATGTACTTGAAAGAAAAAGCAACACAGAACATTTATTTTTCTTAAATTAAAAATCTATGCATCAAAAATTTGATACAAATTTCCTTATTCAAAAACCTTTATATAAGTTATAAGTAAATCAGTGGCCACTGGTAGTAGTGTTACCTGTTTTATTAGAATGTTAACATTTGCTGAATGTATTTGCCCACTAAAATGGGCTTGTTTAACTTCTTCCCCCCTTTGAACAATGACTAAATGTTAGGCACCAAATCAATTGATGAGTAGAATGTGAAGAAGATATAGCTTGCATCCTAGACAGATCCCCCTGCCTCTGTGCAGTGGTTGATAACCAAGTCTTGGATTCAGACAGATTGGGTTTAAATTCTCTTCAACACCTGGTAACTCTGTGACTTTTTAACCCCTCAAAACCCTTAAGTCTCTTACTAAAGAAGAGGACAAACAACGTTGGTCTCCTGTGAGGATTAGGTGAAATGAGTGAATGTGTAAGAATGTAGGGGTAGGATGTCTGACTCAGTGCTCAATAATGGCAACTGTATTTTATGGTGTCTAGATCTGTCTACAGGGTAGCCTGTTGATAAAATGATTCATCTTTATTCTTTAAACATCTCATAAACTAACTTTGAAAAAGTTCTGTTTTGTGAAAACCTGAAGTGACACAGAGCTTTATGAGGCCAAAGTCTGATATAGTCTACTCTGACTTACTCATGAAGATGAAGAAACTCCAGAGTCGGGGGAAATGCCCCCAAGGAGACACTTGACACCCTTAGCCAAGTTCACTGAGCACTGACCGCCAGCACGGCTGTGGGGATGCTCACAGCGTGTGTCCAGCTGTAGTTATGGTTGTATCAGCGTGTCCAGTACCACCTCCTTATACTCTATAAAACACTGGTGTCAGGGAGTAGAGAGGAGGGATGGGCTGTGCTGGGAGTTGGTGGAGTGAAAGAAGTGCCTGACAACAGCTGTCCAGAGTGCCAGAAAGTGATGGATGGGGAGAAGGTTAGGAAGCTGTGAGGGGCTGTTATTTCAGGCGGAGAACATGGTGTGTTCCAAAGCATTTTGGGATATGATGCTTCGAGAATATGAATGCAAATATGAAGGATAGAATATAAGTATTTATAGCTCCCATGAAATGGGAAAATTAGATGAAGAACATGAGACTGGCCAGGGCTGGATTTGGAACTTTGCATGCCTGTGTAAAGAGTTCAGACTGTATCCAGCAGGTGATGAAGCCTCAATTAAAGGACTTCCAGCAGAGGAAGGAAAGGAGCAGATTTTCAGGAGGATTTGTATTTATTATTTTCCATGATATGGTTTTATCAGCATAGTTGTTCCTTCCCTTCCCTTCCTCTATTTGTCCCCAAGTTATCACAGAAGCGCAGTCACTCAGTTCATTGTTACAAGCTTTACTTAGTGATATATAAATGTATCATGACATGGTGAACATAGGGAAAGGTAGGAAACATAGTATTGTCGCATAAAGGTATTTTTAGAAGAATTAATTCCAATCCTATTATTAGCTGGAGTGGAGATTCATGCTGTATACATCCATTACTTCCCAGTATGCTAATCTCTCTTGCACAGTACACTTCACACACACACACTAGTTTGTGGATTGTTGTATATTAGAACATATGGAGGACAGGGAGGCCGTGGAGAGAGATGGAAAGAGGACAGGTGACTAGGTGAAAGCCGGGAAAGCGGAGGGCGTGTGTATCTGGTTCAGGTGTAAACTCTTGGTGCTTATAGTTCAGGTGTAAACTCTTGGTAACTGCAAGTCGAAACAGATTTTACAAAGGAAGCACAAGCAATACTACCCACATAATTAATAACATTTTAATGAACTAATTTTATTTGACTAGATATTACTTACCTGAAACTAAATTCTCTCTTACAGCATGAACACTGTCCTTGCTGTTAGAGAAGGCAACAGCACTACTTCCTTCTAGTGAACCTCGAATGGGCAGTTGGCTTTAGTTCGCTGATGTTTCTTTGGTGTGTCCGGGACCTTCATCATTTACATGTGAAGTCTTCGGTTTTCATTGGTCTGTCTATGCCTCGTTGTGATCCTAAATGCCAAATGTAGTATCGGCACTGAAATTAGTGACACACTGATCTACACTGGCGCTTCTTGGACTGTTAGTGGTAAAAGGTGTTTTTGCCATCTGTCACAGGCTGATATGTGGTTTGAAGGCACAGTGCACTGTGTGAAACTCACTGCCTGAGTTGGACCACACCTGTTCTTATCTATACCATATCCAACGAGATGAGCTCACTAATCACAGATGTGGATATTAGGTTTTCAGATTGTTACAGGAATTTGTAAACATCTATCTTCCTTATCTAACCTTGGGGAGGTAATAAATGGTTTCCTGACTGGCACAATCCACAGACCACACTTGGAATAGTGCTAGGTAGAATCTGTGTTAGCTGGGATTGAGAAGAGATCAGAAGGATGTTTGTGCAAAAATTTGTACACCATTTGAAAAAATATTTATTTGAAAAGTGGAGTTAGAGAAAAAGGGAAAGAGATAAGCAGAGAGACAGATAGTGATAGATAGATGTGGTGGGTGGAGAGAGAGAGAGAGCGAGAGGGCGAGCGAGCAAGCCCATCCATCCACTGGTTCACTTGCCAAATGGCCAAACTGTTGAAAGCTGTGGGTCAGGCCAAAGCCAGGAGCCAGGAGCTTCTGGGATTTCCACATGAATTCACAGGCCCAGGGACTTGGGCTGTCTTCCCTGGCTTTCTCAGCCCAATAGGGAATTGGATTGGAATTGGAGCATCTGGGACTTGAACCAGTGTCCATATGGGACTCTGATGCTGCAAGTGATGGCTTTACTCACTGTGCCACAGCACTGAACTTTACACTTTAAATAAATGTTTGCTTATTTCAAAGACAACATAACAGAGTGGGAGAAACAAAGAGAAAGATCTGGGGAAGTTTTGCCTCCCAGTTGCTTGCTGGGCAAAGCCTGGAGTCAGGAATTGCGTCCATGTCTCCCACATGGGTGATAGGGGCCCAGGTAGTTTCCATTGCTTTTCCACGTACGTAACAGCTATATCTGGCATTCTGATATGGGTGCTGGGATTGCAAGCAATGCATTAACTTGCTGGACATGGAACCATCTCCTGCAGATTATCTGAGACAGACAAATGAAATAACTTATTTCCTGTAATTACCTTTAACTTTCTTCAAGCTTAGATTCTAACTGAAAATGGAAAACATCAATCTTCAAGAGCAGCTTTTTCTGTAGTTTAAACGTTTTTATGTAATTTCTCAAGTGTATTTTTTCCTCGTTTCCAAGATGAAGAGGCAAGCTTGGTTTCCTTATGGTACTGGGTAAAGGATGTTTTATTCATTGTGTGACTTTCCTTCTGAGTCCTGCTCTGGACTTGGCGTGGTTGGTGACTGGGCATTATGCCCTGTTACCCACTGGAATTAGAATGTTCCCATTTGGTCGTTTGAATGTGATCCTGGCAGCTTAGTGGGACTCTTGGACCTTGACTTTGACTGGTGTGTGATTCTTGCAGTCAGTGACTGTCTCCCCAGGTTGATTCTGGGTCCCAGTCTTATCAACGTTTCTGTATACCTTTCTGGGAGTCAGAGAATGCTTCATTGTTTTCCCTGAATTTCTCTGAGTTTGTGCGTTCTTGAATGGTATCCTGAGCTCCGCCTGTCTTAAACATCTCTTGTGAAAGTTGTCACCCTTTTGGTCCTGAGGACCGATGTATTTCTTCTCATTGTTGGTAGTGTAATTGTAGTGTGCATTTTCTATTAGATGTTGGAGTGTTTTAAAGGGTTATTTGAATTTTGAATGAAGATGTTAACAATAGGTCACTAGATGTACTCTGCTGCTATGTGAATGGATGTTAGGATTATTCTTTTCTGTTGAAGTGTCAGTTTCCTTCGTTTTCATAGCTGTTGAATTAAACAGAGAATATGAAAATCTCAGAACAGGCCAGAAGCATAAATTACTAGAATTTATGTCTTTAAGTATAACTCATCATTTGAGAAAGATAATGATTTCAGTTTTTACCTGTCCGTACATCAAAGAAACAGCACAGCAGTATGAAATAATATAGGCAAACAGATAATGATGTGGTAGGAATTTATTTTCCTTGCTATAGTCTGATATCTAGTATTTATGTTTCAAGAATTCTGTGGAAAAAATTGATGTGAATACACTGTTATGAAATCAGTTAGTCATCCTGGTATCTACATTGCCCTCTTCAGAAGTTTCAAGATTGTTGACTAAAAGATAATGGCATTTAAAATTAATTTTTCAGATGAATTCAAGTGTTGCTTTCAAATGCCTAATTTTCCAGTATGTGTGATATAATTTTATTTCTTTATTACCATTTTACTTTCCTCCCCTCCTGTAGTTTTAGTTATGAAGATAAAAATTTGCCAGGCAGGAGTCAGACTCTCAGTAGTGCTGTTTCTGCAGAGAAAGCCCCTTATCTGGCTTTGCTAGCGAACTCCAATGCTAATAGTCGTGTGAGAATCTTACTTCCAAAAAAGAGCCCTAGTTTTTTCTTGGCCAGTAATCACATAAAATTTTTGTGTATACTTTAGCTGTGTATTCAGTGACTGTGTTTGCTTAAACCCCCACTCTCCCAGATTCTAATGATCATAATAAAAAAGCTAAAGAAAAAGGGCCGTATATTAGTCTTCTCAAGCTACTGTAATAGAATACTGTAGACTGGGTTCCCTAAATAGCAGAAACTCATTTGCTTACAGTTCTGGAAGCCATAAGGTCTTTATCAAGGTGCCAGCATGATTGATTGGTTGATGGTGAGAGATATCCCCCTTGGGTAGCAGGTGGATTTTGATGGTGCACGTGCATGGATGTGCACACATACATACAGAGAGTGAGAGGAGCAAGGAAATGTGTGCTCGGGTGTCTCTTATATGAGCACTAATCCTGTTGGATGAGGAGCCCACCTTATAGCTTCACTTTGCCTACATTACTTCCATAGAGAAACCCCCCACCCCACCCCAATCTTCAAATATAGTCTAACTGGGGTTTAAGACTTACATATGAATTTTGATGTGAACTGAAACATTCAGTCTGTAACAGGAATAGAAAGCCGCTCGATGTTTTATATTTTATATATTTAATTTCTTCTTTCAGATTTTGAAAATCAGTCATTTTGAACAAAAGTTGATCCTGTTTTTAAATAATTGTTGATAGTTTTCCCGTTGAGTGTCCATGTGCCATGCATTTGAACCCAGGTAGGCTTGTGGCTGTTTTAGCCCATAATGTATAATAGAAGGGATGTGTGAGCTCTGAGCTGTGATACAAAAATCATTCCAGTTTTCTACTTTTTAGCTGGAATGCTTGCATCTGGACTCCTGAGCCAGCATGCCGCTCTATTTTTCCAACTACCCAGATGTCACCATCCTGGAAGGAAATTGATTCACATGAAATGATTGTGCATTAGAACTCTGATGGGAGTCCTGGTCTTCTAGTCTTCCTTCATTGGGCACCAGGCTTGTAGGGAATGAGGCTTGAGATATCTTAGCCCCCAGCTGTTATGTCATCCCCAGTGTTGGGTCTGCATAGATGTGACAGACATACATACCATGGAATAGAGAGAAGCCGTTTTCATTGTATCTGAATTCCTTACTGTAGAGTCCATGAGCATGAAAAAATGGTCCTTACCATAGTTTTGGTTTATTATATAGCAATGGAACTTGCAGTGTATCATATGGCCTCTGTATTAGCTTGTGGTTCCTACAACTAAATATGTAGACATGTCTCTTACAAAGAAAATAGGTTTATTTTGGCTCATGATTTGGGGGATTTTTAGTTGAAGGTTTGGAAGATCCCATTTGTTCATCTCTGTAGTGAAGCATTGGTGGAGTGTAAAGCAAAGATCACTAAGGCAAATGAGGAAGCAGAGAGAGAGAGAGAGACATGAAGCATGTTTATCAATATCTGTGTGATCTCTTTTAAAGCCAACCTGATTTGGTTATGAGGGCTCCATCCCAGAAAGCTAAACCAATCTAACCAATTCCCAAAGGACCCACCTCCAGATGCCGTAATTGAATTACACTTCTACCCTTAACTCATTAACTATTAGCTTTAATCTTTTAATCATCAACATAAAACTTTTGGGACAAAGCTTTTAACACAGAGGCCATTATATATATCCAAAGTAATATTTAAAGCATGGCAGCCCATTTTGAATGTTTTATATTTCTCTCTTGGTCACTTCATGCTGTTGTATCAAAATACCTTTAACCTGGGTACTGTATAAACCAGAGAAACATGTCCTCATGTGGCCAAAGAGCAGAAGGACACAGTGCACTTGGGATCCCACTGAACTCCCTTTAAAGACCATTAATCCTCTCATGACTGCTTCCTTATCCCAAGGTCCCACCTCTTAAGACTATCATGTTGGGTATTAGGTTCTAGCATTGAGATTTTGGAGGTACATCTACGTTGAATCCATAATAGCTCCTTTCCACTGTACTCTGTGGAACTTGTGGTCTCTTATCAGAAAAATACATTATATACTCAATCTCTCCTCTGTTAACCTCCACCTCACTTTCTGGCTCTTAGTGAAGCTTGACTCTCACTTGGATCTATCAGTTTCTTGGCTTCTCATTTGATTTTGGCCATATCCTTAACAGTTGTTGCATTTGTCGTTGTGTGTAGGGGACTTAGTTCCATTGCAACAGCCCAGAGCAGGAGTTCTCAAAGTGTGGGAAGAGTTGTAGGTGTTTTCAGAAGGTCTGTGAGATCAATACTACTTCCATAATAATGCCAAGACATTGTTTACCTTCCTTTTCCGTAAGTGTGCACTCCTGTTTAGCAGAGGCTGTTCTGATATCTTTATTCTGGCAGCTAAAGGAATATGGACTTGGTGTTTGTCCTTATCTTCCTGTAACTGCCCCTTTACCCCCTCTAAATGTTCTGACACAGGAACTCCCACGTTGCTTCTGCTGCTTTTGTGCTTATTCCATTCTTTGCTTATAGGACTTGCTGTCTCACTTTTTTCAAGTGTCTCCATAAATGTATCTTTCTTATTAGTGTGGTCTTCCTGATCTTATTTGAAGTTGTAAACTCCATAACATTCCTCCCCTTCCCAGCTTTGTGTGTTTAAGATTTATCCAAAAGGCAGAGTTATAGCGGGGTGGGAGGGGAGAGAGGATGAGAAAGATAGAGGGTGAGAGAGAGAGATCCTCCATCTGCTGGTTCATTCCGCAGATGCTTGCAATGGCTGGAGCTGGGCCAGGCTGGACCCACGAGCCAAGAACCTCCTCCGGTTTCCATCATGGGTGCAGTGGTTCAAACACTTAGGCCATAATCTAGTGCTTTTCTCAGACCATTAGTGGGGAGCTGGATTGGAATTTGGAGCAGCCAGGACTTGAACTCGTGTCTATATGAGATGCTAGTGTTACAGAGGCTTAACATACTATGTCACAATTTTTGTCCTTATATATATTTTTTTTAGATTTGAGAGGCAGTGTTACACACTCACATGCACGCACATACACACAGCTGAATCTGAAGCATGGAGCAGCTGAGATGAGCCAGACACTCCAACAGGGGGTGTGGATGTCACAGCAGGTGTATCAATTGGCAAATTAGGCCCTACTGTGCCACAACACCCACACCATATTTTTTTTCACACCATATGACATACTATTTATTTTGTGATTGTATTTGTTCAGTATGCCTATTGTTTATTGTTAGGGAAGATCCTTGAGAACAGGATTGTTAGCTCTTTGGTATTGCTATATTACCAACACACAGAGTCAGTTGACTCATAGTGGGTGCTCAGTGGTGATCTTTTCAGTAAGGCCCTTGGGTAATGTTATGTAAGAACAACAGTTATGATTTGCAGATAATGGAATGGTTATATTACGATATAAGCTTTCTTTTGTTTTCAAGGATTATGTTGAGTAAAGTCTGATTTGAGAGAAGGTAGAGCCAGCAGTACATTATCACAATATCTTTCTTGGTCTCCCCTTTAGTTCTGGATAAGTATTGAGAACTTGAATCCACTTTGTCCCAGAGGCAGATAATGGCTGAGCAACAGGGACTTTCCCTGCTACCACACACCATTTGTAGGCCGTATCTTTAAAACTGCTTTTAATGTGCTTATTTTAAAAAAAAACGTTTATTAATTTGAAATACAGAGATAGAGAGTGCTTCCTGGAACTGGCTCATTTCCCAAATGTGTACAACAACTGTGGCTTGAAGCTAAAACCGGGAAACTGGGAATGCAATCTATCTCTCCCATGGAGGTGGCATGGAGCCAGGTAGTTGAACCATCACTGGTACCTCCTAGGTGCTGGAATCATCACCGAGCCAGGACTTGAACCGGTTGCCCTGATGCGGGCTACAGGCAACCCAAGCAATTCTTTACCACGAGACCAGCTGCCTTTGCCGAAAACTCCCTTTTACCGTCTAAAGCCAAGCATACTGTCTGCCACGTTATAGCTCTGTTGATTACACAGTTGGATTTAAAGCAGAAAAATAGTTTACATATTTCTTTATCTACACTTTTTCACTCTTGATTCTTAGAACTCAAAAAACATTTTCTTTCCAGTAGCCATCTTTCAGCCTTCAGACTGGTTTTAGCAGTGTATAATGTCAGAGGAATGAAGATGTTTAGTGTGTTTGCCCCATTATTTTCTAAGTGAATTAAATAGATTTTAATGTGGTGAAATAAAATAAATATCTTTAAGTGAGCAATTTATTGTGGTATTTGTCTTTTCCCAAGTATCAAACATGAAGAACAAATAATCAGCTTCTTTTTTATTACTGAAATCAAAGAACAGCGTAGTTACATGATAATACTGTTAGAAGGTTTTATGTATCTGTTTTCACTTTATCTTACAGCCCTGTTTCAAATGTGAACACTGCCAGCCACCTCATACTTTGTTTCTGTACGGTTGAATGATGGATAATCTCAAACCTCCTTCCCTCCACATATCATACTTAAGTTAAAGTGGATAGTTTCATGTACTAGTGGTTTCCTCTCAAAGCAGAACTTTAACAAAATTTTTTTTTCTAGACAATTAGTACACGAAAACTGTCATTTGCATGTGTCCCAGTACTTTTTTTTTACCCTCAAAGATTGCTTCCCTGTTTAATTTCAGTGTCCTACCTTATTTCCTTGTCACTTCCTAGGGACCACTCCCATCTCCTAGCTTCTAATATTAGAATGATAATCCTACTGAACTGTTTCTGGTGGGGTGGCAGGGCGGATGGGGGAACTGCTTGGTACTAGTGTCAGATAGTCAGGTGATCCTTGCTGATTGATCTAGCTGAGCCCCTACCCCTCTAGCAGATTGTTTAATCATGCAAGTAGTTTAGTTCTCTTCATCATGTAACTAGTCAGAATGTATGCAGTGGATGAGCCATGATTATTCATTGGTAAAATTTTTACATTCTGTTATGGGAAAGCAGTCTAGGAAACTGGATATTGTTGCAAGATAGAGATTTAGGTTTTTAGAATCAGAATTGTATTTAAATGCTAACTTCTTCACTAAGGGGTTCTATGTCCTTGGAGAAACTCTTCGAGCTCTTGATTTATGCCTTAGTGAAAGAATCTTAATATCGCCTGCTCTTCATGATTGTAAGGAAGAATTTAAGATTTCTGTATCTATAAAAATACCTGTCAATGGTGAGTCTTTAGCAATGCTCTAAATATAGAGCAGTGGAATTTAGATGAGCGTGCACTAATTACAAAATTACATACCAGTTGTAGACTGAATTTTCATGTTATTATTTGGGATGCTGCTACCTGAGGTGGGTGGGTGTTCAGAATAAAGGGAGAGAACTCATAAATATCTGTAGCATGGTAAATAATTGATAAAAGTATTTGCAGAATAATTACGGACATAACCCAGAAATGTGTGCTGATTCATGTCAGGGGTCAGGCCCTTCTTGCTGTAGACTACATTTCTACATAGGAGGGTTGATTTTCAAGCTGTAGGTCTTCCTTTGTTTTGTTGCTGATACATGGCTCAGCCTGATACCGACTTACTTTTCAGTCACAGTTTTCCGGTTCTTTTCCTGTCAGTGATTTCGTTTGAAGACAGCTTTGTCCAATGTGAAGTTTTCAGTGTGTTACACCAAAATATAACAATACTGGCTAAATTACTGTCTTTCAGTTTTGAAAATCTGTAAAGTTGTGCTGATTGGATTTGGTTTCAATAGTTCAGTTAATGGTATCCAGGTCAAAACAAAACAAGGCAACAACACCAGGTCTAGCAGCCTTGATCTAAGCTTGTGGCAAACCAAAGCTAGGGCTGAAGGACCCCTTTTGACATTACACATCTGCTTTAACACCCGAACTTGCGTTCCTCATGGCAGTCAGGCACTGCCTTGCTTTCTAACCCACTGCAGCTAGTCGGCCTTTGTGACCCCACTGTGCTCAGTGCTTAGCCCATTTCACCCCTCTCTCCACATTCAGCGTATCTGGAACCCCTGCCTAGGAGAATGGAAGACATTGATTTGTTGCTGAGATCAGAGCTGATGGCCTCATCCAATTGGAACTTACTTCCAATCAGAGTGATTGAGGAATCTGCTGCCAAGGTAGCAGCGTGTACAGGTGCATAGTTCTCTGAAACATGTCAGGAACATGCTGGGGTTGGCTTAGATCTTGGAGGCTGGTATTGGTGTAGCTGTCCTGACCCTGTATTCCATCTTCAGGTTCTCTTTGCATCCCTATTTTGCGTACCTATTCCTGGTACTTGATTTTCCAGGATTTTTGACATTTCTTGACCATTCCTCTGTGCAGGCTGTCATGCCATGTCCTTCAGTGGCTCTGCTTTGTCCACTTCTCCTCCAGACAGTGTTTTTTTTTCCTGTTCTCTGTGTGTTCTTTATGCATTCCATGCCTAGATCACGGAATGCTGATGTTAGTTCATTACAAGGATCCGTCCTTTCAGTAGGACTTTCCAATGTGTCAGAATACAATAGACAGACTCCGATCTTAGCTTCTTTCCTGCCTTCTGTGAAAACAGGTAACTGGAATTTCTCAGTGTTTATTCAGCAGTTCACTGTTGTGTATTTAAGCTGAGAAGAAGGAGCAATGCATCATGCAGTGTTACCATGTTGATTTGCTCATAGGCCTGCTTTGCAGTTGGACAGTTAGAGGAAAGTTCAGAATACACTCAAGAGAAATGCTGCAGGGCCCGGCGCGGTGGCCTAGTGGCTGAAGTCCTCACCTTTAACGCGCCGGGATCCCACATGGGTGCCGGTTCTATTCCCAGCAGCCCCACTTCCCATCCAGCTCCCTGCTTGTGGCTTGGGAAAGCAGTTGAGGACGGCCCAAAGTCTTGGGACCCTGCACCCTCATGGGAGACCCGGAAGAGGTTCCTGGTTCCTGGCTCTGGATCAGTGCAGCATCGGCTGTTGTGGTCACTTGGGGAGTGAATCATTGGATGGAAGATCTTCCTCTCTGTCTCTCTGTATATCTGATTTTTAATAAAAATAAAGAAATCTTTTTTTTTTTTTAAAGATTTATTTTTATTATTTTTTCATTGGAAAGGCGGATATACAGAGAGGAGAGACAGAGAGGAAGATCTTCCGTCCGATGATTCACTCCCCAAGTGAGCGCAACGGGCCGATACTATGCCGATCCGAAGCCAGGAGCCTCTTCCGGGTCTCCCACGCGGGTGCAGGTTCCCAAAGCTTTGGGCCGTCCTCAACTGCTTTCCCAGACCACAGGCAGGGAGCTGGAAGGGAAGCGGGGCTGCCGGGATTAGAACCAGCGCCCATATGGGATCCCGGGCGTGCAAGGCGAGGACCTTTAACCACTTGCGCCACCGCGCCGGGCCCAAAAAAATAAAGAAATCTTAAAAAGAGAGTAATGTTGCAAAAGAGATAGTGATGGTTGGGGCTGGAAAAATGCCTTAAGATCAGGTGTTACTCTCAATAGGACATCAGTATTGTGGAATGTTTGATTTTGAACTTCCTTGGTGGTTTTGTAGTACTATTTTAATTAAAATAGTTCCCATCAAGTGTGATATTTAATTGCTGAGCTTACCCTTCTTGATAGCTCTTTTTTACTCAGCAAATTCAGCTTTTCTGTAGGATCTACTATATGTTATATGCTATGATACTTGATAGAAATACAAATATAAATATAAAAATTTAAAGTATTTATAAATAAACATAAAGTATTTATGAATAAATATAAAGTATTTATAAATGTATAAATATATATTTTATATATTTAAATATATATAAATCTAAAGCTGGAGCATAAGTGGAGCAGCTGGGATACAGGCTGGCGCCCGTACAGGATGCTGGCATTGCAAGGTGGAGGATTAGTTAGTTGAGCTATCATGCTGGCTCCTGGATAGGTTTTAAAACATTTTTATGTCCAAATTTTTGTAATAAAAATTTATTTCTTTTTTAAGTTAAAAAGAAGAAACCATGAAACTTAATTGCCATTATTTATTATATGTTTGCGATATTCTCTTTAAATAGGAAAATAGGAGTTTATGTTTGAGCAATGATGAGAATTTAATGGATCTAATTATAACTAGCAGACTTGTGATTTTATTGAGCTCCTAAAACATCTTTGGCTTTACTGGTATGTTGAAAGCCTTGAAGATGCCGCTTTCATTAGAACACTTGTGCAGTAAATGGTAATTGTATATTGAACAGATAAAAACTTGCTGCAGATCAAGTAGTGCTGCACAATGTCACTTTGATTAGGTAAATGCAGATTTAACAGCTTAGTAATTCTTTAGATTTCCTATTTTAAATGCCATAGAGTGCAATAATATAATTAAAATTTTGTAAGTGGTTATTTAGGATAATGGTAATTTTTTTTTTTTTCCTTTTTTAAGGCTACATAGGGAATTAAAATTTCCACACATGCATTATATCCTAGAGCAAAGGATCCCACTGCTGTGATTCTAAGTAAACTTTAATTATATTTCTTCATATATTTATTTTGTGTAATTGGGTTGTGGTTTGAAATGTTATATAGATTCCCTTAACTTTAGGAATTGTTTTTATATTTTGTATTTGGTTAATTGACTTAAATTTAAAGATTTCAGTAACTGGAATATGTTGAACATTGGTCTGAAAATTCTGTGTTAAAGTTATATCCTAGATAATTTTGTTTTATGTAAATGTACTTCAGAATTTAAAGCTGGACCTGGCTGAGTCCTGGAAAATATAAAAACCAAGGCTCAAAATCACTCAAAGCAGCAAGAGATAGGTGATGTCAGTGTTACCAGTAGAACAAAAAGCCCAGCCAGAGAACTGGAGCAATGCCAAGAATCTCTTGCCAGGCAGCTTCCCCGTCAGTCAGGGGCCATCACAGTCACTTTCCCGGGAACGTTTGTCATAGAGATCATTGGATTTTCCCATAGGCATGAGCTGGGGTGGAGTGGGGTGAGGAGCAGCTAAGACTCTTCTGCCTCCACACTTGCTACTGTTTGCACCAGACTGTGCCTATTTCTGGCCCTTCCACGAGGGGCAGGACTGAGGAGCTCTTGAGTTCAGTTTGGAAGTGCAGGTCAACCAAAGAGGACTTCTTTTGGTTCTGATTTTGTTGGAAAATAAAATAGTGGCTATCCACCACCACCCCACCCCTCCTCTCGTGAGATACTTTCCACTTAATGGTGCTTTGTAAAGCTGGTCTCATCCCTGTGGTGTGCTTCTCTTATACATATTTAAATATTTACATAAAAGGCAGGCATACAGAGGGAGGAAGGACAAAGGCACACACAGAGCTTCCATCCACTGTTCCTACTCCGAATGGCTACAGCAGCCAGGGATGGGCCAGGCTGAATCCTGAAGCCAGGAACACCAACCATGTGGGTGTCATGGACCCCTCTACTAGGGTCAGCTTCTGCTTTCTCCATACATTAGCAGGGGTATTGTTTGGAAGCAGAATAGATAGGACTCAAATCAGTGCTCTGATATGGAACGCTGGTTGTAGGTGGAGGTTTAACAGTTGTGGCACAGTGCCAGCCCATGGGATATGCTTGTCACATAATTTGTATCTCAGAACTGGTAAGGTTTGTTCTCCGTGTTCTAATTTTTCTACTTCTAAGGAGTCCACCTCTTTTCAGACCCAGCAAGTGAGATTTGCTCCTCCAATGGTTGCAGGTGTAATTGCTGTCCTGTGGTTGAAGTGTGGACACTCTGGTGCCGAGCTGGTGTCATGGACAAAGCACTCAGTCTGTGAGAGCTGTCTAACAGAGTGACCTAGGCTGCTTTATGGCCACTTCAGGGCTCTTTCAACTCGGGCATTTTCTTAGGTTGAGTCCAACTGTGAATTGAGACATGTTACTACTTCCTTAGCGTGTGTCAAATTTCCTTGTCTTATGTTGCTTTCATCTGATATTTATTCTCAGTGTATTGTTTTCCCCAGATTCGGAAAGGGTGCAGATAGCTCCCTTACTGCTCAGGAGCTAACATGGAGGGATGAGGCAAGCCTTCATTATGGCCTTAACAGGAAAGCTGCCAGCTTTAAACAGCCATGCTGTTAAAGGGGTGGAAGGACAACACACACAACCCAGCAGAAAGGAATTGTTCTCAAATGATAGAGCATTTCCTGTTAGCTTATTTTGGTTCTAAGCTGTTATGTATAGTGATGAGGATTTTCTTTTATCTTGAAGACTCAACAGAAGTAGAAGTAGGATCTCATTCTTGCTTCTTTCTCTCCATTCTCTTCCCTTCCCCCTTCTCATTTCTTCCTCCCTTTCCCACTGTCTTTCCTCCATGTCCTCCCCATTCCTCCTCTTCCTTTCTCTCCCTCACTTCATATCCCTACCTTTAACATGACATGGAATAAATATTGTTTTACTTGCAAATTAACCATTTTAATTTTGCTATTGGAAAATCAGTGACATAGACACACGCAGACAGACACACGCAGAGAGAGAGAGAAAAGAGAGAGATATTGATTGATTGATTATGAAAGGGAGAAGGAACAAATGCTTCCTTCCATTGGTTTGCTTCTAAGATGCCTACTACAGCCAGTGTTGGGTCAGGCTAAGCTGGATGCTAGACACTCATTCTGGATCTTCCATATGGGTGGCGGAAACCCACTGACTTAAGCTATCACTTGCTGTCTCCTAGAGTGCACATTAGCAGAAAGATGAAATTGAAAAGAGAATGGGACTGGAATGGGACTGATATGAGATGTGGGCATCCCAGGAATGTCCTAACTGCTGTGCCAAATGCCTGCCTCTGCTAATTAATCTTTAAGGCTTATTTATTTTAAAAATCACAGAGACAGAAAACAAGAGAATGTGTTTCTATCCAAAGGTTCACTGCTCAAATGGCTTCAATGACCAGAGCTGAGTCAGCCAAAGTCATGAGATTGAAATTGCATTTTAATCCCCCACATGGGTGCAGGGGTCCAGGCACTTAGGCCATCTTTTGAAGCATTTGCAGGCCCAATAATTCACAATGAAATACCCGGGATGTGAACCAGCACCCATGTGAAATGCTTGCATCCAGGTGTCACTATGCCACAATGACATATCCTGCTACCTAATTTAAAGAAAAACAAATGAGAATAAAGTTACCCGTTCTGCATAGTGGAAACACCTCTCAATTGTTTCTAAACAGCATGGTTTTAATGTGCTTTCTTCTGTGGGGCTGTGAGCACCGGCTCTGCAGACGGCCTGTTTCCATTCTGATTCTGGCCCTGCCACTTACCACCAGCTTAGGGAAGTGGTTTGATGCCTCTGCACCTTGCTTGGTGAATGTTTAAGTGCAGACAATTATTTTACTGTCTTTGTTGGGTGATTGTGAGGATTAAGTGAACTAATATTCCTGCAAGTCTTAATGCATAGTTTAGATCTCTAAGCATGACCAAGGTGCTTGCCATCTCAGTCTTTCTTCCTGAAATTGTTGCAAAAAGCATTGAAAAATTACCAGTATATGAATTGTTTGTATAGTTCTTTGATTTTTTTTCTCCTTCAAGGCAAAGAACATGTGATATAACTCCAGGTCAGAATCTGTTTAAATTCAGAAACAGAAATAAATTCGTTGCCAGAGAGAATTAGAAGTAGCTGGTATCACTTGAGCAAAGCCCAGTGAGATCAAGAGAAATTGTGAAACATAATACATCCTGGGAATCAATGGACGTTTTACACTAATTAATATTATGACAACAGTTGTACTGAATTTTCACAGTAGCTTTTTGTCTCAAAGATTTTCAAGGGAAATGTATAGACACTTAACAAAAATCTTTAAGATGTAATTTTAATCACTTTTGTCTGTAGAAGGTGAAAGTGAGCAAGAAAATGGTTTAATAGTTTTCCCAGGGGGATAATAGCAGGTCAGTGAATGGCAAACCCAAGCAGCTTAATTTCTGATTTGCTACTTTAGTATCTACAAATCCTAGTTCTCTCAAGATAGGAGCAATTTACATGTGAAATTTAGACAAAAAGTTCTTAGGAGTATACTCTGTAGCTGAATGTCACATGGTTTCCTTCTGCAAAGATACTTAATAGAGAATATGTCCAGACCACCCACATACTCCACCATATCTCCCCCAGGAATAGACTAATGGAAATAGCTCTTGGGAGAAATTGAAAGCACCATTAACTTTTCTGTAAGTGTTAGTGTGTTTTTCTAGTTCTTTTAGAGTTGAATATTTAGAATTAATAGGCAAATCTCTGAAGATTAAAACTCGTCACTGTATTATAAAAGGTTCTTTCAGGGTCAGCTTTACCCATGGGTGGAGTGGGCTCTAAATAAGTTATTTCAATTCAACTGCTGAGAAATACCTTTGAATTCCCTCCAAATAGCTCCTTTATCTGGTCAGTGATTGAAACTCCATGCTGAAAATTCTCTTTTTTTTAAAAAAAGAAAAAACTTCAGGTTTTGAATGGTTTGTACAAATGCAAATATCCTAGGTACAACTGAGTAATAACATTCAGCAGCGGGCCAGTACTGGGCAGTGATATTCTAGATATAAATCGGTAGTAAACATACTCGGTGTCAGTAACTGCTACAATGTTTTAGTGGATTTATAAACTCTTGTGTACTATGGGTTTTTATTTGGGTTTAAATGGTACTAAAAAGGGAGAGAACACCATGAATTTTGGTTATTGGGAGAAAGTGGAAGAGTAAGATGATGACTTTCCAGGTGTGAGAATGAAAAGCTGTGTGACAGGAAGCCTAGTGTCACTTCCTCTCTCTTGCTTTGGAATATACATACACCTTTCTTTGATTTTTTTTTTTTTTTGCATAGAGTTCCCATTTACTGATTCATGCCCCCTCCTCCCATGCCTGCAGTACAATGGTGCAGAAGCCAGGAGCTGTGAACTTAATCCAGGTCTCCCGTATGGGTAGAGTGCCTAACTACTGAGCCGTCACTATAGCTTTCCAGGGTCTGCATTAGCAGCAAGTTGGAGGCTGGAGCTGGAGCCTATAGTTAAATCCAGGCACCTCCAAGTGGAATGGGGGTGTTTTAAATACACTATGAAACCCAATACCCACTTCTTAGCTACCTTTCTTAAACTTTGAGTAAATGGAGAAAAAAAATCTTAGACTTTAAACCTCAAGACTTTTACTGGTATTTTCCGAAAAGACATATTGCTTTCCTTTGATTTGGAACTTAGAAAATGTTTGGGAGCTGCCAAGTTATAACTTTAGTGAAACAGACGATTAAAAAAAATTTTTTTTCCCCCCAAAGTCTTTCTAGCAGGCATTAGGGCTTTGAAAAATTCCAGAGGCTAGCTCTTCCTTTTAACAACAGGCTCAGAATGATCTGTAATGAAGATGAATACTTAATTTATGGTTCTTGAAGGATGAAAACTAAAGGCAGAGTGCAGACTGTATCCATTTCAAGTATGGCAGTAGAACTGCCAGGGCCCCCCAGGGAACCTGGCTCTCAGCTGCTGCCGTTTGCACCTGCAGAGCCAGGCTTGGCTTCTGCCATTGAACCTACACACCTGCCAAGCCTTATCTACCCACACTAGCCAGAGCATTTACAACCTGGATAGCAGGCAGATGGTGCTACCCTGGGATCCTTTGTCATTCCAAATTGTGCTGTCGTGTGAACAAGTCCATTTGTCCTGTGGAAGGCTCTTCTTGGCCCTCTTGCTTGCAACTTGCAAGGAACCTGCTCCTGTCCACACTGTTCCTTGAAGTTAGATTGTGATACTGTGCTTCACTCGTTTTCAGCTCCTGCTGCTTTGATTCACATTCAGATGCATGACTTGTAGTCATGGTACACCTCCTGCCAATCACATGCTCCCTTCAGCTTTTGCTGCCTACCTGGTGCCGTCCTGACATGGTTCTCACTCCTAATTTGTCTTCAGGCTTGGCACCCCGATGACTTCCTTCGTGCCCTCTCAGAAAATTGTATTTCTGATAATTAAAGAAGTAAACTATTTAAAGCCCAACACCAGATAAGAGATGAGAAATTAAGGACATGAACAAGCAAAGAGATAAAATGCTTAGCAGAAAAATACAGATATTTATAGCCTGTGACTTGAAATAGATGGAATTATAGGGTTTTGATATCTCCTTTGACCTTGTGCTGAAGAAAAGTATGGAAAGAGATTGTGGAAAATTTCATGTTTCAACGACTTGAAGCTGCTTTATTACCTTGTATAGAAAAAGAATTTTTGTTTTCTTATGGCTTCATAAGCAAAATTTGGTATTATAAATATATACCTACTACATCAGTAGGCAATGGATGAGTAATCATGTAGTTAATGTACTGTAGGCTGCAGGTATTGTCTGTTCTTAAGTAGCTTTTAGTCAGACAAATACATGAAGAAATATAAAACAGGGCCCGGCACTGTGGCCTGGCAGCTAAAAAGTCCTCGCCTTGAACGTGCCGGGATCCCATATGGGCACCAGTTCTAATCATGTCAGCTCCACTTCCCATCCAGCTCCCTGCTTGTGGCCTGGGAAAGCAGTCGAGGATGACAAAAACCCTTGGCAGCCTGCACCCTCATGGGAGACCTGGAGGAAATATTCCTGGCTCCTGACTTTGGATCTGCACAGCACCGGCTGTTGTGGTCACTTGGGGAGTGAACCATAGGAGGGAAGATCATCTTCTCTGTCTCTCCTCCTCTCTGTATATCTGCTTTTCCAATAAAAATAAAATAAACCTTAAAAAAAGAAATATAAAACAGTTTACAAACTGCAAATTTTTGGCTGTGGCCTTTATGCTTAATAATGCAGACTGAAGGGCCTCGTGCAATGGCTCAGTGGCTAAATCCTCGCATGACCTGGGACTCCAGGATTCCATATGGGCACCAGTTTGTGTCCTGTTTTCTTCGCTTCCATCCAGTTCCCTGATTGTGACCTGGAAAGCAGTGGAGGGTGGCTGAAAGCCTTGAGGCCCTACACCTGCATGGCAGACCAAAAGGGGCCCTCTGGCTCCTGGCTTCAGATTGACTCAGCTCTGGCCATTGTAGCCATTTAGGGCTACAGTGGAATCAACGGATAGAAGATCCTTTGCTCTTCCTTTCTTTTGCTTTGTAATTGTGCCTTTCCAATAAAAATAAATACATCTTTAAAAAGATTGAATAAGTTGTCATTGGTTTATGATAGCTAACAATGTGTCTGGGGTTAAAGTTTTATAAGAAGACATACTTGTCTTCCATCTGATGTCCTTTGGGGCTGTTATATAGGTAATTGGTTTTTTTGTTTGCTTAATTTTTTTATTATTTCATCTTATGACACAGTTTCATAGGCTCTGAGATTCCCCCAGCCTCTCCAAAAAGCCCTCTCCCCATATTGAATTCCTCTATGTTGTTACAATAGTACAGTTCATAACCAGTCATGATTCCTTTATTGTGGGCATTGACTATGGGTAATTGATTTTGTTGTGAGTCACATGTCTGTCTTGATGAAAGAAATGTAAGGAAAATGAAGCTTTTAATCCTAGCCCTTTGTTGGTTGAAATTAGAGGAAGATCAGTGCATTGGGTTTAACAGAGTAAGAATGATGAGGATTTAAATGATAATGGAAGTAACCTTAACAGAGTTCCCCATAGTAAAAGGATATTCCAAAAAACTTAATGAAAAAATAAAAAATTTATTTTGATATAAAAAAGTTTTAAATAATTTCAGAGGTCCTTAGAAAGCTACTTGAAATGTCCTACAGGAAAAAAGTAAGGATTTCAAAAAATTTTGCATCAAAATAGAAATATCCTTTAATTTTCCCCACAGAATATGTGTTTGTGTTGTATGTTATTTGTCCATCTAAAGAGGTTGATTTTTGAGGAATCGATTTACAGGTAGATTGTGGAGACCTGGTGACTTCATGAGTGCAAAATCTGATGGGCCAGGCCAGTGGACTGCGCTCTGAGGAAAGAGCTGCTCTTCAGCTACTAAGGCAGTTCCTGTCAGACCCAGTCTTGGCTCTTTGAAGCGTTCAGTTGATTGGCTGAAGCCATCTGCATTAGGGAGAGTGACCCGTTTTCCTCCAAGCCCACAGCTTAAATGCTAGTTTCTACCAAAAACACCTTTTCAGCAACACCCAGAACAATACTGACCAAATACCCAGGCACCATGGCTCAGTGGATTGAATTAACCGCCATAATAATCAGTGTTCCCCTAGCATATTCTGCACACCAGGCCTTTTGTTAAGTTCTTTGTTAACATCACTTTATTCCATTTTCCTATGATGTCTGTCAATTATGTGTCCTCATTCTATAGCTGAGGGGAGCCTTAGAAGTGAAAGAAATCAAGTTACCAACTCAAGATCTTAAGGCTGATAAGTGGTTGAGCTAGAATTCTTATCTCTGATGTAAAGGTGAAAGGGACAGATTGCTGTGGGCTCTTGGAAGTGCCTTGAAAGGGTATGCTTCATGCTCAAGTATGTTTGTTTATTGACATTGTTTTATTTCCACAATAGTGACTATAATAGGGGTTTCTGTCATTGTGGAAAGGATTTGAGGGCAAGGTTCAGAAAAAAATGACAAGAAGCAAAAGTATGAGGATGTATTTTGTGTGTGAGAATGAAACAAGTGCTTTCTCTCAGTCACTGACAAGAAGCAAAAGTATGAGGATGTATTTTGTGTGTGAGAATGAAACAAGTGCTTTCTCTCAGTCACGAGTTATTTCAGCTTCCTGGAGTGGGGATTGACCACATGCTATTGGAGTCCACTCAAGTTGTGCCTTTCTGAAGAGCTACAGTAACAAGGAGTAGCATCTTTATTCCCCATAATTATTTCAACTATCTGAAGTTCAGCTCAGAACAAGAGTGTGTGGAAAGCGCATACAGCTGACATGAAATTCACGGATTGCTGACCCTGGCTTCCGAGGGTATAGCTGTGTGAGAAGCCGTCAGGAGGGAGTGGGCAGCGGTGTTTGATCGTCAGTGGACAGCTTGAGAGCTCTTAGCAACGGTAGCTGCTTGACTCAACTAGGAGGGAAAAGAAGGTGAATAAAAGCTAATACAAACCCCAAATATACCACAACCAGCATCCATTCTCATAAATTAAAACATCTATTCATACCAAAGACCGTTTGACACAAATGATAAAATTTGTTTATAATGAGCTGCTGGAAGAGCAGACTGGATTTTTGAGCAAGAGCTGGGATCCCTTATTGTCGCTGGATTTGGCCACTGAGCCATTGTGACAGGCTCCTTAAATACGGATCTTAGACATCTGACTTGTACTTTACACTAAAGTTATTTCTAAGGTGTAAGTTTGGGGGACTTGTGGTTTTTATTTTAAAATTGCTTGTAAAATAATTATTAAGAATGTATAAATGTGGTTACATTTGCAGTTACTTCTTGTCACATGTTTATGGGGATTTTTGAGTTGAGTCATACTGCTGTGATATGTTTGAAAGCCTTGCCTGGGACCTTAGGTATGTGTGCAGTATTGGTCTGCTATGAGTATAGACTCATTCCACATTAAAGTATTGGTTTGACTATTTTGTAAGTGCATAGAATTAGCTGAGTTAATGTGTATTAATAGGAATTGAACTAACACCAAAGGGAAGAATGCCCTTTGTATTTGTACAATTTTTGCTAAGATAGAATGGGAAACTGAGTAGTGTAATTTCTACGATATTCTCTTCTAAACCTTCTCTTTCAGAGTTGTCTTTTGAGATTGCATAAAGTGCTTTGGCAGAGAAAACACATTGGGCTCATACATGCTTATAGAAATGTGTATATGATTGTTTTTGAAAAATGGGCTCTGTGGAAAACAAAATCCAATGCTGTTTAGTAGATATTTTGCTAAAGCAAAAATAAAAGCCAAAAAAAAAAAAAAACCCTCCTCTATTCGTATAATATGTTTCAATAGTTCCTGATCATTTTATATTAGTGTGAACTGTGAAATGCTAAGGAATGGGTCTGTTCTTTTAAAAATTAAAAATCTTTATCCCAAGTTACAGTTACCAACAGGAATTAAGTTTAAAAGAGGGAGTTGATTGTAGGACAGCACTGTAGGATTGGCTTGGGGAACCTTCATGATCGTGGCCCATGTTCTTTCTGCCTCTGTCAGTGCTGCTCCTGCTCTTTGCTGTCTCCCCTGTCGACCTTTTGTGGTGACTGTCCTTGGAAGCCCTGCTGTTAAGCAATATTGGAAATTGTGAGAGTCATTAGTCCTTAATGAGTCAGGTTCCATATTAGCTAGAGACAGCAGGCATAGACGTCAGGCAGCTAGTGTGGGTTATACTGATGAGTTTGTATTTGTTATCAGCTTAAGGATTTAGAGTTGCTGCTTAATCTATCAGTCTGTGACTTTAACTTGGCAGAGTAAGAGAGACTGATTGATTGATTGATTCCATATGCTGGAGATTGGACTAACCACAGCTGGAAAGCCTGGAACTCCATCTTGGGTGACAGAGCCCAAGTACTTGAGCTGTTCTCTGCTGCTTTCCGAAGCACATCAGCAGGGAGCCACAAGAGAAATGGAGTAGACAAGTCTCGAATCAGCACTTTTACGTGGGGTGCAGGCATTAGAAGTGGTTACCTAACCCACTGTGCCACAATGGTGACTCGTTAGGGAATTTTAAAGTTACTAAACTCCCCTCTGTTAAAAGGTTAAGAAAAGCATGTGTTCCATTGTGAGTTGCCTAATGCCTAATGACCTAGGTCAGGTACATGTCAGTGTAGGTTAATGTTCCACTGAAAAACTAAAGTATCATCCACAATAACTGTTATAACTTTGATGTTTTGTTTGAGAATAAAAGGTTGAACAAACTTGCCTGATTATAGGCCATAATAGATGTAATTGTGGATATAAACCTCTGTGATATAATTTCATCTTTCATATGCAAAGCAATGCTGAGTATCTAATTGAACTCATTTTTGCTGGAGATAGATTATAATATGTCTACTTTGCTTTACTTTGTACATCATCGCTCCTATTTATCAAAATGTTATAAAGTTCTGTTCATTCAGAACTCAAGAGCCTAAGCAATCATATTCTCTTTCTGTGGAAATCTACATAGAAAATCAGTGTTCAAAGTAATGCCCTCTGGGCACTGCAGGAATTGCTTGGGAATCTCCCAAGGAAGATTGCATTAAGTTGGTGTAGTGTCTGTGTTACACTGTTTTATTCTTTTTCATAGAACATGGGTACATTATTGAAGTATGTGTTCATATTACCCAAGCCATGCTGGTTTACATGCTCATCGAATTTCTACAGGGCTTTCATGCTTCCAGAACTAAATAATGGCGTTTACGTAGTTTGCTTATTCATTTGGTTTCGTATTTTTGTGACTTAGAAGAAATGTAAAAGGCTCCGGCATGGTAGTCTAGTGGCTAAAATCCTTGCCTTGAATGCTCCAGGATCCCATATGAGCATCGGTTCTAATCCCAGTGGCCCCACTTCCCATCCAGTTTTCTGATTGTGGCCTGTGAAAGCAGTTGAGGATGGCCCAAAGCGTTGGGACCCTGCACACACACGGGAGACCTGGAAGAAGCTCTGGGCTCCTGGCTTCAGAGTGGCTCAGCTCCAGCCCTTGTGGCCACTTGTGGAGTGAATCAATGGATGGAAGATCTTCCTCTCTGTCTCTCCTCCTCTCTGTATACCTGACTTTGCAATAAAAATAAATAAAATAAAGAAGTGTAAGCAGGAGCAGGAGATGTGGGGAGGCAGTTTGAAGACCTTATCAAGAAGTCAAATTTTTCAGACTTAAAGTGAAAAGGAGAAGCCTGTATTGGCATGTGGAGCAAGTAACTGTCTTCAGTAGGTGGAGGGGATGATGTTAGGAAAAATATTTAATTATAAGATATTAAATTTACAAAAGATTCTTAATGTTTCAAAATGTTTAAAAACACATAGTTGTTCCTGTGCTTTTCATCAGCATATACCAGCTCTGTATAAGCTTTTGGAAATGTCACTTAGACCTACCGAGCCTTCACTTCCACTAGAGAAGTGATGATAATGAACTTGATGTCATTCAGCTGTACATAGTGATTTTAAATGAAAATTTTAATTGAGAATTCGTATTTGTGTTAACTGTAGTGTGTACTGTAATTTATTTCTAAGCATTTATTCATTCAGAAAATAATGTTTGAAACCCTGTCACGTGGGTGAATTTTGCACTATTCCAGCATTAAGGACACAGCAGTATCTATGGTCTTTTAGAACTTACACACTGTTGGTGTTTTAATTATTATATATGACTGTCAGTGTGAGTGCTGTGTAGCAGACTGAGAATACTGGAAGAGAAGCTGTTTTAGTAGGAGTGGTTAAAGAAGATAGTTTCTAATTTCTAAGTAGAATCCAATTTATTCAGTCTTTCATTTTCATGATATTTTTGGTGCCTCCTTGGCAGCCTCACATTGTTGCTAACCTCTTCACTCTGTGGAATCATTTTTTTTCTAGCATATGCACCACGAGCACTTATTTAAATGCCTAATCATTGGCAGAAATGCAGCTGTGTTCATCATTGTCAATTCTGATTTGTATGATGTTCCCATCCAAACATACCTCCGGGTACATTTGCACATTTAATTACAACATTAAAACTAATAATAGGCTGATAAAGCACCACTGAGACAAATGTCTAAGCAAACAGCTGGCTGTTTCATTGTGTCCTGAAGGACAGCAGCGTACTCAGACTTTGTTCTCTAACTCAGAGCTGAATTCTAACTGCAGAGTTTTCTTTGTGAGAGCCCTGCAGAGAGAGAGACAGACAGAGAGAGAGAAAGGATATGAATGAGTACCGGAGGTATCCATTTCAAAAGTGTGCCCATGGATAAAAGGGCTGTCCCACCACCAGCCTTTTGTGTGGTCACAGATGTAGACTGTGACTAATGTCAGGGTGATCCACAGTCCGTCACAGTACTGATGCAGGATGTCGTTAAAATACCAGTGTTTTTCTGGAGCTCAGAAAATTTGTGTAAAAACTTTTTGAGGAAATGAGGCTGAGAAGCAGTTTAATGATACTATTGAAGGGGTCATTATTGTTATGTGGAAAACAATGACAAACTGTTTGCTGGAGTGCTTCTCTTGTGTTTCTTTTGAGAGAGAAGAAATTTAGTAAAATTGGTTTCATTTTACTGACACAGCAAGCCAGCCCATTATCCAAATCAGGAAAGGAGTAATATTTAGGAAATAGACATCCGTCCTTCTTCCCATGATAGGTTTCAGGAAGAAGGCTGAAACTGACCTTAGGGAATTCTTTGTCCAGGAGGGAAGTTCTAGCAGTTTCTGGTTGGGTGGATTGAAGGTAATAATTAAGCTCTGTTGGTTCTTGAAACATTGACTTAAGAAGAGGTACACCTCTAGGAAAACCTGTGAATTGTAAGAGTTGTCCTTGTTTGAAACGCGTGAGAGATGCCACACAGTCTCCTCTTCAAATTCTTTAAATAACAATTTAAATTCTCGTGAGCTTTGATACTTTAGGCATAACACCATTGAGAGGTTAAAATATGGATTAAAATAATTATCCTGTGGATTAAAATAAATATCCCAGTTGGTTCTTAACTTCCTCTAGTTCTATAATATGCTACCACTTTGAATTAAAAAAAAAAACTACAAAATGCCTGGCATTATTTATGTTTCAATTCATTGAAGGTAATTGTCACAGAAATGTTACAAGGAATTCAGTGGTTTCACTCCAGCCATCACTCCTTGAAAATCATAGCTGGTATAGCTTTGTAGATGGGCTTTGGAAACAAAATTTGGAGAACTTGAATTCTGCTTCAGTGTGATAGATTGATCAAGGAAACTTGAATGAAATGACTATTAAATGAACATGATGTTTCTATGTACACATGACAATTTGTTGTGTGGAGTGTCAATGTGCATTATTACTGTGGTGAAAATTTTGGGTGTGGGCAATAAAGTTGACATCTCCGTATAATCTGTATTATCTAATGATCAGATGTACACTGAATTAGCCCAGGGCATACAATAATCATCTTAGTCATTTCTCAATTTTCCTAGTTTCCCCACCCCATCCCATCTTAGAGTTTTGCTGCTGTTGTTACCGCAGATCTTCCGTCATCCATCTTTTAGAATTTTCTCAGTTTGATTCTGAATGTTGCCATGTTTGGTAATATCTATAAATAAAAAATGACAAGAGTTTTTGTTCATCTCAAAAATGACTTTTTCGGCCCAGGGAAAATTGTCTAGATTTTAATTGTCTGATACTGGAACCACTAGTCATGTGCTGTTAAGAAATTGAAATGCAGCTGGTTTGTGAACAGATTGTTATTCCTAGGAAAAAATACCAGGTTTCAAAGACTAGTGAAAATAATAGTTCAAACTATTTAATCATTCTTGAATACTGATTACTTTTTAATAATATTTATTTAATAATGCTGAAGTTGAGAACTCTTGGTGTAGAATGTCAGAAAACAGAAGTAGGAAAGGCAGATTAGATTTATGGAGAGAAGGAGAGACTAAGAGCTTTGATCTGTTGATTCATTTCCCAAACAGCTACAATGGTTGGACTGTGCTGATCCAGAGCTGGGAGCTTCTTCCCGGTCTCCCACATGGGTGCAGGATCCCAAGGCCTTAAGCCATCTTCCGTTGCTGTCCCAGGCCATAGGCAGGAAACAGGATGGGAAGTGGACATAAGCAGGGAAGTGGATGGGAAGTAGAGCAGTCACTACTTAAGCTGGTGCCCACATGGGGTCCTACTCCTGGTGCTTGCAGAGTAAGGATCCAGCCATTTAGTCATTGCACGGGGCCCTTGATTACTTCTTGAAATACTATTTGGTGTATTTGGATATGCCAATATATTTGGATTACTGGGTCAAATAAAATACATTGGTAAAACTAAACAATTTAGTTTTTCAGCTTTTTTATGTAGCTATTAGAATATTTAGTACTGCATGTGTTGCTTGTGTCTGGTTTCCATTGTGTTCTGTATGATAGTGCTAGTTGAGACCAGTGGTTCTCAGAGGCAGTCCCTCAACAGCTTTTTCCATCCCCCACTCCTCATATTTGGCAATGTCTGGAGACACTCTTGACTGTTGTACCTGAGTATGTTGCTGCATGTAGCAGGGAGAGGCCAGAGATGCTGTTAAATGTCGTAGAGTCCAAAGGATGACACCTACATTGTCAGCTGAGAAATATTTGCTTCAAAATGTGAGTAATGCTGAAGTTGAGAACTCTTGGTGTAGAATGTCAGAAAACAGAAGTAGGGAAAATGATTGGAAAGTAAAATTTATTTCAGATTGGATTTGAAATATCAAAATATACCTTTAGAAGCATTAAGAAGAGCTTTTGTAGGGACCAGTGCTGTGATTTTGTGAGTAAAGCAGCTGTCTGCAGTCCTGGCTGCTCCATTTCTATTCCAGCTCCTTGTTAATGTGCCTGGGAAAGCAGCAGGTGATGGCCCAAGAGCTTGACCCCTGCACAAACACGGAGCGGAGCGTCTGGAAGTAGCTCCTGGCTCCGTTGTTGACAAAGGACAATGTAGAACTTAAATGCTTAGCCTCTGGGTTTCACCATTAGGCGGTTATTGATGGCCTTTTGTTTCTCGTTGGAAAACAGAATGTGAGATGTAACACACTGCTTCACATGGTCCCCGACTACCCCAGGGCCTCTTCTGAAAGACCAGGTCCTACTCCTGTGACATTCTTTTCTCCTGGATCATTTATTGATTCAGCAAATGATCATCAAACATAAATGTACTCATTGTATTCTTTCCCCATGATGTGGTGGTGAAATGTATACAAAGAAAAATAATCTCTGTCATCTCTAGTGGTGGCTCAGAACACAGAGCTAACGAAGCCATTGTTTGATACAAACAAGACACCAGGAGGTTGTTGGTAATTCCGTTCCTAACCTAGAACTTTGCTGCTGCCAGTGTTTCTTTTCTTTCTAGTTTCTCACAGTCTGAGTTGGCAACCTGAATCAGAACTCTGGTTTCATTCCACTCATACTTTTGTATTACAGCCCAAGGGAGAGTGTTTTTGATAGAACAAGCATAATAGAAGTGATGGAGGTGAATAGAGCTAAAAAGCTGACCCCAGCATGACCACTGTTTCATCCTTAGCTGCAAAGTATTTTTAAAATTTAATTTTATGTGCTGTTTTCTGAAGATTTGGTGATGGAAGAGACTGAAGTATTTCCTTTTAATATTTCCTGTTGAGGTGATCTGGGAACTAGCTAAGTAGAAACTTGCAAATGAAACAGAGAAGTTAGTACCTTTAAAGTACCATTCCGCACTGGAAACTTTTTGCCATGGGAATATGAGAACCATACTAAATGGCTGTTTTTCATGTTTCCTGAATGTGTGTCAGGGCTCCAGTTCTGGTACCACAGAAGATGGGTACTTCTGTTTCTGTGTAGGATGGAGATGTTTGTGGGGTCTTCCTAAAGCCTGTGGAGAATTTGTATTGTAAAGAAATTTTGCAAGAATTTCATATTTTTGCACCCAAATGAACATTAAATTTTGGAATACACTCATTTTCATTTTGCCATAGCTTTGTGAATGTTATTGAGGATAATTTTTATTTCCTTACAACAGTTACATTTTCAGGGTTTAGGGAAAGTTTATGGTGAAATTCTAGGTAAGAGTATTAGCTTCTCTGTAATATTTTTATAGGAAATAAGTTACTGAAAACTTATAAGCAGTTCACATTTGGAGAGCTTGAATGTCATAAAACACAGACATTCAAAAATGCCAAAGCAGAAACACTGTTGTCAGATATTGCCAGCGGTAGAAACAGCTCAGGTTTCAGTCAGCGTGACTGGCACACCTCAGCTACGGCTTGCTTTTGAAGAACTCTATTTTATTTTAAAGATAAATGGAAAAGTCAAAGCAATGTTGTATGATTGCCAAAATTTTAGTCTGGTAATGCAAATATATCAACTTTACTTTTGGGTATGCTAAAAAAACTCAACATTTTGCCTTAATTAAATTTTATGTAAACTTATTTGTACTGAAGTTTAAGCTTTTATGTGTGTGAAATGACAATTCCAATGTATCATTAAGTTCATTTTGAGTAAGTCTTTAGCACTAGCATGATGCAGTAATAACAAGTATGGAAATGTAACACAGTTTACCACTACTATTTTCCATGAATGCTGTTAATTGAGAAAGGGAGAAAGGAAGGGGTCGAAGTGCGTTTACAATAGGTAGGGCTGGATCAGACTCAATCCAGGAAATAAGAATTCAATCTGGGTCTGTCACAGGGGAGGCAGGAATTGAACTGCTTGAGCCATATTTGCTGTTTATAGTGGGTAGTAAGATCAAAAGGGAATGAGGACTTACATCCAAGCACATCAGTGTGGAATGTGGGCTTCCTGAGCAATGTCCTAACTGCTGAGTACTGGACCCCCAACTAATTAACTTGAAAACTAGAGAGATAATAAACCACAGTTTTCCTAAGGTTTTAAAGTTGTTTCCTCCGTAGTAGATTGACCATAAGGTATGAGATAATGTTAGGAAATATGTTGTTTTGCTTTCTGTAACACTTGAGGGGGCGTTGCATGTGTGAAACTACAGCCGGCTAAACAGGCTGTCAAGAAGGATGAAGAGTAAGTATTACAGAGTTGGAAACCTGATAAGCCAAGTGCGGTAAAAGTATGGAGAGGCTTTGGTTCAGTTTATGATTTTCAGCCTTTTAGTGGTTAAAAAAGTAACGTGTATTCAGTATAAACCATGCTTAAGAGTTTGAGTAACTTACAATTTATTTTATTTGAGAGTAATTACACATACATACATGCACATATACAAAGAGAGGGTCGTTCCCCAAATGCCAAATATCCCAAGTAGCCAGGAATAGATTAGGACCAAACCTGGAAGCCAGGAGCTCAATCTAGGTTTTCCACATGGGTCACAGGCTCCCAATTACTTGAGCTTCCCAGGGTTTGCATTGCCAAGTAGCTGGATATCAGTATTAAACTCAGCACCTGATATGAGGCATAGATATCCTAAGAGGAAACGTCTTAACTGCTAGGTCAATTACCTGCACCCAGAGTTTGAATTTTGACCTGTTTCTTTGGCAAGTGCTGTGTGGTACAGTACAGTACTCTTTCAGTGCTGGGGAGCTGCAGCCACAGCTTCATGAACCAAGTCACCATGAGGGAAAATAACTGACAGCCTCCAGTACACTGTGTTGCGCAGCTTTGATTCCTGTAGATGACTAGTTTTAGAAACATTACAATTGTGTATCTATTTTAAAGGCAGGAAAAATCAGATAGATGGAAAGAGAGAGAGATATCACGTGCTAATTCATTTTCCAAATGCCTGCAATAGCCAGAATGGGTCCTGGCTGGAGCCAGTTTGGAATCAGGAGCTTTGTCCAGGTCTTCCTGGACAAATGCAGGTACATGCAGGGTCCAAGTCTTTGGGCTCTTTGCATTGATTCCTGAGGCACAGTAAAAGGGAGCTGGATCAGATGGAGCAGCCAGCACATGAACTGGGATCCATGTGGGATGTGGTGTTACACATGACAACTTTACCTTGTATGTCACAGTGCTTGCCCCTGTTAATAATTTTTTTAAAAAATTATTTATTTGGAAGACAGAGTGACAGGGAGAGTTAAGAGTAAGATGGGGGAATGGGGGAAGAGATAATGATTGATTTATCTTTTGTCCTCAGGTTCTTCCCCAAATGTCCATAATGGCTGAGGCTGTGCCAGAAATCCAAAAACTATCTGGGTCTCTCGTGTGGATAATAGAGACTTGAGTACTTGGACCATTTTCACTTTGCTCCCAGGTGCATTAGCAGGAAGCTGGATCAGAAGGAGCTTGCACTATAATACCAAAGTTTTCAAAGTAGAAAACGAACCTGACAACAAAAATTCAAACAAAAGAAAGAATGTGAAATAGAAAACAAAAATTTGGGGGAAAAGTGACAGAAAAAATGACTTTTAATGGTGTTCTTTGGATAGTGAAACAAGGCATGGCTGTTATTTCTTCTTCTGTATTTTACAATATTTTAGGAAAAATAGAAACAAAAATCACTTTTTAACAAAGCGCATAGTTGACAGAGTTTCTAAGGTTTCCAGCAAATGATCTTAAAACAAATAATGGAAGTTAAATGGTATTAGAAGCATTCAGGGAGTTAGACAAGAGTTGAGTAATCTAGGCCAGAAGTTGGAATTTGGAAAGTAGAGCAGAGAGGTTGAAGCCGCTGAAGAAGTTCTATAACTATCCTTTCAGTCTTTGAGTTGGGGGGAGAGTGAGAAGAAAGAACAACATTAACCTGTTTAAAAAATATTTTTGAGAATTCGAATTACAGTGCTGAGAAAGGACTGTCAGATGAGTAATTACAAGTTGGATAATGATTAAGGCTTCTAATTTTAATAACTCGTTAATTTTCAGTAGAATATATACAGTTATCTAGATGAGATGCTCCTTACTTTACGTACACTTGGTGGTCAGCTTGGCTGACCGTCCTTTCCTTTGGGTCTCAAGTACCAGCTGGTAGCAGGGGTATTAATTTCAAATAAAACCCTGGGAAAAATAAATCTGTGATAGTCCAGTCTTAGAAATCAAGTCCATGAGGAGTCACTAAAAGGCTAGAACTGACTGTGATTCACATTTGTTTATTTCTCATTTTAACAGAAATAGAATGCTGAAGCTTGCCTAGAAGATGGCATAATGATAAATTCAGATGGGTATGGAATTTTTAATTCCTTGGTTTTTTGATTTTAATATTGGCTTTATGTTTCAGGAATTGCAGATATTTTCTGTAGGCTTGTGATTGCTTTCCTAATATGTTTCCATTTGAAAGAGAGAGAGTGCAGAGAGGCATCTTACTCTGCTAGTTCATTCCCCAATGGCTCGGCCAGCAACTATTGGTTCATCTATTGATTCTATTGGTTCATCTCCAGAGTCAGGATAATGCCAGTCAGCCCTAGCAGACTTCTCTGCCCTGCCCACCCTGCAGAATTTGACAGATTCTAAAGTTCATATCCTAATGCAAAGGACTTAGAGTAGCAGTAGATAATGTTAAATGAGTAACATTAACCAATTCTAGCATTTATTATAGCCCTATAGTAATCTAGGTATATCAGTATACAGAAATATATCAGTGAAGCAGAATGGTTAATCCTGAAATTAGCTCATACCTTCATAGATAATTTCTTATTGCTAAGGGTGCATAAAGGCAATTTGATAGAAGAGATAATATTTTTAACAAATGTTGCTGGAATTGAGATAACTGTATCAATATCTGTCAGATGTGTTCAACTGATACGTTTTAAAAGATTTATTTATATATTTGAAAGGCAGAGTTGCAGAGAGAGGGAGACAGAGAAATATTCCATCTGCGGTTTCATACCCCAGTTGGTTATAACAGGGCTGGAACTGGACCAGACTTTTCTGGGTGAAGGGGTCCAAGAACTTGAGTCATCCTCTGTTGCTTTCCCAGGTACTTTGACAGAAAGCTGAATCCATATAGGTTTCTTGAGTGTGTGAGGAATCTAAATACTGTAGTATTTTCCGTTCCCAGGTACGTTAGCAGGAAGCTAGATCCGAAGCTCAGAGTAGCCAGAACTTAAGCCAGGTACTCTGACAATGGAGTGTGGGAATCCTAATTGGTGGTTTAAATGCTGTCTACAAAGCTTATTTTAAAAGGTACAGCCTATTATGTCAGTAATACTTCATAAAATTGAGAAAAAATATAGATTGAGTTTAACCCCTGAATGTCATCTTATTCATTTAAAATATGCTTAAGTGTCTGCCCTTAGATGAATACCTTCTGACAATATAAGTTAACAATGTCTTTAGTGTTAATGACATTTAAACATTTTTAGACATTGAAAGTTGTATGCAGGTTTAAAATGACACAGACATTTAAGGATCAAAATTCCTGAAACAAAGCAAGAAGGATGAGTTAATAAATTCAGAGTTTTTCTCTGCATTATAGAAAATACATTATACATGATTGAAATAGCTTGTACATTACAAATTACAAAATACATTGTATTTTCTTATACTATTGTCAAACTTTCATGTTTTTATTTATTCCTGAAATATGTATTAAACATGTTTTTCACTTAATGTATAAGCACAGCAAGTGGTAAAATGAGAACTGACTTCTGGGGAGTTCACGTCTTGTTTACAAAGATGAGGTCTGTGTATTTAATCAAACTAGTAACTATTTAAAACACCATAAAACTGAGATCCACAGTATTCTGTTTTTTCCTAGAGCATTCAACTTTTTAGGTATTAATTCAGGAATTCAATTTCTTCTACAGAAAATAATGATATTTTCTTTTTTTTCCATGTCTTTGCACTTTCTCTCTCTCGCGCTCTCTCGCTCTCTCTCACACACACACACGCGCACACACACACACTTTATCATGATCCACCCATGTCTTTATTTTAATAATTTCATGTAAGTATTACAGGAGAATTTCCTTATGCTTTGATGCTCCTTTTGAACATGCTTACTGAGACTTGATTTGAAAATTGCTAACACTGTTTCTGGCCTAGTCATTGTCGCTTGAATGACAGTGACAGTGTTCAGGATTATTGGCATTTTTTCTAGGCATTAGTTCTGGCTGTGAAGAGTTCCTAGATGACTCCTGTGTGGCTTAGACACTGAAGAGGCTTTCTGGAGAAGCATGTGTCTTTCCTATTACTCCTCCTTAGAGTGGCTTTGCAGTGATGGCTTTGCCTGCTATCTGTCTTCTTACTTGCCTCCTTCCTGTTTTCATTTCTCGGTATGCAGCTCTGTGTCATCAGGACCAGACAAGGTGCTCAGTAAGCCTTGTGTGCCTGGGGCTCCCAGTGGAGCTGGTTGCGAACGAAGGAAGCAAAGACAGGTCTGTATTTCTTTCTTTTCATTACTCAGGCTTCCTGGGGTAACAGACAGTGGATGCTTGCACTGTGTAACTGCTGAATGGATTTCCAGACTGGCTGCTTTCCCTGAAGATGTGGGTAGTGGGTGTCAGCCAGCTGTGGGCAGAACTGAGAGGAGGACATATGCCTTCTGTGCTGAACCTTCGTTTTTCAAATCATCTCTCTCTCTCCAGCCTAGAGTCCTTTTTTGCTCATTTCCAGGTTTATGGGTTTTGTGTTCTGTTCTCTTTATTAAAACCTGCTTTGAAGTGGGTGGGGAACCCTTATTAGCTTTCCTGAAAGTGAATTTAAATTAATGCTCCCTTGAGGAGCATTGTAAATTTTATCTGAGTATGATGTGAAAAGCTTTTCTTTACTTGGATGGATTTTACGCTTTGGGAAATAAAGAGAGAGGAGGTCTGTTTTGGAGGGGTAGAGAGTGCTGGTGGTCATGGACTTTCCATCATTTTTAATCATGTATTCCTTTCTGTTGAATCTCAGTATATAAAATTGGTTTTCAACACCGAGGCTGAGGGAATGGCCCGTTAGCCTGGGATTAAGCACCCACATCTTAGGCTGTGTGTCTGGGTTCAATCCTGACTCTGGTCTTGACAATAGCTTTCTGCTAAAGCAGGTCCTGGGAGGCAGTGGTCATGGCTCACATAGTTAGTCCCTGCTAACTACACAAAAGACCTGGATTGCATCTCCAGATCTTGGCTTTGGCCTGGATCCAGCCCTGGCTTTTACAGACATTGGGCAATAAAGCAGTGGCGGGAAAACTCTGTATTTGCCTCTTTTTGATCTTTCAAATAATAAATACCAATTTTTTTGCAAATAGAGCTTGTTGCCTGAGACAGTAAGGAAGAGTTTGGGGGTTCATTCATTCACTTTACTGCTGTCTTGCCTTCAGGGCACTATGTGAACCTTCTGTAGTTTCCTGGATGATATTTAAAAACTGATCATGTACTTCTGACTTCTGCCTAATATGTAGAAATGTGATCCAAAGGGAAATATCAAAGAACTTAGCTTTTCTTGAATGACTGGAAAGCTGAGGTTGCAGGAAGAGAAACCTAAAATCCAGGAAAACTGGGATCCTCCAAAGACAGATTAAATGCAGGTTGCCTAGGCTGATCAGCTGCTGAGAGAAAATCAGGGCCGCCCCAGAGACAGGTAAACAGAGTTCCACTACGTTTGTTAATAAATTGCTAATTGCAGAAGGTAGGACAGCTTGAAAATGCAGGACCCATTGAAGTTGCAGACAGAGGAAAGTTTGTACCCACTCAGGGCTTTGCTCCATAAACTCACCAGAAAGCCTGTGGAAAGGGGAAGAAACCCCAGAAGTCTTTTTTTTTTTTTTTTTTTGGCATAGGCATTGAGGAAAGGAGGAAACTGTCTTGGGCACAGACTTTTGGGACTCTGTCACCACTAGAAATGGACTAAATCTCCAGGAAACCACTCCCGCCCTGCCCTCAGCTCCAAGACCCACGAGCAGGGTTTTCTTAAGGCCGAGATGAACAGCCGAGAGGGCAGACAGCAAAATATTCTCTGAGTTTGGCAACCTAGACAGCCTGGGCTGTTGTGCTTTATGTGTTGTCTCTTGGTACTGAAATAGCCACAATGGCAGCCACTCAATGGTGATGGCTAAGTTGAGGATGCTTTGTGTCCTACCTCTTTTGTTGGCTTTTTGGGTTCTTTTCAAGAGCAAAAGCAGATACTTGTAGGCCATTAAGATCAGACCTGGAACTGGCATGGCCATGTTATTTCCAGTGCATTTTATTGGCCGAGGTAAATTATAGGGTTAGCCCAGTTTCTAGGAAAAGGGAATCCGTGTCTTGAAGGATCCAACAGCATACATACAGAGGGAAGTGAAAAATCAGTGGCAACCAACTTTGGATTGCAGATATTGACCATATTTATTTTTTTTGGTGCCATTTCCCTGCCCCTGTCTTTGATTGTCATGTTGTTCTCTCTCTATTGTTTCTTCTAAAGTGTCCACTCTTTATACTCCATCTTTCATGGCCAATCCTAATCCACCATCTTCATGAAACAGCTGATTATATAATGAATCATCCAATGTAGGACTCTTCTGAGTAAAGAAGTCACTAAAAAGGCAACAGGCAAATATTATGACATTTTTTTGGACAAACCAGGGCATGGAACAATTATGCATGATGCTCTCTCTGGTATTTCCATTCATGAGTGATCTTTCTCTTTTAATTTGTTCATATTTCATATTTCTGATTCAGTGCATTCCATTCTTCCTAGTGTCAAGAGTGCAGCCAATAACTATCGAAGCTCTTTTCAATTGCAGATTCCAAGAAAACATTTGTATTGTCTTAGTCATCTTTTCCAGAGCCTTTGACACACTGTATACGTAGTAAGCACTCAACTGAGAATTGAAGAAGAGAGTGGAGTGGCAGCTGTTGTGGTACAAGTTAAGCTGCCTCTTTGGAGTGCTTGCATGCTGTGTCAGTGCCTGGGATTGAGTCTTGCTGCTGCTTGCCATCCGGCTTCTTGTTAACATATGCTGAAAGGCACACACGGATACTGATCCAAATACTTCTGTCTGTGGGACACCCAGGGGGAGTTCCCTGCTCTTACCTTCAGCCTGGCCCAATCCTAATGTTTTGGGCATGTGAAGAGTGAATCAGTAGATGCTTTCTCTCTCTTCCTGTCACTCTATCTTCCAAATAAACATAAATAATTTTTAGAAATCTAGCTTATTTAGATTGCTTCATATTGGAAAATTATACCTGTGCTACGTCCAAAGGAGGCGCTATGTGGAAAAGTGCTTTGAAATACTGTATGTTGAAGTGCCTCTAATACATCCAAGGAAATACTGTTGTTTCAATTTATGTCTAAAAAGGGCAACAGTTTAGGGCCGGATAACCACTTCATTCATTCTTGTGTCATTCTTTTCTGTGAAAGCTCAGACTTCAATTCTCTTTTTCTGAGGCACTTACTTTGGTTAAGATAAGGTAAAAGGAACAGTAGGTAAAGAATAACCAGAGGCAAGTCTCAGGCTAGCCACTTCCATCTGTTGAGCTTGTGAGGAAGTCACTTAGCTTCTATAAATGTGTTACCATGTTTGTAAAATGAAAGAAAAACTTCTCTGTTCTAAGGCTCAAATTAAGTGCATGTGAAAATGCTTCCTAAATGGATAGGAAGGGTTCTGCAGCAGTGATTGCAGAGCGCTCCTTTGCTCTGTGGCTTCCTGGCTGATACCTGTTTACCTGCGTTCTGCGTGTGCTCGCTTGCTTGCTCTCTTTTTCAACCTTGGAATGTCTCAATGCTTTAATTTCCAGTACATGGGAATCTCTTTTATCTTCTTTAAAGCAAGGAATCAATTTAACCTAATTACTTTTTCGCTAAACACAAGCTGTGAAACAATATTTTTCTTGTCTCCCCTTGAAGGATAGTATCATATGCATCTCAAATAAATATGACAACATTAACTACTATAGTAGTGCAAATGGCATGAAGGGCCCAAGACCTACATGTCACTCAGATCTAAATGGCATTGGATTTAAGTAGAATACCTTAGTGTCCTTAACTCCTTGCCCTAGCCACCTGGGGTTTCTCAGAGGCACATAACAGCAGCAGTAGTACTGGTTGAGGGGTGGAGGAAGGCCAACATTAAATTACAGCCAGGTCTCACTGTAATTGTCAGGTCAGTTGTATATCTTGCTCTATTGCAACTTCATTGTTCCCTCTATCTAGAGGATAATATGGTTTTGGAGACCCCAGTAACGTTTTCTGGGTTCAAGCCAGATCTGCTGTGTTCAGCTGCTGACAATCCTACTGAATGATGTGTCCATCCTCCTGGAGAAATGGAAGCAAGGGTGCTCCCTTGCCTTGCTGGCTGTAACTGTAACCTGGCTGAAGCTGTAACCTGGATGGCTTCCTTTCAGCATACATCCCTAAACTGTTGGTCCTCTCATGTGGCTTTTGGTATTTGATGCCCTGGTCACCCTCCTCCTTTTTCTCAGTTTCAGATGCCCAACATGGAATTGCTGTCAGAAGTCTTTTAAAAGTGCTTCTTGAACACTCCAAGGACTTCCTGCGTTATATGAATTCACTAGACCTAGCTGTAGTGAAGATGCCAGTCTGTTGGCTGTAAGCAGGATTTATTTTAGGGCGCCTCTGAAGTTTTTTGTTTTATTCCACTCAGAGTCAAGAGAACTCCTCTTGGGGACAGTGAAATATGCCCTGGCACATTTCTCTTGAGTACATGTTTATATTTCAGCCTGAAAGAGCCCCTTAGCTTGCTGAGAATTTATATAGCACAGGTTGCAATTTCTCAAGTCCCCTGTAAAGTCATTATGGTTGATATGACCTCTGGGAGAAAGCGCTTCTTAAAGTGCTGCAGAATGCCAGCTTTACACATTTCTTGATCAGTGTAGGGTTCCACTAAGATGTGATTACTGATGTGCTCCTGGGCATTCTTTCCTAGCTTTTGTTCTCTCCTGCATGATGCATTCATACTCAATAAGTCATGGCGCCTTAGAAAGTGCTATTTTCTGTAGTAAAGTGTTTTCTGTATTCATGGGTTTAATTAGTCACTAGGAAAGGTGAGTTTTGTTTATTCATTGAAATTATTTCTCATGTAACAATTTTAACTGACCTGGGAGAAAATGTTTCTAGAATGTGTTAAACAGTTTTCAACTTTTTAAGTCAAAGGCATTGAATATCAATTGATATTTTTTTGTTGAGAGTCATTAATTATTGACTTTGTCTTTTCCCCAATTAATGCTGTAGAATAATTATTGACTGCTATAAGGTGTTTTCTAGAAAAAAATGATTCTTTGTGAATAAGTTGGGAAAGTTCTGGGTAAATACAATCAAGCCATTTTGTTAGTTACTTGGTGTCTTTTTGTGCTAGTATATATTTTATATCTGAGGGAAATTTTACAATGAAACTTTTCTCAAATACAATGGGCTGGAGAACTTTTATTACAGTTCTTTCTTTTTTTTTTTTTTAAAGATTTTATTTTTTTATTGGAAAGGCGATATACAGAGAGGAGAGACAGAGAGGAAGATCTTCCGTCTGATGATTCACTCCCCAAGTGAGCGCAATGGCCGGTGCTGTGCCGATCCGAAGCCAGGAACCTCTTCCGGGTCTCCCACGCGGGTGCAGGGTCCCAAAGCTTTGGGCCATCCTCAACTGCTTTCCCAGGCCACAGGCAGGGAGCTGAAAGGGAAGCGGGGCAGCCGGGATAGAACTGGCGCCCATATGGGATCCCGGGCGTGCAAGGCGAGGACCTTAACCACTAGCGCCACCGTGCTGGGCCCTACAGTTGTTCTGATTCCTAAAGTCCTCAAAACTTTTTGGAAGCAAAAACAAAAACTACTTTGGTGTTAACAGCCTCTAGAGCTGAACCCACATGACCTCCTTCACTGAGGCTGTTGCTTGAAGTTTTGTCTATTTTAAAAATAGGTTTTCTGTTTGGTTTTGTTTTTATTTGTTTTCAGTGTCTTACTATGTATGTTTTGATCATTCCTGTTTAACTGAAGTTCTCCTCTTATCCCACACTGGTTATGAGAAGGGTATTCACTTATCTTTCATACTAAAATACTTTCAGAAGGGAAAGGGAAATTTGGTTTATTGTTACATTGGAGCAGTAGTTGTAAACTGTGACTCTTCAGGTTAAACCAATGTTTTTATGGATAATATAAAATCCAATACAAGCTAATGTAAACAATACAAGAGCTTTATTCTGTTATGTCACCTCAGAGGCTGAGGTGGCATTCAGTGTAGCTTAATCTGGCTTTATTGACCTGTATCCATATCTAAGGATTATTCCTTGGGCTTGCCTTCTTCATCATCTGAAGTGAGTGCATTATTTTCAGGTTACATTCTGGTATCCAGTTGCATAATTTGTTATTAGGAAAGAGATCATCAGGTGTTGGTGCTATGGTATACCTGATAAAACTGCCACCTGTGACGTTGGCATACTGTACGGGCACATGGGTGCTGGTGCATGTCCCAGCTGCTCCACACCAGCTGCTTGCTAACGGCCTAGGAAAACCACAAAGCAAAGCACAAGTATTTTGGATGTTGCTCACCCATGTGGGAGACCCAGATGAAGTTTCTGACTCTTAGATTCACACTGGCCCAGCACTGGCCATTGTGACCATTGGGGAAATGACTTAACAGGTGTGATCTGTCTGTCGTCTGTCTCCCTCCCTTCCTCTCCTCCCACTCCACAATTGAGTTTTAAAGTAAATATTTTTAAAGGGCTTAGTGACTTGGAGGTGTTGCGGCAATACTGTGTATTCTAACAATATTACTATGGGTGCCAGAAAATATTCCTGGAGGGACTCAATCCCAGCCAGATGAACAGTTCTGGTGCGTTGGAAGCTGGATAGGAAAGGCTGTTGGGAGAGCTTACTACATTTGTCTAATAGATATGTCGTCTTTTTTTCCCCCCCCCTTAACTCTGTAGGCGACTTGACAAGCAGCTGTTAAAATTTACTGGAATTCCCTGTAAAGTGATAACAGGTGCTCAAAGGGCCCTCTCGTAATGAATGTGTGCAAATTCTGGATGTCACATCTATCTGGATGATTCAGAATTTTTGGTTTATTTGTGTTTGTTGTTTTGCTTTCTTCCCAAGTCTTGGTTGTGTTTTAAATAGATGAAACTGAATGAGCACATAGATGAAGTCATTAAGAATAACCTAGCCAAAGATTTATCGAAAAAACATTAAGAAAATATATCTCCCAATTAGATTGTTTTTGATCGGTAATAGAATGTTATTGTGCACATACTGTGTAAGTTCACCATTAAATAATAGAAAATTTAGAGGTAATAAAGAGTATGTGTAATTCTACAGCTATGACTTTAAAACTTAATGAATTTTTAATGGTTTTTTGAAGTAGAAATTGCCTATTTTTTTAAAGATTTTTTTTAATTATTATTTATTTATTGGAAAGGCGGATATACAGAGAGGAGAGACACAGAGGAAGCTCTTCCGTCCAATGATTCACTCCCCAAGTGAGCACAACGGCCGATGCTATGCCGATCCGAAGCCAGGAGCCTCTTCCGGGTCTCCCACGCGGATGCAGGGTCCCAAAGCCTTGGGCAGTCCTTGACTGCTTTTCCCGGGCCACAAGCAGGGAGCTGGAAGGGAAGCGGGGCTGCTGGGATAGAACCGGCGCCCATATGGGATCCCAGGCATGCAAGGCGAGGACCTTAACCACTGCGCCACCGTGCCGGGCCCTGCCTATTTTTTATAAGCATTTTTGTATAGAATCAGAACATCTACTGCTTTTGAAAATCAGAAAATCCATTATTTATTCTATATTGCACCTGGTATTTTCTTTCCCTAAAACTGTTAGCCAAATTATGTGATTTAGTAATTTGTAATGTTGTTTGACTAGTATTTCAACTACCAGTTTCCCTTCTGTGAAATACAAATTGGAAAATAATAGGTTTTCACACAAAGGTGAAAAATTCTTCTTTTAGACATAAATTATTTTCTATTTACAAAGCTGTTGCATTTATTGTGCACATCTTAAAAGAAAATTGTTTTTAAAAATGACTGTCTCAAGGCACACATTTGTTCAATCAGAGCCATATAATAAATTTGATGCAAATTGCTTTTTATGAGGGTATTATCCTTCAGTCCTAAATATGTAGGCATTGGGAAGGGAGAACTTTCTGTTTACCTTCTAACATTATGATTCAGTTTATAAGATAGAGGATAGATTAATAGGAGAAAAATTGCAAATTTATCATGTGTGTGAGACCATCCTGTGAAAGAAAACTGAATGTTCAAAGACCCATTAATCTAGAAATTTAAATACACTCTTCATATCTGAGAGGCAGGGAGATTCAGGAAAGATGATTGAGCCTTCAGACGGATGGGTGACATGCTGTGACAAAGTCTGTAGGCATGCAGTAGTTCTTCCTGAGTTTTAGGTTCATCCTCCTTGATTGACAGATTCCTAGTGAGGACATTTGTGAGAGTCCTTTTGGAGGATTTTTCTGTAGGGCGATAAGGGAAGTTGAGAAAAGCCCTTGTGTGCTGTGGCTGTTCTCCAAATGTCCTTATATTGAAATCCAAAGTGGCATATTTTGAAGTAATGTTTCCTGAACTCTTTTGAAGATCATCTTAGGAATTGAGTGTGTGTAAGTTTGGGGCTTCCAAGTGTAATTGAGAAGAGTCTGGTGTGGCTGAGCCAGACTCTGAACCACTAGATGAGAGCCCACCCACAGTGCCATTTGGCTTTCTAGTTCTGCTTTTTCACCATGACATCTCTACTGTCCTAGCTTCATCAGGGGCAGAATGAGCATGATGCCATGTAAGCATGAAGGATTGTTTCAGCAACTAAAGAAGTGATGGGATACAAACCTTTTTGTCACAGGGTAGCAACTTTGTACATATTCGATCACTCTTCCTGGGCAGGTGCCATAGGATGATCTGGATTTTTGGAAGGCATCTTGGAGATCTTTTGGTGTAGCCTCCTTTCAGTGCAAAAATCTGTTATGGATCATTCTTGGTACATGGATGATTGTGTCTCATTAAGTACTCCAGACTTTGCTACTGCAGAAAGCAACAGCTAATGCATATATGTGGTTTAATTCTAAATAACAGTATTTTGCTTATAGTTCACAAAAGGTTTTCCTACGTATTATTTTAGCTTTGGTATAATAATCCTGAAGAACTAGTAAGGACTTTAGGCATTTTTTTTTTTTTTTTTGCCTTATGTTGGACCTAAATCTACTCATAACTTACTGGTCTATAGAACTGCAGGGGAAAATTTTTGTTATGACAGTCCTTCAAATTATATCAAGTCAACAAGTACATGTTTTGCAGCTAGCATATGCCAGGCTCTGTCTAGCAAAGATAAACAGTAAAATTGTCTTGTGCCTATTTTTCTGACATTTAGAGTCTAACTTAGAGGTCTGTAAATGGCAGTCTTTGCTTCATTTCTGGGACATTATTTTTGCCAGTGAAATTTTATTGGAATGTGTATGTGCCCATTCTTTTGTACTGCAACAGCGAAATTGGATAGTTACAACGCAGATTGTATGACATGTTAAGACTAATGCTGTTTTGGCCTTTTACAGAAAAGTTTAGCTGCTCCTTGGCATGGTGAATAAGTTAAATATTCTCCAATGCATCCATAGATATGAGTGTGTAATCTCAAATTTCTACAGTGCAGGGAGCTATGGAAGAGAATAGAGAGCTTAATCTTGATTGAGCTTGTTACCTAAGGCCTCTTTGAGTAATATTTTGGCTGGGCCTTATAGAGTAGAAAAGCAAGGAAATTGCAAAACCATGAAGGGCAAAAAGAAGGGCAATTTGCATGAGGTCTTGCAGAAAGAGACGAGGTTGGCATGTTTGATAGACTGAAGGAAAAACAGAAATGTGACTTGAGCCATGTGAGGAGTAAAGGTGGGTGGTTTGAGGATAAGCTATGACATAGGCGGGCAAAGGCCAGGTTAGGGCCTTCTAAAAATACTGCCTTTTTTTTTTTCCCCTAGGACATCATTAGGGACAACACTAGGACATTTCCTAGGGACATCACTTAAGTAGATTTGTATTTTAAAGCATATACTTGAAGGTAGAAAAGAGTGACTACATTAACTGTTGGCATTAACTGTTTGCTGGCCCCCTTGCTTCCATGTCTGAGTAAAGCAGGCGGGACATTTATGAAAACTTCCGGCATTCTAGTTTAAGAAATAAGATGAGTGGAGTTGCCATTTTTTTTTGTGATAGAGAGCCATAGTGGAAGCAGGATTAGTGGTGATGATGCTGGTTGAAATTTTGAAGCTGAATTTGAGAAGCTAGTGCGATATCCAAGTAGAAATGTCAACAAGCCCAATTGAATATGCACACCTGGAACCTAGAGAGAGGAGGTCAGGATAGTTTGGAATTCATCAGCAGTTACAATTCTTTGAAGTCATGTTGCTGAGTGAGGTTGCTAAGGATATAGTAGAGGGAAGAAAGGGTACTTTGGCCCGAGTTTTCAGAACTCAGATATTTAGAATCTGGCAGTAGGATGGGGAGAGAATCCATCAATAGAAAAAAAAAGAAAAAAAAAGGAAAAGAAAGGAAGAAAGAAAGAAAGAAAGAAAGAAAAAATGAAAACTTAGAGGAATGTAAAGGGCTAGAGGGCTTGCTGGCTCATGCTCAGATGAGAGTGTTTTGAGAAGGAAGGATGGTTTCATATGCCCCATGCTGCTGCTGATATAAAGTAAACATTGCGTGACTGTTAGAGTAGGAAACACCCAGCTCACTGGTGACCTTAGCAAGAGGAGATTCCATCAGGTGGTGATGGCAGAACCCATGTTAGGGGTGGTTGGGAGGTACATAAATAAGAGATGAGATAAAGGAGCAATTTTCTTGCTCCTATGTTGTGGAATATAGGAGAGAGGAGCATCAATTGGAGAGGAGAGGATACACAGAAAAGTTGTTTTATTTGTTTTTAAGAAGATTGAGCATAGCTAGAAAAAATAGTGAGAGGAGTGAAGAGTTACAGGGTAGTTGATTACGCCTGTAAAAATACTAGAGAAAGTCTTGAGCTTATGTAATAGGGAGGACACTTAAAAATATATATGTATATATATTATTTTTTATTGGAAAAGCAGATTAGATTTATGGAAAGAAGGAGATCTTCCATTCAGTAGTTCATTCCCCAAATGGCCATAATAGCTGGAGCTGAGCTGATCCAAAGCAAGGAGCCAAGATCTTCTAGGTTTCCCATGTTAGTGCAGAGTCCCAAGACTTTGGACTGTCCTCTGTGCTTTCCCAGGCCGTAAGCAGGAAGCTGAATGGGAGGTAGAGCAGCTGAACATGGCTGATATCCATTTGGGATCCTGCATTTGCAAGGTGAGAATTTAAACACTGAGCTATCATGCAGAGGCTGTGATACTTCTTGTATTATAATGGAATGGAAAGCAGCTAAGGGATAGGCAAACACCATCAATAGGTTTGCCCATCCATTGGTAGCAAACAGAATATTCCATGGGTGGTTTCTATTTTCTCTGGGAAGTGTGAAATAAGGTCACCTACCACATGTGGGAGAAGAAACATGTCAGGAATGAAATAAGAAAATAGAGGATGTTTGACATAATTTTTAGTTGTTAGTTGTTACTAAGAGAAGTAAAAAAAAGAATTATTAGTCATTGAGGTTGATGATTATAACTTTAAGGTAAACTAATCTCTGATTTTGTGATGTTTTTTCTATATGTGTGCTCAGATATTTGACTTCGTTGGTTGAAGAACAAATGGGTAGGTTAGAAGGCTGAGACAGGAAGACAAAGGACAAGACAACTTGTGGTGTCTCCTAGGGAGTTGTAATGATGAATGAGGGGTCTGAGTAAGGAGGCAAAGGAATCTAAGAGATAGATAAGGAAAATGTGATCACTGGACTAAAGGTGACTATGAGATAGACACAAATAAGAAAATACATTTACATGCATCTCTACCCCCTAATCAAAGATGGGCTCCCAATAAAACTGTTAAATGTATCGTGAGAATAGCATGTTGAATGTTATTCTTTATATGTACAGTGTCAGTATACATATACATATACAAGCTAGACATATGTGAGCTGTAGTGACTTAGGAGCTAGCGAGTTGGAAGAGGAGTAGCCTGGGCAGAATGGGTTGTTGGAATTGCTGATTTCAGTCTTGATGTGAGTGGAGTCACTGTTCCCAGGTGGATGGTGACTGGTAGAATGTTGAGGGAAAGAGGTATTAGTGTGATTGGTCAAATGTGATCACAGAAGGATTCATGGTAAGACAGGACTGTAAATGAGTCTTTGATTCTCCTATGAGTTGATTGAAAGAGTAAAAAGAATGGGAGAGTGGAGATGTGTCCTAAAAGGGCGGTGATCTACAAGTGAGTGTGAAAGAGTGGTCTCCTAATACTGGCCCTAAAGTAGACAGTCCCTGAAAGCCTGTGAAGCTGCAGTGGACAAGTGCTCTTGATAACCAGATTTTAATTAAGGTGAGGAGGTGAAGAGAAAGAAGTGAAAATGGCTATTCAGAGAAGAGGTAGAGGATATAGCAGAGTTCCAGAGTTACCGTAGAAAATCATATGAGGACGAATGGAATGGGTGAAGTAGAGAGCATCTTTAATGCAGTTAATGAAATGGTGAGCCATCTATTGTTGTATTACCTTCCTTTAACTTTGCTGTTACTCTATTAGAAAATGTGGCAGTGCCAGTCCAAGGCCAAATTACTCTCTCTGCAAGCCCTCCGGTGCACCAGAGGTGTTGATTATCCTGCTAGTGAGATGATGTAGAGAGACCATAGAAATTACACGTGGAGGAGAACCTCTAGGCCCTGAATGAGAGGAGGGGGTCATTTTTAAGCTCATATGCTCTGAAGTAATTGATTAGCAATAGATAGCTGCCTGGAGTGTTTCACTAGAGAGGCTTGCATCTAGGAAGTAAACCAGGAAAGCATAGGATGAAAGGCATCTTGTTGGGTTTGGAGGTCATGTTCTCCTTAAGAGAGTGAACACTAGGACATCATGTGAGTCACATAGAGCAAAGAGTTAGGAGTTTTGCTTTGGGACCGTATATTGTCCATTTTTGTACTCAGTTCTTAGATGAGTTATGGTTCAGAGGTGAACTCAACACCACTGCTCTGTTCATCCGAAGTGTTTTCTCTGGCTAGACACTTTGATTTCCTTCAGTCCTAACCCGCTTGTGGTTGGAAATCCCTAACACGCTTGTCACCTTCCCAGGTGCATTCCAACTTGTCAGTGGCATTCTTAAATGTGGCTGTGCTCATCGATTACTTGTGTGGTGATAGCTGGGGCATAATACAAAATGACTATTCTGTTTTCTTGCTCTAGGCATTATTCTTTCAAATGTAGCTTCGGATTGCTTTAGCCTTTGTGGGGAGCCACATGCTGTTGACTTGCATTTAGCTTGAAGGCAACTGAAATGCCTATGTCTGTTAGTTGCTGATTTTAAAAAATGCAAGTTACTATCATGTCAGATTGTATACTTGTGCAGTCAGTTTTTTTGAAGCTGGAATGGAAGTCTGTGTTTTGGCTTATTTGTCTAACTTGCAGTTGCCATTTTGAATTTTTTTTCTCTTTCTAATATCGCCCTCTTCGCTTTGTATTCTCTACAGTTTTGATAAGTATACGTTCTTTTACCTTTCTCTGAATCCCTGATAAAAAGGATGGAGAAGGAGACAGCCCTGTGGCATGCCCAGGGAAGCCTTGTTTATGTTGACAGCAAGTCAAGGCAAAACACCCTCTGAGGTAGCAATTCACCTGCCTGGAAATATGTCATTGCATTCATTACATCCCACTCTTTAGTGAAAGATGGAAAGGAGATCTTCTTTGAAAGTCAGGAGAAAAATAACCTGGATACACTGAGAACTGGTGAGCTGCTATTCCCATCATGGCCCTGGTGTGTTTGTTGCTTAGCTACCATTTGTTCGGTATGACTTCAAAATGTGGCCTAAACTGTTTTCAAAGAGGATAGCATTCAGTTTCTTCAGGCCGTATATATTTCCTTTTAATGGTCATTCTTTCCAAATATACAGCCTTCATTGAGGCCTATAGTACGTCTTGAACAAGGGTCAGCCTGTTTTGATAGGATGTTCCAGAATAAGGAAGGACCTTTCAGCAGGGATCACTCTATGTATGTCAATCTTGGCATCCATAAGGAGGGATCATTTTAGTAATCAAATGATCAAGTGTAATTGAGCATGGATCACAGATGCTGCTGCTTTGTTAATGGTGAGTAGAATTCTGGGGCGATAGCAAGCAGGAGTACAAACTTGGTGCAATGAATTCCATTCCTGAACAACACAGCTGTCTTTAGCCATTTTGTCTTTTAGCAGCATCAAATAACCAGTACAAGTTTGAGATGAGCTCATGCATGCCCTCCTGTCAACGTTAATTGAAAGATAAGCATCTTTCTCTACACTGTTGGCAAAGCAGGTGAGACCTGTGACTAATTAACATCAGACAAAAACATAAATAATCCCCTCTGTCAAAATCTCTAACAGATAGGTATGCAATATCAAATTTTTTCCCTTGATTCCCAAGGAAAAGAACTTGTGGCTAATTTACCCTGGGAGCACAAATTGATGCAATTTTTTAAAAAAATAAAAAGCACAATTAAAAACTGTCAGCTGGTCTTGTTTCAGTTCTTAAAATGTTTCAGATTTTAGGAGCTCATAATCACTATGCTTGTTTTTACGTATTAATTCAGATTAGCTTTTAGAGTAGTCAGGATGTGAATAGTGATGTATTGAGTGATCCACTATTAAAATGAATTCCTAGTCTTACTGTTGGATTTCTTTCAGTCTTTGTATGTAGCATGGTGAATGGACTTGAGATTTTTTTTTTCCAAACTCCACATCCCCTCCCACCCCCCAAATGTTTGGCTATTTCTCCAGATTTCCTTTGCTTTCATTTGATTTTCTGCACATTAAACCGTACTTTGAACCTTGAAAGGGCAGTGTCTGTTTTCCTCCCATACCCTGCCACGCATAGGAGAGGTAGTGGTGTCAGTAGTTAGTCTGGTAGTCCTTTGCCAATGAATATGGAGGGATTTGATGGTTTTCTGTTTGTCAGAAAGTTTAAATGCACATATTATCCTATGTCATGGAAGTCTTTATTGTGATTGATTTGTTCTGAAGCAGTATACTCTGAAGAAGTTCAATTCATGATTTGGTATTTCTGCAAAAACTCTGTGACCTCCTATTTCATTTGCCTCAGCTGAATATGCCATGATTTAGGGTATTTTTTTGTGTGTTGTTGTTGTTGCTAAATTCATTCCTAAATAGGCAGTATTATTTCTGAGATGCTGGTGCTCATTGCAGACCTAGAACACAGCTGTTTGTAAAATATAATGACTGTTGACTGCAGTTAAATTCCCATGAGTTGATGATCTAGGCATCAGAGGCATTGGTTTGCAAGAGAATTCTCTTTGACTTACATGAAATGACTGCTCCCATGTCATGACTGTAATTTTCCTGTGGTAGCAGTGATATGTGTAGGTAAGGCCTTGGAAAGAAGTGGCATGTGACCAGTGATGATGGCAAGAACTGGGTCGTATTATAAATTCAACTAATACATTATAAAACATTTCCTAGTGTTGTAAACGATTGCTTATGGAAATCTTTGCACCAAGGTATTTGCCCACTATTTTTGTTTTATTTGCCTCATTTTTTGGCAAGGATGGGTAGTGTCTTTTCATTATGCTTTTTTCTCAGATAAGAAAAGTGATGGATTATTACAAATAGTGGAAGAAAACTATCGGTTTTTATTTTTCATAAATATTTGATATCATTTTCCCAGTTAAGTGCTTAATAAATTTCCCTTTTTTCCCCATATGAATCTTGTGTTGGATTTTGACAGACATTATATTGGACACTGGTACGATATAGATTTTGTGTATAGATTACAGGTTTTGTGTATGTGTGTGTGAAAGAGTGAAAGATGAAAGGCAACATCATAATGATCTATTTAGAAATATAAGGCATTTTTGCCCTTCACCTCCACTCTGTCACCATTGTGCTTCCCCTCTAGGGTTTTGTTTTCCACTCTACATGTTCAAAAGGAACCAAAGGTAAGTAGAGGTTCATCTAATGTGACCGTAGCTCTGAAGTCACAAAAATAGATGGGATATTGCAAATGTGCATTCAAAGACATTTCAAAGTTTCGAAAATGGAATTACAAAATAAGTTGATTTTTTGGCTCAAGAAAAGTTAAAACCATGCTTATGAGGAGTCTTCAAATAGTTTAAGACCTTTTTTTTTTTTTTCTATAAGACTCTTTTTAATTGGGCCCATTGTGGTAGCACAGTGGCTAAAGTCCTTGCCTTGCATATGCTGTGATCCCCTGGGTGCCAGTTTGTGTTGTGGCTGTTCTACTTCTCTTTCAGCTCCTCGATTGTGGCCTGGGAAAGCAGTTAAGGATGGATCAAAGCCTTGGGACCCTGCACCCATGTGGGAGACCTAGAAGAAGCTCCTGGCTGTTGGCTTTGGATCAGCTCAGTGGCAGTCATTGAGGTTCCTTTGGGAATGAGCCAGCAGATAGAAGATTTTCTTTGTCTTGCCTTCTCTCTGTGATTCTGACTTTCCATTAAAAAAATAAAATAAATAAACTATTACAATAAAAGATTTTTTAAATTTTAAAACAAGGAGGAAGAGATTGAGACATTTCCAACCAGCTGTTTCATTCCAAAATGGCTGCAAAGCTAGGGGCCAGAAGCTTCTATCAGGTCTTTGGCATTGGTACAGGGACCCAAGGACTTTTCCAAGGCCTTTAGCAAGGAGCAGGATCTTAAGTGGAGCACCCAGGACTCCAGCTGACACCCTTATGGGATGCTGACGTTGTAAGTGGTGATTTAATCCACTACACCACAATGGCAGCCGCAAGTCTTCAAAATTTTATGGAAAATGCATATTATAGAAACCTATTCATGGCTTTCAACATTTTTTGTACCAAAATAAACTTCTTGTAATTTATTTTCTATCATCTTTTTGAAGTCCTTTCATATTTTCTCTACAAATCAAGGGGCCAGGTTGTCTTCAATAAGTTACAGATGGTATATGAAAAAATAAAACACACACATACATTTCATTTTTTTGTTTACCTCTGCATTGGGCTAAATTACTTCTTCTTCTGTTCTGCTTTTGGACTCCTCTCTCTCCTCTAGGTTTGCCCCAGCCAGTAGCTCAGAAGCACTGGAAGATCCATCCAGCAGAGGCTGCCACTGTGGCTTTGTCTGATGCTGGTGCACGGGAATTATATTAAATAAGATTTAATTATTAAATTAATAAACTGTGCTCTATCTTAGGTGAAGTCTGACTAAATTTATCACATAGTCCATGTTCAGTTGATTTTCTTAAAAGATAATTTCATTGGAGAATCAAGATGGTGCAATAGGGTAAGGACATGCTTAAGCAGATGGAGAAACATCTGTCAGGGTGAAGCAGAGAAGGCACATTCAGGAAATAGGAAAGGACAGATGGACAGCAGAGGAGCACCTGGAGGCTGATGGACACAGGAAAGCAGTAACAGTGTAACAGGCTTTTTGACAGTGTAACTTTATCCCACTCACTGAATGCCTTAGTTCTAAAGTATGCATTCTGAGAGGCTTAGTTTTATCTGTTGCTGAATTTGTTATTTTTATCAATCCACTTTGCTATCTAGATGATTTTCTTGGTAAAGAATGTTGATTCAGCTTCTAAATTCTAGGGTAACTGGTACATGTGGGGTCACCCTCTGTCAGTGAGAATGTGGTAGCTGCAGTATGCTGATGAATTGAAATATGGCCAGTAGCTCGTTGGTGCTTTTCAGCTAATTAAGACATTTTACATGTAGTACTCTATTCATCTTGCAGTACATTGGATAATGGCCTCACTAAGAGATCAGATCTTTATTCCTGTAATTGTAAATGGTACCCTGCTTGGAGAGGTCTTTGAAGGTATAACTAAATTCATGCTCTTGAGCTGAGATTATTGTGAATTAGCCAGGGGAGCCCTACATAGCATTCACAAATTTTCTTAGAGAATAAAAGAGAGAGGAAATGTGAGGATGAAGGCATAGATTAGGATGATGTAGCTAGAAGCCCAGGAATGCCAGAGTAGCTACTAGGAACTGGCAGAAGCAAGAAAGATCTCTTTCACAAAGTCTTTGGAGAGATTGGTCCTTGCTTGGTTTCAGTCACCGAGCCTTCAACATCGAGAAAAAAAAATTAACAGATGGAAAGATGAGGAAGCATGTAAGAAATGGTCATTCTTGTTGTGGCAGCACTTATTACAGAATTAACAGTGTGGGTTGGTATACTCTAATCAGAATATTATAAATAAAATATCACAATCTAAGTGCAGTATATCTGTTAGCAATAGTTGGACATTTAGAATGTAAAACTGTTCAAGAAAATTGGTGTTTTGGGTTTGCGGCAGAAAGATGGGATTAGCTGAGGAGGGAAGAGTGAGATGATACATAAGTAATATAGGTTACTAAAGGTTGGTGTTTACATTTACAATTTGACTCTTTAACTTTAGAATTTGACTGCTTTTTTCAGTTTAGCACTCAGGGGCAACAAGCATAGGTGCCGCCCTGCCACAGCATAGCTGCCACTTGCTGATAGTACACAGCCTCTAGAAGGACCCAATGCCTCCCCTGAAACAGCTGGAAAGACAAAAGGCAGAGAGTGACAAAATCCAGGGAGCCAGGAGCAGAGGGGATATCAGAGCAATGACTGGCCTGCTTGTCCAGACACACTTATCTTTATTGGCAAAAACCTGCCATCATTCTGACATACCCTGAAAAGGTCCAAGGGTGTTCTGCTTGAAGTTAAATATTAAAAGCAGAGGGAAATAGAGAAAAAAAAGAAGGAAGAAAAGCATGATAATATGGTTCTACAAAATACCTGTTGTTGTAACAATGGCTCCATGTCTCTAAAATGGGACAAGGAAACAGTCCTGAATCATGAGCTCATTTAACCATATGTGGCTGTTGCTAAAGAAAATATTTTTTGCTTCTTTAAATCATTTAGAGAAGTTTAATCTATTTGCACAGTTGTCTTGTGGGAAAGTTAAGTGTTCTCTCTGATTTAGCACCTTGGACAACAGGACCGTGGTGGAAAGCGGTGGAATACATGTGAGAGAACGTGTGGCAGTTGCCCTGGATGCTCCATTTTCTTCTCTTGCTGATGTGCAGTGTTTACCACTCCTTCCATGGATATATTCTGTGTTGTTTCATTTGCATTCTCTAATATGTAGGTTAGTGAATTTCAATATAAGTATTTGCTGATTTGAATACATTGCTTCAGGTTATCTTAAATTTTTGACAGATTGTACAATGCACAAACATTGTATTTTCAGCAGGGAAAATAGTTCTGCTATTCTTTTGAATGAGAATTGGTTGAATCTATTATTGCTAAAATATTAGAGAAACTTATCACATTTGTTCCAGGTGAATCTGAGTCTAATGTTGCTCATTTAATATGTAGTACTTCCAGAATTGGAAGCCTCAATTCTTTTTCTTGATTTATAGCTTGGCATAGATTTTCCTTGGGATAGTTTTTCCTTCCCTTATGTGTGTGAAATTTTATGTGTTGTACCGAGATGTGGGTAAGACAGGAGCCCATGTGGAGTGTTTTAGGCTTTCAGAAACACATGGATGCTTCTGCTAGACAGCTGCTGCTATGGGCTCTGGTTCATAGCATAGAAACGTGCAGGGTTTCAGAGGTGCTGGATCCTGATTGTTGTTCACATGCCTCCCCTTACCCTCCATCCCCATCCCCAGAGGGAGAGCAAGAGTGAGACAGGTTGATGGATTAATCTTATATTCACTGGTTCCCTCTCCCAGTGGCAGCAGTGGTTGGGGCTCAGCAAAGCCAAACCAAGCCTTGAGCTCCTTCTGGTCCTGATGTGTGTGCCTGGGACCCAAGCACTTAAGCTTTTATCCACCGATTTCCCAGGTGCACCAGCAGGAAGCTGGATTGGAACTGGATCAACTGGAACTTAAGCTAGCACTCATAGAGGAGGCTGGCATTGCCCATCATGGCTTAACATGTTACAGCACAATGCCAGCTCCTGATTTCGGCTTTTCTGTTCACTCTTGTAGTAAAGAAACTATGAATGAGATGGGGGTGGTAATGGTATAGAACTGGTGATCTGAGGCCTTACATGTTTAACCTTTTAATTATTAGAGTTTCAGATCATTTACTCATTTTCCTGTAACTTTATTAAAGTATTTGATAACCCATGTATCATGCAATTAACTTAAAAGTGTGCCTACTCAATGAATTTTAGTGTATTACAAGTTATATAATTATCATCCACGATGTTTTAGAATGGCAGTTTGTTTCTCAGTTAAAGAAGACCATGTCTGTTGGATCATGCCACCAATGAGGCTGTTTGAACTGGGAGAGTTTTTAAATTAGTAGCCAAATTGCTTGTTATAAATCAACAGGATTTTTTTTTAGATTTATTTGAATATCAGATTTAGAGAGGAAAACACACACACACACACACAGAGAAAGATAGATCCATCTTCATCCACTAAGTCATTTGCCAGATGGCCACAGTGGCCAGAGCTGAGCTATTCTGAAGCCAGGATCTTTGTCTAGCTCTTCTCCCATGGGTGACAGGAGAAAATGCTTGGACCATATTCTAGTGCTTTCCTAAGGCCATTGGCAGGGAGGGGGTTGTATTAGAGGTAGAGCAGTTGGGACACAAACTGTCACCCATTGCAGGTAGCAGCTTTAACCACTATTGTACAACACCAGCTCCAAATCTTCATAAATCAGTTTTGATAATATCTTTTTAAGAATTTGACTGTTTTGTCTAAATTATGTGATTTGTTGTCATATAGGTTCCCAACCCCAACCGTGTATTATTTGAAAAACAGAGAGAGAGACAAAGATCTTGGATCTGCCAGTTCACTCTGCAATAGTCTTCATTAGCCAGGGTTGGACCAGGCGAATGCCAGAGGACCAGGACTCAATCCAGACCTCCCACCTGTGTGGTAGGAACCCAGATACTTAAGTCATCATCTGCTACTTGCAGAAGGATACATTGGGAAGCTGAATAGGGAGTGTGCCAGGATCTATCCCAGGTCCTGTAATAAGGGATGTGAGCCTCTCAAGTGACAAGTTTAAGTGATAACTTGGTGTACGTAGCTTTTATATTTTTTCTTCATAATCCATTTTATTTTGATGTCGGTAGCATGTTTCCTCATTCAGACATGATTTTAAGGATTCGAGTCTCCCCCTACCACTTGATCAATCTAACAAAACTGTGAATTTTGTTAATATTTCCAAAGATAAGTTTGATTTTGTTGTTTTAAAAATTTTTACCACTGGCTCTGCTAATCTTTATTTTCTTCCTATACTTTCTATAGTTGTACTTTTCTGTTGTCTTGAAGTGAAACATTGAATTATTGATGAAATACTGCTCTTTTTTGACTAGATAATTCTAGCTATAATATTTCCTCTAAGCACTGCTTTTGCTGTGTTTAAATCTGTTGCATTTTCATTCCTTTCAGAGTATTTTATAATTTCCCTTGTGAGTTATTTTTAATTCATTAACTTGAAAATGTATTTTTAGAAATTTACTCATGTTTGTGAAATCCCCAAATTTCCTTTTGTTACTGATTTTAAATATTCTCTTGGTCAGAAAGATATTTTGCATAATTTCAGTTGTTTAAAATATACTTTAGGCTTGTTTTAAGGCCTAACATATGATCTAGGCTGAAGAATATTCTCTGAGCCCTTTAGATTTTGTATTCTAGTGTTGCTGGCTGAACTGTTATAGATATGGGTTAGGAACCCTTAGTTTAGTTTATACACGTGTCTTGTCTTAAATGTTTGTTGAATAGATTTGTCAAGCTATTTAATTAGGACTTGTAGGTATTTTTGTGTTTCTGAATGGACTGCCTATTGATTATACTTTTCTGAGTTAATGACATGTATCTAAACAGATTAAAATAAAATTTATTTGAAAAGAAAAGCTGTATTTTGCCTGAGAGGCAGGTAAGGGGGCGGAGGCCACTTTCCAAATGTCTCCACTAGCCATGCCTGGATCAGGCCAAGCCAGGAGCCAGGGACACAATCTAGGTGTCACATGTGGGAGACCTGTGAGCCATCGCTTGCTGCTTCATAGTATGTGTGTTTACAGGAAGCTGGAGTTGGGAGCAGAGCCAGGGACAGCAATACTCAATACAGGTGTCCCAAGCAGCACATTAATTGCTATCCCACTTACTTCCGAATTTTTTCTGTTAAGAATATTTAAAATTATTGTTTATTGTGAGCTGTAAATATCGATTGCAGCCTGCTTATTCGCATTTTGTTTTGAATGACACCGAAACCAGTACTCTCACTGCTTTTCTAAGCACCAGGAATATAAATTCATAGTTGTACAAGAGATTTACAGATTTTGGTGAATGTGAATCACGCTTTGAGTTTCTACAGTTTTTTTAGATTTCTACATTGGCAAACTACTGCCATTCATGTGGATGGGATTCAGAATTGAGTATAAAAATCCATGTGTTTTGAGAAAACATACCCACATATTTTGAGAAAACATACCCGCATTATTCTTGGAAATGTGAAGATTAGTAGCAGTATCTTTGCACTACCTTAAATTTCTGTGTAATCAGCTGTGGTGTTTGAATGCATCCTGTTGTGTTGGAAGCACTTTCTGAGTCATGAAATGCTTAAATTGAGGCCAGTGTTTTCCAATATTGTTGTTAATCTGGAATCCAAATTGAGATGGTCTCTGAATAAGTACACTGTGGGAAATTTAAGAATTGTTCAATCTGGGGCCCGGTTCAGTGGCTAAATCCTTGTATTGTGTACGCTGGGATACCATATGGGTTTGTGTCCCAGTGCTCCAGTTCCCTTTCAGCTCCTTGTTTTGGGCCTGGGAAGGCATTCAAAGATGGCGGAAAGCCTTGGGTGCCTGCACCCACATGGGAGACCATGAGGAAGCTCCTGGCTGCTGACTTTAGATAATGCTCAGCTTTGGCTGTTGCGGCCGTCTGAAGAGTGAACCAGTTGATGGAAGATCTTTCTCTCTGACTCTTCTTCTTTCTGTAAATCTGCCTTTCCAATAAAAATAAATAAAACTTTAAAAATATCATTCATTTGACAAATATCAATATTCTTGCTCACCGATACAGATTCTAACAATTAGAATGTACTTATTGGGGTCAGCACAGTGATGTAGCAGGTGCATCCTCCACATTGTGACACTAGCATCCCATAAATGTGCTGAAATGGATGTGTGTCCTGCGAGACAGCAGGGGATGGTTGAAGTACTTGGGTCGCTGTCACATATAGAGATCTGGTTAGAGTTCCTGACTCATGACTGGTCTTATCCAGCTCCAGTTATTCCAGTATTAAAAGAATGAACCAGAGGATGGAGGAACCAATGAAAGAGGGATTTCTCTGTTTCTTTCTCTCCCCATCTCTATCACTCTTTCAAAAAAGTAAATAAGCATTGAAACAAAAAATTTATGGGAGGGGCCAGAAGAGTGGTATAGCAGGCTAATTCTCAGTCTGCAAGTGCTGGCATTTCTTAAGGGTGCCGGTTTGTGTTCTGGCTGCTCCACTTCCAGTGCAGCTCTCTGCTTATGGTTTGGGGAAGCAGAGGAGCATGTCTCAAATTTTTGAAACTTTGCACTGTTGAGGTAGACCTGGAAGAAGCTCCTGGCTCCAAGCCTCAGATCTGGGGAGTAAGGGAGTGAACTAGTAAATCAAAGATTCTCTCTCTCTCTCTGGAAAAAATCTACCTTTCCAGTAAGGATAGATAACTTTTTACACTGTTCTTTTTATCACTAAGTACATTTCGGAGTAGATTCAGTTATTTTGGATATGAATCACCATTAAATAGTTAACTGACTCTACATTGTTAATAAAAAATCATTTGTCTTTCCCAATGTGAATTCAAGAATATGTTGCCCATTACTGAAAAATTTGTTTTGCGCAAGTTGTTTTCACCTTTTTCGGCACTCTTTGAAATAGTGATTATTTGGAGAAACACATGGCATTTTGATAATAATTCCATATTTTGGTTTTAGCATTGACATTATGTATAGCTATCTGATTTCCCTTCACTTGGCTATATGGAAGAAATGCTTCTCTTCTCCCCTATTCCTATATACTATATTCTCCCTAATTTACAAATGTAGTCACTTTCCTACATTCATATTGACTTTCTCTTGTAGCTTCTTTTCATACTCTACATAATTTAAGTTAAAGTTGATTATTTTAGAATTGTCTTAATCAACCTTGCTGTCTAGGTTGTTTGTGTGTTGTCTTTAGAGAATTGCTATAGTGGTTTTAAATTGCAGCTAACCATGTTACTGTGTGATATTGGGCAAAGTATACGTTTTTTTCTGTGCCATAATGAGCTTTCTGTGAAAAAGGACTAATGCTGCTGTCTCCAGGTAGAGGTGGGCATCTAATCAACCCCATGGTGACAAAATGCCCCCGAGGTGCCTGGTACCCAAGACTCAAGATTGTTAGTGTTCTTTTTCCTGCCTTTCTTTTTTGTCCAGATAAGCTTCTTATTAGTAATAACTTTTTAATTACCTCTGTATCTTTCTAACCTGGCTGCACTCCAGTTACTAATAAATGTATTATTTTTACAACTGTTTTCTATATAGTCAAAAGCCCCATCTCTCTTTTTAGGTTTTGAGGCAATATTTCCCTCATTGTTTTATGGGAGAGGCTTTTGAAGTTTTTTTTTTAATTAATATCTTTTACAAATAGTTTTAGTGATAAATATAAGCTAGGGAGAAGAGAAGGGAAAGAGGGAAAGAGGGAGAGAGAAATACATCTCCCTAATCCTCTAGTTTGCTGCCCAAGTACTGACAACAACCAGGGCTAGGTGAAGCCCTGAGGTGAGGCTGGGAGGCTGGAAGTCAGTCTGATCTCCCACATGGGTGCAGGGACCCAGATGCTTGAACCTTCCGCTGCCGAAACAAGGGGCACAGGTGAGAGAGACTCAAACCAGGCACTCTAATACAGCCTGTGAACATTCCAAGCAGTGGCTTAACCACTGTGCTCAACTTCAGCCCCAGGCCTGCCTCTTACTGAAGTGTCCTTAATCTGTTGCTTGTCAGGAACAGACATAGAAATTCTTAGAAGCAGAATACTTTCCTGTATCTTATTTCTGCGAAATCTCACCCAGCAGTTAGATGTTTGGAGCTTTATTGTTTTCCTTTGGAATTTGTAATTTCCTTTAAATCATTTACACATTTCCTCTCTGCATCCCACACTGTAGCAATCAATATAACTGACTGTATTTATTTCTTGGTTGTAACTCAAATGCTGTGAAAGATTTTGGTGCTGTCAGCCATATCAGGTTGGAGTCAGGGATTGCATTTCCTAGTAACAAGCTAATACACCCAGTTACTCTGTTTCTTGCGTAATGAAAGTGTTTACTGCTGTTGCAAAGCAAATCTGAAACCTACCTTCAGAAACACTATTTCAATCTGCCTATATTTGGTTTAGTACAAATTCTGTAAGCTATCTAAAGGTTTCCTATGTAATGCTGATTAATATCCTATGTATGCATTTATCCCAGGAACTGAAGATAATTCTGCCGTCAGGCCACTTGTAAAAAGGGTACAAACAGATGGATGTTACTGCAAACCCAGAAGGCAAACAGATCAGGCACCCTTTTAATTGCCTGGGGGAAGATTTCTAGAGCCTTGGTTCCTCACAAGGACACTTTGATCTTTACTTAGGAAACAACCTCATTGGATAACTTTTTAATAAGGCAAAAGTAAATAAACGATCCTCACTGCATTCCTTCAGTACAATCTTCCTGTACCTAGATTGAAAGACAGATTCTCCAGTCAGTATGATTGTGCTTTAAAAAAAAGATTTATTTGTTATTTTTATTTGAAAATTGGATTTACAGAGAGAAGGAGATTTACAGAGAGGAGAGCATGAAAGAGAGAGAGAATATGAATGAATCTTTTATGTAGTTGATCACACCCCAAATGGTTGCAGTGGCCAGAATGAGGTCTAAACAAAGCTGGAAGCAAGGAACAATTTCCGGGTCTCCCACATGGTAGAGAGGCCCAAGGATTTGAGCCATTTTCTGCTGCTTTTCTAGGCCATAAGCAGTAAGCAAGGAGCTGGATCAAAAGTAGAGCAGCCGGGACATGAATTGCTGCCACTATGGGATGTCGAAGCATCATGCAGAGCCTGATAAACCATTGAGCAAGCCTCACAATTGCTTATTAAAAATATTGTTTCATCATCATTTTGTTTAAGAGGCAAGGAGACAGAGCTCTGATTTGCTGATTTATTTTTCAAATGATGGAAGTGGCTGGTTCTGGGTCTTGGTCAGGCAGAAACTGGGAGCTGAATTCTGGACTCCCGTTGGAAGTGACAGGACCCTAACTACTTGAACCATTACCAGTTTCCCAGGGTCTACAATAACAGAAAGCTGGAATTGACAGCACTGCCAGGGCTTGACCCCAGGCTATCCAACTTGAGATGCTGGCAGTCTGTTGAGCCTACACACTCAACATTATATTTGCATTTTTGATGTGGAACTGCATCAAGTGTATACTTAAGGTACCAGGTAAACACAGAAAGTTATAAATATTAGAATGTTACTGGAAATTGATTATGACTATTGAACAGTGTCATATCTAGGATTTTGTGATTCACAACATGGTCTTCTATAGCATGCTGTCTCTATCATTTTAGTTCCTAAAGTGTGTTAACAAATATCACAAACTATAGGGCTTGTTGCGGTGGTCTAGCAGCTAAAGTCCTCGCCTTACACACGCCAGGATCTCATATGGGTGCTGGTTCATGTTCTGGTAGCCCCAATTCCCATCCAGCTCCCTGCTTGTGGCCTGGGAAAGCAGTGGAGGACAGCTTAAAGCCGTGGGACCTGCACACACATGCGAGATCCAAAAGAAGCTTCTAGCTCCTGGCTTCTAATCAGTGCAGCTACAGCTGTTGCAGTCAGTTGGGGAGTGAATCAATGTGTGGAAGATCTTCCTCTCTGTTTCTCCTTCTCTCTGTATATCTGACTTTGCGATAGAAATAAATAAATCTTTTTAAAAAATCACAAATCTTAAACCTCTTATTATTAAGTAACCAATCCGTGCTTATTGAGAGTATATCAATAAGTGTTTAGCTACTTGAACTGTCTCTTGAATAACCTGGATAAAAGAAGCCTAGAATCCACCAGAATTTGAAATGAGACCCTAAAATGCACAGCTCACAGGTCAGAACTGAAGCAGATATAATTCAAAAACTTAAGTTTTGGAACATTGGAGAAGTAGTCCAATTTTATGCTTATGGTAATGTCTAGTAAATATTTATTTATTGATTAAAGAAATAAGTGGCACTATTAGTTTACAAGGGAGAATTAACTGGCATCATTATTTGTACCATCAAGAAAGATTATCGCTTGAGTCCATTCTTAATTACTTCTTGATTCAAAGAATTTGTGTCTAGAAGAGGCTATTAAATTTATCTGTTTTCAAGATTTAGTTTTATAAATGAGGAAGCACAGGCCTTGAGATACAAGTAGATCTTTAGTGACTGAGATAGGCTGGAAATCAGATTAGACTTGCCAAGGGGCATAAAAGAAGAGAAAATGTCCATTGCACACCCTTTCACGATTTAAGTGCATCAAGTGTGATTGACTGGGCATTCCTGAAAGCAGTGATGGTTGTAAGACTGGGGTCAAGAAGAGACTGTTTTCTTACATAAAATGTTTTATTAATATTTTTCTGCAAATCTCATTGCTTGTATCCTTGAAGTCAAAACGTCAGAACTCAATGTCTTAATAAGAAAAAAAAAATGACTTCCTAAGTTTTGCTTTGTGATCTACCTCAGTATAGGTAACCTGAAACTGCATAATTAAAAAACAATTACTTTTGATGAAGGAAAAACTTCCTTACTTGTTTTCACAGGGTCCAGTAAAGATAGAAGATGAAAAAGTACTACTTTTTTGGTGTTCATTTTGATTCTGTTAAGGAAAATCAGCTAATAAGCAAGTTATTTAAATGGCCAGGCTTGGTGCAGGTATTGTGGCATGGTGAATAAGACCTATGAGACCGGCATCCCTTATGGGTGCCTGTTCATGTCACATGGGAGACCTGAAGGAGGTCCCTGGCTTCAGCCTGGCCAAGCCCAAGATGGTGTTGTGACCATGTCGGAAGAGAACCAGTAGATGGAAGAGCCTGTCTCCAAATTCTCTCTCTCCCTCTTTCTTCTTCCCTTCGTCTGTGTAACTCTCTCAGTTAAATAAATCTTTAAAAATTTGTTTTTAAAAATAAACAACATGGCTAGACTTCTCTAAATGCTTCTTTCAAGATGAGGGGAGGTGGAAGATGCCGAGGTACACGTAGTTGTAAGGTAAAGAACTCCTAACTGTCCTGTGAGTACACTCGCTCTCGGGCTGAAGGGCCCATGTGGCTTCACATTTTCACCTTGGAGAAACAGCCGTGCCTCGTAGTTTTCCAGAGCATCGTACTCTGGCTGACATTTGTGCAGGAGAGAGAATGAGTAGGCTGATAGGAAAGCAAAATTTTCAAGGACAGTTTTGCTGTTGGAAGAGTAAAAGCCTGAATCTTACTGTATTTTACCCTCAAGCTGTATCATTGATTCACTGAACAAACACTGCCTGAATATCTGCTCCCTTTCAGGTTCTGTTCTAGGTGTCCGCGTTATCACAGTGCACAAACCAATGATCACTGTCTCCAGAGCTTTCATTCTGGTAGGATGAGGCAAAATGTCAGATTTCTCCATTCCCTTGAATGCTCCCTTGGGATCATATTCTCTAAGATTTTTTTCATCATTTTTTCTTAAAATCTTCTAAGAATTCAACTTTATTTCAATTTCCTTTTTTTTTTTTAAAGATTTATTTATTTTATTACAAAGTCAGATATACAGAGAGGAGGAGAGACAGAGAGGAAGATCTTCCATCTGATGATTCACTTCCCAAGTGAGTCGTAACGGCCGATGCCGTGCCAATCTGAAGCCAGGAACCAGGAACTTCTTCCGAGTCTCCCACGCGGGTGCAGGGTCCCAAAGTTTGGGCCGTCCTGGACTGCTTTCCCAGGCCACAAGCAGGGAGCTGGATGGGAAGTGGAGCTGCCAGGATTAGAACTGGTGCCCATATGGGATCCTGGTGCATTCAAGGCAAGGACTTTAGCTGCTAGGCCACGCCACTGGGCCCATTTCAATTTCTTTTACTTCCTCTGGCTCCCATTAAATTTCACCAAAAGCCAAAGCTCCCAGTATCATTTTTGAACCCTTTATTTGCCCAAGAGTTTCTGTCCGATAAAGCTCTTGTAGAGTGTGAATTTGATTTGCGTGTTTCTGAGCTTCTTGGAATGTTTCATTAGGAATTCCAAGTGTTTCCAGATCATTTTCCAGTAAGATTTTGTCAACAAGTATGTGTCACCTATTTGCATTGTGTGTGTTTCTTTGTTGGGAGCATAGAAATCAACATTTGTGGTTGGGTGAAGAAATGTGTAAGATTTGCATCAGTTAGGGGATTGACATTTTAGGCTGGGAAAGAGTGAATCTCAGAGGTTAAAGGGATGAGGAAGAGAAAAAGAGCACTTAGAAAGAAATCACCCAGTGTTACTGAATGCACTGAGTGCTTGTAATCACAGTGAGATCAATAACTGTTTCTGAGCATTGACCAGAAGCACACGGGTGGAGCTGCTTTCTAGTGTCCTTGGTGAAGGATCTACAAATGCCTTGCAATTTGATAAAATAAACCAAGATTTTGATTCACAATGCTTTTTTAGGACTGGGTGAAATGTCTCAGAATTAGTGGGTATTATTGAAATGATATTTTATCTTTGAAAGCCTGTGTGGTAGTGCTAATGCTTCTACTTTAACATAATAGAGAAATTTAATCTTTAATGATATTCCTCTAACCATTACCTTTAAAAGGCCAATTTAGCCTCAATTTTAGTACCTGGGAAGTTGAAATGGGATCAACATATTGTAAATCAAAATGTCTTAGAGCTCAATGACAGAAAGAAATTATAAAGTGAAAATTTTATTTTATGTGTAACTGTGAAAAATAAAAATAAAAAAAGTTACTGGCTTCTAATCCTCCCAGCTCCAGCTACTCTGGCTCTTGGGGAGTGACCAGTGGATGGACAGACTGTCTGTTTCTGACTTTCAAATGAATGAATACGTCTTGGTTTTAGGAAAGAATATACTTTGGGTCATAGCCTAGTGGCCAAAGTCCTTGCCTTGGATGTGCTGGAATCTCATATGGGCAGCAGTTCAAGTCCTGTCTACTCCACTTCCTACCCAACTCCCTGCTTGTGGTCTGGGAAGGTAGTAGAAGTCAGCCCAAAGCCTTGGGACCCTGCAACCTCCTGGGGAATCTGGAAGAGGTTCTGTGCTCCTGGCTTCGGATTGGCTCAGCTTTGGCCATTGTGGCCACTTGGAGAATGAACAAGCAGATGGAAGATCTTTCTGTCTCTCCTTGTTTCTGCAAATCTGCCTTTCCAATAAAAATCAGTAAATCTTTAAAAAAATAAATATACTTCTAAGGACAAATAGAATATATTAAATATAAAGCATGTGAATATTAGTTTAACATAAATTCCCAGATTGCTTTCCAAAAACAGTGCACTGAAATTTATTTTCATTTATATGCACTAACATTTTTCATTTAGTATTTTTGCCACTATTTATAACACAAATGAGGGGATGGGAAAATTTAAATACTCCTGAGCTGCATCGAGTCAGAAGTATATTCATACTACTGTACAACCAATCTCTAGAATAGTTTTGATCTAGCAAAACTCGACCTTGATTTTCTTTAAACAACTTCTTGTCTGAATGCCTGAATCTCTGGCATTCTTAATCCATGCTTGAGTTACCTCATGCAAGCAGCAGTAAGTACTTGTCTTCTTGGTGGACTTTTCTACATAGTATAGTGTCCTCAAGACTCACCCAAATGCAGCCTGTCAGAATTTCCTTCCTGCATTATAAGGCTGTATAATAATCCATTATGTGGATGTTGTTTATCCATCCACAACTTGATGGATGTTTGGGTTGGGTCCGCCTGCTATGAACAGCGATTACAGATAATCTGTAAGACCATAATGTTCAGCCTTTTTTCTTAAAGATTAATTTATTTGAAAGTGTTACAGAGAGAGAGCAAGAGAGAGAGATATTTTATCTGCTGCTTCACTCGGCTGGGGCTGTGTCAGACAGAAACCAGTAGATAGAAGTTTCCTCAAGATCTCACAAAATAAATTAAAAAAGTAACTCATGAAGTAGTTATTTACATTAGGATATTTTTGACAACACTTAGTTTCTTTATCTTGCAGATATATGGCTCTAATGCCATAATGTGATAACACGTCTTCCAAAGATAGCTTCCCCAATATACTTAAACCATAATCTCTGGACAACACAGCATGCTTCTTATTTATTGTTGGACTCTGTGTCCTCTCTTTGAACATGAGCCTTGTTTGCCACAGCCTTGGCTGGTACTTTTAAGTGCTGCTGTGTGACTTCTGCGGCTTAGTGATACACAAATGCTGCTGTGTACTTCCAAGTTTGGGGAGCTTGTAGCTGGAATCCAGCCAGCATACCATGAGGAAATGTACAAGGATATTGGCTGGGAACCCAGATAACTAGTATCAAGTGAAAGAGTGAGATTTTTGTAATTCAGTCATTTTTATTGGAAAGGCAGATATACAAGCGAGAGAGATACAGAGAGAAAGATCTTTCATCTGCTGCTTCACTCCCCAAGTGGCTGCAGTGGCTGGAGCTGAGCCAATCTGAAGCCAGGAGCCTGGAGCTTCTTCAAGGCTTTGGCGATTCTATACTGCTTTTCCAGGTTACAAGCAGGGAGCTGAATGGGAAGTGGAGTAACCAGGAGTTGAACTTATGCCTACGGGACCCTAGGGCATGCAAAGAGAGGACTTTAGCCACTAGGCTACCACGCCAGGCGGAGAATGAGTTTTTAGATGATCTTCACCTTCAGGCATTGAATACCTTCCTCCCAACAACAACTAATCATATATGCAGGAAAGAGGAGCTTTTCTCAGGTTACAGATGCATAAACAAAATAAAATGATAATGGTGATTTTAAGATAAGTTTGGGATAGTTTACTTTACAGTAGTGGATAACCAGAACATATAATATTATATATATATATAACATATATATATATAATAACTGATATACCTACATAACTGATTATAAAATTAAGAGGCATTGCTTACTTATTTTTCCCACACTTACACTCTAACACCCACACAGTCCGTGAGTTTTACTTAGCAATACCCTGTGTTATGGATGTGTTTGTAGTGGTGTAGAGAATAAAACTGTCTTCTCAGCTCTTTCACCTCCTAGTTTATGGGCAAGCTATTTGCTTCATCCAAAAAAAGATGCGGCAAATACTAACGCATCAAGCTCAGCGTTACTGTGAGAGTTACTGAGTTAGTGCTTGTGAAGCTCTCAGAGTAGTACCTGACACACAGGAAGTGTTCAGTAAAAGTTAGATACTGTGCAAACACAGATACTATGATGTTTGCAGGGCACCACCATTCAGGTAACCTTCACCACAGCAGTCACAAAGGTACTGTTTAGTCATATAATGCACAAAACCTAGTAGGTTACATAGATGACACTGGTTGAGCAGATGTAGGCATTCGATTTAACTTGCTACTTATGGGCTTATATTTTAGTTCGCGTGTGTGTAAATTATTTCAAAAGTAGACACAACTCTTATTCCACATAAAGCATGGGAAAATGATTTAAATTTTATATTGATTTTATTGTTGAGTTAGCACAAAAGAAAAAAGCTTCCTTAAGAAATTATTAAAATAATCACCTATAGATACTTTTTAAAGCTTAGTTTATTTTTTTTTTGTACAAAAAGGTTGTAAGGACTTAAGTTACAGAAACATGTCTATTGTCCATCATATGACTCCTGATAGCACTGTTATATAAAAATAACGGAGTTCTTAAAAAATACTGATTTATTTTGTATTGCAGTTTCTTTTAAAAATGTACTTTAGTATACCTGACTAGATGGAAAAGAAAAATGCTGTTAACTTCCTATCTTATAGAGAAAGCTGGAAAGACAAATTAATTAGAATCACATTTAGCGATGGGTTACAGGACTCGGGTTTTGTTTTGTACCAGAAATATCATGAGGAAGGCAGTGCAGTGCTGGAATGGCAGCTGCGTGCCGCCAGGAAGGTTCTGGCCTCCTGTAGGCTTAATGTTCACGGTTGCACAATGACAGCCCCAACTTCAGACAGCTCATTTACATTTCCGAAAGCAATAAGGGGGAAAGTGCCAAATACTGCTGAAAGCTGATTTTGTCTCCGCCCCCTTTTTAAAATCAGGAAGTAGTAGCATTTCCAGTAGTTGTTTCATTGAGCTTCTGCCTCCATTTCGTAAGTCATATGACTCCTGCTAACATCAAGGGCATTGTGTTGGTGATTGCTGCATAATAAATTATTCTCTCTTAGAGGCTTAAAAACACGAACATTTATTATTTCGACGTTCCTGTGTGTAGGCCAGGAATTCAGGCACAGCCTTACTGGGTGCTTCAGGCTCAAAAGTTGCTCACAAGATTGCATTCAGAACCTCAATAGGGCTGAAACTTCACCTGGACACCTAGAAGAGAATCCACTTTTTAAAAATACTTATTTTATTGAGAAGGCAGATTTACAGAGATAAGGAGAGATAGAAAGATCTTTATTTGCTGGTTCTTTCCTCAATTGATCCACAGTGGCCAGAGCTGAGCTAATTGAAAGCCAGGAGTTTGCTCCATAGGAGGCTTTGGCTGCCGGGTTCGAGGCTTTGGGCAATCTTGTATTGCTTTCCTAAGCCACAAGCATGGAGTTGGAGGGGAAGTGGAGATGCCACAACTAGGACGTGTGAACAGAAGCCAATATGGAATACGGTGCTAGCCAGTTGAGCCATCATGCCAGTCCTGAGAATCCATTTTTAAAAAGACTTCTTAATTTGTAACCCAGAGTTAGCAGCAAGAAACAGAGAGTAATAGAGAAAGATACCTTCCCTCTGCTAAGTCACACCCTGGATGGCTGCGCATCAACTGGTGAGCCAATCCAAAGGCAGGAGTGAGGAACTCGTTAGGATTCTCTCATGTGGGCAAAAAGCCTGGGCCAACTCGGCTGCTTTCCCTGGGCCGTTAGGGAACTGAAGCAGACGAGAGGCAAGTGGAACACAAACCAGCACCTGTCGGGGATGCCAACATCACAGTAGGTTAGGAGGATCCACTTCTACTCACTTCTGTAGTTGCTGGAAGGACGTATGGGTTCAGTTCTTGGCTAGCTGTTACCCAGGCTTCTCTGTTCCCGCCAGCAGGACCTTTTTGCTCTTCATGGGAAAAGCCATATTTTCAGTATGAACACATGGGAGCAGAACAAAATGGAAGCTACAGGATTCTTTAAACCTGTCTTTAGAAAGTGCTGTCACGGTATGTTTTCCTTGTGCTCGCTGGCCTGTAACTCATGGACTAGGATCACAGAGGGACGTAAATAATAGGAAAGGCGTAACAGGAGTCCAGAAAGGTGCAACTTACCATTGCACATGAAATCAAGAAAAGGAGAATGAATATCGGGGATGTAGCTAGTCATTGTTTCAGAGAATGGATAAACAGTACCGAGTTTGGAGATAGAAGGAATTGAATTTGAGTCATAGAATTGGCAAATGTTAAATGAGTTAATTTACTTCTTTCAATTTGGACAAAGTCACAAGATCATTGTCTAAATTAAATGAAATAGGATAGCATAAAAGTGGGCTTTGTAAGTATTAAATGAGCTGTGGCCCTTCTATTATAATGCGATGGAGCTGGAGCTACAATTCAGTTTTTCTAAAGGGAGTGGCCATGGTTTTCAGCACTATGACAAGTTGTAGCCCAAGCATAATGAATCCTCACATCTAGGCTATTTAGTTTTTTATTTAGAAATTACTTTTTTTTTTTTTTTTTAGTAGGCCATCTCACTGTTTGAGCAAATGCTAAGGAGCTATATACAGCAAAGCTGAGTCTCTGCAGCTGTGCTGTTCGAATACCAGAGCCAATGTGGTGGTGTTGCAAGCTGGTCTTCTCCCTGTGGGGCTGGCATACCATACCAGGCCTGGTTTGTGTTTCTGTTTTCCAGTTCTGGTCCAGCTCCCTGCTTGTGGCCTGGCAAACAGTGGAGGATGGTTTAAGTCTTTGAGCCCCTGCACCCACATGGGAGACCTGAAAGAAGCTCCTGGCACCTGACTTCAGATTGGCTCAGTTCCAGCTTTTATAACCAGCAGAGAAGACCTCTCTGTCTCTGTCTCTCCTTCTTTCTGTCATCCTGCATTTCAAATAAAATATATATATATATTTGTAAAGATTTATTTATTTTTATTACAAAGTCAGATATGTAGAGAGGAAGATCTTCCGTCTGATGATTCACTCCCCAAGTGAGCCGCAATGGCTGCTGCTGCGCCGATCAGAAGCCAGGAACCAAAAACTTCTTCCAGGTCTCCCATGCGGGTGCAGGATCCCACAGCACTGGGCCGTCCTTGACTGCTTTCTCAGGCCACAAGCAGGGAGCTAGATGGGAAGTGGAACTGCCAGGAAACTAGCTGCCGAAACCGGCACCCATATGGGATCCCAGCGCATTCATGGCGAGGACTTTAGCTGCTAGGCTGTGGCACTGGGCCCAAAACATAAATATGTTCTTTTAAAAAGCATTTAAACACCAAAGTACATGCTCCCTAGATCGTTGAAAAATAGCTTTTATTTCTAAAAGGAGACTTTATTTATTTATTTAGCCTTTCTTTGGGTTAGATGAAGGTATGTTAAGAACTTGTTGCAAAGCTACATTTGTTTTGTTGTTGTTCAATCATTAGGGTAAGTTACAGTTTTTGTGCTAGATGGGAACTGATTCTTTAGGTGAAAATCATCTATGTTGAATGGGGGGAAGTGTGGATGGAGGAGGGCTGCATTCATATGCAGCTTTGGGAGCAGGGCTTTTCCTTAACTTTCACCATTGAAACTATAGAAATGGTCTGCAAATGAAATCCTACCCAGAATCCAAACATGTGAAACAGATGTGTTGCTCATTTTCTTACTATTAATTTTATTTGTAATTCTAACGAACAAAATTTATTATAAAAAATTTTTAAAATTCCTTTATGTCATTTTGAGTGGATTAAATAATCTCACTCTAGAATTCAGTATATTGGTATAGTATAATCACTTAATAATACAGTCATTAGGCCTTCTCTGTGGCCTAGCAGCCAAATCCTTGCCTTGAACATGCCAGGATCCAATATGGGCGCCACTTCTAATCCTGGAAACCCTGCTTCCCATCCAGCTCTCTGCTTGTGGCCTGGGAAAGCAGTCAAGCCCAGAGGCTTGGGACCCTGCGCCCGCGTGGGAGACCTGGATGAAGCACCAGGCTTCTGGCTTCAGATTGGTGCAGCATTGGCTGTTGTGGTCACTTGGGGAGTGAATTATCGGATGGAAGATCTTCCTCTCTGTCTCTCCTTTCTGTGAATCTGACTTTGCAATGAAGAGTTAAAGTAACTGTTTAAAAAATAGTCATATATTTCTTATTTCTTCAATAGTTATATCATGAGTATCTGCAATATGCACGGCACCAGTGAATTTACTGTGGGGTAGTCAGACATGAACATATATCATTGTAGCCAAAAATCCTGAAAAAATCACGAAGTAAATGGTAAAGAGCATGCGAGGGAGGAAGGAATTCCTTCTAGCTAACGGATCCTGGGCAAGTCACTCTAGTGCATGGCCGAGTTCTGATCAGAGATGGTGCACACTAAGCATTTAAAGGAAGACTTGCTGACATTGTCGCCTTGTCTGCTTAAGTGCTTGGTTGACATAAATAGGAGCTGTGTTTCCTACAATATAATCAGAATAGAAGGCCTTTTGAATCAAAATACTTAACCTCGCTGCCCTAGGAAAAGTAAGAAGCATTGCCTTTGCAGGAAGGACTTGGCCCTGCTCTCTGTGGGTCCTTTATATTGCCTATTGGTAATTTAGCCAATGCCCCAAATGGGGTCATGAAGAACAAGTCAGGAAGAAGAGAGGAGGGTGAAAGGCCCTGAATGGAAGCCGTACCATGGATAAGCTGAATAGTGGAAACTTCATCGAGTATGACTCTGTGGTAGAGACACTACTGAATGCTAGTTAAGAACCATGGTCCTGGAGTTAACCTGCCTGCAGCTGTCAAGCTGTTCTGTTGCTTTCTTCTACATACGAATTCTTAAAGGAGTTAGCTGGTACATAATGAGCCTTTAGTATTTGTTGGCTATTATTGTTGTTGGAAGTGTGACAGATTTCCAGGATCTCAATTTTTGGCAAATAGAAGTTTAGGGTTGGGCATTTGGCCTAGTAGTTAAGACTCTACTTGAGAATATGTATCTCTCATCCCAGTACTTGAATTTGAGTCCTGGGGGGGTCCATTCCTGATTTCAGCTGCCTCCTGCTGTGCACCCTAGGATTCAGATATTCAGATGAAGTTATTAGGATGGGCTATGACTCAGGCACTTGACTCTGTTATCTGGTTAGGAGACCTGGATGTAGGTCTTGGTTCCTGGTTTTGCGCGGCCCAGGATGGGTCTGTTGCAGGCATTTTGGTGAGGGAGGTGTTACGTCTGTCTCTCAAATTAAAAGAAAGAAAGAGGGAGAGGGGGAGAGAGGGAGGGAGGGAGGGAGGGAGGAAGGAAGGAAGGAGGGAGTTCTCAGAGGCAAATCAATGAGCTCTTTGTAGCATAGTTATTTCCAGGGTAGCTGAAAATCAAAGTTTCAGTGCATGATATTAGATTGTGGTTATTCTAATTTCCTAATCTTATAGGAGAAGGAGACAGGGTCCTATCAAGGCCTTTTTGGTACTCTACTGAATTTAGCCCTCTCAGAGTATTTTTCCCCTAAGGCTATAAACTGGTTGAATTAAAATAATGAATGTGTAGCCCTTTTAATTCATGGAATTAGAATTCTGTAGTCCAGGTGGCAGCAGGACCATCTTTCTTCTGATTCTGGACAGAATCCTCCCTTATCTCTTTCTTATTTTGGCCCTCTGTCCTCAGTTTTCCTTGGCTTGCATCTGCATTACTGCAAGTTCTGCCTCTGTTTTAACATGTTGTGTTTTTTAAACATTTTTTTTTATTTTTGCTTTAAAAAAAATAAGATTCATGTATTTCTTTGCTTGAAAAGCAGAGTGAAAGAGAGAAGAGACCCGGGAGAAGGAGGTAGCTAGCTAGCCATGTTCCATCCAATGGTAACCCTCCCAAATGGATACAACATCCAATTTTGTGCCAGACTAAAGCTAGGAGCCAGCAACTCCACTAAGGTCTCCTCTGTGGTTGGCAGGGGTTCAGGTATTTAGGCTGAGTTTTCCTGCTTTCCTAGCAGGTAAGCAGGGAGGTGGATTTAAGGCAGAGAAGCTGACACTTAAACTAGCACAATGATATGGGATGTGGGGCTTGCCAGTGGCAGTTTCCTGTGCTGCTCCATGACACCAACCCAGAGTTTCGCATAGCTTTTTTCTTCAAAGACATGAGTCATATTGGATCGCATCAGATGATGCATCCTAATGACTTCATATTAACTTGATCCTGTCTGCCAAAACCCTGTTTGCAAACAAGCTTACATTCTCACTTTATGCATGGGTATGTATCACTTTGGGAGGACATAACTCAGTCATAACACAGCTTTCAACACTGAGGTTTGAAACTCAAAGGGGCTCCAGACATGTTTAAAAGTTTATTAATACAGCAGCTTTAGAGCCCTGACAAACATTGTAGTATGACTGTATGAGCTTTTGCCCTGTATGTTAGGTTGCTAAGTCATTTCTCTCTCCAGGGTGGATTCATTGAGCTTGTTTCCATTTTGTAAATATCTATGAATTCATGTCAAAGCAACAGTAATTCTGGAATTCCCTGGTGGTTGACAGTTGGCTCTTTCATTTTCTTTCTTTTTCATTTATAGAAGCTTTATGGCTTGGAGATATTGCATGTATCCTCAGTTAGAGTCCTGGGATCAAATTGTTTCAGATTTATTGCTGCACAAGAAGGGTAATGTATTTTCTGTTTAATTCCTTGGGAAGAGTCACACATGGCATCCCAGCAGGTTCAGTAAATCATATGTCCTGGGGGAGGAACCCAGATGGCATGAAGCTACTGACCTAGTGCAGAGGGTTGAGGCTGCTGAAGGCATAAAGCTTGGCCTCCTTCTGTTAGCTTGAGCTGGGGCTGTGTCACGGTCTACCACTTTGCCATTTGTCTCTGTGGATCCTGAAGGCTGAAGATAAAAGTTTCAAAGGTTTAGCTGCCTGTAATTCACGACTGAACTTGGTTAGAAGTCAGATCAAGTAAAAGAAAATGAAAATGTCATTGCACAAGAGAAAAATGAAGAGTCTGGTACAAGTGCAGTATTTTTAAATAGAGCTTTTTGTTTTCCTTTAGTTACTTTTGTTTTCTGTGTAGCTTTTTAAGACAATGCTTTTCATTTTAGAACAGCTAAAATTTACTGTTTTGGACAAAAAATAGAAAATAGCTAATCTGAAGCTTTTGAAAGAAAAGAATGCTGGATGGGGCACCATCGTATTCATCATAGTGATTCCTTCTTGGAAAAATATGTAATAACCCAAACAGGATGATGGGGAAAAATTACATTGTTTTAAGAAAATAGAGAAATCAAAGTCATGTTCTTTTGATGTGATAAGCAGTTCACATTACTTATACCTTGTTTCTATAGAATTGCTCTTAAATAAAACTTCCCCAAAATTTATATTGTAGAATCGTGCATCACAAACTTCACAAAGGTGAAACTGATAATTTTAAATAATTTTAAGGGACAGGCGTGGTGATACTGACTATATCCCCTAACAGAGTGCTGATTAGACTTCAAGTAACTACCAGTCCAATCCAGTTCTGAGAACCCTGGGAGGCAGTGGATGATGGCTCAAGTGGCTGGGCAGCTTGTCCTCACGTGGGAGAACCAAATAGAGTGCTAGGCCTTGACGTCAGCCTGGTTCAGCAGTAACTGCTGAGTCATTTTTAGGGAATTATTCAGCACATGAAAATTGGATTTTTCTCTTTTTTCTTTGTATATGTTTCTCTGTCATTGCCTTTCAAGTAGATAAAAATAGTTTTGGGAAATAAATAATTTAAGATATTCATGTTTTTGTTTACAATACACATCTTCCATGAATTTTTTGAAGACCCTGGTATGCATTGATTTCGGGTTGTTTTTGCATGAAAATAAGCTTATATTTTCCCAACATTTCTTTAATTCTTTGAAGTACTTTCCAAGAGCATTTGTGTAGTTACTGTAATAGAAAGAATTATTTTCTTGCATGTGGGTGAATATACATGTTATTCTACCCAATATCCCCTGAGCTGAATTGTTTATTGATTCTTATTGCAATGCTTCCTAGGTTTGGGTTGAAAGTTTGAAATGTAAAACTTTTTGAAAAGAAAACCCCAATTATGAAGCTGACTTTAGTGACTGAAGTAAGTCCATCTTAAGTGGTATGGTAAAAAATTAGGATGCTTGAGCTATTCTCATTACATGTAACAATATAATAATGAGGAAAAACAACTTCTTCAGCAGTAAAGAAGCATATATTGTGTGATTTCCATTTATGTAAAGTTCAACAAGTGAAACTGATCTGTGATATTGAACGTCATAATGGTATCGTACATTGTGGGGTGGTAACCCTGGGAGAGGACTCAGTGGGAGCTTCCGGAGTGCGGTAGTCTGTATGTGCTTGGTAATCACACGAGAGAAAATTCGTTGAGCTTTCTACTTAGTTATTTGTATACTTTTCACTTACCCTGTTTATGTATGTTAAAAGGTTAAAATGAGATAAAATCTGATGAGCTTTTAGACTTTGCTTAAGATTGTGTCATCCTGAAGAAATGTAGATTTTGTATGTATTTCTATAAAAATTTGACCTGATGCTGGTTGTTATGCAAACACACATATACAAACTTATGCATTTGTAATTGTACTAGAATTCCCTGGTGTCTATTGATGTTCCTTGTAATTAACACTTTTATTTCTATTTCTGAAATTGTATTTTCAGTCACATATCTGAGTGATCATAGGCCTCTATGAGGGATCAGAGTTAGTTTTAATTTGTACACAGTGGGAATATATAATTTGTTTCTCAAGTATATTTATGATTTTGATTGTCCATATTACATGTTTAAGTATGTGTTTATGAATGTAAAGATTGAACAGACATGGAAGATTAGGAGAATGCGAAGGAGTTGAGTTAGAGTGGGTTTGAGTGGAAATGGTAAAATTGTACGACACGACAGTTTAGATGTTGTTTCATAGAGTAAGGTGATGAAGTTTTCTTTTGGCTGGATTTTCACACTTCATTGGAATTGCACTCCAGCCATTGGAATTGGACTCCAGCCACTGATGGAATGGATTTAACTGTTTCTGTAGTTGAAATGATAGAGTGAAAGTATAAGGAATTTAGGTTTTGCTTTCATGATCAATGTAAAGATACTTTAGTTCTGTGCTAGGTGAGATACATGAGATCTAAAACAAAATATAGTATGCCATGTTCTCTGCCCACGAAATATCTTATTCTCTGGTTGGAGAGACAGGGCATGTTAGAGATAAAGTACTTAAAGGAAAATAGTGTGCAATGTAAGTGGCATAAATTTATAGTGACAGTAACAGCATTTGACACTGTGAATTTCTGTGCCAGTCAAGTGAAAAGGAACAGTTTGATAATGGACTATGGCAAAGGGATTGGCTGTGCAATCTGTTGCAAAACGGTGTATAAATTATCACCACATAGGAACATTTTCAGCGTCATAGTAATCAAAGAATCAGAACTTAAAATTTTACATGCCAGATTGGCAAAACAAAAAATTATGGTAAATAATGTTGATAAAACTTTATAAACTGGGAAACCACAGGTGATGGTCTGAAGTCATTTCACCTTTGCCACTTCTGTGGGAGAGCCAGGTTAAGATTTATTCTACTGGCTTTGACATGGCTAATCCTGGCCACTGCAGGCATTTGGGGAGTGAACCACTGATGAAGGATCTCTACTTCAAACAAATAAAAGTAATTAAACGAATGAAAATGTATGTAGAGAAAAATGGACAAGGGAAGTGAAAAAAATACAGCATTGCTTTAAACTCAAGAATCTGGAAAGAGTATAATCGAATATTCCACTTATACCAAAATGTCATTTCTCGTAGTTTTAATGCCTGGGTTTACTAGGGGGATGATAGTAAAGAGAAACCACAACTGCTAATAGCTGGTCCACTCTTAGTTGATGCATTGTCTTGGGAAAGTCAGTAGGATACTTCAAAAATTATTTCAATGTTATGTTATCCTTGTTCTTTTATTGAGTGACATTAGAGTGAATTGCTTTTTAAGGTAATGTAATTATCTTTTCTGGAATTATTTAAAAATAGGACAAATCCTTGTAGGTCTGTCATGTTTTGATTTAGGCCAACAGAGGTCAAATGACTCGACAGACCACAGGACCTTTGATTTAGTAGTATGAATTCATTCAACTTCAAAAACCTCAAAAAATACTTGTTCGGAAACCAGAGTTTCTGAATCAAAGGAAGTACAAATGGTTTACCAGTCTGAAAGAAGGATTTTGAAGTACAGTTTCTTTTTTCCCTAAGTTTTCATCTCAGAGAAGGAAAAAAGCAACCTTAAAAAATGAATGAATACTCTTGAATACCTTCAGAGTATTTTTTGATAATGAGGAAATACTTTACACTTTATGTTTTTTTTTAAAAAAAATACTTTTTAGGAATGGTTCTGTTGAAGAAAAGCAATTACATATGACACGTAAATTATTAAGTCTTCCCATTGTTCATAACTAGAATATAGAAGACTTATGGCTGTGTTATAGAAAGAATTGAAGTGACTTTTATCTGTTAATGCGTAGGTGGTATTGAAGTAGAAACATGACAAGATGGCAGGGGTTAGCTTTCATCTCAGCATCTAATTTGCTGTGTGATGTTTCAGAGCTCGCCTTAACATAACCGTTGTGTCCTGTTTCCTTTTATCTTCTCTCACCAAGCCCTCTTTTGGGGATCAGGAATTTGAGGATCTAAAGACAATTATGTGACCTCAAGATGTGCAAATATAGAAACGATTTGCATAAAAGTCAAATTACATGGTTCTAGAAATCTTCCGTGGGCCTCAGCTGTTTGTGAATCAATGTAAATGTGTCAGTAAGAACATGGAGACTACAGAGTATGTTGAGTGAACAATGGGTCCAGCATCTCAATATGACTAGCTGGACCACAAAAACTGTGAGAGCAGTCCAGTAATGAGCTGTCAGACATAACTGAGGAACTGTTACCTGGAAGAGTAAGTTTATTCCAGATTGTTTCAGAGCTAGGTTGTCTGAGCCACCACAGGATGCAGGTGGATATATGTTAAAATTTAATGAAAATAAAGATGGAGTGATACAGTCAGATGCATTTCAGCTGCTCTATAGCTCCATGTGGCTAGTCAGTGGCTGCTGGCCTGGGCAGCACAGACATGAAAGACTTCATCACTGTAGAAATTTTAGACTAAGCTGCTCTAAAGTTCGAATTTTTAATAGAAGTGAATTACAGGAAGTAAGGTTTCAGCTCATTGTGAAGAAAAGTGCTCTATCAATTTTAACAGCCTGGGGCCTCATCTGCTGATCTGGCTTTGAGCAGTGAGCTTTCTGTCATTGAAAGGGCTCCTGCAGAGATGGAAGCCTCCCTGGTTGTCATGTTGTATAATAGAGTCTACACATGGAACCTGGGGTGTTTAAGTAGGAAGAGGACTCTGCAACCCAACAGTTCTCTTAAGATGGATGTAGACGGTGACTCAAAGCAAAGTGGTTTTGCCCAAAGTTTTATCGTTGTTTAGGGACAAAGATGAGGTAAAATAAATCCTAGTTTAATACTTTGTCCATTCCACTCAGTGACTAATGCTTTAACAACAAGGACTTTAGGTTTCTTTTGAATAACATTTCTAATTCTGGTGTGAGCCAACTTTTCCATTATTCTTACTATTCTTCAATGAATACATCACTGCAGATAAGCTGTATTGGCTACCAGTGGAAGACATTAATTTTATTTCCACCTGCATATCTTTGCCATTGTTATACACTTCATCAAAGTGACACTTCCTAATTCTACTTGTTTCCAAACTTCTGCTCAGCCCAGAGTACTCAAACCATACTATACCATTCCTTCTCTTTATTGAAATACCTTGTCACATGTATGTATGTATGTGTGTGTGTATATCTATGTATCTCTCTTTATTACATTTTGTCTTGTTGCCCTAAATGACCATATTGGTATGTATGCTTTTTCTGTCTCCCTCACTAGAATACAGTTTCAGTGAGGGCAGGGACCTTACCTTGCTTACTAAACACCATATGCTTACCATCCAGCACATGCCTTAGTACTATAATAGGAGCCCGTAAGGGATCCCGGCGCCTTCAAGGCCAGGACTTTAGTTGTTAGGCCACACCCCCGGGCCCATGGGCCATTCTCTTCTGCTTTCTCAGGTGCATTATTAGGCAGCTGGATTGATAATGGAGCAGCTGTGACTCAAACCAGAGTCCATATGGGATGCTGACACTGTGGGTGGTTGCTAACTTGTTGTGCTGTGGCCAGGACACCAACAGTGGATTCTTTTGAAGGAACTGTATGATGTGGGTACTAACAGAAGAGAGGCCTTAGGACAATTAGAAGGTGATAGTGGAGACAAAGGGAGACACCTTTTGGGGGAAGCCTCTGGCACCTACATTTGCAGTAAGTATTAAATACCCAGTACAGCATGTCTGGGTTTCAACACGAAACTCAAGGCATGCTTAAAAATTGAGGGAAAAGCACAGTGTAAAGACACAAAGCATCAGAATCAGACTCCAGTATGACACAGATCTGAAATTATCAGACATAGAATTTAAAATAACTGTGATTCATATGTTAAGTGATCTAATAGAAAAATACAGAAGGAAGAACAGATGGATAATGTAAGCAAAGAGATAGAAAAATCTAAGAAAAAATTCAAAAGGAAATGCCTAGAACTAATAGACATTAGCAAAGATGAAAAAATGCCAGGAGATTGGACGTGGCTCAGGAAAGTCACAGTAAGGTTGAACTTAAGTCTGGAGAAACATTGCAAATCAAAATGCAAAGATAAAATGTAGTGAAAAAAGAAGGATATGAGTAGAACATTCAAAAATCCTGGCATAGTTTCAAAAAGCCAAAACTATATTGCAAGACCAGAAGCTGAAAACAAAGTTGGGATGAAATGAAAGATGTTTGGGGATGTATGTGAAGGAGCAATTCCCGATACGTTCTCCAAATTAATGACAAATGACTAACCTTGAGTCCGGGAAATTCAAGGAAAGCCAAGGAAGAGGAATCTTCCCCCAACCCCCAAATCTATCTATTGGTGTAGGATGGTCAGACTACAGGCTGAACAGAAAATGTTGCAAGTAGCTGGGGGGATGTTACTTTATCTGCTGAGAGAGGAGAGTAAGAATTATCCTGGGTTTTTTCATCAACAGACCATGGAGGTTAAGTGAAACATTTAAACTGTTGAAAGGAAAACATTCCCACAAACTTTGGATCTTTTATCTGTGTAAATGATCCTTTAAAAATGAAGACAAATAAAACTGAGGAAATTCATTATGAAAGGAAAGTACATAATTCAGTTTCTAAATTCTATATTGAAGAAGTACATCTGAGGTGAAAGTAAATCCTTTTTCTCAGTACTAATTGATCTAATGAAACGATTTGAAGCATCAATTACTGTAGCTTATAGGTGATAACACAGATAAGTGAAATAAATGAGAGCAGTGGTACAGTGTTATTTGAGGATGAGTTTGGATTAGTTTAAATGTGTATTACAAACTCTAGTAGAACCACCAATAGAATAGTATAACTGATGTTCAGAGGGAAAATGTTATTACATAAAATGTTCAATTAAAGTAAAAGGATAGAATCAGGGGAGAAAAAATAGAAAGCATTACGAACATGATAGGTATTAATTCAACCAAACTAGTCACTTTGTGATGTTTAAATATACAGTCATTAAAACACAAAGATTATCAAAGTAAGTTAAAAAATGCTTAACTATGTTGTGTATAGGAAACCTAGTTTGTATATGAAGTCTCAGGTTCAATGAAGAGAAATAGAAAGAAATATATACTATGTTGATAATTAATTGAAGAAAGCTAATATCACTACCTTAATTTACAATAAATAAACTTCCATAGAAGAAAAGTTATTAGGATGAAAGAGTGACATTCTAGGATGATACAGAGGTCAGTTCTCCAAGAGGAAATAAAAGTCTTAAGCTTTGATAAACTAATAACAGTGTCAGAATATGTGGGGGGGAAAATGCTGATAACTTGCATAGGGATATAAATACATTTGCTATTGTAGCTGTATGATTTAATATCTGTCTTTCAATTCATGGTCAGACTACCAGAAAACCGACCTGAATAGTACTCTCAATCAACTTAACCTAACAATTGCATAACACTCCATTCAACAAAGGAGGAATCCATATTCTTACAGTTGGATGGGAAATCACCAAGATGGCATGAATAAACTTAATATACAAAAATGATTCAAGTACATGGAAGAGGAGAGATAATCCTCCTTTTTTGTTCCAAGTAATTTGTGTAGATACCTCATTCTCAAGAGGGTGGAACATAATATTCCACTCCTTAAGTGTGGGCTGTATATAGTGCCTTGGCTCCAAAGACTGTAGTACGAAAAGGGGAAAGAATGTAATTTTACCACCCTGTGTCACAGAAGTTAGAGTATTTCCAAATGGACCTTTAGCCGGATAATCAAGAGTGATATCCAGAAGTGATATTTAGATTAAATATATGATGGGATAAAAATAGGGCCTTGCCTCTGTTCTTCTTTGGACAAACACATTATCTAGTCTCATTGTTCAAAGCCACAGTCATCATGTGGACAAGCTGCCGGCACAAGGACTCACAAATGTCAAAGTCATAAGAAAATGAAGAAATGCAACGGAACTGTGACAGTATAGAGGAGTCCAGAGAAACATGATAGCTAGTGAAATATGTTATCTTAGATGCAGTATTAGAACAAAAGAGAAAACTAGGTGATGCTGAAACAATATTTGGTAGAAGCAGACATTGTGAGGCAGCAAGTTAAGTCACCATTTGATGAAGAAAGTTACAACTTGTGACTGCTGCATGCTAACTTGAGTGCTGGTTTGAGGCCCGGCTGCTCTGCTTCTGATCCAGTTCCATGCTGATATATCTTGGAAGCAGCAGGTCATGGCCCGAATGATTTAATTGCTGCCTGTCCTGTAGGAGACAGGAATGGAAGTGCCAGCTCCTGATTTTGCCCTGGCCCAGCCCTGGCTGTTACAACCATTTAGTGAGAGAACCAGCGAATGGAGGATCTCTTTCTCCCTCTTGGTCAACTCGGCCTTTCCAATAAATAATTTTTAAAAAAATGATGTCCATTAAATTGTGGAGAATGCATGCTTATGGCAGTAATAAAAGGGGAAAGTCTCCAGGGCTATGGGAACTCATTGTACTGTCTTTGCAATTTTTCTATCTAAAACGTTCCTAAAAATATATTTAAAAAAATCAAAATACCTTGCATATCCAGTCATTTGTAGAATTTCTACCCAAGGCATATGTTCCAGTTTTAAGTATTTCTGCCGAATAAAAATTTTGATTTTTTAATGCTGTTTATTTCTGCGGCACATCAATTCTTTTATTTTCTCTTTAAACATATGTAGAAGACAAAATATCATTTAATTGTTAAAATTCCATATCTTCAATATATTTCTCAGTTTCATTTGTTATATTGTTATTTTAGAAGTTGTTGTTTACAAAATTTAGATTCACAAACAGAAAATAGAGAAGGAATGTCTTTCATCTGTTCCCCATTTCATCATCGTGAAGTGCCAGGGTAGAAAAGGCATCACTTTGGTTGCTTGCCAGAAACTGCGTAACTGTATTTTGCAACAGTGTCGTTCAAACTCTGGGGAGCTCTGTGCTTCAGAAGTCTCCCTGGTTCATTCATGCATTAAGAGGATGAGCTTGCCACTTCCTCATCCTGACAGGAGCATGTTGCCATGACAGCTGTTAGAAGATGTGGAGATGCAGTTAAGGGCATCCAGAATGAAAAGAGAAAACAGCCTAGATTTTTACATCTCATGATAATGTATGGCATAACATGTATGCATTCTCACAACACACCTTGGAAATCTCTTAGCCTCAGTTTAGATAATACTTCACACACACAGACACGGGATATTCTGGAAGTTATTGAAAATATATAAGAAACTGTATTTCAATGTTTTGTACCAAAATATACTCGTTTCTAAATTTTCTTTGTCCATGAACCTTTTGAAGTCATCTCTTACAAATATAATGCTCCATTTTTAATAACCCAGAGCAGCATGCAGAAAGACTCACCGAGTAAAACCAATCATAAAGTCGTCTTCTGTCAAAATTTTTAAGTATGTGATTTGGAAGGGGTTACTATAAAGAATAGAAAAGAATTTCTGAAAATGGAGATTATTTGTTAAAAGGTCATTTTTCCTCAAAACCAGCAAAGATGAATCAGAATTCAGAAAGACTCATCTCTTGTTCCAGAGGAAAAAATAGATTGTTTCCATTTAAAGATGTTGACAGAATACTTACTGATTGCTAAAGGATATAATAACTTAAAATGTTCAGATAATGTGAGAGTGTGGTGGCTAGGGCCATAGGTGAAGTAAGATTGGCAGGGAGTTGATACAGAAAATGAATATCGCTTTGACTTGAATTGTGCCCTTTCAGAATTCTTGCGTTGAGCTCTCATAATGTGACTGTACATAGAGGAAGGGCCTTTGAGGAGCTGATCAAGTTCTAATAAGGTCACTAGGCTGGTCCTCCATTCTACCTGGTGTCCTTATAAGAAGAGGCAATGTGGACAAAGAACTACGGTGAAGAGGATGGGAGCATTGAAAACCAAAGGAGAGTGCTCATTTACTGGCCAGGACGAGAGGCCTGGGAAGGAACCACCCCTGGAGTACCTCGGGCTCACACTTCCAGCCTACGCATGGTTGAGCCACTTGGTTTGTGGTGTTTTGTTGTGGCAGCCCTAGCAAACTGAATCACAGAGTTGTCTCAGAGATAATGTGCTTGTTTTCTGTTGTCTTATAGTTTAAAAAGAAATACAGATAAGTGATTAGTGAACAGCAGCGAGCTCTATTAGGTGCTCTACAGAAAAGTTGAAGCTGTTGCAGAAAGCTTGAAGTGATGGGTTTTGTTACTTCTTCCAAGTCTCCCATGCAGGTGCAGGGTCCCAAGGCTTTGGGCCGTCCTCGACTGCTTTCCCAGGCCACAAGAAGAGAGCTGGAAGGGAAGTGAGCAACCAGGACAGGAACCAGTTGGCGCTCATATGGGATCTTGGCACTTGCAATGTGAGGATTTAGCCACTGAGCCATCGCATTGGGCTGGCAGAATTTTGTTTAGGTATAAGCTGTTAGTGGATGGATCACTAAGGTATATTTATGAATAATTATTAAAATACATGTGAGAATCAATTATTAATATAGCATCTAATTACTGATTCTAAATTGTAAACAAAAGGATGTCCAACTTTAAAGTATTAATAGAATACAAGAGTGAAAGTCTGTTTGCAATTGAGTAATCCTGTTGTTCAGTCTTTACCGTGGCTGCGTTGGCAGCTTGAATATATCGAAGTCCTGACACCTATGTGTTCACTGGCTTGTTAAAGTATATGTTCGTAGTTTTTAATCTGTTGTTTCCTTTAATCAACATCTCCATGACACATGCTAACTATGGTGGTGTCCAGTTCTCAGCGGTTTTCACCTCTTTTCAGTACAGGATCTGCTTTACGTTCCGGTAGCTTTCTTGGGTCTAAACACCCCTGTTGAGCTGAAAGACAGGCAGGTTGCACAGACCTCTTGCTTGAACTCCTTGTGAAGCACTCCCCTGTGACTGTGTTTTCCTAAGCAGAAACGTCCCCTCTCCTTGACCCACTTTGCTGTCTTAATTCCAGTCCCCTTTGACGCCCATTGTGGAGATGTCTTTGCATGAAATTGCATACCGCAATGTAGTAATCCTGTTAGTGAGTTTCTGTGCGTTTCAACAATTCTGCACTGCTGTAGATTTCCTTTTATTATTGAAGGAAACAGGCTGTTTTCTTTTTAAATTCTAAAGCTTGGTTTATTTTCATCACCCACCATCACAGCCATGGCAGAAACAGAGGTATTTTAGTGTCCCAAAGGGAGGAAGAAAAGTTTAACTACAACTGTATACTCACAGAGGACGTTAACATGTGAAGACAGAATCAAAAAATAAGTTTATTTTGGCACAAAACTTTAAAAATCCCGTTTTTTTCTGGACAATATTTTTATTAAACTTTGTGAATGTGTGTGTGTGTGTGTGTGCGCGCGCGCGCACGCTCACGTGCTTATGTTTTAGTGTCCTGTATCTGTAAGAAAACCTCAAGGGTAGGCTCTTAGGCAACACTGGCCTATATACACATGACCTTTCTCATTTAAAATACCATTTTTTTTTTCCAGTGCCAGGCTGTTTTTCAAAAAGTGTGCATGGTGATTCTGCATAGGAATTCACTTTTGAAACACATTAACTACATGATCCTCGTTCACCCATTAGTTGGTAATTTTGGATGCCAGAGTAGCAGTTATAGTTTCTTGCTATGCACAAGACTCAGTGTTGGGGGGGAGGATAAACACAAAACAGACAGTATGTATTCATAAATATTTGATGAACAAATGAGCTCTATAAACATTCGGGTTAAAGGTTATTTCCAAGAAACAGGAAAGCAGTTTATTTTTAAAATACTCTACCAGAACCTTCAAGAACCTTCTGGATTCGTGGTCTTTTACAACTTTGACTGCCTTTAGTTCCAGAGATGCTACAGGTTAAGTCGGTTTTTGTCTTTTTAACTTCACTATGTCTCTTAACATTGTCTCATAGGAAAGATACACAGAAAATCCCAGATGACAAAATTGGTGAGCTTTTTGAAAGCACCATATATGTGTGGCTTTGTGCTACAGCAGGCTCATGTTTGCCTTGAATTTTTATGTGAAAGTTTGAGGTGCATTGTAGAGATTTTCCGGGTATGACTAGAGCTCGGTATTATTTAGAAGCAGTGCGTGTTCACTCTCTGCCTCTATAAACAGATGCCTGTTTTGTAGCCTGTTAAAAGCTAGAAGAGGTTGGAAAGTATTATTAGCAGAAGTGATGAGAAGTGTTTCCTGTATGAATTAGACTCGTAGCCATTTGGATATTCACTACCTTGTTGTGTAATAGCAACCTGAAAGCCGTGTTATTTACTGTTTCGTTTTTCACGCCATTACTCATATTTTCTTTGAAATCTCTCTTTCCTGAGCATTGGTGACACCAGGCTATGCTGCAGGTGTCCCATCTGGCGTCCTGGTTCTTCCTCCCCTGGCTCTGTCTGACTCGAGCAGAGTTCCGCAGAGTCTTCATTTCATCACACTCTAGATTTGCTTTCTCAGCATTGGCACCACTTTATTTTTTGTCTGGGTCATCTTTGTGTCAATGCCTGTTTTAGGCTTTTGAGATGTTAGGTGGCTTCCCTGGCTTTTCTTTGTCAGATGTCCCTAGTTGTGACAATTTAAATAGTTTCTAACATTGTCAAATATCCTCTTAGGCGGTCACTGTACTCTCTGCTCCCAATTAACAACTTTGCTTGGAACTCTCTCCCTAAGTAGCTCATTCCTGCACTTGGAGTCAGTTATGTCTTGCTTATTTATCATGGTCGTTATATGGCCTCCAGTGAGATGTTGTTTCTGAGCTGCAGTGACATGTGTCCTTGGGTGCTTTAAAGGAACTGCAGAGCCAGGATCCAGAGCTGACCTTCCTACCACTTAGCTGCTCCTGATAAGACTACCACCCATGCATTTCCCTTAGGAATGAATTCTGATCAGTCCTGAGGCAATGATTATTTTGCATTTTGCATTTCAGTTGCACCCCGGATCTGTTCCCTGTCCTGCAACATTCAGCCATACAGACAGAATAGATGAGCCTCAACCCTGAACATTAGCAACTTTTGCTTCCCATAAATCTATTCTCTGTATCACCCAGGAGCTTATGAAACAGTACCTTTGGACTAGTCAGCTTACATTTGCCTCCATCTGCCTTTGGGTTAAACACCCTGTGTGATCTGACCCCTGCCTGCCTTCCATTTCCTAAACCATCTTTCCATCTCCTATGAATTTATATAATAGTCTAACAGTTCATTTCTTTAATAATAGTTACTCTTTCTTGTATTTTTAAAAAGGTTTATTTATTTTTATTGGAAGGGCAAATCTAAAGAGAGGAGAAGAGACAGAGAGGAAGATCTTCCAACCGTTGATTCACTCCTCAAGTGGACACAACAGCTGGAGCTGTGACCATCCAGAGCCAGGAACTTCCTCCGGGCTTCCCATGTGTGTTCAGGGTCCTAAGGCTTTGGGCCATCCTTGCCTGCTTTCCCAGGCCACAAGCCGGGAGCTGGATAGGAAATGGGGCTTCTGGGATTAGAACCGGCTCCATGTGTGATCCTGGTGTGTGTAAGGTGAGGACGTTAGCCACAAGGCTACCATGCATGGCTCAATACAGTTACTCTTAAACTGCTAATAAAGAAGTATACTGACATATCATGGAATAATAAATTAAAGTACTAATAGAAAAAGGCATTCTATTCATGGCTATGATATTCACAGACCGCTCCTTCTCAGCTTCACCATGCTGGCTATTTCCTATCATTAGTGCTATATAGATATGTGTTTCTCTCCTCCTCATTTGCAGTTCCCTTAGTGCTGCTGTAATGAAGATAGTACTGTCAGTTCCATTTCCTGTGTGTGTTTCTTTATGATAAGGAAATTAAGCCTGACAGCACAAGTATATAGGTACATTCTTTTCTAAAAATGAGAAAAATGCATTGGCAAAGCTATGAAACCAGCATGAGGAATAAGAAAGTGGAGATTGAATTATACATACATATATATTAAATTTTTTTAAAATGAGAGTTCCTGTTTATCAACTTTTGGTATGTACTTTCTGCTTTTCTGTAGAATATATCAAGATGTTTGAAGAAATGCTGTGGTACCAAAATGTACAATATCATAAAGATTCAAAAGGAGATAATTTGTGGCTAGTGAGCCAGAGATGTGTATGAGTCATAAATTAAACCTGACAAACCTGTCATAAAATATAAGTTTTAATAGAAGCATAATCTGGACTTTCATGACTATGTCAGAATAAATAATACATCATCAGTTTTGCATTGGCTCACATAATGCAGGAATGTGAAAGTAAACAAATTATACTCTGACTGAAACTGTAAAATGTAAGTATGACTTAGAAAAAAAATTATAAATTAGGACAGATTTTAGAATATGAAACATGGAAAACTATTGTTTAAAAAGAAATCAGTCGGGCCTGGCATGGTAGCCTAATGGCCAAAGTCCTCGCCTTGCGCACTCCAGGATCCCACATAGACACTGGTGCGTGTCCCAGCTGCTCCACTTCCCTTCCAGCTCCCTGCTCATGGTCTGGGAAGGCAGTGGTGGTCTGTCCAAAAGCTTGGGACCCTGAACCCACGTGGGAAACCCAGAAGAAGCTCCTGACTTCAGATGGGCTCAGTACCAGATGTTCCATCCACTTGGGGAGTGAATCAACGGATGGAAGATCTTCCTCTCTGTGTCTTCTCTCTGTAGATTTGCCTTCCCCCCCAAAATAAATAAATCCTTAGAAAAAAAAAAGAAATCAGTCTTAAACTAAGTCAGAAATCAAGTGATGAAGTAGAGTTATAACGGAGAGTAGGGAGACAGATCTTTTGTCTGCTGTTGTGACCAAGGCTAGGAAAATTTGAGCAGCAGAATGTACTAATACTGATTTTAACCCAAAGTATGAAGCAAATATTCATGAACATGTGACTTACTAGTAAATGATTGAAACAGTAAGTAGGAGAGAGACGAGACATTTGCCCTGCAGAAAGATTGCAAATACTGTTAGATGGATACAGTTCTCTTAAGCAGGTGGAGTGTAGCTTTGCACTAGTGAGTTGCTTCCAGAGCATGCATTACGGAAGGCAGAGTATCTTCACACTAGAGTTGGCTGAAAAGCACAGGCACAGCATGTGTTCAGGGTCACCCATATGGGTTTTATGTACCCTTGACATACGAGCAAAGAGATGCTGAACCTTTGGCTTTCTTCTCTGGAACCAGTGAACCCAATCTAACCTTGAGAAAACCCCTATCCAAGTCTCAGTTGTGGGGCTTTCTACAAAATGCATGGTTGGTAATCCTTGAAGTGATCTAGATAATTAACATCAAAGACATGTAAGAAACTGTCATAGCTATGAGCAGTCTATTGAGATATACACACACACTGTATAATGTGTCAGAATGGGTGGAATATTGAACCAGAAACAAAACAAAACAAAATAAAAACAAAGCACCTTAGGTGAAAAGTAAGTCTGGATCAGCTATTGACTTTAGTTAATAATGTATAAATATTTGTGATTTCATTGTAATTGTTAGAAGTCTGAGGTCAAGGAGCAGCAAGATTCCGGCTGAGGACCACAGGGAAAGATCTGTCCCAGACCTTCCTCTTTGGCTTATGGCTGGTTGTGTTCTGCTTGGGGCTTTGCGTTGTCTTCCCTCTGTATGTATTTGCATCCCAATAACTTCTTCATCGAAGGACATCATATGGGATTAGGGACAATTTAATGACTTAATTTTAGTAAAGGCTTCTTTAAAGACTGTCCCAAATATGATTAGTCAGCTACTGCTACGAATTAAAACAGGGCTGTCCCAGGCTTTAGGGGCCGGGGACCGCCGCGGGCCCTGGACCCCCCATCGCCTATCCGTCATGCTCTAGGGCCGGGGGGCGGTCAAATGGGCGTCGATGGGGGCGCCCGGCGGCGATCTGGGGGGGCCAGCTCTAAGGTCACGGCGGGTCCACTTCGAGATTCGTGATCTGCGACAACGACCGGGCGGCGGGGTGGTCCCATACAAATTTTGATGTTTGACAAAATTCATCTCCTGACATCAGATTTCTCAATGCCAGGGGAAGAGCTGAAAAAACACAGAGTTGTGAGTTATTGAGTCGGGGATATTGGGGTCATTGTTCATGTGTACGTAAACACACACACAGAGTACATATATGCAGTGGATAAAACCGATTCTGTTTTTAACCTGTGCAGAACTTTTTACTAGCAATTAATCCTTTCTTGTTAAAAAAAAAGGTATATCTAGGTATACTTCTGCAATCTATAGTGTAATAGAAATTTTGCCTTTAAGGTTTAATTGGACGATAAGGGAAATATTTGGATGGGGTGCTGTCATTTGAAAGAGGAAGCTTATAATTTAGACCATACAATGGGGACTTGGAGACAGAAAGGTCTTTCAGAAATTACCTTGGTCCTTTAACTTGGCAATTCTCAATAAGAGCTTTATGGTAGCAGCAGCAGCAGCATGGCCTAAGAACTTGTTTTCAAGGCGGATTTTCAGGCTTAACCTGTCTTGCCGAATGAGAATGTTTGGTGATCAAACCCAGCAACCCGTTTTAAAAAGCTTTTCTGTCTTGAGTCACAGCATCTTTACCTATCAACTGTAAACAGTTACAGCACCAGCCTCTGATGGCTCATGCAGCAGTGTGCATGACACAAGCCAATTTATCATTTTTTTTAACATTATAAATGGTTCAATACAAGGTTTTTGTGAAGAACAGATGTCACCATTCTTAGCTTTGAGTATCTTTATGGCCAGTTCTTTTACTTCTTTTGGGGTTTTGCTAGAAAGGCACTTTATCAAGGAGGCCCTTGGTGACTGCCCTCTTTGTAATTAAAACAGTCCATTCCACTACAGACCGTAGCACATATCTTCTGATAGATTACATATTCATTATTTGCATTTTAAAATGCTGGCACCCTTTGATGCACTGGAACTTCTCAAGATCAGGGCATCTTTGTACTCCCTGGTGTAATCAAGTGCCAGAGTCAGGGCCTGGTACACAGGAGGTGCTTAGCTAATGTGTCCACAGTAAGTGATGGATACTGCTTTCTGATAAAAATGGATTACACATTTTTGTTCAAGCACTTTAGAGATTTGCATTTATTTAACTTAATTTGGTGGAAATTTCCATAATTTGATTGTGCTTTTGGTACTGACTGCTACTCACTTCTCCCAGACAACCACCCAAGTGGTACTGCTGTGGTTGTGGCAGGAAAGGGGTCCCACTCCGTTTGACCATACCAGACGTTAACCCTTCTCCTGGAGGGCTGATCTTACGGGGCTGAATTTTGAAGTTCCATTCCCAATGGACTGGGTAGCCAAGAGTTTGAAACTCACTTTTCTATACCATGAAGTTAGAACATTTGTTTTCCCAAATGTTGCTCAATGTTACAGCCATTTATTATTGGTTAGCGTGGCGGTTAAGAGCAAAAGAGTTGTTCCTGGCAGGAGAATCCATGTTTAGATGTCAGGAAAAAAGAATTATAAGAGAGGAGACAATACAGAGGGGATTTAGATGGACCAGGAAGATGGGCAGAGAGTGGTAAATGCAGCAGCAAAGGTGAGAGAGGCCAGTCACTCATGGAAACCCAGCAAGAGAAATGTGAACTTTCTTCAGGCCAGTTAACAGAAAATTCTAAAAGAGTTGTTGTGACAGCTACGAACGAGATGGATTTGGGCAATTTTTAAAACTGTTTTAGGTGTCTGGAAGCACTCCTGTCACCAGCTGAGCTAAAGACCAGATTTTTGAGTTCAAGTTTTGTTATAGGAGTAGACAGAAATCAGATCCTCACTATGTTGTAGATTGTGCGTGTGAGTGTATCTCAGACTCTGTCTCTAATTGGTCTGCCGTTTAGTAGGTAATGCAGGGTTACCAGGTGCTATTCAATGTCGTTTGCTCTTATTTTTGCCTCTGTTTCTTTTCTAATCCATCTTAGTTTTGCCTTTTTAGTCTGTCATCCTCAGTGAAAAGGGTCTTTACAGGAAATCACTGATAACCTGTGAGCATCAGAGCAGGAACCAAACCGTATTCCCAGTTTGGTGATGGCATTTTTTTTTTAAGATTTATGTATTTGGAAGGCAGAGTTGGGGGTGGGGGGAAAAGGAGATAGAGTGAAGAGGAGAGGAGGGAAGGGGAGGGGAAAGGCAGGGAGAAGAGAGGGGAGAAGGGAGAGAGAGAACAAACGAGAATGGAGAGTGGTCTACTGCTGGTTTACTCCTAAAATGGCCACAGTGGCTGAAGCTGGAGTGTCCAAAGACAGATTCCAGGACCTTTTTCCTGGCCTCCCATATGGGTGTAAGGGCCCAAACCTTGAGGTTTTCTCTGCTGCTTTTCCCAGGTGCATTAGATAAGCAGGGGGCTGGATTGAAGCCAAGCAGCTTGGGCAAGAACAGGAGCAAATACAGGATGCTGATGCTGCAGGTAGCAGCTTAAGCCACCATGCCACAATGCTACAATGCCAGGCCTGTGATAGCATTTGTAAAAGTTTTCCTTTTGTGTTATTTTGCTTAGTAGAATTTAAATTTTCTTGAACTCTCAGGCTAACCAGTGTGAACATTGTGATTTATGTGAAAAATGACTAAACCAAAATCAAAACATCTTGTTAAGCTTTGACTTCCTTGTCTTAAAATGAGTCACTGCAAAAACTATTGAGATAGGGCCTGGCGCGGTGGCGCAGTGGTTATCGTCCTCGCCTTGCACGCCCGGGATCCCATATGGGCACCGTTTCTATCCCGGCAGCCCTGCTTCCCTTCCAGCTCTCCGCCTGTGGCCTGGAAAGCAGTCAAGGGCGGCCCAAGGCTTTGGGACCCTGCACCCGTGTGGGAGACCCAGAAGAGGCTCCTGGCTTCGGATCGGCATAGTATCGGCCGTTGCGCTCACTTGGGGAGTGAATCATCGGACGGAAGATCTTCCTCTCTGTCTCTCCTCTCTGTATATCTGCCTTTCCAATAAATAAATAATAAAAATAAACCTTTAAAAAAAAACTATTGAGATAATCCCATTGGAGCACATCGCCTGGGCCTGGGACAGTAATCATCCCTGAATGAATGACACCTGCTAGTGTCCCTGCTGCCATCTCCGTCCTCTGACCTCCCTAGACTGTTAGGTAGCTCCGCTGCTAGTGGGTCTTCTCATTCATGTCGTCTTGGCATGATCGCAGTTTTCCTTTCATATAGTGTATTTGTCCTGTTCTGTCCTAAACACCCCCGCAAATGGTAGATGCTACACAAATACGACATCAATCACCAAGTATACAGTTATTTTGGATTTAAGGTTAAAAGGCATTCTCCACTCATTGGTGCCTAAATGGACTCTTTGGAGATGTGATTCAATTTCTGTGCTTTGAAAATGTATTCTGGTGTAACATTTCCCCATGTGATTTGAGTTATGGCTATGCTCTACTAACTTTGGAATTTAAACATCTATCTGTGACCACAGTGGAGCAGATTATTTATAAAACTCCTCATGCAACTCTAATCATAAACTTGAATAGTTTTGCAAGTATGCACAATAAAAATGAGCTAAAAACAGCATATGTTTACTCATCAGAATCATGGTTCTTTCAGTATTTGAGGGCCTGTATCATGTATGCAATTTATGAAATCATTCATCCAGCAGCAAATAGAGAATGTTTTTAATGAGATGTCAAATCAGATTGAATTGTGGTCATAAAAGATGTTGAATGTATTGAATCATAAAAATCTGAATTCTACTGAGATGAAACATGAATTTTGTATCAAAAGGTGAAACTAAATGCTTATCTGCCATCCATATTTTTGGTTTCAATCCTTGTTTTACTAAAGTGTAAGATGGTATGTGCAATTGTGGGAGAAATGAATATATTTTGGTAATGGAGTATTATTTTTGTTTTAAGAAGAGACTGTTGTTTATTTGTTACTGAGCCTCATTTTTTTTTAAAAAAAAACAAAGAATTATGCATTTGAAAGGCAATGTGGCTGAAAGAAGTGAGCCTGAGGTTCTGTCCAGTGGCTCACAGCCCAAGTGGTTGCTGCATCTGGGGTTGGGTCAAAGCAAAGCCAGGAGCTTTGGCTGGACCTCCCGCAGGGGCTCTGGGTCCAGACTCGTGGGCAAGCCTCTGCTGTCTCCCAGGTGTGTTTGCAGCAGACTGCTGGATGGGAATTGAGCAGCCAGAACTCACACCAGCTGCTGGCACTGCGAGGCAGCCCTTTAACCTGTAACTTAACCTCAATTCTAAAGCATTTGTAAATAATAATAGATGTGATGTTCATTTGTAATCTGGGGTTTTGCAAACCTCAACATTTATACCTGATGAAACATACTTTAATGTTTCTTTCTTGATCACTGGACTCTGACATTGTCAGTATTTAAGGTCTAGACTATGGTTTAATTCTCTTAGTACTAAAATCGAACATTCTGCCTTCTGGCTTCTTGACACTGTCTTTGCGTCTTGGCCAAGAGTTTTCCTTCACATGCTCTGTGCTCGGCTGGTCATCCCTGAGTTCCTCAAGGCTGGGTTTGACCTTTACCTCTTACCTTTTCTCCCCTTTTTTTCCTCCTCTTCGCTTCTACCTCCTTTCCTCTGCCATCTCTTCTGTGCTGCTGTCATCCATTTCTTGCACTTTGTGTTTAATTCTGACATTTGAATATCCAGCTCAGATCTTTGCTCTGAACACCAGGTTGACCTATCCTACTCTTTGCCTCTGAGATATTTCCTTTGCTTAATTTGAAGCCTTTTTCCACATTCATTTGGATCCATAGAAACCTGGATGATATTCTGGAAGCACCTGTTTTACTCGTGTTTTCCTGTCTACTCAGTTACCTGTTTATTTCCTAATAGCTGTTGAATCAGCCAGCTGCATCACTAGTGCACCTAGCCAGACACTGGGTTAAGCCAGGGGCTGAAATCGGGATTGCTGAGATACAGTACAATATGTATGTTTCCTAATAAATATTCCCTATGTAGCCGCTAACTACATTGCAGCTGAAGTAATCATTTTAAAAACAGAAATGGGATTATGCTGTCCTCCTTGATAAATAGTCAGTTGTGGGCATTTGAGACAGCGGTAAGATTTCTTGGGACAGGGCCTGGCGCAGTAGATTAGTGGTTAAACTCCTTGCCTTGCACAAGCCAGGATTCCATATGTACGCCGGTTCTAATTCTAGCAGCCCCACTTCCCATCCAGCTCCCTGCTTGTGACCTGGGAAAGCAGTAGTGGACAGCCCAAAGCCTTAGAACCCTGCACCCGTGTGGGAAACCGGGAAGAGGCTCCTGGCTTCTGGCTTCAGATTGGCTTAGTTGACTCCTACTGTTGTGGCCGTTTGGGGAGTGAATCATCGGACAACAGAGCTTTCTCTCAGGCTTTCTTCCTCTCTGTCTATCTGACTTTGCAATAAAATTAATATTTAAAAAAAATTAACTGCATTATTAAAGAAACGAACTGTTAGGATATTATACAAACTCATAGGGAATGATTTGGGTTTAGACTCCACCTTTCTGATAATGTAGACCTTAGAAGACAAGCAGTAATGGCCCAAGAAATTGTGTCCATGTCACCCAACTTGGGCATTTTGGGTTAAATTCCCATTTGCTGGCTTTGACCTATTCAGCCATAACCATTGAAGGAATCTGGGGAGTGGACCCGTGGATGGAGTGTTCTTTTTCTTTTTTTCCCATTCTTTTCATATATGAAATAAAACTTTTTTTTTTTAAAAAAAAAGTTCGTTGAAAATGGAGTTAAAAGATAAGTGTATGCATTAAAAAGTCCATGAAAACGTTAACTATAAGGAAGCTACTGAAATTTTTAAATTTTTTGGAGCATAGTGTCTCATCTTTTAATTCCATCTTTTTGAAGAGATTTATTTGTATTTGACTTTAGCCACTAGTCTACTGTTCCCGGCCCAAGATTTATTTGTATTTGAAAGACAGATTTACACACATACATACACACACACACACACACACACACACACGCACACACACACACACACACACACACACACACACAGATTGATCTTCCACCTACTAGTTCAGTCCTCAAATGGCCATAATGGCTGGAGCTGAGCTGATCCAATGCCAGGAGCCAGGAGCCAGAGCCAAGATGAAGAGACAGGGAGACACAGAGGTTCATTCACTGGTCTGCTCCCCAAGTTCTCACAACATTCAGGGCTGGGCCAGGCTAAGGTCAGGCACCTGCACCAGGTGCTTCATTCTGGCTTTCCACATGGGTGACAGAACCAGGGGCTGACAGAACAGCAGCATCTGTTGCTGCTGTCCCAGGGGTATTAACAGGAAGCTGGGTTGGAGGCAAAGCAGCCAGGACTTGACCTGGAACCCTCATCTAGAATATTGGCATTTCAAGCTGCAGCTTACCCTCTGTATTACACTGACAGCCCTAAATAACGATGTTGTTGAAATAGTATATTTACAAATTTTGGGACATGACCCAGTGCAAACAGACATACTCTCCTCAGGAGTCAATATTTTCCATTGCTTTGGGCAGTTTGTTGTATTGGTTTTTATTCTGTTCTCCTCCGATCTTTTCAATATTATGCTGTTCTGCTTATCAAAACTGACTAGAACTCAAGTGAGTATTTCAGTTTGGAAAAATTTCCTTTTAATAACATGTTTTATTGTTTTGGAGTTATGGATTCCAATAGATAACAAGGTTAAAATTAAATAAGTGGTTTAAATTGGAGATATGTTTTATTTCTAGTCAAAAAAATCATTTTGAATATAGAAGGGAAACGATTTTTAATTGAATCGCTTCATTTTTTTTCCAGATTTTTCTTTTGTTAAAGATTTTACTGTTTATTGTTGTTATTTTTCATGATACAATTTGTAGGTATGGGGATCCCCTTCTTTTTCCCTCCTCCCCATTTATCCTTCCCACCACTTTCCCATATATTATTACAATAGTGTAGTCCTTTAGTAATAGTTACAAGTGTAACATTCTTCTATTTGATTATATCATGGCATTGTAGCTACAGACAGTGGTGGAAATTTCAGTATCAAATTGTCAAGGTATATTTAACAGTTTCATTAGGAGTCCTCCTTTTGTTCAGGAACACAGACACGTGTTGTGATGTGTCTGAATTCCTGGTATGCTAGTCTCCATGATACAGTTCATCTGAGAGGAAAAATACACACACACACATGTTTATCTGTACATCTGCTTTTGCATTTTGTATGAATGTTGCCTAATGTCAGAAGATATGTTTGTCCTGTTGGGATTGGCTTATTTCACTGAGCGCAGTAGTCTCCAGTTGGGACCATTGTGTTACAAATAGTAGAATTTCATTCCTTCTGTGTTTATGTAGTGTTCCCTGGAGTAGATGGGCCACAGCTTCTTTATCCACTCCTCTTTTCATTGCTTCTATTGTATTGCAGATGTTAAGGATTTACTCTGATATGGGCTAGTTCGTTCTGTATACTAAACAGCCCATTTTCTTTATCCAAGCATCAGTTAATGGACATATCAGTTGTTTCCCTATTTTAGCAAGTGTAACTTGAGCTGCCTCTTTGACATGCTGATTTCATTTTCATGCAGCTTTAGCTTTTACTGGTTCTCTGCAACCATTATCTGTAAGGTGTTGGAAGTCCCATCTTAGCCAGAGATGTGCGCTTACCTCATGTAAGGGTTCAGAGCTGATGGTAGGCAGAATCCCCAGTTCATTTTCAATCTAGTTGTTCTGAGTATAACTGTAACTACAGAATAGCAGCTCCCAGAGATGCTGAGGACGCACACCAGGCCCTGACCTGAGAGGATCCTCTTTATTGTGACTGAGCGGACGCACCAGGCCCGGCATCTCCGTGGGGCCCACATACCAGGACCAGCTCTCTCTCACCCAAGAATGTAACTTCATTGCAGACACCATCACTTATTCGTTTTAGTTGTTCTTTTGTTCTTGCTGTTGTTGTCTTGCAATACTGTCCTTAAGATGCATTATCTGCCCTAAAATTTGATGAACTTTCATGTCAAGAGTTCTGAAATATCGTCTCCCACCCAGCCCATTTAAGTAAATGAAGTGGAAAGGAATGAAGAGGAGAAAGAATAAATACCTTGTAAACTCAGTGTCTGAGGAACTGGCTAAAGTCAGTTCTACCAGAAAGACTAATAATTGCAAATTGAATTGACAGAATATTTCTAAGATACTAGAAAATTTGATTTTTTAAAATCATTCCTTTTAATGAAAACAAATGTGACCCTGGGAATGAACAGATTGCCTATTTTTGTAGCTTTTAGCTTTCTGTGTGGCAGTGAGTGAGCCTTGTATCTATGTGATCTGATACGGCCACTGAGCAGGTGAATCCACGTTATAGAGGGATCTTACAAGCTCCCCAGTCCTGTACCCTTAGAGATGTCTCAGAATTATTAAACATATGATGGAGGCAACTGAAAAGAGAAACTATAGGCATACTTCCTTTCTCTACACTGAAACATGAGGATTTTTAAAAAAGATTTGTTTTTGTTAGAAAGGCAGATATATAGAGAGGAGGACAGAGAGAGTGGAAGATCTTCCATCTGAAGATTCACACTCCCAGTGATTGCAGCTGCCGGAGCTGAGCCAATTTGAAGCCAGGAGCCCAGAGGCTCTTCCGGGTCTCCCATGCAGGTGCAGGGTCCCAAGGCTTTGGACCATCCTTGACTGTTTTCCCAGGCCACAAGTAGGGAGCTGGACAGGAAAAGCAGGGCTTTCGGGATTAGAACCAGCACCCATATGGGATCCTGGTGTGTCCAAGGCGAGGACTTTAGCTGCTAGGCTACTGTGCTGTACCCATGAGAATGGTTTTTTATTTTCACCTACAAATGTTTACCAATCCTGTAACTGTGTATGGGGCTTTGTGTGTCATTCTCAGTTATTGATAAGGTTAGCAGATTCAGGAATCCTGCAGAAACAGTCTCTGTCAGGAGAAATCTCAGCTGTAAAATGCTGAACAGTGGCTGAAATTTTGGTTGCAGTTCTCATTCACAGTGACTTGTTGATGGAATTCTGGAAGCAGCCATCAAATCAGAACATCAATCTTTTCAATGCCAGAAGTCACCCATCTGCCACCTGCTCAGAAGAATATGAAAATCATTGTCACATCTAAGCCTAAACATATGAGCTGCATGTGCCCTATCAACTGTTTCCATCTCCTTCAAACTTTACAGAGTCGGTCCCTCCAGCGTTCGGGAGTAATCAGCAACAATCACTGTGATTAAAGGGAAACCATGAGGCTGGAAAATGAGCGTCATCCTCTAAACTGCTTCACATTTATAATGTAGGGCCTGAGCATTTCCTTACAGTTATGATGGCAGGGGCCTGGAGGGAATGATTAATATGCAGACCATAGGAGCTCTCGCTTGATAGTTCTTACAGGAAATAGAAGTAGAATCTGTGAGAACAGAATGATTCATCACCATGTGTGGGCTGAAAGGGGACAGGTGAAAGTATTTACTACCTGTACCTTCAGCAGAATGCTCCAGCCGTTATGTTACTGAAACCACTGAGATGCTCTTCTGCCCTTCCTAGCTGGAGGGGAGGGGAACTTGTGTTAAGCTTTGGTTCTTAAAGAGGCAGAGTATTGGCAGCCCCTGGGGTGTGTGCAAACTGCGCGTTTCCAGACTACAACCAGAATCCTGGAGACAGGGCCCAGAAATCTGATCTACTCTGCGCTTCTACTGGTTCTGAGGCTGAAGTTTGTGAGATTCAGTGTATTAAAGTGTATAAGGAAGACCGGCGGCATGGCCTAGTGGCTAAAGTCCTTGCCTTAAACGTGCCCAGGATCCCATATGGGCACCGGTTCTAATCCTGGCAGCCCCACTTCCCATTCAGCTCCCTGCTTGTGGCATGGGAAAGCAGTCAAGGACGGCCCAATGCCTTGGGACCCTGCACCTGTGTGGGAGACCTGGAAGAAGTTCCTGGCTCCTGGCTTCGGATTGGCGCAGCATCTGCCAGTGTGGTCACTTGGGTAGTGAATTATTGGACGGAAGAGCTTCCTCTCTGTCCTCCTCTCTGTACATCTGACTTTGTAATAAAAAATAAAATAAATCTTAAAAAAAAAGTGTATAAGGAATAATGCAATGCTGGAGTTTATGACAATGCATGTGGACTAATTATTTACAATTGATTCCATCATTTACACAATATATGTTACAGAGTGTGAGAGAGATCACACCAGACAAATTGGGGATATATTAAAAAGTCTTTATTGACCAAGCTTGGTGATGGCAGACCCATTAAACATTAGCAAATGAAGTCACTGTGACAATCCAGTCTGAATAGAAACTCTGAGAGGAACAAATGGTCATTACTATGAAATCTGTCTGTTGAACTGAAGACCTATGTTCCAGATTCTCTAGGATAATATAAATTATCCTAAGAGACATGCAGTGAACAACCTGACACCTTACAAAGCTGCAAACATTGACCTTTTCCTGGCTTCTCTGTTCATATTCCATTACTGCTAGGCTTCACCTCTCCTGGAACTCTGGAAAGTACACACATTAGAAACACAAAACATCTTCACTGGATTGTCCAAGCAGTGAACAGAACGTGTGGAATACAGGCATACAGGGGTCCCATGTGCAGGGGCTACCTCTGTTCTCAGAGTCTGTCCACAGAAAGCAAAAGAAAAAGGGAGAACTGAGGATGACCAAGAGCCAAGGAAGCATGCCCGTCTCAGGTTCCAGCTGGTGATAGGTGCCACCTGACTCACAGATGGGCAGAAAGGACCATGCTGTTGGGGAAAATGTGGTTTCCAAGCTTGTGAGCCTGAATTAGCTGCCTAAGACCACAACATGCATTTGTAACAGAAAAGTGACAGTATCTCAAACTACAACCACTATCTAAAAAATGCTGATCATGTTTAGGGAAATGATCTGTAATCTCAGAGTCTTGGGTTTTTGTCAAGCTGAGCCTGGAATTGATTTTATAAAACAAGCCTTAAGAGAACTGAGTTGCTCTAAATGATGGGGTGAGATTATTTAGAATATTCCTGGATGTTATGGGAGTAAAGGAGGAAAGGAAGGAGAAAGGAGTAAATAATAATATCCAGGTGAAATGTTTCAGTGAGAGTTCTTGGCAAGGAGAGACATGGGAAGGCTTCCTAGGAAAAGGTTAGGGTGTTGCTGGGTCGTGCTGGGCAGTAGCCATTCCTATTGCCCATCAGTGTTTTCTAATTGCTCTGCCAAAGCAAACTCTATGAATCATTGTGTGGCAGGAAGAAGGGTGAGGGTAGATACTGAGAATTCAAGTTCCACCTTTGGACCTGTGCTGAGGTTGGGGAAAAGAATAGTTATTGACTATTGAATATTAGTGAGAATTCAGCAGAACTTATAACTAGGTGCAGAACAAGTAAGCCTCCCGAGTTTGTTGAAGTTTAGATGAGACAATTCATTTTTTTTTAATGGATCCAGACTGAGAAGTTAACTCAGACTTTCCTGGAATTTTAGAGTTAGAGTGTTGTTGTTAAAACTGGCATTTGTGCTTCATTTTCATTATTAACAGTTTGGTGAATGTTTTGGTAGTAAAATTTGAAAAAATTGCCTTATTTAAAATTGGTGTGATTTGACTTTGAAGCTTTAGATGGGAAAAAGTTATGTGAAGCTCAGTCATGGCCTTCTGACCTCCTAGGTCATGACCATTTATCACTCTTCTTTCCTCTTGGACCCAGCCTCTCACATCCTCTGCTCATCAGACCACAGTACTCCCTCATACACCTTGGTTCTCTAACTACCATCTTGTTACTCGAATTCAGCCCCTCTCTTTTCCCTCCTTGCTTCCAGTGAATACTCACAGATTGACATTCTGTTCAGCTAAGTGCCTTTCAAAAATGCAAAGTGCTGTAACAAAAATGAATCAGTATTCCACTTTATCAACCTGAGTTTCAAACTGCATGTCACATTTGCTTAAAAGGATACAGGTTAGCACAGAAAGGGTACACTTGATATAGTAGCCTCAGGCACAGGCTTATGGTCATGCTGTTCCTCTGTGAGGAAGGAAACCAACTCATTCACAGTGCACAGAATCAGAGCCTATGAGAGCCAGAGTGAGGAGGGCCTGTGAGATGAGAGTCCCTTCAACCACACATCAAAAGCCGCAGGGGTAAATGAGCTGCCTGGGCTTAACTGACTGCATTCCACAATTCAGTAGTCTCTCAAGGTCTTTTCCTGTCAGAAGCTTAGGGAGTAGCATAGAACTCTTGCCCACGGATGTTTGGCTTGAAAGAAACCGTGGCAATATCAGAGTAATTCAGAAGCCTCTGCTTAAAACACCTGCATATTAGAGGATCTGGGTTCAAGTACTGGCTCTGGTTCTGCCTCCTGCAAATACTTGGTGGGTAGCGGGTGATGGCAAAGGTAGGAGAGTCCCTAATGCTTGGGAGATCAGGATTGAATTCCCAGCTCCTAAATTAAACTTTGTCCAATCCCAGCTGTTGCAGACATTTTGAAAGAAAATCAGTGGGTGGAACATTCTGTATTTGTCTCTCTACATTTCATATAAATCAAGTGAACATGTATTTTTTTTAAAGATTTAATGAAAAATGGAATTAAAGTTAAGTTAATCTAGAGCAAATTGAAATCCATGCATGGTTTCAATTTATGCATTTCTGTGGACATTTTGAAGGTCCCTCAATGCATGGATTCCAACTTTATTATTTTTCTAAGAAGAAGTTTTAGTTGTGTTTTTGCATTTTGGGGGGTATTTTAAAATTTATTTCCATTTTTATTTAACATGCAGTGATGGAAAGGGGAGGGAGGTAGGGAAGTAGAGAGAGAGGGAGACAGGAAAGGGGGAGAGAGAACATGAGAGTCGGTGCACATGCCAGCCACCGGGATATTCCACTCACTGGTTCCTGGGTGACTTCCCAGCTGCCCTAAAAGGTGGGATTAGGCTGTGCCAAACCAGTAGCCTAGGACTGAATCTGGGTCTCTAGTGGGGGTAAAGAGGCAACCACTTTGAAGCACTGTGTAATTCCTCCCAGGAATTGTGAAGTGGCAAACTGGATCAGAAGCCAGGATTCCTTCCAACTCTCCCACCTCTGGCCCTTTGCTGTGAGGGGTCCCTCCCATGAAGGATCTTTTGCTGTGTAATGTGCCTTATTCTCTATGATAACTCTTAAGTGTCTTTCACCTGTTACCCGGAGAAACCCAGGATGGATTTATTTTAGATATGCCAACAAGGCTAATGGATTGATTCCAGAGTTAGGAGACAAAATTATTAGGAAAGGCATTTCCCAGAATTTCATATTTGTGCCTGTCTTGATCTGTTTGGGCTGAAGCTTATTTAAAATTGATGTGATTTCACTTTAAGGCTTTAGATGAGAAAAGGGTATGTGTAGCCCAGTAGTGGACTTTTGACTTCTCCATCAGACCACAAGACTCCCTCATACACCTCATTTCTCTAACCACCTTCTTCTCCAAATTTAGCCCCCCTGCTTTCTTCCTTGATTCCAGTGAATACTCGTAGATTAGCTATGTGGGAGTATTGTAGACTGAACAACTTAAATAACCAGTGTTTACTTTTCATAATTCTGGAGGCTAGGAAGCACAAGGTCAAGGTGATGGTAGATGGAGTCTGTGATGAGCATCCCCCTCCTGCTTCTGACCATGTGCTCTCGTCTCCTTGTTAAGGGCATGATCGTGTTGGTGAGGGCTACATCCTCCTGACTTAACCACATCCAATTTTGGTTCCATACGGGGTTAGTGTTACAGTCTAGGAACATAAACAGCCTATGTAAAGTATTGCACTCAGCTGCACATTCATGTGCCCACAGCACACCAGCAGCATTGTCCTGACACATTGCTTATCCTGATATGTCCTTCATACCCCACAGGAAATACATGAAATACAGCTTAGCAGCCATAATTAGTAACAGATGCTTTGAAATTTCGTAACCTCCCTGTCCTCTGAGCTATTTTAAATATATCTCATTGTTTGGGTCAGGTGTCAGATTAAAGTCACAGTGCCCATTTGCTGACCATGGTAATTAAGTATACAATGGAGAGGTAAAGGATCAAAGAAAATGGGAAAAGGCAAAACCAGCAGTGTTTAACATAGCAGTCATTGACATACTAGTATGAACTTGTGTGTGAAGGAAACCTCACAGTAGCTTGCCAAGCAGCAAGAAAAATAACACAATAGAAGGTTGAATCTAGAAACTTTTTGCTTTGGAATATCATCTCTGAGTTCCTGGTAGCTGTTATCATGAGCTAGAAGTTCTTGCAAAGGTTCCTTGGATACTGTGGGATTCCTTGTCTCCTTATCAGAGAGTGCTGATCACAATAGCACCTACCTCGGGTCATTGTGAGGACTAAGTGAATCCAGACCTGCAGAGCGCCTCCTGCTGTTCCAGAACACCACCAGAGGTACCGCAGCTGCTCATGTGCAGAGTAGACTTGTCAGCACAGTGCCTGCCACGGGCCCACTCTAGGACAGAATATATCATCGGTGTTCCATAAAGATTTTTTTGTATAATTGGATAAATTGGCCTTTGAATGTAAAAGATGAAGAGGTTGAATAACTTTATTGACCCGTTCATATGCACACTCTAAGTAATCTCCATGGAATAGTGCTAGATGTTTCAGAAACATGAATAAGTCAGGAAGAACATGGTTATATTTCTGGCTGTCATTTAATCTGACACCCGAGACAGTGCCTCATAGTAAAAATTGAATGGGATGAAGGAGCTTGTAGGTTGGGGTAGAGAAAATTGTGTAGGGGACCCATTCTTTTGTGGCAGGTGATTAGATATCTGCTGTGGCTCTGACTGTGGCATAGTGGCTAAAGTCCTCGCCTTGAATGCGCCAGGATCCCATATGGGCATGGGTTCGAATCCTGGCAGCTCCACTTTCCATCTAGCTCCCTGCTTGTGGCATGGGAAAGCAATTGAGGACGGTCCAAAAGCCTTGGTATCCTGTACCTGTGTGGGAGACCTGGAGGAAGTTCCTGGCTCCTGGCTTCAGATCGGCATAGCACCGGCTGTTGCGGTTACTTAAGGAATGAATCATCAGACAGAAGATCTTCCTCTCTGCATATCTGACTTAGCAATAAAAAATAAATAAATCTTTTAAAAAATAACTGCAAAGAATATTTAGACTGGTGGTAAAGAAGATATTTCTGAAATGGGAATGGTGATCTCAGGAAAGGGGTTAGTCACTGGGATTGTTGGACATGAAATAACTTCATGTTGTGCTTGCTGTTGATTGGATTCTGGTGTGTCTTGGAGTCTGGCACTGTATAGCCTCCGTGGGGATTTTCAACACTGCTATGTTAAAGGCAGGGAAATGACTCCACTGATTTGAGACTAATATAGCTTGGACACTTGGGGAAATTCACTGCCGGGCCACGGCTCTGGCTGCAAAGCACAAGGGCTGGGGCTGAGGATGGACTGGGCCAGAAAAGGCTGCAGCACCAATAGGCATAGTCTCAGCTCTTACTGGCAGGTGGTACAACCTGGCCCAGTTGGGCACAGCCCATACCCTGTCCTGGTTCTCATGTATGCCAGCAGGTGCTGTGGCCTGGCCCAGCCCGGCCTTTCCTCTAACCAAGTTGAGTCTCAGAGATGAAAAATCTTTACTTCAAATACACACACCGGTTGGTGTTATTGCCTTCTTTCCCTTTCCTGGGGTGCCTTTGAAGAAATGGCTTTAAAAAAAAAAGCCTGAAAAGTATACATACACTGTTTTTCTGCCACTGAGATTTTCCTGTTTCACCTTTTGGAAAATAATTATTCCAAACATACCATAAGAAATTTTTGAAAAGAATCAGAAAAATCAAGTAAATGTCAGTCTCTTACAGCCATCAAGCACTTAAAGACTGAATGTATGTAGCATTTTATGAAACTTTTGTTTTCCACAAAGATGTGTAAAATCTTTTTTCAAAAAAATATTTTTTTAATTGGAAAGGCAGATTTATGGGAAGGAGGGAAAGTTCTTCCATCCATTGTTTCATTCCACAAATGGCTGCAGAGCAGACCTGATTGTGAGCTGGGAGCCTCTTCTGGTTTCCTCACATGGGTGCAGGTTCCCAAGGCTTTGGACCATCTTCCACTGCTTTCTCAGGCCATAATAAGAGAGCTGGCTGAGAAGTGGAACAGCCGGGACATGAACCTGCACCCGTATGGTGCTAGCAGGCATAGGATTAGCCAATTGAACTGTTGTGCTGGCCCCAAGATATCTAAAATCCTGTCACAGAATATTTGCCGGTATTTTTTTAAGCATTTGAGTGATATATCCTTATACTTTGAAAGATTGGAGTATGTTTATAAGCTCAAGGTTATTTTTCTTGATACCTAGAAAGTTCATAGGGTTTCATGGCAAATACATTTGTTTTCCATACAAAAGCTCTAAGGCATGGCGCTTTTCAGAGCTAGAATTGAAGCTGTACTGAGTGCTCTCTTTCTACAAGTAATGCTGCAGTTGGAACGGTAGAGTGTATGTCTCATTCTTTGCTCTGACCTCAAGGTCAAACCTCTAGTCAGCTATGGTATTTGTCAGGATATATGCTGGAATGTATCCGTTTTTTATAGACTTATCTTTTTTTTTTTTTTACCAGTCTAAGAATAATTTGAAAGCAAAACCTGTTTTGTCCCTTGAGATAAGATTTATGGAGTCTCTAATAAATATTTGTTAAATGAGTACAGTTGGTAATAAAAATAAAACTGTATTTTTTGACAATTTATTTGAGACCTAGAGATAGCAAGGAGGAGACAGAGGGTGGGTTTCTATCTGCTGATTCTCTCTCAAAATACCCGCAATGCATGGGCCTGGGCTGACACCCGAAACAGTCCAGTTCTCACCATAAGCAGTGGGGACCCAATTACTTAGGCCGTGACTGTTCCTCTCTGGGTGTGCAGGAAGCTGAAGTCAGAACCCACAGGTGAGGCGGGAGCCCTGGTGTTGTAGTATGAGACGCGGGTCTTAACGTGTGTCCTAACCACTAGGTTAAATGTCTGTTCTTAGTTAACATTACTTCACCTCATCTCCCAGAATTAAGTTAACCTTCACTGGAGGCGTTGCTCCTAGATTTGGAGCCATTTGGGAGACTGGCCATCTGCCTCTGACAGCTGGACGGTACCGTGTTCCGCACCGACTGCACACCTCTCTGGTTACTTCTGAGATGGCTTTCTTGAGTGGGGACTGGGTTTTTTTTTTTTTTGCTTTGTTTTGTTTTTTAAGTACTGAGGATGCTGATATCAAACCTGCAGAAATCTTTCTGTACCCCTTGTATATCTGTGTCTGCATTGCCAGCAGAAATAGAATGTTGTGTTCATTTGTTGTTTAAAATTTTTTTCTAGCCACTTCGAAGGAGCAAAGAAACAGATGAAAATTTTAATTGTGTTTTGTTGAGCCTAACATACCCTCAAATGATCACTTTAATGCACAATTAATATAAAATAGTTAGGAAAACATGTCTCATTTATTTGTTTTAAAGCTTTGAAATCTGGAATGCACCATACACTTTCATAACACGACTTCCACTAGTCACATTTCAAGTGCTCAGTTGCTCCTTGTGCCTTGTGGCTACTATGTTGGATAGCTTATTGCACTCCTTGGTCCACAGAAGTTTCTCAATATTTCATAGTCCTTCTCTTTTTTCAATTGTTCTTTATAATATTTGCTATAGCCAGTAAGATATATTTTTCACATTGCTGAATTATCGTCACATTCATTTGCTGTACGGTCTTCTCCTGACCCCTTTATCTACTATCGTATTTGAAAGCCCTGTGAAAATCTGTGATCTTGATATCTCTCAAGTGTCTTATCCACGTCTCCACTGAACCCATCGTCACTGTTTTTATTCTTTGATCCCCAGTATCATTTCAGCCTCTTAAACTTCCTGGTTCCTTTTTTTGGACTACAAGTCCTCACATTATGTTATTATCTATCCTTACATTATTTCTCTTAATTATTTTGTTAACTTTTGTGGAAATCATTTTTTAAAAATTATTCCAAGTATGGTGAATTATCATTGGTAATCCTGTGAGATATTTACTATGGACCTACTATGGTTCATGCATTTTGCAAAGTGCTAAGGAGAAAGCAATGAGTGGACAGATAGCACAAATTCCTGTCTTGTGAATCCCATCTTGTACTGGTGGAACAGATGAGGAATAACCATTGCCATATGGAATGTGTCAGGCAATGATGAATGTCATGGAATAAAATATAGCAGAGAAGGGATATAAAACTGGTAAAGGATGCAAGTTTGAAATTACAATTAAAAGTTAACGTGACCAGTAAACCTAAAAAAAAAAGAATTTTTTTGTTTAAACTTTGAAGGAAGTTAACCACATATCGCCTAGGTTAGGGCTGTCCTAGGGAGAGGAAGCAGCAAGTACAAGGTCTTCAAGCCTGTGTGCTAGCAGAGTTGGTAGTGAAAGAAGCTGTTGTGAACGTGAAGCTTATAGAGGAAGATCATCTGGGGCAGGAGGTAAACATTAATTTTTTCCAGGTTGAGGATTAATGAGAGCAGTATGAAAAAGGGAAATTATAGAAAACACTGAGGTTATCCTCAATAAATTGACAATCAGAACAGATATGTGACTTTCTCAAGATTATAACTAAAGCATGTCGAGTTTGACCCTAGATCCAAGTTTCCCGATTCCAAACCTGCTGGGTTTCTTTAAAATTGTTATTCATGTTGAATAAACATGATGATTGGTTACCAGGGGAGAGTGGAAAGTGTGATTCTGCAATATTGTGCTCATGCTAGCCATCCCCTGTAGTTAGCACAGAGTTCCACAGAATAAATGGAGTTCCCACAAGAGATACTTTTTGAAAAAAGGTTTATTTATTATTATTGCAAAGTCAGCAATAGAGACAGAGAGAGAGGAGGAGGAGACACAGAAATATCTTCTGTCCAATGATTCACTCCCCAAGTGACCACAATGGCCGGTGCTGCACCGATCCGAAGCCAAGAGCCCAGGAGCCTCCTCCAGGTCTCCAAGGCTTTTGGCCGTCCTTGACTGCTTTCCCAGGCCACCAGCAGAGAACTGGATGGGTAGTGGAGCTGCTGGGATTGGAGCCGGTGCCCATATGGGATCCCGGCACATTCAAGGTGAGGACTTTAACTGCTACACTATCACATTGGATCCTGGAGACTGGAAACTCAATCTGGAAGTCACATGTAGGAGGTGAAGACCCAACTAGTTCAGCCATCCTCTGCTGCCTCCCAGGATCCACACTGGCAGGAAACAAAGGGCAGGAGTCAGCACTAGGCATATGCCTCGGGTCCTCTACCAAAGGAAATGGGCTAGAATACCTAGCACGGAACTGGATGGCAAGTGGAGCATCTGGGATACCAACTGCCACCCATATGGGATCCTGGCGCGTTCAAGTTGAGGACTTTAGCTGTTAGGCCACCACGCTAGGCCCCACAAGAGACACTTTATCTGTATGTTTGGGGTTTCTCAGCCAGCTGCTTTTCTGATGAACTCTACAAATTCAAGGATTCTCACAATCACATCAGGTTTGATAACTGAGCAGAATGACTGACGGAACTCAGGAATGCATTATGCTTATGGTGATCCTTTTTATAAAGAATTAAAAACCTGAACATACAAAATGAAAACAGAGGATCAGGCCTAGAAGGGTCTTAAGCAAGCAGATAGCTTTCAAGTGTTTCCCTCTGGGTACATTAATGTGTTCACCTGACTACAAGGGAGCTTGCTTGAGGTCACCATTCAGAGCTTTTGTTGGAGTTTTTAATTACATAACCTGATGAATGAATCATTGGCCACATAATTGAAGTTGATCTTCAGCACTTCTGCTTTCCTTAGAAGTCAGGTAGATACCATCTGGCCAAAGCCTCTCTGTTTACATAGTTGATCTTTGAGGCTTGGCCAGCCTGAAGTGGTCTGGGGATCCAACACCAGTGGTTCCATTAACATATGCTTGCTTGTGATCTAAGGCTGTACTATGAATCACAAAGACACTTCTATCAGTTGGAAATTCCAAGAGTTTAGAAGTTCCAGTCTGGGACTTCTAGGACAAAGACCATACTCATTGTTCACACAGTAGAAATTTAAAAACTGCTTGGCTTATGAATGTTATTGCAAGATGGCTGTCAATTAATTGAGATAGGAAAATAGCAATTATTTGAGGAAAAGAAGTCCTGAGTATGGAGAAAATCTTTACAGTCAAAGCTCAAGTTCACCTCTCTGTGAGGGGCAGCTATTAAGAATACAAAAGAACCATAAATGAAAACATGTTTAACTCATCTTTTTCACCCAAGATTCTTCTGGAGGACATGGCCTTGTAGACAGATTTAAACAGTTCAGGATACAGTTGATGTCACCCAGTGCTTAGCTTAAGGGGTTTGGCAATTCCCTTTGCATGACCTCATAGGTGAAGGAAGATCTTTGCTAATGAAGTTCTTTCTGGAGTCTCCTGGGCAGAGGGTAAATCTCAACAGGTATTTATTCATTTGCTTACCATGTTTCCTCCATCATCTCCCATGATCCCTGCAGCACTTTGCAACTTTAAGCCAGTGCTTACTTGTGTTTGATATATAGTTAAAATGCTAAATGAGTATGTAGAATATGCTGAGAAAGAAGAAAAGCATTGAGCTGAATCAAAAAATATTCCTTGGTTTAGAACATTTAATAAATTTCATGTCATTTTCACTCTAAAAACTATTGCTATATATGTACATAACTCATTCACATGTTTATTCAGCAGACATGATTTTGAATATTTTGGATTACACAAACATGATCTAGAATAATTTCATCTTAGATCTGCAAGCACATGATTACAATGCAGTGAGGCAAGTTGTTGCTTACATACTGTGGAAGCAGAGATAGATCATTTAGAATGCCCTCAGGGAATAGAGATACAAGGTCAGGGAAAGTTTCTTGGTGTGGTGAACATCTAAGCTAAATTTTAAAGGATGAATAGATAGATGTTTGCCTGGGAGAGAGGATGGTCCAGTATTATTGCTGACAATGGGCAAAATGTGAGTCAAGCCTGGTGGCGAGGTATTGGTACTGTTAGAGGGGGGAAAAAAGAAAGCAATTCTTATGGAATACAATGGGAGTTGTAAGGCTGTCCTGAAAAAATTACAACTGATCACATTTTATGCCATGTGAGTAGACCTTGGAGGTCTATTGAAAGAGAAAGGCAAGGACAAGAAGATGCCATTCAAAACAAGTGTGCTCATACAGGAGAGAGAATGTTTTTCATACTCTAGGAGAATGAGTAATGCTGTTGTGGAGGTTGGTAGGCTTAAGGATAAATATAAAAAGCCTTTGTTAAATATAAAAAGGTTGTGGTTCTACTAAGTAAAACAACTTGTAAATATAAAACTTCTACAGAATAGATAGATCAGAGTGATAGTTTAATAAGCAGATTACAAGTTTAAAAGTACTGTGTTAGGCCTGATGTAATGGCTCAGTTGGCTAATCTCCCCCTGCAAATGCCAGAATTCCATGTGGGTGCAGATTTGTGTCCCAGGTGCTCCACTTTCCATCCAGCTCTGTGTTTATTCCCAGACAAGCAGTGGAGAATGATCCAAAGCCTTGAACCCTACACTCATGTGGGGAGACCTGGAAGAAGCTCCTGGCTCCTCTCTGTGGTTTGGCTCAGCTATGGGTCTTGCGGCCATTTGCGGAGTGAACCAGTGAACAGAAGTTCTTTCTGTCTCTCCTCTGTCTTTCGAATAAATATGAATAAATCTTTTTAAAAAAATGAAAAAGTGATTGTTTAGATCACGATACCACTTCTATAGATAGATCCAATTTGAAAAGGGAAGTGATTCCACTTTGAAATGAATAAACATTTTTTTGCAGTGCAAATGAGGAATCTTTATGGGATTCGGGGGAAATGCATGTTAGAAAAAATATGCATGGACTTCAAAAATATTTTACACTAAAATCTCTTAGTTCTATTTCTTCATGAATTCATGTATGTGGGTGATATATCTGTGGGCATGGTTTGTATTTATACAGCTATCCACTGAAATGTAAATTCCTTAAGGGAGCTTTGTTATTGGATCCACTGAACCTAGAACAGTGATCAATATAGAACAGCCTCTCCACGAATTTTATTGGATGAATTAAAAAAGAATTTAAACCCACTAACGTGTTTGCCTGGGTTAAATTGTGGAGAGGAAGAAATTCGGTAATAGATTTTATACATTTTTAAATAATAAATCAATCTCGAGTCAACAAAATAATGAACTGATTTCACCCTAAGTCTAGAGTTATGTTTGGGGAAAATGTCAGCAGTGGCTTTCACATAAGACCTTATTTTTAGTTCAATTACGCAGAATGAGCTCATCTTTTAATGTAAATTTCTCTGGAGAATTACTGTGTTGATGATCCTGAACTCTTGTGCAGCTCCTCTGGGGAGATGGATACCCAGTCAAGCCTTTATAGTGGCATAAGCCTTGAAGACTAGTGCTAGACACAAACTACCCAGTTTACTCAAGGAAAAGCTTAGGTCATACCAACAATTTGCTTTGGGAAGTGTATGTTCAGCTAATAAGTGTCTAGGATAAAAATTACATTAAAGACTGAAAGGAATCATGGAAAACATTAATAAATGTGGAAGTTTCCACTTACAGAAATGGCATCATCTCTTGCTAAATTCACTGTCGGTCAGCTGTACTCATGATTGGTGAGTCTGTTTCTCCCACTGATTTTTTGATTGCTTGAGCAAATGTGTTGGCTATAGTATATGCAGATCTTATCCTTCTGCTCACTAAGGTACTTGAGGTGAGTGAGATGAGGTTTCTAAGATGCTAAGAGGTGATTGCCAACTAAGTCTAAAAGTCTGGTAAAGAGGAACGATCAGCAAATTCTTGTTTTAGAAGCAGATTTTAGGCAAAATAGTTGAAGTACTGCTGCTTTGGGTGCCTGTATTTGAGTTCTGGTTCCACTTCTGCTTTCAGCTCCCTGATGAGGCAAATGCTGGGAGGCAGCGGGTGATAGCTCATTCTTTGGGTTCCTGCCATACATGTGGGAGACCTGAATTGTCAGTTCCTGGCTTCAGACTGTGCAGTCATGGCTCCTGCAGGCATTTGGAAAGTGAACCAGTGGATAAGTGATGTCTCTTTACCTTTCTGCCTCTCTGACTTTCACATAAATAAAAATTTAGGAAATAAATTTTCTTTATAGCAAAGTCAGATCTACAGAGAGGAGGAGAAACAGGAAGATCTTCATCCATTGATTCACTCCCCAAGTGATTGCAATGGCTAGAGCTGAAACAAGGTGAAGCCAGGAGCCTCTCCCACACAGGTGCAGGGTCCTAAGGCTTTAGGCCATTCTCAACTGCTTTTCCGGGCCATAAGCAGGGAGCCGGTGCCCATATGAGATCCTGGTCTTTCAAGACAAGGATTTCAGCCCACTGTGCTGGGCCCAGGAAATAAATATTTTAAATAATCCTATTTTTTGTTTTAAAAAGTTAAAATATTGAAACAGTAGGTGGATAATTCTGGTCTTTATGGGGCAGAAATTAGTTGTTAGAATGGTAAACTTTCTAATTTATTCTGTTTTTCACATGGCTGATGATCTAAAAACGCAATCAGATGGATAATAAATGGTTGGACTAAGACTGATGGAGTTTCTGCTTATTTAATCTTTTTAATTTTTGCTGCTGTTTGGGGTTATAACTTAGAACTAAGACAGATGCCTCATATACAAGATTTGCTTATGGTCAGGAGCATCAGTATTTCAGTTCTTTTCGTATGAAGATTTATTTTTAAAACTGTTGAATTTCAGCTTTATTTTCTTGTAATCTGTATGTTAAGTGAGTGTTCCAATGTCTAGCGATTAAAGCATCTGCTTCACTGTTTTATTTGTGACAGCCTTCAAAATTTTGTGTAAATCTTGTGGTCAGTATTGGGACCACATAATAATTCAATAAAGTATTAAGAACAGGCAAAAATTCTATGGTGATTTTGCACAGTTAAGAAAGAAATATTTGGATATAGTATTTGAAAGATCATGGCTCTTGAGGCATAATGTTTCTTTTCTGAGACTTTATGTGTCTTGATTTCTCTTTGCTGGTCTTGAATTAATGTCTGCTCATTCCTCTTGTGTCTGTTTAAGAGAATTTATTCAATGGTCACTCTCCATATTTTTAAACCATGAGACAGTTTTTCCAAATTGAAAAAGCAATTATACCTATTATTTTTACTTAGAGGATTAAATAGTGCTTGCCAATTTTAATATCTGCAAGAAATTTAATAGATGAGTGCTAACTATTTCTGCCATGTATTTCACTGTCAATCTTCCTCAACTAACATGCCCTGCTTTTTCATTTTCCTCATTCTACTCACTGCTTAATCACCTGCCAGAATGATATTTTTATCGTCCTTCTGACAATTCCAAGAACACCAGGGCCCCTCTAATCATGCGGTATTCATTGTTCCTCCTTGATGAAGTCATTGACATTGTTGGTCACCCCTTTGCAGTGTTTTAGTCCTCACTGCCTCAGGTCATCCTGTGACAGGACATGCTTATCATTTAGTTTTCACATAATTGCTTTTCTCTTCCTCTCATCCTTAAAGTTGACAATTTTTAGGTTTAGTTGTTGGCCTCTTGCCTTTTCTTCCTTTTTATTCTGTGAAAAGACTTTAATTTTATCTTCCTGACTTTCAGTGTCCACGTGGAGATAATAAATCCAGGAAACAACAGGGCAGAACATAGTGTAGAGGAGCTTGGGGAATAGTCCATTGCATCTCAGTAAAAATTTTGCTCTGGGATGGATTTTGAAAGTGTAGGATGAACTTTTGATAGATTGAGGTGATCCTGGCTGCGTCCACCTACACTGCTTTAAGTAAGGCTGGATTCTGACAGAACGGATCTGGCACAACAGCTTTCCCTTTGTCTTATGTTAATGGTTAGTCTGCTCCCTGGTAAACAGGGCTGAGAACTCTTGGAAGTCACTCATTCAGTCAGCCCAGTGAGTCTGTATAGCACTCCTTTCTCTCTAGAATAAGAAGAGGGTATCCTACATTGGGGGCCCAGGAGATGGAAAAGAAACACCAAGCCAAAAGATAAAAAGAGTACTTTCAAATATTCTTTATTGCAAGAAATAGTATGTTGCTCCAATAGCTTGTAGGTGTCTTAAGTTGATTACAGAGAAGCAAAGGTTCAAAGGCAAATGAAAGCATGCATTGAGGTAGAAAAGAGAACCTGAATGACTTGAGCAAAAGGTGGTAAGCAAAACAAGACCTAGCAAATGTCCAAAGTAAAATTTGCATTTGATGTTTAAGAAACAGAATTGACAAATGTAAAATAACTCAGTCATGGATAGGATGGTCTCAGAAATGTCTTTTGGCAGGTGGAGGAAGGATGCTGAATAGAGAAAGGCAGAGGAATGCGTGATGGGTCTGAAGGCCTGGGGCCAAAGGTCCACCTCTGTTGTTATTTGGGAATATGAATGTCATTAAGGCAAGTTTCCCATTCTCAGGGTCCTCACTGGTGAGTTAGGTACTTAGATCTCAGGGAAACCTGGAAGACATGAGGCGTGCACTCTCCATAGCATGCATGGTGCTGGAGCAGGTGAATGTGGAGGAAAGTTATTCTAGGAGAGTACTCCCCGGAGACAGAGAGGTAAATGCAAGTGTGAGGGATTCACCACTACTCGGAAATATTTCTCAAAGTCCTATGTGTGAGCCTTCAGTCTTGGTGTGAGCAACGAACAGGAAAGGAGAGAACCGTTGCTCTGTGGAGCTTATTTTCAATAGAAAGAAAGCTGGACCATACACAAGTCAAGGAATTCAACAGTAAGGTAATTTTGCATTGTAACATGTTGTACACAGAAAACATGCCAGAGATATTGTGAAGAAACAGATTGGAATGGGCTACTTTAGATAGGGTGGTCAGGGAAGGACGCTTCTCTGAAGTAGTGATGTTGAAGAAGGAATGCAAATGATAGCATGTAAAAGAGGAGCCTTCTGGAGAGGGAAGAGTAGGAAGTAGGAGGGTGCTGAGAATGGGCATGTTCAGGGGATGACCCATAGCCTGATTATTTTTAATTTAATTTAATTAATTTATTTTTTAATGCACAAAGAGTTTGTATTTTTTAAAATAAAACTTCAAATGAACAGTCTTGTCATTCTGTATTGGCTCTATAAAAACAGATGGTCTTTTATTTATTAATGTATTTGAAAGGCAGACTTCCAGAGAAAGAGGGAAAGACAGAAAGACAGAGGTCTTCTCTCTACTGGTTCATTCCACAGATGTCTGCAATAGTTGCGGCTGGACTGAGTTGAAGGCAGGAACCTAGAACTCCGTCTGATTCTTTCATGGAGTGGCAGGGGCCCAACGGTGTGGGCCATTTCCACAGTTTTCCAGGAGCATCAGTAGAGAACTGGATTTGAAGTGAAGCATCCAGGACCCCAACCAATGCATGTGTAGGGTGCTGGCTTCACAAGTAGTGGCTTAACATGCCATGCCACATTCGCCCAACAAAGATCAGCGGGAACTGTGTTGCTGAGGTCCGTGCAGTGGATATGGTGGACACGAAGGTGTGAAGAGTATTGTTTCATTGCACGCAGGGTCACAAGGAATTTCCCACTGTGTGGCAGGGCCTGCCAGATGTCTTTACAATCACCTGAATGCAACTGCGTCTTTCTTTGCATGGACCCTGAGTATTTGTTAAATTTTAGGTTTTTTTGTTTGTTTGAAAGACAGCTTCCATCTGCTAGTTCACTCCCCTAAACAACTCCAAGAGCTGAGGCTGAGCCCAGCTGGTGCCAGGAGTGGGAAATTCAATCTGAGTGTCTCATGTTGTGAGTTATTACTGCTTCTCCCGGTGTACACGTTATCAGGAAGCTAGAATTCAGGCACAACGAGAACTAGAAAGTGGTCACTCTGAGATAGGGTGTATATGTCCCAACTAGAATAGAACCTTAGTCACAATGCCAGGCACCAACCTCAGTGTCCTGTATTTGATTAGAGCTGTAGTTGTATTTCTAGTGCAAGTTGTTCTTACAAAGACTTGAAAGATGCACTTGGAATGAGTACTGGGCTTGAGAAAGAAGGATTTTGGTTCTGTTTTCAGTGCTGCCAAGATCTACCTTCAGAACTTTAAGTTAACCTCAGTTCTTGAATCTGACTTGAGGGTGATGATCTGCAGCTGTGTGTTTGGGGTAAGCCGCCCATTCCAGGGAATTCACAGTGGCTTGTCCATAGAGGTCAACCCAGAGCCACTGTACTGATAACTGCTGTGCAACTTCTTGGGCTACTAATTTCACTTAACAGTTAGATAAAATTATTTGCTAATACTGTTGCACGCTAAAATGCAAAGGCTCCCTTGCATTTTTAAGGTTAGGAACATCAAACGCCAACATATTTTTGGTTTTGACAAGTCACTGCAGACATTCATGAAAATACTTCCCACCTGAGTTTTGGCGGGAATATTTCAGAAACATTAATTTTGTTAATCCCTAAGGTTTTTATCCCAGCCAGCACTCTGATCCATGATTCTTTTGAAGGCTTTTGATTCTTGGATTATTTATTACAAACCCTGTAACCTCTGTGAATGAGTGAATTATCCAAAGTAGATTGGTCTGTGTTGCTTTTATTTTGAGGGAACTCCAAAGAAAGAATTTTAAAACAAACATACCTGTCAATGTTGTGGAGGGTAGCAGACAGCAAGGTTAGCAAGTGGGAAAAGGACTTGACAACTACTTGTAGTAAAGAGTTGTTTTCCCTTCTAACAGCCATCACAGATGCCTTGCTCTACAACTGGATCTGAAAGAGCTGTGCAATCCTCTTGACCAGAATTAACATTTAAAAACCCACAGGTATTCTGAAAGGTATTTTTCCTTTCTCTTGATTTGCATTTAAACCATGATCTTCTAGAAGCTCATGTGCTAATGTACTTTTAGCCCTAAGTAGTAGAAAGCTCTCCCAAAGTGGCATGAACAGTAAATAAGTCAGCTGCTACATGGAGCTGAAGGTCTGAGGTTGATCAGTAACAGATTTCCCTTTCTCTGGAGCCTCGACTCTGCTCTCTTCCGTGAGTTACCGTGTTTCTCAACTTGGTCTCCATCCCTTTGAGGAGATAACTGCCACCAGCAACAGCAGTTGTCCCTAACTGTCGTGGGAGGAAGAGTTTATGCTTCATTTATGGGCCGGAAATCCTTTCTTCCTCTTTTGGGTCAGAGACGAACTCCTGAGCAGGTGAGAATGATTGGCTCTCTGGATACAGTGCAGGGTGTGGCGATTGTATTGTTTCCCTAAGGATGTGTCCTATAGGAGAGGGAAATCTGAACTGGAACCAAATCATGGCTCCATTAGGAAAAGAGGGAGGATGGATACTAGGCAGGCAGTCTGTCTATGGAGTAAGAAGCTGTAGAAACTACCAGAGGTAGCTTAGTAAAGAAGTGTAATTTGTCCTTTGCTGACTGTACCCACAATCCATGGAGTGGTGTCCTTGTTAGGAGAAACATATACGTGCTGCAATTTTTAATGTAGAAAATATTTATTGTTTCAAGAGATTAAATTCACAGTCTGGTTTGAATAATAGCAAGACAATGAGAGCAGTTGTGATGGACCAATGCTTAACAAGATACTGTACTGATCTGGCTCATCTTTAATCTATATTTGTTTGTATTAACTTTCTAATCATGGTGATATTGTTCACTGCTTTGCTCATTATATATTTTTAACACCTACCACATTACCTGGCATGTACCGAGCCTGTCACACATGCTGGTTAAAATAATGGTTCTTGGGGGGCAAAATAAGTGATTTTCTGAAGGGATAGTGGAAGCAGGTGCAATAAAAACTCAGTAACTGGCTTGAATACTTGGATGGTTCTGTAAAGTAAGAAGTCTGAGGAGATAAGTTAACTCTTTTCCCTTGGCGGGTGTAAGCAGATAATAAAGGATTTTTGGTGTTAGAAAGCCCGTGAAACCTTGCAGAATGTGACCAGTTGGAGTGTTGTCTATGTTGGAGAGGTCTTCTTACTCAATGAGAATATTTAGCAGAGGACCTAACACAGAGCATGTTCAATAAATAATTGATGGGTGAGTGAATGAATGGTGAGCTTTTTTAATTAGATTTGGTAGCGTATCATGATTAAACAGTTCATATCGCACTGTGCCAGCGTGCGTTTATTTTTCTTTGCCTTTAGTAGTATGATTTGTGATAATATTAGTGCTTTGTTATTTTAATTGAGTGCTGTAGTTCTAATGGGAAAATGTAACCTAAAGAAATGTGCTTTGACTCTGTTGCATGCCACATGGAAGTGGGCTTATTTATTCTGTAGAGGCTTACATAGATTTTGAACCTGACAAAATTGGCTTCTTAGTGTCTGAAAGGAAGTAACTTCAAATCTAACAACCAAAATTGCAAATAGTAGCTACAAGTGCAAAGAATAACTTGATGGCATATTTGAAAAGGACTTGAAAGATTCTCTTCTTGTGGATGAGAAAACATGAGACTAGAGACGGGTTTGGATATGGTTTGAATTTGTTCCCTAAGGATCATGTGTTGGAAGGTTAGTCTGCAATGTGATGCTGTTCAGAGGTGAGGCCTGTGGGGGGTCATTGGGCCACTGAGGGTGTGTGCCCTCTGGAGGACCCTGAGTTGTTGCAAAAAGAGCAAACCTAGCCTTATAAGGCCCTGTTGCTTCCTGTTTCTTAGGGATGTAATGTCCACTTCCTGCATGTGCTTCTTAGTTGTGTTGCCATGTGACGTGAGCCATAGCCTCTCCACAGCCAACCAGGTGCTGACTTGTTCTTGAACCATCATGTCCTTGAGCCAAATAAATCTTTTTTTATATACAGTTACCAAGCCTTGGATTTTTCATTATAGTAAGAAAAAGTGCAAGGAAGCAATTTGCTAATTCAATTCTGGCTGTGGGAGAGACAGAATTCAAACTCTGATTTCTCAACAGCAGTACTTCACCATGTGAAGAAATAAAGGATGATTGAGAGCAGCAAGCTTATTTTAAAAGTTTGATTTTAGGCAATAACTAGCTTTCAGTTAGGGTGTCTTGCAAGCCCTGAATAGGCCTTTATTTCACTAATGGGCCATTTGGAATAAGAAAAAATAAAGTAACAATTGCCTTAGGTGGCACAGAACATTATTACATGTAAAAAAAAAAAAACCCTGAAGTTATTGTTAGAAGAACTGGTAACATTGATTGTAGATGCTAAGAATTTTAAACAAAAACTCCTTCGTGACTCCTTTGAAGTATGTTGCAAGGTAATGACTGCTCACACTGAGGAGAGGAGCATTCCTCTGTGGATGCTTTGTTAGCTGCCTATGTTGAGGGAAATCTTACCTGTTCAATACTTTGAATTTACCATTATTCCTATGCTAACATGCCTAATAAACTCTGTGTATTATCTATCACTGCCTATTTTTAGTGTTGCTCCTCTTTATTCAGAAACTTTATTAGAAATTTGTTTTCAGGCTTGGATACCCCTGATCTGTATCCCTCTGTAACTTTTCAGAAAGAAGGATGCTGAATTTTTCCCCCCTTTGCACTATAAGCAGCACGAGGGGTGTTTGGTTAAACTTCTAATGGGGCATGCATATTCAGGCAGGTGTTTTCATTTCTTTTTATCTTGCTCAGCACATTGGTCTCCTGAACTAATTCATGAAAGGTTAGAGTCATTTGCATGTTGTTTGGCAGACTGTGATAGCCCCATTTCATTGGTACATCTACATTTTGTTTTGCATATAGATTTTAGTATGTATGTGTATGTAGGTCTCTAGTAAAAAAAAAATCTCCAGCTTCTATATATGGGATGCATTATAAAAATTCTTTTGGAATTATTCTTTAACTTCTCCTTAGAGTCCTGTGGAATTTATTTACTTATACTCTCTTTGAATATCATCCTCCCAAGTGCTGTTAGAAGAATAAGTCTCATCATTTATTTAAAAATGACATCCCACTGATCATTTGTCTCTCTGTTGGTGATAACATTATCTTGTATCAACTTTTTTAAAATATTTATTTATTTTTATTACAAAAATATATATTTAGAGAGGAGGAGAGACAGAGAGGAAGATCCTCTGTTTGCTGATTCACTCCCCAAGCTGCCACAATGGCTGGAGCTGAGCTGATTGGAAGCCAGGAGCCTGGAGCTTCTTCCAGGTCTCCCATGCAGGTGCAGGGTCCCCAGATTTTGTGCCATTCCTTGACTGTTTCCAGGCTACAAGCAGTGAGCTGAATGGGAAGCGGGGCTTCCGGGGTTAGAACTGGCACCCTATAGGATCCCGCTGTATACAAGGCAAGGGGTTAACCATGAGGATAGCACGCCGGGCCCTTGTATTATTTTGTTTTGTGAAATCTCTCAATATTCTCTTCATTAACCAGTGCAGCCCAAGCTCACTGTTTAAATTAGGTGCATTTTGGTACCCACTGTTCAATGTTTATACTGTTGTGTGTTGACATGCCTGGGAAGGCAGAAAGGATTGGAGGGGCATGAAGTCTTTTTTAACTGCTAGCGCAACTCAAGAGCAGACACATAGACACATCTGTGTCTCAGGCTTGGTGTGATCTGTCAATACTGTGTTTCTGAAAGTTTTTCTTAGGTGGGGAACTTGTTTAAAGTATTAGTCATTCAGAAAAAAAATTCTGTGCCCACTGCCTGCCAAGCTGTCTGCCCCGTGTTCAACATGACAGATACGGTATGGAGCTAATTATAGCATGCACTGCCATTGTTGCACTGCTTCCTGGGTTTCAGGCATTGTGTTCCATAGACTAAGAATTATCTTATTCAATTTTTTCAAAGCTTATGAAGTGAAGATCTAATAATTATATTTGCAGCTTGGGAAATAAAACTCGGGGCAGGGGATTTCTCTGCATGAATAGCAGAGCTGGCTGCCAACCAGGTCCTCCTGCGGCAAGTGTGGGCTCTTAAACCATACCAAGGCGAAGAAGAGTTGTGGAGAGAGCTGCGGCGTTTCCTGCCTGGCGGGTTTTATGTGTTTTTCTGAAGTGTAGGATGAGCCTCTCTTCTGCAGGTTGGCTGGGGGTGCTGGAGGCTTGGGGAGCTCTGACGGGTCCTTTCTGGGTAGGTGGTGAGGCAGTGACTGAGTGGGGGTGCTCCTTGCTTGCAAGGACTGAGTTGATGCTACAGACCATGAATTAGTGGAAGATCAAACTGCCAAACAACGTTCAATGTTGCAAGGCATTTTTGTAAAAAGTCCAACAACCTACTGATTTTTAACAAGAGAAATTAGGTTCAACTGTTGGCAATAGACATCACAGGTTTTCTCTAGTTTAAAAGAAGTCATGGATTAGAGAGTTGAGGCTTTTTTAGCCTCTTTATGATTGTCACTGGGTCAGCTGTTTGTGTTTTAATGAACTACTTTGAGAGGGAGAACAGAGAGAGTGAGGGCACTGTGATGGGCCAAAATCAGGAGGCAAGAACCTGACTCAGCTCCCTCTGCATGGGAACAGGAACCCAGTCACTTGAGGTGTCACCTACTGCTTTCTTAGGTGAACATTAGCAGGAAGTTGGAGTCAGGAACAGAGCTGATGCTCAAACCTAGTCATTCCAGTATGGGCATCTCAATTAGTGGCTTCACTGCTAAGCCAAACACTTGACCTTCTTTCTTTCTTTAAATCTATTAGGTTGTGATTTCTGTCCCCAAGGCTATCTCATAATCACAGTATGGCTGCTGGAGTTCTGACCATCACACCAACACTCTGGATAGCTAACAATAGAATAAGAGACATGGAAAAAACTGTCAAGGAAGTCAGCTACATTTAAAACATTTACCCAGAAGTTTTCCAGTCACTTTTTGAAAAATGATTATTCATTTTTATTGGAAAGTCACATAGAGAGTAACAGAGACAGAGACAAAGATCCTCCATCCATTGATTCACTCCCCAAGTGACCGCAGTGGCCAGAGCTGCACCGATCCAAACCCAGGAGCCAGGAGCCTCTTCCAGGTCTCCTACATGGGTGCAGGGTCCCAAGGTTTTGGGCCGTCCTTGACTGCTTTCCCAGGTCACAAGCAGGGAGCTGGATGGGAAGTGGGACAGGTAGAATTAGAACCAGTGCCGGTATGGGATCTGGGTGTGTGCAAGGTGAAGACTTTGGCCACTAGGCTACTGTGCTGGGCCCACCACTGACTTCTTAAATATTTGTGGGTACTCTTTAGCATGAGGGAATCCAGCTGTTGTGGTTTTGTTCTTTAGCCTTGTTACCGTGTAGTGTTTTGTGATATAAGAGCTTGCAGCAAATAAATAAGTAAAAACAAAAGCAGCACCTCCCTCAAACCCTTGATACTGAGTAGAACAACAAAACTGCCGTTCTCTACAGCTTCCTGCTCCAATCTGCTGCTCACCAGCATGTGGAAGCAGATGGGTAGGTTCATGTTGGCATTTTCTCACAAGCCCAGAAGCCATGCCACTGCTGTCTACTTGAAAGGAGAATGAAGCCAGCTCTCCCCAGGGTCCCCAGAGCAAGTCTTACATGGCATCAGTTGGCTCAGGTCTGCTGGTGTGATCTGCGGGCGGGTAAACTGGGTGCGTTAAACCAGTGTTAGCTGGTGATTGCTTTGTGTATGTGTTAGTAGGTTCTACTCATTCTTCATCTCGAAGAGAATTTAGCAGTTGTTAGTCCTTGTGAGGGAAGAATGAGTGCAAGGAGTAGTTCTGTCGGTGGGCCGAGTGCAGTAAGCCAGGGAAGGCAGCCAGCCAGTACGCAACTGGCACACTCAGTAGGTTCAGTTAGAAAAGAGCCTGGCTTAACAACCCCGGGAAACTGAGGTTTTCATAGTTGATGCAGATTAATCCACATCTGGCATTTTTGGAGAGCTTTATTTTTTTTCCTGTGTCATTCAAATTCTAATAATCCTCATATTCCACGATTCAAATCAATTTATAATTGCAAAAATGCATTAACAATCTATTTTACATATATTTCTTTGATTTGTTAAATATCAGCTCCCTTAGATTTATACTATTGATACTTGTTTTTTTAATAATTCTAGTTAATTACATTTCTTATATGAATTTATATTCATTGTACAAATACATATTTCTACTTATAAATCTTTTAATTTTATCAGGGTAAAGCCTAGATCTATTTTATATATAAGACTTAAAAAAAATCCCCTGTAATGTTTTCTGAACGTGCCTGCAACACTTCCATGTGTTTCAAGGCCCACTCTGTGCACCTTGTCAATTGTGAACACTACCCGCTGCACAATCTTCTGATTTGTCTCATACTTTTATTCATTGGAAGGGATCACTGAGATGATGATTTGCAGGTGGGAAATCAAGACCAAGCTGCATATTCACTTCATTTCTCTGATGTCATTGGCTGCCTCCCTTTGTTTCATTAGGAAGGAGACAACAGTCCATTATGTAAGGTCATGATACAGAATGATGTCATAGTGAGTGCCAGCAAGTCCCTGTGTTGGCAAGGAAAATAAGGTTGCAGAGTTTTTCTCCAGCCCTGCCCAGAGAGCAGGCGATCTGGTTGTTTTTGATTCTTCCTGCCCTAGACAAGGAAGTATCTCAGGAAAGAGTGGAGCAGTTCCTGGACTAATTTCCTGTACGCTTCTGTTAGCACTAAGCCAGCAGCCAGTTCCTAACTTTGCTTGCAGGGGAACTTTGTCCTCCCAACCTCCTGGAAGGACAAGCCCAGTGCATATGTCTCCTAGATCCTTTAGTGAGACAGGATTTTCCACCTAAACAACTGCTAATTTGAGCTTTAAAGATTTCTTTGTTAGGTTGTAGTGATTCTGGTATACCATACCTGTACCTGCCTGGGAGAACCTAATGGAACTGCTTTTCTGAAACTCTTGATGGGTATTCAGTACATGATTTTCTTTTTGTATATTTAAAATTCTTTCTAACCCACTCAGGAAAATTTAAATGATGAAATTCTGTGACATTTATATTAGTTTATTCATGTAGCTTTCGTTTTCATAAACCATCTTTACCTTGTGGAATTAACAGTTTTTTGGGGGGATGGTTGCCAAATGATGCTGGTATTTCTTTTAAATGATCTTACTTAGTTGATTAGGGTACAAAGGGTCAAGATCTGCAGGAAAGTGGGTGATACCGTTGTTTCCACACTAATATTTTTTCCCCTGTATCTTGGGTCAGGGGAGAAACAATGAAAAGCCCCACGCAGCCTCCCACCCATCCCAGGTCCCCGATGTGAGGCACGCTGTGAGGGTCCTGCTCAAGCAGTTTTGATAGTTCAACAGTTCTGAATTGCTGCCAATCTTGCCATTCCAATCGCGATGAAACCTATTCAGAATCCACTGACTGACATAGTCTCTTCATGGTTGGGGTTCTGAGATCAGCAGTTCAGATGGAGGGATCTCCAAAGAAACGTCATCTGAGATGCTCCCAAACCTGACTCTTGTGTGAGTTTGCCAGTACAAGGCCTGGCACAGTCCATCCCCCAGTCAGCTTATGCACATGCTGGTCGTTGCAATTGCTGGGTCAGTTCTGTTTCCAACCCTGTCTTCCACTTGAACCAATGGGTGTTGTAGTCCAGCTCGATCTTAGCCGCTTCATAGTCGGTCCTCATACAAACCAGTGGGAGCTGCGGCCTAGTTGGGGTGACTCCCCATACCTCCACCAGGCCTGCTCCCTACCTTGGTTCCATGCATGTCAGTGTGTACTGCATGCTTGTGCAGTCTATCCCACATCTCATTTAGCTCTTGTACATGTCACTGGGCATTGTAGCCTAGTTCAATCTAACCAACCTACTATCCAGTCCATACACCTGGCAGGTGTCTGTCTAGCCATGCCTGCCCCTGTCCTGGTTTTCGTGCTGTCCAGTGAGAGTGGTAACTCAAGAGGGAGGTGCCCACTATCTCTCTACTAGGCCACTCCAACTTCTGGATTATGCACTCTCCAGGTGGTTCTGGCATTTAACTTGGCCCCCAGTGCCAGCCTCTGCCATCTGATGATGTGGCAAAGCCCAACCAACCCTCACCCACTCTAATTTTTGCTTTTACCAGTTGAAACAGTCTGCTCAATCTGGCCTTTCCCCAGTTTAGCTCACATAAGGCCCACAGGTGCTGTAGCCTGGTCTGGTCTGCCCCCATCCCAACTCATGTTCTCCAGTGGGAGTGGTTGTCCAGCAGGGGAGCCCACATTCCCCTGACAGCTTTGCCTCCTCCCTGCCAGTTCTCATGTGTGCTATTTGGGTGCTGCAACCACATCTGGTACGGCTCACCTCACCTTGGCATTCCTTAATGTGCACTGGTATGTGTTGCGACCGAAGCTGGCCTAATCCACACTCTGTGCTGGCGTTTTGATTCGCCTGTGGTGGCTTTCTCCAGGCCCAAGAGATGTTGATATTTCAATGTAGCTTTAAAATTTCTATTTAATGTGTCTTGGTGATAGTACTGGCTTTTTTTTTTTTTGGACAGAATTTACATAATTGGGAGCTCTAGAGAAGGATCAGCAGTCTTTGGTTTGGCCTGAGAAGAAAACTGATTCCTGAGGATTTAAAAAAAATGTTTAGAAACATTTTAATTCTCTAAAATTTAGATTGGCAAATTAAAGGAAAACTTAGAGGAACGCGAGTATTTCAGAATCACATTTGCTGCTGGGGTTGCTATTGTCATTTGCCGCTCTAGCTGGGACACAGGGTGGCATTTAGTCTGAGTTTTTGAGAAGCGGAAGATGCCCTATGTAAAATGTGGCTGATTGAGGTCCTGAATGCAGGGGTAGGAATGACACTCCCCCAAGTCAAATAGACATACTTTTACCTTCCTTTTTATTTCCTGCCTTCAACTCCGGATCTCAAGTGCACTGGCCATTGGACGGGAACCACCTCATTTACTTTTCTGGTTCACTGGGCTTCTGACTAAACTGAAACTAAGCCGTCAGCCTTCCAGGAGCTCCGTCTAGGGACGTGCAGCTTCTGACGCTTGTCATCCTCTGTAATTATATTGAAGGTCAGTCTCTCTGTCGCTGTCTCCCTCTCTTTCTGTAATTCTGCCTTTCAAATAAATAAAAATAAATGTTTAAAACTCACAGTTAAAACTGTAAAATAGCCTGTAACTATATGGAATGCATTTTAAGGGTAGACTCATTAAGCCCTCTGCACTTTAAATTTAGTAAAGCCACAAAATGTGTTAGGGACCACTGGAAAATAGATTGTACAATTTTGAGCATTTCTAAGGAAAGATTACTTTCTGGGTTACTTCCTTTATGAGAATAGCTTCCTAATGTAGTGGAGATATCTATATTGTATTGAACAAAGTTACATTTTTACAAAGCAGTGGGAATACAAGCAATTTCTCTAGGAAACTAAGCCTAGGGGATAGAGTAGATGCCATTTGGTCCTAGGCAAAAGGGCAGAGTTCAACAAATGTTCTTTAAGTGTGTCTCCCTCCTCAGAGCTTCATTTGATGGATTTTCTTGCTGCTTTTTCCTTACTCTGGCTCCTTTAAATATTTTTATGAAAAGAAAAAAAAATGTGGACAATTTTTGCTTTTTTGGAAAAACAGTTCTTCTAAAACTTTGCATTGGGAGATCTGCTGTGTTTTTAAACGTGAAAGGCGCTTCTCAGCATGCTGGCAGCGTCTGAAGGGGCTGCTGAGAGGGGAAGTGCTCTGACTGTTGTCTGTACAGTCAGGACTTCCCGGGGGAGTTGAGCTCTGCATGCCTAAACCTGATTAGCTCTAACTGTGTGTGGGTGGAGGGAAGCATGAATGCAGGCTTCTCCCCTCAGAGCCTCCAAGTAGGAACATCTCATTCTGTCAGCCTGACACTCCTGTTACCTGCAGGGACACTGCCTCAAGTAGCAACATGAGACTCTTTGGCCTTTAATACTGACTTTTATAAAAGCCATTTCATTTATCATTTTTCTTTTTAGCAGGCTTTCTTAAAAAAAACCAATTTGGATTTCAGGCAGTGGTAGCCACAGTTGGGTCTCCTTGGTCCCCACGGTGTGTACCATCTTATGCGTGCAGACCTGCACATACCCAAGGAATCACAGTGTTACACTAAAGCTTCATAGATCCAAAATATACCTGGTCTTGCCTGCTACAAAGCTTGTTCCAGCTTTTCTAAGGGGACTTTTGGCACATCAGTTTCTCTCAGAGCACACCTGTGAGAAAAGACTTCTTATCCTGTAACCTTTCTTCCTGTTTTTATCAACAACTCAGAGATCTTAAGGGTGGACCTCTCTGTTAGTCTGGGTCTCGTCTCCAAAGTCTCAGCCAATGTCTGGCCCTGTTCCCGCCTTGCACATTGGATTAGGTTAGTGAGATGCAGGGAATAATCCCGAAGGCCGTCCTGAGAGGTCAAGCGGGAAGCTTTGTGATTCATTACTCAGCCTGTGCTGTAGACCATCCTTATTCATGACACCTGACAGTTTTCTCCTCAGCTGAAACCCCAGGTGAAAGAGCTTGCGGGTGTTGAGGGTGGGTAAGTGCTATGCCGATTCTGGAACCCAGGCAGCAACAGCGCACCGTGACTCATGTTGGAGAGCTGCATCCATTCTGTGTCACTCTTAGATTCCCATCCACATCAAATGCCTGCTGAGCACACGGGAGTTGTGCATGAGGCCCACCTCACTCTTCTGAAGCGAGCTGGCTCCCTGTCTAGACAGTTCCTCTCCATTGCCAGATGGCTTTGTCTGGGAAGCCCATAGACTCCCACTGTCACCCTAGGATGCATTAGCAGTGATGCTAGTCTAACTCTCTTGGAGTGACTGAAGTTAATAGGCATTTGCCAAGTAAGAAGACATGTGCTAAAAAGAAAATGACATAATTTTCCTCACTTCGGGAATTCTCTGGATTGTTTATTCCTTTCAATGGCAAAACACTTTGACATGGGATGTTAGGATGGGCATCTCAAAAATAAGATTCTGAGATGCTAAATTTCTTGCTGGACTTTAGTTATCTGCAAGGTACCTGGGTTTTCAGAGATAAAATTTCCCCAAAAGACATAAATTAGGAGACACAAAACTGGGCCATTTTGTCATGGGATTTATGTCTGATAAACTAGAAAAGCTTGTTTCTGTTTTTGCTTTAGTCTGGTTTTAGTCCAGCTTTCTGATTAGACTCACCTGCAATGTGTTCATATTTATTATTTTCCTCCTTACAGGAATCTTTCAAATTCTTTGATTTTAAGGAATCAGGTTCGTTAAAACTTCATGTACTCTGTGGAGAGCGAATCTCTCATCAGAGAAAAGCTGGGCTGAGAAGGTTTGTCTCCTAATGGCAAATTTTTTAACAGGCAGTGCTAACAAACTGCAGGGATTAATTCATTCTGTAGTGTACTAAATACAGTAACAGGTGCCCTCCGATTTTCTAGTAATTTCCTTTATATAGTTTAGATTCATATCTATCCCTGTTATCATGCTTACTTTGCTGTATGCTTCCATAGGTGGAAGGGAAGGAAGAAAAGTGGAAATGAGCATACTCTATATGACTAATGAATCCACTCTGGTCACTGCTGATGAGCTAGGAAATTTTTTGGCAATTGACAGCTTTGTTACTATGTACATCACTATTGTAATGAACAAAATCAATTAGAAAATATACTATGAACATGATGCAGGTAAAATCCATGACAGTGTTTTCCATTAAAATTATAAGCCTGTAGGTTCTATATATTGCCATTTGAAATAGAATATGATGCTGGTTCTTCAATCATTATGCATTTTGCTTAATTAACTTTTCTTGTGGAATGGCATTTAGGGAAGAGACAGGTTTTTAATTCTTTAACAACTGCATATATATTTTTATATAAGATGACAACGTAAGGTCTTTTCATTTGTAGCTTCAGGATCCATATGCTTATCAAATGATTTTATAAATATCACAGAAAAACTCCTGGAGCACTCCTTGTTTGCTTCATCACATTTTAGCTTTATCCAAAACTTTTAGAACGTGTTACATGTGAGCCTCATCTCTCAAATGTGTTGTGAAAATCGAACTAAAAACCATGAGTACACAGTTTGAATGAACCAAACTGGAAGAATTTCTCTAGTTAATCTTGCATTATTGATTACTTGATAACCACAATGTTTGGAGATGGGTATCGTAGAGCAAAATAGAAACTATTACCTTCTAAGAATTTGCTGCTTCCTCAGTGGAAAAGTGTTTAGAACTCAGAGATACTGTTTTTCTATGGGTGGTAAATCTTTCCTCATTGCTTAAATGAGGGTGGCAATGCTGACTTCATCAGGTTCTTGTAAGAATACAGTGAATTTACATGACTTGACCATGACGTATAGCACAGTATGTATTGGCTATTATCATTATTGAACCCAGGCTTGCAATAATTTTTCAAAACTAGAATTGAAAACTTCTTTGATGACAGGAATGAAAAGGAATTATCTTCTGACAGTTTTAACTATCAAATGGTATAATTTAAACTGTCCTTTCAAAGTATTTAATCTGATTATTGTAACTTTCAGATTTGTGTCTTGGATAACCTAATAGAAAAACATGTCTCTTCGAACTGAAAACATTGAATTTCTGTCTTCGGATCCATAAAGCAGCTGCTCTCATTGTTACATTATTGTCTTACGGAGAAAGTTAATAAAGAGCTCTGCAAAGGCCGTTGTTATTTTGTTAATAATCCTCCAACAGTGATATGCCATGCCATCCCAGAGCCTGATTCCTTCAGCATTCTGGGGGTATCTCTCTTTTTTTTTTTAAAGATTTATTTTTGTTATTTTTTTCATTGGAAAGGCAGATATACAGAGAGGAGAGACAGAGAGGAAGATCTTCCGTCCGATGATTCACTCCCCAAGTGAGCGCAACGGGCCGATACTATGCCGATCCGAAGCCAGGAGCCTCTTCCGGGGTCTCCCACGTGGGTGCAGGTTCCCAAAGCTTTGGGCTGTCCTCGACTGCTTTCCCAGGCCACAGGCAGGGAGCTGGAAGGGAAGCGGGGCTGCTGGGATTAGAACCGGCGCCCATATGGGATCCCGGGCGTGCAAGGCGAGGACCTTTAACCACTTGCGCCACCGCGCCGGGCCCCTGGGGGTATCTCTTAATGTTAATTTCCCTGGAAGATCTTTGAGGAGTCAGATGTGTTCATGGAATAGCCTTGAGGATTTGTTTTTGGGGTTTTTGGCTGAGGTGGTGATACTTGTTTCTAGAATATTCAGGTTTATGTCATCTCTGGTTATCTTTCCCAAATTACGTCCTATGGAGCTTTGGTTTTACAAGATGCTCCAAGGAATGGAGGCATTTTAGTTAAGTTCATTGCATAATCCAGATCCACTTTGGGATCCACTTTGCATTTTATATGTTAGCTACCTAAAAGCTCTGAGTTTTTCAGAAAAGACAACCATGGGAAAATAGTATTCTATTTATGACATTTGAAGTTTCAACCAAGCACCCTGTTCAGATATTAAAGTAGACCCTGTGGCCTGAAGGACCAGAACCCCAGATAGGTGTTGGTTCGTGTTCCAGATCTTCTTTTTCCAGTCCAGCTCCTTGTGTATAGCCTGGAAAAGGAGCAAAAGATGGCTCAAGTGCTTGGGCTCCTGCACCTGCATGGGAGATCTGGAAGAACTCTTGGCTTCAGATCAGCTCAACTAGTGCCACTGTGGCTATTTAGGAAGTTGACTAGCAGATGGAAGATCTCTCTCTCTCTCTCTCTCTTCCTCTCCTTCTCTCTGTAACTCTTGCCTTTAAAATTAAAAATAAATCTATTTCTTTTTCTAAAAAAGCATACCTATTTCTAATGGCTAATTTCCAGCCTAGGTGCTGCTGTGGCTGCTTTATGCAAGAAAAGATCTCTTATCTCAGTGAGGATTATAGGAAGTTTTTCAAGTTCTGTAAGGGAATTATAATTTTACATTTCAATGTTTGGTAGCTAAAATTGTTGCTTCAGGCAAAAACACAAGAGTGTCTACACTTTAGACTTTTTGCTGAAAGATTAAACTTGAAATATATTAAACTTCTACTCACATATGTCCTGTTACGAGCATGGATGAGGAGGGGAAATAGTAGACATGCATTTTCTCTCTTTTTAAAAGATTTACTTATTTTTATTGGAAAGTCAGATATATAGAGAGAGGAGGAGAGACAGAGAGGAAGAGCTTACGACCATTGATTCACTCCCCAAGTGACCGCAGTGGCCAGAGCTGCACCGATCCAAACCCAGGAGCCAGGAGCCTCTTCCAGGTCTCGCACATGGGTGCAGGGTCCCAAGGCTTTGGGCCGTCTTTGACTGCTTTCCCAGGCCACAAGCAGGGAGCTGAATGGGAAGAGGGACAGGTGGAATTAGAACCAGTGCCGGTATGGGATCCGGGTGTGTGCAAGGTGAAGACTTTGGCCACTAGGCTACTGTGCTGGGCGTCATGCATTTTCTCTTAAGTTCTGATAATAACTTAATGATCATGGCCTGTGAGAAAGCTATATTCCTTAGCCTGCTAAGAATACTCCCCATATAAATACCCATACTGTGGGGTGAGTGGAACAGCAGTTAAGTTGCTGTTAGAATGCTTGCCTCCTGTTATCAGAGCACCTGATTCAGTTCCTGGCTGATGCAGTTTGAGTCTGTCTTCCTGCTGATGCGTTTCCTGGGAGGTAGCAGGTGATGGCTAAAATAACTTGAGTCCCTGCCACTCCTTAGAGATTTGTATTGAGTTCTGGCCTCAACTTGGCTCTTACGGTCAGTTGAGGATTTCTCTCCATCCTTCTCTGTATCTTTCAAATAAAAATGAAAATTTTAAAAATTGTGTCCTAAATGACATTCATATTATTATACTTAATTTTATTGAAGGTCTACAGAATACATAATTACTAGTATTATTTTTCAATCTTCCATTGAATGTGTTTGTTGAAGACATGGTATTACTAAATTCCCTTGTTTAATTTTTCTTGATTAGTTCTTCTTGATAAATTCCGTTTATGATTTAGTAGTAAGATATTTGTTTTTTCTATAAGCGTGAATTTTTTATCTCATCACCTGAATCAAATATAATTAAGTATCCTTTCATGTTTTCCTTTTTGTTTAGGCTGCCAAAACATCAAAGTCAAAGTTCGTATACATCATAGTAATAGCTACACATGCTTTTCTTTGAAAAGAAAATAGGCTTAAATATTACTTTAATTCCATTGGAAGCAGGTGGTGCTTTGGATTTTATATTGAGAGTGAGATACTTTTATGCAATGGTATATTCTGAAAATTAGTCTTCACACCATTTCTTTAAAAAGAATTTACTTGTTTATGTGACGGAGTGACAAAGAGATGGAGCCCAATAGAGAGATCTCTTCCATCTGCTAGCTTTTGCTCAGATGGCACAATAAGCATGTCTGAGCCAGGTGAGGCCAAGAATTCTGTCCTGGTCTCCTAAATGGGTGGCACAGGTCAGGCACTTGGCCCATTCTCCACTTCCTTTCAGGAGTGTTAACAGGAAGCCCAACGGGAAGCATAGCAGTCAGGTTAAAGTGGAACTCTGACATGAGATGTCAGTGACCTAAGTGGTAACTTAACCGCTGCACCACAAGGCTGACTTTTCATCTTCACACAGTTTTAAATATTACCATGAAATAAAGTTGCATGAGAATTATACTTAATCATGTGGGCGGATTATAGTTTCTTAACCCATTATATAACTAAAATCCTGTATTTCTAAAATATTCACTTTTTTTCTTACAAAATTAGTATGTAAAACATTTTACAATGTTTTAAAACTTTTTAAAAGCTTTCGTATTTGAAAGGTGAAATGGTAAAATGTAATAAAACAGGCACTGGTCATTAAATCTAAAAATGTGGATAATTTTACTTTAAAAATATATCATTACTTTTATGGAATATGGTGAACATGGAGTTTTATTCAGAGAAAACTAACAATGCTTTTGAAAATTCATGGAAAAATGAAATTAAATGATTCATGTATTTTGGTTCTAAAGAAATGAAGCATCGAATTTCATGTTGTCCATAAACTGAAGATTCCTTATAGTTGCAGGCAACCTGTCTGTGATGATGTGCTAGGGGTTGATGGAAGGTTCTGGTACACCATGTTTCCTAGTTTTATACAGTGCATTGAAATGTGTATTGTTAATGAGAAAGAACACATTAAACATGTCATTGTAGCATCAGTAAATGAATTTTATATGTGTTCCTGTATGTTTTTGACCACCTTCTAAAATTAATTTTAAGCATTACTAATATAGAAAAATAAGCTTTAATGATCTGTGGTCACATTTTGTTATTTGTCATTTCACTTATGTATTTCTCTTAATTCAACCATACCACCAAAGATGCTGTTATAATTATCCACATAAAGCAAGATTCTGATATAGGAGGAGCTGTTTCTTCGAATATGTCTCCCAGAAATTATTACAGACAGTTGGTGTAAATAACCATGCACTTAACCATACAGTTCACCATATAGCTGTGTAAATGAAGTCTGCATTCCCAGGAACTGAAACGCTAATAAGGAAAGGAAATGAAGACTGAATTAAAATCTTTTTCAAGGATTTATTTTTATGTATTTCAGTAAATGCAGAGAGAGAGAGAGGAGAAAGTGGTATCTTTCGTCCACTGCTTCACTCCCTAATGGGTTGCAGGATTCAGCGCTAGACCAGGCAGAAGCTAGGATCTGGGAGCTTCCGGGTCTTGTATGTGGGTGCAAGGGCCTAAGCATTTGGGCCATTTTCTGCTGAAACTCAAACCAGTACTCATATGGGATACTAGCATTGTATGCAAAGGTTCAACATGATATGCTACATTGCTGGCCCCTACTTTTTTTTTTTTTGTAACTCTGTTTATTTGAAAGGCAGTGTGATAGGTATTGTTCATCCACTGGTTCACTCTCCAAATGGCTTCAACATCTGGTCCGTACTAGGCTAAAACAAGAGCCTGGAACTCTATCCTGGTGTGCCACGTGGGTGGCAGGGAATCAAGAACTTGTTCTTTCATCTGCTGCCTTCCAGGTGCATTTGCAGGAAGCTGGATTGAAAGCAGAGCAGCTGGGATTCAAATTGGCACTCCATTATATAGCATGCCACCATTGCAAGGAAAGGATTAATTTGTATCACAACACTGGCCTCAAATTCAAATCTTAAAAGGTGATCTTGTAGGGAAGGTTAAAAGACTAACTCTGTATACATAATTAAAGCCAGAGAGCTAACATGTTAAAACATAGATTTCAGCTAGGGTACAAATAAAGTATATAAGTAGGAATTGGCATTTTGAGATTCGATTATTGTTTATACTCAATAGGAACACTGGTTTTTCTAGTTATTACTTTTTGAATGTTTCAGTGAAGGGATGAGCTTATGACTATAAATACATTGGAAGTATGTTACTATAAAAATGAAAGGAAAAATAAGTAGAAAGAAGGAGCATTGAAGTGATGGAAGGCAGGTTGTAGGTTGGAAGTATTGTTCTTTTTAAACTGTATATATGAAATACACAAAATTTATTGCCTTTACATAAAACAGTAAATAAAAACAAGTTTTAAAAAGAATGATAAGTGTTAAAAGTAAAATCAATTACCTTGTAGAATTCCCTGATACTGGATATATGTAAAAAGAGTTTCAAAGCCAGTTTGCAGATTGTAAAGCTCTGACTTTTGCAGCCTTTGGCTGTCTCCACATGTCCAGGGAGCACACCCTGTGGGTAGTTGCTGTGTGCGACTTAATCGCCCAGCACACTGCAGGGCGCATAGGTCAGTAAATGTTGAATGGGTACATGCATGAACACCTGAATGGAAGTATTTGTTTTCAGATCTTTAAATTGTTGTTTTCAGGTCATACACTCTGACCTATCAAAGCCTGTCACAGAGACCCAGTATGGAAAGTTTAAACCTGCAGCTGCTCTGATTGGCTAGAGTTCTAAGACCTAGAGAGTCACAGACACTGTCTTGCAGTGCCTCTGGTGAGACTCTGGGCTGCTGTTTCAGACTCTGTTGTTGACACTGTGATTGGATGAGCAGTTCACCTTTTGATTTAATCATCACTTCTTTCAGGTGTTCTGTGTGTCATCTGCCTACAAATTATTCCTTCTTCCATTCAGAATGCTTTATGTGGTTAAGCACTAGATACCAAGTAAGAGTGATTAGTGCTTGTCTTTACTGTCATGTAACTGGATGAATGAGCAAATGAATGAATGAATTCAGCAGGCACTCAGCAAACACTATTTGGCACAACCAGGAAAAAAACATATAATAGTGTAGAGGTATGTCTTTCACGCTTGGCAGTAATGTTGGGGAAAATAAGCCTCCACATCAAACACGTGAGCCTCTGATGGAACATCCTTGTGGCATTGTCTTTAAGCAAAGTTTTAGAGTGAAACTAGTTATGCCTAGGAAATTATTTTCAAGTTCCGTATTAGTCTTGAGCAGGTGAATAACCTATTTTCTGAAGCATCCTAAATATAGCATCTACCCCAAGTTGTCTGTTGTATCTCTTTTGACCTGTCTCAGCAAATGACCTTCTCTCATAGGTCAGAGAAGAGCATTGGAAGGGTTTAATGACTGGTGTTAAAGGAAGAAGGGTGTAATAATTGGTGTTAAAGAGGGCATTTGAGGTAGAGGTGAGGACAGTACCATGAACTAGTGTCATTCAAAGCTAATGATTTATCATGTGCTAACAGGGCAAAACAGTCAAAATAAAAGATCAGGACAGAGGGAATAAAATAAGAATAAAATAATAATTTAACATGGGAAGCAAAAGTAAAATAACTCAGTAAACAGTTAAAAATCTAAATGAAAGAAAAATCATGAAAACATTGAGAATTGTGCTCATTAGGAATGGTGGTTAGTACCAGTGCTGTGTGAAGTCTGAAGAAGGCAGCAAGAAACAGGGTCCTGTGCCCCTGGCAGCCGTGATGGCATCCCATGCTTCTCCTGAGTTCTCTTGGATTTCTGTTTGCAGGAAAGAAATTTGAGGTGATCCAACTCCAGACAGACAACCTGTAACCACTTCTCTTGGGTCTGCAGTGGAGACCCTTACAGAGCTGAAAATGATTGTAGCTCCTCTCACTATGAGAGGAAAGACCTCTTCTTATGACTTCACATCCCATCCAGGGGACCCAGGCCCCTCCCTAGAAATATCCTCCACTCCCTGTGTGTGGCATCTGCTTTCTGGTCTCACTGCTTGGCCACACAAACAAAAGAGGGTTTTCCATATGGAACACTGGTGCCCAGATCCACGTGTGTTTGTCAGCATATTTTTCTATAGTGTTGACCCCATTACTGTTCTGAAATGCCCTCAATGAAGGTCACCATGACAACTTACCTGTCCAGGGCCTGATTATATATATCTTTGGGGGTGGTAGAATGATGGTGTTCATCCCATTCGCTTTGGAAAGGGATGCCTCCTTCATTTTCTCCTTCCCTGGTTTCTGTGACTTGCTCCTGGACTTTCGCTGTCCTCTAGCTGGGCCTGCTTCTGCTCTCTATCAGCTTGCAGTATGCCCCTCAATACTCCACCTCTCACTGTTCTCTAGGGTACCAAGCTGTGTTTATACTGTTTTACTCACTACATGTTTCCATGGGTTTTGAGATCCATTGTTACTGTATTTTCATCCAAGACTAGGACATTGAGAAACATTGAACTTTGAAATTATATCCCCTATGTGATTTGCATTTCAAGTTAAATGGTACTGGCTGCTAGTTCTGTAGTGTAGATTGGTAAGCCGCTGTCTATCATGCTGGCATCCCATACGGGAGCACCAGAGCACCTGTTTGACTCCTGGCTGTTTCTTCCTCCTGTACCACTCCTGCTGATGCACCTCAGAAAGCAGCAGAAGATGGCCCAAGTACTTGAGTGCTGCCACCCACATGAGAAATGCAGAGGGAATTCCCGGCACCTGGCTCCAGCCTGACCCAATCTAAACTTTTCCAGTATTTGGCGAGTCTTTCCCTCTGTGCTTTTCAAACAAGTAAAATGAAAACCTTAAAAATTTGAAAAAAAAATAGTAATGGACAGATATTAACATAAAGAAGTTTAATGAAAGTCTTAGTTTCCATGATGCTAGTGAATTTGGGGGAAAATGCTAAGTCTGGATTTTCAAAGATCTGTTATTTTTGTGACCTAGTTTGGCTGAGGCCCTAAGCTTGTCGACGTGCAGGTACCCAGCACTGTTACTGTCACCATGCATCTCTGATCCTCATGTAGCGCTCTCAGAGGCTGGCATGGCCTCCTCTTGCTCCATCCACCTTCCCACCAAGTAACTCAAACCAGGTGGAATTTGTTGCAATACAAATGGTGCAGGAATGTCAACCTACTGTACTTTTACCCCCGAAGTTTCTCATCTTGAGGACTCCTTCCTTTTCTCTTACACTACCATCGCGTGTAGGGAGACCGCATTTGAGATACTGGAATGTGACCCATTCTCAGTTTTGACTCTGGGTTTTGGCAGGTGCTTTTTGCCCTGACAGCTCACTGTTGCTGTTGCTCCCCCTTTTATGAGGCCACTCATGACATCACTCATACTCCAGCTTATCCCCATGTCCTTTGAAGAATCTTCCAGATTGCCATGCATGAACTCACACACTGAATGTACATTCTAATTCTCAGTATGCATTTGCCATGGCCTGTTCAATATCTCATGGAACACTGAAAGGTAGAGGCTATTTCCGTCTTGTTCAGACCTGTATTCCCCACGCCTAACATTCTTCACATTACTGTAAATGTATGAGGAACTGAACAGATGAAATAAAAAGATAAATTGGCGTAAAGGCCATTTTGTTTTTCTTGATCCAGTTTGAACATTGTCTTTCTAAGAAGCCCCCTCACCTTGGACAAAAATGTAAGTCCCAGACTTACACATTTGGCTACGGTTCTTTGAAATTTCACTAGCAAACTGACAAGGTCATGAAGACCAGGAAAGACTGGGAAACTCTCATAGATTCCTAGTCCTTGGCAGTGTTAGCCTATGGGTTGCTCAGTAAAGAGCAAGTAAATTTGTCCTGTTTGCTCCCTATTTGACTCTTGGCAGTTTGTGTTTTCTTCCTTCCCTTCCTCCCTTCCCTACTGCAGCTTGACTGCCTCAGGGAGGGCCGGTCTGCAGTGGGTGTGCTCCAGGCCGCTGGCGCTGTGCTGCACACCACCTGTGTGCTGATCGTTTGTTTTCATCATGACAGAGTAAGAGAGAAGTTATAAAGAAAAGAGAACTGGATGGGAAATCCGACCTCTGTCTAGCTTGAATTGAAATAGTTTTGCTTTACCTTTGGATTTAAACTTTTTATTGATATTTTCATGCCAAGATATTCCTGTTAGTGTTGCAACTGAGGATCCTTTTCACTACCTGCCCCCTCCCCTACCTTATTTGATCTATTAAGTGGTCATCATCTTTTTATTAATGACATTTCAAGTTCTGTTCAGAAAATGGCCTAACAACATTTCTATCCTAATACTCTATGGGAGAAGTAATCCGTTTTATGACTTTTATAAAGATGACTTGAAAAGCTTGGAAGTCCTTATGAAGCAACCCCCCCCCCCCCAACATTCCCGGGAGCACTCTAAACTTAGTTCATCACTTTAAAATGACTAATATCACAGGTAATTAGTAAGAGCTGTAATGAGACCTTCAGCATATTTTCCTTTTTACTTTTAGCTTTGAATGACACTAGTTCATGAATTGAAAAAATGAAAGTCATCCAAATATTTCCAGTGTGAGCACTGATGAATGGTGTGCTCATTTATAACCCAAAGTAACACAAGTAAGGCTTCTGTTCAAAATTTTAGTTATGAAGATTGTGCCTCAAAGATATATTCAACAAGGGCTGTCCACTTTAGTTTTTTATACATGGCATGAGTAGTGGGTTGAAATGTTTGGTCACTAACTGAGGTGTTACAGAAAGATTGAGGGCCTCTCCGCTGAGATTCTACTGCAGTGCCCTCTAGCCTAGGAGTAGGAACAAAGATGTCGCCCCACTATTGTGTTCATTTCCGCTGGTGCCTTGTTAGTTTTGTAAAGGGCATTTATCTTCAATACCATGCAAGTGCTTTTCCTTACAGCAGACATAAAGCTGCTTGCTCAGAGTGGCTGCCTTTATGTGGAAGGAATGTCCAGTATCTCCAAGTGTCAGCAGGGGTGGAACCCCCTGCCCCCACTGCCCACTGCTGTGTCCAGGAGTTATCTTGCTTGATTGAAAAAAAAAAGTAGGGATGAGCTCAGCTCCTCATCTTGCTTCCTCATCGCCCATTGAAAAGCAGTAATCCATAAATCCTATTCTTGAGTGTGATAAAGACAGGCTTCTCAGAGTTCTCTAATTGTCATTGATTCCTCACTCGTTATTGTCTGTCTTCCTTTGTATCATTTTGGGAAAGAAAATGATCTATAGATTTGAGTCTTCTTGCCCATATTAAGTTCAACAAATTGACTTTAATATTTACTATTTCCTAGAATCTTTCTTGGATTCCTCCTCCCTGGACTTTCCTTCCCATCTCTCCTTCAAAGCTAAACTTTGGGAAAATAAAAACTTAACCCCAAGAATTGGACCAAGCAAGGCCTACCATATATTATTTTCAGAGACTGCTTGTGAAAGGTTCTTTATCTTTCTTTAAGAGCTCTGAATTATAGAAGTAGGTGAACAATAGAATGTAATTTATTCTGTTCTGTTACTAAATAACCTTGATATATTTTTAAAAGAAGGCAACCTTTTCTTGATAATAGAAAACATTTACTGGAGAAAAGTACTTCAGAGGTATTGCGGAAGCACAGGCTTTTTAATTTAAAAAAGAAACTGCAGCCCATTAGCACTATGCCATAAAGTACAGTAATGAATAATTAAAACAGAACTAGAATTGTCAAAATAAATGATAATCTTGGATTAGAGTACAGTGCTTTTATTTTCATGCTTTTTGTTCTTATGCTTTTTTTCTGGTTGATTTGCATAGATAGTAATAAGCAAAAAAATTTTTAGGCTTTAAGCTAAAAAAAAACTGTTTAGGCACGAAGTATTTTAATGGCTATGTTGATCCTCAGAATATTTCCAGTTACTTTATAATACCTTGGTTTTACATTTATTATGGACAAAATATGGAAGCATTTGTCTAATAGTATTTGAAAATAAGCAGATCAAAACTGCATGGTTTGAAAAGTAAAATATGGTGATTTTTCAGAGATGCAAAGTCTTCCCCAGTGCTCAATCCTGAACATTGAAGAAATGAACGTTTCAGATTGAATGTGTATCTTAATTGTGGCATAATTCGAGAGCAATAACCATATATACATCATATACACTTATGAGCCTGTATATTTTATTTTGAAATACAGACTTTTAAAACAACATTAATATTTCTGTGTCTATATCCAAATATATATAAATGATTTCTAAATGTTCAGGAGACTGCCACCATTTCCTCTGTTAGGTTGTTGCTCTGGAAAATTCCAGTTCACTTTCAGTTTCTCCCTATATCTTTTGCAACACAACACACACAATCACCTTACCTGGTGATTTCAATGATGAACTGATGAAGAGATTTGATGATTTTTCCCTAGTTCTCTCTTGGCCTGGAGAATAGGATGGGGCACAGACTGCCACACAAATGAGGGAGTGTGCTCAGGTGACCCGAGCATGAATGATGCTGCCGATCACATATCCCTGCACTGTCCTGAGCTTGATATCATCTGTGAAACTGGCTGTTCCTTAGGGGTCTGTGTGTGATGTCACACTGTGAAAGAACAAAGTTTCTGTTCATGTTTGTAATGTTATTGACTTGCATTAAACTTACAATGTACCAATGTGATTAAATTGTATTATAACTATAAACTTAAATTCAAAATAGCTGCACAGAGTGGAAAGGAGGGATAGCATAGGATGGTAGGAGAGAAAGAGGCCAGTATTGTTTGAAACCCCGCTTTGTGCCAGGTATAAGATGGTATTATCACCCACTGCCAACTAAATCATATGAATAAACAATAAAAATTCTTTTTTTAAAAAAGTGATAGCATTATCTCCTTGGATCATCACATCATTATAAAGAACTAGTTTCATAGTTTGTGTGGTGATAATGCTAATTTTGTTTACTAGTATCCCCTTGCCTAGCCAATCACAGTTTCTGAATTCCTGATATTATGATTTTATTTCTGACATCCAAACATTTTGACTTTAAAACTTAGACCTTTTTCATATGTGTACATGCTCAAGAGGATTAGATCTGCAAGAAAAGAAATGCTTTTTTTGGTTATCAAACAAATTGTAGCTTTGAGAAAGTTTTATGTAGAGTAATAGTCTCCCAATATTGTACATACAGTGATGAATCTTCATGTGGACTTTATGTTCATTGCTGTGGTGATAAATTGGCGAGAAATAAGGGTCTTTGCCTATTTCTCTGTCTCTTGTACAATGCCAGATTATTCTGACATCAGATGTGAGACTTGGATTCATGGATTAGATGTTCTTTGCAGAGCAATAATTTCCAGGGAGAATAAATCTTATACTGCTTTGTGTGTTTGTAACAAAATACTTCAAGCTGGTAATTAAAAAAAAATTTTTTTTTACTTTATTTGAAAGGCAGAATTTAAGGGGTTGAGGGATAGAGATACAGAAAGAAGAGGAGAGAGGAGAAAAAAAGAAAGAGGTGTTCCATCTGCTGGTTTAGACCCCAAAAGGCTGTAATGGCTGTGACTGAACCAGGCTACGGCCAGGAACCAGGTGCTTGTGAAGTTCCCATGTTGATACAGGGGCCTTAGCACTTAGGACATCCTCCATTGCTTTCCCAGGTGCTTTAGCAGGGAGCTGGATCAGAAGTGGAGCAGCATGGATGCAAAACAGGCACCTTAATGGGAAGCGAGTACTAAAGTTGGTTGCTTAACCAAAGATGTGTAATTAATAGTGACAGATTACTTAGCTTATATTACCAGAGGTGCAAGCGCTTGTGTTGGCATCTACTCAGCTCCACGTGAAGGCTGCATGCTTTCATACTTTATGTATGGTGGGAAAGAATAAGAGCATGCAGGCCTTGTTAAGAGTACACATGGGGAGAAAGTGAGGGAGAGAGCCAGCCGAGGAAGCCAGCCTGCTCTCAGAGTAACACCCTGAGTCTCTCTCTTACATTAAGTTCTTTTTGACAGTGGATGCACCGTGATCTGAGTATGCCTGGAAGTCCTACCCCGTTTCAAGTCCACTAAATTGTGGATCAAACCTCAGCATGATATTGGCAAGATAAATCTTGTTCAAACCATAGCAGGATGTCAGCTCCTGGTTGTAACATTTAATTCAGGTTCATTAAAACTAGTGTATATCCCAGGCTTCCTGAAATAGTCTTGTTAAATGCTTTTAGTCTTGGCTGGAAAGGTGGTATCTTAAACCCGTGTGCCATATTACTTTTAAAAGACTATTCTAAATGTTTTACTAGAGAAAACTTATTGTCAAACTATATAATCTGAATTTTATATTTGGATATTATGTCTAATGTACTCATAAGGTACTAGGAGGTATACTTATAATATTGAGAGTTGCCCTTTCTACCTGATATGCCACATGTAGTGTTGAATTTAACAATCAGTTGTGTCAGTAAGAGTGTCAAATCTTAGGCTTCATTCTGTTTTCATTTTTTCTTTTGCTTATTGTTTGAAAAAAAAAAGCCACTGAGCTTTTTGTTGTTTTCTTTCACTATGTGAAATTGCAGCCACTTATTGGTTCCATTCTTGAATTAACTACTCCTCTAATGACGGCTTTTGTTTTTAAAATGAAGAAGTACATTGCAATTTAAATCACTCCCTCTGATACAATAGAGCTGCTATTTTGTCCATACAATCAAGATTTCTTCTTATTTTAAGCTTCAAAATAACCTGAAAGGTATGCATGATCAACAGATTCTCATGCAACTGATTTAGATGTCCTGGTGTTTGATCGATGTCCCTTCATTCCCCATGGAGAAGTGGGGAATTAGGCAAATATTGATTCCTTCCCTTCCTGCCTTCAAAAAATGCAGGATTTAGGAGCCAGGATAAAAAATATTTTGTTTTAGCTTTAATATAGAAACTGCTAGTTAACTGTCCGATATCCCTTCCTCCCTTTACTCATAGAAAATTGTTCGTTTTGAATCTGCCCTTGTGTCCACATTAAGACTCATTTCAGTGACATTAAGCTGAAAATCTTGGATGGATTTTCAGAAGGCTTTGTAAAGCAGGCTGACTCAGCTGGGAGATGCTTCTTTTGACCTTTCTTCCCTTATTTCTCTTCTTTTTACTTATAATGTAATATCTGCTTTAGCTCTTGAGGATAGAAGTCGTGTACGCAGAAAGGAAGGATTTGTTGTCCCTGATGACCATGGAATTGTTACAACAGCATGTAATTTTGTATTAGTTCCTGCAAAGACCTAGGTAGCTTCAACAACAGAAGTTGCTTTTTTTGTTTAGGGGAAGGGAAAGAAGTCCCAGATGGAGCCACCAACAGATTTCATTTCTGTTGAAGGCCCATTTCCTGATTCATCATGGTAATGTTGTTCCTGTATCTTCACACCAAAAAGGGAGAGTGGATGTGGAGCCAAAGACTATGTCACAGTGGGAATTGTGATTTCAACATTTGAGTTTTGAAAGGACATCGAGCCATTCAGCCAACAACAAATTTTTGTATCTATATCTTACTTCTCTGAATTGGGGGATAAACCTTTGTCTTGTTTAAGCCACATATTTGTGGTTTGCTTAAAATGCAGGCAAACTCAATTATAACTGTTACCTTTTATTCAGCTTTCTCATGCCAAAAGACCTATTCCTCTTCCATCAGTCTTTTTGCTTCTGCCAACTCTGATTTCCTCCTTTTCTACCTTTTACTCAAATTCAAAAGGACTGAAATGCTTACCTCAACACATCTACAGACTGCTTCTTCGCAGCAGTGCAGAGATTTTTCACAGTGGCACTCAATGCAGAAGTGTGGGAATGTAGGATAGGGCAGCTGTGTTGCAGGCATAAACAGCTGAGGTTTATACAGTGTTTTCCTGCAGCTAGAGATGAGCTGGGAATGGTTCGACTCGCATGTGAGACAAGAACATGATTTTTTTGCAGTGATCTCTGAGGGAAGTATGTTTTGTTGTGCCAGTGTTTTATAAACCATTGAATGAAGGAGTATTCTACAAGTCCTTATGGGATCTGGGGACCCTTACCTGTCTTCCTGGAAATTTTCTGTGGTCAAATTCAGCCAGGGGTAAATTAAAAGAATTATCAAGTGGGATGTACATGGACATAAATCAATAGAGTAGAAGTGTGTTATTGAGGCATGAAGCCAAAGAGATGAACAGGAATGCAACGTATCAGAAAAAGAAGACAACCTGTTTGCTTTCTATGACACATGCCCTTGCTGAAGGGAAAATGCCAATGCTATGTTGTGTTGCTGTCTCACCCTGATGCTGTCATGATCCTCCATATGGAAGTCATGCATAAACTTTCCTCATCAGCAGTCCACTGCCCACCAGTACAGTGTTACTGCACCGTCCATGCTTTTAGGAAGTAATTTCAAGGTAGGTTATAATTGGTGACCATAAGCAACACTACATTAGGCACAAGCTGGGCTAAAAGAGTGTCATAAAGAGAAATTTGTAGTGATAGTAGATTTTAAGTTTATAATGAGTATCCTAACAAGATAACACTTAATAAAATGATATATCTTGCTCTCATAAGAGAACTGAAAGGAATTATTTCAGCTTTACCAGGCATGGGATTGTACACATGTAATATATATGCACTCTGAGAGCAGCCTCAAGGACGTGGAATAGGTCCCAAAGAGAGCAAATGCAATTCTCAGTAGGTTGCAAAAGTGAGCTTTAAACAAAAGCTTATGAGTTGATGCATTGAGCCTGGAATAGAAGTGATTTAGTAGCTGTTAAGAGCTGTTGCTAAAGAGGACACTGATCGTATTCTCTCTCCTCACAGGGTACCTACATAAAAGGAATTGTTGAAGTAGAAGGGAAAGGAGGAGTTTAGGTTTAAGATTGGGAAGAGTTTCTTGAAAGAGAGGATCACTTAAGAAATATTTCCACAAGTTATAACCAGTTACTGAGCAAGGCTGGGGATTTTGTATCCTGAGCTATTAATGTTAGCTGAGGCTCTAAGAGCATGTTATGAAAAACTAGTTCTTGCCTCAACTTATGAGCAAAATGATCTATACAGTTCTTTCACTTTGTAGGTTTTCTAGGGGTTGTGACACATGGCATTTGAGGAAGTAATGAGGAAGTAAAGGTGATAAATAAAAATTACTGTTTTATTTAGACGTTGTTAGTTATTTTATTTCATTTGGGAAGGGTTGGATTTGACGATCACTCTTTGGCTGCGCGCGCGCGCGCGCGCACACACACACACACACACACACACACACACACACACACACAGTCACTGGCCCAAACACCGTATGCCTGAGGCACAACATTAATTTCCCTGTTTTGCCGTAACTGAATCTGTTCAATTTACCAGGTTGTTTGTCATTTTGTCAGCTGTTGGTGAAAAACTGTGTGTAGGGAAAATCATGCTCCATTTCATGTCACCTGCCTCCCATCACTGGCTCACTCTCATGCCTTCCTGTTGGCCTTTGAAGCCTGTATTCTGAGTGGCCGCTTGCCTGCCTAGGCAACTCTCTGGGTGTTAATTAATTGGACTGATGTATTTTTTTTCCTCGTCCACATGCTAATTAAGTATGTGTATTTCTTTTTTTTTAAGAAAGAGTTACTTATTTGAAAGAGTTACATGGGATGGTGGGGAGATAATTGTCTTCTGGTTCACTAGCCTCAGTAACTAGGGCTGAGACAGGTCAAAGCCAGAATCAAAAGCTTTCTCGGGTCTTCTGTGTGGGTGCAGGGGCCCAAGTATTTGCACCATCTTCTGCTGCTTTCCCAGGATAATAGCAGGGAGCTGTATTGGAAATGCAGCATCTTGGACTTGAACTGATACTCTCTTGGGATGCTGGCATCACTGGCAGCAACTTTACTCACTATGCCACAACGCTTCCCTTTTGTGCAGTTCTTAAAGTAATGTTGATTTTCCAAATTGCCAGTGGCTAATAAGGAAAAAGCAGAAGCTCAAAGTTCTGCTTTGACTCTGAGCTCATTGATAGACTCACAGCTTTCTTTCTTTTTATGGGAGGGAGTGTGATTCCTAGTTCTCTGGGCAGGGCTGTGGGGTTCTTTCTTTTATTAAAAAGAATGTTAGCACATACTGAGTGCCTGATTGGTACTAGGTGTCAACCTAAGTACAGATTTGTGCCATCTTCATATTGTGAAGCTGTTACTGTTGTTCATGTTTTACAAATAAGAAGACTCATACGAAATACAAGGGAACTCTATAAAGTAGACAAATTAAATATTCTGTGGCATGAAATATTTTGGAATCTGTGCATTTTCCCCCTAGTATTACTTTGCTAGGAAATATTTGAGGAATTCTCATGTAAGAAACATATCCAAGATTATGCAGCGGGCAGACGACCAAGCTAGTATTTGGTGTCAAGTGAGCTAGTTTCAGACTCCCCCAGTAAACACCATGCTGTCCTCCTATCCCTTTGAACAGTTTCGTATTAGAGCAGGAAGTGTCTGAAAAATGACACGACACAGTCTAGTTGTTTCTTTGTGGTAGGAGTGTTTCTGAAATTTTGGAACTTGAAAACTGAGCTAACTCCTTAATCCTTGTTTCTTAACACTGAAATTGGAATACAAAACTTATTGTGGCCGGTTAATGTGGAACTCTCTTGATTGTAGCACAGCTCTGACTTAACTCAGCCAGAGCTGTTCTTTATAGCTGTCTTTAACCCCTACACTTCTTTCTATGCTTCACCAAGCCATTAGTTTACACTACCTCTTTGCAAGGGATATCCATTCACATGCAAATGCATGCCACAGCTGACAGTTTAGAAACCTTTCTTTGTTTGGATTTACACAAACACTGTTTAAACAGGGAGTTCAACATCTAGTGAGGAACCCAGCCCACCACAGGCTTCCCCTCCCCCCCAAAAATTCCTTATAGGTAACTATGGGCCTAAGCTTTAATTTCCACTGAAAGATGGTCCTTGCTTGTTGTTCTCTTCTTTCTGCTCTGTTATAGACCTGTATGTGGCCCCCAGTATCCTACCCCCAGCTTACAGATGAGTCATACAAGGCATGGTTGGTTTCAACGACTTTAATGAATGTTTGGGATAGCAGGGGACAGTTAGTCAATACGTCACTGCAACACAAATAACCTTGAGCTGATTTAGATGTCATTGTTCCCAAATGTTCTTCTGAGCACATTCTGATGTTACCCTTCGAAGTAAGTTGTACCTCACCCCGTCCAGTCCTCCTTGTAATTTAAATTATTTCTTTTTTCACCTAATGCAGAGTTGTTCCTATTTAAAATAGCATCATAATAGAGAACAGATCAGTGATTGACTGGTGTTGGTGTTGGGGTTGGGGTAGGCTGTACTCATAAAGTAATAACATAGAGCTTTTGTGGTGATGGGACAGTTCTGTATCCTGGACGTGTGTGTGTATTTATATAATAGCATTTCATGAAATTATATAGCAGGACTGGTTTTCTAAATGATTTCATTAAAAATGAGGCTACTACACTTATCCAGTATAAAACCTGATGATTCCTGGGACCATGCTGGGATTGATGGCATTGCAATGGAGCAAAATCATCGAGTCTGAAGTCAGTGCTAATGCGTAAAGGTGGTTTATTCAGGCTAGCCTAGGTCTTCCAGAGGGGTGGCTGCAGCCGAGGCTGCTATAGGATTAACAGGGCAGGCAAAGGGAAGGACAGAACCCCCCAGGTTGAACAGCACAGGATTCTTACACATTTCAGGCTATTAATTATGTAGTCATGATTCAGCAGGCTTCTGTTGGTGGGTTTGAAGCAAGCAATTGGCAAAAAGTACAAATTGATGATCTTTAGGGTAGTGGGTCTTAAACACCAGGTACTTCCTTCCTGAGGATTGTTCTTCCTACATGACCTGCTGCGTGTCACGTAGGTTGTCAGGCCCAGAGTCCACACAGCCCCCAGACAAGCAATTAAGGCAGAATCACGAAAGCAGAAAACATCTAGGTTCTTCACCAGGACCGTCCAATGTTGCATTTTCCCAAATGTTGATGATGACTCTGTGGCCGCTCAGATGTGAACCGTTTTCCAGGGCTGACATACCTGCTTCGTCCTTGATACACGAAATTTACACTAAGTCCTTGGATGAATCTGGACCAGAGAGTCACAACTGTAACCTATTTCTTAGTAAGATTATTGAAAGCCTTGGATGACTTTTGAGTTCATTGTTGGTGTTATTTCAGAAAAATGGTAGAGACTTTTGTGGCTTATTCCTTTCCAAGTGTAGTTTTTACCTCTACGTGGGGAAATATAAATGTTTTAACTTTGAGATCTTTTTTGGCTTTGTTTCATAATAAATTCTCAAAGCATACATGGTTTCTAGATGTATTGTAATAAAACAGTGTATCAGAAAAGCAACTATGTGATTTTTTAGAGCATCACGAGCATATAGCAGCACTTTATTGTTTTTCCATCTCTCTGCTACCACCAATCCATAAATTTTCTTTAATATATTTTTATGTGTGTGAAGAATGCACCATAATGTCATCAAGCATCCGCTGGTAATTCTGCTCGATGAATGATCTAAAGCTTTTGTTTCAGTTTTGGTACAGATGTGGTCCTTTCTCGATGTAACACACTATTACTCTGGCATATTTTATGTCCTGTTACTAAGATTTTTCTTTACATAATATCTTTTCTGATGTGAAGATGCTTGACCCATTGACATATCTAATAAACTCACTTGTAGTCCAGTTACAATCTTCTGAATTATTTGCATTTATTAAATACCCTCTCAGTGCTGCTTTATCTTATTTTATATTCTCTGGTGTTCAAACACAAAACATAGAATTTAGTTATAGATGTATAAAAATGATGGGTTTCTTTTCTTTTGTCACTCAGATAAATTTAGGTTCCTTGTGGCATTCCACTCAGCATGCCATTTTGTTTTCTTTTTAATTCCATTTTTTCATGAACATTTTGAAATGTCCTTGTAAATATACATATGGCTTTTTGGTTCCCTGGGTTCCACATCCATGAACTTCACCAAAGATAGAGGAGAAAATATTTCACTCAAAATTGCATCTGTGATGAATTCATTGTGCAGTATTAACACTAGTGAGGATCTTTAGCCATATTAAGATTTTCATTGTAGTTTTTGAAGTTTAAATTATAGTTAAATTTGGTTTACCTAAACATTTTATTATTTTGATTTGGAAAGGCAGATTTACAGAGAGGAGGAGAGACAGAGAAAGGTCTTTCTACATTGATTCACTCCCCAAGAGGCTGCAAATGATTTGAAACCAAGAGAGAGGAGCTTCTTCCGGGTCTCCCACATGCGTGCAGTGTCTCAAGGCTTTGGGCCACGCTCTACTGCTTTCCTGGGCCACAAGCAGTGAGCGGAATGGGAAAAGGAGCAGCCAGAACAGTTTTACAAACGCCCATTTGGGATCCCAGTGTGTGCAAGGCAGAGATTTAGCCACTGCACTGCTGCCCCAAGCCCTAAAACTAAATTCTTATATTGCCATCAAATGTCTGTGTTTATGAACGCTTAAGTTTTTAATCTCAGTTTACTATCTGTGAAATGTATATTGTAAATGTGAAGACCATATATGTAAAACAGTACAGTGTGTGGTGTAATAGACACCAGATAGATAAGTGATAGTATTGCCAGAAATCTAGTCCCAAATTTAATGATTGCAAATAAAACATTATTACACTTGAAGACATTTCTATTACACATTAAATCCTTAAAATTATACAAATTAGTTAAATTATAAGCTTATAAAACTTAATATTTTTATGAAAACTTGGAAATCAGCTGTTTTTCTATCGGAAGCAAAGGATATATTTAACTTATTAGCTAAATAGTTAATTTGTTATAGACATTTTTAAAAATAATAGGCATTTGAATACTTCATGTGCATTTTTATAGTTCCAGAATAACTGTGAAACTCCTAAAAAAACAAAGAATACTTATGTGTACCACAGCGACATAGATAATCTCTTTCCAATAGGGAAAATACAGCTTGTTAGATCTGAGACTGGCTTATTCTCTGAAGTTAGTATCTTTTTAAAAGTTTTATGTTAAGATTGTTTTTGAGAGGTGGAGGAGAGTTATGCCAAGAGAGGGAGACAGGAGAGAGAGAGAGAGAGAGAGAGAGAGAGAGAGAGATCTTCTATCTGCTGGTTCACTCACCTGATGGCTACAACAGCCAGTGCTTGCCAGAATGAAGCCAAGAGCCAGCAGCATCTTCCAGGTCTCTCATGTGGGTAGCAGGGATCCAAACTTTTGAAACATTTTCTGTGCTTTTCCTAGTCTATTAACAGGAAGCTGGATTGGATGTGCAGCAGCTGTGACTGAATTCTTACAAACCAGCTCCTATATGTGATGCAAGCTAGTAGCTTCACTCACTATACCGCAGTGCCTGCCCCTCCCCAGTCACATATTTAGCGCTTGAGCTTTTTCTAGATCAACTGTTTTCTAGTATTTTTAAATTGATGGCCTGTTGTAATTACGGAAGACTGGATTGTTTATTCAGATGTAGTCTTTAAAGCTATTTAGAGCACTCTTACTCAGAAGTTATTTTGATTTACTTAATATTTGATTTATTTGAATATGCACTTGAAATTTGATGATAACTAGGTTGTTCATTTGAAAATATTGTAGACATATTACACAATTTTAGGTACAAAATACCAACTGGAAATCTTTAGGCCTTTGATTCTTTTAAAAAATTAGTTAATTGAACATCAGAGAAACAAAGATGAACAGATGTCTTTTATCTGTAGGGTCATTTCTTAAATGCATGAAACAACTGGAGCTGGGTTGGGTGGAAGCCAGGAGCCTGGAACTTAATCCAAGTCTTCCATGTGGATGGCAAGGACTCAGGCACTATGATTCTAATTCAGCTGATCAGAGTATGAGCCCAAGAAGTGACATATGTAAAAGACTGCCTAGTTTATGGGACTGCATAGAGTTAACAACCATTGGCTAGAGCTCTGCATTTGGAACTAGCAGGGTGTGGAGTCTGGGCTTGTGCTTGTTAAATGCTCTTCAAATCCTAGCTTATTCTCGTGCACACAGGACAGAAAACAGCTGACTTGGGTCTATCTTTATCTAAATTAAATTCAGTTTTAATTAATGTAACATTATTCTCCTCTGGTTGAGAGAAACATCTGGGAATAGGTATCACTGTGATTCCAGACAAGCATTACGATATGGCAGTCACCTCTGTGTATCTTTCAGTAAAGTGAACTTGAACGTTTACAATCATAGTCCTATCTTAGTAGTTAGTTTTTCGAGAGACTTTGTACCTTAAAATAGCAGTCCGTAAAACGTAATAGTCCAACACACTGTCAGAACCTGTATAGAATTTTAAAGTTATTTAAGAGGAAAAAATATCTGTTGTAAATATTCTTTACATCTAGGGAATAAATATCTAGATGTAAGATATCTGTGGACTTTATTGCTTTTTCATTAAACATTGTATTGCTACTAACTAACATTAGTGAGCCCTTTGGGTAACAGGCAGTATACTAACTATCTTATGGTAGAATCTTTTTCAATCCTCAAAATTTGCCAAGTGGATAATGTTTCACTCCATTGACATTGAGGCACCGTGAGAAATTTTACTTTTGTACATCAGAATTAATCATGATTTGAACTCTTAAGTTAAACTTCAGCAGTTTTTATTATTTGCAAATACTGCTAGCATTTAGCATGCTGACTTTTATTAAATATATTCACTCCTAAGGCAAAGCCTGAAGGCAGAATCTTCAAACAATTGACTTTCTTATGCTGACATAGCTAACCGGGAGGGAAAAGCAAAGGATAAACTCAAGTTGTTTGTACATTGTTATATTAATTTATTTGATTTCTCAATTCCCTAGCTTTTCAGATTTGGTATTTCTGTAGTTTCTCCAGAGTGAAATGGGGGAGGTAGTGGAGTAGAAAAGGAAGAGTCCAGGGAGACATAGGACTCTACCTTTCACACAGATGTGTGATCTTCGAAAAAGCTCAAACCTGTTGAGACTTTGTGTATAGTATAAAACAGGAATAGCAGTAGATATTCACAAAAAATACAGCAACAGTAGTATCCACCATTACTTCTTGGTGGTATTAAGGAACAATCAAGTGAGATATTTGTCAGCGTGCTATTTGCTGTAGCATGCCATGTAAGTACTGGTGTTTATTATTACCCCTCACCTGTTACTGTGACTATTGTTATTAATTTATTTTTGCTTATTATTACCCTAACTGAAAGTGATCTCATTCATCCACATGACGGAATACGATGAATAGGGATCCCTCCAACTGAACTGCTGATCTCAGAACCCCAATCATGAAGAGAAGTGCAGGTTCCATGGTCTGACCATGGAGTGCATGTGTCAAAGCTGAGCCTCCTAGCAGGCTCAGATGGAACAGTGGGCAGCATATCCAAGTGCACGTGGAGGAAATGGTGGTCCATTGGAGCCTGCAGAGGACACTTGGTACCACAGCAGAGGATGGAAGACAGAACAAATTAATCAACTACCCCAGCTATGGGTTGGCAGTGAATATCTGGGCAAATGGAGACTCAAGTGGACTATGTCAGCCAGTGGATTCTAGAGAGATTTCATCGTGCTTGAAGTGGTGAGATTGGCAGCAATTCAGAACTGTTGAACTATCACGACCAATTGAGCAGGACCTTCAGAACATGCCCCACATTGGGAACTCTGGGATAGCTGAGAGGCTGGGTAGGGATTCTCCCTTTATCTCCCCATTTACCCCAGATACAGAAAAAAAAATAATAGTAATGTGGAAGCAATAGTTTTACCCACTATCCTGTAGTCCTTGACCCTTTGTGCCCTAATCAACTGTGTAAAGATTATCAAAATAAAATAATTTTTTAAAACCCCCTATTATATAAGACTCAGGAAGAATTTTTCAGGGCCAGCATGGCTGCCTATCAGGCTGGTCCTCTACCTGTGACATATATGCGTACCAATTTTTATCCTAGCTGTTCCACTTCCAGTCTTACTCCCAGCTCCTGTTTTGAAAAGCAGGAGAGGTTGGGCCAGAAATTGGGCCCTTTTACCCACGTGGGAAATATTCAAGAAGCTCTTGGTTCCCAGCTTTGGACCAGCTCCGCTCTGACCATTGTAGTCACTTGGGGAGTGAACCAGCAGATGGAAGATCTTTTCGCCTCTCTTTCCCTATCTTTTTCTGTATGCCCAACTTTCAGTTGAAATAAATAAATCTTTAAAATTGCTTTCTTACCAAAATGATTCTATATTGAAGTTTATATTCAGTTATGAAATTAATTCAGATTATTCACTTAAAAGTATTTTCAGTCCACTTGAAAGAAAATCTACTAGAATATCAGTTATAATATCATCTTGTATTTATATGGGCTAAATACCTACACAGAGGGTACAGCAAATGCTAAACCTTGCAAATAGAAATAATCTTACCTCCCAATATTTATATATTCCTCCTATATCCCAGAAACAATTTCTTTGCTATTAAGAGATATTAAATAGGGACTTGCATGTTTTTAGTACCTATCATATACCTGATTCCATTCTTAACTCTGATTCAGGTACAGCTGGGATTCTGTTGTGGGCTAAGGAGTTGATTAGCACTGGTTAAGCCGAGCACCACAGGGAGGGGGCTTGGGGCTAGAAGCACCTGGTCTAATTGGACACAGCTGTATCCAATAGGCGCTAATTTCAGGGTGTGGGGGAAAGAGTAACCAAGTACAGGTGAAAGGGCAAATAAAGGAGACTGCAGAGACTTCCACCATCACTGGTCTCCTGTTGGTGCCTCATCCCCAGATCCTCGCCGTGTCCACCTCACCGTGTCCACGTTACTGGCTCTGCTGGCTGGCACAGGATTCAGTCTCAGTTCTGCCAAGGTTAGCTATGTTTCTTTGTACAGTTTCATTTAACTCTGTGAACTTGGATAATAGTACCTATGCTTTAAGATTATTGTGAGAATTGAATAAAGCATGGGTTATGGTAGCAGGAGGTGTAGGAAGTCCATTGTATATTTAGCTACCTCTTTTCTCCAATTTTTCCTTTTTTAGTAAAGAATTCGAATTTTCCTAGTAAGGTAGGAGTGGAAGTAAATTTTGCTCTATGTTGAACCAAACTGTGTTTCTGGTATTAACTTTGGTAACAAACATGCCTATCCATCAAGTTTTTCATAGATTGGATATGTAGTGCAATGGAGGATTTCAAATTTAGAGTCACATTTCTGTTTTTTTCCTGAGTCCCATGTGGCCCTTGAATCTCCTAGTCATTTTTTCATTCAAAATAACAAGATCAGTTTTATTCAACTCAATCTTCTCTCATATAAAGACAGCTTTTCAGCATTCTTTTTGCTCCCATGTGGTAACCAATCCTCAGTTGGAGACAGTGAAACCCAGAGGGTTGGAGAAAAGGCAGCTAACAGACCCAGCGACTTTCCTCTGGTTCTCCTGGACTTTGCAGATGTCTCTCCTTGAGTTTAGGGCACAAGTCTTGCCTTGCCCCATCTACCATCTGCCTAGATGTATGTGATCTGGTCATGGCACAGGTCTGACTCGGCAGACCATGCCATCAGTCCTGGTGATGTTTTCCTCGCTGAGGACCAGGCACATCCTTCATCAAGCCCTGATTTTGTTCTTTTCAAAGCCTTTGTTGTAGATTCTTTCTATCATCAGAAACTCCTGAAAGGAAAAGAAAGAATGATGTATTCAGTGAGCCCAATCTGGGTCCTTTTCAAAGACCCCAGAATATTTCAGCTCTCCTGCATCCTCTACTGGTGCCATGGAGAACTAGCATCTAGGCAAGTAGGAACAAGTTTGCTTCTCTCTGACTCTGTAAATCTGTGCACTGGTGTTTCTACTGTGTTGTAGCATCTGTGAGCTTATGTGTGGCACTTTAAGCATTTTCACTGCAGAAGCACCATGAGTTTTTTCAGCTTATGAATTCTAAATCTCTTTGGAGATTCCCTATATATGCTTCTGAGGTTTGATCTTGGCAGGTTGAATTCACTAGGCTAATTGTAGAATGTGTTATCATGTTGTGATACTTTTTTTTCCCCTTTAAAAAATGTAAGAGGAGTATTAGAAGCAGAGATAGAAAAAGATTTTCCATCTGCTGATACACTCCCCAAATGGCTGCAGTGGCCAGAGTTGAGCAGATCTGGAGTCAGGTGCTTCTTCCAGGTCTCCCATGTGGAGGGGTTATGATTTCCAGTCTGTAAGCTGGGACATGGAGCAGAAGTGGAGCAGCCAGGACTAGAACTAGTGCTCACATGGGATGCCCGAGATTCAGGCTCAAGATCAACTTGCTGAGCCACCCCAGGAGTTGTAATATGTAAAGCACATCTTTAGAGTCCAGGGAAAAATACAGTTTTCTAAGGGAGTATTAAGGTTTTTGTGATCTTTAAAAAAAGCAGGTTCACATGAAAATCCAAAGTAGACAGCAGTTTGTGTTTCTTGCTTTGCTGTGCCATCTCTGTTACCCCACAGCTGCCTCCGTTTAAAGGGTGATTAACTTAGAGACGAGACTTGACAGGAATAACATTTTAGAGGATATTTCAAAATATTATTCTGTCTGCTCAATGTTCTGCTTTTTGGTTTTTTTTTTCTTCCATTTTTCAGTTCCTTTCTGCTTTTCCTTTATGTATAAGCAATTTTACATTGGTATAATCACTGGGCAAGCATTCATTTTAAGACTTAGTTTTTACTTTGTGAAATTTTTTAACTTTTTTAAAAATCCATTCACATTTTTAGAAACCGTTTGCTTCTTGGAACTTTTCCATTTTATTGTTGTTCATTCCATTGGTGTCAATTCTGTTAAATAGTAATATTTCAGGCTGCCTTTTATATTCAAAGACGTTTCTTCATTCTTTATTCCTGAGTATTCTTATTCTGAGTCTTCTAAAAGAAACGTATCATTTATCCTAAGATGATTCTGGAGAGTAATAGGCTCATTTTCTAGTCTTGTCTTCCTGTACAAATTATAGATCCTCAGTGATATTCTTGATGTAATTGTTAGAGTTGGAGAGAGGCAATTTCTCAAATAGCACATTATTTCTTGTGGCTGGAAAATGTTGTAGTACAGCAGTGGGAGGTGTGGATCTCAGGTCCCTGTTGGCGGAAGCACCAAGTGGTCTCAGTTAAATTATTAACAAAATGTACATGTCAAGCATGCTCCCTTTTGCCTGCTCTTTTTCATTTTTTTCTACTCTTTTTTCTTTGGCGTATCTTTTTTCTTTTAATTTTTATTTTAATTTCTTTTTAAATTATTACCATCATTCTATGATATCGTTCCATAGGCCCTGGGATTTCCCCTGCTCCCACAACCCCCACTGAATTCCCCCTATATTATTATATAGTATAACTTTTCATAAACAGTCACATGTGTATCATTGTGGGCATGGACAATGGTAGAGAGTCTAGCATCTATTGTCAAGATACAGATAATGGTTTGATTAGTAGTCCATCTTTGATCTGGAAGTAGAGATGCACACTGTACTGCATTCTCACATGTGGACATGATAGTGTCATTTTTTCCTACTCTAAAATACTATTCTGATATTACATAAAAGGCATCCATGTATGGTTTGATTTAAAAATCTTACTAATTTGTTGCCAGAATGTGTTAAGAGAGATAACAATAACTTTAGTTTTTTTTCCTTCTTTACAAATATGTGTGCGCTGGAATGATCAGCTTCTCTATTTTTGATGATTTGAGAAGCTAACATAGTTGTGTGTGTGCCATACAATATGCAAATGACTTGCATGCGTCATGTTGTTGAGTCTTCCCAAGTAGATGCCCATCTTGCAGATGAAATCAACTAAAGCTGGAAGATATCAGCTCAGATAACACCTGTCTTTTACTCCACAATGTGTTGTGTTATCTAAAATGAGATGCCTTTTCACATATACCTGCCCACTCACAAAGAGATGCACAGAGCAAATGGATACTTCCATCCTCTGGTTCACTCTACAAATGCCTGCAGGAACTGGCTTGGATCAGGCCAATGCCAGGAGCACTTAGTCCAGGGATCCCATGTGCATGGCAGAGCCTCATCACTTGGTATCCCTCTAAATCTGTACCAGAAAGAAGGTGAAACTGGGAGCAGAATCAAGATGGGCCCTGGGCACTCCTGTTTGGACATGGGCATTGTGACTGCGTACCAGGAACCTGCCACAGAACCTCTCCCGAAGTGATTTAGACACTGTTGCTATTTACAATAGGAACACAGTTAAAGCCAAGATTACTATGTGCAAACCAAGACACATGTTCTCCCTGACAATAACCCTTCTTGATGAGGATCTTTCTGTGATTGAGACACCGAAAGAAGACTGAGAACTTTACGCAAGATCGGAAGTCCTGATCTCGAGTCAGATTGAATTTTGTCCCAAAGAGTGCAATTTTCCATGAATGTGTCCACCGAAGTAATTCTATTTAAACAGGCAGGGCTATTGCCTGGTCTCTCAATGTTTAAATGAAGGGGTTTCTGTTGGTTTGCCAAGTGTGTATTTATTGAGAATTTGTCATAGGTTTGGTATTTTGAGGGATTATTGGGGGAAAAAAAGGATCAAAGACACAGTGCATACGCATGGAATTTATAAGCAAGTGTGAAATCTGAAAGCAGCAATTAAGAATAGGATGAACATTGTGAGAAAGGGACAAGACTGCATGGATTCAATGGAATCATGACTGCCACCATCTGTCAGGGCACCCAAGGGGAGCCCATGAAGGAGAGGGACACAGGAGACTGTTTTTTTTAAAGATTTATTTATTTTTATTGGAAAGGCAGATATATAGAGAGAAGAGGAGACAGAAAAATATTTTGTCCATTGATTCACTCCTCAAGTGGCCGCAATGGCTGGAGCTGTGAGGAACTGAAGCCAGGAGCCTGGAACCTGGAGCTTACTCTGAGTTTCCCAAGTGGGTGCAGGGTCCCAAGGCCTTGGCATCCTCAACTGCTTTTCCAGGCCATAAGCAAGGAACTGAATGGGAAGTGGGACCACCGGGATTAGAACCGGCATCTATATGGGATCCTGGTGCATGCAAGGCAAGGACCTTACCCACGAGGCTGCTGCCCCGGACCCCATAGTATACTATTAAATGGAGAATGTCCATGAAGGACAGAGACCCTAAATACAGGGTGAACATTAATTAGTCATTGCAATTCTCCAAATGAGAAGTGATGAAGGCAGTGACAACAAGAATGAGGTGTTGAGAACAGAAATGGGTGAAAAAAAGAGTGAGAAGACTCATGCAGTGTTAGGGTAGGAAGAAAAGACCCTGCCTCCTAGCTTTTGTTTTTTGGCTGTTTGCATTTTTTTCTTTCCCATTTGTGGAGTAAATGTCATTGATGAACCTCACAGGGGATGACAGAGTGGAATAGGTATTTATTATTTAAAAAAAATTTTTTTAAAAGATTTATTGGAAAGGCAGATATACAGAGAGGAGAGATAGAGAGGAAGATCTTCTGTCCGATGATTCACTCCCTAAGTGAGCGCAACGGCCGGTGCTGTGCCGATCCGAGGCCAGGAGCCTCTTCTGGGTCTCCCACGCGGGTGCAGGGTCCCAAAGCTTTGGGCCATCCTCGACTGCCTTCCCGGGCCACAGGCAGGGAGCTGGAAGGGAAGCGGGGCTGCCGGGATTAGAACCGGCGCCCATATGGGATCCTGGGCGTGCAAGGTGAGGACCTTAACCACTTGCGCCATTGCGCTGGGCCAGGAACAGGTATTTAAAGAATCCTGAGATTCTTTGTGATGTGGAGGCATGTGAAACCAAAAGGAGAGTGTGAGGAAGGTCCCTGTGGAGCCAAAAAGCAAACTATGAAAGAAGCATAATGCCATTATTCTGATCAGTATTCATGAGTCTAAAATTTGCTTGGAATATATCTTGAAAAATGCAGTGACCATCGTGGGAGCAGTGGTGGATCATCCGTTAACCCTGAGTGTGTTCCTGACACTGGTCTCTGTATCAGGTTTATTGACACATTGACTTCTCAGAGAGCCTCATTGTACATACAAGAGAAGTGAGTTACAGGGAACTTGGTTATCCAAGGTCACAGTTATTTAGAGGATAAAATGGGCTCTGGCCTTGGTCTGCTGAATCTTCTTGTTTCTTGTTCCCTCAATACCACAGTTGTCAGATTTCAAGTACAAAATAGACACAGATTGCATTTAGTTTGTCTCTGATGGTTTTGGTGGTTTCCTGCTCAGGTGTCCTGTCAACGTTACTAGCATGGTGGTGTCTTAAATGCTCTGACATGTGTGACAGAGTGCTCTTTAGGTGATGCCTGCCTAGAGTTGTGTTTGCCTAGAGAGCACAGGCAATAAGAACCATTGTTCATTTTTAATTTTTAAAAGGGATTATTTGTTTTTGTTTATTTGAAAGGCGCAGAAAAAGAGATTCCCTCTGCTGTTTCATGCTCCACCTGACTTTGAGCTATATTGAAGCTATTAGCTGAGAACTCAGTTGGGGTTTCTCATGTGGATGGCTGGGACTCACGCAGTGGACGCATCACTGGCTGCCCTCACAGCATGTGTGTTAGCAAGAATCAAGACTTGGAAAGGAAAGTAGGACCTGATTGCAAGCACTCTAATGTGGGATGCCAGCATCCCAAGTGGTGTCTCTACTGCTGCGCTCAACACGCTCTGCTCCAGTGATAGATAATGGTGAAGGTCAGGGCCTCTGCTCTTTCTACAAGTTTCCAGAGGAAGTGATCACCCAGGTGTTGCTAGGATGGGCAAGAAGAAGAGAGTAGAGAAGGGAAAGAAAGGATAAGCACATGGCAAAAAGAAACATACGAAAAGGAAGAGAAGATTCAAGTGAAACAATAGGAACTGAAAATAGAAGTTACCACTTTTATGATGGGTGAAGGAATCAGTGGATGCAATGAAAGTCTTTGATGTATACCAACCATTCTTTAAGGCCTCTTGTCATTAACTATCCCTGTTAATCCTGGCAGATTTCATTTTCTCCACTTTTAGTTGGAGAAAATGAAATCTGACCATTCTGTTTTCAGAGTTCTTACTTGCTTTTTGTTACTGATGTCTCATGGCCACACTCTGTGATTTATTCTTGCTGGTTCCAAGGCTTCTTGAGTAGAAACTTTTGCTGGAAATTTTCAGGTTACTCAGCTGTCCGTAACTCATGCTTGTACCTTGTCCCCTGCTTTGTAATAATGTCTGAGTATTGTTTGGGCAATCCTTGGATTTTCTTAACAAGACCTTCAAAGGTTGTAAAGCCAATGATGCATGTGATGGATGAGGCAGGAAGGGCAGCAAAAAGGTGAAAAAAAAATAACACTCAACCCTAACTGGTTTTATAAAGGAAAAGGTACAAATAATGGGTTAAATGGAGCTCGTAAGTTATGAAAGTCACAGTTACATATGCATGTAATTTTTAGCACAGGGACTAATTTGCATTCAGATCATTAGAGCCAATTAGCAGCTTCAGCTTCCCCAGCTATGCTTTTACCCTTTACATCTCTGATAAATCCCAGATCACAATGGTATAAATTGAGGCTCACAATTGATCTCTGCTATTAGTGTCCGGAGAAAAGGCAGTTCTATTTTGCATCCACCCTTCCCCGAGCCCAACTTATCCCTAACCAAAGTATTTTCTTTTGCAATGCTGTAATGCAGTGTAAACTTTCATCATCTTTTTTGTGCTTTATTTTAATTTTTATTGGAAATTCAAATATATAGAGAGGAGGAGAGGCTGAGAGGAACATCTTCCGTCCATTGATTCACCCCAAGTGGACACAATGACTGGAGCTGAGCCAGTCTGAAGCCAGGAGCCTCGTGCAGGTCTCCCACAGGAGTGGAGGGGCCCAAGGTTTGGGCCCGTCCTTGACTGCTTTCCCTGGCCACAAGCAGGTAGCTGGAAGGGGAGGGGATCAACCAGGATTACAACACATATGGGATCCTGGTGGATTCAAGGCAAGGATTTACCCACTAGACTATTGCACCAGGCCCACGAGTGTTTAATTGTTAAGGGTTTGCCTATGTAATCATGCAGGTAGGATAATCAGCTCATCAGGGTTTTTTTTGAATTCTACTTTGGCTAATTTTTGGCTAATTTAATTGGGTATATATGTTTTGCCATGTCCCCACAATTCATTTTCGGTCACAGGTGTTTTCCTGTTCTTCTGGTGTATTCCAGTTGCATCATAAACTCTGAGTTGGAAGTAGTACTATCATTTTTCTTAATATTAGCCATTAAATCTTTGGAAGTAATTTAAATCTACTCGAAGTAGTCCATCATGTCAACTCTGGTTGTCTTCAGTCTCTGCCTGTTCCTGCAATCTCTGTGTTTCCATATCCAAGTACTGAGCTTACCAGAAACCCCCAATCATGATGGTGAGCCCTTGGGCGCACTGACCAATAAACTCAAAGATTTGCCCCAGTTGCCTATTAAATTTTGTCATGATACGGGTTCTACCGTTCATTTTCATGGGTTCTTAATTAACCATGGCTATTTGTATTCTTCTCAGCCTTTCTATTAGCAGTGATGTTACTAACCACAATCCTAGAAAATGTGAGATTTTCATTTGGATATTTAGCCTAACAGTTAAGGTGTTTATTAGGATGCCTCTGTCCCATGCTGGAGTGCTTAGGTTTGAGTCCTGGCTTCTCTGCTGATTCAAGTTTCCTACTAATGTAGACACTGTAAACAGTGGTAATAGCTAAAATAGTTGGATCCCTAATGCCAGTGTAGCAGATCTGGGTTGACTTCCTGCTGTCTGGCTTTTACCTGGTCTGGCTCTGGCCATTGTGGGTGTTTGACAGTTGAACCAGCAGATGGAAACTCTGTATCTTTCCCTGTCCTCTCCCTTCCCAGTGAGTCCTCCTCTTTTTCTCCCCACTCTTCCTCTAACCCCTAGTTGTTTCTCTCTGTGCCTCACAAACCAACAATTTTAAAAACCAGGATATGTGAAGATCTCAGAACCTCCTTGCCTCTTTACACTCCTAATTTTCTTGGTTTCTCAGTTCTTTGCCTGGCTGATCATTTTACTTCTACATTGATGCCCAACTTTTGCTTTGCCTCAAGTTCTGTGGCCTTATCCAAATGACCTAGTGTCTCTTTTTAAATAATGTGTAAATAAAAGATAACAACACTTATTTCCGTGGAGTGGTTCGTTGTGTGGATTAAGGCAGCTCATGCACAGAACTTATGAAAATGGAATAAAATAACTTTAGGACAAACATTTGCCCTAATGATGAAGATACTAGGTAAAGGCACCTGCATGCCAAGAGAGAATGCTTGGGTTCATGAGAGGTGGCAGTGGCTGACTGTGAAAAAGGGCTACAGGAAGGTCACTCATAGCTCCTGGAAAAGAGTTCACAACTCTCTTAGTAACTTAACTAAGAGACACTGCAGTTGGCAAAGCCCTGTGGAAACTTTAAGACCTTCTGTACTTAAAATTATGGTGCTTTGTTGTAATTTTTTGAATTTCTACAATCTTGACACTCCAGTAAGGAGTAATCATTTTAATTCCATACAATTTCACACATTTTCATTTTATTGTTTCTGCTGCAACTTCATTCATTTTATATAAACAAGCTTGGTTTTCATTTAAAATTGATTTATAAGCATAGCCTCACTCAATTCTCTAATCCTACTGACTTTCTGCCAGGTGTGTGTTATATGTGAGTTAGGAGGAAAGGGGTATGCGTCAATTGCCATTTTCGGCCTCATAGATTAGGAGAGCTGTTTCCTATTGTAAAATGTGCAGATTAAAGAATATCTAGAAACATATATGTGTTCTATGAATAGTAATGCTGAGTAATAGTAGCATATAAATAGCTTATGATTTGTGGCTCTAACCACTTTTGTAGAGAAAAATCACTGATTTATGGCTTTATTTTATAGGATTAAGTAGTGTCTTCAAATCATATAAAACCTGATGTCTCACAAAATCCTGGAAAACATTTTTTAGACACATCAGAACTACTGCAGCCTTTTCTGACAAATATATCATCTTTAATAGTTTATAAAAATATTTCGCTATACCTGGTGTGGTAGCCTACCTAAAGTTCTTGCCTTGTATGCCCTGGGATCCCATATGGACACCTGTTCATGTCCCAGCTGCTCTACTTCCCTCCCAGCTCTCTGCTTGTGGTCTGTGAAAGGAGGTGAGGAAGGCCCAAAGCCTTGGGACCCTGCACCCATGTGAGAGACCCAGAAGAAGCTCCTAGCTCCTGGCTTTGGATAGGCTCAACTCTAGCTGTTGTGGCCATTTTGGGAAGGGAACCAGAAGACAGAAGATTTTTGTCTCTGTCTCTCCTCCTCTCTGTATACCTGACTTTCCAGTCAAAATAAAATTAATTTTTTAAAAGAAACAATTTTTTTTAAAGATTTATTTTTATTATTTTTTCATTGGAAAGGCGGATATACAGAGAGGAGAGACAGAGAGGAAGATCTTCCGTCCAATGATTCACTCCCCAAGTGAGCGCGACGGGCCGATACTATGCCGGTCCGAAGCCAGGAGCCTCTTCCGGGTCTCCCACGCGGGTGCAGGTTCCCAAAGCTTTCCCAGGCCACAGGCAGGGAGCTGGAAGGGAAGCGGGGCTGCCGGGATTAGAACCGGCGCCCATATGGGATCCCGGGCGTGCGAGGCGAGGACCTTTAACCACTTGCGCCACCGCGCCGGGCCCAGAAACATAATTTTTGAACAGCTGAAGTTTATGTAGAAATTATGAATAAAACATGGAACAGCTTCTCTTTTGGTGAGAGGGTCCCCCACTTCTTTCCACCTCTGTGGCCGAAACTTGACCACCAAGCATCCACAATCATGGCCAAACTTTCTCAGGAACACCTAGGCTGCTCTGCAGTGGTTGGTGCTACAGTTGCAAATTTGTCTCTTATTTCTATCACCTTCTTAAGGAATTTGACAACCAAGAAGTTTCAGTTGGCTAAAACTTTTAACATAACGTGCTACACCTCTTGATACGGAGTGATCTGACAGTTTAGTTATATATTTAGCACCTAAGAGCTATTGTCAGAAATGTCTGTTTGGCTAATTACAAGGGAAGGTGGAATTAGGTTACTGGGGCTGGAACCTGTCTCTTGCAGGTACAAGCAAAAAAAAAAAAAAAAAACATCTGCAATAGTTTACCTTTCTTAGCCTCAGTTTGTTCACCACTCACCATGGGCAATAGAATCAGCTAACTTGGTGGATTCTTTTGAGGATTAAAATATGTGTGTGTGCATGTGTACTCTTGGAATGTGGTGTTTGTACTTTTAAAAAATGTTTGACAGGCCTGGCGCCATGGCCTAGCAGCTAAAGCCCTCGCGTTGAATGCACCAGGATCCCAAATGGGTGCTGGTTCTAATCCCGGCCGCTCCCCTTCCCATCCAGCTCCCTGCTTGTGGCCTGGGAAAGCAGTCGAGGACGGCCCAAAGCCTTGGGACCCTGCACCCATGTGGGAGACCTGGACGAAGTTCCTGGCTCCTGGTTTTGGATTGTTGCAGCACTGGCTGTTGCGGCCACTTGGAGAGTGAATCATTGGACAGAAGATCTTCCTCTCTGTCTCTCCTCCTCTCTGTATATCTGACTTTGTAGTAAAAATAAATAAATCTTAATAAAAATATTTGATATATTTGTACTTTTATTTTAAAAAAAATATGTATTTAGAAAGCAAGCTTGCCAAGAGAGGACTAGAGAGGGAAAGAGAGGTGGAGATAGAAAGGGTAGGGGGAGAGAGGGAAAGAGAGAGCAAAGGAGGGAGAGAGGGAGGGAGGGAGAAATTGTTTGGTTTTCCATCTGCTCATTCACCCTGAAATGGTCACAGCAATGACTGGGCTGGGTCAGTCCAAAGCCAGGAGCCTGTAATTCCATCCAGGTCTCTCTTGTGGGTAAAAGTGACCCAGACACATTTGGACAATTTTCTCTTGCCTTCCTAGCACATTAAACTGTAGCTGCAATGAAGTGGAGTGGACAGGACTCAAATAAACACCCGCATATGTAGGATGCCAGAGTCGTAAGCATAACCCACTAGACCACACTGCTGGACCCCAAAGAAAGCATTTCTTAAGAACAGCTCTGCGGATGATGATAAAAATTATGACAACAGTGAATAGTTAAACTTGACATAAAATCTGATTTCTTTAGTTTTCAGTTGCTGGATCTCCTAGTGTTCTTTCTAGTTTGATACTCCAGCACAAGTGTTTCTGTGCTCATGTTTCTCCTGAAGTTTAGATTGTTTACCAGTTGGATCTTGGTCTTCACTGGTACACTAGAGGGAGCATACATGACTTAAATGAAATTGTGTTAATAAAATTCTTTTTCCCCCATTGGCAAAGAATAGATATCTAAATTTTGTTACATTACTGTTTTTAAAATAAGATATTCCCCTGTACTTTTCAAGCAACTGTTTTCTGAGAACTTAGCTGCCGTGACAATGTCTGCAGTTACACATACATTCTGTATTAATCTCTAAGTAGTTTTCTAAGTTAAATGCATTTTCATGCTTGATGGGATTAGAGTAGTCTAGGAAAATTAGTTTTCTTTCCTTATTACTTTTCCTGTTTAATTTGTAACCAGTTAAAGTAGCACAATATGATGGATGACTGATCCTAGTAAAACTACAAAGTTAAGGAATAATTGGCAGACTTTAGTGGAGCAATGAAGTCTTCCACTACCTTTCAACAGCCTTTAAGACAACCTCATTATTAAAGTGTACATAAAAGTAAATTTCTGGATGTGCATGGAATTTAATTACTGACTAAGTAGCACCAATACCCAAGCTTTCTTTCTGTGGCGATTGTGAGGTGTTTGTGAAGCAGCCTGTGGGCTGGGTGAACTCTGCCAGAGAATCTTGAGTGACAGTGAGATTTTATAGCTGTTAACTACTTCCAGTTAATTCTTGCTCCTGCAACAGTCCACTTACAATGTGGAGCTTCCATTTGTTCAGTATTATCAGGAATTATTCCTGCAAGTCTAGCTTGGATTCAGATATTTTGGTGGTAGAAATTAAATAAGTTTTAATGATTAAGAGACATATGTAAACAGTTTATTTTCAAAGAAATTAAAGTTCTGTTTTTACCAAAATGTGGATATTAATATTATTTACTTTTAGGATGAGCCTGGTGAAGTGTATGAGATAGTGAATGAACAAGAAAGAGTGACTAAAGAATCTTGTCATTCTTTCATGTGTTCAACCACTGCAGCATTTTATAAATTATTATTGGATATCTATGTATGCAAGGCACTGTGATAGGTGAAGGAAATGTAAAAGGCATGCTCCCATCATCATGCACCTTAGTACCAATTCTGATTGGGTTTTTTTTTTTTTTTAAGCACATGAACAAGAAATGTAATGTCTTAGAGTATGAATACAATGACCATACACTGGAACAGAAGTTTCAAAGCCTAAATCCCAGTTAAAGAGAATCAGCATTGTAACACATGAACTGTGTATTTGTGTATGTGATATGTATTCCTACGCCTCTGGCAATAGACGTTGGTACCGGACTGGGGATCAGTGCATATGAGGTCAGCTCGTGCCTTAAGGAATGCACATTCTGTTCAGAATACACTGTAAGTCTTCTTGTGGAAGAAAGAGTATTTTTCAGGGTAATAGCTTTCAGATGTTGTCTCTGCAGTCATATAGTGAAAAATTTTAAATTTGACACACACACACACACACACCACTGATGAGCTTGTATCTTGAGACATTGTTTATCTTTATGAAATCACATACTGATGAGTACAAATGACGGTCAAGAATCTAAAGAGAATCTTTCTAGCAAAACTTGTTTCTGCCTTAAAAAAAAGACTTCAGTGCATCTTTTATTAGTAGTGTTGACATGTAGGAAAAAGTAATTGACTCTTTCAAGGAAAATCTCGGCTGCAATGATCTGCTCTGTGAGTATGATATGAATTACCATGTCGTCATCAGCACAATCTTGCGTCTATAAAACCAGAGAAAATGCATGAGCATCATAAAAACCCTTTTATCAGAATGGCTTTATGTTCATGATAGTGCTCTGAGAACAAAAATATTTTTTTCAAGTGATCTTTATTTTGTAGCGAAATTATTACACCATGGACTTAGGATAAGCTGGAAGAAACCAACAACTGTATATTAATAAGAACTATACTCAGATTTTTTACTCAGATTTTTTAGCTACCAGATTTTTCTGGATAGATACTTTATAGTCAAATTATGTACTGAAAGAAGAAAAATAGAAAGCAAAATTGAGAATTTCAGCATATCTTTTTGAAATCTATATCAGAGTATTAAAATAGCATCAAGTCCCAAAGTATTCTAGCAATCTCAGTTGCTAACATGGATACTAGAAATCTTTAGGTTAAATATTTTGATTCAAAATCCATTTTGTCAGAGCCAACATGATGGCTCAGTTAGCTAATCCTTCACCCGCAAGTGCTGGCATGTCATATGAATGCCTGTTCATCTCTCAGCTAACTCTACTTCCCAACCAGGTCTCTGCTTATAATTTGGAAAAGCAGTAGAGCATGGCCAAAGACTTGGGACCTTGTACCCATGTGTAAGCTCCTGGATCCTGGCTTCTGATCAGCTCACCTCCAGCCATTGTGGCCATTTGGGGAGTGAACCCACAGATGGAAGATCTTTCTTTCTGTCTCTCCTTTCTGTAATTTGCCTTTTCAATAATTTTTTTTTAAAACAAGCTTACACATACACACACACGCATGCACGCACACACCAGCTTCCTGCTTTTGGCCTGGAAAAATAGCAGAGAATGGGCTCAAGTCCTTGGAATCTTGAACCTGCTTGGGAGACTCAGAGGTGGCTCCTGACTTCAGACTGGGTTAGCTCTGGAATTTGTGGTCAATTGTGTCTCTGTCATTGTATAAATCTGCCTTTCCAATAAAAATAAATAAACCTTTAATAAAGAACAGAATCCAATTTGTGTAACTATTTTCCAAAGATGGACACAATATTAACTATCGCCTCACGTGCTTTTTTATGATGAGATTCACCAGTTCTCCCTTAGGAGGTAAAGTCGGAACCCTGTCTTCTTGGACTGTTCTCGTAGCTGCCTTGACCAAGAGTATGTTAGATTGAGTTATCACCTTGTGACTCTCAAGAGGAGTCATAAGCAGTGATGTGGCCATTTGGCTTACTGGCTAAGACGCTGTCTGAAGAGGCTAGCCTTTGTGCTCCAATGGATTGAGCTGCCATTTGCGATGCCAACAAGCTGTTGAGTCCCAGCTGCTCCCCTTTCCATTCAGTTTCCTACTAATACACCTGAAAATGCTCCAGCAGATGGTGCAAGTATGTGAGCCTCTGCCACCCATGTGGAAGAACTGGATGGAGTTTCTGCCATTGCGATCCTTTGGGGTGTGTGCCAGTAGATAGTTTAGGTATAGGAGCTCAAGCACTTGGATGTCCTCCACTGTTTTTGTAGGTCAACAACAGGGAGCTGGATGGAAGTAAAATCGGTGGGACTCGAACTGGTGCCCATTATGAGATGCTGGCACTGCAGCCGAGGCTTAATTTGCTATGCCGTGACAGCATTCCCTAAGATTAATTTTTTAAAAATGTTAATCTACCTTCTCTTTTACTAAGATGCTTGATCTTGGCCTTGATCTGCCACAGAAAAAATCTGATTATATTGTAAGGAAGCCAAGATACATGAAAAAGCTACCTGCAGCTGCTGTAGATCTGGTTTTTGAATCTTGTCAGCACAGGTAGCATTGTTGATCAAATAACAAGGATTTGCTGGGTGATCACCCACCCTCAGTTATACCTCACCCCTCAGGTCTTCCCTGCCGAGATCCCGGATGTTGAAACAGAAAGAAAACATCTTTATTCCCTAACTTTCAGGCCCACTGTATTTATGAACATAATAAATCACTTTTGAGTCTCAAGGTTTGTGATAGTTCATTTTATAGGATAGTCAACCGGAAAAATTATTCAGAAGTTGAACTTAACAGCATAATGACATTATGGCATTATGGTTAATTGCATAATAATGTCTAAACAAAGTCTTTCCTTCTCTGTAGAAGTGGCATTTGCTAAAGAATTAGGAAGCTTGCATGTTTAGATGTAATTATAATAGTAAGTGCTATTTTTAGGTACTACATATATATAAATGTTACTAAAAGAGTAATATATCTATATATTTAAGTATGTGCTTATATGTGTTGCTGAGAGTGTTTGAAGCCTGTACCTTCTTTATTAGTAGTTGTATTGTGCCGGGTTTTGAGATTCCCCCAGAAAATCATTGAGTCTGAAGTAAGTGCTGACACATAAAGGGTAGTTTATTCATGTTAACCTAGGTCTCCCACCCATCCCACCCCCCATGCCCCCAGCAGGAAGAGCAGGACTGCAGCAGGAGCAGCAGGGCAGAAAAGAGAGCAAGGTTGAACAGCACAGGATTCTTACACATTTCAGGCCAATTCCATGTAATTATACAGTCACGATTGGTCAGTTTATCTGTTAAAAGAGCAAGTTGGCAGGCTTCTCTTGTGGGGTTTGAAGCAAGCAAACTTTCAAAAAGTACAAACTGATGGGCTATCGGGTGGTGAATCCTACGTAACGCCAGGGACCTCCTTCCTGAGGGGTGCTCTGCCTATGTGACCTGCCAGGTGTCCTGTTGGGTCTCATGTAGGCTGCCAGGCCCGGAGTTCACACAGCCAAGCTAGTAAGGCAGAAATCACAAAAGCAGAAAACACTTAGGTTCTTCAGTTACAGCTTTTTTGTTTACTAGGATGTAGCAGGCAAGAATTTTAGCTGAAAGGAATACAAAATGTTGGCTGATTAACCAGAAAAGGATTTTGTTGCAGGGATATCGGGTAGCTCACGGAGTGTGAGGAGATCTAGAGTCAAAGCAAGCAAGAACAATCAAGTCTAGCCTTGAAGAATCAGACCTGGCCTGATGAGAAACTTAACTGCTGCTTTTACATGATGCGAGCTGGAGGAGATGCCTGTGCTGATGGCCTCTGTGTTGAATGCCTTTGCTGCCACCAGTGCAGCACGATGGAAATCATCCTGAAGCTTATCCTAAGTTGTTTCCAGCTCAAAAATTGAGGGACTGTGACTGACTGATAAAGCTAGCTCCAGGACCCTAGCTTTAAGGGAATCTAGAAATTTGAGTTTTCTGTATTTTGCACTGAGGAAGCCAGATTCATAAGACTGAAAATTTCCCAAGCATGGAGCAAGGTTTGATAAGCTCTTGGTGGCTTGAAGCTATTATAATTACGCATGATATGAAATGCCCTTAGATAAACAAAAGTCTGACTGACTGTAATTAAGTTCTGTTGTTACACTGATGGTGCCGAAAAGGCAAACTAAAGATAGCTGAAGGAGTACTCAGGTTTGCCTCTAAGCTAAAAAGTTAAACCTTTAACCAGTTCATATAAGTCAAGAAAATGCTTTGCTCCAGCACAACATTGCTTGACCTTGTTTTAGGTATCTCTCAGCAGAAAAGCCTCTTGGCATAATATGGAGATGGAGGGGTTGGGGGGGGGATACTATAAGATAAGATTAAATCAGTTGCCTTTGCTCTGCAGTCTTTACAGTTTCGTTTGGGAGGGGGTGTCCACTATTCATCAGATCCAGGTTGAGGGTAATGGAATCCTGCCGAAATGATGATGATGTTGACAGCAACATTTATTGGCTATGTGTGTATCAGCAACTTTTTCAAGAGACTCCAAAAGACAATAAGTGGCATTGGGGATAAATTTGTCCACACATGATTTGGCCAGGCATTCCTTCAGGCTGTTTTCCTCAGTCCTGATCTGTAGCCTGAAATGAAATTAAATTTACAGGTTGGCAACCTGTTTAATGATATGTATATTTTTGTCTCAAAAACATGTCTTCCTCTAAGCCTTGCCTATAACCCTGGGGTTTGCAAGCATCTGCATCTTTGTAGTGGTTCTCTCACAGAATGCTTCTTTCCACCAACTGCTTATCTGATTCTACCTTTCGCTGCTGACTGTTGATCATTTTTAAAGCAGTGTTTCTCAGACAGTTTTGTATCTTAGGACATTTACTATCTGGAGGCTTTTTTTGCCTGTCACAGTTGGTACGGTATCATTGGAGTCTGGTAGGGGAAGATCAGGGATGGTGTTAAATACCATGTAGGAAACCAGACAGCCACTCTGACAAAGAATGATTTGGCTCATAATGCCAGCAGTGCAGAGTTGAGGACCCTGCCTCGTGGGTCTCTGGACCCTTTCTTGTTCATGTGTTGTTCTTCAGGAACAGTGACAGAATATGCATTCAATACAAATAAAATTTGTACAATACAAAGAAAATAATAGATATTGTTTTTCCAACCCCTGCCTGATACTGAGGTATCTTAAAAATGAGTTTGATACCTACATGGCTTCCTTAAGTCATTACTAATGGCTTGGATTCCTTCATCATGTGATGCTTCATGATTAGCTCGTACTTGTATTCAGGGTCATACATCTAGCACCTTTCACCCCATTCAACCCTTTGCCATTTACCTCTCCATTATACTCATCAACTGGTACTTTCTTCTCTATAATTTGGAAAACTTTATGGCTTCATCACATAAATGGTTCATATGTATTTTAAATGTTAATTGTAGTGGAGAACTTGTTCATTCCTTTTCATTTAGAGATATGATGCATTTATCCTTTTCTTTATAGGTTTAAACCAGTTTTCTTACCTTGATAAACCATTTCCCTAACCAAGATGCAGTCCACTCACAAGTCTTAGCTACATACTGATCTTACCATCTCAATGACTTTTAGTAGATTAAGTGAAACAGTATTTCCTCCAGCAGAAACCACAGTTGCCTTTCTGCCCAAGAGCAGTGCTTGATTATGTGGTCAGAGGGCGAGCATTGCAAGTACTGGTTAGTACGACAGGTTGCCAGGGAGTATAGATGGATAAGAAATAACTTGTGCTAAACATCGTAAAATCTTGTTAAGGGTGATAATATATGTGCATAAATCACTATGGTGAAGTGTACAAGATATACAGTCTTTATGGTGCTTTTTGAGCGTGGTGCTTGTAGTACCTGCCTGCCAGGCAGCAGTGACAGTTAAGGTTACTGATCTAGCTCTCCAGAGCCTGTATGCTGCAAGGAGTCATGGTGACAACCCTTAGACTCTGTCTAAAGAGAAGTTCATAGATGACAAGTTGTGCGTTTCAGCTCTGTACTCCACTGTTCTATCCTGAAGTTCCTCAAGGCTATCGGTGTGTTACAACCGTTCCTGGTGATTTATTGATGTCCAGTGTGTCAGTTAGGCCCTGAACATCATGTTCTCTTCACATTAATTCAACTTGTCTGCTTCAAAAGATCCTTTTTTCATCAAATTTTTTTTTCTAATAATGACTGTAGTCGGGATTCAAATAATTCTTTTTCTTTTTCAATTTCCATGTCATTTAGTTTCACTACTCTAGCTATTTTGCAGGCTTTTTTAGAGGTGATGTGATAGAAGCATTAACTTTTAGACCGAACTTGATAGCATTTTGGAGCCATACAAAACTGGATCTGAACTATCGCTATAATTTTGTGTCTTTGGGTGGCTTTTCTAACTTCACAGCCCTGTGATTTCCTCATCGGTACAGGATAGACAGGATAATAATGTCTACATTTCATAGTTTGAGGAGGCTTATCTAAGATCGTGTACAAAGTAATCACTGAAAGCTGCTTCCAGAAGACCTTTCCCATCCTGATTATCTGAAAGGGAGTGGCTGCCCTCCTTCCCTGTTTCAGTAGTGCTTCTGTTGGCTTACTGGTCGTTGGTACAAACATGTCCCTTGTCACTTCTTGGTCTTTCTTGATAGTAGTATATGATCTTACTCCTCTCCCACCCACTACCATTTTATGGTAAGACATATTTAAATGTTCTCCTTTGCATAAGTTAAGTGAATGGCGTGTTGGATTTTTAAATAGTTTTCCTTCAGTACTCCCTGTGTGGAGGTCAGTTACAAGATAACAATTGGCCTCCATATGCTGTGGTTTGAATATCTCCTCCAAAACTCAGGTTGAAGCGTCATTGCTGTTGTTGAGTCTGAGCAGTGATTGGGTTCAGAGGACCCCGTCCTCACTTGAGGGTAGCTGCTGCTGTCTGGGGAGGAGGGTAGTTTCCTGACATGGTTATGTTAAAACAGACATTTCCCTGTTGTGTTTATCCTCTAGCTTTCTTACCACATGATGCCCTCACCATAAAGTTCTGTTCCTTTATGAGATGCAGTCCTAGTGATCTTTGGCTCTTTTCTTGTTTTCTGAGATTTTTAAAAAAAATTTTTATATGGAAGAGTTGCAGAGGGGGGAGAGAGAGCAAGAGCAAAGTCTGAGTGAGCGAGCAAGTGAGAGATTGAGATTTCCATCTGCTGCTTCACCCCGCAAAAGGCCCCACCGGCCAGAGATGGGCATGCCCAAAGGCAGGAGCTTCTTCAGGGTCTCTTGTGTGGGTACAGGGTCCCAAGCACTTGGGTCAGCCTGTGTTGCTTTTACAGGCCATTAGCAGGGAGCTGGGTGGAAAGTGATGAGCTGGAACTTGAAATGGTTGCCCACATGGGCTGCAGCTCTGCTAGTGGAGGCTTAACTTGCACGTTACAGTGCCCAACCCAATCTTTGACTTCTAACACATGTGTGAGGTACAAAGAATAAAATAGCACTGTGACCCCATAGAATTTTAAGATGTAAACATAACGAAAACTTGCGGATGCTAGATCTTTCTGTATCTCCCTCTCTGTAATTCTGCCTTTGCAATAAAAAAGAAATGTTTTCCAAAAAACCCTTGTGCTCATTGGAAAGAAAGCTTCATTGTGAGAATTTTAAGCAGGAGATGGAAAGAGATAAGAAAATGTAGGTGATGGGCAAATAGCTGGGTGGACATAATGAATAGAATGAGCTGTGGCCTTTTTAAAAGTGTGTGCAATGTGGCAGGTGTTTGGCTCAGTGTGTAAAATGTTGATTGTTATACCTGCAGTCCATATCAGAGTGCTGCGTTTGAGTTTAGCTCCTCCACTTTATATCTAGCTTCCTGCTAATGCTGTATCCTGGGGGACAATGTTATAATGGCTCAAGTAGTTGGATCCCTGCCACCCATGTGGAACAACTAGAATGACAGATTCCTGGATTTAATTTGATCCAGCCCTTGCCATTGTAGCCTTTTCAGGAGTGTATCGATAAAAGGAAAATCTTTGCCCTGCATGTTTTTGTCTGCCTGTCGTCTCTGCCTTTCAAATAAAATAAAAATTAATAAAAATGTGAAAACTTTATAATCAAGTGAAGAGTAAATTTTGACCCAAGAAATGAATGCAGGTCTGTGCGGTAGCAGCAGATCCAGTGGGAGTGGGCAGTTAGGAGGCACTCGGGATGACTGCACCCAGCATTATTGAGCGTGTGTTCATTCAAGTCCTGGCTTCATTGTGCATTCCAGCTTCCTGCAAATGTGCATCCTGAGGGGTGGCCTGGGCCAGCTGTGGCTCTTACAGGTGTTTGGGGATTGAACCAATAGATGGAAATAGGGAGTGAATGTGTTCTGTCTCTCTCTGTGTGTCTCATTACTCTTCAAAAATTTTTTTAATTATTATTTTTATTAGAAAAGGATATCAGGCTTACAGAGAGGAGGAGAGACAGGTCTTCCACCCACTGATTCACTCCCCAGATGTCTGTAATGGCCAGAACTGAGGCGATCTGAAGGCAGGTGCCAGATGCTTCTGCTAGGCTACCTAAAGGGTGCAGGGTCCCAAGACTTTGAGTCACCATCTACTGCTTTCCCAGACCACAGACAGAGAGCTGAATGAGAAGTGAAGCAGCTGGAACGTGAACCCGTATTGTAACCTGGCATTTGAAAAGTGAGGATTTAGACATTGAGCCATTTTACCGGGCTCTCAAATAAATTAAAAAGTTACAACAGAGGCCAGCCTTTAGCACAGTGAGTGAAGCTCTTGCTTATGATACCAGCATCCCACATGGGTGCAGGTTTGAGACATGGCTGCTCCAATTTCCAGTCCAGCTGCTTGTTAATGCAGCTTGGGAGAGCAGCAGAAGATGGCCCAAGTTCTAGTTTTCTGAACCCATGTGGGAGATCCAGAAAAACTTCCAGATTCCTGACTTTGGCTTGGCTTACACTATACCTTTCCACCATTTGGGGGATGAACCAGCAGATGGATCTTTATTTCTTTGTCTCTCCCTCTGTCTGAGCTTTTCAAATAAACAAATAATTCTTTAAAACAAAAACAAACTCATATCAAATTTCTACTCCAAGTAGTCTAGTATTTTTCAACTTCAAGGCATTTCTCCCCAACCCCCTTTCTTTTTTCTTATAAAGGAGAAAATTACTTTGAGGAAAATATTAACATTTGGTGATCATAACTTTGCTTTTTAAATTTTGTTTTGTTATTTATTTTAAAGGCAGATTAAAAATTTCTTCAATCTGTTAGTGTGCTCCCTAAATGCCAGCAATTGCCAGAGCCATCATGAAGGCAGGAAGGAGCCTGAAACCCCGTTTGGGTTTCCCACAGAGGTGGCGAGGACCTAAGCGTGGAGTGGTGCCCTGCTGCCTCCCAGAGTGTGCGTTAGCAGGAAGCTGGAGTCGGAAGCACCCGAGCACTCTGAGGTGAGCTTTGGCTTCTGCACTGGTGTCTTAAATGCTGTGCAAGACACCTGCTCCAGAAACCGTTTTTCTTTCTTTAACCAAAAAAATTTCATTAAAATAAATCTTGGTTCACTTCAGAAATATAAATGCTCAAGAATATACTTTTAACTCTTTTCAGAGAAAGTTAGAGTCTTTATAAACTTTTTCATTTTGGATTTCAGAGCAATAAACTTCCTCCTATGCTTCCTTGAACTGCAATTTTTAAAGCCAAACATTCAAGTTGCTGCTGGCTTTTTTCTTATAGTTCCCAATTCCAGATGTTTAATTATTCTCTTACTGATTTAGCATAGCAGATCATTACTTTTAATTTGAAAATTAATTATAAGTTTAGAAAATACACAAACAATGCAGTTACTTTGTCTCTGACATTTTAAGGGAGCGTTTGGATTCTTTAGTTCCATAGATTTAATTGTATCTCAGCACATTTCATTATAAAAGAGATCTGCAAAGCAGTGACATGGTAACAGCTGTAGCCAATAAGAATTAAAAATCTAAAAGTTTTGAGGCAATAACACTTTTCTGGATTTGATCTATGGGATAACAGGGTACTTGGTCAAGGTTATCAGTTTCCAAAATGTCATAAATATTGCCTTTTAAAATTATTTTTACATACTTAGATCATATTATTGATACTTGATCTTAGCAGATTTTAAAGTAAGTTCAAGAATGTTTATTCAGTGTCAAGGTAACATGATAAGGATAGCATTTTACAGAGCAGTTATCCGATATCTAGGAATTTAGCTATTGGGAGAGATGAGGCATGTGTCAAAATCATAAGAGTTTAGACTAATACTATGAGGAGTGTATGAGAGAGGAAGGAGTAAAGAGAAAGGAAGAAATAATAAGGGAGATGGGAAGGGAGAAGGAAAAAGGGAACAATGGGAAGAGGAAGGGTGTGAGGGAAGGAGGAGAAGAGAAGTTGGGAAGGAAGGCAGGTGGGCAGGAAGGAAAAGCTCAGCTGTGGTAGAGGGGAAGCCGTGGCAAAGGCTCCTGGTTGAAGATTTTCTGAATGGTGGTGTGGTTCATGTCCTCGAGCAGGATCTTGTCCAGCTGTGGGCATTCCAGTGCAAAGGAAGTATGTGGTCTTTGCTCAAAGCTTTCAGGTAATTGCACAGCTGCCTTAGGAGGAGAAAGCCAGCGCTGTGGTGTAGCATGCTAATCCTCCTTCAGTGCTGGCATCAGTATGGGCACTGGTTCATGTCCAGGCTGCTCTGCTTCCAAACCAGTTCCCTATTTATGGCCTGAGAAAACAGTAGCATGTAGCCCAAGTCCTTGGGACCCTGAACTCACGTGGGAGACCTATAAGAGAACCCTGGCTTCAGATAATCTCTGAGTGAACCAGTGAATGGGAGACTTTCTCTGTATCTTCTCTCTCTCTCTCAAATCTGTCTTTCATATAGAAAGAAATAAATCTCTTTAAAAGTCAAAGGACTGAGTGGGATGTAATGGAGCCCCTCCTGCATGATGTTCAGTGTGGTTTGTAAGTTTACACTGGGACTTACATGTCTTGGCTTGAGCCTCAAAAACAGTGATTTAAGTAATTGTTTCTGCTTTTAAAGTTGGTTCATTTGGGTATTTCATTAAAGTCACACAGGATTCGCCAGTACTAATGTCCTTGTTTGAAATCTGCCTTGATGCCATATGGTCATGAAGAATTCTTTTTCTAACCAATTTCAGATACTTTTTTTTAATGGCATTTCAATCTCAGTGCGCATTTTGTCTTTCAATTTTTGTCATCACGTGGTTTAAGAGTTTTGTCAAATATTCTGTTTAACTCCCTTGAAGCTGCAGTCCACTGGAAATTACTAGGGATGTGCATGTTGATAAAGAATCAGCCTTAACCATTGTAGGTCTGGAATCCAGGGTACAGGCTCTCGTCCCTCCCAGCTGAGCCTCCTCAGACAATGCACAGCTCATGAAATTTTAAAGACCGAGTCGTCCCTCTGGGTGAGGAAGGGTGGGGAGGGGAACAGCTCGGTCATTGAAAAGGAAGGTCGATTAGCCTGGGCTACTGAGGATACCCTGCAAGATGAGCTGGCTGGAAGATCTGCCTCCGCCTCCCCGGAGCTCCCATTCCACTTGGCACCTGAGTGGAAGCGAGGGAGAAATGTCTCGCTCAAGGAACCCTCTTCTTCTTTTGGCGCATCCTAGTGTGGAGAACTTACATAATTAATGTGCCCCAGAAAGCTGTTTAAATTAATTATGAAATTGACCCCCAAGAAATATCCCAAGGGAGGAAGTGTTTTAGGTATTTCAAGCTGGGGTCTGGGAGTTCCAGATTCTTTTCTTCCTTACCATTAGGACTTTGTGACAAAAGGCAATCCACTTAATGTTCTTTTTAAAATGTGTATAAAGTACCTTATTGATTTATATTTTATTCATACCTTCCAGTTCTGAATCTTAGAAGAGCCTCAGTGGAGCCACTGTTAGGGTCACTGAGTAGAAGTGAATGCTGTCCTTTGAGACCCAGCTGCTGACAAGAACAAGAGTATATTTATTTTCTAACATCTCAAAGTAGATATTTCATAACATTGATAATCAGTATTGAATGTCAAGTGCAATCCATATGTATGCTTAATTTTTTTTAATTGAAAGTTTACCAAAATCTAAAAAAATCTAGTTCTTAAAACTAGACTGAGTGCTAATGCCAGTGCTATAATACCATAATTATAGTGTCCATTTTCCTTGAAGGGGATCAGTGAGACTCATTTACCTAGCCTAGTGTCTTTCTCACTTAACCTTTGTTGTCAGTTTACACTAATGAATTTTGACCAATTTTGAGGATTCCAAAGTGAACCAGTTTAGGCGTCTGTTTAAAAGTGAGCTGTATTAGGAATTTGTAGTTTTACCTTGATTGTAGCTATTTCATGTTAGTGAGGAGTACTAAAAAATTATGTATACTAATATTTTACTGAGAAGACTCGTGCAGAATCTGGTTTTGGCTCCAAACCAGGTTTTTCTTTGGGAGAAAGAGTCGGGGTTTTGTTCTCCACAATCCATGTGGAATTCTGTGTTGTCTTTGGTTATGCAATGAAGAGCCAGTTTTGATCAAACTGTGCTGCTTTTCTAAACAAAGGAGCATAGGGCTTATAAAATCATCTTGTCTCCAAAGAAGCTAGCACAGAAGGGTAGTAAGTTGCCTTTGTTTGTGTAAATCTTCCTGAAAAATTGCAGAAGTGTTCATGTTGTTACTCCTGGAAGGCATCTTGGGTTTTTTTCCTCTTGCATGTCAGCATCTGATCAGCAGATGGCACTGTGTAGTAACTGGATGATACAGCGTGCTTTCATTAATGTCTATATTTCTGTATATATTCTGTATATTCTGTATATTTATAAGTAAGCATAGTACTAACATTGTCATAGAAGGTTGATTCTTAAATACAAGTTATTAAATGTCATTTATTAATCTATTGTGTATGTGACTGTGTACTGTTACTTCCCTAGATATTTAGTGAAATAGTTAACAGAAAAAGAGAAAGCTCCTTAAGAAATAGTTAATATTGGATTTCACTTACCAGCTTGCCCTAATAACACAGAAATAGATAAGCTAATAATTTTGATGCCTGATGTAATGGTGTGTCCCTACCCTTTGTGTTCTAGAAGAGACATGGTTTAACTTCATGTAGTTGTTCTCAAACTGTTGGTCACAAACAGCTTGTTATTGCTACTTCCTGGAATGTTGTGGTCAACACAAAGCATGGATTGGAAAAGATACTGGCACCCAGTCACTCCAAGTGTGGTTGAGGAAGCATGAATCAACTGGCGCTTGTCAGAGGTGGAATATCCAGGGACTCACTCTAGATTTAATGTATTGGAGTACACTTCTAAGTAAGATTCTCAGGTGATTTGAATGCACATTAAAGATTGAGAAGCACTGACAAGCAAGTGCGCCCGCTTCCTACCACACATCAAGGATTGCACTCAGTTTTTTGGTTGCACAGATGGTCAAGTTAAAGCACCTGCCATCAGAGAGCTTGTGTTAGTGAATGGACAGAATGTTTATAAATGTGCAGTTCAGCACTATTGGTGCTAAGAGAGGCATGTGCTGTGTGCATTTGTACGTTTGGTGGCGTTCTGCTGAGGTTTGCAGTTAATCCTTGACAGTTCACACGAGAGATGTTACTGCCCCAGAAGATGAAACTGCAGTCATTCGCACAGCCAGGAAGTGGTGACTTAAAGCTTAAACCCAGCTGTCATTCTGAAGCCCAAGTCATTTCAATAAGTTCCCTCCTGTAAGCCCAGGAGTTATCTGACTTTATAACCCCTGGGGAGGATAACAAACCGAGTTGATTTCCAGACCAAGAATCCAAAGACTTTCCTTTAAAAAGTACTTTTTGCAAAGTTTGTAAATTAACTTCCTAAGCGTGAATTCCTGGATGAGGGTTGTGATCACATTGGTATTGTGTGGCCATCTTACATACTTTTATATCAGGATGTCTGGGAACCACGTGGAACACTGCCTTTATGAAGAGATGGGAAGTGAGACCTTTAGAAAAAGATTTACGATTACAATGGGATTACCCTAGGGGCCAGTGGAGTGACATAGCGCACCAATCCTCTGCCTGCTGCACTGGCATTCATGTGCCAGTTTGAGTCCCAGCTGCTCTGTCGATGGCCTAGATTTGCAGTTGAGGTTGGCCTAAATCCATGGAACCTTGCATCCATGTGGGAGACCTGAAAGAGGCTACTGGCTTTGGAACAGCTCAGCTCCAGCTGTTGAAGCCATTTGGGAAATGAATCAGCAGGTAAAAGATTTCTCCCTCTACCTCTGTGTCTCTTTCTTCCTCCCCCTCCCTGAAACTCTTTCAAATAAAATAAGTAAAATGGTACAAGAGAGCAGTATTATAGCCAGTCTTCCATAGCTATAAATTGCATATCCATAGCTATAAGCATTTAGTCAATCACTAATAGAAAATGTAGCTAGGTGTATGATGATTGTGTCTGAACTGAACAAGTGAAGTTTTGTTGTTGTTCTCATTCATTCTTTCCTAAACAATAAAAGAGCAATTTAAATGGCATTTACATTGTGCTAAGTTTTATAAGTAATATTATTTAAAGTTTATGGTAGCATTATATAGGCTGTACTCAACAAGTATGCCACACACATTACAGGAAGCTGAATCTGAAGTGGAGCAACTGGCATCCGAACCAGCACTCGTGTAGCATGCTGGCATGCCAGGCAGAAACTTAACTTACTATACTACAGTGCTGACCCTTTGCTCATTAATGTTTCGTTAATATTTATTTTCATCTACATCAGAAGCAGTATCACATGGAAGGCTTTCATCTGTCACATTCCTCACAAAATACACACAACAAGCAAGGCTAGGGTGGGTTGAAAGCAGGAGCTTAGAAATTCATCTGGATCTCCCATAGGGGTAACAAGGGTTCATATATTTGAATCATTATCTGTTGTTTTCCAAGTTGCCTTAGCAAGAGGTTGGAGTGGAAGCGAAGTAGCCACAGACTGCTTTACTAGGATGCCGGTGTCCCCAGCAGCAGCTTGGCTTGTTACAGCATGGCATCCATCCCTGGACCAGTTTATGTAGGGGGGTTTTGAGCATCTATGACAAGGGGAGTCCTGTTATCAGGCCCTTGTGGATTGTCAGGACCAGCTATGTATTAATGCTGAGCTCAAGAAAAGTAAGCATTTATTCTTTCCCAAATAATACTAGATATTGCCTGCAAGACATTGTTGAATGACATTGAGCCATGCATGGCCCATGGAGGCCTATTTTTAGGACATGCCAGGACTGACACAAAACTCTTCAAAACGATTTTCAGGGGTTAATGTAGTTATAATTGTCTGTACTTACATGATCTAGTTTCTGTCTAGTTTCCCATAGGGAATGCAATTGGATATTTCACTTAAAGAAGATTGTATCTACTTTCTGTTCCTGAGTTAAAATATACAACGATTGTTGCTCAATCTGACAGTTATTTCACTTAGAGTGTTTTTCTCTATTTGTATTATCATTTATTAATTTACGTGTTGTACATATCTTGAATCATGTTTTAGAAAAAGAATTGTTTCTGTTGAATGTTCTCCCTAATATAAGGCAACTTCCTTGCAAAACACAAGGTCAGTATCCCTTTCAATACAGTTTTTGCTACATCTCATGGGTTTTAATAGTTTTGTTTTTATTTTCATTTCTTAAAAGTTTTATTCTCTTATTAAAGTCTTCACTAATAGGTCATACAGTAGCATCATTTTCTTCAAGAAGATTTTTTATTTTCTTTTTAATTAGTCGTTCAGTAGCAAGTTATTTAACTTCATAGCATTGAAAATTTTCTGTTTTCTTCCTGTTGATTTTGTTTTATGGCTTTTCATTTAAGTGGATAAATAGTAACTGTGTAATAGAGACCGTCATATCCAGATATGAAGATACAATGCAGTATGCATCTCTATTTCCAGATCAAAGATGGGCTTCCAATGAAACTGTTAAATTAATTTTGACAATAGAATGTTGGACTCTCTACCATTGTCCATACTTAAAATTTCAGAATACACTTAAATAGTAGAATGATGGGATTGGTGTAGTTTTGAGTCAAGATTTTTTCAAAACTATAGGAGTAGAAAAGTAGGTGTAGTTCAATTTTTGTGACAAATTCTAAAAATCTTCTAATGTTTCTAGATTAAAGTTTAAAAGAATAAATAAAAGTCATGTCAAGGCATGCATTTAAAATACAGGATATGTATTTAAAATTGTACTTGAAAGTTATTTTTCACTTTAAAATTGCAAGTTAAAAATGTTCACCTTAAAAACTCTGGTATTTTGCTAGACCAGTGGTAGTGATAGAGTTGAAAGTGATGTGTCAAACACAACTAATTGATAGTTTGCTCAGAAATATGATATGGATAACAACAGAAAGGAAGTGTGATGATTGATTGACAAGATCAGTTGACTGAGATGCAGAATAGAGGAGTGGAGGTGTTTGCACCATTAATTTTCTATCCCTGAGGCAGACATCAAGGATAAATAATGAATGCATTATGGTTGATGACCACATTGAGAAAGTTGTAGGGGGATCTCTTGGAAAAGGAGCAGTAGGTGGAGAAACGTACTATTTAAACTCAGCATCTTGAGAAAAGACTGAAGAAGGAGGTTATCCGAGAAAGAGAAGTGATGAGTTAGTAGCAAAGACTAGAGGACACTTGAGCTGAGCCTTAAAGGACAGGAATGAGTTCAGTGAGTGTGCAGAGGACAGTACTGAGTAGTCAGTGTGAATATATTTCACAAACTTATTAGAAGAATGCAGAAATAATCTTATGATACTAGCATACCCTGGAACTCACTTTGAAAAACACTATTGCTGCAAAATTTTATAGTTCTCTTCATGTCTCCAGCACACTTAGAATCACTTACTAGTATTGGGATTAATGGAATTCTTTTTTCTTAGAAGGATATGATATAATCTATGTTGAAACTAGAGCTACCTCAGATTCCTTGATTTGTAAATGTTTTGACCATTGAAATTGTATTGTTAATGTTTCCTATTTTTAAAGACAAGAAGGTAAAGGATTAAGTGATATGAATCAGTGGGCTTAGACCCCATGGAACTCAAAATTTCTTTTTCATGTCTCTGCTACAAAAGGGATTAGTGAACTCTTGAACTGGGGACAGAGACGTAGAACAAATGAATAATGGAAAAGCATGGTTCTGTTCTGCCTGATTATAGATGTAACATTCTCAGAGCTATATTTTTTCTTTAAAAAAATAAGCATGTATTTATTTTTGTCACAAAGGCAGATTTATGGAGAGTAGGAGTGACAGAAAGTCAGTGTGCTGGTTCAGTCCCCAAATGCCCGCAATGGCCAGAGCTAAGCCAATCTGAAGCCAGGAACCAGTTCTTCTTCTAGATCTCCCACATGGGACAGGGTTTAAAGGCTTTGGACCATCCTCCACTGCTCTTCTGGAGTAGCTGGGACATGAATTGATACCCATATGGCATCCCAGTACTTGGAGGTAGAGAATTTGCCAACTGAGCCATTGTGCTGTACCCAAGCTTTTTTAAACCAAGAATTTAGAGATGTTCTTAAAAGTAATTGACGCCCCAACAAAGATAAGCAGAAACTGAAAGTAAAAGGAAGAACAGAGGTATTCCAGGCTAATGGAAAGGAAAAACGAGCTGGTGTAGCCATTTTTATATCAGATAAAACAGACTTCAATGTAAAAAGCATTGAGATGAAGGAGGACACCATATAATGATCGAAAGTCCATCCAGCAAGAAGAGATCAGTACAATAAGTGTAAATAAATCAAATGCAAAGGCACTTAGCTACATGAAACAAATATTAATGGACTTAAGAAATAAACTCTAATACAGTAATAATGGGGGGGCCTTTATACCCCATTAATATCAGTGGTCAGATTGAGGAAACATTCAGCAATGAAACAACAGAACTCACCGAGACACTAGAGCAAATGTGCTTAATTGATGTCTGCAGAATCTTTTATCCTACAGACAGAAAATACACTTTTGTCTTATCAGTTCATGGAACTTTCTCTAGGATTGACCATGTTTTAGGCCACAAAACAAGCCTCAGCAAATTAAAAAAAAAATTAAAACCGTGCATCTTCTCAGACCATCATGAAGTAAAACTGGAGACCAGTAAGTCCAAGTACCCCAGAAGACCTGCAAATACCTGGAGACTGAATAATATGCTGTTAAATGAGCAATGGGGTTAGAGAAGAAATCAAAGAGGAAATAAAGTTGCTTGTAAAACAGCATATAAAACTTACAGGACACAATCAAGGCAGTGATAAGAGGAAATTTCAATCAATGCTTATGTCACGAAGTTAGAAAAACACCAAGTAAATCAGCTAACCATATGTTTGAAGGAGCTACAAAACCAGCAAAGCAATCCCAGGATTAGCAGGAAAAAAAGCAATAACCAAAAAAGGAAGGAAGTAAACCAAGTAGAGACCAAAGAGTAATATGTAAGATCAGTGAACCAAAGAGCTGGTTCTTGGAGAAAATCAGCAAAATAGGTTCCCTACTAGCCCAACTAATTAAAAAAGAGAGGGAGAAGTCAGAGATTAAAAAAAAAAGTATAATAATGAATTCCTTGTATATATATAAAAGAATCAGAAACTATTACAAGCAACTGTGGCCCTGCAAATCAGAAGACCTAGAAGAAATGGATAGATTTTTGGACACATGCAGTTTACAAAAATTGAGTCATGAGGCAGTTAATCATCTGAATAGACCTATAATAAGGATGGAGATTAAATCAGTAGTTAAATCCCTGTCAACCAAGAAAAGCCCTGGGCCAGGTGGCTTCAAGGAAGAATTCTACCAAATGTTTCAAGAAGAACTTACCCCAATTCTGCACAAGCTTTTCCAAACAGTAATAGAAAGGGAGGCAATCCTTCCAAACTGTTTGTATGAAGCTAGTATCACTTTAATACCAAAGCCAGATAGAGATACAACAGAGAGAACTACAGACCAGTATTTCTGATGAACATAGATGCAAAGATTCTCAGCAAAACACTAGCTAGTGGGATCCAACAGTACATCAGGCAGATCATTCACCAGGACCAGGTTGGATTTATTCCTGGCATTCAGGGATGACTTAAGGTTTGCAAATCAATACATGTGATTCAGCACATTAACAAGGCGAAAAATATCTCAGTAGTTGCAGAGAAGGCATTTGATAAAATTCAACATCACTTCATGCTAAAAGTGATTGAAGCCAAGTGACTGTATAATTGGACCTGTTAGTGCCTTAGTAATAGGCAAAGCCTAATACTTCCAACTCAACTTAATGACTTAGTAACACAGTTTGGGACTTTGATCTATCAGTGTAGTTTATGCCCTAGACAACCTCTCCCATTTTCACCCACCCTCCCACAACATGCAGATGGAGATGAAAGAATGATCTCAACAATTCATTTTAAGTTGTAGTAATGTTGACAGATCTTGTAATTTAGGAGTTACCAACTTGACTGAACAAAGAGCCATGGAGCATAAAGTCCATAGTGAAGGTATTTTGGAGTTTTTCACACCATCTGTCTTACAGAGCAGTGAAGGTGGTGATGTGTCTGCACTTGGCCCCGTTTCACAGGTATCCCTCTTGCATCAACTCTGACTTCTGTTTTAACTTCTGATGCTATCCAACTGTGCAGTCATTACTATATGATTTAATTTCTCTTAGTCTTTGTTCCTTTGCGGTGAGATACAGATAACACTACCTAGGATCATGTATGAGCCTGGTGTATCATAGCCACTTAATAAATGCTAGTTCCTATAAAATCTTCCCTCAACTTGCTCCTAGAATAACTCATCTAAAATTTTCATATGACTCTTTCATGGCTTGTAGCACTCCACTACCAACTCGCAACTCCTTATTGCATCATACCAATCCTTGCTATGCTGGCTGGTTTCTAGCTTAATCCTGTTGTTTTCTTGACACTTTGTTAGCAACGATGCTGTGTTCCTCAGCTGTCCTCTTACCACTCTGCCCTTGATTGTGCTGTTCACAGTGCCTTACTTCACCAGGAAATCTTGCTTCACTTAAGTCTATTGCATGTCTGTCTTCCTTGGTCTCTATCTTGTGCTTGTTATTTTAATACAACCTATGCTTCTATGTGTGCCCTCACACACCGCATATTAAGAGTTAAAACTGTGCCTTATCTATATTTATATTCCCATACACAATATCTAGCATTTAGTAAGTGCTCTATAAATCTATGGTTCATGAGCTTTCCTTCACCTTTTTTTCCCCCCACTCAAGCCTATCAACCAAAAGAATGTGAAAATGTTGTTCATTATTTATTAAGCCTAATAGAGCTGGTATGTTTTCATAATTTTGTAAACCAGAAAAATATTTACTGCTTTTTAAATCTATTTTTTTTAAAAAAAGCAGTTGGGTGTATATTTAACAATATCCAATGGCAGGGTCCAATCCTGTTTGTCAATTATCAAATTATATCCTTATAGTATTTACTGAGCTTTAGGTAGTATTTAAATCTTCTTGTAGTGTCAACATAGTACTTGTTTTGTTTTGGTAATAGTTCTGTTGTTTAGAATGCATGTTAGTAAATATTATTTTAGGAATCAAAGAAGGCATATGCTTGATTTTGCATTTAACTTTGGCCTGTGATTTACAAATATATATGAAAGAAAAAGACATTTGGGGGTATGTATTTGGCACACTGGTTAAAGTACTTGGGCAGTCACATCCCATGTCAGAATGCTGGGATTCCAGTCCTGGTTCTGCTTCCAATCCAGCTTCCTGCAAATGAGACTCTGGGAGCCTGGATCTTTGCCACTGGAATGGGAGTCTGGATCCACTTCCTGGCTTCAAGTGGCCCAGTCCTGGCTGCTGTGTTTGGGTGAATGAATCAGTGGAAGGAAGGTCTCACTGTACCTCCCTCTCTGCCTTTCAAACGAGATGAAAAAGCGAAAAAATTAGAAAAAAATATAAGAAAGAACAAGACGGTTCAGTACTTTACGTCTTGCTGGGTGTGGTATTAGTTCTGCAGAGGAGCAGTTGGGTCTGTGGAAGTGAGATGATGGTTCTGAAATGCTGTACTCAGGTGCAGTGGCAGCTTTAGTTATTACTGATAAGCAGAGTGGTTAAGGTGACTGACTGGTTCCTTCAGACAATTGAGTTTGTGTTGTGTAGGAAGAGGAAAAAGATGAATTACAAAAGATGAGATTCAGATAGTTTATGCTGTTTCACTCTGTAATTCATTTTGGTTATGGGCTTTACTTTTGTTCCAGAAGTAAAGCCAAGTATTATGTGTGTCAGTGACAGGTAATGGTGCATGGGAGGATGCGAGAGCTGGAGACATTTACAAAACTGATTGTCTTCAGAGTTCATGAACTCCACAGCTACTGAGAGGTTTAAAATCTTTTTTTTTTTTTTCTGTTGTGTAGATGAAGGTGCTTATTTGAGAATTCTTTTGGAAGAAAAAGCCATGTATATTCCCTCCCTGTTTCAAGTTTAGTACCTGAAACAAGGGCTTCAAGATAAAAGCTTCTTAGCTGTCTGTTACTTCTCAGGTTTAATAAGGGGAATTTAAACAAGGAGCATAGCTGCCTGAGAGGGTTAAATGCATTCTGCTAGCTTGGCATGTTTTACTTACTCTTGTGCTGGCAATAAATGGAGATTGGTCTGTGTTAGGATGTGAGTCTATTCTCCAAAGGCATGGATGCTGATAGCACTAATGATTTGCAATATTTAACAGTAAAACTGTTTTACTTGCAGTGACTCCAGGCTTTGAATTATAAATGGAATCCTTTTATATCTCTTGGCACTAGGAGAAATACATGGGAATTGGTCCAGATTTCCTATTAATAATGTAACAAGTAAATGTTTCAAAATCATTACGGTTGATATCTCTATTTAATTGGCATTTGGAAAATCTAATTGGCATTTGGAAAATACATTTATTGAAATATGCATTTCTCAAATGTACAAAAATTTACACAGAATTGAAAAAAATCCAGATTTAATGGGTATATTATCACACACACACACACACACACACACACACACACACACACTGTGTTATATGTGTATATAGTATACTTTTGTTTATTTTTTGAAGTAATAAAAATGCTACTTAAACTCAGGTGATAAGAGATTTCTCTCTCCTGTGGTCTTACTCCAAATGATACCTCTTTTTTATTTGGCCTCAATTTAACTTTTTGCGAGGGATTCTAATTAAGCTCACTGGGTAAGTCTTGGCTTCTTTTCTGATTTAAAACAGATCATGTGCAATTTTGGAGTGATGCCAAGTTTACTTTGGAAAAAACCTTCTCTAGCCTAGCTTATGTGAAGTATAATCTTCATGACTAAAATAAGTACCAAAAGTATCCAAAAACTGGAAAATGAATTTGTGTTTTTACAGACAACATTTTGACCCAGTCTTCTTTGACTATTTTTCAGACTTCAAATACCCTTAAAATGCAAATCAGTTTTTAACTTTAGGTTTTACTTCATTTGTGTATAAATTTTGATTATAATGCATGATAACATGAGAAGGAAAATGAGTATTAATTATATCAAAGCCTGCATTATAATTTTGATGTGTGGGCTTTTGATGATTTTAAATTTATGTATTTTAAAAACAGAGTCAGCCTAAAAATTCCAAGTATTTTGGGATTGAGGGCTGCCCAGTATTTTAAATACATTGCTTGTTTACAATGAAAAAGCAATAAAAAGGAAATAGAATTCAGAAGTAACAAGTTTCAAAAATCTTGCATATCCCTACACTATCTGGGGTTTAGTAAGTTACTCAGTTTCTGTGGCTCAAAATAGGTAACATGTAGGATTTTTGAGCCAAAAAGAACCTTAAATTGGTCAGTTTTACATATGGAAAAACTGAATCCAGAGAGGTGAGTTTAACCACTTGGTCCCGGTCACCAAGTGGTTTTGTGATGGTAGCCATCTCTCACTTTTTCTTCTGATTTTAGTTTGTATAACATTCATTTCTAGGAAGTTCTTGCTGATAAAAGCTTCTAAGAATCCGTAAACAGGCTGCACAGAGAAGATCTGGCGATCATCTGCAGTATAAAAAATGCTGCATACATTTCAAATGCAATTATAACACAGCTCTCTGTCTTGGCTGTGCGCTGTTGAGCTGCTAGGAGGATGGCCAGGTGCTCCAGCCAAGAACACATTCTACTATGACTTGCTTTTACAGCAGTGTTGTAAAAGGATTGCTACGTTTAGTGGTGCTTTTAACCTATTTCCACGTCCTCCTATGCATGGCCTTGTGAGAGATGTCTTGCTTTCAGATGGAGCCACACTTTAAAAGGATTGCCAGCTAATGTTTATCCTCCGTGATTGGTATTTCTAAATTCTCCTTGATTTTCAACTTACCTTTTCTCATTAAGAAAATTAGAGATAGTCTGAATCCTGGAAGAAGGGCACGGAAACCAGCACTTTTTTCCCCAATATCTGCCATTTGCCTAGTTTTCGCCTACAGTTATCTCTTGGAATGAGGTCAGTATGAATGAATAAATCAATAAAAGATCCCAGATATCATGCTAGGTAGATACCTCACCTCCATTATTAATTACTGAGTAACTCAAGTCCCAACATGTTAAATAAATCAGTGAGGGAACTTTAAAAAAAATCCAAAAAAAGAAAAAGTAGAGCTTACAGTTATTTTCTCCCCCTCCCCCTCTCTCCTTTCCTTCCTCTCTCCCTCTATCTCTCACCCTTTTATTCTCTTCCTCTTTCTCTCTCTCTCTCTCTCTCTCTCTTCCTCTCTCTCTCTCTTCTTCATCTCTCTCTTCCTCCATTCCTTTCTCTCTTACTTTCGATCATTTATTTTTCTGCCTAGAGTTACTGGATGATACCTATTTAAAAATAATAAATACTTTTGCTTTTGTTACCAGTAAGATATTTTTTCAAATGTGCTCAGAAATTTCTTTGTAATTCTGTTCAGCTGCTCTTGAAGGAGTGTTTGCATTGTCCCGGACATCTAATATGCTCCTCTAGGTGTTTTTAAGAATGCCCTGTGGCTTTACTGAAAATCTTTATTCATTTCTGTTGCATTAGTTTTTCAGCTAAGCTAATGTACCAAGTTCTGTGATTTCAAAAGCTTGAAATCCATTTTAATGGCGTTAAGGCAAAAACAATAAAACTGTAAAAACTGCAACCTCTAAGTACAGTAGAGTGCTTATAATAGAGAAGATTGTTCTGACTGTAAGTGTGTTTTTCTAAGATCTTGAAAACTGGGTCCCTCTTTAACTCTGATGTGTGTTCTTAGGAAAAACTTCAGGAAAGTACCAAAGTTTATCCTGCTTGCTGATTTACCACATTTTGTTAAGAAATTTCCCATTGGCATACTGTGTTCTTTGAACATAAAGAAGAATATATTGAAGATGCTGGAACTGTTTTGTTACTTGCAAGTCATAGGGATATCCTAGATACCTTTTAATTGATAAATAAAAATTGTTGTTTATTTTTATTTGCTGCAGGAAGTAGCATGGGCTTAATACTGCTACATGGAGATTAGCAAAAAAAAAAAAGGAATTTTTAAGATCTAGCAGGATTTGCTTTATCATAAGGAAAATAAAAACAGATGGAAGCATTAAATAATAAATAGAAGCTTAAAAAAGTGACACAGTAGAGACTTTGTGGGAAAGACTCAGTGCAAACTGTGGTGGCCTGAAAAGACTTCATGGAAGAGTTAGCAGTGTGAGATGAGGTTTGTAGGACTTGGGAGAAGTGGTCACGTGAGAGAATTGGGTCGGGGTTACTGAGCAAGGAGCAGCATGTCTCAGAAATCCCAGCATTGAGGTAGGAACTGTAGCCTGTCCACAGTGGAAGGCTGGTCGTTGGTAGATGAAGTAGGGCTAGCTGGATGAAATGGTAACAGTGCCTCCGGAGATGAATCTGGCAGTGTGTGCAGGATGGATTGGAGTGATCTAGATGGGCAAAAGGCAAGAGATTGTGCAAAGTAAGATTACCTTTACCCAGAGGCCAAGCAAGAGTCCCAGCTTGGAAAGCAGCTCAGAAAAGGCAATCCTTCCATTATAGGTGGGAGACAGAAGCCAAGGAAGGTGAGGTGGGTTCTTCACTACAGAATCCTGGCGCTGAACTGGGTGGAATGGGGCACAGAAGACCCATGGTGTAGCTCGGTGTTCAGAATTATGTTGAACAAAATTCAAAATAGTGGGCCTGGTATAGGAAGTTCCCTTGACATGAGTTTGGATATTTGTGTGGGAATTCATTATAGAAAGGGGTGACGGATTCAATTTCATGTTTATTTAAAGTTTGATTGATTAGGGCCCGGCACGGTGGCGCAAGTGGTTAAGGTCCTCACCTTACACGCCCAGGATCCCATATGGGCGCCGGTTCTAATCCCGGCAGCCCCGCTTCCCTTCCAGCTCCCTGCCTGTGGCCTGGGAAAGCAGTCGAGGACGGCCCAAGGCCTTGGGACCCTGCACCCGCGTGGGAGACCCGGAGGAGGCTCCTGGCTTCGGATAGGCATAGCATCCAGCCGTTGCGCTCACTTGGGGAGTGAATCATCGGACGGAGGATCTTCCTCTCTATCTCTCCTCTCTGTATATCCGCCTTTCCAATGAAAAAATAATAAAAATAAATCTTTAAAAAAAAAAAGTTTGATTGATTAAATTAAAATGTCAAGGCCAGCATCGTGACATAACAAGTTACCTCCTGCGGTGCCCGCACATGCTTTGAATCCTGGATCCTCCACTTCTGTTTCAGCTCTTTGCTAATGGACCTAGGAGAACAGCAAAAGATGACCCAAATCCCTGGGCCTCGGCCCCCCTGGCTCCTTCTGTGGCCTTGCCCAGTCCCAGCCTTTCGGGACGTTCAGATAGAAGAACTCTGTTCTTCCCCCTTTCTCTGTGTAAATGTAGTTCTGAATTTCAAATGAACAAATAAATCTTTAAAAAATTGAGATGTCTGAACTTAGCCGCCGTCTGTGTCTCCCAGGATGAGCATTAACAGGAAGCTGGATTGGAAGTAGAAGCAGTACTTGGATGGATACAGTGTGTTGTGCAGGTGTTGCACATGGCCGCACCTGCTGCACCACAGTGCCAACTCCAAATGTTAAAGTTATGTTGGCATCATATCCTTTGAAAATTGAATGTGATACAAATCATGCAATTTATGATTTACTCATCTTCTAATAAAATTATTTAAAATTAATCAGAGAAATTACTGCAAATCGAAGTATCATATAAACTCACCTGCCCCCCTTTAATAAGCGTTTTATCAAAACCAGCAATAGTACATGAAAAAGCAAAAAGCAAGTTATACATATGTGTTGAGGAGAGCTAAGGAAGTTGTGAGAACCAACAGTCTAGGTTGAGATGCTGGTAACAGTTCTCCCGAACCCCACCCATGGAGAGTATTTTAGATTGGCCATATGTTACATTTGCTTTTCTTTAATTTTATTTATTTGAGAGGCAGAGTTACATAGAGGGAGGATGAGATTGAGAGAGAGATCTTCCGTTTGCTGGTTAACTAATAAAGTAGCTGTATTGGTTGGAGGTGGACCATTCTGAAGCCAGGGGCTTCATACCAGCCTCACATGTGGATGCAGCTGTAGTGGGGATTTGGGAGTTCAATCAATGCTTGGAAGATCTTTTTGTCTATCTCAGACTGTCTTTCAAACAAATGAGCAAATCTTTTATTAAAACTGAAGTTAGTAAATGTGGAGATGTTGAAGAGGTAAATCAACAGAATTCCATGAAAGATTGATGCTGGGGATGAGAGGATGAGAGGAAAGTCAGTACACAAGATGACTTCTGAGTTGTATGGCGAAAACTGAGAATACAGGATGGTCTGGTTTCCGTTCTGACATGTTGTTAAGGGGCAGCTAAGATAGAAGTGGAAACATCAAGGAGACAGGCACGCTTTAGAACAGATGAGAAACAGGGACACGTGGATTGTACTCTTTAAAAGCTCCTAGAAGCGGGAATTACAGATATTACTAATCACCAGAGATGACAGTCTTCAGAGGCTGCTGCTGAGCAACACTGGGCTGAGGCAAGACAGCAATAGGCAGGAGAATGTGTGTGAAACAAAAGGTGCATTGTGGATTTGGACAGTGATGGATAGTATAGCTTAACAAAAGCGTACACTTTGTATGGGAGAGGAATACGAACAGGAGTTAAGATGCAGGTTACTGAGGTCTGAAATTGTTCCTTCGAAGGCCTACTAGGTAGGAAGTAAGTATACTAAGTGTCAGTAGTCCTAGGTACCTTATTAAATGAATTAAATAGAGTTCCTCTTGTTTAGGCTTTTTATTTCTTTTAGAATGAATGCTGTTGCAGGAAACAAATTCTTTGTCCGTTGATTATACTTAGCTCACTTAGAGGGCATTCATGTTTGGCATTCAAAGATTAACCGAATATTTTTATGTTAATTTTGTCAACAGTAATATGTTTATTAAAAATGTACTGTTTGCCCGAATCACATGTCTGATTGCTTGGAAATTATAGCTTTATAAAGATGACAGATTTATATTATTTTTAAAGAGAGAAATAGAATTCCCAAATTAATGCCAGAATGCACATAGTATAAAATATTTTGTATATTTATTCTTAAAAATTTCTTTGTATTCAGTGAAACACACATAACAAAAGTTATCATCTTAAGCATTTTTAAGATATGATAATTTCTAAATGTGGTATATTCATACTTTTTTGTGCAGCCATGCTCCTAAAATCATCATCTTGCAAAACTGCAGCTACAAACCCATTAAAAAATAGCTATTTCCTTTCCCTTTCCCAGCCCCTGGCAACACCACTATATTTTCTGTCTCTATGAATTTGAATATCCTACGTGCCTCATATCAATGGAATCACAGTGTTTGCCTTTTGCCACTGGCTTACTTCACCTAATACGATGCTCTAGAGGTTCATCCGTGTTTCAGCATGTGTCTGAAATGTTCTTCCGCTTCAAGTTTGAATGATGTTCTGTCTGTGCTTTTAGTGGTACAATCAATAAACTGTTGCCAAATTTAATGTCATGAAGCATTAACCTTGCTTTCTTGTAAAAGTTCTAAAGTGTTAGCTGTTACATGTAAGTGATTGTTCCATTTTAGTTACTTTTAACTATAGGGTGTAAGGTACGGATCCAATTTCATTCCTTTACATTTAGATATCAAGTTCTAAAGCCAAAATTGATAATGCCTTTTGTGTAAACTATCAGGTCCCAGTACCTCTGCCTCATTTTACAGTTCTATAAGGATTAAGTCATTAAATTAAGGGACTGGTCTGAGTATTAAGCCAGAGCCAAGACTGTGAATTGGAAAGACTCAGATCACCTTTATAGTTAATATCTCAATGCTAGCCTCTATTCCGAGAGCCTCAGGAACTCCAAGCTGTGATTAAACAAAATGGTACCTAGCCTAGCTATAGCCCTACCTTTTTCATTACAAAAAAAAACATGGCTCTGTTAATGACAAATAATAGAAGACTAGGAGGATTGTGGACCTATCAGAGGCCTACAAATGGATTATGTGCTGTTAATCCCCATTTTGTAAGGTTCACTGCTTTTTATCACTTGATGAGTACAGAAATTAGTAGCTGACCGATACTTTGTTCTGTGCGTTGCAGAGAAACTGCTTTCTTCTGTCACCAGAGTGACAGTGATTGGCTCGTTGTCAGTAGGCCGTCTGGTAAGAGGACCCATTTAGGGAATTCTAGAACAACTCCTCCCCTCAGTTCTAGGAATGTTCTGTAATAGCTTCTCCCGCATTATTTATTGAAAAGATTGTCCTTTTCCCGATTGAACGATTTTGACAATTATCTTCCACATGAGGGGCCGGTACCCAAACACTTGGACAATCATTTCATGTATCCTCAGGGCATTCGCGGGAAGTTGGACCTGAAGCAGAGTTGGGGCTCAATTCCAGGCACATAATAAACTCTCAGTTTCGTAGATTTGAGCTAACTATTTGGAAATACAAAAATGGCATCAGTGAGTATTAAGGATGTTTTATTTCTTTTCCTGGTCAAGTTCAGTCATTTAAAACTTCTTTTTTTTTTTCTGCAATGGCCATATATTTTCTATTTTTAGAATTTGGATTTTAAAAAAATCTACATGTTCTCCATGAGAGAACATACCTCAAAATCTTTGGAGTTAATTCCATACTCTAAAGTATGTTGCAAGGGTAGAAAAAGCATTAACAATCTTATTTAGCAAGTAAAAATAATGAGGAATATGAAGATTATAGAAATTTTGGTTCTGTTACATGTATTTAAAGTTAAAATCTGGAGTATGTATTTTGACTAGTAGTTGGGTCACTGCGAAGGCCCCTGTATTCCATATGGGAACACAAGGGTTTGAGTCTTCCTTGATTCTAGCTTCCTACCTCTTCAGATCCTGGGGGACAACAGGTATTCTCCCTGGTGTTTGGATCTCCTACCATGCATGTGGGAGACCCAGATTGAGTTTCCAGCTGCCAAATTTGGCCTGACCCAGCCTGCTAAGAGCATTTGGGAATGCATCAGCAAATGAGAGTTGTCTATCTTTGCCTCTCAAATAAATAAATAAAAAGATAATTTATAGTAAAGTCTGCATTTGAACAGGTGTGTTGTTTTATAATTGTGACTACTTTGTAGAAGTCTGTTTTTCTCAGAATAGAGAAATAAAAGCTTTTCTCCCCCGCCATACTTCACTGTTGCTGGGAGTGCAGGCTAGTACAACCTCTGTAGAAGTTAGTATGTTGATCTACCATATGACTCAGCTACCCCACTTTTGGGAATATATCTAAAGGAAATAAAAGCAGCATATGGGGAGTAAATGCCTTGTGCCTGTCATTTGTGGATGGTCCTGGGAGACAATGGAGTCTCCTCAGCTCCAAGCAAGGCTCCCTGGTTCCTACATGCTGGCTACTTTGTAATGCGGTCATCTGTGTGGGTATATTTATGACATTCTAGTTGAGAGTTGAGCTTTGAGCCCAACTTAAAGGGAACTGAGCTGCAACCTGCAGAGAAGTATCTAAGGAGTTGAAATGTTAGCATCAAAAGTCGTGAGATCACTTAAAGTTCATGGAAAACTGGAAAAAACGAATAAAACAAATTCCTCTTGCTGCAGAATGTTTTTCTTCTTCTTCTTCTTCTTTTTTTAAATTTTCATTTGAAAGGCAGAGTAACAGATAGAAAGAGTGAAAAAGAGGTTTTCCATCCACTGGTTCACTCCTTAAATAACTGCAATGGCCAGAGCTGAGCCAATTCAAGGCCAGAAGGCTGGTGCTTCCTCTGGATCTCCTACGTAGGGGCAGCATCCCAAGGACTTGGGCTATCCTCCCTGATTTTCAGACCACTGCAGGGAGCTGGATCAGAAATGGAACAGCTGGGACAGGAGCCAACACCACGTGGGATGCTGGCACTGCAGCTGTAGGTTTAGCTTACCTACCATGGGGCTGGCCCAAGTGCAGTGGTTTTTTAAATCTTGTATTCATGAGATTTTTCAACAATTTGTGGAACAGTGTATTATGAAAATGCTGCTTTCCCAGGCACTTAGCAGAGGGCTGGATTAAAAAATGGAGCAGCTTGGGCCTGGTGTAATGGTCTGATGACTAAATCCTCACCTTGCATCTGCTGGGATCTCATATGGGTGCTGGTTTGTCTCCCAGCTGCTCCATTTCCCATCCATCTCCCTGCTTGTTGCCTGGGAAAGTGGTACAGGACGGCCCAAGGCCTTGGAACCCTATGCCCATGTTGGAGACACAGAAGAAGCTCCTGGATCCTGGCTTTGGATTGGCTCAGCTCTGTCATAGCAGCCACTTGGGGAGTGAACCAGCAGACTGAGAATCTTTCTGTATTTCCTTCTCTGTATGTCTTCCTTTCCAATAATAAACAAGCAAACAAGCCAACAAGCAAATCAATCAATCAAAAAATGGATCGACTACAACCTGAACTAGCATCCATTTGAGATGTCGGCATCACAGGCAGTGGCTTTATTTATTATGCCACAGTGCTAGCCTTTGGACATTTCTTAATGTGATTCTGATTTCTTGTATCATACATATATATTCATGGACTGAGGCGCTGATGTCTGTATGAAACATAGATTTAGAATAAACTCATAAATGACTATTACATGCTGTTAACATTTAGAATTAAATTCTTTTGAAAGGTTTCTTCCTGTAGAATGTGTTTTATCATAGTTTGACCTCATAAGCAGGTATATAGGTGTCCTCTGGGCCTGGGTACTTGCATTGCTTTCCAAGAGCAATTGCTGAATAGATTCATTAGGGGCTTTGGACTGTCGGGCAAGTTTGCCTGCTATGTTATTCCAGATGCCTGTTAATTGCTGGCATTGATGGGGAGGATTCCTTCTGTTTAATGAATGTGATTTCTTCCATTTTTCTCTGAATTTTCTTTTGTATTTTTACCTCAAATGTGAGTCTATTAGGAATTAAATCCAAATTTGAGTGATTTTCTTTGAAATAATCACAGTAATTCTGATTATTGTAGCAGCAAGCTTGAATTCATTGTGACGATGCTCTTGTAGTCTTTGTGACTGAAGCGACTCGTTGTTTGTCTATACTTTGTCTTGCCCTTTAAAATGTCTTATTCCATGCTAAGTTTAAAATTGGTCTTTGTACACAGCAAGCTGCCCTTATCTGTGACCCCAATATTTCACTTTGACTATTCTGCCATCCAAATGTCTCATCCTTTTTTATTCAGTGGACTTCTCTTTGTTTCAGCCTCTTCCTTTTTCTCGCTTGCCCAGTCACCACTATTACCAAACCAGAAAGAATCACTTGACTCTCACCTATTTTTATCAATCCATGCCAGAGTACAGCATGCCCTTCCGTCCTTGTACTTTTCTATCTTGTTATTCTGTCTCAGCCATTGACCCCCAAACATTCCCTCATCCAATTCTTTGGCTTTATTATGTCCAAGCTGATTTGTCCCCATGCATGAGTGCACGTGTCATGCCTCTGCTGCAGGCTGAGTTCTTGTCGGATCAGGCTTGTACATCTCCTGAGTCCGCGCTAGGCAACCAGAATCCTGTCATGTTAGTGTAATTTTGATGTACCAACAGTATCTCTTCTTCTTTTATCTGTTGTACTAGTTACCCAAAAGGCCTTTTCACTTCTAAATACTTGAAAATCTGTTTTTAAATCTTTAAAATAGATACTCAGAAAAGCATAGAAACATAAATGGGACCCAGGATAGATTAATAATTGAAGAAGAAGGTTTTAAATGTCATCTATTGCTGCTTGGACAGGAAGAAATTATTACCTCCCCCACATAGGTTCTCCTCCTGGATTCTTTTCCCTTGTTCACAAAGAAACTGTACCTAAATCTGAGTCTTCATTCCTGGTGCCTTTTCTTTGTTTTTCCTATTTCCAAAGTTTTACACATTTGACTTTTCTTCTTTTTTTAAACTTCTTTTTAAATTATTATTATCATTTTATGAAATAGTTCCATAGGCCCTGGGATTACTCTCCTTCCCCTCCCAAGTCTCCTCCCCTGTCACCTTCCCCACTGAGCTCCCCTCTGTATTACTATAGTATAGTCCTTCATAAACAGTCGCATGCCCATCATTCCAGGCATGGACAATGGCAGAATCCAGTAGCATGTTGTCAAGATATAGTTAACTGTTGAGAGTCTATCTTTGATCTGGAAGTAGAGATGCATACTGCATTCTATCCTCGCTTCTGGATATGATAGTCTCCATAACATCAACAACAGGAAGAAAAATAGAAATTTACCACACCGTGAAGTTAAATAACATGCTGCTGGATATGATAGTCTACATTACACAGTTACTTTACAGTACATCCCTTTAAATGAAAAGCCACAAAACCAAATCAACAACAGAAAGAAAAAAGAAATTAAAATTTCTTTAAATGTCTTTTAAACTTAAAACTTTTAATTTCTTTATTGATCTTTGTTGTTTACTTCTTCTGCTCTTACTGTTATCCTCATCTTTCTCTCTATACCTACACAATTGCAATAAACTTAATATCCCTTCTATCACTTTGCTGTTGCCAACTCTGAGCTAATTATAACTGTCCTCTGGAAATCAATGCCTGTTACTACAGGTGCAGGAATATGCTTCTTTTCCAAAGGTAAACCACGTGCACACCAGTGTTTGGCTCAGAAACTTCCTCTGCAGTCCACCTCAGCCACCCAAATAAGACCAGTCTCCCCCCGCTCTTCTCTCCCCTCCCCTCTCCTCCCCCTTCTCTCCCCTCTCTTCCCTTTCCCTTCTCCCCCTCCTCCTCCCTCTCCTACTCTCCTCTTCCTCACCTCTTCCTCTCCTCTCTCTCTCTCTCATGTCTTTCTTTCAATGTTTTACATACCTGTGTTACAGCAATTGCTCTCTGAATCAATCTCTCTCTACTTTTGTTTCAATGTAATGGGTTTCTAATGTTTGAACAATGTTCTATCTACATTTACATCTTGTGTGGGGCTGATTATAGGTAACCAGTAAAAATGTGTTCCATAATTTTGAGTGAGAGAAAGACTTTTAACTTCTTGGAAAGAGAAAAGCCATACACACCAAGTCTAAGAAAAAACAAGAGTGACAGATTCTGATGATTCAGTGCAAGATGTAAATGATTTCAGACTTCAGTTGCTTGGCAGCAATTACCATTTGGATTTAAAAGCATGTATTTCCTCCTCTGTAACCTCTGTTCCAGGGAAGAGCTTTGAAGATAGAACAAACATTGTGTATGTACCCTTCCTGTTCCTTTCTTTGGAGAGCAGTGTGCTTCTTACAGGACCCTTCTTTACAAGCCAAGGATAAAACCTCCTGCTCCTCAAGTGTGCTAATCATCACCCTGCTTTTGGTAGGACAACCTGCTGTCAGCCTGTAAATTAGACCTATTGTTGATACTACCCATCTTCAGTCTGTAAGCATGAGCACAAGGGAAGGAGGACCCCTGGTGCTGCAGCTGGCCACTAGTCTCTGTGGATGTTACATTTTTATCAATGCCAATCTCTCATCCTTTTAATGGAGGGATTGTCATTTCATTGCTTACAAGTTGAAAGGCATGTGTTTAAAATAGAAATCATCGACAGAAGAAAAAAATATTGCACTTCTGAGTTTTCCTTCCAAATTTACTGAAATCAATTTGAAAGAGACTTGTTCTGGGGTCCTTCTAGTTACATTTCACCTCCAAGAGCTCTGTCCTATTTGCAAGATATACAGAAGGGCATGCTAGCACAACCACCACTTTTTGAAAGCTCCTGTTGACTAGAAGCAGGTTTATATAAACAGCTATAGATCAAGACCCGAAAGTATGGGAGCCAGAGAAGGCCTGAGAATGGGCAGAAGAAGCCATGAAATTCAAGGGTCTGAATTTCAGCAATGTTTAGAAATAAGGAGTTTGTATGACATAGTTATTCATAAGAAATGATTACTTGCTTTTCAGATGGATATATACTCGTAGATCCAGAGACACACCAAAATGATAAGTCATGTCATATTTTATGGTTTTTTTTTTTTTTTTTGCACAGCGGAGTTTGATAGTATTTTTAAGACTGCTTTTTAGACCAGTCTTAGGTTCCTAGAAAAACTGGATGAAAGCTTCACAAAGTTCTCATGTACCCCATGTCCTCACACATTCCCTAACTCCCTGCAAACACTGATTCTCTTACTGTGTCCCGAGATTTCCCCTTTTCCGGTTGTACTGCAGTTGGAATCACCTAGTAAGTAGCCTTAATAAACTGACTTCTTTCACTTAATAGTATGTATGTTTCTTTGTCTTTTCATGACTTTAAAATTTTTTGTATTTTCATCTGTTTGAATGTCACAGTGACAAGAGACTGAGACAAACAGAGATTGGGAGAGAGAGATATTCTCCCTCTCTTCCTTATATCCCTTAAGTTCTCACAATAACCGAAGTAAAGCCAGGCTAAAGCAAGGGGTCCTCCGTGTGGGAAGTGAGGTCCAAGCATTTGTGTTCATGTGCTGCCTCCCAGGATGTATTACCAGGAAGCTATATTGGAAGCTGTGATGCCAGGGCTTGAACTGGCACCTGAACATGGGCTGAAGGCATCCCCAGTTGGCACAAATTTCTGCCCAGCTTATTTCTTTTTTAGTATCTTAAAGCTTCAGTGTAATTACTCTTAAGTAATAATGTCTTGTTATTCATCAGTATGCTGGATTATATTATTTTTGATATCTGATATAAACCCTTGATTTTGATTTATTATCTACTAAAGTTTTTTTTTCTCCAGTTTTGAGCTTGCCTTCCTTTAAAATGTAGGTACAAAAGGTCCTGGTGTGGACCTAGTGACTAGGGTCCTTGTCTTGCACGTGCTGGGATCCCATGTGGGTACAGGTTCTAGTCCTGGCAGCCCCGCTTCCCATCCAGCTCGCTGCTTGAGACCTGGGAAAGCAGTTGAGGACAGCCCAAAGCCTTGGGACCCTGTACTCGTGTGGGAGACCCCGTAGAGCTCTGACCATTGTGGCCACTTTGGGAGTGAATCATTAAATGAAGGATCTTCCTTTCGGTCTTTCCTCCTCTCTGTGTATCTGACTTTCTAATAAAAATGAAATCTTTAAAAAACAAAAAGTAGGCACTAGAAAAGTAATGTGGTTTGTTTACTTACATGCAAACAAAAGTTCATGATGACTTTTAACCTTGAGGAATAATTGTGGTGATAATCAAAAGAGCGATTTATGGCTTGACTTTTATGGTAAGGTTCCACTGTTACAGTAGGGAAGGGGTACAGGTCTGCACATTATGAATAATCAAAGCCAGAAATACAATCCCTAGGGATGAGGAAAGAAGACACAGACATGGTGGAGACATTTCCTCTGCAGAAAGGGGGACCACCTGAGTACCTTTTCTTCTTTTAAACCTAAGGCTAAAGGAAAGAAAAGAAGCAAAATGTCTGGATACAGTCAGGTTCTCCTGTGTCCATAAACCAAGGAAAGATGCAGTTCCTGTGACTTCCATTTGGAGCCCAGGCAGGAGTAGCTGGCAATATGTGAATGCTTCTGATTGAAAGGAAACCCCATGTTTGTGCCATGGTAAAAGGAATTGAGAAATTTGATGTTCCAGAGAGACTGATGAATAACAGACACCCTGTTCTGGACCCCAGACTGAAATACCTTCCTTAGCACCAAGTCTTGCAGCATCCACCACTTGACTTCAGATTCCCCCAGATTTGAGGAGGAAATTGATTTCATAATGTTTGGAATTTCAGTATCAGACTTTGCCACTCATTTGGTAGGGTCCTTTTCTGTGCCTCTGTATGGCAGAAAGAACAATTAAAAAGGAGCACTTCTCAAAATCAAACCCTGTTCTGCATGGGTGGAAACACTTGGGAAGCTGTGGACTTGGTCATGCTGTTAGAGTCTGGAACAGGTTTTAACTTGGAAGACATCAGATCCTCTACTGGGGAGCTATGTGTTAATACAGATTCCGAAATATGTAGGTTCTACATTTGTATAATCAAAAAATATTCAGAAAATACACTATAATTGTACTAAATATGCTAACCCTACAATGTCACAACTGACTCAATATTATTGACCTCCCATAAGTGTTTTAACTCATCTAGAGATGTTTTACTGTGTATGAGTTATGTGCAAACACAAAGCCTTATTTATACAAGTATGTACGGGTTTAAAGTGAACAGTTTCTCTTGGATACTGAGGGAAGGGAATATGTGTATATACGTGTTTACCTGTATGTCTGCCTGATTTGTATTTTGCATGAAAATTCAGAGTTTCATGCCTTTACTAAATAGATGTGGACACCAAGCTCAAACATTAAGATAGACTTGGGCTTGTTAAAAATTGAAAGCAGACATACACAAGAATGGTCCAAAGAGAATGATTTGTACATCAAAGGATTAAGAGGCTTTTGGGAAAATTAATTAAGATCCTGGGAGTTTTTACAAAAATGACCTCTTTTAGATTGGACTATGAAAGGCCAATATCCAGTGGAAAAAATATGTTATTTGAAAAAAAACCTGTCCCTTCTAGAAACACTAAGAATCAATTATTGATTATTTTTTGTTTATACTTTATACTATGAAATTTAGCTGCTGCTGTAAGTGGATTTACCTCAGGTGGCCTTATTTTTTTGAGTATAATTATCTTTGAGTAATGAGTCCTCATGTGTTTGCTGTAGACAAAGCATCATTGTTCACTCTAAATGTGTGGGCTCTTCATCTTGGGGCCCACACTGAAGCAGAAGGTGGACAGTCTTTTGCCAGGATATACAGAGGGCTGTCAGCCTGGTGGGAAGCGAGCTGGAGTTTGGACTTTGTGACCTTGCAGTGTCAATGCCCTGCGTGATCCTCAGAGCTCTGTCAATATCCAGAGGATCCAGTGATGCCTCTAGGTATTCAGTAACTATGTTCCAGGAATGGCTGATTGCATAAGGCAATCGTAGCCTAAAAGATCTTACTGAGTCTGACACTAGAACAGCAAACTCCATATCTTTATTCACAGGTTTTGCATTGTCCAGCTTTACCTTTCAGCTGCATGAAAGCAGTCTGTCTGGCACTGGCTTCCAACTAGCAATGCCTGTTACCACTTTGCTCCCTTAGTGTGTGTGTTTGGGGGAGAGGCATGTAGTGGGCTGGTTAGTAAGTCTGGTTTTGGGGTTGATAACTGAAATGCCTGGTTCTGAGCCTCTTAATATTCAGGTGTTGTACCCACCCACCTATGAAAAAAATTCTGGCCAACTAAGAGCACCTCTACCATGATCACATTGTATTATTCCCAGTGCTGTTAACATTTGAAAACTTGTCAGGCTTATCCACAGAATGAAACATTAGGTTCTTAGGACAGCTGCAGCCTGTTTATATGTACTTTCCTGAAAAGGACAGAGCTATTAGCAAAGTTAGAACTGGTTGCAGTTGGGAATCATTAAACTCCCTGTTTTTAAGTCTGAGGGTGGCAGTGGACTTCTTTTTCTTTTACATAATATAATGTCTTGATGATGAAACTTCCAGTTCAGATTAGGCAGTGTTTGCGGTTGTGTTGTGCTGTGCTGTGTTATGCCTGGGGTGGAAAGAGAAAGAATATTATTCTCTACTCATGAAATCCTTTCTAGGAATCCTGGACCTTGTAAGTGCTTACACCAGGCTTCTCAGGTTTTGGAAAGCAAAGCAAACAAGTGTGTTCCATGTACTCAACATAGTATTACAAGTGGTGTTTACTGAGTAAAAAGATGGTTCCCAGTATTTTTTCAGATAAATAGCTCCACATTTCTTAATCAAAATTTTAAAATTTGATTATTTTACTGTAGAGATAGGTGTGATATGTCAGCTGCAATAGTGTGTATTAAATATTGCTGAAGTAGAAGGATGGGGCTTAATGCATAATTTCCTTTTAAACAAACACTTAAGCAGGAAAGCTTTAAACAATCCTTGATCATTGTTATCATGAAGGTGTTAATGTGCAAAACATTTGCTAAACATTATTGGAAAATTAACCGAAGAGAAACCTAGAGATATGAATCCTTAAGGAATTTATTCTTCCCCAAACAAAGCTGCAATTTTTTACAACCTAGGAAATATTGATATTCAGAAATGTTCACATGATGGATATATTATCAGAAAAATATAGAACTTTTTAAAAGATTTATTTATTTTTATTGGAAAGTCAGATATATGTAGAGGAGGAGAGACAGAGAGGAAGATCTTTCTTCTACTGGTTCACTCCCTAATTGGTCGCAATGACAGGAGCTGAGCTGATCCAAAGCCAGGAGTCTGGAATTTCTTCTGGGTCTCCCACGTGGGTGCAGGGTCCCAAGGCTTTTGGGCTGTCCTTGACTGCTTTCCCAGGTCACAGGTATGGAGCTGGATGGAAAGTGAGGCTGCCAGGGAATTAACTGGTGCCCATATGTGACCCCGGCAGCGTAAGATGAGAACATTAGCCACTAGGCTACCATGCCAGGCCCAGTTGTAAAACCTTTGAACCCCCAAACACAATAGGGTATCATATTGTGCATTCTTCTCGTTTTACAGTTCAGAAAACAAGTCTGGAGAGGTTAAGTAAATTTCCTGAGGTCATTCAGTTAGCAGACTGTACTGCAGCTAGTTGCAAGGTGTACGTTATGTAACAGCTATTTCTACATCACTGGCTTTAGATTTATAGAAGGAATGACATGCTGACCTTTGACAATTTTCACAGGGATGCTGTGAAAGTGCATGGATTTATTTGTTACAAAGCAGCACATGAGAAAATAAGAAAGTAAAGTAATGTGGATTCCTTCTGCCAGCTCTTTTGCTTCAGTGAGTGTTGCAGTATGGCTCCTGCACTTTTTAAGTCACTTATCATCAGATTTTCCTTCTCCCACTGCATGTTTCTGCTGCCTAGGGCTTTTAAACTACACGCTATTGAAAAGAAAGAAATGTATGTTTATTAGGTTACCATGCACACACACATAACATATACATACATAACATACACATACATTAGGAGAGGAACTATAATTTCTGTCTTTGATGCAACGAAAGAATTCATCAATCATCCCAGGAAAGTTTTTCTTCCTGGGATGAATATGATTGGCCAGGGACTTGACAATCCCAGTTCCTCTTTGATCATGATTGGATTGTAACAAGGCCTTGATTTACTGTTTCTTGGTGAGATGCACAGAAAAACTTTTTTTTTTATGATAAATCGCATATTCATTTCCTTTCTTTCTAAAATACTGGAGAAGAGAGGAGTCGCTGGTGATCTCACCTGTCTAATTGTCTTCAAAATTAGAGGAAAGAATATTTAAGAGTGATTTTATGCCAATATTGGCTCAATTTCTCCAGGGAAGGAGTAAGTACAACTGAAAGTTAAAACCATCATTGTGGCCACGCTACATCAAAAATGGCAATACATATTTTTTGTCTTTGCAGACTGATGTGTTTAAGCTGGAAAATTATAAACAGATTCCAAAGGGATTTTGTTTCCCTTTTGTATCTAAAAGCAAGAGGTCAGGGGACAAATAAAGCGATGCATGTTATGATGCTTTGAAATGCAGGACTGATGTTCCCGATCACGACGGAGTAGTTATTAAAGCCTTTGATCATCTGTAGCTTTCTACATCTTCTTAATTTTTCTACATTTTTTTCTGATATGCAAAATCTTTAGTCCCATATTGATAGTATTCATTATGTTAATGATAAAAAAAGAATCAACTTCAAATAAAAGTTCTGGTTAAATTTTCTTTGTCTTTACAAAGTACCAAGTTTACAACATCAGTTACAATACTAGAAAAGAAATAGGATTTTTTTAAAAGATTTATTTTTATTATTATTTTTTTTTTATTGGAAAGGCGGATATACAGAGAGGAGAGACTGAGAGGAAGATCTCCCGTCCAATGATTCACTCCCCAAGTGAGCACAACGGCGATGCTATGCCGATCCGAAGCCAGGAGCCTCTTCTGGGTCTCCCACGCGGGTGCAGGGTCCCAAAGCCTTGGGCTGTCCTCAACTGCTTTCCTGGGCCACAGGCAGGGAGCTGGAAGGGAAGCGGGGCTGCCGGGATTAGAACCGGCACCCATATGGGATCCTGGGCGTGCAAGGCGAGGACCTTAACCACTTGCGCCACCGCGCCAGGCCCAGGATGTTTTTTTTTTCTTTCAATAAATTTCGTATTTTATAGCAGCTTTGGGTTCATGAGTTAACTGTGTTTGCAGTGTGGTGTAGTGAGTAAAGCGGCTGGCTCTTCGGCTGGCATTCAGGATGAGCGCTGGTTAGAGTCCCAGCTTCTGTGCTTCTGACACAGATCCATTCGGTAGTGGCTGGGAGGGCAGCAGCAGAAGACTTAAGTGCTTGGGCCTTGTACCCAGTTGGGAGACTCAGAAGTATCTCTTTGCTCCTGACTCCTGCTTTAGCCTGGCCTAGTCCTGGCAGTTGTTGCCAGAAGCGAGTGAGCCAGCAAATAAAGGTCTCTCACTTTGCATCTTCGTTCCTTTGCTATCTGTAATGTGGCTTTCAAAAAATAAGTAATTCTTAGTGTAGAATTCCCATTCCCAACTGCCTCCACCCTGACTCCTGCTGAGCCTCTCCCCTTATAAACATCCCAACTATAGTGGAACGTTTGTTTTTATTGACAAACAAAATCAGTAATTTATAGCAGGTCTAGTCTCTTTTTTTTGAAAAGTTTCTTGAAGGGAAGAGAGAAATGTGCAGGGGGAGTGAGGTCTTCCATCTGCCCTAAAAAAATCCTTTGTTCTGCCAACTTATCCTTCTCTCCATCTAATCCTCACCAGCCGTTTATCCTTTTACTGTATGCTTAGGTTTGCCTTTTCTGAATGGAATCATATACTATATAGACTTTTAAGAGTGGTTTATTCTATTCAGTAACAGCATTTACGTTACCTCCATGGCCCTTGTGTCATGTCAGGCTGTGTCTTTTGGGTGTTGTATAATATTCCAATATCCAGATATACCACATTTTAATCCATTTACCTACTACAAGACATGTGGACAAGCTTCCATGATTTGGTTATTACACATTAAACCGCTCTACACACTTGTATATAGACGTTTGTTTGGACTTGTTTGCAACTCTTTTATGAGTGTACCAACGAATGTGATCAAACAGATGATTGTAGGTGTAGTTTTATAAGAAAAACTTTCCCCAAAGTAGGTGTACCACTTTACATCCCGACCAGTCAAGAATGAGAGTCATTTTTATTAGTGTCTGATGTGTCAGTATTCTGGGATTTAGCTGTGTTTCTTTAAAAAAAAAAGATGCATTTACTTATTTATTTAAAGGGCAAATACATGTGTATGCATGTACACACAGAGAGACAGAGCAAGCGGGCCACAGAGAATCAGGGAGAGGGAAAAAGTTAGAGATGGACTGAAACTGAGTGTTCATCTGCTGCTTCATTCCCCAAATCTGCAAGAGTCAGTATGAGGCCAGGCTGAAGACAGGAGCCAGGAGTTCTGTCTGGTCTCCTCCCATACGGGTATCGGGGAAGCAAGTAAGAGGAACATCTCTGCCACTAACACACATCAGCAGGGATTTGGATTGGAAGCATGGAGTAGCCACCTGGCAGTGCATCATGAATGCAGGTGTCTCAAGTAGCAGCTTAACGTGCTGTGCAAAAAGGCTTGCTCTGGATTTAGAGTGTCTTAGCCAGCGTGTAGTAGTATTCATATTCTTCTAATTTGTGTTTTTCTTACAGTGTATAATTTGGAGCATTTTAAAACATGGTTGTCATCTGTGTGTGTTCTTTACAAGGTGTGTTTACCTTTTCTGCCCATTTTAATGGTCTTTTTGCAGAGTTTTATTATTTTTATCAGAATCATCTTTAGAAAGTGTTTTCTTTCAGTCTGATTTATTTTTCATTATTTTTCATGGAAAAATTTTGATATTAGTAAAGTCTAGGTTATCAATTGCTTCTTTCATAGATAAAGGCTTTGGTATTATAACTGAAATTTAATTGTGTTATTCAAGGTCTTCTAGATTTTGTCTTGTTATCATTTAGTAGCATTGCAGTTTTGCATTCTTCATCTCACTAGGGGTTTCATTTTGAATTAATTTGTGTGATCGACATCAGCTCTGGGTCTAGGTTCATTTTTTTCAACTGTGAATGTTGAGCTGTTTCAAAGGTCTTTGTTGAAAACACTGTAATTTCTACTTAGTCACCTTTTTTTTCTTTGTCAAAAGCAGTTAAGCATATTGTCTGAGTCTGTTTCTGGTTATTTCATTTAGTTATTCTTTCATAAAGTTCATGCTGTCTTGATAGTGTAAGCTTTACAATAAGTCTCGAAGTTGAGTAATGTTAGTCCCTGCCTTTGTCACTCTTTGATATTGTGTTGACTATTCTGGACCTTTTGGCTTTCCATATTATGTTCTTTAAGTGTGTTAAGGGATGTTTATGGCCCAGAATGTAACCAATCTTGGTGTATGTACCATATGAGCTTTAGAAGAAACCGTGTCCTACCACTATGGACACATATGGATGCCAGTTATATCCAGTGATTGAATTAAGCTGGTTTATTGACCTCTGACCCCTGCATCTAGGTGTTGTTGATAACGAGTGTTAGTGTTTCTAACTATAATTGTTCAACTCTTCCTCTCACAGTTCCTTTTTTTGTGTGTGTGTATTAGGTATATTGAGTATATTAGGCACATACTCATCAAGGATTGTTACAGCTGCTAGGACAAGTGATTGCCTTATGTAGCACCTCTCCTTTATCCGCAATAAGTTCCTTGCTCTGAAGTCTATGCTGTCCAAAATTATTTGCCTAGTCCGCTGTTATTTTGACTAGTGTTACCTGTATAAGTGTTTATGTTTAAAGTGAATGTTTTTTGTAGACAACATATAGTTGGGGCTTGATTTTCATTTACTCTGACAATCTTTTTAAATGATTGATAATTACAATGGTTAGTGACCCAATAGAAGTACAACGTGTCTTCCTCAGTGGTGGGTGTTACAGTGCCGCGAGTTAGCCAGTGCCGGACAGACACCTGCACCCCGTGGGAGGACGACTGGACTTCATCCTGCCTGCGTGCCCACTTCCTCTAACAATCACCTCGAGACGCGGGAAGCTGATGGCTCAAATGTCTGGGTCCGTAGTGCATTTTGACTTTTTAAAAACTAAAAATAGGAACTTTCACTGTAGTAAAAGCTGCATATGTGTATTTTTATATGTATTTTACTGTTTCCTAATTTTTATCCTTGTCCTTTACCCACATTTTTGCCGCCTTTTTTTTCCATTTGTGGTTTTGGTATATTTGTATGATTTTGTATGATTTCACGTTCTCTCCTCTCTTTGTGCATCAATTATGCTTTTCTTTTTTTATTTTCTTTTACTAAGTGCCCTAGAGTTTGCAGTGCATACTGATAACTAATCCATGTCCATGTTCGCATAGCACCATATACTAGGTTACAGTTAGTACAGGTATTTCTTTTTAAAGATTTATTTTATTTTTATTACAAAGTCGGATATACAGAGAGGAGGAGAGACAGAGAGGAAGATATTCCATCTGATCATTCACTCCCCAAGCGGCTGCAATGGCAAAAAGCTGAGCCTATCCAAAGCCAGGAGCCTCTTCTGGGTCTCCCACATGGGTCAGGGTCCCAAGGCTTTGTGCTGTCCTTAACTGCTTTCCCAGGCCACAAGCAGGGAGCTGGATGGGAAGTGGAGCTGCCAGGATTAGAACCAGTGCCGGTATGGGATCCCAGGCGTATGCAAGGCGGGGACATTAGCCACTAGACCCAGTAAGGGACTTCTTAATCAGAAATGTTTGTGAATTCTTCATGCACAGTCCTATTTTTTTCATACAAGCTGCTATGTTAGTTCATTTAAAAATAAGAAAAAATAAAGCTAATTGATTACTTGCTATCACTTATTCCCTTTAGTGTGCTTCTTTCCCTTATGTTGATTGGAGTTTCTGCTCAATGTCCATTTGCTTATTTCTGCATAAGCTCTTATAACATTTTTTTTTTCTTTTGCAAGCGGGTCTAGTGGCATCAAATTACATTAATGTGTTATTACATCCTTTGTGTTTGAACAATAATTGCATAATGTTGGATAAGGTTGCTGATATTTTCTTTCTCAGTACTCTACTTCACTCTGCTCACTTCTTGCATGGTTTATGAGGCAACATCAGGCCAAATTCTTCTGTTAGCTCCTCTGTAGGTAAAGTATTTCCCCCACTTCCTCTTCACCGGTTCCTATGTGAGTGCTCCTTTGATTTGTGCTCAGGTGTTATGATTCTGCTTCGTGTTTCCTCTAGTTGAGGGGCAGTGGTTTGCTCTGTGCCATCTTTCCTCTGACAGATTGAAGAGGGTTGTTGGGAGTTTTAGTTTGTTCAGCTGTTTGCTTATTAGGATGGACTGGTGATAAGTCTATGGGATGAATAATACATTTATCCTATTCTTGTACATGCTCAACTGAAAACAGAAGTCTCAGGTTGAATTGCAATAGTGGCTATTTAGAATTACTAGTTAATTTTGCCATTTTTATTGGCTTTAGCAACGAGTTCATATGACTCTATGTTATTTTGCAAACTTTTCCTTGCTGGATGTTTTGCAGTACTCAGCCTGATTTCTAGCACATAATAGTTGCTCAGTAAATATGTATTAGCTTGAGCAAATAGCTTCACTCATGAGTTTTTCTTCATGATTGCCCTGTGGAACTAGTGGCTTAAGAATAATATGCTGTAACTGCTTACAAGAAGAAACAAGAAGAAATAGTTCAATCACTTAACATTTTAAAATGTTTATCTCTTGTTATAGTTCAACATAACTACCAACTTATGCTGTTTTTTCTGTTTGATTTACAAAACTTTGTAAAAATTCATATTTGCTGAGATTATTAACTGGAGGAAATTCATTTATAATCCTTGCTTTAAAAATTAGCAAAAGAGCCATATTTTGTCATAGACATTCCAGTTTGGATATTAGCTACCAAAATGGGATTGAGGGGCCAAGAAATGGCTTTACTGTCAGACTTGAAGCAGTTACAGACAAAATTTGCACATTAGCATTTTATTTTTCCAAATGCAGTAAACTTAGTACAACTTAGTATAAAATACTTTATACTTCTGAAATCATCAAATGTTTCAGCTGCGGGAAGATTTTTGGGACACATTTCATTAGAATATGTAACAGCAGTGAGCTGTGACTAATTGCTGACAAATAGCTGTGTGAAGTAGCGCTACTACACGTTGTTTTCATGGGCTCCTGAAGCCCGTGTTGTTTGCTGCTAGCTAGTAGAGGGTGTAACCCTGGGCCTTCGGGGCCAAAGCAGCAGTATACATTTTTGCTAGTAGTCAGTGTATTATTCATCACCATAGACTTAGAATCTAAAACAAAAAGTTGGGGCTGTGGTGTGGCATGTAGGGTAAGCCACAGTTTGCAACACCAGTGTCCCAGTTCAAGTCTCAGACACTCTGCTTCTGATTTAGCTTTCAGCTAATATTCCTGGGGAGAAGAAATATGGCTGAAGGGCTTAGGGCCCTGCCACCTGCATGAAAAACCCAGATAGAGTTCTTAGCGTCAGCCTTTGGCCTGGCCTAACCCAAACCATTGTGATTTTTCAGGTAGTGAACCATTACATGGGAGAAATCTACCTCCTCCCTCCTCTGCTTTTCGTATAAATAAGTATTTTTAACAAAGAAAATATAAAAATCCGCAGGTTTGCCTTAAGAGTGCCATTGAAGGAGTAATAAACAACTTTTTGATATTCTGTGCTAACAAAACAGGAAGCACTCTTGAAGTACTTATATTGCGTACTATAGTGTTATAGTTATCTCCAAAATAATCACTTGGCTGGAATGTCTGAGTTTTGAAATCAGTTAGCCACAGTCTCAAAAGAATAACATTTTCATTGAAAGAATAGGCAGGTTAACTTTGGTTATTCAAAGTTAGGTATTTGACAGATGTTTTTTGAGAAAAAAAAAAGGGGGGTATTACTTCAGGAATAATCACAGATCATATTTGCTTCCAATGACAAAAAACAAGCTTTCAGGTGAAAATTAGAAATCTGAACAACTTGTATTGACCGTCACCTGCCTGACAGCCTCCCAGTGCCTAATGCTCTTTCTGATGAGATGTGTGGCAAGAATGAATGAATGCCTTGCTGTTTAATGAAATGTGAATCTTATCAGCGTGTAGAATAACCACATAACTGGACCATTGTTTTCCAAATGAACAATGTATGATGCTGCAAAGTCACATGTGGAGATCTAAGTGTCAGTAATATAAGCCAATGAATTTCAAAGTAAAAGAACATAAAATTTATTGACAGTGTTTTATATCTCACTACTCAGCTAATTTTTAAGAAACCAGATCCTATTCAGGTAGGTATATCTAATGTCAAAGAAAAAGAGTCAGAACTGTCTGTAAAGGATATTAAAATGCTTCCTCTTTTCCTAACTACTGCGTAAAGGGAGACGTTCTTTGATGTGTTCACCAGCTAACGTGTGGTAACAGATTGGTGAGTCTGAGGTGAAAATTCAGCTTTTTTTAAAAAATTAAGTAATCCATTGAATAGACTTGTAAAATCATTATACATTGGCTTTCTTCTATAGATTTTAGTTTGAGAAAGTTATTTTTCATAAAATATTTATGCTAACATGTCATAAGAAGCTTACTTTAGTGGATGGTATTTGATACAATTCTTAAGATGCTGTTTGGGGGCCAAGTGTGATATCTTAGTGGCTAAATCCTCGTCGTGCATCCTCTGCGATCCCATATGGGCCCCGGTTCAATCCCAGCTGCTCCACTTTCCATGCACCACTCTGCTTGTGGCCTGGGAAAGCAGTGGAGGATGGCCCAAGACTTTGGGACCCTGTCCCCATGTGGGAGACCCAGAGGAGTCTCCTGACTCCTCGCTTTGGATCAGTTCAACTCTCACCATTGCAGCCACTTGGGAAATGAACCAGTGGATGCAAGATCTTCTTGTATCTCCTTCTCCGTGTAAATCTGCCTTTTCAATAATAATAATGAAAGAAAGGAAGATACTGTTTGGGACACCTTCATATCAGAGTGCCTGGGTCAAGTCCCAGTTCTGCTTGTGACTTCCTGTTAAGCACACCTTGAAAAGGCAGCAGGTGATGACTCATGTACTGAGTCCCTGCCATTCTTGTGGAAAACCTCGGTTGAGCTCTGGGCTCCTGGTTGCAGCCTGATCCCGTTCAAGATCTGCCTCAGTACATTGGAGTCTGTAGAAGACACTAGGACCGCAGCAGAGGATGGAGGATAGAATAAGTCAATCAACTACTCCAGCCAAGTGTTGGCAGTGAATAACAGGCCGAACGGAGACTCTAAGGTGGACTGTGTCAACCAGTGGATTCTGGAGAGATTTCATCGTGCTTAGAGTGGTGAGATCTGTAGTAATTCAGAACTGTTGAACTATTGAAACCTCATGAGCAGGAACCTCAGCATGCCCCACATCAGGGACCCTGGCGTGGTGTGGGGAGGCTGGGGGTGGCTTCTCTCTGTCTCCCCCTTATCCCCAGATACAGGAAGGAAAAAAGAGAATGTGGAAATGGTGATCTCACCTACCTTCCTATAGTCCTTGACTGTATTCACCCTAACCAACTATGTGAAAATCATCAAAAATAAAAATAATTAATAATTACAAAGGTAAAAAAAAAGATGGATTTTGACGTTGTTTGCACTAAAAAATAAAAAACAGAACTGCCTCTAACAATCTCTGCATTTTGGATAAAATGAAAAATAAATGCATATTTAAAATATACTTTAAAACGTATTCTGAATTCTCAGTTTTGATTTTAATGTGGTCAGTGTCAGTGGAGTGACTCATGTAAGTAAAGCACATTCATGGCCACAGTAATTTCTGAGGGTAAAGGGATCATGAGGTCGTGTAGCTAAGAACTCTTATCTGCGACAGTGAGATAGCTGCATAGAGGAGAGCTGCGGGTAACTTCTTTACAGAATCTTTAACACTGAGAGAGAAAAAAGGCAGATCCTTAGGCATTTGTGCTCAGTAAGTGCTTCTGTTTTTCTTAATGTTCGTTTTATTTGGAAGGCAGAGAGAGAAGGATCTTCCATTTGCTCATTTCCTCCTGCTCGCCACAGGTGGAGCTGGGCCTGGCTGCAGCCAGGAGTCTCAGGCAATGTCTCAGGCGTTGCTGGTAGCAGCCAGAGTGTTTTCCATCGCTTGCTGCCTGTCCGGGTGCACCTTAGCAGGAAGCTAGACTCAGGAACACGGTCAGCCCTGAAATGATCTGGGATGTGGGTTTCCCAAACACTGGGCTAATCAGCAGGCCTATTGCCCACACGTTCACAAAATATTGTTTGCCTCATGACTAAGGCTACTGTCTTTCATATTTTATGTTAGAGAACTGTGGGTTTTGTAGCATTTCAGCCTGTGCAAAGCAGAGGATCTTGGAAACTTCATGTAATTAGTGTTTACAAAACATTTTTTCTCAAGCATTCTTTCTTCAGAAAACAAACAGCATGTTATCCAAGACTTTAAAAGACACAGGTCTACTCAAACTCTGCTAGTTTTCCAGTTATGTAATGTTGTGTTGTGACTGACAGAGTACAGAGCAGGACGTCTGTAAACACAGGCACAGATACCTGCTTCATGTCATATCAAAGAGTTTCTCGAAGGGACGCACAAGCACTAACAGCATAAAGAGCCAACATAAATCCATAAACTAACCCCAAATAAAAACATAAAAAAAGAATTTACAACAACAAACCACCAAGCAAGCTTTACCGACATCTACACATTCTCTTCTACTCTCCCCGCTTCCTCACAAGCATAAAGCTATTAAACCCGACGAATAGGATAACCCTACACCACCATTCATCAGCCCCTCACTATCATAACCTTCGACAGCCTTGCCCATTCCAACATTCTCAACAAACAAATCATGTACTCGCCCCCATTGTTAGCCCGTGTACCCCCTGCATACCATATCAATTCTAACACCATTCCCCCCTCCTGTTAATGCTTCAATTTATTTTACCAATTGTTCATCAGTTCAACTCCCCGTTCACCCCCACACATTTAACCCCTACAATCCCATTTCGTATTTCACAAACCGCCCAGCCACATCTTCGACCAGCCGCGCCTTGATTCCCCACCAACCACAAACAAATTCCAACCTGTATCCTCCCAAACCAATGGTACACCCTAAACAAAAAACCATACTAAAATACAACATAAAAATCGGCCCAAAACTAAATCACAAAATGCAACCATAAAAAGGACACACAATAAAATGTAATATCCAAACAAAAGCCCGCCAATATAATCCCATTCACAAGCCCCCTCAATCATCTCCTAACCCTCACTCCAAACCATCGGACAAACCCATTTCACCTATAAACACCCATAAACTAACTCAATTCCTCCACTCATACCTCCTCCACACCCCAAACTCAAACTACCAAAGATCCACCGTACATATTTCCAATCTATATTTAACCCCGGCCAGGCAAACGCAATTGTCCTTACAACCCTTGATTTGTAATATACGGGCTGATGGCTCAACAAGCTTTGAGGTCAGTTCCAGGGAAAGCCAAGAAGACCGTGACAGCAACAGAGCCATGCAGACACAAGCAACTTTGTTCACTACCTATTCACGCATTGTTCTATTGGAAACACCCATTTTTTTTTTTTTAAGCACAATCCATGTGACAGTGGTAATGAAGACAGGCAAGCCTTTCTCAATTCTAGTAAGGTGTAGCTGTGAAATGCTGGCTTCTTTTGTCATAGGTAAAACTTACACAAGCCTTGTCCCCTTGAAGCTGTGGAAAGATGAATGTCAGACAAGATTCCCAGGGGGAAGAATCTTGCTGAGTGTTGGAGAATAATTGTGATTTTGGAGGGACCCGGGGGGATGGAACGTCCTTTCCTGGTGACTTTTTTTTTCATTTTTTTTTAACATTTTAATATTATTATTATCATTTTATGATGTAGTTCCATAGGCTCCTGGCATTTCCCTTATCCCCTCCCCAATTCCCTCCCCTCCATCTAGTTCTTCTGTATCATTACTAACATATAGTTCTTCATACACAGTCTTATGTCCATCATTGCGGGTATGGACAATGGCAGAGTCCAGCATCCTATTGTCAAGATATAGCACACAGTTTCATTGCAAGTGCATCTTTGTCTGGAAGTAGAAATGCATACTACATTGTATCGTCACATCTGGATGTTAGTCTCCATTTCACAGCTACTTAAATGAAAAGTCCCCTTAAATGAAAAGTCATGATACAAAATCAGCAATAGGAAGAAAAAGAAATTTACAATGCCATAGTTAAATGACATGTTACAAGATATGACAGTCTCCATTACACAGCTACTATACATCCACTTAAATGAAAAGCCACAAAACAAAATCAACATCAGGGAGAAAAAAGAAATTTACAACACCATGAAGTTAAATAACATGCTACAAAATGCCTAACGTGTAGCTTGAGAGATGAAAATCAAGAACCTTCTTGAAGAAAATGATGCTGCTGTATGATCTATGAGTCATTAAATGATTTAATCAGAAGAAAGTGTTTTGAAGAGATGAAACTAACAGAGAACAACAAAATCCATGCAATATAGTTTCTGCTGATTTTTGCTGGTGAAGTATGACTCCTCTAGACAATAAAAAGATGTTGTTTCGTTTTTTAATCCAGTCTACTAATCTGTGACGTTTGGTTGAGCTTAAGCCATTTACATTCAGAGTTTAATATGTATGAATGGTACCTTGGTCCTGTCATTTTAGGAATGGGTTGTTCATTGGTTTAGTCTTCTGTTGTCATTTTACTGGGATGTTCTTCCCATTTGCCTTTGGTTTCGTTGGGTGCTATTCCTCTTTGTCAAGAGAACATCTTGAAGTATTATTGGTAGGGCAGGTTTGGAAGAGGCAAATTCTTTTAACCTTTCTTTACTGTGGAAGAATATTGTTTCAATTTCAAAGACAAAAGAAAGCTTTGCTGGATATGTTATCCTAGGTCGACAATTTTTTTCTTTTAGAATTTGGAATATGTCACTCCATTCTCTTCTTGCCTATAGAGTTTCCTGTGAGAGATCTCCTGTGAGTTTAATTGGCATTCCTTTATATGTCAATTGATTTTTTTCACGTGCACATTTAAGGCTCTTTTCCTTATGTTTGATTAAAGAGCGTTTGATGATCATGTATCTCGGTGAAGATCGCTTTTGATCAAGCCTGTTGGGAGTTCTGTGTCCCTCCTGGATCTTGTTCTCCAATTCTTTCTCTAGATTAGGGAAATTTTCCTTTATTATTTCCTTAAATACATTTGCAAACTTAGCTTTTCTTCCTGCACCTTCTGGGACTCCCAAAACTCTTATATTAGGCCTCTTAATAGTATCTTTGAGTCTTGAATACTTTTTTTGGCCTGATCCAGCTCTGCTTCCAACTTTTTGTTTGTTTCCCCCTGATGACAGGGAATATCTTCTAATTGTGAGATTCATTCTTCTTGCTTCATTCTATTTTGGAGACTCTCCATTGTATTTTAATTTGCTCTACTGTGTTCTTAATTTCTGATATATCAGCTTTGATTTGCTTTATTGCTTCCTTAAATTCTTTGAACTCTTGTATGTATTTCTCATTTTTTTTTAAAGATTTATTTATTTATTTGGAAAGTCATATATACAGAGAGGAGGAGAGACAGAGAGGAAGATATTCTGTTTGAGGATTCACTCCCCAAGTGAGCGCAATGGCCGATGCTATGCCGATCCGAAGCCAGGAACCAGGAACTTCTTCCGGGTATCCCACATGGGTGCAGGGTCCCAAAGCTTTGGGCCATCCTCGACTGCTTTCCCAAGGCTATAAGCAGGGAGCTGGAAGGGAAGTGGAGCTGCCAGGATTAGAACCGGCACCCATATGGCATCCCGGGTGTTCAAGGCGAGGACTTTAGCCGCTAGGCCACGGCGCCAGGCTCGAGTTTATAATTTTTTATCAGAATCTTTAAAATGAGTTCTATGAATTCTGTATGCCCCATTTTCTCAATGTCTTCCTCAGTTAACTCTGAGATTGGCATAGGGTTTTGCTCCTTTGCAGGGGATTTTTCAGTAATATTCATTGTGCCTTTGTCTCTTCTTTTGCTCTTGGTCATTGCACTTCTGGTTAGCAGAGTTTTCTCCTTGGAGCAGGTTTTTAAGCTGTGTCACCCACAGGTCTACAATGCGATTTTACTTATTGCAGTTGGTACACAACTTTTTGCTTTCAGCCACTTGTGCCACAACCTCAAGTGAGTTCCAGGTCTGGGTTCCTATGTTAGATTTCCACTGTGGTCTCCACAGCCCCAGCTCCTGGCTCACCACTCTCCTCCTCCTGTGATACCATGCTGAGGCTGCACCGTTGTCTCTGCAACCTTTCTCCTACTTTCCAGTTGCAGCAGGTCCCAGGATTAGAGAGACACCAGGTGTCCTGTATAGTTAGATTGTTCGTGGCACTGATCTTGTTGGAACCTGTTGGACATTAGGTCTGGGTGCCACACAGACCTATTTTGACCTGTATGATGCCACAGTCAGTATTATTTTCCTGTGGGACCAGTGCAATTTGCTGAACTCAGTGGGTTCTCGCAAGCTCAGAACATGCGCAGTTCACTGTTGTCCCCTGCAGTCCTAAAGCTATTGCCACAGTGTGCAAAATGGTGCCTGACGTACCACTACTAGAATTCTTGATTTGCTGGGCATCAGGTCTGAGGGCTAGCCAGACCTGTCTTGGGTAGAACCTGTAAAATGCCATGTTGCTGCAGTTCACTGAGTCAGAAATGAGTTCACTCCCAGCTCAGCGCATGCTCACTCCTTTCCCTTGCCTTTGCCTCCTTATGCATAATGGTGCCCAATTCAGCTCTAGGGGGTTGCTTGGGCTGTGAAATCCACCCTGTTCTCGCACTGCCCGTCTGTGATCTGCTGCTCTGTCTCTGTTCCTGGTAAAATCAAACGGACCAGCAGGACGGACAGTTCTTTGTCTGGGTTCAACTTCCAACCTCACAGTGAAAGTCCCTTCGCACCTGGTTGCTGGTGGAGTTCAGGTTGCTGGTGGAGTTCAGATCACTGTTAGCTGAATGCCGCTGGAGCATCAGTCACTGCAACACCACACCGTTGTGTCCACTGCTTTCCCGTGTCTGTCAGTCTCCAGGTTCCTGTCCTCTCCTATTTCCTTGAATATGTTCTCTCGGCTTCATCCTGATTAAATGTTCTTCCGTACATAAACGTGTCCTTACCCTATTCCGTCATCTTGATTTCCCCCCCCCCCCCCCCCATGACTCTTACATTCCCCTCTTACGGTTCTCCACCATGAGAATGACTGATATATAGGCCTTATGAGATCTGACTTGTCTTTTTAGTTATATTCCAGCAGAATATCTGTTTACGTAGTAATATTTTCATTCTTTGTACAAGAGCCACCAAGATAGGATGCCGGCACAACAGGCAGAATCTTTAATCTACTACACCATTGCACTGGCTGCCACGTCCTGATATAAAACTATTTTTGTAGCTCTGTAGTTTAAGTTCTGCCCTTGGAATACCACATCCCATATCAGAGTACTGGTTCCTTTTCTGGCCATCCTGTTTCCCATCTAGCTTTTTGCTAGAGCATCTGGGAAGGTAGTGAATGATACCCCCAACCACTTGGGTCCCTGTCCCCTATAGCTCCCAGTTTTACTTTGGGGCAGCTCTGGTGGTTGTGGGCGCTTGTGGGTGGGGTGGGGAAGAAGTGGCTCTCTATCCTCTTCATCACCGTCTGCTCCTTTCTCTGTTGCTCTGCCTTTTGAATGGATAAATGAATTTTTAGCAAATGAACATAAGCCCTCTGGGTTGTGTTCTGTGTGCTCCTACTGAATGTGGAAGACAGTTTTACAGGTTTTCTCAAGACCTGTTCAGGTGGCTTCTGCTTGCGTCTTTGAGCTGCTCTCACGTCCTCAGTGGCCCTCACAGCAAGCTCTTCATCCTTTCTGTCCACCCTACATTGAATGTTCTGTCTTTAGATCTTTGCATAAATCCTTTCTGTCTTATTTGGGCCTCTCCTGGTGAAGCCTTCCCATTCCACTCATCTGCCTGATTAGCTTCCATTTGTTGTTTTCTGTTTTCCTTCATCCTTGACCTACAGGAGAGTAGGGGTCTTTGCTCTCATGTCAACTCCCTGTCCTTTGAGTATGAGCAGTGCCTGGCTTTACAGTCACACAGAAAGCATTTGTCAGATGAATGAATAAGATTTAGTGTGAGATGAGCACCTATTATTCATGGTTCACAGAAACTTGCTGTTTAAATTATGCAAGGGCCTTTAAAGTTTCCTTCTGAAAAAGTGTGCCAAGCACAATAGTGAGTCAGTAAAGACATAAATAGGACTACGTCTAACGGCTGATGAGAGTTGGCATCGATTAAGCACCCATAATGTGACAGGCACTAAGTGTATTTTATAGAGTATATAAATGAATTCTTAAAGTCACAGACATTCTGAAAGCCTTATTTAAACTAACGGCCTTTGTGCTCACTTTGGCAGCGCATATACCAAAATTGGAGCGATAAGCTAATGGCCTTATGCTGTTTTCTAAACCTGTAACTAAAGCTACTATCAGGAGTGAAGTCGTGAATTTCTCCTTCCATCTCCACGTACACTCCCACTGAATCATGTTGAGAGCTCAGTATGTGTGTGAGGAACAATTGAGTGAACATGGGAGCAAATGTACAAATGATTGAACCAGCCAAAAGTTCAGTAATATAAACAGTAGAGGCAAGAGTACTGGTTAACCTGAATAGGATAAACAGCTCCTAAAGACTGAATATTTGAAAACACTGAAAAATATTTTATTTCAAACTGAAGCAGTATGAGTGTAATGATGGATATGACTAAAGGTCTAAGAAACACCAAGAAGGCAGAGAGATTAGTTAGGTTAGCCATGACAATTCATAAAAGAGGTAAGACCATAAAATATTTTAAAGAGGTCATAGCCAAACTAATCATTTAAAGTCTTGAGATTTTCAAAATCTCATGCTTTTAGTCAAATTCAATTAACTGAGCAAGACATAATCACTAATAGATAAGTAAATATGTACCACTCAAAAATAGGATTTTCTTGATGTATGTGGTAGTTTTCACAGAAAAAAAAAAGGGCAAGGGGAACAGATAGGAGTATCAGAGAGTGCAGAAGAAAGAAGAAGGTGAGGAAGGGAAAAAAGGAGCACGGTATAGAGAGAAAGAGAATGAATTCCCAAGACCTTGGAACTGTTAGATAACACATTCCTCAGAATCATCACTGTTGTGCTAAACTAGACCCTGTTCACAGGTTCTCGCAATTACCTTAAAAGACCTCATAATGAGCACATGTTTTTCAGCACTTGAAAGCATTTAGGGACATAAAAATAATAACATCTTGTAGCTAGGAGAGAATTTTTGAGCGAAAATCTTTCCTCCTAAGACAGATTACACCTTCAGGGAAAAAAAAAATGATTTGTGATACCGTGAACATTTTTTGAAACTTTTATAATATTCAGATGGCACACTTAGCATTTCAGATTTGGAAATAATTTTTAGGCTTTTAGAATTTATTCTGTGCTCATTCCACACTTATTGAATGAATGTACTAATTTTCTGTGGTTGGAAAAAAAAAAAACCAGAAAAACTGTTCTAGAAAAGTGAACCAAGCACCTGAGCCCTTTGCAGCCTGATATGTTTGCAGTCTCAGAATGAGGGCCTGACATTTCATTTTGTACGAAGTCTAAACAACCATAATAAATTTACAAATGCAGACATGCCACAGTTAGATTTCATTTCACGCCTGGTAAGCAAACATTGTCAGACTCTAAGCACTATCCTCCACTGTCTTTTTAACTCAAAATCTTGTAGCCAACGGAGGGTCAACCTTGAACTACTTCACAGATGGATGAATAGGCTTAGTTTATTCGTCAGCTTGCAGGCCAAGAAATTTAGGTTATATGCATTGCTCTTGTGCAGGTGGCTCTATGCTGTGTTTAATAAACAGCACAAATAATTAGAAATTGGAAGAGTCAAATTAAAATCCCAATTAGGAATTATTCAGGGGAAAATGTTCTAAAAATAGATTAATGTTTTTTCACATTTTGAGTTGTCACTGTGCTTGGAACAAGAGGGATGTGGAGAGCAGTTTTGGTGAACATAGATAGACTGGGGTGCCAGCAGTATTGGCAAAAGGAGAATTTCTTACAAAAGGAAACTGAGAACTCGTTCTTACTATAGAATTAGCAGATATGCACGGTCCTATGCGTGGCAACCTATGTATAAATGTTTCAGACTAGAAGCTAACACTGTTCTTTAGGCATAAGGTGCTTCGCATGTTTCTAATGTAAAGTGAATATTAACAGTTTTTGTTCTGATGTCAACTGTGCTTTTTTTTTCTGATCCTTGTATGGAATGGCCTCTGTTTTTGGAGTTGGGCGTGATTGTGTATTCACCTGTGGAAGCAGTTATGTATGTTATATATGCTATTAACCCCATATGTTAATATATATAATGTTTTGTGTTTATGCTGTATGTATGACTCACTTGATCTATGAATTTCATTTAGTAAAAGGAAAGATGAATGATGTTCTCAATAAAGTGACTGACGGGGTTAAGACACCATCCATGCCAGGAGCCAGAGTATGTTTCCCTGCCTGCTGTCAGCAGTGCATCAGTGTCTCTCTTCTGAGGGCCTGCACAGTTCTTGACCTCACATGCAGGCTGTCTGCAGTATGCGGATGTAGTAGATGACACGGTCAGTAGTGCTCTTCATAAGATAGCATAATGACGATTCAGTCTAAATGCCCAAGAGGGTGCTTGTTTAATCCAAGCACGAGGTTATACATTGAAGCATTAATCTCAATAGTTGGTCCATTTCTTTTTACCTGTTGGGAGATGGAGGTGTCTAACTCAAGTAAATGGAAAGTATGTTCTCACAAAAATCTAAAGAAAAAAAAGAAAGAATGTAGTAGGCAGGGAGAGAGGACAGAAGAAACACATTCTGTGCTTAAAATTTGTGTGAAACTCCTAAAATCTGTTGTTTTATGTGAGTTAGTAAAAGAGAACGTGGAAACCATTTATAAATGCCTACTGTAAGAAATAAAACTAGTACATTTAACAAATAATCTGTATTCTGTGTATATATATATATACATCGCTGGGGCTGTTTTTTGCTGCAGTGGCTAAGATGGTGTAGATTTGAGGTGTTGCTACAGCAGCCTGTCCTCTCTGAGTGCCTGTGTGGGAGTCCCAGCTTTGCGTCTGATCTACCTTGCTGCTGACGCGCTCTCTGGGCATCAGCAGATGATGGCTCAAGAACTGGGTTTGTGTCATTGTAAACTTTTGAGGACTGAATCAGCAGGTCTCTCTCTCATATGTGTTTCTTACTCTGCCTTTCAAAAGTAAATAATATATTTGGTAACATTTGCTCTTTATGGTTATAGTGCATTTTGTTGTATCAATCTGATTTATCTTTCATATGTGAAAATTTTTTTTTCTGGTAAATTTGTTACTATAGTTAACATTTAACTCAGCTGAAACCGATTTGTTGCAATAGCTTGCTTTCTTAACATGAAAATGTAGGGGTCTTGGCATTTCTTTAAAAGCAGTGGCTAGTCAGGGAAAATTCATTAGTCTACTAAAGGCAACTTCACATATTTCAAAGCTGAGATATTCTTGGCTGATGAATATTCGTTTCACTAAGTAAATTTCTCCCTAGATCATCATTAGGTTTTTCTTATCTTAAAATACAGAACTGTCTAAATCTAGAAGAGAGTCAAATTGTGGATCTAATTCCCAGTAGTGTGATGTTCAGTTGCTTCCCTCTGGTACAATCCTTAATAGTACATAGCTGTTGAATGACCTTTCTATCGCAAGAAACATTGTTTAAGATTCCATTTTTGTTAACATGGTGCTGCAGAGTGTCATTAGAGTACTAGGCAATAGGTTGATATGCTTCATTATTTTGTAAACAAACCAATTTTTTCTTGGTGATAAATCTTTCATTTACTTAAAGATGTGAATAAGGAACATGCGTGGAGAGAAAAAGGTAATTCATGGTTACTACTTCTTTCCACTTGATGTGTTTCTGAGTGTCGTACTGAAAAAAATGCTTTATTTAAAAAGTTCATTATTTTAAAAATGAAGCATGAATAGCATGTGAATGTATTTCACAACTTCCTTCCCTCTGTCATCTTCAATAAGAATTCAGTTTTATCTGTTATTTAGCCTATTTGCTTTCATGCTTTTTAAAAAAGGATAATAACTGAGCCAGTTTTTGTTTGAGCTCAGAGTAAATAGAATTGGATTATTTGTATTTATTTTCGTAAAAACCATGGAGTTTCCTTTATTTGCTGATTATGTTATGCATTTGCTAAGCCTATGAGAAGCTTCTCTGTGAAGTGCATTTTAATATTTAGATCAAAGAGTGATTGGAATACATTAAAGCCCAGTGGGTAAACGTGTCATTGGAAAGCAGCTGCAGAGCCTTCTCCCTGCTGCTCCAATTAACACATACAGCACAAGCTTGTCAGCAAGAGGGGTGTGCATATGGATGAAACCACTTCGCCATTCGTTAATATGATGTGTAGGCAAGCACTCGGGGTTACTCAGACAGCCCTTTGCAAAAACAATAGCTTTCCAAGAAGTTTCCAAAACACGCGCCTGGAGGTAAGGGTTGTCTGGGTTAGCCCTGGGATAAGCCGGAAGGGGAAAGTCGGTTCAGTGGCTAGCATTGGTTTAGTCCGCTCACTCCCCTGCTTCTCCGCGCCTCTGTTCTCCTCCACCCCCGCCCCTGATGATGGAGACCTCAGGGAGTGAAATTCTAGTGCTGGGACTCCTCACGCCTCAGCGAAATCTCTGGAACTTTGTTTTGTTTTCCTTGGAAGCTATTTGAAATCCAAAGCTTTCAGATGATCCTTTCTGGTAGTCTTTTTGTATCTTTTCACTTTCTCTTGTCCCCTTCCACTTTTTGTTAAAATGCAATTTTGAGAGTTTCTTGAGATCAATGAGAAATCTCGTTAAGGTAAACCCATACTGCTGGAGCCTACCCCTCCCCACCTCCCAAGGCTGACATCTCTGCCTTGATGGTGGCGTAGAAGCAGATGGGAGAGAAGCGCGACCCGGCCCCCATCCTCAGCTTTGGTGTTGGCCATTCAAGCTTTACCGGCTCCCGGAGCAGCTGGGCTGCTGCTGCGCCTGCTGGTGCGGCTGAGCCAGGCTGCACGGTGAGATGGAGCGCTTCTTGGGTTTTGTCAAGCAGATCAGAAGATCTAGGAGAAGAAAGGGGAAAAAGTACCGACCAGAAGAGGATTACCACGAGGGCTATGAGGATGTCTATTATTACGCTTCAGAGCACTTTCGAAGTAAGGACCCTCTCCACCCTCCTGCCTGCGTGCTGGGGCTGACAGAAACCCTGGTTTCATGTTTTAGTCTTAAATGCAAAATATTTCCCAGATGGTATTCTCTGGGAGTTGTCTGTAAGTATCAAGGTGCTGTGTTTCTCCAGATTTGTTGCAAGAGTAGCCACGACAGAATCCAGTTAGTATAATCAGCCAAGATCTAGGCACAGGGCTAATATTTTCCATATAATCAATTTACTATGTTATTTCACTGAGCCTTGTGGAAAACTGCCTTACAAGCCAATGTCCAAGGTGTCTAGAATATATTCAGTTTGGTTACTTTTCAGCAAGTTTTGCTTTGCCTTTTAGAACAGGAAAGATTAACTTATTTGGAAAAACTAATTGTGTTGATGCTCATGATTAATACTGCTGATACAGACTTCCAGTTATCTGATTAATTTCAATTGCCATTTATACACATTCAAATCTTTTTTCTGGCATGTGTTTATATTTTTGTTTTAAACTTAAGGGACCATTTATTTTGTGTCATGTAGAGGCAGCAGTACCTGTAGAATAAAATAGTATCTTCACATCAGGATATGTATAAATTAGCTTGTAAATAATAGAGCTAGAATTTTTCTTGTACTTGTCATTGCTTAAAGTTCCTGGTGAGATTTACAGTTGTCTCAAAGGATTTAAAATGCCCAGAAATGCCTAAGGCTAGAAGGAGAAAGCAGTTGCATTCAGGCATCCCTAAGTGCCTTCAATAAGGAAAAATGACAGAGATATAATCTTGATTTTTAAAATTAAGACTTATTAAAAAATTTCATAACCACTTGATGTCTGTGACTGCATCCTGATTATGTCATCTGATATTAATAAATGATTTAGATCCCAGTTTCTGTCATGCTGAAAGCTGTGAGAATCAATGCTGGATATCCTGGTGTAGTTGGTAAAGGCTAAGAATTGAAAATTCGTGTGCTGGTAATAACATACTTTTGAAAATTATAATTCTAGAATATTGACATGGGTAACATGGCTTGGTTGCTTTTACAGAATAATTTCTGAATGTTAGACATATTTTTATTTTATAAAGCTTTTATGTGAACATTTTTGCTAAGGTAGTGTGACAGCCTTTGTTTCCTAAATTTAATTCCACAACATATATTAGAGTTTAAGATTTGTGCCACATATACTGTTGGTTTGCCTGCATAATTCTGAGAACTTGGACATTGAGAAAAGCAGTGTGGGAACTTTAAATTAGGTTGATAATTATTATACAGATTTTTAGCAATCCATATTCACTAGGTTAAGTTCATCCCTCCTGAAGTTTGTGTGTGCTGATATGTTTGTATAAATGTATTGAAACAGTTACTCTTAGATACCTGCATTCTGTTAATTTTTGTAAAAATTATAAAAGAATAGAAATACTAACTTGCCAAATATGGATGAAAATGAAAAACATGTATAAAGGTATTTAAAAGCTATTTTTCAAGTTGGTTTAGAGAATGATATAACTAAGATAATAGTCTTTATATGTCAAGTGCAATAACTCAAAAAGAACAATGTCTTTTGGGATTTGTTAACGTTATACTAAGAATAAAATGTTCACTGTCCAAAAGAATTTGCTTAGACAGGGAGTTGATTTATTCTTCCTGCGAATTATCAGAAAGCAGCCACTGTGGGATATAATGCAGAAGTTCCTGGAGTTAAATGAATATTTTGTCCCCAAATTCCAATTGTGTGTAACCAACAGATTGTATCTCAGTGGACTGAGACACTTGGGTGTTGGGCATTTCACCAAATGTCAGATTGCCAGGGCTGTTGTAGAAAACATGTCACATGTTGACCCTCCAGTGCAGGTTTCTGGCTCAGTTTCAGAGCCTCTCTGGATTGACTGGGGAACATCCACTTACATTTACATATGTGTTAAGGAGTGAAACTGACCCTTAGAACAGTCCACTCAAATGGGTCATTTGGTTGAATTCAACATTGTGTCGAATATATCAATTTTAATTGTTCCTTGGCACAGTCTGAAGGTTTGTGTCCTGTGTCTGTCTGTATGACTCAAGTTCTGTTTATATTAAGCTCAAAGCTTGTTGGATTTTTCATAGCTTGGTTAGTAGCGCCGTTGATAAACCAGAGTGTCTTTCTTATTTTTCTTTCTACAATGTTTATTTCATAAAAGAAACTTAAGTCAAAGTGTTTTTTTTTTCTATTGGCTTACAAGGACTTATCCATTTAATAGTGGAAAGTAAAGCTCGAAGGAATCCCCTGCCAAATGCCCCCATGAGCCCACTCCTCTTTAGTGGTTTCCAAGTGATCCAGATTCTGTGTATTTTTATTGGATGTTCTGATTTGTATTTTACTACCGTAGCAATTGTCAGCATTCCACAGCAGCCTCACTGTATGCCAAAATCAGAATTAAAACACCAGCAGGTTCAGATACAATGAAAGATTATTTATTCCTAAAATGGATAGTTTTTTATACAACCCTGTTAGAAAGACTTTTGGTAATGATGATGACAGCAGATTGATTTTAAAAATTTCCCTTGACTTTCTATTGACTTGATATTTATACTTGTAGTAAGATGGCTATATTTGATTTTCTTAAAAAAAAAAAACTATTTTCATCACGCTAATATCCTTTCGTAATTTTGGATTTTAAATAAACTAGACAGGTGCCTTAGGCAAATCATGAAGTATTTCTTGGTTTTACTTTCATAAGATACTGAGAAAATTTTTTACTTTCTTTCTAATTGTTTTTAGTTATAAAACTGATATTTTAGACTTACTAATTTCTAAAACAATTAAAATGAAAATGTTGAATAAAAGGTGGTAAGTGGGATTTACAACAAAAAATTGATCTACTCTCCTGGGAAAATTCTTTTTCTGGGAAGAATTATTAGTAGAAGAATTTCTTTGACTTTATTATCATAATCTAGCATTGAGTAATAAAGAGTGTTGGAGAATTTTGATAAACCTACAGAATCCTTGGATATGTTGATAAATCCTAGACACCATCTTTCATTTAATTGGATCTAGCAAGAAACACCATTTACAAAATTCTCACATAGATAACCTACTTGGCATTCATCCTTAGGATTAATGTGCCTTGATGATAAGTCTCTTATAAACTGTTATAAAACTTAATGTAACAGAAGTTCAGAAGAGAACTTTAACATTCAACTTTATTTTGTTTTTGCTCTGTATTATTTTTCAGCAAATTCTGTATTGCAGTCATATCTTTTTAGAAGCTATGACAGGTCATACTTGAATTAGTGTGTCACAAAAACCAAAATACCAGACTGTCTTGGTGCTTGCATTTTTATTTAATCACAGTAGATACTATCCATATATGAAGCCAGTGGTGTATGTTATCAGCCTTATCTTAGCGTTCATCTGTCATTAAAAAAGCAAAACAAACCCTGAACTTTCACTGTTCATGCAGTTGAATTACTACAATAGGGATATTTATTTATGTGGTACAAATAGGGTTATGTGGGCTCATTCACGTATGGTTCTGGCACTTTGGTACACATGTGAGGACACTGAATTATACATAAGATTCCTCCATAAACTACTTCTCAGTTGTCCTGAGTCCTTCCCCTCTGCAGGTGGAAAGGGGCTTAGGCCAATCATTCGTCCCATTCAGTGTTCTTGCTGAACTCACGTCAGGGAAGCAGAAGAGGGTGGGTGAGAATGTGCTTGTTCTATTGGAATAAATCACGGTGGATAAGGAGCAGGAATATGGTTTAGACCTATGTGAAAGATCATTTGTATTTTAAAAATTATTTCATTGTAGTTTGACTATTCTGTATTTAATAACAATGGAGTTCTATGGTCTACATGAATATAAATATGTTTACCTAAATCACTTTTAGTAATGTTAGAAAAATATTTTCATGGTGGATATTTGGCAGTTTGAGAATTTTCATGCGTTGCTGTAGATAATACAAGAAATTTTGAATGTGACAACTTTAACTAGATTTTTAATGTATCAATCTTAATTAGCTTTTTAAAAAAATATTTGTGCGTTGTCAGTTATTCAAAGGGCAGGGGGAGAGAAGTTGACAGGGAATGTGAGAGAGTGAAAGAGAACCTTCCATTCTCTGTTTTTTTCCCCAAACTCCTGCCAAAGCCAGGCATGGGTCAGGCTGAAACCAGGAGCCCAGAACTCCATCCTTACCGTCCGCATGGGTCCCAGGAGCTCAAGCACGCAGATCATCATCTGCTGCCTCACCGGATGTGCAAATAAAACCTTGTGTGAGGAATAGAGCAGCCAGGGCTTGACCTGGCACCCTTGCATGTATGCAGGCATCCTAGGTGGTAACTTAACTTTCTGTGCTACAACATCCTCCCCTGAATTTACTTTTTTTTTTTAATTGTAGAATGGGTCATATAGGATTTCCTTCTATACCTACAAAAATGTATCATGTCCCAGTCTGTATTTAAAAAAAAAAAAGAGGGCCTGGTACGGTAGCCTAGCAGCTAAGGTCCTCATATCTGGGATCCCAAATGTGCTCCAGATTATTATATTATAGGTAAATGAGTTATGCAATGTAGGGGTTCTCTTTTTTATTCCTCTGTTGTGTCACACTAGGATGTTGAATTTATGGAAATCATTCACCATGTTTATTTATTTCAGCAAATACAGCCTGAGTATTACTACCACAAAATCCAAATGTTCCAATATTTAAAATTTTGAGCACTGACATGATGCCACAAAATTATGGAAAATTATACATTTGACCTTATAGGACATGACATAGTCATATTTTATTGCATAAAATAACCCTAATATTATGTGTAACCATACTATAAAACACAAATGAATTCACCTTTAGAATAGGACCCTATCCCATAGCTATCTCATGATGTATCTGCAAATATTCAGAAAAAGGAAAATTCAGATTCAAAACCGTTTCTCATCCCAGATATTTTGGTAGGAGACATCCAGTGTGCATGTGATATTGTACATATACGGCCTTGTAATGCTTGTGAGAAACACTGAATAAGGCAGAGAAGGCCCCTATCATGGTAGAACTCCCAAGCTAGCAGGGAAATGAAAAGTACAGGCTAGTGGTAAGTGCGATAGAGAAAAAAAATGTCACTGTGTTGAAAAGGCATGTCAGAGGTGGCAAGAAGGGTGAATGGTGTCTGTACCGTGATCCTCCCTTGAGAATACGCTCATTGAACTCACCCTGACCCGTCACAAGCGCTGCCTGAAGGTCTGAATAGGAGCCCGGGGCTTCTAAGTGTCTTCATTCTGATACAGGACTCCATTCCACATCTTGCAAATGAGCTATTTTCTCAGTGTTCATTTATGAAATCACTTATTTGGACTTCATCATGCATTTCATGCAGGGAATAATAGAACAGTGCAGATCTAAAAGCAACTCTAATCATAGAGGTCTTTGTAATATTGGGCTAATAGGTAAAATGAGGATGTGGCACAACTGGGCCGAGTTGGAGAAAAGGATTGTTATTCTCGGGGAAATAGGATGCTGGTCACATACAGGCATTTTCCAAAATGAGGATGACGTTTGAGGGGAATGAGAAAGTGGTTTGCTTTGTATTTAGAATAGTGTCAGTAAGTGGTCATAACTTTCCAGAATTTGTCATTGAGCCCAGTTCTTAAACTGGAAATGTACTTGCCATGTAATAGAGGATACTGAAGGATATGAATTGTTTAGAGTTTGTTTTTTCCTGTGGGACAAAATATATTTCATACCTTTTTGCTAGTTTGTGAAATTTACCACGTGATAGATATCCTTAATGGCTTGTGAGTGTTATAGGGAAGAGTATGCATCAAAGAAATTGTTTCCAGAGGTTGAGCAAAGTTGAACAGGGCCTTCCTGGTTAAACTGAAACAAGCACCATCCTCTGAGCTTTATGGAGAGTCAGGCACTTTATGTTACTATTGAAGATTATATTACTAGTAGCAGATGACTAAGGTGTTTCATGTCACTTTTTGGAAAATTGGTGTTTTCTAGATGATTTACTGATTGTTAAATGTGATTTATATAATTTTTAGGTTTAGAAATGAATCCAGTATACAATTTAAAAACTTTGCATTTTCTGATGATTGTCTGAATTGCTTTTCAAGATGTGTGTTATCAGTAACATTTTCAAAGCTGTGCCTAATTTTGGAACCCAACATTTTGTTAAAGCAAGTGCTTGTACTGACAGCTGAGCCGGTCTTATATTTTCATGTTGTGTTTCTGTTGGCAGTGGTGTGTGGTCTGTGAATTTTCAGGTGCAGAAAATAACATTTGATTTTGAAGCCCATTTTTAAGATGAAACTGGGCACATGTCAAATGTAGCCACCATTGAATGTGAAGGCAACAGTATCATCTTGCTTATTCTAACAATTGGAAGTAGGTTAACAAATAGCTGTCATGGAGAGTTTCACAAGCGATTACTGCTCCAACACCTGTATTTGTAAACTGTGCTCTGCGTGTGAAGACATAAATGTGAACTTACACTTAGAAAATTTTTTTTTTGCTGAGTTCATGATCGCTTTCAGGAAGTAGCTATGAAAAGTTGGGACCAGATGTGTGGATGATTAGTGTGGTTGGTTATAATTTCTACCTTATGGATTTAGGGTGGTCTTTCTTGTCAAGTTGAATTTGGGCATTGGCACCCAAGCTATGTTGTGTATTGCTCATGTTTTGTATAGCAGTATCAACTTTCCATGCTTTATAGCAACAAAAACCTATTTGATCATTTAAAATTCCAGAGCTTTTCTGTAATTGTGTTTTAAAGTCATTGGGAGAATGATTAAACGTAAAAAGAATCCTAAAGCTGAGATTAGCTATTGGGACCTTCCAATGTGACATCCGATTTCATACTTGATTATAATTCCTAAAAGCATATAATTTTTCTCCCTGATTATTTTTAAGACTTTTACTAGGGGAGCAAATAGCTAACTTGGGATTCGATAGTCAGCTACAATTAGAAGTGACATAAGCATCTCAGTTTCTGCACTTGTGCCGTTTGCCTTTTATCTTCCCCTAATCCTTTCCTCCAGGTGAAGCCCCCTGCCATGTTTTGGCTCACCCAAGGTTAGATCTGGGGCCCCTGTGCCTTTTGTCTTCTTGTTAAATTCCAGCACCTTGGCTTGGCTTCCTTAAGCCATCCAGGGAAAGCTATCTCATTATTTATCTTCACTTCCAAAAATGTTTAGGAGTTTAGAAAAACAATGTTGTGTGGCTGTAAATACTTTAGTTTGCCTGATTAATTCTGATCCTGTCTCTTGTCCTTCTACTCTTTCATGTAGCATGGGAAAATGCAGTTTCCATAACATATTTATAGACAGTAAATTTAAAAGGGGGGAGGAAACACATTTTATAAAATACGAGAGATCTCCTTTTCTACAACATACACTTAATACAAATTTCCTAGTGCTTGGTGTGCTGAGGTTAGAGCCTGCCAGACCCTGTACTGAGCGCTTGATGTACGTCATTTAATTAGCACGACACTGAGAGTTATTTTATTTTCCAGATAAAACCATGGCCCTAAGAGCTTAATTAATTTTTTTATTGTCAAACAGTTATCTAATCAAAACAATTAGAAACTCTTAGCGAATATTTGGTAAGCCTGTGCTATAAGGTACTGTGTGAACTCACAGAAAATGGAATTGAAATGTAAGTTGATTTTGGTACAAAATTCTAAAAACTGTGCATATAGAAAGCTTTCAGCAAGGTCACAGAAAACATATTTTATGAAAATCCTAAAGAGATCACAAAAATGTTTTACAAAAAAATGAACCTTTTAATTCTGTCTGAGCTTTTTGAAGTGCCCTTGTATGTAGTGAGTGCTGTGTGCAGCCCTTCACAGCTCCCACCTGGAGCTGTGTGTTTGCCTTTCTTTGGCAAAGCTGGTGAAGGTTGTCTTCACGAAAACAAGCTCAAGCCTCTGAAGTCAGCTGGGCTACACTACAATTTCCAGTCTCTGAAGGTAGGGATAGGAGCGTACCTCTATGCTGCTAGGACCAACCATTTTGTTAGAAGATAAATTTGTTTCTTAATCATGTTCAGTTATATTGAATCGAGTCATGATTTGAATAGTACAGTTAGCTTTACATCTTTATGAAACTTTGCAGGTTATTGCTCCTTGGAATCTGAGGCTAGGAACTGATGTGTATATGTCACAGCATATTTGGATTGAGAGAAAATTGTCAACATAGTAAGCAAATTGATCTTGTGCATGGTGGAATTTTTGGCTAAGCTTAGTCCCTAAGCAACAAGTGAAGAGCCAGAAGGCTAGGGTACTACCCTGGGTCACACCTGGACATCAAAATACAAACACATTTTGCATTGGTGATACCTGAAACTCAAGTTATTAGTAAGTTAAACAGTGTAAAAATAATACATCTCTCTGAACAAAATGTGTAAGTAGGTATAAATCTGTCATAAGTCAGAGTTCTCTTGGAGGTTGCAAATAAATCCTAGAAAGAATGAGAATTAGAAGACAGAATAGGAACTAATTTTCTTTATTTTTTTTAAAAAGATTATTATTTGAAAGAGAGAAAGAGAGAAATCGAGAGAGAAAGCGCTTCCATCTGCTGGTTCATACCCAAAATGGTTGCAATGGCCAGGGCTGGGCCAGACCGAAGACTGAAGCCAAGAATCTAGAGCTTCTTACAGGTCTCCCATGTGGATATGTAATCCCAGGCACTTGGGCCATCTTCTGGTGCTTTCACAGGTGCATTAGGAAGCTGAATCACAAGAGGAGCGTCCTAGACTCTAAGCAATTCCAATATGGAATACCAGCACTGCAGATGGTTGTTCCACCTACGGTGCCACAGTGCCAGTCCCTAGTTTGTTTGTTTTAATAATACTACAATTTAAAAAATTATACTCTTCTCCTCTCACAAATGAAACAAATACCCACATACCAAGTGAGGGCATTGTTTGTCAAATAGAGTGAAATTAACTTACTGTAAAGTACAAGCCTTTCAGTAAATATTATTCTGAGTTTCATAACGGTAGTCAAAGAACTCGTAAAGTTGCGGCATGTACATGATCCAGTTTGACTTGGGTTTGTCAAAGTATCCAAAATGGTGTGCTGTGCTTGCCAGACTATTAGCTAGTCTTCTCATTAAGATGCTTTTTTGTGTTTTAAAATTTAAATTTTTAGTTGTGTCTTAAAATTTAAACTTTTAGTTGTGTTTTAAAATTTTTCCTTCTTAATATTGAAAGTTTCCCAAATAATTAGAATCATGGTAGTAAATGAGCATGACAGGGCTCTTTTAGTTTTTAAGATGTGGTAGGAAGATTCAGAAATGCTGCAAAAAAGCTTGGAATTTTCAATGTTATAAGCAGAACACAAATTTTTAAGTTCTGTCAAGAAAAGCTATTGAAAAGTATCATTTCTAAACATGTAGGTTCAGCTATTTCCCATTAAAAGGGCTTTAGGTAACTTAAATTTATCAGATTTTTTTTTTTTGGTACCCTTACGCCACAGAGTCTGTGAAATCTCATTTCCACTTCCTCTTTACCTGAATATTTAACTCCCCAAGCCATGCTGTCCCCGTCGTGTGCTCTTCTGCTGTCAGGATATTGATGACTTGTGCTACTGTTGGTAGGCCCCCAGCTCCCTGTTACATCATCTGGGATTTGTCCTTTGCCTTGACATTTTGCCCTCAGGTGACTGTTCACAGTCCCCATACCATTTGTGTCTTCAGTCTGGTTTTCAGGCTACTGACTTTACTACAGCAACAACAACAACAAATCGGTGGAACTCTAGTGGTCGATCATACTACAAACGTATGCGTTCAGGTCTCAGATGGACTCTCCGCACTGGTTCCTGGTCTTTTGTCTTTATCTCCAGTCATTATCTTTCTTTTTCCCAATTGTTCCCAAGTCACAGTTCCTTTGTGAAGTTCCAAACTGTTCCTTTTAACCCCTCTGTGCACATCGTACATGGCAGATATGGGCTGTGTTTCAGTTCTCTTGGGCCCATTTTCCCTACCCGATACCATATATTTTATATTTAAAAAGTTGATATATATAGCTTATATGCTGTCCTACATGAAGCACAATGCAGTCCACCTGTTATTTTAATGATTGAACAATGCCTCATGCCTCTCAAGTTCACATCTGCTGTCCCGTCGAAAATGACCCAGCAAACATCACTGCTGATCTGATTTTAAGTTTAATGGTCTTTCAGGCTTCCCATAATGTTGGCCATCTTCTGCAGTAAAGGGCAATTCATCTTGATCTTGATCTTCTCTTGATCTGTGGCTCATTGTCTTCCTGCTGCTGCTTCTCCTCTCTGATTGTCTTCTGCTCTTCTTCACTTGCGAGTTCTCTGGAGCTCAGTACTGTTTCTTCTACCTTTCTAGTTTGTAAACTCTGCCCAGGCCGACTCTGTTACTCTTGCTTTTTTCTTGCAGATGTCACATGTGAGCTCTAGATGTATTATTTTGCATTTGCTCCATCACCTCAGATTTCAGCTTTTAATTCACTGAACTCAGTGCTTTATCTCTTATCTCTAAGATATTAGCTCCACCTTCCTTCTCTTTTTCGGTTTATTAAACTGTAAAAGCTAGGAATCTCAAATTCATTTTATTTCTTACAGTCTCTAAGTTTTCCAATTACACTTCATCTACTTTACACTTCATCTTTAGATTCCCTCTGCAACTGGGATAGTCCACAGTTTTAGCTTAATAAATGTTTAATTTTATTTCACACCAAACTATAGACAAGTAGAATAGTAGATTCCAAGGGACACATCTGTCTTCAACTTTGATGTATATATTAATATTTAGGTCTACTGGAAAGATACTTGGGAATTTATGATGCCCTAAGGCTGAATTTTTTTCTGAGGTATAAAGTATGCTATTAGAGTCATAGTATTTCAATTCATGATTTTGACCTTGTTCATTATAAGTGAAGTAGGCAACTTGAGTCTCAAGGACCCATATAGCTGAAAATATTAGCCTGGAGTCTAGAATTCAATAATCATTGATTGCTTAGTCCAAAACAGTTCATTGTTGACATCTTTTCCTGAAAATGAAATCAGTTATCTTTGCCGATGTATTACCATTAGCAGATCTGCCTTTTGGACTAGAGAAATAAGCTGAAGTACGCTGGCATATTGAAAATATGAAAAATAAAGTTTTTCATTGACCTCAGAATATTGATCTAATGAATCATAAGGTACACCAGTCGGTTGTTGGTAGAGAAAGAATAACAGGGAGATTTAATTGATTCTAAATAGTAGCTGTAACCACTTTAAATTTAGCATTAGAGAAAATTGCCTTTCTCACAGGACGGAAACTTTTTCACTTAGAAAATTTATTTATTCACTGCACTGATTATAATGTACATGTTCTTGTAATTTTGGTTTATTTATTTTTCTGTAATTAATCCCTAGGACTGTCTTTCTCCTAGACAAAAAATTTAAGAGGAAAGTATGAGAGCTTTACATTTAGAGAGAAACAATTCAGATTGTATGGTTGTGAAGGATTGTTCAACTATGTACTTTTATGGCACCTATTTCAAATTCAAAGATATGTTTAACTAGTAATGAAAAAAAGGTTCATGTTCTAGCTATGGTGAATAAGCCATTGTTTATTTCTTCAGTAAGGTTTATATATGATAGTTTTGATAACAAGCACTGCAGTAGTTGTAGTTTCATTTTTAAATAGTTTTTGCAATCCTTTAACATAGCTTTCTGTATGTTCCTCGAAGCCACTTTTGTAAGTTGATGAATCAACTGTTTTTCTTGCTGTTTCCCATTTCACAGATGAGGAAACAAAAGCACTGGGAAGTACAATGGCTTCTTCAGTGGCACATCACTCATGCACTAGTCAGTCACAGTTCCTTCTTGATTTATTTGCTTCCAAATTTGAAGGGTTTTTCTCCTCTGAGTGGTTGGACTTTGAGCCATATCCTGCATGTTATTAATCCTGTGCCTAAAACGTAGTGTATGCTCACAGTAAATGTTTAAAATAGTCTAGTCTAACCCAAGGCCCAGTTAGAACTAACAACCTTTCTCATAAAGAATCCTAGTACTCAAAGGTTATAATTTTAATCAGCTTAATTGAATTAGGTTGCGAACATGAATATTTTGAAACTGCATTTTTAAAGCTCTTTAAATAAAATCATTGTAAGTTGTCTTGAAAAATATAAGGGGAAGAAGGTTAATGTTTTATTAATAGTCCTCTTGGAGTTAATTCTGTTGTATGGATTGTCTGTTGTTGTGTGACAAATTGTTCACAAAATTTAGCAGCTGAAAACAACAAATATTTCTTTAACAGTTTCTGTGAGAAATCTTGGAGTAGCTTAGCTGGGACTTTCGGCTCACCATTTTACAGAAGTCTGTGATCAAAATGTGGGCTTGGATTTCAATCAAGCCAAGACTGGACTGGAGTGAAATTCTTTTGCAAGTGCACTTGGGTGGCTGCAGGCAGCTCTCAGGTCCTTATTGGCTGTTGGTATGAGAGGAGACAGCAGGATTTTTTGTTTTTGCTATGTGGCCCTCTCCATTGGTCAGTTCACACAAGGCTGTTCATGATCCTCAGAGCAAGGTGAGAAGAAAGAGAAAAAATTAAAGATTTACATCATGAGATGTCTTTTTTAGGGGCAGAGTGGTAAGAAAACTAGAATTCTGGAATTCTTTGGGATTTTTTAAGCAACAATAAATGTGTGTCCATTGAACGCAAGTGTCCTAAACGTTTTCTGCATGTAACCTTTCATTATTAAAGCACATCCCTAGGGCTAAATCTGGTTAATCTAACTGGAGTTCTAGCATGAAAATGAAGCCTCCTTGACGCGTTGACTCACAGAAACTACAGGTGTGTGTGTATAGATAGTAATTGGGCTCAGCTGGGGCCACTTGGGGGTCAACGACCCAAGGTCACTCGTGTGTAAAATTAAGCTAATATGCTGCAGCTAATATCCCTGCCACCCACCCCGCCCCCGCTTTTAAATAGCTAATAGATTAGACCTGAAGGATTGGCTGCCAGAAAGGAATTAAAGTTACTGAATTGCTTTGTGATTAAATTAAACTTTATGGGGTTTGGTGTTGTGACAGAGGGCATTAAGCTGCTGTGTGGGACGTCCACATTCGCTATAGGAGTGCCTTGTCCAAACCCAGCTGCTCCACTCTTTGCATCCCGCTTTCTGCTGATGCTTACCCTGTGAAGCAGCAGTTGATGGCTCCGATTCTTGGGACTCTGCTCCTGGTCCCTGGCTTTATTTTGTGCCTGTTCTGGCTGTTGAGGGCATTTGAAGAGTGAGTAAGAAGAGGCTTATTCCACCAAAGGGTGGAAGATCTCTCTGTTTTTGTCACACCCTATTGCACTTTCAAGTAGATGAAAACAAATGAACATTAAAAGTTGTGTGTCAGTATCATAACCAAAGATCATTTGTGAAACCTTAGTATATAGCTTTCCATCCTGTGATTTGTGCTGGGCACTTCCCAGAGGCTTATTCTCTACTTTATAATGGGCTCGTGTTTTGTCCTGTGAGGACCCATAGGAGTCGGTGTGTCCCAAGGCTCTCACCACATCTCTTCATCCTGGCCCAGTGTCAGCCAATTTAAGCATTTGGGTAGTGAACCAGTGAATAGGATCTCTCTATCTGTGTGCCTCTAAAATAAATATGATTTTAAAAATTTGTCTTCAGATATGAAAATGAAAAACTTTTAAGCCAGAACTTAAAAGTTAGGAATAGTCTTGCTGTACTCTGGGCCGGTCAGATCTCACTAGCAGCTTTCTGTTTGCTTCTGGGACACATGAACAAACCGGCTGACTCTGTATATGAAAGACAGGGTCTGTCTGAGAAAACAGAAGCTGTGCAGTTAAGAGGAGACTTTGCAGAAAAACTAGAGTGGAGCTTGGAGCTACAGTGATGGAACCATATGTGAACACCAAGAACTTGTTTGAGTGGCCTTTATAAAGAAAATTAAGACCAACAAGCAGCTTTAGAGGAAGTTTTAATTTTTTTCGCTAAGAGTGATGGCGTCTTTTCTGTGCTAATTATTCATAACGATAGAGAAGGAATTATGTATAGAGAATTAGAATAAAAGATGCTGGACTCTATGCATGGTACATGCTTGCAATGAAAAAATCTTGACTGGATTTGAACTGTGATACTGCAACAAGGTGGAGGAATCCACCATGGGGGAGAGGGTACAGGGAGGGGTTGGGGGAATCCCAGAGCCTATGAAACTGTGTCATAAAATGAAATGTAATTAATTAAAATATTAACTGTATTAAATTATACGTAAGTAATTAAAATAGTTTATATATTACATGTTAACTCTGTAAGATTGGTGAGAGCTGGTATAGTCACTGTGAGCATAGATATCTGAGTAAAGTGAATCTGACTTTGTATGTTGAATTAAACCACTTGCAATGATACGACTTCATGTCTGATTCTCAGTGTCATCTCTAAAAGGAAAATAATAATAGTACCTGTTTCATAGGATTGCATTTGAGTATAAAATGAGATGGTACGTTTAAAATGGCTAATATATTCCCTGCACATAATAGATGATTAATGTTGGGAAAGATCGTGAGATTAGAGAAGTATTAAAACGGGCTTATAAATTAGTGATGTATGCTATGTATGCATCTTAATGTGCTCTTTTATGTTCAGCCTTTGTACTTTTCATGCTATATAGTTACCTATTTAAAACTTTTTAAAATGTTTATTTAGGGCCCGGCGGCGTGGCCTAGTGGCTAAAGTCCTTGCCTTGAATGCGCCGGGATTCCATATGGACGCTGGTTCTATCCCGGCTGCCCCACTTCCCATCCAGCTCCCTGCTTGTGACCTGGGAAAGCAGTTGAGGACGGCCCAAAGCCTTGGGACCCTGCACTCGCATGGGAGACCCAGAAGAGGCTCCTGGATCCTGGCTTCGGATTGGCGCTGCACCGGCCATTGTGGCTCACTTGGGGAGTAAATCATCGGACAGAAGATCTTCCTCTCTGTCTCTCCTCCTCTCTGCATATCTGACTTTGTAATAAAATAAACAAATCTTTTTAAAAATGTTTATTTAATTATTTTAATTGGAAACACAGATATACAAAGAGGAGAGACAAAGACATCTTCCATCTGCTGGTTCACTCCCCAAGTGACTGCAAAGGCTGATCTGAAGTGAGAACCCAGGAGCTTCTTCCGGGTCTCCCACACAGGTGCAGGGTCCCAAGGCTTTGGGCTATCCGCTATTGCTTTCCCAGGCCACAAGCAGGGAGCTGGATAGAAGTGGAACAGCTGGCACATGAACTGGTGCACATATGGGCTTCCCCCGCATGCAAGCTGAGGACTGTAGCCACTATGCTACTGCACCGGTTCTCCTACTTTTAAAAAATAAATTAGAAGGACCAGTGTTATACAGCAAGTTAAGCCACCATTTGCAATGCAGGAATACCACATAAGCATATGTTCAGGTTCTGGCTGCTGTGTTTCTGATCCACTCCCTGGGAAAGCAGCAAAAGATGACCCAGGTACTTGGCCCTACCACCTGTGTGGGAAATTCCGGTCTCCTGGCTTCTGTCTGACCCAGACCTAGCTGTTGCAACCACTTAGGGGAGTAAACCAGGGGAGACAAGATTTCGCTATCTTTGTGCATATGTGTTTGTATCACCCTGTCTTATGAATCTCTACAGAATAACAAAATAGGGGAAATACTGACTTAAATTAGAGATCTCATCCATTCTCCTTCTGCCCTTCTATCTTTCTTTGTATAAGTTAACAATTTTATGGAAAGTCAACAGCATTTCTGTTCCACTGTTAACCTTGATAGTCTTGCAACAGGAATGAATTAAAAGAAAATGAACTTTGCAATGTGCAATTAATGACCCTATTTTTCCGTATCCCATTTTTACTATGTATTAGACATTTGTAAAGAATGCTATGAAAATCAAATTCAAAATATTTTGCGAAGTCAAACATAACTATTTAAATATAAGTTAATTTTAAAAATGTTTTTGTTTGAAAGGCAGATATACAGGAGGAGAGACAGAGAAAGATCTTTCATCTGCTGATTTCTCCCCTAAAGGCCGCAATGGCTGGAGCTAAGCCAATCTTAAGCCAGGAGCTAGAAATGTTTTCTGAATTTCCCAAGTTGTTGAAGAGGTCCAAGAACCTGAGCTCTCCTCCTCTGCTTCCCCAAAGCATAGGCAGGGAGCTGGGAAGGACGTGGAGCAGCCGGAGCTAGAACCAGTGCCCTTACAGATTGCGAGCACTGCAAGATGATTAGTCTGTTGAGCTGTCATGCTGGCTCCCCAAATGTAGGTTTCTTTTTAAAGATTTATTTATTTTTATTAGAAAGACAGATATACAGAGAGGAAAGACAGGAAGATCTTCCATCCGCTGATTCACACCCGAAGTGACCTCAATGGCCAGAAGCTGAGCCAATCCAAAGCCAGGAACCTGGAGCCTTTTCCGGGTCTCCCACGTGGGTGCAGGGTTCCAAGGCTCTGGGCCGTCCTCGACTGCTTTCTTAGGTCACAAGCAGGGAGCTGGATAGGAATTAGGGCTGCCAGGATTAGAACTGACACCCACATGGAATTTCAGTGCATGCAACGTGAGGACTTTAGACACTAGGCCATCTCATCCAGTCCCAAATGTATGCTTCTTAAATATGTTTGAGCTTGAACTCAATATACTGTTTTTAAGCACAGTAGGGCATGAATGATTGCTTAGACTCACTTGGGTGACCATAGCTGCTTATGTGCCCGGAGTTACTTAACAAAACTGTAGCTAAGGTGTTGGCCATGATTCTTCTTCTTTTTAAAATTTACTTATTTATTTCAGAGCCAGAATTAGAGTAAGGGAGAGACACACAGAGAAAAGAATCTTGTATCCAGTAGTCCATTTCCAGATGACTGCAGTGGCCAGCATTGGACCATCCCCTGCTGCTTTACCAGCTCATGGCAGGGAACTGGACCCAGATTGAATGTTGGTATCACAGGCAAGGCTTTACCCGCGGTATCACAATGCTGGCTTGGGATATGAATCTCTTACCTGGTTTATAATATTTGTCAAGAACATTGCTAAAATATGAAGACATTTTATTAAAAGAAATAATATTGGCAAGGTCATCTCACGGAACGTTGAGTAACTCCTGACCTGTACACATAGCTCTTTCACTTACAAATTGTTGACACTAGGAAAATTCTGGTACCCACTAAAAATCATCTGGGTCCAGTAGGCTCATTTTTCTCAGATATGAATAAGCAAGACTACCAAATGACACACAGAAATTAACTATTTGTTTCTTTCTGTGCATAGTAATGATTAAGAAATAGCACATCAGTGTATTCATTTTCCCTTCATTTGAGATGTATTGCAACATACTATTAATTCAAAGGAGCAGTATTGCCCCTTGGTTAAAAATCTCAGACTCTAGAGCAAGAACTAATTGGAATCCTGGCACCTCTACTTAATTGATTTTTAACCTTGTCAAAGGATATTAACTTTCACAGGCATTTCCAGTTTCCCTCCTCTATGAAATGTGAGTAACTGTTATACCTATTGTCCCTTGTGCAGTTAAATTAGACCAATAGGAACACCTTTATCACAGAGATTGCTCCATGGTAAGCAATAAAGAATAACTCTCATTATTAATATGAAATGGTTTATGCACCAAACGCTTACGGTTCTGAGTCCAGCTTTAACAAGCCCTGTAATTTGGAACTAAATATCTTGGAGAATTATACCTTTCTTTCCTTAATAGTAAAGTGAAAGAAATTGAATAATCGTTAATATTGCTTCCAACTTCAGAGTGCAGTCCTGGGTAGCAGCAGTATTTAAAGCTCAAAGGAATTAAAAAATAAGCCTCCAGCGTTCAGAACTGGTAGTTAACAAATACTGCTGTAGGCAAGGGAAAAGACTTTGCTTTTTTTCCCCACCACTATTTCCCCAGTAATTTCATTGATTCCAGTTCCAGGAAGAGTGTAACAGAGGAAATAACACTTGCTATTGTGTGAATACTAATGGCTCGTAAGTGTCATTTTTAGGGTAGCACTCCATATTGGGCTGGAAATCCCATAATAGATTACTTTTGCATACTTCTGAAGTTTACATGAATGAAGTCATACACTTCTAGCAAGTAGTTATGCCTATGGGATTTATTCCTTGGAATGTATTCATATGTTTGCATTTAGTGATCTCACCAGTTTTTTAAAATAAGTTTACCATTGTACACACCATTCCCCCTCTAGAAGAAAAATGATTCCGTTTCTGTTTGTTTCTCTATTGAAAAAGCGTTATTTTCCAGTAGGCTTCTGTTTCAAATTAGATTACACAGATTTCTTCTTCTGATACCTGTATCCTCTACAGGGTAGGAATTGACTCTAGTTTGAGATAGATAGATCGTAAGTTTACCAACTTTGCACCATTGCTTTACATAATTGTTATTAGTGTTCCTTTCACTTTCCGGTTGTCCTAGGTGAAGAGTGATGGAAGTGTTAAAGTTTCATTTCTTCAAACAGACTTGACCTCCATTCCTATCAATAGTTGCCTCCCATACAGTCTTTTACACAGTTTTCAATTTGATTTTCACTGTTATCATTAGTGAAGTTACTGGTTTGTTTGTTGTTCCCCCTCCAACACTGAACATGATGAATCTCTTTTGCCTTGTTAAACATACTCTCAGTGAATGGTAAATATACATGTCTGATAGATGTTAATGGATAGAATAAGTGGGTGAATGAGTAAATGAATGAAAGAATGAAAGAAAGTGAATGACTAATCCGGGTTCCTTGATCGTGTGATCACCATCATCATGATCCCTGAGTTTCTTTATCTTGTGGACCTAAGTTTAATACAAAGCATTTCTATCTCTAATGTTCTCTGCTACGATAGACCTGTGACATTATGAGGGAGCATGCCCAGAGGATCTTTTTGCATCCACAAATTGACAAATACTGTAACAAATTTTTTCCATAAAATGCCATAAAGTATAACTGAAAAATTCAAGTGACCTGTTAATATTTCTTTGCATATAGAACTAAAATCATTTAAACTATTAAAATAAATCCAGCCAGTAAAATAAATGCTACACTATATTGCACACTATTTTAGTTTTCTAAAGGTTCTTGTCACTCACCTCAATGCCCTCTGACTTGGTAGATAGTAGAGTTCAGCTTAATTGAAGATCTTTCATATAGACTAAGAAGAAGAGAGTCAAACTGTCCTTCTGCAGTTGCATCTGATTTTTTTCTTTTGTTTCTTTTTTAAAAGGCATTTTCCACGTCATTATTTTCTTTAAAGTAGTTGCTCTTACTTCAAAGGTAGTTTTATAGGGAGAAGGAGAGACGATCTTGCATCCACTGATTTACCTCCCGGAAGCTTGCCACAGCTGGAGTTGAGCTGATCAAAAAGCCAGGAGCTTCCTTCCGGTCTCCCAGCTTGCTGCAGGGACCAAGGACGTGAGCCATCCTCCTCTGGACATCAGCAGGACGCTGGAGCCGAAGTGCAGCAGCTAGGACTGGAACTAGCACCTACATAGGATGCTGGCACTGGAGTTAGAGGATTAGCTTCTCATGCCACCATGAGGGTTCCATATTTCCCTTTTTGAAGAGAGAGTAACAGAGGTAGTAACAGAGTGTGGTCAAAGGAAGGAGGGCTTTGGATTCCATGGGACTTGGTCTGGTTTGTAGGTTGCTGTGTTCTCATCTGCTACCAGTATCCTTTTAAGAGGGATCCTTAAGTTTGACTTGTTTTTCCTATTGGCAACGAGACTGTTATTTATCCTTGAATATGCATGTGTTTGCACGTATATGTGTGCTCACATGGGATAATAAATTCCCAGCAATGAAATAACTGGGTGAAAGGATGTTTATTTTAAATTTTCTTGAACACTACCAAGTTGCTCTCTAAAGAGGACAACATAAATTTATACGCCCATCCACCTGGTAGGAGAGTGTTTTCCAGTTATTGCCATGGCAGTTAATTAGCAATTTTGTTTTTACCTTTCCACAGTCACTGAAAGTGTACTTCTTGGCTTCTCTTTTACAGTAGTCTCTCTCCACTCTAAATCATATAGTAATGTGGGTCCTACGCTGGCCTCCTCTCAGGGCTCCCACATGGCTTTGCACTGTAAATGCATTCCGACACATTTTGATATATAGTTTGTGTCCTTGTGTCACACTTTTTATTGGAAGCTTCTTTCTGCCAAGGCTAACCTTTTGTTTTCACATCTGCCCCCAATGACTGGAACTTTGCTTAACACATCATAAGCAGTTATTAATATTTTGTAGATGAACAAGTAAATGACTTAATTCTGTTAGAATTATCCTGTAAAGTATGTTCTTGTATTATCCATGTTATAATTTAAATGACAGCAGGTGCTGTCAGCAAAGTAATTTTTGGGTTATAGGCTCTCGGCTGTTAGCACAGAGCAATTATGTATTCCATGTATATGGTTCAGGGTGGAAATAGTTCATTGGTTATTTCATTTTCATTACCCATAGTAAGCATTTCTTTAAATATACAAAAACCTCAGTAAAACTGAATTGGACACCTATGTCGGTGACAGTAAATACAGCTGTAACAGACGTCTGTAGCTTTTTCAGCTCTTTTTATTGTCTTGAAACTGAATAGTAATTTCTAAACTGTAGCTTTGGGCATCTGACTGTCCAGGTCAGTAGACCAGTGACCAGATCGCTGCTTCATTTTGAGAATCTAAAATTGTTATTTGAAAATAAACTTGGGCAGAAAAGTGTGTGCTAGATTGGGAAGGTGACAGTGTTTCCTTGGTTGTGTTTTGCAAGGTGCTTGGTTGGGTCCCCAGAGAAAATGACACATGTTCCTCTCCACAGAAGTGAGCGTGTAAGAGGTCCTGAGACACCCTGCACCAAGGGAAATCTCCGTCCTGTGTCTCAATGGATTTTATTGTGGAAAACTATTTTTTGTCCTTAGCAAAACCACAATCAATATGTCACAGAATACCAGTGTTCTTCAAAATGGAGTTGTAAAAATAGTAAATGCCTTAGTTTTTGTTTTGCTTTGCTTTTAAAAGAAATTTTGTAGCAAGAGGCAAATTGATATAGATTTTAAAGTAATTGTTATTAAATATATACATTGTACCATTCTATGTATTCATCAAATGAACATTCACTATTTTGGCATGGGCTTATTTGTAGTCATTTGAATAGAAATAGGTCATGGATGAATTGAACATTTTTAGTTAATGGTCTTTTCCTTCATCAAGTGATTTCCAGAGCCTGAAGAAAACATTAAAACTAACCTGAGAGTTCAGGAACAGGTTTAAGGATGAAATTTGATATATAAAGTAAGTGATGATTTAAACAAACAAAAGCAACAATAACAAACCAGTTACAACATTTTCTGATACCTGGAATGGTGACAGGGTTACACTTTGAGTTTTCTCTGTGGTTTGTCATAGATGCCCACTGGTGGCTGCTGTTTCGTGCATTTTAAATTATGAAGATTTATTTAACAGACCTTCTGCATTAAAATTTCTTAAAAGCCCTTTGCCCTTTTGACAAGCTTGCATTTTTTTAGCTTCTCTAATGCACTCACATTGCTTTTTTATATTCTCATTTCTCCCCCTGTTCGCTGTGCTCCTTAAAAACCTCCACTAGGCTAGCAATTAAGGGGCTGAGCACAGATGCATCCTTTAATTTAATTTCACATTCCATCATTTGAAACATGATCGAGAGTGCGCTGCTTGTGGCCTTCAGAGTGCTGGGAAATCAATATGTTAATTTGCCTTCATCTTTTCAAATCATCTTTGAGAGAGAGGCAGGGCTTCTTGAGCAATGAGAGGTTCACATGGGGAGAAGTGTGATGCTGTGAAAGACACAGCCTAAGTACCTGTATTTGGGTGCTGCATCCTTTGCTGATTGGTTCTGTTTTGTTTGTAATTTGATTTGTACAGCTTTGAGCATTTTCCTGTGAAACACATTGTGCATGTTGTGTGTGGTCATTAAGATGCCATAAACTCTAGAATCCTTGCACCGTTAATACATGGTGGCTGTTAAGGGACCAGTGTATCTCCTGCTCCTCTCTGTGCTACTGGAGTGAGATTTCTGTTGGTACAGAGCATGGTAACATTGCTTTTTATCATCCATATCATTTTGTTGATTCATATTCAGCTGGTGGTAAAATGCAGCCTCCCAGGGTTTTTCCTACCTGAGTTATAACAAGATTGGAACCACACCTCCCATATTGTCAAACCTGCATAGTGAAAAACGTTTGCGCTGGTGAACATAGATTCCTCCTACAGGCTTCATTCCTTTTGGCTTACCGTCACTGATCTGGGGGTTGCATGCTCTGTCGGTCTTCATAAACACACTATGGAATGCACCTTTACTCTGTTGTGGTACTTTTAGATTGTGTTAGTTTTATTCTTGTGTCTTTTTACAAACTGTGGTGAGAAGAGCTTCAGTTTTCAGAATGTTTTCACAAGTTATCGCTGTTGAACCTCCCTGAAGCTTCAGGAGGTAGATTGAGTAAGATAATGATCTTAATGATCTCCATTTCTATGGATGGAAAAATAGAAGCAGTAAATTTGCTGGCTGGTCACACACTGAGTAAGTGGTAACTCTGAATACTACTCTTTAAGCATTTGGTTTTGTCCTTTCTGAAACATACCGTTCCTTATTGTTTGAATACAAATGCATATTTTTACTTCACCTTCCAGCACTATTCAGGTTGACTATCAGCTCAGAGATTAACCACAGGAATTCTTGGATCACATCTTCATCTTTCCTGTGTTCTAATGTAAGTGAGCCATTTTAGTCTGGAAACTTAAGTCCATTTATACCAAAGCAGTAAATGTGGCTTCATAGCTATCTGTCTAGTTAAGAATTTCTAATTCGAGTCTTTAAAAGATTTAATTATTTATTTGAAAGCCAGAGTTGTGCGCGCGTGCATGCACACACACACACACACACACAGATATTCCATCCACTGGTTCACTTCCCAAATGGCCAGGTGTCAGCAGCTTCATCCAGGTCCTCCATTTGGGTGCAGGGGCCCACGTACTTAACCCATATTCTGCTGCTTTCGTAAGTTAGTAGGGAGATGGATTGGAAGTAGTGCAGCCAAGACACCCTGGCTCCCATATGGCATGCCACCATTGTAGGCTTATCTCATTATACTGCGTTGCTGGCCCCTCATTTATTCAATGTGAGAGGCAGAGAGATGGAGAGCTCGTATCCACCAGATGTCTATAGTTGTGGAGGCTTAGCCAAGCTGAATATGGAAGCCAGTAACTCAATCCAGGTCTCCAACTCTAGTGAAAGGAACTCAGATATTTGAACCATCACTGTTGTCTTTAGCAGTGAGCATTAGCAGGAACGTGGAATCAGGAGCAGAGCTGGGAGTCCAACCCTGGTTCTCAGGTATGGAATGAGAAGGTCCACATCAGCATGTTAACTGCTAGGCCAGATGATTGCCCAAATAAGGAAAAGGTTCAGCATATCTTTTAAAATACATTCAACATTTGACTCACATTTGATAACATTATAGCAATGAATCTCCCTCCTGAGAAGATGGTGTGCTCTTCTTTGCTATTGCCACAGTCTGATCAGAAGTAACTAACCTTAGTTTCTGAATTTCTCCTGGACTGAGAGTAAATGATGACTTAGTAAATTTTTAAGTGTCTTTCTATTTTCATTGAGCTGAAAGGCATAGTATAAGATTTAGAGATGGAGGCATTGCATTCTCACTGATTCATTCCTCAAAGGGCAGCCATAGCCAGGCCTGGGCCAGGCTGAAGCCAGGAGCCCAGAACTATATCTGGGTCATTGAATTACATAAATATGAAATATTCTTCATGTAGGTGGCTGGGACTCAATCACCTGAACCACCCTCTGCTGCCTCCCAGGGTCTGTATGATAGCAAGGAACTAGACCAGAGTAGCTGAAACCTAAACTATTCTTCACTATTAGAATGAGCATCCCCTGTGGCAACTGTTTTGTTGCAGCACCTGCCCGAATCAGTAACATGTAAAATGTCATTTCCCAACTCTGCTTCCATTGTGTTGTACGTTCCCTGCCACTAATAAATTTCAGGAATTCCTTTTCCTTTTAAACCTCTGTAAAGTATCAGCCTTTCAACAGTTTCTGGAAGGCTTTAGTCCACTTAGTCTAGGCAGTTCTCTTTTTGAAACTCTTCTGTTTGGAGGAATGTCCCCTCTTTTGTGCCTTTATGAGTCTCTTCCCATCTGTAATTCTGGGAGCCACCTTGTGCTCCAGTCTAATTTGGGTCTCTATGCAGTTTTCTAGAGTCGTCCTAGTAGGAAAAATTCTATTTATGCTGTTGTCTGTCACATGGGCCTTAGAGCTCGGCTGCTCTGCGATCTCAAAACCAAAGCAGCTGTTTAAAAAATGATGCTTTTCCATCTCCAGTCCCCAGAGCTCTGGCACATGCCTTGGGGGAGGGGAGAGTGTGCACTAACTCCAGCCTGCTGCCTGTATTGTTTTAGACCAAGCTTTGGGGTGGCGGCAGGCTATTCCCGTAGCACATGCTAGTCCCTTAGTGGTTTCTCACCCTTTAATCTAAGACATACCCCATTAACCTTTCAGACTGCCCAGCTGGGGATGAAATTTCCCATCAATAACGTTTCTTTTGTTTTCAGCAGTTTTCTATAGAATCTGGCTTATTTGAGGTTTTAACTTCCTCTACTGTCCTAGTATCACACTTGAATGTTCTTTCTTTCTTATGAATTATTTTTATGTTTCATAATTTGCCATTTGAGATCTAAACCCACTGAACAATTCCTTGTTTTATTTCTCCCTCTCTCTTCAGAGTCAGATAAGGGTGGAATGAAGTGGATATCTTAGGTTTATATTCTGGCTCTGATACCCGTGATACATGACTTTGGGCAATTCATTCATTCTCACTAAAACCTCAGTTCCCTCAACTTTGAAATGGGGACAGTATTTTGGCTACCTCATGGAGCTGGTGGAGGATCAGGTGGGATAATTGCCGAACACCTGTTTCTTCTTAATATAGGTTCTCAGTGAATTTCAGCTATTGTGTTAACACCATTTTTAATACCGTATTTATTATAATTTCTTCTTTCCCACTAAATCCTTTTTATGAGTTGTGTATAGATTCAGTATGCCTTGGTACCTGTCATGAGCTCCTGGATCCAGCCTCCCTATTACATTTGAGACTCTTAGCTGCATGTGGCCCAAACTCAGACAACTTAAGCTCTTTCACAAAGTAGAGAAATACATTTTCTGGTTTACTTACAACTTATGATTTACTTTCCCCAAGCCAATGGTAATAGACTTTGTGGCATTTGAGTAGTGTTGGTAACCTAGCAACCCCTAAATTTTCAGATCACTTATAAAGCTAAGCAAAAATCAGAGATCTGTATCAAAGTGTCTGAGTTTGTGTCCTGGCTCTGTTCACTGCCACCCACATGGGAGACTTGGACTGAATTCCCTGTTCTTGACTTTGGCCTGGCTCAACCTGTCACAGGCATTTAAGAGGTGAACCAGTGAGTGGGAGCTGTTTCTTCTAGTTTCTGTCCATCCGTCTCCCTCTTCCTCTCATTAGGTAAATATTCTTTAAAGTAAAAAGTATATTTTAAAAAGTGAAAAAAAATATCTTCCGTGTTATATGCAAGATCTGGGTTCCTCTTGGCAGAAGTAATCTTCATGGAATAATCTTAGATGTGATGTAGCTCAAAGAAAAATGATATGGCATATTTTTCGTTAAACTTTGTTTTGCATGATATTCTTTACCCATAAATTCTTTAATTTTAGGGTTTATGTAGCCTGAACTCAAGTAGGGCAGACCTGTAAAGGACTTCATTTCCTATTCCTGTGGTTAGGTGTTTGTTCTTTGCGCTGTTCATTATTTAGCATTTGTTCAGTGACCTCAACATAATAATATCAAAGCAAAAATCTCAAATTTGTTGAACACCTACTACTTTGAGCACCTAGTGCTTTGTGAAGTGGTTTATAAGCTTTCGTTCATTTTAACGACCTGATGAGTTGGGCTTTATTATCACCACTATGATATAGGAAAAGAGAATTAGAGGCACAAGTGGTCAAATATTTTCCTTCAGGGTCATCAGATATTGAGTGGGAATTTTAGGATAGAGTCAATATTTGAACAGCTCCAATGTTCATTCTTCAAAAGAGTTATTAGTTTTTAAATTAAAAATGCATAAAACATTCTGTTACTCAGTTCCCTTATTATCCACTTCACATGGATTACACTGCGTGGAGTTGCACGGAGAGGTGGGAAAGAATGAGTATCTCCTTCCTAAAGCAGTTTTCAGTTAGTTTTGTGATTTCCAGAGGTTGACACAGAAGCAGGAGTGGGTACAATCAGGAAGAAGCAAACACATATTGCAAAAAACATCACTGGTGGTCACAGTGAACTTGCTGACAAAGAGATTATTTTCCTTCCACATTCTGAGGGTTTACAGTGATGGGAGACTGGAGGAGTGTGTTCAGCACATCGGAAACTCTGTGTGTCTGAGTTAATTTTTAAGGTGCTGTTGTGCAAATGGCACCTATTTCCTTGACCCCTGGCCCTCAGAGGAGGATAACGATCACTGCATGGGATTCACTCGTTCTCTCCCAGCAGGAACCTTTTCATAGCTAAGTAGTTTTTGTTTAATAGGGGAGGGCTTCCTAAGCATGCAGAAGCAGCAGGTGAATCACTGACTGTGAAACAGCCTGATCGTGGGGTGCAGAGCAGCAGTGGTCTGAAGTTTAAGGGGCTCCACCTGCAGTGACCCTGAACTAATACATCTGCAGGACTCCCAGGGTATTTTTAGAGCAGTGGCCTGAGCAACACATCTTCAGAAAAGCTAAAATAAAAACATTTCCAGCTACAGAATTTTCCATGCAGCTGAATATAGTTGATGGAGAAAGTGATCCTTCAACTGAGGTGCTGTGCCAGCATTAGCTGGGAACTGTTTGGAAAAGCCGATCCAGACTCAGTAACTCAGTGATCCTGGCTGTGGGGGCCCTTTAAAAGGAGCTCTAGTTGACTTAAAAGTATGCTTATGCACAAGACCCACAGGAGTTTTGGAAGCAAAGAGCTAATTGACTGCATATTGGACTTATCTGGGTCGGTATGGAGACACACTCAGAGTTTCTGATGGAGGTGATCTAGGATACGTGCTTAGTACATATATTTTTTTAAAAGATTTTTTTTATTGGAAAGGCATTTTCCAGAGAAGGAGATACAAAGAGAAAGATCTTTCATTTGCTGGTTCATTTCCCATGTGGTGGCCACCGTGGCTGGAGCGGAACTAATGTGAAGCCAGGAGGGTGGTGCTTCCTCCAGATCTCCATGCCAGTAAAGGGTCCCAAGGCTTTGGACCATCTTCCACTGCTTTCCCAGGCCACAATCAGGAAAAGGAGTTGGAGGGAAAGTGGAGCAGCTAGGACACACCTGGCAGATGCAAGGCAAGGATTTAGCCACTAGGCTATCATGCTGAGCCTGTAATGCATATTTTTATGTGTTTTTTTTTAATCTCCTCGCTACTCATGTGTATAGAAGAATTTCAGAGCCACAATCTTATAGGTCAAGTTACCTGAGCTATTGTTTTCATTATATTATGTGAAACTCTCTAATACAAACATTATCTTTATTTCTAGTCACCAAGAATGAAATGGCACTGTATCAAGAAAAGGGTAAACCTTATTTCACGTACACAGCATCTAGCTGACATGCTTATTTTCCATAATGCACGGAAACTTGACCATGTAAAAAGTAAATGATTTGCTCCAATCCTTTGGGAAAATCATAGCTAGGCTGTCATGAGAACACACAGATCCTGATTTGATTCCCTTGGTCGGCTGGCCAGTCCATTGGGCCACACACACTCTCATATCATTAACTTTCTGAGTTCCCACAGGTGCATCTTCCGCTGTGTTGGCAATTCTAGTCTTTATTGCCATGGCAGCAACTGGCAAGGTTACAAGGCTCAATGAGCAAGCTCAGTAGCCTCTCTAGCTGCGTGTGGACTGTGTATGATTGTACATTTGGAGCAAATAGTTCAAGGATTGGCAACAATAAAAAAAATGTTTTGGGGGCAATGGGTTGCCAACAGAATACAGGTTATATAAAATGTTAATTTCAGGCAAGTTCATTAGAAAGCATCAGTAACTGGCAAGTGGTCTTTCTAGTGGAAGGTACCTTTAACCAGTTCCTCAGTGCTGCTCCTCTGAAGTATAAGCAAGCAGTCCTAACCTGGTGCTCCGCCTCCACCTTCAATGAAATCTGTAGCAAATAGAGCATTTAATCAGTGTCACTCTAGCGTCTCTCCAAGTGCTTCTTCAAGGACACAGAAGTTATTACTCATTGCTGAAGTGAATTGATCCTACCTTTTATAAGCCTGCAGGATGCACACATTTGACAGGAATTGACTTGGTTCTTCACCCTCCCTTCTTCTTGTGAGGGCTGCGGTTGTTTTAGCAAAGACACATCACAAATGAGTCTTAGAACATGGACACTGTTCAAATGTAAAACTTATTTTCTTAGAAAACATTGCTTCTCTATGACACCAACTATGTATGCTGTGTTTCTAGTGGACAGAGCTAAGGAGAGTCAGCCCCACATCCTGGCAGGGCTGCTCCATCCCAGTTGACTCATGTATGACTTCTTTGCTGGTCTTCTGCTTCAATGATGTGAGTTTTCTCTCATGGTAGTTGTACTTCTTCAGGCTTCTGTGAGAAATCATGCCAAATAACCTATGAATCCCATCAAAGGCCAGTTATACTGATTCAAGCTATTTTTTTTTCACTTGGTGATGGCTACTTGCTGAGAAGGCGAAGATGATGTTGTGTTCTTCCGCTTTTCCTGTCTAATTAGGTGCAACAGAAAATTCTAGTGCCTTTAATCCTATCACAGACCCTTTCCATTGAAATAACACTTTGAACATCTCTTCATAGGCTATATAAATAATAAAAGAGGTTTTGTTTTCTTAGATACTGCTTCAGAGCACCCATTCCTGCTTTTCTCATCACCTCCTGCCCTGGTGCCAGTGTCACTCACCTTCTCATCTGCACTTCCTGGTGATGTCTAATCAGTACGCTTAAAGTGGCAAAATATTTTATGCAGAATTTTCAAAGTAAGTCCAAATAAAATCAGATTCAGAAATTTAGAGAAGTTAGCATTGTGGAATAGCAAGTTTAGTTTCAGCTTGAGGCTCCAGTGTCCCATACAGGCGCTAGTTGAGGTCTTGGCTGCTCTGCTACCAATTCAGCTCCCTGTTAATGTGCCTGGGGACCTAGTGGAGGATGGTCCATATCCTTGTGCCTCAGTATCCACAAGGTGATCCAAGGGAGGCTCCTGGCTCCTGGCTTCAGACCAGCCCACCTCTCTAGTCATTGCTGCCATGTGGGGAGTAAACTAGAGGATGGAAGAGCTTGCTCACTTGCTCTCTTTCTCTCTCCCCCTTTCTTTGTAACTGCATTTTAAATAAATAAATGAATCTTTAAAAAGAAAGAAAAAAACAGAACTTTATCCAGAAAGCAATGGACCACCCTTTAACATGTTTTTTGTTCATGAACATTACTGAGAAATACTATGAGTGATGGAAGTATATGCAACCAGCTGCTTATTACAACATACGTTACCCCATTATTTATTTTGTCAAACGATCTCCTATTTTATGGATAAAAATTCGAGACATAAAGTTCTATGATTTATGCTTGGGTTCATGCTTTTTATGCACAACTTTGGAGTTGCTTTGCTCATTGAGGGAGATAAGAGTTTTAACATTCATGTAACTGATTTATGCATGCATGTCTAACATAATTTGATTTAAAAATCAACACCTTTTTAGGTGAGGTGAGTGTTTGCTATATTTAACGTATTGTCCTTCTAATTATAAAAATTTGGTTCTTATTCATTAAATAAGTTCCAATGGATTTGTAATGTTGGCATTAAAATAATGTTTTTATTGTTGTGGAATTGGAAGCTAATATCAGAAAGACTTTAATTCCGTTTCATCCAAGCTGACTTTCAGTGCTTAGTGTTTGAGCTGCAGTCATATTTTTTCTTTCTTTTTTGTGGGGAGGGGGAGCAATAAAAGCAATTAGGTTACCTAATTTCACTTTTCTGGTTTAAAGTCAGTTAGTTAATGCTATAGTTTAGCAAGAAGTTATCTTACACATTTACTTTTTACCTTAAACATTTAGTTTCCTTATTTGACAGGGTGGGTGGGGGTGGAGATACCTGCTGCTGGCCCATTTCCCAGGTGGCTGCAGCAGCCTGGGCTGGCCCAGAGCTCCCACTAGGGTGCTAGGTGCCGAAACACTGGGTTCTTGTGCTGTCTCTCAAGGTACTTCAGCAGGGAGCGGGATTGGAAGTGGAAAAGCTAGTCAGGACCCACATAGAACACTGGTGTCAGAGGCTCCTGTGTCAAATTCTATATAAATGCCTTAAGACACTGACATATAGAGTTTTGAGTCTCCTATAACTTAAAAGCAAAGAAACCAATCTATTTTAATGGTTATGAGATTACACTGGAAAAAAGGAAATAAGAATAATTATTTTAATCTCTTGTTCATTCTGTTACTCATCTGTAGTGATTGTTTGACTAATATCAGATGGATTAACCAGTAGGTATTATCCCAAACTTTCCTTGCTGTGGCTATCCCTGCAAGGGATTAAATTAAGAAGAGGAAGTTGGAATTTCATTTAATAAAAACCTCAAATAAGCTATTAGAATTTAATGAAACTGTTAATCTTGGCCCTGCTGATCATTCAGACAAAGCCTTTTTCAATACCTTAAAAACCTCCTATACTGTTTTTGTGTCTCCCTAAATCTAAGATTGCACATGCAAAGTGGTTCCTGGTATATTTGATGCCTCACAGGACAAACGTGGAAGGAACAGGTGACCATACCTTGTCCCAAATGACAGTGATGTCTTTTTCAATTTTTAGAGTATTTATGTCTGTGAAAAGTCATCCATACATAGATGAACATACTGAATTTGTATTTATCCCATCATTTAGAAAGAACATTTCTTTTCAGGTGAGCACATACTTGCTGCAATAAGAAACTCTGTCTATTTTCTGGTTATATATTCTGTCAAAGTTCTTAGTGAGTAACCTTTGTATGAGAAAACATGTAATTATATGCCCCAATTTCCTTATCTGTTAAATAAGAGTAGTAATTGTTTCTACTTCATGATTTTTTTTTTTAAAGAATTAGGTGAAATAGCTCCAGGGGCCAGCAGGCTGCTGAAAGACCTGCCTTGTGCTGGTATGGGGACTATGGATTGTCCCAGAAGAATGTTTGGGAATGTGTGGGAGTAGACCACCGAGGGACTACTTTGCAGGTGTGAAATGATTCTGGGGGTTAAAGGGAGGAGCTGAGTCTGGGTGGCTTGGAGGGAGAAAACTGGAGGCCATGTCTGGGTCACACCAGTGTACCCACCCACATTGGAGACCTGGACTGGACTAGGTGGCAGCACATGCCGCCTGCCAGCACAAACAAAAGCTAAGGCTAGAGGGGACCAGAACAAAGCACCTGCCGGCACACACAAAGGCTGGGACTGGAGGAAGACTGTGCTGGACAAGGCCAGGGTCTGGGAGTGGGCCTGGTGGGGGAACTGGAGGATTTCCCTGCCAGGTGAACATGAGAACCAGGTCTGGAGTGGGCCAGGCAAGACAAGGCTGCACAACTCCTTGGCATGTGTGTTGGCTGGCTCAATGGTGGTGGGTTTGCAGGGGGAGGGGAAGCATGCGGGGTGGCAGGCAAAGCCACACTGGGTTGGGCTGGGCCAGACCAAGCCTTAGCACCCTCTGGCATGCACAGGATCCAAGACAGAGTTAGGCCATCCCGGTCTAGGTTTCTGTAACTGCCTGTTCACATGAGAGTGAGGGTTGGGGAAGTCTGGGCAGGGTTAGGCTGTAGCACCCACCAGTGAGAGTTGGGACTGGGAGTCGGTTTGGACCAGGTTACGCTGTAGCATCTGATGGCAAGTGCTGAGACTGGGATTGGGCCATTCCAAGCTGGATCAGAGCAATCATCAGCATGGGCAAGATCTAAGACTTGGAGCAGGTTTGGAAGGGGAAGTAAGGGGACTCCCCACTAGGATGTGTTTCCCATTGTTCAGCACAGAACCAGGGCCAGACCAGGCTGAACATAACTACAGCGTCTCTTGGCATACATGTGGGTTGGGTTGTAGTGTGTGCCAGACTGGAATAAGCCTCAGCACCCTAAGCCAGAATGGGTGCAGAATTGGCTGGGCTATGTTGTAGTACATGAGAGCCAGGTCTGGACATGGTTCAAGTGGGACTTGGCTGTAGTGCATGCTGGTGAAAGCTAGAATGTGTGCAGACCAGTTGTGCAAGGATGCAGTACCTGCCGGTGAATGCGAGACTAGAGACAGGCCATGGCAGGCTTAGCTGAATACCCATTAGTGTACACAAGATCCATGACTGGGAGCTGATCTTTTAGATGACCCTACGAAAATCCCCTATTAAGACACAGCTTCTGCTGGTGAATATGAGAGTTGAGGCTGAGGACAGTCGGATCAGGCTGGGCTACAGTATGTGTTGGCATATATGTGGGCCTGGAATGAGCGTGGATTGGGCTGGCCAGTCTATAGAACCTGATGGAAGATATGAGAGCCATGTGAGGGTACAGGCCAGGCAGGGTTGGGCTGCCACACCTGCCATTTCACATGAGGGCCAGAATTGGGAGAAGGATGAGCAAAGCCCAGCTGCAGCACCCAACAAAGAGTGCCAAGGCAAGATGGGCCTTGCCAAATGGGACTGAAGCACCCACCATCATGTGTAAGATCCCAGGCTGGATGTGGGCCTAGTAGGGGAGCTTCAGAGACTCCCCTGCTAGGCTACTGCTTCTGCTGGTGAACATAATTGGGATTGAGGGCAGACTAGGTTTAGCAGGGCCTACATGTGTCAGCCTGTATGTGAGGTGGGTGTTGGGAAAGACCAAACTAGACTAGGCCACCACATTCGCTGGTGCATGCACAAGCTAGAGTGTGGACTACTGGGACTTTGCCACAGCATCCACTAGCAAGTACCTGGATTTGGTACAAGTTATGTCAAGTTGGGCCCCTGGCAATTACAAAATCCAAACTAGTAAGGGAAACTGTGGACACTCCTCTGCTAGGCTGCAGCTCCTACTGGTGAGCATGAGAGCCAAAGCTTGTGGTAGGCCAGAGTGGAAAAGGTGACAGTACCTTGGCATACATGTGGTCCCAGTCTGGGTGTGGATCTGGCTGAGCTAGACTGCAATACAGAAGATGGGAGGCAGAACAATTTGGACTGCACCTGCGTGGGAGGCCCGGAAGAGGCTCCTGGCTTCGGACCGGCATAGTATCGGCCCGTTGCGCTCACTTGGGGAGTGAATTATCGGACGGAAGATCTTCCTCTCTGTCTCTCCTCTCTGTATATCCGCCTTTCCAATAAAAAAATAATAAAAATAAATCTTAAAAAAATGGAATAGAAAAGATTAAAATAGAAGAGAATAGAATGAAAATAATTAGGTGAGTTCACAGAATGAACTTAGAATAATATTGACAACATAGGAAATGAAATGCATTTCAAAATATTAGCTGTAAATTGTTTGTTAAATTAATGTTAAAATATGACTACATTAAACTACTCTTCTCCTCAACAAAGTGGTGTTACTAGCCAGGAATGAGATAGGGGGATAGGGGGCTTTGCTCAAGTTTAAGTGATTCTTTTTAGTGCTTTTTCAAATAGCCAGGGATTTTAATAATTTTCCAATTAATAGGAAGCCTTCTAGAACCTTTTCATGTATGAAAGTCATAAATGTGTTTTTAGTAATGATAATGTATTCACTTGCCATCAACTATCAGTGAATTTATTAGGAAATATAGCACATCCTTGAAACAGTTGAACTTAAATTAGTTAATATTAAATTCTGGTCAAGAATCTTGGTGTAAATAAAATCACAAGTATTTTTTTAAAAAGTTGATAGGGCCTAATGTGGTGGCTGAAATGGCTAATCCATCCGCTGCAAGTGCCAGGATCCCATATGGGCATTTGCTCTTGTTCCAGTTACTCCACTTCCCATCCAGCTCCCTGCTTGTGGCATCGGAAAGCAGAGGAGGATGACCCAAAGCCTTGACATGCACCTCCTGTGTGGGAGGCCTGAAAGAAGCTCCTTGCTCCTGGCTTCATTCCAACCAGGGGATGGAAGATCTTTCTGTCTCTCCTCTCCAAATATTTGCCTTTCCAATGAAAATAAATCTTTTAAGAAAATCATTTATTATCTCTTCTTAAATAACCTTGAGATTATAATTTGCTAATGTGAGTATGATGATACTGTAACCAATCCAAAAACAAGATGAATAAATAAGAGTCAGAGCCTGGAGCCAGGAAAAATGAATGCTACTTTTATGCTTAGTAGCAAACTAACTAGAGTTTGCATTTCTTATATTTTTCAGCTGTTGGCTTCTGGTTTTTTTCCATTCACTTTTCACTTTCTGCTAAGATTTTCAACAGCTAGAAACACAAATGGGTCCCATTTTTTCCAAATGGTTGTTTATATTCAGTTTTGATTTGGACAACCAAATGGCCTCTCTGCATGGTCCGCCTCACTCTTGTCTTTCTTGATCACAGCTGCACAGTCGTCTTGGCACATGAATAGTTTTGGGCAGGCAGAATGTCCCGTAAGTGTTCATGGCAGGCTGCATTTGCCTTGTTAGGCGATGTAAGTGCTTGCTGCACCACTTTGTAATTTGTGTCACTTGAATCCAAGAGGGAAGACTTCAGAGAATTTTCAGAGAAAAATATAAAACACGCTCTTTGAAAGTGTGAGAACATAATACATGCTTAGCAGAGAGCATTATCATTGGTGATTTGTGTGTAATTATTTTTCGGTTTTAGGTGGTACTTAAGTTCTTTATCCAAGATGAGAAGATTCATTTGTATACATCATCATTATCCTTCCTGACATGTGCTTTAGTGTCATTAATCTGTGTTTTAGTTCCTGCTGCAGTAATAATGGGGTTGTCTTCCGTGGCTTTATTGTGTTGTCATGTTTTTTTTTTTCACTGATCATCCTCACAGTACAAAAGAAATATCTCATGTGGGGATAAACTCCAAAAGAGCTGACATTTAACAGGCTGGCAAGCATCTAGTTTTCTTTCACTTTGCTTGTCAGGCTGAGAACTGAGGAATTATCATTGACTGCGGTCAAATCAATAGTTTGTAATTTTATGACTGAAAGCATTTCTGAGGCAGCATGTTTCTAAAGTGATGGTTTGTGCATGGGTAGGTGGCTGGACTATTGCGTCAAGCCTGAGAATGATTGGCTGATTTGGAGAAGTTTGAGAGCAAAATGAATCAGGAGTGGCTGCTTTGGAGGGATAGTCACAGTTAGTGATGGGTTGTATTGTAAGGTGCTCAAACTCCAAATCTGCTGATAGAGGCTCAAAGGGAAACAAATGTAAAGCTTAGCAGCAGAGTGTTCATGACTTGGTTTTGGTAGAGTAGCGCACTTTGAAAGAAGAGAGCATCTTACATCACTTCTGCTTGCAGTTGGCGGTAAGGAAAGAACTGTATGGTTCTGGCTTCTGTAGAGAAGAAAATCAAGAACAGGCTGATCAGAGACTGTTCTCTGTACTTCACCACAACAGGCCCTGACCAGAGCCTAAGACACCAAACACATTAGAGCCATAGCGTGATGAAAGGAGATCGGCCAAAGTCATTTATTACTTTGAGAAGTTTTAATAAAGTGTATCCCCAAACAAAAATCAATCTCTGTAACTGCTGCACGCTGTGTAGCTTGCATTAAGACATTTCACACATGGCTTTTCGGTCGTATTTTCATGTCTGTTTCCTTCAAATTAATGTGAGCTCCAGGACGGCAGAGGCCTCATCTTGTTGCTCTCTGTTGTCCCAGGACAAGCACGGTGCCAGGCAGAATGGTGCTAACAATGTTGGAGAATTGCATTGAGCCAAGTGTTACAAGTATTCATTGAAGAATTTAAGCAAATGTTGAATTACAAGTTTTAAGTTGTTCAGGAAGAGTTTAACTAAAAATAGTTTAACTTAAAAAATGAAGGGGAATCAGGGTTGGGGCTCACAGTGTCTAACAGGGTAAGAAGACTAGAACAGAAAGAGTGTCAACATGCCTTGGATCCCATTGCCCTTTTTCATTGCCAGCTGCTCAGATGAATCCTGCTCTTGCAGCCTCCTCTGACCTGGAAAAAATGAAACTCTGCTGCAGTTGGGTAGCAGGAAGCTCCTCTAGGCCAGGTAAATTGTCCGCAGTGTAGAATCCACATGTTGATAGTTAGGCCTTGACATTCTGCATTCAATAAAGAGTATACTGAACATGAATATATTACCAGAAAGTTTCTCCATGTTCAGAAACCCTGCATCTCAGGATACACTGTGATGATCATGGGAATGGTAAAAACGTGGAGACCCAGGTTTAATACTATTTTAGTTTATTATGTGCTGGCACTGAGATAAATGCTATATAAATATCAACTCAGTGCTTTTTCCTAACTCTGTAGGATAGTTAATACAGCTATCCTCATTTAATGTATGAGGAAATCATGTCCCAGGTTATGCACAGGAACCAGGATAAGCCCCAGTCACACTGGCCTTGCAGGTAGTGTTCTTTGCTGATCCATGTTGGTTGCCAGTCTCTTGTTTGGTTGTTTAATGAAAGACAGCGATTTGAGGAAGCTATGATTCGAATTGTCTGGTATAATGTTCTTTAAAACTATGTTTATAAATGCCAGAGTCTTTGACATTGCTGTCTTAAAGTTTCTACTTCTGGGAAAGCATAATGTACCCAGCTATGTGCTCAGTACCCTAGAAAAGGCAAATGTAGATAAAACATACATGTGTTCAGAAGCCTTCCATTAAATATCAAGGTGTAATGGACAGAGTTCTCTGTGTGTGTCACTGGAAGGGCCCAAACTCAATGTGGCATGGATCAAAAACAGGCAGAGATGATGCTTGGTTGAGTCAGATGATAAACTTTTTGAGTCTGTAACACTTTGCGATGTTTAAAGGGTTGTTAAAACTTGGAAACAAATGGAACTTTTTTGGAGTACAAGGAAAAGACAGACAGAAGTGTAGGAAAAAAGTAAAGCAAAAATCGTAGTGGTAGAACCAGTAACAGGTTTGTCTTGGACCTTGGCATGTATGGGTTGTAACAAAGACACCTGTACTTACATGGAAAACACATGGGAGGATGCATGGTAATTATTGAGGACAGAAATGATTTGTGCCCAAGAAATGTTCACTGTATTGATGGTTAAGATGGGGTAAGGACAAACTCTATGATCTATTACAGTGATGTCAAAATGAGAAGTGATAGAGCAGATACAGCTAAATGGGACAAAAGAATAAACAGGAAAGCAAATGAAACTGCATTCACAAAGAACAACGGCAAGAAGATAGATCATTTTTTCCAAATCACTCTATGAGCATGGACTAAAAAGGGACTGGTGTTGTGCCATAGTAGAGGAACCAGATGCTTGTGATGTTGCCATCCTATTTGATTGCCAGTTTAAGTCTGGGCTACTTCAGTTCTTGTCCAGCTCTCTGATAATGCACCTGGAAAAGCAGAAGATGCTAAAGTGCATGGCCTATTCCAACCTGTGTGGACAACCTGGATGAAGTTCTTAGCTCCTTCCTTCAGGATGACCATTGTAGGCATTTGAGGATGGAAGATATTCTCTCTCTCTCTCTCTCTCTTTATGTGTGTGTCTTTCTGTAACTCTGCCTTTCAAATCAAGAAAATAAATATTTTTAAAATGGAATGCCTTGCCATATCGCACTGGGCCATACATTGGGAGCCTCCATAGAGCTCAGAGCTTTCACTGAATTATGCTAACATCCTGGCTGGGTTGCAAAAACAGGTATAATTGCTTCTCCAGGCTGTTTTAGGGTAGAGAAAGTGATACTTGCATATACTATGCAGCAGTGACATAGAAACAAGCTTCAGCTCCAGCTGTAGTGTACAGAATATTATAGTGTGCAGCTTCCATTGTGTATGTATTTTATCCCAAATTAATATCACAGTGCTCTTCTGTTTTCAGAATTATTCTTATTTTTATAAAGATATGATTTATTAATATGTATTATTTTTCACAGTTAAATCTTCTTTTTAAAAATATTTTTATTGGGCCTGGCGCGGTGGCGCAAGTGGTTAAAGGTCCTCGCCTTGCACGCCCGGGATCCCATATGGGCGCCGGTTCTAATCCCGGCAGCCCCGCTTCCCTTCCAGCTCCCTGCCTGTGGCCTGGGAAAGCAGTCGAGGACGGCCCAACGCTTTGGGAACCTGCACCCGTGTGGGAGACCCGGAAGAGGCTCCTGGCTTCGGATCGGCATAGTATCGGCCCGTTGCGCTCACTTGGGGAGTGAATCATCGGATGGAAGATCTTCCTCTCTGTCTCTCCTCTCTGTATATCTGCCTTTCCAATCAAAAAATAATAAAAATAAATCTTTAAAAAAAATATTTTTATTGGAAAGCAAATTTACAAAGAAACAAAGACAGAGAAATTTCTTTCATCCATTGACTTTCTCCCTAAGAGGCAACAATGGCTGCAGCAGAGCCAATCTGAAGCCAGGAGCCAGGAGCTCCTTCCAGGTCTCCCATGCCGGTGCAGGGTCCCAATGACTTGGACTATCTTCCACCACTTTCCCAGGCCTCAGGCAGGGAACTAGATGGGAAGTGGAACAGCCAGAACATGAACTGGTGCCCATATGGGATGCTGGTATAGGATTGGCTAGTTACATAAAGTGCAGTTAGTTAACGGGTAGGTTCAAGCAGAGACATGGTTCAAATCATAATTTTGCCACTTTTTTGGCTATGTAACCTCAGACTAGTTTACAGGGGTGAAAACCTCAGTTGACCATCATCTCATGGTGATGGTAAGACCTCTCTCTCCCTGGCAACAGTGACCCATGACCCCTGAATAAAAGAGCTCAACTATGGCTTTTTCTGTGACCATCCTACTGCTGTCTGGGCCACAGTTTCTGACATTTTTGTTACTGGTTAAATATCTGCATGAAAAAAATTGTAAAAACAAATATACTTATAAATAAAAGTTCTTTGAAGTGGAACTGTATGATGTAACACAAGTTTCTAGATGAATTCTAATACTCAGATTACACAGAGCACTGTCCTAGCCAGAGTTTTCTAGACACTATTTTCAGGCAAAGATAAAGCACTTCATTTGGGATTTACAAATCTAGGTCAGTGATGTGAGGAAAAAGAGAAGGAAGTCAGGAAAAGCCACCCAGCAATATGATTTCACTCTAGTGAGATAGTTAAGACAGTCAAACTCATAAAAACAGAAAGACTGGTGGTTGCAAGGGTCTGAGAGGAAGGGAAATGAGGGCTTGGTGAGCTTTTCTAGAAGAAAAAACATCCTAAAAATCTCTTTCACAATAATGTAAATATACTTAACACTCCTCCTGGACTGCAGACTTAGGATATATCTTAAAGGGTGTGTGTGTGTGTGTGTGTGTGTGTGTGTGTGTGTGTAACAAAATGTTTTTAAAGGTAGAAGGAGGCGAGGAAGGAAATGAAACAGCAAGAAGCCATGGTTTGAGGATTGGGTACCACTTCTCAGGATGACTGAAGGACACATCAGCTGCTGCTTCTGCTTGGCTGTGAAGCTTTTCTGGATGGAGTAGAGCTGTCTGCATCAGAGCAGTGCACAGGACAGCGGCATGGGCGTTTTGTGCTCAGAGCCCTCGCACCTCATCATGGATCGGAGGTTTACCACCCGGGGGGGGGTTAATGGCTCTGTATTTCCAGGTTGTGGACCTCTCAAGCTCTGGTGTGAAATGTCAGTTCTCGCATCTATAAGTAGCAGGAAAAGCCAAGATCTCCAGCTGGAGAACTGATTGGTCCAGCTGCCTGTTAGTAGCCATCAGAGAGCACTCAGCACTGCTGCACCTCATTTTTCTTTTCACTAATCTGGGGTCTCGTTGTGAATCACTGTGTCTCATGTTCAAAAGCATTAGGTGACTGCATGGCTGGGGGCAGAGCTTGATTTAGGATTGTTCTCTGCATGTTTTATCCCCTGGGTTTGGAAAGAAAATAAAATGAATCCTAGCTGCTTATTTATCATGTAATGCAGTGGAGAGCAGTTTTAAGAGATTTCCTTTTTAATAAAAAAAAAAAGTTAAATGTTTGATTTTTTTCATAGCCTTTTCAGTGTTCTAAAGATCGGCCAGTATCATGGTAGCAATGTGTTTTCAGCTCCAACTTTGGGCATTTTTTTCACGGAAAGATTTCCTGATAAAGATCACAATTTGCCTTGTTTCTTTTGACCTATTTTCTTTTATTTGACTAGAATCGTCATGACATTTGGGAAGTCAGATTAGTCGGTGTTTCGTAAAGAAAACCGATGAAATGTAAATGGCGCTTTAGAAAATGCAAAAATTACACTTATTCGTCTCTTTATAATGTTGCTGTGCTTTTGTATGTAGGAGAATGAGTCTGTTTTACCTTCAGACGCAGTTCATACAGCACACACCTACGTGCGCAGATGTAAGGATGGAGCACATGAGCTCAGGAAACGGGCTCCTCCAGGTTCTGGGATGCAGAGTCATTTTCAGGTGCATTGGGTGTTCTCTCCTCCACACTCTGTCTTCTTCTTCCCATCACTCTGCATGGAGCTGAGGGTTGTTTTGAGGAATCCGGATAACTGCACTTCTTGTTTCTGCAATATTAGTACTAGCCATGAGCATTAAAGGGCAGTGATTTAGAAAAACATGTGCTCTCAGATCCCATGTGCCCTGACCTTGAGTGCTATGGGATCTCAAAGTTTCTCAGAGTCCTGACGACTTGTGCAAGTTGCACAGACATGGACTATTTTTTCTCTCTTGTTCTTTAAACAAGGCAGTGAAGCCAGTCTGCTTCTGTGCGAGCATGTATGTGATATAAGCATGTGTGATTTCTTCCTCCCATCTAAAATCGGTAGGAACTCCTCTAGATTGGTAACACAGCCCTTGGGAGAGAGGCAGGCAACTAATACTCATAAATTCCTTAGGAATATGAGCTTTGTCTCAATTTTTTATATTATAGACTATAAGTTGCATATTTTTCACATTGATATTATTTTACAGACTTCTAAAAAATTCTTGGTGGCTAGATTATCATTGAGTGAATACTTGACATACATATCCATGAGATTATTTTCCTCTGTCAAAAGGAAAAAGAAATCTGTCCTGAGAAATCAGAACAGATCATCGTTCTTTACCAGCAGATTGTCACTTAAGCCTTCAGGCGCCATGAGGAGTCAGAGAAGGGATGCGTTTGTGATGGTTGGATCTGACGCTTCCAGTTGCTAAAGCCCTAGAAAGGGGAAAAGAAAAAGGAACCCTGCTTATTTATCCAAGGAAATGCTGTCTAGGCAGGGCATTCACTTATAAACTAAATACATTGTTGGATACAAGAGTAACATTTTTTTCTCCCCAACCATAAAAAACAAAGATTTTTTTCCAAATCAAATTCATGTATAAATATTCTAAATTAATACAACTTTCTCAGATACCGTCTGTTCAACAACTTTCAATAAAACTTCATTGAATACCTACCTGGTATGGATTAAATGTTAAGGATTCACAGATAAATAAAGCAGATTCTACCCTCAGGGAACTCACAAGCTACTTAATAATAAATATACATAATAAATGCTCTGGGAACACAATGGAGATGGTGATTAGTTCTGCTGGAGGGGATAGAAAAGACTTTTCGGAAGAAGCTTTGATCTGTGACTGAGAGATAAGTGGATGTATTAGCTAACGTAAATAATGCCAGCTGTTAGATAAACCCCAGATCGCATTGAAGTAGCAAGTCAGGAGTCCGCAGCAGGCCAGGAATGTTGAAGGTGCTCCATGGAGTGGTTTGGGGAGCTGATTTCTTTCTACTGTGGCCTTAGTTTCTTCCAACTCCTTGGAAGGAGAACTCTACAGGTGATCAGCTGTACAGCCCACAAATGGGCCCCATAACTTCTGTTCACATTATTTTCTAGGACTCAGCACAAGGTCACTTTCAACTGCTAGATTTTCAAAGGTGTTTTAACCAAAATCAAAGAGAAGAACATGAATATTAGTATATACAAGTAACCTCGCCATAATATTTTACATTGGAAACTGAGGCTTTGTAGCATTTTAATTAGAAGGACAGGAAAGAGTGTGGGAAGAAGGCAGCACTCTGGAGTGAATGACTCAGTGGGCAGGGAAGACAGTTAAGACTTTCATTTAAGTAGTTACAGGAAGACCATCACTAATCCATGATATTAGCTGCAAATGATTCAGTTTCTAGTGAGTAGGGGACGTCATAATTATATCATTAATATATCACGCATGTTAATTGCCTGCCTGGGCAGTCTTTAAAATGGTCAAAGTAGTGTGGAAAGCTCCTTACCCTGTAGGTGTTTGAAGATCTCAAATCCGGGGTGGGATTTTGGTGCAGTGGTTACCTTGGGATGCCCACATTCCATGTTGGAGTGCCTGGATGAGTTCTGTCTTTCCTCTTGACTTCATTTTCTGCTAATACAGGTAGTAGAAGGAGGCAGTGATGGCTCAAGTACTCCGACCTCAGGGATTCATTTGGCGACCTGCATTCTGTTCCAGGTGCCTGATTTCTGTCTAGCCAAGCCGTGGCTGTTGCAGGCATTTAGAAAGGAACCAAAAGATTGGAGTTGTGTTTTTGGTTTTTTTTTTTTCTCTTCTTCCCTTTCTCTGCCTTTCAAATAAAAATGCATAATTAAAAACTCAAACGAAGCACATACTTGTCTTTGGAAAATAGGCTATTTTTGGGGGATTACTTTTTTCAATTCTTGGTCAGCATGGGCTTGCCTTATTTCATTTAAAAATCTAAATGTCCTTTCCTGTTTCAAACTAAAAACATTGTAAATAAATGTGTGAAAACAGTCTGTCTGAAAATAGCTGATTAATAGAACCTTCACATGTGGGTGTTTGTGAAAGATGTTTAATATCACAAGTGGTTCATTTCATTCATCATTTCTATTTTTTATAACCATACACCGTGTTATGCCTTAAATGGAAGCTTGTAACCATAATAAATTGTTATGTCAGACTTTGTTATGGTTTATAATATCGACAAATATTTTCCCTCTACTAGAAGCATTTTCATTAATGCTTTGTTGGAAAATTGAGAGCCTGTCACTGAAGACAATAACCTCGTGTTCTCTTCCCCCCAGGTTCTCATGTTGGTCTCTCAGATATACGGCGTGTTTTCCTTGCCGATAATTACTTATTAGGTCTCTGTGCCTTGCTTATATTTAAAATCAAGGCAGGGTTATAAAAATCCATTTAGATTTCACTTTGTACCGTCGGGCGGTCATTAACTTGTGACACATGTTGTTAGCATTTTCGGATTATATGTGAAACTTTAAAGCAAATGTGCCACGTTTGTAAGTGAGGTAAATTTAGTGTAAGAGCTAAATGTGTTTATTTTAATGAAGCAAACTGTGAAATGTTTCTCCTTGGGATTAATGAAAGTATAACCTTAAATATACATTCTTATTTAATTCAATTTTCCATTCATGGAGCATCTGCCTAAGAACCAATGATGAATACCAAGACCCAATCCTGCCCTTAAAATACTCATGCCACTGAGGAAAGAAGGCCTCATGTGGAGGAGACTTCTGGGCTTCAGAGGAGGTTAGAAGTGAGGTATAATGAACTCCGCTATTAGTAGTTTCGCTGTGGGATCCACCTTGTACTTTTGGAAGGACCAGTCCTGAGTATTCTTTTACATTGAGTGATGGATCTGTGTATTCTAGGTTGAGGATTTGAGTGTATACAGAAAAAAGAACATAGGAAGACAGAATAACTTTATTATGTTAGAAATATTTTAAAGATTTATTAATTTTTGTTGGAAAGGCAGATCTTCAGAGAGAAGAAGAGACAAGGAGAAAGATCTTCCATCTGTTGATTCACTCCCCAAATAACCGCAACAGCCAGAATTGAGTCGATCTGAAGCCAGAAGCCTGGAGCTTCTTCGAGGTGTCCCATGCAGGTTCAGGGTCCCAAGGGCTATCCTCCACTGCTTTCCCAGGCCACAATCAGAGAGCTGGATGGGAAATGAACAAGCCAAGACATGAATTGTGCCCATATGGATTCCTGTTGCTAGTAAGGAGAGGATTAGCCAATTGAGCCATTGTGCTGGGCCCAGAGAATAATTTTCAATTTATGCTGGTCCTTCAAGCACCTGTTAATAATTACATCCCTCTTAGTTTCTCTACCTGTCTCAGTGCTTTATGTGTCTTATTTTTTAAATCTTTTATCCATTGTTTTGCTGTTCTCCTTTTCCTCTTCATTACATTTAGTTTGTACAGTGGTGGAATGCAAAGTAACATGTGGCAGCCACTCTAGTGTCCTTACCTTAGATCTAATAAAAATTCCAGAGAGCCCCAAAAGTCACATCTATAATTCCTTCTCAGTTTCTCATTTGGACAGTATTTTTATTTTAACTTAAAACATTTTTTTAAAAAATCAATGTTATCTTCCCCAAAGCAGACTACCATAATAAACATATGAAGATGAAAGAGAATAAAGTCATAGCAACCTTAGAATATTTTAGTCATTATTGGTTTAAATCAATCTTCCTATTACTGTAGGAGATAAATTGCAGTTCATTGCCTATGCTGTTTTAATGATCACATATAAAGAATGTAGTTTAAATTCTCTTTGAGATCTGTAGTTTTGTGACTTAACCCTTATTTCACAAGTCTTTGCTTATTCTACGAAACTCTTGTTGTCAGAATGTTCCATTTAACACTGATTTTAGGATTATGTTCTCTTTATGATTGTTAGATATTTTGGCATGCTGTTTTCACATAACAGACTTACTTAAAGTTGTTATATTTGCTTAGAATTGTACAAAGTATTAAACCTACACTGACCCTGTTGCCTCTGAGTGAACTGAGAGAAGCCAGCTGGGAGAAGGTGGAGAAGGATGAACCGACTCCTCCCAGTGTGTGAAGTTGTAGCTCAGCTTAACTGCTTGCATGACTCCTCCATTTGAGTGGTAGACCAGAGTGTCCAGATGTTCGCCTTTCTGACAAGTTTATATAAAACAGTTGGCCCCTAACATAGAAGTAATCTGACAAGAAGCACTGATAAGCTTCACATGCTTGACCTACACATTGGAGGCATGTAGAAGATGAACTTTTCCATTGTAACTCTGACGTGGAGTGTGGCAGATGCTTCACCCAGCCCAAGCTCACTTCCTTGTGGGGTGATGGAAGGATGTATGGAAACCTTGGCCTATGTACTTCATCTGTCAACTTTTTGTTACCATAACTAAAATACCTGAAAGGAGCTTTTTGTGGAGGAAATGATTTAGTTCACCTTGAAGTTTCAAGGCTCACAGTCTAAGACTCGGTGGCCCATTCGTGTCGATTCTATTGGAGGCTGACAGTGGTGGCGCAAAGGTGGAGGAAAGTCACATGGAGAGAGAGGAAGCCGAGAAAAGAGATAGACAGAATATGAACATGATCTATTTGCTTAATCATCCCTCTATTGGAACTAACATCTGTAGGCAGGTCTCCATTGTCTTAAAGATCTCCTGCTATACTCACCTAGATGAGGCCATAATTAAATGATGTCTGTACTCTTAAACCATCAACACTTAGCCTAAGACCTTCTGTTTGAAACATCTGTAATCCATGATACATACATTTCCATAAAAAGCCTGTTGTTCAATACATGTGATATGATGAGGTAGAATTATTGTACTAACAGATGGAACTCATATAATGTGACAGTACTGGGCAAGGGAAAACAAGCTAATGTGATCTTCAACTACCTATTATGAGAGAAGACATGAACCTTACAATAAACACACAAATGTGTGTGTATATATATAATACATATCTTCATTAGACATCTCTAGATTGGAGTCCATTTCTGGTTTGTTGTGGCTGACTTTGTGGATATAATGGAATCATTTTGGGATATCTCTACTGGTACTTGGTTTTCAGTCTGAGAAATGAGGAGGATATGATAAAGGTAACTGAATAATCTGATTTCATGTCAGTTTAGATATAATGGAGTTTGAAAAGTATTCCTCTGTCAAATATCTGTATATGCATGTGTGTATACTATGTGTATGTATTGTGTGTATTATGTACACACAAAAGCAGTCTACCAGCCAGGAGCTGAGCAGATCTGAAGCCAGGAGTTTCTTCTGGGTTTCCCACACCAGTGCAGGTCCCAAGACTTTGGGCCATCCTCAATTGCTGTCCCAGGCCATCAGCAGGGAGCTGGAAGGGAAGTGGAGCAGCCGGGACCTGAACCAGCGCTCATATGGGATCCCAGAGCATACGAGACGAGGACTTTAGCCACGAGGCTACCACGTTGGGCCAACAGGAAGTTTTAAAAAGGAGAAAAGATGGAAGGGCCACTGAGAAAATGCATACATCAACTTATCAATTCTGCTCACAACCAATTCCTATTGGGCAACTCAGAAATGAAATCATTCCCACTTATTTCTAGCTTTCAGAATTGCCAAATTGCCTACACAGAAAGTCGGAATACTAAAGGCTGGTTAATGAAAAGGGTTATAGTTTTCAAAGCAGAATTTAAGAAGAGTTAGTGAAACATAGGAAGAATGTATAGATTACATATGGAAACCTCATTCAGGGAATATAAAAGCCTTATCAGTTTTTTAAAACAAGCCAGTGCTTAGTATACAGCTGAGAACAGGCAAGTTATCTAGGGTGAATGAAAAGGTAAAAGGTTTTGGGAGCTGAGCTTGTTTCTTTCATAAATAATACTGAATAAAGAATACAGAGAAACTGATCAATAAATTATATCATCCATTTTAACATTACTATATCCATAGTATGCGCTAAACACTGGGTTGGGTTAGGAATTGTGAGAGACGTAGATTTTGTGCTTGAGTAGCTCACATTGTGTTGAGGGAAACATGTGGTTTCACTTCTGTTTTCAGTGTGGCTGTTGCTAATATAAACCCTTCTAAGACCATGAGTAATGGGTCACGTGCTTGGGTTCCTACTCTCTTTGTGGGAGGCCTAGATAGATTTCTTAGCTCCTGGCCTCAGCCTGGCCCAGGGCCAGCTAGCTGTTGTAGATATTTGCGGAGTGAAGTAGTGGATGGAAGATCCCTGTCCCTTTGTCTCTGTCATTCTACTTTCAAATAAATAAAACATTCAAGAGAAAAAAAAATTAAAAAAATAAACAAACTTAAGTGTTTACTTGAGAATCAGAGAAACAAAAATAGATTGGAAGAGTCACGGAGACAGCTTTCATCCACTGGCTCATTTGACAGCTCGCAGTCACTGGGGCTGGACCAGACCAAAGCTAGGTGTTTGACATGCATGTCATTGAAAATATGACACTTGGCACTTCCCAGGGTACAGGTTGGCAGCAGAGTTAGGACTCAAACCCAGGCACTCCACAAAAGGAAAGCCTAATCCTGTTCCCAATATCAACTACTATAATCTTTAAATTTTTGAATAAGAAATAAAACATTATATTCAAGGTGTGCATCTCATTCTCTTTGGAATAAAGCAAAATAAAGATGCTTTTGCTCAAAGCTAGCTACAACTTTTCTTCCATGTTTTGGTGTGTAGATCCATCTCCTATTCTCTGTTGTCCTGAAATTAAATACCTTTGGAAACTGTTTTGTTTTATTGTTGTTGAGCGTTAACTGTTTAGTCATCTAATGAGAAAGCTTGGGGAGAAATGCTTTTTGTTATCTCAGGTGTAATCAGAAGTAATTTACATTTGGGGTCTCTTAAGAGTGTATAGCATGCTTGACTTCAGAAGCTTATGCTAAAACATATTGTTTTTAAAAGGAACTTATTAATACATTCGATTCTCGGTGTCACAACAAATGCATGAGAATCACTACGTGACAGTTCTTGTTGATTTCATTATTGATTGTCACCCTTGCCTCTCCTGCTGGCTCGTGGTCTTTTTGCTTATTGAACTCTTCATTCGGGGGAGCACTAAGGTTTTCACTAAAATTGAACTTAAAAAATATGTTATCTAAAATTTATTCCTTTTATGTATGCAGTGGCCTCTCAGCTTTTCAGTAGTAACCCTGTGATTATTACTCTAATTCGAAATACCTTTTTTGCTACTTCTTTTTTTGTAAGCTATTTTTCCATTTTTAAGTAGTGTATATAAACAATCTGGCTAAAACTATAATTGACTCAGTGTTTTAGCCTTTATAGTCTTTCTAGTCATTATCATTCAAGAAAATTTGTTATTTCTCATTTCACTCCTTCACTTTATTTATTGGAAGTTTCCAATAAATATACATTTCAACTTTTTCGAAATCCGGTGCTATTCTATCTATCCATGCTCTTTTTTTATATTAATATGGAGTTAGGTTAACCTGCCATCATCAGTATTGCTTTAACTCAGATCAATATTATAATACCGTTTTACCTATAACTGGATTGTAACAATGCATTGTTCTGCCAGCAGTGGTCCGTAGTGGGCACGGACTAAAGACACCTACAAGTTTTCCCAGCTAAAAAGGAACTCTTTCCTGTAAACTGCCAATTAAGAATCCATTTGGATTAACAAATCCCTCTTAAAAGTGAAAGCTTGCTGGGAATATTAATCCAATCAGCCAGTCATGCCTTTGTGCGTGAGACATATTATTTCAGTGATGTGATCATATTGTTTTCCTCTCAGTGCATAATCCTGCTCACAGTGGTATAGGCACTATGGGTAATGTGAGCCCTTGGAGGCATTCCATGGAAGGGTTTGGCTATCCTTAGAGGGTGGAGAAGGCTATGCTTCTACCGAACCCTTGCAAAATAGATTCCTTGCCGTCCTCTTAGCATGGCCAATTTTCTTATTTTATGAAACAGTGCAATGCAAAATTCAATGTATATGAAACTTACCTAATTTTTTCAAAAATAGCTTATTTGCTGCCAAAAAAAATTTTTTTTTTCTGGAGGCCAGAACTGTGTTACAGCTGGTTCAGCTGCTGCCCGAGATGACTCCATCCAATATGGGCAGATGTTGGGGTCCTGGCTGCTGCCCTGCTGATTCAGCTCCCTGTTAATGCACCTGCAGTCATGTACGTGAGCCTCTGTCATTCCTGTTGGAAGCTCCATTGGAATCCCTGGTTCCTGGCTTCAGGCCACTGTGACCATTTGGGGGACGAACCAGCAAATGAATGATCTCTTTCCCTCCTCTTTTCTCTGTAACTCTGCCTTTCTGATAAATAGATCTTTGAAAATTCTGAAGTTCATGCATACTTTTTCATGATGTACATTTAAAATGTGCATTTTTGTTGTATTTGAAGGTTAGATAAGACAGGAGGGAGGGATAGAGATTGACTGACTGCATCCACTAATTCATTCCTCAGATATCTGCAACAGCCAGTGCTGTGCCAGATCAATCAGGTGCCAAGAATTCAATGTGGGTCTCTCTGTTACTTGAACTGTCATCTTCTGCTTCCCAAAACATATGTGTTATTAGGAAGCTGGATCCCAATGGAGTAGCCAGGACTTGAACCAGGCACCATGCTATTGGGCTGAGTGTCCCAAGAGTCACCTAAGCTGCTGCCACAAATGCATTTCCCCATAAATATGCATATTTATGATTTTAAAGTATTCATTAATCTTTAATTTTATGTATTTTTTTCTGTTTTTATTTGTATGTAGAGGATTATTTTATACATTCCATAGACATGGTTGCAAGAAGATAATCCCACTTTCCTCACGCCTCTGTTCCCTCCCAAACCCTCGCTCTCCCCCCTCTTCATCAGTTGCTAAGACATAATTTTAATTTACTATTTATAAGTGTAATTCTCCATATGTAATAACTTTGAACGAGTAAAAAGTAGGAAGACCCCACTTTCCATAAACAAAGGCTATACATAATAATAATATCCCAAAGTGACTGCCACATATCACAGACTGAGTTCACTGAGCATAATGATCTCAGTTTTGTTGTAACTTTGTTGCAAAAGACAGAATTTCATTCTGTTTTCTGGATGAGTATTATTCCATAGCATATACATACCACATTTCTTAATTCAGTCATAAGTTCATGGTCATTTGAATTGATTCTATTTGTTATCTGTTGTGGATTGAGCTGCAATAAACATGGAGATGCAAATGAATTTTATCTGTTGGTTTCATTTTGTTTGGATAAATTCCCAGGAGTGGGATAGCTGAGTCATGTGTAAATCTAATTTCAGATCTCTAAGGAACTCCATAATGTCCTCCATATTGGTTGTACTAGTTAACCTTCACACGAACAGCGAGTTAGGGTACCATTTTGAAAACCTCTTTTATGTATAGTTTTTTAATAGCATGAAAATAAATTATTTCATATTTCCACATCTTTTTAAAATACTCTTGACTTTTTCCTGTGAATGGGAGTATGAGCTTGATACTCAAACATTATCCTGTTATTTCTAGAACTCCTAATGCAATATTTGGCTTCTGCTGGGAATGGAATAAATGTTGAGTGATGGATCACATTTATTCATCAGTCTGTTTTTCCTTATTGTTTTCTTCGACACCTAATTTAACATTTACTCCATTAAACTAACATGTTTCTGTTATGTGAATTATCACTAAGTTGTTTGTGTATTTTCTGTAGACTTTGGACTCCTGAATTTTGATTCTGTAAACCTGAAATTCTTTTTACTAACAGGTTTATATCTGTATTAGCACAGAGGTGAGTTGGCAGCTTTAACTACCTGGGAGCATCCAGGCATTGCTGCTGTTTGCTATCTATGGATGTCACGTGGTGGGGAGATCCTTCCCATCAGAGCTGTCAGGTGATGCATGAAATGTTTTGGCCCTGACATTCAAGTGGCCTCTGCAGTTCAGTGCTTTGCACCACTTACCTTTTATAGGATCAAAATGTCTGCTAAAACGAGACGTTCGGCTCATTAACTCTTTGTAATGCAATTCTATGCATTTAGTAAATGTCACCAGCACTAATAGAGCTGTTTTACAATATAACTAGGTGAAGTTTCTTTGTATGAAAATGAACTATACTGGGTAAATTATGCAGATGAAGAGAACAGATAGCTGTTGGATAGTGTCAGGTGGATGACACTGGGTGAACTCTGCAAAATGAGACTCTGTGACTGAAACCTCAGTGGGTGATGAGTAAGTGCCTGCACAGGAGTTACATGCGGTAGGCTTGGCCTCCAGGGAGACCTGGAGATGAAGAAGAGTTGATACAGACTTTGAGGGCTGCAAGAAGTTTGACAGTTCAGAGCAGACTGTTTCACCATCAGGGACTTTTGTGCAGACAAATTTAAGGGGTCAGGGTGCTCTGTAGGATTCAAACACAAGACCACAGATTGGAAAACAGGAATTCAGCTGAAGAAGTTCAGAGTGAAAAAAATGACAGACTCATCCAAATGTATGTGTTGAACAGATAGGACACCATGGCTTTTTAATTCCAAACTCAAGCACTAATACGTGTAATAGGATAGGGTGAGGGGATAGCTAGAGGAGTGGAGGGGTGATGGGGAAGGGAAGAGCCATTCTTACAGAAATGTGTGATTTCCCTCCACCCTCATGGCCCCCCATTACACACAGCCCTCCCCCTTTTTTTTAAGATTTTATTTATAGGGTCCACTTTAGTAATGTCCTGGGAAAGAGTGACAGGGACAAAAGATCATAAATGAGGTTAGATTTCTCACATCATTTCTTTTAATGTTTTTGTTTGCTTATTTATTAACTTGTTAGGCAGTTTACTTTGGAAGCTTTCCACTCTGACCAGCTGGAGGAATTGAAGCTAGTTAGATCTCTGGAGTATGCTCTTGGAATGAAGATAATATTGTAATTATGACTCAGGGAGCAAGGCAGAAACACTGAAGGGACCTAAGGTAAACCATTGTTAGTATAGGCTAAGGGCAGCTGTAGACAGAGAAGCCATATTTATGAGAATTTGCCCTCTTCTGTTAAAATATGCCACATTTCAAGAAACAATATACAAAGATTCCACTCTTTTTTTTTTCAGCAGTGGCTCTAGTGATAATACAATAGGAACTGATGATTTTGAATTAAAAATTGATGATTTTTGTGCACAGTGATATTGCCACCATTGACCTTGTTCAATTTGATTGTACAAGTTTAACTTTTCTTCCCCTTCTTGTGACACTCCTAAGGTGGGATGGGAAGGCTGTGACAGACTAGGGTCCTGATAAAGGTCTTCAAACATCTGGCCCCATTGTGCCCATCCTTTACTCCACTGACTCCATGGACAGTGAGGCTACTCTTTCACGCTGGCTGATTGATTGACATTTTCCAGGTCCCGGGCTCTTCTTTCACGAGTCTAGATGATGAATAAGTCATGATTTGGCTTCTAACAGGGATCGTCTCATGATCTCTATTTTGTGATTCATAATCAAGTTTCCTTGATCAGCCTACCAGCTCTGTCAAAAGGTGGCAGAGCTCTTGCTGACATTCACACTTAGCCCTTCCACTACTGGGCAGTTGCCTTGACTCCAGTGGTTCTCAGAACGTTCTCTGCCCCAACTTATTTGGAGATTAAAAACCTGGAGTTATAAGCCATTCCCTCTAATTCTTTTCAGCCCCCATTCTGTGAGTATTTACTGTATGCCATGCATTATAACCAACCTGGGGTAGATATGAGAAGCATTAATGTGGTCTGTGTATACGAGCTTTGGAGTAGTTCTCTTCCTTACTTGTTTTTATGTCCAGTGAGATGCTGAGGGCTGCTTATGTGCATGGAGACACACATCTCTTACTGAACTATTTATTTGCAGTGTGTACTACAGGAAGGCTGCCAGCACTGTGGTATCTTGAAGAGGTTCTTTATCATCTGAACGTGTGAAACTTGTTCAAAACTATAGTGCTCTTTTTCCAACATGAATTGAATCCTTATTCTGCCAATTTTACTTCACTTTTTGCTAGATATCAACCACATTGTGGGAACTGTGAGTTTTAATTGTTGAAATATGTCATAAATTTGACGTTCTCTTTATTTTTTATTGCCTCATTATGTTTCATTTGTCCTTTTCTTTTCTCAGCCTGCAAATTCATATTATTGTCAGAGGAGATAACAGCCGTTTTCACCAGTGTTACTGTTTTCTGTTTCCCAATCCACCCTTCACTTGAAACAACTTTATATGCAGTCTTTCTGACTTTTCCTGTGTAAAATATATAGTGCACAATACCCCAGATTGAACACAGATCCTTCTGGGCTTAGTATTGCAAATCTGTTTATCACTTTATATCCACTTGATGCTCTTTAGGAAGATGTTGGAAATGCTGTAGTTGTTTTACCTCCGCAATCTAGTTAGAATCATGTGCCACACTCGTACATTCTATTTTCAATGTTGGGGTGATCCTCTGGGTAGTATAGTTAGTTTTAGCAACTTGACATCAATTTCTGGATGATTATGAATAATCCAGTGTCAGTTTCTTATTCGGACTCGCATGTCTCTGCTCTTCTCTCTGTTCTCCTTCGTGTCCTCCTTTTCACTTTCTCTCTTTCCCTGCCCCCACCACAAAGGAAGATATTTTCTTACAGATTCATCAGTAGAACATATCCCAACTTCCTCAAGGAAAGATGAGGAAGAGGAAGCTTCTAACAAAAATGCAAAAATAGCAGGACACTTAAGTCAGAAAGAAACACCAAGTCTCTCATAGCAGAAATTCTTTATGGAGTTCTCAGCTGTAAACTATGGAAAAACTGGCAGCCCTTGTAAATCAAACACAAGATAATAGCAGCTTAAGGACAGAGCCCAAGTACTACTGTATAAAGCAGAGAAGAGAGGGTGTGATGGCGTGTAATTTTATACTTCAGTATTGTGATCTGCTGACAAAATGTTTTCTCTTGCTGAACAAAGAATTGGCAAATAGGATGGAAAACAATGAAAACAAAAATGTCAGGCAAAGAAAAGGATGAGGCAAGAGCTGTTATTTTCAAGATGGGAAGCCAGGAAGCCATGCTTTATTCAAACCATGAAATGTGCAGGTTTGGCTCTTCTGTGTCTTGCTCTGTTGAACACCATAGGCACTAGCTGCTAATGTGGCTGCAGAGTACTTCAAAGTGGTATCAGTCTAAACGAAGCTGTAGTTTAATAACTTAGATTGATTACATTTGAAATGGGGTTTTAATACATTGGATTAAGCATAGCATTGGCAAAATTATGAGCTTGGCATCCTTATGTCTTCTTTTAGTGCTTTTTTTTTACATATGAAAATGAGTACATGTATTAATATGAAAATAAATAGGGTGTACATATATATTATGTATTTATATTAAGTGTATAGATTATGATTTGTATGTTATAATGTTTACACAATTAAGATGTGACATATATAGCTTTCATAAATTACATAAGCCAAAGAATACATAGCACTGCTCAAATGAATATCACTTGTAACTGTTTGTATTTTTAAAACATGTATCTACAGAACATTCTAAATTGCATATATGGCTCCCATAGTGATTTTGGTCTAACTCTGTGTTGAATTGGTGTATGTACTTTTTTTTTTAAAGATTTATTTTTATTATTTTTTATTGGAAAGGCGGATATACAGAGAGGAGAGACAGAGAGGAAGATCTTCCGTCCGATGATTCACTCCCCAAGTGAGCGCAACGGCCTATGATATGCCGATCCGAAGCCAGGAGCCTCTTCCGGGTCTCCCACGCGGGTGCAGGTTCCCAAAGCTTTGGGCCGTCCTCGACTGCTTTCCCAGGCCACAGGCAGGGAGCTGGAAGGGAAGCGGGGCTGCCGGGATAGAACCGGCGCCCATATGGGATCCCGGGCATGCAAGGCGAGGACCTTAACCACTGCGCCATTGCGCCGGGCCCGGTGTATGTACTTTTTCTAAGATTTTCACTTTTATCTCTTTAGCTATTTATCTTCTCTGTACTTTCCTTGTCAGTTGGATTTTTAAAGTATCTTATCTATTTTAGAAGTTTTTCTTTTTAAAATGGGAGGTAGATATGAGTAAAGAGAATGCACAGCTTAATTGAAGAATTATTTTTATGGGCACTTTGGAGAAAAACCTCTTAAATAAGGGATTTTAAATACTTTTCAGGAATTTGTATCAAATCTTTATCACTGATAAATATACAAATAACACCAACGAGGACAAAATGATTCAGAATAATTCTCTTTTATTGCTCATAGTAGAAGTAGATGCTACATTGTCTCTGAGAAACAAGACTGCAAACACTTTTTAAAGAGGTGAACGGAAAGCATAATTTTTCACAGCCATGCTGCTTTCTCATGGATCTAAGAATATCAAATTAGATGTTTTCTTTGTGATTGAATTTCTTATTTTTAAAATGCATTTAATACAGATCATCTCTGCATCTGGTTCTTGTGACAGAATATGTTGACTCCTCTCCAGGCTGGAGAAGCAGTTTCTTCTGCCTCAATCTTGATTGCATCCTGTCCTAGCTCCTTGATGTTAGAAAAGTCACCTCATCTCTTCCAGCTTCATTTATGTTAAACACAACGTTTAAATATTCATACTAGCTACTCATTGGATTGTTGTGAGGAGTAAATGAGATCATTATCTAAGACATTCAAGTTTTCGTTTATCTCCCTAGGTTAGCCCTGTGTTTTCTGATGAGATAAATCCATAGAAGGTGTATGATTTTTTTTTTTTTTCCTCTTAGATCTTTAAAGATTGAAAAGCACTTTTGGCATTCAAACTCAACGCTTCTATGCCCTGGGTTAGGAGCCAGAAATTATTACCAGCCAAAAGAGTTCAAGGTTCTGTGACAAAATCTTGAATGAATACAGTGCTACTAGCCCATTGTTAAAACCTAAAATCTTGACATTGGTGCTACCCTGATGTTTGTATCACTCATGCTGTATAGGTACATAGGACTTAGGATGACCCAGTTACATTTGGATGCCCAGAATTAGCCAGGGGAAGTACCACCTGGGATTAGATTTTTCTTTTTACAAAGTGAAAATATGAATAAGAAGTCCACACAAAGCACAAATTCTTAGTGATCTGGGCAATAAAGAGACATGTGTCAATCACTGGGAATCCAACATGCATGGTACAGTAACTGGCAGGCCAGTACGCTCACATAGCTCAAATCCTCATTACTGAACTCACTTCAGGAGCATGTTTTTAGAAGAGGTTCGGAAAAAATGTCAGGACTCTGGCCTGTAGAAGAGAGTCAGTAAAATAGGGTCACAGGAGCGTAGGGCAGAGGCTTGGCTTCTTCGGTTCAGTAGAACCCATGCGTAAGAAAGATGAACAGCCCGGGAACAGAGAAGCGGCTCGAGGACTCTGTCTCAGCGGATTTGTAGCAAGATTAGCCTGATGCTGATTTTTCCTCAGTGAAAAAATAGTGACCTAGTATTGTAAAAGGAGGATGGGCTTGTGGAATGAAAAGAGGAAATTGTATGGAGAACTGTTAAATGTCCCCCTCTTTCCAAGGGAGAAGAAAGAAAAGGAATCAAGTTGTAATCATCTTGGTAGTTTGAGAACCTGAGGCGTGATAACCCACAGTTGGTGCATGGGGCTTGGTGCTAAAGATTCATGTGAAATGTGTAGTACTTGAACAAGTAAGTCCATCATTTGCGGTCAGACTTCTGACTTTCCCTTGTGTTCTAATTGTTTTTGGGCTAATCACTCTGCCATTCTAATCATCAATCTCCTTATCTCTAAAATTGTGGAGCACCCCAGAGGAGTTCTAGAGGGCTTAAATGACGTCATCAAACTACAAGAATGCCATTGTATTTGCAAATATTCAGTATATATTAAGGATAGTGATCCTTATATCTACATTCTAAAGTTCTCTTGTTGCCAGAAGTTACGATGTACAAGTCATTTCTTAGATGACTAGAATAATCAAATCATCTTTCACAAAATCTGATCATTACCAAAGTATATTATAGACCCAATGTTTTTGAGTTTGTGATCCTGAGGTTATGTTCTAACTCATGAATCATGTCACTTCATGAACAAATATCTAAAGTATTCATAGTCAGGCTCAGCATGGCAGGATCCCATATGGATGCTTGTTCATGTCCTGGCAGCTCCACTTCCCATCCAGCAACCTGCTTATGGCCTGGGAATGCAGTGGAGGATGGTCCACTGCCGTGGAACCCTTCTGTGTCAGGGACCCAGAGGAGGCTCCTAGTTGCTGGCTTCAGGTTGGCGCAACTCCTTCCGTTATGGTCACTTGGGGAGTGTACCAGTGAACAAAAGATTGTTCTTTTCTGTCTCTCCTCTCTGTAAATCTGACTTGCCAATGAAAATAAATCTTAGAAAAAAATACTCGTGGTCAAGAATCAAAATTCCTGAGAAGCCCGTGGCCAAAATAAGGTCTAAAAAGCACAGAGAAATGGGTGCGGAGAGTCTTGAGCTTTTGTTTTCTTGCTTGTTTTGTTTTATCTGAGTGGAGAGGTAACAGGAGACGGTGAACTTCCATCCAGGGGCCATCTGTATACCTCAATGTTACTGTAGACACTCTGTGCTGCACCACAGTGACAAGCCACAAAATGAAATCTTCAACACAGCTTACATGACTCCCATGTTCTGACCTCTCCCCTCCTCACTGTCTGTCCTGCTCTGCTGCCTCTTAAGCCCAGTACGTAGCTCTTTCCAAACCCAGAACAATTGTGCTGCTCTGTTTTGAGTTCTTTCAGTCAAAGGGTTCTGACCACCATGAATGACTTACTTTTGCATTTCTCTCCTTGTGAAGCCTCCCTCAATTTCCTTTCTCTGATGATCCCCCCGCCCCTTATAAAATGTTTTTGCACTATGTCTTGTCCTTTTTGCAACAATATTATCACACAATATATATTTGGTGATCACCAATTTAATGTCTTAGAACTTCGATATCATGAGAGCATAAAGTTGGCTTTGTTCCTTGCAGTATCTGATTGCCTGACATTGTACCTCGCACAGGTGGATGTTTTGAATTGTGGACAAAAGAAGAGTAAAACAGCAAGTTCAAAGCAGAACAGAGATACGACAATATTGTTAACTGTTACAAATAATCTCAGAGGGATGCAGGGTTGCAGAGAAGGAACGAAGATAGAGGTTGTGCTGGTGAAACTGAAGAGATAAGAAGTAATGAGATGATTTCATGGGGTGAGAGTGTGAAAGAAACAGACTGAGAGTTCCATGGGACTCACTCAAGGTGACATGGAGGACGATTTGCAGATCCTGAGAAGGAAATAGGCAGGCAGTCCTGGTGAACTGCAGCCTAAGCGAAAACACATCCTGTGTAGCTTCGGGTAATGACACAGCAACTTTCTGGTACTGAAGCAAGGGAAACTGATGTTTAGTTAGCCACACATTTGATTTACTCACCAGATGCACCTGTGAATGTGGCCAGCTCTGCAAACTTTGGTCACTGGTGCTGCTTTCAAGCTTTCATGAAAATCCCAGAGTAGTTGTCAGTCTGCATAGCTCAGTGAATGTTGGAACATTCATCTTTTTACACAATTCCAAAAAAAGATTTGCAGAACAACTGTATGCCAAAGCAAGTGTAGATTCAATTTAAAAGCCTTCTTTTCTAGAAAATGCTATAATGTATTTGTCTAATTTCTGTGTATCATTACAACACCAACTTATCTACCTAGCAAAACTCCTTTCTGGTTATTTTCCTACAAATGTCATATGCAGTTCCCAGTGCCCCTTGCTGGAATTTTTAGCAGCAAAGAAGTATCACTTCAAATACTTAACATATATGCCCCGCTTCTCTCTTCTTTTTTGAAAGTTATATCACCTGTCCCAAGATCTCTCTCTTTTTTTTTTTAAATTCAGTTGTATTATGTTGGAGAGGCCATTATTGGTTGCTAGAAGGGGCAAAGTAAGAAGAGAATGTGTTGTTTACTCTTAACACTGAGGCATATTCTCTATGAGATGGCTTCCAGCTGATAATGTAATACACAGGATGTGGAGAGATTTGTCTCATCCCGGTAGCGTTTGTATGTGGAAGTGCGCCACCGGTGGCTGACTGCCCTCCTCATTGGGCCTGTCCTCCGAGACGTCTTGCTCTCTCTCCCTTGCCACCTTCCTTTTACCTGTCTCACCACCTCTGTTCTCAGGTTTGTGTCTCTCTTGTCACCTCTGTTCCTCTTATCTCCTGCTGCCACTTAAACTTTTCATCTTCCAGGTTTGATCAGGTTTTCCCTTTAGTCATAAAGGAGTCTTGGAGGGACTCCAGGCAGCATGGAGTGAGTCAGAAATTGATGACTAGACTGTCAGCTTACGGTCCTGCCAGGCCACCCTGTCACTGCTGCACCTGGACTGGAACATTTATTATTGACTTCACAGGCCTTTTAGTGGCTTTGTTCCTCTAACTCATTGTTTTTTTCTTTTTTTACTCAGAATTCTTCTTAACCTTTCCCCTCTATGTGTCTCAGAAAATTCTTATCACTGATTTTAACATTGCACCAATGTCTTTACTTTCTTTGTATCTTTTCTTAAAAAGCTTTATTTATTTGAAATGCAAAGTATCAGAGAAAGAAAGGAACCTTCCATTTGTTGGTTCACTCCTCCAGATGGCTGAAAAGGCCAGAACTGAACCAGGCCATGGCCAGGAGCCTGGAAGGCCGTATGGGTTTTCCACATGTGTCTCAGGGGCCCAAGCATTTGGACCATCTCCTGCAGCTTTCCCAGGTGCATTACCAGGGAACCAGAGCAGAAGTGGAGGTGCCAGGGCTTGAACTTGTGGTCAGATGGAATGCTGCATGACTTAAGCATGCTGTGCCACAATGATGGCCCTTCTGTATGAGTGTCTGAAAATCTTTCAAAAAAGCATATAAGTGCATGATAATTTTTACATAAAGCCCAGAACGACTTTGCTTCTTAAATAGTATTGAGAATAATGAAGTAGGCCCACTGCCCAGCTGAATTTTTGAGCACAAATACTTGAAAAAATTTTTGTCCTAGTTTCCAAATATTGTCTATTTCATAGGAATGTTGTTAGTTTTAAGTAGGTTTATGCATGCATGTTAAATAGTATCAGAACTTCTTTCTGTGATTAATATTCGATAAATTTTAGTTGCATTAAGTATACTTATTATTACTGCTATAGTTGAAGCTGGCATAATAGGCAGCCTTTACCTTACCCTTAGTCCTGTATATTTCACTCTTGGTTGTTTTGCTGACACTTCTTAGGGAATCATAAATTCCCTAACGCTACCTTTTAGGTGTGTTTTTATAACTCTCTGACAGTCACAAAACTTAGGTGTTTGTTCCTATCCATCTGTGCAGAATACTATATCTGCAACCGTCCTCTCACACTGATCTAAGACTACACTTTATTTAAATCTCTTGTTTATTTCATACCTGACGAATCAGTCCATCATAGATTTGTATGCCAATAAAATTACCCCTACATCTTCATTCCACTTCCTTCTTTAAGGTACAGTTCAGGGAGGTGGTTTTAATTTTTAAACACTAATCGTTTTAAGCCACTGTTGCCATGGAAACCACATTTCTCATCCTGAAACATGACAGTGCTGATCACCCCTGACAATCCGCAGACCTGGATTTCAGACAATCAAAGGCAGTGCAATTTGGAGGGCTGCGCCTTTAGAATTTTCTGTTTCACAATTTCAAGGAAGCTCAGTTCAGGCTCTCTTCCAATTTGTCAGAAGCAAAAAAAAATCAGGTGGATGGAGAGCTGAATGCTAACTGCAGCCCAGGTATCAGTTCCAAACACGTTTTTATTATTCTCTGGAAAATAAGGTTGTAAAAAAGTAACTACTGAGACAACCTTAATGATGGTACTTTAAGCATGCTGCTGTAATTAAAATTGGAATTTTATTATACTAGACCTCTGAGAGCCTTGCAGATACAGCATTCAGATCTCAGGATTTACAAAGCAAGCAACTTTGATACCTGCTGCTTTGGCTGTGTGGGCCACATGATTCCTTTGTGCCTCTCCTGGTTGCAGTTATGTCAACAACCACCGCTGTCCCGGCCAAAAGCAGCGAGCATCTGTGTTTAGAATACTGCCCTGTAGTGACGGTGCCATAGCTTCCAGCATTTATACTTTGGAAACATCGGGGGAAAGAAAGGAGCTAGCTACTCTTTCCCCTTTGATTTCTCTTGGAATAAAACTTTTATGTATTGTGCAGTGAGGTTAAAATCCTACAAGGCATATTGGTTAAAATTTGGAGAGGGCTCCCTCACTTCGGTGGAATATCATATCTGTTTGATTCTTCATTTACCTGGCAGGTGGATTAGAAATTAGTCGTAAAGCCACAGAGGAGAGTGGTTCTGAAATACTTCGGTGAGTATTGTTTTTCTCCCAGGATGAGAATTTTGAGGACTGAAAGTTCAGAAATGGTGACTCCATCGTCCTCAGTGGGACCTACTTGCTTTCCGTTTTCCCTGCATGACAGTGTTGGGCACATTTGTTTGCCTGAGATCCCAGGAGAGCGCCTGGGCTGCAGCATCCAGTCCCAGGGAGGAAATGGGGGAAGGACAAGAGTCACACTCACACCAAGGTAGCTTTCTGTTTTCTCCAGAAGCCACATCCAAAAACGTTCACTCACATCTGATCAGCCAGAAGTTAGTCATGTGTAAAATACACTTTATCAACTGGGTATTTTGCTGTGCTTGTAAAAAATAAGTCAGTGTACTGAATTAAGGAAAAGCACAGAAGGGGTATTGGTATAGTAATTTAAATGTCTTTAACACAGCTCAGAGTGTAGGAAGCTGAGGATAAATGGCAGATCCCAGGCTGGTGTGTGGCATCCAGTATAGGAGTGGTGGTTCTAATATGGTCAGCTTCTGATGCAGCGACCTGCTGCTGTGCCTGGGAAAGCAGCAGAAGATACATGGCTCAAGGGTTTGGGCCTTTGCCACTCACACAAGAGACCCGGATAAACTTCCGTGCTCCCAGTTTCATCGTGGCCTGGATTGACCCATCGCAACAACTTGTAGAGTGAAGCAACAGCTGAAAGATATTTGTCTTTCTGCTGCTTCTCTCTCTGTCATTCTGCCTTTCAAACAAATATATAAATCCTTAAAATAAGTAGTCAGCATATCCCAACTCCAGTTTTTTTGCAGGAGCAAATATTCAGCATAAAAATAATCACAAGTTGAAATTTTTCCTCTTAGTACCAGGGTTGCCCTACATTATTATAAAAAGTAGCTCCAAGTCAATCTGTAATGACTTTTCTGAATTACTGACTAATGTATTCCGTAAATACTTTCATGTTAATATCTTACATTATTTTTTATTATGTCAACTGGATAGGAAAGAATGAGTGATTCTCAGTCTTTTTTATTTAAAAAAAAATTCCTTACAAAACCTGAAAAAGGTGTAGTTTGTAGATATGCTGGGAGAGGTGAAACGTCCTCAGCACATTTAACACAGCTAGACCTTGCCTCTGTTATCAGGCTGCTGGAACCCGTGGGAATCACTCTGCCATGCAGAATTCTCTTACGATTTTTAAAAAAGGTTATTTCTATTTGAAACACAGACCTTACAAAGAGAAGGAAGGAGAGAGAACGTGAGATCTTTCATGCACTGATTCACTCCCCAAGTGGCTGCAATAGCCGGAGCTGAACCAATCCAGAGCCAGGCGCTTCTTCCCAGGTCTCCTGTGAGAATGCAGGGGAGACTTCGGCTGTCCTCTCCTGCTTTGTCAGGTCACAAACAGGGAGCTGTATTGAAGTGAGACACCCGGAACACGAACCATCACCCATATGGGATGTTGGTGCCGACAAGGCTTGAGATGTATCAAACATCTAATGACAAAGATATTTTGGATAGCATGGATATTTTCATGTTTCTTTGTAGTTTTATGTGATATAGTTTCGTCCAAATTTGTTTCTCATTTTTAACATGTTTAATGTAATGGTAGTAGTGATCCTTTTTTATGTTGTCTCGTTCTGTTTGCTTAGTTTGTGGAATCTATTCTTCAATAATGCAGTGGGCTTTTTTTGTAAAAAAAAAAAAAATAATAATAAAGTCTGCCAATAGAGAAATCTCTAATGAGATCTCCTCAGTAGTAAAGATACAAAGATACGTATCTGGAGGCCCTCTTGGGATCTTTGGGACTCAAAGTTAGAAGATTAGTTTTAGAGTTTCTGGTTATTTACCAAAGATAAAAATAATTTAAACACTATTAATAATTTTCACACATGAATGGCTTCAATATTCCATACTGATACAATGTCACTGATTTTTTCTATAGTATGTAGAGTATCTAAAGGCTGAGAGACAGTGAGTACATACAGAACTTTTTTCTTTTGCATATTTGGAAAAAGTGATGACTTTTTTGCATTCCAGCTCAGTGCTTTGCTCTGGCATCTTTTGCCCCATACAGTGGGCAGAGTGGATACTAGGAGAAGAGTTTATTGCTTCTAGATACTTAAAGAAAAAAAAGGGATTTATTTATTTATTTATTTATTTATTTATTTATTTATTTATCGGAAAGTCAGATCTACAGAGAGGAGAAGAGACAGAGAGGAAGGTCTTCCGTCCATCCACTGGTTTACTCCCCAAGTGGCCACAATGGCTGGAGCTGAAATGATCTGAAGCCAGGAGCCCAGAACCTCTCCTGGGTCTCCAATGCGGGTGCAGTGTCCCAAGGCTTTGGGCCTTCCTTAACGGCCTTCCCAGGCCACAAGCAGGGAGCTGGATGGGAAGAGGGGCCACTGGGATTAAAACCAGCACTCATATGGGATCCTGGTGTGAGCAAGGCAAGGACTTCAGCCACTAGGCCACTGTGCTGGGCCCAAAATTCTTAAATCTTACACACACACACACACACGCACGCACACAAATACAAAGCCAACATGCAGAATAATTTTTAAAAATCACATGGTGAATGATGTTGAGTTTTAACCCCATTACAAGAAATGGAAAAATTTATACTGTTACCCCATTCTCCCATAACATTATAAGTGAATGCATGCCTTCTCTTAATACAGGCATGTGCATATATCCATATAACAGATGTGTGTAATCATCTGATCCTCACTTTCAGATCTGTGTGTAAGGACAAGGCTAGTGGTGCACAGTAAGTTTCTCCCTGGGATGCTAGCATCTTAAGTCAGAATTCCGATTCAACTCCCAACTGCTTCCCTTCTAATCCAACTTTCTGCTTGTGTGCCTGGAAAAGCAGTGAGGCTGGCCCAAGTTCTTAGGCCTCTGCCACCCATGGGGGAGACCAATATGGAATTCCTGGCTCCTGGCTTTCAGTGAACTCAATCCCAACTGTTGCAACCATTTGGAGACTGAACCGTAGGATGGAATATCTCTCTCTACTTTTCTAATAACTCTTATTTATTCATCAAGATGAAACACCTGAACTTTGACAGACTGCAACTATGTAATAGAGAATTCTGTATTGTCTTTAGAAAAAGAGTTCTTACATTTTATACTAACGACCTAAATTCTCTGGTTATTTAACATCATTTACAATATGTGTTTAATTTGAAATATCAGTTATATCATCTAACATCATGAAGGGTACATTGGATTTCTTGAGAAAATTCACATTTATTCCTGACAACTGGTGCCGTTTGATTTTAGGGTGCAGCTCATCTTGCATAATGGACAAAAATGAAGGTGGTGGCCAGCTTTACAGCTTCACCTTCTTTTAGCTCAGTGTTGCTTTGAAAGCTGTCCTAAAAACAGTCTGCTCGATGGAGTGTAGTCTACATATGCTTGCAATGTATGTTGGGACCTCTGCGGACATAAATATTGTAGCTGTGTGTTAGGCTACTTCACTGATTTTTTAGGGATCATTATAAGTTATAAATAATTACATTAGTTACTAAGAAATTACAAGTATTGTTAATCACAAATAAATGCTTATACCTTTACAAATTAGTCGTTCATATCCCCACATCACAATTTGGAAAGCAAAGACACGAGTCATGGTGGTGACGTCTTGTACAATGTGGATTTGTACTGACGAAGCTCAGGAATGTGCACTGATACAGTTAATCAGCCAGTTCTAAGAATGGGAAAGACCATGGCACCTCCTTACGTACCCATGTGTTTTCTGGTTCTCTTGTGGTAGGGCAAGGACAGTTACCAGGTCTATGCAGTGACCTGTCAGTATGTGTTGTTGTGCTATGATAACTGTGAAGACCATGGTACAATAAAGGTGAAGTGGCCTGGATCATGGTTACCACCTGGAGTGTGGCCACCCTTAATTCTCTCACAGCCTGCACTAGATTAGGCAGGACAAACAAGCTTTTTGGAGTTATTCTCTGCATTCGTTCATGGATATATTAAAGTCATTTCCATTTTACATTTGACAAAAGTGACTGAAACCTATAAAGCCAAGGTATTTCTCCGACCCGCAGAATGATAATTTTATGTATTCCATAGTGCTAAGGCTTACAGTGATTTTAACTGCTGTTTTTTGGCTAAAATAATTTTATCTTTCTTCACTTTGGAAATTGCTGGTCCAGCTTTTTAAAGAAACTGTAATATAGTGAGAGAGAATCAATCGTGGGTCATGGTCATTTTGCTTATTTTTCTAGTAGCAAATTTGGAGCATTTTGTGTGTATGTGAGTTGGTGTGTTCTCCAGCATCCGCGCTCACATCTCTGTCATGCTAGGTGATTCAGCCTGGGTAGGCGATGGCTGCAGACACAGTGTGCGCTGGGAGCAGGGAGATCTGGTCCCGATTATGAGTGTCATTTATTCACTGTACGATCTTTGCAAATCACTGAGCTTCTCCGTCTACTTGCATTGAAGAGTTTCCTTAAGTTAGATTTTCAGATTGTGGATCGCACACACTAGTAAGTTATGAATCTTCAGAAACTGGAATTTCAGAAGACTTTTTTTTAAGGATTTATTTATTTTTATTGGAAAGCAGATATACAGAGAGGAGAGACAGGAAGATCTTCCATCTGATGATTCACTCCCCAAGTGACCGCAAGGGCTGGAGCTGAACCAATCCAAAGCTAGGAGCCAGGAGCTCCTCTGGGTCTCCCATGTGGGTGCAGGGTCCCAAGGCTTTGGGCCGCCCTTGACTGCTTCCCCAGGCCACAAGCAGGGAGCTGGATTAGAACCTGCGACCACATGGGATCCCGGGTGTGTGCAAGGCGAGGACTTGAACCACTATGCTATTGTGCTGGGCTCCAGAATACTTATTGTATGGTAACAGTAACTTCTGTTGTATCAAAGTTGTGTGCATGCATTTATATAATAAAAAAGTGTATACATGGATGCAGTATTAAAGATATTTTTTAGTGTAAGCACAGGCAAAATTGGCAAAACATTGACAAAAAAACAACATCTTTTCATGCTCTGATATAGAATGATCCTCTGAATTTCACATGTACATATGATTTAACAGTTTCCAAATGTATTCATAACATTAGGGCTGATGTTGCGGTGCAGTGGACTAAGCTGCTGCCTACAATAATAGCTTCCCATATTAGCACTGGTTCAAGTCTCTATTGCTTCAATTCTGATCCAGTTCCCTGATGATGAATCTGGAAAAAATAAGCAAAATATGGCCCGTGCATACAGGTTACATTTGTTGTACTCTGTTACAATAGATTAGGAAAAATATATTTATCTCACTAGATGTAATTGCTTATTGCATTTGGGTGTCCAAATTGAGAAAAAAATTATGTGGGTTTCCATCATCAGGAGATAGAAAGGCCACGTCTTCATGCCACCGTGGCTGACATTGGGCCAGCCCTCTGTAGACTCACAAGTGAGCCTCCCACTTCTCGAGGCAGTCATTTGCTGAGATTCTGGGATGATGTGGTGAGCCAAGGGAGGCAAGTCCATTACTCGTGTGTCCGTTGCAAAAGCACATAGACAGAGCAAGGATTTTCTAGAGGAAACTTCCTGTGCTGTGGATTACCACATCATCATCAGACCAAGACTCAGTGTAGTTTGCCTGATGTGATATTCAGTTACTGCCATTTGATGATGTCTCCTTTGTATAGCTATGCATTTTTCATGCACCCTTGGTCAAATCATGAGCTAGAAATAGCTGAATTCTAAGACATTTTGGATGTTTCTTTGAAACTTTCTTGTTTACTTGAATTAAAATGTGCTAATGTCTCAATCATTTGCAGTAAATTCTTCCTGTTAAATTATAAAAGTATGAAATGTTAGTTGGTTCTTAGAAGTCCTGGCTCATACAGCAGCCTTCTCTGATTAACAGCTGTCCTTGTGTTGGGAGGGAAGCACTCACATACCCTCAGCAGAATCCGTGCCCTTTTTTTGGATGCTTCTAGTTGCTAAGTTGTTCCTTTAACAGCGTGTAAAAATCTTCCCTTGTCATTTGCCCTTGCTTTTATCACTGCCTTCCCAGGAATGTATAATTGTGCCCGTGATTCTGGTATGTTACAGCATTTGGGTTAGGAATCGGTAGCGTAATCAGTCTCACATTCTCATCGTTATGCAAGTTCTCTTGTTGTGTGTCTCTGTGTGGTAAGCATACATCCCATCATGCATGGTCCAACCTTATGCCTGAATCTCAGCAAAAGGCATCAGAGACACCTCTCTTCGGTCTCATTTCCTAATTGAACAATAAATTATCTAGTCGCTCTATGTGCCTGCCATTTTTTTCCTGCAGATTTATGTAACTCAAGGTGCTCTGTGAGGAAAGAATGAAAATGGTTCAGAAATATCTGTGCTTAAGCACCCCTTCCGTAGATTCGCAGATAGCATTGGGAGATGAAATCTGCTTTCCTTTGTATCCTGCAGTTTCCTGCTACGATTTAATGATAGAAACGCTTCTTTTCCAAACTCTGTATTTTGCAATTCTCATTTAGATAATTAGCAAGGAAAGTTTTAGTTTCATTGCACTTATTTTTTTTCTAAATGTTAGAAAGATCGCCCCTAAATATTAGCCACAGTGGGTCTTCTTTATGTGTAAAATGATGGAGTTGGAATGGGCCTGTGGATTCAAAAGTCAGAAATCACCTCAAGAGGTACTTCCTCATCTTACTTCTTCAGTGTTGTTGCTCAGCTTTGACTCAGGATCAGCAGGGTGTTAGGGGTGGTAGGAACCCTGAAGTTCCAGTATTGTGGCTAGGGAGGTCTGGCTATGAATCTTAGTGAAAAGAGTCTTCAACTGAAAGTGAGCTCAGGGGCCCAGCGCAGTGGCCTAGCCTCTAAAGTCCTTGCCTTGAACGCGCCAGGATTCCATATGGGCACCGGTTCTGAACCCTGCAGCTCCACTTCCCATCCTGCTCCCTGCTTGTGACCTGGGAAAGCAGTCGAGGACGGCCCAAAGCCTTGGGACCCTGCACCCACATGGGAGACTTGGGGGAAGTTCCTGGCTCCTGGTTTCAGATCAGCAAAGCACGGGCTGTTACATTCACTTGGGGCCGTTGCGGTCACTTGGCGAGTGTATGATTGGACTGAGAATCTTCCTCTCTGTCTCTCCTCATCTTTTTATATCTGACTTTGCAGTAATAAATAAATAAATCTTAAAGAAAGGAAAGTGAGCTCAGGAATTTGAAGATCATTGAAAAGCACTCATCAAAGTATGCCAGAGACAGATCGCCTCAGAAAGGATGTGGTGTCCACGCATAGCACCGATCCCGTCCGTGCTCCCACCCGGAAGAACGCATCGCCCCGGGACGCAGGGTGTTCCATTCACCAGTGTCTCCTATTCAAGAAAATGACCAGTTTTAACCACAAAACAAAACCGAGAGGAAGACTCCCTCTAGAACACGAAATAAAAGTTAAAATCAATATCTTATAAAAATCCACTAATTTAATTTAGTCAATTGGACATGTTGGATTTAAGTGCAGTATCATTTATAATTAAAGAAAAGACCAACATAATTACTGTTCACTGTGCAGCACCATCTTAAGGCACAGGCGGCCTTAAGTCAATTTTTAGATGATCTGTTGAAGATTACGTTTTTAATTCTCTTTCAACTGCACTAATATAAATCACTCTGGCAATACATTTCATGGATTTGCATAATGACAGAGCATAGCAGGATCAGTTATCATTTTTAACTGCTGGGTTTTCTGGCACGATGCTTGCCGTTGCATCTGTGTGTGCATCCTTTCCAGAACGGTGGCGTGTATATTTTCTAAACCCAGGAAATAAGCACCTTTGCAGGAGTTGCAGTGGGTTTTTTTTTTCCCCCTATGATGGGCAAAAATTCTAACCCATTATAAATGACTAAAGAACGTTTTGAAGTTTAAAAGAATCATTGTGCAGAGATGCCTTATGGAGAACATTTTCTGCAAAGTTGGCACATTGCTTGTGCTTAGACAGTTGGCTTGTGCATACTGCCCTCTGTCTACAAAATCCAGAAAGAAGAATGTTCGCCATAAGTAGCATCGTAATAAAGGCAGGCTTCTGCGCTTCCCCTTCCAGGATAGCAGAGACCATTTCCAACCTGGGAGCAAATGATGCTTCTGAAGATCACTAAGGATTAGAGTTCTTAGAACTTGGAACTCTCCTATCAGTTGTAAACAGTAATCGGAGTCTCAGCAGGCTGATCATGTTTTGTTTTGTTTTTTGCCTGAGCTATGTGTTGTAAGGAGGTTGAGAAAGGGAAAGCCTTCAGGGGCAGCTGAGTTAGAATATTCAGGGCAGTCCGTGTTTCCTGTCTTGATAGGGACCGTGAAGTTTATGAGGTTGACAAGATAAAAAGTGGTTGAGTTGAAATCTCCCACCTCCCTTTCTTCTGCATGCCCATAACCTGCTGACTCAGCTCCCATTGCTGTAGAATTTTCAAGAGGTCATGAAGGAAGGGTAAGCAACTAGATTCTAAATCAGTTTTTGCAAGGCCATATGTTTGTGTTCTTAACCCGTTTCCATGTTGAGGAATAACATTTTCTTCAGGGGTATGAAACCTTTCAAATAGTTTTCAATTTAGCTAATTACCAGCATCCACCAGGGAACATTTTAAAAGCAGATTTATGTAGTTGAAAGGCAGCATGACAGGGAGAGAGTGAAAACGGGAAGAGAATCTTCCATCTGCTGTATTATTATCCAGATGTCATGGTCAGGTCAGCACCAGGCTGCCCCCAGGAGCCTGGAACTTTGATGACAAGGATCCAAGGACGTGGGCAATCCTTGCTAGCTTCTCAGGTGCTTTAGCAGAGAGTTGGGTCAGGAGTGGCCAGCTCCACTCCAACAGCTGCCCTGATGTGGGATGCCAGTGTTGGAGGTGGAGGCTTAACTTGCCCCACAACCTGCATCACCAGCCCAGCCTCTCTCAGGAACATTTAACATGCAGATTCCCAAGGCTTCTCTCCTGGAGCCCTGACTTCCAGGACCCTGGTGGCACTTATAGCATCTGTCCCTAGGAGTTGCTAACACTTAGGGCAGGAAACAAGTAATCAAACACTGTAATCTCTTCCTTCCCAAAGATTTGTCTTGTTTCCTCCAAATAGTTAAATTTATGAATGAAAAACATAAATGTGTTCATGTAAATGTAGAATAGAAATAAAGTGCATTCGTTTTTTTTTTTTCCATGTTTCTCGAAGTAGTTTTACTTTGTCATATTTGATCTTCCTAGCCAAGGAAAGAGAGTGAGGATATTATCATGTTTGAAATAAGTAAACTGGCTCTATCATGTGGCCTTCATTTTCCTTAGAGAATGTTATCATCTAAAAAATATCAACAACATGTTCCGGTGTGGTAGCCTAGTGGTTAAAGTCCTCATCTTGCATATGTTGGGATTCCATATAGGTGCTGGTTCATGTCCTGGATGTCCCATTTCCCATCCAGCTCCCTGCTTGTGACCTGGGAAAGCAGTTGAGGACAGCCTAATACTTTGGGAACCTGTACCTACGTGGGAGACCCAGAAGAGGCTCCTGGCTCCTGGTTTTAGTTTGGTTCAGCTCCAGCACTTGTAGCCACTTGGGGAGTGAACCAATGGATAGAAGACCTTTCTGTTTGTCTTTCCTTTTCTCTGTCAATCTGCCTTCCCAATAAAAATAAATAAATCTTAGAAAATTATATCAACAGCAACAAATCCTTCTCAGCTGACCTGAAAAGCACCCTCACTAAGGGGACCCACACACCCGTGAGTGAAAGCTCCACGCTGCCTTGGTGAGTTCGTTTGGTCTGAGAGGTGCCTAGAGACAGGCTGGCCTCCTCAGGGAGTACTCTGTCACGTTATCCTGATAGATGCAACACTTCCCTTCCTAAAGCTTATAGATCCAATGTCTTCAACAAAATCCCCATTGAGGAATCAGCAAGGACAGGAGAAAGCACGCTGTGAACACTGGTTACTGAAACCTGGGCTGTTTATTCCTTTTCCTGTATCCTTGTTTCATGTATGTTGATGTCTTTAACATTTCTGACTTATGTCGAAGCATGGCTGCTCTTGGGCATGGTTGCTCTTGACAACCATTGCTTTTTCCGTCCCACTTCTACTGTCTCCTAAATGTGACGCTGTCCTTCTGGTGTAGGAGCAACAAAGATGGAAAGATGCTTCTGTCCACAAGACATTTATTCTAGAGGGGAAATGGATAAAGGGGCAGAAATATACACAAAATAAACTGCTGAAGTGCATTTATGTCCAAGTGCAGATCTGGTGGATAATAGGAGCTGCTGAATCCAGGAAATGAAGAGAGCCTTGGACCCAAGTGTAGCATGGGCACTGTCAGAAGTGAGACCACGTGACACCTTCCATGAAGTACTGGCAGAGGAGCCAGGGACCAACAGGAGTAGACTATGAAGGGTCTTGTGAGTCTTGCTAAAATGTTTTGATTTTTATGCAGTTGGTGACAGAAAATACTTGAAAGTTAGAAGGATTATTTACTGCAGCTGAAGAGGGGGGAGAAGAAGCAAAAATGAAATCATGTGCTTTAGCCGTGGAGGTTAGAGTAGGAAGCAGGAGGATGTGTAAGAGACGTATCAGGATAGCCTGTAGACTTTGATTGGATGGACGGAGAGATAGATGAATGAGTTGATTGGTGGTTAGTGAGAGAAGACACAAAACTGATTCCTCATTTGCTGGATTGATGACCTGGAAGGTGGGGAATACGTTTGACTAAGTTCATGGAGATAGAATAACAGATGCTCATCAACTAAGATTTAATCACAATTTTGTTATAGCTTAATTAAAGTAATGCTCGATATAAATGGTTTATGAAAGATGCAGTGATTATTTAATAATTTTTGATAGTTCAGAAGCTATAAAAGAAGTAAATATTTATGCTGATCTCTTTCTGAATCATTTATTCAATTCAGTGATAGAAAAATTAAGATTATGTGATATATTTATCCCAGACAGTTCTGATACAGACTTTCACAGTGACAGAATAAAAAGTGAAATAATTAGAGGACACATCTGGCAATCAAATTGGTAATTAAATCTCTTGGTATTATTTACGGATCTTTGAAATCTGTAATCGCTCTCTTAATTCTTAGTCTCACATGCTCATAGTGTTCCTAATAGTTAAATTGTCTTTTTAATGAAACAGTGTCAGCAGAAAAATTGTTGTTCACGTATTTTATATTCTGAAAATACCACATTCTGAAGTTATGAAATTGGTTCTTTATTTCCTAAAGTGCTTATTTGGTTTAAGCTAAACAAAACTGAATTGATGACTAGATTTTTAAAATTAACCAAAAATTGTTCACATTGGTTTACTGCATCATATAGCAAACTTAGAACAACTAAAGACGTCTTGTAGAAATTTTTAATAATAATTAAAATTCTCTGTCTTGTCAAAAGAACCCTGCAGCATGGGGTTTGACTGTGTATGGTCACTGAATGAGCAATGGAGTGAATTTAAATCAATTTTTTAAAAGCTTGCCTCTGCTTGGCTAAGGAAATCCTGTGTCAGGAGACTTTAATGCTTCCATTTACTACTTAGAAGATGTTTCCCAGTCATCCACTGCATACAGGTTGCTTGCTAGGTACTGGGAAGCAGAGGGGGCAGGGCCAATTTTTATTGACAGAGACCCTTAAAGAAAGCAGATGTGGAAACCAGCAAGTTGTGCAACAGTATAAGTTTCTTATTGGCAAAAATGGGTCAACTTAAATAGAGAAAGGAACGAAGGGCCAATAAAATTTCTTAGCAAACATTGCGATGTTGATGAACGATGAGTAGGGAGAATGCTGACTTGTGGAGGGACACGGGCAGTTGTACTGAAAGTGAGAGACTGCAGGGGAAATCCCATCAGTGCAGAGTTCAAACCATTGTTCCGCGGCTTATAGCTGGAATCCAGGACGCTGTGCTTTGGACAAGCGGCTCAGGCAACTCTTCAGACTGCAGTCAAGTTCAGTATAATCACGTTCGACTGCTTGGCTAGAACTTGTTTTGTCTGGCACTTGGTAAGTCATGAGTCAACGTGTGTTGGAGAATGAGATCAGAGGAGATAATTACTGATCTGCTTTTGCATCTATTTTTCCCCCTGTGGTGGCTATGATTAGATGAATTTACTGCCACACTATCTTACTTTGGCTAGCTACCATGATGGCAAAAAGTGAGACAGGGAATTTTTGGTGGAAGAGTTGTAGGTTGTTTTGGCACAAAGAAAAGAGTAAGCTGATGATCTGTTATCCATATTGTTTGTCTTAAAAGGATTTAATAAAGTCAAGGTAAATAACCTGTGAAAATAGTTGAGTATTGAATGTTCATTGATCTCATTTCAGGCATGATTTATTCTGGATTCAAAAATGGATACAGAACTAGAAATATAGAGATGCAAATGATGTGACCCTAGCCCTCAGAGAGCTCACCACCTAGAGGTGAACACAGAAAAAGGAAAATCCTGGGCCCAGCGCGGCGGCCTAGCAGCTAAAGTCCTCACTTTGAACGCGCCGGGATCCCATATGGGCGTCGTTTCTAATCCTGGCAGCTCCACTTCCCATCCAGCTCCCTGCCTATGGCCTGGGAAAGCCGTTGAGGACGGCCCAAAGCCTTGGGACTCTGCACCCGCGTGACTTTACATGATAGTAGTTGCAGGATTTCATCGTAAGTGTTGAACACTGGGCCAAGACTTTTCAGCCGTCATTGTAGTATCTAATCCTAACAGCTCAAATCAGACCCTTACTATGAAATCAGGAAACTGGTTTAGAAGGTAATGATTTACCAAACGTCACCTGGTAACAAGAGATGATACTGCAGTTTCATCTCTGGTCTATAAAATTCCACTTCTTTTTTTAAGATTTATTTCTTTTTATTACAAAGTCAGAAATACAGAGAGATAGAGAGGAAGATCTTCCATCCAATGATTCACTCCCCAATGGGCCACAATGGCCAGTGCTCTGCTGATCCGAAGCCAGGAGCCAGGAACTTCTTTCCGGGTCTCCCACGTGGGTGCAGGGTCCCCAGTCTCTGGGCTGTCCTTGACTGCTTTCCCAGGCCACAGGCAGGGAGCTGGGATGGGAAGTGGGGCTGCCGGGATCAGAACTGGCACCCTTAAGGGATCCCAGCATGTTCAAGGTGTGGACCATAATCATTACACTATCGCGCTGGGCCCTAAAATTCCAACTTCTAAACATATCACGATTACTGAACATTTTCTTTTTTCATCAGTATTTTCTCCTGTCACCTATGTTTGACTTCATTTGTTCATAACTAAATACTCCTGAAATATAATTAAGTTATATATATCTGTATTGAGACCACAATTCTAGGTCAAATTTGAAAGATACACAGAAGCATGATACCTGTGGCTTGTCACGTGCTTTGTGATCACACAAGCAGCCTTATTTGTGTTATATCACTCTAACTTATTTTAGGCTGATAACCAAGTTTGGGCATTTTTTAATCTTTAGGAGATCTTAAAGGCATTAGGATTTTTATATGTAAATTTACCTATTTCATTTGACCAAAGGAATTATAACTTTTTATAGCTTTATTAAATGTTTTAGTATACATTGTGGCAAGAAACCAAACTATTTGAAAATGGAAACATTCATTGTTAGAATTGTAGAATTCTATAGAATTGTTTGGAAGTGGAAGATTTGAAAGCACTAATTTTTTAGAAATGACACTTGAAATCACTAAGACAAACAGTAAATGGCAGTGCTCGTTTAACTGTATTTACTTAATTTTTTTAGTGGTGTGATAGGTTCTCCTGATTATGTATTTTAAAAACAATGAATGCTAAGACTCGTGAGAGTCTTCCTGGTTATAGTCCCTAAGGAACAGATGTGACTCCCCCTTTTAGGGTCCATGACTCACCTGCTCGTGCAACTTGGCCGATAGCTCTTAGGGGGATGCTCAGAGTCTCGGAGTGTTGTTCATCAGGAGTTCTTATGTATGACCCATTGTCACAGACCCAAGCGGGTCAATTCTGAGTCCACAGCTACATTATTGGAGAGTAGATTTGTAGTGTATTCATTATGTGTGCATTCATGCCCCTGGATTTATCATCATTTAGTTTGTAAGACATAGGAATTTACCTAAGTTTGAATCAGGGTGCAGTCAGTTCTTCTATTGAGAGAAATCTCAATGTGGAGTATAAGTAATTCATTCTACCAATAATGTTTTATGCTTTTTAATATCTAATAGCACAGTGAATCTTACTTTATTGATATATGCCAAGGTTTAGGCAAAATTTAATTTTCTTGATGCCAGAACCTTTTGTTGATCTATGGTGAGACACAATTTATCATACTCAGAAAGCTTTCTTGATGATTTAATTATGCTCATAAATTGTAGGTGTCTCCAAGTGTTTTGTATAAAAATTTGCAAATTATATTTCTCAAAGACATATTTACCAGTGGTAACCAAGATGCTTCAGTTTTAATCCATTTGCAGGAACTTTGTTTTCCCTGGTATAAATTTATATTGAAAGAACAGAGTTAATGTATTTCGTATATACAATGTTAAGGCCAGAATAACTTTCCAACATCCTTTCCTCCCCCTTTGTTTCTTTCTTTCTTTCCTTAATTTTTTATGATAACATATTTTCAATTCACTTTGTAGTAGGCTAATCCTCTGCTAAAGAAAGAATTCAACAAGTAGAAAAAGCAAAAACCACCCTTTCCTACAAGCATGGACTGGGACTACAAACAATAATTAAATCTCAAGATATCAATTTCACATATGAGTGTTTTTGGTAATATACTTTATTAAAGCCCAAAGTCTCATTATTTTTTTATTAGGTATATTTTAACCAAATATTTTGAAAATGTTTTTCTTAAAGCAGGAGTCTGAGCAAACAACCTCTGAATTGAGTCATCCGTGTGATCTTTAAATCAATGCTGAATTCTACTTTTCTACTCTAGCAAATTATATCACTGTGATTGAAGAGTGAAAGAAAATACATCTTTTATAAAGTCACAACAGATTGCTTTTTGACACATCTGCTGTGTCTGATCCAAGCATTTAGGAGACCAGGATGGAGTTCCAGGCTTTAGCTTTCAGTCTCACCCTGGCCTGGCCATTGTGGCCATTTGAGAAGTCAGGGAATCAAAGGTTTCTCCCCACCACTCCTGTCTGTCCTTTCTCTCTCTCTCTCTCTCTCTCTCTCTTCTTCCCTCCCTGTCTCTCTCTCTCTTTCTTTCTTTCTTTTTCTTTCTTTTTCTCTCTCTCCCCCTCTTTCCTTCCTTCCTTCCCTCCCTCCTTCCTTCCTTCCATCTCTCTCTTTCATTATATATACCTTTCAAATACATAAATACATCTTAAATAATAATCATTTCCTTTGGGCAAATGAAATGTGGCTTAGTCCCCAACCCTCAGTCCTGAAGGTGGGTCCTAACAGCAATAGGATGTCAATTCCATCCTCACCCACTCCCCCCACCAAGTAGGTATTTGTTCCTGCCCACCTGTGACTCGCCTATCAACTGAGAGGGGATGGTATTGCATTTTTGTGTGACCACTCCCCTTCACAAGCCCCTTTAAAAGGCCCGTGAAGCAGGGGCTCGCTCTCTTTCTGGTCAAGTACTTCTGTTGCTCTGGCACCTCGACTCTTGGCTGACCCAGGACAGGTAATCCCCCGAGCATGGTCCCTGTGTACTGCTTAGATTGGACAATGGATATAGGAATGTTGTTTCTGGTTTGTGTACTGTCAGGAGTTCTGGGAGAAGTGAGGCCTAGCAGTGATGGAATGTGGACAGAGAAGCCTGGAAAAGGTGAATGTCTGCAGCTTTGTAAGTGTGTCAGGTTATTCGTTGCATGTCTCTTAGGATAACTTATATTGTTGGGAAAGCTAGGACATGGGTGATCAGCTTATCGAATGGACTTCAGGGTAATGATCGTTTGTGCTCTGTTATCACCAAGCTTGGTTAATAAAGACTCCCTAATAACGATACGCATCATCCTCATTTGCTGTATGTTATCTGTTGGCCTGAGAATAAAAGGCTGGGCGATTCCTGACGTAAAGAACTCATCCAGTAGGGGTGACAAAAGCAGTTATTCACAGCTGTCTGGAAGTGGAGACGCTTAACGTTGTGGTTAAGATATGCCTTAGCATAGTTGATCCAAAATGCAGTATTTAAGTTTGAGTTCCCGTACTTCTTATGATTCCAGTTCTTTGTTAATGCATAACGTGGGAGGCAGTAATCATGGCTCCAGAACTTGGGGTCCTGGCACCCGTGTGGGGGTGTGGATTGAGTTCCTGACCACTTGCTTTAACCAGGCAGCAGACTCAATTGTGCCTCAATGACGACTCCTGCTTCTCAGTTCTTATCAGCTCAGTGATTAATTCAATAATATTAATTTTATTGAATGATTTACTAGGTGGGAGGCTATATTTTGGTCACTTGAGATGCAAACATGAGCAACAGAGACTAAAATGCAAAACTCTGAAGCTTCTAGTCTCTGGAAATTGCAGAATGCGTCCTTGACCTGATCTGCATGCCTAATCACCACAACTCCTATTAGAAAAATACTTTTTTTTTTAATTTATAGTCTTTCACGTGCTCTTTTCGTTCTCATTTCTGCATTTGAGGATGACTGCTGTGTTTATAAGTCCCATTTTTACATGAATCCCAGCAAACATTGCTTCCTAGCAACCTTTTTTTAGTTCACTCTGATTCTCAGTATAACTCAGATTCAGTCCCATACATCACCTATTTTATATGACTCTATAATCAGAAAGGTTCAGCCCCAAAAATCAGGAAACACAGAACTCAAAATCTGGTTCAACCTGGAGTAACATCATCTTAATCACAATCGTACTGGGCCTCAGTTTTCTAATCCATAAAATTATATATATATATGTACATATATATATATAGATTTTATTTATTTATTTATTTGCAAAGTCAGATATACAGAGGGAGGAGGAGAGACAGAGAGGAAGATCTTAAACATCCATTGATTCACTGCCCTAGTAGCTGCTACGGCAGCCAGAGCTGCGCTGATCCAAAGCCAGGAGCCAGGAACTTCTTCCAGGTTTCCCACAGAGGTGCAGGGTCCCAAGGATTTGGGCCGTCCTCCACTGCTTTCCCAGGCCACAAGCAGGGAGCTGGATGAGAAGTGGAGCTGCCGGGATTAAAACTGGCACCCATATGGGATCCCAGCATGTGCAAGGAAATACTTTAACCACGAGACTACCATGCCAGGCCCAAGAGCAATATTTCTACCTTATATTTATATATAATCATTTGTATTTACTTATTTATACATAATCATGTGTATGAGATCATTTGATAAATGATTAGCAAAGGAATACAAATGGCTTTCAGATCATTAAAAACTAGCAGTTCTTAAATATTTTGATAAACTGCGTCTGTCCTCTAGCACTTCTGCTGTAGACTTTTGGGAGTGCTGCATGCTGATGTTTACTATTTGTAGTTTTGTTGTACTTTCACAACTGATTATCATGTCCCCAAGACAGAGATGTCTTCTTGGAGTATCAGCCTTTTTAGAAAGTGATGGCTCTGGTACAGGGTCTCCCCTCCTTATTTATGTGTTATATGTTATGTATGCCCCATGTCCAGAAGGGCCCATGAGTAGCTCCTTGAAATGAAATTGTTAATATTAATGCAATGAGATGTGTGAGTAGTTAGACTAAGAAACACAAAGGGATCTTCTAACCCAAAACATGTTTTCCTACTGAAAGGTTAAGTTTCCGTTTCCAGTGTTTTGGTTGAAAACTGGAGCAGGGAGTAACTTCAGCCAGTTCACCATGCCATCCCCCTCTCTGAAAATAATTTTGAAACTTGTGTATGTTAGTCAGCAATGCAAGAGCATTCTGGTTTTTTTAAATACGCTTGAAAAATTTTCAAGTCGCTGATTTAAAAACACATTAGCAGAAATATTTTAAATCTCATAGATGTCTTACTATATTTGTTGCTTTTTGTTCATCCTTAAAAGTTGTTTTCTCTTGTTTATTCTTGATTAAAACCATTTGGCTAAGTACTTTTATTTGTTTCAAAATGTTATGTTTTTAGTATTTTCTGTGCTATATACTAAAAGTCCCGACCACTTTCTTTGTATTTTTCATTTTGTTCTAATTCAGAATGACATTTCATCTTTTTTATTAATTTTCCTTTGGTTATGAAAAACATGTCACATGGCAAGGTTTATTAGAGATGAGTCATCAGTATTTTACAGATATATTTACTTCTTGTTTAAAAAAGTCTTACAAAAATGCGCACTTCATACAAACAATATTCTTGGCCAGTAGAGGGAGTCCACTACAACTAAGTGTAAGTAGAACAACGATTCAAATACAGAAAGTAAATACAGACTTAATTTTGTAGACTTTAAAATGTTGAAGCATTTAATTTTAAATATATGACCTAAATCTAATTCATGTTAACATAACTTCATGTATTTTCATTGTGAATGGACTACATATTTATTTGTCTATTCATTTTCATAAATATATCCAACTACATTTTCCTGTTCTTTTGGCATGCTCTGTTTCCAATGAACATGAAGTTTAAAGAGGATATGAACTGGCCCAGGTGTGGTAGCCTGGTCCTAAGGTTTATGCCTTGCAGATGCTGGGATTCTCTTTGGACACCCGTTCTTGTTCCAGCTGCCATGCTTCCTATCCTGCTCCCTCTTGTGACCTGGGAAAGTAGTCGAGGACGGCCCAGAGCCTTGGGACCCTGCACCTGTGTGGGAGACCCGGAAGAGGCTCCAGTCTCCTGGCTTCAGATCAGCACAGCTCTGGTTGCTGTAGCTGCTTGTGGAGTGAATCAATGGACATAAGATCTTCCTCTCTGTCTCTCCTCGTCTCTGTATATCTGGCTTTCCAATCAAAATAAACAATTAAGTCTTAGAATAAAGGATAAGAACATCATATTAAAATAAAATGTGTTTACATTAGAGAGCTGTGTAAAAGCTAGTTTCTCTTAATATTTTAAAGTAAAAAAATGCTGTTAGTCTTAATATATAATCATATCAAATTTTGATTTTGAACTCTTAATTTTTTACTATCAAAGGAACTTCTCTATAGTCTACACATCATAAGATGAAATGTAAATTAGATATAGTATCTTCAGTTTCCTTAGAAACTAGTTGTGCATTAATACACAGAGCATGTGCAGTAACCATGGGCAGTTTGGGAAGCACCTGTTACCTCCTAGTTTAGTGAGAGCGAGCAGTCCTTTCTCACTGCCCCACTGATAGTCGCCAGACTTGTGGCTTAGCCCTCCTTAAGTCTGGCTTATTTTGCTTTGCTGCATTGATGAAGTATGTGAGCGGTTTCATTAGCAAATCTGATGATCAGGCAGATCCAGGAAGACATCCCTGATCCCCTGTGGAAATTCTATCCAAGCAGGCATTAGATCAGATGGTGAAACTGCAGGTTAGAACATATGGGAGTGCCTGAACTCAGTCCCTGACTCCACTCCAGACCAGGACTTCCTGCTGACTGATATCCTGGGAAGCAGTGGTGGCTCCAGTGGTTAGGTTCCACCACTTGTCTGGGAGATTGGACTGAGTTTTTAGCTCATGGCTTCTGCCCTTCCCCTGCAACTTGCCCTGTACTTCCTATTCCTGGTATTTGGGGAGTGAACTAATGGATGGAGTCTCTCTCTCTCTCTCTCTCTCTCTCTCTCTCTCTCTCCTAATTCCTTCTCCCCTTCCCCCACCCCAGCCCTCGTAAAAAGTTTAAAAGTCAACTAATAAAACATGATTTTAGTATTCTAAGTCTTAATCTTCGCTTAAATGATTAGGGATGTTAAAAGAATTCCTTTCATTATATACCTAAAATTTAAATCAATACGATTCTAGACAGGGATTTGATTTCACTTGCTTGCTTTAAAAATGTTTTATTACCTCTAACTTGCTAAATCTTAACTCTTCGTAGAACGAGGTCTGAATCTGTTGGTCTGTACGGATGAGTGGCCTCACTGTTTCCTCCCGCTTGTGGGCATGCACTGTGCATCCTGTGACTCCCGAGAGAGTGCCGTTCTAATAGAATCATGGAAGTAGAATGAGCAGAGTTTGCTTTAAACACTCAAAGGTAATAACAGAAGAGTCTGAAAGATGGTCTTTTATACCATTAGCAGCATTAATAGGAAAAAGACTGTTAACAGATAACCATTTCTTCTATTTCTTTCTAAATGTTCTTAGTAAGGGCCGGCAAGTTAAGCTGCTGTCTCTCTCCAATGCCAGCATCCCACATTGGAGCTCCAGTTCAATTCCTGGCTGCTCTGCTTCCGATCTAGTTCCCTGTTAATATACTTGGGAAAGCAGTGGATGACAGCCCAAGTGTTTGGGTCCCTTCCACCATGGAGGCGACCCAGACGGCACTCCAGGATCCTAGCTCTGACTTGGCTTACTTTGGGCACTTGTAGCCATTTGGGGAGTAAAATGGCAAATGGAGGAGGAGCTCGCTCTCTTTTTCTCTCTCTAACCTCTTGCACTGTGCCTTTAAAATAAATAAATCTTTTAAACTAATGAAAAAGTTAAAAAATAATGAAAAGTTCTTAATAATCTCCCTTAAACAAGATGAATTCCAAATTGATTTACAGTGTTATTCAGAATTAAAATAGCCCTACCTTTATTACTTAAAAAAGGAAAAGCTTAGTAAAATATTCCAAATGAAATTTTAATAATACTGGTAATTTTTTCAGTGTTCTGTGCTGTAATAGCTATACAGAAAATGTTAAAACAAATGGAGGCTTGTTTTGTAAAAATTAAGAGTTTTCTATGCATTCATTATAGGTCGTTAAAAGGAATTTATGATTGCTTAGACTGGGAGCAGTCACCAGGTTTTAACTTGATAAACTAGAATAAGCCAAGAAACATTACCTGAGTAGTTAAAAGAGGATAATGACATTCTTGTCTCTAAATGAAACAGGTCACCTTTTCACTTCGGTGAGCATTGGCTCAGGCAGTAGAAGCACAGAACTGCAGGTGGCGCTGTGGAGAAGACAAACTGAGTTCACTGTCATGGATGAGGTGCTGTTGACTGAGCATAAGCAAGATTATGTTCAGGTTGCTGATCCACATCGTGTATTTTAACTTGACAGTTAGACTGTACTTGGGAAGTCACAATATGTAATCCCTTAGAGGTCAGGACCTAACAGGCCCAGGACTTGTCAGAAACCATGGCTTTGGGAGGCTCACACTGGACCTCTCTTGGAACACGGGGACAGAACTCTTGGAACAGAATTGCAGAGTGAACACACTTTACACAACTTAAAGCATGGAAAGCCAGCTTGCAAGTTGAAAGTGACTGTTTTTAAAATAAGTCTGGAACACGTGTATTTGTTTTAAATCCTACACAGTAAATATTTTGGTGTATTCATTTTTTGTTCCATAGGAGAACTCTATGACAGGATGCTGTTTTTTATTTTTTATGACTTCTATTGCTATTCTGAATAGAAGGATCCTGCTCTCAATCTTACAATCATAGGAAACAGAGAAACAACAGAAACTAAGATGAATGCAGTCCTGTCTTTCCACGTTCTTCATTCATACATGCATTTGTTCAGCGATACTTGGTGTTATAGACAATTAGATGTTTATGTAACAAGGAGAAATGTATATTAAGAGATAAAAATCTCAACATCAGTAGTCTTTTTAAGAGTCTCAGGAGATAAATATTTTGGAGACATTCTTGAAAAAGCCAAACAGAAAAAGTCTGGGCCCAGTGTAGTGGCTCAGGTGCAAATTCCCATCTTGTATGCACCAGGATCCCATATGGGCGCCAGTTCAAGTCCTGGATGCTTTACTTCCTATCTAGTTTCCTGCTTGTGGCCTGGGAAGGCAGTAGAAGACGTCCAAAAGCCTTGGGACCCTGCATCCATATGGGAGACCTGGAAGAAGTTCCTGGCTTCTGGCTTCTGGCTTTGGATTGGCTCAGCTCTGGCCATTTTGGCCACTTGAGGAGTGAACCAACTGATAGAAATATTTTTGTCTATCTCATTCTCTCTCTAAACCTACCTTTCCAATAAAAATAAATTTAAAAAAACAAAAAGTACTTTGATGGAGCTTGCCATCTAGGCCTGACTTCTAGGCATAGTGAAGAAAATCATGCAAATCATATGAACTTAATAAGAATAATGAGCCACATAAAGGGTACTGCAGAATGCGTGGCAATAGACAACAGAGAGAGCAGTGGTCAGTATTCAGGGATTCTGGACAGGCATTTCACCAAGCAATTACGCCACCAGATGGGACACTTCTCCCCACCTCTCTCTCCTCCATCCACTTCCGTTCTGCACACGGATGGCTCTTACTCATTCAGGCCCTCAGCACTGAACATGGGGTTTATTGCCTCAGTCTCCCGCAGTGATAACTTCCTTCCTTTTTGCCTTCTGCCACTCATCTTCCACACTTGTGCTACCTGATTTTATATATGGGTATATAAAAAGTCATGCTACTTCCTGGCTTAGAATCTTTCTGATGTTTGTGACTTTCAGGTTAAAGTCCAAGTTCATTGACAATGCCTTAGAAATCCACTACACTTCTTCCACTGTGATGCCACTTTCTCTGTGTGTGTACGCAACCACATATACACACTCACACATACACACAAACACAGGCAGTTGCCAGGAAGCTTATACATTATTGAGTTGCGTTCACACTCCAGAGCAATCCCTATCAAGGCGCTATGTCTTTGCTTATGCTTGGAAACCTCACCTATCTGTCTTTTTCCTGCTTCCTCCTCTTTCTGTCTGCACCACTACCCAACCTGGCAGGCTTCCTCAGCTGTGCAACAAGTGCTGGGTCCACAGTACCCCCTCAAAGTCTCAGCTCTATGATATAATTGCCCTGCCCCCAAAGGTTTCATGAGGGTCAGCCCTCAGTACTGTACAGAAACATATATACTTGGTTGCACGTCATTCCTTCTTTGGCATTTATTTAAAACTGGTTAAAGTTAACAAGAGTTGTCTGAAATATTTTTCACAGGCTGCTGTGAATCATCTGCCTCCTTTGAATTCTACGACTTTCTATTGATGACAAAAGAGATCCTCACCCTTTCCTACTCTTCTTGTTAACAAGAATGACTTAGTAACTGTACAAGAAATAAAGGTCCTTTTTCTACCACTCGCTCTACAGTTTTTGAATAAGCTATTAATGTGCATTGCATTATGCCACTTTTTGCTTTGTTATGCTCAGTTTTAATTGAGGTTGTCTTTATTACACTGCCTCATGGCCACTTTGTTGTAACTCATTTTCTGGTCATTGGATATGTACCTTCTTCAAAATGTAATTTTCGTTGGGCTTGTAAAATTCACAGAGCAAGCCATATAGATGAACTCATTCATGGAACTTCAGCTGTCATTAAAAGTAAAAATCAAAAATTACCACTCTGGAAGTAGAAACTGTAGGTAGTTAAACCATGACTGAAAACTGTCACGAGAAAAAAAGAAATGAATTTAGTAGAAGAGAAGCTAAATTAGGGGAGGAAAATGTGATCCTAGAGCATTATTAAGTGGAAGCCTCATTATATCACAGTGAAAAGGAGATCCAGTCAGATCCCAACAGGTGATCTCAGATTCATTCCCCTGAATGGGAGACTAAATGTGTCCTTTGATCACCTTTTACTGTTTTATCATGAATTTTGTAAAACTAGTATTCAAAATTTATCCCAACTGAATATGTGTGTACTTATATACTCATGTAATTGATAGAAATGGCACAAATAATACTCTAGTTATTATAATACAAAGGGACCTGCACCCCCTTTCCCTATCCTGTGTAGCCAACCCACATCAATAGAGTTAGGATTTGTGTTACATGACCACCCCTGTGAGACTCGAATACCTTAAGACTTAGGTTTTTGACTGACTTCATTATGTTGACATCAGAATCCATTAAAAAAAAAACTTTTTCAGCTACTTGGAAAATTGGAATTTGAAATGGAGATGAACGGCTATTAAACAGATAGTTATTGCAAAAGTGACCGTGTAAAAGCAATGTGAATGGGTTCTGTTTGCATGATGTAAGCCATTTATGCTAATGTGGAGCAAATTCAAGGAAGGTTAATTAATCAGCAGGCGTTTATTGAACACCTACTGTGTGTCTAATACTTTGATGAGTAAGAGCCATTGCCCTGGAGCAGACACAGCGAGTATTTATGAAACAACTTGAAGTTAATGTGTGGTGAAGTCAGGGCTGCGCAGTATGGATAATGGGAGGAATCCAGAGGATGAGGAGCTTTCCTTTGGGCAAGCTAAACAGCAAGTGGCTATCCGTGCTGATTTATGTCTTGCGTATCTTTTTCAGAAATGCTGCATTAATTGACAATGGTCCTTGCCTCTGCAAAAAGGGTCCAGGGAAGGGAAGAATATTTGGATATGTTTTCTTGTACATGTTTCCTACTGTTAAAATAAGGTCTGATTTTGTGACATTAAAATAAGTCAACATACTGTGCAATGTAAGAGGCCTGGAGTAAGCGATGGGCAGATGACAGCTGTGACAAAGTAGGCGAGTGGATCCAGGCAGAGGAGACATGGGGGCTACTTTGGAACTCATTTGACATCGGTGGGAGAGGGAGAAGAGGTAAAGGGCGGAGGTGGGAGTAGAGAAGGGGGTCTCGTGACTCCGTTAGAAAAGTGGAGGGCCAGCTGCACTTTGTTGCCTGTGTTTTGACCAGAGAGTCTGGATATGAAATCCACTGCTAGCACACACTAGTGATTAGGTTGTCATAGATTTAACCTCTCTAGACTTCAGTCTCCTCTGATATTAGTACCTGCATGCTGGGGTTAGTCTGAGGACAGACATCCGGGTCAGACAGGTACCTGAATGTCTACCATGTGGTAGCCATTAGGCAGGCCGTGGGGAATTCAAACATGACAAAAGAAAAGACATGTTGGAGACGAACAGTATGAACTAGCAGTCAGGCATTTCCTAGTTGTGTCAGTCATTCCTCAGAAGTCTTTCTCAAATCTTGCTGTATCGTGGGATCTGACACCAGTGTCCTAGTTCTGGTTCCTGCCAGCTCTTACTTAAAGCATTAATAAATCCTCCTTACCAAATGACCTCTCCTTCCAATGTGTCCTTTACAGCCACCAGGGCAGTGTATCTAAAATATAGTTCCTGAAAGAGTTGTCAGTGGTTCCATCCCCAGAGACTAAGTGCACACCTTCAACCTGCCACCACTGCCAACTCCTGCCCTGTCTACTCCCCTTCCTCTACCACCAGCTCCTGGTGTTGCAACTGCAAACTGAACTTAAAGCTCCAACAGCATTAACTTGCTTCTTGTCTCAGGCCATTCCTCAAATCTTGGTTTCGCTCTTCCACTAGCCAAGAACACATTTTCTCCTTCTACCTCCTTCCTTTATCACCTCCTGCTTATCCTGCAAGACCCCATCAGCAGGAGGTACTGCTCTGGGCTCCCTCAATCCACATCGATGCCTGGCATGTGTCCTTAACTTTTGCTGCTAGTGCAGGCCTCTGAACCTAGCTAGTAGTTCTGGGATGGTGGAGAGAAGTCTTTCCCCCCTTGCTGCTGGACTGCTTACCTGGGGCAGTCTGCTGTATCTGATTGGTTGGTTTGTTGTGCTCAGCTCCTCCTCTAGGGAGCCAGTGCTGCTAGACTATTTCAGAGGTCTCTTTATCCTGCGGGCACAGATGCCCTGCAGAGGGCTAAGGCTGCGGAACACTGCTAGTGACATTGGCAGTGGAAGTTTGAGGACACTCTATTCAGCACTTTGGACTCTCACTAAGGTGCTTTTTTTCAGCAATGACCTATTTAGTTACAAAAAAAAAAAAAACACATTTTACTTTGCATTTAATCAGTTTCATTATACATTCTCTCTATTGCTTCTGGTTGTGATGAAGAAAAATGTTACTTTTTGAAGTACTCAAAACCTACTGAACTTTTGCATGTAAATGGTCTTTACACATCTGGGGTACTAGACTCGGTAAGAGCTTAGACGATTTTGTATGTTTGTGCATCTAATATCAGTGCTCTAGTCAATGAGCATTTGTTCGTTGAGGATGTGTGGCTGTGTAGAGTGAGGCAGGCCTGCACAGAGTGGCTGATGATCATGGTAAGAATGCATCTTTACTGAACCCGCTACAGGGCTCAGAACCTCGCTTAAACCTCCTAACAGCTTCCCAGGGTTGCTGCTGCTGTTTTCCCCGGGGGGAAAAAAAACAAGTTTGTTCATGGTCACATAGTGGAAATAGCTGTTCCGGGGCTTCATGCAGAAGCTGCCTTTTAAGAAGTCAAAAGAAAAATAAATAAATATGTATATAAAACTTGGTCTATCGTGGTACGTGAGTAGACTTGTGTAGTGCGTCAACCTAATCTACCATGTGGTTCCAGAGCAACTATGTGAGAGGGACAGCATAAAATTAAGCCCTTGGAGAGAACAGAGTGGTATAAGCACCAGCAGTCAGCAAAGATAGGGATCAAGACTGGTATAGGCTTCCCTGCACAGGCCATCAAAGACCCTGAAGGAGCTGAGTTGTCTCCACTACACATCTGGACGTTTTACTTTTTGTAATTCTAGCTATGACAAGGCTCTAGAGGATAAATACAGAAGAAAATAATTATGCTTCAGTTGCCAGCCTAACAGATTATCAGGTTGGGGGCCACACTGACATAGTTGTAAAGTGACTGTCATAGAAGAACTTGTGCTTTAATGCTGATGTCATAAGGCAGAGTAAAATCAACTTTAGCTATTTAATAAAAGTTTTAAAAGCAGATATCCTCATATATGATGTTATTTCCTAAAGTTTATACAAATTGGATTGAAAGATTATTCTTGGCAGTTAGCATTTTGGCGCAGCAGGTTAAGATGCAGCCAGTGACTCTGGCACTGTATGTTGGGGCACCAGTTTCAGAGCCAGCTGCTCTGCTTCTGATCTGGCTGCCATGTGCCTGGCAAGGCAGTTGAAAATGGTCCAAGTATACAGACCGTGGTTACACGAAGTGGGCCAGGATGGAGCCCCTGGCTCCTGGTTTTGACCTGGCCCAGCCACAACTGTCACAGTCATTTGGGAAGTGAACCAACAGATGGTAGGTCTTTTCCCTCTCTCTCTCCTCTCTTGGAAACTATACCTTTCAGGTAAAGAAAGAAATCTTTATAAGGTTTTTTTTTTTAAGGCAGTTCATTCAGAATTTTTCATGCTTTGTTTTTTTAAATCCTTTATATTAAAAATAAAGATGTTGAATGCAAGCAAAATTTCTTTCCAAATTGATATAAATTGTGATCTTAATTTTCTTAGCTTACTTGTGATCATGTGTTGATGTGATTTTTCCCCAATGCATAATCAAATCCAAGTGCATATTAATATGACAACGATTGAAAAAAAGAACTGAGACAGATTTCATTAAGCTGTGTATCTAGTGGCACAGGTCCCAATTAGCAATGTGTTTTATTCTTTTTCTAGTTCCTAACTGCTGGTTATTTTAAGTGAGGTGGAAAGCATAGCTTCTGATATTTTCTTCTGTATTTAATTCTGTTCACATCTTCTAGTTCAAAAATATGGATAAATCTACCTATATAGCCCAAATTAGCAAATAATCAATAAGGTTTTGTAGTTGTTCCACTTCTCAAGATTGAGGCGTTCTTGAATTGTAGTTAACTGATGAGAGCAGTTTGTTTGCCATGTTGAGCTGAGCAATGTATTCTGAATGGGGTCAGTACTATCTTCAAGTCCATAGCTTTTCACCTTCCTTGCACTTGCTATCCTGGAGTTTAGTTCAAAAGCAGAGCTTTCAGCAGGTAGAATGTTCCTGAGTTTCATCACTCCCCCACCTAGCTCAGTGCACAGACAGCACGCTTCCCAGCCCCTCACCCCACGGCCTGCAGAGAGGGCTTCTCTTTGTGACTGTCTCCACGTTGGGCACCAGAGAGTTGAAGACAGATGGCTGTGTAGGTTTCTCTGTGACCACATAGCCAGGATCTTGTTTGAACTTGCTTGAACCTCCACCAAACATGACTTTTTAAAGATTACCGTGACCACGCTTTCACTAGAAGCTCGTGATAAAGCCTATAAGAGCCCTCTCCAAGGAACTTCAGAAGCATTCCACATACTCATACACCAGGGCTGCCCTTTCCGTAACTCTCTGAAGTGAGAGAAAGGTTACGGTCATTCTTATTTTGATGGAATAAAAGATGCGGAAAAGGTGAAGTTTGAGATAGATTTAAAGAAAAAAGGCAGCGGCAAGTGGGGTTTCTTTCTTTTTTTTTCTTTCTTTTTAAAGATTTATTTATTTTTAAAATTTCTATTGGAAAGTCAGATATACAGAGAGGAGGAGAAACAGAGAGGAAGGTCTTCCATCTGCTGATTCACTCCTCAAGCGGCCACAACAGTTGGAGCTGCACCGATCCGAAACCAGGAGCCTGGAGCTTCTTCCGGGTCTCCTACGGAGATACAAGGTCCCAGGTCTTTGGACTGTCCTCCGCTGCTTTCCCAGGCCACAAGCAGGGAGCTGGATAGGAAGCAGGGCTGCCAGGATTAGAATCAGCACCCATAGGGGATCCCAGTGCCTGCAAGGTGAGGACTTCAGCCACTAGGCTACCACTCGAGGTCCCATTTTTTGGTCTTTTCTTTCATTTCTGTTAGAGTTGAAATGATTCTATTCATTTGATTGTTAACACAGTTGTTTATTCTTACCAAACAAATTATCTTTATTTATAAATACACATTTGTAAACACATCTATTAGTACTCAGGCACTCAGGTTCAACGTTGTAGCAATTTGAGACTTCCTTGTTGTCCAGAACTGTTTCGTTGCTTTATTTATCTTAGAACCACTTCCAAGAAGTGCAGATTACAAGCCACTAGCAGAACATCCATTCAGTCATTTATTCCACAAATAATTTTTGAGGTTTTGCCAAATTCTATGAAGTGCAGGCAACCTACCATCTCTCCCAGATCAACATTGCATAACTCTAATTGCTTTTTAAATGTCTTTTTCATACTGGGGAACTTCCTTTTCTGGTGTATGCTGTTTCTGGCCTCTGGCCTTTTGACTGTTGAGAAGAAACAACTCATCAATGTTCTTCTCTTTTATTGCTCTGTCAAAAATAGTGTTGAGATTAGTGTTTTATTTTAGGCTAGCAACATACGCATCAGAAAACAATTTTTAAATGGTCAAGAACATACAGAAATTAATTCTGTAAAGTTAGAAGATTCAGAGGATTGATTTATATTTCCATGCATCTGCTGGGTTGAAGCAGCAGTATTGCGATATTGGAGTCACCTAAACAGTTACACAGGTAAAAAGTTGATGGGATGAATAGAACTCGAAAGTGGAGTTTTATGAGAATAGTAGCTCTTTGTCAGTAGCTTCTCCCAGATGCGTGGCCACATTGTAATTTGGTTTTACCTTTTCATTTAGTTCTCTCAGCAACTTTCAAATGTCTGTCCACCAGCTCATGCTGTTTCTTCTGCATTATTCTTCTTCTTCCTCCCCCCCCATGATAGATTTCTAAGTCCTGATTGTCTTGCAAGACCCAGTTCTGACACATTCTCTGTGAAACTTCGCTGTAATTTCCTCCCCGTCTCACTTAGCTGTTTGCAGCTCCAGTTTCACCCTCCGTAGTGCTTCTGCACATCCTGTTGACAGCACCACTGTAGCGTGAATCCCCCTGAATTCTTACCTTTCTAAAGTGGTCCTGAGTGTGTAAATTACATTGCAGGAGAGTCATCAAAAAGTTCTATTTCTGTATCATTCTGTCATCCCGGGTGACTCACTCCCCCAGTAAGCTTCTTAAAGATGAAGTTCATTGTGCTCTCTTTGGTTCCTCTGGGAGATTGCCTGATGCTTCAAACGTTGGCTTTGCACTTGCTGCAGCGTGCAGTAGTGCTTCTGCAGAAGATAACCTCCCTAAACCTAGCAGTATCACTCAGACTTCTGCCCATGGATCAGTCCTCTTAGCAAAGGACATGGACTGCAGCCAAGAGGCGGCCCAGAGCCAGCCACTGACAGGGCGGCAGGATCTCCTCCTCATGTGTGGCCCCCAGCCAATGTGGTGTGTGCCAAACTCAAGCTAATCGGTCCGTTGCTAGAACAGGTGTTCTCCATCCTGCATGATGTTGCTGAGAGCAGGGAGGAAGAATTTGCCACCTGGTGAGAATTTATATAAACAGATGCCATAGAAAAGGAGTTTATACTGCGTGCTGGGTCAGCAGTTGAGGAGAACTTTGAAGTGTCTGCCCCCAACAGCAAGGCTCCTCTTCACTCACAGCCCAGCTCCGCTTCTCTACGCAGCATCAGCTGTTCTAGACATGCCACAGCTACTCCTGACCCAGCTGCCTGCTAACGGCCTGGAAAGGCAGCAGAGCATGGCTCAGGTGCTTAGGCCCCTGTACCCACGTGGGAGATGGAAATGAAGCTTCAAGCTCCTGGCTTCAGCCCAACTCAGCCCTGTCAATTGCAGCCATCTGGGTGTGAACCAGGAGGTTTAAGATCTTCTCACCCTGTGTCTCCCTCTCTCCCTCTGTAACAGTGACTTTCAAATAAATAAATACATATTTTTTTTTCAAAATTGAAAACCCTTTAAAATTAAAACAGCCACTCTAGTCATCAGTGCTAAGACATGAATGCTTGGGGAAGGTGCAGCCCTCAGATGAATAGAATGTAGAGGCTGACTCTGTGGTATAGCAAGCAAAGGCTCCATCTGCTTCTGGGCCCAAAGGGGTAAAATATATATTATAAGCTGAGACACATATGGGATTCCAGCACCTCCAAGCTGAGGATTTAGGTATCGCGACACCATGCCTGGGCCCTGTACTGAGTATATTGTAAATATATAATATATGGGCCCGGCGCGGTGGCGCAAGTGGTTAAGTCCTCGCCTTGCACGCCCGGGATCCCATATGGGCGCCGGTTCTAATCCCGGCAGCCCCGCTTCCCTTCCAGCTCCCTGCCTGTGGCCTGGGAAAGCAGTCGAGGACGACCCAAAGCTTTGGGAACCTGCACCCGTGTGGGAGACCCGGAAGAGGCTCCTGGCTTCGGACCGGCATAGTATCGGCCCGTTGCGCTCACTTGGGGAGTGAATCATCGGATGGAAGATCTTCCTCTCTGTCTCTCCTCTCTGTATATCCGCCTTTCCAATAAAAAAAAATAATAATAAAAATAAATCTTTAAAAAAATATATATAATATATATTTTACCTTATAAAGTATGTTAGATATTATAATATTATAGTAAATATATTTGTTATCTTCGTTTTAAAGTTAAGGAAACTGAGGCAGGCATTGTGGTGCAGTAAGTTAAGCTGCCACTTTGTACAATATCATCATATTTCAGAGTGCCCGTTTGGGTTCTGGCTACTCTGTCTCTGATCTGTCTCCCTGATAATGTGTCTGGGGCAGCAGTGGACAACGGCCCAAGTACCTGGCCTCTACTATTTATTTGGGAGACCCACGCTGAGTTCCTGGCTGCTGGCTTGGCCTGACCCAGCCTTCAATGTTGTGGCCATTTGAAGAATGAGCAAGCAGACAGAAGATGTTTCTCTGTCTCTCCTACACTGTCAGTCTGCCTTTCAGATGATAATCTTAACAACCTTAATACGTATTGAGTACTCACATTATCCTGGATTCACCTGCCAAAATCCACTTAGTGTCATAATTCAAAACCATAAAGGTTATGAAACAAGAGGTCAAGTTATAGAAATGTTCCGTTTTCCATTCAGTCCAAAGCAAGTTCAAAAATGAAAAGATTTTGAGAACACAGTGACTCCCTCCCCTGGACAAGAGCTGTGGGTGCTAACGTGCTGGTGAAAATGAGGGTTGCTCACAACTGCAGTCGCACGGAAGGACTCGCAGAGTCCCCTGAGGGCTGCAGGACTCTCGGAAGCAGTGATTTCATTTGGTGAGTATGCCGCTTTCCCCCAGTAGATGGCAGTATGCTTCGAGGAAGGGATACTTTTTTCTGATACTCCGGATGGCAGCATCAGGGCTGGCAGCGCCCCTAACAGAAAAGACAGCAGACTTGAGTTTAGGAGGTGAAATTGGAACCAAACCCTTGCGATACTTTATTTTAAAGATTCCAAATTTGACTTTATCCAGATCAACCATGAAAATGTATTCTTTTTAACTGCAGTGTTTCACGTAGTGCATCTGCAGCACTTTTACTTTGTTTCAAATTTATAATTTATTAAATTTTGTTTTTTGTAAGGCAGAGAGTCAGAATTCTTACTTCTGATTTCCCACACAAATGATAGCAGTAGGTAAGGTTAACTCAAGCCAGAGCCATGAGTGTGACATAGAACCCAGGACTGCCAAGTACTTGGCCTTCAACCCACCGTGTCCCAGAATGAAAATCAGCAGGAAGTTGGGTCAGAAGCTAACAGGGATGCAGACATCAATGGCATCTGAACCCTTGCACCAGACGCCCACCCTAGAACTTCTGTTTTAAAATCATAGCCTCCTCTTTGCAACGAAACTAGTTATAGTAGTCATCTAAGGAATAATGAGGACTAATGGGATTTCGTGCAGAAGAATAAACCCTTAACTCGTGTGTTTTTGTGTCTGTGGTGGTCTTTAAAAGAAGACCGATGTTTCCTTCTGGGATTGTCTTGTGCTGTGAGCATTTGAACTTGTGTGCATTTTACTGAGTACTCCTTCACATTCATTAGATTTTCCAGTGTGTTCAGTGTTGTTGGGGGTGTGGAGGTGGGGGCACATTGCTCAAGAAGGCCTAAAATAGATTTGGGGAAGAAAGCAGTTGATTTCAAGTGCCTGCAAGGGCCAGGTGGATGGACATCCACGAATGAAGGAAGCTGGCGGGGACTGGAGAACTGGAGAGTATGTGCCCCAGATACTGAAAGAGGCCACAGCTGCTCAGCAGCAGCATGGAATCCTTGTGCAGCAGCACAGGCCCAGTGTGGGAGGGACTCTTTATTTTTTTAAGAGGAGCTCTGGATCTGTAATTCTAAAGGGACTGCAGAAATGTCTGAAATGTGCACAATTTCAGAACAGTTCAAAACACTTCAGACAGAAGAAGTTTACTAGCCAAAAATGTGTCACCCCTTTAAAAAATGCTTATTTGATTATTTTTATTTGAAAGATACAGAAAGGCAGGGAAATAGAGATCTCTTGTCAACTGGTTCACTTCCAAAATGTCCAAAAAGCAGCTGAGTCTCGGCTAGGTTGAAGCCAGAAGCTGAGTAGTCAAAGCAAGTGTCCCATGTGAGTGGCAAGGAGTTCACTGCTTGAGGCATCATTTGCTGTGTCCCAGGCTGTGCATTTGCAGGAAGTTGGAATACAGAATGGAGCGGATATTCAGTCAGAGCCACCCTTTACTTAACTCTTTGTACGGCACTTAGTCCAAGGCTAATCCCTCACCCCCACTCCACATGCTCGTGTACACACACACACACACACACACACACACACACACACACACACACACACACATGTTGTAGTCAGCTCCAGGCCCTCCGTGAAACCCATCTCATTTTCATGCATCGCCAGACATGCTTTATTCAGTCTTGGGGGTTTTTTAATCTCTTCTGAAATGAGCAGAGCATAAATCCTTTACTAGATGAGATTTCCAAATAATGGTGATACATGGCCTTGTCTGTTGTCTCCTGACAAGTTTGGCCCTGACTGTCATCACAGCAATCGAAGGGTTTGTTGTGTAATAAGACTGCATGTGGATACAGCACCATCAAAGAGAGCAACAGCTTAATTCTCCAAATTCCTGTTTCATCTGGACTTCCTCAAAGGAGTGAGGTTTCCTAAAGATTTGCACAAAAGCAATTCCTGCAGTAAGTGAGAAATTAGACTTGTAATGGGGGAGAATTGCTCTAATCTGCAGCAGTCGCCTGAAACCTGTGTCTGATGAATGAGGGTGAGTCTCAGGCATGGGGGGTGGTTTATACAGTGATTTGTAAAGTGTACCTGTTTTCCACTCGTATCTGTGTCAGTGCTGAAATCCAAACCATACCAAAAGGCTGTTTAATGATGTATTGAGAGTGAAAAAAGAAAGTGAATTTTAAAAAATGAAATTAAGAGACATATAAAAATGATATATACTATGGGGTACTGTGTGATGTTTTACTGCATATATCTGCATTGTTTAAATGGCCAATCAGGTTAATATCTTTGTCCTTTCGATAATTTCACTGTATTGAAAACATGCATGTGCTATGAATTATGTCAAATGAATCGCCAGTGTTCTATTTTTTACAACAGAGGTTTGGCTGTTTGGAGTCAGCTCCCCGGTTATACCACGGTTCCTGTTAAACAGCTCTTAATGATCTGTGCATTTCCTTCGGCACATGCGAGGTATTTCATCCTTCTGTGGCTCCCTTCTGTTCAACTAAGCTCTTGCGTTTCCCTCCCCATACAAGTTCAGAAAGAGGATCTGTGGAAAATCGTTCTTCCTGGAGACTATTTTTAGTGTCATTCCTGGAAATAAAACATTATATGTGAAGCCAAAACAAAGGTAACTGTAGAATTTAAACAGCTCATAATCTTGGGCTCTTTTATTCACCATTGGCACTCACCATCAAAAACCTGGAAGAGTGGGTGGGAAGAGCTTTGGAAGTATTATGGAATCTTAGAGTCGTGCTGTAGTCAAGCATTACAAACCATGGGAGAGCTAACTGGAAGAGTAAAAGGGGGTGGATCTCACTACCTTTGGGGAAGCATTGTGTTTCTACCTTTGCATTTGCAAGGCAGGGAGATAGTGTGAGAGAGAAACAGAGACAGAAGGAGAAAGGTCTGTCTTTCATCTACTGGCTTACTTCAAAGATACCAGTGTCAGCTGGGCCTGGGCCAAGTCAGAGCACGGAGCTGGGAACTCAATCCAGGTTTCTGGTTTGGCAGGAACCCTACTTGAGCCATTACTAATTGTGTCTCCAAGGGCATGCTTTGGTCAGGAGGTGTAATTGGTAGTAGCTCCAGGAATGGAATCTAGATGGTTTAGTGAGGAATGTAGACATACTAACTGGCATCATAACTGTAAATCCAAATGATGATTGGATGACCACTCCATTACTCCATTACTTCATTTTTAAGTAAAAGTTTTCACTTTTTTCCCTGGAGTTATGGAAGTAAGTTGGGTGTATATTTTCTCTTTGGGGGGCTCTGCATTAAGTCACGAGGCTTGCTTTGACTCAATCCTTCTAGTAGTCTGTACTCATATGTGCTGCCGGAGCCACAGATGTAAATAACTGCAGGCACATGGCTTAGAGCAAGCCATTTTTTTTAAAGGTTTGTTTCTTTGAGAGAGAAGGCAAAAATAGAGCAACAGAGACAAGGAGAGCAGAGCCATCCACTGGTTTGTTCCCCAAATGCTTGTGACTATCATTGGTCATAACTGAAACAGGATCGGGATGGCATGAGGTTTCCTGTGTAAGTTACAGAGTCCACAGGACTTGGACATTTTACCTAGTTGTCCTAGGCCTATTAGCAAGGAATTGTATCAGCAGCACAGCAGCTGGGACCCACGTTGGGACTGGGATGTGTGATGCCGGACAGCACAGGCAGTGCACAGCATCAGCCCCAAGCAGTCAGTGTCTGTGAAGTTAGTAGTAAACATGGTGGAATTAGTAAATGGGGAAAAATAAGAAAGGCAAAATCCCAAGTGAAAATTACCACTGGCCAGTTCTTGTATTTCAGCAATTGAACAAATGAAGCAGCTGGCCAAAATACAGGGGTCGGTAAAAATTCAAATACAGAGTGACATACATTGTAGTAAGACACAAAGATACCTGCAATCCCATGAATGAAATGTGTGTAATTGGACTCCACCGTATTCATTCTGATACACTGGTGATGCGTTGCTTTTTTTTTTTTAAATCACACATCTTTATTTTTGTTCTTTCCTTCCACCAAAAGACATAGTGTTTTCTACCAGAAGCCTGTCTTTACTGTGTGTCACCAGTGTGCGTATTGCTAGGCCATGTTTCACGATGCTTTCGCTTGAGTCCTGTCCCCACCAGAGCTTGCGCTTCCTGAACTGGGTACTCCTCTCTAGTTTCCCGTTTACATCTCTCACTGTCTTTAGAACAGTTTCTGCATCACACAGTCTACAGGTCGATTGTTGATTGAATGGCTGTGCAAGGCTTATGCTAAATGTCTTAGTTTCAGCATGTATTCAAACCTGTCCTGCCTGCTTTGTTTTAATAAAATATTTTTCACAAAGATTTTATTCTGTATCCGATGTCGTTTTAGTGACATAATTCAGTTTAGAGCTAACAATCATATTGGGAAACTCCTTGTCCGTAAGAAGATGGTTTGTAACAGATAAATGTTCCAGAATGCAAATGATTCTTGTGTTTATCAACTTTTTAAAATAGTGGCTTAGTCATTTCTGGAGAAGAGAAAGGGAATGCATTATATAGGAAGACATGCTTGGTCGATAATTTAGTAGTTTAGCAATAGGTATGTTGATTTTATGTAATTTCTGATATTTTGTATAAATTTATATAAAATATTATAGCCACTGAACTGAGAGGGCAAGTATTACAATATTAAGACTGACATCTCGGGCCTGGCACAGTAGCCTAGGGGCTAAAATCCTTGCCTGGCACGCTCAAGATCCCATATGGGCACCAGTTCTTATCCTGGCTGCTCTACTTCCCATCCAGCTCCCTGGTGGTGGCCTGGGAAAGTGGTAAAAGATGTCCCAAAGCCCTGGGACCTGGAAAAAGCTCCTGGTTCCTGGCTTTGGATCAACTCAGCTCCGGCTGTTGCGCTCAATTGGGAAGTGACCCAGTGGACAGAATATCTTCCTCTCTGTCTCTCCTTCTCTCTATAAATCTGCCTTTCCCCCCTCCCAAAAAAAAATCTTTAAAAAAATAAAAAGTCTTACTTCTTTTGGGCCATGTAGTTAGAAAATGATGCTGCCACATCTAAACTTAGATCTTCTGAATTTCGCTATTAAGGCATCTGCTCATTCATTGAATGCCTTCAGTGTTCCAATTACACATTTAGTGCTGAGAACTTAGAAACATGAAAGATGCCTGTCTTCTTTAAAGAGCACACAGCTAGAATAAGAGACTAGCAGGTAAAGGAAAAAGAGCCATGCGCTTGTCACAGCCTTCCTACCGCTTTACCCAGGGAGGTGGCAAGGATTTCAGTGCAGACTGGGGTGTTCCATTTCATTCTGGGTAGCTGGCACTTTGCCAGGGGAGTGATGAGATAAGGCTTTTGAAGTGGGAGCCCCTCAAGAAGACCCTTGAAGATAATACTGCAGCTTGATAGGAGAATCAGCCTCATTATTATTTTGATGAAATTGTATTGATTTACGTGAGCCATAGAGAAACAAATAGAGCTTCCATCTGCTAGTTAACCACCCATGCCTGCAATAGCTGGGGCCGGAACAGACTGAAGCCAGCAGCAGGGGATGTAACCCCTGCCACCCACTGGGTAGCAGGAACTCAGTTGCTTGAGCTGTTGTTACAATGGCAGGGGCTGGAGAGGGAAACCAGAGCTGGGAACTTCCTCCCATGTGATATGCTGACACGTTTAACTGTTAGGCGAAGTACACCTCAATCTTTTTGTTAAAGCCTATATCAGAAAAATAGGTCAAAGAGGTATGAAGTAAGAATGGAGAAAGTTAATACGTGAAGTTATTGTTAATGAAAAGTTACGACAGGGCACAATGTGATTATAAGTCAGGACTTCAGCTGTGGAGATATGGAGGCGTGGCTAGATAGCTGAATGCAGAAGGTGGAGGAAAAGCCCAAGATGAACTCAGGTGTGTGCATTGGGGAAACTAAATGGCTGATGTGTCACTTACCAGGAGAGGAAATACAGAGAAGCACTTTGTCCCATGGTAAAATGTTGCTATGCTACTGAAAATTATTTCCTAATCATTATATCATAGTGGCAAAAACACCGGAAATAGAGTTTTCCTCAATTAAGATGTTCTGCTAATACAAAATGCACACTAAACTTCAAAGCCTAAGTATGGAGAAAAAAGTAAAAATTGCATGGGTAATTTCTGTATTGATTACATGATCAATAATGGTATTTTAAACATATTGAGCTAGATGAGAAATATTAATATCTGATTCCTTAATTTCACCAGTCTTTTTGATTTTTTAATGTCATATTGCGTTCATGGCTTGTGTTACAGTTAATTGAGTTGCTCTGAAAAATGAACACATAATTGATGTTTTAAAAGTGTTAGGGCAACAAATTCCAAAGCAGTATTTTGGAACCTGTCCCATTTTCTCATCCATGAAGCTGATTTCTTGATGGTCTTCCATGGAACAGTGTTGAAACTTCTCCATGACCAAAGTGGTCTGGAGTGAGTTCTGAATTCTCAAATCCTTGAGGTGTTTTTGTGTCTAAAGCACAGCTGTTTCTAAAGCTTCCTAATGAATTGACTCCCAGGGGAAGGGAAGGGCAAGGCAGAAGGCGTGAACCATAAGGAACACTCAGAATGAAGAGAAGGTCTTTGACCTGACCCTGTCCTGACCCTGACTTCTGGAACCATCTTAGCCAGGTCCCTTGCTGACTCTCGGGTGACTTCACTTCTGAAAGCCCCAGACTGTTCCAGAATGAATTATGTAAAATATATGCAGTGCCTACCCCTAGTACTTGGATAATATAATGCTTCCTCAAATGTTTTTATTCAAGAAAGTGTCCAGAGGTAGTGAGGATTTTCTGCAAGTGACAAGGCTGCCAGCATGTTCCTCCCTGCAGTGAAGTCCTTCGTGAGGGTGCTGTCTGGGCGTACGAGATGGAGAATTGCAGCTCTTTGGGGATGTAAATCAGTCGTTTGCATCCACATCCGATGTATCCTGATATTATACTTTTACATGTAGATTCTTATTCTCCCAATGCTCCAATCTCCTGTACCTTCAGTGTTTCATTTAAGAAAATATTGATTAACCTAACATTCTCACATTCTAACCTCTGAGATTCCCAAAATGAGAAATTGGTCCGTGTACCTCCAAGGCTTTTAGGATTTGGGAAGGTGACTGTGCAAATATCCCATCATCGCTCCACAGTGCAGTGTGCAAACAGAAAAACATTCTCTCAGCTCTAAAATGGAGATGACAGGGGCTGGTATTGTGGCACAACAGGTTAAGCCATGACTTTTAACAGCAATATCCCCTATCAGAGATCTTGTTTGAGTCCTGCTTGCTCTGCTTTTCATTCAGTTTCCTTTTAAGTGCCTGGGAAAACAATAGAAGGTAGCCCAAGTGTCAGCCATGTCAACCATGTCAGAAACACCAGTGGAGTTCCAGGCTCCTGGCTTTAGCTTGGCCCCATTCTGGCTGTTGAGGCTGTTTGGGAATGAACCAGAGAATAGAAAATTGAAACATCTTTCTTGTTCTCTGTTTCTCCTCCAGCCCTCCCTCTCTCTCCACTCTTTCAAATAAATAAAAATAAATTTTAAAGAATGGAGACAATAATAGTCCATCTCCATGAATAGACACATTTCAAAAGAAGACATACAAATGAGCAAGAGGTACACATAAAGGTAGCCGTTGTCTAATCAAGAAAATATAAACCACCAAGAGATATCACGCCAATCTGTTAGGTCGGCTTTTATCAAAAAGCTAAAAGTGTTAACAAGAGCGTAGAAGAAAAAGGAACACTTGTACATGGTTGGTAAATGGATAAATGATTTTAGCCATTGTGTAAAACAGCAGGTAAACTCCTCAAAAAATTAAATATGGAACTTCTGTGTGATTCAGTAATTATACCTTTATGTATATAGCCAAAGGAGATGAAAAAAATAATCTCAAAAAGATTTCTGCACCTCTGTGTTCATTGCAGCATTATTCACAGTAACCAAGGGGTGGAAACAACCTAAGTAATTATTGATAGAATAATTGATCAAGGAAAAACTGGTGTGTGTACACGAACATACAGACACACACAAAGAAGGAGATCTACCATTTGCAATAGCATGAGCATGGTTGTATCTAGAATGTATTATTCCAAGTTACAATAGGTTGACACAAGAAGATAAATATTGTACAATTCTACATATGTGTGGACTCAAGGAATGGTGTTTCCTGGGATTCAGAGGCTAGAAGAAATATTAAACAAATTGTGATTATTTAACATTTTGTGTGTATAATTATTTTACACATCTTGAATACACACAGTTTACTTGTAAATTATGTCATAAAAAGATGAAGGAATTTTCATTTCCTCCTGTATAGGCTTTAAAATGTAATTTTAAAAAGAGATTTATGTATTTATTTGAAATGAAAAGCAACAGAGAAGGAAAGAAGGGGAGAGATCAATCTTGTGTTAGCTGGTTCCCCCCACCCCCAAATGCCTAGAGCAGTCAGATCTAGGTAGGGTGAAGATAAAAGCCAGGAATTCCATCCTGATCTTCCACATGGTGACAAGGGTGCAAGATCTTGAGCCACTGTTTGTTGCCTTCCCCTTCAGGAAGCTGGAGTAAAAGCAGAGCTGCTGAGTCTCAAACCAGCATTCTGATATGGGATCCTGGCATCACAAATGGAATCCTAACGCACTGCACCGCAACACTGGCCTCTTCATAGGTGTTAGGCCTTAGACCGCACTCAGTGCACAGGCAGCTCCATGCAAGTGCTAAGAACGATGGTGTTAAGGATGAGGGTGACAGTGGCAGTGACTGTGGAAGAGAGGACAACAGTCACCATTACCAATTAACCCAATGGGTTCTCTTCATTCTGGCCAGAACACAAGTTGCCTTTCTGTCCTCTAACTCCAACTTTCCTGAGTTTGGTTTACTCTTGGCATTCTCCTGTTTTGCTGATTAGTTTATTGGAATTTCTCATCAACTGCTCCGATCACTGGATGTTCTGGTAAGCTTCGGTTATGGCTGACACAGGCTGTAAACTATATGAGGATTGTGTGGGATCCCTTGCAAATTATTGCTCCTGTCTTAAGATGGGAACCAGGGCAAGGTCTTCTCCTGGCTTAGGGCCTTATCTTGGTCACTTAGTTTCCAGGCAGTCTGCCTAGGTTTTGCACCCCAATTTCTGATTGTTTGCTGCCTTCTATGAGCTACCAATCCCACTTTGCGGCAGAACGCAGAAGTGGCCTTATGTTTGCTGGAATTTAGGCATTCGTTCCAGGGATGTGAAGATGCGTGATGAGGGGTTTGTGCCCCACCTTAGAATGTTCCTTGACGCCCCCTTTCCTCACTTGTTCATTTCTTCCATCTATACAGAGTTCCTCCAACAGACACCTAATGCTTCGATAAAGGGTTGTTTCCTTCTTTGCAATAAAGTAAAAGAAATATCCTGAGCACTTCTTTTTTTCTAGAGTCAGTGATCAGTGATTGAAATTTTCTATCAGGCATCCCCCAAAGAGTCCTTTTTGAATGCAAATAAAAGCAAAATATGATGGGCACTGTTTATTTCTAAGAGAAGAGCCCTTCCGGGTAATAATAAAGAGCTTTGTCAGACAGGATATGGTTACTAGAAAAGACTTGGTAAAGTGAGAGAAGTGGAAGAGTCAGACATTGCCCTTGGTTGCTTCCTAAGTTTGCTTTTCATGGAACTGGATTACAAATGTGGGTTTTGGGGTCCAGCATTATGGAACTATAAGGGTTAAGCTACATATTGCAACACTGGCAGCTCCTATGGGATTGTCAATTCAGGTTCCACTGTTCCACTGCCAATACAGTTTCCTGATGTTCCTGGGAAATCAGAAGATGGCTCAAGTTCTTGGAGCCCAGCACCCATGTGGGAAATGCCAGTGGAGTTTCAGACTCTTATCTTTGGTTTGGACAAGCACCAGCCATGATAGCCATTTAGGGAATGAATCAATAGATGGAAGGTTCTCTCTCTCTTCTCTTTCCCCCCTCCATCTCTATCACTGTAGAGTTTCATAAATCTCTTTTTCATTTTACTTAAAAGAGTTAGAGCAAGAGTGAGGGAGAGTCAGATTTTCTATTTGCTGATTCATTCCACAAGTAATGAAGCCAGTCCGAAGCTGGGAACCAGCAACTTCTTCCAGGTCTCCCATTGGAGTGCAAAAGTCTGAGGATTTAAGCCATCCTCCACTACTTTTTCCTGTCCATAAGCAAGGAGCGGGAGTAGAGGTGGAGCAGTGTACAACAGGCTGAGGGTTAGTATTGTATGCCACTGTGCCAGCCCCCCAAATATATAATTTTTTAAAAGCAAAAAAGGACGAATAGAGTGGTCCGTGGGCATTTCTGTCTCCTGATAATTCTATCACATACCCATACATGAACATCAGCATCCACACATATATACAGATTCTGTACATATACTCACGTATTTGACTATTCATCAGTTTTATACTATTTTGAAAGTGTCTGGTTCTCACAGCAACCCTAAAAAAGTTAAGTGAATTCAGTATTCCAATAAAGTGGCAAAACCGTGAAACTAGAGACATCTTTCTTAATGTTTTAAGATCAAGAGTCTGAAGTTTAGAGAACTCGTTAGTAAAGACCTTTTTTGATCCCCAATAATATATAATCAATGAGATTATCAAAATGGAGATTATATTAACCCATGTAATTGAAGTATAGATTTTATGGCTATGTAAGAGATGGTTCCAGGTATGCCAGCAGTATCTTCAGAAATCTGTCACTTTGCATCTCTTGGTCCCATTTTCTTTTCATTGACATGGTTCCAAGTCTGCTTCATCCAATGTAGTTATAACATGACAACTACTGTATGATAACCAGTGAAATGACAAAGGGTTTGATATTGCACTGTGTCAGCTTGGCATAGCTGACTGCCTGTCTAGACCAATGTCTAGCTGACAGGATGGAATGCTTCATTTAGACAAGCCTGATGTACACCCTAAGAGGGGCAGCGGTAGAATTGTGCCGGCCTCACTGATGCCATATGGACTGAAAGTGGGTCCAGAAAAAACAAAAATCAGGGCATCATTGCTTTTTGAAGGAAGGAGCTTTAATGCTAGAAAAGTATGAGCAGTTACATGGGTCACGTGACATTTGTAAAGCATGATCCCATCATTTATGGGTTAGAATCCTGGAATCGATGCCTGGTGTTCTGAGCATTTGCTGCTCTAATATACTTTCCCAGTGAAATGATTGTATCGTTTTTCACGCTTTGTGCTGGGGCCTGTTATGGTAGGCAACACAGTGGAGCTGTTTATTAACTTATACCTAAGAAAAAGAACAGGCTGGGCCCGGCACGGTGGTGCAGTGGTTAAGGTCCTCGCCTGGCACGCCCGGGATCCCATATGGGCGCCGGTTCTAATCCCGGCAGCCCCGCTTCCCTTCCAGCTTCCTGCTTGTGGCCTGGGAAAGCAGTCGAGGACGGCCCAAAGCTTTGGGACCCTGCACCCGCGTGGGAGACCCGGAAGAGGCTCCTGGCTTCGGATCGGCATAGTATCGGCCGTTGTGCTCACTTGGGGAGTGAATCATTGGACGGAAGATCTTCCTCTCTGTCTCTCCTCTCTGTATATCCACCTTTCCAATAAAAATAATAATAATAATAAAAATAAATCTTTAAAAAAAAAAAAAGAACAGGCTGTCTGCATCAGAAATTTAACCTGAAACTTAGGATTATAAGACATCTTTCAAGTATGTCATGTTGAACCTCAAGTTTTCCACATATAACTTTAGTTTTTCATACTTTCTATTATTGTAACCAGTGTTAATTAACATTTAATTAAATATTTCCTGGTTAATATTTAATTAACATAGTCTAGCACTTTTTTTACCCAACACCTGTGTTTTAATTATCTATAAAATACATTGCTTGAAGGAGGGATTTTGTCCATTTCAGTGCATCAGAAATGATCATTAACTATATACATATGTGTATGTATATCAATCCTTTTCCTTCATATTACTTAAATGTCTTAGATGTTCATGAGTATACAGGATACTGTACAATGTCATCAGACAAATTTTATTTAAGTTTTGGAAGTGACAAAGTTTTGTTGTAGCTTGTTTGCATTGCATGCTCCTGGATGTGGAAACTCCAAATCCAGTGTCATCAAAACAGCAGATTAAGTATCAGGAAGGTCAGTTGGAAATTGTTAGACATGCTGAAGATGGAATAGAAAGCTATCTTAGCTGTGTGTTACTGGATATGCAAATTTTTAAAAGCAGACACACCGGTTAAAGACATATACTTGACAGGCTATAAATATTCTGATTAGACGAGATCGACTATATTAGTCTCAGTGTAAAGATTCTTCAGAAAGTTTATGGATAATGGAACCCAAATACATCAGTTTGGTACAGAAAAGTTTTGAAATCCAGCCAAGTGATTGCTGCTTCCTTTATTCACAGAACCAAGTGAAAGTGAAAGTTGTTTGTATTTGGAGCAGAATGTACTTTGTTTTTTCCCCTGTTGCCCTTGCTGCTGCTCTGACCAGTGAGCAGCCAGCTGCGCTGTGTATTTGTTCATGTTTGAAGACAACAGCGTCCTCTTGAGTCACCTTGTCAGAAGCACCAGGCAGAGGCCTGAGCAGCCTGGGAAAGGAGGGCACTCGCTCTTCCCTTTTTTGCTGTCAGCAGACAGGTCACATTCAGGCTGCCTGTGTTGTGATTGGAAGGAGTTCTCCTTAAAGTGGTAGAGCCTTGATGTTCTTTTTAGAATTTGTTAACCTCTGCCTTTGTAGAAGGCCTTAGATGCACCATCACATATATCTGTTCCTTAAAAATTTATTCAACATTGGCCATGTACTCAATGCTGTTCCAAGCAGTGGACAAATTCAACAACAACAACAAAAAATCTGCCATGAAAATGAAAATGCTTGAAAGACAGTTGGAGACAAACAATCTATAAATACATTAAAAAAATAAAGCAAGAAAAGGAGTTGGATTGGATATGAAGGGATGTCTTAGGAGTAACTCTTTGTTCAGCCTTCCTCGAGAAATTCCATTTCTTCCCTCGATCTGACTTGGCTTCTGTGTCCTATAGCACCTGGACTTCTGATTTGTGTTTCTTACCACTTTTTAGGGGCTATGGAAATGCTTGTTTCTTTAAACCAGCTGTGGTGTGTGTCCCTACAATTAGTCTTTATTATTTTTGTCTGGAGAGCCATTGGATTAGGATGAGATGTTCCTCTGTGGGGTTTATTGGCTCTCTGCCTAGAGTCAGTCATTCCTACGTGAACACTCCTGAGCCTTGTAGTCTGGACTAGGAGGATGCTGGTGGTCAGAATGGGAAGGTGCTGAGAAGGCTTTAGAGGTTACTTGAAAGGAACTGAGGTTGGTAATGTCAGTGGACTCAAGCAGGAGGAACAGGTATCCTGTTTGGGAGAAAATGGAAACTGTTCAGGTCTAGTGTGGAACAGTCATGAAGAAGAAGGTGGCTTTGGAAAAGAGAGCAATGTGGGCTGACAATAGAGATTTGGGAGTCAGGGTGGAGAGCTCAGGATGAGCTGAGCAGACACCATCCAGTACTAACCCGAGAGGATTCTATCAGGAGCCTCAGGAAGAAGAGTCCTGAGACACGGAGGAATTGTGGGATCGGGCAGGATTGTTTCCTGCATTGCAATGAAAAATTTCATAGAAAAGAGTCACTGTGGTCATTAACCTCAGCTCCTGCCTCCTTGTGGTTTCCTTTGTGATCATTCAAACATGGATTAAAATCCAAGTTAGTCATTGAGGGCAGTGCCAGTGAGTGTCCCAGCTCTGCTGGTTGACTCCCCTAAGGCTTACAATGTGCAGGTCTAGGTCCAGCCCAGAAGCTAGGAACACATTCAAGATCTCCCATATGGGTAGCAGGGATACAGGAATTTGAGCTTCACTGCTGCCTCGGAGCATCTAAATAAGCAGGAAATTGGGGTCAGGAGTGGAGCCATGAATCAAATCCTTGTACTGTGATAGCACACACAGGCATCTTAACAGTTACACCAAGTCTCTGCTCCTATGCTGTTTTTACGCAACCAACTTCAATCACTAAAACAACCATGTTGCAAAGGAAGAACAAAGATATTAAGATAGTTGCCCAAGGTTATGTAGCCATTTAGTGATAAAATCAGGATTCACATCAGGCAGCTCAGTTCTAAAGGCTGTGCTTTGTCACCATCTTCTTTTTCCATGATGTTTTGTGGAACAGTTGGATTTCACCTGGGCTTTTAGGAGGCATGATTTCCAGCAGGTTTCCTCCTGCGTTGCCTTTCCTCCATGCTCATTTACTCTGCTCTTCAGCATTTCCCAGCAGATGCTTTTACATACTGACTTTGTGACAACTTTTGAAGGAGTTTCCCTGGCTTACTCATTATAAACGGAGGCAGTGTCCATCCTTTGGTAGTGTGAAGGCCATTAGAACCCTGATGAGATAAGCAAACATCACAGGAGTGAGCATTGTACCGACCCTTTGATATCTCAACCCACCAGAGGCTCAGAGCCAATGAGTGCTTTTAATCACCCTGGATTTGCAAGAGTATGTTTTGAAACACTTCAGGGCATCGTTACTGGTACAAAAATGTTTTCTCATAAAATGTTTTTTTTAGAAAAGTATCTAGTAAAGCCTATTTTAGTTATTACTCTAAATCTTCACACTTATATCTCAGTCAGCAAATTAAGGTTTGCTTTTTGCATTAGTTAGTTCTCCAGTGCAGCTCAAGTTCTGCTCAGTAGGCATCTCCCTCACCTGATCCTAATGTTTACTCTCGCTTTGACACATTCCATGAATTTAGTAGCATGCATTGACCATAGAAATTGCAACATGCTTGAGGTTCAGAGTTGCTTTTAGCATCTTTAAGAAGGAAAATAAAAAATGGGTTTTCATTAGCTAAGGATGAGCGTGGGAATGTCCATAACGAACTGAAAAACCATGACAGTTTCAGACCTAAGTACTATGTTCTGGGAATGACCTGCAGATTCAGGAAATGCCTAATAGTTATTAACTAAGTGAAAAATAAATATAATCAGTACTAGCCAATTCATTATGATTGAAACTATTTGAATAATAACCTAAACAGGTGGAACATTTTGAAACAATTATAATCAAAGAAAAGGAAAGGTAACAGCTTAAAAAAATCAGCAAACGTGATTTATCAAGTGTATTTTGTAATAGGAAGTTATGACATCAGTTGAAATATGGAAGAAAATGCAAATTATTTCAGTACTGTAATAAAATTTATTCTAATGACCTAAAATGGTGAGATCTTTATTTGTAGATTTAACTTCATTAAAAAATAAAAGATGGATTCCCAGGCCTAGTTTGATGGCCTAGTGGCTAAATCCTCAATTTGCATGCAACAGGATACCCATATATGAGTTCATGTCCTGGCTGCTCCACTTCTCATCCAGCTCCCTACTGGTGGCCTGGGAAAGAATCAAGGGTAGCCCAAGGCCTTGGGACCCTGTACCCAAGTGGGAGATACAGAAAAAGCACCTAGCTCCTGGCTTCAGATCAGCTCAGCTCTGGCCATTGCTTCCACTTGGAGAGGGGACCAGTGCATGGAGGATCTTTCTCTTTGTATCTCCTTCTCTGTAAATCTACCGTCCCAGTGAAAATAAATAATTCTTTACAATTTTTTTTTGAAATATAGATTTCCAGGTATAGATAAATGACAGGAAACTTGTGCTAAGAGAAAAATTCTTTTTTTATTATAACTTGAAAGATCCTGTAAAAAGCAGAGTTTACTTAGGAGGTTGAGATATCATACAGAAGCACAGATACAGTGGAAAAGAATCAGGAAGATGAGAAATAGTACTTACTGACATACTATGGAAGGCCTGGGTTTGCAGACCAGCCCATCTGTAGTTTAGCTATGTTGTTTTTCAGTTTTGGCCACATACTCCTGCAACCCTATCATCTAGTGATGAAAATGCATACCACACTGTCAGTGGGGCTGATAATCAAAGCATCTCAAACAGGTGTGGACAACCATCCATTATGAAGATGCAATTGGTGCCAGAATACCACTGTTTGAGGTGACTTCCATTTCCACTCCCTGTGGTTGCTGTGGTTCTGAGTGCACACTCTGTGCTTCAGATTAAACCTAGGGCACAGGAAGAGGAGACAAGAAGCTGAGGGACAGACCTGAAGGTTGCTTCCTGTCTGTTAAGTTCTGCATTAATACACTAGACTTGTATTTTAGGTAAGCCAATCTGTTAGAGAATCCCTGTTATAAAAATGATCACGTTAAAAAGTTAACCTTCCCTGAATCCAGCAAGCCCATGTTTTCAGATAGACTCTATTCTTATCTTATTCTGTTATCTTATTCTTATCTATTTTATGTATGTATGTATTTATATTTCAAAGGCAGGCCTCAGAGGGAAGGAAAGGCAGAGAGAAAGACAGAGACAGAGAGAGAGATAGGTTGTGTATTCACTGGTTCACTCTCCAAGTGGCCTCAGCTGAGATTACCTGAAGTCAAGACTGAGGAGCTTCAGGGCATGTCATGTGGATGCAGAGTCCCAAGGACTTGGGCTGTCCTCCACTGCTTTCCCAGGCCACAAGCAGGGAGCTGGATAGGAAGTGGAGCAGCCAGCACTGGGACTGGTACCCATATAGAATGCTAATGCTTGCAGTTAGAGGATTAGCCTATTGATTCACCATGCTAGCCCTTTCTTTTCTCCCCCCCCCCCCCCCCGCTTAAGAGTAGCTTACTTATTTGAAGGGCAGAGATGGAGAGAGAGAGAGTGGGAGCTCTTAGATCTGTTAGCTTACTTGTCCACAAGGCCTGGGACTGGGGGAACCTTAAAGAGAAAGTCCAGGAGCTTCTTCTTAGTCTCCCTTGTGAGTGTGTGGGTCCAAGCATTAAACCTCTTCTGCTGCTTTGCCAGATGTATTATCAGGGAATTCAATGGAAAGTGCACCAGCTGGGATTCAGCCATCACCCATATGGAATGCCTGAATTGCAAGCAGCATCATAACCCACTATGGCAAATGGTCAACCTGAAGCTTTCTTTTTTTTTTTTTAATATATTTTTATTTGAATTTCAATTTCATATAGACTGGGATCTTGAACCTTTCTTTAAGAGAAGAGACAAACCACCAGAATACATCCTTTTCCAAGAGCCCTTATTCTCCAAGATCCACTGGAGAATAACCAAAATATGTTTTGTGCTATTTTACATGCTTTATATTTCCACAGCTCACCCAACATACCACTCTGTGGAGCGTGTTGTGTAGTTGAGCAGTATAGACACATAAGCCACCATTGTTGATGTGAATTGATTGAAAGATCCAAAGACAAAGAATGTGCTTCTATTAACCTACGGCCAAGAGATGCAGGTCATTGTGCTCAGGACTGGCTCATGTTAGGGAACTCTTGGCCAGTTCTGCCAGTTGCCTTAGCCATATGGGACCTTTGTTCTATAGGCCCTTGGGTTTTCAGACATACAGCTTGCCTTGCTGGAAGGCATTTTCTAGCCCTGAAGTCAGAATTGGAGGCTCAACTTGTATGAGAGAAAAGAAGAGCAACAGCGTAGGTCAGGAAGAAAACCCAGAGAAATCCCTGAGGACTGTGGAGGCCTGTAATGGAAGACAATGGGACTGCATGGCGAATTCCTTCATTTCCTGGAAAAGGGGCTATTTCACAAGGCTCATTTCAGGACCTAAGCCTGAGCTGGGTAACAGTGTATATATTGATTGGCAGCCACAATACCTAAGTATTGCCCAATTTGAAGCCTTAGGAACTTTTCAAAGTACTCCAAAGTGGATTACTTCACCTGCTGGAAAAATGGAACATTTTAGTAGTTTTGAAGATCTTCTCTGGGACCTGAGAAAAGAGTTTATTTAATTTTTTAAAAATGGGCCTACTGGTAAAATGGGAAAATATTTTATCATTTTTGCCTTAAGAAAAAAGCAAATTGGATCTGAGTCTGCATAATAATATCGCAGGGGCAAGAGATTCCCATATGAATTAGAGTTTTATTTGAATAGACATTAGTAAAATGGGCTGGAGTAGTGATGTTCCTTGGGCAAGATTTTACTAACGCTGTTTGACAGCTGTCATTCTGAGTGCCTGGGTCTTAGGAAAGATGTGAGATTTGGGGAAGGAGCTTGAAAAGATATCCCTGTAAATCTATTAGCCTTAGCTAATAATTTGTTTCTTTAGTACTGAGATATCTCTGTTTAGAGTCAAAGGTGTCAAGGATTCTAAAGTATTTCTAGGGATGGCCTGATAACAATGAAAATCATATTGTTGGAAATTTTAAGAATAGATTCATGCTAATGGGAGTAGTTGTACAAATGAGATTCTGCATTACTGTCCATTTAATGCATTTCTTTGTATTGATTGGTGGAAGCTGATTGTTATAGCCAGTCCATCCTTACTAAGGGAGTTCTTTACTCTTCAAAAATATGTGCAGCAGACTTCTATGATATTCAGCATTTCACATGCAATTATTTTTCTATTGGACGTGAAATATAAAGCATGTGCATTTCAATATCAGAGCATTGAAATTGAGTTCATAGCAAATTTATGAATGAAGAGTAGAAATCTCTGTCACTAAAACTGGAATATTGGAAGCTATTTTGAAAACCAACTTGAAAGATATTTTTTAAATTTACAGTCTAAATCATAGAGAATAGGACTATATGAATAATTCACATAGCCTTAGAAATGTTAATTAGATAGTTTAGACACTGATGTATCATTTAATTTTGACTAATTGATTAAAAAAAATTCCTGGCCAAGTGTGTGATTTTTTTTTTCTGTTTGTTTTAAATCCTATAGGAGATTTCTGGGCTTTAATTAGAATTCCATACCAAGTGCCAGTTTGTATTGACTGTACAGTGAGTGGGCTGGTGTCGGCAGATGACGTGTGCTCTGCCTCCTTGTCACTTTGTGAATGGATTGTGAAGGGTTTGCTAATTTGCTCCTCACTCCACTGGAGCAGATACTCTCCAATATCTGGTGTGTCTCAGACTATTTGCATAATAAGAAGAATGGTTTGGAAGAGGGTTGTGTGGGAAATAAAATAATAAGGTGCATTAAAATAGAAATACTTGCTCTTGTCTGCTTTTGTTCTGGTAGCTTCAGAAATAGTCTTGACTTTACTGCTTTCCAGACAAGTTCTTCTCTGGAAAGGGTGAGTTAGGGCCAGGACTCCATCTGCCTTGCCTGAGCCCTGCTTCAGCCTTTCCTCAATCACTGCTCTAAACCTCCACTGCCTTGCCCCTCAAGCATGTATGAGTGCCAAGTGGGACTTTCTCTCTTTAGCTGCCCTTATATAAGCAAAAAATATGACCCTGTCCTCAGTCTACAGAATGAACTGCCTCCCTGCTTGCTTCTTTTTTTTATTTGGTTAGAAGAATGTGGCCGATGATACTTACATTTCTGCCTAAAGTAAGGGTGTGAGCAATGCACTTGCATTTCCCTTTAAAGCAGACCTATAAAGGACAGGGACTTGGTACCAAGCAGGAAAAGCAGGGGTAGTGATGGCTGAACTGGCTGAGATACATAGCCCTTAGCCTGAAACAGAATACGGTACACAATGTTTATGTTGGATTTATGGAATGGCTCCTCTCCAGCGCTGTCCCTGCTCTATACAATTTGGTGCTTTGTTGCTATCGAAACCGCCTTACTTTCTAAGCCATTGTGATTGTGCAAGGGGAGGAGGCTGTGGCGGGCAGGGGTGGAAGTAGTAGTGAATGACACAGCTTTGCCAGATGACATGTAGCGGACCTCTGCATCAGCCAAGAGGAATTAAGCTTTGTCACTCTCCACTGGGACTACCTTGCTCCTGGTATGTGCGCAAGGAATTCATATGCTGCTGCCGCCGCAGCCGCCAGAGCAGAGCCCTGAGTACACTTTGCCACAGAGAGCAGTGAGCAAGAATGATAGCTGTCTCTTTTAAATGCCGTTGTCAAATTCTGAGGCGACTTACTAAAGGTACGGTGCTTTCCTTGTTATTCACTCAGCGAGTCTTTTGCAGTATCCTAAAAACACAGCTTAATGGTTTTTACTTTTAAATATGACCGCCTTTACAATTTATTGTCAGGCAACAAAGAACTCAGTGAAATATGTTTAGAGATCCATGCACAGGTAGAATTGGCTTTGCTTTCTCTCTTACTTACTGGCTACGTTCATGCTGAAATCATGGAACTGACGTGTGTGTGTGTGTGTGTGTGTGTGTGTGTGTGTGTGTGTGTGTGTGTGATTGTATGTCTAGCTGAAAGGAATGTGTTTGAGTCTGGTGCTAAAGTTATTGTGGAAACCATCATTTTGCATGCTGATTAACTGGTCAAGAGGACTCAAGTGTGTGTTCCTGTCCTTTCTGTGAAACACTCACCGAATGCAGCTGGCAGCTTCAGGACTCACACAGCTGGTGAATCCATGGAATAACTGCTTATTCTGTTCATTTCCAGCATCTTATGAGCTTTATCCCAGGACAGCTCGCTTGCTCGCTCACTCTTTCTCTCTGTATATATGTATACATATGTATATATATATATATATATTAGAATTATGTATTAGCATTACATGATTATAAATGAAGATAATTCCAGATGCCTTGGTTCTGTGTGATATTTGAAGTTTATTTGAAAGTAAAAATCATTGCTCTGCATCTTTTCACGAATTATTGTTTTGAGATGGTCATCTCCCTTAGAACTGCATAATGTTAATTAAATTTCTGCAATTTTAAAATATGCTTTTCTTTGAAATCTCTTTGAAATGAAATAGCTGTGCCAACTCATTTACTTCATGTGCATTCTGTTGCAAAGTTAGTGAATGGCTGCTTTAGAAACCCTCTTATGTCCTTTCTCTTAAAGATAGGCAAGTCCTTCCACCTTATTTCCTTCATATGGAATCTTCTTTAGAGAAAATTTTTCATGAAAAGAAACAGAAGCTTCACTCTGAGTATAAGTGTGCTTTTTTAGCCTGTAATACAGAGTACTGTCAAGTAATTAATGGGTGTAATTATGCCCTAGAAGCTCTGAACCTATAAATATGTTAATGGATGCTATTTCTATCAGTTTAGCTTGACATATCAGAGTTCTTTGATCACCAGCAGTGCAGCTAAAATTGCAATTAATATTTTATTTGGCAGAAGAATGAGCACAAAGCAAATAGTGAGACATAGATCTTGAGTCAGTAACAGGAAAGAGAATAAATACCATAGACCAACTTACCGAATGCATTTGCAAGTTGTTAGGGGAACAGAGTGAGTCCTTTAAAAAGTACTTTGGGGGAAATATAGGGAACAGTATCCATTTTAAATTAAACTGTTTGTATGGGGCTATAAATTCTGTTGTGACTATATCCTATGCAGTAGGTACAAATGTGTAATTTCTGTTTATAAACCACTGTTTAGAAACTATCCTTTATGTTTGATTTTGAAAATGGGTTTCTTTTGTCTTGGCTGATTTTAACTTGGACTTGGCTTGGTGTTATGTGTCTGATGCTCTTATAATATCACCATGGAACATTCAATATTTTCTACTCATAAAGATCAGAATTTTTTTAAGTCATGCATTCTATGAACAAAATGAACTAAAGCACTTCCTGGTTCTTAAAAATATTTTTTGGGTTTTTTTTTTGTTTGTTTATAAAGTCTTCAAGAGTCTGAGTCTTTAAGAAATGCTAAATTCCTGAACTGAAAGAAGTGCTAAATGTTTAGTTTGGGAAAAAAAATCTAGATACTTGAAGAAATTAGTAGTGTCTTCCTTGTAGTTCCTGCTTCACATATTTTTTCCAAAATCTTTGTTTCTGCTTCAATTGCTTTTCAGTTTAAGATTGCCAATTTATCATCAAAATAAAATCTGAGTTTGGGATCACTTTGCTGTGATTGGGCTCCTCTTCGTGTTTGTCTAAAGCTCCATGTCTGCAAAATAAAACAGAAATACAGGGTCTTGCCTCGCCATTCACCTGTCCCCCTGCCCAAGGGCAAGCATCAGCAGTGCCACCTGTTGCTCCAAGTGTGATGTACTGAGTTCTAGAAACCCAGCCTTATCTGTGATAGTATTTTCTTAGGATGTAATAATGAAACCATGAAATAGATTAATTACTCTCTTAAATTTTCTTTCTTTGATATTTGGATGTGAGGGCAGATACGCACTACATTTCTTTCATCCCATTTATCCTACCCACACCCTCGCCATCAACCCCCAATGATATGTATTTTTTTTATATTGATTGAGCACTGCGCCTGATCCTCTTCTTGAGACTTAGAACAGTGCTCGGTACAAGGAGGTACTTACAAACTGTTAACATATCTTAAATTGATAGGACATTTGAATTTTCTCAGAATTTCAGCACATACCTCAAGAGCTTCTTTAGACTATTTGTGGCTAAAATATTGCCCAGATTTTAGGAGGTTAAAGATTTACTTCATGTCTCCAAAAATTCCTTTGCTAATTGCATTTGATGTCATCCACAAGAAAATGTAGTATAATCGATGCAGTAGCTCTCTAATTGTTGCAAAGAAAAATGTAAATAAAATGAGACTATTTTCAACATGCTTCTATATTGTTAGCACCTTACTTGTATTTCATCTTTCTTCTATATCCTCCATATATTATCTATTTACAAACACTTAATAAGTACCTAGTAAGTATCAGGAGCTGATAAATTTGCACTAGACTGCTTAGCTGGGACATTTTATGAGTGAATTGAGCATTTTAAAATGAATATGTTGTTGGATAGTAAGGTTTCCTTTATCTAAGGTATAATTTCACAATATCCATAAAGCATTATCCCTGGTAAAACTTTTGACTTATCCCCCAAATTGATACATTGTTCACATATTTGTAGTAAGAACATATTACAGTTGATTTTAGCGCTTTCACGTTTGAGAATGGAGTCTTTTTCTTAATAAAACTTCAAGCAGCTATTCCTGTTCTTTTCCTTATCAGGTTCATACCATTATAGAGTAAAAACAAGAGAATAATATTTGCCCCTAAAGCCTGTTCCTGTCATCTATGGCAGGAACTTTCTGCTGATAAAATATCAAGCTCATCACTGTCAAAAGTATCCTTTAATGGGTGGGTTTTTGGTCTAGTGATTAAGATCTCTGTGTCCCACATCAAAATGCCTGGGTCTGATGCCTGGCACCAGCTCCTGACTGCAGCTTCCTGCTAATCCAGACCCTGAGAGGTACCAGACTGTGGCTCAAGTAACTGCATCCCACCACGCATATTAAGGTGCTGAATTGAGTTGCCAGAATCCAGCTTGAGCCTGGTCTGGTCTCAGACCCAACCATCTCAAGAAATAGGGAGTTAACCAGCAGAAGGGAGCTTTCTTTATGTATTTGTTTCTCTTCTTAATAAATAATTAACAGTTTCCTTTTACATCTGACACACAATTTCAGCAGAGACTCGCCAACCATCCTTCCATTGCTGCTTTTCCCTCCTCCCTCCCTCCAGAATGAGCCTGTCTACTGGAGTCAAGTCCAAAAATAACATTTTTTTTTTCATCTCTCTGTCCGTATCTGACAAAGGGATTTTCTTCAGTAAAGCTGGGCATCCTGGTGCCTACCTGCACAGCTGCTTGCCTCTGCAAGCTCTGCTGTCTCAGCTAAAGGCTACATGGTTCCTCCGAAGGATGTTTTCAGAGAAGGGAATGTATTTTCCTGACTCCTCCAGGCTTTGTTTCTTTTTCTGTTGTCATGATTAGGTTATTACTTTTCCTTGAGACAAGTTGGCTTGTATGCAAAGAATCATTTTCTTTAGTGCTAATTGCTCTGCATGTCTTTCTTTCTCAGGCGCTACTGTTTTTAGGGAAGAGACCCTGAGCTATTGTGGACCACCTGCCATGGCGCTTTCTTCACTCAGCTTTGCTCTGTCTACCAAAGTCAACCTCAGCCCCTTCCTACTTGCTGATATCCCACAGGGAGCACAGCTAAAGTCCTTTATTTGCATTTTGTCACTCCATGTCTTCTTCCTACTGGCTCAAAATTTTGTCCAAAATCTCTGTTTTCATTTTAATGCAAATTTCAAAATTTTTCATTGTAGCTAGGCTACATGTCATTTGATTTCTAACTGCCTCTCCCCACCCGTTACCCATTAACTTCCTTCAGGCAGCTCTGTTGACCTTCCTCACGGTGGGGTGCTGCCAGGACACCTGTGCAGCTATCCTCAGCTGCTCCCTGCGGTGCATTTGAATTTCTGCCTGTCTCTCTCCTTTATTCTTCCTCTTAACCTTCATATTCTTTCTTCTATTCTCCAACCTGGCATGCTTCTATATTGCCTTATTTATTGGCACAGAGCAGGATTAAAAGATGTGTTGATTACACCTTCATTTCAGTCTTGGCTCCATACACTTGTCCAGTGATGGAATCATCAGACTTGAAAAGGAAGGTCAGACATTAACATAGGATTTGTCTACAGAGAGAACTGAAACTCAGCCAGTTTAGCTAGCCAACAGTCTATTCTTATTTCTCTCCAACATTAACCATCTCACAATTTGTCTGATAATCTTTCTAAGGATTCAGTTGAACTGAGTCCCTGTAAACTCAGAGATCCTTTGATACTCATCCCCTCTCCAGTTTTGAGAAAATATAGCTGAAAGGCAGATGACAGAAAGAGGGAAGGAGGCAGAAAGAGACTATCTTGCCTCTGCTGGTTTACTCTCCACCTCCTGCAGCAGTCAGGGCTGGGCCAGGCTGAAACAAGGAACCAGGAACTCCATCCAGGTCTCTTATGGGTGGCGGGAACCATTACTAAGGCAGCATCTGCTGCTCTCCAGTTGTGCTTTAGCAGGAAACTTGTTTGGAAGAGGAGGGAGGGTTCTGTTGTATGTGCTGTGGTAGGGAGTGTGGGAGTGCTGAGTGGAGCCTTAATCCACTGCTGTGCAACATCCAATGCTCAAAAATCATAATATTCAGAAAACAATTTTTATCTATAACCCCAATCAAATAAAATTATGGTTATTTTTGTCTTAATAGAAAAGAAAATTAATTTCCTATCTATTCCTGTGTGCAAAATATTTTAATCCAAGCAACTCTGTATTAGTTATTGAGCGCAGCATCATCATTCCGAACACAATTGCTCCTTTGATGATAGTCTTCCATTTTCTGCTCAGATCCCTCTGTGCTTCCCCATCTGTCCATGTCTACTCTCATGGCTCTTTGAGCATTGTCCCCTAATGGCTCCTCATTCACTCTGTGATATGATTCAGAATTGATTGTCATCTGGATTAGGAAAGCTTTTTCCCTCTGCGGGCTCTCATTTCTCCTGCCTCTCCACTCTTCGCCTGCGGTAACCCTCACTGGCCTCCTCTGCCACTTCCTACCATCTGGAACAATTTGCCTGTGTCTCTCCACCTCATTAACTTTTCATCCTTTCAAATATCACCTGAGAACATACCTTTCCCCTTTTGCCTCTGCCCCTTAATTTTATGCCATCAATGTTAGCATATTTAACTTATGTGTCCCTTCACCATTTAAATTTTAAAATAACACTTAAAATGTTTCATAGAACAAGGTTGATTTTTCTGGTGTTTAATCTTTTGCAAAGGTATGGGGCATTGTTTTTACACAGAGAAGAATTCATTGGAATAGGTGAATTGTGCAGCCGGATCCCAGGTGTGCCTTACTGCCCTGGCATGAGAGCTGTGTTGGCTGCGGTGGTTTTTTGTGTAGCTCTTAATATGGTATTTCTTTTTTTCCTAATATGTTGTTTCAAGGGATTTATATTGAATAATGACTTGGAACACTGTACTTCCAGGTGGTCTGAAATGCTTCTTTTTGTTTCTTTTCTTAGAACAGATTAAGCTTAATATAGTGGTACATTTATTACCTCCTCATCTTTGGGATGCATGTTGGAAAGGCTGTTTATTACCTCCTCATCTTTGGGATGGAAATTGCATGTTGGAAAGGCTGTGCTTCTTCCCAGAAGGCAGTCATCCTGCAAAAGGAACATTTGATTGTATAGGCGCATAACTTCCCAAGAGCACGAAGGAGTCCACCTCCTTCTGCTAAGACTGGCTGCTGAGGAAGGAAAAAAAAAAAAAAAGAAGAAAGCTGATTGTTCACCAGGAAGGGGATGACCAATGAGGACAGTCATTTCAATGTGCAAATGAGTCCACTTTGGGAAATGTCTAGAACAAAAGAAATAAACAAGCTAGCATTTGTTGAGCATTGCTGTGTGTCAGGCTCCTATCTAAACACTGCATGTGAACCTGCTTCGTTTTATTTTCACAGTGACACTGTTTTTACACATATTATCCCAATGGAAAATTGAGAAAGCAAAGGTTCAGAAATGTTTAAGACCATCTCTTGATTGCAGACTTTGGAGGACAGGGTGGGCTAAGACCCCTTGTTTCTTTGTTGTTCCCACTTATTGTATGTTAGCTGAAGGCTAAGGGAGCATAGACCCACCCAGCTAAAGCTATAAAGCAAACTCAGTGAAGAATCCCTCATCAGTGTGTGTGGCATAAGGGGAATAGAATGAATAATCTTGGAAGTAAGAAAGTGTATGCTCCTATCTCAGCCACTCTCCTTATAATGTGTGACAAAAGCCAGAACAATACAAGAAAATGAGGGAAAGTTTCTTATTGATAATTCAAAGTAGATTATTACACAGAAGAATAACGAGAAGAAAATCACTGTAGCATTTGTACTGAGGAAATGTCTCCGCCAGTTTATTTATTGTAAAATGTGTGTGGTTGTTTTCCTTGTATTTGAAAAATATGATAGTGTGTCGATGGTAGATATCTATCTCCTACACTTCGCCCTTGAAATGCCTACAACAGCTGCGAGCTCATCTGGACTGAAGGTAGAATCCTGGAACTCTGTCTGAGTCTTCCACATGAGTGGCAAGGACCTAAACACTTAAGCCACCACATTCTCTCTGCCAGGATGTACATAGGCAGGAAGCTGGCATTAGGGGCAGGGCTGGAACATCAGCAGAGGCATCCTAATATAATGATGTGGACATCCCAGGCAGTGTCCTCACCACTGCACCAATGCGTGTCTACCACCTGCATTTTCTCTCTCCCTTTTTAAAGATTTATTCATTTTTATTGGAAACTCAGATATGAAGAGAGGTGGAATCTGAGAGAGGAACATCTTCCATCTGCTGATTCACTCCCCAAGTGGCCACAGTGGCCAGAGCTGAGCTGATCTGAAGCCAGGAGCCAGAAGCTTCTTCCTGGTCTCCCACACAGGTGCAAGATCCCAACTTGGGCCATCCTTGGCTGCTTACCCAGGCCACCAGCAGGGAGCTGGATGGGAAACAGGTTGCTGGGATTAGAATCAGCACGCATATGGGATCCTAGCACATTCAAGTGAGGACTTTAGCCACTAGACTACTGTGCCAGGCCCTACCATCTGCATTTTCAAAAATGAATTAGGATCAGAGATAAAATCTGATGTCACTGAAGATAGGTTACCAGTGCTATAGTAGCAATAAATGGAGAGAAATAACTTTATGATTTGTTGTATATGCATTTTAATGTTAAATGAAGATATGCTAAATTTGTGCTGCATATTTTTTGCCCTGCATCTGTTTTCCCCCTATTATTCTATCTATTTGTACTCTTCAGTGCACAGTACTCATAGTATTTGTGTCATTGCCTCTGTAGTTCTTCATTATGTAGCCCACCATACTGTCTATTTGTAAATGTTCATTCTTTTGAATAATAAATTGTTGTGTCTTTAAGGAATTTCTGTATTTCCCAGCATCCTAATACATATTTCCTGAGAAAAGTATTTAGTATACCTTTTTATTTCAAGATTTAAAAAATGTTTATAGATTTACTTATGTTTATTGGAAAGTCAATTATACAGAGAGACAGAGAGGAGGATCTTCTATCTACTGGGTCACTCCCCAAATGGCTGCAGTGGCCGGAGTTTAGTCAATCCAAAGCCAGGAGCCAGGTGCCTCTTCCAGGTCTCCCACATGGGTACAAAAGGTCCCAAGGCTTTGGGCTGTCCTCAACTGCTTTCCCAGGCCACAGGCAGGGAGCTGGATGGGAAGTGGAGCAGCTTGGATACCAACTGGCACCCTTATGGTATCCTAGTGGATGTAAGGCAAGGATTTAGCCAAAGGCTACTGCACTGAGCCCTCTAAGGATTTTTTTAAAGCAACTAAAGTGAAAGAGAGAAACAGAATAAAAGAGGTATTTTTATTTGATAATATCCAAGAAGCAAAGTGAGAATTAAAATAAAAGAGGTGAGAAATTGTTTTTCCTAAGTAGACCATTGCTGATCTTTGAGGGAATAGTTTCTGAAGAGTAGTCACATCCAAAACCAGTTTGTACAATTTAAGAGGAATTCGGGCAAAGCTAAAGACTGACAGGAGAGAGCAGAGATCACATGCTAGAAAAAGACAAAGTAAAAGTAAGATTTTTCCTTTTTTTTTTGTAGATGGCAAAATTCAAGCTATATCATTTTCAAATAGCTTTATTGATGAATTACATTTGAGTTAGAAGTTGTATTATAAAGAAAACACATGAATATAATCTTGATAGACATTAATGTTTGAATCAATGGATGCATGTTTATTATGGAACAAAAAAGACTGACTTGGAAGTAAGACCACTTGCAGCCAGAGGCCTGAGGAAACAGGTGCAATACAGGAAATGAGTAGGAAAACTTATTATAATAGGGTAGGGGTGTGTGTGTGTGTGTGCACGCATGCGCGCACATGAGCACACGTGCACACAAGGGGGAGAAGGAGAAAGGTAGAAAATCAAGATGCAAAACAGAGACGTGATGAGGAATGACTACCACAACAGCAAGGAAGAGTAAGGGAGTTGAGGCTGGATCTAGGTTGCAGCCAGGTGTGGCAAGAAACGGGAGCTCCCCAGGACAGGGACAGGAAGCTTAGGAGACATGCTTCCGGGTTGCAATTAAGACATGAACCTGAATGGGCTTTCTTTCACTTACTTGTTCATTGGCTATCATACGTTTACATGCCCACCTTTTTGATAAGAGATTTTAACATTTGATTGTAAAATGACAATTGACTCGGCTATTTGTTGAGTTCAGCCAGTCACACTGGTTGAACCAGCAGGCAAGTCTCAGCTAATCTCAATCTCTGCTGTGTGTAAGAGGTCACTGGTAGTGTGTGACTGTCCAGGGCCGTCACTTCCTGGATCACTGTGCAGGTCCTCAATCCCGGGCCCCTGGTAGTTCACATCAGCCTGTTACAGGCAGACAGGGAGTGACCCAGTGGCTGGGCTGTCACACTCTTACTCTGTTGCTCTGCCTTTCAAACAAATGTAAAAAAGAAAGATAATTAATATTCAAGTTTTACTTCATAATTACTGTTTACTGCAACTTTCTATCTATCTATACTCAGTCTGCCATATCTGCATGGTAGAAATCCTATGCACAATTTCTGACTGCACATTGCTTGTCAGTTCCACATTCAGTGACATGGTGTTTATAGTTAGAAATTGCATGATTTCCACCAGAGAAATTGGCAAATGCTATTCATTTGGGCATCCTTCCCCAAACCACCCCCCTCCCCCAAATCCTTTTGTTAACACTTTGTCAACAACTGTGGGCATTTGGTCTAGAGATAAATTTGCCAGCTCAGCTGCCCGTGTCCCACATTGGGGTAGCTGAGTTCCAAGCTCTGATTTCGGACTCCAGCTCTCTGCTTTCGGAGGTGGAGAGGCCACAGCCATCCACATGGAAGACCTCTTCATAACTGAGCTTTAGGCTTCCCGCTTCAGCCCAGGGGGATGTGCAGGAGGCAGCAGTTGGAGTTTGTTCACTCTCAGTCTCGCTTCCTCTCTGCCTCTTCTTCTCTCCCATCCTGATCTCCTAGTTATAGTTCCATTTCTGCATCCCTGTCTCTGCTACAGTCTCTCAGGTAGCTCAAAAAGTGGTTTTGATTTGTAAATATACCACTGACCATGTGTGCCCAACTATTTGAATTTGTAAAACCTTTGTGTCTTCCTTTGTGGATTCTTTTTTTTTTTTAAGATTTATTTATTTTTATTACAAAGTCAGATATACAGAGAGGAAGATCTTCCGTCCGATGGTTCACTCCCCAAGTAGCCACAATGGCCAGTGCTGTGCCTATCCAAAGCTGGGAACCAGGAACCTCTTCCGGGTCTCCCATGTGGGTGCAGGGTCTCAAGGCTTTGGGCCATCCTTGAGTGCTTTCCCAGGCCACAAGCAGAGAGCTGGATGGGAAGTGGAGCTGGCGGGATTAGAACCAGCAGCCATTATGGGATCCCAGCGCGTTCAAGGTGAGGACTTTAGCCGCTAGGCCACTGCGCCGGGCCCCCTTTGTGGATTCTAAATTGGTTATTATTTAAATTGGTTATTATTTATTAATTAAATTATTAAATTAGTATTTTGTTTGTTTGTTGAGTTGTGGAAGTGTGAAGTCTTTTGATATTGACATCCATGCTTCATCATTGTGTCACTAGTAAATGAGAGCCTTGGGTGCAAAGAGAATTCCCAGTACATTTCTGAGGAGTCAGTAGCGTTAATTCCAAAGATCTTCTAGATTAACGAGATGCATATATTCATTTTGCACTTGTAATGCTTCAAATAACATCGTAGATTGATTTTTGATTTTGTTGATTTTTGAAAATATTCTTTCAGGTTTTCACATCGTGGCAGGAGGCAAGCTCTAGGAATATTCTTGCCTATCTTTAGCATCCTCAAACACCTGCTAATTTCCCTCTTAACCAGAGGGGTGTTCCATGCCCTCCTCTTCTCCCTCCTCTTCTCGATGTCTGCTCAGGGCAGTCTGGAGGAGGAACATACTGGCAGGAGGCCAGCAGCAACACCAGGGAGCTTGAGGCTGAAGGACAAACTATTGTTAAATTCTGCATGACAAAATTCCCAATTGAATTCAATCTGGGAAATATCTAGGATCCCACTGAGCTTCTGATTGAATTGAGTCTTTCCTATTCTATGAGGCTAGATGACTTTGTACAGATAAAAAAAAAAATGAATTTCAGTTATTGCCCGTGTTTTATAAATGGCTTATTAATAAATTTGATTCATAAAGTATGAAAATTGCTTTCAAGAGTCACTAATACATGTTTTTTTACATAAATGCAGTTTTTGTCTTAATGCACACTTCCCATTTGTAAATTAGAGGTTCAGCCACACTGACCACAAACTCTTGCTTCTTCTGTATGTCAGACAATAACCTGGAGGTTAGAAGGGCGCATACTGAAAATGAGAAGATAGGAGTTCACAAAATTAGAAATTCCCAGAAACTCCTAGAAAATGGAAAAATGGGTAAGTCGGAGCAGACTTTATAGCCCACAGCAAATACAGGAAAAGAAGGGGACGTATTCACACTTCCTGGTAATGGAGCCACAAATAATTTGAAAATCTCTGTTGTTTGCGGGGGATGAAGCTAGAGAAGAAGGCAGAAAAACCTATTTTTTGAAAGTTAAAACAGCTGGGAAAGTTCAAAATCACCCCATCTCTTTTGCAGTGCATTACAGTATTGTTCCATGAGGTTAAACTGGGAAATCAGCAGGCTGCCTGGTGGCACAGCCAATTAAGCGGCTGTTTGAGAGCACCAGTTTGAGTCCTGGCTGCTCTCCTTCCAAGCCAGCTGCGTGCTAATGCACCTGGACAGAAGTACAAGATGGTTCAAGTACCAGTACCCCTGAGACCAAGCATAGGAGACCTGCGTGTAGCACTGGCTCCTGCTTTTGGCCAAGATCAGCCACATGGCTACTGGGGTCATCTGGGGAGTGAAGCGATAAACGGAATCTCTATAGTCTGTTCCTTTCCTTTTGTCACACAAACAAGCAAAAAGTCTTTTTTTTTTTTTTAACTAGGACACCAGTCTTCTAGGAAATGTATTAATCTTCTGAGATGATGACTGTCATGCAAAGCCCATCCCATTTTTCTGGGGTTGGTAAATAGACAGATGCGCCACCTGCTTGCCTCCCTGCCCATGGGCAGCCCGTGACCTTCAAGGCAAGCTGGCCCATCACTATGCTCTGTCATGCTCCCAAAAAAAATTGGTTGAGAAAATGTGAAGGTATAACCCACACTAGCTATTGCATTGAACAACCTACTACTTTTTTTTTAAGAGAATAAAATATTTTTTTCAATTCTTCTAGTTTTTAACAGATTCAGTGCAGTTTATAGATAAAATTCTAAGAACATAATGATATTCACTTCCTCATTCCCTCCAACCCTTTTTCCTTCTCTCTCTCTCCCACTCCATTCTTCTTTGTTTTTGGCCTCTCTCTCTATATTTTTTTGAGGCTTAATGCTTCACCAAGTAAGTTTAATAAGTAAGAAGAGTTTAGGGGGAATACAGACAAAGGCTGTAACTAATAATTGAATGAAAAAATGACTATTTCACTCAGATACAATATATTTTCAAATAATCACTGATTATTAGAGTAGTAAAACATTCTTAACCAATGATTTGAGCAAGATGTAAAAGTTTTACAAAACTATATTTGCAGCAATAATGGTATGCACAGATATTTCTTCTTTTCCTTTTTTTTTTTTTTTAAATCGTAGCTTGCAAGGGAGAACATGTGATATTTGTCCGGATCCAGTTCCTTTTACTCAACATGTTGTCCTCCAGTGGAATCCATTTTACTGTAAATCCTAGAGTTTCATTTCTTATAGCTGAGTATTATTCCAGTGTCTCTCCACACATGTGCACATATACATACCACAGTTTATCCGTCTGACGATGGATACACGGATTGAATCAAACATTGGCTATTATCAACAGTGTTGCCAGAAACATGGTGCTGTGGCTATGACACACTGTATTTTGTAGTTTGGATCACATGGCAAGTATGTTTCTAGTTTCAAAACAAATCTCCACACTGTTTTCCACAATGGCTGCAATAGTTACATGCCTACAAACAGTGTGTGAGCGTTCCCTTTTTTCCACATCCTCACCAGCATTTGTTATTACTGTGTGTTTTGGATTTTATCCATGTGACAATGGTGAGAAGTTTCATCTAGTTTTGATGTGCATTTCCCTGTTGGCTGGCGATCTTGAACAATTTTCATTGTATTTGTTTGCCATCTGTATTTCTTGTGAGAACTGTTAAAATTCTCCCCCATTTTTTTCTTTAATTTTTTTTGGATGACATTTATACGTAGATGATCAGGGTGGGAAGGTTTGAAGATCAGGGTGAGATCACTGTTTACACATTTTCTTCCTTCTGCATATGGGACAGAAAGAACTCCTTTGAGCTTGTCAAGGGAGAATTTTCAAAAAATAGATTTCCTACAAAGGAATTAGAGCACACTTGGTATTGGACACCATCAACACTAGATCCTAAAAAATGTTGAAACTCATTTCAAGGTTCTGATAAGAAATTCTCTCTCTAGCCTGGCACTATCAGTCAAGGCTGAGCATAAAATAAAAGCCATTATTTCAGGCATGCAATGATTCAGAAAAGTCTATGTCAACAGATCTTTTGGAAGAAACTGCTGGGGGGTATACTTAAGTAAACATTTTCTGAAAGGAATGCAGGAGAGAAGAAGACATGGAAGTTGAGAAGCAGGGTGTCTAATCTGCATGCAGTGCAGTGAGGCCCAGAGTGGCAGCTATGTAAGTGGAGCAGTTAGTTCATCTCAGTGCACATCATTAGAGTCAGAGAGCATAGAGTATGGCATCTTACAAAGAACATGGATTTCTCATAATGAATTTATCCATAATTATCATAACAATGAATTATACGTAACAAATAAAATTAATGATAAAATAAAGATTTGATTAAGTTTTTGTCAACAGAAAGAAAGGCAGGAATCCTAGGGAGTACAGGACTGGTCAGAAAGTGAAAAATCCAAATGTGAATCAATGTTAAGTGCATAATTTTTTCAGCAATTCCTGATGAATAATCCTGACCTTTATATTTGGAAGCTTCTCTATTGAGTGGTGTAGGCGGAGTAATGTAGAATTGTACCTGCAGCCTTAGGAATTCTGTCACATTATTTGATTCTATGGTGAATATTACGTATATAATGATTTTTATAATTGTTATTGGTCTTTCTGACTTTTATAATCTATACAGAGAAAACACAAAAATCAATTGTAATTAGCAAAGGAATGAAAATGTTATGAACTTTTATGATAGACAAAGACTTATATACTCAATAAACTTGAACGTGTGTGTAGGGAAGATCAACAGAGGGAAGTACAGAGTTACCAGTTTCTTCAGTTTGTGTAGATATATGGTTGAGCACTATGGGATTTTGATTTGTTAATTTGAAAAACTTTAATCAGAGTGCTTTCTGAAAAGTTGTCCTAGATATGAAGCGATTAGAATTTCCTGTGCCACTCATGGGGATATAATTTAATACCATTACTTATGGGAGGTTGTTTAGTATTATTTAATGAAACAAAACATATACATATTGTGTAGCCCAGAAGTTCCAGTTCTAATTTTAAGCGTAGCAAGAAGGCTGATTGTTGTACATGTATGACAGTACTCCTTGTAGCACCCAGTATCTCTTCATAGAACAGATAAATGCATTATAGAGTTAATGACAGTCTATATAAAATTCTTAAAAAGTGTTATTGTTAATTGCAATAAGAGGGATGAATCTTAGACTCTTGAGTCAAATAAGCTTACCCCAGAAATGTAAATAATTTTTTTTAAGGTCAGGGTAGACTTTGTGATACAGTGGATTGAGTTGTCAGTTGGGACACTTGCGTGCTGTGTTAAGTGCCTGCGCTTGAGTCTCACTTCTGTTCCCAGCCCTCTAAGGCACACCAAGTGGTCAGCAGGTTTTGGGTCAAGTATTGAGCTCCTGCCACTTATGTGGGATACCGCAGTGGAATTCAGGACTCCTAGTTTTGGTCATGCCCAAATGAAGTTTTGTGGGAATTTGAGAAGTAAACCAATAGTTGAAAGAGTTTTTTGTTTGTTTATTCGTTTACCGGGTGTATTGGTCTCTGTGTACTTCACTGTGCCTTTCAAATAAGAAAAAACAGTAAGTGCAGAAATATTCAAAGCTTACATATGCAGCTGAAAGCCAAGAAGATGGTGTAGTTTGCAGAGATATGGGGGGGACTCCTAGGGTTTGTTTGTTTCTTAATCTGAGTTGTGATCATCAGAAATGTGGATATTATCATTGTGAAAAGTCACCTAGTAGTTTCCTTTTGGTTTGTGTACTTTTCTGTGTTTATGAAAACTTTACTTAAAAATAGAAAATTTTAAAATAACCTTTGGATATTATTTATATTTGATAAATCTAACTAATGAAATAAATAGTAACTAGTAAAAAAGATGAGAAAGGGAAAACTTTGTTGTGTGGGAAGATTTCTTTCACAGATGCATTGGCATGCTGTTGATAATTAGTGAATAAATGTAACATTGATTTTAGTTTCTTCAGAAGTTTGTAACTTCTAATAGCAAATAAAATTATGCTCTGTTGAGGAATGGGAATGAGGGAAGCAAGAACTGGGGAGAGAGACTTTCACTTTATATCTTCCACTCTCCTGTGCCAGCTGCGTAAGGGAAGGTCAGGCACGTGTTTGGCCTGCCAGGTAGGACACTGCATCTGTCATCAAGGTGTCGGGTCCAAGGACCAGCTGAGTTTCTGACTCCAGATTCTAACATAGAAAGCAGCATATCCTGCCTGAAAGGCAGTTCAAATATTTGAATCCTTCCCCTAACACGGGAGACCCAAATTGGGTTCTTGGCTCTTGCCTTTGGTTTGGCCCTAGTCCTGGAGGTTGCAAGCATTTGGGGGGTGAACTAATGAACACAAGAGGCTTATCTGCCTCTTTTAATCTCTGTTTCAAATTAAAAATACTCAATTTTTAAAAGAAAGATGAAATGCTTAAAAGTATCGTGAATATTACTAGTAATAGGTACCATTATTCTTGCTTATGATTACTCAGATATCAGTGTTCAGTGATGCTTGCCTCAGTTGCTTCTTTATAGCTTATATCTTTACTATATTTATTAAGGTGAAGTTCATTAAACTAGTTTTAACAATAGTGCAGCTAAGCAATGAGATACGCAATTCTAATCCAGAGGGCAGAAAACGTGTGGGAAGAAAAATTTTCAGCAATCCAGAAACCATTTCTCTTTATACCAAAGATCACATTTGGGTGTGAATTCAATAGGTTTCAAGGAGGTGAAAAAGCTCTTCTTGTTTTTATAAATCTCACTGCCTATTAAAAAACTTGGGAATATTATCAGTACATGGCAATAAATTGTAGAAGTAATGAATGTTTGTGTAATATATGCTAGGTAGTATAATTGTGATATGGCAAAAAGATAATGCACTTATTATAAAAACATTTTTCTCTTGTTGACACACTGTAAAAGCCAAGGACATGATGTTATAATACAGTGAAGTAACTTCTTCAGGAAATGCAGATAGTAGAGTCTGGCCATATTGATTTTTGGAACTGTATTTTAGCATTTCCCAACTTTTGTCTATAGAAAACTCGTACTAGATGTAATAATTACTCTATCCAAAATGGGTTCAAATTAAACTGTCTTGGAAAATGCAATGGATTATGTCTCTCTTTTATAGATTCAAAACTGTCTTGGAGTATCAAAGATCATTAATTCAATAGAAATTTAAACTAGTAAGTTTGAACTGATTTTTTAAAAAGTAAACTACTTTTAATACTTGTTATTTCATTATTGAGAAGCAGAGAGTCGGGAAAGCAGAGGATATCCCATGTGTCGCCTCACTTTTTCCCAAGTGTCCATAGCAGCCAAGGCTGACCAGGCTGAAGCAGGAAAATGTGAGAAGCAATATTAATTCTGCAGAAACTATATTTTGTTGATTTGCCACTAAATCAATTGGCATATAATGAACATAGATGAAACAGTTGTTTGTCGAGCCTTATACAGTGGCTTTTCATGACTAATTACTTCAAACATGTTATAGAAAATTGCATGGAGGTGAAAATTTCAGTGCTGATTATTACCACCCGGGCCAGTAGTCTCCAGTATGTTTTATAAAATCAGACTCATTCCTTAGAGTCTGATTGTGTAGAAGGCAAAGTTTGTGCCATTCTGATAACTTCAGATTCTGACTGATTCTTTCCTATCCTAGACAGACGTCACACTCCTGTCCGCACGTAGTAAATTGTAGGGCATGATTGCAGTTGAATCAGACTCCTTCCCCTGCGTGTGCACACACACACCACCACCGCCACCCCCTCCACTGTATAGAGCTGCCTGCGCTTTGAATCTGTCAGATCATTTCAAGTCAGTTCTATCAAAGCACTGCATTCTGTCGGGAAGCACAGATCAGATTATTTGGATTCATTTTTAAAGCAGCTATTGCTAATTTGCCACCAAGATGATGAATGAGACAGATGAACCGCATCCACAATCTACTTTTAAATATAGTCACTTCCTGAGGAGTCTGCCAAATTAAGTTCTCTACAAAGATAAGCCAGCATTTTGATGCAACTGGTTAAGGCATTGCTTGCGATACTGACATCCCAATTCCGAGGACTGGTTGGAGTTCCAGCTGTTCAACTTCCAATTTACCTTCCTGTTTCATGTACCTGGGATGATGGCCCAAATATTTAAGACCGTACTATACATGTGAGAGACAAAGATGGAATTCCTGACTCCTGGCTTCAGTCTGGCCCAGACCTGGCTGTTGTGGCCATTTGGGGAGTAATTTAGCAGATGGAAAATCTGTCTCTTTGTCTCCTCCCTCTGATGTGCCTCCTTTCATATGAATCGGTCAATCAATCAGTCGTTTATATATTTATTAAAATATGGTTTCTCATAATCAGCAGAATAAGTACACTTTTGGATTTGTTAGAGAATTTTCCCCAAAGATAAACATTTCATCATTAGTGTATTTATGCTAAGCTCTTTATGGCAATAGTTAATCACCATGCCTTGATTAATGAATCAGTGGCATTCAAGATAGTACTAATATTTCAGTTTAATAAAGCCCGTGGACTATTCCAGTTGGTCTCAAAGCAATATTAAGTTGTCTGGAGAAAGGTTAACAAGAAACGGGATGCTTCCTCATTTTAGGGTTAGAATTTGATCTGTCAAGTAAGTATTCTTATCCACCCAGATTCTGACAGTTGTATTATGGCACACTATGGAAAAAGCGTTAATGGCCTGGGCGTAAGTCCAAGATTGTGCAGCTCAGCTTGACTGATGGATAGTTCCTGTTTATGAAATTAAAGGCCCAAAAGATCAATGAACACAAATAGTCGAACATTGCCTTCATGTGATAAGGATGGGTAGGATAGAAATCAACAGAGAAAACTGGCTCTTTGATATAAGATACAAAAGTGAGTGGCTCAGGCTTACTGTTTGTTGTCTTAATAAATCCTAGGAAGAGGCAAATTTTTGTGCCATATGATATAGAAATGCATCATAAGATAATCCATCCACGTATCTCAAAAAATGTGGGCCTCTTAGCTTCCACATAGAAAAGTTACCGGCCAGCATTGAGGTATCGTAGTTAAAGTACCTGTCTTGGTACCCCATATCACAGCTACTAGTCCACGTTCTGGCATCTCCACTTCCCAGACAGCTCCCTTCTAATGGGTCTGGGAAATGAGCAGGTAATGGCTTAGTTATCCAAATAGAAGATCCTGATGGAATTCCAGGCTCCTGGTTTTAACCCAACCCAAACACAGATAGTTTGGTCGCTGGAGGAGCATGAGTCAACAACTGAAACTGCATGTGTGTGTATGTGTGTGTGTGTGTGTGTGTGTGTGTAGAAAAAGGAAGGGCAGCACAGAGGAAGGGAGGGTGGGGAGGAGAGGGAATGAGAAATTTACCTTCTAGTAAATAAATGCACTTTTTAAAAAGTTAAACAGTTCACAGGAACCTTAAATCATCTTTCAAGGGGTTTTGGCAAAAATTTGGTAAATGCCCTCCCCCAACAAATGTGGTACTTTGAACAGATTTGAATTTAACCGTTTCTGTGTGATTTCCTTCATACTGTTCACTTTTTATGAACTTATGGGTCCCAGGGGTATGTAATAGCAGAAAGGAATGAGACCCTCATGAAGAATAAGGAGAGGGAGGAAGCGGATTTTCTGTCTTGAGCTGATGGAAATCTGAAAAACAAGCGATAGTCCAGATCTGTAGGTATTGGGCAGCTCTGAGCAGAGGGAAAAGCCTTTCCAGCAAACATTTGAATGAAATAAAACCTCATTTAATTTTTGTTGGAAAGTCTGATTTACAGAGACTAGGAGAGGCAAAGAGAAAGATCTTCTGTATGCTGCTTTACTCCCAAAGTGGCCACAGTTACTGGAGCTGAGCTGATCTGAAGCCAGGAGCCAGGAGCCTCTTCCACATGTCCCACGTGGATGCAGGGTCCCAAGGATTTGGGCCATCCTCTACTACTTTCCCAGGCCAAAAGCAGGGAACTGGGTGGGAAATGGAGCAATCAGGATACAAATCAGCAGCCATATGGGATCCTGGTATATGTAAACAAGGACTTCCGCCACTGAGCCAGCGCTCAGGGCCTTGGATAAAGCTTCAACCATGAGTCTTTCTAAATACAACAGACAATTTGCATCATTCTATGTGCCTAGTGTATGTAGGCCTAAGGATATTAGGGTTTAATCCCCTGATTAATCCAGATGGGAATGACTACAATATTATTCGCTGAAAGGAAAAGAGTGATAATACATTTTAAATTTTATCTGGTGAAAATTTCACTATTATAAAGGATACTTGTAGGATCTTGGAATGATGATAATAGGAGCCAAATATTGTTTTCAGTGTGAGTTTATTGCTTTATTTTAAATATTTTAATCACAGAGATGGAAAGGAAAATGGGTTGATAGTTATATAATAGGATGTTGACCATTGTGAAGAATGGAGATGGTACTTAAATACCACTTAATGTAAAACAGAGAAAACTTACTAGCTTTGGAAACACAAAATGTAGAAAATATCTGATATTCTTCATCACATTAATGAAGTTTTAAATAAAACTGAGTATAGCAGATGTTTGTACCATGTCTGAAATGCAAATGTGAAAGCCCTTGAGAATTCTGCAGAAGATTGTGCCTGCAGGGGTTGGCATTTCGCACAAAGGTTAAGCTAAGCTTGTGCAGGCCTGCATTCCCTATTGGAGTACTGGGGTTCGAATTCTGGCTCCCCTTTTCATTCCAACTTTCTACTCCTGTGCACTTTGGTAATCGATAATGATGAGCCCCATACTTGAGTCCCTACCACCCTTCTAGGAAGCTGTGATGGAGTTCTGAGTTCCTGACTTCAGGCTGGCCCAGCAGAGCTATTGCTGGTATTTGAGGAGTGAACTAGCTCTTCTAGTGCCTTACTGTCTGCTCTTCATGTCTTTCTGCATTTCACGTAAAATAAATCTCAAGCTGGAAGTTTTGTGTGGTTGAATGAGGCAAAGAAATGCAGAAGCAGGGCTTGGAAGCAAACCATTGTGAGGACATCTGAAGTCTTGTCCTTGTCCAGTAACCTGGCTGTGTGGTTCCGAGCCTTCTCCCACGAGCATCTTGGGAGATTCTTCCCCATCTCGAACCAAAAGGCAGTCCTCACAGGTCCAGTAATACTGTGTTATCGATGTTCTGGGGGAAGGTTTAGGAATTCCATGCCCAAGAAGCCCTCTTCTCAGCAGTAAGACGCCTGTAGGGAGAAGGAAGGAGGAGCAGTTCTGGGTGCAGACCTGGCTCTTAGGTCTTTCCTGAGATGTCTGCCTGTCTCGTCTGGTGTGTTGTCATCATTAAAGTTGGCTAGCATGCCCACTACTTTAAAAAAAAGGCTTGACTGGTTTTTCTAGACAGAGTGTCCCCAAAGTCAAATAGGAAATAATACTTCAGCAAGCTTTGTTTTCTTTCCCACCTTCTCAAATCAAGATTGTGTTTTATTTCCACAGGACCTTGTTCTCAGAGCTAACATTTTTGTGGGGAGGGAGGAATTCACTTCCTTGGGAAATTAATTCCTAAAAGCAGTTCTGTACTTCTCATACTGCATGGGAGCCATTCATTCAAATATCATTCAGCTTTTATGTGCATCATATGTGGATGCTTAGCATATTTCTGATGGCTCCAGGAAAGTCAATATATATATATATCCATATTGGGTTTTTATTTTCCTAGAATGATAATTTCTACTATCGTTTCATTATTTTTGTACTTTTTAATTATACCTAGCTTTTTATATTGTGAAGAAATCAGATGATGTATGCATACATGATATACAATATGCATTTTAATGTATATGCTACATATATGCATAATTTCATGTTGGTGTACACATTTATATGACTACTAATAGAAACTCAACCAAAAATGCACACACAGATTAACTGTCCTTTGTAGTTGCATTTTTAATTTCTTTTAAAGATTTATTTTTGTTTATGTGAAAGGTAGAGTTACAGAGAGGAAAAGGGAAAAAGAGAAGCATCTTCCATCCTCTGGTTCACTCCCTAAATGGCCACAGTATCCAGGGCTCTGCCAATTGAAGCCAGGAACCCAGAGCTACTTCCCGGTCTCACACATGGGTGCGTGGGCCAAGCACTTAGACCATTTTCTGCTGGTTTTCAAAGTGTGTTAACTGGGAGTTGGATTGGAAGTAGAGCATCTCTATCCTGAAACAGAATCCATATGGAATGCCAGTGTAGCAGGCAGCAGCCCAATCCCTGTTATGCCAGAACACCAGCCTTTACTTTTTCATCCCTTAATAACTGCATGGTTATATCGTGGCCCTTATCATCTCATTATCCCCAACAACTAGTCCAAAGCAGCCAATCAATAAATATAAATATTCAAACAAGGCTGCTAACTTAGCCTTCTGTTCACACATCAGCCCAAGACTGGAGACATGTTAGTACGTGTTACGTATGAAACTGTGTGATGAAAATTTTTTATGAGAAAGCTTTGTGAGACGTTGCTCTATAACATTTTATGAAAATATTATGCAATGCTCTGGTTCCATGAAATGAAATATTTGTAATGCACCAATATAATCACATAGTATTGTCTTAACAATAGATCCAAGACTAATAATAACCGATTAGCTGATTAGCTAAGAGAGTGTGTTCTTGATTTAAAGTAACAATTTGAGGATAATTCGTGGATTAAATAATTTTTCCTCCTTTAAGAGCATTGCATGTGTAACTATGACATAGGGATAATTTGATAAATATTCTAATTAGAATATTGCTATTTATATGAAAATATCTAATAGGAATCATGATATATTGAGTTTAATAGTTAATATGTGGCTATTGTATTAGGCCACAAATGATAAAGATCATTTAAATACTAGAGGTAAGTTTGGAGGCGGAAGAAAATAATTCTAATGAATATTTGATTTTGCTTCCATGGCTTCCCTAGAGAATAGTGGATCTGAGCCTGGCACCTCTAACATGGTGAAGACAACACCATGAAAATAAAGCAATAGAAAGCTTAGTTTTACTGTCTGGAAACACATACATGTTGATTTAGTTTGGTGGTAGTGTTTGTAGAGCAAACAGAATAATTTAATACACGAACAATCCTTTGTTTATTTTGTGTGTAGAAACTGGGTGTTAACTTGAAGTATGTTTGTGGAGTCTATGCTCTAAAAGACCACTTTTTCCCCCTGGTCCAAAAGCACAATAGATATTCTTTTCTCTTTCTATTAGAATCAGTTATCAGGAAAATTTCATGGAAAAAATTCATCAAATGTTAATAGTTATTCAACCTCTGGTAGGTATACATATGATTAAAAACTGTTCCTCATTAAATAGGACATTAGTGTCCATGTTGAAAAAAAAACATAATAGAAATACCTGAGATACATGAGTAGATATCACTAAAATGAAAAGAACTGTTTCATTAGAGTTCAGTGTGTTTGTATAGTTTATGTCAGATTAACATATAGCAGAGATAGGTGGACATGTTCTATTTTAGTAGCATATAAAGTGGAACTAGTACCTTAATATGTGTATCCTCAAGGATTATGTCATGCTATATTACATGTACATGGGAAAGTATTTTAAAATATTCTGTTGCAATGAAATAAGACCAAGTTGTTTTCAAAATAGGATATGCATTAATGAGTTCATTTATTCACATACAAGTATTTGTTGAGCACTTACTCATATGTGGAAATAAAGCTCTTGGTGTTAAGGGTTTGCACAGCAGTAAACCATACAAGCATTGTTCCTGTACCATTGAACTTCACTTCCAATGGTTGAATAAAAGAGATGGCAAATACCGATAACTGTGCACTGTCCATATTATGCTGAAAGATACAAGAAGTTATGGAGTTACACGGCAGACTGGAAAGGACTATTTTGTGTGAAGTAGTTGGAGCTGATTTCTGCTAAGATGTTTGAGCTAAGATATGAATTCTTTGTGGGAAAAGTGGGCCCAGTATGATAGCGTAATGGTTAAGGTCCTTGCATTGAACGTGCCGGAATCCCACATGGGCACGGTTCTAATCCCGGCAGCTCCACTTCCCATCCAGCTCCCTATTTGTGTCCTGGGAAAGCAGTCAATGACGGCCCAAAGCCTTGGGACCCTGTACCCGCATGGGAGACTGCCTTCGCTCTTAAATATAGCAGCAGCTTACCTTTGCTTGGACGGCCTCCTGAAGTCTTGCACTGGCTTCTCCCAGGAATCAGAGTGTATGCTGATAGCTTCTCATCATCTTCCTCCCTTTAGGACACTAGCTGATGCTGAATCTTTGAGAAGTGGTCATTTAGAGGCTGTCTTGCACCATTGGAAAGGTAACAAATTAAGTGGGCAAATCTAACCTTTAGTTAGTTTCCTTCTGCTAGCAATGCTAGAATATTAACAGGAAATACTCCCATTTTTCTTATTTCAATCAATGTCAAGCTGATTTCAATGTTTAGAAACATTGTACGTGCTGTGCCTGGTGCAGTGACTCAATGGTTAAATCCTCACCTCTCAGTGAGTGTAGGTTTGTGTCCCAGCTGCTCTACTTCCCATCCACCTCCCTGCTTATGGCCTGGGAAAGCAGTGAAGGATGGCCCAAAGCATTGGGACTGTGTACCATGTGGAAGACCCAGATAAAGCTGCTGGATTCAGATTGGCTCAGCTTTTACCATTGTGGCTATTTGGGGAGTGAGTCAGAGGATGGAAGATCTTTCTCTCCCTTTCCTTCTCTGCATGAATCTGATCTGCCTTTCCAATAAAAGTAAATAAATCTTTAATGTGCTGATAAAATGTTCTGCCAGAGTCATCACTGGTCCAATTGGGTCAATATAATAGACAAATGAAGATTAGGAAGATTTCTAATCTCAAGTTATTAGAGAGGGTTTTCTATAGTGATGAAAACTGTGTGACATTGACAGTTTATGAGAAAATTCCTTTTTGTAAAGTTCTTGTTAATATCGCATCATTAGTTATCTCAGAACAGCGGATTGGGCTGCAAACAAAAATACCTAAGTGAAGTGTACATTTTCAACTTATTTAGTGCATAAATAAATGCCATTTCCTGTGACCTAGACTATCTGACCCAGACACATTGATTATATGTTATACACCTAAAAATAGAACCTTCACTTTTGCAAAGAAATGTTTCCTCCAGTTTTGAGCAAGATGCTGCATCCCCTCAGTTCAGCATTATTTTTGTCCATTCTTTCTTAGAGGCTAAGATATAGTGAAATATGTCCTAGGGAAAACATTAGTGTAAGCACTAGTCTATAGTAACTGACAGTTAGTGTTAGAGTGACAATGGGAAGAGGTAAGTGTCAAACTGGAAAGAGTTGCCTGAGGCCACTCACTTTGGATGTTGCCAGGGAGAAGTACAAGCTAACTATTTTCTGATATTATGATGATACATCGTATAGGTTAACATGTTCCTTTTTTTACATGGGAAACCCACCCCCGTTTTTTTGAGACATGAAAGAGATGAAGAGCTCTCAACTTTTGATTTATTTACTCCACAGATACCAGCAATGTCTGGAGCTGGGCAAAGCCCAGAGGTCCAGGAAGGTGATCCGGCTATCTTGTGTGGGTCACAGGGACATGACTGTTAAGCTGTCCTCTGCTGCCCACCCCCAAAACACACACAAACATACGATGTGTAAAAAGCTGGAGAGTCAAGCCAGTCCTTGAAACCAGGCGCTCTGGTATGAGATCACACATCCCACTCAGTGTCTTAACATCTTGGCCACATGCCCAGAAACCTCCCCATTTTAAGTGTTATTTCTGCTAAAAGAAAAACAAAAAAAGCAATCTGTTGGCTAATAAAATTCATAAACAGTTCAAACTTTCCCCATACTCTCCAGTTTCAAAGCTGTGTAGCATACTGAAGGAAAATGCTCATTCATTCTTTCAACAAAGATGAGTATCACGCCATGATGGGTGCTGTGGGCCATTCAAAGAAAAATAACACAAGGTCATTGCTCTGAAGGAACGCTGGGTCTAGTAGATGCCTCACCCTAGCCTGGAAAATAAGTCTTTTCTCATAGTTCAATTATTGCCTAAATGTGTACATACTTTGGATCAATACCTATAGGTCTAATATCTCACCTGACCTTCAGAATATGTGATTTCTTTAAAATATGAATGAGCCAGATACGTGGCATGGTGGCTAAACCTCCACCTGCAGTGCCCCACATCCAATATGGACAGCTTGCGTTTGTTAAGCTCCACTTTTGACCTAGCTCTCTGCTAACAGCCTGAGAAATCAGCAGAGGATGGCTAAAGTCCCTGAACTCCTGCACCCATGTGGGAGACCCAAAGGAAGCTCCTGTGTCCTGATTTCTGATGGGCTCAGCTCTGGGCACTGTGGCTTTTTGGGGAGTGAACTAGTACAAGTTGTTCTCTCTCTCTCTTACTCTCTCACTCTCTCATTCTGTGTGTATGTCTCTGTAACTCTTCCTTTCAAATGAGAGGTCAAAAAAAAAAATCATTCTGACTCTGCATGATAGCCTAGTGGCTAAACTCTTGCCTTGCATGCGCCCTGGGACACATATGGGTACTGGTTCATGTCCTGGGTGCTCCACTTCCCTTCATTAAGAAGGTTTACCTTGAAGAGAGCATTGTTGTGCACGGTTAAGCCACATTTGGGCTTGTGCCATATTTCAGTACCTGGTTCAAGTCCTGGCTAACTGGTTCCCTATCCAGTTTCCTGCTTTTGCACACACTGTGAAGTTAGTAGATGATGGCTCAAGCATTTGGATCCTGCCATCCATATGGAAAACCTCGGTGGAGTTCCTGCCACATGGCTTCAATGGGACCCAGTCTTTGTTGTTGCATGCATCTGAAGAGTAATGAGCAGGCCTTTCTTTCTTTGTTGTTCTGCCTTTAATGTTCATATTCATGTATATATATGTGTGTGTGTGTGTGTAATATATGTGTGTATGCATATATGTATATGCATATATATGTATACACACATGCTTTAAAAAAAGAAAGACTCGCTGCTCCAAGGGGATTGAAAGGTTTTCTTCTGTTAAGCAGATTTTAAAATTTTTACTGATTTTACTATCATTTGTTTTTAAAGGTAGAGCAATGGGAAGAGAAAGAGAGAGGGAGAGAGAGAAATTCTATCTACTGGTTATGCCCCACATATCCATACTACCTACATCAGGGTCAGGCAAAGCCAGGAAATCCAGGAACTCCAAGTCTCCCATATGGGTGACAGCATCCAACTAATTGACCCACTACCTATAGTCTCCCATGTTGTACATTATCAGGAAGCTGAATGGGAAATAAAGACAGAACTTGAAATATGACCACCCAATATGGAATGTGAAAACAGTTCTTACCCCCTTCCATTAAATTTAAAGATAAAATCCAAACCCCATTTGATTCTAGTATTCACATTTTACCCCCAATAATTTCCAGATCTACCAACATCTACCCTGAGTTTGTAACAGTAGGAAATAGAGAAACTCGTATGGTTCCTTCCGGATTCTACCATTTAAAACATGCTTATTTATTTTTATTGGGAAGGAAGAGAGAAGTAAAAGCAGAAAGATCCTCCGTCTTCTGGTTCACTCCCCAAATAGCTGCAACAGCTGGAGTTGAGCCAATCTGAAGCCAGGAGCTAGAGGCAGGAGCTTCTTCTGGTTCTCCTTCATGGGTACAGAGGATGTGAGCCATCCTCTTAATTTCCCAGATCCTAAACAGGGAGCTGTATCAGAAGTGGAGCAGCTGGCACTTGAGTCCACACATATATGGAATGCAGGTGCAGCAAACTAAGCCTGCTACACCACCATACTGACCCCAGTTCTAGTACTGTTAAGATTTATTTTTATTTGGAAGGCAGATTTTAGAGAGAAAAGGAGAGGAGAGAAAAAGGGAGAGGGAGGGACTTCCATCATCTAGTTCACTCCCCCTAATGGCCACAATGGCCAGAGCAAGGCTAGCCCAAATCCAGGAGCCTGGAGCTTCTTCCAGGTCTCCTACTTAAGTGCAGGGGCCCAAATGTTTGGACTGTATTTTGCTATTTTCCCAGGCACATTAGTAGGGACCTGGATTGAAAGTAGAGCAATCAGGCCTCAAACTGGGGCCCAGGTGGGATGCTGATACCACAGGTGGAAGCTTAATCTTCTGCACCACGGCACTAGCCCCTACGTGCGTGCGTGCGTGCGTGTGTGTGTGTGTGTGTGTGTGTAATACTATATTCAGAGGTTATGGGTGATGTTTAATTTAGAAAGAATGAATAAAATCTTCCCTTTCTTTTCCTTCAGATTGTGCCTTAGAGATTTACATCAAGTGAGTTTTTGCCTTTCATTACCCAATATTGTAAAACTCTACTTAACATGTTACCAGTACACCAGTGGATGGTTATAGACCTACAGACATAATCCATACGTGCTTGTTTGTTGTTTAGCCCCAATTAGTCATGGTGTGTTAAAGTGAATAAAACATTTTAAAATCTTTTGGCAGCTATTTTTGCTGAAACAGTCATATCCCTGAAAACAAGAACAGTAATTGTTAGTATTCTGATTTAGAAATAAAGAGAAATTGAGAATTTGGAGGAAAAGCTAGCGAGAAAAGCAGTCCCTAAAGCACACACACCAGTTCTTAGAGCTTAACATTTTGGAAATAGCTTAAATTTGGCTGATGATTCTCTTTCAGCCTCAGGCTTTTCTAAGCCTTATGGAAGATTCTGGGATATGAAATGAATCAAGTATCCATCCTGCTTTAGAATAATCCTTTCATCTGTAGGATTTGAATTGAAAAATATTAATGGATGCAATGCATGGGACTGTAGTTTTCTTTATTTCTGTTTTTGGTACTTAATATTCCAAGGTTGCTATAAAATCAGAAAGCCTGTGCATTCTGTTAGAAAATGAAACTTGTAGCTTAGTATTATGTTCACTAGGCTGTTTTCAATTATGTTAGATATTGTTCTGAACCTTGTAATCCTTACACTAATGCTATTGTGAGCTGTGTATTATTGCCATGCCCATTTTAAAGATGAAGAAATTTAGGTACAAGAAAGAGTTCAGGCTGTGCTTGATTCACATGGGGGAAGACGGGCAGGAAGTGGTAATGTGGTTAGATGGACTGCATATGAGCTTTGAAGCTTAAGTGCTCGTTCTAGCACTTACCGGATGTATTCGGTACAGAACTTTAGAGTTTTCCAGAGACTAATTTTCTTTTCTATGAAATAGATATAATACTTATCCCTGAAACTATCTGATTTTGTAACACAGTGTTTCTAGTCTCTTCTCTCTACCTGACAGTCCAGCAGAGTCTGATCTGAAGAAAGCTTCTTAAAAGTTCATGAACAAAGAAATTAGACATGTGAACTTTCCATGAACTACTTGAAGTCCTCTTATATTCCTACATACCTGTATGTGGTTTTCTATTTAATGCCTTTTATTATGTTGGTCCTGCTATGTCATTTTTTTCTTATTTCCATGTGGCTGAAAAAGACCTATGTTGAAACGTTCTTCAACTCTAAGCAGAAGTAATTTCTCCGTTCTCAGTGTCCCAAACACTCACTGGCATTTAGAATATCTATCCTTGGATTGTGTGTATTTATTATACCACTTTTATCTTTGCCAGTGGGCTGCAAGTTCCTTATGCGAATGTCAGTTCCATCATTGCATCCCATGCTCTTGAATGTTGGCAGTCAGTAATTAGGCATTTAGTTGAATTGAACGAGAGAGCAGAACTGTGCAAATCTGACTCCTTCCTTCTTGAAAAAGCTGATTCTTGAGCAATCCCACTTATTTGACTGGGTCTGACTTATCCTGAGGTGAAAGGCATCAGAGCTGATAGTCTCCTCTTGTGCTCTGCTGCTAATATTCTGTATTTCTCTGGAGTCAAGCTGCATCCTGGTGGGTGGATGTACTCCGAGGACTTTATAGATGGAATGCATTTTAAAAAATTCTATCATGGAGGATTGAGCTAGACCACCTTCGGATGTGAAATTGCAAGTGGAAACATCCAAACAATCTGAATTTGATTTGATTAACGGCTAGGAAATATAGTGATTCTTCTTTCCTTTCTTAGTCATTGCACATGCTTCTCTTGCTTTTTAAATTACATGAATGTTCATCCCCTTCCTTGCCTAACTCCCTATGCGCTGATATAGTAAAATATCTGAAGAATAAATTTGCAGTGAATATAACAACATGAGAGTTGGAAAATAACTTTATGATGTTCAGTTATCAGTGTCACTAGCATATTTTACACAATGATTTTCTAGATTGTTTTCGAGATATTTAATTATCTACCTATTAGTATGCTGATACTGGAAAGATATAGGGCTGTATCTAAATCTCCGGTAAAACTACTTTAAGCTGTGTGCAAACATTGAACAGTTTGGTCTTTAAAGAGTTTCACTTAAAACCTCAAAAAACTACTAGCAACACCAGTAAAAATGTTGCCAGCTCTCTCATCCTCTAGCTCTGTTTGCATTCAACTATTCTCTGATGAAATATTTGACTAGAATGCTTTGTGTATTAGTTCCTTGGTTCTCAGCAGCTAGTAACAAGACCAAGGAAGCACCCAGCACATTTTGATGACTGCTGCTATCACAGTGGAATGCTATAGAATGAAAATAGCATTTTGGTGAAAATTGAACTCAACAAACATGTTTTATGAAACTGACATGGGGCTGGAAACTGAGGCCCTCCAACCATTCTTATCACATGTTCCCAGCTATCCTGTACGTCAAACTGTCATATTCAGCAGAGCCAGGCAAAGTACCAAGAGATCAGGCAAAGGTTGGGGGGGCACGATATTCAGAAATCTCTTTTTGTGGTTAGACACTAACCAAACAGAATAGACATTGACCATAGTCTGGGACAGGGTACTGCACAACCAGACAGTACCCCTTAATTTGCCAAGTTGTGAGCAGGCTTGACAGCTTCTACACGAGGCTGGCCATGGCCTGAGTAGAAGAAAGGTATAGGTTTGGGCGTGTGGAGTATAGGGAAGAGTGAAGTAATGGCAACAGCTTTCCCTGCTGTTTTGAAAACATTTGAATATTACCTGCTTAATGCATCTCTCCTAGCACAAAACAGCAGGATACCAAATGCAATCACCCCATTAGCTGACTATTTTTTAGCAGAATTTAAAATGCATAGATCACATGTTAATAGGAAGATTGGGACATGCAAGTAGAAAAAAATGTAGCTGAGCTTAACCCTGGTCTTCATTATTGAGGAGGCATTGTTTTTCATCTGTACAGTAACTAATGGATAGCAATAGATACATGGAAGGAAGAGAGAAAACAGCTTCAAGAACATGTGATGTCAGCGAGTTTGTGCCACCCTGGGCTTCTTTGCCATCCTTCCTTCTCACATCTGTTACATTCTTTACACAAAGATTTAAACCATGATGGACATGCCTCGCTTTCAGGAGTGTTAGAATTCATTGTGTCTGTCTAACAAAGTACATTTGAAGGGGGAAGTGAATCTTTATATTTTTATACTCTGGGATCTCTGTGCAACTCCAGTATATTAGAAGAGACCAAGAAATATTCCATGAAGATAAAATTTAGGTATTATGATGTCACATAATATAACATTCTGAAAATACAGCACATCCACTCGAATATCAAAGAACTGAAAAGTGAGTACTTAATTTTGCTGTATGAATGGCCTCACTTTCCTCACCACCCCCACTGTGCACCCACACACAAGCAGCATTAGAAACTATAAGCATTTTAGAGGAAGGAAAGGCTAAAGAGCTTGGGCACCCAAATTTTGCAGACATTGCTGAAATATTAGCTCTGGCAAACATTTTGGGACCACAGGTGATCTAGAAGGTTCCAGTTCACAAGAAGCAATGGTCAGTTGGACTTACAGGCAATTTGGTTCAAGCTTGAGATCCACCACTGTGCTTCAACCATGACTGCTGCATATCTATGCTAGAAATTTGACAAGTTACTTAATCTCAATGTACCAATATTTTCTCATTCGAAAATTGAGTGTACCAATAGCACCAACTTTGTGTACCCTGGAGTAAAAGGCAGTGATTAATATAAGGTTAGGTAATGAAAGAATCTGTCTTCATTGAACTTCTTAGACCAAAATCGGAGTGTAAGATTAGACGAACATTCCTACTCCAATAAATTCTATTTATTTTTTTCAGTATTCATTTCTTGTTCCCTAGTTTTGTTTGACATCACTGTTGTGCCAGAGCACATTGTTATTCTCTTCTTGTCTTGATTTATGGTTTTCCCTAACAGACCAGTGAGATGAGGACAGATACAAAGAAGTGAAAACCAGTGTGGTTCTTAAGACTTCTAATGTAGCGAAGAAAAATACCTCAGCATTTCAGAACTTGCCGAGTTGAGTAATACTGAGAATAAACACAAACAGCATCTTTATTTTATGCACCACCTGGTAGGCTCATGTTCTGAGACCCCTGGTACAGTTTACACCTATAGCCATGACAGTGAAACTCCTTGTCAATCAGCAAACAATGCTTGAACACCCAGTATACATAAAACACTGGAGAGGGTGGAGGAAGGATAGAGTAACTTTGCTTATCAAAAATAGCTATATATGATGAAATACTAAGGATACCTGGGTATTGTCCTCTTACTGTTTAACTGAAATATTGTATACCTCTTTTGTGTGTGTATTTAGAGTATTTTGCAAGATGAAAGGACATTGCAGCCCATTTTGAGAAAGCCATGGCAAAGTCAGTTAAGAGACGCCAGTTTAGCACTTCTGAGCCTTATCTTCCAGCAACTTTAATCCTGAGCAACATCGTCTTTAATACTGACGGTTCCATCCAATACAAAGAAAAGTTGTATTTCTCTGCTTCTGAAGCCCTAGCCGCTTACATTGATGATTTTCACGTAAGCTGTGAACCTTCTGATATTAATGATACAAAGGTTAACCGGGATCAGAGTCCTCTTGAATCTCTTGCTAAGTCAAACAGTGGTAAGCTTTCATCATTCTGAGTTCAATTTTTAATCATCTACAGAAAGCTGATGCATTGACAGGATATATGCTCTAAAACATATTTGTCCTTAAAAAATAATTATCTTGTAATTCATGAATCTTTTAGAAAGGTTGTTATGTAATCTTAGGCTTCCAAAACATTTTCAGCAATGGATTCCTTTGAACTGAGAAATTACAGTTACTTACCAAAAAAGCAACATGCCTGAGTATTCGCAGAGAGGCAAACTCCAGATCTGGAGTCTAAACCTTTGGGTGCTATGACTGAAAGTCACTTAAATTATCCAAGTTAAAGATCACACTTGGGAAAAATGAGAATAATAATGGTAATCACTTCACACAGTCATTCTGGGAGCTAAATGAATGAGAAAGCATTCTGTAAATTATTGCAGACATAGAGTTCTTAGATTTTGTAACACAATGAAGCAATACTGTAATACAGATGGGTGGCTTGCACGATCTGTGTCCCCTGCTGCTAATGACAGTTGAGGTGTGAGAGTTAACTGTCTTTGGGTTTTGGTTTTCTTGTCAGTTTGAATTCATGATTGAATTTATGAAATTGAATTTATGAGCTCTGTACTCTTAAAAACTTCTATATTATATGGATGACACAAAAATGCAATTAGCCCAGACCAATTTTTCCTCTTTTAAATATCATTTACAGAAGCTGAAAAAAAGTTAATCATGAAGCAAAAACTGGATGAATCTGAATTTGTGATTGATTGGCTTGAGACCCCTGGAAAAATAGTTTTCTCATAGTTATCACGTCAGAAAATGCCTTCTGTTTTGTTAGACTTGGTTTTAAGACCATATGTTAGTGCTCATAATAATAATAAAAAAAACATAGCAAACTATGCTTTACAAAACTACAGCACCATTCACTGTTATTGAAGTCAGACTGCTGTAACAACATTTATCATATTAATTGATACATGCTGAGTGCAAGGGAGTACAGCAGCTTCTTAAACACAGTTCCATGAGTACTTCCAAAGGTGAGCATTTGTCACAGGGATCATGTTTTCTGTTACATTATCATCAGGGAGACATGCTATGGTCATAGAGTATGAGCGTGTGATTTAGTTCATCTGTGCTATTGAGGGGTAAGTCACATTGTAATATTGTCAGTTTTACTGCTGACAAGAGTTTTATTATTCTTCCTAAATTTGATTGTAGAGTTTTTCCATTTTGATTTTTCTACTTGAATCCACATCCGAAAAAACACATAAATGGCATTTGTTGATAACTTAGAATGTGAAAGAAGCAGTTTCTCTTTCCGCAAATCCTCTTCACAGTGGTTTGTTGACAGTTACTCAGAAAGTAGAATTCCTGTATTTTCACTGTTAATATGTTATGTACTCATGACAAGGAAATTGTAATAAAACAGAAGCCAATCATAATTTAATTCCAGAAGAAGTTAAATATAATAGTTTTACATAAATTTCCCTTTGATATTTATGCATTCATAATATAATTGAACTATTCTAATTGTTGAATAACCTTGTTTATACACAATTTTAAAAAGATCATTTTATGCCATTAGATTAGTTCTATAGTTTTATCTCAATGGATGTGTGGTATTTAACTGATACTTTGGGAATATTTTAGTTTCCAGTACTGTTGTAATTATTAAAGGGTTGCCTTTGCCACCATCATACGTAGATGCCTCGATTGCTGTCCAGTAAACTCGTAAGAATGGAGTTTCTAAGAGAAACATAATTCACACTTTGAAGGCATTGGCTTGGAGCATATTGATTTTGTACTCTCATCAACAGAGCAGGGGGCAATTATTCGCCCAGGTATATTATAAACCATTTTCATCTTTGCCAGTCGGCCAGGCGAAATTGTTACCTACATTCATTTAGTATGTGTTTTCTTCTTTTGTTAATAGTCTTGTACTTGTTTATATTTGTTTTTATTTTGTTCATTTAAAACTTTAATTCATCTGGAGTTTATAGTTTTGTCCCCTGATGTAGTGAAATGCTTGTTTTAAAAAACAACAAAACCACCCTTATTATAACCTAAATTCCCATATATATGTACTTGTTTCTTGATTTTTTTTTTTTGATCCATTGATGTATTTGCACCATTGCTGCCCTGATGTCACCATATTTCTCTTATACTGGTCTTAAAACAGTCAGTATTTTGGTTGGGACAGATGGTAGCCTGTGTGGAAGGAATCATTCTATTTATATGATCACTTTTATTATTCTTTTATAATCATTCTTCCCAATTTCCCTTTCAGATTTCTTTAATTCAATCTAATTAGACTAGAATCCTCACTGCTCTCCTGGCTTTGTCATGGGCCAATTTGGATCTGTTCTATACTCCATAGGCCAGAGATCTTTCTAAATCATCAGTCTGTCTCTGTTGTACGCTGACATGCAGTAATGCCCCTGACTTGTACTATGCTAGAGAGAAGGTGCAAACTCCTTAAGATGACCTCAAGGCCATTTGTGCTCTGACTTCCACTTTGTCTAGTTGCAGATTTTCATGTCTACATCACTGTAGACCTCTCCCTCCCTTCTTCCCTCTCTCTCCCCCTCTCTCTCCGCTTCTCTCTCCCTCTCTCTCCCTTCCTTTCCAGTGCACCCTATTACATTCAACCTGAACGGCTTCGACCCATGCAGTACCCTGAGCCCCTTTCACATACTGCTGATGGTATGTGAAGCTCTGTTCTTCCTAGATGCTTTTCCCAGGTCTTCTATCTGACCTCAGTTTAGGTGCTCTCCTCCTTGATGCCTCACTCCTCCTTGACAGCTCTGTTTCAGTTACTCCTCTTTTGTCTTCCCTTAATGTCTCCACTAGGATGACATTTAACTCTCTCTGTGCTGTAGGAGTCTGTCGTGAATTTTTCTCCTCACACTGGAGTAATAAGGGCACCTAACTTCTGAGTCTTGAGAACCAGTGCACTGTACATACCAAGTTATCACTGAGGGTGCACAGTCAATTCTGTAGATTATTGAAGCAGGAAAGAAGGCGTTGCTGCTGTGGCTAATTTGTCATTTTCTATAACATCATGACCTTTTCTCCCCTTTGGAAACTGTATTTTCAGTTGACAGAATATGACAGTGATGATTGCTCTCCCTTACATTCTAAAATTTCTTCCCTCTAACTTATGATTTACATAGAAAGATTGATAAGATATATTTCCACTTCAGCTGGTCGGAATGAATTTGATCTGCTCCATGACAGGTGCTAATGCTGCTGAGAAGTTTATAAGGCCTGTCTTGAGTAAAGGAGATAAGTTACCACAATATAAAAACCTAAGGATCTGGGGAATCCTTACAGCTCTTTACAAACTTTCACCTGATGCTTTCTTTGAATCGACTTCTCAGTGATCCACACTTATCATTTCTTCACTTGATCACATTTGTCTAGCCTTATGCTTTAGGAGTCACTTCCCTTATTCCACATGGTTTTCACAAAGTTCCTGGTGACTGCCCGGCTACCATTACTCCTGGTTGGCAGGAGAACTGAAGCAGCTCTTTACACTCACCTCATTTTACTGTGTTTGTTTCTATCAATGGTGTGCACAGAGTCTGGCCTAGTTAGGTGAATGGACCTACATAGACTGTCCTAGCTTGATGTGTCTAATAAAGTTCTTAAGGGCAATGTATGGGAACGCTCAGCCTACTACAGCATATTGTAGACAGTACACAGAAAAGCAGGTGATTATCACTCTTTCATTGTCCGATGCACTGTCATATTCTTCTGCTGTTATTGTATAGAAAGTCCACACCCACACCCTTCCCCTCCCCCCCAGTGGAATTTACAAGCTATTTTCAGGTAATATTTTTTTCTCCTTTGGCTTAAAAGTCAAGTGATTTTCCTTTGAATGGAAAATGTGCTCTGGGAGAGCCAGAGAGAAGATTCTCTTGAAAGATTACATTCTCTTGAATGGCTTTTGCTTGAAACATTAATCCCTTGGATAGTCCTTTTTTAGTTTTTGTGCTCATATGTGGAGGAAGTGATCTGGCAATGGTCTTAAAAGCCTATTTTGTGGGTGAGAAATTTGGTCTTCTTTCTCAGTAATGAAAAACCATAACTACTGATTTGAAGGCAGGGTGATCTAGAAACAAAGTAGACTTTCAAAAAAAGCTGCTTTCCATTCTCAAAATTGGCTTTGAGAGATAATGAGTCCTTTGTCCTATCTTTAATATCTCTGGACAGTTTGTCATACAATCAACTGTAGTTTAAGGGGAGAGAGATAAGGAATCTATTCAGATGTCACTTATTAAATCTAGTGATAACTTATTCTTCAGTTGCTGTTTGTTAAATCAAAAACTTCATATAATTACTTAGCACCGCTAGGTACTAAGTTGGGTATGTTCTTTGTACTGAATAGCCATATCTTGCCTTCAAGACCTTATAATTTACTGGGATTTCATGTAACTATATCACTGTTGTATACTGTGGCAAGTGCTAAAATGGAAATATGAACGAGGTGCTCTGGAAACACCTGAAGTTGGAGGCTCCAGGAAAAATCACCAATGAAGGCCAAGCTAAAGATAACAAAAAAGAAGGAGAAAGCTTTCTGGGGAGGACCTAAGGAATGAGTGAAGGCACTGAATATATTAAAAAAAAAAAAAGAATATGTGTAAATCAAAAAGATAAAAAATATATTACTGGTAGTTCAGGATGGGTAGAAGAATATTGGTTAACTGTTTCCTTAGTGTTTATATCAGCTTCTATTTCAATTATACTGATAGTAATAAGTTGATCCAGTTTCTCATATATGCCTTGAGAAAATAATTGTTTTGCTCATTCTCATGTGTGGTGACTGAATAGAAAAATGGCTTCAGGGATATTTTATACAGATATTTTATGCAGCTTTTATCTCTGAAATTTTTAATTTTCATACTGTGAAATATTAGAATAAAAAATAAGAATTTATGACAGTTCAAATGGACATGTACTGGATCATTTACAAGTATTTTCTAAGGATTTTCATAACTCCTAGAATAATTTAATATTTTCTCAATCTATCTACATTGAAGAGCTATTTTCCACCTGCTACCCAATCCCTTAGTGGCCCACTTCCATTTGACTTCCCGCCTTCTACTGTACAGCAGTAGTTTCCTTGGCACTTGTGTCCTACCCAACCATTCTACCACATAGCGTTTAATCCGAGCTCTGTTGTGGATGCTGTTCCTCCATTCGGCAGCAACTTCCCCACACGTGTATATACCTACTTCATACAGGTAACTCCTACTCGCCTGTCTGTCAAAACACAGACAAGCTCGATGGTTCCTGAAAAGCTGCTGGATCTGTCTCTGCCTTTGTGTTCCCCAACCCTGTCATGGCACCTGAGTATTCTAACACCAGTCTACAACCACTACTACTAATATCAGTACTAACAATGGTAGTAATACATACCGTTTATTACATGTTTTCATAAAATATGCAATATGCATGTCTATCTGCCACTAAAAGCAATGTCTACTACCTATCAAGCTTTTATTAAGAGCCTTACCTTACTTGCATTATAACAGTGAATCTCTGTAACCAAACTATAAAATATTATCCATGTGTTTAAACAAATACAGATACTAATAGATCATACAGCATGTTGAAAAGCACATTGCATAAGTAAAACTACGGGATAAACTTGAGACCCAAAACAGAAAATAAATCCTAAGACTCGTCTTAAACATGATGATCTGTCTTAAAGAAGTCCCTAAAATGACAGTCACAATTCTGCATTTTATTCCATGGTTTATTTATCCTAGAATGAATTTAAAAACTGGAACACAGGGCCCGGCGCGGTGGCGCAAGTGGTTAAGGTCCTTGCCTTGCACCCCCCGGGATCCTATATGGGCGCCAGTTCTAATCCCGGCAGCCCCGCTTCCCATCCAGCTCCCTGCCTGTGGCCCGGGAAAGCAGTCAAGGACCGCCCAAAGCTTTGGGAACCTGCACCCAAGTGGGAGACCCGGAAGAGGCTCCTGGCTTTGGATCGGCATATCATAGGCCGTTGCGCTCACTTGGGGAGTGAATCATCACATGAAATGATATATGTGAATATGCCTGAGGCATGTGGCACTTTTCAGCGCTCTGAAGTAATTTTTTATACCTGACAAAATGTGAACATTTTATATGCCATGTCTTAGTGCTTTTTAAAAAGATTTATTTATTTTTACTTGACAATCAGAATTGCAGAGAGAGACAGAAAAATCCTCTATCCCCTGGTTCACGCCGCAATGGTCAGAGCTTTGCTTGTCTGAAACTAAAAGCCAGGATCTTCTTCCAAGACTCCCACGTGGATACAGGGGTCCCAGAACTTGAAGCATCATCCATTGCTTTCCAAGGCTACAGTCAAGGAGCTGGATTGGAAATGGAACAGATGGGACGAGAACCTGTGCTCATATGGGATGTTGGTGCTACAAGAAGAATGTTAGTATGCACTGCCACTGCACTGACCCCTTTTTAGTGATGTAAACATTCATTTTTTAAACTACTTGCTGTTAGTTTCTCTCCTTCATTCTCACCCTGGTTTTAGCAAAATTGACTATTCTGTTCATAAGAACAAGTGTATTCTGTAAGGAGGAATTTGTTCTTAAGTATTGTCTGTGTAACCATTAACATATGTTTAAATTGCCCTCTTCATTAACATTTTTGATACAGAGTTCTGGTGGATAATACGAAAAAGATTTCCCACTATCCATAGCACATTAGGTATCCAGAAGGGATTTTGTAGCACTTCTAATAAAATTATGACTTATAAAGCCAACTCTTTATTATAGCCAAGTAATTTATTATATCAGAATTTTGCTTGCTTAGTTATCTGTTTCAGTTACACTCTGAAACTTGAGGTTTTATATTCTTTATGAACTTCTGTTTCACTTTCTACTATATTATCATATGATAGACATGTATGCAAGCCCAGCAAAACTGGGCTGAGCAAGACTAGAAGGCTTTGTTAGATCGGGAAGACAGTCTATGAGAGCGTTGCTTCTCCGTGAACTCAGGTATTAATGGACAAAACAAAAGATTAAGATATTTAAAATGAGAAGGAATTTTTTTTAACTCTGTAATTTTCTATCAATGAAAAAAAAAGGAATATGGCAAGAGAAGCAGGTATTGTGATACAGTGAGGTTAGCATGGTTGGGATTCTGCATCCCATATCACAGTGACAGTTTGAGTCTGGGTTGAGTTCCTATCAGCTTCTTGAAAATGCACATGGGAGCAGTGAATGATGGTTTAGGTGCAGGTTTGTGTTGTTACCACCCTTACGGCACCTGGCTTTGGCCTGGCTTAACTGTCGCTGTTTCAGCCATTGATCCAAGACATTATCTCTCTCTCTCTTTCTCTTTCTCTCTCTCTTTCTCTTCCTCTCTCTCCTTCTCTCTTTCTCTCTCTCTCTCTTCCTCTCTCTCTTTTTCTCTCTCTCCTTCTCTCTCTTTTTCTCTTTTTCTCTTTCCTTCTCTCTCTTCCTCTCTCTCTTTTTCTCTCTCTGTCTCTCTCTCTCTCCCCTACCCCCAGTAGATTTACACAGGGGGTAGGAAACAGAAAGGTCTTCTGTCTACTGGCTTGTTTCCCAGATACTATCCTAGTTAACTTTTCTGTTTGCTCTTGATGCACACATGCTGGAGTTCTCAAGTTTGCACCCCATGATGTGGTGAACTTGTTGAGTAACTGATCCTTTCTGAAGCTTTCTTGAACCAGACGGAGGGTCTCATACATCTGCCTATCAGCTGCTCATGACTCAACATTGCTCCATTATTTCTGTCTCAGTTCAGACTATTATAATGTAATACCAGGCAATTTAAACAGCAAAGGTTTATTAACAGTTGTAGAGCTGAAAAGTCTGGGGTTTCTTTTTCTGGAGAAGAATGTCTGGCCTGTAGCTGACGATCTCGCTATGCACTAACAGGGTGCAGAAAGGTGACTCTCTGGTGTCTCTCTCTTTGGAAGGAGTTTGATGACACTGGTTCTACTGGATCAGGTCTCTGCCTTTATGACCTCATGTACATTTAACCAGTTCCTTCAAGGTTCTGTCTTCAGTATAGTCACATGTGGCAGGGTGGGGTTTTAACATGTGAATTGTCAAGGAATGAACAAAATTCACTCACAAGAATTATAGATATTTCTTGATTTTAGACTTGATTTTCACTGTAGTGATTATAAAATACCTGATATTTTCCCAATTTTTAAAAACTGGTGAAATATACATACTGTTTTGATCATCTTGTTTGTTCATTTATGAGACAGATAGACACAGAGAGTTCTCATTTACTGCCTCGCTCCCCCAAATGCCTGCCACAGATTGAAGCCAACCAGGGCTGGAGTCAGCAGCTAAGAACTCCACTCAAGTCTCCTTCATAAGTGGTAGAAACTCAATTACTTGAACCAACACCACTGCCTTCCAGGTTCTGCATTAGCAGGAAACTAGAGTCAGGAGCCAGACCTGGGAGTTGAATTCAAGTACTACAATGTAGGATGCAGACATCTTAATACTTAGGTTAATCTTGTGACCTTGTTTTTAACCATTGTAAGTGTACCATTCATTGGCATTAAACATGTTAACATTGTTGTACAATTTTTACCATGATTCATCACCAGATCTTTCCAAGCTCAAACCTTCTATGTATTATTCTTCCGCCTACCGGCCTGATACTCACTTTCCCTTAATGAATTTGAGAATTCTTAATGCCTGGTATGAGTGGTATCATATAATACTTGTCCTTTGTGCCAGGCTTATTCCACTTTGGTTGTTTTCAGGGTTCATCCACGATGTAGCATGTTTCAGAGTTTCTCCATTTCTAAGATGGGATGTGGTATTCAATAACAAGTGTTTCATTTGCTTAAAAAGCACATTTTGTTTATCATAAATATATTCCTGGACACTTGGGCTGGATTACTTTCAGCTTTTGGCTTTTGCAAATCCTGTTCCTAAGAGCATAGGGGTAAAACTATGTTTCAACAAGGTGGAGGAATCCACCATGGGGGGAGGGGTATGGGAGGGGTGGGGGGAATCCCCAGCGCCTATGAAACTGTACTACACAATACAATGTAAGCAACAATAATAAAAAAAAAAAAAAAAAAAAAAAAAAAAAAACTATGTTTCAAGTCCTGCTTTCAATTACTTTGAATATATATCATTGTGAATTTTAATTTGCAGTTTACAGACTACTAAAGAGTTTGAATAGCCAGTTTACCCTTATTCTTACTGATCATTATGAGCCAGTATCCATTGTATTTTCTCTATGTAAAATATATTGGTAGACTTTGCAATTTCCTTATTTTTAACATATTTATTTTCCTTATTGATTTTATGAATTATTTATGTATTCTAGATGCTAATCCTTTCTTATCTGTATAATATTGTTTTTCTCTTGAGCTATAGCTTATATTGTGATTTCTCTATGATCCTTTCTATTGAGTATAAGCCCTTAATTTTAATGTGATAGAATTTATCTTTTTTTCAATTTAAAGTCTCTTTCCCTAGAAATATTGCACTATTTAAGTTTTAAAATTCCAGTTAAAGCAAACATCAGTATATCTAGAAGTAACATCTAAATTATAAGAGAATGTTAAGTTTGAAACTTAATTTAACAAATAGTGTTCAGTCTTACAAGGTGCCAGTACTAGCAGAACCCTTAGGGTCCTAGTCTTCATGGAGCTTATATTCTTTGAAGGAGAAGGGCAATCATTAAATGAATATTGTTATAATGTTGGTTATCTGAGAACTGTCAAGAAAGACTTGAAGCGGTTCTTACCATAGGACCCTGCAGTTCTCACACAGAAATAAGGCACTCATAGACAGGCAGGGGTTCTACTCCTAGCTCTACTAGTTCTATAAATTGTGTAAAACTCCTGTTATTTCTGTTATGTGTGTGAACTGATTTGGAGAACCTGGCTCCCTCCACCATGAAAACTTTCTAGGATTCTGAGAATTTAAACAATTTTTCTATCTTAAGCCTCTCTTTGGAACAGAAGGAAGGACTATAATAAATTTTCCCAAAGCTAAAAGAATATAGTTAATTTACTCTCCTGATTCTTAAATCAATGTCCAAAAAGAGTAATTTTTCATCATTTCCAATAAAACCAGCTTTAGATTCCTGCTGAAACACTGGAAATAGAAAGTCGTTTGTGAAGAGATTTCCTTATAATTAAAATGATTCTGCAGAGAAATCTTTAAAAGCAAGTCTTCTGTGATTGGCTACAAAAAGCAAAGCACTAAAATTGCTAAGTAATACTATAGATTTTGAAATTTATATGTATCTTTAAAGCTAGTCTCATAAAAGGAATGATTATTTAACACTCTAAATTTCTGAAAATGGTTGTCATATTTGCAAAAAAATGTAGCACAGTCTGCTATGCTTCTTTATCTATGGATATTAAAATGTAAATTTCACCTTGGAACTTGTGGAAGATCTTTTCATGGAATGAATGCTAAATTAACTGTGACAGGTGATTGTGATTAATCGGTGCTTATTGCTGGAAGAGGAAGAAAAGGGGTCTTAACTGCCTAATGAAAGATAACCCAGCACAGAAAGAAAAAAATTAGAGCTGAACCATCCGTCTTCTGACATAAGCCACTTAATATCTCATGGAAAAAAGTGAAAGAAAGCATATAAACATAGCATATAAACATTTATCTATTACTTGGATTTTCACACTTTTGAACTTGAAGGCTTAGCTTTCATTTAAGATGATCCTGCTAATTATTCTTCAATCACCCATCTTTGATACAACTAGCAATAGTAGTGAAAGACTGCCAGTGCAGATGGGTGAGGGCAGAGGTTGTGTAGGCTATGGCCGGAGGCTGCTGTGTGAAATGGTTGGTAAAAGCACAGCCCATGGAATACAACTTCTTTGTTTCCTAACCCAAATTCTAGTTTTGTCACTTATACCTGAAGATTTGGGGCAAGATATTTAACCTTGGGAAATCTCCTCTTTGGCAAAGCGAGCATAGTCCATGTCTTCATACCTTCACCATCTCCAGATACTCGAAAGTTGTAAACACTCATTTCCTTCTTTCTGCATTCCCTCCGCCTGGCTGTGTTTTGAACCTGGGATAAAATGTTCATTTTAAATGACTCCTCTTAAAAATTGGAAACTTTATGTTATCAGATATAATAACTAATAGATTCATTTCATGCCCAGTTATCTATGTTCCCTGATCTTTGTCTCAAGTTTTAGTGGAATTGATCTCCAATTGTGAGCATTATGGATTCTGTGTGTGCTTTAAGTGCTCCTCTTTCTCATTGCATCAATGGAATTAACGTGTATGGAGTACAAATTACAGTTAATTTAAGCAATATCCAAAACCTTGGACTTAAGTATTTGGTTTCTAAGAATCTTGAAATCTCTCAAAACTAAATATCATTTGTGTGTGAATGTGTATGTGCATGTGTGTCTTTTTATTCTGGAAAGCCCTTATCTTTCCAAGTACTTATTAAAGAAATGTATGACTCTAAGCAGCTAGGACCATCTTTACAACATGAGACCAAGTGACTTCCTAAGGACTAAGACTGACTGCGAATTGATAAAGAAAGTGTTCAGCAGAAATAGGTTTCATCCTCCTGGGCAGAATAGGAAACAAGAGGATCATAGAAGTCATTAATTAGTACCTGACAAGAGTAAGGGAATCTTAGTTGATGGTCTTCAAGTGTCCCAAATTCAAAAGCTAGATCATCCCTGATAAAACAATAGAAATGACTTGTTGGAACCTTCCTGGTTCCAATTACATTGGCGTTTCCAACCTCTTCTACATAGTGCCTTGATTTTTATGTTCTTCTTATTCAGCAAACTCCTGGTTATATTTTGTCTCCCATGCAGTTCTACTTACAGTGAATATTCTTGTACCTGTTAGAACAAATGGTTCCTTATACTTCAGTCTCATTATATACCAGTTTCCTAGTTTCTGATATATTTGTCACCTCTGAGGAATGATGCCACCCTTGCAAGTTTCTACAGATGCAAGAGGCACAGAGCAAGAACCGTGAGGACATTACCGAGCAATCATTCATCACTTTGGAAGCCCTCGGGGGGTGTGTTTCTAAGATATTCAGTATTCTCACCTCCATCCCCTGCCATTTACACAACTGCATATATCAATTTCCATTTTGAGCCTCTGCAGAGAATACGGAGTTATTCAAGTTGTACAAGAATCAAATAAGATATTTCATGTAAATACTTAACCAACCTTTGGTATATATTCATTATTAAAACTGTTGTCTTCTGGTTCTGTCACTTGAAAGCACTCACCTTGTGACAAATCCTCACTTAGACAGAAATTTGCATACCAATTGATTCAAATGGTGGGGCAACAGTGCTGCAATTTGTAGTCTATCTCCCATAACAATAAGGAAATTATCATTTCTGCTTTGTGCCTTTGTTACATGGACAGCCCAATGACCACAGTCAGGGAGCATTATGTTAAAAAGAGAGAGAAATCTTAACTCTTACCATTCCCTACTAAATGAAAGAAAACAGCTATAACTAGAACAGTAATACACGGCAAAGGTCTTTACTATGCAGTTAGTCATTTTAACAGGTGTTTGTTGTTCTTGCTGACTAAGTTTCCATGTTCTATTTGAACACCACCTTTAATATCTGCAGTAAATCGAGTCAAATACTTATTACATGCCTGTAATGTACAAGATTCTATGTAGGGAACAAAAATAAATTAAAAATAGTCACTCCGCCGATGATTTTTCAATTAGGTTAAGGAAATACTAGTGTTTTATCTTAGTATTGTTTTGTTTTGTTTTTAAATTTTTATTTATTTTTATCAGCAGGGCAAATACACAGATAGAGAGGAAGATCTTCCATCCAATGATTCACTCTCCAAGTGGCTGCAACGGCCAGAGCTGAGTCGATCTGAAACCAGGAGCTATTAACTTCTTCTGGGTCTCCCATGCATGTGCACGGTCCCAAGGGTTTGGGCTGTCCTCAACTGCTCTCCCAGGCCACAAGCAGGGAGGTGGATAGGAAGCAGAGCTGCAGAGATTACAACCAGCGCCCATATAGTATCTATCTGCTAGGCCTCAGCTGTGGGCCCTTATTATTTTAATGGCAGACATTTTACTTTGGTCATTTAGTATTTCCAAAGTTATTCAGTAAGTAAATCCACTACACATGAAGAGTTGATTTTACAGGCATGCTTTTTAGCACCCTTCTCTCTCAGATAGCCTTAGTAAGATCCTGGGACTAGACATTTCTTCTTTAATAGAAGCTTCCACTTGTTTAAGAATGTCTTTTTTTTAAAAAAGATGTATTTATTTTTATTTGAAAGGCAGATTTTACAGAGGGAGAAGAAAAAATAGTGAGAAAAGTTCTTCTATCCATTGGTTCACTCCCCAAATGGCCATGAGAGCCAGAGCTGAGCTGTTCACTGCCACCAGGACCTTCTTCCTGATCATCCACAGGTAAAGCATCCTAAAGGCTTAGACCATCCTCTGCTGCTTTCCTAGGCATTAAGCAGGAAGCTAGATGGGAAGAGGAGCAGCCGGGACATGAACCTGTGCTCATGGGATGCCAACACCTCAGGGCTGAAGATTAGCCTGTATTACCACCATACTGGCCCCTTGAGAACATTTGATACTACAGTAACATTGCAGAGAGATCCAGCTTGCTGCAATCTGTGATTCAGAAGAGAGTAGCTGTGTGATTGTTCCGTGATTCGCGATTTTCAGTCTCAGTTCCCTGCTCTCATGAACTTTATATTGTCATAATAGTAAAACAAGGAAAATTGAATGTTTGTCCTTAGAGGACCTTGGAAGGGATCTTTCATTTCAATGTACTTTGAGCTAAGGTCTCTTGACTTTAATGCTTTTGCCAATGCAAATGGAATTCATTCTTTTACTCAAAAACTTGTAATTCTAAAGTCTTTTTTTTCTCCACACGGGTTTAAGTTCAAAAGAGGAGAGACCAAAAAATGTTCAGAGGGTGATGGGATTGAGTTTGAGGACAGATTCTGAGTTATTCATATCCTACTTAATATCTAGGGTCATGTGTATTATTGTTAGCAGATTAAAAATGAAAAACAAAAATGGAGTGTAAGGGCACCCAAGTCCTGCTTTGTGTTTGATAGAGAACCAGAGACTCAAGGACTTTCAGTTACAGAGAAGAAACTTTTTAAGGCTCAAATTAAGCTGTTTTTGTTTTGGTTTGGCCTTTTGTCTTTACAAAACTAGACACTTGAAATATTTCCCGCACAAACTTTCAATATAGAAATATAAAAGATTATTGGGTTTGCATGTTTTCAAATGACGGTCTTATGTATATTTAAAGAATTCCCTGCTCTTGGGAAAAGTAAATGTCCCTGGTTGGAGATAAATCCACTAGAGACTTGTAACAGCTTCTTGAAGATGCTATGTCTACATGCTAGTTCTATTTTATTTTTATAAAATAATATATTCGGTAGATGTAGAATATAGGTTTAATTTAATAATTTACAGTGCCCTTTCCCTAAGTTTTTACATTTCAATTCTTTTGAAACTTGGCTCCTATGTAAACATCACAGTTGAATGTTAAGGCACTAAAGCAGGTATCATTAGTCATAATTATAAGCTTTAGCCCTGTGGGTCATTAAAGACACAGCTCAGTGGGATCCAAGGTTACCATTGGTAGGGCACAGACTTCACCTGTAAGAGTGTATATTGACTTTAGCTTCAGGGATATTTTGATGGTGCCACTTTGATAACTCTGTGATGCTGGCCATCCCGCAGGTTAGATGTCATGTGTGTTGTTCAAACTTGTCAGCACTACATGCTGTGAGATATGGGGACCCACACAGGCAGAATCACAGTATAGTATGCTTTTCAACTCCCCAAGAATATCCTAATATTGCTAAAGCAAGTATTTTCATAGATTATAGGTCTTTCTGAATTAAAACAAAATGTAACCATGCAAACTAGAATGTATTTAGAGAACAAAATAATGTAGAGTGCTGAATTTTTACCTGCTGGTGGGCCTATTTCCAACAAAGAGGGAAAAATGACTTGAATATTGCCTCTTGTATCAGGTAATATATTGAATATTTCTTTAATGATTATATTAAACACGTGATTATGGAGCCTACGTAGTACTTGGGACTCTTTAGAGATACAGTGGTAAACAGTAGACTGAGTTCTTTATATTTTGGAACTTCTGGTTTAGTGGGAGGTAAGGGGAAGTTTAATGACAAAAAGTGATCAGTTTTGATTTGCGTTATGAAAATTTCTCTACCCTGGCCTGTAGGGTGACATTTTGTACCAGATGACTCTTTGATGTAGGGGACACTTCTGCAAGGCAGTGTGTTTAACAGCATCCCCTGTCTCCTTCCTCTGGGTACCAAAATCAACATCCATTCTAGTTGTGATGAAAAAAGAAATGTCTCCAGATGTTACCAAAAATGCATAGGAAGGAGGAGTGAAGTGCCCCCTACTTGAGAAGTATTGATGTAGATGAAGGGAAATTAGGGGGTCTTTTGAGAATATATAATGAGAAAACCAAGCCTAATTTGGAAACACTTTCCGGTAAGTGTCTTGGTGACATTTTTTAAAATTAAGATCTGATTGGGAGATTAACTAGAAAAGTGGGGCAGGAGAAGAGGGGAAAATGAGAAAATAGATAGTATCTTCAGTTTTGTTTTGAAGACCATTTTTCTGTACATGTTAGAGAGAATCCCTCAGGAACAGGGCAGCAGTCAGAGCTCATGAAAATTTGTTTTCATACCCCAGGCTTGTTACGTAGAAGCACTCGAGGGATTTCTGCCAAAACTGTAACACATAAAATACACATCTGATCTAACAGAAACAGCACTAAGCATCACGAGATACAAAAATGACCAAGTTCCTGAGTTGATTTTTACACATTGTATACCTATATCAGATTACCACACTGTATCCCACACATGTGGACAGTTAAAACAAGAAGCAGCATGTGACCAAATCCTGTTCTCTAAGCTCAGAATCCATGTAGAACATGTCTGGTGGTATAAGGTCCCAAGGCTTGGGATCATCATCCACTGCTCTCACAGGTCACAAGCAGGGAGCTAGATGGGAAGTGGAGCAGCCAGGACAAAAACCAGTACCTAAATCGAATCCCAGGGGGGCATGCAAGCAAGGATTTAGCCACTGAGCTATCATGCAACACCCTCTTGGGAGACCTGGAGAAAACTCCTGGCTCCTGGCTTTGGGTCAGCTCAGCTCCGGCCATCAGGCCACTTGGAGAGTGAACCAGTGGAGGGAAGGTCTTCCTCTCTGTCTCTCCTCTCTGTAGATCTGCCTTTCCAATACAAATAAACAAATCTTTAAACACACACACACACACACACACACACACACACACACACACACACACACACACAACACATTGAGAAAAGTTCCAGTCTCTGTAGAGGAGAGATTAACATTCCTTCAGAGATAATATCTGAATGTCAGTGAAAGAAGGCAGGAGCCATGTGGACAGAATTTTCCTAGCCTCTCCAGGCAGAGCTGGTTGCTTCCTTCCCTACTCTCATTTTGAGGTTTGCCAGTTTCTGTGATTTCCCCAAGGTGCTAGCTAACATTAGACCTGAATACCCAAATGTTAGAATCAACGTACTTACCTTTCTCTCCTCTCGATACCTCTTCTTCCTTCCATCTGCTTTTCTCTACCCTTCCTCTCACTCCCACAGCCAAGCCTGAATCTTTTTTCCTAGGATTTCTATCTCCCATAAACCCAAATACCAGGTGGGCATGCAAGCTTTAACCTATAGCATCCTCACACCCTCTTCACTACGTGTCAGACAAGAGGAGGTTTCCTTCCTAATATCACCAACAAACAACCCTGACTAGGAGTCACACGGCATGCAAGAGACTCACCCCTGGAGTACTAAGCCAATCATGTATTCTGATTGTCCAGGACCTGTTGTTGCAGCTTCATCAATTCTGCAGGTGCGACCAGTACCATTCACAGGAATAGGATCAAAATGGGGATAGGTAAAACCCAGATGTATCCTGATAGGAGAAAAGAAAAAAGAGCGGCTATTTAGTGCCATCACTTGCCCACTGCAGCAATGTAGCTTACTCATGTCTCCCTAACTACATTGTGAACCCTGCCACAGTCCAATTTGATGCTCATTAGGTATGAGCTTGACAGATTAAGGGTTGTCATCAAATATCATATATTGGCTTAATTGGTAAATTTATATTCTCCTTGAGTTTTATATGTAGGGTTCTGATTGGTGGAGTAAGAGAGAGAAACAAGTTTGAAGTCTGTTTTGTAGTCTGTGGTAGAGATGTAGACTTAGTGATTGTGCTGAGTTTGAGGATTGCATTCTTCCTGGTACAGAAAATGTAACATCTTAAAGACAAAGTAATCACCCCTTGAAACACTGATAATAATGCAGTCTTCCCAAGGCAAAGATGAACTGTCTTGATTGATGAGGGAGAGCCCTGAATGCTCTTTATCAAGCAGACAGTGCAGCCACCCTTATGCTCTATGGGACAGATAATGGCCAAGCAGCCAGTGGCAGGTTAGGCAAGAGGCTGATTTGTAAGCACCTGTGTGGAGAAAATGAGAAGGCACAGTGAGAAATGACACTTGCAGTTTGGTGTCTGTGCAGATGCATTACTTGGGCTGAGCAAAGATGGTCAGAGAGCACCAAAGCATGAATCCTGGGAAAAGAGCCGCAGTGTCAGAGCCCCAGGTCTCATCTCCGTGCCCCTTCTTGACACCTCAGGAATCACCTTTATGGCAAGAATCAGACCCTTTTCTGCTTGGAGTTCATTTCCAGAACTGGTGGTGTGGAGCTTTGTCATCCATTCTAATTGAGCCAGTGAGGGCTTCCCACCTTCCCCAGCTCACCAGGGAGCAGGACAGTACAGGGAACACTGGCAGAAAGATCCAGAGAAGCAGAGGACAAGGCTGGCTTCATAGTGCTAACTGTGAGCCAATGTTGTCATGATATTCTTATCCAGATATTTCTTGCTTCTGCTATTTCATGTTCAAAACAATAAGACACTTCTCAGTTTTCTTTAGAGAAATGCTGCTTATTCATGTACTCATATTCATTATTCATAATGAGAACTCCACCCATACAAACACACACACACACACACACACACACACACACACACACACACATCTTAGTTATAGATACATTACTTTGTAATTGGGTTTGATTATGGAAATACTGCCATTAATGTGCTCTTGAGACAAGTTTGTCTGCTCTCGTCTCTGCCTAGAACATTTTCCCATTCATGGGGCTGCTGCCTTGTCCACATCAAAATCTCAGCCATATTGCCTCTACAGAAAAGCAGTGCTTCCTGAATGGTGCTGCTTCTCTCCCTTTCAGGACCATTCAGTATCTGAAGCTCCTAGTAGGAATAAAATACAGATATTATTGAATCCTCTATGAAAGACACTTGCAGATGTCTGTGCATATTTTTATGCTATTTGTAGTTTTACCAAGCATCTAAATAATCTCAACTCCTCAAATTTATTATCTTAAAACTATTCCTTTCTGAAAGATGCATTTAAAACTTATGCTCACAACATGTTCCTAGTGACATTTCTGGAAAAATGCTAACGCCTAAAAAAATTCCTATGTTGGCTCAAACTGTAAGAGCTTTGTTCCATAAGTTTAAATTCCTTCATTTTATGCTTATTGTCAGAAAGTAATAGTTACATAGAAAACAGTAATGCCAACTTTGGTTTTTCACACAATAGTGTAAATGAATGTACTTCAGTCTTATTTTGTGAATAGTTTATTGCTTCATTGAATTTTTCTGAAAATTGTAGCATTATAGAGTTTATGAGATGATCTGATCAGTTCATATGGGAAATGATATATTTGGAAATTTTGTCCATTTGTAAATAGACAACCCAGTTCAAGGAGTCAGATCAGTTTGGGAAGCACATAATGGAAGATTATAGACTGGAGACATGATGTGTACTGTCTTGGTTAATAGCAAAGGACCTTTATGATATTTGTGACTTGGAGAATGTGGCAACACATCTGTTCATCTGAAAACTTGTCCCCAGCTGACAGATATATGAGTATAGGGCCATGACATGTATTAACATGTATCCATTTCCGTACCGCGAGTTGAGCAAAGAATGACATTAGAAGCTCACCACTGTTATTAAACCTATTTTTATAGAAAGAAAATCTGGATACATGATCTGAAAGTAAAAGATAGTCTTGCTTTGATTTTCATTTGCATTTGGCTTTTAAACATGGCAAAAACCAATACTGAGTTTTCATATTGAGCTACTTATAAATGTTATATTGGAAATTAGCTGCAAGTTTTACATCCCTAGGAACAAGTTAGATCAGAAATCCTAACCATGTTCAATGAAATATGCCCACAAATATGTTTCACAATGAATGAGATTTCTTTAAAAATATATGCTTTGCACATCATTTTAAAAGATATCCTGCATCATATGCAAAATTTCACATGGAGACAGTCAAATAGTGACCACTGTCTCTTGTTACGGATATATTCCTTGAAGAGAAATTAAAAAGGATGAGTGTGTGAAAATGAACATATGCTAAAAACCATTCATTTAGTACTTCCTGAAGATTTATGATATGATTTTCCTCCTGCACAACTTTTCACCTAAGTGACTTTGAGAAGGAAACCAACTGCCTCTGAACTTTATTTTCTAAATTTTCTAAATATTTTAGCTATGATCTCACAGAATTACTTGCTTAGCATCTTGTATCCCCAAAGTGTCAGCTGTTCCTTTTATGTGGGGATAGAGGCTGGACTTGAAGTGGGGCAGGAGTTATGGCCATGCACCTACAGAATTCTCTTCAGAGGTTTGCTGTTTCATTGGAGAATGAAATTAAATGTATACTGTCTAGTCAGTGACTTTTCATAACCATCTTTAAGAAATCTTACTCTAATTTTACTCAGCTTATTTCATCCCTCCTTTTGGTATTCTTGCACAAGGGCAGATAAGAATGGAAACACTTAAGACACTGGCCATTTAGTTGTCTTTGATTTGCTTCACTTCCAGTATTCATTGTGACTCTCCTTTCTTTTATTCCAGATTCATGCCAAATGCTAGAACCCTGATACCCTGTTCTTTTTGAATGGGCCTTGAGTACAGATATTGTAGGTGGTTAATTTTGTCAAATCTGCCACCGGAAAGGAAGTAAAAGTTTCCACAGGCATATTGGTGATTCAGAGAGGCCAAGGAGAAAGCACCACTGCTGCTGCTCTCTGCCTAGGCCCCTTTCCCTGCTCCGCAGTGGCCCTGGCAGCCCTGTGGTTTAGTACTTAGCCTTCCATGTGCGGTCTTAAAATTGTGAATGTGAACATTATGTGTCCATCTTAAACTAATAAAAAAAAAGGTGCAATATAGTAACAACAAAAACACGTAGAAAAGATGTTTTGTATTTTCATCTATTTAAAATACCTTTGGCTTATAGCTGCCTAAATGTCATTTTTAATACCAGTAGAACAGTATGAGCTAGAACTTCCCAGTGTGAAAACCTTGTGTTTCTGTGCGTATATCAGGATGACACATGATATCCATGAGCATCTCAGTGCTTGCCTCTTACGTAGATGATATATTGCTTGTCTTTTATCAGCAGGCTCCTTCTAATAAGGTTAGGTCCTGATTGCTTTTGGCAGTATGATATTCAATCAGTGATAATTCTTAGGAAACATAGCCTGGTGCTTACGTTAGTAGAAACTTATCAGTGTTTCATTACACAGGTGTATTCATGAGATGTCTGGGTGTTTAATTTTTGTATTTATTAGACTTCTTCAGCATAGAAAATTGGTTTAGAATTGGCTATATATGATGATACACGTGCAGTTTGCTTTTGTAAAATCCGTAAATGGGGACATATTAATTAATCATGCTTTATTTTTTTCTTTCCTTTGAGTGGTTGGGTATACAATGGGAATTTTTATGATTCAAAACTCATAACTTAATGAACTCTTTTAAATCTAACCACTTTATACTATATACACAAATACACCTTTTTCTCAGAATTCTAATATTCTTATGCATATATAAGAAACTATACATTGTACCCATAGTTTTCCTTTTAAAAAAGATAACATTAAATGTACACTATACTAAATTGTTCTTCCCCTTTCCATAAAATTTCTCATGTGGGTCATCACTACTTACAGCTATATGATATTTTTAGATCAGTATATCATATTTCATTTAATGTCTCTCATTTATTAACATTTTTGTTGTGTCCAGTCTGCATTTATAAACAATCTTGCTATTTTAAAATTACTCTAATGAAAACACTTCCATAAATATTGATACATGTGAAATAAATCATCGTAGTGGAGTTCTGGGTCAAAGGGTATATGCATTTTAATATTAATACTACCAGGTTGCCTTCTGTAAAGTGTTTACTGTTTCATATTCCCACCTACAATATATGAGAATTTGTCTTCTCAGCCTCAGACACATGTGAATTAATGAAATTGCAGGCTTATCCTAATCTAGAAGTTAAAAAGTCGTATTTCATTTGTTTTGTAAGGGAGGTCAAACATGTTTCTTATAGGAGATATTCATATTTTCTCTAAGTTTCTATAAAATTTCTTTTTTTATGATTATTATTTTTTTTATTGGAAAGGCGGATATACAGAGAGGAGAGACAGAGAGGAAGATCTTCCTTCCGATGATTCACTTCCCAAGTGAGCGCAACGGGCTGATACTATGCCGGTCCAAAGCCAGGAGCCTCTTCTGGGTCTCCCACGCGGGTGCAGGGTCCCAAAGCTTTGGGCCGTCCTCGACTGCTTTCCCAGGCCACAGGCAGGGAGCTGGAAGGGAAGCGGGGCTGCCGGGATAGAACCGGCGCCCATATGGGATCCCGGGAGTGCAAGGCGAGGACCTTAACCACTTGTGCCACCGTGCCGGGCCCTAAGTTTCTATAAATTTCACAAGTCATTTTGGTATAGTATGTTATCATCTAGAGTCTGTCAACAATAATTCCACTTTTGGGCAAATCTTGGTGATGATCTCTAATACAAATCTTACTTTCTGGGGCTTGTCCAGTTTTTAGGACATGTTTGTGCTTTACAGGAAAGTGGACTTTCCAGATACTTGCTGAACTTGTACTTTCTTTATAGAATTATTCTAATTAATATTGAAAGAACTAAAGAATGTGATGAAGCATTCATATTGCTAAATTAATTTATATGGTTATGTGAGTTCCCTGATATCATTAGCTTCGATTAAACATCATTTGTATATAAAATAATTAAGAACTAAATCATATTAGATGGCTAATGTCATCAAAAAGATGACTAGAACCGCCATTGCAGTAATTTACAAGCTTCTCTGTCTTTGTGGAGACAGCTGTTGGACCTGAGATGGAGGCGGGTTAACTGAGGCTGTTGCCTCTCAGTCACAATCTGAAGGTGAGGTTTTCAAACTGAAAGAGACATTTAGATGTACTTGCACCTTTCATATCCCCAACCCCAGCAATTCATGCTTACACACCCACACACACACACGCATGCACAAGCTTTCCCACTTCCTGCTTGCCGAATTATTTCCTTTTAAGGAAATGAGTTTGGTATCCTTTCTCCTGTGATTTTCCTCTCCAGGACAGATTGAATTTTCAGAACCTTTGGGACTTATTCTTGTAAATAGATCAATTATCTATTTATGTCTGTTGTCTGCCTAGCATGTGTATGTCAGGATCTAGGCCATGAGCAAAGATTGTTCTTTTTCTGAGCTAGGCACATGCAGATTGTGGATCCTAAGCAGCTGTTTACTTTACCCGTAGGAACAGAGAAGCAGTGGGCTCTGAGAGATGTAGACAGCACCAGCACTTGGCTTTGTGTGTTTGGTTGGTTTTCAAGTTCTGAATCAGAAGAGGTTCTGCCCTTTGCCCTGTGTATCTTTGGTCTCAGTCAACTTTCTATAGTATCCGTTATCTTCTCCCCGGGATTCTTGTTTTGCAGTTGGAATGAGAATGCTAAGGTAATTAAATCAGATGCTCTAGGTCCATTTGGGTACTAGGAAGGCTACTTGGCTGTGTCTCACTTTTAGAAAGAACCGCAAGCTTAGACTCTTGCCATATTTGTATATGTATGTCACAGAGATTCAGAGTTATAAGGAGTAGATGGTCATAATCTTACTCTAATGTATCCCTGCAGTAAATTCCAGAATCTCCAATGCCCTAGGAATAAATTATTTATCTGGGGGAGGGGAGAATGCAAGGGAGAGAGAACGTCTATTGAGTTCATTCCTCGTTTGCTAGGACAAGACCAAAGCTGGGAGCTGAGAATCAAATTTATGTTTCTCCCCATGAAGGGTGAAAGGAAACAAGCCCTTAAGCCATCACACTGCACCCCAGGATTCACATAAGCAAGAAACTGGGGTCAGGAGCTGGAGCAGGTTATCAAACTCATGCACTATGGAGTCTTAAATAGTGTCAAAACCCTCTTAAGAATCAACTTTTTTATGTATCCTAAAACAAAGTACTCTTTTGGGGGGTTAGTATACTCGTTTAAAGGTAAATATTTTACATATTCTGTAATTTTGATAATCTATTTCAACTTTTCTATAAGAGAAGAGAAAGTCTAGGGTCAGTACTATGGCATGTCAGTTAGGCCTCCATCCACATTGTTGGCATCCCATATGGGTATTGGTTTGTATTGCTGATGTTCCAGTTCAAACCGGCTCCTTACTAATGTACCTAGGAAAGCAATGGAAAATGGCCCGTCCTGGGGCCCCTGTACTTAACCAGATAACTGGAAGGGGTTCCATGCTCCTGGCTTCAAATCAGCCTAGCTTTTTTGGCTGTTTGGGCAGTGAGCCAGCATATGGAAGATCTCACTCCCTATCTCTCCTCCTCTCTGTGTAAATGCCAATCAAATGTGTATAATAAAGGGAAGGACCAGGGAACACCAGTGGAGGCTAAGAAGGTCTGGTCAGTGAGGTAGATGGGAAGCCAGGAGCAGATACTGTGGGCCGCTGAAGCAGAAGTGAAACTCTGAGTCCTGTAATACTACCCAAATGAGAATGAAGAGATGAGAGGATATTCTGCAATAGCATTAATAATTATGTGTCTTTTCACAGGATTTCTAAACATCCTGAACAAAACTGAGTGCTCCCTATATGCATTTAAAGTATGTAATATTTATAGTCTTAAACCTCAAGATGTAGACATTTTATTTTATGCTTGCAAACAACAAACCTAAATCCAGTGAAAAGTAATCGTACTCTCATAGTAATTCAGAGAACGAGAACAAGGTGCTGTGTCATGGGCATCTTTCCATCAAGTTCTCTAGCTCTTGCAGCAGGTTCTGTAGCTGGAAGGTGATTTATAATATCCAGGATTACCTGCCTTTGCCATATTTCATATTTTAAATAAAATTTCATCGGAAGAAAGAAATTAGAAATTTTTTTCATGGTTTTTGCTAAACTGGGTATCATACCTAGTTGCTAAATAACATCTTACACTTTGTGATTGTTTAGCATATAAAGCAAGGTATTTATTTCCAGCTCAGTATGAAAGCATCACAGATACCTCATTATTCAATTGTTTTCCATTCTATTTAATTACTATTCTGAAATGAATTATAATACATCGGAGACTTTCTTTGTGCATCCAATAGTGGGTTTATATGCAAACCAACATCTTTGAAAGTAGTTCCTGGAATAAATACAAGCCAATTTGTAGAATTATTAATACTTACGCACTGAGAATCAGGTGAGCGAATCTCCCCTGTTCTAACTCAAAACTTACCAGAAGCATTATTTTTAGGGTCACCAGGGCCCAATTAAAGTGGCAATTTAATAAATGATATCCTACTAAATGAAAGAACATTTGCCCACTTGATGTGTCTGGTTTAAGGGACTAAGTTATACATTTGGGAGAATTTACCATATTTTAAAGATGTGTTTTATAATTATTAGGTTTTTTTAAGTATTTAGAAATTGTTTATATGTTCAAAGAAGCATTTATTAACCCACTTAAATCCATGTCTAGTTAATTCAAATCTTTAGGGTACAACATTGATGTTATATCTGGGTTCTAACTTTTCTGCTTAATGAAATATGTGAACATGAAAATTCTAGGCTTTTAAAGATCTCTGTATAAATTTTCTCTTCTATCAAATATCTCAGTACCTGTTTATTAAATGCCCTGCGGGTTCCTGAAATCATACCAGGGATGGAGATGCTACTATTTATTGAGGCTGTGCTTTATTCCAAGGTATTCACATGCATTATCCCAATTCTCATACTGTGGGAAAATATGCTATCCCCATTTGAGAGATTTTTAAAAAATGAGTATTATAGGATTTATGTGACTTGCAAAGTAAGTGGAGACACCAAGTTTCAACCAGTTTGTGAATGCAAAGCTTTTGTACCTTCCGCCAAATTATGCCATCTGTATAAAACAGGCAACTAGCTTAGATAAACCAAAAACATTAGACAATGTGTGAGTATGATGTAATATGTACTTATTATACTCTAGTGCTATAAACCTTAAGAAGAAAAGTTGTAGAAAAAATAATTACCTGGTCCCACTTATTTGCAGTTTATATTTGCTGATGGCAGAAAAATAAATAAATGTAATAAATGTATGCCTTCTTTATATTTATAAATTTATAATGGGCCTCAATGATTAATCAAAATGAGAAGAGATTGAGTGTATGTGTATCTCACCGTTAAACATGATAGATACTGTTTACAGAACAGCTGGTCCACAAGTGATTCTGAGGACCCATCGATCTAGATGCCAGCCTTATATCACACTTCATCTCAGTTATGCAGAATTTCCAAGACAAGAGGAAGATTTAGGGTCATCCAAAAAAAAAAAAAGAAAGAAAAAGAAATGGGAAAAGATGTTAAATAATGCAAGTTGCTTGAGGCTTTGTGGTGTTTCTACACCAAATTTAACATGTTTGTTTTCAGTTGAGTTTGTAAATATTTAACAAAACTGGGCAAAGCCTTCTATCTAATTTCACAGCTTTCTGACCTAATATAAATTTAGCTAAATCCATGAAAGGTGGAAAAGAAAGTTTTTCCTGAAATCCTTTTCTAGAGGGAAGGTACTGGCAGGAATAGCACCTGTGGTGTTTATATATTTCAGTTTTATGGTATATATTTACATAGATATGATGGTTTTCAGATAATGCACACATACCTTTATTTTAGGCAACACATTCCTAGTTGTCAAAGAAGAAAATGCCTGAGTTTTATTTTACTCTCACTAGGCCTTATGTGATGCTTACTCTGTCATAATAAGTATGAAATTTTTTGTCAAGCTGAATCACTGGAGCCAATAAAGGATGCAGTTATACATGGGAGGAATATGCAGGCAGGGCTCACTTATGATGGGTCTCCAGATTGTTCAGTACATTCGCACACATATGCGTAATGCTTCTAAGCTACTTCTTATGCAGTGAACACGTGGCTAGTGCACATTAGACACTATTTGTGTCCACCTGGAGGTGTCTGATGCACTGTGTCTAAGTTTTTCACTTTGGACTACTGAAACAACACCTATCTCACATGGCTACTGTTCTGACCAACTGGGGGATTTGCTTGTCTGTTTCATAGTTGAGGATTCTCTATGCTCAATTACTGTTTCCCTGAAAGTATCTCTTGATATCATGTGGCAGTACTAAATGCTGCAGTAAAAAGCCTATGAATTACATACATTAAAGGATAGAAGACCATAGATTTTCTGAAACCTTGAAGCTCCTGGAAGGTTATGGGAGAATCATCTTGGTTCTTGCCATTGACTCAGATCTTGGTCTGTTTTTTCAACCTTCATCAGACATCATTGAGAGGAAGTTGATGGGCTACAGTTTTTTTTTTACCACTGTGTGTTGCCCTGTGGAATGGGAGACAAGGAATATGTTGAGGTTGAAGGGGTCCTTTTGGATCTCTCATTCATGTGTGTGTTTTATTAATAGTGCTTATAATGATCCTGTATATAGGTAGTTACCTGAGAAGTATCTGTGTGTATTCCTATTTGATTTCCTGATTCGCATCAGTATATAGTTGATCTACAAAGTTATACAATGTTAACATTGAAAATTACTTTAAGTCTGTTCTAGTTCAGAGTTAAAGGTTTAGGAGTTTATTTCTGAGGCTTTTATTTTCTGATTTTTAAATCTTTAAGGTGAATTAGATGGCAGATGAGACAAGTCAGAGAATGATTCAGTTACCATAAATGAGCCTCCTCTACGGTATTATTGCTAATACAATTCAATATAGTTTAACATGATTACTTTAATGATTGAAATGTCCCAAAGCCAACTCAACTTTCAGTAATGAAACTAACAAACAGTGATAGAAGGAAAGGTTTCTTTTATTTTAGATGTTTGTAAATGTCAGTAACTTGCGAATTGGAAAATTGGAAGAGTCCTACTGAGCATAATACTATAAAATCAGTTCAATATTAAACATGCACATTTTGTGGGCTTAAACTGCATTTTCTTTGCTTATCCTGATTAACCATCAAAACTGAGTCTTTTTTTCAGGTGAGATTTATGGGTACTGAAATTGATGAGGTAGATATAACCCAAGGAAAATTAAACAATCAAGTGCTTCGCAAGAAAATTGTATGTCTGAATAATTTGTCTCAGAAGCAAATCAAGATAATTTGGCATTTTTTGAGTTCTTAAATCTAGGAACCATGGTTTTAATTTTTATTTTTCTACTGATAAATTAAGTCATAATAGACCATTTAATATCACTGAACTTCTCCCACTGGAAAAATGAATAAATGGTAGTTGATAGCTTTAAACAATTGGCCAAGTGTCTGCATTTTTGTTAGGATAGAAGATGAGATCCAGGTTAGGACAGCACGGAGCTTGGTCTATAAGGGTCAGAATCAACTTTCCTCTTCTTTCCACAAAGGTTGTTTGTTGATCACTATTGAGACACTTTCCCATCGAAAGAATGGTCCTTGGTGTGTCAGGCAGACTAGAGTTAGAATCCTGTCTGATTCCTTATCAGCTGTTCAATCTTAAGACATATTTTAAGTTCCCTGGGACTCAGTGTTTTCAGTAGCAAAAAAAAAAAAAAAAAAAAAGGAAGAATAATCTATGAGTATAAAATTAAATCCTTACTCAAAATAGTTCAGGTTATAAAGTCAGATGGTGAGTGGTATCAAAAACAAAAAACACTTTGACAAGGATTTTCAACGTTCATAGAAAATGGATATTATGAAAGAGACAATGCACCAGATTAACATATCTTACTTGAATGTTTTCATGAACAGTTTGAAGGACCCTTCCATCTGTTGCTTTGGGATTCTTACAGGTATTATTTGTGTGTCACTCAGCTTATTCATCCACCACATAAAGGTCTAGGAACTCTTGAACCATGGTGGTTCAAGCCCACTAACTATGGTGCTACATTTTTGTGCAATTTCATCCATTGCTCAAAGCAATCCTATGAGCTTGGTACCTTTTCCATTTACAGTTGAGGAAGCTGAAGTTCAAGGAGAGGTGAGTGGTTTGCCCAAGGTCACATAACTAATAAGTTATAAATCAAAATGAGCTGTGAAAGCTGCATTATAGTGAAATTTTAGTGAGTTTAAAATGGTTCGAGTATTTTTCATTTAAAGCTCTGGTCTAACACTCCTGTAATACTTTGTATAATCATTGCCTCTTTTTCTAAAACCAGAGAGTATCCAGAGTATGGATTTAAATAACAAAAAGCACACAGATTTTCTGGTGACTGACAGCCAAGATAAATCCTGCTTTAATCATGCTTAAAAACATATGTCATCTCTTTGATAAGTGACCATCTGCTATTGCTTGACCTAGCAATGAATTAACAAAGCAAAGTATGTGATAACTCCAGCATGTGTATTAAATATGTTATTAAAGGCATCCGACTGTGATGTCTTGACTTTTCTTCCATACCACGCAAGAAATGTTGTTTCTGGAACCAGAATATAGAGACACTGGTCCACACTTCAAAATTGAGTTTATAACTCAGAATTTGTAAAAACTGAAAGCTGTAAGCAAGTGAGTTCAGAGCTATGGCTTGAAATGATTCACAGCCAGAGAAGATGGCAGACTTGGAAAGAATGGCTGCTAAAGGTCGATCACACTGGTTTCAAAAAAAATCAAATTCCTAAGTCTAGCAAGGAGTTCATTCTTGCATGCCCATGGTCTGTGCTGTACAAACCACGCCTGACACAGAAGGTGCCCTGCTCTGGAACTTAGCGCACAGAAAGCCTTTGAGAGTCAGTGGGACAGGCAAGAGAGACTCATCCATCTCCCTGTCAGCCTCCCAAGTTGTACCACCATCCTCACTGTGTTGCTAGATGTGTCCTGGTCTAAGATTTATTGCCATACCTCCTCCACCCCCACTCTGGGCACATGCACTCTAAGGAGAGATTTGAAATATTGTAAGCAGCAAGCTGGGAACATTGTTATTTAGAATACTAAAAAGGAGAACAGGGACGGTCCCAGTAGTTACACATTTTGAAATGATAAACCAGTTGCAGGAAGCATAAATGCTCTATCAGTTAGAGAATGGTTGACACAAAGCAAGAACTAGATAAATTCAACCAGATTTCATCTCCTAAAGTGCCTGCAGGTTCTTGACTGGAAGGCATCCTTTCAAGTGATTAGTGTATGTGCAGGGAAGAATCTTGAATCTTGTAAGTTAAACCAGGGATTCATGTCCAGAAAGTGAGACTATAAAGTTTGTGTGTGATGATATTTTACTACAGTGAAATTTCTGGAGAGCTTCAGTTACAGCCTGAGTTTCTGTATCTGTGATATTTTTCAAGAATATTCATTAAGGACTGCTATTATTGATGTGCATTCCACACAGAGAATTCCAGGGGAAGTTTAATCAATAGTATACCATAGTTATTAAAAGCTAAATTTTAAATAAACATAACTGGAAAAGTGAATACTATAAAGATGCAAGTCAAAGTCTCAATTCTGAACTTTGTTTCAGGTTAAATTAAGGCTATTGTATTCTCATATTTCAAGTCGAGTAATTGTAACTGCCCAATTACATGTCATTAGTCCTGGTAATGCATATGTACAAGCATAGTACAAGGCAGGTGGTGTATCCAAACTGTTCTAGATTTTAATGTAAAAGAAGCAACATTTCAAATTCACAATGAATCTGCGATCTAGGAGAAATGATGGCAAGTTTTTCATTAAAACCTGCACTCCATTTGTAAAGTGAAGTTATTTTGTAATTTTAAATTTTATTGAATAACTGTGAGCAAAAGTAAGATTATATGCACAAAGAGCTTATGTTAATGCTGGTGTAGAGTGAGTGACATGTAAATATTACTTATAATTATTTACAGAGTCAGTATTGTTGACATCCAAAAGTACTTGGTTGAATGAAGTATGCTTGAGTACTTATGTAAATAAGCACTAACTAAGAAGTAAAGGACTGTAAGAATCCATTTGTATCATTTTTTACAGAGGCAGTCAAGGATATGAACGTATAATGAAAGAATCTATGCATCAAGTAATCTATGATCACAACCCTATTTTCATTTTCCTTCATGCAACTTACTACCTTTTTTAAAGATTTATTTTAAAAATTTTTTATTGCAAAGTAAAATATACAGAAAGGAGAAGAGACAGAGAGGAAAATCTTCCATCTGATGATTCACTCCCCAAGTGACCAAAACACCCATTGCTGATGCCAATCTGAAGCCAGGAGCTTCCTCCCGTTCTCCCACATGGGTGCAGGTTCCCAAAGCTTTGGGCCATCCTCAGCTGCTTTCCCAGGCCACAAGCAGTGAGCTGGATGGGAAGTGGGCCCACTGGGAATAGAACCAGCACCCTTGTGGGATCTCGGTGTGAGCTAGGCCGAGGACTTAGCCGCTAGGCCACTGCGCCAGGCCCAACTTATCCTTTTACATACAACCAATATCTTTAATCCAAAATTTGCACTTTCTTCTGTTTACTTTTTACTCTGATAAAATCTGATTGAGGATCACAAAGTTCTCTCTCTTGTTTGGTTTTTCTAAAAATGAAAATAGATGCCTGGAAAAACATTTTTTGGATTTTGTCTTTTTGGCATATTGGAATGCCATTTGGAGCCCTGCTTCTAAGATCGCTGCAAACTTCGGACATGGAAAGGGAGGTGAGGGTCTTGGTGGATTTGGTCACACATGGACCAGCACGTGTAGTCGTTGTAACCAACAGGTCAGTGATGATGGAGGAATGATGTGAATTCTTAACTGCAAACTGGGACTCATACAATTTCAAATGTGTAGTACACAGTTCCTCTTTTTTTTTTCTAAGCCTACAATGTTTAAGACTGATTTTCTGCTTGAGAAGAATTGTAAGATGAGTCTAAACAGTGATTGCATAACTTTTTCAAAAAATGTTTTCACTTTCATTCAGAATTTGCAGGCAGTTATAAATATCTGACTGTAGTGTTTGTATAATCTGCCTGCAGTTTGTGTATATTGGCTAACAAATGAACAAATACAAAAAAGAAAATCTGAAAAATTACACCAAGACACTATAGCGGCTTTAAAGCTGCATTAAGTTATAAAATTTCGTGCCAGTGGTTGTCAGAGCATCAACTGAGAGCTCTGAAACCTACTTTGTCAATCATTAAACCTAGACGGGAGGCTCCAGCCCACGGTCTGCGTGGATCGTTGTTTTTCCTAGAGGCATCGGTGCTGATTCACATACTGCACAAGAGTTAAAGCTCCTCTGGAGTCATCCTGAACGTTTCACGTATCCTCTTATTTTCCATCTGTCTTGACCTCATTCTAGCAAATGTCACACTGGAGATTTCTTTCTTTTTTTAAGATTTATTTTATTTTTAATGGAAAGTCAGATATACAGAGAGGAGGAGAGAAAGAGAGGAAGATCCTCCATCCAATGATTTACTGCCCAGGTGAGTGCAACGGCCGATGCTATGCTGATCCGAAGCCAGGAGCCAGGAACCTCTCCCAGGTTTCCCACCAGGGTACAGGGTCCCAAGGACTCGACTGCTTTCCCAGGCCACAAGCAGGGAGCTGGATGTGAAGTGGAGCTACCAGGATTAGGACCGACGCCCATGTGGTATCCCGGTGCGTTCAAACTGAGGACTTTAGCTGCTAGGCCACGGCGCCAGGCCCTGGAGATTTCTAAATCCAGAAGTCTATGTAGCAATTTCATGTAAAGCAACTGTTGGAAAACCCTGATATAACAGAAACCTGTATCTTTTAAAAGTAGGTTTTATTAATATAAATGAATACAAACTTCCTGGACAGGAACAAAAAAATGTGATTTAAAGTAATAAATATAATCATGTAAATTATACAATTTAAAGTCTTGAATAATAATATTGGAGCTTTTTTATTTGGGAGAGGAGAAAGTGGGAATTGTGTTGAGAGGAGTAATAGATTGCCAAAGATCTTCTATCCACTGATTCACTTCCCAAATGCCCACAAGGGTCAGAGCCTGGAACTCAACTTAGGTCTTACATATGGATGATGAGGAACCGAATTTGAGACATGACCTACTGCCTTCTAGGGTGTGCCTTAGCAGGAAGCTGGCTTAGAAGCAGGCCTGACACAAACCTTGGCAACTGGTATGGAACGGAGGCGTCTCAAGCAGTGTCCTAAACACTACACTAAGTACCGACTCAGTGTTACTCTTGCACTAAGGAATATTGAATCCGTGAATATTTCATAGTGTAAGAAACTGTGTCAGCCATCATAATCTACAGATAAACCACAGATTTAAAGATATAGCTTTCTCTTCACACAGAAAATGTGGACGCTGTGCTTAGTTTAAGATATAAAATTTTAAGTCAGGATCTAATGTGGCAATGAATCCATGTCAAGCTCTCAAGAAATGGTGGTTCTTTGGCGATGAGGCCGGTCTCTGACTGATTGGCCTCTGTGCTTGCTGGGAACAAGAAGCAGCAGAATCATCATTTGTGAGTCAGACACATTAGCAATAGCAATGCCAGGGGCAGAAAATAAGCAATTTCATGCTCATTAATTTCAGAGTGGATTTACAAATTAACCTGGGTAGAAATAGGACTCTTCCAAAAGGCCTTCAGGCAACACCAACCAGCAGTTACCACAACCACTTCCACAAGGTTGACCAAATGCTGTGGGCCACTGTGCTCCCTTTTTCCTGAGTGCAGGTCAGATGTCAGGGTGTGAAGTGGAGACCCTTCTGCTTCAAAGAGAATTGTATAGATGGAAGAGACTTTACAGCTGCTGGGGACAGCATTAGAAAAAGTGGTAATATGGAAATGCTTTTCCGTGGCCCTGTCACAAGGCAGGATATACTGCTAATACTCATGAGCCCTTTACTAGCTTGTGGCAGTGACTCAACATCATTTCTTCTCTTCATTATAAGTAGAAAGTAAATTGGCTAATTATAATCTATCAATTGCTCCAGTTAATCTGAGTTTAGGTATGTATGATTACCCCTTAAGTTAGCAAGTTTAGGAGAGTGGAAATGTTTTTTTTTTTTAATGGAATCCACTGAAAAACCATACAATGCAACAGTTCCCTTTTGAAAATTGTTTATTTCTTTCTTTTTTATTTATTTGAAAGCATAAGCAAGAGAGACAGAGAGGGAAGTATGTGCTGGGGGCAGGCCATGGTGAAGCTGGGAACCTGTAACTCCACCCACGTCTCCCGCATGTATGGCAGGGACCTAAGCAGTTGGGCCTTCACCTGCTGCCTCCCAGTGCATCAACTGGAAGCTGGAACGTAAATCAAGAAATTGCGATGTGGGAGGCAGTATCCCAGCTGGCAGCTTACCTGCTGTCCTGAAGTGTCTGTCTCAAGTGCATTTCCTCAGAGGAAATGATTCCTTGATAGTTTGCTAATAGGGATGTTTGAGACTTGGAGATTCTGTTGGTGTTTGCTGAAATGCCTGCATCTGTCAGTGTCTAATCCAGATGAGCCATTAAGAGAGCTGTATTGTCACTACCTGTGCATATGTTGTTGTTGTTATTGATTGGAACAGGGCTTTGCAAACATGAATGTGCATATAAATCACCTGAAGAATTTATTGACAGCAGACTAATTTCCTAGGTCCAGCGGGGCCCAAGATTTTATATTCCTGCGAGTTCCCAGAGGATGTTTATGCTGCCCGTCATACACTATGTTTTGAGAAGCCAAAAGTTGTAAAAATCAGCAATAATGTAGAAGATGTTATTTTAAGATAGACCTCCAAATATGGGTGCATTGGTATGGCACAGCACACTAATCCTCTGGCTGCTGCGTTGGCATCCCATATGAGCTTCAGTTCTAATCCCAGCTCCTCCATATCTGACCCAGCTCCATGCTTCTGGCCTGGGAAAGCAGTGGAGAATGGCCCAAGTCCTTGGGCTCCTATACATTCAGTAGATCAGGAAGAAGCTCCTAGATTCTTGCTTCAGATGGACTCACCTCTATCTGTTGTGGTGCTCTGGAGTGAACCAGCAAATGGAAGACATTCTCTTTCCTTCTCTATAAATTCTGCCTTTCAAATAAATAAATCTTTTGACAAAAAAATAGAGACCTACAGTAATGTGATATGTACATTGACATTCTTTTTAGCTGTTATAGGTAATCCTTAAAATGCTGTGTGACTTCCTAGCATTGTTAAGAAACCACAAAGCATTTCTTTTAAAATGAAGTTATGCTCTATTTGGATGATGGTTTTTTTTAATGTTCAAAAGCAAAACACCTGGTCCCTTTAAGAATATGAAGTGTATCCGTGTCTGAACTGTAAAACTGTAAGGAAACCTGCAGAGTCAGATATAAGCATTAATGCCATACAGATGTAAAACAATAACAAAAAAATAGATATAGGAAAATTTCTTTTGTAATAGGAGTAAGACTATACTGGAGCAGCATGCTACCTCTGCTTGCCACCATTTAGCTCAGATGATTCCTGTGCCTTTCTGACTTAAACTTAGCTGTGTGAACCACTTTATAGGATAGGAAAGATGAAATAAATTCATCTTCAATGATCATTTACAAGCAGCTATCCAGTTGATACTCTTCGCATGCCACGGCAATAAAGCTAAATAGAGCTAAACCCTATGTTGGACCCCAAGCCTCTATCACAAAATCAAACCAGAGGGCTGAGTTTCTGCTTGGCACTAGAAAAATGGGACTGTTTTAATCATAAAGGAAGAATGAGTTTGAATTGATGGGGATCAGATGTTTGGTCATTTCTTTGCATTTGCATTTCTTTAAATATGTGAGGTACTGTGGTTATAGTGTTACATCATTTTAATATAAAGAGAAAGACATAACTAAGTCTTTTGTCAAAAACGTTTAGCTGGGCTGGGTAGAATGTTCCAAGGACATGAAGAATAAGACATAATGGCCCCCACCAAGGAATTTTAGCTGAAAGCTTAGAATGGCTCATTTTTTCATGACTTTTCTTGATTTTGGCATAGTGGTTTAAATCCCCACATCCTACTTTGGACTACCTATAGTCAACTCCTGCTTCAAATCCCAGATGCAGTTTCCAGCTAATGAAGATCCTAGAGTCAGTACTGATCAGTCGAGTATTTGGAGTAGTTGGATTCTGGGCACTCAGTTGAGGGATCTGGACTGAGTTTCCAGATCCTGAGCCTCAGCCCGACCCTGACTCAGCCACTGTAGGCATTTGAGCAGTGAATCAGGGAGGGTGGGGCAGGGGCCTCACTTTCTTTCTCTTTCTCTTTTTTTCTCACAAATAATTTTGTAAATGAACTGAGATAACTTACATTTTATACCAGTTGTTTTTGTAAAGATTTATTTATTTTTAGAGAAAGACAGATACACAAAGAGAACGAGATACAGAAAGATCTTGTGTCCACTGGCTCACTCCCCAAGTGCCCACAATGGCTAGAGCTGAGCTGATCTGAAGCCAGGAGCCCCTTCCGATATCCCACACAGGCACAGGGTCCCAAGGTTTTGGGCCTTCCTCCACCACTTTCCCAGGCCACAAGCATGGAGCTAGAAGGGAAATGGAGCAGCCAAGACACAAACTGGCACCCATGTGAGATCCCAGGGTGTGCAAGGCGAGGACTTCAGCCACTAGGCTACCGTGCAGGGCCCTTTTGTACCATTTCTGAGTGTTCTTTGATTGTAATCAAATATGTAGAGCATGGATGAAATGATATTTGTGGAAACACAGAAAGATTTTATCTATGAAGATTTGTTACATTGCTTCTCCATAGGCATTGATCGGCCTGTATGGTGTGTGCATTGACTAACTTGTATGCTACCGCAAAAACGGACCAAATGACCTGTGAAATCTTTGTGTATCCAAGAATCAATAAAATAAACAGGAAAGAGTTTGGAGATAAGAATATAAGAAATTAAGTATACATTAAATTTAACTGTGTCACTCCATGAATTTATATCTCTGGGCTCCAATCTAAACTATAAAATCGAAGAATAGTCTTAATTGTCCCTGATAAGCATGACAGTCTAGGCTATATCTACAAATCCCCATTTAGGGACATGAGAAGGCCACAGTAGAAGCCTCAAGAGCTCTTCACAACACTGTGTTGAAAGATTAAAAATGCACTTTGTATATTTTTTTCCCTTTAAGATCCTGTTAAGGGGCTATTGATCACTGATTCGTGCAATATCTTGGCTTCATTTCTATTTTTAAAGTTTGAAACAAGAGTTAGAGTAACTCATATCAAGGGAGTTTGTGTCCATAGTACTGGATGTTAGTCCCATAATACCTTTCATATGTTTGAAATAAAGAGTCTTAGAAAAAGTTTCCTAGAAACCAAAGGTTAAACAGTGCCTTGTCAGTCTATTGCTGTAATCACCTTAACTCCCATGATAAATGTTGCCAAGCTCCTGTCTCATTGCCATTATAAATTTTTGCTTTCACTCTGATTGGCTTTGGCAGGTTATTCTTAGATAATATTAAACTTCAGTCTTTTCTTTAACCAGGAACTTTTGCCTTCTCAGCAAGGACACTCACTGGCAGTGAGGTTAGTGATGGGGAATATTGCGATGTAGATGCTGGCCAGGTAGCCATCTATAATTCAGTTTCAACCTTTTAAGAATGTGCAGCTCTAGACTGCATTGGCTCTAAATCAAGGAAACTGCTTTCAAATATAAATGAGGAAACCTTTTTACCAGGGCTAACTATTCCTGTAATGCAGACTAGGAAAATATCTGAAGAATTGGACCCTTAAATGTAGCTTAAGTACAGATAATCCCAGTGTCTCTTGGGCGAATTTTTATTGTCCTTTAAGAAAACCCATCACAGGGCACAGGTGCATGCAGTAGCCTAGAGGCTAAAGTCCTCATGGTGCATGTGCCAGGATCCCATATGGGCATGGATTCTTTTTCTGGCTGCTCCACTTCCCATCAAGCTCCCTGTTTGTGGCCTGGAAAAGCAGTTGAGGATGGCCCATATTCTTGGGACCCTGCATCCATCCAAGAGGGAAACCTGGAATAAATTTTTGACTCCTGGCTTCAGATCAGCTCAGCTTCAGCCCTTGTGTCCACTTGTTGGAGTGAACCTGCAGATAGAAAACCTTTCTCTATGTTATTTCCTTCTCTGTGTATCTCCTTTTCAATAAAAATTAAATCTTAAAAAAGAAAACCTAACACTAGTTTCAGTGCAAGACTATAATTGGATGGACTCTTAACAAATGGAAAACTGTAGAAAACTTACAGATTCCCAAGATGTTACCCCACACCTGGTTGTTGCTATCTGTATCACCTGGCTCAGTTCTCTGTACTTATAAATATATGAGTTTAATGTTTGGGATAATGAAAGATATCTCTTTGAAGAAATCATACAAATAAGCTTAGTTTTCAACATATTGTAAGTATTTTTTCATAGGATAGACATGATGTGCTTTTCCTGATGCTTAAATTAACTCTGAGAAATATTAAGCACTGACGTGTGAATGCATGGAGAGTGGAGTCCTTTTACATGGTATGCTTGTTTTGTTTCATGGTTTTAGATTATATTTGAAATTGTGTGTGCAAGAAGGCAGAGTAAGCTACTCAAAAACAAGGTTGATGTTGATTGTGTTAGTAAATGAAAGTTGATGGTTATTCTTTGTGGTTGGAAGAATTTAAAGAATTGTGTGAACGTGATGGTGTTATTTCCGTTTAAAGTTTGTCTCAGTTTACAGCAGTGTTAATCTTTCCTTTTTGTCATTGCTCGTAAAGACCTAGTAGACTTTAAGAAGGAATCAAAAATCCTTTCAACAAGAAGTGTATCCTAGAGAAGAAATTGGTTTCTCCATTTTGAAACACGAGCCACTTAGTTGGGAGAATTAATGTGCTCAAATGATAAAGCCTTGTTGCTGAATTGAATGCTTGTTATCTTTAATAGTTTGCCAGGTACAATGTGGATGTTTTGATGCTTTAATGATTTCCTGTTAAGACAACATCACACACCCTTTTATATAGCATGAAGTAATATTTGAGTCATCAACTTGATGCAATATGCTGATAACTGTTTTACGTTATGTTCATTCAGGTCATATACATCTTATTCTTGACACTAAGGTTCTTACTCATATATCTGTTCTATTTCAGGCAAACACCCCCTATCCAAACTTGGAAGAAGCATTGTTTCATATTTTAACCCTAATGCTTAGAATCTCACATTACTATTCTTGTATTCCACATCAAATTAAATCCTTTTCCAAGTTAAAAAAAAAAATCACCTAGGATTTGATGGGTTGTCACCACTGTGACCTGGGCACCAAGTATCATTGGTTGTTCAGCTTCTTCCCTAGGACTCACTGCTACACCCAGCTTCATACCTTCTGTCATTTCAGTTGCTCTTTTTGTGGTTCTGTGAGTCATTTTTGCCTCTTTGTGCAAGAGACCAAATCAATTCATGGCAGTATCCATCATTTGCCAAGCTTTCATTCCTTTCCTATTCTCAGTCTCGCCTTCTGGTCTTATTTCTGAACATCGTTACTCCTCTGCTTAGCATTGGAGAGCACTTCACACATCCTGGAAGAGGCTACTAACTCTTGTCTTTATTCCGCAATACTAATACTCTGTCATCTGCTTATGTGAAATACTAATTTGTTTTTATTCCCTTTGTTCCTTTACCTGATTGTTCTTAATACCCAGTAAACCATCTTTTTCTGTCATTGGCCTTCTATTACATATATTCACTGATATTCATTTATCAAAGAATGTAGGTGACGAGAAAATACTTATTTGCCTACTTCTTAGCCATTTGATAAATGTCTTCACATGCATACCAGCTTCTGATCCCAACAACCCTAAGGGGTAGATGAGCATTTTCTTCCTTTCACAGAGCAGATCAAGCTGATGTTCAAAGCATTTTGAAAGACTTGTCCATAGCTAACTCAAGGTTAGAACCCAGATCTCCCAACTCTTTCTACTGTACATATCACCTCTCTCTGGCAGAAGGATTGCAACCCGCTGAAGATCTTCACTGCACTGGAAACTGGATGAAAATTAACCAAACCCTTCATTGTACCTTTGCAGATGAGAGTCCCTACACTAAATCCGCCAGCCAGACAAAGCCGCCTGATGGAGCGTTGGCTGTGAGGAGACAGAGCATCCCAGGTTAGACCAGACCATTGGATTTTTCAGCTGTTTTACTTTTGAATCCTATTGTTTGGTGACCTGAAATTCCCACTTGGTAATAATATTCATGTTATTTCCTACAACATGGACTGCATTCTACACCAGTTGTTTAAACAATAATCACAAAAGCTAAACTTGAGAAAATCTTGCCAGCATATGCAAATTCATCTCATAATCCATCATTGTAAAATCTTTTGTAATAAGACTTGAATCTATATCAGCCCTTATCCGTGTACTTGTTCTCACTTCTGTTTTCAGAGGGTGACTTTCACAGCATCTATTTCTTTGCTTAGACATACCTAGCAAAACAGAAGAGTTCAAAATTGCAGTAGCAGAACATGCATGCTGAATAAAACTTACACATTTCTTCCCATCTCTTTGAACTTGGGTTTGCTTTCAATAAACTACTCTTATAAATTTCTGAGACTTTTGCTTCCTTAGAAAAATCTGAATTGAATCCTTAATATAATAAATGGTATCCATGCTTTTTCAGCAAAACATTTAGAAGAAATACTTTAAAATGCCTATGCCCTAAAACTTTAATGTTTGCAAGCTTTGATCTTAAGAATGACACAAAAGCATGTAACTTCTCAAATTAAAGGGGAATGAAAAATTCAAAACTTTATCTGAGCCAGGTAACTCATGGAAAAGTCCTTTATAGAAGCAATTATGCATTAAAATGGATTAAATGTGTTAATACATTCTTAGAAAAATAGTGTGTTTATACATTTTAAACAGGCAACCTATGCAGACAAAGCATGACTATAGGATTTTACAATACAGTACTTTTTATCAATTCTGGAGAAATAAAACAGTGTTTCTGATATTGAGTTGAATGATTTGGCAAATCTTTCAGTGAACATGAGAATTTTTCATTTGAATAAAGAGCAAAATGAGTTCATTTTTTGAGCAACCCTTTTGAACAGCCCTTTTCATGATTATTTATTTGTATAAGAATTATGTGTGGTTATTTTTATTCTTATCCTGAAGTTTTAGATTCATTATGAAAAATACATGGCTTACAGACGATATTTGAATATGTTAAACATCTTTATTTTGGTGCCTTGAAGATGCTAAATTCACTTAAATCCTGTAGTTAGATGGCCTCATTCAGTGTGAGGGCCTCTTTTTTCCATCCGCTAAAAGGTCATTCTTAGTGCCAGGTACATTCAGAAAAAACACCTGCTGTCAACTATGGATTATTTCTCTGCTTTCTCCTTTCCAACATTAAGAAAGTTCCCAAAGTTGAAAGTTGAAGTGTGTCAGTTGTCTGCCAACTTTTCTTGGCTTCTCTGTAGCAGCTGATGCTCAATATTCTCCGTTGAAAAGAGGCAAAATCATGCCCTCCACTTTTGCTGCTTTCTGTGATTTTAGACCTACACACTATTATCAGTACTTTCCTTTCGTGGGCTCTGCAATGTCACATCCTAAATGGCAGCATATCTTTGAGGGTTAGACTGTTTGTGAAAGGTATGAAGTAGTGTTTTTATGTAACTTGTTAGGGTCACAGAATCAGTTCATCCTAATTCTTAGTTTGTGATATCCAAGTGATTCCTCACAGAATTTTTCTCTTTGTGTGTCATATTTAAGCCACTGGACTCGTGGACTCATGAATGGTTTTGTAGATTGCATACATTGTTTCTCTAGAATCCAACCAGCAACAAACCGTTTGGGTTTTCTTCCTTTTTTTAAAAAAATCTTGTATAAGGTATGGAGAGTTCAGAGATTTTTTGAAGCCTTCTAAGTTATTTAGAATAGTCGAAGAAAACAGGGTACACCAGCCAGAGGGTTCAAAAGACCATGCTACTGTAATAAGGAGAAAATTAGTGAGCTTCTTAGGAACAGCTTCCCAAAATGTCAGTAACTTTTTGAGGTTCTGATGTTTCCTCTTGCTTTAATGTACTCAATTCTTTTTTTTAACAAAAAAGAAGGAAGTGTTTCCCCCAGACCTTAGGACAGGACATACTTACAGAGATCTGATTCACCACTGAGCAGTTTTGGCAGGTCAGCTGCCATGTCCACCTTTGTCCTGATGAAGTTCACAAACAGTCAGCCAATGCACAGAGAAGGACTTGGAAAGGTGTGCTCTCCCCAGTTATTTACTGGAGTTTCAGCTGAGAAATCCTTGCTCAACTAAGTAGAACACATAGAATTTTAAGAGCTAATTGCAATTTTATAGCCTTGGTCTCTTTCTCCTGTGCCCATGTCCCAATCTTACCTCCATCATATTAGCTCTGTACTGGTAGTAAGGAAAGATGCAATCACAGAAAAGCACACCACAGAAAAGGAAGCTTGTAGACAGCTCTATTCCTTTAGCACCCCTTGATCATTCTTGTAAAATTGTATTTATTTGAGAAATAGGAAGAGAGGAAGAGACAGAGGAGCTGGTGTCCACAGGTTCACTCCACAAATGCCACAACAGCCAAGCCTGGGTCAAGCTGAGGCCAGGAGCCCAGAGCCCTTTCCAGGTCTCCTAGCTGCTTTAGCAATCAACCCTGCTTCCCAGGATCTGCAGTGTGGGAAGCCAGAAGCAGGAACAGAACTGGAACTCAAACAAGACATTCTGATCTGAGATATGGGCACCCTAGAATCAGAATCCTCACCAAAATGCCGAATTTCCACCCTCCCAACCCCTGACCTTCTCAGGGCAAAGGAGCCTTCTCAGACAGATCCAACCCCTGGACCATTAAGCACACTACTTCCTGTGGGGAGTGAGCCAACACTAGGACACTCATCCACATTTCCCCATAGCTCTACCCAAAAGGATCCAACAGTAGTGAATGAAATTGAACATTTGTGTGAATACTTTTTTTGATGAATTGGTTAGGACTCTAGGGGAGGAAAAGAGGAATGGAAAGCTTCTCTATTTAAATCTTGTAACATTTTAAATCATTTTTAAAAAATTAATTCTATAAATGTAAATCTGGTGCTGTTTAAACTCTATACATAGGTGAGATTCTTGCCATGAGCTCCAACAGCATTTTTGTAGCCTGACAAGCAGTGGTTTTTAACAAGTTTATCCATTATGAGTATTAAATATAGCAGAAGCATGATTTGTTTTTCATTCATTTCTAAATTCAGTACCACTATTTAAATTTGAAATTACTTCAGCAATTATTTTATAATCATGTCAAATATGTGTCTTTCATTAATGCCAGATCTACCTTTAAATCCTTTCATCCCCACTCCTTTTCTCTTCCAAAAAAAAAAAAAGGAACTGGATTAAACATATCTTAGGAACAAAATGCATTTGGTTTGGATGAAAGGGAAATGCATTATTAATGTTATTTGGGAGCCTGTCATTTTAATCATGTCTCTCATAGAACAAAATGTAAAATTAAAAAAGACATGTAGACTCTGATATGCTCCTGTAAATTTTTTAATGATGAAGATAGTAGAAAAATAATAGTAATTTGCCTAATTCTTCATGTAATTAAAATATTAAGGAGCTCTGTGTTCAATTTTACTCCTGCCCATTTTTAAACATAAGATGAAATCTAGGTGAAAAGATAGTTTGCACTAATAGATCCTGCCACATATTTATACCCATTTAGAAAAATATATTGACCTTGGTCGGTCTCCTTTGTTTGGCAGTTTACCTAGTGGAATGTAGTTTGTCCCCTTGAAGTGTTTGTTCAAGTTATTAGTGGATATCCGGTTTGACAGATTTAATGATAATATGTAGCTTTACCCTCTTACAGATGAGGCATTTAATCATAGCTGTCTAATGTTTTTGAAGAGGAAAGACAGAATAGAACATTAAACCTCAAAGCCTGGAGTCAATATATTAACTCCTTGACTTATCTTTCTTCCCATACTGGATATCTTTCTTTGCTTATGCTAGTCTTGACCAAAAATTCTGACTAGGCGAAAAATGTAGGACAATGTGTAAAACTCACAGCTATTGAATTTCCAAACTTTGGTGTATTCAGGAAAAGTATATCAAATCTGTATCCAGAATAAAGTCATGCAGTTTTCTTGTAGGATTTTCTTCCTTCCAGATCACCAATGTGATCCTCATGTGTTGATGTTAGTAGCAAAATTTATATATTTAGCTAAGAGTTTGAAAGTATCCAGTAACGCAAAGTATGGAAGTCCATCTACTTAAAGTACATTCAGGATTGATCAGCCTCTACTGAAGAATCATTCTGAAAAATAATAGTGTACCCTTGACAGCCATGGAGAGGCTGGCAACCTTGAATTAAGGGGAAAGGGCAGAAAATGTGAAGGTCCTTCACTCTCTGTTCAGCATTTCCTTGTCTTTATGATGCACAATTTGATGCTTCATTGGTCTAAATTTTCATTATGACAGCAGATATGTGGTGTGACTTTTGCACTAGGACTTTTTTCAGCTGTACTGCTGTTCAGATGTGTGATGGGCAGCTACTCTGGTTTTCTGACCTGTTCTACTTTCCCTGTTAAGTTCCACCCTTGAGCCTCTCCAAAAGAAAAAAGAAAAAAAAGAATGTCAGTGATGGAAAAGCAAGTTCCATGGAATCCACCCAGTATGAAATGTCATACAAAGAAGAGAGTTATGGATGCTGCTAGGTAGTTAAGTCAGACTCAGCTGTTAATGAAGATCTAACCAGTGGGGAGATATAAACAGACAAACACCGTTGCTACTGGCCAGTTGACAGGGCATCCTTATAGGTATGTTGGCCAAAGCGGAGACCTTGGGGGCTGAGGACTACCAAGTATGCTACCAAATCCCTCACTGTCAGCATAAAGAAAATCCAAAGCAATGGTGTTTCCCATTGTTAGAATTTCTGAATATTTAAAAAATAGTGAAATTCCATCACTTCTGTACAGATCAGTTTCTCAGCTCAGACTGTCAACATTATTTGTATGATTGTGTGTCTGAGGCTCTGCCTCTCCTTGTCTTTCTTCCCCCTAGTTACTTATCACTATGCCAAGTTGGTTGATATAAGTATTTCCTTTTTTTTTTCCTTCTCCATATTTATATCAAGTATAAGCTACATGAAGACGGGTACTGTAGGTTTTGTTGTTGTTCATTACTATAACTCCAGTGCAGAGCATGGGGCTTATCAATCATTAGATTTCAATCAAGACATCAAACGAGTGGCTAGGCAGAAATCACAAGGCAATTTGTCCATGACTTCATGGACTGTATATATCCCTTCTGAAAAAGGTTGCATCCCCACACATGTTCTGACTTTCAGTATTCTGCATTCAGGAAATATGGAATATGACATTCCTGAGGAAGATCTCTGCTGTCCAACATTAGTGGGTCAAATAGAAGCTGGAAACTTCCACAGGGCAGAAATCTCCTCCTAGCCTCATTTGTTTCTATTTGAGCACAAAATACCCTCGCCATCCTATGATACTTGAAGAAAAAGATTAAACAATGTTTAGCAATAAAATTTACCAGCAGAAGGATAAGTTCTAATGTAAGCTACAGAAGAGGGCTTCAAAAGAGAAGGTATCTTGGGCCCAGTGTAGTAGCCTAGCAGCTAAAGTCCTCACCTTGAATACACCGGGATCCCATGTAGGCACTGGTTCTAATCCTAGCAGCACCGCTTCCCATCCAGTTCCCTGCTTCTGGCCTGGGAAAGCAGTCGAGGACAGCCCAAAGCCTTAGAACCCTGCACCCATGTGGGGAGGCCTGGAGGAGGTTCCTGCCTCCTGGCTCCTGGCTCCTGCTTCGAATCAGCTCAGTTTCTTCCATTGCGGTCACTTGGAGCGAATCAACAGGTGGAAGATCTCCCTCTCTGTCTCACCTTTTTGTATATCTGACTTTCCAATAAAAATAAATAAATCTTTTTTTTAAGAGGAGGCATCTAAAAATAGTGCAATGCAAAGTAGAGCTTATTCCTTTTTATGGCAGTGTGGTACACATTGAGAACTAATCCAGTTTGCTTTGTGACTGGGATCCATACTGAGGTCTCCTCAGAGAGCACTGGGGAAAATTAGTGGTTTGGTTTGTGTTCAGTACTGTGGCTTTCATTAGTGATTCACTGAAATGATGGTCCGTTATGTTTGAGCTGCTCTCATGCCCTCCTAAACATGACTGAAATATAATAAAGGGATATGCAAGAGGTGATTTTTATGCAGCAGTTCTTCCAGCATGCCGTTTAGGGGAAGATGATTTGTGGTGACTTAGGATGGTGCCCTGACATTTCCCAGGACACCTGTGTTGCAGGGCTGAGGACACTTGGTGAGTGTCATGCTCCAGGTCCACTCAGTAATCTGATGAAATGAGTGTGATGACAACACAGGTTCCTAGTGTTAGACCAAGACTTGAGGATACTTATCATGAGTTGCAAGGAAACCATCTCCCCTGCACTGCCTTTGCTAGAGATAATCAGTTTCATCTACTCTCCAGGTTAGGAAGCCCTTTGGTCCAAGGTTTCAAAAGTAGAGGACTGCAGAATCAGGCTGATGAAAGTTGTTTTTGCTCAACTGGCATTGGAAAAGGAAAGAAGCACCTCAATGTGGTTAACCACTGAGCGGTGGTGTCTTGAATGCTCTTGTTTTGTCTATCAGCCTTATATGACTCAGAACAGGTTCCTATACTTCATTCATTTGTCATGTCCATGATTTTTGTTACATATAAATGTATTTAGATTCCTTTATACTTTAGTTAATATGACTTTAAGCAAATTTGAATTAATTTGTTTTTCTTAGCTTTATCCTAAACTTATGAGTTGATGTTAATTATATTTTTTTCTTTTTAAAGTTTATTTTTCTTGAAAACCAGAATTACACAGAGGGAAGGGAGATAGAGAGAAAGATCTTCCAATAACTGATTCACTCCCTAATTGGCCACAATGGTCAGAGCTGAGCCAGTCTGAAACTGGGAGCCAGGAATTTCTTCCAGGGGTCCCACATGGGTGCATAGGCTATCCTCTGCTGCTTTCATAGCTCCTAAGCACAGAGTTGGATAAGAAGTAAAGCATCTGGGATACGACTGGTCCCCATTTGGGATGCTGGAGTAACAGGTGGAGGATTAGCCCGATATGACACTGTGCCAGTCCTGTTAATTATATTTCTCTGAAAATTGTTTTTTAAAATGTATGTCCTCTCAGATCATCTGGCATCTATTATCATTTATATATTTTTGGAAAAAACTTGAATGGGAATTTTTTTCCTCAGATAAATGTTATGGAGAATCCAATAACACATACTTTATTGCTCCATCAATAAATAGTTGTTGATTTATAGTGTAGAAACAAATCAATGAAGTGGAAATAGAAGGCATTTGGTCTAATGGTGAAAGAAATAAAAGGCAAAAAAAAAAAAAAACTGGGAAGAGAAAGAACTTGTTATTCCCTGGTTGTAGGAAGTGAAAAAATGACATGATCACAGTCCAGTGATGAGCAGGTGTGCAGCTGCCGCTAATATAAATACACTGGTCACACTAGTCATGGCGACATTCTGAGTTTTTGTAAATATTGTCTTATTTATGTCAATATCACCAAGGGAATGGCTTTTTTTTTTCCTCTTAGAGATGAACAAATGAAAGTCTTGAGAGCTAAAGCCTCTTGTTCAAGGTCACAGGTCTAGAAAATAGAGGAACTTGAATAAATTCTAGGTAAACATGAAATTTCACCGTAGTCTTAAGGATAAGAGAAGGGTGAGGCTGTGAAGAGACTTGTTACTGAGCATGATTTCTCAAGGTTGACTTGCAGAGACCAGGTGAGCCCCTGTGCAGAAGTGTCCATAAGATACTTAGCCCCTGCCCAAGACCCAGAAATCATGTCAGTTCACGCTGACTAGTGTCTCTGATTGGAGATGGGTTATTTAATAACAGCTTAGGGTCATCACTTGGCTAAGTAACCAAGAGGTTGGAAGGACCAAGGAGGTGGAGCAGCAGGACATTGGGCTGGGTTCTCATTCATTTCATGCATTTACAATCTCTGCACTTCCAATTCAAGAAAAATTCAACATTCCTCAAACAGGCACTGAAATACTTGTTTTAATACCGCTAATACCATAATTGAATACTGTGCTTCTATTTTAGAACCCTAGGCTAACCCACAACCTTAAAATAACACTGAACAAACATGAAATAAGCCCCCACATTCTGGAACAGAATACTTAAACTTGCAGGGAGGCTTCTGAAAACCACTGGACAGAAATAGAATCTCTCTCGTTATAGTCAGTGAGTAACACATGACCCCAAGCAAGGTGACTGTAAATAAACATATATCTGTATTATTTTACAGTGAGATAATCCTACATCTTTCTTGAAACTATGTCCGAGGTGGGTGTTAAACAGATGTTATAAAGATTTCCCCTTCAGAATCTGAATAGAGATGCTTTATAAAACCAGGAAAATCTCTGTTCTCTACAGGAGTCTCGTTGTATCATGTCACTTTTCTGTCTGCTGCATGGATTGTAAACCACTGTAGATGTACTCCATACCACTTGCAGATGGATGCCTCACAAAGATGCTCCTCTGGACTCCAGTCAGCCCTTTACTAGCTCCCTAAATCTAGTATAACTAAAAGTTTCTCCCCTTTTTGATGGAGCGCTCCCACTAGCCACCCTCATACAGCTAATCAACATAGTTACGTAGCACCTGCTACTACTAGAAGCAACATTCTATTATTTGAAGTTGGAACATGGTGAAATAAACTGGTGAAATCGAAAGAAAGTAGAAGAGTGTAAAGTCTCTGGCCCTGTATTTGAAGAGGACATTAAAACTGTCCTCTATGAGGCAGTGACATTTGAGTGAGCTGAAATGAGAGGTGACTCATGTAATGATCTGGCAAAAGATGACTCAGCAGGTGCAGAGAAACTGTTTGAAGGCATTGTCTGTTCTCTTTCTACACGAGCCCTGTTCTCATCTCAGCCTGCTCAATGGCTTTTGCTCCCATGTTTCCTCTTATATGTCTGAAAATATCAACTTTAGAGAAGTTCAGAGTGGGTACCAGTGGCTGGGGAGGAGAGTTGGGAAGGAAAGAAGGTATGTAGAAAGGTTGACTAACTGGGACTGAATCTGTACTGAAGGGGTTGGAGAGGACACCGAGCAAGAAGCTGATGGGCCACAGACTCAAGGTGGAGTAACCGAGCACAAAGGAGAGTTCCTGCTGAGAAGACATGGGAGTCCTCTCCTGGCTGCTAGCCTTCCTTGGGGAAACTGACAGGTCTTCCACAGAGAGAAGGAAATGGAAAAGACTGCCAAAGGCTGATAGAGGGAGGAGAAAATACCATTTCAGACTGGGAGAACTCAGTATATCCAGAGGTAGATAAAACCCTTTGTTCCTTATAAATCTTACTTCCTCAATCAAAAAGGCCTAAAATAACTGTAGCCTTCAAATATTGCTACCCCTTGATATCACCTTATGTCATATCCCATTTCCATCAGTATTAGTTCTATAGTTTTCTACTTTGTATCTTGAAGAGCGCACAAAATATTGTTTTCATTTAAACTTAGATTTTCCCAGTTCTGCACAGCTTTCCTAAATTCTAGACCTAATTTAAGGTTACAATCACTCAAGCTCATGAAAACTCCTTTTCATGAAACATCTTCCACAAAGTTTTGTCCAATAGGGTTCATAACTGTGTATTCCATGTTTGTGGAATTGTAGATTTCCCTTTTATCACCTACCTTAGGATCTCATCATCATCCTATATCGATCTGTATAGACTGGGAATGTGGAGTTACAGAGTGGGCATCACAGTACTTCCTCTCTTCCTTCTCTGCTAAACGCATAAATCTTCCATATACGACATTGCACACGTTGGCATGTACATACACACGTCTTCTCTTCTGTGTTCTATTTTTAGTATTTGAATCACCACATCTGATTTCTGATTCAATTTTTTTTCGAGATGGGAAACTCACTCTCCTAAAAAAAAAAGTCGCTTTTTAATATCTCAGCCTATTCCTTGTACCAGTAAGCTGATGTTTCCCCGCTTAAACCACTGCTCACTGACTCTTTTAATTATTCTAAACTACCGACAAATAAGTCATTCAGATATTTGAATATACCTGTCACTTCTTTTCTGAGTTGTTGTTTAAAACCAGGTAAAACAAGTTCCATTATTCACTTTTGACTTATGTGCCATGGCTCCACTACTCTGTCATTCTCAAATCTGTCAGTGCATTTTAGCATGTGACAGCTAAAAACTAACACTTTGCTCAATTGTGACCTAAAGATATTGAGAAAAAGAAAATCATTACCTTCCCTGATCAATTGGTGAAAGATTGTGATTGTGTTTTTAAGTAATGATATTTGTGTATATTGAACTTGCTATCAACTCTACCTTTTGGGCCATGTTCTGAATTGCTTTTAGGAACTTAGGTTTCCTTCTGTGAGTCGTGGCACTCTGTGTAACACCAGACAGCATTATGCCCTTTGGTTTTCTGTACATTTATTTCTGTTACATTCAACTGATGAAATCTGAGGAGCAAAATATTCTTGGAAATGTGTAATGTATCAGAAATAATTCAATCTTATTTGTTCAAACACAGAAATAGTTGCAGAGGAGGAATTTTAGATTTATGGACATATGTCTTACCCAAGTCCACCCTTCATCTTTGAATTATGAATACAACTCAAAAGGTGTGAAGGGTGTTGAGCATAGCAGTACCAGGGACAGAGTCCTACAACTTGGTCTCACTGTGAACACTGGTTTGCAGCCTTGGGTACCATTCTTGGTGAGCCTCATAGCAACCAACTTAGCTCACAATATTCCAGCCTGTCTACCAGTTATTATGAGAGAGCTTTCTAAAGTCCCACTGAAATACTAAAAGATTGGTCCTATTATATATTATTTTTATCTATGGTGTTGGTTTACATGCCTTATTCTTCAGTAGCAATAATAAGCCTTCCTGAAATTTTGCCAGTATATATCTCAGAGGGCTAGAGTTTCCAGAGTCCTTCACTGTAGAAATAGAGATGCTCAATCATTCCAGGCTTCTGGCATATCTTTCATTTTTATCTTCACTTTATGGTCACATCTCTACATTCTTTCAGTTCTCTAGGCAGTCGTTTATCTAACTCTAGAAACTTGAATATATTACATTCAGCTAAGATATTCTTTTAATATCATTTTATGTACTATTCACATAAGTTGCTTCTTATTTTAATCTTAAATTCTATCCTTTCTATTTTAATGTTCCTTTCCTTTGAAACGACAGGAGATGTGTCAGCAATTTAGATGGTAAAAATAACTATATACCAGCTTATACAATCAGTAAACTTCTCCCCATTTTCTTTCTGCTCTTGACTAGGAAACCTGGAAGAGTTTTCTAGATGCTCTTTGACACCTCATATTACCTAAAGCTCTAGGACGATAAAGATGTCCATAGTGAAGTATGGCAAATCCAGGAACTGTTCTTCCCAGGTAGTTGGATGAAGCTAATTATGACTAAAATAATAAGAACTCCTCCTTTGTTTCCCAGGAGTTTGTAAAAACTAAGATGATAAATACTAAAAATGCTTATTTTGTTATTTTACCAAACTAGTGAAATATATGAAATCTATGAAACACTCATATATTGTTGGTAAAAATGTAAATTTTTCAGAAGATTGAATGGTCATACCCATACAGTGTTTCAAATTGTGTTTTTGGCCAACATTTCTGGGAATACGTCTTAAGTAGTACTCATACATATAGAAATATGTTAAGTATGCATACGTGATTTTTTGAGAATTATCAACACTTGATAGAAATACTTTGGGAAAAGTCTGAGTAGCCACTAAGCACCTACTGCTGTCATAACTCACTGTCTCTGGGAGAGAACATCAGGTGACTGTGGACAACATGGCACTTGGGACAGGAAAGGACCTTCCCCAAATCTGATGACTCACGGTTGATAAGTGGGAACTGAGAGACCCTTTAATCAGCTCTAAGTGGTCCGTTAGGATGCAGTTGCCTAAGAAAGTGGGCAGAGCTGGATATAAATATGCCAGGAGATTGAGCTATACGAAAATAATGAAATATTTGAAACAACCTGAAATACCCATCAACAGAGAAATAGGTAACAAAATTAGCATTCTGCTATTCTAAAAAAACAGCACAAAACTGTAATCTGTAATCAAGAAGTATGACATCATGGAAAAGTCTGCAAGAAAACAACAAGTTAACTTGTTTAATACAATTTAAGATCAATGTTAATGTGAAAAGAAAATGGAAGGCCAGGTGTAAATTTGCCGGAGGTTTCCTCTGAAATGAGAGAATTGATGGAGGATAGAGTAAACGGATGCCTCAAGCTTTGCATGCTTTTTGGTAAAAATTGTATATAATTCATGTGTCTGTATATATAGTTTTAAAAACATATCTTTCCTTCCTTATTCACTCTCTTCCCTTCCTTTTCTTTTTAATTTTCAGTTTACCTTGTAACATAAACTTAATCCTCCACTAAATAAATAATTCAAGTAGTAAGTAGAAAAACCACTGTTCCCCAGGAGTGTAGAAATGGGCTATACACAATAGTCTCAAGATATCAACTTCAGTCCTGTATGCTTTATTTGTAAATATATATATATATATATATATATATATTATAATGACCAGGGTCCAGCATGATTGCTCAGTAGCTAAATCCTTGCCTTGCATGTGCTGGGATCTCATGGGCAGCAGTTCATGTCCTGGCCGCTCCACTTCCCGTCCAACCCCCTGCTGGTAGCCTGAAAAAGCAGTAGAAGATGACCCAAAGCCTTTAGACCCTGTACCCATGTGGGAGACCTAGAAGAAGCTGCTGGTTCCTGACTTCAGATCCACTCAGCTTCAGCCATTGTGGATACTTGGGGAATGAACCAGCAGACAGATGATCTTTCTCTCTGTCTCTTCTTATCTCTGTAAATTTTCCTTTCTAATAGAAATAACAAATAAATCTTTTTTTAATATTACTATGAAGACCAGAAGGAGTATCAGGGGGTTGGAACAGCCAGCAGAATCATATCTTGGAAAGCACAGGGACCCAGGTCCACACAATAAGCAGGAAAGAAGGAGGCATTGCAGCCAGATGATGCCGCGTACAATCCACCACACTGTCAGTACTTACGTACATGTCAGATAGGCCATCAATAGGAGTGAACAATAAAAACATGCCATCACTCATAGTAAGTAGAAGACAGAAGATTTGAGACAAAATGATCAATGTGTTCAAGTATTTCAAGTCTCATGGAAAGAGAATGCGTGGTCTCTGATCTTTGAGGAAGAACTGGAACTCAAATACCAGATCACATCAGTGTCAACTTCTGGCTGAGGGCGTTTAGTTTAGCCAGTGAATACTGAGAGACTGCTCCGATTGATTCTTATGCCCCTATTTCAGGCTATACTCTACTGATCAGCTTGTCTTGCAACCTGCTAGCATTTGGAAGCTTGGCTTATGCTATCAGATAAGTTATAGGAACTCAGATTTGAAAACAAGAAGTGAAATTTTCTCAGAAGCACAAATTTTACTGGTTGGGAACACATTGTCTGGAATGAGTCTGCCTTGTTTGAACAAGCTCTGCCACCACTACTGTGTGAAATTAAGCTGGTTGCTTAATTATCATGCTTCAGTTTCCCTATTGTGTGAAATGAGAGTGTAATGAGTATCATATGAGTTAATGCACATAAAGCTTCTGTATTACCTATTGTTGTGTAGAAGCAATACTACAAACTTACAAGCTCAACCAATACGCGTTGATTGTCCCATAGCTTCTTTGGATCAGAATTCCAGGCACAGTTTAGCTGGGTGTGTTTAGGGTCTCAAAGCTGTGATCAATGTGTCGTCTCCATCAGGATCTGAGACTTTGCTGGGATCTGCTCCCAAGTTTACTCAGGTTATTGGCAGAATTTGGTTCAAGGCTTCACTTCCTTGCCAAAGGATGTTACTCCCTCAAAGCCCATGAGGAATGGATAGTCTCCAGAATGTTTGGGATTGCAGCATTGCATCTTTGGTACATAAATACATATCTGGAGCACTCTCCGTATTCTACCTTAAGACTCAAATCTTAAGGCATGCCCACACTCAAGTAGAGGAGACAATGCAAGGGCATTAGACATCACAGGATTTAAAGAAAGTGGAGGTGCCTGCAGCGTCTATCCACTACTCATCTTAATAGGCCTACCACATATCCAATGCTTCATCTGTATTAGTTTGTATTCACTGAAGTCATGGGAAGAAGACAAGATGAGTTTCTCTTACTGACTGGAGTTGCTCACACACGTGCTAGATGGTGGCTGTATGCACTTAGTAAAGGAAACCAATGGAAAGAGGCTTTGAATCAGGTGACTTTCAGGATCCTTTGCTATTTTAATCAGCTACCAGGCAAGAACGAACCTCCTGCTCAACCACCTCTTGTATCTTTCTGAGGTCACTGCTGCTTTTCTTCTTGCTGTCTTTTCTTCACCTATCATTTGATTTCAACTGTCTGAACATGGGAACTGGAGCTTGTTCCAAGACTTTGTTCGAAAATTCTAAGAGCTGCTCTGGTCCCTCATTGAACAGCCCAGCTTAAGGTCCAAATGGGAAGGAAAGAATTACATTTGACCTTTACCACCATTTGTAGGTTTGTCTTGTGTTAATCAAAGCATGTCCTGGTCTTGTTTATTGCTTTCTGTGTCTCTTGAAAAACCTGATCATGTTTGGGTACCACAACTGCACTCAAAAAGACTTCCAATGTCCTCCGTAGGAAGGAGAAATGATGAGCTGGACTTCCAAGCTCTCTCTCAGTCTTGCTGCTGACATTGAAGGGTTTCCACCTGATTCATGCCTCTCTTCTCAGGGGTCTCCATTGTTGCATAGAAGGGTTGGTCAAATCGAACTTTGTTTGAGTAGCCCAGCCCTGGACAAAAACTGATATGACAGTTCTGTGGATGCCAGCACAGAATCCAGAAGTGCATTCCTCATGTCTGAAAAGTGGGTTTTAGACATGCATGACAGTTACAGAACTGCATGTATTTTTTCTGCATTCAGCCTCTGGAAGTTGTGATCCAGGTAGCTCATGTACTGTATATACAAGCAGTAAGGTGCACCTTGAGTTATACATGTTCCTAGCTAAATATTAGAAACACAGTAACCATGAAGCATCTCTGATATTTCTCTAATTCAGGCAATTTCCCAGTAGGGTATTAAGGTGTTAATTGCTTCTGTACTTCTTTAGTTGACAGATAATGTCCTTTTTCACCTAGGTAGGAGAAGCAATTATTGCACTGCTCTTGTGGGCTTGGCGAGATAGTCTTTGGTGAATTTTAAAGGCATTAGAGGGCATTGTACTTTTAAAGAGACACTGTCCTCTCTTCTGCTCAGGCTTGATAATGAGGGTGGACTCTGTATTCAGGCCACATAATGAATCTGCAAAAGGAAAGCATTCAATGGGAATAATGAAGACAGCAGTAATATATTTTCAGGAAATACATATCTGATTTCAGATATAGGGAAAATGTGTACCATGTGTCCCTATATATCACTGAATTAAATTAAGGTTAAACAAAAACAAAACAAGAGAGAAACCTTTTCGCTAGATATTCTGCAAAGCATTTTCCCCCCAGAATTTGAATGTGAAGTTGTTATTCTTGAAGGGCTTCCGAATAAGTGTTTGGTAGAGCTAACTATAAAACATCAGCAAATATTCTTTTATCTATTTGTGAAAGTGGCTTTCACAATCTACCTGAGCTACAGTTTATTTTAATGTTTCACATTTACATTGAAGAAATCAGAATAAAAATAATGGGCTTGGTATTTGGTGCTACGTGGGTTGCTTGCATCTCCTGTTTGAATGCCTGAGTCTGAGTTCTGCTTCCTCTTCCGGTTCTGCTCCTGTTGATGTCCCACCTAGGAGGCAGCAGGTGATGGCTTAGACACGCGATTCATGCCATCCAAATAGGAGCTCGGTACAGCAGATGGGAAATAACTCTCTCTCTTTGTGTCTCTATGTCTCTGTACCTTACAAAGAAATAAAGCTTTTTTTTTTTAATATAGAGCTGCTGATTTAAAAAAAAAGGAAGAAATATTCAGAAGCTTCTATTAGAATTTAGAACTTATAAAAGCTATATTATCAAAGATATGTGATTTCAGTGGGTACCTGAAGCTTATAAAAAATTGCAAAAACATGTTTTTCCAATTTGACAAAACCATGTGATGGTGTGAGTCCATCACTGGAATCTCTGTCAGGACTTGGAAAGAGATCTGGCCGGTGAAGATTTCACACTGGTCCGTCAGCGCCTGCACCTGCCATCTCGTGGATTGGCAGAATCCCAGGGCCAGAGATAAGGAGAACGCACATTTGCTTGTGATTTTTCCTTTTTTTTTAAGATTTACTTATTTTAATTGGAAAGGCAGATTTACAGAGAGGAGGAGAGATAGAAACAAATTCCATTTGCAGGTTCAGTTAATCTTTTTTCTTTGTCATTGAAACCTATTTTCAAAATTCTGTCTATAGAAAGAAAGAAAAAACAGACAAGAGTAGCTAGAGATAGAACAGAAGGTTTAGGAACATGCGTTCTTGGCCTCCATCTTCCTTCAGTACCTTAAGAACTTCAAGTCAGTGCAGTCTTTTTTTAACATTTATTGAAAAGTCAGATACATAAAGACAAGAGACAGAGAGGAAGATCTTCCATCCGTTAATTCATTCCCCAAGCAGCCACAACAACTGGAGCTGAACTAATCCAAAGCCAGGAGCCTGGAGCCTCTTCTGGGTCTCCCACATGGGTACAGGGTCCCAAGTCTTTGGATCATCCTCAACTGCTTTTCCAGGTCACAACCAGGGAGCTGAATGGGAAGCAGGGCCACCGCGATAAAAACCAGCACCCATATGGGATCCTGGTGTGTACAAGGCAAGGACTTTAGCCTCTAGGCTATCACACCGGGCCCTAATGTGGTCTTTCAAGGAACATACATACCTTCACTTATCTAAGGCATACTCACCCTCCATCCCTACACATACATATGTTAATAACAGATTGGGATGCTATGCATCTTACGTTTCTTAAACCTTTAGTATCTGTGGTGTCATCATTATTACCTGGACATACTCTTGGTTGTAATTCCTGGTAATATTTGGGATCATTGGAGAAGTCTGTATTGTATTCTGAGACATTCTTTTAACACTGTCCCATAATATCTAGGAAACTCATGCGTCAAAATTTGCCAAATGAGGGCCCGGCGCGGTGGCGCAAGTGGTTAAAGGTCCTCGCTTTGCACGCCCGGGATCCCATATGGGCGCCGGTTCTAATCCCGGCAGCCCCGCTTCCCTTCCAGCTCCCTGCCTGTGGCCCGGGAAAGCAGTCGAGGACAGCCCAAAGCTTTGGGAACCTGCACCCGCGTGGGAGACCCGGAAGAGGCTCCTGGCTTCGGATCGGCATAGTATCGGCCCGTTGCACTCACTTGGGGAGTGAATCATCGGACGGAAGATCTTCCTCTCTCTCTCTCCTCTCTGTATATCCGCCTTTCCAATGAAAAAATAATAAAAATAAACCTTTAAAAAAAATTGCCAAATGAGTCTTGGAAGTTTGAAAGAAAATCCAAGAGACAATGATAAATCATTCTCTAGTAAATGTTGGATTCTAGTGTTCTTGATGGTTTGGCGGACAGTGGCAGAACATGTGGGTGTTAATGTTATTGCTTCAAAACGTGATTGTGCAGAAGTTGTGGGAATACCTGAACCAATTCATTTAACTGACATTTCCTTTATTTGTGTGTACTTGGAGTTCTTTAGTAAGTGCAAATTTTTAAAAATACTTAGTGATAAGAAAACATCATGTTTTAAGTATATTATGCTGTAAGCAACAGTTTGCCTTACATGTAATAGACTCAAAAAGCCAATACTAATTTCTAAAACCATGTGTTCAGTTCTCAGATTTTACAGTTCAAAGATTAAGCCACAGCTGGGAGTTTAGTGACTAGCCAAGGCAATATGGCTGAATTTGCAGAGCATAATGAATTTGCTCATATTTTTCAAGTGACTATTCTTATTTAACCTTTCTTTTACCAATAAATGTAATCAGATTGTTATGATTTTAATTGCTTTAAATCTGTATTTCTTATTAGAAATTACTTGGGAACAGAAACCGTGTCTATATCAATTATTGCTAGATGGCAGTATGTCTGGCATTTATCCAATTAGTCAGATATTCAGTGGAGAGTTGGATGAAGGGTGGATGGATGGATGGGAGGGAAAAATGAAAGGACAGATAGAAAGAACCAAAACATTTTCAATGCAGAGTGGATCTGGAAGACAGCTGTATATAAGTCAGGTAGCATTATGTGTAATGTTTGAGGTGTTAATACAACAGATGAAGCTTAAAGGAAGCTGGTAGTTACTGGTTTTCCTTGCTCACTTCCTTGTTGCTCAACTAATTGGAGACCTTCTTCTTCAGGACAAGAATATATAGATTTTTCTCATTTGGAGCACAGAAACTGGGCCAGGAGAAGAGCCAAAACAGAATGCCCTCTTTGATAGGGCAGAAGAAGCCAAAAGTAGATGCAGGTGCCCTGTGTCTGATGTGGGCAGCAGAGCCTCCTCCAGTTCTAAATCGCAGTGGGTCTCAGCAGGATTGTAATAAACTCAAACTCCCCACAGCAGGCTGCCTGACTCCTTCATGGTCTCCATAGGGTTCCCTTGATGCCTTGCCTCTTGATTATTTGTGATAACTGCACCATTGGTTTTCCATCTGTTCCTTTTTTTATTTTTTAAATGGATCAAGTCTCATAAAACAAGGGAAAGTCAGATGCATGTCCCTGACATGTCGATATCCCTTCAAAATGGGAAGGTCTGATTTATGCTTGCTGTCATGACCTGGAGTCCTCCTGAGGCTAGCCTTGTCTTTCAGCCCTTTTCTCGATTGGATTTCATTCACAAATTCTTGTGTCCACTATTTAACCATTGTTTCAGGATGAGTTCAGAAATGTGTGGCACTCAGTTGCATGAGGAGACATTCACCTCCTTAAAACAGATACAAAGTTGTGCTTAACAAAAGGATCCTAAACTTTAAGTTTCCATCTCTCTAACATATAAAATTGAAGTGCTACCATTTTTACACATTTATTTTGAAGATTAAATTAGGTAACAGACTTGAGAACATTTTGAAAAGTAAAATCTGTGAAATGATGGATAATCTTAAAAATGTTTAGAATATCTTCCTTACCATTTCTGTATCAAGTTATTCAACTCATGCTAGATATAGGTACTTGAGCATCCCTGGAAGAAAGAGGCCAAGCAAATAAAATTTTAAATCTCCTTTTCCCTGTTAATTTAATGAATCCGATTTCTTATGAGGCTTATTCTCAGTCTGTTTCCCTTTTGACAGAACACGACCCAAAAATTGTCCTCTCAGTTATCTTAGAAGAAGCAGTGGTCCCAAAGAGCTTAGTGCCTCAGTCTTGCACACCAGCTATGTAACCTGACTCACTGATAATGAACTCTTGCTTGCTATAATGCAGCTTCACCTAATATCTTCCTTCTCTTCCAGAGTTTTCCTTGCTTCCCTTCCAACTGGGCAACACATATCTCCAATCCTCTTTCAGCTGAGTTCCCAACCAGAACATCTGATGCCGCGTACAATCCACCACACTGTCAGTGCTTACGTACATGTCAGATAGGCCATTAATAGGAGTGAACAATAAAAACATGCCATCACTCATAGTAAGTAGAAGACAGAAGATTTGAGACAAAATGATCAATGTGTTCAAGTATTTCAAGTCTCATGGAAAGAGAATGCGTGGTCTCTGATCTTTGAGGAAGAACTGGAACTCAAATACCAGATCACATCAGTGTCAACTTCTGGCTGAGGGCGTTTAGTTTAGCCAGTGAATACTGAGAGACTGCTCCGATTGATTCTTATGCCCCTATTTCAGGCTATACTCTACTGATCAGCTGGTCTTGCAACCTGCTAGCATTTGGAAGCTTGGCTTGTGCTATCAGATAAGTTATAGGAACTCAGATTTGAAAACAAGAAGTGAAATTTTCTCAGAAGCACAAATTTTACTGGTTGGGAACACATTGTCTGGAATGAGTGTGGACATAAATTACATTAGTAGCAGATGTACAGCACATAAGTATCCCTGACACTAATATCAATGTCAAACAAAATCTGATTAGTCTTTTCTTAGCTTGCTAGCTTTGTTACTTTGCTTCTAAAGAATTAAGCAGAATAAGAAGATAACCCAAAAACATGATATTCAAGGGCCTGGTGTGGTAGCTTAGAGGGTAAAGTCTTCACCTTGCATGTGCTAGGATCCCACATGGGCACCAGTTCATGTCCAAGCTGCTCCACTTCCCACCCAGCTCCCTGCTTGTAGCCTGGGAAAGCAGTTGAGGATGGCCCAAAGTCTTGGGACCCTGCATACATGTGGACTCTTGGAAGAGGCTCCTGGCTTGGATCAGCTTAGCTCCGATCATTGTAGCCACTTGGGGAATGAACCAGTAGATGAAAGATCTTTTTTCTCTCCTTCTCTTCGTAGATCTGCCTGTCCAATAAAAATAAATCTTTAAAAAAAACGTTAAAAAAACAAGCAAAAAAATAAAAGACATCTTTCCATTAAGAGCTCACCAATTTGCTAAGAAACTTTAGTGCCTCCATTTCTCCTGCTGTTAAGGGACTATGATACCACTGTAAGTATCTTTTCTACTTTGAGCTAAAGAAGACAATAAACTAATAAATAAACATCTACAGGGTCACAAGTTGAGCTTTTAGCATCCTTTAGTCTTTCGTGCTCCTAGACCATGCTGTGGACTCAGGACACTTCATTGATGTTATTAAAGTCATTTGTCTTTTGGAGTTTAGAACGCAAACTGCAGAAAGGTAGATGCAGAGGTCTTTGAAATGCTACTGCCTCAATGCAGGATCTGACAGCTTTAAGTGCTCAAAAGTAATTTAGGATGAAAACCTTCCACAAGTAGCTGTAAGTACATAGTTAACTTCTCTAAGGAACATTGAAGATCAGAATAATTTCAAACTTAGCTATGCCAATTGCTTCCATTTAATTTGAGGAATTAGTTTTCAACTATGTCAACAACTTTTAAAATGTGGTTAAAATACTTACAAGTAAAAATCACAGATGGAGAGTTTCACCAAGGAAAAGTGTCTGGGGCTCTTGAAGCAAGTAAAATTACTACATCTCCCAAGTAGTGCTTCTTCTGATCCTTAGGTTTCCTGCGGTCAGGCCGTTGTGCCCAGGAAGAAAGGGAATTTCACCCAGGTTACCCGCTTCCTGTTTATGATATCTTAAGTCAGGCTTTCATTGAAATTATCAGATGACTGTGTAGAAATAGACAGCTGGTAGAAGTGGGTGCCCTTTGCTATTCCATGACTCATACCTAACATGCACACATTTTATGTCATCTTAGCATGTATCATTCTTTGAATGTCATGATGTTCAAATGTGCTCCCGTAGATATGGTTTCATAGGGTGCTTTGATAGATCCCAGGGAGGCGTATGACTTCTCTTGGCATTTTTCAAGTACAAGATTCTGTGCTTTCGTTAGATCTGCAAAATAGTCTTTGACTTACTCAGTTAAATACCACTGCTCACTTCTTTGTATTAGACTCATAAAAATCAGAATACAGTAGAAGATTAGCAATTTGCACATCTGGAATTTTCCAACATTGAAATAATAACAATGACGATAAAACACTGCAGTTAACATGCTTTGAACTTTTACCATGTAATCGCTGCTATCACAAAATTCTTGAAAGATGTTTTAATTAATATTTAAAGTACTCTATAAGAGTGTAGTTAATGAAGTAAGCAAAGATCCTCAAATATTAAATTATTTGGTAATCAGTTATGACATTTGGAAACTTAATAGGAAAGTTTGACTGTTAAATAGCTGATTTTAGGGAAGACATATTCAAAAAGGGGTGATCTTTTTACTTAATATTTTAGGAGACATATGATGTCTAATTCAGTTAACTGACAAGAGTCCACATCTTGGACTTGATCTTAATATTCCATATATAAAACCCGATTTTAAATATCCTATATTTTTGAGAGTCCCATATTTCTATATTTCGCAGAGTATATTTGTGTATCCTTTATCTTTTTGAGGTGTTCCAAGAACCATAGATTTTGTTTGACATTGATATTAGTGTCGGGGATACTTATGTGCTGTACATCCTGCTACTAATGTAATTTATGTCCACACTCCAAGATGATGAGAAAAAAATTTGGTTCAGCCCTCATATCACTGAATAGCAGTCAAAAATACCAAAAGACCCTTCACTGTTAGTGTGTGGTCAGCATTAACACAATCGTTTATCACAGAAACCCAGCTTTACTGAAACAGGAGATGTTAAGAGGAGCTTAAAATCAGTATTGGAGGGCCCGGCGCGGTGGCGCAAGTGGTTAAGGTCCTCGCCTAGCACGCCCGGGATCCCATATGGGCGCCGGTTCTAATCCCGGCAGCCCCGCTTCCCTTCCAGCTCCCTGCCTGTGGCCCGGGAAAGCAGTCGAGGACGGCCCAAAGCTTTGGGACCCTGCACCCGCGTGGGAGACCCGGAAGAGGCTCCTGGCTTCGGATCGGCAAAGTATCGGCCCGTTGCGCTCACTTGGGGAGTGAATCATCGGATGGAAGATCTTCCTCTCTGTCTCTCCTCTCTGTATATCCGCCTTTCCAATCAAAAAATAATAAAAATAAAAATCTTAAAAAAAAAAAAAATCAGTATTGGAAAAGGCATCTGTTTCTTTCCTGGGGGGTATAAACTTCCTAGTGGTGCCGCTGAAAGCAATACACAGATAAAACTGTAGTGTGAGCAATAATATTCTTTTCAAAAGTAGTGCACAGAATCAGCTAAAATATACTGGTGTGAGCCCTAACCCCCTTACTAAGACCTAGGTAAAAATAACCAACCCCGTAAGCTGAGGGAAATAACTTAGCTCCAGTTCACATTCTACTCCTTGGTCGTTTTTGATTCTGAACTAGCCTGCATTAGTTCTGCTTTCACAGGCCAGTGCTCATACCTCACTAATTCCCTGGATGGGCTGGTAGAACTCATTCATTCAGCAGCTACCAGGCTGCATCTGCTACCATTCCAGGAACCATTCTGGTCATTGGGGATGAAGCAGGGAGCAAAACACTGTCTATGATACTAGCTTTTCAAAATGTGGGATACTAATATGCAGAATTTTCAGCCATGATATTTATGTTTTACTGTTTATGGTGGTTCAAATACATCTGTATAGTTAGTGGGACGCCAAGAAATAATGAGCTTCATCAGTGTCTGCGCTGCTGAACACACTTCTGCAGGTTGCTTTTAAATATATTTTCTCTGCATGTGCTACAGCTGTGGAAAAAGAATTACATAACTGATTTTGCAGATTGATTAAAAACTGTCATATGATTGATACAAACTATCATATGACAAACTTTTCCCCTGATACTTAAGTACCATTATGTTCTTCTTGTAACACTGTATCAAGTGCATGTCCCAGCACCAATCACTCACTACCACACAGACCTCCTCATGTCTTACAGATTCCCTTTCTCAGTGACAGATCTCAGTACTCACCAGTAAAACAAGTTGGAAAGCTTTGAGTCCTCTTGACTCTCACTATTTCTTGCTTCCAATATCCTAAATGCTCCTTGACGCATGAGAATTTCTCATTATTTATATATTTGGCATCCATGCCATCCATATAGCCATGATTTTTTTTTTTATGTCTTATTCTCTCATTTATTGCCTTTGTAGGACAGAGTAAACTACCTGTCCCCCGCCCCATCCTGACTTTACTGAGTAGGAATGTCTAGACTAATTCTCAGCCTCTTGTCCAGTCAGGTGTAGATACAGATTAACTTATTCACCTTGGGATGTGAACATAAGTACACCAGTGATAAATTTTAGAGGACCGTTCTTTTTCCTTCTACCAGCTGATTGCAAAAAAGTCCCAGGGCAGAAGTTTTCAGCCTTACTCAGGTCATAAAGTCCTTGGTGTATCTCTGTAAGTTTTTTGTGGTACCTTTAGGCCAAATTGGAATACCAGTAGTTCAATCATTTTTTTTTTATTGGAAAGGCGGATATACAGAGAGGAGAGACAGAGAGGAAGATCTTCCATCCGATGATTCACTCCCCAAGTGAGCGCAACGGCTGATGCTATGCCGATCCGAAGCCAGGAGCCTCTTCCGGGTTTCCCACGCAGGTGCAGGGTCCTCGACTGCTTTCCCGGGTAGTTCAATCTTAAGTAGTGAGACCTCAATAACATGATGCATATTATCCTAACAACTCGTTAACCATTTTAAGAAGTATAAAGAGAAAGAGTGGAATCTGTTTATTTAAACCCTAATAGCCACCAGCACCTACCAATGATATGTGCTTCTTGGACACTAAGCAGCGTCTCAAACCTTCAAATAACATCAAACATTGGCAACATCGTTTCCTGTTCCACATTGATTTTTACCTGTTACTTTTTCTTAAATGTAACAACTATCATAAAACCAGCTTTGGAAGAAAAGACAGCAGTGTAGGGTGAGCTATTGTTTGACTGGATTATCCTAGGATAGTAGATGAGCACAACAGATGTCAAGTACGGCCATGTTTCCTTTGAAATTTTATAATAACCCACAGAGGTCGTGTGGATTTAACATGAGATCTTAGGTAACGCTGTGCATGGTATGGGAACCAGAGTCCTGGGAAATTATAGAATAACAATAGCAAAGAGCACAATAAACTCCTTGTACAAGTAACTTGACTGCTAAACAGCAGCACCCACCTGAGACTTCGATGTGAGAAGAATGAATTTCTGTTGGATGAATTCCTGTTGTATTAGAGCCATTATTCATTTTCAGATTATTGACACAGCATACCCTAATTTAATTCATACTTTATACAGAGTATAGCTGCAATGACCTTCTGGTAATTTTTCCTTGACTTGAATCTAATGGTTTTCTTTTTTTTTTTTTTCATGTGATCACTACCAAAATTATTGCATCTCATGGACAAAAGCCAACTTCCTCTGAAGTTCAAATCACAGTTCTTTTCATAGGATTCCTCGTGATCTAATTTCTGCTTGCTTGCTGGTCCCTTCTCTGTCACATTGTCCTCATGCACCAGATCCTAAATCAGCATCTTGCTACCTTGCCTACCTTGAACCACCTGGAGAGTTTTGAAAGAAAACCACTAACACCACAAACAGCAAAAACCCAAACCCATTTTCGTGGTGTACCTATACCATGAAATGCTACCCAGCAGTAGAAAGAATGATCTATTGCTACAAGTAACCATTTGATGCATTACCAGAGAATAATGCTATGTGTAGAGAGCCAACATCAGGGGCTTCACACTACATTGGTTCATTTACTTAACAATCCTGAAATGATAAAACTATAAAATAAGAACATGAGTGAGCCTTGTGGCGATAGAAATGATAGGTATTCCAGTTGTGATGCTGCATGATAGTTTAGCAAGATGTTAGCATTTTAGGGAAACAAGTTAAGAGCTACAAGGGATCTCTATTATTTTAGCATGTGAATCAATGATTATCTCAAAACTATAAGTTTAAAGGCTGGCATTATGGCATAGATTAAGCCACTGGTTGCACTACCAGCATCCATATTGGAGTGCAAGTTCCAGTCCCATCTGTTCCATTTACAACCCAGCTTTCCCTGGAACACTTCAGCTCCTGAATTCCAGAGGTTGCCAAAAATTAGGACTAACTCTTTCTCACTGCTATAAGGCCTAATGATACTTTTATAATAAGAAATGAGATGAGAATTTCCAGCCATCAAGGACTTTAGATAGCAAAATAAGCTTATCATTCTGTACCTTTAATCTGTACAGAATAATGTTACCAAAGAAACAAAGAAAAAGGAAGGGAGGGAGGGAGGATGGATGGAAAGAAGAAAGGAATGAAGGAAGAAAGGGAGGGAGGAAGGATGAGGGAGGAAGGAAGGTGTCAAGGTCAGCCTGCTGTGGGCTTGTAATGCCCTGTGTCTATGATATTTTATTGTTTTAATCTGTTTACTTTGCCTGTCCAGGCAGATCCAGACTCTGATTCTGTGGGGTGGAGCTTGAGGGGTGTGAAAACACTAGTTTTCCCATCCCTGTTATCCAGGTCCTTGCTTCTGAATGTCTGGTTTTCCTATAGTTTCTCCAGGGAGAGAAGAATGCCTGGTGGTGTCACGTCTTTCTAGGAGGCTTCCTGGAAAGGCTTGCATTGTTTTGGTACTATGTGACAGCTAGCAAATCCACCCTGGAAACAATTTCTTGCACAATTTTAATTTTAATATGTGTGCATTTTTAAAAAATAATATAATATATATTGTGTGCCAAAAAAGACTCTTTAGGCACTTTGATTAATATTGATAACTTTTAGACTCATATAGAAATAACTGACCTCTCTTGAGGTTGGGTTATGCTGTCCAGTGAAACAGATGGCACAGATTCTATACACTTTATTCACAGGGCTCGCCTCATTGGCAGTTAACACACAGCCTTTCACACAGTGAGGGCTCAGGTTTTACAGAAGGAGGGAGTGATTGAGATGCTGCTTCGTTTTTTCTGATCTTTTCTCTCTCAAAAGTGCTTTAACATTTTCCTGGTAGAGATAGTGCATATTTAATTTTTTTTAGTAGGAATTTTACGTGTGGGCTCTTGTAAGCTCTTCTGCTGTAACTTCTAACTCACTGGCGATCTGTGTATATAGAGGATATGGTTTTCTGCATATTAATTTGGTAACCATCTACATTCTCAAATGTTCTCAATTCTTCTTAAGGATTTTTGTAATTCTCTTATTTTTGCTAACCATTGATGTTTCTTTTCTTAAAACATTCTGGGGTTCAGTGATTTAAAAGATAGAATTACAAACTAAATTCCATTCTATATATGTGATATTTGTTGTGGTTCAGATGTAAACCTGCAGTTTCTTTTCTATAATTAAATGATTAAGGACAATGTTAAATCCAGAACAATCTATTTCCTTTACAGTTGATTATCATCTGTTCCCCGTGCTGTTTGCTAATTTGGAGAGACAAGAATGTTAGTTACAAGGTCCTCTTTATTTGGGGTAGGATATTTGAAATTTAAATCCTAGAAGAAATTATCCATACATACTGACTTGCCCATGTTGCAGAGTTTTTCTGCAGAGTCTGTTTAGTGAGCCTTGATGTATAAGTCATCTGATGCAAATGAATGCATCTGTCTTTATTTCTCTTTGTCGTTAGATCATTATGCAAGCATTAAACACCAAGAAAGACATAACATGATTGATTGGTTGAGTGGAGCAGGCAGGGTAGCAGAGAGTAGGCTTCAGTAGCTGACTCTTCCATCTTCATGCTGTTTCTCTAGTTCAGAAAACACCTAGGACAGATTTAGTCAAGTCTTTAGGGACAAGAGATATTTATTGCTAGTTAACATACTTACCATTCCCAGCATTTTCTTGCAACAGCTTTCCATCTTTACTCCTGTGATTTGACTAATTTGTATTCCTTCTTTGATCTGTTCTGCTTAGCTCATCCTGATTGATAGTTATGAAGAGCAGATTGGACAAAGACAAAATGGTAAAAATGATGTTGATGTTGGAACCTGGACCTTTGAGTTCCTGGTGATCCCAAGATGGTATTATCTGTGGCTGTCTTTCTCACAGACAATCCCGTGGCGTAGTGGACTGTGACATGGCCATGACTTGTCTAATGTTGAGTTCCCTGGTTTGAGTCATAGTGGACAGTGAGTTCTTGAATCAATGATTTCATAATTCAGTTAGCTGCTTTATAAATATTTTGTTCACATTGCTAAAAGCAGCTCTTAGGAAAGCATATGACATGTTTTTTAATGAAAAGGTAATTGAATGTTGTCAGTTTAAAGGTAGATCAGTCCATTCCTATTTTTATAGAGATCAAATTAAGCTGAAGGAATTGAGCTTTCCTAGATTTTCAGGATTCAACTGGAAGCCAGGAAAGACTGAGTTCCTTGTAGAGAAAATGTACTGCTTTGCTCCCTACACGATGGTATGAAATTTTATTCTGGAAGCCTGCATAGGAATAACACTCCTGTGAACTAACAATTACTTTTCACTTGACTGGTATTATTACTATTTCTGATCGACCTGAGACAATTGCTTTAAAAAAAAAAACACTTCTAATTCTTGATGTCCTATAAATGAGTAAAGAATGACAGTGTATATTTAAAAAACGTATAATTTTTGGGTGGTCATGTTACATCTCTGCAATGTGAACAGTCACTTTCTACTCTATACTCTTGGTTTCTTGAATTATTAGTTTTGCTTTTTAATAATTTATACTTAATCTTATGTGAACAGGGATTTACAGAGGTTGTTAAGTCAATCTCTTCAACTCTCAGAAGAGCCTGTGTTTCCTAGAGGATGTACAAGGTGTATTTTTGTTCTGTAAATTAGCTGGATTCAAACCAGACACTCCAATATAGGATGCCATCATTGTGATGACAAGGGATGATGATGGTGATAAGAGATTTCCAGCAGTTACTCAGAAATTATGAGAACCAGATGTGCCTTGCCATACTGTGATACACTGTACAAGAAATGCCTTGAGTTGTTGTTGAAGTCACTGCACTCTGCTATTGAAAGACAGTAGCATCAGTATATTTTTCTTGAACCCCTAAAAAGCTGTTTGTCAGTTGAGTTCCTAGGCTGCTATTGCTAAAATGTGTGCACTTGGATTCTTATTCTAAATTCCAAGTGCTTACAACTTCCTGTTGTTTCCTTTGGAGTTACCACCAGAGAAACCAGTGAAAGTCATTTGAAAACAGCAGGGGAAAAAAAGGTATAATTATCACTTCTATATAGACAATGCAGGCTGCTCATTGTCAGCCAAAAGGAATGTAACCCTGGAGGCACCTGTTTTAATAATTCCTCACGGAATACATGCTGAGCTTTATCTGCATGCCCTTTCTGAGATCTTCTGAAAACCGTAGATGGAAGGAGGCCACAGGACTTTGTCATACAAAGTGTGAACATGGGGAGGCTGTGGGGAGAAGTCGCCTCACCTGGAACAACTTCAGTGGTTCTGCTCTCATTTAATGAGGCAAATGCTTTTCTTTTAACAGAGGAATTCAAGGGCTCCACCATCGTTGAACTAATGAAGAAAGAAGGCACAACCCTGGGGCTAACAGTGTCGGGAGGAATTGATAAAGATGGCAAGCCAAGGGTATCCAATCTGCGGCAAGGAGGAATTGCTGCCAGGTAACTGTCAATTTGGTAAATGTGAAAAGAACATAGCATGTAATGAATCAAAAAAAATAAAGGTTTTAGGAAAATGTCATCAATAATTAAGTGACACCAATAATTAAGATACATCTGCTAGGCTGTACCTCCCCATAGAGCAGCACAGAGGGCCAGGTCTTAGAAGATGTCCCCAGAGTCCATGTGCATGGCTTCCCTGACCTGTGCTGAAGTCTCCTGGGAGTTCTTACGCGTCATCTTGGGAGCAGCCTTCACAAGGCTTTGATATGGATGAGTCCACAAGTGTGCAATGAGCAACAGAAAAACTGGGAAAAAGTGGAAAACAGACTGTCAAATGGTCTCAGTATGAATTGCATAACCCATAGACTGTGTCAAAGGGAAGCTGCCAAAGAGAAATGTGGCTGATCTAGACAGAGTGGAGAGCCAGTTGCAGTTTTTAAGTACACATTCTCGCCATGAGCTGCATGTTATGCTTTCCATGAACTGTGTGTTGCTCCAGTTTTTGCCCAAAGCAGAATGTTCTGAATGTTGATTAATGATGGGCTTCTCTTATTGGCATCATAAAACTGTCTCAGGGGCAAGTGTTTGGCATAGTGATCCAGATGCCACCCCACCACCTGCATACCAAATTGAAGTGCCTGAGTTTGAGTCCTGGCTCCATTCCCAATTCCCACCTCCTCTGCTGGAATGTCCTGGCTCCATTCCCATCTCCTTCCTAGGAGACGGTAGCTGAGTCCCTGCCATCCGTGTGGATGACCTAGATTAAGTTCACAGGTCTGAGATTTGACCTGGCCCAGCCCTAGCTGTTGCAGGCATCTGTTTTGTGAACCAACATGTTAGAGCTCTCTGTGTGTCTTCATCCATGTTTCTGTGTGTGCCATTCAAACAGATGCTATCCTCCCTGTGACCAGGCTTCACTAAAATCTGGGTGACATAACTTAAGTTGTGAACACCATTGATCTTGTGCACACACTCCCAAGTTGAGTTTTCTCACCTTAAAAAGCATCTTCTAAAATAATTAGCTTATTTATCTATTTATTATTTTATGATTTAATTCCATAGGCTCTGGGATTTCCCTTCCCTCCTTCCTAAATTCCCTCCCCTCACTGATTTCCACTATATTATTACAATAATATAGTTCTTCATAAACAGTCATAAGTGCATCATTCTACTATTTAAGTGTATCCTGACAGTGTAGGTATGGACAATGGCAGACAGTCCCGCATCTTATTGTCAAAAGATATTTAATAGTTTCATTGGAAGTCCATCTTTGATCTGGAAATAGATGCATACTGCATTGTATCTTCACATCTGGATATGATCGTCTCTATTACATAGTTACTATAATCCCCTTAAATGAAAACCCTTAAAACAAAATCAGCAACAGAAATAAAAATAGAAAATTTACATTGCTGTGAAGTTAATTCATGCTACTGAATGACCAATGTGTAGCTGAAGAAATGAAAAAGAAAATCAAAAACCTTCTTAAAGCAAAGAATGCTGTTGTATGACCTGTGAGTCAGTGAAGAAATTAGTCAGAAAACAACTTTAAAATAATTGCCTGCCTGCCTTCATGTTAGGTTTTGTTATAACATTTCAGATCTGTTCTATTCTGTGATCTGAGATATTGTAACAAAACGTAACAGAAAGGCATCTTCAGGCTTTTAAAAAAGACTTCTTTCCACCCACATGTCCTCTTCTATTTTATAATAGTCAGACAGCTCCATGATGCCAGGGCTTCAGATTATCTTCAGAGCCTCATTGTGTCCAGCCTTCTCAAATAAAGTTGTAAATACATGAACTCTTTCGATTTAATTTCGTTGAAAGCCCCTGACACTGACACACATGTTAACTTCTCTTATTGCTCTTGCTGCCTGCTGTTGGCTTAGAAACAGGTTTGTGAAAAACCCAGGAAGAGCCAAAGCTCTATGCTGGCAGAAAAGGAAATGGGACATTACTGAAACCCAGTACTTGCATTTCTGTTTTCCCAACACTCTGGGTGTCACTCCTGCTAAATAACAAACAACAAAAATTTAAAGTAAGCAAGAACCAGCAAAATAAACTGATTCTCTCTTTAGCACTGGGCAAATGGAAGATGTTGGAATCTGTGAAATGTCCAAAAGGCGGGTAGCAAACGTGAGAAGAACAAAACCTGGAAGTTCTCAGATCTGGACCAACTCTTGACAGACAAAATAAATTTTAAAATCTCAACTTATTTTGTTAAATGGTATCTTTGAAAAGAAATGTAACAATAGGACACATTCATTGATAGTGGCAGAACCAGAGTAAGATTATGAAGTACAAGAGGATCTGACAAAATTTATAGGAAATGAAATTAAAGGACAAATTTATTTGGTACCAAAAATGTTGAAGGACCCCTGTAGATTTTTTGTTGTAATATAAATTTTCCATTAACATTTTGAAGATCCCTCTGTGCATGGATTCCAAGCATTTTTCGCACCAAAAATTATTCTTAATTCCTTTTCTCCATGAACTTTTTGAAATCCCCTCTCGGAACAGGTGTCGTGGGGAGTCAGGAGTCATGGACCCTCATTGACACTCACTGTTTTCTGCTCTAAGGAGCTGGCCATATCTCGGGAGGGTAGCTGTGCTGTCTGCCTTCCAGGCTTGCATGTTTGTTCTCAAAAAGGGGAAAATCGAGTCAACCTGGCTAGTGGTGAGGATGAGTCTGCTGAAGGAGAATTGTCTGTTTTGCAGAAGTGACCAGTTGGATGTGGGTGACTACATCAAAGCAGTGAATGGGATCAACCTGGCCAAATTCCGCCACGATGAGATCATCAGCTTGCTGAAGAATGTCGGAGAGAGAGTGGTTCTTGAAGTGGAGTATGAACTTCCACCAGTCTGTAAGTTACCACAGGCCAGGAACACAGCAGGTGTATCAGGTGTTTTCAGGGGCAAATGGCTATTCTTTCCCTTTTGCCACCAGTACTTAATTACAGGAATGGCAGAGCAGTTTCTTGATATTTAGCAATTGCTTTTGATGTTTGTTTTCTCTACTTGACAGAATGGCTCACACACACACACACACACACACACACACACACACACACACACACAGAAATTTTCCCTCTGCCTGTTCCCTCTCCAAGTGCCAAACTGATGCCAGGAGCCCAGAACGAAACCTGAGTCTCACAGAAGGATGGGAGGGATCCAGGCACTGGGACTGTCATCTCCCTCCAAGGCTCGTTGTCAGGAAGCTTCATCAGATGCAGGTTATACAGGACATGAAACCGGGCACTGCAGTATAGGATACAGGGGTCCCTGGCTGAGGCATAACCCTGTGTACTACAGAACCCACCCCTTTAAGAATTATTTGAGTTGAAGAATGTGTTATCTGTCTACTCAGAATTTTTAAACGCATTGTGAGTGTGTTTGGCCTAGTGGCTAAGGTGCTACTTGGATACCCATGTTCCATTCTGGAATATTTGGGTTGAAGTTCTGGCTCCACCCCTATTTCCAGCTTCCTGCTAATTCAGACCATGGAGAGCATCAGTGATGGCTTAAGTAGCTGGATTCCAGCCACCCAAATGAGATACCTGAAGTGAGTTTCTGGGTTTTATCTGCCCCATGCCCAACTATTGCAGACATTTTGGAAGTTAATTAGCAAAGGAAAGCCCTTTCTCTCTGCCCCCTTCCATTACCTCTTCAGTGAATTTGGTAAACCAGTATATGTGTGAATAAAGTAATAGAAAATATAAAATATAAAATAGAAAAATAGAAAATATAGTTAATGATGACATTATGTAGTGCCCATATTCCATTAAAGTGATTTATGGGCCTCATATTGACCACTTAAGCTTTTGTAATTAAGCTGTTTTAATAAGCAGCATGTTTATAAGTACTATGTGTTACGTAGCACTAGGCTTTCTACATAGCAGTGAGGTTTAGGAAAAGTAGGTTGTATATGTTTTATATAAAAATGTTCACTTCTGAAGTGTAGTATGAAAATAACTTCAGAACATGTTCTGAAGTAATAATAATAGTAATAACAAGAACAGACAACACGTTTTGAGAGCTTATTAAATTCTCAACATTATGAGCAGCCTGACTTGCATTACCACATTTAATATTCAAAATAACAAAGGGCAGCATAGCAGGGCTTAACTTTGTACCTAGTAGCCAGGTTGAAATCTCAGCTTTACAATTTACTAAGTATATTAAGAAAGAAAGCTACTTATACTTTCTGTGTCACAGTTCCCACAACTCAGAATGATGGCAATGTTCATTTTCCTTAAAGATTTGTCATGATTAACTGAATTAATAGTTGTTAAAACACTTAGAACAATCCCTGGCATAGTGAAAGTTCCTGATAAATAATAAATCAACCAACACAAGACAGACATTATTATCATTATTATGTTAATATTCAGAGGCCTAAGTATCTTTCCCACATTAGTATCTGACCCCAGGCTGCCTGGCACTGAAGGGCATATGCTTCTTCATTGTGAGGTATACCCTAGGTGAGAGGTATGTTACTGGTGCTCTGCCTTTAAGTGTTGTCCAAGCACCAACACCCATGTTACTTGCTATTATCTTGGAACTACCCTGGGAAACCTCTTCTATGTTGGTGAGAACTCAGATTAGTTCTGAAGAGTTGATACTAATTCATTTATTCAGCAGTGACGTACTGAGCATTTACTGTGTCCCAAATGCCACTATTTACTGGGAACTTGGATTGCATCCTAGCAAGAGTTTACATCCTAGCAAGAGATGACATAATAAAATTAAACCATCAGAAGTAAATTGTAGATACAGGTTATATTAACAAGGACAGATTAGAATGTGAGTGACTTGATTGTGGAGATGAGAACTCCATTGTTTAAATTACTACCTTTGCTGCACAAGATGAGATAAGGAAAGAGCTGTAGATGGAGTTTGCAGTTTGGAAGAAAGGGCTGGACTGCAAACATAAATTTGAGAGTCATGGAGAGATATGTTGTTTGAAGTGTGGGGAACGGGTTACAGCTTACAGGGAATGTGGACATAGCTAGTCATAAGCCTTATTCTTGACATGAAACGTAACATTGAAAATCTAGCAGTCATTTTGCAACAAAATCAATTGAATTCCAAGTTCAAAAGCCTTGCTACAGGGTTTTTAATTTTCAGCCAGAGTAGGCAGTGAAAGAGTGATAACTGCCTGGATTGTTAAATGTTAATGCTCAATAGTTAAATGTCAGCTTTGCCCATTTCTAACTTTGTTACCTCAGGCATGTTATTTAAGTTCTCTGGACCTTAGGTTTATCATCTTTGAAATGATTATAGTAGTTGTAGTACTTTTGTGAAGATTCAGTGCAATAATCATGTAACTATTACGTAGAGCATTCTGATGTCTTTGCAAGTAACTGAAAATGCTGGCCATTAGTCTCTCCAGTATCCACAGGCCATGCCTGAAGTGTGAATCATGCTTAACCCTGTATACACTGCTTTTCTGGCACATCCATACTCAAGATAAAGCTTAATTTATAAATTAGGTAGAGGAAGAAGCTTAAGTGGTTAAATTAAATAGGATTATTATAATGATATAATGTAATAACATTATTTAAATTTTATGAATTTTCTATTCTGGCATTTCTCATGTTTTCAGAAATTACTGTTTCATCATATTTCTCAAGGATATGAGTGATTCAGTGTTTGGGATTTCTGGGAAGAATTGCAGAATGTAGTTGACTATAGGTACCTAAAACCATGGAAAACAAACTGAGGATGGCGGATTCCTTATTGAAAGTATTGTGTTTCCTTTAAGTTTGAGTTTCCCAATTCCCTCTCCAAATGTTGGCCAGCACCGGCCTAGGCTGAAGCTGAAAAGCAAAAACTCAGTCTCAGTTTCACACAGCAGTGGTGAGGACCTAACCACTTGACCCATCCACTTGCTGCTTCCCAGGATGCATAAGAGCAGGAGACTTAAGAATGGAGTTAGTACTGGAATTCAGGCATTCTGATATGGGATGCAAGCATTCCAAGCAGCAGCATAATTCAAGGACCCAGTACCCACACATATTCAGACACTTTTATTTCAGTGGAGATAGGAATATAAGTAAAACACAGCTTCTTCCTCAAAGAAGGAACTCTTAGGGTAGCTTTCATTGTGAGGCCAACAAGAGAAAACTGTCCAGTATTACAGATTTCTAGAAGGAGATAAACATGGTAGTGCAGATCAGTTAGGAAGAGGAAGATCCCGGACAGGGAGTATGACAAGAAGCAAGATGGTGGTCCATGCTCAGGTGAATTTCAGACAGGCTCATCAGAGAGGGCCTGGAGAGGGACGAGACCAGTGAAGTATACAGGAACCAACGAGAGCTGTGCATGCTGTTAGTGAAACTGGATGACATCACTTGGCAACAAGAAGCCGTAATGGCTTTAAAACTGGAAACATCTTCACATCTAAGTTTTTAGATTTTCATGTTGAGAGACGAAATAGAATCAATTAGAAGCTCTGCACCTAAAGGCTGTTAGAATTTTCCAACAGAGGGGGATTTTCTAAGTCATTTGTATTTGTTTAGAATTGAAGATGAGGGGATGGATACCAGAAATGTTTAGGAATTAATGCCTACCATGATCTTGTGATTATACCAGCCTTTACTTCCTCACATAGCCAAACTAATAGGAAAAGAGCAGAATATTTTAAAATGCAAAATCATTTTTATGGTGGAAATCAGGAAGGAGCCTATTCTGCAAGGATGGTGTCTCTATTGCCTTTAGAAAAATTAATAAGATTTTTGAGTTCACAGAGGTTGAAGGGATTAATAGCATTTTCAGTGACTTGGTGCATGCAGTTGGAGCACAGATCCAGGCCCCGCCCTGCCTCCCTCCCACAGCTGAGGTTCCACAGGAGTGGGCTGCTAACAGATAAGCTGCCCAAAGCCAAGACTGGGAGCTCTCTGAGGATCACAGTACTTACAGCTCAGCCAACCTGAGTTCAGAAAGAACTGGAGGATGTGTGCATGTCTGACCTGATAGAAGAACAATTGAAGTTTATCCTTGAGCAAGCCATCTGTCTTTCCTGAGATTGTTGCTTTGTGAAAATGAAATGATTGCTCTGTGTGGCCATTAAATCTTTTTTATTTTACGATATTCTTTGAAACTGCATTTAGAAGAAATAAAATGTCTGTGAACTATTTCTTAGGTGTATTAAGGGTGGTGCAGAGATGTAACCTGGGTTGTCACATAACCCCTTAAGAATCTTGAAATGTTACATAGTTTTCATCCATTTTCTGTTAACAAACAAAATTCTCTTCTATAAATCTTAAATATTTGGAAATGGTGTGATTCTGGCATTTTGCTCATTTTAGTATTTTTAAATACTTCTTCATTCAAACTTTAAGACCACAGATTAACTTCCTTTAGTAAAAGTGTCTGCCATGAGATCCAATTGGTGAAAGCAGTCCTCATTATGAAACTGTTAGAAAAGTGAAATTAGTGTTTGTTGAAAGGAGTGCATTTTTAACCCAAATCAGAGCATTATATCATGTCACTGAGCCTGCCTTCTTCCTCCTGTATCCTAAGGTACAGGTGGGATACAGGATGGTGAGGGAGCATGGAAGGAGTAGTCTAGGACTTCCTGCATGAGGTTTATCATGGAATGGAGTCTAAAAGACAAGTTGTTCTGAGAAAGCTCATCTCGTGTCAATGGCAAAGGGGAAAGAGCACCCTTCCCCCGCAAGAGCCCATCTCCAGCCTCTGCTTGCTTCTCTTAACCTGTCAAGCGCAGCAGCAAGCCACATGGGCAAGAATAACATAATGAGATGGGACAGTATATAACTCCTGTTTTCCTGCTGAGGAATAAGGTGAGGATATGGGGGAGGAGTACACAAAATTAGGAAAATGTACTCTACCACAGCAAAATAACTGGTATGTGGAAGGACACGTGTACTTTTATGTCGAAACCAGCAATGGCTATACTGTTAAAATACAGAAGAAAAGCGTTGTTGCTGTATGAGATTGATTTCTGCCTAGCACTTTGATTCTCCTCCTAAGCCCCTTAATGGAGTGTATGCATGCCCATACGTATGCGTGGAACACAGAGTAATTCATGTGGTAGCACAGATTTTGGAACTAAATGTGGAAACCTAGTCAGAAAGAACCAGTCATGCAAAAAAAAAAAATATATATATATATATATAAACCAAATCTACTTCATTAATTATAGTAATTTATAGCAAGCCTTCGCATTTATCTTTGAAGCTGTGGAGAGCAATAGTGTGATCATCTAAAGCTGTAGATAATCCCTTAAGTATTTGTATGGACTTCAGATTTGATTGCAAGATTTTGCTGCCAGTAAGATTTAGCTAAAGCAAAATTAAAATTACTGTGTTTTTCATTCCCACAACAGACACCCAGCCAACAATGACAGGTGGTCCAAAATTAGAATTTGGTTGTATATAATTAAAAGTTGATTTAATGATTAAGCAAAATAATTTTTGCAAACCACTCTGCAGAGTTCTGGACACAGAGTAAATGCTCAGTAGTTATTTTTTCCCCATATCATGTTCTTCCTTCACTTAGCAGCAGAACAAAAGAATGTGTTCTCAACCAATTTATTTCACTGGGTTTCTGAGTCATGAATATAAGAAAATATTTGGCTTTCACTGTTTTTTTTCCATTTAATTAAAACTGCAACTCAACTCTTGGAGTTGTTGTATGTACTGTTCCTAGTTAATTACAATGAAGTAAAAAATCCCCTGACAGCAATGATCTGACATTTAATTAAATCAGTGGTTGGTTCAGCTGTGAATATTGTGTGTTTGTTTTCCTGCAGGTTCAAGTTTTTACTGTACTTTGTGTCCCAGCCAGATAATATTCCATTTTGTCAATTTAAATGTAATTTTTTATAATTCTGTCTATAACATTCTTTTCAATGTCCAACATTTCTGATCATCTAAAATAATTCTAATTTATATTTAATTAAAATCATTTGCTATATGTGTAAATGGCAAGAAACATGTTTTTAAAATGCCTTTAAATTATATTAATATAAACATGCTCCTTACTTTATGACAGAGTTACAGCTCACTAAACTCGTCATAAATTTAAATTACCATAAACTGAAAATGCATTCACATACCTAGTCAATAAGACATTACATTTTAGCTTTGCCTGCCTTATCTGTGCTCAGGACAGTTAAGTTAGCCTATGTCTGAGCAAAATGATTTGAGTAAAGCCTATTTTATAATATACCACTGATATCTCAAATAATATATTAAATACTACACAAAAAACAAAAAACAGAATGGTTGTGTGGGTATATGTTCACACCAATGCAAAGTTGAAAATTCTTATGCTAATCCTCCTAAGTCAAGAAATATGTATTGCTTGTTCATGGTTTTATATAAGAAACCCTTCCAATCTAGTAGCAATATAAAATGTTATCGATAATGAACACAATAGATAAGGGTTTCTTTTGGTCTATCTTTATGAATAAATATCTCCCTCTGGGGCTGGCAGTGTGACTCTGGGTTCAGTGGCATACATATAGTTCAAGTCCCAGCTGTTCTACTTCTAGTCCAGCTCCCTACCAGTGCCCCTGGAAATGCAGCAGGAGATGGCCCAAGCGCTTGGGGCCCTAGCCCTTGGGTGACCTATCTGCGTGGAGGACCAGGCTCCTGGCTCCAGCTTAGCCTAGAACTCATCATCACAGCTGTGTGGAGTCAGCCCACAGGAGACAGATGATATCTCGCTCTGCTTCCGTCCCTCTCTTATGCCGCCTCCCATCTTTTTTCTCCGTAGCTCTACTTTTAAACAAACACATAGGCTTTTAAAACTCACTGTATTAATGACAAAATACTAGTCTATGAAAATATCTTTTTGACAGTAGTATACTGCACAACCAGAATTATTCAGCAGTTTCTCAAAAAGAGTATGGCAGAATATTTTAGTGACTGTACCTTCCTATGAATTACACCTTCCTATATTTGTGCTCTAAAATTAGAGAATGTAATTTGGTGATGCAATTTCATTTTGTGACATAAGAGTGGTACACAGAGGTAAGTAGCATATACCTGTTTGCATCAAATAACTTAAGTAGAGCTTCATTTTCTTATTTGGTGTTAATATTTTGAAAATACTTAGAATGTCTTCGGTCTCCAGGTTTCATTTGGGTTGCCATTTTCTAACAGCCTGATCTATTAATAACAGTTTGGAAATAATTTTCTGTGCCAGTTGCAAAAACAAAGGTAAATACACAAATTATTATAGAAGTTTTACAAAAATACTTATTCACTTGGGGCTTTGCAAAGGAAAACTATACTTGTTAAAGACTTATGGAGTTTGAACTAGAAACTGCCTGCACAGAAATGAAGGAATTGCTAGGATTTTTATTCCACTTGTACCTCCTTGTCTCATTTACATGCTGATGAACTACTCTGTGCCATTTGTATGTCAGTGCAGTGATATTTTCTAACAGTTTTCTTAAAAAAAATTGTCATTTTCCTGCTGCTTCAGAAATTATTTGCAATAAGAATCTCTACTATCTTATGGCACATAAAATTGAATAGTTTTACTATGACTTGAAACTTATATTTTTGCTCTGTCTTTCCTGTTTTCAGCGGTACAAGGATCAAGTGTTATTTTCCGAACTGTGGAGGTCACATTGCATAAGGAAGGCAATACCTTTGGCTTTGTAATACGAGGTAGGTGATGCTTAAACTGGATGTGAGTGGGAAGACATCCTCAGAAAAACTCACATTTCCACTGCACCTGGCCGCTCTTGAATATTTGTACTGGCCTTTTAGTAAATAAAATGGTAAATGAGACTCTAGTAGAACACAGAACAATACACCACGTTTGTAAACCGTGTCAGTTCGCAGTCAGCCTACTAATTTGTTGCTTTTCAGCACATCTTCTGCATTTCCTTTTGAACTTTTCAGTATCATTGAGTCAAAAGTGTTTATGAGTATAGTTTCTTTTGCTTTAATACCAAGGATTACCCAACTTTGTTTAAATTAATTTTGCCTGAAACATACTTTGTTATTGTAACTTCCAAAAGATAGAATTAAAATAATCTACTCCCTCAGGAACCTCTGTGCAACAGTTTAACTCATATTTGAATGACATTTAAAAGAAAGATTTGGGGAACTTTGACTTGTCTATAAAACCGTTCATTCTAAGCTGTATGTTTGTTCTCTTGGTTTACTCTTATTATTAACAGCTTTTGCCCTGAACCTTTATCCCACATTAATTATTCTTAATCACTGATATGACAGTGAGGTTCAATATGACACTACTGAACCATCAGGATTTTGGTTAACATTTCATGTTTCTTGATTTTTCATTTTACCAATGACATTTGGTATTTCATTAGTGTCAAAATTTCATAAAACTTATTAAAATATCAATTTACATAAGTAGACATGTCTTTATAGTTGTGCATCAAAAAATAAAAGATGCATTCACTTATGAAATTGTGTCTCCAGTGACTTTCTTAAACACACTGAGACATTTTGACCAGTAGTTATCTATGTTTTTATGGGCAAAACAATAGTTTTCTGACCAATAGCTACCTTGAGGTAAAACAGATCATTTACCTTAACTGCTCCCCAATTTGTGTGTAAAATATTTAACTGAAAGTGGTGACAGGTCACTGGATCAGGAATCGCAGGTTGAGAGCTGGTATGTACACATCTGTTTTTACAGTATAGGCATAACAACTACAGGATGTCTTATATTGCATGCCAGCCTAATGACTGAAAAAACTGTAACATAAAATCAGCTGGTACAAGCATTCATCATACTTTATGGTTCATCAGTAACAAACCAGATTGCAAGTAGAAGAACTAAGCCAACAGTAAGTTGTCATTTAAAAATTGAACGACTGAATTGTACAACTTCCTTTAGACAAATGATGATGCGATGTTAACAAAATGTACTTCCTACAGTTTACAAGAATTTCAGGTATCTATCCATGCAGAGTTGTATGAGAACTGCCATGGAGGAAACTTGAATGAATGAGTGACCACTTGAGATTGCCTTAATGTGTCTGAACATCAAACTTTTTAGCACTGTACTGATTTTGAAAACCTTAACATTAAAAGGAAAAGCAAAAAAAAAAAAAACCTTAGCATTAGTGAAAGAATTTTAGTTGATGAGTACCACATTTTATAGATTTTGATAACTTCCTTTATATGTTGGTTAGATGCAACCGTTTATGGGATTTTGTATAATTTCTGAATTAGGGTCAAATAAAGGACTTTCAATTTTAGAACAGTTTGAGGTTCATGTGCGGGATTATTCCCAGCTCAATCAGTGGTCACCACTAGGCCCTTAAAAACCATAAATAAGTCATAATGAGAAAGTATTGTGCATGATGTTAGTGTAGCAGATGAGACATTTTCGTGAGGATGGGAGTTGAGCTGAGCTTAGGTCAATGGAGAACTCCAGAGCAACTGGGAAATGGGAAGATAACTGCAGATAGAGCAGGTATACATGTTATAACTGGAGGATTTGTTAATCTGTTAGAGCACAACTTTGACCATTAACATGAACGTTTAGGTTATGATTGGAGCAGCATTTCAAATGCTACAAGTCCTGACATCTAAAACAGTCGTGACTCCTCAAACCGTAGAATCTTATACCTACAGAGTAAAAAATGACTTTCTGCCCTGGACACTGGAGACTTCAATATTAGTTAATTCCTTGCCACCAAGTTAAAGATAATTATTTTTGGGTAATAGAAAAAAAAAATCTGCCATTGAGTACCTTTTCATTGTCATTCACAACTGTAAAACTGTAGGGAATTCTACTCTTAATATATGCTGCCTGGCATTTAGACTTGCTCTGCACTGCTGAGCCTGCCATTGGTGTTTGTAAAAGCATCTTAGGTGAGTGTCACGAGCATCCAGGATTGAGACTCACCATTCTCTCAGGGGCTCTCACCTCCAGATCCTCCGTGAATCATACCCTTAACCTTGTTGGTGAAGCAATGACAGAATATCGCATACCAAGAAATTTACAACTACCTCACACTTTAACATGAAGTCACCTTTACATGTTTAAATTTTGACCTTTAAATCAAAGTTTGTAAGTAAAAGTATCTTGCTGCCTTGTGTTCTTGCCTAAATCAGTACCTCGTCAGAGGAGCTTTCCTAAAGTGATCACCTTGCAAACAGAGCTCACTTGGGAAAATCTATGTAATTGTTTATAAGCATTTGCTACAACCAACTGTCATTTTTTTTTTAATTTCTTCAGGGAAAGAAGTGGTTTTCCAATATTAAATAGGAATGTGTAAGATAAGACTAAATGAAAGAACCAAATACTAAAATGGAACTCCAGTCCATCAGAATCAGTCTGTTGCAATAGAAATGAGCCTATGGAAAGCTGTTGCCTTCTTTAGGAAGTGTGAATACCTTTTAGTTTTTCTGTTAGTTTGGACTGTGTGAGTTGACCACTGTATGTGTGTTGAGTCTGGGAAATGCCACTCTGTCCTGCTGGGCAAACATTGAAGCAGTAATAATTGACTTCAGCGTTCATATTTGTTAGTCCCATTTTGCCACCCAGATAGGCAAAACCTGATTTTTTTTCTCTTTCCTTCTTTATTTTAAATTCTGTATATTTTTGAATTTTACTTTAGTTTCTGCTTCCTTTAATGTCAGATTTTAGACGTGCTGATTCACCTGCATAATAGCCCAGGTTCATTGGCATTAGGTATACACAGCAGTATTTGGTTTGTAATTGGCTGCTGTTTTTAATTGAGTCAGGAGTTGTAATTAGTTAATCCTCCTGCCATAGCAGTTGTTAGCCATTTCATACATCACCCTGCTGACAGCGAAACATTTATTAAGAAGTGGAGGAATTATGACTTCAGGTACATATTTGATAGAAAATCAGCAAGATCTTCAGTCTATAATGTGCCGAAGGGTAATTTTCCATGCTTTTCTTTGTACATCCACAAATGTACTTCAGTTTCTCGGGTGGTGTTTTGTGAGTTTTTTCCACAGCGACAGTGAAAATAATTGTAAGCTGTGTTCCATTTCTCTGCTAGGGGGAGCGCATGACGATAGAAATAAGTCTCGCCCAGTTGTGATAACATGTGTTCGTCCTGGAGGGCCTGCTGACAGGTAAGCTTCATCTTTCTGTGTAGCTACCCAGAAAAAATAGAACTATAGATTTTTGTATAGAAATTGACAAGGTATGCGTTTTGTGGTAGAAGATGGCTACTAAGTAAGTAAGTTAGAATGTGAAAATGCAAAGATTTTGGGTTGTGGAATCAGAAAAATATAGTTTCACTTTAGGTTCTACACTTAGACCCTGTGTCTCTGGCAAACCACTTAGCTTCTGAGTTCGGTGTGCTGCGTTGTCAGTGTAAGGGAACTGTCCGGCTCTGCCCCAGGTTGCAGCTCTCTGGTGCCTTCAGGGGGCTTCTTACAGGAGACACTTAACTGAAGGCAACTGACTTTCTCAAGGCCCGCATGTGAAAGTTGATACTCTTCCTCAACCTGGGAACACAGCTGGTGGTGACGTGGCTCTTCCTACTACCAGAATCCTTATATAATGGCATCCGTATTTTTTTCTTTTGGGATTTTATTATTTTATTTATTTGAAAGAGAAACAGAAGACAGGTCAATATTTCCCGTCTTTTGATTCATGTTCAGAATGGCCTCCACAGCTGGGGTGGAGCCAGGCTGAAGGCCAGCACTAATGCAGGTCTCCCAGGTAATTAGCAGTGACTCAGCCATTGGAGCGAACTTCTGCTGTTCCCAGAGTGTGCGTTAGCATGAAGCTGACACCCAGCGAAGGGTCACAAAACAAGCCCAAGCCAATGCGTGGGAGAACTAACATGTTTCTTAGCCACTGTATCAAACACCTGCCTCTGGTACTATCTTTGTACATGACTACATTCAATGAAGTGACTTTTGAGTTTTGACCTAGAATTGTCACTTTCTTGTTGAATATGTGCAGGGCATGCAGTTTCAGCTTTCCTGTCAAAGCCATTGCTGGATTCCAGGCAAACTCAGTTTTGATGTTTCTGGATCTACTTACCTTTATATTCACCACCTGCAGCAAAAGTCAACCCCGTAATAATGGGGAGTTCGACTTCTCTCAGCTGTTGTCGGAGAGTCTTAGGAAATGCACTGATTATTTCTGCATGTGTTTCCAGTCAAGATAGATTTTAAAATATTTTAGCAGATATAATAATAATAAATTTCTAGTTATTAAATGCTTGGCAGATATGATCTTATTTTATCCTTGTACCAACCCTCCAAATGAATGTTTTATATACATTTATGGATAGAAAAACAAGCCAGTGTGGTTAAGTGACTTGCCAATCACTAAGAAGAACTGGATTAGGAATCCAGGTTTATTCCCCTTGAACTTTCTTATTGATCATTCACTTTTAAGGAAAACTGTGTTTCATATAAATGGGAAAATGCAGAGGTGCTGAATTCTTACCTGGGTGGATGGCTAGATAAACAGACATGGTAGAGAATGACACAAAGCCAAAACTTACAAGGAAATTTTGCCTTTATTCCCTTTTCAGGCTTTTCACGCTTCTCTTGAGAATTAGTCTTTCTTAAGAAAGAATATTTGTATTTATGATTGATTATCATATAATAATATTAATAAATCTATTAATCACATTTAGAGGTGGAGTTTATAACAGTCTACAAGTTTGTGAATGAAGTTTAATCAAATTAAAGATAAAATTTTAGAATAAAATTACTTGGAGAGTTATTAAAGTAAAAGATTTAACATGTCATTTGTAGTTTTTCCTCTTTCTCATCTCTGCCCATACTGAGGTAGGGAGGGGCAGTTTAGGGACCTCCAGGCTGTTCTTTCACTCAGTGATGTCCTGAGTTACCTTCCCCAGTGCCTCAAGGCTCTGAGCTCACAGCAGGAAGGACAGCAGGTGCAGGCCTCTTCCAGGCAATGGGAGACAGGATCAATTTAATGATTGCCAGATGGCTGTGTAAATCAGTGGGGGAAGTTTACAGACTAGGGCAATTTCCCACCAGCACCCTGTATTCTGCTTGCGTTCACCAGCAGTAAATTAAATGAAATTACCAGGTGTCTGTGCTCACTTGACTTTGGGAAATTTGGTGAATGTTACTTCCTGGACTCTAGTAAGTCAGTATTAGACATTCAGGTCAAAATATAGCAAAAGAAAAGTGTGCCTTTCCCAATTTTGTACTTCAAAAGTTAAAAGTTATTTTCTCGAGACTGATTTTCATCTTAGAATAATTTTCTGTTCTGAGATATCTCCCTCCACGCTTTCTGTTGCACTTGGTTTTAAAGGGGATGCAAGCGGGATGAAGAGCTGAATAGGTGGGAATGAATGCCTTTGAGTAAGTGATTAGCAATGCAGAGTTCCACTGTGCTAGATTAATAAAGGCTCTACCTTTTACTCGCTTTAGAGAGGGCACAATCAAACCCGGTGACAGGCTGCTCAGTGTGGATGGGATCCGGCTTCTGGGAACCACACATGCAGAAGCCATGAGTATTCTCAAACAGTGTGGACAAGAAGCAACGCTGCTGGTTGAATACGACGTCTCCGTGATGGGTAAGTCTGAGTCTTGGGGGCAGGATCCCTAAACATAAAGATCTGTCACTGTCCACTGCTGACAAACCACTTTGTATTAAGTGTGTGTTGCTATGACCCCATCAATACCAAACCATTCCTCTCTGAGTTCAGGAGGAGGTGAGTGGTCCTTTTTAGAGAGATAAGTTCTGTGACTGGGATCCAAAATTGTGCTTCATTCTGTCAGTGCTGTGCCTAACAATCATTCTTCAATAGGCATTCCCTTTTGGCAGAAAGCTTTTTTTTTTCTCTTGAAAGTCAGGAAAAATGGCATGATGAGCTTAAGGAGTATTTGTTTTTTTTTTTCACCTCAAGGAGACTGGTAGCATAGCGTGCTCCTTTTCATCTTTTCATTGCCTCACAGTATGAAGCCAGCTACTCAGAATTAACAGAATTGACTACTTATTTTATCATCAGACTTAGTGACAAGGAAAAGAACAGGGACATGTCGTGTCATTGATCGCATCAAATAGAAGTTGAGTACCACGTGCTTTCTTTACATAGTAGTTCTGAAAGAAAGCTTTACCTCTATACTCAATCTATGGTAAAACTGTTAAGATATTTTCATGTGGCTTTTAAATGTTGTATGTAATGTGAACAAAGGCAGAAGAATTATGAGAGAATGAATTAGGACTTGAAATTGAAACTTAATTCTTACAAGGAGTCCATGCAGTGATCAGACTTGAATATGTCAAGTGACTTCTCTGGCCAATTTTATGCTGATGGAATGTAGCATTCAGAGAGAGAACGATTCTGTGATTGCAAGCACCTTTATGGCTCACTCTGTAGGATGCATATATGACAGTGTTTTTTGGAAGTACTGTTAACATGTTTTCTGATCTGCAATATCTCAGAGAGATAGAATCTTTCCCGAAACACTCAAAGCATGAGACTTGAGAAGTTACTGCTTAGCAGAGTAAATGATGTGATATGCTCTTCACATTGGAAGTTGACATATGAATATCATCTCCCTTGCTCCTTTCTTCTCTCTCCTCTCTCAAGCACACACTTCTTTGTCTCTCTTTTGTCATGTAGTTGTTGAAGTAGAATTTGAGTTATATTATTTGAGTTCTGTTTTCAACTATACTAATTTCCTTCTGTTGGTTTGATCTCCTTCTGTCTTATTTTACACCTGGTGTATAACCATGTCTATTTTAAAAGGTGTCATTGAGAATATGTAAGATATATTTAAATGATGAAGCAACTGGATTGCTAAGAATTGAAACAGATGTTCGACATTGTTAGTACATTTATTATACAAACGTTATTGAGCTAAATGACACACAGATTCAGGAGTTACAAACAAAGTAGACCTGATGCCTGTCCTCAGAAAGCCCGTAGTGGAAAGAAGAGGTGATGGTAAGCAAAAGCATTACCCAGCAAGCATGCAGAAAATGCACTCATAGAAGCTATAAGCAGGCACGTGTGAAGGTCGACAGGTGCTTTGTACTAGGATATTCAGTGAAGAAATGACAGGTTAAAACTCAAAAGCTGGTGCCCAGTGCCATGGCTCAGTGCCTAAATCCTTGCCTTGCACATGCCAGGATCAAATAGCGCTGCCAGTAAATGTCCCAGACACTCCACTTCCCATCCAGCTCCCTGCCTGTGGCCTGGGAAGCAATAGAGGATGGCCCAAAGCCTTGGGACCCTGCAGCAACATGGGAGACCCAGAAGAAGTTCCTGGCTCCTGGCTTCGTGTCAGCTCAACTCTGGCTATTGCAGCCTTTTGGGGAGTGCACCAGTGGACATACAATCTGAAAAAAGAAGAAAAAAAAAAAAGCTAAGAAGAAACCAACTCTCAGACTGAGGGCAGCACTGTCGGTAAAGCCTTAGAGACAATGAATTCTTTGTTGCAACCGGTACCATTTCAGCACATTTCAGCCTGCCTTGTCCTCAGCTGATAATTTTAACTCACAGGCATCCCCATTCAACCTCCTACTGTGAACTGCCAGGCAGAAAACTATTTGAGTTCCTCAAGGTTACTGTATTTAAGGTCAATACAAAAAATCAAAAGTATTTTTGTATACTATGAATCCAGACAGTCCATTTTTAAGATACATTTATAATGATGAGAAAACAGAATATTCCCATAAGGAATAAATCTAACAAAACTTATATGTACTCATTTTATATACATTTATAGATATGCATATATATATAAATTCACAAAGAAAACATGAGGATCTGTATTATTGGGTAGGAAGTTTTATTATCTGACATGTCCTTCAAGTATACTCGTCAATTTATTATATTTAAAATATTAATAAATGATCTGTACATCTGAGTAAGCTGTCTTAAATGCTGAGTTAGAAAAGCTACAAGGGAACAAGAGCCACAAATCAGCATTTGAAAACTCTGAAAAGGCAGAGAATCTTTTTCTACCCAATATCAAGATTCATACTAAGACTTCCCATCAGTGATAATATATGCTATTAAAGAGATCAAAGGGGCCCTACACCATAGTAGCCTAGTGGCTAAGTACTTACTTTACATGTGCCAGGATCACATATGGGTGCCAATTCATGTCCCAGATGCTCCACTTCTCACCCAGCTCCCTGCCTATGGCCTGGGAAGGCAGTTGAGAATGGAGCAAAGCCTTGGGAAACTGCACCTGCATGGGAGACCTGGAAGAAGTTCCTGACTCCTGGCTTCAGATCAGCTCAGCTCCAGCAGTTGTGACTGCTTGGGGAGTGAACCAGCGGGCAGGGGATCTTTCTGTATCTCCTCTCGGTATATCTGCCTTTCCAATAAAAGGAAATCTTAAAAAGAGAAAGAGAGAGAGAGAGAGACAGAGAGAATCAATGGAAAATGATCGAATGTCTAAAGACAAAGCATTGAAGATATGGAAATTAGTGGACTTCAAAAGGTTTATGAAAGGTGGAATTATAAGATCAGTTTATTTTGATGCAAAAACATTTGAAACGCATGCATAGTTTTTCATGAATGCATTTTCTGTGAACATTTGCAGTCCCCACATACACATGGGTTTACAGAATGTTTACAACAAAATAAACTCACCTTGTATTCCATTCTACATGAACTTTTGAAGTAACCTTGCTTGCGTTCCACTGGGAATGGATTGAACTAGTCAGCAAATGATACTTGGGAAAATTAATTAGCTACATGGGAAAAAGTAAAATTAACTTCCTGCCTCATATACCAAACCCAAAGTAAGTTCTACATTTACCTAACCTTTTTCAAATAGACTGCTGTTATAAATAAGTGGAATGAATATCTTTTACCGAATCTTTGTGCTTACTTCATTAAGATAAGGACTGTATTTATTTTTAAACACTTGACACAATATTCAAAGTGACCTTTACAGAGGTTGTACTACATTATATTGCAACCAGCAATTTTTAAAGTATACATATCTCACTTTTTTTCAATACTGAATACTATCATTTTTTCTTATTTTTATTGTTTTCCACAATACATTTCTGTATTGTACCAGCATGCAAAACCAAGGATACTGGGGGAAAGACTTATTTTTTCTCTAGAATGTGAATAGATTGTTACATATTTGCACAGCTGTATGAATAATCTTTACTTATGTGTATTCACTGATGAGCAAACAAACTGGTAATTTTCAGGTAATTGTTTTATCAGGCATGGATTTGAATATTAAATCGTTAAGAGAAATGATTGATTCTTTTCTAATCAAAAAAGTACTTGCCTGTTTCCTTACCTCATGGGAGCTTCACTATGCTGTACACTTTTTCACAAAATCAAGATAAAGCTATAAAACTTCACCAGTGACTTTGTAGTCACTGATCCTAGGAGTAAAGCAGCATAATTTGCTGTGTGTTTAATCTATATTTAGAGAAAATTGCAGAAGAATTGGAAGCTGAGTTGTTTAAGGGCTGCCATCAGTTTTTTAACATAAGGTGGCTGTTGTGGTGCAACAAATGAATGCGCTGTGTAGGTCACTTGCAGCCCGTATCAGAGCCAGGCATCAGGTCAACCCTCCAGTTCTGCTTCTGCTTCCTACTCATGTGCACCAAATGCCTGGATCCCTGCAGGCACAGATGGAGCTCCTGGCCCCTGGCCTTAGACGGGCACAGTCCTGACTCTTGTGGATATATTTATGTATATTTATGATATTACTGTGCATATTCCTACATCCAGCTTCTTTCTGAAGTTGAATCATAGGCTGTCTTTCTTTTCAGCTTGTGCAATCTCTTTCTCTATAGCAAGTCCACGCTATGCTCATGAGTATTTCCTTTCAGCCAACCCAGACTAAGTCCTGCTTGAGCAGGTCCTCAAAGGAAGGTCCCTGCTGAGATTTTCTGTCCCAGGTGGTCAACATTTGTCTTTAACTAGCTGCACATTTTACAAAACAAGTACCAGAACTCCTGGGAAGGATGTGAAGATTATTGACAGTGTAGCAGATAGAAGAGCTGAACTGCTGAGCTTAACTGGTTATCATTAGTGCAGCTACTTTCTCAGTCTCTCTCTCTCTCTCTCTCCTTTTAAGATTTATTTATTTTGGGCCTGGCACGATAGTGTAGTGGTTAAAGTACTCACCTTGCACATGTTGGGATCCCATATGATCTCCGGTTCTAATCCCAGCAGCCCTGTTTCCCATCCAGCTCCCTGCAGTGGCCTGGGACAGCAATTGAGGATGGCCCAAATCCTTGGGATCCTGCACCCTTTTTATTTATTTTTATTGGAAAGGCAGATATACAGAGAGGAGGAGAGACAGAGAGGAAGATTTTCCATCTGATAATTCACTCCCCAAGTGAACACAATGGCTGGTGCTGAGCCAATCTGAAGCCTGGAGCCAGGAACTTTCCTCCAGGTCTCCCATGCGGGTGCAGGATCCCAAGGCTTTGGGCCGTACTCGACTGCTTTCCCAGGCCACAAGCAGAGAGCTGGATGGGAAGTGGAGCTGCCAGGATTAGAACCGGCGCCCATATGGGATCCCGGTGCATTCAAGGCAAGGATCTTACCCACTAAACCACCATGCCAGGCCCACCACCCCCCCTTTTATTTTTTTGCTAGCTATTGTTGGTGCCCTAGTTCTAGTTCCCTTTCAGCCTGCCAGCTCAAGTGTGTCCACCCTGTATCATTTGTCAGACCCATCTTGAAGGTTCATCTCCAACAAGTTAGTTTATAATTTCTAGGTTTCTGAAGTTAATTGGATAGTTTAATTTTTATCATAACAAGTATCCATAATAATTTTTGAAATTTCTGACTAACATTACAGAAAAAATATAGCTTATATGGGTCGTGGACACTTACTGTAGTAGTTGAGGTCCCCAAATTCCACATCAGAATAACTGGAATTGATACCCAACAACAACTTCTGACTTCAGCCTGCTGCAAGTGCAGACCCTGGCAGGCATTCCTGTGGTCAGGAAGCTGGCTCCCTGCCCCCATGTGACTGTCACCCAGAGCGACTTCCAAGATCCTGGTTTTTGTACCAGTCCAGCTCTAGCCATTACAAGCATAGGAATTCAATCTGCCTCTGTGTTTTTTAACAAAATACCTAAATAAAATGTCATGGGATATCATTCAGGAGCTCGGTATTATATATATGCTAAGGATATCCGTGGTAATATCAGATAATGAGTAATGTTGACTAATAATTTAATAGCTAAAATTCCCTAGGGTCCCAGCTCACTAAACTTTAAGTGACATTGATTGTGATAGGTTCCAGAGAGTTCTTTTATGTCTGTGGGATGGACCCCTCATTTGAAGCAGAAGAACTGATTGTATCATCTGAAGTCCTTAAAGCTCTCCTGACTCTTTAAATTTAGTAAATTCTCTGAAGTGATGAGAGATATTACAATCTCTGCGCCACTACCCCATTTTTAAAAACTGATATATTCCTTAAATGCAAAAGTAAAGTAAAAAATTATTTAAAGTCACACTGAAATAAAATAATTTTAAACCAAATTAAAGTAGTTCCAGTGAAAACCACTGCCTCCAAAGGAAAAGCTGGTCCATTCTCCTATTAACTGCACAAAACTCAGTAATCCTATTGACAGTTGCAAATCTCCCAGGGATAATTTCCCAACACTCTTAACAACAGACATACATGCATCTGGTGCTTGCAATGAAAGAATCTCAACTGAATTTGAACTGTGGTAATGCAGCAAGGTGGAGGAATTCACCATGGGGGTGATTTGGGGAGGGGTTGGGGGAATCCTAGTGCCTATTAAACTGTGTCACATAATGCAATGTAATCAATTTTAAAAAGCAATGAATAAATAAAAGTTTTTAAAAAGATGCATCTGGTGCTGCCAAGTCATTATCTGCAAAGGTTTTGATCTTGGCAATCTGAGACATTTACTAAATTAATGGAAACTTTAAAATCCCCACATTTGCTAATAGCATGTGATGTTTCTGAAATTAAGTATGCCCATTGTGGGGGTCAGGGGACAAAATAAGCCTTTTAATTTTAGCACATCTTAGAAAGATGAAAATTGATTGAGCTTGCTGGGGTATGGGGTAATCTCAATTTCATGTAAGTTTCTCTGGGGCCATTGACATGTGTTGATTAGGCTAGAATGACTTTGCCTTTTTAGAAATGTGGCAGAGGAGTATTTCAATGGATCATAAGGTCGTTTTGGGGTTGTCTCCAGCTCCAAAATGATTTTTCCCTGAGGTTTTAGAATTTTATCGTCTTCATTATAAAATGATCTTCAAACAGTATTTCACTGGGCAAAACTATTCTTTATACCTCCCATTAACCGTTACAGCATATAACTATCTGTTATAACTTCCAAAATACAAGCTGTAAGATTCCTTGTTGGATCAGCCATGAAACTCTACTATGTATTTTCTTTGTGTTTTCAATTTTTCCTTGTACACAGCATTTACTGAAGAGCTCTGGTATGTAGTAAGATGATTATTTCTTAGAATAATTTCTGTTATACTAGAGAGTGATAAAATAATAGGTAAATCCCAATCATCGTGCTATCAATAGAATGAACTCATCTCTCTCATTTGCACACTGGAAATGATCGCCAGATGCCCTGTCAGATCCCTTAGGGGGTGTCCAGGTGCTATATAATAGCTCCCATAGCCGTTCTACCTCCTGGATCTTGTTATAAATCAACAGCCTTCTTTTATACTGATAGAAACTGCCCTGAACCTGCTGTGAGGTCAGGAGGTCCTTTAATTTACTTTTAAGGTGAAAGGTTGAGATGGTACTTTTAATGCAAATTTCCTGGAGAACACATTAGTCCTCAGCATCCTCGTTCTGCAGTTCTCATCAGCTCAAGATGCTGTGTTGGTAGCAGCAAATAAAAACAGCCTGATCTCTGGAATGACCTGCAGCTCTGAGAAAACCCCACTCAGTCACTAATACAGCATTGATTGGAATCATTCACAAGGAGCTTTGAGAGATCGACTGCTACATGGAGCTCCTGTGCAAGTAAAAGAGGGATGACTCACTTCAAAATTCTTCTACCAACCTCTGTTCCCTTCGTGACTCTGCAAACCCTCTCTTGCAGTCTTGACATCTCTCTGGGGGCATTTCCCTGTCCGCTCTGAAATAAAGCCCCTAGTCCTCTGTCTGCTGCTAAGATTTTGTCCGTGCTTCTCCAGGCTGCCTCTCTAGGTTTGTTTCCCTGTTGTCCTGCAGCCAGCCACACTGGACACTGATTCGTGGTCTAGGTTATTCAGTGCTTTCTCACGGCTGCCATCCTGCTTGAGGATATTATAGTGTAGCAGTGATAACTATCCTGGTTGGATTCCTGATTCTGCATCTCACTAGCTGTGTGGCAGTCTTTTTATAGTCCCCATCAACCTTTCTGTACAATGGAGATTAGTCATAACAGTACCTACATCCTGTGTTGATTGGAAAGTTGCAGTTGTTAATACATTTTAAACCACGTGACATAGTCCCTGCACTTATGCTTTTGCAGCCTTTCACATTTATTCCTGTTTCTTGAGGCTGAACTTGGTAAAGCTAGCTGTAATGCTTCTCTCGTATTAGCTTTCATATGCCTTTATTATATGCCTCTCGTTGCCTTCGCATCATTCAGTGAAGTAGTATAGGAATGTGTGTATGTGACTGTATCATCTCTTTCAGAGTATAAACTCCTTGAGGCCAAGTGCAGTTTCCTATCCATATTGTATTCCTTGTAGCACCCTACACACAGACAATAATAGTTATTCTTGGTCGATCGAATAACAAATAAAAAAATTAATATTGAGCCTCTTTCTCCAACATTTATAGTAACCAAAAATGATTTCTCATACATTTAGGGTGCTTCTGGCTTGTAACACACTGTCCCATATTTTATACTTTTTATCTTCTTGATAACCTGTTGAGGACGTCAGGCTGCTTCTCTGTTTGCAAGGGCAGAAAGTGCTGTGTTGACAGAGGAGTCTGGCATTTATTGATTATTGAAGAAATTCACATGACTTCCACAGTAATAGGTCAGCTCACACAGCCTTGTGAATTCGTTTGCAGCTTAAGTGAGTGAAGCCTATTTCCTGAACAAAACGCTGGGTTTTATAAGATTCATGGTAATCACATAAGAACATGTCAGATTCTTATAGAGAAATGGAAGTTAAAGATCAGTTTATTTTGATACGAAAATTTTGAAATCCGTGTGTATCAGAGATTTTTTTTTTCAAAAGCTCATACTGTGAAAACTCTTTGTGTGGATTTCCCTGTAGATATAAGATTCGGTGTTACATTTTAAGGATATTACATAAGAATGTTGAAAATTAGCCCTTGAATGCCATAAGGAACTTGCGTTCTTTCTCAGTGAGCATGCATGGACTGCCCTGAAATAGCACCTTTACCCGAACTCCATTCCCTTGATAGAGCTGTTTTACACAGAACTCATGTCACAGGCTACAAATACACCCGTCAGGCTAATACCATACAGTGTTTCATTCCAAAACTTGTCATCCCTTATCCATAAAGCCTAAAGGTGCAAGATGAAGTCAAAGATGTTAGCGTTATTATTATTGTTTTCATAAAACTTGCATTTCAAAAAAGATTATGAGGTTTTCTTACTCTTATTTTCCATTTTATAGTTTTGTAGTTGTAGGACTTCCTCCTTTCCTCCCTGGTTTGTAAATTAAAAAAAAAAATCTAAAATACACTTTTCCCCAGTGTCACAATTTGTCAATGTCAAAATCAACATCTAATAATCTTCTACAAGCAGATTACAATCACAGCAACTTCCTTTCACTAAGTATCTGTAATACTCAAGGCACGTGATAAACATTATCACTGTATATTTACCTTAAGAGGCAGGCCTAAGTATCCCCATTTGAGCATCTGAGGAAATAAAGTAATTTGCCTAGGTAGAAAGTAGGAGAATCAGAATTGCAACTGTTATGCTTCATTCCAGAACCTTTGCTTATAATAAAGCAGCTTAATCAGTCATTTTAATGCGAGGTTATATGATGATTCTTAAAGCTGGATGTTTAGAACTGGACCACTTCCTTTGCCTTGGCCCCTGTTCCTCTCCCATCTTCCACGCTCAGGCAGAGCTGCTTCCTTCCCAGCCAGTCACAAATCGAAAGCCCGTGTCAGCCTTTACTTCCTCCTGCTGTGCTTACTACAGCTCTTGCAGGGGACATGTTTCTCTCTCCAGTCAACCTGCTCAGCTCCATGTTCCTTCCCGCCCACTGGTCCTTGCCTTCACTTCTAGTGGCCATCCTTCTCCCAAACAGCTAGAGTTATCTGCACCCAAGGGAGATGTCTGCCTTCCCTTTAATTCCTGCATACCCTGTGCCCTCGGTGCCTCCTCAGTTACCAGTTCTCAGTGGCCTCTGTCCTTCCAGTCTGAAGGCTGTTTGTTCCATGAAGCTTCTCCCCTACCAAGCTGCAGCCCTGCACTATTTTCTAAGTTGCATTTTCTTGTCAACCCTTTCACATACACAAACATGGCGTTCTTTCCCCCTAGCGATTTTAATGCCTCCTCCTTAATGTCACTTACTCAGAGGAAGATTAATTAATTTTAATTTTATTTGGAAGACAGTGGGAGACCAACACACAGTGTCTCCCTAGTGCTTCACTCCCCAGATGCTTGCAACAGCCTGGGTTGGTCCTGGCAGAAGCCAGAAACTCAACTTGGGTCTTCCATATTGGGAGCAGGAACCCAAAGTTCTTGAGTCATACCTGTTGCCTCACAGCAGGTGTGTATGGAAGGCTTGTTCAGAAGCCTCAAACCAGGCATTCCGGGATGATAGACCAGTGTCCCAAACAACGCCTTGCCAGCTTGCCCGATGCCTGCCTCTGACTAGGTGTGCCTGGTCCTCTCCCACAGACAACCCTTTTCCTTTACAATAATCACCACATTTTAAACACTCATATTTAGTGAGGTAATTTGCCCTTCTTCATTCAACTATAAGCATCAGAAGAAAAGGGACAGGGACACTAATTATTTTTAAAAATGTTATTTATTTTTATTGGAAAATAGATCTTGCATATAGAGGAGTAACAGAGAGGTCTTCCATTCACTGGTTCCCTCCCCCAATGGCCGTCATGGCCAGAGCTGAGCTGGGCCAACCCTGGCAGCCAGGAGCTTGTCTCATGTTAGTGCAGCGTCCTGAGGACTTGCATCATTCTCTACTGCTTTCCCAGACCATAGGCAGAGAGCTGAATTGGAAATGGAGCAGTTGGGACACAAGCCAGTGTCAGTATGGCATGCTGTGCTAAGAATGGAAGATTAGCCTATTATGCCACAGAGCTGATCCCCATGACTTATTTTTAAACACACTGTATACAGTATTTTCATGATATACACAAGCAGATCCTTACTTAACATTTGACATTTAATGAATAAAATATAGAAAGATAAGAAGTGGTGCATCTCCTGTGTCTCATAAACGTATGCTCTTCCATGAAAAACCCCAAAACCATAATTAAAGATACAGTGCGGGTATCGGTCGAGATTTGTGCAGTTCTTCACATTTTGATACTCAATCTGTCCTTTATTCCACCCCCACCTCTTCAATGAGTTCCCTTCCCCTGCCCAGCTCTAGTCGCTCTCTTGCTTCTCATCCTTTTCTTTCTCTGAAGGAGCATTTCCTCTAGTTTTATAGATAAAAGCATCAGGGTGCCTGAAACTCCGAGTAGAAAAGCTGGCAGTGATCCATAAGCCCACAGTCACCACTGACTGCTGGCCGATTTGTTCATTAGCAATTTTCAGTAATTCAGAATCATCATGGCTACAGACTCTAACAGGAACTCTGAGTTCTGGAGATTCAAACTGAAAACCTAGTGTTGTGTCAGCCACTGGACGACTCCCAGCCTCTCTCAGAGCAGCAGCAGCTGCCAACTGGGGATACCTGTTGTGTCCTCCGTAGAGCCTGAGCCTGATTAAAAGGGAGATGCTCTTAGACACACAGACGTGGCCTCATGTAAGTGTCACATGTTTGAAGAAGTTAGACTTCACATATTCAGTTCCCTGAACACTTTAATTCTGACATTCAAGTTTCTGTCTTAAGAGATTGAAAGAAACTAGTGAGCCACAAACATACTTAGGGCGTGACAAGTTGCGATTGTGAGCCATGGATCGTGTCACATCCTGAGGTAACATCTCAGCAGCATCCATGTGTTCCCGTGGTCTTGTGGTGCACTTGGGTTCACCATTTCTGACTGCTGCTCTCTGCAACTCTTTTTTGAGGTTTTGATTCTAATTGAAGACATCTCCCACTGTGGAGACCCACTGTGGGTATCTGCAGGGCCTCTTAGTACTCAGTGGTGATTTCTTCAAGTTTATCAGATGTGTTGACCCCTTCCAGGGATAGCAGTGTTACATTCGCAGTGGTACATTCACCCTGAAGAGGCTTCTTCACCTCTGTCTTGCTGCTTACTGTCCAAACAAAATCATCATGAGAACTTAGTAGACATTCCAGTAGAACTCACACACTTGGGAAGGAACTTGGGAAGCAGAGTAAGTCTAGCTTGGTCATTCTTGTGGAAGATCTCATTTGTCAGAAAGATAAAATATGATACCTGCAAAAAATTTTAAACTAATTTGATTTTTGTAATATGTTGGTTTGTGTGGTCTGTGTGTGGCTACTATTGGAATACCTTTCCCAAGACAGATATTCAATTAGTTGTAGATTATAAAACTCAATTGGTAGCAGTGTAGATAATCTAAAATTACAGATAGCATAATATTGAAATTATTCATAACACTTAAAGTTAAGTAAGTGGAATGGCACATGAAAATCTAACTAATTAGATCTCTGTAGCTCTTCTCCCTCCTGCCCTGTCTTCTTTCTGTTACATCCTTTTCTTGTGGCAGCTTCATGACACTGGACAGAGAAGCAAACGCGAAATGAGAGTTGTATGACATATAAGTAAGTTGTTTCATTTTTTGACTAGCAGCTTTGTTTTCTCTGCCCAAGTAAAGGAAGTAATTTTTCACATCAAGTAGGACGTTAACTAAGCTTCATAGATGGAATCAATCTCTGCGATTCAGCCAACAAGAATTAGAGAAGGAAAGAATTCCCATTGACTTGTACAGATAATGCATACTGGGAATCTTACAATGCACTTTTCACGTGGCGTTAACTCTCTGCAGCCCTGTAACACATGGAGGAGTATCCTTATGATTTTACAAAAGAGGTAAAGACGCCTTGAACAGGTTGCTTTTCCCGGGACAAAGAAGCTGTGTAGTACTCCCACACAGCTCGTATTTGTTCACACAGAAGCCTGAGAAGCATTCCAGCACATATAATACATGCTCAAGTATTGGTGGATGTTTCAAAGGCGAGAGTCTATCTTTGTATATTCTGAATTTAAGCTTCTGATTTTGAAGCATAAGTTTTAGTCATTCTTTTCAAAAAACATCTTGCATTAGAGTTTTGATAACAGAAGTGGGACAGGCATCCAGCCCAGCAATGAAGATGGCTATGTCCTGCATCCGTGTGGGTCCAATTCCTGGCTCTGCTTCAAGACCTCAGCTTCCTGCTAGTGCAGACCCTGGGAGACAGCAGGAGATAGCTCAGGTGTGGATCCCTGCCTCTGCGAGAAATACCGAGGGGGTCCTTGACTCCCATTTTTGTCCTGCATTAATTCCATCATGAACATTTGCAGAGTCAAGCACAGTTGGAGGTCCTCTGTTCCTCTCCTCACACACTCTGTGCACACGCAGACGTGTGTGTTTCTGTGTCTGTGTGTCTCTCTGTGTCTTTGTCTCACTGTCATGGAAACAGATAACATTTTTAAAATAAAATTGAAACTGGGCCCAATGCAGTAGCCTAGCAGCTAAAGTCCTCACCTTGCTCATGCCAGGATTCCATATGGCCACTGGTTCTAGTCCCGGTGACCCCGCTTTGCTTCCAACTCCCTGCTTGTGGCCTGGGAAAACAGCAGAGGACAGCCCAAAGCCTTGGGACCCAATACCCTCATGGGTGACCCAAAAGAGGCTTCGGGCTTCTGGCTTCAGATTGGCTGAGCTCTGGTTGTTGGGAGTGAATCAATGGATGGCTGCTCTTCCTATCTCTCCTCTCTGTATATCTGTCTTTCCAAAATAATAATAATAATAATAATAATAAATCTTAAATAAATGAAACACAAACCACATCATTAATACTTAACAGCTGTAGGCCTTAGTAATTAAGCAAATCTTCCCCAGGAAAAAAAAAATATATATATATATATACATCCCAGAGCATCAAATATTTAACATTAAGCATCAAAGAGAGGTCTGAGTAAGAAGGAAGAAAGTGAGACAATGAATTTATTATATACTGGTGCTTAATCATTCAGCCCTTGATATTGATTCAAATTATGGTAAAGCTGCCCTGACTAAGGCAGTGAGACATGTTTTCCTGGAATCATTCTAGCACTTTTTCCTTTACTGTCTTAAAGTCTTGAATATACCCAGAGACATCTTCAGAGATTCCAGGACACTACATTGGCAGCCCAGATTTCCAACATGACCCAGAAGTATTAGAATTCAGCCTGCCTCAGAAGAGAAGGGAGAGCAGTAAAAAGCCCAGAGGAAGAATGACAGATGTATTCCTGCAGAAGGGGGAGGGGTGCGTAGAGGTGTGTGTTGTGTTTGCTTCTTAACATAATAGAACACCTTGAGTGGTCCTTTAGAGCTATCACTCTGAAGTCCCTATGAAGGCTTGACGATGAAGTTAACTATTAGCCTTTGCTCTTTGATAGAAAAGCTTGCTTTCCCTAATTCTATGGACCTCTGCAAAATACACAGGATTGAAATTGAGATCCATAGATCCTCAAATTCCCCACAGTTATTTGGATCTTCTTTCTGTTTTGAGTATCAATTTAAGAAAAGGTTGTACTTTGGTCTTTGAAGTATTTCAGGAGTTAATCACGATATATTTTACAGTGGTATTAGGTGCTATGTGTCACCTTCAAGTTTCTACCTCTTACCTGAAATGTAGTCAGGAACTGTTGTCAGATGGAACTTAATGCTGGTGTGCGCCCCATTAGCTGTAAAAGCACTGGATTCACACCCTGAGAAAGGAGGTGTTTATTTTCGCTGTTGGAGAAAGGGTCAAGTCATGTCAAGACGCAATTCAGTCTACTTATTCCAAGAGGTCTGGGAATTTACACACTTGGTGTCCTTGTAGCAGAACAGGGTAGTTCAGGGTAGGGTGACAGTAATCTTATCATGACATCATATGTTGAGATGGCAGCCGAAGTATCAGAGATTTGTTATTTAATACAGTAGTGAACCAAAGGTACCTGCTCATTCTGAATTGATTTGCACCGGTTGCCATTGTAGAGCTGACTGCAACTGAGTCTGTCCAGGTTTGTTGTTGATGGTTTTGTTTTTTTTTTTTTTTTGACTTGGTTATTTTTGTGCGAAAGGCAGATTTTTGGGGAGAGAGAGAGTGATAGACAGGTATTCTATCTGCTGGTCACTCCTTAAAGGGCTTCAGTGATCAGAGCTGAGACCAGTCCGAAGCCAGGAGCCGGGAGCTCTTCCGGGTCTGCCATGCAGGTGCAGGATCCCAAGGCCTTGGGCCATCCTCGACTGCTTTCCCAGGCCATAAGCAGGGAGCTGGATGGAAGTGGGATCACTGGGATTAGAACCAGTGCCCATATGGGATCCTGGTGCAGTCAAAGCAAGGACCTTAACCACTACGCTATCACACCGGGCCCAAGTCTATCCAATTTTATCAGGTGCACTATAATGTAGTTTGGAGGATAGTTTCAGGAAAAAAAAAGAAAAAGAAAAAGAAAAAGCTCTCCTTGGAGTTACAAGTTACTAGGCAATGTATGTACAAAATGCCATATTATGACCAGTGAGTAAATTAGGTAGCTCTTGGAAGTTTGCTATTTAAAGAAGCAGATGCCTGGGAAATCTGTGAATCACCAAATGGAGGAGAGTCTGCTGTTCTGACTGTGTCTGTAAAGCCATCTGCGCTCAGTCGGATGTGGTGACCTTCAGAAGCGCCAGGGTACCTGACTGTTGCCTTTGTCTACTTGGACCACTCTCAAAAGCTGAAAACCTTCATTGTTTTGCTTTCCAAATTTTGTTGAACACCTGTGATAATAGACAATTTATTGCCAAACAGGACTACAGTAATTCTAACCCTCAGTGGACATTGGCACCACCTACAGCGCATTTACAACACCTAGCCCCATGACAAGGGTTTTGTGAATATAAAAAATACAAAAATATAATATATATATAATATATAAGCACCTGTAAACTGTAACTTGCCAAGTAAATATAAAGAATGCTAAATAGTGCTTTGAATGTTCACCCCTCAGTCAAGTCTGTCTTAACATTTTGGTTCTGACATCCATCTAATTTTCTGTCTAGTTCTATGTCTGTAGATTATCAACTGAATTGATTGTGTGATGAACAGCACTTGTGGACAGTCTGCTGGGATCAAGATGCTGGACATGATGCTTATTGCTCCTAGGCAGCTATCACATCGGTGTAACTCGGGGCATCCTATCCATGCTTTTATGACCAGCTTCTGATCAGGTTCTTTTGCCTCCTCCTTGACATGACACTGGTTGTTTTAATAAGTAATTATCCAGCGGTTCCTTTTTAAATCATCTCATGGCATTTTTCCCAGTGTTTGTTTTTTTAATGTTATGTGTATCTCCTATAAAGACTCAAGAAGGCCAGCTAGAAATGTTGATACTTTAAATATTTTGATATTGTTTTTTGGCAACTTCCACATAAATTAGCTTTTAAGGTATCCATGCTTGGCATTCATTTGTCTTATTTCAAGTCTGATTTTTAGAGAACTGTGGTACTTCTTAAAACTGCAAACGTAAGGTCCGTTCTAGCACAGGTTGCCAGAGAGCATTTGCAGCTTGCAGTTGAGCCACTAACTCCTCCTCGCTGACCCCCGTCTTCCCCGTCTCTGGAGGTTATGAATCCTCAGTAGTAAGAATTCCTTTTCAGACTGGCAGATACTTACTCCTGCTTAAGCAGTTTCTCTACCTCAGCAGAGTCTGATGGAGATTCATTCCATGTTCAGTGGGGATCACTTATCCAGCCCAGAAGGATCCAGTCATTACTATTCTTAGACTGAAGAGAAATCAGCCTTTCCAGAGAGTGATGATAAGGAAGATGATGATGGTGTGGAAGCTTTATGTAATGGGGCAAAACATTTTAACAGGCAGGGCGGGGATTTTTCACTTGGTGGCCATAATTCTATTTTCTCATTGATATTTATTATTTGCCAGATTTGTTTGATTACTTAAACTTTAAGAATCATTTTCTCGGGGCCAGTGCAGTGGCTCAAGAGGCTAACCTTCCACCTGCAAACATTGATGTCTTATATGGACACTGTACTTATCTAGGCCATTCCAGTTCAGATCGGGCTTTCTGATTATGGCCTGGGAAAGAGGCAAAGGATGGCCCAAGTCCTTGTGCCCCAGCATCCACTTGGGAGACCCAGAAGAAGCTCTTGACTCCTGGTTTTGGATCGACTCAGCTATAGCCATTGTAGCCATTGGGAGAGTGAACTAGAAAATGGAAGAACTCTCTGTCTCTCTGTCTCTCCTCTGTAACTTTGCCTTTCAAATAAAAATAAATAAATCTTTTCCAAAAAAATGTAAAGACAGAGATGGTAACAGAAAGAGACAGAAGCAGGTATAGGTAGAGATCTTCCAATTGCTGATTCCTCCCCAAATGCCTGCAACAGCTGGAGATGGGCCAGGTCAAATCCAAGGCCTGAGATCTCAACCAGGCCTCCCACACATGGGTGCACACTGTCAGGCAGCTGGAATCCAGAATGCAGCCAGGACTTGAACCTGAGTACTCTGATGTGCTTACAGACATCGTGTTTTGTGTTTTAACTACTGCACCAAAATTTAAAGCAAGAGATAATGTGAACTTTGACTTTCCTTATGAAAGTTTCTCCCTGTAGACAGATTATGTAATTTTAGAAAGAATCTTCCAACTAGCAGTGACAGTGGAAGTGAAAACTTATGGTACTTGGCTATAAGCTGTATGGTTTATGCTTGAGCTCAGAAAATGCAAGAAATATTGTGACCTGACTTTTTCTTTTCTTTTCTTTTTCTTTTTCTTTTTCTTTTCTTTTCTTTTTCTTTTTTCTTTCTACACTTAAAATTTATGTGATTTGGCTACATGGCACAACAGTATGCTGTTAGATATTTAAGTTTGGAAGATTTATTGATATTTTACAAAGCATGTTCATCTATAAAAATATCACTCTATCAAATTTAATGCTTGAACCTATCATACGTGAATATGGTTATTTCACATACTATTGCTCAGCAGTCACCTGACTTCCCTCAGTAATGTTGCTCTAGTCTTCCATGAATTATGTACATGGTGACATACCACTATATATGGAGTCAGGAAAGGTCAAGCTAATCTGAGAAACCGACTGAGAACCTGGAGAACACGGTTATCAAGTATAGGATCTGTTAAACTGCTAAAGTGTTTTAGACAGTGTGCTCCTGCACAAGAAGGACCAACAAAACAGTGTACCCAGATGGTGAGTATGCATCATCTGGTTTATGACATTGAAATGCAATAAGCAAAAAACATCTTTTAAACAAATGATAATGAGTCAGCTTTAGATGCCTATGACCATGCCCCATACAACACAGAAAAATAGAAATCCATTCCAGACTCATTACCAAACTAATTATTAAATAATAAAGTCTGTAGAAAAGTATACAACAGCATTACTTCACAGTAAGCAAGAATTTTCATAAACAGGACAGAAAGCACAACCATAACAAATGAAGAGTTAAGAAGTTGTGTTCATGTAAAGACAGTTTTATGAGTCTGAAAGGGTAAGCCATAAAAGAATATATATATTTGCAAATCTTAAAGCCAGCTATTTCTCATACCAGAAATTAAAAAAAAAAATCTCACAAAGTAAGCCACACAGCCTAGCAGAAAAATTAGGAAAAACGTGAACAGACATCTATCAAAGAGAACATTCAAAAGATCAGTAAGTGTATGAGAAATTGTGCAACTGGCTTACGCATCAAGGAGATGGAAATTGAAACATGGTCAGAATGGACCACTGCAAGAGGTGGCACATGTGGAACAGGTGCAACTCTCACTGCCCAGTGACAGAAGGCAAGTGCAAGCAACTTCTTTGGAAACCAGTTTGACACTGTCTCCAGAAGAAAACATGAAACACATTATAATCTATCAATTACACTTCTAGGTGTAACTTCAACAGAGATGTACCCCAAGTCCATCAAGAGACATCCTAGAGTGCTTGAAGCAGGGATATATGTAGAGGACAAAACCCAGAAAATGTCTAAACAGTGGGATGGTTAAGTTACAGCATTTTAACTCCATCAAATACTATCCAATATTAAGAAAAATAATTTTAAACTACTCCCAACAATACACAGCCAACTCACAAGCACAATATGGAATAAATAAGGCCAAAGGAGTGCCAACAATACTGTTAAAATACAAGGTTAAGAAAGCTAACCTATGCTGCTATAAATTAGGATAATGGTTACCCTTAAAATGGGAAAGTGATCAGAAAAGAATATGGAGTGGAGGATTCTTTGATGCTGGCAATGTTCTATTTCTAGGACTAGTTGTGGTTACACAGATGTGTTCAGTTTATGAAAATTTCTCAAGCTATACACTTGAGATTTTTGCATTCTTTGCTTCAATAAAAATTTTAGCATGCTCTATTATAGTTTAATATATTGTAAAATAATAGAGCAGTAACATCAATAGTAAAAAACTGAGTGGAAAGTGTCAAGTTATTCCTCAGTTAAACAAGTTAGCAGATGAGCCTCTTGCAAAGGAGAATCATTCACTAATCATGCTGCATGCAGGCTGAAGCTGACATGGCTCTATATTATCTTCTGGAATTTGCTTGCAATACAGTAAGTGTCATGTAGCCTCCTTTAATTGTCAAAAAAAAATCAAAATTTAAGTGCTGAATTCAAGCCTGGAAGGTGTATCTTTATCTGAGTATTTCACAATAGCAAAAACATATTAGTGATGTTTAAAGGAAACTTTAAGAAATGGAGTGGGCTTCAGGGATTGAAAAAGGTTGCAGTTATTAGTAGGATGTCATCAATAAAAATGCTATTTAATTGGTAAGTTGGAAACATCTGAAAAGAACTCTTTTTCCTTAAGGAAACTAAGATAGGCAAAGCCAATATTACCATGCACAGAGTTCTTGCTTCCCTCAGGAGCTCTGATCAAGTCTTGCTTTCTGATTGAAATGCAAGGCTCCAAAGAGGGAAACTGATTAACAAAATAAAAAATCCAGAGTGTTTCCCCATGCACACAGTCATCAGCACATCGTGTGTAATTATGTAGTCCAGAAATCAACACAGCGTGCCCGGATTGCACTCACGGTGTAAATATCTTAATGACTGAGATGTCTTTAACCATGAATAATTTATGTCTACATGATCCATTTTCCTCAACCATGCTGCACTTTCAGCAGGATAAACTAATGTGTCTGGGGATGAGCTCTTGATTATTTCTTCCTGATTTTCCTTCTGTTTATTTTGCTCATTTTGACACACTTCATTTTTTCTCTTGCACATTCTTAAATAAGAGTGCCCCATTCATCCATAATGTCTTCTTGCTTTTATTTTTCCTATGCATCTTATCAGACATCTTGGACTAAAGCCCAGGCTTTGGGAATCCTACTTTTGGCAAAGCCTCTGTGACTGGAGTTGGATGGCAGCAAGGGAAATAGACTTAATACCACAAGGTGCAGTGTAGGCTTCTTGATGTTATTGTGGGGAGGCATTTATTATGAAAAGCAATTGCCAGAAAACACTAATGAACAATTAAATGTTAACATTTGTAGATCCCTTTCTGTGATGCAGAAAGTAACAGCCACATGGGTAATGCTGGAAAGCAGTTCTTGCTAAAATAGTTCTGTTGTTTTCCTACGGCCCATGAAAATAAAGTCAGCTGAGAAACACTCAGATAAAATTCTGTCTCATCTAGTAAGTTTATCCCAACCGTGCCAGCGCATTAGACACAGGCTCCTCAGACCCCAGAAGCCACGCTGTCCCTGCCATTCCCTTGGCACTTGCCATAGTTACTTGGTCATAATAATTTCTTTCTAGTATCCATATGGGCAAGCATTGTCAGACACCCATTGATCTTTTGCCATTTTTTTATACTCTTGAGTAATTTTCCTAGATTTCATATCCTATTAGATAACTTAATGTCTAGGCTATCCAGCCTTCTTTCCACCATTCTTTCATACCTTCTATTCTTTATTTCTTATGTAAAATTATATATAAGTAGACATCTTCGCATATACATTTAGTTTAAATATACAGGTAGAGAAAAGGAGAGAGGGAGATTGACTCATTGATTTATTGATTTTTCGATCTGCCGATTCACTGCCCAAGACTGGGCCAGGCAGAAACCAGTAGCCTAGAGCTTCATCCAGGTCTCCCATGTGAGCACAGGAGCCAAAGTACTTAATCCATCTCCTCCTTTGACTGGTACATTTGCCGGGAGCTGGATTGGAAGTGTAGCAACTGAGACGCTCTGTCCCACAGTACTGACCCCATTCTTTATTTCACCTGTAATTCCTTCCTTCTGTCTGTCCATCCATCTACCCACCTTTCTTTGCTTCTTTCTTGCATTCCCTTCCTTACAGGTGCTAAAATAATGAATTAATTCATCTCAAAACACTTATTGAGAGACCTAAGAAATGCCAGGTACTATGACCAGCAGTATTGAGGGGTTAAAGATAAATATCATCTGATTTATATATGAAGTCTGATGTTTGAGTAAAGAGATGAACATGTGTACATACGACCATTATAGTACAAGCTGGAGGGTACAGGTGCCTTGATAAGTGCCTTAAGAAACTATGAGTGACTGTGGGAATATTCTATAGAGGAAAATTTAGGTTTCAATCATAAAATTAACATGATTTTGAACATTCTCCATCTTTGCTCATCTTTTATCTTTTGTTTTTCTGAAATTTGTTCTTTTGTAGATTCTGTGGCAACAGCATCTGGGCCACTGCTTGTTGAAGTTGCCAAAACTCCTGGTGCCAGCCTTGGGGTTGCCCTAACTACCTCAATGTGCTGTAACAAACAGGTCATTGTCATAGACAGAATCAAATCTGCAAGTATTGCAGACAGGTGAGTTTTATGGAAAGTGCCTACTTTCCAAAATTTCGTGTTTTTTAAAAAACAGTAAACACACATTTATTTTATGTACATGTATAGACACGTGCACAGTATAAACAAGTCTTCTGCCTTTTTTTTATAGGTTTCAGGTAGGAAAACAAGATTTTGTTGTGACTTTATCAATCTTGCTGTGAAGCAGTGTTGTCTCATCTGGATGTTTGCCTTTAGCAGTAAAGAAAAAAAACAAATGTCAAACAACTGAGCAATTTTCTTACTGTGTCCTTGGAGTAACAGCCTATTCTTGATGTAGGATACCTGCACAGACCTTTATTAAACCCCAGGCTGAGAAATCAGGAGTTTTCCTGAGTTATAATAGTTAAACCCTGCTATGATAAAATTTTATTCCTTTCTTCCTTAAATACATAAAACTATATATTTTCAAAATCATACATTTTTAAGGAAAGGTCTTTTACTATCCAGTTATTCATGATATTTACAATTCTTGTAAGCATCGTTTATTCCATTGTCACAGAAAGAAGTTCCTGTTGAAAACGTCCCACTTTAAGTACATAAACATGGAAATACATTTCTAGTGAAAGGGGTGATTGAAGACATCTTTGCCCTGATAAGCAGTACATGTATGCTTGAGATCTTTTTATGGACTCAAACAGCCAGTCCACTCTCTGTGGTGCCAACCTTCTTTTCTACATGGAGTTTGCCTGCCCAGAAAACCAGACTGTCGTTCTAAGACCTGCAGCAACCCGCAGTAGTGGTCAGTCTACAGCTCCACTGTCTCTTGCCCTAAGTGCAGTCCCTTAACTATGACAGCCATTGATCCAGGGGTGTTCTCCAGTTCAATGGTGCAGGATGCTTTAATTTTCTCCCTGTTTTTTCCTGTTCCACAGGGGGTAACCAGTTTAAGGAGCTGTCTGCTTGACTGGTACGTTGGGATGCTGACTGCTGTGTTTGCTTACCTCAATCCATCCAGTGGCCAGTCTCTGGGGTTCAACAAGATGTAGCAACCAGACCCTCCCTTCCCAATCCCAGATGCCCTTATGACTCCCCATGCAGGCTTGGGCTCATTACTCATTTGACTCCTGTGTAGTTTCCATTGTCATCAGGATCCTCTGTACTAATGAATATGCATCTCCAGAATGACAGACTGTAATATAGCAGTAACTGGTGACACGGGAGCCTGCATGAGAGGACTCATAAGAGAAATCAACTGGATCTCCCCCTCCCAGGTTATGCTCATTATATATAAAATAGACCCTTGTCCAGTTCTGAGAGTCACGTCTTGAGATTCTGAGTAATTACCAGCCCGTAGAAAAGCATAGAAGGAAAAAGAAAGACACACACACACAAAGAAGACAATGGGGGTTTTTCCTGTTCTTCATTCCCCTCTTGCCCCTCTTGTCTTCTCGACTTCCAGCATCGGTGCTCCAAAATATTTTTTCAAGTAAGAACAAGAGATAAACATTTCGTTGATTTTTTTTTTCTGTTTTCTACAAGGCTCTGAAGTGCTTTTCACACCCAAGGTATTTAAAATGTGACAGATGGTATTTCCTATAACACTCAAACTTTTCTTCTTTTTTAACAAATGAAAACTGTGTGAAATTCAACTCTGAAGGACATGAAGCTCACAGTCCAAAGAGGAGAGCACTTGGTTGGACTGAGTATGTCTCCTTCCTGTAGATGTGGCGCACTGCACGTGGGGGATCACATCTTGTCCATCGATGGCACCAGCATGGAGTACTGCACCCTGGCAGAAGCAACCCAGTTCCTGGCAAATACCACTGACCAGGTCAAGCTTGAGATTCTTCCGCACCATCAAACGCGCCTGGCGCTGAAGGGGCCTGACCATGGTGAGAGGATCCATTGCCAGACAGCTCCTGGGCTTACCTGGGTCCCCCCCGCAGGGAGGTAGAAAGCAGGCAGATATAATAGGTTTGATGTTGCTTTTATTTTTGCCTTTCATAATAGGTAACATTTGTTCATGCCTCTTTATCTTCCAAATGTCTTTCCCAGTCCTGCATAACTTATTCAAATCCTCCAAATTAAGGCAAAAAGCTCTGTTGGAAATAGAATTTTCAAACTAGCACTCTGGTTTCTCTCTCTCTCTCTCTCTCTCTCTCTCTCTCTCATTTATTTATTTATTTATTTATTTATTTATTTATTTTATATTTTTGGCTTTGGTGCAAATTAAGTGTGGAGGAAAGGGAGGTAATTTGACTTCCTTGGGTTCATATTGTACTTTTTTAAAAATGTTCATTATAATTCTATTCACCATGCTCAGAAATAATGGAACAGTCCAGCTGCCCATCACTTGAAGCCCAATTAAAGTGTTAGTAAACCTTTCATTGGCTTTGGAAAATAACAGACCCTTCGACTATTGGGAAAAGAGGGAGGAAATTGTAAGAAGCACTGTCTGGTCTGATCAAATAGGTTTCCCCCCCTCCCCCCCCCCGCTTAGCACAATGAATAACTTTTCTATCATCTGAACATTTCTTTGCATGTTTCCTGACTTAAGTTCACAGGTACATTTGCTGAGTATTTTACATGCTGCCCACCCAGGCAACTTTAAACAAAACCTAATGCAGTAAAAAGGTACTCGGCATCTCAAATCAAATGGAGTCAGTCTCTGGGGGAAGGGGTGGATCTGTTCCAATTCCAGCTCCTGCCTCTTCCTTAAACCAAATGCCCTCCTCTTTCTTTTTCTTCTTGTCTTTTCTTTCCTTTTCTTTTTAATTCCTTGAAACCAGAAGCCTTGCTGATGTTGAAGGACAGCCAAAAGCAACACACTGCCTTTCAGTATTTCTGGAAAGGGAGTAGTTTTCTCTGGAGTGGCCATTTGCTTATGCACAGGTCATTTGTACTGATAGGAGTTTTCCACTTTCTAAAATGCACTGCACTTCTGTGCAGTCTGAAAAGGAAAAAGAGAGAGGAGAGAGAGGAGATAATTTCATACTGAATGAGTCAGCTGGATGCAACCTTTTTAATTAAAAGGAGCTTAGACAGCCCTGGAGCTAATGAAAATCACTAGTACAACATTACCCTTATCAGATTTTAATTTTACACATTGGAGCAAAGAAATGATGCAGCATATGCAGGTTATGAAAAGCTAATCAGCATCATTTGAACAGCAATGCTAAGTAACGGCAGGTAGGTAAGTTAGTGGGGATGCACACGGTGCCAATCAGGAGGCCCCGCAGACATCTCCCACACACTGAGCGCCAAGCAGGGATTTCTGAAAAGTTTCATCCAAACTAACTCAGCATTAGATTTGGAGAGCACTAGGCGTGCGCGTGCACACTGTGTCACGCTCTTTCAGCGTGGGATTTTGCTGGCTTAATTCTGCTTCCTGTAAATTGGAGATGTATAACAAATCCTTTTGAAAATTTGCCATCTTCAGTGAATCCATTTATTCTACTTTTATTTGTCATAGACACAAATTATGAATAGCTTCCAACTCATTGATTATTATTTTCACTTTTCAAAACAAATTGAAAGGATGAAGTTACTATATATAAAAATGTATGGAATAAGAGAACATTTTTTTCTTCACTATGGAAAACATCGTATTTGTGGGCTCAAAGCTCAACTCATTCTGATTTCTGTTTTTGACTTTGATTTCTGCTTTTGCTGAAAGATGTTCATTATATTCCCTATCTACATTCAGATATTTCCACATAGTTTACATTAAAATCAAATTTGTATTTCCAAGGGGAAGTAAATATTGTCTCCTATACATAATTATGTCACAGTGAAGAAAAAGGTTTTTTTTTGTTGTTGTTTGCTTTTTACCATTTGCAATACTTTTTGTATTCCACCAGGGAGGTCTGTTAGTCTTTTGTTTTCCCAATCTCAGATGCCTGAACAGTGTTTTTCATCCCACAGGTAGATGAAGGTAACATTTCGAAATTTCATTGACCGTAAAGGATTTACTGGTTAAGTAAAGGATTTGGCGGAACATTGTAGAAAGGGAAATATCTACTTAGAAGAAGAGATTAGTTGCCTTTTGTTGGGACATAGCAGCCCTGAGGAAACCAGCCAAAATGACCTTTCAGAAATTACCCCTACAATGAGGATCTTTCTCATGCAGAATTATGATTGTAGGAAACTGAGACTTTGGGGGGAAGTGGGGAAGTGGACAGGAGGCACCAGGTTTGACAAGTTTCATGCCAAGAGGACCTTTCATTTCATGAGCTCTAAGGACCACCCCGAGAGCAGCTGCTGCCCGAGCAGCTGTTGCAAGAAGATGTAAGTCGAGTGGAAAGCAAGAGGTGGTGTCTCATATACCACTTAAGTCTTCAGCATGAATGCCACCATGGATGGAATGACGTGGAAAGCATCCTACTTTAAGATTCCCTGTGATCAGGGACTTGGGGACACCCATGGGAGCAGGCAGGGTAGTGTGGTGGCTGAAAGCAGGCATTGTCCAGTCAGATATGTAGCCCCCTAATTCTGAGTCTACTACTTGGAATATTGAGCAAGTGACATGGCTTTTCCATATCTCCGATTCTTCATCTGTAAAGTGAGGGTTGTGATAATACTTTCCTGATAGGGAGATGGTGAACCCTATCTGAGGTAACCCACACTTAGCATGGTGCCTTGTGTAGAGTAAGTACTCAGCACAAAAGCCATATTTGGCTTTATCAAATGAAAGATTGTGAATGTTCTTTGCAAAATGAAAGTGCATGCCGAAAATGGAGCATATTCTTGTTGAACTCCTGAAGTGTTTGTCTTTTGTGTGAGTCTGTACTGCATCACTCAATCAAACAATAGACTAGGAAAGTATGTTCAAAATAGGCATTGACTGTTTTCTCTGACCTGCATTATTTTTGAACACCTTTGGCATCCATTTCCCATGCCATACAGTTTTGCATATTTCTACCCCTTAATTATTTCATAAGTACAAAGATTTGACTCTTAGTTCAAACTAAAAGTTATGAGCTACACTTAACCTGCTGGCAATGGTTGGCACAGTACTGAGCACACAATAGGTTATGAATAATGTCTTCTTTATTGTTTTGTTAATTGGGTTTGACAGTTCTAACACCTACCCAGTATTTTCAAAGCACTATAAGAAAGAATTGGGTCAAAAGGTAGATTTAGAATGCTGTTAAGCATTCACTTAACCCTGGCTTCATTTGAAAATAGAGAGTCTAACAATGGCACAACAGAGTGCTTGTAGATTACTCAGGCCCAGCAATAACTGCCTCTTGCTAAAACATGTTCACCCCAAAGCAGAACAAGGATGGTAAAAGAGAAACTATTAGGAACTTCCTTATGGCACTCTTCTATCTCAAAGAAAATGCTGCTTCAGTAAATTCAGGATATTCAGGTTGATATTCCTATTCATGCATTCATTTGTCAATCATTGTGTATTAGGTACCGTTCTAGGTGCTTGAATACAGCTGGTGAAGATTCTTACTCTTATACGATTTAAATTCTAGTATAGAGATATGACTACTTCAAATACATGACATTGATAAGGTCATTTCAGTGAGGAATAAATGTTATAAGAAATATGAAACAACCAGGGTGTAACACATGAGAGCAAGCAGCTGCTTCAAGCTGATATATTAACAACAGCTTCGCTGATCAGGTAGCACCTGAGCTGAGAGTGAGTGATGAGAAGGTGTCACCCATACAGCCGCAATAAGGATTGCAACTACCAGGGCCCTGAGACAGGAAGCAGCCTGGCTTGTTCTAGAAACAAGCGTAAGACCAGTGTGGATAAAATTTTTCAATGATGGTGAGAGTGACAGAGATGAAGTCATGGATAATAGGGCCACCTTTCACTTTCTTTGTAATGGTAGGTCATTTAGGTAGTTGTGACTGGATCTAACATACACGTGTCAAAGACCCATCCTCACTGTGTTGTGAGGATATTAGAAGGCAAACACATAGCAGGTTGCTCAGGCTTTGCAGTGGGCTAGGGGAAGGAGGCAGAGACTTTCAACTAGGAAAAGAGATAGGGACCCCCAAACCAGAAATAGCAATGTGATAAAAGGAGAAAGCTGGCTTGTGGCTACACAATTACAGTGACTTTGGGATGTTAGTCCAGAGATCACAGGGAAGAGAATTTGTTTAGAGAGACCCATGTATATACTTTAAATAATGTTATATTGTTGATAGGTAGTTAGAAAAATTGACAGAACCAATGCCATTACTCACAGGTCTTATTTTGATTCTATGTATCAGCACCTCACTGAATGCTCTATGTACCTATTTCTCAGAGTCCTGTGGTGTAGCTATTTTCATGATCTCCAGTGGATATAAGCTGAGTAGTTGGCCATAGTCACCCAGAGTGGAACTCCACAGTGATCCTTCCATCCATCCATGCTTAATACTTTTGTTCTATGTACTGGCTCCCTCCTGAAAAGATAGGAAATGGCCAGTGAAGTTGACACCATGGATGGTGTAACTCAAGATCTTATCTAAATGACCGTCCTTTAAAAACAGTCTCCAGCTTCGCTACACAAGTATTTGCTGCTACATAATTGACATGCTGGACATCTAACATTACAATCAGAAGATGGAACTTCATGTTATCTGTAGCTATTTAAGATTATTACATGAAAAGCTTCCTATAAGACCATCTAACAACCATTGCATTGCTTATGGTTCGGAACACCAGCTAAAAAGTCAAATCTTAACATTGAAATGAGAATGAAAATAAAATATTTTAAAATAAGGGAATATGGAGACTTTCTGAAATAAATGTTATTAAAATTTTATGGCATCTTAAGGAAATATAGAAATAGGCAATTTATTTTAAAAACTTAACATTTCTTTCCAATTATTTTCTCACAAATGAAAAGGAACCACAAAACAAAATAAGATGTTTATCATTTTATTAGTCAAGATACAGATTAGATTTTGGTACTGAAAGACTATTAGAGTGGTTTATTGTGGAGGAAAACCAAATCCAAGTGATGGACCATCATGTAATTAAAATGTCAGAGCAGTAAATTGTGATGTGTGACTAGTACACACTCAAATCATGAACCAATATGATTTATTCTTCCTTCTTTTCTTTCTCTCTACACAAATGCCACTAACTGGTTAAAATTTGCAAATCTTTAATTACTAATCATGCACCATACATCTTTATGGAACTGACTTTTAGGGGTTTTTTTAAAATATTTTTAATCTCAAAGCACGGGGGAGATTAGAAATTGATTCAGTAATCACCTTAAAAGAAGAAAAAATGGGCAGTGAAAAGACATGCATTATTCCTGGGAAGATGAGAAGTTCCCATCTTTGATGTTAATCATCTGTTGTGCTGACCACTGGAAGAGGGCAAAGCCAAGTACATTTTTTTTCTTTGCAATCAGTTTTCATTTTTGTTACATGTTTTATTTGTGCAATTCAGTTACTTTTTTCTCTTGTTTTTTTTTTTTTGGTTCTTTGTTTTTCTTCTTCCTCATCATCACTTCATATGGGCAGTGAAAATTCAGAGGAGCGACAGGCAACTTCCCTGGGATTCCTGGGCCAGCAGCCACTGCGGTCTTCATAGCAGCCACCAGTGTAGCCCGTGCCACCCTGACCATTGCAGAGCTCCAGCCCCGACATCCCCAAGAGCGCCTCCTCCAAACAGCCCTCGTAATGTTCCAGGCTTTCTCTCTCATGGCTTTCATTTAATTTTCGTTTTCTCGCTGCTCTCTCCTCTCATTCATTCCATCACTGACTTCGTGGGTGTTGTGTGCCTGTTGAGTAGCAATGTATCATTTTTGATATGTCCTAGCTCTTTATATTTGTCATTAGGAAAGGATGTAAATGTTCTGAATGACTTGTATATACAGAAAATGACAGTTCAGAGCATTACACACTGTGATGTTCTCAGCTCCTTTTGTGTTTGTGGAATATCTTAGTGACATTTATGCCAGGAAGCTTCTATGAAGATGAGATGAGGTATCTGATGCATTGAATTGCTGCTTATGGAGAAAATTGTATTAATGTCTGTTTTTCATCTAAAGCAAAATTTAGAGTCTCTGTGTTCGTAAGTGCTTCAGAGGATCCTGCCGCTCCTTGGCATTGGTGGGATCCCATAGCACTAAGATGCCAAGCTCTGGCTCCAGCTCCAGGCTGGTGTCCGTCTGCTAGGGTACCCACCAGACACTGCTGTGCATCGTGTGATGTGATCTTTCTGGATTGTTGCTGTTTGGCGAATACGGCGGGCTCACCTAAGAATGCTCTGTGCCAAGTCTCCGCTCTCTTGCAGCAGCTTTGGTGTCCTCATCCTTCTCTCCTACCTCCATGAGTGCATACAGCCTGAGTTCCCTGAACATGGGAACCTTACCTCGAAGCCTCTACTCCACCAGCCCACGTGGAACCATGATGAGGAGGAGACTCAAAAAGAAAGACTTCAAAAGCTCATGTAAGTGAAATGTCAGCCAGTGTCATTTGGCCTGGAAAACACACACGGGTGTTGGGGGTCTTTAAAATCCTCAAGCCTATAGGCATAGTAGTGCCTGACTGATCAGGAAGATGCCAAGCAGCTCCGTGCCAAAGACCACTGATGGAATGTCTCTTAATTATAGCATGTTGATTGCACTGAGTAAAAATTGAGACTGAATTACTCCATACTCAAGAATTTCCCCTAGCTTTTAAGAGTGATTTTTGAGAGACAGCTAGAGCTGTCATCTATGAGTTCTCTCCCCAGATGCCCTCAATGACAGGAGCTGAGAACTCAGTCTGAGTTTTCCACATGGGTGGCAGGCACCCATTACTTGGATCATCACCACTGCATGGAAGCAGGCATCATCCTTGTAGGATGCAGACATCTTAGCCTGTCCCTCTTGTTCTGTTGATGTCAACTGAAGATATGGGTTACTTCCTTTAACATTCCTTTTCTATATTCTGGGTAGCTTTATACATGAAACCTTTGTTCTTAGCTTCCTCTGCACCCTAAAGCAGATTTGTAGAAATGATGCTCTGCTTTTGATGAAGGTAAGAATTTCATGCATTTATTTAATGTTATGGTAAGTTTCATACTACATTATGGTTCATGGCCCTTCCCTTCGTAGGTAGTAATTTTGAATGTTCTTTTCCAAACTGTAAATCTTCCCTGTACTTTCTTGTTTGAATTTTTTAAATTCTTTTTAATGCCGTTTACATATGTGAGAGGGATGTACATCCATGCAGGCCTCCAATTGTGTGGGGAAGGTCAGGTATGGAGGATGGTGGGTGGAAGAAATTTTCTTTCTCTCCTCTGTGTCCACAAAAGATGAGGAAGAAAGAGCCTGATGTCAAACTACATCAGCACCTGAGGGTCGGATACGGTCATTTGATGACACCTTAGAGATCCCGGTATGGGGAAGAATCTCCCAATGGTGTTACTTGAGTGGTTTTCATAATTCTGAGATATTATTGGTTTTGTTGAAACAGGATTGAGAAAAATCTTTCCAAGGTCCGTTGGCTGACAAATTCCACCTTAGTGCTTCCACGGACCCAGGAACATATTGCAAAGCTTAGACAGGAGAAATGTCCAGCTTGTTGTGCTTTCTATCCTCTGATGAGGCACCCAACATACTCTGCTAGCCTATGTGAGCTGGCTGTCATGTGTCCTGTATGCCACTGGACATGCTGTCCACTGCACAGGCATCAGCAATTGAGGAGGCCCAGTCTTGATATAGGCATTTCAAGGTCAGAGCACACATCGTGTGTTTTTCCCTGTGGTCATCATCTGAGTTCAGCAGTTTAGTTGGGGAATCCCTCAAGAAACCTTGCCTGGGGTGATCTCAAGCTTGACTATTGTGAGCACCAGCCAATATAGGGTCAGGTTGGTCTGTCACCTGTCCCAACCAGTATACATACCAGTGAATACAGTTGCCTGGCAAATTCTGCCCAGTCCCATATCTCATGTGAACCTATATATGCTGTATCCTACCACAGATCCAATCCTTATGCACACCAGGAGGTACTGCAGCCTAGTCAGGAAAAACCCCAACAATCCCCACCTGGCCCACCCCCAGACCCGGTTCTCATGTAACCTGGCAGATGCTATAGCCTAGCCCATCCCATCCCATACCCTTGTGGCTACAGCCTTGCCCAGCCTGGTCTTCCCACAGGCCCAGCTCTTAACTCACTTAGTGGCAGCTGCAACCCAGCTGAGAAGAAGCCAGAGTTCACCTACCAGGTCTGTTTCCAGCCCAAGGTCAGCGTGTGCTAGTAGGTGCTTTGATTCAACCTTGTATGGCGCACCCACAGTCACTCCAGCCCAGCCAGGAGTGATCCAAACCCTGGCCTGGTTCTTGTGCATGCCAGTGGTACTAAGGCCTGGCCCAGTCCAGATTGGCCCCAGACCCACGAATGCTGAAGAGTGCTGCGGCCCTGGCCAGCTCCTGTGCTCCCCAGAGGGAGCTGGATCCTAGTAGAGAATTTCCCCAAGTTCCCCTACTAGGCCTACTCCTAGCGCCAGATCTCACATGTGCTGACTGGTGCAATGGCCCTGCTTAGCATGGTCTGCCTTCAGTCCCAACCTTTGCATGTTCCAGTGAGAACTGCAACCTGGCCTCTCCCTACCTCCTCCTAGCCCCAGCTCCCATGGGTGTCGGTTGGGTTCTTATTAGGTGAGTTCCATGATCCAGTTTGGCTCAGCACATCGCCACCCCCAGCTTTCTGCTCAAACCAGTGGGTGCTGCAGTCCCACAGAGGCAGAGGCAAGCCCACAAGCAGAATCTGCCCCAAGGTCTAGTTCTTTTGCATTCTGATGAGTGCTGAGGCTTAGCTTGTCATGGCCCATCCCTTCTCCAACACTCACAGATGGGTACTGCAGCCTAGCCCAGGCAGGCGTGTTCCATAGCCCCAGGTTTTGAGTGCACCAACAGGCAGTGGGCAATGCTGTTTAGCCCAGCCCAGGTCTCCCATGTGGGAAGGTGTGTTGGCCTGACCCAGACAGGCCCTTCAGTTTACCCTCCTTAAACCACTCCATCTCAATTCCTTGCCTACCTGTGAGTGCAGTGACTTAGTCTGTGGAAGGCTCCAAAATCAGCCCTTCCCTATCAAGCTTGCTTTTGGCCACTCCCACTCTAGTATGTCCCTGGACTCCATTTGCTGTACGGTCTGCAGCCCCTCCCACTCACCTGCTTGTGAGGCCAGGGTAGTGTATCTCAGCCCAGTATTCCCTAGCCCAGAATGCCCACCAGCTACTGGCTGCTTTTCTCCCAGCAGTGTAGTGCTTGCATAGGTACAAAGCAACCTAGGCAGCTGCCTACAACTGGGGTTTTCCCCAAGTTTCTAATACTTTTCCCCATGACCCTACTACTATTATGTGTGTTTCTCCTACCCACTGCAGCCTTAGAAATATTGAAAGGATGCTTGTTTTCCAACATGTATCCTAAAGCCCAAGAATTTTAATAGGATTCTTGGAAATAGGATTTTCTGGGGTAGCCAAGCACAACACAGACCTGAAAAGAGCAGGAAGGTTAGTAGGCTACTTACTTTGAGATAGTCAGACAGATAGTATGTACAAGGGAAAGAGACATGATAATTGAATGTTTTAGCAAGTCAGAATCACCTCCCGTCAATTTTCTTCTGCTGATATGGATTTTAATAATCATAATCTCTCATCATCACCATAGTACTTTTGAAGACAGACAATGTTCCTACCTTTCCAATCAGATCTAACCATAGTTTAGAGAAGTATATTTCTTGTCCTGTAGCCCTTTTAATAGTCATGATTATAATTCCTGGAGAGAAACTCAAAGGATAAGAGGTCTGTTCCTGTACTTACCATGGGAACAAATATACAGAGCACCCTTAGGTAATCCCAGACCAGACCCAAATAATCCCAAGGCTGATACTGATAAGAGAATGTTCTTGTGAAGAGAGATTGGACTTATTTATGTCTGAACTTATTTGCCAAAAATTCATCTTCCCTTGAAGAAAGTGCCTAGCTCCTAAATCCCACAGATGCCACTGTTCATGCTGAGCAATAGTCATTCCCCACCTCGGAAGAGGTCCCTTCATGGGCAGAGGCATGAAGCATTCCTTACCAAAAAAGTCATTGACAAATATGAGACTTCCACGGTGGACTTTCCTATCCTTTTACACATAGGTTGATATATTGGCCTTAGCATTTAATGTGACAGTAAATTTGAAATTGGGAAAATGGAATGTTGAGTTTAGTCAAAATTGGAACAAATTACTTCTGGAGTCCGTGTGTCTCTGGACTGACACTAGCATAAATTCTTTGCTCTGGAAGAAACCAGCTAAAGGCAAAATAGTGATCTTGTTATGAGCCTAGACTCTGGAACCAGGCTGCTTAGGTTCTCATTTCAGCTCATTTTTTTCTAGGTATAGAACCTTGAGCAAGTTAAAGCTTTCTGTATCTTGCCTGAAAAGATGGATAATAGCAACACTTATGTGCTTGACTAGTTGTGAAGATTGTATGATATATTGTGTGTGTACCCATATAGGAGGGTATTTCAAAAACCTCATGGGAAAATGGAATTAAAAGATATTTATTGTAGCACAAAGATTGAAATTCACATATAGCATAAGCAATAAGCACTGTTTAACTTGGCCTGAATTTGCCGTGTGTGAAAATATGCTGACATTACTTTCAAATTTAGACTTTTTTTTCACAGTAGTTCAGCTTTGATATAATACATAGACTTTGAGTCTTTCATGTAATTAATGCCTTCAGTTCTTGAGATAGATATATGTATATGAAACACTTTTAATGTCTATTTATTTTCGTGTATCTGAAAGGCAGGGAGAGAAAGAGACAGAGATTCAGAGACAGAAGTGGATATTTACCCTCCTTTATGCTTTAGTTTTGAAATGCCTTTTAACAGCTGGGCCTGCACCAGGGTTAAACCAGGAGCCTGCAAAACCATATGACTATCCCCTGGGCGGGGGTCCAATCCCTTAAGCCTTCATCTGATGCTCTCCCAGGATGCATTAGCAAGAAACCAGACCTGAAGCCAAGTAGCTAAAACTCAAAGCAGCACTCCTAATGCATGCCTCTTGAGTACATTCCACAATGCCCAGCCTGGATATGGAGTTTTATGCGCATCATGATTTGATGAGCAGTACTTATCCCTGACAGAAACGGCCTTACAGTCCTGAGCAGGGAAAAGCAGTTTTGGTGAATTCCTAAAGTTTGTACTGCTGCTTCCAATGCTAACCATTTGTGTTGGGTAAGACTTGCTGTGTTGATTAATGATGTTAATACAAGTGAATGACAGTATGTTTGGCTGTCTCAACTTGATGTAATCACATATCTTGAATTTTGTAGTAGAAAGCAAAGCTAAGGCGATACTGTCATGATTATCCACTGTCAACTCAAACATTCTCCACCGAATAAGCACATTACTCTCTAAGCAGAGGAAGCACAAATGGAAATCTGGTTCAGAAATTTCTAGCAGTTCACATTTGCTGTAGACATTAGCTGCTGGATCACCATTGACCATATGATAGGAAAATGTTTATAAATGTATTAACAGATCTTGTTTCATGTTTTGATCAGTTAGACCACAAATACTATGAGCTTTATTTCAAAATTAAAGACACCTTAAAAAATGATAGTACTCCAAATCTGGGGGGAAATAGCTAAGGTTTCCTTTTCTTTGTTTATTGCTTAAGATTGGTGCAATTACATTAGATATAAAGGTCATCTCAAATAACGTAATAAAAATGTTATTGCCACTCTTACTATACTGTGGTTTATTTCTGCCACTTTATTTATGTCTTTATTCTGTGTACCATTTACTGCCCCTTTTCTAACTCTTAGGTTTCTATAGCAACCAGACATTTGTATGGGTGGTGAATCACGGCAAAAGTCTCAAACACAATAAAAAGTCTTGTTGCTGTATTGGTGATGAGGTGAGGCCAAAGCTAACAATGAAAAGCAAGCCACATGTTTTCAGAGCGAAGGAAGGACAGGGCCAGAAGAGAATAAAAAGACTGCAACAACATGTTCTAAGGGTTGAAATAGGAAGGTGCCCAGTTTGTTTCCCAAGAAGGGTGACATGCCACGTCCTGGCCTCAGGGAGCATCACAAAGCCTGGGAGGACTACAGAGCCGTGTCATAGACAGCCTGCCACGCAGGCCAGGGCTCCTTGCAGAATGGCAGCCTGACTGGGGAGTGGTTTTGGCTAAATCCCCTCTTTTTTGCTTCCTGCTGCACAGAGCCACTGGAGAGCCCTGGCTTGTGCCCAGTGACCCTGAATTACAGCAGAGTAGCTATCAGAGCACATTCCCAGAATGGTTTCTCCTTGTTTTGTCATCGTCACTTACTACTGGGAAGAGTGACGTTGAAAAGGGTTGGAAGGAAGAAAATGAGAAAACCTTACAACTTATGCAGTCCCTTCCGCAGACCCCTGAGAAAACAACAGAAGATAAAGACAATTAATGGTAAGCTTTTACAAGTGACTATGTGAGCAGCCGGCAAAGGGGACTCTCTTCATTTACCATGGGGAGCTGTTGGACCCTCTGTCTGCCCCCCTGTGCTGAGAGCTACATGATACATAATATGTTGAGTCCATAGCAGATCAACTGTAATATAGAATATCTTTGTGAGATCACAAATTGCAGGATCAAATTATAGAAACATTATGTTAGTATCTCTCTTTTTTCTTTACACTTTTTAAATATTCCTCATATCTGATAATAAATCTGTCAAGCCTTCTAAATTAAGTAAAAGTTTGGCAGAATTTTCAACCTGTACCGCCAAATAAGTACCTTTGCCCCCCACCCAAGCCCTATCCCTTGTCTGCCTTATGGTGTGAAAGACAAGAAAGAACAAAACCACAGTCATTCATTGCAACCCTGCCTGAACAGTTGTGAACAGAACCCTCCAAACATGAATGGAAACTGGCAGAGCAGATGCAAATCCCAAACACGATCTCAACACCCAGCAGTTAGCAGGATTCAGAAATAGGGTGTTACAGTGTAATCACTGTGGACTTTAGCTTGACTGGAAATAGGCCCCCAACAAGCTAGAGCCAGCAGCTCATAGTCTTGTCACCTGGAGAGCTTGCAGGTACCCTCTGTTGCAGAGAAAATCTATGCAGATTTGAAACAGCAGGATGATAATTCATAAATCATCTTTGTTTTCTGTTGCTGGTTGATCACATTAACAAAGCAGGGTGATCAAACTAATCTTTTCAATTCTAAGTAATGTTGGTTTTGCTTTTGACTCATCATCTTTAAATCTAGGAGTTATCTTTTTATATATGTGGAAGTAGTTTTTAAGGCTTTAACGTTTGTAAGTATTAAACACAATTTCAAGTAAAATGTTATTGCTTCAATGTTTCAGACTACTTTCAGAGATAATGTAAAAACCTTTATTATTTAAAATAATCCTGTACTTTTAATGTAAGTAATAAGTTTATATAACTATAAAAGTGCATGCTGCATACGTTTATTAAATATAAATTAAGTTTTCTACTACTTTCTTTCACCTAAACTTGCCTCCAGATAGAGCATATAAGTTTGATAATGCCTACAGTGAATTAGCATTTATTTCTACTTACAAAATCTCCAAGAAAATGAAGTTCTTCAACTCTTTTTTCTATTCTAGCAGTTATAGCAACTCTCTTCTTTTTGGAGATCTTTATTATGTATAATCTCACCCCACCTGTTAGTAGCAAATCGATTTGGATCTTCTTGGTTCTTTCTTAGCAAATGGATATGCAGCTGACTTGATGGTTCAAAAGCAGGTCTTTTTTAAAGATTTATTTATTTTTATTGGAAAGGCAGATATACAGAGAGGAGGACAAACAGAGAGGAAGATCTTCCATCTGATGGTTCACTCCCCAAGTAAGCACAGTGGTTGGAGCTGAGCCAGTCTGAAGCCAGGAGCCAGGGGCTCTGCCAGGTCTCCCATGCCGGTGCAGGATCCCAAGGAATTGGGCTGTCCTTCACTGCTTTTCCAGGCCACAAGTAGGGAGCTGGATGGGAAGCAGGGCCACCAGGATTAAAACTGGCACCCATATGGGATCCCGGGGGCACGCGAGGCGAGGACCTTAACCACTGTGCCACCATGCTGGGCCCCAAAGACAGTTTTTAACTTCAATTAAGTAGTTCAAAAGTCCATTCATATGTGAAACCTCCAATGGGAAAAATATCAGTGTGAGTCTATAAAATGATTCATTAGAGGTAAAGTAATGCTGTGGAAAGCCTAAGTTTTGTCTAGATAATGAGTGGGTGTAGCTTGCCGAAGAGATGAACCACTAACGTTATAATCCTGTCTACTGAGAGTAATAACATGGAAGGAATACAACCCTCCAAATTGCCCTGATGGAAAATAGCAACTGCTGGTGGTTTTGTGCCACTTGTAGCAAAAAGTATGATCTGAAAAGCAATCAAAATGAACTCACTAACAAAACCATCCCCCCAAAATGTGGCATGAATTAGATATGATGCCCCATATGTACCACATAGCAAATGTGGGTTACAACTGTGAAGAGTTTAGTACTAGAAGTTGTGTTCCCTTTTATCCCCTGTTTTGGCTCCTATAACCCGAATCCATCCAGCACAGGATGGCGATGGTGATTCACTACTTTTCCTTCCCATGCCCTGTCAGCTACACTGATACATCATGGAAGAGCTTGGGTTGAGGAGAACCACTTCCAGTTCCTTGTGTTAGCTATGAAGCATTTACATGAAATATTGGTTCCAAAAAGGAAGATATAGATTATATCCAAAATTAATTCCTTATTTATCTCACATGTATTGAATGTTTCACACACTGGCATGTGAGATATTACAAAATCTGGTCCTAGCCTTAGAAGAATTCAGTGTCAAATAGAGAAACAGAAGCAAGCAGGTAAAAACCCAACAAATGCTGAAATAGAAGTATGTGTTATAAATGTAGTTATTTTAGAAATATGAACATATAATTTCGCCTGAATGTTGGCAAAAGGATATTGGAAAATCCAAGGGAAGTGCTACAAGAGTAGAGGAAGCAGTACAGACAAAGAGACCTTGTTGTGCAAGCAGGAGAAGGGCATGACATAAAGGAACATGAGACTGGACGGATGCACGATGAACTAGTTAAGTATCTTCTGTGTTCTACCAGAATCAAAAAGTTTGTTCTGTAGAAAATAGAAAACCACTGGAAGATTCTAAAGGGGGATGAGCTTTGCATATTAGAAAAGCTATCCTGGCAGTTGACATGGTGGAGGCTATTGGCATAAGACAAAATGCAGTAACACTGGATAGAGGTTAAAAAGCAATCTCCAGCAGCAATTATGACATCCTATGTTGAAGTCTCATCTTGAAAGAAGGACTCATCTGACAATTGCACGCAGACACACATGAGCACTGGCCATGGATCAGAAATTCTGCATGCTGAAAAAATTGGGCCAAAAATAATGGAAACATAATTAAGGAAAGCAGGAAGGGAAAAGAGGATTTATGGGAGGTGTATTTCAATGGTCATCCTGAGAAATCTTAGCAACTGGTTGAATTTGAGACCACAAGGAGTTTTAAGTCTGAGGCGTCTCTCAGATTTCAAGCCTGGAAAACTTGTAAACAGGATGGCTTCATTAAGAGATCATAGAGAGGCAATGAAAGGGAAAATGATTCAAACTGAAAATGTTGACTTCAGGAAGTCGATGAAATGTGTTTCTGGCTAGTATATCTGTGAATTGAGGAATTGGAGAGAAACTAGAAGAATAAATTTGAGAAGATCCAGGGAGGGAGTTTTCAAAATGTTTCTAGAAAAATGAAGTTATAAGCTATGCCTACTTAATGCAAAAATAAGATTTATTGTATTTATCTTAAAGGTAGAGTTAGAGAGAGAGGAGAGATAGTTTTCCATCTTTTGTTCACAGATGATCACAATGGCTAGGGCTAGATCAGAAACTTCTTCCAGGTCTCCAATATGGATACAAAAACCCAAGCATTTGAGCCATCTCCCGCTGCTTTTCCCGGAAGTGGAACAGCCAGGTCTCAAACCTACACCTATGCGGAATACCCAGTGTCATAGGAATAGGTTTTATCTGGCATGCCACAATGCCACAGCAATCTAAAACTTTATAGTTTGTACATTGTTTTTATAATACATGTTTTCCATAAACTTTCCAGACACTGTCATTTGTGCCAAAGTCACATCACTGAGTATTTTGGAAGAGAATGAGGGAAAGGATGGGCTAGAGTAGACTTTGGATGACTTTCATTTTGAGTGCAGCTTCGTGGAAACCTAGAGAGCAATTTCAGAAAGAAATGGGTGGTCAGCTGCTACAGGGAAGGTTACGGGGACTGAGGGTATTATTCACAGCAACCAGAAAGTCATCGATGAAAGCAGTGTTAGAAGAATGATAGAGGACACAAATTTCAAAGCATTTAAGAATCCATACGACTCTCTAGACAGAGGTCAGAAAACCAGTGGAGTGAATAGAAAAGTTTGAAAAGCAGCGATAGAGGTTTTTGTGGCACAAAAAATTACTGAAGAGATACAGAGAGTACTGTGAAAAACACTAAAAGGAGCAGTTAGCCTTGAAAAACAAGGAAATATACCCTGAAGTGAGTAAATAAGAAAAAGAAGGAAAGAACAGTTGATTTGGTAAGTAGTTGAAATTGAGAATAATTTTTGTCAAAGGACTCTTACAAATCATTACACTTTTTTCAATCTTGAAATAAAGAAGGTTTGATGGATTAAAATGTTTGAGACAAATACTGTAAGGAATCAAATACGATGGCAAAATATTGGTCTACAACAGGATTCCAGGGCTCAGTAGACATAAATGAATTGATAGTAACTTTGTATAGCACATTACAAGACAGCATCAAATATTAAAGTATTCCATATCTTTTGAGGTTTAAAAATCTCTGGTTACTAATAGATATGTCATTGAAATGGTCACTAAAATTTCAGATGGAATGTGTGGAGAAATGATGACAGTAAAGGCTACGGCTTCCCAATCACAGCCCCAGGAATCCCATGTGACGCCAAGGGGAGGCTAGTGTGATGTCCCATTTCTACCCCCGTTACAGTACCTCTGCTTTTATCTGGGGAAAAAAAAAAAAACATTAGATACTTCTTTTTGAAGGAAAAAAATTTACTGCTAAAAATATGTTTTGAAAACCATTAGGAGACAAGTAATAGGAAATGGGACTGTAAGTCTAATTAAGGTACTCTTGCAGGGATTGGAAAACGAGATTTTTTTAGAGACTTAAAGTATTGAGATTTTGGAGATCTTTCCTTTCTGAAGCAAGCTGTTGCCCAGCTCGGGTTTCTGCTGGAAGAAAGCTGTAATGGGTAGAATTGTTTATAAGTGCATTGAGATTCCTAGAAAACCAGAAAGTCAGCACATTAAAACATTGCCATCACGTCAAAGACACTGATGAAAAAGTGGAGCTGTAGCTTAGCAGAGGTGGACTAAGAAGCAAATCTTGAAATTACCAAGGAAATAGGAGGGATTTATAGGTACAAAATGATGGATTTGAAGGCGAAGTAAAGCAGATATAATTTTTAAAAAATAAAAATGTAAGTAGGTGCTGTTTGAAAGGACAGCACCACGCGCAGGAAAGAGGGAATGTGATGATCCTTTCTTCCTCCTTGCATGTATTTGGAGGAAATGGCAGGGAAATGGCTTTCAGTTTCTGGTGTCAGGTTGTAGTTAAAGCAGGAGGGGACAGAGGATGCATTTGGAAGCAAGAGATTGTGTGATGGAGGACACTGCAGGCAGAGAGCCTGTGTACAGAGAGCACAGGTACCCTGATTCAGTAGGCAGCGCTGAGAGGGGAATCCAGCGGCCCTGTCATAAAGGGATAGATGGAAAACAGAGATGTCTGCCTAGAGGCTTACGGAAGTACTGGAGAAGAGACATGGATGAAGTAGGAGACCCAAGGGGAAAGATTTAAAAATGGAAGAGACCAAATTTAGGGTAACAGGAATGCACAGACTTTAGATGACTCCGTCATGCCAACCCAGTGCAAGAGGATGGGTGAGGATCAGCACAGCTGCACTGTGCCTGAAGCTAGGTGTAAATTAATTTCTTCTTCAAAGCTAAGTTTCAGTTTGTTTGGAGAAAGTTAGTGGTCCTCAAACACAGATGGCTAGTTCAAATAGTCCATTCCTTTTTCCTAGACAATATACAGAAACATAAAGAAATGGAATGACTTATCCCCAAGGCAACCCCATCTGGTGCTGGTGATACAGCCAGGGTTTAAACCTATGTACCTTGACCCCAAGAACATCTTTTTCCTGCATTCCCACAACTGTTTCTGATTTGAAGAATGAGACAATAGAGATGGCTGCATTGTTATTTTGACTTAAACATAACAAATATTGGGGGCTTCATCTATTTTGTTCAGTCCTGACTACACTTTTTACTGCAAAAGCAAAACTTAACCTCTTACCATTGCCAGGTAGTTTATGTTCAAAGATACTGTCTGTTATGGAAATGCTAGAATTATGTGTATTTGCTCCAAACTCATTGTTTTTCATGTTGCTTCCTCCAGTGTCTTTAGCCTCTAGCACAGTGGGACTGGCTGGCCAGGTTGTCCACACAGAAACTACGGAAGTTGTGCTGACAGCAGATCCTGTCACAGGATTTGGGATCCAACTGCAGGGCAGTGTGTTTGCCACAGAGACTCTTGCTTCTCCACCTCTGATTTCTTACATCGAAGCTGACAGCCCAGCAGAGAGGTGACACATTTTTCATGGCAGCTGTTTTTTTTTTTTTTTCTGCTCTGCATTTCTAGAACTGGCTATCTTTGAATGGCTAATAAATTATGAAACAGTGCTCAATGAAGGAAATGCAGAACATAATGAACGCTCTGTTCTGACGATACAATTTTATGGTTTTGATTGAATTTGAGAATAATAAGCATAGATGCCTTTATCTAGAAAATTTTTTCTATGAGGGGACTAGAGGCTATATTAATTAACAAGAAAATCCATGAGAAAAATCTGAAGTTTAAGCTTTAATAACTTCTCTGTTACACAGGAATGTACATTTATCTTTATATATAGTTTCAGCTCATGGTATAACAATAGCATGGTTATAAATTATTAATCACTTTTATGGAATAATTTAGGATTCCTTTATTCACAGTATTAACCATGAAATCAGCAAAAGAACAGACCTTGACATTTACCTAGAATGATATCCACAGTATTGGATAAGCAAGAACAAATGGTTATGTTATTTTTCAAGAATCAAACACAAATTTGGCAAATTCAATTTGAAAATTATTAACATGCAACTTCTAACATGTGATTTTAAATTAGATGTGGGGTGCTACAGATTGGAGACAGAGTGATGGCCATTAATGGAATTCCGACTGAAGATAGCACCTTTGAGGAAGCCAATCAGCTCCTCCGAGACTCTTCTATCACCAGCAAGGTCACCCTGGAAATCGAGTTTGATGTCGCAGGTATAAAAATAATTTTATGTCCATGGCAGTTAGGAGTGGGCTGTGTGAATTATATTGGTTATGTGGCAGAAAGGGAATTTTTTAATACACTGAGCATGTTTTTGTTTAAGAGGTTTGGGTGTATTTTGATTTGAGCATTGTTTTTGTTTTATTCATTAAAATGTCACTGCAAGAGCACCTGAAAACAAATGTGACAAATTGAGTAAGTAATAGCTACTATAGAGGCGAATTTGAAAACATCAGATAGTCTTTATTTTTTCTAACTTTCCCTTAATATGCTGGAGAAACCACATCCTTCAGTCACAGAGGTAGGGGGAGTCTGACACTTCTCATTGCAAAAAGAAAAAAAAAAAAAAGAAAGTTCTATAGGGAGCAATGAAAATTCATTAGATGGATTTGTACAATCCCAGTAGGCGTGTATTTGGCCTTTAATGTTCAAGAGAAATTACACCAGACATTTGTTTAAAAATGATGGAAAGGCGTTATTAATACTCTTGCAGTAGGGGTCAAGACTACTTCTATAGCGGAGAGAGACTGAACTCAATCCTAGCTACAGCCAGGGCAGATGAGGATTTTTATATAGCATTTGGAGAGGTCAAGACATCATTAGATAAAAAAATTAGCAAGAGGGACTAAATTGCATATCAAGTGGCAGGACAATTCTATTCTCAGAAGGAATTTTATCAAATCTCCCAGGTCCAAGGCCTAGGACAAGAAAAAAGCCCAATCAACAAGAGGGCTCAGAGAAGCCCAACTAAAGTCTGGTCATGGAGGGAGTTGTAGTCAGTGGCTGACAGGTATGTGGAATAAGGAAGTTGTCTTCCTAGAGTGAAATGTGACCCCACACACTTAAGAACCTATCCCAGTCAATAAAAATATGGTTTTAGACCCAAGTACTAAATTATGCAAATATTTGCATAGTATTTACAAGATTACTTCATCAAGTTTGTAGAAAAACTGAATTAAGATGTAATCTTATTTTAATGCAATAATTGTGAAGTCCAAGCATAGTATTTTCATAATATGTATTTCCATGAACTTTTTGGAAACCCTTCATACTATGGAACAGTTATTTCATTGAATACATACAAATAATGGCAAACAGAAAAGACAGATCATTATAATACTATAAAAATTATCACAGAAGTATTTATCAAGTGCTTAAGCCGTGGACTGTGTCTTATTCCATAAAAGTTATAGAAGTGACAGTTTTGATTTGCTCAGACACTGAGGCACACACAGTGACTAGCAGGGCTGTAATTTTAGTTTAAGCAAGCTAACTTCCAAAGCCATATCCTAACTACTCTTCAATAGTGCCTAGGTATCAAAGACTTTAAATTGGTGAGAAAAGACAATTAAATAAAATAACAATGTAGTAGACTGGATTTACAAAAGTCTATGGTTCTTAAGAAAACTGAGTATAGTGAGAGAAATGAGGTAGCAGAGCTGCTGGCTGCCAAATTAAAGTCAAAGCATCAGTTGGAAGTTTCAGAAGTCAAGTAAGTATCCAAGTAGTGAGTTACCTGAGTGGAAAGAGGGTTAAGACCATAGGAAAATCTGAAGATTGAGAATTCAGTATGAGGGAAGGACCACTCCCACAGTAAAATCTCTCAGAATGATAGGATAAAATTAAGTGAAAATATGTAAAGGTTACTTTCATTGGATATTACGAGAACAGGACTTGGAATGAGGAGGAATGCGAAATAGCTACATCGGATATGCCGCACACATGGTCATCAGAAGGTCTTAGCAGAGCTGTATCCGCTGCCTCCTGGACAGCTCTTTCTGAGAAGTTTGGTGTTCTGCTGCTTGCATTCAGGTCTTTCTTCACATACCACTTGCCTTGAAAAGATTTCTTGACCCTCCATCTTTCTCTACCTGACACAGCTTATAATTCTTCTTGACTCTTCTTGTGCCTCTTAGATTATTTTCTTCAGTGGAAAAGTGTGTAATGTCAACTTTTTTGTACCTGTTGTTCACAACTAGCCCATCAGCTCCCCAAGTAGTGCTTGGAATTACAAGAAACTGCTTGGACTTGGTGAAATAATGGATGAATGGATCACTGAATTGAAGTTGACTCAGCTGTGGGACTGAGGGACTGAGGGACGTGAGGTGGTCCCCACATTCTTTGGTGGCTCTTGGTCTCTCAGTACTATTTGCTTGTGCAATGCTCCATTTGTGTCTGTGGGTGATTTTTTTTTTAACATTGTTTACATAGTTGAGAGAAATACACACCCATATGAACCTCTGATTAGGTTGGGAAGGGTCATGTGTAAAAGAAGGTGGGTGGCACCTATGTTTCAGTATTTATTATTTTTTTTTCTCCTGTGTCCACAAATGAGGAGGGGGAGAGGATGCACCTTGCTGTCAAACCACACCAGCATACAGGAATGGGGGATGGTACTTTAAAGACCCCCTAAAAACCCCAATGTGGCGAACAGTGTTTGTAGGGTGTTACCTGAAAGATTATGGTGTTTCTTACAGTGCCCAGCCAGTCTACCACAGGCCGGATCCTCATGCATACCAGACTACTAGCCGTGGTCTAGTAGAGAAAACTCCCAATAACCTATACCAGGCCCGCCCCAGCCCAGGTTTTTGCATGTGCCAACCTCTGCTATGTGCTAACCCAGCCTAGCCCACATCCAATCTGGCTTTCCTGCATACCCACGGGTGCTGTTGCCCTCATGTATTCTGACAGATGCCGCTACCTTGCCATGCTTGGCCCACCCCCAGCCCCTGATTCTTGTGCTCACCAGTGATAGGTACAGTTTAGCAGGGGTATACCCACAGTTCCCCTGCCAGCCATGTTCCCAGCCTCTGATCTTTTGCCTGTCTGGGGTTACTGTGGTCCAACCTGACATGACTCACATCCAGTCCTGGCACTTGCCAGCTGGTACTGTGATCTAGCTTGGCTGGTCTGCATCCATCAAGGGTTTGGGCATGTCAGTGGGTACAGCAGCCTAGCCCAACCTGGCTGACCCTCAGCCCTCATGTGAACTGGTGGGTATTCCAACTAGCCTGGCCTGCACTCTATCCTGGCTCCCACTCATGCCAGTGTGTGCTATAGACTGACATTGCCCAGCCTGCTCCCAGACCCAGCTCACACATGTACCTCTGCTACAGCTCAGCATGGTATAGCCCTGGCTCTCATGCTTCCCAGTGGCAGATATGGCCTAAAAGAGGAGTTCCCCACATTTCCCTACCAGGCCTTCCCCCAGTCCTTATCCTACTTGTGCCATTGGTTGCTGCTGACCAAACTAATATGGCAAGGCCTAGTCCTGGCACTGACCAGTGGGTTCTGTGGCCTAGCCCAGCTGACCCACACCCATTCTTGCTCTCATTCATGAGTGCTACAGCCTAACTCAGCCTGACCCATCCCCAGACCTGGTTCTCGTGTGATCCAGTGAGTACCACATCAGCCTGGCCTTTCCCACACCCATTCTGGTTCTTGTGAGGATCAGCAGGTGCTGGAGCCCAGCCCAGTTGCCCATCCCCAGACCCAAGCCCACACATAGTTATGGGAGCTGAAGCCTAGTCCAGCCTGGTCCACAGCTCCAGCTCTCGCATTCATCAATGAGAAGTGCATGCCAGCACAGAGAACCCAGAGTTCCTAGCCAGCATGTGCTGGCTTGTGCTTCGACCCAGCTGGTATGGCCTACCTACAGTATTTGCTCTTGCTGGCAAGTGTTGCAGCCTAACCCAGGCCAGTCCATCTAGGCATTGCCTGAAACCCATCTTGGTTCTCATGTATGCCAGCAGGTTCTAAGGCCTAGCCTAGCACAGCCTCTTCCCATACCCAGCCTACACAAACACTGGAAAGTGCTGCCCCCAGCCCTGGCTCCTGGGCTCCCCAGAAGGAGCTGCATCCTAGCAGGGTAGTTGCCTACTAGATTATTTGCCTGCTAGAGTAGTTTTTCTACCAAGCCTGCTCCCAGCCCTGGATGTCATGTGTACCAGTGGAGGCAGTGGTCCTGTTTGGCATAGGCTGCCCTCAGTCCTGACCCCTATATGTGCCATGGGATTTGCAGCCTGGCCCAGACCAACATTCTCTAAGTCCAAGCCCCAATGAGTGTCAGGTGGATTCCTATCAGGTGAATTCCATGGCCCAGCAGATGCTGCATTACACAAAGAGGCAAGCCACAATTCCCCTATAAAATCTGCCTCTAGATCCAGTTCTCTTGTGTTCTCATGGGTTCTGAGGCCCAGCCTGACATGGCCCACTCAGTGCTCCAGCATTCATGGGCTGGTACTGTGAACCATCCCAGCCAGACATGCCTTCCAGCTATAGCATTTATGAGTACCAGGGGTGGCAGATGATGCTATTTAGCCCAGTGTAAGTCTTATACATGGACGGGTGCCTTGAACTGAAGCAGCAAGGCCCTCCAGCTTCCCCCCATTGAGCACTCTGTCTCAGCTGCCTTACCTGCTCATGAGTACAGTGACCCAGCCTGTGCAAGATCCCAGAGATCATTCATTCCCTTAGCTGTTCCCACTGCAACATGTCCCCAGACCCCTTCCCTAGGCAATCTGCACCCTCTCCCCCACCTGGGGGCTGGGCTGGGGTGCAATGTCTTGACCCAAGTTTCCTGCCTCCCCCACTTATCTTTTAAAAATAATAACAAAAGAAGGAAAGAAAAAAAATAATCAGCAGCAGCAACTATGTTGACATACTGGCATAATTAACACGGATTTGGCATTAACCAGGCCCAGAATGCCAGGGAGCTATTGGCCGCTTTTCTCCCAAAAGTGTAACACTTTCCTAAGCACAAGGCAACCTAGGCAGTTGCCCACAGCTGGGGTCTGGAGACTATTTTTTAAATTTTTACATATTTATTGTTTCACTTTTAGTATATATGCTGTTGAAGCGAGCACTATTTTATGTGTTTATTTTTTTCTACATGTTTATCACAATGACAATTTTAACAAATGGCAAGTAGTAATTAATAATAACAAAACATAAAAATAAACAAGCAAAAAATGAAGAAACCTGTTCCTCTCGTATAATAATAAAAAAGGACGCACTAACCAAATCTCAGAGTGTCACTCGAGCACTGCAGAAAAAAGAATGTAGACAAACTTTCTCTTTTTGTTGTGTATGGTTGTTCCATCTTCACTAAGGTGAAAGGAAGGAAGAATGCAACTGTCCCAGTTAATGTTTGGTAGCCTCCTTTTCCAGTCGGATGGTAGTAAAAGTGTAGTTTTCGGGAAAGGCTGGCCTGCGTGCCCGCAACCTTCTTACTAAACTGACAGAGCATTCCTGATGAAAGTTTCCTTATAAATGCAATGCCTGAATTTATGTGTGAATGCGGAAACTGGGAAACTGAGGCTCAGTTAGGGAAACCCAAGATCTTATAGATCCTGGGTCTATAGATTTCCGTGTAGTTTACACTGCCTCTCCAAACAGATGTTAAAATGCAGTATCTGTGTGTTTACTTGTGCTATAAATGCAGTTCTATTTATTTGTATCCTTGAAATTGTCTCATTGTTTAGTGAATACTTAATTTACATGTATATTTTATGTTTTGTTGATTGAGTATTTTAATTAAGTTTAAACTCCTAAAAAAAATAGGAACAATATCTATTCAATACCCAGCTTACTTAATAAGGCACAGGGGAAACTCCTGTGATGTCTCCCCTTGCCCTTGTTGCAGAAAGCAACAAATAGATAGAAATAATTGGTAGAACAAGAAAAAATAGATTCCAGTCTGTTATTACTTTCTGCTTTGCCTGTGTCAGACATCACCATTTGTTATCTGCATTCTCTCCAACAACCCAGACATAACATCAGAATCCTCAATGAAATACTCTAGTTAGTGACTACTCATCTAACAGAATCTGTTGAAAATTTAGGATCAAAAAATATCTTCAGCCAATCAAGAATTTGGGACCTCAGTGGGGTAGCTCTTGAGCCGTCCCTTCTGCATTCACTCCCGACTGTCTCAATGTGAGCCATCCCTTTCCAAAACTCTTCCTCTGAGATATTTATAACCAGATATTCATTCTCAGATCCTTGGATCTCAGGTACTATCTCTATTTTATAAATATTTGAAGTCACAGAAAATGTTTAAAGGCGTGACTGTGAGTACAATTTCGACTGAACTTTAAATAAAATAAAAATAACTTTAAATAAGTGCTATTCTGCAAACATAATCACTTCAATGGAAATTATTTTTGGTTAAAGGTGCTCCTAACTACATAACTTTATTGTATTTATTAATAAATGCTTAATTTTAATATTTATCTACCAAAATGTCTTAGTTTGATAAAATTGTTACAAGATATGCACAATGTACATTTTCCTTTGTTTAATACTGATATTTCTACCTAAAATAAATACCATCTGTACTTGAAGTTTCAAGTTTGAACTCTGAAGGTTATTTTTAGATAAAACACAGCTTTATCTTAGAAGTCTCAGTGAAAATCTTATGAGATGGTGTTTGCTGTCATTATTGGATCCACCCCAACCCCCTTGCCTTTCTGAATGGATGGGAGTTAAGCCTTGACTTATCCCCACTGAGGGAGTCCTGCTTGATGGATTATCATGTGGCGGTTATCTGGTTCTGCCAACAGTGACTGCTTCGGGCAGAAATGAAGGAAGGAAATCTTTGTTTACCCGAATGTGTTTTTAATTATGGTATTAACAAGATAAAGCAAAGCCAGGGGTGTGCACAATAATCTCAAGGGAGTCTAAGAAAATAAACATCATTTATTCTCAGATGCTGTTGACTTACTCTAAACCTGATGTTTTTCCAAATATTGGATGTTTTTCCCCTGTAGTAGTATTTCTTCATGAAACCCCAAATTAAATGGACCTTTGCTTTTACAGCCAAATAATCATGCAATGAAAAACTAACAAATAGAAAATAAATCATGTTGACATTTAAAGATTAAAATGAAGCCACAGCTTGATCAAAAAGATTCATTTGTTGGTATTTGTTTATCATTATGAATATTTCAAATATTATGTAGTCAAATGTGATCCATTACTGTTTTCCTGGAAGTGATAACATCTCCCTCAGTATCATTAACAGTGTTAATCTTGGTCAAGTTTCCCTGCATTAAAAGTTATAAAAGCAAAATGTTACTATGGTAACTACCATAGATTGGTGTTTTCCAGCCTTTGTAATTCAGAGACTGTACTTATATAAGCGTAGCTTTATGGGCAAGATGTCATTTGCATGTTTAGATACAGGTACTCATACAAGCATGCAGTATGCTCCCATTCCCTTTCACAGAGAACATTTCTTAAAGCAGAAAACACTAGAACAGTTACACATTCACAAAATGATCTGCATGGACAGTGATGCTTCTTGCACATTTCTTTATGGATCAACTATGTGCTTTATCCAAAGATTCAAATTATTTATTCTTGCTGTGCCGCGAACCCCTGTCCACCAGTGCACTCGGCTCTTTCAGCAGTTTCTGCTTTCTTCCATTTCATTTGCTTTACTGAATCAACATGTTCATCAGAGATCTTTAAGGGCAAATAAGGGAAATGTACTCCTGCTAATTTAGGTGGACAATAGGCATTTATGGGAAGCGAAAAATTTGTATTTCACTGCCAGGAGAGCTTGCGTCAGAGGTCAGTTTTCAAGACCAATTGTAGACTTTCCAAGACTTCTAGCTGTCTCCTCCCACAGACTTGTGCTTTATTCCCTTTACACACTGGCTACTGTGATGTGCTGACCAAACCTTGCCACTTCGGGACAGGCATGTTGAACACTAAGGCCAGCCTTCCCAGTTGGAAATTCAGATCTTGGTCTTGTAAAAGGATTACTGCCTGAATGCTTTATGAGAAAGGACAAGAACAACTTAAGGAAGAACAATAAAGGGATAAGCTCAGTCCTAGCTTTTACTTCTGCTCTGCAGAGACCCAGAATCTCTTTCCTGTGTGGTTGACATATTGGACTTGGTGCCTGAGGCCCTAATAGTTCTGCCCATATCACAGCTGCTTAGTTAGTTCTTGGGGTACTGGATGGGAGAGTCATTTTTGAGTCAGGTTAATCGAGTAGTTAAAGTACTTTAAAGTATTTTATCATTGCACAATCTTTCCCTAATACTTCCTTTGCTCTTGAGACTACTACTCACATCTTTCTAAAACCTTCAAAATTTATTATAATCATTAGCAGTCTAGTACAAATAGATATTATCTTCAGAGAATGTTTCCATTTTAACATTGTCATTAACTCTTAACTGATTAGAGGAATTTTAAAAGTATATTTAAGAAGATGTGGTGGTTTTTTTCACAAAGAGTTAGATCCTAATAAAATCAGCTGAGAGTCAGTCAGTACACACTGATTCCCTCTCTGTTGCTACAGTGTTAGCTTCCCTCTGTACTGGTTGGCTGTTGTCTGAACCCATCTACATGTTCTATTGTCCTCTGTCCTCTCTGGAATCTTCTGGAGCTCCCCAGAATCCACAAACTAAAGGGTTACCCTTGACACCATTAGTCTTTCTTGGATCCATGTGTTAGAAATTTGGTCAGCATCCAGTCTGAAGGCCTTGGCCAGCACCATACAATTGTGAAATACTATGAACATCAACCACCCTTGCTTCTACCTCTTTCATGCTCTTTTCAGCTGCTCACAAAATAAAGGTACCTTTCCTTCCCACACCAAGCAACCACCATCCTCTCAAGCTAAAATCTCTCCTGAAGTCTGTTGTGCCAGTTACCTTCCAGCAACAGATGAAACAGGCAACAGCGATAATTGCTGAGTAGTAAACCCTGGAAAAGTATGGCTGGGGGAAAGTGTAAGACGCTTTGAGACTGTTCATGTTTCAGTATCCCTAAGCATCTCCTGGAAAAGAGGTTTAAAATGTGGATTTCTAGGCTGCATCTTCAGATACTCCAATGTCATAAATTGGGACGATTCTGGAATCTGTAATTTTGATGTACATGATGCCTGCATCACAAGTGAAAAATAGCAAGCTCAACTATTGCTAAACATTGTACATAATGTCTTATGGATATAAAATACAACTTTAAAACGTTAATGGGAAATTGAATTAGAAGATGTTTATTTTGGCAGAAAACACTGAAATCTTATGTATGATTTTCTCATAATGCACATTTTCCATGAACTTTTTAAAAATCCCTTGTATAAACATGAATTTTAAAAGCCTTTGTACCAAAATGTCTATATCTTTGAGTCCCATTTTTCTACAGTCTTTTTGAATTCCCCTCATGTATTATCACCAGAACCAGAGTAATGCCAGCATGATTATTTTCACAAACACTCGTATGCTTCCTACAGATTTAACAACAGATGTTCATGATGCAAGTATTTCTGATGCAGCTTGTCCTTGGTGCTCCAATTATCTGCTTGTTCTATAAACACACTCATTTTTGTTTTGCAATTACAGAGTCTGTCATCCCCAGTAGTGGAACATTCCATGTAAAGCTCCCTAAGAAGCACAATGTGGAACTTGGAATAACCATAAGTTGTAAGTAGAAGTCTTGGCTTTTGTTTACAGTATGAAATTTGAGGGTGAGTTTGACCAGTTAGGGCACTCCTGTCCTGTATTAGAGTCAAGTGCATGTTCTGACTCCTGACTTAAGCTTCTTAGACATGTGTGCCCTGGGCGCTCACAGGTGATGGTTCAAACAGTTGGGTTCCTATGACACCTACAAGGGAGACCCAGGCTGAGTTCCCGTCTCTCAGCCTTGGCCTTGGCCCAACCCCAGCCATTGCAGGCATTTAGGGAGGCAGTCAGTGAATAGGAACTTTATCTCTGTGTATCTCTGAAAATATCCCTGTCTTTAAAATAAGTTAATTAAAAATATAGAGAGAATTGTAAAAATATGTTAGATGCGTGTTGTCAAATGGTTTTCAGATTAAACAAATATTTTAAGTATTATTTTCGAGATTGTGTTCCATGATAGAAAACTGGAACCAGTTATGCCTCCAGTATTTACTGTGTAAACTGGGAAAATTAAACTCTCTATGATCCTATTCATCAGTAAAAATTAGTATAGCCACAAAAAGGGTTGTCTTGAATATTAAATGAAAATAATCTGCCATGGCTGGTGAGTAGTAATTACCCATGCTCACACATCCTCAATGAATATTGAAGTGATAAATGTGCAGATAAGTGCATGTAGATTGTCTGCTTTTTAGTATTTTGTGGACTAAGTTTTCCTTGCAATTTAACTAGTAGAAATTTCATTCAGTTACTTTTAAGATTGTCTTCCCATATGCCCACCATATATCTTTAGTCCATTTCAGGGTCCTAATGAATCTTACTTTAGTGAATTCCTGCATTCCTCGTGGTGCAGAGTGTCTCAATAATCAAACCAAAAGGAAAACCAGGTATATGAATGTGTTTAACTCTCTTTTCCCCCAAGGCTCTAGTTTCACATCTGCTTTTGTAAAACAGCTTGGAAAATTTCATCCCCCATGGCCCTTTATAAAACAGAAATTGTGTATGTGTGCTTTTAATATCCATAGATTAAGTTCATCCACTAATGCCTCAGGATAATAATGCTTAAAGACCAAAGCAGATAGGGAGGTAAATGGCTGTGACCAAGAGGTGATCCTTTCAAGGTAAAAATGATCAAGTTGTGTCAAAGTGCCTCATTGTACTGACATGACAGTATTTATGTCAATGGTTAATGCAACAATAAAGAATCTCAGTTGAGCATTATCAAATGGGCTAGGCTAACTCAACTTCGATGATATGAATTTAACACAGAAAAGTGACATTTTAGTTATATCCAGTAAGCCACATATATCTGCTTCATCACTAAGAGTAGTATTATGATTCAGAAAAAATGTGAACAACAAGATTGTGATGTATTGATTTTAATACCAGAAGTGGCAACAACCCACGAGCTGCCATAGGAGTGGCTTGAGTCTTCATCCAGCCATGAGCTCTTGTGGATGCTGAAAGTGCTAGAGTGTCCTGGATGAAGAAACGATGCGTAAAGTTGTATAAACTTTTCACCAGCCCTCTAGAGCAATGGCTTAATTGATGCAATTCATTCTGACCATGCTCCGTTGTATCTTGTGGTGGAGAGCCTAGTATTTTGCTGGTTGAGAGAACAATTTATTTGAAACAAAGAAAGAAAGAAACCAAAATTTATTTCCATTGTTATTATATAACTTCTGAAGCCTAACTCAGTTCCTGGCACATACAAGGTGCTTACTGAATACCTGCAACAGTTGAGTGAATGAATGAGAAGTCTTATTTTGTGCTGCCAGGCACTGTGTGCCCCAGGACATGTTCATGAGTTGAGGGCACATCAAAATCCTCATGGAAACTGGAATTAAATGATGACGTTTCATTCAGTTTTTAAATGCTTCTTACACATGCTTGTGCCAAGATTGTTCTGTGGACAAAAGAAGATTTGACTTGGAAAACAATTTTTTTAAAAATCAAGGATTCAGAGCCTGCCCCACTTCCCAAACCTCTGGCTCCAGTTTTCCTTGTCTAGGAAATGGCATGTATTGTTCTTTCTTCATCACATTGTGGATAAGATTAAACATGCTAATAGGTGCAAAATGCCTAGAACACACTGGAAATTCTGACACATGTTAGTGACTTTGATCATTTTTTATACATACTCTTGTGACATATTCTAAGCACAGCTGTAGACCACAAAAGTCAGTGCCAACTATAATTGTGCTTTTTAAGTAGGAAATCCAGAGACTGCCTTTTCAAACACAGGCTCTGTTAGTGAAGCCAAGGCTCTGGGGAGGGTTCATGGATTTTTCCCACTCACTGTGCAAAGTCCGCTTTCTGCCTTCTTCACCTTGTGGAAACTCTAAACGGTCTGCAGCTCTGGAAGCCCCCCATCAGAGTCTTTGCTGCTCAGTCTTCAGACCTAATTGACTGAGAAATGAGACCCTCTCATCCTGATGTGATGAGCAGTTTTAGACTAATTTTCTTAAGCTCCTTAGAAAACATTCACAGCACATTAACATCGGGCGTTACTTTTATCGATGTTGCTGCTACAATATAGAGTGATTTATTGCAGCAGATAAAGTGGAATGGCCTAGCAGAAGGATGCAGTATGGAGCTGGAAATTAGATCTCACACCCCAAACAATCAAAAATGAGAGCTTGAGCCTTCTGGCAGGGTCCCCTGCCTTCCCAGTCAGAGAACCCTGCTTGCCTCTGTCATGTGCAATTGTTAGTAAAGTCCTTTGGATGTTGGTGTTTTCTTTTGACATTCTATTATTGGGATTTGTGTCTAGTTTATCCTAGGCATTGCACAGTGATTTCTCTCTTGGTCCTTAAAGCAGTCCTTTGACATCTATCCCTGATTTAGAAAGAGGAAAGTACAGCTTGACTGAGTCCCCTGCCCAAAGACACAGAGCTAATAACAGATGAAGCAGATTTCCAAGCCCATTCTGTCGGACTTAATGGCAGCTTTACTGTTAGTGCATCAAGTCCCTTTGCTGTCTGATTGACAAACCTCACCAGATCCTTTATCAGAAAAGCAAAAGACCATGGTTTGAGAATGTGGTTAGTTTATTGGATTTCCTTTTAAGTTGTGAATGAATAGCTTACAAGTACAAAGGCTTGCTTTACGTTTTATAAAAATCATAAAGCACCCTGTCTCAGAATCACAACTAATCTGTAATTTTTCCCTTAAGTCTTGGTTCATGGGGTAGTTTTTTTGCCAGCTTTCCAAGAAAACTGCTCACTACTTCAAATCAAATAACTTGCTTTACTTGGCACATTATTTAGATACTTATAATTAAAGGTGATTGATTGTGTTAATGTGGTTTGGACATTTGGTCAGATTCTGAACAAAGTACTTGATGAATAAAGTAAGTTTCATGAATGGCTGTATGCTATAGAATATTTTGGAATATTTTGTTGATTCCCATTAAACTGATTTCAAAATTTAGCAGTTTACTAGGCTTTATGTGAAGGGACATATAAAAATCAAAAATAGAGACTCTAGTTGTCTCCATAATTACTTGAAAAGATTTCAGGTTGACTAAAGAACAGCTTTTTGTTGTTGTTGTTTTATGGTGAATGACAGGAGATTCTAAAATGGCTAAGTCAGAAGATGGCGGCTAGAGCAACACATGCTTTCACTTTTTTAAATAACAATGCAACACTTTATAAATGGCAAAAATCTGAAAGAAGGAAAATAGGCAACAACAATCAAAGCTGACAATGAAACTAATTTGCTTCCTGTAGTTCAGGGAGACTTGGAGATTGGTGCAGTTAGAAAGTTAAAAGAAGTAAGAGTAATGAAGCTAACACAGGAGGGCTGAAGTCCAGGGAAAAGCAGCCAGTCCCTCAGCTGCCTTTCTCTACACCACTAAGTGGCTCCTCTCCGACCCTGCCAGAGGGGCCATGTTTTCTAGCAGGAACACACAACTAAGAATAAAACAGCTATTTGAAAAAAAAAACATATATGTATATGTATATATATATAAAACTATCAGCAAAAGCAAGCAGGAAACCCACAGCTATGGCTTATGTAGGAAGAAGAAAACTGGAAAACAAAATCCTACCATTAATATTATTAGCAACATGTGTATCGCTAAGGGTGGGCAGGGAGTGGATCCTGGTAGAAAATAACATCTAGCACGCAACAAAGAGCTCTGGAAGTTGGAAAATACAGCAGCAATTAAAAATTAATGAAATTAAAATAGGAAAAAATTAAGATACTAGGAGAAAATAAATAAGTGAAAATCTAGACTGGAAGGAAAAAATTCACAGGCTGAGTATAAATGGCAACACATTCAACTAAGACACATTAAAGAGAAGGGGAAAAAGAAAAAATTGATGGCTCTCTTTCCAAATTGATTGGCTGTGAACCCTTGAAAGAGAACATCCGTAGGAACACTGAATAGAAGACGAATCCTGCAGGGCTCCTGTGGTGGAGGTGAGGAGAGGGTTTCATACATATCTGAATAATATCAATAATAATCAGAAACTCAGAATGACAGGCTTTTCTGTGCCAGGACTGGAAGACAGAAAGCAATAGTCAACAAAAGAGTAGATTTCCTTCACATTTCCAAAGGAATCAGTTCTCTAGCCTAAAATCTTTATTAAGAGATCTGTCACCAAATGTATATCAAGCATGCTATCACAAGATAACATCCACGGGGGAACAAATATTTCTTGAAAATTAAATGTTAAGTTATAAAGTTCTCCTCCTTTGTGTTCTTCCTCAGAAACCTGCTAGAAAATGAGCATCACCAAAATAGAAGATGAAAGATGTCATGTTCTCACTAAGACGACATTCATGCAAAAATAAAAACAGGCAGATATATAGATAAATAAGTGTATCCATGTATTCTCATAGATGAGTGTAATGGAGACTAGCATAGCAGGAAATGAAGATATGTTGTAGTGTGCGTTTCTACTCCTGAATAAAAGGAAGACAGATACCCAATGAAGCTGTAAATGTACTCTGACAATATGATACTAGATTTTTCCAGCATTGCCCATTCCTGCAATGCCATGATACACTTAAAAAGTGAAATGTTAGACTTGTAACTGTAGCTGAAGGAGTATACTACTGTAACAATATGGAGGAAAATAGTGGGGCAGGGAAAATAGAAAAGGAGGAAGGAGAGATGGAGGGGGGAATCCTTATACCTACAAAACTGTATCATGGAAAATAATAACAGTGAGAGATACAAAATAAAACGAAAGAAAACAAAGCGAGAAAGAGAGAGATTTGGACTCACAATGCATGTTGTCTGTGGCTGTAAGGGAGAAAATTCCCTCTGGGTTTCTAGGGCCTGTAGAAAGGAAGTTCCCAAGGTCATGTATCAGTCCTAGAAAGAATCTAGTCCAGGGAGTTCTGCTAGAATTCCTGATACAACTTACTGTATCAAAAGGTTATTTATGGATTTTTGTGACCAATCTGTGGAGTTGAATTCATCATAGACACAAGAAAATAAGCAAACTAAAACAGACAACAGATAAGGACGGGAATATTTCATTCAACAGAAAAGGAGAGAAGTCATAGAAAGCTGCTTGACTTCTCTCAGTGCTGCTGTTGTAAATGTTTGCATCCTGCATCCTGGTGCAGGAGTCCAGCCATTTCACGTGATCCTGAAGTATTCGGGATGTGTGCTGCTGTTACTCATCACCGCTAGCAGATGAGGAAACTCAGCTCTGAAGGACCTTGTGCACACATAGCTATTACCCTGGACAGCTAGGATTTTGAACCCAGCAATTCTGAGTGCCAAATCCTGGATCTTGGCCACTATACTATGATTGCCTCTTTTTCTCAGAATCAAGAAGAAGCTATGTGTCTACAGAGAATCCACTAATTTTTAAATGTTGACAAATAATTTGTATTTGTTTGATACCACAAACCAAGTCCATATGCCTGTTTTATGATTTTTTTCTCAAGTAAGGGAAATTTAAGATATACTGGCAGTGTGGGAAAGGTCGTAGGGTGCCTGGTGTGCATGCATGGTGTGCTGGCTTCATTACCCCAGTGAGCATCCTGTTGATGTACCTTCTCAGGACATGGGTATGGATTTGCTTAAGGATAAAGAAGAATCTAGCAAATGTGAGAATGTCCACTTTCCCCACGATAAACCATAAGAAGTTTCTAACTAGAACACACCGCTCTTCTCCTCTATTACAAAAATAACGGAGAAGGGTTTGATGTGTTCCATTGCCTCTATGGCTGCCTAGGTGATGATTGTTTTATTGGAAAGTCAGATCTACAGAGAGGAGGACAGATAGGAAGATTTTTCACCCGTTGATTCACTCCCCAAGTGACCACAACAGCAGCAGCTGAGCCAGTCCAAAGCCAGGAGCCAGGAGCCAGGAGCTCCCCCAGGTGTCCCCCCACATGGGTGCAGGTTCCCAAGATTTTGGGCTGTCTTCCACGACTTTCCCAAGCCACAAGCAGGGAGTTGCATAGGAAGCAGAACAGCCGGGATATGAACTGGGGCCCACGTGGGATCCCTGTGCATATAAGGCGAAAACTTTAGCCACCATGCTGAGCCCGACTGCTGTTTAGGTTTTTTTTTTTTTTATTAAGACCATTTCAGTGGAACATGATGTTTGAAAAAACCAAAGGAAATATTGAGTGCTCTGTGATGTTTACTACAGCTTGGCAACATCCCTGAGAAGTTTCATTGGCAGCTGCTTGAAAAGTTATATTTGCTGGTAGCTACAAAGATTTTTTTGTGCCCTATACATAGAACAATTTGTGGTTTTAAAATATGGAATGAATAAAAATGCTATATGTTTACATTTCTCTAGAGGAATTACATCAAATCGTTGAATAACGTTTTAAAATATGAATTAGTTTTGGTTACTAGAATGTTTTGTATTCTTTGCTAGACGTGAGGAATAATGTTTAAATGAAGCATCATTAACTTTTACTATGGACTAATTTAGACAGTGGATAGGTACTGATATATGCGTTTGCTTTCTCTTTAAATGTTGTATAAGAATATTAAACCATGTGTTCTTGTACATAAACATTTTCCTGGGATTATTGGATACGATATGGTTCTATGATTTTATGGGATGATTCTACTATTTGTAATAAAACCATATTTTAAGAACCTTTTTAATTATCTCTTAAAGGAAAGCATTTCTGGCTTTAGGTTGGCAAACTCCTCTGGAGGCAAATTGCTGTTGTTTTACAAATGGTAGTATCATTCATTTTAAATTTCAAACTCCTAAATTAAATGTGCAAACCTTTCAAATTAAGTGATTTTTTAAACTTATGTGTACTATAAATCATTTCCAGCATTATTTATGACTAGGTTCAATCCTAGTTGCTTTTCATTCTCATCAAGTGGACATATTCCTGAGAAAGCATACAAAGTACAGAACTTACCACTGTGAAAAATAGTATCTTATCTATACACTCAACAGAAATTACATGCGTATGTTTAGAATGTCAGTATATATAAAATTTTAATTAGGTGGTAATAAACTTTGCTATAGTCAATAAAATAAGTCACATTCTAGAACATTTCATGGCTTTTAGATATGAATCTGTAAGATTTTAAAAATTTATCATCCATCCAGCTGAAGATTTCCATGTAGAAAAAAATAATTTCTATATCTGTTCTTTCCATCCACCCAACGCACTTGCATTCTATGGCATTTTGCTGTCAACAGTGGTATCTCCCCAGAAAAGACTGGAGAAAGGGGTAGGAGACTGGACCACATATTGATATCACTGAGGGGACCTCCCAGATGTTTTCAGTATTCTCCTTCTGATGTGCTTACTCTTTATACCCTCTCTGGAGTGCCTAGATTTGAGTCCTATCCCCAGTCCCAATTCCAGCTTCCTGCTAATAAGCAAAGTCAGCAAGTGATGGCTCAGTTAAAGCCTGCCCCCCCCTTTGGAAGATCCTGATTTGAGTTCTGGACTTCCAGCTTCAGCCTGACCCAGTCCCACCTCTCGTGGGTATTTAGAGGGTAAACCAATGGATGGAATCAATTAGCCAATTCTGTCCTTCCCTCCCTCCATCTCTGTTTTTAATAATTGCAATAATAATTTTTTTAGAAAAAGATTTAATCCTTGATGACAACTTTTTAGTTACTTTCTTCAGTGCAAATTTAAATTGACTTTTCCTTTGTTTTGAGTCTATAAGTACATTAACTAATTTTGTATATAATGTACATATTTCCTAACTCATTATTATAATGAATCAGAAATGTACAGTGGTGGACAGATCATCAGTCATGTAAACATATGACTCTTCCATCTTATTACAGCACCATCCAGTAGAAAACCAGGAGACCCTCTTGTCATTTCAGATATCAAGAAAGGAAGTGTAGCTCACAGGTAAGGAAAATAGACTTCTCGTTTATTCAAAATCCTCTCTTTAACTAGAAATGATTCCTTCTGTACCTAATGCAGACCTTGCTAATGGACCACTGTATTGTCAGAATTTTTCAATCAGCCACTATTAATGAGTCACATGTGACATCCCTAGTAGCAATGACAACATGAATCTCTCCCCTCATATCAAGTTATAAACTCACCCAGTGCAGGCAGCCATCAGCTAGAACTATTTTGAGTATTTCATTGGTCTGGGTATCCTTCATTGAGCATCTTTCCATCTTTGATTCCCAGTTAGGAGAGGTATCCCACCTGGAGATACTAACTCATGGACGAATGTTCTGGTGGGCAAGCAGGATAGATAATTCAGTCTTATATAATGTTCACATTACCCATTGGACCATATATGATCAAAATCAAAGCATCTCGAAATGTCTATTTGACATGTAAGAATGTTTTTCAAAGAACAGAATACTGTTACGACTCTGTTAACTTTTATTTTCCAACGAAAGACTTTAAGAAATTCCATCAGTTATCATGATTTCATCAAAGAAATATTGTAGCACTCTAAAGTAGGAAGGGGACACTGCAGGTCCTTGTCAGAGTGTCTGGGATTCTGTCCTGCCTCCTCAGCTTCTCAGTAATGTACACACTGGGAGGTGGCAGCGATGGCCCAAGACTTTGATTCCTGCCAGCCACATGGGAGACACAGATGGTGTTGTGTTCTCCTGGCTTTTGCCTGGCTAGCGGCAGTTGTTGTATGCATTTGAGAAGTAAACCAATGCATGGAAGAATTTCTCTTTAAAATTAATGAATAATTTTTTTTTAAATGTAGGAAGGGTAATGTATGGATTTAGGGATGTAGTTATAGGCTCAGCTACAGTGAGGCATTTGTGATTACAAATGCAGTGAATCAAACAAGACGGAAGGCTTTCTTTCACATAACAGCTACTGAGTATCCCCAGCCTGGAGAGCCATTCCATGATTCACCAGTAGAGAGGATGCTGACACAGTTTGGAGAATGCATTTCGGGCATGACCCAAAAGAAGGAAAGGGATACTGGGAAATAGCATCCTCTGTCACAGACATAAAATGTAAAGGACATTTCTTACAAATATGTGTGTCTGTACATAGGTTCACATAGACACACATGTGCACAAAACACTCTCATTATTTTTCCCACTTCTTGATGGGCCTTGAAGACTTTTAGCATACCTATAGTGGTCCACAGCCAGGATGAGACTACTGTGCTGACTTCTCAAATAGGGAGCATCAGATTCATCTTCATCTTCTCTTCCTATTCCAACCATACTGAGTTTCTAGATGCAGATGGAAGTGTCTGAGACAGGTGGTCTCAGACCATGTCAAACCCTTCCCTGCCTTGGTCTCTGCCCCTCTCAGCACTCTCCAGGTGTCCAGGCTTCCAAGGATCATAAATGATGGGAAAAAGCAGAGAAGCATAAAGACGCCAGGGTCTCTGTAGACCCCAGCCCACTGTTTCCCTTTCTAGGAAGCTCAGGCCTGTGTCGATGTGCTGGTTTAATGAAGAAAGCATAGCAATGTTTTTATACTCTGCTATTTAATGTCATGGCATCCATCTCAAATAAACCTGGAAAGTGGTAAAGAGGTTGTCAATCAATGTCATTTATAAAACAGTGAAGAACTTCTTCCCTAAAGAGTACCATAAAACCACATTGTCTTTAATGCCTGTTGGAGCACCCTGTTAAGGCGGTTAGCTTTAGTCACATATTACTGTTTGTTCACCAACAGAACCGGAACCCTGGAACTTGGGGACAAGTTACTTGCAATAGATAACATCCGGCTGGACAATTGCTCCATGGAAGATGCTGTCCAGATCCTCCAACAATGTGAAGAACTTGTGAAGCTGAAAATCCGCAAGGATGAGGACAATTCAGGTACTGATGGCCTCCCGAGTCCAGACTGATTTTCCTAACTGCCTACCTATCACCAACCAAATGACGGTAGACTTGGAGGTGGCATTCCAGCAGTGTTTCCATAGCTGAGAGTCTTTGCATTGTATGTTCCACATGGCTTGAATTTTAAATGGTACAATTAAGATATTTTTGTTGAAGAAGTGTTATTGTAACTGTATTCAAATGTTTTAAAAATGAAAACCTAACCATCATGCGGTTCTACCCTAACAAATGAAACTGGTCATTGTCTACTTCTTGTTGAAATTTATAACACATACTGATAACTTCAGTGGACATGTCATTTTTTACATTATAAACACTTTACTATTTAATAACCCCTATTATGTTTTCCTTACTGCCTGTAATTATTTACCCTTCTGAAATAGTTCTGTTGCTTTAGTGTCATTATTGTAGAACTATCATAGGTGTCTTTGTGGATTTCTGTCTTTTTTGAACTTTTTTTACTTCCTTTAAATCAGAACTGAAAAATATTTTATTCTTCCAAGGGCATTTGGATATTTATAATGTCATTCATATCCCATACAGAATTATAAACAAAGAAAGCCTGCTATAGATTTAGAATTTTCAGTCCCACCTTCAGCTGCCTTGATAAAGCCAATTGGAATGACGTTTCCCACACCCTTTTTATATCACCTCCTTAGAAAATATGCCTATAAGTAGGATTGCTGAGTTAGAATAAAAGATTTTTATGCACATATACATGCATATTTTTATTCTATACCCACCTTCTTTTAAATTATCTTCTTAGAAATGTTTGTAGAATTTGGATTCCAGAGTCATAATAAGAAGACCTAAGTGTAGAGCTCATGGTCAAGTCAAATCAGGCCATGTGTTTATAATTCCCATTCAAAATAAAAATCATCATTACCTTCGTCCTTAGAGTTGGTAATGATGTATTTTGTAAACAGCGTTCAACAGCATACTTAGGTGTGTGCTCATTATTTCCCAAGCAACTGATTTCCTCTTCCAACATTTGCATCGCTCTCCTTACAAGTTTGCTTCAGCTGCACTTTTTAAAGGGGATTTATTTCAAGAGCGGGATAAAGCCTCCGGCATCACTGTGGGTTCTTTCCTAGAGAAGAGACAAAGCCCTGTGGAAAAACCTGCTTTGCATGATTTGCCCAGCTAAGCAGATCTTGGCTACCTCCTTTGCAGAGTGGAAATGCCAAGCCAGAGATGAATATGTATGGTGGGCATGCTCAGGAGTGTGTCCAATTCCAGACACTGGCTGTGCAGACACATTGGCAGGAGCTTTGGAAGCCACTGAGTGCTTGGAATGTTAGGTCTTATTTTCAGTTGCTGATTTTCTCTAGCTCATTTTTCCCTTTGTAGCTTTTTGCTACAACCGCTAGGCCTTAGAACTATGGCTGTTGTCATGCATGTTAAGTATTTCTTTAACTTTCAGGATTCTATTTTTAAAGTACTAAATCCTTGAGAAATGTGCCTATACCCAAAGTAAGACCATGTATATCACTGTGAAAAATACATCTCCCCGTGCTAAGTTTTCTCAAATTTATATACCAAAATATCTACTCATTCAGAATTGTTTATATGAATATAGATGGTGAACTTGATACTGTCTTAAATATGGAAGAATTTGGGTGTGCTCTTTCACCATGTGATTATGAATATAATTTTACTAACTGAGTTCCTTTTTACTCACTCAAAGCAAGAGGGGATAGGTGGAATTCTGTGACTTGGAATGTGAAACCTAGCCAGAGATTAGTTAAAGCCAGATTGAGCTGACAGAAAGAGCTCACCCTTTGAAAATCAGACCTCTTTAGGAAAAAAAAAAAAGATTTTGCTCATTTTAAAGGTAAAGATGTACAGAGAGAACAAGGAGGAGACAGATCTTCTTTCTGATTGTTCACCCTCCCAAATGGATGCGGCAGCTGAGGAAGAGCGAGGAGCTTCATCCAGGTCTCCCACTTCATTACAGGGGTCAAGAACTTGGGCCATCTTCTGCTTTCACAGGCATATTAGCAGGCAGCTGGTTTGGAAGTGGAGTAGCTGGGGCTCAAACCAGTGCCCCTAATGGAATGCCAGTATTGTAGGCAGCAGCTTAACCTAATGTGCCACAACTCCAACCCCCAGATGACATTTCAAAGCCCAATTCTCCCATATTTGGGCTTGGGCAAGTTGTTAAACTCATCTGAATTTGGGCAAGTGTTAAACTCATCTGAGATTCAATTCTGTTTTCTTTCATGTATGCATACTAATCTATCAAGAGCTGTTATAACTTGTTGAATGAATATCATGCTGGCACAGTCACTGTTCAGTCAGTAGGTATTATTTTCATTACAGTTACCTCCAGAATTGCCTTCCATGCATTTGTTTTTATTCTTAAAATTATAACTGATTGCAAAGTAAGCATTTGTCATTAGGATGGTCACTGATTCTATGTACAGTCTGAAATCGTGCTTGTGGCTAGCACATTGAATAAGTGCCATTCTCTCAGTCAGTATATTTGAATGGTGACAGTGTATTTTCTGTACCCACTGAAATATCACTGCTACTGCAATTGGTCTCTCTGTATCCCAAGACATTTTGAGTCTTTCATTAACCACCTGCTCCTCTCCTTTGGCAGTGTTATCTCATCAACCACAGGAAATTTATAACCGCAGTTGATATAGCTTAGTTGCCTAAGATAGTACTCCAGTTGGATTTAACAGATGTTGCTTCAAAACCATAAATATTTCTCCCAGTTTCTTGCATTTCATTGATTGGCTATGTATCTTAGCCAAGGAGATGGTAAAACAATTCTCAAATGTGTGTGTCCTTCTAAAAGTCTGTTTTTCACCTGCATCGATGTTTACTTGGTACCTGTAAGATGCCATGAACTATACCAGGGCTTACTGGTGCTTATATAAAAGGACACAGTTACTACCATGGAGTTAGTTACCACAAAATATAAAAAAAATAAATAGCAATATAAATGTATGTACAAAATATTAAAAGATTGTGGAGGCATTCATTTCAGCTCAGGGAGCTGAAGGAATTATTTTAACAGCCTTGGTCTTGTAAGAGTTTAGTTAATGTGGAGTTGGAGAGTGCATCGTAGAAGGTAGACGAGGCCAGTGCGTAAAGTATGTGAAAGGTCATGGGGCGGGGGGTAGGTATGCTGGGAAGGTACGCTGGAGATAGGTTATGGTCCTTATAAACCATATGGAGAAATGTGACTTTACCCCAAAACCAAACATTAAAGGACTTAAAGCAGGGAAATGAGGCCACAGTATTTTGTTAGTAACCACAGGTTGCAATCCTTTTACTTCAGCATTGAATAAGACATTCAAGAGAACTTGCATTTTATCTTCATGTATTACTTAGTCTGGGGCAGCAGCAGAACAGAATGACAGAATACTGTACTGGCTTCACAATGGGCAAAATAGTAAGTAGGCAGATTCACTTCTCTGTTTGCAGTTTTTTCACCTGCAAACATCTGTTTGTTGCCTACCTTACCTGGCTGTTTTAGAACTACATGGAGATAATATATTTAAGCATTTAGATATGATGTTTGTACCCAGGAAGTCCTAGGAAATCTTTGCTATCAACACTCAGGGTTAGGATATTTTAAAAGGTAATTTCAGTCTTGTTTTTTCAATGACCAAATTTTCTGTGATGCTTGGAGTTGTGTACGTTTTCTTCCCTCTAAATCTGGTTGCCATTCTGCCTTTAGGAACTTTTGCGTTTGTTATCATTCTTTACCACAGGAACCTAGCCCAAGCAGAGCCAGATGGTTCTTGCATGGATCCAAGGCTTCAGGACAATGGCTGCTACCCAATTCTCAGGTTCACAAAGATACAAACAACTTCATGGAAATAAAATCTATTCTTTTGCCTTGATTTTATTTGAGTCCAGTGTAATGAAGACTGGAAAGTTTGAAGATTTAACTGGGCCTAAGAAGGAAGCTTCAAGTAAAGCACGGTGATCTTTACTCTCTGGATGGCTACAAGATCCAAGAGCTTCATCAGGTGTTCCACTTGTTAAACAGAAGCCTAAACACTTGGGCAGTCTTCCACTGTCGACAGGAACTAGATTGGAACTAGAGTATCTGGGACGTGAGTCAGCTCCTGTATGGGATGAAGGCATTACAGGTGGTGACTTTACCTGCTATGAGAATGCCAGCTCCTGCAGGGATAACTAAGTTATGGGAAGAAATGGAGTTTTCTAAATCTGTCCCATGCAGTTTAGTTTCAGGGTTTGCATTTGATCACTGCCTCTCTGTTAATCAGATGTACAGTCGTAAGTGGTTGCTGTTGTGACTTAGAGCATCCACCACTAAGTAGAATGTTTTTAAGGACCAGAAATTCAGCTGTTTGCCTTCATAGCTCCAATGTGTATGTAAAATCATTTCCAGGCTTCAACTTGTTCTAGCTAAAGCAAAGTATCTTAACAAATTTCCAGGTAGAGCTTTATGCAAATACAGCCTTATTTTTATTTAAATCTGTCCTAAGATTTGAATATGAATATATATTCATTATATTTGAATATTAATATATATATATCCCATCCAAGTTCCCCAGAAGATTTCTAGATGTGCTAATGGTAGTAGAAGAAAGTCTTTTGAAAAGAAAACATTAAGCCAGGGAAAATATAGTGTTCTCTCCATTTTCATCTTAATCTCTCCAAAGATAGCCTTGCGATTTTAGTATGTCAGAATCACCAGGGGGACCTCGTAAAAATGTAGCTGATTGTGCACCTCTCCCAGAGTTTCCAATTCTACAGGTTTAAGGCTAAGGTAAACTGAAAATTTGCATACCTGACCACTTCTGTAATGATTCCTAAGCTGCTGGTCCTAAATCCGAGCTTTGAGAAGCAATGCCACCCTAGCTTTGAGACTTAGAAGTTATCACATGCAAAGAAATTTGTATTTGCTTCTTAAACAGTCAGCAACTTCTTGAAAGTTTCTTAATGTATTGTCTTGACATAAATAGGTAAAATGACCACACAACAATTAAGAAGTTGTAGGAAATGTTGTTCTAATGATTTAGTCTCTCAGATTTCTCCAACTCTGGAAACTTAGCCATATTCTAAAATCAGTTTCATCACTTTTAGCTGAAGTGAACTTTGATTGACCTGCCAACATGTGCTTCCAAAGGCTGTCTCTCATATCCAAGCCTCCTATTTGGCCACTGAAGCAGCTGCCATTGTGGATTCATGCCAGAGAGGGTTCGTTTTGTTGAACAGGCTGCACTCAAGAAAGCTGAAAATAACACTGCAGATAAGTAACGCAGCAATTTTACATCTGTTCGGTGGTCCCATTAATTTTCTTAACTAGAGCTGAGCAGAACAAACAAGTAGGCTAGCCCCCTTTCCTGTCTTTCACTAATAGTTGTAAACCTTCTGTTGTGATATAAAAGCTGCTTATAATATCGTTAACATCTGCTTAGCCTCACTTTGAAACTTAGTGGTGATTCTGTGTTTTTCTTTTCAGAAGAATTTCTCTTCCGGTTAAACACTAGAGTTGCTCCTTTCTAAGCTTTCTAAACTGTAACAGCCTTCAAAAGAAAGTATTTTGGAGCCCTTCCACCTCTTGAATGCCCTGAGCACCCCTTTCTAAGTGGAAGCCACTACCCTTCTCCCAAGTAGCAGGTTCTTCCAGATGCCAGCTGGGCTAAAGCCAAGCAGGCAGATGAAACTGGAAGTTCAGCAGACTTAATACTCTTAGAATGGTGGAGGGAGAAAGTTCAGGATTTGTTGGTTCCTACAGTGTCAGCTCAGGTCTCATTCTCAGAGATAATCCAGACTGACTTTGCCTACCTGTCTTAGAGAAAAGAAACCAAACAAATTGATGAGGCACACTGGCTAACTCACAGCTCCCTGGCAGATCTCTTCCTGTGGATCAGTGACTGCGTGCTAGCATTGTTGTGTCCATTTGCTCATTTCAGGCCTGTGGAGAATTCTGCTACATAGCAGGCATTGTTCTAGATTGGTGGAGACAAGAAAATAAAAACATCTGTTTCCAGGATAACCCTATTGGTAATGAAGGAGACAAGGAGAGAGATCACAAAAACGTCGAGGGAATATCAGTCCAGTCTATGCATTCTTAATAAGGGCAAAACTAGTTTTCAGAGAGCCAGAAACTCTGGATATTATAGTGGCTTGTGCCCCTCCAAAAATCAGTACTACATGAATGACTCTAATTCCTTGGTGTTTAATTTCATTCATTGGGGAGAATTCACGTTGATTTTTAATCTTCTCCTCTCGGTGAGAGACAGATATGAAAATGAAGTAGAAAAATACCAAAGAATTCACAGAAGTCAAAGGATCTCTTAAGAAAGTTTTCTGGCTCTTGCTGAGGTGTTGAGCAGTCTCCCTGAAGGATAAGACATTGGAGCCAAGTATGAAGTAAGAGAAGAAATTATCTAAGGGGAAATAAATGGAAGGAAGACGTTAGTGTACAAGAACTAGCATGCAAGGGTTAGAGATGTCAGAAACGGGGAGAGTTTAGGAGACTGGAATGGCATGGGGGAGAATGTGTGACCCCCTGGAGGGAAGTGCTAGCTCAGCTCTTGGCAAGGGGTTATATTTTATCCTTAAGGATTTAGGGAAACAAGAAACAATGGAATGCTTCCAAGTCTGAGAGTAAGTTTTAAGATCTATGTTTTTAGAATATTTTAGAAAGAAAGAGAATAATGGAAATAGCTGAGGTGGGAGAAGGCAAGAAGCAAAGACTAGATCCAAATTATGGAAATCTTTTGAGGGAAATGATTTCTATGAAAAAATTGACCAAGCCAAAGTAGGGCTCTTCAGGAGCAAGTGGCAGCAGAAGACCCTGGGAACTGCACCCTGTGAACAGACTGGCCATATGCTCTGAAAAATACCAGTGCAGGCTGCCCCTACGACCATCATCTGTGAAGGAAAGGAGGCCAGAATAATTAAATATCTGTTTATTAAAGGCATCCATATAAGGCTTTATAAGAGAATATATATTTCCTTTTAAGAATATGTTGTGAAAATTTACATACAAGTATATAGAGAGAAAGAGAGACAGTTCTGTATAAAAAGATGAAACCAGTGTAATGAATTAGCATGCATCGATCAGTGTCATAGTCACTGATTTTTGAGCAATCCTGCTTTGTCCATATTCCCAGGATAATTTCTTCATCTCACCTGCACACTGGACTGTTTTAAAGAAATGCCAGACCTTGAATCTTTCCATCATGTAAATATTAATAATGTGTCCCTAACAAAACCTACTTTTTACAAATAAAGAACAGAATAACATTCAACACATTTCCCTGATTGTCATATACATATAGGACATGGGTGCATATAGGTATGAAGAGCATCCAAAGGTCAGGATGCTTCTGGTGGTGTAAACACCCACACTGAACGACCAGAAGACTGCCCAGCAATAACTAGTTATTAGCTGTAAGAGTACTTTAAAATGTTCTTGGAAAAATGGAATTGAAAAGTATGGAGAAGATATTTGGCATAATGATTAAAATACTGCTTGGAATGCCCACATGCCATATTAGAATACTTGGGTTAGAGTCCTTACTCCACTCATTCCAGATTCCTACTAAAGCACACCCTGAAAGCTCCAAGTGATGGCTCAAGTTCTTGGCTTCTCTGGCACCCACATGTGAGATCTGGGATAAGATCCTGGCTCTTGGCTTTGGCCTGACCCTGACCCTGACCCAGCCCCAGCTGTCACAGACACGTGAGGAAAGATGAAGGCAACTTTATCTGTTATACCACCACAACACAAATTCTGAAAGATTTTTTTTCTAACAAATGAAAAAATAAACTTTAAAGGAGAAGTGATATATTTGATTTTTACTTATGACTGCTTATAAAAGATTATACTATTGTAATAATATGGAGGGAATCAGTTGAGGGGAGGGAATTTGGGGAAGGGGTAGGGAAGATCCCAGAGCCTATGGGATTGTACCATAAAATCAAAAATAAAAACAGAAAAATACATATTATGGCAAAACTATGCCCGAGTTTCAAAATTTTTGCACCCAATGAAAACTTACCCTTTTAATTCAATTTTCCATGAACCTTTTGAAGTACTGTCAATATTACCAGAGTTTTATCTAGATTTTATATAGTCAATGGTGCTGGCTACAAAGTACATGTACTCTATCCAGTGAGTACTCCATTTCTATCCAAGCTGGCTCTCAAGGATGGCAAAATATCGTGTACTGTTGGCAAACAAGATTTTTGACTTGCATCCTTAGCACATCACTGCCAGCCTATTGGCCCCGACTTAGAAGCAGTGCAGAAGTTTTTGAACCAGACAGGGCCGTGTTAGACTTAATGTGGAACAGTCTCAGCTGCTAACGTAAGTCTAACATTAAGGATTTTCATAACCCAACTGCTGATTCAAGCATCGCAGAGTGTGGCCGAAAGTCTTTAATTCTCAATGGTTGGAGCTTCTTTATAGAGGTGGATGAGGGCAGTGAAAGTGATGACCACTCCGCAGCTCCCATTCATAGCCAGAAGGGAGGCAAATGCTGACAGGGAGGACGTACTTCCTCCCATGGTACTCCTCGAGCCTTCATTGTGTGGTCACCCCAATTCTTCACAGCACACTTGGATAATTGAATGGTAGCTCAGGCTTTTTTGTTTTCTGCTTTATCTGAGGGTTTCACATTGTGAATAAACAGCTGCTCTGGCAAAAATAGGGCCATGTTAGTGCTTCATTTGATTGCATTCTGACTGTAAAAGCTAACTATTTTGTTCAAGTAGCTGTGGAAATAAAGCAGCTTCATAACCATTGACAGCTCCTGTGCCGAAGAAGTAAAACAGGAAATGTCCATGAACCTTAAGCACATCAAGAGCAAATAAATCCCTTGGAATTCTGAGGTTTCTTTCTTTTTATTTATTTTCATTGGAAAGGCAGATATAGAGTGGAGGAGAGACAGAGAGGAAGATCTTCCATCTAATAATTTACTCCCCAAGTGGTAGCAACAGCTGGCACTGAGCTGATCCAAAACCAGGAGCCTGGAGCTTCTTGCAGGTCTCCCAAGTGGGTGTAGAATCCCAAGAGTTTGGGCTGTCCCCAACTGTTTTCCCAGGCCACAAGCTGGGAGCTGGATGGGAAGGGAAGCAGGACCGCCAGGATTAGAACCGGCACCCATATGGGATCCTGGCTAGTACAAGTTGAGGATTGTAGCCACTAAGCTATTGTGCCAGGCCCACATTCTGAGATTTCATACTCGTAACCCTGACATATTCACAGTTCCCACTACTTTGATGGTGACCAGCCAATATTTTAGGCAGACACATTCACAATATCTTTCCAGCCAATATTTTAGGCAGACACATTCACAAATACCTCCGCCTCACACCTCTGTGAAATAACCAAAATGTATATGATGTGGAAGGTTAGCTTACAAGTCAAGAGCAGAAGAGCTAACCAGTCAGATCTCTGCCTTCGGTGGGACCAGTCAGAGGGGTGCTGCTTACTGTTTTGGTCTCCAAGCTGAGTTCTTTAGGTCTCAGTCATATCAGTCTTGTAATTTGCTCCACACCTGAGCAAAATCAACTTTTCCATATTTGTAATCAGCTCCGGGGCGGGCATTTGGCCTAGTGGTATAAAACATAGATTAGGATAGCCACATGTCATATCAGACAAGCTGCATTGACATATGGGCCCTGTTCCTGACTCCCGACATGTGCTGATGGGAACCCTGGAAGGCTGCAAGTAATAGCTCAATTAATGTCCACCCACATGGGATCCATTAGAGTCCCCAGTCCCTGACTTTGGTTCTGACCCTTTTCAACCATCATGGGCACTTGGGGAGTGAACCCACTTAATAAACAGTGTTATCTCACCTTTCTATGTCACTGTCCTCCTCTCATCAAGAAATAAACCAATTTTAAAGTGAGTATGCTTATAAATCTTGAAAATGGAAATTACATTGCCCAATCCTTTTTGTTACCGAGTGACTTCTCCCATACCACTTACTTAGCCATATGTTTATTCTACAGATATTTCTCCCTTATTATGCTTACACAATGCTAGGCAGACTCTGTCCTGGACGTGGATCCAGTCCAGATCGCCTAATGGGAGAATCGCTCGCAGATTTAAAGATGTAATCTTTAGGCTGTGTTCCCTTTCCTTTGAACTGACAGATGCATTCATTATTGGAATGTATAAAAGCCTGTTAAGAAATTTGACTTCACCAAGTGATTATTTTTCTGAGACGTAATGTTTTAATGTTTTGAATTTCCTACTTTTGTTTATGAATGCATGTGACATCTTGTTTTGCTGCTTCCAAAGAAATCAATTATGACACCTTGACATTTATTGCAGATGAACAAGAAAGTTCCGGAGCAATTATTTACACCGTGGAGCTTAAGCGCTATGGAGGTCCCCTTGGCATCACAATTTCAGGAACTGAAGAGCCGTTTGATCCTATAATCATTTCAAGCCTAACTAAAGGGGGATTAGCAGAAAGGTAAGATTTGAAGAAACTGCTATAATTCCCTGTGTCAAAGAAGAGCGTCCTTCCTTACAGCCATGAAGAAAGCCTGCTCCCTCTCCTCTCAGGTTATCTGTTGAGTTTTTCAGTTCTGCACAAACCATTGATTTTGGAGCTTGAGAACTCTCCAGCAGAGCGCTGACTTGACTCTGAGAGAGTCAGTAAAAGATGGCATGGGGCTTATCATCGATGCTCCTCTCCAGAAATGTAGAAAGCAACCACTGGAGGTGGATTTATATCGTGTCCATTTTGAGAAGAGAAGACTAAAGTTCAGGGAGGCTAAAAGACTTGTTGCAAACATTGACTGCGTCTCTGCTACCTGACAGGTGCTGTGCTCAGCTGCTGTGTATTCAGGAAGAGGTGACGCAGGCTTCAGCTTCAAAGATTCCAGGGAGCAAAGCATAGTGAAGTAATACCTTCGGTTTGCAATGTCCACTGCTTTCTTGGGCAATGGTGCACGCTGCATTTCTTTCTAAGATACTGTTGAGTATATCACAAGCCCTACAACCAGATTTGTTCTCCAGTAACTAGGGGGACAAAGGCATCGTGTGGCCTGATATCTGAAGACAGTGGCTTGAAAAATAGGGACATAGCATTGTAGAATTGTAGACTAAAAGGTGCATTAGAAATGTTTGTCCAACATCTTCGTCTACAAATGAGGGGACTGAGGCAGCTCAGAAACTGTGGGAGTTTAACATTCTCATATTAACAGAGACCCCTATACTATGACATTCTCCTCCAGTCCCTAGATACCTTTGTTAGACAAGACAATACATCAATCCACTTGTTATTTTCCTGGGATTGTCATGGGGTTTATCAAATGACTCAGCTTCCTTTGAGTTTAAAAAAAGTCCCTTTTCAAATCTAATTAAAATATTATTTCTAATTTTGCTAGAAGTAACTCCCAACAGTTGCAGTTCTTTTATAAAGTGGCCCCGGAAATAGGTGGAAGTGCTTTGTGCAAGTCTTGCTGGTCTGTAACCCTGACTGGGTGAGGCTTATCAGGGACTGCAGGGGTTGTTACTACCTCCCTGGTATGTTTGGTGTTGTTCCAGAACTGGTGCAATTCACATAGGAGACCGAATCCTCGCCATCAACAGCAGCAGCTTGAAAGGGAAGCCTCTGAGTGAAGCCATCCACTTGTTGCAGATGGCAGGCGAGACTGTCACCCTGAAAATTAAGAAACAGACAGATGGTGAGTGGTTGAGAACCACAAGGAAGACTGTCCAGTGCTTTTCCTCTGTGAAAACATGTATTGGTTTCTTGGGGAATTTGTACTGAAAAACCCTCCTTTCATGACGTAGTTGAGGATCTTTCTGTTCAAACTTAACTCTGATACTTACACTCTTTCCCTGTCTTTAAAGCCCAGTCAGCCTCCAGTCCCAAGAAGTTCCCTGTTCCCAGCCACTTGAGTGACCTGGGGGATACAGAGGAGGATTCCTCTACTGCCCAGAAGCCAGGCAAGCTGTCCGACCTGTACCCCTCCACGGTGCCCAGTGTGGACAGTGCTGTGGACTCCTGGGATGGCTCTGCCATCGACGCCAGCTATGGGAGCCAAGGTATGTCCTTGCTTTGGCCTGTCAAAAGGCCTGCCATTGCTAAAGCCATTTCCTAGAGAATCACTCTCTGTGCTGTGAGACAGTAGCTTTAGTTAACTTGTGTCTGCTTCAGTGTTTGCCTATTGAACCTGTTGGGTGCTTTCACTTGGCTGGCCTTGCAGTTCCTCCTCCTCCTCCTTGCTGTGGAGGAGTCATGGACATTTATCAAATACTAACAGGCCTACATTAGCTCTACTGATGACCAATTGATCAAACTGGAACTTGTCCTTCAAGTTCACATGAATATGGAGAAGCACTTCAGGAAAGTAGTTCACTAGAGACAGGTCCCGTTGTTTTTTTCAGCAGGGGTTCCACGAAGAAGGATTGGGGAATTCTGAAGACGAGCGTAGGAGATGAGCCAAAGAATTGGAACCCCCACTTATTCCTACTGACTCCCAGCTCTAAATGGAAACTTGTAGGAGGTTCCTTGAATACTCCTTATTTTTAGAGTTGTTGGCACAATATATAAAAGTGTGTACTGGGTTTTCATTCATAGACATCCTATTTTTGTATGAAATAGTATAACCCACATTAAACGTTACACCTGATCATTTACCAGTCAAGCACAAATACACCTGATTGCAGCCTGAAAACTGAAAGTTTTTAAAAAAATTATTGCCAGTGGATCATAACATCAAAAGAGAAATGCATCAACACTTCTTTGTATTTCTGCTCTGTGAGTCTCCCAAGCCTTTTACAAAGCATCTTCACATAACTAACCTCAAGTGGTTCTCATAATGAACTGGGAAGTTGAAGGTCACTGTCACTGAGTTGGTGTTAGAAGGCTTAGAAGTGAGCTAGTGTGGTGCTGTGTAAGTTCCTGTCGCACAGCAACATGCTGCATGCAGTTGAATGCCCACAGGAACTGGTGGCTCCTCGCTTGCCGAGGCAGCCCTCTCATCTCCTTGTAGCCCTAACAGCTCGAAAGTGCATGCTTATATTGAGCTGAACTCTGGCTACCCAGCGTGTTCTCCTGTCGATCCTGGTTACCCTCAAGGTCTATGCACTTGACAGCCTTTCAGATACTCAGACTCAACTATCAGGCCTCTTTTTAAAGTTTCCCTTTCTAGTAAAATAGCCCCATTTCTTTGTTCCTGTTACTAACTTTTAAGTATCTTTTCTCATCCTGTGGGCCTCTCTTTTGAATATATCCAAGTTTAACATTGTATCTTTCCAAGTGTAGCAATCACCAAGGTCATCTGACAGCCTAACAGCCCAAAGCACAACGCTGCCACCTTCTGTTCTCACGATGGTGGGACCTGCAATGCAATGCAGCCTTCCTTGTCGCAAGAATTTGGGGATCCATCATAGCCATTGCTGATTGCTCATTTGGAGCTGTTTACCAAGACCTCAAATTCTGAAATTTCCTTTTCCTTCATAGGTGATTTTGAGTTAAACAAGTTTTGCTGTGGTGTGGGTTTTGAAAAGCAAAGGCTAGAATCATCCTCATATTTTTTTTTCCTTTGTATACATTCTGATTTTTAGCCTGTCCCTGCAGCCTCTCAGTTGACTATCATTGACCAGAAAGACCCTGAACCCTTTCACTGTTGCCGTTTAGGCTGTAAAAGCTGCCCCATTCCCCTCCCTGGTGTACATCGTCCTCCTTCAGCTGGGAATGTGTGTAACCACACTGCTTTTTGCTCTCTGATGCTCTTCCAAAATGTCAGCACATCTGCTCACCAAGTGCATGATAACTGGCAGAAGTAACACCAATGTGCAATGTGTACACACTGTTAGACAAAGCCCATATAATCTGTTCTCACAGGAGAGGTCACCCAGCTGCAGCCCCAGACAGTTAACAAGTAAACTGCCAGTAGCCAGCAGGGCCAGGTGCTACTCAGTTCATGAAAATAGAATGGATTGATCCAAGTTGGTGAGAAAGAGGAGTGTGCTTAAGGCAGTTGCACGGTGGGGTGACCTCAATCCCACTTCTGTAGCTGGGATGCAGACTCTCCTAGTATACCTCTATCCGTTTTACCCGTTGCTCATATGCCTCTCCACCTTGCCCATGTATCTTATGCTCTTGGCCCCCTTGCGTTTTGTTTATCTTTCCTCTAGCTTTCCGATTCTGTGCTTGGATTTAGCAAAGGTCAGTGGGAGAGGAGACGAACTAATTGGTGGTTCTGAGACTACACCTTTCTCTTGGATAGTGTGTACTTCTTGTGATCTCTGTAATTCCTGATTCTTAACTCAGATCATGGTTTTTGCTTTTGTTTGTCTCTTGAGGTAATTTTGACCATTTGTATCCTACGAGAAAAAAATCCATTTCATTCAGGTTTTCAGATGCATTTAAGATAATTAAATAATCTTGCTTAATTTTCATGTCATTATCTCTTACTTTCTATAATTATGTCCCCAGTATTGTTTCTTAATTTCTATATTTGTGCTTCTATTCTTTTCCCATGATGAAATTAGTAATGGTTTTGCTTTAGTTACTATTTTTTCAAAAAGTAAAAAAATTCTGCTTCTTACATTCATCTGTTAGTTCTGCCCTGAGTTTGTTATATTGCATAGAATTACTTTATTACAATATTTTTCTTTTTTTTTCAGAAAAGGAGCAAAGGAGAACAATTAAATTTATTATATTTAATTGTAATTAATGTTCTCCATAGTAGTAGAAATTAAATCCTAAGAATTAAGACATCACTGTCACCTGTTATGGTTTAGCTTTGAACAGTTACATCAATTACAATATCTAAGGATTCTTTCTTTTGATGCCAAGCATTAGTCTTTATCTCGTGGGTAAAATATTGCCCCTGTTGAGAGTAAGGCCACTTGCATTAAGCCTCCTTTGGCCAGAAATGAAAACTTCAAAATTATATAAATTAAGTTAGACCTTAGTAGACAACAAAGTGAGTTCATGCTGACCTTCCATGGAAACTAAATTTGGAGGCACAAGAATCATTCCAGCAGACTGCAGCAGTCTGAGCTCTGATCCCATCATGAGCCTCTGTGTACTGATGTTAACGTCTGCCACTTGGGGTTAGTTAGCCCGGATTCCACCATCCCTTCTCAAATACCGTTTTTTAATCAAAGATACTTCTTCGATTAGTTACTCTACCGCATCTTGGCTTATCATAGAGCCAGCATCATTTTTTAAAAAACCATGTCAGAAACGAGGAGCATCTGAACTGCTAGGAAACTAATATTGCAACACAAGAGCTCATCTAGCGTTCCTGGCTTGTGAAGTCTTTGAACAACATCACACACATTAGGTAGAAGGAGTCCTGGCCTTTTCATGTGTTTTGTTGCAGGGCAGCATTTGTCAGTTCATCAAATTCTTGGGACCATTTTTTTTTCCTACCTAGTATTCTGTTACCTAAGAACTATGACCGTATATCCCGTTTTGCCAAGGATTGGCCCTGAATACCTGTTGTCAGGAACCCTGTACAGTTCATTGTCTGTTTCAATCTCCAAAAAAAAGTGCCATTTTGAATCATATAATAAATTATATGGTTACAGTGTAAATGTATTGTTTAGCTCAGTTTGCCATAATAAAATATTATAGATTAGGTGACTGAAACAACAGGAACTTAATTTTTCACAGTTGTAAAGCTTACAAGTCCACCATCAAGGTACCAGCTGGGATTAATTTTACATTAATTACATAATTTTACATACTTTGAACTTGAGTAACTCTTATGTTTATTTCTTAGCTAATGCTCCTTTTCTGGCCTGGATAAATAATGTATCTGTTTGATGACTTCTTAGAGTTTTCATTAAAATGGCAATAATCGATAAAAGAACACATGTACAATCAGAGCCCAGCATCCTTTAGATGTCATGAAGGAATGCAGTCCCCTGTGTGGGCTTTGCTGTAACACTAAGGACACTTCTTGGGACACCTGCTTCTCCTATTGGAGTGCCTGGGCTCAGGTCTTGTCCTGCCCTTTTCCCGTGAGTTCTTTACATTTCTGGTTTGATCTCTTGTTTCATAGCCTTGTGACTCTGCCATGCTTTGCCAACATCTTGTGATGTTCTGTGTCATCATATATGTCAGTTATTCTGAGGCAGATTTTTTTTCTCACGAGAGTTCTTCACTTGTTACTGCTTTTCTATCCCTTGTTATTTATTTTTCTTTCTTTCATTTGGGATTAATATGGCAGACATCTGATGCCAGTCCTTCTGAATTATTGCTCATTGCTGAATGAAGTGACTTGTTTTTCTAAACTGAAAATATGCTAGAGAAACTCAGAAACAAACCCCGAGTTGTGTTCCAGATTAGTGAACTATCCCAGCTCACCAATGTGCACTGCAGGCAAGCTCTCCCCCAGCCGACAGGGTCAGCACCTGCAGGGACAAACAAGGCAGAGTTCCTCTGTGCCATCCCGCCTTATAGAGAGCCTGCTCCACTCAGCTGCAGGAGGCACTTCAGAAACTTTGGGGAAAAGTGGAATTGAAGCATGAGTTTATTTTGGTGCATGAAGTTTTAAAAACATGCATTTTTTCATGATACACATTATCCATGAATTATGTATTTATTGATGAGACAGGTAGATAGAAAAAATTTCCAGCTCCTGGCCTGTTTCCCCAAGTGCCCACAACTAGTGGGGAGGCCAGGAACGGCAGGAACCCAGTCACTGGAGCTCGCTCTTCTCTCTCTGGGGACTATAGTAACAGAAGCTGGATCCAGGAACAGGGCATCGGATACAGGAAGTGCTTGTGCTAACCACTAGGCTAACCACCCACCCCTCCATGAATTTCCTCATGATTCCCATGTATGAAGAGATTCCTTTACTCTGACATTTTAAAACTAGAATCTCAAACACTTTAGTTAGTTCTGGGAAAGAAATATTACAAGTAATTACATAAGATGTAAGATTTTACTCTCTTATTCTTGACAAAATTGAGTCTTAGGAACAAATTTAGGCAAGAATTGTCTGGCTGTCTTTTCTATATTAAAATTGGTTTCCAGAAACAGAAGTAATGGTAAAATATACATTCTCAGGATTATACAGTGGAAGTCTGAATTCTAAAATCATCCATTGATTTCAAGCTCGTGGTTATAAACTAACATTGTTTAGTTTGCTATTCTTAATTAATACTGAGTGTAAATGAAGAGCCATAAATAGAATATTTTAATCTGCATTGATACTGAAAGTCAGATATTACAGTGTTAGAATATTAAAATTTCATAAACATCTAAGGTTAGGTACTCCAAAAAATAAAAGGCCTCAACTTACCATCCCATTCACTTTCAGAAGTCTCTGTATTTATGAGCATCTGTTCCCCATTTTACAAATAAATAAAAGTAAACATTGTCTTAGTGAAAGAAATCCGGACTGAATTTCTACCTCTCATTGTGATATAAAGTGTAAAGCCAGATACTGGAAGCCAGTTGGTAAGGAATTAAAAAGAGAGGAGTGGGAAGAGGGAAGACAGGCTTATAACTTCAGGAGTAATTATTTGGGACACCCATTATTTTAAATTATTTATTTGTTTTTTCTGTTAATTTAACTTAGATTTAGTTTCTAATACCATACATGTATTTCAGTTTCATGTGTTTAGGTCACCACTCAGTGAAAATGAAGCTTAATCCTGTTTCTGGCACTTGACTTCTCACACCCGGGATGCCTTGTTACATTTTTTTCCTTGGTTTTTACATTGGACTCCCACGAGAAGGCATGTACCTCAGGCTCTGTTGTCTCCCACCTATGGCGACCAGCCTACATTTTTATCAAAGCTAGCTATTCTTATTTCCTATTGCAAATCATGGCGACCTCCACCACGCCAATTAAGGATTCAGTTTAGCTACATATAAAACAAAATCCAAATAATGGTACTTAAACACGATAGGGAACTATTTTTCTCCCTGAGCCTAGAAAAGGAGGGTACCTCCATGTTACGGTCAGGGCAAGGCTTCTCTCAGCTTCTTTCTAGATGACCAATTCCCTCGTCTCTCCACTGCCTTTGCTGGAAGACGCACATCATGCCTGAAATATCTGAACTTCTACTGCTACTACTATCTTCTTGCTTTCAGCATCTTGTCATTCCTCATTTCTATCAATGACCTTACAAAAACCAAATCCAGGTCCCTGAGCGGTAGCCTAGTGGCCGAAGTTCTCACCTTGGTATCCTTGGTATCCTAAAAGAAGTTTCATGGCCTTTTGATCACATTTGGGATTTCATCTTGAGATGAAATCTGTCTGAACCTTAGCACTCTCTCTGGTGGACACCCTGCTTGCTACATTTCCACTGCATTGAGGATGTTGCTGTAACGGTGTATGCAGACAGATGGAGAGCAGGTGGGAAGACAACACAGAAATGTCTTGGAGACAGAGCCAGCTGCATGATCAGGCCACTTTACTGTACTTGGAAATGAGGATCCCGGCTTATTTTGCCATACTGGTGTGTTACACAACGTAAGCAATGTGTATCACATTGCAAATCAATGTACTCCCATACAGGTGTGCGCACACACACACACGTCACAACCTGAAGCTGGTTGACAGAGCGAGCAGTATGTGCAGTCACAGCACCAGACCTACACCGAAGTCCTTGCGCTCCCTCTTGACCCCCAAAAGGAATCCTGAAAAGACTAGATACTCCCTTATATACTTAAAATTTTCATCCAGACTTTTTTTTCTCTCAAAATTCAAATGCTTACAAAGACTATCATTTTTTTAGTTTGTTGTGACTATGCATGCTTTAAGTATAATTCTGTCAAAATCTTGAAGCCACTGATTTAGCTCAAAGTTATGAAAAATGCCCATTATGTAACACAGTTTACAAAGCCATTCCTCCCTCTCTGAGCCATCAAGTTAATCAGACTTAACTACTTGTCAGAAAAATGTCAGTCTTCATTTTGCATTGCAGTTAACGTAATAATGCAGCAGTTCCAACGTTGGCATCTGTCTTTTCTGTAGCTTCTAGTTCTGAGAGACACAGAAATGGATGGATGAGGAAGAGAGTAAAAGCCCAGCCATGTGTTTGTGCCTGGTAGAAATAAGGCCCTGCTCCCCGGAGTCCTTCTCAGAGAACTCAAATCATTCCTTGACTTGGCAGCTGGAAGTTTTGCCGTCCCAGAGCCAAGCCCCTCCCAAGGCGGGACGTGGATGAGGAATATGCCCTGCACTTGAATCAGGCATTAGAAGAACAGTTGTGAAAGGAGAACTGGCAGGTCTCAGACTCTGGCACTTTTCAGCTCAGTCAATTTTGAGGAAAGTACATATTCTACCTTTATGACTTGAACCTCCAGGGAAGTTTACAAGTGGCTGTGGATTCTTGAAAACACTATTCTAAGCCTACAGTGTGCTTCATCTGAAAAAATGTACATAATAGTACCTTCCCTCTAAGCCTTTTATGAAGATTTATTTGTTTATATGAATGAAAGAGCTTCCACCTGCTGGTTTACTCTTCAAATGCTGCAAGGACCAGGGTTGTGCCAGGCTGAAGTCAGGAAATTGGCACTTCATCCTGGTCTTCCATGGTGGCAAGAGCTCAAACCTTCTGCTGCTACTTTCCCTGCATGCGCTAACAGCTGAATAAGAGAGAAGCAGCCAGGACTCCAACAGGGGCTCCTATGGGATTCTAGTACTGCAGAGGGTGGCTTAACCCATTGTACTTCAACATCTGTCCTTCAAACTTGTTTTGTTGTTGTTGTTTTGTTTTGCTTTGCTTTGTTTTGTTTTGTATCTTAGGAGGTTTCTTCCAGCAGGGCAGGAAGGGGATGGGGTGGTGGTAGAGCAGTGAGGAAAAAGCGGGAGGAAGGGGGAAGACTGGAAGAGAGAGACAAAGCCGCACCTGGGGGCCTTTATGCCATTCAGCTGAGCCGCAAGGTGTGAGGGCAGCGATGGGGTGGATTAAGGGCAGGCCCCAGGGGATTGGTGCCTGGGACTGTCACAGGTGATTGCCTAAGAATGATTGGTAAGTGGGCGGAGTTGGGGAAGGCGCTGGCAGATTGGGGGTGGGATTCTCAGGTGAAATGGCTGATTGGTGGACAGCTGGAATGGCGTGAATTTCGTGAGCTGCGAGGAAGAGGAAATGGGAGCCAGGTCCAGGGTGAGATATTTGAATAACTCCTTAAAATTCCTCCGTTTTGTTATATATAACAGCTTCTTCAAGCTGAGTTTTCCCTTGGCAGTGGTTGTAGCCTGGTGGGAGGAATGGGAAATGGAGGGCGCTCCTAGTCCTGTAAAAAAAACTTGGTTTTGAAGAGTAAATAAGGTGGTATAAATGAAGCACTAGTGCAATCCTAGATGCCGGGTTAACACTCTCTGTTTTCACTTTTGTGATTGTGGTTGCTATTATTTAATCCTCTTCCCCCCCCAACACACCGGTTAGCAGTTCCATTACTCATACATTAAGTCAACCTTGGTACCTTGCTTATGTTTTAGGCCCTGGCTTTCAGGCCTCGGGATACAGCTTCAACACCTATGACTGGAGGAGTCCAAAGCAGAGAGGCAGCTTATCCCCAGTCCCTAAACCTCGAAGCCAGACTTACCCAGATGGGGGACTAAGTAGTGAAGACTGGGACCGCTCCACAACCAGCGGGTAAGGTTCCGGCCTTTACTGCCCTCTCCACGACAGCCTCCGGGTCATGGAGGCAAGATCTCAATCTCTCTATTTCCAGTGGCACGCACTCTTCAGATTAGCTGGCCACAGACAAGATTCTAAATCTTGTGCCTGAACGCCACAACACAGTCAGAACTTTTGCTGTTATCACAGTAGTTAAAATTGAGGAAAGCAAATGGCAAAAACCATATCCTTGCCCTGAAAAACTAACTCCTTCTCTTTTCTTTGAAAAGGTGATTTCACATTAAATTTCTTTTTTGTTTTAACTTGGGAGAGGCAGGGTTGCCCTCTTCTGATTGACTCTCCAGATGTTTTTTAGATACTTACACTTTGGCATTTTGTCTCTTTCTAAAGTTTTTAAATGAAATTTACAAAAAGTACAAACATTCATTCGTAACGATTTATAGTTAAAACACATTTCTCTTTCAGAGCTGTCTCTTTGCTTGTAGATACAACAGCTGAAATACAGTAACATGTGCCGTTTGATCCCAGTAGGGCTGTGTTAATGCTGCTCGTTCAGCAACAGCCATGAATAAACCACAATGCTGGGAGGAAGACCACAGGCCTTCCCTGCAGCCTTCCGGACACATGGCCTTCCTAAAGCATGCTTAAGAGCACAGCTGGCTCTCCTTGGAGGCCACACTTGCAGAAAAGCCAGATCCGAAATGAACGCCTTGCTGCTTTCTGTCTGTCTGGAACAGCATCGCGTTTGAGAAGGTGCTCACCTGCACTGTGCTTCTTGACAGCTTCGCGGGAACAGCCGACAGCGCGGAGGCGGAGCAAGAGGAGAACTTCTGGTCTCAAGCGCTGGAGGATCTAGAAACCTGTGGCCAGTCAGGAATTCTGAGAGAACTTGAGGTAGCTCGGGCCTGTGACTTGCTTTCCTTGTTTCTACCTTCATGTTTTTTTGGTCCTCTTACATTTGCACTATTCACACCAGTTCATTTAAAAGCTTTAACCCCTTTCCACAGGAGAAAGCTGACAGGCGTGTGTCTTTGAGAAACATGACTCTCTTGGTAGCTACCCTTTATGTTTCTATTTTTGCTTGTGAAGCTGCCTTCCCTGCCCCCCCCTTGCCTTCTGGACAGCAGTTTGGTTTTATATGATGCAGCTGGAAATATTTCTTTCCCCATTTCCTCCCTCCCCCTCGAGCTTACTGACTTGTGGCTTCTGCCAATGCTCCTGCTAACCCTGACTGTACCTGTTCCCCACCGAATCGCTAAGGTCGAGCTGAGTCCCCCAGCAGTGGCGCATCTCACCCTCTCAGTTGCTTTAGAAAGGTTTCTTTGGCATGTTTTCATTTGTACCTGGTATAGAAATGTATTGTTACGAGGAACATAAGAGGAAATTTCATATTTTTTTTTTGCCCTCAAAGTTGATAATGATGCAGCTGATAGAAAGGCCAGTCTATTTGATAAGCAGGCAAAATACAACGTGAAACATTGATTCCACATTCAATGCATGTGGATTTAAGGAAGAACAAGACAGAATGTAATAGCTGAACTCCTGGAGGGTTCTTTAATCAAAGCAGTGAATTTGCTGGTGTTAGTGACATTTTAGTCTGGGAAGTCCTGGACTATTTCCTTTTATGTTCTTTTAAATTTTCTGAGCTGTAAAAAAGAAAATGGCAAAAGTCTCATTTTTATTTTGATGTCATATGAGGTCCCCAAGTCACCATAAGGAATGTGAATGGCCTAACTGGGTGAAACTCCTGCAATTCTAAAATGATTATTCATCTTTATATTGTTTTTGCTTCTCAACTGCATGTGTGTATACTTTATGTGACTCTAATGTTTGTGAAACCGCAAAGAAAATTATAAGGAAAAGTATCAGTTTGAATTTGTAAACACCCTAGTATGATCTGGCATGAACACAGCTTCAGAGCACAGTTAAAGGCCCTGGACATGGATAATCCTGTATCATCTCAGTGAATGAAGATCTTGACAATTAATGCTTTTTCAATACAGCTTTCAAAAAAAAAAATCAAAATGCTTAAGCACTGGCTAGCTTATTTAAACTTTTACCACCTCCTTTATGTAGAATGAGTTAAATGTAGCCCCAACTGAATCATGAGAGTGACGCATGACTCTTGAACATGCCCAGGCCTTGAAAGAGTGTGATGGCTCGCTTGCCTTTTTTTAGTTTGTATTTTGATAGTTCTGTTTTGAAGAAGTGCAGCTGCTTTTCTAATGGCTTCTATTAGGCTAAATTATACAGATAATAAATAATACATTCAAATGGTGTTTTCAGCAAGAAATTAAGCTATCTCAGGGAAAAATATCAGAGAGCTGAAAGTTTTATTTCAGCAGCCGATGAATTTGCTTGACATAGTTCCAGAGAGATAAGGAAGTATGAAGTTATAAATGCAGAAAGAAAATACATTGAGTTTATAAGCAAACGAGAATTAAAGCCTACATCCAAGAATAATGATTGGCAGCTTCATAAATTAGAATCATGTCTATACTTATTACAAAGAGCATACATGTATTGGTTTAATATAAATCCCTTGGTTGGAAATATTTTTATGAAAAAAATTATTAGAGCTAGAGTCCACATATAAGACTTACATTCCATATTAAAAGTTCAGGCACACAATAACACTATTAAATGTAGAAGATTAACTAACATGAAGACTTATTACAGTTGAAACGAAAATTAATTTGAGCAATTTTCCTTTTGCTAGCAATAAATTTGATTCATCTTTAGCAATGAAAAACTCATAGTTTTAATAAAGGAGAAATTTTGAATTAAGGCTTTAGGCAAATTTTTAACCTCTGTCACCAGATTTTCTGTTATGAAATACAGGGATTATAATAAGTTAAGACTTACATAGCACTTAAAAATTTTTTTAATTAAAATGTTTGGATAAAAAATAATCATTATTATTTTTCCAGTTCTCAGTCAATGGAGACTGCTTTAGCTATTTTTTGTTTAATACTTTCATATTAGAGATAGAGAATTTACTGAATGTCATATAAAGGACTCTAAGTAACATTCAAAAGAACATTTAATTATTATTAGTTTTGCCATGAAAACAAGCAATACCTATTTCTGAACCCAAAGCATATTCTTTCTCTTCTAATTTTTAATATTTGTTTTAATTTTATAGTCCTTCTTAGATACTACTAATTCACTTGAAATTGACTTTAAACAAAACAGTAAAGCCACACCTTGACAACGGCACCAGGAGAACCCCTTCTGAAGCCACTCCTAGCTGCTGCTTAGCAGCTTAGACTCATTGCAGCACAACTGTGGTCTCCAGGTAGAACGGTTGTTTTACATCCAGTGTGTTTCCTGTCGCTCCCATAAAAGTGAATATACAAATGTAGATATTAACAAAGAAAATAACTAGTCCAAGATGGTAAATATAATACACGGATGCTGGCCACAGCAGGAAAACAAGCATTGGGTGCTGTCCGTTACAATAGACCAAACACAGAAATGACACATGTTAAGGAGAGTGTGTTCCGTTTCCGTGACATGAACAAAGCTAGCACAGAAAGGTTTAAATACACTTAAAAAGGCTATTTGCCTGAAATAAATCATAATAGAAATGACTCCCGTTTATTTAAAGCAGAAGAAGCCTTGAATACTAAAAAAGCTTTCTCAGGCTTCAGTCTAACACATCACAGAGAAGCAATGCGGCCAGGTGGTCCAGAACAAAGTTCTAGAATCATACTTCTGGGATTACAAGCTTAAGTAATTGGGCAAGTTGCATAATTTTAGTTTGGATTTGTAAAGGAGTTGTTATAAAAATTGGTTATATAGCTATCCACTATTATTTTATCTCTATATATGGAACTTCACATGCGTTAGTGTTGAGTGTGTTTTACAGTTATGATTTTATTTGGCAGAATTACAAGGGACATAGCTAATCTAGTGAGCAGATTGAAAAGTTTACTGGTTCTGTTTCTTTTCCAAGTCATTTGTTATATGTACTGACTACCACTCAGCCACCACTCAGCTGCTAGTCAGAGACCTGGTGGGTTTTTGAATTACGAAATCTTTGAGAAATGACAACTGACCAGTTCTCACTTCTCGGGGTTCCGTTCTGATCAACAGTTTTATACAGTTCGTTTTGCTCATTTAACTTGTGTAAGACCTTGGATCAGTCAGCTTTGTTGTCTCCATCTCATCTATAACGGAGGAGGAATATCAGTGTATTCTTCATAGTGTTGTTCTGAGACTTAAATAAAGGCTCAACAAATCAAGTTTGTGATGCTTTTAGCATTGGTATTGATATGAAAAAACTAGATCGTGTTGTATCCCATCACACGGCTTATGGAACTGGCTTCTGCCCCATAGTTTCTGATATACTGATACTAGTTCACCCTCGTGTAGCCACCTTTTCTAGGACAGCAGAATTTGCAGACCTGGTTTTTTTTTGGTTTTGTTTTTTGTTTTCTCAGAGTTTTGGCAGCATCCTACCATGAGAAATGAACATCCCTACATGATACTGATTTTACATCATTTTTAGTTCCAGTCCTGAGAGTCAGTCATCTTTGGGATCTAGAATTGCTTTTGCTTATATTATGCAAATAACATTTGGAACTGAACAAGCTTTTCAGTGTACTGGTAACAACCAATCCATTGCCATAGCTTTTGAGCTTTTAGCCTCTCTAAGCATCTTTCACACAGACCAAATTAAGAAATACAGGTTCATATCACTGTATTACTTGATGTGGTAACCTAGGTGATCTACCATCATCTGAGCCACAAACTTAGCCAAAGGAAAGACAGGATACAGTGCTATGTAGTGAACCTAGGGACTTAGATTTACATCGATAATCCCATCCAGTTGAAGCTAAAGACAGTGTTGTGAACAGAGGCAGCTTTAGAAGACTTTAGTTCATTTCCACAAGATCTGTTGAAGATAGTTTCAAGAACCCCATCTGTGAAAACCCTCTCAGTAAAAAGTTAATGCCTAAAATGTAGTCTGTAGTAAGCAAATGTTAGGGCTTTGCAATTTGCTTCAAAACTGCCAGGGGTGGTATTTGATTAAATAAACTCAATGGCTTAAGTACTTAAATTGGATTTGCGATGTGCATTATAAATGTCACTTGCAAAGCATTTTCCAGACTTTCATCGTTCAATTAGTACATCCATTCTCCAGCCTTTGGTTATGCCCTGAAGACACTGTATTTTGACTGGGCAGAAGAAGAAATGTGCTTAATGTTGAGCAACCAATCCCTTTCCTTAATATGTGGCTTAATTGTTTCTGAAAATTGTCAATGCCACAGGCAACAATCATGTCGGGGAGCACGATGAGTTTGAATCACGAGACCCAAACACCTCGCAGTCAACTGGGGCGACAGGCCAGCTTCCAGGAACGTGGCAGCTCTCGTCCACACTATAGCCAGACAGCTCGGAGCAACACCCTGCCTTCAGATGTGGGCAGGAAGTCTGTGACTCTGAGAAAAATGAAACAAGAAATCAAGGAGATCATGTCCCCAACTCCTGTGGAACTGCACAAGGTCAGTACCTTCTTTCTCTCTCCCCTAGGGTAAGGTTTACTGGGCACTCTTGTGTATCATGAAGGTCAGATGCAATCTCCATGGAGATGCCAGAGTTCAAATGCAGATCTTTGGACATTTTGTTCTCAGAAGATGTTGCCTAGGATTTGCTCTGGAAAGCAGGCAGAAATTGGCTTTGATGTGATGGTACTTATCAAGAAAGCATTTATGACCAAGAATTATAAAGATTTGAGTCTCTAAGATCACATGGATATTCTACAAAATAATCTATTATTCTGACATCATCTAAAGGGACAGATGCTTTCTAAATTTTCTACACCAATATCTTCACTGAAAAGAGGGGTCCAAGTTGAACACTGAAAGGCTGCCCCCTTAATTACAGACTTGTAATGGATGATTACTTCTCAAGAGATGTGAGATTCTCTTTGAGATGCAATTTAAATGTCTTAGTGCAGTACAGGGCAAGCCCTGGTTTCATTCTACCTCTAACCATGGAAGTTCTGACTTGGCTTCATGGAAACAAACCTATACTACCTATAGAGCTGAATTCCAGACTTGCTGGAAGAGCTAAGAGAAGGCTTGTAGTGAGTGGTAGTGTTTACAGAACCATGCATTAGGGAGCATAATAGTAGGGCAGTACCTTTGGCTCTCTTTTCTAGAACTAATATTTATTCTTTAATTAAAAAAAAATTTGTTAAACATCATGTTGATTTTTATTTGAAAGGTAGATTTACAAATAGAGGGGGAAACAGATCTTCCATCTGCTGGCTCACTTCCTAAATGGCTGTATCAGGAGTTAAGAACTTCTGATGAGTCTCCCACATGAGTGCAAGGTCCCAGGGCTTTGGGCCATCTTCCTGCTTTTCCAGGCCACAGACAGGGAGCTGAATGAGAAGTAGAGTAGCTGGGACATGAAACAACACCCACATGGGATGCTAGCACTGGTAGGTGGAGGATTCGCTTATTGAACTACCATGTTGGCTCCTTTACTTTTTTTTTTTTTTTTACAACATATTTTTTATTGGAAAGGCAGATTTACAAAGAGAAGCAGATACAAAGAGAAAAACCTGTCTGCTGGCTCACTGCCCAAGTGACTGTAATGGCCAGAGCTGAGCCGATCAGGAGCCAGGAGCTAGGAGCTTTTTCTGGGTCTCCCACATAGGTACAGGGTCCCAAAGCTTTGGGTTATTCTCTGCTGCTTTCCCAGGCCATCAGCAATGAGCTGGATGGCAAGTGGAATAGCCAGGCACAAACTAACACCCATATAGGATCCTGGTTGATTCAAGGTGAGGATTTAGCTACTGAGTCATCACACTGGGCCCATTTTTTAAAAGCATTTATTTGAGAAGGATGGAAAGGCAGAGACACAGAAAGGGATACACAGAGCTCTCATCTGCTTAATTACTCCTTAAGTGCCTACAACAGCCAGGGTTAGGCTAGAGACAAAATTGGAAGCCAGGAGCTTTATCCAGGTCTTCCACATGTATGATAGAAATCAGATACTTCAGCCACCACCACTACCTTCCAGGGACTCATCAACAGGAAGTTGGAGGCAGAAGCCGGGGCCAGACATCAAACATAAGTAACCCAGCACAGGACACAGGCATCTTCGCCACTATGGTACATACCTGCCTGCTGACACATTATTTTTGTTGAACTCATAAGCATATGTAAAATTGTAACAATATAGTCCCACTTTTCTTGATAACCAAGATCCTCCATATAGTTAATAAGCTGTTGATAAGAGCTAATAATTATTCATCTTACCCAAGAACACACACGTTGATATGATGGAGTGATACACCTGCTCTTACCTCTCCCTCCGAAGACTCCCATTTTCCTAACCATCCTATAATATAGAGCTGTTTTGTTGTTTTTTTTTTTTTTTTTTTTGCCAGCTGACAAGGGATAAGGTGAAGGAAACAGAATGGGAAGTTATATGCTGAAACCTTGCATTCCTGTCCAGCCATTCACCCATCCATCTAATACATTCCTCTGTATCCCTCCACTCAAATACCCAGGGAGCACATAGTCTCATGGGAGACAGAGAAAAACAAACAGGAAGAGGATGAACAAGTGTAAATGATAAGGCAGACCCTGGCAGCCGCACAGTACATCACAGGGTGGCCTCTAACCCACCTTGGAGGGTTTGGACTTCCTAGGAGTCAGGCTTGAATCCACAGCTGAGAGTAGAGGCTAAGAGGCCACTCCAACCAAAGAAGTACATGCGAAGAGTTAGCAAAGACTACAGCACTGAAGGAATGAAGATATGATCAGAGCCTAGAGTTAGAGCCCTGTGCTTTAGGAAGAATTACAGATTTGAAAAAAAATAACAATAAAAAGCATCTTTGTTTCTGACACTTCAGGACAAGGACGCAAGCTTAGCTACATCCCACAAATTAGCTTGTTTATCCAGTTATCCTGAATTGATGTGTCTGCTTGGTAAGTCACGTGTCCTAATCTGCTCACTGACACACGCCATTAGGCTGTAAGAACTCCCATGGTAATTTAACTGCAGAAGCTGCATATTCAATGCTAATTCTGCTGTACCAAGAGAGGGCAGGCTCCTCCTAGGCCCTAGCGTGTCTGAACATTCTTCACCTCCTCTGGAAAATTCTACTTGGCTAGGCAGAAGCAGGAAGGCTTGATAACCCACCCTCCTAGAGCCCCAAACAAAAAGCCTCGCCTCCCACAAGTATGGATGGCTTACTCAGTGCTGAGTGCCAGTGCTTCTGTTTTTATCCCTCACAGTGGTTCTTCTGGGCAGATAATTATCCCCACTTACCGAAAAATACCAAGAATAAAATAGAGTCATTTTCCCCTCTTTATTGAAGCAGTCTCCTCAAAAGAAAATATTGATGGTCCAGGAATACAAACTTCTCTCCCCATCCCTCCTGCACTGAAAGCATTTAGCAAAAATAATAACATTAAATTGAATGCGCAGGTTATTACAGCTAGGCCTTTGAAAAAAATGCCAAAAAATAGATATTGTTAAAAAAAATGACAACAAAAAGGGACCATCCACTTCCTGGCACACTGAATGGTAGGGACAGGCTTCTTGGAACATTTATGTGGCTCTATGTGAATTCAGAGTCACAAGATCATAGCAGCAATGGACCAATCTAGCCCCAGACAGGGCATTGTGTCACTTCTGTCATTACCCCGAAAGGCCAGCAGCAAATGCATTTCACATGTCATTTAACTTTCTAACTTGAGCCCCAACAACAACAAAAAAGTGGAGTCCTGGACATTAGAATACCTCTAAAATAATGTAAAGTGAAAATGGCACAGAGGCTCCTGCTGCCTGGCATTGTGGTATCCTTGTAGTTCATGCTCACATTTTGGATAGCTTTCCTTTTTAAGTGACCCAAGTTACTATGCTAGGCCACCCAAAACATTTATTTGTTTGCACACCCTCCAATTTGGAAGTGCTTGAGAAGAGAACAATTGTCATTAGGAAAATTACTTAGTTCTTGGTACTAAGTGCTTAGAGTAAATATTAGTATTATATTTGGTTTGTGCGTGCAGGTGTCTGTTGAATACCAAAAACTGCCTGGGATCATAAAACACAGTGACTTGCAATCCTAAAAATGTCTATATATTTTTTTTAAAATGTGCTTTTTGAATGGCAGCCTGTGTGTCTTGCTTCTCAGGTTTTCATGTGAACTCTGCTGGCACTTCAGGTCTGTAGAGTTAACAGCTTCCCTAGAGACAGACTGCGCTCTGGGGACTGACCCTCTCCCTGAGGGCACTGTGCATCACTGTGACCACATATGTTTATTCCTAGGTTGTAAAGTTTCCTATCATCCCTGAGATGATAGAAACTTGAGATGATAGACGTTGGCTCACAAATGAAGTAGCTCTCTGAAGGCCATTTGCATTCCTACTGTCTAAGTATTTGGAGACTAGTCCTCTTGACTTCTTTCTCCAGCACAGTTCTGTAGTATCCCTTGCCTGGCAGGGTGAGGGAAAGCATTTAATACATAACAATCTAGCTGATATCTTGTCTCTTTTTTTCCTAAAATGTAACATTATCATAATGTGTTTTGTGTTGCTGTAATGGAAGACTTGATGGGTTGTAACAGAATACCCGAAGCTGGGTATTCTATAAAGAACACAGGCTTGGGAGTGAAGTTAAGAGGCACCCACTCCATATCGGAGTATCTGGACGTACCAGCTCTGCTCCCAATTCCAGCTTCTCTCACAGCAGGTGACAGGTCAGGTGGTCAGGTGTCTGCCACCTGTGTGGGTGACTTGGCTTGAGATCTCAGCTCTGGCTTTAGCCTGGCCCTGCCCCAGCAAGTGTGAGCATTCAGGAAATGAAGGAGCAGATGCAAGCTTCTCTCTCTCTCTCTCTCTCTCTCTCTCTCTCTAGGAATGAAACAGCAAATGTTAGCTTTTCTCTCTCTCCTCCCCCTCTCCATTTTCTTCCTTTCCTTCTTCCCTCCCTCCCTAATAATTTTCTTTTTAAAAAATTCAGATGTATTTAGCACACAGTTTTGGTTCCTAAATGCCCCATGTCAGGTAGATTCCCGTTTCACCTCAGGTGAGGGTGTCACTGGTTGTGTCACAACTTGCAGAGAAGCAGAAAGGGAAAAAGGGGGAGCCTCACTTTATGCCTGCTCTCAGGAGAATCCCTTTGGAGAGCAGCACTGACCCAATCACCTCCCACTATGCCCTGTCTCTTAAAGGTTATACTACCTCAGCATCAGTACATTGGGGACCAACATCCCAGCACATGAATCTTTGAGGGGCAAACTTGATTGTATCTAAACCACAGCAGTTGTGGAACTCTGTCCTTATCCAAGGCTCTTTATATTGTGGCTCTTTATATTGTCATGTGTCAGCAACCTCTGGGATGGGGTAAGGAAAAAACAAGACTATTGGTGTCCAGTCCATTGGGAATACTTGTCACCTTCCTGAATAACAATGAGTCTGGCACCAGTTCCCATAGCGCCGGAGAGTGGATGGGGGGCATGACTGACACTCAGAGCTCCAGGTGTCCCCGAATCAAGGAGGTCCACAATGGCCAGAGAGGAGTAGAAGTGAGTAGATCACAGAGGCAATAAGAAAGCATCTTAAGCTGGTGGAAGGCCTGGCAGAACTGTCTGCTGTGGACATTGCTCTAACATTACACTGAATCTATGAATTCTGTGCTGGATGGCACATCTCTTTCTTTAGGTAAGGAATGATAAATGAGAAAGAATATAGACTTTTTATAAGGTAGATGTAGGTTTCAGCCACTGCCTGGCATTCATTAGCCATGTCACTATAGTGAGCTCAATGTTCTCTCTTAGCCCATATGAGATAGAGTCACCTGCATACCCAGAGGGAGATTTCACCAAAGAGCATTTACCCTGGTCACATCAAGAGAAACTGAGGCCAAGTATAAGGGGCAGGACTATATGTGGGCAGCAGGCAGGCCTGGCTACAGACACCTGCGATAGAGACTTTGCAACAGAACCATCCAACTGAGTGGTATCCAGGAATTGAGAGGGAGCGGCAGTGGAGGTGAAAATGACCAGGTGGCCAACAGCTGCTTGTGGCGTGGTTTGATGGAATGAATGTGAGGATGTCCCAGCTCTTTCCTCTTGTTCTTAGGTGAAATGAAATGCTAAATGTGTGCAATGCTCTGGGACTAATCAGGGCAGAGCACAGACATCCACCATGGATCCTAAAAACAGTGATGCTTCCTTGGTTGAAACTTGGTTCTCCAAGGGCCAAGAAAGCTGCTGACTTGCTCCTACTTAGAGCCCACATTCCAGCTCCTGACTCTGTCCTCGGTGAGCCCTGGTTTTCCCAGCCACAGAGCCACAGAACCGCAGAGCCGCAGGGCCGCAGGAAGCAGTGTTGGAGGCAGATCTCCCTTTCTTTGCCAATGATACTCTCCAGGTGGGAGGGCAGCAGCTGCATTTCTGACCAATTTTTCTTAAAACCCTTGAGCTTCCAGTGGCATAAGCTGAGTCTGCTTCCTCCTGGGCTGAAAGAGTACAATCAGGAAGACTGTATTTTTTCCCCTCCAGCTTCACAGGTTAGTATAGCCTCATCCCCAAAACTAACATGATTTGAGTTGTCCTGACTTGAAAGTACCAAATTACTCAGGGAGTAACTGCAAAGTGTAAACCAAATGCCCAGTGAATTACAGGAGAACCAGCACCATCTCTCAAAAGTGGCCGCCAATTTGCTCCCTAAGGTCGTCAGAGTATGGGATTGAGCTATAGGGAGGCTTGTAGTGGCTGTCACCTGCTGTGACTTATCAGAATAATACACAATTGCTGTTGAAATCCAACTGCGTTAAGTTGGCTCTGCTGCTGAAGCTTTGCCCGAGTATCAACACTGATAACACAAACAGCGGCTTTCCGATCTTTGCCTCGAGGACACTGCTAAGACATGTGGATAGGCTCACTCAGAAATACACAACAAGCCTGAGCTTGAGTCACAGTGACCCCCTGTACCTCTAGTCAAAGCTTCTGTTCTCAAGCGAGTGAGAGGCAATTGCAGCATGTGCTGACAGGTAGTTAGAGCTGTCTCCTTGCTTGGAGCATTGTGATTCAAGATGCTAACTGAAGCTGTTGGGATATAACCTTACGGTTGTGTTCTTGGCCAGGTTCCCCAAAGACATCTTCCTGTCAGCACAGAATAGAGACCCTGCAAGGAGAATGTTACTTCCCAAAGGCTAGGTAGGGGTGCAGAGCCCACCAGCAGGATGGGGAGATGCAGTAGCACTGAACACTTAAAGCCAGCGTTCATGGAAGTCCTCAGCAGGCACTGGTGAAACTGCACAGGCGGCATCAGTGGCTCACCTCGTCTGTTGGGGAGTTGAAAAGGATAAAGCCGCTGACTGCAGAGAAGACTATAGGACCAGGAAATCAACCTGTCTTAATTTGGTGGCAGGAACAAAGCAAATGAGATCAGATATTCTAGTAGTGGATCCTGGAGTTTAGGCATTCTTACCAGAAAAGGCCCCCCATCAGCTTCCTCCGGGCTCCATGTCCATGTGAATAGAGAGAGAATGATTTTGCCAGGAGTTTTTGGGAGAGCAGAAGCAATCATATAAAGCGGTGTCTGGATAAGGGATTCATCTGCATGTGGGAAATTGAATCTCAGAATCCTAAGAATTATCTCTGGATGGGCTGTAAATGACATGTGACCGCTACCAGTCTCCAGCCAGCGAGGCTGCATGCCACACAATTTACTGCTGCTGCGTTTGGAACAGCCAGCTCTGCTCCCCATGTGTGTGTGTATTATCAAGTTTCTGGAATCCTTGATGTGATTTTAAAATGATTTCATTTTTGTTGATTTGCTATTACTTAGCTGTTTTCAAGAGAATTGTAGAGCTGCCTATTAAGATCGGCTACCCTCTAAGCTGAGGAATGCTATCTGCAGAAACAGAGGACTTTCCAAACCGTTTTAGTGGTCCCTATGGAGAGGTGCTCTCAAGGTACATCAAGGCCGGGCAAGCCAGGGCTGCTGGCCGGTGCTGTGACTTGGGGTTAGTGAGATGATCTGCCGGCCCACTCTGGCTGGTATAACAGTCCCGTTAGCTGCTGTTGGCTCTGCTGGGTGTTACTTTCCCTTATGTTCCCTCCCCTTCCCCTGGGGTCCAAACAGTCGAAGCAGACACACAAGCATTCCTCCTGAGCCAGTGGAGCCAGGAAGAATTTCATGTACTGCCCATACCAAGCATTCCCAAGATAAAGGATTTCTGATTGACAATATTGAGACATATGTCTGAAATCTCAGAGCAGGGAGGGTTTCTTAATAGCCATTGCAACTTAGGCTGTGAGACTCTCGTGTTCAAGCACCTCACAATGGGTGTGCCTCAAGAACAGGTCTGGGTGTGTAAACAAGTGCAGATCCACTTTTGCAACCAACCATAAACACAGCATCTTTGGGGACTACATCCTTTAACCTGGTTATGGGAAAAAAAAACCCCAGAAATAGGTAAGAAGCTGCACCACCCTCCCTGAATAGGGTCCCTGCAGCGGGTATTCTGTTTGTCATGTCAGAAACCACCATAGCTAGGAACACAGGAAAAAGAAAGGTGTCTCCTCCCTTCCAGAAGCTTGAGGGAGAGACACTTGCCATACACCCAAGTCCAGGACACCAACCGACATGCCCTTCACTCCTGATGAATTGGCAGATTACCCTCTCAATTGCAGTCCGGACCCAACCTCGTGCGCCCTCAGTGTGCACGTCAGATGGGCTAGCCAGTTTTACTAACCCTAATTCTACACACGTGCACACACACACAGTCTGCTTTTTTCTTTTCTTTTCTTTCTTACTCTCTCTCTCTCTCTCATGGAATAACTCAATACACAGTGTTATTGTAGTAAATATCAGGGCTGTGACTCTTATTCAGGTGGTTGGGACTCAAACTGCATTTAAACAGGCTGAAACTCACGTGTTTGAAAAAACTTAGGAATTAGGCAGGAAGGTACTTGTTTTTAATCCCTTAAAGCAACGTTGTGAGCCTTTCCTTTGAATGTGCTTGTGGGAAGGAAGGAGCAAGAAGAAATGTTTAGATGCTATTTTTCATAGGATCCAGGAATGCCACTGATTATATAATACAGTCTGAGTTCAGATGTTAAAATGTGGGGAGAAAAAAAAAATGACACATCTTAGAATCCTGGAATCAGGCATTCTATGTGGCAGCTGGGTGTAATGGTTATGAGCACTTAGGGTAGAATCTGACAGACTCAACCCAACCATTCATTACCTCTGTGGCCTTCAGTAGATTGCTGAGCCTCTATAAAATTGAATTTCCTCACCTCTGATATGACCAGAACTGCTAAGGCTACCTTGTGAATAGTACTGATCCAAGCAGCGTGACAGCTTAATTCTCCATCCAGTAAAATGAAAACCCACAGCCTCAACACTTTCATATTCCCTTCAGTAGTTCAAACCCCCTCTGGAGAACAATAGTGCTGTAAAGGGTTTAGACCTCACATTTTGTCCTGTTAAGCCTTGACCTTATTATTTCAAGAGACTGTGTCATGCATTCATTATATTAAAAAAATAAATGTACACATATATACTTTTCTAAATTATTATTTTGATCATGAAAAAGTAAATCCAAATCACTGTTTAAAGTGTGCATCTGTTTACTGATGGGCCTCGAGAAATCTTGATAAAGTCAGTGGCCCCCGAGAGCATGAAAGGAGCCCGAGGTGCTGCAAAGACCAGTGTCCAGCATGTGAGAGCTCGCCGACTGCTCTAGAATCCTGGGTTTGCCCCATGAAGGTGGCTCTTCTGCTCATTGGCTAATGGTGGAGCCCAGAATCGTGATTCAGTAAATCTGATGGCTCTAGAAATAGCTGCTTCTTTAACTTCAGACTACCTCCTTTAGGTGGGCAGGGTGGAAGAACTGAGCTGAGAGAAAGCCAGAGCTGGCAGTAGCTGGCTTTCAATGGATAGAAAACCAGTGAGGCTGCAGCACAGAAATATGATGTCTAATCCCCAGTACCTAGTCTAATCCCCAGGCAAGTACTTAAGCAGACAGTCCTCATCCCCAAGCAGAGTTTAGTTTAGGTATGAGCCTTCATGTCTTTTAAATATGTTTTGGGACGTCAGGTGTTGTGGCATAACAGGTGAAGTTTCAATAGGGTAAACCGCCTCATGCGTAGCTGGCATCCCATTCTGAAATGCCTGGGATCAAGTACCACCTTCACTTCCCATGTAGTTCCTGATAATATGGCTGGGAGGCAGCAGATAACAGCATAAGTGTTCAGGTTCCTGTCCCTTACGTGGGAGGCAGGAATGGAGTTCTGTACTCCTGTCGTCAATCTGGCTCAGCCCCAATTATTGAGGGCATTTGGGGAGCAAGCCAGTGGATGGAAGATTCATTCATATCTTTCTCTTACCATTCAGATAGATAGATAATTTTTTAAAAAGCAGCGTTTTGTTGCTGGTACTGATGGTGTACCATAGCAAATAAAATTATGTATTTCATGAAACGTTAACCAAGGAAGTGTATATACTTTGCAGTTTTAGCACAGCACTCTGCCTGAGGAAGGTGGGACAAAAGGAAAGTCCTGGGCCTGGCGTGGTAGACTGGAGGCTAAAGTCCTCGCCTTGAACGCGCTGGGATCCCATTTGGGCACCAGTTCTAATCCCGGCAGCTCTACTTCCCATCCAGCTCCCTGCTTGTGGCCTGGGAAAGCAGTTGAGGATGGCCTAGGGCCTTGGAACCCTGCACCCACTTGGGAGACTGGGAGGAAGCTCCTGGCTCCTAACTTTGGATCAACTCAGCTCTAGCTATTGCTGTCACTTGGGGAGTGAATAAGGGATGGAAGATCTTCCTGTCTCCTTCTCTCTGTATATCTGACTTTGTAATACAAAAAATACATATATAAAAGAAGGAAAGGCCTTTGGCTTATTCCTGAATATCTCAGCAACCCTTGGGTTCTTCTCATACCAGGCAGGAGGTTGCTGCAGGGAAATGCTAGAAGGCAACCTGCCCTAGAGGAATTCCGCTAAACGTAATTGATGGCAAAGGCAGGGAGTAGGGGAGAAAAGACGGGCTCTCCAGTTCTCCTCCTCCTCGGTCAGTTCTGGATGGGAAGTTCATAAGCTCCAAGGATGTTCTTAGAGTGTGAAAAAAAACTAGATGATGGGATGGAAGGAGCTGCCTACTGCTTATCTTACAAATCCATTGTGTTATTCATGTTAGTTCGAAAATACTGTTCATCAGGAACTTGCAGAAGCAAAAAGTCTCCAGCCCAGCTGAATTTTCCCTTCACCTTTCTTATTTTCCAGGTGACCTTGTACAAGGACTCTGACATGGAGGACTTCGGGTTCAGTGTAGCAGACAGCTTGCTGGAGAAAGGAGTATATGTTAAGAATATTCGCCCAGCTGGGCCAGGCGATCTTGGTGGCTTAAAGCCCTATGACAGGCTCTTACAGGTAAGACCTCAGGTGGAATCTTACTTCCCTGTAGCTCACTTCCAACAGGGAATTTCTTACACAGCTTTCTGTATGCTTGGGATCCTCTGCTCTTTTTCTGCCTCAAATATTTGCACAGGACTTTGGAAATGGCAATAATGAACAGTTGAGTACAAAAGTTCTGCTGTGTCAGTTCTTAGATTCTTATTTTTTTTGGCACTGAATTCAAGACCATATTTCCCAGTTTAATGCGTATTCCTCAGTTCCTGCCCAGCCGAGTCTCCCTGTGCATGTGGTAATCACATCAGCCGTGCGAAGTTACCCTGCTCTAAGCCTCCAGTCTAGTCCTTCCTCTGTTCTTCAGCTAGACACACAAGCCCTTTATGATTTGGTTTCTCCTTCCCCTTCAACACACAGATCACATCACCTCTGGCTTTGGTTACTCTAGCTACATCTGGTCTCGTTTCAGGAATGGTGTATTCTGCCACCTGTTGGCTTTCCAAAGACCTGATTTCCTAGGTAGGAGTCACTGCTGTTCCTTAACACACCAAGTACCTGTGTATTCTCCATTACCTGCACTAAGCAGATTCACTCTCCTGCTTCAGGTACCTGCTCACAGGCCTGCCAAAACATTCAAAATAATGTCCCCCCCACACGCACACTCCTATATTATCACAGTAGTATAGTCATTTAGTAACATGGCAGATTAGGTACAGGCAAGAGTAGAAAATCCAGTATCTTACTGTCAGGGCATATCATTAACAGCTTCCTTGGGGAGAGTCCTTTGATTTGGAAGTTGAGATGTGAACTGCAGTATGCTAGTCTCCATTATATAGTTCATCTGTAAGAATATATGTATATACAAGTTTACCTATGTATCTATTGCTCTTATATTTTGCGTGAAGGTTGTCTTATGTAAGAGAACCTATGATATTTGTTCTTTTGGGATAAGCTTATTTCACTGAGCGAAATAGCTTCTGGTTGGGACCATCTCATTGCAAATGGTAGAATTTCATTCTCTTTAAAGGCTGAGTAGTGTTCAATGGACTAAATGTACCACCATTTATCCATGCCTCTTTTGATAGGCATCTGGGTTGCTTCCATGTCTTTACTATTGTTGATTGTGCTGCTGTAAAAACAGGCTCACAGGTCACTTTCTCATATGCAGATTTCACTTCATTTGGATATACTGGGAGTGTGATAACTGGGTCATAGGTGTATCAATTTTCAGTTGGCTGAGCACTCTTCACACCGACTTCCATGGGGGCTGCACTAGCATACACTCCCACCAACAGTGGAATAGGGTTCCCTTTCCCCCACATCCACACCAGCTGGTGTTATTAGTTGCTTTCTCTATGTAGGTCCATCTCACTGGAGTTAGGTGGAATTTCAATGTGGTTTTCGTTTGTATTTCTGACAGGGAGCGTGAGCATTTTTTCATGTGTGTATTAGCCATCCGAATTTGTGGGTTTTTTTTAAACCTGCTCATTTCCTTTGCCTATTGCTTCACAGAGTTGTTTGTTTTGATGTTGCTGTATTTCTGAAGCTCTTTGTAAATCCTGGATATTAGTCCCCTGTGTGTTGTTCTCCTGTTTTGTTGGTTGCCTCTTTGTCTATTGATCATTTCCCATCATGGGTGGATGGGGGTAAGACAGGGAAGATCATAGGTAAGTAAGGAGACGGGTGGACAGGTATGGGTCACACGCCATACCTAATGTTTGTTGCCTGATTCAGACCTAGTGAATCATTAATGCCTTCCACACGTCTTGCCAGAGTAGCCTGCATGGTAGCTGGCAGCTTGGATCTGTTGTGGAGATAAGATGTTAGCAATATATCTAAAGATTCAGGATAGTGAAGGCATGGGTTTGGTTAAAGTTACCTACATTCCGAAAAAGAAGAAACCAAAGGCTAGAATCCTAACATTAAAATTTGAAGGAAGCAAAACAAGAAAGAACTGATAGCAATCAATTTAAATGACTAGAGGATCAAATCAAAGCAATATCCCAGGAACCAAGTGCTTTGAGAGCTACCAGCCTCAATGAGATTCCAGCACCAGCTGGCAGGCACGCACCCCTCAGATAATTAAGGGGAACTGACATGGCTGTTCACAGTGACTCATTCAGATACTTGCTTTCCCTGGAGGATGGCTGAAAGTCAGTTGTCTGATCTCAGCCAGTGGGTCCCTCATATAAGAAGCGTGATTGTTTTGGCAGATGAGTTGATGGCTCTGTTAGGCATCATCCAGTTGATGCCTGCGTGACTGTCACTCTGAGCTGGCAGCCAGTTCTTGTGTTCTCCCTGGTGTTCAGAGCAAACAGGCCCTGCGGTGGCCCGTGCTTCAGCAGATGGAAAATGCGTATTCAGTATACCACCACAACACACACACATGCACAAATTGTTTAAATAAGTATAAGAGAAACAAAAGTAACAGAAAGAGAATGAATATGGAGTCTTAAGTTCAAGGGCAAATGTCTGAATGGTCCCTTTAAAAGAAGTAGCAGGAAAAGCAAGGAGTACCGTCCACCAGACAGCCTCTCCAAAATATGTGTGACCCTTCCAGCTGCACCAAGGAAGGAGAGTCTTAAAAATAGATAGGTACACACAGCAGCAAATGCTAGAGGCCAGGGAGGATGAGAGCAAGAGACTGCTGCTTCCCAAAGTTGACAATCAAGGTCACTTGCCAACAGTGCAATGTAAGTGTCATGCCTGGGTGTCAAAGATGGAGGAAGGAATGGGAAGAAAGAATGGAAGTGGTTTGTAGATGATTTTAAAAACTTGTTGCTGAAGACAGAAATGGGGAAAGATGACATGTGTGCCTATAAGCAGAAGAGGAGATGGGCTCACTAGGGAGAGAGCTAGTTGAGCACCTGGGCTCCTGGGTCAGCCATACAGCCTGAGAGCACATCCTAACCTGACCCTTACCAACTTCAGTCAAAAGCAAAGCACCGAACACTCTGCCCAGTTTTTACCTCCTGAGATCCATGGAAAACACTTAGCATTGGAGCATCCAGCATCTGGCTGGGGATAAGATTGGGATGAGTTACCTATTTTATATTTTAATTTTTAGGGTTTTGTTTTTGACAGATTCAAAGCGATTTGTAGATGCAATTCTAAGAAAATACTAATATTTTCTTCCTCCCCCCTCTTCCCTCCCAGACTCCTTCCCCTCTTCGTTTTTAGTTTCTGTAATACCATTTTAAATTTTCACAACAGTAAAAGGGGTTAATATTTTATCCAATAAGAAATTTAATAAGTAAAAATCAAAAAAACATTAGCTTAGTGGGAATGCAGACAATAGCTATCAATAACAATTGAAAAAAAGATTTCATTCACAGAGTTTTTGTAATCACAGATCATTAAAACTATAGTAGTATAAAATTAATAACCACTGATTTGACAAAGTTGTATAAATTGCATTTGCAGCAACCAATTCACACAGGTGTGTATTTTTACTTTTTAGATTTTCACTAGACCACGTATATAGGAGAAAACACGCAATATTGTCTTCCTGTGTCTGTCTTATTTAACCCAACATGATTTCCTCTAATTGAGTCCATTTGGCTATAAGCATAATTTTATTTTTTTATAGCTGAGTATCATTCCATTTTTTACATATGTATATATTTTTTCCTTTATCCATTCATCTAGTGATACCTTGATTGATTACAAATTTTGGCTGTTCTGAATAGTGCTGCTATAAACAGGATCATTCAGGTATCTGATTCATTCCATCCATGTCTTTAGAATACATTCCAATAGAGAGATTGCTGGATCATATGGCCAGTCTGTTCCATTCATGTAAGTATCAGTTTTTATGCTGGTACCCTGATGATTAATTGCTATAACTTTGTACTACAGTTTGAAGTTAGGTATTGGGGTTGCTTCGGGTATTGTGGGTCTTTTGTGATTCCATATGAATTTTAAGATTGCTTTTTCTCATTTTGTAAAGAATGTTATTGGAATTTTGATAGGGATTGTATTGAATCTGTAGATTGCTTTCAGCAGTATAGATTTTATAATGATGTTGATTCATCCAATCCATTAGCAAAAATATTTTTGTTTTGTGTCTTTGATGATTTTTTCAATGCTTGATAACTTTCACTATAGAGATTTTTCACTTTAAATTTACTTCTATATATTGGATTTTTTTTTACTATTGTGAATGAGATTTATTTATTCTTTGAGTTCATCATTAGTACACAAAAAAGCTAGTGCTTTTTTGTATGTTTATTTTGTAATGTGCAATGTCACTAAATTATTTCATCAATTCTTAATGCTTTTATAACGGAGTGTTTAGGTTTTCCAGGTACAATATCGTGTCATCTGCCAGCATGCATAATTTTACTTCCTCTGTTCCAATTCTGATGCACTTTCTCCTGCCTCACTGCCCCTGCTAAAACTTCTAGTGCTATACTGAATAAATGACAGAAGCAGACATCCTTATCTTGTTCTAAATTTGAAAGGAAATTTTCCATTTTCCATATTCAGCATGATTTTTGATATAGGTTTCTGATATAATCTTTGTAATTTTGAGGAATGTTTCTTTATAGCTAATTGGTGGAGGGTGTTTATTATGAAGGGGTATGGAATCGTATCAGATACTTTCCCTGCACCTGTTGAGATGATCGTATGGTTTTTGTTCTTCATTCTGTTGATATGATGTATGTTTCTTGATTTGTGAATGTTGAATCCACCCTTGCATTTCTGTGATAGATCCCATTTGATCATGATATACAGTCTTTTTTTTTTTTTCGTCAGAATACACAGTATTTTATTTTAAACTGGTTACATGGCTTCCTCAAAAGCATTAAGGTAGCTGAAAACACTTAAGAATTTAATGCCTGAATGTAATCCGAACTAGCAACAGCTGAGTTTAACAAAGGACATGAACAAGTGACCCTAACACTCTGGTTTACAAAATAAAAGGGTGAAAAAGAAAAAGACAAAAAAAGTCACACAAAAGCATCAAGAAATACATTACACATTTAGATCATTTAGATAAAAAACAAAAACACAGAAAAAAAGTTTATAAATGTAAAAGTTAGTCCGAGTCTCAAAAGGCAGCTTTAATTTCAAAACCATGTTAGGAATCAGTCATTACTGCTTGTACAGAGGAAAATAAATCCACAGAACTTGCTCGGAATCCTGAGCAGCATTCCACCGCTTCCCAGAAAGTACAACTCCTTTAGAAAAAAACAAAACCCTACAGTCTTTTTTTATGTGGTTTTTATTTCAGTCGCTGGTATCTTGCTGAGAATCTTTGCATCTATATTCATTAGGGATTTAAGTTTGAAGTTTTTTGGTATCGTGTCTTTGTTTGCTTTTGGTATCAAAGTCATGAGTTTCTGAGTCCATGCTGCTCAGTGATTTGGAATAGTTTGAATTACTTCCTTTCTGAATGCTTTGTAGAGTTCAGTAGTAAAGTCATCACATCAAGTTCCATTTCCTTGATGGAAGACTTTGCTTACTACTTTAATCTTATTGCTCACTGTAGGTCGGTGTAGGTTGTCTATATATCCTTGATTTAATCTAAGTTATATTAGTCTGAGCATTCATCACTTTCCTGAGGATTTCCGCCTTATTAGCATACAGTTCTTCCTGGTACTTTAAGATCCTCTGTATTTCAGTGGTGTCACACTGTCATATTTTCCTTGTTAGTCTCACTAGAGATTTATCTACTTTTTTCTCAAAAGAAATCGTTTTTGTTGATCTTTTGCATTTTTTTCTATTCTATTTCTATTCTCATTCTAGTTGTTTCTCGCCTCCTGAAGATTTGGGGTTTGGTTTGTTCTTGCTTTTCTAGGTCTTCAACATGCATCACTGCATCTGTAATTTGAGAATTTCTCTTCTTTAATGTAACCACTGACTGCCATAAACTTCACTCATACAGTGCTTGTACTGTATCCCCCAGTTGCTCACATGATATATTTTCATTTATTTCAAAAGTTTACCACATCAGGGAACTGTTGATTATTCAGTAGCATGTTGCTGAATTTTCAAGTATTGGTGGTTGATTGTTCTTGATTTCTGAGTTTCTTGCTATTACACTGCTATGTTTTCGGTATTTTAAATTTGCTGAGACTTGATTTGTGGCCTACTGTTAGGCGGCTCCCTGTGCTTGTGAGAAAGCATTTCCGCAGCTGTTGCACAGACCGTCCTGTGAATGTCTGTTAGATCTATTTGCTTGAGACAAGGTTTCAACCCCAATGTGCTTTACTGATTTTCTGTGTGGATGCTCTGTCCATTACTGAGTGGTGTTGGAGTCGCTCTGTCTGTAGGTCCAATGGTGTAGTCTGTATATATATTTGGTTGGTCATATATGATGGTTAATGTCTTCTTGCTGAATTGAACCTTTTATCAAAACCTAGTGTTCATTTTATACTAAACCAGAATAGTTACATCAGCTTGAGTTGTAATTCAATCCCTCACTTTGTGTGCATCTTTGTGAAGGGAGCCTCTTATGGCGGCATATAATGGTGTCATGGTTTTTAATCAACTCAGCCAACCTCTTTTAGTTGAACTTAAGCCATTTACACTTAAAGTTAGCACTGACACAAACCAACCATCATTTTAGTGACTGGATAATGATTCTACCTGCTGCACTGGTGACATACATTTTATGTTTACCTCTAATGCAGGCCATCCTTCAAATTTCTTCAAGGTATGGTGGTGCTAAGTCCTCGATATTGTTTATCTGGAAAACAATTTCTCTTTCACTTTTTTAAAAGATTTTATTTTTATTAGAAAATCAGATATACAGAGAGGAGAGACAAAGATATTCCATCTTTTAATTCACTTCCCAAGTGGCCTCAATGGTTGGAGCTGTGCCAGTCTGAAGCCAGAACCCTGGAACCTCTTCCTGGTCTCCCATGTAGGTAGAGGGTCCCAGGCACTTTGGGCCAACCTCAACTGCTATCCCGGGCCACAAGCAGGGAGCTGGATGGAAAGTGGGACCACTGGCGTTAGAACCGACACCCATATGGGATCCCCACACATGTGAGGACTTTAGCTGCTAGGCTACTGCGCTGGGCCCGCTTACATTTTAAAAGGTAACTTCATTGAATATAATATTCTGTATTGAGAGGATTCGTTAAGATCATGAACATATCATCCCACTCTCTTCTGGTCTGAGGTTGCTGCTGAGAGTTCTGATGTTAATCATCATATGTAACCTGACACTTTTCTCTCGCTGGATGTGGTGTAGTGGATCCTCTTTTGCCACCTCCTCTCCTACCAGGTGACGGATACCCGAGATTAGCCACCCACACCAGCCCACGCACCGCTCGGTCGACCTGTGCGGTCACTGAGTTCCCACAGTCCCAGGATGCTGAACCTTCCCTCGGCCACAGGAGCCTTCTCCAGCAGCAGCTACCTCTGGGTGCTCTGCCTTGCTAGCTCAAGGCAGGCTAGTGAGAGGCAGACTTATCCTTTTGTCTGCTACTCACGTGCGTCTGCGCAGAATCAGGCCTACACCATAGCTGCCACAGCTGCAGGGCCAGCCCCCCTAAAAATGCTGGCTACTTGCCGAGGTTTAAGTGCCCTGAAGAATGGGGGAAAGAGTGGGTTTCTTCCCCATGGCAGCGCCCCAGATCTTTCCCTTGCTCTGGCTTCTGTGTGTACCTGCAGTCAGTGTAGGGGTTGAGATTCTATACTCGGCGATGGTTCAGGTTACCGTAACGGGTCTTCTGCACGACTCGCAGCACCTGTTACTTGAAGTGCTGGGCAGCTGCAGCTCACGGGGACTGCTGGCTGCCCTGGGCAGACCCCCCAGGGGCGCTTCCAGGCTCGGGACTTCTGTCCCACGGAACTTCCACCGTCTTCCTTCACTTTCTCACTAGACATTCCCACCGGACATCTGGAAACAGCCCTTCCTTCATTCAGCGGATGAGTGGGCAGATGCCACAGGGGGCTGCTATAGTCACAAAAGAAACTTCCATGGCAGGTTTGTTATGGGCCGCTTCGAGCCTCCAGAGGCTAAGGCAGCCTCGCCAGGGCTCACAGTGACAGTGTTAACTCCCACAGTCACAGCACCCAGGGGATCTGACTTTGCCCACAGAGCCCTTTGACTGCAGTGCTGGTAGTATTGTGGAAATTGACCAGCAGAGACTCGAGCCCTTCCTCTGGAGGGCAGCAAGCAACAGGAGTGCCCCCCAAGAGGCTGTGTCTCTAGCACCCCAAATCTATCCTTTATGGAGCATTTGCATGAGCTATTTTTAGTCCTGGTGGGGGCAAGCAAGCAGGACATGGAAGCAAACACACAGCAGTTAGCTGTGGCCATTACAATCCCAGAACTGCCAGGGTTGGTCCAGCCAGCACTGCCTCACCTCCTCCCTCATCCTTGGTCTTTACCTGATTGACTGTTCCTGTGAAGCCTACTTTCGTGCTGAGTGTCCTGTGTCCTGCATGTGAGCTTGCTTTCTGGTTTCCACTTCATCCCAGCCTTTTCACTTCCATAATCCCTTTTGGATTATTCATTTTATGCAGTGATACTGATGTTTTTGTATCACCAAGTGTAATCTGACTTGTATTCTAGATAGAACAAACCTTGTGAGGAGGTTTTGTAACAGCGTTCAGGCATGAGTTCAAGCAAGACTGTAACTACTGAGCTGGCTAGTGGTACTACCCAGGGGCCCCAGGAAGTCAGGCTTTGGGAGTTAGGATTACAACAATAACACAGTGTTCCTCTTGCCTTTGCAGGTCAACCATGTCCGAACCAGAGATTTCGACTGCTGCCTTGTTGTGCCACTCATAGCAGAATCTGGCAACAAGCTGGATCTGGTCATCAGTAGAAACCCCCTGGCCTCCCAGAAGTCCATGGACCAACAGACTCTTCCAGAAGGAGACTGGTGTGACCAGAACACTGCTTTTTCCCAGCAGCCCATCCACAGTGGTAACCTGGAGACACGAGAACCCACTAACACATTATAGCAGCACTTTTTATAAAGCAGGACAAAAGACGTTCTCTACATGGTGCTAAAAATCCCTTTCAGATTTCTGTGATATTTCAAGCACAGAGAATCACACATGGCATTAACTGCAAGCACAGGGGTCTTTTAAATCTCTCATGGCTCATGTTCACATCCCTTTTCAGGTTGAAGAGGTTTCTTTTTGGTGACCACTATGATATAGGGCAGGTACCTTCCTGCCAAGCCCAGTGGTAGAGAAAAATACGCAGGCTGCCCCTCCCCACAATTAACATCGGAGAAAACTTTTTACTACAAGTTCATCTCACTATCACTTTTTAAAAAGAGAAATATTTGAAAAAATTCTCTGATAGTTTCCTTACTTCACTTTCAAATCAGTTTCTTACTCTAAAGTCATTTAAGGTAAGAACTTGACCAACAAAATAGCTTTTCACCAAGCTGGCTCTACTAAGGGAACTGGTATTTGGGAAACTGTTGGAACTGTGTAATGGGAGGGGTACCGATATAAAATTAGCTTGAAATGTTCCAGCAGTGGTGCACGTAGAAGATCATAATAGGTGGTGGTAAATGTTTTGCCTAAATATAGGAATGATTTAACTAAGATGTATGCTATTCCCTATGCAACAAATGACCAAACAGGATATGTCTTGTGACCTGTTTTTTTTAAAGACATTTTTAATAGCTAAAAACCTCTGATAATGAATTAGAGTATGTAGTAACACTAAATAATTTCTTTTTAAATTTCAAGACTAAGAACTTAAGAGAGAATGCAGAGTCTACTCAAATGAAGCTCACCTTAATGATAGGCAAATCAAGCTCATACTGCTTGACGTGTTTTGCAAACTGGTAATATTGAGGGGTACACAGCACATGTACTTACACACGGCACTGGACTAGCTTTTGTTCTGAGCCACGCCACTTACTGAATTGTAAATACATTTTTCACAAAATGCATTGCCAATTATTACCATCCTTCAAAGCAATAAATTGTGACAGTTGCTTTAAATGTTTGTTGGCAACTGTTTTCATTTGTTCAGATATTTTGAATAGATACACTAATAAATGTTATTTGGTAAATATTAAAAAAAATAGATCTGTATATTGAAGGTAGAATCTCCATATTGAAACAATTACTTTGCAAACATTTTCATTTTGATCAGCAATTCAAACAACCACCTAGGCAAAAGCATTCACACACTGTCGTACATTTAAGGAAAAAGTTCACCTTTCTTTTTGGGCGAAGAACTGGATCTCAGTCACATTTCAGAACCGCCAGGGCAAGAAAGTGTAAAACAGAATCATGCTAAGAAGAAAAAATCATGAGTCACTTAAATATGTATTTTTATTTGTAACAAACAAGTATTAAGCTGTAAAGTATTTTTGTACAAATTTAATACTTTAATAGCATGGTATTTATCGTCTGTATGGTTTTGGGGAATTAAAAATTCTTGCAAATATTTGTATGAAAAAACCCCTCTACTAAATGGAATAAACAGTGATTTTAAAAAGGAAAAAAAAAAAAGCTGTGTGACATTTGTTTTTGTGCTTTGAAAACAAGTAGACTTTGGACCTGAAACCAACATGATCATTTTTACATAATTTCTTAAAGAGGGAGAAGGCTTTGCCACAAGCTTTAAAAGCACACAGAAAAGTAGGAAGAGCATGGATCTGACATGAGATCTGGGCAGGAATGGTGTTGTGAAATTCACTCACCCCACCTGTGATAGCAGTTACTGTCTACAGCACAGGGCTGACGTGAGGAGCAGGGCTGCCATCTACCTGCAAGGGCTGTGGACACCTGCCACGCCAGGACAGCTCTAAGATCCACAGTACATTTACATTAGGTGACTCAGACAGACCTTAAATCAAGATGCAGAATATCCGCCTTGGAGAATGTTCCAGGTAGTCTATGAGCTACACTTACACCAACTGTGGTAATACGCAAACTCTCAGTATGCTGCCTTTAAAACAGAAAAGCAGTCATACCTACAACCCATCTCAGGCTGTGCATCCCGTGTCCAGGGTTATATCCTTAAAAACAGCATTTTCTAGCACACGAGAATAAAACAAGACTGCACAAAAACAAAGCTACTGTTCATTGTTATCATTTTCATCTGCTTGAAAAACCACTAGAGATAATGCAACTTTATATTGCAGCTCACCTATACAGAGATCTCCCATCCACTGGTTCCTTCCTCAAACACCTGCAACATTCAGGGCTGTGTCAGACCAAAGCCAGCAACAAGGAACTTTATCCAGGACTGCTACTTGAGTGCCAGGTGACAAAGTGCTCAAGTCAGCATGCATCATCAAAAAAGAGAAGTGCCCATGGGGTGGTTTAACGCACTGCAGCACAATACCTATCCCATTTATTCACATTTGTACTGTGTAGTTAATACAGTATAATTAAAATAGCATGGTCTAATTTCTGCATCAGGAATGAAGCTGAAGCCAATAAAATGAAGCATGGGTGTAACGATGACGTGAACAAAGGCAGAGGCGCAGCTGTATCTCCTGGGACAGACTCCGCTTTTTCAGTTGTCAACACTGAGACAAGTCAACAGAGGAAATGGCTGGTCAAGCTAACAGGCAGCACCATTCAGACACAGGGACAAGGAAAATAAGACGCTCCCCCGCTCGAAGGTCAGCTCGCAGGCTGGAGGACTTCATCGCTCCAGAAAGGGAATGAAAGCAATGGGGGCCATGCCACTGAGTGACACGATAAATGACAAATGGGGCCCAAGTCCAAGTTCTGTTTCCAAATACTAGGACAGAATCAAGACCTACCGATGGAGGGTTCAGTGGGGTAGAGTGCAGCTTAAAATAAGGAAGTAATTTCTAACATTAATGTTATGACATGGTTCTGCCCCATCCAGTCTAACCCATTTAGCACTGTCGTTGATGGGCATCTGGAAAAGTCATAAGCCAGACCAGAGTTTACTGCTGCAAAAATTCACATGCCGTAATTCAACACATTCACTTTAAGTTCAACTCACAGGCCCGTAGGAAGTGTCATCTTGTAATTAAATCCTCCAGAATTTGGACAGGATAAGTGATTTGTGTCCTAGCCACTAGTACATTCACACTATCAGGACTAGTGCTTTGGAAAGAACCAACAGTTCTAGTTTCACCATGTTTTAAGGGAAAAGGGATCTATTTTCAAGATCATCTTGCTAATCTTGAACTCTGCCTGAGCCCCATGCTCTGAATACAACCATCACTCTCTTACTTTTATTTTTGTAAGGTAAGTAGCAACTAATCCTGTCCCCGCCCACCAGAACAAAGAACCCAACTTCCTCATTTGACTACATTCATTGATGCCACCATTCTTATTCACCAGTTAACATCAGATACCCACCCCCTCCAAGTTCCTCCTCTTTGCATAATAGATGGCTAACTACATTGATTCTAACTCCTGAAAAATCACACAAAATAAGCTTCCTCCCATGACAGACCCTGAACTTTGACCAACCTTCAACCTGAACTAGCATACAACTCCTCCTTTGGGCCTCTGCTAAGAACAACAATGGACTGGGTCCTGCGGCATGGCCTCCTGTCTAAAGTCCTCACCTTGAACACACTGGGATCCCACATGGGCACTGGTTCTAACCCCGGCAACTCCACTTTCCATCCAGCTCCCTTGCTTGTGGCCTGGGAAAGCAGTCGAGGACAGCCCAATGTTTTGGGACCCTGCACCCATGTGGGAGACCTGGAGGTTGTTCCTGGCTCCTGGCTTTGGATCGCCACAGCACCAACCATTGCACTCACTTGGGGAGTGAATCATTGGAAGCAAGATTTTCCTCTCTATCTCTCCTCCTCTCTGTATATCTGACTTTGTAATAAAAAATGAATTAATTAAAAAAACAATGGATTAAGATTAATGATATAGAAAACAGACAATACAGAATGAAATTATAGTTAGTTCATTAAATAGATTAACAAACCTCATACCCTCCTAGCTAAAGATTGAAAATAAGGTTCAAATTATTTAAATTCAGAATCAACACAGCGAGGCATGGGGGAATGCTTTAACAACCTTAAAGAAAAAAAACAACTATAAAGCAATACCGTGGTCATCTTCATGCCAACACATAATGTATGAAATGGAGAAATTGCAAGAGGCACACGAACTATCAAAGCTGACTCTACAAGAACCTAGAAGGACCCTTAAGAAGGAAACAGATTTAATTAGCAATTTTAAAACTTTATGCAAAGAGAAAGTCCAGGCTCACATGGCTTCAGCGGTAAATTCTACCAAGCATTTAAAGAATTAGCAACATTTTGCTATGTTTTCCAAAATAAAGGGGGAGGGGACATGTTTCAACTCACCTTGTGTGCTGAGGAGGACCCTGTTACTTAAAGCAAAGATAATCAACTAAGAAAAGGGGAGCACATGCTGACATGTCGTATGAATATATAAATACAAAAATCATCAGCAAAGACTAGCAAATCCAGCAGCATACAAAAAGATTCATATGACTAAATGAGATTCATTCCAGGGATTTAAGGTTGCCTTAATATCAAAAATCATTGTAATATCCTATGTCTGTACAATAAGGACATGATCATTCTAACTGATGTTGACAAGACATCTGACAAAATTTATTGTTCAATCGTGAAAAATGCACAAGTTAGGAACAAAGGCTTTCATCATTTGCTTCAAAGAAAAACTCACAGCTAATATCATAGTTCATGTTAAAAGATTTAACACTGTTCACATAATACCAGGAACAACATAAGCACGCTCCCATTTGGCACACCTGCTTAACATCTTACCGTGCATTCCTACAAGGTCATTAAATGGGCAGGAAGTGCAGTGAAAGGCACCTGCTGGAAAGGAAGAATTAAATAGTCTATTTACAGACAATAGGATTTCTTCTATAGAAAATCCTGAAGAATCCACATAAAACTTACAGGAAGTAATAAAACAGTTCAGCAAGGTTTTATATCCACATGTATTTCCATAAAGTAGTATTAAACAAGTCAAAACTGGTTTAAGAAAATAATTTTTATTTACAATAGGATTAAAGGGAATAAAACATTTTGTAACATATTTAATTTAAAAGCAATACAAATCTAATATTAAAATATACTCTGAAAACTACAAAGAAATTATAGACATAAATGCATCATAAACCATCCCATGTTTGTGGATGATAAATTTAATCATAGCAACACACTCCCTATCTTTAGAGTTAACACAACCTTCATGAAAATCTCAGCTTGGCTTCTTAGCAGACTGCCAAGAGTATCCTAAAACCCACATGTGAAATAACCTAAAAAATCTTGAAAAGGAACCACACTGGAGGAATCATAGTTCTTTATTTAAGAACTAGGCTGTAGTATTAAAGATAGTATGGTGTCGGCCCAAGCACCAAGATACCAATTCATGGAATAAAATTTCGAGTCAACACACAAACCAAGTGATTTTTGACAGGGTACTGAGACAATTGAATGAGGAAATCTCAAGAAATGAACTAGGGTTTGGCATTGTGGCACAGTAATTTCAGCTTCCATCTGTGATGGCAGCATCTCATACGGGTACTGGATTGAGTTCCAGCTCCTTCCCCGCAACCCTTTCTTATGGGAAAGTCAGATTTACAGAGAGAAGGAAAGAGAAAAAACTCTTCCATCAGCTGGTTTACTCCCCAAATGGTCGCAATGGCTAGACCCGAGCCAATCCAAACCCAGGAGCCAGGAACAACTTCTGGGTCTCCCATGCAGGTGCAGGGTCCCAAGGCTTTGGGCCGTCCTTGACTGCTTTCCCAGGCCACAGTCAGGGAGCTGGATGGGAAGTGGCAGCTGGTCCATTTCTTTTCGAGCTCTCTGCCGATGGCCTGGGAAAGCAGCAGAAAACAATGGGAGACCAAGACAAAGCTTCTGGCTTCGCCTGGCTCAACCATGGCCATGTGGGAGTGAAGCAGCAAATGGGAAATCAGTCTTGTTCTAACTTGAAGCCAGGAGGGACAGCTGCATATTCACATGCAGGAGAATGGAGCAGGGTCCCCTCCCAAGAGCATACACCAAAACTGACTCCAATACCTAAATGTAGGAAATAAAACTTAGAGGAAAAATCTTCATGGTTTATTGGATTTAATACCAAGGATGCTACAAAAATAGATCTACTGGACATAATCAGAGCTCAAAACTTATGTCTCAAAGGACACTGTGATTTATCAGCTTGTTGTTACCTGGAGAAAGGATTTCTTTTCTCAGTGTTTTTGGAGGTGCAAGTCCAGGATGGCTCCGCTCCGCTAGGTTGGTCCTTCGGGGAAGGTGGCGGACAGCAGGCAGAGCGCGTGCACAGGAAAGCTCCGCCAGCAAGCCAGGACACCGCTGGCCCAACGCCGGCTTTAGTACAAGCTCAGGGAAACCGCTGAGGGCACAAACCCTCCACCCTCCACTAGGTTTCCACCTAAAAACACTTCTTGCAACCCAAAATGCCACCCTGGGTAGCCAGCCTTCTGTACACGGACCTCTGGAGGACAGACACCTCCAAGAAAGGAAACATAAAATGCACAGAATGGCAGACAAGTATTGCAGGTCACATTTTGGCAAAGCACATGTCGGCAGAACATACAGAGAATGCTCATATTTTGATCAGGAAAGGAAAAATAATCCAATTTTAAAGTAAGGGACAAGATCTGCAAAGGGAGAAATAACCAATTAGTGAAAGATGCGGAACATCATCAGCCACAGGAAGAAAGCAAATCAAAACCACAACTCAGCAGCATTTCACACGCAGCCGGGGCGTGGGGGGTGGAGAGGCAGGCCCTGAGGCAGGCAATGAGGTCAGCTGCCCAGCTCGGGTCACCTGGGTGGGATCCTGGCTTGGGATCTGATCGGGATGCAGGGGCAGCAGTGGAGGCTCAGCTGTGTCCTGGCGCTCCTGGCAGTGACCTGCACTGCATTCGTGCCTGCCTTTGGCTTGAGGAGTCACCAGCAGATGGGCGCGCTCTGGGTCTCTTGGCCTCTTAAATCATTTATTTAAACCAGGTAATAATAAATACCGGGAAGAAGAGAGAAGCTACAGCCCTCACATAGTACTAGTAAAAATATAAAATGGGACGGGTGATTTGGAAAGCCGTCTTGCATTTCCTCGGAAGGTTAAACATTACATGGCAATTCCACACCTAGTTATATGCCCAGAATAAATTAAAGAATTAAAGTACATCTCCAAACACAACTGTAAACATGGATGTTCAGAACAGCATTCAAAGTCACAGCAGCCAAAACAGGCAAGTCCTACATTTCTAACTGTACAATGTAATGCTATTAGAGCAAAAGAAAAATGGAATATTACCGACAGTGCACAGATGAACTCTGACGACATAATGCCAACCAAGATCCACATGTTGTAGATTCCAGTGACAGGAAATGCAGAAAAAGATGACTGCTTGTCTATGGTTGGGGAGGAGGCCGCAGATTGGGCATTTATGGCTGAGGAGTGCCTTGCTTCTTTTGAGGATATGAAAATATTCTCAAATTGATTACGCTGATGGCTGCACAACACTGAGTATAGCACAAAGCCATGGACTTTAACGGAATGGATTATATCTCAGCAAAGCTAGTATAAACACTAGAGCAACAGGCCCATTTTCCTTCTGAATCTTTAAAAATATTATTTGAAAGGTGGAGTTGCGGGGGGGGAGAAGGAGAAAGAAAGGGAGCAAGGAGGGGAGGGAGCGAGAAAAGGGGGAGGGAGCTTCAGACCAAGGCCAGGGCACCACCTCCCATGCAAGTCTCCCCTGCAGGGGCAGAAACCGGAGCACTGGGGCCAACACCTTCTAGGCACCCCTATGAGACAAGTGGTACCCCACGTGCTGGCTTCACTCCAGTGCTTACCCCCTAAGCTTACACTTTCACCATGTGTTGCCATAGCAGAGTATCACATTCTGGGTAGGTTAAGAGAAAATAGTCATGTCTCACACTTCTGGAGGCTTCTGGAGCCTGGTCCAGGGTGGAGGTGCTGGCAACTGGCAGAGTACTTCTTGCTACTTCATCACACGGCAGAACGTGAAGGGCTGAAGAGTTTGCGAGATGACAAGAGGTGCCAAGCCTGCTTTGCTCTAACAGAAACCATGGCGTGGTGGCCTTCATCATTCCGGAGACCTAAGTTAGCGCCCACTAGGCCCCGTCCCCAACAGGATTGCACTGGATATTAGATTTTCAACACGTGAACTCTAGGAGATACAATTGAAGTACAGCACCAATTAACAATAAATACAAAATGTAAAAACCAAATCCCTCTTAGAGACATTTTCCCGAAGTGGAATATATCTAAAAGAGCTTGTTCCCAACCCAGAGGGCATTCACAGGGCTAAGTCCCAGCAGTACTGGGGGGCAGTGGCGATGGAGTGGAACGGGACCTTTGGCAAATGACCACTTTGCTGAATGACACCGCGTCCGGGAGAGTCACAAACACCAACAGAGGCAATTAGGGCTCATCTTTGCCTTTGCTTCAACTCATTTGCAAAGACAACCTACCATGACCACAGAAGTTAATAAGGCATGAATTATCTTATCCTAAAAAATCAAAACTTCTTACAATACAGTCATAACTTTCCCCAACTTATATCCAGTACTGCAGCTTTCATGATAACACACTGAGATCATTAACACTTTCTTTGATTCGATACATTTAAAAATACTTGATACTCATGTCTTAAAATTCCAGGCACAGACGTTTTCTTTTTATCTTGAAAATCTGAAACAATGTTCATTTTGGTCTTGAATGGAGAAATCAAACAGAAAATTATTTTGAGCAATATGAAGTAAAATTATGTTTGTTGATTTTCCGTGGGTTTAAAAAGTTGTCTGCGTGCTAAACTATTTAGCTTCAAATTCTGAAATACTGAAGACACTTGTGGAGATTCCTGGTCCATCTGTTAAAACAAAATCAAAAAGTGAATTTTGTGATTCTAAGATGGCTGAACGGGGGGAAAGACATGCTGGTTTTGTTAAGGGGAACTTGACAAAAAGCGAGGAGGTGGGGGAGGTCAGAGGATGTTTGCAGTGGGATCTTTAGGGGAGGAGGAGGAGACATGAGGGCAGGGTGGGTGGTACACCTGCGTGGCAGCGTGGGGGCCAGCACCCGACTCCATCTGACGCTGGGGAGACTGCCACTGGACAACTGGAGGTCTGCGGGTTTCCGGGCCCTAGCAGGGGGCAGGTAACCAGTGAATCCCATTGAATCCAAACAGCAGACCAAAGAAACTTTAACACAAACTGTCAAAAGAGGCAACAATGGGAACAATGTGAAGATTAAGGGATCAATTTGCAAGAAAGAGATGACTTTAGTAAATGTGTATGCATCCAAGGCCAGGGTGCCTGGCTATGGAAACAGATGTTAACAGGCTGAAAAGGAGACAAAGACTCCAGTACAACAGTGATGGAGGGCTTCAACACCCCACCTCATCCATGAGAAAATCAACAAACAGAGCTGATCCACACATGGACCAAGTGGGACTAATTGATATCAACAGAAAATTTTACCCACAGTTGAAAATAGACATTCTTTTCAGCAGTGTGTGCCATTTTCTCCAGGACAGAACACATGGCAGGTCATAGAGCAAGTCTCAGCAAACCGTAAAAAGAAAAAAAAAAAAAATGCACACCATACCAAGTATCTTTTCTGACCTGAGTGAATGAAGAAAATTAACAATTCAGGATATAAGGAGATTATGCCAGCACGTGTAAACCGAACAACGCAATCCTGCATGAGCAACGGGTCACAGAAAAGATGGAGTAGGGAAACTAAAAAAATTCCTGGAAATAAATGAAGATCATAACACAACGCATCAAACTTACAAATACGGCAAAAGTAGCATTAAAAGGAAAGTTTATAGGGCCCGGCAGCGTGGCCTAGCGGCTAAAGTCCTCACCCATATGGGCGCCGGTTCTAATCCTAGCAGCTCCATTTCTGATCCAGCTCCCTGCTACTGACCTGGAAAAGCAGCCAAGGGCAGCCCAACACCCTGGGCCCCTTCACCCATGTGGAAGACACAGAGGAAAGTTCTGGCTCACAGCTTTGGACCAGCTCGGCTCCAGTAACTGCAGACCAACTGGGAAGTGAACCAGCAAATGTAAGATCTCTTTCTGCAACTCTATCAAGTCATATAAATAAATCTTTAATAACAATAAAAAAAGACAGCCTCGTACTGGCACAAAGACAGACGTGTGGATGAATAAGCAGAATCGACCTGATAAACGACCTGAAATCAATCTTTGAAAAAAGAACAGTCTCTTCATCAAATGATGTGATCTTTAAGAAGAAAATAAAGCTCGAGGAAGCACAATTCCAGATCTCAAGATACACTACAGAGCAGCAATCATCAAAACAGGCTGGCATTGGTACAGAAATAGAGAAGACCAATGGAACAGAACAGAAACCCCAGAAGGGAGCCCACACGTGTGCAGACAACAAATCTTTGACAAGAGAACTGAAAATAATCCAGGGGAAAAAGTTGGTTTCTTCAACAAATACCGTTAGGACAACTGGACAGCAGCCTGCAGAAGTGAGAGGCAAAACCCCTCCTGTCAGCTTATACGAACAGCAGCTCTAAATGGATCAAGGATCAAATCTGCAGCCAGAATCCATCAGACTTTTAGAGGGAAACACAGCAAGTTCTCTCCAAGATACAGGCATTGGGAAAGACTGGTTCTAAAATTCACCCAAAGCACAGGCAGCCAAAGCCAAAATAAACAAATGGCTCCACATGAAACTACGAAGCTTCCGTACAGCAAGGGAGACAATTAACAAAGTGAAGAAGCAACTGACAGAATGGAGAATATCTTTGCACACTGCACAGCACATAGGAAACTAACACCAGGATTTACAAAGAGCTTCAGAAACTCAACAACAGCACAACAAACAACAAAGCAAAGCCAAAACTCCAACCAAGCATTGAATATGGGATCTGGGCCTCACAAGCAGCAGTTGCACCAAGAATTTCCTTACCACAAAATGGTACCCATACTAAATTCTTGGCAAGCAATTGAAGTAATTATATTCATTACCTTTAATGTCTCTTTGAATATTGTAAAAGCTCAGATTACAAATTCATGATGATCTAACGTATGTGTTTTCCTGGGTCTCGGAGCAGTAAGCTCAAATAAACTCTTGTTTCCATACAAGACAATTCTGCCAAAATGAAGTCAGTTGCTTCTGACTATTCCCCTCTGAGTGCTTCAGAAAAATACCTAACACATGTTTTGCAATCCACGGAAAACTAGAGGAAACAGAGCCAGTGGCTTTCAGCCCCTTAGCAAGAGCTCACTGTCACACACCCAGCACCCAACAGTGGGCCTGGTATGTAGAATGAATTCTTTCATGAGTAAGTACACGCCTAATCCCTAAAGGCACATGCAGACCCACTACATCATTTAAAGCATGGGTTCTCAGTTCAAACCTTAGGAATTTCAAGGTAGTGACAACAGAGCACATTAAGCTTTAAGCATGGAGTCCTGTATGGCTGCTCAACTGTCTGACCACAATAACGCCCTGCCTGCAGTAACGGGAGACCCGCAGTGCCACCATCACATCCTTCGTACTATTAGTGACGCCCACATGACAGTCAATGGGCCAGTGTGATCATGAGATTTCATCATTAGGAAATGGACAAATAAACACAACTCAGGTTTAAAACAGGCTGTATATGTACGCAGAGGATCCATCTTTCACAATTTAAATTTTGTTCACGGTAGCAGACTATTTCATAGCTTATCTTATGTGTCAACTTGGCACAAGTATTATTCTAGATGGCTCTCTGAAAATGTGTTTTAGGCAAAACAGATGTTCAATTAAGCAGACACTAAGACAGATACACAGAAGACAGGACACAGTATCTCCCTCAACTGTTCCTGTGTCCTTGGCCCCTGCACTCTAACCCTTCTTACAGTTCCTCACCTGTAGTTGCCTAATACGCCAACACTTCAGGCAAACTCAGAGAACCTTCTAATGACTGCATGCCCATCTGAGGACAGAGCGTGTGGAACTCAGTCTGGCATCAGCAATTACCATGAACACTTCATCATCTGGGTTCCTGTCACAGCCTCTCGGTGTCATTACCACAGCTGGTGAGGCCGAAGACAAGTCCACCGCCTGCACACACAGCCGGTTTAAGCTTCCTGTGGGACTTCATTTGGAAATACCTTACAATCCCAACTTTTTTTTTTTTTTTTTGAGAAAATGGCATTTCTCAAACTGGATCATCCAACTGGTAAAACCCAGAAATCAAACAACTTTTGGAGGATCCTACAACTCAAAGAATAACTCAGTATGTGTTTGTTTCCCTTATGAACATTCAAAAAGATCATTTAGTGTCTCTGCAAACCATTTCAAAAGAAATTCTCAAAGCAGGGGACACTGCAAGAATGAGAAGGCTTTAAGTAAGATTCTGAAAGTCTGAATCTCCTTACAGCCCCATTGCCTTAAATTCATAACTCTTATTGTCATGACTACTTCGGAAGTATTAGCAAGTGACAAGCAATTGTGCCAGATGTCCTAGCAGATCAACAGTGACAGCACACTCAGGAGGTCCGATTCACAGAGCTGCAGGTGGTGGTTACTGCTTGCGCAGTGGAGGCAAAGGGCACTGCCTCCCCCAGGAGTTTGCAGAAGGGGAAGACTTCATGGACAAAACAGAAACCGAGCCGGACTCAAATACAGGAAAAAACTGCAATGGAAGAAAATACACCAAGATAGACTGCCCTCGGCAAAGGAGAAAGGTCCTCTGACCCACACCCATCTAAGTCACTGTTCCACTCACTGTTTTCTACCTTGCCAACTCTAGGGCTCCCTTCCCGTAACAACCCCCTCTGCATCCCAATTTCTTCACTGGATTATCCAGCCACACATTGAGAAGCCTTAACATGCACACCCAAGATCAATGAAATAATAAATCCATCCTTGCCCAGAGGTCTTCCATCCGGATACAACACCATCCCCCCACGTCTTCCCACAGTACCATCCTTGGAGCTCACCCCTTGCCCTCTCCTCTCACCAAGCTCTGCTGCGAGCTGATCGGGCTCTTATGCCCTTCCCTCCGCACTGATTTTTCTATCTTACAGACATTGTTTCAGTCTCCCTTTGTTCCTCTACCAGCAGACCTGGCAGGGTTGGGGATAACACAGCACTGTCGTGAGGATGCCCTCCTCGCTCTGGTTTCTCCTGAAATTAACTGACCTAGTCCTTCTGATGCTACCACGGGCAAAACGGTTCCCAAACACACACTCTCCATCCCACTCCGACCTGAGCTGCTCCATCCCTCCAGCAGCTTCTGACTTATTTGTTTAATAGGCAACTTAAACACAGCCTGTCACTATCCATTTCCACAACAGGAGTTTTCACATAGCTCTCATCTCAAAGAAATGGCACTGCTATTGCCTAAATTTCTTCACTCAAAAATCCAGGAATCATTTGAATTACTTTTCCTCTTACTCCCTCATGCAAACAGCAAGGGATATAGACCTCGTTGTCAAGATGCAACAAGCACCCAAGCCCGTATCAGCCACCGATTCTCTGCAGGCTCTCCCAGGACCACCTCTTGCCTGGTCTGCTTGCTCTCCCTGCACTACACACAGATCACCTCCACAGAAACCAGAAGGGACATCACTGAGTGCACACTACACGACATCACATTCCTGCGTACAGCCCTCTCCGGATTCGACTGTGAGCAGAACAAAATCCCAACTCCCTCCGGTGACTCCACCCACCTCGTTCTTGCTAACCAGTGACGTGGGCTTTCCACCACTTCTACACAAAAATGACCGCCTTTTCAGGTGGGTGTTTCTGCATCCTTGGCCTGGCAGCCTCACTTGCTGGCTCTATCACACCATTCAATGCATGGCTCACCTGCCACCTGTCCCACAACACGCCAGCCTGTAGCTAACATAGCACCTGCTGCCTGCCCTCCCCACCCCAATCCCTACCTCACTGTATTTACTTCATTGCCTCATAGTCTTTCTTGATCAAGATTCTATTTTTCATGTATTGCCTATGTCACATCAATGCAACCTAGTAAGTGTGAAGCTAGGAACGTATCTTCCCTCCAACATTGGGATCAGTGATTGGCATGACAGTTTTTCAAAGTTTTGTTATTTTTTTTTAAATGCTGAGTGAGGAAAGGCAGAGAGAAAGGCAGGAAAGCCAGGTACATAGCAAGGGCCAAAGGGAACAGAAGACGCTAGGAACAGTGGGACATGCAATGTATAGAAAGCTGACATCAGACCAGAAAGGCCCCAAATGCCAAGCTCGACAGACCAGAATTTGTGTGCAGGCACCAGGAAACCACTAAAGGTTCTGAACGAAGGAGTGAAAGGAGCACAGCGGGGCAGGTGAGCTGGTGACAATGTGGGGGTCCACCAGGAGAACAGGAGCTAGGCAGACAGCAAAGTAGGCAGGGCCGCAGCTGGCTGAAGTGAGATCACGACCTAACCCAGGCAGACTAGCTAGAATGGAAGAAATCAGAGAGAGGTTTTGCAACAAAGCTAGCAACTACTTAGAGGTATGCCAAGCAGTGTAACTGCCAGCATAGACTGCAATGTGGAATCCAGCAGATGCAAAATGGCATTGATCCATGAGTCCACAAAGACCTTTGGGGGGGAAAAAATCCGGGTAAGGAATTGGCTAGCTGGCCCCTCTTCAGGGTGGGGGCACACAAAGGATCCCCACATCCCTGGCACAGCTGTCTCCACCACACGCAAGAGTGAGGACCGCCACCTGTATCTGAATCCCCAGTCCCTAGGGTGAAAGCCGGTGGAAATCGTGTTGAACAAAACCACCTGTGCGAAGAGCAGGGCTGCAACCACGAGGCTCCCAGGTGAAGGGAAGCCAGCCTTGCAGAAAGGCCTCCAGAGAGGATGGGAAAACAGCGCATAAGGGAGAAGACTGGGGGAGACAGAGCCAGTGTCAGACAAACCCACACTGAATCCAGAGGAAGAACATGCTGAAATGGCAGCGACACTTGGGCTTCCGCATGTGGGGGAAAGAAAGGCCAAGACCCGCGAGAGGCCCTTGGAGTTGGCAAGAAGAATGCCACAAAGGGTGTAAACGAAGCTCTGCGGATAAAAGCCAAATTAGCATCTGCAAAAATGGAGGCCAGGTGGGCAAAGCGCTGACAAGGAAGATAACCAGAAAGAATAGGATGAGGAAGAGATTTTTAGGGTTTTGGTGTTTTCTTTTTTTAAAAATTGTATTTATTTGAGAGACAAAGCGTTTCCATTTGCTGGCTTGCTTCCCAAATGCCCGCGAGGGCTGGGGCTCAAACCAGGCCCCCCATGTGGGTGGCAGGGACCCAGCTGCGTCATCACCCACTGACTGTCTCCCGGTGCTGGCATCAGCAAGCAGAAGGAGTCAGGGTTGGATGTGGACGGTGAGCCCAGGCGCTCCAGCGCAGGTCGCGAGCATCTTAACCTTTCAGCCATGAGGCCAAATGCCCACCCCAACAAAGAGGTTTCTTCGAGCACATCTCTTCGCAACAACCAGCTGACGGTGCCGAAAGTGGCAGCCCCAAGCAGAGAAGAGGGATAGGACAATTGTTTCTAAGTCTTTTGGCAGAAGGCAACAGTATCAGACGCACACATTCACAGCGAAATACTTAAGAAAAACCTGAGCACTCCTACCATAAGGACTTTGTTTGGGCTTTCACTCTCTTTCAAACCACAGCCTCTTTTGGATCCCCGTGATTGTCTTAAATGCTCATCTTTATCCACTTCCTCGAGTGAAGGCAAATCCCATATCTCATCATCGTGTATGTTACAGTCAGCCAGAGAGTCCCTGCTTCCGCTGAGGTCACTGGTCTCCACATTCCACTTCCACATGGGGAGGGGAGATGCTGCTGGCTCAGTGCTGCCCTCTACGCGAGGTGCTGCTGGCTCAGTGCTGCCCTCTACGCGAGGTGCTGCTGGCTCAGTGCTGCCCTCTACGCGAGGTGCTGCTGGCTCAGTGCTGTCCTCTCTGTGGTCCCCAGTGCTCCTGCTTGGTGATGGAGAACACTGCGAAGCCAACAGGTCATCAGAGAGCTTATTTTGCAAGAAATGTTTCAAACGTGTTTTCCTGGTAACGTCGTTTCTCCTGATGGCAGCTTGGAGTTGCGACTCTTCTGCAATGACATACACTCGGCAGCGGCCCCTGGTCACTGCGGTGTAGACATGCTGCCAGTGTTGGCGGCCCGCCTTCCCCACCACGTACGCAACCGTGTGTTCCTCAGACCCCTGCAAGGCAAAAACACGGAGGGAAGGCTTGGTGCTGCCGAACGGGTCCCCAGGTTACACACACAGTAAGGAGGGGCATTCACACAGTTCTCCCAAGTACCTTCTGCTGGCTAAGAGACGTCACATAAACCCATACTATCAGTTCCATTTTATTCACTTCCCAAGACCTCACGTTTGCTAAGCATGTTACCATGCTCAGGACTGATATGTTCACAATTGGCTTGGAGAAAAATAGCTGTAATAAATGAGCACACAGTTCTACATCTTCCTTAACAAAAGACTTGGAGAAGCTGGCATCTGGCCTCACAGTTAGGATGCCAGTCAAGATACCACATCCCATACTGAGCTATCTGGGTCTGATCCCCAGCGCTGGCTCCCAACTCCAGCTTCCTGCTACTGCAGACACCAGGAGGCAGAAGTGATGGCTCCAGTGACCAAGTTCTTGGCTCCTAACTGCAATCCTAGACAGGGGCCATGGCAGACACATGGAGAGTGCACCAGCACACAGGAGCTTGTCTCACGCTCTCCCTCCTTCTCTGCTTTTTCTTTTTAAGATCCTCCATCCATTGGTTCACTCCCCAAGTGGCTGCAACAGCTGGAGCTGAGTTAAAAGTAGCATCTCAGTCACTGTATTAAATGTCTGGCCCAACTAACTTTAATAATTAAGTAACACTGGGAAAAAAATTGTGTGGCTTGTGAATGACATAAATATCCAAATGGCCACTGGGAGAAAAAAAAAAGGTTCCAAGCCCCAACCGTACAAGACTCTTCCCAAGAAGATCTGCTGGTGAGACAAGCTGGGAAGCAGGAAAGATAGTGACTGATGACCCAGACCCAGCACGCCTTGGATAATCAACTGTGCTTATTTTTTATTTAAAAAAAAAAAAACAGCTTAAAAGTTTAAAAAAATTAAAAATAGAAAAGAGTTTATAGAATAGAGGCATAAAAACATCTGTTTTGGAAGTCAGTCCTGTGGCATGGAAGGTTAAGACCACCACCTACAGCACTAGCACCCCAAATGAGCACTGATTTATGTCCCGGCTGCTCCACTTCCAATCCAGCTCCCTGCTGATGGCCTGGAAAAGCAGAAAAATATGGCCAAAGTTCTTGGACCTTGAGCCCACACGGATGCCTGCATGAAACTTCTGGTTGCTGGCTTCATGAGAGGGAGGAAGAGAAGGAAGAGGAGAGGAAAAAGCAAAGGGAGAAGGAGGAAGCTGAGGAGGAAAGGAGGAAAAGAGAGACAGAAGCAGGGGCAGCAGAAGAAATGAGAAAAACTGAAAATAGCACTCAAGCTTTATGGGATCCTATCAAATGACCAAACCTAGTAGATTCTGAAGATGTGCAAAGACAGAATTGATTATAAGGCCTATTCAGTTAAATACTATCAGAAAGGCTCCTTGATTTGGAGAAAGAGATAACCAGGTACAGGAAGTACAGAGAACTCCTAACAGACATGACAGAACAGTCTTTACCACGACACATTATAGTCAAACTTATCAGAAGGATTCAGAAATTGCACGAAAGAAATGCTAGATTACCTTCAGAGGATGTACGGTTAGACTGACAACTGATTTCTTAAAAGAAACCTTACAGACTAGGACAGAATAGAGAGTTATGATACAAGTCTTTAAAAGCCTGTCAATCCAGAACAGTGTAGCCTGCAAGGCTCTCATTTACAAATTAAGATGAGATACTTTTCAAAACAGAAGTTGAAAGAATTTGTCACAAATGTCCAGCCTTACAAGTGATGCTTCAGGATCGTCTGTACAGAGACACACAGAGTGACAGTCATCAAAGAATTTAAGGCAGAGAATCTCCTAGCACAAACATAAAGGAAATTTAAAAGAAACCAATAGGCATATACATAGAAAAATGGCACAGCCAAGTCATTACTAATCAATAATAAATAAAAATGGAAATGGCCTAAATTCCACAATGAAAAGACACTGACTGACCGAACAGATTACAAAAATAAGACCCATGAATTTGCAAGAAACTTACCACACCATGAAAGATATCCACACACGAAAGTTAGCAGGATGAAAAAAAGATATTTCATACTAAGAGAAAGGAAAAAAGAGCAGGAATAGCCACTCCATTATCAGACAAAATAGACTTTAGCACAACAACTGTTAAACGAGACCAAGAAGGGCTTTATGTAATGACTAATGGATCAATTCAGTAGGGAGATCTAGCCATAGCTAATCTGTGTGCACTCAATGCCAGGGCATCAGGCTATTTTAAGCAAATGTAAATGAACCTAAAAGGTGGCATGCTTTTTCATCAGTGCATAGAACTTTCTCTGGAAGAAACCACATCTAGACCACAAAGTCTAAAAAATGCAAGAAAATTGAAATCATAACAGGTTTTTTTCTGACTACAATGGAATGAAGCTGGAGATTAACACATGGAGACTAAATAAGACAGTCCGGAATAAACAGTGTGTCCAGCAAGAAATCAAAAGTGAAAGGAAGACAATCCTGAAAACCAATGAAGATGACAGCAAAATGTATCAAAATGTATGGTTTGCAGCAAAAGCAGTGTTCAGGGCGAAAGTCAGAGCAATTAGTGCCTACACCAAAAAATTAGGGAGTCAAATAACTGATCTAGTAATACATCTCAAGGATCTAAAAACACAACAACCCAAAGCAAAAACTGTAAGAGGAAAGAAATAATTAAGATTAAAGAAATAAAACCAAAAGATCAGTGAAATAAAAAGATTTCCAAAATATACAAAATCAATACACTACTGGTCAACCAAACCAAAAGAAAGAAACAAGAGCCCAAATTAATAAAATTTTAGATGAAAAAGGAGATATCACAATGGATACTGCAGAAATATCAATAATTACTATGAACAGTGGTATGCCAACAAACTGAGAAATTAGGAAGAAACTGATAGATTTCTGGACACAAACAATACCAAAATTAAGCCATGAAGAAATAAAAACCAAAAGAGACCAATCACTGTTACAGAGATTGAATCAGTAATAAAGACCATATAAAGAAAAGTCCAGGACCAGATGACTTCATTGTTGAATTCTATCAAACTTCTCAAGAAGAGCTGGTTACAGCTTTCTTAAACTACTCAAAACAATTGGAAGGAAGGGAATTTTCCCAAATTCCTTTTATGTGGCCAGAATCACCAGCTTAATCTCAAAGCCAGAAAAAGAAAATACAAAGAAAACTAAACACCAATACCTATCCCTGATGAAGACAGATGTAAAAATCTTCATCAAAATACTAGCTAACCAAGCTCTAAAACACATCAGAAAAATCATTCACCCAGACCAAGTGGAATTTATTCCTGCCTACAGGGATGGTACAATATATGCAAATCAATAAATGTGACACATTAACAAACTGAAGGATAAAAACCATATGATTATTCAATAAATGCAAAAAATCAGTTGATAAAATACAACTTTCTTTCATGATAAAAACCTTAATTAAGCAAACTAAGCAAAGAAGAAACACTCCTTATGGCAATAAAGGCAACAAAGGACAAACCCACAGCCAGCATCAGATTGAAAGGGGAAATGTCGTAAGCATTTCTAAGTCTGGAACTTTCCCACTGCAATGGCTCTACCAGTGCCATTACACAAGGAAAGAAATTAACAGATACTAACTGAAAAGGAGGAAGTCAAATGATCTCTGTCTGCAATTGACATGATCCTATATAGAAGGGAACCAAGATTCTACCAAGAACTACTAGAACTCATAAGAGTTGGGCAAAGTAGCAATATATAAAATCAACACAGAAAAATAAACAGCCATTTGTATAGAGATAGTGCTATGCCTGAGAATGAACTTGTAAGATTAATACTATTCATAGACCTGGAAAAAGTTACATACCTTGGGACAAATGTTACCAAGGATGTGAAAAATCTGTACAATGAAAATTGCAAAACATTAAAGAGAAAAATAAGATGCAAAAGTTTTCCAAGTTCATGAATTGTAAGAATTAATATCATCAAAATGCTCATAATTCAATTTCTACTCAAAGTGATTAAAAATGCATTGTCATTCCAATAAAAATGCCAACAACATTCTTCACAGTTTTAGAAAAAATGATGCTAAAATTCATAAGAAAACACTAGGGCAGTCAGATTGCTTTCACATTCTTAAATAACAATAACAAAGCTGGCGGCATCAAAATAACAGATTTCAAAATATACTTTAAGGCAGTAATTAATCAAAACAGCATGGCACTGGCAGAAAAATAGACACATAGAACAATGGGACAGAACAGAAGCCCCAGAAATCAGTCCATGAACGTACAAGACGATCTTGAACAAACAAGCTAAAAAAAATCAGTTCCTGGAAAGAGAACAGCTTTGCCAACAAATGGTGCTGGGAAAGTGGGAAACGAGATCTCTATCTTCCATCTTATGCAAAAATCAACTCTAAATGGGTGAGGGATATCTAAACCCAAGACCAGAGCCATGAAATTACCAAAGGAAAACAGTAGGGAAAATCCGCAGAGACGTTCTGGAAGAGTCCCCAGAAGCAGAGACAATTAACACAGAAATAGACAAGTGGGATTACATAGAGCTAGGAAGGTTCTGTGTTAAGGAAACCCTCAACAGAGTGAAGAGGCAACAAAAATGAAAAACACATCTGCAAACTATGCAACTGCGGAGGATTAACAATCAGGATTTAGAAATCTCCAGAAACTCAACAACAACACAATCCAGTTAAGAAATGGGAAAATGGCACAGTGACGTTTCAAATGATGAAATTCAAAAGGCCAAGAGACACATGACAAAATGCTCACAATCACCAGCCATTAGGCAAACGCAAGTGAAAGCGACAAGGAAGTTTTACGTCACGTCAGGTAGAATAGATATCATACACAAGTCAGAGAACAATGAATGCTGGCAAGGGCGTGAGGAAAAGGACACTCTAACCCACCGCTGGTGGGCAGGTGCACCGTGCAATCATTATGGAATACAGTATGAAGATTCCTCAGAAACCCAGAAAGAGTTCTACCACACAATCCAGCCATGCCTCTCCCAGGAATTTATCAAAATAAAATAAAATCAGCATTATGAGAGTTATCTGTACTAGCCTATCATTATTATTATAAAGTAGAAAGGAAGATGTACAGAGGAAAGGAGATACAGAAAGATCTTCCATCTGATAGCTCACCCCCAAGTGGCCTCAACAGCCACAGCTGAGCTGAGCCTATCCGAAGCCAGGAGCCCGGAGTTTCTTCCAGGTCTCCCATGGAGGTGCAAGGTCCCAAGGCTTTGGGCCATCCTCAGCTGCCTTCCCAAGCCACAAGCAGGGAGCTGGATGGGAATTTGAGCAGCCAGGACACGAATTGGTACCCATATGAGACCCCAAGCACATGCAAAGTGAGGATTTAGCCACTTAGCCATTGTGCCAGGCCCTGTACTTGCATGTTTATAGCATGTCAATTCACAATCGCTAAAATATGGAATCAACCCAGATGTTCACTAACTAATGACTGGAAAAAAGAAATGCGGTATATATACACTACGGAATACTATTCATACATTAAAAAATAAAATCCTGCCCATTACAACCAAATGGATGTACAGAAACCGTTATGCTTCTCTGATCCACTGTCACTAATATACAGACTACAAAAAATGCACTCTATGAAACTGACATGGAGATTTGATTATTGGTTATATCTTTTGTCTATACTCAAGGACTACAGGTGTTGGTTTTATTTGTTTTTCCTACTTATTTATTGAATTCTTTGCCTAATGAGGGATTAAGCCTGTGCTACAAAGGGAGCTGAAAGCATGTCACTGTAAAAATCAGAAACAGGAAGGAGAAAACAGGATAAAATTGCAGCTGAAAGGGTAGAGGCAAGCATCAGTATGCTCCGAAATCCGCACTGTGAAACACCGGAAATGTGTTCCCCTTACACGAGTAAAAAGGATAAAGAAAAAAGTGAGCAAAATACTACTGTTCATAGGGCATTATCTATATTTTAAAAATTGCGTATTTTTTTGGAAGGTCTTCCATCTTCTGGTTCATGCCCCAATTTCCACAACAGCCAGAGCTAAACAGCCACCTCTCCGTGCTTTTATAAATCCTGATTCATTTAAGACAGAAGCAACAGAAAGTGAAAGCAATGCAAAGTGCTCTGTGGCCTGGAAAGCGATTTAAAGTGCTTTGCAAAAGTTCACTCCTACCTGGAAGGTATGAATAGTTCTTGCCCAGGCATGTTTTATGTGACAGTGTTTCATTAATTTTTTAAAATCCACGGTTACTTCCAAGCCAGCCATATTACTGATAGTCAAAGATCTTCTTTTACTGGAAGTCCAATCTGCTACATCCTGTCACCAAAACAAAACAATTTTCTTCAAATATGAACGCATGAAGATATTTGGGGTTGAACATAAACACTTTACAAATAAAATATTGCATGTAATTCTTACAAATTTGAAAGTTTGAAAGACTCAAAATCCAATTTCAACAAAAACCAAATATATCCACTCTTGAGTATTTTAATGCACACAAGATGTTTTTGCTCTGTGAGTCATCTTTCATTCAATTCCTGAAGAGCGGTCCGTGCTGCCCTATTGAAGTCTACGCATTTCCCTTCTTCCCTGGACCACATGTGTCCGCAAAGACTCCAAGTTCCCATTTCCTCACAGCTTTCAGGAAGATAATTTAGAAAAGTATCTGGACACTAAAAAGAGATACAAAGCAACCAGGTCCATGGGCTCCACACTTAAGCCACAGTCAAGGAAATGAACTGTACAAAATAAATGAATCACTTGGTTTTTACTGCTGCAGCATTTCAAACTTACTAAAAACGCTTTTTCACAAAGGCTTCCAGAAAATAAAAGGAATACTCCCCAGCTCATGTTGTGGAGCCAACATCATCCTGATACCAAAACAAGATGAGACCATCCTGGAAATTAAGATCTTTCATGGATGTAAAAATCCCTAACCAAAAGCTGTGACACAAGAATGCCAACTCAGAATCAATGCCAGGCAATAACAGAACAGGAGGGAGCGGCTGGCCGAGCAGTCGGCGGTATCAGCTGGGAAACATGCACCAAGTATCCGAGTACTTGTCCTGAGTCGTAGCTCCAGTGTGGACTCGCTCTGCAGGTGCACATCCCGGGAGGCGGCAACGACCTGGAGCTGCGGCTTCAGCCTGGCCCAGCGCCAGCTGCTGTGGGCATTGGCAAGGTCAATCAGTGGGCAGGAGACTGGTCTGCCTCTATTTCTCTGCCTTTCAAACTCTTAAAAAAGAAATGTAAAGAAAACAAACACATTGCCAATTGATATTATTTTCCTGTTGTCACTTACATTCGTTATGAAATATATTTCTCCGTTACACAGTCGAATACTACTGTCAAGGTCATGCTTATTCCTTGCACCATCATGAGGAGCAGCCTGGGGATCCAGATCATTATTTTGTTGACTTTTTGAGGCACTATCTGGGAGTACATCTGAGAGATACGCATTCCTGGTACAACAAATTTTATCACCAATTCCAAACACAAGTCTTTTCTGATGGTCTCTGGGTTAGAAAGTGATGATAATACATCAACAAAGTTCAGAAAAATTGCAATGTCATTTTGTTTAAGCATTAATTCCCACTGAGATCCAATGCAATTACCCAAATAACTGGCACACACCCTCCCATCACTTTCATTCTCCAAAGGTGAAAAAGCAGACTCCATTATTTTCTGATTATTGACACCGACTTGGTTCCACTTCAAACTCAATTATACTGCCAAGCCACTTTTTTTGTTTGGTTGGTTTTGCTTTTGTTTTTCTTGCATTTTTTTTTTTGTAAGCTGGAACTTTGGGAAAAGTGTTATTGCATTTCTTTCTCCCCCCGTGTCCTGAAAGTTACCAAAAATCTCACTTTAACAGATTATTTGTTCATTCATTCATTCATTTGAAAGACAGTGACAGAGAAGGACAAAGAGATCTTTCATCTACTCATTCTCTCCTCAAATGGCAACACTCATCAGGGCTGGGTTAGGCTAAAGGCAGGAGCAAGGAACTCTATCCAGTCCACCGGGATGGGTTCCAGGGGCCCAAGTATCTGTGCTACACTCTGCTGCTTGCCCAGGCACATGAGCAGGGAACCGGGTTGGAAGCAGAGCATCCAGAAATGGAACGCGTGTCGATATGGGATGCCATGTCCCAAGAGTCTGCTCAGCTTCACACCATGACGCCAGTCTTAGCAAGCATCTTACTGATTTCACCTTTAAAATTCATCTCCTCCTGGTATGGCCCCGTTTCATGGCTTATCGTACTCATTTTTCTATTATAATAATTATTGTATCATATCAGCCTAATTACCAGCAAATTAAATCATAGTGGTAATATATCAGCTTCTATTGTGATTTTTGGTATCATATTCATTTTTACTGAAACTTTGCATTAACATCTTCTACAAGTGTTGAATGAGGATATTACTGCTGCAGGGTTGGTTTCTCTGGTGACAAGCAAAAGCCCTAACTCTGTACTTTTTAACTGACAGCCTACAAAAATTTGGAGTCTGTTCCCTAAGCAGATAAGAACCACCCCTGCGTCTCGCACATCTCTGGCATCTCCACACTCCGCAGAAAACAGATGTTGGTAAATGCCAGAGATACACATGAACTTGCCCTCTGTGTGAGCACAGTAGCTTTTTCTCTGATGGAATTTATGGAGGTGCTCTCTACTGTAAACTTGCTACTCAGGTTTTCAGAAACACCTCTACCTCTACCCTCTCTCTCTCTCATAATTTTACACTCTTTCCTGAACTTCCCATACTCATCTTTGAGAAGCTGGAGGTTGCCAACCTGGGAACCACCAGAAAAAAAATTTCATTTTCCTTCTTTCTACATTCACTACTGGTTCCTAAGGATGTATATCAGGGCCTGGCACGATGGCGCAGTGGTTAAGGTCCTTGCCTTGCACGCCCGGGATCCCATATGGGCACCGGTTCTAGTCCCGGCGGCCCCGCTTCCCATCCAGCTCCCTGCCTGTGGCCTGGGAAAGCAGTCGAGGACAGCCCAAAGCTTTGGGAACCTGCACCCGCGTGGGAGACCCGGAAGAAGCTCCTGGCTTTGGACCGGCATAGCATCAGCCGTTGCTCTCACTTAGGGAGTGAATCATCGGACGGAAGATCTTCCTCTCTGTCTCTCCTCTCTGTATATCTACCTTTCCAATAAAAATAAAATAAATCTTTAAAAAAAAAATGATGTATAGCAGATTTCACTGAAGAGCTCATCATACTTCACCAATAAGATTATTCTAAAAACCGGCTTCTCTTGCCACATCTACAGCAGCCATGGCCACAGATGGCAAATGCAAAGCAAACATGACAAGAAGGCAGTCAGGGGAGGACTGGCCGCCAAGGGGTCAGTTCTTCGAGGTGCTCACTTGGTCAGGTGGCCAGTGTAGTGCTTGCAACAGCAGTCGTTGACAAGATCACAGTCCTGTCTGGAACAGATGGAAATGGAAGGTCACCTTGGTCGATCATGGGACACAGCACTCCATAAACGACACCCAGGATTCACCCCAAGGAAAATCATTGTCAGTTTTACTCTATTCCATTCAGACTTTTTTGTGAGTTTCTAAACAGGACCTTCGGTAGAAAGAACCCTGTTTACAAGGGGCCTTCTGCCACCTCTGACAAAAACTGCCAGAGAGAATTTAAGGTGATCACGTATGAGTCTTTCAAGCAGACAATGTGTAGGAATCAGCCCTGAAATGCTGTAACTAAAGTCACAAACTCAAAATATAAATGATTTACCTTCTAAATGCAATAAATTGTGATGTCTTTGCACTTGCAAAGTCCTTTTCTTGCAGTAAGGCTTTAACTGCAGAATATAGATCTGGAAAGAGGAAACAAATTAACACAAGAAGCATCAGTTACCAATGGAAAAATTAATTCCCCCAAAGAGCCGTGGCACCACGTGGAATACAAGTCGGTAGCAGCCATGACACTCACACGTGGAGGGCCAGCAGGGTCAGACAGCTCGGAAACCCTACCCTCAACAGACGGGTCAAACCCTGGCCAGGGCGGCTGCTGATTCGTAATTCACTCATAAACTACAAACGCTAAAGAAATGAGCAAGAGTATGATGCGTGTAACAGAATCATCCACTTTTAGCTCCCAAAGTAGTAGCGGTGTTGGTGTTGAAAGATGAGCAGCCAGAGGCTCGTCACACCCACAGGAGACGGGGACCGAGAGGTGACATTCAGATAGTACACATGTCTAAAACATGATGACAGCCCGCTGCCTGACAACACCTGGCCAGGCTAGCGCAGGAGTTTCCAGAAGTTTCCCACACAATGTGTTGTTTCGCACGCGCTGGGTCACACTGTTCAGGACCTATTGCTGTTGTTTTCACGCTACCTTACACATTAATATGCACACCAAATTTCACTGATGCTAGGATTTATATTTCCATATTCCTTAAGTCACAGCCTACTATGAATACTTTTTAGGTCTTTGTATTTAGAAAAAAAGTGAGTAAAGTTTACTCAACAACTTGCTTCATTATTATTGAAAAATTGCAACATGCCTCTTTAAAAAAAAAAAAAGAGACTAATTGTCCACAAGCTTTAAATTAAGATAGAAAACAACAATTAAGCTCTGCTACCATTCTGAATTAAAAAAATTTTTTAAAGTATATTGTCATTAAGGTAAAAATGAGTACTAAAATTAAACAGTTTAGGTAGATCTTAAGAGAATGCCAACGAGAATTACTTAACCATTTAAACCTCAATTTTTTCCTCTGTAATGAAAACTATTATGACAATTAGCAACTGTTGGCGATCTAAATCATAAAAAAGAAATCAAAAAATTATCTACAGCTCATGTTAGAATTAACCTGAGATAAATAACGCATGTTTGTAAATGGCTACATAAAGATTTAAAAGAATAAACATCAGGCTTTGAGTGTATGTCACGGATTTGTCCTGAAGTAAAGGGAGAACGAATTACAGGCAAATATTAATGGCTACGTCAAATACTCCCATGTCATTTGGTTTTTCAAAGGAACAGATGTCATTTCCATAATGAAGGTATGACATAAACAACAGTGCATCATATCAATTTGGTGGCACAAGGAAGGAAACGCTTAGGGACGCTGTTGAACGCCACAACTTTAAACTCAGCAGTGGAAGTGGCAAGCAGCCAGATGGGAAACAATAGGCCCTGGAGAAACGAGGTAACTACAATTAATCCTCAATGGTAATCATTTAAATCTTTGCTACCTCAATTCTCAGTGAGCCATTACATTGCTTTTTTAAAGTTTGATCAGTTTATAACACAAATAAAGATTAACAGGAGTTCATCTATTTAAGTAAATTAAGTTGTAACAGCTATTTAATAACATCTATTATTCCCAAGAAATTAACAATTACATAACAGTTTGTATTTAATGAATGCCTTCCAATCTCACAAGGCAAAGCCACTAAGATTCACATCTTACAGAGGAGTTACGTGCATGACATGCGATGTGCTCACATCCTGCTCCCTTCTCCACTCTGTCAGGTTGTCATCCTACCACCCAGAACTAGACAGCACTTGTCCATTTTATAAACCAGAACTGTTATAAACTCAACATGACAATTTGGCATCCATTGTTTTTGTCTCATGGATGCACTGAAAGCAAAAGTACTTGGTCTTCTAATTGCTCAGGAAAAAAACATTTCACTAAGATTTGTTTTCTTCTAATTGAACCTGGATTACTGGGGCTTTGCATTATTTTAAAGCAAATCATTAACATCCAATTATTCACTCAATAAATGCTGGATCTTTGCTATGTATGTTAAGAGTTTACTCCTTTACAAGGAAGGTGATCTTTGGGACAAAAAGTTAATTTATTTTTGGTGCCTGATTTTCATTTAGCAATAGGTAACTTTGCCATCACAAAATTGCAACTAGTCATTTAATCACTTATTACAAAACTGAAGCACACCTAAGCCTACACATCACACAGGTTTCTACTTACAAGAATGGTGGCTACTTCTAGATAACTGAGAGCAGCCATCTTCTTCTGGGAGTTTGACAAAAATGAATGTCTTGTGTTGCATGGAGATAGGGAACGTGGGATTATCCGTAACAGGTACTGCTGCATCGAAATTTGGAAATTGGCGTCTTGAGATTCTTGAATAAAAATACATACACCAAAACATTACCATTGAAAAATGTCTTCATAGATGAGCAGAGCTAATGTCCTTACAATAAATAACATCTTAATAGATAATTAATAGGAAGAAAAGACCACCCAGACATGCATTATAAACAGCATATGAACAGTATTAAAGACCATAAAAGACCATTTAAGATCAAGGCACTATATTTAGTCATCTGTCCCTAGTTGATTGAAAGCATCATGGGGGGAAAATGATCCGGGGATTTACAAAGCAACTCTGACAACTTGTCTTCCCTCTCTCCAAACCAAAAAGAACCACACGAGGCAGGTATCATCATCCCATTTCACCTGAGCAAGCAGGTGTGCAAGTCCAGGGGTTACCAAAGGTCACACAAGAAAGCAGGGAGAGGGGAAGCAAACATAAGCCTAAGGGTTCAATACTCCTTTCCATCTGCATTCATTTTAACTAGTCAGGGCCTTTTCCATACACTGACAGCACAAGATATATTACATCCATGCTCCAATCTTCCAAAACAGGTCCGAGTAAGCACATCTATTTGTTTCTACTGCCTCGTCATCCTTCTTTCACTTTTATATTCCCAGATCAGCAAATCACATCAGAAAACAGGACGGCACTGAGGCCTGGTCACAGCACAGCTTCTTCTCCTCATTATCTGGAAGAAGACGGACTTCCCACACAGACCTACCACATGCCTGGCGACCAGGGAGGGCTGTGCCCAACCGCGTCATCTCCAACACTTCCCAAGCAAGAGATAAAAGAAGGGAGACTGGGGAGAATGTGGATATCCCAGGCTTCATCTTTGGGGATCTTAAGATTAACTTCAACCAACCCCTGCTTTGCTTCTGACTGGGAATCTGCACTACAGTCTCTGCAAACTGCCATGGCATCTCACACGGAACCTGCACAGTCAGCGACTAACGCTCCTCCCGCATCCTGACACCCAGTCGTGGGTGCAGGGGGACATCGAGAAAGGCGTTACATGTCCTAGTTTCAGCTGACATCCAGTGAAGGGGGTGCTCAGACAAAAACATTTGTTTAGAGACAGTCAAACTCAAAGGTAATTTTTAACCTGAAGAATGAAACAGTTTCTTGGTATTCCAATGTCCCCTAACATCCAGACATTTCAATATTTGCATAAAGGTCAAAAAAAGCAGCATTTACAGTTTACTAATAAATGGATTTTATTAAAAGCAAATGCCTGCACCAGTTGGGGATCACAAAAATTGACAAAAACTGAGGGGAAAACGATGGTTTCTTTTCCACTTTAAGGGGAATACATCTGTACCATCAACCAGACATGAAGTATCTCATTTAGTTTTTGTGCTTTTGACTTTGTCCTAAGAACATTAAGGAAAATTGCATTCCCAGTTCTCCCTTGAATTCAAACAAATGCCATTTCCAAGTCTCTCTTCTGCTTGGATTTACTGCAATCTCTCAGTTTAATCCAACTTTAATCCATATGCTGTTGTCCACAGCACCTGCTGGACTGGAGGATCCAGGATCCCCACAGCTACCAGCGTTCACAGATGCTCAACTCTCACACAAAACGATGCGGCCTTTGCCTGTAACAGGCACATCCTCCCCGCGCTTGAAATCATCTAGAGGTTACAAACAATCTCTAATACAATGTAAATGATTTGTGAATGGTTGCCAAACTGTATTGCTTATGAAATAATGACAAGAAAAAGGTATATAGATGTTCAAAACAGACATTTTTTTTCCAAATATTTTCAACCTTAGGTGAATGCAGAACTTGGGGACACAAGGGGCTCCTATGTACACGTTTTAAGAAAATGCATCCATCTTTAATTAGCTGATATTAGCTGATACTCAGCCAGAAATTTAAAAAAAAAAAAACACTATTTGATTTTTCTAACTGTGGACATAGGTATATAGTTTAAGGATAGAATGTATTTATTAAAATATACAATACACATTCTAACTTGAAAGCTAATACTTGTTGCTATCAATTTCTAATACAACAGGGAAGAGATGCACATTTCAGTTAGCTTACCTTGTAGCGTTGTCCACGATTAGCTGAGATTCTGCTCTGTGGTTCGTCTTCAGCTCAATAGCACAATTTCTTGGCTTCAGAGTCTCAAAAATGTCTTTCAGCAAGTTACCAGGTTCAATACTGGGTAACTGCCTGACATCACCTAAGAGGAAAAACACAGACTTAGCAGGTTTTAAATAACTAGAAATCTACAAATTAGAATTATTGTATGTATATTCATATTTATTTCTCCTCTTCAAAGGGTACTGCCATTACAGACTTAGAGAAAAAAAAAGACCAAAATATCTGTGAAACTATTTTAAAACGTATTTATCTAATTCCTAACAATTATTTAGCTAAAAATTCACGTTATACAGTATAAGACATAGAAATAACAGTAATAGCACAATAAGGTAACAAGTCTAAACTGAGATCTATTTTAAACAATATATCCACAAAACAGACCTTAAATAGCTTCTTGAAGCCGTTTACTCAATCTGGCTCAATATTTTACTGAACACCAAAGAATCTATAGCATCAAATACATAAAACAACTACATAAAATTTAAATTAACTAAATGCATTGGGTAGCAAATCCCAGTAACCTAATGACAACGTTTTGCACCATTAAACGTCTTTGCTGTGGAAGTCACTCAGCACGGTGGCCAGTTCTCCACTTCGAGTATCCACATTCCATGCTCGAGTTCCCGGAGTGCCAGTCCTGCTTCAGGTGTCACTAACGTGTACTCTGGGAGACAGCAGCTGGCGACGCCCTGCTACCCACACCAGACACTCACAGTACTTCCCAGCTCTGGACTTCCGCCTCGGCCAGCCCAGGCTGCTGCAGGAATCGAGGGAGTGAATCAGCACACAGATTTCCATCTCTGCGTGTCTTTCAGATAAAATAAATACCATTTTTTTCTTTGCTTGAAATAAACAAAAAACCCCAGAGACCAAACAAGTCCCAATGAGTGACAATACTCAAGCTATTAATAACATCGATTGCTTATAAAATATTCTGAAAGATTTGAAAAGTAGTATTTATATACAATTTCAATCCTCAAATTGCAATTTTATTTTTTCTCCATTACACCCCATGGTTTCCAGGCCATGACAACCCAACAAAACCTGACAGAATCTCCTCATAATCTCATCTAGCAATTTTGTCTCCCCACGTTAGATACATCCTGATTTACTCTGTTCCTAACAGCAGGACTCTTTAATAACCGTCCTTTTGGTGATCAGCAGTCAACTTTCAGAGGTGGTCTCACCCACATCCTCGCATGCCAGCTGGGTGCCAGCCAGTGGAGTCCCCTTACGGGCCCTGAGCAATGCTTCTCTGCCTTTAGAAATGGTGCCATGATACGGAATGCACAATCTATGAACTATGTGCTCTGAATTAAATATCAGAATCGCAACAAGATTTTCACTTACCAAGGATAATAAGTTTAGACAGTTTGGAATGCTCACACAATAAATTTAAAACTGACTTGAAGATTCCTACAGACACCAAACTCCCTTCATCCACAACCAGAACTCTAACAGACGAAAATTTCCATGGCTTATTTTTGGATACCGAATCTTTCTTCCATAAATAGTAGCTGTAATTGACCTAAAAGCAAAGCATGGCAGGTTAAGAAAATTTTAATGCAAAACTTTTAGATGAGAGATCAGGAAAGAGAGAGAAACACAGAGGGGAAAGGCTAGGGCAGAGAACTTACAAGTTATCGGGGTAATTGCAAGAGGCAGATTAAATAAGCAGACCAAAACATCGCTTCCCAGAGAGAAGTATATTTAATGAGCTTCACACATAACACCCTTCACTTTTTTCATCATCTGTGACCAAAGAGACCTTGCTATTTTCTCCTACTTACAAATACACTTTTTTTTTTTTTTTGGCTTCTGAAATATCCTCTTCTCCCAATTATATGACTCCATTTGGGAAACAGAAGGCTGATTTCTCAACCTGAGAAAAGACTACTCTTTCTTTCAACTATTTTAAACTTCCTTGCCACCTCAAAATTTTAAAGCCACTATCCTGGGCAGTGATCCATGCCAGCCACCAAGACGCAGCTTTGCAAGTTTGTATGCCAAATCAGTGTGTCTGAGGTTACGTCCTGCCAGCTTTCAGTTCCAGCCAACGGATGCCCTGGACGACAGCAGGTGGCAGCAGGTCACTGGGTCCACATCACTGCCATGGGAAACCCAGACCGAGTCCTGGCTCTCGCTTCGGGCTGGCCCAGCCCTAGCTGCCGGGGGAATTCAGAGTAATGCAGCAAGTCAGAGCTCTCTCATCTGTCTCTCTGTCTCTCAAATAAACAAGATAAACAAAAACTTCAAGCAAACAAACCACCAAAATAACAACAGCTCTTTATTACAGAGATAACACAATTTATTATCATAATTATTTCAAAGATTTATTTTACTTTTACTGGAAAGGCAGATTTAAAGAGAGAAAGATCTTTCATCAGCTGGTTCACTCCGCAAGTAGAAGCAATGGGCAGAGCTGAGCCGATTTGAGGCCAGGAGCCAGAAGCCAGATGCAGGGTTCCTAAGCTTTGGGCTGTCCTCTACTGCTTTCCCAGGCCACAGACAGGGAGTAGATGGATGGGAAGTAGAGAAGCCAGAAAACAAACCAGCACCCATATGGGATCCCAGCTCTTGCAAGCAATAGCCACTAGGCTATTGCACTGGGCCCATAATTTGTTATTTTTAAGATATAAATTAGAAAAGCATTAGCTATAAAACTTTAGCTAGAGAATATTAGGCATTCTAGAGTGCATCATTCCAGAAATGCTTCCTCGTGGTTTGGACATATCTACTTCCATATACAGAGACAGACAGATGTGTGTATCCACAGATTGTTAGTGGTAGTATAATATCCTCATTTAAGTTTTCAACACATCTCTTAAGTAAAGCCTTCATATTTCCCACCCAAATACACCAATTCTCTTCAACAAAATCTCCAAGTCTCTCTGAATCCTTGTCTTACAACAGAACATGTGGAATTGCCTGTTTCCTTTTGCTTATCTCAGAAATGCTGGACCGACACGTCCCAGTGTGCTTCTAGTGCTCTCAGCTAAATAAAGACCCTCTCCGAGGACCTCGGTCACTCGACTAGCTTCTTAGCCTGATCTCACCACACACCGAGTCCAAAACGGATTGCCAAATACAACACAGGACAAGAGGAGAGAGTTCTGGGGCATGGGTGGCAGCCAGCCAGTTGGTCGCTGAGCAGCGCCCGTTAACTACTCCAAGGAGGAAGTCTCCACGCGCTCAGCCACTAGCAGTTTCACTCCACCCTGCAGGGCTGACTGGGACTGAGCACTGGCGGGGCTGGAGCAGGCAGGCTGCATTGCTTTGCTTTCTTCCCCTGCCCTGCCTGTGGACAGCATCACGCTTGGCGTCGAAAAGCCATCCAGCGCGCCTCTATTCTGCGCCTTCCAGGACACTTGTGTGAGGCAAAGGAGAGAGCTTTGTACCCGGCAGTGATGGCAGTTCGGGGGCATTAGCACCAGCACTGCATCCACACACCACACGTGAGCAAGAAGTCACCTGAGCTTCCAGAGGCTAACGCCGGAGGCAGACCGTCAGACGATTCATTCCCACTCCGGGAGATCTGGGTGGTGACCCCACTACTCCTGTGACACCAGGACGGTAACAATCTGTCCTGCATTTAACGATGCCACTGGAACCCATCCAGTACGCATAGCAAGGAATGTAGCTGTATTTTACCTCTCTATGCCCGTATCCTACAGAGTAAAATCTCCAGTACATCTGGTGGTTTTCCTGTAGAGTTGGAATATAGTTCATAAGTCCTCTAGTCACAGGATTCAGACGACTGGTGTTACAGGCCACAGCACCAGCTGGACTCTCCTGGTGGGACATGAGGAGGGGTTTCTCCGTATCGCAGTGTCCTAGGGCAAAGACCTTTGGTGCCAAGAGCTCTGACGATACCCAGGCTTGCGAGCAGAACAGGGAAGCGAGCAGAACAGGGAAGCAAGCAGCCTTGCCCCCAACCCCACTCAGTGAGGCAAACTCGGCAAGCTAGGGACACACACACAGGGGGTCCAAGCACCATCTCAAAACCACACTTCTTTCCCTACAAACTGCAGCAGACTAAGCCCCAGTGTCACAGATCACAGATCACACGGATTAAGACAAAAATCATTCAGAGATTACACTCTTGGGATCACCTAGAACCAAAGCAGTAAGCTAAATGACATCTTGTATTTCAGCTAGACTATAAACTTTTTTTGTAATTTATCTTTTTTATTGTAAAGGGAGACTTACAAAAAGGAAAGAGAGAGAGAGATGATTGATTGATTCCATCCATTGGTTCACACCCCAAATGGCTGCACCTGCTGGAGCTGAGCTGCTTCAAAGCCAGGGCTGAGAGTTTCTTCCAGATCTCCCACTTGGACATAGGAAGCCATGAACTTGAACCCTACTCCACTGCTTTGCTAGGCCACAATCAGGGAGCTAGATCAGAGGTGGAACAGCCAGGACACAAACCAGTGCCCAGAAGGACACTGGGACTTACAGGAAGAGGATTAACTACTTGAGCATGCTAGCCCTTACACCAAAAACCCTTTTACCATTAAACCTACTCCATAAAAAGAAGGGTCATGGGGCTGGTGCAGTGGTCAAACATGCCAATCCACCACCCACAGCGCCTGCATCCCACATGGGCAGCAGTTTTAGTCCCAACTGTTCCACTTCTGATCCAGCTCCCTGCTGGTGGCCTGGGAAGGTGATGGAGGATGGCCCAGGCCCTTGGGAATCTGAACCCAAGGCAGCTCAGCTCCTGCCATTGCAGTCATTTGGGGAGGGAATCAGCAGACGGAAGATCTCTCTTTCCGTTTCTCCTTCTCCCTGTAAATTTGTCAAACAAACATAAAAAGGAGGAGGAGGGGGGGAAGAGCCAGGTGCGCCGCCATGTTCATCCAGGTAGGCTGCTTCACCTGTGGCAAGATCGTGGGCAATGAGGAGGATGCCCAGCTGGGGCTGCCGCAGGCCTGGCACTCCGAGGGGGATGCCCGGCATGCCCTGGGCCTGAAGCGCTACAGCTGCCACCACATGCTGCTGTCCCATGTGGCCCTGCCCAACCACGACTGAGACGCTGCTCAAGCATGTGCCCTTGGACAGGTGACTACCGGCCGGGGCCCCTGCTGTGCCCGGACATGGCCCGTCCACATCCTGCCTGGGCCCCTGCTGTGCCCGGACATGGCCCGTCCACATCCTGCCTGGGCCCCTGCTGTGCCCGGACATGGCCCGTCCACACCCTGCCTGGAGCTCTCCCCGGGAGGGGTGGGGGGACACCGGTCCCCATGGGCACTGGGTCACCCGAGACACATGCTGCCCAATGAGGTATCTGTAGAAAAAAAAAAAGGAGGGGGGAGGAAATTTGAGATGAAACATTTAATCCTTTAATCCATGAAATTGACAAAATGATGGAGCTTTAACAGCAAAATAGATCAAGGAAAGAATTTCTGACCTTGAGGATAAGAATTTTGAGATAACCCAGAGAAAAATAAACAAGATATACACAAAATGAGACATCATTTTAAAATGTTCATATTACACGTATTACTGAAGGAGAAGGCGGCATTGAGAATCTTTTAAATGAAATAACACTCGAGGCCCAGCGCAAAGGTCCAGCTGTTAAGATAGCACCATCTGGGCCCGGCACGGTAGCCTAGTGGCTAAAGCCCACCTTGCATGCGCCAGGATTCCATATGGGTGCCAGTTCATGTCCTGGCTGCTCCAGCTCCCATCCAGCTCCCTGCTCTTGGCCTGGGAAAGCAGTGAAGGATGGCCCAAGGCCTTGCAATCCTGCAACCATGTGGGAGACTGAGAAAGGTTCTGGCTCCTGGCTTCAGAAGGCCTCAGGGATTGTGGCCACTGGAGGAGTGAACCAGCAGATGAAAGATGTTTCTGTAAGTCTGCCTTGCCAAGAAAACTTTTTAAAAAAAGGAAAACAGTTAAAAATTCCCCAGGTCTTGAAGCGAACATGGACATATCAACACAAATAGCTCAAAGAGCCCCAACCAGGCTCAAAAAAAAAAGTCTTCTCCAAAACATATCAACAAACTGTGAAATGTTAAAGGAGAGAATCGTAAAGACAGCACAGATACAGCATCTCAGCTGTGCACGAGAGAAATGCCAGCGTAGCTTGAGGATTCTCCAGCCAGGTTTCTCTTCAGAAACCATACAGGTTATAAGAGAATGGAAACAGAGTCCGGGTCCTAAAAGACAAACTAACTTTTATCTTTAAGGATAAAAGATAGAAACCAGAACTCTATCGAGCAAAGTGCTTATTGATAAATAGTGCAACATTAAGGACCTTCCAAAACAAATTCAAAGAGTTTCCACCACCCATTTAGCCTTACAATGCTGCTTAAGGATGCACCACACACAGAAATGGGCAATGATAACCACCATGATGAAAGAACATGAAGAGAAAAAAATCTCCTAGTAAAAGCACAAAGGAAATTCAAAGCAAACAATGAAAACCTTTATGGAAAAAATAAGACCTACTCATAACTTTTCAGTAATAACCCTGAATACAAATGGCAAATTCTCCATTCAAAAGGTACAAATTGGCTGAATGATTTTTAAAAACAGGACTCATCTAATTGCTGCCTAAAAGGAACAAACCTCACCAAAAATATATACATAAACTGAAGGTTAAAGGATGGAAAAAGATATCCTAAGCCACCAAAAGCTAGCAATTCTAGTATTAGATAAAAACTTTAACACAGAGTTAAAGGAGACAGGGAAGGCCATTCCATAACAACTATGCAATCAGGTCAACAAGATGCCTGCAGTTTATGTGCATGCACACAACGCCAGGGCGTCTGGCTGTTTGAAACAAGTGTAAATCAATCTAAACAGACACGGACTCTAAGACAATAATAGTGGGGGCCTTCAGCACCCCACCTTCATCAATGCACAGGGCAACTAGACAGAAAACCAACAAGTACATGATACAACTAAGCTATGCTTACGGGCCAGATAGACCTAATACATCATTCCACAAACTCTAGAACAGACTATGCTAAGCCATAGAGCAAGCCCTGGCAAATCCAAAAAAACTGAAACCATACTATGTATCTTGGTAGGATCAATAGAATCAAAATGTCAGTATTAACAAAAGCAATTTACAGATACAGTGCAATCCCAATACCCATAAAATTCTTCTGAGATCTAGAAAAAAAATAGTGAAATGCATAAGGAATCACAATAAAAATCCCAGATAAGAACCCACACATCTACAGCCAACTAACTTTGCTTTCTTCTAAATTTTATTTTTACTTTTATGGTGCAATTCCATAGGTTCAAACTAATTTTTAACAAGCTGAAATCAATCCAGATAGAGGGGAGGATCTCATCAATAAATGATATTGGGAAAATTGGATCTAGTAAGAAACCTTTGACACCTTAACCTTTTACAAAAATCAACACTAAATGGACCATGAGTATATAAAGCACAGCCGGAAACCATTGAATTACTAGAGAAAAATATCATGACATTCTGATGACACAGAAAAGACTCCCAGGTGCACAGGTAGTCAAACAAATGGGATTACATCAAACTAAGAAGCTTCAGTACGGCGAACTGCTCACAAAGTGAAGAAACAGCCAATAGAACAGGAGAAAATATTTGCACAGTTTGCAACCAATAGAGGATATTCAGAATCTATATAGCTCTCCAGAAACTCAACAACAGTCAAGAAATAGGCAAACAACATGAAAAGGCATTTCTCAAATTCAAACTGCTAACGGACATAGGAAAAAAATGCTCAAGTTCATGAGTCATCAGGAAACTGTGCGCTCACTTGGGGAGTGAATCATCAGACGGATCTTCCTTTCTGTGTCTCCTCCTCTCTGTATATCTGCCTTTCCAATAAAAATAACTCTTAAAAAAAAAAAAAAAACAACAATGAGGCTTCATCTCATCCCAGTTAGAATGGGTGTCATCCGGACCCAGTGCCGTGTCGCCTAGCGGCTAAAGTCCTTGCCTTAAACGCACCAGGATCCCATATGGGCGCCGGTTCTAATCCCGGCAGCCCTACTTCCAATCCAACTTCCTGCCTGTGACCTTGGAAAGCAGTTGAGGACGGCCTAAAGCCTTGGGACCCTGCATGTGACCCAGAAGAGCTCCTGGCTTCGGACTGACTCAGCTCCAGCCGTTGCGGCCACTTGGGGAGTGAATCATCGGACGGAAGATCTTCCTCTCTGTCTCTCCTCCTCTCTGTATATATCTGACTTTGCAAAAAAAAAAAAAAGTAAATTTTTACTGCTACATTGTAATGATCTGTGATTATAATCTACATATGGATGAAATAGTCACTTTTTACTCAATTCATAGCTGTCCTCTGAATTCTAAACTTTGCTTTTCACTTATCATTCAGTGAAATATTAAGCCTTTTTACTTCAATGTAAATGCAAAATGTTATCTCAAAAGTTAAAAGAATGAGAGAAAAAGGGAAGGGTGGGAAGAAAGGAAAGAATGAAGGGGAAGCCATTGTGTTCTTAGAATTGTATCTCATCTGCTAAATATTGAAAATGAAAACTATTTCCTAGAAAAATACCTAAATAACAGATGATTTTGCACAGATTTGCTTCCTGACACTAGTTCCTTTCTCATTTCGAACCAGAGCCAGAGTCCAGGCTGGAGATTCGGACTAATGTGCTCTACATGACGAGGTACCACAAAGCAGGAACTAGCAAGTATTCAACAGATCCTGTCGTCTCCCCTTTCTTTCAGGGGTGCTGGTCCAAAACCCATATGGATGTTACAGCCAGTCTAACAACCCAGGTGGCTACTAACTGACCCCCGGGAGGGACGTGTGTACATCACTATATACTGCAAAGAGGGAAAATTCTTACTCAGGACAGCACAAGAATTCATCATACTATTCAGAACCGGCAATTCATGTTTTGCTTATTCCTAGAATTTTCTATGAAAAATTTTCAGACTCCAGTTAACTGCAATCAGCAAATGAAACCTCAGACAGCAACACCGGGTAATGATGTAAGGAGCAGTGATGTAAGGAGAAAGTCTGTCTTCAAGTCAAGCATTTCATCTACAGGACTGAATGTCAAAGGTTTTTACCTGATACAGGGTGTAAGCAGGAAGACCAGTTTTCTCTCTGAGTAAGCCCGTCGCCTTCCCCGTAGGTGCCGTGAGCAAAACTTCTATAGCCTTGTCTGCCTTTTGCTGACTTTCCTCAGTAAATGTATTCCATTCTTCTGGGACACCCTGATCTTGCTCAAAATCTTTACAAGCATTTTTTACTTCTCTTTCTTCCAGCTGCTCTATATACTTAAAAAGACGGCTAACAATTGTGGTCTTCCCACAGCCACCTTTCCCACTTATGACTGTCACAGCGTTGGAGCAAATCATTTCCAAAGCAGCCACTTGATCCGGATCCAGATGAGCCTCGTTTGCGTCTACACTAACGTCATCTTCACCATCATTCCCAATGCAGCAATCACTGTCCTGTCTGCCCGCTGTGTCCACAGAACTTTCCAGTCGTGTGTCATCAGGTTTGCTTTCATCTGTTGCATCATCACGTTCAGCATCCTCAGGTTTGATGGTGTGAATAGATGCAAGGACCTTCTTGACGTCGACATCTAAACACCATGGAGGTCTCTTCATCAGCTCACATATGGAGGAGGCAATGCCCTTTTCCGCCTGGTAAAGGTCATAAAGAAAGACACGGCCTTTCTCAAGGATCACCACGCCGATATCCTTCAAAAACTTCAGAGACTCCCAAACATCCTGAAAAGACATCTGCTTTGACAATTCCAGGTTTAAACCAGCTTCTTCCACACACGTGTGCCCGTGTTCTTGACATATCTGCTTCAGCTTAGAGTATATGATCAATGCGTTCTTCTGCAAATCAGTCATCAGCCGAAGAAGAGGGCTGCACTGACGAAATGCCATCCAACTTGCCTCACACTGCACAAGCCTCAATTCCAGGTAGGTTATCTTTAAAAAAAAAAAAAAAAGCCAATTTGACATATTTGTAAATGTTGGTGGGTGTTATTAGAATTGCATTCAAAATTACCTTATTTGATAACAATGCTTTTAAAGGTTTGTTAATTTGTTCGAAAGGAAGAGTGGGACAATGAGTTTTTCCATCTGTTGGATCACTCCCCAAATGGCTGCAACGGTTGGGGTTGGGTCAGGTGATTAGCAAGAGTTGAATTAGAAGTGGTGAAGTTGGGGCGTGAGTGGCACCCAAATAGGATGCTGGCATCGCAAGCAGCAGTTTAATCCATTGTACCACAATGCCGGCCCCAATAAAAATTAAATTCCACAAGGTAAGTATTGCAACTACACTTAGGGAGAAAAACTACATGCCTAAACACACCCACATTTTTCAGTTTGTTGCACTATGATAGAGATCTACAAAAATTTGAAACTATATTTTATTAAAGCAATAGGTTTTTTTTAATATTTATTTTTGCTTATGTGAAAGCCACAGTGACAAAAGGGGCTGCGGGGGGCGGGGGGAGACGTGGAGAAAGAGATTTTTCCATTTGCTGATTCACTCCCCAATGACCAGAATAGCTAATGCAAGGCCAGGTTGATACCAGGAGCCAGGAACTCTATCCTGGGTAGCAGGAACTCAAGTGTTTGGACCGCCTTGCACTGCTTCCCTGGGAGGATGAACAGGGAGGCGGATCGCAAGTGAAAACAGCTGACGACTAGAACTGAAGCAGTACTCCAATACACGATGCCAGCTTCCCAAGCACTAGCTCAAACTGCTGTCACACTGCCAGCCCCTACCTGTAAGTTTAAAAGTCAAATAACAGATGTGGGCATTAGGGCCAGCGGTTGAGACACCAGTTAGGCAGAACATGTCCTACACTGAAGTACCCAGGGTGGCGTCCTGACTCTACTCCAGACCCCAGCTTCCTGCTAATACAGATCCTGGGAGGAGGCGGGCGATGAGCTGAAGTGGTTGTGCTGCTCCTATGTGACACCTGGGCTGGGTTTCTAGCTTCCAGTTGTAGCCTGACCCAACTCCAGCTGGTGTGAGCGTTCGAGGGGATGGAACAGTTTCTCTCTACCTCTCGCTGCAAAAATTTAAAAATGAAACAGTTAAATAGCACAAGGCTTACCATAAAGAAGAACCTCATGCTTAATCCTTTTCCAGCCCTTCTACAGCCACCATTTTAACACTTCAGTTATTTCTTTCAGAATCTATCTTATTTCAAAATACTGTTTATACCATTCCTCGTTAAAAACAAAACAAAAAAAATTAAATCCTGATTATCAACTCCCAAATTATGGGAGTCTTTCCCTATGAAATTGCTCTTCCTCTCTCTTTTTAAAGATTTTATTTTTATTGAAAAGGCAGATTGACAGAGAATAGGATAAAGAAAGACATTCCATCTGCTGATTCACCCCCAGCTGGCTGCAATCCCTCCAGCTGAGCCAATCCAAAGCCAGCACTCTTCCAGGTCTCCCACACGGGTACAGGGCTCCAAGGCTTTGGGCCATCCTCTGCTGCTTTCCATGGTCACAAGCAAGGAGCTGGATGGGAAGTGGAGCAGCCTGGACACAAACTGGAGTGCCCAGTGCATGCAAGGTAAGGCCACTGAGCCAGTGCACCGGGCCCACATCATTTCCTATCACTTTGACACGTTTCTCCTCCACCCATCTTGTGTGTGTGCATGAATATATATTTCTGCTAATCTGTTTTGGCTAGACAGGCACTTACTGTTCTTACATAAACAGGGTATCCGGTGACATGAAGAAACAAGTGTCACGATGAACAGTGACGATTTCTGTGCTAAATGTGGCATGCACCAGGAAATTCATGTCTGCCTATCTTTCTGGCTTGTTTAGCTTTCTAAGTGTCTATCAACAATTACACTCAAGGACTACAGGGTTTTTAAAGAGGTAATTAAGGCCAGGTGAGATTCTCACTTCATGGACGAGAGCACTCAGAGGGGCCTGCATCCAAGGTAAGCAATGTTTTCATACAGAGGAAGGAAGGACACAGCCGTCACTTTGCTGTACTAGTTCCCACTGACTAACTTGCTAACTTCATACTTGCATAAGCACCTGGCAAGCAGAGTTTATTTTCTACCACGAAAAGAACAATGCATCGACACTGAGGCCTACACAGAATTTCTCCCTCTTACAGAGATGCAAAAATGTTGAGGTTGTTCAACGCAAGATTGGTAATTGGTAAATGTTGAGCAAGTGTCTTACTTACTCTTCGAAATCCAAGCTTCCACGGATTGGAACCCAAAATCCCTTCTATCTTGTCCAACACTTCTTCTTTAGAGTGTGAGCTGATCAGCTGTTTAAAATGTCGAGGCAAAAGAACTGGAAGGAATTCCATTATTTTTGGAAACTGCAATCCTATCATCATATATTTATAGGGATCTACAAGATATCACCAGAAAATAAGATAAAATTAGCCCATAAGATGTCTGATAAGATTTTCTCAGCACAATTATCTCAAAAATTCAAATCAGATTAGTAAGTCTATTACAAAGGGAAATTGGTACTTTGACAATTATTTTCGAACACAACTGGTTTCCACTGAGTTTAACACTAAAAATATTATTTAAATGCTTACACAACAAGTTCTCAGTCTTTCGTTTTCACTTGCATTAAAAATTTTCAGAATACTATACAAACGTACATTTAAATTTCAGCATTAGCACATCATTTATATATTAACCTTTTAAATTGTTCTTTTTTTAAGATTTATTTTATTTTTATTGCAAAGTCAGATATACAGAGAGGAGGAGAAACAGAGAGGAAGATCTTCCATCTGATGATTCACTCCCCAAGTGACCCCAAAGGCTACTGCTGTGCTGATCCGAAGCCAGGAACCAGGAGCCTCTTCCAGGTCTCCCACATGGGTGCAGAGTCCCAAGGCTTTGGGCCATCCTTCACTGCTTTCCCAGGCCACAGGCAGGGAGCTGGATGGGAAGTGGAGCTGCTGGGATTAGAACTGGCACCTTTGTGGGATCCTGGCACATTCAAGGCGAGGACTTTAGACACGAGGCCACGACCCCGGGCCAAATTGTTTCTTCTGACTAGAACAGTTACTCCAGGGGCAAGTGTCCAGTGCATCAGCAAGGATGCCACTTGGGATGTGACAACTATATCAGAGGGCTGGGTTGGGGGCCTGGCTTTGCATCCAGTTCGACCTCACTGCTAATGTGCACCCTCGAAGGCTGTAAGCGGTGGTCCAGCTGCTCGGGTCCTTCCTTCCCTGCCTTCTTTATCATAATAAGCAACTGCCTAATGACTCCAGGTGATCCCCATAAATACAAAAGTTAGAGAAACAGAGTCACACTTTCAGACTTGGGAAGTTACCAAAGGAATCTTACTCAATCCTTTCACCACACTGCTTCTAATAAAATACATGCTAACATACAATACTCAATATTCTAAACAACCCAATCACTAAATGCCACAATTTCACTCAAACACAATGATAAAAAAAAAAAAAATCACACTTAACCTGTCCCTTCCACAGGAAGACACGGCTCGTGGTCGGGTGCTGGCTCTCCCTCTTCACTCTGCACAGGTGGGTTGTCTTCTTTCCTTTCCACTTTCCTCTCGAAAGTTCTAAGTTTTTCCGTAAGATTTTCAAAGTTTAAGTCTTCATAGCTTGAGTCTTCCTCTACCCACTTCAGAAATCTACCTATCTTATCACTGGTTACCTGACACTCAGTAAGGAAGAGGGAACATATTTCTTTTTGATTTGGTGGGGACATATCAGTCTGTAGGAAATAAGAAGGAAGTCCCTGAACTCTGTAGTTCGCTGACCCCACAGGCTTTGCCCGCACCTTCACCCTCCACCAAACACCTGTAATGGGAAAACGTCCAAACGCTTTACATTTCTCCTGTGTGCTTTCATTTAAAATTATAACTAAAAAGAGAGAGAAATAGAAAAAAGTTAGATATTTCAAACCCCAGCTCAGAGCCACTGCACTTCATGGCCCCCACTCCCTCCCCTGCCTTTCTGTGTACCTTCTACTCCACCATAAGCCCTCTACCACAGGACAGCCTTTCCATTCGTCGTTCTATTCCAAGGTGTAAGCACAGGACACGGAAGAGGTTTGCTGTTCCACCTCTAAAATCAGCTCGCTCGCTCGCTCTCTCTTTCTGCTACTCCAAGCTCGACTACTACTTTCCTTCAAGTGGGCTTTTAAAAATGCCCGGGGCCCTCCCAGCACGGGGCCGATTGCACAAGTCGCTCCACCTGGCTTAAAGGGGCTCCTAGATGTTTGCTGCATTTATTACAGAACTCAGCTTTGTTTTCCCGCTTGCAGGAACTTACCACCTTCTGAAGTTTAACTGCGAAGTAACACTGTAACTACTTCTGGGATACTTTGCTTTTAAATGGTAAGCTGGCCCAAGACAGCAAACCCTCCACAAATCACCTGCGCGTTTTTTTATTTAAACCTACACAGTCTAACTACACGTAGCTATTTAAACGTAACTTCAACTCTAGCCCCTCGGTCGCTCTAGCCTCCACGTGAGGCCAATGGCTGTTGTGCCGGTAAGAACAGAAACACAACACTGCCGTCAGTCCCCAAACCAGTCTGCACGTTACCCATAAATACCAGCCACAACGTGTGCAGAAGAAACTACACAACGTCAATACGAAGCGAAAGGTTCCCGAATCAACCAAGCATTGGCACGTGACTATGAGAACTTGAAAAGGAAAATGCTAAATCATTATGGATTTTGTTGACGAGCCCTCTGTTAGCAGCAACGGGACGCTCGCTCAAGAACAAGCAAAGTGAGACTCATTTCCTTCAAACCTCCAAGCCCTTCTCCCCGGGGTCCCGCGCTCCCTCACCGTGGACACCCCCGGGCAGGCTGCCAGGCTTCAAGCCTCCGCCGCAGAGCTCCTCGGCGTCCACAAAGCCCTGGTCCTCATCCTCCTCCGCCACCTCCAGCAGAAAATCATCGTCTACCTCGGCGAGGTCCTTGAGCGGCAGCAGAGGCCCCTGCAGTTCGCGCAGGTGCTGCCCATTCTTCCTGGCCATTTTCACCTGCCGGAGTTCAACCCAAACAATTCCAGGCGCATGGCGGGCACGGCCAATCAGCCTCGCGTCCCGGAGACTGGCCGCTTCCGGGCACGCCCCGGCACCGTGCGCCCCGCGCGCAGGGGCGGAGCGGCGGCCGAGCTCCGGCCGAGCTCCCGGCACCGGGCCGGGCGAAGGGCGAGGGCGGGCCGGGCCGCATCTCCGCCCAGTCCCCCGCAGCAGGACTATGAGACCCGCCTCCTGGGAGCTCCGGTGGCGCCAGTTCCAAAAGCGTATCCCACAGGGTCCACGAGGAGGAAAAACCGTGTCTGCTTTAAACTGCAAAAACGAAAGCGTAGCAGGCGCCCTTCGGAAGCACACAGTTCGCCCCCGCAAACACGGAGCAGTGAAGTTCCGATCCGGACACCACTCACCTTGGTAGCTCTGGGACTCTCAAGGATACAAGAGGGGAGGATGACCCAGAGCCTTAGCACCCTGCAAAGGCCTGGGAGATCCAGAAGGAGGTCCTGGCTTCAGATCAGCTCAGCTCTGGCCATTGCAGCCACTTGGGGAGTGAACCAGCAGATGGAAGATCTTTCTGTCTCTCCTCTCTGTGGGTCTGACTTTCCAATAAAAATAAAAATAATAATAATAATAATAAAATAAATCTTTAAAAATAATAAAATTTTTAAAATATTCACAAGCAAGTTTGAAGGGCCTCCCATTTAACCAAATTTAGGGAAATCTGAAGAGTCATGGCTGCACTTGACTATAATATGTTGAATTAATAAAGATTGATATCTCCAGTGTACATGATACATCCCAGCTTCTAATAAAAGTAAAGTACTTTAAAAAGTACTCACTAAAAAAAATAATAAGGAATGGCAGAAAAGTGCCCATTAATAAATTTATGAAGAAATTCTAAAGTGGAAAACACCATTTGTAACCCCTTCTGTAATACCTGATTGACCAGAATCAAAAAGCTGATCCCCCATCACCCAGGATCCTCGGTTCAAACAAGGATAAGGGACGATTCTAAACACACAGGAACTGATCACCTGGCGACAGCACATTACAAAACTGCAAAGGTTAACCCTGCCTATACGGCAGACACACAGGTAGGTAGCCCCTGCATCAGGGCACCAAACAGTGGGATTGACAATGGGACCCAGATAACGCGGTGTGTTCCCTGCTAAGATGCAGCAAGGTGTACAGCTACATAGTCAGCTGTGAAAGAGTTTTGGCAAAAAAAACAAAAAAACAAAAAAACAAAAAACTTGAACCTGATTAAGACTATAGAGCAGTATTTTGCAGTAGAAATATAATGTGTTCCTAGTTAAAAAAAAAAAGGATGTGATCCACACACGTAAATTTGCAACAAGATAAATGCAATTAGACATCATTGTGCTTAGTGAAATACAGCAATCCCCAGAGATAAATGCCATGCTTTTTTCCACACTTTTCACTATGTGGTAGCTAATACAGAGAGAACAAAATATGTGTAAGTGAAATTAACAACTTGGGATTTGACCCTTGTCTGTAGCCCATGTACATTTTTTTAAAAAAACTATTTTTACTGGAAAGGCAGAGATACAGAGAGGAGAAGAGACAGAGAAGAAGATCTCCCATCTGCTGATTTTACTCCCCAAGTAGTCACATCGAGCCAGAGCTGAGCTGATCTGAAGCCAGGAGCTTCCAGGAGCTTCTTCCAGGTCTCCCTTGTGGGTGCAGGGCCCCAAGACTTTGGGACATCCTCAACTGCTGTCTCAAGGCCACAGGCAGGGAGCTGGATGAGAAGTGGGGCCACCGGGACATGAACCGGCACCCATATGGGATCCCGGCACATGTAAGATGAGGACTTTAGCTGCTAGGCCACCGTGCTGAGCCTAGTGAGTGATTTCAAAGAGGGGTTCCTTCAAAAGTTAGCAGGACCTACATGCCGCTTTGCCTTTTCAATCCTTCTTCTCTCTCTTCCTGGAAGTCAAGGGTGACAAGCGGGAACTCCAGGAGTTGTTTTGGGTCATCAGGAGAAGTTGAGGATGACAGAGCCGAATTACAGCAGGGTTTCAGTGACTGTACGACTGCTGCTCTCACCCTGGAGCTGCCAACGTTGGCAGGAGACAAGAGACCCTTGTGCGTCCAAGCCACCATGACTGCCAGGCACACACAGTCCCTATTCCCTCCCAGGGGCTTTGCCTCTCTCCCTACCCATGTCTGTAGCCCATGTAGCTCATGAGAAACAGGGGTTGTTTCACTTTCTGCATGTTGAGTATTTTAGCATTTGGTGTAGCATGCATCTGGTGATTGTAAGTGAAATTGAAAGTACGTTATCATTAAAGTTAAAAGGAAAATAAGAAAGGTGAGAAGGAAGAGAGGCTGGGATGTATCATGACGTTGCTATCATTTCGTGTAAGAAATGCATAAGATATCTCTATATAAATAAATGCATTTAAAATTAGTTTTGAATTGCAATGAGCAAGCTGTAACTGTTTCTTTGAGGATTAAGGACTTATAAAATAAAAAAATACAATAAAATATTTTCATTACTCAAGAAAATGAAAAAAACAAAGATTTCTAGTGGCCACATTAAAAAGAGAGAGAGAGAGAGAGAGAGGTGGAGCTGGCATCATGGTATAGCAAGCCTGAGATGCCGACACGCTGTGTGAGCCTGAGTGTGTGTCACAGGTGCTGCCCCTCCATCCATCTCCTTCCTCACGGCTGGGGAAAGCAGCAGAAGACAGCCCAAGATCCTGGGCTCTGCCAAACATGTGGGAGACCTGGAAGAAGATCTTGGCTTCAGCCTGGCCCAAGCCTCACTGTTGCAACCGTCTGGGGAATCAGTGGATAGAAACCCTTGCTCTTTCTGTCTAGCTCTTAAAATAACAACTAGAAGGGCCTGGCATGATGGCTCAATTGGCCAATCTCTGCCTTGCAAGCAATAGGATGCCATATGAGCACCAGTTCAACTGCTCTACTTCCCATCCAGCTCCCTAATTGTGGCCTAGGAAAGCAATGGAGGATGGCCCAAGGCCTTGGGACCCCCGCACTGCATGGGAGACCCAGAAGGAGCTGCTGGCTCCTGACTCCTGGTTTCAGATCAGCTCAGCTTTGGCCATTGCAGCCACTTGGGGAGTGAACCAGAAGATGGAAGATCTTTTTCTCTGTCTCTCCTTCTCACAGCAATAATAAAACAGGCAACATTTAAAAATATTATCAAAACACTATTAAAGTGTTGAAATTAAACTACAGCAGTTAATATAAAATCATTAATAAAGTATTTTATGTTTTTCTTCAATCATAAAATTTGGAAATCCAGTGAGCATTTTGACCTGCTAGCACTCTTAATTTGGGCTGGTCACATTTCAAGTGTTTAGTCGCCACAGCACCTAGTGACAGCACAGTTGTAGACCTGATTTTTTTATTTTCCCAAATGAAGGAACTAAGGAACAAAGTACAATATGACATAATGAAGCAGAATCTTCTTGAACAAAGGGAGAACACCTTTTGAGCAAAGAACCAGATAGCAAATATTTTGGCTTGGCAGGCCACTTATGGTTTGCATCACATACTCTTCCTTCTTTTTCCTTTTTTCTTAACTACAAACACCTTAAAAAGACAGAAACCATTCTTAGTTTTACTAAAACAAGCCACGGTACATCTCTAACTGGTCTGCATTATGGAGCATTCTATGAAATTACTCAAAGTCAACGCAGTGGAGAGTCAAGGCCACAAAGAACCAGAACCATTCCAAGATGGCCAGCGTCCAGTCACTAGAGTTGAGAGTGTGGAGAACGGGGAGGAGCTGAGCAGAGGAGGGAGTGAGTTGGAGGCACATCTGTCTTTGGTTCAGGAGGCCATGGCAAGATCACTAATAAGCCACTGGAAGTTTTACACAGAGTTTTTTCCCTACTAAACACATAATTATTTATCTCACATGATCCAAGCTGTCATTTCACACCCCCTATAGGGACCCATGTTTGCCATAGGGATTGGGTCAGAATGTGTCCCCACCCTCTGCTGGGACTTCTCAGCTCAAGCCCTGGCTCTACTTTCAATCTCAGCTTGCTGGTAACGTACACTCTGCGAGACAGCTGATGTTGGCTCAAGGAGTTGGGTCTCTCCCACTCATGTGGGAGACTTGAATTGGGTCCCTAACTCTTAGCTCCATCCTGGCCCAGCCCCAGCTGTGGAGGACATTTGAGAAGTAAATTTGCTGATGGAACTATGTGTGTCTGTCTATCTTTCAAATAAGATAAAAATAAATAATAAATTTTAAAATCCCCTTAAAATCTATCCTAGGCAATCTCATTAAGTAAATCAATGTGCTTGAATCATAAAATGAAATTATATGCTATAATGTCTCATATACCTTGTTTGTATTTACAAGCCGTTTTTCCTGTGTGGTTTCATAATGAGTTTTCTGGTTACGTGTGAGATGTAATTGTGTTAGTGTATCTCTATAGGAAGCAGGTGGCACACTGTGGAAGAGGTATCGTTAGTAAAAACCTAAACATGTTATGCAGAAAGTGAGGAGTGAATAAGGCTTAGCCGTCTCCTTAGTCAATGAGATGAGGTAAAGGATGTAATTAAGGTACAGCTATGAGAAAGTGATTTCACGGTAATATGAAAAGCACTTCACATTAATTTGTCATGATGAATTGTTAAAGTAGAATTTTGTCTTTTTGGTCTATTAAAATAGAACCAAAAGGGGAAGGATAAAGTTAAGGTAAAATTGAGTCAATAGTAGCATTACTGTGTAAAATAGAAATTACATACAGAGCAGAAATGATAAGACATGGTAGGTGTCATTCAGTAAATAGATACGCAGATGCCTGGCACGTAGGACTGTCTACTGATAATGTCCCCGTTGATTTGAAGTTCATTGTGGCCATCTGACCTGCTTGACCAGTGAAGGGCAACTAACACATCATTTTACAATGAAGGTCTTTAGTTGCGAGTGCTCAGTTCACTCCTGCTCATTCTCTACACGCAATGATGAGGCATTAAGTAATGGACAAGAACCCCAGAAGGTCGTAAGAACCTGTAGCTGCTTTTGAATAAGTGAGAATAAATCTTTGTTGTATTATTCATCTAAAGTTGTGGAGCTGTTTCTTATGTCATCAAAACTAACCCATCCTTGCTGATGCAATATAGATCATGTGCCAAATGGTTATGTTGGTGTATACAATGAGAGACACAAGGAAACAGTTATAAAGGCCTCATCATAAACTTCCTGTAATTTGAGTAGGTGCAGACAGTGCCACAAGAGAGTGGAAAGTGCATGGAGGGGCGGGACACTGCCTAAGATAATCATAGAAAGAGGAAACACCACAATGGAATGTGTTATCACATATGTTTTAGAAGTCTGAAGTTCAGTGGGACTGTTTTCAACACTTTTAAGTGCCATTTTGCTCGTTACCTTGTTGCTCCAACTTCTGCTTCTCTGACCCTGACTCCGTACCTCCCGCCAGGACACTTGTGGTTCCTCTGAGCCCATGTGGACAATCCAGCACCACCTCTCTGTTTCAAGATCCTTAACAGCTCCCAAGGACCTTTGTTCATGCAAGGTGATGCATACACTGATTCTGAGGACATCTTAGGATGTAGCAGGGGATTCAGCTAATCATGGTTAGTTCTCAGTTAACTTATTACTTGATCTGTCTGCAGTAGAACGCACTTGAAAAACGTAAGTGAAATATAAACATGTATGAGTGCAAAATTATTTTCGAAATTCATGCATAACTATTCTAAAACTCACACTTTCCTTGAACTTTTCAAAAACTCTTCGTATGCCTGATGTGTTCTCCATCCGAGAAGTCTTGCTTGCTGTTCATTCCTTTTTCCATGACACTCTGCCCTTGGTCTTCCCTATCTAGATTTTCCATTCTTGTAGCTTTAAATGTCACCTACGTGCTCTACCTTCCTATGCCTCTCTATTGGGATACAATCTTGTATTTGCAACTACTCAGCATCTCCAGTTGTACATCTAGTATTTAAAACTTCACAGGACCAATTAGGAATTCCTGACCTTACCCCCTCTCCAAATCTATTTCAACCACAGCACTGAACCATCTCAGTTGCTGGGTACTTCATCCTTCAGGTTGCTCTATCTGACATTCAGAGCGATCTCTGACTCTCCTCTCTATGCTTTGTATTGCATACCCAGTCTACCAGAAGATCCTATTGGCTCTGTCCAAAACACACCCATATCCCATCTAACAGCCAATCCCGTTGGTTTTATCCAAAACACACCATATCCTACCCACCAACAAACCTCCTTGGCTGTACCACAAAACACACCGAGAACAAACCCTCTCACTGTTATAGTCTCTTCATTTCCAACCTACCTTCCTGCAGATGTTTTTTTCCTCAATGAATCTTCCATGGACATCCTTTAAAAACAGGTCAGATTGTGTGACTCCTTCCCTCAGGGTTGTGGCTCCACTTCACAAGCACAGTGAAAGCAGAAGGCAGCAAGGTCCTGCCCATCCACTTGTCTCTCATCCTCCTCACTACTTTCCCTTTGCTCATTTAGTTGTGGCTACACTGGCCCCTGCATGTTCCTTCTGCTTCATGGACCTTGCCTTCACTGATGGTTCCTTCTGGAATCATCTTCACCAGGGAACAAACTGCATGTCTAACTCACCGTCTTTGTCTTTGCTCAATCACCATCTCTTCTATGAAATTTACCCTGTCCTTTCTGTCAAAGACCATTCTCAGATCGCAAGAAACTTAAAAGTAATTTCATGATGTTTTCAAAAATACAGCAACTTGCAGAGGCCATTTGGCATAGTGGTTATGATATAGTTTAGGACACCTGCATCCCACAGCAAGCTTGGGTTTCAAGTATCTGCTCCACATTCTATTCCAACTTCCAGTTAATGCATACCCGTGAGGCAGCATGATGGCTCAAGTGGCTGAATGTCTGCACCCACAGGGGAGAACATATAAGTTCCAATCTTCTGGCCTTATTTTGGCCCAGCTCCAGCTGTTGTTGGTTTTTGGAAAGCAAATCAGAGGATGGAAAATATGTATCACTCCCTGTCCCTTCCTCTCTGTCTCTTGGGCTTAGTGTGATGGCTCAACTGGCAAACTCTCCTAACTCCTCACATGAGCACCAGTTTGTGTCCTGGCTGTTCTACTTCCTATCTAGCTGCCTGCTTACAGCCTGGGAATACAGTGGAGAATATCTCAAAGCCTTAGGACCCTGCACCTATGTGGGAGACCCACAAGAAGCTCCTGGCTCCTGGCTTTGGATCATCTCAGCTCTGGCCATTGTGGTTATTTGAGAAGTGAACCAGCAGATGAAAGATCTTCCTCTCTGTCTCCCCTTCTCTCTATAAATCTGCCTTTCCAACAAAAAGAAATAAATCTAAAAAATTAAATGCTTAATTTTAAAGAAATTAACATGTTCTGCCCTTCAGTAAAAGTAATCCCAATTTTGGCAATCTCTTTTGTAGAAGTAAGAACACTAATACATCAGGACAAATACATAAGTATATTTATGACACCATTTTCACAGGCCAAAAAGCAACAGAAAAATAATCTGCTTATCCATAGAAAAACATTTCTTTGTCAGTAGGAAACTTAATGAATGTATAATGCTAAATCAAAGAGCATTATGCAACCATTAGAAAGAATGAAATTATAAACACATGGATGTCACTGCTGTCTGAATAAGTGACACAGGCATGTTGTAAAGTAACGTGTAAATGTGTAGTATGGGAGCCAGCATAGCGGCATATCAGGCTAATCTTCTGCTTGCAGTGCTGGCACCTGCCTTTCAAACAAAAACAAATCTTTTAAAAATGTGTGTTATCGTTTATGCCTACAGTGTCATAATACACTTCAATAGCAGAAGGATGGACTTGTGACTGTTTATGAAAGACTTTGCTATTTTAATAACGTAGGGGAAAACATTGGGGGTGGGACAGTAGGGAGGGTGCGAGGCGAAATTCCTGAGCCTGAGGAACTGTATCATGAAAAGTAAAAATCAAACATAAAGAAATCACACGTACAACGCGCCAGACAGAAAGTCGGGAGCATAATAACTCAACAAATACCTTCTGTCATAAAAATCGTGTGTGCTATCACATTTTGAAGGGCAGAAGTTTGCACAAATGAATCTTAGCACACGGAGATGTTGCACATCCTCTTTAAACTGTCACCATCTGTTGCACTGTGTGTGCGCGCAGTGCATCACACCTCACAGCAGGTGCCAGACAACAGGCTTGTCATCCCAATCACTACAGCTTCCACGGTACAGCCCTTTCCTCAAGCACCAGCTCTGACACTGGCTGGCCTTGAGCTAGTCCAGCCCCTGTGTGAAGAGCGCCCATTTTCAGTTTTTGCTAAGTTTGCCATACACCATCCCCTGTCAGATTCCGCCCCATATGTTCCTGCTAAGCAACGATGCTACTTCCTCAACGCACAGCTTGTGTGTAGCAACACTCACTGCAGGTAAAATATAGGACACTCGGATGATTTGAATTTCATATAACAAAAAATGTTAACATAGCAGTATCCTGAAGTATCATGCATTTTGATTTTCTAAATCTGACAACCCCACACTTGGTATCCATCCCCTGATGGTCCTGGCTTTGACTTGGCCACGATCCAGAGGATTGGCTTTTACACCTCTGCTGCCCTCTACTGGTTGTGGTTGGCCACTTGCAGGGAGGGAAAGGGAAGCCTGAGCCTGGAAGGTTACGGAATGCAAACAGAGCCCGTCCAGTCCAGCAAGCATTCCTGAGACATAAGCTTACAACGCTTCAGTCGCTAGAGTATGCTAGATGACAATTCCATGTCTGCAAGGAGTTTCCACAGTATAAGAAGAGGAGATTCATACAGAAAGTATCTTGGAAAAGAAGTGAGATGTCTCAGAAAATTATGTTCCAAAAATATTTTTACTGACACTTGGACTTGGGGGTTTTCTGGGATATTTTTTTCCTTCAAAAATAGAGCATACATAGCAGGAATTAAAAAGTAACATCTAAAAAAGCAAAGAAGAGCTTATCTTGGGCAGTGAAAGCTTTTGGGACCCTCTTGGTTATACAAAGGAACACTCAAATTTCAATAAGGATGAGAAAATTTAAATGCATTAAATAAAGCCGTTGTAGATCAAACAGAAAACGGAATTGTGCTGGGAGGGCTGCTTTGACAAGGGAGGTTTGAGAGAGGAGCTGGGGAAGACGGTTGGAGTCTCGGGGCAGCCAAGACAGGAGCCTGTTGAAGAGCAATTGTGACAACACAGAAGCTGGTGGGGACAGGAGGGCTGGGCTGTGAAGATGAAGGGCAAGTTTGCCACCTGGCTCTCAAGTGTCTTACTTTTCACTTCATTTCTTTCCAGCATCTTCTGAAAAATAGATGATTTTCGTCTACTGGAAAGGCAGAGTGAGAGCAAGACCTCTCATGTACTGATTCAATGACCAAACGAGCATGAGCACCAGGGACGGGCCAGCGGGGAGCCAACAGCCTGGAACTCCATCTGGGTTCTTGAGCCATCAACTTCTTCTGCCTCATAGGATGCACAGGAAGGAAGCTGTATCGGGATGAAGCACCGAACTTGAACTGCTGTTTCAATGTGAGGCATAAGCATTCCAAGTGGGGGGGCAGGTGCTTAACCCACTGTATCACAATTCTTGCCTTATCTTTCCAGCCTTTTTTTTTTTAAATAAAGAAAAGTACAGACAGCAGTTCTTGGTTCATAGAATTTAAGAGGTGCAAGGTCGTGTCTGTGTAGCCAAAATAAAGTGGTACTGTGAGCACAGAGACATTGTGGGGAGGCAAGGAAGCAACAGCTGAAGGGCTACGTGGAAAGCAGGCACACCAGCTGACGGGTGACAACGGGCAGTGCAAGTAGCGTCTCCAGAATATTTGATTTCAGAGACTTTCCTGCCATTAGATATTACAGGGGCCTGAGACAGTTTATCTGTGCCAAGGGTTACCAGAAAGGCTGGAGAATTTTATAATTCAGAAGGACATACAAAGTGAGGAGGAATTGCTAATCGGTGCAAACCTCAACAGATCCATTGGTTTCGAGTCCAAACTTGTGTTGAACAGAAATGGAAATGAAACGGTTCAGCCCAGAGAAAGGCACTTTGTCATCTGCTGAGATCGTAGTGAGAGTTCAGGACGGATGTATGACACTTGTCCCTCCAACAGAGTTCCCTGGCTTGTTAAGCTGTACTGGCCCTCAGCCAGATCAACCCCTCAGAATGTCAGAGGCATCCTCCCGCCCCTGAGCCATCGCATCCGGGCCATCGTTATGTCTCCCGAAAGACCTTGCTGCCTTCTTTCTGAATTGCTTGGATCCATTCTCTGCAGTGAAGTGATGCTAAGAATGCTTCCCATCCACCGGATTGAAACGTCCTTTCTGGGCCGGGCGTTTTGTGTGGCAGCTAAGACACTGCTTGATACACCGACATCTAGTGTCACAATACCTGCGTTCAAGTTCCAGTTGCATTCTCCATTTCAAATCCCTGCTAGTAAGCAGCCTGGGAGACAGCAGAGGTGGCACCAAGAGTTGATCCTGACCCATCCATATAGGAGGCGGGGACTGAAGTGCCAGCTTTGGCCTGAGCCAGTCCCAGCTGTTGCAGGCATCTGAGGAGAGAATGGTGGGTGGGAGCACGCGCTCTCTCTCATTGTACTTCAATTAGTTCATTAATTAGTTTAAATGTAAAGACGTTTTTTTCTGAGTTTACTTGCACCTAATTTTTTATTTTGTCTTCTCCCACCACTTTCCTTTTTCATTTCACCTTAAACTCCAGCCATGGGTTCAGCTTTCCCTTCATTCAATCACAAATTCCTCTGTGGAGTCTCCCTTAAACCCACTGGAGGAAAGGTGGCCGTTCTGTGCAGACACTCCCAACAATGACAGCGATGAAAATTACAGTGCCAAGCCCGGCATTCTTCTGTACTCTACGTGTGCAGTAAGACATAAATGTTCCCGTACCCTACTTTGCCTATCAAAGTACTTATTACATTTTATTTAAAAATGCTTTCAGAATGACTTAATTCCTTTATTATACTGTGGATTCCAAGAAGACAGAAACTCTGTCTTGTTCTGTCTTGAGATCACAGTGTCTAGCACAGATACGCCTATCTTTGAAGCTGAACCTTGAAAAGAGACTTTTAACACAGAAAAACAAGGAAAGTGCATTCCAAGGAGTCAAAATTAGAGGGTAGGAAGGGTAAGAATCATGTAGAGAATGGAGAATGATTTACCGTAACTGAAATATACAGTAAACAGACGAAAGCCTCAAAAATTATATAGAAGACAGATTGTGGAGGACTACCTACCGGTAAGATGTCTTTATCCACAGACATTTTGAAGTGCTATCTATTTAGCTTGGTTTATTTGAAAGTCAGAGTGACAGAGAGAGAGGAAGAGAGAGATAAAAATAGAGATCCAGGGCCAGAGCAATGGCTCAATGGCTAAACCCTCTCCTTGCATGCATGCGGATCCCTTATGGGTGCCAGTTCGTGTCTAACTGCTTTATTTCCCACCCAGCTCCCTGCCTGTGGCCTGGGAAAGCAAGGCCTTGGGACCATACACCCGGTAGGAGACCTTGAAGAAGCTCCTGGCTCCTGGCTTCAGATTGGGTCAGCTCATCTCTGACCATGGCAGCCACCTGGGGAGTGAACCAGTGAATGGAAGATCTTTCTCTGTCTCTCCTTCTCTCTGTAAATCTGCCTTGCCGATAAGGATAAATAAATCCTTAAAAATAAAAATAACAAAATACACAGAGATCCAAATCTTCCACATGGGCATCAGGAACTCAAATATTTGAGTCATCACCAGTGTCTCCCAGGGTGTGCATCAGCAGGAGCCTGGATGGCAAGCAGAGCAAGGACTCACACCCAGGCACAATCAATGTGGAACTTGAGCAAACAAAATGGTGCCTCACCAAACACCAACCTTACAGATGCTTAAATGTTATGCACTTACGTTTCTCAACATTTGCCAATCAAAAAGCACCATGATGTGAGCTGTGTTCTGAACTGGTGAGAACACCTCCAATCACACACACACACACACACACACACACACACACACACACACACACACACGGTATCTGTTCCACGTGAGTAGGTTTCTGATGTTCCATGGATAAGTGACCCACACCTGTGCAGTCAAAAGCAAAAGCTTCTGCTTTGATGCAGACATGCAGAGGTTTTGCGGGCTTTTCCACAAAACACTTACGGGGAATATCCCCCAGGGCCCAGCCATCAAGCAGTCAGTCTGGGTGCTTTTCCTGTCACCTCCACAGCACCGGCTGCACGCTCAGTAGATGCACTTACCTTATGGCATCCAATCATTTGTGTTTAACGACTAGCCATGCCTTTATATCAATGCTCAGTGGTGCTTAAAAAAAGTAATTTCCTATAAAAGCAAATTCTTGGTACCATGGTTGCTTTGGACCCATCAAGGATATTATGTTGGAGACTGTAACGGAAGCAGTAAGGCGTTATGTCCATGTGTATTTGTACTGCATAGAAGTGGCTAACAAGTGCTAGCAAAAATCAGCTTCTCGATGTTCCAGAGCTACCCTTTTTTAAATCTCGATGGTATTAAGCACATCCTGCTGATCCATGCTGACACCTCATTTTCAGCTGAGGCTAAATGAGAGTTGAGTGGGAATGGAATAGTTTAGAAGAAGGGAATCTTTGTGATAATCCTATAGGTTAATTTAAATGAACTACTTAAAGATTAACACTATTGGAAGATAATAACCTGGAAACATAGAAGAATTTCTCATATGAATTCAGTGATCTGAAATCTTAATATGCAACATTAAATAATGCTCAGGTTCCTTCTTCACACACTTGAATTTTGACAATACCTCTCCTGCCTCCAAAAAGAGATGGCAGTTTTATGGTGCTTCAAGGCTTGCACAGCATGGCACAATTTATTTCCGCTAAATAAACAAATGATTTGAAAAATTAAAACACAAAGTTGAATTTTTCATAGCGAGTTGATTTACCTCTTGCCTGCAGTTTCTGCCTATAACGTAGAGAGGACGCCCCCTAGTGGCATTCTGGTGGAACAGTTCTCCAGCAGCTCTTACCTATTTCAGAGATAAATACCAACGCTGCGCTGTGTTCAGGCAGGCGTGCTGTGCTCTGGGGACTGTCATTGAAAATGAAGGTCACTATGGTTGAGAACCAAGTCTCTTCAAAGAGGTGAACCAGAAAGACAGGAATAAAGGAGTGGAAGTATCAGTGGAATGACAGAACACAGGTTGGGGAGGCAGGGAATGGAAGTAAAGAAGGGACATTACCCTGAGAAGCGTGATACCTCGCGGAAATTTCCAGTGATTTCATCTAATGAGGCATGAGCATGCAGATTAGAGTGAACACAGCTGAAAAACATACAAGGGCCAGAGCAGGACCTGCTGCAGGGTATGGGCCTTATCCTGCTTGATAATCTCCCCCAAACTGTGCTCCCCGCGGAGTCACCTACACCAGGGCCTCTGCTTTCCTTGCATCACTTTAAGCCACACCATCCAACCCATCACTTGTGCACTGACATGAGAAGAATTCACTCAGCTGGTGCACTGTGCGGGTGTTCAATGCCGAATCCTTGCTATTCTCAGAGACTATGCCAGAGACGCAGCATTCTGGGAGCCAACAGAAAGGAGAAAATTATTAAAGTCACAAAAGTGAACGAGTTAGTCATGGGAGGCCGTGAGAGGTGGAAGTGCAAGGCCAGAAGATGGCAATCCAACAGAACAGCAGAGCAAGAAGAAACACATCCAAGGGAGGCCGTATCCTGAAAGAGAAAGGGGGAGAGAGAGAGAGAGAGAGAGAGAGAGAGAGAGAGAGAGAGAACTTCTCAGAAGAAAATATAGAACAAAGTCAAATACAGCCGAGAACTGAGCTAAGCCCTAAATATGAATTATTAGGATTGTCAGTTAGGAGCTCATTGATTGTCTGAGAGAGAGGATAGGGGATTTGGAGAGGGGCAAACCTGTTATTTAGAAGAGCTGTGAAAGGAACGGGCATCATGGTCTGCCTTACCAAAGAGCCGCGCTGAGCGAGAAGGAAGTCAGAAGAGCATGACTTGAGAATATCCTAAATGTGGATTTTCCCTAAATCCTGAAAGATCTGTAATCAGCTTTGCAAATGGAAGAGCAGCACGCATGGGAAGCAAGAGGTTGGAAGTACAGCAGAAAGCAGTTATTTAAACAAGGGATCCAGAGCACAGAACAGAAGATTTGGGCTGGTCAAGAAGACAGGTGCAGGGAGAGAGGAAAGAGGGCGGAGCGCCTATGTGGTAGGTCTGAGAGCAAAGCCATACACGGTCCAACACATTGCTTTATTCCCTTTACTGTTGAAAGCAAGGACGGTAACTCGGAATCGCAGGGATCCAAAGGCAAGCGGACCCGAGAGAAACCTTTCAGCCACTGCTGTGTGGGGACTGAGTGACGGGTGGGCTAACACGAGCCGAGACTAAGCAGCCGGGCAGGACTGGTCCAAGCGGCGATCGTCAGTGCGTGGCCTGAGCCAGCGTGGCTTGCTGGCTGACCTCACGCTGCTCAGGGCCAGCAGATCACACGGCTGCCATTTTATCAGAACAGATAAAGCCAAGAGGAAGTTGAGGACACTGCCAAGATTTTTTTTTTTAAAGACTATTTCAGTTACAGAGTTACAGGTTCCAGAAAGAGTGGGGAAGAGAGAGAATTTTCCATCCTCTGGTTCACTTCCCATATGTGAACCAAGAACAGGGCTGGACCAGGCCAAAGCCGGGAACTAGGAGATTCATCTGGGCTTCCCCTGTTGGTGACAGCGCCCCAGACCCCTGAGCCTTTTGCTTCCCTGTGCCGTTCCTAGGCCCTTAGCAGACAGCTGGATGGGAAGCAGAGTGCCCATGCGACATGCAGGCATGGTGGGAAATAGCTTTACTCACTATGTCATAATGCTGGCTCCAAGATTTTTTTAAAGATTTATTTTTATTGGTAAGTCAGATATACAGAGAGAAGGAGAGACAGAGAGGAAGATCTTCCATGTGCTGATTCACTGCCCAAGTGGCCACAACGGCTGGAGCTGAGCCGATTCCAAGCCGGGAGCCAGGAACCTCTTCCAGGTTTCTCATGTAGGTGCAGGGTCCCAAGACTTTGGGCCGTCCTCGACTGCTTTCCCAGGCCACAAGCAGAGAGCTAGATGGGATGCAGGGCCACTGGGATTAGAACTGGCAGCCATATGGGATCCTGATGCGTGCGAGGACTTTAGCTGCTAGGCTACTGCTTTGGGCCCAACCCCAAGTTTTAAAAAAATTATATGCATTTTTAAAGCAGCACATATTAATAATACATATTTATAGGGAACAGTGTGAAATTTAAAAACATGTTTGCCGCTTGCAATGGTTTAAACCACGGTAATTAATATATCTATTCCCTCAGACATTTGCTAATTCCCTTTTTCTTGGGAACATTCAAATGCTCTCCATAAATTATAGAAATATTCGGCTATGGGTTGGAGCTGTGGTGTAGTGGGTAAAGTCACCTGGCCTCCTGCACTTCCTATCCAGGTCCTTATTAATGCACCCGGAAAGCAGCAGAGGATGGCCCAAGTCCCCAGGGTGCTAGCACCGGGGTGGGAGACCTGGAAGAAGCTCCTGGCTTCGGCCTGTCCCGACCTCGGCTATTGCAATTGTCTTAGGGGTGAGCCAGCAGGTGGAAGATTTCTCTTTCTTTCTTTGCGTAATTCTGTCCTTCAAAAATCCGAAGGAAAAAAAATGATTGATTTATTTGCATCCTCACCGACGTGTTGTCTTTTTCAGAGTAGCCAACTCGGGCGGGGGGCTCACTCACTGTCACATTGAGTTGTGTGACTATAGGACGTTGGGCATTTTCTCATATGGTTGCTGGCCATGTGTTCGTTATTTAAATTTCTTACATGTTCTGCGTATTCATCTGATGAATGGCTTACAAATATTTTTCTCATTCTCTTCGTTCATTCCAATTCCCATTCTGCCGAGTTTCTTCTGCATTTTAGAATCTTTAGATTGATGGGATCTAATTGTCTTATTTTTACTTTTGTTGCCTGTGCTTTTGGAGTTATATCCAGAAAAACATGTCCAAACCAGTGTCCGCAAGTACGTCCATGCTTTCTTCTGCCAGTTTCATGGTTTCACATCTTTAAGTATTTGATCCATCTTGAGTTGGTGGTTGTACATCGCAAAAGGACCTATTTTCTTCCTCCTGTCTATACCCTGTTTTCACAACAACAGATGTTGAAAATCAACTGACTTCTAAATATGTGAATTGAATTCTGACCTCTATTCTGTTCCAAATTGTAGAAGTAATTTTTTTTCTATTTCTATGAAGAATTTGATTAAATCTGTACAGCATTTTAGCTAGCATGGACATTCCAGAAATATTAATTTCAATTCATGAAAAACTGTGATGCCTTTCCATATGTTTGTGCCTCTTCATGTTCCTTAATCAGTGTTTTGTAACTTCTGTCGTAGAGGGTACTCAGTTCTTTTGTTAAATCTATTCCTAAACCATTTAATTTTTGCACTTACTGTGAATGGGACTGCTTTCTTGATTTAGATTTTAATGTATTTGAAAGATAGAGTAACAGAGAGAGACAGAGAGAGAAGTCTTCCACCTGCTGCTTCACTAGCTAAACAGTCAAGGCAGCAAGGCTGTTGCAGGCCAAAGCCAGGTTCAGGAGTGCTTCTGGCCTCCCACATGGGTGCAGGAGCTTAAGCACTTGGGCCATCTTCCACTGCTTTCCAAGGTTTATTAACAAGGAGCTGGATAAGAAGTGGATCAGACAGCTCGGTTTCAAACCAAGACCTGTAAGGGATGCCGGCATTAAAGACGGAAGCTTAACTCACTATGCCACAAGTCTTTTTTTTTTTTTCTAAAGACTGCCAATCCCAATAGTCTTTAACAACAACAACAAAAACAATAATAATAATAAAGATTTACATATTTGAAGGGCAGAGTTACAGAGAGAGGGAACAGAGAGAGAATGGAAGAGAGAGAAAGTGATGACTCACTATAGGGTTACAGCTACACAATAGGACAAGCATGAAACTTGCTGACTCCTTCCGCAACTGTAGAAGAACCGTCAGAGAAGCTGAGATCTATGACCCTAGAATGTTTAAGATTTAGTCATTCGAATAGTAGCTTCGTGAGAGCAGCAATCTCTGTTGGTTATGAACCTCATCGTACTCCTAGATACTAGAACTCCGCCTGAAACCAAGGAGGCTGCTGACAAACATTATTCAGTGAGTGGATGGACAGATAATGAATTCACATCTAATGGCTACCGAAACATGTGGGTGCTATAGCAGAGAAGCAGGGTAGCACAGAGGGCACACGGCATGGTGTATCTACTAAAATTTGTGGAATCAATAAGTGATATCTACATATATCTTTGTAGGAGCTTGAACTTACAATGTTTCCTTTGTTGAATGTGAAATAGAAGAAAGATGACAGGCTTTGAAATCAAACATTCATGGCTTCAAATCCTGGCTCCTCCAAATATGGGAGGACCTGTGCCAAATGGCATAATTTTCCTAAGCCAGTTTCCTCCCTTACATGGTGAGGTAAACAAGATGGCTTAGAGAGTGGCTTTGAGAACCATATAGGAAAATCAAGCCATGCTCCAAACCCTCACTGCATCTTTCTGGCTCCATAGATGTAGCAGAGCTGTGCATCTTAATTCCTTGGATAATTCATCTGAATAGTGCTTCAATGATCTTTTGTTTCTCTTAATCCATTCTGCAAGAAGCTTCTCTAAGAAGCCTTCTTCACCTGTTCAAAAAAACCTCAATTACCTCTCCCCTCTCAATTTTTAGCATTTCCTTCCAGTTCCCTTACTGTGTGTTTCAAATAGCAGAGACCATGGAACTTGGAACATGGAACGTGGCTACACAGTAACTTGGCCAAGGCAGATGCCTAATATGTGTGAACATTTAGCCTAGTGGTTAAGATATCTGTGTCCCACACAGGAGTACCTGGGTTTGATTTCCAGCCTTGGCTCCTGACTCCAGCTGCCTGCTAGTGCAGGTCCTGGGAGGCAGCAGTGGGGAAGGGTCCTGCTGCCCGTTTGGGAGAGCTGAACTGAATTTCTGGTTCCTTGGCTTTGGCCCGATTTCAAGCACTGGATGTTACAGACATCTGAGGATGGGAACAACAAAAGTTAAAAGGATATCTTACTGCTGATCACCTCACCCCTATATTCTCCTGACCTCAAACCCCAAGAGTTGTTCTACAGAGGCTGATGGGCCATCTCAAGGAGCTATACTATTATACACTGAGTCACAGGTCATTGCAACGTTCAAAAATTCTACAGAATTTATTGCCAGAAATTCCATACATATTTTAGAAAGCATCATAATATGTTGTTTATGTTTTGAGACTTGTAAGATGGGACAGAAGCCCCAGGAAGCATGCGAAATAGAATCTTCTTGGAGGATTGTTCCATGGTACTTCATAAGATGGAGATAAGTTAAAGTCTTTACTAATTCATGTTTTCTGGTCCAGGGGAACACACGAAGGCTCATTTTCATTTCTTCCTGTAGCTTAGGCTCCACATAATGAAACCATGAATGTATTCTCTTATCACCGAGAGACACAATATTTCATTCCTACCAATCAGCAATGATTACTGCAGCAAATCTGGCCCACATGACTGCAGCATCCAAGAGATTTTAGCACTTTCCAGCCATGGTGGCCTCTGTACAAAATCACTAATCATGTCATCTCCAGTTAATCAAATGTTATCTTTGAGATCTCCAAAACAGCCACACCCTAGGAAGTAGTCTAGCCAACATGCTCAGTGTCCAACGGTATTCCAGAGCTCTTATTCTATGTCCATCAGCAATCGGTGTGTTAGCATAAATGTAAAAAAATGAGATGAAATGGATTGTTTTATACAAAAGAGACATACAACGTAGATGGAAACGCAGAGTCTACCGTTTGAAAGCATGTCGCACGTGGACATCTCAGTTGCACAAGCATCATCAGAGAACTTGTTGGAAACCAAGATTTGTAACTCCTGACCTACTGCATCAGAAACTGGGGGGTGTGGATGGAGATTTTTAAATAAGCCTTTAAAAACATTCTAAGTCATGTTTCCATTTGAGAAATCCTGCCGTAAGGCAGTTGGGCAAATTCAAATCAACAGAATCCCAAGGGATTTCACAAGGAAAACTGAGTGGGCTCGGTGTCAGTCACAGCTCCCCTAATGGCCCTCCTTTAAAGGATGGGAGAAGGCCACAGATTCCAAGCGAAAAACAGTTGGAGATAGCGTCAGTACTTGGTGATCTCTTTTGTGAATTATTAGTGGCAACTTCATATGATTTCGGGCTAATTTTTGTAATTTAATAAATAAAAATACTTTCAGATGACATCTCTATGAAAAGCGAAGTCAGAACAGTTTGCAATAAGTTTTAGTGACAAGGACTTTTGCTACTTCCTTTCATCGATGTGTATATACAAGAGTCATCAAATTAGAACAGGTCACAAGGATCAAATTAAAGTTCAACCTGCCCCACTAGTCCCAGCATGTGGCAATATGTGCGCATTGCGGGCACTGATGTGATAGGATGATCAGATGGGATGCCAGCATGGGGAGACAGGTGTCACACACACCTGCCTTTGAGTCTGGATGCTCCCAGGGGGCCTCTAGGGACTGATAATCCTGCCTTTCTGAATAATTATTCCTCTATGTTCTGCTAACCTGTCTGATTCCTGAAGAGTTCCTTCTCTGATTAGTGGTTCTTGGACCCAGACTCCTCCTCAACTACACCTTCGTACTCCCCATCCCCAATCCAGAAAGCGCGAACCTAATCCTAGAGGTCTACCCTTTCATGACAAGCTTCCTGTCGGGGAGATTATTTTTATCCTCTAGAAATGGCTTGAATCCATAATTCTATGCAGTATAAAGAGAATCATTAACCTACTTTGCTAATTTACTCAGCAATGCTTATTATAACAGTTTTTTTATTACATAGGTTCATAAAGATTATTCAACTTAATTTTCAAGGAAACACCTTCTCTAAGCAGTACAACATGGCAGGCCCAGAAGAAATGCACTCAGGGATTGTGATGGAGTAATGGCCCCTCGAGACATTCAGGTCATAATTCCACACCTGTGAACATGGTATGTTACAAATGATCAGATTAAGCATCATCATGAGCTGGGGAGGTTTTTCTGGATTAGATGAGTGGACCCAATGCAATCACAAGGGACCTTTATAACAGACAAGCAAGGAGGTCAAAGTAAAATAAGAAAAATATAAAGCAGATGCCAGAGAGAGAGAAAAAAAGAGAGGGGAGAAATTTCAACATGTTATATTATAGGCTTGGCAGATGGAGGGAGAGGCTGTGAATGGAACAGAAAAACTGTAAAAGCTGGAGAAGTCAAGGAAGTGAATTCTCTAGAGCTTCCAGAAAGATGACAAAGACTTTTGAGCTCTACACATGAAAAATCATTCATTTGTGTTACTTTAAGTCATTAATGTGTGATAATTTGCTAGACCAACGATAGGGAGTTTACAATCTAGTAAACGGATACAAGCAACTTCAGTATTGTTTAGAAAGTGACAAGTACGAAATAGACATACTAAGACATTTCTGTGGAAATTCTGGTAAAGTGAGGACTGGTACCCAAGATGGGATAGGACTTTCTCTGGGGCAGGTTCAGGAAACTGAAGGAGAGAAGGCACAAAGTTGGAGGGCATTAAAAAACCAAAGAGCTAACAGGCACCTGTGGTCAGGTGATTTGTCAGGCACAAGCATTCCTTGAACAGAATTTCATGTATTTGATACAGGATATAATAGCTATTCAAGTTTGTAGAAAGAAGAAAAGACAATACAACCACAATAATAACCAATAGCTTCACTGTATGTGCTAAGGGACCCTAAGAGCTTAAACACAGAAATACAGATCTTAGGTAGAAATCCCTTCTCTTCAGAGTATGTCATCGACAGGGGTGAATCTGGCCCATCTTCAGAAGGACACTGAGGAACAACCAAGACACAAAAGCAATTCTTTCAAAAGAGATCTGTTAGCATTCACAAACCAGACATTTCCCACAATCCAGGCAGAAAACCTACACCAGATACCAGCAAAACGTGCTCAGCACATAGAGGCTCTGAGAAGGCAAGGAAATTCGGTGCCTTTCTAGTAGTTTTCGATCATATTGTTTGGTTGAAGTCAGAAGTGACAATCTTGAATAGTGCTGAATGGCTCACATTTAGCCTGGCTTTGATTTTGCAGGCAATTATCCTGATAGTTTTTGAAAGTAACTCTGTTGTAGTGGTTGAGAAGAACAGAATATATATATATATATATTCATACATATATTCATATATACCTGCAACATCTTCCCAAGCCACCAGCGCCTGCATTCAAAGAGTGTAGGCGACAATTGCTTTTTCTTTATCTTTTGGTTACCTTCACTGCTTTTTATACTCTTCATGTTTGGTCCAGAAAATCTCAGAGGAACAGCTGGTCTCCACTGGCCTGCTCCTCCAAGAAGGGTCTGCAGCATCTGTGGAGGAGTCCACGGGGATCTCACAGGCCCCTAAGTCCTGGGAGGGCACTCCATGCTCTGGGAGCCATTTTTCTTCACAACAACCAGGTGCGGTGCAAGCACCTTCTATAACTTTGTTCCCTGGTTTTCTGTCCAAGCCCAGAAAGGTAACCTCGGACTGGCTGCACTCAAAAGGAGTCTTCTGAGTCATTCTCTTTTCCCTCAAACCTTTAGCACGAGGTGGTGAATAGCGATTCTGGTTTTCATCATCTTCCATGGGAATACTTGGTACATTGTCCAAGAACAGAGGAGAGGGACATCGGAAGGACTTAAGAGATGTGGGGGGATCGTCGGCAAAATACAGGCTGGCTTGGGCACTTTCCAGCGTGCTCAGGACCTAAGGAGCGAAGAAGCAAACCCACACTGAGTTGAGCTTGAATAACTCCCCTCTCTGTACCAGTTAAACGATCATCTCATTTCCATCAAAGTTAAATATAAGATTTTAAAATAGAAAGGATTTTTAAAAAGTTACTTATTTTTATTGCAAAGTCAGATATACAGAGAGGAGGAGAGACAGAGAGGAAGATCTTTCATCTGTTGATTCACTCTCCAAGTGGTTGCAACAGCTGGAGTTGAGTCAATCCGAAGCCAGGAGCATTTCTGAGTCTCCCACATGGGTGCAGGGTCCCAAGGTTTTGGGCTGTCCTCGACTACTTTCCCAGGCCACAAGCAGGAAGCTGGATGGGAAGCAGTGCCACTGGGATTAGAATCAGCGACTATCTGGGATCCCAGTGCATTCAAGGCAAGGACTTTAACCACTAAGCTATTGCACCAGGCCTGTGAAAAGTTTTTAAAATACAGGTGTCTGAGTCCTTTTTTCCTTATTTCTTGAATACCAATACTCAGGTGGGGGCCAGAAACTGTATTTTAAGAGAGGTCCCCGAGGCACAAGCCATATGGAAATGTCAGTTCCAGCCTCGCTTGTCCACTTCTGAGCCAGTTTCCTACCAACGCACCTGAAAAAGCAACAGATTGTAGCCCAAGTGCTTAAGGCCCTGCCACCCATGTAGGAGATTAGCATGGAATCCTTGGGTTCCGGTGTCAGCCTAGCCCAACCTTGGTTGTTGCAGCCATTTGGAGAGTGAACCAGCAAATGGAGGGTATTTTTTTTTTGGTATCTCCTTTTCCTCTCTGCCTTCCAAATAAGTAAGTCAATATTTTAAAAACCAGTTCGATGCACAATTCATTCAATTTATTTCCCCACTGTTCTGACTAAACCCATGCATACACACACCTCATCCATTGACGGCCTGAACTTCGCTCGCGTTGCAGCACACTGAACTGCTAGAGAGAACATCTTGGCAGAGAAATTCCGAGGACAGGGAGATACTTTTTTATCCAGAAGTGAGAGACATGAGTCAAGGCCCCTCTTCTCCATCAGTTCCATAAGCAGATCGCGCTACGAAGAGAAGCACACAGCCCTATCATATAGAACCACATCATAAAAGTAACCTAAAGATAGACGCCAACATGAAGGCAGCTCTTACCAGCTGAATATGTTTGGGATCATCTAACACCACTCTACAACCTGTTAAAACTTCCATTATTACCTAAAAGAAATGTACAGAAAGTGAATGGCGCATGTTAAATTTAAAGACACAATTTATTGCAACAGTTACTGATAAAAACTATTTTATATTTTATTTCTTCATCGATTCTATAAAATTAATACATATGATGGTGAATAAGTTAAGTCTAAACTTTACAAGGTTTTTCTTTGAAGATGTGTCTTAGAATTTAGAATCTTCCTGGCAATCGCTTCTGCTCCTTTGCTAACTGGTGGTCAGTACTTACAATCCCAAAGCTGTAGACGTCTGTCTTCACCGAGAGTCTCCCTTGCCTGATGTACTCTTCCGGCATGTACCAGAGATGTCTGCTATTGCTGCTGGCCGTGCTGATAGCAGAATTCTGATGTTCAAGGTGGCATCGGAAGTGTGCCATGGCAAAGTCAGTTAGTTTGGCTTCACAGTGATCATCCAAAAGTATGTTTGCACTAAAATTGTGATCAATGACAAACTAGATGAAACATCAGAAGGCATTTCCATGAAAGATAAAACGGCAATCCCACCTTCTTGTGTGGTAAAGTAGAAATGACAAAATAAAGCTAAAAATAGGTCCCCTGAAATAGAGAAAATTTCTTTTTCATTTTGATTAAAGTTTAAGCTCAAGTATTGTATAAAACCTAAAGCAAAACCTTGACATATTCACAATGAACATTTCAAACTTATAGACATGCATAAGGACATGGTGAATAAACCCAATGATTTGTCAAAACAAAAAGCAATAGACAACCAAAGTTCATGCTTTTACACTTAAATAAAATGTCAATTAAGTTTTAACTCACTAATAAGTGTGGTGCATGGAGTTTATGCTGCACAGTGCTTGGCATAGAGCTGTTCACCTGGAATAATCTCAGAACTATTTTGTAGGCCCTGCCTTAAAAAGTCTTACCCATTTATTTCATCTTGAGGGCTTTATTTATTGTCTGTGGATCTTACTTAAAGTCTAAGCATCTACAGAAGCAAAGACAAAGTGCTTCTAGTCAATGATTACAGACATATTTTAATCATCATTTGACATCATGGCAGGAGTTAAGTGTTGGCACCCTTTCCACTTCCAAAGGCAGGGACAGAGGAGGAGCCAAGAGGAGGCGGCATTCCACATGGGGCACATTGAGGGGCAGGTCGGGTCTGTCTTCTCTCACCGACGTGAGACCACTGGCCATATAAAACTGCTTCAGCCCATAAGACTCCGTGGGAAAGGAGGAAAGCAGTAGCATGTACAGACATACAGGGAGTAAGAACTGTACCACCTGGCCTACGGTACTGCTGAATAAATAGTAACTAAAATTAAGCTTATTAACAGCTTATAAGAAAGCAGACACATGTAGGCACATATCCGAGTGCCTGGATTCAAGTCTTGACTCACTCCTAACTTCTTTACAAAGCCAAACTGATGAGAATACCAGAGAATTTGTGAGACACCTAAGAATCTCTGAATTTTTTTCTGATTAGAAAAGAAAAAAATAAATAAAAGCAACAAGAAAATTGTAATTGAATCCATTTCCCAGTGAAACTGGGAAACCACCTTCGGCAGTTGATGAGTCACACTGCTGTGAAAGTCAGGCAGGGTGAGCTGGGAAACCACAGACAACATGCCACACACCAGCAAACCACAGAGGACCACAGGTCCGTGGGAGGTCATGGACAGGATATGAAATTATTTGAGAGAATGCATTTACACACTGACCAGTGATATCTGATGGAAAGCCAATTCATTTACCAGCAGACTTTAGTGTTCAACCTACATTTTTGAGCCCAGTGATTTACTTGGTTCTAAATAAAGGTTAATAGTAGCAGAGGAAGAAGGACGTCCAGATTTAGGGAAGTGGAAATTGCAAACAGCACAGGAACAATCAATTTCTAACCTAATTTGTCTCCCTGTTTCAACACAAAGTATGTTTGGCTACCACAGAGGTTTAACTGAACAGACTCACCCTGTGTTGTGAAAACAGACTGATGAAAAAAAACAAAATGGGGCTGAAGTGGGCACAGCAAGCTAATTCCTTCCCTGCAGTGCTAGCATCCCTGATGGGTACCAGTTCATGTACTGGATGCTCCACTTCTGTCTGCTTTCTGCTTATAACCTAGGAATGCAGCAGACAATGGCCCAGGCCCTGGGCTCCTGCACCCACATGGGTTAGTTCCTTGCTCCTGGCTTCAGTTTGGCTCAGCTATAGCTGTTGTGGCCATGTGTGGAGTCAATTAGAAGATCTCTCTCTCTCTCTCTCTCTGTAATTCTGTTAAATAAAAATAAATACATCTTAAAAAATAAAGACAAAACCAGTAGAACCACAACAATACAACACAAAGAGGCAGACTGTTAGCTATGATAGCCATCAGAGACAGCTACACACACACACACACACACACACACACACATCAACATTGGTCTACACCTTGGATTTAATATTCCCACATTCTTTTTTAATAGATGCATTTATTTTATTTTTATTGGAAAGACAGGCTTACAGAGACAGAAGGAGATAGAAAGATCTTCCATCCCACTGGCTCACTCACCAAGTGGCTGCAATGACCAAAGTTGAGCCAGTCCAAAACCAGGAGCCAGGAGCCTCCTCGGGGTCTCCCACGTGGGTGCAGGGTCCCAAACCTTTGAGTCACTCTCTAATGCTTTCTTAGGTCACAAGCAGGAAGCTGGAGGGGAAGCAGAGCAGCCAAAACACAAACTGGCACCCATATGGCATCCTGGCACATGCAAGGCGAGGATTTAGTCACTGAGCCGTTACATCGAGGCCAATACTCCTGGATCCTGAATGACCTATTTTCATAGGATTTTTACTGTAAGAGAGGCTATCACCTCTCTAAAGTATTCTTTCAATAGAGAGATCCCAGGTGGTTCACTGAATAAGTGAAAAATCTTAATCCGGTGGTGACATGGAATCCTGACTCTGGGGAGATTGATTAAGAGGGATTTCTAGGACAATTATTTTTGGGAACTGAATCCTCAAACAACAGCTTCTTGGTAATGAGGCTTGTTCTTTTTGCTCACCATTTTTGTCTTCTTTCACTGAAACTCCTTGTCCTTAAACCTAAAGAAAGATTAAATACCTTCAGCTTGTTCCCCAACTTACAACTTTGTAACTACATGATGATACAAAAGTGATACACATTTAGCAGAAGTATCACTTCCAGCTTTGAATGTTGAGCTCTTCCTGTGCCTGCAAGACACGGTCCAATGCTCTCTCATGACATGAAGCAGCAGTGGCAGGGAGCACAGCACCCAGTCAGCCCATGCCCATCGGGGGAAGACCACCTGTGCTCCACAGTGTTCTATGTTGTTGGCAGTTTCTGGATTCTGGTACTCAGTAAATGATGAGGTATCTACACTTCATTACAGAGCAGCTGTTGTGTCAGATGATTTTTCCCAGTTGTAGGCCAATGTAGGCATTAAAGTATGTTTGAGTAGGCAAGGTGAAGCTATGATATTTGGTAGGTGGACATATTAAATGCATTTAACTTAGGATATTTTTGGCTTCACAAGGGGTTTACCAGGACGTAACCTAGGATGTAAAAGAGAATCTACGGATGCTAATGCATGATTTTAATTTAAGTGAGAAAAATGCTCGCCATGTAAGAGCACATCGTGTGTGTGTGTGTGTGTGTGTGTGTGTGTGTGTGTGTGTGTGTGTGTGTGTGTGTGTGTTCTTTTTGGAGAAGCAGAGACAGGCAGACCAAAAGGGATTCCATCTTCCAGTTCGTTCCTCAAGTGCCCACAATGGTTGCCCTGTGCTGGGACTAAAGCCATGAGCTAGGGATTCCATCCAGGTAGGTGCAGGAGTTGCTTGACCCATCACCTACTGCCTCCATGCGTCTGTGTTAGCTGGAAGCCAGGTTCAGGAGCGGGAGTGGGGAATACAACCCACAGGCATCGTAACAGGCTAAATACCTGCTTCCTAAAGCTAACACAGTTTCACAGGAGGTTATTGGTGTACCCTTGCCTAGCTCCTCATTGTCTGATAATTCTTGGGAAAAGTGAAGACTTTACCTGATTTATCCCAGACACAAATAACACTCATTGGCCTAGCTGGCACATCCTGAATAACAAGACACATGTGCTGTCCACTTCATGGTACCCCTTGCTAGATCCCCTGCCTCCCCTCGCCAGATAAAACAAGACCCAGCACCACCAAGGCCTGCAAATTATGGGAACATTTGCACACACACACTTCTGCACCTCTGTCTGCCTTTCTTCCTCCAGGATTAATATGAAGCTAACGCTCTTGACTCCTATGTCGGATTGCAGAATTTTTATCTTTCTCCCCCCATTAAACTTAGGTAGGACCCCTGGGCCCAGTGTGGTATCCTAGCAGCTAAAGTCCTCGCCTTGAATGTGCCAGTTCTGATCCCGGCAGCCCCGCATCCCATCTAGCTCTTTGCTTGTGGCCTGGGAAAGTAGTCGAGGACGGCCCAAAGCCTTGGGATCCTGCACCCATGGGGGAGACCTGGAAGAGATTCCTGGCTCCCAGCTTCAGATCAGTGCAGCACTGACCGTTGTGGCAGCTTGAGGAGTGAATCATCAGATGGAAGATCTTCCTCTCTGTCTTTCCTCCTCTTTGTATATCTGACTTTGTAATAAAAATAATTTTAAAAAATCTAAAAAAAGAAAAAAACTTAGGTAGGCCCTAGTGACTATAGAAGAGTTTGTCTGCCTCATTGGTGCCTGATAAGTTTAAACTCACTCTGTAAAGGAGCAGTCACTGCACAAGGCTTGGGAGCAGCCCAGACCAAGCCAGGTTATGATACCCGCTGGCATCGCCTGGGTCGGGTCTTGGGGTGGGCCAGCCTGGGCTAGCTCATAACACCCACTGGCACATCTAAAAACCAGGATAAGGTGCAGGACAGGCCAGGCAGGCCAGGTTAGGCTGCAATACCAGCCAGCTCACATTAGAGCTGGGACTGGGGGCTGGCTGGGCTGGGCCAGGCTACAATACCTGCTGGCAAATGTTGAGAAGAGGTGGGGCATTCCAGGCTGAGCCACAGCACTCATCAGCTCATGTGAGACCCTGGGCAGGGGGAGGGCACGAACCCTGTCGTGGGGTTGCAGGGCTTCCCCCTACTGGTCTACTGCTCCCACTGACAAGTGTGGGAACCGGGATTGGGGGCAGACCAGGACAGGCAGAGCTACAACACCTGTTGGTCTGCATGTGAACTGGGCTGGGGGAGAGCCAGGTTGGGCTAACCAACTGTACCTACTGTTGTCTGCACAGCTCAGAGTTAAAGCAGGCTGGTTGGGCTTTGCTACAGCATCAGCTGACAAGTGCTGGGACTGGGGGCAAATCCTGTCATACTAGACTGCAGAACACCTGGAGAGAGCAAGATCCAGGACTGGGAGTTGGCCCAGTAGGGAAACTGGGCATTTCTCTGATGGGTTATAATTCCCATTGGTGAGCATGGGAACCAGGGCTGGGGGCAGATCTCTCTAGAGAGGCAGTGGCACCTGCTTATATGACAGTGGGCTGGATAGTGGGGTCGGTTTAATTGAGTTATGTTTCAACGTCCATTGACGTGTATGAGAGCTAAATGGGATGTGAAACACACTGAACCAGTCTGCTGTATTTACTGGCAAGCACAGGAACCAAGGCTGGGAGTAGGTCCAGTGGGAGTTATTGGAGGTTACTAACTAGGTTGAAACCCCTCTAGGGTATGTGAGAGCTGAGTGTGTGGTGAGCACGACTGGGCTGGGCCACAGCATCTGTTGGTTTATATAAGAAATGGGGCTGGAGGCAGAACTGATCCAGATATTGTAACTACCTGTGTGCGTAGGTTGATATAGGTGATGAACTGAACCAGACCCTGTACTGGCAAGCACACACAAGATTCAGGTCTGGGATTGTTTCAGGGGATGTTTCTTTGGGGATCTCTCCAACTGAACCGCTGGACTCAACTCCAACCATAGGGAGAATTGCTGGATTTGTTGTCTGACTGTGGAGTGCATGTTTCAGAACTGAGTCCTCTCAATGGCTTAGATGCAGCAGTGGACAGCATGCAAAGATGCACATAAAGAATATGACAGTCTACTGGGGCCTGCAGAGGACATGTGGTACCATAACAGAGGAGTAGGGGGCAGAACAAATTGGTCAATTACCCCAGCCAAACACTGACAGCAAATATCTGGGTGAATAGAGATCAAAGACAGACTGTGTCAGCCAATGGACCTTGGAAGAATTTCCTCATCCTTGGAGCAACAAGATCAACAGCATTTCAGAACTGCTGAAACCATTCGAGTAAAAAGCTTGGAACATGCACCACATCGAGGATCCTGGGATGACATTGGGTGGTCATTCCCCATCCCCAGGTACTGAGGCAGGTGGAAGGCTGGGTGAGGCTGCTCCCCTTATCTCCACCCCCCACCCCTGGCTTGCCCCAGATACAAGAAAATAAAAGAAAATTTGGAAACAATGTTCTCACCCACTTTCCCCTAATCCTTGACCCTTCCCATCCTAATCAATTACATAAACACCATCAAAAATTAAAACAAAAAGGATCAGTCACTAATCAGTGTTCTTTTTTTGTCTGTCAACTAACCTCAAGATTAAATAGCTTAAAAGTTCCCCAATTGCCCAAAGGAAATGCAGGGCCATGACCAACATTAGCTTCTAATATTTGGAAGCTGGAAATAAGTACATTTTTACTATTTTATATATTTCTTCAGCGCATTGAACTCATCTGAATCTACATTTTAAAATACACCATCTTGTGCAGATTTTAGCATGACATTGCTTTCTGCTAACGTAGTTTAACATACATTTATACATACATACTTTCTCTGATTACTTAGATTTGTTAAAGCAGGCCAACTGTTGGGAAGATGTAAATATCTACCCAATCTCCTCTCTGCATATTACCGAACTGATCCCACCAGATGTAGATCAGCGGAGTGGAGCTGGACACTGAAGAACTAATTAGGGCAGCATGTACTCCTAAACATACTTCACAGTGGGAAAAACCAAGCCTGAGGATGACAGGCAAGTGTTTTTAGAGAGAAATCAGTGGCGCATACAGTGGTGGTCTGAGGACTGTAATAGTAGCAATCCTTAAATCTCAATTTTCCAGTGACTGACACCTACTATGCAGTCAACAAACATCAACTGATGAATGAATCAGTGAATGAATACTAAATCTGAGTAATAGGATATGAAAGAATTTGGAAGCAAGGGCCATGATCTAAACACAGAATCAAATTGGAAATTTCAGAGGCTCTTGTGAGAGCCACAGGGATGAGCTCCTTTCTCCGGTCTGTATGTTGAGTCATTGTACTTAAAGTCAGGGGGGCCAATGCAACTACATTACACTCGCTTCCTCTACTTTTTTTTTTTTTTTGGTGAGGGATGTTGTTTCAGAACAGGCAGGCACTGGAAGATACTTTGTGACATAACTATGACATTATCAGATAGACTGTCCTTCTAAGTATTCAGTGCTATAGCAACAGCTCATTAAAATATGGATGCTGCTATGAATTAGAAAACACACTCCTTTACAGGATTACCAAAAAACCAGAGAGAGGTGTTCCTTTTAGAATATGGAACTTCAGCTCTAACTGCACAAGCACACTACTCCACTAAGCCGGTCTCCTTGTAGGTAAAAAGAGCTGGTAATGGGTACTTCATTATGTTCTTTTTATTTTAAATCTTTATTTATTTAAAAGGCTGAGAGGCAGAGATCTATTTCCACCTACTGAGTAGCTTTCCAAATAGTGGTAACAGCTAGGAGTGGGCCAGGCCAAAACCTGGAGCTTGGCACTCCATCAGGTTCTCCCATGCGCATAGCAGGGACTCAGATACTTAAGCCACCACCAGCTGCCTCCCAATGTGTATATTACCAAGAATCTGGTATTGCAAGCAGAGCCAGGAATCCATTCAGATACTCAGGGATGGGATGTGGGAGTCTTAACCTCTGTACCAAATGTCTTCCATTCCCCCTTTAGCTTCTTACAAGCACTAAATTTAGAAAAGTAAATATGGGGCTCAATAGGCTAATCCTCTGCCTGTAAGCGCTGGCATCCCATATGGACACAAGTTCATGTACTAGCTGTTCTACTTCTCATCCAACTCCCTGCTTATAGCATGGGGAAGCAGTACAGGATGGTTCAAATCCTTTGGACCCTTCACCCATGTGACAGACCTTCAAGAGGCTGCTGGCTCCCAAGCGACTTATCTTCGGTTGCTGCAACCACGAGGGAAGTGAACCAGCAAATGAAAGGTTTTTCTTTGTTTCTCCTTCTCTCTGTAAATATACCTTTCCAATAACAATACAAAATAAAGAAAGGAAAGGAAAGGAAAAAGAAAAAGTAATGGCCCCTACACGATAGCCTAGTGGCTAATGTCCTCGCCTCGCATGCGCTGGGATCCCAAAAGGGTGCCTGTTCATGTCCCAGCTACCCCTCATCCCATCCAGCTCCCTGCTTGTGGCCTGGGAAAGCACTCAAGAACGACCCAAAGCCTTGGGACCCTGCACCCATGTGGGAGACCTGGAGGAAGCTCCTGGCTTCTCGCTTCAGACTGGCTCAACTCCAGCCATTGTGACCACTTGGGGAACGAATCAGTGGATAGATCTTTTTCTCTGTCTCTCCTTCTTTCTGTAAATCTGACTTTGCAATAAAAATAAATAATCCTTAAAAAAAAGTAAAGTAAATAGGGACTATGATACATAGAGAGGACCTTAAAATGAGCTATAAAGGATATGTGATGATCACTGTCTTTCGTACATCCACTATTCAACCTATAAATTTTAAGAGGCTATATATCTCTAAACGAGACACTAACTTAAATGACACAGGTACTGGGAGTTGCAGGATCACCCTGGAGATCTGAAGACTCTTGGGTTAACAGGTTTCCAGGAGTCAGCTAAACTTCAAAATAGTTCCAGAGAGCATCTTAAAGTAAGCGATTTTAAGATAGTGAAGGGAAAAGGAAACTACTTGGCATGGATTGTACATGCACATATATCTCTCTGTGTATAAACAAATGCTTTGGGGGATTATAGCACAGTGATGGTGAATAGAATACACAGGGGACGTTTCCATTTACTTGTGTGCAATATTTAATTGCTTCGGCATCGCTTGGGAAAATGAATATGCTTGGATTTTTAGAAGAGGGAAGGCACTTGGTCAGGCGGGTGGAACAGGAAACTGAAGGGTAAGAACTATTTACATCTAGAATGTTTCTGAAAAATACAAATGGATTTGGGGGGAGGGAAGTAGTAGTAGCAGACCTGCTAATGAAATTATCAATCAGTCAGTCAAATCCATGTATTCCCACAGGCTTGGATATCCTCAGAACCATCTTCTAAGCTCAGAGTTGCAGCCCAGTATGGGCAGCATGTGCCCCCCCTGCAGCAGGGGCACTTCTTCTGGCTATGGGGGAGGGGTAAAGGTAAGAGGAACCTGGGTGTCCTGGCTGCTGGGTCATTCTGTGATGGCTCCCTACCCCCTCTTCCCAACCATGCCATCTATCCAGTCCCTCACACAGGGAACTCCCCATGCATCCACTCACTCTGACCCTGCCTCTCTGATAAACTCCTTTTTCTCTTTCTCTTTCTTTCTTTCTTTCTCTCTTTCTTTCTTTCTTTCTTTCTTTCCTTCCTTCCTTCCTTCCTTCCTTCTTTTTCTTTCTTTTTCTTTCTTTCTCTCTCTCTCCTTCCTTTTTTCCTTTTGTTCTCTTCCTTCCTTCCTTCCTTCCTTCCTTCTTCTTTCTCTCTTTCTTTTTCTTTCTTTCCTTTTCTTTTCTTTCAGAAATCCCCTTTCAAATAGCTTCCTTCCTTCCTTTCTTTCATAGACCACCTCCCTTGTAAGCAAGATTGTTTCACTTGGCAGGAGACAAATGGTAATACCGATTAAACAACATGATTTTATGGGAAACATTAGAAATGTTCCCCAAGATTATCTCCTTGCTTTGGAAACATTAGCAGGGATGAATGTCTGGGATAAAAAATGCTGAGGATAAAATGCGTTTCATTTTGGAATCATTCACAAATGTGAAAACAATTAAGCTTGCTAAGGTATCGGATGGGAGTAACAAGGAGGCTTACTGCTTTCAGATGCTTTTATGAGATCCTGTAATTCAAAAACATCTTCGTTTCCCAAATAAAAATGTGAGGGAATCTTGCCAGGAGTACAGACTGTAACTCTTCAAGATTCCTTTCTTTAAATCCTTTCCTCCTCAAATTCCACCATCTGGAAGTGAATTTTGTTTTTATAATATTCTCTTTGAAGGGTTCAAATTACTAAGACATTTTTGGGCTAAATAAACCACCAGACTTGTTGAAAATACCTTTGAAATGTGGGCTTTGCTTCCTCCTGTGGGTGTTCCTCAGCTCTGTCCTCCACAATCTCTTCCTCATAAAGCCATTTACTCTCACTGCTTGAATACATGAAGATTACCAGTGCATCAGCAGCCCACCAAGTGCCAACTGGCATCTCCACTAAGGTCCCAATGTCAACATTTCAGAATTTGCACTAATTATGCTCTGCTTTCCAGTTTCCCCGTCTCTTCCAAGAAAGCCAACATGATCTCGTAATCCCCAACCTTTAATTCCCTAATAAGTGCATGATGGTTGGGCTCATACAAACATATGGTTGCATCTCCCTTTCCCCATTTACAGCCTTGCAACTCAGGCTTGTTACAAACTCTCTACAACTCTGCTTTCTCCATGCCAAAGTAAGGTAAGGACAGTTTGTAAATTCAGGGTTGGAGGATTAATAATAGTCCATTCAGCGGGCATTTGATCAAATCTAAAATCCCTTGGCTTTGGCTGAGTTCCCTAGTTCTTCTGCAGTCTATCGGCTACCTTTAACACAGCAGTGTTCATCAATGCGATCCAGGCGAACAGCTCATTGGCATTGTGGAGTTCCCTTTATGTCAAAAGCATTCCCTCCCCTGTATTTTCACCCAAATTCTTCCTGCGACTCCAAGATTCACTTCCCCTGTGAAGTTTTCATTCAACAACTTTGAATTCTGGTTCTTCTCCATTCTTGAAGATCCCACTGGACACTCTGAACCATACCATTTGCCAGTTACACGGAAACCAACTAGTGTTGCTTTCATAAGTATAATGTTGAGACTGCAGAAAAGCACAGTGGTTGATGTAATCAAATGATTAAGAGGATTTGAAACCATTAAGTAGACTTAGAACAAACAGTGCAGGAATGGCAAATATGTAGCCCAAATGTTGACAAAACATTTTCCTGTGTTCTTGGCAGACATCACAAATTGAGCTCAGAAAGCACCCAGTGCAGTTTCCCTTTCAACACTGCCATTGGGAAGTTATTACCTATCAATCAAAGATGGAATGTGAAGTGAAACTGATTTGTCATCACTGCCACAGAAGAGTGGCTTTTTTTTTTCAGATGTCATAAATGAGGCCCACATGGCTGACATGGTTTGTTCTATGGCTTTATTTAACAGCAAAGTCAAAACTAAACCCTAGCTCTACCATTTCCTTGCTCAGTACTCTTTCAGTTTATAGTGGACCTTATATAGTATCAGGTACTGCAACTGTGGATTCAGCCACCCACGGATTAAACTTCTTTGAAAACAAATTCCAGACAGTTCCACGCCATAAATGAATGAATGTGATGTGAACCTAGCGTTTACAATCAATTCATGCCCACAAAGTGATGTGTAGGCGCATCCTGCTACAGCCTCCACCACTGCCCGCATCCTCTATTTCTCTGCAGTACACACTTTGGAGCCCTTTCAACCTCATCTCACTGAGTACTGGGCCTACACTGAACAGATACAATTTTTTTTCCTGGTTGGTATTCGCTAAACAACACAGCACAGCAACATAGCCTGTATACTGTATTAGGCATTAGAAACAGTTCACAGAAGATTTGAGGTATAGGGCAGAATGCACAGCTCACATGTAAGCACTATGCCATCTTACACAGAGGACTTTACCAGCCCCTGATTTTGGTACCATGGGAGTCTTGGAATATACCCTCACGGATTCCAAGGGGTGACCGTGGTGACTGTGGCACATTAAATGGAAGGAAATGTGTTTTTATTCAGTTATTCACACAGATTAAGAAATTATTTGTTGGTTACAAAAGAAATAAGATAAACTTTCATCTCTATGTTTTATTTAGTTATATATACGTAATTCTAGTGGAAAATGAAGTAATGAGTGAGTCATGTGACTTTTTGCTTGACTTTAAAAAGAGTTCCAATACTTGAAGCTGCTCTCAAACAGAGCAGGCACGCACAGCATGCAGAGCCTTCCGTTAAGGACAAGAGTTGGAGGATGGGGTAGATACAGCACACAGAGGCAGAGGGGGTGGGTCAGACAGGGATCTATACGGGTTCCCACCAGGCCCTCGGCTGTCCTTTACATGTGTTCTCTCACAAGGAGGCAGGAGGAGGTGCACTGGTATCACACGCAGTCCCAGATGAACAAGGGGTTAAGTGACTCACCCAAGGTAACAGTACCAGAGAGGACTGGAGTAGGACTCTACAGTGTGTGACATCCAACAGCCACACCTTCAACCAGAGACAAAAGCCAGGCAGAACAACAAGATCCCTGAGACACTTTCCAAAAAGTGGGAAGGACAGAGAAAAGACTGGGAGAAGGTGTTCTGGAAAGGAAACTTTCCAGGACTTAGGCTAAGGCCAACTGCAGGGTGGACAGGGTGCTGTAGGCACCTCCCAGAACCTTTCCACTTGAAATTGGAAGCTGCTCAGGGCAAAGTCTGGCCAGGACTGAAAAGAAGGTGAGGTTTTCTTCATCCTCCTGTCACAATCTCCAGATATGTGAGTTAACTGCACAGCACAACACATACATACAGTTAGAGAACTGAAAGGCAACATGAAGTCAACTTGAGTTCCTCCTGGTTGGCTCTTAGTGTCCAGCTGATAAAAGTGTGACATGTGACCCTGAAAGCCTGGGGTTCTCCCAAGCCATCCTTCCCTCGCTCTAGGGACAGTGCAGATGTTACTTTATTCTGCTGAGACACAATGGGACGCTCACACCCAGGCATGAGGCTGCTGCAGCGTAGTCTTACAATTTTCACATTTACAAAAGCCTTAATCATGAAGGTATATGATTGCCCAGATTCTGCACAGATAGAATTAATTACACAGAATGATGAAAATGATAACTTCATGTAATTCTCCATAACATGTTACAGTTATTTGGTTTGAGGTAGAAATGTCTGATGCCAAGTATTTTTCCTAATAAACTGTATTGTATCGTAAGAGAACATATTCTTCAAATAAACCTTTAAAAACACAGAATAGAGATTTTAAAAAAGGCACTAAAGTAAATAAGCCACAGTCTCTCCGAGTACAGCCTTACTGCCATTTTAAAGTAAGATTTACTTATTGGACAGGAAGAATGCCAGAAACAGACAGGCAGGCAGAGATCTTCCACCTGCTGGCTTACTCTCCAAATGGTCTTAACAGGCACGCATGGGTTAGGCAGCAGGCAGGAGCCAGGAACTTCATCTGGGTCTCTCACATGGGTGGTATGGGTGTGTCGGTCATTTTTCATTGCTCTCTCAGGCACATTAGCAGGGAGTTGGATGAAAAGCAGTGCAGCCAGTCTTGAACTGCCTTTCCAACATGAAATGGCAGCATCGCAAGCAGCAGCTTAACTTGCTATGCCACCATACTAGCTCCTCATTGATATTTTTAAATGTCTTACTCTTAAAAAAAAAAACATGAATGCATAGCACTACAAACGTCTATGATGTTTATTACTTCAACCTGGCTTTTTTCTTTTCACTTTATAAACATGGAGCAATGTTGTTTCATATAATCAAAAACATTATTTAATAATGGCAAGTGATTTGTGATACATTCTTCTGTGACCCACTGATCTGAAGCCTAAATTTTAAACAGAAAAGAAAGGTAAGCAAACAAACAAAAACCGTCCATTTCTCACTTTATCAACAAAAGTTTGATTCACAGTGTATTCACAGAAAAGGTTGCCGTTTAGCACACATTTTGAGATGCTCTTTTCTGAGCCAAGTATCAGAGCTGTACAGTTAGACAGTATTCCCTCCCAGAAGCTGTCTTGCCTTGCAAAGGCTCAGCAAATTAGTATGACAAAGGCAGCAGAGGCAGGCTTTCACTCCTGAAAAACTCCGGACAGCACAGAGAGGGACCAAGAATCAATGAAGTCCAGGTTTAGAGCAAAGTGAAAGACTTATTTAGAAGAGATCTGAGAGGGTGAACTGTGTCAGCAAATTCACATTTCACAGAGCCCTCTGGGGAGCAAATGTCATTACCATCTGACAGCTGTCTAGGGCCTTGAATGAACTGACTTGGTTTCACTCCAGTTTCTAGAGAACAGGTGCACACATCACCAATTATGAGGGGGTATACCTATGGTTATATTTGGCACTAATTAACATCTTTGCAGGCAGCTCCTCAAAAGACAGACTCAGAGCTCAACTGCTGTGGAGGAGGCTGACTGTACTGGATCAGGCAGGTTCACAACTGTGCAGCCTTGTGCAGCCACGATTCTCAAACAGATGCAGACAGCCTTGGCATGTCACATGATGATACTTGTAGGCACAAGTGTGGATAGATTATATAATGAATGGATAGATTATATATGAATCTTCAAACTTTGAAAAACCCAGAAGGGCATTAAATTGTATAATCAGGATTTGGCTCCCTAAGTTCAGGCAGATATTTAAACCTGAAAATCTTGCATTAATGGCTAGCAGATTGGGGTGGAGACTTGACCTCATCATAGCATCTTGGAAGTGAGCACAGTGGGGGATGCCCATGGAGAAAGTTCCTGAGGGAGGCTGGGTGCCCTAAAATGAGTTTAGCTCAGCTTCCCTCGTGTGACTGTCCCTCCAACTTCATATAACTTCACCAGATGACCGAACCAATGAAGCCACTGTCCTTGGACTGCGAGTGTACAAACCACAAGCTGAAACAAATCTTTTTTCCTAAGAAGCTCCTCTTGGGTATTTTAGTGGCAATAATCATCATCATCCTCTATCAACTGAAAAATTAAAATGTCTCTGTAATTGAATTTCTTGCTTAAACCCTGTCTTTTCCACATCATTGTCTCTGATTAGATATCCTTTGGTAGTGTGTACTTTTATTATCTCTTGGGTGTCTGTCTGCCTAGTGGTATAGCTTTAAAGGATTTTATACTTTGGCAAATCCAGGTGAGTCACTGGGGCACTGGATTGGAACAACTGGTCTCCTTTTAAGTTTCAAGAAAAACAATGTGACTTCAGAGCATTTCTGAACTCATCTACACCACACATAATCCTCAGAGTCTCGCATTAGAGCCCAGCTTATCAAATGTGGTTCCCTGGCCTTGTTTATGTTAAAGGCCCCATATGACCCCATCACCATCACCACCTTCTCAAGTCTTCCTGAACCTTCTCCAATCTTGTCCTTCCCTCCCCATCCAAGCGTTCTTTTTCTTTCTTTTTTTTGTAAGTGGCAGATCTTAGCTCTCCTTCCACCAGTCCATTGCCATGATTCACCCTATCCAGGACTTGTCTTGGAATTCTCCAAAAAGCAGCAGCCTTCTCAGGCCAACCATGTATTTGGCATCCTTACTGTTAGGTATATTGTTCTCGTGTATGTTGTACCATGGCCAGCAGCTTGAATCTTCAAGAATGAGATTATTAATATGCACATCTCCCTTGCCATTATCTAATATAATTTTCCACAGTCAACTGGTATTCCATAAACATGTGAACTAAAATAATGTGATTCTCAAAATATTCAATAGACATATTAATGCACAAGTGCTATTTCTTAAAACAGGGTCTGGTTTGTGGATCTACTTCCAAACACAGTAAAATGACGATGCAGGTAAATGAGAAGAGTGAAAAGTAAAACAGACTGATGAGCCACCACGTTGCTTAGCCTGTCCCTGCTAATCCTACAGCTTCTTGCCTAGTAGTGGGAGGAGTTCCCATGGGGTAAGTATGTGCTGTTTGCTAATGGTACCGTGGGTCATTTATCCTGAAAGATGGAAGCTAATATTTATTAGTAGCATTCTGCAGAAAAAATAAGACTTTTAAATGCTATATTCTAGAGTCACATCTCAAGTGGAATATCTGCTTTGTAAAATCAAAGGATGGGAGAAGGGTGAGAGGAAAGCACGTGAAAAAGAAAAATCATGGAGTCACATTTTTCAGAGCTCCATCCAATAAAGTCTGCCTCTGTGATTGTGTAGCTGTGTGGTGCCTCCCTCCACCACCACTGCCCAGTGCTCTCCTCAGCTCCCTGGGAGGCTCTTGTTCCATTGGAAAGGAAGGCTAGGCTGATAATGGCCCACATTGGAATCCCAGACTGGGGAACGTCCTTGGTAGCTGAGTTGTTTCACCTATATTACATCCCTTGTCACAACAGAGCTGACATAGGGGTGCCAAGCCCAGAGTACCCCTGCCTACCTTCTATATGAGGAATACTGTTGGAGGGCACTGCAGCTTCACAGCTGCCTCATGGCATCAGTAGAGGCTTCCTTAACAAGAGCCCAGCTCATGCTCCCCAGCTGCCTTTCTTCTTCCCTTCTTCACCACTGTTGTTACTGAAAGTTCTCACCCCCAAAATCTACATGTGAATCTCTGTCCCTGAGGCTGCAGCATCTTCCCTGTTCCCCACCCAGATGCCCCCTCTGCTCTAAATGATGGTCCTCCTTGCCCCTCTCTCTTATGTTTTAAGCGTTGATCATTTATTTTGAAAGACAGAAAGACACGTGGAGGGAGATCTTCCACCTGCTGAGTCACATCCTAACTGCTTACAAAGGCCCAGGTTACGCCAGCTTAAAGCTGGAAATTTGAAACTCCATCCTGATCTCTCGTGTGGGTGATGGGGGCCCAAACACTTGGGGCATCTTCCACCTGCCTTCTTAGGCACATTAGCAGGGAACCGGATCAGAAGTGAAGCAACACTGCCATAGGGATGCGGACATTGCAAGCTTAACATGTGGCACAACAACTCTTATCTCTCACCCCATTAAAAATCCAGAACCTAGACAGCTTCTCCCTTCCTCTCCTCGCTGTCACACTCAGCTTTCAGGAAAGGACTTGATAAATGAAGTCATGAAAAGGAAACAGCAAAATTAATATATTGACACCTGAGATTCAAAAATAAGCTAAGGGTTACTTTGAGCCAAAGGAAGGATATGAACAGCAAAATTCCAGATAGTTGTTTACTTAGGAAAACCTATATCTTTAGTGTTGGTTGCAACCTGGGGAGAAGACAGATGGTTTTCAGTGAGGGGGTGATGTTAACAAATGATTTTAGCAACCCCCGGGATCTTTGTTGTCTCCTTGTCCAGAACTCATAAGGGTGTGTCTGCTTTGAGCTGATTTCAGAGCATAACTAGAAGTGAACACATCTCCATACCACAACATCAATTCCCTCCACTTCTCCAGGAGCAAATAAAATTCTAATCTCTTCATATGGAGCTCATTTCCCCAGGAAACTTAAAAGAAGAAGCAATCAGTCCCTCTGCTACCGAAGTCAAATGAACACCAAAAGCTTTTTGAAGACAACAGGGAATGGTTCGTTCGGGGGAGGCAGTAGCCTTTTCAAGTCAGGCTCCCCTGATAGTCACCAAAGGTGTACTGATTCACCTTGGGATGGGTACAAGACAAGGACACAAGGGAAACATTCCCTGGAGGGCTTTTGGCCACACAAAACTCACTTAAGTTGCAGGATTCTCTATATAAACTGAAGAAAGAAAAAAGACTTAAGACGCTCTTTCCACTTTTATCATATCACAAAACCACATACTGGGGTTGCTGTTTGCCTTGTCACAGATAAGTACTTAGAGTTATGAGGCATAGGCTCTGGGGGATAAACAAGACATCAGAGACTCAAGGACAGAGAATCTTCCTCTCCACTTACTTGTGTTATCTTTCTAGGAATCCCAGTACAAGTTACTTAACCTTTCCTTAAGCCTCAGTTAAAAGTGTGAGATGAATCAATACAAGTTCATTCTCCAGTCTGCAAACAGGTATAATCAATAAGATACACAAAATTATCTACCTACGTTGTTCATTAATAATTCCCAAAGATATTAATTCTCTCTTTGGCAGCACAAATGTAGCTCTTCAAAATTCAGCAGATGCGTTTTTATTAATGAAAAAAATCATATGTGAAATACTGAGGAGAGAGTTCTGAATACATACATACGCGCATACGTACATATATACCAGAAATGCTAAGTTCAGAAAATAGTGACTTACTTGAAATGATGCAAGAAGGGGCTTTCAGGTGTGACCTAAAGATCTGGGGTCATTTACCTTGATATACTGCCGCAGATGACTGAGCATGGTTGAGTGTTGTGCAAGTACTGAATGGCTCTGGATATGCCCACTAATATACTGGTTCGAACATCCCAAGAGAGTGGAGTCATGCCATCCTAAAAAAAATGACAACAGTTGGTTTGGTTGTGCTTTGTGAATAAAAGTCATTGAACATTATTTGTATAGAGATATCCCGAAACAAACAGGTGGCAAGTTAAGCCTGCTGAAAATATATCTTGGCTTGTCACAATCTACTTTTTCAAATTCAAGATTTAGAGTGATAACTAGACACAGATATATCCCCCGTCTGCTGGTTTATCTCCAAATGCCTGTAATAGCTGAGACTGGCTGAAGCTGAGAGACAGGAACTCAGTGCAGGTCTCCCACGTTGGGTGGCAGCTGTCCAACCACTTGGACCATCACTTCTGCCTCCTAGGGTCTACACTGGCAGAAACTGGAGTCAGGAGCTAGCACCAGGTATTGAACCCAGACGGTCCAATGCACAATGGGATCTCTTAGCTCAGTGTTCTAATGCCTAGGCTAATATCTACCCTGCCACCATCAACTTTTAATTCCAAACGGGCTTCTCTGTATCACCAGCTATTCTTCTAGGCTTCTTGATAGCAATGGCTAGCAGGGTGACACTATTTAAAATTTCATTAAGTAAGATTTTGAAATTATCAGTGGCAGAATAGTGTGGGTGACTGAAAAAAAATCTGGTTTATTGTCATCTGGAACTGAAAGTTCATTCTTTGAAAACAATTTTGAAATGTACTGATCAAAAACATTTTACAAAAAAATCATAGACTTTTCGTTTCTGCCCTTCATATTAAATGATACACTGTATAAAGTTATACAAATTAAAATTATCTGGAAAATAAGGGCAGATGATGTGAACCCAGTAGAAGAATGAAATCAATAAGGAATAGAACCTAGTAAATCTTTTGATAATGTTATACAGAACACCACAATTCTGGTTTTAATGTAGCCTCCTACTGGTAAGAAATTATTTTACAGACAGTGTTTCTACTTCCTTGGGAAAGCCACTCTTGGCCATCCCCTCATGCCCTCTCAGCTCTCTCAAAAGGGTTCAGCAGTTCCCTTGGAGTGCCAGAGGGTCAGAGGATGGGACAGAACAACAGGCATGACTTACCATACAGTGTAATCTGCCCAAAAGTGTTCCGTTTCTCATGTATGGATATACCAGACAGAACTGATCGGCCTCTGCAAAATATGCAGCCAATTCCAGTATGTTTGGGTGACGAAACCTTGAACAAGAAGATTGGTAAAGCCACCACACTGTTTAATCAAGTTCAAAACACACAATGTCTTTGGGGATTACAAGATGGGAGTAAGAAAAAGACTGGCATACAAGATAAATTTGGCCAGGGACATTGTCATTAGACAGGTGATGCGGTTTTGTGTTCCACACTGTTATAAAGAATTCTAACAAATACTTGTTACTTTTTTTTTTATCTTGACCATATAAAGATAAATAAAATACACAAATAATATAAGACATAAAATTTAAGAAACTAAAGACTTTTAAAGGTTTTGGCAGCTGGGAACTTCATGAAATATAGGCAACAGTATTTGATGTTAACCTATTATTATCATTATAAAACACAAAATGATTTGTACATTAAATAAAGATAAAATATCTGAAATTGTCCATTTGATGAACTGACGTGTACATGTTTACGTGAAGTGAAAAATATCTGCAGACTGAATGCTGCTTCCATTCAACTACTTATTGAGCACTATTATGTCAGGTACTGCAAGAGGCACCAGTCACACAGCAGAAAACATCAGTATCTTTACAAAGATTGAGCTGACAGATTTAATCTATATGGTTAGTCAAGTTTGACATGGAAAAACCTATCATTCATCTTCTATTAAAAAAAACAACAACAACTGTATTTTGGGACCAGCATCATGGCATAATAAGCTCAGCTTCAACCAACAACACTGGTATCTCATATAAGCACCAGTTCAAGTCCTGGCTGCTCTGCTTTCAATCCAGCTACTTTCAAACACACCTGGTAAAGAAGCAAAAAATGTCCAGAGTTTGCGGCATCCTGTCATCCATGTGGGAGATGAAGTCCCAGGTTCCTGGTTTTGAACTGACCTAGACCTGGCTCTTGCAGCCATTTGGAGACTAGACCAGTGGATGAACAATCAATCAATCAATCAATCCAATCAATCTCTGTTTAGCTAACATACACAACCACACTTTCCCTCCCTCTCTTCCTGCAACTCTGCCTTTCAAATGTTTAAAAAAAAAAAAAAAAAACTAAACTAAACATCTGGCCAGCATTGTGGCATAATGGGTTAAGCTGATGTCTGAATTGCCATCACCCCATACAGGCACTAGTTCAAGTCCCTGCTATTCTACTTGTGGCCCAGTTCCCTGCTAGTGTGTCTGGGAAAATAGTGGAACAAGACCCAAGTGCCTGGGCTTCTGATGCCCATAAGAAAGATCTGGATCAGGCTCCAGGCTTCTGGCGACCCAGCCTTGGCCACTGTGGCCATTGGGGAGTGAGCCAATGGATGGAAGATCTCTCTGTCTCTTCTTCTCTCTCCATCCTCCCTCTCCCCCACAAGTCCTTATTTCAAATAAATAAAATAAACAATAACAAACCCCTATGTTTTGTTTGGAAGGTAGAGAGACACACAGAGAGATCCTTCTGCTGGTTTACCCTGAAATAACAAGGACTGGCACAAAACCAGGAGACTGGAACTCAAGCCCATGTAAGTGGCAGAGTCCCTGAACTATCAACCTGCTGCCTCCCAGCGTGCATAACAGTAGGAAGCTGGAGTCAGAAGCAGAGCTAGGACTCCAACGAAAGCACTTTCATACAAGATGTGGGCATCGCAGGCAGCATCCTTATAGCTGGGCCACGCACCTGCTCCATTATCAACTGACTTTAAACTGCAGATACCCATGTCAATACAACATACATTTCTCAGGCTCCTTTCCTAATCTTCATTTATTAACAAAAATTCTATTCCTTGAATGTGTGTGTCATCATTATGAAGACCAATAGAACCAAAGTGACAACTACAAAGTAAAGATTATGAAATAAGTGCGTATTGTGAACTCAATTAAAGACAATAATCATTCAGTGTACATCTATTATGTCCTGGATATAGTTGTGGGTATTAAAATTAATAAATATGTCAAATATAATATTTATAAAGTTATACCGTTTGTTTCTTTAGTAGTAAAACTTTATTCTACCTTTATGTGTATGTGTGCTTTCCAAGTATTTATATGTATGTGTGTGTGTGTGTGTGTGTGTACTTTAGAAAGTTTCTGAGAAAATGAAATTGGTATGTCTGTTCTGATGCAAAAAAGGTTGGCTTTTCTGCATGCGTATATGTACTCACACACGTGTGCATGAACACGTGAGGATGCCTCCGAAGGTCTGTGGGAAAACGGAGCGACAAGCCATGCTACATTCTTTTCAAATATCTGCATAGCTTTTTTTTAATAATATTAATTTCCATGAATTTTCTGAAGGTCCTTATACATACATGTATAAATACATAGACGACTTTTAGCTTTAAATAGACCAAATGGTGTCTTGGGAGATTGGGCAGCAAAATGGGCTTTTTCAAAGAAGAAACATCTAACCTGACGCCTGAAGCACAACGTTTTTACTTAACATTAAGGATACCACCTGAAGAATTCTAAGTTTCTCAGACTATGGCTTCTTTTTTTTTAAAAAAAAAAAATTGTGATATGTATTTATTTACTTACTTACTTATTTTTCTCACGATACAGTTCCTTTCCCACCCTTAGGGATTTCCTCTTCCTCCCTCTCCAATTACCGTCCCCCCAACTGCCTCCCCCTGTATCAATACAATAATACAGTCCTTCAGCAATAGCCACAAGTCCATCATGCTTCTAGTTAAATGCATCATGACACTGCAGGTATAGACGATGGTAGTAACTATGGCTTCTGACCTTTCCCCCGCTTCTTCCTCAGGCAAGAGAAGCTAATAATTTCTGAGGATCTGGTGCTTGCCTACAGATTTAATCTTTTATTTCATTTTTCAACAAGAACCTTGGAAAGCAGATGTTCTAATTTCTGCTTTCGGTTGAAGAAATAGGCTCAGGGAAAAGAACTAACTTTCCCATATTCACACAGTTGATAGAATAACCAGAGGTTCCAACCAAAGTCTGTCCTAGCTCCATTCGGTCTGCTCTACCACCTGTGCCTTGCGTTGTTCATCTGCAGCAAGCACTTATAAATGCCTGCTGAACCAGCTTTAAGGGACATCAGATCTGTCTAAATCTTCAGCTTTTTATTATGCAAAATCCTGCTGATTTAACAGGTTGTAGCCAAAGAAAAGTTGGTATGGGTGTGTAGGCTTACCAATATTTTTACTTCATGTTCCCCTGTTCCCTACCACAGTAACTTCTAAAGTACCCATTGCTGTATTCGATCAGTCTTATTTAAAAATAGGCAAATGATCATTTTTTGCTCAATGAGCCAAAGAGCAGAGTACCAGAAATGGATGTGTCTAGACGATATCTGTTTTTTCTGGTTTTGAATTATTTTTCCCAGAAAAACCAAGCAGACAGTGAAGTAGCTCAACTGTTTAAGAACCTGAAGACAGCATCTTGATATAATTTCCATCTGCTGCTTTTCATTTTACATATATGGTCTGAATCAGAGTAGGTGAGGGATTTTGTATCACAGATTTTGGTATATTTCCATCCTGCCATTTAACTCATTTACTGAAACTGCCTGTGTATCATTGCACTTTTCTCCTCCTCTCAATTCAGGCAGCATCTTCTGAGAGAAGGCTGTCTCTACCGGGATGTCTGACAAGCAAGAGAGTGAACACAAGACAGAAAATACGTATAAAAAGCATATAACACCTGCATCTTCATCTTCAAAGTGAGGAAAACACAGAACTTACTTCATAGGATTAGATAGAAGATAAACAAATTAAGACATGTAATACATTTTGGGACATATTCAATAGTAAATTAATAGTAGCACAACAGAAAATAATAATGGTATTCCAGGAACCATTAACATCATGAAGCTGCTGGCTCCCTAACTAACACATAAAGTAAATTCAACACTATTAAAAATATCAACAAGATGGATGCTGCACAGTCGTCTAGTAGCTAAAGTCCTTGCCTTGCATGCACCTAGATCCCATATGGGTGCCAGCTCATGTCCCGGCTGTCCCGCTTTCCATCCGGCTCCCTGCTTGTGGTCTGAGAAAGCAGCTGAGGATGGCCCAGGGTCTTGGGACTCTGTGGGAGACCCAGAAGATGCTCCTGGCTTTGGATTGGCTCAGCTATATCTGACTTTCCAATTAAAAAAAAAAAGAAATTATTTATTTCTTATTTAAAAAAAAATTCCAGACAATCTGCTGCTGTTACTCATATGAAAAACACCTCATAAGATAAAACAATCTGATGCACAAATGTCAAAGATAAAACTATAAAAGTATCAGTCATGACTGAATGTTGAATTATAGCCAAATGCACTGTCCGTGCCTATCGAGATGATCATGTGATTTTTTTAAAAAACAGATTTACTTATCCTTATCTGAAAGGCAGATTTACAGAGAGGAGGAGAGATAGAAACAGAGATATCCTGTACCCGCTGGTTCACTCCTCAAACAGCCACAACAGTCAGAGCTACTGATCTGAACGCAGGAACTTTGTACTCTCACATCTGACTGGTCTAAATATAAAACTGGCATTAGACTACCGATGCGTATTACGGATACATACAAACATCTGATGCAACAAATTCATTTCTAAGAATTTATCTTGGGCCCAGCGGCGTGGCCTAGCGGCTAAAGTACTTGCCTTGAACGCGCCCAGATCCCATATAGGCATCAGTTCTAATCCTGGCGGCCCCACTTCCCCTCTAGCTCCCTGCTTGGGGCCTTGGAAAGCAGTCAAGGACAGCCCAAAGCCTTGGGACCCTGCACCCGTGTGGGAGACCTGGAGGATGTTCCTGGCTCCTAGTTTTGGATCGATGCAGCACCGGCCGTTGCAGTCACTTGGGGAGTGAATCATCGGAAGGAAGATCTTCCTCTCTGTCTCTCCTCCTCTTTGTATATTTGCCTTTCCAGTAAAAATAAATAAATCTTTAAAAAAATTTATCTTACAGATATACTCAAACAGGTACAAACTCAGTCACAAAAATTTTCAAAAATTTCACAAAATTTTAAAAAGAACAGAAAAATCTAAAAATTCTTTAATCATTCCAGTTAATAATAATAATAAAATATAGAAAACAAAAATGAAGAACACATAAATGAAGCACAATCAGAGAATAAAATACACACTCTCCTATGTGGTAGCTTTCTGTAAATACAGACCAGAACCTGATAACAGCGCTGCTTTGACAAGTCAGCTCCGAGACTGGAAGACAGCAGTGGGAAACAATGTTTTCTCGGCTTACCTTTCTATACTTTTGGGACTTTGAAATATCTGAATTGTACTTTTGCAAGCAAAAACAATAAAAACAAACCTTTAAATGTAAAACTCTTCTATTACAGTTTTGGATTTAGTTTATTATTGCCTGATAAAATGTTTTTATGATTAGCTTCTAATATTTTGACCTCTGATCCTGCATATATGAGCAAAGATATTCAGCTTGGTGGTATAATGCCTGCTCTCCCCATCTCTCTCCTCTTCCTTACATATCAGTCCAGAAAACATCTGAAAAGAACCCCTTTATTTGTAAGGGCTGATGAGTGATCGCCATCGGGTTAGGGCCCTCCAACGAGGAAGACAGCACGGCTGCACGTAAGAGTACAGATGAGAGGGAAGTCATTTTAATTTGTCTCCAAGGACTCTCAGACTCATGAATGAATTCCCAAAAAATAATGTACACATCAAAAGCACTTGATTTTTGTATAAAACTCTCTTCCTGGGGAGAGGTGAATGGATGAAGCAGGTTCTAGACTGGGAGGTCTTTAAGGAAGAGGGGATATAGTGAAGTACATATACTCCTAATGTCCATTCACATTAGTCTCCCTGATTTAACCCACTTCCTTGTGACAGCTTCTTGTAAAAATATGTCCAAGAGGGGCCCGGCAGGGTGGCCTAGTGGCTAAAGTCCTCATCTTGAACACACTGGGATCCCATCCAGCTCCCTGCCTGTGGTCTGGGAAAGCAGTGGAGGACGGCCCAAAGACTTGGGACCCTGCACCCGCGTGGGAGACCTGGAAGAGGTTCTTGTCTCCTGGCTTCAGATGGTCGCAGCACCAGCCGTGGCGGCCACTTGGGGAGTGAATCATCGGACGGAAGATCTTTCTCCCTGTCTCTCCTCCTCTCTGTATATCTGACTTTCCAAAAAAAATTTTAAAAATAAATCTTAGGGCCCGGCGCGGTGGCACAGTGGTTAAGGTCCTCGCCTTGCACGCCCAGGATCCCATATGGGCGCCTGTTCTAATCCCGGCAGCCCTGCTTCCCATCCAGCTCCCTGCCTGTGGCCCGGGAAAGCAGTCAAGGATGGCCCAAGGCTTTGGGACCCTGCACCCGTGTGGGAGACCCGGAAGAGGCTCCTGGCCTCAGATTCGCATAGCATCGGCCGTTGTGCTCACTTGGGGAGTGAATCATTGGACAGAAGATCTTCCTCTCTATCTCTCCTCTCTGTATATCCGCCTTTCCAATAAAAATAATAAAATAAATCTTTAAAAAAAATAAGTAAATCTTAATAAAAATACGTCCAAGTGAATTGCGTAAATGGTCTATTTTAAAATATACTTTAAAGAGTACAAAAGAGCAGATGTCAAAATATGTACCCAGGGTTCTAACATTCAACCCCAATTTATTAAATGCTAGCCATACCAAGTTCTGTCTCATAAAATCAAAAATGAACAAAGATGAAACAGAAGAACAAAGGAGGGGAAACTGCAGATAAAATATACTTACAATAGTAAAACTTCCAGCTCAGATAAAAACTTTTTCCACTGTTTCTTGCATTGCATCTTTTTCTCCTAAATACACAAAATGAAAAGAAAAAACAAACAATTAAGAGAAGGACTTGTATTTCTAGAATTTTTAACAAAGTATGTATAGTCTTTCCAAAATTAAATGAATTCTTTGTTAGAAATGCATATGAACATTTTTCTAGGAAAAGGACCCTCAGTTTTCAAAAGGTTTTTAAGAAAATCTAATTAGTCTCCGGCCTGGCACAATGGCCCAGTCGCTAAATCTTCATTTTGCACACACTGGGATCCCATATGGGCACCGCTCCCAGCTACTCCACTTCCCATCCAGCTCCCTGTTTGTGATCTGGGAAAGCAGTGGAGGACGGTCCAAAGCCTTGGGACCCTGCACCCACGTGGGAGACCTGGAAGAGGTTCTTGTCTCCTGGCTTCGGATCAGCTTAACTTCAGCCATCGTGACTACTTAGGGACTGAACCAGCGGACAGAGGATCATTGTCTGTCTCCTCTCCCTGTAACCTGCCTTTCCTAAAAAGATAGACAAATCTTTTAAAAAGAAAAAAAAATCTATTAGCCTCAAAATAGATTTATAGTTAGGGCTTTCAAGTAAAAAAGATTTTCATTCTACACATGAGGTTGCCAAATTTCATTTTCAAGCTTTCATCATATTTTCACATATTTGCACAATTTAAAAATATTAGATATATTCAGTGAAACCCTTGAAAAATTGCCTACTTGATCCCACAGATAATCCAATTTGTATTTTCTCTATGTTCCCACAAATTTTCACTAATTTGGCTAGAGTCATACGGAGATGTTTCCAGTTCATCTTGTATTAAGTTTGAAAAGATGGGCTTCTTCAGCAAATGAAATATAACTCTTCATATCAGGGAAGCTTTGGAAGTTAACCAACAGCCCGACATGCGAATGTGGAACAGACTTCATACTCTACTGAGCATCTATACTCTTCCTCATGCTGTTCTTGATGCTTTCACACAGTTTACGTCATTGTACGTCCCTGGATCTCAAGTTTCTAACTTATACCAGGAAGGAGTTAAAGTGCACTCCTAGGTCTACCAGCTGCAAGATTCTGTCATCTGCTCTGAGAGCAGTGTGCTTACAGTTTGGTTTTCGGGAATAAAAGGAGAGAAATTCCACAGGAATTCTGGAAGTTACTGTCCAAGTTAAGCCAGAAAGAGACAATAGATCAGGCTAATAAATCATTTTCCAGGAGGTATTCTGCTAGAAGTTACATTTCACAAGATGACAACTCTTGCGCACAAGTAAACTGGGTCTCTGGTCCATTTCTAATACTTGCTATTTGTGCCTCATTATCAGTCATTCAATTTCCCTAAAGTTACAGTATTCTTAATGTGAAAAGGGGGCTCAGGTATGCTAACCTAGCACCCTAACACCTGGTGGTTAAAGTGTGGGCTTTGCACAAACAACTCCGGCCATCCTGGAGCCGGTGAGAATGCTGCATCTTCTCTGCACTCTGCTCAGATCTGAGGAGTCAGAATCCGCACTGCGAAAGGATAGCCAGGTGATGAGGCGCACGGCACAGCTCCAGAAGCACAGATCACCTCTCTTCGTCTCTTCAACAAAGTTAACTCAAGACAACGTCCCAATGTTCCAAGATTATTTTCCCCCTGTGGCTAAGGCTCCATTAAATGATCTCATCTTTCCCTTAAAGTACATGTGTCTTTGTGTGCATGTTCATGTACACTTATGCTGGACTGGAAAAGGAGCAGACAAAAACCACATTTCATCACCTAAAGAGACAGTTAAAATGCAGAGTGGGGCCAAGACATTAGGACTAGGACTTTGTACATTCCTCTGTTGTTTCCACGTATTTTTATGCCTAGTGAATACCAGCCATCTTGAAAAGGGTAGGTATCATTCATTCAATTTATCTAACAAACATGTACTGAACAGTAACTATGGACCCAGCCTCAGAATAAGACATTAGGAAACCAACTTAAATCACAGCTCTTCAAAGACAGACACCCAGTGTGTTGGTGGAAGCAAACGAGGGAACCGTGGTCTTGTGATAATTCAGAGTCTGGTGGTACATACGGGAGGGTCTCAAGGTTAGGTTGGAGAAGCCAGAGATAGTCAGGGGAATAATTCTCATCTTGGGACAAAAAGGGAAGGAGATCAAGAAGAAATGACACCTCATTCTAAAGCTAGACTCAAGGAAATAAAATTCTGAAAGGGATTATGATCTGGGGGCAGCTTCAAAGAGAAGTGGAAAGTAGGTTACATAGGCCTTCTGAAGACATGACAGATCATAAGAGGCTGTACAAACAGGTCCAGGAGCATGCGGGCACAGATTTCCATTCAGTCACCTCTAAAGCAACAGCATTTCATTTGTTGAATGGTTTGGCCAGGATACTGTTTCTTTTTTAGACTATTCATCTCAGGAATACAGAGATGTGGTATAAAATGCAACATGGGGACATGGAAATATTGCATTAATCATTTTATTGGCTTTGTAACATAAGCTATAAACTAGGAATCACTTTAGATCCCTTTCTTTCCTCCACGTCCCCGTCATGGCCAACAAGACACTAGATTTGGATCCTTTCAAAACAGCTCCTGAGTTTTCCTCCTTAATTCCACACTAACCCAGCTTATAGCTAAAGTTCCCAACACTAACTACACACGTGAATCCCTGATGCCTTCCGTCACCACTCTGCCTTAGCAGGTTGGTATGAAGCTAGTTTTTGGTTGTTTTTATTTGCAAGGCAGAGCAGAGAGCATGCTCTCCCATTCAGTGGATTACTCTTCAAATGTCCACAACGTGAAGGGCTGAGCCAGGCCACAACTCTGAGTCAGGAACTCAGTCACTTGACTGGTCACTGCTACAATAGTGAAATGGAGTTAGGTACACTCACCTGGGATGTGGGCATCTTAAATTCTTCGCCAAATGTCTGCCCTTGAGATTAGTTTTTAAAAAGATCCCTCAATGATTCCAATACACAGTTAAGAGTTGAAACCATAATTTAAGCTTTCTCATTCCCTAGACTACATGGCTGAAACACTTCTGTACTGTCTTTCTGCTCAGTTTAGTTCTTTTCCCCAAACCGTTAAATTCCAATCCATCTTCTAACCTGTCATCAAAATTATACTTTAAAAAAAAAAAAACAACAACTAAGATTTCCAGTCTCCTACTTAAAAACCTTCCCCATATTTAACCTACCTTTCCATCATCTACAACCACTCCACTCACTTCCCTGGATGAACTGGCATTCATGAGCAAGATCGCTTTTCATCCATGTAACTTCACGCCTTTGTACCTGCTACTAGTTCTAAGCAAAAGATACTTCTGGTCCTTAACTATTGATCAATACTCTCATTCACCAAAACCCAGTGGAAAGGTCACTTCCTTCTATTAATTTTCCCATTGGCTTTCAAAAAATGTTTAAAGATTTTTTTATTATTATTTATTTTTTTTTATTGGAAAGGCAGATATACAGAGAGGAGAGACAGAGAGGAAGATCTTCCACCCGATGATTCACGGGCCCTCAAAAAATGTTTGCTGATGTGATAGTTTGTGCCAGATAGTCTTCTGGGAGCCAGACACACTGTTCCGCTGTTATCATGTACATGCTCCCTTGACTTTCACACCAATCTCTGATAAAGCATGTTTCTCACGACAGTTTAATCTTTAGTTCATCTGACTAGTCCTCCTGATGACTATTAGCTACTGGGGATACAATGATGGTTTATTCATTTCACCCATGCTCAGATGCCCAGCCAGTAGGAGTTCAGTAAATACTCTTTGATTGTTGACTGACAAAGAAGAAAATTAAAAATAGCTCTTTTGTCTCTGGGTGGTTACCTATCTCTTACCGATTTCTGAGTAAAAGCACTTGAGCACAACCAGACCCCCGCAAGCAAAGTTTCAGGGGTCGGAAAGGCTATTCTTACAAATCTTTCTCATGTTAATGCGTCATGGATGGGTGAGATTTAACTTCTACATCCTGTAAAACAGGCCTTTGTATCTCAGCCATTTTTCTACTCACTTGAAATTGCACATCTTATGTGCATTCATGAAGTTTTATTTTCATATTTGCCTATTTTCAAGGATGATGAAAAATGATACATTTTAATATGAACTATGACCAAATAAACAAAATTGATATCCTTTGATAGTAATTTTTTCCATACCTGTTTAAATAATTTCACAGCATATGTTCGGCTCTGAATCTCCACTCTATATACTTCGAAAATCTCTCCTTCTCCAATCAGGAAATCTTCATGGAAATTTTTGGTTCCTTCTACAATATTCTGAAAGCTGATGGAGGATTTAAGCAATATTCCTTAGCAAGGAAAACAGAGGAAAGATAAGTTAACTTTTCTCTTTTTAAGCATCAACATCACTATTACAACCAGGACTTCAATATTATATTTACAAATTCATCTGAGAGGCCGATCTTTGGTGTAGGGGTTAAGATGTCGCATGGGATGTCTGCATCCCATATCAGAAGCCCTACTTTGAGTTCTGGTTCTACTCCAGATCCTGTCTTTATGCTAATGCACCTCCTAGAAGGTAGCAGGGCAGGGTCAAGAATTTGAATCCCTGTCACCCAGATGGAACTCCAGCTTCCAAGGATTGGCTTTGCCCAAGCCATGGCTTTTGCGTATTTGGGGAATAAACATCTGCATAGACGATATCTATCTATCTCTATCCCTATAATTTCTAAGAAGAAACACATCAAGGTCCAGTGGAACATCAATAGAGGAAGGTCCAAGAGCCCAAATGGAAGCCCAACACATGTTTTTGGCATTTACTTGGGTTAGACTTCCAGCGTTACACAGAGCAAATGATTCCTTAAATTCTTAAACAATAGCATGTAATATGAAAAATTACTTGGGGAAATTATCTTAAGATTCTGCTCCTTATTATTAGGCCAACATGTTACTGTTGACCCATTTTTAATCTAAAACCACTAAAATACTATGGAAATGGAAATCTTGGTATAATTCAATAAAATTCTCCAAGCCTGCCTAGTAGAACCACTTTTCATTAGCTTAGGTTGAATTCTTCTTCAGAGTAAATCAGAAAGATATTTCAGCTTAAAAACAAGCAAAAAGAAAAACATCCAAACAGAAATTTGAAATACTAACCACGAAGGAAAAGCTTGGTTAGATCCTTGCGAGACTAATTTTGACTGTAATGCCACAGCAGATAAGAAACATTCTAAGATATTTAATGTCTTATTACTGAAGCAACAAAAGCCTATCTAACTTCTAATTGTCTTTTCAAAGAAGCATCAGATCTACTGAGAGAGATTGGGTAAGACATCCTGAAATCGTCTTTAGAATTTACAGAGAGATGACCAGGCAGTAGTTCTTCCTTTAAAAACGAAACTAAACCAAACCAAACCAAACCAAAACAAAACAAAACAAGATAAAAAGAGCTAATTTGGAAAATAACTTTTTATAATGACTCAGCATTTTTCTATAATCATCTTGAACTATTTCTACTGTGGCTATGACAATTTTTGATGCTATATAAAACCTGACTAAATTTAAAAAATATTTTCTTAAGACACACATAAATTGCAAATTTTATTAATCACAACAAAAATATTATTTATGTAAAAAGACCACAATTATGATCTTCATTAACCAACTTTTTAAATTTTTGAGAGCTCCCCCCTATTGTTAGATCACTCCCCAGATGCCCACCGTGCCCAGGACCGAAGCCAGGAGCTCTCCCCGGGGTAACAGGAACACAATCATCTGGGCTGACAGGAAGATGGATTCAGTGTGTGTAGCCAGGAAATGAACCCAAGTTTACTTTAACTGGCATTGCAACCATCAAGCCAAAAGCCCGCCCCCTAGCCGATGGATTTTTAACATAGTAATAATATGTCATCTATCAGCACTGTATCAATCAAAATTGAAAATGCTTTGACATCTATGAACATTTTATTCTAAACAGGACTAGAAATGATTCGTGTGTTCATCAGAGTTCCTCCCCTTAACTTCACTTAGATAAAAGCAAGATTTTAAAACGTCCTTGTTTTTACCTTTTTTATTATGCTCAGGAATAAGAACATTATCCACCGTGACACTGGTTGCTTCCTGAGAGAAGAAATACATATACTAAAGTAATTCCATTTTGTAAATCTAGAAGGAACACAGCTTCAAGAGAAACCCAAAGCTCTCCCTGGGACTACAGAGTGAGACAGAGCAGAAACTACTTTAGGAGAAACCTAGCAGAAAGTAAAATTATTTCACTGTACTTAATAGCATTTACTGCTACTTATACATGCATACTTACAGCCTCATATCAACCATAAAAACCGAAATATCAATGCCATAGTTAGTGTTAGCCAATTTAAATGATTTCTAATGCTATAAAAATGATCATTGCTAATTTGCTCTAATAAAAACGAACAGCAACACCCAAAAGACCAAGCAGAAAAGCTGAGTTGGGACAAATGCATAACGTATATTACCCTTAGCTATAAATGTCATCTCCTGACAGGTCACTGGGAGGGAAAGCTATAGCTTTTTAAACAGCTACAAATCTCTAATTTCCTAAAACCTTAACTACATAAAGAAAAAAAGAGAACTGAAGCTTTTGCAGTTTTTAAAAAAGTTTTTGCAAATCCAGCATTTTCTTTTGGATATTACTCATTATGCTCAAATCCATAAGCAACAGGGTCCCACGGTCATTATCGATGCACACGCATTCTACCTTGGCTGGCATGTTTGCAAATCCCTTTTTCTGATGACCTTGCTTTGAGGGATGTGAGGCTGTGCCTGAAAGAAAAATAGAGGGAGCTAAACACAAAAAAAAACTTTAATGTTCCTAATAAGCATGATTTCCCCCCTTGGTGACACTGAAAATAAATACCTTGGTAGTAACATTCATTTCCAAAGCTTAGTGTCATTTCAATGGACTGACTACAAAATTACATATATGAAACAGGTTCCTTGTGATTAAATATAAAACAAATTTGTTGATTTAAAACATGAATGGCTCCTTTAAGCTACTGAAAATATTAAAGTACAAGGCAGAAAATTGAAATGATTAATACAAGTATTCTCAACTTTTGCAACTACATTTTAATTTTCTCCATGAAAAGACTGTTATCTCCTTAGTTTAATTAACTGTTTAAAAATGTTTTTATCTGAAAGGCAGAATTGCAGAGAGAATGAAAGACAGAGACACATCTGATGTCTGCTGGTTCACTCCCCAGAGGCTGCAGTGGCTGGAGACAGACCTGCCAAAATCCAGGCACCAAGAGCATCTGAAAAAATCCAGTACCCTGTAGTGATTTTTGAAAACCTTAGGATCATAAGGTAATTTGTTTTTTTTTTTCACAGTAAGACATGTATTTTACATTATCTATTTCATACATATCCCAAAAAAGTTTTACAAAGAGCTATTACTTTTGCATTAATGACATTGTTGATACTTTACTTTTTCCTTTTCTATTCATTTTTATTGAGATAATCCTTCCTCTATTAAAAAAATTATTGATTTATTTTCTGATACAGTGCCATAGGCTCTAGGACATCCCCTCCCCAAACCCCTCCCTCCACTGATTTCCCCTATATTACTGCAATAGCACAGTCCTTCCAAACAGTATGAAAAATCCACAGTTAACATTATATATTTAAAGGTGAAAGATCAAACGTTTCCCACCTACAAGCAGAAACATTACAGAGATGTCTAGTCTTACCACTTTCCCTTAATATTACAGTGAGTGATACAGCCAGAGTAATTAGGCAAAAAAAATTTATAAATGTCTCAAATATTGCCAAGTAGAAGAAAATTTGAAATTTGGGATTCATGAATAATCTGAAGACTCCTCACATCCATGGATTTTGAAAGTTTTTGCACCAAAACAAACTTACTTTTGAATTCCATTTTTCTACAAACTTTCTGATGTGTCTTCATTCAAATCATGTAAATGACTGTCTTTCCACCATTCAGCTAATCTCATAATTGAAAAGAACGAAATCAGTTTTGCATGTGTGACAGACGGGGAGTCAACCAAATATGTGAAAGTTTTGTCCACTTAAAGTACAAAACATTCTGTTACATAAACAAATGGAGAGTGTAAATATACCCCCAAATCTATTCCAGAACACTGAAGCATAAAACATCACTCACATGTCCCGTTAAACTGGTGTGCGTTTATACTGTGAACAGTAAGCCATGTGGGTGTTCGATGGTTGGAAAGGGCTTAGATAGTAAAAAGGCACTGCATATACAGTTCCCAGGGATTTATCAGTCTGCTTCAGAGTGAAGCGTTCTACTGCAGCAAACCAAGTACAAAAAAAAAAAATATATATATATATATATATATACACAGAGGACAAAGGGGATTAGCCAAACTGCACAGTTAATATCATGATGGAAACCTACTGGAAACCAATATCTCAATAATAAGAAAAATCTACAAAGTAAAAGTCAGTATGAATATACAGTTTTCTGATATAAATCTCTCAGGTTTTCTTCTTTGTATATAAAAGGTTTCTTTGGGTGTTACAGGAGAAGTTCATTTGTGCTAAGTATATTACATAAACAACATGTGTACAAACATACAGAATGGGGCCCGGCGCGGTGGCACAGTGGTTAAGGTCCTTGCCCTGCACACCTGGGATCCCATATGGGTGCATGTTCTAATCCCGGCAGCCCTGCTTCCCATCCAGCTCCCTGCCTGTGGCCTGGGAAAGCAGTCAAGGACAGCTCAAAGCTTTGGGACCCTGCATCCGCGTGGGAGACCCGGAAGAGGCTCCTGGCTTCGGATAGGCATAGCATCTGCCATTGCACTCACTTGGGGAGTGAATCATCGGATGGAAGATCTTCCTCTCTGTCTCTCCTCTCTGTATATCCGCCTTTCCAATAAAAATCAAATAAATCTTTAAAAAGAAAAAACAACAAATATACAGAATGAGAAGTAGACCCATTCTAGGGTGGGTAACTGGACCAGCAGCTAAATCAGCCCTTGGGATGTGGGTACTCCATATTGGAGAATCTGGATTCCAGTTTAGGCTCTGTTCTCAATGCCAGCTTCCTGATAATGCAGCCCAGGGAAGCAGCAGGTGCTGGTTCCCCTGCACAGCTTTCTGTTTGCATTTACAGATGACAATGCCTTCAAGACGGACTGGAAGTCACAGTATAAGAGTAAAGGCTTACCGTGGCTTGTAATCAAGTGGATTGCTCGATAATGGCCCATCTCCTGCAGAATCTGCAAGAGGTCTCCGATGGTCTTGTTTTTTTGGGCACAGGACCAAAGTAGCTCTCTTGTCCCACTTTTGCCTTGGTCTACATATTTCTCAATGAGACGAACATCTAGCCAACTGTTTGAAAGCCGTTCCGCTGTGGAAATTGCAATAGAAAGAAAGACAGTTTATTTTTTATTTTATTTTTTTAAAGAAGGAAAGATAGAAAGATCTTCCATCTGCTGGTTCACTCCCCAAGCAGTCGCAAGGACCAGAGCTGAGTTGATCCAAACCCAGGAGCCAGGAGCTTCTTCCAGGACTCCCACATGGGTAAAGGGACCCAGGGATTTGGGCCATCTTCTACTGCTTTCCCAGGCCACAGGCAGGGAACTGGATGGGAAGCTAGGTGGCTGGGATATGAATCGGCACCCATAAGGGATCCTGGGTGTTTGCAAGCCAAGGACTTGAGCCTCTAGGCTACCATGCAGGACCCAACACAGTTCATTTTTATTGAAATGATTGTTATGTGTCAGATATTTTACTTAATTTTATTGATAACTTTATATTTTGAGCTAATTTAGTATATACTTCTCATCCACCTTCTGCAAATATGAACATTTACTATCCATAGTACAATGATCAGAATCAGTGATAACTACACTACAAGGCCATATTGTAATTTCACTAATGTACTTCTCTAGTTCTAATATTCTATTCAGTTTTCCATATTGCATTTAATTGTTTCTTCCCAATTTCCTCTAATCTCTGATGGCTCCTCTGGCCATGTTTATCAAAACAATGAGATGGTATTCTCTCCCTTTTAGTGCATAATATTAGCAAGGGTTCTGTAATGTTAATATCTTACCACCAGTATGGTTTATCTGATTAAAGAAAGGCTTGCAGAATTCATCTTCTCTGAAACTCTCTCTCCAGGTCTTCCATGTAGTCACGGGGTCCCAAGGCTTTGGGCAGTCCTCCACTGCTTTCCCAAGCCATGAGCAGAGAGCTGGTTGGAAGCAGAGTAGCCAGGACCTGAACTGGCACCCATATGGGATCTTGGCACATGCAAGCTGGGGATTTAGCCAATGAGCCATTGCAAGGGCCTGCTATCTCTCCTTTTATCACAAATAACCATAGTAGCAATTGGAACTAGGTCTTGATCATGGCAACACTCTGCTTCTTCTCAAATTGGGCCCACTAGTGCTTGTATCCACCAATGAGCCTCATTTATCACAATTATTACTGTAGTGTTTGCTTAATGATCTTCTATTTCCTTCCTATGCTCATTTAACTGTAAGTCTTCTGTAATAAAGAATTGACCCTTTTCCCACCTACATTTACTTCTTTATTCAAGTTTTTACTCACATAAGTATGGACTTATACAATCACTTACTGATTTTATTCTCTAGGTTGAAGTTCATACTAAGATTCTTTGTTTGGCGTTAAAATTGTAACAGCTTTCTTCACTTTGGTGCTTGTATTTATGAGTTCTGTGGATATTTTATTTTTTCTTTTTTGACCACTTCCCTATTTGCTGAGTCTACAAGGTTCTCTGGGTTCATTCTGTGTTTCCCCTTCCCAGCAATGTAATTACTTGTTTAAGGACTCCGGTCTTTTTTTATTGAACAATAGTACTGGATGTGCTCAGTTTTTTGAGCTTCTAGGCATTTCAACTAGAGCTAGTTAGCAAACAGATGCACAGGCACTAATTCATGCATCTGTATTTCTCAATCTCCAATGCACATGTTAAAAAACCAAGAGTTTATTTTGATACTTCTGATTCCAATCCAAGAACACAAGCTGTAGTCTGTTCTTCCTTCATTTGTTACTCCATTTTTGATCAATAGGAAATTGCTCTTACTATAAACAATGTATTTATTTGTTTAATTCTACTAAACATATAAAGAAATGGTGGAATCCCTAACCCATATCCCTGTGAAGAACACATGAACTGAATTAGAGCACAATGATTCTTTTTGTCCTTAGCCCCAGAGCAGCCAGTTAAGATGTGGTTTTCTGAAGTTTCTGAAATCAATTTTTTTTTTCCTCATTCCCTTCAGGGTTGTTGTTACTCATTTGTAGTACAGTTAGACTCAGCTGTTGATGCTTCCATGGAATGGTGTTTAAAATGTTTGTTTCACAGTTTACTAACGTACATTTGGAGCAGCTAAAAGCTGGTATCTGGTAGGAATGGAAAGATCTCATTAGGATACTGGATTTTTAATTTCTCAAAAGTAATGAACGTGATACACTTATGGTCTGGTATAAGCATATTAGAGATGTATTCCAAGAAAATTAAATGAAAACGTTAAGTTTATTTTGAAGCAAAAACAATTGGGTTTTCAAAAAGTTCAAGGAAATGCATATTGTGAAAAAGCTTGCATGCATTTCAAAATTTCTTCGTGCTGATATGAGCCGTTTATTCCATTTTCTATGTATGTTTTGATGTATCCTTTGTATGCTAAAGTTGGTGGTTCTCCTCTAATCTGCTGATTATATCAACATTGATTTTAAAATACTTCCTCTTCCAAGTAAACAATACAATGAAAGCTTGCTTACTATTAAATTTCACCAAAGAAAATGTTTAGATTTCAATTTTTTCCTGTTAGAAAATTGATAGGGGAATCTAGCAGTATGGGTATAGCAGGTTTAACCTCTTTGTGGCACCAGCATCCCATATGCCATTGGTTCGAATCACAGCTGACCTTCCAATTTAGCTCCTGGCTGACGGTATAAGAAAACAGTGGAGGATGGCCCATGTCCTTAGGCCTCCAGCACTCATTAGGGAGACACAGAAGAAGCTTCTGGCTTTGGAATGGTCTAGCTGTAGCCATCACAGCTAGGAATGAACCAGACTTAATGTTTTAATTAACTAGTCCCTTCTGTATTTTAATAAGGCTTCTTAAAAATATTTATTGAGGGCCTGGCAGTGTGGCCTAGTGTTGAACACACCAGGATCCCATATGGGCGCCAGTTCTAATCCCAGCAGCTCCACTTCCCATCCAGCTTCCTGCTTGTGGCCTGGGAAAGCAGAGGAGGACGGCCCAAAGCCTTGGGATCCTGCACCGGGGTGGGAGACCTGGAGGAAGCTCCTGTCTTCAAACCAGCACAGCACCAGCCATTGTGCTCACTTGAGGAGTGAATCATTGAATGGAAGATCTTTCTCTCTGTCTCTCCTCCTCTCTAGATATCTGACTTTCCAATAAAAATAAAATAAATCTTAAAAAAATTTATTGAATTTATTTCAGCAGAGAGATATCAAGACAGACAGAAATCTCTCAACCATGGTTCTCCTTTCAAATGCTACAACAGCTGAGGCAGTGCCAGGGGAAGTCAAACCAAGCGTCCTGCATGGGTGGCAGGGACCCACTATTTGAGTCATCATCTGCTTCCTCCTAGGGTGTGCATTAACAAGAAGCTGGGACTAAGAGAGGAGCTGGGGCTTGAGCCCAGGTATTCAAGATGGGACAAGTGTGTTAAGACACTAAACAATGACAAATTGCTCTTGCTATGGATAAGATATCTATAACGTTTCCTAACGTTGATGAGGGGAGCAAAGGGTTTTGAGTTTGCACTAAATATCAAAAGGGCAAGATCAGGTAAAGTGTTTTTGTAAATGCTATTGGTGATGAATTGACCTAGCTGAATATCAAAAGATACTGCCTGTATGCATGGATTGCTTCTAGTCTAGAAATATATTTTCATGTCTTCACCTACTCTCATTGTGATCCACAGTACAACTTGATAGTTCTTCTCTAATGATGATATATTCTGAATAGGAAAGCTACTAAGGAGCATTGGTAACATGAACAAAATGTATAATTCATTCAGATCCAATTATATAAAGTAGCTCCAACTTGATGTGACAGGAATGCCAACTCTTTTAACATGTTAATTACACATCCTTTAATCTTTATAATTTTCTCTGATCCTTGCTTACTTGCGTCCTTCCAGAATACACAACTTTGTCTATGCATGACAGAAATCAAATAAAACTAAAGACAAACGTACCAAATCATTTAACTGTATTGCTAAAGTGGAGAGCATTCTCAACTGAAAAGATAAAGTAAGAAAAAATATAGTGTGCTAAATATTGTTTAGAACCATTTTTTTTTTGGAAGGCAAGTGTTTTATTTGAAGATGTCTTGGAATTGTATAAGTTAAACAAGAAAAAAAAAATAACCTGAGTTTAGAAATCAGTTATGTAGAGACCCTGCTTACTTAATAATCACTCAGTGCTCAAAGGTCATTGTAGGCTGTTCTCACAGTGCAGGACTGTCTAGCAGTGCTAACCACTGGGGAATTCAGTCACAGAAATCACATCTCTGTATGCAAATATGTCCTGAAGGGGTTTTTTAGAATAATGCAACACAACCCTATTTGGACTCTGTATTTGCCTATGACCACATGCTAAAACCTCTCGGAAATGAAGGCTGTGTTCTTGCAAAGCTTGTTTTCAAACAGCATAGTGGGGAAAATGAAGATAACCTTTTCTATAAAACATATAAATAAACTAAGCAATTCTTCAAGAGTCTTGAAGTTAGTTTTGATTCCAAAATAAAGTGAAACAAAACTCAAAAGCTAGGTTTATTCCTCCTATCAAACTGAAAGGATTAATACTTCTTACGTAATAGATATTTTTTTTTATCAGAAATGACTCATTTGCACTTAAGCTTGTGAATTTTTTACTCCATACTCAAGTAAGACTCCAGTTTTATAACTGGGGGGGGGGTCTGTGCATGGTTTTCCCAGCACCCTCCACAGACCCCGGGAAGGATCCAACACTAACCACTATCTCAGGGGCATACCTTAAGAACAGCTCACCCTCAACACTGGCAGTTCTGTCTGCAGACGTGGGTGAGTATCATTTGCTCATGCATTATTTGCACAGGCCTGCTTGTCTACCTAAAATAAGAAAATCCTCAGAGGCAGGAACCATGATAGTGCATGTCATATATGATTCTGGCCATGGTTTTAGATGTTTAATAGATGTCTGTTTGTTCATTAACTTATGCAAAACAAATATTTGCCCAATTTATGCTCTGTTCCAGGCACAATTTCAGATGCTATGAGAGCAGGAAACAACGCAAGCCAAAATTCCTGCCCTCATGAAGCACATACAAGTGCGTGTGCACACACACACACTATGAGACAGACGGTAAGTTACACAAGAAAAAATAAAATAGGAAAGGTACATAAGGGAATGACAGGGTGCCATTTTTTAAAGTAGTCAGGGTAGGTAATAATTGTAACTAAGCAATAATATGAAGGAAGTGAAAAAGCAAGCTTCAAGGTGACTAACAACAAATATTCTATGTTCCAGGAGGTTAATATAGTTCAAGTCAATCCAACAAGAGGGAGAAGAAAGCTGCAAAAAAAAAAAAAAAACCCAAATCCTCATATTTCAGTGTTTACTTTTTTTCTTTAAATCTATTTATTGGAGAGACACACAAAGAGAAGAGAGTGGGCTCCTATCAGCTGGTTCACTCCATAAACACTTGAACTGAACTGAGACAGGATGAGAGCTAGAGCCAGACCAAGAAATCAGGAACACAATCCGGGCCTCTGATGTCACTGGGCTCCTACCACTTACTTGTAGGAACTGCACTGGGCAGGAAGCTGGAGTGAGGAGTAGGGGGCCGGGAATCAAACTGAGGCACTTTGATAGGGAATACGGACACCTTAATCTTTAGGTTAATGTCCACCCCTAGTAGGTATGTCTGATGCAGATACTAGATACTGCTAGGTCACTGGTTCCCTTCCTTATACTAGAGTTTCTTTCCAAAACCACCTCTTAATAAATTAACTCACTAATCTTGGGAAGTGACAGAGTGAGTTCCAGTGTTCCTGGTCACAAAACTCATGAGTTCATTACATTTCATGATTTGATCTTACATTGAAAACAAAAAGTAAATTCCACTTGATTAATTCCCAGTTTGCTATCATCAAAATCCTTATCAAATGTTATCACTGAAGAATGAAAGAAGTGTCATAAGTACTGTGAACTAACCAGAGACCTGCATGTAAAATGGAAATGCATCTCTAAATTGCAACTTCAATCTGTTTGAGTCATTAGCCCTCAATCCTCTTGGGACAGCTACCTAACCTCTAGGTCTTACTAACAAACACACACTTTCTTGCAATGACCTTGATGTCAGTATTTGGCTTGCTATGCATTAGGAAAGCAGCCACAGGAATGGGAGCTCTACAACACTGTGATGGGAAGCTAATAGACAGTTCTGAATAGAGTAGTGAAATAACATACCCAATATGTGTATGAGGCTCATTGATTCCTGTGTTGTAGTGAAACACAGGAGCTGGTATTTAGCTTAGTAGTTAGGATACCATTTCCATAGCAGTGTGAGTTTACTTGAGTTTAAGTCCTGGCTCTGCTTCCAGTTCTGACTTCCTGCTCATGCAGACCCCGAGAATCAGCAGGTGATGACTTCGTTCTGGCTCAATCTCAGCTGCTACACATCTATGGGAATACAAGGAGGGCAAAGATAGTAGCAAAGCTTCCAGTTAGCAGACTGCTAGAATAATCCAGGTGGAATCTGATGGTGGTTTGTACTCGGATGGCTGTGGTAGCAGTGGTCAGATTATTAGATAAGAGCCTGAAGGCAGAGTCAGCAATATCCTTTGCTGGGAGACAGGATGTGGTTTGTGAGAGAAGGTGAGAAACTAAAAAACACTAATATCTTTGGCCTGAAGAAAGGCTGGAGTTACCATTAACTAAGATAGGAAATCTTTTTGCATTGTGTTGAGGGAGGTGCAATTCCAAAGATGTCTGTTCAGTAGACAATTACATGAACAATGTTGACATTCAAGGGAGTGGCCCACGTTGGAAATTTGGAAATATTAGCATATAGGTGGAGTTTAAAAAATAGTAACTACAGCAAATAAACAAAGAAGCAGACTATGGACTAAGCCCAGAGGCACTGTAAAGGGTAAAAGGGGATCTGTGAGAGGAACATGAACGAGTGAAGTGTTCCAGAAGTAGAGAAAGTGCTTTAAGGAGATTGCTGTTAGTGACTAATTGTGTCAACTGAGATGGAGATCAAGAAATGATCACTGGATTCAGCCAGGATGATCTCTGGCAAGAGAAATCCAGAGGGGAACACAGATACAGGGCAGTGCTTAGAGTGGAGGTGAGAACACAGATAGATGGGGAAAATAAGAGTGGGGGCAAAAATAGGTACTACTACATCTTCAGCAATGGGAAGCATTACTTCTCTATTCTTTAAGTGGACACTGTGCAGTAACTTCCTTTCAAAAAGTAAAATAGGAGTTGAAGGGAGGGAGTCATTGTACAGTACATATACCTGTCAGACATTGCTTCAGCTACAGTTAACAACAACAGTGGTGGTTCACAAATGTGATACAGTGATGTGATGGAATGAAAATGCATTTCATGCCTATGGTCTTCCTCATCAAAATCCATAACCTCAGTCTGAGCACAAGAAAAACACCAGACCAAGGCACTTAAGGAACATCCAACAACAGTCAACAAGTATTCCTCCAAACTGTCAAAGTTATCAGAAATAAGAAATCTGAGAAACCATCACAGTCAAGAGAAGCTGAAGTACACACAGCTATGAAATCTAATACTCTGCAGTTAAGATTCCTGTATATCATTGGGAGATATTAGGGTTCAATGTCCAGTCCCATCTGCTGACTCCAGCTGCTGTGGCCCCTGAAAGGCAGCAAGTTTGGCTTAAGTGATAGGATTGCTACTTCTGAGATGGAAGTCCTAACAGGGTTTCTAGCTTCTGGATTTTGTGGGCATTTGGAGACTGAACTAGCAAGAAAGTTTTTTCTCCATGTGTCTGTCTCTCTCCCTCCACAATTCTGTTTCTTAAATAAATACATGATAAAACTAAATTAAATAAGTGCAAATTAAATGAAAGCTTGAATATAAAGGATGTCAGGTAAAAAAATGGGAATGAAGTATGAATTTCAGGTGATGATAATGTATTAACACTGCAACAAATGAACCCAAAGACATTACTCATTGGAGAACCTGGGTGCAGGGCATAGGGCAAGCATGTTGCTGCAGGCAGTTTGTAAAAAAATAACTGCATGACTTGACTTGATAAAGAAGAGCAGATAAGATTATATCTGGAATCTTGAGTTCACAGACTGCTGGTGCCCAAGATCAAGTTCAAACTCCATGGGCAATGGTCCTTGAGTGGCCAAAAGTCTGAAGATCAAGGTTAAGGCCTACAGATTTGGGTCCACAGTTGGGCAAGGGTTCAAGGCCACAGGACTGTGAGCTTTAAGCTGTCCTTGAGACAGCCATGCATTAACTTGAATACTTGGGTCACACTGTTGCTTCCTGATCATCCAGCACTGGCTTCTTAACATCCATATGGGACAAAGTTATCAAGGACCCGAGCTCATCAACTACTGTAATTTGACTCCCCTAGCAAGTCAATAAAATACTGTGGTGGTGAGCCTTCTAGCTTGACCTCTTTCCTCAGAGAAGGGGCTCCCCTCTGTCTACCTGCTTTCCTAGTCTTTATCTTGTGTCTGTCTCATTAGCAGCATCAGCTGTAGAGAAGACAGTTCTACTTTCTGAATTTTTCAGTAAACTTAAAACACTTCTAAGAAGTAAATATCACTTAAAATATAAAATGCTGGGCCTAGTGCAGTGCTTAAGTAGGCTAATCATCTATCTGCAGCGCCAGCATCCCATATGGGTGCCAGTTCAAGTCCTAGCTGCTCCACTTCCAGCTCCCTCCTAATGGCCTGGGAAAGCACTAGAGCACGACCCAAGGCTTTAGACCTCTGCATTCACATGGGAAACCCTGAGGAAGATGTTGGCTACCAAATTTGGATCAACTCAGTGGCAGCCAAGGTGGCCATTTGGGAGAATCAATTAAACAGATGAAAGATTTCTCTTTCTCTGTTTCTCCCTCCCTCCCTCTCTCTCTCCAATTCCAACTTTCAAGTAAAATAAATAATTATTTAAAAAATAAAATTTAGGGCCCAGCATGGTAGCTCAGTGGCTAAAGTGCTAGCCTTGCATGTGCCGGGATCCCACATGGGGCCCCGGTTCTAATCCCAGCAGTCCCAATTCCCATCCAGCTCCCTGCTTGTGGCCTGGGAAAGCAGTTGAGGACGGCCCAAAGCCTTGGGACCCTGCACCCACGTGGGAGATCTGGAGGAAAGAGGCTCTAGGCTCCTGGCTTCGGACTGGCTCAGCTCCGGTTATTGTGGCTGCTTGGGGAGTGGACTATTGAATGGACAATCTTCCTCTCTATCTTTCTTCCTCTCTATCTGACTTTCCAATAAAAATAAATAAATCTTTAAAAAAATAAAATAAAATTTAAATTCAAATTTTTAAATGTAAAATACTTAACACAACACAGGCCTTGGAGTCTAACCATTTACTCATATTCCTAGTCAGTCATTTAGTAGACTGTGACTTAAGGCAAATTATTTAAAATCTCTCTGATCAGTGCCTCTATCTATAAAATATAAATAAAAAGAGTAATTGACTCACTGAGTTGTTGTGATAAGTAAATAATATCACTCGTGTAATTCACAGCATCTGACAAACAGGCACTCAAGAGGGGGTGGTTATTATTAATTATTGTTATCATTTTAAACAGTATTGGATGTACAAATGCACATTTAGTGTGATTTCGTTTTAAAACAACTTGTAATTTATATAACAATTTCCATTCCATTTTTTTAGAGGAAGAAAATTGCATCTGGTCTATGGCACAGCGTCCGTAAAAAAGGTTTCTCACTCAGCATAAACGTTACACAGGGTGACTCACTCCAGTGTAATTTGAATACATATCATCAATCTATGGTAACATAATGAAATGAGTTATCAACAGAGATTGTGTGTGTACTTAATCATGTGTATAAAGTAAATAATGTTTTCCAGTTTGGGTTCCTGCTTTCACTATAAAGCCATAAAGCCAACAGGATACCCTACCTGTGGAGATAACACATTTTTTACTAACAGACTTGGCAAAAACTATCTGAAGAGTAATATGCAGAATATGTTTAATGGCAAAAAGAATCAAGTAGTGAAAAGAATGTAGTAAAAGGACTACACTATGCAGATACTAAGAAGAAGGAGATTTGATTCAACTGACAGTTCCCAAATCAAGTTGAGAATCACATTCACTTGGAGAGCTTAGCAGAAAATCAAAGATGCCAAACACTGGCCAAGACTGACTAACTCAGAAGCTCCAGACCTGGGGCATGGGCACTTGTACATTTAAAAGACTGCATAGGGGTGGGCAACTGGTGCAGCAGTTAACATGCCACCAGGGACACCAGCATCCCATCCGAGTCCTGGGTTCGAGTCCTGGCTCCACTTCTGATCCAGATTCCTACTGATGCGGATACTGTGAGACACCGGATCATGGCTCAAACACTAAATTCTCTAGCTCCTGGCTTTGGGGTTGGCCTACTCCCAGGTGTTGTGGGCATCTGAGGAGTAAATCAATGGATAGAAGATCTCTCTCTCTCCCTCTGCGTTTCAAACAAATAATCTAAACATTTTAATAAAGAGCAATTGTACAGGTGATTCCAGTTTATGAAGAACTGGCTTACATTATCCCCCACACACTGACCGTATAATGAAGTCTGCTATATGATATGCCTCAGTCTGAGTTTCGTTTGTAAACGTAGCCTGATACGCAACATCACCAGGAATCACCATCAGCCTCCGACAGTCATGCCTATAACCATTACAGTTGTTTTTTATTTGGAAGTGTGGACCCTATGTACTCTCAGGCGCCCAGCTGTCCCAAGCACAGAAGGGCCTGTCTCTTTGGCTCAGTTCTCTATCACTCCTCTCTCATCAAAGGTTTTCCTTTTCTGCATCCCTTCCCTAGACCCACAGGCAAATTCAACATTTTAACACAGGCAGTTGATCTCCACACTGGGTCAGCCTTCTCTTCCTGGTGAACCAACAATCTGTGAAGCAGTTTGTACCTACTGAGAAGAAGTCAGTAGGTAGAGCTTCCTGTACAATCAATAAAAATCAACACGGAAGAGGACAATGGGCAGACCACCTATAAAAAAAGAAAACTCTGGTTATAATACCCACTGACTAGCCCATGAAGCTAACCTACTTTCTACAATAACCCACCTAAGAAGCCAAACTGCTACATGTACGTGACAAGTCCAGAAAGCCAAATAGTAATCCCAGCAGCAACTGGCCCTGAATCATCAGGAGTTGATTAATAACTGACAGCTTTCTTAATTTTAAATTAACCTGTCAACTTCCAACTTAGGGCCAAGCACATAAGCACTAAACAATTACACAGGATTGTCTACTTCTAGTTAACCCACTTACCATGCCAACAATCTGCAATTATATATACCCAAACACCCAAAGCCCTGCCACTCCTCTGCCTACCTTCTGAATCTGTCAAATGTTCAGAAATGACGGCTAACCCTCCAGCTTTGAAAAAACAGCCTTTGCTTCTTCGCATTTACGTGGTCTTCGCTGATTTCCACAACTAGGAAAACAAGGTGGCTAGAGGTGGCTGTATTTCACTGAGGCTCTGAGGAGCAGCAAAATAGGACACAACAGTGAGGGGAATGTTCAAATGGGTTTGAATTGCTGTGATTCAAGTGCTGGTGCTGCCATTCCCAGCAGTGTGAACATGAGCAAGTTCTTTAACTATATGTAATAGCCTCCTAACTTATTCAAAGGTGGGTAGCAATACCAGCACCTAACTTGCACAGGATGGTAAGAGTCTTACGAGATAAGCCATGTGATTTCATTCCCAAACAGAGAAGAACGTGGAGAGAGATCTTCCATTCATTTCTTTACTACCCAAATGCTTGCCACAGCTGTAGCTGCACCAGGCTGCAGTGAGGAGCCAGATACTCAAGCCAGGACTCTCCACCTGGGTGAACAGGACTGAGGCACTGGAGCCAGCACCTGCTGCCTTCTGGGCTCTGCATTGGCAGGAAGCTGGACTGGGGAGCTAGAGCGAGCACTCCAAGCCAACTATGGGATATGGGCCTCACAACTACTAGACCGACTGGTGCTCTGTCCCTTTCAGGTGACAGAAATGTTCTATTTTCACCCTCTCCACCAGCATGCTTCACACAGTGACAATACCTACCTAGCTCCAATCAAACCATGCATCATCATAAAACTTTTCCTTTCACAAAATGTAGTAATTTTAAGAAATATACAGGTACAAATGCAGACCATGCTCCAATCCACCTGAGAGAGATCTGGTGAATGGGGGGGGAGAGGGTCTTATCAATTAAATGTATGCTAGAAATTTACGTTGTCCAGAAAACAGAGTAAAGTACACGTCTCTGAGATTTCTTACTTCGGGGCTACAATTTCACAATACGGAATGTAAAATATGACCTTTTTTATGTTACTAGCGCTCATGGCGGGTGGCTCACATGCTTAGGCCACTTTTGGGAATTCCAGGGTCTCATATCAGAGTCGAATCCCAGCTGCTCAGTTTCTGATCTCACTGTTGATGCACCTGGGATGGGAAAGCAAAGGAAGACGGTCCATGTGTGTGAGCCCCAGCTACCCAAGCAGGAGACCTGGCTGGAGTTCCCGGCTCCTGCCTTCATCCTGGCCAAGTCCTGGCTGCTGTGGGCGTTGGGGAATGAACCAGTGGATGGAAGACACACACATATCCTCTCCACACCTCTCTCTCCACACCTCTCTCTCTCTCTCTCTCTCTCTCTCTCACACACACACACTGCCTTTCAAATCAAAGGACAAATAAATAAATCTTCAAAACAGAAGTAACCTGGAGCCCCATGCCACAATCCCATGAGGAGTGGCTATAGTGTTTATCAACAACAAAGAAAACTTCCTCCTCCGTAAGAAAGATCACTATTTCAGACAATTAGAACTGAGTTGTTTAAATGTTACATCATGGGTTATCAACTTTAACTCCAAACACCCGTGCTTAACAAGCACAAACTTGTCCCACTTGGAGCTTGTGAACCCGGCAAGCCAGCAGCACCAGGTAAACCTCAGACGAGGCTTCATATTGGGTTTGTCTTACTCAAGCCCCGTCTCACTAGACAGTCCTGCAGGGAGACTCACAGGTTTCTCTGAAAGAGAAAAGAGGGGGGCGCTCACGTCGGGATCCTTGGGAATATCTGGGTCTTCCCCAGGCCGAGGGCAGGGCAGTTCCGCTCACCGCAAGCTGCCTCAGCGCCCGGCGCCCAGGCGGTCCAGGGCGGCGTCCAGGGCGGCGCCCAGCGGGCCTGCAGGACGCGCTGCTTCCCCGCGCTGCTTCCCCGCGGCCCCGCCGCCCCGCCGCCCAGGCCGCACTCACCCAGGCCGCGCCAGCCCAGCGCGCCGTCGCAGCTGTCCAGGATGGCGCACAGTTCGCCCAGCAGCGTGGGCGGCATGTCAAAGAGCGGCGTGTGCGGTGACAGTGCGCCGCGGGCCCCGTCGCGCGCCGCCATGGCTCGGCCGCCGGACACCCGGGCCTCTCCCCCACGCCCGTCCGCCGGCCCGCGAGGCGCCGTTAGCCAACCGCGGAAGTCTGGCTCCCACCTCGGCGGCCGAGCCCTCGGAACACACCATGCCCGCGCCCTCGAAGGGGCGGGCCCCACATGACGCAGAGCGCGGCTTGCTTCAGATGCAGCTGAAGGATGCCGGCCCGCCGCCGCGATGGCGATGGGGTCTGCCTGCCTTTGGCTCGCCCTTTTTGGGGGGCTCTCGGTGATCAACAGGTCTCCATAGCTCTAGATGTGGGGTGACGTCTGAGGAGACAGCAAAGCTGGAGAGAGCCCCCAAGTGCAGAACCCGGGGAGAACCTGCCACCCCCTTACCCTGGCCGTGATGTGCCCTGGATGCTTCAATTTGTTTTACCCGCAGTTGGGAAACACAGATAAGCGGAAAAGAGAGAGGACGATCACCAGCCTACACGTTGTAGTGCACTTTCCTCCCTGCTTTTATGGAATTTAAACTTGAAAGCGTACCTACGTGGTGTACCCGTGGGAAATGACAAGCATAGCTGTCAGTTGTGGCAAAGCAGGAGCGCTCAGCCACATGAGAGTAAAATTCCCTTTCTCCTCTGGGCAATCCCTCCTCCCCTCTGCTCCGGCTTTATTGCTTATGTTTCCTCCGGGGCTATCGTGATGAAATGGTGTTATATCACATTTTCCTTCCTCAAATCACCTCACAGACTCTTCCGCTGTCGTTCAACAAGGAGTTTCAGTGAAGCTGTTTTTGAATCATCAGCAGTTTATGCTGTAACCCTGCATGGTAGGCATGGTGCAAATACTAGCACTTGGTCTCATGGTGAGGGATGCCCTCATCCCACATGCTGGTAACCAGGATTCTAGTCTTGCCTCTCCCGACTCCAGCTTCGTGCTCATGCAGACCCTAGGAAGCCGCAGTAATGGGTCCCTTGCCTCTCTCCTGGGAGACCTGGACTGAATTCCTGGCTTTACCTCTGCCTAGTCCTGGCCAACGAGGGCATCTGGCTAGGAGTAAGCCAGGAGATGGGCGCCCCTCAATTTAAATAATAAGTTAAATTGTAATGTGAGATGCTTCCAGGAGTCTCCCTCCCCACCCCTCCTGGCCAGAATCCCATATGGGCACTGGTCTAATTCCCTGCTAATAGCGTGGGAAGGGCCAAGTGGAGGTTGGGCCAAGTCCTTGGGGTCCTGCACCTAGGAGGGAGACCAAGAAGTTCCTGGATCCTGGCTTTGGATCACCTCAGCTCCCATTGTTGCAGCCATTTGGGGAGAGAAGTAGTGGGTGGAAAACCATTCTTTCTCTCTCTGTAACTCTGCCTTCCAATTAAAAAAAAAAAGTTGTGTATTTTTTGTTTGTTTGTTTGTTTGTTTGTTTGAATGAGATGCTTCCAAAGAGGTGAGAAAAATCCCAACCCTCAAGACTGGAAGAGTCGGGCCCGGTGCGGTGGCGCAAGTGGTTAAAGGTCCTCGCCTTGCACGCCCGGGATCCCATATGGGCGCCGGTTCTAATCCCGGCAGCCCCGCTTCCCTTCCAGCTCCCTGCCTGTGGCCTGGGAAGGCAGTCGAGGACGGCCCAAAGCTTTGGGAACCTGCGCCCGCGTGGGAGACCCGCAAGAGGCTCCTGGCTTCGGATCGGCATAGTATCGGCCCGTTGCGCTCACTTGGGGAGTGAATCATCGGATGGAAGATCTTCCTCTCTGTCTCTCCTCTCTGTATATCCGCCTTTCCAATGAAAAAATAATAATAAAAATAAATCTTTAAAAAAAAAAAAAGACTGGAAGAGTGGACAGCAGCGGTCAGTTGAGAAGTTCCAGCCCCTGTTTGGGACCTTTGCAGTTGTATTCTTTGGGAATAGCGCTCCCTAGAGATCAACAGTGGTGCTACACTCTAGTTTGGCTCCTCTACCTGAATTTCCAAAAGAGAGGTTCTTAGCAAAGGTATTCCACAAAAATATTCTTGAAAATTGGTGGAGCCAATGTTTTTGGGAGAAAAGCTTTGCTATCTTTTTGTTCAGTGACTGAAGTATTTTTTCCTTTGTTTTTGCCTTTGCTTGAAAGTCTACCTTAATATTCCAGATTTTGGCACATCTGGAGACCATCAGGGGGATGGGAGGTTCCCTGCGCCCTTAATCAGTTGGGGAATTTTTGTTGTTGTTGCTTATTTTAAATTCTTTATTTTTTATTATACAGTTCCTTCCAGCTACTCCCACCCTTTCCCCTCACCCTCATCAGCGGGGGAATTGTGACCTAGAGAAGCCGTAGTACAGAACTCCTTCAGGGGGACCTTGTCATCCTTGGTCACCTCCCATTCGTGACTTTTGAAACCACTACAGAGTGAAAGCATTCCTGCCTGCTCACAGTAGCCGCTGTATTCTCAGGCAGGAAGAGCGAGAGCTTGCTCCTGTGTGCGTCCCAGAATGACTGAGGTCCCGCTGCCAGTCACTGTGTATCACACAGCTCCACACTTCTAACAGGGACTGCCTGAAGAAGGTGAGCGACTAAGGCAAGAGGTGATCAAGCACTGAGCAACTCTTGCAAGAACAGAAGGAGCAAACTCAGACACACAGAGAACCAGGGAACCACTGTGAATGAAGGGAACAGTAAGGTCCAATTCTCTGGATGTTTGAATCTACCGAGGCACAATGATTTTATGTAAAAATCAGATTTGGAGGCCCAGCACGGTAGCCTAGTAGCTAAAGCCCTCGACTTGCATGAACCAGGATCCCATATGGGGGCTGGTTCATGTCCCGGCTGCTCCACTTCCCTTCCAGTTCCCTGCTTGTGGCCTGGGAAAGCACTGGAGCATGGTCCAAAGACTTGGGACCCTGCACTCATTTGGGAGACCTGGAAGAAGCTGCTCGGATTGGCTCAGCTCTGGCTGTTGCATCCACTTGGGGAGTGAACCAGTGGATGGAAGATCTTTCTCTCTGACTTTCCATCTACTTACACAATTATCTCCTAGAACTTAGAAATATTAATAACTATATCCGTTCTATGTTAAAAGATCTATTTTTTAAATTTAACTTTTAAAATGTTAATCCACCCATTGGATTACTCCCCAAATGGCCACAACTGCCAGAGATGAGCCATTACAAAGCCAGGAACCAGGAGTTCCCCCAGGTCTCCCACATGGGTGCAGGCTCCCATGGACTTGGACCATTTTCTATAGCTTTTCCAGACTACAAGCAAAGAGCTAGATGAGCCGGGACATGAACCAGTACCCATATGGGAACCCAGCGTTTGCAAGGGGAGGATTAGCCAATGAGTTATTGTACCAGACCCCTTCTATTTCAACTTAATGAGTCCACTCTCTTACTCCAACAATCCTCCCTTCACCTAAGGATCTAATCCAAAATCTTGCTGCCTATTCCCTGGCCCCTTCTCTCCCCCAACTCTCACTTTTCTCATTCATACAGGCAACAGTCAATTATTACCATCGTTGCCTTTGTTTTCTTAATTCTCTTTCTCTATGTTGAATTCTGTTGTAAAACATAGCATGCTGAGCTCAATGTGATAGCCTGGTGACTAAATCCTTACATTGCATGTGCTGAGATTCCATATGGGTGCTGGTTTGTCCCAGCTGCTCCACTTCCCATCCAGCTCCCTACTTGTGGCCTGGGAAAGCAGTAGAGAATGACCCAAAGGCTTGAGACCCTGCCCTTGTGTGGGAGACCTGGAGGAGGCTTCTGGTTCCTGCCTTCAGACTGGCTCGGCTCTGGCCATTGCAGCCACTTGGGCAGTGAACCAATAGTTGGAAAATCTTTCTCTCTGTATCTCCTGCTCTCTGTAATGTCTTTCCAATAAAATAAATAAATCTTTTAAAAAAATAACATCCTGTTGAAATCCAATTTTCAAGTTTTTAGCTCTATACACATACATCTGAGTGTAGCTGGAAAGAAAAATAATCCCATTGATTGGATTCAGTGTAAAATGAAGGCCATGTTTCTCAAGTAAGTCCTTTTATGGTGCTAGCCAATTATATCATGTGTTTTTGGTACACTTTGGTCTCCTTGAAAACTATTTTTGCTTTCTCTTTTCTTCTCAACTCCCATATCTTGTTGCTCAGCTAATAACCCTAAGATTATGAATGTTTTTTGAGAATACTGATGCATCAGAAAAAAATTGCAGAATCTCATTACCATGTCTTCCTACCCACTAGCACCTGCACCGGTGTGCCTTTGCTTCTTGTTTTCTAGAGTTGTTTAAACTACTATCTAAGTCCATTCATTCCCTGCGTGCTAGATACTGTCCCTTGCCCCTTACTCAACAGTGTTCAGAGCAGCTATTTTCTGGGTTCTCTGCTACTTTATTTTTCACTCTGTACTCACTCAATCATATCAACATACAAGTATGATCTTATTTTTCCTACCTTAAACAAAAAGGTTTAAGAGCTATGTCAAAGCCAGGAAAATTAGCTCTGTAAAAACACTAAGTATGAGTTCAAAAAAAAAAAAAAATGGGGCACCAACCAAAAGGAAATGTTTTTATTTCAATTTTCCCATAAATCTATTGAAGTCGCTCATGCTGCACATCCAGAATCTGACCACTTTCCTCCAAATTTAATACTGCCATTCTGGCTCGAGTCACCATCATATCCATTCCCATGAGTAGCTTACACTCTTGCTTCCTACAGACTTTTTTCCAATATTATTACCATATTGACTGTTTCAAATCACATTTGATTATTTCTCTCCCTTAATCAGAAGCTAGAAATGTCTACTAAATTCAGCCAGTGAAAGGCAAATGCTTGGGGCCAGTGTTGTGGCACAGTAGATTAAGCTGACATTTACATTTTGGAGTATCTGAGTCCTGGCTATTCCATTTCCAATCCAGCTCCCTGCTAACGTACTCAGAAATGCAATGGAAAATAGGACCGGTGTTTGAGCCGTTGGCACCCACATGGGAAATCCAGATGGAGTTCCAGCACGCTGGCTTTGGTCTCACCCATCCCTGGTCACTGAGACCACTCGAGGAATGAATGAACCAATGCAGTAAAGACCTTTTCTCTGTCTCTGTCTCTCTCTGTGTATGTGTCACTCTGCCTTACAAATACATTTTTAAAAAATATATATTTTTAAAAGTTTAAAATTAAGCCTGCCTTTCCCCAATACTATATGGCTTGATACAATTGTATCTCATTCAGATCCTTTCTCCTTCACACGCCTCCAATTTGAATGAGAACACATATCTATTATCTCCAGGTGGAGCTCTCCCTTCACTGCATTCTCAGTTCCAACTTTCCTTACAGATTCTCTTTTAAGTTCCTGTCTCCAGTACTTAATGAATAATTCTACTCAGATTTCTTGTGTGCATCTCAAGTCAATATGCCCAAAACTGATCCTTTCCTAGAAAATCGACTTCCTTGTTGCCGGTCACATCGGCCAAGGCGATCTGAATTCTCCTAAGTGGTTACTATATTCAGGAGGGTTTTTCTGAGCCCTCCCTGTACCAGCCATTGTGCAAATGGCTGTTTCTAGTTAGTCACTAACTCTTGTTCTTCTTAATGTCTTTCATATGTGCCTGGTCTTTCCTAATATGGCAATGTTAATTTCTTCATGCTTGGATTTCTGTGGTATCTTCCAACTGGTGAACCCTTAATTATCTTTTAAGACTCAATTGAAAATTCACTTTTTCTGTGTTGTAGGTTGAATCGTGACTCCCCAAATAGATTTAAGTCCCAACCTTCAGCACCCTTGAGGATAAGCTTCATTTGCAGACACAGTTAAGATCCTAAAACAATGACTAGTATCCTTGTAAGAAGAAAGAAATTTGGAATTTCCTTGTAAGAGGAAGGATCTTATAAAAAGAAGGACATTTAGAATTGGAGACAGGAATAACAGCAGAATTGTGGTCTGAGAATAGAAAATATATATGGTAGGATTTTTAAATGAAGACATTAGACAAAAAGAATGGGAGAAAGATAAAGAGATGGTTGGAAGGAAAAGATAAGTCCTCAAAACCACCATTACTTTGACTAAGCAATTTCATTTACCAAGAATTACGAAGAATTGGGCCTGGTGTGGTAGCCCAGCAGCTGAAATCTTCACCTTGAACGCACCGGGATCCCATATGGGTGCCGGTTCTAATCCTGGCAGCCCCGCTTCCCATCTAGCTCCCTGCTTGTGGCCTGGGAGAGCAGTCGAGGACGGCCCAAAGCCTTGGGACCCTGTACCCATGTAGGAGACCGGCAGGAGGCTCTGGGCTCCTGGCTTTGGATTGGCTCAGCTCCAGCATCGTGGCCACTTGAGGAGTAAATCAACGGATGGAAGGTCTTGCTCTCCATCTCTCCTCCTCTCTGTATAGCTGACTTTGCAAAAAGAATAAAACAAATCTTTTTAAAAAATTACAGAGACTTGTAAAAGTTTTAAAAGAAATGAGGAACAACACAGGAGTTGTTAAATTCCACATCTGTAAGTATACGGCTAATGGTTATAAGATAACAACATTACAACATTCTTAACAGAGAGAGAGGTTTATTTTTTTTCACTTTTGAAAAAACAGTTCTAGGGGCAGGCACATGGACTTAACCAGCTAATCCTCTACCTCCACGCGTGAGGATCCCATATGGGTGCTGATTTGTGTCCCAGTTGTTCTATTTCCCACCTAGCTCCCTGCTTGTGACCTGGGAAAGCAGTGGGAAAGTTCTTGGGACCCTGTACCCACGTGGGAGGCCTGGTGGAAGTTCCTGGCACCTGGCTTTGGAATGGCTCAACGCTGGCCACTGCAGTCATTTGGGGCATGGACCAGCAGATGAAATATCTTTCTCTGTTTCTCCTTCTCACTCTAAATTTGCCTTTTCAATAAAAATAAATAAAAATTTTAAAAAGTTTTAAAACTCTAAAATTATAAGGGTAATATACAGCATAGCATATCAACTCTAAGTATAAACATCACATAGTAAAGAAAATATCGTTAGCAGGAAACAGTACATTGTCAGATTCTGAAAGTTCTTTTAAGTGTCCCCTCCCAATGATCCTCCCTTCTCCACAGAGAATAATCTTCTGATCAGTTGGTTTGCTCTTCAAACACAATGTCCTATACATATATATATACTTACATATTACACTATGAACAACCTACACACATATACACACATGTGTATGCACGTTCACACACATGTGCGTGTATATGTACTCACATGTGCATATCAGCACATACAGACGCACGCATGTGTATGCGTGTGATTGTATTTGTATATAATAATGTACATGTGTATATAATTTTTTGGGGCTTCTTCGATTCAGCATTATGTTGTATAGTTCATCCATGTTGTGTATGAAATAAATTTGCTCTTTTAATTTCTCAGTCTTTTCCTTCAAGGTTAGTTCTATTTTTTACCTTGTTTCAGAAGACTTTGCCTTCCTCCAAATTTTAGAGATGCTTATCATTTTCTTCACGTTTTATTGTTTTGCCTTTCACATTTAGATCCATAATCCAGCTGGAATTCAGTTTTGTAATTACTAAGAGGTGGCAGATTAAGTTATATTAATGCTGTCTTCAGTCAATAAAAAGATTAGCTCCCAGTTCATCCTCATATTATCTTCTAGAATAGATTCTATTATTATGGCTTTGTATTAAAATGAATAATATGTTTATATTTGCAACATTTTAAAAGAGAAAGAGTTTTGTTCATGTCGTTATGAAAACCAAGTTGATTTTTTCAAAAAAGTTTCTGTTAGCATCCAGTTTGAGGATTTAGGTCCAGAACAGACTGTACCACAACTACTGCGTTTCACTTGCCAAGTGTTTTAGGTACGATGATGAAAGTCAGGACGAGGCCGCGTGATGGATCAAAGAAAATGGACTGAAGCACTCCCCAGGGTCCCAGGAGGATACGACCCTGTGAAGTCTACAGCTCATCTTTGTATTGGAAAGACAACAATGTCTCAAATATTCTCCTGGAGACACTGTATTTGCCACAATCAGCCATCTCTAAGATGGACTCCGTATCCGCTCTTCCACGCTTTTGATCACACTTTCCCCAGGATCGGATTGGCTATCCGACCTTGGCTTATCCATCCAGCCTCTTTCCTGGCCACGAGAATTCTGTTCTGCCGCTGCAGATGCTGTGGTTGGGAACCTATCCACTGCACGCCACTCATGTCTGGGGAGGCTCCCGTTTGCCTTCCAGGATGTGGCATTCCTTCATTCATAAAGCTTAGCTCCTGGGAAGTGCTCAACAAATGTAGGAATTTTTGAAATTTTTATAACCAGTAGAATCAAAAGTATATTATATTGAAAAACTGATGGTTGAGATATGCATTCGTTGGACGGATAGATGAATGGGACAGTCACTTTGAGCAGCTCTCCCCTTGAGAGGGTTTAGAACATTACTGACAAAACCTGGAGAAAGTTTCACTTTAGATGACGCTGGAAGTAACCACCCGTTTTGTCTCCTATCTTCACCTTCTTCCTGGGCAGAGTGAAGTAATCGACTAGCTCGGGGTTCGCTCCGCCGAGGCAGATCAGCTAGTTTGGGCTGGACGGCTTCACCCCGGAAGTGCGTTGAAGGCCGTTGTGGTCAGTGGTTTTCTCTGTCCGCGGCCAGGACGGGTGTGGGTCCTGCTGCCGACATGGCCGACCCGGACCCCCGCTACCCGCGCTCCTCGATCGAGGATGACTTCAACTACGGCAGCTGCGTGGCCTCTGCCAGCTTGCACATCCGGATGGGTAGGTGGCGGCCGGCCGCGCCTCAGGCCTGTGCAGGTGCAGGGAGGGCTCCCCGCCGGCCGCCCTGTCCCCTCTGTCCACCCGGGCGCAGGGAGGACGGCTGCGGAGAGCGCCTCTCCGGACGCCAGGAAGGGACCGGGCAAGAAGTTAGGTTTGTGTTGGAAGTCAAGTGCGGGCTGTGGTCGTTGTGCGCGTCCGGGGGTCGCCCGCCCGCTCTTTTGGGATCCAGGTCGTTTTGTCTGCGGGGCGCCCGCCGTGAGCTCCGTGAAGGAGCAGCGGCTTCCATCCATCCTGTGCACGGAGGCGTGGGCTGGACCTGGAAGCTTCCCCAGTCAGGATTTCATGTCACAGATTCTTGTGCAGTTCCTAAGAACGACGGTGGCGTTTTTGCCAGGGTAATTCATTACCCACACTTCTTCAGCTGTTTGATTATTTTCAGTTTCTGTGGCATTTGGCATTGGTTCTGGAAATGGAATTGTAATGATCGTTCTGATACCTTAAGCAGCTTGGGGGTGGGGGGCACTGCTATGTTGTTAACAGACTAAACCTCTGTCTGCAGCGCCAGCATCCCATGTGGGTGCTGGTTCATGTCCCACTCCTCTACTTCCCCATCCCGATCCTTGTTAATGGCTGGGAGAGCAGTGGGCGGTGGCCCGAGGCCTTTGGCCCTGCCACACAGATGGGAAACCCGGAAGAAGCTCCCGGCTCCTGGCGTCGGATCAGCTCAGCTTTGCGGCCACTTTGGGAATAAACCAGCGAATGGAAAATCTCTCTCTCCCTCTCTGCAACTCTGTTCCAAGTAAAATAAATAAATCTTAAACAAACAACAAAAAACTCGATGCCTACCATCAGTATTGATGAAACTGAATTCTGAAATTATTTGTCAAGTAAGCTCAGCTCTTTAAAAAAATATACAGTTTGTTTATTTCTTTGAAAGGCAGAATTACAGAAGAAGAGAGATTTTCTATTCGCTGGCTCACTCCCCAGATGGCTGCACCTGGAGCTGAGGTGAAGGAAGCCAGGAGCTTCTTGCAGGTCTCCCACATGGTTACAGGGTCCCAGGGAGTTGGGGCATCTTCCACTGCTTTCCCAGGCACACTACCAGGGAGTCAGAATTTGAACTGGTGCTCAAATGGGATGCAGGTGTTGCAGGTGGAGGCTTAGCATGCTATGCCAAAGCACTGTTCCCAAGTGGTAAAATACATATAACAAAAAATGTATCATTTTAACAAATTTCCAAAGGTTTATTTATTTGAAAACCAGAGTTACAGACGGAGGAATAAATAGAGGTCTTCATTCATTGGTTTACTCCCAGTTGGCTGTAACCACCAGGGCTGAGCCAGGAGCCAGGAGCTTCTTTCCTGTCTCCATGTGGGTTCAGGGGCCCAAGCACTGTGGCTGTCCTGCACCATTTCCCCAGCATACTAGCAAGGAGCTAGATCAGAAGTGAGCAACTGGAACTGGTGCCCATGTGGAATGCCAGTGCTAAAGGTGGCAGCTTAACCTATGCCACACCACTGGCCCCAATTTTAACCATTTTAAAGTGCAGGGTTCAGTAATGTTAACATATATTCATATTGTTGTGCCTCCAATCTCCAGTTTTTAAAAGTTATTTTTATTTATTTGAAAGGCAGAGAAAGACAGAGACATCTCCCATTGCTGGTTCAATCCCCAAATGTCCACAGGACCAAGAGCTGGACTCTGACCCGTGTACTCTGAGATAAGACACAGGTGCCTTGAGTGCTGAGTCAGGTGCCTGGCTCACTCTAAACTTTCTTATTTTGTGAAGTCAAATTCTACATCCATTCAATAACAAATCTCCATTCCTTCTTCCCCAAGCCCCAACTTTTTCTCTCTGTGGATTTGACTTCTCAAGATGCAAGTGAAACAAGTTATTTGCTTTCTTGTATGATTGGCTTATTCCAATTAGCATTTCTTCAAGTTGCATCCATGTTGTAGCATGTGCCAAAATTTCCTGTTTAAGGATAAATAACATGTTTTTGTACATGACAGATTTGGTTAGACATTCCTCTCTAGGTGAAATATTTGCATGGCTTGTTTCTCTTGGTGAATGTTTATGAATATCGGTGTGCAAATGTCTCTTTAAATCCCATCTTAATTCTTTTTTGAGTGTGTCCCTAACAACACCATTGTATTGTAATTCTGTTTTTACATTTTTAAAGCTTTATTTGAAAGGCAGAATTACAGAGAGAAAAGGAGAGACAGAAGGAGGGGTCTTCCATCTACTGGTTCACTCTCAAAAGACTGCAACAGCCATAACTATGCCAGACCAAAGCCAGGAGCCTGGAGCTTCTTCTGCGTCTCCCATGTGGATGTAGGGCACAATGTCTTGAGCCATCTTCTGTTGCTTTCCCAGGCAGGAAGTGGGACTGGAAGTGGAGCAGCCAAGACTCCAGGCAGTACCGATAGGGGATGCCAATACTATGCCAAATACCTGTCCTTATACCTTGGATTTAAGAATACCAACAGGGCCCGGCGCGGTGGCGCAAGTGGTTAAAGGTCCTCGCCTTGCATGCCCAGGATCCCATATGGGCACCGGTTCTATCCCGGCAGCCCCGCTTCCCTTCCAGCTCCCTGCCTGTGGCCTGAGAAAGCAGTCGAGGACGGCCCAAGGTTTTGGGACCCTGCACCCGTGTGGGAGACCCGGAAGAGGCTCCTGGCTTCGGATAGGCATAGTATCGGCCGTTGCACTCACTTGGGGAGTGAATCATCGGATGGAAGATCTTCCTCTCTGTCTCTCCTCTCTGTATATCCGCCTTTCCAATAAAAAAATAATAAAAATAAATCTTAAAAAAAAAGAATACCAACAAATATAGTTTCTCATGTTTAAAGTGCAGTTTCCACAGTATGTACCTAAACATTTATTTAGCCATTCTCACTTGCTGGTTATTGCCTTGGTTTCTTTGTGTTTAGTCAAGCAGTCCTTCAGACAACATCCTTATCTTCATGTTTTTCCAAGTATTGCTGTTGGATGATTTTTAGAAGTGACTTTACAGGGTCAAAAGAAAGTGTGTATTTTGATGTCAGTATTCACTCTCCAAAGCATACATTATATGAGAGTACCTTTTCTCTAACTCTCACTGACATTGGGTATCATCTCTCTCTCTCTCTTTTTTTTAACTTTGGGAATCTGATAGATCAGAGGGTAGCAGATATTCTTTACAAAAGGCAAGTGCTATGTATTTTTAGCTTGGTAAACCATATGGTCTCTGTCTCAACTTATCTTGGCCATTGTGCACAAATCCCCTTAGAGGGTACAGTTACAGGAGTGAATGCGATGCGACTGAGGTCCAAAAACACTTTATGCAGAAATTCAGCAAGTGTGCTGAATTTGGGCCCAGGGGCCACAGTTTACTGACTCTTGCAGCAGATAAGATATGGTATCTTCCTTCTATTTGCGTGTTTTTGGTTATGTGAGCGAAGGTGGACATTTTCCTTCATTCACAAAGCTTGATTGAGGTCTGTACAAACAGCAGGAGTGTAGCCCAAGCAGTGTCTCAGCCCTCTGGAGGTCAGGACTCTGAGAGCAGGCCGACAAGGTGTTTCTGGAGGATTCCAGTGAAGACTGGTCAGAACTGCGGCCCCCTGAAGGGTCTCTTTCTAGAATGTCATGCACCTGTTCTTGACAGGCGGCTCGTTCCTTACACAATGGATCTTTGCATGTGGAGACTTGAGTTTCCTCATAACATGGCAGCTGGGTTTCCCCAAAGAACCAAGGCAAGAGCTGCAGCAGCACCTCTGAGGACCAGCCTTGCAGATCACACATCACATCTTCTAAATGCTGTTTATTAGAAACAAACCCTTCAGCTAGTCAGTACTGAAGGGCAGGGATTTAGGCTTCAAATTCTGAAAAATGAAGTCGCTTGTAGCATATTTTTAAAAAAGATTTATTTGCTTATTTCAAAGGCAGAGAAATAGAGTGTGTATTGCCGTCCACTGGTTTACTTCCGCATGCCCACAGCCACCAGGACTGTGCCAGGCTGAGGTCAGGAAGCTTAGAATTCAATCCTGATCTCCCACGTAGGTGGTGGACACTCAGACAATTGAAGCGTCCATGCCTCCTGGCAAGCATGAGCAGGAAGCTGACTTAGAAGCAAGAGCAGAGAGGCTGGACTCAGGCAGGCACTCTGACATTGGATGTGGGCACCCCAAGGGGTGGCTTAACGCACTATGCCACAGTACCTGCTGAGACAGAGCACTGCTGATTTACTTCGGAAGTGACTTTCAAAGGAACACTTACCCCAGGAATATAGTTAGGATAGGCCAAAGACAATGTCATGTTTTCTTTCACTGGATAAAAACACTTTAGGAACTTTTACTGTCTGCTTAAATACACTATTCTGTTTGTGTCTCATGTATTCTGCTTCAGCATAATTTCTTTTGAACAAAATTTACCACTCATTAGTCCAATATAAATTTTTTAAAAACCAAATAAAGTTTAATGACTTTTTAATCTGTGCCATCCACTAGGCTGGGTGCCAAGTGAATATTAAAAAAAAAAAAAACAACAAAAAAACAAAAACATCTTGCTCCCTGTTGGGATTAGGAAGCGTCTACACTTTGTGACCTAATGGAATGAAGACCAGAGCAGCTTACTGGTTTAAAGTGGCCAGAGATATGTTTAAGGTCCTTTGAGAACATGGAGGAAGAACTCATTCAGGCTGGGGAACTGAGCAAGGCCGAATTTTGAGGGAGAAGCAGTAGTTAGCTAACAGTGTGTGGGAAGGAATGTGTGGTTAGTGTGTGCACAGAGAGAAGAAGGTGAGAACAGTTACTCATGCTTTATTTCTGAAGGTATTATGGGTTTTGGGAGGTCACTTTATTATTTATATCATCTGTACGTCAGAAAGCTTTAATAATTATTTTAAATGATTAATTATGTGTTATTTGATAATAAATATGTAAAAATTATTCAGCCTTGGCATTAATTTCCAGATGTGGGTGATATTCTGGGAGAATTTTCTATTCTATAGTAACTGGAGGCACAGATACTGTGAGACATAAAAAGTAGTTGAATGAAAATCTTCTTTGCTTTTTAAGGATAAGTTTCATTTTGGTGAAACACTTTTACTATTATGGAAATGAAAACTTAAAAAAATATTTAGAGGTATTTGGCAAAGCAGTGAAGGTGGTATCTCACACTGCAATGCCTGGTTTGAGTCCTGGCTCCACTACTTTCGACTGAGTGCCAACGTGTGCCATGGGAGGTAGCAGGTGAATCCTTAAGGACTTGGCACCCTGCTACCCTGTGGGAGAGCTGGATGGAGTTCTGGGCCACCAGCTTCAGCATACCCACCACTGGCTGTTGTAGGCCTTTAAGGGGTGAGTTAGCAGTCCAGAGATCTCTCTGAGTTTGCCTCTCTTTCAAATCAATGAAAGTTCACTCCCCAATGAACTCAATGGCCAGAGCCTGGCCAGTCAGAAGCTGGGAGCAATTAGCTTCCTCAAGTTCTCCTACATGGCTGCAGGGGCCAAAGACTTACACCATCCTCTGTTGCTTTCCCAAGCCATTAGCTGGGAGCTGGATCAGAACGGAGCACCTGGGACTAGAACTGGGGCCTATTTGGGATGCTGGCACCACAAGTGGCAGTTTAGTTTGCTACGCCACCATACCAGTCCATAAAATAAAATATTTTTAAATGTATGAAAACTTCTTTTTTTTTTTTAAAGATTTATTTTTATTATTTTTCATTGGAAAGGCGGATATACAGAGAGGAGAGACAGAGAGGAAGATCTTCCGTCCGATGATTCACTCCCCAAGTGAGTGCAACGGCCGATACTATGCCTATCCGAAGCCAGGAGCCTCTTCCGGGTCTCCCACACGGGTGCAGGGTCCCAAAGCCTTGGGCCGTCCTCGACTGCTTTCCCAGGCCACAGGCAGGGAGCTGGAAGGGAAGTGGGGCTGCCGGGATTAGAACCGGCGCCCATATGGGATCCCGGGCGTGCAAGGCGAGGACCTTTAACCACTTGCGCCACCGCGCCGGGTCCGAATGTATGAAAACTTCTTATATCTACCTGTACGCCTTCTGTTTGCTTTTAAGGGTGCACACAAAAATTTATTTAAAATGTTTTATTTTTTATTTTTTGCTTTAATGTATATTCTGTGTATAAGTAGAAACCTAATAATTTCCTTTTATTCTGATAAGAAAGCATTTACCTTCCAGCCTATTAACTTAATTTTTAAAGCTGTCTTGGGAAAATAAATCCCTAACAAAGTTTTAAATTACTTTTGGAAGTTTTTTATCTAGTATTAGTGCAGGTCACATTATTTGGATTAAGGAATTTCATTTTGCTGTTTGAAGGTAAATGTTAAAGAATATAAATAACATATATATATTTTTTCTTTTAGCCTTTCTAAGAAAAGTATACAGCATCCTTTCCCTGCAAGTCCTTTTAACCACAGTGACCTCTGCAATCTTCTTATACTGTGAACCCATGAGGGTATATGTTCATGCAAGGTAAGGGATGAGACGATTATGAATCATTTTCAGACATGGTATCTGATCAGAAAGTCATTTAAAAAAAACCTCACTTTTTCTATCAAACTTTGAGGTTGAAACATAGGAATGTTTCATTATCTAACCAGATTAGTTTGGTTTTTTTTTTTTTTTTTTTGGATGAAGAAAAATGTTCCACCACACAGCCTTTACCTCTCAGTTGTTTAGCGTAGGGTAAACCTGCATCTCTTGGAATAGGATTAAGAGTGTTAATTCATGAAGTTTTTCAAGTTATGCCTTGTCTCCAAAGCCTAAGACAGTGATTAAAAAACAAAGGCATTTAAAAAGTGTGAATTACTTTTTTTTTTGGAAGAGTTACTTTATTTTTATTGGAAAGGCGCATATACAGAGAGGAAGATCTTCCGTCCGCTGGTTCACTCCCCAGGCGGCCGCAACGGCTGGAGCTGAGCCAATCCGAAGCCAGGGGCCTCTTCCGGGTCTCCCATGCGGGTGCAGGGTCCCAAAGCTTTGGGTCATCCTCGACTGCTTTCCCGGGCCACAGGCAGGGAGCTGGAAGGGAAGTGGGGCTGCCGGGATTAGAACCGGCGCCCATATGGGATCCCGGGCGTGCAAGGCGAGGGCCTTAACCACTGCGCCATCGCGCGGGGCCCGTGAATTGCTTTTAATTTCAATTTATGATTAGGAAATTTCATTGAGAAACTTTCAAAAGAACTCTAATTGATTCATGCCTAACTGTAGATTATCACCTTCAACATAATTACTTCTGTGGCTAAAAATACTAGTTTCTTTATATTAAAGGAAAAGAAGAATAAAGAATGAATATTTTGTTAGACATAGAGAATTTCTCTTCTTGCTCCTCCCATCCAAAGGAGAATCTTAAATTGACAGTTTGCTATTTGTACTAAATGCTCTAAAAATGTTAAATTTAACATTCATTACCTAATTTCTGAATTGTACTTTAGTTACAAAAATAGTATGCTAATAACTGTAGTATGCTAATTATAAACATTATTCAAACTGGTAGAAGTTCAGAAGTCAAAAGGAAGTCTTTGCTCATTACTCTGTGCTTCTGCTCTGTCCTGCTGCTACGTCACACCATGCACATTCTCTAGGTATCAGTGTAATCTCTTTTGACAGTTTGGTGTGAATCAGCCTCGTTTTTTCCTTTGTACTTTTAATTAACAAATAGAATAAACAAGTTTTATATGATTCATGGTATTTTTTAAACTTGAAATACTTTTACTGTTATGTCTTTCAGTCCTGCCATAATTTTGGTGTCTGCTCTTGGATCTCTGGGCATGATATTTGCATTGATTTTAAACAGACACAAGCATCCCCTGAACCTGTATCTTCTTTTTGGATTTGTGAGTACTTCGACAATGCCTAATCTGAATATTAAATATATTTATTTAACTGAGTGCATATTTGATTGAATGACAGCAACATTAAGAGGTTTTTATGAGTATTTTGGGAAATCACTTGTAATTTTGTAGTCTTTAGAATTTTAACTTGCTTGCTAGCTTTAAAGGTATTAGTTTAATATTAGGATATAGTACAAAAAACATTGAAGTAGAATTAGTGACCTGGCTCTGATTCTGTGACATCTGACAAGGCATTTAGCCTTTCTGTACCTAAGTTTTCTCATATGTAAAATGATGCAAAAACAGATAACCCTTGTGAAGTACTTCTCTAATTTTTATCTGTTAAAATCTAAACTACCACCTCTAAAAACACAGTCTTAGAATATGACCAGCATAGCTATGTATTTTTTTTAAATTAGTTTTTTCTTCCTATATCCATTATGACTTTGGGTACTGACCTAAAATTTTACTTCAAAACATTTGAAACTGATAAGAATATCTGCAGTCAAATAAGCAAAAAAGCTGTTGATCAGACTGAAATGTTAACATGACCAGAGTTAAGCAAAGTTGGTGGATTCTGATAATGAGCTTTTTTGGCTTTAGGAAAGAAAAGCTCAAAGTTGAAACTTTGAAAGTTTCAACTACTGTAAAGATGAATTATTCAACTAAATTGTAAGTTCTTTTGCTTATAAAGTTAGTAATACTAATATTTATTTATAAATACTAATTTATTTCAAATAATGGGAGTTTTTTAAAGAGACCATCCTCAAACTCAACTGGCTTCAAGAAGAGGAACAGCAGGAAGGTTCTGGAAAAGATGCTGCTGTAGGATATGCAGAGGCAGGAATCTGTGATCTCGCTTTCCCTTATTCTGTTATCCCTCTTCCCTGCCTCACTCCTGTCCTTATGTATTGTTTTCCTTTTTCCATCTTTTAATTTTAATGAGGTACATTGTAGGCTCCAAAGTACTTTGAGTTCATTTCCCTTTTAGCTTTAACTTTCTCTGTCATTATTTCATTCTTTGAGTTCAAATCCCTGAGTAAGAAAGAATCTGACTAGCACAGGGTTTCTTTAATCATATTACAAATATCAAGAACTGTATAAACATGTTGCCTGTGTCTGTTGGGGTGAGTGTCGTAGGCTACTGCTTGTCATGGCAGTTCTATATCAGAGTGCCAGGTTTGTTTTTGCTTTTGTTTCTAAGCAGTGTTTCTACCATGTTGAGGCATGTAGGTTTGTTTTTTTAGGTATGGTGAATGTAGCAAAAAAAAAATGTTTTAAAGCACACCGAGGTCATCAATTTTGCCTGTCCTCAGAAGCAGTGCAGGAAATGCTCCCTGGGCTATCTGGGTGGAGCTCTGGGTTCCCAGTTTCTGTTGACCAAGCCCTGGCTGTTGTGGGCATTTGGGAAGTAAACCAGCAGATGGCAGGTTGATTCTCTTGCTCTCTCTGCCCTTCAAGTAAAATAAATAATGTATTGAAATACATTTCTATTATCTCTACCAACCCATTAAAACATTCATATCACTTTGCTCTAATTCTGGTAATTTCTTGATTTCAAGTAGAATGGGGTACCGGAAATGCTTCTCCTGGGCGTGTGACTATGCAGCTACTGTTCTTTCTTCTGGCTTTATTTTTGTCCTACAGTCTATCAAATGGTTGATAAAATCCAACTAAAGTAGGCATATTAGACAAAATAAAGATAATGTTATTAAGAGAACAAACAGGACAAGGCTCAATGTCTTCAAATATTCAAATATAGATTCTGCTATTTGTAACATGGCTATAAGGACAGGCTAAACAAGATAGTTTCTCTTTTCTATGAAATTTTGACTGACTAGTGAAATTGTCAAGGGCACAGGCTTCTGTATGGTTTAGGCATTCCTAAAGTATGCCACAGTGTGACACAGCCCAGCATTATGTTCACACAGCAGCCAGTTAGAGGAGAAAAAGGGCAAGCTTTTTGCTTGTGCAGCATTGTCTGGAAGGTATATTCCGTTCTACTCACCTTCCATTAGCTCAGTATAGTCAAATGATCAGACCTAGTTACAAGAGAGTCTAAAAAAACATAACATTTAATCTTAATAGCCAGGTGGTCAGCTGAAAGTTCTATTACTGCAGAAGATAGATTGAACGTTGGGAGACAATTTTAAGACTCCATCACATCAGTGTACCACCTAAATATTTCATTCTTCCTATATTTGTATGAGATATTGATTTTTTTCTAAATGTGTACATGATTTATAAAATGAGTGAGGAGACATTTTTTATATTATTCCATAGTCTTCCTGCCACAAATCTGATTAGGTCTTAAAGACTCATAGAGTCACAGGATCCACATATTCTTGCCCAATACAATGAGGTCTTATTTTCTATTTGGTGAGCTTGGTAACTGTCTCATATACTTCATACGGTTGTTTTTAATCTAAAAGGAGATTATATATTAGGGATCACATTGAACTGCTAAAAATTAGAAAAGGTATATAAGCTAGTGTTTTACACGCATTAATTTCATACTGTGTTTTTTAGACACTGTTGGAAGCTCTGACTGTGGGCGTTGTTGGTAAGCCATCATTGTATTTCTTTGTGTTGAAACAATGGGAAAATCTTTTTGGTAAAAAAACATTGGGGCTTAACATGTCAAACTGTGTTTTGAGCCATGAACTTTCATCACATAGCTTAGCTCCTCTAAAATCACCCTCATTGAATCATGTTTTAATACTGTCTCCTACTACCAAATGGTATGACAGAAGTAATAATTTCTTTTTGTGTTTCATTCTAAAGATATATTTGAAGGCCAAGGATCTGTTGTTGCTTGATGTGCTTTATGTAATGCCTCAAGTAAGAAAGTTCAAGAAACTAACAATAAAAATTCTGTTTTAAAATGGTTAACTGTGGCTACTAAATGTTCACCTGTGTAGCTAATATAATTATCCTTTCCTGTTTTGTCAGTTTGTAACTATTCTGTGCATTTTAAAAATCTTAAATATGTACCCCTATTTTGTTGAATCTTTACCTTTTTTTTTTTTTAAATACTGAAACAGGCAGGATTAAAGCTTTTAAACATAGACAGGAAGCAATACTCTTTACTTAGTATAAGAATAATTTATTAATGTTCCTGTTAATGTTATCAAGTCTATCTCACCGCTCGCCAACTCCCCACATCATCATCAGCACCACTTGTAAGGGATGTAGAAGAGATGCATTGTAAGACTGTTAGAACTATAGCTAGAAATTCATGAGTGAAGTGATCTTAGAACGTTAGTTATATGATCTTTTCCATCTGGAAGCAAAAATAAGTTCTTTTATATTTTCTGCGTTTATCTTTTATGTGTTTAATCCTGCAATGGCATAAATGGAAAAATCCAACCTGTAGCATTTAGGAATAAAAGTAATATGGATAATTAATTCCTGGAAAAATAAAAACTACTTACTGGACCTCCTTTAAATAGGTTAAAATTTAGCAAGCTATTAAAATGTTAAGAAGCTTCACATTAATAGTTATGGTCAATCTGGTGATCATTCTAAAGTTACAGAAGGGAACTTGCTACACATCCAGCAAAGCCCATGGCTTTGTTTCAGTTCTCTGTAATAGCATGTGAGATTCCTGTCAGCCCCAATATTTTTGCCCAATTGCCTTGGATTGGGCTGAAGAATTGAGTGCAGCCTACCATGTAATTGCTAGAATTGGTGCTATTCTCCAGGAATTGTCAGTCAGCTACAATACCCAGAATGATAATCTGCAATGAACAATCCCCATGGATGATGATAAACTATAGTTGAGGTAAAAATGAATGAGAGTCACTCCCAGAGCCCGAACACTCCTAACTAGCTACCACTAATCATCTCACTAACATTTGTAATAATAGATGTTATTTTGTGTGAATGAATTTTTGGAGCTTGTATATTGCATTATGGATATGGTTTTACTCAATTACACATATTCAAGGCTAGGTAAGGACTCTTTATAATTATTTTTATTGGTATGTTGTGAAGGAGAAAATAAATCATTTCTGTTTATAATGCTAGAATCAGCTGTTTTATACAGTGTACATGGATTTTAATCAAATGTTTTAATTTTACAGTTACTTTCTATGATGTATATATTATTCTGCAAGCCTTTATACTGACTACCGCAGTATTTCTTGGTCTAACTGCATATACTCTGCAATCCAAGAGAGATTTCAGCAAATTTGGAGCAGGGTAAGTATTATATCCTTGGATGTAATGGATGTCTTTAATATTACAGGTGGTTTTGAGAGAAGTGCTATTCTGTTAGCCTGGAGTACTGCTTTTCCAAATAGAGGGTAGATTATTCTCTAAATACTAGTTCTGGGCCCTACACTTGCAAATGATTCAAGGAGATGGCAAGTGGCTTTGTGGCATTTGCTTCTCTTGTGTAGTGAAAAGGAAGTGATGAAGAAAGAGAGTAGGAAGCAGGAGAGGAAGGAAGGAAAGGGAAGGGAAAGGAAGAGTAAACATGGACGAAAGCTTACTGTTGCAACCCCCTCTTTCCAATTTCCCCCCACTTTGTTCTTATCTCGCCCCACCCCCACCGCCCTGGCCCTGAGCCCAGATGATTAGAAATCTCTCTTGGGATACGGTTGAGCAGCCGACACGAACTACCATTAGTATTGTACTAGTTAGTTTTATCAGAATGGAGTTTGAATCAGGGAGATATTTTTCTCCCTTTTCTTGACATGCTCCCTGTTGAATTGTGTGATATATACAATGAAATGTCTGCTCTGTTTTCTCATCCAAGTCTCCAACCTCTCCCCTACCATCCATTCCAGTATGTCTCTCAAAATTCTGTCCTGGTAAACAGCCTCTCCTATAGTTTAGCCTCTTCATAATAAATTTGTACTTATTTACACAACTGATACCTGCAGTTATTATATATAGATCCGAATATTTCTGAGATCTCTACATCTGTGCCTGTTGTGTATGACTGATCCTTATACTTTTTTCCTTGCATGTTTGGTTAGTTTGAACTTTAAAAATTATTTGTTGAAGGTTTGGAGACAAAGGCTGAAAGTACATTTTATTTTGAGTTTTTGGGTGTGCTGCTGTCCAGCATCCAGGGAAGCTATTAAATTACATTCACTTGAAACTAAACACATGACCTAGGATGGTCCTCAACCACCCAGGTGTTGTGATTTTGGAATATAAATTGGAGAACAGCTTATAATCACGACTTCCCAGGGACATTGTCTTCTCTCCTTGTCTTGTCCTTCCTTGGTCCCTGGATGGGGATGGGAGATGATAAATGGCTTGCCCTAACATTAAGTGATAGGCTTTTGACAAATCCAGCTGCCATGCCATGTTACTATTTTCAGTTTGATTTTACCTATATTTTAACTTGATACTTATCAGTTATTTGATGGTTTTACGAAGATATTCTTGGGCTGGCATGTGGTATAGTGAGTTAAACTACGACTTCTGTTGCCGTCATCCTGTATCAGAGTGCTAGTGTGAATCTTGCCTGCTAAAATATTGTTTGGTTTCTTTTTAATCCATTATTTGATTAGTTTTTTGGGGGATGGGTAGTAAGTGTTCTTAACCTTGTTTGCTGTAGTACTGGAAGCATGTGGGTTCTGCCTACAATGCCGTCATCCCATATGGACACCAGTTCTAGTCCTGGCTGCCCCACTTCCCATCCAGCTCCCTGCTTATAGCCTGGGAATGTAGCAGAACATGGCTCAAGTCCTTGGGCCCCTGAGTATGGTATACCCAGAAGAAACTCATGGTGCCAGGCTTCAAATCTGCTCCATTCCACCACTGCAGGCATTTAGGGAATAAACCAGGAGATGGAATATCTGTCTCTCTTTAGGTCTTGCCTTCCCTATGCAACACTGCCTTCCAAATAAAAATAAATCAATTTTTAAAATACTAGAAACTAGTAAAATAGAAAAATGGTAGAAAAATATACTGGGAAACACACTAGGAAAATACTAGGTGATATAAAATTGATCATGGCGCTTTTTATTAAAACCTATCGACACTTCATTACTGCTCACTGGGCATGTCCCAATTCACCATTAAAATGCATTTAAAGTTACCGAATATTACTGTGCAATGATTCTCTGACAAAAAGTCTTAACAATAATTGTATATTTACCAATACACCAAAGATTGAGATATTTAAAAGTAGCATTTTAACATTATTTTAAGTAGAATTTAATGTTTAATTATTAAGAACGCCAAAAGCTAAAAAAGATGTAGAGACTTAGGCCTATGTGGGATACAAAGAATGAGCAGAAGCAGTAATTGCAAAACACTTTCTTCAGAAAGACTTACTGGCTACTTATAGGATGTGGCGGAAACTCCAGGAGTAGTTGTTAAATGTGTGAACGTGCAGCTGTAGCAGGCAGTGGTGGCAGTGCTGCATATACCCACTTGTAGCGCTCATGGTTTTTTTTTTTCAAAATCATTATTAATCCTGTAACAATTTTGCCGTACATATAATTAAATGTCACAGCTACATATGTTGCTATGGGAACTTGTTATTGGTGTTCTGGAGCTGACTCACACCGCTTTCAAGAATTTTTGGAGTTATTCAATTGTTGGAAGTTTAAATATAAGCCTAGTGGAATTATTTAATCAAACACATCAGGAATTACTACAAACTGTGACGTGTTCCTTCCCCCAGAGACCAGTTTACTTGTATATTACTGGTAATACAATTAATATGTACATACATGTATTTTATGTATAGCATATGTTATATACTAAAGTTTGTAATTCTGTATTATAAATTACTTGATGTGAAGTATTTGTGCTTCTTATTGGCATAAAAGAAGATCAAGTTTATTTTGTCAGTCATGTATGGTGAGGAGTAAAAATGATAAAATCAGCCTCATATCCATGGCATTTCTCATTAAGTCTTACCTATATTCTTGGAAACTTTGCTCTTTTGTTTTTAAATGTTTAATAAGAAGTTACAACGTAGACTGTATTCGCAAGATTAGAGTTTTAAATCTTTACCTGGTACTATATTTACAAAAGATAGCTTCATGAACTGAAAACCCCAAGTTCTTACCAGAAACTTATAAAACATGCCTCTGAATTTAAATAACCATTTACCGTATGTATCCTGAAGTTCCTAAGTGAGGTCATGTCTCATATTTGATAGCAGAACACTGACTCTCATATTTAATAACCAATGTTTATCTTTTTTAAAAAAAGCTTTATTTTATATATTTGAATGAGTTATAAGGAGAGGCAGCAAGAGATCATTCTTCTAACCTCTGGTTTATACCCCAGATGGCCACAATGGCTGGGCTGGACTAGGCCAAAGCCAGGACCCATAAACACATGGGCCCAAGCATTGGGCCATCCTCCACTGCTGTCCCAAGTGTAGTAGGGAGCTGGATCAGAAGCAGACTAGCGAGGGCTCAAAGAACCTGCATCTAGATTGGATGCCCACATCACAGGCTGAGACTTAATCCATTGTGCCACAACACTGGCCCCTAGGACTGACTTCTTACATGTTCTTTTTAATATAATCATACTTTACAGTAAAAATTGGATAGTAACTTATAAAATTGTGGCAGCAGCAAATTTACATGCATAAAATAAGTTCTTTTGCATATAAAAATAGAAAGTACTCTTAGTTAACAGATACGTCTGTTGGCATGCTAATACCATGCTTTCTTAATACAGATTTAAAATAATTCTCAAAATCACATAAGTTCTGCAACTTTGTGCTGGTTTTCAAAATTGTTTTGGCTATTCTAATTTGTTGATATTTCCCTATGCAATTTAGAATCTATTTGACAATTTCTATCCAAAGAAGAAACCCTGCTGAAGTTTTGGTTGGGATCATGTTAAATCTGTAGATAAATGTGGGGAAGACTGACATTTTATTTATATATAATATACATATTATATACATATAATTTAATTTCAGAAGTAAGGTTTGGTTGTTTGCTATGTACTAATCTTGCACATTTGCTTAAATATGCCCATAAGTATTTTATGGTTTTTGGTACTATCAACATTTTTAAGCACTATATTTTATACATTTAATTTCCCAGTATAATATTAGCTAGTATGGAAAAATACATTTTCACATATTGACTATGCTAAATAAAATCAGCTTATTTAAAAGAACAGAACATACTCAAATAACTTGCTACTATTTTAAAAATGAAATTGTTTCTCTTGTGTATATATTCTCATATATATATATTCTAGAAGGTTTGATAATGAATAATAAAGTTTATGGTAAGAGAATGTATTCTAAATTATTAAAATTTTGGTTTTATAGGCTGTTTGCTGCTTTGTGGATTTTATGCTTGGTAGGAATCTTGAAGGTAAGCTGTTTTAAAATGGTTAACTTGAACAATTCTGGTGATGTCAATATAAATAGCATCAGACACCATAATAGTTATTTTTATGATAGAACACTTAGTTACAATTTTCTAGAACATTTATATACAGAATGTTTTTGCCTTCATTGCTTTAAAAATCAAATTCTTATATTGATAACTTTTGGTCACTGAAAGAAAAATGAATGCATAAGTGAGTTACATCATTTAGACAAAGGTCTTCACTTTCAAATAGCAGCTTCTATGTGATACATTTAAATTTGAAAAGAAATACAGTTTAAAATACTTTATATTTGGAATGCTACTGTTCAAAGTCAAGTGAGTAATTAAATGGAAACCACCCATCCATTAATGTATTCATTCGTCCACCCAACCAAAGCAAGCTTAGACCTGACTTGGTTTGGTGTACTCTTACCCTCTGTGTATAAAGTTGTACACCATTATTTACAGTGTATGTAACAGACCACTGGGGGAAGTAACTTTAGTACTGTTAGTACTGTTCTTAGATACAAATGTACTTCTTTACTCTCTTGCTTCAGTCATTCTTTCACAGTGAGACAGTGGAGCTGGTCGTGGCTGCTGGAGGAGCCCTGCTTTTCTGCGGCTTCATCATCTACGACACCCACTCACTGATGCATAAACTGTCACCAGAAGAGTATGTGTTGGCTGCCATCAGCCTCTACTTGGATATTATCAATCTGTTTCTGCACCTGCTACGTTTTCTGGAAGCAATTAACAAAAAGTAACTGAAGGCCATCTCTAAAAACTGTTTCATGATGTAATAAAGCTCAAGATATAATTAAATATTATGTACGTTCATGATCCTTTATTTGTTTCTGTGTATTTCTTAGCTGTAACCTCTTATTATTCTTTATGGTATCTCACTTCTAAATCCTTGATTTAGGCACTCAAGTAAGAAAAAAGGAGCTGGCCTTGTTGTATGTTGGAAAAAGCCACCACTTGCAATGCCAGCATATCATGTGGGCACCAGTTCATGTCCTGGCTGCTCTACTTCCAATCCAGCTCCCTGCTAATGAATGTTGGAAAGCAGTGGAAGATGACTCCAGTGCTTGGGGGTCCTTTACCCACATGGGAAACTCAGAAGAAGCTCTGGGTTCCTTGCTTCGGCCTGGCACAGTCCCAGCCATTATGGCCATTTGGGGAGGGAATTAGTGGATTATTAAAGTTCTCTCTCTTGCCCTCTTGTCCTCAGTCCCTCTCCCTCTTTCTTTTAAATAAAAATACACCTTAAAAAATACCAACATTGTATTTAAATTTTTTAAATCTCAGACTAGCATATAAAGGTATTCATTTGAAATTCAAAAGTAATTTTATTAACAATTAGATTAAAATATAAACTAGTTTTTGATCATTTTAGCTCAGTGTTCCCTATATTAATGTGTTTTTGATTCTAATATGCTTTTGATTATAAAGTATTATTGTCTTTGCCATTAAAAGTATAAATATCTTTTAGAAGTAAAAAATGTAAAATAAATTCCATAGGTATTTAATATTATATTAAAATCATATTAAATGATAATGGCATTTAATTGTAAAATATTATGATTTAAATATTTCAATATTAAAATTGTATTAAATGTTAATGACATTTAATTGTAAAATGATGTATTATGATTTAAACCAATTAATATTTAATGTATAAGTGTCATTTAAAAATTAGATTATGTTGTTAGAAGACCCTAAAGACACAGGTTCATCTTTTATTAGGTTTACATAATTCAAAATAAAAGCATTTGGAAAATGGTGCCTTGTGGTTTTGTGTTGGCCTACACAGCATATTAGGTTTGTATACCAGTGAACAATGAAACATTAGCAAATTTTCTCATTGTACAGTATTCTCCCTTTATCTATGATTTCAATTTCCTCAATTTCAGTTACCCTCAGGCAATTATGTTCTGAAAATATTTAAGTGGAAAGTTCCATAAATAGTTCATATGTTTTAAGTTGTAAGTCATTATAGGAGTGAAATCCTGCATTATTCTTTCTGTCATGTCTGGGACACATCATCCCTTGATCCAATGTATATATGTTAGAATACAAGTTACAGATGCAGCAAATGGCTTCGTGATCCAGGAGCACCTGGAGTAGATGACCCTCCTGTGATGTGTCCTCAGAGGACCAGTAGTCGCCTAACTCCCTGTCATAATGCCAAAGTCATTCATCTCACTCCTGCTTTCACTGTATAAGAGGGGTGAGTACAACAGTCATGTTACAGTATATTGTTTTTGTTGTTCCCATACTGTACCTCATTTATACATTTTCCAAGATTCATTTAAAAGTTAGAACCCTCTGATTGGCTCTTCAGATGACCAAATGGCTAGGACTGGGCCAGGCCAATGCTAGGACTCCCACATGGGTGCAAGGTCTCGAACACTTGAGCCAGTTGCTGCTACTTTTCCCAAGCCATTAGTAGGGCATTGGACTAAATGGGAGTAGCCAGGTATGGAGCTGGCATCCATGTGGAAGGTTGAAGGTAGCGTAATACATTGTACCACATCAGCTCCTTAATTTATAAATGAAATTTTATTATAAGTATGTATATATGTTCAGTAAAGACAGAGTGTAAGTAGGATTTTGTACTGTCTTCAATTTATGTCATCCATGGGAGGTCTTACGATGTATACCCCCAGGTTATTACTGAGCTGTCTACTGTATTGGAGGGCTGCTATAACCAAGCAGGACAGAAATTGATTTGTCTCACAGTTTTGGAGACTAAAGATCCAACACCAAATAACTGGCAGTGGTCTATTCCGAGACCTCTTTCCTACACTATCTTGCAGTGTCTTCATATAGTCTTCCTTCCCTGAAATTAGAGCGGCTACCCAAATGGCCTTAATTTTCCTTAATTATAGTAGTATATTAATTTTCTTTTTTACCTACTGGTAAGAAATATAAGTGAAGCAGTTTTTTTTTTTTTAAATGCAGTCCACATTTTAGCTTTGGTAATGTTAAATTATGACATATTTTAACACCGCAACATTTTCGTAACAGGTTCCTTTTTCTCAGGCCAAATTTCTACATAAAGTCTTGACCTTAATCTCAGTGTTTTGGCATAGCTACTGATGCCAGCATCCCATATTGGCACTAGTTGGCTCAATCCCCAGCTGTTCCACTTCCAATCCAGATCCATGCTGACGTGTCTGAAAGTAAGAAAGATGGCCCAAATGCCTCTTTTTTGTTGAGTGAGATACCATGTGGAGTCCTAGTTGAAGCTCCTGGCTTCTGCCTGCTTATACCCGGCTGTTCTGACCATCTAAATAATGGACCAGAGGATGCAAGATCTCTCTCCTTCTCTAACTGTGACTTTCAAATAAATACACTTTTCAAAAAGTGGGGGGTGGTGAGGAGGAGGGGCTGGCCGGGTATAGTAAGCAGGATGTAGTCAATTTGAGCTATCTGAATGTCAGCTTTCTCTTATTTAATATAAAGCATCTACAGTATATCTTTGGAAAGGTGGCTAAATTGTCATTTGAAAGGATCTTTGGAAAGGTGGCTAAATTATAATTTGAAAGGCTAGGTGTATCTGTGATTGGCTTTGCAGCGCAGTGGGTTAAGTTGTGCACTGGCATATCATGTGAGCCCTGTTCCATACCCTGCTGCTCCTCTTCTGATCCAGTTCCCTGCTAATGTGCCAGGGGGGGTGTAGGGCAGACAGCCCAGGTGCTCGGCCTCGGCCACCAGCCTGGAAGACCCAGAAGGAGTTCAGGGCTACGGGTATCAGCCTGACCTCAACCTGACCGCTACAGTCATTTGGGGACGGAACCAGTGGATGCAAGATCTCTCCCTCTCTAACTTTGCCTTTTAGATGAATACATATAAAAGAAAAAATTCAATTGCTCCATGAGTACCTCCTCTCCCAAAGAAACTTGTTTTTTTTAGGACATGTTTCTTTTTTCTTAAGACATTGTAAGTTTTTTTAGTCTTTGTTAAAACAAAAACAAAACCAAACCTTGCTGCAATTTAAATTCGGTTCTTTCCACTCACTGCAGTTCCGTAAGCGAGTTAGAAAACTGAGCAGGAACTCCGCCTTCCCAGCAGCGAGTAAACCTAGGGATGAACCAGGCCATCACTGAGAACAATACTGTGCAGCCACATATTTAACACCATAAGGAGTTAGGGGGGAGGGAAGATTATCATTTGTTGAGATTTTATTACCTATGTGCCATCAATTAGACTGCACTGTTTTCACTTTAGGGAGGAAATCTAAGACAATCACTCCATCTGCATTAGTCACAAGTGCTTAAGCCGAGAATTCAGCCTGGTTCCAAGGCCTTTGCTACTGGAAGTGAACCCGGGAGGCAGCTGCTGCTGCGGACCTAGGCGGGAGCCTACGTTTAGTCCTAAGGCTGGAGCGGAAGCGACCAGACAGGTAAACCCTGGTTGGTCCGAAACGATTTGATTATTGTACCCTCTAAAACTCTTATTTGGTATGGGGAATTTGTTTTCAACTTTGGCAAGAGCTTTGGAATATAACTGACCATTTTAAACCGCATGTACTTAAAAGTGTAATTTGATGCGTTCTGTCAAGTTTGTGTATATCACTCGGGATTGGGAAAATCTACGGGTTCATCTGGACACGCCCTGTGAAGGGACGTGTGCTCTGGGATGACGTAATCTAAAATAATCCTTCAGAATCCTGAGACCCTGGGCTTCAGACCCCCCTACCTGACAGACACGGTCCTCTGGTGAGCGCCCAGGGTTGGAGTCCCAGAGCTACCGCGCCTCGTCCGAGAGGCGGACCCGCGGGCGGCCCGAGCCTCGCCCGCACACCACAGGCAATCCACCCCAAGCGACTCGCTTCCCCGCGAGGCTCCAGCCCGGCTTCCCGGCCGCCGGCTCCCGGCATGCCGTGCGCCCGGCCCGGAAGGCGGAAGTGCGGCGCTTCCGGCCGGCGCGGGCGGCTCTTGGCGGTGCGGTGCGGGCCGGCGTGCTCGGTACGGGGTGAGTGGCCGCCGCTGGTCGCGGTGGGTCGTGGGGCTTGGGGCTGGTGCACAGTTCTGCCTCAGGCGCCGGCAGTCTGTGGGCCTGTGGCGTGGAGTCTGAGGTGTTGGTGGCTGCCCTCTGGCCTCCCGCCCTCCTCAGCCCGGTGTTTTCGGGCGGCTCGCAGGCATCAGGTTGTCGCGCACAGGGCTACGCGGGAGTTTGCGATTGCTGATATTCATAATAAAAACAGGGTTCATGTAACTTACTGTGTACAAAACGCTGCGCGCTGGGGGACAGAATCGGTTGCTGTCTCTTGATGGAGCCAGTGACAGGAAAGCAACAGCAGCAAACACTTTGGGGTCGTAGCTTGTGTTTGCAGAGAGGAGGAGCCTCGGAATCGGGGCCTTTGCGAGGTCCTCGAAGCAGCAGGCTGTAGGGAGAGCGTCCAGGCAGAGGAGCGGCAGGTGTCGCCGCACTCACGTGATTCGGACGCTTTAAAACAAAATTATTTGCTTTTATTGGAAAGATAAATTTGCAGAGAGGAAAGACAGGTTTTCCATGCACTGGTTCACTCCCCAAGTGGCTATGGCGATCCAGGGTTCATGCCCCAGATGAACCGATCTGATATCAGGAGCCAGGAGCTTCTTCCAGGTCTCCCACCCCGGTGCAGGATCCCAATGCTCTGGGCTGTCCTCGACTGCTTTCTCAGACCACAGGCAGGGAGCTGGATAGGAAGTGGAGATGCTGGCACTTAAAGGCGCAGGATTAGCCAGTTGAGGCATGGCCGGGAGGTCTCAGTTTGGGTGGTTGTCAGATGTGATCGGAGCTTAGCAGCCCTGGGAGTGGAGCCTGAGATGGAATGCAGGGGATGGATCACAGATGACCTTGCAGGTGTGGAGTGTGTGAGGCTGAAAGTCACTAAGGAGTTCAGAGAAAGTCCATCTCAGGGCCTGGCGCAATGGCTCAGGGGCCAAATCCTTGCCTTGCCAGCGCAGGGATCCAGTATGGGGGGAGGTTTTGCTTTCCACTGGTTCCTCTTTTGTAGAGATCCCCGTTGGCCTAGTTTTTCCAAGAACTCACCTTTTTCCAAAAAATAGTGACTCTTTGCTTTTGCCTGTGTATCTTTGCTAACTTCCAGGTAAAGCATGGCTAAGAGCTTACGGAGTAAGTGGAAAAGGAAGATGCGTGCTGAAAAGAGAAAGAAGAATGCTCCAAAGGAGCTCAGCCGGCTTAAAAGTATCCTCCGAGTGGATGGTGATGTTCTAATGAAAGATATTAAAGACATAGCAACCGTGGTCGCACCCAAACATCACCGAGAAAAAATGGAATGTGAGGTGACAGAGGAGAAGGGTGAGTTTGTGCATTTATTTTTTTTTTTTCACTTACTTATTGAAAGGCATAGAGGAAGATCTTCCTTGCACTGGTTCACTCCTCAGGGAGAGCAGTGAAGGCTTGGTGGGCCAAAGTAACTCCATATCGGGCTTCCATGAGAAGGCAGGTGGCGGAGTGCCAGGCCATCTTCTAGCCGCGGCCCCTGCTCTCCTGGTATGTTAGCAGGAGCTGAGCAGCCAAACCAGCGCTGTTATCTAGGGTGCCCTTGTGGGAAGCGCGACCCAAACCATCTGTTCCGGAAACGGCCTCGCTTTTTCCTTTTGAAGCTGTCCTCTGGGCATCCCTGTACCAGCTTCCCTGCAGATCTGCCGTGCTGCATTTTGATGTTTTAAAGGTTTGGAATTGTATGCTGAAATGCTGTCGAGCCAGTCCATTTGAATAGGCATGTTTTGGATGGCTCAGGGCTGGTCTTTGGTACAGACACAACAGCCCGAGCGTCTCAGGAGTAGACATAGCTAGATGTGTTCTGGTTGGGACAGCAAGCAGTTCAGTAAGGGTCTCTAGACAGGATGGAAACAGAACTTTATTTTGCTTCTTATAAAGTCTTTGTTCCCTTTCCGCGAGTCTTCCACCCTGATAATTACGAAAGTTACAACATTTCATTGTAAATCATTTTGACAGAATCTGGGGACTTCTGTGTTTTAATCAGAGTAAAAATTGGAAACTTTCTGTAACACTGCTTTCAGTAGAAGAAAAGGGTCTCTTTTTCACATCTTGATGGACAAACTTGGCACCAAACTAAAGTAAGCTCTCAGAACAGCCGTACTCTGCAGAAGGAAGTATACTTATTTGGTATCAGATTTTGCAGAGAAGAGAGCCAATGGTTCACGCTCCACATAGCTGCCATGGTCAGAGCTGAGCTCATCTAAAGCCTGGAGTTTCTTTCGTGTCTTCCATGTGGGTGCAAGGGCCCAATGAGTGGGACTACCCCCCACTGCTTTCCCAGGCCATAAGTGCACAGACTCAGAAGTGGAGCAGCTACGCCTCAAACTGGTGACCATATGGGATGCCAGCACTATAGGTAGAAGATTGGCATACTGTGCCACCATGCCGGGCCCCATCCTGAGCCTTTTAGTCCTCGAAATTTTTGTTCCAGTTCTTCAGAATGACCATTTTAGTTGTTTTTCTTCCTGTTTCATCCTTCTCCCATTCTACCCACATTTAAAATTTTTGAAAAAGCTTGTTACCTCAGCTTTTTGGAAAAATAGGGCCAATCAACGAAATACTATCATTTCCCACTACCCAGGTCTGTGAGACTTTGAATGTCCAGTCTCTGCTTGTTCCTGCTGTCTGGAACACCGAGTTCTGGCTCACGTCCTGAGTCATTTCCCCTTTGCCTTTGGCAGAGCATTCTCCTTGTCAGCCTCCCTCGCCGAGGCAGTCCCACATGTGTTCTCAGATGTCCTACTGAGTCCACATTTGTCTCATTCTGCTTGTGTATTCTTCTTGAAACTTTAAAATGGGATTTTTAGAGACAGGGAGAAAGAGCTTCTTCTGTTGGCTCATTTCCCCAGATCTCCACCATGGCCTGCGCTGGGCTTGTCCAAAGCACCAGGAACACCGTCTGAGTCACCCACGCGAGGGACAGAAACCCAGGTACCAAAGCAGTTACCGCTGCATCCCAGTGCCAGCCTTGTCTGGCAGCTGAACTCGAGGGCTAGAGCTGGACATTGGATCCAGCCAGCACTCGTGTGTGGATTAAAGGTGTCTTAATTGCTACTTCAAGTTCCCATGCCAACCATTTAAAATGTTGAAGAACTCGCCTTCAGTTGCTGTCTCCAGTACCTCACATGCGTGCAACCCGTTCTATAATTTTTGTTGCTGAGGCAAAATTCACGTAACGGAAAAGCATTTAACAGATTGAACCGTACAATTCAGTGTTGCTTAGTACACTTACAACATTTGTACATCTTACTTGGAAACATTGTGTCCCCATCTCCCTTACCCTGCCAAAGCCTCACTTAAAGAAAGTACATTGTACTTTTATTGGTGGGTTGAGAGGGTTCTTTGTATATTCTGCACTGTTGTGTCTTAGATTGATACTCCAATTTTCTTCTTCTCTATTTCATAGTTTTCTTTTGTAATAACTTCTGATCTCCTCAGCTTTCTTTCCTACTCTTGTGTTGAGTTAGTTTTATAGTTAATAGTTTTATTTTGTAGCATCCTGTTCTTAATGGCTCTCTGTATCTGTGTATGTGTGCATATGCATAAGATATATATATATATATATAATATATATAATATCAGTCTGTTTAAGACCTTTTTGTCATCTTCAGAGGGGGATTTTTGTATCTGTCTGGGGTATGTCTTGATACCCTCATTCTTAAAGTGTTTAAGGATTAAAGGAGGCAAATGGGGATGGGGATGGATCACAGTCAGAGGATCCTCCCCATTTGGTAATCTGTTTTCTCCAGTATGGTTCTTCACTGTCTTCAAGTTCATGTTTTCTTATTTTCACTCTTGCAACTGTCTAATTTTTTAAAAAGATGTATTTTATTTGAAAAGCATAGTTGCAGAGAGAGAGAGAATCTTCCATCTGCTGATTCACTCCTGAAAAGGTGTGGACAGCAGCAGAGTCCATCCAGGCCAGAGCCGGGAGCTTCAACATAGTCTCCTATATGGGTGCAAAGGCCTGAGTATTTGGGCCATCCTCTGCTGCTTTTCCAGGTGCACATTAGCAGGGAGCTGGATTGGAAGCAGAGCTGCTGGGCCTTTGGCCAGCACCTTAGCTCCTGGTTCAACTTGCTATTAGCGTATACCCTGGGAGGCAGTGGCGATCATGCACGTTGTTGGGTTGCTGTCACTCATGTTTGAGATCTGGCTTCAACAGCAGTCTTAGGCGTCTGGAGAGTAGCCCGATAGATAGAAACACCCTTCTTTGTGTCTGCCTCTCAGATAACAAAAAATGTTGTAAAAGATTGGTGTACTTATTCACTGGCTCAGTTGTCCCGTGATCTTCTTCCCCACCAAAGTAGCAGTTCAAAGCCATATATCCTAAAGGTTTTCTGTTTAACTTTGCTAGGCCAAAGGTCAATCAGTCATGACAGCATTCTTTAGAAAGCTTCTCAGTAAGAAATTATATCTAGTTGCTCACAGATACTTGTCCTATATTCACAGTTGTACAATGACAGCGCGTGCCTGGATTCTATTGAATTTGCAATCAAGAAATTTCAGAGTATTAAAGAGCATGTTGCAAATGAGGGATTTGGGATTTTTAAAAGTCTGGTTTTGTTTTAAAGATTTATTTATGTTGGAAAGACAGATTTGCAGAGAAGGAGAGACAGAGAAAGATCACTGGTTCACTCTCCAAGTGGCCACAATGGCTGGAACCAAGCTGATCTGAAGTCAGGAGCCAGGAGCCAGAAACTTCTGCTGGGTCTCCTACATGAATGCAGGGTCCTAAGGCTTTGGGCTGTCCTCAACTTCTTTCTTGGACAAGCAGGGAGCTGGATGGGAAATGGAGTAGCTGGGACACGAGCTGGTACTTACAGGTGGAGGATTAGCTAGTTGAGCCCTTTTGCTGGCACAGAGGAATTTGTTTTTCTTCTGCAATCTCATATTATTAGTTCTTTTGTTTTCAGCTTATTAATATGTTTTAACAATTATTCCTTTTTTAAAATGCAGATGACATGAAAATGGAGACTGAAACAAAGAGAAACAGAAAGACTCTCCTAGATGAGCATGGACAGTACCCAATATGGATGAACCAGAGGCAAAGAAAAAGGCTGAAGGCAAAGAGAGAGAAGGCAAAGGGGAAGAGCAAAGCCAAAGCAGTGAAGGCAGCCAAGGGCTTGGCTTGGTGAACAGGCCCACTGGACAGATGTTTGGTGAGAGTGTGCCTTGATTTCAGCTCTCACCAGGTGAAAAATAGTTATTTTCATAGTTCAAGTTACCTTTATTTTCTTCAATTCAAACCCAGTGTAACTCCTCCAAGTTTTTGGAAAAACTAAAATAAAGGAATTTTGGTGGTGAATGAAAGCTGTATTTGTGTTTTAAATTGAGTGCTACCTGAGTTCCAGGTATTGACAGACATTAAAATGCTGTCAGCTATCTATGTGGTTGGAGTTTTCTGAAACCGATATAATTAGGGGTTGGTATGATGGCTGAACTGGCTAATCTTACTCCTCGCAGTACTAGCATCCCATATGGGCTTTAGTTCGTAACTCATCTACTCTTTGATCCAGCCCCCTGCTTATTGCCTGGGACCCTGCACCTGCATGGGAGAACCGAAGATGCTCTTGGCTTCAGATTGGCTCAGCTTTGGCAATTGCAGCCATAGGGGGTGAAGCAGTGGATAGGACATATTTTATTTATTTATTTATTTGCTTTTATTATTTCCATTTTATGATACATTTCTGTAGGTCCTGAGATTTTCCTTATCCACTCCCCAAACTCCCTCCCCCCTCCATCCCACTGCGTTTCCCTATATGACTACTATAGTATAGTCTTTATAAATAATCATATGTACATCATTGTGGGCATGGACAATGGCAGAGTCCAACATCCTGTTGTCAAGATATAGTTAACAGTTTCATTGGTAGTCCATCTTTGATCTGGAAGTAGAGATGGGCAACCCTGGTGGGAGTTCTGTGTCCCTCCTGGATGTTGTTTCCCAATTCTTTGTCTAGATTAGGGAAATTTTCCTTTATTTTGGTTGAATATACCTTTAAAGTTTTTCTTTCTGTACCTTCTGGGACTCCCATAACTCTTACACTTGGTCTTTTAATAGTGTCTTTCAATTCTTGAGTACTTTTTTAGCTTGACCCAGCTCTGCTACCAGCTTTTTGATTGTTTTATCCTGATGACAGGAATTATCTTCCAATTCGGAGAATCTTTCTTCTACTTCCTTCATTCTATTTTGGAGACTCTCTACTGTACTTTTAATTTCCTCCATTGTATTCTTCATTTCTGGTATGTCAGCCTTGATTTTGTTCATTTCCTGTGTGACATGTTCCTTAAATTTCTTGAATGCCTGCTTTGTATGCTTCTCATTGTTAGTAAGTTTTATAACAAGTGTTTTGAATTCTGTATCCCCCGTTTTCTCGATGCCTTTCTCAGTGAACTCTGAGGTTGGCATAGGCTTGCTATTTTGCAGGGAAGTCTTCAGTAACATTCATTGTGCCTTTGTCTCTACTTTTGTTCTTGGTCATTGTACTTCTGGTTATCAGTTTCTTCTCCTTAGGGCAGGTTTCTAAGCTGTGTTAGCCACAGGTCTATAGTTTGGTTTTAATTATTGCAGTTTATACACAGCTTTTCGTTTGCAGCCAATTGTGCCACTCCTTCCAGTGAGTTCCAGGTCTGGGTTCTTATGTTAGACTTCCACCATAGTCTTCATAGCCCCAGCTCCTGGCTCATCAGTCTCCACCTCCTGTGATACTGTGCTGAAGCTGCACCATTGTCTGTACAACCTTTCTCCCACTTTCTGTTACAGCAGTTCCCAGGATTTGGGAGACACCAGGTATCCTATGTAGCTAGGTTGTTGATGCTGTTGATCTGATCAGAACCTGTTGGCTGTTAGGTGTGGGGCCACATGGACCTATTTTGATCCATACTATGCCATAGTTGGTATTATTTTCCCTGTGGGACCAGTGCATACACTCAGCTCAGTGATTTCACTCCAGCTCAGTGCATTCGCAGCTCACTATTGTCCCTGCTGTCTTAAAGTCTTTCTACACTACAAAATGGTGCCTGATGTGCCACTGCTAGAGTTGTTGATCTGCTGGCCGTCAGATCTGAGGGCTACTTGGACCTATATTGGGTGGAACCTGTAGGATGCCATGTTGTTCTAGTTCACTGAGTCAGAAATGAGTTCACTCCTGGCTCAGTGCATGCACAGTATTGTCCCATAACCTTTGCTTCCTTATATAAAATGGCACCTGGTTCAGCTCTAGGGGCTGACTGGGCTATGAAATCTATCTCTTTCCCATACCACCTGTCTGGGACCTGCCATGCTGTCTCCAGAAGCACAGGCAGTTCTTTGGGTTCACGTTCTGAGCTTCTGGTGAACATCCCTTCCCACCTTGTTGGTGATGGAGTTTTCAGCTTCCAGTGGAGTTCAGATCGCCACTTACTGAATGCTGCTGGGATATCAGTCGCTGCAACACTACACCTTTGTGTCCACTGCTTTACAGTGTCTGTCAGTCTCCAGGTGCCCCTCAGCTGTTGTTCTGTCCTCTTCTATTTCCTGGCATGTGCCCTCTCTGCTTCACACTGGTTTATGTTTCTCCATCTGTTTAAACTTGTCCTTACCCTATTCCGCCATCTTGATTCCTGAAAATCTCTCTGTAAATTGGTTTAACTTCCCAATAAAAATTAACTTAAAAAGAACTTGTATAATTAGATTTGGCCACTGTCTTAGCAGAGTAGGCTAATCCTCCACCTAAGACACCAATATCTCACATGGGTGCTAGTTCCTGGTCCCAGCTGTTTCTTGCTCATGGCCCAGGAAAGCAACAGAGGACGATCCAAGTACTTGGGCCCCTGCACCTATGTGAGAGACCTGTAAGAATCTCTGGGCTCGTGGCTTTGAATGAACTCAACCAGCAGGTGGGAGACCTCTTTCTCTGTCATATATATATATATATTTTTTTTTCTGTGTAACTCTGCCTTTCAAATAAAATATTCAGAACAAAACACCTTGGTAAGTAGGAAAGGTGAAAGAGATCAGGTGCACAATTTACATCTGAGTAAACTCAGGTGTAAAGAAAGCTGTTACATGAGCATTTTTAAAAAGAAGTATCATAGGGCCCAGTGCAGTAACCTAGCCACTAAAGTCCTTGTCTCGTATGCCCTGGGATACCAGATGGGCACTGGTTCTAATCCTGCTTCTCATCTATTTCCCTGCTTGTGGCCTGGGAAGACAGTCGAGGATGACCCAAAGCCTTGGGACCCTGCACCTGCGTGGGAGACCTGGAAGAGGCTCCTGGCTTCAGATTGGCTCAGCTTTGGCTGTTGCGGCCACTTGGGGAGTGAATCATTAGATGGAAGATCTTTCTGTCCTTCTCTCTGTGTATCTTAACTTCCAGTACAAAGAAATAAATCTTTAAAAAATATCAAATATAGCTTATAATTTTGGTTTTGTATGAACCAATGAAACCAGTTTGAGTGTAGATCTTGGAACTTGATCTTTCATATATGTTTAATGTTTTCTTATACTAAGAAGAACAAATTCTGTCAATTTTAGAGAGAAGTTTAACATGTACAGATCAAAATGCTTGTTAGGAGATTAGGACAGCTCATTATTTAACAGCCTGATATAATGTTTCTGAGAGAACGTTTTTCTGAATCAGTTTCTCCAGATACATGGTTAAAAAAGGTCACATCTGGGAAATGCAGCATATTTGAAGATTCATGAGAGATTTTACCTTAATATTGTCCTGTGGTGGTATAATTGTGGATCTTTATAGGAGATTGAGCCTTTACTCTTTGAACTAGTTTTCCAAAAAATAAAATCCAAGAAAGGCTAGTGTGCTAATTTCACTCCTATTTATTTTTAGTTGACCTAGTTCAATAAACTTGCTTAGCCATGAGGTCACAAACGTCACCGAGCATACTGGTAAGTGGGACACAATATGGCGACCCACATCTGCAAGAGATTTCATTCTATTCCATTTAATGCTAGTAAAATTTCAAAATCACATTGTACATTGTTTGATTATGGGGATCCTGTCTGAGAAATGCGTTGTAGGCCATTTTGTCTCCCCCAAAGCATCAGGGCACACGTGCACCTCACCAGATTTCACGAATGGCCTTATAGAATCATCCTTGTATATGCTGTCCAAAGTTGACCAAAATATCCTTTGGTCAATATTATAGTACATAACTATAGTATGATTCCACTGAATTTACCCAAAAACTCATTGCTAAGTTGTGGGTAAGGTTAAATTATTGACTCAGTTTGTATAAGAGAAGCTTTGAAAGCTAATGAGTTAAAAAGTGGCTATCAGTTGTTCATGGCATTCCTTCCATTTTGGTAAAGTTGTGAATAGCTGGTGAGCAGCGAGTGGATATGTAGATATTCATGAGAAGCTGTAGGTGTTATTCCGTTAAACCATTGACAACCCTGATGAGATAAATTATTTCCTCTCATTGCAGGAATTGTCTGTATTAGTAATGTGCACTGTATGCTTATTTAGATTTTTGCAGCATTGTTGTTTTCTAAACAGATTTTCTTTGACTATTTGCAGAAATTTGTTCACATCTTCTGTGGCTCCGAACTTGTAGTTCCTGTCCCATGGTAGTAAGCTTTGCGTTTTCATGCATGGCCTCTCCGATAGAATGTTCATTTGCTTTGTTTTGTTACGAAATGTGCCCATTCAGGATTTGTCTTACTAAGAAAAAGTCAAGGACTATTACCCAAACAGCTTATTTTCTAGTGTCCTGTGACTTTTGGAAAGATGGCTATTGGGAAACTGCCTTACAACCTATTGTGAGTGACGTCTAAGGCACTTGAATTCCTAAGCTGGATTCTTGGCAGGAAATTTAGTTTGGCATTTCCAAAATTAGTTCAGGGGTGTATTTGTCACTTTATTTCTTTAAAGTTGTGAATTAAGAAGTAGTGTCACTTCTTGGTCTTTTGGCTAAGATCAAGTGTAGTGTGAATGAAAAAGTATAGCATAATCCTTTAATCTTCTAAATAATTAGTTTATATTTTTGAACTTCGTCATTTTGACTAGTTTTTTCAGAGGACTGCTGTAAAACCACCAGATGGAGCTCAAGCTAAGCACCAAATCATTTTCTGAATTTGAGTGATCTGAGTCACTTTAGGAATTGGGCGTATTATAAACTGTTTAAGTATAATCAAAACTGCTTATGAAAAGTGTTACCTTATTTAATCTATATAGCAAGCCTATGAAATAGAAATATTTATGTTAATATTTCTATTTATATTAATGGAAATTGAGGCATACAGACCATAACTAATTCTAGAAAGACTGAAATTCACTTCAGGTAGTATAACTCCAAAGCCTGTTCCTTTTTTTTTTTTCTTTTAAGAAGCCTCTTTCGGGTCTCCCACATGGGTGCAGGATCCCAAGGACTTGGCCCATCCTCGATTGCTTTCCCAGGCCATAAGCATGGAAGTGGGGCCGCTGGGATTAGAACCGGTGCTCATATGGGATCCTGGTGCATGCAAGGCAAGGATTTTAGCCACTAGGCCAGTGTGCCAGGCCCTGCTCATAACTTTTTATCTACTATCATATCAATATAGACATGCCTCTTTTCCCACTACTTCCCAGGTTATGTAAAATAAGCCTGTAACAGCATAGAGTTGTTTACTAGGAAATTTTTTAATGTTTTCAAAAAATCGTGTCTCTATATCTGAAATGCAGTGCTTGGGAGTAAGAGAAGGAAAAATAATTGTCTGTAAGTGATTTGATTTAAATATCTGATGGTGATGATAGACTGTGATATGCAGTTTAGACAAAGTGCTGGCCACAAAATAAAATTGGGAGGAAAGGATCTAAAAAAAACTTCAAAGAAATGCCAAATATAAATACAACGGGAATGCAGATGCTGGGTTGTTGGTTGGTCTTACTAAGCCAATAACTTCTGACAGGACCTGGCAGAGTGATTCAAATTTTTGCTAAGCACACAATTTAACTATTTTTAATCTGTATTTGCAGGCATATGAAAACATGAGTGCAAGGAAGTATTTGGGAGTATTGGCGGGGGGTGGGGGGGTGGAGGCTGTCAAATCCTTACAGCATCTCAGCAGCCACTCTGCTGTTCCCAGAGGTCCTTTAGGGAGCCAGGAGCACCAGTCCCAGGTTTGGGACCAAAAGAATCCTAAATTTCACAGGACTGAATGTCAAGGATCTTTTGCATGTATTTTAGAACAAGAGAGAAATAAGACTCATTTGGCAGGATGATAGTAAAAGTAACAACAAACAACATTTGGAGAATGTTTACTCTGCTCACTGCTTTATGCATATTATTAATCCTTAAAACGAGGCCATCCATAGCTGTAAGCACTGCCTAGTTTGCCTCGTATCTGGGAACGTGTTCTGCTGGGAGAAAAGCACCCAATAGCTGATGAGCATTCTGGGCCTGGTTAATGACCTATCTGTGGTAACTATACTAGTATGCCAGCATAGCTGCTTTATTTTAGTTTAGTTTTTCTTATTCTGGGAAGGTGGGGGACTCGTGGCAGGGATATGCCACCTCAGCCCCCAGGGGAATGGTGCAGATTGTCCAGAGAAGGGGGCCTGGGAATGTATTGGAGTGGGAGCAGATAAGGGCATGTTGGACAGGGAAAGAATGACTTCTGGGGTCTTCAACAGACTGGGCCACTGTACTCAGCAGGTAGATAAGCAAGCTGCAACAGAGTAGCTTAGAGAGGGGAACCTGGAAGATGTCTGGGTCAGGTCAAGGCATCTTGTGCACATGGGAGACCCGAGCTGGGATAAATGGCATCTCACTGGCACTTAACAGAAGCTGGGGTTGGGGATGGCACATAACTAGCTGGGCTAGGCCACAGTACCCACATGTGAGTGTAGGAGCAGAGGGTGGGCCATGCCAGGATGGGCTGTTGTACTTATCAGAATGTGAGAGAACTGAATCTGGGGGTACTTATAGGGGAATTGTGGACTTGCCTCTGTGGGACTATAGCACCTGCCAGTTTATACAGAGAGCGGTGGGTGGTGATGGGCCAAGCTAGGCTGGACCACAGAACTCACCTAACAGGAACCCATATGACACTTGCAGGAGCTGGGGCTGGCGGAGGCCAGGCTGGATCAGCTGCAGCACCTGCCAACACATGTAAGAGCTAGGATTAAAGGCAGACCATGCCAAGCAGGGCTGCTGTCTGCTCTGGCAGTTGTGAGATGTAGGACTAGGGGCAGGCCTGGGAGGGGGACTTGGGGAACTCCTCTATTAGGCTGCAGCTCCCACTGGTGAGCATAAGAGCCAGGGCTGGAGACAGACCAGGCAAATTTGTAGCACTTGTCAGCCTTTGTGTGGCCAGGTCTGGGGATAGGCAGGGCTCAGCACCTGCTGGCATGCAGGAGAGGGAGGGCAAGTTGTGGGCTATGTCTGGCTAGGGTAGGCTGCAACTCCCACAAGCTAGAGCTAAGACTACAGGTGGGCCATACCAGGCTGGTTCAAAGCACCCACCACACAAAAACCAGGGCTGGCAATGGGCCTGAAGTGGAATTCTGGGAACTCCCGTTTGGCTGCAATACTCACAGGTGAATGTGATAGTTGGGGCTGTGTGCAGATCAGGCTTGGCCACAGCACCTATTGGTATGCATGTGATTTGGGCATGACTAGGTTGGGCACCAGAACCTGCTCTGGTGCTTGTGAGAGCCACAATGGGTGTGAGACAGGCTGGACGTGGCCCTCTGGAGCATATGAGAGCTGGGTCTTGGGGTGGGCCAGGCTGAGCTAGGCTGCTGCGTCTGCCAGCAAGAGCTGATAGTTGGGGCAGGCTGGAATGAGCCATGCTATAGCACCTGCTGGTGAGTTCCAAGATTGGGGGTGGGCCATCTCAGATGGGGCCTGCAGCACCTACTGGGACACGCAAGACCTGGGGCTAGGAATGGACATGGTAGGAGAACTTCATGGACTCACTTGTTGCGTTATTGCTTCCACTGGTGAGTGTGAGAACTGGAACTGGGGGCAGGTCAGTCCAGGGATGGGGCAGGCTGGGCTAGGCTTCTGCAACCAGTGGCACACACAAGAGCCAGAATGAATGCAGGCCAGCAGGGATGGGTCACAGAACCAGATGGCAGGTACTTGACTGCATGCTAGTCATGTCAGACTAGTCCACAGTACCCCCTGTCAGTCACAAGATCCAGAGCTGGGAACATGCCTGGTAGGGAAAATGTGGACACTCCCCTGCTGGGCTGTACCTGTCTGGTGAGCACAGAACCAGGGCTAGGGATGGGACAGGCTGGACAAGACTGTGGCACCTATCAGCATACATGAAGACTGGGTCTGGGGGTGAGTTGGGCTGAGCTGAGCCACAACGCTCATGAGTATGCATGAGAGCCAGATGGGATATGGGCTAGGCGGAGGTAAACTATAGCACATGATGGCACATACAAAAATTAGGGTTGTGGGTGGGCCTGGTGTGGTTTATTGGGGGTTGCCCCAGCTAAACCAAGCACCCAGTAGTGTGTGTGAGGACTCAGACTGTGGTGGACTGGCTGGGCTGGGCTGCAGCATCTGTTGATTTACATGAGATATGGGGCTGAGGCAAAGCTCACCAGGCAGGTGTATCCACCTGTTTGTGCTTTGGCTGGTGCAAGTGAAAGACTGAGCCTGACCATGCACTGACTGGTACACAAAAGAGTCAAGTCTGAGGTCATTCTAGGTGAGGCTTCTTGGCAGACTCTCTAACTAAACCCCCCTGGGCTCAGACCTTGGTCAATGGAAAAATTACAGGATGTGTTGTCCAACCTTGGAGTGCATGTGTGCCTCCTCGGATGCTGATGACTATATTAGATGGTATGTACAAGCGACATGATGGCCAGCCTAGGTAGACCAGTATGGGACATCAACTGCCTTGTCAGAGGATGGAAAGCAGAACAGGTTGGACAATTCTCTTGACGAAGCTTTGTGGCATGTTCTTGGGCTTTTAGATGCACTAAGGTGGACTTTGTCAGCCAATAGACCTTTGAAAATTTTCTTAACCCTGGAGCAACAAAACCAACTTCTCAGAACTGTCAAAAACCATTCAAGTAACACCTTGGAACACTCTTCCCGACTTTGGGATCTCTAAGGTGTCATCAAATAACTATTCCATCCCCAGATACTGATGTAGTGTGACAGCAAGGAATGCCCCCCTCCTTTTCTTCCTCTGTAGATACAGGAGAGAGAGAAAAAAGAAAAACACCTTGAAACATTTGTCCCACCACCTTCCTCTGTTCCTGACTCTCCCTACCCTAATCAGAGATCCCACAGGAGCATGCATTCATCTCAAACATGTAAACAATATTAAAGATAAAAATTAAAAAAAATTAAAAATAAAAAAGAAGGTTATGAGATCAGTGCTCTTATTATCTGTATTTCCAGATAAACAATTTAAAGACGTGTGAAAATTTGCCCAAAGTCATGAAACGGTAAACAGCGAGTAAGGGCTGCCCCATAGTATAGACTGAATAAATAAAAAGCTACACTTGAGTTCAGTTTAAAAAGGAACCTTCTAACCAAGATGTTGGAAGATATTGGCAAGTCTTAGCAGTCTTGGGTGTACAACACATTAAATTAAGTTTGGGCAGCCACTTAATTGGAATGCAGCAGAGTGGATTTAAACATAGTACTTGGAATTTTGGTTGAAAGCTGTTAAAGTACTTTCTAGCCAAGATATGTCTTAAGAAGTTGTCATAATGGAAATAAATTATGTGTATCTTTCTGTGTGCATGTGTGTACTCTGCACACTGTTGACACCACATGATTATAGACCTAAGTATGCTTCTGGTGGAAATAACAAAATCCAAAAGGTTAATTTTGTTAATATTGTTAAGTCTGATATTTATTCCATTAAGTTTCTCTTTAAAAGTATAAGGAAATCTTATAAACATCTGCTTTAAACAATGAATCGGGTAAAGTTCTTAAAATTTTAATTTAAAGAAAAGCACTGCTTTGCAATACTTTAAGTCTATTATATGCAGAATATATTTTTATTTCCTAAAGTGATGAATTGTATTGGCACTATGCTATCTTATGAAACACTTTCTCACTCTCACATTGTGACTTTATAGTTTTCAATATTGGCAAAACCTTTAAATGGTCTTAGTTGGGTGTTGTGTATCATTGTACGGTAACTGCTAGTACATATGGTATTTCTGATCCGTGTAATAAAGTACATTTGTCATGTATCTTGTGATCTGCATACCTTTCAGCTGTTACTTCATAAATCTGTTCCATCGGAAAACTTCTTTGTACAGCAATGGTTGAAGCTGCTTTTAATAAACTAATATTTTGTGTCTTTTATATGTAATCAACAGGGAGTATTATAGACTTGTGTCTCTGTGGAGAAACACTCTTCTCAACTTTTCTCTTGACAATAATGGAGAAAAAAAATAGCTTGGGAAAAGCACAGATGTTCAAGAACATATGTTGTTTACTTCTGAAAGCCGAAAATCTTTTGTGTAACTCAAGAGGTTTCTTCAAATTTTGTTTTGTTTTAATGCTTTAGACACAAGGTAGTTTGAGATATGTGATGGAGAGAAGGCAGTTCTAAATTTCATTGAGAGACCAGCATTGGGTGTTATTTGTCAGATTTCTGAAATCTTGATATGTGCATTCTTGGGCAGAAATGCAAGTAGTCGGGTGGCCAAAGATTGATCTTCCCTACTCAGACACGAGCACTGGGCTTTAGTTTTAGTCTTTGTTTTGTTGCAAACTTCAAATTAGCAGTATCTTCAAAAATCATATGTTTAACAACTCAGGTTAAAAAAAAAAAAGATTGTTCTTCTATATTGCCCCTTCCTCCTCAAGTTTATGGATATAAGTTGTTGTCTTTCTTGAGCTGTAGAAATGTTGCATGAGCCAGAACTCCAAAGAACAGGCGATTGATTAGCAATAAGGGAAAAGGAAGATATTTTTGGGAAATATTTAAATAAAGGGAACTGGATGTCTTGGGAGAGGGTGGTATGGACGTGCTTTGTATAGAGATGGATCTGAAAGCAGAGTTGCCATAAAGAGAATGGGAACCAGCTGTTCCAAATCTCCACTGAGGAAATGGGTTTAACTGTAGCAGAGAGGATTTGGGTTAAATATAAAGAAGAACTTCCTGAATGTGAGTGTTAGTTAAAGCCAGGCAGGTATGGATTGAAAAGAGATTGTTGAATTGTCTCTGGAGGAGAGGGCGAGAGAAAGAAATGGAAGGGACACGGAGAGATCAACCCCCATTAAATCAAGACGGCTCAAATGAAATTCTGTTCAGTGATGCTGAGGCTTTATCCACACACACACACACACACACACACACACACACACACACACACACACACACACACACACATCTCAGGTACACATTAGTCATTAGAACCAAAGTGTTACAGGACCCCTGGATCTGGAGGTCGTTGCTGATGCACCTCCATCAGAAACGCCAAGTTACGACCAATGGATGAGCAAACTGATCCATGGTTAATTTTCCACCCTTACTATTAAACAACGAAGTCTACACCTAGCTCACAGTGCAGGGAGCACTGTGACACTGAGACACTTCTGGAGGGGCAAGTGGCTGATATCACTTTGGCTCCGAATGGGGAAAGGCTAGGGAAGAGTGCACCTGTTATGGCTGGGCATGTCTCACGGACTGTTTTGACCAGGAAATTTCCAGCAAGACCAAGGTCAGACACAGCATTGGATCCCAGGAAGCAAAAACATGGAAGACAGAAAAGAATCATTCGTTTTCTTTCCTCCCCCTGTGGCTATCACTGTTTTGCCCCTGCTCTCTTGTTGTGTTCTCATTTCATTTCCCTGTCCTTTACATCCTTATGCTTTCAGCCTTTCTCCTGCAGCATGTTTTTCTTACATGCTATTCTTTTAAAATTTCATTTTATTTGAAAGATGTAGAGACAGAGACAGACCCAGAGACCTACCACCTGCTGGTTCACTTCCCAAATGCCCACAACTGCATGGACCAGACCAGGCCAAAGTCAGAAGCTGGAAACTCAATCAAGGTCTGTTACAAAGATGGCAGGGAACCAAGTACTGAAGCCGTGCAGGGGTGTGTGTGTGTCTATAATCCAGTGGCTGTTTTCTACTTCTATGCTGCTTTTCTTTATCGCTTTGGTCTCTTTTTTCCTCTGTATTTCCTCTCTGTATTGGCTTCCTCTGTAAAAGCATTACTTTAATCTTCTTCTTGAGTTCAGATTGTTCTTTTCTCACATGTTGCTGCACCTCAGTATTTGCACCATCACCTAACATGCACTAGATATGATAAGATTAGAAAGTATCATTTCCAACAGGGATAGGCTAATCATTGGCCATCTGTATTTGCAAATAGTTTTATTAGCACATAGGTGTATTTACTTCTTCATGTGCTGTCTAGGGTTATGTTGATGCTGCAAGGGCAGATTTCAGTAACAAAAAGATCTTTGTGTGGCCCACAAACTCGACATTCTGAATTTAGAGAAAAAAGCTGGTTGGGCCTCTCATCCTGTGTGGAAGCCAGTTCAAGTCCCTGCTGTTCCTCCTCCTTCTTTTAAAGAGATTTATCTATTTTTTATTGAAAAAGCAAATCAGATTTATGGAGAGAAAGACAGAAAGAAAGATAGCTTTCCCAGGCATGAACCAGCAACCATATGGGATCCTGGAACTTGCAAGGTGAGGATTTAGCCATTGAGTCATTGCTGCAGGCCTGATCCACTTCTGATCCAGCTCCCTGCCTGTGGCCTGGGAAGGCAGTAGAGGACAGCCCAAAGCTTTGGGACCCTGCACTCATGTGGGAGACTCAGAAGAGGTTCCTGGGTCTTGGCTTTGGCCTGGCCCAGTTTCAGTCATTGCTGGCATTTGGAGAGTGAGCCAGTGGATTAAAGATATTCTCTCTCTCTCTTTCCCTCTCTTTCTCTCGCTGTCTCTGCCTCTTCTCCTCTCTCTGTAACTCTGATTCTCAAATACAGAATTAAAGAGAATTATTGTATTAGATTTTGCCATTTCTTCTTCTTTTAAAGATATTTATTTTTATTGGAACACCAAATTTTACAAAGAGAGAAAAAGAGACAGAGAGACAGATCTTCCATTGCTGGTTCACTCTCCAGCTGGAGCTAAGCCAATCTGAAGCTAGAAGCAAGAGTTTCTTCTGGGTGTCATACATGGGTTCAGAAGCCTAAGGCTTTGTGTCATCCTTTGCTGCTTTCCCAGGCCAAAACAGGGAGCTGGAAGGGAAGTGGAGCAGCCAGGACATGAGCTGGTGCCCACATGGGATGCAGGCATTTGCACACAGAGGATTAGCCAGTTAAGCTATGATGCTGTCTCCTGCCCTTTCTTGTGTATTAAAAATAAATCTGTTTTAAATCTTCACCCTGTTGCTTTTTATATTTGGAAGGTCCCCCAACTTTTGTTTTACTTGATGTCGGTTATATTCAAAGGACAACTGACATCATTGTTGCTACATAAGGCAGCACCTGTGTGTTCAGAAGTGTTCCTTTTCTTCTGCCTCCCAGCAGACTTCTTTCAGTCTTTGGATTAGAAAAAAAAATGTTGATTCTATTATAAACCTTTTCATAAATTACGTAGGTAACTTTTCCTTTAAGTTTACAAACCATTTTTTAAACTGTTAAAAGCTGGAGAAAGGACTCAGTTTTAATTTAACATGGCACCTAGAAAACTGGCATATACAAAGGCATTCCAATGTAGTTTGATTTGGTGGGTGGTCTAGCTGAAAATATTTTACACAAATACACTGACAGGTTGGTTTCATTACCATGAAATTAATACAGACTAAAATAGTCCTAGCGTTGAAGCCTGCACAATGTTCTAGAGGTCACTTAGGTTAACGCTGTGCTTTTGAACTGGGAGGAAACTGAGGCTGGCTTCCCCAGATGTCGGCCGCCCGTGGGAGAATCTGGGAGCCCCAGGTCTCGGTGACAAAATGGTGGCATTCCAACACCCCAACTTTGTTTTTTTTTTTTACAAAAAAAAAGGGGGATTGCTAAGTAGAAATCTGTTGTATGGGTAGGAGTTTCTGCAGCTCCGTTTCTGCTACAGTTAGGAAGCCCTTCCTGCGTCAGGGAGCTCTGGACTGGCCCTGTGCTGTGTTTCTATTCTGATGTGTTCCCTAGCTGCAACTTGCAGCCAACGCTGTGTTGTCTTCGGATGTAACAGCCTCCGTGCCTCCTAGATGCTGTGGCCTTTCTCAGTTGAAAACAAAGCAACAGTAATGGATGTCTTCCCGTTCCCTCTGCTCCCCCTGCCTTATTGTGCAGTTTATTTTGTCTCTACTTTCTTCTTTCTACTTCATCCTAGGTGGCTGTCAATTTCTTTTGTTTTACAATTTTTCATTTTTTTCCCTCATGTATGTTCTAGAAAATTGAAAAGCCTGGATAACTCTAAATGAAACAAAATCATTCATAATGCAACCACCTACACAATGTGCGACTGTGTGTATATTTTCATAACTGCTTTGACACCATATAATTCTATATCCCGCTTTCTTAACTATACAAGATGAGGGCTTTTTTTCCCCTCATGCCACTGGAAATTCTTTAGAAGTGTTGTTTGAAAAGTTCCTTCACACTCTGTCTTGTTCATAAATAATATATTTCATATTTGCTTTATTTTGGTCATTAATTTGCTCTGAAAAAATATTTCTTTTTGTTATTAAAATACTTCTCTGTAATATTAATGTCCTGACATGCAAGTCTAATCCTTATCTGATTATGTTCTTGTTAAAACATTCTAGAAGTATATGAACTTTTCATAAGAAGACTCCCATTCTGTTTTTCCAAACCACTGTCCTCAAAGGCTGAACAAAAACTAATAGTTTTTGCAGGAGTGTGGATACTGGGCTGATATGGGAAAACATTCCTTTCAAGGTGTTGCTCTGTTACCAGGCTGCAAACTCCAAACTCAAATCTAAGCTTCTTAGTGAACTCGCTTGCATTTCTTCCCTTCCATTGCAGCCTGGCATCTGCCCTCTTCTGTCTGCCCAAAGGCATGAAGGAAACAGTCCAAGACCTGACTTAGCATCAGGGGACACAGGTTCAAACCTCAGGCCTGCCACTGACTAGTACCTGACTTTAAGTAAGTCACTTTATTCCATTGAGCCTATTTCATTAGCTTTAAATTGCAAAAAATAAAAGCAGAACTTTGTTTGTGAGGCTCCTGTGAGATAATAGGTGTAAGGAATGTCATTAGTCTGTAGAGTACTGTGTAAACTTTACAGGGTCAATTGGTGCTGAGACTATGCTTGAAGGTAGTGTGATGATTATTAGTTCTGTCTAACACATATTTCTGATTCCTTTAGGTCCATGGCAGAATTTCACTTCCACATTCCTTCATTTGGATATAGGCACACCACCTGCTTTTCCCAATGGGCTAGGAATGGAAATAGCTGTGTACACTTAATAAATGGACTCTGGAAAACTGAAGCTTTGGCAGCCACTCTCTCCCATGGTGAGCGGTAGTGCTGCAGGTGGTCCTTGCTCCATGTGTCAGGGTCCTGGCGAAAAAACACCACTATGGGGAGGAATGCCTAGCTGACCAGTGACACAAATGCATATCTTGAGCAAAATTTTTAGATTTTGTTTCCTTCAAGCCCAAGATTTTGGGAGTGTTTCTAGTTGCATGTAACCGGAATTTGGTGTTGAAAGTCTTGTTTTTTGTTTTTTATTTTTTTAAAATTTATTTGAAAGGTAGAGTAACAGAGAGAGACAGAGAGAGAGAGAGAGAGAGAGGGAGAGATCCCATCCATTGGTGTAATTTCTAAATGGCCATAAGAACCAGAGTTGGGCCAGCTGAAAGCCAGGAGTCATATGAGTCAAGGAGATCAGGGGCGACTTGGGCCATTTCCCACTACTTTCCCCAAGTATATAATAGGGAGCTGGAACAGCCAGGACTCAAACTGGAGCCCATATGGGATGCTGGCACTGCAGGCCATGGCTTAACGTGCACCAGACCCTGGAAAAATGTTTAAATATATATGATAGCAAAATGGGCAAAAATCATGAATGGATAATTTACAAAAGAAGAAATACAGTTAACCAATGAACAATATGTTTAGTTTCACCAGTAATAAGTTTAAATTAAAACAAAATACCACTTTTGTTTAATGATGTTATGAAGATTAAATGAATTATTTGAGAATCATGCACTTTTAAACTTTTACATTTCTTAGCTCTCTTCCTCCCTTCTCACATTCTACATCCATCTTATGGTAGAATATGCTTAAAAACAGACACCTCATAATAAATGTAAGTAATTAAAAAAATCATAGTTATGTACATTGTTCTTTAAATTCCAGTTTTCTTGCACTTCTTGAAGACCTCTCCCATTTGTTGCAGACCTAAGAACGTATGGATGTCTAACAGCAACAATGAAAACTTGCTACCCTCCTGCTTAAAGCTACTTGGCCTGTAGTATTTACTATTTTAAATTTTTTATTTATCTGAGAGTCAGAGAAATAGGGAAAAAGACAAAGAGAGAGGGAGAGCAGGAAAGAGAGGGAGAGGAATTCTCATTCATTGGCCCACTCACAACCACAAGGACTGGGCCTGGAGGAAGGTGGGAGCTCAGAACCCAATCAGGTTCTCCCCTGTGAGTGGGAAGGACTCTCACACATTAGTTACCACTGGGGCCTCCCAGGGTCTGTGTTACCAACAAGCTGGAATTAGAAGTGGAGGGAGGACTCAAATCTAGGAGCTCCAGTATGAAATTCTTAAGTGGTAGCCTACCTACCATGCTAAGTGTCTGCTTATGCTTTGGTTTTGATTGGGTGTTTGCCTGAAGGTGGGATAGTCACTGCTAAATTCTTCCCCTCCCTTTGTCTTTTTTTCCCCCTTCTATTTTATTTTTAAATTTTTAAATCAAGATTTATTTATTTTTATTGCAAAGTCATATATAGAGAGAGTAGGAGAGACAAAGATCTTTCATCCGATCATTTACTCACCAAGTGACCTCAATGGCCGGAGCTGTGCAGATCAAAAGCCAGGAGCCTGGAATCTCCTCTGGGTCTTCCACATGGGTGCAGGGTCCCAAGAATTTGGGCAGTTCTTGACTGCTTTCTCAGACCACAAACAGGTAGCTGGACGGGAAGCGGGGATGCTGGGATTAGAACTGGCGCCCATATGGGATCTGGAGCATTCAAGACAAGGACTTTAGCCACTAGACCACTGTGCCGGGCCATTTTTTTTAATTTTGTGATACAATTCTATAGGCTCTGGGATTTATCTTACCCCCTCCCCAAATTACCTACTCCCTATTGGTTTCCCCCATATTGTCACAATAGTATAGTCCTTGATAAGCAATCATAAGTCCATCATTTTACTGTTTAAGTGTGTCCTGACATTGCCATACAGACAATGGCAGACTAGCATCCTATTGTCAAGATATATCCAACAGTCTCTTTGGGAGTTCATTTTTGATTTGGAAGCAGAAATGCATAGTGCACCTTATTTTCACATCTGGCTAGAAGTCAGTATGGAGAGTGCTAAGAGAACTCTAAATAAGCCTGCCATATGACACAGCTGTCCCACTTCTGGGAAATATCCACAGGAAATGAAATCTGCATATGAGAAAGGTATCTGTAACCCTATATTTACAGCAGTACAATGGACAATAGCAAGGACATGGAAACAACTGAGATGCCTATCCAAAGAAGAGTGGTTAAAGAAACCGTGGTACATCTACTCAGAGGTACATTTCCACAGAATACTACTCAGCCATTAAAAAGAATGAATTCTACTATTTGCAACCGAACAGTCCCAACTAGAAATCATTATGCTCAGTGAGGTATTCAATCCCCAAAAGACAAAATCCATGTTTCCTCTGATATAAAGCAACCTTCATGCAAAACATAATATTTCAATATTGTTTTTGCTCCCTTTGGCTTTATACACTCACTTCCCAGATGCTGTGGTGAAGCCTGCTTGGGGAACACCTGCTCTTCCAAAACCTTATTCAATTCTTCCCCCCACACTTTAGAACTGTCACTGCCTGGGTATCTAGGCCGTGTTGTTCTCCCCTAAGCATATACTGCCTAAAATTTGCCAGTTCTGTCAAAGAGTACAATTCAGTGGCATTGAGCATGTTTAAGACCTTGTACAACCATCAATCATTTTTTTTTCTAAATGTTCATCATTTCATAGAAACTCTGTGTCCATTACACAGTAACCCCCCAATACCTATGCCTTCTGAGTCTAGGGGTCACTTTTCTCCTGGCTGTTCCTTGATTTGCCTGTCCTAGGTACCTTGTGTAAAAGGAATCGCCATTTGACCTCCCGTGTCTGGCTTCTTCATTCAGCAAATTCGCAAGGTTCGTTCACTTTTCACGTGTCGGTGTTTCATTCCTTTTTAAGGTTGAGGAGTAGCCCATTGTGTATGACTTCCAAAAGAGTACAGTGTGCTTCAAAATATTCATGTGAAATGCAATAGAAAGGTATGTTTATTTTTGTGCAAAAAAGGTTTTGAAATCCATCCATACATTTTATAATATGCATTTCTATGAGCTTTAAAAAAACCTTTTTAATTAATGAGAGGGACACACACATACACAAGAGAGAGAGCTGAGCCTTGAACCCAGGCAGGTCTCTCTCATGAGAGAAGGAGACTCCCCTGAGCCATCGAGGCTGTGTCCCAGGGTCTACAGCTGTAGGAACTTGAAGTCAGAAACCTGAATCAAAACTCAGTCCCACGTATTGTGTTATGGGACATGAGTCTACCCAACCATAAGCATTTTGAATAATCTACACATGCATGGTTTTCCAATTTTTTTTAAACTTCACTTTTGATTCTGTATTTCATGAACTTTTGTAGATCCCTCAAATGTACCACATCATTTCATCCACTGATCCGTCAGTGGATGTTCGAATTGTTCCTTTGTGGTGCACAGCATGAACTCATCTGAGCTTTCCATGTAAGACTATTTTTCCACTCTCTTCTTGCACTTGGATTTCCTGCTGTTCTTTGCCTCATAGTCACAAACCTGATGATAAAAACACCGAGGCAGGCCTGACAAAGAAAAGCAGAGAGGTCACAGACTGGATGGAGGGGAGAGTCATAGGTTTTAATTTCCTTTTGAAAATAACTGAGTGATATATATATTTTTTTGAGTGCTTGTAAACAATCATGACATAGGTTACACATTTTGGGGGTAGCTGGTATCATGTGTTTTTAATACTTTTAATCTGCTACAAAGAGCCTCTTGCATTTGGAACGTTGATGGTAGGTGACACAAAGAAAATTTCAACGCTAAGCGTCTGCTGACTGTGGTATGTAGTGTTTTCTTGGGTGATTTCATGTCTGAATTTTGGAGGCTATTTATTTCCCATCTTCAGTGAGGTGTGGCCATTTTCTCCGGGGCGACCATTCTATGATTTAGGACATCTGACGTTAAAGTCTGATAAAGAACATATATTTCTTAAAGGACATGATGCATACTTGGCACTCCTGAAAACATTTCCTTTTACTTTCTATGTCTTCTAGCATCATCCAACAAATTATCACGTAGGTCGCAGTCATGCCATATTTTAGTACTTACCAAATTGGTTCATCTATTGAGTCCAGATTTCCAAATGCCTTTTTTTAAAAAAAATTATTTGACACAAGAGTATTGGAACTAGTTCTCTTCTAACCATTGACATTCTAATTATGATATATTCAATACTGTTTTTGAATTACAAGGTTACCAATTTGCGTCAATTCTACAGACACAAAAAAGTTTCAGGGACAGAAGAAAAATTTCTTCCCACTCTATTTAGTCTTTCTCTGTGGACCTATGTTAGTTTGCATCCTTGGCTTACATAGGAAAATATTTTAGTGTGTGCTTTTTACAATATCTTAACTCCCCAAGACTTACCAAGGACAAATGTGATCTTAATATTATACTGTATTTCATTTCACAGGTTTGTTTCATATCCTCAATAGTTATTTCTAGTTGCAATTCTGTTTCCTTTCTAAATGTGTTAATAAAATGCTTGCATTCACATTGGCTTGACTCCAGCACCTGATATGGTTATGCTTCAATAAGTGATAAAACTTGTGACAATATAGCACTTGGAGATCTTTGGATGCGTCCTAACTATCCAAGTGGGGAAACTCTTAGTTCCTTATAGAGTTAAATTAAGGTCAGACCTGGTTTCCGACACGAAGTTCAGATGTATTGGCAGATCCCCATGCTTGCATTTATTATACTGTAATTTGGGGCTTAAAGAGTTATATCCAGTCCATCCCCAACATCTGGATAGTGTTTATAACGATCACATTTGATCCTAATGTAATTTTGTTGGGAATTCACTAGAATTCCTCTGTTGGCTACATTACAACTGAACATGAGATCTGCTAAAATATTACTAAAAAAAAAAAAAGGAATGAATATCCACAGAGAATACAAAAATAGATAGATTTCATCCCCCTCTCCCTTCCCCCACACTAGCCACCAACTCATCATGTTCATATTTCTGGGCCTCCTTGTTTCCATTGATAAAACTGGGGGGACACTTTAGCAGCAGCCAATATTTGTCAAGGGTTTTGAACCTTGACAAGTTGAACAGGCACAAAGCTCTTTCACACATGATCATTGCACACGTGCAACCACAATGGCAGTGTCAGAGACCCAATCAAGGTGGAGGACATGGCTTTTCCTTTCATTTCCACTTTGATTGAGATGCTATCCCTGAGCGTTAAGAAGACATTATTTGGAAAGTAGAGCCAAAGGCTTGCTTTTAACAGCCCTTCCCCCATCAATGGGAGCCCTGAATGAATCAAGCTGAACCTTCTAAGGGCTGAAAAGGGACCCTTTAATTATGTGAGATTGACAAAAGGGGACATTCGGGGAGTTTGGCAATGCACTTTCTGGACCTCCCAGCCCTGCCAGCAGGAAGATTATTAGCATGTTTCATATAATTTGTGCATAGCAATGCACCCTTCCCATGAAATAATTTTAATGTTCAAAAAGAGACAGATGGGAAGAGAAAAAGACAGATAGGGGAGGACAGAGACTCTGAGTCTTTGGAGAGGAAACATTATTTCATTAAATCTAAAACGCATATGCTTTTCTGATGTATAGCATATGCAAGTCTATGCAAATTATTTAATAGCAGTGCACTCAGAGTAATTTCCATTTCCTCCCTAGCTTGTGACGGGAATATTCCTTTTAATCAGATTAGATGACATCCTCCGCAAACTTTTGGGGGTTTCAACTTAATTTACCATGCTAAGTAGTTGGGGTAATTTGAAATAAAGCAATCAGTGGGCTGAAAAAGAATGAAGCCAAACCTCATTTCTGCCTTTGAATTGAGGGGCTGGCCGACTGTGGGAGCCCCACAGGACTTCCTTCCCCTGCTCTCCCTAGAACCCGGGAGCTCAGCGGAGTCTCCAGTGGCCAGAGCATTGTTCTAATGGCACCTGGTCAGATCTGTTTCCCATCCACTGAGCTTGCCTGTGATGCTGCATTCCTTCGGGCCCCTCTTGACGGTCACAATTTATGGTGCTGCCATGAGCAATGATAGAAAGATGAATTCACACTCTTTAAAAACTTTTTCATCTGGGAAGGTCATGGACTCCAAAAGGGGACTTTGGAGTGATCTGCAAGGGCCCTGCAGACACTTCACTCTAGAAATTCTGAAGAATAGGAGCCACTGGTAGTCTAGCACTACAGACGGGCAAGTGTGGTAAGTGCCTGCAGGGACGAATTGTGCAGAACACATACCTGAAGGGAACAGCAAAACTTATCCCTGGTTCCAGTGCTGTAGGAGTAGAGCCAGCCCTGGGCAAAACTATGAGGTTTGTGTTAAGCCCATTTTGTGTTGCACCATCTCAGGGGGCCTATTGTCTTCTCCTGAAGGGGATGTCTGCAGGTTAATACCTACAACTTCCAGCAGATGGCAGGAGAGGGTCTCTACTAGAATTGCATCAGATTGCAGTTTGGAATAGGGAAGCTGTTGGCTTCCTTTTTCACGGTCCTTCTGTTTTAAGGGTGGTGGTTTGGGGGGAATGGAGAGATTTTAATTGCTTGTATTAATTCCACGCAAAAGGGTTAGCAGATGAGATGTAAATATCGCCAATATAGAGGCTGCTAGGAATTTGCCAGCCACTAGCATAATATAAAAAAGAGATATTGAATGGGGAATAAACAGCATTTTCCCTTTTATTCCCCCCTCAAATGCTCTTTTCATTCAAGGCAAGAAGCTTGGTCTAGGATCTGCTTCTAAGATGTATTCCCTGCGGCACAGCAAGGCCGCTGTTGCTCATCAAAAGTTCGTCCAGAGCGTTTGGATGTGACAGAGACCTTGAAGGTCAGGCTGTCAGTAAATGACTGAGGACAGCATATAAACAGAGCCGACTGTGATTCTTTGAGTGCCCACGCTATCTTCCTATTCACTGCTAACATTCATTTTCTTTTAAAAAAAGATTTATTTATTTTTATTGCAAAGTTAGATTTACAGAGAGAAGGAAATTCTTTTCATCATTTGTGTGTACCATAACTGCATGTAACTAAAATGTATGTCTTTATTTATTTGTTAAATATGTATTCATTTTCTTGCAAAAACAGATTTACAGAGAGAAGGAGAGACAGAAAGATCTTTATCTGCTGGTTCACTCCCCAAGTGGCTGCAACTGCCAGAGCCCAGCAGACCTGATCTGAAGCTGGGAGCTTGTCCCCTATCTCCCACACAGGTGCAGGAGCTCAAGGCTTTGGGCCATCCTCTGCTACTTTCCCAAGCCACAAGCAGGGACCTGAGTGGGACGTGGAGCTTGAAAGGGGTGGATTAACCAATTGGACCATTGTGCTGGACCCTGAAAACTTCATGAGGAACAATGGCTTGAAGCTAGAATAATATACATCTAGTGTGATTTAATTTTTGAAGAAATTTGTCTTGCCCTTTAAAAATATAGTATCATTTCTGACAGATGTGCCCTTTCCACCACCCCCAATACGTGCGTGTATCTTTTGAACTAGAATTAAAGATCAGCAAAGAAAGACGGCAGGGTCTCAAGATGTCCAACAGAAGTCAGTAGGGTTTACAGGATTCTCATGTCTCTTTTATAGAAGTTAGATGATGAAACCTAGTCTGTGGAATTGTCTTAATCTCAACTACTTTGGAGTAGGAGAAGATGCATAGATAAGAATAAAGTAAAAATGTATCAGGCTTCCAGGAGAGAAAAAAGAAGGCTTTTATAATCTCTTATGGATAAAGAGGGAAATTCCTTGTTAATCCAGTAAACTTCAAGTTCTTTGGACAGAAAAGAATTCTTTAGGGAGCTGGCGTGAATACTTCGTCTGCGTTCTGTGTTGACACCTTATTAAAGTGAATTATAACTCAGAAAGTACTCAGGACTTACCCCAAAGATGGGATTTATGTCCCATTAACTTTATGTGCTCCCCTGAAGTTATAGGACAATAAAGAGAGAGAATTACCCTGATGTCTGTGGGGCATCGTTGATGATGAGAATTTTAAACATTCTACATTGTCTACCTCTGCCTTTCCTGCCCTGCCAATCTTAACATGTCTATTCAAGTGATGAATCTGTGACTATCTATTCATAATGATTTCAGTATGTCGAGTGTGTCTATTTTCTAATTTGTGGAAATAAATGGGATTTCCCACCTGTAACAATAGACATTTCTTTCTGACGTTCACAGTTTTGTAGATTCCAAGGAGCAGACACACCAATCCACAAATTGGGTTCAAGTGTGCTCCATAACTCGTTCGTTCTCTTTCAACCAGCGACATCAACGTTGGTGATGGAGCCATCATGGACTTCTCTGTTTCTGTCACTTATTCTAATGGATGATGTCAGGAATGCAAGAGAGCAAACCAACCATGTGAGTGCACTCTCAAATTTTGCTTCATTCACCCCAGCTAATCTAGTTATAGCTCAAGTCTTGTGGGAGTTGGAGTCAGACAATATTTCCACCCGCAGTGAGAAGGCAACTGTACAACTAGTTGGCTAATCGTACAGATGTATAGTCTTACTGCTCTGTCACTGTAAGAGCTCATTCAGATTTTCACAGCAAAGACTCTAAATCAGGAATATACACGATGCTTTATTGTGTCTTCATTATGAAAAAGATTTGCAATGTTTTCATGAAGTATTATATATCTGCCATTTGCTAGAATGTGCCGCACTTTTGTATTTTTTTTTATTTTTGAAATTTTCTCATGATTAGATTCTGGTATGCATTTTTGGATAAGATGTTGTGGTTGGTGTGTTCTTTCTGTTGCAGCTTATTAATAGACTTGTGGTGTCTCTTTGTCCTGTTTATGGTGGTGTGAACTTTGACCTCTAGATTAAGATTGGGGTGTTTTCTTGGTCTCTTTACTATAAAATCATCTTGTCCATTGTAATTAATAACTATTTTATAGGGAAACACTTTGGGACTATATAAAATGTCATTTCTCAGCTCACGTTTGCTTATTTTTTTTTTAAGATCTATTTATTTATTTGAAAGGCAGGGTTAGAAAGAGAGAGGAGGAGACAGAGAGGAATCTTAATTCACTCCCTGAATGACGGTAACAGGCTCGGCTGGGCTGAAGCCGTAAGCGAGGATCTTTACTGGGGTGTCCTACCTGGTGCAGGAGCTCAAGAGCTTGGGTCCTCTTCTACTTTTCCACATGCATTACCAAGGAGCTAGATCAGAAGTGGAGTGGCAGGGTCTTGAACCACTCCTGCTGGCGTCACAGTGGCAGTTAAACCTGATATACCACAATGTGAAACCCCACTTCCATTCACTGATATTTCTTGCCAGACTTTAGCAACTACTGTGGTGATCAACCACGTGGTGACTTTTTGGTTTATCCTTCCAGTGTATGGGCTGCCTTTCTATTTTAAGGAAGGACTTTTTCTTGTCCTCTATCATTCACTTCTTCATATCCATGAAAATTCACAGACTTATTTATCCAACAGAGAAGTCCATGATAGTTACTTTTCACTTACATGCCCAAATTTAGGAATCTCTGTAAAGCAGCTTTGAATGAGTGATTTCTAGCTCTGGAATTCTTTCACACTATTCATTACTAGAAATAGAAATAAGGGAAAACTGGTGCAAGATTGGAAATCAATGAGGCAGATATCATTCCCAGCCTGGGTTGAGTGCTGCTGCCTTGAAATCACCAAATTCGCAGTTAAAATTCTAACTCTTTCTTGTATTACTCAAATGGCATTGGGCAAGTTGTATGCCTCGCTCTTCCCTCATTTACTTGTAAAGAAGAGAGGTTAAGATCTGTTTAACTAGCTTGTAGGAATTAGAAAAGACACTGCCCTACATATAAAATACATGACACAGTTCCTGGCATGCGATCCAAACGCAGTAAGAGGCAGCTATCGCACACTGCTTACACTCATAATTTGGAGCCCTCTCCACTAAAACAAAGACAAAACTATCTCACAGAACTGCTCAACAGATCAAATGAAATAGCATATGCAAAAACCACTTAGCACTTAAGAGCAGTCAAACAATGTAAGTGTATTATCATTCTCCAAGCTTCAGTTTTATCGTCTTTAAAAAGGCAACAATAGCCACATTACACATTTGTTGAGGAGATTAAATGAAATGACATATGGAAGACTCCAGCCCTGTGCCTGGCATTTCCAATGTACACCATAGATAGGAATGACTCTTATTGCGAAGCAGACAAAAGGACATCTGGAGAAGTTTTACAGAGGCAAAATCTCTCTCCAGTGGAAGAAAAATGATGCATATAGCGTGGGCCTGTGAGTGCATGTGCGTATGTGTGTGCCTGAGCGCTTGTGTCTACGTGAGAAACCAATGACTATTGCTTGCCACTTCTTGGGTCTATTTTTATCCCACATTTCACTGCTCTGGTCTGAAAGAGAAGGTATACTTAAATATAATTGGTTTGGTCAAGTGCAGTGATTTAAAGATGCACTCACATTCCCTGATCTCATTTTTATCCACGTGCCTCTAACGGGGAATCGAATCACCATCCCCACTGATTTACTTCACTTCCTGTAATTGCAGAGCACCCGGAAGGCACATGGACGCCACGAAGGCGCTGGCGGAGGGATGAGCACCTTTCCTAGAAAATGCAACAGGTCGGCCTTGATGTTTTTAAGTTAATAAGTTCTGCCTTAGTTTAAATTTTCTGTTTCGTTTCAGAACAAATCACATTTAATAAGTCTGCAGCCAAGCAAGTGGAATTTCAAATTAAGCTTCTCCTTCATGATGAAGATTGGGCACTTTGGATTGTCAAGTTTCAAAACAGCTAACTAGGCTTTGAAAACCTCACCGAGTGGTCATCTCAGTGAGCGGTGGCTCTGTGCCAGCTGACTTCCAGCCCTGCTCCAGCATTCATAATAAATGCCCAAGCATTTGACAAAAATGAGATGGTTTGATGCACTACATACCGCTGGTGTGGTGCTGATGTTGGAGCAATCCAACAGGACATCGAGAAACCTTTTGTATTGGCCGTGCCAGGGACTGAACACACAACAGGGATCATTTCATTTAATGCTACCCCAAAATATTAGGTGCTAAATACTATTATTATCTCAATTTACAGACTAGGAAACTGAGGGAAAGGAAAAGCTGCCGCAGGGTCACCCACCAGAGGTTCGGTGCGGTTTCCCACTGAGGCAGCCTGACCCCGGGGGTCAAGCTCTCATTCTCCTCTAAATACCAGCGGGATTAGATTTTTGTTATTCCTGCTCTTTTGTTTTTGATACTTCTATTTGATTATGTAGCTGTCAGTTGCACTGGGAATTCACTCAGAGCCAAGTAATGACATCAGTCGCCGCTGAGTCACACTTGCTTCCGAATTCTTCCTGGACGTGGACGGATTCCTGACACGTATGCACATCCCTAAGCCTTCAGACCTGCAGGGTGCCGCAGCCTAACACTGGGGGTGCAGGGCGAGCATTTCAATTTCCAAAAGCTGCCCTGAAGTGCCCGTTGGTTTCCTGGCACTGAGTTTTTTTTTTTTTTTTTTTCCCAACGCCTGCGTCCAGCTAGGAAGCTTCCGTGTGGTTCTTTGACCTCTTCCAGCCTCCTCTGAGGTTAGATGAGATTATCTGTAATGTGCCTTCCAGTCTGACCTCCTGGGTTTCCAAAAGGCTGGGGTAATATTTTTATTATTTCTGTTCCTCAAACGCTGCAGGAATTTCCTCACTGCAATTGCCCCCTCCCTGCCCCAGCAACCTGCCCTTCGAATTTCTTTTCCTCTTGTAATCTCTCTCCCTCATTTTCTTTCTTTCAGTTTTTCTCTTTCTCGTCTCTGTTCTTTTCTCTCTTCTTCATTCCGTAGTCTGTTTCTGTCCTTTTTACTTCGGTGTGCTTGACCTGGTCTCTTACCTAGCTCTTCCTCTTTCTCTTCTCCTCCTCCATCTTTTTTGTCTGGATAGCTTATACTTCCCCTTTCTTCATCACTCCTGTGTTTAATTCTACATGCCACATGTCTTTTGCTGCAGTATTTAAATAGGAAGAGATCCTTGGCAGCTTTGCCAAAGCAATTCCTCATGGATTATACCTTTCTTTCATAAAAGGTGAGCAAATGTTGGGGACTTAGGAAGTCTGGATGCTGACGATAAGCTGCCCTAGAGTTTCTGTGATGCACAGTATCCTCGGCATCCTTGCACATACACCTGTAGTCCTACCGCCATGGCAGGACTCTGTCCTGTGTGTGCAGCCTTCTGCTTCTCCTCCGCGATTGTCCAGGCTCCTGCCTGTGGGAAGGACGGCTTTTTCTGGGTGCTAGTTTCATTTAGAAAACTGCAAACAAGAGAATGATCCTGCAAAGACCCAGAGCGAAACCCACACCCATGTTTTGTTAGAATAAAAATGTGAAAAAATGTAGATCACATCAACCGTATCCATGTTATTAATGGAAGTTGTTGGAGAAGTCAGCATTTTGTCTTGCATTCTTCCCCTGGACTTTAAAAATTAGGTTTGTATCCCTTTCTTTTTGGTTAAATTATTAAAGATTTATCCTTTTGAAAAAGCTTTTCTTTTTTTCCCCCCAGATAGGTAGAAAAATCACTGTTTCATTGAACACGTCTTTCACTCACTCATGAGGACATGAGACATTGGTTCGACTGTAGCAGAGTGCGTTTAAAGTCACAGAATCTTTCAGGACACAACCATTTGTTCTAGGCCCCTCTTCTGGACCAACTGAAGTGAGACTGGCTTTTAAAAGAAAACAATGTTTGCATTAAACCTTTCTTGTAGAACTTGTTTACAATGCCTCTGGGGTCTGGGACTCCATGCTCTGTGTCCTTGGCTACATCTAGCTCCTTTCCATGTTTTCATTCTTCGTTGTTGTAAGGACTCTGATTGCTGTAATGGCCAATATGCCCGCTGTCTGTTTTCATAACTCCGAGGAGTATTTTTAAGGAAATGCAAATAGATCTGTGTTTGATATAAAAGGATAGAGACATTGAATTTTATTTCTACTATTTTTTTTTCTTTTTGTTTCAGAGAATCGAGGTAACAGCAGCATATTGGAGGCGCTCAGCTGACACCTGGTTCAAGAGGGACCCTACTCTCCTGCTGAGGCTTTGCATTCTGAGTTTGGAATTGAATTCTTGGGAAGATTTCAGGGGTACGATCAGGTGGTCTCCGCACAGGGATCTACAAGACACTTCCTAATTCATGGATAACCTCCATGTGTGGAAGGACTGTGGTTGCTCAGTCCTCAGCTGCAACAACAGCTGGGGCGGCTCAGCAGCCCTCCCACCATGGTTGCAGCTGCCACGCCCAGGGAGCTGACTGCAGAGCAGCTCTGCAGGGCGAGGCAGGATGAGCACCAGGCCGCTCAGTGATGTGTGGGGTATCCACAAGGAGACCCATAGCGCATGCAGAAGGCGGTGGGTGGGTGGGGGAGCGGTTAGCGCTGTTCCCGGAAGCTGAGTGAAGTTAACAAGATGCCACAGAGAGAACACGCACTGACAGGTAGATGAGGACGGAAGAGGTATTGGCCCTGATCCGGAGGAATGGCCCCCAGGAGAGAGCTTGCCAAAAAATCGCTGGTGGACGGGGGACCATTTCCTGTAGCCAGCGGAAACCTCATGGTCCCCGCGAAAAAGAACGAAGGTCTTTCAGGAGAAAGCGAGGTTGGATATCGACACCCAACACTTCGCCTCTTTCTCACTCCCGGGAATGTTCTCTGCCTTGGGGATGGTATTTCCGTAAAGACACAGTAGGCCATGAGACTCGGACAACGTGCCGCTGCAAGCCAGACACACTGAGGCATCTGGCAGTAGTTAAACGACAGCCTGCCGCTCTGGGTGCAGAATGTAGCACAGGCGTTGCGTTGTTCGAAAGACTGCTGCTCAAATATGAGATGCGATTTGAATGTCCTGTTGTGGAAAAGGAAATCGACACAGCTGGTGTTATCTTAGAATTGGGCCACCGTCGGAGCTGTGGATAAACGGCAACATGGAGTATTCTTTGCAGAGAAAACAAAACATTGCAAATGCAGCTCTCCCAATCAGGGGCCATTTACACAACGACCAGTAGATGGCACCATGAGCACCTGCTATAAGATCCAAGGCTGAGAATATTTATCTTCACAAAGCTCTTCTCAAAATATTAAGCAAAACTTTGACTGCAACTGAACCGTATTTGGACAAGCAGATTTATTTTACTTTAGTGCCTTGTTTTTAGAAACATACATATGTGTGTGTATATATTTTACTATCAAACCCTAAAGTTATGGAAAATATCCTGATGGTTAGGATAGGCTATAAACTTTTACAATATTATTTGCGGGCAGATTTTTCAATTTCTCATTTAAGCTAGCTTTTTCTTAATATGAGGTTTAGTGGTTATGTGTCAAACTATCACTTAGTAAAACTCAGGAGAATATTTGTGTTGATGTAAATATCCCATGAGAGAAATACATTCAGATAGGACGAAGTAGAAACCATGTGATGCATTTGGTGTAAACTTTTAAGGAATAGCTTAATATGAAATTTTATTTCAGCGATGTATGCGTGAGTATGAAAACTGCACACTAACACATGAGGCTCTTTCTCAGGATTAATAAGTAGTTGGATGTATTATAGTACAGAATGCCATTCCATCTCTGATTTCACTCCACCCTCAAATCCAAAGCTTTTAGAGTGGAAATCAACTCTAAGAACTAGCTGGCAGGTATAGAATCTTACACAGATGCAAATTCTCAGCTGAACATGGTGTTGCTGTGGAAGGGAAGTCCGAACAAAACTTCCTATGACCTCTGCAGCTGTTCTGATTTCCAGTAAGAAGTCAAGCAAGATGTGTTGGAGAACAAACAAAAGCTGAAGCGGGGGCCAATCAGTGAAATCATTGGTTGAAATGCCCACATTCCAGGATTGACACGATGGCTCAGTTGGCTAACCCTTCACCTACAAGTACCCATATGCAATCTGGGTGCCAGTTCATGTCCCAGCTGCTCTGCTTCCCATCCAGTTCCCTACTTGGGGCCTGGGAGAGCAGTAGAGGATAGCCCTAAGCTTTGGGATGCAGTACCTGCATGGGAGAAACTTGGAAGAAACTATTGGCTCCTGGCTTTGGACTGGCTCAGCCAATTTACAGTGACTTGGGGGAGTGAACCAACAGATGGAAGATACTTCGGTCTGTCTCTCCTTCTCTCTGTGAATCTGCCTTTCCATTACTGGTATCTTTGAAATCACAAATCCTGACTTTCAGTCAGTTTATTTATACTCTGTCTTTAATACAGAGTTAGTCTTGTAGAAAATAAGTCAATTTTAGGGGGCAATTAGATGGTTAAAGAGAAGAGTTGTTCTGGCACTGTTTTGGAGCAGGCGAGCCAGTGTTGAATGCCCACAGGAATCTTAAGCTTGGATGCTACAAGTTGTTTGCAGGAAATCCCCCAGAAAGCTGAGTGGATGGAAAGGAAGGCTGGAGTTGCAGAGGGAGGGAAATAAGTCCTTGTCAATGGCACCTGTGCGCAAGGCCCCACGATGGTGGTGATGGAGATCTCTAGTGTCTCTTGGACTGCTGACTTACATGAGCACTGGAAGAAAATCCATTTAATTTTAGGAATCTTTGCATGCCCCTTCCCGGTGGCACGCTGTGCTTTCGTGAGTCTGTTTGTTGACCTTCCTTTTGCAAAGGATGAAAACAGTCAAAAGGAGGCTAAAAACAAAGCTACTTTGACTTCAATTGACTTGGATATGTGAAGACAAAGAAATATTAACCTTTATCAGTTGGAAAAGAAAACTTGTCTGCGTGAAAAGCAATTTTATTCCCAGTCTTCTACACAGTTCAAATGACAAACTATAAGTGATAAATATGAAGATGAGTAAGCAATTGCTTGAAATGCACAAAAAGGGACCAGACCATTGCTAACAGCAACTTGTTACTGATAAGTGATGTATTATTGTGGTGTCCATGGGAATGTTGAAGATTTTTGAGGGAAAGAAAGTACAGGGGGAAAAATATACCTGATTACTTCTAAAGCACAAAAGCATTAAGTCATTCTTTCCTACTCACAAGAGAAGCAGATATTAGCAATTCTGGGAGTTGATTTAGCTTATTAGGTAAAGAAGGTGATAGTATAATGCTGGCTTTGGTTGTTTGGTTTTGAGTTGACACTGCAATGTATATGAATTGTGTGATTTTTCAGCAAGTTGATGAATTACCTTTCAAGATTATATCTGTCTTGAAGATTAAATGAAAGCATGTTAGTAATGAACATAGAAGCATTGTTAATTTAATATAGACTTATTGAATGTCTATTATATCCTAAATACACCTCTTTTTTTTTTCTAAAAAAATTGTAATTACTTGTGCTCTAGATGCCAGTGGAGGTTTTGTGTCACAAAGGGGAAATTATGTCAAAGATGAAGGGAGCCAGAGCTAACCTACAGAGTCCTCTGAAAACAAGATTAATTCCCCTCTTTGTAAAAACATGAAAAAGTAAATGATTATTATTCCAAAGAGAAGCAAAAAGGGAGACACATTGTTAGATTTTTCCTTGTATCTTTATTGTCACTATTTTAAAACTTTTTGCTGCATTCTGGTACAAATTGTCTTGTATTCACCAACATTTGCAGAGGCTATTGTGATGGGGAACTGCTTGCAAAATGATTCTGCATGTAGATGCAAGCCAAATCAAAGGTGGACTTGCAATGAAACTGTTAAATCTATCTTGAAAATAGGACACTGGACTCTGCCATTCTCTATACCTACAGTGTCAGGAGACACTCAAACAGCAGAACGATGGACTTGCGACTGTTTTCTAAAGGACTATACTACAGTCATAAAAAAGGAGAAAGCAGTGGGTGGAGGGGAGAAGTCCCAGAGCCTATGGGACTGTATCATAAAATAACTAAGTACCTAACTAACTAACTAACTAACTAAATAAATATTTTAAAAAGTTGAAAAACCCAGCTATTCAATGATTGAATAATCCAACTCAAGAATTAATACTAAATCTTTATTTTACACACTAATTTTAAAACAAGCTACTTCTTTCTAAATATATATAATATATAATATAAATATATGTGAATATACATATTCACACATAGGAATATATTCATATGTTATATATATACCATATACACAATATATAATATTATATATCACACACATAACATCATGCATATGATATATATATAATATCACATATACATATATGTATACATATGAATTCTTTTTTGGCTGCAAGAACTATTGATGCAGAAGCTTCCCAACATTGGCAGAAAGGTACTACAACAGCATCTGATTTAACTTCTTATATTTGTCTGATATAATGTTTTTCATATTTTGATTTATATCTTTTTGAATTAGTGAAATTTTGTTTCATTCTGAAACCTACTCTGTCAGCTTTTATGTTTCTGCTCTCCAGTGTTATTTCCAGGCCTAATTTTTGCTTCTTTATAAAAAGTATACTTGTTCTGAGATTACATCTGATCATTTTTATGTCTCAAATATTCATGGGTCTGTTATCTGTTACTTCTTCTACTTGTCATTAACAATGCCTTATTTTCTTGTGTGCCTTGGTATTTTTGGCTGTGTGTTGGACATTGCATTTAGGAAAATTTATTAGTTTAGCTACTGTGAGACCTAAAAAAAAAAAAATCTGTCTTCCTCAGAGTAAGCACTGTAGCATGGGTAAGGCTACCACCTATAGTGTTAGCATCCCAGCTGATCCATTTCCGACCCAACTTCCTACTAATAACTTGGGGAAGCTGTGGAGGATGGCCCAAGTGTTTGGGCCCTTGTACCCACGTGGGAGACCTGAATGAAGCTACTGGCTCCTGGCTTTGGCCTGGCCCAGCCTTGGCCAATATGTCTACTTGGAAGTGATCCAGTAGTTGAAAGATCTTCCTCTCTTTTCTCTCTCTTTCCATCTCTCTCACTCTTTCTCTTCTTTCTCTCTCCCTCTCTCAGATAAACAAAATAAACCTTCCTGTTTTTTAGTCTATCTTTCCCTGGTACATGTTATTTTGCTTAGGTTGGGAGCCTGAGAACACAACCAATCTGAAACTATCTTAATCCACATTCTCAGCTAGAAGTTTTCTGAAAGACCCAAATAATGCTAGAATAAATCCATGTGAGGATTGGGTTACTTTCACTTCATCTTTATCCTGATATTAACGTTAAGGAGACTTTATCAGTCTTTGACTTTGCTAGGTCCCAGGTTTTTACTTTCATCCTCTCAATCCTTTGAAGCCCACTCAAAGTACAGTTTAATGTTAGAACTGCTTCTAAAGGATCATCAAATGGCCTCAGGCAGAGCAGTTTTGAATGCTGAGCTTAACTCTCAAGGGTACTGTCCTCTTCTGGATTTTTGCCCAGTGATTCTTCATTATTATTGATTTTTCTAGCTTTTTAAGAAAATGGTTCTGCTGTTTTAGCTCGTTTCAGTGGAAAGATTCATCTAAATGACTTAGTTACTCCATGTTGGAAAGATTACTTATGTTACAGTTTGTAAGTAATGGGATGCTGAAAGTGTATAGGAATACCTACTCAGTTGAGAAAATGATATCTATAAAACCAAAACCAAAAATAGATGAGGAATAAGAATTTTACTATAGAAGGGAGCTTGAAGTCTGAACTTTTGCATGTAGCTTCCAGTGTGATTTTTGGTTGTCTTCCAAAGAAAATTTAGAAAAATCCCTTCAAATAACATCTTCCAACATACTGGATTAGTTTTGCTCTGCAGTAACTAAGCACAATATACCCAAAATAAGCATGTATAGAATATATATATATATACAAACATGTATATGTGTATATATATACACAAACATCTATGTATATGCATATATAACATATACATGCTTTTTGAAAGGGTCTATGAATTGGCTAAGCTGCAGATGGAGTTTCAATCTGCTCATTATATTTCATTGTGGCCTTAATTTGGAGGAACAGCACTTAATTAACTAATTAATCTTTTTCCCATGACAGGAGTCGGCTGCTGTCAGAGCAATGAGTGAAAAAAGTGGTATATTGTAAAGCTTGAGCTAAGAACTTCTACCCTGTTGTTTTAGCCCATATCCCATTTACCCATGCAAACCGTATGTCCAAACCCAACATAAGTAGGATGGAAACAGGATCAGAAATAAATAGGTGTTCTGGATGCTCTGAGGTAATGATGGTCAATTGTCAAATATTTGAGATATCTATAATTGAATATTGATATGGTAATGTAAAATCATACTTTCAGTTACTCACATTCAGTGAACATGCTTCCATAGTTTTTTCCAAGTGCTACATAGATAGTTATTGGACATTCAGATTTTTTCCAAATCAACTCCACCTTGCTGACATGAATAGATATCCACTTAAGCATTTGTAATATATTACATGCTCTCAAAGACATGAAAAATAATAAATATTCTAATAGTGTTAACATTTAGAATGTAACTGAATTTCCTTAATTTAGCTTTAATTTCTGATGGTATATAGACCATATATATATGGCACTTCTTCCTCCACCTGTTCTCCAGTCTCACGAGGACTCAGCAGCGATGAAGATCTCAGCTTGATGTTCATCTCAAGGACTTCTCAGTTTAATCTTTGGTGAACACAAACAACACACTACAATTTATTCCTCATCCTGAGTGAGGGTTGGTTGTAAGAGTACTGAGGAACACTGTTATTATAGGGTCAACTGATAAGCTTAGAAATTCAATAGAGTGCTCTTTTTTTCTGAGATGACAAAGAAGAGGTTAACGTATTCATGCATATTCATTCACATTATTAGACTTTTGGTGGCCTTCTCTTTTCTCACTTTTCTATCCTTACAATGGGCTCTTACTAAATTTACTGAGTCTTTCCTTCTGTCATGCTGAGCTCAAAACATTGACTGTTATAATCACTCTAAGGTGGTTATAGACTATTTCTATCACTGGGTCGGGGTTGGGGTGGGGGAGGACAATCATTCCGTCACCAAGTGTTAATGAGTTCGCCTCTCTCAAGGTTGACCACATCATCATCCTCTCCATCACCTAATCACTTGCTGCCTTTCATTGCAGCAGCAGAGATGGGGGTTCAGTGGAACCCTCTATTAATGAGAACTCAAGCACATTGCTGTGTTACAGTTAAGAGGAGGTCGTGCCAAGATACCTAACTCCCAGTGCTTGTTTCTGGTTTCTCCAATCTTACAGACTGTCTAATCTTACATTCATGGGTAGAAAAACAAGGATGACACAAAGTTATGTGAAATCTTTAATGCCTTTAGCTACACTGATTTTAAGTGTATTTTGAAATATGTTCTTTTTAAAAGAGATTTATTTATCTTTATTGCAAAGTCATATATACAGAGAGGAAGAGAGATAGAGAGGAAGCTCTTCCATCCGATGATTCACTCCCCAAGTGGCTGCAACAGCTGGAGCTGAGGTGATCCACAGCCAGGTGCCCAGAGCCTCTTCTGGGTCTCCCATATGGGTGCAGGGTGCCAAGGCTTTGGGCCATCCTCAACTGCTTTCCCAGGCCACAAGCAGGGATCTGGAAGGGAAGTGCAGCCTCTGGAATCAGAACTGGTGCCCATTTGGGATCCCAACACATTCAAGGCAAGGACTCTAGCCACTAGGCCAGTGTACTGGGCCCCTTAACTATATTCTTAAGTGAATGGGATAGATAACCTGAGACTTATTTGAACCATGTTTGTTTTCAATTTTAGAATGACCTCCAAAGGAAATGGTTCTAGGTAGAAAAACTGAACCGCAAAATATCACTTTTATTGATATCTCCCTTATATTTTAGGTTAGAAAAATCATGAACAGGAGCTTCTTCTGGGTCTTACAGGTGGGTGCAGGGACCCAATAACTTGGACCTTTCTCTGCTGTCTTCTGAGGCCATGTCAGAATACAACCCATAGGAAAACTGGGACAGCGGAGGCCTGTGGGACCCTGTTGAGAAGAGGCTCCAGGGACGAGAAGGCGGAAGGCCTGTCACCCACAGTGCACATATGGGATGCTGGTACTACAGGTGGAGGTTTAGCATGTTATGCCTTGACACCAGCCCGGTCTTATATCTGTGTTACTCTAGGAAATGTTGTAACCTAAGGAAGAAATTCTAAAACAAAAAACATTGTAGTAGTCAGATGTTTATTACAGTAGATTATATAATAGCACAAATGGTTACAAGTATTTGAGAACACATACATTCCTCACAAGAGGAAATTGCTTAAGTGGCACGATGTTGGCCTTGTGCCTGCTGCTGAAGAACAGTAACATGGGTGAAAACAGTGTGGGGGGTGGAGAATGGACAGGGAGAGAGGGGAGGTAGAGGGCGGGATCCTATACCTACAAACTGTACCATGGAAAATAATAAGAAGAATAAAAAAAAATCCAAAAAATGAGGACATCTTTGTCAAGCATGGGTATGTGAATGTTCCCCCTAAATCAAGACAATGTCTTTCTTTCACTTGATCACAAAAAACCCCAGTATTCATATTTCTGACTCAAAACAGCAGCAATTCATAAAAATGGCAGTGAGGTAAGATTAGCTCATGGCAATAGTAGCTGCATGGATGTACTTCTTTGGGAAATGTTAGGAACTCGAGGACTATCTAAGATTAGTAATTCATGTATTTTTGTATTTATGTCCCTCATCCATTTTGACTTCTGGGTAGTAGAGGATCCTGCTTTGCAGGAGACACTTGTTTCATCTTACCCATTCAACATTCATTCCCTCCTCTCTAGATAATTGCTCTCTGCTTCCCTGTCTTTACTCTTATATCACATTATTTATGGGAAGCTGGCTGCTCCTAGTTTCAGGGATGGGAAATTGACCCAGGCGTATGTGTGTACAATGTTGTATTGCTTTAGTCATAGTGAATGATTGAGGCAGACATGATACCCAGAAAGATCTAAAATTGTAAAACTCTCAATGAAACTCTCCTAATTGTAAAACTCTCAACTTAACAGCTCTGAGGAGGATAAAACCTCCTTTTCCACTGAAGTTGTTGAGATGATGGGCTGTAAGCTTGGAGCTCTTGTAGCTGCCTTGCAAATAGGAGAGCTGTGTTTGCTTAAGAATTTGAGATAACAGAAAGAAAATTGGAATTCAAAGTTTTCAACAAATCTTAGTGGCATACCAATGTCCCTGAACGTGTGAAATGATAGCATACTCTCCATTTTTGTGTGTGTGTCAGTTAAAACATCTTTTATTTTTCTTAAGCTAACTTGAATAAATTTCTGTCTTTCGCATTTAGGAGATTTACACAAAGGGCATAGTATAATCTGAAATTGCAAAGGTGAATTGGGCCAGATTCTAGAGTATTCTGAAAGTCAAGCTGAGATTAAAGGAGCAATGAGACGCCTCAGAGGCCAAGCCTTTCAGTCAGATCCGTGGTAAACTACACTTGATGTTACCCAAAAGACTGAGAGGTAATTCAGTCAGATCCACAGGAAACTGATCCATGGCAAACCAATGATCCAGGGCCACTCTGCTGGCTGTTGATCCAAGAGAGCTTTCTGGAATTCTCCCAAAGTTTGTCAGGTTGCTGATAGTTTTGATTCTCTTTGAACTTGTCTCATAAGTAAATGAGATGGCTAACCAAGTGATGCATTGAAAAGCATCCTTAGAATGACTTCTTGTAGCTTAACAGGCTTTGTACAGATAAAACAAGAGCTGCCAGCCCCTCTGGACCTGACTTCATAGAAGCAGAGCAGCAACATTCATCTTGCAGCGGCAGAGGTAGAAGAGGACTCCCCCAGGGCAGGGGTAAAATCACCTTGTTAGGGGGGAATAACAGCTCCCTCATGAGAAAATGAACTCTTTATTTTTTTTTAAATCCACTATACTATTAACTCTAGATATTTGGACAAATTCAAAATTTTCTTTTTCTTTCCGCAGGAATAATCACGTACATAAACAGTAGGTCAAATATCCTAGGATTTTCTTTTTAAAAAATCAAGATTTTAATGTAAACCCAAGAGTATCAAATAGTTTCCTTAATTCAGCCATAAAACATGTTTCTTTCTCATCCCGAACATTCCAAGCTGCATTCTATAAAGACCGTAATTTTTATAGTTTTTGATTCACTTCATTCTTTTCCTGAAGCAGACATGGCGGCATCCGTTCCTTTAGAGCATGAGGTTAGAGTGAGTTGGGATTCAAGTCTGGGTTTCACGAGCTGCAGGGCAATCTTGAGGATCACCCTTAAGTTTCCTCTTCTGAGAAACGAGACGGATCCCACTTTGGGACCATTGGAGAATCACATAAAACATCACTTGTGCGCCTTTTCTCGAATGAGCTCTAAACAAACTTAAATATTAGCTGATGTTTTCATCGTACAAAATAAAGGCACACTTCTCTGTAGATTCTTCCATCTTCCTAAAGGCTCTAGAACAGCTAATTTTTTAAGGCTCAGAAGTTTCTTTGGGTTTCTCAGTTTTGGATATGAGATGTAACATCTATTCCAGAGAGAACTGGATGCAAGTCGCAAAGATGCTATCTCAGAGAAACGGATTATAAATGAAATTTTTCTGTTGTGTTTCATATATGCTATTGGCCACTAATTAGAGAATTTTGATGCTAACTACTGCTGTAGATTGCAGAGTAATGTCTCGTTTGTGGTCAAAACTATCGCCGTTGACACCCTCACTTCAGTCTCTTCTGCCATATATCGTCCCTTTTCTCCTTGATTCTAGACTGGAGTTGGCCTGAGGGTTCTGGCAAGGGAGAAAAGAAGCTGTCCCCCCTAGGGGAGTTCAGACAGGAATGTGCACGGAGAGCTCACGAATGGTTCACAGCTGCCGCTGGCTGTTTCTGCTAAGTGCAGCCTTCTGCATTGTAAGTGGCTGCTGTAGCTACAGTTGAGTTACTGACTGTCATTGGCTATGTCACTGTGTGTTAGCTGGGACATCAAAAGATCATCAAATGGACTCTTGTTTTCTTCCTTTTCCTCCCTGTAGTGTCAGGACAATGTGGGAAGATAGTGTTTATATTTGTGGCCGGATACACACAAACATTTATATGGGAGGCAAAAAATGCTTGAAGCATTTTCCTAAGCAAGTTCCTAAGTATTGTTCCTTCTTGCAATTACTATCAACACATATTGTCTCTACAATATTTGACTCTTTTTTATGGAAAGGCTGAATAATGTTTTGCATCATTGCATTGAAATACATACATTAACGCTAGAGTCATGTTTCCTGTGATAAGGTGAGAGAGTCTAGATCTTGTTTATTTCAGATCTTAATTAGAAGGATAAGATGTGTGTTTGGTAGTGCCTAATCCATAATGCATATTCAAATCCATAATACATATTCAACAGATAATTGTTTAAATTATAGTCGCATTAATACATAGTGCATTACAATGCATCTTTTCATTAAAAACTATTTTAACCTCCTTAAAGATACCAGGAAATGATGTCTATATTTCATGATTTGCCCTTTTGTCTCAGTTAGAAACAAAGATGTCTTTCCGTTACCTGGTATAGGAAAACTTAAAAAATTCTGAGTTGAACTTTAATTTTTTTTTTTTTTTTGCAAAATAGCAGATGATATGCTAGCTGTTTTTGAAAAGGATATTGCTGAATCTCCATTTTTAAGTAAGTAAGTCAGTGACTATATTTTGGACACGGCTAACTAAGTGTAAAGCTTTGAGGTTTAGGGGAAGGTGAGATCGAACGGTTTCTGCTCATCCTTGGACCTGATTCTGATTTGTGAATGCTTTTACTTAGAGTAGGGTTTGGTGACAGCAAGATGGAAGAGAGGCGAGGAGTTAACAGCTGGATTCAGAGGTGAGAAGCCATGGTGTGTGATGTGAGACATTCCTAAAATGGAAGTTATCATTGTAATTTTAACATGCCAGTCCAGGATTTATGAATAATTGACACAGAAAAAGAGCCTGTCAAAATGGAAAAAGAAGAGTCTTGGCAGCCAAGTAGATCTCTTTCGTATTTTGCAAATTCTGATTTTAGGTAAATAAGTTTCTCCATCTTTATATAACAAAGGGTGAATTGCACACTTGCTAAGAGGCTGAAGTAAACACAGTACAATTTGCAATAGAAACAGTCTAGCATTTTCTTCTTTTGGTATCATGGAGTACTTGTGGGTGCTCAAGGACCTGGGAGCAAATTTCTTTTTAAAGATTGAGTTTATTTTTTATCAGAAAATCAAATACAGAGAGAAGGAGAGACAGAGAGAAAGATCTTCCATCCATTGATTCACTCCCTAATGACTGCAAAAGCTGGAGCTGAGTTGAACTGCAGCCAGGAGCTAGGAACCTCCTTTGGGTCTCTCACATGGCTGCAGGGTCCCAAGAACTTTGGGCCATCCTCAGCTGCTTTCCCAGGCCACAAGCAGGGAGCTAAAAGGGAAGCAGTGCTGCCAGGGTTAGAAGCAGTGCCTATATGGGATTCTGGAGCATGCAAGATGAGGAGGACTTTAGCCACTAGGTCCTGGGAGTGAGTTTTTTATATATTGATACCCTTCGCATTAAGCTTTGAACTTACTAATGCTACAAAACATAGATGAATCAGCGCATAAGAATAAAGAAATTGGGGCTGCCATGATGGCTCACGGCTAATCCTCCGCCTTTCACCAATGGCATCTCATATGGGCGCCAGTTTGTTTTCTGGTTTCTCCACTTCCAAATAAGCTCCTTGCTTGTGGCATTGGAGGGCAGTGAAGAATGACTCAAGTGCTTGGGCCCTTGTATCCTGTGGGAAACCCAGGAGAAACTCCTGGCTCCTGGCTTCAGATTGGCTAAGTTCTGGCCATTGCAGCCATTTGGAGAGTAAATCAATGGATGGAAGATCCTTTCTTTTGTCTCTTTTTCTGTCTGTAAATCTGCCTTTCAAATAAATAAATAAATAAATAAATCTTTTAAAAAACAGAATAAAGAAATTATCTTGTAAGTACTTTGTCCCTACCAAGTTATCTGATATTGAGCTTTATAAAAAAAATTCTCGTTCAGTTTCAAGGCTTCTTAGTGATAAACATGCTGGCACTAAAGAACCCACTAGAAGTGGACCATCGCCCTAGCTGTTAGAATGCCAGCTGGGACATCAGCATCCCGCACTGGAGAGTCTGGGCCTCCACTGCTGATTTCAGTTTCCCGCTAATGTGGCCTCAGGGATGTGGGATTGCCTCAAGTAGCGGGGTCCCTGCCATCTGTGGTAATCCCAGGTTGATTTCCCAGCTTCTGGCTTTGATCCTGGCTCTGTCCCAGTGATTGGGGATATCTGGGAAGTGAATCAGAGGGTGGCAGCTCTTTGTCTGTCTGTCTTCCCTGCTTCTCGAATAGCATTTTCAAAAGAGAGGAGTCTTTTTTTTTTTTTTTTTTTTGGTAGCTCCTACAGCTGTTAAAAGGAGGCTCCTGGGTCTGGCATTGTGGCATAGCACGTTAAGCTTCTTCCTGCATCACCAGAATACCTTATGGGTGCTGGTGCAAATCCTGGCCGTCCACTTGCATCCTGCTTCCTGCTAATGTGCCTGGGAAAGCAGCAGAAGATGGCCCAAATGCTTGGACCCCTGCTCCTGCATAGGAGATCTGGGAGAAGCTGTGCTCCTGTGGCTTCTACCTGATTCAGACCTGGCTGTTACAGCCATTTGGGGAGTAAACACACAGCTTTTCTTTCTGTGTCTCCTCCTCTCTGTAACTGTCTTTCAAATTAAAGAGAGAGAGAGAGAGCAAGAGTGCAAGGGCTCATAAAGGAATGCTGGTATAAGGCACATCTTGGTCCTGAACTCCCTTGGGAACATTCTGTCACCTTGAAAAGGATCAAACTGTACCTCCTGTCTGTCTGGAATCTCCTCCAAACAGGGCAGTCACAAACACATACTACCAGGACTTCAGGAAAGTGATTTGCCGGATCATTGGAATAAGTCACATTTTATGCCAAAAAGATAGACAAAGTTGTTGTTTTCACTCAATTGATTTAAACTTTAGTGTTGGAAGTGAAATACGGGAACCGAGAGACTGGTAAAATGCCAAGGCTTATATTTAAAGCAAAATATGCAGTCATCTCCCTGAAGTGCTCTCAGGAGCAGAACTCTCACAAACGTGCTTGTGTAGACAGCACTGGCGGCAGAGGAAGCTGCTGAGGCCAGGGGAGCATGGATGGGGGCCTGCAGCCCTCACCTTGCAGGGGTTTCTTCCACTTTGTTCTTAGGCTGCCACGGTCTCGAGGGGCCTGCCAATCATGTCCCTTCCTCCTCTAATTCCCTTTGGAAAACTCCTTGGGGAATGCCTTGTAGCCAGGATCTTCCTCTGAGGAAATAGGAAACTTTGGAGCCAGGCCCTGTAACTAAAATGTAAATCCAGGTGCCCCAGTACATACCCCTTTTTCCTATGTGGTTGGGAAGCTTCAGCTATTAATCTTAGCTTATGCTCCGGTGATAGAAGGACAAAGAGCTTCAATCCCCATGACTTGTGGGGCTGAGGCTCATCATCCTTCACCCGTTGCCCCCTGGTTGACCCCCACAGGTGGTCTCTGCAGTGAGTGGGAATAGCAGGAGAACATGGAGTCACCAGGTAACCACAGAAAGCCAGGCTGGTGACCCAACATGGGGTTTCTCCTTTGCCTCTTTGTAACTTCTACCCGTTGGTTCTGGTTGTGTTCTGTGGACATAGGTTGGTGCTTCAAATTTCAGTCTCTCTGTTCTGCTCTTTCTGACTCCTAGTACGGAGTTACTCAGAATGTGGGGAACAGGTCTCCACCCCCCAGTTCTGTTGTACTACTCCCTGCTTGCACCTGTAATGACTTTGATTTGACCTCCTACTTAGAGCTCTTTACTCCAAGAAAACCTAGCCTTGCTGCATCCAAGTCCTAACGTGTAGTGTCACTTACGCTGCCTCTTCCAAAACAGATGCAACTTTTAATAGCCATGTGTTATTTTTCTGAGTTAAGTGTTAATTTTTGAGGGTCTCCAGAAATGTATTTTCATTGCTTTTTCCTTTGGTTTCCAATTCTTTTCCTAACCCTATTCTCTGGTTCAAGAAATCTCTTTATACAGATCCAAGGAATTATTCTGTTGTCCCATTTCTAGGCATTTTGCTCTTAAGGTTCATTCTTTGTAAAATCTGTGCCTCTCCTCCCCCACTTTGGCTTGTTACCAATGTTTCTTGAATGTATCAGTTTGTTTTTTCCACGTAGAAACTGTTTCATAATCTCCATTTTACTGTCAGTGGTCATCCTTGATAGCAGGTTTGTCTTACCCAGTACATATCACAAGTTCTGAATATACAGCTATTGCAAAGAACCAAGTTAGATACACTTATTTTTTTTAGTGTAACAGCAGATATGGAGTAGTGTAAGGCATGGTTGATGTTCTGGTAAATATTAGAGGAAAAGTTGGATTTTGTTATTCTTGCAAGTATGGCAGTCTTCCTTCTAATTGAAATCTTTAGATGATTGTGTTTATTGTTATTGATATTGTTGATTGAGGTGAGATTCACAAATATGTATTTGCTTTTTGTGCCATTTGCTCTTTTCTTTTTTATTGGTCTTGGAAGTTAGTGCACTGGGGGGGTGGGGGGGAGAGAAAGAGAGAGAGAGAGAGAGAGAGAGAGAGAGAGAGAGAACAGTCTTCCATCTGCTGGTTCACCCCACAAGCAGCCACAATGACTAGGGCTTGTACAGTGAGAGTCCTGATCATCATTCAGATTTCCCACATGCACAAGCTCAAGCACTTGTGACATCTTCCACTGTCTTCCCAGGCACATTAACAGCAAACTGAATAGGATGTGGAGCAACTGGGACTTCAAATGGCACTTGTATATGGAATGCCAACATCACAAGTGACAGCCTAATCATTTATGCACAAAGCCAGCCCTTTTTAAAAAAGCTTATTTCATTGTTAAGAATATTTAGCAAGGATCTACCCCTCTTAGTTTTTGTCAAAATGTACATTACAATACTGTTAGATATAGAAACTGATCTCTAGAAACAATTCATTTTGCATTGCTGATATTTTAAACCCGTTACTGGCAAACCCCACTTCTCCCTCATTAACACTTGGCTGAATACTTTAAATGTTTTATGGGAAAGTCAGGATACATAGAAGTAAACCAACCAACAAAATAGTTGCCACCTACATGGTATTTTGGAAGCATACTGCAAGTAAAATAACATAGATGAATTCTTTGCATGTGTGAGCTGATTTGTATTGGAAAATAGGTTTCTTAGAGTTTGTGTATGGGAAAAAAATGTGTTGCGAAATGCAACAGAGAGGTCTTCCATCTGTTGATTCACTCCCCAAATGGCTGGAATGTCCAGAGTTGAGCCGAGCTGATCAGAAGCTGGGAGCCAGGAGGTTCTTCCAAGCCTCTCGTGTTGTGCAGTGTCCTGAGGACTTGGGCCATCCTCTGCTGCTTTCCCAGAATATGAAGGAAGCTGGCTTGGAAGTGGAGCAGCCAGGACACAAACCGGCCCCCATAGCGGCTGCCAGCGCTTGCAGGCAGAGGATTGGGCTGAAGCACCACTTGTGCTAGCCACTGCAGCAGTCCCCACTCCCCTCCAATTTTTGATCTTTACTCTTACTTCCTTTCTTCCTTCTTGGCTACCCCATCGCTGTCTTCAATTAGCTCTCCTACCACATCATTTCCCCATCCTACCTGATTTTGGTGGCCTCCTAGGAATGCCCTACTTGAACGAGGTGCATCCTTTAAATGCATCTCCAGCACTGAATATGCTACCCCGGACAGATTACTTTCACAATGGAGAGCGTGTGTGGTGGGAACCTTTGTCCCTTACCCTGAACTTGTACTTTCATGAAAGCCATCACTGGTCACCCTGACAGTCGGTTCCTGCAGAGACAGATGTACACGAGAGCACACCTCCCACTTTGCATATAAAGGGCACTTGCACTTTGAGATTTCTGCAAGTCTTTCTGAACGCTGATGAGCGAAGCGCTACCAGTCTATGGTGGGGAGCCGGCATCCCTTCTTCCAGCGTGGCATCTCAGGCTGCTCCGATGTGGAATGTGCACCACATCGCCAGGCTTCGTTGTGAGACTCAGGGCGAGACTATCGGATTCAACGGAAACTGCAGGGGAGTTTCAGGGAGGCAGAGTGTAATTACTTGAGTTGGACTCGGGCCAGGATTCTGGAGTTAACACAACTGCTCTTAGAAAGTCTGCCATTAGATCTCTGGTGACCACAAATGGTTAGGTCTGTGGTTTTAAGTTTCATCTGAAAGGTAAACAGCTCCGTGCAGCACAGCGCCCCTAACACTATGCGGGGGCATCGATTCACACGGACCCAGGGTGGAGAGGCCACCTACTGAATCAGAAACCCCATTTCCTGAAGTACCTACTTGTTCCTGGGAGGTCTCTCATCCTCGCACCAAAGCGGGCCAGCCCTTACTTAGCTAGTAAGAACTGACAGGCTCACAGCACAAAGTGGTACGGCTGCCAGGCTAAATTATGTGCTTGTCATTTTTCCCTGTGTTGTCTAAGATTCCAGCAACAAAACAGTAGGGAATTCCCCATCCACATTTTTTTCCCCTCCAAACACATTCATTCCTCCTCTCTGTAAAGTTCCCGGATCCCACAGTCCAAGTTAAACACAACTGGAATTTCCCTATAAGTCAAAAACAATATTAATTCTGAGACCACATATTTTTCTTCTTGTAGGGTATGTACACAAACACAGCACATGTTGCAGACAGTCTGCAAATGGCACAGAGTTCTGGAGGAACAAACAAAAAGAAAAAAAGAAAAAGAAGAAATGCAAGGAAACTTAAAAAAAAAAAAACCAGGAGAACAGAGATTTGATGGGTTGTCTAACCCAGCAATGAGAATTTTCCTCTGTGGTCTATTGAAAGGAGAGCAAAAGTTGGCACGGAGCTGAGGAGTGATGGTTGGAAGTTCTCTAGAGCACAACTCCTCAATGGGGGCTACTCTTCCGTGGGACGCAAGGAGGACTGGGAGGCTCAGCATGGCACATGGTGGAGCTAACCAAGACCTTGGCTTTGGCTGGAGAGGGGACAGTGATGGCCCCGTTACCTGTGTCCTCAAGGTCATTTTAACCATCTTTTCCAGATAACAATGATCACAGAAAGTTCTGTCAAAGTTAGCTCTTCTAATTGACAGTGGCTTCTATAATTATAATAAAGTCACTAATATTTTCTCCTGTTTTCATTTTTATCACTGGGCATTCATTTTTCACTAACTCAGACAAGGTCTTCATTTCTATGAAGACCCATGTTGACCCCTAAATATCCGATTTTTTTTCCCCAGTTAATGTTGGTGCCCATCTGGTTTGAATTTAGCATTCTTATGAGTCATTTCACTGTGATAGGAACACTCCGCTATAGAAAACTTCTGCTAATATTTTAACATTTTAAATCAAACACTGCATAGAGCATTACCTAAGTCTCCTTGCAATTATGGGAACGCAGGCACTCTATTTGTTCATGCTTCATTCCTCAAGATTTGTTTTTGTCTCAGTTGAACACTGTACATGGTAAATAAATGCATACCCAATCTGCGTGTTCAAACACTTCCCCTTCTTGGGCTGACAGATCCTCTGTAGCTCAAAACTCTTTCAAGACAGTATTTGCTTGAAGAAGGATGAATAGTTCAATAGGAAGTTGGATGGTCTTTCCTTCTCATAGCTGACACTTAACCCATTTAGAAGAACTCGATTTATTTTTTGATCAACATTGACTTTACAACTTACATTTTACTACCCAAATTTCCTGATTTGGAAGCTTGAACTCATTTTCCTTTTACTGCTGGGCAACTTTTCTCAAGGTAGTCTTTAAGGCAAAACGAAGGAGGAAAAAAATGCCAGGAATCTCTTTAAGAAAATACAGCAGTGTCTCCTCTGCCTTCTTAAGCAAATGGATGGTTCCCAGGGAGGCTAGACGTGGTTGTGTACTTAGCCAGAAAATTGAATCCGCACATGGGGTGGACATAATTTAAGTTTAAAAAAAATAAAAGGAGGGTTTTGAAGTATTATTTGTCTATATTAAAAGTGAAGGAAGCATACCTTAACAAGCCCAGCCATTTTGTCTTTTCTTTACTGAATGTGAAATATTTCATCTTAATTTTTGGAGGAAAAAAAAATATCAGTGGTTTAAATCAAGTGCTTCCGTAAGGAGCAGGCCATTTGTAAGGGACGTATGAGTTCCACACTTCAACAAAGACACAAATGAGCTCCCGCTCGGAATGAATAATAGGGTTTTGCTCCCCTATTCCCCCATTAAAGTTTCTTGAGTTTATTTCCTAATCTGCAGGAACAAAACTTAACAAAACATAGCCTCTTACCTGGGCTCTGGGCACCAATTCTTTAAGACAACTTTATATTCTAATTCTCATTACATTTTAGTTCACTGAGGGCGCTGGGAGAGGTTTAAATCAAAATAGGAAAAATAATAACCGTTGACTCACAGAGGTGGGGCTCAGTTTCTTAGTCTTTGTTCAGGCAAAACATGTGTTGGAGGCTATGAAAGCTTTGCAAGATCCAAATGTAGCGATTTGAGCAGCCGCATGCCGTAACTGCAGATCCCGGCTCCGGGCATGACGGATACGTTCATACTTCCCCTTAGCCATATTGTTGTGACTGAATAAAAAATGTCGTCTTTTTCACACAATTTAATTAGAAGCACCAGATGTGGTGTTGTATGACTGATGTCAAAATATGACACTTTTATGTAAACACTTTAACTTAATCAATCAAGTAAATAGCTTTCACTATTTTAAAGCGTTTCAAGTCTGCTTGGTACAAATACGTTATTTTTTTTGTGTTATGCTAAATAGATCATGGCCAGCTGCAGCATTATTAAGAGATTAAGGGAATAAAGTTAGATCTTACTATATTATTTTTCAAGGGCTGACCTTTACAATTTCCTCCTCTGGGAAAGACCAAAAGAAGACAGGGTTACAAAATCCTTTAATTTTGTGGTGCCCAAGAAAGTTCTTCTTGGGAGATCCTATCAAGCATTGCTATTAAAATGCATCTTTATGTTCTCTAGTGTTATTTGGGAACGTTGCATTACTGTTGCTCCCCATCCAGTAAAGAGCGAGAAGTGAGACACCCTCATCCAATGTATTAAGTGTTCTAGAAGTGTGATACTCCTGGGAGCATGGTCGAGACGCAGCGTTCAAAAGCTAAGCCAGCCATTTGTTTCCAAGCACTTCTCCTTATCCTAAGTTGTTTGAATTCCTGGTCAGTTCAAATTGCCCTGTATCACTGGGGTCCATTACATGGTAGGAGTGAGCATGTGCTGCCTCCCTGAGATGTCCCGTCTTGAGGAACGAAACTTGGGGAAAGCAGCTGAACACCGAGCTGCTGTCAGGAGCTCCAGGCTTTGACTGGAACTTGAACCACAATAACATGTGCTGGGAGTCCTGTGAATCCCTGTTTCATGTTCACAGTGAGGGTGGCTGAGCTCACATTCAGTGGGACATGCTTCAGTTTCAGAAGATGTTCAAACCACATGGACTTGGAGGCTTTTCCCAGGCAATAGTGGTTTAGAAGGATGATTTGAATGTGTTTCTAATCAACCTGTTTCTTCCTTGGCCCTGCTTTTGCTGCTGTTTGTTTTTCTCCCTTGCACAGGGCTTTGTGACAAAAAGAGTTATTTTGGGAAGAAAGTGGTTTGGAGAAGCATTATGTAAATGTAGGCATGGATGGACAACAGGCCAGAGTTCTGTAACACTGATCTGGATGTTGACCTTGATGTTGTGTTTAGAATAGTTCTTACACGTTGTACCATTCACACTGTGACTAATAAACAAACCAGTGTTGCCTGCAGTAGGCCACTGTGCAATTCACTTTTGTGGAAATGAATGATGATATGGGGTAGGTAGGCAGGAAGATGAGGTAGGAGTAAATGAGCTGAAATTTTGGTCTGCCCTGCATTGGAACTGCACTCCCTTACTGGTCAATCTGGCATGTTCACTTTCCCACGATGAGTCTGTGTCTGATCTAATATAAGGAAAGAGAAAAGGTGTCACAATAGTCATGTGGAGGCTAAACTCCAGGAGGATGTGATATGAGACTCCTCATTAACCTGATGTTCACTAAATGACCCTCTCTCCCATTTGTATGTTTAATTTTGACACTACCTGTTATTGAGTTAAACAGACCAACAATATGAAAGGACCCTTCTTTGTGGGCTTCTGGATGGTGCTACAGGCCCTTCTGTGGCCTTCTACACTCTCTTCACAGGCAACTCTGACCCACTCATGATGAGAATCTCTCTGTGTGGGATGGTTTCATCCACAAGGGAACCAATGCTCATTCTCTCATTTAAATAAATTCATTCTTCACTGGTGCCTCTACTTTGAATTCTTATCTCTCTGGAGCCAAGAGCCTGGCATAAAGATGAACATATCTATGACCCTAACAAGGGGAGAACAAAATGAAAATGACATTTCCCAGGAGATTCTTTTTTTAAATGAGAGAAAATCTGAAAAAGAGAGAACTAAAACTGTAGCAGGTGCGTGCTTGTCCTTGCAGATTATCTTCATTTATTTTGTTGACGCTAGGCCACCACTTGGGACACCCACATCTCACATCAGAGTTCCAGGTTCAAGTGCCAGCTACTTTGTTTCTATTCCAGCCTTCTGAGAATGAGGACCTGGGGAGGCAGAAGATTGCTTGGGTTTCTGCCAGTCGTGTGGGAGACTCAGATGGAGTATAACTGGGCTCTTGGATTTAGCCAGATATGATCCCAGCTGTTATGGCATTTGGGGAATGAAACAGTGGAAGGTAGATCCCTTTCTTTGTCTCTCTGCTGTTCTCTCTGCTTTTCAAATAAAAATAACTAAATCTTTAAAAAAAAAACTTTGAAAGTCAGAATTACAAAGAGAAGGTTCTTCTGACTACTGGTTCACTCCCCAAGTGAATGCAACTGCCAGAGCTCAGCCGATCCAAAGTCAGAATCCAGGAGCCTCTTTCAGGTTCTCCTATGTGGGTACAGGGCCTCAAGGCCTTGGGCCATTCTCCACTGCTTTCCCAGGCCATAAGCAAGGAGCTGGATGGGAAGTGGAGGAGGCAGGACACAAACCAGCACCCATAAGGGATCTGGAGTGTGCAAGGCAAGGACTTTAGCCACTAGGTTAACCCGCCAGGCCCAAAAGCTATTAAATGTTTAAAAACATGTTTATTTGAGACAATAGGAAAGTTTTAACAGCCAATAATGAGCTAAGGGTAGTGTAAACAACTTACAGTTGTTTATTTCAGAATGAACTTCTAAAACCACTTACCAATTGTGAGTGACTCCGGGTAAGACTGAACCTTTAAGAGAGAGTTGAGACTACTGAAGAAGCCTGTGGGTACTGGAGATCCAGTTGCTGCACTGCAAACCCACTGGGTCTGTCTTAGTACAATCTCTAGGGACACAAAATTAGGAAAGCACCTAGTGATCTGTGATTCAGTTTTATGACCGTTGCTTTAAATACATCGTAATTCCTGACTCTATGCTGTGTTAGCCTTACTTTCAGTGTACCCGTCAGCATGAGAAGCCTTTGGTTGGACTTGTCTTAGAGTCCTGGGACAAAGCAGGCTTGCTTCCTAAGCGCTGCCCTCCATTCTTTCCCACCCTCCTAGTTTCCTGTACCTTATCAAGGCTTATTTACTTCACTGACCCTACTTAGGTTACAGGCATTACCTGGAGAAAACAGTAAGTAAGAAACAAGTGAACTCACCAAGAAGAGGTGTGGGCTTTGTTCTCTAACTGGATTGGTTTTCTAGACCACACACCTTGAAAGCAATCAAATGCTTTTCATGCCACTTAAGCTGGCGGATGGGTTGTTGTGTCCGTGAAAAAGCCATGGAGTCAGGTTGGCATGCAGATCATTTTGCTGCATGAATCCCAAAGTAAAAAGAATCCAGGAGGGCTATGCTTCCCCCTGCCTTCCCCCTTCTCTCCGTTTTCCTCCTCTTACTTTTTCTCTTATTAAGGCATCTCTGTTTACATTGGCAGATGGGAAGTCTAAGTTAAAGGTGGGTGGAGGCATTCAAGGAAGGAAGTGTGTGGGGGAAGAAATGGAAATGTGGTGGGTCCAACAGCCACCCTGTTTCGCTTTGCTGGAATAGCTGAAGAATCCTCAGATGAGTGTTTTGAAGAGATTCTTTTTAAATGCCGGCGAGTGTAACACTTTCTCTTTATGCCCTCTCTTGCTGGATTTTGTAGGGCAGCAGATGGGGAGGCAGAACTCGAGAGAGATTGCAAAATCTTCATGATGGACTCACAAATACTTTGGAACTTGTTCCTAGAGCAAATACTGCCACGGAATTTCCTACATCATGGCCCAACATGTGAGTGGTGAGGATTTAAAAGCTTCTGGGGACTGTTTTGCAGTATCCTATTTTCTAGTGCTCAGCTTAATATGGACATTTCTAGAACATACCACTCTGCCTACCAGTGACAATTATTTAGCATTCTTATAGTTTTATATTTGCTTATTTATTTGCTAATTTTATATATTATTACACATTAATTATTTGATATTCAAAACTAATACCCCATTATATCCAGCATCTTCCTACCTCGGGGTCTTTGTATATTTTTGGCAAGGAACATTTTCACTTCTCATTCCACAGCCCACTTACCAAACTTCCATTCATTTTCCATTCAAAGTCTCAGCTTAAACACAGTGTTAATGAAGCCTTCCCTGGCTCACCCAGGCTGGATGGATACAACTCTTAACACATAATGTGTCTCTCTTTGAAAACATATATCTCATTTATAATTTATTAGCTCTTGGGCAATTATATGCTTACTACTAGGCTTCCCTGCCGGATTGTAAAATTCTAAAAGTAGGACAGCATCCAATTCATTAGCATATCCTTCAGGCCTGATGTGCAATGGATTTCCTATGGATATTTGTAGGAGGAATGAATGAGTTCCTTTACTATTAATAACTGTTACTGCAAGGCAGTTGCTACATGTATGGAAGACCAATCACCTGCTAGCTTTAAACAAAACAACAGTAATGGCAATGGTGCTTCACAACAGCCCAAAGCTAGTGTAAACACATTCATGACAAATTCAGAAACAACAGACAGAAAATGAGGAGGAGGAGGATGGTGTGTGATGACCACTTTTTTTTTTTTCTCTGCAATATGCAGTGGATGTTTCTCCATTATGTTGAACTGTGCTGGTAATTTTCAAAGATCTTCACTTATAGTGCACTTCCTCTAGTAACACATAACTACCTGTTAAGTCTGTATGTTAAGAGACCAAGTTCTGGCTTTGAAATACATTCAGTTACTTCATCATTCATCCAAATGCATGTTGAATGGTGATTGTGCAAAGTCATAAATGCCAAGGGATGACATGGGCTAAAACACTTGACCACTGCAAGCCTCAGTTTCCTTAAGTATAAAATGGGATTCTTTTTTTTCATTTTTAAATTATATTTTTGAAAATCTTTACATAGTTAATTAGTGCACAAAGGTTCAAGGGCTACAGGAAAGTGGGTAAGGCTATGATTTCCACACATTTTTTTTTCTATATCTGGAGTAAAGGGGGAGGTAAAGGGAGAAGCCCCACCCAGTCTCCCACCCATCCTGGGTCCCTGATGTGGGACATTAAAATGGGATTCTTAAGATTCAATGAGATGGTCCTTGCACAGCTTTTAGGACACGGTCTGTCATAAAATGACCTTTCAATAACATTAGGGACTATCATCTTTATGTGTCAGGAACTAGGTTAGGGTTTAACCCTAACCACCCACAGATACGAGAGAGGTGATCCTGGTTTTCCAGGAATTCATAACTTGAGAGAATGATTGGCGCCACAGGGCTTGAGAGCAACTTTCCCTTTCTACACACAGCCAAGTTGATAGCATGACCATCAGCAGTTTCTCACCGTGCTGTATTTGATGACTCCCAGCTTCAAAGCTGTTTTGGCAGAGCTACAGCGTGTTCCCGTGGCATCACTTCCTGCAGTGTTTTGCTTCCTGACTCTTTGAGCAAGTGTTGCATAGAATGCTGTCTTTCAGAACCTGTGGCACTGGGATGGTAGCACAGAAGGCATAATGGACATTTACCGTGGTGCTCATGTTCTATTGCACTTGGGTGCTGCTGGATATGGGGCCGAGGGTTCAGAGAGAAATTGTTCACAACCTGTGAAGCATGTGAATCCTATGATGTTTAAAAATTCTTGGCAGAGAGAGAAGTGTTGAGTGAAAGGTAATAATGCGCTGTTACCTTCCCCTTTTGACTGTTGCAATAGCTGTTGGAAAGGCCTTCGAGAAATCGGTTGAATTGGACTCTTGTTGTTCTGCTTTCTATTTATTAAGAGAGCCTCCTTATTCTTCTGCACCGTCTCCCACGAGTAGTCTGTGATTAAAAAATATTTTGGACACAGACATGTCCTGTTCCCAAAAGATTTACTTCTTAACACATTGGGTTCTCAGCAAAATTGAGAACAAGTCTTGGCTATTGCTAGTATGGGTAAAAATGTCTCACCAATGTCTGCTTTTTAAAATTAATTAATTACTTTTTTTATGCAATCACAGCCTTCTGGGAGGTTGGTTTTTGTTTATGGTAAATTTTGAATGATATCCTAGAACTTCTCATTCAAATTTCCTGGAGACTTTCACTAAGATGGGAAACTCCAAAACTACATAGCTCAGATCATGCATATAATTTGTAATTCAAAGATGATTTTCTCTGTACACTTTGGCAATTGTTCTTTGCTTTTGATTTTTCTCATTTGTATCTTCGTGGTGACTGTACTTGTGAATGTAGTTAATATTTATAGACACCTTACTATGTATCAGACATTGCTTTAAGAGTTTTACATGAATCAACTTCATTGATACTTTACAACAACTTTATGATTGAGTGGCACAATTATTCTCATCAATGGGCGAAGAAATGGTGGCAGAAAAAGCTTCAATCAGTCAACCATGGTCACAAACTACGAAGCAGGGGATCTGGGATTTGAACACAATCTGGTTCCAGAATTGTGCCAGCCCTTAACCTGTTATCTGTGTTAACATTCACATCTAAGACTGTAGAAGACCAGAAAGGATATCCCTCCAGCCCAAGGACTGAGCCAGTGATAGGCAGCCTGAAGTCCTGGGTCTCAGTGTTGAAGTGAATTTTGCTACCCAAGATCAATCCTTAAATAATTGCAATGTACGTGAATGAAATTGACATCTTGAGATCTGATTATTGCCATAACCCTTGTCTACAATCTTGCATAACAGTGGTTTTTCTACCTTCTCTTTCCTAAATTCTTATTGGAAGATTAAGCCTGTGACTACAAAGCAAATTGTAACTATGCTAGCACAAAATTGATAGGAGAAAAAAAAAAGAAAGGAAGGAAGTAGGAATGTAAGAAGTATTATTATGTACTTAAAAGTTGTATATATGAGGGCCCGGTACAATGGTTCAATAGCGTAATCCTCACCTTGCAGACACTTGGATCCCATATGGGCGCTGTGTCCCAGCTGCTCCACTTGCCATCCAGCTGGCCTGGGAGAGTAGCACTCATGTGGGAGACCTGGAGGAGGCTCCTGGCTGCTGGCTCCTGGTTTAGGATCAGTGGCCACTATGGACATTTGAGGAGTAAGAAGGTGGTTGGAAGATCTTTCTATTTCCTCCTCTCATCGTAGGTTTGACCTACCTTTCCAATAAAAATAAATGTTTTAAAAAAGAGTGTATATATGAGATACATTAAATAAAGAATTACAAAAAAGATCAATCACCTTTATGTACAAAGTCGTGAAAAGAAAGAAGTGTTGAGAAAGCTTTGTTCTCAGGGATGCCCACATGTAAGATATTTATCCTTGGATGGATTTAAAGCATTTAATATGCTTTGGGCTCATAAATCCGGATCTGGTAAATTAAAACAGACTGTCAAGTGTCTCCCTGTTCTAGTTGCAGAATTTTAAGTGTTGCATTCTTAAACAGTGTTTTCAGTGTAAAGATCACCTGTAAATGGAAACACAGACGTTTTCTCATGAGTTTGCTCAAACTAAGCCTCCAGTGGACAGTGCTATCCTTGATCTTTCTCTGTTTGTTTGCTTCATGGATGTTTGTTTACTTGAAGTCAATTTCCTAAACCTCTATCAGGCCCAGTGGGATGGTAAGTTAGACACAGACTGAGGTCACCAGCTTCAACATCTGGTTTTAGGAACTCCAGTACTTGTCACCTGTAGCTGGAAGCTGCTAAGCTCTATCCCTAGAAGGAGCACATACTTTGAACAGTGAAGGTGAAGATTTATCAGGCCCTCTTACGCCTCCCTACGTAGAGCTCTGGGGACACAGCAAGGTGGTCTCAGCTCTTAAAGGCAGTGGACCAGCAACACCCAAGCGTGATAAATATGGGGCCCTTCTTCCAGCCTTCTCTGTGGTCTTAGAAGGCAGCTACAAATTTAAAAATCTGTCATTATCAGGACTACGATGTTGCTAGGTAATGAGACAGTTTTGCAAGTCCCACATTGTAAATCTGATGTTTGCTTATGTAAAAGGTCATATTAAACAAGATTGAGTTCAATAATTGTGCGGTTTCTTGAATTCTATTTATCTTAATACCAGAGACTTACAAACCAAGAATATTCATAAGATATATAATTATAAAATAACGAAAGCATAAAAATTCATCGAATGCTATTTTAAGAAATTGCTCATCACAAGGAAAGCAGTTTTAGGGAAATTCTTGAAATATATGTGTTTATATATGTGTGCAAATACATAAGTCTAAATAATTCTAATAATTATTAGAGTCTAAAATAATTCTGAATAATCACATTTACTGATATATTTGTTTTTAAAAAATATTTTACTAATTATTATTATTATTATCATTTTATGATACAGTTCCATAAGCCCCTGGGATTTCCCTTATCTCTTCTGCAACCCTCTTCCCCCCACCAAATTCCCTTATATCATTACTAAAGTTTAGTTATTAATACACAATCATATGTCCATTATTGTGGGCATGGACATTGGCAGAGAGTCCAGTATCCTATTGTCAAGATACAGTAAACAGTTTCATTGGGAGTTCATCTTTAGTCTGGAAGTAGAGATGCATACTGCATTGTATCCTCACATCTGGATATGATAGTCTCCATTTCACAGTTACTGTACATCCTCTTAAATGAAAAGCCACAATACAAAATCAACTATAGGAAGGAAAATAGAAATTTACAATGCCGTGAAGTTAAATAACATGTTACTAGATATGACAGTCTCCATTACACAGCTACTTTATATCCCCTTAAATGAAAAAGCCACAAAACAAAATCAACAACATGAAGAAAAAAGAAATTAAAAACACCATGATGTTAAAGAACATGCTAGTGAATGACTAATGTGTTGCTGAAGAAATGAAAAAGAAAATCAAGAATCTTCTTGAAGAAAATGATGCTACTGTATGATCATTGAATAATTTGATCAGAGAAAGTGTTTTGAAGAGATAAAATTAACCAAAAAAAAAAAAAATCCGTGAGATACAGCTTCTGCTGATCCTTGTTTGTGAAATATGTCTCCTGTAGGTAACAGATAGATGGGTTTTGTTTTTTAATTCAGTCTACTAATCTATGATGTTTGCTTAATGAGTTTAAGCCATTTACATTCAGGGTTAATGTGAATAGGTGGTAAGTTGGTCCTATCATTTTAGCAATGGGTTGTTCATTGGTTTACTCTTCTGTTGTCATTTTACTGGGATGTTCTTCCCATTTGCCTTTGGTTTCGTTGGGTGCTATTCCTCTTCTCTGTCAAGAGAACATCTTGAAGTATCCTTTGTAGGGCAGGTTTGGAAGAGGCAAATTCTTTTAATTTTTTTTTTTTTTTTTTTTTTTTTTTACTGTGGAAGAATTTTACTTCATTTTCAAAGACAAAAGAAAGCTTTGCTGGATATGTTATCCTGGGCCAACAATTTTTCTCTTTTAGAATCTGGAATATGTTGCTCCATTCTCTTCTTGCCTGCAGAGTTTCCTGTGAGGGGTCTCATTTGAGTTTAATTGGCATTCCTTTATATGTCTATCAATTTTTTTCACTTGCACAATTAAGAATCTTTTCCTTATGTTCGATTGAAGAGAGCTTGATTGTCATGTGTCATGGTAGACTGCTTTTGGTCAACCCTGTTGGGAGTTCTGTGCCCGACCTGGATGTTGTTTCCCAATTCTTTGTCTAGATTAGGGAAATTCTCCCTTGTTATTTCATTAAATACACCTTTAATCCCAGCTTCTCTTTCTGTACCTTCTGGGACTCCCATAATTCTTACATTTGGCCTTTTAATAGTGTCTTTCAATTCTTGAATACTTTTTTGGCCCGATCCAGCTCTGTTTCCAGATTTTTGATTGCTTCTCCCTGGTAACAGGAAATATCTTCTAATTTTGAAATTCTTTCTTCTGCCTCCTTCATTCTATTTTGGAGACTCTCTACTGTACTTTTAATTTCCTCCATTGTATTCTTTGTTTCTGATATATCAGCTTTCATTTGGTTCATTTCCTGTGTGACATGTTCCTTAAATTTCTTGAATGCCTGCTTTACATACTTCTCATTGTTGATAAGCTTTATAACAAGTGTTTTGAATTCTGTATCCCCCATTTTCTTAATGAATTCCTCAGTGAACTCTGAGGTTGGCATAAGGTTTTTCCCCTTTGCAGGGGAGTCTTCAGTAACATTCATTGTGCCTTTGTCTCTACTTTTGCTCTTGGTCATTGTACTTCTGGTTATCAGATTCTTCTCCTTAGGGCAGGTTTCTAAGCTCTGTTAGCCACAGGTCTACAGTTCGTTTTTACTTATTGCAGTTGGTACATGGCTACTAGTATATTTCTAATTATAAGTTATTTATGCTCATTTTGGAAAATGTGGAGGAAAAAGAAGAAAATAAAGCCATCTTCAGTCTCATTAATGTTTGAAATTTTGACATCCACAAAAAAGGCAATTGAGTATTTTTTGACAGTCCTTTAGCAAGCAAATATATTGGAGAACTTAATATGCATTTGAATTTCAAATACAAATAAGAATATTTGATAACAGCACCAGTTACAATGGCTCTATGCCATATTTTAAAAAAAATTATAAAAAGAATTTGTTTTGTTTATTTGAAAGAGTAACAGAAACAAAGGAAAGACAGAGAGAGACATCTCCCATCTGCTGGTTCACTCCCCATATGGGTGAAAGTGCTAGGGCTGGGCCAAACTAAAACCAGGAGGTTGGAATTCTACCTGAGGTGTCCACATGGGTTGTAGGGAGCCAAGTACTCATGACAGCTTCTGCTTCTTTTCCTAGGATATCAACAGGAAGCTGGATCAGAAGTGGAGCAGATACAGCTTGAACCAGAGTTTATATGGGACAACAGCCTAAATTTTCTTTATTACTTGAAAGGTAACACACACACACACACACACACACACACACAGAAAGAGAGAGAGAGAGAGAGAAAGAGGGAGGGAGAGAGAGTTTTCTCATCTTTTGGTTTACTTTCCAAGTGGTCTGAATAGCAGGAGCTAGGACAAAACCAGAAGCTGGGAACTAAATGAAATCTCCCACGTGTATTGCAGGGCAGTACTTCAGCCATCACCTGTTGCCTCTCAGGTCCCCACTGGCAGAAACAGACAAGGGAGCCTGTTTTTAAACCCAGGCACTCCAATAAAAGACTGAGGCATCTCAAATGATATCAGCTGCTGTCCAAAATGCTCACCAATGAACATATTTTATACTAGTATATCTCTTCTATTTAAGGTTATAAATTTCTTCTTATTTTCCTTTTAAAGGTCACTTTCTTAAATTATAACGATATACTCTAATTGTGGAAAATTTAGAGAGTAGAAAAATGATCCCAGTTAATCATTCCTGCTTTTCCTTCTCTTTTTTCTTTTTTCAGGTGCTATCTTAGAAAAGGATAGACTCATGTCCTCTCAGAAAGACAAGCAATTGTTTATTGGATCAAATGCAGAAAACACAATTTATAATAATATCACTTAAGAATATCCTCTATTATCATGAAAGATCTTTAATTGAACATAGTATCTTATAAGCCAGCGTACAGGAAAGCTAGCACGCCATGAATGAGGTGATGATGATAATGCCAGCAGAAAGGGAGATAAAATAAGAAAATATAAGGCCAGGAAACTATGCAATCATCAAAGCATTATACTTCAGGAACAAATCTCTATCTATCATTGGATATGTGCAAATGAAAATTTTATCAAAAAAATTGTCACGCTAGAGTTAATGTCTGGTCCATTGATGAAGATGCTGGTTTAGGTGTCCAGTTTCCCCATGCCGGAGTGTCTGGGTTCTGCTTTCAGCTCTGGTCCTCCACTCTTTGCTCAGGTTCCTGACTTCAGCTTCCTGTCAAGGTAGACCCTGCGAGGCTGCCACATAGTCCGGCCACACAGAAGGGAGATGCAGCTTGCTGTTCCAGGTCAGGATTCTTGCCCTAGCCCAGCCCTAACTATGAGGGGCAAGTGAACCCACAGGTGTTAGCATGTTCACTCTTTCTCTGCCTTTCAAATAAATAAAGCTGGAGTGAGAGAAGGCATACAGCATAGTGGAATCTTTCAGTGTGTCCATGCCTTACAAACCAATCAATCAAATTTAAGATCTTGGGCTGTAGATCTAATGTAACTATTTTTAGAGGAAAAAAGGACCTGAAAATACCAAAAAAAATAGAGAATGTCAGATGCCAAGAAACATGCTCAAGAAGGAGAAAAATATAATGAGAAAAATATTACATTTATACATTCATAGGGATCTTATTTTTGCTTTCATGAATTTTAAAGTTGCATTGATTTTGACTGCACCAATTTCATTAGCATCTCATTTCTGCTTTGGGTTTTTAATGGCGTACAAATGAACTATGTGAAATGAAGGCCAGCAACCCATGTGTGTTTGAGAATTTTCTTTTTAATTCCTTGGAAAATTCCTTTAATGTTTGGAAAGTGTCAGCTGTGGATAGCAGCGAATTAGAATAGGAAATCCAATCAGTGGATGTTCTTCTTCAACAGATGCTCTTCATAAGCACTAAGGTCCTGTGATTCAGAGCATGGTTCAGAAAGGGTGGCCCGGAGAGCACCTGTGTCAGGGTACCCTGGGTGGTGATTCCAAGCTGACTCTATAGGAGGGTATGTGGATTCCTGGGCCCAATCCCACACTACCTGAAAGGATATTTAGCTATAGGGCTCCAGGATTTGGGTAATTTTTATGTGCATCAAAGTTGGGAAACATTATGTAGAATACATGTTCAGAGGTATTTGTTCAAAATCCCCAGATTATGTAAATCCAGAAAATAGCAAGGATGGAGTACATGGTTCTTTCTCATCCGTTAGTCTGAAATTTGGTTTGAACAGGCTAGGAGGCAGATAAAATCCATTTGAGAATGGTGAATGGTATTAAAGAGAGGAGAAAACCAGGAAAAGGAATAATAATAAATGCCATTTAAAAATTGTTTTCTGTTCAGTACTTCCTTAGATAACCATAAGGCATCTTATGTAATCTTCTCAAATGAAACTAACTCATTTTTATTTTATGCTGCAACTGCTGAGGCACAGAGAGATTAAATATCTAAAATTGGGTCTCCCTGCTACTAGTTGTAATGATGCTGCACCTGTTTAATTCTAGAACCTGGGACCTGGCATCTAGTTTACCGTGCATTCAGAAATTTCTTTCTTTAAAAAAAGCATTTCATTTATTTTATTTGAAAGTCAGAATTACAGAGGGAGAGAGATTCAGATCTTTCATATGCTGGATCACTTCCTATATGGGTGTTATAGCCAGAACTAGGTCAGTCCCAGGCTAGGAGCCAAGAGCCAGGAGCCATCAGCTTCTTTCTGGTCTTCCACATGGATGCAGAGGCCCAAGACCTTGGAACACCCTCTACTGCTTTCCCAGGGAGTTAGGTTTGAAGTGAAACAACTAGGACTAGAACCGATGTCCATATGAGTTGCCAGTGCCACAGGTAGAGAATTAGCTTGCTATATACCATCATGCCAACCAATAACAACTTTTATAAACCACAGCTTTCTTTTTCTCTTCTTTTCTTGGATCCAGCTTGAGCAGTTGACATCACACATGCGTGTTGAACCCCATGCTGTAAGAACTCAGAGATGTGAGAACCACAAGCTATAAGAACTCAGAGCTCTCTGCTGTCATTTGCTATTGCTTTTCACATTCATAGCTTAGTTATTCTTTCAAATCACAATATAGGCAAGGCCTAAATGTCTGTTGTGTGTTAAGATACAAGGAAAGTTCCAAAAGTTCATGGAAAGTAGAGTTAAAAAATATGTCAATTTTGGTGAAAAACATGCTTGAAATCCATGCATAATGTTTTCATGATATGCATATTCCATGAACTTCTAACTTGAGAAAGCTCAGGACATAACCTAGGGCTCCTCTTAGCATGGCAGAAATTCAGTTGTTTGAGCTATTGCAATTGACACTTCCCATGGTCCATGTTAGATGGAATCAAAAGTTGAAGACAGGAATCGAAGCCAGGTACTCCAATGTGAGTGATTTGCCTGCTAGGCTAAAATGGCCACTGTTCGAAGACTCCCTCATATACTTCCAAGTTAAATATACATATATGTGTTACATAACATATATATAGATACATGAATATTCTCTGTCTTTTTGGTGCTAGTTACACTGAAAGATTCCGTTTTGAAAATCCAGCAAACTGTACATTCATGAGTTATTTAGATTTCTGCATGTACTTTACATAATTGATAAAAAATGTAAAAATAAAGCATTAGTCTTTAATTGAAATATGTAACCAACCTGATGAAACACACCTCTATTGTGTCATCTTCACTGATTCCACAGCCTTCTTTCATTTCCAAATCAACAAACATTTTCTTGGAGAGAAAATGGTAAAGTAATTGTTCCAACAACTGCATAGATAGTAAGTATTTGTTAGACTGGAGACCCAGAGTGGAAGTTAATCCCTGGTGAGGGAAATAGGCTGCTTCCCTGTTAAATTCTTTTCATCTGTTCGTTTCAGTCATCCTAAAAGTTTAGCACATTTTTCTATTATGTTAACACATTGTGTACTGAATAGACAGACCAAAAGCATCTTGAATATACTTTAAAAATTTTTTGCTTAAGTAACCTCACAAGACTCCCACATTCTTTCGTTTTGCCTGCATTGAGAATCAGCAGTTACTTTTAAGTTTTAATAAGTTTCACATGTTTTGTAGTGAAACTGTGTTTGGTTAATTCCAGCCTTTAATTAGTAGCCTCTGGATTGGTGTATACCAGACACGGGGATGTTATTAGTGCGAACTGAAAGTTATGTGTGTTACTCCGTAACAGATCAAAACAAACCTTGTGCGCTCTGACAGCATTAAACCCCACTGAGACCTGACCAGGATATGGTTTTCAGTTGTAAAAGAAAATTGTAATTCACAAGTCCTTGCCAGATGTTGTACCCTGATACCTCAAATTCATTGCACTTACCCAGAGTAGGTGGTCATTTGGGGTTCAGCCAAGGGAAGGACATGGTTTAGTTTTTTTTCCAATCATTTAAAAATGAGATTCTTTTAAAGTATTGTATCTTGGTTTTTGAACATTTAAACTTTTGGTAAAATGAAAGATGGTGAACTTGGGAGGATGCAAGACACACCTTTGAAATCCTCACATCTTGTGTAAATTTTTTGTACAATGTTAAGAAGAAAATTCGCATCTGCAAAATGTAAAAAGATGCTAGGATTCAATAACTGGACAGGAGCAGATTTGAATGATAACACAGACAAAGGAGATGGTATCTGTTTTAATAAGCAAACAGAGAATTTTAAGATTGTTCTCATTGACCAGTCCATATCATGTTATGGATGCTACCAAGTGTAAAATTACAAAAACAAAACAATAACAAAAACAAACAAAAAAAAGCTTGACTGGACTGATGAAAGAAAAAGCTCTAATGTATTTTTAGAAACCAGTTTGATTGGCAGTAACCTCTAGAGTGTTGAAAGATATTAGATAAAGTTCAAATACTAATGTACCTGGTATATTTACAAGTGGTTCGTGTGGTTATACGAGGACAAGATTCTACACAACTTGGAGTTTAACACACAACTGTGAACTTCTGGACTTCTAGGCAATTTACATATTCACTCCCCCCACCACGCCTCAATTATTCTGTTACATGATTTTAGTAAAACACATATTTTGTACCTTACATTTTTAATATCCTTTCTTAAACTATAGATTTGCAAATGTTTTTCTTTGGTTAGACAATTGGCCTTATTCTAATGCTTATTTCAGTACAACCTCAATATAATTTTACGGTAATATATAATGCAGATGGTAGGATATAGTAGTAGCTTTCACCCTACAGGCAAATCATATTTTATCTGGCTATAACTATAAAAAGTGATTCCTAAGGGATTGGTGTAGCAAGACTTTTCCCCCCAAACTGAATTTTAATGTCCAAAAGGTCAGTGCTAAATCCCAATGATTTAAAATGTAAATTATTACATTAGTTTTCGCTAGAAGTGAGTAACTGCAGAAATTAACTCCGTGGTATTCTGATTATACACATAATTTGACACTAAGTGCCCTGTTGACTAATCTGGAAGATACCATTAGATTTCTTTGCTTTTAGAAGCCCCCGATTGCCCATTCTTGATGAAAGAGCAACATTTTAAAATGTGGTGGAAGGAAGCCCTCTTCAAGAAACTGGAAAAGTTTCATCCTCTTCTCACCTTGGGGGACATTCTGTGTGTTTAGAGTCTCTCAAACTCCCCTCTCTCTTTTCACACATCTTGAACTTGTGAGGAAACAGTCATTTCAGAAAGAGGGTTTTCTTTTATCAATATCAAGAGCCAAAATGTTGTATTTTTTTGTTTTGTTTTTAATGGGCGTTTAGGATCTCTGGTGATAATTTGTGTATGTGAACTAAGCAATAAAATCACACAGACAAGCCTGAACTAACCTCTGAGGCTGGAGAATAAATTTGAACCTTCTTTGGAATTTTTTCCTTTTGACTTATTTTCTGCTGCAGACACAAACCACAGAGGCGGAATTTGTTGCTCTCCATGCTGCCTATAAATTGCTGTTGGCACTTCATAGGAATAGATTTTTACTCTTTACTTTCCATTTTAGTATATTCTTTTAAAAACTATTTTTATGTATTTGTTGGAAACACTGAGTGACACATGGAGAGAGTGAGGGAGAATCTTTTATTTGCTCATTCAATTTCCAAATGTCCACAAAAGTTGGGGTTCAGTTCAGATCAAAAGTTAGGAGTCTGAAATTTCTTCAGGATCTTTCATGTTGGTTTTAGGATGTCAAGTGCTCTGGCCATCATGTGCTGCCTCCCACGCACATGAAGAGAATACGAGATCAGAAAAAGAGTAGCTGGGACGTGAACTAGGTAGTTTGAAATGGTGCCTCAAGCCACAGCCCAACCTGTTATGCCACAATGCCCACCCTTTTCTCCATTTTAAATTCGAAACTTTCTACTTCAACAGTTAACAAGATGTGAAGGTTCCATCTCGTTCATTATTTTTTCAGAGTTGTCATTAATGACTTATTTTGGAAAATTCCTCCATTTCAGATAAAAATAGGTAACTTGTGAGCAGTATGTAGTCAGAGGGAGACACTGGGCTGCGATGAGGTAGCCTTCTGCTTGAGATGCCCCCTTTCCCACGTGGGAGGGCCTGGGGTTGTGTCCTGCCTCTGCTAAAAGTATCTGCTTCCCATGGGAAGGACCCAGGTGGAGGCCGGCCCTGACTGTGACTGGCATTTAGGTCAATCTTTTCTATTTTTTTTTTCTTCTCTCTCTGTCACTCTACCTCTCAAATGGGTAAAAATTAACTTGCAAAAATCTCTAGTCCTTGAAAGGTTGTCTGATAAACTAAACCCACCATATAATCAATAAAACTTCATCATATCATGAGGATTTATAAATATGTGATTCTTTGGGTCTTTATCATTGCTCTTGTTAATTGCTGGGGATAGCATTGTGGTGTAGTGTGCCCATGTGCTACCAGCACCCAAAATCAAAGTGTCAGTTCAAGTCCTGGCTGCTTCCGTTCCTATTAAGTTGCCTGCTAATGTGCCTGCAAAAGCAGTAGAAGCTAGCCCCAAAGCTTGGGCCCCTGCTACCCATGTGGGAGACTAGAATAGAGCTCCAAAAAGGAGGATAATGAATTTACCTTAAGAGGATTAAATAAGACAATAACACATTGGACATTTTTACCATAATTAGTGAAGAGTCATTTTCATGAAGTTGACCAAGACGATGCCAGCATGCTGGATATGGTGGTGTCGATCTGGCTTTCTTCACTGGCGCAGGACAAGGTTCTTCTCCCCTGGTTCGGGAGTCAGAAGCAGATCCTGCCGTTCTGTGAAGGAGGAGGCAGGGGAGACATCAGGGACACCTCTGCAGTTGCAGCCCACCGTGCAGAGGCTGGTCATGGGTGTTGCATGCTGCCTCACATGCCGAGGCAGTCTGGTGTCAGGCTCAGCTGCCTGTGCACAGCTTCCTGTGGATGTCGTACCAGTTGGCAACCTTCTTGGGAGGTTTCTTTGATGGGGAGACCTCCTAGGAGACTCTCAAATCATGCCTTTGGCTTCTGCACCTGCTTCTCCTTCTGCCTGGAAAAGTCCTCATCCTCTTCTCACCTTGGGGGACATTCTGTGTGTTTAGAGTCTCTCAAACCTCTCTTGCCCCATAAAGCCTTCCCTCATATTCCATGTCCTGATGCACCCATGGGAGAGCGTGGCTGTCTTGAGGGTGCTGGCTGTATATTGTGACTCTGTCAGTGGGCATTATCCTCATAACATTGCAACCTTTGGTTTGCATATTTTGTTTCCATGACACTATCAGACATGGCTTGTGTTTGATTCCTTTTAATATGCTCAACTCAGCAAAGAGTCTGGGAGACAGGAGGTCCAAATTTAACACAAAATAATTTTGGCGATGCAATTGTTTAAATACAACAACATTCTAGAAATAAACTTTAAAAAATATTTTTGGTGATGTTTTCATTGTTGAGAAGGCTGAATGCCCGTGTGGACCACTCATTAGGGTGGGAAGGTTGGAGGAACCAGGAAAAGTGGATGAGACAATTGCTTCCAATCTTCTTTTTCTTCTTACTGTATCTGGGGGAGGGGAAAAGAGAAGGGGAGAAGAGAAGGGGAGAAGCCGCGCCCAGCACCCTAACTGCATCAGTACCTGGGGATGGAAGATGGCCACCTGATGTCATCTCAGGATTCCTGATAAGCAGCATGCTCTGAGGATACTGCCCAAGTGGTTTTTGATGGTTCTGGAATGTTGTTGATTTCATTGCTCCAAGAATGAGGAAATCCTTCCAAAGTCCATTGGCTGACATAGTCCACCTTAGAGTCTCCGTTCACCCACATATTTGCTGTCAATGCTTGGCTGGGAGAGATGCCCAATTTGTTCTGCCCTCCACCATCTGCTGTGGTTGGTACTAGATGTCCTCTGCAGGCCCCAATGGACTACCGTATCCCTCATGTGCATCTGGGCATGCTATAGCCACTGCACTGTCTTCAGGAACTGAGGAGGCCCAGTTCCAGCACATGCACTCCAAAGCGAGAGCGCAGATTGTGTGATTCTCCCTGTGGAGATCCTAGAGCCAGTCCTCTGGCACATGTGCTGTCCTGGAACTCTGCCTCTTTGCTCAGCCAGGACTCAGCATGTTAATGAATCCCAAGCCCAGTCCAACAGCGTACCATGCCGTCCTGGAGCCATAACTCCTCTCTTCATCTGCCTAGGCCCCAAACGTGGGGAAGTTGTGTAGCCCACTCTTTCCCTTCAGCCCCAGGGCCTCCTAAGGCCGCCTATGCATCCAGCAGAAGGAAGGTTACATTTTAGAAAATTTTAGATTTGACTATTGATTGATAGATTTAAAAAACTAGGACTTAGGGGCTGTGGTTGTGGCATAGTGGGAGTCTGTGTTGGCAGCATGCTATATGGGCACCAGTAGAAGACTGGCTGCTCTACTTCTGATCCAACTGTCTGCTAATACCCTTGGGAGAACAGAAGAGGATGGCTGAAGTGCTTGGACTCCTAGACTCACATGGGAGATCCAGAAGAAACTCCAGACACACAGCTTCTATTTGGCCCAACCCCAGCCATGTTGGTCATTTGGGGAATGAATCAGTGAATGAAGATCTCTCTTCTCTCTTGTTTCTTTCTCTCTGTGTGTAACTCTGATTTTTGAAGAAATGTTTTAAAAAATAAAGAAGAGGCAAAATGTAAAAGAACATAGGTCTGGGCCTGGTATTTGAAGTGGTGCTTATTGTTGCTCAGGACATTGGCATCCCATATCTCAGTTTCAGGCTCAAGTACTAGCTCCTCTACTTCTAATCCAGTATCCTGTTAATGCATATCTGTTGAGGCAGCAGGTGAATGCTCAGGTAGTTGGTCCCTTCCAACCAGGTGGAAGACCTGGATTGAGTTCTGGGCTTCTGGTTTAAGGCTGGCCCAGCTTCAAATGTGGAAATTTGGGGAGTAAACAAGCAGATGGGACATCTCTATCTCTCTCCTTCTGCCTTTAAAAAAAGAAAATAAAGAAAGAAATAAAAAAAAATACCACTTATCTAAAGTTTGGCTTTATCAAATACAAATTACATATATGTGTATGTTTTCCTCCATTAATTAAATTATACATTTCTTAAGTAGAAGGAAATTAGTTTCACCTGTTTGCCAGTAAGCAGGCACAGTGCTGAATATATGGTTAATGCTCAGTAAATGTCTAATCGACATCACAAACCACACACATGCTTTGCCATCATCCACAAACGCCTCCACCCTTCACCACGCCCCTTCTCCCCCACACACTGACAATTCCCATCTCGGGCATCAACAGAAAACCTGGTGTTGTTGTTGGCTTGAATATGTGTGAAAAGACTTCAGTTTTATATTTAATGCCACCGATATATAGTTAATTCTTGAATAAGAGAGCAAGTGTTATCATCTGTGAACAGTCTATAATCTTCTTAAATGTCTGGCAGTATAGTGATTACATTTAGCAAAACTCAACCTCTAGGGTATTTACCCACTATGGTGCTTACATTAGTTTTTACTGTTAAAAATTTTGAAGTGCTATGGCTGAGGGCTGACCTTGTGGCACAGTAGGTAAACCCATTGCCTGTAGTGTTGGCATATGCTATAGGCTCCACTGGCTGCTTCCATTCACTATTCCAGCTCCAAGTCAGCTCCCTGCTAATACGACTGGGAAATCAGTAGAAGATGCCCCAGTGCTTGAACCCCTTACCCACAAGGGAGATCTGAAAGAGCTCCTTGCTTCTGGTTTGGGACAAGGCCAGCTCCAGCCATTGTAGCCATTTGGGGAGTAAGCCTGTAGATGGAAGATCTCTCTCTCTCTCTCTCTTTGTCTCTCTCTAATTCTGCCTTTCAAATAAGTATTATTTTTTTCAAAAAAGAAATGTTATGACTGCCTTTGTATCTAAAACTAATGTCATGTGGATATGCCTCTAGTTGAAAGAAGGGTTTCCATGGAGAGATTGTCTCCAGAAAACTCACTTTCTGTGTTGGTGTGAGGAAGAGAAGTTGCCTACACGCCTTTATCCTGTGTCCTACTTACTTCCTCCTTGACCTCAGCAAAGCCAATGGAACCCTCTGCTTTGCTGCCTCCAGTTGTGAAATCATGTACTTCACCATGCAACTGTGAGGATTGAAGTAATAAGCATTTCAAGGTTAGTAGGCCCCATGCTTGGAATATTCAAATAATATAAAACTGTCATCCAGCATGTTTCTTACCTGACAATTAATGTCTTCTATTAGATTGGGTTTTCAAGTCTCTTAACTTGGTTTAATTTTCCAAGTCAAGGGACCTTTTTAGGCAAGGTGCTTTATTTCTGTTTTCCTGATGATGACATTTCTAGAAAGCAAGCTCACTTAGCATAAAGGTAAACAAGGTGACTCTTTTATTTTAGTTATAATGCAACCACAGGAAGGTCACAAATTTTTCTTTCTTCTCTGTTTCCTCTCATATCTTGAAGCAAAATATCTGTGCCCAAGTCATGGAGGCCCGCGAATAGGAAAGAGGTCACATATGGTGAATCGCTTTAAACTCTGTGATGGTGATGCCAGAGAATGTTCTACAGACGGGAAAACTGGGTCCTAGGAAAGGAAACAGGCTTCTTAAATCTTGTCAGAAGTGAGCATCAGGAGAAACACTCGATGCCTTAGGTTGTAACCACAACGGTGGAAGTATCTGTCAGAGGAATCACCCAGGTCGCTGTCGTGGGAGCTGGCTTTCTCTTCACCTGTTGTTAGCTTTGGTCTCATTCTCAACGCAAAGCACATCTCTCTGCCTGCAGAATGGAAGAGTAGGTGGCTAGGGCTCATTGCCAAGGAAAAGAGCTCGCTTAGGGTGTCCCATTGAACGCTTATTATTGGCTGCTGAGAAGACTATTATATGGTTTGTAGCAATCAAATAAAGTCTGGAGAGGAGGTCAGAAAATCAAAGAACTGCTGTTAAATCCTGAGTCCTGCATGATGCAGAAGAAGTAAAGGGAAAATATAGGGTGTAAATTGAGTTGTAATTCCAACCAACTCAATGCAGTCAGTTGTGATGGTCACACAACGGATGCATAATGGCTTAAAGACCCCAAATGTTACAGATTCTGGCTGCCACCCAAACACCCTTGCAGCTGAAATCAAAGAGGCCTGTATGCTTGCAGAGACAAAGTCTTAAAGACAAAAGAGCAGCCTCTCTTACTAAAAGAGGTTGCAATGGATATATTGCCAGTAATCTTAAACCCACTCAGCAATGACTGGACAGGCTTGGGAAGCAAACAGGTTTTTGTAGAATGGCAGTTTAGTATAATGCCCAACGTATTCTTGGCACTCAATGGCCTCATTATTATTTTCCTCCACTATTAGTTGTGTGGACAATAATACATGAACACAGCACTCCCTGGGTGGGAAAAAAAAAACTGTTTTTTTTTTCAAGTCTACTCTGGCTGTTCTTCTTCTTGAGGTCTTAGCTAAAAAGAAAAAGAAAGGAAAAAGCATAATAATGGATACCTTGTCATTGCTTATTAAACAGTAGACTCTATACAAATTTTATAGAAGCTCTCATTTACAACAATGTACTAAATTTATGAAGTTTAAAAGCTACATATTTTTAAAAAGATTTATATATTTTTATTTGAAAGGCAGATTCACAGAGAGAAGGAGAGACAGAAAGAAACCTCTTCCATCAGCTGCTTCACTCCCCAAGTGGCTGCAATGGCCAGAGCTGATTAGAAGTTAGGAGCCAAGAGCTTCTTCAGAGTATCCCATGTGGGCGCAGGGTCCATCTTCCCCTGCTTTCCCTGGCCATAAGCAGGGTGCTGGATGGGATGTGGAGCAGCCAGGGTATGAACTGGTGCCCATATGGGATCCCAGCACTTGCAAGGGAAGAATTAACTAATTGAGCCATAGCACCAGGTCCGACAAGCTGTATTTCTTTAATTTCAGAGAACAGGGACTCAGACAGGTAAGAGAGAGTCCAGTTGTTAAGAGCTTGTGCTCTGGAATCAGGTTATCTGGAACTTGATCCAAGCTTCTTCACTTCTGAGCTATGTAACATTGGGCAAGTGAATAAACTGCTGTCTAATGGATAAAATGCTGTGAAAATAGTATCTTCCAACATCACGATGATTAGCTAACTCAACAGGCGCCAGGCATTGAGCAGAGGGTACTCTCGCAATGTTGCAGACAGTTGAGTATTTGGTAGCTATTACTTATTATCACACTAGTTTATAAGCACATATACAAATGGCATAGTGGCAGAACTGAGCTGAGAACTGGGGTCTCTGTAACCACAGACTCCCTTAATCATCTCACTACCTACAGAAAAAAGGAGGCTGTGCCGTGGGAAGGCAAACCAATGCCATAGATAAGTTTCTAGCTGCTTAGCAATAGGAAAGCCCTAGAAAACAAGTTCCTTTTAGACTCTGTGCCTGGCTTACTACCACCAACTGTATTTATTTAATTTTGCCATTTCCAATCGCTACTGCTGACAACAAAAATAAAAGCAGTGGAATGACTTGTCTCTCTCTCTGTTAATGATTTATTTATTTATTTATTTATTGGAAAGACAGGTTTACAGAGTAGGAGAGACAGAGAAGCTAGGAGCCTGTTCTGGGTTTCCCACTGGGATTATCCTTCACAGAGAGCTGAACTGGAAGGGGAGCAACTGGGACATGAACTAATGCCCATATGGGATGCTGGTGCTTGCAACTGGAGGATTAGTCTGTTGAGCTGCCTCACTGGCCCTTACCTGTACTTGTGTGTTGTCACATTAATGTTATCTGCTTCACAATGTCTTTCTATGTCTTCCCGACATGTTGTCTCTTTTTGTATCTAATGTTTCCTTTTTTTAAAAAAAAGATTAATTTCAAAATTTTTATTGGAAAATCAGATATACAGAGAAGGAAAGACAGAGAGGAAGCTCTTCTGTCCAATGATTCACTCCCCAAGCGGCCACAACAGCCAGAGGGAAGCTGATCTGAAGCCAGTAGCTTGAAGCTTCTTCTGGGTCTCCCACACAGGGACAGGGTCCAAAGGTTGCTTTCCCAGGTCACAAGCAGGGAGTTGGATGGGAAGTTGGGCACTCAAATGGGAACCCTTGGCATGCAAGGTGAGGACTTTAGCTGCTAGTCTACTGTGCACCCCCCACCTTTTTTTAAATATTCTTTTGAAAGGCAGAATGTCAGAGAGAGAAAAAGAGAAAGAGGGAGAGAGAGAGAGAGAAAGGGACATACACAGATTTCCCATTCTCTGGTTCTCCCCAAGGGGCCACAAGAGCTGGGGCTGGGTCAGGCCATACCTCAGCTGGAGCCCAGAACACCAGTGGGATGCCTACATGAGTGGCAGGGAGCCAATCACCTGAGGCACAGCATTCTACCTCCCTGCATAGAAGCAGAGGTGGGATACCATTCCGTGCCCGCATCTGTGGGTGTCCTAAGCAGCATCTTAACTTGTGGTGTCACAACTCCCACCCTCATCTAATGCTTCCTGCAACCAAGAGCATAGAAAAATAATTTTCCTATTGTTCCTTATGAACAAATCATTACAGGGGTTAAGAACCATCAATTCTATCTTAAGATTTGAAAGATATAGGCATTTAGATATTGAGAGCTCCCTGTCTAACATGATTTCCTGGATAATATCCTTTGGACCATGGCTTCAGTTTTGATGCAATTCACAAAAACATTCTCATCACCTGCATGGACATATCCAGCTTCCCTTGCAACCCTGTCTGCACAAGAACTGACAGGAAGGGCAGGCTCCTTCCGCTTGCAGCTGCCATCTGCACTCTGGTGACAGCAAAGCAAGGCATGCTTTGGTCTTAGGAGAACTCCAAGGAGAGTTTGGAGGTCCTGAATCAGTTAACAGAGCTGTACAACTCACGCTCCCAGTCTAGAGGACTAGGATACTTGTTCTGTTTTAATTTTAACTATGATTTTTACTTTTTGAAACTTAAGACTTACAAAAGGATTCATGACTATGTTGAGGTTTTGTTTGGAAGGATAACTATTAATTTTAAAAGATATTTTTTAAATGTATGTATGTATGCATGCATGCATTTATTTTCACCTTACCTGAAAAGCAGAGAGAGGAAAGAGAGAGAGAGAAAAGAGGAGTGGAGAGGTGAGGAGAGGATTTTCCATCCATTCGTTCACCTTTTAAATCCCCAGATCAGTCTGAAACCAAGAGTCCAGAACTGAGAATTCAATATGGGTCTCCCACATGGGTGACCCATCTGTTCCCATATGTTGGGGAGGAAAGAGGAACTTCAAGGCTTGAGTCACAAAAGACACGTCAATTCCAACACACCGGATTGACTTTCTCCCATTCCCCAACCCCCATAGAGCTAGAGACTGAGTGGGTGCCGACCTAAGTAAGAGGATTCACTCACAATCAAGTGAGCTTCTGTGTCTTCCCAGTTCAGCAAGTGGTGGACTGAACACTTCTGTAGATCGACTGAAAACTGTGTGAATATTTAGCAGTGTTGGCAGCAAGTGGATGATTATTACAATCTAATCTGAGGAGTCCATGAATGTTCTTTTGATGTAGCTTTATTGTAATCATAGCAAGCAATTGAAAGCTGACTGGAGTCCATGCACGGCGCTGAATACTTTGTGTGCATTATCTTGTTAGCTCCACTGCAGCGTCATGAGGCAGGAACAGTTCTTATTACTGTTTTAGAGACAACAGAACAACAGATTTGCAAAATCATAGACAGGTAATCTGGCCCCAAAGTGTAGACCTTTCTTTGTGGCACTTGTGTTTTTTTAGTAGTGGCTGCTACTGTTGAGTAGAATATGTCCTTCTTCTTTTGCTTTTTTTTTTTTTTTGGTTGTAAATAGGGAAACAAAAACACTGAAAAGGACTAAAAAAGTTACCCTATCATCATCATTTTAAAAGATAAGACTAGCATAGGAAAGGAAACTCTTGATACCAAGACCAAAATTCTTGCATTCTTCTGGTCTCTTGGAAGTACACTCTCATTTTTGGCACACAGGGCATTGCTCAAAAGCCATGTGTGCCTTTATATTTTTTATCTGTGTGTGGTCTCCACAATGTACATGTGTTGTTAGGCCATGCCACAAAACTGGCTCTCTCTTCACTAGGAACGATTTTACTATGCAGACCACGTTGACACGAAAAACCTGCAACAAAGAGAAGCTGACTAGCATCATTGTTCTCACTGCTACATGGGTTACATGATATATCACCTATTGATAAGAAAACCTTTTTTTAAACCATTTTCTTTCAGGAACACCAATGTCTGAATCAAAGGCAAGGATTTCAAAAAAGATCTAGGGAAATAAGAAGCCAAAGGAAGTTTGGGTGATGATAAAGGATTTTCCATTCAAATTCCCTAAATTTAACCCAGATTTAAAGAGTTGAGCACAAGTGTGTCTCACTACATAGGTCTCTAAACAACATACAATAGTTCCTGGAAAGTGAGTTTATCACAGACAAATCTCAATTTTATAGGTGACAGGTTTTGGTGAATCACTCCAGGGGACAAATAGACATTTTTTTCATCAGCATGTGAACTGATTTTTCACATTTCTGGAAGAAAAAGACAAAGTTTGTTGATCCATATCCTTTCCTCATAGCATTCAAGCATTGATTTTCTTTGTCCAGCAAAGTTGGCAGTGACAACAGCATGGAAAAAAAAAAAAAAAGCACAGCTGATTGCTTTGTTTCATTCAGGTTAATAGGCTCAACCATCTTGGAATGCACACATAAAATCTCTTTGATCAAGTTTACTACAAAGTACAAAAGTGAGTATAAATATTATTCCACATGTAACTCAAGCAGAGCTAACCAAAACAACAGAAAAGGAAATCAGATCCAAATAATGACATATTGGATATTAGCCCATAATCAATAGTTCCAGTTGTGGATTAACCTGCTATTTCATCAGTTTTCATTTAAGCAATTTTGTATAATACAAAGATTATTTATTCTATTGAGCCTTGACAGTAGTGACTGTTGCCTGAGACCTATTCAAAATTATCACGGAAACAAGTTCCCCACTGGGCAGGCATTTGGATGAAACAATTCTAGAGGTCACACAAAAGAATGTTTCCATTCTTTCAAGGGAAGAAATCAAAATATTATGACATCAAGTGGATTTATCAGGTGGGTTATGCCACAGTAGTGGAGTTCTGTTCTGTTCTGAAGCCATAGAAATCTTAAAACCAATCCTCTCATGCATTAATCTGATCTACCATGAGATTCCATTGCCTTTAGGCCAATGTGATGTTGGTATTGTGGCACTTCAGGTTAAGCCTTCATCTGTGGTGCCTGCATCCAATGTAGTTGCCAACCCAAGTCCTGGTTGATTCATTTCTGATCCAGCTCCCTGCTAATGGCCTGGGAATGCAACGGAGGATGACCTATGTGCTGGGACTGCTGCTTCCTCGTGAAAGACCCAAAGGATGCTCCAGTTTTTTTTTTTTTTTTAGCATTTTTTTCCCCAAATTGTTTCCTTCATGTAAAGGATGTAAAAAGGATTTTGAGGGAGAAGCTCCACCCAGTCTCCCACCCACCCCAGGTCCCGGACGTGGGGCTTGCTCCGAGGGTCTTGCTTAAGTGGTCTTGATAGTTCAACAGTTCTGATTTGCTGCCACTTTCGCCACTCCAAGCACGATGAGGTCGTTGAAGAATCTACTGATTGACATAGTCCATCTTAGGGTCTCCATTTGCCCAGTTTTTCACTGCCAACATATAGCTGAGGTGATTGATTGACTAGTTCTGTCCTCTGTCTTTTCATGGTTAGGGTTCTGAGTCTTGCAGTTCGATTCCAAAGCGACTTTGTCTGAGGTGTTCCCAGACCAGATTCTTGTATGTACTAGCAAGCACAGGGCCTGGCACAGTCCATCACCCCAATCAGCTCGTGGTTGCAATTGCTGGGTCAGTTCTGTTTCCAGCCCTGTCTTCCACGCGAACTGATGGGTGCTGTAGTCCAGCCTGGTTCTGCCCAGCACAAACTCGGCCCTCACACAAACCAGTGTGGGCTGTAGGCTAGTTGGAGTGACCCAAAATAACCCCCACCAGACCTGCCCCCTGCCCTAGTTTGCCAGTATGTGCAGCAGACTAGTCCAGTCTGTCCCACATCCAATTTAGCTCTCATACATGTCAATGGGTATTAAAGCTTAGTTCCGTCTAACCAGCTCAACTATCCAGCCTTCACGGATGCTGTTGGGTGTCTATCTAGCTACCCTAGCCCCTCTCCGATTTTTTTGCTCTTCCGTGGGGGTGGCAACCCAATAGGGAGGAGCCCACTATTTCCCTCTCAGGCCTCTCCCACTCCCGGATTATGCACCCTCCAGGTGGTTCTGTGGTTTAACTTGACAGAATTAGCCCCCAGTGCCAGCTTCTGCCAGCTTCTGAGGCTAAGCCCAAACAACCCTCACTCACTCTAATTGTAGATTGCACCAGTAGGATCAATCAGCCCAACCTGGCTTTTCCCTGATCTAGTCCACATGAGGTCCACAGGTGTTGTAGCCCTGCTTAGTCTGGTCTGCCCCATCCCAGCTCAAGCTCTCCAGTGGGAGTAGCTGTCCAGCAAGGGAACCACTTCTTATTCCCCTGCTGTCTCTGCCCCCTCCCTTCCTGGTTCTCACGTGTGCTGTTGGGCGCTGGGTCACATTTGGCACAGGCAACCTCACCTTGGCATTCCGTATTGATGTAGGAGTTAGTCCCCAAAGTCTTGTGTTGAGGGCATTAAGATGGTGAAAACCTAAAACAGCCACTTTGTTAAAGGTGGGATCTTTGAAAAGTATGCATTATTAGATATTGGGGAATCAGGGAAGAACCCCTTGGTTGAGTTCTAATGACTTTATAATAGAAGGAGAGACTGCATTGTGCAAATACAAACAGTTATTCTTTTTTTTTAATTAAAAAAATTATTTATTTGTTTTATTAATTGCATTGCATTATGTGTTATGGGCACTGGGATTCCCCCCACCCCTCCCTGAACCCTCTCCCCATGGTGGATTTCTCCACCTTGCTCCGTTACCACAGTTCAAATTCAGTTGAGGTTCTTTCATTGGAAGTATTTACCAAGCATAAAGTCCAGTGTCTTATTATCCTAGTGAGTTCAACGATTTCTTGGCGAGACCATCTCTGGTCTGAAGGTAAAGCCAGCAAAGTATTATCCCAATCAATTAAAGGCCCCGAAATAACATCAACAGCCATTTACAACCTTATAGCATTAATTGACATGGTATTGATTAATAGTATGTTGATAGGAAAATGCGGTTGCTTAACTACATCCTGTGACTTCTTCATAGACATTTCAATTTTGGTTTATATTCAACCTGATTCCATACAGTTATCAGTTTAGGTACAGTACATTTTTTTTTTTTTTAGGGTGGGTGTGCAGAGAAATCCCTCATACCCCAGTGAGGCGTAACTAATCTTTGTGTCCCACCTAGTGAGGCATGTTTGGGTCCACGCTGGCCGTTTCCTGTCTGATTCTAAGCTTTCCATGTTGTTGTCTGTCCATTCTAGATTTTTTGTTTGTTTGTATATTTGACAAACAGTTATTCTTTCTTCCATTTTTGGACACTGCTAACAGGACGGTCATCGTCAGAGAAGGCTCTGGACCTTGCACCTCCAGAATTATGAACCAAAATAAATCTCTTCTCTTTAAAGCATTAGCATGTCTTGAGAATTTTCTTATAGTAATAATGAAAAGCTGACTACAACTAAGTTAATATATCAAGTCTACATTTTGTGCACAGTAAATGACATCATGCCATTTAATGCAATAATCTGGTACAATGGTCCTTAATCTCCATTTCACGGATAAGAACACTGAAACCCAACTTCTTATATTCTTTGTAGTTGGAAACCTCAACATACTTTCCAGTCTGCCAAATTTGGCTCTAGGAGTGACCTAGCCAGCAAGATTCTGCTTATGGAATTCCATTGTGTTAATGTGAATACTCACCCTTTTGTCCCTCCCTCCTTCCTAGTCTCAATCCATCATTGTGTCTCATTTTCTGCTCCAGGATATTGCTCAGGCACATGGTCAAGGAAGACCAAGAGATTTCCGCAGAGGTAGATGAGCCACAGGTTTTGCTGTGTCACTGGTGTCCTAAACAATATGTGGTTCTAATTTCTGGTTGACTTTGGAGAGTTCAAGTGGCTATTTCTACCTCATGCAAGCCATAGGTCAGCTTTAGAGATGAGGGAGCAAGGGAACTTTCAAAAGAATCATCCATTAAACAAAAATATTGGCAAAACTGGACCCCTGAAAGTGGTTATGGGTCCAGAAATATATGGATACTGGCAATTTTAATACTACTTATATGTGGCTATCTTCAACAAGCAGAAATCTCATCACATCGTATGCAATTTGTAGAGTCCCAAAGACCGTGGAACTAAGTTATAGTCAAAGTACGCTTTCAAAATATTGCATAAGGTTGAAATTGTTGGGTGGTCAATGAAAAATAATTTTTCCAGTAGATGTCTTTCACACACACATTTGCCTTGGTGTGGCAGTGGTGACAAAGGATGCTTTTATTATGCTCTAAGGACCATTATGATGTTAATAAATAATGTATTGATGTTTTATTCTTTTCAAGAGGTAGGGTGTCTTCAAGCTTTCTGCTCACCAGTTCTCTCTTTGGAAACGTTTTGTATTCATTACCACCCTTGGGGACTGAGTTGAGAAGAATGGGCTGTGGGGAGTGAGATGGGAGGAATTCTTTCCTCCTGAGACATGACCAGTTGGGTCAGAATGCTGGGACAGAGGCCAAGTTTTTGTCGCTGGCATGGAGCGTGAAAATAGCATACTCTTTCATGTAGTTATAAATTTATCTTCAACATTAAATTAATGTAAATCCTTCATAGAAATTAAGTAGTGTGTAGGGGAAACATGCCATTTCCAACCAAAGCCACATTCTCATTCATCTACTTGTCTACCTGGATAACAAATAGATGTTTTCACAGGATCCTGCATTCACAAGATTAAAATATCTTAGGGTGTCTTTATCATAGTGGAGTACTTCAGGAAGTTCATGGAAAATGGAATTAAAATATAAGTGTGTTTTGGGGAAAACAGCTGAAATGTAGGTATAACATTTTTCATAATGTGCATTTTCACGAACTGCATAAAGATCTCTCGTGTTTACAGATTTTAAAATCTTTGGTGTTGAAATAAGCTTGTTTTTAAATTCCATTTTCCATGAATGCTTTAAAGTAGAGGAGGTTTCCTCTAATCAAAGGACTCAAAGGTGGCGCTGTATGATTTTACGTTTTCCTCTTCAAAGACAGGCAGGCAGACATCCAAATCTTTACAGAGATGAGAGTCAGTGAGGTATAATGGAGAGAACAAGGCTTTGGGTGGGTGGGTGCAAATCTTAGTATGAATCTTAGTCCTATTATTCATTAACATGACTTTGGGGGAAATTGTTTAACTTCTCTGATTTTTAATTTTCTCACATTCAGACATTGAGGAAATAGAACTTGGATACTTTTGATCCTGAAAACATGCTGGCACGTTGATTTTAAGATAGTAAAGCAATGGATTTAACATGAAAGGGGAGTAAAAGAGATCCCGTGTCCATGAAAGTTGTGGTTTTTTTAGACAGATTATTCAAATGACAAATTCTAGTATCTCACATATGGTTCTCTGATTTAATTTTTCTTCACAGTTCAACATTTTCTCACACTGCTTAAGTGAGATTCTGGGCAAGGTTCAAGACTGACTATTTTAAGTAGGACTAATAGATTTTAGGTTTCAGAATCATATCAAGTTCTTGAAACTCCTGATGTTAGTATTTATACATACCTCTATTTTCATGTGCCCCACCACTTTAATGTAACAGCGAGGACAAGTTACAACAACATATTCAAATAATTACAAAAGTAATGATTTGCGGTTTAATTATTCTATCCATAGATTTAATTGTTGGGGTAGCTACTATTAATTATTATTATCTCGGGCAACTCCAAACTTCAATAGCTTAGTTTGATTTTTTTTTTTTTCCACATGGGTGTCCAACATGTTCATCTTGCTTGGGCAGCTCTTTTTCAAGATGGAACTTATGGGTCCCAACATCTTCTCCCGGTGGCTCTGCCGTCTATGAGGGCCTCCCCGAGAGGCTTGTGTCTGCCATTTCAGCAGCTGAAGAAAAACAGAATTCATGAACAGAATCTCGCAGAGCATTTAAAGGGCCAGGGACTGGAAGTACATAGTCCATGTCTGTTCACATTTCCCAGTGGCCATCAATTGTCACAAAATACCACCTAGATGTGACAGAACAGGATCCAAGAAGAATTTTCTCGTGTGTCTGGAAAGAAACTAAATGGGTTGGAGAGCCCACAGCATTGCCTGCCTGACAAATAGCTACTAAACAGAAGTATTAATTTGTATCAAAGACTTGCGAAATCGCTCTCAAAAATAAAATAAATAAAAAGATTTTTGGTGGATGGTAAGCAGTTTACAGCTACCCATACATGATATATGGAAACTAATGCATAATGGCTAAGATGCTATACCCATTTCTCCTAACTGTATCTATTGTTGAGGTATTGCAAAGAGTCAGACAGTAACTTACAGAGTAAGGGCCAACTAGTGATCAGGGGTCTCCAAATGACTGGCAAGAACATTGGGGTTTTTCCTTTTCCTTCAAGGAAGCTGGGGTGGGGGGTTTCCCGCTTTTCAAAAGAAAGATAGATTCTTGCATGAACTTCTTTTGTAAATGTTTCTGGTGATGAATGGGCTTCAGCTAGACTTTGCAGTTTCTTACAGATTGCCAAAATTGACTCTTCTACAGCTAAATCATCATTGTTCTCACAGAAAGAATAAAACATCTATCACTCTTCTTGTGCCTCTCCAGCCATGTCAAAGCCACTCCGCCATTTGCAAGTTTTTTCTTTTGTATCACTAAAACTTTTTTAGACATATTTATCAATTTTCATGCATGACTCACAGTGCATTATCTGCTGTTTTCTTGTGGCCCTTTGTGCATGAAAACTGGGATATTATGACAGTTCATACATGAGAAATTGCCCATTAGCTTCCATTTTTCCACCTAAAAGTGAGGGTTCATTTTCCCATAGTGTTTTTTTTTTTTTTCATTGCATTATGGGACACTGTTTTTCAAATCCCATAGTGTTTCGCAAAATAAGAGTGTGTTTTATGTGAGAAAACCCTGGGGAAATGATTTCTATATTTCTCTCTTTTTTTCCTTTTCTTTTTAAAGATTTATTTATTTATTTATTTATTTGAAAAACAGATTTACAGACAGAAGGCAAGACAGAGAGGAAGATCTTTCATCCGCTGGTTCATTCCCCAAGTGGCCACAATGGACAGAACTGAGCCAATTCACAGCCAGAAGCCAGGAGCTTCTTCCAGGTCTCCCACTTGGGTGCAGGGTCCCAAGGCTTTGGGCCATCCTCAACTGCTTTCCCAGGCCATAAGCAGGGAGCTGGATGGAAGTGGAGCATCTGGGACATAACTGGCGTCCATATGGGATCCTGGCACATGCAGGATGAGGATTTAGCCACTGAGCCATTTTACTAGGCCCACAAGGATTTCTTTACAAAATTCTTGAATGTGAAGTTATCTTAATGGACTACTGCTGTCTGACATTTGTCAGCCGTACTCTCTCAGCCAGAAGTTTTGCATATGCAAGGTAATTTTCTATCCAGATCACGTGAGTGATAGCCTTTTCTTTAATCTTATATCACAAAAGCAGAGCTACCCAGCATCTGCTCTGCAGGGACAGAATGAGGATGCAGCCAGAGATTTTCTACTTCAGGTGCCTGCAGGATTCAGGTCCCTCTGACACAGCAGCACCTCCTCAAAAATGGAATTGGACAAGTTTCTCCTGGTTGGAATAGAAGCTGGGATGAGGTAAGGGACTGGAGGAGCCTGAGTTGCCTAATTTCAAAGGTGTTGTGATCAAGGAGGAGGACCACATTTCCTTGCTTCCCTACCAATCCACTTAGTTTCCTGTCCAACTCCCTTCCTTTTTACACGTTCAAATTAAGATTTCTCGTTCTTTGGTTTTTATTGTAGTTGGCATAATTAACAATGTCAAGTTTTGAAACTATATTGTGACAACATTTAAACTTTTTATGTTCTGCCTATGGATGTAATTAAGACAGTGTGTTTGGTATCAGTTTATTCTTAAAAAGCAAAGTAAAAGCAGATGAGGTGTATTTATAGACTCATCAGCCAATGAATGGATGAAAGAGAAAAAGAAATTAATGGGGAAATGTCAGCCAGAATAGAGCAGGGACCCACTGGGAAGTTCACTTCCAGACCAACTATTTGGAACTTATGCCAAAGACAGCTGTCCCTTGACTTACAGTAGGAGAAAAATGACATTGTGAGACTATCAGACCTCAAGTTAAGAAGCAGCAGAGTAACATACTTCAAATAAACTTCCACAGCTGGGGCGGGGACCCAGGCACAATACTTTAGTTAGAATCCCACCTGGAGGAACATACTCTCCTACAAAGATTGGGGCTGAGAAAAATCTGGGAAAGGAGAAAAATCTCTAGGAAACATAGAGGCTTTGGAACTTGGTTGCGGCCACTTGAAAGACGTTTTGATTTGTAGCCAAAGACCCCGGGGGGTTGTGTGGGGGAGGTGGTGGTGGGGCTTGTGGAGGGGGCGCAAGGGGCGACGAGGATAGAGAAAAGAGCAGAAAATGAAATTGTAGTCTAAAACTCCAACTCACGGAATCCAATTTTCAGAACAAAGAAGAAAAATGAATTGCAGATCTTAAGGGATACAGATTCATTTTTCTGTGTTTCCTCATGCGCTTGGGCAGTTCCTGATTGTGAAACGAAACACAGAAGTTGTCAGAGATTCTTGGGCATGTGTCTAACATTAGACACAGGTGAGGCAGAACAAATCTGCATTGTCCTAAGTGTGTATAAAGAAGCGGAGTGGTGGGAGGAATCCTGATTGATTTATTGTCTTATTTTTTAACCATCCATATTTCAGAATGTGAGAGAAATAACTTGGGTTCCTTCCACTTAATCTCTAGTGAACATCCTGGGGTGGGGGATAGCAGGGAAAATGGCTTCACCAATTCTCTTCCCCAGAACTCCTGGAGAAAGACTCATGGATGAATTCTAGAAGAAAAATCCCTGCCTTTTTTTTTTCCATGAAGGAGCAATCTGGGAAAGTTCTAAACTCTTGTATTTGGAAGGATGAAAATCCCTTTCCATCTGATAACATATATATTGAGAAGAGGTGGATTTAGTTCAGAAATAGAAATTTTCTTGTGGAACTTCAGGGACAGTTTTGGGGAGACATGCTGGGGCCATTTGCCTCTAGACCTTCACTCAATGTGCATCTCCCAACCATGGTTTCATTTGCTGCTGCAGTCCTAAGCATGTGCTCCTTCCTTCACCTCAGTAAATGTTATTGATGTGTTTTATTGATGTGCGTGAAGGCAGGTGCTTGGCTTAACCCTTTGAGAAGCGAGGGGATGGAACTGTCTATATTCAGGAAACAGAAAAAAGGAGGAATGGCAGAAGGGAGGGGGAAAAAGCAGGAAGACCTAATAAATCTATTGACTTCAATCACTGAATTGAACCATACCTTCTTCCGAACTGTGTCCTCAGCTGTGCTGCATCTGGAGAGACTGAGGAAATGAATTTACAGAACTTTGAGGGTCATTTGTGCTGAGTTGTCAGCTCTGTGTGTGTAAAAATCCACATTTAACCTGCAAGATGCTCATGTGACCGGATCCCATGTACCTTAGACCAGTGCTGCTCAAACTACCTATGGCAAAGGGTTGGTTTTGAAAAGTTCCAATTAGTCATGAACTGATAGTTTTGTAGACCGCAAGGAGAATATGTTTCCAGAAATTTTAAATTTAAAAGCGCTTCAAATCAGGCATAGCTCAAATTTCTAATGTTTACTATTTGATTCGATGTTTGCATGTTCATGTGCACGTGTGTGTGCGTACACACGTGCGTGCACACACACACACACACTATCTGTCCACTCAGCTTCTACATGCTCCTTTTCAGTTCCTGTGCCGAAGTTATCAAAGCATGGGGACGGCTCAGGGATCAGCATTGTAGAAGAGAAAATCTGCAAACAAGAGGAAAAGTACAATAGTTGAGACTGTTGACCTTGAGAGCCATTAACTTACTATAGAAATACAGACAGTGGCATCAATCCTGGTGTTTCTCAAATAGCCTACTTTTCTCACATGATTATGTACTCTTTTTCTTTTTTGGGAAAATATTTAATTGGCTGGACAGTGTTGATTCTTCAAACCACAGAAGTGTTTGCTTAAGTAAAATAAACTCTAGCTCAGGAGTATCTGTTAGAATATGGGTCCTGTTTGTACTCAGATACTGGAAGAATGAATCTGTTTTAAAACCAAAATGGTTTCGAGAATGAAACAGTTTCTAACCTGTAAGTGAGGGAAGTATATTCTGAAAACATGTACAGTTGACTGACATGATACACACATTCATCCATGCCATGCGGTCCTCCCCTACTCAATGGATCCTTACTCAGGTATAATGCAGTAAGTTAGGCTGTTGCCTTCTGCAACCCTGATTGGAGTAGTGCAAATTCACACATCAGATTGAATTGGACAGGAGCACTGCAGAGTGCTGAAAAGATTGTGCAGTTAGTGTATTTCTTCTTCTTATACTCTAAGCTGTTTACTAACTCTCCATGATTCCAAGTTGCCCTGACACACTTTTCACACACAGGCAAATGGAATTTATGACGCCAACAGCAGTGAATTAAAGACATGGAATCTTGAGTCACAAAGACATTTCCCTGCTATAAATTTATTATTTTTCAGGAAGAATTTTTTAAAAACAACAACAACAGCAATAATGTAGAGCAGAGCTATTGCTTATCATCCCCACATGGAACAAGTGGTGAAAGGACTGTGGCGTCATGGCAATCATATTTATCGTTATCATATGTTTCCCTTAGCTGTGACTATCAGAGGAAACCTTTTCAGGAGGGTATCATTTACAATATCCTATTGTTTGACAGCCAACTTTACAAATCTGTTTCAATGGGAGTTTGTTACCATCACATCTTCTCCTTTTTCCTTTCTAGATTTAATTTCTGGGTAAATGTTACACTCTAGTAATGAGATTTTTAGATTTACTCAGTAAGCAAACCGTAGGAGTTCAGTGGTTTCTAACTGTGGAACCCTATTAAATCATTGAGTAAGTAAAGGCAGAGTGTTGAACAGAAGGAGGGTTTATGGGAATAGAGGGAGTCTTCAAAAGTTCATGGGAAAAGCCTGCTATGAAAGACCTATGTACAGATTTATTTTTTTGCATCAAAATAAACATCTTTTACATTATCTTTCCTTAAACTTATGTATCCTCTCATGTAATTTAAAACTAAAATTAAATGAAGACACTGCTCTATATGCTTACATCCCATGTTGGAGTGCCTTGCTTTGAGTCCTGGCTCCCTTCCTGACTGTGGCTTTCTCCTAATATGCACCACTGAGGGCGGCAGGTGGTGGCTCAGATAGTTGAGCTCTGTCATTCACAGTGAGGGGAACAGAGATGAGACAGCAGGATTGAGTGTCTGGCTCCTGGCCTCATATTAACCCAGCCTCTGACGTTGTAGACGTTGTGGGAATGCACCAAAAAATGATAGCTCTCTGTCTCTCCACCTTCCAAAAAAAATCAGTAAGTAAAAATGCCAACTAAAATCCACCAAACATCAAAAAACTGATATGAATTTGTTCTGTTGTGGCCCGTGAGAAGAGCTGGCTCTCTGAGGTGTGAGCTGCAGGCAGGGAGATAACACCAGAGCTATGTGGAGATGGCTGTGGATGGCAGGCAGAGGCCACCTGCACCAAGGTTTACCATGTGTCACTCTGGACTTTGGATACTGTAGGATGCTGATGCCTCTGAAAAACTACAGTGATTTGGCTTCCTTGCAGGATTCTTCCAATGTTCCTGGAAAGCAGGCATCACAGTTTGGTCAGGACACAGGCATAAATCCGGGGGTTCTGAGTTTTGTGAGACGAGGCCTGCTGGAGAAGGCAATTGTTTTCCCTGTCCTTTAGTTAGATTTGTTTTGACTCCAGCATGTAATGTTCTGCCTTTTGGCACATTCTTGGCCTTTGTCTTCCTTTTTCACCTCCACCTCCCCCTGTTCTTGCAGGTGGTATTATACAGCCCCAGCTGGCTTTTCCCTACCTACCAGTTACAGTCCACATGCTGTCTGCTGATCTATTTTTAGAAACTCAGAACTAACCATTAATCAGCAGAAAAAGTGCAAGGACTAGCTTGGAATGATTTGGTAAATGACTCTGGTTTTGTTTCATTTTCATTGTGCTTGCTCAAAAGTACTGAGCCACAAAGTAAACAGTGATGCCACACGCACTACCTGCACTCGAGAGTGATGGTGAAAGCTGTTGACGGGTCTTCTCTCTGCAAGAACAATGTTTGCCTGTTGCATTAGGAGAGGGTGTATTCTCTGATCTAGTCTGTTTTTTTTTTTTAAACCTCATGTTCTTTTCTTCTTTCTTTACTGAGAATATGTAAGACATACTCAGGAATTTTGAAGTACTCAACACATTGTTACTAATTATGGCCACCATGTTGTATAAGTTCTCTGCAGAGAACTTAGTTCTTTTGTCAAACTTTGACTGATACTTCCCCATTCTACCCTCCTTCACATGAACAGCTTCCGGTAATTACTCTTCTGTATTCTTTACATGTCTGTTTTTTTTTTCTTTTTAAAAGATTCCATATTTATCTTTCTGTGCCTGGCTTATTTCACCATATCCTAGATGTTCATTCCTGTCTCACAGGTAATAGAGGTAACCTTTCTTTAAAGGTTGAATTTTATACACATGCCACATTTCCATTCATCTGTGAATGGATACTTAATTTAATTTCATATCTTAACTCTTGCGAATAATGCTGCAATGAATATGGAACAGAAATAGCCCTTCGATAGGTTGATTTCAGTGCCTTTGAATGTCTACCCAGAAGAGAGACAATTGGATCATGTGGTAATTCTATTTTACATATTTTGATGACCCTCCATACTGTTTTGCATAAGGGTTCTGACCATTTGCATCTGCAGAGTTCTCCCTTCTCCACATCCTTGCAAATATTGTTATCTGTCTTTTTGATACTAGCCAATACAACAAGAGATGATACTTCATTGTGGTTTTCATTTGTATTTCCCTTGTGATTAACGATGTTGATCATTGTTTCATAAACCTGTTAGCCATTTGTTTGTCCTCAAATGGCAAACCTTAAAATGACTGATCATTCTCTCTCTCTCTCACACACACATACATTTCCCAATATAAATATTTATTGAGGTGATAGTGGGAAAGATAATAATATATAGCTACACGACTGCTTGAGTCGATTTTAAATTATTTACAAAGTTTCTTCAAATAATATCTCAATAAAGAGAAATTTTTGCTGAAGTCATGTTTCAAGATGGGAAATGTTGGTTATTTGCTTTAGAAGTGTTAATAAGCAACACATTGTGTTTTATTGCTGAGATATGTGAGATGTAGAATTATAGAAACCCAAATGAGGAAATATCTTTAAGGGGAGCTTTCTATAGAAGCCTATCACACTATGAATTTGAAGGGTGCTAAGTGACTTCTGCTAAAGCCACATCACTGGGGAGGTTTATCACTTAACAACATGAGCACATGGAATGCTATAATCCCATGGTAACCACAGCCAACAAGTCCTAGATTTTTCTGGACAACTGCACAAATGTTTCCTTTTAGTGTGAAATTTAAAGTATTTTCCCCTAATTCTGAAAGCTTCTCTCAGGCCTACACATATGAAACAATTCAATGCTATCTTTATTTGAAGTCTCCCCTTGTTAGAGAGCTGGCTGTTGGTGATGTATCACATATTGTGGTTTCTGTGATGTGGTTGCTGTCCATGGAAAGATGAATGAGGATCACAATTATATTGAATTTGAGAACTAGGGTCAGGCTTAAATCATTATCCTCGAGCGTATGACTCAATGTCTTCATTTTTAAGAATGAAATCTTCTCAAGATACACTCTGTATATGTTGCGTGTCAAATAAAGTATAATCTTATATTCTATCACAACTTCACAAATAAGAATATATTGCTTGAGGGAGAGAACAAAAATGACAAGGTCTATTTGCATCTATATATTTTAAAAGGTGCAAAGAGTCTAATGGTTGTAGGCAGCTGATCAAGTTTCTTTGCCCAACACTATCTTGTTTTCCAATAGAATTCTGAACTTGCTACTCCCTGGGAAAGTTGCTCACACATTTGTGTAATAAAGCAGAGCACATTTTATTATATCACTTTCTATCTCTGTGAATAAAGGCATGGTAGAATCTTTTTCCTTGTATGCAATTTCCATCTTGGTGGCATTTCTGCTTCTTAATAAATTCCAGTAAGTCAGAGAACATATGCAAAGCCTGTTTTTGTGCATTTCAGCTTTTCATATTGAACCGCACTCTGTTTGCAAGATAACCTACTAAGAAGTAACTTAGATTTATGAATATTTGGAGAGCTCATTGCAGAAATGGGGGTCTGGAGATTCGTTTAATCCCACTGTATATAACATACCTTTATTTTAACACTGTGTTTCAAATTTTGGTAACTTAGATGGGATGTTTAATCATCTATCAACTTAATTGCATTGTTTACTGATAGTTTCAACTTTGATGTCTCTCTAACATTTTGTCTGAAGGATGTTTAAAAAAGATCCAAAAGGAACTCTGGGAAGATTTTTAAAACGCTTTTTCTATTTACATTGATTTTGGGTCTTCACATTGCCTTCTACCTACAGGACATAGGGATACCCAGTGCACTCACGTGGCCTCACTAAGCACTTCGTCATTCTTCTTCCCTTCATTTCCCTAAATTCTAGATGTAGACATCAACCTTTCCTGCTAAACAAAATCTAATCTAAAGGAGGAGTGTCTATATCTTTGTCTGGTGTTTGGAATGTTTGAATAACACAGCACTAAATAAACATTTGGTGCACAAACAAAATTCAAGAGTTGCCAAGTTGATAAGGGATAATTTGGCTTTTCTTTTACTTGTTTTGCTTGCACAACAAATAAAATCATAGAAATTTTTACCATGCCCAGTGTGGTGGCTCAATGGCTAAATCCTCACCTTGCAGGGGTCAATATCCCATATGGACACCAGTTTGTGTCCCAGATGCTCCACTTGCCACCCGGCTCTCTGTGGCCTTGGGAAGCAGTGGAGCATGGCCCAAAGCCTTGGGATGCTACATTCATGTGTGAGGCCTGAAAGCTCCATTGTGGCTATTTGGGGAGTGAACAAGCAGATGTAGGGTCGTTCGTTCTCACACTCTGTCCAATAAATAAATACATAAATAAATAAAATAAACAAACAAATAAATAAAAATACATGTTACCTTCAATATAGGGAGTGTATAGTAATATAAATTTTATTACACGAGTTGTATAGAAATCATTCTTTCCCTTGAGAAGACATATGTAATGGTATAACTCAGTTATCCAGCTTGGTGAGTTAGAGCCCTGAGTTCGTGAGCAGCCATGGAGAAATAACAGAGCAAAATATTGTTGATCGGTAGTCTCAACCACGTCTAACCCCATGTCATCTCCTACTTGGGTTCCGTTCCTCTCTGCTCACGGGGAATCCTCAGAGGCCGGGGTGAGTGTGCAGATTTCCTGAGCAACAGTCACCAAGTGTCTGAAAACTGACTGCAGGGCGTGTAACACTGCCGGTTTCAACACTAGGCTTTCTCCTCTAGCAAAAATCACACACACACACACACACACACACACACAGCTTCAAAAAGTTCTTGGAAGATAGAATTAGAAATAAGCTCATTTTGATGCAAAAAAAAAAATTGAAAGAATTCTTCAATAATTTGTGAAATGCATGCTATTTAAACTCTGCATGAAACGCATTTTTTTGTGATAAAATGAATCTATTTCAATTGCATTTTACACTGTTTGAAGTGTGTGCATATTTATAAACAAACAAAAGAAAGCTTTTCAATTCAGGGTGCTTTAAAGGATGATTATTTACAGGTTTTATATAGAACTCTTTCTCAATCTGTTCAATCTGGGGCATGCAAGGCAAGGACTTTAGTCACTAGGGTACTATGCTGGGCCCCAATCCCTCTTTTTTTAACCAATGGTCTCTATTACTTTAAAAATTCACTTAGGAGGGCCTGGCGGCGTGGCCTAGTGGCTAAAGTCCTTGCCTTGAACGTGCCAGTATCCCATATGGGCGCCGGTTCTAATCCTGGCAGCTCCAATTCCCATCCAGCTCCCTGCTTGTGGCCTGGGAAAGCAGTCGAGGACAGCCCAAAGCCTTGGGACCCTGCACCCATATTGGTTACCCGGAAGAGGTTCCTGGTTCCCGGCTTTGGATCAGCACAGCATTGACAGTTGCGGTCAGTCAGTTGGGGAGTGAATCATCGGATGAAAGATCTTCCTCTCTGTCTCTCTTCCTCTCTGTATATCTGACTTTGTAATAAAAATAAATAAATCTTTTTTAAAAATTCACTTAGGAAAAGGCATGGAATAACTAGGTTCCTGCTCCGACTCCCAATGTCAGCTTCCTGTTGGTGTATATCCCGGGAGCCAAGAGGTGATGCATTGTTGGTTGAGTCCTGTTACCATACAGTAATCACTGAGTCTCTACTCTGTGACAGGTAGATGCTGGATTCTTGTAATTCTTTATTGTTTTTTATTTACATATAAAAGTTTGTTATTCAGGGATCTGGGTTAAGAAATTTGGTAGAACTGTTCAACGGACAAAACCTTGGTCTGACTGGTAGATCTCTGCCCTCATTCATGTAGAGTCTTCTTATGTGTGTGTCTCATTTTTTAAATTTTGAATTTTAAGGTACAATTCTGTAGGGTCTGGTATTTCCCTATCAAGTATAGTCTTAAACTCATCCCATGCTTACCATATTTGGCAGGAGAAAAATTGGCCAACAATCCCTGCTCTCATGGAACTTATACCATAGAGGAAGACAGAGAGAATACACCAAAATAAATGTTTGTTATGGATTACATTGGCAGTGCAGTGAGCAGAAACGAAGCACGGAAGGAACATGAGCTGTGGAGAAGGGAGGTTTTATGTCTTAAGTAGAGCCCACTGAGAAAGTCTCTCTGTGAAGGAGGAGAGGTATAGAATTTTCTGGATATCTGGGCAGGAGTGTTTCAATCACAGAGAACAACAAAGATATAATTGTGGCTGTAGCAATGTGGGACAAAGAGACAGGACAAAAGAGCAGACAGGAAAGTAGGTGCTGAAATGAATCGTGTCATTGACCCAGAAGCTCAGGTGCCAGAACAGAGCACAGCAGTCAGGGTGACTCAAAACACAAATGTTCCTTTTTGCCATTCTAGGTGCAGAAGCCCAAGGTGATGGGCTTTCAGGGTTGGCTCCTGTGGGGCCTCTCTCTTTCTTTGCCTCGTGGGTGACTGCCTTCTGGTTGTGTCCTCACATGGCTTATCCCTGTGTGTTGAGGTAGCAATTAGATTGTTCTTCCTCTTCGTATGAGGACACGGGGCCTAATGGATCAGCTCCCCATTCTCATGAATTCCTGTATCCTTGATGATCTGTCTTTTCCTTTTTAACCTTAATGATCTTCTTAAAGGACCAGGTATAAGTTACAGTCATTCTGGGGACTAGGGTTTCCATGTATGAACTCAGCTAACAACGATCCACAGGTGCACACAGTTGTAAATCAGAGTGGGATGAATGGCAGGGAGATGTGATCGGACTTTTCTTTTTGGAAGAATTGTCTTGGGGCTACTGTTGCGGCGCTACTTGTGATGATGACTTCTCATTTGAAAGCATTCGTTCAATTTCCAGTTATCTTAGTTCCTATCCAGCTTCCTTGTTAATGTGACTGATAATGCAGAAGAATATGGTCCAAGTAGTTGGGACTCTGCCACCCAAGTGTAATAGAGCTTTTGGCTTCTGCCTTTCATCTGGTCCAAAATGGCTGATACAGTCATTTAGGGAGTAAACCAAGAGATGGAAGATCTCTCTGTCTTGATTTCTCTTTATCTTTTTATCTCCGTTGCTGTGTTTTTCAGAGTTGGAATAAATGGCAAAAATGGTGGAAAATGGTTCAGTACGTGAGTGCCACTGTGCAGATGGAGTTGAGTATAACCTGATGGGATGCTCATCACGCCATTGAGTTCTTCTCTGAGCTTTCTGAACCCTTTGTGCATTAACTTGTCCTGATAAGACTTCTCAGTCTTAGTCTGTAGTGAAATGAACAGGGAATTTCATAATACCAATTAACATTAATAATAGATAAAACCTCACAGTTTACCAATGAAGCTTTGAAATTCAGAATAGACTGTAGTTATTCCTTTTCATTAACTGGCAATCTAACAGTTTATCTTAAGTGAAAGAAAAGCCAGATTAAAGAGAGCTTGATTGGTGAAGTGTAATCATGTGTTTTGAAAACATATTTAATTCCAAATTTGCAGGGCTTGCTCTTCAGGGCTCATCCCCAAAACTTCTTCCTCTGAAACAGGCATCTTGGCACAGCAGCCATAAGATGTTGGTTGAATGCCCGCATCTCACTTCAGAGTGCCTAACGTTCAGGTTCTGGCTGCTCAACCTTTGATCCAGCCTCCGCTAATGCAAACACTGAAAGAGCCTGGAGATGACTTCAGTCCTATGTCACTGCCATTCATGGGGCAGAGCCAGATGGAACTCATGGCTCCTGGCTTCAGCCTGGTTCATCCTTGGATATTATTCTCTCTCTCGTTCTCTCCCCTTTCCTCTGTTGCTTTGTCTTGCAACTAAATGAATTTTTAAAAAAGCTTTTCAAAAACCTTCCTCTAAGAGGACCTCCTTAACTACTCAGTTTGAGATGTTACCTGCTGCCCTTTCTCTTGTTGAGTTCTGCTTTATTTTGGTACCATTTTTGCCCTATAATAGTTCCTTGTGTTTTGTTCATCACTACCCTGCCCCTTCTGGAATCTGCATTCCAGGAGAACAAGTTCTTTGTCTGGACGCCCCTGCATTCCTAGCATCTAGAACAGTGCCTGTCACATAATAGGCACTCAATAAATATTTATCAAGTGAATGAAAGAAAGCAGCTAAACCAATACTTACAAATAGCGTAAGGGAAAAAAAAATCTCTGGGTAGTACAATGATGAAGGTTGACAGGAGACCACACAGTAGGCAAAGTGTTGGGCAAATTTCAGGGCAAGAAGGTTTGTATTTTGATGGTTTATGTGCAGATCTGGGAATCCAGAGATTGGAGGTTTGCATCTGCTCTATCTCCGATTCACTGAGTGCTCAGTACAAATCATTAACTTCCGCAGCATTAGTTTCCCCATCTGAGTGGTGTTCCCAGCTAGTTTAAACATTTAGAAACCTTCATTGGCAAATATGACTCTATTTATGCTGTTTCTTTCAGCAGACTGAGTGCTCTCTGCAAAGGGGCACTGGCTTTCTTTCGTTCCTGCTCTGCCCCTCCTCGCCAGGCAAGGTAATTCATTGCCTTGGATTTCTCTTCCCCTGTTGACTTTCCCAGACTTCCCCCGCCCCTCCCGCCTGTGCTCCCTCCTCTCCATCAGGATCCTGATGCCAGCAGGAAGCTGCTGGACTTCGGTGGGCGGGACAAAGCCTCAAGCACCTGAAGATGTACCTTGGTTTGCCTTTCTCTGCTTTCACACCTCTTCACCTTCCTACCGTAGCCAGAATAACCCACCAGCCCTCCATTGCATGATTCCGAAGCCTGCCTCAGGGCCAGAGGGAGGCGTAAAACTTGTCTTGTGCTTGAAAGGGAATTTGGAAAGGTCGTATTTGTCCTAGACCTAAGAGACTGCCCATGAACCTTCCGTTTTTCTACCTGCCAATCACAGCTGCTCAACCAAGAGGTTCTCTTGAGCTTGAGAGTTGCTGCTGGGTGACTTCCTTCCCTCCTGTGTTCTTACCTCTTGATTGTCAGTCCTCTCTCAAAGTTGGTCTCTGGGTTCTGCCTCTAGCCCCACCTGGCTCAGAAAGAGGGAGTGCATTAGGTATAGCAGTTAAGAGTGCAAGTTTTGGACTTAGCCAAATCTGGGCTAAAATCTCAATTAACTACCAACTTTGTGATTTGGGGAAAATTCTTGCGTTTCTCTTTGCCTCACTTTCCTAATCAGATTTTAAGGAGAAGTTGGGAAGATTCAGGGCAGAGTCTGGCATGCAAGTGTGGGTGTTGCTATTATCAGTTATGAGGTGCCTTCCACATCAAGGAAACCCACCTGACTATGCTCTGCTCGCTTTTTTCCCCAAAAGTTAAGTTGTGATTGAGGCTTCTAAACTTTTAGTTTAAGAGATATTTGTCACAGAAAGTAAGACCCTGCTTGGAACGCCCGCATCACATATTGGAACATTTGCATCCATTTTGGAGTCCTTGCTCTGCTTCCAAACCCATCTTCCCGCTGATGTGTATTCTGGAAGGCAGTGGTGATGTATCAAGTATTTGCGACCCTGTCACCCATTTGGGAGATCTGAATTGACTGTAGCTTCTGTTTGTTGTGGGCATTCGGGAAGTGAATCTCAATGGGTGAAAGATTTCTAGCTCTCTCTCTCTTTCTCTCCACTTTTTAAATAAATAGAAGATAGGGGCTGGCACTGTGACCCAGAGGATTAAGACACTACCTGCAACATCAGCATCCTTTATCAGAGATGTGTTTCAAGTTCCTGCTGCCCTGTTTCTGATGCAAATTCCTGCTAATGCTCCTGGGAAAACAGTGGGAGATGGCTTAAGTGCTTGGACCCCTGTCAATCCTCTCTGGGAGTTGCGCATGGGACTTGATGCTCGAGGCTTTGGGCTGCCCAGCCCCATCAGTTCCAGCAATTTGGGGAGTGAACCAGAGAATGGAAGATCTCTCTCTCTCTCTCTCTCTCTCTCTCTCTCTGTTGCTTTCTTTCTATCTCTGCCCTCCAAATAAGTAAATCTTAAAACACACACACACACACACACAAATAAATAAAAGGCAAATACACAAATGAACACATTTTAAAAGTTCAACTTTTAAAAGTATAAACACAAGTTTAGTATGAACATTAAAACATTTGTTTTAGTTAAAAGCATTTTGTCCACTTTGTTGAGACCTCTGATTGTTGAGCCCAGGTTTGATCGAACTCACAGGCTCGTCTCCAGTGGTTCAGGGCCACCCAGGGACTTTGGCTGATGCTCAGAAATGCAGTGATCCTGAGAAAGAAAATGTTATCTAAGGCTGCGCCTACTCAGCCAAAATCAATGAGAAGCTATTGTAATTTTCTAGAAAGTGAGAAATGCAGAGGCAGAAATGTGGATGATTCCAATTGGATTATAACATGTGAATACTTCGTGGGCTACTTATCCTCAAATGGTTTGATATTGGCAGTATTTTAAAAATAGCTTTATTCTGGAAATGACTTGATCAAATCTTTCCATGCAAAAAATGGTGTATTGGTTTCACATACAGCACAGATTGATGAGATGTTTGCCTAGTTCCATAGATGGAATTTGTTTTCTATCAAGAAAAAAATGCACTTTTCTAGTGATCAAGCTGTGCATCAGGCTCTTTTCATTGGTATGTAAGGCTACCTTCTGGTTTTAAGCTCCGATTTATCCATTTATCCTTTGGATTAGGACGGGCAGTGAAGGAGGCCAGACCTATTGGTGTTAAGAAGTCAGCCTCAGCACCAAGAAAGAAAGAAAGGAAGAAAGAAAGAAAGGAAGAAAGAAAGAAAGAAAGAAAGAAAGAAAGAAAGAAAGAAAGAAAGAAAGAAAGAAAACAATGACCGCATTGTAAGAAATATTTGTATGTCAAATGTTACAGAGAAAAACGCTAAACCAAAACCTATTTCAAAAAATGTTGAAAGAAACGATATATCTTTTTATGTGCTTAAAAAAAAACAGTTAAAAAGAACTTCACAGAATTGGGTCTATTAAATACATTTATTCCAGTGATTTCCCAGATATTTCCAAGTTCCATTTAAAACAGAAGTCTCCTATCAAGCAATCCTTTGAAATTATTTACTCTTTTATGGTTGTAAAGTATGGAAACATAATACTTTTAATGGAAACCCTAATAAACGGCACATGCTACAAAGTGTCTACTGATGTGCTTTATGGGTTGAGATTCTTACATCCCACGAACTTGCCAGTCTACATCTGTGGTCCCAGTCAATGCCCCAGCGAGGCAGAAGAGGACACATGTAAGGGAAAATTTGTGCAAGGTCTGAGCGGGCCAGTCACGCTCCCCAGGAACAGGGTAGCCGGAGTCTGTCTGCAAGGAGGCAGGCCTGAAACAATGGTTGGATGAAGAACTTCTTTCTGTTTAAGTGACAGTGACTTAGTGGGCATCATAATGTGAAAAAGCAAAAAAAGATTTCACACAAACTATTCCATAATTATGAGTCCCCAAAATGAAATGACATGTAGCATTTCTAGCACTTATTTAATTAGCAACAGAAAATTAAAACTGTTTGACTTATAATAATGTTAAAATGGTATTCTGGATAAAATCAAGTACCTAATCAAGAAAATTCAAATGCGCTCCTCGAAATGCATATGTTCATACAAAATAAATACATTTTAAAGTTATATATCCTTACTTTTATGTTTAAATAGGGCTGGCAGCTCACAGGTGGGTTTTCTAGCCCTGGCAAACTATTTTTCATTGAAATGCTTTCAAATTACTCTCACTTGGGTGTGCTTCAATTTAACAATTTAGGCTTCTGCATTAAATAATAATTGATTTATGGAAATTTGACAGATTCCTACTCATATTCCATGGTCAAAAATTCTTGTTAAAATGTTGTTAATAATCTGTGGGGTATATATTTCAAATAACTGTCATTAAATTTAGAATAACTGTCATTAAATAGAAGAAATTAAATTTAATAGAGCAATTACTATATATTTAAATACCAATGAGTGATTAGAAGCAGACTTATTGAGAGTTTAATTGTGGCTGGATAGATTTCATGCCTTTTCAGCAAACATAGTCATTTTCTTTGTTTTGCTTTATTTTTCTATTTTAGAGTAAATGATCAGTTGGTATTTATCTTGGCAGCCTTCAAAGATTGACATGTCAATAAATTAGTACTCAAACATGGAGGACATTGTGACTCCTCAAGACAATTTAAGATGGTGCACCAATCTTACGTGACCCTGGGAAAGTCTGCCCTTGCATTCTCAGAGAAGTTCAAAGAAGAATCGCTGATAGGAGTAAGGAGAGAAGAAATTCACCTGATTGTGTTCCTATTGGCCAAGTGGCAAAATGGTTGACTAAGTTCTCTTAAAACGCCCTCAGTGCTATGGATAAAGTATCAAAGACAGATACTTTTCACGCCATTGCTAAGAAATGTCAGTTTGATACACTCAGTCCACTGTGTTTTCATTTTGTTTTATTTTTAAATAACAAGGCGTATCTTCCAAACTATCTGGAGAGGTTGGTTTCTTTTCACCGCCCCTCAGCCCACCCTACTCAGTTTGAAGCATTTTGTCAGATCGCTTTGATCTTCTGTTTGACTTCTGCTTCATGGAAAAATGCTCATAAACCTTCAGGGAAAGGATTTTTTTACTTTTAACTTTATTCTCGAATTATAAACAGTGGACAGGTCTATAGCAAAAACGATTTTAAAAGCACTTAGGACCCACATGCTAATTTATTTGCTCACCACCAAAAATAGACTTGTTTGGTAAAAAGAAGTTGAAAAAGTTCAACTTTGCTTAGTGAAAAAGAGGTGTACTTTTAAGTGACTAGAAGGTTCACATTTCGGGGTTCTTTTTTTTTTGAAACATTAAACTCTCTAAAGTAACAATCTTTTTTAAAGACGTTGTGCTGAAGGACTGGCATGACGTTTGAAACGGCTTCAAGAGCGCTGTTGCTCCTGACATGCTGGCAAACACTTCACAGATGTACCCTCTTGTTGTAGCCACGTCAAGAAAGAATACAGACTCTGTGACTGCAAACAAGCTTTTGCAAACATCCTAGGGTTAGAGGAGATCCCGAGGCGTTAGGTTAAGGGCACATCCTTTTCTCTCTTATCCACCACTAGTCCAGCCTTGTTGTAGCTTTTCCACAAACAATGAGCTCTATCCATTCAGTTCTACATCCTTATACACTGGCTAAGCAATTATGGTTTCAGATTTAAAAAAATAAACAGAGAAACAAAACTTTAAGTCTCTGCCATGAGCATGTTGTCATTTTTAAGAATATCTTTCTGTATATTGAATGATAGAAAAGGCTATGCCTTGTTTATACTATTCCTTTTTTTAAAAAAATCTAGTCCTCTCGAGTTCTTTTGGGACTGCAAACCAATGTCTCCTGGGTTAAATCCTTATTATTTATTTAGAAAATCACTGAATTTCATGTAAAAATGAAGACTTTGGCTTCTCTTGAAAATAAAAATGAAATGTAACCACTAGAATTTTCTCCAGTAGTACTAAGAGAAAGTCACAGTGGCTGCTTATATTATACAGACAGATTAATTTTTTACGGTCTTCCCCACACTTTAGGCATGACTGTGGCTTTCTTGATTCAGTTATTCCAATGTTCAAAGTGCCTCCCAATTGATGTTTGGCCCTTCCACGCCCTGCGGCATGTGAATGTCCTGAAATACCAACCGTGTTACTTGTGTACCTGTTTGGAGAGCTCTGCAACATCCACATTGTTGACAGATGTTCATTCTTCATAGCTGGACCTTGTCTTTAGCAGAATGTTATTAGATTCATTAAAAGGGTGTTTGGAAATGTAGAGATCATATTTTCAGTAGCCCAAATTGGTGGCCTTATTTATTATCAATGGAGCTGTGGTGTCATTAGAAACTCTATTTTAAACTCAGTGGGGGAAGTATCTCCTGCCATGTGGATAGCAGATAATATGCAAATACACTAACAGACGGTCTGTTTCAGGAGACCTGAGAGGGGGTTGTTGTTGTTTGTCCAATCCCATGTACCTAGAGGAGTTATTTATGGCATCTAGAAGGTGCTCGATAAATAGTTCTCAAATGAACTGGATGAATGTTCAGGCTTCAATTTAAACTGGGAATATGGTAAAAATCCAGTCATATCTCACATGTAGGGGATTGGGTCCATGATCTTCCACAGCTGGGTATGTTCAGGTCCCCTAGACCACAGTTGGAGATAATCTATACATATCTTTTGGTATATTTTAAATCATTTCCATATTATTTATAACACCAAATAAAATGTAAAAGCTGAGCTGCATAAACAAAGCCCTGCATTGTGGTATAACCTGTAAGGTCACTGGTTTGTGTCTCAGCTGCTCCACATCTGATCCATCTCCATGTTAATAAGAAAAGCAGCAGAAGATGGCCCTAGTCCTTGGGCCCCTGCCACCCTTGTGGAAGATCTGGATAAAGGTCTTGGCTTCTGACTTCAGCCTGACCCACTCTTGCCCTTTATGGTCATCTAGAGAATAAACAAGTGGTTGGAAAATTCTCTTTCTCTCTCTTTCCTCCTTCTCTGTGCCTCTGACCTTCGGATTAGTGATCGAAGAAGTCAGTAAGTGCACACTTTTATTTATTTATTTTTTAAATATTTTAGATCCATGGTTAGTTGAATCTGCTGGACACCATGAATATGGAGGTCTGGTGGTGATCACCATTAGCCTTATTGTTTGTTGACTATTTCCTACATAGTTGATACTTTATGAGATTATATCACTTCTCCCAACGGACAGATACTTCTGATTCATGTTCCTAAAGGGACAGACTCAGATATTTTTAATTGTCTATAGTCATGTACCTAGAAGTAGTGGTGCTTTTTACTTAAGTTGGATTCCAAACTTTGTTCTTCCTATTATTCCATGTTTATGTTTAAATATAAAATAACTTAGGAAAGGTTAGCAGGAGTGGTTATGAATAGGCTCTGTCCTAGGGACATCAACACATCTCACAAATGGATGACACTGTTGATTTGATCAACTCCTTGGCTCTTTTATTCCACAAAATCAACCACTTGGCTGAGTTTATCAGTCAGTTTTAAGCCTTGGCAGGGGAGTAGTGTTAATGAACTAAGCATGCCAAATTTAATCTGTGAATGGAACAAGAAGAGTGTAAGATAACCCAGAAAGAACTAGAAATTCAGCCTCATTCTCTCTCTCCCCTAAGCTGGCAATTGGCCTTCCTGACCTCACTCCTTCTGAGCAGAAAGCCTGCAGGGTCAAATTTCCTCTGGGCCTCCTCTTTGACCTCTGGTCTGTCTTGGTAAGGCTTGAAAGCCTGGTTCAGACTTCCAAAGCTCTTGGCCTTACTTGCTTCCTGTTAACTGTGTCTGCTTTGTCTCAGATCTTCATCGTTGTATGTCTTGCCCTGACTTGATAATCTGACTCCAGCTCTTGATTTCCCCCTCAGTCAGGTTGCTTGGGGTTGAGTAGTTTGACTGGTAGGCAGACCCAGTTAGGACAATCACAAAGTGCAGCAGGCAAGATTCAAAGCCCAGAACTTTCAGTTGGATTGCTTGTACTGGTTGGCATACAAATGACTTTAGAAAAATTAATTACCTTCTATACTTCACGACTACATTTGCTTGTCTTCTCAAAGAATTGTGGAGCCAGCTCCCATGAGGCTTATAATGTAACTGTTTGGAAATGGCTTATGATTTTTACATGGTATAGTCATAACACATCTTACTGAATTTCTATTAGCTTACTTGTAACCTGGTGTTTCCACACAATCATCATGGAAAATGAAAACTGAGCAAATGCAGAAAGTGATGATAATTAAAGCGAAAAAATCAAATATCTGAAACTGCAATCCATTTTTAAAAGATTTGTTTATTTATATTGAAAAGGCAGATTTACAGAGAGAAGGAGAGACAAAGGACTTCCATCAGCAGGTTCACTCCCAAAGAGGTTGCAACGGCTGGAGCTGAGTTAATCTGAACCCAGGAGCCTCTGTGTCTCCCATGTGGATACAGGGTTCCAAGGCTTTGGGCCATCCTTTGATGCTTTCCCAGGCCACAAGCAGGCAGCTGGATGGGAAGTGGAGCAACCAGGATACAGACAAGTACCCATATGGGATCTCGGCACTTGCAAGGTGAAACTTTAGCCACTGAATCATCATGTGAGCCTCTAGAATCCAATTTTTAAAATAACACTTTTATTTGTATTCTTCTCTATAATGTTTGCATTTACAAAGTGTGGTTTACATATAGTAAATTTTACCTATTTGAATAAAAATGCATAAAGTTATGTCAAATGTATTCCATTATAACTGCCACTATATTCAAAATTAAAAAAATACCCACCAAAATTTGGCTATGCATCTCAGTGATCAATTCTTTTTCTCATTGCCAGGTCCTGGCAATCAGTGACAAATAGTATAAAATACTTGGGTACCCTAACCGCGTGCATATGTCCTCTAGTCCTTTTTAGCCGGCCCTATGGAAATTGTATTTGAAGGATCAGCATACAAAAATGACTCAGTATCTGTTTTTACTGCAGCAAAATATTTTTGTCTGACTCCTGCCTGGGATACCCAGACTGCATGTCAGTGTGCCAGTTTGAGTCCTGGCTACTCTGCTTTAGAAGCAGCTCCCTGCTGACGCAACTGGCAGGTAGCTGACGATCGCTCAAGCTGTGGACTCCCTGCCACTCACATGGGAATATGTGATGGAGTTCCTGTCCTCTAATGTGAACTTAGCCCAGCCCCTATCTTTCTAGCACTCTGCTTCTAAACAGATAAATATGTACAAAAAATTTAAAAAACAGAAATTAACTCTGTACCCACAGATTTGACAACTGAGATGAAATGGACACACTCCAGAACTCCTTTAAGGATAAATGCGTACCTGACTAGTTTTACACATTTTTATTTTGCATGATACAATTCTGTGGGTTCAGGGATTCCCCCACCCTGCCCTGTTACTATAATAGCATAGTCCTTCAGCAACAGTCACAGTTCATCATTGCGCTGTGTAAATGTACCAAGACACTGTAGGCAGAGACAATGGTACAGAATCCTGCATCCTAACGCCAAGATAAATTTAACAGTTTCATTGGGATTTCATCTTTTACTCAGGAACAGTGATGCATACTGCTTTGTGTCTTCTCTTCCTAGTATAATACTGCCCCTTATACAGTTCCTCTATATGAATATATATTCATATATATAATATTAATATATATTTAATATATAAACATGTCTACTGTTCCTCTGCTTTGCATGAAGGTTGCCTTATATCAGAGAGAAACATGTGACATTTGTGCTTTTGGAATAGCTGAGTCATACAGCAGATCAATTTTCAAATGTCATCGCACTCCTCACACTAACTTCCGTCTCCTCCTCTCTGTATATCTGACTTTCCAATAAAAATAAATAAATCCTTTAAAAAATCTGCATTCAATAACTTCTAATTGTCTATAACATATGAGTAATACAGTGGTCGGGCCCGGCGCGGTGGCGCAAGTGGTTAAAAGTCCTCACCTTGCACGCCCGGGATCCCATATGGGCGCCGGTTCTAATCCCGGCAGCCCCGCTTCCCTTCCAGCTCCCTGCCTGTGGCCTGGGAAAGTAGTCGAGGACGGCCCAAAGCTTTGGGAACCTGCACCCGCGTGGGAGACCTGGAAGAGGCTCCTGGCTTCGGATCGGCATAGTATCGGCCGTTGCGCTCACTTGGGGAGTGAATCATCGGACGGAAGATCTTCCTCTCTGTCTCTCCTCTCTGTATATCCGCCTTTCCAATAAAAAAATAATAAAAATAAATCTTTAAAAAAAAAAGAGTAATACAGTGGTCAGGTAAAAATATAATGCATTTACAACAAGACTCAGAACCAGACAAATCTTTCACACAGCCATCACTAAAAAGTGTTTTGCTTGGGTTTTTCCTAAGAGGTATGCTTAGTTTTATCAATCTGTCATCGTATTTGTTCCCCCAAGTCCCTAGATCGTACTAGTTTCTGATTCTGGAATAGTTCATTTCTATTCCTATTCTGCACAAATTGGGCAGATCTGCTCCCTCGTTGGCTTTGGAGTAAAGCCTGACAACGCTCTACATGTACCACGTGGGCATGAACATTTTGTTACTTGTATAATTGAGGCTTTCCTGAGGTGAGAATGATGGGAACATGGAGCTTTTCTGAAAACAAATGGAAAGACAAAGCGAGGAGACTGAATCGGTGTTTTTATAATGCTTAGTTGGTAGGTTCAGGCTCGCAGTGCATGGGAACAGGGTGTTGTGAGAGTTGATTCTTTCATGGCACCAAAGAAAGGAAATCCAGACTTTATTACCAACTTCATCAGATGTGGGGCACAAGAAAGAATATGGTGAGACTTTAAAATTGTCTCTCTTTAAAAAATTTATTCATTTTCATCGAAAAGGCAGATTTTCAGACAAAAGGTAGGAGAGAAGGAACTTTTATCACCTGGTTCACTCACCAAATGACCCCACGTGGCTCCAGGGACCAGAGCTGAGTTCATTCAAAGCCAGGAACCAAGAGCCTGTTTGGGGCTCCCAAGCAGGTGCAGAGTCCCAAGGATTTGGATTATTCTCCACTGCTTTCCCAGGCCACAAGCAGGGAGCTGGGTGGGACATGGAGAAGCTGGGTCATGAACTGGCACCCAAATAGGATGCTGGCACTTGGAGGTAGGGGATTAGCCAGTTGAGCCATTAAGCCAACCCCGTGAATCATTTGTTTAGGACTAAGATGTTTTGGAGTTGAAGTTACTCCTAAGTATATTTCTTTCCTTTCCTATCCAAAATTACACTTGATTTTGCTTATATATTTTTATAGTTTTATCACATGTGTATTTATCCACAGGAGCACGATATTCTTATTTAATAAAATGCATCTTGTTAAATTTATCATTTGTACTAATTTGTAATTTCTTTTAAAATGCAGTGTTACATTTCTGGGATTTATCTATGTTGTCTATATAAATTTGGCTTATTTTAGAAAAAATTTTATAGTGGTTTGACTAATCAGCATTCCATTTTTTTCTTTAAATAGGTGTATTCTGTTCTTTTTACCTGCCAGGTGTAAAGCCACCATGAACAGTATAAACTCAAAATCTTTACGTTGAATATCTTTTCAATGAGAAAGAATGCATTATCGAGGAGGCCTAGACCAGAAAAAAAAAGGAAAATCTTTTGTTTTTATCCGGAAGCGTTATTTTTCATTCACTTTCACCTTTATTCAGTTTTGCCCAGAAACTCTTCATACCACAAATATGCTTCCCCAGAGCCTTGGGGGCTGGCAGGCAAGCCCCTACCCTATCCCAGGGCCCCAGCATGCCACCCTCCTTACTCACAGCTCATATGGGGTTTTCCAGGATAGAAAAGATTTTAAACATGCTCTGTGAGGCAAAATGGCCCCAGGAGGAAATTCACATTAATTTAGCAAAGTTTGAAAAGGAGTATAGCTCCTTCAGACCCATCACCCATATCAGGATACATAGCTGAGAAGAAGTGTCAAGTACTTGGGGAAAAAAAAGAAAACAACACCTTCTTGTGGTTTTTTGTACCCCTATTTCAGACAGGCTTAGGCAAATCTTCTAATTTTAAGTGATGGTTCGGAAGGATTTCCAGCAACTCATGGAAGAAAGGAGACAAAGAGGGAAGGGGCAATGAAAGGAGGGTGAGGTAAGCCTCATGTGCCCTAAGGGGACCACCCAACTGCAGCAGGAAGCTGATGCCATTCACCTGTCAAACTTCTGAGACTGTGCATCATGTTGGAAGAGGTTGGGGAGAATGATGGAAGCTGTTCCAGTTCCCCAAGGAAGGAAGAAAAAAGAAGTTGAAGATCTCTTCTGCAAGATGAGATCACTTCAGTTTCACAATCCTGTGAGGAGTAGCTGTTGTATTCAGATGCTCACCTGCTGGTTGAATTATGCAGTACTACCAGGATTAATCCAAGTGGACCTAAAAGCATTAGTTTGGAGTTTTCAATGTGAGGTCTGTGATGAGAGGTATGAACGAGTCTAAGAAAAACACAAAGTCTAAAGCACTTTGTGGCCAATAAAGCCGAAGTTGGAAGCAAAGAATGGATGACTAGATCTGGAGAAGGTTTGGGACTCCACTCAGGGTCTCAGAGTAGTGAGCCATCATCTAACAAGTGTTTCTATGACTAGTACAGCGGTGTGCAGGGGGTGTGGTGGTTTGTGCATTGACTTACTGCTTCTGCCTCCAAGTGAGTGTGTCAACGTGATTTTCTAATAAGCCACAAGTCCACATCCAACTTCAAAAAGAGAAGTGAAAAGCGATGTCACGCTGTGCCTTTTGATAGCCAGCAATATTTAGTAAGCAGCACTAAGTTGGTCCTATAATAACAGATTGTAGTTCACTATTAGTATTCCTTTCTGCAGACTATAAGCTGCGTGAGAGCAACATCTTTGCCCCTTTAGGTATTTTTGATGTTTAGGGTGTATTTGGCATGTAGGCAGCACTTACTATTTGTTGAGTGTACCCACACATCTAAACTCTCTTTCTCTAGATTGAACCTCCTTGAGGGCATACACACTACTCATTCTTTGTATCTCCTGTCATTTCTGTTCAGCACCTTGGTTCACTAATTATGATTTTTTTTCCCATAAAAACAACATATGGATTATGATCATGCATCCTTGTTTCTCAGATCTCAAAATAAAATGTTTTCTAGCTTTTCCAGCTAACAGAACGTTAGAAACACAATAGGATAGTGAAGAGAGGAAAAAGAAAAGAAAAGCAGAACAGAACAAACACTTAAATTATAGTGTAGAACTCAGAAAGCTCATGAGAGCCATGAGAGCCTAGAGATCATACATAAATGATAGTCTTTAGCTACCTTTTATTGTACTTCCTTATTCCCCACAAAGCACTCAACACACTTCTTTCTTACTGGCTAGGAACTTTTTCAATTCAGAAATGTACATAGCTGTCAAAGTACAGACCCAATCAGCAGACCCTCCCTGCCCCTTTTTATCATTTAAAAAAGATTTATTTATTTGAAAGGTACAATTCAGAAACAAAGAGGAGGGAGAGAGGGAGGGAAAGAGGAAGGGAGAGAAGAGAGACAGAAAGAGAGAGGGATGGAGGGAGAGAGCAAGGGAAAGAGGGGGGCGAGAAGGGACATGGATGGGGGAGAGATAGTCCGTTGGGGCACTCCCCAAGTAATCACAAGGGCCAGGACTGGGTCAGACTCACACCAGCACACATTTGTGATGCCATCATTGCAGTTGGTATCTTTATCTGGTATACCATAACACCGGCCCCATCTGTCCTCTTTGTATACTGCTGTTCTCTTCGTCAGTGGGTTTTGAGTATAGCAATTAGTTTAAACCCTTGTAACAGTGGGAAATTCCACAGCTGCTGTAATAGAGAAGTTTGTCTTACTGTCCCAGGGACCAACCTCAATGGAATCATGAACTAAACAAATGACCGTGAAGCCCCTGAGGGTAGGGTAGAGAGAAGAACACCTGTGACAGAAGCAACTGACTCAGGTTGCAACTTGTGTACTCCTGGAAATCCAGTGACAGCTTGTGCAAAGTGTGGAATGTATAGAGATGAATGAACACTCATCCTTGCTCAGAGGTTGAGCATACCTGTTCACACATCTGTCTTGCTTCCTAATTTATGAATAAAAACATAGAAACACACCCACAAAGAACATGTCAGGACCAAAGAGTCATAAAGCTATTTGAAGCCTTGGCAGAGATGAAAACCATGAATAGCTCTTTCTACCATCACCTGCCCAAGAGAAAGCTGGATGCATGCAAGCAGAGCAGTCAAGATTACAGCTGTAAAGAATCAAGATGGCAGTATAGGGTAAGGGTCCATTTAAACAGATGGAAAAATATTAGCCAAGCACATCTCTAACGGGATCATCTCTCTTCCATTTAAAAAATGGTTCTAATCCCGGTGGCTTTGTTTCCCATCCAACTCCCTGCTTCTGCCTGGAAAAGCAGTAGAGGATGGCCCAAAGCCTTGGGACCCTGCATCCACGTGGGAGACCTGGAGGAGGTTCTAGGCTCCTGGCTTTGGATTGGCGCAACACCGGCCATTGTGGTCACCTTGGGGGTGAACCATAGGACGGAAGATCTTCCTCTCTGTCTCTCCTCCTCTATGTATATCTGACTTTCCAATAAAAATAAATAAATCTTAAAAAAAAAAACCAACTTAGACAAAATCATTCCATTTCCAGACATGTTCATCTCAAGTGGTAGGGAATGAGGTGTCCACAGCAGGTTGATTTCCCAGCACAAAGCAAAGATGGTGAATCACTTTGTAGCGCTCACGTTCAAAGCATGCTTCCGTGTGGCCTGGTACTTTTGTCCTCTAATATTCACATATTTAAGCATATTTTGAAAAGTTGATTTTGTTTTAAAATATTTTTATGAAATTAGAGTATTTCAAATTTAATCTTCATCTAATTATCAGCAGCGTGAATCAGTATTGCATCTCACACATTATACTTAAGAGTAATGAGCTTTTTAAATTGTTTTCTTCAGGAGACATCTACCTGCATTTGGAATAATAAACTAATTAGTGAGCATCTCCCAGGTCTTGGACTGGATTACTAAGAGAAACAAGGAATTTGATGCCAGGGTCCCCTGAGAGGTCATATTCTCTGTGGGAGCAGAAACACGGGGAAAGTTCATTTGTCTTTCTCCTTTCCTTCAGTGTTTGTCTTGTTCCTCTGCCATACTGGCACTGTTACGATCCCTATACCTTCGTGACAGTAGGAAGTTTATTAGTTTAAGGGTGTGGGATCAGGGACACTGAGGAGTTTTTCCTGCTTCCCACAGAAGTTGGTTTCCCATGGCTCCAAGTCTGAGTTAGTCAGCCAAACCCAAGACTCAGAAGCCCGAATGGAATGGTTAGGGTTGGCGAGGAGGGGGCTCTGGAAAGGCAGTCTGAGGTTTAAGTGCCTGGCAGTGGCCTATGGTGGATGTGAGTGTTTCAAATTCAGCCTTCCCAACAGGTGTCCCCATTGGAAACAATTGCAGTCATTCGGTCCAGCAGGTGTTTCTCCTTGTGCAACAATGAACTATTGGGTTATGCAATGCAAGCACGGCCAATTCTCAAAGACAATATCATCTCAATCTAGGAGAAATGATCTTTTCCTGAGAACTTTTGCTGGATCTTATAGAGCAGCAGGTTCTTCTTTGCTCCTGCTCTGAAGCTCTGTCATCATGTGTACTCCCTCAGGCACCATGAAATATGAAGGGTTTCAGTGTGCTGATTCAGTTTTTAGCTCAGGGTCATCTTCCACCCACCTGATACACAGGCATGGGAAGTTATCTACAGAGGAAGATAGCTTTATTCTTTGAGGTACAGTATCTTTCTTGCCTTCTGAGCCTGGAACTCTGAAAACTCTCAAGTTTCTCCTCCAGGTAGGTTAGCAGCTGTTGAATGGGTTCAGACTGTCAGGGCATATTATGTTCACATACGCATCTATCACTGATGGGTTGGGTAACGGGGAAGTCTTTTTATAGTCCATAGTTTTGGATATGCTTGTTTTTCCAGATATTTTCCAGATATTTCTGGTTATGGTAAGAAACACTTAAAAACCAATGAAACTGTTTACTATATCTTGACAATAGGATGCTGGAATCTCTGCCATTTTCCATGCCCACAATGATGGACATATGATTGTGTATGAAGAACTATACTATAGTAATGATATAGGGGAATTCAGTGAGGGGGGAGGGAATTGGGGAGAGGATAAGGGAAATCCCATGATCTATGGAACTTTATCATAAAATGATAATAATAAAAATAAGTAAGATTTAAAAATAAATGAATAAATGAAAAAAAAAATCAGGGCTTAGCAACCATAGACTCTTCTGGCCCCCATTGGCCAGAAGAGGGCTGAGTCTCTGTGGGAATGTGACATAAAACATTAGTTTGGCCCTCTGGGAGGGTTCCAGAGCACAGGGTCTGCCTAAGAAGATTGGGTGTAAGTGGCAAAGATCGTATGGTGGGGAACAAAGGAATCAATAATCCGTTTATCAAAATTCATCATCCACTTGTTAATTCATTCCTTCATCAGCCTTGATTGAACAGCTACTAGGCATGGGGTACTAGGCCTGGGATGAGCAATACAAAAATGAGACCCTGGCTATTGGGACCAAAAGTATCTCAGCAGCTCAGTGCTACTCAGTGTGGGCGCTTCTGTAACGAATGCTGTGGTCACTGCAGTCCAGGCTGTCACCGGGGCAGCCTGGGGTGCTCCACAGCTCATGCTACTAGGGAGTCTGGCATTGCGTCAACTCTGTTGTGAAAGATTGTTCAGGCTGTGGCATGGAGTGTGGATCCGAGGAAAGCATTCATTAGGGAGCTGTGCAGCGGCTTGTAAAGTAAACGAAAGCTTTGTTTTTTTTATTACTGCTGTAACACCTTGCCATACACTTAGGGACTTAACACAGTTTTATCCCTTACATTTGTGGAGGTCAGAAATCTAAAACAATGCCTACTGGGACTCAGAAGTCAATAGGACTGCGTTCTTCCTGAAGTCTCCGGGTAGGAATCTGCCTTTTCCAGTTTTCTTTGAGCGGATACTCACATTCCTTGGCTTGCGATCTGTCTCACCTTCAAAGGTGGCAATCCCTCTGATGCTAACGTTCCCGCCTTGTTCTTTCATTTTCATTAGATTCCTTGTGATTTCATCGACTTTTTTCCTGAGATCATCCAGGGCAGGCTCTCCAGCTCCAGGTCTAATGAGTAGCAACCTTAGTTCTATTGGCAGTGTTAATTCCTTCTTGCCATGACATGCTCACTGCTTCCATAGTAAGGACACAGATACCTTTGGGGTTATCTACTCTACTTTGCTAAAGTATTAAGGAGTGCATACCACTTCTCCTGTCCTGGGAGAACGTTCCTTCTGATCATCTAAAAGTGTAGCTCTCACCACCACTTAAATGTAAGTGTCTGTATATTCATATGTACATTTAAATTTAACACCCAGTTGAATTTAAAAAAAACAACAAAACAAATAAACAAACAAAAACAACTAGTGAAATTCCCAATTAGGGACTTGTTTAACTCCCTGGCAGAGTTGTTTGTTTATAAGGGCCTTTCAGTTATCATTCTGAACATCTCTTAAACAGTGTCACTTTAGAATGGCTGAAAAAACCAAAACCCACACTACAATAAAATAAAATATATACAACAATAAAGACAATACCAAATGGTTACACGAGTTGCAACACCTACAGCCTCCATTCATTGTAGGTGGGAATGAAAATGATACAGCACCTTGGGAAGCAGACAATTCTTCAGCTTAAACTCAGAGAAATCCTACTTCTAGGCATTTACTCAAGAGAAATGAAACTTACACGGACATTAAACCGGCATGTAAGCGTTGACAGTAACTTACATTGTAATCACCCAAAAATGGAAACAGACAGATATTCCTTAATGATCAATGATATTTTCATGCAATGGAAAAACTACTCAGAAATTTAAAAAAAGAAATGACCTCATGTAGATACAAACACACGAATAAATATCTCATACACCAAATATCAGTGGTTCTCAATGATTGGGAATAAGAGAAAGACTCAACACAGAGGTATTTGAATGGGTGAAGAGACCTTTTTCCCCCCCTTTTCTTTAAAGATTTATTTGTTTTTATTTAACAAGCAGTGTTGCGGGGGCTGAGAGGGGGGAATGAGAGAGGTCTTCCATTCACCGGTCAACTCCCTGAAGTACTGAGGTAGTTGGATCTGAGCCAAAACACCAAGAACCAGAAGCCTCTCCTGGTCTGTCACATGGGACAGGAGCACAGGACGCAAGCACCTGGGATTTTGTCCTCTGCCTTCCCCAGCCATCAGTGGAGAGCTGGATCAGAACTAGAGCCTCTGGTATTTGAAACTAGCACCCATACGGGATACTGACACTACAGGTGGAGGCCCAGCCTGCTGCTCCACAGTACAGGTCCTAGTATCTATTTTACATACTGATTTTGGTGATGCTCATAATTGTAGGTATCTATAAAGACTAGAGAAACTGCACGCTAGATAAGGGTTCATTGTTTTCTCTATACAATTACACTCGCATAGTAATTTTTAAAGACTGGAAGTATGCATAAATTCCACAGGTTTCATTATGTCAGCTCCATGTTTTTACTATATTAATTCTCTTATGTCTTACAGTGTACGTAAGTAGTCCCGTGTCCTTCCAGAATGTGGGCCCTTTAGCAGAGAGCTCTAGGTAGCAGTGCTGTTGAAACACACTCAAAGGATGAGCAAAGAACCAAGGCATCAGAAAAGCAGGACTTCAACACCATGCAATCACGCACTAGTTTTGTGATTTCATCCAATGTACTTAAGCTTCTGGAATTTAGCCACCTTCTTGTAAAATGAGAATGTGGCCTGATGAATCTACTTCATGGAGTGCTAAGAGTATCAAAAGGCAAGTGACAGATAGCCTTTGACGTGCCTGTTAAAATTAAGTATGTTTCTATCATACTGTATGGTTGTTCTTCTAAGTCTACTAACTCGTCGCTTAGTGAGTCTGCTGAACAGAGAGCTGAGCACATGTGCACACTAAACTTGCAAGTATCTGTGGCCTGTGCTGCTGATGTGGCAGCAACTTCAGCCGACAGGGATGGAGCTCAGGGCTTCCAGGTAATGGCGTAGCAGAACTCCATGGAGTCTCCTAGACCCTTGGATGGATGGATGGATTCTGTTCTTGCTTCTCTTGGAGCTGCTTTCAATTTAGAGGCAATCTGCCCAAGTTTGATTCTGATAGCGACCTCCAGAGAATCATATTTCATACACATATAGATATTTACAAAATATATGAGAAAATCAAATATCTACTAACCCACTGAAGTAGAAAGTAAAAGGACAAAGGGGGCAGAAAAAATGAAACCAACACTTTCATTACTTGACTGATAAAAATTTTACTCGGAGGTAAATAAGGGTTTCCTTATCTATTAAGGCTTTGTATTTAAAAACAAGATACAATCTTACTTTGATATACATAACTTCCCTTGAGCTACTTAATGTGCTTTCTTAGAGTAAATGCTAATTTATTTTCAATACCCTTTAAACATGTCGAGGCTGTAGGTTTAGGTTTAAGAACCGCTTCATCTTTGCCTTCATCTATGCAGTATGCTTTTGCTTGGTTAAGTCCAAAAGTTTGGCGATTTCCATCATTATTTCCTTTTTAAGTCATGACTCATTTGGAGGAACATGTAATCAAAATGTGAATCAAAATGTGTCTGCTTGCTATACTGTTATTGTTGATGTTTAATTTAGAGATAATGTGATTTTAAAACGCACTCACCTGCCCTTCCATCTTGTTACGCTGCAGCAAGGAGCACTTGCCAGAAGCCAGAGCCATGCTCTTGGACTGCCCATGCTCCAGAATCATGCATCAAGCAAATCTCTACTTTGTAAGTTTCCCAGTCTGTGCCATCCAAAAAAATGGAATAATGGGAAAATATTATACACATACAGATACACACACATATAAATACATGCTCATGTATGCTTATATGGGCATTTCTATCTGTATAAATATAACAATATCTATGTATATACATTACATTTGTCGTAAGTATGTGGAGAAAAGTATATATGTGTGTGCATGAATAAGATGAAAATTATAGATGAATCAATGTTTTTAAGTTTGTACATGCATATCCAATTATAGGTAGTATATTAACTAATGCATTTATATCCTCTTATTCCTTGGGCTCCACCAGAATCACAGTAAGGACATAAATGGAAGAGATTCATGAAGGCAAAAAGGCTGAGATAGGAATCAATAAAAGTGAATAATTTCCACACATTTCTAGAATACAGATTAGCTTTAGCAAAGGGGCTAATGTTGTGGCAGAGTGCTTTAAGCCTCCACCTGCAACATGGCATTCTGTAACCAGCTACCGGTTGGAGTCCTGGCTGCTCCATTTCTGATTAAGTTCCCTGCTAACGTGTCAGGGGAGGCAACAGGAAATGGCCCACGTACTTGGATATCTGACACCCACACGGGAGCTCCTGATGGAGTCCCAGGCTCCTGGTTGCAGGTTAGCCTTGTCCAGAGCTGTTACAGTCTTTTGGGGTGTGTGAATCAATGGAGAGAAACCTCATTTCTGTCTTTCCCTCTCTGTCGCTTTCAAATAAATAAAATATAAAATAAAACTTTAAAAAGAACGAGTTAGCAGAGGAAGCTGCTTCTTTACACGCAGAGGTAGATAAAGACCCAAAAAAAAGAAAAAAAAGAAAGAAAAAGAAGAAGAAGAAAGATTTTTCTTGAGGAGTCTCAGGAATACAGGACTCAGGCTCAGGGGTGGTTAGGTCTAAAACAGGACGATTGCCTGGGCCGGTTGGCACACACCATCAATGATGTGGTGTCATTGTGCGTTAACCATGAATGGCCTGGTTTCTGTACCAAGCCTGGAGTGCAGAGGTGACTTCCCAGAAGATTCTCAGCAAAACGTGTCCACATCTTGTTGTATAAAGAGTTAAAAAGCCCAAATCAAGAAAAATCTTGCAGAGATCAGAGCAAACAGATAAAGACAGAAATAGACAAAAAAAAAAAAAAAAAAGCCCAAGCTTTGGATATGATTTTCAAAAGGTGGACTAGAGAAAACGGATGAAGAAATTATCAAAGTGATGTAGGAAAAGTCTCAGGGCTGGAGTCTGTTCAGATAGCAGCTTCTCAGGGAAAGCCTTTGGCATGAGAGCTAGAGTGTCATTGGGGATGCCCACACCTTATATTGGAGTAACTGGGTTTGAGTTCCAAACAACCCACTTCTGGCTTGTTCCCTGCTGGTGAGCTCCTGGGTTCTTGCTGCCCATGTGGGAGATCTGCATTGAGTTCCTAACTTCAGGTTTCAGCGTGGCCCAGCCATGACCACATGACCACTGCGGGGAAGTGTGCGTGTGTGTGTGTGTGTGTGTGTTGGGGATATTGGGAGAGGGGAATTAAACCAACAGATAGGAGCTTGCTCTATGTTTGCCTTTGTTTCTCTAAGGCTCTTAAATTTAAAAAGTAGCTTCTCGGTGAGGCTATGGACCAATCTATTTAAACTGTAACTCTCTCCACTGAGTGCTCCCCCCTCCCCTCCATATTTAGTATTTCCTTCACTGAATGTATAATCATCTGACATGCCATGCCTGTCACATGTCTAACTTCTCTCCTCACTGGGATGTAAGCTTCTCACAACACGGGTTTTTGTCAGTTTTACTCAGTGTGGTATCCTCAGTGACTAGCTAGTGCTTGGCACAGCAGGTGTTATGTAATTATTTGTTGAGTGACTAAGTACATAATTCAAAAGGTCTAAATCCTCCTCTGCCATGTAAAGATGTCGAGGGAGAATGCCTCCAGTTAGTTCATCGGTAACAGGGTGTGTGTCTCTGGTGTAAAAACCGGGCAGCTCCCACTTAAGGGGCAACTGGAAGGGTGAAAGGCACTCGCCTACATCTGGGGAGTAAGAGGAACGAGTGGAGTCAGGATGCTGTTGTTTTTCATTACAAGTTTTTGGAAACTATTTGCTTTTTTCACCACGTGCTTGTATTGTTGATTTAAAATGAATGTATGTATCTTTACAAAGCATTTGTATTTATGCACTGCAAATGTGTCCTATCAACAATGATAATAGCTAACTTTATTGAGCATTTATTACACGCCAGGCATTGTGCTAAGCCTTGCACGGATTATTAAGAATGTATTACATATCTGCTGTCATTTTACATGTGTTGAAAACATCTGGATTTTACCTAAAAACAGAGAAAAATTCAATCCACAAATACAAATATTTAGTAACATAAAAGTGTTTGAATTAATTCAGCATATCCATTCTCACAACAGGAAGTCTACTTAGGTCCTTAAAAATGCCAAAAAAAAAAAAAAAGGAGCATTATCTACCAGAGCACTGTTGCAGAGTTGCAGAAACACTTGTCAACAGGGTCAATGCAACAGAACCTGCGGGAAGAGAAGGGAAAGGTGTGCAAGTCTCTTTTGAAAACACGTGTCAGTGTCCTCTGTGGGCTTTCTTGCCACATTCCTGTCTACATTGCTCTTTCAGTCTGCTCATCTGGAGTGCAAGTGACCTTTGTTTCGGGGCATTCAGGAGAGTTTCAGAGCATGCAATGGCTTCTGCTGTCCACTTTGAGCTTCAGCTCTGACCTGTCTTGTTTGCTCTGTACCAGGATTTGCTGCTATGATTTTCATGCAACGCTTGTCTAGGAGCTTGCTGATCCCATTACCACACAAGTCATTTTTCAGTCATTTCAATGGCCTGATATAAGTGTGGGTAGGTTTTTTAAAACAAATCCTTTGCACAGAATTGCTTTTGCTTGGGTGATCCTGGTGTGTAGACGGTGCCAGGGATCTGTTAGGAACACTCGCCTCTCCCTGTTCCCATCTGCCCCGTGCACATCCCGCTGGCACTGCATTCCTCATACATGCTCTGTGATTACTGCTGTCGACCTTTCTCTTCGCTCTCTGGACTTCGTGTTCTGTGGGTGCAGGCATTGGGCTGTTTTGTTGTGTTGTTGTTAGCTCCAGTACATAGTATAATGCCTTGTGTACAGCAAGTGTTTAATAAAACATTTGTAGAATGACTGAATAAAAGCCATCATCACTGTTTTCATGTACTTGAGTATGTGTGAGAAATGATGACCAAAATAACCGCATAGCCACTCTTGCTAATGAAGTAAAAAATACTGACCTAAAGCCAGAAGTTGAGGTAAAAAGAGATAGGAGATGGTGAGGTCTGTTTCCTGTGCTCCATAGGAAGCTGCTGTTTCCTAAGCCCCTTTGCTCTGGCAATTTCTTAAGTAAATTGAGAATGCACCATATAATTTTATAGCCCTGTGAAAGAAGACAGTAAAATGCTTTCAAAATGGTTTGTGCCACATGGTATAACCTAGCCTCTTATTTATAGCTTGACAAATAGGTGAGGGAAAGTTGTTATGTTTTCTTATTTCATCAGGGCCTTTGAATGATAGTTAACAAAGACCAAATTGAAAGCTTGACTTGCCTTATCACTCAGGGGATCAGGTTCTGGATTCTGTGGAGTGTTTCCGATGCAGCCCCTTCCCACCGCGCCCTCTTCCTATCAGCCCAGGCATGAGATGCTGCACAAGTGTCCTGGATACTTTATGTTTTCCTGTTGCTCTTCACTGGACCAGAGTGACTCTGTTCCGAATGCCCGCCAAAAGACAGAAAAAGTTGAACGAAAATGTAGAAGGTGGTTTTAGAGCTTTAATGTGAGGCTGGTTGAAAAACGATTGTCTCTGATCATGGAGAAATCAGGAAATTTTTAATTTCATTATTAGTTCAAGTGATGTGGCAGGCTCAGAAATCACAAACCAAAGAGAAAACGGTTCCTTGGAAGAGTCTCACGGATCTACAAATGAACGGTAACAAGAGAGAGTGTGTGATTTACGTGTGAAGCCACAGTTTCAGTTTGTGTAGCTGCGGGAAAATGAGTGTGCTGTTCACAATCGCCTGGGGGATTTTCATTGACCTGTTCAAGATTGGCCTCTGGTCGCATGTTCATCTTTGTATGGTAGTTGTTCCTTTCTTGAGAAAACAATCTCTTTTAAGCACAATGTGCTTTTGATTCAATGATAATCCTTAAACTTTGAAAGAAAAATGAAAATGATCGTGGTCACTTATCTGTATCCTGTCCCTCAGAATGACCAATTTAGCTGTAATAAATGATATTTTGTTTACTTTCTTTACTAGCTCTACTTTTGTTACTAATCTCTGTCTAGAATTTATAATCATTATTATTATTATGCTTAAGAATGAGTGATGCTATTTCTATGGTACCTTACATTTTTAAGAGCATATCTTATGAAAACATTTTAATGTAAGGCAATACAGTATACATAGGGACTCACATTATAAAACATGCATATATTTATATATACTTATACATACACATAAGAATACTTCAAAATGTTTGTGGAAAAATGCAACTGAAACAGTAATTATTCTGGTGTGAAAATGTTCAGAATTCTTACTTATGAGGAGTCTTTGAAAGGCTTAAGGAAAATGTATGCTATGAGAAAACTGTGCATGGATTTCAAAACTTTTTCATAGCAAAATAAACCTCTCTTTTAACACTATTTTTCATAAATGTTTTGAAGTTACTTCCTAAATGCATACACACACACTGCTGCTGACGGTGTTGATGCTGTTATTTGTTGGCTTCAAACTCCAGTGGAGTCTATTATCAGTTCAGAAAGTTCCTTGCTTCTCTAACCTGGAAATATATTAGAACGCTGTGCACATGAGAGATATGGCAGGTGAGGAAGGCTCCCTCCATCCAACACTATTTCTTTTATGATCTCTCAATCCAAGTGATCACCACTATGAAATAACTCTTTTGTGTTTAAGTTTTGTGGTCGTCTTGAATCTAAGAACTTTAAACAGAATATTAATGATCTGAGCCACCCAACTATCACTGTCAGCCTGTAGGCAAGAAGTCCAAAGTCTCTCAGTGACATGAGAGTGGTGGAACTCAGACTGGAACGCTGGCTTCTGGGGGTCAGTTCTGTGTCCTTTGTCCATGCCCAAGGACTTACTCCTCTCACTTACATCATAGTCAGGATTCTGCTGGGTAAAAGTGAGAGAAACCCAACTCTGAAAATTTCACAAAGAGAAACATTATGAGCTTCTGCAATGGAAAATCTTCAGGCACAGTAGGATCTAGTGGTTTAGAAAATGGCTTTTTGTTAGGGATCCAGGTCTTATATCTGCCTTCCTGTTTGCTCATCCCAAGCTGTGGCCACATGCCTGACTGCTCATCACCTTTCCCTCTGATGTGACCAGTGTTTGTTCTGCTGGTTTTCATCCTACCAGGGTGGGAAGGGATCATTTTCCTAGTGGTCCTGGACAAGTGATCACAGTAAATCTTGTGGATTTGCCTTAGGGTGAGCCCTTATTCTCGAACTAATCAGAGTGTTGCATTGCATCAACTTGCCAGACCCAAGTCACATTTCCTGCCTTCACACCAGGGAGGGCTGAATATTGTAGGCAGAGAGTACAAAGTTTTCACAAAAAGCAGTACTGTCACCAGAAATAAAATAATATAGATACTGAGTAGTTTGGATATAAAACAACCACTATCTGCTTCATATAGTGCATGTTTTGTGTGAGATATGGATTGTGGAGCATCTGTCATTTATTTTTTTGTTTTTCATACGAGATTAATATGCTGATAAAAAGTTGAATTTACATGGCCTGGTGCAATAAACTATTGGCTTAATCCTTACCTTGCAAATGCTGGGATCCCAAATGTGTGCTAGTTTGTGTCCTGGCTGCTCCAGTTCTTATCCAGCACTGATTGTGGCTTGGGAAAGCAGCAGAGGATGATCCAAAGCCTTGGGACCCTATACTCACATAGGAGATTTAGAAAAAGCTCCTGGCTCCTGGAGTCGGATTGGCTCAAGTCCAGCCATTGTGACCACTTGGGGAGTGATCCAACGGATGGAAGATCTTTCTCTCTGAATCTCCTTCTCTCTGTATATCTGGCTTTGATAATAATAATAATAATAATAATAATAATAATAATAATAATAATAAATCTTTAAAAAGAAAAGTTGAACTTAGGAACTGGATCAGAGCAGAAGTTACATTGGATGCATTGAGGGAAAAATAGGGAAGCAACAAAGGGTTGGGAATGGAAGAGACCTGGATGAAAGAGGACAGGTGAGTTATGAGTGAAGATCGGGAGGGTGCCAGAGGACAAGAGAGGTCTGAAAAAGGTACAATGAGAGGCAACCACAAAGAATCTTACTGCTTAGAAAATCAGGCAGCACTCATTCTTTCAGGGAGTGCTGTTGCCGCAAACACGAAGGGGAGAAAACCCATCTGCCACAGGATCCGCGGGCACATTCTTCAACTTGCTCATGACAGTGGCAGCACTTGCTAGTGGGAAGAGGCCTAGGATACCCGCCTCTGCTCCAGAGGATTTGACCCTTCAGGTATAGGACGTGAAACATCAGCAAAGGTCCTCTAGAGAGAGACACCCACATTGATATCTGAAAAATTAGAAAGAGGATGGTTAGGATTGGAAGAGGGGCTAGGAATAAGGAAATAATTCTAGGCAAGGAGTCTAGAGCCTGTAAAAAAAGTACTCACAGTCAAAGGAAAGAGAAAGATACATCCAAATCATCCTTGAAAATTCAGTAAGCACCAAGGAAGGAAGACTGAGAACTTAGGCTGGAGAAAAAAATCAAGGCCATGCCTTACCAGGCTATTTGGGCTGCAGGAAAGACTCTGAGAGTATTACAATTGTGATCGTATTTGTGTTTTTGGAAAGAAATTATTTGCTTGTGTGTAGAGAGAGAACTGAAATGGGGTGAGACCACAGAATCACAGCACACAGAGGGTGATAGTGGCTTAGGCTGCAGTCGTAAAAACGAAGACAAAGAGGAATCAGACATGTTTAGGAAGTGTTTGAAGTTCCTAGCTTTATAAAGATCATTTTTGCAGTAGTTAGGTAGTACAATAGATCTTCTGGATTTGTATAATGTTATGTTTTCATTTGCTGATTGAATTTGGGGTTTTATTTTTCAGATAGCTTTAAATTGACAGGAGATTAATCTAGTACTTATTATTTTATGTCTAAGTGTGTCACACTGTAATAAATAATGACTGTGTATCAATGTGCTCAGTGTTTGACTTAAAAGACAAGACTACAGGAAACTTTGTCAAACCTACAGATTTGGGAACTAAAATAAAGTAATGGAACCTTACATTCTACTGGTTCTGGAAAATGTTCCGAGTCCTAGAGTCAACTTGCTTGATTCAGCTTAGACAATCCCTTAAGTCTGTTGGAGTCCCTATTCTCCTGTTGGTCATTCTTGGATTGCTAAATGGGCAGAACATCCAAATATAGTGCACTATAGTGAAATGAAAGAATTTCAGTATATGGGGAATAATTATCCAGAGATTGAGCTTTTATTTCAATAGTCCCTTGGAAATCCAGTTTTGAAAAGTTAACTTTAAGCCTGGGCAGCTAGGATGAACTGTTAGGGATCTGTGGAAGTGAGTCCCTCAGGGTCCATTGTGGCTGAAGCATGGTCCCCAGATGGTGCTGCTGAGAGCCGGGTGAATCTTTGTGTGGTGGATCCTGGAGAGACATCCTTACATCCCTGGGGCTGTGCCCCGGCAAGGTGGCACCCTGAATTTCTTCACGAGTTGTTATCCCAAGCTTGGGTTTGGTCTCACGTTATTTCTTTTTTATCTCCCCCTTTTGCTCTCTGTTGTTCTTACTCTCTGTTTCTTTCTGCCTCCCTACCCCCTATATAAATGAAGCTCTTGTGTGCTATGGTAAGAATCAACAAAATCTTAAGGCCTTGAAATAAGACTTCTTTTTTTCTCCTATAAAGTCAACTTGCAGACCAACAGCTGTGAAGGTGTTTGTGTTCCATTCATGTGAATAATAAAATATGTGATATTGTGGAATCGTGTTCATTTAACTCACTTAATTTTCTAGAAATGCTGGCTATGCCATTGCAACAGCTGCTTTTGTTTTATTCTTCTTCTGGGTCTATTTTTCTCTCCCCCTGGATCTTTCCCTTTACTTTGATTTTTTTTTTTTTTTTGAGTATCACTCATTCATGTTGCAGATGGAGCTGGCTGCCTTTTGTTTCCTTCCTCACCTACAGCGGCTCTTGTTCCTAAACTGGCTCTGTGGACTGACATGTGACCCACATCTAGCCAATCAGTGTTTCTCCCCTCTGACTAGCATGTTTCTTTGGCCTGAGATCCAAGATGACCCAACAATGTTCAACCCTAAGGTTTTGTTGGAAACCGTGGAAGAGGGCAAAAAGAATATCTCTCTGCAGCATTTGCTAGGTAAAGAGGGTGTTAGTCTGGGACTTGGAGCTGCTGCTTCATCACCACTAGAGAAGAACATATCTGAGTATGAAACTAAAACAGAGAAAAGCTGAACTGTTGGCTGATAAGGCAACAAGCCATGCCTGGAGTAAGCCATGCCTAAGCATCCAGTGCCCCGAACTTTTTGGTTTAGCAGCTGCTACATTTTCATTTTGGCTCAAATCATTTAAAAATGGTTTTATGTTCCTTTATGTTGAAGAAGTTCTGAATATACCCATTATTTGCCAGTGCAGGAGCCATAAGCTCAGCTAAGGATGTGGCAATGCAGGTAAAGACGGACAGGCAATCCTCTTACTCTGCCCCAGATTGGAAATTTTCTACCCATGGAAAATCAAGAGCAGGGAAATCAATTTCCTTGTTTGCTTTTTGTTTTTTATTCTACTAAGAATTCAATTATTCTTTATTCAAGGATCCAGGTGTCCCCTTGACAACCTATAACACTAAGGAGATTTAGAGTAGTCTGAGTTCAGTATGAGAGGCCCAGTTGGGGGCCCAGTGTGATGGCTTGGTGGCTAAAATCCGCGCTTTACATGTGCCCTGGGATCCCATTTGGCGTCCTGGCTGCTTCACATCACATCCATCACCTTGTTTGTGGCTGGGAAGGCAGTAGAAGATGGCTCAAAGCCTTGGGACCCTGAAACTACATGGGACACCTGGAAGAAGCTTCTGGCTCCTGGCTTAAGATCCACTCAGCTCTAGCTGTTGCGGCTAGGTGGGGGAGTTAATCAGGGGAAGCAAGATCTGTCTGTCTTCCCTTCTCTCTTTAAATCTGCTTTCCCAATAAAAATAAATAATCTTAAAACAATACCCAAAACAAAAGAGGACAGTTAGGTGCTCTAAAGAATGTGAATGAAGTACAAAAGTTGGCTGCAAAAGTGTAGTTACTTCAGCTCCATTAGGTGGGTGGGCTAAGCTGGAGGCGGAAATCCAAAGGAATAACAAGAATTGAATGCTGCCAGCCAGGAAAAGAAGACCACCAAGAAATCCTGATTTCCAGCACTGAGATGCTTCCAACCAAGGCCAAAATCAGGAGGCTGGTGCAACTAAGGCTGACAATGGCCTGGACCAGTGGCAAGAATGGAGCAAGCAATCTTGAAACCAAATGAAATTGCAAAACTGTAAGGGACCCCAACGTCTGTCATTGCAGAAGAGGCAATTTGCATTCTGCTGGTTTTTCAGGAGTGACTCCCTTTAATAACCACATCCTTTGAGACTGAACACAGAACAAACCACATGGGAAAAATGGTATGTGCACATAGTAATGATTTCCATGCATGGAATGTACAACCAAAGTTGTGTTTTGAACACTGATACATTTTTTTTTACCACAATCTGTGGCTATTCCTCTGTGCAAAAGATCAAATAAGGCCACAGACTAGAGGAGAAAACATTAGGCGGGGGCAAGAGAGCAAACAATAGCTAGCACTAGATAGTATTTGTTTTATGCCACATGTTATTAAATGTTTCACCATGTCTTGACTTATTTAATCTGTATAACAAAAATTTTAGGCAGATTCTATTAGTTTGATTTTTTTTTTAATTACAGAAAAGTGATGTAACTTGCCAAAGGGACTGGGCTAGTGGTTGGCAGTGCTAGTGTTTAAACCCAGCAGTCCATTCCCAATGATCACACTGCTTACCATTTGTGTTCTGTGAGGCAGTGCATGCCTTAGCCCCTGTCCTTGGACGTCATCATTACCATCGTCAAAAGGGGGATGAAATATCAGAATTTTAATCTTAACTTTTTATTTGGTCTGTTGCCTTTCTTGGAGTGTCACTCCTTAAATGGCAGCTCCTCTTGCTTTGGTTTCTCTAAGACCTTGTCTACATGCCCGGCAGACAGAACAGCACACATCAGTCAGGGACGAGACTCAGAAGAGACTAAAGCACCTGACATCTCAATCACCCAGAGAAAAACCACACCATGTGTTAAAGGAACATCTTTCCCCTCACCTCTCCAGGGCCTCAAGGGGCCAACACCTAGGGCAAACTCTAAATCTACTGGTTTCCTTCCAAGATAAGTTTTGTTCATAACCTGTTCTGGCAGTGCATTATTTACAAATGTTGCTATGCCATGTCCCCAAGAATGGATACTTAAATTAGGATGAGGGTAGCCAAAAGGTAGGCAGAATCTAATAATAAAGAAACTGGTAATCATGTTAGAAGGAGAGATGGTATCCATAACCCCCAAGCAGTCACTCCCAGGGTTGGCTGAAATACAGGGGAAGGCTTCTGAGACTTTCAAAGGCTACTACGAAAAAGCCTGGAACATACAGAGTGGTGGTGGGCCATTAATTTGTTGAGTTAGGTTCAAAGGCAGAAAACAAGAATTCAATTGCTGTAGACTAAATAGCCAGTGGGGGTATTATTACTCACTGACGTGAGACATCTTCCCACTGACACCTTTCGGTTTTGGTATGAGCAGAACAGAGGTCTGGCAAGTGTAGTGTGGATGGAATCTGACCTCAGAGGATGAAGACTAAGAAACAGAGAACTGTTTACAACTATTTCCCACCTACTTCGGGAAGAGATCAGATTGTTGAGTTTGACAAAAGGGTAAACTCAGACTAGGAGGTAGATCTCTGTTACATTCTAGCTCTTCAGTTATCATCCATTGGTACTAAGTATTTCCAAAGTAATTTTGATTTAATTTCTCTTTTGCCTTTCAGGCCAGAATTCCTAGAACTCAAGAACAATTCAAGGATGACCTGAGTCTAAGAATTAACCTTTTTCAATTAAAAGTTAGCTTGTTTAAATCAAACTTGAAAAGAAATATATCTTGTTCTGATCTCTCCTTGGATCTTGTACTTATTGTTTCATTTCTGTGAAGTTCTGCTAGTGTCTGAGCTTGCATCATATGCCCCCTGGCTGGAGTGTTATTCATTCTTTAGTTCTGTTTGTATTCCTACCCATGCTCCTAAACTACTTATCCTGAATTCATGAGTTGAGTATCTTTGAACCTGTTAAAAAGTACCTCTTTCCCTTACTCCCATATAAAATGTGACGTTGGCTGAAACCCATCATCCATGCAGCTTCTGGAGGCTTCTCTGAGGGTGACATTAAAAAACCCTTTTCGAAGAGGGCCTGAGACTCATCCCTGGTGTTGACAAGGAGTTCAAGGTAATTCATTTATCATTATCTTAGGTAGAGCCCCTGAGCTCTAGCCTCCTTGGCTCTAACTCTCACATTACAGGTTTTGTGGCTCTGGGGGCGGGGGTTTCATTGACCATTTTTGGTCCTAATACTATCTGGCATATGGTAGAGACACAACTCATTGGAATGTGTTGGCTTGTGTTTTGGAAGATACTCTCCTTAAATCTTGCTATAAACATATAGGAGTTCTTCACATAATCACCTGTGTAAGTCCATTACTCATGTGTCAAAGAACATTTTAATTAAACACACACACACACACACACACACACACACACACACACACACACAAGCCTGATTCAGACATCATTTAATGAATATAAACTCCAAAAATAAGAAACAAACCTCATCCCAATTATCTACTTATTCTAGACATAAATCCTTTCTTTTTAAAGCCAAAGATTCTTTCTTGGCTTGTTTCTTATATTATCTTTAAGAAGTAACTGTTTCTTTTTATGCTTTTCACAAAAATGAAGAGACCAAATGGGCTACATCACATCAACAGGCCAACATCATGACACAGGTCAATGAAAAGATGGTCTTTTCTCCTGGAAGTCATTGCAACTGGTCCTATGCTTCTGATATTGTGGCTGCTTCTGTTTCTGCAGAGTTTTCCTCAATGAGACAACCTTTTGAAAGGCCTCTTGTTCTGGGCCTACTATGTGGTAGGAAAGCATATAATGTCGGTGGTGAGAAGTTAAAAATGGAAGGGATGAAATCATAGCTTCCACAACAAATTTCCTTGCAAGAGATATTTTCAAGTGGGCAAGTTATTTGCAGAAGCAAATTTTCCTAAGAAGTTAAATGGAGAAGTTTTAGAAACAATGGCGGTAATATGTACTTTCGTTTTTTTTAAAAAATGCTATCCTTTGCATATGGCTTGTGTGTGTCTAAGGATTCATTCTCTGGGACTGGGTCCTCAGTGTGGTGGTGGTGAGGTAGCAAAACCATAAAGAGACAGAGCCTCGTGCGAAGTAGTTTTGTCAGTGGCGCATTGCGCTTGGAAAAGATAACCTAGTTTTCAGGGGACCCAACTAGTTCCTATAATGGGGAATTGCTCTAAAGAGCAGAACTCCACACTTTCTGGCTTCATATCATCATGTGATCTCTTCCATACGGTGACATCATTTGCTGAGAGGACTCATCAAGAGGACACATCAATGCAGTACCTCATCTTGGACATCTCTGGAACTGTGAGTTAAATAAACATCTTTTCTTCATAAGGTCTCAGCTTCAAGGTTTTTGTTATAGCTATGGAAAATGGACTGATACTCGATCACTCATAACCAGTGAATGAAGTATAAAGGTGACCTTGAGCTTGGCAATAATTTTGATTTTGCTAGTGGTTTTGTAGAATTAAATTACTCCTACTTATAAGAAATTCTGTGGCTTTGTTTTTATTCTTTTCAACAAGCGTCTGAATCTCCCTCTAAATGTTCCTTTAAGAATAACTCGTATATCTGATACTGCAACTACAAATCCTGGAGATGCAAACTTTAAGAAAAAAAATTCTGTAATTTTAAACCAGACTGTTTTTCCTTTATATTTCTTCTAAGAGTGTCTCTGTAGAATTCAGTGTCAAACTATGAAAGTTGAGTTATGGGCAGTTGATTTAGGAGTGTAATACTTACAAAATACACTTTGTGTCAGAGGGTGCACAGATGTGGCCACACAGTATGCGGGGGATGCAACAAAATGACTTGTGAATGTCTCCCTCTTTGACCTGTTTTGACCAAACTTTATTACTCGTTTAATGGAATTGTGACAAAGAGTAGGAATCAAAACACATGGGGATCACAGAGGCTGTTATGTTTATTGTGGAGAACAGACAGTGATAATCCACTAGAGAAATATTTTCAACAAGCAAGCAATTCAAAGTACAATCATAGACAGCAATTCTACATGAAGAACAAAGAATAAAGTTAGAGGACGCTCAAAGAAACAGGGAAAAAGTCAACTGCAATTAACGTCTTGATAGTTTTTCTCCTGCAAACATACCTAACTTGCAGAAATGGTAGAAAAGTTAAATGTCCAGTCTTATATAGCTGTGACCAACAACAGCAAAGAACAGTCCTATAAAATTTATCTCCCACAAAAATAAACTATATATATAAAAATTTTATGATGTTCTCACTGTTCCATTGGCCACGAGCTTTTTTTTTTCAGTATGAAAAATGAGGTATCCTGGGACTTAAGAGGTAGTAGTGTGTTTTGATTGTACAACATACAGAAAATACAAGAGTCACTTCATCAGAGATGGAAATCGCTCGATGCTCAGAGTTTGGCCAACTTGAGCAACTGCTTCAATTTTATGAGCTGGCCAATGAGGTTTCTAAAAGGCCCATTCAGACCATTCTGAGAGAGAGAATGGACTTCCGTTTTTACGAGCCACTGTTTATTTGTTTATTTAATGCGCAGTTAACAGCAATGCTGTGATTTAATTCTCTCTATAGCTCCATGGTGACTGCAGCAGTGAGCGATCTGCCGGTTTCAGGGAGGTGCATGGCCTTCCCAACTACCTCCCTGAAGAGGCTGGAAGAGAGATGGCTTTGAGTTCTGTTAGGCTTCAGTACTAAAAGCTGTACTGACACAAACCGTCATGAGAGACTACCTCCTGGCCCAGTTGATAATACCATGTTAAAAATCAGCACACTCACGAGCAGAGAAAGGCATAAAAACTCTACACAAGAAGCGTTTAAAATAAATCTGATTGAGACATATTACAAAAGTCACATTTGTGTAAAATACATGAAAATATTTGTCAAGCATTTTCTTATAGTCAACTAATCTTAAAAACACATATTTTGATTGCATTATGCAAAAGCTGAGCTTGTGGCATCTCACCTACAAAGCTTCAAGTTTCTTTGAAGGTTGGTTTTATTTTTTATTTATTCATTTTTTTTTGCAAAAGTATGTAAAAACGCATTCCTTTCTATCAAATGTTTTACAAAAATAGTTTTGATTAGGGATAGCTGCAGTTTGAACAACTTCAAACATCAAAAAAAAAATATGAATGAATGCCTGCAAGTAACAAGTTCATTCTTTTTGAAGTCTGGAGGTAGGTTTTTGCAAGTCAATTAGTCCGTTTCCTTAAGCAATTCATTTGAGGTACAGACTTGGAGAGTAACATTTCAACATTACAGTCAAATTCTGTGTGATACATACTGTGATTAAGGAAGATCATCCTTAAGAACCTAGGAGCGACTTGGTTAAAAAAAATATTCAAGTTAATGTAGAGATCTAGCAGAGAAGCTGAACAAGTACTGGTAAAATTTTAATTAAAAAAAAAAACACAGGAAAAGACATAGCCATGCTGAAACACAGTAAGGAGACTGCTTCTTCGTTAACTGTCACAGAGTGTCCAGAAAGAGCTGCAGATGGTGAATCACCTGCCCAGTAAGCTATTTCTTTTCTTGCATTGCTCGTGTATAGCAGCATGTAATAAGTACTCGACTGTAAATTCATTGTAACATTCAGAGGTAGTATTGAGGAGTGAGGACATATTGCATCTCTGGCTAAAAGTGCAGTTTGAATGAAGGGATGGCGAACGGAAGCCAACAATCAAGCACCTCGGTCAACCATCTTATGTCAAAACGTATTACTTGCAGTAATACAGAAGCTTAATTTGAGGTAAGTGGTATTTAGGTCTTTCATGGAAACTGATAACGCAATGAGAAGAGAAAGACTTGCATTTTTTTTTCCTTTTCCATTTTTTCTCTTTTTTTTCTTTTTTACATTTTTAAATGGCTCTCTAACAATTAGCAAAAGCAATTTAGATTTCGCGCGCTCCGCTCACCTCACCGTTCAGGTGAGTTTATCATGCATTAATTCTGTTGTACCTTTCCATCAAGTTGCAAAGAGGATAATTTTACTTGTCTAGGTTCCTTAAATGCTCTGAGGCTAACAAGGGTTATTTATCGCTAAATGCCATTTGGCTCTGTAGGAAGCAGATTTCCTGAAAGCGAAGTGTTGTCCTGGCCACGGGTGCTAAGAGTAATTTATTACTCCTGCTGATCCATGTGGTAGCCATAAATACGGGAGTTGGCAACATGTGTTTGCTTACTTCCTTTTTTGAAAAAAAAAATGAGCATAACTTTTACTGGTTTGTTAGCTGAGTGGAAGGATACATCAGTATTTCGTCTCATTTAGAAATTAAAAAAAAAAAGTTAAAAAAAAATCATCAAGTAAATGTCTACAAGATTATACGAAAAAAGAGAGTAGAATCTAGCCCTTATCTTTGGCGTTCTAAACGGGATTCACTACCGCGAGCGGGTGGGGTGGGCTGGGATGGAGGCGTGCCCGGTGTCACACACCGAGCCCAAGGTCACGGGAGGGACTCGCTTCTTGCTTGTGTGCGGTGTACTGTCTGACAATCCAATTCAGAGCCTTCCTCACCCACCCACTCTTGCTTATGGGATCAACAAACTATTAGTAAGTTAAGGAAAAAAAAAAAAAAAGAAAACAGTAATTAAAAGTTGCATTGTTAAACTGTGTCCCCCTGTGTTTACAGCAGTTTTTCACTAAACCTGGGACTGTGAAGGGATTACAAAGAAGGTGATTAATATAGTCCTTTTGAAGGTTACGTGACTTCTCCCTGCCCCGCCCCCGCCCCGCGCCCGCCCCCCCCACCCCGCCCCAGAGGAAAGTGGAAAGACCATGGCAAAATAGAAGAGTTAAGTGGTCACTGCAGGGTCTTCTCCCTTCGAAAGATCCAACTGCTGCTGAGGTAGAGATCCAACGGCGGCGCCCCCTAGTCTTCTTCGGCGGACTCTTGTGAGGAGGTCTCTTCAGTCTCCTGCAAAAGCACAAAGGGTTTAAGCCTCCGTTCCCAGGGGAGCCTGTGTCGGGCTGCCTTCAGAAGAGGAAGCCTGCCCTGGGCCAGCGCCCCCTCCCTGGGCTGCCCACACCTCCCTGGGCTGCCCACACCTCCCTGGGCTGCCCACACCGCTGTCATTGAGGAATCAAGGTGTTGTTTTTTCCCAGAGCGCTCATTAACCACTGTTGACTTAGCGCTTGCCGGCATGGCGGCTGGTCAGCAAATTCAATTGTCGGCAGCCCAGGGAATGTCAGGCCTGTGTCAGCTGGTATGTCACCAGTTGGAGTTAAAAAAAAAAAAAGAAAGTAACTGATAAAATTATCCGGACAGTAGGCTGGCTATCACTTCAAAAAAAAAAAAAAAACCGGTACACAAGCAAGACAAATACAGTTAGAGGTGGGGATGAGTTGGCGGGGGGGAATGTCTTCTCTTGAGCTCCAAGGAGATCCAGCCACCAGACACTTGTGACGGCAAAGGCTGATTTAATTATGTGCAGTGCTTACTAGATGCTTTTAGTAGGCTCGCCCTCCTATTTTACCGACGAGAATACCAAGGCACGGGCATGCAAGGTGTGGGAAGTCTTGGGGCCAGGATGCGTGAGTGTCCAGTCCCAGCAGTGCCAGACTCCTTGTGTGTCTGCCATGCTCCGTGCAGAGGCGGCCGAGAACAGGCACTGCTGAGAATGCCCTGAGAGCGAGCTTTCTGTCCAGTCTACCTCCTGGGTCTTGTATTTGTTAAACCCCATTTTGAGACAATGACCCAAGCATGGCAGAAGTGCTCTAAGCACTAAATCCATACTGGCCAAACATTTAACGGTGGGCCAGCCAAGCAGAGAAAATCGAATATATATGTTTTTGCAGGGTCTCCTCTTCATATAAACCTTGCTCCTCCTTTTCTTTTCCCTTTTCTGATTCCTTGGGGCTCTGGAATTTGTTGGGGTTTCTGCAAGGCGGCTTGAACTGCGGAGTTCTTTCCCTTTGCTTATTTAACAGTACCTTCCAGGACATGGGTGGTAACGCGGAGACAATAAACATTTCTGATAAAAGCGTTGTTAGGGAGAGGATGATTTTTATCAAATGCTGCACGTTGTCTCCTAAAATGGCATGTGAAAAAGATCTGGTGGAGCAGGTAAACATTTACTCCTGCAGCAAACTAAACCCCTTCCAGAACGGCCCGCGTACAACAGCTTCTAACACTCTTCATACTTTAATAGATTTGATTTTCCACATGGCTTCGTTTTGTCTGGGTGGCTAACTGACACAATTTATACCTCCCTTCCTTCCCCGGGTCACTACAGTACACCATTCAGCAAAGCATGCCTCAAAGCTTGTCTGCATTATATGACCAAACTTCCATTCATTAGTGTTTGAAACACTTCAGCTGTGAAGGGGCTCCTAAATGCTACCATGTGTGACGCCTTGGCGTAAAAGCAGCGAACGGGAGGGGAAAAGCCCACGGTAACAGGCACTCACGGGCACGGTGGACACACACACACACACACACACACACACACACACACACACACACACACACACACACACACACACACACACACACACACACACACACACACACACTCTTCCAGCCCACAGGAAAGGTGGTCCCACTCACTCACTCACTCACTCACTCACTCACTCACTCTCTTCCCCCGTTCTATCCTGGGCTTTAAACACAGGCCACTGTGCCTGCAAACCCTTTGCAAAAGGTTTCCAACATTCTCTTTCCTCCAAAGTCTGAGAGAGCTGTAAATCCTGGGAATAAACACACATACAAATGAATGGATTACAGCTTAAAAAATATAACCAGAGCAGCATCAAGTCATGAGATTTCACACCGGTTTTGTTTAGTCTGCTTTGGGTTTTTGTGGGAAATGTGGAACGTATGAATCTAACTCCCCTCTACCCCGTCCGCCCCCTCCCCTAGCTGGAGCCTCACATACTTAAGCAGCAGGTCTATACCTCTTAACTAGGCAACAGGTCATGACCTTGAGATTCTCTGTGGAGTCCTGGTCACAAAGGGGGATGTGGCATGATCAAAGCTATGGCCAGGAGAAAGAAGAGCGGAGCCAGGGATCAACCGCCCTATGACATTGTCTTGTAGCTTAATATTTAAATTTCAGAATGTCATTAAGCTCTTCGGTGGATACATTCTTCATCCATTCCCCACCAGTGACTCCCTTCTCATTATGAAATGAGGTGTGGACTGGCAGCGTAGCTACTCTGAAACACAGCACAGTGGAAAAGTCGGCAGGTATGTTTTATTCTTTTTTCTCATGGTCAACAAATTAACAGATCTCAGCCAAGCTGAGAAACCGCCTGGATCTCGTTGTGATTCTCCTATATCATCTGGTAACCAAGGTATTTCCAAATCCGGAAGGAAATAGAATTCTCAGGCCATGAACTTACAAAGACCTTATGTTAGATGGAATGTGATCAGCTTTTCAAAACATTCTCACAAATGCTGCTTGATCCGAGCCTCTGAAACTCCTAATACCCAAACTGCTTAGACACAACTCAGCTGAAAATGATGCTGCCTTGTTTGGTTTTCTTAGTTAACAGTAAAGAAGCGTGCGCACACACACACACACACACACACACACACACACACACACACACACACACACACACAGCTGCTTGATTTATTTATTTTTTGCTGACCTTGAAATTCTTCCACTGTAACTATCAGGTACTACTGGGAATATAACTAGGTTGTCAGAAGTGAGATTCTCACCCCGTTAAACTTTCGGTGGCAGTACAGCTCTCCCGCTCTCAGACCGAGGGTTCTCTCAAACATGAAGTTCGGACAGCTCTCCTTGGCATAACCCCACTGGCTATCCTGCAAAGGTACGGCTGCCAAGTGGATGACGCTGGCTGGTTGGGTGGCACTTCCCATCTCTACAAGACCTCAGGTCTCACCTCTCCAGCCACTTGGCCTTCTGCTACATGTGTGGCTGCTATGCCACAAATGTGTGTGCAATTAAGAGAAGAAAAAATCCTCCCTGTCAGGAAGACAAAGTCAGAAAACCCATGGCGAGATACCCTGGGCCATGGTGTGTCTCAATCTGGATTTAGAATTCACACAGGGGCTCTTCTGTGGTGCAAAGACATAGATAATGGGGGAATAAAGAGCTGGCTCTTGTGTCGCCCCGCAAGGAGAAGTAGCTGGGAAAGACCCCTGGGCCTCAGCCCTCTTCAGTGGCTTAGAAGACACAGACATGAATTGCAGATAATAGCTCACATCAAAAGATGATTTTTTAAAAGCTGCATAGACTTTGCCACATAGGAAAGGATCTTTGAGCTTGCCGAGCTCCTGACCGGCCGTCTTAAAGTTGTTGAAACATTCTAGCCCAGAGATTCACACTTCTCCTTAGGGGCAGGTGGATGGCATAGGGAGGAAGGTGGCACAGCGCCTTTCTGCTCGAGAAGGCTTACCTGTTGGAGTGGGCTTCAGGGATGCTATGATAACAGAACTTTTCAGAGTGGAAGTGCACAGTGACACTTTTATGAGCACTAATCACTAAAACCTCTAAATACTGAACAGCTCCCAGCCATTCATGCAGCTACTTTACAAAGACAACAGGGCTGCACCACACCAGGGTGAAGTGAGAGGATTTTTTTTTTTGGGGGGGGGGGTGATGGCAGGAGGCAGAAAACTAATGGGAGAGGGAAAGGGGCTGGGTAAAGCTGAAGAAATGTACATATAAAACTATTGGAAACTTATATTCATTTTACTTCAGTTTTTCTTTTGTTCATGACCAAAAAATGTATTAAAGTCTTTCATTCCTTTAAGCCAGTTTAAAAAAAAAAAACCAACACTAAAATCCAGACATGTACTTCGCATTTGGCTCAGAATGATGTATATGATATTAGGTACACTTCGACTTAGAGTTTAGAAGGAGGAAGAAGACAGCCTAATGTCTAACCTTAACTCTTGATGCTTGATGGAATTTTCAAATGTCTTGAGTTTAATCATAGGTCATACCACATAGGCACATGTGAGGGTGTGGGCTGGCAGGAAGTTCCAAATGCAAGGCTGCAAGCTGGGGCTCTGGGTTTAATTTTCAGATGCAGACTAAACAGCAGGTTTGCAGTGGGAGAGAGGCTGGTGAGTTCTACATGGAATCAGCAAATGAAAATGCTCTCTCTGTAAGCACACTGGTGGTCGCACCACTGTGACACCCCTCTTAGTGTGTAGGGTGGTGTGCAAAATCACAGAAGCCCAGGTGGCTTTAGGAAAGGCTTTTGTTTCCCTCTTGACTGCAAAGACTTCTGCAATCCTTTATGCTATCATACTGCAAACTAGAAATAGGTACATTGTAATTTAAGCTGTCTTGCTAACGAAATTACTAATGATGGGTAATCTGGGAAGGATAATTTCAGCTGAATAATATTAAATCCAACTCCTTAAAGACTCATGATGACATATTCATGAAGATCCTGAGTTGCTCCTGTCAGGGCTGAAATAAAGGGCTTTCTTCCTCTTCCGCAGCAATGACCAGGAACCCATTTTTCAAGTTCCATCTGCAGCTAAGCGACCCACAAGACCACAAAACCAAGTTTTTCGATTTCTCTGTCAGAGATTTTAATTTAAAATGGACAGGGGCTCTTTAGCTTCGTGGGAAGTCATTATTTCCTCCATCTAGGAAAACTCTGTAGCAGATTATAGAAAACCTTTTAAATGGAACATATGTAAACCACATAATCTGGCAAGTGCAAGGGATTTTTAGTGTAAATGCAAGGAGGAAAATGTGTTTTTCAAAAGAAGTCTTGAGAGCTTAGGATTACATTTGTACCTGATCTTTATCTATCTATCTATCTATCTATCTATACACTGATATGTATGTATGTATATGTATGTGCATATCTATGTGTGTGTGTGTAAAGATAGATATATATTACAAGCATCAGGCTTACTGTGCATCCAGTATCATCAATTCATACATTGGTGTATGTTTAATATAAAGGAAGTTGATGTGGGATGCCACTCCCCACAAATGCCATTGATGAGTTGAGTAACATTTGTCTTATCACATCAATTGAGTCACATCAATAATGGGAAAACCATGTAACTACACTACAGATTTGTGTAAGAGAAAAAAAATGTGACAACCACATGGGAAAACTTTTTAAAAAATTGAGTAAGACTATTGTGTGGAACTGCGATTGGTAATTTCAGTTACTCCTTCTGTGTTTATTTATTTACCTGTGATTCAATGGTAGATTCTTAAGAAAAGAGCTGTGATGAAATAATGTCCCCAAAAGAAAACAACACAGTATGCTTTAGATTCCCAGAATGGGGACCCAGCATGATAGCATAGCGGTTAAAGTCCTCGCCTTGGACGCACTGGAATCCTATATGGGCACCGGTTCTAATCCCAGCAGCTCCACTTCTCATCCAGCTCCCTGCCTGTGGCCTGGGAAAGCAGTCGAGGAAGGCCCAAAGCTTTGGGACCCTGCACCCACATGGGAGACCTGGAAGAGGTTCCTGGCTCCTGGCTTTGGATCGGCGCAGCACCAGCCGTTGCCCTCACTTGGGGAGTGAATCATCAGTAGGAAGATCTTCCTCTCTATCTCTCCTCCTCTCTGTATATCTGACTTTGTGATAAAAATTAATAAATCTTTAATAAAAAAGATTCCCAGAATCCATTCCGGTCTGTCTAGGCCGTGCCCTCAGAGAAGTCTCTCACTGAAGTTACTGAGGCAGAGACAACACTGCTCCTGGGACATGATGCATTTCTCTTTCTTGGGACCCAGGGCTTTATCGATTGATTTTAAAGTTTTGCAATGGAAGTCACAGTTTCCAGAGAGGGAGATCTTTTATGTTTAATTGCAAGTTTCAGGCATCACGATTTCTGATGACCATTGGTTTTGTTGATTTTCCACGTCAGTTCCAGTTCTTAATGGAGGAGCATCATGTTACAAAATAGTTGAAGACACAGCAGCGGATTATTTGCATGAAGGAAGCATTCAGAAGATGAAAATCTATGTCGGTATTTTCAAGCTGTGGAAGATTGTTCTTATTTTTATGCAACATGATTTAAAAATATGGTTAGCTTAAAGATTGCATACTGGTTAGATTCCTGACGTGCTTGCAGACAGCACAGACCAGGTGAAACTTTTCTGCTTTGTTCCCTCTGTGCGTAATGTTTTGTTTAGCTGAAATATGTTGTGTAAAAAATCAGAATGATTCTGGATTTTAATCCGTTCCACCAACTTTCTTTACTATTTTGACTTAGGATTTTAAAATAAGAATATAAAAATAGTGATAATAATGTTAAGTCAACAAAGAATTACTTCTTGGACATTTAAATGTCCAGCGAACCTTTCTTAAGTGGAAGATGTGTCTTCGATGAAACCATGGTAAGAGTTTACTTCCAAAGACAAAGTTTTAAAGCTGATTATTATTTGTTCCATGTTAGCTTGAGTTAGTAAGTTTGGATAGTAAGAATGAAGTTCATGTTGGATAAATAATTGGTTTTTATCCAGCTCACACAAAAATGTAGAGAAGCATTGCATTGCACAGTAGTTATGGGAAAACCTGGCAGGTATTACCATTTTATTTTTTTTTCCCCACATAGTTAAAAATAGTCAGACTTCAAAAAAATCCAACAGCAAATCTGTCAAGTCAATAACACTATATTTTGCCTTTTGGAGTTTTGTAAGTTGTCCCAAATTGAGAGATGTTCTTTTACTTCTGCTAGAAGTTCTGTCATCTCTGTAAGGCATTCATTGCCAAGAAAAAGCTGACTTCATCTCGCCAATATTCCTTTATTACAACTGTTGGCTAAGCTAATTACTTCATCTGTTTACAGTTAATAATCATTTTGATATGTTTCCTTAGCCCTCCAATTTCCTTGTGCTTTTACTTCCTTGAGCTACTTTACAAAGGGTTAAACATTGGCTTCTATTTTGCTCGCCCCCCCTTTCCCTTGACCTTTGCAATGTCAGAGGTCAGAGGTTAAATCAAAAAGTATTTCCTATACAACAAAACAGTTGCCACTCAGGGCAGTCTTTGATAGGATCCTTCATGTTTTGCCAGTTGGTACCAAACATTTACTGGCCCACAAAATGTTTTACCAGCTTGAAAGAACATAAGTAGGAAAATAAATAAATCAGTGTTCTTCATGACTTAGCTAGTATAAATCACTATGCTCCCTGAGCAAGCGGACAAATGACTGTTTGCAAGTCTGATTTATTAGGAACTATTTACTGCATTGGCCAAGGTACCATGTGAAGGATGAGTGTTAGAGTGAGAACGCGCTCTCCTCTTGCCTTCCATCTTCCTCCTTTGTATGCCTCTACTAAAAGCCCCCAGGAAAAAAAATGCCTTCTTTGAGAGTAAGATGCTGACTGCAATTCATCAACTGGCTTGTCCCAAAATGAAATCTCTCATTTTGCTCCAAACAATGTTTAGGTTGTCTGAAATATAAACATCCTTAAAACTGCCCTTGAAGTCTCTGTAAAAACATTCAACATTTTTTTTGAAAGGGGGGAAAAATCCCATGATAACCAAGGCTTACTGAGATTTCCCTGCCCTGCTGCACACCACTCACAGGATATTCCTTGCAGGTAAAAGGTCTACTTTGAAATAGAAAGCTTTGTCTGCTGTCGTTTAGAAACTGAAATCTTTCCAATTTTCTCTTTGGGAAACTAAAAAGCAGCAGGTTTATACCTGTCTTTAATTGCTCAAAGTAGAACTTGCCAGGGCCATGCAACAATGAGCAGAGTAGACTGAGATGGCATTTTACAAATGTGTTTTCCTTTTGGGCAAAGCTGAAGTCAGTAAAACCATCTGAATTGTAAATAACATATAAGGAGTCCCTACTAATCTCAATTGAAAGCCTCAGAAAGATCGAGAAACAGTGAGATATTTGATCAACCCGCAAACGCTTTTGAGAGGTCTCAGATGGGCAGAGATTTGCTGTTATCAAAATAGAAACCCGAGGAACAAAACTCCTTGTATCTATAATAATAACCTTTATGATGTTTCTTTTATTCAAAGAAAAACCGGCCTCTATTTGCTAGTAACGCTAAGATATTCCCAGACATCTGGGGATTTAAGTATTTCTAATTGTTTTTAAAACTAAGTAATTTCAATTTATTACTAATGAAGTCTAGTTAGTTGGTTTCTATTTATAGCTCTTTAAAATACTTTACACAGAAATGCAGTAGAATTCTTTAGTAAGCTTTGTTTTCAATGGATTTGTAATTTAAAAAAAATAACGTGAATATTGCAGATTTTCCACTTTGGATTTTTAAGAGACTATTAACTTTCCCACTAGAAACAGGGGACACCTTTGAGGTTTGAGGTTTGTGTGTAGACTTTCCGAACACAAAGCCCCACAGTAGGGCTTCGCTTAAGTGTATATTCCTTTTTAGACAGGCATTGTAAGCAAAAACACAAATGCATTGAAATGTTGAAGTTTGTCATGACTCTAGATTTGTATCCTCAGAATGAACTTCACTGCTTTGAATCCCTGCTGTAAGGGGTGGCGTTTAAACTTTTTCCCCAGTTGTAAATTTTCAGTGGAGAGTATGTGTGCTTCATCTACTGCTTCACTCCCCCAGATGCTCACACTGGTTGGCACTGGCTCAGGTGTAAGACCACAGACTGGAACTCAACTCATGTCACCCACTGCGGTGGCAGGACCCAACTATTTGAGTTGCTACCTGCTGTTTCTCAGCATTTCATCAACAGATAAGTGGACCAGAAGCTGAGGTGGGACTCAGCCAAAGCACCCCAAGTGGTACTCTGACTGCTGGAGCTAAGTGCACATCACAAGCAGTGGCATTCTGAAAGTTCTGAAGAAGTTTCAAAGGTGAAAGAGTGAGGATACCTTACCATAGAGTCTTTATAGTCTTTATAATCCTATATACTTTTTTAAAAAAGATTTATTAATTTTTATCACAAAGTCAGATGTACAGAGAGGAGGAGAGATAGAGAGGAAGATCTTCCTACTGGTGATTCACTCCCCAAGTGAGCGCAACGGCTGGTGCTGCGCTGATCCAGAGCCAGGAGCCAGGAACTTCATCCAGGTCTCCCACGCGGGTGCAGGGTCCCAAAGCATTGGGCCGTCCTTGACTGCTTTCCCAGGCCACAGGCAGGGAGCTGGATGGGAAGTGGAGCTGCCGGGACTAGAACCAGTGCCCATATATGATTCCAGTGTGTTCAAGGCCAGGACTTTAGCCACTGAGCCGCCGGGCCCAATCCTATATACTTATGAAATATGTGCAGGGAAGATGATTCTTACTGCTTTGGTCCTAATGACAACAAAGCCTCCTCTGGTTAACAAAATTCATATTTAAAAATATGTAATGAAAACAGCTGAGAAAAAAAAGGAGTTTGTCATGAATTAAAAGTCTAGAGTTTTTCAGAATTCACATTTCTGGAGATGGAAAACCTAGCAGCCAAAAATAAGTCAGAGTATGACAGTAATCTTCTGGAATTGAGGTGCTGTTATCATCCCGTTGTCCTCCATGGATAAACAGTACAAAGAGAGATGGATCAGTTCAGGGCTGGGGCCAGAACAACAAAGTCAGGTCTCGTTACAGACCCAGGAAACCTTTCCTTTTAGTACAAAAAATTAATTTTGTGCTAAAATCTTCACCACCTCAAAGCAGTATCTGAATGTAACCCCTCAAAGTGCTACTGGTAAAGAGAGAACATGAGCCTGAATTAATCCAGATTGCCACATGGAAAAGCCATTTGGGAGAGTATTTTGAAAGAAACAGATGGAAAGGAAAAAAAAGTCTTCTGAAAGCAATGTAAAATTTATATCATCCTCCATGAGCTTCCATGTGTCCCCATGTTAACATAATATATAATGTGTACTTGGACAATATAAATTAGGTAGTCCAGGGAGCTTATGTTCATTTTTTTTGGTCCATACTTGAACTCCTCTCCTTTGGCTAGACAGGGTCTAGACAACAACCAGATTGACCAGTAACAGTTCACTTGGTCCATTGTGGCTACTTAGAGATTCCTGATTTTCTCAGAAAAAAAATTATATTTATATCTTAATACCAACTTTACAATTGGTTCCAGACACATGAATGGTCTCTTCCTGTAGTGTGTTAGTTCTTGCCTCTCCACTTTTGCTTATAATGCTCATCTTAACTAGTAAGCTTTGTTTCCTTGAGTGATCTCCATTTTCTCTTCTCCAACTAAACAACAGAAGCAAAAGCATAAAAATATTCCACTCTTCAGGGAATCCCACATGACAGCGCACTCATACATCTGTATCCCCTGTGCATCCTGTGTGGATGGACATTCTGTGATGACCTGCTCAAGAAATATGTAAGCATTTTCCTTGGTGTTGTTCTTGTGTATCATCATCCCCACCTGCACATTAGAATCACTTACGAGTTTATATAAAAAAATAAATAATACTGGCATTTGAGTTTTTGGACCAAAAAAACAGAACTGTTGAATAGTAGGGACATTTGGCATGTGGTTAACTTGCTCTCCAACAAGGGGGAAAAAAGCCCTGATCTGTAGTTATTGGTCACTTTTCATAGTGTAAATACTTGCACTATAGTGGATTTCAGGCTACCTGACTTGATCTCAATGAATGTAGCATTTGAAAGAGATGATCTAAAAAGAGTTCTTAAGGCTGGCTCCAACACAGGCGCTGCATCCACAGGAACACCATCTTTAGGTTGTTCTGATGCACAGCCAGGGTTAAGAACCTCTGAATTAGGCTACACATTCCTCAGATGCACAAACTGTCTTGTCTTACGCATCTTTTCCTACAATACTAAGGGCAAAGACCGAATCAATGTTGGTAACAAACCAATCAGGTCATCAGCTCATGGTGCAATGGCAAACACTGAGATATCTTTTGACTCAAATACACAGAATATTCCTATCAAATCACCGTTCCTTGATTTGCTTACTAGTAAGGATGAGAAGCTAAACAGAGCTTTGGATCTTCTATTAAAATATTAAGTTTCTCATAATTTGTTTAGTACTGTTTACAAACAATTTATATCTTTTAAACTCTTGTTTTATTTGGAAAGTACAGTAACAGAGATGGAAGAACAGGGGAAAAGCTGGTTCACTCATTAAACAGCCTTGCAGGAACTATTGGGCTGGGTCAGGCCAGAGTCAGGAATTCCTCCTGTGATCCTCCATGGATGGCAGGGGTCCAATCATCGCACCATTTTCTGCTGCTTTCCTAGGCTCATTAGTAGGGTTCCGGATTGCAAGTGCAACAGCTGGGACGAGAATCAGGGCTTTGATGTGGGATGCCGGTGATGTTGCATCACATCGCTGGTCCCATACATGAGCATTTGGGGTGCTCCCTTACAACTCTTGGCCTTTAGGTGTGGTAACAACAGTGAAACTTATTTTTACCTTGGTAACTTTCTTTTTATTCCATTTACAGTACGTGTGTAACTAGCCAAGTACATACTCTTTGTACTCTCAAATGTGTTTAGAAGCTTCAGTTCTCTTCCAAGCAGCATTGTAAAAGAACAGTAGACATTTAAGCTTCCCGGATTGTGCCATGAACATCTTTCAAGGTCTCTGGCAAAAAGACTCTATGGATATTTCAAATTATGTAAAAATGATTTATAGGGGACTTGGTAGTTCTTGGCAATGTTCAGTGACTTTTTTTTCAGGCTCTGTGTAATTCGAACTAGACCTCCTGAGTGTCTAGTTAAATTCAAAAGGGAGGAGAATTTCAGGGCATTCCTACAACTTTTTAAAGATTCTTTGCCATAATTTTTAATTTATTCTTCACCTTTATTTTCTTCAAGATATACTTTCTCAATAAGGATGGCTTTTATGTTTCTGTATGTATCAGGACAAGGAATTTAGGCATATGCGATTGGAAAAGCAAAGTTGGTTCCTAATCTTGATGTTACGGAAGGCTTCAGAGACTGTGGCTTGATCATAGGCTTCAAAACTAGGATTACATAATTTCCCAGGGCTGCCATTGCTGCACAGAGTTTAAGCCGCCCTTTGTTATACCTGAATCTTGTATCAGAGCGATGATTCAAGTCCCAGCTACTCTGCTTCCAGCCTAGCTTCCTTCCAATGCTTCTAGAATGGCTGCAGATGACACACATGCTGAGGCCCCTGCCACGCACGTTGGGAGATGAGGATGCAGTTCGTGGGGGCTTCCAGGCTTTGAATTGGCCCAGCATTGGCTGTTACAGACATTTGGGAAGTGACTCAATGGACAGAAGACTGCAAGTCTGATCTAGCTTCTCTCTCCCCCATTTCCCCTGTCTTTCTCAGTCTGCCTTTTAAATAAATAAATAAGTAAATAAATCTTTAAAAATCTCCTTTGGCAGTTTTGGGATCACTCATACATCATAGAGTAATTCATTGAATATATATTTTGCAACTAACACATCCTGAATCAAGTAAAAAAAAAATACAGACAGATGGAAAATAAAATCAAAATCTAATTTAAAAAAAATCTTTCAATAACATGGTAGGAGTTAATACTTGCTTTTCTTTTGAGGACATTTAATTAAATAGATTTATTTTCAAGTTTTAAAAATGGTTTGTACACTGAATACCTTTTTTGATGATTTTATTTCTGACTTTGAAGGATACAGAAACTTTTCAAAATACTGCAGTGCTAACCAAATCAAAATTAGAAAAACGCCAGTCAATAGCTTAATTTGGAATTTCTCTCAAGATAATTTCACTCTAGTTTTTATATTAATCAGGAGGAGAGAAGACATGATTATTTCTTACCTGAGCAGGCTTCTTCTGAACAACTTGCTGTGGCTGAGGAAGAAAGAGAGAAGCGAATGTTACACTCTAAAAAAAAGGGGCTGAAACTCGCCTGCTAAGCAAAAGAGCAAGTGTAAAGTCTAAGTAGGTTAGCCAAATCTAGAGAATGTTACTCAAAATCTGTTAAAGTTATCTCAGTTGAAAGAAATCCCAGTTAGATTCTGAAATACACCCCAAATTATTCCAAAAAGAAAATTTCAGTCTGTCTACACTTTAAGAATGAAGAGTCTAATTTGCTAATTTATCCGTTATAAAAGCCTTACTGAGATTTCATTTACAAACCTTTTAATTCTCTCATTTAGCATATGACTGGCTAATCATTTATAAAAATATATATAATCCAAAAATATTTTAGTATATTCAGAGTTGTGCAGCCATCATCACAATTCAACTTCAAAACATCTTAATCTTCCCTATACCCCAACTTGCAATCATTTCCCATTTCCTTCCCCTGTCCCCAGTCAAGGTCCCTTCCCTGGTACCTAACTGACCAATGGTTCATTTTCTGTCTCTGTAACTTGCCTATTCTGGGCATTTCATGTGAGTTCAGTCATATAATATACAGTCTCTTGTATTTGGCTTCTTTCACTGATAGTGTATTTTAGAGTCATCTATGTTATAAAATCAGTAATGCAACTCTTTTTTTTTTTACATAAAACAATATTCCACTTATGGCTAGACCACATTGTATCTATCCATTCACCAGTTTAAGGATGTTTGAATTGTTTCTACCTTTTTTGCTATTGTGAATTATTATGAATAAGGCTACTAGGCACATTCACATACAAGTTTGAGTAAGGAAATGTTTTAATTTCTCTTGGATATCCACCTAGGGATGAAATTACTCATTGATATATTAACTATGTTTCACTTATATGCCAGTTTTTAAAAGTAGCTGCCTTATTTCACAGTCCCACTAGTGAGGTGTGAGATTTCAAGATGCTCCACATATATGCCAATGTTTGTTATTATTTGTGTTTTTTATTATGGACATCCCAATGTATATGAATTTGAATATCCAATCCAATTTGGGTATCACCTCATGACCAATGATGTTGAGTATCTTTCCATGTGCTTACGGGCCATTTGTTTAACCTTCCATAGGCAAATCTTTGCCAATTTAAAATATTGAGATTTTTCTGTCAAGATCTTATTTTAAAAGTCAGAGCTACAGAGAGGGCGAGCCAAAGAGATGTTCCATCTGCTCATTTCCCAGATGGCTACAACAGCCAGGACTGTGATAGATTGAAGTCAGGATCCTAGACTGGGTCTGGCATGGGTAGCACTGGCCTAAACTCTTGGGCCATCTTCTGCTGCTTTTCCCAGATCACTAGCAGGGAGGTGGATCAAAAGTGGCACAACTGAGACAGGAATTGGACCCATACAGGATTGTGCTGTCATATTCGGTGGCTTTACTTGCTATGCACCGTACTGGCCCCAAGTTTTCCTCCCATTAGTGAATTAAGAGGGCTCTTTTCATGCTTTGGACCCTAGTTCCTTATTAAATATATTACTTACAAATATTTTTCCTACTTTGTGGGTTTGCTCACATCACTGAAATTTGCAAATACACCTGAACCACTTGGCTGTAGCCAGTGACATGTTTTCCTGGTAACAATTATAAGAAACAAAATTGATGACCCCCTCTTCCATGCTCCAAATAAGAGAAGTCAGGGCAGATTCCATGTATCATGAGCTCTTATCCATTTTCTTTTTCTCAGAATTACTATATTTTGATACTGTCTTACATCACCTCCAAGTTTAAGATGGTACACAAAATTAGTAGGCGGTGTTTTTAGATAAACAAGATAACAAGAAAATAAATGGCAAGGTAATTTAGCTCATTACAAACGAATTTCTTCCTTCTGACTTTAAATCACAGTAGCGATGACATCATCACAAAAGCCCAGCTTTGAGGTATTTTCTCCAGGTGGAAGTGAACCAAGGACGATTAGGACTGCTTGCCTCATAGGACTCAGAATCGTGTGCGAAGACAGTATCTGTTTCAAATGGGGTCATTTGCAAGAACAGAATTACAGAATACTGTTCTTCCACTTTTTTTTTTTTTCCTGCCGCTTACACCTGTACACATGTTTACTCCCAAACCGTTTCAAATCCACACACATTCTTGCAGGCTGACTGGCTCCTCCGGCTCAGAAATCCCCCTCCTTTCTTGGCGGAGGCTCCTGCATTCATGAGGCTCCTGCACACTGCGGCTCAATGAAATCCTCTGAAAGGGCTGCCAGCTCACCCAATTTTCCATGAATTAGGTCCTGACACTTCAATGAGGGGGAAGACAATGCCTGAAACTCTGCCAGCCCTGGCTCCCGGCCTAGTTCGTGTCACCGAACTTCTACCAGCCACCCTTAGACACAGCACTTCAGACTTTTCAGACCACCAAACAAACAGACCCTTGAATACTTTCAATGCTGCTTGCGGTTATGGCTGCCAAGATGTTTTCCCAGCCTCTGGCACCCACTGGCTCCAGACTGTGCAGAGAAAGTTTTGTGCTGTTGTTATTTTGTTTTGTTTTTATTTTATGAATGGCTTTGGGAGAAAACGCAGACTGAAGCATAATACTACAGCCATTCACAAAAAAAAAAAAAAAAAAAAAGGAAAGGAAATAGACTTCTGTCTGGAAAGCTTTCTAGACACACCAGACTGCAAGTCTCTTATCTTCCAGGAGGCACCTCCTCACTTAGCACTTTACTTGGAAACCAGTTGCTCCTCAGAGTTTTGGCTTGAGGAACACAGGTGGCCGCTGTGGGTGTGTAAGGAAAAGGGGAAGATACCAACTGCGCATCCCTATCTTTAGTGCGGTTAACGTCACACGTTCACACACCTGAACACAAGACTCGTGTGCTGCACATGCGCTCCGTTTATAGAAGTCAAAATCCTTTATATTTTTAACATCTGCCCCTTTGTGACGGGGAGGCCTCACGTCTTGTTCTTTTCATTTTTCTCACAGGGAAACTAAAGTAAAGGGAATTTAGATAATCTCTCCGAGATCATTTTCTAAAACTAAAACAACCCAAGTCCACTAATTCTCTTAATCCTCCTTTTAATGCTCTGGGGAAACTCATTCTCTTCCTTAAAAGAAATAAAGAAAAAAAAAAAAAGGTCAAATCCAGACCAAGGAGGAGAAACTGCACTTCCTGGCCTCAGTCCCCACCTCCAGCAGCACCTTCCCTGAGCGTTCCCAGCTGCCCCTGCAGGGCCCAGGGGCGACTCTCCTCCCGTGTTGATGACAAGCGAATCTTCAGAGTATGAGAGCTGGGCCTTCAAGGTCCAGGGGCCTCGGCTGGACTGTTCTCTTCCTTATCGGTTTTGGGCGATGCAAGTGAGCCCCTTTCGAAAGTGTGGCTTTCAAGAAGCACTCCAGTAAGACAGACAGCAAAGTTTTTAGGTTGTTTTAGGTCATTTTGATGAATTCCAGTCTGTGCACATGATCACTTTATATATGTTGCATATTAGGCACACTGTGCAAAGCGCTCCTCGCGCAGGGGCCGTGCTAATCTTCTCTGTATCATTCCAATTTTAGTATATGTGCTGCCGAGGCAAGCACTGTGCAAAACTCTCAGTACACTGACATTTGAGTTTTATGTTAAAAGGCTCTGCCTGCCTTTCATGAGATGCTGGAATAAACTCCCTTGTTCATAGCTTTCTGACACTGTTACAACCTTAGTATTCCAGGAACCAGTGTCATGGCATCGCGGGTAAAGCCATCATTTGCAATGCCAGCACTGAAAACGGGCAGCAGTTTGTGTCATAGCTGCTCCACTTTTCAATTCGGCTCCCTGCTAATCATCAGGCAAAAGCAGCAGACAAAGCTCAATTATGTGAGCACCTACTATCTATGTGGGAGACCCAGATGATGCTCCTGGGTACTGGTGCAAGCCTGGTACAGCCTCACCCTGTGAGGAAAGAACCAGCAGAAAAGTAGTCTCTCTGTCTACCTATATATGTGTATATATGTGTGTATATATGTGTGTATATATGTGTGTATATATATATATAAAATTGACTCAATATATAAACATTATGACTCAGATAAATAAATATATCTCAAAAAAAGAACATCATTATTTCAGAGTGGCAAAATCTGTATTTGTTTCACTTTAAAAAATGCAATTTATGTTCCAGAGATTTTTAGCCCTATTTTACATGTGGAAGCAGAGCATTTCATAACACTCACCCAAGGCAATTTGCACTATTATGTTGATTCACATGAAATTGCATTTTGTAGGTTAAAACCAGTCAAATAACAGTAGTTTCTCAGCCAGAAATCAAGGTAACATGTTTCTAATCCAACCATATTTGTGTGTGTGTGTGTGTGTGTGTGTGTGTGTGATTTGTCTTGAGGCTTTGTTAGTCAACAGGTTTGTGTGCCATCTGTACACACAACCCCCTCTCCATTCCATGGCTCTGCTTTCTACTCCCCAGCCTGTGTGCTGACCCTTCCACTTACTTCGCCAGAGCCTAGAAGACTCAGTGGTGAAAAACAGGATTTGCCTAGATCAGGTGTCACATCCACACTTCTGGCTTATGCTGTACCTCTTTGTCCAAAGCACTCTGGCTGGCTTTGTGATCATCAGGCTAACTTCTCATACATACTCCAAGTTCATTTGAACTATATCTTCTTAGAGAAATTAATGTTGGAGTAAATTGCTTGTAATAATTCTCTATGGCTAGAAAGAGAAACTCTTTAGTTAAAACTCTGACTACTAATTAAATTTAGAATGAATGGAATGAATGGTTATAATCACCAATACAAGGAACGTTAGTACAAGATAGTCTAAATACAGTGTGGTCAAAACATACTTGATTGACCTCTGGAACGTATTTTGGTAAGCTTGAAACTGGAAGAATTAGTTTCAGGTCAAATGTAGTGAAAGAATATGATAATAAGACCAACTATAGCTATATAAAAATGGTATTCTTATTTATCCTCTTCTTGGCTTAGCAGTTTTCTTATTTTAGAGGCTTCCTCAGTTGAGATTAACCTTGTCCTCTAATCATGATACGCCTTGGTGAGGGGACAAAACATCCACCATGAGCAATTCAGTCACAATTTTCTTTAAACTTAGAAAAACCTGGGTTGGGTAATAGCTTCCACTCTGGTCCCATGTGCACCTACACACAGCTGTACAATGGGTGAACACAAAGAGCCACAGATACTTATAACTTCACAGTAACATCTGGCGTTTATAGTGCAAAAGAGATTTTACAGTTTTCTGTACAAAGAAGTGATTAATCCATGAGGAGTTTTGGTAAAACCTCTGGAATTTCTGCTTGGGATTGGGGAGTGGAGAAGTGTCCTTTATTTTTTGTACTATGTAGCTTTACTTTTAGAGGTTTATGCAAATGACAAATGTAAGTATCCTTTCAAAAGCACTTATTGGATTATTAGAGCAAAATGCGCTCATGACTGCAGGTCTCCTTTCACCGGGGGATGAAGACAGTCAGTCTCATTACTGTAGATCATCAGCTTGTGTAGGCATGCGCTCTTCCAGATGTACAAATTTAGAACTATTTTTTGGAGCCCAGAGTCTGATGAGGGAAATAAATGAGAAAGTAGACACCAGAGAACAATGTGCACTTAAAAATGTATTCATTTTGAAAGGCAGAGTTCCAGAGAGAGGAGGCGAGCTAGACAGAGAATTTTTCATCCACTGGTTCATTGCTTAAATGGCTGCAATGACCAGGGCTGGGCCAGGCTGAAACTACAAGCCAGGATCTTTCAGGTCTCCACGTGGGTGCAGGGGCGCAGCACTTGAGCCATCCTCTGCTGCATTCCCAGAACCTTACTCGGGAGATGGATAGTTAGTTGAATGGCTGGGACTTGAACTCCGTCCATGAGGGATGTCAGAGTCACAGGCAAAGGCTTAGGCTATGTCACACGGATGGCCCCTCCAGTATATTCTTAAGTATAGAAAGGTATGATCATCAAATAGAGAGAGTAATAATGAAAGGAAAGCAGAAAGAGATGACCACAGTCAATCCTGCATTCCTGGGTTCCGCATCCACGAATTCAATCAGCCATAGACCACAAATATCCCAAAAAGAAAACTGTGCCCGTGTTGAACATGGACAGACTTGTTTTTCTTATTAGCAACCCCTCACCAATAAAATGTAACAATTATATAAGTAGTCTGGAGATGATTTCAACAATGTGAGAGGATGTGCATAATCACATGCAAACACCATGCCTTTTTATAGAAACGCCTTGAGCAAACAAGGATTTGGGTATCTGCAGGGGTTCCTGGGACCCAGACCCTTTGGACACTCATGAACAGGAACAATTGTACTCTCCTTTTACATGGAAAATAAGAAAGCAGAGTAAGTTCATTAAAAAATATAAGAAATTTGAAGGTGATATTCTTACAAATATTACTTCCACACAATGAAATACGGATTAAGAAAGAAACTTATTCACCGTGGAAAGTTAAAGCGATGGGAAATAAGGCTAAGCTATGCTACAGTATCTCCACGTGTCAGAGAGGGAGCAGTGCAAGGCATTTTTGTTTTACAGAGGAGCCGATGCTCAGAGGAACGCAAAGCAGGCAGGCACGAAGTCACACTGAGGTGGGGGAAGAAATATGTGGCTTAAAAGTCAGCTTCACGACTCAATTTTTACGATTTTCTAAGATTTAAGAGAGAAAAAACTCACCCTCCGGCCAAAGCATCTGAATGAAAATTGCAAGATGGATGTCATTTCATAGAAAAAGAATCAATTGTTTCAGTTCTATTTCCTTATCCCACAGGATTCTAAGAAATGCTGTATTTATGTATTTTAAGGGTTTCGATTCTTTACTCTGTACATATTTATTTTTCTGTGTATATAACCATTTACAATGCTAGGTCCTTTTGCATGCATACATGCTTACCAGAGCCAAAGGAATATGCCTAAATATTTGAAACATCATGCTGCTGGGTTTTAGGAAATCAAACACATATGCATAGATGTTGTAGCCTCAGTTAAAACTTCAGCTAATGTTGCATTTGACCAGACAGAATCATTAATACTCAATATCAGGGGAAAAAGAGTTATCCAGGGAATAATGGAAGTGAAATTGGATGCTATATATGAAATACACAATAATTAATTTCCACATTTTTTCTTATTTTAATTTTGCTGGTGAAACACTTGTGCAACATTTTAAGGTACAAATCTTCTCAACAGTCAGAAGCTGCCTACATTAAGATGTACAAAGACTTAAACCATATATACACAATTTTGTATTCAACATATATTTCCTTATGTGCTTATATTAGAAAAGTGCGGTTTTGAGGTGCCAGTTATTTTTTTTAAAAGAGGTTTTGAGTCAATACTCATAACACTTCTTTGGTTCTAAGAACATTTGTTCAGGTCTTAGACTAAACCATTTGAAAACGGTTTCACAAAATGAGTTTTGTTCAGAAGCCATTATAGTAAAACATGGAACCTGGGTTTAGAGTGCCGATTTATGTTTTTAGGCATTTCCTTTCCTTAAGGAAAAAGCCAGTATATTTATTTGTAATCTCTGATGTTCTCAAGGACTACAAAGAGATAGTTTATGAGTTGAGAGTTCTGTGATACTTAACTGAGTCATCTCTCTCCTAGCATCCTAATTTAGCACTATTTTTTTGGCATTAGTTTAGGGCTGACTTTAGCAGTTGAGTTGTTTTCCTTGGAGGAAGCTTAATATTCAATCCGAGAAATGTTAACTATTCCTGAACATAAGCTTATACACTACAACTTTTTAAACAGTCATAGAAGGGAGTTCTCTTTCTTCCACATTCTCACACGTCCACGTTGGCTCCAGAACCCAGGTCTTTCCAGGAGATACTTTCTCCCCGGCTCTACCTTCAAGGTTTTCTCTGTATTAGTACACCTTTTCCTGGAACCCACTCCTTCCTTATGGAACCAAATACTTCACTGGTCTTGTCTCTCAAATCTACTCAGTTTCAAATCCAAGTGGAATGTCACGAAACCCCCTGAACTACCTAACTCAGCTCCACTTTTCTAAGGTGATGACCCTTAGATCAATATTCTCTTATCTTGTAAACTATACATTTTTGTCTAGAATTGTTTAGAATAGTCTAGAAATGTCTCTAAATGTGATTCATGAGCCAACACTCTGCAGGGACCATTCAGGATGAGGCAGCAAAGGCTCTTTATGTTTGTATTGATTGTGTGATAATAATTTACAGTGTATAGAGTGATTTTATGTGCACTGCATGATTTAATCCTCACAGCAGTCAGCAGATATTTTGTCATCTTTTAAAACATTTCTGTACTCATGTAAAGAATTCTTATCGTATGAATTCATCAAACTAGCTCATCAAAAGATGAATATAATGAGGGACTAAACTTTTCAACTTTAAATTTACTTGTTTTATTTATTTGAAGTAAGTGTTTGTGTGTGTGTATGAAAGAGAGAGATTAAGAGAGTGAGAGAATGATTCTTCCATCCATTCTTTCATTCCATTCATTCATTTACATTCCAAATGCCTGTAGCAGCTGGGGCTGGACCCAGCTGGAAGATGGGAAGTCAACTTAAGTCTTGGAAGTGGTGGCTGGCTGTTCCTCCTCAGTCTCATCCTTCCTTGAGCCTTCCCCTCAGCCTCCCAAATTGCTTCTTAACAGCAAGGTAGAAATGGGAGCAACCCAGCTCCTCTAAATGGTGTGCAGGCATCCAAGCAGAATCTTAACAAATATGCCAAATGTTCGCTCCATCTTGCCATTCGTGTTCATACAGAAGGAAGATGAATCCTAAAGATGAAAAGCGACTTGCAGAACGAACCCACAACACCCACCAGCTCATGCTACGGGCTCGACGATATTTGCTCTTTTCAATATGCCACTGCCTCTGGGATGAATCTGAATGAGGCATTTTGTCAGCTAATTATTTTCAATTATCTATAAAAACAGCATCTTTAACAAAACTAATGAAAAATTAGCCACCTAAAAATGAAATTACACCATTTGCAACTAGATGGTCTCAACTACAGACCCTTATGCTCAGTGAAATAAGTCAATCCCCAAAGGACAAATGCAACGTGATCTCTAAGGCAGCCTTTATGTAAGTTGTAAGATCAATAACACTGTTTTTGCTGCATTCTCTGTGTTTTGATGTTTTTGTTTTCATTTTCACTTCTTCCAAATAGTTTCTCTTTTTGAATTCATTGCTGGCTCATGGATTGCATGGTGGCATAATTTTATCCAAGAGGCATTTGTGTTTACTTTTCTAGCCATGCATTGGTTATTCAGCGGCGTGTTTTCCGACTCCATGGTGCTGTACATTTTTAAAATTTATTTTGACTTCATGCCTGTTGTTGACTTTGCTTTGTGGCTTCTCATTTAAGGAAATGTGTAGTGATGGTGTAATAGAGACTATCATATCCAGATGTGAAGATACAATGCAATATGTATCCCTATTTCCAAATCAAAGATGGATTCCCAATGAAACTGTTGGACATATCTAGACAATGAGATACTGGACTGTCTGACGTTGTCTGCCCCAGAAATGTCAGGGCACACTTGAATAACAGACTGATGGAGTTATGATTGCTTAGAAGGGACTATACTACTATAACAATATGGGGAAAATCAGTTCGGGGTGGGAATTGAGAGGGGGTAGTGGGGAAATCCCAGACACTATAGAATTTTACCATAAAATTCTAACTAAATAAATAAAATATTTTAAAAATTAGCCTCCTAGGACTATGATTTGCCTAAGAAGAAAAATGATCAAGTAAGGAGAAAAATTGCATTCTCAATACAGCAATTTAAAAATATCTTAGTTCAAAAAATATTTCTAACACATCTAAAAAACAGATCAACATTAGAAAACTGTGGCACTGTAGATTAAGCAGGCACCTTTCACATTCATATCCCACATGGGCGGTGGGTCAAATCCCAGCTGCTTCACTTCTGTTCCAGCTCCTTGTAAGTATACCTAGGAAAGCAGCAGAGGATGGCCCAAGTGCCTGGGCCCCTTTGATCACATGGAAGACCAAGAAGTTCCTGGCTACTGGCTTAGGCCTGGCCCAGCTGCAAAAGCTGTAGCTATTCTAGGAGTAAACCAGTAGATAGAAGACTCTCTCTCTCTCCTGTCTCTGTTACCCTGCCTTTCAAATAAATAAATTGAATCTTTATTAAAACAAGAGATCATAAAAATGAAACTGTTTACAACAGCTTTGCTCAGAAAAGAAGCAGAACTTCACGCTTTTGTCAAGAGAGGAAAGGTGTCTATGAAAAGTAAACAGTCTTATATCTCAATGGATTTGTATAAAAGCAGAAATTCTATTTTGAAATTCTTACCTGCCTGTTTATATTGCTCTATCTGCCTATCCTCCCCTTAATAATTTTATTTCTCACATTCCTTTCAAAAGCTGTAAGGAAAAGAAAAATACAGGCAATTCTGCAAAGGGCTAAAGTGTCTTTAATAAATGCCAATAAATTGTTTTGGTCTCTTTTCCCTTTTGTTTATCACTTACTCTGATATTAGATTGTGTTACAAATGATGGCTATAAATCACACATCTCAAAGGAAATTAATGGATGCAGTTCCTATAGCTATGGATTTATCATCTCATATGTTACATATTGCTATCTGCAACCCAAATTTGAGGGAAAAGATAGATGTGTGCTTCCCACCCAGCCGTCATAGAGGTCCTTGTCATCGATGCCTGTCTACACCATCAGACATTGCCTTTTCTCATCTCTGTAAGAGAAATCTGCAAAACTCTTACACTGAATACATAGCCCAGTATGGGTTCTGTATCCCCTGGCTGGTGCCTTTGTCCATATGTTCATTTCTTTGGATTGCAGCCACCCATAACACTTAGTTTTTATTCATGGTATGTGTAAATATGCACAGTCATATAGAGGGAACACACACACACACACACACACACACACACACACACACTTATATCAAGACCCAATTGCTAGGCAATGCTGCTGACACTAATCAGTTTGTGCTATAACCTCAGAGAATCTGTGTTAAAACCCTGGGCAGGGCCCAGCAAAGTACCCTAGTGGCTCGAGTCCTCACCTTGCAGGTGCTGGGAACCTAAATGGGCGCCAGTTCTAATCCTGGTTGCCCTACCTCCTATCCAGTTCCCTGCTTGTGGACTGGGAAAGCAGTCAAGGATAGCCCAAAGCTTTGGGACCCTGCCCCTGCACCCACATGGGAGACGCAAAAGAAGCTCCAGGCTCCTGGTTTCGGATCAGCTTCTCTCTGGCTGTTGTGACTGCTTGGGGAGTGAAAGATCTTCTTGTCTCTCTTCCTCTCTGTATATCTGACTTTCCAATAAAAATAAATACATTAAAAAAAAACCAAAAACCAAAAACCCTAGGCAGGCCATGCTCCTAGTGGAACGGAAACTGGTCACCTGCTTAAGTGAGCCCTCATCCACTTCTGGTCTTAGGTTTGAAGTAAATGTTGAAAAAGGGAGGTCTACAGCTAATTTTTTTTTAAGCTCTTTTATGGTCCCCTGCCCCTGGACTCCTTTTCCTTATCTGGTAAGCCATTGCTTTCACAGATTCCATGAAAGGGTACTTGTTAGAAATGCATATGCTTGAACTCCATTGTTAGATTCAGGAAGTAACCAGTAACGTTTTAAAAACTGTATAAGCAAGTGGTCCTACAGCATAGTCTAAGAAACACTGTCACAGGAAAATACCATTCTTCCCTCCAAGAGTGAAGCAGTTGACCAAGAGACATACTCCTGTTTTGAAATCGAAAAGCGGAAGAGGAAAAAGGAAATGTGTATTACTTAAAAATATGGCAAGACATATTGAATGTGATTTTGTCTTGCTGTATTTCCTGTAAGTCAGTGTCTGTGAGGAAGAGCAACGTGAATTAATCCACATTGATAGAGTGTAAATAATAAAGTAATACTGAATTGCAGGGAGCCCACCAAAGAAAACACCTCTCACGTGCTTTTGGGTAGAATAGAAACCCCAATTCAAATGGACCTAAGCATATTAATTACCCCAAACGTGTAGGGGTGATGCACCTGCAGTGCCAGCAAAGTCAGAGGATCAGAACCTTCAGAGCTTCACATCCCCCCCCATCATCCCACAGCTTCATCTTCCCTCCATTCCCAGTCCAGCTTGAGCGACACAAGGGGCACGGCTGCTTGTGCTGGTTCTTCCACAACTGTCAGCATGCACAGAGCAACAGCCTCTCACCAGGGCCCCTCTCTGCCCTCCGCAACAATCTAGGCCTGCCCTGCCAGGACAGCGGGATCGTCTGGACCAGCTCAAACAAATCACATGCACCCTGGGGTCCGGGAAACCATTATTCTCTGTGCAGTAGGGTACAGCCTTGTGCAGTGTAGCAATCAGTTTGTTACTGTTCTCTGTGATGGTCTGTCCTCAAGGACTGTGGAGAAATATCCTCTTGACTCTCACATCAGCAGCACCAGAGTTCTTTGTATTGTTTATCCTGGTCTAGTAAGCAAAGCTTTTACCTTTGTCAGGTTGTTTCTAAGGAGGCAGAAGAAGAGCTCTTTGTGGAATATACATGTATCTGACTTAAAATTATTATGAGGATGGTGTCAGTGGTTTTTTTCTCTCTGCTCTGTTTAGAATTTCCCTCTGGTAAATCCAGATTTGTGTTTATTTGATTGTGGATTGAGGGTGTAGCTGTTCTTGACAGCTAGTTAATGAGTGCACCATGCTGCCTAAAAACCAGCTGTAATTTATTGGTCATGTCCAAAAGCAATTCCAGAGATGGGTAGTAAATAACTAACATGAGCTTCTGCCCACATTTGGGAAGTTGACTAAATGTTTACTGACTCTTCTTAATAAGACTCAACAGGAGTTCTGCTTAGTTATACCAAAGAGGAGCAGTACTAGAGTGTGTGCTTTGGGCCTTTTGCTGCCCAATATTATCAGCTACTCCACGAGCAAGTTGTCTGTTTAAGTGAGATGCAGTGGTATTCCAAGTCCTTGGCTCTAGATAACACATGTTTTAGTGTGTCTGAGCTTTGGCCAGCTGCACAAGGTATTTCTGATCTTGGAAGGCACTGTGGTAGTAACTTTGAAAAAACAGTCTTAATTTGTTTTATAAAAAGGAAGGGAGTTTGTAAGGTACTTTCTTTGACTGTGCTTGCTATTTTCTAGGACATGGGTTATTACAGACACTAAGCAATTCCCTTCGCTTTATGTGTTAAGGGATCACATCTTGGAACCTGGGAAAAGTTTGATTCCGTTCACATTCAGGGCAAGAAAGTTCTACATGAGATGGTAAAGAACAGGATTTTGGAGTCAGAAAGACCTCCCAGATCAGATCAGGTGAGATCAACAAAACGCACAAACCGAGGGACGGCCCAGCGATTTAAACCTCAGTGTCCTAACTTGCGTAATGTGGATACCTCACTGGGTTATTGGGTGATTAAACACAAAGAATTTCGCTAAAGTGCACAGTACAATTGCTGGCTATAAGAACTTAGTATACATCATTTAATAGCATTCGAGAGAGTGGCTGTGGCGGCAGGAACAGAAATAGCAGCTGCACTGGTCCTGCAGTCTTTAATGCTTATGATTTGCATTGTTCAACATCAAAGAACCTGGTATCACCCTGGTGAATGATTATAGAACTCTGCATTCTAAACTTAAAGTCCACATTCTCCCATTTGCACATTTGTCACTTAAGCCTTGCCATCTCAACGACCTTCAAGATTCCGGTTTCAACTATGCAGCAATATGCAAGGCAACAAGAGAGGGATTTTTGATCTACTTTGTTCACCCAACTTACACAGGACAATGGCAATTTCCTTTGTATTGTGTGATGCAGAGTTCATAGGCATGCATTTCACAAAGATGTTATCTGGACTGATTTCCTTCATTCAGACTCTAACATGGCTATTTAAAGCACTTGATTTGTGGATAGGGATGTCCTCCCTCCACATTCTTGTAAGGCAAAAAAAAAAAAAAAGGAACAAAAGATTTAGAGAGAGCCAAGAACACACACATTCATAATATTAACAAGTAACAAGGAATCATTACTTAATAGTAAAAGTAAAACAGCTTGATAATAGTGCTTGCAAGCTGCACCTGACTCACAGATCCCGCTTGTGAATGAATTCAGCCATGTGAACATTAAAGCTGTATGTTTAGGCATGGGTGAGAATTCACTGTAGCTTTTTTTTTCATAATATTACTGTAACCTGATGCTGCATCAAAAAATGCAGTGCCTTAAGCATTTAACTGCAACCCTGCAAAAGTTTACAGCTTAAAATACTTTCCTTGTTCTCCTATCTTCAAAACACTCATAGCTGCTGGGAAAAAGAATCAGGCTTTAAAAGGTACTTTTGTCAGGGATTTCTTTGGAGAGGAATCTCTATTTTATTAAGTTTGATGAATAACTACCAATTATACTTTAGATCTTAAAAGCAATAAAAGACTTTTTGAGCAAATTATAAAAGTTAAAATTTCAATGAAGCAACTTAATTCTTCCATGTTCCAAATTTTATATTGCATGCAAGCTACCACTAGAATAGTTAGGAAATAGCAGTCAATAATCACAGTGTGATGCTTGCATGTGTTATATAGACAAAAAATTACTCAACAAACCCAAACCTAAATTCAAGCAGGTGTTTTTAGGGTATAATGAGCATGTATCTTATGCTACAATTTTCAGATATTTTGTCTTAGATATTTTCTGTAGGCTCAACAAATTTTCAAGTAGCTATTTTATGCTGAGATTATTCTTAAATAGCTGTTCTATAGTTTAATGCCTAGTGATGATTTTAATAACTGATAACACCTCTCTATATCTAAGCTAATTTTGAAACTATAGTTTGATATCACAACCAATGGAAGAGCCTGAATCCTTGAACAACCTGCTGCCTGATGTTTATCTCAACAGAGTCAACTGTACAGTCTCATCAGGATATAAAGCTATAAACACTTGGAGTTTGCCACTCTGATGATCCAGGGAGAAGGAACATGCAATTGTTGTGGTACCGGTCGCTGTTTGGATCAGAACAGTGGCTTCTCTGCCTTTTCTAAACCCTGGTGAGAGAACCCAGTTCTTACTTTTCTTAGCCTGAAAAGTCCTCCAGAACACCCAGGGTCACACCTGCTTCATGCTGCCGCACAGGCAGCTGAGGTCTAACTCTTCAAATACCTTAACAAAAAGTCATCGCTCATTAAGATTCTGCAGGGAGAAAATACGGAAACCCATACCCAACAGCAAGAAGAATGTCCACCTCTATGTCAAGAATTCACAGTCCAAGTTTTTTTAACTATATGCAGGCCACTTTCATCCTCTAAGTCAGTGTCTGTGGACATGTTACTCAGGTGAATAAAGGTCAGCATGACAATACAAGTCCTTCTGCACTGTTCACTACATAGCAGTGAACATTTGTGCATGCTCCCATGGCTTTGACAATCAGAAAGGATGCATGAACCATGATTCAGTGGAAAAGATGATGTCCCGATCACCAATGGTCTCACGAAGGCAAGTTTTGCATGACCCAATGATGGCCACAACATTAGTAAAATCACAGGAATGGTAAATGTACAAGCAGGTTGGTGTTTCAAAGGAGCCACTCCAAAGCATGAGCCCCAGTTACATTTTAATGAAAACGGGAAAGATCTATGTGTTACAAAGATGTTAATGTTATGAAACAATATGATTATTGCTGTTCAGCTGAAGAATGCACAGGAAAATGCCATTGCAACATTGCCTCTATCTACTCTAGTATCAGCACTTAGAAAGTACCACTTTGGGAAAATTGTATAAATTTTTGATTACTTACAGCATAGGGAGCAGTACCTCACAGTGCAACCACTTAAATCTGAATTAAAGCACTCACATTGCAACTGCTTTTGGGAACCTGTTTTAAAGAAGATGTAAAAATCCCCTTCTCTCTCTTTCTGAAGATGACTGTACTATGCATACACAAACAAATGCAAACATTTCCTGAGGCGCTTACAGAGCTGACAAGCTTGCATATCTTCAGAATGAGACAACGCTGCTGCAAACTGAGGCAGAAACGTCAATTCCGGAGTCTACAAAAGATGTCTGTTGTTTCCTTTTTTTTTCCTTTAAGAACTAGTGTTTGGTCAGGTTCTCTCCTGGCAGGTTTATATTACTGATCAAATTACATCATGTTGACTTTACGCTCTGCACCCACTGTGTTGGTGAATCATGACCTCCTTGTTATTCACCATCTTTTAAGTGGCAAATAAAAATTTAGTGATGGAAAAAAACATACCTTTCTTTATTGTTCACACAGTTCATCTCCATGTTATACTAGAACCAACTGTCTTTCACGTTAATGCTTTTGGTGAGTGACACTTTTCAGAACATTAGACTCACCTGTGCATAACTATTGAGGAAAGATGATATGATTTTGTGAATCTTTCTATCTTTTTAAATTCTTAGCATTAATTGCTTCTGATTCATCCTATGGCTCACTTAATATATGTTGTTACAATTAGATTTCATGAGAAATTAAGCTTGTATTGCAAACTCAGTAGAGAGAGAGAGAGAGAGCTGAGAATGAACTGAATTAAAGGAGTACATTGCACTATCACTTATGCTTAAAAGACAAATATTAAGAAAACACAATATACTTCTACTTTTGTCTTGTGTCTTATGAAGCACACACACATACACACATATATACTTAGTGTAATAAAGAGCTTTCATTGAGCTTTAGAGCACCACGTTCATGTAACACTGACACTCTGTGGTTACCTATGCAGCTGGTAATGGATGGAACAAACATCCAGATCTATGCTGTTTCATTTCCAAAGGCCACATTTCACCTTCACATGACATAGGATAGACGTTTTATGATAACGCATTTTAGGAAGGTAGCTCATCTCCCAAACATCCTTGCTCCAATTCTCAAAATTGTGGGGAGGTTTCTCTCTCACAGCCCAAGAGTGAACTTTGTGTGCATGGGAGGAAGAAACCAACAGCTTGGTGTCTGAGATGCGTATTGAGAAGGCCGGAGTCACTGATGATGTGATTGGCAGCAGCAAGGGAAGCTTCACTGGCTATGATTATGTTGGTCATTGGTTTTTAGAATGTAAGAACATTTTTCTGAGAGACGGTTACTTTAAGCTGTGATTGTAACATGAACTTTGCCAACAATGGCTCAGTTAGACACTCAGCTGCGCACATTTTTTCTTTTTAATATCACGAGAAAGTGATTAGTGCTCCCAAAAAACACTCTCATGTCTGAATCACTTCCCAAGGAGGAGCATGGCACCCCTGTCTGCAGGTGAACGCATTCACCCATCCCCATACAGTTCCATTTGTGGTCACTGCATTGTGGCTGATCTTACATCCCAAACAAGATTGTTGAACTTAATTTACCTTTACAACTAAACATTGAACTCATTTACACATTTGTTGTTGTTGTTGTTTATTCAACACACATTTGATGAGTGCCTTCCCTATTCCAAGAAGAGGGCATAGAGTTTGTAGCATGCAGCCAGCACTCAAGAAAAAAAAGGTAAAAAGGACCAAAGAGTATGATCTTTGCTACTTCATAAGTTTAGCATGCGTACACCAATGACCAAATTTGATCAACACCTAAACTTGCATTCATAGATGTCATTCCAGACATACATATCATGGGCACTAACCAGACTTTCACACAACAACATTAACAACAATTTAAGTTAAAAATTGAAGACATTAACTCAACGACCTGTAAAATTAATATTCGTTGACAGCCCAAGACTTCATGAAGTTTTACAAGACAAGGCTTTGAGCCTACCTCTCACCTTCTCTTTCTTCTAGGAAGGAGAAGTTTAAGAACAAGCTAATGTGAACATTAAGTGAAATACATTGTCTTGCTTTAAGTTTATTAGGATAAAAATGTAGATTTTCTTATTTTTTAAAAAGCTGGATTTTGAAGCCAAATTTCTGCTACAAAATAAGAGTAAAGGTGACTGAACAATCCAAGTTCAGATAAAGTATCCAGGTTTAAGTAATTTAAACTATTTAGTTTGAAAATATTCTAATGGACTTCAAATTCTTGGATTTGGCAAATATTTCAGACTTTCATTATTATGCCAATTCATAGTAAGGATATATATATATATATATGAAGGATATAGGTACCTAATCTTCCATTTGCATGCTAAAAATACTGTATAAATTTGGACACACACACACCTATAAACTTGGCTCCTGGGTTCCATTCTTGTCGGCTTGATAAGCAGAGGAGTTATAATCATATAAAGGCTATTTATAGCAGTAAGTATCTCTTAAGTCTTTCAACATTGTATTGCTTTACGTAGTTGTGAGATGATGGTTTTGGGAGGGAGTGAAGAAGGAAATTCCAAAATGTGAATGGTATTTAAACATCTTAAATTTTGTCTTCAAAGGAAGAGAAAAAGAATAAAACTATGTTTTCCCTTTTCAACAAGATGGCATGCAGAAGGGCTGTAGGGAAAAAAAAAAAAAACCTAAAAAAGAATATAAAGACCCAGTGACTTGAGTCCCTTTCATGAAATATGTGGGTAAAAAAAAAATCCAATAACCATAAAACAACCTTTTCTTTGATGCTGAACAAAAAAACAAGCTTAAAATTTAGTGCTGCTGAGCAAATGAATGAAAAATACAGATGTCTTTACCTTTAGCTCAACCCAGCTGAATAGCCCCATACTTAACTCTTTGCTGACTAAGTATATTAAAGAATGTAGTTACTAGTAAAATCTAAATTTAAACTTTAAAATATAAATTTTCTTTTAAAAATTTCCCTCCTGAATTAGAAATGTTAGTCGTCCAATATAATTTTCTTGTCCTTCTTGAAATAAAAACCTAAAATAAGACAGAAATGTAAAATACATTTGTCTTTTCTTAATGCAGTGCTGTAGTCTAAGTTTTTAAAAATTGAGATACTGGTCATTTTATTTAAAATGTAGACTCTTGATGCTATTTTCGTTTTCTAAAGTCAGCTCATAAGACCAATTTCCCCAAAGGTCAGAAACAATATATTAAGGAAATACCACCTGCTACTTGGAGCTTGCACAGGAAATTTGCATTTCCACTTTGTAATGTATTATTTAGTGGGAGGAAATGACAGTGTGCTTCATTATCCCAAAGCAAAGAATCCCGATGGCAGAGCAGACAAAAGGGAAGACAGCCAGCATCTATTTTCCTTCTGAACTTAGTGAAAATCGAAAATTCTGTAGGTCAAGGCCAGAAGTATGTGTTGAAAGGCGCCAGGGCTCATCTCATCCCTAGTGCTCCCATCTGTTCCCACTGATCTTGCTGGCCAGCCCACTTGGTTCATTGGGCTAGTTCTGCAAAAAGGCAAATGTGGGCACCAGGCATATATTTTTCGATCTATGATAAGCATTGTCTGAAGGTAGTGGTCATGCCACATCCTCAAAGAATGAAGGAGAGCACATGGAGCCTGCCTGTCCCAAGTTGAGCAGACCCTTTCCACAGCTTTATTTACAAACCAAACAAAGTTGAAGATAGATTACTTCCTACTGTCCAGCCCACAGGAAAGAAGCGTTTCAGTCAGATGGATCACATACATTAAGAAACAAAGGAGCTGTTCAAAGCATCATTTCTTAAAAGCACTCACTTAGGATGAATTTTACAATTTATCTTACCCTGAAAGAGCCTTGTTAATTCATGTCTCCTCTTTGTCCATCTTTCATGGCTTCTCTCCCTCTATAATTCTTCAACAACTAAGCAAACCTGTGATTCTCTGCCACATATCTCACACTTAATGTGTGTGATAGTTACAGCTACCCATGTTTCATTCTCACAAAAACTCATTATCAGTGGTGTTATTCAGGTAAGGGCAAATAAGAAATCTAACCAATTATTTTTCTTGATGAGGTGATTAAATCTCTCCTTGAAAATATTTTCTATTGAATTCAGCTTAAAATTGAGCAGAAACGAGTATTCAAGAAAAAAAAAAGCCCTGAGTTTAAACCTTGATTTTACTGTGCTATCTACCTGTGCTAATTAGCTACTTAAACACACATCTCTTTTAAAAGATCAAGTTGATAAGGTGTGATTTTTCAAACTTTTTCAAATGTTCTTTTCATCTTTAATGATGAAAATAATTTAACTTTTGTGTACACGGAGCACTACAAAGTCAGGAAAATAGAACACTACTTCAAAAATGGGATGTTTGAAGGATGCAACACTAACTAGAGGTGATAAAAAAAAGTAACAACCTCATCTTGGTTCTACACATTGTGACTACAAAACAACCTGCCTATGTTTATCTAGGAATCAACTTTGAGGGCAGAGAGGTGCAGAACTTATCTGCACAGCTAGTTCCCTGAATGTTTTAGTCCAAATTCAGAAAGTTTTCTGTGCACAGACCAGGGTAGAGAGAGAGAGAGAGAGAGAGAGAGAGAGATTGGGACAGAGAAACATGAAAGCAAATAGAAGAAAATTCGATTGCTTGGTGAAGAAGGTGTGAACGCTAGTGGCTGAAAGGTGACTTGGCAAGCAGTTACCCTCAAGGTGGTGAACTCAGAAGAAGTACCTCTTAAACTAGCAGAGACAGTGTTTGCATAGCTGAAAACACAGCAACCGCAGGATTCTGTCTTCTAACCCATTTTCTGCTTTTTTCTTGCTGTGACATTTTTGGCAAATCCCTTGAACCCTGTGCATGTTTCCATTTTTCCCCCCATCTACGATGTTAATTCTGTGTTTGAGTAATACGTAAATTAGTGCTGCCCGTCTTCTTGGAAAATGAACTACCAATTGTGTCTATAGCCAAGCTACTTCAAAGCGAAGGAATGTCTTTTCCAGTGGGGTTTATCTGTTCAGTTGTGAGAATGAGCACCTGTGGAGGTAGGATGAGCAATCAAAAGTCTCACTGCTGTGCTGGAGAAGCAACAGCTCTCCCAAGGAAAGTTTCCATTTCTACCTAAAGTTTGATGTTGTCCTGGATGACTGCGCATAAAGTCAAATTTCAGAAAACAGAATCAACTCAGTTCCAACCAGCAGAGCAGTTAACAGGCACCTGTAATCGTGCAATTTTCAGGGAAAGGGGGGTGTCTATTTAAAAACAAAGCAGGGGCTGGGGTGCAGGCTCATTAGAAAACGGTGTGAAGTTGTGCTTTAGAAATAAACAATAAAAGTTCCTCGCGTTGAAAAAAAAGGGCATTAAAAAAGAAAGAGAGAAAGAAAGAAAGAAAGAAAAAGAAAGGGAGGGAGAGGAAGAGAAAGAAAAGGAAAGAAAGAAAAAGAGGAAGAGAAAGAAAGAATGAAAGAAAAAAGAGATGGAAAGGAAGGAAGGAAGGAATGAATAAAGGAAAAAGAAAGGAAGGAGGAAAGGAAGGAAGGGAGGAAGAAAGAAAGGAAGAAAGAAAGAAAGAAAAATAGAAAGAAAAAAACAAAAAGAAAGAGAAAGAAAGACAGACAGACATGCCCTGGTTCCTCCTTGTTTTCTCAAGAAGTAACATGCAGGCCTTCCTTTACCTGGGGGATCTGAAAGGATACAGCCTCGAGCACTGTACAGATGAACTGGAGGAAGATCTCAATTATCCACAACAGTGCTCAACAGGACCAGGCAAAAGAATAAATTCAAGGCCACCATTTGAGCATTTGTTCCTCTCCTTTAAAAAACAGAGAGCTGCTTCTGGATTGGGGGTTGATTCTTCTCACCACCTCCCCCACCCGCCCTGCACAAGCCCAGTGTGTGTGTCGGGAGACAGCTGAAGCAGCCTCTAGTGGAACATTTCATGCGACAATGGGGGCATTTCAGAGCTTCCTGCTGTGGCTGGTGATCCCGCTAACCTTTCCTTTGTGATCCTTGCAGTTAAAGGGACTGTAAACCAGCATCCAAGCTGATTGAATGCGTGTTTAAGGGGCAAAAGAAAACGGTCGTTGTTTAGTGGTTAAGTAACTTTATTACTAAACGTTTACTTGTTTTATTTTAACGTTTAAATCAATGTGCATGCAGGATGCAGACTGCTTTCAGAAGGAAACAGAACTTAGAGGGAAAAATCAGCCATTGCTGTAAATCTCAAATGTGTGGACTTGCCTTGAAAGCCTCCACTCCACCCTCCTCTGCCCACCTCCCATGAATTAATTCTTTAGAGACCAAGTTAAACACATAATTTGTAAAAGTAATGAGAAGTAAACTTCTCCTTCCAGAGTCACTGGAGTAGTTGCCAAAGGCAGATAAATCTTCAGGCAGAGGTGGATGCCCCAAGCTATTTTGAAAACAATTCCTAAACTCAACCCCCTGTGAAACAGATTGAATGCTTAAGCCAGACACTACCACCAGTCCTTTGCTCTCATTGACTGCTTTTAGATGTGGAGTTAGCACTTTTCAAAACTTCCTTAATAAATGCAGTGATTTAGTGGGGATTTTGATTGTCTTGAGTTCATGTCCTGAGAAGGGAATAATTTATTTTGCTCAGTGTGTGATGAGAATAGAAGCTATGTTGATAAGAGATCCATGGGAATGGGTAATATATTATTGTCTGCAATTTCTTCCCCAAAATAGACTTTGTGGAGAGAGGATGCATGCTATACCCCTTCTCAAAGGAAGCATTCCCCCAATACAACAGAAGCAGTCATTCTAAATACAGCTTTATGGCTCTTCAGTCAATAGCTCTATTTTCTTCTCTTTCACAACTTCCTTCCTACTGCTATGTAGGAACCTATGTGGGGACACACACACACACACACACACACACACACACACACACACACCCATCATGGTGCATAACTGAGAACACCCCAGAGATCTGTTTCCTCTTTCAGAGGCCTGGAAAATCATAGCAGATATAATGATTGTTGTACACAATTGAACCTGAGTGCTTTCTAATGCTTTTCGTTTCATTTCATGTGACTTTGTAGCTGATAGTGATGAAGCATGATTCTGCCATGATTTTATTCCATTCGGGGAGTGATTATTAAGTGCGTACTGTGTTTGCAAATTTGTATTAGACACAGGGGCAAAAAAGAGACCGTGTTTGCAGAAACACCACATGACTGTGGTAAGCAAGGGCGCTGGGGGGAGGGAGGGGCAGAGGAGAGCAACAAAAATAGTCAGAATTCCAGTGTCTGAACTGTAGCTCTTGCTCCCACACCTGAGTTACCTCCCAGCCTCCCGGAAACATTTCCTTGCACTGCCCAAGCTGTGTGCCTGAACTACATCTCACACACTAGAGGAACATTTTTCCTTGTCCATGGCTAACTAAAACATTATAGGCACAGAAGTGGCCCCACAGTGCCATGATAATTGGGTATAAATTATTTCGAAGTCTCAATGTTTGACTTTGTATGAAAAAAAGGTACACATAGCAGTTAGAGTCCCAAGTTGGTGATAAAAGCCTATAATCTACACAGGTAGTTATAGAGAGAGAAAAGAAGGCTTTTCCAGCGTTTTCCACGTAATTAAAAGAATTACAAGAGTTTGTTAGAAATATTTTAAAAATCCATCATGGAATTTGACATTGGAGAGATATTACAGCTTAACAAGAGAAAGTGGCAGGAAGTTTCCTGTAGAATCTGAATGGAAGTTTCTGGGCATTTTCAAGGGCAGAAGATAAATGGAATTAATTCTTTATTCTGTTAAATTTTATCTCAAACATATGGTTTCTCTCTTCTCTGATATGTTTATTACCAAGGCCCTTCTCAAAATGTGGCAAAATTGTAGGAAAGGCATGAAAGAAAGCGGGAAGATATGTTTAAAAAACCTGGAAAGAACTGATGAAAGAGACAGAGAGAGAGAGAGAGAGAGAGAGAGAGAGAGATGTAAATTGGATACTTGTGTGCATAAAAACACATGCGAGAAATGCAAGAGCATAATCTTGATGGATTGGAAAGAAGAATCTCAGAGCCATCACACAGCAAAATATGCTTTGTCTAGATAGTTATTATCTAGAGTGAATTCTGGAGTGTGTGTTGTGTTGTGTTGTGGAAGGCTGAGGCAACACAGAGGGCAATTGGTGATTTGTATTCCAGGGGCATTTATAAATCTGAATGAATCTCTTATACAATTTATAACATATTGCCGATTTGGAGACCATTTTTAGATACAGTGAGGAGAACAATGGGGTTTTAAGCAGGTCAGATTGTGCTTGCTTCGGCAGCACATATACTAAGCAGGTCAGATTAAGAAATATTGCAATATTGTAAGTTGAAGTTGGGTTTGCTCAAAAATAACTTCCAAACCATGAAAGGTAGTAGCAAGTGGATAAAACTTTTACAGACCCAAATAGACCAAGACAAAATGGGCCTTTACTAACCACGGTGAGAGGAATTTAAGTTAGTATTAAGTAAAATTATTTCCCAGGTGGGCAGACTAGGGATAGGATCTGAGAATGGCTTTCCTAGAGGATGTGGGACAAATTCTACAGCTCCAGGAACAATATAAGCACCCTAACCCACTCTCTGGCATGCTCCTGGGTTCCATTATAGAAGTTATTTACCAAGCAAAATCAAGGAGCTATTTGCTTTTCAGTATGAGAATAGATCTGGTTTGACTGGTTCGGGGTTCTAGCTGGGAAGGCAAGCTTCCTATTGTACCAACAGAATCCCCAGAATCCTGAAGAATGGAAATCAGCCTGCATGTGACTTAGGAAAGTCCACAGTGGGTGATGAGTCCTTCTTCATCAAAGAACCCTTCCACATCGCCATCCTTTCCCACACACATATATACGTATATCCTATGAACATGATGAAAACACATCTGTTCTGCTTTGAGGTTAGGAAAGGACCCAAAACCTGATTCCTGATTCCCTGGGGAGCCTTTTAACAATATGACCGTAAGAATTTATAATAATAATAATACTTATTATATTATTATCATTATATTAATTATTATTATTATGCTTCTCTTTTACTTGATTGGGCCCAAGCTCATCAATTAACTCTGCAAAAGGCTAGAGCTCCTTTATTTGGGCCACACCAATGAACAATTTCACCTTGTTTTCAGTGGGAGAAATCAAGGAAATGGTCACACAAATTTCCTAAGGTCAAGTGGTAAAGAGGAGAGCTAGATCTCAAATGTACATTTTAAGCAAATCCTTTAGTTCCCTTGTTTCTTTCATATTTTAGTATACCCGTGATATTTTTACAGACTTGGCAAACCTCCAAACTCAGTCTCTAAATTTGGAAATCCAGGAAATATTTTGCTCAGGTTTAGAGATTTCTTCTGAACCTGTATTACTATCTGGAGGCAAGCATTTCCTGTACATATTCTCCTACCAAAAGTTTGTCGAGGACTCATTTCTCAGTTTCTGGCTATCTTCACAGAGAAATCAAAGCAACAAAAATGGAAGCCTTTTTAAGAGAGCTATTACATAAACTCAAATTAGGCAGCAATCAAGCTACACTAGGATGCAGCTCCTTGAAGTGTTGGCTCACAAACTGAATGATTTTCCTCCAAATATGAACTTCTAGGAGCCATAATCAGCCTATTGCCTGAGGAAAATGACTAATTACTGAATGTTGTGAGTTTTATAACACTATAGTATCATTGATCTTGCTTCTAAAAATAGAAATTCCTACCTGGAAATGGACATGAATAATTCTTGTGTGTTTAATAAAACGAGTAACACTGCTAACTTTCCCAGCTTTTTCTCCATGGCACCTTATTAGGAGCATTTGTGGTAGAACGTTATAAAGCTAACTATAGACGTCACTCCACAATTTTTCACTCTTTAGCCTCTTAAATTTGTCAATGCATTCATCTTGATCTTCAGCAAAAGATGAACCCTATTTCCTAAAAGTTTGAGAAACGTATTTATATGATGTTAAATTATATGAAGGTGAAATTGGTTTGAGAGGCATAGAGATGGTTCTTGCAAAAGCTAGGTCTGGGTCAGGGTTGAAGGCAGGAAGGAACTCAATCTCATTTGGGTAGCAGGAACCCACGAAGGCTGCCTCTTAGGGTCTGCATGAACAAGAAGCTGAAGTCAGGCTGGCATATTCAACTATTGTTGAACATGAAATCTAGGCACTATGGTGTGAGAGGCAGATCTCACATCTTAACTGACTCTACGCTAAATATCTGTCCCAAGACCATTTTCTTATTTGTATCATTCATGCATATAAATGAATGAACATGCACACAAGAAAGCTGGAGTTTGGCAAATCTCTGGGGTAAAGGAGATCTGATAGGCTAACATAGTGTTTCCCAGGTTCAAAATTACCTACCAGATTTGTTCTCCAGCCCTACTTCTGTTCCAACATGTTCACTTCTCCTTATCAAGAAAGTCCAAACTCTTCCTAAGCTCTTATATTACTAAATTGAGGTGATTTCCCTCCACAATATTACTGCCTTTAATTGATACACATATAGTGATGGGCATTTCTGTGAAATTGGAGAATAAAGGCAGTGAAGAAACACAGAAAAACTGTGTTCAAATTTCTTGGGTTCTCTTCTTCATTCTGTTAACATTAAGAAAAATCTTTATGAATCGCATTTGGAAGGGCATTTCATAAGCAACACATTTAACATCTCTCCTAGAGAAAGGAGTTTGAGTAAGTTATTTAGAAAATCCAAGTTGAAAAGTGTCTGAATGGAGAAAGGATGTTTTAGTTTAATTTATCAACACTGACTGTTTGCCCTGACAAAAATTTTACATGATTATTCATCTTTAGAAATTACGGAACACCTTTCTTTGTTTCTCTTTACCTATCATTTAGAGCAAATCCTCAGAGTGAACTGGGTACTAAAGAGATTCTGCAGTTTCTGCCTTTTCCAAGAAGCTTAAAGTTTGATCTGGGAGACAAGTTCAATGTCTAAGAAACAAATAGAAATACAAAACAAATTAAAATCTAGGTTGATCACCTCCATAAATGCACACTCCAGATCATGCCTGACGTCCGTCACTCTCTGACCATAACCCTTTTCTTTTTCTCAACTCCTTTCCTGCTCACTCCTGTTTTGCATATTAGGTAAGTTAGTGATGAAGGCACAGCTTAGTGTCATACTCTCTCTTATGGAAGAATCCATAATTGCCTACATTGGCTTATTTGCTTGCTTTATTTACTCCTTCCTTCACTCATGCACTAAACAAATGTTGTCTTTACAGGGCACTGTGCTAGCTCACTTGGAGAGGACACTGACCCCACACTGAACCCTGGTTTTTCCTTTCCTCTCATAGTATTGACTTTTGTTCCTGGCTTTTGTGACAGCTGTCTGATACCCTGACTTCTTACAGAAATTCCCAATCCACCTCTTGATTCTAGAGATCCATGTCATCCTCCCTGTGATAACGGGTTTGTCAGCATTTGTGGCCTCAATGACGCGGCCGTAGGCCCTGGGGCTTCTCAGGCAGTTCCATCTGCTTGTTCTTTCTTCTTTTCACTTCTCTCTCCTTCTTTCATGCATTATCATTTAGTGTCTCCAGGGTCAGTGAGGGGCTCCTTGCTCTTCTTTCCCTCTCTAAATATTCCCTTAGTATACCCACATGAATTCAATTAGCACCTACACTCAGATGAGCACCAGATCTTCAGCCCTGACCTTTCTTCCAGTGTCATATTTCTCAATGTCTAGAAAATATATAGACTAGCTACTTCACTGCCATCTAAAACAAACATGTCAAAACCAGATTTTATCATCTCTCTCCAAAAGCTGCCTCTTCTGCTACCTCCTTATGAGCACAGCATTCAAGCCCCAGCCTTTGAGGTCCACAAACTCCCTAGCTTCCCCACTCCATTTATTGTCCCCTTTCCTGTCACACTTCCTTCAAGTTTTCTTTTATGAACGCCAGTCCCTGCAAACTCTTTTTCTCTGTTATTTTCCAAGACCAAACTGTTTACATATATTTGTAAGGCTATACAACATTTAAGACCTTAGCTAGTTCAATGTCAAAAGCACATATTTCAAAACAGTATAAAAAGCAATAAGAAGGTTTTTTTTTTAAAAGAGAATTCTGTATATCCTCAAAAGTATTAGAAATGGTTCCTGTGACGGCAAGACATGCTTCAAACTGGAGTTAGGTGAATATTAGGTTTTATATTTATTTAACTCAATATTTGTTAATTATTTTTATGACCCCCAAGAAGACACTGGCTTCATAAATACTTTGGAAATAAATTAAGATAGATGTGCATAAGATAAATTCCATAAGAATAATATCTAAGAATAAAATTCTAAGAATAACCATCAAAAGACTCATCAGCCCTACAAAACAACAGTTTGTTATGACATTTTGTCTCTGGCTCATATTCAACTTTCTCATTTCTTAATTTTCACACATTTCAGCACTTTTGGGGAAATGAATATCTTCTTTAAAATGGACTTGAAAACATTTCTCAGTTTCTGGACATGGGGATAAGCTGCTGAGATCTGTAGCTTCACTGGTTACCAAAACAGATTTGACTGACCCCTGTTAGCATACAGCTGCACCCCTTTATTGCTCTATGGAAGATTTCTACTTCCTAGGGAATCACTAGTGTGTGGATTTTCTAAATCTCTATGGAATCCCCTCCTCCTACTCCCTTCCATTACCTTGGCATAGATGTTTATCTCTCTCTAGATGTGGTAGATAAAGGTGGCAGTGACAACTTAGATTTTGTCCATGTGCTACTAATAAGAATCTGTAAATAGAATGCTGGAGTTTTTAACAAAATCTATTTGGCTTAATCTTCAAACTCAAAGTGTAACTTCACAAATCATATAAATCAAGGTAGGCATTCAAAGATGCATGCAATCAGCTAGAACTGACAAAAGGAATTGAAGCTCTTCTGAAGCTGTGAATGAAGTGCTGTTTATAAACTGGATAGTGAATAATTGATACAGAGAGGAAGAAGCCAGTGGAATGGAAAGGAAGGTTGACAGTAGATAGCATGAAAGAAATAGGGACAGTGAACACTTCCGAGTATCTGCTTTATGCAAGTGAACCACAACACAGCCCAAACTGGCTTTAGTGAAGAGGTTAGTTTCTGTACAAATCCAATCCACCCTCAGGTCTCTAAGCTATCCTTCCACGCATGACTCTGTGCTTGCCTAGAGTGGATGTTTTTTCTTGAATTTGGATAAGAATGCCATCCCTTGACAGCAGGAACACTATATCCTGCAGTTGGAAACCTAAGAATAAGTAACTGAATATTTTGAAATGATTTGAAAGACATTCAATGGATCCCTGTACTAGAAACTGTCATAAATAGACCTCCTAGGGTAGCTTGGGAATCTCCTCCTTATGCAAATGAGGTTATGAGCTCACCTGCACTCCTCCAAAACCAATGAAATGACGCCTTTTCATATTGCTCCCTCGGAAGGTCTTTCCTCATAACTGGTTTCTGAGAGTAGCTTATTCCTATGGAAACAACATCAGACCCTAAGGGCTTACAGAATTGACATAAATACCTCAGGGGCATCCAACGATGGGGAAAAATTTTAATTATGATTTTTGAGTGGGGAGATAGAACAAAGAATTATTTCAAATTCTGAACAACGTTCTCAAGTCAGAGTCTCATAACAAGTAAGAAATAGTGATCTGATATACAGAAGAGTCACAAAGAGGGAAAAGGAGGAAAGAAAACTAATATTTACCAGAGCACTGATTACACACAAGGAATGCTACATGTATGATCGCTTCTCACCAGGACCCTGTAAAATAGGTCCCGTGAACCTCACCTGACAGATGAGGAAACTTAAGTTCAGAGAAGTAACGGGCATTGACTGGGGTCAAACAGCTAGTGAGTGACTAATACAGTCCAGATTCTAGCCCAAGTCTAACGACAAAGCCCATCTTCTTTCAATTACACCATGCTGTTTATTAAAAGGCTGAATAATATGCCTTGTGAGAAAAAGTTAAAGGAAGTTCTATAACTCATGCTTGACAAAAAAGACTGAAAAGTGATATAATGTTTTTGAAGTACTGTCTAGGAAGGATTAACCTAAAGGATGGTGACCAGCTGTTTTGAAATTTGTTCTGAAGAAATACGGATAGGAAATGGGCTTCAACTGCAGCATGAAGGGATGTTTCCTTACCAGCAGGGCTGCACGTATTTGAGTCAGTGGTTGAGGAACATCGTGGAATCTTCTTCCTGTGCAGAGGTCAAGACGTCTGACCTCAGAGAGGGGAAGGATTTGTTCAAAATGGAGAAAATCACCGAGGAGGTTGGCCAGAGAGAAGGAATAAGAGAGATACTATCGCAGAAAGGGACACTGTGACATAGCACAAAATGCTGGGAGGAATGGAAGCAATATTAAATGGAGACAAACATTAAGAACAAAGAACCATGATGAATAGTAAATAATTAATGAAAAAGATTTTGCTCGTGGGGCAAAATTCTATAGCATCTCCTTCTCTGAAGGCATTTTGTGGCAATGAAGGTTTTTATCTGAAATGAAGGAATTAAGGGTGATCCTGGTTCAGAGGAGGAATCAATGTGTGCTACATGGCCACCTCTGGAGTTATCGTAATCTTCAAGATTATTATAAATAGATTTAATAGTATTCTTATATCTTTAGATACATATCTATTAAAAAGCATTTTTACTTTCTATAAGATAGTTCCATAACCTTAGGAATTTCTCCTTCAAAATTAGGTCGATATACATTTTTAAAACTGGAGTGTTCTGTTTAATTTTCACATTTCCCATTGAGTCGTTATCATTCTGTGATAGTCTACATTCTAGATTTGCCATAACAGAGGATGAGAGACATATCCTGCCATCTGACAAAGCCAAGACATGACATTAAGTTCTCGCATTGATTCCAAATCCAACATTGTTTCTAGACTCTAAACTGTATTTGGAGATATGATCTGAGGATTAGCTTATGTGTGATATCATCTATTAATTTAGCTTTGAGATGAACCATTTATAAACCTAGAAACTGCTCACATGCTTCTTGGAAACACTGGTAACTAAAGCTGAAAATTGAGAATAACAGAAAAATAGGAAGGATCTAAGAGTCTGGAACATTCATGCCATTCTATGGACACACTGGTGTGATTCGTTTCCCGGTGGTTCTAAGAATGGGAAGCCATGTCTAAAAGCTTTTGGTCTTTATTTTACTGAGGCCCACTATGAATGCTACTCTCAGAAAGTATTTCTGCTTCATTTGTATATTAATTGATTTATTTAAATTTAAAACACATGAGGTCACAATTTTCGGGTTATTTTTGTGGTACAGAGAATTTTTAAGAGTGTTGCTTAGGAGGAAATACATGCTAAATTATTTAAAACAAATCACACTCAATTTGCTATGAAGAAAACATTTTAATTGATTGACAGTAATAACATACAAACATTTAAGTGTTTTAATATCTGCCATGTGTCTTAGAAATCATTCTGTAAAGTATGGTGGAATTTTGAACTATTGAGTGTTTGGAGATTATCAAGAGTCTGTAAACAGAAATGCCTAGTGGGAAGAAGCCATAGCTAGCGATAGTACATTTTAGCAAACTATGGCATCTAAAGCACTGACAGCAAAGCTTCCATGTAATGAGTCATCTAGGAGTGTTTTACTATGGGAATGCCATTATTTCTATATAGATATCCTGGATATCTAAAGGTAGAGGGAGAGGCTTACAGTATAAGGAATCCAACATTTACAAAATGACAAGAAAGACCAGAAGAAGGCCAAGAGAATTTGGGTTTATTATTGATGAGAATTTAAGTGACCAAATGCTAAGGGATACCTGGTGTTAAGTGGAATCAACCATACTAATTGACTAGGAGATAGAGACTGCTTAGCACATATGAACCAGTCCTGCTTCCTGTACCCTAAGCTTGCTGTCATCGCAGAGCTTTCATTGGAGCTTTGCCAAGCAGCGTGCCAGAGAAGAGCTACTCTGTTTGGCAGAGGACATGGATGCTAACCACACTGTCATCTACTTCCGGCGAAGACTGAAAGCATATGATGGTTTGTGGAAGCTTGATCCTCCCTACAACCAGCCCCAGAAAGCTATCTCTTCATCTGAAAACTAACTTGAAAGGCAAGTGATGGAGATGGTGCATCTATCATCCCAACCTTTGAATATCTATGTTTTTTTTACAACCAGTTCCTCCCTGCACCCAACCCTTGAATTCAGAGGTCTCCTCTACACCTGCTTATCCAACATAAATGTTAGTATAAAGTATCAAAGTAATCCAAATGAATAGGATCGGCAGTGTTTGAAATAAAGAGCTAAGATACACCATCTTTTAGGATTGGAAGATGTCCTATATGTATTTCAATCCTTATTGCTTAATGCTGTTCCTCCAAAAGACCTTACTCAATCCTGCAGTCTGAGGGGCTCCACTATCAAAGTGAATACGGATAACTGGAAACACTAGTTATCTTCACTACTGACATTTGGTGACTGCTAATTGCTACTTCTTAGCCAGCATAGTTTAAAATCTTAAGAGTTGAATTTAGCCTTTGGATTCAAGCAAAAGAAAACTTGTAAGACACCAAAAGCATGGAGGTGCGCTTTTCAGCTTAATTTGTACAACTCTTCAAGAAATAACAAGGAGCTATTAAAAATAAAACAAACAACAAATAAACAAAAAACTGGGAAAAGACCAGGATCTAGTACTCATTTTCTTCCTGAAAATATTCATGAAAATACAGAGATCTTAGAAAAAGAATGACAGAGATACATTCAAGAGCAAAGAAAAACAGCAGTATGTTGCATAGAATTATCAACTAACATCTACTTTATACATGATTAAAGACTCATAAGAACTTAATAAGATAATGAAGAATGAGTGAGATACACAATTTTTTTTCTTAATTTTATTTTTGATGATGTTTACATAGTTGCACAGATTTTAAGATATGAAAGATTCAGTCTAAACAGAAGCTCTTTCTACCCAAGGGAGCACAGAATGGAGTGCTCAAGTTGTGTTTGAGCATGGCTGAGAGTAAGAATCTTCGAGAGCAGCAACAGCAAGTGGACAAGTGCCTCCTTTTCTTGCTTTGGTCTCAGCTTCCCTAGCCTTCTTTTCTAATGTGCTCTTCTGCCTACCCTTCCCTTCCCCCCATCCACTGCCCACCACCATTCTCTTACCTCTTTTCAACATATCCTCTTTGATGCCTTTAACTTTAGCTACCTTTTGTCTTGATAAGTGTTCATTCTATGCATTCAACACCTAAGGTGAGATTTATGCAGTTGTGTTAGAGCACCATCTGGGCTAGATGGGTTGGCTGTAAGGCGTTATGGACGTCATGCAGGCCTGAGTCATTGAAAATGTGATTGGCCCTGGAGCACTAAAACTTTCGCTCTGAAGAGCTGCCTTCTCAGGTGTCATGGTTTGGATGCAGTTTCTCCCTCAAGGGCTGATGTGCTGGAGGCTCAGTCCTCAGGGTTAAGGCGCTGGGCCTGGTGGGAGGTCCTTTGATCAGCGGGGGATTAGGGCAGCTTTCACAGAATCTCTAAGCTCTGATGGGAGTGAGTTCTAAAAAGAAGCCAGTTTTATGTATTTAGCCTGTTTTATGTATTTCATTACAGTAAAGCGAAACAGACTAAGATTGCATGTGTTCCTGCCATGCATTGAAAATCCAACATCTTGGAGGGCAGCACTATGGCATAGCTGGTTACCCGTGTTGTGACATTTATATGAGTACCATTTCAAGTCCTAAATGGTCCACTGCCAATCAAGCTCTCTGCACTTGGGAAGGCAGTGGAAGATGCTGCAAGTACTTGGGCTGCTGCCACCGTCATGGGAGACCTGGATGAAGTTCCAGACTTTTGAATTCTGCCTGGCTCAGCTGTGGCCATTACAGACATTTGGGAGTGAACCAATGAAAGGAAGATCTCTCTTTCTCTGCCCACCCCCAATTTTAACTTTGCCTTCCAAATCAATAAAATGAATATTTTTAAGATGAACACAAGCCTGTGTTCAGTGAATTTATAATGGGAGGTTATGTCTACACATCCTGCACATGGATATTCTGCACATATAGTCATGTCTACTTAGACAAAACAGAGGTGAGACTACTGGCTTCAGGCATGATGTTTTGGTTAAATTAGGTCAAAGATCCCTATTTTTCTTCATAATCCTGGCTAGCTTTTGCTTTGTTTTTTATTTTTAAATAGACTCTTCCAGATAATGACATCTCTTTCCCATTTAACCATGATCCCACTAGCTTTGAATAGATTTTATTCTCAAGTTAGCCTGAGAGAATATAGACATTTCTGAACTTGTGTGAATGTAAAATTCAAAATATGCCTGTAATAAGATTTAAAACAAATACGGGGTACTAAATATGATATGTTATAAGAACAAACCAGAGATTTTTTTTAAAGGAAGCCATAGCTTAAATTTCCTACCTGTAAAGCATGTTACATCTTATATCCTCTTAAATTCTACAGGTAATATAATTTATATTAAATGGGGCAGGTCCTAGCAGAAATTTGTACTGGCGCCAGGCAAAACAATGACTTTGATGTGTGCATTTGAAAGTATTGTGGTTCCTCGGTATGAGGCTCATAAACAAACAGTACACAAGATTTAGGTGTACTTTCTCTTATTAAAATGGCTAAATTGCTAACACATGAATATTTCCTATAATATACAAATTAAAGCTAATCTATTTACTTTTAAAAAGTAAGAAAACTTTCAGACAGTCTAATAGTTTGCCAAGCTACAGTTTCCTAGAAAGGAGAGCAAAAAATCCTCTCCAGCGAATATGTTCAGTACTAAACCTTTTTAAGATGATGGCAGGATATATGTTGTAAAGGCAATTACAGTGGAATTCAGGTGGGGCCAGAGTACATCAAGATTACAGTCTTGCAACAAAAAGCCTTTTACTGTAGGTTGACCATGCTACAGGAAGTTCTTAACCTATATGGGAGTCAAGTTCCAAAGTCTGTTAGCAAATTGACTACCTGGAAAGCAGGCTAAAATTTCTTATTGAAATTATGACAGTTCAAAGCAGAAGCATCTTTTAATCTCCTATTAGTTGCCACGGAAGCTGCTGAAGACAAATGATTGTGGAAGACAGAAGCAGATCTCTAAACCAATCATTACAGAACAGGGCCTCTGTGCTTTGAGGAACGGCTCCATCCACTTCCCCGCAATTGCTGGGGGCAGGGTTAACTCACACTGAGCATACCAAGAGGGAAAAAACAAGGACAAAAGAAAGCAAAGAAGGTAGCACGTGGAAAAGGGGAAGCAGCACTGATGTTAGATAGGTGGGGAAAAGTTTAGAGAAGACGTTGAAATAACTGAGTAAGAAGCTGTGCAGAATGAGATAGCAGGCAGAACCACAGTGCAGGTGTGATATGCTAAGTTGAAAAGGATTGGCTCAGGTCAACAGCTAGTTCTTCGTGTCTGTTCCCAAGGAGAAAGCCGAAGTTCAAGCTCCATGTAAGCTGTGTTTATACATGATAGCTGTCTGAATTTTTAGAGACAGGTCTCCCCCACCCCCCAGCCATCCCTTAATTCGCTGTAAAAAATGAGGTCAACACCTACAAAATAATATTAAATCTTAGGCAGATTCTTAATGGTCCTGTTTGGTTCTCTGTCCCCATGAAGAAAGACTATTTTGTTTTCTCTGTATAACTGGCAGAGTCAATACACAGAGTGTGAATTTTACTTAAATGAGTAAGATGCCATGGCAAGGGGCAGTCAAGCTACCTTTGTGAAGACTGAGAAGCAATGGAGAAGTTAAAATGAATTGCCATAATGAACGTAGGTCATACAGCAGCTGATGCCACCCAGAAGTCGTTAGAAAGCTTGGAATTGAGGTTGGAAACCCAATGACATCATTACTATCCAGGCAGCTGTTTAATCCCACATCTCCCACTTCCCAGAACCACTGCACCACAACATGATTGTTACCTAGAAACATCTTACTGGAAAAATTAAGCACTTGTCCAATAATTTCCTGTTAATGACCAATTTTCCTAAATGTTGGCTGGTATGTCTCGTAAGTGACCACTTCATCTTTTTACTCTTTACTCCCAAGATACTGTCACAAATAAATACTGCCCCAAAGAACAGTCCTTCTTGGTGCTCTAAAGAGGGCAATGGCCTCCTCTTTACATTTCTGCATCACTGCTGTCTGACATTGTCTGTACCAGCAATGTCGGAGTGCACCTAAATAACAGGCTGATGGAATCAAGACTCCTTATGAAGGCACTACACTCTTGTAGCAACGTGGGGAAAATCAGTCAGGGGGTGGGACATGGGGGAGGTGGAAATTCCAGTCTCTACGAAATTTTGCCATAGAATTAAAAACATTAAATAAAAATTTAACAACTACAGGAAAAATTTCTCCATCACATTTCTCTGGTGTTTGTTAATTGTTGATGAACTTAGGACAAATCAACTGACATGGATCAAATGCTGTGAGGCCCAGAACGCCCAGCACCTATCTTTACCACTTTTTGCTGAGGCTAACAATTCACATTAAACAGCGAAAGAGTTCAATGAATTTTTTGCTACAGTGAGCAAATTGCTAACAGGCCCTGACATACTGTAATTGGTCAATGATTTCAAAAGCACAATTTGATAAGGTTTCATTTTTTCATGTTTGTAGCACTCACAACACTATTTGTTGTTGTGGTGCTGGAATGCCTATCAGATAATGACATCAGCTCCTAAGTTTGTAATACCTTATAAGCTTGGTTTTCTGCCCTCCAAGAACTTACGATCTAAACAAAGAATGGCAAAAGAAAACTTTTAATGTTCAGCATAATTTTTTATTTTAATCCACTTTTTTTTATGATCTTGAATGGCCTTGCCTTCTTCCCTCCACCCCTCAAAACCATCCCACGACTCTAATCAGTGTCAAATGAAAACATCCCCAAGGAGCAGTCTGTGAGTTAAACCAACTCAAAGCCCAGAATCTAAATGTTGGTGGGGAAGAGAGTTGAGTCGCCTTCTCACTCAAGTATGAAAAGCAAACCCACATAGCAGGCATCAACTTCTTAGCTTTTCTTTTCTCATGCACACAGTACACCAATAAGCACAAAGATGCCTATAAAAACTTATTAATGAATGTTGCTGGGCGACTGCAGACCCACTCCTATAGGAATTGACCTGAAATGGCAACAAATCTGTATGTCCGTGCGATGCTATCACCAGAGGCCCCGACCCTTTTAGTGACCCCTGACAGTCGCCTCACCTCTCTCACAAGACCTCCAAAGGAACTTTCCTTCCAGTCATTGTTACACGTGACCTCATGGCAACTTCCCGACATGAGTTTAGCTGCAGGCTGATGTCTAAAAGTTCAGGCACTATAAAAACTGGTTTATTGGATGCAAAAGAGAATTAGGACTTCAAAGACTCTTACTCTGTCAAATTAAATTAACATATGGAACAGCAACTAAGCTATGATTGGTATTCATAGCATCAGCTCTTTAGTAAGGCCCTGGCTGGATTTTTAATGCAGTTTGTGCACTGTTTTAAGAGAACTATTGCTCATCTGTTATGGTTTCTCAAGAGAGTATATAATGACATGGGAAATGCTCACAGTAGAAAGTAAAGAGTGAAAAACTTAATATAAAATTATATTTTACATAACAAAAAAATTCCTAGACCGTGTGCTTTTAAAAATTGTCTTTACTTCATATGTGAAAAAAATGGACAAAGTTATTAACTCCGATTTTTTTCAGGGGTCGAAGGATTAAGGGAATAATTTTATTCCTTGGACATCAATGAATTATCCAATATTTTCACAAAGAATATATTATTTTCATAATCAGAAAAAACATGTTTTAAGTAAAATATTTTTAAAGGCAAATGCTCCCTGTCTAAAAAAATATATGAAAAATGCCATGCATAAGCAGGGAGAAGCCTTTTCATGGATATTACGAACGCTGTGTGGTTATTCTCAGAAAAAAAAGTATTTGAGGGCTAATCTACTCATGCAAAATAGCTAGCCAGTGCCCACACACAGGTTCTGATACCAAATGTTTTATTGGATCTTTTGTTTACTTGTCTTTCTAGTCATCAATCTGCTGTAATATTAGCAAGCAAAAAATGAGAGTAGCAGTAAGAGATTTTCTCCTTTTTTCTGGATGACGAATCAGTGTCAAAATATGGAGTGTCATTGAAAAAGCTTAACAAAATCGCAAACAAAATCAAGAAGGCTGAAGTATTAAACAATGGAACACATTCAGCTATTTTTCAACTTACAAAAGTGCCAATTTCATTTGATACACACGTATATTAATACTGCTAATTATATATAATCGGTGCTCATTTTAGTAATTATTCTTATTCTCCTGCCATAGATATATAGATTCAATTTATTTTAAAGCCACTCCCAGAAAGCCACATCTTTAAGAAAGGAAAATTAGGATACATATTTCAGAGTCTGATTTGGATGTCTTCCTATTTCTTTCAAATTTAAGTTTTAATGCTGATTTACTTCACATTTAATTAAAAGCTAATGGGTTATAAAATCACACACACATATATATTATACTACTAAAGAGTTTTGAAACAAGTAGTTAATACCATCAAATTAGCAGATGATTTAATACTTAAAATATAGAATGATCTTTTACTAGATAGCATCATTTTGAATTATCACGCCAATCAGTTGGGCTTATCAGAGCATTCTATGCTCACTGTGTTTTATTCATTTCTGAAACTACATTACTTTAGATGCAAGGTTGTAACAGGAAAAAAAAAACCTTATAGATTAATTGCTAAAAATTGAATAATATGGCTTGCATTTTTACCTTCATTCTGGATGTTTTCTGCTGTGGAAACAATTATATGGGAAGAGATTGATACTTGTATGGTGCTTCCTAGTAGAAATTATTTTAAAATTAATTTCTCTGCAGCTTGCGTTTGTCTGATGAGGCTGCCGTCTAGAAGGAGCCATAGCGACTGCAATACTTCAGTCAGTGAGCAGAGCGCTTTAGTCACCAGAAGCCTTGGGTGCAAGCAGTCATCCAGACTCTGGGATTCACCTCAGTCTGTGACAGGATCATCCTCCAAGCTTCCTTAGCCTGGGATCCTCTGGGAGATAAAACTCATGACTTAGTATTCTGATTGCGTGATGTTTTGGAAATTAGAAAGCTGAGATACTATCATAGCTGCTCCTAATAGTTGCCATGAGATAAGTTTGGTTTTGTTATTTACCGTTACTGGCAAATGAAATTCCATGTCCCCTAAATTCATCCATGTTGAATCCTATTTCATTTTAACAACAAAAAGGAACATTATTTGCTGTCTGGAAACTGCCCACAGGAGCCTGTATCTCACCAATCAAGAGGCCAAAAGAAATGACATGACATGTATTCATCTACTCAGTGGTTTAATGTGAAAATGTTCTTGGGGTGAAGAAAACCCACGCTTGGAACACCAAACAGCCTTTCCGGGTTTTCTGACTCAGTGTTTGATCAGTGTTGTCCGGAATATTTTGCTAATGGTTGAGTTAGAGCAGTGTGCACTGCGACACTCTTACACTGGATCCTTCTTCAGGGAGATCCATTCGTCAAGGACCACTCTTGGCTGCATCAGTGTGTTCATTCAACTTTTATGACTGCTGTCTTTGGTCTTTCTCAGGAAGATGTTTTTCTTTCCCATTCAGATCATTTTATTCTGAGTTTCTCTACTTTACCAATGCTTCTTAATAACCTGCAGCTTACAATGATTCAAATTGATGGTTGAAAAGAAATCTACTAATTAAAGAAAAAACTACATCTCCTTTTCTTTTCTAGATTTGATTGGCCATATTTGTATTTTACTTTGTGGTATCATTTTTCTGGTACTCTTGCATTGAACAGTAAAATCATTAGCTTTAAATTGTGTTCCAAATTGTTTTTATTTTTGTGTGTGTATGTGTAGAATATAGAAATAAACAAGTCTTAGAACAATTTGCAGTGAGTTATAAAGTTATTAATGGGAAACGGTGTTCCCACTGGCATCTCATGTCCCTGTACGTCCTATTTAAAAAAGCATATACAGAAACAGACACGCATAGTCTTGGATCAACATTTACAATCTCTCTTCTTTTTCTTTCTAATCAGACTACCTGTTTTATGTTCAGGATCTTTAAAAAGCTCGTGGAAAGTACATACATTGAAAAAGCAGACATAGATTTCAAAATATTTTCGTATCAAAATAATTATTTAATTTCATTTTCCCCTGAATTTCTTGAAGCAAGCTGTAATCTAGACATAAAGTCTTGAATGAATACTGGTGAGAAGCATGCAGCCATGTTGTACAGCACAATCAGACAGTGAAGAAGTTGGGATTACCTTAGGTACACTGAGTGAGGAATCATTAAATCCTGTAGCTGCATTAGATCAACAACCTGATTGTACAAGGCTTGATCAACAGGTTAAAAATAGAATCCTGTGCTTTCTTCTCGGTGTAGACATGTCAAACAACATATTGCTGCCTGTTGCATTCCCACACTCCTGGGCAGCTGTTTCCTCAGACTTTACTATCTACCACAGACCCAGACCTGGCCATCTAGTTATCCCCCTAGTATTTTTTCTTACACTTTTTGAAAAATGGGCTTAGTATGTGTTCAGGAATGACACACAAAAATATGCATCACTGTAGTCTGTATGTTTTCTTTTTCTCCTTTAGGAGTTCTTGGGGCAAAAGCAATTTCAAGAAGGACAAAGGATTTTTAAACAGAAGAACCTGAACTCAAAATAACTCTCTATCATGTATTATAATTATCAATATATATTTTAACATTTTGTATAAGATGGAAGTATTAGAATCTATCTCAAGACAGGTTTTATGAAATGCATAACAGGTATTTAAGAGGTTAGTTTGGGACTACCGTTCTATGGAAGACAATTCTGCTTATTACCCAACTTTCAAAAATTCATACCACTTCTCTTTAAGAAACGGAGTTGGCTCTTAACATTGACTTATCTGGAAGGAAAGCAAATCTTTATAGTGGATCAATCCCTATTATGAACACATTTGTGCTCACCCCTTCAAACAAAACTTAAGTCTGTGTGGAGCCAAAGATAAAGCTTGGTATATAATTAGTTCTCAGAAAATAAATGGAAGGGTTCTGTTTGTTTTACTAAAAGGAAGTTAACAAATGCCATAAATTTTGACAGTACTCAAAATACACAGAAGACTTGGTTTCCAGATACTTCAGTACATTTCAAATATAAATACTTAGAATATAATATATTTTCAAAAGCAGAATAAGTTGACAAAGATGGCTTTTCTTTCTTAGCTTTTGTGTGTGTGTGTGTGTGTGTGTGTGTGTGTGTGTGTGTACGGACATGTGTGCTTTTCATTCAGTTTGAAAAATCCTGCTTGTGTCCTTGGAATAAAAGAATCTAAAAGTAGGGTGTAACAGAAAATGTTGGAGGATTTATAGACTCAGGTCATAAGGCTTCCATTGTTTTCTATTATCTAGTACACATTTAATATAAAACTTTATGGGAAAAAGAAAAAAAGGCATCCATATTTACATTCACAAGTTTGTTATAACTTTTGTGATACAAAGAATGTATGGCAAGTAATTTACAAATGATAAGGTATATAATTATATATGTAGAAATTGTATACATCTTTGTAATTTCAATCTCTCTTGCTATGTCTTGCAAAATTCACCCCATTTCTATAATTCTATCACTAACAACAGACCCACAAAAATCAATCTACAAACAAGTGCTTGGTTATTATTCAGTTTAGCAGAGAAATAACTCATGTGATTCACAGATGAGCACAGTTAGAATATGCACACAAGTTAATATTGTCATTTATGAGTAAGATTGAAAAAGATGAAGCAATGGAGTCACAACTTTACTCATTCATCAATAATGTGGGTGACTTCTTTGCTAAATTGGATGGTAATTTTTGAATACTCAAAATTTCCTCAACTTATGTTACAATGTAAGTTCTAGACCTAATACTTCTTGAAGTTTAACCTGCATTATTAATTTGTTCTCAATAACATTCTTACTCTTACTAACAATACCTGTTGGTAGCATTTGCTAATTTCAATGATGCAAATGCTTTCTCTGTGGTTGATTTCAAGATGCCAAGGTGTCAACACATCTGGGAAGATATGGGCAGTGGAGCATCATTATATTGTATTCTCTTCATACAAATAAAACAAAGAGAAGAAATAATAGTAATTTCCACAAAAACAATTTGCAAACAGTGAGTTTTGCATACTGTATTTCCTTTGGGTTTAATAACTTTGAAATTGTAAATGCATGCATGTACATTATTTTTATCAATGGCCATGTTTTACAAACAGCTCATAAAACTTCTAAATATTTAATAATTGGCTCTGGGATGGCACCAGCACACCCCTTAATAACACTGGTTAAATTGGGCATGTCTAACTTTAATGAACTTTGAGAAACCACTACAGCTTTCCCCCACAAAATTGGGCTGATTTTGCTCTTAGCAGTCACTTCTAGAATAGAAAACAATAAACTGGTTTTGGTGTCTTAGTAGCTTGCTCAAAGTCCACAGTGCTGGGCACTCTCCCTCTACATAGTCTTCGATTTGCCAGTGGCTACTATGAACAAAGAGGTTTGGCAGTGACAACTCTCAGGTTCCTACCTGAATTCTGTTCAAGATTTTGGTCCTAGAAGCTCTGCCTTATGGTGTTCAGTTATTTTCCCAAGAAGGAACAGATTCGATTTGCTTAAAAATACCCAAGAAAAGTCTTGGAAAAAGAGCCTGATCGTATCTTGGGAATCACACACACACACACAAAATGAGCCCTTGGAATAGCAACACTGTATGTTTAGTCATGTAAAATCCAGTACATTCATAACAAACCCATCATACACAAGAGTGCCGTAAGGCCCTAGTAGAGAGGGAACAGTGAGTGAAATAATCCAGGGAGACTTCAGTTCAAACAAATCCTGTGGCTCGTCTACAAAACAAACATGACCTAATTTGTAACGGGAATCAGCACAAAGTTTTAAATTTATATATGCAAAATAAATGAAATAATAAGGTAATTATCCTACGTAAGTCAGGATTTTTGAAAATTACAAAATATTCACATGACTGAAACAAAAGATTTTTCACTTTTATTATCTGGTTACATTTCCTGCATACCTGCTTTAATGTCTGACTTGGCAGGCCCTGGGAATAAACCAAATGTTAGGAAATTAATTACTTAGGTGGAAAATGTTGACTGGTAAGATGCAATGGGTGAGTCTGTGATGGATCTGAAAATAGCAGCTTTCCTAAAATGCAGTGGGATATATGCAAATTAAAATGAACACCATGCAGAGATGAAAGACCTTCAAATTTCATCATAAGAATAATACAGTCCGGGCAATATTAGCTTTCATCCTCAGAATATAAAATCCTGAAGGGTACCAACTATGGTAGAACATACAGGAGGTGCAGAATGGTGGGGTGATTTAGGTCTTTCCTTTGGACAATATACACAAAATTGGCCAAGATGTTTCCCCTCTAGGCCAGAATCCTGATCCAGAGACAAGCCTGCTCCACTCTTACATGATTCAAAAATATCCCCTGATTATCACATCATAAGGCAGGTTTTCCTAAGTGTGTGTTCCATCATGGTAAAGGATGGAGGTTAATAAAATAACAAAGCAAGGAGAAGTACAAGCTGAGATCATTATGGGAAGAAGGAGTAAATAGAAGTACTATAAAGAATAAATATTCAAAGAACTGGCTCTCAAAAGCATCATATACTTTAAGGTACATAATTCAAAGATATTTGGGAACATTTGGATATTTAACTAAACTTTCAAGTGTCATTGGTTGTGAAACATGAGTTACAAACTGATGAAAAGGCAGAACAAGAACACAGTCGATGCAATTTGCCGTAGTTGGAATCTGGTCCCCCTGCTCTTTAGTACTATATTTTCCTTGAGCTTCTGTTTCATCATCTTTGAAATGGGAATAATCATAACATGTGTTGCAAAAAGGATCAAGGAAAGTGTGAATTAAGTACTCAACATAATAGATGCTACTTTCTGGGATTAGAGTAGAGACACATACATTTTAAACGTTTCAAGGCTGTCAGAACTATTTGATAAACCATATGTGTGAAGAACGAAATATTCAGTCACATAGGTATTTGGAAATCTCACAGTGTTTTCTTAATGAGAAACCATGATGCTTCAATAGCTCCTTTGCAGGACCGGTATATTAGGGTACTTTCCACAGAAAACACTAGCCATTCTCCATTTTCCATTTTGATTAGCAACCTCCACTTTTCTAGCTGCAGAAGTCGCCGAAAGGGACTTACGGGCACTGGGTTCACGACTTAGAAAAAATTCTATGGAGTAAATAAAACAGCGTTGATTTATATGGCACCTGCATATTTTATCTCTGCATACAGATAAGGGCTCTTAAAACAGCATCATCACACCTTGGCTGGAAATAGACTGAGATTTATATCAAAATCTTAACCTCAACACATCCATATTAAAGAATTATCAGCTGTTGTGGAAACAAGATGACAGCATGGCGTCTTTTCCTATGCAGGAATCACTTATTTTTTCCAGCAGAACTGATCAGCAGCATTTCTCAGCACCCTCCCTGACTTCACAACTTCTTTGAGCTTTAAAACCATGCTGTGCACAACTCTGCTTGTGTTTTCCTCAACATTTCTGCCTCTTTTCTGTCCTTCTGCTGCCACTCCAACATGAAAACCAAATTTAAGGAAAATCACTCTTGGAGTTTGCCTAAATCTTTCCTTATTCCCAAATGATATCGCATAGAGTTTTGTTAAAAGAAATGAGGGCTTGGCACAGTAGCCTAGTAGCTAAGTCCTCGCCTTATATGTATCAGGATCCCATTGGGCGCCGGCTATTGTCCCAGCTGCTCCACTTCCCTCCCAGTTTCCTGTTTGTGGCCTGAGAAAGCCCAGGTTCTTGGTATCCAGCGACTACATCGGAGACCCAGAAGAAACTCCTGGCTCCTGGCTTAGAATTGCCTCAGCATTGGCTGTTGAGGCCACCTGGGGAGTAAACCAGTAGACTTTATCTCTTCTCTCTGTAAATCTGACTTTCCAATAAAAAAATAAATCTCTTAAATATATGTAAGAAATGTGTTCCTTCATTTTTCTCAGGAATATTTTTTAAAAATGGATGAATGCATGTTCTCTGGTCAGCAATGTTGATTTACTTCATCAGAAGCAGCGTATGAAATTAAAATGATTCTGAAGACTTTTGTGCTCTTGCAAGTCACTGGCTTTGTTTTCTTCTTAGAAGAAACCAGGACGCAATGTCAACAGCCCCATGAAGTCTGACACTGGTGGCACAGTCAGAAAGGTTGCAGGAGAACAGTCGCTCAGGACAGAGTCTTAGCTGAAGTGTTGGTTTCCATTCACTCATCTCAACCACTAGAGAAGAGAGTTTCTCAAAAAGTTCATAAAAAAAGGAATTTTAAAAGGCAAGTTTGAGAACAAAGCATTTTGAAACCTGTGCATGTCTTTCCATGAACTTTTTGAAGATCTCTGTTATGGAGTGGATGTCCAAATTCCTTTACACCAAAATGTATTCTTTAATTCTATTTTTCCCAACATTTTGAAGTGCTCTTATATTTTTAGTAATTGAATGCCAACCTGTAGATTCTTCCTGAAATGTTCCTTCACTGTTTAATCGATTAGAAAAACTCAAACTTGTCCACAGGCTGAAGAGCTACTGTAAATCAGTTTATAGAATCCTTGCAAGTCCCACAGAGGCCTACAGCTGGCCACTGACTTGCATGCGACACTAGAGGTCGGAAGGTCTGCCTCTAGACATGACAGTGCTGCGTGTGGACACACACACACATTCATAGGAAGAAAGAAGAGGAAAAGTCGAAGACGAAGGAGAAAGGAGAGAGACAGAGCAAGTAAGCACCACCCCTCCAGACCACAGCAGCATCGTGATCCCTCTGGTAATGTTACCCAGTTTTGTTTATCATGAAAAGATCCCATTAATGCCTCAGTCCTATCAAACAGCAGACCACGTCCATGAATGGCACCTATCAGAGCCCAGGGTAAATCCAATGATTAGAGGGAATTCACCAAAGGGCCTTTGTAGCTGAGAAAAATGCCTACTCCAGAGAGGAATGCAGAAAATTCCTGGGAGCACAGGCCCTTCTTTGTTGGCAGTCTGGCGGTATTCTGGAGCAAAGAAAGGGACAAAAAATGGGATCTCAGATGCAATGAACATTTGAAGAAAATAGTTTTCAAAGACCTCCTTGAAACATTCTTTTTAAAAAACCTTCAAAAAGAAAAAAAAAATTAACACTGATAGAACTATAGAGTTTCTACCCAAACCACCATTTTATAGTATTGCATAGCCATGGAGATGCTCTTTAGGAATATAGCTTTAGTTAGATCTCCTTTGTCCTGCTGAGTTTCCTGGTTAAACAGTAAGCCCAAGTTAAAACTTAACAGAGAAGAAAACACACACACACAACCTCAGTAACCTCAACTTCACAGACAGAATAAACTGAGAGCCTAACATAAAAGGATCGGGCAAAGAAACAAGAAGCATCTGACAGTAAATTGAACGAACCCACCATCCTCAGGACAGAACAGAGTAAAGGACACTGCGATATCACCATGATCCACATGCAGACACGACTAGTCAGAAACAAATAGGATGAAAAGGAAAGTTAAGGCATAATCACTTTAAAACTCAATCAACTCTACATTTACACACTAATGCACACAGGAACAATGATGGTTTGCTGAGAGTTCCTAACACACAGCAAACGGAACATGCCTGCATTGTTTTCACCAAATAGCCTCCGTCTACCAGGGCACCCAAAGGAGTGCCAGGCCCACTGTACCCTCTTAATAAAATCTTTTGTTGGGTGGGAAGAAGTTGACTTAAGAGGGAATGAGTCAGAACCTGAAGGTACAAGGGCTTTTTAAAAACCTAAAGTTTGGGTAGTTGTCAGCCAGGTACTCGGTACATCTGAGTTTCTCATTTTTCTCAAAAGGGGTTTTCTCCCTTCTTCCCAAACAATTTTAATGACTTTTCTGCACAATGTGCCCCTAAGTGCAATACCTTTCCTCATAAATCTTATTATAGACTTACTTTATGTTCCATTTTTAATGTTTTGCTGGGTTGAAAGAGAAGCAAAGTAATAATCATGTAATTCTGGTTGAAGGTTTTCCTCCCTTTTTCTCCTAGACTGAAATCTAATAAAATATTATTTATTTGCATCTTTGGAGAGCCATTCACTAACATTTTCAAAACTGCAGTAAAGTGGTTGCAAAGGTGGTGTCTTTATTGCTTCGCAAATGTTGTTCATTTTACTATTTGTTTTAAATGCCATTTTACTGGTACCAGTGGATTTGCATTATAAAGCGGTATTAAGATGCTATCTGGGATATACACAACAAATACAAACCTGGGACTGTGCTTTTCCAAACTCACTGCTTGTCTGCCCAGATGACCAATATAAAACACTTCTCCCAGACTTCCCTTCAAATAATTGAGCATACAAAATAGTGGGGTTATTGCATCACTGTTTATGGCCAACCCTGCCCTTTCTAAGAGTTACTCCAATAAGTCTCTACCTGGGGGTGTACTCCCATAAAGTTCATACATCTGTGCACCAAAAGGGAGAGGTCAATTTTACTTTTGCATCATTAAATATATAGTTTTGCAAACACTAATGAATACATTTCTTTCTCAGCATACACGATGGCCTGAAAAACAATTGGCATACTCTCCTGATGCATTTTGCAAACTTCCTCTTACGTCTGGGCTGAAAAGGCTTTATTATTAGCGTTCTTATGAACTAAATGCTGAGTTTTGCCAATGTAAGAAAGATCCATTTAGAAGAAATGTCCAGAGCACAAATAAATTTAAGCACAGAATGAAATAAATGCTCCAGAATAAGTCTGTTCAGGATTGCCTATAAATGGAGTGTACCTCTCCACCACTATAGACTTCTCTGAAATCTTGCCAAATGCATAAATCCTGGAAACATCTTCTAAGAGATAAGAATGAGCTTGGAAAATGGATCATCAAAGAAATATGCAGTACCAATAAAATAAACCACACACATACACGTACAATTTTCATTTAGCAGATCCTCTTTCACAAATCTAGCAGATGGAAGAGTTTTAAGACTAAATTTTTTGAACTGTAGTCTGCTTTTCTATTTGAACTGGAATCCTTAACATATTTTTTTTTTCAAAAAGTGCTGGATATAGTACAAACACCAGAGGCATGTAACTGTGCTCATGTTAAGTTGGCCAATGAAAGGAGGAAGGATTGTGAATTCAAAAACATAACACCTATTGTGAGCTGTATCATTTTTATCCCTCTATATAATTTTTATAATATTACAATACTTTAAAAAGCAAGTTAATAATAACATAACAAAAGTAGTGCTCCAGCGAATGCATTTTTGGGGTATTCCCAAGAAAACAACCAGAACGATAAGGTGACCTGTGAAGACTGGACTCCAAATGGAGGGAGTCTTTCAGTCTTGTCTCTCATCTTGGAAGACTTGAACTATTCCAATGTCTTTTCCCCTTTAGGAGGATCATTTATTTACTACTTATTTGAAAAGGAAGAGGGACAAACGGAGAGAGATCCTTCTTGCATCCACTGGTTCACTCTCCAAATGCCAACAGCAATCAGAGCTGGACCAGCCTGAAGCTAGGAGCTGAAAATTCAGTCCAGGCGTCCCACAATGGTGACAGGGACCCAACTACTTGAGTCATTACCTACCACCTCTGAAGGTGTGCATTAGCAAGTATCTGGAACTGCAAATCGAGCCTGATACTACATTATGGAAAGCAGACATCCCAAGCGGGCATCCTAATCTCCGCAGGAAAGAACTGTCTCCATCTTTCCCTTTTTGATGTTCACCCTCCAAAAACCAGACCAATAGCATCTTTTCCACTTGGCTGCTAAACTCCTAAAATCTCAGCTGACAGAACTCTTCTCCTGGAGATCATCTTACCAGCGTTTACCAGATAGCCCAGAGGCAGGGTGTGGCAGAAGAGGCAGGTTAGGAGTGTGTTTCTGAAGCCCTATAAATGTTCTCTAAGCATGAAAAGCTCAGAAAAGGAGGCGGTTTCAAAAATGAGCTCTGCTCTGCATCCATTTACAAATACTAACATACAAGCAGATCCAGTGCTGCTTTTTTGAAAAAAAAAAATTCTCACATTTCAAACTTATGCACCAGGGAACAAAAAACCGAATCACTTTGAAGCAGCAAAAACTCTATGAAAAGAGGTTATTTGCTCTTTTTCAATGTAGTCATTTGGCATCTCTTTTGCGGTGTTGGATTCTGGAGGGCCCTTTCCCAGACAGTCTTATCACAAAACTTTTAAACTGTGACCACACCTTGGTGAAGAGACAATGGACATGCCTATGAATGAAGAAGGTCCTGCTACAGCCTTTAAAAATCCTCCTGTATTAACAGCAATTAGAGAGTTGAGCTGTAATTTCACTCTTCTTCATGCAGGACCTTGCCTCACCTTCAACAGGAAATGGGGGCTGAGTCAGCGGGGCATGACTATAATGGGAGTTAGTTGACCGGGATACAGTGTAGCCATCAGTATAAATCTGTCATAGACACACTCACAGAGGAAGAGGGACTTCCACACACTGCAGTTTTTACACTTTTTGATGTAGATACAGACTTATGGCACATGGGTAGCAGAGGGCCTCTGAGTCAAAGGGGTCCTGTGAATGAAGGCCATTCTGTAGGCTTCCGCCGGCTCGAAAGAGCTGTACATTTATAATTGTGCCTGAAGGCACCTCCCTTCCAGCCCCAGGGCGCAGCACCATTTGGTTGAAATAAAACAAGGACTTTTTCTCAATAGCTGGCTAGCTCCTAGTTATAAGTTTTAAGAAGAGGATGAATGGATGGAGAACTTCCGAAGTGATCAAAACATGTTATGCCCAATTTTCAGAGACCCTTTTGCTCACTGTCCCATTGCCACTTATCAGGTTCACACGAGGAAGATGAAGGTTGCTTTGACAAATGCCCTTGTTTCCTTACTCACCCAACACAGACAAATCTTTCATCAAAACACTTAGGAATGATCTGACTGAGATGTTACAATAAAAACATGTTAGGCAAGACATGAAAAAAAAGAGTCAGATACAAGTCAACGGAAAAAGAATAAAGCAGCTTAGAGTTGGTGTTAATGAATTTAAAACACAATTTCAAAGCATCCTTAATAGAAGATTTCCTCCGTGCAGCCAGCATCTGATTCAGCGAGTGACTCAAGCAATCAAATCACAGTTGGGATGACTCTCATGGTGCTGGCAGGCCAAGTTCAATATTTTCCCTGTGAGGCATGCCTGTACTATAAAAAGAATGTGCTGTTTGCAAATGAGTGTCTCTGCTCTCTGTGTCCTGGCATCAGACGCTATGCTAGCCCTCCTGCCACATTTTGAGAGTACAGTATGAATCACAATCATGTGACGAGCCCCTCCTTGCCAAATTCCCTCACGCTGCTACTACGCTGGTGCGTTCCCTCTTAGGTTTCTGCCAGCAGCCTCTGTCGCCCCGCCAAGACCATGGCTCTAAGTGTCGGTGGAGAGGCACGGCGTCCCACGCCAGACTCTGCTGTGAGTAGATGGCAGGGGAGGGAGGGGCTTTGTTACAAAAACTGTAGTCACTGAACTGACAAAGTGGGCCAGAGGGCATAAAAGTCAGATAAGAGAAGGTGGACCAGGAGACAGGATGCAACACGCCGGAAAGGAACTGAGGCCTCTGGAGGGTCACTTTTGTTGTGCCAGCATAAGGTTAGGCTCTCTATATTCATGCTCTCCCTTATTCTTCCTGGGAAAACATTTCCCTAGTATGTGTGATAAACTGAGAGCCACAGTGACGGAGGCCTGTGGGTAAAAGCAGGTGGAATCCAAGCTGGGGTCTCTGCCTCTTTCATCTCCCCCATCACTTCTGATTCTCAAACCTCATACTTGGAGAAGGCAGTATACTGCTCTTTTCCTGCCTTGCGCCTTCCACTGTCTCCTGAGTGTCCCTAATGCCACTTCCAAATATCCTTGCTTAGGAAAATATTTGTCAGCCAGGTTAATAGCCATAGGACCCATCTTGCAGAGCCCAACAGTCACCCCCCAGTGCCGCCCCAGGGTCACAACAGGAACAGGGAGTGTGTATGGAAGAAAATATTATTGTAATTCAACATCATGAATCACCACTGATGGAGCCACTCAACGTTTATCCCCTACTTACATCTGTATTTCCTTTGTGTTCCTTTATTGCTGTGGTTAACTACAGATTAATCAACTGGCCAGTTTTCTGGTTGAGTTTTATGTAAGCCTTGAATTGTCTGGCCCCTAAGAGGCAGAGACAGATAGGGAAACCAGGAAGCTCTCTGGTTAAAAAGCTTGGCCATCCCAGTTTTCCAGAACGGCTTGTTAGATGCAAGGATTTGGCATCAAAACTGTGTTGGAGGACCCAAGCTTTTCTACTTTACGTGAAAAAGACAGCTTGTGGGCCCAGCACGGTAGCCTAGTGGCTAAAGTCCTCTCCTTAAATGCACCAGGATCCCGTATGGGTGCTGGTTCTAATCCCGGCGGCCCTGCTTCCCATCCAGCTCCCTGCTTATGGCCTGGGAAAGCAGCGGAGGATGGCCCAAAGCCTTGGAACCCTAAACCCACGTGGGAGACCAGGAAGACGCTCCTGGTTCCTGGCTTCAGATCAACTCAGCTCTGGCTGTTCCGGCTACTTGGGGAGTGAATCAATGGACAGAAGATCTTCCTCTCTCTCTCCTCCTCTCTGTATATCTGACTTTCCAATACAAATAAGTAAATAAATCATTAAAAAAAAAAACAGCTTGTTCCAGTGGATGGCAAAGAAAGGCAGAGGAAGGAGCGACAGGCTGAATCCGCAGGCGGCACACAGAGGCAGCACTAAAGTGTCCCTCTGGGTCTCAACCCAACCCCGGGACTCAGCTTGTTTCGGACCTCTGCTCCACTAGAAAGCAGGTGGGTTGTGGGGGAGAGATGATGCCAGTTTTCATGGCCTGTGTTGCTAGTTTGAAATGTTTGTGTAAAACGAATGCTTCTTTTCCGTTCCTCACCCCCTCCAAAAAAAACCACTGACATGTCAGGCAGCGTAACCGAAATATAACATATAGACGTATGTTAAACAATATTTTGCTTGTTTATGTCTCGACCAAGGCACAGGAATATTTGAGTATTACTGAGTTATTAAATAAGATTTTGCAAAAGCTGAAAATCAATCTCCTGAATTTATATAATCCTTGATCTATTCAACAGGTGTAAGCTGTGCAGCTATTATGGCTCAGGCACAGTACTGAGAGCTCAACATAAAAGACATGCAAAACACAATCTCTCTCCTATTGCAGCTGAGCACGTTGGGATAATGCAACGTTTCCAGTGTTGTACTTAAAAAGTGGCCTTTAGTGGGCAAATACTATCTTCAGAGTATTCACTGGGGGGACTTATACCTTGCTAAGTGTTTTTCTGATAAAATCAACCTAGAGGAATATGTTAGGAAGACAGGATAGATTTAAGGCAAATAAATCTATCCCGAATAGATTATAAGGCCAAAATAAGGCAAAAGCATTTCTCAGAGTGATCTGCTATGTGAGTAGGGCTGGAATGTAGAAGGAAATAGGAATAAAGTCTGACAACCCTGAAGGCTAGCCACGGTACCTGGCTTAGGGATTTATTAGCCGTGTTGTTCTCCAGCAAGTCATTGCATCTCTCTGTACCTTGGTTTCCTAACAGTAGAACAGGAATGGTAACAGGATCTACTTCAGAGTTATTATAAGAAAGAAATAGGATTATCATTCTCAATAGCAGTCCAGACACTCACTTTCCGGTGACCTAAAACTCCTTCAAACTAAGTCCAAATCTGCTTAACTCAGAATCCAACAGAGTTGCCATTCTACTAAGGTGCAACATTCTGTCCTGCACCTTGCTGTCTTCATGTAGGGCGTTTTCAATTATTGTTCTTAGAAAGGGACCTCTATAGAATATTCAATGGTTTTCATCTTTGGCTTATTTATTGAGCATCCATTCACTATTTCCTGTATTAGGCAATTGGTAAACATCCACAACATATCTGAATATTCTTGATTTAGTGCTAAAAATCACTTGTCAAGAAAGAGAGATAACACTGGCAGCTCCTGATGTGCCAAGCTTTGTTTGATTAGCAGGAAAAGTCTTTTTTTTTTTTTTGAGTTTGAGAAAAAAATGAATCACTATTAATCCTTCATCAGTTATAGCAATAAATCTTACCAAAATTCGATTGAAAGAAATCTTAAGTATCTTGCTGAAGAGTAAAGTATATGTGATTGGAGGAATAAAAAAGTTTAGCAGATTAGTATTTCTTTTAGGAAATGTTTAACACTTTGGGGTGGAGTAGCTAGAAATTTCCTTTGAACTTAAGGATATCCCTTGGCCAGTTCTGTACTTGCTTTCCTTGCTTGAACACCCCTTTGCTGTCTTTTAGCTAGTCCCCTTCCTAGAATTGATGGATTAAGACGGAGGCTGCACCAGCTCCCTGCCTGTAGCCTGGGAAAGCACAGAGGATGGCCCAAAGTCTTGGGACCCTACATTCATGCATGAGTCCCAGAAGAAGTTCCTGGATCCTGACTTTGCATCAGCTCAGTTCCAGCTGTTGTAGCCACTTGGGGAATGACCCAGCAGATGGAAGATCTTTCTTTCTGTAAAAAAAAAAAAAAAAAAAAAAAAAAAAATCTGCCTTTCGAATAAAAACAAATAAATGTTAAAAAAAAAGGGGGGGGGTGCACTAAAGAGAGAAACCTGGACCTTCAACCTGAAGGGAAATGTCAACTCTGAAGGAGTTTGAGTACAGTCTCCACTCAACATCTGGACTTCTTAAACCTCTACCTCTAGTCAGTGAACATTTTTAAGAATGAAAGAGACTAAGGAACTAAGATTATATATAGACCAGGCTTAACAAGTCTGACTTTTTTTTCTTGATTCAATTTAGCTAGTAATTTACCTCAACAAAAAAAGTGAGATTTTATGGTGTAAATACTTGATATCCACAAGTCACATTTTAACATAATTTTGAAACCCTGAGTCTCAATTTACAGATGGTAGTTATAAAGATATCTTCTTGTTGTGGTGATTATTTGGACCAAAAATATGGGAAGGATACCCGACTTTCAGATTCTTTTTAAGAAAGAAAACTGGTTTGAGCTCCTTAGTATTTGCTGTAAGGTGTTTAAGTGAGGCTATTGCCTTGAAGCAAATGATTTTCCTGTGTGTTATTTATTCTCTGGGATTGTACGCATTCCAGATGACATCACTAGGGCTGCTAGTACAGAAGAAAATAAGCAAATGAGACACATATTAGCTCATGTGGCAAATCACCGGGTTTGCCAAATGGAAAAGAACAAAAACTTAGAGGAAAAACATTTTGTTTTCAATCTACAAGGATATTAATAAAACTCAAACCCAGCATTCTGTGGTTACATTTCCCAGGAAGAAGAGTGTCTTCTGGCCAAAAGAACATAACAACAAACTTTTGTATCTGGGAAATATGCATCTCATGATATCACTTAAAAACCCACGGTTCATCATAGACAAAGCTGAAAACATGTTGCTCTGAAATTTGGGCACCAAGGGAAAAAAAACTGAGAATAAATTCTACCTAAAATAATCTATAATTTAGAGTAAGTAAATTAAATGAATGTAACTGGATATAGATTAAATCCAAAATCTTTTCTAGATAAGATCCTAAGGAGCAAGCAATAAGTCACTATTATATTGCTTAAAAGAAAACAAAGGAGCAGAATATGAAAAAAATTTTTGGAAGAAAAGGCTTTCTGCACAAAAATAATTTATATACACTGGAGAGAAATGAAACAAGCAATTTACACTAACAAATGTCATCTAGAAATTAAATTGGAGGGACCAGAGAAGATTAAGCCACCTCCTGCAATGCTGGCATCCCACATGGATGCTGAATTAAGTTCCTGTTGTACTACTTCCAATCTAGAACTCTGCTAATGTGCTTGGGGAAGCAAGGCAAGATGGCCCAAAGTGCTTGATTCCACCAACACCCACATGGGAGGTCTGAATAAAACTGCCAGCTCCTGGCTTCAGCCTGGCCCAGCCCTGTTTATTGTGGCCATTTGGCAGGTGAGCCAGTGAATGAAAGATCTCCATTTCTGTCTTTCCTTTTCTTTCTGTAACTGCCTTTCAACTGAATAAACAAATATTATTAAAAATACAATTGGTTGGAAAGTTGATTATGACTTAAAACTTATTCTTAAGACTTAAAACTTATTAAACCTCAAGAGACTAGTAGTACATTAATAAACAATAAACTTAGTAAACCCTTACATAATCCTATGCATTAGGTACCATTTGAATGGCTTTATACAACCAACTTATTCAACGGTCTCAACAGACATTATAATATGATGACACCACTGTCATCTTCATTGTGTAGCTGAAGCAACCAAGGTCCAAAGAGTCAAGGAAATACTTTCAAGGTCCCACAAAGTAGCTATTGTCATAAATTTTAATCCAGGAAATCTGATTCATATAATTTCAAATATACTAATAAGACAGTGAGAATGTATAGGTATGATTCCATTTGGCTATAAAAAACTATAGATATGATAAATTTCATTTAGTAAAGTAATAATTGTTAACAATTCTGATGATATCAAATTACATACAAAAGACATTTTTCTTGGAATTGTAGGTCAGCTAAGAGAAAGTTAAAACTGCCCTTGACAGCAAAAGAAGATATCACTAGGCACAAACATGGATCCTTCATTTTAAAATGTCTCCTGAAAGGCACTGGATATCTCTCAAAACATTACAAGAGACTATTTTTCCCAATTTTCCATTCTTTCTGAATTTTGTCCTAAATAATACTTACTATGAAAGGGAAAATTATTTCATTGATTTAAATAGGACAGAATTTATTTGGAAACCAAGATTGTTCACTGTAAATTTTTCTGGAAACAAGTGCAAATTGAAAACACTAGCCTTATCTAGCTCTTAATTTATGGGACAAACAGCAACACATGCTGAAGTAAAGTTAAGGTTAAGGTTAACATTAAGGGGCATGTAAGATATAACACAATGAGACTCAGAATATAAGCACACTTACTATTTTTTGTGGTCTTTTAACAAGTTAACTTTTCTAAGCTCCACTTTCCTTAACATGAAAGTGGAGGCTATTGGGTGGGTTGATGCAGAAATTAAATGATGTAAGGTAATTTGGATATTTTGTGCAAAACCAGACATCCAGCAAGGCCTGAATGAATGGTACCTATTGTTTCAGCATTATCTTTACTAAGTGACACGCAACCAGTTAGTGGCAGAACAAGCATGTGAATAGTAAGTCTGATGAACTGAGTCCTTGAAGCCCTTCTCGTGCGACTGAGGAGACAAATCACCTACCCTCAGCGTTTTCTCCAAATGTGCTCTTATTGATCACCTCTTCCATTTTTACACCCCTAGAACAATCCCTTAGCCTTTCAAGAGCTCTTTTCCATCTGCATACAACTTTGAAGCTGAACTTTTAAAATTCAGGAGGCTTCCTAGGCACATTCACAAAGAGGAGAAATGTAGGTACAGGAAATCTGAAGGATATTTCCTCACAAGAAAGCTCTATAACCTGCTCTCTCTTGAAAAGGGGAGGTAAGCTGGCCACTGGATTTAACACTTGAGCATCAAAACCGGACAGAATCATGCAATCAATCTCATCTTAAGTCAAGTGTGCTGAATGCTCCTTGTGAAAAGCAGCCTGAGTTTCCCTGGGGCTGGCATTGTGGAGAATCATGGGTAAAGTTGCCACCTACAATGCTGGCATCTGGTATGGATGCCAACGTGTGTCTCAGCTGCATCACTCTGATACAGCTCCTTGCTAATGCACTTGGGAATGCAGAGTAAGATGGTCCAAGTGAGAGACCTGATCGAAGCTCCTGACTCAGCAGTTGTGGTCATCTGGGTAGTGAATCCTAGTGGATGGAAGTAACTAGGGTTCCTTTTTATCTCTCTTCCCTCTCTGTAACTCTTTCAAGAGAAATAAACAAATTAAAAATTTTTTTTTTATTTTCTAAGAGATCAGGCACTTAGAAGCAACATTCTGGTTTCCTGCTTCACTTGAAGTTTAAACCTTTGGTTCTTCTTTTTTAAGAAAACAAAACCAAAACAAAACTCTGTCTTTGAAAGACAGAATTACAGAGGAAGATATGGAAAGAGAAAGAGGTGTTTTGTTTGATAGTTCACTCCCCGAATGGCTGCAGTGACCTCAGCTGGGTGAGTCTGAAGCCAGCAACTTTATCCGGGTTTCCCACGTGGGTGCAGGGACTCAACACTTCTGCCACCTTTTGTTGCCTTCCCAGGTGCATTATCAAGAAGCTGAGTCAGAAGCGGAGCAGCTGGGACACAAACTGGTGCCTACATAGGCTGTCAGCACCTACAGTTATAGGTCTGGCCCTTGAAGCTCAAGTTCTCACTCAAATAACTCCAGCTGACATTTACTGAGGTCTTAACAAGTGGACAAGTTTGTGCCAAGCATTTTGTTTACATCTCATTTAATTCTCACTAAAACATTTTGGGGGTATTATTCTCATTTCCATTTCACAGATGCAATAACTGAAGCCCTGATTATATGTTCAGGATAACACCATTAATTAGCAGAACTGTTAAAACTCCATAGCAATGTGCAGCATGGATACCCGACAGACGTCTGTTCTAGTCCTAATTCAGCCACAACCCACCCAGATATGTCCCACCCTGCTTGGGTCTCAGTTTCCCTGCATGCCAGCCACTCTCTAAGCTTCTGTTCTGCCTGCCATTCCCCAGCCGCCTGCTGCTGCCACAGCAGACTGCTTTGTTTCCACGCTCAGCTGCCTGGGCTGGACCTCTCTGGACCGTTCCCTGCTTTGTTCCTGCTGCGGGATCTACTCCAGATGCACCCCTGGCAGTGCAGTGCAACCCAGAGCAAGGCTAAAGTGTCCTTGCAGCTTCAGTCCCTGGCCGCTGCAATAGGAACAGCTAAGGTGGGCAGAGGCCAACTGGCAGAAAGCACAGACAGAGCAGCACGTGATTCTCACAGGAACAGCAGCCAACCCGCAGGCAGGCCCTTGCCAAGCTGCCCAGCCACTCATGGACTAAGGTTGCTTTTGGCTTGCAGTCACCGGGGGTTCCCATGCTCACTTCCCTCTGGCAGAGCAGCCAGCTGGGGAGACAAACAACGGGGAGGCCAGAGGCATGGCTCCAGCCACCCAAGAGCGGCAGACGGAGATACTGAGCTACAAAGGCCACGCAGGATCCTCTTCATCTCTATATGCATTCCGCAGCACAGGCTCTCCTGGAACCTACCGGGGCTGTAGAGACAACTTCTAATCCTGTGAGACAGGGTGCAGTTGAAAGAAGGGGACTGTGCATTGTCCCAACACCTGCAGGAAAGGCCTGCTGGAGCTAAGGAGGCTTCCTTGTACAGAAGACTGAGTGTCCGTGTCCCGTCAGCCCTTGTCTCTGTGTCCCTCTCTGTCTCTGTCACTGTCTTCCTCCCTGCCTCTGGGTCATATGACTCTAGTTAGGCTACAACAGGTCCAGCCATAACCGGATATTTCCACGGCTAAGTAGCACACACGAGGATTTGTTGGAGTGGTTTTTTTGTTTTGTTTTGTTTAGCTACTCTTAAGCAAGATTGCTTCATAATCCTTTAAGTGTTTTTTAGCCAAGTCTTATTTACATACCCTGGCCAGCAAGCACGTGATTAACCAAAGGGGAGGCAGACGCTACTACTGAAAAAAAAAATCAGACGCTGTCTCGATGGAGAGATGTGAACAGCTGAAGTGTGAGGACAGCTTTCTCTTGCACCAACAACACAAACTCAGCCTCTGGGGCCCCTCAGGGATGAGGATGAGCTGCTGCTTGGATAGGGGCACAGGTGCCAACCGGATCTTATCTGTCCCTCCATCTACCACCATCATCATCATCATCATCATCTCCATTCTGGAGATAGAGCTGTAGAAGCCCGGTCTCCGTAAGACTTAACACAACAGTAGCAGAACTTGTCATTTCACAGCACTACCATACAAAGCCTCAAATATAGTGCCTTCCTACCATTTACTTACCTGTTAGAAAACAAATTAGAGTGGAAGATACAGAAAGGAAACTTAAAAGTTTTCCCTTAAATGTACTGAGGAGTCTTATGGAATAACTTTTCAGAGATTTCATCCCACAGTAAGACCACAGACCCCTGGTTATGATCATTATCATTTGTCAAACCCAAATTTTAGCATCCACTAGAAGGCGAGATGGGTTATCAGTCAAAATCTAAAAATAAAGGAAGCATAAACTCCAAGCCTTCAGAGGTGAGGAACAAGGGCTTTGTCTTCATGGAGAAATCCTTGAACATTAAAGAGGTACATACCAGAAACAAGACCAGGGGGAGCTTGACTGTAGATGGTCAGATTCTCAGACAAAACATACCACAACACACACGTCAACCTTCTCTTCCCAGCTTGTATCCTGCTATCTCATCCAGCTCCATGACCTCACACAAGCTACTGTCCTTCTAAGTACACATTTTGTTGTCTTTCATATGAAGTCTCCATCTGAGGGATTCCGACCATCCCACCTAGCTCTAGAGTGAAACACGTGTTTAATTAAATGATCAGTTAACAATGTCAATGCAGTTTTAATCTTTAAATACACAGGGCAATGCATGTCTCCTTAGTACAGAAACACCTCCTTACTATCATTTGAAAGAAATCCTTTTGACATTTTTCCCCTACTGTTTGAAAATATTATCATGCCATTAGACTCTGTGAGTGAGGAGATCTGAATGACATGGGGCAGGGGTAAGAGGTCTTCTGTGTCTGCTTTGAGATGAAATGCTTTGAAAGCGCTAGGGTTTTCCCTGTGGAAAATGTGTTTGACTCTAATATTGTCTCCAGTGATCAAGAATTAGTGTCAAAGGTTTGTGAATGGAGTTCCGGATCTGCAAGTGGCACCTCCCATCGTTAGCTGTCTACATTTTTTTATAACCACTTGCATACTTTTGGTCAACCGCTGTAAAATAAACAGTCCTTCCCAAATGTTTTTGTTTTCTTTGACAGCACAGCAATAATTCACTCGGAATGCTGTAGGATAGAGTAGCACTTTAATGCTGCTGTAAGGCTGGCTTTTTATGATTTCTATTCATCAAGTTGTTTTTAAGTTAAAAGATGCCAGACTGAAAAGGACATAAAACACTTTGGGGATATGTTATGCTTATATTTGCACTCCCTGTTCCCACCAAAATACACATACATATAATATATGTATAAACACATGTGCACATGCACACAAGTTTGGGTACATGCATACTATATATATCTTTAAGTACCCACCTAAAGTGCCTGCTCTTTTTTTGTACTTGTGCTTTTGTTTCAAACCTTAAAAGTACAACTTCTAAATGATGCTTCCATTTCATGTTCATGTAAATGATGATATAAATTAATAGTCATTCCTGACTGGAAGATTTTTGTTTAAAAATCTTCTAACATGCCCCTCTCCGGCCTTATTTGGTAAATATCCTTGATACTTTCCCTCCAAAAGAGGATCAGAAAGGAAAGAAAAAACTTTATATGTATCTTGTTTCAAATCTGTTGTAATTGGTAAAAAAAAAAAAAAATAAAACAAAAACATCTTTGTCTTTCTTGCGATGTGTAGAGGGGTTAATATGTCAGATGTACATAACAGAATAAAATCAATATGTGGTAAAGTAAAAAGAATAAAAACTGATTCTAAAAATGGCACAGTTTTTATGCCTCATTGATTAGGATACCTCTGTACAAGGCAACCCTGGAAGCCAGCTACTAAAGCTTGGACACTGTTAAGTTTCATCTTTTCTTCCATCTGAGGAATCTGTTTCCAGCCTGTACAACATGGCTTGTAACCTATGCTCTCCGACTGGCATGAATAAGGCTTGTGGTAGGTTTGCAAAGCACTGGAGTTTAATCACCTGGGCCATCTCACCTGCATTCCTTGCGGGATTAGAGTCTTGGATGCCTGGCCTGGCTGTGGGCCTCTCCAGCAGAGAGCAGTGAAACACTATCAATAAACCTAAATCTGGAAACCAGAGGAGATTCCAAGCAAGGAAAAAGTCAAAGCAGAACTGGCAGGCGCATCTGAGTTGCAAATAAACTGGGGCAACTGGGCTTGTGGGTTTTTGCAAAATGGATCTGGGTTAACAGTTTAATGTCACTCTTAGCAGTATTCCCTGTGTTCGGACAGTTATCGGTCTGTCTCTTTATAGTAAGGTAGCTGACACAGAAAAGAAAATGTGTTCTTTCCAAAATTAACTTAGTTTAATCCTTCCTTGACCATACTACTGCATATTTATGGATTTTACTGTTACAAGTTGATGAGGCTGCTTTCATTGGCAAACACAATGTCAGTTCTTGGATCCCCATTCCCTGCCACCTACCTTGGCAGTTCTTCAGCCATTTCTTGTTGACAGCACAGTAAAGGCTTGGTAAATCAAGTACAAGAGTTTATATAGATTCTACAAGAAACATTGCTGCAAAGAAGCATGTGGGGAAGTCTAGAAGCATAGTGCTGTGGCTCGAGTTCCAGGCGAGCCTCCTCGTGAGGATGTGTAAATGGGGCTTCCAGGTACAGTGATTTATAACATTACGCACGAATTTATTAACAATATACCCTAAAGTGTAAACACTCCCTGGACACCTCATCCTGGGCTGCAATGCCAATAGATTCTTCTCCTTGCAACCAACAATAGCATGATGACAGGATATATTAACAAATGGATATGTTTATGTTCAGCTACTCTTAAGGAAAACTATTTTCAAAAACAGAAGTCTGAGCATTTATAATCCCATGAAGTAATACATATGATCTGACCTGTCACTTTCCTCTGAAAATGATTTAATCTTTTTTTTTACAAAAATAACCGAGATCTAAAATTCCAGGCAGATGATTCATTTGTTCAGTTGAAGGGCCAGTTAAAATCTTACGCACATATGTATCACACAAACTTTTGACCAGTGTCTTAAAAAGCTCCCATTCCAAAAGTTCTTTTCTTTCTTTCTTTCTCTCTCTCTCTCTTTTTTTTTCTGTCTTCAAAGCACTGGGCTCAAATGCCAGCCTCTACGTGCAGGCTGCCAAAATACGAAGTGAAGCATGGGGCATTACACATGAAAGGGGAGAGGTCATCGTGGCACCATGCCCAAAATGCATGCTGTACAGCAGGGTGAACTTCGAAGAGACCGCTCACAACAAAGTCAGTGCGTGCTGTGCTTTCTCCCAGGGGCCAGTGCTATTCCACCTTCCCATGGGATCTCTTCCCTGCCGCTGTATCAACCATTCTCCTCCTTCTCCACCCCTTCAGAAGCTCCTCTACCACTTCACAAAACAAAGCAACACACACAACAACCTCCAAAACAGTTCCTCCAAACTAGGACACTGCCTGCATCAGGCTGATCAAGCTGCAGCCACACACCTATTGGGAAGGCTTCCCTGTGACTGAGAACAAGACAGAAGCAAAGGCCTCGGTGTCTGGGAATGCGCAGCTCTGCTGCTCCAGGTCCACGCCACATTCCACCTCCTCGGCTTTCCCCAAGGTCTCAGGGAGAAACTTTTTTCTTCCCTTTTTTCTTTTCTTTCCTTCTTTTTTTTTTCTTTGCTCTTATCAGTTCAAACAAGAACAATGAATTCCTCAAGCCCACAAGAATGTGACAAGGTGTCAACAAAGCCAACCAGGAAGGTGATGTATGGCCCACACAGCTCCCATAAATCACTTCACAACCAGAGCTACAAAGAATGAGCCCAGCAACCCAGATCCCAGGGAGCCAGTTCTCTGCACCCTCAAGCATTTGCACCCCCACACATCCACCCTCCTCCAGTTCTGACACCCACCTGTCAGCCTGGAACCACCAAGTGGACTGCTCAGAGACTCAGCCAAGGTGGTTTTTTACTTTGTATCACATACTATACATATGTGGTAGAGCACTCTATAATGTAATATGTTTTAGGGATGTGTGTTGACATGGCTTTGTTGAGAGCTGCCTGGAAAGTTCTACTAAAAGCCTTAACTTCGAGTCTTGTGAATGGCAAAAACATTTGATCTTGGGTTAACATTTGATTTAGAAAGTCGGGGCTTAAGTGCCAAAATAACTACATGTTTTCAAAATAAAATAACTACATGTTTTCAAAAACTGGAGGCAAGAAACTGTTTTCCCTGTTTTTGAGTTGATTGAAAAAGAGAAATTGAGACATATCAATTCAGAATCCCTTTCTGGGAGAGTAGGATTCGATTTTTTTTAATAGAGTGATTTGACAGGTGCTTTAACTACTCACTAAAATCAGGAGATGATGTGAATATTTATCATGGCCTAACGTAAATGCTGTATTATTGTCAAATATAGAATTTTAAAAAATATTTTTAATGTTTTAATATATCTGAGATACTCTTGATACCATGACTTGGCAGTAGAGTATTTTAATACACTGTAATTTCTAATGCAAAAGCTACTAGCAATATTTAAAGAAAATTTCTGACAAAGTTTATTACAATTTTGAATTCATTCAGTGGAAAACATGATTGGAACTTCTATAGTTTTAAAACTTGTCTTAAGTACATATTTAACAGACCAGAAAGGCTAAGTAAATAATTTATAAGCATGCATTGAAATAACACATTGACTTGTTGTAGCTACTACACTGCTATGTAGTAAGCTTAAGAGGAAAAAAGGAACATCAAAAGAAATTGTTTTGCTGAACAACACAGAAAAAGTTATCAGTCCCTATTTTTCCCTCCACCCACTTTTAAATAGCCAAGATTCTAAAAATAGCTGGAGCAACAGGAATGATCTCATTCTCTACTAACTCACTGAGCTGGTTCTCTAATGATGGTAAAAGTAATTCAAAGAAAAAAAAAAACAAATAAAAAGAACATCAACTTTCATAGAAAGTTTACAGTGGTTGATGTAAGTTCTTTGTATTGAAAAAAAGGAAGTCTGAATCCTTGAGAATCAGAATGAAGGATTCTTTGCAACGCAACACATGGTCTTTAAAATAATAAGCTGAATGTTGCTATAAATGATAAGTTCTAGGGCATACACATACATCAATTTAGAATAATGCTACTTGCCCATTGAAGAACAGATATTCAATGAAATGAAACACATCTGGCACCACCGACAACCAAGACAAACACGTAGTGAGCTACTCTGAATATGTCATATAGGACGTGAATGGAGGAGCAAAAATTCAACGTGGGGATATTGTGGAAGGATTACTTGCTATTTGACTCTTTAAATGCGAGAAGACTGAAGACAGCAAGGGAAACTAATAGGCAAGAGCAAATAGTTCAAGTGAGGGGTGATAAGGGCCTGTGCAAAGAAAACAGTAGTGGGAATGGAAACAATAGGAACTCAAAATACGTGACTGCAGACATGTTTAGGAACAATAAATGACAAAACTGTGTGAGATTGAAGGTGGAGAAAGAAGTGAGTCAAGGTGGATGATGAGACTCTCAAATAAACTAAGTTGGTCGCTAAAACACAAGTATCAGAAAGCCGACCAGGAATGAACACAACACAGTGAAAACCAGACAGCGCCTGAAATACAAGCCTGCAGATGAGCAACATGTAGACCAGCGTAGGGAGAGGGAGAAGATGCAAGAAGTTTCAAAGAGGTTTGAAGACAGATTTTTGCTCTGGAATCAAAGGAGGGCAGGTTTGTAATAGGGAAGCTTGGCTGACATGTCAGAGGTTTTGGAATAGACATCAGGATGAGGAGTGAAATTGGGCTCTTCGGATTGTGTAGTTTAGAGGCTTTGGGGTGGCCTTATTTAGGAGTGCTTCCTGTGGTGTTGGATATCCTAGAATGATGAAGAGGGTGGAAATCAGGTCACTTTAAATCAGAAGTGAATGAAACAAGGATGGAATACTTTGCGCCTTGTGCTTTGCTGCCTCCCTGACACTTTAGAGTGGTTATCAGTCTACAAAATTCAGGTAGACTGTCTCCCACCTCCTTTCCTAGGCCCAGTGACGGATAAATCCAAGAGTCATGACACAGTGGTGTAAAGCAGTCAAGCACATTGGCTTGGATCTATCATCACCTTGCATAGGAATCGCTCACAGTTTCCAATTTCCTGTGGATGGGCTGCTGTGATATCAGCACATCAAATAGAAAACTTATATACACTGTTCATAATCAAGTTATTCTGCTATCGCTAGCCTTTCTGAGGGAAACTAGCTAGGTAAGAGAGAGGTAGAACTCTCACTGGAAGAGATTTTTAAAAGAGACACCATAGAGCACATCTGACATTGTTCTGTGGAGCTGACAGTCTGAGAGTGCATTACAAATGGAGCATGCCTAAAGGAGCAATGCAGTTCTCCATCCTAAAGGGAAAGCCACACTTTCAGCATTCCCATAGGAAAGAGATATAGTAATGGATAAAACATCTTCCACCTCATTATTTTTCAGTTTTGAGAATCTAGATAGAGAACTCAAAATTCTCAAGAGAAGGGGAAAAAATATCAGGAAACAAAGCTAAAGGTTTCTTGCTTCTATTAATAAACTTAAATTGTTTTCCATCCACACACTAAAAGTAAGAAAACCATATAAATGTATCTAAAGGACCAAGATACATATTGTGATGAGTCAGCTATTTTACTAATTCTTTTAGGCTTTGCTGCTCAGATGGCCGCTGTGGTGGATTTCCATCTGCCACTCTCATATCAGAGCAGCCACAGACGACATGTGAATGTGTCCACTGAAACATTGGTTGTTGATGCTGGCACTCACATGTCATATAATATTCTCATCTCACAAAATATTACAATGCTTTGGACTTGTTTTTACTATTTAAAATGTACAAATCTGTACTGTAAATATATATTTTAAAAACGAATTGCTAAAGAGTTAATGTAGTTGATAAATACGATGCATTGATTATCAAACTACAGCTAATGATGGAAGTTTGAGGTTTTTTTTTTGTCTCTCTGTTACTTAAAAGTCTGTAAGTTTGCCATTTCCCACAATGTCCAATCTCCTTGCACCATGCAAGGCCTTTGTGACCCACCACACTGTTTAAGTTTGTGATTCTCAGGCACCTGTTACCCATGTTATGAACCTTACACACTATCCAATCCAAACTGGACGCTCTTTGTGGAACAATCTTGCATTTTTTTTATGTTGATCAGTTCCTACTTTTTGCAAGGTACAAAAGGCTCTCTCCAGGAAATTCCTCTTCCAGTTGTCCTACTAAAATCCCATTTATTCTTTAGGATTCTGCTGAAGCATCACTCCTCTCTTTTACAAAACTTACTGATATCTAGTGAGAATGCAATCCACAAAGATCGCTTTACATTTGACCAAAACCATTATCAAACCACAACCTGACAGGATACTTATAAAAGTTACATAATAAAGCAAAAGAATGCTTATAATGCTGTTAGCATAACATCTACCATGGTTGGAGTTCAAAACACATGTGAGTAATATGGGCATGTATTTCTAACCCAGACTGTAAGGTCTTGAAGCTAAGTACTCTGTTTTGTTTACTGACCCACAATCTATAACAATGAGGAAAATATATACATTTATATTTATGTTCGTGCTCAGTGTTTATTAAATAGTATTTGTTAGAATATTGAACACTGCATTCTTCACAAAACATAATCGACACTTTCAAATCTAAAGCTTCACATGAGAAGAGCTAAAAAGTTAAAATTTCCATGATATTTCTAATGGAGTTTGCCACATAGTAAAGAAAATCAAAGGTTTTAGAGTCTGAGAGACTTGAGCTAAGACTCAGCCTAACTATTTTCAAGCTGGTATATCTGTGTGGATCACTTAAATTTTCCAATATTCAATTTCTCCCTTTACAAAATGGTTAACCCAATGTGCATTTACAGTTCTATTTTAAGGTCTCTAGAACAATGGCTGGCATGTCTGGCAGGCATTTAATGAGTATAGATTAAGGATGTTAAACAAGACTGCTCTCTCTAAATGCCCCTATTCATATTACCTACAGTGTGAGCTGCCGCTCAAAGTGATTCACATCAGGATGAATATGAATGATCTTTCCTGATTGTTTTTCTTTGCATGCATTCATACAGCAGCAACCTCTAGTTCATTTTGTGGGAAAGAGCCAAGGCAGGGGAGTGTGGTTCACTATGATTTCCGATGAGTGGCCCTACAGAAGGCATCCTCTTCAACCTCTCCCAGATCAGATCAAGAGACAGCAAGGGGTGTGTGTGCACAGTGACACCAGATTAGGTTTAAGGGTCCATCCACCCATCAGGTGGGACTTTACGTGCTATGACAATTCTCATTTTCAGGTATAATCCCTGAAATACAATCACTGTTAGTTCTTTTCCACATCCTAGTTGCAACTATCATCTGACTGAGATGCTCTGATGTTACACTACATTCCTTCTCTGACTTTGCTTTGACTTATGAATGTATGTGATTCTAGTGATGGCAATACTCTGTTTCAAACGTAAAGTAATTTGGTTCAGGAAACCCCATGAAAAATTGAATCCAGGCCTACTGGGTATTGATTCAAATATATTGAATCCTAAAAGAACAATTCCTAGATGCATTCTAGCTAATATTTAAGTCAGCTGAATATCTTACAAAGAGGTTTCTGCTTCACTTATTAAAGAAGTGTGGCAGCCCACCAATGCAAATTTCCTAAACTGTATGATACAGGTAATCCGTGATAATCAATTATATTCACTTATACACAATGTATATATCATTTGGAGCAGCACTGGCAATGTGACATTGCCTATATTTTCATTTTGCTACAAATTCTTAATGTGTTTTTCAACTTCAAAAATGAAGTGATTCCATTATTCTATTAGGAATAACTAATATACATCTCTTAATTATGTAGTTGACAAGTTATTAAAATTGATATCTGTATTCCAGTAGATTCTAATGAGGATTCAGGTGAACAAATTCAGAACAGGCAAGACTGACAAGATCTGGGTTTTTGTGCTATCTCATGATTTCATAAACCATCCTTTCAAGATAAGTGGATTGGAAAACAACCACAGAAAAAGCACCAGTTACCAATGCAGTATCTGTAAGAAGAAATTCTTGCCTTTTCTGTATATTCAAGGTAAACGGTGCTTTGGACCTAAATGAAGTGACTCACAGCCTCAGTGTTCTCGTTCCTGTTTCACGTTCAGACCTAGCCAAGACTGGAACGGAATCCGACCCCTCCCTTCGTGTAATGGACTGCTTCCAGGATGATATTTAGTTTTCATCCTCCGTTTGCTCTGTAAAATCACCTACCGCTCAGAGAAGCTCTTTGACATGTTCTGAGATCTAAGAACAAATGAAAATGTCATTCTGGGGAGGAAAAAAAGGAAATCAGAACAAAGAAGTCAGAAACACGATACTGCAAGATCAGGCACCTATCTGAGCAGCAAGTGAAAAAAGCTTCAGACTCCAAGACCTCAGCGATTTAACCACTCGTTCTCTCCTCAGATTTTACTGTCACAAGAGCTCCTTACATTTCCAGTGGCACTCAACAGAGTCTCCTTTTTTAGTGAAGCCAGTTGTAGAAGGTTACAGGAAATTTGCTTCCTCTCAGATGCAGAGACTCTTTCGTGAGCCATGACCGAGGGCAAAAGAGCTCAATAGAGTGGAAACCTTTAAACAAAAGAACAAATCTACAAGGTACTTGGGATGGCTGTTTCCATTTTGTACTGACTGGTGGCAGAGTATAAGACTAAACTTTAAGTTTTTAAAATAAAATTTTCATTTATTTACCTGAGGGTCAGGCAGGCGCACAGGAAGAGACATGAGAGTGGGGTCTGATTTGCTGGTGCATCCCCACTAACTCTGAGCCTGAGGCAGGTCAGAGTTGAAACCTCAGTCCAGAACTCCTTCATTTCAAAGGATTGAGCCATCTTGGTTGCCCCCGGAGGTCTGTATTAGCAGGAAGGTAGGCTGAGGAGCCAGAGTCAAGGTAGCAAACCACTTTGATTTGGGCTTGAGTGCCTTAACCTTGGACTGAACTCCCACTCCCAAGGAGAATCAACGTAACAGCATGGTGCACAAATCCAGCCATTCAAGCTCTTGGCAGATACTGTGAAAGAGCTCAACAACAAACAAGGGAATTGTGTCACTGTCAAAGACACAGAACATGTCCTTACCCTGAAAGTGCTACAGTCTTGTTTAGGTGGCAAGCTTCATGTGCATTAATTTAAACCTTTTCCTCACTTCCTCCCAAACTCCACCCAAAACCCTTCTGCAGACAGCCTTACAGTACTGACTAATAGCTCACGCCTCAGCATGAGTCCCCACAAGACTCATATCCTCTATTTTTACACAATTTGAACTTGGCAGAAATGTTCTTTAGTTGATTCATGTGTACTCAGTCCAACTGATTTGTCAGTATCATGAGAATAGGGTTTCCGTCTTCCCGTTCCTTTATGTCTTTTCACTGTAATTAGTGCCGTACCTTAACCCTCGCAAAGGAGAGACCAGACAGCCACTTCTGAGGACTCCTGCTCAGATGCCACTTCAGATGTGCTGCTTTGGGGCTGTGCCCCTAGCCGACCAAGTTTCTAGAGCTTCCTCTTCTCAAGAAGACCTCTAGACTTTCCTGCTACCCTTGGATCCATTCAAAAGCAAAGACGTTCTCAACAGAACATGAAATTAAGACTAGAATCCAGGGCCTCTGTAGGCTAGATTTCTGCCCATCAGTAAAACAGGACAAACGGCTCTCTATGCAGTTTGTGCCCTTGGCTCTATTCAGATACATCAGATACAATGGATGGCCTTTTTTGATCATGTGAGCAGATATTGTTTAATTGACAGATAAGGGACCTTGCGAACTCTGTCCATCTCTTCACAAACCCTTGTTTCTCCTTCATTATATTCGTAAAAACCACTCCATAAGACTGACTCACCCCTGCTATGACCCTATTCATTCTCTCTCTGTGTCACCCTATTACCCTCTGCCTTACAGGGAAAACAGCAATAGACCAAACAAGGTTGATAAACTTCTCAGCTATGTGAAGTTTAAGTTAGAGAGGAAAGTCCAAATGTGTTCAGTATAAATAAATGTGAAATGGGGAAGTAAATGTTTGTCCTGATTGAATATTATAGTATACACATGTATAAAAATGTTACTATGGACACTAACTCTATAAATAATGTTCAATTTTATAAGGCAGTTAAATTACAGCTAAAGTTAACAATGCTAAAAACAAATAAGAATATTTGCATTAATGACTGCTTTGATTGCTTCCTAAAATTTGTGGTGAAGAGCAAGAGGCAGGTTAAAGTAAAAAAGACCACATCCATCTCACTTTGAAAGTTGCAAACTGTCATGCACGTGTTACAACAAGAACAGACATAATGAGTAATTTTGCCTTTTTTCTGCCTCTGATAACACCTCTATGTCCTCTGCCTGTGACTTTTTTCATAACACAGGAGATAAAAATATAGGTGAATGCTTGCTTGGTTCCTGTCTCCCTTTGTCTGTATTGTCACCAAGGGATCTACCACAGCAATCTGGTCCCTTGTTCTTCCAGGCTTTAAGTTGCCTGCTGACCTCTCCATCAAACCCATCCAATCTAGCCAACCTAAAGCAGCCTCGCTCACTCCAGTTTTCTCCATCACATTAACCCGGCTCACTTTTCTTCTCATGTTATTATTCGTTGAAGTGATTAGTTTCTTTCTTTTTGTTATAAGGATTTTTTTTTTTTTTTGCCAAGTCAGATATACAGAGAGGAGGAGAGACAGAAGAAGATCTCCTGTCCGATGCTTCACTCCCCAAGTGACCGCATTAGCCGAGGCTGAGCCGATTCAAAGCCTCCCACGTGGGTGCAGGGTCCCAAGGCCTTGGGCCGTCCTCGACTGCTTTCCCAGGCCACAAGCAGGGAGCTGGATAGGAAGCAGGGCTGCCAGGATTAGAACCGGTGTCCATATGGGAGCTCAGTGCATTCAAGGCCAGGACTTAAGCCACACTAGGACACTGCCCTGGGCCCGATTAGTTTCTTTTTTAAATAACTAGACCATCATGTATAAATCTTATCTAGCACTCCTGAGCCTTATGGACAGGCACCTCCTGTAGACCAGCAATGCCTCTCCAACATCCAACGCAGAGCCTGGTTGCAACAGGGTGTGATCCGTACTGGTTGAGTAAATAAACAGAAGTCTCGTTAGAAGTCATTTTCAATTCCTTTTCTTCCTCTTATGTTTGTGAACTCTCTTTCTCTCTAATAAGGATATGCACCTTCCTTGGACACAAAATTCATGAGTTTTGAGTATCTATAACTTTAACTGGTCAGTGTTGCTTAAACATTAGTGAGAACCAGGTGGAGAACCCTATGCTGGGCGCAAGTGTCTTGCTATCTTGACGGTAGAGAAACAGACAAAGGCCACTCTACAGCACACTCCAACTCTAATTCAGAATTTAACAGTATGCAACAGAATGTAACAGTTATCATAATACCTCTAATATTCTCAGTATATGTGTTTGTTATAGAATAAATTTCATTTCTACCTTTAAATACATGGTACATAAAGCCCACCTTTGTGAAAGCCAAAAAAATTACATTACTGTGCCAGAGAGACAAAGTAAATAAAATGGATCAAAATAATTCTAATCATCGTTAAGTAAATTGAGAAAAATAGATGAGGCTGACCTTGTGGCAGAATAGTTTAATCTGCCTGCAATGCTACCATTCTATATTGGAGCACTGGATCAAGTCCCAGCTGTTCCACTTCCAATCCAGCTCTCTGCTAATGCCTCTGGGAAAGCAGTGAGACATGGCCGAGTACTCAGACTCCTGCCACCCATGTACTAGACCCAAATGGAGTTCTAGCATTGCGGCTTCAGCCTGGCCAGACTCAGAGGTTACAGCCGTTTGGAGATTGGACCAGCCAATGGAAGATCTCACCCATGCCCCCCGCCCCCGCCATTTCTTGGTGTCTTTCCATCTCTCTCTCTCTCTGTCTTTCAAATAAATAAGCAAGTCTAAAAAAAAAAAAAAGATAAACCACTGACAAGTTTATAATCCAAATCTGTTACATGTGTTAAATATGAACATTTTAATTTTAACATCATATGCAATATATGCTAGGAAAAAGAGGATAGTGTTATCATCACAGTATTAATGTTAGTTTCATGAATTCAAGTCACTTTTTTCTAATGTTTTTCATACTTCCCTATCATGATTGTTATTAACAAAACAGTACTCTTTTCCAAATGCCAGGGATAAGGGTGCTACCTAAAAACAGCAAACAATGAAGTTAGTAATGTAACAAAAGACTCCTAGGAGGCACAATGAAACACTGTTATTTTCCTAATAATTGTAATTCTGTTTCTGGCTATGTAATTTTGTCTTTATAGCACTGTTCAATTAAATTGACAGTTGCGCTAAAAATTATCATCTTGGCTGCTATGTGGCAGTCTCCAAATCTCTTAAAATCCTTTGTGTAGGTTTGCTTTTTTCTGAAAAGCACTTACCTGTCCTCTGGGGGTGTTCTGTGAATTAGGAATCTTGGAGCCCATAGCGTCAAGGCTAGGTTAGGTTAGAAGCTATGGAGCATATTGGAAATGAGCCCTACTTAGTTACTATGGCAATCTCAGATATAAAGGATTTCTATTTGTGGTACTCATCCACAACTACCAGCACAAAATCCCTCATGTTGCTTGGACTTTAATATGGTTGTAAATGTTTACTGCACATGCATAATATTCATTGAGCTGTTCTAAGACTGCAGAGCTGTAAGTGCGCATAACTATGTGTTTCTTCCTTTGGTGTGTTTGAGTATCCTGTTATGCATCTGGAGAAGTTAAAGTTTTGCTTTGCAATTAGCTCTCCAGAATAGAGTATTTGTGTTGGATTACTAAAATTGCTTAGCCAAAATCGACACAAGCGTGACTCCCATGCTAAGCCAGTTTACCTAGAAACACTGAACTCTTCAAAAGGTTTCAAAGTCTCCTCTTGTCTGCTTGGTATGAAGGTTGCAATGACCATAGTATGCAAACCGAGTCCTCTGCCGAGGCAGAGAGACTGGCTGGGCACAGTGCCTGGTGCTCTGACCCTTGCAGTGCTATGCATGTGAAAACCTTTCAGGTCTTTTCTCGTGAATGAATCCCAAATTACAACAGTTTCTCATAATCTGATCCAGGCAAAGGATATTGCTGCCATTGTGTGTGTGTGTGTGTGTGTGTGTGTGTGTGTGTGTGTTTGAAATTTAATGATCCTTGAAGTCAAGGCAGTCAGTTTAAACACACTGGGGACTTTTCACCTTCTTTAGAGCTGTTCTCTTAGTACTGAAGAAAGGAAAGGCTAACTTCTGAGGCCAGGACTTGGACTCAGGCCCTGTTTTGACTTGCCAGTTTTAGTATACCAACAGAAATGGTCCTGTCAGTGTTGTTATGATCTAATCATCAGCCCAGAGAGCGTTCTTCCTTGTTTCATCCCACTATTCCTGCCTGCTGATGCATTCCCCCAAATTTAAGGTTCACTACCATTTTTGGTATACCTCAATGGTGAGCTAACTAAGTCTAGAGAGCAAATATAAAAGGAACAATCATAAGCTAAGTGTGAGGGGGCTTTGGAACCCTATCTCAGTTCTTGCGTTTGATGGAACAGCCTGAAGAAGGAAGTGGTGATGGCTATAGGTACATACAGCATTGTTAGTAACTAATAAACCTATTTTATCTCCGTGTTGGGCAACGGCTTGCATGTGTTCCTTCTGTATCTTTATTCTTCACGGCTTCAGCTACTATACCATCAAGAGCTCCCAAATCTTTATTTCAGCTTAGCCCCCTCCCTGAAATTTCACATCTACATAACAAAATATGTGAGCGGCTCATCTCTGCATCCCTTCTTCTAAGTTTTTTCTTTTGTTTTGGACTCTGGCCATCTGCTGACTGACCCAGGCTTCTAGTTTATATGTAATCCTTGACCCTTAATACTTTAAAAATATTTGGTGTGGAGCCATCATGTGCCACAATGAGTTAAGCCACTGCCTGAGATGCCAGCACCCAAAATTGGCTCTGGGTTCAAGGCCCAGATAGATATTCCACTTTCCATTTAACTCTCTAATACTTCTGAGAAAGCAACAGAGATGACCCAAATGCTACAGTGTACACACACAAAAGACCTGAATTGAGTCCCAGGTTAATGGCTTTGGCCTGGCTTAGTCCCCAGCCACTGCAGCCATTTCAGGAGTGAACCAACAACGGTGACTCTCTCCGCCTCTCTCTCTCTCCCTTTCTGTCTCTCTCTCTCTCTCTCCTTTTCTTCTCTCTGTACCCCAGCCTTCTGAGAAAATAAATAAATTTACTGATTTTTATCTGAAAGGAAGGTTATACAGAGAGACAAGGAGGTGACATAGAGAGGTCTTCCATTTCCTGGTTCACTCCTCAAATGGTTACAACAGCCAGAACTGAGATGATCTGAAACTGGAAGTCAGGAGTTTCTTCCAGATCTCCCACATGAGTGCAGGAACCCAAGGCTTGGCTTTTCTCCCAGGCCACAAGCAGAGAGTTGGATTAGAAGTGAAGCAGCCAGAACACAAACCTGCACCCATATGGGACGCTGGTTGGTGTCTCAGGGTGGAGGATTAGTGTGCTGTACCGCCATGCTGGTCTCACAAGATATTTCTATCAATTAAGTTCTGTATTGTATATCCAAGTAAATCAATTGTTCTAGAATAGTCTGTACTTTCAGGATAACTTAGTTTTCCTTAAATTCCAAACTACTTAAAATATTTTAGCCTACTAATAGTAGTCATGTGGGATAAGTTGTTAAAGCAGAGGAGAAACAAGTAAAAAGATACTGAAACTCTGAGGCTGGGGGTGGGGGTGTGTGTGTGTGTGTTTTAATGAGTTTGCTGTAGGACTGCAAAAAAAAAGTAAATCAAATCCTTTGCTTATTCTTCTGCTAACATCTTTTAAGATTTCAGGTTACAATTAGTAACCTGTCCATGCCTAAGCTGATATTATCTGAAGTTAATTTAGATAAGTCACACACACACACACACACACACACACACACACACACACACACGTATCTAAATGATTATAAAGTAAGAATTACATACATTCAAGAGACCTGAAAAAGCATTTAGCCACAAATGAGTAAACAGTTAATACTTCCTGAAGATAAAAATGATACGATAGACTCATGACTTGAAAGAAAAATCTGGAAGTGGAAGTTCTTAAGGACATGTGCAGCAAGATTAGGGAAGCTCAAGGTATATGCATGAACAACAGACAGGTAATAGTCAGGATTATCATAAAACTTCCCAGCCCCAAACAGAATACTTCAGGAGTGAAGACAGTACGATACTCGGAAACTGTAACTGAAATTTGGTAGAGAAAGGAAAGCTGGACAAGACCTCGAAGGCCTACCAGGACAAAATGTCTGAGCTTGATTCCTATTTCTCTTAGTGCAGACCATGTCCTGCAAATTTGAAAAAGTTCTCCATCAAGCCTGCTTGATGGCTAATATTTGATAAATACGCCAACTCAAGCACCACACACGGGTGACACTATATTGAGTTTTCCATAACATCATTATCTAGGATTGTCAAGGTTCGCCCTTTTATGATTTTCATTGTGTATCTGAAAAATGATAGCAAAAACACAAGGACTAGTTTTTCAAATAAAAAGAAAATTATGGAAAAAGTATGAAAAGGATATGATGGACAACATCTGACTTTTTGGCTTTCTTTCAAGGATTTGGTTTCTTGCTCTGGCTCCTGACTCCAGCTTCCTGCTAATTCAGACCCTAGCAGGAGCAAGGATGGCCCAAGGAACTGCATTTCTACCATGCTTGTGAAAGACCTAGACTGCATTCCAAGCCCTAGCTTCAGCCCCTGGACAAGTCTGGCTGTGGCAAGCATTCCAGGAGTAAATCAGCAGATGGAAACTATGTCTGTTATATGCCTCCCCGTGCCTTTCTCATCCCCATACCTCCCAAATAAAAGTAGATACAAAACTCTGAAATAAAAATAAAACTTGGAATATTGCCTAACCAGTTTGCACATTACTCTCTCTCGTGGATTCAGTATGTAAATATATGACTGCTTGTTAAGCAAACAAGAGAAAAATCAAAGAAGCACAGCAAAATCATTATACAGGAACTTATCTCCCATTTTTGACTGATTTATTCCAAAAATAAATTGGGTGGAGGGTGGCTGGCATCATACTATATTTGAGTCGAGCCAGTTGAACCTGCATGCATCCCTTGTAAGCACAGGGTGGTGCCTGGCTGCTCCACTTCTAATCCAGCTTCCTGATAATGGCCTGGGAGAGGAAACCAAAGATGGCCCAAGTGTTTGGGCCTCTGACACCCATGTAAGAGATCCAGAGAAGCTCCTGGCTCCTTGGGCCTGGGTTAGCTCAAGACACTGCAGTCATCATCTAGGGAGTAAACCAAGTGATGTAACATCTCTCCTCTTTCTTCTGTCTCTGTCTCTCTCGCTCTCTCTCTCTCTCGTTCCCCTCTCTCTCTGACTTTCAAATAAGTAAGTAAATAAATCTTTAGAAAAATGTTTTCACTATAGGTTTTGGGGAAAAAAAAACCTCTTCATTTCCCTTCAGGTTCTATGTAAAACCTGAGTATTAGTTGAAGTTGATAACAGAAACTGGCTTGTAAATGTCACTGAACAACCCTACTAAGCCTTAAAGCAACACAGGAATTGCTGAATCAAATTTTCTTCTTTTTTTTCTTATGTGGAAAAGGCAGGGAACTGTAAAAGCAGCCATAAAATATGGGATACTGAGGAAGGATTCAAGTGATCTGACTTGCTATTGCTTGTATACACATGCATTTTCTCGAATTAGTACATGCCATTGGAAACTGCATCAATCCATAAAAATAACTCATACGCCTATTATGTTTTTCCATTTTAAGCCTCTAATAGCAATAACGACCTCAGCAAAAGACATTTCCTTAGAATTAATGGCTGGCTGGGAGGCAGAGCCAAGGGCCACTGGTTCCTCCCAGCTGGTCATTAATCCACAGGAAATGCCTGCACCTCCATCATTATTGCTAAAGCACCATTATAGAAAATTCTCACAGTTCCAATATATGGAAATTTGAGGCCATTGTGCAAGCCCATGGTATTCATGTGAGTTAATGGGCCACCACTGAGCACAGAGGACGTAATTATCAAAATGACAGAAGGGAAAATATTGTTCTCCAAGGTCTGTAAGATTATAGGAAATGGGGACCAGCCTTATGGGAAGAGGCACATTTGAAGCTAAAATACATTAAAGGGAGATTAGGAATCACATATATAAAAGTTAATAAAAGACATGCAATCCACTCCCATTACTTTAAATTTTTTTTTTGAAAAAGGTACAAATTGAAATTATATGTACATTTCCTCCCAAATTGATCACATAATATTAAAGAAAGTCAGGTCAGGAAGATTGTTTTTGAACATGAATTCTTACAGCCAATCAGAGCAGATGTGTTGTATGTATTCAGCTGCGGAGTACTGCGTGAGTAGCATTTCATTCTTTTTAAAGTTTTGCTTAAAATTTGTGTACATAATATCAAATATTATATACTTAACATTTTAAAAATACCCATTATGTTCTGTCTTTTAATCTTAGCTTTGCACAAGTGGACAAACATCTATTAAAGCTAATGATCAAAATAAATACTGTGCAGGTTTTCTGTAAAAGTTTCTAGCTTAAAAAAAAAGCACTAGTTTTCAGGCTAAACTGAAAAACGAAAATTAGGTGTTTTCAGGTCTCTTCATTCCCTCCTCCCTTAGAGAAACAGGGCCCAAAAAATAGTTTCAAAGGAGGAAATTAATTCAAAACTCACACCCCAAATGGTCTATAAATCTTCCCAACGTGTTATTGTAGCAAACTGTAAGTGCCAAATATGATGCTTTTACACTTAAAGAAATCCACTGCAGGTTCTATTTTTGCATTACAAGCACCCACCTGGCTCTAAAAACAAGTTTAAAGCTAAAAAGACCTGGACTGGGTTGAATTGTGTCCCCCAAAACGACATATTAGTGCCCCACCCACCTTGTATCTATGCATATGATTATACTTGGAAATAGGATCTTCACAGCCGTAATTAAGTTAAGATGAGATCATTAGGACAGGCCTTCATTAACTGGGGGGTGGAAGGTAGAGGGTCCTCTGAGACCTCCAAAGAGGAGAAAAATCACACAGAGGACGAACAGTGTGTGACAACGGAGAGGCAGATATCTGAGTGACCGTGTTTACAGCCAAGGAACCTCAAGGCTGATTAAGCACATCAGAAGCTAAGGAAATAGATCGGGTTAGATTCTCCCTGAAAGCCTTTGGAGGGCGCCTGGCCCTGATCACTCTTTGATTCCAGACTTCCAGTTCCCAGAAAAGTGAGAGAACAAATTCCTGTTCTGTTAAGGCATCTAAAGTTGTGATACTTTGTTGCAGCAACACTCCCCCATCCCCTGCAAAACAAAACAAAACAAAACAAAACAAACAAACAAACAAAAAACAGAACAAACCTTAATGCATGCTGGACCTAAGGCAACAAAGTACTATGGTTAACATTACAAATGGAAAACAAAGGAAGGACAGGTGAGGAAAGAGAAAGTTGTCCATTACTAGGAAAGCAAAGGTCTGAAAGTCAGGAAAGCTGGTTCTTGTCAGAGCTGATGAGGTTGTGTGACCAGAGCTGAACACTTACTTATTCTTGGCTTTGATGTTGTTACCTGCAGAACACGAGAGAATTTTAGCATCTGACCTTTAGACCAAATCTAGAATTAGAGTTATGTAGATGATGCACCAAACAGAACGACAGTCTAATGGTTTTGACAGTCACTGGTCTGGCACTGCTTTGACCTCAGCGATGGAGCTCTAAGCAATATGCCCTGTCCCCATCGGCATTTAATCCAGGGCAATCCAGTAGCTGTTTGGGTTACATAAGGCCCAAAGGAGTTTGTGATAGAAGTAATAGCAGCCTTTCCTGATAGTTTTTAATATTTTTTTTTCCTCTAAGCACAGTTTTTCCAAAATTTTGAAACATGTAAAATTTTGTTTGAATGAGATGATGTGCTAATAAAAAATTTCACTTCTAATTCATGGATTTTTAAAGTTCTATGAGGAAAAGAATCAGCCCAAAGAGAAGAAAATTAGTTCAAATTTTCTTACGCTACAGCAGGACACTGGATTCAAATCCAGTGAATACACTATTTGAAAAGCTCCACCATGCACATATTTATATTCTTTTGTTCAAACATCTTCACTGTCATCATCATCATCTTCATCATCTAACCAAATGCTGAGATGTCAGGATTGATGAGTTAGGCACAATAAACCTTCATCACTCTCCATTTTCATGTTCGTAGTCTGAGTAATATGAAAGGTTAGCTTTTCTCACCGTGGAGCACAAGATTGAAGTACTGAGATGGAGAAATGGGTTGTCTATTTGTCCAGTGCTGGTTTCCCAACATGGCTTTGGTGTGTGTGTGTGTGACAGTTCCAATTTTTATTTTCAAGTGGTGAACCTATGCTACAGAGAATTTTCAACTGTGGATATTCCTTGCCATCATGACAGGGTTCTGTTATTGTTCTTCTAGAGACAAAACCAAAGAGCCAAGACATAATTTCCCCAGTAAGAACAGTCTTTTCAACGAATATCTGCCCTCATGGACATTCAAAAGCAAGAAATTTCTAGGAGCAAAAAGTATTTATATACAATTTCAGGACTAAAGAGACAATAGGTACTCAAATAGGTATGTTGTTTGTGACCTCAGGAAAAGCAGGTGTGTTAGATTTCTAAGCCAACTCTTTGCTTCCTGGCCTCTGAAATTGGCAGAACTCATACTGCAGTACAAAAGCATAAGTTACTCCAGGCAAGTAATTAGCTGTGTGCCAAGCCCACTTACGATTTTTCCTAGACAGCCAGCACTTTATAATGAGGGAGAGTGAAACAGTAACTGCATAGCCAAGGACAGGAACTGTGGGCCAGAATTACACTTCACTCATTCCTATCCCATTTCCTACAGCTACGCAAAGCTCTAGGACGTTCAAGGGAGAAGACTTGTTAATATCAGCTAACATGTGAATGTGCTGAGTACATCCAAGCAACCAGCAGCTTTAAAAGGCACTGTCTCTAGTGGGGGCTGCACGTACCTATTGCGTGAACTTGTTTCACACATTCACACACACACAGACATACACAAATAAGACATTTGGATTAGCTCAGGGGACTGTGCTAAGAGCTGAAACATTGTATGATAGCTTTACAAGGTTGGGAGTGTGACAGTTCTCTTGTGTTTTCTAATTTCCTTCAACTTTTTTGTGGGACTACAATTATCACAATCAAAAGATAAAAATACATTTGCTTGAACCTGGAGTAAAGGAGAAAGGAAGCAAAAAAGAGAGTTTAATTTTTCTGTCTACTAGAGAAAGAAAAGGAAAGAACACTTTTTGTACTAAAAAAACATGAGTTATTTTATCTTTTTTAGCTTGAGGTTTTTCCCATGAGGATTTTTTCTCCTGGAGGTTTATAAGATTTGGAGAACATGTGGGGTGCCTTCCTCTCATGGAGCATGGAGTTGTTGGTCAGTGACAAACAGCATAAGTGGGATGAAGAATATCTCAAATTTGTAAATCCATCCATATTTTTAATAAAAAAATACTTTCAGATATCACTATATTATATACCTAAAAATGTTTGCATTAAGTTAAACTCATTTACCACCCCCCCCAAGAGATTTGATTGTGAATCACAACATGGGAAGTCAATTTGTAAATTTGGTGCAGTCATATTTTCTGAATTAATGTAAGGGCCCCTCTACTGTGTTTAGTTGGAAATTGAATGCAAGGGTGGCCTCCTCGAATTTGGTCATTTATATTTAAGATTCAGAGTGAGACAGGAAAAGCAACTGAATTTATTGAGTGTTCATCGTGCTCCAGGAACTACGCATTGAGCTGCCTAGACCAGGAAGGGTGGAATCTAACTGTGGTGAGGATACAGTCTCATGCCCCAGACATGACATCACACTACCACTCTGCCCGCTCAGAATCACTGACTGTGAGTTAGTAACTAAGGTCAAAGGCAGCTATGGAGGAAAGGGGCTCAGGAAACCAACACCTACAAATCCCACACAGACAAGTGGATCACCGGAGCTGGTTTGATTAGAATACTAAAGTATGTTAAGAATTAGCAGGGCAATTCTATTAAATTCCACGTTAAATTATGCATTTTTCAGCTCCATAATTAAACATGAAGCAAAACTGAATTGAGGCGAGAAGGGTTACCATTTAGGGGGATAGTCCTTCCTTCTGTTAAACTCTGCTATAAAATTCATAGATTTAAAGTATAAAATCAATGACCATGTAAGCATTCATTTGCTCATGACTATATCCATCCCACTTTCTTGTTTCGCCAACTTCAGTGGTCTCATTCTTTATGCTTCAGCCTTCCCAGCTGGGGCACTCAACTTTCCTGCTATTGTTCTGTAACATTGCATTCCCAGTCACCACCCACCCTCTCGTTGGAATGTACCTCTGCAGACATAACCAGCATCCCTTCCTGATAGGCATCATTGCAGCACACACAGTCACTTCTGCTATAGATTATTCTCACATCCCAAAGTTCCCTTTTCATCCCAACGCATTTCACCACAACCTTCTCTTAGAACTTATCATCTTAAGAGAAGCAATTTTACAATCTTCCTCTCTCGAGTCACTCACCAGAGATTTCTTCTGCTTATCTCCCTATGCTGGATAATGTAATCTTGTTCCTCCCATTTAGATGTCCACCTGCTTGTTTACTCAGCATCTCTGAACACCAGTACATCAATACTTCAACACTGGAAATGTTTCAGGTTTGCATCTGTAATATATCTGAAAGTTGTCCATTTTGGCCTACCAGTTATTACAGAAATGAAAAAGAGTAAATGTCTCACAACTGTTATGAAGGATGAGTGTGAGGCTGAAGACAATGAGCTAAGTTTTAGAAGTTAAAGCCAGGGACAGATGTTTGGCACAGCAGCTAAGGTAGATGTCTGCATCCCATATCAGGTGCTAGGCTTCATATACATATATATGCGTATATATATATATGAAACTAATTTTCATTGCCCTATTAGGAAGTATTGAATTTTAAATATTGATCTTATGTAATCCTGACTGCAATCCAAGAAGGAAGACAGAGATGATGATTACTATTTGCATTTTGTATAGATACCAACAGGCGTAAGAATGTTAAGCGGTCTATCCAACCTCACAAAGTTAGAAACTCACTAAGTTGGAAAGCAAGTCAGCTAGACCTTCCATTTGCAAAGTGAGCATTCCATCTGCCATATCTGAAGCCTCATGTAGAACTTTTCAGTGAGTTGGAAAAATAAAGCAGAGAGATCATTGAATGTCATTGTGGAAAAAAGAAAACTGACCTGATACAATCTCCCAGATCATAATAATAATGAAACGAGGCACCATATTTTTTTCACATTCAGTAGACCCTTGTCACTTTAGCTAACACTACAAAGAAGGTATTACCAACCTCATTTTATTAAAGAAGAAATTTAGGCTGCGAGGGGCAACAAAGGCCCATGTTTAGTGAGTGATAAGGCCCACATCCAAACCAGATCTGTTAGGACCCAGTGCATGCACACTCCACACTACCTCAAGTAGAAAGATTTATTTTAAAAACACAGCAGATGTTCTCTATCACCATTAAGAGCATGACAGGAGGAAATGGACTGAGTACCATATATGGAGAAATTTATGTTGACTATATGAAGACCCTCCTGTTACAGGAAATACGATTAAATTTGGAAACCATTATTAAGGGTGCACATGAAGTCTCCTTCCTAGATGGCTATTTTCATACCCACAAGGATCATTTTCTCCCAGAAAATTTCATGCCAACAAGTAAATGAACCTAAACATTTTCTCAGATTCAAATATCTCTTTGATTCAAAAGTGAAAATTAATAATCCCCACAACCCCTCCTCTACAAAAAAAAAAAACACTCAAATTTTCACAGAAATGAAAAGTTCTGTTTTTCTTATGGATATAAAAATGCCTGCTTCTCAAGTAGGGGTCTGAATGTTTATTATAACATATTTGCTTAAAAGACTAACACACAGTAATTCTGAATGCTACAACCTCAAACACAAAGGAGTTATGTGTGGGCGGTTTTCTGCTTTGTTTTTAGAAAAATTCATTTTCACTCGAAAGAGAATTCTTCATCCTGTGATTGGGGGAAGAAAAACCCACTCATGCTAAATAACCTATGTGCACTGACTGTCCCACTAATGCAATAACGAGTAAAGGAACTCACTTGTTCTATCATAGTTAGCAGAAGAGAATAATAGTCACAGTTATTTCTACTGATATTAACTATTAAAAACACCGCAATTTTTAGCCAGTGCCATTAGAGGTTCAGCAACAAAACAATTGCATATTAGACAAAGTCACCATTATATTGTTTATAAAACTCTGGATTTTAACTAGTTTAAAATGATCTAAGCAGGATAAAAAGCAAAAATTGTAAACTTGGCTGATTCATTGGCAAATTTTAATGCCCTCAAAATAAGCAGGCTGCCACTGAAGGCTACCACTTGGACACTCTGGTGAACAATCTGTAAGTGACATATCCAAAAGAATACTGTTAAACTCTCTGGCATGGATTTATATGAAAGGAAGGATAAAGAGTGAATCAGAATTGGGAATGAGATAGTTTTCATTGACTACATGTACAAATTCTGGGACCCAAGGTAAGAAAAAGGAATGGAGAAATCAAACCACACTCTATTTACTCCTGAAAGAAAAATGTAAGCTTTAGTAAGAACACAGGAGAGTGCAAAAGTATAGAGTAGGCAGTATCATGATGTATTGCTATTTCAGCCTTTCTTTCAAACTCATAAGGTACATATTCTGTGTCACAAATGTCAGTCTCTCAAGAGTGGGGGACCACAGAGACAACCATATCCATACATTCCAACTCCACCCCCCAAGATCAATCAGCTGCAAAGTGGGCCTGATGAGGTGCAAACTTTCCATTAGAGAACTTAGAGAAGCCCTGAAGCTTCACCTGAACAAAGAAACTGTAGGGACAGAGGCCCTGTAATAAGAAAATTATACTGCAGGATCAGCTTCTGACACCACTTGGGTGGTATATGTCTCCTCTGACATCAGAATCATTGAAAACATAATAAGAGGCCACCAAACAAATGGTTCTTTATCAAATGCTATCAGCTATAATCTTATGAATCCATGTTCCTCCCACAGAGTTTTCTCGCCTCCCTGGGCTTTGGTGCTTCCTGTAGCAAGTAGCTCCCGCAGGACTGAAAGTATTTGAGTTGTCTGGGAACTTGGTAAACCTGCACTTCCTTTATTGGTAATGTTAATGCTTAAACTTGGAAGTTATGCAGCATTGCTACCTATGTTATTCCAACTGTGAATTACTTATTCCTGTGGTGGAATAAGCCTGTGTTTCAATGTTTTTCTTTAAAGAATCCCTCATTGGCCAGCTTAATGCCTTAGTGTGTCACTCTAAGTGCTTCAAAAGCCCTTGAAAGAAGTCACAGAAACAGTTAACTGATTTCCCTCTTTTTTCATTTTAGCACTAGAATTAAGAAATTGAACATAAATAGACCATTAACATAAATATTATTTGTAGGAAAAATTAAGAAGCTACCCTAAAAATTTTATTTTGTGATGATTGACCATGAAGGTTTTTGTTGCCAATGATACAAAGCTGTGACAAAGTTCTTTTAAGGCACAGGGTGACAGTCTATTTTTGAGAAGCAGGAATGAGAGAATGGAAACACCAATAGAGGGGAGGCATTGGGAGTCTGGCTGATAGTAGCTAGGAGCTTACTTCCTAACTGGGAAGACATAGCTGGGTTTTGAAATTATTGCAAACACTGCTTTGATGCCTATGGGTTGTGTTTTAAACCTAGTGCAGTCTCTTGAAAAACACAGCCATCAGATCAGGGCGAAAAAAAAAAAAAGGCAAAAGATGTGATTCAAATGCCTATTTGCAACTAGAAACTAAACCAAACTTACCAACCAACCAAAAACCCCAAAGACTGTGCTTATACACACCAAAGGAAATTCCTCATTCTTTCCACTATGTATATATTCAGCACTGCTGCGATCTAGAACTGTTCATCAGCATGTGTTGAGGTGGTGACTCCAACAGAATTATTATGATCTCTTGTCATTGCTTCCCCAGCCCCACAACTCCGTGAAACCTGCATCTGACCACTAAACTCTGACCTTTTGAAGTCTAATTTAACCAGATAAAATATGACTCATTATTTTGCCAAACATATATTTGACATATTAATAAGGGGAGCAGGTAACCCCAAGCCCACAAGGTACAACTAACTCCTACATCATGTATAGACACATTCAAATAATGGTGCAACAGTGTTTTTATTATTCGGAAAGCAGTATAATTATTTGTGTAGAAAATCTGGAATCCTAAAGGGCTCAAAATATTTGAAAAGTTCATCTTAATTGATTCTCTCCCCATCTGAAGTGCAGAACAGCTACCCTAGTAGGCATCAATTTCTTCTTAGGGTTCCCAAACTAAGCTCTGGAAGGGCAGCGCCATGTCTCATGGTGGTCTCCACACCACTAGGACCTAGCACAGGGCTTGATTATTAACACTGCTAGCAGGTATTCACCAAATGCTTAGACAAATGGAAAAACCACAAAACTGAAGTCCTGGGGTTTACATGATCCAGCCAAAGTTGAAAATAGCAAACACACAGGTGAACACGAAGGTGTTTAAGTAGTCTTTGTCTCAATCGCTGTTGCTCCTCTTGCATGCTAAGCCTTCCATAGGACACAGCACGCATAGAAGGACTCCACGACATATCCTCTAGATGAATGCATTAAAACTACAGTACATTCCACGTAAGAGTGCCTGGGTTTGATTCTTAGCTCTGTTCCCACTTTCCTGCTAATGTGAAACCTGGGAGACAGCAGTGATGGCTTTAGTAGCACCTACCACCTGTATGATAGACTTGGAATGAGTTCCTGACTGCCAGCTCCAGCCTCAGCCCAGCCCAGCTATTGCAGACAGCAGAAGAGTGGAACCAACAGATGAGATCTCTCTCCCTTCTCCAGCTCCCTCTTCTTCTCTCACCCACCACATCTTTTTGTTTATCAAATAAACAAACAAAACTTTGAGGGAAAAAAGAAACCTCAGTACAAAGTGGTAACATGAACTTCTCTTGGTTATGGTTATCTACATAACCTTTCTACACCCAAAGGGGACCCAGTTCAGCACCACAATCTCACTTAACTTGAATTTAAGAAGAATCATCTTTCCCCAAGGAAGCCCAATAAAAAAAAGATTCAATGTAGTTCCTCAGAATGTGAATGTGGGTGAATGACTTGCTAGACTGAACTTACTCTGCAATCACTTACCAATAACCAGAAAAAAACAAATATAGGGTCTTATTGACTATAGTATTCAGAAAAATATGCAATTCACTCACATATACAATTATGTTTATAACTAATGAAAATACATGTCAGTGTCATGACTGCATTGAATTATCCCTAAGGACAGATTCTTTGAAGCTTCCAGGTTGGATACATCACATCAACAGATAATCTAAAAACCTTCTGTCGCCCGTTACTCCCAGCTCCCTCCCATCAAGTCTTTTACCAGAGCTGACCCTCTGTTCCCAATCCTGCCCGCCATCTGGTGGAGGCGCTAATGAGCAGTGAAATGGCCAAAGGGCAGGCAGCAGGGGGGAGCCAGAAAAACAAAGTAAAGGGGACAGGACGCTGGAGCATCTATAAACTCCACAACCAGTCCCTGTATGATGGAGCTGGGGTGGCAATAACAGTTTTTGTATTTTACAACCATCAGTGCTTGGCAGCCAATAGCTGTGGACAAAACGTTCCTGTCAGGTACTTAAACATGAGAAAATGCATGAGTAAGTTAAGCAACCTGCCCAAAGGCATTCAGCTCATAAAATGCAGAGGTACTAGTTCCATTTTGAGAACTGGTTTGATTTAATCCTGCTGGATTGCGAATTTGCCAATAGTAATTAGATATCTGTGCCAAATATTGAAAAGTTTGGAATCAAGCATTCTTTGACCTATTTTTTTGTCCTAAAACAAAGAACTTTACCCTTAAAGACAGAACAAAAATATTTTCTCGGACTATTCATTTGCCTGCTCACCTGTCCCCCTACTCCCAAATAAAAATAATAATAATAACAATATAAATGTGCAGCATACTGGTTTTACTTACATACAACATAAAGATTTCTTATTCTTACAAATATGTATAGCCTTCTAAAAATATTTAATTTTGCATGAGTAGAAGTAAACATATGTATGAGAGCATAGTATATGATACAATAAAAGTCCTGCTTAGGTTTTTCTGTTATATAAAATTACCATTGAGGACCCAGGGTGACGGATAAATCCTTGCCTTGAATGCTCTGGAATCCTATATGGGCGCAGGCTGCTCTATGTGTGTCGGCTGCACCACTTCCCATCCAGCTTCCTAGCCCAAAGCCTTAGGACCCTTCACACACATGGGAGACCCAGAAGAAGCTTTGGTTCCTAGCTTCAGGTAGGCTCAGCTCCAGTCATTGTGGCTACTAAGGGAGGAACCAGTGGATGGAAGGTCTTCTCTCTGTGTCTTCTAAAATATGCCTTTCTGAAAAAAAAAATAGCTAAATCTTTTTAAAAACTGCCATTGAATTCTGAAATATCAGTCATTTTATTAAAGTGAAATTCAGATGACTTTCTTAGCCAATGGTCATGGATCTGAGTACATCATATAGAGAAACAAGACACTCATCTGACTCTTTCCTGAATTCTTTCTAGCATTTTCCACTCTTCCATCAGTAAGAGAATACCATATCCTTCCTTGATTACAGTTTAATTAGATCACAAGGCTTTGTGGCACCTAAGTTATGCAATCTACAGTCCTTGTCTTTGCAAACTTGAATGAGTCTGGTATAGGTTGACCACACCCAACTGAACTGGATGACTGCACAGTATAAATGATGAAACTCTATTTAAAGGCTTCACTTTACAGACTTATTAAAATAATCATTTTCAATGACTCAAAAATAGCACTTCAATGTTAAAAACAAACAAAAAGGGATTAATCTGGAGTCCACACTCAACAATGATCAAGTCCAATTCTTGTTTTCTGGGTGTGACTTCTTAGTGTTTTCATGTTGAATCTTTTAAACCATTGTAGTGGGCTTTGCAGTAAGCTATTTCAGCAAGCTCAAGCCACTCCTTCCCCATCCTTTGGTATTCTGTTTTTAATCGCAACATACGTCAAAGAAAGAGACCATTTCAGAAAATCTTACTTACCAGTTTGAAGTGCATCATATGCATTTGAAAATTCCTGTGTAATTACTAAGCATTCAATGAGATTATCTCCTGTTTTTAAAGCATGTTATTGATACATTTCCAAAGGAAAATGATTTCACCTTCACTGCTCATTACCAGATAGTTTTTATCTTTCTATCAAGTCATTTCTTCCCACTTCTAATCTAAGCACAAGGTTAAAATTGTTGGGAATGTGCATTACTGAATATCCCTTTACATATACTTCAGCTGGAACAAGGCGAGTATTAAATTCCAATGGCCCAAAGGGGTTTTTTGGTTGTTTTGTTTTATTTTGTTTTGTTTTAAGTAACAAACATCTGGAGAGAAAAAGTAGTGGAAATGAAAACCTAATGCTTTAGTTGCAAAATTAGATTTCCAGGTTTTTCAATATATGAATGCTGGGATCTTTAGAAGAAAATCAAGGCGTTTGAATTTAGCTAGTTGTAGTGGGTTTTATTCTGAGTTACTTCCTCCTACTCAGTCCTCAAATCATCATTTAAATTTCTGTGTTTCTGAAAACCAAAAAAACAAAAAGCCCTTGTTGTCTCTCTAAAATCGTGTATGTTTCACTGACAAATGAAATTACATCACTTCCCTGTGTATCAGAGACTCTCTAATAAAAGACAACTACCCCCCCATAAGAGCTAAAATGAAAATGCATACTTTGAAATTCACATGCTGTAACATCCTGTTAACAAATGAGAAAATCAGCAGTCCCAGAAAATAGCTGGGAATTGCTATGAACTTTTAATGACCAACACAAGAGAAGTTTCCACACCCACTCCTTCAGCCAGCCAGAATGATATTTTTCCCATTGAGCCATCAATTAATATTGGGGAATATTTTTCCTCCAATTGCTAACTTCCTTTTTCATAGACATTTCTAGAAAGCACAACACCAGGAAGCATTGCCTAAGCTCACTAATCATTATTTGGTCCTTACTGCCTTTCTTCCAAAAACACTGGCTGCTTCAGCATACAATATCTGGAAGGAGCACTTCATATGTAACATTAATACCTTCCTTATTTCATTGTATTCTTAAGTTTTAGCTCCATCACACTAAAACTGTTTTTCCAAATATTTCATGGCTAGACTACTTATGTGAGGAGCACCTTTCTGAAGCAAAAATTTTAGAACGTGAGTATTAAATGCCTGATTCCGACTGGAAGAACTGGCTAGTAGAAATTCTGAGAACAAGCACCTTGTGGCATTTGTATACTTGATGCAGAGCAGAAATACCACTTTTTCAAGTTGATGAACAATACACAATACTGAACCTCCTTTGAAGAATGCTTTGCAAGTGCAATATAAAACTTTCCCTTGCAAATAAATTAATTCTTAAACTTGATAGTTCAGCATAGAAATACTGAAGACATGGTATAACTCAGGATACTTATTTAGTCTGAGTCATAACTTCTCCCCATGAGTAACTACAGCATAAGAAATTAAAACATAGGCTATGGTTGATAACAATATGAAAGTATAAAGTGAAACCAATCATATTTCCTAACATCTTTTGAGGATTTACTATGTGTCATTACCTTTATTAAATCCTTTCGTGCATAACTTCACTTAATCGTCAAAAGATTTTTAAATTCATATGAGAAGTATATCTGGATCTTTTAAAAAGGTTGTACAATTTGCTTGATAGCCAGGAGATGGCTTGGGCTTGAACCTAAGCCATCTGAGTCTAGATTATGAGCTTTAAACAAAGAAAAATAGGCAGAAGAAAAATTAAGCCCCACTTCTCTCTCCTTTCTGTACCTCCTACCCTTTACACACATATAAACCCACAAATGAAAATCCAGATGATCTGGCCAAAATAACAGATCTGTCACTTAATACAAGGAGTGGGAGTGGAAGACAAAGGAAAATGAAGAGTAAAAGTGCTGTTAATTAAATGCAACTAACTAACCTGAGTTAGCCAATGCTCCATTCTACAGCCATCACTGATGAAAGTCTCATTCTATACCCACAGATTTGTGGTTAATCAATGTCTGATTAACCTATTAGGTACTGGCCCTAACTACGCAAGTGGAGAGGGTTCCAGCACTAGCACTTTTTTTCAGAATGTGTTGCACGAATCTATAAGATTTACAGGACATATTTTTAAATAAAAAAAAATTAAAACAAGAGCAAAGGAGGCTTCTAAAACATATATCTAGTAATTTCAGTTCAAAAATAGGTCCTTAGCTCAAGGAAATCAATGAATGACACTGTTGGAAAGAACTGAACTTTCTATAAAGTGCAAGCCCATTTCCTATGGAAAAATGCAATGATTTATTTCTTTAGTACAAGCCATTGAACAGACTGTCTTGCTGTGACTGGCTGCAGTCTACCCAACAGAAGATAGGCAAGCAAAGAGGAAACACACTGTCGAGAAAAAAACACACAGTTTCCTTTTGTTTCCTTTTCTAAGCAGATGAACTCTTCTTTGGGGACCAAATCAAGGCCTTGTAACAATTGGTCACATGGTATTTTCCATGCTGGCAGCCAGTAAAAATCAGAAACTAGGAGAGTCAGTGAGGATCCAGCTAGTTCCAGAGAGGCTAGAATTTTTATGGTGGATGCCTTCACACATGGCCGGCTTACCCAGCATGAAGATCTGATACCTGAAATCCAGACCCCTCTCACCCCAAATTAACAAGAACCTATTAAGAAAAAAAAATCATAAGGCTCCTTTACGTATTGTTTATTTTATCAGCTTGGCTAAAACATTGGCTGTCAGAGGAAGAGTAGTGGGAATCAATGGTGATAATAAAAACTGGGGTGCAAGGAGGTACTAAGGAGATTGTAATCCATCCGTTGGCCAGTGGAAAACCTTAGGAGTATAGGATATAAATGTGACCATGGACTGAAACTGGTAACACAGGCTAGCCCAAAGGTGAAAGAGCTGAAAGGCAGAAGAGTTAGAGGCTATGTTTCTGGTAAAGTTTTATTGTATCTTTTTACCATTTATTTCCTTTAGTCATAGCAATCCCAGAAATTCAAATAGTTAAATCTATTTTCTATTACCTTTCCTATTGGGAAGGTTATATAGGTTTGTCTTACTGATGAGTTCAATTGGATGGATGTTGTTTCAGAGTTCTGATGCTAAGAAAATGGCAGACGACTGATGTCATCATCAATTTAGTCACCAGTGTGCTCACCAGGATACAACGGAAGTAGAACTTTTTGACTTCAGCTTCCTCTTCAGTCACCAGCACACTCTCCCTGGGTGCTTTGATTGCACATAAAACAGATGACTCCACTGAGGCCAACAAATTTCATAGGTCCTGTGTGAGTTGTCTGGGGACATCCACAATCACGCCTAGACTTGCAGCCAATCCTATCAGGCCTCCAGGATCCAAAGTCTCCAGATTTAGACCCCAAGTGTTAAATCCCAGTGAATTCTTGCAGTGGTGATCCCAGAAATCCTTGGAGCAGAAACAGACCTTTCCCCCTGTGTTGATCATATTTGAAACGCAAAGCATCCATAAGCATAACAAATTTTTTCCCTACACTATCAGGTTTTGAAGTAATTGATTAAGCAGAAAGAAATAACTGGAACCATACGTACAACAAGGGAGGTGATAAACCCATTGCTTATGGAACCCACACCTGGAATATGATACTTAGTTCTGGGTGATATATTTCAAAAGATTAAAAAACAAACACTTAGGAAAAAATAACAAGCACACTTCTTTATGGAGAAAATGAAAGGATTAAAGATATTCAATCCAGAGACCAGAACAAAGAGTATGTGTTAATTGTCCTCAGATATAAGAAGGGCTGTCATGAATCAAAGTGAAAACAATTATTCTGTATCTTCCCAGGAGGGAGACCAAGAAACAGCGGCAAAAGTTACAGGAGTCCAAGAGATACAGGAGTCAGGTGTAAGACTACTCCAATGTTCATGGCTTCTGAGGGAAAGAAAGGCAGCCTTAAGGGCTAGTGAGTTCCCTAATATTAAAGGTAATCAAGCTCAGGCCAGATGATCAGCATACAAGGGGTGGACTTCAGAGAATTCATTTATGGAACAGAAGGTGGAATTAAATCTTCTTACTACAAGGTTACTCTGTAACAGAGATGTTTTTAATCTAAAGATCACCCTTGTTCCCTTATGCTAAGAAATGTTGAGCAGAGGGAAAAAAAATCAACAAGATGAATAAATTAAATGAAAGGCAACACCAAAGTATAAATAGAAAAGTGATGCAGAACTGTAGAAGTAAAAGGAATAGCAAAGTAACAAGAAAATACAATCCAGAATAGCAGGGGGAAATTTTTGAAAGAAGATGGAGCAAAAAAAGTCGATCAGAGAAAAGAGGAAGAAAGCCAGGGACACCACCTCCCTGCACCCACCCCTGCCATGACAACCGGGGCAGAAGGTGCCTTCTGCACCCTTCAGAATGGTTTTATTTATTTTTAGTTTTCTCTTCTGTCAGTAGGTGATATGGGCCAAAAGACTGTGGGTAATGTGAAAACAAGAATGTAAAGATTCAAGTGCTAAAATGAGCAAAACTCTTCAGCAATGTCTGAACTGCTGGGCTCAGAGGGTGCAGGAATTCTGTGCCTACAGGATCTAGCACACTCGGATGGGTGCAGTTGTCTCATGTCAGAGCACGCAGTGTGGCCATTGAAGGAACCAAGAACAACTGGAAGTTAGATCTTTATTTGCTAGTCAAAGCAATGTGAAAAAGAAAGCAGCAACCGCAAAATCATCCATAACATTTGAAACAAAGAATGAGAGACAGACAGAGAGAGGGGAGAGAGAGAAGGGAAAGAAGGAAGGAAGAGAGGGAGGGAAAAAAAGAGGAAAGGAGAGGGAAGGAAAGAAGGAAGGAAAAAAGGAGAAAGATTAAAAGCTATCTCATATACCTTTCATGCTAATTTTGCTACCATTTGCTAGCAACTTTCAAGGTTTAATGATACCCTTTAACCTTAATTACTCCACCCACTGAATCAGTCATTTCATTGTTAGCCCCTTCAAAGAACAGGAACATTTTGATGCTGATAGGAAATATTAAAATGAAGTCGCCTTTAAGAAAAGAAAGTTCTCAGAGTAAATGCACGGAGTCTGATGGTTAGCATTGGTGATAATCTGTCATTTGCCTTAAAACTTTTCAAAGATTCATCAAATCAGAGTTAAAGATCTAGTCATCATTATACCTTCATTAGGGTCCTGGGATACTGAAATGAACTCACAACAGCCTCCTACATGGTTGGGAGATACTCCAGTGGCAGCATGATGGACTTGGGAAAATTCATGAAAAACACCCCTTGTGAGACTGGAGGGGAGAACAGAAGGGAAGGGAAGGAACTTGGGAGAAGGGGAAGGGAGACCCCAGCATCAACTACACTGTATCAGAAAGCAATAATAAAAATAAAAGAAGTTACAGATTCTTGTAATTGGTGAAATAAAACTTTCCTTTTTCATTTAAAAATCAAATCTCTTTTTTTTTTAAGCAAAAATCATAAACAACATGTTCTAACTCACCCATTTCCTGGGTCTGCCTCTTGGCCGTTTTTCTCCAGTGGCTTCTGCTTTCTGCAAAATAAAAAAGGAAGTCAACTGGTTTGCTACCTGACACTATTTAAAAGTACAGTGCCCAGGGACAAATTTCAAGTAAGAAAATTCTAGTTTGCAGACAAAGTATCAGAAGTGTCTTAGCAGCTATATTCCCATTAAGGGTCATCTTTTTCTACATTTTGGATCCCATTCTGCTTCTTTGCTTTTTACTGCATGATGTAAAAATGTAACTCCGTTCCCTAAAAGAATGCCCTAGAGAAATGGCATCTGCAGTGCACGGAAAATATTTTTTTGAAGCTACTTTTCTTTCTTTTTATTTTTTCTGTTCCTAATTTTAAAAATTATCCTGATATTTCCTAAGTATACCAATTAATATTTTAGAAAATTAATGTTTCTTACATAATGAAATTTTATTTCTGCATTGTATAAAAAAGTACAAAAGTCAATGTGGAAATATTGATTTAAATTTGCAAATAACATCCACGTCGCTAATCATAAGCAACTCTTTTCTCCACGGTTAAGTTCCTGTTTCATGCCAAAAGCAATCAGCCGTCAGTCAGTTTACCTAATATCACAGAAAAAGTTAAAAAGAGGTGGCAGGAATCATGATTCGCCCTCATGGATGCCTAAAAATAATATTTCTGCAAATATACATTAATAACAATAATTGGTACTCTAAGGAGCTGATATCATTCTATTTCATCTGGAGAGTGTGTTTTCTTATTTTACTTTACACAAGCTTGTTATGACATCAAAGGGTTTTGTTTCCTGCTTGGATCAGATCTTAACATTTTGGATAAAGCATTAGCCTTTTCTCTGTATTTGTCACCCTACTCTAATTCCCAGGTCTGCCAACACACACACACACACACACACACACACACACACACACACACACACACACCTGTAAATACACATGATTATGTTTTTCAGTATAAAGAAAATTTATCCATATTGTTCTGCATATGCTAATTATCCCAAGGCCACATTAACACAAGAATTCAGGCACCTAACCCAGGATAATTTGTTTTCCGTTTTCTTGTGTTTTCTGGGTTACTAGTCAACAGGTACATGGCACAGTGACACCAAAATAGCATGTTTCATCTGGCACCACTGAGAAATAAAACTCCTCTTTCTCTCCTCAATTTACTTGGTAACAGTAAGTGAACATAAATGATAATGATAGATAGATGACAGATATCACAGACTACAAGATATCTCATTAAATAATATTTCTTTTGGGCTGATTTCATTACCCAATAGATCTCATTAGTTAGCCTTAGCTCCACATAACTGCAGTGTCAACTTGCATTTACTGAGCATTTAAAGTAACTCAGGGGCTGTACTAACTTAATCAGATGTGTTACTTTAATCCTTAAAGCTGCCTCAGTAAGTGGGTATTATTATTATTTTTCTTTTTTGCAGGATTAATTCTCCTAGATAGGTTAGGTAAATAATTCATTGAAAGGTAAGATTTGGAACCTTTTTCAGTTAGGTTCTAAAAACTGCCTCGTATTCACTACCATAGAAAAACACCTCAGGAGGTGACCATTGTCATTGCTGTAGCCAATATTCCTGATTCAGAGCAAAGGTAAACCTGGTTGCCTCTCCAGCACTCAGATTTAGGCACCCTGAATGGAAGCTTGCTACTTCTCAATGATACCAGAAACCCTGATGGTCAGGATCAGTCATAATGGCATGAATAAAGTAGTTCAGTGAGAGCAAGATGTGGTCAGTAAAACCACACCATCTCTCAGTGTTGTCTCCTGAACAGAGCACGATATGCTGAATGGAACACACACTCCCCTCTCCTCTAGAAAGTTTAGCTTCAAATACCTGTTCTTCTTAATGGAAACACTTTCCTGGGAGAAGACACTGGAGGCTGTGGATATGCCCATCACAAAAAAGGTGCTTAATTGGTTTGTTTTGCCTGTTTTGTCTTTCCCCATCTTCTAACAAGATGGAAGCTCATAGGAAAAGTCCCCCTTGAATTCAGTCCAGTCTCAAAAAAGATTCTGACAGTGCAAATATTCCAATTCCAATACTACATGAAGCTTTGAGGAACTGCTCTGGCTAATGCATAGTGAATCATGGGAGAACAAAACTTCCTAGCATGGAGGCAATATCTGACTGAATCTTTGGGAGCAACTGTTAGATTCTACAATTCATCCTGCAACTAACTGCACAAACCTGAAAGACACAAATTTTTCTGATGGCAATGATGTTGACTGGTGGGGTTGGGGAGAGCAGATTGTTGACCTTCAAGGCTAATGGAGCTGCCCCCAGGTTTTTTCTCTGCACTTGTTATGTTTCAGGAACCATGATGTGATCTGGGCACTACTGAAACCTATTGAAGAGAGAGAGTTTTCTTCTGAAAGGGTTCTTCTTTTCAAAGTCAGAGAAAACAAATCTCTCAAATAGAGAGAAAGAAACCTGCAAGTAAGATGACTTCTAAATGATCATCTCATGTACAAAAAGCCTATTGAGAAATTAAATTCGCACCATTAACTGAAGGGCAAAATATCACGATTATCACTTCAACTTGTTAAAAGCAAGTTTGCTCCTTGGTGGCTGAGGCCAGTATTACATGTAAGCTGAAACCTTCTCCTGAGACTACATCTAGAAAAAATACATTAGCTGTGCTTTGTGGCATCCATCTGGGAGGTTATCATTGCTCTTTAAAACCCATGTTATTTAATCATTCTAATCAAACTCCACAAAGGCTGCAAAACAAGCTAGGATTTTAATTTGTAAGCCAGCATAGGTCCAGGATTTTTACATATTGGAAAACATTGGCTTTAACATTTTTTTCCTGAGTTTAATGCTCTTTTTTCAACAAAGACAAAACAAAACATTTAGGGGACATGTTTTGTTCTAATATATCAACATGTGTAATTCTGTAAGAGTATATATTTGATTTTCTTTTGCTGGAATAGAATTGGGTTCTATACTACAAACTCATATATAATTGAGACATGACTACTTCTAAGTTTCATAGATTTCATATGTACAAGAAGAAAAGGGAGTGCTTTTATAATTCTGTGTAATGTCAGGCTACTAACAGCATGATTAAGCTAATATTCACAATACTCATCTTTTTAAAAATGCTATTTCTTCTTTGCTTGCCTTTACTTAAAGATTTTATTTCCTTTTCAAGGTTTAGATTCCGAACTATATAGTTAATGTAACCACATGCTTAGGACAGCTTGATGGGAATTGGGAGGCATGCTAAATGTGAAATGCATTTCTTCTTTGAGTTCTGGTAGTCTAGACTCTTAAAGGGCAACAAAAGACAGAGAGAGGGAGAGAGAATGAGAGAGAAAGGAAGGAAGGAAGGAAGGAAGGAAGGAAGGAAGGAAGGAAGGAAGGAAGGAAGGAAGGAAGGAAGGAAGGAAGGAAGGAAAGAACGGAGGGAGGGAGGGAAAGGTAATTCATCTAGTAAATATATCAGGAAGGAAAGTGGCAGGGAAGCTAGGAATTAGTATTTATATTATACCATGAGGTTTCAAATGGTTCATGGAAAATTGAATTAGAGGTTTATTTGAGTGCAAAGAATATTAAAATGCATGCTCAATCTTTTTTCATAGCACTCCCTATGTGTGTCTTAGTTCCCTTTCACCATCAGAATTGTGGAGCCTGGTAAACATTTAAAACTTGTTTCATCTAGCTTTCTTATTTAACAAACATGGAAACTTCAGGATTAGCAAATTCCCAAGGGCACAGCCTATGGTTTATTGAGACGTCTGTGGACATCAGTTGCAGAAGGCACACCTTGGTTGCCACTGCCTTTTTAATCCCATGGTCATTTGCCAAGAGTTTCTCAAAAGCTAAATTCCAGCTGCATTTCAGATCAATGGATACCAGAAACATATTTTCTGAAGTCTGCTATCCATAGAATAGTTATAGTTGTGGAAAGGGTATACATTTAGAATCAAAGTTGACTCCAAACCCTAGTGCCACCATCTACTAGACCTTGGCGTTGAACTTTTCAGAATTTATATCTGAGTCAGTTTTCTCTCATTAGTGGCACTAAAACCACAGTGCCAACTCACAAGATTAAAGGAGCTAATGTACCAGGATGCTTCAGAAAGTTTGTGGAAAGCAGGATTTAAAGATAACCACTTTTTTAAATGATGATGATGACATTTTTAATAAACTTTTGGAAGCTCTTTCCTATAAATAAGGTACCTGACAAGTTATGGCATTTGGTAGGTACTCAACCACATTTTTTTTTCTCTTTCTTGTTATCTAAAAATGATACGCTTAAGAAAAACACTGACCGACTCTGATTTCTGAGCATTTTCTTACTTAATTAAGGCAGCTATTGCATCCTCTGTTTCTAGCTTCATGGAAGATTACGTTGAACCTGTTCTAGTTCACAAAAATCAGACTGATTTTACAGTGATAAAGGATCAGTTCTTTGGTAAGAGAATTCAATATAAAATAAAATCCTCATGAGATAGTTTAAAAAGCAAAAATATACTTTCTATGGTGATAGTCAAATGGGAAGTTAAAAAATAAAATATTTTCAACTCTCTTACCGACTTGGACAAAAGCAGAGACTAGCAATTAAAAGTTCTAGCAATTAAAATTTCTCGTTTCAGGATCAAATTTAGACAGCTGTTAAATTTTTGCTTTTCTGAATGCTCTCATCATATCTTATGTGGACCGTACTAGATGTTACATGGAATCCAGAGCTTCCTTACTCCAGTCAATCCATGCATCTGAACAACAACAAAAAAGAGCTAGTAAGATATCTGTGGCATGTTTTTATTTTGTTTTCAGGTGTTTGATTTTTTTTCCTCCAGTAGGACTAATAGCTGATGGACCCAAGAGTATTCAGAGCTAACTAAAGTCTACAAAATCACATTTTATTTTTTTATATGCTTTTTGGAAAACTATAAACAGTGTGAATCAGAGTAGGCTGGCATCGAAATCAACTGGATCACCCAATCAGATCAGGTATTAAATAAGTTCCAATTTTACTCTTTTGATAGCATGGTCTTATGAGTTTTTCAGTTTGGGGTGGATCCATTTTTCAAATGTCGAATAGATATTACAAATTTCTCTCACTCTCTATTTTCAAAAGGAAGCATAAAAATCCACAAATTAAAACCAATACCAAAATGACAAATAGAGGCTATCAATTTCAAAAGATGCAACTCTCCTCCTCTAAGTCTTCCTTCTATCTCATTTATGATTACAAAGACTAATAGCAATGACTAAGAGTTAGCAGGAGTTATCTTCTAAGCAAACTGTTTCCTATATTATCCTATATAAGAGAATGTCTTGGGGCCTGGCCTGGTGGCATAGCAAATTGATTTACCTCCTTTAGCAGTGGCATCCCATGTAGACGTTGGTTCTAGTCCCTGCTCCTCCAGTTGCAACCAGTACCCTCTTTGTGTCCTGCGAGGGCAGTGAAGGATGGCTATGTCCTTGGATCACTGCTCTCCCACATGGGAGATGAGATATCTGAATAGGGTAGGGCTTAAGGGGGAGCTCCTGGCTCCTGACTTAAGATCTACATGGCTTCTGCCATTGCAGCCATATAGGGAGTGAAACAGTGGATGGAAGACCTCTCTCTGTGTCTTCTTCTCTCTTTTTCTCTCTCTACAAAAATCTTCCTTTTCAGTAAAAATAAATAAAATCTTTTTCTTTTTAAAAAAATGTCTTTACTACTCCTAATTGAAATCTAGCAGAGTATGCCATTAAAAACTGTTCAAGCTGGGCGCAATAGCCTAGTGGTTAAAGACCTCACCTTGAATTCACCGGCATCCCATATGGGTGCCAGTTCTAATCCTGGCAGCCCAGCTTCCCATCCAACTCCCTGCTTGTGGCCTGGGAAAGCAATCAAGGACAGCCCAAAGCCTTGGGACCCTTCATCTGTGTGGGAGACTCGAAAGAAGCTCTTGGCTCCTGGCTTTGGATCAGTTCAGCTCCAGCCATTGCAGCCACTTGGGGAGTGAACCTTCCTATCTGTCTCTCCTCCTCTCTGTATATCTGCTTTTCTGATAAAAAATAAATAAATCTTTAAAAAAAACTGTTCGGTATATTAAAGTAATATAACAATCAACCACAGTCTTAAAATGTAGTCAGGTCTCTATTCACCTTGCTCTCCTAGTTGGCATAATTTTTAAAAATCGTAACTAAAATCTTCCAAATCTAGGATAATAAAATTCAGTTTCTACTCTTGTGTCTAGCAATGTGGTTTCAAAATGTGCTGTAGAAACTACAGAAAGTCAGCTAATGAGACAAGACAGTTTTGAAGATTTAAATGAAATAAAGTATCCTTCAGTATCTATTGTTAAGAAAGAGCAGAAATGTAATACAATAGCAATCTCATATATTCAATCTCTTAAGCAAAATGATCCCTTGAGACATTGAGATAGAAATGAGATAGAAATGGAGGTCAGTCAAAACGATGAGGAACTTTTGATGAAAGAGTTCAGAAGATGATAGTTTCTGGAGACTTAGAACTTTAGGGTTTCCTGAAATCCAATTACTCCAGAAAATAATTCATATGCATCTGACTCTTCCATATGGGGTCATAATCTATGATGACTCACCAGAAAGAATTCACGGATGTCAGTGGGTAAGTCTTAGTAATTCTCTAGTAAAGTTAAGCACAACAATTATAATAATAAACAACTCAAAATTTTAACCAAGTTAGTCTAAAAGAATCAAGACAATGAAGAGATAACAGTTGGGCTTTACTTAATCCCACATGCTTAAATTCATTTGTATACTCAAAAAGGGACCTGAATTCCACAATGGAACTCAAATGCCCATTAAACATAGAGAAACCATGTTGAATCCCACTAGTACTGTAGAAACCATAGGCTCTGTAAAACTTCTGTTATCTTCTATCCCTGACTTAGCTTCCATCATGCCTTTGGTCACTCCAACTACACTGCTACAGTCTAATGAAAACTCTGTCCTCACTCAGCAGCTATGCTCTGATTCATCTGAAGGAATGAGTAAAACTCACATCCCCTCTTCCTAAATTGTTTGTGATGGCTGGCAGTAATATCTTACTGAAAACCAATTACATTGTAGGACTGCCCCATGAGTAGGAGGAGCACAGCCCTGTCTGTAGAGGATCCAGTTGATATCAGACCTTCTTCTAAGGGCAAATTGAAAACAGAAAGCAAATATTCTGACCACAGAATCGAAAATATACATACTTCACCTACACAAGATTTTCATTCTGCATTTTGTTCTCTGGGTTTGGACATTACACACACACACACACGCAAATGAAGGTCAAGCAAAGCTATGACATGAAGCTATCTCATGCATGTGACTTTTTTTCTATACTCATTTGATCAAAATTTCATGAAAATTTAGGAAAAAATTTTCTAACAACACTTGAATGAGATAGGCTTGAAACTTAAGGCTGATGTGACATGATTATTAACACTGAAGAATTAGGGACAGCTCCCTCCAGTGCTTTCTGATGAAGAAAAAGGAACAGCAAAACCCTGAACAATTTCATAAAGAAGAGTGTATCTTCCTTCTCCCTTAACATGGGAGACATCAAAACACAAAGTATTTCCATCCAGCGCAGCCATGAAAAAAAACACAACAAACAGGGAATTGAGAGATAATTGGTCAAACAAATATCTCAAGTTAAAAGGGTAAACACATACATAAGAAGTTAAACATACACACATACATTGGATAAGTTATATAGTTTGGAAAACAGCCTATGATTAATTTTATTCATTCAATGATATGAAACTAATTCAGGGACAGATTTTCAACAGTAGGATTGGTGTTCTCAGGAATGGTTAGAATTACCACATAATGACCCTCCCTGGGAACAGATTTGCAAGCAGTCTAAGTGGACTGAGAAATAATTATCTTTTCTGCATGCATTGTCAAATTTCACACTGTTAATTTCCTAGCAAGCAGGTTTGTTTTTAAATGCCCCAAGGCCAGTTACAGAGTCCAAACACAGTTTGTAAGCAGCAAGAAATTTTAAACACATAATATCATCAAGATTTCAGTGGATGGTACATCCCCAATACATTTACAGAGTTTTCTTTTTTCTCTCACATACTTACCAGTTTTTGAAACACATTTTTCATTGTGATGTATCTCAGTTTTCCGGAAAATACCCCATTTATTAAATTACAGAAGACTTCCCATATCCTGGTCAGTCTAGCAGGACATGTTTATCTTACATATTATGAGCAATATAACAATTTCTAAAATATTTGCATTTAAAAGACTATATTTTGAGAATACAACACATGCTTGACAAACAAGTATATGTTCAATCATCATGTTAATATAGGGTAGTAGCATACTCAATAAACACTGATTTGAATGTGAAATACTTTGTTAACACATGCCATGAACAATTCATCAATGTCATTCATTATTTTGCAAAGTATTATCCTCTCCAAATGAAGCGTAATTTATAAAACTGAAGAAAAATAACAGTCATGTTATGGCAAATGTATTTATTCACTTTATTGGAAAAGGAACTTTTCTAACAAAATTGTATGAAACAATTGTGTATGGGAGAATGAGATTTCAGAGAGCTGCTTTGAGTAAAAGAAAACTTATTTCTCTTTTGGAAATTATAACAGTACATCAAGAAGATGAAAGAGGTCATTTGTAAACACCTTTCAGTAAAGTCAGTAAAAATAAACCTTCCTGAGCAATAGATAACGTCTTGTTGTAGGTGGTTAAATCAGGCGTAAGTCCTTTAAAAAAGATTTCCATTCTTTTTCCCCTTCAGAATTTGTGCCCAGCGGTGATTTTTTTTTTAAATAAAGAGAATGTGGTGGGATCATTTCTAACTCTTATTCAAAAAATGTAATACAATGAGTACTAGAGAGTAACCTTTTATGTATTAACTTTTAAGTAATTGACTTATGGTAGGATTTAATGACTTTTTTTTTCCTGGGGGATACCACATGATGAATTTTTCAAAGCAGCTGTATCACAGCTTTGGGGTTTGTTACATACCTACCATGATATTTCTTTCCCATCTTCTCAGATAATTAAGTTGTATAAACTGCATACTTATGCAATACAAAGAAAACTACTTGATAAAATTAGTCCTTTTGTATTAATTTACAAACCAGTTAGACTGGGACAAAATAGGAAAAATATTCATATTAAGAATACCAGCTTATCCATGGGCATTTTTTAATAAAAAGGTTATCGAATGCTACGTAAAAGCCTGTTGATTAAATGTGAATCACAATGAAATCTAAACTCCGAGAATGGCACTTCAGTTTAAATGCATGGGAAGTTTGTTCCTTTAACTCCATTCAAAACTGTGGAAACAAAACAGATAAGAGCTCATAGCTCCCTCCTAAATAATTTTATATGTATCACCAGTTGCTATGGCAGTGCACTACACACTGTAAACTATCATATTTAATATGATTAATGCCCACAGTTACATGGAAAAATCACCCAAAACATTAATTCCAAAAAGATGAGAATATACAGTCCACTTAAACAAATATGGTAAAATGCTGTACTAAAATCTACTAAAAAGATATATCAAAGTTTTCTGCTAATTTTCAAGCTTTTGTTTTCTACTTCTACATAAGCCTACAGACAAAATGAAGAAACTTTTTTCCAACTTATTTATAAAACCATAAAAGTGACTTTTGTATTCGTCTTCCCTTCTGTACATAGATGCACTGACCCAAGTTTGACTCTTGGCTAGCTCAAAAACAACCAACATGCAGCTATTTTAAGCTATACTTTAAAATGTACTAAGAAAACACTGAACCTTACACTTGACCGTGTCTTGTCCTGCCCAAAACTATAGATTAAGTGAGTCAAATATTTTGCTTTTTTTTTTTGTAAAGTAACTTCTCATTGTCCAATTCAGAGTATTCATTTGATGGAAAGGCTTTTTCGAAATTATGACAAACTATATGGCAGGTTTATTATAAATTAAATTATATTCTTAGTAATCACCTTTCAGGTTTTAATATTGACAACTGTTTTTCAGTAGCATCTTTCTGGCAAAATACTACACTTTAATAGAGGCACTTGGTGTGTAGCAGTCATATAAAGAAGCATAAAGTAAGCGTGTGTCTACTATTTTATAGAAGAAATGGCGAAAATGTCATCCCCCAGCAAAACTCACAGTTTGGGTTTGTTTTTAACTATTTTATAACTCTTACCTACTGTGTTATTTTCCCTTTACCTCCTTAGCCACACCTTCATTTTATTATTTGGTATTTACTTTACAAATAAACACTCTAAGCATCTCCATGAACTTGGTATGCTAAACATCTGCTTAGAAAAAAAAAAAAAGGTTAATTCTCTTCTAACTAATGTTAACTGTAGGAAATGAGTCTTGGGTGACCCAGTTGGGCCGGCTCCTTGGGTGTGGATTTAGAATGGGAAAATTACAGGAGGGCGCCAGTAAGTCATGGATGAAATCAGGAGAGCTTGACTTTAAAAATCCCACCTTTTGAGCTGCTTTGGAAGGACTCTTGTTTTTGCTGCCTTTAGGTCTTCCTCTGGGTCTCTTAGGAGAGGGCTCACAGGTTGGCTCCTAATTGTAAGAAAAAAAGAAGACGCTGTTGTGGCAAGGTGTCTAAAAGAAAGTGGTCCTGAATCTTTGGCTTAATTTTTCTGTCTATTGAGTGGTTGGTAGAACACTTTCAGTTCAAGCATAAAGGGATGGGAATGGCACAGTTTCCAGAGAGGGGAAGTAACTACACTTTAAATCAAAAGTTCAAAGAGGAAACTATTTTGCACATGAAAACTAGATTCCATTTCAGACCTCAAGTGGTAACAAAGTCTGAAAAGGATGCATGTTCTGGAAGGTCATATATTTTCAATAAGCAAATTGACAGGCTATTCATTTGGAAACACATGGCGGTAACAAGCATTTCTATAAAACAGCATTCCAGCAGCATTTCAAACAGAAATGTGAAAGCAACCCAGCAGCAATTTCAACAATCTTCCACTTGGAGAGGGTGGCTTCTAACCAACCCTCAGGACCTGCAGGCTGGGTTGATTATGACACAAGCGACATACACGAAGTGAAATATTGGAGCAATTATCCAAACTCTTCAGCTGAAAATAACTCCATTCTCCCTAAAATTTCCAAATAATTACGGTAAAAACTGTGGTGGGAGGTTTTGCTTGAATTATCTAGATAATTGCTTCAATTCATTCTCCGCTTCCTTTTGGAGATGTCAGGCATGGCCTCCTTCGTAAATTTAAATATCTTTTGATACAAATAAACATATTTTATTCAAAACGTTCTTTTGAGGAAAAAAAAACTCTTCTAGGGGGTGAGCTGCAGAAAACTAAAGCAGACTGGGGTGGGGGAGGTGAGGAGGAAGGAGAGGAGAAAGAAGCAACCATTAGGTGTAGCAACACTGGAAATGGCTCTTCTGCCCAGTTGGAAAAAGCCCAGTGGTTAAGAGAATGTGATGATTAATATCCCATACCCTTCAATGATTACCCAGTGAATCATCTATTCAGATTCGGTGATTAGATGAGACTAATGAACTTCAAACGCATGAACGTTCTCACTGCAGATTCGCATCCTATTTACAAAATCTGGGGGGAAGTTTCCTTGCAAGTCTCTGACCGGCGGCCAGCGCCTGTGGGCACAACCCCAGCGCGCACAGCCCAAACACCCAGTTCTTTCTTTGTGAACTCCTCCTTCACCCAAAGGTAAAGGGAGAAAAGGGGGAAAAAAGGCCACCTCCAGATCTCCTGGCATTTTCTTTAGGAATAAAGGGCGGGGGTGCAATTAGTAACCTCAGAGAAAGCTGGGCTCCGGGTGGGAAACGAGGGGGAGGGCAGGGACTTCTTGGGAGGTGTAAACCAGGATCCCAACACGGTATGAAGTGTCGCTGGGACAGAGCGGGAAAACTCCGGCGCCTCTACACCGGCTTGTTTCCTTTGATGGTTTCAAAAAAGGTACAACCCTCTCAGTTTTTTTTTTCTCCCTAAATCGCACGGGCTAGCCAACACGGTTCAGCGTCCCCACCTTGCTCTCGGCAGCTTCGGGACTCGGCGTATTTTCTAATTGGTCTGTTTACCAAGAATGAAGTGATTTAAGGCTAAAGGACGAAGGAGAAGTTTTAAAGCCCGAGGAAGTGGAGTTTAAATGTTCTCAATAGACACGTCTCCTTGCAACTCTGCCCGCCGAGGCTTGGAAGTTGCAGCGAACAAAACCCTGAACCCTGGGCTCTGCAAGCGCCGGCTGCACGCTTAATTGGTTGCATCCGCAGACAAAACCCTCTACTCCGCGGGGTCCCGGGAGCCCCTAGATTGTCCCTCCCAACCCCCAGCCACTCGCCCTAGAGAATATTTACTGTCTGCAGCTCTGAGGTGCGTAGTTCAGGCGGGGCAAAAATCGCGCGGAGTGCGGGGCTAGAAAGTGATCCAACCACCTCGTACCCTCCGGGACGCTCCGTCCAACATGCCCTCGGCGGGGCGAGTTCATCCCGTCTGGCGGGGCCCCGGGCTTTGTGGTGGCCCCTTTCTTCGGGCCACCTCCGGCGGCCTCAGCGCCCCATTTAAAAAAGCCCTAAGTGGAACCGGCAGCCCCGGGTCCCTACGCGTTCTTTGTCGGGAGGGCGCGAATCTAGGGCCACTAAGAGTTTTAGAGAGGGCGCCAAGGGGGCGGCTGCGGCGCTCCAGCCTCCGGCCGGCAAAGCACCCTGGAGAGGCGCGAGGGTGTCCAGGGCTCCAGCCCCAGCAGCCCCTGACAGACTCCTGCGCCCCTGTCCTCGGCACCTTCTTCCTCCAAAGCAACTGCAAAAGCGGCTGCAAAAAGCGCTGGCGGGCCGCGGACCTTGGGACCCCGGTCGCCTCCGGTCACCCAGCGACGACGGCGCGCTCCTGAGAGCGGCGCACAATAGCGAAAGCCTGAGGGCGCACGGAGCCCGACCCCACCTCCCGCCTCCCTCAGAGGCCCGCCGCGGCTCCCCGCGCCTAGGCTAGGTACGCGGGCGCCCGGTGGCTCGGCTGCGCCTCCCCGGGCTAGGAGGGGGTGGACTCAGCCGGCCGCCCCTTAGGGATCCGGGGCCGCGGTCACTGGGTTCCCGCGCTTGGGTGGCCCCCCTCCCCACGCTTCGCGGGGCCCCGACTGGGAAGACTGGCGGGGGGAAGGAAGCCGGCGTGGGCCGGCGCTTCCCGCGGCGCCCGCGTACTGACTTGCTGTTGCTTCCTGGGTCGGCCGCGTCCTCTCTTCTGAGGCGTCGGGGCGGCAGGTTGTCCCTGGGCTGAAGTGGACGGCTGCCCGGCGCCTTCCCCGCGTGCGCTCATCCTGCGTCCCGCCGCCGCCGCCGCTACCGCCGCTGCAGGCGCTGCGCCTCGGCCGCCCGAAGATGCCCGGCACCTTTCGGAGACCCGGGGTGGAGGGTTGGAGGAGCGGGCGCTTGCGGGCACGGCTGGGGCGCGCTGAGAGGGCTGCTGTGGCTTAGGCTGCCGCCGCTGCCACCATCAACACCGGACGTCCAGCGGCTGCCAAAAAGAGAGAGAAGAGGGGAGGAGGAGGAGAAGAGGAGGCGCTGCCGGCGGCGGTGGGTGGGTGCCGGAGGTGGAGGTGGTGGCGGAGGTGGAGGTAGCGAGGAGGAGGAGGAGGGGAGCCGAGGAGAAGGGAAGAGAGATCTGAGCTTTGCCGGGGGGAGGCTCTTCTTTCGGGTAGGGATCAGGACGTGAGGGCACCAGGAACACTTGGGAAGCGGCGTGGGGAGGAAAGAGACTTGGAGTGAATTGTGTCCCTTAAAATGTTAGGCGGGGGAAGAATTCCTCCTCCTCTTCCCCTCCGCGCCGAGAGAGAGGGAGAGAGAGAGAGGGAGAGAGAGAGAGAGAGAGAGCGAGTACGCTCTGGGAAGTCAGCAAAGGGAGGATGGGGAGATTAGGATGCGATCAGCTCGGGTACCAAGAATGAGCAAGGGACAGAGCAGTGGGTGGCACCGCGCCTCCTCGGGTGGCGGGAGCCGGCGGCAGCAGCACCAGAGTCGGAGCGGGACGGCTGCTCGCTGCTGCGTTTTGCAGCAAGCGCGCGCGGCCGGGGCTGGAAGTTTTCTGAGCCCCTGGCCTGGGATTCGAGCGGGATGAGTGTGTGTGTGTGTGTGTGTGTGTGTGTGTGTGTGTGTGTGTGTGTGCGCGCGCGCGCGGGCGCGCTCGCCGGGGGCCGGGGGGTGGGAGGGGTGGGGGCGGCAGGGGGAGTGCCCACCTCTAATCGTGGGCGGATAAAGGGGAGGGGGCTGCGCAGGAGGAAAAGTATGAGGAGGAGGGAGGAGGACAGGCGGACCGCCGAGCCCAGGCGCCTGGCGGTGGGCCAGACACAGTGTTCGAAATACAACTGCCTTGGCGGCGGCGGCGGCGCCCGGGTGCCACCCGGAGCCCGACTCACGTGCTCCCGCCTGGCGGCGGGGTTAAAGGGACAGGCCGGGGATCCCGGGCCCGCCCGCCGCGGGCCTCGCCCCGCCGGCTGCCTGAGGTCACCGCGGGGCGGTAATCCAGAGGAGGCGCGGGAACGCCTCTGTCCCACACCCACGCTTCTTCGAGGGCTAGGCATTTACCTGCGCCTCCACAGTGAGGAGCCAGCACTTTGCAGGAAGCATCTAACTGACCTGACCACAGCGTTCCGGCCCTCGGGGATTTGGAAGCGGCTGCCAGGCAGCAGGAGGGGGACCTCTGACAGCCCGCGGCAGCCGCGAGATGCTCTGCCTGAGGAGCGCACAGTCGGGCGCGCACAAAGATACACACTTCCACACGTGCAAGCACGGGCATAGTGGCTCGGACGCAGATACACGGACACGCGTGCACTCGTCTACACGCGCGTACCCAAACACAGAAGGTCATGCATAAACACAGACACAGGCACACGTGCACACAATGTGCACACGGAACGCCGAGCGCGCCCGCCTCTGCGCAGAGTTCCTTTCTCAGCGAAAGTCTACAGGCGACACGAAGTCTCTTCCGAGCTGACGCTGTGCAACCGAGGTTAAAACGCTCTCAGGGTAAAGGGGGCCAGGGAGACCGCTGACATCACAACGGCACGAAATGCCCAACAGCCCTTGAATTTAGCTCCATTTAACTTTCTCCCCGCTCTTCATCCCCCGCCGCTACCCCTGCGTCCTAACTTTATAACCTGGGCTGTTTTCTTAGTTAAGTGAATACCGTGATGGCCACGGTCCGTTTTTACAGGGTGGAGTCCATTTTTTAAAAAGTACTTCTTTTCATCCTTGAAAAACACAAAACTCTGAAAACATTAAGTTCAGACTTTAATACATCACACCCAAAATTATTTTGGACGAATTCCAAAGTAAAAACTTTCACCCGGGGAAAGATTTCTCTTTCAAAGATACAGACCACCATTGGAATACAAACGCCTACTTTGCAGACCTGAACTGCGCCTTAGGCACCGCCAGGTTCCGCTGTGCCTGGGAGGAGGCGCACGCCAATTGTGCCTCGCCGGGACTGCGCTGATTGGTCCGCGTTGCCATTTTAAATCCGTTTGCAGCTGCCCTTTGCCGAGCTGGGACACTTAGCTGCACGTGGAGCACTCTGCAGAAACCCGGGGCTTCTTTGAGATCTGGGAACGCTTAGCTATGATGGAGAGGGAGCGCTCCCATCCCTCCAGATGGAGTCCAGCAGCTGACTGGGCGGGGGGGAAGGGGGGGTGTCTAACAGGAACCAAAGGTTTTCTGTCAGAACTTGGTTGAAAGATGGTGTCTTCATCAAAGGGATTGAAATTTCACCTACTTTACAACTGCAGTGACACTTCTTGACTGCCGAGTTTGCTCATTTTTAAATTTTGATCACATATTTGCTTGGTGGTACACACATTCTGTGTACACACACACACACACACACACACACACACACACACACACAGGCTTCTGGGTTTGTTTTTGTTTGCTTGCCTTTCATCAGGAGTGCGGATAAACTGAGAATGAATGTGGGCGGAAGTCACCAAAACTTTCTGTCAACCAGTTTTTACACTCACGGTATCCCCACCCTTTTTGAAATATACGCAGAGGCTAGCAAGAAGAGAATTGCAAATTTCTATTTTTTGCATGGATCTCTAAAGCTAAGAGAATCCCAGAAAAATTGAGGTTTGAAGATTGTCCAGCCACTTGTTTTCAGGACACTTGGAGATCAAATCATTTGATCTTTTAAAGTTATAAGAATAAAAACAAATACTCATTGGGTTTTGTCTCATTTTGTGTGCTTTTCATTTTTTGGAAGCTATTTTTTTTTTCTGTAGGTGAGACCTTACCATTTTTCAACTTTGGGACCATTGGGACTTTTACTATAAAACATGTCCTTACATATTCATCTTATAAAATTAAACGGCTAGGTCTTGTTTTTAAGAATAAAGAAATTTTATACATTTACATTTGAGCCCCTGTGCCTTCAGTTTCTTCATGGTTCACTCTCTCTTCTTCCCATAAATGATGCATCCTGAGTTTTAAAAGCTTGCTGCTTAATTGGAGAACTTTCCAGGTGATTCCTATTCATTTTATTTTTTTTTAAGATTTATTTATTCTTATTGCAAAGTCAGATATACAGAGAGGAGAGACAGATCTTCCGTCTGATGATTCACTCCCCAAGTGAGCTCAACAGCCAGTGCTGATCCAAAGCCAGGAGCCAGGAACTTCCTTCAGGTCTCCCACGGGAGTGCAGGGTCCCAAGGCTTTGGGCTATCCTTAACTGCTTCCCAGGCCACAAGCAGGGAGCTGGATGGGAAGTGGGGCTGCTGGGATTAGAACTGGTATCCATATGGGATCCTGGCGCATTCAAGGCAAGGACTTTAGCCGCTGAGCCACCGCGCCGGGCCTGATTCCAATCCACTTTAAACTGTTCTTCCACATCTACTATCAAATTAAACAATTAGCACCTTAGTAGTATATATTAGTAAGATTTCTAATAATCTGTGACGTAATTTAAATTAGTGCTAAGACCAGGTTAGCCTATTATCGGGTGGTAAGATTAATTGAGTAGAACACAAACATCTCTGAGAAATAAAACTGGAAAAAGAATATTATGTGTAAAGTTTCCCTTTTACTTATGCACCAAGCATGCATGTTTTTTTTTAAAGATTTATTTTTATTTTTATTGGAAAGGCAGATATACAGAGAGGAGAGACAGAGAGGAAGATCTTCCGTCCGATGATTCACTCCCCAAGTGAGCGCAACGGCTGATACTATGCCGATCTGAAGCCAGGAGCCTCTTCCGGGTCTCCCACATGGGTCCAGGGTCCCAAAGCTTTGGGCCGTCCTTGACTGCTTTCCCAGGCCACAGGCAGGGAGCTAGATGGGAAGCGGGGCTGCCGGGATAGAAGTGGCGCCCATATGGGATCCCGGGCGTGCAAGGTGAGGACCTTAGCCACTGTGCCATTGCGCCGGGCCCGCATGTTTTTAAGATTAATTTTTTTACACCTTTTAATGTCTTGAAACTGGGATGGTATCCTGAAATTATCTGCATTATTATTTTTCCTCTTCATATCTCAGCATGCTTGTTTTTAAAATAACAGATCAGTATAATCCCGGAAGCTTCACTAAATCATATGTAACATCTTATTCTTTAGATGTGATATTTGTATGTGAATTGTATGTGTGTGTTCCCTGGAGACGGATGGTGTTTTGGTCATTTCTGCTTTGTACCAGCTTTGTCTGGGGATCATAAATGGACTTTTTAAAAATAAATCATAATGGACTTTTGTTACTTACTTAGTAATTGATTGCTATTACAAGGGCACTTCCAATAAAATTGTTTCAGCACCTGCTCCAAAGAATTATCTTTGAAATTACTTTGACTAAATGAAGATTCGTCTATGATGAAGGGATTGATGGTCTCACATTGCATTCGTACTTTAATATATTTACTAATGAAAGAGACACTTGAGGACTTCCTCAGATTACAACTGATTGAATTAATCATGGATGTCCTTTGTGTGTTAACAGAAATTTATTCTTACCAGATATTTTGGAAACCGCAGAAAAAAGTTATAACTAATATTTAGTGCATACATAAGTATATATCTGCATTTAATATTAGTGTAATACAAAGGAAATGCATATTTTGCATTTTTGCTAAAAAGTCAATGATTTAAAAATACTCATTTACGTTACTTAAATCCATTATTTAGCGATTGTATCTCTTTGAACATGCTCAGTACTTGGTGACAAGCAGGAACAATGTCTCTGAGTGTCTTCTTCCAGCAGCAGTGAGAATAAGTTTTGCTCTTTACTGTTTTTTGGGGGGGTGTGGGGCTGGGGGAGGCGAAGTTTTCATAGTTCCACAGTCAGTTTATCAAACAATGAGTTTCTTCTCTCATTCAATCAAACAAACATACTCTGAGTTGGTTTTGCTGGAATCTCAGTAAAATTCTTTCAGGACTGCAGCGTTACTTCATGTAAAACTAGAGAATTTTTTTTTTTTTAAAGAGAAAAGTAGAAACGAGGTGCTCATTTAAAATCCATAGTTTATTCAACAGCTGCTTTTGAGGACTTAATATGGGCTGGGATTCATAACACATTCTTTTTGGACAAGAGTCATGGAAACAGAAGAGAGGTGCAAGAGTTTACATTCAGCATCTCATCTATTGACATTCTACTATTAGCCCACTCTTAGGCTACATAATTACCAAGTATCTTTAGACACAAGGAGAAATGTGGGCTTTGAAATTAGATTTAGAGATGGTAGGCACAGTAGGTAGGATCCTAAATGGTGCACAAGATCGCCTGCCTTGCATCCCCATCAGATACACAAGTACAAAATTCCTGGGACAACGATATGCTTGATTTTATCCCCACAGCTAGATGGTGTTATGCTGTATAGACACATCCAAACAAGCCTGACCTGATTGCACATATTCAAAACGGTTTCCTCTGGTTCATTTTCAGAGATGAAGCTGAAGATTTGAACTAAAATAAGTTTTGATTCACCACCACTGCTTTTAAGATGGAGGGGAGATATGGCAAGGAGTCTGTGGCAGGGGCAGGGCAGGGCTAGGTGATCTCTGGAAGCTAAGGGCAACCTCAGCCTAACAGCAGGTAAGGAAATAGAGGCCTTAGTTCTCTAACCACAAAGAATGGAATTCTGCCAACCAACAAGAATGAGCTGGAAGGGGCCATCTTCTCAGAGCCTCCAGACAAGAGCTCAGTCCCGCCCACACCTTGATTTCAAGCAGTTGACACCTGAGCTGGAAAAGCAGCCTGACTCCTGACATAGAACTTCACCTAATAAATGGGAATTTTGAGCTCTTACATGGGTAGTAACTTTTTCTATTTTATTTGAAAAGCAAGACACAGAGACATCTTGCATGTCTGTTGACCTAATCAGTGAATTTCACAATGGCCGTGTCTGGATCAGGCTGAAGCCAAGAGATCAAAACTTTATCCAGGATTCCCATGTGAGTAGCAGGAGCCCAGACACTTGCATTGTCATCTGCTACCTTCCAGGCTGCGCATTAACAGAAAGCGATATCAGAAAGTGGAGGAGACGGAATTGAACTAGGCACTCAAATACGGGATTCACTGGTTAAGTGTTGCACTAACTGCCCATCCCTGTGGTAATTTGCTATGCAACTCTCACGGATTTCCTGATCAGCAGGCCCCTGAAACCACCAAAGGAATGAAGTGACAGTGTTCAGCAGCACAAAAGACCAAAGACAGTCTGATGAAGCATGTCTGTTTATTGTAATGCAATCACAAGCTTGTATAGACTAAGAAGAAAGGGGGGAAAACAGAAGAGTGTCTCCCAACAAGCCTCCCTCCCAACAGTGGCACAGTAATTGGCTAGATGACTTGTCTATCTCTCTGTACCGTCCAATCATATCATAAGTCACATGCAACACTCATGGCTGGCAGGTAGGCCATGGGTCATGTATGCCAGGTAGGCTGGCAGGTAGCACAGGCCACATTTCACTTGTCATAGTTGCTTATCAAGGAAGTCCCAGCACAACTGGTCCAAGGACAAAGAACAGAGACTGTGGTACAACTCACTGCCCTTGCATATATGACCAGTGAACGAGTCAGGTTGTGGTCTTGGGTAGCCCAACACATTGTCAGGGATTCCTTCCTGGACACAGTGTGCATGTATCTATGACCTTCCAAATAGACCAACCAGACAGGGACCCAAGGACGATCTCCCACATGCAACAGTGCAAATTAAAATAAGAAAGATGTAATCAAGTAGTTTTCCCCTCCTTTCTCGATCCCGGGAGCTGATCCTTAGCACAATGACTCATACAACGCATCAAGAGGTGTTCTGTATGGCTGCACCCTCCCAATAAACTACCTTCCCTATTTCTCTGGGTTTATTGTGAAGTAATGGCCGACACTATTTTCGATCCTCAGCCTGGATGTTATGGTCCAGTGGGTTTGCGTCCATTTAGGATGACTTCATACTGTATCAGAGTGCTGGTTCGAGTCCCAGCTGTACTGCTGATCCAGCTCCCTACTAATGCACATGGGAGGGAGCAGATGATTACTAAAGTATTTGAGTCCCATGTGGGACACCTTGATGAAATTCCTGACTTCCAACTTCAGCCTGATGCGGGTGTGGTTCTGGTAGCCATTTGGAAAGTGAGTCAGCAGTTAAAGGGCTCTTTCTCTCTTATATTCTTTATTCCTCACACAAAAGGTAGGGCAGAATTTCCTTCCACTGATAGAGTCAGCTTTGCCAATTTGCTTGAGATAAATAAAAGGCTACAGAGTAACACTGGGGGCCCGGCATGGTGGCCTAACAGCTAAAGTCCTTGCAAGCCTTGCATGCATCAGGATCCTATATGGGTGCCGGTTCTAATCCTGGCAGCCCTGCCTCCCATCCAGCTCTCTGCTTGTGGCCTGGAAAAGCAGTCAAGGACAGTCCAAGGTCTTGGGATGCTGCGCCCACATGGGAGACCCGAAGAATCCCCTGGCTCCTGGCTTTGGATTGGCTCAGCCCCGGCTGTTGTGGCAGCTTGGGGAGTGAACCATTGGACAGCAGATCTTCCTCTCTGTTTTCCATTTGTCTGTATATCTGCCTTTCCAATAAAAATACATAAATTAAAAAAAAAAGTGACACTGAATAATCTTGGAAGCTGAGAAAGGCAAGGCTACAAGGCTAATATAATTACTGCTTCATCTCAACCTTTTGCTTCTGATCTCCCCGTGCTCTCTGTGCCATGGAACCTCCACTCATTCTATCACTAGAAGATAGTCCTGAACCATTTTCATTCTTCTAGACATTAAATGAACGTACATGAGCTTACACTGATACTCAGATTCACAACTTATCTTTATCTAAATAATATATATTAAGTACTTTTGATAGTTATGGATGGCTCTCTAAAGCATTATTTATAATGGCTATATCATATGTATTCTTATTTATTGGAAAATAAGATATACAGAGAGGAAGAGAGAAAGAGAGAGAGGAGGATCTTCCATCTTCTGGTTCACTCCGCAAGTGGCCGCATCACCTGGAGCTCAGCCAAACCAAAGCCAGGAGCCAGGAACTACTTAGGGGTCTCCTCTGTGGACGCAGGGTCCCAAGTCTTCGGGCCATCCTGGAGTGCTTTCCCAGGCCACAAACAGGGAGTTGGATGGGAAGCTGGGCTGCCAGGATTAGAACCGGCACCCACATAGCATTCCAGCATGTGCAAGACAAGGACTTTAGCCACTAGGCTACCGTGCTGGACCCTACTATATGTATTCTGTGCATAAATAAATGAAGTAGAACACCTGTAATTAAGTGTTTGATAAAAAAAAATTATGACAACTTTGTATAAAGCTGAGGAAATATGGCTTAGATGTCACGCATTCCTTTGTGCTGATATCAACTTCAAAGATGGTCTCCTTTATCAGAATACTGGTATAATTTTCAAATTTTCAGATATTCTAAATGTAGAGGGATAGCTAACTGAACCAATACCCAAACTAAAGTTTTAGAAAACTTCAAAAATTGTAACTTAAGAATATACCACAATTTAAGAGTATAAATACAAAGAAGATAATTAGTTTCAAAAAGAAAAAGAGACATACAAATATAAAATGACTTTAAAATAACTCTTATAATCGCATATAAAACCAAGATAGATGTTGCTAAGATTTCACCTAATATCCGTTATCTCTTTGTGATTAATAGAGCACCTATGACTTTCTGATTGACAATATGATCAACTGTAGAAACCACATTTCTGGGGCCTGGCGTGGTTGCCTAGTGGCTGAAGTCCTTGCCTTGCAAGCACTGGGATCCTATGTGGGTGCCAGTTCTAAACCTGGAAGCCCCACCTCCCATCCAGCTCCCTGCTTGTGGCTTGAGAAAACAAAGACAGCTCAAAACCTTAGGACCCTGCATCTGCATGGGAGACCCGAAGAATCCGCTGATTCCTGGCTTCGGATCGGCTCAGTACAGGCCGTTGCAGCCACTTGCGGAGTGAATCATTGGACAGAAGATCTTTCTTTCTGTTCTCCTCTTCTCTGTATATCTGACTTTCCAGTAAAAAAAAAAAAATCTTAAAAAAAAAAAGAAACCACATTTCTAGACCTCCCTTCTATATTGGAGTCATCAATGAAACACAGGCCAAAGTCTTTGGGAAGTACATCTGGGAAAGCCCTTTAAAAGACTGACTCAGCAAGAAGGTTTTTTTCAAATCAATGTCTTCCCACATCTTTTTTTTTTACTGTCAGTAATGTAAACCACTGGAACCCCAGCAGCCATCTTGGATTATATGGCTACTGTGAAAATAGAAGCCATATTCTAAGGTTGGTGGAATAAAAAGATAAAAAGAGAACTGGTCCCTGCCCCGCCGATCAACAGACTGAATTTATTCATCTTCCATCTTGTTTAAGCTACTTCTAAGGTTTTTGTTTTAGTTCTAAGTTCTACTAGAAGTTTGGTTCCCTGTGTATTGAGCATGTCATATTGTAACAGACTGCTTCAAAACTAATGCATAAACTTTTATTTTTAGAAAAGTCTTAGGTTCATTGTAGAATTAGAAACAAAGTGTACAAAGTGATCAATAATCTCCCTATCTCCATTACACACCCAACTTCTCCAGTCATCATCTACGTCAGCAGTAGAACACGCCACTTGTGATCAACAATAAACCTACACTGGCACAAAATTCTCATCTCAAGTTCATACTTGACATTAGAGTTCACTCTAGCACAGACTCCAGGGGTTTTGACATACATTTAAGGACATAAATTTACCCGTATAGTATCATTCAGAACAGTTTTATAGTGCATTAAAATTCCTCTGTCTTCTTCTTATAGTTCCCTCACCGATTCATCCTTGGCAAGTTTTAGTCTTTTTTATTGTAGTCACTGTCTTAATTTTTCAAGAATTTAACAAAGCTATAAGAACACGGTCTGCATCCTTTCATATTTGCTTGTTTCTTTTAGCGATCTGAGTTTAAGCTTCCTCTATATCGTGTTCTTGTCTGAATAGCTCAGGGTTTTGCTTTGTTCTATATTTTTAAGGCGCAATAATATTCCACTCGCAGAATGCACCATGATTTATCTGCTCACAAACTAAAACACACCTTGGTTACTCCCAAATTTTGGTAATTATCATAAAGCTGATGTGAACATTTGTGGGCAGGTTTTTCTCTGGACCTAAATTTTCAACTGATTTGTGACAATACCATGGGAAGTAATTACTGGGTCAAATGGTAAGAGCATGTTCAATATGATAAGAAATTGCCAAGCCATCTTCCAAAGTGGCTGTACCCATTTTTACCCATTTGTCACACAGTAGGGTATGCCACCTGTGATGCCAGTATCCCTATGGTACCAGTCCCAGCTGCTCCATCTTTCATCCAATTTCCTGTAATTGCAACCTTCTGGGGAGTGAACTAGTGAATCGAAGATTCTCTCTCTGTAACTCTGACTTTCAAATAAATAAGACTTGTTTATTTTGACTAACAGTACTGCATCAGATATGTTTTCTTGTAAACATTTTCTCCTAGTTTGTGACTTGTTTCTCATTCTCTTGAAATTGTCTTTCCCTGAGCAGAAGTTTTTAATTTATTGAAATCTGAGTTACCAATTATTTCTTTCTTGGATCATGCCTTTAATATTGCATCTGAAAGTTATTGCCATATTCAAGGTCAGTTAGGGTTTTCTCCTATGATATTTTCTAGAATTTTTATCATATTTCAAGTTGCTTTTATATCTATGATATATTTTTGAGCTAATGTTTGTGAAGCATGTAATACCATATTTCCTCCATTTTTTCATGTGGATTTCCAGCTGCACCAGCACTGTTTGTTGAGAAGGTTATATTTGTCCTGTTGTATTACTTTGTTGCTTTTTGAAAAATCAGATGACTATATTTAGAGGGGCCTCATTCTGGCCTCTATTCTGTCCCATTAATGCTATTTGCTTATTTTTCATCAGTATCTTGCTGCCTTGGTTAATACAGATTTACAACAAATCTTTCTTGTTTTTCAATATTAAGTTGACTCTTCTGAGTCTTTAGTCACTCTGTAAACTTTGGAAATTAATTTGTTGATACACACAAAATAAGTTACTGGGATTATAAATAGAAATGCATTAAGTCTTGAGTCAAAAAAGAACTGAAATCTTCATAATATTGAATCTTCCTAGTCATGGTTACAGAATATTTCTCCATTTGTTTAATTTTTCTTTGCTTTTCTACAGTTTTTCAGTTTCCTCATTAAGTTCTTATGCATATTCTGTTAGATTTCTACCTAAGTATCTCACTTTGGGAGGTGGTAATCTAAACAGTGATATGTTTTTAATTTCAATTTCTACTCATTCATTTTTGGCATTTAATAATGGGATTACTTCCATGTGTTAGCCTTAAAACCTCATTATAATAATTTACTAGTTCCAGGAGATTATTTATTCTTTGGATTGTCTACATTTATGATCTTGTTATTAGCCAACAAAGGCAACTTAACTTTTTTTCTTCATGATTTAATATATTTTATGTGCTTTTCTTGTCTTATCTAATTAGGTGAAGATTTCAAGCACATGTTGAAAAAGCAATGTTGAGAGAGTATGTTCTTGCCTTATTGCTAAACTTAGTAGGAAAGTCTCAAGGTTCCCATCAAGTGTGTTTTTGCAGAATTTCTTTATCTAGTTGAGAACATTTCCATTCAGCAGAAATTTTTTAAAATCACGAATAGGTGTTGGATTTTTGTAAGATGTCTTGCTTGAATCTGTATTGATATGACATTGGTATTTTTCTTCTTCCACTAATGATTGTATTAATTGATTTTCAAATGTTGAACCAACCTTGCATGCTTGAGATAGTTCCCATTTGATCATGATGTGTAATTTCTTCAATATATTGTTGTATTTAATTTGGTGATACTTTGCTGAGGAATTTTGTGTCTCTACTGTTGAAATACACTGATCTGTGTTTTTTCTTGTGATGTCTTCGTCTGCTTTTGGCATTAGTAATTGCTCTCACAAAATACATTAGGAAATAATCCCTCACCTTCCATTTTCTGGAAGAAATTATAGAGAGTTGGCATGATTGATATCTTTCTGTTTGAGGAGGTTATTAATTATTTATTTAACTTGTTGTGTAGATACAGGCCTGTTGAAATTATCTTTTATTCTATACCTTGTTGATTTTGTTGCCTTTTATCCAGATGAGATTTCATTACCTTTTTCTCAATGTCCATGATCTCTTTAGTGATGCCTTCTTTCACTTCCAATGTTAATAATTTATGTCTTTTCTTTTTCTTGCCTTGCTAGACAGAGGCCTACTGACGTTTGCAAAGGACCATATTTTGGATGTATTGATTTCTTTGGTTTCTGGTCTAGTTTTACACATTTTTTTTTTTTTTTTGCTTACCTTGGATTTAACTTGCTCCTTGTCTACCTTTCTAAATGGAAGCATATATGATTTATTTTTGATCTTTTGTCTTTTTAAAATATATCCGCTAATGGCCATAAAGTTTTCTCTGACCACTTTTGTTATGTCAAGTTTTAATAAATGCGTCTTTGTGAGCACTTGATTAAAATATATTTTTTTATTTTTATGAGATCTATTATTTGGCCAGTGTGCTGTTATTTAATCTCCAAGCATAGCTGGATTTTCGAGGTATATTTCTGCTACTGATTTTTTATTTCATTCCATTGTGGTCTGAGAGCAGATATTTTATGATGTCTCTAATTTATAGTGTGTTTCATGACCCAGCACTTGTCCTGTCTCAGATGAAGTTTCATAGGGAGTTAGGAAAATGTGTACTCTGCTGTTTTATGGGAAAGTATTCCATAGATCTCAATTATATCTATTTGTTAATGGTGGTATTATGAACTACATTATTACTGATTTCTGCCCGCTGCCTCTGCCTATTTCTGATAAAGAGGTCTTAAAGTCTCTAGATTTAATAACAAATTTATCTGTTTCTTCTTGTGGTTCTACGCACCATGAAATTTTGCCTCATGTATTTTTATGTTCTGTTGCTATACACACAAGCAAAAAGGATTGCTTTGTCTTGGAGAACTGTTCCTTTGTCATCTGTAACTTCGTACTTTTTCTCTGATCATCACTCTTTGCGTTGACATCTGTTTATGAACTTTTTTCTGGATAGTGCTAAAACGGTATAAGTGTCTCTATCATATTTTTAAATGTTTAGTTAATCATTTATTTGAAAGGCAGAGAGGGAGAGAGAGATTGACTTCCAATCCACTAGTTTATCCCTCAAATGTTTGCAACATCCAGGTCTGGGCCAGGTCAAAGCCAGGAGCCATAGAATCCATCCTGACCTCCCGCATGGATGGCAGGGACCTAAATACTTGGGCCATTCTCATCTGCCTTCCAGGTTCATGATGAGGAAACTGGATTGGAAATAGAGCAGCTAGGACTTGAGTGGTATTCCAAGACGGTACGTAGCAGCTTAACTTACTGCACCACAATGCTGGTTCCAACATGATGCATCTTTATTTACCTCTTTACTTTTAATTTATATACATCTTTGTATCTAAACTGTATTTTTGTAAACAACATATAAGGATACTTCAAAATATTCCTTGGAAAGTAGAATTAAAAATGATTATTTTGGTGCAAAAATTTTTTGAAATGCATACATAGTTCTTGCATAACACATTTTCCATGTGTTTTGATCCAATGTGATTTTGAGTTTAGGGTTAAGCAGAGGCTTCACAGACAGGCTCATGGGAGAGGGCAGAGAGCTAGAGAGTGAACTATATAGTTACACAGAGATTTCTCACATCTGCTGGTTCACTTTCCAAATGCTTTTAGTGGCCAGGCCCTGGCTGGGCTGAGGCCAAAGTTAAGAGTCTGGAATGCAACATAGGTTTCTCATGTGGATACTACCACCGAATACCTCCCAGTATCTGCATTAGCAGGAACGTGGAGTCAAGAACCCAGGCCAGGAGAGTTAAACCCAAGCCCCGGAATACAGAAAGCAGACAACCTAATCACAAAGCTAAACTGCTTCCTACTCTAATTCTTTCTAATGTGTGTTTAGGCTGCTGATGCTCAAAGATATTACTAATGCAGGTTCATATGATAGCTATTATTATTTTCCATTTATTACTAGTTTTCTTAGTTTGTATTTTTAAAATTTATTTTCATTTTATTTAAAAGGCAGAAGGGAGAGAGAGAAAGACGAGAGAGGCAGGAGAGAGAGAATCTATGTACTGATTTACTTTCCAAATGCTTGAAATAGTCAAGGCTGGACTAGCCAGAAGCCGGGAGCCTAGAACTTATCCAGGTTTCTCATATGGGCTTAAACCATCCTCTGTTACCTCTTACAGTACATTAAGGAAGCTGGGACAGAAGCAGAGTTGCCAGGACTTTACCCAGATATTCTGATGCAGCGATCCCAAGCAGCAACACTGCTGTGCCAAAGTCTAGCCTCATTATGCATTTTTTATTTGAAAGATAGATTTACTGAAAGAAGCAGAGACAGAGAGAAAAAAAAATCTTCCATCCGCTGGTTCACTCCCCAAATGGCTGCAATGGCCGGAGCTGAGCAGATCTCAAGCCAGGAGCCAATAGTCAGGAGCTATCTTCAGGTTTCCCACGTGGCTGTAGGGACCCAAGGCTTTGGGCTGTCCTTGGCTCCTTTCCCAGGTCACAAGAAGTGGAGTCGCCAGGATATGAAGTGGTGGCCATATGGGATCCTGGCACTTGCATGGGGTGATTAGCCAACTGAACCGTTGCATCTGGCCCAGGCTCTTAGTTCTACTGTTGTTTGTGGGTTGGACTTTTTTTTTTTTGCCTTTTGTAGTTTTGATTATTTTATGATTCCATTTTTTTCTGTAGTGAATTAATGGTAGTTTCTTTCTAGCTTATTGTACTAGAGTTTGCAATATACATTTAAAATTAATCCAAGTCTACTTTCAAAAATATTATATGATTTCACATTAGTTCAAATACATTCTACTAGTAAAATAGTTTTAACGCTTGCTGCTATTCCTTCTATCTTGGCTATCATTTGTTTTGCCTATTTGTAAGAATAGTTAATTATAAAAATATTCATAGAAATGAATACTATAAAATTTTGCATGGATTTAAAAAATTTTGCACCAAATTAAACATGTCTTATGATTCCATTTTCACAAACTTTTCTTATGTACCCTAATATGTGCATAATAAAATCAAGTATGTAATCAAATCATTGTTGCTGTTTTCATTTTTAAGAGCATTATCTCTTAGGCCAGTTAAATACATACATACAGGTTTTTCTATCCACTCTGGCCCATTCCTTCTGGGTTGTCAGACACACTGCTGGTGCCGAGTGCAGGCCATATGTCTGCCAACCTGGAAATGCCTGCATTGCATATGAAGTGATCTTTCTTATGCCAGGACTCACTGAGTGGCCAAGTTGTGGGCTGGTCTTGGGGGTTTTTTAGGAGCCCTCAATGTCCACGCTTCTGTTTGTTATTTCCATTCAGGTGTCACAGTGCCTGGTTTCTCTCACTACCAATACAGCCTACTTTTGGATAGTACAAAGTCTTCAAAAGACAGCAGTGAAGCTAGTCAAGACGTCTTATGGTTGGTAACTGCCACAACCACTCTGGAGGCCACATATGCTGCCAGGCATGTTGTATCACAGTTTGCTTCCAGCACAAGCACTTCAGGGGATGTGTTGGCCATGTTAGCCATGTTGCCAATGGAAATCCAGTTACCTGATTTTCCAGAAGGCAAGGACATGGCTTTCAAAGAGGGAGGCAAACCCCTGTTTGTGCACCGTAGAATCCAGCAGAAAGCTGTGGTAGAAGTATCTCAACTGAGGGACCAAAAGCATGATTTAGAGACTGAGTAAAGAAACTTAAGCCTGTGATCCTGAAAGGATTTTGCACTCATCTTGGTTGTGTACCCATTGCAAATGCAGAAGCTATTGGTGGTTACCACTGCCCTTACCACGCGTCACACCATGCGTCCTGGTGTGGGTTCACCAGTGATGATTCAGTGGTTGTTGGGTTAGACACTTGGACTCCAGGTTTAGACTTCTTTCCTGTCACTTCAGAAGAATTATTTGTGAGCAAGTCTCCTTCATCTCAAGATGGTTGATTTGAACTGTTAAAGAATTGCTAATGATGTATTTGCCACATGAATGTAAAGTAAATTGAATTTAGTGTTCACTTCTTTTATGCACTCACTTAATAAAGTCACTGTTGTACATCAACAAATAAAGGTTTTCATTTCTCAAGGTCTGAATGCTAATTTTGCAGTGTGCAGATATTTAAGAGTATCAGACTTTTCTTTTTTAGCACTCTAAATCTTTCATTTCATTTTCTTCTTAATGGCGTGATTTCTGAGAAGTCAAATGTAATTTTTATTTTTATTCCTTCTGCTCTCGCTCGTGCACTATGTCCTTATCTCTCCATATCATTCTGCTTTTAAAATAAATACATTTTCAAAAAAACATGTAACATCTAATATTTAGCTCCCAGAAATGTGTATGTGAGAGGACCGGCTTGTACACTGTACAGTGAGCTCTGCACATTGCAACCTGCATAGCCACAGACTCACCGAATCATACGTTGAAACTATTAGGGAAGAATAGTGTGTTCATACTGAACATACAGAGTGTTATTTTCTTCTTCCCTAAAGTGTCATATCCATTCTCATTGCATTTACTTTGTGCTAAAAATTGTAAGAAATCTAGAGACAATTTAAAGTCTCCTGGAGGAAACGGACATTTAACCTGGTTTTTAACATGTTTATGCCCCACATCTGAGTGGGTTTAATTCCAGGCTATGGCTGCTGACACTCCAACTTCCTGCTGATGCTAACCTTGGGAGGCAGTGGTGACAGCACAAGTGATTGGGTTCCTGCCATCCACATGGGAGATCTGGATTAAGTTTCAGGATCTCTACATTGTTCCTGATTTCCATTCCTGGCCGTAACTGCCATCTGAGGAGTGAGCTGTCAAATTGGAAATTTTGCTTGGGGTGTGTGTGTGTGTGTGTTTCAAAAACAATAAACCGTGCATAGAAAAAGGTGTGTTGGTTTAATGCATTTCAAGATCTCGTGTCCTCCAGGCTAATTGTTTCAGGGGTACTGGAGGATAATGGTATATCTCATAGATGAATGACTATTGTGTAGTTTAAGTGCAAAACATACAATGTATCATCAAAACAAGCATAAATTGTATCATTTTGTAAGGTGTATTTTGTAACAGGTATCTATTATACTATTCACAAGAAGCAGTAATAAGTAGGAATAAGAATAAATGACCGAACATCCATTTGATGTCAAACATTGTTTCAGGTGCTTTTGGGAGAAGGAAGCAAAGGGGGGACAGGAACAAAAAAGCAAAAACAAAAACATATCAGACCTGGGTTTGGGTTCAGACTTCAAAGAGTTTACAAACTGTCCAGAATTACATGTATAAGTACATAAGTCGCTATAATTTAAAGCAGGAAAAGATAATCACTATCAAGTATGTGCTGAGCGAGTTCAAGGAAAGAAGAGATTTCCCCGGGTGTGGGGATTAAGAAAAGAAAAGCTACTTGGGAGCTGTGGCATTTAGGGGGCCTTGAAGGACAGCTTGACACAGAGATGGGAGGAAAGGGATTTCAAGCAGAGGGAGGATTATGAGAAAAGTTGCCAAAATGCAAACCCAAAACACCAGGAGAAGTTTTACTGTGCTAGTCAGATGCCAGCTGGAAACAATTCACTGCAGATGTTTCTGGTGAAGGCGGGTAAATGCAAGGACCATGCATAGGGAGTGGGCAGTGTGATAGCAAAGGAAAAGAGATGCTGAGGCACCCAGACACTCGCAGCATGTAGAAACTATTATCACAGTAGGGCTGAAGTGGTAAAGGAAGGAAGTAGCACTGAGGAGCCCAGTGTGAGTTGGAGCCCAGGAGAGGGGACTGTCTGGCTGCAGCAGAGGTCAGGCAGCAGGTAGCCAATGCCAGAACAGGAAGGGGACTCCAAGGCAGTTTGGGGGAAGAAATGCCCTGACCTCACTCATTCTCTGCCCATTGCCCAAACCCAATAAAGAGAAGCTGAGTGACTTCGACCATCAGTATCAGACTTCAATAAGGGCAGGAAGGGACCAATCAGTCTTGGGCAGGTGGGTGGAAAAGGATCAAAGAATAACCCGGAGATAGAAATGACACATTTAGAGAAGATTTTGAAACCTCTTTTTTTAAAAAATATTTTTTTATTTTGAATTTTGAATTATGTGGTACAATTTTGTATAGGCTGGGATTCCCCCTCAAACTCCGACTACCATCAGATTTTTCTCATTTTGTTACAATAGTGTAGTCCTTCATAAGGAATCATAATTCCATCAGTCTCTTACTTAAGTGTACCCCGACATTGTTGGTACAGACAATGTCAGACAGTTCAGCATCCCATTGTCTACACATGGCCAACAATTTCATTGGGAAACATCTTAATTATCCTATTCAGAAGTTTGCAATTACTTTACAGTTAGTGTAAAGGTTCTGGAACGTTATCCACAAAAGCATGACATAATAGAAAAATCCCAAAGTGGGGGGCAAAACTCAGTGATGTTATCAGAGTTCACATTCCTTTATCCATTCTGGGCAGTTCTTAGCATTTACCTTCAGTCTTCCTGTTCACCTCATGGTTAAAGTATGCTCACTCTACCTCTAATTTCATATCATGTACTAGACAAAACAAGAAGAAAATGACAAGGAAAACAAACTTTTCCAGAAATCCACAACAGATTTTTTTTATCACAAGGTCAACCTCAGATGTAGATGAGGAGGCTTGGGGAAAAGTTCATTGCTACACTGAACGTGATAAGATTATTTGTTTTTAAAAGAAGAAAGGAAATATTGAGTACCAACAAGCGGTATTTGGCCAAAAGAAGAGAAGAGAAGAGCTAATAGGAGAAAGGCACTCTAATTCTGAACCATTTGGACTTCTAATTCCAAATTTAGTATTATTTCCCTGGATGGGGAAATTTAGAGAAGCAGTTATCTGAGGGTATGAAGAGGATTTTGAGACATTCTGGATTTTGATAATGATAACATGTAATACACAATAGGTAAGCAAAATTAGAAAACAGCTAAGAGGAAGAAATTGAGATAGAGAACTGGTTGGTAAGGCAGTTTGGATCATTGTTCTCAACACTTTACTTCCTTAGTTATTAAAATCATACACTCTTGCCCTCGGCCAGTGTAAGCCAAGTGTACTTTCTGACTATTTCAGTTGCGTCTGGTGGCATGAATTTTTGCACGCTACTTTTAGAGCAGAAGTGAAGTGCCTAGTTCTGACCTACTGAGCAGTTCTGTTTGCTGCTTGTCAGAGAGCCGTGAGGAGAGCTGTTTCAGTCCTAGGATCAAGACACGAAAGTATGAGTCCAGACACCTGGTTAAACTCAGTCAGCTTGTACACTGCATGAGGGAGAAATAGACATTTGTGGGGGAAAGTTGCCGAATTTGGAGCTTGTTTATTATGCAACACTGTTTGAGCAGAAGCCTAATTAATTCAGGTGGACATCTTTCAGAACACTAAAACATATGGAAACCACTTCACCCCGACTAGGATGATTGTGATCAAAAAGACAGACAGAAGAAGTGTTGGCAAGGAAATAGAGAAATCAGAACAGTCTTATATTGCTGGAGGAAATGCACATAAAACGACGCAGCCCACTTGAGAAGAGTCTGGCAGCTCCCTAAAGTGTTAAAGGTAAAATTACCATATGTCCCAACAATTCCACTCATATATATGTAAAATAATAAAAATGAATAAAATCCACACAAAAACTTTATGTATCTGCTTGTAAGAGTAAACACAGGCATAAATACCCATCAGCTGATGAATGAACAAACTGTCACATGATGAAATGAAGTATTGACATGCCAAAACTTCCTATAAAAACACGATGCAAGCCAAAATAATCTATAAACAAAATGTTTCATACTATGCAATTTCATTTATACACATGTCCCCAAGAGGCAAACCTATTGAAACAGAAAATAAATTCATGATTTATGAAGAATGAGGAGACGGACGGGGAGTGACTGCTATCAGGTAATGAATTTCATTTTGAGGTGATAAAAAATAGTTTATGGTGACAATTTCACAATTCTATTAATGTAATATAAAAATCAATGAATTATATATTCTAAATGAATGAAGTTTATAGCATAGAAATTATACATCAATAAACTCATTTAAAATGAAGAACACAAGATATGACTGGTGTTATGGCATAACGAGTTAATTTGCCCCCTGCGATGTCAGCATCCCATGGGTGCCAGTTCAAGTCCCAGCTGTTCTACTTCCAACTCAGCTGCCTGCTAATGTGCCTTAGAAAGCATGGGAGAACTGGAAGCAGTTCCTGGGTTCTGGAATTGGTCCAGATCTGGCTATTGCAGCCAACTGGGACATGAATGAGCAGATGGAACATCTCTCTCCCTCCCAACTTTTCCTCTTGCCCAGCATCATTATAAATGTTTAAAGGAAAGAACACAAGATGGAGCTGCCAACATAGCAGTCAGTCACGTGCTATGACCTGGAAGAGGTTTTAAACCATACTTTCACACATGTTCTTAACTGTGACAGATGGTCTTGCAAAAAAGCTGCTTAGAATTATTGGGTGCAACTTTTGCCAGTCAAATAATTCTCTAAGCTATATTAACTTACTTCTATGACTTTAAAATTCCTTCTAAAACTTAAATTGAAATTTAGCTGTCACTATAAGAGTATTAAGAGGTGAGACCAGGGGACAGTGTTGTGGCACAGTAGAACAGGCAGCTGCTTGGAATATTAGCATGAACATCAGGTAGAGTCCATGTGGCTACACTTCTTTTCCAGCTTCCTGCTAATGCACCTGGGAAAGCAGCAGAAGATGATCTAAGTAGCAGGGTACCTGTTGCCCATGTATAAGACCTGGAGAGTGTCCTGGTTTTTCCTTTTGGCCCAGACTTGGCTGTTGGAACTTCATGGGGCCTGAAAGAGTGCATAGATCTCTCTATGTCTCTTTTCATCTCTGTTGTTCTGCTTTTCAAGTAAATAAATCAATCTCCTTATAAAATGGAAAGGGGATTTTAAAGATGTGATTACATCATGAAGGTTTTACCCTTGTGAACAGAATTAATGCCATGGACAATGTTTGGTTCAATTCTCCCTCTTGATAGCTCTGGCCCTCTTTAACACCCCAGCCATCCAAATGTGAATGCCGTGCAGTCTTGCCTTTGGAAGATACAATTTTCATGCTGCCACTTTGGAATCTGTCCCCCTTCCAGAACTGAGAGCCAGCAAAGGTCTGCGTATTATGCATAACCCAGCCTGTGGCATTTTGGTATTGCAGCATGAACAGCACACCTGGATGTGCTGGTCAGAATCAGATACTCATGACCTCATTAGCACTGTGATCTAACTCTGTGGTTTTCAAACTCTTGGAAAACAATTTCCTTGAGTAATTCAACAGCTTAATTCAATAACTCAATCTATCTAAAATCTTCCTTTAACAAGTCAGAAATATTTGGGCAAGACACTAAAGTGTGTGAGTCCTTCACAAGGAATCATTATGCATTAATCTGCTTTTTTTTTTTTTTTGCCACTTCAGCTAAAACACCCACGAAAAACTTCTCAGTAAAAAAAATGGTTTTTTTCAGATTACAGATTGAAATTACAGAACAAGACAGGGCCATAGTGTGGCATTTGATTTTTGTGGTTATGATGCGTGAAGGGACCTCATCACGTGGCCAGAACAGAAAGTAGAGGTAGAAAGCACAGGACGACTCTGATCTACATGCACAGATTTTACATTTTTGTACCAAAATCAACTTGCATTTCAATTCCATTTTCTGGGAGTTCACACAGTACCTTATAGCACAGGCTTACCAAATATTCGCTAAGAGTTTCTAATTGTTTCGATTAGATAACTGTTTGACAATAAAAAAATTAATTAAGCTCTCAGGGCCATGGTTTTATCTGGAAAATAAAATAACTCTCAGTGTCGTGCTAATTAAATGACGTACATCAAGCGCTCAGTACAGGGTCTGGCAGGCTCTAACCTCAGCACACCAAGCACTAGGAAACTTGTATTAAGTGTATGTTGTAGAAAAGGAGATCTCTCGTATTTTATAAAATGTAGGTGTTTCCTCCCCCCTTTTAAATTTACTGTCTAGGGCCTGGCGCAGTGGCCTAGCAGCTAAAGTCCTCACCTTGAACGTGCCAGGATCCCATATGGGTGCTGGTTCTAATCCTGGCAGCTCCACTTCCCATCCAGCTCTATGCTTGTGGCCTGGGAAAGCAGTCGAGGACAGCCCAAAGCCTTGGAACCCTGCACCTGTGTGGGAGACCCGGAAGAGCTCCTGGCTCCTGGCTTCGGAATAGCTCAGCTTTTGCTGTTGCAGCCATTTGGGAAGTGAATCAGTGGATGTATGGCTGACTTTCCAATTAAAAAAATAAGAATCTAAAAGAAATCAAGAAAAGAAACTCTGGAAGGTGATGATAATGTTCTCACATGTTGTATCTTTTCTTTTTGATATTTAGTTATGATACGTGAAAGCTTTTGCTGCTAACAAACATATAATAATTAAAGATTGGAACTGTGTCTTACAACACTGTGAATAATATTTGTGAAAATAGGCCACTGTTTCAGAGCTTACTGAATGATAATATAGTAATAGAATTTTTAGGATATCCATGTGCCATGTTTGAATATTGATTCCTAACTCCTGCTTCCTGCTTCTGTGGACCTTGGGAAGCAGTGGAATTGGCTCAGATAATTGGATTCTTACCATTTCCATGAGAAACTTATGCTGCATTCCAAGTTCCTGGTTCTGGGCCAGCCCAACTCCAGTTCTCGTGGGCATTTGGGTAATGAAGCAGTGTGTGGGTGCTCTCTATTTCTGCTCTTCAAATATAAAGAAGTCATAAAAATCTTAGATATTTATGTGCCTTTCTATTACTTGTAATATGATCTAAGTGTGACTTCTCTTGGAACACAGAATGTACTCAAACCTTTTAACTGGAAAGATTTGGATTAAATTACAACACAAAGTAAAGATATAAAACGGTTCAAAAAAACAGTATTTCTGTCATACAGCACTAATTACACACAAATCGAATATTTCCATTTCCCTATACGTATCTTCCCAAGACATTGTCATCAACCACTGCAGGATTTCTGCTATGCACAATGGTGTTCTGGTATAAAGAAATGAAGGATTAAATTAAATGATCCTTTCGCCAACAGAGCTTATGTAGAGCACAGCAGAGATGCCACATACAAATAAATTTTAAAAAATGCATGGACATCAACGATGAGGCAGGAAAACAGAAGGAGTATAAGAAAACAAGGGAATGGTTGGCCAAGGAGAAGAAGGGAAAGCTTGCTGTGTATCTGTGACCTTCCCTATTCCGTCTGGAAATGTGTGTGCAGAGGGACAGTGCTCTGCTGAGGCTGGTGCAGAGCGGACCACACACAATGCGCATCAGTCAGCATTCCAAGCCTGAGAAAAGCCAAAAGTCATTGGTAGAGCGTGAATTAATTAAATCTAGGGTTTAGGGATTAATGTCAGAATTGAATACAATGAAATGCCACCTAGAGGCATTATCATTGATGATGTTGTGCAAATACTTAATTCGCTTTAGGTAAATAAGGTTCACCAACATTGATGCCTGCTGAGTAGCACATTAGCAAAACTATTGAAGCTATTGGAAAATGATAGGCCTAAATTCCATAAATAGCCAAAATGTAGCCATTCTGTGGAATCCACAAGATGTCTGCAAAATATGCTGAGCATGCTCAAACATACACGACAAGGAACACGTTTTCACCACTCCTGCAAAATTGTGGATGGAGATGGCAAATTGGATCCACCATTCTCTTAATCCCAACAAGTTACACCATATGTTTACAAATAGTGTTTTTGTTATGACCCTAATCGAAGGAGTTCAGTGTTGTAACTGGCCTAATTCTGACTCAGTATTGTCTAAGATCTTGCATTCTTGTAAAAGTTGAAAGAGGAACTCGAGTAAATTACACATATCTGTTGCCCAGAGGATTTATATTTTTTCTTTGTTTGTTCTTAAATGCCATAATTCTACTCATCTGCTGACTGTTCAATTGCAGGATACAGTGGCAGGACTCCAGATTTCCTGTCCTGTGATTCCTCCCTTACATGAGATTGAGGAAATAGAGGGTGTGGAAAGAGAAGAAAAAGGCAGAGGAAGTTCTTCTGCTTTTCAAAGACCTGTGCCTCGAAAGAGAAATATGTTAGCACAAGCATCACTACAAAGAAAATTTCTGGTTAACAAAAAGTTTTCATATTAGAGCTCGCGGGGGCTCAGTTCTTCCAACAATAGGAAATGTGGACGACAAGAACATCAACAGAACATTGAAGTGATGTGTGACAGCACTGAGTCTCAACCTGGTGTGCATCGGAAGGGACACTCCAGCATTGCCATCCAAGGTCTCAGTTTAAAATGCTGCTTCTCTTCAGCATTCCTTCGCTTCATTCCTCTCTGGGGCTTCTCCATGGTGTGCAGGATATCTGTGGCTTTGCCTTTTTCCTTTCTGTAGTCAATGGAGATAGGAAAGGTCTGGTTTTAACAACACATTAGAATATCTTCATTTAGAATGCAATCTGATTGGTGTGCTTAATATAGAGTATTCCACACAACAGATATCATTAGGGCTCTCCCTTCCTCCATCGCTGTTTCCTTATCTTGTTTTCCCAACCTTACTTCTGTATCCCTCTTCCTTCCCCCTTTCTCTCCCTTCTTCCTTCCTCTCTTCATTTTTCCTTTTCAAAGGGATAGTAAGTAATTTCATAGTATTTACACTAATAGAAATGAAAAGAAGTGGGTGTCTACATTGGGCCCAGTTGCTTCTTTAGATGCCAGCATTGCTGATCAGAGTGCCTGGCTTTGGGCAGTCCCTGCACTTCTAAATCCAGCATTTGCTAATACACTGCCTGGGAGGTAGTGGTGATGAACCCAGGATTTGGGTACCTGCCACTCACGTGGGAGAGTCTGGATTGAGTTTCCTGGCTCAACCCAGGTTGTTGCAGGTGTGTGGGTAGTGAACCAGCAGATGAAAAACAGTTCCTCTATCTCTCTCTGCCTTTCAACTATAATAGCGAAATATTTTTAGGGAGAAAGAGAAACTAAAAGATAAGTTGTGTTATGCTCAGGAAAGTTGGGCTACCATCAGGGAATAGTAGGTGTTGCTACAGAAAACATTGGCTTGTCTTCAGTTGGATTTGTAACTGTAGTCATTTGGCATTGGCATTCCTCGCTGAAGAAATATGCACTTTGGAGGATGTGGGAGCAATTGGATTGTTTATCCAAGACACTGACATTTGCAAACAGAGAATTAAGCTTTTATCCTGGGCCCGTTCTTCCACCCCCTGAAGCCAACACAAAAGGATGTGGGTACTCATCTTGGGAGGAGCACAGCTGATCGGGAAACATCAGTTACCCCTTCTGTCACTGCAACTGCCTCACGTTCTAACGTGTTTCAGCAGGAGATTCACGCTGTGTATCAGCTTCCTAGAGATAACTGAACAAATTTCCAGAAACTGAGTGGTCCAAAGGAAAAGAAATATGCTCTTTCATATTCTACATTCTACCTCTCTTCCAGTTTTGGGTGACTATCAGCAATTCTTGGTGTAGATCAGTACTGTGGTCTAGACTCCATCTTCACCTGACCTTCTCCCTTTGTATTTGCCTTCAAACCTCCTCTTCTTTTTCCTACAAAGCCACAAGTCCTTATATTCAGAGATCACGTTGAATCCAGAATGACGTAATCTTAAGAGTCTTTTTCACACCCGTAGTGGCTCAATCTCTCAATAAGACCACAGTCATGGGCTACACGGGTTAGGATTAGGACAAACTGGGGGCGGAGAAGTAGAGGCAAGGGGAAAAGAGGGACACAATTCAACCCACTGCACATTCAAAAATTCAAAGATTTGAATCTGTAAAACAACTCCAGAACAAAATCAACATTCAAGTCAGTGGGACAAAAACTTTTGAGCTCCAGGGTTCTTCTGAGACTTGTCACAAAGCAAAAATGAATTACACTTCTTTACTCTCTGTCTAGAGTGAATTTGTTGAGGTTTGTAAAAGATACTCTCCTTAAACACTGCAGTTGTATTTGCAGTCATTTCAGAAACTCTAAAGAAGAAAACAATGTTGTTAATTTGCTTCTGAAAAATTTCACTAGAAAACTTTAAAAGACTGCAAGGAGAAAAGCCATATGTATGGCTTCACTAAACATTTTCTTGGGGTTAAGACCCATGCTCTATTAGCTGAGCCTTGATCTCTCAGGAGACTCAATCCAGAGTAAAGTCAAGGGCAGTATTGATTAAATCAATTTAACAGTTTTAATGCACTAAAGTTAAATGGCCGGTTTGAAAGAAAAGAATTAATCTGTCAACTTCATTGTTTTAATTCTAAACTAAAATCAAATGGTAGGTTTCATTTAACCATCAGAAAGTCTCTGATGGACCATAACTTTTCATGCTTCTATTATTATAATCTTGCTTGTTCCCTTGCTTTAGAGCGTGGGGGGGAGGGGGAGCAGGGAGGGAAGTAAGTGAATGACTCAAATATGTCTGTCTTTTCTGTAAGCAGACCAGCCAGCATGATTTTATGATTGCTGAAAACTCTTTCTTGATTGTTGACATTTCTATACATTTGTTCAATGAAATACATTTGATGTTTTCTGCAGTGAAAACCCTGACCTGTTTATTTTTTTGCCTCTTTGGATATCTTGGCAATTGACTTCATTTGCAGAGAAGTCCTTTGAAACACCAATACCTAAGGAAAATAACTCAGCGAATACATAGGGTCATTATGTGGAAAGATGGAAACCTCAGGTAACTGCCTGAAGTTCCCAGGGCAAAATACACCAAGAGGACCATAATCTGGAATTTAATGATCTGTGTCCTTATGCAAATACCACTACAATAATGCACAGGGCTGAAGTACTTTTCACACCATCTGCCAGCTCAGATGACTCACACCTAGGGGTGTCCTCAATCTTCATGCCCAGTGTGAAACATCACAGCATAAATTTATGTTTGTGCTCAATCCTTAGAGCCATTCCAACTTGATCCCATCAGCCAGAACATAATTGAGATTGATATTATAATGTAAGTGTGATGAAGAGTGACTCTAAAGATGAGGCAGAGCTTAGATTTTGGCAGAAATTTGACAAGACAATGTGGTAGCTTGGCAATAATGTTGACTTTGACAAGAAAATCCTGTCTGTTATGATTCGCTACATAAACATTTGACCTCTTCAAAATTAAAAAAAAAATAGAATTGGAAGAGAAGTTTATTTTCATGCAAAAGCATTTGGAAGCCCATGCTTGGTTTTCTCACAACATACACTTTCCAACTTTCAGATGCACTATAAGAAGCACAAAATAGGAGACCCTCAAATATAGTCATCTTGGGAGTAATTACTACTCTAGGCACTAACACCTGTAAAAATACATATGAAATGTAAACCTTAATTGAAATATGCTCATCATGTCTAATTGAAGAATGCTCCCATAGAAAGCAGATGAGGTTTCATCTACATAAAAAATGGCAGAATAGGGACCAAAGGTAACACAATATTCTTATTTTAGTAGAATTTTTTATTTAACAAAACTGTAACACAAATATCTAATGTGCTTGGATCATTAACAATACTTATTTTTTCATCAGAATTAATATTCTACTCTGTTTTCTTTGGAAATAGCAATATTGATGTTTATATGAAATGCAAACAAATGATGCAATGTTTCACATTTTCCTGTTTTTCACTGTGATGTATTCATTCTTTAAAATTTTATGTTAGCTCAAGCACAAAAAAGTGCGTCCACAGTCCATTTCAAGGTAATATATTGCTCCGTTATAGCAAATGCAATAGCAAATGGGCTTAGGAACTGAGAGTTCAAAAGCAATCTTTATATATGTGCTCATTATATCCTGAACAAGGCTCTTTTGGTAAGTCTTAGACTACTGATAAGTTATTAAATGACATAGTTTCAAGAAAGTGGTAAAACCTTTTAAATTCTCGGATAAAGAAACAGATAAAGACATGGATGAATTTCAGTTGGTGTTGTTTTACCACATTCACAGAAAGTAATACAAGTTTTGAAGGGAATATCCTTGTTTCAAAGAGAAAATTGCAGATATGTAAATCTGAGAACCTAAATTAACCTTACAAGGCAAAAGAGATTTGGACTTTCTGTATTTTACTTGTTCTATGAGTTGTAGATCTCATGCAGCATTATCATATAACATAACCCCTATTTACCTTATTACTAAAACATTTTAAAAGTACCTTGTTGATGCACATTTCAGTTGATTCTACATCTTAGCTATTATGAACTTGGCTGCTATAAAATGGGATATAACCCAGATATTCATCAAGTGATGACTGGATAAAAAAATGTGGTATGGGGCACGACGTGGTAGCCTACTGGCTAAGGTACTTCCTTGCATGTGCTAAAATCCCATATGGTGCTGGTTCATGTCCCGGCTGCACCCCTTCCCATTCAGCTTTATGCTTGTGGCCTGGGAAAGCAGTCAAGGACTGCCCAAAGCCTTGGGACCCTGCATCCACGTGGGAGACCTGGAGGAGGTTCTTGGCTCTTGGCTTCGAATTGGCTCAGCTCTGGCTGGTGTGGCTACTTGGGGAAGTGAATCAATGGATGGAAGATATTCCTCTCTGTATAGCTGATTTTCCAACAACAACAAAAATTAAAAAAAGAAAGAGAATAAAATGTAGTGTATATAATGTATATATATATATACACACACACACACACACACTTTTGAATGCTATTCAAGTATGTCTTTTGTTACAAAATGATTGCTAGGAGACAAGGGAGACTATTATGCTTAGTGAAACAGGCCAGTTCCTAAAATTCAAGTAGTCTGCTTTCTCTGATATGTGGTAGTTAATACAGAATACCCCCCCCAAAAAAAAAACCTAAATGTATTAGAATGAAGCTGACATAATTTGATTATTGCTTATAACCCTTGTCTGTATCACTGTAGAACAGTAGTTTTTCTACTTTTAACTTGGTAAACATTATGACGAGTGGAATATTAAGGCTGTGATTATAAAGTAAATTGAAAGTATGTTATTGTAAAAATTAAAGGGGGAAAGGCAAGATAAAAAGAGAAAGAAGCAAAGAGAGAAAGAAAGAAAGAAAGAAAGAAAGAAAGAAATAGATTGAGGGAGTGAAGAACGTATGGTTATCTCTCTCTTCAGGACTTCTTTTATGAAATATATGAACTTGGGTTCTTTTATATTAGTAATTTTAAAATTTAAACAGGTATCTCATATAAAATTTATTGTTATATTTGTGAGTATTTAAAAAATTTCAAAAGGATGCCAGCATTGTAACACATTATGATTAAGCTGGAAGATGCTGCTGTCTCCTGTCTTTGGATCGGCTCAGCTCTAGTCATTATGGCCACTTGTGGAGTGAATCAACGGATGGAAGATCTTTCTCTCTGTCTTTTATTCTCTCCGTATATCTGATTTTCAAATAAGAATAAGATAAATCTTTAAAAAAACCAATGCTGGCATTTAATGTAGCTAAATTTCCTACCTTTGCATTTGAAGTAATGGTTGAATTTTACCTTTTAACTGCAATTCATAATATTCCTGTCTTTTCATATATATTATTAGAGTCACCTGCATTCTTAAACATCATATACTCTGTTTATTATGTTTAAATGAACAAAATAATTATTTGAATAGAAAAATGTAGGGGAAATGGGAACTTAAAAGGGTTATAAAAAAGTTGAGCAATGTACATTGATGATATGAACTAAGTAGTAAGGATTGACATACTTCCTAGGGACAGTCAAATTAATTAGTTATTCAATGTGCATTTTTTATACTTTAGATTGCTAACTACACAAGTTGAATCTACTCCTTAAGTGGAAAAATTCATTTTACCCTGGAAATATCCAGATACAGCCTTTATGCTCAATCTTAGTTTTCAAGATGCTTAATGCTCCTCAAGACATCTAGAACTTTTAAATAAATTCATGAAAACAGACGCTCTGCAAGAATCAAGTTGTATAATCTATCCATGTAATTCAAGTACCTCAGCTACCTCGGCCTTTACTTTCTTTCCTACAACTCCCATTTTTTGGTAATCGCTATAAGTTTACAATTTTACTTATTAATTGTGTATGGTCAAAATTGTTGTTTACTTCAAACATTTGTTCTTCCTTTCATCACAAAAAAGACTCAGAGCAAATCTGGCACAGCAGGCAAAGTGATCAGGATTGCATAACAGAGTGCTTGGTTTAAACCCAAATGTCACCCCTTCTGATCCAGCTTGCTACTAACATGCTTAGAGGCAACATATGTTGTTATAAGTTCTAGGGAGTCTGTTACATTTATGGTAGACCAAAATGGAGTTCCAGGCTCCTGGTTAGCCTGGCCCAGCCCTGGCCATTGTAGGTAAAGCAGAAGATGGAAGTCTTTCTCTCTCTCTCTCTCTCTGTTTCTCTCAGGCACTGCCTTTTAAGTAAATGAATTTATAAAAAGAAAGAGAGAATTTATGAGTTTTAACTGGACTTGGTTCTTTCCAGAATAAAAACTACCTTTGTAATTTTCCTTAGCAGCCAAGTGGGGCCATTTGAGTATTCTAGCCAATGGAATATAACTTGAAGTAAAGACCTAACACAGGACGTTATCTTGAAATGGAGACTGGTTGTACATGGTGAGGCAGCTATCTTGCAGGAGGTGAATCTCTGCTCTTTACAAATTCCACTCCAGCCAGGATCAATGTCCTCTTGACTTGTGAAATATAAGAGATGCATTAACAGTTTGCTTAATACACTTCTTCTTGCAACATACAACCTAGCCAGTTAATCCAAAATAACACACAACTTACTATCCAATTTTATTTATGTCACTTATTCAGTGTCACGACAATCACTAGTACAGTTCATTTTCAGAGTTCTTGTTAAAGGTGCAAAGAGCCCAGTTGATTACAACATTGTTGAGTTTTTATTGCTTAGGGATTTGTTTACTGCTTAAGTTGCATGCATTTCACATGTTACAAACTAGCTTTTCTATGTTCTGAATGACCATCAGCAATGTCTAGTTCAGTAGGTTTTGCAGGTAAAATAACCGTTGAAATGATCAAATGTGTTTTGAATCTACCTCACAAAGCTTCCTGAAAGTGTACTCATGCCAACAATACAGAAATTAATTTACACGAAAAAAAAAATCTGGTGTACTGCTTTTTGAGTTCATGTGAGTAAAGTGAGATATTTGGTCAACTTTAAGACTGAAGAAGAACTTGGTGCTTATGGATCCTAGTTGGATGTTGAGCTTACGTAAAGGATCTTCCTTAGTAGGGCCAAAGCACTAAAAGTAAAGAGGTAAATCCTAACAGGACAACTTTGCCAATTTGCTACGCCTTGGTGGTATCTGACCAGAGCAGATGTTGATGCATGTGGCTGTCAAGGTACAGCAGTTTTTAAATACTTAATTAGAGAATCAAATTTCAATTGTGTGTTGAGTCAAATTGAATCTCAATCAATTCTGTAACACTATTTCCAATTTTTAGTCCAAATTTTATTGGCAAACAATTCTTTAATTCATTTCTTGGTCGAGGTTTACAATACTACCTACCAAAAAAGAGCCTAAGGCCTGGCACAATGATTCCAATGGCTAAATCCTTGCCTTGTACATGCTAAGATCCCATATGGATGCCAGCTCATGTCCTGGCTGCTGCTCTGCTTCCAATTCAGCTCCCTGCTTGTGACCTTGGAAAGCAGTAGAGGATAGCCTAAGGCCTTGGGACCCTGCACCTGCATGGGAGACCTAGAAGAAGCTCCTTGCTCCTGACTTTGGATCAGTTCAACCCCGGTTGAACTGTTCAACCCCGGTTGATCAGTTCAACCAGCAAATGGAAGATCTTTCTTTCCATGTCCCCTTCTCTCTGTAAATCTGTCTTAACAACAACAGCAACAACAACAACAACAACAAAAACCCATGGCCGACTAGTGGCAAGCAATAAAAAATATCCAAAGAATAAAAAAGTTCTGGAGAGAAGGAATGTCCACCCAGTCTTTTTGAAACAAGATAATTCCAAGTAAAAACATATGAATAAAAGAAAGAAAATCTAAAAAATAAAGATCTATTCCTAAAATGTAATATGTGCATGCTATTTGAATGCTGATTCAATTAAGCCATCAAAGTAAGATCTAAAAACAAACAAAATATATGTGAGGAAATAATATGCTGAACAATTTATTTAATCTTGTAAAACTTCACATAGCTCAATAGCTGAGTGTTACCTAATTTCACATGAAAACTCAAGTATTTAAAAGTTTGAGTTTTGTGATATTTATAGTTAAAGACATCTGAAAAAAAGTAGCTGGATAACTATTTCCTTCTTGGATGGAGAAACAAATTTTCCTTTAACTTAAAAAAAATAATAAAATAAAATTTGGGAGGCAGCCACCCGGGACAGTTTCATTTGGAAAGATAATTTTTGAGAAAGTTCCAAGAGACTGAGAATAGAGAATTATAATGAAATTTGCACCACAACTTTTATTCTGACAGAGGGGCTATTCATCCTATGGAATTCTTTTAAAATCACTGACCTGAACAATATGCTTCTGAGAATGCTTTCCTGCTTAGCTTATAAAGATATTATTATGAATCTATGATATAATCACCAGAAAATTCTCCCTCTGGGGCATTTGTTATTTCTCTAATTATCATAGTTGATTGTAGAATTGATATACCTGACATGCTTCAAGGAATAAGGAGAAAGTTGATACAATCTTATAAGCAAGCTGCACTTTCTGTCTTTATACACACACACACACACACACACACACACACCCCTTTTTGTATATGAACAACTCTATCAATTAAATAAGGGCTGATAGGATTCTTTTATTTAAGAGTATAAGAATTATGGTAACAGTTAAAAATGACTCCTATATTATTTTCGGTTTGAATATCAAGACAAACCAATTTCCAACTGAAATCAATAATATGTTGTATCTGTAAGCCTCAGTTTCCTTTTGGTGAAATAGCCAGAAATCTTTCCCATTGCAAATGACTGTATTGAGTACAAAGAGAGATACAGCATTGCACAATTAGAAGACCCAGAGCTATACATGATAACAGTACATATTTTACTAAACTGATTTTCATTTTTTTTTTTTGGTTGAAACTGAAGAAGAGTAACTGTATAATGTCAGCCAACTACAGAAATCAGTTTTTGTCACTTAGATCTTCTCAATCATTCAAATTTTATTGGGAAGATCACAGACTAGGTTAACAGAAAAAACCCCTAAAACTAAGTGATTTGTTGTTGGTGGTGTTTTTGGGTTTTTTGTTTGTTTTTTATTTGGTTTTGGTTTTGCTTTACATTTGGCTTTGGAATATGTTTGGTCTTCACATATTTGAAAATAGTGTATCTGGTGGTCTGGATAATCATTGTCCCTCCACCCCAAAAAAGGCATATTGAGGGAAGAAAACATGGATGTGCAAGAAAGCTATCCATTCCTGCCAACCAGTCTCTCATCTAGCTCCTTCCTTAACCTATGCAATGCTAAAGAAAAAAAATCTAATTTTTCTTAACTGATACTCCAACTCTTTCATGGATTATTTTGCAGATACTTTGAGAAACACTGGCTTAAAGCTGTTACCACAGGGGCTGGCAATGCTGGCATCCCATGTGGGCACTGATTTGAGTTCCAGCTGCTCCACTTCTGATCCAGCTCTCTGCTGATGTCCTGGATAAGCAGCAGAAGATGGCCCATGGGCCCCTGCACACATCTGGAAGACCCAGATGAAGCTCTTGGCTCCTGTCTTTGGCCTGGTCCATCCCTGGACATTGCAGCCATTTGAGGAGTAAATCAGTGCATAGAAAATCTCTCTTTCTCCTTCTCTCTCTGTAACTCTGATTTTCAAATAAATAATTATTTTTTTTAAAAAGGCTGCAGCACTATATATATATGATTCACATAAATTCACAAGTTGGTATATATTTCCTGAAGATTACAATATCCAGTAATGTTAGCTCTTAAGATGGCAAGACATTATTTTCCTGATGCCATCTACAGATGTTTAGGTACTTAGTGAGTATTTACTGTTGTCTTTTTTGTCTCAGCCACTATGCTAATAGTGGATGCTGGGAGTCAAGTAAGACTCTGCCACTGCCACAAATGAGGCACAAGACAGAACTGTTACTTTGAAGTAATGGCAGGGGCCATTAGCAGGGAACTGCATCAGAAGTGGAATAGCTGGGACAAGAATCAGTGGCTATGTGCGATGCTGATATAGCAGGCAGTGGCTTAAACCACTATGCCACAATGCTAGCCTCTTAATTGGCTATTCTTGAGATCTAATGGCACTCTGGGGAAAATTATTATGACAAAAACCTGATGAGAACGACTAACTGACAATAAGCCAAATGACTGAAAGCTAAATGAGACAACTGAAAAGAGGATCTCATTTCCAGAGATGGCTGAGGACCAGGCTCAGGTCTTCACCCTGAGGTGGCAGTGCTCTAAACGTCAAGGTTCCAAACAAAGCAAATTTGTTAAGTACTGACCTATAAGGGGGCGATCGTGGCATAAGGGTGGGACATCTGGATTTCTGTGTCTAAGATCATGAATTCCTAAGTTTCTATGTACCCATTGAGCCTGACTGTAGGTATGCTTTTCCCAATTAAAAATTAACATGTCTCATTGCTTGCTACTAAACCAATATCTGGGATTCAAACATAAAAGAACTCAGCCAAGAGTATATGCAAGCCTGGGAAGAAGGAAAGGGATTGGCCTCTCGACGAGCTGGTGCACAGCAGGAGTCTGATGGAGATACACAGGTTGGAATCTGCAGTTGCTTGATCAACAGTGCTTGAGAGTAGTGCTACATAACAATTCACCCAGGCTACAGAACTAATAACCTTGCAAGAACTTTAAATCAAAAGACATGGAGGATGATGATCAGGAAACTGAGGCCTGTCTCTCCATATATATATATATATATATATATATATATATAATCTGAGTCAGCTGTTGACTCTGAAACTGAAGTCAAGTCTCCAGCAGCAATAGTATCCTGACATACTACAGCAAATGAACACAGCAACAATTTTTCACTCCCTGAAGAAGCCTAGAGCCATCTACCAAAGAAAAGAGACATTGCTAACCCAGAGTCAAAACATTGGCTTCGATCCCTGCAAAAATGTGGCCACATGACTATCAAGTGCTTTTTTAAAATAAACTTTTAAAATGCATTTGATTTTTATTTTATTTGAAAGGCAGAGAGAGAGAGAGAGGAGAGAGAGAAACAGAGAGAGACACAGAATCTCCCATATGCTGGATCACTCTCCAGATGAATCAAGTTGAACAGGAGGCAGAAACTTAATATATGCCCTCCACGTGGATGACAAGTACCCAAGTACTCAGTTATCTTCTTTTCCTCTCTAGAGTGCACATTAGCAGAAAGGTGCATTGCAATCCGAGCTAGGACTCAAACCATGCAATCACATATGGGGAGTAGATGCCCCAAGCCATGTGTCAAAAACAGATGCCTGCTGCAGAAACTGAGCGTTCAATGGCAATCTTGACCCAGGCTCAGCTTCCGGTGAGTTCACCAGGTCTGCAGAGCTACTTGGTGGTCATTTTTCTGATAGTCAATTATGTAACTAACATAGATTAACTTGGTAGCTGGCCAAGCCCTTCACTGGTCTCCGAAACGATCAAGTCAAAGCCATTATTGAGGCCAGAGAAAGGCCAAAGCGAAATGCCGAAACTGCAACCTTCTTCCACTAACCCCCGTCCACAGTAGTAAGTAAAAGCAACATTGCTTTCCAGGAGAATGATAGAAATTAGGGAACAGAAGAACGTTTGAACTCTCTTGTATGTTTTCTACTGAAGTCAATACACTTCTTTTCTAGTCCACTTAAGAAAATGTCATCTCCAAAGCTGCAAAACAAAAGATTTCTAGAGATGATCTTATTAGAATTCAATACTACTATAGTCACATGATCTTTAGAAAACCACAAAAAAATTTCAATGGAATTCTGCTCATGTATGCTATTCCAATGAGCACTCCATTGGAATAATTTTAATACTGTTTGCTTGACAGCAAAATTTCTCTTAAGAAAAAAACTACTCTCAGTGAGAGTGTGTGTGCATCTGTGTAGCAATTGTTAACAGTCCTAAGCTACTATGCCTGGCACAGAAATGGTGCTATTTTAACAGCTGTGCCACAAACCTCCCTGACTTTTTTAAAATATATATATTTATTTTTATTGAAAGGTTGATTTACAGAGTGAAAAAGAAACACAGCAAAAGATCTTCCATCTGCTGGTTCACTCCCCAAATGGTCATGGCAGCCGGAACTGGAACCAGGAGTCAAGAGGTTTTTCCATGTCTTGCATAGGCATGCAACATCCCAAGGCTTTGGGCCATTCTGTACTGCTCCCAGGCCACAAGCAGGAGCTGGATGGGAAGTGCAGCAGCCGGGACACAAACCAGTGCGCATCTGGGATCCTGGTGGATGGAACTTGAGGATTTAGTCACTAGGGTACTGAGCAGGGTCCATATCCTGAATCTTTTTTTTTTAATTGGTAAGTCAGATATACAGACAGGAAGAGACAGAGAGGAAGATCTTCTGTCCATTGATTCACTTCCCAAGTGGCCACATTGGCCAGAGCTGAGTGGATCTGTGGCTAGGTGCCTGGATCTCCCTCTGGGTCTCCCACATGGGTCCTAAGGCTCTGGGCCATCCTCAATTGCTTTCCCAGGCCACGAGCTGGAAGCTTAATGAGAAGCGAGGCCGCCCAAATTAGAAATGGCACCTATACAGGATTCCTGTATATGCAAGGTGAGGAATTTAACTGCTAGGCTACTGTGCCAGGTCCCCCCTCAATGCTTTTGAACATTATCTTCAAGTCCACAAATGTGAACTCATATTATGGTACTTGGCATTTGATATACAACTCTTTTCAGTGAGGATTTACTTTTTGTTCTTAGCGTTATTGAAAAACAGAATTAAAGATGGAGAGGCAGTGGATTAAGCTGCTTGAAGGAAGAAACCAAAGAAGTGGTAAATCCTCTTTTTGATGAAAAGCCAAATAGGATGTGTAGCCCAAGAGAAACTACACCCATTTTGTCAACTGCCCTACTACATCCAGCTGCATTGGCAAGCATGCGTCCTATATAAGCAGCTGAAAGTACTTCCTGCCATGGAACAGTCACCCCGGTCCTCAAGCTCCAGAGAGGTACTCAACAGCTGAGGCTGGCCCACAAGTACAGGCCAGAGAGCAGACAAGATAAAAAGCAGAGGCTATTGTTGTACACTTAAAGCTGCTAGCAGAGGGAACATTTCCACCAAGAGACCACCTGGTGAGCTGGCAGACAGGTAAAACCGCTGCCTACAATGTTGACATCCATATAGCTGCCAGTTCATGTCCTGGCTGCTCCATTTCTGATCTAGTTGTCCATATTAATGGCTTGGGAAAAGTAGTTGAAGAGGGTCTAAGTGCTTGGGGCTCTGCATACTTTGGGGAGACCCTAATGAAACTTCTGACTCCTGCTGCTGCAGTTATATGGGTAGTCAAACAGCAAATAAAAGCCATTTCTCTCTGCCTTTCAAATAAATAAATAAATCATTAAAACAAACAAGCAGAATTAAGAGATGGGTGTTTGTGCTAGCAATTAATAGACGCTGTTTGGAACTCGCAGAATGCACACTGGAGTGCCTGTGTTCCAGTCCTGGCTCTGGCTGCTAACTCCAGCTTCCTGCTAATGCAGATGCTAACAGGCAGCACATGTGACTCCATAGTTGGAGCAATGCGACACACTCTGGCAGCCAGCTCCACGCATTTGGAGAGTGATTCAGTGAATGGAAGTGTTTCTCTCACAAGGAAACACCTGATGGGACACTATTGTCACTTCTGATTGAAGATCTGATTTTGTCAGTGAGACAAACTCCTGGATTCTTCTCAGTCAGCGATTGAAAGAATTTTCAGAAATTGCACATTGTACCCTCCCTATGCACCTATGCACTTTTCACAATCATTTACCAGGCAATAATGCTCAGGATCCATTCTTCAAAGATGCTCAACAATAGCAGCAGGACAGGTGCATTCTGGATCCATTTCCATAGAAAAGGGCTGCTTCCAGAGTACTAACACTTGTCAGAACCAATAGATTCAGCATGTTTAAACAAAGTGTGTCTCCTTCTCCGATCCTTGCAATTTTTGAGAGATCAAATTGGTTCCTCTGCACAGGTATCCACCCTTAATTCATTTTCAAGTAAAAGTCTAAGACTAGAGAAAGAAGCTCCTGCAGCTGCACATTCCTTGGCAGCCCACATCATAAATGCTTTTGCAAAAAGGCCTCACCCAATTTTTCAACTGTTCAGGGCTGCATTTAATACACGATGAAAATAATGACTTTTAAATATGCCACTGCACAATTATGCTACTGAAGAAACAGAGACGCCTTGGAAAGCGTTAGCCTAGGAAGCAATGCGAAAGTACCTGCCAGGGGACAAGAAAAAAAAAAAAAAGACGGGAGAATGTGGAGGTCAAAATCTGCATCTACACAGTCAAACTGAGTTAATGTGAAATGACACCGAGAAAGAAACAATTCCTTTTCTTATTGAATAGCATATATTCGAGTATTAAATCATCTCTCCATTTTGTTTCTTCTGAGCAGACTCAGGGAGAAGCTAACCGTACCATTGTTTCTCAGAAGTGGGAAGGGTGTCAGAAATGCACATTTATAAAAAGTACAGTTGATTTCACAAATTTGAGAAGCAATGTATTCATGGGATGGCTGTCCAAAGCATAAGTTTATTTTTTCTTTTTTTTTTTTAAGTACATGGGGAAAGTAAAACTCAGCCTCACAGAGAAGTTGTAGAATGGGAGCGTCCCCCTTGCAAACTTGACCTCTCTTCTGCTTGAACCAGAGTCAGGCTTCCACACGTAGGTATTTAAACATAGAAATATCTTTTTTATGTGTGTTACAAAAATATTCCCAGGTTGTCAGTGTGACCATATTACAATGGCCAACATCCTTTCTGATCAATTGCCTCCTATGTGGAACTGAGTAATACACATTGAGCATTCCTAATCCAAAAAATCTGAAATCCAATTTAAAGTATTGTATTTTGGAGAATTTTAGATTCCAGATTTTCTGGGGTTTAGGGATGCTCAGCCAATAGAATTATGCACATACTGTGAGATACGAAAAAAAATCTGTGTCCAATCTTTCTGGATAAGAGATACTCACTCCAGATTACCTTTGGGTAGCACTGTGTTCTATGAGAACATTCCTACCTACTACTTCAGATAAGCTTCGTAACTCTTCTTTCAGATACGAAGGACAGCTACTGTAGCTCCAACTTTAAGATGAATTTCACCAGTTCTCTGAGCTGATGGGGCAGTATGTAGAATCTGGATTTTCTGTTACCTGATTCTGGATCCATCAGAGCATAGCTGAAAACATGCATTATTTTCTTTGGAGTGCAATAAATTTCCACAAACATGGCAGTTTAAAAATAGCCCTCTTTATTATTTCACAGTTTCTGTAGACTAAAGACCTCACCATAGAAATTCTGCATTCTCTGCTAACAAGCACACAAGCCAGAATCTAAGCTACTGGCTGGTGGTTCTCATCCCAAGTTCAGGCTCACTTCCAAGCTTATGCAGATAATTCAGAGTTCAGTAACTTGAGGCTGTAGATCTGATTCCTGGGCCCTGCTGGCTGTTGGTCAAGGGTCACTCCCTGCTCCCAGCCACCTGGCTGTGCCATGGCAGCTGAATTCTTCAAAGCCAGTGGGGGCACCTCTCTGACTTCAGACAAAAAGAGCCTTCCAAAAAAAACGGGTCTTCTAGTCTCACCTAGCAGGATGTAGTTATCGCAGGCATGGGAATCTTAGGGATTGCTGTAGAATTCTGCCTACCCCAGGATGCGAGCCTCCGTAAACAAACAGGGATCAGCTCTCAGTGCTTTACTTGCTGGCTCTGTGACTTTGCTTCTCTGAGTTTCATGTTCCTTAAAATTAGGACAACACTACTCCCTCCTAGAGGTTGTGAGAAATGAAAGTGCTAACATCTGGATAGTATTTGGCACAGGAAACTCATTCAAAAAATGCTTTCCCCTGCACTTACCACTGCATGCATGTCGGCCAGATCAGCTTCCTGTTTCTTTTGTCCTAATAGCCACCAAACAGCATGTTGCCAACTATTGTAGTCAACCTTGTGCATCAACACTGAAATTTGGAAAGTAAGAAATGATCTCATTTCACTTACTCTATCTTTGATGACGATCTCCTATATGGATTCTCCTCACATTATCTGTTCTATTTAATTCTCCAAACCCAGCTCAATAGACATCACTTTCCCCATTTCATAGGTAACAAAATTCAAACTCACCAATTTTCTTGAGTGCTCAACTGCACACAATGAATAGTGCCAAAACTCCTAGAGCTTAGTTGGGACAGCCCACAAAAGTACTGCTGATGAACCAAGAAAGTGTATGTGTGTGTGTGACAGAGAAACAGAGAGAGAGAGAGAGAGATTCACGAGGAAGGAATGTGAAGAATTTCCCTTCCCCTCAGGGAAAAGGCTGGTCCCCTTTACCCTCAACACAGAGTGAACAGATTTTGCAATGTTGCGAAGGGCCATACATTCCTATTGTGAGAGAAAAGGAGCTTTCAATGAGTATTTTAGGAATAAGTACTCCAGAAGACAAGTGGAGCTAGCCATAACCAGCTATTTCTCCCACAATTTAATGCCACTGGAAAGCACCAAATGAATCCTTTATCATCGTGATGTCATTGTTTCCATATTCTAAAAACAATATCAGTGACACAATTACTTAATTCTCAATTTAAAAATAAAGTGCTGAACAAATCTTCCAAAGAATTAAAATATTGAATTAAAATGTCTAATTAAAAAAACACTTAGGGAAAGATTAATCAAAATCTTCTTATAGGAAAAGAAAATTGATTACTGACAAGGCAAAGTTGATACTATAGAAATAGTTTTTTTTTTTTAAAAAAAGAGGAGTAAATCTTAATTTGCTTGCTATGCAAGTAAAGCTGGCAGAGTCTGTTCATTCTTTCTGGTGATTAGTAAAAGAGACTAAATCCCATATCCTCTGACTCTTCAATGGCCTCTGTCTTGGTTAGGGCTGCAGCAGTGGGAGCCGCAATAGTGGCTCACAACAACCATGGGGGTAGTAGCACACATGCAAATGGATGGCCAGGAAGACTTTGAATTTTTTAGCAAGTTGGAAGGTGTACTCAGCTTCCACAAAGCCAGGATCCCCTTGGACCTATTGCTGATTGGATGGATGCTGATCTAACAGCTGGATAACCAATCTGCAGATACACACTGGCAAGAGTGCGGTGATGTCCAGCGCCTCAGGGTGGTGGAAGCTGCCATTGTTGACCAGTCTGTGTGAGGCCATCCCTCACAGCAACAGAAGGAGCTGCCGCGTCTGCGTGGAGCCCAGAGTGAAGCACTGGATGATCTTAAGGAAGCAGTTGCACTTGGAGGATGCCCTGTGCTGTCTGGGCATCACGAGCATGTGTTAGGGACTGCCACCCAGGGTGATTAAGTCATCTTGCGAGGGTGCTCAGCAAACAAAATGCACATGTGATTCTTACAAGATTTTACTCATTTCCTGTTTTTTTCTCGTTTATCTTTATTTTCATTCAGTGACATGTGTATGAATTTTGTTGTTAGAAATAATTTGGCAAGAAAAAGAAAGTTTTCAACAGAGTGCCTTTCTTCTTTTTCAAAATTCTAATTAAATGTTAATAAAAATTCAGCAAGGGAAACTATTCAGAACTTTATATTTTTGCCCAGCTAGCAATGCAAAGAATCTATATCATGATTTCTATATTATATTTAGATTTGTCGTTCTGGCCAAAAAATTCTATAATAGTTTGATTTTTATATACATATGCATATTTAATATTTAATGAACAAGTAACAATTATATATTTTACGAGGTTCAAAGTGACACTTTGACATGTATACACTTGTGAAATGATTAATTATTTTAATTAGAAAAATTTCTGAAAACGGAGCAAACGAGCATAGCATATTGAAGTTGGTACTGGAACCCTTTAGTAACGGGCATTTATACCTAATAAAGTGAAATAAGAAGAAAATTAACTGAAACATTTTTTGCAGTTTTCTTTTACACATAAAAAATACTTCTCGCAAACAATGGAAACTTCTGCAAAGAAGGAACCAAAAATTGTCCCAAAAGATGTCAAAGTGTTGGGGTAAGAGATGCACCTTTGCCTATGGTAGCCTCAGACGAAGGTTATTTGGAGATTCATTATTGCCATGGCTTCATCTTTTCAGCAAGTACCAGGCAGTTAGAGCTCTTCAGCAGCCACCTCATTTAAATTACATTGTTTAGATGATTTAGCTATAAAGAATGAATAATGAGTATGTGGAATCTAAAAATATTTTCCTAGGCTGAAATGAGAACTCAGTTCTGATCGGATGAAGTGTCGAGTCCTTTGCTCAGGTGCAAATACCTATCTGTACTTGCACTCTGGTGGCAGAAACCTGAGTTAGTCACCAAATGCCACAATCAGAGGTAGACTGTCGGCTACCCATGTCCCTCCTTTCTTCAGTCATAAAATCTGAATGTTATTTCAAATGGAAGTACATTTATCTAAAATTGTTTTTATCCTCCTATGAAAAAAGATTTGGCCATTGAGATGTAGATGGAATCTTTGCAAGTAATTTTTTAGGTGGCTATTTAAGAGATAATGGCTTATCTCTTATAAAAGTCTCTTTTCCTCTTGCTCTTTCACTTCTTCCCCACTTGGAATATGTTTTTAATGGCTGGAGCTCCAGGAGCCACATCATGTCACAAATGATGGCCATTAGAAGGGCACAGAGCAGAAATACAAGGGAACATATAATCTCTGTTGACATCATAGAGCTCCTGTACCAATTTGGGACTTCCTTTATACGAGGGAATAAGCCCTTAGCTAGTTATCCCTCTAGTTGAGCATCTGAAACTAACGGGAAGACACAATTTCTGATACTAGCCAGCAGTGCAATGTGATAATACAAATGGTGCAAGTGATCCAAGCCTATATTAATAAACATACAAATAAATAATAAATAAGGCAATAATTACAGAACAACAACTGCAACAGAAATCCCATACAAACAAACAAAAACAGAAGCCCCCACCAAAACAGAGTCTCCAAAAAAAAAAAAGAGACAAAACTAATCTTTTAAAGTCTCTGGTTTCTAAAACTGATGTCAAGCTGTTCTAGATTTGGGGAAATTCAAAGGTAGATTCGGAAGGTAAAGACAGAGCAAGGCTGGTGCTCCAAAGAGGCCAATTCTGCAAGCCAGATAAGGCAATTAACAAGCAGCAGCATCTAGGGGAGGTGATAGAGTTCTAGAAAGAAATGACTGCATGGTGCCCTGACCATGCTGGAGCACATTCCAGCCTTGCCTCAAACCCAAAAACTTGCGCCTAGATGGAAAAGAACAGAATCTGTTGTCCTCACATGGACCAAAATGGACTTGAACAAGTATTAACTTCTCAGAGGGAATTACGATGAAACAACAATGGCAGACACATCCTGTATCTTTCAGGACCCACACAATACCTTCTAAGCCTGCTTTTAGGTGACCCTAAAACATATACATTTTCTTTAATATAGTAAAAGAAGGCTCACTTATTTAATTTGAATTATAAAACACAAACTATTTTACACATCCAAGTGTGATGAAATAAAATTCCTATTTTTAAAGTGTAATATATCTTTTTTAAAATCAGCAAACGATCTGCCCAGCTTTGGAGCAAGACTCCGTGAAGGACAATGGAGCGCAAGGGGATAGTATGGTAACTAGAGCTGGTTGTTTTCAATATCTGTTACTCTGAGACAAGCATTTGGCTTAGCAGTTAAGCTGCCAGTTGGAGTGTCTGCTTTTCATATTGGAGTGCCTGGGTTTGAGCTCTGGCTCTGTTGCTGATTCCAGTTCCAGCTGATGAGCACCTTGGGACACAGCACATGATGGCTCAGGTGACTAGCCTTGGAGATCTGATTGAGTTACTGGTTCCCACATTTGGCCTTTTGGACACTAGGGGTGAGAGTGGAGGTGGCGTGGGAGCGTTCTCTCTCATTAATGATATAATTGAAAAAAAATCCACCACATCTTTCTCGAAAGAAATAGGATCTGCCTCCAATTTCTTGATAGGAATACAGCTTCCTGGAATACGCTGTATTTCTCAACCTTTCATCCATCTTGGAGCAGACAAGGCGTTCAGTTTGGATCAATAAAACAAGCAGACAGTGGCTTCTGCGTACATTCTGTGTGTGCTTGTTCATTCTTTTCATCCCCTTGCTGTATCCTGCTATACCACCTGTACCCTGTACTACTTCTCAGAGGTAGAGAACATAAGTCAGGTGCAAACGAGCTGCAGGCCAGACATATTCTGGGTTTGTGGTCCTCCATGGAGCCTTATCAGTTAGCTGAATCTGGGAAACGGTGATCAAAGCACAGCTATATGAGTTACTTAACGCTGTGAAACAGCACACCTCAAAATGGCCAAGATGGTAAAGGTCATGTTATGTGCATTTTGCAATTAAGAATCTTAAAAGAATTATTAATAAAAAGTCAAAGATATGAATGCTGGAACATAAAGTATGGGGCAGTGAGGGCTGTAAGGCAAAGATTGGGAAATTCTCCAATTGCTTTCGCCACTGTGTGTGTCCATATATGGAAATACCCAGGCAAAACACAGCAGCAAATATGGAGAAAGGCCTTCACCACTACTACTCTCAGAGATGTTTATGTTTTGGGCACATTTCAAACCTTGCCATCTTGATCCCATTCAGAAAATTTGAACTTTGTCAGTAAAGTTATATCAGATATTTTACCCACTATCAATTTTCTTTGTATTTCTTCTATCCCCAAAGCTAATTCAGGTGTGTCCAGCTTTAAGAAGGCCAAAAACAGTATCCTAAAACCAAAATGTGACAACATACAAATTACAGGGTGAAAATTTACATTACAAAAAGATTTAGAATGCTGACTTCTTGGGAGAAAAGCAAACATATTAAAACCACAAACCAACTCGTTTGAACAAAATGAAAGTATCACTGAAATTACGTTAGAAACCAGTGGGAAATTACTCTTTCAAGGTACTGAATTCACTTGAGACATTCATGACGTAAGGGTGCTTCACCCTGGCTAACGTTTCTCCGTCTGTTTAAATGTGTTCTCACCCTATTCTGCCATCTTGATTCAAGAATATACTTTTATTATTGTACTGTAGTTAGTTACCTCAAGAGACATCCAAAGTCTTTGCAGTTTTTCATATCTGTAAGTAAGGCAGAGGAAGTTCCCAGGTCTACCACATGGGTGACTGAAACTCAACAACATGAACTGTCCCTGCTGTCTCCCAGGTCTGCACTGATAGAAACATGAAGTCAGGAGCCAGAGATGCAACCTGAATCAAGATACAGTGATGTAGGATTCAGGTGTCTTAACTGCCTAATTCAGTACCTTACAAGACAAATTTAAGCACAGCTTCTCTTCTCCTAAATCACAAAGAACTGGAAGAAAATACCAAACCTCATTTACAAACAAAAATATGAGGCCAGCATTCTGGTATAGCAAGTTAAGCCTCTGTCTATGATGTTGGCATCCCATAGAGGTGCTTAGTTCAAGTCCTAGCTGCTCCATGTTTGATCCTGCTCCCTGCTAATGGTCTGGGAAATCAACAAAATATGGCCCCAGTGCTCAGGCCATATTTATTTAGGTGAGAGACCTGGAAGAATCCCCTGGTTCCTGCTCCTAATGTCAGGCTGAACCAGCTTTGCCCATTGCAGCCATTTGGGGGAAGAATCAGTGGATGAAAGATCTTATTCTCTACAACTCTGCCTGTCAGGCAAATAAATAAATATTTTAAGAAATATGCCATTAACATTTTAAATATTAAAATACAGGTAATTGTATTGGCATGGTGGATAGAGGAAAACAGCACTGAACAAACAGGGAAAGACAAATAGGAAAAAGGAAAGTAGAAAAGCACAGGAAGAAAAAAGAGGTAAAGGTTCGAAAGTAGAAGAAAAACTGTTAGCTCTGCATCCTGCCAAGTCACAAACCATCCCAATTTAGCGACCACTCCACTTTTAATAACTTTGTGATTTTGAGGGTCAGGAGTTTGGATTTGGCTCAGCAAAGATGGTGGGTTCTATGGTGTCCAAGGTCTCACAAGGAATGGCTTGAATGGTTGAGCTAGCTCAGATAGGGTGCTTTAACCAAGGTATTTCTTCTAGATTCCACCTGGATTCCATCCAATATCATTTTCTGATGCTGGCAGGTCCAAGATTGCGTGCATACAGAATGACTGGTGCCCAAGCTGTGACAGCAGGATGGCAGGAAGACGGCACTCTTTTTCTCGTAGCACACACTCTCTTCATATGGCCACAAGTCCCACATTTTACACGGTGGTTGGCTTTCATGAACCCAGAATGAACATTATCAATCATCTTCAAGGATAGACTTGGAATTGGTATGGTATTACTTCCGCCACACTGTGTTGGTCAGAGCAGCCATAGGCCAGCCTACATCTTAGTGGAGGGAAAATTGACCCTACCTACAAATGAAAATGGTGTCAAAGAATTTGAAGCCATTTAAAATTTATCACAATTGCCAAGAAAGGAGAGCTGGATTCCTAGTTTTTCCCATAAGAATTCCATAACTGTGGTTACACAGATGACAAATAGGGCCAGATTCAGGGTCATTCTGGCTCACAGCCATGAAATGTCTCCCTCAAAATCCACCACATTTTGTATGCGGTTTATATGTCTCTGGATTTTGCTAAATAATCAGTCACAGACCTCTATAATTTTTAGAAAAATATGTACCATCCATTGAAGCTTTTGTTTTAGTTTGTTATTCACTCTTTCTTGGTGATTTGCTATCTTTTTTCTTTCTTTATTTGGTTTTTACAGTAGGTTCATGTATACAGCTTTGTAAATGGTGATTTGCCCAACCTAACAGTTTATGCTGAGAGAGACTAAGAAAATGCTGATTGTATTTATTTTACTACCTGTGTACTTTCTGAATGGAGGACAGTGGATAAAATATTACTGTGAAGCATCTCTGTTTTGGGTACTTATTTACAAGGCTGCATTAGCTAATTCCCTCCAGATTTCAGGACTCAAAACATCTGGTCTCCCTGATTTGTGTGTGCTCAGATTTTTCAAGTATTCCTTTACCTGTGTTGACAGAGCATATGTTTAGCAGAAGAATATTAAAAAATATAAGATGGCAAGCAGATGGTCAGAATCTTGACTGGAAAGAGATCTCATTGAAAATGGTTTGTGAATGCAGACCATTCGTTTATTTGCAGGAATGTCCTTTTGAATATTTGGCTTGATCACCAAGGGAGGGCTTGAAAGAGTCCAATGCGTGCAGGAATAGTTTAGCTGATATTCTCTACCGGAAATAATGGTTCTCAGAAGAAAGAAAGAAAGAAAGAAAGAAAGAAAGAAAGAAAGAAAGAAAGAAAGAAAGAAAGAAAGAAAGAAAGGAAGAAAGAAAAGAAAGAAAGAAACAAAGAAAGAGAGAAAGAAGAGAAACGAAAGTGTTTTTTTAATATTTCTTGCTGCCAGATGTTTATATTACCACCTAAATCATGAAGGTGAAAAAGCTTTCTGTGATCCCTCATGCCTGGTGTAGCTCTTTGGTCAGTTAACAATGGCACAGAATCCAAACCAGTGAAAACAAGGGTAGAAAAAGAAGTGGAAAAGACAAATTTCTGAAGATGTTGAATTTTGTTCCTTAATGTTTACAAAAACAGATCAGTAAGAAGTATGGCTGCTCTCTGGAAGAGGAAGCTAACAATTTTTAATTTTAAAAGGATCCCTTCAAGTCCCTGGATACATGCACAAGCTGCAAAGGGAAACTTGTTGGTAATGTTTGAACTTCTGCTGAAGATATTTTTCTTCCGTGGATCCCTGTGTCCTGATACTAGAAAAAAATGTAGGGCCCACGTGATGATTCCAGTAGCTAATCCTGCAACTGCCAAGTGCCAACTGACTCCTATGTGAGTGCCAGTTTGTGTCCCAGCTGCTCCATACTCCTTCTAGCTTCCATTCCCTATGGCCCTGGAAAGTGGCGGAGGATAGCCCAAAGCCTTGGGACCCTGCACACATGGGAGGCCAGGAAGAAGCTTCTAGCTCCTGGCTTCAGATTGCCTCAGCTCTGCCCATTGCAGCCATTTGGGGACTGAGCCAGATGATGGAAGATCATTCTCATTGTCTCTCTTTCTCTCTGGAGATCTGCCTTTTGAATAAAAATAAATAAATATTTTAAAAAGAAAAAGGGTAAAGGGCAGATTGATGTTTTGGAAGTTGTGCTATTTGGGGAGTCAGTTCTACAGTCTTCTTGCAGTTAGTCTCTGGCTGACACCACTGAAAACATTAGTGGAGATGAGTTAGTTCAGTGCCACTAGAATGCTGGACTTTAATGTCCTGCTTCACAGTAGTTACACCTTCATTTTATTGCTAAATATATGACCTGAGTGCTGTCAACAAAGCAAACCCAGAAATTGCTTACCTGTGTTAACACCAATATGCTGCTGAATATTGTGGGGAAGTTGACTATTTGGGTAGAATCGGTTTTCTATTGTTAATACATGTGTTCCATAATTTTAATTGTCTCATAGCATATGTAAGCTCCAACGTGAACACCCACCACTTTGATAACACTATGCCATTCTACTTGGTTCAGTCAGCTTTCTTCCATTTATTATAGTCTCAAATATGTTCACTCACTTTCCTATGGATACTCCATTCCCATCTTTTGATATATAGTGAAATTCTTTTTACCTCCTAGCCCATACCTTTGTGGGGGTTATGAGTAAGCCTTTACAGTAATGAAAGCAAAACTTGATTTTTAATGCTATTTCAGTAAATGATCAATGAGTAAAAGGGTCCTTCATTTTCTCCAAAAAGGCAAATTTAAAGAGTTTTTTTTTCTGTGTAGGAACTGTAATTTATCATTGTGAAGCTACAGAGCTGGGAATTATGGCAAAGCTTCACTCACCTGCTTCCAGATGGACTGTTCTGGCAATTTAGAAAAGTAAGGCTCTCTTGGGACAGAAAAGATGATTTCATGAAAGGCAGAATAGAGTGTAGAAAATTAGTGAAACAGTAAGTCATTGACGGTCATCAAAAATCCAACTTGCTAAAAGCAGCTTTTCATGCAACTGCTTGAAAAAATTCTAAGTTTAAAACCACTGAATATCACACATCTGCATCTTCACTTTCCCATTATTCCAACACATGAACCCAAACCGTGGCACTATCCATGTATGAAAATATTCTCAGTAAATGGTTTGTAATTCAACTTCTATTTCTCCCTATCAAGAAAGAAAATATGAAAGTTTTGGGGAAAACAACAATCTACATTCAAAATATATTGGAAGATAAAAACTCAATATATACTAGGATTTTTAAAAAAAATAACTGAAATTGGTCACATCACTACATTTTTAAAAGCCCCAAGAAATATTCTTCTTCCAAATTAAGCTGTACATTGAGAAATCTCATTGAAACACAAATCCCTGCTATTCCATTACTTATTAGATAAAAGATGTGGATTATTAAGTAAGCAAATGGGCCAAATAACTTATTGATTAATTGTTGCTATGTGGAATAAACTTTGACAGATTCATATGGAACCAATACTTGAATTATCTTTTAAACAATTTCGAAACTTACATAAATCCTCTCTAGAATTTTCTTTCTTTCAGTTGGAAATTCATTGACTTTGGGGGAGGAAATGATGAAGCTCTAAATAAATATATTGATGAGCTGATTAAAACAGTGAAATCATATATCAATAAATGCCTATCAACCTAACATCTTATTACTCATTATAGCTGCAGAAAAGAGGAAATAGTAAGGAAGCAGGTGATGAAAATTCCTCTACTTGCTGATTCAGAAGACGATATTCCTTTGTTGGTAACTAGAAAAATTACAAAATATCCTATCAACAAGTTCACAATGGTACTGCACAGTGTAATGTGCAGACAGCTCTGACCTCCTGCTGGTCATGCCTACAATCTGTCCAGTGTCCCTGATGACATTCTGCTCTCCTCTAGCATAATGTCTTTTCTCCTTCCAAGATAAGACAATTTTTTTGTGACTTATTCCAAACATAGCAGAGAAGTTTACTGTCTATTTTCTTTTACTTACAGATGTCTTACTTTGAATATAAGTGAAAGCTATTTTGAATTTAGTATATTTCTTACCATAGAATATATAGCACACTAGCGTATTTTTTAATGTGTATATATTTGTAAAGGATGATTTTAAGCCATCCGAACATCAGGGATCAGATATCTTTAAACATCTACTTTGAAAACCTTCTTGGATCCAGAGAAAATTTGGCGCAAGTTAAAAGACCAGGTGACTAACCAGCAAGCCAAATGAGGATCTACAGAGAATACAGGCTTTAAAAACTGTACTTCCAAAAGATAGGTTTTGTAATTAAAATGCAGCTAAAGTTCCCAGGGATACAGAAAAGAATCCAAGGTTTTGAGCCTCTGACATTATGCATAATTTTTCAGACATGCATTTTAATTACTAGGAAATGCCTTCAAAAATAACCAAAAACATTACAATAGACCCTAAGGCATGAAGAGAGAGTCCAAGAATGGAGCAAACAAAGTCCTCCAGGGCAGTGAACATATTTCCCCCATTGTTTCATGTAACTGTGTGCTTATGGGAGATAGTCAATAAATAAGTTAGTAAAACATTCACATAATTATGAGCTTCCATGACTGGAGGGAGTCTCATATAAGATATGAATAATATTTTACAAACACAGACAAGCAAAATTGTTCAATTATGTAGATAGAGTTTTCTCAAATACTTGTGGATGTCAATATAATCAGACATGGCCCACTTCCAGCTTTAACTCTCTGTAGAGACTATTCAAAATTTAACTAATGCAGTGAATGCCTAGCTTGCTATGGTTAAGCATTAGCACAGTAAGAATTCATAAAACAGAAATGCCTGTTTTTAGCATACCCATTGCTCTCTATGATTCGTTACAGGTCCACATCTGCTATCCTGGTCCTATCTCATGTGCTTTATTTATGAGGAAAAAATATCTATAATGCTGAATTTTTAAGTCTTTGAAATGCACGGTTGGAAGGCCTTTAAAGATGTTCTAGTCCAGCCATCCAAGTCTAAATTCCTCCACATTCAAGTCTAGACACAGAGATTCATTGCTAGACTACAGCATTGAAACATATTTGGTCTGCCTAGAGCAGGGGTCAGCAAATTATTTCTGTAAAGGGTCAGGAAGAAATATTTTATGCTTTGTGGGCCATACCATTTTTCTTCCAACTATTTTTTTTTCTGCATTTGTTCTGTGAACATAGCTACAAACAAAAGATAAACAAGAGAGCATGGTTGTGTTCCATTAACAAAAAGAGACAATTGGTTACATTCAGCCAAACTCTGATCTGAAGAATATGCTATGAAGCATGAAACATCAAGATGGGTGTGGTGGGGGATAAGGTGGGATTCCAGATAGTGCCAATAAAATAGTACTGATGAATATCATGGAAACCCACCTCTGGACTCAATGTAGAAAGCCCAGTTTATTTTCTTTGGCTATATTAATAAAATCACCACCCACATCCACCTCCCTGCTCTGCCCAATCTAAAGTTGGGCTAAAAGAACAAAGCTAGCAGAAATGTAAACAATTAGATATCCATGCATTCTGGATATCCTTAAAATTGACATTATATTAAAACACATTTAGATCTCTTGTTGAGAAGACAAGGAAGTTATAACTTTGTCCTAAGTGGATGGTACCCAATGACGTGAAGATAAGAGGTGACCCAGGAACACAGGAAGTGAAGGCTGAGATAAACTCCAAAGTTGGGATCACTTGGTGAAGCTGGGTTGAAGACAAGGAGCATCATAGCCTGATATAAATCACATGGCTTTTCAAGTCATAACCATGTATATTTGGTTGATTTTGTTATTTAGTAATTCTGAGACAGTGAACATGTTTACTAACATTCTTGAGCCTACTGTGCCTCATCTAAAAATCAGATTATCATGAGACTTATTATCACAACAGTCACATTACATCAGTTCTGCAAAGTACCCCACACAGTTTCTGGCACACAAGAAGTACTGGCATTCTACGCTGGAATGTAGGATCTGCTTCAAAATGTTTGCTTTTTGGAAAAATCTGCAATATGAGACATAAAAGCCCAAATTTTAAGGAAATGGTCTGCTCCCATATTTCTTGGGAAAAATGTCAGTTGCTTCCACCTTGCTAAGTAACAGTTAGGATCAACAGCTCGTAGAAAAGCATTGAACTTAACACAGAAATTACCTGTTTCTCCCATTTTCCTTTCCCTATAACTCCTGCGCTATTCAATCAAGTTTGGGGAGAGATTTAGTCACTTAGGTTTTCTTTCAAGTGAGAACTCATTTACTAAATAGTGATTCCAGAACATGGTCTCATTAAATGTTAACCAGGTCTTCAAATGATTAGTAATGAGAGAAATGTCCAACTTATTTCACTTTGAAGGCAGCCCTAAGACCACCCAGGAGCTTTCCATACTCAGGAAAATAGCAGCATGTTTATGTAGGAATGTGAGCTGTAGAGAACATAGAACACCTGTGCTCTGTGGTCTTCACAGCCCCAATTAGCTTCTGGAAAGAATTCAGGGCAGAACTTCTTAATGGGATGCCCTAGAAAGGTCCTTAATTCCAAGCACTGAAATAATTTCTTCTAGCTATTCATAACACACATTCTTTAATATCTACTTAGTTACGCAAATGAATACCACTAAAGAATCTTTGGCATTCATAAAAAAGACATGACTCATTTATAATGAGAACTTATTGTATTTATGCAGGCGATAGATTGGTGCTTACTGTGGGAATGGATTTTCAAAATCAAGAACCATTTCTGTAAAGATCAGGTACTTTGCAGGGTGGAAGCAATCAGACTTAACGAAAACTATTACTCAAGGTGGCACCGCAGTTCAGTGAGTTAGGCCTCCGTCTTCAGCACTGGCATCTCATGAAGGTGCCAGTTTGGGTCCTAGCTGCACCACTTGCAATCTGTCCCTTTGCTAATGCACCTAAGAGGACAGAGGTGAATGGCCCAAGGCCTTGGGACCCCACACCCATGTAGGAGACCCAGAAGAAGCTCTAGGTTCTGGTTCCAGCTGTTGTGGTCATTTGCACAGTGAAGCAGTAGATGAAAAATCTGTTTCTCCTTCCTTCACTGTAAATCTGTCTTTCAAATAAAAATAAACGAATCTCTTTTTTGTTTTGTTTTGTTTTGAAAGAAAAAGTATTCCTCTAAGGGAAGGGAGGAAGATTTAGCTAAATTGGTTTATTCTTCCATGTGTGTTTAACAATACATTTGAGCACCTAAAATGATCTGGAGCTTCCTCAGTTCTGGCACATTAATAAAGGTTAATAACACAAACATAAATATGATGAGATATTTACCATTAAAGGATTTAAAGTTCAGATACAAAGGTAGGTAAACAGCCACTGATTACAATAGAGCCATCACAGAAAAAAAATGTATGAAATTAGAGAAACTAACTTAGCAAGTAGTGATTACAGAATGGCTCCTGGAGCAGCTGACACTGAGTCTCATATAATGAATTAATTTTAAGTTGGTCAGATGGAAGGAGGCCTGAAATCACTCCAGGCATAATAAATAGCATAAACAAAGGTACATAATCATAGAAACTAAATAATGTTTCAGACAGTCTAAGAGGATTGTCGTGGGTGGTGGGTCACAGAATTCCATCAGCAACCTGGCCCATGCATTACGTATGAAGGACCACTAATGAAATCTGCGATTAGTGTGAGTCTGATATAGCAACAGATTTAAATAGTCACACTAGGAGGACATAAAGAATTGAATGAATAACTCACGAGTAAAATGAGAACAGAAATATAGTTCGTAGCAGAACTTGGCAGATATAGCAGATAAAAACAGTTACCAAGAAAGATATAGTAATCTAAGTGATAAGAGACAAGCTGTTAAAGTACATTAATCTTAGTGATGAGTTCATGGAATCTGCTATTTTATTTCCTTCATATTTAAATGTTTATAGCTTTTTTAAAAAAAAAGACTTAGGACTTGGGAAACAAGTCCTGAACAATTTTTGGCCAAGGCAATATCAAATTCAAAACAATGGATGCATTGGTCTCTTATTCTGTGCCGATTCATCCCTCCATCTGATTAGTTCCGGGATTTATATTTAAAGGCATGGTTTCAGATCTTTTGCCAACTGGTATATATGACTCCTCCATCCATTCAACTTAAGGAGCATATATGTGCCCTGGAATGAGCTGAAAACAAGAACCATGATTCCCTCATTCTGTGTCCATTTGTGTTCAATTTGCCTCTCACAGTATAAGGATCTTCCCAGTTAGTGAGTCTAGCCTTGAAAAGCACCTCTTTTTTTTTTTAAATCTATCTTCAATATGCAAGTCTACTGCTTTTTCTACATCTCAATCAAATAAGTGGTGATCTATTTCAATATTAGATGAAATGCTGTCTGAGGAATCATAGGGTGATAACTCGAGTTGCTTTCCTAGTGAACTTTCAAGACCTTGCTTAGCCATGGGAAACACTGCCTCACGCTGGCTTTACAACCAAACCACCTACAAAAGATATAAACTCACAACAGAACCACAAGGTAAAAGTTACAAGCAAATGGTTTTAGCTTAGCCTAAGAAAGAAGTCTCTATCAACTAACCCCTTTGGGAAGTTAAGAGAGCCTAACTTTCCTGGCATCAAATATATAAAAACAGAAACTAGATGAAAACTTTTCATTGCAAATAGGTATCAGAAATTTGACAAGAGTAATGAATTAGACTGAGTTTAATTTGGACTCTTACACTCTTGAGATTCTTTTTTTTAAAGCTTTATTTATTTTTATTGGAAAGGCAGAATACAGAGAGGAGGAGAGACATAGAGGAAGATCTTCCGTCCAGTGGTGCACTCCCCAAGTGATCGCAACAGCTGGAGCTGAGCCAGTCCGAAGGCAGGAGCCAGGAACTTCTTCTGGGTGTCCCACACAGGTGCAGGGTCCCAAAGCTTTGGGCCTTTCTCAACTGTTTTCCCAGGCCACAGGTAGGGAGCTGGATGGGAAGCAAGGCTGCCAGGATTAGGACCGGCACCCATATGGGATCGCGGTGCGTTCAATGCGAGGACTTCAACTGCTATGCTATCGCACAGGGCCCAATCTTGAGATTCTTAAGTTCTGTCATACAAGGACAAGACTCATTTTTAGTCCATTCTTAGTCTATATGACACCCTGTTAGGTTCTCCAACCTTTCTTTTCTCTATTCAACCCTTTCTTCAGATTCTTACTTTTATGATCTTTTGAAAACAGCTCTCCCTGCTAAGAACTGTCTCCCAGTTCATCTCACTGCTAGTATGATATAAAGTACAGTGCAGGTGTCCAGGATTGATCACCATTGCTGCATCATTAATGATAATTTAATTTTTCTTAGTTTACAGTGCTCATTTTACAGGGTGGTTATGTATTTTTCCTGGGACTAAATCTTAGGACACAAGATTCTGATTAAATGGATGAGTATATGTGCAACATTTTTAGGACCAACAGCAAACTCCCAATAAAAGTAGGAGGACTTGGGGTTGGAATTATCCGTGGTACACAAGAAAAACTCCCTAAACTTAGTGGTGTAAATCTGTCTCCCACAGCAATCTTGACAGGTTCAATAGGGACAGCAGCTGAAATGCTAAGCATGACTCCAGGGGCCTGGAATCATCTGTGGGTCACTCATGGACATGACTGCTGGTTGAGTTTGGCTGACAGGAGGGACAACGGCTGGGGTTGTCAGCTAGAACACCTATATGTGGCCTTTCTGGCTGCTGGGCTTCTTCACAAAATGGTGACAGGATTCCAAGAGCAAGTTTGTCGATAGTACCAAATAGAAACCAGATCTCCTATTATGGACTCACCGTTATTAGCCATATAGTATCATTTTTACCATGTAGTCACAGGCGCTCTTAGATTTGAGGACTGGGAACACCTTTATAAGAGGAGGTCAATACTCACTTGTAAACAGAGTATGTATGATCAGAAATTTTGCTGTAGCCATCTTGGAAAATACAAGCTCCCAGGTAATGGATGACACCTTTGGAAACAAGATTTAAAACCTACACAATTTGTTTATTTTCATTTTATAGCTTATTATAAAAACTTACATGTGCTTCAATTCCTCTACTTTGGCATTACTGTCTAGTGTTTGGTTTCAAAAATCTATGGGATTTTATTGAGGAGCCATAGCCATTTTAATAAAATAAATGCAAGAAAAGCAAAACAAGTTCATGGATTTAAGGTAAAGCCATTTACAGACATAAATTTGATGAATAGTTTGCTGTGACTACTTTAAATGACTACATGGCTGTCAACACCAGTCTAGTGAAAGATCCCTTTTCTTCTACTTGTGTAGACAGTGGGGCATATGCTCTTGGCTGAGCTAAGCAAGCACAGCACAACCTAGTCTTCCCTCACCTCTCTGCACTCTGAAGCTCCTTTTCTTGGTTCCACAGCAGTGGGATATGCATTTCCAGTCATTGGGTTGCTTTTACCACTGTACCTAAACCACCTAGTCAAAAAAATAAGAGAATCAAACCAAACTAAAAATAACAACAACAATACAATCACCTAATTAAAGCATCCAGGATAGTATTAAATCCTAGCACTGGTTTGAACAAAGATTGGATTCATTGCAATGTGGATGCAATATATATATGTATACATATACACATATATGAATGTAAATGGATGACAGCCCCAAGCCTGTAAGGATGTACAAAAAACTGAATACATATTACATTTGAAGACTCTCTGATGAATGGCTTCTTTGGGGGTAAAAGAAAGAAAATGGAGAAGGAAAGAGGAAGAAAAAAGAAGAAATTGAGGAGACACGACCAGAGGCCATCCCAGATGACTTTTTCCATATGCATATTGCCACTGCTCACTTTTGGTGTTTGTTTGAACAAAAATGAATGTGATGAATATCATGACACAAGCATGATTCTGTAGCATCCTAAACGTCAATAAAACCAACACTGATATCTTCCTATAATATTTTCAAAGAAAGTTACCTCAAATATTAGGGACAAAACTAGCTACTTTTTGTAGCAAGAAGCAAATAACTCTATCACTTCTAAAAATGTGGAAAAAGAAAACCAATAAAATGATGTCAACTGGAGTACCATCTCTGAACTAAAAAATGATACCAGCTAGATTATTCTAGTACCATTTTCTCTCATTCTTTCCTCTTTCCTTCTAGAGAAAACACTACTTAAGGCTCCTGTACCCTTAGGCCCACTTTCATCTACACTGTCCAATGATGTGCTCCTGGGAGTTTCTGTTATGGATTAGATCAGGTGCTGCGCCTGGTGGTATGACCATGGGACAGTACAGGCTGGCATGTTCTATCCTGATCTGAATTCAAAACACTTATGGATGAATCATCCACACTGAGCTATATCCATTTAAAATTCTTTGAAAAATACATTGCAAATTGCTCCATTGTTTGAAAAGAGCTTGCTCTCTCTTCCATAGTTTAAAGGTTCAATAGTGGTTTTGTACAATGAACGTGTTAAGATCTCCTTCAGAAACCTTTGGAAAAGTAGATGCTTTTTTTTTTTTTCAGGCTCAGAGTTAAGGATCAGGACTATACATAAATTTAGTATAAAAAGAGGAAGTTTTTCCCTCAGGATTGGGTCTGTCTCGGTATCTCAGTGGTCTGTTGGAGTCAAACCAAATACACACCTTGGGAAAAAGGGACATTAATCTGCCTGGCTTGTGGGTGTGAGATAATTCCTTGGAGACCCAGGGACAATGAGGTAACCAGGAATGAAGAGGGTTTGTGAACAGAGGGAGAATCGATAAATGAGTAAGAGTTATGGGTTTCTGTCTGCTGAGAATAAACGAGTGATTTCTAGTGAGACCAGTGAAGCACAGAAGAACCTGGGAGATGAGGTAACACACAGGGTCAGATAGGGAAGATTGCACTTACCTTTGTTACAACATTGAGGATTTATTTTATAAGGTGCTAGGTTTGATACTGGGGAGTTCAGGGAATTCTCAACAAGACATTCCAATCTGAGTTGCAACTGTCTGGGGAGATTTGCTATCAGTACCAGCAAGTATCCCCCAAAATAAATACAACCCAGGGTGGTCTCTGGTCAGCCTCCCCCATCTCCCCCCTGAGAGTTGGGGGCTTCTGATAACTGGCAAGCCTCCCAGCTAAGAGTCATGTGTCCCTGCCACCCTGGCAAATTTACAAGTGAGCTGTGGCAAATTTACAAATTTACAAGAGTGCTGCAGAGCTGGGAAAACACCGGCCTAGCGGGATGGCTGAAAGTTCTCCTGTTTCTGAGAGAGAGAGAGAATGTCCTTTCTCTTAAGAATGCTTACTTATTTTGTATTTCTGCTCAGATACTCAAAATAACCCCCCTTTTCTCAACCCCAGTCAAAACTGGCCAATTTTAGCTAAAACTTATTTTTCACAATAAAGCTGTGGTACAAGCTCAGAAAATGAGTTCCTTTGACAGTTGTTTCTCATTAAAATTCTTACCTTAAGGATTTAAAACATGATTTCACAGCATACACACACAGCCCTCCACCAAAGAATTGCATAAATCCATTATAGGTTCAGATGCCTGACCTCATTTTATATAAAGATGAATACCCTGCTTACCTATACCCCCAAAATGTGGAGTGGTCTATGTGAGAAAACGAAGATTAGATTCTTTGATGGGACAAGAAGAGGGCCCATTACTACAGCTTGTGTCTGGAAATTCAGCTACCCAGTGGATTCAAGCAATTACAAAAAGCATATAAATAAATCAACTACCGTCTCCCACCCTCCCACACCTAAATCACAAGGGCTGTGACATGGAAGCTTAGACGTCAAGAGAGAATTGGGTTTACAGCAAAATGAAATTCCATGCCTACCAGCTTTCAGGAGAAGCACATGTTTTATGTTGGGTGCTTTTGTTTCTTGGTAACTAAATTCTCTCACACATGTGGGGTTTTTTACCATACTGTCACTGAAAGAGTGATGACAGAATTCCTGGAACAGAATTGCTGAGAGAGGCATCAAAAGGAAGAGTGTGGAGAGGGGAGGATGACCAGTCCTATTGTGTGCAAAGTGAAAGAAAGAGAGAGGTGGGAAGTGATTAGAGTGCTAAGAGCAGCATGGTTAATATCAGGGTGTTTCCACCCTCTTCTGTGGATGCTTTGGGGCTGAAAGTATTCGATCCATTTAGCTTTATAGCTAACAAAAGCAGCAGCCCCTAACAAGGTCACTGCGATATTGACAGCCTGTGCTTTTTAACCATGTGTTCTATTTGGGACTTGATAAAAATTCGAATAGTTCATATAATTCTGGTAGCAGAGGCTTGAGAGATGTTAATAATAGGCTTCCGTAAGTCCAAACTCCAAGGGGTTAGGTTCATTTGCTTGTACAATGTTCTTTGTTTTCCTTCAAAGTTTTATGCAAATTGGTGATTAGATTGCAGCATACTGTTTATTTCCTTTGTTTCCTAGCACTTCCGGAAATAAGCTGAAATTATGAATCAGTCTGGAACTTCTAATTGTTTACACAGGTCTTTGAAATAGGGCCCATTGTCAAACTGCATTATGACTTAAATGTCTATTCAATTTATTGGGAGAGAGGGATTAAATTTTTAGATCAGTGATTTTATATTCACTCTAGGTTTCATGAAACCCCAGAATCTCACCTTTCCCACTTCTGTATACATGTCAATTGAACTTTTATCTTAAATAAACTGTGACACTTCCAGAACTCTCGTATCTCTCAATGAGGAATATGTAAAATGAACAAATACTTGAAAAAGAGGCAAAGTATTTTCTGGTAAGCTGGATTTTCTAGTAAGTTAGTGGGACATATATTGCAATGCAAAAGTATAACTCAAAATTATTTTTTATGAATTATGGTGACAAGCTAAGAAGTAAGCATTCTATCCTGACTGAAATTCCAGTTTGGATAATGAGTGTCATGAACTGAGGCTGTTTGTTAAAGCATCTATTGATAACTACAGGACATTTTTCTTAGAGACAATGCTATCAGTAACAAGGGATTTAAATATGAATGAATCATGCCACTAGGAGAAGCAAAATGTCTTTTGAACTCTCACATGCAGCATAGGCTAGAAAATATTTGTTCAAAGAGTATATTAAGGAGTTGGCATGATGTTATATCAGGGTAATCCTATGCCTGTAATTCCAGCATCCCATACAGGCCTGCCTCCTGTTCAGGTTTCCATAGCCTCAGTAGATTACATCTATCTTTTCTTTATGTGGCCTTACTACAGCTAATCAAGTACAACCAGTAACATTGCAAATCTCTTGCTGTAGAACCCTACCTCAAGTTTCATTTGGGTTACTTCCTTTACATACTTGAGATTGTGTAGATCAGGGTCTTTCACAAGGCATCATCGAATTCACTTCTAGAATCCTAGAAGTTTGTTTTCTATTTTGCTATCCCACTGTTATTCTCAGTTTTTTTCCTTTTCATTGTTGATATCCTCTTCCTTCTACATTAAAAGTGCAATGCATGACAATTTCAAGCCTCTGTTATCTCTACCAAGAGGCCAGCCATCAAATGTATCCACATTCCCTGTGTATTATTTGCCTTCTTTTTTCCCCTAACTACTCTTAAGATGTTTCCCTTAGTCCTTGGCTTTCAACAGTTTTACTATGAAGTGTTGAAATGTGGCTTTCCTTATATTATCTTGTTTTTGGTTTGCAGATTGTCTCGGATCTTTAAATTAACTTTTCTTGGTTTGTTTTTGTGGCTTCTTTAAGAAAACCAAATTTGGGAAAATTCTGTATGACATTTTTCTCAAAATGTTTTCCTGCTCCATTCTTTCTCTCCTAAGATTCTAACATATATGTAAAACTGCTTGATGTTAGCTACTATTAACTGAAGCTTTTCTCACGAAACCTTTTTCTTTATAGTACATATTGAATAGTTTCTAGTAATCTATATAAATTTATGTTCCCAGCATTTTTCTGTAATCTCCAATGTCTTACTAAGCCTGTCTCTGCGTTTTTATTTAAAACAATAGCTTTCAGTTGTAAACTTATCATTTGTTTGTTTACTTATTGCCAGTTCTCTGCTGATAATTCCCATACATTCATTTTTATATCTATCACTTCTTTTTAAGTCCTTGGACATTTTATAATACTTGCTACAAAATCCTTGATATTTAATTCTAACATCTGAATCATCTTAGTATCTACTTAAACTGACTGCTTTATTTGACTAAAAGTCAACTTTTCTAACTTTGCATATTTTGGATGGTTAGCAATTTTTTACTACATGCTGGAAATTTGGGATTGCCAATTGTAAGGAAATTGCAATATATCATTTCCTTAAAAGGAGTCTACATGTTTGTTTTAAAGTACATCTAAAAATACAGAAGAAAACAAATTATCAAATGCCATGTCAATATGACTCTAAAACTATTTTAAAATATTTATTTATTTTACTTGAAAAGCAGAGTTACAGAGAGAAAATAAGAGAGAAAGAAAGAGAATCTTCCATCCACCAGGTCATCCCTGAATGGACACAGTGGTCAGAGCTGAACCAAGCCTAAGCAGAAGCCTAGAACTTCATCCAGGTCTCTCTTGTGGATGGGTGGAACCCAAGTAGTTGGTCTATCTTCTGCTACTTTCCTAGGTGCTTTAGCAGGATGCTGGATTGGAAGTGGAACAACTTAAACTCAAACTGGCACCTATATAAGGTGCTGGTGTTACAGGCCACAGTTTAACATGATATGCTACAACTTTGGCACCCTGAAACTATTTTTCTTAAATCAATACTTGTCTGATAGGTTTGGGCCATTATAATAAAAAGGCTATCAAGTTGGTAGTTTAAATAGCAAACATTTATTTCTCACCATACTAGAGACTACCAGTCTAAGATTTAGATGCCTTATGGCCTGGTTCTTGGTGAGGCTCCTGTTTCTATTTCATGCTTGGTTATGTTCTTCCTGTGTTTTCACATAGCAGAGAGAGTGAACTCCAATCTTTTTTTGTTCTTATAAATACAACATTGTGGGGGTTCTGCCTTCATGACCTCATCTGCTGCCACACTGCTGGGGTTTAGGGATTCAACATACACATTTGGAAAGGTCAAACGTAGTCCATGACACAGATCATCACACAGCACACAGTATCCTCCATCCTTTTCATACAGTGCTGAAAACTTACACAGACTGAAACTCAAGTTTCTTACTAGAAACATGAATACTGTGACAAATGAGTTGTCACAGTAAATTCCAGAGAGAGAAGGACTTTAAAAGAAGGTAGAATGTTGAGTAACCAAAAAGATGGGAAACTCATGCTGGGAAAGCTGGGCAAATATACATCAAAAGTATTCCATATTTCGTGAAATTACCAAAAAATTATGCTCTTATTTTCTTCATTTTCATTATCCCAAAGTGACATTAATTCCCTAATATTGTTAGCAACATACAAAATTGATATCATGCATCTTCTTTTCAGAGGCTTGCTCCACTCTAGGTAATCCTCTGCATTGTTATCTGTTATTGCCTAAATCCAGGATCTGATTGAAACACTGTGCTTTCAGGACATAGCACTTGAAATAAAGATATAAAGGTGATTAACCCTTATGGTTACTCTGCAGTTCAACTCCTGGGTTCTTCCTGCTGCATTGCAGCTCCTCTGTTCCTCTCCTTGACTTAGATGGACTCTCTTATAACTTAAAAACATCAAAGCTAAATTTCCAGTTCCACAATCAATGGGTCACTGTAATAACCCCTTCTCTGCAATCTGAAGTAGTATCCCTGCTTTATAGAAAATTTCTTGAGACTAATTTCATGCATTCTTTTCTACTATCTTCATTTTATTTTCCCTCTCCCCTTTTTGCTTCCTACTCAGGGGAATGGCGACCTAAACATCCAAAGACCTGACGTTCTTTAAATTCTTGGTTCTCCTAAACTTTTAAACCTCTGTGCCTTTTGGGTATTAAAACAGAAGGTGCCTAGAACATGAGATTAGAATGGATATTTGGTGTTAATGTTTAAGTGCTAGCATTGTGTAGATGATTCTGCATTATCTGCTATTCTTCCTCACTACCAGAGCTCTTCTAGTTTCCTTGTGCTGGTGAAGTGTCCAGTCCCAGACATTAGCTCATAACTGTAAATGTAATTCTCAGTTCTTCTGCAGTTGGAATGGCTGCTTACATAACCTGGCCAATCATCTTGTAGAAGAACCTCAATAGTGAGGCATCATGGGAACAATTTTGCTTTTCCTCAAAAAATGACAATCCTAGTGGCATTGTTCTCTCCTTTTTCCTTTCATTGAATTATGAAGATACCAGGAGCAGTAGCCATCTTGTGACACTGGGGAAAATGTTAAAGATTAGTGGAGACGCCACAGACTGTATCAAAGAGGCTGTCTCCATCAGGCTTCTTACAAATTGGGGAAACTATTTATTCAGGCGATTGATTTTAATTGGTACACTCAACCTTTAGCATTAAATTTTGTCATATTTTAAAGCTGTTGGGTTAATAGTCATATGTCCTTCATAGGAACACTGCTGTTAATTTACAATATTGACTAAAGTGAAGAAATTATGAAAAGGAAAACAGTTCCCTCTTTACTGGGCACTCTACTAGACAGTGTGTTAAATTTTAACAGATAAGAATGTGTAATTAGAAAAGCAAAAATTAAAATTAAATATCACTTCAAACGTATGAAATTAAAGTAAAGTGAAAAAGTCTTATAATAGCAAGTGTTGAAGACACAGGACCACCTGATATCCAACACACTGCTGAAAAAACAGGCAATCTTTCTCATCACTCTGAAGAACCTTTGCTGATAACTTGTGAAAATGATGATATATAACCTTACATCCCAGTAATTTCATCTTCAAGGAGGAAAAATGAAATATCCACATGCAGGCAAAAAAAAAAAAACTATTACTATATCACTGCAACACTGTACAGGAGATAAAGTATTACAAAATATCCATTTGGGAGGATGGATAAATAAATTATGGTAAATTCATTCAATGAGATACTATAGTAAAAGCAATGTTACTTTCAGAAAATTCCCTGCCTCCTTCTTCTTCTCTTTTTACTTCTTCCTTCCCTTCATGGAAAACTTTACATACCACTTTAAAGTGTGTCTTATAAACTATTTGCAAAGTTTCATGGTAAGAACTGGTTCCGATGAATGTGATAAGATTGAATGCAGAGCCACACTTTCCTGACTAGGCCCTGTGTTAGCATCTAGAGCCTCTGAACCCAGCAACACCTTTCCTCTGCTCCCAAATTCAACAGTCTATTGAAATACAGGTAACTGTGAACTGGGGAGCATCCCTAGCCCCAAAGACTGACCACTGAGTAAACGTACTGGTTCAACGCTCTTGAACTGTCCAACATGAAACAACGTCTACAAAGAGGGGTGGAATTCAGAGCTGTAAAAGGATCAGCTGGTTACGGTAACCACTCAGGTGATGCCAGAAGTTGAGAGCAGTCTTCCTTCCCTGCCCACCATCAAAGCAGCTCTGAATGAATTGGCTTTTGAGGAGCAGGACACGAAAAGCTGGCTATTTCTTGCCGGCATAAGTCATTCTGATTCAAGGATTAGAGTTTGTCAATCAAAGTGTCCCAGTGCATGGGCCCATGTGTGCAGAGACTGAAGGACCTCTGGCCTAAGCCCCTGAGAAAATCTGCTTTCCCCTAGACAAAGGGCCGGGCAAAGGAACCAACACACATCCTTATGTTCCTTGCAGAGGAGTCAAGATTTCAGCCTGCGAATCACCCTGGTCACGAAAACACCACCCCTCCTGCCTGCTTGTGCTCACCGGGCTAAAGAAGGCTGGCGTGGGTGGCCCATGGGTAGAGTAGCCTTGGCTGTGGCTGTGCATATCTCAACTACTATGGACCTCATGGGAGATTTGGGCTTGCCAGCTGCCTCAGGACCAGAGGCCCAGATGCACAGGCCAGCTCTCCCTGTTCAGCAGTACCCAGGCCTCTGGGTGTGGCAGGCAACTGGGACCACAAAAAGATCCAAAGGGCCTGTGGGAGTGCCTTGCACACCAACTGTAACATAGTTGTATGATCAGGCAGAGACAGGGGCCCAGGGGTTCGCTTGGTTCCCAGGATCAGGCGACCTGCAAGCCGCCAACCTGCTCCAGGGGCTGTACCTAGGGAAGATGGGGGTGTGAGGAGACTGCCCCAGTAACAGAGAGGAGACTGCTGAGAAAGGTGACTAAGGGAGACTGGCTGTGTGAAAGGACATGTGAGAGACTGTGAGAAGACTGGGCTGAGTGTGAGGGGAGACTAGTGTGTGAGGGGAGACTGGTTGAGTGAAAAGAGACTGATGCGTGTGAAACTGGTGGGTGGACAGGAGACTTGTGAGAGTGTGAGGAGATGTGTGAGAGGAAATCAGTGTGTCAGAGGAGACTGGTGTGAGTCTAAGAGGACTGGTGTGTGTGAGACGGAAACTGGCTATGTGAGGAGGCTGCATGAGCAGCGATTGGTGTGAGAGGAAGGTGATGTGAGTGTGGGAGAGTAGCTTGGTGTGGATGGGAACGGAGGCTTATATATGTGTGGAAACTAGTGTGGGTGCAAGAGAAGACAAGTGTGAATGAGAGGTGATCCTACGTGTGAGAAGAAACTGTGAGAGGCCGGTGCGAGTGTGTGAGGGCAGGTTGGCGGGGGTGCGAGAGACTGTTGTGTAAGGAAACTGGCAGGAAAGTGAGGGTGAGTATGTGAGAACGGACGTGTGAAGACGTGTGTGTGTGTGTGAGGAAACTGGTGTGAATCTGAGACTGTTGTGTGTGTGTGACACTAGTGTGTGGGAGCGAAACCGGCTCATAGGAGAAAATGGATGTGTGAGAGGAGGTTGGTGTGTGTGAGAGGAAATCAGTATTGAGTCAGCAGAGACTGGTGAGTATGAGAGGAGAGTGGCGTGAGAGGAGAGAGGTGTGTCAGTTGAGACTGTGTGAACGCAAGAGGAGGCAAGTGAACGTGATGTGAATAGGAGACGAAGCGCGTGTGAGAGGCTGGTGTGGGTACGTGGGGAGGAGAAATTGGTGAGTGTAAGAGGCAGGTGTGAAAGGCGACTACTGAGTGTAGCAGGCTGGTGTGTGAGTCGGAGAGGAAACCGGCATGAGAAGAGACTAGTGCGTGGGAAAGTAAACCCCGCGCATGCGGGAAAGTGGTGTGCGTGAGGAGAAAGTGGTGGAACAGGAGACTGGCTCACCAGAGGAGAGTGGGAAGAGCCTGCGGGGAGACTGTTCTGAGCATGAGGAACCTGCTGAGCTGGAAAGCAGTCTGATGTGAGGCGAGGGGCTGGTGTGAGACCAGTGTGAGTGGAAGCTGGTAAATGTGAGAGGACACTGGTGTGAGTGGGAGAGGAGCCTGGCGTGAACACCTGAGGGCAGCTGGGCTGAGTGTGATGAACGCTGGACTGCGGCGAAGCGGTGTGCTGGCTGCGCCTGTGCTTGGAGGTGTGGGGGGTTATACACCCCAAGTGAAGGGAATCCCAAGTGAGTGGCAGAGGTAAGCGACCGGGACCGGGGTTTCCAAGCACAAGCCCGGTAGGAACCAACGGGGACACTCGCGGCGTCTCCGACACTGTATTCCGTGTCCCACCCAGCGCCCGCCCTGCAGTTGCCAGCAGGTCTGCGGAGAGGAAGCACCCAGGTTTCCGCTTCAGCTGGGAGTCACTCCTTCAGCGCTCCATTGATAGAAAACTTTAAATTCCGCAGCCTCCGCCTCCCCTCCCCAGACTGCGAGGCGTCAGCCAGCGAGCCAATGGGAAACTCGCAGCCTCCAGCCGCGCCAGCAAATCACCGCGGGAAGTGTTAGGCAGCCGCAACCCCAAACAAGCTCGCTGACTTTCCGTCGCCCGCATCCCACAGGGAACCCGAGAGGAGCTGGGCAGGGTTGTTCCTGTCCTGCCCTCAGACCTGCAAGAAAACTGAGGCTGCTGGTTCCCCCAGCCTCGAGTTTTGCTTCTTACACCCGCCCCCGCCGCCCCAACTTTGGGGACACGGATGTAACGCGCCCAGTTTGAGGCCCAGAAAGAGGCTCGGCAACTGGACATTAGATAATAAATGCTCTCTTGGAGGGGAAAGCCACCACATGCCCTCACTCCAAATCATCACAGATGGAGTCATCCCATAAATCTACAGTCCACATGTGTTCAAAAGGACCTGTTTAAGATGTGTTGCCCTAGAAGTGAAAGTCCTATTTGAGAGAAAGGTGGGGATTCGGATTGCTGTGGAAGGGGTTGCTGGAGGCAAGAGCTTTTGCTCTCAAAAAGGCACGTATTGGAAGGAAATGAAGGTCTCTGAAAGGTCACCCAGATCAAATCCACTCTCCCCTCCTCCCATCTTAGGTTTCAGTATTCACTGTATTTAAGGCAGAAACGGGTTGCAAGGTAATTTGGAATTCCAAAGATTTAGTGAAGAAAAACACAGCCTTGAACTGGAAGAAACAGCGTACAAAAACAAGAACAGGAAAAACAAGAAGGTGCAATCGGCAAAGAACAGGAAAAACAAGAAGGTGCAATCGGCAAAGGGAAAGATAAAACATTTGACCGAAGATACTGAAATGAGGCCTCTTTGCAGTGCCTTTGATGTGTTCTAGCCTTTCAATCTCCCTCCCTTAGCTTGAAGTTTCTTTGTTCTGCTTTGATGATTGCAAACCAGCCTCCTCCTAAAGTCTGTGCTTTAGGTTCTGCTGATCAGAGCACTGGACTCAGGAGCACAGTTATTCCTCTATGGATAGTATTTAGAGACTAGACCCTTTCTGGAGTGTGTGTTTTGTTTAAACAGGAACCCCAGGCCCTGATTAAGCATTAACAACCACCTGTGCATAACCCCTGGATTAGCTAGAGTCCACACTGCCATCATCCAAATTGAAAAACAGAAAACAAAAATCAGAATGACTGTGTTACTACCAACCAATGAAAGGACAGCCAACTAACTGGAGATTCATACACAATCTGATCAGGCACTTGTGGGCTCCAACTCCAGTCTCTCAGAGGCGTTTCACTGTAGCCCATCTGGAGTTAGAGCTGTCCGCACTCCTTACTCTGAGCTTCACAAAAATAAACACCTACTTTCTTCACCACCCCAGTGTCAGTGATTGGTCTTTTACCTGTCAGGTTTTGGAGCTCTGCAACAATACTTATCAAAGATGTCAGCAGTGTATGTCAGCGGGCATTTCTCGAGGCTTCTGCTGTCTGCCCACTGAGTCAGAAATCAAATCCAGGCCCTTAGAGAGGTGCAAATAAAGTTCTTTAGTGGTGTAGTAGACTTGTAGTGAGAATACAAGATGGGTACAAGATGTGTCAGACAGGAGACTCCTTGTAGAACTTTTTAAATTTTGAATTTGAACTCAAAGGTGATTCAGATTTCCTCGGCTGTGCCTCTCCCTCTGAGTCCTGGGAACTGGGACCACTCCACATACAACAGAATTGCTCTTCCATTTCAAAATTGTATTTATTTATTTGAAAGGCAGGGAGAGCTATGGAGAAATGCCCAATACAACCATGGTTCAGACAGACTGAAGCTAAAAGCCAGGAACCCAAACAGGTTTCCCACAGGACAGGCAAGGACCCAATCATCTGAGCCATCACCAGCAGCCTCCACAGTGTATGTTAACAGCAAGCAGAAATCAGGAACAGAACTGTGACTCAAAATGCAAGCACTCCGATTTGGGTTGTGGCAATAGCAAATGTCATAACCACTGCTCCCAATACCCCTATTTTGTTCTTCTTGATTTGGTATAGAACTTCTCACTATCTTGTTTTTGTTTGTTTGTTTGTTTGTTTAGTGGTAATTTAAAACTGTCCATGCTGCTGAATCTGGTTTCCCATCCTTCAGATTAGAGACTCTAAAAAAATGATGTGCAGCATCAAAGTTTGCCATTATAAATGTCTCATGTTGCAGTGAACTGAAAAGGGGCACAGATGTTGTGATACACTGAGCTAAGCCACTGCTCGGGATACCTGCCTTCCAGATCTGATCCTGCTTCCTGCTAACGTGCCTGGGAGGCAGCAGGTGATGGCCCAAGTTTTACAGTCCTTGTCACCTACTGGAAGATCCAGATGGAGTTTTTGGTGCTTAGTTTTGTTTAGGACCAGGTCTTCATTGCAAGTATTTGGAGAATGAACCAGTGCACAGAAGCTCTCCTCTTGTTCTTATTCTCACTCTGCCCTTTAAATTAATAAGGAGTAAATAAGATCATTTAAAAACGTAAACATAAAATATATTTGTGAAATCATTATTCTTGAGAACTTGAAATTAAATTGCATGCTTATTAAAAAAGACTGGTCAAAGTCCTTTTTTTGTGTGTTTTCTTATTTAGGTTTTCTTCCTTTTGGCAAATGTACAAACACATGAAAGAAAGGAGAGTTATCACATTGTTTTAATTACTAAACAATTGTGTTAGTAATAGAGATGCCTAGAGCCTGAATGGGTCATGTGACTCTCTATAAAATATGCCAGAGGAAATCAGAAGTATTTTGGAAAAAATATACATGGGAATTCTACTGTGGTGTCATAAATCCTTTGCCATAATCAGCTATCACAAAAATCCACAAAAATCAACAACAACAACAACAAAACCACATTAATACCTGTGGCTACCATCCTCTTTTTTTTTTTTAGCCCTACTATTAAAACCTCCACCAAGCTTTCTCTTCTGTCCTGTTCTCTGCAAAATGGTAATTTCATATATTCCTGTGTGTTTTAATTCCACCTACATGTTGATTGCCTCAAAGCTTCTATCTGCCCCATAGTCCTACTCTTTAGACTAACTGAGGCTTCTCAAGCATCTCAAACTTGATAGACCAAAACTGAATTCTTTGAGTCCTTATCTCACATTTTGGAGATATGAGATTAAAAAAAAAAAAAAAAGAAAAAACCCAACTACAACAATAACAAACCACATTCCATCAGATACACAGTGATCAAGGCAGAAATGTAGGAGATATTTTTTAGGATTCTTGCTTTGTTCTCCACATTCAGTCTATCCTCAAACCCTACTCATTTGACCTTCTGTATTTAGAAAGCTGTTCTATCCTGTCTTCTCTATGCAAGTCCAAGCCATAGCTTCCACCAGAATTCCTAGAATAGCCTTGGTTACTCATATTTCTTGCTTCTGTTGATTCTCTGCAATCTCCCCTTCCCAGTTTCCTTGAATATCTTTCCTCCCACTGATTTCCACTTACTAACACCTTCCCTTCGAAGGATGGTTGTCTAAAGCATGAATTCAGTTTTGTCACTTTTACTGTCTAAAAAGTTATTTGTTTAAATTGTTGTGTTACACACAGAGGGACACACACACACACACACACACACACACACACACACAATGATATAGAGAGAAAGATGGAGAGAATTTTCCATCTCTTGTTTCATTCATCAGTCACAAATGTCGGGGCTGGTCCAGGCTAGCAGCCTGAAACACTGATTTTCCCTAACGGTGGCAGGGGTCCAAGCACTTGGACCATTTCCATTACCTGCCCAGGTAGCAGGGATCTGGATAGGAATCAGTCAAGGTTTAAACCAACGCTCAGGTGGTAGCTGCATTGCAGGTGACAAAGCTAGGCTGATGAGTACGACAGCACCACCTAGCCTGGGCTGTCCCCAGTCTCAGCTCTCATATCCACCAGAACTGTTGAGCCACAAGAGAGGAGTTCCCTGAGCTCCCCATCAGATCAGCTCTAGTCATGGATCTCACACGCACCAATAGCTACTTGGCCCAGACGTCTTGGCCAGCTTTCTGTCCTGGCATTCACCAGCAGGTACTGCAGCCTTGCCTGACCTCTCATTGGTGGGTATTATAGCCCAGACCTGTCTGGCCTACAGTCAGATCCAAGTCCCATGTGGATCAGCAAGTGCCACAACCCAGCCTGTCCCATACTCACTTATTTTCGCTAGCACAGCCTAACCCAGTCTGGCACACCCCCAGACCCAGCCAACACACATGCCATGTTCAGCCTAGACTGCTTCCAGTCTGAGCTCTTGCACTCACAGAGTTCCCTTAGCTCCCTAGCAGGCCTGCTCCTAGCCATATATCTTGCACATCCGAATAGTTGCTCTGACCTAGCCCAGAATGCTTTACCTCACCTTCTTGGCTGTTGCCATCTGATACTACAGCCTGGCCTGCACAGCCTGCCTCCAGTCCCAACTTGCACCAGTGGGTGCTGCAGCCTAGCCCTACCCAACCTGTCTTCATGCCTGTCTGGTTCTCATGTGAACCAGTGAGTGCTCTTCACATGCCAGTGGGTGTTACAACTTTGCCTGGCCCTGCCCAGTTCACCCCCAGAGCCAACACAATCCTTGCTGATAAGTGCTGTAGCCCAGCTTGATCCACACTCAACCCCAACTCTTACGTTCACCAGCATGAGCTATAGCTTAGTAAAGGAGTTTCAAAAGTTCACCCACCAGTGCCACTCACAGACCCAGATCTCACACTTGCCTGTGAGTGCTAGGCTGCTACCCGGAATAGTCCACCCTAAGTCCTGGTCTTAGCGTATGCTGATGCATGAGGTAACCCAGTCCTCCCTGACACCCAGTTCTTGGGTGTGCCTGCAGGTGTTGCAGCCTAGGCCAGTCTGGCCTGCTCCCAAATCCAGTTCCCATGAGTATCGGTAGGTTCTGTGGTAATTCTTAGCTTGGCTGTTAACACTCCTAGCTCTGGCACAAGCCAGCAGATATGCAGTCCCACAGCAGTGAGCCCACAAATCTCCCATAGAATCTATCCCCACACTTAGTGTCATAGCCTAATGTTGCCCACCTCCTGCCCCAACACTCACTGATGGGTATTGTGGCCTAAGCCTGCCAGACAGGCCTCCAAGCTCTAGCTTTCATGTGTGATAGTGGGCAGCAGTCGATGCTAACTAGCCCACCCCAGGTCTCTCATGTGGGTGGGTGATTTGGTCTGATCCAGACGTGTCCTCCAGTTTCCCCCTCCACGTCACGCAGTCTCAGCCCCTCATTTATTTCACAGTGTAGTGGCCTGGTCCATGGAAGACCCCCAGAAGTCATTCCTTACCTGTAAAGTACTCCCTCAGTGGTGCCCCCTTCCATGCATGCCCAAACGCCCTTTCCTGGGTATTCCATAGACTCCATACTTGCATGCTGGAATCAAAATCTGGGTCTGCTAGTTTCAAGGATCTAAATTCTTCAAAACTATGTTTCCCTGTTTTATTACAGCTTACAGTTTACAACACAATGAATTTTTTGTACAACTACATGTTCCAGGAATATTATTTAATTTTTAAGATTTACCTTCTAAACTCCCATTCAGGACTTAACCCAAATCTTACAATACTTGTGAAACCACTATTCCATACAAACTGAGCAAATTACTCTATCATTTGTCCTATCATGATGCTTGGTATATAATTATGCACTATTGCCTGATGTTGTGATTATTTAGTTGTCTTTCATTCACATATTAAGAACTCAATCAAGGATTGTTAAATATTTTAGACACTCAGAAATCCATTTTTCCTTAATGCCATACTTGAGGTGGACATATATCACATTGAATAATGTCATTTCTTGACCACTCAAGTATCAGTTTATTTCTTCCTAAGTCTTTCTGCTGTCAGCTAATTGACTACAGTTTTTACAAAAGACAAAACTCTTTCTTTTTTCCCATAGAGGCAGTCAGGTTGGGAATGGTATTTTCCTAGTCATCAATGATTTCTCTTACTTTTTTTTTATACCAGAATTTTAAGGAAGTATCTATTTATTATGTTTATTGGAAAGGAAAAGGGGTATAAATAGACAGACAGAGAGAATTTTACATTTATTAATTCATTCCCCAAGCTTTGGTAGCAAGTGTCTGGGTGAATGAATGTAACAGACCTTTGAAAGATTTTCTCCATGTTGGAGCAATGAAGACAACAACAGAATTATCAAAATCACTCAAGCAACATCCTTTCTTCCCCACATCAGGGTTTCTAGGATGACTGGAAATCAGGAATTAGGAATGGGGAAATAATGTACAGTATGTGCAAAATTTCAGTTGGGGAAGACCAAAGTGTTCTGGGAATGGACGGTAATGATGATTGCACAATAATAGGAACGTACTCACAGCCATAAAGCCATGCAGTTAGAATGGTTAAAACAGGAAATTTTATATAATGTACATTGTGCCACAATTAAAAAAAAAGATTCAAAAAGCTTGCTTAATTCCAACACTCCCTATTAGAATCAAGATAAGCAGGAACAGTCTCCTGACAGATCAGACAGCAATCCTTTGAGGACTGTGAGACAGGATGGTTTCCTTTCTCTTTGAAATGCTCCCCCAGCACAGCAAACAGGAAGGTAAATATCCTCCTTTGGTCTGATAACATTGTTTTATTATCATGAACCATAAGTGGCCTCAAAGGAAAATGGTTGCAGCATCTAACAACTGCCAAAAATAATGTCTAAAGTGACTATCATAAAATCAAAGTATTGATTTGTAGGAGCTGTTCTCAACTTTTCCTACTTCATTTTGCAACAGACTCATCCTGGAATCCGGTGAGAAAACCCCTTCATTCAGTCAGAAGTCCTGCTGGTGTCCTACTGATGTTTTCCACCAGCCACTAAGGATGATTGGGAAACACCAGCTTTGAAAACTTTCCATGCCAAAATAGTGTGGCACTCTAGGGACTCAATTAAACATTTGTTCAAGTGTTGGAGCGTATTCAAAGCAACTTCCTAAGGAAAATTTTGGCTGGAGGTGCCCCTGAAGTTTCCCTTTGAGAAAACTGGGGTGGTCTTCATTGGTGTGAAAACACTGATTGCTTCTGTAACTTTTGTTTAAGATGGCCAATTTGACTCTTGCTCAGTTGTTTTCTAAACCTTGTGAGGTTGTCCTCTATGACACATTAGACTTGCCAGACAGAATGACCCTAATTTTTAAGTTATTTGACTCATATCAAGATCTCAGCTAAGAGATGTGGTATAAAAGGAAGATTTTCTGGTGGGTATGTACTTGGCCTTATCATTATTAGCATTATTATTTAGCATTAAAGGCAAACCGCTAAATATGGAATTATAATTGACTAAGGTCTGCCAAGACTCAACTTCTCCCAAGTATAGGTTTTTATGGGAGGTTCTTACAAGAAACAGGTTTGTCATTTCCCTTTTCGCTTTCCTATAAATGAATCTAGGACATTGCTTGTAACATCCTTCAGTGACTTTAATGGCACTCCATGCAATAAATTCCCCCATCATTGCTTTTAACTTAAAAATAGGCATTTTTTTTTTTTTCTCAGTGACAAGACGGATGCCACTCCAATTTTTTCTTCCTACCTTGGCCACTAATAAGCTTAGACCCAAACTGAATCGCAGTCTCAAGTAACCATGTTAATCCTTAGAGTTGCCTTATTTCAAATTTCCATTTTTGTTTTTCCTGGCTTTCTATTTTGATTTTACCAGTTCACTTTAAGTGGGGGGTGTTCTCAGTCACAGATTATTCAGATTCTTTTTGGGGAAAAGTAATAATAAAAAAACCATACTTAGCTCATACCTTAAATTCTCTTTGATTGTGTCATTTCAGTTTTTCTTCAATATGCAGGATCTGACACCCCAAAATGAATCCTTAGGAGATTTAAGAAAGAAAATAACAGTGTAAAGTAGATAGAAGGCTCCAGAAAAGGTAGTTGAGTCCACACAGAGAACACATCTTGTTCAGGAATAGTCTTCTGTGAGTTCCTTTATTTACATGGAGTCCAAAGTAGAGTTGAAGTTTGGCCAGATCCAGCTTAATAATAAAGGACTATCCATTGGCTGGGAGTAATTGCCCTTTGGTTGAATTCCCTACTACTCCTTTTGAATGTTATTTTAAAGCATCACCATTTTCTACCCCTTGGTATCATTTATTTGTAAAATTTCTCTCTCTGCTGCCCATCCTTTAACTGGATTATCTGGATTTATTCATATTCAATTTGTTCCCCAATTTTTCATTATGTTTCTCACCAGAGGAGGTTTTCAGATATTTATTGGACAGGGGTAGGAGTCTGACTTGGCAGTTAAGCTGCAAGTAGACTGGGATGCCAGAATCCAGTGTTGGATGCGTCTGAACTCCACTCTTGTTGCTCTGGCTTCCTACTGCTCTGTCACCAATGCTGATCCTGGGAAACAGCAGAAGTAACTCAAGGAAGCCCCACTCCACCCACTGGGGAGATCTGGATTGGGCTCCCTGCTGGCATCCCACTCCCATCTGCTGTGGACATGCAGATGTGAGCAAATGCAGATGGAAGTATTCCCTCTTTCTCTTTTCCTCTTAACTAAACAAAATTCAAATGTTGTTGAACCAACACTAAATGACTGAATGTCTTTTCAAAGGTTCCTTTGCAGGCGTTCCTTACTCTTTGGATCTGCTGCACAGGTTTGTCTCTTTCTCTGTAGTGTCAAGCACTGGATCTTTGCCCAGACAGGATACCAAGATCTGAGAAGCATGTGACATTCCTTGCATTGCTTTATTCTCTAATCATGATCTATCATAAAGTTTCTGATAAGTGCGTGGATGTTGGTGTCCAACGATTCTTTTCAGTCCTCTCCAGAGTTAATTTCACTTTCCATATTAGTAGGTTGGTGTATTTGCAACGATGGGAAATGAGAGATCTAAATGCAATTCCTAGACAATTGCATTGAAGATACCGATTTGTATGATTACTTCATTTGTTATTTTGCTCAATTTGAAAAGTCCCAATTTAAAAAGTCAGGGAGAATTTTAAAAGATAGGAAGTAGAAAGTTGCTGCAGGAGTCAATGTTGCAGTGTGGTCAGCTAAGCGGGTACCTGTAATGCTGCCGTCCCTTACGGAATGAACTGTTGGTGCCCCAGCTGCTGAGCTTCTGATTCATCTTTACTACTGTGCTAGGAGGCAGCTGGTGACAATCCAAGGGCTTGGGCACTGCACCCAGACAGGGACAGAATTCCAGGCTCCTGGCTTTGGCCTGACTTAACCTTGGCCCTTGCAACCAGTTGAGGAGGAGTGAATCAGTGGACACAATGCCTTACAAATAAATCAAATAAATGTTGCAATACAAAAAGGAAAGAAATCTATTACAAAGAGACATTCCATTCTGCAGTGAGAAATATATGGAATAAATGCTCAGGGCTGAAAGGAGAGAGAGAGAAGAGAAGGGAAGGGAAGGGAAGGGAAGGGAAGGGAAGGGAAGGGAAGGGAAGGGAAGGGAAGGGAAGGGAAGGGAAGGGAAGGGAAGGGAAGGGAAGGAGAGGGGAGGAGAGGGGAGGAGAGGGGAGGAGAGGGGAGGGGAGGGAAGGGGAGGGAAGGGGAGGAGAGGAGATGGGAAGAGAGGAGAGGAGATGGGAAGAGAGGAGAGGAGAGGGGAGGAGAGGAGAGGGGAGGAGAGGAGGGGGGAGGAGAGGAGGGGGGGAGGGAAGGGAAGGGAAGGGAAGGGAGGAGAGGAGAGGAGAGGAGGGGAGGAGAGGAGAGGAGAGGAGAGGAGAGGAGAGGAGAGGAGAGGAGAGGAGAGGAGAGGAGAAGAGAAGAGAAGAGAAGAGAAGAGAAGAGAAGAGAAGAGAAGAGAAGAGAAGAGAAGAGAAGAGAAGAGAAGAGAAGAGAAGAGAGGAGGGGAGGAGAGGGGAGGGGAGGGGAGGAGAGGGGAGGAGAGGGGAGGGGAGGGGAGGAGAGGAGAGGAGAGAGGGGGGAGGGGAGGAGAGGAGAGGAGAGGAGAGGAGAGGAGAAGAGAGGAGAGAATTCATGCTGGGGAGTCTGACAAACAAAACTATGTTGCCTTTGTGGGAGGGTAGGGCTGCAGTGTATCCCTTGCCTGGCCTTTGTGTTTGTCTGCCCCTCCCACTGAATCTGAGACTATCCCAGGTTGCCACCATTCAGTTCCCGGTGAGGTGGAGGCTCAGGGATGCCCAAGCACTTGTTCCCAGTAGCCATCGGCTCTGGGGCGGGGTGCATCTATCCCACCACGTGTTGGTGTAGTGGGCTCCAACTCAGACTGAACGGGAGAACCTCCCTTTCCTCGGAGCGCAGGGTGCTCCACTAGAAGTTTGTGGGCTCCTTTGGCGTATGCAGGGGCAGCGGACCCCGAAGGAGCCTGTTTCCATGCAGAAGGCTGCGCTGGGAGCATCCAAGTGCTAAGGGCCACTCCGCCGGGTCGCCTCTCCCCGAGCGCACCCTCTAGGGCCTGCGGTGGAGGGAGGGCTTTTCTCTTTCTCGCTCCTCTTAAACCTCCCGCGTTTTTGTCTGAGCTGCCCAGCTCAGCCACATCTCAGCGCCTACAGGTTTGACTTCATGTCGGTTAAACGAATTGCAGCATTGGCAATAACATTTCAATTATTATTGTTAAAAAAATGTTTCGAAGAGGGAGAGGCAGTAGAGGAAGTGGAGGGTAGGAGTGAAGAAATATTAAAAATCTTTCCTAAACCAGGAGGACTCTAACTTGGTTTGTGACCTTTCATTGGCTTCTCCCCGCCCCACCACCCCCAAGGTTCACGGAGTAGTCTGACAACTTCTTACCTTACAATACCGAGTAAAAGCCCCCAGATTGGGAAGCAGTTAAACGGTGTCACTGAATTAGATCTCAGAGGGATTACAGAGTTAATTCACATAATAACCCTATCACAGGGATGACAAATTAGTCTATGAACACGGACAAATTGTTACATAAAATATTTTGATACTAATTGTTTCATTAGTAATGTTAGGCCTCTCCATGTCTCTCTCTGTTTCCCGAGAGTGACCTTTGAAACAATGCTCACTGCGAAATAAATAAACCACAGTGGTGTGGGCTAATCGTCTCCGTCATTTAGCTGTACATTCTCATTAGCATTATTAACACAATTGGTGTCAATTCCACTGAATATTTGCATCGTCAAGACTTTTCTGTAGCAATTGTTACCCACAGAAGAAAACCATGCTAGCAAAAAATGGGTCTGGAGAATACCTAGTTTTGAAAACCGAGCCTACTGATGTTTAAAGCTAGATTGCTGGAGAGTCTAAACTCTACATGGCCCAACTAAGTTGAAACAATTTTAATAATGATGTAACAAAAAAGTAAAGAGGTACAGAATTGTTAGCTAAAATTTGAAAAAAAATTTTTTTTCCATCTGGCAAAGAAAAAGGAAATGTGTTTAATTTTCACCTCAGCAGCAAAAGAGCTCTGTGTAGGGTACCTAGTTCTGAACTGTTATACTTTTTGCATTTGCATTGCATAGCTATGTGCCCAACGACTACTGGATGTTTTGCCCACTACAAGGATTGCATAATTGGTTCCTTTCTATTTCAGGTGAAATTTTATTGACATTTTAACTAATGAAATGATCTTTAACAATTTAAGTGCACTGTTATATATCACAGCAGAAAGGGTGAAAGATTCAAATTTTCATTTAGCTGTTTATTACCGCTCTTAAGCTGGAATCTCACTTAGCTATCTACTTATTGGACTTGGTGGAGAAACAGAAAACTGGAAAAGAGGAAAAAAGAAACTTTTTTTGTATAAAGTACAAAAGTAAACCATGTTAAATTGTAGCAATATCAGCTCTAATATCATGTTTTTCTCTTTCTGGGAATGAATTTGTCGTAAAATTTTAGAGAAACAAGAGAGGAAACTGAAAAGGACCATCAAAACAGGGTTCTTTCTTGAGAGGGTAGCTTCAAGTGTAGCGTTAATAGCCTTGACTATGTTAACTGTGGCATGGGATGCTGATTAATTAAAAAGTCAAATACATCTGTGTATTTTGGGGACACATTGAAGCAATTAGAAAGGAAGCATCCCAAGGTTTACACATGTAAAAGTTGTATCAATTGAAAATAGTAAGCTAGGTCTATAACTTGTGGAATGGAAAATTCAGGGCTACTTTATAGCCACATTCAATCATTATTTAAGAGATATCCTTAGAGCCCTGGAGTTCAGACATGGTGAAAGATTTAGTAAGAAAAATGACACTTCAATGGCCTGAAGGAAAGGGGTCATTATAATCTGAACACTTTCTTGATTATTAGGTTATTGAGTTGTAACAAGTTACCAGGCAAGGCACACCTACAAAACTACACCTCTACTGATCACTCTACTCTATTAATTTACTTTAATATTTGCTGTATGCCAGACTAGCTGGAAAGGAAACTGGACTTGATGTCTTTCTGGCTATTTATTGTGAAGTTCTGCACAGACATACATTATCTTGATGCTCACATGTTATAAAGTTATTTTTTAAAAAGAGAATTATTATGAAAATAAATACTCTACAAATTGGTCTTATGGATGATAGTTTTCTGCACTTATTTTCTTGCTATATTCGGTTGCCCTTTTTTATGCTAAGAAGTTCTTAGAATACTAAGCAAGTTCTATCTTTATTTAGCCTAGCTTCAGAACTAATTCCCTATTAGCAGTGAACATGAGAATTCCCACTAGGGGTTTTAGGGACCCACCTCAAATCCAGTCAGCCATCAATTTCAAGGATGAGATCCAGGGATTATAGTTTGTTTATTACTAAATTTTTAAATCTATTTTATTTGAAAGGCAGAAAAAGACCCATTAGGAAGCAGCAGACAGGGAGAGCTCTTTCATCCCCTGGTTTATTCTCCAAATACCTGCAACAATTGGGGCTGGGCTGGGCTGAGAGCCAGGAGCACGAAATTCAATCTACTCCACATGGGTGGCAAGGACCCAACAACAGGGCCATCCAAAAGTGCACACATAGGCATTCTAAGTGGCATCTTAGCCACTGTGCCAAATGCCCACCCTAGATGGTCGTTTTTAAGAGTCCTACAAAACAAAATGCATGTCTCCAAATCTGTGCATTCCCGATTCATTTGAAAGTTAAACTGATTTTGTTTCCTACATAGCCAGAATGGCCAGTTGTGCCTACGTGTGCACCAGAGGATGACTCTGATAATGTTTGTTATCCTCGTTCCCCATCCATCAGGCAGAATCAGACACTTGATGTCCTTTGTCAGTTGGATTGCTACTCTGGCCCTCATTCCTCCAAATTCAAAAGAACATGGATGACGAGGTTTCCAGAGCCCAACCATTAAGGTGACCTGGTGGTTTGTCATCCATCTCTTATGAGAGTGATAGACATGTTATTAATAATTATGTTAGATTATGTGTATTCATAATTTAATAATTTTACTTCACAGGCACAGAGAAAAAACCTCTAATCTGCTGTAGCCCAAAACAGCTTGGACTGGGCTGTAGCCCAAGCCAGGGACTGGGAACTCAGTCCAGGTCCCCCAGTGAGAGAAGGCAGGAAAAACCAACCACTTGAGCCATTTCTAGTGCCTCCCAGGGTCTATGTTAGCCTGAAGCTGGAGTCAGCAGTTTGGGTTGTGTATTGAATCCAGTACTCTGATGCTGCAAGGATGTCTTAATCAACATGTTAACCAATAGGATAAATGCCTGCCAGCAGGCTAGAAAAAGGATGTTTAATGTTTTCACCATAAAGAAATAGTGTAGCTGTGTAATAGAGACTATTATATGCAGATGTGAAGTGCCTTAATTCAGTTCTTTACAACCCCTGATTTCAGCTTCCTGCTAAAGCAGATCCTGTGATGCAGTGGTAGTGGCTCAAGTAGTTGAGTCCTTGTCATCCATGTTGGAGACTTCAACTGAGTTTCAAGTTTCTGGCTTCAGTCTTGTCTGACTTCAGTCTTTATCGACATTTAGGGAGTGAACAAACAGATGGGACTCACGATCATCCCCGTCATTCTGTCTCTGTCTTGTCTCAAAAAAACGTTGATAAATAAAATTATGCTAGGATAGTGGGTACAAATTGTGTCTGTCCTGATCCGCAACAAGGGATAAAGGAGAAGCATATCAAATTTAGTTCTTGGTTTCTGGAATCACCCTGGAAATGCTGAACAGATCTCAGTAAAATGTCCATAGCTAAGGAATGTATTCTGTCTTCTTGAGTCCTCACAATTCAACCAAAAGCTGAAAAGGAGGCCACCGAAGCTTTGGAAGGGGTTCCAATGTGCTCTTAAAATTCACATCTCAGTCCTAAGTATAAGGGGAATATATTCCCTGGGGGACCATTTTTCATCATCCTGTTGAATCCCAAGTTTTCCATATAGCTAAGGAATGTCATGGAGTTAAAATGTGTCCTGTGGCACCTGAGCTTTATAAATCCCCAGTTGCTCCTTAGACATAGCTGAAAGTCACAGACAGAGCTTCTCTTGTCTGACTATGAACTGTAACTTGTATCCCATTTTGTTGACCAGTTAGTTCATTTCCATCCTTCCTCTAACATTCTATAAGTTTTCATAGGCCTGAAATGATTAACTTTCCCAGATCTTCTGCTTCTTCAGCTTTGTACTACAGAACTGCCTTGATCTTTCCTTTGTGTCTCTTCCTACCTATTGGCATTTTCAACTCTTTCATTTTATCTTTTCAATGTTATTCTATTTGGATGTCATGATTAGAGGAAGGCCCAATTAACACACGAGGAACAGATTGAAAGACTAAGAGACAACTGTAGATGGCAGGAAAGGAAGGAGATAAAAAGCCTTTTTGGAATAGATGCAACCCACTGTTAGAATTATTTTTTTAGAAGCAAAGGAATATTTGAATCTCAATGTTATTTTTGAAAATGTAAAGACCATGTATGTGTTTGGTGTGGGATTACATTTTTTTTTTATCTTTAAAAGGCAACATCAATCCATTTGCTTTTAATCATTAACTATCAGCAGGTGAGATAACAAAATACATGACATGTCAGAAGAGTGTTTTTAAAGTTTATTTAAGGACTAAACTCTGAAACGGAGAATGTTCAAAAGTCTCATATTTAATCTTCATGAAATTTGTCATGTAAGCTGTTTTATTGTAACTGTTTTGTTGTTGTTTGGTAACCATGCATTTATTTTTATAGGAACAGCAGATTTACTTAGAGAAGGAGAGTCAGAGAGAAAGATCTTCCATCCATTTGTTTACTCCCTAAATGGCTGAAATTGCTGGAACTGAGCCGATCTGAAGCCAGAAGCTTCTTTTGGGTCTTCCACACAGATTACAGGGTCCCAAGGCTTTGGGCCATCCTGTACTGCTTTCCATAAACAGGGAGCTGGATGGGAACTAAATCAGCCTGAACACAAACCGCGTCAATATGGGCTCCTGGCACTAGCAAGGGGAGCACTGACTGACTGAACTATCTTTTGGGGCCCATTGTTGCAACTATCTTAACCTTCACATGTCCATATTTTCAATTCCTGCTGCATTTCACTAGTCTTACCAGAGAAGCACATTGTTGATTTATTTTTCTTTCACGAACCTTGAACGTTCTCTCCATTTCTGCAATTGAGAAAACTGAGCTATCAGTCGCGTATTTCACTTCTGAACTCTCACTCAAGCACCCCTGTACCTTATCACAACACTAATCTCCTCACAAATTGCTTTCCCTCTTTCAACCAAAAACATAAATAAAATAAAATGAAAGGACACTTACAAAAATCAGGACAGCATCCCTAAAAGAGTGGCACGAACATTTCATCTAATGAAACCTGAAAGCAGGGAAGGTCATGCCGATGCGTGCATCACCATGTACAGAAAACAGTTACCATTTTCTAAAAATCAAGCTTTTCCATAAATTTGTCTTAGTTGGGGGCAAATCCTTGAGAGGAAATGATCAAGTGAGAGCTATAAAAAAATTCCATAGTTACAGTTTTTGTTTTTAGGATTACTAAAAACAAAATCAAGGGTGCAAATTGGTAGAAAGTCAAAACCACACTAAAAATAATGAAAACAAAGCAGAGGTTCACAACACAGCACTGCAAGTCAATGTTCAAGTCTTGCCATTTCAATCTCTGGAATTTCATGATTTTACATAATCATATACCTAGTGAAAGCACAATCATTCATCTGAGAAGGAATTGCATAAAATCAACAACTGGGTAGCTAGGCAATCGGCTATCCTACTCAACTGTGAAGATTTTAAATTTGATTAGATCTTTTACCAAACCTATTACATTTTTAAAGCTCTGTGTCTACAAAAGCTTGTGAAGAGAGAAGCTTCTATAATAAAACATTTAGTAACAAAATATAAACAAATCTTCTGTCCTTGGGAATTACATTGGAAAAGAAAGTCCACATTCTGATTGGCATCTGCTGAAAATCAGACAGAGAATTTAATCATGTTTTAACTCTTAGCTTATCAGCTCCACTTAAATTAGCAATGACCAAAATACACTTTACCCTTTCCCTCAATTAACTTTTCATCCATTCACAAATGTAGCAGACCTGGCCCTGGAATGAAGACCTTTCTTTCTTTAAAAAGCTTTCTGAACTAGTGAGAGTTTTCAGCCAATTAGAGGAACAAATGAAAACAAGAAATAAGAGGCACCTTAAGTATTCTCTCAAGTTAAACATGGTCACTTATCTCTAACAGTCCTGCAAATCCTTGGAATTCTCCACCCAGTGAAGATTTCCAGATTTAATTACCCACTTAACAGACAGTTAAGTAATCCCATTAAAAAGTTAACTAGTTACCATAGCAAAGAAAGAATGTGAGTGGAAAGAGAAGCAACAGATTTGGAAAGAGTTAGGTACTCTGCGTCTCCACCTAGTCCTTCCGTTTACCAGGAGGCGCAGTTGTTAATGAAGATCAGAAACCCAAATATGTTTGCAGGGGAAGGGAGTTTTGAACAATTGATAGAGTTTAAAATATTTAAAGAACAAAACAAGTTGCACAATCAATGTTATGTTTTAAATAATCTATTTACATAATCTCAGAGCTGTTTCAGATTGCACTACTACAAGTAAAATGAAATCCAGCAATGTTAGTTTTCGTCAAACAGCTGATATGTTTTTAACATATTTATGCACTAACAAACATTAAGCACATCCACAGATGTCTGACTCTTATTATTTTAAGATTGCATGCACTTGAAGCATTAAATTAGAGGAAGTGTTCCAGGTCTGCTTTAATAGAACACAAAATAAAATAGTCATAAACTTCAAACAGTTGAGATTATCAATATAGAAATTGATAAATAAAAGCTTAAATCTCCTTGAAGAACAGTATGTCATCGTTTTAAAGGCTCATGTTTTCCTTGGCGAGCTAATAGACTGGACAATAAGCCCGTTAAGGAACTATGGGAATCACATTACAATAAAGATGAAGCAGTCTGAATGGGAAACCTGTGCTTGGCTATTTTAACCACACTATTTATCACAATAATGAAACTCTGTCAAAAGCAGTGGTCAGGACGATGTATTACACGACCCAATCATAAAGCACTGTTACCACCAGTACCCAAAGACCCCAGACTTTGGCCACCTCACAGATCACCCTGACATTTGTCCTACTTCATTATTAATGCTTCTGCATTATATCAACGATGTTTACAATATTGCAATGTTCCCTTGCAGAGATGTAGTGTCAGTATGCTTGCAATTTGAGGCAATACTTTCTAACTCATGAATTTGACATCTTTACTCAGTTTAGGCTTGCAGGTTGGGCCACAAGACTTTCTTCCAGATGACTGCATCTCATACCTGTTACTGACCATACGGCATATATATTTTAATCATGGATTTCAAAAACAGCCAGCAGAACACAGGGGGCTTGGGGCCCATGAGCAGATGTGCCTCTTTCCACTCCAAGTTCTGCTGCAGTTCTTCTCCTTCAGCTCTCAATATTAATCTTCACCTCAGAATGGCTGAGCGGTTTCAGAGATGCAGGTTGAAGAATGTTGCAGTGTTCTTTGCATCTTTCTTCACCTTGAGCCCATCACAAGGATTGACAGTGGGGCAACTTCCTATAGTGAAAGTGGGTTCAAAGTGCAAACAGCATTCAGAGAGCTGATTTTTAATATGAATTCTCATATAGGTTTAGCAATTCCCTACATAGAATCCTTCCAGTGCCCAAAAATAGAACCTGAATAATGTTCGTAGGTTTCATTTGTTCAGGCATTGTAGGATTAGTTCTCTTGCTATACCATCTCCAAGAAACTGTAACTATTTCTATTTTACAGCCCAAGACGCTGGAGCTTAGACAAGGCTAAGTGATAGGTCAAGAATGCTGCAGGGCAGATCCAAATCTCACCCATAAGCAAGTCTCTAGCCCATAGTTCTTTCACTGTTCCCTAAGAGTCACCACTTCCCTTGCCATCATCTTCTCTGTGAGATCCATCCATGTGTTTACCCTTGTCTTTGTTCCAGAAGGTCAGTTTCTTGCTTTTACATTTGGGTCTAATAAAGGACCTCTGGGGACGGAGTACTGGCTCAGATAAATGTCTCAAAATTATCTATTTTCATACACACGACTAGATGTGCATGTTTCCCCATAGAGGCAGCCCATAGTTTCCAGCATGTTCTCAAGGGAGCTATGGCCACAGAATGTTAGAGACCGTGACTGGGTTCAATTTCCAGGGTGTAGAGATGGAAAGTAGATGCTTGGTGAAATCAGAGCACCAGCAAACTTTGCTTCGAATGTCACAAATGAGCTGTTGTCAAATGTCTACTCACAGCTCACTTTTCAGTTGTACACATCTTGTTATGCTGTGTGCTCAGCTACACATCAGGTATGCGACTTGGGGACAGGGTTGTGAAGTATGGTGATTGTAGAACATGCAGTAGGCATTCCTGATGCCCCACATTTCCAACAAGAAATATTTTTGGCCTTTTCTGTTCTCAAAGTTGACTGTGTGAGTTTCCATTACACTTAACAAAAAGTTGAGAAAAATAGAGAAGATGGTGGCAATAATTGTAGAGCATGTCTGATAGCTGCAAGTAGTCTTCTCAGATACCCAAAGATTTATTTAATAACCTCTCTTTGTATGATGTAGCTCGTTTGGTTACATAAGACAAACTTACATGCAACTATCTCGAAAAAAATCAGACAAATTTGATTATCATTAAAATGTTAAAAGAATTAAGCATAAAGGAATTTAATGCAATTGAAGGAAGGCATTTAGTGTGAATTGATAAACAGGAAAGGTTTAAGAAAAAAGAGATTTTAAAAAAAGAAAACACTCAAATGCAAGGAAAAAGGAGACTGATGACTAATGAAGGAAATCCTCTTTCTAATAATTATTGAAGCATTTATCATTTAAAAATATTTAACAACCTCAATCTATATTTTTTCTAATCGACAGAGACCATAATTAAATCTATAGATAAAATTTCTTTTCCCCTGAAAAATAGTTGTTGCCTATTTAGAAGTAGCTGATATATAGAGATGGAGAGAACAATGACTCAGACATGGTCCCACAGTTCTTTCTACCAAGAATAAGGAACAGATAAAAGGTGGATTAATACAGTTACTAAAGGCTCAAGAGAAACATCAGCAAAAATTACGAAACTTTGCCAGGAGAGGTTATTGGATCCACATAGAAGAAAGAAAATCAAGGCAAGGAGGACTGTTGTGGGCCAAAAGAAGGTCAAAAATGCTGCCATATTGGCAAGGGGTTAAGCCACCTTCTTGAAAGCTGGCATTCTATTTGGATGCCTATAGGAGCCCTGGATTCGCTTGTTTAGATCCAACTTCCAGTTAATGCGCAGGGGAGAACAGCTGATGACGGACCAGCTGCTTGGAGCTCTGACATCTGCATGGGAAACCTGGACTGAATTCCAGGCTCCTGACTTCCACCTGGTCCAACTTAGGCCAATGTGGCCATTTGCGAGCATGAACCAGTGGATAGGAAATTCTGCTTCTCTCTCTCTCTGTATATGTGCCTCTCTCTTTCTGTCTTTGGAACTCTGTCTTTCAAATATGTAAATAAATCTTACAATTTTGCCTAGAAAAGGAAAAGACATAGTAGGGCCAAGAGACCATTGTGGGACTTCATTTGTGGCCACCAGAGGGCAGGCTATCTAGAGAAGTAAATTGGATTGAGAGGTGAATGAATCTTGGTCACAAACTGGGAAGAACTTTCAGGATCAAGTGGAGTAAAGACATGTCGTAAGTGGGAGAGACTAAATGGAGCTTTTCAGCTTTGGCATGGGCAATCAGACTGTAAGAAAATGAATGGTTGCAGGGTTAGATTTTGCTTATCTAGGATTTATTTATCCAAATTCTCTGCAACACCAGTCTTACAAACTCATCCTAAGGTGAATTTTACAGTGAGTATAAAACTACACAAAATTGTATAAACACTGGACATGAAAATCCTGATGCTTCCCCCAATCCCAGGGGAAATTTACCATATCATACATCACACCAAACACTTAACACATGAGCATTGTTTTTCAAACATACATAGGCATACTGTGCTTTGCTAAACATTTTAACACAATCTTTAAACTTTGCAAATTCATATAACTAGTATTGTCCTGTCAATGGCTACACATTATTTTGAAACATCAAATACTGATGTCAACCCTGACTATTTTCCATTTTGCTTTTAGCAACAATCTCTCAGAGGCCTTTTCATCCAGCCATTCATTCATCGAATTTTGACCACCACTGTCAGTATGGCTCCCATGTCAAACATACGGTTAATACAAAGACATGAACTATGAAGGAGCTCTGAAATCAAATGGTGTTTTTATTCTGGTGCAAAGGCACTTGAAAGTCATGCATAATTTTTCATAGTGCACATTTCCTGTGAACTTTTTGAATACCCCTTGTGTATATAATTTAAACTCAAACCTTAAAGTCAAGAGGGAGAAAAAAAAAGTGTTTCCTTTATGTTAATATAACGGTAAAAAAGCACAGTTTGAAATGACTTCCTAAGTTTTCTGTTCTAAAACAGAATGTTGGTAAGAAGGGAGTAAATAAACAAATAAATAGCCCAGGGAGCCCTAACAAAGAGTCACAGAAGTTCGGAAGACCTATGTTAGATGGTTTCCAGCAGGGCTCCCCCGCCCCTGTCCCGTCAGTGCACCACCACCAGATCAATCTCTGGCAGCAGCGCTTTGATCATTCCACCGCTCTGCGCAGAAACCTCTGCTGCTCTCCAAGGCCTGACCTCTCTTCCCATCTGTTGCAGAAATTACTTCATCCACATCACTGTCCCATTAGCACAGAGATCACTTGTGATAGGATTGAAAGTGCCCTGGAGTTGTTATTACAAGACTTGGGTGTGAATTCTGCCCTGTCATGTTTTTTTTTTTTTTTTTTTTTTTTAGCTGGGCGACCTTGAACAATCCACATAGCTTCCAAATTTAGATTTTTCATGTACCTACTGTGGCTCTTACCCATCTCGTGAGTCTGGTGTAAGAATTAAATGAGATGATATGGGTAAAGTGTTTCATGACTACAAGGCATATGTGTATATATGATACACCCATTTGCACCTCATGACTAAATACAGTTAGTCATTTTACAAACAATTCCATGTGTATTTTGAAATGTTCATGGAAAATGAAACTAAAGGTAACTTTATTTTGATCCAAAAACCTTTGAGATCATGTATTTTTCTTTTCAAATATATATCTCCACAGTTTTTTGTTTGTTTGTTTGTTTGTTTGTTTAAATTGAAAGGCAGAGTCACAGAGAGAGAGGGAAGGATGGTGAGACAGATCCCCTATCTGCTGGTTTGCTCTCCAAATGGCTGCAACTGATACTGATGGAGCTGAACTGATCTGAAGACAGGAGTCAGTTGCCTCTTCTACATCTCCTACATGGGTGCGGGGGATCAAGGAGTTGGTTTTCCTGTACTGCCTTCCCAGGCCATCAGCAGTAAGCTGAATAGGAAATGGAGCCTCCAGAACTTAAAATGGCGCCCATATGGGATGCCAGTACCACAGACAGAAGCCTAACCCGCTATACCACGGCACCAACCTCCATTTCCACAAACGTTTCAAAGTTCCATGCGTGGATAGATTTAAAAACTTTTTCGCACCAAAGTAAACTTATCCTTAATTCCATTTTCCATGAAGTTTTTGAAGAAACCCTGTGTGTATACATTCACACACATACTTGCACATTATGGAGACTGAAATATTTGTTTTGGATTCTGAAAGATTGACAGGAATTTGAGAAGAAAACCATGGTGAAAAACCATTCCAGTCTAATGGAATGGCATGAGAATGTGTTAAGGTCTTAAGGAGCAGCCAACCATCTGATTGGCTTAAGTACAGTGTTTACCGTGGTGGAAAGCTGCAAGTCACATTGAAAAGAGCTGGACTCAAATATCGGAAGGACCTGAGAGGCTGGGCTGGGAGGTCTGCATTCAGTTACACAGACAATGGAGTTGTGGAGGATTTTGAGCAGGGAAGGGAAATGAGAGAGATGAATAATTTCTCAGTATTGGATGGGGCAATTGACGAGAGGGTGGTTGGTGATGAGAAAGGTACCAGGGAAGATGTGGCTAGGTGAGGTGCCGAAAATCAGTTGCAAAATCACCATTCTAATGGAGGAAATGGGGAAGCAAAGAGGTAAGTTAGTGGATTGTTTGAAAATTATCGATTGGGTCAGTTTTCCTTGGTCCCTGATTGAACTCTGGGGAGAAGAAAGAGCAAGGAGTTTCTGCTCTTGAGAGTGGTCTGTGTTTGGGGGAACAAGCCCACTGAGGATCAGAGAAAATATGAGATTGGGGAGGGGTTCATTTCTCTGCCTGGTATGCGGTGGTAATGGGAAAGAAAACAGAACATACACAGCAGTGATAGTGGAACCAAGCATGGAGGGAGCTGCTTAAGCATACGGCTGTTCTCCATACTTTCTCACAAACTCACTGATTGCACAGTTGCACTGAGGCGATCTCTAGGAACACAAAGTGTACCCAAAAAGCAGATTTGGGGAGAACTTTAAATGAGAAAGAAACAAATACTTTTCAAGATCACCATCCCCCTTCACCCTCCACCTTTAGAAACAAAGGACAAGCTGATTATAATTTATTCCCCTTTGCCTTTTCAACCCATGAAAGAGTTTCCTTCAAAGGATTTGGCCTAAGATCATTGTTAGCCATGTTTCAATGACCACATATTCTTAAAAGGAATCCAGATGCATTTCTTTACAAATAGATTTCAATTCAGATATTTTACCAGGTCAAACTCTCTTTGATTTCTACTGTTTGAATCAATAAAGCCATGCCATAAAGTGAATCTGTTTCCTAAAGATTTGACAAATAACTCCAAAATCAATAGAAAAGCACTGTTCTCCTCGAGAATTTAATACTTTGCAGCCATATGTCTATCAAAGCACTATAGCTGAGAAAAATCCTTTATTCGCATTACTCAACAAAGGAGGTGAGTTGTTTCCCACTGTCAAAACTAATCCATTTCTTTATTTTGTGTGAGTTTGCACCAATTCATTTTATGATCTACTATTACCTGTACTGAAAGAAGCAACAAAACACAGTTCACTGTACAAATAAAAGCTGTTTAGATATACATGAGATCATGGAGTGGAAGTACACTCTCACAGGGGGACAATAGCTAGCACAGAAAAAAATCTATGGTATAAATCTCAGATTTAAGAAAAAATACAAAATTGGTGCAGTAGCCTAGTGGCTAAAACCCACGCTTTACATGTGCTAGAATCCCATAAGGGTGCCAGTTTGTGTCCTGGCTGCTGCACTTCCTATCCAGCTCTCTGCTTATGGCCTAGAAAAGTAGCAGAGGATAGCCCAAAGCCTTGGGGCCCCCACACCAGCCTGGGAGACCAAGAAGAAGCTCCTGGCTCTTGGCTTACAGATCAACTCAGCTCTGGCCACCTGGGGAGTGAACCAACAGACAGAAGATCTTTCTGTTTCTTATTTGCTCTGTATACCTGCGTTTCCAGTAAAAAGAAATTAGTCTTAAAATACATAAATGTATACTGCTTCATTTATTATAAATATCAACACAGTTCAAAAAAAAAAAAAAAGAATTACAAAGGTCTTAGACTTCCTTGCTGTGACTTTTACAAATGAAAAGATATAACTAAACCTTCTTGAAAAACTACCAATTCTCAGTAATAATTCAGAAGCCAACTTCATTACACAGTTGGAGGTAGTTATTGAATTCAAAAGCAGCAAATTTATCTGTTGGGGGTAGGAAAAGCAAACACTTTAGAAACAATCCCTTCACATATGTAATGGAGTGTCAAGAAATTGATAGCATTTTTGACCATTTTGTAGCAGCCACTGAGACTAACATCTAATGTCTTCTTTTTTTTTTTTTTCAAGAAAAGAAAAAATAAAAGCCCTTTGCAAGTCTGATGAGCCTGCAGAGGCCGTAGAAACCCTGGAATGAATGTGTGCACTTGAATAACAGCCACAGAGGTCTCTATCTTTATTCCATATGGTCTGAAGTGAGCCTGATGGGATTTCAGATTGTGGCCTGAGATAGCAGAGAATCACACAAACCTCCTGAATGAGAAGTCCAAACTTCTGAACCCAAACCTCAAATTCAGATCGAGTTTGCTGAGGTTCATGACAACCCTGCCCCCACCTCCCTCAATGTGCCTCCTGTCAAGTGAACTTACCTCAAGTCCTCAGTGAGATAAGAGCAAATTGTAACGAACCTGAGTTGAATTGTGGTTTCAGGTGGTGACACGTGAAACTACTGCAGTTGTGTTTCAGTTTGAATGTAGGACGAGCACGCGCATGAGCCAGGAATGTGTGCCCCCTGCTAACGACTCATGTGCCTCATGGGTGCAGAAAACATGAAACTCCCAGCAGCTTAAGTTAACGAAACATTCGTGACAGGTATGCTCCTACAAAAGCACAGCTCCTACAAAAGCATAAACTAGAAGCTGTACCGCTTCTGTAGAGGAGGCGCCAGCATTTCTGGATTGAAGGGCAAAGGCAGGAATGCTCTGAACATGTTTCATTTTGGTATGTGGCATATACTGCATCCCCGCCCACCGAAGCAACACTCTGTGTTGATAGCTTTGAATGAGTATTTGCAGTTGGTGTTGTGGTGTAGTGAGTTACACTGCTACCTACAATGCCACCATCCTGTCTCAGAATAACACTTCAAGTCCCAGCTACTCTGCTTCTAAATCAATCCCATGCTATTGTAACTGTGGAAGCTGTGGATGAGGATCCAAGTACTTGGGTCCTTGCCACCTTTGTGGGAAACCCAGCTCGACCTCTGAGCTCCTATTTTTGGGGCCAGTCATTGCAACCATTTGGGCAGTTAACTATCAAACTCCTCTCTCTCTCTCTCTCTCTCTCTCTCTCTCTCATTCTTTCCTTCTTCCCCTCCCCCCTTTTGAATAAACAAATCTTCAAAAAAAATTCATTTACTTTTACTTTACATAGAGAGAAGGAGGGACAGGCTCAGAGACACACATGCAGAGAGATCCACTCATTAGTTAACTCCCAAATGGCAACAACTGCAGGAGTAGGGCTGATCTGAAGCCGGGAGCCTGGAGCATCTTCCTGGTCTTCCACGTGGGTGCAGAGTCCCAAGGACTTGGGCCATCCACTGCTGCTTTTCCAGGCCATAAGCAAGGAGTTGGATTGGAAGTGGAGCCACCAAAACTCAAACCAGCACAAATGGGATGCCAGTATCACAAATAGAGGCTTAATGTACTAAGCCATGGTGCCAACCCTGAAATTAAAAAAAAAACCTAAAAAAAAAAAGTAATTAGGAAAATAGTGCTGGATTGACATTCTTCACAACCTCTGACTGATGAGATGCATAACCTGCCATTTCACGCACAGAGAAAAAAATTTTGGTTGCAATTGCAATTCTACAGGATCACATATTCACCCAAGTTATTTGGACACAGAAAATGAGGAGATGCTAGCTACTTGTTCCCTGGCCTAGGTTGTCGTGTTGAAAGATAAAGATAACTTTTACATGACCCTAGATTTTACAAGCTCTAGTAATGCTGTGAACTCCCTGAATACGTGGAACTGAATTGTTGGAGATAAGCAAGGGGACCGTCTATTAGAAACAGCATTTTGCCTTGGTGGGAAAGAGAATTCTCAGCCCTGACATAGAAGTGGCAAATATGCCACGAGAGAGCACAGGACTCTAGAGAGAAGAAGCCGTTCACAGATGCGTGCTCAGAAAGGCTCACTGAAGGCGCACAGGTCATACATGTGTGCTTAGAAAGTCCGACAGGAGGAAAGTGCTCATCTATGAGACACAGAAGAGAGCAGACAATGGGAACGACAAGATCTTGTTGCAATTGTGAAGGGAATTGAAGCAAAGTGAGTTTCAACAGTAGATATCCTCTTTATTCAGCCAGACTTTTATTCTGCTTGCATGTAACATAATCTTTGCTTTTACTGCTTCAGGCTAAGTGGGCTGGCCAACACCAGTAGTACATTCAAAATATACCCATGTACCTTCTTGTCTTCCACCGCCTTCCCCCCTCTCCATCTTATCCACCCCATGCGTCATTAAGAAGATTTGAGAGAATATGGACAAGGACAAAACAAGAGATTACTAGCTCATATCACTTAAAATTATTGTATAATAAGACTATAGGGAAAAATCTAAGTGTGGAGGAAGTTTAAGTATCCCAGAAATGTCAACAACTTATAATTTTATTAAATTCTCTGTTGCCTATTTGAATTTGTGCTAAGGGTATTTTGGAAAAATTCAATAGTCTTGAGATAATTCCAAGTATGTCTTAAAGTTGTGAAATGTCTATAGTTCAAACATTTTACCTGTTTGGAGATTCCTCACCTTACAGTATACATCCTCCGCCTTCTTCCGATGCTATTTATAGACTTTTGGGTCTCATTGCACATTTCTGCATGCATAATCCTCTAAAGCCTATCTTCAATGAAACTTTAATCAATAAGCAAACTAATCTAGCTTCATTTTACAGAAAGGGGTTGAGGTAGGCATTTAGCCTACATAATAAGTTGCCTGCATCCCACCCTAGAGTAACTAAGCTTGATTCTTAGGTCTCTCCCTGCTTCTCCTTCTGTCTCTCTCTGTGATTCTGCTCTTCAAATAAATAACTATTAATATTTTTGATGTCTAAATAGGCTTAAGCAAATTCTTTCATTACATAAAAATAAGAATTCTATTAATAAAAAGAGTGCCATGTCATTTTAATTAGCAAATTTTTTCTTAGTTATATCCATTGATGAGTAGTTCTTTTTTTTTCACATTTCATTCCAGTCAGTGGGTTTTATAATCATTGCTATCTTGACTTCAGTGAAATATATACACAATTGCATTTGGAAAATATAGCAGAGAGAGAGTCCAAGAAAGGAGAGATTGCTGTGAGGACTTCTGTCACAGATTTTTGTGCCTCCAGCTGTTTAGAGGCCACAGCTGAAATAAGACAACGTTACGCCAAAAGATGGCAGAAGAGCATGTTTCACAGTAATAGTAACTAAAGGCAGCATGCCAAACATATTTAAAAGTCAGAAAATATAAGGAGGAGACCAACAAAACTTCTTTATTTTATGGTCTTTTAATTGACCATTACACATTTGGTGTTCTTGTAATGTGTTTATTGGTGATTTGCAGCTTTGGGCTGATGAACCTTTGAAACTGAAGTTGGTCAGACCAGAAATGGTCTCCCCAAGAAACAGTTGAACTTATCTGGACAATAGGATTCTGGACTTTATGCTTTGTAGATACTTGCAATGAAAGAATCTCAACTGAATTTGAACTGTGTTAATGCAACAAGGTGGAGGAATCCGCCATGGGAGGTGGGGTTTGGGGAAGGGTGGGTGGGGGAATCCCAGTGCCTATAAAACTGTGTCATATAATGCAATGTAATCAATTAAAAAAAAAAGACTAGCAAACAAAATAAATAAAAAAATAAATAAATGCCAAAAAAAAGAAAGAAACTGAAGTAGGTGGTTTGTTTTTATTTCCACTTTCTATTTTTATAAAGCTCAAAGCCAGCCAATGCCTCTTTCAAAAAGCAAGTCAAGTCAGTGACTGTTGAGAAATAATGATAGACCTCTGCTTCTGCCACGAGACAGTGTTCTGTCTATGCTGTGTGCACTGCCAACACTGCACTTCCTTCAGCCAGCAGCACTGACTATCCATTAGAAGTTGTGGCCCTTTAACCAACTGTAAACACTGAATGTAGATGGACTAGTCAGTATTTACTACAGATCCTATCTGTGATGTACCCAGTGTCTTAAGTGCTTGTCTCTCCTGGATTTGCTCCAAGAGAGAAGATTTCCAGGATTGAATTTTTGTAGCTCAGTATATTTTTTCCTTTCTTTCTCTCTTTCTTTCTTTCTTTCTTTCTTTCTTTCTTTCTTTCTTTCTTTCTTTCTTTCTTTCTTTCTTTCTTTCTTTCTTTCTTTCTCTCTTTCTTTCTCTCTTTCTTTCTCTCTTTCTCTCTTTCTTTCTCTCTCTCTTTCTCTCTCTCTTTCTCTCTCTCTTTCTCTCTCTCTTTCTCTCTCTCTTTCTCTCTCTCTTTCTTTCTCTCTTTCTTTCTCTCTTTCTTTCTCTCTTTCTTTCTTTCTTTCTTTCTTTCTTTCTTTCTTTCTTTCTTTCTTTCTTTCTTTCTTTCTTTCTTTCTTTCTTTCTTTCTTTCTTTCTTTCTTTCTTTCTTCCATGAGAAACAAATGATCTGAACTGCAGTTGAATTCAGTGAGTCTTTAAAAGCTAGGCATTTGCTCTGTCAATTACATCACAGGAATCGGACGCCAGAACACTTTTGTTATTTTGGAAGGGCAGAGACATTGAACAGAGATGTAGAACTTATAGATTTTTTTTTTTGATGCAAGTAAGTAACACATAGTTATGAATAGTGAGGTGTGATGGAAAGAACAATGCTTACAGGCCAGAGTTGGGTTAACGCTGAAACTATATGGTCTTGTGCAAATTCTCTGCAGCCTCAGTGCCTCAGTCTCCCGATCTGCTTCTTGCCTGGGAAGATTACATGAGATGAATTAACACTGGTTCTGCACAGAAACTCAGCAAATATCCACTAACTTAAAAAAGAAATTGCCTATTAATATCATTAATTTTATATTTCTTTCTCTTTAAAATATGTATTATAAATAATGCTACAATGACCATCTTCACACATAAATCTGTCTAATTCTTCAAGTTTTGTTCCTTAGCATATGTTTCTATCAGTGCAATCACAAGGAGTGCAAAAATTCTTTTTTTTTTTAACAGAGCTTTATAATGAAAGCCTTTCCAAAAAGTTGCATTTTGGCAATGAATTAGAGATTCTCTTTTCACCTACATCGTATGGGCACAATATTCAATTCTACTTGCTTAATAGTTAGTATTTTTAAAATTTTATTCCTGTTTTAGCAGTTTTTTATTAGTGAAATTGAAGCTTTATTATCTTTTAGCTATCTGTTCTAATCATTTTTATTCATGGGAGATTGATTCGGATTATTTATTCCTAATACACTAGAGACACATACTAAAGTATAATTCTGAAGTGACTTTGTCTTCCATTGATCTATCTAATCTTACAGCACTCTCACATTATTTTAACAATTATAACTTTGCTCTGTTATTGGCTATGCTAAGAACAGTGTTAAGAACATTGAACTAATAAACATTGTAGGATGTTGAAGAAAAAGCAGAAAGAGTAATTCATGAGACACAAAGGCAAAAGCTCTCAAAAACTCCCCAATAGCTTGCACAGCCTAGAGTTGAGATTTGAAAACGTTCTTAAATTCATTCTGGATCATAATGAAGACAGGTAGACCAATAGCCTTTTTATCCAAACTTTCATCAGTTATAGTGAGAAGATACTAGGTGATAAGTAGAACACATTGTGCATACACCCAATTTCCCAAAGTAATCTTTCTTATTCACCTGTAAATCTGAGCATGTCACTTCTCTGGAAATTTTCAGTCACTATTATGTAAAACGTGAAATTTAATATGGCTTATAAGGTACCTGCATGCCTTGGACCCTGCTCTGGTGTAGGCAGCTTCACCTCCCTCCAAACTCTCCCCAATCCTATGGTGACAGGAATGGAGGCCTCCTGGGATGCCTTGGTATCCCTGCCCACCTCCAGCCGACCCCCATCCACTCTAGTAAGTCTGTATTCCACTCCTACTCATTCCAGTCCTTATGATTTAAAAGCATATTAATGAGCATGATTGCTTATTTTTGTTTCATTTGAAAGTTAGTGATATAGATTTTTCCATTCTTTGGTTTACTCACCAAATGCCCACAACAAGCAGGGCAAGGTCAGGCAGAAGCCAGGAGCATACATCTCAATATGGGACTCCCACAGTTATGGCAGAAGACAAGCATTTCAGCCAGTACTTGCCTCCCAGGGTGTACACTGGTAGAAAGCTGGAATCAGAAGAGGAGGAGTCAAGAGTTTGAACCAGGAACCCTGATATGAGATGAAGAACCCCAAATAATGTTTTAACTACTGCACAAAACACATCCCCACTATAATATTTTAACAAAATCTTCATAGTTATTCATGTTTTATTTCAAATATAACATCCTGAACCAAGTCCTCCAGGCCTCTCTTTGACACTTTTCTCTTCTCTTTGTTTTGTATTCCTTCATCATAGCAATTATTTTATTTTGCTCCGTGGGGGTAAGGAACATGCTATTTCATCTTTGGATTTCTGGTATAGGGCATGGTTGTTGGCATAGAGAGAAGGATTAGTGAAAAGTTCTTTAAATCATAAGACAAGAATTTGGAAGCAAATACAGAATTAGGAAATAGATATAACTCCATAAAAGCTTTTAAAGGATGATAAGTTGTTTTTTATTTGTTTTCCTATTGTCAGAAGGGCATTCTTATGTTTCTTCAATCTATTTTAGTGAAAGATATGGAATGGTCATAAAACTCTTTTTGTAAATACGAAGCATGAGGCTGGGACAAATTGCCTAATCAAAAAAAAAAAAAAAAAGAGAGAGAGAGAGAGAGAGACCAGAAGTATCTCTGACAAAGCTCTGCCATCACCCAGAGACAGGAACACTCACAAATCCACCCACTCATCAAACATTTGAGTAGAACAAAAACTATCAGCACCTTCTAACCACAAAGCTAAATTATAAACTTCCAGCTGCCAAGCATCACTTCACATAACGCTTATTCCTGGCTTTTCTGAAGCTTTTATACACATCTCAATTTTGGTGCTAAAAAATAGGCATATCTTAAATCTTCAGCTGGACATAACTCCCCAGTGGCCTGAAGTTCAGTGTTTCTGGTGAAAACCCCTGGGAAATGGGCTAGAGAGGAAGCAGAGTTGGAATAACCTTTCAGATCATGTCTGTGGTCACTGACTGGCCAGCGCTGGCCATCTTCCAATACCCTTGTTTAGACTACTTGATGAGTTGACACAAATAACAACTCTTTCCAGTGCTATTAGCGTCTGAACATTAACAAGCAACAGCGTTCAGTGAGACTATTAAAGAGAAAACACGTTTTAATCTTTGTTTTTGAAGCAAGTCCTCCAAATAAACCCACGGGTGAGGGAAGCCTCATTGAATGAGATGCTGGGTGGCAGGGAATGGATGAATCATGGCAGGGATCCTCCACACCTGGTCAGAAAAAAAACAGAGGGGGCATCCCCAGCACACCACCCTTAAAGAAAGAAAATGCTAAGTACAGCATGTAATGAATTTTCAGCACTCTGTCAGCAATCCTATACATTTAAATTCCAAGCAAATGGTCCACAAAGGACTCCCTTACCTTTGCTAACTGCAAAATAAACAAACTTTCAGGAAAGAGGGTTTCTCACCTTACCAGAGGTCCCTTGCAATTTAGAGATTGCTGGAATGGTGTTGAGAATTACGGTCCTGGGAACCTGTGTGTTTCCCATGTGTGTTACTTTGTCAATGGCAATCTCAAAGTAGAAAGATGATGGGGAGCTGTGACATCCGTGACCCTGTCTCCCAAAAACAAGCACAAATGTTTCACGGGCAAAGGAGAAACACATATTCATCTTTGTTTACTTTTTCTTCTTCTGTTTGTCAACAAACATAAAAACACAGTCATAAAACTCTAGTTTTCATGATATGTGACTATCTTGAAGTTTACTGTGTTTGGGTGAGGCTGACACCTTTTTGTTTGACCATTGTTTCTTGCCCTTGCCTGTAATCTTACTTTTTGCTTACTTTTACTTTTTGCTTTATTTAGAGGGCCATTAAATCTTTGACTGAAAAGCAAATTTTTAAAAATGCTATCTCAAAACTAAAAAAAAAACTTTTTAAAGTAAGGGTTTGAAGGAAATTTTAAGGTCTTTTGCTGTAAAGCAGTTTTCTTTACAATTATTAAGCTGAGGGGTTTAGTAAATAAGGACCCCAATCATGGCAATAATTACACAACAGGAACGATCCAGTTGTTCCCCTAGAGGTTTATAAAACTGGAATGAAATAGGTTGGATTTGTCAGCATCATGGAGTATGAATCAAGAATACTCAGTAAGCCCAATCCAGCTCTCTGCTTATGACCTGGAAAAGATAGCAAAGGATGGCTCAAGTCCTTCAGCTCCGGCACCCCCATGGGAGACCCAGAGGATGCTCCTGGTTCCTGGGTTTTTACTCTTTTAACATGTTTCCTTTCCCTGCTATCTCTACCACTTCCCACTTTGTGGAATGCAGAGACAAAGATCATTGGAGCTAGAAGAGCATGTCTTGCCTCTGATAGTCTCAGGCAAAATTATTCATGCTCCAAGTGGACAATATGGTTGCTTGCTGGTCTTGGTCGCAATGGCGGCGGGAAACCCATTTCTCTCCATCCCTTTCCTGCACCTTTCCACTTGTTAATGGGAATTTTCCCCTTTCTAGCAATTTAGATCACTTCAGAGAAGACCTTGGATTGTGCTAAATGCCTGAAGTTGAGCCACTTCTACAGCTTTCTTCCTCTGGCTCCTGGCAGGATAGACTGATTTCCCTTGCCTCCATCCTGTCCAGAGCATGCTAGTACATCAGGAACAGCTCCATATTCTTTTCCTTCCCCGTTTAATTTATAGCCATTTCCTTAGTTTCTCTAGCACATAGCCACATTTCTGCTAATTTACCCTTATAATTTTCCAAATCATTTTACAACTAATTGTACTTCAAAGCCCAAGAACCCATCTTTTAGGGGTGTCAGTGAGTACACTGGTACTCCTCATTCCTTGTAGCTTACCTTGATGTACCCATGAGGCTTCAAAGCAAGGAAAACACATGAGAGAACTCTGTATCTTTCCTCATTCAACTTGCTGCATAATGCTGCATTCCCCATTAGTGATCACAGTTGACAATTATTGAACACTTACTTAGCAGTAAGTACCATGATCAACACAGGCATTTAGATGATCAGCTCCTGTTCTCAAGTTCAGAGGTCAGAAATTTAATCAATACCTTCAGAATATTTTGGTTTCCTTCCTCTTAACTATTTAAGTCAAGTGGATGATAAATTAGAAGATCAAATGAATGTGTGAAACCAGAAGCAGTTGTCTCCTTATGTTCAGTAGATTAGAGTAAGTCCCACGCTGGCAAGGCCCACATGTTATCAGCTGGTTGTTCATCTCGTTGCTATGTCATTTGTTATTTCTTGTATTGGTGAAAAGTGGTGCTCATAGCACTGCTGTGTTAATTGCTAATAGTTGAATAAATAAACATGATATAAGTGGTGGGAAGGGGTGATATTATCAGTTACAGGGATCAGAGGATCTGTGCTATAATAATCTGTTGTTTGATAGCTGTTTAACTTTGTATACTTCCAACTTTCTCAAGATGCATATGTCTCTTCAAAGTGCTTTTTAAAGAAAGGATCAAATGGGATAATACATAAGAAATGTCTCAAATTGTTCCCAGGCCCAGTGATTTTAAGTGGAGAGAGGGGACATGGCAGTGGGAAATGCTTACCACCGTGACCTAGGATTCTTTAGCAAAAACTGAAATGCAGACAACGGTCAGTGGTGCTGCCATAGTTGTTGCTTATGGCTGGGGCACTTTTTGGCTGGCTGGTGCTCATATTAGACTTGCTATAAAAAATTCTGAATCTCACTCTTTCTTTATAGGAAGCTCTTTCCAGAATAAAATGTATTAGAGTGCTTGGCAGTTGAAATTTCCTATACAATCCAGACTGTCTATTTATAATAGGCCCCTTTATTATCCTAAAATATAGTTCAAGGATAATATCTATTAAACAACGCCTAGCTATTATACAAGGCCAACTAGGGACAAGTAATTTGTAATAAAAACCATCTGTTTTTCTGTATGTAAATGCAAGGGCATGAAGACACTGAAAGATATAATAAAGTGATTATACACTTGTACTTATTTATAATGAGTAAGCAGGAGTTAAGAAGGTCAGAAGCCATTCTGGGCAAATCATTTGGAAAAATTAAAGTGGAAATGCACAAATGGATAATAGAATAAGAAGTAGTGTAGGATAAGTAATAACAGGCTAAATATCTTAGCATATGATAAAAGAGGGAATTATTCTTAATTTAAACATGGGGAAATGTCAAGAAGAAACACAGAGTCAAGAGTAGAACATAACTTGGCAAAGCAGCTAAGTCAGCACTTGGCAACCCATGACCCACAGCGGAGTACAGGGTTCGAGTTCCAGCCCATCCACTTTCAATCCAGCTCCCTGCTACTGTGCACAATGAGAGGCACTAGTTAACAGACCATGACTTTGACTCCCTGTCACCCACATTGGAGATTTCTGTGTTAGTCATGACCTCAGCCGGGCCTACCTTGAGTCTGTTCACTAACTCTCAGTAGAGTTTCAGAAACTCTCTGCTTTCTGATCCTAGACAATAGGATCAGACTGAGCTCAGTTTTGAAGTATCTTATAGAGAAGCCATAACAAATACAACCTGGGTGGTGAGAAAAGTAAGGTAGGGCCAATAGCCTTATTTATTAAGATTAAACTTGGTTGATATATTTTGACCTATAATGTTCTTACGGTGCTTGAATTAGGATCAGTTTTTGTTGTACAAGTAAATTGCAGGAGCTTAATAATAAAGGATTAATTCTTAGCATCCCAAAAAAGGGAGCAAATAGACCAACATTTCCAGATTTATTTTCAGTAACTAAATGTTGGGGAATGGTCTAAAGTATTCCAGATGGAATGTAACTTGAAGTGGGGAGCAGGAAGGAGAGAGAAGTGTGTGCCATTTCTCACCTTGACTTTACATCTGTTATTACTTTCTTATTTCCCTGAAATATCAGGCGTGTCTCCACAAAAAACAATCCCTTCTTCAAGCACACTAGCTCCTCCAATCGCTCCTTCCATAACAACAGAAGGCAGTGGCATAAAAGTAAAGTTCTTTTGTTTCTAAACCTATCAATAGGATTGACTTTATTTGATCATTAGTTATTTTAAATTTCAAAGTTGTCATGACTGTAAACAAAGTAATGTAAAAACAAATATATCACTGTTTAATGAAAGGAATGTAGAAATAAAATATTTAGCTAAAAATATAAAGATCTCAGAGTATCATCTTTTGTGTTATTGAAGTCTCAAACATTTTTAGCAACAAGCACTGTACTATGGATTCATGGTACACATTATTATGGCATGGGATCCATACCACAGGCTGCCTATAAAATAAAGCATAGGTTGCTATTTTGATGAAACATTTTGTGTATATTAAAACAAATAGTAGAGGGGAATTGTGGAAGAAGTAGAGTGAATACAGAATGGATAGATTAGGTCAAAATACCAGTATGCAGGTCTAGAAAGTCATGCTTGTTCAAGAAGAATATCATGATACCTTTGTTGGTGCATTTGTAGATTAGATCTAGAAGCAGTACATTTAGATTCTGGCGTGTTTACGAAGCAAGCATGACATTTCCCACAGTGATACTTCATCATGATCAAATAGCTGTGGACAAGGGTCCATGACAAGTTGCTAGGGACCTAATAAAATAGCTGCTAAGAGCCAGATCCATAGACTCGGATGACAACTAGTAAAATGTGGCTGTCACACTGTAAGTATCAGTTCTGACTCTTTTCCCAAATCTTTGTCTTACAGAAGTTAAAGTTAGGTTAACTTACAGGAGCAAGAAAACCTTTCGCTCTTGATAAGAACTTTGATTGGCAAAAACAGTAAAAAGCTCCTAAGTTGGAGGAGTTAAGTGTGTTCTTATTGTCAGCGCTGTTATGCACATAGACTGCGTTTCTCCTCCTCTTACCTGCAATCCCCTCTCCACAGCCGGCATTGATCTAAACACCATGCTTCAAGGCCCAGCAAAAGTCATTCATCATCCTAGTCCCTGACCTTCACTGATTACTTTCTATAGTTCCCATGGTCTCAACTGTATAATTCAAGTTGAATTTCTTTGTGTGTGTATGGGTGTGTTTTACTGCTTTCTATTGCTTCCAGTGTTAATCTTCTCTCCTTCTCCTGAGCGAAAACTCCCTTAAGGCAGGTTTCATGTGGTAAGCATCTTTTGCATTCAACTGATACAGAAATGAGTTACAATTTTGGCAAAAAAAAAAAATGACTTTACAATTTACAAAGCACTTTCCCATATGATAATTATACTATCCTCATCTTTATAAAGCAAGAAATAGATTCACAGAGATCAAAGTATTTTCCTGGGATCACATCCTTGGGGAATAGTGGAGCAACATCAAGCCCAGTGTTCCAAAATTCTAAATCCTTAGAAATTTCCGTTATATATTTTCAACTTCTTTCTAATAAGCTGTCTACTGGGTCTATGATTGCTTCAGATTAATTTTCTTTGATAAGAAGATGGCTACTGGGCCCAGAGCGATAATGTAGCAGCTAAAGTCCTCGCCTTGAACACGCTGTGATCCCATATGGGTGCCGGTTCAAATTCCGGCGGTCCTGCTTCCCATTCAGCTCCCTATCTGTGGCCAAGGAATGCAGCTGAGGACAGCCAAAAGTTCTGGGACACTGCGCTCATGTGGGAGACCCTGAGAAAGCTCCTGGCTCTGGCTTCGGATTGGCTCAGCTCCAGCCGTTGTGGCCGCATGGGAGTGAACCATCGGATGGGAAGATCTTCCTCTCTGTCTCTCCTCTCTGTATATCTGCCTTTCCAACAAAAATACATAAATCTTAAAAAAGAAGAAGAAAAGAAGAAAAGAAGATGGCTACTGAATTTCACAAGATGAGAACTGCTAAAGAATAAGTCATTACTCTAGGGAGATGCTTCCCAAAGTGAGTTACCTAGATGCTAGACCCACAGGATTCTATGGGAAAAGGAAACTCAATGAGAAACAGGTTCAGAAGATGCAGTACTTGCCTTTGACAGTCTCTGTGCACCTTAAAATATAAACGGCTCTTACTGGTCTTCATTAAAGAAAACTATTCAACTTTTTCTAAAAACGAAGCGATTTCTGCCATTTAAAAAATATCATTCCCTTTTTTTTTCATACAAGCACATAAGCTGCATTAAAGAACAAATTCTATTGTAAAGTACTAAGAAGCAAAAATTATTTAACTTTCTTCTCCCACATAAATAAGGCTTAATGGGAGTAACACTGTTTGCCATAGCAAAGATGAGTTTGAGACAGCACATCTGAGAGTGTTCATCCTTAATATTTCTTCTTTTCTTGATTTTATTTAGAAAGTAGAAAGGATTTACTGATGCAAAAGCCCCAGATTATTTTGATTAATTTTCTACAAGTTAACAAACTAATTTCTATAACTTAATCAAAATAAAATTTATGCAGAGAAATATATTTACAAATATCAATTTTACTTATTTTACTCTAGAAAGGGAATAAACTTAAAAAAAAGATTTATTTTTATTGGAAAGTCAGATATACAAAGAAGAGGAATGACAGACAGGAAGATCTTCCATCCATGGATTCACTCCCCAAGTGACCACAACATCTAGACCTGAGTGAAGCCGGAGCCCAGAGCCTCTTCTTGGTCTCTCACACAGGTGCAGGAGCACAAGCCTTTGGGCCATCCTCCGCTGCTTTCCCAGGTCACAAGCAGGGAGCTGTATGAGAAATAGGACCTGGGATTAGAACTGGCACCATAAAAGCTCCTGGTGCATGACAAGGAGAGGACTTTAGCAGTTAGGCTACTGTGCTGGGCCCAGGGAATACATTTTAAAACTTATAGGAGCCAACACTGTGACACATTGTGTTAAGTCACTAGTTGCAATGTGGTGAACTGATACCAAAGTTTGAGTTCCCACTGCTCTTCAATCAGCTTCCTGCTAAAGTACTTGGGGAAACAGCAGAAGACTATCCCTCTCGTCCATGTGGAAACCAGGATGGAAAAGCAGATGAGGATTCCTCACCCATGTGGGAAACCAGGATGGAATTACAGGCTGCTGGCTTTGACCTGGTGCAGACTTGGTTGGGAATCAGCAGAAAGGAGAAGTTAATTCTCTCTGTCTCCTTCACACTCTGCATTTCAAATAAACAGTTAAAATATATCTTTTTTTTAAAAAAATTACTAAAACCTAAAAGGAATACTTAGCTAGTGTCTGTTTTCACATGGGTGCCAGCACAACAGTCAAGCTACTCTGGGCTTGGGCTCATTTCTCTTATTGTACTTGAAAAGCAGAGCCACAGAGAAGAAAGAGACAGAGCTACAGAGATCTTCCATCTGCTGACTCACTCCCCAGTTGGTTGCAACAGTTGGAACTGGGTCAGTCAGAAGCTAGGAGCTTCTTCTGTACCCATGTAGGTACAGAGTCCCAAGGCTTTGAACCAACCTTAGCCACTTTCCCAAGCCATAAGTACGGAGCTAGATCAGTATTAGAGCAGTTGCATGGCACTCAGCAAGGCAGAAACTTTAAGGAAACTTGGCAAAGCAGTGAGAACATTTCTATATTTCCCCAATAATAGAGTTTTATTTTTTTTTACTTTCCAGAATCAATAATGTATTTTTTGGAGGAGGTCCTTCTGACATCTCTATTCATAGCGGTACAAAAATAATCCCTCTGATTGTTCTTTATGAGGAGAATAATTTTTTTCAAGATGTTTTATACAGTTGTTTCTATAAAACAGCTATATGTAGGGCTGGCTCAGTGGCTTATCTGGCTATTCTTCCACCTCCAAGCATTGCATCCCGTATTGGTGCTGGTTTGTATCCCAGCTTCTCCACCTCCCTTCCAGAACCCTGCTCATTGCCTGGGAAAGCAGTACAAACTGGCCAAAGCCTTGGGACCCTGCACCTGTGTTTGAGACCTCGAAGAAACTCCTGACTCCTTGTTTCAGACTGACTCAGTTCTGACTGTCATGGCCATTTGGGGAATGAACCAGCAGATGGAAGATCTTTCTCTCTGTCTCTCTTAATCTCTGTAAGTCTTTCTTTTAATAAAAACAAAAACAAATCTTTTAAAAAACAGCAACTATGCTTGAGTTTAAACTTCATATGCAATTAATAGTGAAGATAGATCCAGGCACCTATGGTATATGTGTATAATGATCTATTTTCCTTGCCAGAACAGCTTACATATCTTTCAGAAATAATTTAATTATATTTACTACAGCAGTGAAACTATTATGCTGCATATGCAGCAGTGTAGTGAGAGATGGATAGTTCAGAGAGAGAAATAATGAAAATAAAGAGATTTTTCAAGGACATGAACACAAATACAGATTATATAGATGATTATTTTGTTTTATAGGGCTACTTAACAGCAACATATCATAACTTTCCTGCCATTTACATCTTCAAAACATTTTGGCTTTTACAGTAATGAAACTCCAGAAACTGGTAGAATTAACATCAAGATTATAGACTTTCTCCCTTACATGCCAACTTGCCTATAACTAAATAAGTATTCAAAATATGTTATATGAGTCTATGGATGGATTTAAAGTGAAGGTCATCTTAGTTTAACTCCTCAGGTGAAGAAAAAATAATGAAGCCCTATACTTTTAACTGCAGCTGTGTTCTGGGCACTGTGTTGAAGAACAGTTTCAAATTCACCACACAGAGTCCAATGTGTGAGATGCAACTGTTGTCATGTTCCTTTAACTGAGCTGGATTTCTATTTGGGCCCTCATTCTGTTGGACAATGGAAAATTTATTTTAAACTATTTGGTATTACACCCTCCTGTTTTTGAGATTGATTGTATGTAGGTTTTCAGGGTTGACACAGACGAGGGGGAAGGCAGGATGTTTGCAGAATGTGTCTTTCTCTGTGGCGTTGGGCATTGATGCACAGAGATTCCTTTAGGTATGGCTTCACAGACTCATGGCCAGTGATCAGAGTCTGTGACCCCGGAGGCCTGGCTGAGATGCAGGAAACCTGCTCGGTTGTCCCTGACAGAGCATTTTACTACAGCTGAGTAAAGAAGAGAGCTGAACATAGGACTCATGAGAATGTTTAGGTAACAAGCAAAGGCAGACGTGTTGTATGCAGAGCCTTTGGTGCAGACACACCGTGACAGAATGGTGTTGTGTGAACCGAAGAAGGGACAGCTTCTACAGAGGAGAGTAGTCCACAGTCATTCCCCAAGCAAGTCAGTTGGAGTGGTGGACAACTAAGCGATGTGTGTATACAGACAGCTGCCATGTCTGTAGGATACCCAGGCAGCAATGCTTTGATCTTAAAAAGAGAGAGGAAAGAGAAGCAAATGGGCAACACGGCACAACCTAAGCAAGCCCACTGATGTATCACTTTTTGTTTGCACTGTGGTTCAGCCTAAAAAAATTTTGCAGCTTCTCGATGAAAATCCAATGAATGAATTTGGCAAGGACAATCTTCCATTTTTCAGGGGTGAGATCATTCACCCATGTCGTGATGTGCCCTGGCTCTGTTTCATCAGCCCCCAACTTAACTAAATTTGGCATACTTCAAAAATATTTCATATTTTATCCTTAGATTTGTGCTGTTTCCTAAATGGCAATGAATTTTTGTTACAGTCAGTATCTCATTTTGTTTCTGACCACCCCTTCTTCCCCCCCAAAAAAGGTTTGTAAAGGCATTACACACAACAGCTGCTTAGACCATGCACAGGCCAGTTTACATTAGGCTGTTTTTTTTCTTGAGAAAGTCATAGTTTAAACAAATGGTTGTGTCTATTTTAATCATTTTTGCCCTCTTTTGAAGTATTTTTTCAAACATAAGTTTTTTTTTTAGAATAGAGTTTTGCATTATAAATTAGTCTGCTCTGTCATGTCCCTTTTAAACACAGCTGTTACTACAATGTAAACAGAGTTTTAAAAATGTAGATAAACAGTTACAAGAGGAAGAGTTTCAAGTGTTTTTAACACATGGTCAGTTTTTGCTTACTTGAATTCTGCAGTTTGAAAGTTGAATTCAAAATACACTTGATTTCACAGATGTCAGGCTATTCAATACAGCTGTTCATGGATGCTCAAAAAGGCGTTTTAATTTCACAGTCAGCAAAATTTTGACAATATTGCATTTTGAAGTCATATCAGTAGTAAACTCAAGAGGAATGTAAAAGTTCCTCAATGGTACACAAACAATTTTGAACACAAAACCATTTTGAAGCATAGATGTTGAATGGATAAGTTATACACATGATCAAAACTAAATTATGAAAAGTTCTTTTTTATGGTCAACTCAACATTGAGAAAAGGATGGCAACATTCAGTATCTTGAAAAATTACTGTTTTAATCTCAGGAAGAGAAGTAAGAATACTCATTTTTCAGTGTCTTTTGCTTATGCTCCAAAAACTTTTGCCTACGTCTAAATATCAAAATTTAAAAATCAGGCATTATTTTGACATAATTTTGACAAATCTAAGCTTATTGTTCTAACAAAAACTCAAACAAATTGACCAAGAAACAGCATGAGCTTTGTATTTCCTGAATAGAAAATCCCAGCATGAGGTGTTCCAGATACACAGAAATGTAAGTATTCAGTTCAAGGGAAGCTATTGAAACGAGAGTATTTCAGTAATCTCAGGTGTATATATGTTTGTGACAGCACAATATATTTGAACTTAGTGTTTCTATGAAAAGTCTGGAAATCTAGCATAAAAACATTCAAATGGGTAATTAATGACGCCGTTTTTTATTATCTAGTACTCCCTAATTCACTGTATATTCGGGATGATGTGATTTCCCTTATTTGAGTGATAAACTTTTGATCACATAATTTTAGATGATTATATGACAAATGTTCTCCCAGGGAATGTTACATAAAGTAAGAATGAAAGCAAAGTTAAATTCTATCTAAAATCAGTGTAGTTATAAAATATCATTCACTTATATGCCCAAGAAAAACACACAAAATTTCTACCTGCATTGTTCCCAAAGCAGCACATCTGAGTCACGGATCTTAGGAAGGAAGCCTTGTTACTAAACCTAATTACTCTGTGTTTGGCTTGGAAAAATAGTTAACTGATTATTTAGTTATACCACACAACCCATCGTGACCTCATTTTCAATAAAAACATATGATTGGGTCCAAAGCCTTCTGTACTACACCATAATTAGATACCTTATCCATCAGGCTACAAGCAAACCTTGGTAAAGAATAAAACAAGAATTTTCATGTGTTAAGTTATACACCAGAGGGAGTCCCATGAATATAATACAAACACAGTAATATTGCCAAAGAAAATTCAATTAAAAATTATATGCACTCTAAGAATTACAAAGCTCCAAACAAATTGTGTAATTCAAGTCAAACAGACATTGAACACAGCTATTAATAACAATTTGGATGAATTTATTAGAGTTTTTCATTTCTAGGCACTTTTTAGAAGTTTCCTAAGTGCTTTTTTGGAGATGACATTAAAAACTGTCATCAATGTGAGTTCTTCATCAAAATGTTCAAGAATGTTGTTTTTAAAGTGATTTACTTATTGTTATGTGACAAAAACTCACTGATGTGATTTCCTCATCAAAATATTCAAGAATTTAAAAAATTTTATTTATGTTTTTTAAAGATTTATTTTTATTGGAAATGCAGATATACAGAGAGGAGGAGAGACAGAGAGGAAAATATTCCATCCGATGGTTCACTCCAGCAATGGCTGGAGCTGATTCAATCCAAAACCAGGACCCAGGAGCTTCTTCCAGGTCTCCCTCGCAGGTGCAGGGTACCAAGGCTTTGGACCATCCTCAACTGCTTTCTCAGGCCACAAGCAGGGAGCTGGATGGGAAGCAGGGCTGCTGGGATTAGAACTGGGACATTAGCTGCTATGCTATCACGCCAGACCCCAAGAGTGTGTTTTTTTTTTTTTTTTATGATTTACTTATTTTTATTTGAAAGGCAGAGTCACATAGAAAGGAGAGACAGAGATCTTCCACCCTTTGGTCCACTCCCCAGATGGCGGAAACAGTCAGAGCTGAGTCAGAAGCTTCGAGGGTTTTCCTTGTGGATTCAGAGGCTCCCACTTGGGTGCAAGGACCCAAGGACCCGGGACAGCCTCTGCTGCCCTTCCAGGTCATAAACAGGGAGCAGGATGGGAGATAGAGCATTGGGTCGCAAACTGACACCCTAATGGGATGTCTACACTGCAGGTGGAGGCTCAGCACTAGTCCTTTAGTGTGGTTGTATAAACACACATTCTACACACTTATATTACTGTGATATTTAGAAGCTTTACATTTGCCATAAAATGTAATCATATCGCTGATCCTTTAATATTTTTATGTCCAATATACATAAATACTGTTTTGAGCTAAATTGAACTGACTACCTTAAGTAAAAGACACTTTGGATGCCTTCAGCAAAGTTCTTTTGTACAGATTCCCTGTAATTGCTGTCCCTTAAGTCTCCCAAAGTCATGTAAGTGAAGCCAAGATGATATGGTTCTGCTTTTGCCATGATTATCTCACTCACATCTATTTTTTGTTCAGCCACAAACAGCACATCTGATTTGAGACTCTTTCTCAGTCCAAGTAATTGTAATGTAGCAAGCTCCCATCCTGGAGTTGGGAGTGGAGTCTATTCGATCACACAGAGATAAGATGGCTCTCTATAGCAGGTCTGGCACCACTTCCAAATGAAGAGGGGATGGATTCTAGGCAGTGTTGTGTCCTTAAGACACAAAGTATCTTCACCTGGCCTCAAGGTAGACTTCCATATGGCTCCAGGAAAGCAAGATAGTGTTTGAAAAATGCAACTTGGGTCTCATGCTGCAGTTGCATGCCATACTAATATCATAGAAGGCATACTTTAAATCTTTAAGCATGTTTTTGTGTGTTCCAAATCAATTCTTCCTTTAAAAGTCCCCATTTATGTATCAATAAAACTCCCCGTCTTCAAATTTTCCAGTTCAATTGACCCATGACTGGGATTATAGTGAAGGATTTGTCAAGGCCCTTGCTTTAACTGCAAAATTGAAAATAGCATCAAAACATTCATTGCTGGAACAGGCACTTGGTACAGTGGTTAAAGTATCATTTGGGTTAGAATGCCTGGGTTCCAGTCCTTGTTTCCAGCTTCTGGGAACCAGCAGATGATTGCTCAAGTGCTTGGATCCCAGGTGAGAGAACTGAATTAAGCTACCTGGTTTCAGCCTGATGTAGCCCTTACTGATATGGGAATTTGAAGAATGAATCAGCAAGTGAAAGGTCTTTCTCTGTATGCCTCTGTTTCTGTCTCAGCCTTTCAGATAAATTTTAACAATTAGAAAAAGAAAACTTCAGCATAGTAGTCTGAAAATTACTGCTTAAATATTCATATCCAAGTACCGGAAATCTGTGATTGTTACCTTCTTCTCAAAGACTTCACAGATATGATAAACTTAAAAGTTTTAAGATGAGATTGTCCAGGATTCACTGGGGGAGTGTCCTGGATATGATTGCTAACCTTACAATGGTACCCTGAAAGCAGACGGGTATTTTACACAGTGAAGCCAGGTTGACTAAGGAAGAGTCAGAGACTGGAGTGAAGTAGACTCAAAGTAAGGAATGTTGGCAACCATGCAAAGCTAAAGGAGGTAAGGAATGCTCTCTGATTTAAGGCCTCCACATGGGCAGGGCCTGCTGCCACCTTGACTTTGGACTTAAGCACTTGAGAGAGACTCCATTTCTGATTATGTAAGCCACTAAATTTATAGAAACATGTGACAATTGCTACAAGAAACAAACAGCCTCAGTGATTAAGATAGATGTTTTAATATATCTATTATTTCAAATCAAAATTAATGCAAAAATCTTGATGAAAAAAGTTTCCGCATTTTAAGTGAAGGTAGGCTGGCAGTGATTCTCAGTTTTGTCTGCTCCCTTATTTCCTACACTTAGTGAGTTGATTGGGCCTGTAGTTTGTGCCACTGTAATTTCGCTTGATCTTCTATTTATCTTTCCACCGGGGCCACATTTCCAGTTCAAATGCTCATGATTTCTCACTGCTATGATCTCAGCAGACAGTCATCTGCTTTGCCTATCTTTCCTCTCTTCCATTCCAGTCTATCTTCGTTACAGATAGCTTTTTCCTAAACCCATACGTTGGGTCATAGTCTCCACTGTTCAAAAAACTGGTAATGAGTTCTCAAGGCCCTTGCAAAACTGGTTACAAGCTTTCTACTGTCATGTTATGTTTTCATTTTCCTGTAACCTTATTATTGAAATATACACTGATCTTTTCTAAGCAGTTACCTTATCCATGTACTTTCTTCAGATTTCTCATTTGTTTGCATTTTACAGATAAATTTTGGCATAAAGACTAGAAATCAGATTGAATCGTCTTTTCTGACAATGATATAATAAAAAAGGAAGATGAATAACTAGAAAAATATATATAATTCCACCTAGGTCTGTTAGAAATTAAAAGCAAATTCAGGAAGATGCAAGATACAAAGGTAATATATAAAAATCAGTATTGTTATATATAAATAGTGAATCATTTACAAAAAGAAAGCAACCTAATTTTCAATGGTATAAAAGAAACAAATTTAGCAAAAAAGATAAAATATCTCTACAATGAAAATTATAAATCATTGATTAAGAAAATTGAATAGAACACAAAGCAATAAAAATTTCTATCCATGAAGTGGAAGAATATTACAATGAGCATACTATACACAGTGATTTATAGATTCAACACAGTATCTATCAAAATTCCAATGACTCTTTTTAAAATAACTTTTTTAAATTGAAAAGGCCGATATACAGAGAGAAGGAGAGTCAGAAAATCTTCCATCAGCTGGTTCACTCCCCAAGTGACCACAACGGCTGGAACTGAGCCAATCTAAAGCCAGGAGCCAGGAGCTTCCTCTGGGTCTCCTACATGAATACAGGGTTCCAAGCTTTTGGGAAATCCTTTATTGCTTTCCTAGGTCACAAGCAGGGAGCTAGATGGAAAGTGGAGCAGCTGGAACATGAACTGGAGCCCATGTGGGATCCTGGCACATGCAAGGGAAATATTCAACCGCTGAATCATTACAACCGGCCCCACAATGACCTTTTTGATTGAGCTAGAAAACACACCTCCAAAATGTGTGGGCGTCCCAGAAAACCAAAACAATCTTCAGACATATAAAAGAAGGACAAAACAAGCATGTACTATACTCCCTCGCTTAACAAAAATCTATTATAAATCTACAGTAACTAAATCAGCACAGTATTAGCATAAAAACAGATCCACATATCAATGAAACACATAGAGACCCTAAAACAACACCCATACATTCACCACCAACTTATCTTTGACAAAGGTGAGAAGAAGATAAATTAGGTAGAGTTTTTTTTTTAATAAATGGTGATGGGAAAATGATATATATACACAGAGAATGATGAGACGAGACTCCTCTTTCTCATGATTTGTAAAAACCAGCTTAAAATGAATTAAAGAGGTGCATGTGATACCTGAAAATCTGAGACTATTAGAAGAAAAGACAAGAGAAACAATTCAGGACACTGGAGTGTACACCAGTTTTTCATGATGCAGTTCCACAGGATCAGGGATTTCCACTTCCACCACCCCTCATTTATGCCCCCCCCCACTATTGTCCCCTACATTATTACAATAAGATAGTCCTTCAGCTGCAGTTATAAGTCACATTCTTGTGTCTCATGATATTGTGGGAATAGACAATGGTAGAAGGTGTGGTATCCTATTGTCAAGATACATTGAACAGTTTCATTGGTGGTCCAACTTTTCTTCAGGAGTAGAGATGCATAGTGCACTGTGCCTTCCCTTCTCAGTATGATAGTCTTCCTTAAACAGTTCCTCTAGATGAATATATGCTATATTTATATTTACTGATTTTGTATTTTACATGAAGATTGCCTTATATCAGAATACCAGAAGGAGCATATGATATTTGTCCTTTGGGAATTGGCTTATTTCATTGAGCTAACTGGTCTCTAGTTGGGACAGTTTTGTTTCAAATAGTAGAATTTCATTCTTTTCAGTGGAGGAGTAGTATGTCACAGACTTGATGTACCACAGTTTTATATCCATTCCTCTTTTGATGGGCATCTGGCTTGCTACCATGCTTTCACTCTTGACCCAAGTTTGGAAGTAGCACCCAGAGGATTTGGTGGTAAGGGATGGAGGATAAAGAGGAAATCTAGGGGCCAGTGTAGTGTCTCAACTGGCTAATCCTCTGCTTGCATTCACCAGCATTCCATATGAGTGTGTATTCTTGTCCTGGCTGCTCCACTTCACATTAAGCTCCTTGCTTATGGCCTCAGAGAGCAGTGGAGGAGGGCTCAAACTTTGTCACCCTGCAAGAGCTTGCAAGACTTGGAAGAAGGTCCTGGCTCCCCGCTCCTGGCTCCTGACTTCAAATTGACTCAGCGTTAGGTACACACAACTGAGAGGTGCTTAAAATGTTGGCAACATGTTCAGAGAAGTTTTGTTTTTTGAAGAAATTTTCTGCTGAAGGAAAGCATAGAAATGGGATACTGGTTGAATAGGTGACTGGGGGGTGTCACAGGACTTTGCTCAGGATGATTCAGTAGAGAACAAGAGATCAATGATAAACAGAGGCCAAAGCAGCTAGGAGAGAAATGTCCCAGAGAAGGTTAGAGAAGATGTGTTGGAACACAAATCAAGGGCTTTTCATTCTTTTTTAGGTGTAGATGTGATACATAAAATCAGGGGATGTGAATAAAAAGGCAGATGAATGTGTAAATGTGTAGATTAGAATACTGGGAAGCTGCTGTTCTCTCAGTAAGATATGACACTTGATCAATGCGTGATGCTAAAGTGAAGGGTAAGTTTTAGGCACAGGATAATGTGTTGAATATCTGTGTAATGAGTGATAAATAAGATTACAGAGGGACTAAGTTACAACTGAAGCTGGGGAAGAGGAGAGGCATGATTTCTAATAGGGTTTGGTGGATGGGATCTTATCAGGACAAGGTGGGCCCATGCACAGAGATTGAAGAGAGATAAATGAAATTATGGTGTTTTTTCATTGTTTTATTTTGCTTTTGCTTATTTACTTAATATTTTGTTTAGTTAATGATTTTTTTTCCCACTAAATTCAAAGGCAAAGGAAGAGACAAAACAAGGAGAATCTTCTATTCATTATTGTATTCCGAGAATGCCTAGAACAATATGACTAGACTGAAGCTAGTAGCCCAGAACTCAATCCAGGCCTTTCGCATGGTTGTCAAGGTCCAAACAGTAGAGCCATCACCCACTGCCTCACAAGTAGCTGAGTTGAAACGTTCAGGACTCCAGCTAAGGAATGAAAGAGCCTGAATGGGATGGTGCAACCTACCACACCACAATAACTGCTCAATTGCACCTTATTTTTTTCTAGAAGAGTATAACATGCACTCTACAGCAAGAGAGAAAATTGAGGAATTGAGGGTAATAATGCCCAACAAAATCTAAGTGGAGCAAAAAGGAGGAGCAAAAGGGTCGAGAGTGGTGCAACAATTGAAGCATAATGGACAGTGAAAAGGAGGTGGGAGCTGCTTAAGTAGAAAATATTGCTGTGGAATTAGAATAAGGGAGCTGCAAGGGGCAGAAGTGGGATTCAAGAAATGTGTTTTGAACTCATTATTTTAGAAGAGTCCTCTTGGATTCTTGATTTAGGTTTAGATTTTAAGAGTAACATCAGGAAATAGGAGCAGCACTCTGGGTCAAAATGAAGGCAAATCAATTCCTTCCTTTTCATCTTATCACTTCAAGCTTGATTTTGAGTCAAATCCATAGTGAAATTTGGGTTTAATTAACTATACTTTCATGGCATGGGAGATATCATGATCATGAAATTTAAGCTCAATTTTCACAGCCCAGGAGAGCTAATTCACTTCTACCATGAACTAAGATTGTAAGATGAATATAAGACTGGATGATTTAGAATAAAATGCATTTTGCAGCCAATAATAGAACAGTTCACCAACAGCAGCTTAAACAATCAAATGATTATTTTTCTAATATAGTAAGTTTGTGAAAAGATGGCTTCTAGTGTCACTTTAGTGCTTCTGCAGGGTCTGGTTCTTCAGGCCATTTTTTCTCTTAGCCACCTGGTGGCTGTCACACCTTTATATATCATACCTGCTGGTTCACTTCTATGCTAAAAGCAGCTGGCATATTTCAAACTCTGGAGAAATATGGCAGCAAAAAGTCCAATTGAACAGTCATTAGAGTTTGTATTCCTATTACTTGACTTCTGGCCCATTCCCAGTTAAATACAGATATATTCCCCCAAGGACTACTGATTGAAAGCAAATGACTATGAATTAAAATTGGCTTCAATCCCTCATCAATTTTTTCTTTTCTCTGTTATCCCACATCCCAAAATATTTACCTCCAAACACACAAATAAATTTTTCAAAAAACTATAATTTGGCTATATTTTGGAAAAGAAATTGTGTATTTACTGTTGAGACTATAGATATTAGAATATAGATACAATTGTTTAGATTATATATTCAAGTAAAAATATGATAGAGATACAGTCAAAGAAATGTGGATTTTACCTACAAGGATTTTCCAGCCGTCTCTGAAACCTTGCATTAGGAAACTTCCACCCCCCATAAATCCTGAAGAATATCAAGTTTCTTATTGAAAGCAGATGGGATGTTTTCAGGAGTTGCACCTCTGTGTCGATGACTTAAGGTTTAAGTGCTTGGGGCATCTATGGAATTCCAAAATGGATGAATGGGCTAATGAACAAAAGTAATTAAAATACCAGAGTATATATATATAATAGTAAATACCTAACTGTAAGAGAGTTATTTCACTGTTTGTGAATCTAGTCTTTCTTGTCCATATTACAGTTATGCCTATATGTCCTCGTTATTTGAAGTTGCTTGATCTTTAACATATTTTAGAAATATTTGATTCATAAAATCATTTAAAACCATTTGTAATTTTTTAAATTCTTTACTGTTTTATGACTTCATGACAATTCACCATATTGCTGAATTTTAATTAACTCAACATTTTAATTAGTAATGTGCATGCTATTAGTTGAAAAGTTGATATTTATGTGCCTACACATCTTTTGTTAGGAGTTGCTACACACAAAATTGACTGCACAGCAGTCAAACAAGAAAAGTATAGATGCCTTTGAGCTTTGAATCCATGAGGAAGGTACAAAAAGAAAGAGATTTGTTCCAGGACTGGGTTAAATAATATTAATCTCCTTTTTCACTGGAGTCCACTTCAGTGGCTGCACAGTTCTGTACTTAATCCTATGATGGTTTGGTATGGTTATTTAGAGAGTCCTACTGACTTAAGTATGCTCCACTTTCTTTTAGCAAAAGCAAATATATAAAAATATGTTTATATATATCTATATTTATAAATATATATAAGTATATACTTTATATATTTATAAATATAGATATATATAAGTATATAGCTTTATATATTTATATATAGGCTCCACTATCTTTTAGCAAGAGCAAAAGCAAATATAAATAAATAAATATATATATATGGAAAATCATAGAGACAGTGTGATGGACAAGTCATTTAGTTTGATTTTGACCAATGAAGACTGATTATCTTTTTTTCTACGATTTATTTGCTTTTATTGGGAAGGCAGAGTTACAGAAAGAGGAGAGACAGAGATCTTCCATCTTCTGGTTCACTCTTTAAATGGCTGCAACAGCCAGAGCTGCGCTGATTCAAAGTCAAGCATCAGATACTTCTTCCAGGTCTTCAAGTGGGTGCAGGGGTCCAAGGACTTAAGTCATCCTCTGCTTCCTTCACAGGTCATAAGCAGGGAGCTGAATCATAAACAGAGCAGCCAGAATTCGAACCAGTGCGTACATGGATGTGTAGCCTACTATGCCACAGTATTAGTACCAAAGACGGATTACTTCCGTGTGTCTAATATAAAAACAAGATAAAAGCTTATCTGATTTATAGCATCTCTAATCTACTACATGACACTCTTAGGAACCATAGACCAGACCACCTTCAGTATTGTCTTTGTTATAAATAATGACAAAGTCTAATGCAATACATGTCCCTGATTTCACTTTAAACTATTTGTTTGTTTGTTTGTTTGTTGTTTTTATCAGAAAAGCAAGCCAGATTTACGGAGAGGACAGAGAGAAAAATCTGCTGATTCACTCTCCAAATGGCAGTCATGGCTTGAGTTGAGCAGATCTAAAGCCAGGAGCCAGAAGCTCCTTCCAGGTCTTCCACACAAAAAGTAGTACTTCCACTACTTTTTGAGGCCATAATCAGGAAATTGGGTAGGAAGTGGAGTAGTCAAGACTGGAACCGGTAACCATATGGGATCCTGGTGCTTGTAAGATGAGGTTTTAGCCATTGAACCATTACTCTGGGCCCAGATCCACTTAGTTTTAAGACATGAATGACAGCATCTATGTCATGCACCACTATTTAAAAGGAAATTTTAAAAAGTTCTAGAGGCTTATAAATGGCTAGTTATGACGGCTGAAATTTTTCCTTCACTTGTATGTCCAAGGATTGACTTCATGATGTTGAATGTTGCAAAGAGGAAAGGGATGTGTGTTTTTAGGATAGAGCAGGGATGTGGATAATGGAACAGAAATCAAAAAGCAGACTTACACAAACAACTAAATAAAATTATTAAGCACTATTTTATGTAGAACACCGTGCTAAACGCTGGTGATTTTTACAAGAAAATTTCTTCTTACACTGTTACAGTTCACTATGTATTGAACATTTTTTCAAGAAGGTGCAGAAAGGAAGATAAAATATTAACATCTAACATAAAGAGTTTTTGATCTTGCTTTTTTCCCTGCTTGACTGTAAGACTTGCAAAGTTTACTGTTTAGAGATCAACAGCAAAACTGCACATTCAAAGTCCTAATTGCCCTGTGCAGGATGCAGTGTCCTTAACCAAGTCTTTAGACTACTAGGAACAGTTATCACCCTAGAAGACTAACAGGTCTGGCTTTGTTGACAAAACCTTAGATCTATTAGCAGGTGTTAAATGCTGTCTTTGAGTCAAGAAGTTCAAATCGTAGCAGACCCAGTGAAGTGTTAATAGCTCTTTTCCCATGCTTGGCTGGCATATCAGATTGGTAGGTAAAAGATTCCTAAGGTTTCTGTTCATATTAATTCAATTCAATAATATTCAGTTCATTTAAAATGAATTAAGATATGGCTTTGCTTAAGGCATATGGAAAAGCTACTTTCTCCCAATTCTAATCACTAAATTTAGATGGGCTTTTCTAACTGGCTATTTCACAGGCATCTAAAACTCAACATGTTCCAAATTTGCTCCCAGCACACTCCTTATTGGGTGCTTCCAGTCACTGCAACAAAAACACTGTCATTTCAGATAACTAAGCCTGAGAAATGGACATCTCCGTCTCTTAACGCAGTATTCACTTAGTAAACATCTTCTTAGGAGGTTCTATTCCTACTGCTGGGATGTAGCAAGTCATAAAACATAGACAATTCCCTACCATCAGGGAGCTTATTCTTTGGTTTGAAGAAGACAATATACACAACAAATCATGCAACAAGATGGTATGATTGATAAAGCCTATATACTAGGTAGGATGAAGAGTAGCAACTGAATTTGGTACTCAGTCAGCTCATCAGGTGCCTTTGAGAAAAGATTTGAAAATAATGGAAAAAGAAACCAAGTATCTGGGGGAAGGAAAATTGTAAAGAGAGTGTATAGTGAGGCCAACGACTGCAGCAAGATCATCTGTGGAGTGTGTGGGAAACAGTTAAGAGAGAATATGGCCAGAGCTATGAGCAGAAGGAAGTGAAGGCAGAAAGGAACTGAACTAGATAATGCAGATCCCTGTGTACCACTGGAAGAACTTTAGCTTTACTCTGAGTAAAGTAGAAAGACATTGATGAGGCTACAGTACAGAAACAGAATATGATCTGATATATATACAAACATATCTATACATATATACATATGCATATGCATACATTTATATACACATATATCATATATGGTATATGACAGTTCATCACAGCACATTAAATGTTTAAAAATCCATGACCTTCAATGATATCTTTTTGTAATACAAAGTCAGGTAATGCAATGCTTTTGTTCTTTCTGTTTTGATTGCTTTGCCTACTCAGCGTGTCGGTGGCTCTCTACAGTTTTTAGCAGTGTGTTTTCTGGCTCCATGAAAAGCGTCATTGGGCTTTTCACAGGCATTGCATTGAATCTGTAAATTGCTTTGAACTGTAGGCAAATTTTAGTGATACTGATTTTTGCATTTCAAGAAATGTCTTTCTATCTCTGTTTCCTAGTCAGTTTCTTTCAACAATAACGTATACCTTTTATTGCAAATATCTTTTGCCTTTCATGTTAAGTTTATTTCAAGATATTGATCTTTTTTACTTATTATATGAGATGATATTATATGAGATCATTATATATCACAATATATTAATATAATGTATAAGGTATTATAACACAATATATGTAATATAATATATTAATATATTATAATGTATTATTATATCTTATATGAGATTGCATCCTTGATTTGTTTTTTAGATAATTCCCTATTGATATATAATAATATTGCTGATTTTTCAGCATTATAATTTGTAACCTAAAGCTTGCTTCTGAATTAATAATTCTTTTCTTTTTAGATTTATTTCTTACTTTTTTATTGGGAAGGCAGGTATACAGAGAGACGAGAAGACAGAGATAAAGATATTCTGTCTGCTGGTTCATTCCCCAAGTGGCCATATTGACCTGTACTGAGCCAATCCAAAGCCAGTAGTCAAGAGCCTCGAACCTCCTTCAGGTCTCCCATGCAGGTGCAGCATCCCAAGGCTTTGGCCCATCCTTTCTGTCTTTTTAGGTCACAAATAAGGAGCAGAATATGAAGTGGATCAGCCAGGACATGATCCAGCACCCAATGGGACACTGGCAGATGCAAGGCGAGGATTTAGGCGCTAGACCATCGCATTGGGGCGTATTGTTCTTTTTTTTTTTAAGATTTATTTATTTTTACTGAAAAGGCAAATATGCAGAAAGGAGGAGAGACAGAGAGGAAGATCTTCCATCCAATGTTTTGCTCCCCAAGCTGCCGCAATGGCTGGAGCTGAGTTAATCCGAAGCCAGGAGCCAGGAGCTCTTCTGTGTCTCCCTCACAGGTGCAGAGTCCCAAGGCTTTGCGCTGTCCTCAACTGCTTTCCCAGGCCATAAGCAGGGAGCTGGATGGGAAGAGGGGCTGCTAGGCTTAGACTGGTGCCCATATGGGATCTCGGCGCGTGCAAGGCAAGGACTTTAACCACTATGCTATAGCACCAAGCCCCTTCTTACACTTTTAAAAGATTGATTTACTTTATATGAAATGCATAGTTATAGGGGCAGTGATATGGAGAGATAGAGAGGTTTTCCATTCACTGGCTCACTCTCCAAATGGTTGAAATGGCTGGATCTGGACCAATCTGAAGCCAGGATGCCCAAGCTTATTCTGGTCTCCAGCACAGATGCCAGGGTCCAAGGACGAAGGCCAATTTCTACTAGTTCCCCAGCCTCATTACCATGGAGCTGGACTGGACATGGAACTACTGGTACACCAATCTCTGCTCACTTGGGATACCAGCATCACAAGTCATGACTTTATCCATTACTCCTCAGTATTGGACCCCGAACTGTTTATTTCTAACTACCTAAACGTCAGACCTAAAACTTTGAAACAGTTAGAAGAAAACATACTGACATTGGAATTTTCTAGATTAATTACTGACAGTAATTTTCTAGATTACATTCCAAAAGAATAGGACATAAAATTTAAAAACTGACAAATTGGATTTCTTCCAGTTAAAGAGCATTTGTTTAAAAATAAAATTGGGTGGTATCCCTGTGGTTCCGTTGTTAATCCAGTGTTTACAACACAGTGATGGTTTTAGTCCCTGCTGCTCCACTTCCATTTCAGTTCCCTGCAAATGTGCTTGTGAAGTGAAGGGAAGATGGCCCAAGCACTTGGCCCGTTACACTCAGGTATGTGACCCGGTGAGCGGCCTGGCCCCCAGCTCCTGCCTTTGCCCTCGCCATTGGACTGTTTGGGGGAATAACCAGAGTAAAGATCTCTCCCTCCTTCTATTTGCAAATATGACTTTTAAATAAGCAAAGCATATCTCTTCTTTCTTTAAAACAAACATACAAATAAGAAAGAGCTTTTGCACCAAAGCATTTAACAGAATAAAGACTATCTACAGAATGGGAGAAAATATTTGTAAACTGCTTATCTGACAAGAAGTTAATACACAAAAGTTAATACACACAATTCAATAGAAAAAAAAAACAATTTAAAAATGGGCAGTAGATCTAAATAGACATTTCTCAAAGGAATACATAAGCATGTTCAGCATCACTAATCACCAGGGAAATGTAAAGCAAAGCCATAACAAGATAGTATCTAACTACAGAAAGACAGGCTATTACCTAAAAGATAACATGTCGGAAATGTCTGCACATTGATAGTGGCAATGCAAACAAGTATCGCCATTGAGGCAGATAGTATGGAGGTTCTTAAATACCAAAAATAGAACTACCTTGTGATCCAGAATTCACACTCCAGGAACTATATCCATGGGAAATGAAGTCTATCTTTCAAAAGGGCATTTGCACTCCTGTATTTAGTAAGCACCATAGTAAACACAGCACTATTCACACTAGCCAAGATGCAGAAGCAACCTATGTGGCCATCCACTCGTTAATGGATAAAGTGAACATGGCATATATACACAGAGGAATATTATATAGCCATTAAAAGATGAAATCTTGCCATTTGCAACAGCATGGATGGAAGCAGAGGTCACTATGTTAAGTAGAATAAGTCAAGCACAGACAAGACAAATATCACATGATCCCACTCATATGCTGGCTATAAAAATATAAAAGATCCCATAGGTGTCAAAATACAGTGCTGGTTACCAGATGCTGCGAAAGAAAGTGGTCCGAGGAAAAATGGGATGCTAATTGCTAGATATCAGATTATGGTTAGATGGGAATAAGTAGTTTATGGTTTTATTGTATAGTAAGGTGATTACGTATCATGCTAATACACTGCATATTTCTCTAATTTGGGGAAAAAAAAGCCCCTAGAAGATAGGATCTCCAGGATAATTTCACAATAAGGAAATGTTAAATGCTTGAAAGGAAAGTATGTTTGCCCTGATTGGTAAACATAATGTACAAATGTATCAAAACACCACATGATAGCTCATAGATGTGCCAAATTTTCATCTATTTAAAATGCAGAAAGGCAGATTTATAGAGAGAAGCAGAGACACAGAGAAAGGTCTTTTATCTGGCAGTTGATTCCTCCGATGGCTGTGATGGCCAGAGTTGAGATGATCAAAACCCAGGAGCTTCACAAGGGTTCAGGGTTCCAAGACTTTGGGTCAACCTGCACTGCTTTCTGAGGCCATAAGCAGAAGCCGAAAGTACAGCAATTAGGTTATGAACTGGCTTCCATGTGGGATCCTAGTGCTTGAATCATTATGCCCAACACAAATGTCACTTTAAAAAGCAGAAAGAATTATCTTAGTTTCAAAGACCAAAAGGATAAAATAATCAAATGCAATAAAATGCAGTACTTATGGATCCTGGATTGGGGCAGGTGGGATGGGGAAGAAGACACATAAAAGACATATTCAGTTTTTCTGTATGCCTGAAAAATTGCAGACACAAAGTTGGCAGAAGATGCTGTCTGTCATCCTGCCTGCAATATACAATGCAGCACACACTACAGGCTGAGAAAGAAGAAAGACCAATTAGAGTGCTATAATGATTGCCCAGGAGTAAAATGATGCAGGCTTAAATTAGGACGGTGATAAAATGTGCTTAAGATTGAGCATATCCTGGGCTTGGCGCTATGGCCTATTGGCTAAATTCTCTCCTTGCATGTGCCAGGATCCCGTAAGGGCACTGGTCATGTCCCAACTTCTCTGCTTCCCTTCCAGCTCTCTGCTTGTGGCCTGGGAAAGCAGTTAAGGACAGCCCAAAGCCTTGGAACCATGCACCCATGTGAGAGACCTGGAGCAATCTCTTGACTCTTGGCTTTGGATCGGCTCAGCTCCAGCCACTGTGGCCGCTTAGGGAGTGAACCAACAGATCTTTGTCTTTCCTTCTCTTTGTGTACCTGCCTTTCCAATAAAACATAAAGTAAATCTTTAAAAAGAAGAACTGATTAGTTTCTTTGTATATTTTAAAGTTAAAGCCAATGTGATGTGCTGGTGAACTGAGTAGCAAATACTCATGAATAAAGTTAATGATTACATCAAAATTCTGCACATTAGCAAGTAACTTGCAGAAATGCTGTTTACAAAACACAATTCTCCAGGCAAAAGAAGTTTCTTGAAGGATCTCATTCAGAATAGGACATAAAGAGCTTAATATCTTGACTGGGTAATTTAAAGGAAATATTATGTAGATTGCTCAGTATTCAAGTCCGTAGTTCAGAAAGTGTGTGCTAGAGAGTTAAACTGGAGTTTCAGCCTAAGATTAGTGAAGATTTCCCTTGGAGTGTGTGTATATTCAGAGAAAAGAGAACCTAGAGTTATGCTCTTGAAGGGGGTTGGACTCTAACATAAATAGTCTGATTACCAGGACCCTGAAACCAGAGTCCAGAATTAATTGCCAGGTCCTATCAAGTCTGTCTATTCACATTGATCTGGCTGTTCTTCAAGTTTCATAACATCTCACCCCTATGCCTGCCCTTGGATTTAGATGACAGAATCCTAACTGGTTCACAAAGCTACATTTCACTTTGCTCTGCCTTACACTCTTAATTCTTTGGAAAATCACTTCATGCCACCCCTCTGTTGAGACCTTTGGGGGCTTCTGCTGGATCTCAGGTTGCAGTTTCAGCTCCTTAGCTCGGCCCAGGGCACCGTTGAGATCTAGTCCTTGGCTTTCCTTTGAAATCTCATCCCTTGCATTACATCTGTGAATTCCCATAATCTGAGCTTCAGGCACACAGAACTATCTAAACACACCCCCCCATGTCAGTAAGCAGAGCACAAGACAGATATTCAAGAAATATCGGAAAAATAAATACAGATCACTTTCAGTCATTGCATGTCTTTAATCTGGAAGAAGACAAATGTTTGTTGTGTACTTTCTTAGACCAAAAAGGAAGGGACTGTAAGCCTTAAAAAAAAAAAGTTATAAACTAGTCTAGACCAGCTTAATTACAATTCTTCAAAAGGCTGGGAATAAGTGACCTCGGGAAAGTTCATTGCAAAGCATTGATTACATATTTCCGGTGTTTCTGTCCCATTTTAAAACTCGGAGCAGCTGGGTGCCACATTACAGACTTTTGCAAGCTACACTTTGGTGATCCATCGTGAAAGAGTTGATGAGTCAGGTGATGATCCATTCATTAGTCATAGGAAACATGAGGCACTGAAAATTTAATACAAAACCCCAAAACCACAAACACTGGCCACAGTTTCCTATCACAGGGGATGTGACTCATACCTCAGCAGGGGTACACATACCTTATTACAGTTACAAAAGAAAATGTTTCTCAAACAAACTTCTTCCCCCAACATCATTTGCACAGAGCAGTAATTTGGTGAAAATCTTTTGAAACTTACAAAGTAATTTATTTCTGTGTGGTTGGCCCATATTGCTATGCTTGGTTCTTACCACAATGACTCTTAATTTAGGGAACAAAATGATGGCAATTAATCCTTTAACTATATTCAGCTGAATCCAGAGTCAAATTGAGGATGGATGGAAAGAAAAAGCCCTTGGCTGACCCAATCTTTGGACCTCCCAGAAAGTACTCCCACACTCTAGGGATGCCTCCACCAGCACCCATGGAGAAAAGTTAAACTGGCCACCACAGTCTCCAGTTATACCTGTGTATCATTGAATTTTCTGATTTTAGAGAAAGAGTAGATGGAAAGGAGGAAGGGAGTTCTGCTCACTGAGGCATCCCCAAATAGTGCTATATTTATACACATTTATACTAAAGATATTTTTCTTAAATGCATTTATAGTAAAGATATTTTTCTTAAATACATCCTTAAAGTTGCAGTGCACATTTGGTTATTTTGTTCATAAAGGACAAGAAGAATGAGTGAGGAAGTAGCACCGAGACTTCACTGAAACATCCAGCAACATGTCTATTATGTGCCAGGAATTTAATAAATAATGTCTTAAAATATGTCCTGTCCCCATAGAAATCCAGAGTCTGGTACCTGAGACAGCTGGATAGCCACAAACGTACAGCAGTGTGATAGACTATTCATAAAGGATGCTTCAGAGAACATAATCAAATCAGAGTACCCACATCAGCCAGGGGTTAGGAAGAACGAACCAGGATCTGATGTATGTGTAGGCTGAGTCCTGCAAAATTCAGCCTTGAATTCTCCTAGAGGGTGAAATAAAGAAGGGTTTTGAAGCAGAGGGGATGCTGTCTGCACAACTTGGAGGAAACCAACATAGCTTGGCTTTCATGTTATAGACTGAGAGGTCTCAGAATATATTTAATACTGAGGTTTCTCCCCGAGAAAGTGATGAGGCTGAGATGATGAAAACAGGCCTTTAAAAATGAATGGTAAAACTTTTAATGCATTTTGCCAAAAGAATTTGGGATAATTTTGGTTAAATCTTGATTAATTTCTTAATGAATTTAACCAATTTTGTTTCCTCCCCTTTAGTAAATTATTTGTTCTCTGTCAAATATTTGCAATTGATTCACCTGTCAATTTTCAAATCCTAAAAAGTTAGTTGTATGGATTCTAATGTGTAAGGGCAACTATTTCAACAAATAATTACAACATCCGGTGAACAAATTTTATGAATCAAAATCTTTGTGGGAATGCTCTTAGCTGCCGTTGACTTTAATTTGTGTTGATTATTTCTGTTAATAATATTCATTACAAATTGGGCATAAGATGAATAACCATTCGTCAGCTAATGGGCCAGATAAATGCCTCTAAAAGTCTGGAATCACTCTACTTATCTTCTAATTTAGATAAACCTGTGTTTACAAGCATTATATTTCTATTGCAAATCCAAGGAACAAATGATAAATGTTGGGGACAAAATGTGCTGCTTCCGATTGAGTCCACCATGCATGATAGTCATATCCCTGCTTCTTCTACCTGCTAGGTTAACCCACAGACCCACTATGCTGTGCCAGGTTGTCTGTGGAGCTGTTACAATTCTCCAGAGCATAGTCAGTCAACTAAACAGCAGTGCTACTGGGAAAAACATCTGTCATGATTCAGTTTGGAAATGGCCATTCTGTTCCTCCATGATGCTATAAATTCTATCTAGGAACACCTAGTGCCATTTGAGTCAGTGGACTCTTGCATCTGCTCAAGTTCATCTTTATGCTCAGGCTGGCTTAGTGGAATTATTTCCTGGGTCATAACCTTTCTTTTTTTTTAACAGAGATTTTATTTTTGTTGGAAAGTCTGATTTACAGAGAGAAGGAGAGACAGAGAAAGATTCTCTCTCTGCTGATTCACTCCCCACGTGGCTGCAACAACTGGAGCTAAACTGATCTGAAACCCGGGGCTAGGAGCCTTTTCTGGGTCTTCCACATGGGTGCAGGGTTCCAAGGCTTTAGAGCATCCTCAACTGCTTTCCCAGACCACAAACACGGAGATGGGAAGTGGAGCAACAGGAACATAAACCAGAGCCCACATGAGATGCCAATGCAAGGCAAGGATTTTAGTCACTAGGCTACTGTGCTGGCTGGTGAATTACAACTTTTGTAGAGGCACTATCTGCTGACAGAAACTGATGTATTTCAGAAGTTATGTAGAATTGATGATTTTTAAAATCATCTCTTCCTTTCTCATCTTAATATCTTTTTAAGGATCATTACCTCCAATTATGATTAAATCTTCATAGACAGATACCCTAACGTTTAATACCTTGACTGGTTATTGAATGAGTCACTTTTAAAATTTTTCATTCAATTATTCTTACCTCAGATAAACTAGTAATGCAAAAAACAGTAGCTCGATATCTCAGGACTCTACTGGATGATGGGACATACTTTGAATCTTTGCTGAAGACTCAGGCCTAATGTTTAAAGTCTACCTAATTACATTTATTGTAAGAATCCTTGACTAAGGACACCTCATTCCTCCATAAGAAATAAAAACACCATCTGAATCCAACAGAAGTTCTTGTTGGCTTTTAATAAAGATTTATTTATTTGAAGAACAGAGCCACAGAGACACAAGATAAGGCAGAGATCTTTTGGTTGGTTCACTCCCTGGACAGTCACAATGGCAGAGCAAGGTCTGGCCTAAGCCAGCAGTCAAGTCAGGAGATTCCTCCAGGTCTTCAGCCTGGGTGCAGGGACTCAAGCATCTGTGCCACCCTCCAAGGCACATTAGCAGGGACTTGAATCAGAAGTGGAGTGGCTGCAAGTCAAACCGGCACTTGAGAGATGCCATGGTTACAGGCAGCACGACACCAGCCCCCTCTCATGAATTTGAGGGCAAGTCTTAGACATTTCTTACTCTCAGACTTTGCTGCAACATGCCTCATACAGCATGGAAAACGTCTTCAGACTGGTGGCTCCCGATTCAGAAAGTATTCAAGGCTTACAGTGAATAAAACTGGCATAAATACCTTATGTAACTTCCTTTTCATACTTGTGCTCATTGAAAAGGCAAGGAATAAAAGAATAAGTTAGACATCATGTTGTAATGGAATTTTAGTTTGAGGCTATAATAACACTTACATGCATAAAATATTCCAAATTCTATAGGAATTATCTCTGATCCCACTAAAACTCTGATCCAGAGGTTTCAGGCTAGGACCCAAGATTCTGCAGATCTGACAGGGTTCTGGTAGCAAGGCTGCCTGCATCAATAAGACCAGCCCACATCAGTTCTTGGGTGATAAAAATTTTCTGAAGCTTCAATCCTAGCTGTTGGACACAGTTTGCGTGTGAATGACAAGATGATATTTTCAGGGTGGGTTAATGGGGAGTTGGGAAAATGTCTGCCACTTTCTTAAACTGCAGGCTCCTTAAGGACTACCCCCAAGATACACAAGCAAGCTTTCCAGCTTGGGAATTTGGTTTTTTCTCCAATTTTTGGTTTAGGTGGCACTTTACACTTTGATGATTTAGATTGAAATCTCAAACTTCCAAGCTCTTTACGATTTAGTGACCCGGATGCTCTGACTAGTATATTCAAGTTCTTAATGGATGACATGTATTTGCATACTATTTTTATTCATTTATTATTTAAAATTCTTATCTGCTTGTTTACTCCACAAGTGACCACAAGGGTTAGGGCTGGAGCAAGAGCCAGATTCTGGGAAATAAATTAAGTTCTCTCACTGGAGTGTCAGAGACTCAAAAATCCCAGTTACCTGGTGTTACCTTCCAGAGTCTGCATCAGCACGAAATTGCAACCAGGAACAGCACAGAGACTCAAACGCAAGAACCTCAGCATGAGATGCAGGCATCCTGAGCGGTGTTTAAGCCACCAAGCCAAATGTGTGGCCCTTGTCTCTCATACACATCTAAATGTTATTACTCATTAATTGACTTGATTTAAGCTGTATATGAGGCTCCTTTTTCTCTCCACCTTCAGCCCCCTACAACTCTGGCATCTTCTTTTTTCTCCCCTATCCTTATTCTGGGTCTTACAACCTTATCTTCTAAAGATCTATATTTTTTTGTTACTGTCTTCAGAGGATGAAACTGAGTTTCTCTAAGCAGTGGCATTTACACTATTTAGAAATGAACTTGAGTTTTAATCAAATCCTTACTTTCATATGCAAAAGCCCACAGTGGCTGCCTAGTACCAACCACATCAAACCTGTATGAAGGTACCCATGTTTAAAGACCTTTATTTCTACCACTCAGAAATCTAGCACAATGGATTTTTATAAACTTCTTTAGTAATAGCCATTAGGGCCAACATTATCAAACACATCAGTGGTCTGCCTGTGTTTCTGTTTCCCTTGAGCTAACAGTTGCATGATTTATAAGGATTAATATCATGTGAGTCTGTTACACAAAAACATAACTACTCACTCATTCCCCTAAAATTCCCGACTGTGTCTTATTCAGAAGGATCAGACCAAATTCTTCCATCAACTTCCTCAATTAATACTGCACTTTAACAAGATGCGTTTCATAAAAAACAAGGGAGAATTACACAAATACATGTGATCTTGTGATTGCTAACATTCAGGATATTCAGTTCAGTGTTGAATTCAATTTAATGTTGAATCACTTCAGGAAATCCAAAAACGTTCTCATTACAAATGGTGAGTGTATTTCCTCAAGGAGGTACAGTACTTGGCATCTCCGAGATGAATGTGAATCACCACTTCGTCTGGCTGCCATACAAGAACGTATTGTTTTATTGAATGAGAGGGTAAAAAGTCACATAAAACACTGCATACTACAAATGGCCAGGGAATAATTTGACTTGCCTTGGTGCAACTTAATTTACACGTTTGACTTCTGGAAAAAAAAAACTGTTCCATAAATACAGCTTAGTCTGGGCACATGAACCATGAATGGTCTTGATTATTATTTTTCTAGTTGAATTCCTTGTGCCATTTTTGGGGATTATAACATTTTTAAGATAAAATAAAGAGACTTTCAGGCAGGCAGAAAATTAAATAGAATCAGAATAGGGCAAGTAGGGATTGCATTAGACAACATAATCAAAAGATCAAAAACATAAATGCTCCCCAGGTTTCTGAAAGATGAACGTTTTTCCCTTCCTTCCTTTCTGGTCTGAATTTTTTTTCAAACTTCTTATTTGTAGGCATATTGAAGCTTTGACATGTCTCCAGAAAGAAAATATAGCAAATTAGTTTTACAAGTTTAGATCACACCCAACAGATATTGTTTTAAACAGGAGAATCATGTTACTTTTGCAAATTATACTTATTCTATACAATGTCAATATCGCCACAATTTTACATACAGGTAGACATTTGGGTAAATGTCATGCACAATCTTGATTTGAACATCTCCACTTGATAAAACTATACTATAATGATAAAAACTATACTACAACTAGAGACTGTCTGGGTTATTTCCAAGGTAAGCATGCGTTCGCCTGAAGTGTTCTGCTCAGTGAACGACTTTGGAGGAAGTACTGAATTATTTGGAACACTCACAAATGAATGATGAATATACTTGGACCCAGCATGAATTTCTTTCTTTAGAGAATCAGAATTAGGGAATGAGACAGATAGTACCTAAAACATGCTCTGGAATCTGTCTTACTTCTCTGTCCACTGAAGCGTTAGAAAACTGCTTATATACATATATATATATAAAAACCCCAAAACTGGTTGTTGAACATTTCTGCAGAAAGCTGAGCTATACTTTTGCTTATTTCTCATACATTTTAAATTTTGTTTCCAGAATTTCAGCATGCTTTTAGTTTCAATGCATCAATTAACTGCAAATTTTTAATGTCTGCCTTGGGTAGTGCTATGGTCTTATGACATACTGCTAAGACATCTTTTATTTGCAGTTTGTTTTAGCTCACAATCTTGTAGCAGGTCAATCTTCCAGTGCCACACTGGGAATGATGGAACCATTGGTGAGCACCAGACTTTTGAAACAGTTGTCCTAGCACACCTGCTGGTCACCTATTGTGTCTTCCAAATAATGCCGGTAGAGATCTTACCCTCACCCATCTCCCTGAGTCTAAAAACGTCTTCTTAGTTTTACTGAAACCTTTACATTTTCAAATACTTCCTTCTTGTGTGTCTTTGGGTGGATACTAATCAAGGCAGAGAGTTTTAGACCTGTCTTTAGCAAAGAGGCTCCGAATCTTCTAACTGTCTGAATACAAGATAAAACAGAAAATACCTCTAAATGTTTTATTAGTTTGCTCCAATTTTTTCACACTTTTGCAGTCCTCAGTTCTTGGATGTGAAGTGTAATATATGATTTTTTTTCACAACATTACATAGATGCAAAGAGCTTGTGGGAATTTGAAGAACACGTTGTTACAATGTTGGTTAGGAAATATGAAGCTTAGTTGAGCATACTTGCTGGACAGATTGTTATAAAATGATGAATTTGACAAGTGTTGATGAGGATATGGAGAAAATGAAACTTGTGCACTGTTAGTGGGAATATAAATTAATGCAACCACATGGAAACCAGTAAGAAGTTTCCTCAAGAAACTATAAATAGGACTTTCTTATGATGGAAATGGAAAATCCAAAGGAAATGAAACGATGATTAGATTAAAGAAACATGCATCTTTGTGTTCATTTGCAGTATTGTTTGCAATAGCCAGGTCGTGGAAACAGCCTAAGTATCCATCAGCATACGAATGGATAAAAAAGATATAATATATACAGAGATGAAATGCTAGCCAACCTCAAAAAGGAATTCTGTTTTGTGTATAACATGGATAACCGTGAAAGGCAATATGTTAGGCAAAGTAAGTCCAACTCAGAAAGACAAATGCTACATGATCTGTTTAGATGTGGAAACTAAAGAGGCTGAACTCACAGAAATAGAGAGAAGAATTAAGACTAGGAAGGTCTGGACAGGAAATAGGAATTGGGGAGATATTGAGCACAAAATTACGATTATATAGGATGAGTAAGTTCAGGAAGTCTGTTGTCAGGTGGGCTTTTAGTCCAGTGGTTAAGAAACCCACATTCTGTTTAGTAGTGCTTTGTTTTGACACATGACTTCGGCTAATGTAGACCCTGGAAACAGTGGTGACGGCCCAAGTAATTGAATTCCAGTCACTCATTTGGAAGACACAACTTAGGTTCTCAACTCCTGGTTTTGGAATAACACAATCCTTTCATTCTGGCTTTCGGGACATGAATCAGCAGACTGCCTATCTGTATCACAACCTACTGACTATGCTTAATGTCAATATATTGTGTAATTGAAAATTGCTAAGAAAGTATATTTTAAGTGTTCTCATGACAAAAATGTACATGAAGTGACCCATAAATTAATAAGCTCAAGTAAGTCATTCCAAAGTGAAACATTTCAAAAATATTGCTGTATACCAAAATGTATATAATTTAGTGATTCCATTAAAAATAAATAAAAACATAAATCATGATATATGGATTTGCAATAAAGACTGCAGTTTGAATTTTGCCCCTTGCTACTTACCTAGCATGGGAAATAACTACTTTCTTTGTGTTCGTACGCCTTGTTCCTTTTTCCTCCATCTCACTCCTAATAGTTAGGTTAGATCTCCATGCTCTTTCACAGGGATAACAACAATCTGCTAAGTGCTACCATTCCAGGCTCAGGGCATTGCAATGTACTGTTCATCGTTGTGCCTGTTCTTCCAGCAAACTCCTTCTTATAAAGACTCCTCACTCAGAGGCAGATTTGGTAACTCCTTCCCCTTGCCTTCATTGTATACGGTCCACCTGTCTCCTGCAAAACTCATCATCATATGTTGCTCTCAATGTTTCCTGTCCCTATTTCTTGTGTGTAATAAATGATGAGCACCTATAGGTCACATTTTTAAAAATCTATCTGTATATTTTTTAGTGTTTATCACAAAATTAGGTCACAGGGAAGTTGTCTTATGAATGAATAATTGAGTAAAATTCTCTGAGTCTTACTTTTGAAATCTGTGAAATAGGAGTAATAATTCCCAATTTATACGTGTTTTTGAGATTCACATGATTTGAAGATAATAAAGCTCTTCATAAACTATAATACAGTATCAGAAAATGAAAGTATTATGTGTTTACCCACATTTCTATGATCTGATGTGTAGGGGGATTCCCTTACACATTCCTAAGTAGTGGAGAATCCAGGGCTTTTTACCTGCATTTTATCCACTAGAAATGAAAATGAAAGCAAAAATTTTAAAAAGCACAATTCTAAACTTAAAATTTAAATTAGTAATATAACCAGGGATTCTTCAAGTCATTGTAGTTTCTGTTTCAAGGCAGCTAAGTCTATTTAGGACTACTAACCTTACACATTCTCAGTAGTAGTTGATTTCTTCAGATGCCAGACAAACATAGCTTCATGTAAAATTGAGGTATTCGAGTTAGAAAAAGAATGACGTACAACAAGCTAATTCTGCTTGCTGAAATCATTCCCAGATCATACAGTAAATGTAAAACCAACAGCTCAGGATATGTGTGCATGCGTGCATGTGTGTGTGTGTTTCACATCACTGCTTCAACATCAGATGGATAGACACAGCTGGAGCTGGAGCACAGGCAAGCCATATTAATCTGAGCAGTGAGAGATCTCTGGACATCTTTGGGAGAAAATTGACTTAAATGTGAAATACCTGGTTAGATTATACTGACTTCCCTCTTAGGACTATTCTCTTCTGAGGTTATTTCTCAGGGCTCTATTAAGACTCTCATCCTCTCTTGGGACTATTTAAACTTCACATCATCAGGAAGTTATCCACCAGAGCTGTCATGTGATTCCAGTCCTCCTATGCTCCTTCAACTGTTTACTAATTCCATATTCTGCTTTAGTCCTCTAAAACATTCCTGACAGCAAAAACTCATGTCTGGAAACTAGAACCCCTTCTTTCTACAACAATTGATTTGTTCTCACAGTTTTCTTGGAATCTAGTCTTGTTTTTGCCTGTGTCTTCCTGTTTGGAAGTGGTGGTCATTAGCGAGGAGAGAACAGGCTTAATGTCACCTCTTCTGTTATGAATCAGTGATGTAAGCTTTATAGCCAACAGTATTTGTAACATCGCCTTAAAACCTACAGATTTAACTACCTCGACTCTTCCATTTAAACTGATTTCAGAATGAAATGTAGGGTTCAAAGTGAAGTTCAAGCTCTTCTCTTCTGCACATTTGCAAATACACAAAAACGGGTCTGTCATGTCTTGTCTGAAAGGCTACCTATTTACACAGCTCTATGCATCTCTTCACAGAACACCCATGAAGTCACACCTCATATTTCTGCTTTAAATATTCAATTTCTTGGCTTTAAATGTCCGTAAGAGTAGCTTGTCAAGACAGATCTATAACCTCGCACCCTGGTTCTGCAGGAGATCTTTCAAGTAATGCTGTAGGTGTAGAAAAGAAAGAGGGGAAGAGAGGGGAATGCCAAGTACATGCAGAACATATGGACCTAGTACAGGTTGTGAGAGGTAGATTAAAAAAAGAAATGGAATACAAGTTCTTATTCTCTGGATGAAGGAGACAGAAGCATAAACATTATCCACTCTGTCTTGGGTTCAGCTATTTTAACCTTGGTTTGCTTAGATGTTTGTATGAAAAACAGGAGCTGTCAATCTTGAGCATGAAACGACAGCAATAGCAAAGCATGTGCCTGTGCTGGTAAGAGTGTGGAGAGATAATGTGGGTGGCAGGGTAACAGTGTAAGACTGGTAGTAAAGAAGAAAGTCATGTCTTGTCCATAATCTTGTGACTCAATATACAAATTTCTAGGTAATCTGAAATCCCAGCAGCTAGCTCCCATGCTCCTTTCTGCAATGCATTTGTGATATTTACCTTTCTGATACTTGGGACTCAGGCCCTTTGATTTTTCATATTTGTGTTTGTTTTGGTCTCGAACAATTGCCTAGTAACTCCTGACCATTGATTTCTCGCACAAATTTCTTTGATCTGAAACTGTGTTGTGGGCACTCTTAAAAGTGCACTTTGAGCTGATGCAATGGCTGAACTGACTAGTCCTCTGCCTGCAAGCACCAGGATCCTGGCTGCTCTACTACCATTCCAGCTCCCTGCTGATGGCCTCAGAAAGCAGTGAAGGATGGCCTGAAGCCCTGGGACCCTGTAAATGTATGGGAGATCCAAAAGGCACTCCTCGCTTCAGATTGGCTTCAGCTGTTGTGGCCACTTGGCTAGTGAACCAATAGATAGCAGATCTTTCTCTCTGTCTCTCCTTCTTTCTGTAAATCTGCCTTTCCAATAAAAATTACCAAGCAAATGGAACCACCCTTGCCTTAGCCTGTTTACAGTGGTCACACTACCCTGGCCCTCTTGCTGTGAGAGACATTGTGGAAACCACCACAAAGTACAAATCTCTGTGAAAGAGTTGAACAGGCTTGAATTTGAGTTCCATTTCTATTTTTTTTTTAAGCATGGTGAGATCTCATTGAATTTCAGTTTCTTCATCCGTCAAATGGAAGTTGTCTCATAGCATTATCTTTCTTTCAGTTTTTTTCTATTTTAATTTTTGATTAATTTTTAGCATATTCACTATGACTTAAAGATGTACTTCTAAAAACATAATGACCTTCCCTTCCTTCCTCTTGGGGTAAAATTAATGAATTAATTAAAACCATGTAAAGTGCTTAGTTTAACACTCTGTAAGCATTTGACATTTTAACTGGCTTTATAATATTGATAAAGATTCTATCAATGATACATTTGTCTTGAAATTTTTCCTTGTGATCTGAAATATATTTGTTCTGTCCTAAACAGTGTGTGACTAATAGAAAGACAGGAAATGAGATTCAGTCCACTCATTGAACAAGCTTTTACTTTAAAATATTGGTTTCATGGTCAAATACTGTCTTACATTCCTGCCTCCTACTTCCTTTGTTTCAACCTTCCACAAACATTTATTGTTTGCAATATTGGATCAGAAAAAAATATTTTCTTAGGTTCTAGGAGAATAGTCTAAGACCGAAAGATGTGTTTCCTTCCAACACATAGATTATGATACAGGAAAAAGACAGATATCAGGAATAGTCAGAGATTTTTAGCCATGGATAAGTTCTGGGTGTGATAGTGGTTCCCATGGGACATGGGACTCTGCAGGACCAGGGAGATGAGAATGTTATAAACCTTCATTTATGAGATAAGATCTCAAAAGTCAGATGACTTGGTTGCCATTGAAGTCAGTGATACTTTCATCATTCTGTCCCTAGGCAAGGCTGGCATTTTAACTTTACATATACCTATAGATATATTATATATGTAAATATATAAAGACATAACATATTTGTGTAAAGGGAATTCATTTCATGTATTCCACATACACAGATTTAAGAGCGTAATGAATACTTTCCAACCTGCCCTTCCTCCCCAGCTCATGGCTGCCCGTTCTTTTTCTTTTCTCATTGCTCTTTGAATTATTAGAATGATATTCTTTCATTTTACTTTATAATCACAAGCTTAACTCTCCAGCAAATAAAAAAGTCAACAAGTACTTAGTAGCAAAAAGAAAAAAGAGAGAAAGAAAAAAACCCACTGCTCCTTAAGAGTATAGGCAAGGTTGGGCCCGGTGTGGTGGCACAAGTGGTTAAGGTCCTCGCCTTGCATGCCCGGGATCCCATATGGGCGCCGGTTCTAATCCCGGCAGCCCCACTTCCCATCCAGCTCCCTGCCTGTGGCCCGGGAAAGCAGTCGAGGACGGCCCAAAGCTTTGGGACCCTGCACCCGTGTGGGAGACCCAGAAGAGGCTCCTGGCTTTGGACCGGCATAGCATCAGCCGTTGCGCTCACTTCGGGAGTGTATCATCGGATGGAAGATCTTCCTCTCTGCCTCTCCTCTCTGTATATCCGCCTTTCTAATAAAAAAATAATAAAAATAAATCTTTAAAAAAAAAAGAGTATAGGCAAGGTTAATAAACAATAATGAACCTCAAAATGTTAATTTTAATCATACATATCATATTTTTTCTACTCTGTATATCAGTTACCACAAATTAGGGAAAACGTGATATTTGTCTTTTCAGGGTGCATTTTTTTCACCAAACATAATGGTCTCCCACTGCATCTATTTTGTCGAAAAAAAATAGTATTTCATTCATTTTTATGATTAAGTAATATTCCATTGTGTGTATATAGTACAATTTATTTACCCAGCCATCAGTTGATGGACATTTGGGCTGATTCCATATTTTAGCTATTGTGAGTTCATCTGCTATGAAAATGGGGGTATAGATAACTTTCATATGCTGATTTTATTTCCTTTGGGTGATGGCTGAGTCATATAACGGATCTGTTTTTTGGATTGCTAAGCAGTGTCTACACCATCTTCCGTAATGGTTTTGCTAGTTTACAATCCCACCAGCAGTGTACACATCCTTTCCAGTTTTAGTTATGATCATTAGATAATGAGATTAAAATTTTCTAGTGAGCTAGAAAATAAACCCATGCACTTCCAACTTTTGTTAAAGTCTCAAAATGATTTTTTATTGAAATAGTTGAATATGATGGCTATTAAAAAGGAACATGTATGCATAAAGGGACATACATGAATAAAGCATCAAGACTTGAATATACAAATGGTAATTCATAGGTAAGTCTAGAATTAAGCAGTTAGTTTGTATATAATCCCAAGACAAAAGCCAGTATATGTATATGTCTATATGTAGATAGATAACTTTAAAACTTTTCAAATTGTATCTGCAACATTTTTGTGTGCATCTAATAACTTATAGTTGTTATAGTCATAATGTTGCCCAATGAATTTTTAATTCTCATAGGAACCCTGCAAGAAGGGTCTTCCTTCCAGCCTTTTTCACATGTTAAAAAGTGCAGAAGCAGAAAGGTTAAGAAATTGCCTAAATTCACATATGGTGATGATATTCATAGTCAAGGCTACAACTGATTTAAAAAAAACTCTCAATTGGGCATAAATGATCTGAATATTTGCATAAAGGCATAAAAATGATGTTCACCTATCTACAGAACATTTTAATTTTACAATTGCTGCAAGCCTAACAGTCATTATAATAATTACAATTTAACCCATAAAAATCTAGTGATATGCTTTGAATCACAAATTGGGTAGAGTCAATCCTTCATGTTTTTGCCTTAGATTTGTTTTTCTTGGAATTTTTTCCTCCTATGTTATAGCTTAAGATAACAGGTTATATTATTGGTTGTTTGGTATGCTACAAACAGGTATATCTTTTTTTTAAAAAAGATTTATTTATTTTTATTGCAAAGTCAGATATACAGAAAAGAAGAGAGACAGAGAGAAATATCTTCTATTCGATGATTCACTCCCCAGGTGATCATAATGGCCGGTGCTGCACCAGTCCAAAGCCAGGAGTCAAGAACTTCCTCCAGGTCTCACACACGGTTGCAGGGTCCCAAGACTTTTGGCTGTCCTCAACTGCTTTTCCAGGTCACAAGCAGGGAGGGAAAGTGGAGCTGCCAGGATTAGAACCGGCACCCGTGTGGGATCCCAGCACGTTCAAGTTGAAAACTTTAGCCACTAGGTCACTGTGCCGGGACCCGGGCATATCTGTTTTTATTTTCAAGATTGTAGTTTTACTGTTATTTATTCATTAGAAGCTCTTCTTGCAACATAGAAACTTGCCAAACAGCTTTCTCAGTGTGTCAGCAAGGGAAGCAATCATCTTTTTTCAACACTTAATTAATCTTCTCTTTTTTGTATTGCTTTCCCCAGGGCACTTGTTTTCCTAGGCATCTGGGGTCAAATCTCTGTGATTTTTTTCTCTTCTTTTACATTCAGGCATGTATATTTAATCATGAGAATGGGCTTTTTAATACCAAATAGCAATTGACATGCACTAACAGCCTTCAGTACAGTCCCCTATGGTATTATTGATTCCATTTTATTGATATGAAAACTAGGGCTTCAAACAAACCAGAAGCTGGAAAACAGGATATTAAACCATTATAATGATGAAATTAACATTTATGTTGATTAACAACTGTATATTAACCTATAGAGGCAAGGTTTAGATTCCGCAATGTCTCCAGAACCCAAATTTTCAAGCAATGTCTTCTACCACATCTCCATTTTCCTACTTATTCAAATGTTATATCCCCTCTGGAAAGCCTTGGTCACTCATTTAGGTTTTTAAATACTCTTTGAATACAGGATGCTATGTAGCAAAAATGCTGCACTCATACACAAGGTTCCCTACCTTCATATAAGACTTCAAATATGTAAGATGTTTTCCATCTTCATTTCAACTTTACTGACAATTTTCCAGCACATCTAAAATAATGACATAATATCTCCATTTATTATTTGTGTTGGGGACTCTTAGGACCAACTTCAGTTTTAATCATTTGTTAAGAAGGATTACCGGACTCAAAATATAATCATAATTACAGCCAAGATTTATTACAGCAAAGGATACACAGCAAAAACAAGATGGACACTGGGCAAAATCCAAAGGAGACAACACAGGCTTCTCTCAGTCCTCTCCCAATGGAGTCACACAGGAAGGGCTTAATCCTACCAGTCATGGACTATGACAGCAGGTAGGAAACGCTGCCTACCAGGGAAGCTCATTAGAGCCTTGGCACCCAGGGTTTCTATTGGGGGTTGATCACATAGGCACCCTCTGCCTAGCATGTAACAAAATGACAGGCTAGGGATTCCTTGCTTACCCTGTATGAGAATGATAAACCCAGGTGTTCTGCCTGAACGTCACTACTATACAAGCAGCTTAGGCACCATGACCCATTCTTACCGATTCTGGAAATGGTGAGAATCGTTGTGTGTTAAATCATTTTATGTGTTATCGTGGAGGGAATGTTCAGATGAGGTTAACATTTAAATTGGTGAACTTTTGAGTATTAAACTGCCCTTTGTATTGTGGATGGAACCTCAATCAATCTAGAACAGAGACCAGCCTGCCAGAGCAAGAAGGAATTCTAAAAGAGACTATTTTGGGCCTTGTATTGAGTGTCTTCCTGCCACCCCATCAGGCATATTTTGCACTCATCATCAATGACTCATAATCCTGTGAGCCTATTCCTAACAATAAATCTCTGTCTACATATAAATACGTCTCATCAATTCTGTTTCCCTGAAGACCCTGACTAATGTGCCTCTTAAAATCCCACATGCCGACCAAGGGCCAGTCTTGTACACAGGACTTCTTGAGGACAGCAGCCTTGGCTCTGCCTTGTTCATTCTTTTCTACATGTGACTGAAGCCACACGGCGATTATGCCATACCACAGCAGAACTCATCAATAATGAAAAGCTACAGGTAAAGGCAGAGCAAGGGGAGAGGCACCGTGGTAGTGATGAAGTGACAGCAACAGACATTGAGACTAGAATGGTGACTTCTCTGTGACAAGGATGAATCCAATAGAACATGGGAAATGTCTGTGGCTTTGAGAGCAGGATTAAAGATGGCCAGAAATCCCTCTGCCACTCCTTTTATGAAGATACAGACTCTATTTTCCGTATTCTTGGATCTAGGCTGGTTATTATTGGCTAAAACTAACAAAACACTGCAGATGTGACATTGTGGCTATTCTAAGCATAAGCCTTAAAACAGTGCTTTCAGAAGTCCTGAGTCCCCATGCAATAATATTTGGTGACTGTGCTGAAGAAGCACTGGCTAGGGGGCAGAGGTGCGTGTGTCTGTGTGTACAAAAAGATACCCCATCAGACCCATTTCTTCCAAGTTAACCAGCTGAAGTGGCACATGCGTGAGTGAAGTCATTCAGTATCTTCTGGGAGTCATCCCAGCCAAGACTCTAAATAATGGTGCTTGCATGAGTGACTCCAGGCAGGACCAGCAGAAGAAATATACTACTGAGCCCCACCCAGACTACAGAACCCTGAACAGATAATGAAACATTGCAAATTGAAACCACCAAGTTTTGGCATGCTTTATTTCATAGTAATCGATAACTGATATGGTGAAACTGTTAGAACAGTCAGGGAACAGCTTCTCTACAGTGGTGAAGCACTGAGCAAAAAATGAGAAAATATGACTCCCTGGAATTTGACACAAGCTTCTTTCTTTTAGTTTCCACTGTTTCACAACACTGACATGTGTCACTTAACAAGGAAAACAGCCTGTACCCTTCTGAATTAGGCCATATTCTAGAATCTTTTCCAGACCTTCCCAAGCCTCAAACTGAAGTTTGTGAACAGTTGAGATCTCATACACAATGAGTCATGTTTGTCTTCTGAGTGCCGATTGCCTTAGTGGGGATCTTAGATCATCATAATCCCATACCCTCAAGCTCAATTTTTTTTTTTTACTTGAGATTCCAAACGCCAATGTATAACCTCATCTCTAGCAAAGATTCTCAACAAATATACATGTGCCAAACACACATTCACTAAGTCAAAAAATATAATAAATACCCCCAAGTCTGACTGATTTTTATGGACAGAATTTACGGGCCATTTGAGTGTATTAGCAATTGCTGCAAGTGTTCTCATGTATCTTTTATGGATGATGAAACTGTGGGGAGAGAAAGAGGAAAGTGTACATGAGAAAAAAAAAAAGAGCCCAGGAAGCATCAGAGCCAAGAAGAAAATATTGAAGACAGGATCATAATTTAGGGCTTCTGCATCTCTTTTAGGACTTTTTCCACTAAAGGCAACAAATACATATATTTGCATATATGTGCATATTTTAGATATTTGCATATTTTTCTATTGTGAAAAGCATAGGTATAGCTTCTCTTTGTTTAACCTTAAGTAAAACATCACTATTCCACCCAGGATCTTGATTAACTTCTTATGAGCAGTCACAGGCATCTGTTAGAAAAAAAAAGTCTGGTAAGAAATAATCTCCCAAAGGACCATGCATTAAGTAAGAATGAGTAAACCCAGCCAGTCGAGGGTGAGGGGAGCTCTCTGCTGATAATCTCAGAAGAAAGAATTGCCCAACTTTGAAATATGGCATTTTTCTAGGCCACCTCATTTCATCTGGTGTATAAAAAATGAGCACTCTCCAATACAGTAATTTATTTAAAAACGAATGGATGCACAGCTAGGAGGTAGTCTAAAATCTAACCCTAGGGCAAGTAAAATCTACAGTTGTATTTTTAGTCAATAAATTTGTTTATAGTATGTGGAGAATTCATCTGTCCATTCATTCATCCATCCAACAAGCAAAATGTTAATTGAACACCGGCTACACATAAAACCCTAAGAAGTCACCAGTGGTAGAGATTATACTTCTTGCTCTCTGGGGATTGTTTTTATAGCCTCGTAAAGGAGATAAGATGAGAAGCGAACACAAAGCACTATGATCAAGGTAGTAAATGAATAAGCACCACAGGAAAGAAAAATAAAGTGAGATGAAAGTTCAGAAAATGGAGATATCACTTCTGGCCAAAAAGAAATATAGAGTAGAAAGGTTTCTTAAAAGTATAATCTATCACCTTCCAATTCCTAGTTTAAAAGCCTCACATGGTTATTAGCCATACGACCTTGGGCCAGCCATAAATTTCATGTGTCTTAGTTTGCTTATCTTTTAAAAGGAAGGTTGGACTAAATGATCTTGAAGGTCCTTTCCACTCTAACATACTGGGATATGTAATTTTTCATGAGAAGGCCTTGCTAAATATGTGACAATCTATTCTTCATACAACCAGAGACACTCTTTAAATCTAAATAAGATCATGCTACCCATCACTTCGAACCCTTTCACGGCTGCATTTCAAAGAAAACCCCAATCTCTTTTTGATGCCACACAAGCTTCTACAGCATATGTACGGCTCTCTAGCTAACTTCATCTCTCTCCTCCCAAGTTCCATGTCTCTTCGTCTTGGTTCTGCTCTTCCACACAGGATCTTTTCCTTTTCTTGAAGCAGCACTTAGGATATTTACACATTATGTTCCCTGGGCTGGGAATGTTTTTCTTCTCTTAAAAAGTGTGTGTGTGTGTGATTTTTATGAAAATAATAACAGCATTTGGTTTAACAGAATATAAGTGATACTGCAGAATCATAAAACAAACCCAAGGGATGGGACTTTTGGGAAAAGCAGGCATCTTATGTTGTAATTAATAAACGTACTTAAACTCTCCTATCCGTGTACTTTGATTCCCCAGGATTCTTGGCAGGGTAAAGAAGGGACAATTCATGCATTTAGATAGGATGGAGAAATGAGCACAATGCTACTGGTACATGTGCTTCCAATGGATGAGACTTTCTGGGTTGTTAGGTGTTGGAACTTGGCTTATTTCACATTGGTGTTCCATTTATTAGTAGTTAGTATCCAGCGGGGGATGGGATTGAGGAGGGGGATAGCTTGAGACCTGGGGATTTAAAGTTCCAGCAGCCTTTTGGCTGCTGGTGGGTGCCAGGCCAGGATTGTCTCCATGTTTGGAGCCCCGATTCCAGCCACTGCGTCCACATGGTGACCCGTCCATGGGCGGCTAGTGCGCCATTCTGCACCAGGCTCTGCCTGCTGGCCTCCCAATGGCCTGCTCTGGGGTTTTGGGCTTTGAATTGCTGCTTAGGTAGCGCCATGTCAAGCCCACTGTACTTCTGGGATGTCAATCAATCCTAAAGAAGCCCAATGAGAGAGTAACTTTTCCTTTGAAGGCTAGCAAAGGTAATGAAACCTGGTAGGTTAGAGGAGAGGGACCAGATAATCTTTATGGACAAGACTGATATACCAAACTCCTTTAAATACTGTGTAGTACTTGTAATCACTGAACACGAGTCCATGCAAAAGCTAAGGCTCAGATCTTGTCTAGCAGGATCATATCCTATTACCTAACATGTTGATGGATCAGGAAATGAGTCATATTAAGCAGCACATGAGAGAACCATATCTGGGGTAGATTTTGTGGGGGATGTGTGGGCCAAATCTCGTGGAAATACTAGCCCCACTGGTTAGCTGAAGAGTTGAAAGGATGATGGAGTAAACTAGGTGTGACCAACGAGCCTGCCATCACTCACAGGTAAAGGAACCCACAACAGTCTGGACTGGTCAAGGCAGCAGCACCCGAATGTGCATCCTGAATAGGGTGTGGGGTAGGCCGGGCTGCAACGTTCACCAGCTCATGAAAGGCCAATAGGAAGCCTAGACTATGCCAGACACTGGCCTAAAACCCAATGGCATGTATGAGAACTGGGTCTGGGAGTGGGTTGAGTGGAGGAATTTGAGAAACTCCCCTGGCGGGTCATAGCTCTCGCTGGGGAACACATGGTCCAGACCTGGGGGTTGGACAAGCTGGGCAAAGTAGCTCCAATGACTGGCTAATGATTGGTAATGGAATGCGGTGGACCGGGCAGGACTGAGCAAATCTTAGCCCACAAGCAAAATTAGAAATCAGGATGAAGCACAGGTCATGCTGAGCTAGGCTCTTGCACCTACTGGTCTGCGTGAGCCTGGAACGCTAAGCCACAGTATGTAAGGCAAGGGCTGGGACAGGTGAGGAGCTGTGCCAAGCTGAATTAGAGCAACCACTGGCATTTGCATGATCTACGGTTGGGAACAGGCCTGGTTGGGGAGCTAAGAGGGCGGAGGTTCCCACCAAGGAGCAGGGGCTGGAATGGGGGCTGCATTCTAATCAGGATGCAGTTGTAGTCTCCCTTGGCACAAGTGTGGACTGGGACTGGATGCACCAAGCTGGACTAGACTCCAACATCTTCTGGGACCAGAGCAGATGTAGGACAGACTAGGCTAGGTCTCAGCCCCTACTGAGCTATGTGTGAGCTGTATGTGGGTATGGATGAGCCATGGTTGGGCTGAAACATCCAACAGTAAGAACCAGATTGGGTTTAAGGCCAGTCAGGAAAAGCCACTGTTCCTGCTAAGACAGGAGGTAAACTGAATAGGGCTGGCTCATGGACCCCCTGGTATGAATGAAATCTGGCATTAGGAGAGGTTCTGATGGAAGAGCCTTGGCAATTCCTCTGGCAGGACACAGACCCTGCAGGTAAGTGCAAGAAGCATGAAAGGGAACAGCCCAGAACAGGCCATGGAAAGTTTCCCACTGGCATATATTTGGTATGGGTCAGGGGCAGACCAGTTCACATCATCCACTGGAGAATCCAAGCACCAGAACAGAGTGTGGGTTGAGCCAGGTTTGGTCACGACATAAAACCAGTACACATTATGGAATGCCAAGGTGAGGTTACCTGTACCGGATGTGACCCAGCGTCCAACCAGCACATGTGAGAACCAGGAAGGTGGGGCAGAGCCAGCAGGGAGAATATGGGGGAACTCTCCTGCTGGACGGCTACTCCCACTGGAGAGCGTGAACTGGGATGGGTGCAGACCAGACTAGGCAGGGCTACAACACCTCTGTGCCTCACGTGAGCTAGATTAGAGAAAAGCCAGACTGGACTGACTCTTCCTACTGGTGCAAGCATAAATCAGAGTGTGTGAGGGTTGGTTGGGCTTTGCCACAGTATCAACTGGCAGAAGCTGGCACAGGGGGCTAATTCTGTCAAGTTAAACTGCAGAACCACCTGGAGAGTGCATGATACAGGAGTGGGAGTGGCCTACAAGGGAAATAGTGGGTTATCACCCGCCACTCGAGGGCATGAAAACCAGGACAGGGGCTGGGGTGGCTAGACAGAAAGGCACCCAACAGCATGTGTGTGGGCTGGAGAGTCGGGCTCATTGGGTTGAACTAGACTTCAATGTCCGTTGGCATGTATGAGAGCTGAATGGGATGTGGGACAGACTGGACTAGTTTGCTGCACATACTGGCAAACTAGGATAGGGGGTGGGCCTGGTGGGGGTTACAGTGGGTCGCTCTGATTAGCCTGCAGCTCCCACTGGTTTATGTGAGGGCCGAGTGTGTGCTAGGCAGAATCAGGCTGGACTGCAACGTTTACATGGAAGACAGCACTGGAAACAGAACCGACCCAGCAATTGCAACTACTAGCTGATTGCAGCAATAGACTGTGCTGGGCCCTGTACTTGCTAGCACACACAAGGATCTGGTCTGGGAACACCTCAGACAAAGTCTCTTTGGAGATCTTCCCAATCGAAATGCCAGACTCAGAACCCTAACCATGAAAAGACAGAGGACAATCAATCACCTCAGCCATATGCTGGCAGTGAAAAACTGTGCAAACGGAGACTCTAAGATGGACTATGTCAATCAGTGGATTCTTCAACAACTTCATCGTGCTTGGAGTGGTGAGATTGGCAGCAATTCATAACTGTTGAACTATCAAAACCACTTGAGCAAGACCCTCGGAGCAAGCCCCACATCAGGGACATGGGGTGGGTGGGAGACTGAGTGGGGCTTCTTCCTTAAAATCCCCCTTTTACCTCAGATGCATGAAGGAAACAATGTGGAAATAGTAGTCTTACCCACTTTCCTGTAGCCCTTGAACTTTTTTTTACCCTAATTAACTATGTAAAGATTGTCAAAAATATAATAAGAAAATGGAAAAAGAAATTTTAAAAAAAGTAGTTAGTATCCAATGGCCTTAGTTTTGCTAACTCTTGCTTCTATGTTTTATTTTTTTAAAAGCTCACTTTTTTGGTGACAATTCTCATACCCACTGTTCTGTTTGTCCTTCTAAGTTTCTCGTATTCAGCTTTTTCAAACTCAGTTTTAGAAGGATTTGTGAAATGTTTTACGGAATATATTGTATCTTCTGAGTTTAGCTGCAGTTTTTCTTGCCTGATCTCGTCTTAGCACTTTGCATTCTTTGGGGATCAGGTTATGAGTGAGTGATGGATTTCACCCATCATACCATGGTTAAATAGACTTCGGAAGACTTATTAGGGAAATGCCCTGCATGTTTCCTTCAAAATATTTCATTTAATTTCAAACTACAGCCTTATTTCTTAACTTACTCATTTTGAATACATTGTCTAGTTTGAGGTCCATATTTCTTACCAGAACACAAGCTCAGGACAGTCATGAACTTTGCCTGTTTTCTCCAACTAATTTATGCTGAAAACTTAGCTCAGTGTGTTGGTAGGTGGGATTTGGACACCAGACAGACTGTCTAAAATGCTAGTTCATCTAGTGCTAATTGTATGGCCCTAAGTATTTCATTAGACCTCTTGATATCTTGGTTATCACAGAAATGATACTATTGTATGGGATGATAGCCTCAGCCCAGTCCTAGTATAAAGGAAATGTTTTAGCAGTTGGATTGCTCTCACCACCATCAATAATAGTCAGGATTTTTTCCCCCTGAATCTTTCTGGCAATGTAGCCTTGGACAATTGAGCTTTATATTTTATTTCTAACAGGCTGAGCTATGAAATTGAATTATTCCATATTGCGAGAATTCATTAATCACAATTTTGCCAATGGCTAGCTCTGGAGAAGTCTTCTCACCACAACTCTAGTATCTCAAGCCACATACAAACCCTTAGGATTGTAGGTCTTTTCAGTGCCTTGCAAGGATGGTGTTTCACAGTTTTGTATGCTGTTTTGCAAACCTAATCTACACAACAGTGTGACGGGCTGGCAGAAGTCATCTTCCAAGTTACTCTTCACTGATGCCCAGCTCCTGGTGTTCACCCACATTGCTGTGTCCCTTCACAGTGAATAGAGCCAACTGATAGAATAAGTAGAGATTTTCAGAAATGACAAACTACAATTTCTAACACTAGACCATGAAAAACACCAAGACCTCCATTTTTCTTCTTCTTGCATCCCTCTTACTTGAAGAAGCCACATGCTGTGTCATAAACATTCAGGCAGTGCCATTCAGGTAATGGACAGCAGAAATGTCCATGTAATGAGGAACTGAGGTCTCCTGCCAACAGTCTACTTTGCCACCCATGGGATGGAGCCACTTTCAAGGGACTGACAATAACCAACACTGTGACTACAACCTTCTAAGGGACCCTAAGCCAGGACCACACAGCTAAACCTATCTCAAATATCTCCTCGGAATCTGAGTGTCCTCATCATGCATGTGTAATGTTTTCACCTTCCAAATTTGAGGATTAATTATCAGCTAGAACAGAGTGTTCTTTGAGAATGAAATTATAGCTCCTCTTTGTTCTTTTTCCATTTCCAGCTTATTGTCATGGTGTGAATGCATTCCCCTTAAATGCATATATGAAATTTAATCAGTGATATGATGGGGTTAAGAGGTGGCAAACATTTGGAGGTGGTTAGGTTCTGAAGCCTCCTCCTTCAGAAGAGAATTAATATCCTTAGAACAGGCTTGTGGGTCTTGTTTGTCTCTGCCACCGTGTGTGGATGCAGAAGCAAGAAGTAGGTATCCCCTCGGAAGCAGAAAGCAAGCTCTTAGTAGCACTGATTCTGCTGGCCCTTTGAACTCAGATTTCTCAGCTTCCAGAACTGTAAGTAATGCATATCTTATGTTTACAAACTACCTAGCTTAATGTATTTGTTACTGCAGTAGGAATAGACTGTGATACCTATTCAGGCTTTAATGTGAGATTCCTGGAATACTCGGGCTCACTTGAGAGTCTGGTAAGTTTCATGATCCTTCCCTTACACAGTTACCTTCCTAAATCCTAACAGGAATGTGCAATGAGTCCACAGAGTTTAATGGACAATAAAATTAGTGAAAGAGCAGTTGTTAACTGCCATCAGCCAGGAACACTGTCCTCTGTTGTACTTTCCCTTGTACCCAGTCCTGTAACAGTAGCTGTGGACATTTTTTTGGCACTTCACTGAGGGAAAGTTAAATTTGAGTTTAGTATGATAAACATTCATAATCACATCCACATAGATTAAGTATTTTTTGGCCTTCTTGATGTTGGCATGGCTTCTAGCAACACTCCTATCATCTACTGCACTGACACAAAAGGGAAAGACCAGGAATCCTGTTGGGAAAATATATCCTTTGACATGCTAGCTTTCAGGAGCATGAGATGCAGAGGAAAAAAGAAAAATGGAAATCTATAAAACCAAAAATATTTCTTCCAATATTCAGATGTGAAAACTTTTGAAACAAAAGCTCAATATCTAATTAAAACTACCAATTATTTTTTTGCTTGTTCATGCCAGAATAAAGACTGAATTATTTTTCTGCTCATGCTATCAAAAATTATATTGCCAAGTCATCTTCTTTTTTTAAGGGATCTATTAATTCACTCGAAAGGCACAGTTACAGAGAAAGGAGCAGAGACAGAGAGAGAGAGATCGTCCATCCACTGTTTGACTCTCCAAATGGCTATAACGCAGCTAGTACTGGGTCAGGCCGATGCAAGGAACCAGAAGCTTCTTCCTGGTCTCCTATGTGGGTGCAGGAGCCCAAGGTCCTGGGCCATCTGCTGCTTTACTTTGTATATTAGCAGAGAATTGGATCAGAAGTGGAGTGGGCAGGAGTCGATGATGTCATATAACAGATAGCGTCTTAACCTGATACACCACAGTGCTAACTCTACCAAGTCATTTTCAGAAAAAGAAAGGAATGATCAAAAAAGTGAAGAAAGTATTAGGAAAATACATGTAGAGGATCAGGCAGGATAGAAGTGCATTAGGCAGTGAACACAGCTCTACCATTTTCTGACTTTTGTGTTGTTTGGGGGTATTTGTCCATTTAAAAAATATATAGTGTATTATTTTTCCTTCTACGTACTCATCTTAAAATATAGTTTTGCATTTATGATTTTGTCAAAAGAGAGATTATGGCCTAGGATTCCTAGTTTAACTCCTGCTACTTCCATTTCGCCCTCCCAAAGAGTCTGACAGAGTTTCTTCCTTTGTGTAGGCCAAGCCTCTGACTTTGGCTTTAAGCTAAGATGTTCTCTTCACTGCATTTACAGCCTTTTCTGCAACTCTCCTAAGGAAGCTCTGGCTTCTTTTCTCTTGGCTCAGCATCCTTAGTTTACCAAGTTCAGACTTACATCTCAAATAGCAACTATGGAGTCCTCTCTCCATAGTTCATGTCCTTTTTCTCTGTGTAAGTCTCACCCTGAGACAAGGCAGGACCTTCCATGCTGCTGCTATTTTTAATCAGATTCCTGCAGTAAGAGCAGGAAACACTCATAAGTATGCACATAATCAATGCATATTGGTGTATAAATGAATATCTGTAGTCATGAAATTAATCTTCACTTGCATGATCAGTCTTTATTTACCATTCCAAGTCTTATAGCTCCAACTAGACAGATTGTCTTCAACTGAATCAGTTTATGAGCAAGACTGCTTTCACCGTAGGGATAGCCTCTTTGTTTTTCCATTGTTGAACTTTTATGCCCCATGTTTCTTGTCTTTTCCTTTTCCTGCCTTTCCCCCCACCCCAGCTTCTCACTAAAACATACACAAACTTTTATACTCATATGCACTGTGCACTGGATGTATTGGTTGTGAATTGCCTGAGACTTATGGTTAGAGTTATTTTATTTACTGCTTAAACTTGCTGGCTATGTTGCTGTGAAATCTGGCAAACTGGTGAGAAAGGAGGAAATCCCAGAGTCAGGGATAAGCAATGCCCTTGTGAAGGTAGGAAAGGTCCTCGTCCAGGTGACCATTTGTACAAGATGAGAGACCCTGTTCTTAAAATGGGCCTCAGGAGAGAAAATGCATGACGAAGAATAAAGGTCTTAGTTTTCTTATTGGTTAACAGGAAGGATGCCTTATTTTCTCAGTAATAATGCACTTCCTTCATTGAGATAAGTGACCTCAGTTTTATTTTCTTGCAAACTAGATTATAACCCTCTAAAATGAAACACCTCACCCTATGATATTTTCATGGAATGGAGTGGACAGCTGTTGTATTTGCCTGTCCAGTATCCATTACCTGTTACGCTGGTAACAGTTGGCTGGGTTTATAGTCTGGGGGTTCACTCCGTGCCTGGATCCATGGGTAGGCCCAGGACTCAAGCTGTGTCAGACGATCTCACCCTAGAAATAAAATGAGTAAAATGCACACAAAAGAATGGTTGTAATTCCTTTTTCCCAACACCAACACTCTGAAAAAAATGTTCATTTGTTCCTGGCTCCAGATTTTTACAGGGCTTCAAGTCCCTGTTATAAATTCTGGTTATTCTGTTATCTTTCGTTTCATAAACTACTTCTCTTCTGTTGTCTGCAATCCATCTGTAGATGTCTTAATTGTGGTCTCTCCTTGCCCTGTAGTTCCCATACTACTTTCCTTTATACTCTATATCTTTAATACACTCATTCATTTGATCTTTAATAGAACAAAGGTTATCCAGGTCTAAGTGATCATAAGGCAGGGCTTCCAGCCTATCCTGTTGGTGGTATGACCAGCCCTGTAGATGGCACAAAATAATCATTACCCAGGCCACCTCTGGATACCATGGGCAAGGCAGTGAAAGAAGAAAACCCATAACTAGCGCTATACCCATATGCCAGCTTGAAGAAGACACAAAGAATGGGTTGTTATTCATTCTATCCTTGCAAAATTATGGGTTCTTTCTCTTGATATGGGATTATAGCAGTAGCCTAGAAGTATGATAGAAGGGGAGGAAAGATGAGAAATGCAAGGCTCATACCAGTATCTAAAAAGACTATAATCTGAATGCAGACTCAGATCGCAGTTCTTTCCTAAGATGTCCACCTGAATTGGAACTTGGTAGCACTCAATAAATATTTCTTAAATATGTGAATGAATTAAATTCCCACAAAGGCAGTTTCTTGGGTGGCAGTGCTTATTTAGATCTTACGTGTTTATTGAAAACCTAGATAATTGAATGTGTACCACGTAATAAAAACTAAAGGCATTTAGAAAAGCAAATTTTACATAAGGTTTTTCTTATTCTAGAAACCCTAGAGAACTCAACAGTGTAACTACATCTTAGAAAAAAGCACTATTGCTGGATCACATGGTGAGCAGATTTTCAGTTGTTTGAGTGTTCTCCATACTGATTTCCACAGAGGCTGTACCAACCTGCAGCCCCACCAACATTGGAGAAGGGTTCCCTTTTCCCCACATCCTCGCCAGCAAGTGTTGTTGGTGGTTTTTTGTATGTGAGCCATTCTTAGAGGCGTTAGGTGGTACCTCAGTGATGTCTTAATTTGGATTTCCCTTATTGCCAGAGAGCTTGAGCATTTTTTCGTATGTTTGCTTGTCATTTGAGTTGATTGCTTTGTAAAGTATCTGCCCATTTCTCGTGCCCATTTCTTGAGTGGTTTTTTTAGGAATATATCCAAAACACTTGTTACATGAGAAACCAACATGCACCACCATGCTCATAGCAGCACAATCAATAATTGCAAAAGCTTGGAAGCAACTGAAATGCCCATCAACAAAAGATTGGATATGAAAGCTATGGTTTATCTATTCCATGGAATACTAGTCAGCTATTACAAAAAATGAGATGCATTTCTTCATGACCAAATCAGCCCAATTGGAAACCATTATGCTAAGGTAAATGAGCTAATCCCAAAAGGCTAGATACCACATGTTTGCCTTAATTTAAGATGAAATTATGTCAATCTGAAAAATAGTACCTGTAAATTGTAATATTATTACAACCTCAAACAGCCTGTATCACATGCAATAAGATATTGTGATGCAACCAATGAACCAATAATCAATGAAAGACAGACTGCTTATGATCTACATCAAAGAACTGAAAAGCCTGATATGCTTTTAATACCCTATGTTATTGCATAATGGGTTGGGAGAGCAGAGAAATCTTCCACCTTCTTAGAGTATGTGAGGAAGATCTTAAGTATAACCTATCAAGATTGTAACAGGTAACTTATAGACAACAGACTCGAATCTGCATTACACGTTAGCAAAAAATATAAAGACATACAGTGGGATCCAAGAGTAATCCTGACAGCCTCTTAACAGGAGGTCATGTGCACAGAGCAGGGGGGGACCCCAGAGTGGAGCAAGAGGACAGAAGGAGGCTTGTATCCCGACTGTGGAGACTCCTGGATCCTCACCAAGGACTGTCAGTATGGGCACCATACTGACTATGTCCCAACTGCCAAGGAGACCACGCAGAATTGGAGTGCCCTCATAGGCTGAGAACTCTGAGGTCATCCATTCCCTATCGGGTCTCCCACATGGTATGGAAGAGGCCCAGATCCTTCTTCACAGGATCTAATGTTATCGGAACAACAGCCAGGAGGCCTGGGTGGTCCTCAGAAACAGAAGAACAGTAAACTTTCTTAGGGAATTGGGAAAGGAGCTTTATCTGGTCCTTCCTTAGTTCTAAATTTGGCTCCCCACCCTCTCTTGCAATGACCATCAGGGTCACTCCGGAGAACCACCCCCCCAAAAAAAATTAGATCATATACACAGAGACCAATAAGGAAAGCTTAGAACAGACAAAAAAGTCAGCTTGGACTCCCATATCACTTACTAGGTAGAACACAAAGATTATTTACTCCTCACTAGATATTGAAGATTTCTCTGCACACTCCTCCTAAAACCGTTCTGCTCCTCAATTGTTAACATATGGCATGTTTGAATTATAAGCCTGTTTGTACTATCCTAAAATTCGTGAAGTTCAGTAAAAATTGTGCCTGAATACTATAAACTGCTAAACATAAAAGTGAAAATAGACATGAGACAGCTGAGTAGTGCCCTATAACCATTTTAAGGTGTATAGCAGCCAGTTGTGTATAAACTAAAATTGAAATGTCAATGATGTAGTCACAGGAGGTGGTTAAGAACTTGCATTTTCTAACATATGGGTCACTCAATACCATGTCCATTAACTTCAAGATGTTGTAAATTGTTGTTGAAGTTATGTAGTAGCCTTCCATTCAAGGGGGTGATATTCTGCCAGCTTTACTATCAGACCAGGGATGGTCTCCCCAAGAAACTGTTGAATTAATCTGGACAATAAGATGCTGGACCCTCTGCATGGTCCATGCCCACAATGAGGGAATCATGACTGGATATGAACTGTACTACTGTAACAATATGGAGGAATTCAATATGGGGGAGAGGTTTTTGGAAGGGTTGGGGGAATCCCAGAGCCTATGAAACTGTGTCATAAAACAAAATTTAAAAAGTAATATTTTATTTCTGCAGTGTTAAATTCTGCGGTGTTAAATTGGAACACGTGTCTCAGTTCTTCATACCCACACTACAAAGGCATATTGCATCTATTCCCCATTACCACACACTCCTGCAATGCCTTTTTGTACTGTAGACAAAGCACTGACCCCCGATGTCTGGCTTTTCTGTGGGACTTGCTCCTTTTGAGCAACAAATGATGGTTCAAGTACGTGGGTCTCTCCTATACATGTAACACACCTGAATTAAGTTTCAGGTTTTCGTTGTTGTGTACACTTGAAAAGTGAACTAATGATTAGGATTCTCATTCTGTCTCACTCTCAAATGGATGAATATGAATATTTAAAATAAAACAAAATGGAAAAGTTTCTACTTTCTGTTAAAAATCAGAATTAGAAGGCCTTAACTGGTTTTTCTAAATACCAAAATAAGGTGTATTTCCTAACAGAAGCGTCATTTAGGTGCCCTTTCAAAAAAAAAAAGATTTATTTATTTTTATTGCAAAGTCAGATATACAGAGAAGAGGAGAGACAGGCAGAAAGACCTTCTGTCCATTGATTCACTCCCCAAGTGGCCGCAACAGCTGGAGCTGAACCAATCTAAAGCTAGGAGCCCAGAGCTTCTTCCAGATCTCCCATGCAGGCGCAGGGTCCCTAGGCTTTGGGCCATCTCCAATTGCTTTCCCAGGCCACAAGCAGGGAGCTGGATGGGAAGTGGGACTGCCAGGATTAGAAGCTGTGCCCATATGGGATTCTGGCGCATTCAAGGCGAGGACTTTAACCACTAGGTTATCGCACCAGGACCTAAGTGCCTTTTTAGTAATGGAAAAACGAACTTGCAGGGAGAGTGTAGGAGTAAGATCAGGGAATGAATCCTAGCCTAAATTTTGCAGCTAGAAGTCAGATCACCTAGGGACATGAGCATTTTGAAGTAGATGTTTGTTGAGGAGGCATAACACATATCACATCTACCATTCTTGTGTAGTACTAAAATAAAAATTATTACATAGCAATGGTAGAAAAACATTCAACTGTTCAATGAAGTTAACTAAGTCTTGAAGATTCATAGAATCACTCCAATCAGTCGAGTTACTCTGCTATTATACACAGAATTGAGGAAGCAAATGGGGAAGATGGCCCCAAATCAGACTATGGTTGATGAGACACCTTGTCCCACAGAATGGTTTGCAGCTGTTTTTCTTGGACAACGAAATAAGGGGAAAATCAGAGCATCATTTTGGTTGGAAAGAAAAACTTTTTGGGGGAGCCGGTGTTGTGTCTTAACATAAAGCTGGTAACTATAATGCAGCCATTCCAGACGGGTACCAGTTTCGGTCTTCTGTGCCACTTCCAATCCAGCTCCCTGCTAATGGTCTTAAAAAGCAGCAGAAAATGGCTCAAGTTTTTGGGCCCCTGTCACCCTCATGGGAGACCCAGATGAGGCTCCTAGCTTCAGCCTACCTCAGCACTGACAAATACAGCCATCTGAGGGGTGTACCAGTGGTGGCAGGTTTTTCTTGCAGGCTCTCTTTCTTCTTTCTCCTTTTCTCTCTAACTCTGACTTTCAAAATAAATAAACAAGTCCTTTTTTGTTTTTGTTTTAAAATCACCTTTTCATAGCAGCAGGTTGTGAGAAAACGACCACGTTGAAAGTCAATCTTCTCTAATTTGGTATGGCAAATGCATCCTGTGTCTGAGCTGCCGCCTTTATTGTCTGCACTCATGGTTTAAGAACCGCTTTTGCAAAAAGCAAGTCACACAGAAAAGCCAGCCCCACTGTTCTTCCCCTCAGGTAACGGCCAATATTCTGCAGGCAGGAGTACAGCAGAGTATAGCTGCAGAAGTCATTGCTTTCTGAAAGCCAGACTTTATGGGAGAAATTCCTCCTTTTTTTTTTAGCTTTTTTTTTTCTTTTTAAACTGCCTCTCAAGAAAGATGATCTGTCTTAGTAACATGTCTTGTCTTTTCCTGGTCACTTTTTGCAGTCTGCCCTTCCCTAGCAGCCTGCTCAGCGATCTGCTTTGTTCTGCCAGGGAGCCCTGTCATCTCCCAAGGCAGGGAGAATCATCAATGGCATCTCACTTCAACAAATTAGCCACAGTGTTTACACTGCACGTCCTGGGAGCCAAGCCTTCTTGCACTACAAGAAATTCACAGGATTCTAATGTTTTTCCGAGTGGTGTGGTACTATCCCATGCATTGTATCTCTCTGTCTTAGCAGATCTCTGTGTGATCCTGCTGAGTGCTATAGGCAAACACTTAAAAACATGAAGACACATCCACATCTGTTGATGCAAATAATGAAGGCAATAGATGGTGGAGGGGGTGGGGAACTAATCTGAATGTTAGGGAATCTGGAGTCTTGCATTCCAGGTATATTTCAAGTAAACTTATCATCAACTGAGGGACTTTGGGCAAATCATTCCTGCCTGATTCTCTTACCTCCAAGTGTTAAAGAATGAAAGGCTTGCAGTGCACGTTCCCAACAGCTCCTCCCACTCCAGCATTCTACAGCTTCAGAATGTCTAATTGGTGGCTAGACGGGAATGGACATCATTAAGACAAGTGTCAAGAAACCAAAATGTGCCGATAGAAGGATCAGCTTTCACCTTGAGCGGGAAGCTGAGTATCATTTTGGAAGCAGCTGCGAAGACTGTCCTTAAAGACCTACCTGAAAGAACTGTCTGAATTCCCTCCCAATTGTACTAGTACAATTTAAAAAATATACAATATTCTGAGGCTGCTTCAACTGATGCCTCTACTATATACTACAGCTTTTACTGGTCCTCACATAGAATCTGAACCATGTGGCCTGAGCGTTTGAAGAGCTCCTATTCCAGGGTCTAAGCTAAGAGAGCCTTGTAGAAAAACATCCCTGTCAACTAAATAACTTCCTGAGGTTCCTTTTAGGCCCAGGAGTCAATGTGTAGGAAGAACATGCTTATTAATCAAAAATTGCTGATCTGTTTAATGTCTCATTATACCTGTCACTTGCGTTGCCCACACCCCAGGCCCGATATGGTTTCCTTCTCTGACGCCACATGGCTGTATTTTCAGACCAATTTCTAGTTGATCTGTGTATTTTCTGTGTGACACGTCTCTTCCACATGGCAGTTCAAAATTCCTCTCCCCTCAAAACACCAAAACCTTGCTAAAGCACAACCCAGCAACTCAAAAAACCAAACAGATGCTTTTTCTCTTCCTCTCCCTGCAGTTCCACTTAAAGCCCTAGCCATCACTCAAGGCCACACTCAAATCCTTCCTCCTCCAGGAAGCCTTTCCTGATCCCCTCCCCATCAGCCTTGATCCCTCCACTCCTCCTACTCCCCAAGCACTTTGTACCTTTATTATTTTAGCACTGACTTACTGGAGTCTGTCTTCCATTAATGTTATTTTGTTCATGTGTCTCTCCCATGACATTCTGAGATTCTGGAAGCAGAAATACTTTTTCTCACATTTTTGCCTTTGTCTGCAGCTTCTAGGAAAATGCTTCGCACAAAATTGCTGCTTATAATTGCTTCATAAAGCATTAAGAAAGAATGCAGCTCACGCAGAACCAGACTTCATCCATTCTTTTACTTTTTCACATCTTATTACAAAATGCTTTTTTTTGTAGTAAAGCATTTAAAATTGTTGAATCACTTATAAATGCATCAAATAATGCAAAAGTACTGAAGTAGAAACCAATTAGCATTGTAATTTGTTCATATTGCCATTAAAATAAATTTAGTCTATTTAATCAATGTCAGGAATGAGATTTGCCAGTAATTTTCATTTAGAAGTAAATGCTTCTTTCATTCAGCCAATGAATTCATTCATAACAAGTCTCTACACACTTTAATTTGGAAGGAATGCATACTTTTAATGAAACACTCAGAGTATTTAATTAATCATTTACAACAAGCCATAAAAGACGTGAAAAACCATCTTTCCGTTTATATGACTGCTTCCTAGTATAACAAGCTTTTCCAATCCTACTCAAAGCAAACCATTAGCAATTCCTTTTACAGGATTTTACATTTGTCACTCTCACTATCTCCTCATTCATTTTATCATTTTTTTCCTCCTCAATCAACTAAATCAAATCAAAGATTGGTAAAGCAGTTGTGGTCTACCTCAGTCCCTCTGTATGCCTACCCCTGCTAACACTAATGGAATAATATTCTTAGAATTTTTAAAAGTATTCTGAGTTTTGAGCTTAACAAACTTGAGAAAATTTCCACATTTGTTTTCTCTTCTGTTTAGTTCCCCAGAATCCATTCTCCTGGCATAACCTGTACTCTTCTGGTAGGGTTACATAAGAAGGTATTCTCAGGCTCTAGGACAATGATGCTTTGTCCCTTCTCATAGCAGTGCTATTACTGAAATGGCAAACTAGGCTTGGTTCAGCCTAGTGTTTAGTTGCTAATATAGAACAGCTTTACTGGAGGAAGATTCCGTTTTTTAAAATATATATATATATTTATTTTATTTGCAAGGCAGAGTTACAGAGAGGGGAGAAACAGTGTGTGTGTGTGTGAGAGAGAGAGAGAGAGAGAGAGAGAGAGAGAGAGAGAGAGAGAGAATGAATTTTCTGTGTGCTGATTTACTCCCTGTAATGGCCAGGGCTGGGTCAGACTGAAACCAGGAGGCAGGAGCTTCTTTCAAATCTCCCACGTGTGTGCAAGGGCTCAAGTACTTTGGTCATTTTCCCTTGCTTTTCCCAGGCACATTAACAGGGAGCTGGATTGGAAGTGGAACAGTTAAGATTACAACCCGTGCCCATATGGGATGCCAGCATTGCAGGAAGTGATACCTGCTACACCACAAGGTTCGACTCTCCATTTTGTTTTAAAGAGAAGACAGAGAAAAATCCTACAAATTTTTGGTAACAAAAATTTGATTCAGTACATCGTTGTTCACTGTTAATTGAACATTATTATGACATAGGTGCTACTCAAAAACATCTAGTTGGAGAGTAGGACTGTTTTCAAATTTTCAGTAGAATACCATCTGTGCTCTGTTGGAAGTATATTCTAAAGTTTCTTCATAGGTAAACAGAGATAAACATTCAGAGACTATATGCAATGTTAGTGAGCAACTCTGTGAGATTTTATGGAATACTAACAGAACACTCAGACCTTCCAGAGTTGAGTGTACAATAAAGTTAGTGCTTACACCACTAGGAAACATAAAGAAGAACAAATTGTCTTTGCAAGTAGGCGTGAGGATGGTTTCCCTTTTTTTAGTTTGAATTTATGCTATGGGGGTGCAGTAGGCTTTAATTGCTTCAATTTCTTCTGGGGTTTCTTTTTTCTTCATGACACCTCTTTTTCTGTTTAGGAATAGTTTGTTCCTTCTCAGTAAGGATCATCTTAGTTTGGCGGCAGAATTCATGTCTGTATTTATTTGACTGTGAGCTCTATAGATATGGTGATACATCTGGAATACTGTGTTCACCTGGATGTGTTGATGATTAGAAAATCTACATATACATTGCTTTTTTGATATCTCTCAGGAGCTTAGTGACTTTTTGGATATGCATAGCCCTTGTTGGCCTGGGAGGCTTCTCTGTTGTTCTTAAAGTGAACATGAAGATTTTTATGTTTTTTTTCTGGACCAAATGACCATTTTTACAGATGACCCAGGCAGCTCACAGGAAGATCATGCAGGCAATTTTCAGGGAGAAAATGACCCCTGGGTTAAGTCATGACAGCTGAGTAGAGATGCAAAAAGATGGGGAGAAAAAAACAGAGGAAGCATAAATGAGCATATAGAGGCAAAGTCAACATTGTTCTGCTCCTCAACTTCCCAAGAAGACCCCAGACAATATTATATGGCCTTTACCTTTTAAAAATGATGCTATGTTACCAAATACACATGACCTAACCAACCTTCGGTCTCTCCCCTTCAACCTCCTCATCTGCTATTAATTGTGCAAAAATTTTAATTGCAGATAGATCTTGCTAGTAGTCCTGTTTAATAGACAGGGAAGAAATAGAGAATGGTCTGACCTGAGCAATTTGCTCATTTTCTCCCATAAACTCACGTCTCACACTGTTTATCATAATTAAGCAGCAAATGCACCAGGCAGGAACTCTGTTTTGCAGAAGGATCCCTATGCTCTTGGCCCTCATTCCTTCAAACAAAGAAGAAGGAAAATCACAGCCCAATGATCCAGCACAGGTTGTGTCAGTCATGTGTCACATAAAGGCTACTTATATTTAAGCACGTTAAAACTAATAAAGGTAAAACTCAACTCCTCAAACACACAAGCTACATGCCATATGATCTGTAATGTTATGTATCTGGTGGCTAGCCTACTGAACAGTGGCAGGGAGAGAACACTTCAAATATCAGAGAAACTTCTTGGGAGAGAACCAGAGTGGTCATGCTTGACAACCTGGGGAGAATGACTCTACATCTCAAGTTCCTCATTTGCAGATGGGGGTAATAATAGGATCTATTTTACAGAATTGCTCCAAGAATTAAATGAGTTGGCATTTATAAAACACACAGAAGGCACGGCATATGGTAAACCCTGTAACATTATGTGAAACAAATGCAAATACATATTATATGTCTAGAATATGGCCAGATAATCTCTGCCATGAATAAAAGGGGGTGGGGCGGGGAGTCAGTCCCTATTGTTTCCTTCCAGCTGAGGTTCTCTTTCTACTTCCTCCAGCTTCTCTTCGTGTTTGTTTTGTTCAGCTGGGAAGACCACCAAGCAGGAGCTCTTCTCTATTGCACAGTGAGTGCTTGATAAATATTTATACTAGAAATAATAATGATGTATATGGAAAAGAATCGCTCCATCATCTTGGAATTGTAGCCACTGCCAAGAAGCAGATGAGTTCAAGCAACTCGGCTGTGCTCCATGGCAGATTAGGAGAGGAAGTGAAAAACTCAACTTGTTTGGGGATTTATGATGAGAAATAGCTCTGTTAACCAAAGCCTCTTGGATCCAACCCAGACTGGTAATCCCACTTGGATACATATTTGGGTGTTTTATCATAAATACAAAAGGAAAAGGTCTCTTTGCCTGAGACACTCAGAGTGTGTTTTGTTGAATCAAATTCTTCCTCAACTCCTTCCCCACAGGGATGATGGACAGATGACAAAGAAAAAAACTGATGTCCTTAGAGACTACACCCAAACTGTTGAATTTGTTTGCACCATGGAAAAGTATTCCATGCTGTACTTTCTTGTACCTGTGCAGGTGACAAAACGTGCCAGGGACAGGTGAGCCCTTATGATCAACAATTTGTCCTTCTTGTATACCATTCCCTTTACCATGGCCTCCTCCTCTATCACATTTTATTCACCCATTGAGAACCTTATAAAATATTCTTCTCTGGGAGGGCTTCTCTTATCACCCCCAACAGGGCATACTCATGTCCTTGTGAAATCTTTATGCCATTAACAAATTGACTTTATATTACGTGCTTAGTGCTTATATGTTTATTTCTCCTATAGACCCAATGGCTTTGCATCCTCTGCCTCTAGCGCTGGAGTTTAAACATAATAACAGTTGCTCGATGTCAGATTGCTACCAGTTCCAACAGCCCTTTTTCTCTTCTCATTTAGAAACACAGCCCTGATTGATTTTTTTGTGGGATTCCCTCTCTATTTTTTACAGCTTAGTATAAATGCAATAGCTAAACAATTTCCAGACTCTTTGACTTGTAGGTGTGGCCATTTGTCTAAATACATAACCAATGTGCTAAAAGCAAAGATATGAAACTTCCTTAAGCTTCCATGAAAGGGAGGAAATAAGACAGTTTTTCTTTCTCCCTCCTCTCCCTTCCTTCTCTTTCTTCCATTCTTCTTTCTTCCCACCTGTTGTTTGGAACACAGATTTAATGGGTGAAGTTCTGGCAATGAAATGTGTGTCAAATGGTGAGATGGAAATCACAATAAAGTCAGAAGTCCTGCTCTACAGAATCTCTACAGACTCACCCTTGCAGGCCAAGACTACCTACTTATAAGCTTATTTTAAATGAGAAAAAGCTTTCTATTTTTCTAAGATGCTAGTTTTGTTATTATTGATTTTTCTCCATTTTTTACAACTGAATTTAATCCTAAAAAGTCAACCTTTTTAAAGATTTATTTATTTTTATTGGAAAGGCAGATATACAAAGCCAGGGAGATACAAAGAGAAAGATCTTCCATCTGATGGCACACCCCCCAAGTGGTCAAAATGACCAGAACTGAGCTGATCCAAAGCCAGCAGCTTCTTCCAAGTATCTTATGCGAATGCAGGGTCTCAAGGTGTTGAGCTGTCCTCTACTGCTTTCCTAGACCACAGCAAGGAGTTGGATGGGACGTGGAGCAGCCAGGACAGCAATTGGCTTCCATTTGGGATTCTGGTACTTGAAAGTAAGGATTTAGTCATTGAACCATCACACCAGGTTCAACACTCAACAATTTTTCAAGGTTTATTTATTTGAAAGACAGAATTAGAGGGAGTTACAGAGATCTTCCATTCACTAATTCACTCACAAAACGGCTGCAATAGCAGAGAGCCAGGAATTCTGAGTCTCCCCCATGGCTGGCAGGGACCCAAGCACTTGGGCCATCATCAGCTTCTTATTTTCTCAAGCTCATTTGCTCATAGCTGTATTGGAAATAGAGCAACTAGGACTCAAATTTGTGCTCATATGGGATGCTGTCATCCCAGGTGGTTTAAACTCATGTGCCACAAAGCCAACCCCTCAACAATTAATTTTATTAAGTTATAAAATTCTGATTATATTTCCAAATATAATATATATATTATAATATATATTATATATATTATATATTATATATTATTATATATTATTATTATAATATATATTATATATATTATATATAATATATATTTGGAAATATAATCAGATATATATTTCCCCCCTTCCAAATAAGTAAATAAATACATAAATAAATAATCCTTTAAAAATAAAACTCATACAATCGTACCAAATCCTTCACATAGGAATCCCTCTTCCCAGGAAACTCTGAGCCTTACAGTCTTGCAAGCAGTTGGCAGAATTTCATTTTGTCTTACACCTCACAGGTGTAGAAGCCATATTTTTTGTCCTCCAGAAAAAGAGTTGCCTAGTTATTACTAGAATCTGAATGCCTTCGTTACTAACCTGTTCTGATTCACTGTTTTAAGCTAAGGATAGCATCATTATTAATAAAAAATCTGATCAAAGTAAGACAGAAGTATAGACTTTCAAAAGGACTAGATTACAAAACATTGCACACACCCATCATTCCTTGCTCCCATTCAATGAAAATCAAATTCCTCAAGAAGGGAAATCAGAATGAAAACTTGGGATGTGAATTTTAAGTGGCATGATCACATGGAATAGAATTTCTGCCAAACTATTTGAGTTGCCCTGTTTTCAATCACTTAATAGTTTTAGATGTGTAGTGTGGGATTTGCAGAGTAGAAGATGTGGAAAGGTACCTAGTTACTGGAGGATGTGAAATTTGGGCAGTAGGGGAAGGGGGAGAAATGAGGTTTGGATTCCATTGGAGATTAAGTAAATTTCTGTTTATTCAACAGAGCGTGTCCTGACATTCCATACATACATTTTGGTATTCCTCTGAGTCAATCAATCAGCGTTGTTTCTATTGCTTTACCATATTGAATAAGTAAATAACATTAGAATTCACAAAATTGAAAAATAAGAGGTTCCTGGAAGCCCAAGCCAAAGACAAAGAAAAGGTAAGGTTATTGGAAATGACAACAAAAAGGAATGGAGCATTGCATATGTGTCAGAGCAGAATCCTCCCTTGTTTTCTCATGCTGAATTGCAAACTCAATGACTGCTGCTGTTTCAGGGATGCTGTACTCTGCCAACATTACCCAATGACTCCACAGATCATGGTCAAACAAGTCCTGTTTTTCTACTTTCCAGGAGGAGTCTGTTGGACTGCATTTGCACATATCAGTGATTTCAAGATGATAGAAACTCAGAGCCATATGTTTCTTCAAGGATCTGTCTTTTCTTTGAACATGTGGTCACTTTTCACTGGATTTATTGAATGCTTAAAAGTCTTTGAACTCTAACAGAATAGTCATCTGAAAGTGGCTTCAATGGGAAATCAAGGGCACAAGGTCCCGGGGTTATAATGACTCAACAATTTAAGCTTAAGACTTTCTGCCTTTCCTTCTTCTCAATCCTGACCTGGTGTCTCAGTCTTGTGTCTGATAGTCAGAAATGACTACCACAGTCCATCACTTTTTTTTTCTTCAACTATATCAATCGAACGGGGGCGGGGGAGGGCTCTCTTTCCATATCATTTCCCTTTTATATAGAAAGGAAAATATTTTCTAGAATTCCTCAAGCCAGAACTGAGTCATACAATCAACTCTAGGTGCAAGATAACATTAAGAAGTTGGAAGTGTATCTGCAGCCTTACACTTTTATACTGGGAATAGCGCTATGCTTGGCAAGAATAGGCAGTAAAACAGAGCTGTGTACACAAGTGTGCTTGTCAATGTCATGAGCACAGCAACATTTAAGGGTGCCATGCAGAAAATCCTCCCTAAAGCAAATGATATTGAGAGTTCTTATATGTACAACTGCCACACAAACAAATTTAGACTTGAGGAAAGGCTCAACCAGAGTACTACAATGAAAGTAAGACCATAGTTCTTCTATATTCTGATATTAACGTTGAATACTGTAGCAGTAGTTGTAAGTAAAAAGCCTCTCTCTCTCTCGCTCTCTCTCTCTCTCTCTGCCTCTTCCTTTCTCTCTTTCTCTTTCTTTGTCTTTTTTACCATGAGGCTCACTTTGCTGTGTTTCTGTTGCCCGTCTCCCATAGTTCTGCTTCTTAATTCTTCTGGTCCCAGATGGGATTCACTCCATAAAACTTAGCTCTCAATGATTCCCTGGGGGTCTGAGTATTTTTCGCCAAACCACTAAAGTTAAATATTTTCACAAAATTTCCCATGGAGAAATGGAGGGTGAGAACACACCCAGCCCAATAAAATCTGCCATCCCCTGCTCCAGGACCTTCAATCATTACCAAGTGCAGAATACTGCAGCTCAGAAACGTTTTATGTTTCTGCTTCACTTGGGAGAAGTATTTTGAGTAATTAGGCATTCAAGATTGGATTTATCCTTACTCAACAGTCTCAAGTAATTGCTATGATGTTACCTTAACTCACAGAAATTCTCCAAATCTTTATTCTATTTGAACCATGTGTTCTTTGGGAATTTAAAATTCTTCCCATGGTAGAAACTGAAATATTCTTAACTCTCATAAAATGATCTGCTAATGAAAGAACAGAGAGTTCTCCCACAAAACCTGAAGAACTGAAAATATTTGTGTTGTCTTGGTTTTCAATAGGAGTTTCCCTGTGAGATCAAATAGCTATTTGTCAAGGGTAATATCCTCACCTCCTGTTTAGCCAGAATCAGATGTACCAGAGGAAAGGAAGAGGACAATGAGAGGGAAAGTCAAGCCTATTGCACCTGGCCCATTGTGTAATATCCCACACCAGACTGTGAAGTAGGAATTCCTTTCGCCCCTCCTTCCACATGCGATCAATTTACATTCTAGAACACGAGACTTCATTTCCGTGTATCTTTTTGTTCTAGTTCACATAGCTTTCAATGCTAGTCATGCTCATAAAATTATTTAATCCTTCCTCAAATCCAACACTTTCCTACCTCAGCGGCCTCCTGTGACAGTAAATGCCAACAGTCGACTCTGCTGTTTGGGTGGAATCAAAGTTGAATCATTTGCATCTGTTTTTTTCTTCTGTTTACTTATATTTTCTACCTTCAAATTGCAATAAATGCTCCCTGTTCCTATTTGGAATAAGCTAAAAAAATATTTCCAACGCACTGGAAGTCACATTTGATCTAAGATCTGGGTAAACTTGGTTTGTTTAAGAATGCTGTTCTTCCAACACTAATTGAGATCAAAAAAAGTTCTCCCAAGAGTTGGTGGAAAGTCAAATCAAGTAATCAACAGTAATTCGATACAAAAAATGTTGAAATCCATGAATTTTTATATAATTTTTTGAAGAATCGCTCTCCAGATACATCCATTCCAACATGTTTTACACCAAAATAAATGTATCTTTTAATCCTATATACCACAACTTTTTTGAAGTTTTCATGTGTTTTCTGAGGCCTTGAGCAGCCTGAACTAAGGTGATCTAGATCATGATGAAGAACTGAAGCTATTTTGTCTACTAGCCTGTCTTGGGATGTGTTTCAGTGCATTCTATTCCTGCTGACATCCCCCCCCCCATGAAAGAACCCCATAATCACATGTATGTGATACTCTGCATAGCCCATTCATATGAGCTTACATATCATAAGTTAGAAGGTTCTGCTGGCCTGATAGTAAATTGAAAATTCATGGAAATATTTGTTTAACCCAGTATTTCCCAAACTCATTTTATTTGAGACCCTATTTCTCATTACATTTATTAACATTTTGCAGATCCAGGACTTGTGAATTATAACCTACACAACTGAGGCATAATATCTTGTTTTATTTAAGTAATTTAGGTTTTGTCATAGCTTTTGTAGTATTTATGTTAGAAACAAAAATTCAGTATCCAATACAGGAAAGATCATAGTGTTTGGTGATATAGAATTTTGGTTCTGCTTTAGGTCAAAGGTTGTAACCACCGTGTAACTGAGTTTTTTAACTCATGATACAGATTAGCTACACCATCACTTATCCTGGCGTCTAGAACTGAGTAAAGCAGAGAAGTAAAGGATTTGGGGGAAAGTAATACATTAAACAAATTTAAAAGCTATATTCTATTTATATAATATATAGAATGTGTCAGCTTGAATTTTTTATTATTAAAACTTTATTAGGACAAATAATCCACTGTTTCTGTTTGATCTTTCTCATGGAACATACCCAGGGACCCAGACCCTTTCCATCTTGTGGCTCTGCTGGATTGTGGCCTAAGGTTACCCTGATTCTATTACTCAGCAAGCAATAGTACTCACAAAATGATTTAGTGCAACAACTGGAAGTGTCATACACAACTTCTGCTCTCATTTTACTAATCAGAACCAGTCCTGTAACATTGCTACCTTCTGCCATGCAGCCTTAGGAAGGCTATGTTTTGGCATCACAGAAGGAAATGAAATAGCTGCATCAATTCATAGCAGTGTTTCAGGCTCTGTAAGTTTCTCCTTTACTAACATTTGTGCTTTCATTCTCAGCCATCATTAATGCTAATAATGAAGAAATTCAAGTAAGTTGGTTTTTCCTCCTTCTCTTCCATATTACAATGACCTCAATCAATTCACATTGTGGACGAAGTGTTTTCAAATCACTGTACAGCTACAGAGGAAACGTGGGGAAGACACTCTTACGGAATTGCAGGCTGTTGAAGGAGAGGAAGCTCACATAAATATATCTACGCACCAACTATTGACTCTGCCAAACATTCAAAACCAGCTGCAGCTGTGCAGAGGGAACATAAATCCTCAGAGACTGAGAAAGGCAATAAAAGAAGTAGATAAGCTGAATGTCTGAATTAATTGAAGCCAGGAGGAGATTATTTGAGAAGACTAAACTCTACACAATATTTTTCAACAGTATATAGTTTTCCTAATTATAAAAGGCAAAAAATATAGGAAATATAGAAAATTACAAAATATAAACAGCATACATAATTACAATTCCTTTTTTAATTTTTAATTCTTTTTATTGGGAAGTCAGATACACAGAGAGGAGGAGAGACAGAAAGGAAAATCTTCTGTCTGATGATTCACTCCATAAGCGGCCACAGTGGCTGGAGCTGAGCCAATCAGAAGCCAGGAGCTTCTTCCAGGTCTCCCATGCGCGTGCAGGGTACCAAGGCTTTTGACCATCCTCGACTGCTTTCTCAGGCCACAAGCAGGGAGCTGGATGGGAAGCAGGGCTGCTGGGATTAGAAGCGGTGCCCATATGGGATCCCGGTGCATGGAAGGTGAGGACTTTGGCCAGTAGCCTACTGTGCCAGGCCCACATTACACATGAGGTTTTTTGTTTGTTTTTGTTTTGTTCCTATGTAGGTGACTGTCATATACTTTTTGATTTAGGTTCTTCAAATCATTTTCCTTAGTGTATTTTTTTTTCTCTAGCTACACAGCCTTTATAGTTCATTCTTAAAAGCTCACCAACTTAGTTGTCTCCTAATGTTCAGAACATGAGATTTGTTAGTTGTAGAATCAATGATGGTAAGGCATAAATAGTTTCTGAGTTTTCACTCATTTCTCTGTATCCATATTAGACATTAATATGATTATATTTCACTCCAAGAATACTAGTAATTATAATTATTGTAATAGAGGGTAAATTTGTTGTGTTATATGATGTGTTTATTCTGAATTAAGCACCTTTCATGCAATATCTCATTTAATGCCCAGGACAAGTGTTACTTCAGTACTATTCATTGTATCTTCATTTTCTAGGTGAAAAAAAATAGTGGTCTAGAAAAGTTAAATAGCTTTCCTTACATGAAACAACTAGTTAAGTGGAAGAATTGGGTTGTGAAAATGCATTGACTAACTTCAGAGTCTAAGTTCTGCCCTTTTAAGACTGTCCCAGGAGTCCACTTAAGTTCTCACTCCATGATTAACCTCCATGGAAAGTTGACAGAGTAACAAGATATGGCTTGAGTGGGGGCATGTGTGATCAGGAGGAATGTTTTATGTGATGGCTTAGAGAAGAGAGAGGGTAAAATTTTATGAGAGACAATAACTTTTGCCAGGTCAAAGAAAAAAATATATATATATGAGCTATTATGTCCAGGGAGGTAAAGTCATTCCAAACATCGGTCTCCAAGTCAAAGTTTGTGAGTGTTTAAAAATCACTCAAAGAGACGATGGGAGTGCTTGCCCAGTCATGCAGAGCAGACTGATGTCAAAACAATGCTTGATAAAGATGCTCTTTGTTAGGTCTAAGTTTCAGAGGCCTTTTTGGAGACCTTCTGCCATAATTTTCTTCCAATCTGACATGTTCTCTGTGGGAGTGAATATTTCCTCACAGTAGCTGCAGAACTTGAAGGGAACCAGAAAGGCATAACCTTGGACACCTCTTCCAGTTCCAATCACCATGTGCAGTCACTTCTCTGAGTACATTCCAAATCCCAGATGGGATCATGATAGGAATAAGTGCCGACAAATGATAGGAATGTTGACCAGAGAAATGTTAGGGAAAAGTCCATCATGGTGATTCCAAGTACCAGCTCTGTCCCAGAGTACCTGGGTCCCAACACTGGCTTTACTGCTTACTAAATATAAGGGAAATTTACTTATTCTTTCTGTGTCTCAGTTCCCTGAACTGTAAAATACTAACAATATTGAATGTATAGGGTCATTGTAAAGATCAGTTGAATTAAGGCAATCTGTAAATGCCAGCCACAATGATCTCTGCCAGACACAGGATGATGGGCTGATATATGATTGGTCTTGGAATATTACCAGTCTTCAGCAGGTATGTGTGGGCTCAAAATGAGAGTCCGGTTTTTTTTTTAATATAAATATAATTTAGTAACTCTTGTCCCTGAGGAACAAATTTCTGATTATCTAATATCCTAACCATCAGTGTATTCATTCACAAATAGACTACAGGCTAACACTTTCCTTTGCCCTTATGACGTATCTAGAGGCCAACGTTAAGACTTTGTGACCAACAGTGAACTGTCAGACCAATAACTTTTCTTACCTCTTGACACATAGGCCTCAGTCTCTTGTCTCTTCTTTATTTCCGTGTGGCTATTTCCGGGTACCTAATTTAAGCATACACCTTTCCATATCCTGTATTGAATTTTAAGTTGAAAGGGGGTCAGTAGTCTTTTTTTTTTTTTTTTTTAAGATCAGCTGGGCTGGTCCAAACCTTGGAATCAGGAGCTTCTTCCAGGTTTCCCACACGGGTGTAAGGCCTCAGCACCAAGATTATCCTTTCCTGCTTTCCCAGGCCACCAGCAAGGAGCTGGGTCAGAAGTGGAGCTGCCGGAACCTGACCTGGTGCTCATATGGGATGCTGGTGCTGCAGATGGAAGCTAAAATTGCTATGCCACAGTGCTACCCCCAAGGAGCCTTTCTCTCTCAGGTTCTTTCCATAGTCACAAGAAATCAGATGCAGTTAGGCATAATAAAGAGTTAATATATTTATTTTTAGAGTCTTTAAGGTATCTCAAAATCCTCAGAAATTTCCTAAAGGCTCCATGTACTGTTTCAAATAACTATCATCAAAAGCTATTTTCTAAAATGTTATCTTTTCAAATAACCTCTAAATTAATGAAGTGCTTTAAGACAGTGAATTCATACTATTAAGATGTTAACTTTTGAAGGCAGAAGAGTCTGCTAGCCATGGGTTAAATAGTACTTGAAAGACGGTATGGGAACTAACTCCTAAGATGGGCATTACTCTATGGGAAAATACCCTGCAAATTCCAGATAACCCATTTACTCACTAATTTTTGGAATATGACATTTTAGTAAGCTGAAAACTGCCCAAAATTCCAACTATTTTATGAATTTTTTTTATCAATGCATTAAAGACACATTCTTTGGTTTTATCTCCGTGGACTGAAACACATGCTAGGCTCTGCCATGAGAATCGTGTCCCTGACTGTTGACATATAATGAAAGAAGGGCTTGTGGAGTCTCTGCAGAGAGGCCTGGCTCATTTAATTAGCTTAATGTATATCAGTTTAATTATTTTAAGACAGTAGACAAACAGAACATTCATATCATTGGCAGATTTGTGTAAATGATTTCACAAGGGTAAATCATTTCTCAGTTACATAGGACAGATGCATGCAGTGTATGTGAGAACATGTGAAATGTGTGTGCGTGTGTATATATATATATATATACAGATTTGGGTTTTTTTATTATTTTTTTTTATTGGAAAGGCGGATATACAGAGAGGAGACACAGAGAGGAAGATCTTCTGTCCGATGATTCACTCCCCAAGTGAGCGCAACAACCGATGCTATGCCGGTCCAAAGCCAGGAGACTCTTCCGGGTCTCCCACTTGGGTGCAGGGTCCCAAAGCTTTGGGCCGTCCTCGACTGCTCTCCCAGGCCACAGGCAGGGAGCTGGAAGGGAAGCGGGGCTGCTGGGATAGAAGTGGCGCCCATATGGGATCCCGGGCGTGCAAGGCGAGGACCTTAACCACTTGTGCCACCGTGCCGGGCCCCAGATTTGTTTTATTTTTATTGGAAAGTCAGATAGTCAGATATACAGAGAGAAGGAGAGACAGAAAGGAAGATCTTCCATCCATTGATTTACTCTCCAAGTGGTTGCAATGGTCAGAGCTAAGCTGATTCAAAGCCAGGAGCCTCTTCCAGATCTCCCATGTGGGTGAGAGTCCCAAGGCCTTGGCCCATCCTCAACTGTTTTCCCAGGCCACAAGCAGGGAGCTGGATGGGAAGTGGGGCTCCCACTTAGAACCAGTGCTCATTTGGGATCCCGGTGCATGCAAGGCGAGGACCTTAGCCACTAGCCTACAGCACCAGGCTTCCTTCCTCCCCACCCCCCGTGAGATTTTTAATAGGCACAGAGAGCTGAGAAAACACATTTCTGGTGTATGGCATGTTTAAAGTACATTTCAACTGAAGCAGAAAACATACAGGTAGTGGGAGAGAAACCACCCTGGACTCCTAGACTTTGAGTAAGTCACTCACCTTGGAGCCTCATGAGGGTTGTTTACACAGTGAGACATTTGGCATCTGTGATTCCGAGTTCCTTTCTGACTTTTATTTTGTTTCATTTTTGTGGTTGTGAATAACGTAAAGATTTGGGGGATCCATCTTCCAAAATCATGCCTTCCCGCACACATCAGTTGAATGAAGACTAGAGAGAGAGCCACTGTCACAATTGTTTCCAGTATATATCAACCTTAATTTGTTGTTTAGCAAAGAGCAAGTCAGTTGTCTGTGAATAACAGTTATTGGATTCCAAAAGTGACACCCTTCCCCCCCTTCCTTCCTTCTTTCCTTTGCATTTTGTTTCTTTCCTTTCTTCTTTCCTCTCCTCCTTCCCTCGAAGCCTCTAAAGAGGCAGACAAAGCAGTGTTGGCTTGGAAACACAGCTCTACAAATCCGACAAAGGCTAATCCCCCATGTGCTGGCACTTCCCAGCTTCAGAAACCAGCCGTTTATGAAGGTTTAAATACTGCTGGAGTGAACCCAGACATCATCTGCGAGCCCAGCCAATTGTCCTGGGTGCAGACAATGCAGAAGGAAGGGCTCTGCTGCTCTCCTGTTTCCAATTGCCAACCACTAGAAAACGCAGCACCTGCTCGGGAAACCCACCTCTTGCAGGGAATAACTGTTGTGGAGGTCGCACTGTCTCACAGACTTTGGCAAAACTGCCACTTTCTCAACTCTTCATGTGCTTTCTTTGAATTTTGAGAGAATGACTAGATTTCGTTTTGCACTTTTCAGTTTCCCACCTTAATATATCTGAACTTTTCAAACCCAAGACTAAAGAGGATGGGTAGGTTGAGGAATGGGATAGGATGGGAGAATTGGGAGGACTGGAACGGATGGAGTTTGGGGTGCAAGGTAAGAGTAGAGGAAGTAGGAAGAGGGGAGATGAAGAAATGAATAAATAATCAAAATGAAAAAAAGCAAATGAGCAAGTGAGTGAAGCAGCAGGGAAATAAACAAAGCAAAGATTAAAGTACTGTATGACTCCCATCTGTTGGGTGATGTGCTGATCCCCAGGCGTGCAGCAATGAGCAGCACTGCTAGGTGCTTGCCTTGTGGAATTCACAGTCCAAGGAAGAATAGGAAACAATAATTAAACATGAACGTTCACAGTTACAACCATGACGCAATCGCAGTGAATACGTGCAAGATTAGGGTAGTGCCAGCATCGGCCAGGGGGCAGAAGATGGTATTCAAGTTGAATATTTTTATTCCATTTTCCAAATAGAAGCCTAAAAGTAAATTATATTGCAGTATATTTTTTCCCCCAAATGAAACCCAAGGACATGTAGTGCTGTGCCCCACCCCTGCCCAGGAAGCTTGGCTGTTCCGTGGTTTCTGAGACTGCCACCCTCCTTCCCAGCACTCTCCCTGGCCACCTTTGCCGCGCTCCCCTGGCGGCGTCCTAAACTCGATGTGGAGCGCCACCTAGAGTCTGGTTGAACATTCCATAGCCTTGGAGGACAAGCGTCCTTTAAAATCTAAGCTATTTGCTATTTGAACAGCAAATAAATAATCAGTTGGGGGGGGGGGGGAATGAGTAGTAGAATAAGTGAATGAGCAAAGCAGCAGGCAAATATGCAAACAACACTAACACTTCCATTCACGGACATCGGTATTCGGAATGAATTCAGAAAGGCTCCAAGCTCTCTAGGAAAAATTGCTTTCGCAAAACGCTTTCCAAGATTTGTTTTGCAAATCTGCCAGGGAGAATTCTAGACAATGAATTAGAAAGCAGCAAATCTCCTGGCGACATCCAGAGCGTTCTTAACCCAAACCTCAAAGCTGGAAGATTCCAAAAGATGCCTATACTACGTTACGTTTGCCTTGTTCTTACTAATAACTATCTGATAATTTATTGAACAGTTTATATTACAGAAACAGTTATGGAATTAAGACAGAACCATCTGTTGTGACTTATGGGGTGAGCTAACACTACATCCATTTGGAAATGAAAAACTGCACCGGATTGATGGTTTTAAAAATATTTATTTACTTCTTGTTTGAGAGACAGGGAGAGCTTCCATGTGATGGTTCACTTGTGAAGTGCACACAATGGCCTGGGCTGACCTAAACCAAACCTGGGAGCCAAAAATTCAGTCCTGGTTTCCTATGCAGGTGGTCGGAATCTTCTTACTGGAGCCATCACCTCTGCCTCCCAGGGTGTGCACCAACAAGCCTAGAGTTGAGAGTCACAATCAGGTATCAAATCCAAGCATTCTGATTTGGCCCTAAATGCCTGCCTCTGTTATTTTTAAATCACCTGGTTATGTTGTCACTGTTCAAGAAGTCTGACAAGAAAACCCAAACACAGTTACATTTCAAAAATCCGATCGGGGGGTGAGCATTTGATGAAGCAAGGGAAGCTGGAGCCTGCCCTGCCAGAGTGCTTGGTCAAGTGCAGCCTAGTCTGCTCCCTAACGCAGCTGGGAGGCAGCAGCTGGTGGTCCAAATCCCTGATTCTTGCCACCCATGTGAGAGACCTTGATGGAGTGCCTGGCTCCTGGAACTTGGCCCAGCCTCATTCGGAAAGCTAAACTGTAGAAGGAAATTTTCCCTGTGTGTGCATGCGTGTGTATATGCATGAGTATGTGTGTGTGAGAGAGAGGCACTCTGTCTTTCAAGTAAATAAACTTTACAAACTGTTAACACACTGTAAAACAAAAATTTAACTTATCCTTCCCTCTCACCCTCAACAGCACATATAGTTTCTTCTGGAAACTTGGTCCACTAGAAGAAAAAGAAACATTTAGGTGAGGAAGTCATACCCATCCCTCAATGCATTCATTTCATTGAACTAACATTTACTCATCACCAAAAGTGCAGAGCAGAGAGAAGGCAGTGCTCCAGGGACTGTCAGTACTGTAAGAGCGGGTACACAGCAGATGTTAGGAAAGCAGATCTGACAACACTGTGATGTTGTCAATTCTGCTTCAAAATAAAGGTAAGCCTGGGTATGAAGAACATAGCGGAGCACCGTCGACCAACACAGAGGACTCCTAGATTACAATTCCCAACTCCTGGAATGATCAAATTAAGCAAAAAGATATTTACAAACCCAGAAAGATGAAAAAGTAGCACCTTTACTGAAAACCTTCCCACCTGAGTTACAGCATCGGAAGAGAGACACAATGAAGACGAACACCACTGGAATCCAAGTTCTAGAAGCACAAGAGACAAAAAGAAATTCATCTTGCCTCTGCTGCTGTATTCTCCAGATTTCTACAGTGCCTTGCTGGGCTAAGATGAAGCCAGGAGCCAGAATTACAATCTGGGTCTCCATTATGCGTAGTGGGAACTCAAGGACATGAGCCATCTTTTATTGCTTTCTCAAGCACACTAGCAGGGATGATAAGTGGAGCTGGAAACACATAATAATGCCAGCGCTGCGGGTTAACACACTGTGCCACCACATTAGTCACAGTTTATGCCTTATCCTTCATCTATGTTGGATAGTCACTTGAATGACACAGAGTTTTTAATAAGAATGAGGTGGAAGAAAAAAATGAGAAGAACACTGAGTCTAAATCATGGACAATTTTTAAAATCTTTTTTAAAAAGATTTATTTGTTTTTATTGGAAAGGCAGATATACAGAGAGGAGGAGAGACAAGAAGGAAAATCTTCTGTCTGATGGATCACTCCCCAAGTGACTGCAACAGCTGGAGTTCAGCCAATCCTAAGTCAGGAACCAGGAGCTTCTTCTGGGCCTCCCACCCTGGTACATGGGTCCTAAAGCTTTGGGCCATCCTTGACTGCTTTCCGAGGCTACAAGCAGGGAGCTGTATGGGAAGTGGAGCTGCCGGGATTAGAATCAGCACCCATATGGAATCCCGCTGCGTTCAAGGTGAGGACTTTAATCACTACGCTATCACGCCAGGCCCTAAATCATGGACAATTTTTAATGCCATGTCAAAGGTTATATTTAGACTTGAGGCAGAAATAAGATCCTGTTCTACAATTTCCATTGAAAGACACACCTACCTTTACAAAAAACATCCTGCTTTCCATTATCAGTCAAGTGATGACCAGTCAGTCACTATAAAGGAGGACACTAATATTGGGTATTTAGCCCTGCATTGAAAACCACCTGCCTTCCACACTGAGTGCCAAGGTTTGATTCCTACGTCTGGCTCCAGCTTGCCTCCAGTTCACATGCTAGAAAGCAGTATTGTTTGGATTAAGTAATCGGATTCCTGCCACCCAGTGGGAGACCTGGATTGCATTCCTAGGCAACTCAGAGCCCTTGTGAGCTTTTTAAGAGTGAACCAGAAGTTAGTAATTCAAACTGTCTCCCTGAAATTAATTTTTAAAGGGAATAAGACAATTTATTTAACATTCAAGCTTTAGTAAAACATGTGTAATATGGAAATTTGAGTAAAGATTTAGCCTTATCTAAAATATGATTGCTTGCTGAGGCTTACAAGAGGGTATAGTTTATACTTGGCACTAATTGCACGCTTTATTGAATAACTAAAATACTAAACAAAATGCCTTCAGATACTTTCTTGAAAGAATCAATTTTAAGGCCTTTCTCTATTCAGGCTAATGACAATACAATAAAAACAAACATGTTAGCTTACCATAACTGGCTGATTTTATACATCATTTATACCTCTTGGCCCACATTTATATGATTAAATAAGTCCTTTTAGAACCTAGGAATAGTTGATAGCACTACACTCAGGGGCCATTTTGGACAGCAAAACCATAATAACAAGCATAAAAATGAAAAATCACAACACTAAATAGACTATAAAGAGGATACTTTCATAATAAGGGAATTGGAACAAGAAGGTGGGATGTTACCACGGGCAGTCCCAACTGGGAACAAAAATGTTGGGTGGTTCAAATCTTTTCTTTTTTTTTTTTTTGTTTGTCATTGTCTGTAGTGTTAAGAAGAACCGTGAGTACGAAACTTAGCACAGCCCCTGGCACAAACATATGTCGTTGCTATCAATTATTCTACATTAGCTCCCAAATAATACAATCTTCATTTCTAAGTCTTATGAAACTACAAAGATGAAAATGAATTTGAGGCAGGTACTATAGCATGGTGGTTAAGATACCACTTGAGACATCTGTATCTCTCATCAAAAGCACGGGGTTCAAGTCCCGGCAATTGCACGCTCCAATCCAGCTTCCTGATAATGGGCTTGGAGTGCAGCACAGAATAGCCCAACAACTGGGGTTCCTGCCATTCACATGAGTGGACTTCCTGGCTACTGGTTTCAGCCCTGCCCAGACTAGATGTTGTAGGCATTTGGGGAATGAATTAATATGAAAGCATTCTTGCGCTCTCTCTCCACTTCAAGCAAACAAGCAAATATTTCCAAAAAATCATTTACAGGACCAATGCAACAGCTCAGTGGCTAAAATCCTTGTCTAGCATGCACTGAGATTCCATACGCACACTGGTGGCCCCACTTCCCATCCAGCTCCCTGCTAGTGGCCTGGGAAAGCAGCCAAGGATGGCTTAAAGCCTTGAGACCTTGAAACCATGTGGGAGACCCAGAAGAAGAGCCTGGCTCCTGGCTTCGGATCACTCTGTTCCAGCCTCTGGGAGTGAACTAGGAACTAGATCTTTCTGTCTCTCTTTCTGTCTGTAAATCTGCCTTTCTAAAGTAAATAATTAAATATTTTAAAAATCGTTCCCAAAATTATTGTCATGGAAGGATTCGTCATTTTGCAGTGGTGCTCACAGAATTGCAGTTATACTAAGTTGTATATCAAGAGCCAGAGTGTGGTTCAGTGTGATGACTTAATGGCTAAATCCTCACTTTACAAGCATTGGGATCTTGTAAGGCCATTGGTTTGGGTCCCAGCTGCTTCACTTGCCATGCAGCTCTCTGCTTGTGGCCTAAGAATGCACTAGAGGATGGTCCAAACCATTGGGACCTTGCACCCACACATAGGAGACCCAGAAGTTCCTAGCTCCTGGCTTTATATCAGTTCAGCTCTAGCCATTGAAATGATTTGGGAAGTGAACCAGTAAATGGAAGATCTTTCTCTGTCTCTGTTCTTCTCTCTTTAAAATGTGCCTTTCCAGTAGAAATAAATAAATCTTAAGAGAGACAGAGAGAAAACTGCAAAATCAGTTTGCAAATTATCTTCTTAAACCATTCCTAGAAAAGTGGCCCTAGAGTTGCCAAATGCCAAATATTATCCTCAGCTCGATCTATTCATACATTCTGCTCATTTAATAAAACTGCACAACACTCTACACCCTCTCACAAGCATAGAGTCCTGAAATTGCTCTATCTGTTCTTCCATTCACATTTAGATACAGTATCTCAAGCTAGCCAGAGTCCGTACTAGCGGAGAATCAGGAGCAAGTACTCCACCTGCCGCTATGTTTCCTTAAGGGAAAGCAGTAGTGTTGAATTCCAAGGAGCTGACACCCTGTCATCTGTCCACTTGAATATTAGGAAGCCCACCTCTCTGGGACCCTCTCCCCTACAAGACCTCTGGGATTGTTTAGACTTCATGTCTGGACAAGTGCAAACACTCTACTGGGTGACAAATGTCGGAGTCCATCAGGAAGGACAGACATCTTTAGAGTTTGAGCCTCAACACAAAACACCTAAATTTGAATTAAACTTTCCTACTAAGAAAATTCTCTTTCAATTAGCATTCCTCCTCCAGCTATTGCTTTAAAGACTATGTAGATGATTCTGCCTTAGCCTTGGAGTTATAATTATAAAGCTACTCTCTTATCTTGCCTCCATAGCGGGAGTGTCCAGGAAAAGGAAGTCATTCCATTTCTCTGCTTGTCTGAAAATTGCCATTTCTTCAATTTTTTTTATTTCTTTCCCCTTACTGGATATAATGAAGTCTATCGGAAAGAAGAAAAAAAGGCTTAAGGAGACCTTGAACATAAGGAGAAATAACACTTATAGTCCCAGAATCTTTACTGATTGAACACTGCTGGGGATATTAATCATGAAGGCTTATTTTCCAAAGAACATCAGAGCACATCTGGAAATTAAATAAAAATAATAGAAGGATTGGAATCAACTGATATTTTGCAGAGAATTCCTCAAACAATTAATACGTTGCGGCCCACAAAGGCACAGAGAAACTTTGATTCTTTTTTTGCCTAAACAAGCCATTAAAAAAAATGGGTATCAAAATTCACCTAAATAGTTTGGTTTTTATTAACTGCCCTCTCTTGAGGGGCTCCACACATCGAAGTGGAATCCACTTTCGTGGTATTTGTTTCATCTGGTTTGTTTTCGTCTGCACTGAATGGATGAGTGGCCATTTCTAAGGGGTCTTTTTGACACTACATAATTCTGACAGCCCAAGTGAGTCTGAGCTCTAAGGAAGGAGGTTATTTGCTGTGGGAGGCAGAGATGTGGAGACCACAGCTCTCCTGAGAAATGCTCTGATTAGGTGGTCAAATTCAGTCTGGATTTGGCTCTCCTGTGACAAGAGGGAGGCATTTACTTACAGATTCTCTCAGTTAGAAAGATGGCTGTTAGAGGACAGGAAGAGAAAGGAAGTGACTTCAACCTTCTCCTTATCTGAACAAAGCAACCATCACTCCCCATGGTGTGGTGTAGCCAGCTTGTCAAGAATTGTGGAGCTGAGCCAAATCAAGGCAAGAGTAGGCAGAGAGCCAGGTCTGGACTGTGCAGCCTTTCTGCTTCCTTGTTCCTTCTTCACTGGCTCCCCTCAGGCACCTCCTCAGGGTCATGTCTCTGCATGCACGGGAGAATCTCTGTTGAGTCAGCAAATGCTATGGTTCCCAAGATCCTTTTGACCCATTTTACCTGGTGCTTTGAGTGAAAAAGCTTCCCTAAAAATACATAAGTTGAAGTCAGATCCCAAGTATCTCCAAATGTCACCTGATGATAGAGAGAATATCTTTGTGGAGGTAACCAAGTTAAAATAAAGCTACTAGGGTTGGTCCTTTTTCAGTGTACTTGGGGAAAAGAGAGAGAACTGGGGACAGATATTTATATAGGTTTCAAATATCACATAGGCTTGAACATGGCCATCAGCCAGTTAACAAGACAGTCCAAGAATAGAGCTTTTCTGTACACATTTCAGAAAGAACCAACCCCACTAACTCTTCGATCTCAGATTTCCATCTACTGAAACTCTGAGAACACATTTCTGCTGCTTGAGCCGCTGCATTGGTGGTACATGGCTATGATAGTTCTGGTAAACCAGAAAGTACACTGGGCTATATCATTTCATATTTTGTACGTTTGGTTCCTTCCAATTTGAGTGAGTCTTGGAGTATTTGCCAAGCTCCCTAAGATTTATATAGTCAACTTGTCCTTAATTTAAAGCCATGTAAATATGCCATGAGAATAACACACCTATATTGCTCAAAGGTTCTCTTTTGCATTCCTTTCTACATTTAACTTTCATCACCCTCTTCTCTCTCCTGGCTCTATTCTAGTCGTACTGATCTACTCATTTCCTGGAGGGAAACCTGTTCCCTCACCTCAGAACCTTTGCACAAGCTGTTCTCCCACAGATGCCAAGTCTTGGTCAACTACCACTTCGACTTTGATCACAAAGATGTGCTGAGTTGCTACATTTTTGAGAAAGTCATCCCTGAACTCTGCCAAAATTAAGTTAGATGCCCTTCCTAAGTGACCCCACAGCACCTGGTATTCACTGCTTTTCTATTGGCCAGCAGACTTGCTTTGATTTCAATGTGTCCCCCAAATGTTCATATGTTGGAAACATAACTTCCCCCTGACCCCAGTTCACTTGGAGCTTTTGGGATCCGATGAGACCATGTGGATCTGACTTCATGATGGCGTTAGTGGCCTTAGAAGAAGAAGAGGGACCTAAGCTTGTTGCTTGCCCTGTCTTAGCATGGGATGCTCTCTGTTGTGTGATGATACTGCAAGGAGGCCCTCACCACATGCTGAGCAGATGCCAGCCCCAAGCGCTGAACTTCCCAGCTTCCAGAGCAATGAGCCAAATAAACTTCTCTTCTTAATAAATTACCCAGCCATAGGTATTATGGTTTAAACAGAAGACAGACTAAGATAAGACTCTTTAGTGATCGTCTCTTTACTTAGTCAACTTGCCCAGTAGGCTGGGCAAATCCTGACTGCAACAACCACAGGCACACACAAGAATAGGGTGTGGGGCAGGCCAGGCCACAACATCCACCATCACATACAAAGGCCAGGATGGAGTGGACAGACTATGCCAGATAAGGGTTAGTACCTACTAGCACATGTGCAACCTGGGTCTGGTTGGGGAACTTGAGAAACTCCCCTATTATGCCATAGCTCCTGCTGGTGTGCATGTGGTACAGGCCCCGGGGTTGGTCAGGCTGTCGGCAGGTGTGTGGATTGGTTTTGGAGCGGGACAGACTGGGCAGGGTTGGGCCAATCTTAGCCCACTGGCACATGCAGGAGCCAGGCTGGAGAATGCGTCATGCTGAGCTAGGTTATCACACCTACCAGTTTGCATGAACTAGGGATAGAAACAGACTGGGCAGAGCTAGGCTGCAGCACTCAACCAGCAGCATTGGATGGCCAGGACCAAGACAGGGAACGGGCTACGCCAAACTGCTCAGAGCAATCACTGGCACACACAAAATCTATGGCTAGGAACAGAATAGCTCCTGGTTGGGGAGCTAAGGGGACTCCCCAGCTGTGTTATGGGTCCCACTAGTAAGCATGAGGACGAGAATAGGGAAAGAAATCTGGTCTGGACTTGACTGCAATGTTCCTCAGCATGGGTGTGGACTGGGATGTACCAGACTGGGCTAGACTCCAGCACTTGCTGGTGCTCATGAGAGCCAGGGTGGGTGTAGGACAAGCTAGGCTAGATCTCTGTTCATGAACCACGCAGGAGCTATGTCTGGGTGTGGACCAGGTGTGACTGGGCTGTAGCACCCAACAGTAAGAACCAGAATGGATATGGGCAAGTCAGGCAAGGCCACTGTATTTGTCAGGACAGAAGGCAGCCTAAGTATGGCTGGGCCAATGATCGACTTGTATGCACAAGATCTGTTATTGGGATAGAAGAGCTTAGAGAACTCCTTAGTAAAGATGCAGTCCCTGCAGCTGAGTCCAAGAACCAAGGCTGGGACAGTCAGACAAGGCCAGGTTTCAGTACCTGCTGGCATATGTCTTGGTCAAGTCTAGGGCAGGCCACGCTGAGCCAGTTCATAACACATGCTTGCAGATCCAAGAACCAGGATGGGGTGAGGGACAGGCCAGATTGGGCCTCAACACTAGCCAGTTCACATTAAGGCCAGAACTGAGGGCTGGTTGGGCTGGGCAAGGCTGTAGCACCCACCAGCATGAACCGGAACTGGGGGCAGGCGGGGCTGGGCTGGGTCACATTAGGGCACCCACCAACACATGCCAAGGTGGTGCAGGCCATGCCAGACTAGGCCAGAGAAACCACAAGTACACATGCAGCCAGGGGAGAGATGGTATGAACCTGGTAAGGGAGCTGCAGGGGGCTCCTCTGCTGGGCTGCTGTTCCCACTGGCAAATGTGAGAACTAGGATGGAGGGAGACTAGGCCAGGCAAGGCAACAACACCTGTTGGCCTGCATGTGAGCTGAGTTAGGAGGATAGCCAGTTTGCACCCACTGGTGCATGCACAAGCCAGTGTAAGTGCTGGCTGATTGGGTTTTGCTGCAACATCAGCTGGCAAATTCTGGGACTGGGAGAGAACCTGACAAGCTAGATTGCAGAACCACATGGAGAATGTAAGATCCCAGGAATGGGAGTAGGCCTAATAGGGAAACCGTGGGCACCTCTCTGATGCAACTCCCACTGGTGAACATGGGAACCAGGGCTGGGGGTGGACCTAGCTAGACTGTTGCTGGCACACACTGGCACGAGCATAGACTGGATAGTGGGATTGTTTGGGTTGAGCTAAGCCTCAATGTCCGTTGATGTATACAAAAGCCAAATTGGATGAAGGACATTCTGGGCCAATCAGCTGCACAAACTGGTAAGCACAGGAACCAGGGCTGGAGGTATACCTAGTGGGGGTTACTAGGTTTCACTCCAGTTAGGCTGTAGCTCCAGCTGATGTACATGAGGGCTGAGTGTGTGGTGGGCAGGGTTGGGCAGGGCCACAGCATCCATTATTTTGTGTAAGAGATGGGGTTGGAGTCAGAACTGACCCAGGACTTGCACCTACTAGTATATGCATAGGCTGATGTAAAAGATGGATGGAGCCAGACCTCGTACTGGTAAGCAAACACAAGAGGCAGGTCTGGGATCATTTCAGACAAGGTTTCTTTGGGGAATCCCCAACTGAACCGCTGGACTCAGAACTCCAACCACGGGGAGAATGTGTGGTCTGACTGTGGAGTGTATGTGTCAGAACTGGGCCTCCTCAATGCCTTAGACGGAGCAGCAGACAGCATTATCCAGGTGCACATGGAGAATATGGCAGTCCATTGGAGTTTGCAGAGGACTTCTGGTACCATAACAGAGCAAGGAGGGCAGAACAAATTGGTCAGTTACCCCTGCCAAGTGTTGGCAGCAAATATCTGGGTGAATGGAGAGTCTAAGATGGACTGTGTCAGGCAATGGATTAGAAGGATTTCCTCATCCTTGGATCAGCTAGATAAACAGCATTTTAGACCTATTGAAGTATTGAAACCACTGGAACAGAACCTTCAGAACATGCTCTGCACTGGGGACTCTGGGTTGATATCAGGTAGCCATTCCCCATCCCTGGATACTGTTGGGAGTATCCAGGGAGGCTGTTGGGAGGCCAGGTGTGGCTTCTTTCCTTATCTCCCTCCTTCCCCAGATACAGAAAGAAGATAAAAGAGAATGTAGAAACAATGTTCTCACCCACTTTCCCCTCACTCTCACCTCATCCCACCCTCATCAACTACAAATAAAATTAAAAACAAAAAAAATCAGTACATTTTGATCACTCTGTGCTTTGCTTTCCAGAACCCTGCGAGAGACACTCACGTAAAGAAAAAGTCGAAGTGCAGGGACCGAAAGGTGATCGGACCAGCTCATTCCCAGTCAGAACAGACAACAGAGCGCTGTATCACTGAAAGGGAGGTATGGAAAACCACTTCATGAATTCTGCTTCTGAACTTCAGAAAGGGAAAAAGATAGTGTTCAATAGCTCTGGGTTCATGGTAAGCTGGAGTTTAAATCAAATAAAGTTGATTGCTGCCTTTAATTTGGAGACTCTCAACACAAGAGAAAGGTGCACTGGAGCTCAGGCTGACAAGAAGCACAGCGTGGAGCAGTGCCTTTGCAGCAGAATTCCCTACAAGGATCTGACCGCAGCCTGCTGCATCCTTGCTGAGTCCTCCCACTCCACTTCCTACCCATTCGGTGTAAATTTCCCAGGGGGATGCCTTTGGTGTTCTCTGAAAGCGCTGTTTGCTGTGTCAAGGGCAGCTTCTCTGCTGGAAATCCTGTCTTCAGGGTTAACACATTTCAGCCGGTAACAACCCTCTCTTTCCTCCCCCTTTACCAGTTTTTAATCCAATATGCCAATTGCTCTACCCCGGCTGCAGATCTTAAACATTTGAACCAACCATGAGAATTCTGTAGAGCATTTTCTGCAAAAACTCCATCTATAATCTCTCCCCTTCCCCCACCCCCCCCAACCAGCTCACTGAGGCAGTGATTTCCTCAAAGAATTCCAAGAAATTAGTTAGGCACGACTCCCCTTCCTGAAATGATGTTAGCTGTCTTTAATCAAGCTTGCTTTTCCAACTGTTCCAGATTTGATACCTTAAAGTAGTTACATTCTTTCCCCTCTAACTAAAACTAAACTACTTCTCTTATTTTCAACATTGCCACAAATATTGATAATTTGGGCGAGTGTGTGTGTGATAAAAAAAAGGAATGGATTCTTTTTAAGTCTTTTAACTGATTTTATTGCTTTTCTAGAGGAAGACTTTTTTAAGCCTAAAGATAAATGTTTAAAATCAGAATCCCAGGGAAAAGTATCTCAAAATCAGTCTTGGGGGTGTTTAAAAAATGTTAGTACTTCCTCTACACGTTTGAACAGACATTTAAAGTAAGGCCATCTTAACTGTTTGATCCAGTGGCATGAAGCTGCTACACTAGTCAAGGTCGATATTTACTCAGTGCTTGCAGTGCCAAATCTCAACTTCTGAAGTCAAAAGGTTGAGTTATAAATATCCACTATTAGATAGAAATAAAATATTTGCCTGAAGGCTTTGATAGTTTAAAGCTTTCCATTTTACACATATACAGATATGTATATCCTTGTAGATATGTATACTTTAAGATACATATGTATCTCCACAACACCTCATGTGTGGTCATGATATCCATCACATAAACTTCTTCACTTTCCAAACCCTGGGATACAATTTCAAACCATATATAAACTGCTTTTACACTGTACATATGCATTGCACTAGGCCACACCACGTGGATAACATCATTATTTCCACACAGTATGATTCACAGTCCAAACCCAGGACAGGGTCTCAAAGAAAAGACGTTTTAGAACCAGGTTTCCAACTTGAAACTCTCCATGGGAATTTCCAGAATAGCTCTGATACTTCAAGGAGGGAAAAAAGTGAAGAAGGTCTGAAAACCAGAACCAAAACCAAACAAAAGGAGCAGCATTAAAAAGTTATGTGATGAAGTGGGATGCTGTAAAGTTTTTATTATGACTTGTTTGGAAAGAGCTTGCTTAACAAATGCAGGCATCCTCTATTCAAATGCAAAGCAGTAAAACTTTTTACAGTTTACTATCACATGCCTTAATGTGTAGGGAATGGCTAACCCCAGTCAGATCTTGGAAAAGAATGTTTTGTTTGCTCTTCTAGGGAAGGATGTCCTTTAAAAGAGGGGGGAAGGGGTTGTGAAGAAAGAAGGCAACTTGAGCAGAATTACAGTGATGAGGAATTGTCTGGAAGTCACATCAACTGGGAATGGGTGCAGCGAGGGGAGCTCTTTATCCAGAAAAGAGAAAAACAGGAAGGAAAATGAGAAATTTCTTTACATGTGTTAAGGGCAGTTATGCAGAAGAGTTATTCATTATTATGAGAAGTTACCCAGAACAGAGTAGGGCCAGTGAACCAACATTCGAGGGAGAGGAAGTGGACAGGCCGGGCTCAATGGAGAACCTTATGGCACAATAGTTTCTTATGAGAGAAATGATCTGGCTTGGACACACAGAGTGTCCAGAAGAGCAAACAGAGGCTCAGCTATCATTCAACAGGACATTCCTATAGCAGGTAGACTCTGAATGAGCTGTGTTCTATAAGAGTACTTTAAAGCTTGTAGAAAATGGTATTTAAAAGTAAGTTCATTTTGGTGCCCAAAACTGTTTAAGCCATCACTGAAGGATTTTCAAAATGTTCATGAAAATGTTTATCATGAAACATAGTGCATTGGTTTTCAAAGATTGTTTTTTCAGGAAAATAAAGTTTTCTGTTAATTCCCTTGTCTATGAGCTTTTTGGAGTCCCCTCACATCATGTCCCATCAGTGTCTGCGATTTAAGATTTACTTACAACTTCTGACTGGCAATCAGAGATGTTTCAGATTCTTTGTAAACCTGAGAACGAATTGTATTAGAATTTTCAGTTCAAAATTTTAAATATATAAACTTGCTGCCATTATACATCATATCCTATGATGAATGGGGTTCCATTTTAAGAACAGAAACATCAGAAAGAAACGCTTTTAAAATTCCAAGTTTGGAGCACAGGTTTTTCTGCTGTTCATTCACAATACATTTTGTCAAATGCTTCAAACTGAAAGTCACAATACGTTGCAAGGCCATGAGAAATTGTAGATAAATTGTACAGAAATCAGAGCTGTCCCATTTTGAACAGAAATTTGATGTAAAAGGTATTGGTCAAGCTTTCCTTCTGGGTCATTCCCCCAACCCCAGCACGGATCCCCTTTTTTCTAAATTGCATATCTGCCAAAGGCTGTTTTCCTTGGACCCCCACACGCTTTCATTTTCACTTTTTTTTTTCTTTCTGGATCCTGCTCTTCACTGCGTGCAAGCTTCCCTTCCAGAGGATAACAAAGAAGAGCTATTCCCAGGGCTCTTCCTGGGAACAGAGGAGACCAAGCAGACTCTTAAAGGGATAAGAAGCAGAAAGTCAGCGGATTGCTGAGCTGATCTCATTATCTCACTCCTTGTTTATCATCAAGCTGGCCAAACACTTGCCCAGGAGCAGATTTCTTGCCCCATCATTTAAACTGATTGTCTCTTCAACTTTTGTGCCAAACTTACTTCATGATGCAAGAGGCTCCGAGACAGAAGAGGACAATGTTATAAGCCCAGGATGAATTTTATCGTTATTAAGTACCTCTCATTCCTCAGAATCCCCCAAGGCCTGACAATCTATATTTCATGCCCTTCCCCTTCACCGCAGAAAGCTGGCCTCCACATCATGCAAGGCATGCATAATAACAGCAGAGGCAAACTCCACTTGAGCCCCACCATCACTTCCATGATGCATTCACATTTCTGTGACACTCTGTCGTCATCAGTGGTATATTACTCAGTCTAGACAGGAGGGAAAGGAGTCTTCCTGTAAACGCAATGTCCACACATTTCTTGCCCTTGACTTACCTTCCATTTTGGGGTCCCTGTTAAGGTACTAAATTTTCCCTTTCACACAGAACTACCCTTATTTCATTCCATCAGAGTCTGTTGCAGGAAGAAGTGTGCAATGAAAAGAGTATGTGTCTTACATAGTACAAAGAGACTCCAAGTGACGCTTTCTAAGTTTTTCATTAAATAGAAACATGTTATGAAATAAATTAGTAAACATGAATAGCACAAGTCCCTATTACCTTACAGGAAAAGATTTCCCACCACCAAGTGGAGGAAAACTGATTATCATTGAACTCTCCAAGCCGCTACTCCTTGCAAAAAGCATTCGAACCACTGACCCACCAAGTGTGTACCTTGAGTGTGTCACATGTTTGCTATGTAATGTATTCTTCATGTCTCACAGTAAACTTGTGAGGGGACACCCTATTATTTTTTTTTTCTTGTGAACTAGAAAAACAGCTTTGAGAAATTAGGTAAGAGTTGCTCCAAATCATGCTAGTTCTTTCAGCTATTTGAAGATGTTCTCTGAAGTACCATTTCCATCCTTTCCAGCTATTTCTTCAACAGGGAGTATAATGGAGAGGTCATTTCCATTCCGAGTGGCTTCTCCCAGCTGCAGATGTCTCTATTGAATAAGCGTAGTCTTCTTATATTTGCAACTTTGTGGGGAGTTCCAAAACTTCTGGAGTTTCTCTTCATGGGGTGACTTCTGGAGTCTGCACTGAAATCTTCCTTCGGATTTCATTCCATTCTCCCTGTTCTCTCCAGACCAGGCTTCTCTGAAGACTCCATGATTGAACTCAGGGAAGCACGGGCAAGGGCAAGGGCAGCACAAGCAAACGCTTCTCTCTGAAAGGGCAGCTGTCCTCCAAGTTCACACAGTAACTTGAGTAGGTGTGTTACTCAATACGCCACAAGAAAATGCCCACCCCGAGAGTCTAAAATTGTGGATTTAATAGGCCTCCTGCTGCTACTCGGCTGCCTTCCAAGGCCCGCTGAACTCCTTCCTCTGCAGTCAGGACCTTCTGTCTGAGACTTGGGTGGGGGTTGGGGCACTATGCTTGCTGATCTGTGGTCAGAGGTGACAGGTGGCCACTCTGTAATTGTGGGAAGTTAAAATCAATATTAATTTTTTTTCCCAGAGGGTGAATAGAGACTAGCAAAAGAAAGGCCGTTTGATACTGTGTCTTAATGCTTCTGTGCTCTGGGGAAGGTGTGCTGGCTCCCAACCAGCTTGCCACACTCAGAGACCTAAATCCTCCAAAGACTCATTCTGGGAAGATCTTGGCATGAGGACACCCTGGTTGTTCCTGAGCTGTGCCTTCCCAACTAAGCCTTGCTCTAGGCTCAAGGAGCAGACACCCCCAAGCACAGAGTGACCATATTTCAGAGGCACTTGCCTTTTCCCTTCTTCAGAATTGGAAAGAACTGCTACAAGCAGTCTGAGCCACAGCATTTCAAGACACAATAGACCTTTACATTTTTGACCCATGGCATGGCAAACTTCATTTAATGACTCAGAACTACTGACAACTCATCAAAGGCATTGATTTGTCCCTATCATTCAACAGTGGAAGGCAGAAAGTTTCTCCAACAGTCAGAAGTGCTTGCTTCACAAACTTTAAGCGTCCAAACAGAATTTTTTTTGATAATATTCTTCTGCTTCTAGAGACTCTAGATGGATCAATTACAGCAGTGTTTGTTGGAGAGAAATGAGAGATGTTGTGATGGCCCAGCTAAGACATACATCATGTGCTTCATACGAGTGCTTTTTGTTCTTTCATTTGTAAGCCTATGGTTTGTTGCTTTTTTGCTGCTGTGGCATCTCAGGAGAGTTTCTGACAGTAGGAATTCAGTAGATGGTTTCCCTTTCTCAAATACTCACATGGAGAGTTCAGCTTTGGTTTAGAGCTGGTAACTGTGATAACTGCTCTCTCATGGGAGACAATGGTCATGCTTTCTGGTCACTTAATCATCTGGACTCCTTGCTCATGTCTGAAGACTAAGACTTCTCTATGTTCAGATATTTGAAGGAAGATCATGTTACCAACTAGTATAGAAGTTAAAGTGCCACAAAGTCATTGCTTCACAATTTCTTTACAGTTACACTTCAGCATTTGATCCAGTCTTCCCCAATAATAGACATGTATTTTAGATTTCAAATCTGAAATGTATACTACAATGAGCTTCAGTAGGAGTTGGCATGGTAGCCTAGTGGATAAATGCTTGCCTTGCAACTTCTGGAATCCCATGTGGACCCCAGTTCATGTCCTGAATACTCCACTTTCCATCCAGCTTCATGCCTGTAGCCTGGAAAATCAATAGATGATGGCCCAAAATCTTGGGACCTGCACCCACATGGGAGACATGGGAGAAGCTCCTAGCTCCTGGCTTCATGTTAGCTTAGCTCCAGTCATTGCAGCCACTTAGAGAGTGGGCCAGCAAATGAAAGACCTTTCTCTCTGTATCTCCTTCTGTCTACAAATTTGCCTTTACAATAAAAATGAATACATATTTTTAAAGGTGTGTGGTGAGGGGGAAGAGCATGAATAGAGAGGAAGTCCCTGGCAGTGATGGTAGCTACAGGATAATCAAGATCCTGGCCAGCATGGGAAGCAATGCCAGAGGCGGCATCCAGCACTTAGGGCTGGCAGGTGCAGAAGCCCTAGATGCAGATCCAGGGGTCACAGTCAACTGTAATGACCTCAGCAGAGCAGACATTCAGTTTGACTTTGGGCATCATTTTTGGCTGTAGGTGTTGGAATCTTGTTCTCCAAGGCAATTGGAAACTCCATAATCTGCAGATGGAAGATCTTCCCCTCCACCTCTGTTCCTCCTCTCGGTATATCTGCCTTTCCAATAAAAATAAATAAATCATATTTAAAAAAAAAAGAATTGGTAGCCTGTGGCCTCAAATTCCAAATTTGAAGTACCCTTCTTTAGATTTTAGACTTCTCTGCTTCTCCACAGTCAAATGCTTTCTGTTCATCCCCTCTCTATTGAAAGAATGTGTGTTGTTTTATCAAACAGAACAGCCTTCTCCTTTCCCAACTTATTTCAGCTATACTAATCACTAAAACAAAAGGCACTAAGACCAATGCGGGCTGCTCAGCCAGCACCAACCATAGGGTGGCATTCATTTTGAAGCAGAAACACTGAACATTAAGTGAAATGTAAGGTTGTTAAAAGGGGAGTGTGTGTCGTATTACCTCAGGGACATGTGCTGTACTTGTTAAGGAAATCTGGGGCTCTCAACTCCTGGTTCACAAAGCGCACACACTTTTTAGCAACAAGAAATCCAATAATGCAAAGGAAACTGAAGCAAACATCCCTGGAATCCCCACTTAACTAGCACTTTCCAAAGCTCTTAGCTAAACCATGGGAAAGTTTTCAAAGCTTCCCTCCTCTCCCGCTATAGATCATATTATTTGATTCATACAGTCACTATAAGGCATAAGCCCAAGTAAGCAGATCCTGCTATCTCCATTTCATAGCTGAAAATTTCAAGGCTCAAGGTTATCCAACAAGTAAATGGCTAAGCCAGGACCAAATTTCTGAGTGTCTGACTTCTAGTTCATTGCTAGCCACTCTGTACCATAACATTTTACAGTGTTTCAAGGTTGGTTCCCTTCTTTTTGATGAAAATACACACACACACATACATACACACACAGGTCTATTTATACATATGAAAACCTTCAGAAAGCTTGTGAATTGACAGGTGCTGTGTTACACGTTAAGCTTCCACTGGGGATGCCTGAATTACCAAGGGACTGCCTAAAATCAAGTCCTGTCTCCCCTTTTGATACAGATACCTACTGACGTGTACTCCAGGACACAGTGGACGATGGTTGAAGTAGTTGGTTCCTTGTCATGCATGTAGGAAACTTGGACAGAGTTCTTGATTCATGACTTTGGCTTTATCCAGCCCCTGTTATTCAGATATTAAAGCAATGAACTGTTAAGAGCCATAGACTTACGGACCTTACACTTGGCCTACCTGACAGCCTGCTGCATTGCAAAGCCTGCCTTGGACAAACAGCACCACAGCAAGTAGGATATTACGGCTAGAACATCCCGTGCAAAGGAAGTGGAACAGAACCTCCACCATTGTTCCTGTTCAAATAAATAGTTCCTCCCCTGTTTCAATATAGATGATTAGTTCCTCCCCTGTTTCAGTGAAGATAATTAGTTCCAGGAAACCCCTCCCCTTCTCCTCCTCCCCTAGAGAAGAAGATATATATATATATACACAGAGAGAGAGAGAGAGAGAGAGAGTAAAATAAAGGGCATGGGCACTCTCTTTCACCAAGTACGTGTATCCGTGTATTTCCTGGGCCAGCAGCCTGGCATTCCCAGTCCACCCTCAGGGTTTGAGCGTCGTGTCCTGCAGGTCGGGACAATGGACTGGAGGATAGAGGAACCAAGGAAGTGAGATCCTGCTCTCTTTCTCTTTCTCTTTCTCTTCCTTCCTCCTTCGCTCCTTCCCTCTCTGCTACTGTGACTTGCAAAAGGAGGGAGGGAAGGAAGGAAGGGAAAGAAAGACAGAAAGACAGAAAAAGAAAGAAAGAAAGAAAGAAAGAAAGAAAGAAAGAAAGAAAGAAAGAAAGAAAGAAAGAAAGAAAGAAAGAAAGAAAGAAAGAAAGAAAGAAAGGAAGGAAGGAAGGAAGGAAGGAAGGAAGGAAGGAAGAAAGAAAGAAAGAAAGGAAGAAAGAAAGGAAGAAAGAAAGAAAACTCATGGGAGAGGCCAGTGCAGTGCCATATCTGACTAGTCCTTAGTCTGCAAGCACTGGCATCCTACATGGGTGCCTGTTTGTGTCCTGACTACTCGACTTTCAACCCAGCTCTCTGCTTATGGTTTGGAGACAGAGCAGAGGATGGTCCAAGACTGTGGAGCCCTGTCACTCATATGGGAGGTCCAGAAGAAGCTCCTGGCTCCAAGCTTCAGATCAAGCCATTAAGAATATTTTGGGGGTGAACCAGTGGATGGAAGACTTCTCTTTTTGTCTCTCCTCTCTCTGTAAAAATTAACTTTTCAAAAAAAAAAAACAAATAAATATTTATTTTAAAAAAATATTTGCATCACATTTAAAAAAAGGAATACATACTTAAAACAATAGTCTGTGGGACAGGCTGATGCTGTGGCCCAATAAATTAAGCCACAGCCTGCAATGCTGGAATCCCTTAGGCAGGCCAGTTTGAATCCCACTTGATCCACTTTTGATCCAGGTCCCAGCTAATGATCCCATGAAAGCAGCAGAAGATGGCCCAAGTACTTAGGACCCTGCCACCCACACAGAAGACCTGGAAGAAACTCCTGGCTCCTGGATCCAGCCTGCCCAGCCCCAACCACCGTGGCCGTTTGGGGAGTGACCCATCTGATGAAAGATGTCTCTGTCTTCTCCTTCTTTGGGTAACTTTGCCTTTCAAATTAAATAAATCATTTTTTAAAGTTCTCGAGACATCTATAGTATGGTTTTGCAATTTAAAGAATATATTTTAATCCATTTGTTTGTCTGAGAAAGGGAGTGAGAGAACTTCTCAATGCCTATAATGGCCAGGACTGGGCTTAGGAAAGCTTTCTCGGTGTGAAACATGAAACCTGGTGTACTGAGCCATCACTTTCTCAGGTTCCACATTAGCAGACAGATGCACTCAAGAATCAGAGCCAGGAATTAGACACAGGAACAGTGACGTGTGATGGAGCGACTGTCTTAACCAGCAGGCCCAATGCTGGTCTACTCATTAGCTTCTAATGCCGCTTTGCAAGAATTTCTTGAAATCCTCTGATGTATGTATACATTTGTAGATACATAGATTATATTATATATATATATTCATTCGTTTACTGAAACACAAATATGCAATATGTATACATATATACATACATAATTTCATATGATAAATGACTTGTAGTCAAAAGAAAAAAATCAGTTGCCTATGTGTTCTTCAGAACAGAGTGGGTGAATGCTCTTCAGATGAACAAGCCATGAGCCAGGACCCATCTCTGTTCTTCCCTGCTTACCTCCATACTCACCATGCTGACTTCTCTTTCCCATGATAGCTATTGTTCATTCTCCATTGTTCAGCTTGCACAGCTCTTCTCCTGGGAAATCTTCCCTAATCTCTCTGTCTAGGTGTAAGTCTTTTCGTTACACATGTTGCTGGCAATGCACTCCTTCCTTGTTTTTTCACTCATCATCTATGAAAAAGTGAGTACAGCAATATTCCCTCTCTCCTGATATCTGCAGCTTTCCCCGCCATTGCTTCTGTTACCTGTGGTTAATCATAGCCTGAAGATATTAAATGGGAAGTCAGTTATGGCAGAGGGAAATCGTACAATGTCTTCCTTAAGAGGTTTATCATAAATATGAATATTTAGGAAAAAGTACAGTACATAGAAAATGTGGTATTATCCTCAGTGCAAGAAACTGCTGGCTTCTTGGAACACATTCTCTGTAGATAACAGGTAATCATCCTATGTGTATAATGTGTGCTCTGCCAAGCTATTTTATTCCTAAAACTTACCCTAGTGTTTGGCACCAAGTAGCTTCTGAGTGTATCTTTAGTGAATGATGTCATGAGGGCACAGAGGGAGGCAAGAAAGAAGAAGGAAGAAAGGATTGTACCATCTTTAAATATTAATTAAAATCAAAATTCGTTAAATTAAATTAAAATGAGTTAATTAAAAATAAAAGGGACGAGGAAGAGAAGAAAAATTGTATCATCTATTAAATCATCTATTAGATATCATTCAAAATAAATACATAAATGCATAAAATGGTGACATACAGTTAGTTATATACCTCAAAGAGCTGCTTGAGAATGAATTTTACTCATATATATAAATGCAGTGCTTAGGACACTGCCTGTTATGTAGTAAATGCTCTGGTAATTTTGGTAGTGGTTATTTTTTACAACTAGGTGGAAAGAATGCATATGGATAAAAGCATGTTTATAGATTCCACAGTGGGAAACTGGACTAACCCCATCCCTACTATCCTATTTTTCCATGAACCATGTCAAGGAGCCTTGTATCAGTCCCATGGTAGAAACTGCCTGTCACCGTTTGCTCATGGAGGTTGCATTCAGGGTGCAAATTGGGACCATTTTGCTGATTCTGCTTCACTGGTTGTTAGGTCAGAAGCCCATGGCCTTGGGTATCTCACAGCACTAATGTAGCGAGCAACGATAGCAAAGCCTGGTAGTTTGTGATTTTGGAATGCAGTAGGTACACAACTGGGAAGTAGCTTCTGTGTTCTGAAAGAGCTTGGCCCCTTTGCAGTAGTGCTGTTTCTTGCAGTTCTGAGATTTTATGGTCTCCTTAGGACAAGCAACCCTGTTTCATTAATGTGTGCAACTGCAGACATCTGTCTGTTGGGACAGTCGAACTAACCTGTCATTGAGTGATGGATGTTTTCCTATTGCTCTGCTAAAGAGCATTAAGTTAAAGCCTTCTCTTTCGCTCTACAGATAGTTAAGACAACAGATGGCCTTTTTTCCCCCCTCAATTCTGGAGAATTGATGTAATCGGGGCTTCAGAAGAGTAGCTTCCATTTGTTGCTGGCTTAAAATAGACCAGGCAAATAAAGAATACATCATTATTACTGCTATGTGGTCTAGGGAGTATAGTAGCTTATGAGTGTGGAATCGAAGGGAAGGAGGGAAAATTCAATTCAGCTGCATTCTTGACCTTGCAGAATGCAGGACACTTAGGATACAGGGCAGATGAGGGGAGCCAGGGAGGTTGTGAAGCAATCAGCTTCTATCTAAAATGCTTGTACATTGAATATCTTCCAGATATAAAAGTGACATTTTTAATAACCCAACGCAACTAGAAGACCAGCAATGTAAATCCATTATATAAAATTAGTGGCATGCTTTCATGAATATTTTAAACCTCATCAGACCCTGGAACCTGTACTTTTTTAAAAAAAAAATGATAGTTTGAAGGCATATGAACAAGCCTGATAAATTTATTCTGTTTCTCCTCTTGCAGCAAACACATTAAAGGCCCTTCAATATATATAGCGTCGTGACAATATCTGAAACAAAGGCAGATACCAAAATGGATGCTAGAATATTCAATGGAGTCATGGGATTATTGGCAGTATTACTGACAAATCAAAAATACTGGTCAGAGTTATACACCTCAACAACATAATAGAAAGCCTGTTTGCAACTTTGCTATGGATATTGCTAAGTAGCAATCATTCTAGCCTCTGATGTTGGATGATAGCAGTTCTCCCAATGGCAAGTGACAAGATTACCACTGAGTTCACTCAGGATTGAATACAATTTGATATTTGTTATGCCTCATCAGCAATCACAAAACTAAACTTTTTTTTTTTTTGTCTTTTGACAAATGCTCTTTATCGCATGCAGGTTGAAAGTACTTGCAAATTCTTAGTTACAGCACAGACTCTATACTGTCTGCAAATTGTCCAAGCACCCTACCCTACTCAGGTGGCAGAGCATTATCCTACAATCTGATCAAAGATTAAGAATGCAAAGTGTGGAGCCCAGTGTGGTAGCCTAGCCTCCTCTCTGTATATCTGGTTTTCCAATAAAAAATTTTAAAAACAAATCAAAAATACAAAGTGAAAATACTTTGTACAGATGTTTGAGTCTTTTTTTTAGGGTTTATTTATTGTTTTATTACAAAGTCAGATATACAGAGAGAAGAGACAGAGAGGAAGATCTTCCATTCCATGACTCACTCCCAAAGTGAGCACGATGGTCGGTGCTGTGCCGATCCAAAGCCAGGATCCAGGAACTTCCTCCAGGTCTCCCACATGGGTTCAGGGTCCCAAGGATTTGGACCATCCTCCACTGCCTGCCCACGTCACAAGCAGAGAGCTGGATGGGAAGTGGAGCTGCCAGGATTAGAACCTGTGCCCATATGGAATCTCAGTGCGTTCAAGGCAAGGACTTTAGCTGCTAGGCCATGGCGCCAGGCCCAATGTTTGAGTCTTGATGAAATACATTGTTCATACTTGTTTGAAAGAAACTTCCAATATTGTAGCAGTTCAAATCATGTGGTATTTAGAAAACTTTGTTACATTTTTTATATGAAAGTAAAATCAAGAATGGGGTCATAAAAAACACATCAATGCAAGACAGCAGACTCCTGTAACATACACACAGGCTGAACAGGATTATCTAAGGATGATAATGAGGAATGTTAACTTCTTTTACAACATCTTAGTCATCCTAAAATCATACATCTCAGTATTTTCTATGAAGGAACCTACCCTTCAGGATCCAGCAGCACCCCAGTGATAAAGCCGTTAAAAGGATGTTTGACTTTGAGCCTAGAACATAGTTGGTACCCTGATAGGCATTATGGGTACACAAACTTCATGGTGTCAGAATCCAGGAAATTATTCCTATCAAAGAAGTTTGGATGTAGACAGTTGCAATAAATTCCCCCAATTATTCTCTTAAAAAATTATTGAATGTAAAGGAAAAATTACAGCCGTATCTTTTTAGATTTAGTTACTATAATCATTTACCTGAACTCTAGATGTAAAATAATGGAAAGACTTGATCTAATAAAAGGAAAGATTTGAATATATCACTAGACAAAATGAGTTGCTTCATGTGTTTTTGGATGCACAAAACACAAAGAGATCATGGTTAACCTTAGAAGAGAAAGAAATTAAATGTAAAAATCTGGGAGAGCTTACTAAATGGAACAATACGCTAAACCAGCTCAGAAAGGATGCAAGTTGAGAGCACGTGCTCACTGGTGGCTTCGACAAGACAGCTGTGCTCTGTCTCATGACACGGTTCCATAGGCGCTGGGATTTACCCTCCTTGCTTCCTCAGGTCCTCTCCCCACACTGATTTCCCCTATATTATTGCAGTAGGATAGTCCTTCAGTAACAGTTGTATGTCCATCATTCTGCTGTTTAAGTGTATCCTGACATTGTAGGTATGAACAATGGCATTAAGTCAAGCATTCTCTTGTCAAGATGATGGATAGATAGAAAGAGAGAGAGAGAGAGAGATAAACAGTCTCATTGGGAGTCCATCTTTGATTTGGAAGTAGAGATGCATACTGCCTTGTATCTTCACATCTGGGTATGATAATCTGTATTATAATGTTTCTCTACATTTACCTATATATCCTATATGTTTACCTATATACCTAGTGATCTTGTATTTTGCATGAAGGTTACCTTTTATCAGAGATAATATATGATATTTGTCCTTTGGGGATTGATTTGTTTCACTGAGTAAAATAAAATGGTCTCTGATTGGGACCATCTGGTTGCAAATGGTGGGGTTTCATTCTTCTTAACAGCTGAATAGTATTCCATAAAGTAGATGTACCAGTTACTTTATCCACTTTTCTTTTGATGGGCATCTGAGTTGTTTCCATGTCTTCACCATTGTATATTTTGCTACTCTACATATTACAGGACATTTTTTCAAATGCAGATTTCAATCTGTGCAACAATTTTAACATTTACTTGTAGAACTAAAAAAAAAAAAAAGATATTCTCTGGTCATGATAGACTAAATCATGGAGGTTTTATTGTTGATTATTTTCTTAAACACCAGAATCACAAATTTCATTCATTTAGCCAACTAATGACAAAGTGTCCAATCAACTCAGCAAGTGTATTACTATGCTGGGCCTCTATATTATTTGGGAAGGTAGAGGTAGGGCACAGATTGTGTTTCTAAAAAATTACTAGAAAGAGTAGAGGAGAGGAGAGAATGCACATAGCCTAATGCTAACTTGCTCAAAAGATATCCAAATCTTCCTCTGTGGAGCCAGAGTTCTGGATTTTTCCTGAAGGAAACACCTCAAGGCTATGACAAATAGAAGCAAATGCTAAATACTAGGAATGTTTATAATTCTGAAGTAACACGATGCCTATAATTGTATGGGGTTAATGTACACTTCTGATTGCACACTAATCAGAAGCTAGAATTGAAAGCACAGCCAGGACTTGAACCCAGGAACTGAGAGAATGCATCATTTATTGATTTTTCTTCATTTCTCATACACAAATGGAAACCCATACAAAAAACAAGAATCCTGAAATTCACACAATTTTAGCATTATAATTTTGTTTGTGATCATCGAAGCCACCTACTTACCCGATGCTTGAATCTCTGCTCAGCCCTCATTTGGCTGGTCACGTGCCGCCTGATCAAGCCCTGTGAGGAGTTGCGGCTGTGTGAACTTCTCTCACAAGAGCAATAACACAATGAGGCAAGGAACTCCTAGTATTATTTCCATGTAGCTACAATTTCCCATCATCTTCCTTCAACCTCCAACTTTCAGGTAATTGCAGATCATATTGAAAGAACTGGGGATGATCAAGAAATCTAACATTTGAGCCGTAGCACCCTTAGGATGTGACTTCCCTCCCCCTTATCCTGGGGTAATAGAATCGCTTCTAGTTCTCAAGGGTATGTAACTTTGTTATTTGTTCCTGGTACTTTCAAGAGACAAGTAAAACAGAAATGATCAATTTCAGAGCACAAAAAGAGATTCATGACACGTGGGTTACCTTCAAGTATCAATCTCTTTCTTTTGCAGACAGTCTGAACTACAATGAAAGCACTTTTCTCTTTGGGAATAGATTTTTAGGAAAGAAGAAATGAAAGATGAGGCAAAAGAGGACTCCATATTCCCTGAGGCCTCATTTTATCATGCTTTGGGACACTGCTGGATGAGTTAATGAGTTGACTAGACAAGAAACAGGTGGCTGGATATAAATTTTCATCCAGGAGAAACAACGTACAGGTTTCCATTTCTCTAGTTTTCAAAAGGGGATAGAGTTTATTCTTCAGAAGTTAATGTAGCCAAGATTAAACACTAATGCTTGGCATCTTTTCTAGAAGGGATGCTAAGGCACTGGTTTTACAAGTTTGAGTTTTTGTCTTCAAAAAAACAACTTGAGGCCCAGCACTGTAGTCTAGCAGCTGAAGTCCTTGCCTAACGTGCCAGGATTCCATATGGGTGCCGGTTCTAATCCCAGCCACCCTGCTTCTCATCCAGCTTCCTGTCTGTAGCCTGGGAATACAGTGGAGGATGGCCCAAAACCTTGGGACCCTGCATCCGCGTGAGAGACCTGGAAGAGGCTCCGGGCTCCTGGCTTTAGATCAGCTCAGCTCCAGCCATTGCGGCTACTTGGGGAGTGAATCAACAAATAGAAGATCTTCCTCTCTGTCTCTTCTCCTGTCTGTATATCTGACTTTCCAATAAAAATAAAATAAATCTTTAAAGAAAAGAAATACTTTGATATTAGATTTCCTATATGGCCTATACCTACAATGTCATGCACACTTAAATTGCAGAATGTTAAACTTGTAACTGTTATTAAAGGGCTATACTATTGTAACAATATGGGGGGGAAGGTGGGAGGGGAGACTGGGGAAGAAGGAATGGAAAGTGCATGGGGGATCCCTGTATTTCCATAACTATATCATGGAATATAATAACAATAAAAATGAAATAAAAACAAAAAAGAAACACAGTATTTCAGTAGGACATTTCCAAAAATATTTTAGTTGTTTTCAATTGCTTCATAATATACTTTAAAAATGAATAAAATAATTTTAGAGGTTTAGAGACTTTCAAATAAATACCATGGTATATAAAGATAATTAATTATCCACTAAATAGTTGCTGAATTATTCACAATAGAAAAAAGAATAAATGTATACAAGAATAAAAATCATACGGAATTATGTTATTCTGTTTGATATATATCTAAATGTTACATGCCTATCAAGACAATTTCTGAGAATTACAGGTAATCATTCTATTAAAACAAAGACAAACTAAATGAGTATAGCTGTCTCTCTATTCCATGCAGGGAAAGGAAAGTTTAAAAGTGAAGCAATTATCTGGATAATTCAGACAAAAAATCTATTGAAGGAAAAGAGGCCCTTTTTCCTGGCCCAAATTCATTTGAGCCATCCAATAACATGACCCACTATAGTGGAATTTGGCATTAAACAGGCTTGTCTTGGCTCCTTTCCAATGGAGTTTAGTTACTGAATTCCTTAAAGGACACTGTTCAAACATGGTCTCCCATGTAAGTCAGTTTTAAGGCATGAGCTTTAACATTACCATGCAACTCCAGGGCAATATTCCGTTGGATCGAATTATCTAGAAAATGACTATCATTCCAGTTCACCTTCCCGGTTAGACAAAAGTAACGTGTGCTTCCCAGGACTTAATGCACAACGAATACATGTGAATACCTAAAAGACTTGCCTGCCAAGTATGCTAATAAATAGGATCCTGGATTCTTCAACTAAAAGCAAATGAGTGAAAGGTGACAGCTATTTGCTAATTCCTCATTCACCACTTCCGGCTGCTACACTTCTCAGTTCCTCTGAATGTACACTTGGTTGCTGATATAACTGTGTTGATTTGATGGACGGTAGCAGTCACAACTGCAACGCCCACCATTCTATCTTTCATAACTAATTTGCTTTCTGAACCTTTGTTTACCAATTTGAAACAAAACACAGGGAGGTCTTGCAGAGTTATCATGTTGCTGAAATTGCAGACACAAGAACTTCTTGCTTGTTTTCCAAGGGCTTCCTCCACTTTTGCAAAATGACCTGGGGCTGAGCTGTCTGCCTGGGCGCACACCTGGCAAATCACAGCCTCCTATCCTTGGGAACTCAAATGCATGCTGAGTTCCCATTTTCTTTGACTACAAAACAGACAAGGACCAGCTGCTTGGTGCTGACACAGTTCACACTACTGGCGGGAACACTACTTAAGTGTTCTGCATTTGCTCATTATTTATCAATGGAGAGATAGTTCTCCGGAGAAAAGCAAGGCCTTTGTCTTCCACTGGAAAGTCCATTCTTTTAATAGGGGGTGACCTAGGAAAGGAAAGCTGATAAATCATTCCCCATGTGTAAGCCTCATTTGTAAGCTTTTATTTTAAAGCTTTGAGTTCAAATACAAGAAGTGAATCGCGGCCCTATAAGTAATAAAAATTCAGCTTCTACGGCAGTGGTGTCATCTTGGAAAGCTGAGAGTGCTATCTCTTCTAATCAGTTACTTTCCTCATCAGTTTGACACATGTGCTTGTCATAAGACTATTCATTATTTGAATATCATTTCATGCCCCCAAACAACTTTTCACATTGCCAGTTCCTGGGTATCTGATGATATAGTGCTGTAGGTCATGTATGGATAGAGTCACTACACTTTTTCAGTACGAACTCACAGATACCCCATGAACCTGGGGCTATGGGACAGAGAAGAGGAGAGACTCAGGAGGGAAGGGTTGGCCAAGGATCCACTGGTGCCTCTTCTGTTCTCCTAGCTGTTCCGCAGACTTCCAGTGCTCTAACGAACAACAGTTCAACCATTTTTTTTTATGAAAAATAAAAACTCCCAATCTCTCTTTTCCTCTCTACCGCCTGCTTTTCTGTCTCATCTACAAATTTTGAGTTTTGCCTCTCTTTTTTCATCTCCTCTTCTTCTCTTTTACTATTTTTTTCTTATGCTTTTTAGTTTTGTTAGATCAAATGTTATGCACGCTTCTTTCTTTGAATTATGTATGCTATTCTGTTTAACATCGTATTCATATTCATCCAAGGAAACTTGTTCTCCCGTAAGCTTTCCAACCATGAAAGTAATAGACTATAATGGAAATGTAACTGATACTTAGCTATTGTCCTGGAAATAGATCTCATTACAATTACATGTAAGAGATATTTAAAAATAGCCATAAAACAGGAGGCATATTTATGCTCTTCTGAAGATGAATAGACTTATTTATAGGTGGAGAGACATTCCATAAGATAAGCTGAAATTAATCACACTGCTGAAGTTTTCAAAGAGGTTAGAGTCCAAATTAAATATAGAAGGGCAAACCAGTTTCTTCCTCTTGTGTATTTTAATGAAGACTGGAGAGGCTGGAGAAATATTTATATTCTTTTATTCATATTTTCAGGATTGCCTCATGTCTCGATTTTTTTTTTTCAAATCTCTCATTTAAGTGAGAGGACTTCAAAGTGAATATGGATATTCTCAACTCTTCGTATCTTTTTTCTAAAAAAAAAAAAAGAAAGAAGAATTAATGGGACTGGAAATTTAAAAGCTACAGATGTACTGGAAGTGTGACTGCTTCCATGAGTAAGACATCTGGGGGAGTTCTACCGCTTTATGGAGCTGCGCTGGAAGCTGATGGTATCACAGAAGAGCCGGGGTCTCACAGCAGTGTGGAGTCCATCTTTCGGAAATCACTGCCCATTTCCCTGTCTCTCTGGACTTAGCTCTCTGCTTTGTGGTTGACAACAGCCTTTGCTAAGGACTTTGGGTAATTTAGTTAAGGATGAATGCCTGAATGTGCTGTGTGATGAGGGAAGAAATCTTGCTAACAAGGGGTAACTGGATGTCTCTTGCGGAATTTAAGAATAGAAAGGGACTGTGTCTTCTGGAGTTTTCCTAGGGTATGCTCAGGGTTGAGAGTTGAGCTCCAAAATCCAGAGTTGGAGATTCCCAAGAGCTCCTAGCTATCTCTTCCATTCTGACCTCAGAATTTTGTTTAGTTTGTTTTCTTTCTCTACATAGGCTTACATGGCTGAGCCGTGACACCTTGAGTGAGAAAGCAACCAAGCCTCCAGAGAGTGGCTGAGAGAAGCAGCACGGGCCACAGCCGAATCCCAGACACGGTGCAGTGCGTATTGACATCACACTGACTCAGGAACGATTTCCTTTTAACCCAATTTCAAAAGATGACTTCCTCCATATGCAATTAATTCCACATATAACTACAAGGGACTGCATATTTTAGAACAGTTGTGTCATCAGTATGAATGTTTAAACAATTTCTGTGGTCTCTTTCCCACAAACTGATTTAACATGTATATAAAAAGGCTTTGGGAATGAGCACTGTGCATTTGCTTCTCAAACTCTCGCGTCTGTTTTCAGTAAATATTGAAGATGAAACTTCCCCCATTCATGCCTGGAGCACTGGCCAATTGCAACTGAGGAATGCAGCATTTGGGCTTCCTGAGAACAATCCTCCACTTGTGAACCCAGCCTTTCTCAAGGCCATGTTACAGGACCATGACAGCATGGAGGTACAGGCAAGCAGGCACAATCAACCAGCTGAGGTAACTACAGAATATCCCAATAAACATCCAAACACTAGGAGTCACAGAGACTGCGATGTAGATCCTGGCTCTGTTGTTTATAGCTGAGGCGACCAGGAGTGGTCCTCGTGGGGTTCTTACCACCCTGAGCCAGTTACTACTAGCAAATCCTCTTCCCTTCAGAAGCGGCCCAGTCTGAGACATCATGCATGGGTTTAAAAAGCTCACAGAAAATGGAATAATTTCTTTTGGTGCAAAACATTTTAAAATTTAGATGTCTGAGGGTCTTCCCAAAGTTATTGGAAAAGACCCATTGTCTTAAATGTACACAAAATGTTTTAAAAAGTTCTCACCAAAATAAATCTATCTTTTAATTTAAGTTTTCCATAATCTTTGTGAAGCTGCCTCATAGGCTCAGCTGCAATCCCAGGGTCCACGCTTTTTCTGGGTGCAACACTGAATGTTGAGGTTCTGGTCCTAGTGACCCATTGCATATAACAAAATCATCAAAACTGATGATAAGCCTAGCAGTGTTAATGAAAACATAGCTATTATGTAAGCATCATAATGTATTTACATATTAAGGTGTGGTTTTTTCTCCCAAAATATTTTTAAAGATTTATTTCATTATGATTTGAAAGATAGATCTTATAGAGAGAGAGAGAGGAGAGAGAGATTTTCCATCCACTGAGTCACTCCTCAAATGGCCACAGCAACCAGAACTGAGCTGATCCAAGGTTTCCTACATGAGTGCAGCCGATCTCTGCTGCTTTCCAAGACCATAAGCAGGGAGCTGGATTGGAAGTGGAGCAACCCCAACACAAATCATACCTATATGGGCTGCTAGCACCACAGGTGGAGGATTAGCTTGTTATGCTGCTACACTGGCCCCTCTGCATATATTTTGTTTTTCTCTTTTCCCCACTTCAAATAGGAATGTCTTTCTCAAGTTCCTTACTCTAGGGATTTTTTTTTTTCTTTTCAGAAAGAATGACAGAAGTTCCTTTGGAGGGGGTGGGGAGTGGGTCTTTGTAAAGGCCTATAGCCATTGAAGGTGTAATGTTAATACCCCAGACTCCAGGGAAGAGCGGTGAAGATACTGGAGAGCCAAGTGGTAGAGAACAGCTCTCCAAACAAAGCCATCAGATAGGATAGGGTAGTGACTGCACTCACACAATTTACAAGGCCTAGTGGAAAAGAAACTGTGAAAACCCATGATCAAATCCAAGACAGCCAGGAGCACAACATCCAAATAAGCCTGGATTCCTCTAAGCATGGGATCCCATGAGACTCGGTGGCGCACAGGTCTGCACAGTGATGCCTTCTCGATTTGCCTAGAGGGAGGCATTTTCTGCAAAGTCCTCCACCCCCAATGGCGCCACTCAAATTCAGGGCATCCTTGTGGGCTTCACAGTGGGATACCAGTGGTTGGAGCCTCTTCCACACTTGTCCTCCTTCCAAGTAAACCTTCCAGGCTCTGGTGGGACTCTGGCAAGAGAGGAGCCCCCCACAAGGAGGTCAGAGACATTTTTGCCATCTTGGAAGAAGGATGGAGGCTGAGAGTCAGAAAATTAAGTTGATTTAAAGAACTGAGGAAATTGATATGTTTTGCACACTTTGGTTTGTGGACTAAAATTTATTCCACAACGCTTTTATAAATATTTAAGTATATAAAACCAAATGTTTAATATAAGATCCACATTGTAAATATTCCTTTGAGAGTATTTTTCTGCATGGACGGGAATAGCTGAGCTTCTTAAAATGTAAGTCCGTGAAGTAGAGAGGAAGACGCCTGCTTTTTTGGTAAAACTTGCCTGAAATGTCCAAAGGGTCCCTTCACTGCTACAAGGACCTTTGATCTGCACTAAAAATTCAGATTCTTTGTCTCCAACACTTTCCTTGTCCATTTCATGTGCAGAAATGCTGCAGGAGTCACAGTGGAGGGTAGATTCTGCAGTGTAAGTTTCCATGACTTTGGTTAACTGACTATAAATGTAAACATCTTATTGTGATTGTAAATGTTGGGGAAAAAAAAAAGCCACTGTGCTCTGTAACAAGGAAATCTGAGCAAGTTGTTTCACCTACACGATAGCAACTTTTTTGTGTGACATGGGCACTGTTTGAACTCCTAACATGACACAAAGAGCACCCAACACACTCGCCTCTTGTTGGGCCTGGGGCATGGCTGTCCTGTCAATCATACAACCAATGGTGACATAATTCCTAGTTCATGACTATCTCTAGTTTTAGGAGCAGGGTCATGGGATGTGTGGTCCAAAGAATCCCCAACCATCATGGAGTCCTGGGAAATCAATTCACTTTAGCCTTCTGGTAATTGCTTTGTCCTCAAGTTAGCACTAGTTTCTTCACATACTCGTGGGTCACAGAAGAGTTTATGTCATGCTGTTGCCAGCTGCTCCAAGATGTCAATATCTTGCGAAGATATTGAGTCACTGGGGATTAGAATCCTAAAGGACCAAAGAGATTCTAATTTTCAGTGGTCTTCAAAGTGAACGCCTGGGATCCGGGCTACAGAGGCGACTTAGGAACCCCCAAATGATCTCTACAATCACAACATAAACTGTCCTTGATACCAGGACCAGAGGAAACTTTATCTGTTTTTATATAGTGGCCATCTGAGTAGGACTTGGTTTAACCAAAGGACTCTACAGCCAAAGAAAATCAAGCAAAATAAAAATAACTTGTGAAATTCACTAATCTGACCCAACCCTGTAATATTAGAGTTGATGAAATTTAATACTGGAAGCCTAAGTGTCTTAGTTAACATCTCACAGTCAATTAGTGGCACAGCCATAAAGTCACTGAGGTCAGCTTCCAGGGCTGCTCAGTGTTCCCTCTTACTGAACAATGGAGCTCAAGTGGCAGGTGTTGCCAGGCCCAGACTGACACCTTACACATCAGATGCACACACAACAAGTAGCTTAGCTGTTTTCTGTAACTGATTTAACCTTTCTCTGACATTCTCATATTTAAAGGCAGGGGAAATAAGCTTGCTAAACAAAGGTCTCTTCCAAGGTAGAAGAGTAAGCGGAGAAGGGCTTACTTCACCAACTTCAGCACTGAAACTCCCTGTCAGAGAGCCTGGCCTCAATTTTCTGAGGAGCTCTCCTTCCTTCTTCTTAAGACGCCATCTGGGTGACAGAGAAGGTTGTGGGCCTCCATGCGGGCAAGGGGAGGGATGTGCAACTTCAGGTTATCTGTCTTCACCAGCACCTGCTGCTCTGCAACTGAGCTACTCACTCCTCTCATTCGCTGGGTATCGGTGTGCTGTGTAAGTATCTGCAGCTGCTGTAATTTGTGGTCTGTTCTCCCAGGATGGGCAATCCATGGTAATAGCTCCCAGTGTGCTGGGCCCTCTGTCCCTGGGAAAGTTCTAAGCAAGGTACCAGTGTCCCGGAAAGACCATCTTCAGAACAGAACCAACTGCTGTTCAGGGAAGCTCCTTTTTACTAGAAACCTAAACAACTGAAAAATGAACTCAAGTTGTATACATTCTTCCCTTGACTTTTTCTTGAAGTAGAAAATTAAAAGCAGACACATAATTATTTTTTGAAAAGCAAGTCTTCTTGTTAAAGACAGCAGAGTAAAAACACTTATGCCATTCCCCTTCCTCAAAATCCAATGAAAACAATAAATGGAACCAAAATAGAAATCAAAAATTCCCCATCATGAATGAAACAAGGAAACAGCTATAATCCCAAACCACAAACTATGAAGAACACCTGCCAAATATTGTGGGCATGGATGGAGATGAGGGAGGCCCTTAATGCTGACAAATGCCTCTTTGGATGTCAAACAGGATCTATATTTCTCTGAAATTAAGTGAGGCAGCTTTAAAGTCAAACCAGGGATCCTTGATTACAGAGAACAGCTTGAAGGATGTGAGTAAGACACAAGAGAGAGGGGGACTGTCCTTAGAGATACCAAGTCACGCATGGATGCTGCAGGCTTTCTTTTGTGCTTTACTGAATGTTTTGAATTTCTAATGAATACCTTTTACCTAAATTATAGCCACTCTAATAGGCAAAAAAGTGAGCAAATTATAAAGCATTGGTTTTGTTAGCTGTGTGTAGAGAAAATTAATAGTGATATCAGAAATCTTAGGAAGGGAGATTCTTACTATAAAAACCTTAGTAGGCTGTATGTGAAAAGATAGATTGAGCATCTGGATGAAGGGAATAAGATAGCATGAAGGTCGAATTTATATGTATTTAAATACAGCCACAATTAGTAGGATCCAGCTAAGATGATCACTCCTTAATGTCAAGAAGGAACAGAAGAAATAGTACCAAAGAACTATGGGGGTCAAAATTGGGGGGAGGAAGTGTTAACACTTGAGTTAGCAGGAATGGCTAAGGGTTGGAGTTGCGATTCAATAGATTAAGTCACCACACTGTGGTGCCAGCTTCTCACATTGGAAAGCCCATTTAAGTTCAAGCTGTTCCACTTCTTCTTCTTCTTTTAAGGTTTTTATTTACCTAAAGGATGCAGTTGCAGAGAAAGGAAGAAAGCGAGGGAGAATCTTCCATCTGCTGGTTCACCCCTCAAATGACCACAACAGTCAAGCCTGGGCCAGACCAAAGCCAGGAGGCAGGAAGCAGGAGTTTTATGTACATCTCCTGCACAAGTGGTGGAGTCAGGAATGTGAGTCATATTATGCTGCTTTCCCATGTGCATTAGGAGGGAGCTGTGGGGACAAGAAGCTGTGCCTACAGGTGATCTCAGCATCATACGTGGCAGGTTAACCCACTGCACCATGCCAGTCTCATGCTCTACTTCTGATTCAGCTCCCTGCTGATGCACTGAGAAAACCCCAGATGAGAGAAGTGCCTGGGACCCTGCCAATCACATGGGAGACACAGGGCTCCAGGCTCCTGACTTCTACCTGGCTCAGCCCAAGCACTGTAACCCTTCGGACAGTCAATCTACAGATGGATATGGCCCTCTTTCTCTGTCTCTCTTTTTCTCTGTCACCTCGCCTTTCAAATAAAGAAATCTCTCTCTCTTCTTTTTTTTTCAAGTGACCAAATGTCTTCTTAGTTGAAGAATTTGAATTCCCTTAATACAAAAGATTTCTTTGCTTCTGAGCCCATCAGCCCATCTGTTGCCTTCCCCACACCTGCAAAGGGTCTGAGCTATTTCCTTTTGTACTGCTAGATTCAGTGTCATGTAGGTTTTGAATTGGGATAGAGGGAAAGGCCTTTTTGACTAGATCCCCCAAAATCACTGCAAGGATCAGTGAAGAAGAGGCAAAAAGAACAGGGAACTAGATCTGCTCTGTCCACTGGAAACCACCTCTGTCCTGTCCACACACCTTCCCTAACCCTTTCTAGGCTACTTACCTTCTCCCAGTTCACCTTCCACAACAACGAATTTCCAACCTCTGAGGAAAAAAAAAAAAAAAAAAGAAGTCTTTATTTTTCTGAAGCCCCTTCTCTTTTGAAGAGTTATACAACAGCTCTGACTTCCTGAAACCTAGAAACTCAAAGACGAGTGTTCTTCAAATACACTGTGGTGCACGGCTGGAGAAGGAAGAGGACAGCGCAGACTTGCTAGCTCTCAGTTTTGGAAACCAGCAGAAACGGACATGCTCAGCAGTCACTGCTCAGGAGCCGACAGGCAGCCTTGCTGCACAGGGAGAGTGACTCCCCGTGCTTCTGCCTGGTTGATGGTTCAAGAATCTGCCGTCCGGAACAATCACCTGGTTTATCTCTTTCCTTAGATTCATCCTTGGTGTGAGATAAAGAATATAGTTTTCCTGGAGGAATACACAGCTTCCACTGGTCTCTTCATGCCTGTGTGTATCTAGAGGCCTAAAATTTGTCTTAAGGATAAAAATCACAGGCTTTTGCCACACAGATCCTTGGTGTCTTTGACAATGTGGTTTCCTAAAACGCTTAGTTGCCTTCTTGTTCTATTTGCTTCCGTGTGTGTGTGTGTGTGTGCGTATGTGTGTGTGTGTAGAAACAGCCAAAGACCCTTCAAGCACTGCCTTTATTCCTAAAGATTCCCTCTCTTTTCTTTTATCACTGAAGATTTGTTCTTCCCTGTTCCTTCTATGTCCACTTCTTTGAAGCAGTTTGAAGTCATAGCTTCTCACGTACATTCGCATGAACTTACATTTTCCCCAAGGGTCTGAAGAAGGAGTCTTGCAGAGAACCCTTCATTAATGGGAGGAAGGCCCAGTACCTTGCTAGCTAAAGTTGCTACTTTGAAGTCATTACCTCTCAATGCTTCTGGAGCTAAAGAGGCAGTCAGCGTTGCAACCACCATGTAATAGGGCTTCTGTTTGTCTGACGTCCTGGCCACAGACAGAGAGCGCCTCCCTTGGGAAAGGAGCAGTATCCAGTATTTGGTGCGTAATGACAGACACCATGCTTTGCCCTATAGAGTTCTGAAGGCCAAATCCAATGGATTTGTTTCCCCAACTTTGCTTTCATTGAACGACATGCTTTATCAGTTTCATTTTTGCTTTCTTACTCATTGTTATTGTTGTAAAATATAGAGTTCATCTAGGATGCTTTATGCAGAAAATCAATTTATGAAGACTTACTAGGGAGGCTGATGTTGTTGGTATAGAGGTGCTGCTGGCATCCCATAATGCGCATTAGTTTATGTGCCAGGTGCTCCATTTCCAATTCAACTCCCTACAAGTGCCTTAGAAAGCTGCTGAAGATTACTCAAGTGTGTGGGACCCTGCCACCTGAGTGGGAGACGGGGAAGAGTGTCCTGACTTATGGCTGGGTCAATGTTGGCTGTTGAGGTCATTTGGGAAGTGAACCACTAGTTGAAACATGTTTTTTTCTGTCTCTTCATTCCTCTAATTCTGATTTGACAATAAATGAATAAAATGTTTACATCATTTTAGAAATATTTACTAGGCGTAGGCATTTGGCACACTTAGGATGCCACATTCCATAATGGAGTGCCTGATGCAAGTCTTGATTCCACTTGCAATCCAACTTCCTGTTAAAGTACACCCTGAGTGGGGACTGCTGTGGAGAAGGGAAAGTCCAGGATAGGCTCATAGAAACACAGGAGAATCACCTACACAGCCTAACGAAGGTTTGTTGTCCTCAGCATTCTGTACCCAGCTTCTTCTGCTCAGAAGTCATTCCTGTCCCTTACATTTCTGACTTCTAAATCAGATGCAGAATAGAACCAAAAAGATTATTCGGTGGAAGATCTGTAGGTACACAGCTATCTTTCCATCTTCTCCTTCCTAATCTTCCCCCTTTGGATGACTGGGAATTCATTTTCTGGGTAAATTCCAGTCTCAGGGACATCAGGTGTAGGGGAGGGCAGGGGTAAAGTGCTGAACTAGGAATCAAGCAAATCCAGTTAGGCTTTGCTTAGTGAGTGAGGAAACATCTACTTATCAAAATAGCAAGAGTAGACTTGCGCTGTCGCTAGCAGGCGGCTTCGGAAACTCTGCTCACCTTCTAGGCAGCTTGGTGAAGTGTGGGGCAAGTGGAGCAAAGTGAGTCGCAATAAACCTCGCTTCCACCCTCAGGAATGGCAGGCAACAATTTGCTCATCTCCAGAATCCAAATCTTGCCTGCTGTTCCATCACTCTCACAGCTACAACAATCGCAACCTTACTCCTCGCACAGACTAGACTGCAGTGGCAGAATTTCCACCCATAAGGTCCTGCTCAGTCACTTCTTCCAGACTGACACCACGCGCCATCTGGTGGTCTGCAGCCAAATCGCTTTTGAACAACTCCAAAGACTGCTAGCAAACAAAGGGAACCCTCGCTTTCTCTCTCTGGGATGCAGCTTGTAGGCGGGAACTAGTCCAGACCACTGCCTTAGGAGGGATGAGGAAAATAAAGAATGTCCTACCTTGGCACGTATCTCAAAACTGCCGTTTTTTTAAAGTGCATAACCACAAAGACATCTTCCCCCATCCTCTCTCATAGACCATGACATCTTAAGGAACCGAGTCTCTGATTCTACCCCGGTGTAGGTGTTATCAGACTCCCATACAACCATCTTCCATCATTTCAACCTTCCTTCATTGCTGGGAAGTTTCATTTCCCAATTTCTTTTGGAGGCAACCCACACATGTTTCCAAATATAATAACATCAAATACCTTTAAGTAAAGGATGTTCCCAGGACCAAGTTGTTTTTCATAAAATTTATTTGTGCAAAGCAGCTCTGGCCCAGTCTCCATGTGCCAGGTTTCCAGAAAAGATACTGAATAGAGGTAACTGGTTTCCTTTCCAAGGTTTGCTCCCAATCAATTCCAACCAATCAATTGTTTCAAGCAAGAAACAAATACAAGATTATTTTGGGGCCACCACTGTGGCATAGTGTGTTAAGCTGCCTCTTGTAATGTCAGTATTCCATATGGTCTCTATTTCCATTCCAGCTCCCTGATAATAAGCCTGGGGAAGCAGCAGAATGAAGGCCCAAATACTTGGACCCTGCACCTATGTTGGATACCCAGAAGAACTTCCTAGTTCCTGGCTTCAGACTGCTCCAGTTCCAGCCATTCTGACCATTTCAGGAATGAACCAGTGGATAGAAGATTCTCTCTCTCACTCTCTCTCTCTCTCTCTCTGCTTTTTAAATAAATAAATAAATACATCATTTTCTTTTAAGAAGCATGTTTCACAGGGTAGGCACAAATCATTAATTCAGTAATTCAGTAAAAACCAGTGGCAGGAAAATACTTCAAATATCTACATGCTAAAAAAATGTACTTCATTAAATCTGTCCACTGTTTTCACACTGTAGCAATAAATATACTAAGTGCAGAAAAATAAGATTAAAAATAATGTTTTTTATAGACCTTATAGGCAAATAATATGCAAAACTTGGGATTGAATATGCTAAGCCGATCAGCTTGGAAATGGAAAAAATTCTGAAATCTTGCTTGGTCAAGTCATTGTGACAACATGGGTGCACTGGATGTTTTGAAACCAGACTATCCAATAGACTCTTTACATTGTGTACAAGGAAAGGAAATGAGCTACTTACTTATTAACTAACAGGATATAGAATATACCCTGACCATTCCTTGCAAGGACAAGGTTGTCTGGAAGGTTGGAAGTGAGGAGGAGAGGTGGTGCAAGTGTGTGTTTGCCACTGCAATGGTGGAACCTTCGACTTGTGCCAGCTTCCCAGCCAAGGCATATATTCTAAAGTCTCAGTCAGTTCTCATTTAAATCTACAACTACAGAGGAAAAACAATAAACAGCAGTCTGGATATCCCTTTCTGGAAGTTGATTCACCTTTGGAAGCTTTGCTTTCTCATCTTCCAGCTGCTGCCTTTACTCCCTTCCAACTTTATCCAGTCTTCTGCTCAGTTCCAAACTGGGGAAGGGACAGGAAACAGCTAAAGGTTCCGTGAGCTCCATTCTTGGTCTTCCCTACTCAATCTACTCCTAAGGAGCATTTTGAAAATACAGATATCTGGCCTTTCCCACCCTTGAACTCTAGTCTACTCATATTTTTTTCCTCCTTTCTCACTGTTTTCCTTTCTCTCTCACTTGTTTTCTTTTATGTCTCTAGTAGACCTTCCTTTTCCTAATATCTGATCAATTTCCCAATCCTGTTTAACTTCACTGTATTCCCATAGCTAGGTAATATTTCTTTCAAAAATAGGTTTATTTATTTTTTTCAATTTTTATTTTACATTTTTTTAAAAATAGGTTTAAGAAGATGTTGTATGTAGCAGGACTTTTGAAAATAATCATAATCATGACGATGGTGATGTTGACAGCCATGTTTATTGAGCTTTTGTTGTTTTTCAGGAAATGTAGAAAGCACATTCTGTGTTTTCATTCATGTAACACCCCCAACAACTACACCATGTGTATACTGTTATCACCTTTATTTTGTGAGTAAGGAAACTGCGGCACAGAAAGCTTAAGTAACAAGAAGTAATGCTGCATAAACTTAGTCACTCAAATGGGACTTGAGTACAGTTCTGTGTTGTCCAGTCAGCTCTGGGATTTGAACTCTCTTTTCCAATAATCACATTTGGAACATGGCCTTTTGTCACCAAATGTGCAGAGGGAACTTCTGGTCTGTCTCAGAATTAGGCTAAATCTAATGATGTTCAAATAAGAGCTTTGGGTCTTGCCAAAAGTCAGCTTTGGGGTCATAGTCCTAAAAATAACAAGCAAAAAGCGGCTGCTCCTTCTTCTCTGAACAATTACTTAATAATTGACGTACGTCTAGAAGAGTCCTGAGGCTATTAGGTGTCATTCTCCCTTTCTCTTTACTTCTCTCTGTCTCTTCAACAAAGAAAGAGAGAGAGAGAGAGAGATCTCCCATCCACTAGTTCATTCCGCGAGTGGCCAGAGCAGCTGGTGCTGAGCCAGGCTAAATCCAGGAGTCTGGAATTTCATCAGGGCGTCCCACATAGGTAAAAGGCATCAGGTAGCTGTGATATTCCATTTTGCCTCCCAGGATGCAAGTAGGGAGCTGGAATTGAGAGCATAGTCAGGACTAGAACCCAAATACTCCAAAATCAAATGCAAGCTTTGCTAGTGGTATCTTAACCATTGCACCAAACCCGGTAGATATAATTCTTGTGGGCCATCCCAGGGATGGCGGTAGCTGTAACACACACACACACACACACACACACACACACACACACACACACACACCATGCATGAGTGTCCATACAAGAGTAAATCATAAAACAAATGCCCAGTATTTCAAAAAGCATGTAACATATACATAGATACATACATATTTCCCGGAAAAAAATAAGACCCTCAGAGAATATATGATTCTGCCTAAATAAAGCTTCTAGAAGATTTTCTTCTATTTTTAGTTTCCCAGATTTCCACATTGTCATACATTGCATATATATCAAGTCATTAATGTTCACTTAAAAGAAATAAATTGTACCAGATGATTAGGAGTTAATGGTCAAGAAATCATGTTCAGATGAGACTCAGTTTCTGATGGAAGGTAGTAAGTAGGTCTATATGCCTTATACAAATTTCATAGCAATTCTGTTCCATTGCTGTGGGGATGCCAGTAACACACCCAGTAACATTCCAGCTGGTTCCTAAACTCTAATTCTTTCCTCCAGGACAACCATGTGTCACAATTTTATTTTCTTACGCTTGCATAATGCACTTTCATCTGCAACAGGGGCTCCTTGAAGCAATAATGGAGACTGAGGCAGGAAATGCATGTCAGGATCTGCTGAAGGTTCCCAGGAGATTTGGATCTGCAGATCCTCTGCCTTTCCCTCCAAGGGGCAGGGTTATCATGAGTCAGGATGGCCCACATTGTTCACAGCTTGACTCCCAGGGAGTCATGAGGCCCCTCACCCAGCCAAATACCTCTCCAGACACATCCCTTGCTTCAAGGTTCTTCATGCCTGTGTTCAAAACTGCAAACACCCCTGAGCATAAAAATGCCTTAAATCACACAGATCCTGTGTCAACTTCCCTTCCAAGGGGACAAAGATGACTATGAAACAGCCAGAATAAGGCAGATACCACCTAAGGCAGGAAGGACAATGAAAAGCCACTAGAATCTGCATGCCCTTCTTCACAGCCCTGCCAATGGCTGGCCTTGATTATAATATTTAGGTTTCTATGTTTATATCCTGTCAGAGGAAAGCAGAATATCACATTCTATCAAGTCACTTGAAAAGAACCACTGATTTACAACTCCACGGCACTAACAGAGTGTTTGATTTAAAAGGGTGTATCTCTGTAACTGGAATAAACACACCACACTCCAGAAAGTCTGCAGATAGTCTCTCAGAGTAAATGGCAGAGAAGAAGGAAGACTTGTTTATATTTCTTTCCTTCCCTAAGGGTTATCAGGGCCTTTTTCATCACCTTGGAGGGAAAACAAATGATCAAAAGATGGATGACCCCTCGGCCCTTCCCTATCTCCTCCTTGGTATGTCGAAAAGCTTTCCAGCAAGGCAGAGCAAGCTAATTATTTTCTTCTAATCAATCAGCTATTTTAATGATGTGTGACACTCCTGATCTATCAGTACCATTAAGATAATGTCTGCTGTGTCTAGCAGCTAGTTTATAGTCAGTTCACTAGCCAGCCAGGATCTTCAAAAAAAAATTCAAAGTCATATTCAGCTTGTCCCCAGAAAGGAAAAACAAAATCAAAGTTGGAGGCAGCATGTAGGTGGCTGCGATTTGCAAGTCTTCCTCGGAGTTTGGGGCAGAAATTTCAAATTCTGCCTTGGTGCCTTTGAAATTGTTGTATCTTCAAGGGAAATTTCTGTTAAATAATTTAAAGACAACAAAAATCATCCATGAATATAGGTACATAGCATCACCCATTTCCACAATATCTCTTAGATCTCTATCAAGGGATAAAAAAAAAAACTGTGGAATATTATGGAGGAGGAGGATGAAGTGTCCTTAGAAAGGTGACACTCTGAACAGAAGTTAGGGGCTCTTGCCAGGAACACAGATCCAAGTGAATGAAAGTCAGGCAGATAGCCTTCCCTTCGGGCTTTTGCATATTCAGCAGGACCTGCGCCCCATTTTTAAGGACTTAAATCGCCACCTGGAGCCACACAGGGAGGAGCCCGGCAGCCCTGCCTGCAGCGTTGCCGCCCACCTCCTCTTCACTTTCTCCAGCTTGAGCACCTCCTGCTGTCCCGAAGCAATCTGACAGGGAGCTCGCTGCTCTCCATCTCACCAGCTGACAGTGGCCTGAACCAGATGTTTCGCCGGAAGCCTTCACACCCCTCTCCCATTAGGCAGTCACAGCATCAGGGCTGCAGGGGGAGGGGCACCGGGCTGCTGGGCCACAGCTGGCAAACAGCTTTTGTTCTGGATGACTTCAACTTGAAAATCTGCCCCAAGAATGTTCCCTCAAAGGAAGGGAAACCCTATCTTATGCATAGATACAGGCTGCTTTCACCTCTAAGTGGGGTGGGTAGGAGAGGAGGGCACATCCCATCCCTCTTGTTCATAGAACTCTGCTCAGTAGAAGGATCCACCAAGGATGCCACCACTGTCTCTCTCTGCCACTTGGCAGGAATCCACCAGCAGTGGCCGGCTTTCCGCAGGCTCTGCTTCTGTGACAGGGATGAATACCTACGGATTCCTCTTACATGTCATATCATGCTGTATTCCATGTAACATGTAACGACAGATATAAGGAGAAGCAAGATATGCTTCCTGTCCTCAATGCATGGAGGAGATGGAAACATCAACATGTAAAGACAGCAGGATGTCCTCAGTGCTAACAGAGGTCTATACAGCAGTGTGGTGATGCCAAAGAGAGAAGACAGTAAGGGAAATCCTCACAAAAGTGGAAAGGACATGCTGGTTCTTGAATCAGAAGGCTTAGGAAAAGGCAGGCCAGGGAAAAAAGCATTCCAGACAGAAACAATGGCATGTGGAAATGTGCAGAGGTATAGGGATGCTGTGGCTCAGACAATAGCCTCTGTTCTCTATAAGAATTAGGAAAAAAGGAACATCAAACTGGTGTTTTCTCTCTTGATAAATATTTATGGAACACCATCTAAAGTTTCAAGCATCAGGATATGATGAATAAACAGGAACGGATTTGCCCTTCCTAGAGCTTGCGGTTTTGTCATACAGTCAGACAAGAATCAAACAAACAAATAAGTACGTAAATTACAACAGGTGCTTTGAAAGAAGGAGCTGCAGTTTTTTAGCAGAGAAAAAGAAAACACAAGATTCTAGGGAAGCCTGTCATAATCAAGAGGAAGAATCATTCAGGGAACATTCTCTCAACTGAGAAAATGGCTTATGCAAAGGTCCCGAGCCAGAAAGAAGCTTGGAATACCAAAAATACTAGCCTAGTGATGGATGTTTGACCCCAGAGTGGAGTTGCCACATAGGATAATATGACCTCATTTTGCAAGGCCTGATTTTGAGTCCCAGCTCTACTCTCCATTCCATCTTTCTTCAAATGTATGCAGGGAGAGGCAGCAGGTGATAGCACAAACAACTGGGTCTCTGTTACCTACAATATGAGACCCAGACTGAGTTTCATGTTCCTAGCTACTGTAGGCATGTGGGGAGTGAAGCAGCACATAGCACATCGCTCTCTCTCTCTCACTGTGTATGTGCGTGTGCTTTCCAAATAAATAAATAGATAGATCGATCGATAAATAAATAAATAAATAAGAATTTGTCTTTAAAAGCCCAGAGAGGATAAAATACAAGCAGGAATTAGAGTAAGAGGTGCCTATAATGACATCTCAGGGGCCAGATCATCAGATCATGTAGGGGTTTATGGATCCAAAAAGAAAAACAGCATAATTTTAATATAGGAGGAAACTTAATCTGAAGTTATCTGGAGAATCCACTGACTTTTGTGTAAATAATGCACTGGAAAAAGTTTATTTGAGTGAATATCAGAAACTCAATGCAAGGTCTTGCCCATAGCCTGGGCAAGGGCTGATCAATGGTGGTGCTGTCAATGATAGAAGCAATAAACTGGCACAAAACAAAGAATTTATTGTACTAATTTGTCATTCTGGGTCTTTCTTGTCTCATAAGTTATTCTCTTTTCTGGATGTCCTGATTAAAACATATCAGAAAATGATATACCATTTGGCTCCATCCTTCTACTGCAATGTATTAAAAAAAGAGGCTTACTGACAGTAAGTGTAGGTTTTGCTTAAAACAAGAGATTTTTAGAGGGAGTTTTTCTGACCTCTCCCTGTCCATCCCTGTCTAGGGTCAATCTCAGGATGATTTTAGAAGACTGGACATGGAGAAAAGAAGTTGAAGCTCATCTCTCTCTCTCTGTGTTGAAAGTCATTCCTTCAAGAGAGCCTTTCTCGCTCTCCAATGTCTGCACAGAGGATGCCCACAGGCCACACCTGTTCCAGGTATTTCTCCAAGTGGACTCTCTTTGTGCATTTCTGGGTTTTTACATGGTCTTGTCTTCATCCTTGTTTTGGAGTCTTTCAGATTATCCTCTGAGTGCTACTGTCGTAGTCCAACAGCATGCATGTTGAAGAGAATGCGACAACTTCCAGTTGGTTTCTAAATACTAGTTTGCCTCCATGCAAAACTTCTGAGGGAAGACCCAGTTATTCCCAGGGGGCTATTATTTCATATGCCCATACATGGGTGTAATGCTCAGTATAAGAAAACATCATGGATTATACAAAATTTTCTCATTTTCTCATGAACTATAACCCATTTTCCAGGTGAAAACCGAGGCTCAGAAAGGCAAAGTTTCTTAGTTATGAGCATCTAGCTTGCAAAGAGAATAGAAAACTGCTGTTCTTCATTATTTTGTCTTACACAAAATTGATATTTGACCAGTATTTCTTAAGTTAACTGGAAAATAAGTTAGTAATACTAAATTCTTTCTGTATCCACCTATGTATTGATTTCCTCTGAAGAATGAACTGGTCCAACCACAAAATTCAGAACAAATAAAGCCATTACTACTTTAAGGCTTGTGACCGAGAAATATTCTTTTTTCTATGATGCACACCAAAGCCATGCCTTGTCCTAGGGACTGCCAACGTAGTGTTTGTGGACTGGAGGGGAGTCCCAGGGCTAAGAATTTCTCACTGTGCTGTCATTATATGGCCCTTTTGCAGTTACGTTTTTCCACAACCCCAGTCCTTAAAGGTCGATGTATGTTCATAGATAGGTTTGTATTTCTCCTCGTAGAATACAGAAAATTCCTTTCCAAATGTAAGATTAGCTGTTGGTGTGTTTTTCTGCCAAAACTGGTGAGTGCTTCTGATACACTGTCTTCCCACAACGCACCCAGCAGTGGTTGCCTGCAAGCAAAAGAAAGGAAGGAAGGAAGGAGACGTGCTCTACCATGCCCGTAGGGGACAGACAAGTCTGCTCACCAGGCTCCCTAATCGCCTGGGGGGAACAGGACAGCAGGGGGCTGATGAGATCACTCTTAGACCCCTTCTACTCAAGAAACCTTCGCACAGCCTTCTGGTTAGTTGACTTTTTTCTGGGGAAAAAGAGAAGGTTGATTGTGCATTTAAATCCTTGCTGACCTGTGGCTGGAAGCTGAGTAGGCTGACACATTGCATTGAGTCTTGGTTATTTGTTGTAAATATGATCTACTTAATGACTGACTTATCCTCAGAGAATTTTGAGTCTTAATCTTTTTTCTACTTTCTTTTTCTGCCCCTTTTGTCCCACTAATATTCTTTGTAAATACAAATAGAGTGGTTTTATAAACACTCTTTTAATAAACCCCAGAAAGCGAGCCAAGACTAGCATCCACAATCCTGCTTTCGGGAATAGGCCCCCTTCACTCAGATCATTATTCCTTGTGAAAATACCACATTCAGTTAAACAGACTTGCTGGTGTGGTCAAATAAAATGGTAAAACACTAAATAAAAAACCTTTTGTATGTAGGAATGAATGAAGTAAAATAATTCTCCTGCCAGCTCAAATACATCTACACATCTCTGGAGTTCCATGACCTTCAAAATAAAGATGAATTTGTGAAGATTAGCGGTGACAGCCATGGGAACTAGAGAAGGATAGCATAGACCAGCTGAGCTTTTAATGAGGAAAAAAGAATTCAACCATTGAGAAGTTGGGGGCTCTAAATACCGTATATAGCAAGTGAATACGATGTAAGCTTCCCATATCCTGTTCACTGCCACTGTGCCCTCACTTACTAAGGCCAAATTTTCCCCAACAGTATACTATCTTAGGTATATTACATATTTTGGAAAATCATGAAAGAAAATAGATAAAGCAAACACATGCTTATATAACATAAGAAAATCTATTTTTAAAATATGTATTTAAAATATGTGTTGATATATACACACACACTAGAATGTCCTAACCAAAAGTTTAATATTTAGGTAATCTTCAAGGCAAGAAATAATGATAACAAACACGTGTTTAATGCTTGCCATGTGCCAGGCACTGTTCCCAATGTCTCACTGAGGTATTATCTTACTTGATCCTTATAACTTTAAGGATACAAATTCTATCCCATTTTACAGTTGAGGAAAATGAAGTACAGACAGGCTAAGCACTCTTGCCAAAGTTATGTCACTAGTAAGCATCCAAGCTGGTCTTTTAATTTATGAAAAAGTGGACTCTGGGAGCCAGTGTGGTGGTGTATCAGGCTAAAGCTCTACCTGCAGCACTGGCGTCCCTGAGGGACACTGGTTCTAGTCCTGGATTCTCCACTTTCAAGCCAGCTTACTATTGATGGCCCAGAAGAATGGCAGAGAATGGAAAAAGGCCGTGGGCCTCTGCACCTATGTGGAAGACTGAGAGAAAGCTCCTGGTTCCTAGTTTCGGATCAGCCCAGCTCTGATCATTGCAGCCACTGGGGATTAAATCAGCAGATGGAGGATCTCTCTCTGTCTCTCTGTTCCTCTCTCTGCAACTCAACTTTCAAGTAAAACAAATAAGGCTTTTAAAAAATAGATACTCTGAACTTTTTAATTTTGAAGATTACAGAGAGAGATCTTTCATTCATTGATTCACCCTCGAAATGATTGCTACAGACAAGATCAGCTGGTCTGAAGGCAGGAACAAGGAGCTTCATCAGGATCTCTTCCATGAGTATAGGAGCTCAAGCACTTGCACCATCCTCTGATTATTTCCCATGCCATTCAGGAGCTGAATCAAAAGTGGAGCAGCCAGAACTCCAATCATTGTTCATATGGGATGGTAATTTTGCTGTCAGAAGTTAGGCTAAGCTTTATGATGCCAGCACCAGCCCCAGATTCTACACTTCTAATTTCTACTGTGAGAGTTAGTTCAAAGAAGCTGAAAGTCAAATATTTTAGGCACATGTTAGAATTCGAATAACCCTTGGAGTTAAAATAGCATTGCTTGTGAGGGACAGGTGTTGAAATTATGCACACTTCAGGTGCTCAAAATGCTGAGCCTGAAATACAGATGCCAGGAAGTTTTGAATTGATGGAGCAAGGCAGACACTGACATTGAAGACAGGATATGAAATCACTTGCAAGAAACAAAAATCCCAAAACACTCTCTCTAGGAATTTGCCCCAAATTCATAGGATCAACATGATACAGGAATGAGACAGTAAAATAAAAACTATTGCACAAGAGTATTTTGGACCTCTGAGTAAAGGTGTCTCCAATGAAAAACAATCTCATACTGAACATGAGCTCAGAAGCACAGAAGGAAACAAACTAAGAAAGCTAGTGAAAAAATGCACAGGGACATTGACAAGTCAACAAACTAAAAGAGGTCTTCAGCTAGCATATTTGCTTTTTGTTTGTTTTTAAAGATTTATTTATTTATTGGAAAGCCAGATTTACAGAGAGGAGAGATAGAGAGGAAAGATCTTCCATCTGATGATTCACTCCCCAATTGGTCACAACAGCTGAACGAACCTGAGCCAATTTGAAATCAGGATTACCTCATGGGTGCAGCATCCCAAGGCTTTGGGCCATCCTTGACTGCTTTCTCAGGCAACAAACAAGGAGCTGAATGGGAAGTAGAGCAACTGGGATATGAACAGGATGCAAGGCAAGGTCTTTAGCCACTAGGTCACCACACCAGGCCTAAAACTAGCATCTTTGTAAATATTCAAAAGAAAAAGAAAGTAATGAGCAACAATTTTTACAAAAAAAAAAGTAGTATTTTTAAGAGGTAATAAATATTTTAGTTGGGAAAAAATATAGGAATTAAAAAGCTTAAAGTCTTACTAAATGAGTAAAACTGCACCCAATATGTAGAGAAGAAATATTATTTGAAAAAAAATGGTAAAAATATTTTCAAACTTAAAGAAACTTGTGAATACTTACATGAAAAAAGAACATGAAATCCAAATATATTAATTAAATATAAACCTGACCTCAACATGTATCAGAGTCTGCATTACATTAAGGTCAAAGCTATGAGAGGAAAAAAATAAAGGCAGATTACTTTTTTTTAGTTTTAATTTATTTTTTTATTTTTTAAATTATTTTTTAATAATCTTACTTAGTTGATTAGGGTACAAAGGGTCAAGGACTATAGGGTGAAAGTGGGTTATATCATTGTTTCTACACTAATATTTTCATTTTCCCCTGTATCTGGGTCAACAGAGAAACAAAGGGAAAAGCCCCACCCAACCTCCACCCATCCCAGATCCCCAACGGGACGTGCACTCCGAGGGTCCTGCTCAAGCAGTTTTGTAGTGCATCAGTTCTGGATTGCTGCCAATCTCGCAGTTCCAATCGCAATGAAACTTATTCAGAGTCCACTGGCTGACATAGTCTCTTCATGGTTAGGGTTCTGAGATCAGCAGTTCAGTTAAAGGGATCTCCAAAGAAACTTCATCTGAGATGATCCCAGACCTGATTCTTGCATGAGTTTTCCAGTACAGAGTCCAACACTGTCCGACACATCAGTCAGCTTATGCACATGCTGGTCATTGCGATTTCTGGGTCCGTTCTGTTTCCAGCCCTGTCTTCCTCGTGAACCAATGGGTGTTGTAGTCCAGCTCGATCCTACCCACTTCATACTCGGTCTTCCCACAAACCAGTTGGAACTGCAGCCTAGTTGGGGTGACTCCCCATAACCCCCACCAGTTCTGTCCCCTACACTGGTTCCCAAGCTTGCCAGTATGTACTGCAGGCTTGTCCAGTCTGTCCCACATCCCACTTAGCTCTCATACATGTCAATGGGCATTGAAACCTAGTTCAACCCAACCAACCTACTATCCAACCCATACACCTACTGGCAGGTGCCTTTCTATCTAGCCACCCCTACCCCTGTCCTGGTTTTCGTGCTGTCCAGTGAGAGTGGTAACCCCAAGGGAGGTGCCCACTATTTCCTTTCTAGGCTACACCCTCTTCCAGATTATGCACTCTCCAGGTGGTTCTGGCATTTGACTTCACAGAGTTAGCTCCCAGTGCCAGCCTCTGCCAGCTAATGCTGTGGCTAAACCCAACCAACCCTCACCCACTCTAATTTTTGCTTGCACCGGTCAGCCCACCATGACCCTTCTCTGATCTAGCTCACACGAGGCCCACAGGTGTTATAGCCTTGCCTAGTCTGATCTGCCCCCATCCCGACTCTCGCTTTCCAATGGAAGTAGTTGTCCAGCAGGGAGCCCACATTAAGGCAGATTACTTTTAAAAGAAATAATAAGTAGATTGCTTAAGGCAGCTGACTTCCCCTACACAACATTGGGTTACAGGTAACAATGGAATAACATCTCCTCTGCATTGATGGGACTTAAGTGTTACTTCAGCTTCTAAAATCTTATTAAATTTTAACTCTTAACTTATACAGAAATTAAGAAATGTCCAAACTTACATAAATTTAAAAAGTACATTACTAAGACCTTCATGGAAAGAAATACCAAAAGCTACTCTTTGGCAGAAGCAAAATTTAATCTAGATGAAGGATCAAATGAGGTGTTAGTAGCCTTGATGGACAAATAAGCAAAACCCATTGGGAAATCTAGATAAGCAGAAACAGTGAAAATACAATACCTTGCCAGCAATAATGGAAAAGAGAGGGTAACTTTGAAATTCAGAAGGTAGGAGGTGCCTGTATAATTCAAAAGAATAAAGATACTGACAAACTACACACTTCGAAAGCTATGTTTTAAACCTAAAAGTATAATAAAAGTTAGCTTGTTCTTACAAGACAGATCTGTTTTTAGAAATACACATTTTTGGGAGGATTTAAGGAAGGGTGGCGGAGGAATCCCAGTGCCTATGAAACTGTGTCACATAATGCAATGTAATTAGTAATAATAATAATAAAAAAAAATGGGACTATCATAAAAAGAAAAAGAAATACACATTTTGGGCCCAGCATGATAGTGTAGTGGTTAAAGTCCTTGCCTTGCATGCCCAGGATCCTTTACGGGTGCCAGTTCTAATCCTGGCAGCCCCGCTTCCCTTCCAGCTCTCTGCCTGTGGCCTGGGAAAGCAGTCGAGGATGGCCCAAAGCCTTGGGACCTTGCACCTGACTGGGAGACCCCTAAGAGGCTCCTGGCTCCTGGCTCCGGATTGGCTAAGCTCCAGACGTTGCAGCCACTTGGGGAGTGAATCATCAGATGGAAGATCTTCCTCTCTGTTTCTCCTCCTCTCTGCATATCTGACTTTGCAATAAAAATAAATAAATCTTAAAAAAAATACACATTTTTAGTCTCCCTGATGGTTCTAGTAGAATGTATTTGGAATACCTCTCTAGTCTGTATTTTTAATTTTAATTTTTAAAGTTGATCCTATTTCTAACTTTTTATTTGAAAGGTTGAAAGATACAAACAGACAGTGAAAGATATTTCATTCACTAGTTCAAGGAAGTAAATAAGCAGTTCAACAGCCATGATTGAACTACATCAAAGCTAGAAAAATGGAACTCAATCCAGATCTCTCACATGGGTGGCAGAGATTAAATAATTTGAGCCATTACTGTTGCTCCCATGTATACATTAGCAGGAAACTGGAATCAGAATTAGAGACCAGACTTGAACCTACACTCTGATGCGAGATGTAGATTAGTCAAACTACTTTTAAACCACAGTGCTAAATCCCACCACTGATACTGTGTTTTTTAAAAGATGTATTTATTTAATTACTTATTTGAAAGCAGAAAAGAGAGAGGGAAAGAGAAATCTTTTGTCTGCTGGTTTACTCTCCAAATCACTATAACAGCCAACGCTAAACCAAATTGAAGATAAGAACCAGGAGCTTCTGCATCTACCATGTGAGTGCAGCAATCCAAGAACCTTTGGCCCATCCTCCACGGCTTCCTCATGTGCATTCGCAGGGACCTGGATTGAAAGTGGAACATCAAACACACAAACTGACACTTGCATGGGATGCTGGCTTTACCCACTATGCCACAATGCCAGTCCATGGTTCTGTGTTTTTGAAAGATAACCTATCTCCGGTTAATTTTGTTCAGTGAGGCAAAGTCCCCTTTGGTAAAGGAGTGTGTGATTTCAACACCTGTCCCTCATAGCCAATCCTGTCTTAACTCCCATAGTTATCCCACTCATATATATATATGAATATATACTATGTAATATATAAATGAATGTATATAGTATATTCATTTCAAAGGCAGAGTCATACGGTGTGGCTAGAAACAGACAGGAAGATCTTCCATGTGCTGATTCACTCCTCAAATGGCTGTAAGAGCTCAGGAACCCCATGTGTGCTTCCAATATATGTGTGGCAGGGTTCCAAGTATTTTGGACCGTCACTGCGACCTCACAGGCACATTAGCAAACAGCTAGATAGGAAGCAGAGCAGCCAGGACTAGAACCCGTGTGCTGATATGGTATGCCATTGTCATGGGTGGTGGCTTCACCCCCTATGCCATAACTCCAGCCCAGCCTCCTCATTCTTGTTCCTTGAGTCTTTGAGATAGACCAGCTGTGAGTCAGAACACATTGGAGAAATCTACACACCATAAGGAGAATCTCCGTGGTCAGGTGTCCTTGCACTGTAATGAGAAAAGTCTTTATTTTTCCTGGCATGTAATGTTTTTCCAGGTGATTGGTTTGAGGAGGTAATTTAGTAGATCCTGATAATCGGAAACAAATTATTTTGAAGTGACGATTTAAATTGGGTATTGGCAGGAATTGAATATTTAACCATAATGAATTTAATTGAGTATCAGGAAGTGCTTTTGACAATGATGTAATAACTGCTGGCATTCTGTATGCAAAGGCAGGGAGGTTTAAATGTTTGAAGTGCTTGAACAGTGCTGCTTATGGAAAATGCTTTTTAAAAAATATGTAAAAGTTATTAGCTCCCTTTTTAGCCAGAGTGAGAAGTAGAAGTCCCATAAAACTACAGCTTGGGTTCTAAAATCTTAGTTCACTTACTAAACCACTGAGTAGAAGCCAATTCATGAATATTCATCAGTGAGCCTGGAATCCCCAAACTTAGCAATAAATGACCTATAAATGAAGAGCTAGAATTCATGTAAATGTAATACAGCTCTGTCTAACAGCAGAAGAGGAATTTTCTTTTTAATGTCTCATGTGTTAAATTAACCCCATCACCACTCCAGCCTTCTCCGAAGGCCTTGGGCAAGGGCACAGCTGGAATTTAGAAATGATGAGCTTTGAGCACATCTAGGGTTATATTGGAGAAGAATGATCCCTTATGACTCATAGGAAGCAGCCCTAAAAGCACAGGCTCTGTTAACTCAGTCACTTACATTATCGTTGCTCCTATGAACCTGTTTGTTCTGTTAGACCATGAATGCCAGAAGAGCCAACAGCCTGAGATTGTTAAGCAAGGAACATCTAAGTCTAGCCAAGTGCCTGACACAAAGTGGAAACCAGTGCACTTTTTTTTTTTTTAAGATTTATTTATGTTTACTGGAAAGTCAGATTTTTTACATAGTGGAGGGGAGACAGAAAGATCTTCCATCGGCTGGATCACTCCCCAATTAGCCACAATGACCAGAGCTGAGTTAATCCGAAGCCAGGAACCAAGAGCCTCTTCCAGGTCTTCCACACAGGAGCAAGGTCGCAAGATCTTGGGTAGTCCTTGACTGCTTTCCCAGGCCACAAGCATGGAGCTGGATGGGAAGTGAAGCAGGTGGGATACAAACTGGCACCCAAATGGGATCCGGGACATGCAAGGTGAGGAGCATAGCTACTAGGCTATTGTGCTGGGCCTGACTTTTGTTTTTTGAGCAAGTGAATTTAATTCCTGAGGTCAATGCCCTTATCTCATAGGAAACATCATTTTCTTCCCTCCACATGACTAATCGCTACTATATTCAATAGGATAGGTACAGAACTTTCCCCCATTGCTGAAAGTTTTAGTGGGCAGGGTTAGTTAGAGATGCCCGAGCAGGGACCCCTGGAGCTCTACACCCATATCTTACTCTAGTAGCTATTAATCATTTGACTGGGCAAATCATTGAACTCCATGTATGTGTGTTCTCCCCTTGCCTCAAGCACTCTTTTCTCTTCCAAGAACCCAGCTAATGACTTCTCATCTTTCAGGTCTCAGTTATACCTTAATATTCCTAGCTAGGTCAAGCCCACACATGGTAACTTGTGAGCCATTCCTTTGTCAAGACTGACATTTTACATATTTCTGTGTGATTCCTTGACGGGTATCTGCCTCTCAGGTCAAAGTATTAGTTGCTGGAGGCCAATAACATGTCTGCATTTGCCCTTTTACCCTCAGTGCTTAGCTAAAATGGGAGAGAGAAGTGCTGCAAACATGCAATGTTTTTTGAATGAGACTTTAATTTCAGTGTCTGCAACACCCATTGGTGGCTGGTGTTCTGTACACTGTCACTCAGGTGAGACCACATCGGTGACTCACAGAGGTCATCCCATCAGGAGCTATGGCTAGTAACTGTCTCACGAACATCCCAACCCTCTCCAGAGTTTTAGATCCTGTCCACTTCTCAAGATTATATGTGGGAAGTTAGACCAAATATACCTAATGTTCCCAAATTCTAGTCCCATTTCTCTTAAATGCTCTAGCCCTTTCTAACTGTCTAGGCAATCCTGCACACCATTGCAGGCCTCTTGGTGCAATGGAAACTAGAGAGGAAAGAGAGGGATAGATCTGGCTGAGTGTCCCCCTAAGTGCTCAGGTCTGCACATACCACAGCCATCAAGCACAGGCAGAGCAAAACAGCAATAGCAAGGGCCTCCCCTTGGGCTCCTGTGAGCTTTCACGTCTGAGTTCATGTGGCTCTCACTCTGAAACGGAAGTGGAAAGCCAAATAAAGTCAACTCCATGGAGGTCCCTGGGACTTAACACTGAGCAGTCACACGAATACCAGAGTGATGCATCATGATTCATGTTATTACAATAAATGCCTACGAAAGTAATAAGGATTTGGCACTTAGTATAAAGCATTGGCAAGACAGCTCAAAGTTTTCTGCCTGTTGTAAAGTGTAGCCTGGGACATTTTCTTTCATTGAGCAACATGCATTAGCAATGTTATCTATCGTAGTAAAGGACTTACTCATAAAGCTTTATTAAGTGATGTCAAGACTCCCCCTCCTCCCCGCCCCATGATCTTTTTTTTCCCCCCTCTGGGAGAGGTTTTAGAAAAGACACTAAGTTGTTTTTCCCAGTGTCTCTCTTCCAGACCAATATTAGATGAAACACATACCTAAAGGATGATTCAGAAATCACCTTTTCCAAAGTAAATCACTTTAGAAAAGTAGTGCTGAAAAGCTAAACAAGTACCTTCTTGATTTAATACTGTTCATATTTATAGAATAGACTGCAAACTACAGAAACAAGTTAAGGCAAAGAGCATTCCTACAGAGCAAACATTTAGAAGATAATGGAGAATAAAAACCTAGCTGCTTTTCCATGGGAAAGAGGATGATGTCTCACCAGGGAATCAGTTCTTTTCACTTAGAAAAGGAAAATAAATAAAATAATATCTCCAGGGTAGCTCTGCCAGCTGGTGGTGGCCCAGCAAACACATCCGTTCTGACCAGCTGTGATATGAGCAAGTCAGTGCTGGCAACACAGTTGTGTGATGATCTGCGTTGCTTATTAAGGAAGCAAAGTAGACTAAGAAGACCATGTATAGATTGTTCATCTTGTACATGGATACATCTGTGGTGGATGGCCTGAGCATGTGGACTATGAATTGGGGTTCCTTGGCTTAGTGAGCTTGTCTTTGTCTCTTTTCTGATACTGTAACAGACTACCTAGGATGGAAACAAAGTCCATTTAGCTCGCATTTGTGGAAGTTGTATGTCCAAGATCAGGCTGCCACATTGGAGAAGGAGCTCATGCTGCTTTGTAACAAAGCAAGAAGAAAAGCAAGTGAATACAGGTGCACAAGACCAAACTGCAAGAGGTAACCTTCTAAGAGAACTGCAGTGATTCTAGCACCTAAGCACTTCTTAAAATCCACCCCCACCCCCAAACACACATATACCTGTCAATTTCATTCTGAGAAGATTGGTCCAGAGAGGAACTAAATTATATGGACAAGAACTTGGGAAAAGTTAGTCTTCTCTGCTCCCTGTTCAATCTGAGAGTTGCCTCATCCCCTGATTTTCTGCATCTTCACTCTTAAGTCACACCAGGCAGCAGATAGAGTTCAAGGAAAAGTGTGTGTGGGGGGGGCGGTGCCCTCTAGGTAGAGGGTTCCCAGCTTCCTCCCTCAGCAACCCTCCACTTCCTCATGACCTCATCTGCCTCTAGGATCTACTCCCATGCCTACCCCTTACCATCCTTGCCTGGCTGACTCCTACTGGACCTTGGAGGCCATTCTTTCTGCCAAGAAGCCCTCCCTGACTTGTCAAGATTATGGCCAATGCAGCCTCTCTGGCTTCTTTTGGCAGGATAAAGAACTACTTCATTGCTTGGGGCTGAGGAGCTTGACATGGACCTTTGGTCCCCAAATCAGACCAGTCTTGGGAAAGGCAGAAGAATCACCCTACCTCCTTTCTGCCTGTGCTCACATCCAGTTTACATGTGGCACTGTCAGCTGCTTCAGAGCAGGGGTGGAGTCACCCAACTCTCCAGTACTGTTGTGCATCTAGCACAGATCTGTCTGGTACATGGCAAGGAACCAACATCCAAAACTGCAGTAAGTCCTCAGTGCGGAATGAACAAATGAGTGGGTGAAAAATCAACATCCATGTCCAAGAATATCTTTTGTTTGTGCCTCCTACTCTTCTCCAGCTCTTCCTTGCATCCAAAGGCATCTGTTTTTTCCCTTCCCCAAGCCAGCACCCAGAGATGCTAAGGTATTCCTGGCAGAAGCTCTTGCATACCAACCCATGTACTCTTCTTTCTTATGCCAGTGGTAGTGATTGCTAGACAGAGATCGAAGTCTGAGAGATGTTTATGTTGTTGCTCTTGATTTCATTGCTTTTAAAGCTTCTGTGTCAAGCAAGAGGCTAGGCCTTGACATTCATTTTCAAATTTAGTACTCAAGATATTCTTACCACCACCGTTGTGCAGGAGAGGATTCTGTGACTCAACTACAGTTGGTTGTAGTTGGACAGGGCTAGGACCCAGGTCAAACGTTAAATTCCAGAGTCCATGCTTTTCACTGTATTGCTCTGATAGCAACTATTCCAGTGTGTTATGAAGAATCAGATTAGGGAATACTCCACTATTATTACGTTCATAGCACTGTAAATGGAGGCATGTGACACACTGTTTCTCTATCCCTTGCCAACTATCGAGTCTGATTAGTTGCTTGGTTAAAGAAAGCACGGTTCATTAGAATGTTTTGCTGGCTTACAAGGAAGACTGGCTTGGAAGTCTTAAAAGAGAATTGAATAAATAGTAAAGAAAACAGGAAGGTAGGGGCAGATGTCTGGCCAGTGTGTTAGGAAGTCTTGGTCCCCTTTATCAGACTGCCTGGAATCAGTTTCTGGCTCTACTCCTAATGTCAGCTTCCTGTAGTACATACCCTGAGAGGCAGCAGTGATGGCTCAAGTATTTGGTCCCCTAACACCCACATGTGATTGAGTTCCTGGCTCCCACTCAGGACAGCCCAGCTCCAGCTGTTGCAGATATTTGGGGAGTGAGCTTGCAGATAGGAGATTTCTGTCTTTCTCTTTCAGTTAACCAACCTATCTTTTAAATAATTGAAAACTAAGGTTCTCAACTTCTCTATCTGATAAATGAGAAGGCAAAATCAAGCTTGGGTAGTTCTATTCCTATCCCAGGTAACACAACCAGACGGTGGTAACGCCAGGCCCGAAGCCCTAATCCCCCGACTTCCTGCCTATGGTTTCTCCCCACTTTCTTCCTCCATTCTACAACTATAAAAACACACAAGGCTCTCTTTACCACATTCCTCAGGTTTTAAAGCCACTGCTCTTGATGTCCTCCCTCTCCGATCCTACTACTTTTTTTTCTTTCTTTCTTTTTTAACCTTTGAGGAAGAAAGTGTTATGGTTAACAGCATTTGAATTCCACAATGTCACTGTAACATGTAATAAATATCTTCTATTATTTATTACCAAAATGTTTAGGAATCATAGAAGACTAAAGACTATTCTATTCTTCCTAATACTGCTCTAACAAGTTTGTCCCAGACCCTGGGCTGGGGGCTGTGGGACACAGCTGGGCTTGGTGATTTAATCTTCTCTACGCCACAGGCCATGTCTCTGTGATTATGCTAGAATTACACGTGACTAGAAGATTTGTTTTAGCTCAATCCACACAGCCTTGAAAATGGCAGGTTCTCAGAAAAGCCCACCACCACCACCCCCACCCTAGAAGCATCTGAATGAACCAAGAAAGTAGCTGAAGCAATGGCCTGGATTACCCTGGGGGCCAAAATAATCAGAAAATCCTGTCCCAGTATAAAGGACGGCAGTGAGTTCTGTGTGTTCCAAGTTATTTGGGCAAACAAACGTTGAGGATTTTTCTGCTCCTTTTTCAAACTACAGCTAAAAAGACCTAGAGCTTGCAAGCCCTGCATTCCCTTACCCCCTGTAGCTGTCTATACCTGCAGCCCAGGAATTTTGCTTGCACTAGAAAGGAATCCTCCAAGAGGACCTATGAACCTAAAACAAATGCTGTTTAATTTGCCATTCATTAGGGGTGTATCTGGATTGATTTATTGCACCCTTCTGACCCCAAGTCTTTGGAACAGCATTCCTTCACGATTAAACAGGGAAAGGATTCAGGCAAGACTTTCAGGGGTAACCATAGAGGGCTGCAGGGAGACTTCAAATTGCTCTGTATCGGCTAACCCAAAGGAAACACTCACTCCAATCCAGTGTTAAATGTACACAAGCCAGACAAGAGTGTATAAGTTTTTTGACCCAGGTTTCCCTAGCCCTTCCTAAGGGATGTGACCACAGCACAGAACACTATTATCCAGATTACGGGCTTTGGAGGACTTCCACATCCAGGGTATTCAGAGAATGCCTAACCACATCCAGTTGATCACAGAAATTGCAATCCTTTTGATCCTGGGAAAGTCAGCTAGCTCTTCCTAGAAACTACCTACCAGCAGAAAATAGAAAGGGAAAGAATGAGGGGATGGATGAAGATACGGAAGTGAAGAAGGAAAAATGAAGAAGAAAGAAAAAAGAGGAGAGACAGAGGGAGAAAGAAAACAAGAGGAAGGAAAAAACGGAGGGAGGCAGACAGGAAGTAAAACAAGGAAAGAGAGAAAGGTGGGTGAGGTACAGGGGAAAAAAATACTGGCATCTCAATAGGCCAGTTGTAATCAGAAAAGGAGAGGAAAATTGTAAAGCCCCAAGCAGAGCGAGGCTTGTAGAAACTGCCCTTTAAGACTGAGATCTGCCATTTCTCTTGAAGCTGGTGCAAGTGTAATTATAGCAATTAAAAGGGAATATTGCAGTTTTTGTGTTTTTTTGTGGATTTTGGTCTCTTTTTCATTCTTTTGCTCTTAATATGTAAACATCTAGACACTTATAAACCTAAGACAATGGATACATAGTTTAATTTTATCTACTACTATGCCTCTCCTTGCTTATTTGGCTTCCAGGAAAATGTCAAGAGCTTGCCGTTATTTTAGTTAAACGCACACATTTACCTGGAGCCAGGAGCAGGGAGGGAAGCAAAGCAGGCAGCTTTCACAGACTAGCTCAGTTCTTATTGCACTAGCCCTCTAGTGCCCCACCAAAATCCCAAAGCCGAGGAAGGAAAAATCTAGGCTGACCTCTAGCTTTCTGCTTCCCTATCCCAATCTCCCTTCTTCCTAACCCTGAGGGGCTTGTGACTGAGAGTAGCAATTAACCTAATTTTACCTTGTATTCCTTCTGGAGCCCAGTGGCTATAGAAGTAGAGAAGGGTTAGGGCAGCAGGCAACAGTGGGAAGTTGCTCCCATGCTGTGGTTTAGGGACGATTCAGAAGCCCTTTTTAGAACTTCACTACCAATGACCAACATTCTATCATCTGTGGCTGGCTTCCATAAGGATTGCTTAGAATTTATTAATTCAGCTAACTAAAAGAGCCCTTGGTTATTCCCCATGGAACTTTACTGCAGGGAATTGCTGCCACGAAAAACAGTTTTGGTTGCAAATCAAGGCAAGCAAATTCTCTGGAGAATGATTTCCTACGGCTCCCCAAAGAATTTGTTGCATGCTTCACAGTCTAGCTAAAAGTCAGACTACTCTAAACATAGTCTCTCAATACAGTGGCCATCATACAGTTTTCACATGATGCAATCACCAGCTAACAGACAGAAATGGAATTTTATTGATAGAAATCAGTTTCTCTAGTTGACGAATGCTTTATGTTGTTCATTTTAAATGCAAATGCTTTCACATCTGTATGTTGCTGTCCATGCAGAATGAGAATATCCTTTCAAAGGACGAGACCTGGTAAGGAAATGTCCCTTGCTAGGTTGGAAGTACCAAGACTTCCACCTGCTTGGATCCATTTGGTGGGGGAAGCAATACGCTGTCCTGGCAGGTTTTTACTGCCTTTGGCTGGCTAGAACAGAACTCTTGTGCTGCTTCAGGTGCCGTAATACCGAATCTCTATTTTTTTGTTTTTAAAGATTTATTTTATTATTTTTTTATTGGAAAGGCGGATATACAGAGAGGAGAGACAGAGAGGAAGATCTTCCGTCCGATGATTCACTCCCCAAGTGAGCGCAACGGGCCGATGCTATGCCGATCCGAAGCCAGGAGCCTCTTCCGGGTCTCCCACGCGGGTGCAGGTTCCCAAAGCCTTGGGCCGTCCTCAACTGCTTTCCCAGGCCACAGGCAGGGAGCTGGAAGGGAAGCGGGGCTGCCGGGATTAGAACCGGCGCCCATATGGGATCCCGGGCGTGCAAGGCGAGGACCTTAACCACTTGCGCCACCGCGCCGGGCCCCCGAATCTCTATTAAAAGATCTCCCCATTTTTTATCTTCACAGAACCCACCTCAAGTTCCTTTTGATGTATCAAAGGGAGACAGTACCAATTAGAAAAGCCCGGAGAAGCTGGCAAGCAAATCATTATCTTGCCAGCTTTCTGGAATGAGTTGAGGGCCAAGTCAGTTCAGCCATCTGGAATGAGAAACAAGGTAGGAGTTCGTAGTTCAATACTGTTATTGAAAGCCTTGGCCAGCCCAGGAAGAAGTGATAGGCCCAGCTTCACTGTAACAGAGTTATGCTTATTTGGTGGCCTTCCCTCCATCCTAAGTTATTGAATGGCTAAGTGGCATAATCACCTGATTCCAAGCTTTCATGGTGGTCATCCATCAACTGAGATGACCACTACTGCAGTACGTGGGCTTGTACCATTGAGGGATACTGACTGCACATACCACCAACTACCTCATCCAAAGCCTCCTTTCCCAAATTCCTTTCATCTTTTCTGGCTGTCATTACCTTCCAGCTCTTCTGTCACTCAAGCCCTATTGGGTTCACAATGTTTGTTTCATTTATTATTCATCTTTCAATTAAAAGTCTTATCCATCTTTGATTACTCAGTGTCCTTTACCCTCCCAAGCTTTCTAGTTTTGTGAATTTGTAAAGATCTTAAGCTTCTCTCCACATTTATAAATGACTCTAACTATACAACCTTCCTTGTTGAGTTATTGTGAGTTTACACAATATTACTAATTGAAACAATGTATAGAAAATTATTAAACAGGTACACATATTCAATGCATCGTAACTATCAGAAACAATACACTCTCTACTGTGTCTTTTTGTTGGTTTCTGCTAAAACTAACATTTGTGTGAAGGTGCCAAAATTACATTTATGATAAAAGACTATCCTTTTCCTTAAAAGTTATTTAGCAGATCTGCCTCAAATTAAGTAATATCTCTGTATATTTTAGTGTGGGTCATTCATCTTAGTTTTTAGTTAGTTGAAAATCTTCACTTTGCACAAAGTTATCAAAGAAGAGCCTATGAATGTACCACAAGAGAGGAGACAGAGCTAAAAGAGACATGGAGAAAGAGGCATATTTTTTTGACAGTTCTTTATCAATTATTAGGAAGAAAATTAGGTCAAAATAATACAAGAAAACTGCATAAGTGGGAATTTGAGTGGAAAATGGCTTGAAGGAGTTCCGGGTTCTCAGAAACCATCACCCTGACTGTTCTGCAGGATCACATTTCAGTGTTACTGATAAGTGTTCATTGCCCTGGATTGGGAAAGCATGGATAAAAAGTTCTTTACCTTCAAACCGTGCTCTGAGGTCTGATATGGAGCTAAGTTTGATGACTCCTGGTATATCTGACAAACTTTAGGCTGTAAGTGAGTTTGCGCTTCATCAGAGAAAGGAATTGTTAATCCAAAGTAATGACACAAAGATATTCAGTGTTGGACTTTTGCCATTTTGAAGTTAGATTCAATCCCAGGTCAGAAAGAAAGAGTAGCTATTTGGCAGGCCAGTGCAACATGATAGGAGCTTGAGCTGTGTTTTAGTTCCATCCCTGTTCATTGTGGGATAGCGAGCCTATCAGACTGAGTCTGTGTTTCTGATGACAAAGCTGGTGGGGCGTGGGGCTGGGAGGGGGAGGAACAACTTTCAGCACCCAGTAAAAGTGTAACCATTTCAAATAGTTTTTCTTTTCTGGGAAAATAATATGTAATCAAAATAACATGAGAAAATCAATGGGAAACTGTGTAAGTACACAATACTCACCCCAATGCCAACACTCTATAATGTCATATCACATGACAGAGAGAAAATAGAAAGAAAAATACGTCTCTAGAGAGACTAACATCTCAAGCCCATTTGTCTCATGAATGCAACTGTTTACATTGTATGCCCAAAGTGCCATATTAGGACATTACTTTACTGCAAGGCTTTATTCAGCAGGGTAATCGGGAAATGGATCTAAAACAATTAGGGAAAAATATCTCTGTGGTCCTTTGAAGTTGTTTTGTGATGCTCAAGACTTATGTCCTCACCATGCATGCAGGGTGGGGTGATTGAAGAATGCCTGCCCATGATGGGAAAACAGAAGCAAGAAGAGCTTGGGCACTGACTCAGGGGACGCAGGTCTGAGCCTCATAGGTTCCAAAGGCTCTGAAGGAAAGACTTAGCCACCTAGCTGGTGGACACACAATGGGAAAGTGGATTCTTGGCACTGCTTGAGCAAGCTGTGAAGCAGAGAACTGGTCCTGGACCCTGAGTCCTTGCTCCAGGAGCAACATACAAACTACTCGACATGTAAACCTTTGCCATGAACTTCTCCAAGATATTAAAGGAAGGATCTCTAGGAACTACGCTGATTTTCAACAATGCCTACACTATATATCAATTATACTAGCTTTGGTAAGTTATGAGGCCTCAATTTCATCATATGTAGCATTAATAATGGTGCCTACTATTAGTGAATATGGTTGACAAACAACTCGCTTATAATCATGCCTAGCACTTCCGACAGCCCATAAATGTTAACTATTATTACTGCTATATTTGCTTGGATTACAAGAACAAAATGCCACAGACCAGAGGCTTAAACAATACAGGTTTCTTTAGGGTAGTTCTTCAGGATGGAGGCCCAAGATCAAGGTGCCAACATTCACTTGTTAGTAAGGAGTCTCCCTCTGGACATCCTAACCTTGTCAATGATGTCCTCCCACAGTCTTCCCTTGTTATATGTGTTCTGAGACAGCATAGCTCTCTGATATCCTTTCCCATCATGGCCCCATCCTCTTGGCTTCATTTACACTTCCTTCCTTGCTTAAAGCCTCACCTCTAACGACAGCCATATTGGAAATGAAGTTCCAACACAAAAATTTTAGGACACTAATATTTAATTCATAATACTATTAATAGTTTTACTATTAAAATGGTACTATTCTTCCAAACGTGTATTTGGCTTGTCTTCAAACATACCCCAAAGCATGTATTTAAGGACCTAGTGTTAGGTGAGGGAGGGCTGTCAGCTGAGAATCTACACACGGTCATTGCATGCAGTCAGGGCTTTTTCACATCATGGTGGCTGGTTCCAGGAAGGAGCATCCTGTAAGAACGTAGAGCAAGACATATCACCTTTGTGATGTGCCTTCAGAATTTGTACACCATCATTTCTGCCACCTGCTATTCATTGTTCAAATTTAAGGAAGGTATGCAAATTACTTTGATGTGAGCCACAGAAAATTTGTAGACAAACTACAGCTAAAGAGAAAAATAATCATTAAGATCATGGGATGGTTATCAATAAAAGAGAAATTTGTGTGGGCTGTGATTGGTAAAATAAAACCAAAATATATTCCTGGAACAGGGGTTGCAGACATCAATAAGTTATATCTGCCGCCATAAATTCTAACAAGTTGAGGCGACAGCACTAGACTGAGGGTTTGAGTATTTTTACTCTGAAGGAATTGTTTATATTTACTATTAGTTGAATGTGGGCATGGTGGTTAACAGCTATGAGCCTCAATTTTTCCATCTTTAGGATGAGGATCATATCATCCACCTTGTGTGGTTTGTGAACATTTACAACAAAACAATGAACTAAAGAACACAAAAGGATCTTGAAAACCACAATGGCAATAGTGATACATTAGAATAGATTAGTTTTTCAACCATGGTGACCCAGGAAAGTAGTGCTGTACACTCTCAAAAATGTATCTGGAGGTCCTCAGACTTCATGGACCTTAGTTTGACAAGCATTGACCACAGCAAGTAAAGAGTTACTCTGTGAAATGTCTTTCAATTGCAAAACACAGGCACAAAGAGGACTATTTTATTTCTTTGTAGCCAGGAAAATACCTTTTACATTATAATCAAAACAAAAAAACACAAAATTAAAAGCTAATTACTGTAGAGTCCTGTTACCCTGTAGAATATGTCTAAGAACCTGGACCAGATGATGTTTCAGATGCTGTCCATTTCATTAAATGAGCCTGTATTTTGTAGGGCAATTTACTAGGACATAAGGTCCTGGAAAAAAAAAAAAGGATGTGTCTCAGATTTCTTTGAATCTTTCTAGTAATTTTGCATGGAGGATATATTCTGATATTTTTATTGAGAGGGAGTGAAAATAGTAGGGACAGCAGACAGCACAACGACAGTGGGCACACATTGGAATTCCCCTTTTCTCCTAACCCAGGGCTTTACCATTGGCACACCGCCTCTACGTTAGTCCTTCAGTGCCGAACGCCAGCAGCCTTGGCAGCAGCATGTCTGACTCCGAACTGGCTTCTGCAGGGACAGGCAGGTCCTTCTTTGCTTTCAAACAGGTTGCTAATAGTAGAAAGCGATTTCAACCAAACAGGAGAAAAAGTTCAAAACCAGAAAATTCTGCACTTGTCCTTCAGGTCCGCGTGATCTGGGTTGAGCCCTTTATCTCAGTCCTGTTTTCCTCTCTGGAACAGTTTCCAAGCTCTTTGCTTTAACATCTCCTGAACTTGTCCACTGGGATGTTCTTTCCATGTCACCCTCCTCCACACTGGAGTCCCTCAATCTAAGTGAAGTCTCCTGTTAACACTACTGCTTAGCACCCTATGTTTCATTTGCAAGTACTTATTTATATTGATTTGGAGATTTTCTCAATTGCTGTATTCCACACAAGACTGTATTCACCAACACAGGAATGGACTCTATTTGGTTGCCCCACCATTCCCATGACAGCTAGTATAAGACATGGAATAAAACATCCACAGCAGTGATTGCCTGGTGAAGGTAGAGAGAAAACTAGCAGAGAAGGAATTATTTAAAGCACTTCATATGTGTGCAGCACTTACCAAATAAGCACTTGGTAAGTTTCTCAGTCTTTTCAAGGGGGAAAAAAAAAGGTCTTCCCTAAAACTAAGATTTCTCTTTTAAAGCCAGCAGCCCATCCCCTGCTGCCTGTCAAACATGGCTGCATAAGCCAGATTGACTAAAACCAGAGCCATTCCAGGCCCCTGTTTCACACCGTTTCCAATAGGATATGAATCAGACAAGATACCATCAAGAAAGCATTCAGTCAGGAAACAGGACCCTGGTAAACCTTATACTGCCAGGATTCAGCCCCACTGACAGCATCTAATAATGCAAGGAATGGGAACACACTTAAACCCCACAAAATGTGCTTTGGAGCCTGGCGGCAAGCAGCCTCGGGAAGTGTGCTAAGTGTGGAAATTCCCTTCAAGCTTTTCAAGTACCTCAAAGCCATAAGCTAACGAGAGACTTCAAAACTCCAAAGAGAAATTCCACTTTCCCTCGGCCCTGACTCTCCATTCCAAACATGAATCCTGTGGGTTTGAGCCACAGCATGAATGTGGGATTGTTAGGGTCATATTGGAGACTAGCCACTATTTTTCTTAGGTTAAAGAGAAAAAATACACACACACACACACACACACACACACACACACAATTTGGCATCCACGTTCTCTTTCCTTTACACTGAAGAAATCAATATCCTAGTCTGGGGTTACCAGCTGTGGTTTGCATACATCCTAAGACATAGCTGCTTATTTTGTAGCTGCTGACATTCTCCTGCAGAACGCCCAAACACTCTCTCTGGCCCAGGTTCAAAGACAGGCTCATTATACAGCCAATGCTTTGCCCGGCTCCTTCCTTCCCAACAGTTAGGACTTTCCTTAGTAATCAGTCTGCTACTTCCACACACCTTTCCCTGTCTGCCCTGAAGCCACTTCTAAATAGGCAAAATGTCACACATATTTGCTTTACAAATTTAAGGAAATTGAATTTTGACCCATTTGCGGCTCCACCAATGACTAGTGATGGGCCCGGGAGGAAGATACTTGGTCTCAAAGCCTCAATTTCTTTATCTCCATTGGATCTACTTCATAGGGATATCAGAAAATGGAAAAAGACACTGCAAGTGAAGCATCTAGCTTTCTGCTAAGACTTGACAGAGTCACACATTCTTTGCCTTCTCTTGCATTGAGCACAGAGCTTACTTCCTCTCTTTCTTCAATGGTAGCAAAGATTTTGTGATTTGTCGGGCATATGTGTAGGGATAGGTGTTCTAAGGCTTCCAAAAATCAACCACAAGCAGTTTGGCAGCCTCTGCCTAGGCAGTGGGTGTGCTCAGGCTAGGCAAAGCTGGTTGGCTTGCAAGAAGTCCAACTACGAATAGACTAGGGTGGGAAGGCCTACATGGTGAGGCAATATGGTAAGACAAAGGTGCCTGATTTTTTTCGCGTGTTCCACCCCAGACATCAAGCATATGAGTAGAGAATGTTCAATTTAGCTCTACAAGATATAACTTGGAGAATAAATCACAGAACCTAGACAACTTCTAGTACCAAGGTCTCCACAGATGATCCTTCAATGACATATCCCTACCTTCAACCACGTAAGCCACTCCATGGGGGCCTCAGTCAATAAGGACCAGAACTGTGTCATTATCTCCCTGCAGGGTTCTGCCCAAATTCCTGAATACTATGTTTTCAGTACATTTGTTATGCAACAGTTAAAAACTAATACTTATAGCAAACATAGGAATAACCAAAAGCAATAGTAATGTCAGCATTTGAGAGAGAATGTTATAACCGCCCTGTTGCATTATACACTTCATCACCAGCAAAACTTCTTCTGGTTTTGTGAGTCAGGAAGAGCATAAAGAGACACAAGAGACAATTCCCAGTGCTTCCTGGCACTTCGTAAAGGCCTAATCAATGATTTTGTCATAAATACATCAGTATCATTCCTAATGAATAAAAAAAAATAATCCTTTCACAAATGAGTGATAGATACCATATAGATTTGGAAGACATAATTTTTACTTCAAGGTTATTTTTTTTCAACCTGCAAGATTTTATCATGGCGCAGGGCACACAAATCTTCAAATGTTTTAGATAAAATCTAAGACTTCCAGAAGAGGTGATCATTTAGGTTCTTGAGCCACCTCTGTGGTTATGGAGTCCCTTTTTCCTACCATTGAGAGTAATTCATTCATTTGTTTTCATAAATATTTGAGCAACTACTTTGTGTCAGACACAAGTGTAAGTGATGGAGACACGATTACCAGCTAGCAAATGATACATGCCTATCTCTCAGATTTTACAATGTAGATGGAGAAGACACTGAACAAAAAAAATGATAGGTAGACTCTGGTTTTACTTTGGAGAGAAATGGGGAATCTCTACAATGTTCTGAGAAATGATTGAGGTGATTTGGTTTTCATTTTGAAGGAGTCCCTCCGGCTGATGTGTGGACAGCAAGCTGATGGGAGGTCAGCAAGTGCAGAAACCAGGAAACCAGGTGGGAGGCACTTTGAATGAATTGGTGATGTGATTGGGGGCAGGTTGAGGAACAAAGCTGTGAACAACGAGACCCATGACTACAACTCAGGTACAGGAAATCCCTGAAGTGTCCACCTCCCTGAATTCCTGAAGATGAAGCAACAGTCCCGCCGGCAATTCTGATCCCTTGGCAGGAGTGACAACTCTGTGCCAAGCTGAGACTCGATTTCAGCACTTCCATTTCTCACTCTCATTGATGTTGAAACAACTGTAGTAGATTTTTTTTTAATAATCAATTGAGCATTGTTCATATATCAATCAAATCATCTCTTGGAAGTCACCCTGGCAGTCTCCCTATCTCTTGTCATTTTACAGCTGCTCAGGACATGTGGGACATACACCTTATTCTTTGGAAATTATATTTATAGGTGAGCCTCAAAAGAAAACCAGACACACAACTATATAAATGACACCCTCTTTTTGATTTAATAAAGTTCTATAGTTTCATCGCCTAAGCCCCTTTCAAAACTTAGTGCCTTCTGGCTTTTTCTTATTTTCATCTCCTGGGAAAGCTTTCTCTCCCTCCTTTGCTCTTCATTTGCTTTGTTTTGTTCTTAATTTTAAAGCATTTTTATAAAGTGATCTAATTTTCTCCTTAATACCTAAGACAGTATCCATTATAAAAAAGGCATCGAACTAATATCCAGTAAATAAATCAATAGCCATATAAGAATATTTTTTAAGTATTTGATGTGTCTAGCCCTATGCTGATTTTTTTTTTTTTTAGTTAAGCTGAATTATCTGGACAGACTAGGTAAGTGGTTAGAATTAGAAGAGAGAAGATAGAACAGGTAGAAAATACAGAGCAGACAGGTAGAAATAAAGATTTGAATTTTCCATTCTCTTGGGCCTCTAACAAAAATCAGTTTCACTAAGTACAAATGACTTGACTAATTCCGACCAGATAGGGTTTAGTTGTAGAGCAAAAAAAATGAAAAATTAGGCTTGCTTTGGCAGTACACATACTAAAATTGGAATGATACAGAGAAGATTAGCATGTCCTTTGTGCAAGGATGACACACAAATTTGTGAAGTATTCCATACTTTTTAGAAAATTTGAAGACAATGATCACACCCACTTCCCCCTAACCCTGGATCAACTATGTAAACATCATCCAAAAAAAGTCATAAAAATGGGGAAAAAAATGAAAGAGAGGAAGGAATGGTGGAAGGAGGAAGGAAGAAGGGAAGAGAAGGAAGGAAAGAAGGAAGGAAGGAAGGAAAGAAGGAAGGAAGGAAGGAAGGAAGGAAGGAAGGAAGGAAGGAAGGAAGGAAGGAAGGAAAGAAGGAAGGAAGAAATGAAAGAAGGAAAAGAAAATCGAAGAAAGGGAGGAAAGAAGGACAGTATGGAGGAAAGGAAGGAAGGGGAAAGGAACGAAATGAGAATTTTCCTTTGGGGCTGGTAACTGAAGTGAGTAGACTGTTCCAAAAATTCAGCTTAAGTGCCAAGTCCAGTTTACTTATCAAAGGAACTACTTGGAGGAATGTCAATGGCAGCAGTACCAGTTAGTCAGCAATTCACAAGACAAGGCTGGTGTTGCAGGGCGAAGGATAGCCTATGTCTCTACCATGGCACAACAAACTACCCCCAAACTGTGATGTCTTAAAACAAGACACTGTTTCTTATGCTTTGGGAGTGCCTACTAGGCTCAACTGGGTTGTTCTCACTTGATATCTGGTGCCAAGTTATCTGAAGGTTCAAAGGACTTGACATCCAAGCTGAGGTATTCACCTAACCATGGTTGTATGAAGCTCAGCTAGGATGAGTACTTGTGGCCTTTCTGCATGACTTAAGTTTTTTGTGACCTGGTGGCTCCATTCCTAAGAGACACATCCAACAGGCAAATGATACAACACACAGGAAGTGTTACTGTATTCTATTGTTCAGAGCAACCACAGTTCAGTTGGGTAGACATTGCTTCTTAAAGGGAAGAGCATTAAAATGAGTGAAGGAGATGATGGTAGATTTCCTGAAAGACAAGCCACCCCAGGGAGTATCACCAGGGAGTACCACCCAGGGAGTCTCCTAGACTCAGTAAGGCTCCCTTTAAACTGGCTGGAATTGACTGCCAGACAATTGAAGAGCTATAAAGAAAAAACTAAAATAGACTGGATTAAACCCCATTGTAACAATAACAACAACAAAAACAAACTGACCTCTCTGCTCCCTTCTCTCTACCCTAGTGTTGTTTCCCATCTTCCAAATACACACCTGGAGGCAGAATGAGGTAGGTTGGAATTCTAGGAAAGCAGCCTACCTCTACAGAGGTAGAGCTGAGCAGTCTGTAATGGGCTTATGTCATTGTCTTATCATTTGCCTATTCCCCCAGGCTGGTATGACTTGGAGAATTGCCCGTTATATATAAGCAAAAATTCAGACACAAAGGACGAGTATTTATCATCATCATGGCAATTCAAAAGAATGTGCTATAGGTTTGAAGACAATTTCCAGAGAGACACGCATTCTCAAAATGCTTTCAGTAATGGCAGAATCATTGGAATAAGCGTCTGACCTCCTCCCTGGGGGATCCTGCTCATTAAGATGTATGTGCTCAGGACTGTTAAAATTCCAACTCATTACCTAATAGTTGCACCTTATGCACTTGGATACTTCTAAAAGTGCTTCCAGCCCTTCCTTTTCAGTCATAACAACCAACAGACAGTCTTGTATGCCTTTGAGGTTCCTTAGGAGAATATTGCTACAGGCAAGTTAAAAAGGAAAAGGAAAAATCTCATCAAGGATGCACTATTGATAATCCTCTGTATTCATTTTCTTTGGATGAATCTAAAAGGGATGTGGAATGAATTATTTTGGGGGGAGGGGGGTCAGTGTACAAACCTTCATTCATTCTCCTTTTGCTTTAATTCCTAGATTCGATCAAAGAAAAAAATAATCCAACCTCAAAAATAATTTCAGAGCCTAGGCCAGCAGTGTCTTGAAGGCAATGTGAACCCTTGATTACTAGCACTGTTCTTCAGGTACTAACTCAAACATAAATTCTTTTGCTCTTTTTTTCTCCATGGTAGAATCAAATTATCTTGCACACCATATTCTTTTCAAGGTTTCTTTTAAGCATTTGACTCTTTGTTCAGTAGTTTAGTCCTTTGTCTCCCACTTTCTCTTACCTTGAGATCAAGGACTATATCACAGTCCTCTTTGGATTCCCAATATTTAACACCATGCTAAAAACTAAAGCAATATTCAGGCAACATTTGTTGAACAAATAAATATGATAGGTGGTCTTTCAAGCAATTTGTCAGTGGGGCAAGGGCACCAAGCAGCCCACAAGGTCGACTTAACTACAATCAGAATAAAAATGACTTCGGGTTGGCACTGTGGTATAGTGAGTAAAGTTGCTGCTTATAAAGCTGGCATCCCATATAGATGTCGGTTGGAATCTTAGCTGTTCCACTTCCAATTTGGCCCCCTGCTAATGTGCCTGGGAGAACAACAAATGATGGCCCAAATGCTTATGCCCCTGCATCTGCATTAGGGATTCTGAAGAATCTCCTGACTCCTGGCTTCAGATCAATACAGCTCTGGCCATGGCAGTCATTTGAGGAGTGAGCCAATGAATGAAAGATTTTGTCTCTCTCTCCCTCCCTCCTTCTCTCCCTCCCTACCTTCCTCTCAATCTACCTCCTTCACTCCCTCTTTTTCTCTGTGTAACTCTGACTTTCAAATGAATAACACTATAATAAAAAAATCTAAAAAAAAAAAATTGAAGGGAGGGACAGGGAAAAATCTGATTTCAAGTATGGTACATTCAAGTATGAAAAGATAAGAATCTATATTCCAATAATCATAACCCTGTATGTTGTAGAGATATGCTATAGAGAAACATACTGGCTTATGAGATGTGAGTGCCAAACAAACTCAAACCTCAAACCTCAAACCTGTTTTGAATATTGGGAAATTAACCACAAGATTAAAATGTATTCTTTCTCTCTCACTTTCTCAACTAAATAAATAAATACATACATAGATTTTGACAGAAATATTTTTTTTTCCTGAAAATCCTGACACTTAGGTTAAAAAAACAGAAACCATAAAATGCAAAAATGTTCTAACTGGTGAACAGGAATTAGAGGGGGAAGGATGAGAAAGTCCAAGAGAAAGCATATGAAATTTCAGTCAGGTGAAAGAAACTCCAGAGATTTTTTTGCACAACATGAAGACCACAGTAAGTATTCTCAAACTGAAATCCTAAAAGTAACTATGAAGATATTTTAAGCATTTTTTTTCCAGAAAAAAAATGTATAAAAGGAGATGCACATGTTGTTATTTGCCCATCTCATCATGTACACATATTCCAAGATATGACATAAAACACATGTTTTTATTTGTCACTTAAAGTATTTATAACATTGGGAATAAATGCATTGTAAAGATTAGATCATAGCTGATAGTATGATGAAATCATTTCTAAATACGTTCTTTGCACCATTTCATAACAAACTTTTCAAAATTTGATGGCACTCCTAATTTCTTGGACTCAAATTGGACTCATGTTTTTAACACAAGAAACATTTGTGGAGCCTTTTCAAAAAAAAGGTTTATTTGTTTATGCATCTGAAAAAGAGACAGAGAAAACTTTTATTCCTGGTTTCACTCACCTAAAAGAAAATCTAAAGTCAGAAAAGCCTAAAATCAGAAGCCCCGAAAGTTCCACATCCCTGCCGCCATCCATCCCTATGGATAAAGCCCCAAGCACTGGGGCTGTCTTCTGATGCCTTCCAGGAGCATTATCATGGTACTGCTCTGATAAGAGATGCCAGTGATGCAAGCGCTGGCTTAACCCGTGATACTACAACACCAGTCCTGGGAAGCAGGCATTTTAAAAGTCTTAACATAAAGGGCTGACTCTGGCATAGTGGGAAAATCCACCCCCCGCAATACTTCAGTTGCATATGGGTGTTCATTTGTGTCCTGGCTGCTCTACTTCTGATCCAGCCTCCTACTAATGGCCTGGGAAAAGCAGCTGAAAATGGCCAAAGAGCTTAGTCTCCTGCTCCCACACTGGAGACTCAAGTGAAGCTCTTAACTCTTGGCTTCAGCCTGGCCCAGGGCTCGTTGTTGTGGCCTTCTGGGGAGAGAGCCAGCGGGTGAAAGTTTCTGTCTTTTTCCCAAATAAACCAAATCTTTTTTCTAAAACATCTTCACATAAAGGCACTTCAGGACATATAGAAATAGAGCATTATTCAAAAAGATTGAAGAGTTGTAGATTGCATCATATCTCTCTTACTTGATTATGGAAAGCAAAATGCGTGGGCAGATCCAAATGTGGAGGGTAATTCAGATGTGGTGATATGATATTCCTTGACTAGGAGCTATTGGATTAAATAAGTGAGTTTTACTTCTGAAAATGGTAATGTTTAAAGTCACTGGTTAAAGCATATTTATTGTGTTCTTAGATGGAGGAAAGAAGTATTACAACAACGTAAGAGTGTTAGTGCTTTATCTACCATGGCATCACAAATTACTTCTAAACGTAATACCTGGGAATGGCACACAAAGAGGTTCAAAAATATGTGGAGAAAAACAGTTAGATGATCCTGCAAAGCGCATCCATGAACTTTTTCAAAGGTCCCTCATAGAAACATGAAAAAAATAGTGATTTCTTGCCTCACCGGTTACTGTGGGTCAGGAATCCTGCATAGTTCTGCGTGATGATCTTGCAAGATGTTGCCACCAATGTGAAGAAAAGCAGGTACTGCATTAGGGAGCGGATCTGAGGTTTTTGTCTGTGGAGCATAGAAGGGAGATGTTGGTGATTCCAGTAAGATGCCCAAATAGAAATGCTAAGCTGCTCTTGCAGGAGGATTGGGTATCCAAATGACAGCTTTTGCCACATAAGTATGTCTGTAAAGGTAAGAGAAATAACGTTCCCAAGAGCAGAGAGAGAACAAAGTGGAGCATCCGCCAGCCACTGGGCAAGAGCTGTCAGTCAAAGCCACAGATCAGTTAGCATTCAAAGATGACTCCTTTGGATCTCCTCTCTTGTGTTCTACGACATGCTTATTTTCTCATAGCACCCTCAAGGTGATCAATATGTGAAGGAACACCCCTACAGCTGCTAGCCAGAGGTTCCCATCCTCAGCCCTGGCTTCTGCTGCCGCCCTCGTGGCTGGGCAGCTCCTTCCTAAAGACCCCGGGGTTACTTTTGGCTCTCCTTTAAGACATCTCCATTCTATCCATGTGGCTCCTCACTGCAGTGTGGATTCCTTCTGTACAGCCTCCCTCAGCACAGGTGGCAGTGGTAATGCCTGCATTTAATTTAGTCCCCACTGTCTCCCGTGTTTCCTTCCTGTTGTACTTCTGCATGCACTTGGCCTGAAGATGGCCATCTTCTCTTTGCAATTCTTCACACCATGTCTTCCAAGTCCACTTTTCTTCTGCTTTTATAAGCATACCAGTTATTTTGGATTAAGGCCTACCCTGAAGACCTCATAACTTCATCAGCCATTAAAGACTGACTCCTAATTCTGAGATACTGGGGCTTAAAAATTCAGCACATGAATTTAGAGGGTGGGCTGCAGAAATGGGCAATTTTGTCCTCATTCTACTGAAAAGCTGCACCTGGTGCCAGGATGAGCCATACAGGAGTCAGTGGGCGGCCTCCACCGAGTGCAGTTCATGGGCTTCACTGCTCTCCTGCTCACCGTGCCACCTCCCAGATCCATTTGTCTTCTTTTCTTTTGTGGAAAAACACATCATATTTGCACACTCTCCACTCTTGCAAAATGGATGGTCTCCAATCTGTGGGTTAAGTATTGCCAGTTTCCAGCCAGGGAGGGAGGTGGTAAGAGAAGAAAATACTACATCTCTTACAGGGTTCTGTTTCAGTCACTCCTCGGGTCATTGCAAAGATACGGAGAGGCAGAATGGAGTGCGTATCTTTTACCAGTGCTCAAACAATGTCTTTTCCAACTGCAACCTTCCTCATTGCCTCCATCTCCACAGAGTAACATGGCTGGTCTTCTGTAACTCGCATCCTTTATATGTCTCTGTATTTTAGAATTCACAAAATGCAGTAATTATTTGGGCATATGTTTGTCAGGACACACCCACTGATCAGAGCCCGTCAGTGACAGGGGCTATCTCTGTCCCTCACATCAAACGCTCACAACACATTTACCCAGGGTAGAATGACTAAGTAAAGAAGGGAATAACTGTGCAAATATCTAACAAGTTGCTGTACTCCTAGTAGACCCAAAGGACAGATTTACTGGTGGCAGAGGAGAGAGGGAAGTGTGGGAAGGGGAGAGGAAAGGGAGGGAGCAGAAAAGCCATGGAAGCCTTCAGACCCAATGCAGTCCTGACCCTGAGAGGGAGTGGGGAAGGAAGAACCATGTGGCAGGAGAGCAGGCCATCACTCCAAGAGGGTAGCCCAGTTGGTGGGGAACAACTGACCCCAAGCGGTTGGAGGAACATCCGTGTTCGGACTGAGTCTGCATGAACATGCATCCCATGCTCTATCCCCGGCTGAAAGCAGCTCCCAGGAAGCTTGGCAGGAGTTGGCAATGGAATAAGAGTAGGATGGGTCACTCATCCTCGACGTCCCCTGCAGCAGGCAGTGTGAGTGGTATCCGGCAGCCACATCCCAGAATGCTGCTTGCTATGCATTTGCATTTAACCAGCAACGTGCTGCATGCTTTCAATGGCTGACCTCATGATATCTCACACAATGCAATGAGGTAACCCCATCAGCACTCGGGAAAGAGACCTATGACAGCTTTTATCCTTCTGCTAGAACTGTCACAACGGAGCTGGCCAGAACCCAGTCGGCAGCCATCAGTCACTGGGCTCTCTGCCACCAGGAACAAACCGGGAGCCCTACATCCTTTGTGGCCAGCCTCCGCCCGGCTCTCAACTCCTGGAACCCTGCAGCAGCTCAGCCTTGGCCCACTCTGAGGCGTCCCTCCTTTTGTGTGGGACACAGATTTGTGCTTTCTTTGGTAATGTGCCTTTTGAGGCCCACCAACAGGGCAAGTGTGCACTGCTGCCTGTGCTAACAGGATTTAGCTTTATGTGACAGGAAGACTAATATGGGCCCTGCGCCATGTGCTGCTGGAGACGGAGTGTGGATGCTCTTTGTTAAGCTCCCGGGGTCTGGAAGGAAGCAACTATGCTCTTGTTTAATTCCATATGAGCAGCTTTTTTATTTTTACAAATAGTCCTCTTGCTGTTAGGGAGTGAGTGAGAGACATAAATCATCATCATGTCTTTGGCAGCCGGGCCTTCGTGGGCATGGTCCTCATTAAAGCCTTTAGTTGCAGGGTTCCTGCAGCCCTTCCTTTGATACCTAAACACATCAAACCAAAAAGGCCATGGTGAGGAGGAGGAGAAGGGAAGGGGGTGGCTGAAGAGGAAGGGGCAGAAGCTCAGGAGGACCCCAGAACTGCTGTTGGGGATCAGCAGGGCAAAACCAGAGTGATTATTATTCACAGCTAAAAAATAATAATAATAAAAAAAAATCTGCAGCCGCACAAGCAGCCGGAGCTAGCTGGCAGCATGGATCTGCTTGGACAAAGAGGGAAAGTTGCACCGCTGGCCGGGGTGGCCGTGATTCAGGACGAAAGGGAAAGTCCTCTGCTTCTTTTCCTCTCCAGACCTCAGCCCAGCAGGCTGTGGCCTTCAAGGAGCTAACCTTTTCCTAAGGCCTCCTCTCCCTGCTGGGCAGGAATCCAATTCCTGGGCCAGGGTCACTGGGAATACCAACATGCTGTTGGCAGTGGTTGTTCATTCACAAAATGAGCTCCTTTGTGATAAAAGGAAGGGAGAGCAGTGCAGAGCCTGTGTGCATTCCACACTGGGGGAGGAGAGCCGCCTGCAAGGAGCTGGCCAGTGAGGTCAGTGGCGGCACAGCAGCACACACAGCTCACCTTACAGGATACACCTAGCCCTGCACAACACTGCCCCTCAAATTCCTACAAATCAAATTGCTTTTTCAGTCCATCAGGCGGGCTGGCCATTCCAAGGAACCCTGCGGTGAATCTTGGAAAAGGGGAAGACCCTGCTAAATCGATCCATTTTGCCACAAAGCAACAAATAGGCATTGAGTGTTCAGCAGTGTGCCAGAGCGCTAGGTGCCAGGAACATTTGTGAAACTGGACGTCTCTGGGGCGGGGGACTTTTGGGAGGGTTTTGGGGGTTGAACCAAATGAGCTTAGTACAGAGCAGTGTCAGTGCTGAGGGTCTTCCCATCTGCTGGTCTCCCTCTGGGCATCCAGGTGATATTTCTCCCTTTCACAGACAAGTAATGCTGAGTCCTTTTAAGGTCTAAAAGAAGAGATTGATCAGTCACAGGGACCCAACCGGGGCTTCCTATCAGAGAATACAATCTGAGTCAGGTTTCCAAATTATAGTTTTCCCCATGTGGCAATAATCTTTGTTCTTTCCAGGAAGCTTAATGTCAAGTTCATTCATTCTGGTTTCCTATACAGTCAGCCCTTCCTACCCAAGGGTTCCCCATCCAGGATGGAAAATAGACCTACCATGATTGCTGCATATGTAGTGAACTTCTTTTTGTTGCCATTGTTCTCTAAATAAATACAATATAACAAACATTTACATAGCATTTGCATTTTATTAGGCATTTTACATCATCTAGAGATGATCTAACATATTTATAGGAGGATTACATGGGATATAAGCAAATATTGCACTATTATATATAAGGAACTTCACACGTGGATTTTGGTGTCTGGGATTTTGGTGTCTCTGGGACTTTCTGGAACCAATTTCTCATGGGTACCAAGAGATGACTGTATACAGATGGTATTGTCCAGATTTGCATGTAACTTGAGTCAAATCTTAATGTGAAGATATGTGTGTATGTGTGGGTGAGAGTGTGTGTGTGTGTCCAGTAGCCTCTAAGGTCTGTAACACTTAGGACATTTGTTATATTTCAAAATACATTCAGAAGACACTTTAAAACAATTGAGTCTGTGGCAAAGTAAAACAAAACAAAAACATTTGTACCAAGCAGATTTAACCTGAAGCTTAAGAACACAGACTGACTCGGGCGTCACACAGTCTCCAGCACCTTACAAACACAGGCAAGTTTTTACCAGCTTCCTGTTTTTATTTGTGTGTCAAATATGGAGAAATAACAGAACTTACCTCAAAGGTAAAGATGAAATAAAAATTGATTCTACATCTAAAGATTCAGAATACCTAGAGCTACAACTCAGTAAGAGTTGTGATAATGCTGGAATTCATCAAAAATCAAATCCAGACACATTGAACGGTGTAGCAGTTTCAGCCGTATGGTAGTAGCTGGTTGTCAGCTGGATGAAGAAGCATAATGAGAAGCAATCCACGTGACAAATTCTTGCCACTGTTAGAATTCTCCTCTCCTCTATCAACTTAGTACTGTCTCTGCATCACTGGATGATCCCACCCGAAAGCCTCAGAATCACAACTCGTGACTCCAGAGCTAACACAGCCCCCACTGAGAAGCAACCCAAAGGCAGGAAGAAGCCATAAATCTCACTGCTGGGGCCAAGACTGAGGGACAGTTGGGTGGAAAGCACAATGTTCCTGCTGCTGAGGCTGAACTTGTGAATGATCTTCCAGTGAGATAACAGGGAGCAGGATACCAGGCTCCATAGCCAGGAACCCAAGAGCACCAGCCTGGTAACCCAAGGATGTTGGTAATCGGACATCTTTGTTTCCAGAAAGTGACCTATAAACTCTCAGTTTTCAGCTTGCTGATGACAGCAATTGATCCTAATTGCCAGGAGACACCTTTAGAGAGCCTTGTGGGAACAAAGGCTCCAGGCAGGGATACCCCATGGGAAATATTTGCCACTGCTGTAACTGCAGCTCCAGGACTCTTTCCCAATCATCAGAAATGCACAGAGAGATAGAAAAGATGAGCAACAGAATATAATTGAAGAAAGAAGATGTGAAAGTACCCTTAACATTTGTGCACAGGAGCCTAATCAAATGAACATTGGTGTGCTTACAATATAAGGCTTTGCTCAATGATTACTGCAGAACAATCTTTGACAACATGAAGACAGGCTCAGTGTGCACCAATAAAAGGATATAAACTAAACAGGTCACATGATCCCAATTATGTATTACACTTGTGTAAAGAAAAGCAGAAAAAATAATCACAGTAATTTTTGCCTAGGGCATGAGATTATAACTGATTTTTAAATACTTTTCTACATTTTTAAAAGACTTATTATTTTTATTTGAAAGGCAGAGTTGCAGAGAGAAGCACACAGAGAGATCTTCCATAGCTGGTTCACTCTCCAGATGGCCACAATGGCCTGAGCTGAGCCAATCCAAAGTAAGGAGCCAGGAGCCTCCTCCTGGTCTCCCACTTGGGTACAGGTCCCCTAGGACTTGGGCCACCCTCCACTGCTTTCCCTGGCCATAAGCAGCGACCTGGATTGGAAGTAGAGCAGCATCTCAAGCCACATCTTAATCACTGCACCAAATATTCACTCCAGGATTTTTTTTAAGAGAGAGGAAAATCCTTCATGTCATCAAATCCCATCAGCAGGCACTATGTGCTCCCTTTCTTTCTCAAACTGAAAGGAGCAAAACTAACTTTTTTTTTTAAGATTTATTCATTTTATTGGAATATTTTGACTTCCTTTTATTTTTTTTAAATATGTATTTATTTTTATTGGAAAGTCAGATATACAGAAATGAGGACAGACAGAGAGGAAGATCTTCCATCCAATGATTCACTCCCCAAGTGACAGCAATGGCTGGAGCTGAACCCATCCAAAGCCAGGAGCCAGGATCATCTTCCGGGTTCCCCATGCAGGGACAGGGTCCCAGGGCTTTGGGCCATCCTTGACTGATTTCCCAGGCCATAAGCAGTGAGCTAGATGGGAAGTGAGGCTGCCAGGATTAGAACCGGCACCCATTTGGGATCCCAATGTGTGCAAGGTGAGGACTTTAGCTGCTAGACTGCCATGCCAGGCCCCAAAATAACTTTTAAAAATCCCTCCCCTTCTCTCTCTACGTTGGCCTATTTTTTAAAAGCATTCCTCACCTACCTCCTTCCAGAATGATACCAGCAAAAATATAAAGTACTGTGTTAAATTCGAGTTTTAACCAATATGCAATACTTGAAGGATAAGTATTTTGTATATATTGAATGGTACAAACTTACAACAAAAAAACTTTATTGCTTAGTTTAACTAGTGCTCTGAAATTTTATTTCCTAAATCCTTTTTCTGTGGACCTTCCTCTAATTTTGAGAAATTCTCTAAGTTTTACCAATAAACGTGACATCCTCTTATTAAGGAAAGCAACCAGATGTCTCAGATACAAAAGAAGGGGGAAGCCTTTTTGCATGTCAAAAACTAGCAAGTCCCATGACTGGGGAAACTACAGACTTTAGGAATGTGTGGGAATAACTTCAGCAGCTGAAATGAGCATTAAGGATACTTTTTTTGTCTCTTAAAAAAATGTAACAGACACAATATTTGCACATATGTATGGGTACAGTACGACAGCATATAACGATGAAATCAAAATAACTAGTGTTTTCCCATCTTCTCAAATATTTACCATGTTAATACACTGGGACTCTGGAGTTTATTTTTGTAGTTAATTTGAACTATGTAATGGACTGCTGTAGTGTACTATATAGTTCCTGTCCATGTACTATGCAATACTGGAACAAATTCCTTTTTCTTACCTGTAGTTTGGCACTTGTTTCCCAACCCCTCTTTTCCCCTTCTCATCCTAATCATTAGGATTATTTTTACTAAAGGAAAAAGCTAGAATTGTTTTATGCCATCATTTTATGAGAATATTCTGGTCCTAGTAACTCATTTGGGGTTGCTTTGAATGAATTTCTTTTCTTAAAGAATAAACAATTCTAGGGTTGGTGTTTGGTTCAGCATTTAGGATATTATGTGGGACACACCCATACTGGACTGTCTGGGCTTCAGTCCCCACTCCACTCTCTCCTGGGCCTTAGGGGGGAGCAGCAGGAGTTGGCACCAGTGCCTGGACCTCTGCCACCTACACGGGAGACCTGGATATTGAGTTACCTGGTCAGAGTTTTAGCCTTGCTGTTGGGAGTACCTGGAAAGTCAACAAAAGGAAGGATAGCCTAAGAACTGTGGTACCTGTTTCAACAAAGAAGGAACTGAAACTCGAAAATTCTGCCTTCACATAACTGGAACTCTACAGAGCTCTCTATTTGAAGCTAGAAAGTGGAGTTTTTCTCAACCCCTACACCTAGCTCTCTCTCTGGGCAGGGAATCAAAACCTGCCACCCCTAAATTAAGGGACCATTTTTGCCAAATGATAAAAACCTAAGAAGAAACAAGAGATCTAATCATTCTATCACCTTTCTCTTAGTTATTAGTTCTATTAGTTTCTGTCCACCTGGGGGAGGTGAAGTGTGTGCTGAGGTCACCACAAAGTGCCCTATGTGTCCATGAATGCTTAGCAAACCCAAATCCAGGAGAGACTGGAGGCCTGGCATCATGCTAGCTTTTCTCATCATGGATGGAGCAGCTGGTACAACATAGGCCAAACCCAATTCCATAAACAAAGACTTCTGATAAGTAAGTGCTCTACTGTGGCTCCGTGGCAGCTGGGTGTTGCATGGGCCTCAAGTCCTAGCAAGTTGTGCAGTGAAGCCAAGTGCAGCAACCTGTGAAATTTGTACTTTGACAAGGCGAATAATCACAGGGGGCACTCAGCCTAGGTCAACCTGGAACTGGAAGACCGAGACCCCAGGTTTGGAGGCTCCAGAGCAGAGATGGAAAACTGCAGGCACTGGGAGGGCAGTGCACCTAGAAGAAAGGGCCAAGTGTGGGAACGTTTATTGGCAAGAACAAGCTGGGAACCGCACCTCAAGGATTTGGAATTTGGCAAACGGGACAGCCCAATTGAATGATGAGTTCAGCCCCTTCCACTTCATAACACTCTTGGTGCAAAAAATGAATGGCCAACCCAGCCAGCAGTGTGATTTCTGAAAGAACATTTTTTGAGAGAAGAATTGTTCTGTTCTTTTAAATCTCTACTCTGGTGATCAGGAGAAGAAGAACAGGGAGAAGTCCCTGGTTGTTTGCAAACATCCAAGCCAGACTCTAGAAGCTTCAGTGCTTAATCTAAGCTAAGGACAAGGGAATATCTGATCTTCCAAGGTTTTGCAACATTTTGTGAGGACCACAACTGACGGTTACATGAGCTCAACAGCCTGGAGCCAGTTTCTGGGACAGAGTGGAAGATCAGCAGGGACAGTAAAAGGGGAGAGCCATAGATTCTTCAAGCTAAAATAACATGACCCCATGTTGCCATGCAAGGGGGACAGAACTTCAAGGCTTTCACTAGCCAGGCTGTTCAAGGAAGGCATGCACTGATTACATATCTAATTTGCTGTCACTATCCAAATAACACCGCATGTGTCACTGTGATTTTCCAGATGACTGCCAACCCTGGGTACTCAAATCTCTTTTCCCCTATGACTCAATGTCAACTTCTTTTCTTGGCACTGGTTTCATCTCCCTATGTTGTGTCAGCATCACATTTTAGATCTTTGATGGACTTTTTCGTGCTTCATGAAGTCTCCCAACCTACAGGAACTTTTTGTAGGGTGGAAAGTCTTCTAGCATTTCTCTCTTGATCACTCAAAAGTGGTATCAAACCTCACCAAACTTACACTACTGCTTCTGGATATCTATCTATCTCCTGGCTTTCCATCTCCCTTAATACTTCTGTATGTTCAGGGATAGGGTAAGGTGAGGTCATCACAACTGCTTTCCAAGCTTAAGGAATTTGATAAATGAACTTGTGTGGGGTCCTGGCAGCCAATACATTATTGAGCAAAGTATAGTGACCATCTGTGGACCAGCCTCTTTATCCCTTCATTACGGATACATATTCAAGTTCAAATTGCTTTGTTAAATCTTCTTGTGCATTGCTCTTTTATATTTCAGCTTTTTACAATTATTCCCACATCTTCCAAACTGACAGTGAGGGAGAGTAATTTGAAAGGACTGCTCAACTTAAGTCTTTTGAAGATTTGCACTATTGCTGCATTTTTCTAATTTCCTGGCATCTACTCTGTTCTCCTGGACTTTTCAAAAACAATAATAATCATGGATGAATAAAAATGATGGTTTCATCAATACGCTTGGACCATCCTTTTGCAATTTCTGCTTTCTACATTTTAAAATTTATTTGGCATCTGAGCTGGCACAATGGCTCAACAGGCAAATCTTCCACTTTCAAGTGTCAGCATCCCATATGGGAGCCAGTTCAAGTACAAGCTGCTCTATTTCTAATTCAGCTCTCTGTTTATGGCCTGGGAAAGCAACAGAGGATGGCCCAAGGCCTTGGAACCATGTAATCTCATGAGATATGTAGAAGAGGCTCCTGGCCTCAGATCAACTCAGCTTTGGCCATTGTGATCATTTTGGGGAATGAATCAGAAGATGGAAGAGCTTTCCTTCTCTGCAAATGTAACTTTCAATAAAAAATAAACAAATTTTAAAATATTATTTAGCATCTGTTAGTGTTTCTTGATTTTAAAAGATTTATTCTAAAAATTTATTTTGAAAGGTAGAGTCACAGGTAGAGTAAGAGAGACAGAAAGAGCAAAAGTGAGTTTGCTCATCTGCTGGGTCACTTTCAAAATGGTTACAATGAGCAGTATTGGGCCTGGCCAAAACTAGCCTGGAGCTTCTTCCGGGTCTCCCATGTGGGTATAGAGGGAAGCACTTGATCCATCTTGTACTGCTTTCCTAGGTGCATTAGCGGGAGCTAGATCAGAAGTGGAGCAGCTGGGTCTCACACTGGTGCTATATGGGATGCTGGCATGGCAGGCAGACAATCTGTTATTCCTTAATGTCAGCCCCTGTCAAATAATATATTCTCAAAGATGTCATGATCCTAATAAAGGGCATGAAATAGATAAAGTTTCATGTGTTGTTTCTAACCTCAGGGAAGAATTTCTGGGGAAAAAAAGGAGAAAAATCATCAAATTAATGAATGCTTATGATTGTCATATCATGGTTTTTATCTACTTCCTCAGCTGAGGAATAAAATAAGGTCAACATTTAAAACTTTTTCAAAAGCAGTATCTTTTCTGCCTATAAAGAAAGCAGCATTTTTCTCCTTTCCATTCCTAAGATGCAGTCACGGATTAAAGGTTGCTTCTGATCCTAGTAGCCCTTGTGAAATTTTATTAAATCAGCAGAGAAAATTTGGCTTGTACACTACTGAAGGCATCTCACTGCCTCATGGTTCCCTGGTAAGCCAGCAGAATCTGCTGTGCGGAGTGTCCACAGCAGGCCCTGTCATCTTACAGTGCAGCTGGGCTGGGTTCCTTTCATGGGATAGCTGGAGCCACTGCTCCCCAAAGTCTGGTGGCTTGGGTGCACATTTTGTAATCCCAAACCCCTTTTCTCTTGGCAACCAAGACGGCTTTTAAATGTTTATGTTTTTTTTGTTCATTTATTTGAGAGAAAGAGGGAAGAGGATGAGAGGGAAGAAAGAGCCCACATGATCACCCCAGCCTTCCGCTTCACTCGCCATTGGATAAGGCTGGACTGAACAGAAGCTGAGAGTCTCCCATGTGGGTGACAGGAAACAATTGTCCGAGCCTTCATCTGCAGCCTTCCACATTCTGCACTAGCAGGAAACTAGGATCTCCAGGAGATGGAACTGGAAATTGAACCCAGGAGTTTCATATGGGTGTGAGTGCACGCTTAACACTTTTCCTCCTTTTATCATATACTCAAGTTCCTCACTCAGTGGCTCCTATCTCAGGGAAAGGACCAGATAGGAAGAAACTGCAGCTCTCCACATCCAGCAGTGTTGCAGCCCTGGAAACAAACAGTGGGAAGGCTCCAGAACAATGGGGATGGATCACTCAACAGCTCTGCCTTTCATGTGAGAAGAGGGAATTAGGCGATTGTGGCATGGGGACCAATAAGAACCCAAATGATTAACATGAAACACTAACTCACATGAAACCCATGCTCTCCTGGGGCAAGTCAGGACCCCTCTCAGCACCCCGTGGAAGTCTCAAGTGTTTCATCGTCATGCCCTCTTCACAGCTCACCTCCTGTGCCTTTATTCTGCCACTTCCAGCATTCCTGATGCTACGGATTTATGATATGTCACCAGTACTATCCTGTCCCACTGCTTCCAGTCCAAATATTCAAGCATTGTAAATAACAGAATTCTACATAATGGCACTGAAGAGTCAGGAAGAGGAATTTTTTTTTTTTTTTTACTAAGGGAAGCTGTAGATAAATGGACTCCCCCTCCACCTTCAAAGCTGGCACCCAGAAGATATTGCACATGGATGGAAAAAGATGGAGTAGAGAGAACAAGGGCATCCCAAAGGAGGGGAAAACATGCTCACAGAAGGGGACTTTGCAGCATGGGTGTGCTGGACAGCTCAGAGAGCAAAAGCTGCCCTGATGTGCAGGGTGACCACTGATTCCCTAAACGAGTTGCCCAGTGTTCCTATTTCTCAGACTGTGGGATACCAGGCAACATGCAGAAACATCTGTTGCTAAATGCCATCACTACGAGAACCTGGGTATTAGTTCACCATTAAGTTTGCTAGAGGTAAGTCACTGTTTATGAAATGACTTCCCATAACATATTTCATCTCGCCCTCTGAGAATGAACTGTTGTTGCCTCTCCACCTTGTAAATGTGGAGTTATTTTATCCCTTCCAAGTATTAGATTAACACAGGTTGACTGATGGTTCCTCCTTCACTAACAATGCAAAGGTAAAGTTGATCGGATGGCTACCAACATATCTGCCTGTCTTCATCACTTGTTAGATAATGCCAGCCCAAAACCAGTTCAATGCTTACATCAACCATGGCTCTCCCAGTGGATACCAATGGTGCCCCAGGCAAAATACCATCTCTCTTTAGGACAAAGACTTTCGACCTCTCATCTTCTGGGAGTATGGGCTGCTAATGTTCATAGTCGTGGCCTTATCCAGGAATTGCCCTGGAACTAAGGATGTTTACTCCTCCAGGTCATGTCTCAGTGGGCCAAGCCCATAACCGTTGCCTGGCCAATGGGGTGGTGATCAAGATATGATTCCCTGGCCTGTATGGGGGCACAAATCTGAAAGGAACCCTGCTGCAGGGTTACATACGAATCTGCTCAGGCCTGTGGGGCCAAATCACTGCAATTCTACCTGTCCCCTCACCCACTGCTACTTCTCTTGTGTTTTCACAAGGGTTAGTCCTACTGCTGCTCACCGATCTTCAGCTTTGAGTCTGGGTCCTAAGGAAGTAAAGCTAAGTCCCTTCCCTCACTAGTGTTTGGTTTCTAACTTGGCACAAGCTGTCATGCATACAGATAGCTCTACCAACATTTGCAAGTATATACCGTATGTGTTGCTAAGCTAATGGATTGCAAGGCTAGATCCCGTTCACATTTAATTTACAATCAGTCCAATCAGGACTTGTTTCTCCTGACTAAAATCTGACCTGAAGTGCTAGAAGCAAAAGGGAATTCTATTGGCTTACAGAATTGGGCAGTTGGAGAAGTAGGTGGCTCTAGCAGCAGCTTAATCAGGAATTTGAACTTTGGCACCAGGACCTAGTTATTTCTCCTTGTCTATTTTTGTTTTCATTCCTGCAACTTTCATGATGGCTTCATTCTGACAGAACCCCTGACAGCAAGCTTTTGCAATCAATGACAGCAACCCTGAAGTATCTGCAGCTCTCTACAACGAGCAATTGTTACTCACACATGTACCAGCTGATCTCAGCTGCGCTTACACTGTCTTGGTAGGATGGATTGAGCCAGGTTCTCAGTATCTTTGCTTCTTACGAGAGCCTTGGAAGATGGGCTCCTTCATGGAGTGGGCGATGGGGGGTGGGTGGGAGATCTCCTTGTGAGGTCAGGCCAAGAAACCTTGGTATAGCCAAAGCAGAAGCACACGATCTACCCCATGGCACAAGCACACTACAAGCCACTTGTGCTGCATCTGCAAAAGCCCCACAGGACAAAGCACTTGACATCATCCAGCCAAGATAGAAAGACTAGCCACCATAGAGATGGTCATACGGCCAAGTCCACTTGGACGCAGTTAACAAAGGGATTCATCTCATGGAAACGGGAAGAGGAAACATTGGCAAGGAAACACTGAAGTAATTGTCAGATCTGATGGAGTCCTCCTCCCATCACAGTCCCAGCCTGGATGTCGCATCTTCAGTGTGTCCTGCTTCTTGGCTTCAGTCCAGAGACAGGGCTGCCTGCCGTATCCTTCACAGCCTCATCGCCTCTCACTTGCCCTGATGCTTTCTCCCCCATGACAGTCATGAGTGGAAAAGGCACATTTCCCTGTTCAACTAGTTGGGATTAAATTTCCCAGAAAGAAACTGGGACACCAGAGTGAACCAGTGGATGAAGATCTTCCTTTCTGTATCTTCTTCTCTCTGTATATACGCCTTTCCAATAAAAGTAAATAAATCTTTAAGGAAAATGTTGATGTTATAAAGTAACATATTAGCCAAACAATTTTAAAAAAAGGTGTTTATGTTGACACCAGTGAAGTTTGACATCTATGCATACGTTTTTTATATCAACTTTCCTAACCTTATTAAAGACTTCTCTGTGTATGCTTGCACTCTCTCAGCACTTTTTAAAATCAAAATAAATGTTGTCTTTTGGTTCTGTTTTTCACAAAGTCATTGAAGTCCCCTGAACTTCACTCCTCCTGTCAGCACAGCCTTCCTGTCCCCCTGAGCTCTTAATGTCAGGACTACTTGTCACTGGCCTGTGTTCATTACATTTCCTATGCATCGGCCCAGTCCTGCCAGGAGCCTCTTGATCAGACCCTGCATGGTTGGGCTTGCTCCCCCAAGGCTGGCCTCTCCGGATGCTCTCTGTAAATACTCCAAGATCATTCTTTTGTTTTCTTTTTTTAAAGATTCATTTATTTATTTGTATTGGAAAGTTGGATTTACAGAGAGAAGGAGAGACAGAGAGATCTGCCATCTGCTGGTTCATTCCCCAAGCGGCCACAACAGCCGCAGCTGAGCTCTTGTGCCAGATCCGATGGCTCTTTTTCTTAAGCTTCTTTCTAAAGAGGAACTATCTCAAGACACTTAGTTTTTGGAGAAGGGAAGATGGCCGACGTAGGAGAAAGGCTATGAGGGAGAGTTCAGTGAGAGAAGGTTAGAGTGCTGCAGAGGCAGCGAAGAGGAGCGGCAGGAAACCGTAGGGAGAGGTCCGTGAAACTCCCTGGGACAGTGTGGAGCCAAAAAGTTCCACACAACTCGGAAGAACAACGAGAACGGAGCAGGGCAAAGGTAGAGAAGCCGACATCCCACTCCAGACCTGCTGAGTCACCTTTGAGAGCGGCCTGACGGGAGACGCGGCCAGCTTGGAGACAGGGAAATCGGAGGGATTGTCGCCGGCGGAATTCTTCAACAACAGCAGAAGCAGACTGCAGCAGCCGGACTTTGGTGAGCTGGGGATTAACGTGGCAGCCTCCGCATTCCCCACCCCCTGCTGAGGCTCCAGCCTCTGAGAACACAAGGGGCGCAACCTGAAACTGTCAGGTCTGTGCCTTGGGAACAGCGGTGCGTGTTGGTGGCTGAAAAGGTCCCAGGAAAGCGCCTCAGATCTTCCTGCGCTAAGTGGGCCAGTGCATCTCAGCGCGCGGAGGCTGCTGGTGGGAGTCTGGAATCCCCGACACCCTGAAACCCTGTGGGTGGGCGACAGCACCAGGAGGACTCTGAGCGCCGCGCCGGGCTGGGCTAGGCGGTCCCGCCTGCAGCAGCCGCCTCCGTAGCGCAGGAGTCAGGAGGGTGCTGAACTGGGAAGTGTAGCGCTGTGTGTCCCTGACACGCAGATGCCACTCCCATAGTGTGAACTGTCCATTCCTCGCCTCCCACCCCGCAGTCCTGAGTGTAGGCGACACACCGGGAGAGCTCTGAAATCTCCTGTGCCACACTGGCACTGTGCGATCCCGCTGAGAAGTTATTTTAACAGGGCGCCTGGGTCACACCTCCTCTACGGTCCTGTGAGGAGGAGCCACACACACACCACGAGTGGTGGAATCACTGCACAAGAGCCACGCCCAGAAAGTGCCTCAACCACAGTCTTGTGTGTGGGAGACACACCAGGCGGGCTCTGAAAAACCCTGCAGTCCCTGACAAGGAGAACGCAGGGAGAAAGCACATAAAACCTTCTACGTCCTGTGGATTCCCGTGCAGGGGGCGCGCCCAGAGAGCGCCTCCATCCCTCCACGCCCTGCGGTGGCACACCTGTAGAAGAGGTGCCCAGAGTGTGCCTGGAATCCACTGGGCCCCCAAGGTGGTGCTCTACAGCCCCGGGCCCTGAGAACGCACCAACGGTGCCTTGAAAATTACCACGCCCGGCAACACCACGCTTGCAGGCTCCAATCTCTACAGGAAAGCACCTGACAGCCCCTCAACACACGGGTCCATTTGCCTTACCAGAATACACCAACGCAATGGGAAAAACCACTAGAAAGAGCTGTGCTCCAGATGAAAGAGCCAGCACCCCACCAAACATGGGCCAAAAGCCATTATCAATATCGGCGATGCGAGATGAAGACATGGACGTGTTACCAGCAAAGGAATTGATGAAAATAATGCTAAAATTTCTCAGAGACGTGGACACAAAGCTGGAAGACTACCAGAACCGCATAATCACCGAAATACAACAAATCAAAACCAAACTGGATGCCCAAGAGAATAAAATTGAAAGCCTCATCAACAGAATAAATGCGGCAGAGGAAAGGATCTCTGAAACAGAAGACACACAAAATGAAAGTGCCCAGCGAATTAAACAGCTAGAGACAAACCTCAGCAAAACTAATAAAATGATGCAAGAGATGAAGGATTACCTTAGAAAATTGAATATTCGGATCATCGGCCTCCCCGAGGGAGTAGAAAGAGAATCTGGGATGCAAGCAGTGCTTGATGAAATTATACAGGAAAACTTCCAAAACACTTGGAACACGAATCCACCCCGCATACAGGATGGACAGAGAACTCCCAACAGACATGATCCAAAGAGATCTTCACCCAGACACACGGTGCTCAAGTTCTACTCCAATGAAGACAAAGAAGGAATCCTGAGACAAGTACGAAGTAGAGAAAAGATCACATACAGGGGAAAACCCATCAGAATTACTGCTGACTTCTCCGAAGAGACCCTACAAGCAAGGAGAGAATGGACAAAGATCTTCCAAGTCCTGAAACAAAACAACTGTCAACCAAAAATAATCTACCCAGCAAAGATCTCATTTGTATATGAGAACGAAATCAGATACTTCAATAGCAAAGAAAAACTAGAAGAATATGTCTACACAAAACCAGCCCTGCAAAGTCTCCTTAGAAATGCGCTAGTCCCGGACAAAAAGGAGGCAAATCACAAACAAAGTTGGCAAATAAGAAGGTCTCCAAACTAAAGGCCGCACAAACAAGACAACTACATAGGCAACAACACATACACAACACAAACACATGGCAGGGCAAAATTGCAACCTCTCAATTTTAACTCTCAACACAAATGGTCTAAATTCACCAATCAAAAGACAGAGATTAATAGAATGGATCATCAAACAAGACCCAACCATCTGTTGCCTACAAGAAACGCATCTAACCAGAAAGGATGCAAAGAAACTGAAAGTGAAGGGATGGAAAAAGATATTTCACGCTAATGGACGAGAAAAAAAAGCTGGGGTAGCTATCCTAATTTCAGACGAGATAGATTTCATTCTAACTAACATCAAAAGAGACAGGGAAGGCCATTTTATACTGGTGAAAGGAATGATCCATCAAGAAGCAATCACCATCATTAATGTTTATGCACCGAATCTTAATGCACCTAGTTACGTAAAGCAATTACTTACAGACTTAAGGGAAGACATAGACACCCGCACAATTCTTGTAGGCGATCTCAACACACCTCTAACAACAATGGACCGGTCTACGAAACAAAAACTCAACAAAGAAACAACAGAGCTCACACAAACAATAGAACAACTGGACTTAGTAGACATATATAGAACTTTTTATCCTAAGGCCACAGACTATACATTCTTCTCAGCGGTGCATGGCACCTTCTCCAGAATCGACCACATGATAGGACATAAAGCGAATCTAAACAACTTCCAAAACATTAGTATCATACCATGTACCCTCTCAGACCACCATGGGATGAAACTGGAAATCAACAACTCAAAACTCCCCAAGAAGTATACGCACTCTTGGAAATTGAACAATATGCTATTAAACGAACATTGGGTCAGAGAAGAAATCAAAGATGAGATCAAAAAATTTATGGAAACCAATGAAAACTCTGATACAACATTCCAAAACTTGTGGGACACCGCCAAAGCAGTGCTACGAGGTAGATTCATCGCAATCGGAGCGCATGTCAAGGCCCAAGAAAGACGCCAAATACAGGAACTAACCTCACACCTCCAGGATCTGGAAAAACAGCAGCAGAAGAGTCCCACGCACAATAGGAAACAAGAAATCATCAAAACAAGGGAGGAGATAAACCAAATAGAAATCAAAAAAACTATACATAAAATCAACAAATCAAAAAGTTGGTTTTTTGAGAAAATAAACAAAATAGACACTCCACTGGCCCGATTGACCAAAAAAAAACAAGAGAAAGTGAGAATTAATAGCATTAAAGATGAAAAAGGCAACATAACAACAGACACTGCAATCATTAAGAAAATAATTAGAAATTACTACAAAGAACTGTACTCCCACAAATTTGAGGACCACCAAGAAATAGAAAAGTTCTTGGACTCCCACCACTTACCAAAACTCAGTCCGGAGGCAACTGCAGAATTAAATAAACCCATAACCGAGGTAGAGATTGAAACAGTCATCAAGGATCTCCCAACGAAAAAAAGCCCAGGCCCAGACGGCTTCACTACAGAATTCTACAAAACATTCCGAACAGAACTAACCCCAATCCTCTACAAGCTCTTCAAAACAATAGAGGAGGAAGCAACCCTCCCAAACTCATTCTATGAAGCCAACATCACCTTAATCCCAAAACCGGACAGAGAACCATCAGAGAAGGAAAACTACAGACCTATTTCTCTGATGAACATTGATGCTAAAATTCTCAACAAAATCCTAGCCAATAGAATTCAAAAAATCATCAGACAGATCATTCATCCGGATCAAGTAGGATTCATCCCTGGGATGCAGGGATGGTTCAACATTCGGAAATCCATAAATGTTATAAACCATATCCAAAAACAGCAAAACAAGAACCACATAATAGTTTCAATAGATGCAGAAAAAGCTTTCGACAAAATCCAACACCTCTTCATGCTAAAAACTCTAGCCAAAGTAGGCATAGATGGGAAAATCCACAACATAATCAAAGCAATTTATGAAAAACCCAACGCCAGTATCATACTGAATGGAGAAAAGCTAGAACCCTTCCCACTGAGATCTGGAACAAGACAAGGGTGCCCGCTATCACCACTGCTATTCAACATAGTCCTAGAGGTACTTGCAGAGGCCATAAGACAAGAAAAAGAAATCAAAGGCATACGTATAGGAAACGAAGAAGTCAAGCTTTCACTATATGCAGATGACATAATCCTATACATAGAAAAACCAGGAGACTCAATACAGAAACTGCTAGAACTTATACGAGAGTTTGGCAGAGTGGCGGGGTACAAAATTAACGAACGAAAATCAACAGCCATAGTGTACGCAAATAACACCAAGATGGAAGAAGATCTAACCAACAGGATACCATTCAAAATAGCAGAGAGAAGTATGAAGTATTTGGGAATAAATCTAACCAAAAGCGTAGGAGACCTATTCGAAGAAAACTACAAACTATTTAAAAAGGAAATTGAACAAAACCTCAAAAGATGGAATAACATCCCGTGCTCCTGGATAGGCAAAATCAATATCATTAAAATGTCTATACTACCACAAGCAATATACATTTTCAATGCAATTCCAATCAAATTGCCCAAAACATTCTTCACGGAACTGGATACAATGATTCAAAAGTTCATCTGGAAGCACAAAAAACCACGAATAGCTAGAACCATCCTGAAAAATAAGAAGTCAGCAGGGGGAATCACAATCCCGGACCTCTGGACATACTATAGAGCAGTGGTTATCAAAACAGCCTGGTACTGGCACAAAGACAGAAAGGAAGATCAATGGAATAGAATAGAAGCACCAAAAGGGAACCCACACAAATACAGCCAATTAATCTTTGACAAAAAGACCAATGACAGCTCAAGCAAGTGGGAAGGCCTCTTTGGTAAATGTTGTTGGGACAACTGGCTGATAGCCTGTAGAAACAAAAAAATAGACCCACATCTATCACCATACACTAAGATCCAATCTACATGGATAAAAGACCTAAACCTACATCCAGAAACCTTCAAACTCTTGCAAGAAAATGTAGGAAATACCCTGCAAGACCTAGGAGTAGGTCCCGACTTTCTAAGAAGGACACCAAAAGCAATAGCAGTTGAGAACAGAATAAACAAATGGGACCTCATCAAACTAAGAAGCTTCTGTACAGCAAGGGAAACAATCAACAAAGTAAAAAAGCAACCCACAGAGTGGGAGAAGATCTTTGCACACGATATAGGCGATAGGGGGCTAATTTCCAGGATATATAAAGAACTTCAAAACAACCAAAAAACCAAAACAAACAAGCCACTCAAGAAATGGGCACGGGAAATGGGCAAACATTTCACAAAGGAACAAGTCCAAATGGCAAACAAACATATGAAAAAATGTTCCAGCTCCCTAGCAATAAGGGAAATCCAAATTAAAACATCGATGAGGTACCACCTAACACCAGTAAGATTGGCCCACATAAACAAGAACACCAACGACGCTTGCTGGCGAGGATGCGGGGAAAAGGGAACCCTACTCCACTGCTGGTGGAGCTGCAAATTGGTACAGCCTTTATGGAAATCAGTCTGGAGAACACTCAAACAACTCAAAATCTGCATACCATATGACCCAGCAATAGCACTCCTAGGAATATATCCAAAACACCTGTTTTACGACAAACCAACATGCATCCCTATGTTCATTGCAGCACAATCAGTAATTGCAAAAACATGGAAGCAACCGAAATGCCCATCAGCAGAAGATTGGATAAGAAAGCTTTGGTTCATCTACTCCATGGAATACTACTCAGCTATTAAAAAAAACAAAATGCAGTTCTTTGTGGCTAAATGGGTACAACTGGAAACTATAATGCTAAGGGAAATGAGCGAATCCCAAAAGATTAGATACCACATGTTTGCCTTGATTTAACCTGTAATTTTTTGTTTGGTTGTTTGTTATTTTTTTTTTTTTTTTTGAACCTGTCATTGATACTGTCTCAACCCAGATGTTTCGAAGAAGGGAACTTGCATTATTTTTAACATATTGTTTACCCAATACTATGTCAATTAATTCCATAATGTTGTATATTGATACTGTGGCCTCGTTGGGGCTTTTAACTGACTGGATCTTTACTCTGTTAGACCTATTTTCAGACCATAGAAGGTCTCCCCAAGAGGCCACTGAACTTATCTGGACAATAAGACGCTGAACTTTATGCTAGGCATGTGTCTGCAAGCAATGAATCTCAACCGAACTTGAACTATGGTTATGCAACAAGGTGGAGGAATCCACCATGGGGGGAGGGGTATGGGAGGGGTGGGGGGAATCCCTAGCGCCTATGAAACTGTACTACACAATACAATGTAAGCAACAATAATAAAAAAAAAAAAAAAAAAAAAAAAAAAAAAAAAAAAAAAGACACTTAGTTTTTCTTTCTTTTTTTTTTTTTTTTTTTCTGTGCGTGCCCACCCTGGCTGCTCGCCCTCTACCCCCGGCCCCCAGTGTCCAAAGCCTGTCTAGCACCACCCCGGTCTCCCCTGGGTCATGTTGACACGCACACTCCTTGGCTCTAGGGCAGGGGTTGCCACCTCCCAAGCCACACAGCCGCCACCCCGAGAGCCCGAGCCGCTAGAGCGGATGGGTCTGCGGCTGCTGCCTAGGGGCCTCGCTCAGCTCTGCTCTCCAGGAGGGAGATTTATTTCCTTGACGTCTCAGGGCAGGAAAAGACTCGCTTCCTGGAGGCAGGCCAAGAAGGAGACGATCCACCCAGGAAACACACAAGACCCTTTTCTCTATAGTCTTTCCTGCTTTTCCATGTCAAGCCCTCCCTCTCCCCCGGAGTGAAAGGAAAGCTGTCACGATCAAAGGCCGGCGTGGTGCTGAACAGCTGCTGGCTGGACGCGCACAGGAAGGACTGTCAGCACTTTAACTCCTTGTTACCCACCAAGTGCTGGCTACGTTCAGGAAACTTCTGAAGTCACGTTTCAGCAAATGAAACATCTTTTTATGCGCAGAGAGCCATGCCAACTGGAAGGCTTGAAAGCATGATGAAGGGCTCAAAAGGCAACCAAATCTGCCTGAGAGTACTTCTTGATCTCCTCAATTGCTTCATAATAGATGATCTAACGTATCTGCCCCAGGAGACTGAAAAGATGAAGAGCTTGCGTTCTGGAGGAAGACTGGTTTTATTTTTCTCTTTCCTGCCACCCCCTCCCTGGGAGACCTCAAATAACGACTGGCCTCTCTGTACCTCTGTGCCTTGATCTGGAAGATGGAGATAAGAACGAGAGGGACCTCACGGTGTTGTTCAGAGGAATAAATAGAATAGAACACACAGAATGCATTTGCGCAGTATCTGAAACAGCATTGACGAAAGCTTCATTGACTTTCGCTTCGGTTACAGTTACTATTTCTTACATTTTCTTGACATTTTATTTTTGTTTATTTGAATGCCGAGAGGCAAAACAGAAAAGCATGTGTGAGAGACAGGCAAGATAGATGGAGATAACTCCCACCTGCTGGTTCACTCCCCAGGGATTTACAACATCCTGGGTTGGTCCAAGACAAAGCCAGGAGAGTTGGAACTCAAATCAGGTGCTTCACACAGATGACATGGACTATACAGACTATAAAGTGTGGCCACTTGGGGCACACTTCATCATAGAATTGGTAGCAGGGTCAGAATCCAAACCCTGGCACTCCAATAAAGAAGATACATATTCCAAGCAAGCAGCAGTTAAATATCATACACTGTCCCCTCAATCATTACTGTTTTTATTATTCTGAAGCTAGCGGACAGACAAGCTCAGGCTTGCAGTCTCCTTCCTAAGGCAAAATTCACAAGAAGTGCTTTGCTTGCTCAGAAATCACACAGACACAGTCTGGTCCTTTAGGTTCTATTAAATGAGGTGGCTGAATCTTTGTTGTGTCCTCCCCCTCCAGGCCAACAAAATGTCATCCTTTTCAAAAAGAACAATAAATTACAGCCCAAGACTGTTAAGCCATCATATGGGCAGGGCTATGTGCGTGACTACCGCATGGATGAGCCTCAGGTTTTCTAGGTGGCTTCCAAGTACTTTGGCTTCCTAATACAACAGTAACAAGAGTGATTTGCTAATTAATGGGCAAATATGTGTATTACTAATGATATATCTATGGTGAGTGCTATGAAAACATGAATAATCATTTTTGACTTGCCTGACCACTTATGTGCTTATGGACTCTTGCAATCCTTCACTGCAGAGCACATGTTCTGTTGCTTCTAACTCATGAGAAGGCTAAGAAGGCACTCAATGCTTTGTTACTCTAGATTGTCCCACTGAAGTAAATACTGACAGGCTGGGACTTTGATACTTTAGCCTTGGAAATTTCCAAGATGTTTCTCCTTTTTGTCAAGTAACTCTTAATAATTTATTTAAACGGGGTAACAGCCACTAAGTAAGACTTCTTGCCAGACGCCATCATTACTAGATCTGCTTCTGGAACCGTTGGGAACTGCAGTACCTGAAATGAAAATGGCTATCATGTCTGAGGAAACCACAGTGAAAAACATGTCACTTGCGATTTATCCTCCTAAGAGCCAAATTCAGGAGAAACAGGATGGTTTTAAGAAATAAACTGTTAAATTTATAGGGTGAAAAAAAAACCCTTAGTTTTAATTATAGTCTAGACTGCCTATCTTGGCAACCATCTCACCCAACACAGAGTCATGTGGAATGTGGGGTCTGGTAAGACAGCAACAAAAGAAGGCAGTTTCCCTTAGCACCACGTAGGAAACCCACTTCCTCTCCACTTGGTGAATGAGCCACATAGATAGAAAGTTAACAAAGGGCAAAACACAGAGATAAGACTGTTATCTAAAAACCCAGCAAAAATGACAAGCGCAGTACTTCCAGATTCTTTCATTATCCCTGCAGTATTTATAGGAAAGTGGCCACTTCCATCATTGATGGGTGTAAAATATTGTCAACTGAAATAACATTCTTTGTTGATCATCAGGAAAGCATTATTCTCTTTTGCAGAATAAAGCGAGTTGGCTGTTTGAGGAATTCTGGCAGAAAGATTTAAGATTCTTAACTCTGCAGGTTTGATAAAAATAGGCGTTGAGAAGGAGGGAAGAGGGAGTTGAGAACAGCCACAAAGGAGGAGGTGGTGGAGGAAAACAGCAGGCTCTGGATAGACTAATCATAAAGTCATAAAGCATCTTTTAAAAACTAATTTACTGGCAACAATGGTGTATTTTTACAGTTGAAAATGCAACTTTGTGGTTTGTGATATACATTGTAAAAAGGTTAAAACGAAGATCATTAAAATATCCATCACCTTACCTCCTCATCAGCTTTTAACGTGTATACATTCTTTTAGAAATTTGGAAATGTATGATATATTATTAACAATGGTCATCATATTGTTCAACAGATCATTAAAACTTACTCCCCCTGCCTGCTGAAACTGTGTCTTTTAGTCAAGGTCTCTAAGTTCCCACCGCTCTACCTCTTCAACTTAGAGCTGTGACAAGTGGTCCTACTGCTGCTGGGATTCCACATGTAAGTCTTGTCTTGCACTATTTGGCTGCCTGTGCCTGGCTCATTTCACTTCACATAATGTCCTCCAAGACTATGTCACCATGTGTGACCAAATTTCTTTTTCCAAAGCTGAAGGATATACAATGTACCACATTTTCCTGATTTGCCCATTCATTGACACACTGAGGGTGCTTCCATACCTTGACTATTGTCAATAATGCTGAAACGAACATGACAGTAAGATTATCTCAAACATGCTGATTTTCATTCTTCTCCATATATATTACACCCAGGCAAAGCACTTTAGTTCATTTTCTTCACATTGCTGGTTTAGAAGGAAAGGATGTGATGAAAGGCACTGTGAAGATTTTCCTATTGCTACCAAAGCATTCTCTTACAAGGAAGGGACGTACGATTTAGAGAGAGAAGGATGAGTATCAACTTACAACGTAAGGACAATTGAAGCAACATTGACTTAATGCCTCCCAGACAGCCAATCAACACTACAGTGGCCAGAGAAAAAACATCTGGTAATATCCAAAGTTCTGAACTGACCACATGTACCCTGGTGAAAGGAGGCTGTGGTTGGAACTGCGTCTATCTTTCGTAGGGCCTGAGGCAAGCATACACATGAAAGTGCTCATATTTTAAATATAAACATTTTAAAGTTTTAAGCAAAGCTCAAGAACTTTTAAAAATATTTTTTGTTTAGTATATTTATTTTCATTTGACAAATACTTCTCACAGCAATATATTTTAAATATACATGAAAATTTGCATCTATTTTTATCAAAATGGAGAAGATAATGTAATGAAAATTATTTCTCAGTGGCTCCAAAAGTTTTCTAGTGCTACTTTCTTTTTTGCTTGTTTCTTTATTTTTTGTTTTTAAAGATGCATTCATTTTCTATTGGAAAGTCAGATTTACAGAGAGAAGAAGAGACAGAGAGGAAGATCTTTCATCTGCTGGTTCACTCCCCAAGCTAGAGCTGAGTTGATCCAAAGCCAGGAGCATCTTCTGGGTCTCCCATGTGGGTTCAGGGTCTTAAGGCTTTGGGCCTTCCTCAACTGCTTTCCCGGGCAGCTAGCAGGGAGCTGGAAAGGAAGTGGAGCAGCCAGGATACAGACAAGTACCCATGTGGGATCCTGGCTCATGCAGGCAAGGACTCCAGCTATTAGGCTACCGTGTTGGGCCTTACTTTCTTGTTTTTTGTGCATATATTTTCTCTTTTGGTTTTGCATGCTTACTAGATTTTTTTTTAAGTGCATGGGTACAATATTGTTAGCTGCAGGCACTATGTTCTGCAGATTTCTAGAACTTCCTCATCTTCTACAACTGAGCTTGAACAGCAACTCCACATGCCCTCCACTCCATTCCTGGCAACAATCATTGCTTCTGCAAGTTTGATTAGTTTTGATGCCTCATGTAAATGCATTCAGACAGAACCTATCCCTCTGTTACTGATTTCACTTTGCAAAATGTCCTCAAGGTTCATCATATTGTTGGAAATAATATGATCTCCTTCCTTTATAATACTGATTAATATTCCATTATGTAGATGCACAATTTCTTTATCTATTTGCCCATAAATGGACATTTAGTTGGCCTTCCTGTCTCGGCTATTATGAACGATTCTGCATTGAATATGGAAGTGTGGATATCTCTTTGACATGTTGATTTCAATTGTTTTCTTTTTTGAGATTTATTCATTATTTTTAAAGTCATAGTCACAGAGAGGTAATGAGTCAGAGAGAAAGAAATGTTCCATCTGTTGATTCACTCCTTAGATGACCATGATAGTCAGACTAAAGCCAGGAGTCAGGAAGTTCTGGTCACTCATGTGTATACCAAGTGCCCAAGGACTGAGTCATTTTCTGCTGCTTTTCTCAAGCTAGTATCAGGGAGGTGGAAGAGAACTGGTGCCCATAAGTGATATTACTGTTAAAGGTAGTGACTTTTCTCACTAAGCTACAACACCAGTCTCTGATAACAATTCTTTTAGAGATTTACCTAGAAGTAGGATTGTTGATTCATAATGGCAGTTCCATTTTTTATTTTTTTTTAATTTATATTTATTGCAAAGGCAGATCAGATTTATGAACAAAAGAAGAGGCAGAGAGATATCCCATCTACTGGTTCACTCCCGAAGTAGCCGCAATAGCTGGAATTGAGCTGATTTGAAGTCGAGATCCAAGAGCTTCTTTAGGATCTCCCACATGGATGCAGGGTCCCAAAGGTTTGGGCCATGTCCTGCTGCTTTCCTGTACCATAAACAAGGAGCTAGATGCGCAGGGGACAGAAACCAGCACCCACATGAGATCCTGGTGATTTCAAGTTGAGGATTTAGCCATTAAGCCATTGCATTATGCCCATCCATTTTTCAGTTTTTGAGGAACACTTCTGCTGTCTTTCAGAGATATCCCACCATTTTTCACTCCCTACAGCAGTATGTGGAGATGCCAATTTCTTCCAATTTCCTGAGAGTGTTTGTTGTCATCTCTTTTGTATGACAATAGCATTGCTGACAGATGTGAGGAGACATCACATTCTGATTTTGATTTTTGGATCATCTTATATGAGGAGTAATATTCAGGAAATTTTCAACCATCTTTATTAAATTTTTATAAATGCTTTTCTAAAAATACAGCTATAGTCACACATCACTTAAGACCATGGATACACTCTGAAAAATGTGGTCATATTATTGATATTATGATCTATATCGTCATTACATAGACATCATAAAGTACTCTTGGAAAAACTATGGTGGCTATGATACCACTAAGCAATTTTGGGAGCCATATATGTATGCATTGACCAACATGCTATTATATGGCTCACAACTGTACTTCTGATTCCAGCCAATACAAAACAATGCCATTAACTGTCAATGTAACAAATTACTGCTTTCTTGATGCACTTCAAACATGCATGTATGCATGTATACATATATGTATATAGGTTCAACAGGAATGCAAGTTGATTTATATCACAAAGTACTCTGCTACCATGTGCAACTTTGGTGAAGATACATAATTCATAACTATCTCTCTTTACACTATCTCACTTTATACAACACAAAATGAAGCCAGTAAACGAACCCATAGGACTGACTAGAAGAATGTCTTTTAATGCAAAACCTGAGGTCCTCTTGCAAGCAAAGCATTGACACATTAGCAGAAAATACATTTCTAAATTTATTTGTATTTGAAAGGCAGAGTTACGGAGAGAGAGATGGTAAAACAGAAAGAAAGAGAGAGAATCTTTCATCATTGGTTCACTGCCCAAATGGCTGCAATGGCCAGAACCTGGCAGTCTAAATCCAGGATCCAGGAGCTTTCCCCATGGTTCCCATATGGGTACAGGGTCCCAAGGACTTGAGCCATCCTCCACTACCTTCCCAGGCCATTGGCAGGGAGCTGAATTGGGACTCAAACTAGTCTTGAACTGGCGTCCTATGAGATACTGGCACTGCAGGCAAAGGCTTAACCTGCCACGTCAAAAGCCAGTTCCAGAAAATGCATTTTGTCTCCCATAAGTATTTCTTCAGCTTGAATCCCTTCCACATGAAGACATGGTGATATCGCACCGCTAAATAGTGAAATGGACCACAGACCTTCAGAGCATCTGTACTGTCACCTCTGTATAGCACAGAGAGTAAACAAACATGGATTTCCTGAACATTGTGAGTCATGAGAACAGAATTGGCTTGGGGTTATAGGTGCTATTGTGCAAACATTGGATGTCAGATTCCAAAAGACTGAGTTGTGAAGTTACAATATGAGAGAGGTGACTTCTACAGCCTGGAACAGGAACATTTCATCCGGGTGTAAGGCAAGTACTGCAGCAATTCAACTTCAAAGCAAACAAAACCAAAAATATAGGTTAGCCTGCAAACATATGTGTATTCTTTTGTGGTTCCTTAATCTTGGTTTGTATGTCCATATTTTCCCCCATACATTCATTGAAATGACTAGTTAAAACAAGAAAAAGCCATGGTAGTGGGATCTTGGGCTTGTCATTTTCCCTGTTAATTCATTTATAAGTGAAGCAGATGAACTACATAACTTCTGTCTTACAGTCCTTAGCTTTAAAGTTACAATCTTCTTCCTTCAGGAGAAGGAGTTTTTGGTGTAAAAGAAAAAGTGAGAGCTCTGAAGTCAATGAGATCTGGTTCACTTTGTGTTCTGAGACAAATTGAACTTTCTAGACTTCGGATTGTGAATTGGACGTGATTAAGACTGCCTTAGAGAATGACCTCCAGGAATATATATGCTATGGTATTGATACACACTATGAACCAAGAAGAATGGCTTATGCACCAGAACCATATATTACATAAAGCAAAATTTGTATTTGGGAGAGACATCAAGATGTATGACACATGCATATGCATACTGAACAGGAAAATTTAAGATGGATTGCATGGGACGTGAAATTGGGACTCAGAAAGGCAGATGCAAGTTTGAGTTCTGGCTCTGCTCCTGCCTTATTTTAGCTTTCTGTGAATATACACCATGTGAGAGAGCAGAGAGAGCAGGTATGATGAGGATAGACAGGTCCTCAACAGTCATGTGGCAGAATCAGACGACGTTCTAGCTCCTGGATTCAGCTGGCTGAGCCTTGCACTGGGGGAGTGAACCAAAGGATGGGAGACCTCTGCCCCTACCTTTCAACAAATAAAGTACTTGTAAAGAAATATTTACCTAAATATTTAATGAAGAGATGGAAGCATTTCAATATCGATTTTACATCGAGTAACACTTTACTATTGGGTAATGCATTTTTGAATCAAAGACTCCCTATTTCCTTTTCCACAGACAGAATTTCTCTGTGACAACGGAGTGTCATGGCCTGCCATCTCATCACTCCCAGTGACTGCAGGCATGATCCCACAAACTGCTCTACAAGGCTGTAGGGGAAAATGCTGGGAAAATTCAGCCTGGCCTTCCTCACCAGCTTATGGTTCCTTGAGCACTGAGAGTGCCAAAGTGCAAAGATGACACTGCTTAATTTTCTCTCAGCAGAAAATTCCAAATGGCCTCTTTTGAACCTCACTTTCATGGGGTAATGGGAATTGGAGGCCATTTGCACATGACAGATGGAATACTCTATTTCCTAGAGCCGGTCAAGTAAATGGGAGAATGAACATTAGGGTAAAAGACTCAGAGGTATGAGGAAAGGCCAAAAAATGCCACTGTATGTAAAATGAAATCTTTTTTTTTTTTGGCATATTCAATTTGGCAAAATTGTATGTTGGCATATAGCCCCTATTCTACTATAGGAAACTTTGGGAACAAAAGTACAAAAAGGTAACTTTTGCATGACTCCGTTAGATTAGATGCATTCTTTCCCACTGACCACTGTTTCAGGAATCTCCAACCCACAGTAGCATGGCAGCCAGCCTGTGCTGGTGAATCTGGCCTTTTCTCCAACCATGTGTTGTCTTCTTATAGTCTCTGAAAACAGATATCCAGTTCTAATATTAGGTTTTTGCTAATAATCAACAGTAGCATATACAGTGATGAGTTCATTACTGAGCGACATCACAACCTGACAGTTACACATCTGTGAGTACCTGCTAGGGCAACGTGAGACTCACCCGGACGGTCATTTCTGGAGAACCATTCTTTTTATATACACAATGTTTGTCTGCCAGAACCCAGCAGTCTGATCAGGACTTGTATTTATGTTCATTTCAAACCCCTGAATTCCTACTGCTGCTTTTCAGGTAAGGGGTTAGTCTTCTTACAGCACAGTTTATTTTAAAATTCTAAGTCATTATGGTCATTTCTTTGTGGTGTTAATAAGTCCAGTTGGAAGGATTTTTCTGAGGGCTGGGAAATCTGGAGAAACCGTGACAATATTCAACATTCATGATTACCTCAACGGACATGTTTTATGAAAGCTGCAGAGCCTTTGAATGCCTTCCTCGGAATGAGCTTAAATGTTGGGATTCTATTAGATTGGATTTCAGAACATATTTTACATATTTCCCTCCAACAACTTTGGGATATCTCCTCCACAGCAGAGATTATGAGCGGGTTGTTTTTTTGGCATGAAAACATTTGCTCAGGGATAGACAGGCTTCCTGAACAATGTTGGACATCTTTATGGCTGACATTTTTGTTTTGATTTAGACAGCTTCTTTTCTCTCCACCAGTTTGAAATATTTCACTTCTAAATCTCTTCCTATCCTACCTTAAACAAAACTGGCAAGTTTCCCTCAGATAACTTGAATAGCTTGAAGTCCCATCCACAAAAACATTTTTGTTAGTGAGAAAGCCCAAGTTTCCCACGCTTGCAAAAATATCAAGTATTTATGTGGTGTCTCATTTCTTAGTCTGGTGATCCAAGAAGCTGAAATCAGGTGTAGTCATTAAAATCCTAAATTTTAAAAATATATTTACTATTCGCCACAATGAAGTTTTCTAACTACTGTGGTTCTACCCTCACCCGTCCCTTCCTCCCTCCCTTCTTGCCCCTCGTGCTATGATTCCTCAAATTATCACAGTAGTATAGTTCCTTACTAACAGTTATAAGATTAAATTTCTGCTATTTAAATTTATCATTGCACAGTAGGTACAGAAAAGGTATAAAATCTAGTGTTATACTGTATGGGCATATTCAAAATGGAAGTCCTGCTTTCTCAGGAGAAGAGATAGTTACTACAACATAACTTTATTTCCCAGTGTGCTAATCTCTGTTATACCATTCATCTGCAAGAATATATGTAGATGCTTGATTACCTATATCTGTTCATTTTGTAAATTCTCTAAAGGCTGTCTTAGAAAGAATACATATTTGTGCTTTGGGGGCTGCCTTAAACATGATAGTCTTAATGAACTTTCTGCTGAAAGAGAATCAAGTCCACAGAAGATTCCTTAAATAATCCATAAAAAATAGAGATCTGTTTATGAAACAGCAATAAAGATCCAATCTTTCTTGCAAAGAGGAAGGCACTAGTATGAGTAGAAAAATCCTGGAAAGAGAGACACCAGGGTAAATGTGAACATCCTCACTTTATAGAATTACGAGTAAGGAAAAAAAAAAAAAAAAACAAGTGAAGGTTGAGAAGTAGTAATTCTAGATTAATTTTCATGAAGGATGGTTGTCGGTTCTGGTTTCCCTTCTGTCTCTATGGACCAGTTAGATGTGTCCAGTATTAATCATGGGCCCAAATGTGTATAATCTCACTCAACCCAAATATCTCCTTTTCTTTAAGCAGATATCCACCTCTTCCTAAAAGGGATACCAGCGTTGGTGAAGCCACATTTTTTGAAACAAGAATCTCTAGGAGTCTACACTAATTTTTCAAAATAGATGAGTAGCCAATTCTAAGGAGATTTAAAATGAAAGCATATTTTTAGCGTTGGCAAAGCAATGTCCTTCTCATTTGCTTTTTCTCCCAAAATGACCAGACAACGAAAAGAATAAAAAATTGACAGCTACGGAATCCATCAACCATTAGTTACATCAGTAAAGCCATGTTAGATAACTCAGCAGATGAGGAAGATGACACTAAGTACTCTCAGAAAGAACTGCTGACCAAAGTTAGACTGGAAGAAAAGACACAAAAACTAGGAGTTCTGGGGACAGTCACAGGGATTTTTCTTCTAGGTTAGCAGGCGGGAGAGTTGAGTAAAAATCTCAATAGGAGACTTCTACTTTTGGCATTCAGATTTGTTACACTAAAAGCGTGGTCCTACCAAATGGGATTAGCATCTGTATTGGCCATTACAAAGATAATTTTAGTGTATTCTGTGATGACTAAAAAGTAAGGGAACTCTCATTGACTTCTCTGCACCCTCAGCTGAAGAGAAGAACTAGCAAGACCAAAGTACAAAAACCACAAAGATCAACAAACTCCAGCAAGTCAATTCCCAGGTTTGCTGCTCTAGGATCATTAAATTACATATATCAGCACCTGCATTTATGTGGGGGGCTAAACATGGGTGGTGCCAAGGCAAGGCAGGAGAAATGAAAATGAACTTCTCAAGTAATCTAGAACAACGATAGTTCACATCTGGCTCCAGAACAGCACATACACACACCTTCTCTGGAGCTCCCAAAGATTAAGTTCTACAAGATATAATGCTTGATCCAAGATTATCAAACTCAAAGAGGATGGTTAGTGAGAGTGACTTAAACCCAAAAACTCAGATTTAACTCCTAAGAACTTTAGGGTTTGGAGATATCAGTTATCAACAGGCCTGGCATTGTAATACAGCTCACAATGGTGGCATCACATATGGCACTGATTAATGTTCAAGCTGCTACATTTTCAATCCAGTTTCTTGCTGTTGGTCTTAGAAAAGAAGCAAAAGATGGCCCAAGTGTTTGGGTCCCTGAATCCATGTAGAAGCAGCAGTAGTTCTTAGTCCTGGCTTCAGCCAGGCTCAGCCATTTCTGTTGAAGTCATCTGTGAAGTAAAATCGCAAATGAAATATCTCTTCTTCTCTCTGTGTCTCCCTCTTGTTCTGTAACTCTTTCAAATCATTTTAGGAAAAAAAATAGATATATACATATATAAAAAAACATGCATACAAAATTCAACAGACTTTTAAAAGAAGCTAAGAATAACAACTACCAAAAATTATTAAGCATGTTTGAAGAATGAACAAACTCATAGAAGTGAAAGATATGCATAATCATTGACATTTTATTTATTTATTTATTTTAAGATTTATTTAATTTTATTGTGAAGTCAGATAGAGAGGAAGACATACAGAGAGGAAGATCTTCTGCCTGTTGATTCACACCCCAAGTGGAGCTGAGATGATCAGAATACAAGAGCTTGGAACCTCTTCCTCCAGGTCTCCCATGTGGGTGTGGGGCGCCAAGGCTTTGGGCCATCATTGACTGCTTTCCCAGGCCACAAGCAGGGAGCTGTATGGCAAGCAGGGCCGCTAAGATTAGAACCAGCACCCATATGGGATCCTGGTGCGTGCAAGGCAAGGACTTTAGTTGCTAGGCTACCATGCCAGGCCTGACACTTTAAATAAATAAATTAACCAACAGATTAGAGCAATGAACACTGGAAACTGTTGTATATTTTAAAGAAATTAGATAAATTTCAAATAGAATCATTATTAACAATAAAGATTACTATATGTAAAATTTATTTCAAAAGATATCTTTATTCTAAACTTGTATTAGCTTCAGATATAGATAAAAATAGACCTACAGAAAGTCATTTAAAAATCTAGTCATACTGGGAGATTTTTAATCTTATTAATTATTTTGGTCCAACAGGATGAAATCAGTGAAAATACAGAACATTTGAATGATACAGTAAATATGTTTTCCTAAAACCTATAGGATACATTTTTAAGAATTGGGAACATTCTAGGCTATCCACAAAACACATGTTGGCTCTTTTTTTATATTTTACTGCTTTGATTACTATTATTATTATCATCGCTTTATCATACAATTTCATAGGTCCTGAGATTTCCCTTACCACCTCCTCAAGTCCCCACCTCTACCAAGTTCTCCTATATTATTATATAGTATAGTTCTTCATAAACAGTCATATGTACATCACTGACGGCATGGACAATGGCAGAGTCCAGCATCCTATTGTCAAGATATAGTAAACAATTGCATTGGGAGTCCGCCTTTGTCTGGAAGTAGAGATGCATACTGCATTCTGTCCTCACATCTGGATATGATAATCTCCATTACACGGTTACTATATATCCCCTTAAATGAAAAGCCACAATACAAAATCAACAACAGGAGGAAAAAAGAAGTTGGAAATTCCATGAAGTTAAATATAAGTTAACATACATACTTCTGAATGACTAATGTATCGCTGAAGAAATAAAAAAGAAAATCAAGAAACTTCTTGAAGAAAATTATGCTTCTGTGTGATCTATGATTGAAGAATTTAATGAGAAAGAATTTTGAGGAAATGAAAAAAAATCAAAGTTATGAGATATAGTTTCTGCTGAGTTTTGTTGGTTGAAATGTGTCTCTTGTAGGCAAAAAATAGATGGGTTTTGTTTTTGAATCCAGTCTAAAAATCTAAGACGTTTGATTGAGGAGGTTAAGCCACTTACACTCAGGGCTAATATGAATGGGTAGTAGTTTGGTCCTGTCATTTTAGCAACAGGTTGTTAATTGATATAGTCTTCTGTTGTTACTTTACTGGAATGTTCACATTTTCCTTTGGTTTGATGGGTGCTATTCTTTTTCTCTGTCTTTTCTTTCTCTTTCTCTTACTCTCTCTCCTTTTCTATGTCAAGAGAACATCTTTAATTCTATTTTGGAGACTGTACTTATAATTTGTTCCACTGTACTTTTAATTTGTTCCACTGTATTCTTCATTTCTGATATATTGCCTTTCATTTGATTCATTTCCTGTCTGACATATTCAGTATATTCCTTAAACTCCTGTATTAAATGCTTCTCGTTGTTGATAAGAAGCTTTATAACAAGTGTTTTGAATTTTGTATCCACCATTTTCCCAATGTGTTCTTTAGTTAACTTTGAGATTGGCAAAGGCTTTTTGCTCAGTTGCAGAGGAGTCTTCAGAAATATTCATTGTGCTTCTGTCTCTTCTTTTGCTCTTGGTCATTGTACTTTTGGTTATCAGATTCTTCTCCTTGGGGCAGGTTTCTAAGCTGTGCCACCCTCAAATCTACAATTCAATTTTACTTATTGTGGTTAGTACACAATTCTTTGTTTGCAGTCACTTGTGCTACTCATTCCAGCAAGTTTAAGATCTGGGCTTTTATGTTAGACTTCCACCATGGTCTCCATAGCCCCAGGTCCTGGCTCACCACTCCCCACCCACTGTGATCCCATGCTGAGGTTGCACCATTGTCTCCAAATGTTTCTCCCTCTTCCAGTTTGAGCAGTTCCCAGGATTACAGAGACAATAGGAGCCCTATATAGCTAGATTGTTGGTGGTGCTGATCTTGCTGAAATCTATTAGCCCTTAGGTCTGAGGGCCACATGGATCCATTTTGAGTTGTAAGATGCCAAACGTGGTATTATTTTCCCTGTGGGACCAGTGCAATGTACTGAGCTCAGTGAGTTCACCCCCAGCTCAGTGCATGAGCTCACTGTTGTTCTTGCAGTCTTCAAGTCTTTGCCACACTGTACAAAATGGCTCCTGATGTGCCACTACTAGAGTTCTTGATTTACTGGTCATCAGGTCTGAATTCATTTCTGGCTCAGTGAATTGCAGCAATGTGGCATCCTACAGATTCCACCCAAGATAGGTCCAGGTAACCTTCAGACCTTTAAATTTTAAACTAGGACCCTGTGCGACAGTTTAGTGGCTAAATCCTCACCTTGCTTGTGCTGGGAAGCCCATATGGGTGCCAATTCATGTCCCAGCTGCTCTACTTCCTTTCCAGCTCTCTGCTTGCAGCCTCGGAAAGCAGCACAGGATAACCAAAAACTTGGGACCCCACACCCACGTGAGATACCAGAGGAGGCTCCTGGCTTCTGGTCAGCTCAGCTCTAGCCATTGCTGCCACTTGAGGAGTAAGCTAGCAGATGGGAGATCTTCCTCTCTGTCTCACCTTCTCTCTGTAAATCTGACTTTCCATTAAAAATAAATAACAAGATTTATTAAACAATTAAACAAACAAACTTTAGAAATAAAAGTTTCCCCAAACTTGGGAAATATGCCAACACCTATTTAGCAATCTTCTTATATTGTTTCAACTCAAAATTCATAGACTAACAAAAAAATTCCGAGAGCAGCAAGAGCTAGGAAACACTACATCCAGAGGAGTTTTAATATTACAGTCAATCAATCAATTGCTCAACAGAAACTGAATACCAGGAGAGAGTGGAATCTGTATGCTTAAAGCACTAAAGAAAAGAGACCACCTATCAAGAATACTTTATCCAGAAGAACTGTCTTTACAAATTGAGAGATAAATAGAAAAATGTTCAAAACACAATCCATAGGAGGTTATCAGTACTAGGTCTATGTTGGCCTATTGCTAAAAATAATCTTTTAAGCTGAAATAGTAGGTGGCTAATTGGTAGTATAAAAGGAATGAGTGCATAAAAATAAAAGATAATAGTGGTAATACAGGTCATATTAAGAATACTCTAGGACTATAACGGCTTAACAAAAAGAAATTTTATCCCTAATATTGATAACAGCTATAACTAACATCATCAAAGGTTCATACTGCAGTATAAACTCTTACATTAAAATCGTAAAAAGCAGGGAAGTGTTTTGTAGGTCATCACAGTTATCACCTTGAAATAGACTATTATAAGATGACTTATGTAAGCCTCTTGGTAACCAGAGGAGGATTTCATGAAACACCTAAAGAAGAATTAATACTATGGGCCAGTATTCTGGCGTACTGGGTTAAGCCACTGTCTGAGATGTGCTGGGATTCCTTAAGGGCACTGGGCCTGACCTGGTCTCAGAAGTACAACTTTCTGGGTAATGAACTAGCAGATGGAAGAGCCCTCTCTGTGACTCTGAGTTTCAAATCTTTTTTTTAAAAAAAATTAATATCAATTCCTCACAAACCCTCCCAAAACAACTGATGAGGAAGGAATATTTCCAAATTTCTTTTTAAAGACAGCATTATCTTGATATCAAAGTCAGAAGAGATGACATCACAGAAAAACCACAGGACAGTATTTTGATGAAAACAGATGGAAAGATGCTAGAGAAAATATAAGCAAGGTCAGCTGAACAATGAAAGAATCATTTGCCATGAACAAATGTGATCACATTCAGAAATAAAAAGATGTGCTAGCTTCCATTAACAAAATGAAGTAGAGAAATACCATGATTCTCTCTTTAGCTGCAGAAAAAGCATGTGAATAAACTCAACATCTTTTCATAATAAAAACCATCAAAAAACAGGTATAGACAAAGTGTAACTCAACACGGCAAATATTATTTATGAGAAATTCACAGCCAGTACCGTATCAATGATAAAAGTTGAAATCTTGTCCTCTGACGTTTGTAGCAAGACAAGGATGCCCAAAGCCGCCACTTCAATTCAACACAACATTGATGGTCCTTGCCAGAGTTATGAGCAGGAGAGAAAAACAACAGCCATCCAAGTAAGAAAGAAAAAGTGCTATTGTTACCGTATGATGACAATAAATAAAATCCTAAATATTTCACAAGAAAGTGTACCAGAACTAATAAAAATAAAGTGAACTGTGAGGATAAAATTTAAGCACTCCAAAAAAAAAAAAAAAAAAAAAAAACTTTGGTGTCTCTCTATATTAAAAACATAATTCTAGAAAATGAATCAAGAACAATTATCTTAAGTGCTTAAAATATAAAATACTTAAACAATGTCATGAAAGTACAAAAATTTAAAGTACCCATGTTATCCAAACTGATAGGCAGATTTAATTTAATCCTTATTTTAAAACTCCAAAGTTAAGAGCCAGCACAAGCTGGCTCTTAGTAAGCTAATCCTCTGCCTGCAGTGTTGGTATGCACATTGGTTCATGTCTGGCCAGCCCCTCTTCCGACCTAGCTCCCTGCTTGTGGACTAGGAAAGCAATAGAGGTGGCTCAAAGTCTTGGTACCTGCACCCACGTGGGAGACCTGGAAGAGGCTTCTGTCTCCTGGCTTCGGATCAACTCAGCTCTAGCGATTGTGGCAACTTTGGAAGGAACCAGTGGATGAAAACAAATCTCTATCTCTCCTTCTCTCTGCAGATTTGTCTTTCCAATAAAAATAAATGCTTTTTTTTTTTTGAAAAATTTAAAAATAATGAATCTTTTGGTCCCAGCACAGAAGTCCTTGCCTTGCATGCATTGGAATCCCATATGGGCACCTGTTACTATACCAGCTATTCTACTCTCCTCCCAGCTCCCTGTTCATGGTCTGGGAAAGCAGTTGGAGATGGCCCAAAGCCTTGGAACCTGCACCCCTGTGGGAGGCCTGGAAGAAGCTCCTGGCTCCTGGCTTCGGGTCAACTCAGCTCTGGACATTACAGCCACTTGGGAAGTGAACCAGCAAATAGAAGATCTTTCTGTCTCTCTATCTCTTCTTCTCTCTGTAATTCTGACTTTCCAATAAAAATAAAGAAATCTTTTAAAAATAAATAAATAAATCTTCTCAACGAATATAAGCTTGTTGTTTTTACTGAAATAAAAGAAACAATCCTAAAATCTGCATGGAGCTTCACATACACACCCTACCTCCCCCAAAAATACAAATCCAAAAACCAATCCTGAGCAAAAAGAACAAGGCTGAAGGCATCAAGGCATCACATTACCTGTTTTCAAACTACACCACAAACTGCGATAGTTGTTACTGCAACAGCATGATGCTAACAGGCATAAAAAAAAAAAAAAAAAAAAAAAAAAAACAGACTCATCTACTAATGGAACAGGATGTAGAGCCCCCAGATGAACTCCTGCCTGTACAGTCCGTTAATTGTCAGCACTGGTGCCAAGTATATGCATTGGGAAAATGAAAATCTCGTCGGTAAATGTTGCTGGGAAACTGGATATCCACATGCAAGAGACTGAAACTGGACCCTTCTCTCACATCATTTTCAGAAATCAATTCAAAATGGATTAAAGACTTAAACATAAGACCTGAAACTTTAAACTACTAGGAGAAAACATAGGGGAAAAGCTAACTTACAAGTATTTGGTCTGAAGACGATTTTTTTTTTAACATGACCCCCCAAGGCACAAGCAATAAAAGCAAAAATAGATAAGTAGGATTATATCAAATAAAATGATTCAGCAAAATACAGGAAACAAGAGTGAACAGATAACAAATCAGGAGAAAATGTTAGCAAACCATACATCTGATAAGAGATTAATGTCCAAAATATATAAACAAAGCAAACGACTCTTAAAGAAAGAAATAATCTTATTATAAAAATGAACACAGGATCTGGATAGACAGAAGATATACAAATGGCCAACAGATATATGAAAAAAGGATGCTGAAATCACTAATCGTTAGGGAAATGCAAATTAAAACCACAATGAAATATCACCTCACACCTGGTGAGAGGTGGTGAGAGACAAGGCTGGAAAGGGCAGGTTGTCTCCAGATTTTGACCAGCTTTTGTAGACTCTGCCACAGTGTTTGCACCACATCCTAAAGTGGATACAGCCAGATGACCACATTTCTATTTTCAAAGGATCCCTGGCTACACTATGCAGTGTGGAAGGAAGGGAGAGCGCCTGGAGACAGGAAGCCAGCTTGGCAACTGTTGCAGTAGTTGAGATAGGCTCACTCCCGCCTGCCCTTGATCAAAGCGGGAGCAGAGGTGGAAGCAGATATGAAAGACCTGCAGCGCCTGCTTTCTCTTAGATCTGTGGGACACAGGAAAGGGTGACAGGATTCCTGAAGCCTCCCTCTCCGCACCCCCCACCACTGTCTCTGAGAGGGAGAGAGAGAGAGAGAGAGAGAGAGAGAGAGAGAGAGAGAGAGAGAGAGAACCATCTGTCAGAACTCGTGGAAAATGGCTTCCAAGAACCCTGAAAATACCCAAACCAGAGGATGCTCATGGCCCTAACGTAACACAGCACACGGCTGTATATAACCTACACACATCCTTCTGCATCCTCCACATCCAAATGAATTGTAAATTACTTATAACACCTAATATAATTAAAATGCTGGGTAAACTATTGTTACTTTGTACTATTTAGAAAATTACAAGAATAATGACCATGTAGACACTATTTTTGCTTACTTTTGTCTGAGAATGCAGAATTCATGAATACAGAGGGCATGCTACAAAAATCTTTACTAAGGATGAAGATTTGAAAAATGAGGGCAGAGACAAGTGAGCACACATTTTAAAAATGGTCTTGGAAAATCACTACATTTCACAATAACTTGAAGCTTAGTTTTTAAAATTTACAGCCCACACAACTCCCTGTTTCTTTCCAATGTGAAGGGCTACATATTTTTTCATACCTCAACTTCTGTTTCTTCTCCAGGCTGTTACCCTCCTTCCTACATTCCTTTCCTATTGGGATCATTAATTCTTCTCCAGATGAGTTTATGTCACATCTTCACACCTCTGCACAACCCTGGAAAGTATGCCAGGATGATGAGTAACCAGTCACCGATCTCTTTTCCAAGCTGACTGTATGCATCGAGTCTTAGTCTGGGTTTTTGTTGTTGTCATTTTGTATTGAGCATGGTGTGAGACACCTTACTAACTGCTCAGTAAATCCGTACTCAATGGAGGATTCCCAAACAAGGCCTAAGGATCATTAGGAAGCAGGAATGATGGCGATTGATTTAATTTGCAAGGTTTTGTTTTGTTTGGTGCTTCAGGTAAAGTTTGTGTTAGTGTGTACAAATGGAAAGACCTGGCATTTGCAAAACTTGGGTGTCATCTGCAATCTACATTATCATGCCGGGCCTTGGTACTGAGGACAGAAACTGGTGGAGGTTTAGGAAGATCACTTTCTCTTCCCTGCAGTGTCTCTGCCTTTTCCCTTAAGGCATAGATAGAAGTTTTGAATATAGAGAACCAGGAACCCCACTAACCATGTGTGGGGAAAAGGCCCCTCCTATGCAATTTGATGTAAAAAAGAAAATCTCTTTTAGACAGGCACAGGGTTTTGGCTGAAGTTCAGCCACATACCTATTCTAAGCTGAATTTGGGTATAGCCCTAATAATTACAGTTACTCTTTAGAGAAAGAGCCCAAGAGGTTTACCTGGAGATTTTTTCCAGATGTAAGCAGGTATGTGAGAAGCACAGTAATGAAGATGTAAACCGGATGAGGCCATTTTGTGCCCCACAGTCTTCTTTCCAACGGCTCAAATGCTCGGAGATGTTCCCCAGCAATCATCGGGATGACGCAAAGCAGCCATCTAACAAACACCAGGTGCCTTCCAAGCTGTAGTGTTAAAGGGAAGGGGGGTAAAAACCCCAAGTCTGAATGCCTTTGCAGCTATCAATCTGTCATGAGTTGTAATCAAACAGAAACAAACCTCTTTATTCCGCCAGTTCCTGGGACAGGCCCATCATATGCCCTGCAGGCACACTCTGGGTGTGGTTAGAGTCCTTGGGAATCTGCCCCCTTCCCAGCTCAGAGCCTGATTTGGGGACAGTGCTTGGGACACTCAGCACCAACTCTGCCACCTGGGCTCTCAGGCTGTCTAGATGAGGGAAGATTAGCTGAATCAGCATTTCCAAAGAGCAACAAGATTTTGGACAAATGTATTTTGTTTCATTTCTTTTCTTCCTTTTTTCCCAAATGAATCCAGAATAAGGTTCACTTCCCCCCTGCCCCCGTAGTAGTTAGAATTATTAGAAGTACCAAAGTTAACCCTTAGGAAAGGAGGGAAAAGAAGATGTCATTAAAGAATAATAAAAGATCTTGTATCTCTAGCAGGTTCCCAGGTGTAGAAAACTTAACTAACCTTCTCTAAAATGAACCAGTTACATTATGTGAAATATTTGGAAAAGGCATGAAAGGCATGTCATAATTGACCAGAAATAAATAAGAAATGATATAAGCATTCCCCATCTCCATCACCCCAGGTTAAAGCCCACCAGTAGTTATACATTATTCGGTTGGTATGGAGCAGAAGTCAAGTTTCACAAACTTGGATTTCAACTTGAGCTTGGCTGTGAATCAGTATGTAACCTGTCTTAGCTGTTGAGCTGCAGCATCATGTAAAATGGGGTTATGACTATATACCTCACATTCGAGGTACTGGATCACGTGCCTGACTTACAGGGGTTACTTCATACACACTGTGAGAAATCCTCCGGTGAGGACGAAGATTTTAAGAATAAAGCTGGAGGCAACTGTACCACAATTCTTAATGACTCTTTCCAGGATAACACACATAACCTTATTCTTTGCCTTCTAGCTAGTTAAACAATTATGCCTTTATACTGCTTGCTACCTTTACTGCTAAGGGCAGTACTTAGCCAAACACTTAATCATTTTGCACTGACTTGCCCTGGTACTTGATCCTGAAAAAGCTGTCAGGTTCCTGCCCAGTGTAGATGATAAGGAGAGCAAACTTCTGTCTGCCAGGTATTGTGAGAAACAATGCTGTAAGGAGAGGATTTGAAAATCTGACATGGGAATGAAGGCCCCTGGCATTTGTACCTGACAGTTAGCATGAGTCTGTCATCAAGTTAGAAGCTGGCAAAATCACATGTGAGTTGAGCATCTGATTGGGTTCCCCATCACCTGGTCTCTGTACCCTTGTCCAATGATGGTTCCATAAACAAATTTTAACTGCCATGTCAGACTTTCAGCTGTGTTCATGGATAGGTGAAAGTAATTGGCACTGCCCAGTTTGGAGCCTAATGTCATCTTCAGGTCAAGACTGACCTCTGGGAACAACAAGGGCAAGAGTTCTTGCCAGGATATTCTTTTTAGGCCCCAAATGAAAATGGGAAAAGTTTGATTAGCTGTGTGAAGCATAATGACAATCTGTTTGAAGTCAGGACAGTGGTTTCATGAGCTTATCTCAAAAGCAGTTTGGGCCAGCGTTCCAACGGTGCTGGCAAAGCCCTCCGGCTGCCCAGCAGTGCACTCTGGAGACTTGAGGGTATAGGCTTACATTTGGTCTGAGAGATAGCATAGATAGGGTGAGCAGGGACCTAGCGGTTCATGTCCAGGTAAGGAATGACTTCTGAGAGTCTTCCACAGACAAGGTCACTGTACTTGCAGGGCTAGATCACCAAACCTTCTAGTGAGAGTTGGAATAGGGACAGGAAATATGAGGCCAGTTCATGACATTAGCCAGCATGTGAATGAATCAGGTCTGGAGGCAGACTCCAGCGCCCACTGATACTTATGAGAGCCAAGGTGCATGTAGAATAGGCTGGGCTGATTTCGGCTCCCACTGAACCACATGAGAACCGTGTCTGGGCATGAACCAAGTGTGGCTAGGCTGCAACACCCAACAGTTGGAACTGGATTGGGTATGAGATGGTTGGGTAAGGACACAGTTCCAGTCAGAACAAGAGGTGGACACAGTCAGCCTGGACCAAGTACCCAGCAGTGTGTGCAATATCTGCCACTGGAAGGTGACCTCATGGAAGAGTTTGGGGAACTCCTTTGTCAGGACACAATTCCTGCAGGTGAACACAAGAACCAAGACAAGGAGTAGCCCAAACTAAACTAGGCTATAGCACTGCCAGTACCTGTGGGTTAGGTGTGGGAATGGGTCGGGCCAGTCCAGATCATAACATCCACTGGCAATTCTGAGAAAACAAGGACAGGGTATAGTATGGGCAGGATTGGTCACCTTCCAGTGGCAGCGAGTTCACACTGTGGCTAGTACAAGGGGCAGGCTGGGTCGAGCTAGGCTGGAGCACCAACCAGCAGAGCTGAAACTGGGGGCACACTGGAATGAACCAGGCTGAAGCATGCGCTGCTCAATGCCAAGATGAGGGGAGCCATGCCAGTCTGGGGGCAATGGATGCTGGGTTTTTGAGCCCAAAGGGCAGGGGGCCCAGGGGATGGGTCACCTGATCTGGGTCCTCCGGCTTTCCTGTGTAGTGTGGGTGCTGGGTCCATGAGTCCTGGGGACAGGGGTCCAATGAAGTCTGGGTAAGTCCTTGGTAAGTACCACTGGGCAGCTCAAGTTCAACCCAGAAATGAAATAGGAACTACTGAGGCATAAGTTGATGAGGACAGGCTAGTCTTCTGCTATGAGATCAATGGGTGCTCAGGACATGGATAGTTAGAAGGCACAAAGCTTTGGGAAAACCCATATCTCATGGGACATGGGTGGGGTTAGGAGTGCAGGTCATCACCAGTGAAGACTAACCAGACGTTTTGGGGTCAGAAACAAATGCTTCTGGAATTAATACTAATTGGAATTTTCTCACTGAAAGTTCCCAGGTTGTCATTTTCAAACATGAACAAGGCCAGGATCACCTGGAGGGCTTGCTGAGGCCTCATCCCCTAGAATTTCTCTTTAAGTAATCCTGGATACTCATCTTTCCAGCAAGTACCCAACTGACACTGGCGCTTTAGGGTGAAGAGAAGAAGGGCCACTCTAAGGTCCCCCACATGTAAACACTGGTCTGAAAAATTTAGGATCCAAAATCATAAGGAATTGGTTGGGAAAAAAAAGTGTTTATTGCCTCACTTCTATTCCTCTAAATAAATAATTTTTTTAAAAAATGGAACATTTCAGCAACAAATAACACTACAGTGAAACTCATCTGTGGATATGTCCTTTAACATTGAAAACTGACCTGTGAACAGGAAAGCATCCACAATCAACTTCCCCAGACAACATGCCTCAAAAATTGAGTTTCCTGGGAAACTGTCACAGAAGCTGAGGCAGAACCATTTCTATTCTTCCTTTCAGATTTATAATGAGGGTGCTTCCTAGAGCATACACATGCACAAGCTACTGAAGGTTCTCTCCTGAGGTGAGGCAAAGATTAAGCAATTCTGCCAATGTTTCCCTTTCTTACAATATTTCTGATCTCCAGAGGCCTTTCTCGAGTTCTTGAGATGGAGAGCTGAACTCAATCTGACAGTCAAAGAGCCCAAACTTTCAAAGACTACTTCAGATAAAAGGCCTTCTACACAAACTATCAACACGTCAGCCTGGGCAGCGGGTGACCAAAGCATCCTACTGAAAGCACCAGTAGATCCTGAAAGCATCTGTTCTAAAATAAGACGAATCTTTAAGGAATCAGAGAAGACATTTTTGTAAAGAAATTTTATTTTATAATTTCTGTATACAACAAACAGGAAAAAGTTTTTAATGAAAGGTTCGTATCATTTTTCAAAAGTTTTGAACTATCTAGAGAAAATTATTATAAAGCCATTTAAGTCAAAAATAACATTTGACCTCCAAAACACATGATAATCCCCCTCATTGCTTTTTTTTTCAATATTTAAAGTGAGACATTTTAAATACAATTAACATAAAGAGGTTCTCAAATTGCTAGGCCACTTGTATTAAGAATTCAAACGCATCTAAGAAATGAAAAGTTTAAACACAGAAATGTTCTCCAGGACAGTAGACCCAGCTGCTTGCCTCATAGTTGATTTGCACGGCCCTGGGGTCACACTTTCTGCACCAGGAGAGCTTTGCATCTTCTAGCGGCACAGTAAGAGTGGGTGTGCAGACTGCCCCATGCATTTCCTACATTAAATGGTGTAACTCCCACAGATCACATACACCTTGCCATATTGACTCAGTTCATTGCACTCCATATCCTGCAAAAATAAATCTAGTGCTTGACAGCTGACATTATTGCTCACTGACATTGCAGTAATATATTTCTTTAACATAAGACAGAAATATACTGAAATTTGATACCACCTAAACCCAAAAGCAATCTGGAATTAAACCACATGCATACACCCCACTTTTTTTTTTCCAATGGATGTTTCACTTTCTTAAGGCTAATGCTCAAAAAATGTGGTAGAAGAGAAGCTGGCTTTACCTGAAACAAAAACTGAAGATTAGCAAAGGAGTTCTTGTATTTGATTTTTAGGGAAATGTTAAATGCTAATAAAGATGAAGAAACAATGACAATTTAGAGTCTCTGTGGAGAGGGAGGAAGCCCCTCATTTATCTTCCTTGTCTACCTAACCTTGTGGCTTGGAGCCAGTAGCCCCTGGGGAGGCCCCCCTCATGTGACACGAGTGGCTGAGGAAGTGCTGTGTGTTCCTCTGATGGATGGACCGCAGGTTGTGACTATACCCTCCCATGTGAGATCCTTTGGTCCCTGGAAAACACAGGGGCTCCCTTTATGAGGCTGGAAAAGACTTCCAGAATGGTCTGAACACTGATGACCTATCTGGTCTTAAACCTACACCTCATTTCTAAAGGGAACGAAAGTCTTTGAGTTTCAGAGTGACCCCCGGATCCAGGATGGGGCATCTCAGAGCCCAGCTAGCATCTGCAGGGTCAGATAGCGTCTTGTTATCTGTGCCTGCACATAAGAGCTAGACTCCTCTGGTCCTGCAAAGCCACAGCATCCAGGCCAGCTATGGGTCACCGGGATGTCAGGGTTTCTCTTAGGTGCTAGCACAGAAATGCAAGGACATGGACATGGCCATTCAGACATTCTGATTTTAAATGGTCATCACTTGTTTAAAATTGCTGAGTGTCCGCCCATTTCTTCTTGATACTTACAAGCAAAGATGTGACTCTTCAAAAAAGCTGTCGATATTTTACAAAAATAATATTTTTAAAGGCAACATTTCAAGGGTTAATACTCAAAGTTATAAATGAAGTATCCATTAGTCACACAATGCACCTTCACTCCCAGCCACAGCCGAGTCGACTTAAATCACTATTGCTTATACCTGTGAAAACCTTATGGTGCACAATGACATCCATCTCACCAGACTGAATGCTACAAAGCAACCAAACAGCTTCTCAAAGTAAAACCAGCCATGCTGCTACAAAGAAAATGTTCTGGCTCTTGGCCCAACTGTTTCCATACCAATCAGCTAAGTCAACCTCCTCTCTGCTTCTTTCCATTTCAAATGCCTGGGCTTCAGCCTTTGAGGCAATTAGAACCAGAACAGTTTAATCTTACAACATTGATCTGAATTGTATAGCAATATAGTAATTATGCCCTGAGAGTGTCAATACATTTTACAAATATTATGAGTCATAGTCTATACGTGAAGAAAGGTAGGCACAGAGAGGTTAAATGGCTTGTCCCTTGTCACGCAGCAGGTGAGTGTCAAGTATAGAACTTGGGCTCCTTTTGACTTCTGTTTTAGTCCCAAACCTCTCTGTAGAGGCCACAGGAACTCTGTGCCCAGGGTCCCTTGGTTCAGGTTCTGTGTGCTAATCTACATGGTCAGCTTCTCTACCCAGCCCTGGAGTTTTCAGTACTCAAGACTTCATCTTTGGTCTCCTCCATGCTCTCTCACTTCTGCTGCCTTGATGAAGTGTGCTGTCCCCAATATTTTACTTTATGCAGTGGAATCTCCCCAAATGCCCTTCCAGCCGCAGCTGATATTAGGTGTTGAGAGAAGGACTTATAAAAAGGCAATGGGCAGGTGTTCTTTGTGAACTTTGGACAAAATGGAGCTCGACATTTTACAGTTGTCCTACATTCCAATGTTTTCAATGGAAAATAAAATAAAGGTCTCACGGTGAGGTAATGTTTACTTCTCTGCCACAACACTCCATGCACCCCCTCAGATCTGGCAACAATTTAACATAAGGAAAGACTTTAGACCTTCACACCCTTTCAGTGAGAAAAAACGACCTGAGCTCAAACTTTCCACCAGGCTGAGAAGTCTCATAAGCCATCACTCCAACTTTATCTTGGGTAGATCTGTGTTATGCCTCAAGGCCATGTGTCATGCAGCTATCCCTGACCTGCACCCCCAACCCTGGTCTCCCCTTCACACACAAGAGATCTCTATTCTCAAGACCAAGGGACCGTCTGCATCTGGATCAAGAGAAACAAACCTCGGGCAAAGTCATGTGCTGAAAGAAAATGATGCCAAAGGCCACATACTGAGGCTTGTGGAGAGGTTTCACAAAGTTATCTCTGTTGGCTAATGCTATAAATAGTTTCCAATCTAGTCAAGAGCAAATTGCATGGATGGGCAGGGCTTCTGGTTCAAGCAAAAGGGAAAAAATACCAACACAAAACTGCCCTAAGAGGTTTTTTTTTTTTTTTTTTTTTTTTGAAAAACACATCTACAAACAGAAACCATTTGATCGCTTCCTTAGTAGGCTGTTCATGGAGTACCCGTTGTTTCCATCCCTCTCCAGAACTCTACAGCTCTGCTTTGTCCGCCGGTGCTGGGCCACTGAGCCCACTGCCTCCCTCAGCAGGGCCATTGCTATCTGCCGGTGTGAACGACAAGGAAGCCGAGTTTATGCAGTATCTTTTGCCGGTTGGACGAGGTCCATCATCAAAAATGTGCCCGAGGTGAGCACCACACTGAAAGAAAAGAACAGAACAAACAGAACACTGTCAGGGGAGGCGCATACAAGGCGAGTCCTGTGGTGTGCTTGCTTCGAACTGTGTAGATAGATGAGTGGCCTATGGGGCTGTGAAGGGAGCCATTCTGGAGGAGTTCTGATCCACCTGTCAATAGCTACAAAGATGGTTTCTGGCAGGCTTTGTACCACATGCTAATAATAATAGTAATAGCACTGGAATTCTGCATACCAGAAATCATTTAGGAGCCATTGTGTTGTTTGAGCCATCTAGTATTTCAGCAAGCTGAAAAATGATTGCACGAATTTTATGAATTGGGTTGACTCTTTATTTCCCCTTGTAAGCAACATGGTAGAATAAAATCCCTGCCCCTGGCAAGACTTCTGGCTTTGCATGGGTGGATTTCAGACATGCAGAAGACCACTGTAAAAGACACTATTTAACTGGCCATGACCAAGGTGATGTTTGCTTTCATGGGCAGTAAAACTTAACATCAGACAAGCACTGGATGTTCTTGGAACCCAGCAAAGCAATGGCAAAGTTCAGGAGATTTATGTCACCAATGCTGCAATGGTAGCAAATGGAGAGGTCTCTGGGCTGCAGAGCTGTTGCTTCCCAGCTCCGATAGGTGCAGTGCCCAGCTGACTCCTGTACATAAATGCGTGGAGAAGGAATAGGACATTCAGCTAAAACCTAAGCTCCTGATTTATCCAGAAAGCCAGGGAGGAGACATGACTGAATAGGATGGAATTCAAAGAGACAATCAAGCCAGAGAAAAAAATTCTCCAGAAAACTGGCTCCTTGCATGAACTGCTTCAATGCCAGGCATAGTCGGCCAAGCTGATGGAATACATTGCACACATCTCACTCCTTCTCAGCAGGGGCAGGTGCAAAGCAATAGAGGCATTAGAGTATCACATTCAGACAGGCTGCAAAAACACACTGTTCATCACAAAACACAGAAACCAAGGCACAAGGTCAATGACCGTCATTCATTCCTTTAACAGATATTTTGAGTGCCTGCTGCACGTTAGGCATTTTGTTGGGCTCTAGATATAGCCAGCAGTTCCTGGTCTCACAAAGCTTACATTCTAGTGTTAGAAGCAGACCATTTCTATGAGAGTTACTGAGCTGTAAAACATGGTAAGTAGAAATCAATGGTAAGCAGGGGGTGAAAAGGGAAGTTGTATATATACAGGGTTTGGGGCCTTTTAAATAGGGAAGTCAAGAAACCCATGGAGGATTTTCTTGGATGTTGGACTAAAGGCCTACAGAAAGGAACTAGGCAACCAGGACAGAGTATTTCAAGGAGAATGCAGTGTCAAGATGCAGGTAAACACATTACAGAAAGTATACAGTTCTCAATTGTTTTCATTGTGTTGTTAGAGTATATAGAACAATTAGCTACTGCAGGAGAGAAGAGTGAGCACTGACAGCGTACTGTGGCTAAAGCACCAAATGGAAACGATGAAAGAGTAATGAGGAAAGGTGCTTACTATGAGGGCAAGAACCAGAATCTTGGTCTTGAACCCCATTCCAAGTGCTCGGTGTGACTCTTGAGGGCTCCCTAGTTATTCATACGGCACAAACAACTTTGACTAGATGTCACTTCCCTGTTAAAAGAGCATTCTTATGGTGCTGCCAACACACTGTGTCAGCCTATTAAAGAACTGAAAATGAACCCTGAACTGATTTCATCTATTGCCTAGAAAATATGAAACAGGCCTAAAAAAAAAAAACTTGCATTATTTTACCATGTCCTACACAGGTTTAGGTAATATCAAGGCTGACAGCTCAGACCGCTTTTCCTTTCTATAAACAACTGAGGCCAGATTTTCAGGCATCACAGCTAAGATGCATCAGTAAAAATTCTTTATGCTTATCCAATGAACACAAGAAAATACCCATTTCTGCCTGCCAAATAGCAAGGCTGCTGGCCAGCAGTAACTAGGGCTTTTGGTGACCAGAATGTATGCCAGCTATACCCTCATGGGCAGCTCCAGCACTTTGATGATTTGGCAGCTGGGAGGTAAACCTTTCACATGAAAGTTGTGTGTGGAGTAAGGAGGATGCTTAACAAGAAAATATCAGTATCTGGAGAAATAAATTATTTTACTTTTACTAATGATCTCTTGTGCAAATCTAGAAAACAGTTCTATCTACTCACAATTCAAAGCATAGTAAAAATACCCTTGAAGCCTTTTGGGAGAACACGGACTTCATAGCCCAGGTTATCTTTCAGAAACTGAAATGAGAGTAATTGAATCTGTTGAATGGCACTGGCTTCCAATCTCTAACGTTATCATTTTGTTGTTCTCTACTAACCTGTAACAACTCTTCTGCTTAACCAGAGGGGAAAACACCCAAGGATAATAAATGTGTTCCTGATCCAAACAAAAGATAAAGGGAGGTGAGAGGGGGAAATCATAGTTAGGGTAAAAGGAACACGAAGCACTTACAAATACATGGGATTGGGAACGGAGTAGGTGAATTGTGAAAAGGTGTGAGCTCCTGAAAATGATGACAGCGATGGCTTCATTCTGATTACCACAAGGTGTTCTGGAAGATTCACACCAGGCTTGGGTGACCCAGGGAGGATCATCATTTAAAATCACAGGAACGTGTTCACTTGTATCTATCCCAACCACAGACATGCTCACCTCACTGCCTGCAGAGTTAGAGGCCAGAGAAGATGAACTTCCTGGTGCCATTTGCGCTTCCTTCCAGGTACACCTCATCTCCCAAAAAGACTGTTACTTGGCTTCTTTCAGAAGTGCATAAGCTCTGAAGGCTCCTCCCCGAGGGCCGCGCACATGGAGCCCATTCTCTCCAGCCTTCTAGGCCTGGCCATGGGCTGGGATGATGAATGGAAGTTGTCAGTGATGCATTGTTTCTTTAGCCGCCTGCGAGCTCTGCCTCCCCAGCCCCAGCCAACTGGCAATGTGTGGGGATCTCTTAGCACACCTGGTTGTAACTGAAACAAACTGGTTGCCCAAGAAAGAAATCACTTCAACACGATGTTAAGGATTTATTTCAGGGCAGAACCTTTGGTCTGTATTTTGCAAAGCTGTTTTGCATGATTTATTTTATTTATTTTACAAGTGAATACGAATTATACCTAATATTTTAGTCTTCATGCTAAACCAATGTGAGAGAATCACTCCAAAGGGGGAAAAGATTCCTTAGGAACCCTTTATCAATGAAACTTCCCACTTAGGAAAGTTGAGAATAGTGTTCTCTAAAAAAGTGAGCATCAAACTGAACCATTATTGCTTAAAATCTACAATTCTCAATGGGGTGCATAAGAAATGCGAACAGTGGATTCAGCTCAATTCTGTATTTCTGCACTGAGGTATTTCCCACCATCCAGCACGGTTTTCACACAGCTAGGATGCTCAGGTGTCACTATTGTCATTTTGTCTTAAGTGATTGATCTGCAGCATGAAGCACGTTCAAAGCATGGCTTTGAAACTTGGGCACATGGGGCAGGATGAGAAAGAGAAAATAGTTCTAAGAAGAAAAGAGATTTACTCTGCCCGTAGTATTCTGCCCCCCCACCCCCATTATTGAAGACAGTTGTGTATAAGTAAGGGTTCTTTTCCTCTGTGTTTGTGATATTAATCTTTTGCCAAGGAAATGATTGTGAAGTCACCAGTTCAGCATTATGACTTTACTGAACGCTCAAGAAAAAGAGAGATGGGCTGTGAGGCTGAGAACCCCTGGTAACACATGGATACTTTTAATCATCAGTAATATATGAGTCGTCATCTGTGGAAGATTAATAAGATTTAGGGTTTTACCAAAAACTGCTAAGCTTTTGAAAAAATGCTTTGCATTGATGTGTATTCATTTTTCTGTTTGGCTAACAACAAATTCACATCAACCTCAAGCTGAGAGACTCTGCCACAGAGTCCATCCATAGCAGCACCTACCACAAATAGACTCCAACTTGGGGAAAGTTGGGTATCTATGACGGTTTCCTTAAAGATTATTACAGGAAAGTTAAGTGATCTATTAGTTTCCCATTTGCTCCAGATGTAGAATTTTATCTGAAGAAGGAAACATTTTACAAATATTTCCAGGACAAAATTACTTCATTGAAGTGAAGCTTAAACCACGCAGATCCAAACTCTGCACTGAATCTGAACTCCTGACGAAGCACTGCTCAGCAGGCTGGGGGTTAGAGGATTCAGAAGCTGCTAAACAATGGTCAGGGACTGGAATAGCAGCCACACGTTTATCAGTAGCCCAAACTATAAGTTAAATAAAATTCAGTACAATTCTTCATAAGTAAAGAAGCTGTTAGGAAGTGGTTGCAGCTAGGGGAGACATGTGCTCCCACCAGAGCTGCCAAATCTGAGATGTCACCAGAAGCCGTAACCTGAATGCAATTCACAGGTAGAATATCAAGAGAAAAACAACTACTGTTAAAAACAAACAAAAAGCTCAAAAAATGATGACAGGGCTGGAGCAGTCTTCACTCACTCAACAAAACTTTACTAATAACTCCATTACCTGGGAAGTCACCAGGCACATGGAAAAGCTACAATGCATTGGGAAGAGGTGAGAAGTCACTGATTCCCAGGCTGTCTGCAAGTCCTACCCAAATAACAAACCTCATTCACTGCAGGCATGATCCACACCACAATTAGAAAACAAAGAGAAGCCTATTATCCAAACAAGAGTTGGGGACCAATAAGCCAAGTGTAATGTCACCATATTCCTTGTAAAGTGCTTTTGTTTCGTAACAAAAGCTTAGCATGCTTGCAGAAGTTGGTAGAAAGAGGGTCTTCATACTTACATGCACCATCATTACCAAAAGGAGAGAAACAGTTCATATAACATATTCAACCAAGAGTATGTATGAGATACTGAAAGCATCTAAGACTGCTTTCATAACACAAAACATATTGATGCAATAACAGAACAGGAGAAAAATATAAACTTCAAATCAAGAATTTTAGAAAGCAGGATAGCAAACCAGAGATGTATCTCACCATCTCAACATCAAAACTATAACATTTTAAAAAGGAAGAAGAAGAAAAATAGGAGGACTTGTGAGGAGAAGCTACAAAAACAAAGGGAGGTACAAGAAGATAAGCTGATAATGAAAACCAGCGCTAAGATGGAAAAACCAAGAAGTATAACACAAGTGTTTGTTGCGGTATGGGAACCATTAAACCAGCTGCTTTTTTCAAGTCAAGGTAAAAAGGAGGCAGGAGAAAAAGGAAAAGAAAAACTTTTAAGGGAAAATGAATGTGTGTGAAACACAAATTAAGAGACAAGGATACTGAAATGAATCCAGCACATTAGAATTTGGTACCCTGTTGTTGTATGCGGGGACAGGCAGCTGCTGCCCTGACCACATGGGGCAGAGTCCAGCAAACATTAGCGGTCTTTACTGCTGGAGCCTGTCTCCCACACTGAACCGTTTCACGAAGCATGCTTTTCAACACATGCTTTATGGAAACAAAATTCTTTCCTTCTCTTTAAATTTCCAATTGATCTTTAAGAAATGATCCAGTACTTGAATATGAAGGTGCTGGAAGTGCAAACCAAAATTCAGAAAAGGATAGTGAGGACAAGAGTAATTAACCCTGTATCAACAAGTTAGTCGCCCTGGTCTTTAAACAAAGATCAAAGACCTATGCCCGGTTTAGCTAGACATCTGTTATGACTACTGTCTGACACTGGCATCATTTGTGGACTTTGCTTCCCTCTAGCAATCGTACAGTTCCTCCATAGTGCTCTGTTCTTGATGATTGGTGATGTCATCTCTGCAGCTGCCACAAAGAAAGCAGGATACTTATTCCAACTGGGAATTATAACTGGTCCCAAGGAAATCAGAGGGTAAGGCCACAAAGAAAATAACTTATGTTTCATTTTTTTGTGCCTTCATGTCTTTGTTTTCATAGGACTCAATTTCTGAAAAACAGTTTGCCGATCAATGTTGTGAGACAGTGAGTTAGGTCACTGCTTCAATAGTAATAGTGCATAACAGAGCTGGCTCCAGTCCCAGCTGCTCACTTCCAACCCAGCTCCCCGCTAATGCACCTAGGAGAGCAGTGGAGGATGGCACAAGTAACTGGGTCCTTGCTACCTACATGGCAGACCCAGCTGGAGTTCCCCAGGCTCCTGGTTTTGGCCTGGCCAAGCCTCAACTTTTATAGACATGTGGGGCATGAACCAGCAGATCAAAGATTCATCTCTTTCTCTCTTTCTCTGAATGAGAAGCAGTGCAGTAGTTATATGACAGCCTTTTCACTCAGCATTAAAGGAGGCTTGCTAAGTATTTTGCATCTAAGTGACAAATTGCTTGTACCATCTCACTATTATTTTTTTTTTTTGCCAGGAAGTCTAGATTTTTTGACAGGTAACCTCAAAATGTGTGTGTGTGACAGTTATAAACTCAACTAAAATGCAATTGAATTGGATTGCATAATATCAGCTTCTAGGAGATCATGAGATATAAATTTTTTTTTCTAGGACTCTTTCTAGTCTGTCAATCTACCTCTTTCCAACTGTCTTTCTGTGAGCCATAAATAGCTTTGCAGCCAGAAAGCCTGAATGCAAGTCTCAGTTTTGCCACTTAAATCTAAATAAAATTTACTCAAGTTTAATAACCCTCTGTGTGTTTCGGTTTCCTCCACTGTAAAATAAGGGAGAATTACAGGACCTACCTCATAAAGTCACTGAATGTTCACGAGGGAGCTTTGAAAGCTGGTGCTGCTCAGGCTACCCCAAGTCCAATTACATGAGAAGCTCTCGGGAGAGAGCCAGCATCAGGAAGTCTCACTATCAACTGTACAGACTCCTATCTGAGAACTAGAGTGAGTTGAAAATGTGATTTAGATAAAATATGAAGCCTGCTTTTCAAGGCAGAGAGTACTAGTTTATACATGAAAGATAATAAACTTGTAGTCTTTTTTTTTTTTAAAGAAAATGAAGACAGAAATTCATCAAATGGTTAAGTTCAAACCAATATTCCTCCCTCATTGGTAGTAAATATGCTACCTACTCCCTAAATATCTTGTCCCTGATGAAGGAGGTTAAAGAAAAATGTATAAAGGGCAAACAGAAATATGCTGGGGGAGGTCTGCATTGCAATTCCTTTGCTATTACAGCTGCCTGGCTGTGCCCTCTTCCCTCACAGTGGAAATCTCCCCAACAAAATACTCTATCATATCAATGAATTTCAATGCCACAACTTCCAGACTTGACTTATGAAAAGCATACTGAAAGAACAGGATGAGCTGCTGTGAAATATGCCATTGACCTTATCCTCTGTCAAAGACTTCTGGCTATATCTTTGGCTATAGACATAAAATACTCTCAAATTCACCTCTCAAAAAATTATCCATCTTTGTGCTTTCCTTGCTGAGAGCCAGCAATAATTTGGTTCAATTTGTAGAACTAATAGAAAAATATCATAGAAGATGAAAACAAGTCTACAGACTTAGAGAAACTGGGAAGCAGTTACGTGATACCAGCATTGTGTTTTAGCTCACTGAAGATGTGGACTTCCTCCTCACATGAAGGAGAAAGGCCACTTCAGAGTCCCTATTGCCGGGCCAGGCATCAGTGCAACTACAGGCACCGTGACTTAACAAGGGGGCCGGGGGGCGGGGGCGTGCGGACACAGAACTGCAGGGAGGAGGGATTATCAAAATGTCAGTTTATGTAAGTAAGGCCACACAATAAAATCTCAGTACACTCCAAGAATAGCCTTTCCCTCTCTATTCTGAGTCTGGTGACTCAGTTCCTAACAGTGATGGTGTTCAATAATGTCAATATTAAGGCTGACATTTCATTAGGGTTGCAAACTGCCTGCAGGCTGGGAAATCATTTGAGCTTTTCTAAGACTTCACTGTATTTGTTTCCTCTTCTGTCCAGGCACTTGGCCCGTAACTACAGATGCACCATTAGGTGTGGCACACTGGGTTTTCCAACAGGGTTAACTGACCTGAGAGCAGCTGGTTTCCACCCTGTGCATCCCGTAGGAGAAGTCATCTGTGAACGTAATGAGCTCGGAACTGATCGCATCATGGAATGAAGGCCAACCTGGAGCAGAGCAGGCACAACAACCACAAGAGAGAACAGAGATTGGTGTTGGGTGAGAATATGATTGGAAAAAAAAAAACAGCTAAGCAAATGGAAATGGTGGAGATCATCTCTATGACTCATGTTTCATTTTTCATCCTGAAAAGAGAAGCTGACAAAAGCTGAACAATAACATAGTTTGCAAGAATACAATTATCTTTTAGGAATAATCCTTTTGTAATGTTCAGATTATAGTTATAGTTGCATTGAGGTTTTGTGATTCAGAAACATTCTTAGATTCCCCAGTGGTGTTCTAGAGCATCCCCCAAAACAGAATGCATGCTCTCACCGCTCCTATCTATGTAATCTCTTGGCACCATGACTTCTCCATATTATGCTTGCTTAATTACAATCAAGTGATCTGTTAAATTTTCAACTATTTCATGCCTCTTTAGTGAAAAAGCTCTTTTACTGCTTAGTTTAATAGGTGATTTGAATATTAACAATGTGGTACCCTGTTGTTTCAGCTGCCCTGGGTATGGCATCTGAAACACCCAGCTTATACTTGACAGGCGATATTCTTGCTCTCTTCACAGAGCAACAGGCCTCAGGCCTCTTTAGGTAGTATCTTTTCTCAAACAGCATCTTGTTCCAACTTCCACTTATTCTAATGATTTTAAAAATATATGCATATTCTGAAAACTCAATGGTAATTAGTCCGTAGATTGCACAAAAGTTTTCAATGTACAGTCAGGTTTTATGTCCAGTACTTATGGGGGTGCTTTTAAGTTTCCCAATAATATGCTGGGAGTTACTGAACAGAATTTGAATCCCCTCAAATGATGGAACAAGTGCAAGGTTGCTGAATTGCTGGTGCAACTTTATCTTGCTATCAGAAGCCAAATTTATTCCTTAACAAAGGAGAAACATTTTTAGAAATTCTGTGTTTTGTGTGAATGCACCCATTAAAACAAAACGGAAGACAATTTTCAATAATGTGATTTCCAACTTCAGACAAAACAAATTAGATCAGGCCAACTTTCTGTAGGAAACTCCTCTAGGTTCTCCTAACGCTCAACCTAGACAAGGGCACAGCTTTCATGGTCAGTGCTAGATTTAATACCAGGAGCTTAAATACTTTCTGATCCCTTGATGGCAGCTTAGGATTGCTACAAATCACCAGGAAAGCTATAACCTTTTGGACTGTAACATTTCACAAAAATTAATCATGCTGAGACTACTAGCATTTTTAAGAAAACTCATTTCTTCTTATTTTCTAAGTTCTAAAGATAACTTAAATATACTCTGGGCTATATTATTCAGTTTATATTGAGGACTTGATGTATTAGGTTGTGTTTCATTCAGTCACAGAAACTATCATGGCTAGTAAAGACAGGTTCAATGCTCATAGTTAAGGACACCGAAAACAGAGCCATTAATCTGTGAAAAGAAAGAAACGTCATTATTTTCAACTCGTCTGTGGCATCATTTATTTGATTATTTAAGACACTTAAAATTATGAGGCAACATATCTGATTCAATAGCAAACAGGTGAAGAGATTTAATAGTTTTATTCTTGTCTTTGTTGTAAATTTACTGCCTCCTGTGACACATACACATTTTCCTATTTCTATAACTCAAAATACATGGAAATGTATGTATGTATATATATGTAGTTTTCTTCTATGCTACCTCTGTACCTTATATGTGTATCTGTTTCATTCTATTTATTATACTGTTTGTGATTTACTTATTTTCATGCTTGCTTCATACCTAGGTATTGAGTAACTTCCAGGTAGAGTCTAAATTTATGGGCCCAAGTATTCTTGCTATCATGGTCTCCAGCACAAAGATACAGTTCAAATGTTTACTAAATTGACCTCCAGTTAATCTTTGATAAGTCCAAGGGATACATAATTATGTCACAGAGTCACATGAGAACTACTTCTTTTTTCCAAACAAAGATATAAGCATGCTCATTTCTCACTGCAGTATCCCATTTGGCTCAACCTTCGTAACAAAGCCTTTCTCTAGAGGCAGAGAAACACCCTTACCATGTCTACACCATGGTAGAAACATGAAAATTATCTGGGTCACTCATTTCAGAGTTCCTTTTTTGAAGAAGTAGGCCAAAGGATAAATTACTTGCTGAGGTTACACAGGCAGTATACAGCAGAGCCAAAACTAGAATCTGAGCATTGGTTTTGGTCTTTGGTTCTCTTCTGATTTCCACTTTCTTCTTCAATAAAAGGCCCAGAAATCTTTGGAACACTCGCAGTCAACAGATTGAAGGTTTTAAGAAATATCTTTACTGTCTTGTTTGGGTTTGCTGACTGTCGCACTGTTGCATGTAAGGATCTCTGGGTGAAAGCAAATAATGAGTGCACACTAGGCAATATGGATTGTCTCACCTCCTAATCATCAAGCTGTTCAAAGGGAAAATATAGAAGCCGTGATATAAATGATAGAGTTTGAGACATAATTACTTATTCATATATTTGAAACAGCTACAAAGACATAGAAACTCATTTGTAGATAACAACGAGAAACTGTGGATTATATTTGCGGTTTCTTAATTCTAATTCTTTCCTAACAACTCTGAATCACTCCCTACTAGAGATTTGGGGCAAAGGAATTGCTTTCAAATAAGCTGTCAACTCATACAACTGAACATTTTGCCTAACTGAATTAAATATTTACAGAATTTTTAGAAAAACTCTAAGAATAATACTGAGCCAACTAGAGCAAAATGAGTAGAGGTTCTCAAAAAAAATTTTTATGTTTCTGGATGACAGTTGATAGTTGAATGGTTTAATTTTTTTTAAATGATAGCATTACAGAAACAGTAGAAGAGGCAAGTAGAAGATATTTCAAAACTGCCAGTCCTATGCACTGTGGAAAAAACACAGTTTTCAAAACAGAGTATCAGCATGCCACCCAATTCTTAATTAGTGGAGACTGATGGGAGAAAGCCTGATGGCGACTGTAGTCCTGTGTGACGGAGCACATTTCACTAGAGAATCATGGCTAACTTCACCAGGAAGAGTAACAAAGGGCAAGGCTGAGCTGCAGTGCTGGGTCTCTAAGAAAAAGAGAAGCTCTATCCAAAGAAAATGCATCAAAAAGGTAAGTCCTTAATGACAACCCAAGGAAGGACCATCATCCATGAGTAAACTGTCTACAGCAAACAAGGCACAGTGATGACAGCGCTTTGAAAGCGGAATCCCCTCTTCATGTGAAAGTATTTAAAGGAGGAACTCTTCAATGCTGTAAAAATCCTCAAAGGAAACCCTGCCCCCACTCCTAATAATAAGGAAAGTGCTTCAAAGGGTGATAGGGAAAGACTGAAGCAATCTGCGTCTTGTTGAGAAAATTATCTTGAGCAAAAAGGTGGGGGCAGGGGAGTGTGTTTATGTCAGTTCTGACATTAAAGAAAGATCATCCATCCTCCTTTCTCTAGAATTTTCCTTTTGGTCTTCTCATCTAACAAAATAGTGTTTGTTTTGGATGCATTCCATGCACTTATTAAAAAAAATAAAAGTCATGTGAAAACCTGTATAAACAGAGTTGTCTCCTCCACGAACATATCCCTTTGTTTTTATTTGATCAAGTTGGATTTTGGCTTCTTATCATTTCATGCAAAAGCACAGAAACTGTGCTTGCTAGATATTAACCTATCATTATCAAGAATGTCTTATTTTCAATAAACAGTTTCTCTCCTCAAAGAATTTTCTTCTCCATATAGCAAATAAATTTAGGTAGTACAACTAAAGACAAGTTGTAATATGGTAGCTCGGCTTTCACTTTATGTAATCAACAGACCATATTAATTTGCAGCTATAATTTAACGCTTCTTGCAAATGGTGAAATGAATTCATAATAGGCTTATTTCTCCCTCTGACAGAAGACCAGTAACACAGATAGCTAGTGGCAGTTCTTGCTGCGTGCAACCTTTTATGCTACAGCAGAGTTTTTTAGATTGTGGTAAAAATAATATCCTGTCCAAATGTAGCTCAATAAAGCTGCTCGGAGTCAACCTGAATACATAATTTAAGAGTAACATAATTTTCCACAAGTTGTTTTCTATTGACACCTGAGGAAAACCTTCCCAGCTTTCTAGCTCAATCTCTTTTCCCTTCCTCTCAAAAATTAAAACTAGTTATTAAAATTAGCAATAGACAAGTGAAGTCAATTCTATCCACACTATGTCTAGAAAACGAGGGCTTCATTCCCCTATTCTTAATACAACAAAAATTTTTATACACCTTCAACTTCCTGTACATCCTGCCCATTCTAAAATAAGACTCAGAAATCTCATTAAGCTACCTGTAACTCCAGGGCTACATTTTGAATTTTTTTTCTTTTAGTTTCTCTGCAGTTGAAATCTGTCAACTTCCCTGAACAATTTACCTTATTAGCTAGCTCGCATAATAAAACTCTATGAAGGAGTCAAGTTAAGTCTGAGCAGCAGCATGGCATGGGTGTCTGGGTCCCCCAGCTATGTGGCTGTGCCTTGGGGTACCCGTGCCAGCCCAGGTTTCCTGGTGAGGATCTTAGCTCCCAATGCAGTGCTGCTAGGCAGGGGAGGATCCTGGGCTTGTCCAGGCCCAAGGTCCGAGAATTTCCTCCATCCACAGCAACCACGCTGGCGACAGATCTCAGACAGCTCTGAGCATGCGCAGGACCATGGCTCTGCCCACCACTGCCATGTTGGTAGGCGAAGTCCAAGTAAGTAAGCAGCAGCACGACAGGGGTGTCTGAGTACCCCAGCCACATGGTTGAGCCTGTGGGTACCCCTGCTGACCCAGGCTTCCTGGTGGGGAAGCCTTCCTAGCTTCCTAGCCCAGGCTTCCTAGCTCCCCTTGAAGCACTGCTAGGTGTGGGGAGGGTCCTGGGCTTGTGGGCGGCCAGAGTGCCAACCAGCACTGGGCTCTGCCCACTGGCCAATCAGTGGTGAGCTCTGGGATATTGGGGGTATGGAATTAACTGCCTAGGGACAGCCATTGATAAGGCCACAGGATGTGTAAGTCAAGAATGAATCCTGAGGGACATCCAGTAACAGGGCCATTGTACCTGCAGGTATGCAAAGGGATGGAGATCTGGAGGTTTGGAGGGGAGAGATCTGAAGATATTTTTGGATCAGAATGATGCACCAGCCCACATGGAAGTCCCAAGTTGTACTTGCTAGCAAGCAACATAACTTGCCATCACATGTCAGCGCACATGTAAGCTATGATTGGGGGCCTGTCTGGCATGGTTAGATTCCAGTACCTTGCAGTGAGTGTCGGATCAGGGAATTGGTCACATTAGACTGGGCCATGACACCAACCAGTACACAAGAGAACTAGGTCCAAGGGTGGATACTGTTGGGGGATATATGGGCTCAACACTATGGAACTACAAGTCCTGCTGATTAGCTTGAGAGTTGGGATGAGGATGGTTGAGCTAGGTATATAACCATTGGAACTCAGCAATGCTCACTGGTACTGGAGATGGGAACAAGCAGACAGATCCAGGCTGTAGCACCTGCACAAGCATCCTAAAACAGGGTATAGGGTGGGCTGGGCCGCATCAGCTCATACAAAGGCTAGGATGGATGGGGCAGACCATGTTGGTTAAGGACCAAACATCCACTGGCATGCGTGAGATCTGGGTCTGGGAGTGGCCAAATCACATGAACCTGAGAACTTCCCTAGTGAGTCATAGCTCCCACTGATGAGCACATGGTCCAGCCCTGCATGTTGGCCAGGCTGAGCAGGGTAGTTCTATTTGTCAGCAAATGCGTGAGTTGGTTTTGGAAGGGGGCAGACTGCGCAGGGCCGAGCAAATCATAGCCCACTCGTAAGTGCAAAAAGCAGGATGGAGTGCAGGTCATGCCAGCCCAGGCTGCCACATCTATTTGTTTGCATGAGTCAGTGATGAGAGCAGACTGAGCAGCACCCACCAGCAAGAGTTGGGACTGAGGGCTGGCTGGGTCAAGCCAGACTGCAGCATCCAAAGACAATGGCCACGACAGGGGAGGGGCTATGCCAAGCTGGGTCAGAGCAACCACTGGCACGTGCAGGATCTATGGCTGGGATCAGACCTGGTTGGGAGCTATGGGAACACCCTCGCTGGGTTGTGGTTCCTACTGGTGAGTGCAGGGGCAAGAGTGGGAATGCCGTCTGGTTGGGATATGGATCATTCTCCCTCAGCTAAAATATAAACTTGGTCTGAGGCATGCAAGACTGGGCTAGACTCCAGCACCCATTGAAGTTCATGAGAACTAGGATGGATGTGGGATGGGCTAGGCTAGGTCTTTGTGCCCGCTGAGCCATGTGTGAGCTGTGTCTAGGTCTAGACCAGGCTAGGTTGGACTCTAATAACTAATAATACGAACTGGAATGGGTGAGGGCCAGTCAGGAAAAGCCACTGTTCATGCTAGGACAGGAGGTAGACCAAGTAGGGCTGGCCCATGAACCCAATGGTGTGCACGAGATCTGGTATTGGGAGAGGTGCTGACGGAGGAGCTTAGTAACTCCTTTGTCAAGACACAGTCCCTGCAAATGAGTGCCAAGAACCAAGACAAGGAGTAGCCCAAACCAGGCCAGGTTATGGTACCCATGGCTTACCTTTGGCTCAGATCTGGGGCAAGCCTGACTGGAACAGTTCATATCACCTGCTGGCAAATCTGAGAGCCAGAATGATGTGGGGGTTATGTTTGGTCAGGATGCAATACCAGCCACTTCACACTAAGGCTGGGATTGGGGACTGGCTGGGCTGCCTAGGCTGTAATCCTCACCATCATGAACTGGAACTGGGGTTGGTCTGGGCCAGGCTAGGCTACAGCACTCATTGCAAATGCCGAGGGTGGGGAGCTGGGCATACAAACTAGACTGGGCCACAGCACCCAACCAGCACACCTGAGACCTGGGAAAGAGTGGGGCAAATCCACTCTTTGGTGGGGGCTGGGGGGAAGGCTGCAGGGAGATCCCCTGCTGGGCCACTATTCCCACTGGTGAACATGAGAGCTGGGATCAGGGGTAGATCAGGCTGGGCAGGGATACAACATCTGTTGTCCTGCGTGTAGACTGGAGTGGGGACAAGCCAGGGCAGACTATACCTACTGGTACATGCATGAACCAGAGGGGGTGTGGGTTGCCTGGGTTTTGCCACAGCCTCAGCTAGCAGATGCTGGCACGGGGGGTGGAGGGTGGAGGAGAGAAACCCTGTCAAGCTAAACTACAGTACCACGTAGAGTGCAAGATCCAGGAGTGGGAGCAAGCCCATTAGGGAAACAGTGGGCACCTTTCTCCAACTGGTGAGAATGAGAACCAGGACTGGGACAGGTATGGCTAGACAGAGAGTGGCACCTGCCAGCGTATGTATGGGCTGGTTAGTGGGGCTGGTTGGGTTGAACTAGGCTTCAAAGCTCACTGATACATATTAAAACTGAATGAGATGTAGGACAGACAGGACCAGTCTGCTGTACGTACTGGCAAGCACAGGAACTAGGGCAGGGGGAGGACTTGGTAGGATTTATTGTGGGTCACTCTGACTAGGCTACAACTCCCACTGGTTTGTGTGGGGGTTGATTGTGCAGTGGGCCAGATCAGACAGGACTGCAACACTCAATTTGTGTAGAAGACAGGGCTGGAGACAACTGACTCAGCAATTGCAACTAACAGCATGTGTATAAGCTGATTTGGCTACAGACTGTGCTGGACCATGTATTGGCATGCATACACAAGAATCAGGTCTGGGATCACTTCAGACGAAGTTTCTTTGGGAATCCCCCCAACTGAATCGCTGGACTCAAAACTCAAACCATGAAGGAAATTACAGTGTCTTAGATGGAGCAGTGGACATCCATGCATAGACTTATTTTTCAAAATATAAATTTTCATCAACTTCTTGAAGGCCCTTTACTCATATGCATGGTGTTAAATTTATTTTTGCACAGAAATAACTTACCTTTTAGTTCTATTTTCCATAAATTATTTGAACTATCCTCATATATTTCAAAATAAACAAAACAGGTATCCGTGATGTAACAGATACTATTTATTCACATTAGCATATAACACTGTTTTCCATATTTACTTCAGCTTTTCTTTTTCTTTTCTCTCTTTTTCTAGCAAAGCAAAATACAGTTACAGCCAGATACGTCACTGATCTTCTTCCCTACTTGTAGAAGTAGGGGACTCCTTGTTTTGGATGCTTAAAGATGATTGTTTATTTACTATTCTATACTTGTTTTCATTTCCTACATATATGTACATCTAAAAGTAATATCTAATGTCTTAGATGTTTAAAAATTCACATAAATGGCATTGCATGACAGGTGACTTGCTTTTTTTCACATTGTTCTTGCCTGTAGTGGCTTTACTGTCTTTTTTCACACCAATATCATATTTTGTCAGTGAAGTAGCTTTCAAAGTATCTCTGAGACCATGAATTAGAGGGTTACATTATTTTAATTATTTCCTAAAACATTTCTGTTCTCTGCAACAACTGTTCCCCTTATCTTGGATTTTTCCTTAAGCTCTTGGCTGGCTCTCTATGTGTGTGGAGATCCGTGATTGACTGTCTGTATGGGCCAAGCCTTCTACCACTGATGAAGGTTTCCTACACCATCAGGTCTAATATCAGGGCTCATTTCTTTAACAGGTCTCAATTCCGATAGGAAAGCTGCCTGGGAGCTCTAGGAACTCCGCTATTTGTCCACAGACACGGGTTTCTCCTGCACTACCTGAATGGGAAGTGATTTACTGTGGAAAACCAACATCCCGACAGCTGTCTCCATTTTCCCAGCAAGACTGTTTCATGTCTTAAAGAAAGCAGTCCTTCTTTTCACTTCGTGCCCTCCATTAGCAACTGATGAACTCTCACTGCAAGTATGAAGATGTGGATATGGAAAGATGACTGAGCCTGTCTTTTAGACTTTCAATTAAACATCATTACCACCCCCATGCTGCTCCTGCCAAGTCTGAGCTCCAGCCTCTTGGTGACTCTGATGGGCATCTCTGTAACAACTGTTGTTCATATTTTACAGTGGCAGCTTTCTTTAATCAGTTATACCTATTAACCCATTTCCAATCATTTTTTTTTCCTCTTGAAAAGACTGCTTAAATGTCTTGTCTTCTCAAGACCCTCTATCCCACTCCAATTTCCTCTGCAATGAATTCCCACTCCTGACCCCCTCCTGGTTCACCTCCTTCCTTTGCTGCTTTTTCTTAATCTCATTCTAAGGGATGTCTTAAGAGAGATGAGAAGCAAATATGTATGCTCAGTCTAGCACTCTACACAAGAATCAGAAATTTTGTTTTTAATAAAATGCAGATTTTAGAGTCTTGAGCTAACATTTTATATGAAGAAATAATTGATTTGAGGCGTCATATTTTTCCTTATCATAATTACATTACCTTTTTTTAGACCTTACTGATAAAAACACCAAACTCAATGTTGGGTTTTTTTTCTTTTTAATGTGACTCAGATTTAATTGTTGGGTTAAGAACAGATTGCGACCCAACTATACGTGCTTAACATTTTTGTGACACCTACAACGCAGCCTGATTTAGAATCAGTACATTCGAAATAGTCTCTTCACTGACAGCTGCACTAAGAAAGAGATTAGACTAATTTTCAAATTTGCATTGAGAACACATTTTGTTTCTTTTCTCTTGTCATTGAAAATATAAGGACAAATATTTCTTTGTATTCTGGTTACATGATTTTATCTCTACAAGCAAACAATGGTCTTAAGAGGCAAACTGTGGTAAAGCTAGTTAAGCTACCACCTGCAGAGTCCCAGCTGCTCCACTTCTCTAATAACTCCCTACTAACAACCTGGGAAAAGCAGTGACACCGGGACCAAATCTCTGGCTCCTGCTACCCACATCAGAGGCTCAGAAAAAGCTCCTGGCTCTGGGCTTCAGCCTGGCCCAGCCCAGAATGTTGCGACCATTTGGGAAGTGAGTCAATGGATGGATGATCTCTCTCCCTCTCTCCTTCTCTCTGTAAATCTGCTTTTTCAACAAATAATTAAAAAGAAGAAGAAGAAGAAGAAGCGAACTATTCAATTCAAGACAAAGCAATGCATAATTATGACCAAAATAATCAGCAGCCTTGACATTCTCTCACGCTTTATTCAGATGTATTAAGCACTACCTGGAGTACAACTGATACTTAAAATACCTCGAAAAGAAGGGTGTTTACAAGGTATAAGAAAATCAGCACAAAATCCACAGACTCAAATTTATGAAGGTATAAAATGCTAATAAAATGTCAATGCCATTTGTTTTGGTTATCAGCATCCCTGCCTTTCCATCATGATGTCAAGTAACCTGGTAACTCTAAATGGGGGTGGCAGTGTCTAAGGACCTTCTGATGATATTATTATCAGACCACGTGAAGGTTGATAAGCAGACTTAGTACTATGATAAGCCTTGTATTTTCAGAAAGATGTCTTTGGAAGCAGGCTGGAAGGTGAGAGTTAAGAGGGAGCATGACAATAAGCTTATCAGATGGAAGATTATCTACTGCAACAGAATTGATTAAACTTTAAATGACAGTATTTGCAGCAGGATTGGAAAGCAAGGGAGATACTATGGTGGTGTTAAGACAGAAGAATTCATCCATCTTGATAACTGGTACATAAAGGGCAGGATTAAATTATTACTTTGTACCCCAGCTGTATGATGAGTTGGTTCATGCTAGACATACATTCTTAAAAGGAAGATCATAAAACTGGTTTCCTGTGTAACTGTCTTGGAGGCAGAGGGATATGTAGCCTTCTAAGTGAATCCCAAGCTATAGATAGATATGAAATTATCAAAACATTAAAAAGAATAAGATCATGGATAAAGATATTGGGACGTGATTGGCACTACAGAGACCAATCAGTCAGGTTTCTTAACAGAAAAGTAACAGAGTAGGAAAAGGACCACAAAAGAATCAGCGCAGAAATCAGTAAAGATAAACCGCTCAAGGCTGACAGTGGGTGGATGGGCAGGGGCAGATAGCAATGACATGATCTATGAAAAGGACAAGTTCAGTAAACCTGAGAGAATGCTGCTGAATTCCACAATCATAATTAGGCTGAAAAGTGTAGCAGTGTGCAGGAAGTGCAAGACAAAGCTTGACAAGAAGGGAAGATAAAAGAAGTTGGTGGCTACTAAGAGAAACTGATGTCTGTGTTAAGATGCTTGGATTCCGGGGACCCTTACAGTCACCCTACTCTCCAAATGTATGCTACAATACAATATCACTTTTCTGGAGTTTCTGCAATAAAATGAGACATGCTAAAAAAAAAAATTTTCTGGAGATGCTAAAAAAACATTAAAAAAAAAGATTTACTTATTTACTCTTATTTTAGAGGCAAGTTTATGGAGAGAAGAGACAGAAAGAGATCTTCCATCTACTGATTCACTCTCCAAATGGCCACACTGGCCAGGACTGAGCTGACCTGAAGCCAGGAGCCAAGAGCTTCCCTCAGAAGACCATGGCACTGACTCTGCTAAAAAATTTTAAACATTAGTTGAATGCTTATATTGAACAGTTATATTTGAACACTAAAAAAATAGTTTTACATTGTTTATTTAAAATTTTTGATGTTCCTAACATTGTTTTTTGGCCAAATGGAGTAGGTGAAATACTTGAAGTGACTGCCATAACCTGCTTTGGTTTTTGACACAAAATAGTTGCTTAATAAGCATGATTGAAGAAACGCATTAAAGAGCTTTCCTTGTAGAATAAATGTGTCCATAGCGCCCAGTATTTTTCCATCAAACCATGCATGCAGTTTGCAGTTACTTGCTTTATATGGATAATTTTCATTTTTGCTTCATTCAATAAGCATCATGAGACCAGGACTGATTTATTTACTACTCCATCCTTAATCTCTAGCTTATAGAAATATTTCCTCAATGAACTAAATAATAATGAAGTGTTATAACTTTAAGCAAAATTTAAAAAATAATAATGTCCTTCTTCGAGTAACCCTAATCGTGCAGACAGAAAGGACAGCGGTGATTTCCAGGGCTCAGGCGAAGAGCGAAGGAAAATGACTGTTGCTTGGGGATGGAGTTTCACTCTTACAACTTGAAAAGTTATGAAATTGAGTGGTGATGGTTGCACTACAAAGTGAATATATTTTAAATCACTGAACGGCACACTTTCAAATGTCTGGGATAGTGAGTTTACATCATGTGCATTTTATCACAAAAAGAAAAAAAAAAAACGAAGAGCAAAAGAAAGAGAACAGACGTCTGCAGGCCAGGAAGGGGGCCTGCACTAGGAACCAGGTTGGCTCCTTGGTGTTGGAGCTCTCTGCCTCTAGAACCATAGAAATAAATTTCTTTTACTTAAGAAAAAAAAAATCATTCAGTTTGGATATGCCTATCACTGGGTCAATTGAAGAATTTTTTTTTTAAATAGGCAAAGCATTTCTACTATTTTGCTTCAGGCAAATTTTTTTTTGAAACAAAAATCACATTTAACATATTTTCCAGCCTATCAAAAATAGTTCATTTCTTCAAAAACGCTCATTGATCATTTCAGATGTAGAAATCATATAGCCTTATCATCCATAATCATTTCAGGCATTTCAGTCCTAAGACAATGTGACTAAAAACTGTCAGGAACCCCGAGCTGTCCTTTGGGCAGTGTGAACATCTGGTATCTATTCTCTTTGGAGATTAATAATGGAGCTGTACTGCAGCAGGCTTTACTAATTCCTTTGAGCCCTGCACAGCATTTTTAAATGGTTCCAAACACACAAGATCTCTAATTGGTATGGATTTCATCCATAGTTTTCTTGCAATCTCAGAATATCTCAGAAAACTCCTAAGCAAGAATTGACAGGGGCCAGCTTCCTTATTTCTCTTTGTGGAGGCAGTTGTTAATATTTTTTTCAGGTTCAATAAAATGACTGAATTCAAACCATTTCAGTTAAAAAAAAAAAAAAAAGAAAAGAAAAAGAAAAACCTGGAGAGGGAGACTTTATTTTCCCTGGCCTGAATACTGTCTCTCGCTACTTTAAATCACAGTTAATGTTTTTAACAGTATATCTTACACATAAGGCAGTTGTAGACCTTCTGCATCAAAGGATCTGAGCAACATCCCATGTACAGCTTGACCTCTAGTCATAATTTCTAAGTGCCATTAAAAAATGTCTCTCAAACTGGCTTTAAATTTAGTGTTGACCTAGTAACCTTGAGCCAAAAACATTCAACTTTAGATGATTATTTTATTTTGCTCCGAAAGCTCTTCAGTCCAGTGAGGCGTCCATTAGGAAGCTCCACAAAGAGGGGAGAGTTTACTTAGAATTTATTAGCTACAACAGACAGGAAGATGATGATTGGGGCTGCTTGCTGAATGAAGATTATTTACTGTGTTTAACTGACCTTAAGAATACCAGGAGAGATACAGGATGGAGAAATTCAAAGGAATACAGATTCTGTTTACAGCAACATGAAGCCCAGACCAGAAAAAAAAAAAAAAAGCAATGTTCTTTTTCACTGCAGTCCTGAATTTGGGCTGTTCATAGCAAAGCATCATTTGGGACTGTCAATTACTAAAATTATTTACCTGGGTCTTCATCTAAAATTCAAAATATTGCCCCACCTAAATAAACGTATCCAAATAAAATATGCCAACGATCACTTCTAGGTGGTAATTAAACCTAAAAAGCCTTTGGCTTATTTGAGTTTTCTCCTGACATTTTTCTCTAATTGAAATCTCTTTAAACTTCTAGGCTTTAGAACTTCGTTCCATATATACCACATACTTTCAAGTACTAAAATCTGAAACAAAATATTCCCCTGGTTTTCATAAATCTTTGTTTCACTGGTTTACATTACCTTTATATGATGTGTCAAAACTTCACCTGTTACAATTTAAATTTCTGAAAATCCATCTTAAAAAAATATTTTGAAATAGAACAGATGGCTCAGAAAAGCTATTAAAAACAAATATTTTAAAACAAAATAATTGCTTAGAGTTGTTTCCATGACAAAAGATGTTTTACCTTTGTAGTAGACACATTGCAGAGTTGAAGCAGTTCATCAGAAACACTGCATTCCCTAATATTGACATAATATTAACAAATTCTTAATCACCTATGTCAAAAAGGCATAAGGCAGCCAATATCAAATGAAGGCCAAGTCTGAGAACTGTCACTTTATATCATTTAGGGCAATTTTTTGCCAAAACTCAATCCTCCATTACTCTGCTCTATTTTATCAAGTACATCACGTTAGAATATACAATCACTAAATGCTCACCATATTTTTTTGTCTGCTATTTCTCCAGTAGAATGTAAGTTCTACAACAGAAGAGACAACTGCTTTATTCCTGATATATTCTAAGCTTCTGGAAAGGTGCTTGATTTCAATAAATTTTAGTTAAATGCTTTTTACATATATTCCTGCTACCCTGCAAATCCAAAATTTAAAGCTAATACTTGCTTTGGTTCTAAAACACACAGATACAAATCTTAGTAGTAAAATTAATCATAGAATCTCAAGGTCACTTATTATTTATTGAGCGTTTTGGCACCTGAAAGCAATCTTCTCTACAGATGGACATATCATTCTATCAGATGTGTAGTAATATTGGAAAATATCCCATAAACTGTAAGTGACGAGGCCACTAGAACTCAGTAGGCATTAATAAATATTTGTTGGATAAATAATTTGAAGCTAAATATTAACAAAAATTATAAAATTAATGTTAGCAACTATATATATTTCAGGAACTTTTGATGAAAATCGCCTTCCAACAATTTATTTCATCTTGTATCATTAGAACAGAGTACAGCATCGAACAAATTATTATCCTTCAAATTTTTCTAATAGTTTGGAAATCTTGATCAGCACTCACAGACCTAAAGTACTGAAGTCCTACTGCAACAATATACAATCTTTTTATATTTAATTTCTTTTAGTTTGAAAAATTGGAAAAAAAATAGTCATGTATTATTAAATGGTAGCCAAAATCATGGTTTTAAAGGTTAGGTAAAATCAATTTTAATTATATTTCCTACATTGGAAAACTCCCTTAGGCAAAATTTTACCAAGGTCTGGTGCTATACAAAAGATTTTCTGAAATACCCTATTTTGACTTAAGGGGTAAACTAAGAGCCAGTTAATGCCTCTTTGATCTTTAACAGTTTTTGTTTTTATTTGTTATGCCTCTCCTACACAAATAATCTTTACCTCTCAATCTCAACTTTTTGCTTGGTTCCTGTTACTGCTTAATTTCCAGCCTCCAAAACATTTTAATGTTATTACTTTTTTCATGCCATGTTCCTTAGCTCCTGTTGATTTTTAAAAATGTCATGCACACATTCATGAGTCATTATGCATATGTGTGTATATCATATGTATATTAAATATAATTTTCTCTCTCTTTTAACTTATACCTCCATCCCATAGGAAAACTATGTTAATAATACATGGATTCTATCACATTTTTTGGTCAATGCTCATATAGTTATACAAAATTATAAGTAGCTAAATACACACCAAGGTAAATATTTTGGGGGTTGGCGCTGTGCCCTAGCAGGCAAAGCGATCACATGCAATGAAGGCATTCCAAGTGGGCACTGATTTGAGTTCTGGCTGCTCTAATAAGCCTGGGGGGAAAGATGGCCCAAGTCCTCGGCCCCTTCACTTACATGAGACATCTGGAAGAATCTCCTGGATCCTTGCTTCAGCCTGGCCCAGCCCTGGCTGCTGCAGCCTTCGGGAGAGTGAACAGGCAAATGGAACATCTCTGCTTCTCCGTCTCTTCCTGTCTGTGTTACTCTAACTTGCAAAATAACTATATCTTCAAATAAAAAAGGTGATTGTTCTGGCAGCTGAAATATATTCTGTGAAGTAACCAGCTCCCAAAAGACAGGAATGACTTTGTTTCCAACTGTTTTTCTTTAATGAAACACGCTGCGATAACATCCTTGTGCATATGTTTTTCTATCTAGTGAATTCTTTTTTTTTTTTTCTCATTGTGAGATACACTTTTAGGCAGAACATTTTTAGGCCAAAGTATATTTTTTGCATTTATGCAATTTCTGGATAGCTTTCCACAACAAAAACATCTGAATGACATTTTCTCTCTATGCACTAATAACAGGTGAGCAGCCAACTATTCCCTGTAACACAATTAAGCAAAATTTGTATTTCATTGATTACCTACAAGTTCAACATTTCTTAGTGTTTGCTGACGATTTAAATATGTTCTTTTGAGAATTTAATCTTCATATTATTTCCCATTTACCTATTGAGGTAAATGAGGTCTTCTTTCTGATGATTCGCTCCCCAAGGGACTGCAATGGCTGGAGCTGAGCTGATCTGAAATCAGAAGCCAGGAGCTTCCTCCAGGTCTCCCATGCAGATGCAGGATCCCAAGGCTTTGGGCCATCCTCAGCCGCCTTCCCAGGCCATGAGTAGGGAGCTGGATGAGAAGCAGGCTGCTGGGATTAGAACTAGTGCCCATGTGGGATGCCTGCACGTCCAAGATGAGGACTTTAACCACTAGGCTACAGCTTCGGGCTCGTGGATAGTGTTCTTTATTATTAGATAACTTTATTCCTTTTCACTTTTAAGGTAAACTGAATTCTGATATTAATTTTGTCATTTGTTTGTCTTGGCCTATTGTCTGGGTGCTGGTTCCAATCCTAACAGTTCTGCTTCCTATCCAGCTCCCTGCTTGTGGCCTGAGAAAGCAGTCGATGACGGCCCAAAGCCTTGGGACCCTGCACCCATGTGGGGGGATACCCGGAAGAGGTTCCTGGTTTCAGATCAGCACAGCTCCAGCCATTGCAGTTGCTTGTGGAGTAAATCATCAGATGAAAGATCTCCCACTCTGTATCTCCTCCTCTCTGTATATCTAACTTTCCAATAAAAATAAATCTTAAAAAAATATTGTATCAACAAAAGGTATGTATTTAAATGGTTCTGTATGGGTCGAAGCAGTGGCCTAACTACTTCTGAAAGCTCAATGTGTGTTCCTCTCTGTCCTCTTCATAAAACAATGATCGGTTCTTCATTAATGGCTGCAGCCAATTCAGACAATATGGGAAAATATGACAACACCCAGTAAAAAAGAGAATAACGCAACCACTGTGTCTATTTTGCTAATGAATTTTTACCTTATGCCAACTTTTAACTTTTTCCAAAAATCTTTCAGCAGAAAACTGAGAGATTAGACAAACTGACCAGGAATGGGCATCTGTCCAAGTTGAAACAGATTTTTCAAATAGAACAATGTCTGTTCACCTGGGGAAGGAGTGCTCTGCCCTGACCCAAAGTATAAAAAGGAGTGGCTGAGTATAACGGGTGTCATCATTGTTGGCTCTTTTTTTTTTTTTTTTTTTTTGGTGGTTGTCTGCTTCTCTAAAGCTCTGTTTCATCTTAGAAGTCTTGGTTGTGGCTGACACTCCTGCAGTTATACTCCCTTAAGTGTGTTGCTTCTCTTTGTTGGCTCACTTGGGTTCAGGGCTAATTATTATAGCAATTCAATGACTGGTTGTCCCGTAGGTGATAGAAGCCCAAGGTGAGCTATTTGAAGGAGTAAGAAGCCAAGAGTATATACACCTCCTGGGTAGATCCTATCATGGACTAGAACTCAGTTCAGATATTTAGTTGCTCCTTAATCTTATGCACAGATTAGAAGGTACATGTCTCAGTGGCTAAGTCAATCTGTACTCCTGGATTCCATAAATCTCTTTAAGTTAAACTCCTTCCATGATTTGCCACACTCAAAATATTTTCTGTGTTTTGTAACCAGCTTCCTTGTTCTTAAGTCCACAAAAGCAAAAACTTCACCCAGCTTTCCCTGCCAAAATTCCCATTACCATTCAGCTCAGGAGATTCATAGTCACAGAAACAGAAAGTATAGCAGGGCAAACCATCTTCAGAAACATTGGCAGTGAATGTGACTGCCGCTGTTAGGATCTGCCTGGTGTATGCTAATTACTTTACACTTACTTAACCTCACAGTGCTACTACCAGTTCCCAGGTTGCAGTTGAAGAAACGGGTTTAGAGGTTAGCATTTTTCTTCTGCAAGATCATTTGTACTATTGAGTCACCAAGTTGACAAGTAATCCAAGAGTGCCCACAAAGCTCTTAACTAACCCACCCAAACTGCCCAGAGTTGTCAATTTGAGACTGTCTATGACAGAACATAAGGATAAAAAGAGATAAATTAGTTGCTACAAATATTTCCTGAAAGCTAAAAAGTTTACCTTTCTCCAGGTCAAAAATGATCTTTAACTAATTTTTGTGATAAACCATATATTATAAAATTCTGAGCTTCCTGATTCATACTCGGTATCTACTATAGAAACCAAGGGAATGATGAAAGATGTTCTAGTAATCAAAGCAATAACCCTTGATTTTTTTTTTTTTTGGTTGTTCTATGATCCTTGGAAAATCTCACGAAGGACAGTTAGTCCATGAGAGGAGCTAGCATTCAGCACTGCAGCTATGCTGTTGATTCAGACACCTGTCCCACTATGAGAGTACCTGGTTTCAGGTGACTGGCCTCTGATCCCGCTCCTTCCAAAAGCACATCCTGGAGGCAGCAGAAGATGGCTCAAGTTCAAGTTCTGGGTCTCTGGCATTCACATGGAGACCCAGATGGAGTTCCTGGCTTTGGGTTGAGCTAATTCTGGCTGTTTTGGGTATTGGGGGAATGGGTCAGTAGATAATGAAAGATCTCTGTTCCTCTCCCTCTAAAATAAAAGTAAAATTAAAATAATAAAAAAAACTAATGCAAGAGAAAAATACATGGGATTATAAACATTTTTAAAAAGATTTATTTTACTTACTTGAGAGAAGCAGAGAGGAAGGGAGGGAGAGATCGTCCATCTGCTGGTTCCCTCCTCCCCAAATGGTCAGGAACAACCAGGTGCTAACCCAAGCAGTTTAACAACTACTGTTAAGCTAGTGGCTGCACCTACTGCTACACAATGTCTGCCCTGCTTGGCTCTGTTACAAAACAGTCTGTGATCACATTTCATCTTTAGCCTCTTTTAGAGCTATTCAATTTTTCATTGAGAATAACTATATTCTCAACAAATCTCAACATGTTTTCCTTTGTTATTTTGTTATCTTTACTTACTTGCACTGCAGAATATTTTATAAAAAAATTCTTCATGTTCTTTCTACATCAGTGGAAAGTGTACTTAGGCCTCCTACTGGTCCAAAAGTAACATAAGTACATTCTTCATGTACGCTTCACTATCATCAATATACCGTCAGAAGAACTAACATCTGTGTATTATTCTCTGTTATATGGAGAACTGGAGATTTGACTGATTTAACTTTATGTCACAGTTCAGTGATTCAAGATGCTGAAGGAAATAGTTCGGAGTAGGTGCTATAGATTGTCCTCACTAGGGATATTTGTTTCTATTAACTTTTCACTGTGCCTAGCAAATTTTTGTGCCAAGGCTCAAAACCTCCACTCTACATCTAACTTGCTCTTTAGCCTGGCATCCTTAAAAAGTACAAAATCAGAATGCATCTGATGTCCATTTGGTTGTTAGTTAGGATTGAGCCCTGTGCAATGGCTCATTTGGCTAATCTTCCCCCGTAAGTGCCAGGATCCCACTTATGGGTGCTAGTTTATGTCCTAGCTGCTTCCTTTACTATCCAGCTCCTTGTTTGTGGCTTCAAAGTAGTAGAAGACAGCCCAAAGTTTTGGGACTCTGCATCTGTGTGGGAGACCTGGAAGAAGCTCCTGGCTCCTGGCCTCGGATCAGCTCAGCTCCACCACTGTGGCCATTTGGGGAGTGAGCCAGTGGATGGAAGATCTTTCTGTTGCTCCTTTTCTCTGTAAATCTGCCTTTCCCATAAATGTGAAAAAAAAAAAAAAAGGTCCAGATCAGCATCACTTACAATTATACCACTTTCATGGGAAAAAGAATGACAAATCTCCTTAGTATCCCCTATCGGTCACAACCTAGATTACCTCATCGGCCAGGAATTCTTAAAGGTTTTTTGTAACAGTCTAGATTCCTTTATTTTCCCAGGGATTTGAGAGTAAAACAGAGCAGCTGCATTTTCACTTTTCCCATGTACCTCGGGGTCTAACTCTCCACTCAAATCCCCAGTTATGATAGTTTTAAATAAGTTTTGCATAAGACACTTAAAATAAAATAGCATTAAATAAAAATGTTGTTATTGTAGTAAAATACAAAGATATTTCAAAAATTTTTGAGAAAAAATGGAATTAAAAGTTCAGCTTATTTTGGTATAAAAAATTTAGAAATTCATGCCTATGGGAGTCTTCAAACAATTCATGAAAATATGTATTATGAAAAATGATGCATAGATATCAAATCTATCAAAATAGATTTAACTTTTAATGTCATTCCCCAATAACTGTTTGAACTTCTTTTCCATACACAACTCTTTCATACACAACGCAGAATTTGCTACTTTAACTATGTAGTGGCATTAAGTAAATTCACATTTTTGTGCTACACTGTCATCAGCTATCTCAAAATATTTTCATCTTCTTACACTGCAAAGTCGTCCCTTTTCCCTTTTAAGCCCTAGTAGCCACCATCTTACTTTCTGTCTTCACGAATTTGACTATGTTAGGTACTCACATAGATGCAATTATACATTATTCATCCTCTGATATGTGCTTTATCTCACACAAAATAAATATTGTTATGATTCATCAATGTTACGGCATACACACAATCTCATTCATTTTTAATACTGAATAATATTCTGCTGTATGTATGCTTGTATATGTTGTGTGTATGTGTGTGTGTAGAGAGAAGAGCCACACATTTTGCTTATTCACCCATGCATCAATGGACTTTTGAGCTGTTTTCACTTTTTGGCTATGGTGAATAAATAACATTGATATAAACATTGGTGTAGAAATTAATGCTAGCATACAACCTGTGTGGACAACACCATGGAGATGAATATTCACTATTTTATTTATTTTATTTTAATTAAATTTAAATTTTTTCCTTCTCAACCCATGGTGAGTTGTACCTAAGGGAGGTATAATGGAAGCGCAACAGAAATAAATATATCCACAGGCAGAAACAGAAAGAAGTATACCCCGTTGTTGTGATACAAGGATGGTCTCACACTGAAACAACAGATACGCCCTTACATTGTCGGGAGGCGCCTCAATGACAGTAGGGTAGACTTCTGAGGGCACTTGGAAGACACCTAGTGAAAGACTGGAGGAAGAACAATGGAGTGGGGGAAACCCCATTGCCTGCTGAACTGTGTCATAAAATAAAGAATAAAAATAAAATAAAATAAGCATTGGTGTAAAATATTAGTTCAAGTCTCTGATTTCACTTCTTTGGGGTATATCCCTTAAAATGGAATTGATAAATCATGTGACAATTCTGTTAAGTTTCTGGAAAACTGCCACATTGTCTTCTACACTATACCATTTAACATTCCTTCCAATAACGTACAGATGTACCTCGATTTAAAATAGGATTATATCTCAACAAAGCAATTGTTAAGTAGAAAAATTCCAATTCAGAAATGTATTTAATACATCTGAACACCACAGCTTAGCCACACAACAAATTTTAGAGCACTGTTTGTGGATCACATGTCTAGCTTTGATAGGCAGCTTAACATCACTGCCCAGTAAAAAAAAAAAAAATACAAATGCAACATTTAAAGTACAGTCTTTATTGAATGCATATTATCTCCTTATGGTGAACCATCACAAATCTAGGCTCAGCTATTATAAAAAAATCCAATTTCACCAAAGTCTCAAACTAATTTTCTGTTTTTTCTTAATAATAGTTGTCCTAACCGCCTGTGAATACATTTCTAATGAATCATAATGACAGTCTACAAATTTATTTATTTCAAACTCATACAAAAATGTATGATGGAAGCAACAGTTGTCTGGAGAAAGATCTTTCCCAGTCTGTGAAAATACTCAGTCTGATAACCAAACCTGCGGCTCCAGTATCATGGGCAGCACGCTTCCAGTAATTAAGCTAAGAGTCTCTACCACTGTATCACTGGCAGATTTGACCTGACTTCTCCAGGAAAGAACTGCTCTGTTAGGAAAGCAGCAGCTATAGGACACACAAAAGGACCATGGAGGTGAAGGTAAATGATGGGGAGCTATTGTAAAACCAGAATTTTATCCATCTTTACCTGCTAAGCTGATGCACTGGTTCATTGACACTGCTTAGGATCACAAGAACTAGACAGGATTCAATGAAGAAGCCCATTGGGTATTTTAACCTCAGCTTGTGCTAACATACATATGAGTAAACCACCATTTCAACTCTCTTATTTTACTCTGTAACCATCAAGCTCTCTTTCCCCTTTTTTATGTTCGAATCCATTCGTCTTTTCTTACCACAAAACTGTCCTGTGCCAGAATCTGGTTCTTTTCTCAAGGTTCTAACATTTCAGCTTGTTATAAACAGCAAATGGATACAGATTATGCAATGATAGTATGAGCTATGCTGCAAGTACTTAGATTTCCTGCATACACATTAAAAACAAGTAATTATTTAACTAATGTTTCTTTATTCTCAAAATAAATAATATACAAATCAACCAAGTAAAACACCAGCCTGGGATACATATTTTTTTATGAATTATAAACAGAACAGTTTCTTTTACAAATGTAAATTTTTAAAAAACTCGTATCCTGAAAATGAGGTAACTGTAAAACAAAGAACATACAAACATATCTAGATTTTTAAACAAACTTCCAGTTTTTCAAAAACCTCATACTGAAGTTGATTAGATTTCCTAATAATTGACTTCTGAAGAATTTGTTTCTTAGTGTCATTGGTCTACTGGTTTCACAGATTTTGTTTGTCCCATGCTGCATGAATATTGCCACACAGCACACCCAAACTTGGACTACAGTCGTTTCTGCATGTGCTCAGCTGCCATTCATTACGCACTTAGACTTTAACTTTTAAAACACATAAAGACACATACATGCAAATGAGGAAAAGTGTGTATTATATTCATCAGTAAGAATTTTTGAATTTCACATGTCAAAAAAGATCATCTTCATTTCTCCTGACCTTTCAAACACAGAAGAGTTCTGGCTTTCCACTATAAACTGAATTTCACCTTCAAAAACAAGTTTAAAAAAAAGGAAGGAAGGAAGGAAAGAGAGAATATCTAAAGGGCTTTCTCATCAAATGCTAAATGATCCAACATATTTGTAACTCTACCTCCTTTTTCTTTACACCAAAATGAGTGATGAAAACCTGATGGGACAGGCAGGCAATGCATTAACATCAAATTGCTGGTGTGTATTCACAGAAAGAGATAAAAACGGGTGTAAGTAGGCACATAAAGACCACTGCTAGGGACTGTATAAAGAGTAAATGCATACATCTTCAACAGGAGAGGAAGAGGTTAAAAAGTTCAAGAAAATTTCTGAATAAAATCACTAGAACTAAGGCAGCAACGGGATTAATTTTTCAGTTTTCTTGAGAAACAGGAGTCAATCTGTGACCCAGCTCCCCAGGTATCATGTGCAGGCCTCAAGAATACAGTCATTTAGGAAGTAACTGCTTCAAGGAGTCCAGCTAAAACTACAAAGACATGAAATTCCAGTCAGGCGCAGGGAATTCTTTGGGGAATAAAAGAATTTCATGACTCATAAGATGAAAATCTCTTAAATACCCACTAAAGTAATCTAATGAAGCATTGTCACCAGAAAAAAAGTTTGAGGAATTTATGGGTTATGCAGGCAAATTTTAAACAAAGCAGGAAATTGAACAAACTTGAATCTGCATTCATTTATACATTTTCCTTTCAGGGTAAAAAGTAATTTCAAGGACACCAGACTTTCTTACATGGCCTGGTATTCTAGCAAATGTCACCTCTTTAACTTCTAGAGCTTGAAGCAGAATTTTTTATCTATTAAAAAATAATAAAATAGAACAGGTCAGTTAGGAGTAAGACTAGGATTCAAATGTGGGTCATTTTGAAGGTTCAAAGTCTTCAAACTTAATAGAATCTGAAAGAAGTTATAAGAGTTGAAGGTTAAAGGCTTGAGGCATATGCATATATAAATGAAAAGAAGAAAGCCAAAGTGTTGGGGGGAACTCAACAACAACAAAACTATGTGTGGCATTGTGTTCTTGACCTTTAAACTTAGGAAAAAGCAACACCAAAGAGTGTACCTTAATCTTAAAACTTATATTTTTTTCCCCCTAATCAAACTCTAATTCAAAATTCTGCCTATTTTGTATGAATTTCCGTCTGGTAACAGGTTGTAAAGATAGAGCATGTTATGAAATCTTTCTGTTTAATCTTTCCCAGGGAAAACAGTACAATGTATGAGTTAGACTGCAAATTAATTTAGTCTGTTGCTTAGCTTCACCTCTGAAATATCAGTCTGCATCCTTCTATTTTGGTTTGATTCTATAGTCCACTTAAAACAGTAAATGTTTACACTGAGCGGACAAGAGAATGTGTGATGTATTTTAACTGTCAAAAGTGTTGTGAACAGCAGCAGCTGGAAGAAGAATGTGTAGTCCACTACACCGTTATCCTGAAGCCTTCTAGCATCTTCCAATCAGCAGTTATGTCTTTCAGTGCTTGTATAAGGGACAGAGAGGAGAGAGATAATGGGGGTGGAATTGTTGTCCTTGAAAAAAATTTCTGGCGCTTACATTTGGTCTTTGCATTGGATTTTACACTAACTTTCTGTTAGTGGAGGGACTGAAACAAAAATTAGAAACAAATGCACGAAACTTCCATGTTGGGCATTACTTGGAGGTCAGTATATACTCTGACCAGCCCTAATTCTCTATGGTCATCATTCACAATATCTTAAATTTATTGCAATATGGCTACTGTTAAAAGCCTACTCAGAAGACCAAAACTGAAAGTAAGTTTTCTTTAATGCTGCCAAATTTGGTGAGATTCCACTCATAAAAACAAAGAAATATATATGACTCTTATCCTTCTTGCAGTGATTTCATGACATGCAGGAACACAGCTAGGAGGAAATGAATTCTCAGGCTGTGTTAGAGGTCTGGGTGATAAATACATAATTAGACCTCATTAGAAAAATGGGGAAAAAGATCCTATTCCTACGTACTCAAAATCCAGTTTATCTCAACCTACTCTCTCCATTACAAATCAATTACACTGGTCTTCTGTTGCTTTCTCCAATACAAAGTACAGCAACATGCTGCACATGACATTTTAGTCAGTGATGGCTGTTTATGCGACAGTGGTCCACAAGAACATATTATTAGGGTCACAGCAATCATCTTAGTTTGTGGAGGTACATTCTATTGCATTTACACAATCAGTGAATCAACACATTTCTCAGAATGTATCCACATTGTTAAATAATGCCAGACTATATTTGCTTTCTTCTTTGCTTGTAATAATCACCTCAGCCCTTTGTATGATTTGATTTTCATATTTTAAATTTTAGATCAAATAGCACCTTCTCAGTGCAGTTTTCCCTGAAATTCCCATTTAAATTCGTGCCTTCCCCCACTTAGCACCACCATTCCATGGCATGCAATCTTTTCTGTTTCCTCTACAGTTCCTATCAGATGTCATCATATTTATTTGTTTACTTGCCTTGTGCCAGACATATGCACACTTCAATGTAAACTCCTTAACTGTAAGAGTCCTGCCTTTCTGTTTACCAGTGAATCTCCTATTCTTGAAATGGTAAATATTTACTGAATGGATGTGCTTAAAACTCTACCAAAGAATGAAGACAATTATATAATCCCTCTCCCCACCAAAAATTATCAAGAGCATGGAAGCTGGAAACTGATTGTAACACAGTAAGGCAACTGTTTTACAAGAGACACCCAAGTATTGTAGAAAGAACCCACATGTTTATCTTACCCGGATGCAAAGTATATTCAAAGGGTGGGGCTTCTGTTTGTGCCTTTGCACAAAAATAGCCATTACACCACAATGAATTCTTGGGAAGTAATTCATTCTTTATAAAATACAAGTTGCTAAGAGTTGAGCTGGTAAAAGAAAAGTCTTGTTCTGAGAAGAGTCCATGTCAGAAAGCCCTTACATGCCATGCAAATGGAGTAATATTTCACCCCACAATCAATGGGATACCCTTGGAAAAACCCTAGACAGAGAGATTACATGACCATATTTGTTAGTTCCAAAAATCTCCTACTTCCTTTTTGTGAACTTACTTCAAAACTCGCTTTTTTCTAATTGAAAACAGTCTGAGTCTAAAATGCAATACATATATCCAGTAACCAGTCCACTAGGAAGAATGTTGGATTAATGTGTAAAACAATAAATGAGCAGGAACATCAGCAAGTTGACAGGAGTAGCAAATACCACCCTTAATCCCAACTCCCAAATAAAAAATATAGCAGTTGCTCACAAACAAAATATTCCAGAGAAGTTCCAAAGATGCATTAAAGAATCTATAGCAATAGAGTAAGGTAAATAAGATAAAGAATAACCAATTGCACTTGCACACCCACAATGCCAGGAAATGGTCAGGAAAAGAGAAAAAGAAAACCAGAAACTACACCACAACATGTTTCAATCAAACTATCAAAAAATCAAAACCAGAGGATTCTGAATGCAATAAGAAAAAAGAAGCAAGGCACACATAATTGGGTCCTAATAAGGATAGCAGTTGATTTCTCTGTAGAAAGCTTACAGCCAAGGAGAGAATACAGTACACATTACAGGTGGGATTGGGTGCCAGCTGGGCTAGGCTAGACTGTAACCCCCACCAGTGTCAACTGGAATTGGGGATGACTCAGGCCGGGCCAGGCTACAGCACCCACTGGCAAATGCCGAGGCGAGGAAGGCCATGCCAGACTGGGCTGCAGTGCCCAACCAATGCTAGCAGGAACCAGGCAGGGAGTGGGTAAAGCCGGTAGGATGAATGTGGAAGGCTCTGCTGCCTGACTACCACTCCCACTGGACAGTGTGAGTTGGGACTGGGGTAGACCAGACCAGGTAGGGCTACAACAAGTGTGGGCCTCATGTGAGCCAGATCAGGGAAGAGCCAAGCTTGGTTGACTGATTCTACTGGTGCAAGCATAAACCAGAATGGGTGAGGGTTGGGCTTTGCCGCAGCATCAGATAGCAGATGCTGGCACTGGTGGCTAATCTGTCAAGTTAAACTACAGAACCATTCAGAAAGTGCATGATCCGGGAGTGGGAGTGGCCTATAGTGGGCACCTCCCTCCTGGGTTACCACTCCCACTGGAGAGCATTAAACCAGGAGTGGGGCAGACCTGGCTGGACAAAACAGCACTCACCAGACATTTCACCGAAGATACACAAATGGTTATAAGGCATTTGAAAAAGTATTCATCACTAATTATGAGGAAAATACAAGTTAAAAATCACATCTGTTAAAATGGCTATTATTAAAAAGTCAAATTTTAACAGTAGAAGAGGATGTGGAGAAAAAGAAACCCTTGTATACTTCTGGTGTGAATGTAAACTTGTCTGGTTATTACAAAAAACTCTATGGAGCTCCTGAAAAACTATAAGTAAAACTAGCATTTGATCTAGAGGTCCTTCAGTATGCGAAAGACAACAGCAAAGCAAACAACAAAAATCTTGAAAATGATCTATCTGTTCTCTTATGTTCATTGCAAAATTATTCACAATAATCAACATGCAGAACCAACATGGGAGTTCATCAACTGGTAAATACAGAAGGAAACATATGGCATGTGTATACAAGGAAGTGCGAGTCAGCCTTCAAAAAGGAGCAAACACAGTCATTTGCAACAACATGAATGAACCTGGAGGACATTAACTGAAATAAATTAGGTACAGAAAGATATATCACATGTTCTCATTTACATGTGAATCTAAAATAGTTGAACCCATAAAATACAATGAATTCTACTCATCGTATTATAGAGAATAAAATGGGCTGACAAGTGAAAAGGACTGAAAAGCTGTTGGTTGAAGACACAATACTTCAGTTAGACAGGAAGATAAAAGATTCTTACTACACCTTATGGTGAATGCAGTTAATAACAAATGGCTAAAGAGTACATTTCAAATGTTTCCACCCCAAGGAAGCTGTGAGGTCATGACGTAATGCAGATCCTAAATAGCTTCATTTTTATCATTCCACAAAGCATACATTACAACATTATGCTGTATACCAAACATATATACAATTTTCCATGTCAGTTAAAACAAACTTAAGGAAAGTACTATAACGCATTGTCTTCTGATTCACACAATATAAGTTAGAGAGTCATGAATGACTTTTATCTTCCCTGCAATGGAAGACTGACACCTATTAGACTAAACCTTAAACAGGAGGTAGTGGTAAAACACTGACTAGAATTTACAGTTGAAAAAAAATAATGAATAGGGCCCGGCATGGTAGTCTAGTTGCTAAAATCCTTACCTTGTACATGTCGGGATCCTATAGGGGCACCAGCTCTAATCCTGGTGGCCACACTTCCCATCCAGCTCCCTGCTTGTTGCCTGGGAAAGTAGTCAAGGATGGCCCAAACGTTTGGAACCCTGCATCCGTGTGGAAGAACCAGAAGTTCCAGGCTTCTGGCTTCAGATCACATCAGCTCTGGCCATTGTGGCCACTTGGGATGTGAATCATCAAATGAAGATCTTCCTCTCTGTCTCTCCTCCTATCTGTATATCTCACTTTCCAACAAAAATAAAATATTTTTCAAAATAATAATGAATAAATAAATCATGATTTGGTTTTTGAAAAAAATATATTTTGATTCGGAAGGTTGTAGAGTTTTCCAGAAACAGAAACTACGATGTTAAGAGGATTTATGGTTGTTACTTGTCTGGAGAAAGAGGTACATTGTTTTCGTAACAATTGTTTTGTCTGAGCAGGTTATGAAATGGTACAAATCAAAATGTGTTAAAACCCAACCTGAGTCAAGCAGAAGGAAATCCAAGGATATACACTATTCCACTGGCAAAAGAAGGGAGGGACACTGTAGGCCTTCAGACTTCTTAGCCAGTATATGTTCCTTTCATAAACGTCATTTGGGAGCCACAAAGAGTTCTGAAAGATCTAATAAAAAGTTGTTTCCAAATCCCAGCACTCTGGATGCTGGGACAGAATCACAACCAGAGTATGTTTCCCTGTGCTCTATGTGAGTTGTGGAGAACAGAAATATACCAGCAAGAATCCTGGAGGTTTTTCTGGAATGGTTTTGGAAGCTGGCAAGGAACAAATGGATAGTTGTATGCAGGGACTGGATTTCCTCGAGGCATATCCCTATTGTTTGAGACAAAAAACCAATTTTAAGACTACTCTGAACTGTTTGATGGTTTATTTTCTGTACTTGTTAGCCTACTTTACAGACAATGGGAACTTTGACAACAACCACATCTTCGCTGGAGACTCCACCTTCCCCAAAACATACATACATACTCCAAGACCTTGACTTTTCATTGCTCTCTGCAGTTTCCTGATGGCCAGAGACGGGAAGTCCTTGCATATCAGGAGCTCTATGTCTGCCTTTAAATCCAGAAGAGTTAAATCCAGAAGATTGTCTTTTTAATCCACGTGGAATGGCTCAGCAAGCATGAAACTAGCAAATACATTTGGTCTTCTACACCCGTTGGTTTCACATCGACATACTCAGTGGATCCTGGAAGGAAACTACTACTACTGCTTTCCCCAAGGAGCAGGAGGATAAAAGCAGATATGTACCCTGGTCCCAGATGGCCCCCAGGGGCTCCCAAGTGCTTTTGCTGCAGAAGCAATGGATACTTCACCAAGGATTATCAGAAAGGACACCCAGGTGGTCACAAAGGTGGCCATGTCCCACCTGCCAAAGAGATCATGGAGATTTGACTGTCCTTGAAGGCCAAGAACTTGAGGGTCAGCCATTTCCTATTGGATCTCCCACATGGGACTGAAGCAGCCCAAGGCACTCCACACGTTCTGGTACCACATCAGATCAGCATCCAGGAGACCCAGGTAGTTCTCATAATGGAAGGGAAGCCTGTAAGTTTCCTTCTAGACACAAGAGAACAACTTCCTCTGTTCAGAGCTCTAGCTTTGGCCCCCTTCCCTCTCTTGCAGCAACCAAAAGGCGCCCTAGGAGTCCCAAATTAGCTCAGGTGACAGAGATATTAACTAATCCAGAAGTTCACAACATGTAAGGAAACACTGCTGGCCTACAACTAACTGTTCAGCCTATATTTGCAAATCTTCCTCTTAATCTTTTTTTGCTAGACTTCACTGTGGAAGGACACCCTTATTGCTCTGCTGCAGAGTTCATCTCTTCCTCACTTGCTAAATTATTGCAGATTTCTCTGCTCACCTATTTTAAGACTCTTTTGTTCTCCAATCGTCAATATATGGCTTGCTAAAAACTATTGAACTATTTGATTGCTTGCCTCTAATGTGTGTAAAATTCTATAAAATCTAGAATGCTATAAACTGCTGTTAGTGTAACTCATAACTATTTTGAATCTTTTGCCATCTACACTATGACTCATAAGCCTTATGATGAAATGTTTTCAGTGCTGTGTACTATGTGTTTTATGTTCTAGGCTGTCTTCCTCAGACTCAATGTTTACAACAATTGTTAAAGTATAATTGTTTTAGAGAATCTAACACTTGTCTGTTCCCTACCTAGATGCAAAACTGCTGTAGCAGTTTCAAAAGTCAAATGAATTTAAATAATTATCAGTTACAATTCTGTACATTCCCTCAAAAGCTGTTTTTTTCTCAATTCAGAATTGTCAATGCTAGTCAAGATGCAATTCCACGGAAACTTTAGCCAGATCACACTTACCTGTCCTGTGATGGGTTTATATTCATTGTTTCTGTGCCTTCTAACTAATCTAGTTTAGCAGTTTTGTGCAACTCAGAAAAGTTTCATGGGTTCCATTGCATTCATTGAGTTTAACTGTTTTATATTTGAGACTTAAAAGAGTCAACTTAGAATGATTTAAATATAGTCTTAAACTAAAGTACTCAGGTCTAATGTTTGCTCTGATAAAGGTTGAAACCTGACGATTCTTTTACATCTAAGCTCTAAAGATCAAGTATTCAGTTTGGGGTTTCCAATAGAACCCATGACATGCTAGTTTGGGAGAGTCTAAATAATTGTCTTATGTTTTGCTGTCTAGACTTCAACTAAGAAAATCCTTCAGCTGCTCAAAGCAGTACTTTGGATACTTGGTGACTTCTACCTTCTATCAGGAACCTCTAGATTGACCCCCTAAAGAATGCCCTGGTGCTGTTGGTCCTGCAACATCCGTTTTTTAGCATGAAGCAGCCAGAGCAGTTGTTGCCCATGTCCTGAAGAGCAGTTAGGGGCCATTCATCTGGAGGAGGGAATGTGAGGAGTCACATGGGATAACAGTCAGTGAGGGTCTCTTGTTCCTGGTGAAGTTACCTTTGAAAATACAAAATCGTGCTTCTTCCCATTTCTTACCCTTCCAGGAACACATTTTCCCCTTGAGGAAAAACAAAGGGACAGACTCAACATATCAATCCCCATCTCTTAGAGTTGTCATAACAAAAGCAAGCAGATGTGGCCCACACTAATCTCATCCCTGGGTCACTGTCAAAGGGATGGCACCTTAGTTTTTCAGCTTATCAGGATGGGAGAAGGAAGCCACCAGTCCCACACTTTGTTTCTTGGTAAGGAGGCAGACATTACTGCCCACTGCAAGTAAGTTTTGTTTTTCTTCCTGCCATTGGGGTGACTCATGTGAACCCCCTCCCTGATATAGTACATAAAAGACACCGTTTCCACCATTTGCTCAGCTCTTTGGTCCCTTGGAACCCCCTCCTGTCACTACAACAGGAGTCCTCTTTTTTTCTTTCCTAAATAAATCATGCTTTGCAAAACTAGAATTGTCTGCATGAAAATTCTTCTTTCATGTAAGACAAGAAATGAGGTTGGTGCCATGTTTCACAATAAATTGCTTGCAACAACATCATGTTCATTCATTCATCCAGTTAATCAGGTAGATTTGGAGCTACATAAAAAAGCACAATAGGCAGAATATATGACCCCTCTTGAAGGACAGAGGTGAAGGCAACATATATTTGTTATTCACTCTTTTACTAGGGTGAGACAGAAACATACACACAACATACTGTAGGTACTATAGAGCCACTGTTTTAACACTTGCAGGGAAAGGAGTCTTATTGTGTTCAGTACCTCAGTGGTATCTCATCTCTGCTGTTTCATAGGACCCTTTTTTAAAGGAAATCTGCCAAGTTATTGAATAGGAAAAGCTTTAGTAGCTTTTCTCATGTAAAAATAAAAATCTCTAATAAAGATAAACAAAATAAGGATATAGAATTCAGACAAAACGACTTACAGTCATGGTAGCATGGAATATTACCACAGCCATGAACTTGCCCATGTGAGATCTTGGAGAAGTCACGTGTTCCCTTCCTAAGCTTACTATCTGTAAATGAAACTGTTGGACTACATGGATTTTAATGTTCTCCTTTCAGTTAAAAACATTATGGTCTTATAAAAATCAAATCATGAAAGAAATCACATGCTTTGTTTTAGATACAAGTTTTATAAATAAGTTCATGGAAATCCGTTATTGTGAATATCTACAAAAAACATTTTTACATTTTTGCTGTAAAATAAATATCTTTTCATTAGTTTTCCCAAAACTTCTGAAGGGCCCTCATATAAAAACATTTATATATAAAATAGAACTATATTTATAATACACATTTAAGTAAATTTATATGAAATATAAGCAATATAACTTAAGTCTACTTTAATATATTTTGGGATAGCAACACAGCAATCCTATCTTTCTTTTCATGAGTAACCTGTATTTTTTGCCTTCCTATAAAGTATCTATGACATAAACTGAAAAATTTAAAAAGCAGATAAAAGTAACCTCATGAGAATTTTAGCACTTGCTAATTTGATGATAAAAACAGTGTGATCATTGCATATTTTTTAAAGATATAAGAGAGCAAATTTTGCATTCATTTATATATGTGGTATTTTAAGAAAAAGATCTGAAGTATAATGGGTAGCATATGTACAAAAGTTGCATTGGTGGCCATAGAGAAGACATATTTTATTCAACCACAAAATAGATATGTAAAACTAACATAAAAAGAAACAACACAAATAAGACTTCCCCATGGAAGGCTCACGTTCCCATCCTTTAAGCTTTTGGGAGGGAAAAATGTTACTAATCAAAAAAAGAAAAAAGTAAACTTCTTTGGCATATTTGGAGTTAGCAAAACCCTTGTGTTCTCTTGATGTAACTCCCACATGTACAACCACCACTACTATAGGAGTAGGGAAAACAGACTCAATCATATGTGTTCAAGTCTATCTGGACACAGCTATTTCCTAATATTTATTTTCAAAATATACTTAATTGAAAATCTACACAAATGCCCACTAAATTCTCAAACTGTCCCACAAAATGAGAACAAGACTCTAAATCAAATATACTATGCCACAAAAAGTTAGGAGGTAGGAGGGCCAATGGCAATACTTCTATCAAATAGGATCCAAATGCCATATCTTAAAAATACCTCCAGCAAGTTCCACCTGGCAGGTAGGAGCTGGAAGTTAATGGGAGGAAGTCAGAGAAGATAGCAAAATTTTCACCTAATTCCCTTTATCTCTGATTAGTTCACCTGTTTATAAAGAATATAAATAGGTGGCTAGTGCTCTGGCAGGGAAAGCTACTGTTTGTGATCCAGCATCCTATATGAGCATTAGTTTTCCACCCTGATCATCTACATCCAATTAAGCACCCTGCTGAGGTGCCCAGGAAAGCAGAGGAAGATGGTCCAAGTACTTGGACCCCTGTCCTTAAGTTGAAGTCCCAGAAGAAGCTCCTGGCTGCTGACGTTGGCCTGATCTAGTCCCGGCTATTGTGGACATCTGAGTACTATACCAGCATAGGGGAGATCTCTCTATTTCTCTGTCTCCCCTTCTTTCAATATAACTCTGCCTTTCAAACAATCTTTCAAAACAAATACAAATAATAACAGTCTAATTAGTTGCTTACTAAATTGTGAAGATATACTAAACCTTATATGCAATTAAGTCCTTTCAATAATCCCATAAATTTTGCAGTATTTTTTTTATCCATATTAGCAGCCGGGACTCAAACCAGTACCCATTCGGGATCCAGTCACAATTAAGGCGAGGCCTTTAGTCACTAGGCTACCATGCTGGGTCCATAAAAAAGGATTTTATAAGTGGATGAAAAATATCACTAATAATCTGAAATCAACTTCCCAACTTAAAAATCTCAAAAGGTGAGAGAAAAATAAAAAATGATAGACCTCTCATCCCATCATCAGTCACTCATTCCCTAGTTTCCCCAATACCCTAGCCTTGGTAACCCCTAGAGTAGAGGTTAAGGACATAGATGGGAAGTTGAAGACATAAACATCAATTTCACATCCCTTAGACTTGCTTTTCTAGATATTTTAGCATGTTGGACTGCAGTAAATCAGCTTTAAAAGCCTCCATACTTAACTGATAAAGTTTTGCCCAGAATGGTATCTGTAGTGAACTGAGCTTTATGTGTAAAGAAACTGTAGCCTAACTAAAAGCAAACCCTTGTAACTGATTCTCAGCCAATCACAAAGTTTCAGTCAGTCATAGTTAGCCAACTGATCAGACCATGTCCATATAAGGCCGGTGTCAACTGCAGCCAATCACATTGTTTCTATATGTCACTTTCTTATAACTGTAACCTGCACAGGTGGTGGGGATGGGCAATTTGAATTCACTTCAGAATGTAATGCTGCCTGTTTCTACAGTTTTCTGACTCAAATTTTGTTCAGCTGAACCGGCCTCAGTTTTTCTTTTAATAATATCAATAGAATCATATAAAACGTCTGCTTTCACTGCTAATTCCTAAAAAAAAAAAAAAAAAAAAGGTAATATATTGTTACAAATATTTAGCCATGCTGTAGCATAAATGTATACTTCATTTGTTTTTTATGATTGAGTCATAATCCATGAAGCAGATTTTATTTTAGTCAGTTATTTAATTCATTCAATTGGACATTTTGATTTTTTTTCCATTTCTTGGCCATCATCAACAACGCTACTATGACAATTTACATATCATATTTTTCAAAGAAAACTTTTTAAGAATAGTTTCAAATTTACAAAAGATAAATTGTGAAGTAGTACAAAGAATGCCCCAAAATCCCAAGCATATATATGCTTTAATGTAGGCATATGTTACCAATTCTCTCAGTTATGTATCTGGGAGTAGAATTGCTGGGTCATATGGCAACTCAATGTTTACCATATGAAGAACTATCAATCTGTTTTCTAAAGAGGCTGTATTATTCTATATTCCCATCAGTAAAGCATGAGGTCTTCAATTTCTCTACATCCTCACTAACATTTGCAATTACCTGATTTTTTTTTTTTACTATAGCTGTCCTATTTAGTAGGAAGTGGTATTTCATTGTGGTTTTGCTTTGAATTTCCCAACTGGCTGATGCTGTTATGCATTGTTTCAAAAATATTGGCCATTTGTATATATTCTTTGGAAAAAAATATCAAGAGGATACAAAACTCTTTTTTTATTACTGTGTTTTTCTTATTACTGGGGACTAGTCCCTCCTCTAATATTTGAACTACACATAACTTCTCCCACTCTGCACATGCATTTTCACTTTTCTGACAGTCTCCATTGAAATATAAACACTATTAATGCTTATTATGTTCAATTTCCCTATTTTTTGCTCTTAAAACTTTTGCTTTTATTGTTGTGTCAGTAGCCTTTGTCTAACCAAAATCCACAAAAATTTATTCCTAAAATTTTTTTTGTAAGAATTTTCATAGTTTGATCTCTTATGTTTAGATTTATGGTCCATTTTAAGCTAGTTTTGCATAGTATAAACTAGGAGTCCAATTTCAGTTTTCTTGCATGTGGCTATCTACTTGGAACACCTACTCTATAAACACTTCCACCCAGAGAAAAGTCACAGGACCATTTTTTAACTCTTCATTTCCAATGGAACAGTCTTGGTACCCATGAAAATCCATTGACCTAATTAGTAAGGATATATTTTGTGACTCTCAATTGCATTTTATTGATCTATATTTCAATTCTTTTCCAGTAGTAGTTTATTTTTTATCATTCTAATTTCATGGTAAGTTATTTCTTCTTTTTGAAGGCATAACCCATTAACAGTTACTAACTTCAAATTCAAATGCCCTGTGGATCCTGGCTTGGGGGAAACTGTTTACAATTATGTCTCAACAGCCTCTTACCAAGTTCTTTATTTGGCCTCCGCCTTTTCCAGCTTGGTAATGTGAGTCACGGACTTTTAAAGCAGAACATTGTTTCCCAACGATGGTGGATCATTATGTCTGCCATTGTATATAATCAAGGTTCCCAACAAGCTTAGTTAGAGCCTCTCCATCTTCCAAGTTCACCTGCGTGCAGGAGAACTGAGTGACACGGGCTGTTGCTTGATTCACAGATGGCACTTTCTTGTGTCCTCACTTGGTATAAGAGGCAAACAACCTCCCTTGTGCATCAAAAATAAGGACATTAATCCTATTCACAAGGACTCCAACCACAAGATCTAGTTGTATAGCATGAAGACACACATAAGCCTGTACATGAAAGTAAGAAAACAAAATAAAACAAAAATTGGAAGTTCATGTGGGTTAAATAGGAAAAGGGACCTAAATGTCTTAGAAGCATGTACTGAAAGCAACCTGACACTCACACATCAAAATTTTCTTGGGCAACACTGTGTAGGATCTCCTAGTCCAACAGCACTCCAAGAAAGAGAGTCGACTACCCAACGATTCCCAGGGAATCTTCTGGTCTAGTACTCAGGGACCTTTCTGTCCAATGACATTGCACAATAAGAACACATAGCGAGGAATCTCAAACCAAAACTAAATCTCCAAGCAATATCAAGAAAGGATAGAGAAAATATACAAATAAAACCTCAGTCAAGACAGTCAGGGACTTGGCTTCCTTGTGTTTGACCCATCTATCAGATGTACTCCTTCATTACAATTTGCTTACTAATAATCTATCATCTAAACACTTTCTTTTTTTTTTTAATTGGAAGATATACAGAGAGGAGGAGAGAGAGAGAGGAAGATCTTCTGTCTGATGATTCACTCCCCACATGACAACATCGGCTGGAAATGAGCTGATCCAATGCCAGAAACCAGGAGTCTCTGTGCCTCTTCCGGATCACCCATATGGGTGCAGGGTTCTTGACTGCTTTCCCAGGCCACAAGCAGGGAACTTGATGGGAAGTGGAGCAGTTAGGATTAGAACCGGCACCCATATGGGATCCTGGCACATGCAAGGCAAGGACTTTCGCCATCTGAATATTTTCTTATGGGGGAGATAAGCACCACAATCCCAGCATTATGTGCAGTGCTTCCAGTAGTTCTGGTAACAAGATCATTTGTCAAAGTTCTGACTTCCAAATGCCATCAAAACATAAATCTAGACTGCAATACATGAATTTGGGGCAGAGGTAAAGAAACACTCAAATCCTATCATATAATGTGCTGAAAAATAATTGATACATATCCAGTTTACAGTCTAGCTTATAAAGAACTTGAAAGTCATCACTCAGATGTGCACAACAGGAAAAACCATGAAAAAAAATAAAAATTAACACATCCTCTTAGATCCATTAAAGTAAGTTCATGTGTCAGTATGCTTTGCACAAAACTGAAGAAATACATGGGTGAACTGGAGGCTTGCAGTTCTCCAGAAGAGAAAATAAAAATCAGAAAACAATTCTGTAGCCAATACCAGTAATTAACAAACTTCTAGGGTTCCAGTGTGCACAAGTTTAGGAAGTATAAACTCCAGGGAGGCCTAGTCTTGGGACATGGGACATACTTCTTTTCATTTTACCTCTAGTTGTCCTAAGTTGCTGTCACAAAAATCTTAGAAATGTTACTCTACACTCCAGCAAGAAGAGAGGATCCAAAGCACTTTGTTCTATTTAAGAAGGCCTCCTCTGAACGGCCCTTAACCAACTGAGCTTTTAGGAATCCTAAACAACCTGAGTTAAAGGTGGGATTCATCCCAGGCATGCAGGGATGGTTCAACATCTGCAAAACAATAAATGTGATGCATCACATCAACACATTAAAAAATAAAAACCATATGATCCTCTCAATAGATGTAGAGAAAGCATTTGATAAAATCCAACACCACTTCATTCTGAAAAACCCTAAACAAGACAAGCATAGAAGGAACATTCTACAACACAATCAAAGCAATTTACGAAAAACCCAGTGCCAGCAGCATACTAAATGGGGAAAGATTGAAAACCTTTCCACTAAAATCTGGAAAGCTCCTGTTCCCCTCACTCCACAGCCTGTGTGCCCCAGCTCCTCTTCCCCTCACTCCACAGCCTCTGTACTAGCTTTGACCCAAAAGAATCTTTTAGCTGCAGTGTGAAGAGCGACAGGATTGAGGGGGCGGCAGCAGAGTGGAGACTTTTCCTAGTTCACTGACCCACAGAAACAGTTTCTAGCAGACACAGAGGCACTATATAGAATAGCAGAGAACATGATAAATACACAAATAATACAGGGGAAAACAATGCCAAAATCTTTAATTCTTTAGCTTGCTAAATATATAAACTGAAATTTTGTTAGGTAGCATTCTAAATTTTTTGACAAGAAGAAAATGTAATATTTTTCTAAAGATTATAGATTATTCTACTTCCTTAGTCTGAGTCACTAAAGTTAATGATAATATTTACAATTTAGTCACATTAAAAAATACCACCATCATATTTTTGTAGTCTTAGAATACTCACTAAATACCATAAAAGAAAAGATAAATGTTGCTAATAAAAATGTTTGAACTGCAATAAACAGTGAAGACACAGAAACAATCCAGATGTTCATCGAAGGAAAAGCAAATAAAGAAATTGTGGTACATCTACTACTCTGTGGAATACTATTCAGCTATGAAAAGAATGAAATTCTAAAATGTGCAACCAAATGGTCTCAACTGGAGACTATTATGCTCAGTGAAATAAACCAATCCGAAAAGGACAAATGTCATATGTCCTTTCTGATATAAGACACCCTTCATGCAAAATACAAAACAAATTGGTACATAGGTAAACATGTACTTACATATATTCTTATAGATAAACTGTAGAATGGAGACTGGCATAATGGGAAGTGTGCATCTCGATTTCTGAATAAAAGGAGAACTCCCAATGAAACTGTTAAGTACACCCTAACAATTTAATACTAGATTTTCTACCACTGCTTATACTTACAATGCCATGATACATTTAAATAACAGAATGTTGGATTTGTGACTGTTGCTCAAGGGCTAAACTACTGCAGTAATTAGAAGGAAAACTGTGTGGGGAGGAGATGAAAAGGGAAAACTTCACACCTATTTTTATAATATTGTCTCTATTATTAATTTCCATTATTTTCCTTACCATTTTCCCCCCTTCACTGTTTAAGCACATAAAATACAATAGTATAGGCCCTGAGCAAGTGCTTCAAGGCAATGTAGGTACAGACAATGGCAGAAAATCTAGTATCATATTGTCAAAATTTAGTACCATATTTAACAGTTTCATTGGAAAAAAATTCTTATCAAATAATAAACTGAGAAAAATATTTCAAGCTTTATTATTTTTTAGCAGCAGCAGCATACCAAACACTGTGCTAAATGCTTTCCATATTACTTTATTTAATCTTCATACCTTTGAGGTAGATATTATAAATATTTTCAGATGAGGAAATCTAGACAGAGAAGTTGAATCATTTGCCTTAAATTACACAGTGGTGAAAATATAGGGCTAGGACCAAAAAGCTGGTGCCCTTTGTGGAAAAATAAACTTAGTAGGCAATTCACAAGAGAATCATGAACAATCACTATCCATAAAGGGAGATCCAACCTCCCTAGACATTAACAATACAGATTAATATAATGAGATTCTACTTTTCACCTCTCAAATTTGCAAAGACACTAAGAACAGCAACACTCACAGCTGGAAAAAAAGGGAGAGAATAACAGTCAGTGTATCCGTGGGTAAAAAATAGTGTACCGAGGCTGTGACAGTACATTGGTACAACTTTTCTAACAAGCTATACCATAGTGAAAGTCAGAAGTCTTAAAAATGGACAGGCCCATTAATTCTGATTCTCACTCATTTTATTTATTTATTCATGTGGCTAAATTGCCCCCTTCTTTCCTTTTGTTCATTGCCCTTCATTCTCAAACTATTTTCTTTGTTGTGTCAGACTTACTCCCTGAGTACTTTGAAAATGAGATACTGCTGTTGTACTGTAATCCTGTCATCCATCAGCTGCACAACAGTCTTACATAAATAAACGAAAAAGTTGAAATAATGAGATAAGACCAAGAAATATCAGGAAATATAGTCTATATTAAAGAAACATATATCTGTATAACAGATAATTTTATTCCTTCATTTGTAACAAAACTGACATAAAAGGTCTTTCCTGCATTAATCTTTGTGAACCGAAAAAGCAAAGTGAAATACTATCAGCCTTTGAATTGCCCTAACATGCTGTTAATTTAGCTAAGTATCCAAAAATAGATAAAGACATTTAAGATCAGGGGAGCTTGTACTCAAATTTGATCAAAGGTGAGAATATCATTTAAATTTAACAAAAATATTTGTAAAGCAAAAAGGCGAGGATTGTCAATGCCAAATTTAAGCCACAGAATGAATAACTCGTCTTAATATAGTGAACAAGAAATTTCTTTCTTATGCTCCCCTTCTTTACTGGATATTTGTTGCATAAAAAGGATACATATTAAGTATTTAAGAATGCATTTAACTCTATGATATGCAACAAAATACCTTTTTATCTCCAAAAGAAAAGTATAGCTAATGAGTTATACATTCTAATCACACCTGTGAACATATTTATCACTTAAGAGGACAAAAAAAATCCACTTTTAACAGAAGCATAGGCAAAGACCCTATAATCATTTATGTCTTCTTTACCAACTTACATTTTTGAGAATTATGTGATAGTAAAATCCTGCCTTACATTCTTTCCAATATCATGAGAGTTGTGAACAAATATTGTAAATGTGAAATACTATATTAGAAAGAATAATAAATCTAAGAAAAGTCACAAACTATAAGAAATACGGATGACTAAATAGCAGATAAAATTAAAAAGCTTTATATAATAATTCATTGTTACTATAACACTTTAGATTATTTTTTAAATAATTTTTAAGAAAAAGGAGGCATAGTGGGAAGCAGGTTAAGAGAGAAATTAAGACTGCTGAAGTTCTTATATTGATAAAAGAGAAAGAAAGCTGTAGATACAAATTGCCAGCATGAATAGAGAAATACAAGGACAGACATATTTCTTTAAAAGTTATAAATGGAATAAACTAATAAACAATGCATAAATTACCACAAGTTTCTTATAGAAGGAAAGATGTAACCAGCCCAACCAAAGGAAAGAAAAGGACTACAACAAAGCATAAGAAATAGAAAGGGCGGCAGAAACGATACTGAATATACTTGTTTTCACAAAAAAATAAGAAACTGTGATAGACTGAAGATCAATTCATTTGGCATTGATTTAAGCCACAGATTCACCACTTATGACCCAACATTATTTTCAAGCATATATAAGAATTCATTTATGTGTATTTCTATATGTAAATATACAACACATATAACAGATGATTTAAAATTCTGGCCCTAAAGAATTAATGGAACAATGACCAAGTTAGTTGTTTAAGTTTTGTTTTAAACTCAGACACAATCAAAAGAAGGTAATATGTTTTTTCCCTTGACTTCAAGTATATCTTTATATGTATGACCCTTTGGAAAATTATTTTTGTGAGACACATGATTAAGGATTTGCTTAAAATTTCTATCAAAAATCAATGCAAGTATTTATAGAAATGGTTTGTCAGTAGTTGTAGAAATTAAGTGCTGAAACAACGTAGGCGTGTGGTAGCAGTAATTCCCCTAAGCAGACATAATCCGAAAAAATGCATTCAATTTTTAAAGAACCACAATATTAGTTCACATAATTTGTTTTACTAGTTCGTATTTTTGCTTTGGTCTTATCCATTCTCCTTCTTCTTCCACCAAACAAAACCCATATCACTATCCTTGCAAAGACAGGCTGATGTGTTTGTTTAAGATGAATGGTATCTTTAGACAAAACAGACTTCCTTCCATTTGCCATTTTATGTAGTATTTACACATAACCTCAGGGAAGGAGAAAAATGAGGGATTAAAAAGACTTCCTCTAGGTAAATATGACAGAGACTGAATACACATCATTATCTCTGGATAAAAAAAGACAGAGCAACTAGAATCAATGGGCAAAACTCCAACATTAATACTCATACTTGCCACCCTATTTATGTGCATGAAAAACACAGTTAAACTTTCATTAAAATCACCGATTCACAAATGACTGGATTTTATATTTGTAAAATTAAAATATCCTAAGTTACATACTGACTTAAGTGTTGCTCTAATAAAAAAAAAATCTGGGATTTTTGTGCTAACCCTAAAAAATAATGTTTTAATGAGTTAAAATAGCATAAAAGCTATACTTCAGCTAAAATTTGTTTTTAATTTATGTTGTTTTGGCTAAAGAGCAGGCACAATTAGATAAGGTAAAATACAACTTCAAGTGGATTGTGAATGATATATTTTTCCTGTAATATTTTATGAGTTATAAATTTTAGAGTAGAAACTTAAGATAGCACTCATTAAAACAGAATGTGAAAATATGGCAATCATCTTCAGTCATTAATCATTTCATTTTTACTGGATTATTGTAAGTTATTTAAAACAGATTAAAACATTTTTCTAAACCATAGCTTTTCCCCTATATATAATCATCTTATTGACTCTTAGTGATGAATGCAGATAACATATCAATACAGCCACTTTCCTCTTTTAGTTACACAGAAACATGATGTATATAGTGCATATCACATGTAAAACAAATTACATAATTTGTAAACTATATTTAGGAAAAATTATGTCAGAGAGTAAAATCACTAAATCTAGCAGAAAGAAGAATAAAACAAGAAAGTAAACTCATACTAATCATTTTCTAAAAGTAAAACATGATGTCCTATTGGGTTTCAACAGAACAAAGTTTTGGGTTTTTTTTTTTCAGAAAACCATAAAAATACTATCTTATTAAAAAATGGTTGTAAAATAGAAATTAAGAATTTAAAATCTTGGGCTTTGTGTGATAGCCTAGTGGATAAGTCTTGCCTTGCATCCGCCAGGATCCCATATGGGTGCCAGTTCATATCCCGGCTGCTCCACTTCTCATCCAGCTCCCTTTCTGTGGCCTGGAAGACAGTGGAGGACAGCCCAAGGCCTTGCGACCCTGCACCCATGTGGGAGGCCAGGAAGGAGGAAGCTTTTGGCTCCTGACTTCCAACTGGTTTAACTACAGCTGTTACAATCACTTGGGGAGTGAACCAGCAGATGGATGATCTTTCTGTCTCTCCCAAATCTATGTAAATCTCTCTGTAAATCTGCCTTTCCAATAATAATAAAACAAATCTTTAAAAAAAGACTTTAAAATCTTAATTCATTCATGATTTTAAACATTTCTCCCAAAACCCACAGTCATGTATACTATACAATCAAGTCTATTATTGTAGAGCTGCATACTTTATTAAAAATAATTAGACTAACAATATATACTAACTTATATGACTTCCTTTTTCAGTGTTGTAAAAATATTCATTTGCCTCCAACCTTAGTGCCATCAGTATCACCAACATGAGTATAAGCACTAAATTAGTGTGAACAATAGCTAGTTGTTGAATTGACAGTTAAAATTCTGTAGTTAAACTGACTCTAGGAGCTGTGATTATTTTTCTCTGTGCATGTGTAGGCACACAAGTACAAAATCATCAAAATTTGTCACTGGCCTTGTTAAATGCAAAATAAACTGACAATACAGAGGGCTGATCTTTCATGCTTACTAATGATGTAACAATAACCTACCAAAAGAATGTATATATATGCTGAGAGTTATTTTTGCTAGATACTAAATTCTAAAACTATTTTCAACTAGCTTGTCCAAAGCAAGGCAAAAAGATTCATCTAAGTGTGTGATCACCAGTTTGTGGAATTGAACATGGGTTAATGAAACATCCACCTTAATGAAATGACATTCAATCACATGAGCATTTCATTTTTAATTCATGAAACATTTTAAAGATTTAATTTTTAAAATTTTTATTGGAAAGGCAGATTTACAGAGAGAAGGAGACACAGAAATAAAGATCTTCTGTCTGCTGGTTCACTCCCCAAGCAGCCACAATAGCCAGAGCTGAGCTGATCCAAAGCCAGGAACCACGACCTTCTTCCAGGATTCCCACATGGGTACAGGGTCCCAAAACTTTGGGCCATCCTCTACTGTTTTTCCTGGGCCACAGCAGGGAATAGATGGGAAGTGGAACAGCCAGGACACAAACCAGCACTTACATGGGATCCAGGCAGATGCAAGGATAGGATTTAGCCACTAAGCTATTGCGTCAAGCCTAACTCATCACATTTTTATCATTTTAATAAAATACAGTTCTATTATGCTACTTCTAGAGTTGATTAGATTTGTAAACATTAAGTACTTAACTTACATAAAATGAGTAACAATTTTAAGCAGAAAACTTTTTGGAAAAAATGACTATTTCAGCATGAATTTCAACAAATTTAAAATTTTGAGGGGAAAATTTTAAATTCTTTCAAATATATTAAGATTTTTCATAGAAAAGTGGGTATTATAAAAATATGTGTGGATTTCAAGTAAAGTCCAGGATTTAGATAATATCTCAAGGAAATGCTATCTAGAAACTAAATCATGATAGAAAATAACTTATTCCTAAATAGTAATACTAAACAGACATATGTTTAAAATTGAAAAAGATTCAAATACAATAAATATGAGTGAATTATTACAGATAACTCCAATGGATCATATTTGAATGAGTTTAAATTCCATTGTCATTTACATGATAAAAAATTGCTTAGAATACAATGCTGCAAAAAATTAACTTTAATGAAGTATTACAACAGAAATATATTTTAATTTAAAATATCTGGGTAAAACTCACAATTGATTGAAAGTGTACATTGGCTGGAGAAGTTTCAAGCTTATTAAGCTACTCATAGACTATAAATTTATCCTTGCATTGTTGTTTTATGTTGGTATGCTCTGGTTCAAAATATTTCTTCTGTTACTGAAATTTCTAGACTTACATTTTTTACCTCCTACATATGGCCTTCCACACAGAATGTAAATTATTTGGATACAAGGTAATTTATAGATATACCATGTGGAAGAAAATATTTTTGTAAATGGCAGACATTCTACATGTATACTGTTTTGAAAAGGGAAAATACAGTTCCATAGAAAATTGAGCATTATTTCATTTGTCATTCATTTGATCAACTTTTATTCAATAAACACTGTAAAATGCAATGTATAAAGAGATTAAATATGTTTTAGGATGCATCAAATATGTCTTATGTCGTTGAAATATACAGCTAGAATAAAAGCTCTGTAATTTGAAACATTTGAGTTCAAATTGACCATCTGGCCACTTACATTCTTAATTAAAGGATGGTATTTGGAGAGAGGAAGAAAGCAGTCACTACATTAATCTCATCAACCAAAATTTATGTGAATTTTTTCCATTTAGATTTAGTGTCCTGGGAAATCAGTGGAAACTCAAAAGGTCTAGTAAAATGCTGTTTTTTTATAGCATAATTCTATAATACAAAAGAAGAAAAAATCGTGACAAAACTGTCATTGTCATTGCAAATTATATAATTTAATATTTCAACTAGTAAATAATTGTTAACATATATGACACATTTATACTCGTTTCTTATTAAGTAAAATATTCTCATATTAGAGCAAGATACTAAAAATCTTAAGAAAATGTGGTAAAGCAAACTCATTCACATTTTGCAGTTGAAGGTATTTGAGCTCTATCCAGGAATGAGCAAGATAGGTCAACAAACACAAATAACTAAGTAATGTGTGCTCTGTTCCCCAAAGATAACTGATTCACTCTATTTTGATGGATATCTAACATAGAATCAATGTTTTCAATCCCTAATGAAACTATGGAGAACTGGATTGGATTGACTTCCACAGCACTATAACTCCAGAAACATTTTTACTAAATAGCTGTTGTATGTGAGGTCTTAATGTGGTAAGTCTGTTATTGCCATTATTGTCCCTCATCCTTTCCCCTTCCTGTAACTACAGCCTTTAAAATGAAAACTTGGCTATTGTTCTAACTGCAGCATAGAAAGGATACCTAATAAACAGTAACAAAATTTCTTATTAATTAAGCTATTTCCTACTACAACGAAGCCCAATGAAGCTATTTTTACATGAATGGCTCACCTGAGGGGATCTCCAAGTAGGATGCAGGTATCCAGCCCAGGTAACCATGTACTTCTGAAGTTACCTTAGAAGAGGAAGTCATGTGCAGAAAGTATTTTGGATATTCAATACCCTAAGCCCAGAAATAGTACATATCCCACAATGAGAAACTTGTCATATGCTCTACATAGCTGAACAGGACTCCAAAATGATAGTCTTTTTTAGAATACCCTTTCCCAGCAAGTACCCCATACTATGAAAGGGAAATATGAATCTTCTGTTACTTGTTAAGTATTTCTACCACAACTGAAGAACACAACAAAGATTCACAATCTAACAGAACTTTTATTTGTTGTATAATTATTCCATATAAGGTATCAAGGCTACATGAAAGTAAATGAGATATCACTCCTGCCTTCAAGAAATTCATGGACATGCAAAGCAGAAAAATCCACACCAGTAACTACAGAAGATGATAAATTCTGTGATAAATGTGTCATTAGGTACAGTGTTTACCCTGGGAAAGCAATGACTGGCTACAAAATTTCAGGTAAGACTACACTTTTAGAGGCTGGCAAAGTGGCAGAGCTGGTGAAGTTGTACCTTTAGATGCTGGCATCCAAAACGAGCACTAATTCCACTTCAGATCTAGCTCACTGCTATCACATGGGGGAAGGCAAGATGACTCACGTGATCTGGCCCCCTTCCACTCTCACAGAGGACTCAGATAAAAGTCCAGGCTCTTGGCTTCTGCCTGGTCCAGCACCACTAATTCCATTATAGCCTTTTATGCAATGGAAGAAGATTCTCAGTGAGTAGAAGATTCTCTTTCTCTCTCCCTCTCCCCAAAATCTGCCTTTCAAACAAATAAATCCTTTAAAAAAAAAACTATACTTAATATTTAAGAAAGGTAGTAATGTTTGAGGTGGGTATTAAAGGATAAATAGATTCTTCTCGAACAGACCAAGGGAAAGGAGAGCATCTTAAGTGGAGTTCACTTCCATGAGCACTGCTTCTAATAGTCTCTACAAGGAAACAAGCACAAAACCATGAACCAAGCAATTTGGCTAACACCAGAATACAGGGAGAATGTGGCACTGACAGCACTGGAGTGGTGATATCTCAAGAGGCAGTATTCAGGTAAAAACACACTAAATGAGACTACCTTTCTTCAAATTATTTGTCAGGTAAAACAGAAACCAAATAAATAATGATCTGGAGGATGTATTATAAAGAATCTGACTGACCTACTAAATGTACTTCAAATATTTCACATGACAAAAAATATGGTTTTAAAATCACTTTCAGAAAAATCAGAAACATTAAGTATATATTAGGCTGAAAATAAAACTTTTTAATAAATACTGAATAACAGATTTACTAAAAAAGCAGGAAGGTCATGGTTTTTTGACCACCAACAAGCGAAAATGAAAATTATTAACAAAAGTATAAAATAGAAAATTTGGAAATTTAAAGATGTTCCTAAATAATTATTGTATCCAAAAGAAAATAGTTGAAAAAACTTTCAACTATTTAAACTAGAATATAAAACTTCTACAATTGAGCTAAAGCTTCAAAGAAGGAAATTCAGAGCTTTAAAAATGCTCTCATTAAAAAAAAATAGTACAAAATTTAGGTATGTGACATAATTGTACATATGAAATCCAGGAAAACTAATTGGAAATTATTGGGAAAACCAGCTTTCACCTAAATCTATCAAATTCAAACTTCAGCACACAGCTACTATGTCTTACTGCTTCCTGATTTTAAATTCATTTATAAACGGAGATGAAAATCTATATCTGCTCTACTTATCTCAGCAAATCAAATAAGATTGGTATAGAGAATGCTGGCTGATTTTTCAAGCCAACTTAGGATTCTGTAAATTAAGTCAATAAATAAAGCCAAAGAAGAGAACAATAAAACATAAACATTAGTCATTGTTCTCTAAGCTAATCTCTTTTAATTACAGTCAAATGTGAAATGTCAGTCCTTATTGAAAACTATAGAAAAACTACGCATCAAACATCGACATTAATAAGCTGTTCTCTTAAAAGTCACAGTGGAAAACATCTTGAGATGGCTAAAAGAAGGAGAGATGAATCTGCTTAAACCTAAAATCTATCAGCTTATGCTTAAATATCAAGACTTCTTTAACTTGCCCTCTGGGTCTCAGGTGAGCCTTTTTAGGTCCCCTCCATTAAATATGCAGAGAAATCCATGTGCATTTGTATAATGAATCAATTGATGTAAGATTCCACAGGAGAAGGAATTGTATGCACCCTGTTCACAGCTCTAATGTAAAAATCTGATACATACTACATCCAATAAATACGTGTTGGATGAATCAATGTGTGAGTAGACAACATAATTCTGTTCTTCTTCTACTAAAGAATTATACTCAATACAGATTCCAAAATTGATAGGTAGGTATTTAATTTTTATTTTCTTGTTTATTATTATGATACTCTTAAAAATAAGAAATTAAAAATGATAAAGTTGAACGGCAGGGCTAAAAAAAATTGTCAATACAGTCCTACACTTGTAAGAACTGAAAACATTTTGATTATTGATATTTCTTGAGAAAGGTTTTTACTGCTAGACAAATTGTCTCATTTGCTAGTAAGCTTTCAAAACTAGTTCTACTACATTCAAATTCCTCATTTCCTTTCATAGTGATTACTCTAACAGGCTACTCTATTTTTTGCAGCCTTTATGTTTTTGCCTCAAGCTTTAACTGATTATATTCTTTGATTTCCTTACTCTGGTGTAGATTCCTTTCAAACTACAGATCCTAAAAGCGATACTAGCTGGTTTTTGTTCCCTAGAGTGTTTTTTTTTCTCCTACCCTTCAGGATAATTATATTCTGTTGTGCCTTTTATTATCGTTGTCTTTTAGGATCTCCTAACCTTCTACACTCTTGGGTTTTATTTAATAGTGAGCTCCCTCCTCAACTCTCCACACTAAACCATGCTCATTAGGGTTCTTAATCCTCCATAATTTGCTTTCATGAAATCTTATACCTTTGAGTTGCTGTATTCTGAGTCCATTTCCTCAGTATAGCAATTCCAACCAGCCCAGAATCAACAAGCACTAAACATAAGCTCATTCACTTTCTCAGCCAACATGACTCTACGAAAAAAAAAAAAAATCTTTGTTTTGAAAGTTTATGGAGCATGAAGCCATACCATTTATGTTGGTACTTCATTTTCTCACCCAAACATTGCCTGAGAAGGTTAGATCACAGAATTAGTCCATCAGCAGTCCGTAACATGCAGTTATTAACTTGTAAGTATCAGGTTCTTCTTGGTCAGAAAGCTATTCTACTTTAATAGAACAGAAATAACAATATCCTGATGTTATATTGGTGACTAGTGAATTCCAAAGAATCTTTGTCTTATCCCCAGAATTCAGAAGAGGAGAAAAACATCTTTTTTCAGTTAAACTGCCAGAGGTTTGCTTTTCCAAATGGGTTGTTTTTGAAAGATGTATACATTCTTGAAACTGGACTACAGAGCCAACTCTGGATCTTTTCAACAGCTCATCCTCTGCTTTTTCTTTCAGTCTCCTCATTACTAGCACCTTGGCTAGTATGTACCTTGGAAGGGCCAAGAAAGCATATACTGTGGTATTTTATTAACTTCCTGGGAAAGTTGCTTTGAATTAAAAAAAAAAAATCTCAGTAGTGGGTTGAAAGAGTTAACAAAATTTCCAAAGGTGCCTCCCCTATTCAAGAAAAGTTTACACTTCAACTCTGTGCATGTTAACTTGCGATCCTCCCCATCTAGATGATAGAAAGCAAAGCCAGTAAGTTCTTTATTTAATTGGTTTGTATCCACACACTGACCTCCAGGGCTCTGTTTATATAGCCTATCATGCAATATGCTCCACAGTTCTCTGCCTCTTTCAAAAGCATGTTTCTCCTGAGATTTGATATATGGCTTTCATGTTTAATCACTACATTAAACTCAATGCTCTGCTTCCTCCAGCATCAACTAACTTCCCTCCTTGGGAGGTGGGGAGAGGAGCACAGCCTCTTGCTACTTCTGAACATAAAAGGAAGTCTGTTTTACTCTATTAGTAAAATCACCAACTCCACATGATCCTAGGCAAGCAACATTATTAGTACTTCAACTAGGAAATGGTGTTAAAACGCAAAACTTAAATCTCCCTTAGAATGAAAGTATGCTGACTGCTCTCAATTGGCAAAGTCAAAAACCTCACATGACTGAGTTATGAATCAATGGAAAAGGCCTTAACCAGTACCTAATTTAGCACATAGACACCACAACTATGGAAGCCAAGGTTTTAACCAAATTAATCTTGAGGACGGAACATTCCTGGGGTTCTCAGATTAGAATTAATTCACTGCCTCTGCATCATAGCTGTAAGTTTTCTTAACCACAGAATTCACCAAAAATAGAACTTTCAGTCTCTTCCTTTGAAGGTAGACACGGAAATGCCATGATCTTTTACATAATAATTTCTATGTGATGCAAATTTCTTGGATGAAAACCTGAAAAAAACACTCTTTTTCAATAATTCAAGAAAATCTATAATTTTCAGGTTTTAAAAAATCTTCTGAAATGTAAGTATCTTACTTTAAAACATATCAAGCAATAAAAAATAAGTATGGCAAATCATTAACAATAAAATGTAGGTGACAGCTACATAAGTATTCATTGTACTATAGTTTAATATGCAGTTGGAATTTTTATCATAAACTTTTTTAACTTTAAAAAAATGAAGTTTTTATGAATCTGCTTTCACAGTGGAAGAACTGACACTATGCTGGTTAAAAAATTTAAATCACTTTCATTGCAAGCAAGCATATATGCTTGCAATGAAAGAATCTCAACTGAACTTGAACTGTGGTAATGCAACAAAGTGGAGGAATCCACCATGTGGGGAGGGTTGAGAGAGGGGTGCAGGAAATTCCAGTACTTATAAAACTGTGTCACATAATACAATGCAATTGATTAAAAAAAATTTAAATAAAATTAATTTTAAATCACTTTCTAAATTAATTATTTATAATATCTTCAACAGCTGAAATTTTTATCGCATGTTGGAAATGAGAACTTCCTATTTTCCCAAATATTACTCCACAGACTGAAACTTATTTATACAAGCTGTGGATGTTGTTGCATATAATATTCATAGCTGTGTACTTTTCTCAAAAACTATGTGTATATACATATATATGTATATGACACATGTACATATTTTAATGTTGAAATCCTTTTTTATGGCTAGTAATTGACCATGGTATTTATTTTTTAAGGTTTCTATTTTCTTAGCATCATCCTTCATTTTAAAATCTTACTGTGTCACAGCTATATACAACATTAACCAGAGCTAGGTTACTTTCATTTGATGAACAATAGAAAATCTGAACCCATTAGAAAAATACATTTAATTATTCCAATATGCTCTTATTTCTAACCAAAATTTGCATGATTCAGAATTCTAACAAATACATTTTTAGCTTCTTTTGTCATTATTTCTTCATTGAAAAGTCAGCTAAAACAGTTTACAAAAATTACCTATTTCTTAATATTATACCATCTGAATTCTTCTCACAGTATAGATATATTCAAAGTAAAAAGGATAAACTTTTAATCAATATTCTGCAAAAGACAATTATGTACAAAACTTTGTAGTTTTCAAAGACATGTATATGTTGCTTGTGATGAACACTTTAAAAATTAAAACTTGAGAAAATAAAAGTCTTATACAAAAATCTTTGGTCATGAAAGAGGTGGGCCTATACAGATGTCATAATTATTTTCATGATTAACACTAACCTTCAGTACTGTAATTTAGCAGCACACTTTAGTCTGAATTTAAAAGTTTATCACAAATTATCTATATTTCACAACAGAGGCCTATTGTTTCAGTTCTGTACTCTATTTTCAGGTTTACCTTTAAAATGAACCTAGTATAAGTTTTCATTTTTAGAAGTTATATTCTAGAAACCTGTAGCCTAAAATAAAAAATGGCTTCATTTTTTTAAACAGAATTAAATCAGACTGTAATAAAGAAGGTTCTTAATATGTTGAAAATTGATTGGCAGAGATGAAGACATGTAATTTATGTAAAATCAAATTATCTCTATTACTCATTATATTTTTGTGCCTAAAGATTCTATTTAAAAATGTCAGACTTTCCACTACATTGAGTCACCTTCTGGAAGTCCACAGAAGAATTGGTCAACGCAATACCATCCGCATTCAGTTTTTATTAATTCATACAGTTCATACAAAGTGTTTGCCTTATGTGGTCACGAGTAAAAGCAACTCAGAAGCCATGCAACACACTGAGTAGAGAGATTTCTGGAGGTATGGTGTTCAGACTAGGTGATTTCCTCACCCACATCTACAGACTTCATGGTTAGAAGGCCTCCATGAACCGGATGAAATACAATGAAAGAAAGGCAAAGCGTATGAGGCAGAAAAGCACAGTGGCTCCTTGACACCACCATCAAAAATAATTTACCACACTTGGTTGCTTTGTGAACATGATAACGAAAACATCTTAAAGTTAAAATACAGTCTAGCACAAAGTAGAGTAATAATGTTATTTTTTAAATTCAACAAGCTATATATTTTTGGCAAATTATTTTCTTCAGGAATTAAAAACAAATGTTTATTTATCTACTAACAATCCATCACAGGGTGTAAATTCCTTTCAACTCAAAAAGAGGTAATTTTTGTGCCTTTATATACCTAAAACTTCAGCAAGTAACATAAAAGCATGGTCAAATCTGTAAATTACATTACATTCAACTTTAGTAAAAAAAAGAAAGAAAGAAAGAAAAGAAAAATCAAATGAGGCTGAAAAAAATGTAAATTCCACTCATTGTAACACAATAATGGCTTGAGGTGCCCTCAATTTTCTATCACCCCTTGCAGGTACAAAGCATTTAATGCCGACTGCAGAGCTGGGAAGGATCCCCAATGATTCAAAGCAGCCATAGCTCTGTTTGGAGGTGGGGCTCCTGCTCTGAAGAGACTTCCCAGCCTGTTTAAAATCAAAATGGTTCGTGTTCGGATGAATCACTCCTCAGAGATTGACGTAAGTAAAATATTAGAATAACATTATTAATATAAACATACCTGAGCCAGAGTCATACTTGGTTTCTGAGCTGAAAAGCAAAAAAAAAAAAAAAAAGTAAATAAATAAATACAAAAGCTGTCCGCAATAATTATTTTGTGGGTTGAGGAGGATATAATAATTATAGATTTTAGTATATTGACTAAGAAATAAAATAGATTTCTAAAATATAAACATATACCTATTTTGACTACTTCAAAAGCATGCATTATCCAAGGGCCCCTAAATATAAATATCATATTAAGATACATGCAGTATGAAAAAGATATTTAGTTTTAAAGCTTGTCTTGGAGAGACAGTAATTTATTCTCTCTAAAAGTACCCAATCTTTACAGAGTAACTTTCTTCAGTAATATAATGCAATAAAATTTTATAATAATGCTTTTTATTTTTAAAGATATTCAATTACTCAAAATCAACTAATTTTTCACTAAGTTCTTAGCACACAGCAAATGAACCTATTCACCTCATACATCTAATAAGCAGGAGAGAAAGTCTGGGGTCTTTGTGGGAACATTATGTTTCAGATATATGTTAATACTGGTTGTAAATTCAAAAGCCTTTGAAGCTCTCTGTTCGGCTGTGGGAAAACTTCTGTTGGGTAATTACTTTCAAGATGCGGCTGATGTGCTGTCAAGCAGAATTAACCCTGTGACTAGGCCTATCTACACAAGCTACTATAAGACAGCATTGTCTATATCTAGCTCTCAACCCAATTAGTAGGCATGCTCCAGTTGGATTTATATCACACATTAACAATCAATAGTATATATGTTCACAGCTGCCACAGCGAGAGACAAGAAGCAACCAGCAGGAGTCCTGTTAAGGGATGTTACATTGACAGAGAAGATTTTTTCCCCTTGGGGGAAATGTAGTTAACTAAGTGGGAAAGGAAATTTCTTTGAGAGTATGCCAGGATACCAAAGCACATTTGGAAGCAGTGGCTTTCTTTCACTAAATTAATTTCAAGAAGTCATCAAAGGTGCAACGGTGGGACAACCAAGGTTCCTTGGTCATGAGTATTCATATTCTCAAGCATTCATGCCCCCCCCCAAAAAAAAGCCTCACCTCATGCTGTAAGTAAATAATTGCATGTACAGACATGCAGACACACACACACACACAATTATTGCTGTCACAGTTACGAATAATCACCACTTGGAAATCTGGGTTCACCATTCCCCAAGCCTTGGTCCCACCACTATCTTCAATCTTTCCCATTCATGTCCCTAGTTCCTACTTGAACCCTTCTTTACCTTTCATCCTGACCCTGCTTCCTTTGTCCCCCTTTGTGTTTCTGTATTACTGAACATACCCCCAGTGACACCCAGCACACACTATCCAGCTCATTTCCTTCTCCACTTCCACCATGACAATGCCACGTTAGAGCATTTAGCTGCCCAGATGAGACTCTGGTTGGGATGCCCACATCTAACATAGCAATGGCTGGGCTTTTCAGAACTTCTTCCAAACCTTCATTTTGGTGTTGCCTGGGAAGCGACAGGTGATGGTTCAAATGATTGTGCCCACACCTTGTTAACCACTATACCCACTAGCATCTATGAAATGCTGCCTGGTGCTCCTGCTCAAATAAATGCCTGCTCTCGGAAACTTCCACATCTGCACTTGACCTTTCTCTGTTGCACCTTAACAAAATGGTTGTTCTTCCTTTTCCTTCCCTCCACCCCTGTTCTAAATGAACTCTCATCTTCCCTGGATTTACCAATCACTCCTTCTCTCTATTGTGTCTTCTGCTGTCGATGGCATCCTCTTCTCTACAGCATCTAACTACTCCAGAAATTTCTGTAAAAACCATTATCTTAAATTGGTGCTTTCTTTGTTATCTTTTCTGTTATCTATGGCTTTATAACCAAATTTACTAAGAGGATGGATTATATACTATATTTTGTATCTTGCTTTACTGATCTTCCAGCATATTCACTGCTTGAACAATTACAGTGAGTCCTTGCTAAGGGTTACTAATGAGTTTTTTTTTTCATCTATGAGTCAGTGAGGAATTTAATAAGAGAAAAGAAACTATTTTTGAAGAAATGAAAATAAAAATAGAAATATTAAAACCCATGAGTTGCAGAAAAATAGTATTCAAGGGGACACTGGTCTTATGTTTTGCTTGAAGGTTGCCTTATATCAGAGAGAACATACTAGATATTTGTCCTTTATGGATTGACTTATTTCACTTGAGCATAAGGTCTCTATGGGACCATTTGGTTGCACACGGTAGAACTGCATTCTTTTTAAGGGCTGAGCAGTATTCCATGGAGTAGATGTACCACAGGGTTTGTGGGGTTTTTTTTGTTGTTGTTTTTGTTTTTGTTTTTTTTGCATTGCTTTTTTTCTCCATTTCTTAATTTATTACTATCATTTTATGATACAGTTTCATAGACCCTGGGATTTCCTTCACCATCTTCCCATATCCCACCCCCCACACCACACACACACATACACTGAGTTCTCCCATATCATTATAACAGAATAAATAGTCTTAATAAACAGTTATAAGTCCATCATTGTGGGCATGGACAATGGCAGAGATCCAGAATTCCATTGTCAAGACAGATCAAACAGTTTCACTGGGAGTCCATCCTTGATCCCAAAGTAGAGATGCACACTGCACTATATCCTCACATCTAGATATGACAGTCTCCACTACACAGTCACTATAAATCCCCCAAGTGAAAAGCCACACAAATCAACAAGGAGAAAAAATTATTTACAATGCCATGAAATTAAGCAATATGCCACTGAATGACTAATATGTCAATGAAGAAATGAAAAAGAAAAGCAATAATGTTTTTGAAGAAAATGATGTTACTGTATGTTCTATGGGTATTTGAAGAATTTAATGAGGAAAAAAAGTGTTTTGAAGGAATGAAACTAAAAACAAAAAATGTCAAACCCATGAGATACAGTTTCTACTGATTTTTGTTAGTGAGATGTGTCTCCTATAGGCAACAAATAGATGGGCTTTCTGTTTTTAATCCAGTCTACTAATCTATGATGTTTGATTGATGGGTTTAAGCCATTTACATTCAGGGTTAACGTGAATAGGGGGTAATTTGGTCCTATCATTTAGCAATGGGTTGTTTATTGATTTAATATTCTCTTGTTACTTTATGGGATGTTCCTCATGTTTGCCTTTGGTTTTGGTGGGTACTATTCCTTTTCTCTGTCAAAAGAACATCTTTTAGTATCATTTGTAGTGAAGGTTTCGAAGAGGCATATTCTTTGAACTTTTCTTTACTGTGGAAGAATTTTATTTCATTTTCAAAGACAAAGGAAAGCTTTGCTGGGTATGTTATCCTAAGCCAACAATTTTTTTTCTTTTAGAAGCTGAAATATGTTGCTCCATTCTCTTCTGGCCTGTAGTTTCCTGTGAGAAATCTCCTGTGAATTTAATTGGCATTCCTCTATATGTCAATAGATCTTTTTTTCACATACACATAAGGATCTTTTCTTTGTTTAATTAATGAGAGCCTGATTATCATGTGTCATGTTGAAGATCACTTTTAGTCAACCCTGTTGTAAGTTGTGTGCCCCTCCTGTAATCTGTTTTCCAATTCTTTCTCCAGATTTGGGAAACTTCATTATTTCATTAAATATATTTGTCAACCCAACTTCTCTTTATGCACTTTCTGGGACTCCCATAACTCTTACATTTGGCCTTTTACTAGTGTCTTTCAATTCTTTTTTTTTTTTTAGCTTGACCCAGCTCTGCTTCCAGCTTTTTGTTTGTTTCATCATGGTGACAAGAAATATCTTCCAATTCTGAGATTCTTTCTTCTGCCTCCTTCATGCTATTGAGACTTTTCACTGAATTTTTAATTTGCTCTATTGCATACTTAATTTCCCTTGTTTCAGTATTGCTATTTCCTGTGTGACAAACTCCTTAAATTCCTTAAATTCCTTTATATGCTCCATAATGACTTTTCCAAATTCTGTATTCCCCTTTTTCAGAATGTATTCTTCAGTTAACTCTGAGCTTAGCAAAGGCTTTTGCTCCTTTGCAGGGCATTCTTCAGTAATATTTACTGCACCTCTGTCTCTGCGTTTGCTCTTGCTTATTGCACTTCTAGTTAGCACTTCTAGTTAACCTGTAGGGCAGGTTTCTAAGCTGTGCCACCCACAGTTCTGCAATTTGATTTTACTTATTGTGGTTGGTACACAATTCTTTGTTTGCAGTCACTTGTGCCACTCACTCCAGCAAGTTTAAGATATGGGCTCTTACATTAAACTTCTACCATGACCTGCTATCCTCTGCTGCTTTCCCAGGTCATAAACAGAGAATTGGATGAGAAGTGGAGCAGCTGGGACATGAAACAGCAGCACCCATATGGGATGCTGGCAGAGGATTGACCAGTTGAGCCATCACACCGGCTCTTCTCTGGGTTTTATATGGCTGCCCAAGCAGGACTATCTTTTTCTCCCATCTTCCTTGTATGTAATTAGTTGTGAACATGTGGTTAAGTTCCCACCAAAAGGATGCAAGCAAAAAGTACCATTCCTAATGTGTGGGCCATGTCCTTAACAGGGAGGACTGCACCTGTTCCCTTCTTTCTGTTTCCTTCCCACAACCCAGATGGTGGATAGGACATAGATCCTGGGAAAAATTGATGTTAGCACAGTAAAGGTAGAGTCCATAGAGTTGCTCTGTCAATTCCAAAACTGTTAGCTTCTGTAGGCCAGGATTATTTTGAAGATTTGTTAGAGTATTGAAGATGCATTCTGAAAGCAGCATTACCACATTTAAAGTTTTAATTAAAACCTGTAAAATTAACTTGCAATTGAAGTTTCTGTGACTTTTAAATCAGAAAATGCACAAAGCAGAATTCAAATATCATTTATATATTGTAAATAATTTAAAATGTACAATACATGCATCTTTTGATATCAGAGTTGCAGATTTTTACCAAAAAAATCAGTTCTGTCCTTTGGTTAGAGTTGTACATTTGGGAATATTAAACTACTTCTGTCGGCTGACATGATATCCTAGTGTTCATGAAATATGAAAGTTGTTTATAATGAAGTACAAAGACATTTTGATGTTATTACCTCCCAGGAGGAACTCACAAAGCCTGAGAAAGAATTGCTTTTTACTTAACAATTGCAGCACAAATTTTAAATACAAATAAATTGTATAAGTATGAATTATAGGTTAATGAAATCAGCATTCCAGATTTCAGATAGTAGGTAGAGAAGCAGATGGTACCATTCTTTCTACTTTTAAATTATGTCAGCCAAGGTTTCTAAATGGAGAAAATTAGTAGAGGGCAAAAGTAGGAGTGACAGACTGATTTCTACCTGATGGTATGTAATATATGTCAACGCAAAAGCAAGGATCCAAGGACTTTCTGGCACAGTTCATGTCAAATAATCAGTTCTGTTGTCCCTATGAAGTATGGAAAGATCAGGTTTTCAAGATCCTATTTGTAAGTCTAAGAATTTCTTCTTACCCTCAGAAGTAACTCAAAGGTGTTCATCCAGACCGGAAACCACATAACACAATATGCTTCCTTTGCTCAGAAAGGTTCCCCTTCCTCTCCCCATTCTAGCAAACTTTTACCCCCACCCCGATATTCCTAACTCAAAAAAAACTGTCCACAAGGACTTGAGCAGCAATTCTTTGAATTCTAGTGACCAGACTAGATTAAAGCTCCCCAAATTTCAAAATACCAGTCATTCCTTTGCACTCATTCAAGTCAAAATTCTACACTTGTTCATGTAGCTATTTGATCATTTGATTTTATGGAGTCAAATAATAGTAACAAACACACTTGCCTAACAACCAGTATTTCTTTCCCTCAATTACAGAGCCCCAATTTTAGAGGTTGCTAGAAATACATACACCGGGGCCAGTCATTGTTATCAATTGGTCAGTATCCTATACAAGAATGAGCACTTAACCAGGTTCTGAGCAGTGAGGGGAAGTCTGCTGGTGATAATTCTGGGAAAGCTTTCCTTGATTAACAGGAAAGGGAATATTTAGGAAGAAGGCCATTTTTTTCCCTCTGTTTCTACTCTCTGCCTCATTTCTGTTTGAAATTACCATGCAAAGATTTACCACTTACAACTACTGCGGCAATTTTGAACTTCTGAGAGGAAAGCCAGAACAATTACAGAAATTTCATTGCTGCTACCATTTCATTGCCAACCCAGCCTTGACAGAGTTCTCCCTAAATTGTTTATGCTAGTCTGGTTGTCATTACATTTTTTGCTTGTTTGTTTATTTCTGTCACATTGACTAAAGATACTCTAACTGCTATTGCAATCATAGCAATGAAAAGTTATAAGCTTTTCTACTGTTTTTTTTAAACATTAAATCTATATTCAGATTAGCATTTTTTAAAAATTTATTTATTTCTATTGGCAAGGCAGATATACAGAGAGGAGGAGAGACAGAGAGGAAGATCTTTCATCTGATGGCTCACTCCCCCAGCGGCCGCAACAGCTGGAGCTACACCAAACCAAAGCCAGGAACCTGGAGCTTCTTCCAGGTCTCCCACATGGGTGCAGGGTCCCAAAGCTTTGGGCTTCCTCGACTACTTTCCCAGGCCACAAACAGGGAACTGGTTGGGAAGTGGAGCTGTCGGGATTAGAACCAGCACCCATATGGGATCCCAGTGAGTTCAAGGCGAGGACCTTAACTGTTATGCTACCATGCTGGGCCCTGTTTGTCTACTTTCTATGTTTAAAACTTAGGCCTGGAGCCCAGCGCTGTGGTCTAGTGGCTAAGTCCTCACTTGTGGCCTGGAAAAGCAGTCGAGGACAGCCCAAGACCTTGGGACCCTGTACCCACAGAGGAGACACATAAAAAGCTCCGGGCTCCTGGCTTCAGATCACCTCAGCTCCAGCCATTGTGGTCACTTGGGAAGTGAATCACTGGACGGAAGATCTTCCTCTTAGTCTCTCCTCCTCTCTGTATATCTTGCCTTTCTAATAAAAATAAATAAATCTTAAAAAAAAAAAAAAAACTTGTGCCTGGGCTGGGATTGTGGCCCAGCTAGTTGGACTGCCACCTGTGATGCTGGCATCCCATGTGGGTGCATGTTCAAATCCTTGCTGCTCCACTTCCAATCCAGCTCTCTGCTGGTGCACCTGGAGAAGCAGTGGGAAGATGGACCAAGCACATGGGTCCTTGTCAGCAACATGGAACGCCCAAATGGAGGTCCAAGTTTCTGGCTTTGGCTAAACTCAGCTCTACCCATTGCAGTCATTTGAGCCATGAACTAAAAGATGGAAGACTTTTCTCTCTGTCACTCTCTCTCTTTATGTCACTTTGCCTTTTAAATAAATAATAAATCTTGTTTTGAAAAATACACAGAAAGAAAGCACATGATTTATATATATATATATGTATATATATATATATATTAGCTGTAGTAACAATAAAAAAAAACTGATAAAAAGACGCCATGAAAACATGTCCATGACCCTCATGTCAGGATACCCATGAGCAAAATAGCAACATTAACTCAGCCAAGCCAGTTGGGGGGGGGGGGGAGAATCCCAGAGTCTATGAAACTGTACCATAAAATAAAATTTAAGAATTAAATATAGAACTTCAGAATTTTTACAACTGGAAGTAAAATTTAGTAAAACCACATGAAACAATTACAACTACTATGTTGAATCATATATTTTAACAAAATATTCTACTATGTATCATTTTTCCTTTCATGTGAAAAATCAAGATTTATGGTTACTTAACTAATAAATATTACTAAATCAAAATAGGCCAAAACCTCAAAATTTGCTGATACTAAAAAAGAATAAATCATGCTTAGAGAAGAAATATAAATTCATTGCAAAATATTATCTTAAAAAATTGTGATGTCAAAAGTGACTCAAAGAAACTAAGAGAAAGCTATATAAAAATAAATTTGGAATACTTGTGCCACATTCATTTTTAAGAGATATTTTCTGAACCTCTGGGAATGTACCTCTACATAATTCACTAGAGGCACACGGCATCATTCGCTCCGAGGTGACGATGGTGGGAAAGACAGCCACGAGAGACAGAAGCCAGTGTTAAGTCCCAGCACTTGCACCTTACATGCTAAAGGACTTCAGGGAAGTTTGCACTTGAAATCTCAATTCTACTACTTACTAAATAAATACAATAATAAAATTATACCTTGGCACAATATAGATTAAATGAAGTCAAACTAGAGTGTCAGGTCCCTGGCACATATCAGAAGTTGAATCAAAGGTGGGTTTTTATCTAACCAATATAAAGTACAGGTTTTCTTATTTTGCTACAAGTAAAATTAGCAACATTTTAGCTGTATAGAAAACAGCATTATATTATTTTTTTAAAAAAAACTGATATTCTGACATTACTCTGACTGCTGCTGCCTCATACAAACTGTCCTTTGTAGAGATAAGAAATTTAAGGTTTTTCCTGCACTTCCTAAGATTGAAGAAAAGGAGAAATACAAGGAACAAAGGAAAAAGTGTAGATAATGCTGGGGAAAAAATAATTCTTAAGGTCATTTTCATATCCAAGGTTCTATAATTCTCTAGACTATATTGATATAAACCTGCTCTGAATTACAACATCATTTTCTGCCTGTAAAATTTGTTTCTTTTTAAATAACTTAATGTTTTTTCACACATCTCCTGAGGAAATACTTTTTCCTCCATCTATTGAGAGTGAATTCAAGATGCTAAACCCAACAGTGTTAATGAGAATAGAACATATCTATCTTAAATAGGCTGATATTCTAATACCTAAGAATGTAATTGCACTTGGCAATAACGTGCCTAAAGAGCGATTATATTGAAATAAGGTCATTTGGATGGAATCTAATCCAATAAATGGTGTTCCTTCTTAGAAAACGAAGACACAAGCATGCACAAAGAAAAGATCACATGATGACTCGGGGGGGAAAAAATCTACCTACATATTAATGAAAAGACCCCAGAAAACATAAGACCGATTAACATTTTGATCATGGTTTTCTAACTTATAAGATTCTAAAACAAGACTCTATCGTGTTCTGTAGTCCTTGGCACATTAACGTGCAGGTCCTAGCAAACTAATACAGTTCACTGCTTCTAACAGATGGATATTTAGCCCTCTCAGATCTGGAATAAAAGCTAACAACCTAAAAATTAGCTGGAAATAAACAATATCATCTACCCTCCTGAATACTTTATAACATTTAAGAGACAAAACATGCTTGACTTTCCTATTCTCTATTGTCTCCATTCCCAATCATATCCCACCAAACTGCCACCTGCACTTTGGCCAGTGGGCTGCTACTTTTGAAGATTGTCAGACACCACCAGCAGGCATGTCTTAAAATTATCATGTCTCTTCTGATAAAGTTCAGCTTGGGAGAGACAGACATCCAGACTCAATTCAAACCATCTCAGCCAACCCGTGGAAGAAGACCCAGACCTAAGAGCATGGTTGAACCAGTAGACGTCCTCTGTACTGCAAGCTAACAGTACAGATGCTGTGAACTAACAGATGCTTCATTGATAGAAGAGCTATAATGCCCTCCAACCCACGCACAGTACAATAAAGCACTCACATGTAACACACAAACCAATTTTTTCTGCTTTGCCCCTTCAATCTTATGTCCCCATGAAAAAAACACTGCCACATTGTGCAATGTGACACATGTATTTTTTGCTCCTCTTATCATACATATATTCAAAGTGTATTTTATAATAAGAAAGCATATAATTGTTGTTTTTAAAAGAGAGAGAGATGGTTTTGACCTAATTTGGGGACCAAAAAAAAAAAAAAGCTAGTACTAACACTTGCTTTCTACACCCAAACTAATGATTCTGTGCAATTATCCAAATTATATCAGACAACTGGAAAGCACAGAGTGAAAAGTTTGGTAATCCATATCTCGAATTATTCAGATAGCTCTGAGCAATACTGAGCCAGATGTTATTCCTTCAAAGCAGAGAAACTGTAAAAGTATCCTTACTTTATAATTATTCCAATTTGTTTATATCATTAATTTCCAAAATATCATTGTATGCAGTGAAAAAGTAAAATTTTCCCCTCCTCATACAAACTTCCACACAGAAGGCTTTTATGCAACATTATTATAAACTTATCTTTATGGAAAACAATGAACTAAATACCAAACAAGTGAAAAATCAGCCAGGGAATGAGCCAATACAAAGAGAAAAAGTAATGCATTTATTACTTTTTTTGTAAAATTATTAAAACTACTATTTTATTTTATAGCTATACTGAGCACATGAATCAAATTATAAAACTTCAGATTCCATAAATTACTCAAACTGGGCCAACAAACCACCTAAAAAGATTCATCACTGAAAAGATGAATTTCATGTGGCCAGTAAAATTACAGTGCTTTAAACCCTCAAGCAAAACCAATATGAAAGACAAAGATTCAATATCAAGAAGCCTTCCCTCAAATCTGGAAACCATGAGAAGTTCAGTGGTAGGCTTGAACATTTATTAAGTCATAGTCAGTCAAGAGCATTTATGGAGTGCCCACTGTGTGCAAAGCACTTTATTTGAAGGAAGAGGTCTTATTTAAAATAGCCATAACTCAGCCCATAAAGCCCTTTATAGTTCAAGATCAACAGTCTAAACCTCAATCTTCAGCAAATGGGTAGCCGGTTCACACTGAAGGACGCAGGTGTAATTGGTCAGTCAGTGCTGCTAGGCTTCTTAAACAGAATGGGTTTCTGCAGTCTGTGAAAATTCCGCCTTCTGGGTGGTCCTCAGAGCACTCTCAAAGAGGGCACACCTCACAGGTACCTAGTTAATTTATGCTTATGTAGACTATGAGTCATGCCACTGCCATTAACACTATGTACTTAAGTGAACACATAGAAGTAAAATGTGCAAATCTCCAGCAGAAAGCCAACATTCCTCAAAGCTAAAAAGCTGTAACTAGAACAACCACTGAAGGACAAACGAAGATGTGAATTAACAAATGTGGCCTAAGTACAGTGCAACATAACAAAGATAAAATTATAAATACAACAGGATCCACGGGCTGCAGTAAGCTAATTCATTATCATGAAATACAGGATTGATAAAACAGAGTTCACCAGTTTGATGTTAATTGCATCTTCTTTGTCTACAGTGGAGACAGTACAAAGTAGTGAGATGGTCAAATAGGTGAAAAAGCAACGCTACCATCAGTTGCTGTGTGCTCAAATTCTACTCTAGATCAGCCGTCCTGGAGGGCAGGCTAGCCAAAAAATTGGTAATCCAAAAACCTGAGTACTAAAGACTCATCTCACTGAAGGGCAACTGCTAATCCGTTTCTATTAATTATCTTCCAAAAGAAGAGAAAACAATGTTATTTTCTAATGTTTATTCCACCTGTTAATTAGATCTCTAACTTCTAGCACCTTAAATACATCTTGCTTTATACTTTTCTCCAGTTTACATATATAAAACCCTACAATTTTTCCTTGCGTCTGATTTCCCTCCTTTACTGCTCCTGCCTTAACCGTAATAACGTAACTCTGATGACTTTATTTTCTGGTGTGATTCCAATTTTACCAATCATCTCCAGTTCAGTTAGTGGTTTGAAAACTTGAGAATACCCTAATACCGTTGCTTGAGTATTTTCACTACTGCTCCTACTTCCGCCACAGTTGGAATAATTGTGTCAAGCCAAATGACTTGTTCTTACTATCATGAGTCTCGGAAGCACATAGCTTTGCTCGGAGTCCTGCCATGGTACGTGTATTGCTCTGGCCTTTGTACTAAACTTAGTATCTTCTTAGGCTACTTCAGCACTTCCCAGTACCTAGTATTCACAACATTAGCCTCATGATACATTCCTCAATTAATAAGAATCTGTCAAAAATTTTTACAAATGATATATATACTAATATATCCTGGAACACTGATACATTTGACACTTAGGTCTTAAATTAAAAAAAAAAAAAAAAAAAAAACTTCAATTCTATCAGGCTCCCCCACAAAATTTAAAATCTTCCCTCCCATGTGAAGTTTTAAACAATCTTTAGTAATAGCTTCTTCACCAATATCACAAGCAGTTAATACATCCTTTCAACTGTAACAGTCTATTGTTGGTGGTGTTGATTAGATGGTTATTGACATCCCAGGGCAGATCCTATTTAAGCCTCATGCAGACTTATGGTAATCAAGCGTAAGATGTAGGGAGAGCTTAGACACACACACACCACCCCTGGACAGAGATGCTGGCAGGTTACTACTAATCGATTTGGGACTCCAATTCATTCTTGCAAAATCAGAACTTTGTGTGGACAAGCTTGGAATTTGTGATTCTAATGGATGACTAGATTTGCAAACTACTGAAGCCAACTGTGCCTCCACGACTTTTCTGTTTGGGCTAAGTATTTTCGCTTCTATCACCTCTTCGAACGTCTCTGAAACATAGGCTGTTTTTCTCTGAATATGGTCTATTATGCTAACACAGCTTTTAAAGTAAGGATCTTGTAATCACCCACAGAAATCTCTAGATACAGTTGATTAATGGGTGAAAATTTAGGATTGCTAATTATTTTATCCTGGGTTTTCCTATAGCTGACTTTGTCTCTACAAGCTAAGTCATTCTTCTTCCTGTACCCTCCCCTTAGCTAATCACTTCTGGCTAGTATCACCACCACCAACCTTCAATAACCTCCAGAATCCAAACCACTGAGCAAACATAAAACTTCCTAGAACTTTAAATAATTTACCAAATTGCTCTCAGGACTCTATTCTAAACGACTGGCATGCCTCCTTCTCATTGATGCACTTCAGTCTTGATAGTTGCTGTTTACTCAGCAGCAATCATTACACTGGTTTACTATCAACTCTTCAGATTTACAGTGTTTTGTCCATTTGCAAAACATTTCAACATTATTTACTTCATCTTCTCAGCAGTCTTGTGATGTCATACTATCCTCTTTCTACAAATGAGGAAATTAAGGCTCATAAAGGTTAGGCAGTTTATGCAAAGTCACACACAGGAAAGTAGGAGAGGTTGTGACTTTCACCTCACATGTAGGGCATTTTAAGCACAGCCTTCAATATTTTAAAATCGAAGTACAGTCACTTGGCCATCATCAGAAAATTAGCACCACTGAACACCGAAACATGATAGTAACCAGATGGTGAATTACTCAGCAAAAAAGAATCATCAGCTAGGATATAGGGACAATTCTCACAAGTTCAAAGAATTGGGAAGGAGTGCCTGAAACATCAGACAGACTTGAATCCGTGTCTTGGTTCCATCTCTTGTTGCCAGCACTACCTTGAGTAAACTACAAAACCATGCGACCTCTGATTTTCTGTTTAAGTTCTGAAGAATAAAGTGGTAATTTTTTCCAATATGCTTAGCATACAGCCTGGGACATGGTAAGCCTTCAATCAATGTTTATTTGAAAATATCCCTAACTCAAACATGATTAACAGTTTTTAAAATAAGTCTGTTTCAAAATCAGTAACACTCTTTTAACTTCAGTGTCTAATACCTCATCTATTACCTCCAGGTATCTGGAATTAGAACCACTAATTTTTTAGGAATACAAAAGGCTGTCAGGAGGAGGGAAGTTTGAAATATGGCTTACAGAGGGGAACTGAAAGAAAAACAAGTAAATAGAAGCCTTAAGCAGGCCTAGATTCTATTGGCATCACTGTCAATTAACTAGGGGTAAAAAGAAAAGCCGCAAAAACTCAGAAGGTGAGTGGGTACAGTATCTTCTTGAGGCTTGAATGAATGATCAATGGATTTGAGCCTCAAAGACAAATGCATAATTCCACTCCATGTTCACAAGTTATCATAGGGAGAAGATCAATGTTTTCAAAGTAAAGTTTCAAGTGCAGACTTTACAACATGCTGAGTAAAATAAGTTTCAGTAACGAAAATATGTGAGTATTTTGGAAAAATGTAAAGACATACTTAAGAAACAAAGTCACCTAGAAGTCTATCTTCAAGAGGTAATGACTATCAGCAGCTGGGACATAACCTTTCAAATTATGTATCTAAAGTGTCCACGTATCAATCCTGTATCAGACACAGCATATCAAAACCTATAGAATACAGTACCAGAAGTACCAAAAAGGGATTTTATAGTAACAAATACTTACATGAAAAGTTGAGAGAGGGACTTAAATAACCTGACAACGCAGCGTAAAGAGCTAGAAAAGCACATACCGAAAGGGAGGTGAGAAGGAAAGAATTAACACAGACCAGGTGTTCTCAAGGGTCTAGTCATGCCCCTCAGAGACTATCTGAGGGGGTCTAAATAAATTTCTGTTTGTCACAACTGGAGGGCAGAAGGAAGGTGCTGCTGGAACCTAACGAGACCAAAGACGTTATTACACATATTTACTAAACAGCTCCCTGCAACAGAGAATTATCCAGCACGCAGTATCAACAGTATTGAGGCTGGGGAAGCTTATGTCTGCTGTCTCCTCTGGCTCTTGGCAGCAAAAGTCTCTTCCGGAAAGTCCGCAGTCCTTACATCTCCTGCCATTCCAAGAACTGGCAGACGTCTGAATGGAAAAGCATTAGCACTTTATGTGTTCGTTCTACTGTGTTTTCAAAACTTAAATGTCTGGCATTTTGAATCGAGTATATAGTTATTTTCAATCTTTCTCATGCTCATATTTAATCACAAAAATACTCAACCACGAATTTTTCTCACACTTGGAAAGCTGACCCTGAAAATTTACTTTAAGTTGCTGTTTCAAACTTTATACTTCTGTCTTTGAATCTGTAACTGCATGGTTCTGCAATTCTTTCCTTTGATAAATTAATACTATGAATTAAAAGGCGTTGCTATTTTCATATTTTGTAGATGAGAACAATGAGCCAGAACCCTTAAATAACTTTCTTATGGATATGAATTTGTTAGAATTTTATTACACTGGATTTGTAATTGGTGCTCCAAATGGCTTCTCTACCTATCTTTGACAATGTTATGTGACAAGCTATTTATCCAAGTACAACATGTGCCTAAGACAAATATCTGGATTAAAATTTATGCAAAATTCTTTAAAAGACGTATTTATTTAACTTGAAAGTCAGAGTTATGGAGAGAGAGAGAGAAATCTTCCAACCACTGGTTCATTCCCCAAATGGATATCTTGAACAGAACTGAGTTGATCTGAAGCCAGCAGCCAGGAGCTTCTTTCGGGTCTCCCAGTAGGTACAGGAGCTCAAGGACTTGAGCCATCCTCCATTGCTTTTCCAGTCCATAAACAGGAGCTGTATCAGATGCAGAACAGCCAGGACTTGAACCAGCACTCATATGGCATGCTGGCACTATATGTGAAAAATTAGCCTGCTATGCCACCATGCCAGCCCCAAATGTATGCAATTTTAATCAACCACTTTGCAGAAAAAAAAAAAGAAAGAAAAAAACAGCTATTTATGAGAAGAGTGGCTTTGCATATTTCCTCAAAAGCACTTCCTAAGGGAGGGGGCAGAGCCAGCAAGGGAATAAGGGAGGGTTCCTTTGCTGGACAGCTACTCCCACTGGAGAGCGTGGGCTGGGATGGGGGCAGACCAGACTAGGCAGGGCTACAACACCTGTGCGCCTCATGTGGACTAGATCAGGAAAAGCCAGGCTGGGCTGATTTTTCCTACTGGTGCAAACAAAATTAGAGTGGGTGAGGGTTGTTTGGGCTTAGGTACAGCATCAGCTGGCAGAAGCTGGCACTGGGGGCCAGTTCTGTTAAGTCAAACCACAGAACTATTTGGAGGGTACATGATTTGGGAGTGGGAGAGGCCTGGGAGGGAAATAGTGGGCTCCTCCCTCTTGGGTTACCACTTCCACGGGAGGGCATAAAACTAGGACAGCAGCTGGGGTGGAATGGGGTGTGGGACAGACTGGACTACTGCTACACATACCGGCAAACTAGGGTAGGGGCGGGCCTGGTGGGGGTTATTGTGGGTCGCTCCAACTAGGCTGCAGTTCCTACTGGTTTATGCGAGGGCCGAGTATGTGCTGGGCAGCACCAGGCTGGACTGCAACACCCACTGGTTCCAGTGGAAGTCGGGAGTGAAAACAGAACCAACCCAGCAATTGCAACCACCAGCTGATCGGGGCAATGGACTGTGCCAGGCCCTGTACTTGCTAGCACATACAAGAATCAGGTCCAAGAATACCTCAGACAAAGTTTCACTGGAGATCTCCCCAATCAAAACGCTGGACTCAGAACCCCAACCAAGAAAAAAAAGAAGACAGAACAAGTCAACCAACCATCCCAACTATATCTTGGCAGCGAAATATGGGGCAAACAGAGACTCTATGATCGACTATGTCAATCAGTGGAATCCTCAAGGACCTCATTGTGCTTGGAGTGGCAAGAGTGGCAGCGATTCATAACTGCTGAAATATCAAAACCACTTGAGAAAGAACCTCAGAGTATACCCTACAATCAGGACCTGGGGAGGGTGGGAAATTGGGTGGGCCTTCTCCCTTAATACCCCCCTTTAAATATGAAGGAAACAATGTGGAAAAAACAATAGTCTTACCCATTTTCCTGTAGCCCTTGACGTTTTTTACCCTAATTAGCTATGTAAAGATTGTCAAAATATATTTTTAAAAAATAAGTAAATAAAATAAAATAAAATAAAAAAGCACTTCCTAAAACTTGTACATTATTTTCTAATTACCTTTTAAGTCTGCTATCTAGAATAATAGCATACATAAATAATAAATATTAACTTTTGTCTCATGTTTACTTAAACAAGACAACTTCATATGAAATGAGACCAATGTCATTGTGTAGTACACTAAGCTTCTGCTGCAGCGCCAGCATCCCCAGTGGCCACTGGCTCAAGTCCCAGTTGCACCACTTCTAATCAAGATCCCTGCTTTGGCCTGGAAAAGCAGCAGAGGATGGCTCAAGTTCTTTGGCACTGTAACATGTGGGAAACCCAAAGGAAACTCCTAGTTTGCGTGCCCACTTGCTCTTCCTTCTTCTCTGCCTCTTCTCTCTGTAACTTTGCCTTTTAAGAAAACTTTTTTACATTAAGTATAGTGAAAGCCTTTGCCTAACATGAATCCAGATGATACTAACTACTCATCCTAATTCACTGAGGAAAACCTAATTCATTTGGAAAACTAAGAAATTAAGAAAGTGATTTCAGTTTTACATCTTAAAACCCCTCAGACACACACATATATGGATTGCATATTTATACATAAATACAGATACATACACACACACACACACAGATCTCCAGATATCCAGAAATCTTTTTGTCGGATATGGTTTAGATTTTCTTGCGCATGTACTTATAGGAAAATAAAGTCAGTATTGTCTTTGCAGTATTTCCTAGTTCTCAAATGAAGTTGTCCTGTCCTGCTACTAGGCTATGCTGCTATGATATATTTTCTTCTATTTATCCCTACTGGATTAACAGGTCAAGCATCAACATCATTTTTTCTTCCCTATCTCTGCCAGCAGCTCAGGCAGTCCCTTTCTTTCAATTTAGCTGTGGTCTTGCCCACAGTTTTCAGATAAGACAAAGATAGGAAAGTAATTCCCTCTGTTACAAATACTTATCCTGTAAATCACTGTATGTGGGGAGAAGACAGGAAGGTGAACGGGATGTGAGAAGTCAAAATAATATTCACTTCAGAATAATGTGATTTATCCAAATATAACACAGTTTGAGTAAATCACCACTCAGAAACCCAACTTATCTCAGAGCAGTTTCATTATACTGGAAGGTGTATTTTGTTAAAGAACTTAGTTATTTAAGACACTTTTATTTACACTTGTGAAGGGTCATCCAAATTAAGGAAAATTTTAATTAAATGCACTTTGTTAAAGGTGAAGAAACATTTGCTGGAACTGTGAGCAATTCTCAGAGCTTTATGCAAAGAAAGCATTAAGTTAGGTTCATGCTACTCTCCCTAACAGAATTCCAGTTTGACTAAAGCGGTTTATCAGTAAATAATGTATTACAGCGTTTAAAAGGGCTAAGGATATGGGATTTGAGTAACAAAGAAGAATGGAAAACTGCGTTCTCACATTGCTCTTGCATTCTCCTCTGCAACACACATACAAAAAAGCCTATCAGAGGGGGATAGGTTCACACTCAAAGTCCCCTTTAGTGGATGGAACAGCATCCGTGGAGTAGCACAGTTGAGTAAATTGAGTGTGGCATCAGGCTGGAATTTCCTCAGTGAAAGGGCTTATGTTATTAAAGAGCTGAAAAACGGCTGAGATTTTCTGGTAGCCTAGAATAAAATCGCACAGGAGGCGCATGTGAAATATGGCATGTGTGAATAGTTGAGCGGCAAGGCTCCATCTGAAAAGCAGCAACCCAGCTGGAGTGGTGACTCATCACTCTAATATCCACTGTTCACAGACAGATTCTCTAATAGAGTCCCAACTTTCTCACAGAAGGAGCTTTGTCAGCTGTTGTGATAGTGCACGTTCCCAAACTTGCTCACGCCACTTGTATTTAACATTTGTTGAATACCTAGCATACACTAAGCATTTTTCCACATTTAGTTTTTCCACCTGTTTGATTTTCTCAATTTTACAGATGATGAATTTGAGGTTACACATCTGGGCTGATATTCAACAAGTTCCACCAGTTGCTTTTAGTCACTGGTTTGTTGTCCTGATTGCGTGTGATGAACACACAAAGAAATTTCCAAACAGAAAAAAGGACATTTAGTGAGCCATACTAAATGTCCAGCTATGGCTTCAATCTTCTCAGAAATGCCAGTGAAAAATTTGGAATACAGTTACTTGAAAAATGTATTGGCAAATCAGTGAGGCGTAAATAATTTCCCAGGCTCACCCACTATGCTCATACACATTAATCAAGCTGCCGCACTACCTTCCAAACACTGAATGGTCAGAGGACTTCTGAAACATTGGCTATATCTGATCCCTGCCGGGATTTCAAGGGACTTCCTTCAGGATGACCACTAGGCTAAGACGAGCCATACTTGACTTGCCACGATGCATCTAACTGCTTTTGTTTCTGCCCTTCCTAGAATGAGGTGGTGTTTATATTCAACATCAAGTACCTCAGTAATTTGACAGACTATCCAAAGAACTGAGATATGTGTGCATGTTCCAGTTGTTTGAATGGAACTAGCAAATTAACTGGACTAGAGTGACAACTGAATTAGGATATTAAAACTTTGGTCTACTAAAATTCCGTAATTTTCTTTTCAAAAATTTTAAGTGTTACTACTCTAAATCCATTTATATTAACTGTGTGCTTTCACAAGTTATTTCTCTTCTCTTTCCTCTTCTGCAAAATGTGTGATTGCAAAGACTACATGAGTTAATGCATAGAGGGCAATTCAAAAAATTCATGGAGGGGGCAGGAATTTGGCCTACATGTTAAGATACTGGTTAGAAAATCTGAATCCCATATTGAATTGTGTGGGTTTGAGTCTTGGCTGCACAGCTGATCATAGATAGCTTCCTGCTAATGCACACCCTGGGAGACAGCAACTGACAGCTTAAGAAGTTGGGTTCCTGGCACCCATATGGGAACCAGTCATGAATTTCTGGCTCACAGCTTCAGCATGTCCCCAGCTCCAGCCAATGATCACATTTGAAAAGTAAACCAGTGGATGGGAATTCTCTCTTCCAAGCTCATTACTAACGCATTGCTTTTAAAAGTAAATAAAAAAATGAAATTAAAGAATAATTTTCATCTTGAACAAAAAATTTGAAGTTCATTTATAATTTATTCAGCATATGCACTTCCTAAGAATTTTCTGAGGCTCCCTTTTTTAAAAGACTTAGAAACAGGCCTGATACACAGTATTTGATTAATAGTTTTAACTATTATTTTAGTATTATCATTATTATTATCATTATCATTGGTGAATCTATATAAAATGAGCTAGCCAGTGCAAAGCCTATTAAACATAAAATATCCTACGTGGTTCTAAGCATTTAGGTTCATCAGCTAACAAGTTGCAATTGAGGCTGTACCACAGTCACTTCCTTCTCTTTCATTCCCAGAAAGCCACCATGTATGGCAATGGCTTTCTTCTCCTTTTCTTCATAGTGTTATCTTATTTGAAGATTCACCACAAGCTATACAGTAGAGTTCAGACTGTAAGTAATCAGTAAATAACTATGCGGTGATTATTACAGGTTAGCAGATAGTGATACAAATGTGACTTTGGCATGGCCTTGCAATTTTGAAATTCACAGACAAGAACATAAACTGGGAATACAAAATAAAGCAGGAATTGAAATAGTGGAGATGCATACAAAGTGCCATAGAGCGAGGAAGGATACCGATGCTCATCCTGGGAAGGGGAGATGAGGCTTCACAGAGGGAAAGACTCCAGTGCCATAAAAGTACCTTAAATAGAAATCGTAATGTCTTCCAGCATGTTAAAGGTCTCCTATAATGCTTTCGTCATATCTCCCTTTATCCTCCATCAAAATCCAGCTCCCCATGCCTATTGGATCAGTCTCAGATTTCATTGAAAAATCCAGTTCTGATCCTACCTCCTGATTCCTCTTCTCACATGGCTTTTTCTATCAGACACCCTCCACCTGGGAACACTGGACCCTTCTCACTGTCTGGCAAAGTCTGATCTCATCTCCTCCATAACATGAGAAAATGAAATCCCTTCCTTTTAAACATAAAAGCATTTCAAAAGGCAATTCAGATAGATACTAATGTTATTTTTTTCTGTCTTTCATAATAGCTATATTTCCTTCATTGTGCCAACAAAATCATAAGTACCACAAGGGAAAAAAATATTTCATAAACTTACTAGTTCCACAACACCTGGAAAAGTCTCAGACAAAGCAAAATATAAGTGGTCAAAAGTACATTCAGAATTAAATTATTTCATCAGTTCCTTTTCTGGTTTATCTGATATGCAATAAATTCACTTTATGAAATTTTGAAAGATCAAATAACACAGAGCAGAAAACATTCTTGCCTCTGTCAGTTAATTTACTAACTGAAAGTCAATAGTGCTATATGAGAAATAAACTAGCATGGTTAAATTTGTGAATGTGAAGAAAATGTGAACCATGGAATAAATTACACATTTGGTTTGTACGAAGGCTGTGAATAAGGTTCTTGTATTTGGCAAGAAGTAAGAAAGTAGTATATTGTTCAGAGAGGGAACAGAGTTAGACAAGTTTGAAAACGCAGTGAGAATAATTGAATGACCTTTTCTGTTAGAAAGTATACTACTGACACATACACATCAGTCAAATACAAGAAGGGGATTATAGATACATGTGCAAACACACCCACACACAATGTAAGTTGGGAAAGCAACCTTTTTAAAGATTTTTGTAAACTCAGCCCTCTTTGTATTTTTTTTTTAAATATTTGTTTGAAAGAAAGAGAGAGAAAGAGAGAAAATGAGATTGAGAGAGATGAGAGAGAATGAGCTTCTATATTCTCCAGTTCAGGCCCCTCAAATGGCTGAAATGGCAAGAGCTGGGCCTGACGAAAGCCAGGAGCCCAGAAATTCATCCTTGTCTTGCACATGGATGGGTAGGGGACCACATACTCAGGCCATCCTCCATAGCTTTCACAGAAACATTAGTAGGAAGCTGGATGAAAAGTGGAGCAAAACTTGAACTGAAACGCCTATTGGATTCTGGTGCCATAGGTAGCAACCCAACTTGCTGAGTCCCAACAGAGTCCCCTCTATTGCTTTTTTAACTTAATTCTTTTTTCTTGTTTCCACTCCTAGTGTTATTTCTCATACTGTGTCTCTATTTAGTCTGTATTTTCTTTCTATTTATTTCTTCTTAACAAAAACCCATACACACACAACTGCACACAAACATTATCAATTATTTCCTAAACTTTGTACTCAAAGTCAGAAACCAAGAGGTCCTTTATAGTGATACTGTTAATTTACTAATCTAACAATGGTTCTCAAATTTCAAACCACCAATCACTATAAGAAATTTTAGGGGCAAAAAATTTAAAAAAAAAAAGAATTTGTGCCAGTTATCAATTTGTTAACTTTGTCTATAAAACCAATCTTCCTTGTCTGTCTGCTGAAATGGATATGGGCATTTTAGATAGTTTATTCATCGATAGCATGTTAAGCTTTGCCATTACAGGGCACAGGCAGGAGATGCAGGAGAAAAAAATATGTCTCTCCTTCCTGGTTTTGGCAGGCTTGCTCAACAGGCTCCCCCAGCGCACGCAGTTTCTCTGCTTCCAGATTCCTGCAGAGTAGAAGGCTTCTCTTGTAGCCAGCTACAGCTGGCTTCTCCAGCCCTTGACTCCTGCAGAGCAAGTGATTTCTCCTGCATCCAGCCCTGGTAGGAAACACTAGTCCCCAACTGCCCAACTGTTGTATCACAAGCAACTTCTCCAGTGCCAGGATCCTGCAGAACCAGGTGCTGTGTCCAAGCATGCAAGCCACAGCATCAGTAAGTGGCACTCATTCTCTAGCACTCATTGCAGGTAATTTTGTAGCACATGTACTCACTTTCCTCTCCTCTAAACCCAGAGAGCTTTCCAGAATGTTGCAGAAGCTAAATTTCCAGCAACTTTGCTTCATCATGACATCATGGTAACTCCTCTGCCATCAAGTAACTATAGTCAAGCCGTCTCCTACAAAGTATAAACCTCACTCTAAGTAAAGGAATATGGAGGCTAGAGAGAGGCTTTTTGGTGGTCTCTCTCTCTCTCCTCCCGCCCACATAAATCAAGATTACTTATACATGCAATTCCTGTTTTCTTAGTATTTTTCTTACTAGCCAATACCTCATTACATGCTTTGTTACACTTCATAATTCTTTATATTAAACTTTCCTATTCAAATTACTAGATAGTTTCCATATCCTGAATGGTGTTGACCAACACATATGTCCTCATATGCATTAAACTAATAGCTAAAGTTTCTTATTAGATATTTAAGTAATTATAAAAGATGAATTTTCTGATATTTTATATACTGTACAGATGCTTTGAACATATTTCTGTCAAATTATGTAGAAAATCTAATGACAAAAAAAAAGAAAATCTAATGAATGGAAAAGTCCACCATATAAATAATTTGCAAAACCAAGTCTCAATGTCAAATCAAGTAACCAAATCAAAATTATTTTTGTGCCAGAAAAAATCTTCATATTTTTCATTCAAACAAATATGTTGGTGCATGTTCTCATAGCAATCCTCTCACTTAAGTAGGCTGCAGAAAATGAATGGACAGAAAAGGGATGGAAAGACAGAGAAGCAGAAAGAAAGGTGGATGGAATGGTGCCAAGAACCTTGCCAAGGATGAATTTCTTTTCCATTATTATATTTTATTTGGAAAGTGGAGGAGAAAGAAAGAGATCTCCCATCCACTGTTTCACTTCCCACTGGAACTAGATCAGCTCAAAATCTGGAGTAGGAAAATCAACCCAGCACTCCCAAATGGATGGAAGCAACCCCATCATTAAGCCATCACCACTAACTAAGCACCAGTAAGAAACTGGATTTCAGAGCAGCACCAACTTGAACCTAGATATTTCAACACGAGATTTAGGCATTCCAAGTTTAACTATCCCAAATACCCACTCCTCACTATTTTAAATCATCTTTTCCCCTTATTTTTCTGAGTAGCATTCCTCAGCTTGGTTTTTTGCCCAAGAATGCAGACACTATGCCATGGGACATTAAGTCATAGTAAAATTTGACACAACTGAAAGATCTGACATTTTACATGACATGGGAGAAAGGCAACTATGATAGAGAAGATGGAAAGGAAGAAGTGGTACATCACAGACTCTCTCAGGTATATCAGTTTTAGGAAAATACACATAGAAACACCAAGGATCAAAAAATTGATTCCCTATCCCAATACTGTGGTCCCTGGGAAGTTTCTATGGATACCCAAGGCATACATTCTTCAAAACAAAGACAGCTGTACTAAGCCAATGAACTACTGCATTCTCTAATGGACGATACAGTTAGGGTGTGCTTTTAAAACCAAGAAGAGTAAACCAAGACAAAAAGCCAAGTGAGGAGTAACAACGCTTAAAGATAGAAGACAATATATTAAGTCATCTCTGTTAAACCTTTTAAAAATATAAGCTAAAAGAGCTACAAGAATGCTAGAGAAAATAGAGTAGTGTCATTTCACATGTGAAATTTGATTCCTACAGTACCTACGTTAGGATTTGTGACTCAAAATATCACATGGATTAAATCCCTCATTTACAGTGGCTCTGTTTCTTATTTAGAACAGTAACCTTTCCTTAGATTTTGGACTATAGTGCATCACATGAGAAGAACACAAAAGGCAAAGACAATGTAGCAAATATTTACCATTTGGGATATTAACAAGCTTAACAGACTCAGCAACCATCTAGGGTGTTACATCAACTACTATGACAAAAACCAAAGGTGCTGAAACATAAGGATGTGTGTTTTCTGAGAGGAAATGGTTGAGAATTTAAGGAGTTGGTTTTCTAAAATAGAGAATAAATACCTAAGAAGTCAGAACAGATTCTCAACCACCAACATTAATGTGCATAAAGTTTCTCCAATTTAAGAAAAGTTTTAAAATCTTGAAAACGTTTTCAAGGAAACTACTGTTTCCTGTTACTTTTGGAAAAACTGCAAATGTTAGTATTTTAAAGGAGAAACCTTTACAAAGAGATATAAAGTATGTTTTACATGTTACGAGTATCAGATTTTTGTTTATTCATTTCCCCTAAGAAATTTTGCAACTCTGTTTTGGATAAGTGACATTTACTCTCAATTAAGGTTTCTTTTTATTTCTTCAAACCAACCATCCTGTGGGAAGGAAGGGGCTTCTAGGATTTTCTCTACCTAGATAAATAAATGTTGGCAAAGTTTATTCTTTGCTGAATAAAATCTATAATTTCCAGAATATACTGTCTGAATTTAGTATTTGTCAAAAAGTCTATGTGTGGTAAACTGTCGGGATTTTTTTAAATGAAGATTTTAGACCAATGCAGAAACTGTTAAATTCACAATACATAGTTATTCTATCTATGCATAAGCATCTTGAATATCATCAATGTTATTTTCAATATAGGTATTTGCCCTCCCCGGAGAAGAATGGATAATCTAGTTGGTAGATATTATTACATCTGAGGAGTTTACATGAAGAAATTTCATAATGATCCAATAAATAAATTTAGGCTCATGCCCTGCAGTTAGAAAATCAATAAACACATAAACACTTCCATTTTTGCCAATCTTTCATATCATAACTCTGTTAAGCACCAGGGTTACTGAGATGAACAAGTTAATGTTGGGTACTTTAATATCCAAACAGGGAGAAATCAGCCAGTCCATCACACTGGTAATTAACAATGAATGTCAATAATTGTGGGTTTTTTTTGGGGGGGGGGGGGAGTGAAGGCAAAAAGAAAAAAATAGAGAGGCAAGAAAACTGAGTAATGGAAAGATTGTGCGGTTAACAAGCACGTGCAGTTTGTTGCCATCTGTGATATATTCCAATCTGCAGGTTTTCCACATACTTACTTGAACAATGGAGTTCCACAAACAACACATTTGTATATTCCAGGATCTTTGTGATGTGTGTATTCTCCTTCAAAGGCACTAATAAGTAATAAGCAGATTAAGAAAATTCAAGTTAGGATTTACTCTTACAAAACATACTTGCTTAAAATATATTTCTCTAATAAATCTTTAGAGAACTTTTTTTTTGTCCTGAAGTGAGAACAGACCAAACATATGGCAATCTGAACATTACTAACATATTTCAAATCTATATAATAAAATGTATATAAAACTAAATAGCGCAGGTTAGATTTTTTTAAAAAATGCCATGAAGTTATGTAATGCTAAGAAGGAAAAAAAATCCTATTTCTTAAGAAAAAAAAAAAGTCCATAGTTTAGATTCATAGAAAGAGCACTATTACATAAGATTTCTGCTACCCTGCAGGATCCAAGAGTGTATCACAAAGTGCAGAAGGGTCCAAGACTTCAAGTGGAAGGAGCCTTATTTTTTGGTTTGAAAAGGAATATTGCAGCTTTAAGGGAATATTTTTCTAAGTTAACAATCTTGAAGGCTAGGAGGTCATTCAGCTAATACAAATCAGCTGTGCTCGCCCAACAAAAAGTCTATGTGCTCTGCAGCTTGTTTTTATTATCCTTTCACCCTCTTTATGAGGTCCAATTTTTTTATAAACAGAATTTTTAAGAATGACCTAATCTCTGGTTGTTTGTGTGCATTAAATCATCCTGCTAGTCATGTACACAACAGGACGGTAGAAGTCCTCCTGAGCCAAGGCCGAAGACTGCTGCAGGCTCACCGCACGGCAAGAGTGAATTCTGTCAGAGATCCAACCTTTGGTAAATTCAGTCAAAGGCGGGAAAAGTCACAGTGAGACAGTGCTGGCCATTAACAGGGCTCCCACGTGTGGTGAAGGGCTCTTCCAGTTCATGAATGAAAACAACAAGTTACATCATTAATACATTCGGATCAGAGTTAAGTTATGGCCTTATGCCAAGCACCATGGTATAAACTAGACAACAAAATCGTCGGACCTTGGCAAGTTACCTTTACGCTGGAATCAGCTGAGAGAGGCTTTATGCACTAAAACACAGTCTTGGAAGCGAACAAACTCTTTTTTTAAGACTTAGGGCAAACTTCCAAGGACCAAAGCCATGTGAGGGCAGTTATTGAAAATTTTTGACATTCCAACCACAAATGAGCCAATAAATACTTTCTCCACATGTGCTTCAAAAAGAATTGGAGTGGGATAGAAAGGAACTAAATTATGCTACCTTCTTTTTGCAGCCAAGACGTCTATACTTACAATGGCCACCTTCAAAATCTCAGCATCCTGGCAACACTCCATGTCCCTCATGGTTTTGCTTACTGTGATGTCTTCCCCAAAAATGTACCTAAATCGCTATTACTTCCACACATTTTGTACTAAACTAAAAACAGGCCCTTGACAAAAGTACTGTGACTTTCCATAAGATAGTGTTCATTAAATAGAGGAAAAGAACAAAATAAAGCTTGGTCTTAACCTAAACAATACCATTTTCAAGGATATTAATTTGTACAGTTCAGCCATCAAGCTAGAAATCTTTAAGTTAATTGGCAAGGGAGAGAATTTGAAGAGAAGGAATGAAGAAAACGAGCTTTCACTTAATGACTTTTTATTACAGCTCACCTTACCTTTCAGTCCCTTTCTCCTGAGTGACATGGTATTGCAGGGGTGTTAGCCGCTTCCTCAGTTCCTGCTGGGAAAAGACCACCTTACAGTTCTTTTTATCCCTACATGACCCTGGAAAGAAAGAGGATATGGGAGAAGGAGGCTTTTTAGCTTGAATCCTAAATAATTGCTTTGGCTGTCCGCCACAGCACAGCTTCTGCAGTCACTTGTCAATGACCAGAACAGTCCCTAATGCACTAGAAAAGCTTACCTGAACTGCATCTGATTATTTCTCTAACTTCAAAAAAATGTTTCTTGAAATCCAACTGATTCCACTGAAGTAGTGGCAATGTGCTATAGCCAAGGCTTCCTGTATGTGACACTAAAAATTCCCTGAACAGTCCCATGACAGTAGTACAATGTTTTTTTGTCTTCCAATAGCCTGAGACTTTCTTTCCAAATGAACATGAAAACATAACCCTACTGACAAATATGTATATCATGCAGATAAGATGATGGGCATATTAAGTTAAATCATAGCTCTTCAATCAAAAAAAAATGATATAACTTGTAGGATAACTTGAAGCGATCATTCAATGGAAATTGAATGATAGCTGATTTATCCATGTCCTAATGATTGTTCTTGGAGTCCCAAAGATACGTTTTCCTGCAGTTTGAAATGCTATCTGTGATCCCCTCTGATGTTTCAAATAGTTTGTAGTGTTCTTAAAAATAAACGTCTCTTGAAAGGCTATAACTATGTTAAACAGTAACACAAAAACCTTCAGTGAACTGTAGGACAACCATTTACATGAGCGCAGATTCCCAAGGAAAGAACAGAAAAACAAGCAGGGAGAAAAACAAAGAAAGGGGGAAAAGAAAATAGGATTTTGTTTCTAGCCCTACATGATCCTTTTGGAAAGCCCATCTAGAAAAACTTCACTGATCCAATGTGATTTTAATAATGATGGCAGCTTTTAACTATAACCTATACAGACTGCAGTAAAGCACTCAGATAACACCTGTTTATATGTAATATTTTATTTTACATGCACAAATGATTGAGAAGAAATATAACTCCAGGACAGGGCAACCATTACTCACTGCAGTAAAATGACTTTTCTTTGCCATCCATCACAGCGAAAAGGAAGCTTGCAGAAGGTCCTACATTTTTATTTTACTTAAAGAAAGCATGCTAGGTTCCTGAATATTAAATTCAAATTCTTTTAAAATATACAGAAATATGATTGAGGAGTGGAAAGATTTTCTACTTCTTTTACGTTGCAAGTTCCTAATGTCACAGTACATGGGATCATTGAAATTAAGCCAAGGGAAGAAATTAACTAACCAGTTACCCTGATTGTGGGGCTGAAAAAGGATATCTACTTCCAGAATCAAGGCCCCCAAGGTGGAGTGGTTGATTCTCTACAAGAAATTAGGGAGGCAGGAAAAGAGCAGAGCAGAGCCAAACAGAAAGGTATGTCTTGGAGTCAACTTGGGGGCTCTCCTCCAGCACCTCAGCTGGCCTTCCATCAGCCCTCGGTCGTTTCTTTGGCCTGCAGAGACCCACAGGACAGCTGGCAGATCACACACAGCATGCTGGCTCCTCATCTCACTGGTCGCCATATCATACTCAAGCTTTACCCAAATATCTACCACCTACATTTTACTATTATCTAAGAGGCAGACACAAATGTTTCCCCCAAGAAATGTTTATCCTGTCAGAATAAGCCTTTCAACAGCTGGAATGTAGAATGGCTCTCTCTTAAATAATCAGTTGTCTATAGTAGGTGAGATTCTGCTCAGTTCCCTACAGACTCCTTAAAAGTTATCATGCTCTTTATTATTTATTTGTTGGAAGGATTCTGTTAATTTTGTCAAAAAAAAATCAATCACTGCACATTTAACATGATAACATATCATAGTTAAAATTATCCCTTCAAATGGCATAGGTAATTAAAATCTGTGCAATTAAAATTAAACTATTCTATTCAAAATATTTTAGTTAATATACATTCATTCATACAAAAAGACCAATTGTGTTCCCAAAGTTGAGAGAACTAAGCTACCCATCTGTATGTCATTTAGTACAAGAGAAGCAACTGCAGGTTTAAATTACATGGTATTGGATTGCAATTTCCTAACATTGGATGCTTTTCTGCTTTTTTACCTTGAGTCATTTACTAAGGAGTGTTCATAAAAAGTAGCTTAAAGCACAGATGCTTGCAAATCGTTTAGGCAAAGATGTTTCTCTCTTTTTCATTCTCCCTCTCTTAAAACTCTCTTTTCTGAAGAAAAAGAATAAAACTGTTGGTCAGTATTGATGAACCATGTCAAGTATTTGTACAAGGAAAAGGTAAAATTGAAAACATCTGATTGAAGTAAATAATACAAACATAAAAGCTTTACTGGTGAATGAAGGGTATTGAAGAGACTTTATTTCATAGATCAGAAATTACTTTTGATCTAAACATTCTTAAAAACAGATTGTTTTCCACTATGAACCATCTCATTAACTGTGCTACAGAGACCTCATCTGAATGGCAAGCTTTGAAAGGGCGCTGCTGTACTCTTTTGTTAGGCTCCGTCTTATTGGAAGTGAGTAAAGATTTCATTCCAGCTTTCTTTGTTTGTCTTTCAAGAACCACTAAAGCTGTATTCACACAAATTGTGTAGGAATGTGCCCTGTGTCATAGCCTACAAATTATTTGGTTTTGGTGCACTTACAGGTCATCTTCCAAATTAGCAAAATTCTCCTACATCCTGGCTTTTCAACCTTAAATATAAATATTGTTTCCTAACTGTAAGTGAGGTTTGTTCCTAAAGAAATGCAAGTGATTATTTAAAGTTGTCAAACTTTGTACGTTTTTATTCTTTTGGTCATATTATGTTCCCAAAATCATTAGGCTTTTAAAGTATACCTAATAGCAAATGAAGAATGTGTACACTAGAAACAATTACTGTGATTTTACATGAAACAACTCAATGAGAAGTTGAGACGGATTTTAATAAATGCCTTGGCATACAGTTTAATAATAACATCCTTCCTGGACAATTGAAAGTATTGTATTACATTTGCTTTTCTGGTATTGCAACCAAAAATTGGCACATATAAACACAGAAAAGCTTTTGTCTCTGATTTTTCTTTGCCCTATCAGACTTAACTTTTCTAAACTCATATGGTACCACTGCTAATTTTGAAGATATCATTTCATTTGAAATTCTAGAGTAATTCATTGGATGGTTTCCTTTTACTATCTTCATTTAGGTACTATAATTTTCTTATTACATAGGATAATTTAACATTAGTATTATATGACATCTGTTCAATGACCTCTAAATTGGCTTATAAGTCTGTTAGGGAATGATTTCTCTCTTTATTTAAACGTTTAAGAGTGTACTTTGAAGACACAAGGAAGTGTGTGTATACACACAGGCAATATAAGTATATTTGAAGAGGTATTTTTACCCATTTGGTATCTAATCTAACTCCATTCCCTATGGAGTTACTGAACTACTCTTGAGCTCAATCCAAGGGTATTTATTTTCTAAAAACATGCCCAGAATCTTCTTTTTATATCAAGGCTTACTTTATTTTGTTTCCTCCAGGCCAAGGTTGTCATGAAGCTCCACGGTGACGGTCTTATCAAACTCCATGCAAAGTGCTTCACTTTTTGACACTGCCTTCTTGCCAGCCACGTGACAGTGGGCAGATCACTTCCTCTGTGTGCTGCCTCCCTCATAAATCTACTATACTACACAGACCATGGAAATCAGCACCTACCAAACACTGAATAAACAGCACCCTGGTCAGGAAGTTCAACGTGCTGTAATATTTGTTGGTAATTATTTCAGGGAACTAATATTTTAGAACATTATTTTTCTTACAAACTATCTTCTAAAATAATGAAAACAGTGGTAGAAGAAAGTAAAACTGAGTCCTACTCTGTTCCAGACACATTTCTAGGCAGTAAATCACACATTACTCCTCTCAGTAATGCTGTAATGCCCATTTTACAGACATAAACACTGAGGCTGAGCAGTCACAATCTAACTTAGTAGAGACAAATGGCAAATAGGACTACTGACTTAAATCCAAGATGTCTCACAATAAAGCCTATATTCGTGTTTTCTGTCATTAAAATTATAATATTCTTTCTTTTCAAATTACTCAATAGCTTCCAGCTTGAAAGTGATCATTAACAATGTAAAACAATAAGGGTGATAAGTCATAAACACTGAGGAAGATTCAGAAAAGAAAATGTATTTCTTGTAGCCAATGCTGGTTTTCCTTGTATTCATTCCTTCAACAGAAGCCCAGGAACAAAATTCATATGGAATCCTCACCATGTCTATAAAATGTTGAAAGCTTAACATCCTGGTAAACAAATCAGATCTGCTACCTAAAATCTCAGAGTACTTTTAAGCCATAAATTTTATATTTCAGTGTGAAAAATCAAAACAAAACAAAACTTAAAGATCCTGTAACTTCAGTTTCAGCTCTTGCACCAGAAAAAGCAAAACTATTTTTTCCCAAGGTAGTAAATAAATAAGACATAAGAATAGCCTCCTGTTTTACTGAGTTACTAACTCCAAACAGTTAAGTTCATGCTGAAATATTTTGTCGTTATAAAGATGGTATAGTTTAATTTTCATAATAAATTTTAATTTTGAGTTAGTAGTCTGTAATATTGGGGAAAAGAGAAATTTTATTCCAGGCATAGAATTAGAATTTCTGAATGAATGATTGCCCACTAAAGCTAAGCCTAGTCCAATTTTTAGCAAAAAAAAAAAAAAATGTAAAATGCATACCATAAAACATTACTTGGTGTTTGCACTCGAGTTGATAAAGTTTTTTTATAAAAAAAAAACTACACAGCACAGAGAAAAGAAAAGCACTATGGTTTACTAATGTCCCAATTATTCTCTCAAAGTAGACAGATGGAATAAAACTGTGCTAAAACGAACAACTAAAAATATCAAGACACTTTGCTTCCCATCCGCTGGTTTCCACAGAACTAGAGCTGCTGGGTTTACTTTGAAGACCACCTGTCCAACATTCTTGACATCACAAATGTTGAATAGAGTATCAGTTTTACATTAAGTAAAATATACTCATTTGAGAATTATCTGTTGGGAAACTATTACATATTGCTGTTATTCAAAGTACTTGAGTTGTGCCAGAAAAAATAAATAAATAAACAGCCTTCTTTCATATATCTCCTATTCCATCAGGTATAGAATAAGACAGATAAAACATAGTGAAAATAAGTAAGTAAATTATAAAACTTCTTAGAAGGTGGTAAGGATATAAAAAGGAAAAAAGTCAAACTGGAGCAGGACAACAAAGATTGGTAGTCACTGGCAGAAGTGTTATAACCGCACATAGAACCATCAGGGTATGCCTCACTAAAACTGTTACAGCAGAGCAGTCTTGAGGTTGCCTGTGCTGGTCTATACCTGGAGGAAGAACTGCCTGAACACGGACAGGATATGACCAATGCCAGAGACGGTATCACTAAGATGCCCATACACCCACCAATGGTGGGAACAGAGGTAACTTCGAAGCAAATTCTACTTAATGGCGAAGATCGTGCTTTTAAACAAGGATATTTACAATTATATATCTTTTAAAAAGACATTGGCTAGCACTTCCTTGCGTACAGAAAAATGTGTAGTGACTACCTCAGAGAGTACTTGTGTAGCTGAACTTGGAATATATATAATCGGAGAGCAGGCTCTGTTAATTTGCTCCATCTACTTCACCTCACCCCAGGTAACCAGCTAGACCACAGCTATCATTCTCAACCTGGAGTCATGTGTAAAACGATACACAATAGATGGCTTTGGCGATGAATTTTGTATAAGCTTAGAAACAAAACTCTTTGGCAGATAACACTCTTACAATCATGAAAGAAATGACATGGGACATTCAAAATTAAGGAAGTATAAAATTAATATCTCGGCTCAGTTTCCACTTTTGAAAACACCTTAATTTTTAAACTTACATTCATTTTAATCTCATGTGTTCCATGTCCTAAATAAATATAGCAAAGAAATCTGCAAGTCTTAGGAGTCAGACATCAAGCAAAAATTTCTTTTTAAATAAGAATTTCCTTTTCCTTCTGTGAGGAAAAAAAAACTGTCATAAAAACAGATATTTGTAGAGTTCTAATTAACATCACTGGACATTCTAAGCATGTCAAGAAAACATATCATTCAAAATTTCTCGAATTAATACAATGTGTTTCAGTGCTTCATACTTGAATGGTAAAATTAATCTTCTGGTTTCTATATTGAATGCATGAGCATAGGAAACTTAGAAGGCATTTCTACCATGGTTTTTTTTTTCTTTGCCTTTTTTTTTGCAGTTCTATACACACTGCTAAATTCACTAACAGCACCCTCACTACTAATATATTTACTATGCAATGTATTACATAGTATTGTGCCATTTTTCTCAAGTATCTTCAATTACTTCTGCTTTATTTCCCAAATCATGAATCCTCTGACTGAAACTGTTGGCTCTAATATTAATTCATGCTCTAACTATTCATTAAATATTCAGAATGCATCAAATCTGTGACAGCACTGGAAAGGTAAAGAACAAGACATCCTGGAGTAGGAATAAGGAACTTAACATAAAGTACAGTCTTAGGATAAAGGTGTTTGCGAAGTTCCATGTAAAGAGTTCATCAAAAGAACACTAACGCTTAGGGCTGGCACAATGGCTCAACCAGCTAACGTTCCACCTGCTCGGTTCTGGTTTGTATCCTGGTTACTTCACTGACCATCCAGCTCCCTGCTGTGGCTTGGGAAAGCAGTGGAGAATGGCCCAAAGCCTTGGGACCCTGTAGCCACGTGGGAGACGTGGAAGAAGCTCCTGGCTCCTGGCTTTGGATTGGCTGTGTTCCGCCATTGCAGCCAACTGGGAAGCAAACCAGCAGATGGAAGGAAGATCTTTCTCTGTCTCCACTTCTCTCTGCAAATCTGCCCTTCAATTACAAATGGATGAATTAAAAAAAAAAAAAAGAAAAGAAAACCTCATTCTTAAACATTTCCCATCCAGACTAACCATGTCCAGTTATAATTTTTATGTTTAAAAAAAAATTGAATGGTTTTTAGAGAAAAAAATCTTTAGGATCAGTGTGCCAGAGGAGATGCTATGGAGAGAGAACTCTACCTGAATAAGTTTAACATAATCAAACATGGACTAGTCAGGGTGTAAGAGTTCCACCCTGATGAAAGGTATGCAAAGAATTTTTCACATAGATTTATCAATTTAACTAAACCAAAACAGAATAAAATGTAGATTCAGATATGAAGAAAAAATTGAGGAGGTGACAAATTAGCTAGTTTTAAACTAAGGGAGGAAATGTATAAATGAATGGAAGTAACTGTGTCACAACATCCAAAGCTTGTTAACATAATTTAAATTCCAGTCTTAATAGTAAAATGTCACTTGTGAAGCTGCATGATTGTCTTGGGAGGGAACAATGGAGAAATTTACCACTACATTAATCTTGATCAAACATTCATTAATAATTTACCTGAAGGACCACAAAGAAATAAAAGGAACTTTATCAACTTGAAAAACGTAATACAATACTGAAAGCAATAATTTTCCTTGTTAATGTGGACCATAAAGCCTATAGTTTAGGGAAATATTTAAAACATGTCTTAATCCAGAAAGTATTTTCTTCCTTGCAAAGCACATGAATAAGAGAATTTTTAAAGGCACTGCCATCATCAAGTGACAATAGTGAAAAAGAAAGTCACTTAACTTCAATTTTATCTGATTGCATGTGAAAAGTCTGACAAAGTTGAAGTTCCCTGTTTTCAATTTTTTTTTCCAGTATGGGTCTTCTCCAGAACATCACAGCCCATACAGAAAAAAAAAAAATTAAAAACAGACAGGCTCATTTCCATTCTACATTTCACATGCAATCAAAAAGATTTGGGGAAGGGAAAAAAAAAAAGGCTCTCTTAGCTATCCTCCCTCTTGCTTTGAGGGAGCACAGACCTGAGCAGGAACCACCCACAACAAGCAAAGAGGAGCAGTCCTTTAGATAAGCAATCAGAATTTTATTTCCTTTGCATGCAACACTGAATATCTTATTAGAAAATAAATAAATCTTATCTTCTTTAAAAATTCCATAGCAAATGGCCAAAATTACTGCCCACACAAATTTCAAATTAGGTTAATTAAGCACAATGGAAACAGAAGTCCATAAACTTCAAATCTGAATCTATTCATTCAAAAAATTCTAAGACTCTGAAGGGAAGCAAAGAAAAAAAAAGTTACAATCTTGTTTTCCCGCCCAGACAACCTAAGAAAGGTGTAAGACTTCCTTAACAGTGTCCCTATATGTTTTGTTGGTTCTGTTGACATCCCAGCTCCTAGCTATGTACCTGGGCAAGAGGAAGGACTAGAAACTATATGTATTTTAAGACTGTTTCAAACCTCTGCTTTAATTGTTATTTAAATGTTCTTCCTAAAAAAGCTGCTTCCTAATTGATACTTTGGTTATGTTTCTTAGAACTTAGTTTAAAAATTGCAATAACATCTGCCAAATAAATCTGTAAGATTTGAAAAGTGAATGATAGCAATTTGAAAAATCGTTTCTTTCATGACTACTTTTAATTCTATATATTGCTCTGCTAGAGCTCCATGTTCAAATCTTTTATGAGTAATGGTCCATTAATTCTCTGGATTAAAAAACTGTTAAGATGACCTAACCCATAATTGCATAAAAACGATTCTATGAAATGCTAGCTTTGAATAAAATATTAGCAGGTTGTTCTTGTTGGGAAATAAGAGAACATTGCACAGTCAAATCAGATAAGGAAAATTTAGAGCTACATGGGTTTCTTGATGATGCCCTTCTTGACAACTTTCCTGAACTGCTGTGTATTATTTAACAAGTAACGGTTTGAGACAACACAATCTTACCCTTCTGTATTAGAAGACAAAAAAAAAGAAATCTTTTCTAAATTATGATACATTCTTATCACAATGTTTTAAGGGACTATGTGGTATGTGTCTGTGCTTCAGAAGAAAAGGGCTCCCAATGAAATTTTTAAACATAGCTCCAAAATATAATACTAGGCTTTCTACCTTCGCCTGTGCTTACCATGTCATGATACATTTAAATGTCACAAAGTCAAACTTGAAACCTACACTAATGGCTTAAACTATTGTGATACTATGTGGGGAAAATGGCAGGAGGGAAAAATGAGCAGAGAGAAAGAGGAGAGGATGAGGCTATATCGCTGCAGCTACGAAAACATGAAAAAGAAAACAATAATGATTTTTAAAAGTGTATCATGATGGTGAAATAAAACAGTGTTTATCTCAGAATTTATGAAATATGGTAGTATACAATTTTCAATTTGATGCTGAGATTTATTTTACATGGTAATTAGTAGTTAGTGTCCCTCAAATTACAACTTGAGAAATAATGAACTTCTAGTCTAAAACCTTCAAGAGGAAATCCAAACCCAAAGAAGTTGCTTGACGTGGTCATACATTTGGTTTGTAGGAGGCAGGTTGTCTATTGCTTTTCTCCTCTGCTCACTCATTGTATTTGTCCAAGTCATGCACTGTTGTCCTTTTAACATGCCCATCTATCTTTAAAGCATGTGCTGCCCACAATGGATTACCACTCACATCGCAACGTTTAGCATCTCCCAGTAACTATATCCACACCTCCCTTGGGGATCCTGCAAAACAAATGTGATTCCAAGAAGCCAATCACCCTTTTTGGGTAAAAAGAAGCATAAGTCTTCTCACTTCCTCGCCTTACCTCCACAGTAAAACAAGGGAGGACATGTTGATAAAGAATCATAAAACCGTCAAGTATAAACAACCTTCACTCTATAGAAAATAAAATTTAAAATGGCAGTCTTCCTCATCAAGGCATTATTCTGACGCATAAGGTACTCTGCTTATTCAGATCCGTCCATTCATTAAGCAGCTATTTATTGAACTCCCACAATGCAACAGACCCAATTACTGCTGCTGGGATGAAACAGAGAACCCAACGCAAAAATCTCTGCCTTTCTGAGTTTACTTTGTAGTAGAAACAAAATCTGCCTGATCAAGCCATCACCTTTCCCAGATTCTTGTAGTGTCCTCTTTTTGTTTTTGTTTTGTTTTGGCTTTTTTCTCCACTATGCCAAGGGATTAAAGCTGCACACCCCAAAAGGTTAAGATAATATAAGCTAATGCAACACCAGAGTGTCAAACCTAACTGCAAAAGAGTTCACAGGAATGTTTTATCATTCCTACTTTACAGATGAAGAGCAGAAATGAAGGGAACAAAACAAAGATTCCGGTAGTCACAAAGCATGCTGAGAGCAGAAGCGCAGCAGCAGATACAGATCAAGGTAAAATCTGTTCCTTCAGCGATATCAGCACGATGGCAAGCCCTGAAACCCCTGGCATGTTATACAGAATGTGTGCAGAAAGTATTAAAATGATAATCAAATAGAATACAATATAAATGGCTGTACAGTTACGATCCAACATATAATAAATACAATAAAACAAAATCTTACTTAAAAAACAAGTTACAGATTTGGGTTTTTTTTTTTTTGCTTGTTTAAAAATCAGAAGACTCTAATGAGTTTTAATATTTCACTCATAATGTGAATTATGTGGCTTACTATAATAAATATAGCCAGAGTTGAAGGAAATTCTTATCATAGGTTACTGAGTAATTTTAAATCCTACAAACATATTCCATTTATTAACCAAATAACACATGGCTTCATCATTTCATGGCATTTTTATCACACAAATTTCCAAATGGATACAAGTGCAAATTAGATATTTTTAAAAATCAAAAAATACAGTACTTAAATAACTGAAATGGGGATTTAAGAATTTCAGCTAACTAGCGGATTCAAAATGCAAAAGCACAAAAAGTAGTAACAGATGATTAGCCAGTGCATTTCAACTACGTGCATTCTGAAGAATCTAAAATTAAAATGTAAGTCTTCAAACCAAATGTTTAGGTTGAGTCTGCACACTAAGAAAGACTGATAAGAGCAATCCATCAAGCATCTATCCTCAAGTTATGAACGTTTTGTGAACTGTCATTCAGGCTCATTCCTTCACAAGCCTTGTGTTTGCTGCGAACGATCCAGTAGACAACATCACTGTGAACATGGTTAGACAAATAAATATCTGATTCCATTCTCATTTCCCAAACCCCACTTCTCAAGATATTCTAACCCTGTGCAAATATCACTTCCTTTCAGAACCTGTAATATATTTTAAATGTTTTACAATCATTGGTATTTAAATCTTAATTTTCCTTGAGAAATTAATTTTTTTTGTTTTTCCCACATTAATGCTCTTGCTACTAGATGCATTTATGCACAATATGATTTAATCCATGTTTAACAAAAAACAGACAAAACCCACATTTAACAAACATATGCCCAACATCTTATTCATACATATGTATTATTTTATAATAATTTAACCTTGACTAATATAACAATGTGCAAATCATTTTTAAAATTCACCTGATAAGGTGCTACATAGCAATTTCTCAACATTAACAAAAATGCTATTATATCATAGAACTACTAAAATACATTAGAAAAAATATGGGACCATTATAGTACTCATTAATCAACATTTAAAGTATACTTTCTCTTCGTTTCTTAAAATATTTTCATTCATGCAGAAAACGATTTATGCTTAACAGTCAACATGTTAAACTACTAACATTTTCAAGATTCTATAAAAATTCAAAACAAAGCAAAACAAAATGTGAAATTTTCTTTAATTCTTGGGTGGTCTGCTGAAGAAAATTTAGCTGCATATAAAACAATAAATTACTGTTAAATCAGCTATTTGGATATAAGATAAGTTAATTTATGAAAACTTGTTTTAGTTTATAGAAAGTCTACACATGAAAGACAATTTCAACGAGATATCCAAGCATAAAGAAGTTGGAGTCCTATTGAAAATGGAAAAAGGTTTTGCACTCCACTGTTTGCAAAATACTGTTTGAACATAATATAAGCAGAAAAATTTGTGGCTTCTAAATCCATATGATCTCAACTGGATATTCTTTACATACTTTTGTTGAAGTTTTCACAATGCACCTATGTGTGATATCAGTGCTTTTTCGTGCTGCAAAAGGATGTAAAACTAGCGCCATCTACTGGAAGAAAGTAGATACCATTCAATGAACTAATTACAAATATTTTGTGAACTGAGTTGAATTTGGATGTCTACTTATAAAAACTGCTTCAGCTGAAACAAAAAAATATCTATTCTCCAATGTCTTTTAATTTAATCAGATGTGTCTAATTAAAATTGACGTGTGAGAGTGTTGAAACTGGAGAACTGGGGGCATTTATCTCAATACGTGAATTTCATTGGTAACACCAATACAGAAATCAGAAATAGCGTATCCTGATCAGTTTTATTTTGATTTTGTGTGTCTCTCTTAGAACAAATATCCTGAGGATATAGTACAAACTTATAGTATAGTAAACGTGTTTACTATACTATATTTACAGCATAGTAAATACAGAACATAGTCAAGAGTTCCTCAAAATCTAGGGAAAACATCTTTGAAAGAAGCTGAAAAAGTGAGTGTAGGTACATTTACGGCTTTTTCTGGGAACAAAGGCTCAGCCTTTTATCAAAGAACCATGCAGGTGATCCAAATTTTCATGACTCCTAAAGGTTTTAATAAATTAATAGAGTCAATCAATTGAGTAAGTGAACAAGTACTCTAACACTGATGGTTTTTAAACTCAACATAACATTATTTGTTATTAATAAAACACTGCCAGCTCAAACTTTCATACACACTTTGTGCTTTGAGATGATGCTTTGATGCACATCTTTAATATTTCCTCTTAACAAAGATTTAAAGCACATTAATTTGCTCAAAAGTAGTGATTCAAGCTAAAACTCAAATTTCTTGGGAAAAAAAGGAAATTCTAAATGCAATTGAATCTGTAATACCATTTTTATTTCGCTACAATGTGATTTATCTGAAGAGAGCCACTTCTACGTTTCATTGCAACAGAGTGATAAATCCAAACGCCAATCAAATTATGAACTTTTAACATTTCCATATAAAGGAGTCGCGAGTAAGTTTGTACTCTGTGTTACAACTAGGAATGACTTCATCCACAAATATAAACCTTCTAATTGTTTGTTTATTCATTTAACAAATATTTATTAAGTGCCAGGCACTGTGTTAAGCTCTGAAACTATAAGCCTCTGACTCTCTGGGAATTCTGGTTATACAGATAACATTCTATGATTTTGAAATAGCATTTGCAAAATGTCTTTTATGACTTTTAATTTCTATATAGAAATAGTATATCTTTATAAACATATGACAGCTACACAGCTCTTCATGGAAGCTATTAAATATACAACTGAAGTCAAGCAAAGTCACAATTATGTGTCTAAGATTAAAGTACAATCTATCACTGTAATTAGTACTAATTTAGACAAACACCCTGACTTGAGTAAAAGCTACCATGATATCTAGCCTAAGCCACAATTAACTTAATTTTTATCTAACATTAAAACTATGTATAAAATTGTACCTTCTAATCCCTCAGATAATGCCACAGTCTTAACTGAGGGGTCAAGAATTCTAATGTTCAAGCATGGAAAATATTTCTATCCTCCCACAACAATCTAGCAGGCTCGGCTGTAAGTTCCCAGAATTAATTAATACTGAGTTGTACGAATTGATTAACCCAAGGCCAAAAGTAAAAACAAATGACAGCAAATATCATTGAATTTCAGACCTGAATATATTATTTCTTTTCCTCATTTTAAAGATGAAGAGACCAAGGGCTGGAGAGGTTTGCTGATTTATGCAAGGTCACACAAGTTAATGACACAGCTATGGTTAGAGCTTTCTCTGACTCCTATTCTAGTGCTCTCTTTAATACATAAAAGAAACTGTTCTAGGAAATTAAGAATAAATTCTGAGAGGGAAAGATTACCTTTAATTACTAACATGAGTGAACCATAACTCAGATGCACTTAATAAGCTCTAAATTAAAATTATGCTTTATTCAGGATAAGAGGTCCAGGAAGTCCAACTGAAAAATGACAGATCACTCTTCTGGGATATGGCCTTCACGCAGGTCAATTCAGTTATAATCAACTTTAAGGACTGTTCCAATTATTTTTCAGTTCTGGAATTATTTAATATTGAAGAATACTTAAAATTAGTATGGTACTGGCCAGGGGACAAAAATCTTTTTTATTTATACAGATTTCTATTGTAATGGGTTTTGACCAGGGAACAGTAAATTAAAGCAAGACTTCAGACTTTCACCTTAATTTCCTAGATCTCAAGTTTTGGCTGCTTCTATCCCTACCCTTACAAAGTAGTATGAACTAGCATTCCCATTTCATTTTTTTATTTTTCAAAGCTTCCATAATGTGTTCCATTCTTATTACTGAGTATAACAATCTACTCAACAATGCTTTACATCTAAGTAAAATAAAATCCTATTAGTGAATTGAGTGGAAAAGATTTTACTAATATTCAAGTTATAAAAACTCGAGCACTGACTTTCACAAAATTTTAAGTGGTGGTGCTTGAAGGAATTATGGAAAACTATTCCAGCCAATTCACACATCAAATCAAAATGGGCTTATGTGTCCCAGGGAAGAAAGTTGGTTTCTACAGGCTTTCATCGCCAGGAGACACTAAGGGTAAAAGCAATGTGTTGTCTATTTTTTTGGACTTGTATTCTGGTTTAGCAGGATGTATGAGCACCATAAAAAGATCAAAACAACAGACTGAATCTGCTATTTCTCAAACATAAAGTGTAGTTGTCGCTCCTATTAAAGCAAAACTAGTTAAACAAAGGGACAAATGTAAATGTTTCAAAGTCTATTGGGAAAATGTAAACCTATATTAATATAAAATCTTGGAATTCTATAGGGAAGACATACTCATGCATGGTACTTAGTAGATTCCAGCCACTGGTCTCAGCATTTTGTGTCCCCACCTATTTAATGCTCATATCTCCATCTCACATACAAGAAGGGGAAGGCACAGCCCAGACTTCAAACTTTGTCCCTATGACGCTGGAATTTGTGTATTTAATCATCCACAGCACTGTAAAGATTACTGCTCAAGATTATCCGCTTTAGTGAATTTGGCTTTGAATAATTTTGCTATGCAAAGTTAAAGAAACTTATATTTTAAGCAGTTTCGTTATGAAATTCTTTAATTCCACAACTGGCATACTTCAAGAAATACACAATTAACAAGCTGTTTGTTTTTAAGAACACCAAGCCATCTTTCAGCATAGCCAACCCACGTTATAGGCATTAGGATGAGAGCTTTCACACTTTTCTCAGTGAAAACCATGGTCATTTACAAACTAATTATCCTAGTACAAATGTTAAATGGGATACATAACAAAGCAAAGTTCCACACGCACAGGGATTAGTTTCCCTCAAGTGCATACACAATTCAAAAGACAAACATTAAAATTTATCAGTTCTACAGCCTGAGTCTCCCTCTAAAGCCATCTCCTTTACTTCTACAATTGTATTTATTTGTTTTCATATTTATTTATTTGAAACTCAGGGTTGCTGAGAGAAGAGGGAGAGACAGAGTGATCTCCATTACTGGCCCACTCTCCAAACAGCCAGAATGACCAGGGCTGGGCCATGCTTAAGCTCCATAAGGGTCTGCCACATGAGTATGAAGGACTCACACCCTTGAGTCGTCTTCCACTGCTCCCTCAGGCACATCAGCAGGGAGCTAGTCTGGAAGTGGAACAGCTGGGGCTCCAGCCTGCACCATTTGGGACACTGCTTTAGCCTATGGCCTCACCCACTACACCATAATTCTAATCTCACCATCACCTTTCTTTTCAAACTGTTAGGCTCCCAGCACTTCACAACTCCCTCCATCCCCAAACACCTCTGGCACATGCCATGGTGGCAGCACAGGTGGTTAGGTGGGGCTGGGAATATTGAGAATACTGGTTAGGATCTCCACGAATTAAGCTTTATTAAATGTTCAAGACATCAGAGAAACATTAAACCCAGCAAATACAATTTTAAGATAAATATGTTATACTCTCCTAACCAAATTCTCATCTGTACTCCTCTCACTGAAGCACCTGGAAAACCAGCAGTAACTCTGACATAATAAACTAGTAATTTTTATAAAATGCAAATTAAAACAGATCATTCCTCTTCACCTCTTCCCTCCAAATTTACTTTTTTAAAAGATTAATTGTGTTTAATTCACTTTTTGTGAAAGGCAGAATAACGGATACAGGGAGAGACCAAGAGATCTTCCCTCCACTGGTCGAGTTCCCAAGCGGCCACGATGGCCAAGGCTGGACCACGCCGAAGGCAGGAGCCTAGAACTTCATGCAGGTCCAGTACTCCACTGCTTTCCCCATTGGGATGTCAGAGTTGCAGGAGGCTGCCTAACCTGCAATGCCACAATGAGGACTCCCTAATTTGCTCACACTACCACACAAGCAGTCTCCTCCTTGGACATGGAGCTAATTTCTGCTCATAGTTCAGGATTAAGTGCAAACATAATATCCTCCATGGATCCCTTCTCTTCTAAAATACTTTTCACTAAAATACTAGTATTTTTCTGGATTCCTGTAATGGCCAGGCATAACGACCCCTAGTCAATTTCTCACCACCTGGTTCTGTGATCCTCAACCGCTTCCAACTCTAGCTGGTACCTGTAGAAACACTGGTCTTACATGGAGAATCACTGTATCCTCACTCCTTAATCCAATGCCTGGCACTAGTGCTGATATTCGGTAAATGTTCAATGCGTTAGAATTAAGTCTTCCATAGCAGGTCATCATGCACAGCCCAAGGAAATGTGAATGCCATCAGATTCAGAGAAAAATACTTGTCACTTTGATTTTTCTAATTAAAATATTAACTACACCATATAGGCACACAATGAAATTTTAGATGTTCAAATCTCACATTTAAGTGCTCAAAATCACATTTTTTAAAAAGTGAAGCAGTTAGAATTTAGCAACCAATTTACAGAAGCTATATTAGTTGTATGATTCTCATTGTTACATAGAAATTCTTTTCTTTGATTAAAATTAACAATAAATAATTATGCTAAAGTTTTGTTTTAGGTTTTGGTTTTGGGGGTTTTTTGCCTTTTTTTTTTTTTTCGGTCCTGAAGGAATGGCCACATGTGGAATGAAAAGCATTTTCATTATTCTTTACCAAGATGAATGTCCTATTTTGTGTGATTTGGGGCAGTTTCTTACTAAGACAGCCAGCCTCTTATGAACATTATGATTTGCAGATGTGTAGTATGCATTAAAGAACAAGAAGATATCATGAAATATTAGTGACAATTATAAAGTGAGCAAGGAAACTGGACAATGTTACCAAGGGTTGTGAGGACTGTGGAAATGAATGTTATTCAAAGTAGAGTGGTGATTTATAACCAATTTCCGTTTTCAAATTAGGGCCCAAGTAAAAGAAAACGAAATTTAGCAAGCATGATGGTAATATCATTTCCTGCAGCAGAAACACCCACTCACACCAGTGCCCTCACTACGCATGCAGTACAAGCAGCAGCAACCTGAGGGAAGCCCGCAGGCTCGCAGGGCCGCTGGCTGGCTCCTGGTCACCAAGTGCAGCAGGTTGAAGGCAGACATCACTGTGATATCTTCACCAACAAAACGAGAGGCAAAGAACAGGGGCAAGAGCTGAGTGGGAGAAAAACAAAAGAAAAGAAAAACAGATTAAAACATCACAAATGTTGAACACATTCATCGCGCAGCTGATGGTCATGGTTTGATCTAGAACTGAACACATACACACACGGCACTAATACGTTTCAAATGCCCATTTTTTTTCAGGCGGTGAGCTTACTTTCACCTCAGGCCTATTTATATCGTATGAATAAAATACACACCATATTCATGTGATAGCAATATGATCTGTGAACACATTGTGCAAGAGGTGAAGTTTAAAACAGTTGAAAGAAATTAGCATTTACTGACTTCATATCATGTGACAGGAACTGTCTAGGGCCTAATATACACATTGTATCATTTAATTTCTTACAATAAACCCAGGAGGTAGGCTTTATCCCTGAATACATATGTGAGGAGACCCAGGCTCCGAGGCCAAGGGCATTGGGCAAACAAGCAGTACAGGAGGGATGAGAAAACCCTGTTCTACCTGATTGTAAAGCCATATTCTTCCCTCACGCGTGCTGGCTCCTTCCAGGAATTATTTACAAACTTCCCTCTCCCTGGAGGAGATTGTGATACTGTGAGACTAAGAGATTTCCTTTGTCTGAATTTTGTTCTGTAAACCCAAGGAATCTAAGAGCCAAAAGACTTCAGAAACGGTGTTGAGTTTGAACAAAGCAAAATAAATGTGATTCTTCATTCAATTTTATTCTTTATAATGTAAGATCAATTTAGTGAATAATATTCATGACCTAGCATGAAAAAGGGGTTAAGATTTTTTTTTTAAGTCTTTGAAAATGAATCATGTGGAAGAATCTCAAAATTGCATCAAGTTTAAGCTTCAGAGAAAAGTTCAGGTACTTGGGGATTTTCCTGAAAGTTTCATACAATGTTGGAGTTGCTAAATATTAACTTTCAAATGAAAGTGGAAAAAGAACAGATTAGTATCAACCTCTTATGTTATTTAAAATTAGCATTTTAAGTGGTGTTAGCCACGACATGTCCAAAAATGGATGAAAAAAAAAAGGAATGTCTTGTTCATTTCCTGACCACCACCTCCACTCCCACACCAAAATAAAAGTCTGTTCCTGGATTCCTCTGACCTCCTTGAAGAACAAACATATACTAAACAGTAATATATTTGACCAAATCACTCTGGAGTCTATCTGACAGAAATCTGCTTGTATTAACATGCCTGCACTCTGGCTTCTCCAAACTAAACTCACTACAAAACTAAAACATTTTTATGTTACTAACTGGAGACAAAGGGGAGGAAGAGGGAAGGTAAGTATCACGATGCACAGCCTGAAAGAACCATTAAACATAAATAAACATGTCATTTTCACGAGTGACTGCAGAGCACGGGAGAGCATGCCTTTGGAGCAGACTACTGACTAATAAAAGATCAAAGGTCTATACCTCACAGCACTATAAATAAAAACTTTTTTTTTTCCCCCTTGAGATCCTTGCCCGGGAGGAATAAAGTGCACACAGTAAATGTAATTACTTAGCAAAGCTGCAGCCTCATTGTGCTCCCGCAGCTGATCATAAAATGTCTTCCCATTCTGTTTCATCAACTGCTGTACCAGGCGGCCTGGGCGCCTACCGATCACGGTGGCCATCTGGCTTGTGTCAGAAACCAGCACACAGGAAGAAAGGCAGTGATGTCACTCTGCAGGTCAGGCAAAGAACAAAGATGCATTCTACAATTAAAAGTCAGGGCCTCAAATACCAGGGGCCCTCCCACTGGATATGACTACATGATTTAATGTTCTGACTGCGCGGCCTTTTTTCCTACCCAAATAGCCAGGGCTCCATCTAGTGGCAAATTAGTTTTGCCCAGTATTTGTTATTAAAAAAAAAAAAAAAAAAAAGCAGGCCCAGAAAGCGTTAGATTAGCACTGACAAAGCTGAGCAACTAAAAACTAAAATGGTTACTTTCTAAACCAATGAAGTCTTTCTATGCTGAAGGATGGAAAGAAGCACAATTTTTCATAATGTCCTCCACCTTGAAATTCTACAAAGAATATGTTTCATAGGTTGGGATTAATGCTTGCAAGGATGTCAAGTTTGTAAAATTCACGCAAAGGGTTACTATTTATACACTACTCTGGAAATATGTCTCTGACCTAAAGTTAAAAGCAGTTCCCAGGGCCTGGAGCGGTAGCCTAGTGGCTAAAGTCCTCACCTTGTATGTGCCGGGATCCCATATAGCCACCAGTTTGTGTCTTGGCAGCTCTGCTTTCATTCCAGCTGCCTGCTTGTGGTCTGGGAAAGCAGTCAAGGATAGCCCAAAGCCTTGGGACCCTGCACCTGTGTGGGAGACCCAGCAGAGGCTCCCGGCTCCTGTCAGCTCAGCTCCAGCCATTGTGGCAGCTTGGGGAATGAACCAGCAGACAGGGGATCTTCCCTCTCTGTATCTCCTTTTCTGTATAACTGACTTTCCAATGAAAAATAAGTAAATCTTAGAAAAAAAAGAAGCACTTCCCAAGAATATAGCCATGCACCTGGACTCCCTGGTTATGTCAAACTCATAATCTTACATTTTCACAGATGAATCAATAAAGTATGTCTAACATGTCACAATTGGGAAAAAAATTTTCAGTACTATCTTTATGCTGCAGTGTCTTTAAACAAAATTAATTTTCAGCTGTTTTCCAAATAGTTCTAACTGAACTATAATATCTGATCGACAGATCTTAAGCACACAGTGCATTTAAGTGAAGTAAAATACTTCACCAACTGATCTGAAACATAATGAATGCATCTGGAAAAATGATCACAGATATCACAACGGATGAGTGTGAAGCATGCTATGGAGCCAGGCTGCCAGGGTCTGCATCCTGGTTGTGCCCTTCACTTTGTGACTTCGGTCAAATCACTTGCCATCTCAGGGCCACAGTTTCCTCAACTCTGCCATAACCATTAAATAAACTAATTGCTAAGAAGCATTTAGAACAGGACTATCTTTGGTGCAGTGAAGTAAACCACCACTTGTGACACTGGCACTCCATATTGCAGCATCTGAGTTTGCAACCTGGTTGCTCTGTTTCCAGTACAAACCCCTTCCTATGTGCCCAAGAAGGCAGCAGAAACTGGCCCAAGTACTTTACCCCTTCCACTCACATGGGAGAGTCAAACAGGAGTTCCTGCCTCCTAGTGTTACCAGCCTGGTCCAGCCCAGATTGTTGCAGCCATTTGGAAAGTGAACCTGTGGATGAGAGATCTCTCTCTAGTTCACTCACTCTGACACTCCTCCTTCTCTCCCTGCCTCTTTACCCCTCTCCTCCTCTCTGATGCTTTGCAAAAAACCACTTAGATGGTCTGACGTTGTGGTGTAATGAATAAAGTTGCCACCTACGATGCTGGCATCCCATACGGGCCCCAATTCATGTCCCAGATGCTGGACTTCCAATCTAGATCCATGCTTATGGCAGGAAATGTGCCTGAGAAAACAACAAAGGGCCCAAACGCTTGGACCATTTGCCACCCACAAGGAGAAGCCAGATGAAGCTCCTGGCTCCTGGTATTAGGCTGTCCCAGTTCTGGCCATTTTGGCCTTTTGGGGAAGTGAATCAGTAAATGGAAGTTAGCTTTTGCTCTCTCGATCTTTCTCTTTCTTGAACTTCTCTCTTACTTTCTCTTTGTAATTTTTTCAAATAAATAAATAGTTTTCGAAAAACACTTAGAAAAACTCCTGACATGCAGCATATGCCTAGAAAAGGTAGCTATTTCTATTTTGCCAAATATTTGTCATATTATATGAATTACAGAATTACAACTCTATAGAGTTCCAGTAGTCCTCTTACACCAACCCTATTTAGTAGTATCAGGTCATTCCCCCCCCCCCCCAAAATCTTATTTAAACCATAAAACTACCCGTTGGTGGATTCCCAGTGAGTCATCCTAAAGGAAACAAAACTCAGCAAGAGCCAGGTATTACACTAAGCACTTCACATTTGTTAGCTCACACTTCCAACTTATATGTGAAGAGTAAGCCATGAGGATATTAAGGAATTTGCTTCAGGCCTGAGCAAAAAGGGCAGGACCCTCTTACCTACCACTTGCTCCTAACTCACTGGGATTTGGGTGGCTCCACCTATGACTGCAGGGAAAACACACATATATCTTTTTAGGACTGGCTTATTTCAGGAAGCATAATGGGTTCCAGTTGCATCCTTTCTGTTGCAAAAGGCAGGCTGCAGCTATGCAAATAAATACATGGCCCTGTGGGAGAGGAATACATGGTCTGATTGGGTAGGCTTGATTTTGAGATCACAACCTGCTTCTACTCTGTTTAACCCTAAGTGATTGGATAATCTAATATATTTGAATCCAGACCACCTAATTCCAAGGCCAGAGCCCCTGCTCACTCCACAGTTGGCAATGAAAAGCCTTGCTTGCTCTCTAAAGCATGCAGGCTGATCTCCACAACCATCAACAGTAACAAGGTGCACCTGCAGAACACTGGCCAGCCTGCATCTCATGCATCATCTCATTTAATCCGCCCACGAAACCCCTAATGCACATGCTACTATTATAAAGACCCTTCAGCAGATGAGGAAGTGAGCTCCAGAGAAATTCTAGATACTATTCTGGTTCCCTACTAAGTTGTGTGGCTGACAAGAAAACTCTTAACTCAAGAAAATTACTTGCAAATTCTCTCCCTTGAAACTGAAAAGGAAAATAAAGTAGACTTAAGGAAGTAGGAAGTCTCAGACATTCTCAGATTTCCAAACTTGATCCATTCCATTAGACACAAATTCAGCTTTTTTTTTTCACCTTCAAATATTTCTCTAAACTCCTTGGATATATTTTTAGCAAATATTCTAATATATAAAACTGACCCTGGTGTAACCTGCCAAAACTTCAATATGTTGTTAATATAGTACTTTCGAAAGCCAAATAAACCAGGAGCGACTCTTTTCCCTCACCCCCCCCTAAAACTCAAGTTTCAGTTTAGCAACTTTTCCCTTCTGTATTCCTTTAACTTTCTAGGTGAGGATCCTAGCCGGAAACCATTTTAGTCCAAAATAAGGCAAAAATAAAAGTGCATGCCTCTTAGTGATAAAAATCCATGGGAAATTAATTAGCATTAGCAGAAATCAGCATTGAGCAAAGACTGACTCATGGAAAACCTGACTTTATCTTCAACTCCATTTTACATTGCTTTTGACTGCACAGATGAATAACTCTTACAGGTAATCAATATGCTGTTTTTGAAAGCTATACACAGTACCTAATGCTTATTTCTAATATCTCAGAATTTCTACCACATAATTTTTAAAACTTTAAAGAAGTATTGGCTGAACACACCTAATAAGAGGTATTACACTGTGTTGGAATAGAATTAAATTGCATCATTGTCTATAACTGCCACTTACAACTCTTTAAGAATCTTCACTATAAAATTCAAGGCTTCCCAAATTATGCTCTGAGAACATAACATGGCCTTTCAAATAAAGTTTACTGCTCACATGGTCATGGAAATACCACTCAATATAAAGGACCTGAGGAAGACTTCAGAAAAAAATATATACATAACTTTGCTTCAACTGATGGCTCTGAAATATTTTGACCATTACAAGAGAAAACTCCTAATTATGGAAAGATGAGTACCTGAAAATGTAGCCTGACTTAAAATCCAAAGATAATCCAAATTCCTTATTTTGTTACAAAAAAAAAAGAGTTCTGTCTTTTTACAAAGAATTCTGAAATCCAAAATGTTTCACTAAATATATTTCATCAGTGTTTTGGTTTGGGTTTTATCACTTTTGCTTTTACTTCCCCCTCTCCTCCTGCATTTGAACAATAAATTTGCCAAAGACAGATGATATAAAAAGGGACTCTAAGAACTCATACAAATGATAATTAAATCTAGAATAAACGAGCTAATGTAGGAGAAGCCTTAAAATGTTAAACAATAAGATCAAATTTCTTTCCAATAAATGACAAAGGAATGTCTACATCAGTACTTTCCCATAAGCTAGTAAAATATACCACCAAAGCTGAAGAAGCCATGAAAGTTTTGATGAACACAAATTTTGATAGGTAAGGACAATGTTTGCCAAAAAAAATCTGATAACTGTAATATCAGAAAATGATTATGCTAACACCACAGACTGAGAATGCAATCTCAAGATAAATATCTTTTAAGTGCAATACACTTAGTTTTGTGTGGGGAGAGTTTCATTGTTCTGATCATTCTTATTACATGGCGCAGAATTTGGAATCACTACTCTAAATCTCTACTGTGAGGTTTTAGAAACACTGTTGTTTGCACTAGCACACTGCCTGGCACTCTATGCTCCCCTGTTACTTGTTGAGTCAATGGAATAATCAATCATTTAACCACTGCTTGGAATCATTAAACCACTAGTTAGAATTTGGCAACTCTTGCCAAAAGAGAGCCTTTTGTAATGATACTCATTTAAAATAAAACAAAAAATCTAACCCTGCAGATTTAATTTTTCCAAATTCTAAATTTTCTACTCAATTTTCCAAATTGCTTAATGTTAAGTGATTTTAAAATACAGAATTTTCCAAAAATATTCATCTATATAAATTCCTATGATAATGGAAAACAGCACATCAGGTGATGATGACTATGCAGAAATGCAAAATACAGTCTGTGCTGTGGAAAACACACTGGCCTAGATGGGAACATGGGACAGGTGCTAAATGCCTTCACAGGGACAGAAATCAAGTCTGGGACTCAGAGGAAGGAGAATTGCTTCCAACCTTGGAAAAACGTGGCAAGGATGATACAGGGGCTGGAACCAAAGCAAAGATCTATGAAAGACGATTTTTCATTTTTAGCCTTTACTATTTTTTAATTTCAAAAATGTATCAGAGTTTCTGCCCCATCCACTGGTTCACTCCCAACATGCCTGAAAGCTGGGACTGGGCCAAGCCTAAACCAAGAACAAAAAACTCATTCCAGGTCTCCCAAGGGAGGAGCAATAACCTGCCTACTTGAGCCATCAGCTCTGCCTCTTAGGATCTGTATTAGAAGGCAGCAGGCAGCCCTGTGGCATACCATAGTGGATTAAGCTGCCATCTGCAGGACTGGCATCCCACATGGGAGCCGGTTTAAGTTCCAATGGCTCCAATTGCAATCCAGCCCCCTGGTAATGTGTCTGGGAAAGCAGTGGAAGACAGCCCAAGTACCTGGGACCTGTTCCCATGTGGGAGACTCTGATGAAGCTCCTGGCTCTTGGTTTTGGCCTGGTTTAGCTAAGCTATTATGATCATTTGGGGAGTGAATCAGCATTGGAAGATCTCTGTCTCTCCCATTTTCTCTCTAACTCACACGTAACAAGTACAGAACATTTTGAACATATGCCTTGTTAGAGCTATAACCCTGTTTGTACTATACTAAATTTCACCAAGTTCACTAAAAATCATGCTTCAATACTATAAACTGCTAAATATAATAATGAAAATAGACACGAGACAGCTGAATAGTACCCTATAACCATTTTAAAGTGTAGAGCAGCCAGTTGTATATAAACTAAACTTGAAATGTCAATGACGTAGTCACAGGATGTGGTTACGAACCCGCACTTTCTAACATATGGATCACACAATACCATGTCAATTAACTCCATGATGTTGTAACTTGTTGTTGATGTTGTGTTGTGGACTTTCATAGGAGGGGATGACATTCTGCCAGTTCTACTTTCAGACCAGGGATGATCTCCCAAGGAAACTATCGAACTTATCAGGACAATAAGAGACTGGACTCTATGCACGGTACAGGCTCTCAATGAAGGAATCATGACTGGATATGACCTGTAACACTGCAACAATGCGGAGGAATTCAACATGGGAGGAGGGCATGGGGAGAGACTGGGGGAATCCCAGAGCCTATAAAATTGTCATAAAAGGAAAATTAAAAAAAAAAAAAAAAGCCAACCACGGAACTCACATTGTGGCAAAGAAGATAAATGCCTGCAATGTCAGCCAAGTTGAGACTTGGCTGCTCCACTTTAGATCCAGCTCCCTGCTAACGTGCCGGGGAAAGCAGCCAAGTTTGGCTCAAATTCTTGTGTCCCTACACCCACATGGGAAGCCCAGAGAATGCTCCTGGCTCCAGACCAGTCCATTTCTGGCCAGTACAGCCTTCAGAAGTGACCTGTGGATGGAAGATCTATCTTGTTCTCTTCTCTAACTCTACCTTTCAAATTAAAAAATAAATGTTTTTTACAAGTTCGTCTTTTTAAAGATCCTATTGTTACTATTCAACTTTTCTCCTATGACCCCTTTAAGTATCTAAATATACATGTTTGATCATTCTCATATTAGTATTTTAAAACATTTTTTTCATGATGCAATTCCATAGGAATATAGGATTACAGGTCATTTTCTCATATGCAGATTTCATTTCCTTTGGGTATATTTCCAGAAGCGGGATAGCTGGGTCATATAATACATGAATTTTCAGTTGTCTTAGCACTCTCGATACTGACTCCTACAGTGGCTGTGCTAGCCTACACTCCCACCAACAGTGAAGCAGAGCTAACATATCTTTTTTAACCAATACAAAACAAAGTATTTTCATTCTAAAATGCAAATTAACTTCCAAGTTGTTTTCATTACATATGTTACATCTAAAGTTTTTCTAATAATTAAAATGTACATAAATCAATTTTATTATAAAAATACCTTCAGAATTTTCTAGATTTCTGATTATTCCATTTTATTGTTTTCATACAATATTTTGACTTTGCTTTTCTAGTCTGAGTTCAAATTCAACCTGTTATTGACTGGGATTTACTTTGCAAACTTTATTCTTAGTTTTGAAAATTTCATCCTTAACAATGGGCTTAAAATAACTTCCTCACCTGTGGTACATCTACCCTATGGAATACAACTCAGCTATTAAAAAGAATGAAATTATATTGTTTGCAACCCAATGACCCCAAATGGAGACCATTATTCTCAGTGAAATGATCCCAAAAGGACAAATATCATATTTGCTCCAACATAGGACAACCTCTATCCAAAATACAAAACAAAAACTAAGGTAAACAAACACATTTGTAATCTCACAAATGAACGATGTGATGCAGACCAGAGTACCAGAAATCAAAGAAAATCAACAGAATGCATCTCTACTACTGAATAAATGTAGCCCCCACATGAAACTTGTCAATATTCCTACACAACAAAATATTAAACTTTATGCCATTGCCTATATCAACAGCATCATGACCCATGTCAAGAGCAGAGAACTGGAGTCAAGACTATACCTGATGGACTATTTTTCTACAAAACACAGGGGACAATGTTGGGAGGAAGACCTATGCCTGTAAAATTGTAAAACAGAAAATAAGAAGAATAATTTTTTAAAAACTTCCTCACAAAACTGCTACTGGAGAAGCATCTGGCACACATGACATTTCTAAAATAATACCGTCAAGAATTCGTAGAGCTGAAGCTCAAGGTCTACAAAGTTTTAATTTATTTCAACTATCTATTTAAGAGGCATAGAGAGAAGGAGGGAGGGAGAGCAGAAAGGAGGAAGGAAGAGAGAGACCGAGACCCTATCTGCTAGTTGCTCTGTAAACGTTTCCAACAGTAAGGAGGTGGCTCCAAAGCTGGGAGCTGTGACTTCAATCCAGGCACCTCGTGTGGATGGCAGGAGCCCGGCCACTTGATTCAGCATCACTGCCTCCCAGGACGGGCATTAACATCAGGTGGAGTCAGGAGCTTCAAACTCAGGCACGCTACGGGATCAAATGGCTGCACCTTAGTAGCATTTTACATGACTAATTTTCTTTTCTGAAAACATTCTCCCTTTAACTTTCCAGGTATTATTTTCTTCCTTTCCGGAACTTGATCCTCGATCTGTGATATTTCCTTCTGATTTCCAGGCTGTGATTATGTTCCATGTCTATTCCTCCGTTTTTCTCCATAGTTCTCATTGTTCATTCTCACTCCCGCACATCTTATCTACACTTAAAACTTTAGCCATCATCTCCTAATAACTACGAAGCTCTATCTCCATCTTGAACCACATTCTAACACTGTTATCTTCTAACATCAGATGATTATAATATCAACTTACATGTGTACAATATTTTTGTAAGGTATTTTCATATATTATGATAGTCTCAGAACCTTAAAATGATGTCTTTAGTAATTCATGTTTTCTCCTGTACATCTTATTGTGCTGAGATTATTATTGATTATAAGCATTTTTAAGCATTTTTACAAGATGTATGTGATTTCATTTAACCCATATATCAGCTCTGGGTAAGCGCTCTCTTCACCCAGTATTTCCGACAGTCTATTTTCCAAGAACATAGTAAGAATGCACTTTTCGGTTCTGCTGTGGCTAAGTGGGATCATGTGACCAGCTCTGGACAATAAATTGTGAGCAGAAATGGCAACAGTATCACTTCCCAGCCAGAGCACTTGGCTGTTGCTGTGAAACCCTCTCGAGTTTTCTTTCCTTCTGCAACAGGGAACAAAACTGTTCTATAATTAGATGGTAGCTTCTCCGTTTAACATGATCCAGGAGTAATGAGACATGGAGAACAGCTCCCACCTGGTAAACAATGAGTACATAGTACAAGTGAATCCATTGGGATTCTTCTACATCAAAAAAACTCAAGGAGATTGGACATTGCAGCATACATTAAGCCACTTCTTGGGACCCCCGCATCCCATATCAAACTGCTGGTCTAAGTCCCAGTTACAACTGATCCAACTGCCTGCTAGTACATCCTGAAACGCTACTTGGGCCCCTTTCATGCCCATGGGGGAACCGAATGGTGGACCATGCTGCTTGGGAGTGAACCAGCAGGTGGAGAGCATGTTCTCTCTGCTTATCCAATAAATAAAAAATGAATAATCATTTTGAAAAACATTTCTCAAGGGCAGGATCCTTGTGTGCCAGACTAATGTCCTTTAAGGAAATAATCTCCATGAGAAGTCCAATGTCAAAGGCAATGAGACAACCTTGAGAACTCCACAGCTTCTACACAGTTAATCATCACTTTTATTGCAAAACATCCTGAAGAGATTCTTATTTTGGCCAGAATATGCAGCTCTTGTCTCACATTCTGACATTAAAGGCTTGTAGAGAGCTACTTCACACCTTACTCACAATGTTTCAGACTCTAAAAATTTACCGTTAAAATTCTGCCTCTTACATATTAAACTACTTACTCAATGAAGCATCAAATTTTTTAACTGCAAAGCAAATTTAAAATATATTATCTTGAGCCTGGTACAGTAGCCTAGCAGCTAAAGTCCTCACCTTGCACACGCCGGTATACCATATGGGCGCCGGCTGCTGTCCTGGCTGCCCGGCTTCTCATTCAACTACCTGCTTGTGGCCTGGAAAAGCAGTCAAGGATGGCCCAAAGCCTTAGGACCCTGAACTCATGCAAGAGACCTGGAAGAGGCTCCTGGCTCCTGGCATCAGACTGGCACAGCTCCAGCTATTGCAGTCACTTGGGGAGTAAATCAACAGACGGAAAATCTTCCTCTCTGTCTGCTCCTCTCTGTATCCTTGCCTTTCCAATAAAAATAAATCTTTAAAAAAATAGAAATAAAATATATTATCTCAAAAAGCTTTAAAAAGGGGGGGGAGGAATAGGGGGTTGGAGAAAAGGAATACCATTACATCCTCAAAATTCTACCTATGCGGGCCCGGCGCGGTGGCACAGTGGATAAGATAAGGTCCTCACCATGAACGCCCGGGATCCCATATGGGCGCCAGTTCTAATTCTGGCAGCTCCACTTCCCATCCAGCTCCCTGCCTGTGGCCTGGGAAAGCAGTCGAGGACAGCCCAAGGCTTTGGGACCCTGCACCCGTGTGGGAGACCCAGAAGAGGCTCCTGGCTTTGGATCGGCATAGCATCGGCCGTTGCGCTCACTTGGGGAGTGAATCATCGGACGAAAGGTCTTCCTCTCTGTCTCTCCTCTCTGTATATCCGCCTTTCCAATAAAAAAAAAAAAATTCTACCTATGCACCATGCTGAATCTGTTAAAATCTTCCTATTTGCTCCCCAGCTGCACACAACTGCCTAGGCTGCCTTGTATCTAGTTAAGTTTTACACTGTTAGAAGAAAAGCAGGCAAGGCTGGTGGCCATTCTGGGCCTGATTAATGCCAAATTTGTTTGGTATACCAGTGTGCTAGCATAGTTGCCTATTCTATTCCACTTTTCTTTTTTTAAGAACTGAAACAAACATTTTATTCAATGTTTAAGATGAGGAAAACAAATGATATAAATCAAAAGAAACGATCCCTGTGCTACTCCCAGACCATTTTCAATGTTTTTCAAAATGTCCACACAGCAAATATGAAGTTTCAACATTTTTTGTAACTTCTGCTGCAATAAATGCAACATTAACAAATTTCTTCTGTACTGATCTTAAAAGTTGAATAAAATGAATTATATACTAATTTATATTACTCATTTTATTCATGCATTTTTAAAGATCATTGCCAATACACACACTATTTTCCTTTATTTTTACATTAAGCCAACATCTGTCATGCAGCCATCAAAAACCTGACCTAGCCCCTGACCTGGCTCTCATGTGAACTGGTGGGTGCCCTGGTATGGCCCAGCCTGTTCCATACTCATTCTGGCTCTAGTGGGCACCAGCATTTGCTGGGGCCTAGCCCAATCTGACTAACTCCCAGACGCAGCCCACAGGCATGCCAACAGGTGCTTCAGCCTTATCCAGTCTAGTTTAATCCAGGATCTCTCATTCCCTATTGGTAGCTACAGCCCAGCACGGGAGTCCCTAAAGTTCTCGTGCCGCACCTGAAGACCTACACAAGAGCCAGAGTGGGTGTGGGCTGGCCAAGCTAGGCCACAGCACCCACTGGCAAGTGCCAGGTCTGGGTGTAAGTTATGTCAGGCTGGACCATAGCACCTCCGCGCAAGTGCAAGATTCAAGGCTGGGTGCAGGCATGGTAAAGGAACTGTAGGCACACCCCTGCTAGGCAGCAGCTCATGCCTGTGAGTGTGAGATTTGGTGCTAGGGACAGGCCATGTAAGGCTGGACTGCAGCATGTCCGCACATGTGTGAGCTGGGTTTTGGGGCAGGCCAGGCAGGATTAGCCTACAACATATAGCACACACTGGCACAACTGAGTGCCACAACAGTTACAGGCCAGGCTGGGTTGGACCATAACACCTACCAGGAGGGCTGGGAGGTAGGCCAGGCTGGGTTATGCTGTTGTACCCACTGGAGACAACTGGGACTAGTGATATGCCAAGTTGAGCCAGGGTATAGCATCTGCTGGAAAGTGCTAAGACTGAGGGCAGGCCTTCTCAAACAGACCAGCAGTACCTGCTCGCATGTGCAAGATCCAGGCCTGGCAGCAGGTCTGGTAATGGAACTTCAAGGACTCTTGATGGGCTGCTGCTTCCACTGGTAATAATGAAAGCTGGGACTGGGGGCAGGCCTTTCTGGAGGTGGGCCAGGTTGGGTTAGACTGCTGTGCCCACTGGTACACACAAGTGCCAGAATGTATGTATGCCAGCTGAGCTAAGCTGCAACACCCCCTGACAAGTGCCAGGACTGGGTGTAAGTCATGTCAGGCTGGACAGCAGTATTCCCTGGCAGGCACAAGATAACAGCTGGAAGTAGGCCACATAGGGAACTGTGGGTATTTCCCTGGTGGGCTTCTGCTCCCACTGGTGAGCATGAGTGCTAAGGCTGGTAGCAGGCTTGCCTTTCAAAGTTGCAGCCAATGTAAGCATATGTATTGGATGAGCCTTGGGGGTGGATCAAGCTAAGTTAAGCTGCAGCACCCATACCTATGCACGAGAGTCAGATGGGTTGCATGATGGACCTGGTTAGGCCAGAGCCCATGCCAGCACACAAAATCTAGGGCTGGTGGCAGACCCAGTAAGGGTTATTGGGGGGTCACCCTGACTAGGCTCTTAGCTCCCACTGGTGTGAGTTAAGACCAGGCCTGTGGCAGGCTGGGCTAGGATAGATACAACATCCATCAATTTGCATGAGAAATGGGGCTGCGAGCAGAACTGACCAGGCAGTTGCATACACCAGTATGTGTGTTGGCTGACACAGGTGATGGACCAAACTTGACCCTGCACTGTCTGGAACGCACAAGAGTCAAGTTTAAGCTCATCCCAGGTAAGGTTTCATTGGGACTCCTCAACTAGACTACTAGACTCAAACCCAAGCCACAGTAAAAATCATCATATATTTTGGTCCAACCTGGGAGTGCATGAATTGGGACTGGGCTGCCTCAGTTGCCAATGCCTGTGTGGATGCACACAGGGGACATGTTGGTCAGCTCATCTAAGCCAGTAGAGCAGAGGCAAGCAGGAGGATGGAAAGCAGAACAGGTTCGACCACTCTTCTGACCAACCTTAACATGTTCCTGGGTCTGTGGATGCACCAAGGTAGACTTGGTCAACTAATAAACCTTGGAAAGATTTTCTCAACTCTGGTGCAAAACAGCCAACAATGTCTCAGAACTATCAGAAACACTCATCAAATGGCCATCCTCCCCAGCCCTGAGTGCTGATGTAGTTTGACAGCAAGGAGTGACTCCCCCCTCCTTTCCTCCTTGCAGACGTAGGAGGAACAAAAAAAATATTTGTCCCTCCCACCTTCCTCATACCCCAACCCTTTCCATCCTAATAAGAGACCCACAGGGCATGCAACCCCCTCAACTGTGTAAACAATATTAAAAATAAAATTTAAAATGAAATCTTATATTGTCATGAGTGGTACTTTTTAAGGAATATTTTCGTATTCTGTCTCACAGCACTACACTCTCAAATTCTTCTGATTCAGGTACACTGACATAAGTATTTTCTATGAAACTTTCCCTTCTTCTCTGTCATGCTTCTATGATTTGCGGCACTCAGAAATGCATTCTGCATGCAAGCAGATAATTGGCAGAAAGGACACTGGCAATTAACAACAACAAATGTTAACTGTTGCTCCCACCATGCACATAATTGTTTTAGGACTAGCTGGTAACGTTGGTGGCTTCCTAAGGCAGATATACCTTTTGTTAAAGATTTATTTTTTTCTATTAGAAAGTCAGATATACACAGAGGAGGAGAGACAGAGAGGGAGCTCTCCCATCCATTGATTCACTCCCCAAGTGGCTGCAACAGCCGGAGCTGTGCTGATCTGAAGCCAGAGCCGGGAGCCTGTTCTTGGTCTCTTGCATGAGTGCAGGGTGCCTAGGCTTTGGGCCATCCTTGACTGCTTTCCCAGGCCACAGGCAGGTAGCTGGATGGGAAGTGGGGTGGCTAGGACAGGAACTGGTGCCTTTATAAGATCTTGGTGACTACAAGGCAAGGACTTCAGCCACTGGCTACCAAGTCTGGCCTACAGATGCACTTTCAATTGAATAAATTCTTTCGGAATTTCATCTGCTGGAAGGAATAGCTATGTAGACAAATGATGCACTTTTCAACTAAAGTTTTCATCACTTCCATGTGGCTAATCCCTTAATCGGGTTCTGTCTCTGTATTCCTCTCATACAGTACTTTAAAAAATAGGAATTATGATTCTTGGAATGTCAGCTTTCAGGATCTAACATTAAGGTTTTTAGTCTTCCAGGGGTATAATTTTCAGGATTCCATACATTTCAGAGAATGTTGATTTTTTTTTTTAATTTCCATACCCAGGCTTACAGTATTTGGGAACGTAAATATTGTGATCAACACTGTTCAACATGATGCTGGTTTGGGGAGGACAGAAGTGTTACCAATGAAGTTACAAAGTCAAAGAAAATATTTTGCAAAATCTTCTCCCTGCCTTGTCCTACAGTGCTTTTCAATATTACTTTTAGGTGAATATTTTTTAAGAACTTGGGATTCCACAAATATTTCAAACTGTTTATCATATCCAAATATCAATTCATTTCTTTTTCCTCTAATTTATTATCACTTCTGTATGCCTGCTTTTACTCAGCCACTAAAATCACAGACATGAGACTGACCACACAACGTCAAGTGCAGCTTCAATTCCAAGACACTGCTCCTTTCACCTGTCAGCTGGAACAGTCACCAGTGCTCCTGCCTTTAATCTCTTCACATTTTCCCTGCTGGCCTGGATGAAGTCACAGCAATGCTCCCCACGCTTGTGGGTCTCATTAGCATCCCCAGAGGAAATTCCACCTATCTATACTGGCATTCAACATCTCCTGGGTTCATTTATTTTCCTACATGCATAATTTCAATCCCCAAAGCTACCAGGCTGGTGTAACCCATGAACTCTCTGGTCCTTTTTCTATCGTATCTCACATAACACCTAAATCTTAGCAGGCAGTTGATATACATTTCTGAATAAGCAAACAAACATTATGTTCTAATGACAAATAACCACTTAGTTTTTCCACACACACCTTCTACCAACACCACACCAACCATATCCCTCATATTATAAACAGAACAGATACTGTTTAACTTCCAAATCCACTGGAAGACATTACCAACTCTGGGCAAGGTACTTTTATATATAAGACATATTTAGATATCATCTCTTTCTCTGCTATTCCTCACTTCCTTTGCCCCAACACTTCCACTAGAAAATGAGTCACTTCTTTCCCTACGCTACTTTCTACCTTATAAGAAATTATCATCTCCAGTATTATACGTACCTTTACAGTTTAGAACTTTAGGTTTCTAAAACTGCCTCACTTAAAACTCCTTGAAAGCAGGCAGCGATCATTCATCTCTATAAAATGAAGGCTCAATAGATTTTGTAATATAATTGAACTGTAATGTCGGCACTTCCATCTTCGCCCTCTTTGGGCATTGGGTCCTAGAGGTCATAGGACTAAGCCCTTTACTGTTTCTAGGCCTTGTAATATGCAGGAAGAGTAAAAACTGCATCTGAAGTCTGGTTATCACTTAGCCAGCTGAGAAATCCTGGGCAAATTAATTGATATCCAATTAATCAGTTCATCAGCACAATGTATATCAAAAATAACACAAATAAACTCTTGGAAGAGTAAAAAGCAATAATATTTTTACATGCCCCTGGCAAAGTGCTCATTTAGTTTCTATCTTTACTGAAAATTTAAAAAGGAAGAGGAAAGAGGAAATAAAAAGATGTAAATGTGCATAAAGTTTTTAAATCCATTGCTTCAGTAAAAATCTATTTTAACATGCATCAGCTCAATGATTCAGTAAGAGTTACAAAATACGGTTCTAATTTAACCAAAATTGCCAGAATCACATGCTCTCATGCAAAGATGAAACTGTTCCAAGTCTTGAAGTTAAACTCACATTATGACTTCAAGAATTATCTACAGCATTAGAGGTTCTTGAACTCTCAGAAATAACTTTGTGACTATTATTAATCTGTCATCTGAATGCCAGTAAATTCCACTGTTCTGATTGTTATGCTATATAGCATTTTTATATTCATATTTATATTATTTCCATTCAGATTATGCTACAGAAATTGCCCAGCCTAATTGTGCTTTTCTGGAATACTTGCATCAATTAAATGTTTTTCTGCGAGGTAAAGTTAACATGTCATCTGATAGTCTTTAATTCTCTCAGATAACAGAAGTTTTTAGAGCAAAGTTTCCTCCCCTGCCAAAAATGAAATTAAAAAAGACACCAATTCAAGGTGGACTTTAGGAAAATGCTACATAAACCAATATGCCCTTAAGGATGGTGAAGTCAAGATCAATTTGTGCTAATTACAGAATGCAGCATCTGTACATAATTAAGTGACAAAAATAAAAATCCATATAAGCAAAGACCCTGATTAGGACTTCGTTGTCCCACTTGGAGCACCTGGGTTCAATTCCTGGCTCCAGCTGACACCAGTTCTACTTAAGCAGACTCTGGGAAACAGTAGTAAGATCCTGCCCTCCACATGGGAGACCTGAGTTGATTTTTTAATTCCTGATTTCAAATCAACCCAGCCCCAGTTGTTGCGGACATTTGGCAAGTGAGTTTATAGGTAAGGTTTATGGTTCTCTCTCTCTCCCATAAATATTTTAAAATACTGAAAAGGAGAATATGCAATATAAAATAATAATTTAACAATAATCATGTTTATCTATAGAATTGACTTAAATATCCTAAGTGCTTCCTGTAGTGCAAATACTGTATACTTTTTTTAATTTGGTAATTAAATTAAGTCTCATCGGTGGTTTGAAACCTTTTTTAAGGTCATAACACTGAAATAATTCCTATTAAAGACAGACATGAACAAAATATAGAAACTATATGACAAGAAAAAATGAAAACCAAAGAGGAAACATCGTGGGGGGAAAAAAAAAACATAAAACAAGGTAAAGAGTGTCCTCTAATATTTCAGTGACACATAAGTGATCTAAGAAAATGAAACAACTTAGAGGGGTGAAAATGAAAGCAGAAAGCAGAGAGAAAAAAGATCACTTGGCATACATGCACAGACATCAAGAAAAAGACGGCCACACAAATAACTTTCAAAAGGGAACTGACCCATGCTTTTCAAATCAGATACCCATGATTTCCACTGAAATAACAGAATTTAAGAACAAAGGAAAACCTACAGTAGCACTGGAAACTGACAACAACATCTTGGAAAAAAATTTCACTAGCTAAAGTGCAGAAAGGCTATACTGAAGAAAAGGGCCACCTTTCGTACAAGTTTACACTCTTCCTGCAAGTTAGTGCAAGAGAATCCAACAGATTCTCCCAGGGGAGAAAAGTCAACGTGCTGATAGATCACAGCTTACGGAGAGCCGAATCACGCACAGTGGGGTGGGTGTTGCTCAGGACACTAATTAGGAACCCCGCATATCCTATCAGAGTGCCAGGTTCCAATTCTGGCTATTTGACCTCCAATCCAGCTTCCTAATGATATGCTTCGGCAGGCAGAGGATGATGGCCCAAACATCTGTGTTCCTGCCACCCACGTTCGAGAGAGCCAGATGGAGTTCCGAGGCATGGTTTCTGTCTGGCCCAACTCTGGCTCTTGCCAGCATTTAAGGAGTAAACCTGTAGATAGATTCTATGTCTCCCTGTCTCTCCCTTTCTCTCTGTCATTCTGCCTTTCAAATAAATGCTTTCTTGAAGTTTCCCTTAACAAAACAAAACGAACAAAAGAACCAGCACAGGGTATACCTAGATAAAACATGTAACTCTGGCCAGCACTTCTGATCCTGGAAGTGGAATGCACCCTCAAAACGGGTTCCATGCCAATGCTCCATTCTGGCTTACAAAGAATTTAGGAAGCACTGCCATGAAGACTTTGGAAAAAGACAGACAAACCTGGGAAAGATCGGAAAAAACTATCCTTGAAAAGGCAATACTTTCTTGCTAGAGTTTCCTTCACCTCTGACACTACCTTTTTTACCCTCTATGCAGTGGCTCCTGGAGTTCTGAAAGCAAACCTATACTAAACCTGAACTTTTCTGTTATAGTTTTATAATTCCCCAAAAGACTAATAAAAGCATACACCACAATCAGCTAGAAGGACTCTAATTCCCTAACTGGGGTGAGCCCATATTGTATTCACTCTCCACTCTTTAACAAAACTGAGAATAAAATGATAAATAAGAAATCACAGTCACGTGGGCATAAGATACAATGGCTAAGATGCCACTTGGGACACCTGCATCCCACAGTGGAGTATGTGTGTGTGTTCAAGTCCCAGCTCTGCTCCTGATTCCAGCTTCCTGCTAACATGCACCCTGGGAGGCAGTGATGCTGACAGTATTTAGGTCCTTGTGACACACATGTGAAACCTGAGTTCAGTCCTGGCATCTGGCCTTAGCAAGCTTCAGCCTAGGCTGTTATGACATTAGAGAGTGAAACAAAAGATCATAGTTTCAATGTTTCTGTCTCTGTCTCTCTTGTTCTCTCTCTAACCCCAGTTTTCAAATAAATAAATCTTTGTTTAAAAACATACAATTCCTGCCCCCCCGTGAAGCTTATGTATCAATAATTAATAATATTATCAATAAGCATAAGGAATATTACATAGAGGCAAAGAGAATAACGTTCTTAGACAGTAGACGCAGTAATCTGGTATGAAGGATATGGGGAAGAAGTAACATTTCCACTAAGAGGATAAGGATGCTGCCCAGTTTAAGAGCGAAGAAAGAAATGTTCAGATAAGGGCCTGGCGTGGTGGCCAAGAGGTTAAAGTCCTCACCTTGAACGTGCTGGGGACCCATATGGATGGCGATTCTAATCTTGGTGGCCCTACCTGGGAAAGCAGTCAAGGATGGTCCAAAGCCTTGAGACCCTGCACCCGCACGGGAGACCAGGAGGGGACTCCTGGCTCCTGGCATTGGATTGGCCCAGTTCCAGCCAATGCGGCCACTTGGGGAGTGAATCATCAGAGGGAAGATCTTTCTCTCTGTCTCTCCTCCTGTCTGTACATCTGACTTTCCAAGAAAAATAAATAAATCTTTTAAAAAAAAAAGTGTTGAGGTAAGGAAAAGAGCTTAACAATTGCTCTAAGGGAAGAGTGAATGTAGCTTACTGAAGCTAATGGAAGAAGACCAGTCTAGCTAGAATAAATTCGGGAGGAACGCAGCAGTTGTCATCGGGGAATTATGGAGATAACGAAGCAAATCTTGGAAGTCATGGTAAGAACTTGGAATTTCACCCTGAAAGGAAAGGTAACTAAGGAAAAGATAGGAACATGATAAGATCTGAAAATGTATATTAACATGACCAAAGGTGGAAAAGGGATGGGAGTGCCTCTGGGTCAGGGACTAATTACCAACTACTGTAGAAATACAACGGATTAATGTAAGATTACTCCAGGACTGATTCCAGCAATGAAGCAAATGGTATCACCATTTACTAAGCTACTCTAGAAAACAGGAAAGCACCAAAAAAAGTCCATTTCGTTCCAATGTCCATGTCTCGGGTGCCTAAGACACAGTCATGCAAAGCCATACGAGTTAGAGGCAAGTGAATGTATGGGCTACAACTCAGAAAGACAAGTGGGCTGGTGGGCAGATGTGGGAGAAATTAACTGTTTACAGCGGGAACTAGAGCCATGCAGTAAATAAGATAATCTAGCAAAAAACACTAAATAAGAAAACACAAGAACCCTGAGGAATTTGAGACTTTAGTGATGAGCTGGAGAAGAAAGAAGTAGCAAAAAAAAAAAAAAAAAAAAAAAAAAACAAGCAAGAAAGAATAGCCACCACCGAAGGGGAGACAGCTCAAGGAAAGTGTCACTCCAGAATAACAATGCTGCTGCTGTGACACTTACAGTGAGTTAACTCTGTGCAAGACACTGTGCCAAGTAACTATGTATTTGCAAATTCTTACTCAATTATTACAGCTATCTACGTGGTCAGTACAATATTATCTCTCTTCCCAAAAGTGAAGAAGCCAAAACACAATTTAGTGTGCCTAAAATTACAATTAGCAATAAAAGTGTTTGAAGTCAAGTGAAAACATTATCTCCATAAGGAACTAGTGTATTAAATAAACACACTGAAGCCAGGGACCAAACTGAGTCCACACCGGTTTTTAACAATATAGACAGCATTTATGGCTTCATCCTTTTTGAATACAATAGTTTGAATGTCTCTCCTTTTCCTTAGATCTTCTCCTAAATTCATAAGCTAAGTTCTGGAATAAAACATCAATCAGCTCCTCCTGAACCACTCAAACGGTCCTAAATGGTTTAACCTCTTTCATTCCTGTTCTCTATAATCCATTCTCCACACAACAGCAGAGTGATAATTTTAAAATATAAATCAGATGTTGTCACTGCCTACTACAGCCACAGCGGCTTTCATCACACGGAATAAATGAGTATCTAAACTCTTTACACTAATTAAAAGCCCCCTACAATCTGTCCCCTCTCTTTCCCCTTAATACTAACCAGATTCTGGACACAAAGCGGTCTTCTTGCTCTTTCTACAAGGCCTGTAGTTTCCAAGAGTGAGAAGAAAGCCTCTGAGCAAAAGCCTGTATCTCTCCTTCATACTGTATCCCCAGAGACTCGACAAGTTACTACCTGTCCTGCAACCCATACTTCGGTATAGTCTGCAGATTAAGAGATAGCAAGGGTTTAAACGACTTGTAAAACAAACTGATCAAGAGCCTGGTTTAGCAGGCTTTTTGTTTAATACGAGAGATGTTTGAGCATGTTTAATAAGGAAGACTAGGAAATTTTCCAAGGGTGTGGACATAGAAAACATCAAAAAGTCAGAGCATTTAAGAAAATAATCAATTAAGTAGTTTAGCAAAAACTAAAGCTGTATAAAAAGTTAGGGTACACAGGGAATTTTTTCTACCTATGCCCAAATTTTCTCTTATATAATCTGAGGAGTTGGAGTAAAACCAGTAATGCTGAACCACTATCAAAAACCTTTATTGATTTATTTTCCCTCATAATTTGTGTGGTTATTCTGATTAGCAATTAAAATGTACACATACTCTATATACCATATACACATATGATTAATAAAATACATATATCTGATTAACAAAATATTACTTAACAATTGCAATTCATTTGATAAGTTCAAAGCTCAGGAATATTATGTGATTCATGTATTTTTTAAAAAAGGATTTCATTCTCCAAATACAGAAAAGTTGGTCCAAACTAACACAAGAAATCAATTCCAAATCCAAAATTTTTAAAAATTAAGACAAATCATTTCTTAATGAGGATTTCAAAAATGCAATAAGTCATGCAGATTTTTTTTAATCTCTTGTAAGAAAATCATGATCTGAGGAAGAAGAGGTCTGAGATGTATTCATCAAAGGGTGCAATGTTAGAGGGTGGAAGCATAAGTTTAATGACCAATTGTACTTCATGGTGACCACAGTTAACTATATTGAGCACGTGAAAAAAATCAACTGACCTATAGAAAAACTCCAATCAAACTCACAGCTGACCTCTCACAGGAAACTGCAGGCCAAAAGAAAATGAAGTGATATATTCCAAATCCTAAAAGGAAAAATAGTCAGCCCCAAATAACATACCCAGCAAAACTTTCCTTTGTCTTTGAACATAAAATAAAATCCTTGCATAGTAAAGAAAAGCTCAAAGAATTCACCTCTTTCAGGCCTGCCCTACAAAAAAATACTTTAAAATGTTCTCTCAACAGAGAAAAGGAATAGCACCTGCCAACAGGCAAAAGTGGAGAGCATCTCAGAAAAAGGACAACAGAAGACTAAATCAAAGAACAATCCATTGCTAAAATGACAAAATCAAATACAAAATCATTATAACCCTGAATGTAAATGGATTAAACCCATCAAATGTCATAGATTAGTGGAATGGAGCAAAACACGAAACCTATCTATCTGCAGCTACTAGAGACACATCTCACCAACAAAGATCAGTGGAAACTGAAAGTGAAAGGATGGAAAGAGATATTCCAGACTAATGAAAAGGAAAAGCAAGTGGCTGTAGCACTCTTAGATAATATACACTTTGACATGAAAAACATTAAATGAGATGAAGAAGAACATCACATAATGATCAAAGAATCCATCCAGCAAGGAGAGATCACATTATAAATTTATACACATCAAATGCCAGGGCACTTTGTTACGTGAAACAAATATTAATGGATTTAAAGGGTGAAATAGATTCCCAATACAATAACAGTGGGGGGCCATAATTCCCCATTAACATCAAAAGACAGATCCGTGAAACAGAAATTCAACAGGAAACAGAATTCTTCCAGACAAAAGAGCAAGTGGACTTATCGGTATCTTTGGAACCTTTCATCCTACAGACAGAGAATAGTTTTTCTTTGTTTTGTTTTGTTTTTCTCTCTCTCTTTTTTTTTTAAAGATTTATTTTATTGGAAAGTCAGATATACAGAGAGGAGGAGAGACAGAGAGGAAGATCTTCCATCCGATGATTCACTCTCCAAGTGACCGCAACGGCCGATGCTATGCTTAACCGAAGCCAGGATCCAGGAACTTCTTCCAGGTCTCCCACATGGGTGCAGGGTCCCAAGGCTTTGGGCCGTCCTCGACTGCTTTCCCAGGCCACAAGCAGGGAGCTGGATGGGAAGTGGAGCTGCTGGGATTAGAACCAGCGCCCATATGGGATCCCAGTGCGTTCAAGGCAAGGACTTTAGCCACTAGGCCACGCTGCCAGGCCCCCTTTTTGTCTCTTTTTATACCACAAATAGCCAAAGCTACCCTGAAAAATTAAAAATCAAGCTGGAGGAATCACAATTCCAGACCTCAAAACATACTACAGGACAGTGGTCATTAAAACAGTCTGGTATTGTACCCACTGGAACAATACATTAGGGTTTCATTCTCTTGAATGTCACCAAATTCTTTACCAGTTTTAAAAAAGCTAAACAGAAAAAAGCATATTTAAAGACTATTAAGCATAAAAGCATTGTATGATTAAGAATATGGACTCTGGATCCAGTTTGCCAAGACTGAACTATAGTTAGGCAAACAATCAGATGTCACTGTACCATTGATCCTAATTTTCGATATGTATGGATGTATGTATTTTGAAGAGCAGAGAGAGCAGGGTGCGAAGGCATGGAGGAAAAGCACTGAGACACTGGCACTGGCTTACTCCCTGCAAAGCCCGAAACAGCTGGGGGTTCAGTGAGCCCAGCAAAGCCAGAGGCCGGGAACTCAACCCCAGTTCCCCACCTGGATGTCAGAGATCCCATTGGAAGCACATGAAAAGGAAGCAGCACACAGGAGCAGAGCTAGGAATAAAGCCCAAGCATTCAGCTCCGGGACAACGGGAGTCTTCAGAGCAAAGCCAGATGCCCACCCCGCCTAATTTCAATTCATGATCCATCACGGTGATAAACATTAATAAACATGTTAGAAGCATTAAATAAGTTTATTTACATAAATAACCAAGAGTAGGGCCGGTCGCGATGGCGCAGTGGTTAAGGTCCTCGCCTTGCATGCCCAGGATCCCATATGGGCGCCGGTTCTAATCCCGGCAGCCCCGCTTCCCATCCAGCTCCCTGCTTCTATTATTCTGTAATCTATCCTTCAAATAAAAACTAAAGATTTTTTTAAATAATTTAATTATTTTTACTTGAAAGTCAGATACACGGAGAGAAGGAAAGACAGAGAGGAAGATCTTCCCTCTGATGATTCACTCCCCAAGTGGCTCCAACGGCCAGAGCTTTGCCAATCTGAAGCCAGGAGCCAGGAGTCCCCTTGAGGTCTCCCACATTGGTGCAGAGTCCCACGGCTTTGGGCCCAGGCCACAAGCAAGGAAATGGATGAGACACGGGGCTGCTGGGATTAAAACTGGCACCCACATGGGATCCTGGTGTGTGCAAGGCGAGGACTTCAACTACTAGGCTATGGCGCTGGACCCCAAAATATAAATGTTTAAAAGGGTAATGTAACCTTGTTCATGGATCAAGTTACTTGGCACATTAGGTTACAAAATTCAAACACAGATATTATACAAACAATAACATTTATATTTCTAAAAAAATTGCCAACTTAAATAAAACATAACAAGAAGACATAATTTTGCATAATTGTGTTACCTCCATTAAAAATGTTGGAAGCAATACAGACTGTTAGACATTAAGTTAGTTCAATTTTGCAGTTAGAAAAATTTAGGTCCCTGAAGCTTAAACCACTTAGACAAGAAAAGTAGGGCCAGGAAAACTTAGCTTTCCATATCATCTGCTAGTGCGCATGATACTACATTAACTCCCTTACAATGAACATATAATTAAGTTTATGAATATGCTAATGAGCCGGCCACTTGTCAAGTGGCTTTGCAAGTGGGTTAGCACCCCCTGCCCGGTTCCTCCTCCTCCTCCTCCTCCGGCCCTCTAGGTGATTTAAGTACAAGGCACAGTCACACACTGCACTTTTTCCTTCCCATTCTCAACAACTGTGAGCCAACAGCTCCAAGCAGCATCCTCTCACCAACCGCTAAGCGCATCTCCTGGAGTCTGTGTCGGCAGCCCTGGCCCTTCCTTTATTAATCACATTCCACTAATGTAACAAGAAATAAACATACACTGATATTAGGCACAGATTTGTCCCCAACCTCCACCAAATCCAAATTCTGAAAAGCAAGCACAAAGAAACAAAAAAGAAAATGGAAGAATAAACATTAGGGTTCCGATATGACGACTTTTTTAAAAGACTCTGTAAAGTAACACAGGCTTACTTTCAATGTTTAACATAAGTAAGGAAGGCTTTTTAGTCCTTAAGTAAAATAGCTGACCTTCCCAAACTACAAGGATGTATCATGTAGAGCATCATATAAGAAGACACATAGCAGAGACTGCCATAGGTATGCACTTCTACATAACACCGTTTACCATTTTCATCTTAAAGTAGTAGTAGACGGGCGGACATCGTAGTCCGGCAGGTTAACCTGCCACTTGTAAAGCTAACATCACACGTGGAAGCAGCAGTTTGAGTCCTTGCCCCTCCTCTTCCAGTCCCACTCCCTTCCATGAACCTAGGGGGGCAGCAGAAGACAGCCCAAGCACTTGGCCCTCTGCCACCCACACTGAGAGACCCAGATGAAGTTTCTGGCTCCTGGCTCCTGGTTTTGGCCCGGCCCACACATGGTTGTTGTAGCCATTTGGCATGAACCAGTGGAAGATCTCTAACTTTCTCACATCACCTTTCAAACAAGTAAGTAAATCTTTTTAAAAGTTTCTTAATAAAAGTACTAGAGTACTAATAATAATGCTCATATACAAAAATATACAAGTATTTTTGCAAGTCTTTAAGTACTGACTTGAATTGTCATGACTGTGTTTTATAAAAACTCTCACCGCCAGACCTATGAGTAACAGGATATTGAGAAAGTTTTCCTGTTATTCTCAAAATTCAGGTATTGCCCAAGTTTTCAAACAAAAGTCTGGAGTGAAATAACAATGAGCTCCTGAAGTTAAGACCACACCTCCCACGACAATCTCCACAAAACAAGAAATAAAGTCCTGTTTATATATTGTTCATATACATCAACTTGATATGTGTGTACTTTCCGAACATGAGAACATTTCTATATTAAAAACTCACTTTAAAATTTTCCAGGGGGTTTTTTTATTACATATTCTCTCATTCAAGGGTGACTAATCTGAAAAGTTGAAAATCATTGTAAGTATATCACTTTGTACAAATTTCATAAATAATGTACTATTTTTAAAAACAAATTCAGGATGTACTGTCGCTTTGGAGACAGATCCTCAGAACACATTTATACCATCATTCTTTCTCTATTTCACTTATAATCATTATTTTACAAGCTTTTATTTACAATGTGTGTATATAAAGTGTTCTTATTAAATAAATCCTCTGGCTTTCCTTTGGGAAGCCAGGTATCAACAAATTGTTCTGAGGTTTCTAAAGAAACACACAGCTAGTTAATCCAATGCCACTCCAGGCTACCACAGCCACGCGTCAGAGGTCAGGGTTTGGTGGCCAGACTGGGCAATTCAACAGTGTAGGAACCTTGCAGTGATACCTGAAAACATAAGGCAAGCAAGAAATTCTGTAAAAATACAAAAAAATAAAGGGGAAATGTAACCATAATTCGTTCTGTGTTCCATAAGGAAGCTGTTAATTTTTGTGGATAAGAACATGACCATGGCAATAAAAAGTGCTTAAAAGGAACTCAAAAAAAGTACAAAGAATACCCTATCTGGTGGAAATCATACCTTCTTCATTGTGTTCATTTTGGGGTAAGAAAAAGGGAGAAATGAGGCATGTTTTCAGAGATCACTTACAAGTGTTCAGGGATAATTTAACAAAACAAATTTCAGAGGAAAACAAATTTCGGAGACAGTGAAGACAATTAAAGGATGGATTCATATATGTAAAGCTACTGAAGGAGAAAGAGATAGCAATTATTTGTAGGGTTGAAAGGAGATTTGGGGATGCAATATCCTCTCCTCAGCGCGTCCCACAAACATGATGCTAACAAGGAAAGATTGCTTGGACAGAATAAAGTTTGTATGGACAGAATAACACACACTGGGTATTTTTAAAGTCAGATCAAGTTCTATCTTTTTTATGATGCTTTTCCTGGACCCGCTCATTTTTCCAGCCAACAAGTGTTCTCTTCTTCCCTCTATTGTTAACTACTCTGACGTCATACAGGCTTTATTTCCAGCCCTAAGTTCTCACTCCAAATTCCACTCTCACATTTCTGATGCCATTACACATCTCTAGCCGATTAGCCCATCAGCACTTCAAAAACCCAAAACTAAGAGCTCTGGAACAAAACTTATATTTACTTGTACCCATAAATCTGCTCAGAGTTCACATTCTGCTAATCACTCAGACTTAACATCTTATTGTGACCGCTTAATCATCCATTCCCCAATATCCAATTCTTTATATCTGTCTAACGTCCTTGAGCAACACTTCTCTGTTGTCATTGCTGCTACCTAACTCATGTTTTCATTTGTTAATGAAAACCATTAAAATGTCTTCATTCACCCTGTAGTTGGTTTCCTAATTCATCCTCAATTAAATAACATGACCCATAACTCAAAAAGTAACTGACATTGCAAGGATCAAAAGTTTCAATCTGGGGTCCAGCGCAATAGTGTAGCAGTTCAAGTCCTTGCCTTGAATGTGTCAGGCTCCCATATGGGTGCCAGTTCTAAACCCAGCAGCCCCGCTTCCCATCCAGCTCCCTGCTTGTGGCCTGGGAAAACAGTCAAGGATGGCCCAATGTCTTGGGACCCTTCACCTGTGTATGAGACCCAAAAGAAGCTCCTGGCTCCTGGCTTCGGATTGGCTCAGCTCCAGCCGTTGTGGCCGCTTGGGGAGTGAATCATCTGAGGGAAGAGCTTCCTGTCTCTCCTCCTCTCTGTATATCTGCCTTTTCAATAAAAATAAATAAATATTTGTTTAAAAAAGTTTCAGTCGAAGAGCTTACTTTCTCAGTTTCAATCCACCAGCCTTGTATTAAAAATCTTCCATGTGCTAGGACAAATTTAATATCCTATCTTTACATTTAATCATCCCACTATTCCCCTGTATATATTCTTGATGTCTTCTCTACACCTTCCTTTATCTAACCTAGTAAATAACTGGATCTCAACAAAAGTTGATTGCCCTCTTTATTGGTTTGCTATGACTACCATTCTCATGCCACTTAAGCTTATAAAGCTTTCTTTCATTCCACTATATATTCACTCTTCACATAGGAAATCAAAATGTTCATGTAATATCCTGTATAAAAAAGGAAGAGTAATGTAACAGAGCTTCAATGTCAAGAAAGAAGATAGTGGCAAACATTAGGACATAAAAACCTGAGAGCAGCTATACCTAGTACAATGGACGCCAACAGCCTCAACGTTTCGAGGTCATTCAGAGACCTATTAGGGTGTCTAGCTAGTGAAGAACACTTATACGTTCAGACTCACACACAACCGAAGACAGCAAAAGCTGTGCTCCAGCGAAGGCTCAATATACAAGCAGGAAATAAACCAGCAGTTCAATTCCCAGCTCTGGTGCCTTACTCCAGCTTCCTACTAATACAGACCCTAGTTGGCAGTAGGTCCCACCAGCCATGCGGGAGTCCTGGATTAACTTCCCAGTTCCTGGACTCATTATAGTTGTTGTAGACATTTGTGGAGTGAGCCAGCAGATGGGAGTGCTCTGACTCTTTCACAAATATATTTCCTTAAATCTAAAATGATACAGTAGATAGAGGAACTAAGTTCTGGTATCCTATTGTACAAACATTATGTGGTTGGAGACGGGAAAGAGGCTTTTGAATGCTATCAAGTCAAAGAACTGCTATATGTATGAGGTGATAGACATGCCAATTACCTCAACTGGATCATTCTAAACTGTGTGCATGGATTAAAATATCATATCTCGAAAATATATATAATTAGTAAACATTTTATCTAAAATAAACACCGTGAAGAAATGAAATTTTTAAGAGAATGCCTTAGAATCAAAGGAAATTACAAAATTCTACAAAATGCTAGAAAATGCTAGACGTGTGATAACTGATGAATACTTGGTGCTAGTATAACAGTCTAATAAATTATTACTATTAGGAACGTGTCTACCACCAATACCATCCTAATGAACCTGTCCTAGAGGGCTTTATTTCCCCAGCATCTTATCCAATGAACTCCTGAAGAAATGCTGCTTATCTATCTACAGAATGCTTTAGTTGTTATTACCCAGGATTTTCACAGCAGGCTTCCTCAATTCTCCTGCAACAGTACGAACTGAGTTAATTTAAGCATCACATCCTACAGCCATATTTGAACCAAGACCTACGTAAATCAGAGTGTGGCTCAGCCAGTAAAGCTGTGGCTTTCCACCCTAGCATCTCATATAAAGCACTGACTCAAGTCCCAGCTACTCTGTTTCTTATCCAGCTTCCCACTAGGGTGCTCAGAAAGGCATCAGAAAATGGTCCAAGCACTAGGTCCCTGACCCCCACGTAGAAGACCAGATGGAGTACCTGGGTTTGGCCTGCCCACTCAGCCCTGGCCATTCAAAAAAAGTGTCTTTCTTACAAAAAATAAAAGCCTCTTAAATATTTTAGGATTAACAATCCCATAACACAAAATGGGAAAACAAACAAAAAAATGAATTTAGACTGTCAGAATCAGTATAGCTAACTCCATAATTTCACAAGCAACCTTAGGGAAAAATTGATGTGACTCAAATTTTGTCCACCCGGTTCTTCCTCTCAGGAGTTTAGGAGCAAGGCCTGATAGTTTAGTCTCTCCTCCAGTTTTACCACTGCAGACACCCAGGGGTTGGTGAGCAGACACAATCAACCACAAAACCCTAGGGAAAGGCTTAAAAGAGAAAAAAAAATATATATATATATATGCAGCAAAGAAAAGCAAATATTAGAGGCAGCAAATGCTCCAGGTTTTCCATTCCCTGGTTCCAGGCCCTAGAAGGTCTGCCGCATTTGGCTACCAACGGTCTTGCAACACACTTCTTCCCTCCCTCTTTCTTTCTCACCCAAACGAATTCAAGTTCATTTCTGCCATCTGCAAAAGAGCCTAAAGGCAATAGCTAAGATCATCAAATACGTAAACTGGTTGATCACTGACAGGTTTGCATTTTCTGTATTTTCGTTTTATTTCTATTTTCTTAGAAGCCATAAATATGATTTGGTATGTTTCATACAAGTAAATACTCGAAGACAGGTGAGGGTTTTTGCTGAATATTTCAAAAGGAAAATATATCTTGCTGAGGAAGCTTTAAAATAATAAACATTCAAGGTAAAATCTTCAGTTATCTGTGTAGCAATAGGAAATGCTATCTTGGACTTAAAAAAATAAAGTGACTGATTACCCTGCTATCCAAAGCTTACGAATAAGCAGGAGATCTGACTCAGTCTTCTTTAAGCTTGGGTCAAAAAATGATGACCAATGTAGGGCATTTCTCCTGGAATCCTTTCAGATAGTAAGCCCCAACCTTTCCAACCACATAACGTTCAAGTGATCCCCAGCACGCAAACAGATTCCAAAGCTATCAAACTGAGGACCTGAGCTTAACTATACCAAGAGCAACTAGGCATTTCTTTACCTTATGACATAACAGCAACATCCTGCTGTTACATGAGAAGATGATAACAGAGCTTAGCATTATAAAACCCTGCCCAGATGTATGCCACGTATGAAGATGGTCCTAAGGGCCCAGTGTGTTAGCCTATTGGCTAAAGTTCTCTCCTTGTAGGCGCTGGGATCCCACACGGCCTGGGAAAGCAGTCAAGAATTGCCCAAAGCCCTGGGACCCTGTACCTGTGTAGGAGACTCAGAAGAGGCTCCTGACTACAGATCAACTCAGCTCAAGGCCAGTGGATGGAAGAGCTTTCTCTATGCCTCTCATACTCCCTGTAAAATCTGACTTCCCAATAAAAAATAAATTTTCAAATTAAATTTTTTTTTTAATTTAAATTTTAAAAAGGCAGATTTAGGCTCCCCGAAACCCAGATGCACACTGATCCACACCCACAAGTAGGAATCCAGGCAGCCCAGGTTAACATGTGCCACGAATCTGGTGCTGCCAAGAAGCAAGACCTCTTGTAGTGGGGGCCCTGCAGGGTTACAGAAACCACAACAACATACGGGGTCCTAGAATTACAAGGGGCATGGAAACTACACCAACTCCCTCGCTGTTCAGAGAATGAAGCTAAACATCAGAGTTAAATTCATCCATATAATAAATGAGACAACTGAGGATAAAATCCATGGGATTGCAACCAGAGATGATGATAGAGACAAAAGCATGACTTCTTAAAACGGCCCTTTGGTTGTTTAAAATACAGTCTCATTTAAAATACATTTTAGTGATAAATGTAGTAGGAAAACAGAAAAATCCTAGTCTTTGGATTTTCTTTGGGATAGTTCCATTCGTTGAGCTAAGCACGATGGACTTCTGACTCAGTGGGTTAACATTTTAGCTAAGCTATTGGAACAAGCACCTTTAAAAGCAAAAACAGCATGCTGATTCAAACTCTCAATGAGGCTGGCTGCTGCAGCCTTGGCAGGCAGGCGGCTTAGGCACTGTGACAAAAATCTAAATGGCAAAGAGCTACTTATTTTACAATTTTAAAATGCCAGACGTTCACATAGAGCCTCAATAGAAGTCACCAGCACATAGATTGATAGATCAGCAGGGACCAAAATTTTTAAAATGTATGTGTACATTGTCCAAACCAAAATTTGGTGTTGGACTTTCCTGGCAAGGGGCCACTGCACAGCGGACTTTGGTCTTCAAGGGACACTTTTAACCACAAGTATTAGGTAAGTCAACAAACACGTTGCAGCACCAAAACCATGGGGGGAAGCTGACATACATTCCCCGTCAGTACAAGTCACTCTTATTTTATCCAGTACCATGTTTTCTTATAAATCCTTTGATAAAGATGTGAAGTTAGAAACTGTGGTGTTTCTCAAGAAGTGTATCAAAGTTAACTGCTAAAATATGAATCTATAAAAGTATGCCTTTTATGAAAGGCATTGATAGTCAGAAACAAGTATAAAGCTGACACCACTGCATAAGTGGTTGTTGACAGTGACAAAACGCACATTTAGCAACCTCTATGCTATGAATATCTGCCATGCATTCAACTTATATGGCAGTTCTACAACTTACATGAACTCTGAAGACGTCTCTATGGCCAAACTTTCTTTGAAAATCTACTTTTTCATCAATGCTTACAAACAAGCACATGAAGACACAAACCAAACAGAGCTGCATATAAACTATGCCTAGCACAGCTGGTGTTTGACTAATTTGTGAACTCTACCAAGTTATATCTTATTTTGAATGTTTAGCCTACTGATGGCAAAAACAAAAGCAAACCATCTTCAGTATTTCCAACTCTCAGGAATTCACATAATTTTCATCCCAGATAAAAATAAACACCACTGACCCACTACTTATCTGTCAAAAATGGAAACGCTTATGCAATTTCACCTTTACCTTAAACCCCACACTGTCGTCGTCGTTTCAAGTATTTTTTTATAATAATCTTATCTATTAAAAAAAAAAACTCCTCCCTAATATTTTCCACATGATCCAACGAAAGCTATCTTTAACATCTTACTGCCACGACTTCAGCCAGCTCTGGAGCCTTACACCAAATAAGGCAGGAGCAGTACTTTGCATTCGTATCGTTTGACCTGCCACGGTCCCAGGCAGAACTTAACAGAGTCTCAGAGGCCCCTTTGCGCTTCAAAAGCGAACAGAACGGGTACCTGATGAACTCGGGGTGCTGTTCGATCTGGGCCTAGGAGAGGCCAGCGAGTCCTGCGGGAGTCCGGAGCCCCACAGGGCGAGGGAGAGGGCGAGGGCGCGGCTGAGCCCGGGCGTACGCCCCTTCTTACCCGCCGTCTCTCCGGCTCCCCGGGTGAGAGGGCCTCAGCTGCGCGTTCCCACGCCCCGGCCCGTTATCCGAGCGGCTAGTCCGGCAGGGGCCCACTCCGGCGGGGGCCCGGGACCCCAGGGTGGCCCCTGCTGTGGGCTCTGCGCCCTGCCAAGCCGGGCCTCCTGTCCTGGGTTGGGAGGCGGCCCTGCGCCCGGGTGAGAGGATCCTGCGGGCTCAGGTTCGCTCCGGGGACAGGATAAGATGTCAGGGAGGCGGCCAGACGCCTCCCGTCGGCGGAGGGGAGGAGGCAGAGAGCCGGCGCTGACCTGCTTCCACCGGGCCCCTCAGCGCCGGCCACTTGCGCCACCCTGTCTGCGACCCCTGCTGGGCTCCGGCAGCGACGTGTCCCGGCAGGAGGCTGGGAGGGTGTCACGGGCGCCCGGCTCGGGGGGTCACACCCTAACTTGGCAGGGTCGTGGTGGCTGGAGGGGGTGGAGGGAGCTGAGGCGTTGCGGGGAAAAGAACACCAACTCACCGGACTGAGCGGCTTCCCACGCCGGGGCGGCAGCCAGACAGAGGCAGAGGCAGAGAGAAAGGGGGCGCGGGAGGGTCCACCGCGGGCTCATGGAAAGGCCAGGGAACCGCCGCCGCCGTCCGAGCCGCCCTTCTTCCCTCCCTGGCTCCCGGCGACGGACGGGGCGGCGGGAGGCATGACGGGAAATTCCTGGGCACGGGCAGCCGAGTCCAAATATGAGCAAAGGAGACGAGCGAGGGAGGACCGGGGAGCGCGGCGGCCGCGGACGGGGCCCGCTGCCCGGGCCTTGGCGGCCGCCAACTCCCTCCTCCTCCGCTTCCCCCCCACGCCCGCCCGCCCCGCGTTTTCCACAGGCGCCCGGAGGCCGCGGGCTGCCAAGAGCGCCCGGGAGGTGGAATCCCTCAGCCAAGGGCATCCCTTTCCAACGCTGGGGCCCCTGAGTAGAGCCAAGCATCCACACCTGTACCCCCACCCCTCGCAGTTTCCACCTGTCTTCCCCCCTCGACACACACCAAGGGTTGGAAATGGCAGAAACTACTTACAAGAAATGGGGCGGTGAACGGGAGACCTGTAGAAAGACGTGTCAGGGTTTAGGGAGTAATCAGTTGAGAGTTTTGATGGCGAGTGGAGCGGAAGCTGTGGCAAATAGTTCTAGGGGTGTGTTAGAGGAGGTCAGAGCATCGCTGCCGGCTATGCAGGTGAGCCCTGTTGTTACATACCAAACAGCTATTGTAATCCTTTAAAGGTACCTGTCTGCCCACCGTCCAGGTGAGTGGGGCCTTTACACCAGGGCGTGTGTGTTTTCTAAGCCACCATTGCAAAAGGGGCTCTTCCTTATAGTTGAACACCATATATGGAGTCGAAGCAGGCTGAATGAGTGCTGTTTGTGTCACAGCAGCTAAATGGTGAAGTTTACACCCATCAGTCTCCCCATCTTCAACCTCTATTCATCCCTCCCTCGCTGCCCTTCCAAACTCCCTGTCACGCACAATATTTTTTTGAGCGTATTGTACTTTGACTAAAATAGTGTTATTCTATAGGTTGTAGCTCTGGTGGTCAGAACGTCAGCCCCAGATGCTTAATTGCAGACCCAAGCCTGTAGATGCCTAACTTTAACACTGGTCCTGGTAATCAAGTCCAAATGACCCTCAGCTTTTTATTACAACAAATGTAAGAATGAATTCCCGTATTTCTTTTCTACTAAAAATAATGAGCGAAGACCTGGAGATGTAGAATGTTATGTTATTACTTATGAGCATTTTAAGATGCTAGAGAAATGATTGATTGATGTAAAATACTTAAGGGGTGAAAGTCTAACAGATTTAGAGCACAGATTATTTTAACATGTAGTAAAGTAATGGCAATTTGTACATCACACTATTTGTTTGAAAGGCTGTATTTGAAAACCAGAAACCTTATTTCAAAACAAATTCAGTTCTGGCAAAGTATTAAAGCCCACATGCCAAAAATCAGTCCATTTGCAAGGGGCTCCCCTCGAAACATCTGGTATTGAAAAACACCACATCCCATGAATTATGCCTGGGAGATGGGGCGGATCTCACCCTTAATGGTAGTGATGATGGGCCAGGGAGCAAAGGACCTAAGTAAACTAGAAATCAATGAATGTAATAGAGTAAGTGAACGAGCAGAATCCACATGAAATTACTGTTACGTTAGGAACCTCAAGCCTGAATAGCCGAAAGAAGTACTAGGGAAGCCTGGGGACTTCCTCCTTTTTCTCTTTTTTTGTAAACATCCGTTTTTCTCCCCACCCTAAAAAACACCTAGGCATAGTTCTCTACCTTGAGCTGAAAGTTTATAAACAAAACTGAATGAGTTCGTGGTTAGGATACTGATTGGGATGACTGCGTCCCGTACCAGAGTGTCTGGGGGTCAAGTGTTGGCTCCATTCCCCTTTCAGCTTTCTTCTGATGCTCAGCCTCAGAGGCAGCAGGTGCCGGTTCAAGCAGCTGGGTTCCTGCCACATACAGGGAAAATCCAGATAGGGTGTCCAGCCCTTGCCATTTCCTTTGCCCAACCCTGCTATTGCAGGCATTTTGGTAGTAAACCAGGGAATCAGATTGGACTGATCTCATATCATTTAATCCTTACAGATAGCACTGGTATCTGTCATAATTTTTATCTCTATTCATAGATAAGAAGATTTACGCATACTTAATATACCACCAGAAAGGGTTTTGGGATTCAAACCTTATTCTAAATTGTATATGTACATTTTACCATACTGATCTCTTCTCTCTGCATTATAAACACACACACACGTTATTCATTGGGTTCTTGCAGCTTTAAGAAACTGGGCTGTACTAGGGTTACTTGAAGTTACTGCCTTATAAAGCTGGGGGGGACAGGAAAGATACTACCCTCAGACACATTCCTACCACTTCTGTAGTTTGAACACTGACATTTAAATCAAATATTTCATAGTGTTTTTCTTAAGTGTTTTTATTGCAGCTGTATTGACAAGCATGTGAGCATATTACTTTCAATATTTAATTTGAAGGCAGAGGACCCAAGGGAGCTGATTGCTTCCAACCTAAATGTCAGGGGAGGACACCTGATCTGTAGCTTTAAGCGGTTTAAATGGTCTAAATAACCTCACTAACCTAATGGCTCTGAAGGCAACACTGGAAGGGCTGCACTCACGAAGCTCTGGAGGCCCTAGAGCAAACAGTAGCACAGCACTGCTTCCAGCCCCTCACAACACATTTGCAAAGCATTCGGGTTGCACAACCACAGTTCTTTGTCTCTCTGCCTGTCTCTACTTCTGCTCCCACAACCAGTTGCCACATCTGTCCATATCAGTGCATGATCAAATGCGCCATGGGGAGAATGTGATTTGATCACCATCATTGAATGAGTCTAGCAGCCTGTAGATTGGCCACCCCTGAGCCAGGTGCCTTTCTCTAGTTCCTTCAGCTGTGGGGAAGAGGTAGGCTTCAAATGCTATAGAGCATGGCCAATTATGATAATGAAATGGACTGTATCACCACCTTCATAATGAGCTGTCCTGGGACAGCCTCCTTCCAAAAGAGTATGTGAACATGACAGGCAGCCAAGCTGTAAGCTCTCCAACATGCGCCTCTCAATCCTCTAACAAAATCCATCCAGTCATTGTAAAAAGCTGTGTTATAATCCGCATTCCACATGCCCCAAAGAACATCTTGCTTGGGCAGATTGCAATACTCAGAGCAGGCCTATTAGGACTAGATAGGGTATAGAAACTGCCAGGCAAGGAAAGAAACCCTTAATTCATATCTTAGATACTGACAAAGTGATACACCTGGAATTCCTTAGATTTTGAGTAAGATTCCCACTGCTACAACATCCTTCCAGGTCCATCACCAAATCTTGCATTGGACAAGATTTTATAATATAAAATGGTAAATGTAAAATCAACACACTAAAATAACAAGGTGTCTTGCGTGAAGTCAGGTGGCACTCCTGAAGAGAGAAGGAAAACCAACTTCAAGCGAGCATTTTCATTCCTTCCTCAGCAACAGTTTGTTTCTCAAATGGCAATTTTTTGTTTTACACGATTGAAGTCATCCCTAAACTAATCATGGAAGGATCTGAAATACATATATTCCTGCATCTACAGTGTTACTGGTTCCACCAACTTTGGTTTGGGATACACTGTGGTAAGTGATCTATATTTGTCATGATGTATTAGCTTTTATGACTTTAATGAAATGCCTGAGAGAAGCTCATTAGGAAGGAACTTTAGATTACAAGTTTCAGAGGTTTACATTCCAAGAACAGGTGACCCCACTAGCATAGTACGGATGACCAAGCATGAGTGGAGGGCAGACCACAAGATAAACCAGAAAGCAGAGAAAGAAGCTAGACTGAACTGGGTTTAGATAACCAGTGAAGAGAACTCCTCCCACTGGGCCTACCACCTGGACAGCAAAACTATATCAAGTCTATCTCAAATCTGTCAGCCGTTAGTAATACTCCATGAACCATTATCATAAGTAGTTGGAGACCAAGTTTCCAACATATGTGCATTTGGGGAGACCCAAACTTTTATCTAAATTATAACAATTTCCAATGTTTTGAAAAAACATTGAATCATCCTCTACAGACCAGCAAAGCTGTTTTGCAATTAATAAGATTTTACATGTAAAATAAAACATTGCATGATGTGTAATGGGGGAACTATAAGTGGGGAAAGGTAAATACTAAATACTTAAGATTCCAGTGGGAGTGCTGAATCTACTCGCATTGGATCTCTGTTCTAAGTGTCTCTTAATGGAGAGTACCTCACCCCACAGTTTGAGTATTCATCGGCTAACGCTGTATATTTTTCATACAGTCTGATTCCTAACTGCAAACTGATCTGTTGTTCGCCCAAACTAGCTATGGCCACAATCTCATTCAGTGGTACATTTTATCTTTAATGGGCTTCCTGGGAAATACTACATGGTTCTCCAAAATGATGCCCCTTTGAAGGATTTTTATTTTTAGCAGAAACCAATGCTGGCACCATGCTTCTGAGCTTCAAACTGTGAGCTGAAATAATTTCCTTTATTAAGGAAAAAAAGACCAATCCAGGTGTTCCATGCAATAGCAAGACTCCACCTACGTGAGCCTTCACCTGCTGCTTCCTGGTGTCTATAAGAGGGAAACTGGGACTGAGAGAGGAGCCAGTACTCAAGCTTAGATACTCCCAGGGTAGCATGTGGACAGTGTCTTAACTGCTAGGACAAATGCTTGCTTGCATTTAAATTGGAGCTACCTCAACGTAAGAATGTTAGGAGACTGATGAAATTTGAAATTATTTTATGAAAACCCTTTTAGCACTACTATTTAGCTTTAGCATAGTATGTCAGGTGCCGAGCCCTGACACATGGGCATTTGGCTGCTCGTCTGCATGGGAGACCTGGATTGGGTGGCTGGCTTTGACTCCCAGCTCCTGACTTTGGCCAGCCCATCCCCAGCCACTGTGGGCCTTTGAGGACTGAACCAGAGAATGGGAGCACTTTCTTACTCCCTCTTTTTCTTTCAAAACCTTCAACAAAGAAAACTATCTGTGCAAATATTTACTGAAGACTTAAATTAGTGCAATGTTTGATAGTATAAAAAATAAGACGGAAAATTGCTACAAGTGTTGAGGAAATAATATGAAAGACCTGGGAGATGTAAGGGAGCAAGTTATATCAGAGAGGAGAGAGCAGTAGGTGAGAAGACTCCAGCGCAGATGGGAGCAGGGATGTTCTATACGAGGACCATCCTGCAGGCCAGGCTAGCAACAAGATGATGAAAAGCAGAACATTATTGCAGCTTGGCCTGGGAGACCATCGTGCATGATCTTAGGGGTCTCCCCTTTTTAGGAAGAGATGGACTGCTAGCATAGAATGTTAAGCAGAGCAGTGACATAATCTGGTTTATGTTTTAACAAAAACTGGCTGCTCTGATACAGACAGAAGGGAAAGCCAGTTAGGAGGTTTTTGAAACAACCCAGATGAGAGTTGATTTCGAGTAGGGAGGATGTAGCAGAGGTGGTGAAAAGCGATCCAACTGCACATACATTCGGAAGGAGGAGCCACTGGATTTGCCGACAGAAGAGCGAAAGAAAAGTCAAGAATGTCTCCACACCTTTTTTTTTTTCCTGAGCACTCTAGAATTGCCTTTTCCTTGAAAGGAACGATTTAGGAGTAAGTGGTGGATAGAATATCCATCAGATCAGTCTGAAGAGCTAGGTTTGAAACAGCTACTAGACATACAACGTAATGTTCAACTGGACCATTATAGAATGCTTTACAAGTTGGCGAAATGATAATGAAAAGACAAGTTTATTTTGCTCTAAAAGAACATTTTGAAATCTATACATTTTTTTTTTCATGAACTTTTCAAAGGCCCCTTTTATATAGATGGATTCGTCTGTGGCTGATGTGAACTGGTTCAGCCTGGTCCGGCCCTGACCTGTGCCAAATGTATGGCAGTGGGTACCTTTCCCTGGCCTGGTCGGGGCTGTTCCTTATCGTGCTTCTTGCACTTACCTGCAGGAACTGTGTTGTGTCCCACAAGAGGAGTCAAAAAGCGTAATGGTTCTTGACAAAAGCCATTGAGAGGCAATTGTGATTAGGACGGAAAGATATGTTTCAACTCTCATATATAAAACAAATAGACCAAATAAAACTATTAGCCATGGATCTTCCCATGATGACATGACATGAACGTATTTTTCTGCCTGAAATTTTATCTAGTTCCTGACTTTAAGATAGTTCAATACTGCTGCACAGAAATTTCACTGTTTCTTTTGCATATCAATTTTGTTTCCTGTATCTATACTGAATTCATTTATTAATAAAATATTTTTGGTGGAGCTTTAGAATTTTCTGTATGTATGTATCATGTCATCCGCAGACAAGTTTAAATTCTTCTGTCAATCGGATGCTGTTGTGCGTGTTCATCGCTCTGGTTAGGGTGCTTTGAACGACGCGGAACAGTGATGAGAATGGACACGTCCTTGTGCTGATCTTACAAGGAACACTGTGGACTTGTCACATTTAGCAGTATACAGTTGAGCGTGCCACTGCCTGTGAGGCAGGCTTCACACTGCCCCTGAGGAAGAGCAGCCTCCACAGATTCTGACTTCAAGCTCACTGCAGCACCTGGTCTGCTTCCGCAGTCACCAGGCTGGCACCTAGGAAGGCACTCTGCAGGCTAATGCTGGAGAGTCCGTAATCTATCATATCTAGGATCCAGGTTATTCCATCAGACCCAGGGATGTGCCTGCCTCTGTTGATGTAACCTCCAAGGCTGCCCTGTTTGCAAGCTATCCACAGGCCCCAGGCATGCCTCTACACGGGCACTGAGCTGATCACAGCACCTAGATGGCCCCTGCAGACTCTGGTCCAAGGTCCAATCCTACACAAGATTGGTCTCTGTGGCCCCAGCGGCCAGGCCAACTCGTGTTACTAGAGTCCATCGGTCAGCTCCTGTACAAACTATGACAGTTTACTTTCCAAGAGCGTCTGCATGAGTCAACTGCTGAACGGCTTCATCAGCTGAAGACAGTCTGTAAAGGCCAGAGTAAGTCCCTGCTGCCTGAGGCATGCGCACACTAACACTTGGCCACGAGGATGGAGAAAAAATACAAAAAGATACATAATGCCCTAAAAGAAATAAAATACCACTAACAGATTCCTACAGAAACGTTTAAGTTTTAATTTAAGAAGTTTATGAAAAGCTTGATGAAGAATTCAAAATAATTATTTTAAGGAAGTTCAGTGGCCTTCAACAAGACATAGAAACAATTCAGTAAAACCAGAAAACCCGTCATACACAAACAACCCTGGAAGATTGAAACTACAATAACAACAACAAAAAATCATATTTAGGAGCTGAAGGATGAAGTGAATGGAAGGAAAAGCGCAAGGGAACTTCAACAGCAGAATGGATCAAGCAGAAGGAAAAATACCTGTAAATCCAAACACAGGTTAGGAAATATGCAGAGAGGAAGAAGATAGAAACCAGAATTTAAAGGTCAGTTTCAAAAGAAAGCTAAATGTACAGAATTTGGATGAGGACAAAAAACTATTGTTAAGGAGTGATAGCAGTAAACATGGCAGTCATGGGGAAAGAGAAGTGTCCAGGGAAGGAACTTCAAGGGTTTCCAATCAGACTGAATCCACACAATTAGATCGGACATCAAAGAAAACATTCAGAAAACAGCAATAGGGCCCAGTGCGATAGCCTAGCGGCTGAAGTCCTCACCTTGAACACACTGGGATCCCTGTGGGCACTGGTTCTAACCCCGGCTGCCCCGCCTCCCATCCAGCTCCCTGCTTGTGGCCTGGGAAAGCAGTCGAGGACGGCCCAAAGCTTTGGGACCCTGCACCCGCGTGGGAGACCTGGAGGAGATTCCTGGATCCTGGCTTCGGATCGGCACAGCACCAGCTGTTGCGGTCACTTGGGGAGTGAATCATTGGACGGAAGATCTTCCTCTTTGTTTCTCCTCATTTCTGTATATCTGACTTTTTAATAATAAAAATAATCTTTAAAAAAAGACCCACATCTTCAAGGGTTGAGGGGTAGCAGAAAAAGAGCTTCCTCTCTGAAATTTGCTGTCACCGAGTTTTGCTTTTCCTTATGTGGCAAACGGTCCGTACTCTTACTATGTATGTTTCGCATGTTCTGTAGCAACTCCTGCTCATCTTTTCCTGAGTTTCTACAGGTATTAAAGATACTGGAAGATACTGAAGTGTGCCTTGCAGCCGCACAACATTGAGATGAAAAAAAAATGGTCAAAATGATTTTTAGACAATTTTTAAAAGCTCTCATAATACATGTTTTAATTTACATTATTCCCTATGTATGGAGAGGGTCAGCCAGTCTACATGCTAATCATCCTAAGAAATTAATGTCCTTTTTCCAAAATGACTGTACACTTCAACTCCCTGCCAAGATGACGTAACCTTCGATTTTAACCTCTTGCCTGAAATATCTAGAGAAGTTTTCAAAACAGCAGCTATCAGATGACAAGGGACAGTGACCCCTGAGAAACAGAAAGCCAACAGTATGAGATTGCAGACTGTTCTAGCTTATTGCCTTGAGAAATTTCCAGGCCATGAAGCAGAAGGGAAAAAGCAACTCCCTAAGCTAAGGAGACAGAATTGAGGATTTGAAAACAGAACTGGAAGATCAAGGCAATTGGTATTCACATCACAGAATACCAGATGAGAACTCTACAGAGATCTACAGAAAGGTCACCTCTAGGTCGCAGTGGGGGAATTAACCATCAGAAAGTGAAGATGTCAACAGAAAAGAATCAGTAAGAAGGATTAGAAGTAAGAATGGCCAGTGTTTACATTGGATGAACTGGGCTAGGCTACAACACATGCTAGCACACAAAAAAAAACAGGGCTGGCGCATGCCTGCTCATCACTGCAAGTCACCCCAACTAGGCCACGGCACCCAACATTTTGTGTGAGGTGATGGGGCTAGGAACTGAACTGACAAGGCAGCTGCGTCCACCAGTATGCATTGGCTGGTGCAGGTGATGGGCCAAACCTGACCCTGCACTGGCTGGCACACACAAGAACTAAGTGTGAGGTCATCCCAGGCAGTTTCTTGAGAGAATCCCCAGCTAGATGGCTAGACTCAAACCCTGTCCTAGGGATGATCACATTATGTGTGGACCAATCTTGGTGTGCATGTGTCGGGACTGGGCCTCCTCAATTCCTGATGCCTGTCCAGTGGATAGCCCCTGCCCAGATGTACATGGGAGACATGATGGCCAGCAGAGGAAATCGGGTTCCTTGTCAGAGGATGGAAAGCAGAGCAGGTTGGAGCCACTGTCCTGGCCAGGCTCCGTGATCCCTGTGTGCTGGTACGGTGTGACACAAGGACTGGTTACCTCCCCTTCCCCAGACCTCAGCCCCACTCAGAGAAAACAATTTGAAACATATGTCCCACCCCCTTCCTCAATACTTGCACTTTCCCCACCCTTATCCGAGACTCACATGGGCATACATTCCTCTCAATTACCTATATAATATATATATAATAGATTATATATATACATATATATAAACACAATATATACACATATATATATACACAAATTAAAGGGCTCAGCACGGTAGCCTAGTAGCTAAAGTCCTCGCCTTGCACACACCAGAATACCATACAGGCACTGGTTCTGATCCCCACAGTCCTGCTTCCCATCCGGCTCCTTGCTTTGTGGCCTGGGAAAGCAGTGGAGGACCGCCCAAAACCTTGTGACTCTGCACCTCCTGGCAAACCTGGAACAGGCTCCTGGCTCCCGGCTTTGGGGATGGGCTCAGCTTAGCTCTGGCCATTGGGCCACTTGGGGAGTGAACCAGAGATGGAAGATCTTTCTGTCTCTCCATGTCTGTAAATTTGACTTCCCAATGGAAATTAAGAAAAAAAAAAAAAAAAGAGGCAGCTGATAAACATTTTCAGACAGCATATTAGGAAAATAGAGTAATTAAACAGGTCTGGTGTTCTGGGAAACGATGAGGCGTGAGGTGAAACAGGACTCAGGAGGAGCAATTAATACAATAATAAATAATATGTAGGCCCAGGGGCTCAGTGTTCCACCCAGGGATGGAGGTCCAAAGTTAAGAAGCACAAGAGAGAAATGGAAATAAGACTTCTGTGGCTGAAGAAGCATCACAGCTGCACAAACATGTGGAAATTAGACATACATGAAAAAAACAAGTGGTTTTCCTTCGCAGTAACCTGGGTGAGGACCGGAAGCACGTATGCAGCTAGAGCCAACTGGAGAATTCACATTTTGATTTGGACCAAAACCACTGCTTCCTATTTAAAGAAAGTCTTGTAGACTGTTTAGCTCATAGTGGACATCATGAAGCTGATATACAGTCTTGCCCTACATTGCTCCATGGTTAAAATGAACTCCAGGATTTTCACCCATTTTTATGGAAAATATACCACACACACACTCACTCTCTCTCTCTCTCGCTCTCACATTCACTGATCCCCAAATAAAATAAATTAAAGACACTATTTTCATTGGTCAAAAATAAAAGACACAGGGCACCTAAAAAGTTGTTCAAAAGCCAAGACACATTTAAAAAAAACCCTAATAAACTTTTAATTATAATTTTTTTCTTTTTTTTTTAACAGGACAAGTAACAGATTACAGCAAAGTTCAGACCTTTTCAAATATCTAGTTGTTATATACATTCCCATCCATCTTTCAGGGAGGAATCTTGGTTGGCTTACCAGGTACAGGTAAAATAAGCTGCATAATAGCATATATTACAATAATAAATGTACAATGTTTACATGAAATATGTTTTAGAAGCAAGAAAACAATGCATCTGCATCAAAAAGTGACCTTTTAAAAATGCCACAATTACATTTTACATTCACTCTTGCAACAGATTACAAGATGGGGTCACTAAGTTCAGATAAATCACTATGATGCACGTAAAATACAGAAAGATTGGCTACTTTATATATTATATATATTTATATTTCACACATTAGCATCTGAGACATACACTGAGAATTTAAAATTTATTCTCTTCAGATAACAAATGTTTTATTCTTCATAAACATGGTGCCCACAAAAGCACACAGGTAAGGCACAATAGGGTTTTCTGTTACAGAATAGTGTGCATCATGTTTACTTAACCAGAAAACGTGCATTATCTGTGCAAGTTCATGCTGCAAACTCAACACATATATGACAGAACAAAAAGGAAACTGAGCTTTAAATAAAATCAAAGTTGGTACAATTCCAGCTGTTTTGCATACTCAAATGGACTGACGATGACATACCAACAGGTTGTTTATATTTTTTTAAAGGCCAATGGTTAGATTACAAGTAAATTTTATTTAGCAACTATTCTAATCTGAAATCATAAACAGTAATAAAGGAATTTTACAGAAACTAAATTAAAACAATGAGGCACAAAGGTCATTCGTGCATTAACCATTTTGCAAACTTCCTTGACCCAAAATTCCAACTATAATTTGCCTAACACAATCTGCTGCAACAATGTGCCATGTTTTCAACTTGACATAAACCAAAGAGCTAATATTTCATTAAATTATAAATACACTGGGAAAATGATTTAATCCCGACAGTACTATGCCACAGCCCTAGTATATATAATAAATAGTTTTTCCACAAAATATTTTTCCAACATCTGCCAATTGCTTCTTTATTGCTCACATAAATTTGAATCAATTACAACTGGTTTCAGAACTATCACACAAAATCATACTCAGAGATATTTGCATATAAAACCTATAAAAGATATTTTAAACTTGTTTCTAATACTTGCAGGTGTTTGGCTGCTTTATCTATATAGTAGTACAGCCACATGTATGTATGCGTGTGTAAACACACACACACAATATACACATACATATATACATACATTAGATTATGAATAAAATAGAGCTTATTTTACTGCTTTAATGCAGACATCCTCAAAAAACAAGACTATTTTTGCTTCCACCAGCATTTACACATATATACAAAAGCCAGTCTAATACATGTACATCCACTTACACATATATGTAACCATTAACCCAAATTAATTTTTCCATATTCCAACTGCAGCAAATGAGTCTCTTACAAGCAACAGAAACCTAAGGTTAAACTGAGAAATTAGCGGTTTTACAACATTAGGCTGTAAAGGACTATGCAGGTGACTGTATACAAAAATTCACAACATTACTTCACTAGAAATTACAGAAATACAAATAGCTTCTTCTCCATGCTTTTGCGTGGTTATCCAAATACTTCAGGTGCAAAAATATAACCACCATACATCTGAATTGCTGAATAAAATCAATGCTCCTCATGCAAAACTTTTAAATGCACTGGCTTAACTGAGCTCCAAAAACCGAATAAAACAATTATTCTTCCTACTCAGTATTGCTGCCTCACTGCTAAGTCCCTTTGAAGCCTCAAGAATTCTGGAACATTCCAACAGAGCTGTGTTCATTCATCAATAAAATTTTTACATACAAAAAAGCATTTAAAAAGGGCGATGGGAAGTGAAACAGGGTTCTTATTGTAAATAACAGTCTTTTCAGGAACCTCCTTGAGAACTAGCTAGGCCACTGCGAAGACGAAGATGAGACATAGAGTTCATATGTTTATTTGATGGCTTCAAGGGAGTGTTGCAAGTAAGAGCTTGGGGAAAGCGGTGGTGGTATCTATCTAGTCGCAAATATTTTACTGTAACCAACTTCCCTGTTGGAAGACAAAAATAATATTTTAGATCAGTAAAATTGTACCCAAACTGTAGTCAAATATGAATCAACACAAAACACTAAAATAGGTAAAACTAGTTGAAAAATGCTAGCCTAAAATGTTTTAACCTAAAATCTGGCATAGTTTAACATTACACCAAAATTATCTTTAAAAAAAAAAAAAAAAAAAGGTAACATTCTTACCATCAAACCAAGAGCCGTGTAACGCTTTAAAAGCCTTCCCAGCATATTCTGGAGACAGACATTTAACGTATACACAACCCTGTGATCCAAATGGAAAAAAGAAAGAGAAGATCTTAGTTTTATAACAACACATTCCAAATGTGGACTTCACTTACTTAAAGTTACTTTACCTCACGGGAATTTTTGTCAACTGCAATGTGAACAATGCCATCATTATCACTGCATTTTTCTAAAATTGCTTCTTGAATTGCCAGATGCCACTGATCCCCTATTTCCCTAAAAATTGATAAAAACAAAAATTAACCACAATTTTACTCAGTTAAAAAATTTTGTCTTACATATTCTCTATTAGAATAGCTTAATAACTATGTATTGTTAGATTAGCATAAATAAGAATTTTAATTATCTGCAAATTCATTAAAGTCACAAAAGTTGTCAGAATTATTTTCTTTGTAACATTTTCAAGTTACTAACTTTAAAAGCATGGGTTTTTATCCTAGGGTAACAGAATATTGGTTTGGCACCGGTTCCGTAAATCTGAAGGCTCACAACAGAGCACTACCACAGCACGAATCACTTTAGCTCTGTCAGACAGAGGCTGCGTGTGCGCGCGTGCCCTAGCAGTTATTCCCCACATTTCAAATTTTGTTGTCTCTGATTTGTGATCTCATATGAACAGTTTGGAAGGAACTTAGCAACATTTTATATGTAATGAAATTTCCATACCCAGGCTTTAAAAAAAAAAAACCAGGATCTGATTTGTAATATTGGACAAATAAGCATTAGCCCCTAGGAAGCTAATTTTTAAAATTATTATAAATTCTAAGATTCTAACTTATGTTGCTGTACTTACACAGCCAAAGAAGTTTCTCAAATGTTACACTTACAAGAAGAGAAAAAGATGTGCACATCTTCAGGGAGTTTTTCAATTAGACTGAAAGCTTTTAAAAAGCAGGCATTTGCGGGCAGGACGGCAGGCATTTGGCATTGTAGCTGGGCTCCTGCATCCCATGTCAGAGCGCCTTGCTCAGCTCCAATTTCTCGCCCCCTGAGCCAGGTTTCCAGCAGACGGTGGGGCCGGTGCTCCCTGCCACCCACACAGGAGGCGTACAATGTGCTTTGTGCACCCTGCTTTAGCCTACCCTAGTCCTGGCTGTCCCAACAAGAGGATGCAAGATCTCTATTTCTGCCTATTTGCTTTCAAATAAATTGAAACATTAATTTTAAAGTCTCCTTAACTAGACATTTTTAACTGTACTGTCTACTGAGGCAAAAAGGTCAGTCATGTTTAATAAGAAACATATTTTTAAAAGCATACTGGTTGCCTCTGTATTATTATTAAGGAATTTCAAACATTTACCTTTTTTTTCCTTTTTTTGTTTAAATTTACCTGCCTTTAAGAGTAACACTGAATACAAAGACCTATGTAAGCTTTATAAACGTGTATGCATCCATCTTTTTGTTTGGAATTTAATGATAGAGACAAGAAAAACATAACATTTCATTTCTGTAGTTAGAAGTTAATAAGATTTTCAGTTATAAGCACAGCACTATAAGAATATCATGCATTTTTGAGGCAAATATTCAAAATAAAAAATCATACATAGCCCTAATCATAATACTTACATAACTGGATCAAACATATTTCGAATCTTTAAACACGGTGTCAAACTATTTGGTGGTGAATTTCTTCTATCTAAATGAAATGCTACAAAGAACAAATTAGTTTTATTATTTGTCATTGTCTCATTTTGTTGAAAGCTATTCATTCGTTAAAAAAAATTCATTGCTTGCTTTAACTATGAGCCATATCCCAATGTTAACTGTTAGGATGAACATAAAAGTCACTGCTGTTACGGAGATCCAATAGCGGGGCAGACAGGTGAGCAGTCCGCTGAGGAAATCATAACTGGGAAATCCTAAGAAGAGTGCAGAATACTTTAACCTCCTTTTGATGAGACAGTGAAATTCATGATGGAAACAGAATAACAGAATTAGCAGGGTAAAAAAGAGCAGTAACTTTGGTCAAGCTGAGGTGACAGTTTCTATACAGTCCCTGAGGCAAAAAGGAACTTGATATATACAGTTAATGAACATCAGCCAGTGTGACTGCAGTAGAGAGAATAGAAAGACTTGGAGAGGGAGGCGTTAGTCTATGCAGGACCATGTCAGCCACATTATTTTAATAGAAAGCCACTGAAGTGTCCCTAGGAGCAAAATAGTATGATGAAATTTGGCTTTTAAAATTTTAATTAAAAAAATACTGTTAACATGGAGAATCAATTAGGTAAAAGCAAAAGTGAATGCATCTGAGAGCAGCAGGAATAGAATCAATAGCAGAGATGCTTAACAGGAAGATGATGGTGATATGGATAAGACAGGACAACAGCTCCGATGGAAAAGTAGAGAAGATCAGTATATGCTACAGAGAAGATCTAACAGCACCCAGCCAGACTGGACAAAGAGGAGTAAGAGGAAGATGAAGGATGACTCCCAGGTTTAAGGCAGGACTGAGGATGGGTGTTTTGCACTGGGAAGAGAAAAAACCGAGTTTGTGTGCATGATGCATGTGTGGCACCCATCTCCTGAAAAAGGCAAGTATACAGGCTAGATACAGAAATCTGAAGAGCAGAACAAAAGGCCCAGAGTACAAATCTGGGAGTATCTAACTTATCTCTTTGAAGATAATCATATCTACATGAAGTCACAGCATAAAACAGGACAATGGAACTACAGACTCTACAAATAAACAAAGCAGAAAAGAGGAAAGTTTAGCAGGAGAAAAATCAGAAAATGGTATTCCCAAAGCCTAAGGAGGAGCGTTTCACGGAGGGTTGGACTGTCAAACACTATCAAAGGGCCAAGTATTCTAAAAAAAAGTCTTAGTTTTCAGTTACATAGGTTGCTCTACATGCACTTTAAAATGGAAAAAGTTTATTGTTAGAGTAATTTATCGTAACAGCAAAGTCCATCATTTTTGTCATGACTGAAGAAGGCTTAGTCAAGCCTTCTCAGAGTGAAAATAAGAGTGACTGGATTCTTAACTGCAGTTTCAAACATTTTACTTATGCTTTCCTCTAATACTAAGTCTAAAACACAATTTCATGGTACAAAAAAAAAAAAAAAAGGAATTTACTATTCACAGTTTTCTGATCTACTGTTTCTGCTTTCCTGCTTAAAAGAAGTTTGGGTACATAAGGTGCTTGGTCCTCAAAGCTCCCCATAGCATACATGCATGCATGCTTTTAAAACTTTGTAAGTATTCAGAAAAACTTGGAAAGATCTCCACTAATGTTATGGGGAGGAATAAAGGAAAAGCATTACACAGGAATAGGGAAACGGGAAGAGCTATTAAGTTATAATCACACTTTAAAATGTAATATACATCATGAAGACTTAGGTCATATTTCGTTGTAGCATACATTAGTTTTATTTGCAAAGAGAGAAGATGAAAAAAATACAATTAAATGTGCATTACTAAGCTGCTCTAAGTGAAAAAGGAGATCACACTTCTGAATACATTATCAGGAAGTACAGAAGTGTGGAGGGAAGAAGGAAGCCACCACGGATTCCTTTTATGAATGGAACTGCAAAGGGAGCTGTGCCTTCCTACATGTTTGAACTGCACGGCCTCACTTAAATACCCATGCATTTTGTCATTTTAAAAAATTGAAAGAAACATTACTTTTTCTTTTGTTTGTTTGTACCTACCTTGACCTTGCCATACTTTAGAGGGAATTACTAATATTTTCTCACAGGATGCAGAAGGCTGAATCCACCGCCAAACCAGATAATCCGCACCGCCTATCCTCCGCGTTTCGGTTCGAACTCGAGACTCGTTAGCAGCAAGGAAGTCAACAGCTCTGTCCCAGACTTTCTTCATTTTTTTCCTATGACAAGAACAAAATGACAAATTTGCCAGCATCTTGTCACCTTTCTGAAATGGTAGTAACTGAAGTAACGCTCATTTTTAACTCTGGCTGTTCTTGCCAATACTAACGGGGTTTGTTCATAACAGAGTTAGGGGCGTGCTCGCCACCTCTCATTTAGTTCAGTTTCAAACTCCAAAGGTAAAACGTGAACATTATTTTTTTCCCCAAATCAACTGCTAATAAATGCTAGGGATGTATAAGAATGGTAATTTATAATATGGCATCTTTCACCATTAAATTTTTTAAATTCTTTTTTTTTTAAGATTTATTTTATTATTTTTTCATTGGAAAGGCAGATATACAGAGAGGAGAGACAGAGAGAAAGATCTTCTGTCCGATGATTCACTCCCCAAGTGAGCGCAACGGGCCGATACTATGCCGATCCGAAGCCAGGAGCCTCTTCTGGGTCTCCCACGCGGGTGCAGGTTCCCAAAGCTTTGGGCCGTCCTCGACTGCTTCCGGGGCCACAGGCAGGGAGCTGGAAGGGAAGCGGGGCTTGCCGGGATTAGAACCGGCGCCCATATGGGATCCCGGGCGTGCAAGGCGAGGACCTTAACCACTTGCGCCACCGCGCCGGGCCCAAATTTTTAAAATTCTTATCGTAAAAACTACGTTAAATATTTTAAAACATCAGTGAAACACTGTTTCTTTATCAGGACAAAATTAAACGACATAAGATGGAAGCTTACAACAATTGGAGAGGCCAGCACTGTGGCACAGCTAGCTAAACTTCTGACTGGGCTACTGGCATCCCACACAGTGCTGGCTTGAGATCCAGTTATTCCACTTCCAATTCAGATCCCTGCTTAGCGCCAGGGTAAGCAGCCGAGGACTGCTCAAGTCCTTGGGCCTCTGCACCTACGTGAGAGACCTAGAAGAAGCTTCTGGCTCCTGGCTTCAGACAGGCTCAGCTCTGGCTGCTGCAGCCATGTGAGGAGTGACCCAGTGGAGGGAAAACCTCTCTGTTCTCCTCTGCCTTTTAAATAAAAACAAATCTTTAAAGGAAAGAAATATAGAAATAAGAATGATTTAGAAATTTAGTTGTCTATTATGCCACTCAAGGAGAACGGAATTTTGAAAGAGCATAAAGTAAAAATCAAAACAAATCTATTCAATAGAACACGTTTACCTGAGAAGAGTCATCATTCTAAAAAAACTTTCTGCATTTTTTTTGATTTTCTGAAGGAGACTCCTACATTCTGTTCTATTTCAACACACCTGTCATGAGGTTGTATTAAAGAATCTTGAACGTGTGGAATAGGCATGTAAGGTTGTAAATCTTTATTTTCCTGGCAAGCTTCATTATGACTTCGTAGAACATCTGAAAACAAATCAAACAATCTGAATCAATCACTCACGCAGTCGTCGTTCCAGGAAGAGTTCAGATTTGTACAGAAACCTTACCTATAATCTTGACCACCATATCATACATCTGCCTTGCTTCCTCCTCTTCTTTTGTCCAGCGATATTTCATGTAACGCAGAACAACACAAACCATTGCTACACCTGCAACATCCATATTTTTCATGTTTTAAAAATTGTGCTGAATGGCATTCAAGAAGACTGCAGGCAGTTTTTACAATGATCATTTTAACTGCCATAATGGAGTACTGAAATAAGCCTTCTAAACCCAGCTAAGCTACATTTAACAATTTCACCTTAACCATTTTTCCAGTTTTATTTCTCTCTGGAAAAAAAAAAATCTTCCCATCTTGTTAACAATGAAACCTGTAAATTCTAAACTAATTTGTTTCAAACAAATCTGACTATATCTGACAAACTTCTTCCTTTGCAGCAATAAGCCCGAAGCAGGGCTGACTTTGTGGTGTGTCAGGTTAGGAGCCTGCAGTCACCTGAGCTTCCACACCATGGGCAGCAGATGACACTCCCACCACACAGGCCATCCACTTGGGAGATCCGGATGGAATTCCTGGCTCCTGACTTCATCCTGACACAGCCCCAGCTGATGGTGAACCAGCAGGTCAAAGCACTCTGCTTTCTTCCTTTCTTTCTCTCCTCTTCCCCCCCTTCCTTCTTTCAATCTGCTTTTCAAATAAATTAAAAACATAAGTATTAAAAAGAACTAAATATACTAAACCTTTAGGTAAGCTAAATTATTTTTAGATTGCTGGAAAAGAAAAAGACTATCTCCTAAATTCCTATTATTAATCAAAAACTCATGAAACCCAGCAGCCTCAACAAAAATTTTGATTCAGGTAAATAATATTTTTATTATAGTGAGCTTAATTTTTAACATGTGTTTCCTTGTTAAGATTCTTTTCTTTATTTCAAAGGCAGAGTTATGGAGAGAGAAGGAAAGATAGAGAGGGCTCTTCAATCCACCGGTTCCCTTTCCAATGGCTGCAGCCGCTGAGGCTGGGCCAGTTTAAGCCAAGAACCTGGAACTCTTTTCAGGGGTCTCCCACAAGGTGGCAGGGGTCTAAGTAGTTGGACCACCTCCGCTTTTCCAGTCACCTCACCAGGGAGCTGGATCAGGAGCAAACGGGGCTCAGACTAGCATCTGTGAAGGATGCTCAGTGGACAGGTTAACCTGCACCATGATGCTTGCCCTCTGCTTTATTATTATTAAAATAAGCTAATTTAAAAAATATTTTCCAGTATTACTTACTAAAGTAGCTTTGATGTATACACTACCCACGTTCCCTTGGTCTACGACAGTCTCATAACAAAGTTTTACTAACAGCTCCTCCTTACATTTCTGTCTTCTAATTCCTTACACTGGCTATCATTTTTAAAAATTCAATTTTATTATAATTACTGAAGACCTAGGCATGATTTATATGTCAGTCATCTCAGAAGTGAATTCTCAACTTCAGCATTTAATGAAATACAAACATAAAAATTAGAGGTTGAAATGCACCTCCTTTCTTTTTCTAACAACTTACCAAAGCATAACAACAATAATCTGTGAGTGACAGTAATAAAAGCACGTCGAAAACGACACCAGAATGACATCTGTGGTCTTGTGGACTGTAAAAACTGCACATCAGTTATATTTGTCAATTCTTCCTTGGGGCCATAACCAACACACCTGTTTAAAAATAATTAAGCTTTAGTTTAAATTAAAAATCACTTCCTACAATTCTAAATTTTCACAGGAAACCCTTTACCTTATTCCAACATCTTTCCCATTTTCTAAAATCCACTGCAATGAAGTATTAAATATATCTTCATATTCAGGACCTAAATCCTAAGAAAAACAGAAAACGCTTTAGTATTCTTAAGAAATCATATATACATTTAGGTCTTTATGCAAGCTGTCCTGTAAACCTCACACTCTATGGAACATTTTTATTTAAATGATTTAACAAACTAGAAAGAAAGTATTGATTCAGTACACACAAATAACACAAAAGAGGAAAACAAAAGCTACCATTATTCCATTAGTTCACTATAACCACTGCAATATTCTGCCTTATCTTTCGTCTTGCTTTAGTTGTTTCACAGATTTGAAAGGCTTCTCTTAACAACCTTGTTTTTAAGTATCTGTCACTTTGATAACATGAATAAAGCACTATTTTCAGATGAAAAATTGACAAATTAATCCGACCTGGATGTTTCATGGGCTTTTTCACAAAAAGTAAATATATTAAATCTATCAACTTAAAAACTCTAGTATTACTAATAATAAAATTTAAGCTTTCAACCATGAGTGAAAATATATTTTTCAAATCAGAGCATATTACGCATGTTATACTAACTGCTTTTTTCATTGTTTTTGTCAACCTCTGTATACACCAAAAAACCCGACATATTTTCCAGCAAACCAGTATGTCATTGTCTGGTTAACTCTACTATAACAAATTCTGTATTACTGAACACTGAGCACATTCAATTTCTTCATAATCAAATAACACTCTTCAAGACACCCTTAAATTTTTTTTTTTATTCAGCAAATATTTTAATAGTCCACTATGTACTAAATACTGTTCTAGGAAATTTTTCTAGGCTCGCAGAGCTTAGAGATTACTGGAAAGTGTATCTTTACAAAAGTCAATTTATAAAATCTTATAAAAAAGAATTTTCTAACAGGTATCTTTGGTATTTTATCAACAGATTCTTCAGGAGCATTGCAAATTACAAAGTTTTCATTTTATTAGATTAATTTACTTCTTTTTTTGATTCATTTTTTATTTTATTGGAAAGTCAGATATACAGAGAAGAAGAGAGACAGAGATGAAGATCTTCTGCCCTGGTGATTCACTCCCCAAGCGGCTGCAATGGTTGGAGCTGAGCCAATCCAAATCCAGAAGTCCAGAGACTCTTCCAGGTCTCCCATGCAGATGCAGGGTCCCAAGGCTTTGGGCCGTCCTTGACAACCTTCCCAGGCCACAAGCAGGGAGCTGGATGGGAAGTGGTGCAGCTGGGGCATGAATTGGCACCCACCATTTGGGATCCTGGTGCTTGAAAGGTGAGGATTTAGCCTTTGAGTTATCATATCAAGGCCAGACTTCCTTATTTTTATTGTAAAGGCAGATCATATTTGGGAAGGGAGACACAGAGAGAGGTCTTCCATTTGCTGGTTTTCCCCCCAAATGGCCACAATGGCCAGAGTTGAACCAATCTGAAGCCAGAAGCCAAGAGCCTCCTCTGAGTCTCCCACATGGGTTGTAAGTGCCCAAGGACTTGAGCCACTTCCGGCTAACTGCCCAGTCTATAAGCAGGAGCTGGAGAGGAAATAGAGAAGCTGGGACCAGAGTCAGCACTCACATGGCATGTTGGCACTTCAAGACACAGATTGGCCTATTAAGCTACCATGTAGTTTCCTCAGAGACTAGATTATGGACAAGTTTCAGACAATGGAGGAAAAAAATCCCCAAGTGTATTTGTTAAAACTTTAAGTACAAAAATTTTAGGAAACTGAAAATATTCAAACCTAGTATTAATATTCTCATTCATTAACCTTTAAAATGTATATAATGGCACAAATCAACAAGGATGCTTACTATTCTAATAAACTAGGTATGGAAAGGAACAAAGAGCCTAGAAGTTAAAATTTAAAGATGTTAATGGTAAGAAAAGAGTATTTGTTATTTCCCATTTCTGTTTTTTTTTAAACCCAGGTTAACATCATTTGACAGCCATTCACTGGAAAGAAAATCCTCAAATAACTGAAAGATCATTTAAAATCTGTTAAAGATTTCATCTTTAGTATGATAACTGACCGCAAGACACGAGGAGGAATATGTCACGTGCTGGCTCTGCCCTAAATGTATGCAGTGGCAGCTAGGGCTCAGTGGAGCTAAAGTTGGAGCCCGAGACTATCCGCCTCTTCCTTACAGGTGCAGGAATCCAACTCATCCAGCCATCAAGGACTGCTTCCCAGGCGCACCATCAGCAGGAAAGTGGAGCTGGGGCAGAGCTGGGGCTTCAACCCAGTTTCAGATCACGAGCTGAATACATTCCAGGATCTAAAACAGCATCTTAACTGCTAGCCCAAACACTCATCCTTGAAATTTTTGTAGAAGTAAAAACTGAATGTTTTTATGTTCACTAAATATTTCACGCTACAATTACATATCAGTCACCTAGAAAGCTAACTATAAAGCAAAGGTATGCCTCCCCCCTCCTTTTTAAGTATAAAGGGCCAGAGGGTAAATATTCTAGTCCCAGATGCTTCACTTTAGATTCAGCTCCCTGCTAACAGACTGGGAAAGCAGCAGAGGATGGGCCAAGGCTTTAGGCCCCTACCAAATGGGAGGCTTTGGATGAGCTCACTTCTAGCCACGGCCAACTGAAAAGTGACTCAATGATGAAGATCTCTTTTCCTCTTTCTTTATAATTAGACTTTCCAAGTAAACAAATCTTTAGAAAGCAAATCATTCCTCAAGCCAAATAAAAATAAGGTTATTATTGGCCAAGCCTTGCATCATAGCAGCATCATAAAATATTTTCCAAAAACTAATGGCAAAAATCAGGAAGAAATGTTAAGTTCTAAAATTTCAAAACAAAGGTATTACTACTATTTACCTTTAGGTCACAGCTCAGTCAACACACTGCTAGCTGCTTCATATAAGTCTCTCAAAATTCAAAGTATGCTTTCCTCAATCTTTTTTGTTTGTTTGTTTTTACTGCAAAGTCAGACATATATAGAGGAGGAGGAGAGACAGGGAGGAAGAGCTTCCGATGATTCATTCCCCAAGTGACCACAACAGCTGGAGTTCAGCCAATCCTAAGTCATGAACCAGGAGCTTCCTCTGGGTCTCCCACACGGGTGCAGGGTCCCAAGGCGTTGGGCCGTCCTTGACTGCTTTCCCAGGCCACAAGCAGGGAGCTGGATGGGAAGCAGCGCCGCCGGGATTATAACTGGCACCCATATGGGATCCCGGTGCGTTCAAGGCGAGGACCTTAGCTGCTAGCCCACCACGATGGGCCCTCTTTCCCAAATTTTAACTCTGCTTTCTTACACATATACACTCCCTCCAAACGTATCTTATTTTCAAAATAAAAGTGTATTCTGCAACCTACCACGGATGCCTGAACATAGACTACAGTTTCAAAGTATATAAAGAGTGACACTTCATGTAAAAGACGAGATTCCATAAACAATGAAACTTTAATAACAAAAATCACTAGTTATGGTGATGTTCGACAAAGCTTACGAACTACTGTGAACAGTTCAAGATCTAGATCATTTACATAACAGCAATATGGTATTCCACTTAGATGTTGGTTAATTGATATAACTAAATATAATACAATGGAATAATCTATGATTTCTTTTGATGATTTGAATAACAGAATAAATGTGATCTTAAGAATCGACTAGGCTGGGATCGGATCCTGGCCCCGCTCAGACTGACCATCTACAACCTGAACTGCTCTATGCAGACAATGCTGCCTTGTGCAGCCCCTCAGACCCTACCATGTAATGAGGGAAGTCCTGCGCATGATCAGCCCTTGGAGCTAGGACTCACACTCAGTCTGTCCCTCTGTGAGACAGAGCACTGCAGGGAGAACAGGACTACGGTTCTACTCCCACCTTCTCTCATGTACCAGATGATCTAATTACTATACTTCTTTAAACCTGATTTTTATATTTATGTGGATCTGATATATACTTCATAAGATGATTTAAAAATTAGAGAGAAATATAGAAAGCGTAAAATACATTGGGGCCTGGAGCAGTAGCCTAATGGCTAAAGTTCTTATCTGGCACCTGGCCAACATCAAAAATGGCCAGTTCGTGTCCCAACTGCTCCACTTCGCATCCAGTTCCCTGCTTGTGGCCCAGGAAGGCAGTCGAGGATGGCCCAAAGCCTTGGGACCCAGTACCCATGTGAGAGACCTGGAAGCTTCGTATCAGCTCAGCTCTGGTTACTGTATACACTTGGGGAGTGAAGCGGTGGATAGAAGATTGTTCTTTCTGTCTTTTCTTCTCTGCCTTTCCAATTAAAATTTATTTAAAAAAATTATATATGTATATGCACTGTACTTGTGCCAGGGCCATGGCTCAAGTGGCCAATCTTCTCTGCCTTGCAGTGCTGGCACCCCCATATGAGCGCCAGTTTTATCCTGATTGCTCCACCAGCAGACAGAAGATTTTTCTGTCTTGTCTTCTCTTCCTAAATCTGATCTGCCCTTCCAGTAAAATGAAGAAATGTTTTCTTATAAAAAGATTCTTAAAAAAAAAAAAAATGTAATTGGGCCTGGCATGGTAGCCTAGTGGCTGAAGTCTTTGCCTGCACACACTGGGATCCCATGTGGGTGCCAGTTTGTGTCCTGGAGGCTCCACTTCCCATCCAGCTCCCTGCTTGTGGCCTAGGAAAGCAGTCGAGGACGGCCCAAAGCCTTGGGAGTCTGCACCCACATGGGAGACCCAGAAGAGGCTCCCGGCTCCTGGCTTTGGATCGGCACAGCTCTGGTCACTGCAGCCACTTGGGGAATGAATCAACGGACGGATGATCTTCCTCTCTGTCTCCTCCTCTTTGCATATCTGACTTTGCAATAAAAAAAAAAACTTAAAAAAATTATAATTATGATTATGAAATTCTCTATTTCTCTTCTCAGAATGCTCATTTTTCTATACCAACCTGATTTTATTATCAGTGATCAGCATTCCAAACCAGACCATGAAAGTTTATTCAGCCCCCTTAGCCACATATTTGTAGCTATCAATTGTCCTATTTTCTTCACAAATGCCAAAATATGTTGAGATAAACAAATTTGAAAGTAACCTAGAAACCTAGTCACCATTCATTACATCATTTTGTAGAAAAATTATTTTACAGTGTTTCTACCACTTAAAAACCAAGCTTACACCTTCACAGTAATACAACACTATGCAATTACTAAACATTCCACCAGGGGGAGCTCTTAACTTTTCACAAATCAAAGTAAGCTTTCAGTATTAAAAATTAAAGCTCCAGGGAAATACTGGGGAAAACAATGCTTAAATTATTTAAATTTATTGTGTTTATTTAAAATTACTCTCACAGAGATAATGGGACAAATACTCATAAAATCAGAATCAACAATAAAGAATAAAATTCAAGAAAATAAAACATCTTACTGAGTTTCATCCTCAGCATCATCAAACATTTCCTGTAACTCAATGTACTTGAAGCGTAGTAGAAGTTAAGGATAAATTATAATACACCTGTAGAAACTATATACATTCTTGGGATCATTTACTCCTAATTCCAAAAATTTAACTGTCTTGGTAAAAGCCATAGTAAAAATACCTGAACTGTACATTAGCTCAGTATCAGCAGCAAATCTACGATATAAATTTGAGAATATTTTCGTACTGAGGATCTTCCAGATTTATGCTAGCTAGAACACGAATAAAATGAAATAGCCAATTATGACTTAAGCAACTACATTGAAACTGTCACTCTAAATTATGAAGTAAAATGGCAACATTTATTAGATGCAGTTAAAGAAAAATTCATGCTCTTTGTAGAAGCAGTGTCCTATGAAAGATTATTTCCTAAGCAAAGAATGGAAAATCAAATACTTCAGGCAAAGATTATACTTTTCATAATCTTAAAAAAAAATCACAAAACACAACCATCTAACAAGCTATTATCAAAAGGAAAAAAGCTTTTGAAAAACCTACTCAATGACACAGAAATATATATGTCTATTAAAAAAATAAACAAATAACATGAAATATTTATAACACTAATTCCAAAAAAAATATTTAAAAAGACAGAGGAAAACATGGACCAAAACCCTATCAATAATTACCTTACAGCTGTGAACATGAAACTTGTATTTTCTACTGTAAATTAAATTATAGTCATGTTTTTAATGAAATAAATATTATTTACAGTATTTAAAGGTCTTATCTATACCATACTATTTTATTCTGGGGAAGAAAGGTTTAGTGCTCTGTTTTTTTTTTCTAAGTGTCTGTCCAAACCGTTTCTAAACCAAGTTCCACAATATCGAAAAACTGAAAAAGGTGGTTGTCACCTAGAAACACCTAACAGAACTGCAAGTGTGTAAGAGTATTAACATTCTAGATAACAAGCTTTCATTTAAATCAACGAGAACTGTAATTAAACTAATCCAGAGTCATTTGTAAAAACAAAATTTTATTTAGCAGGTGTGTTACTCCTTTTTATTCTTTGTAAACTAGCTATAGAGTAGTTTCCAAGTCAATTCACAGAAGAGTGCTTTCAGTAACTGCCTGCCGCTGGTCTGGAGCGCAGCTCCTTCCTAGGCCCTACTGCACCCTGGCTTAGAATCTCAACTTGTCTCAGCCCTGCATCTGGGTTCCTTCTTTCAGTCCTGCCTCCTCGCTACAAACAACTGCAATCAAATGGCTGCGAGACAGAGAAGGACTTAGCCGCCGATTACGAACTGTCCTGCGGCCCAGTCCTGCCCCACTGCTTTTCACTTCAAATATAGCACTCAACAGATAAGACTTAGGGCTTTTCTGAAAAATAAATTAATCTTATGCCAAGGCTTTATGATCAACCATACATCTATCCATATCATTGTGTCTCTAGGAGACCAAACTAGGCAAGGAGAAAAGCAAAGGAAGCACCGGATAGGACCACGTTTGCCGGCTACGAGAAGCAAAACCACTCCCAGTTACTTCGTCAGGAACCATGTGCTTGGCTTGGATTTCCCAAGCTCTGCATGCCCTTTCCAGGAATATTTTATTCCGTGCTCTCTTTTGCAACCTGGATCTTATTCCTTCTTTGCACCCAACATATAACCCCTCCTTAGTTACAATCTTATTTTGCGGAGGGGGAGGTCTTGATTCATTACCTATCTACTTAATAGTACATAGGCCACAAATTTGAATGTCATGAACGTTCTCTATTAGGTTGAAACTGAAAAGATGATAACAAGGTTAAGAAGTCGTTTGGGGAATGACTTCTCTGCCTCTCTCTCTCAACTCTCTCAACTGCCTTTCAAGTAAATAAACACTAAAAAAAAAAGCTTAAGAAATAAACCTTGGTGCATATTATAAGAGAGCTCTGTGCAAATTTGCTCGGATTTAATCAATACATGTGCATGTGTAGGTTATCCACACACACGCATTGAAATACTGACTTAAATATCTCCGTTCACTTCAGCAAGTACTCAAATTTCATAGTCTCACTTTCACAAAGAGAAACGGGTCCAGAAAAGTTCAGGGACTTCACCAAAAGGGCATATTATGTGGTGGTGCCAGAACGTGACTCCAGATCTAATCTTTACTATATTACATTATCTTAGCATCTTTTTTGATACCATATAAGTCATGTATTTTGTTACAAACTGAGTGTACATTTTTCTCTTTGCTGACAAGTTTACCACAGGAGTCTGTCCTCAAGACCTATCTGGCAGCCCCAGAACATCACCACACGCTTAATCCTGACAAAGGGAGGAGTGACAGCAGTAAGGCAGCAGAGCAGAAGGCCAAGCCGCTTTCTTGCACGGAAGACGATAAATTTCTGGACCAACTGATTGTGTTCGTCAGGAATCAGTTAAGAATCTCATATTCTCATTCAAGTGCAATCCAGTTGTATCAAAGCTGGCAGGAAGTCACTTCCACTAACTCCCCTGAGAGTCACACAGCTTCCTAGTATAAGCTTCATTTTAGGAGACATGTAATGGCCACACTGGAGCCAGGGTAAGGACAGGAAGCAGCAGCAGGGGCTGTCAGAGTGAATGGTTTCTGTCTTGCCTGTATCTAATTGCTAACAAGAAAGAGAACCCAGGGGGAGGCTTTTGGGCACAACAGTTTAAACTGCTTATCTACATACTCATAGTTGTTCCTCCCTCCATCCAAAGCTCAGCACAAAAAAAACCAACAGAAAATATCCAACCTCTGGCCTCTCTCTGCAGAGAAAGAGCTGCGGATGCAGCCAACTCTCAAGCGCCACCATGCTGGGGAGGGCTGCTCCCTGGTTTGTCTCACCTGGCTTGAGATCCTAACAAGATCCAGCACACTGAACTCCATGGACACTTCAGTAATGCAGACATCACAAGGAATAAAGGATTATGAGCCCCGACAAAATCAGACCAACCCGATCTCTCCAAATGAGAATTTACAGACACAAATGCAAGGGAGGCGTACCACTAAAGACTTGGAGAAGACCACAGATGAAGGTCTGTAGGCCTGGGGGAAGTCACTATTTTGCTCCACGTGTGGATTCCAGCACAAAGGAACAAGGGACAAAGGAAAAAATAAAAGAAAAACAAAAAGCGAACTGGAAAATATAGCCCAAAGAAACAAAATAAACCTCTTAGAATATGCCCTGAATGAAATAGAGGTGTGAGAATTACCTGACAAAGAATTTCTTTAAAAGCTATTATAAAAGTACTCAACGAGATCAGAAAGATGACACATTAAATATCAAAACTAACCTCAATGTTAAGTAAAATATTTAAATATTATGTAGCAAACACATAACTTTCTAGCTGAAGAATAACTGAATTGGAAAGTTTATTACATGGGCTCAAGAGTAGACTTGATCCAGCAGAAGAATCAGCCAATGTGAAGACAAATCAGTCAAAATTATCTAAACAAGCAAAAGGCAAAAAGAATAAAAAGTGAAGAAAAGGCCAAAGACAGTTAAGGAATACCATAAAAACACAACAATATACATACTACAGATCAAGAAGGAAAAGACAAAACTAGACTTAAAGATATAATGGCAAACTCCCTAGACAATGGTCATTCAGGTACATTCAGAAATCAGAACATCAACAGACCTAAAGAATTGCAATAAGGATAGCAACATAAAAATACAAGAAAAAGCTTTTTGGTAAAGATAAAACACACAATACAAAAACTCTAATATGGTAATGATGTTACTTAAATCAATTCTAACCATGAAATGTAATTTGAAAGTCAAAAGTACAGGGCTTGGTGCAATGGTTCAATGACTAAATACTCCACCTGCAAGCACCATCATCCCATATGGGCGCCAGGAATCAGCAAGGAAAGGTCTTTCTGTCTCTCCCTTGGTAAATCTGCCTTTCCAATAAAAATAAACCAATCTAAAAACAAAAAAAAAAAAATCAACTCTTGCTAATATAACTATTTAAAAAGGCAAAACTATAAAATTAGTTATAAAAACATTTCCATGGATACACAGTACAAACTGACATCCAAACATAAAAGATGGTGGAGATAGAAAAGAGCAAGGCGTTTTTTTACACAGTTTAAGTTAAGGTGTTAGCTTAACTTAAACTGTATGTATGTTCCCACAGTAAACACAACAGTGAATGGCTGAATGAACTTAAAAAAAATATCCAAATACAAGAAATTCACTTTGGATTTAAGGTCACACACATTAAGAATGAAAAAAATACATAAAAAGGTCCAAGCAACTAGAAACCAGAGTACAGATACCCAAACTCAGACCAAATAGGCTTTAAGTCAAAACTGAGACAAGGAAGGAAAGATATTAGACAATGACAATAAGGATAATTTACCTGGACGATAACAACTATAAATACCTATGTACTCCATATCACAGCACTCAGTAAGAGCAAGCAATGAGAGAACTAAAGAAAGAAACAGCAACATAATAATATGGTTAAGGTAATATTAAGAGAAGTTTACAGTGATAAAAGCAAATGTTAGCAAAGAAACATCCCAAATGAATAACTTAATTTGCAATCTAAGGAACAAGAAAAAGAACAAAATCCAAACCATAAATGAAAAATACACATTACAACAGAAATCTTTACAAATTTTCAAAAAAAAAAAAAATAGGGAGCATTTTCAGGTTATTTCTAAGAAATACTCTGACACAAAGCCTGGCGAAGATAGAAGAAATATACAGGCTCTAAACCAAAATAGATTTTTAAAAATCCCCAATAAAATACTAGCAAACTGAATTTAATAGCACATTAAAGGTATTATACATTGGGGCTGGCATTTTAGTGCAGTGAGTTAAGCCCACTATCCCATAGGAGTACCGGTTCTATCTCCAAATGTCCTAATTCTGATCCAAGTGGCTGCAAATATTAGCTGGGAAAGCAGCAGTGGACAGTCCAAGAGCCTGGGTCCCTGTCACTCTCGTGGAAGTCCCAGATGGAATTCTAGGCTCCTGGCTTTAGCCTGGCCAAGCTCTGGCCACTGTGGACCTTTAGTGAACGGAACAGTGGATGCAAGATGAGCTATATCTCCCTTTCTGCATTTTAAATAAATTTTAAAAAGAAAAGAAAAAAGAGATCATTTATCAGAACCCCAGGATAAAAGGAATATTCACAACACACAAAAAAATTAAACCTTTTTTTTTTTTTTAATTAAGGTTTCTTGGGCCCAGTGCATTGGCTCAATGGCCAAATCCTCATCTTGCAAGTGCCAGGATCCCATATGGGTACCAGTTCACGTCCTGGCTACTCCACTTTCCATCCAGCTCCCTGTTTGTGGACTGGAAAAGCAGCGTTGGATGTCTCAAAGCCTTGGAACCCTGCACCCACTTGGGAGACCTGGTTCCTGGTTTCAGCTCAGCTCCAGCTACTGTGGCCATTTGGGTATTAAACCAGTGGATGGAAGATCTTTGTCTCTCCCTCTCTCTATAAATCTGATCTGCCTTTCCAACAAAAATAAAAAATCTTAAAAATATATATTTTTTATTTGAAAGGTAGAGTTAAGGGTGTTGCAGCGGAGAAAGAGAGAATCTTCCACCTGCTTGTGCAAAGGCTAGGGTTGGGTCAGGCCCAAAGCCCAGAATTCCTGAGTCTCTGACATGGGTAGTAGGGGCCCAAGTTCTCGGACCAACCTCTTCTGCTTCTTTCAGGCTGTTAGCAGGAAGCTATACTATGACTGGAGCAGCCGGGACTCAAACTGGAACCCACATGGGATGCTGGCATTGCAGGTGGTAGCTTTACCTGGTATGCCATGGCACTGGGCCCTTAATTTGCTTTCAGAATACAAGCACTCAAAAAAGTAGCAGAAGTAAATTGCTCTATCAATTTAAATGTCATACCAAAAAAAAAAAAAAAAAAAAAAAAAAAAAAAAAAAAAACAAACAAACAATGCTCAGTTAACATCACACAGCAGTAAAGAATGGAAATTTTTTCCTCTCAGATCAGGGAGAAGGGAACAAGGCCCACTCATATCACTTGAATTCATGTCACTTGAATACAACAATCTAATAAAAGTCCAGTCAAAGCAACTTGGCAAGAAACAAACAGTGTGCAAATCAGAAGTCAACTTAACTCTCTCAGGTAATGTCTTATATTTATAAAATCCTATAAAAGCCTCTATTAACATGAATGTACTTATCAAACTTAAGGCATATAAAATCACATAGAAAAATCAGTTGTAGGGCCCGGCGCGGTGGCGCAAGTGGTTAGGTCCTCGCCTTGCACGCCCGGGATCCCATATGGGCGCCGGTTCTAATCCCGGCAGCCCCACTTCCCTTCCAGCTCCCTGCCTGTGGCCTGGGAAAGCAGCTGAGGACGGCCCAAAGCTTTGGGACCCTGCACCCGCGTGGGAGACCCGGAAGAGGCTCCTGGCTTCGGATCGGCATAGTATCGGCCCGTTGCGGCTCACTTGGGGAGTGAATCATCGGACGGAAGATCTTCCTCTCTGTATCTCCTCTCTGTATATCCGCCTTTCCAATAAAAAATAATAAAAATAAATCTTTAAAAAAAAAAAAAAAAAAAAAAAAAAGAAAAATCAGTTGTATTTCTATATACCAAGCTAAAGCCATCTGAAAATGCTATTAAGAAAACACCATTTACAATAGCAATGAAAGGAACAGGATACTTGGAAAAAAGGAAGAAAAAGAAAGACTTCGACACTATAAAACACAGTTGAAAGAAGTTAAAGAAAACACAAATAAATTGCCTATTTTTATGGAATGAATGGAAAATTTAATTTTGCTAAAGTGTCTGTGCTCCCCAAAGTATTACAAATCCAAAGCATATCAAAATCCCAGAGATATTTTTTCAGAAACAGACAAAGCAATCTAAAATTCTTTTGGAATCACAAAATGATTCCAAATAGCGAAAGCAATCCTAAGGAAAATACAAAGCTGGATACTTCAAATCTCTTGACTTCAAAATATACAACAAAACTACAATAATAAAAACAGTATACTATTGGCATAAAGAAAGCCTATTCAAAGGCTTTATGTCTATCACTGTGATACTGGCATCCCATTCCCACAGCTGGGTTCAAATCTAGGCTGCTGCACTGCTAGCCTAGTATCATGTTAATACATCCAGGAATGCAGCTGAGGATGGCCTCAAGTGCTTGGACCCTTACCACTAATGTAGCAGAACAGAATGAAATTCCTGGCTTCTGGTTTCAGACTGGTTCAGCCCTGGCTGATGAGGTCATTTATGAAGTAACTAACAGATGGAAGACAAAATTCTATATCTTGCCTCCTTTCCTCTCTGTGTCTCTCCCTCCTCCCCTCTAACACTGCCTTCCAAATAAATAATTTATATATTTCCAACTCTACTTGGTAATGCCCACCTTGGAAGGAATCAGATTATGACTCAAGTGTTTAAGTGTCCGCCACTCATGTGGGAGACCTTCGCTGAGTACCAGGCTCTTCATTTTAGTTTAGTCCAGTATCAGTTATCCAATGATTTTGGGCAATGATCCAGCAGACAGAAGAACTCTCTCACATAACAATGAAAACAGATAAATAAAAACTTTTAAAAAAATTAACATTTAACACTATATTATTCCTAGAAGAAAAAATTAAGAAAAAAACTTAATCTCAATGTGGGCAATGATTTCTTGGATTACAAATTACAAAGCAAAAACAGACAAGCTGGATTACATCAAACTAAAAAAAAACCTATCTTCAGCAAAGTAATAATGAATTGTATGAAGAGGGACCTACAGAATGAGAGTCCCATCAGGTAGCAACAAAATAAATAATCCGTTTAACAAATGTAAAAAGGGGGCCTGGCATGATGGCCCAATGGCTAAATCCTCCCTTCACAAGCGTCAGGATCAAATATGGGTGCCGGTCCCTATCCCAGCTGCTTTCTATCCCATCCAGCTCCCTGCTATGGCCCAAGAGGACGGCCCACAGCCTTAGTACCTTGCAACCACATGGAAATCCAGACCAAACTCCTGGCTCCTGACTTTGGATCAGCTGAGCAACAGCCTTTACTGCCATCTGGGGAGTGAACCAGCAGACAGAAGATCTCTCTCTCTCTCTCTCTCTGTCTATACTTCTCTCTGCCAATCTGATCTGCCATTTCAACAAAAATAAATCAATTTTTGAATAAATAAATAAATAAATGAGGATGTGGAGAAAGCAGAACCTTTGTAAACTGTTAGGACAATAAATTCAGAACCTGGTGCAATGACTCAATGGTTAAATCCTTGCCTTGAATGAACAGGATCCCATATGGGTGCCGGTTCGTGTCCCAGCTGCTCCACATCCCATCTAGCTGCCTGCTTGAGACCTGGACAAGCAGTAGAAGACAGCCCAAGGCCTTGGGACCCTGCACCCAAGTGAGAGACCTGGAGGAGACTCTTGGCTCCAGGCTCCTGGCTTCGGCCACTGAGGCCACTTGGGGATTAAACCAGCAGGTGGAAGATCTTTCTCTTTGTATCTCCTCTCTGTAAATCTGCCTTTCCAATAAAAAATGAATCTTAACTAAAAAAAGGAAGGTAAATTTATACAGCTAATATGGAAAACAATGTAGAAGTTTCTTAAAAAATAAAACCCCAGAAGCCAGCTCTGTAGTATAGTGAGATAAGCCTCCATCGGAGGCGCTGGTATCCCAAATAGGCATTGATTCAAATCCCAGATGCTCCCTGTTTATGGTTGGGAAAGAAGAAGATGGCTCAAGTCGTTGGGCTCCTGCAACATGACAAACCAGAAGAAGGTTCTGATTTTTGGCTTCATATCATCTCAGCTCCAGCTCGCTGAGAACATTTGGAGAGTGAATCAGTGGGTGGAAGATCTGTCTCCCCTTATTTCTGTAATTCTGCCTTTCAAACAAAAATAAGATACATCTTCAAAAATAATTAAAAATAGGATGACCCTATAATCCAACAACCCATCTTTGTGTATTTACAACACAAACAAAGGTAGGATTTTAAGGAATTGCCCTTTTACGTTCACTGCAACCTTATCTACAGTTATAAAGTGGTAGAAAGAACCTACAACAAGAGGTAGAAACAACCATCATGAGAAAAATGGATAAAGAAAATGTATATATACACCTGGTGGGTATTACTTATCCAAAAATAAAAGTGTCATTTATTACAGTGAAAATGAATCTTGAAGACACACTGAATGAGATGTCATTCCAGGACAAATATTCCACCACTCCTTAGATGTGATATCCAGACAAGTCAAACTGACAGAAGCAGAAAGTAGAATAGTAGCTGCCAGGAATCAGATGAAAAGGACTGTTGGGAGCCACTGCATAATGAGTGTAGAGTTTCAGTTATTCAGGAATAAAACATTTCAAGAGATGCTACTGGAAATAAGCAACTACACTGTACACTTAATAATGTATTATCAGGGTAGGTTTTATGTTTCATGTTTGTTTTTTTAACCAGAGTTAACAAATAACATTAAGTATGCTTTTTAAATTTACATTTCCAGTTTTAGAAACTAAAATAACACCCCTTCATCTTCAGTCTTCTAGTACCTTTGCTTTCCTGTAGATTTCTCAAAGATTATTTATGCTAGCTTCACAAGTTCATGTTAAAGTTCTCCTAAAAACCGAGATGAAACTGATTTGAGACAGAAGATTGGAAATAATGGTTAGATATTCATTTGCTTTGTTACACGCTACTCCCCCATCCCCATTTCCCTTGACTCAATGTCTTTTGTGCCCTTTCCATATTAATGTGCCTTTTCTCAAATGGAATGTTCTAAAAGAAACTAAAAAAAAAAAAATTCTGTTTTCCACTATCTGCTCTAATTGTGCAAAACAGGAGGTCCACGCTTTCACGTAGTAATCTTACAGAAGTAGTAATAACTTGTATAAATTCTTAGGAATATAGCCATTACAGTTCTAAATTCACCGCTTACTTTTAAATATGCAGCTGCCTCTTGGACAGAAAGTGTTCTTTGACTAGAACTGCCACATTCATGATCACCTAGAAAGATAAACATATTACAAATTTTGAGTTAGCACTATGTAAAGCAGAAGAAAATAAATATAACTAATTCAAAATATTTTATAAATTATACAATTCAAGGTTCTTTTATTATAATCAGCAAATGAAGAAGATAAACAGTATTCATTACTTACTACTAGAAATGATTCCAGGTATCATCTAACCAACTACCCCTACATAAGCCAAACTTTTACATGTAACTCAATCCTGACAGACTCTCTTTCCAACTGCGAGAAGAGAAAGTAAGTTCAATAGTGCCCATCCATAGATTTTGGCACAGAGGAGGCCCTCCACCAACACAAACCACCTGTCAAGGTCAAAAATCCAGCAAATTCATCACATTAGCTTTAATTCTATTCACTCTATTCTTTGAGCTAGTCATTCAGGGACTCAAGCAAGTCTGAGTTAATTGTTTAACTAAAATGGACATCTTACCAGTATACTTAAGCTTATTTTTACCAATGGGCATACATGTCTCAAAAACCATTACATCACAGATAAGCAAGAGAATCAGACAGAAGTCTACCTAGGAGTCAGCTTCTATCAGGCAATGTGCTACAGATAAGCAATGCTTTTTTTTCTTGTTACTTTGTAAGAAAAGAACCCAAGGGTTTTTCTTCATGCTACGTGTTATTAAAGGTTCTCATCTTACCGAATTTCAACTCTTTTTTTCTGCCTATTGCTTTTAATTAGCTTTTAAAAAGTTTAACATGGAAGTATAACAAAGTAAAACCTTTGACACACTTTTCTATTAAAAGCAATCATGTTCCCAACTAACACTTTTTCCCAGGTACTAATATTTCAGAGGTAGTACTCATTAAAAAAAAGGGGGGGGGGGGGGAAGAAGCATCTGTGAGATGAACAAGTCTTTAAGCTTCACAGTGCATCTCAGAGATTGATTCTGCACATCCAGAGCACTAAACTACCACCAATGGACCAAATCTAGCTTCCTGCCAGCTGTCTCAACAAGGTTTTACTGTAATACAGCCAAGTTCATTCCTTTAATATTTTTAAGGCTGCTTTCAAGCTACAGCAGAACTGAATAGTTGTGACAGAGGCAGTATACTCTGAAAATACTAAAACATTTACTAGCTGACACATCACAGAAAGACACTGACGAACCCAACCCTTGGTTTAGTTCTTTAGTACTGCAGTGGGCCGCATTTCCTAAGTCAGTGCAATGAAGCCAGTGCTGTAGAAGCTCGTGTTAGCAACCACAGGGATTCCTATCTAGACTGCACACCAAATGAATGTTACCAGCTTGCAGTTTACGATAGACAAAACAAAGGACACATTTAGTGAAACAAACAGAACTGTTAAGCCTAAAATGCTGATCAGAATTAAAGATGCAAAGAAAAAAAGATGGAGGAGAGAACAGAGAACGAACAGCATCCAAAATATCTCCTTTCAACCAGAAAAGCTCCAGGCTTGTCTGCAGGGCTTTTACCAATGATCTAGTTTCAAGCGAAGAATTTGAGAAAAGTTTTAGAAGCTACATTTTTCTTTTCTTGTAACTTTATTAGAAGAGAATTCTAAGTCTCTTCTCATATGCAAAACAAAAATAAGAAAATCTGAAAAGTAATCAATAGATAATATGGCATTGCAATTTACACATACTAACCAAGACACCGATACATCTACAATAAACTGCTGTAATCACAGATGTGAAAATACTTGGGAACTCTCAAGGATTTAGCAAGAACAAACATGAAGGAAATTCAATAAATTGGGAAAGGAAAATCTGGGAGCAAATATTCACTTTATCCAACGGAATGATGTCTATTCAATTACTACAAGAGAGTCTCTGCCTTTGTATATAACCCAGGATTTTATTCCACTCATTTCTTACCCAACTCAGGAGATAATGAGCTGGGAAAAATTTTGTTACTATTAATACAATAAAGAAAACAGACTGACTTAAAATTATATTGAAGAAAGAATCCACACATAGATTACATCTAATACATATGGTAGGCAGGAAAAGACCTTAATTAAAATCAATATGTCCATAAAAATTTTAACATACACCACACAAATAATGAAAAGATCAAAAGAAAAGTATTCCATTAGGGACACACTAGATTTGAACTATTCCAGAGACAAAAAAAATTAAAAAGCTACATACATATGCAAATTAATTTTTCAAAACATGTTGGGACTACAGATGTTAAACAATTACCTGCAAGCTGTGCCAATCGATCATGAAGCTTGTATAATGAGCTCATAATAAGATTTCTTTCACTTTCCTAAAAATAAAAAGAAGTTTATTATGAAATACTAAATTCCAAGAAAAATGTTATCAAATGATTCATGTTCAAAAAGTAAATTAGTAAACGGACGTGAAATCATATAGGTTATTAAATCACAAAAATAAACTCATTTTTAAAAAGGACAACACAAGGAATCTTAATCTAAGGATCTAAATTATCTCTAACATTTTTCTTCCTTGAGGATGAACAAAAAATTTAAAAATTCAGTGCTTAAAAATAGTTCTCAACAGAATAAACTACCACAACCAGCAAGGCAATGCTTCCACCACCCCTTACACAAGGCAGGCTTCCGTACTATTCTGACAACACTATTGTCTTTGTTGAGGCAGCCCTCAGGTTGTCTCAACATGCCTCAACCACAAGAAAGGGAATGAGTGTTGACACGCTCATCTATGGATGATTAAAGTCACATAAACATTCAATGAATATCTATCTACCAGGAGTTAAGAATTGTTCTCTTAGCAAAGTGAAAGACCAGTGAACATGACTATTCCTGCTCTCAAGCAAAAATAAACAAATAAAAAGTGTATTAACTCTATCTTGCAACTGCAAAGGTTAATGCAAACACAAATGAGAAAGAAACTGGAAGATACAGTTATGAGACAGAAATAACTGAGCTGCTTTCCAAGGAGGAACAGAACAGATCAGCTTTCCAAGCCAGACAGAACAGCACGAGTAAGAGCAGGAGGGAACGAAAGCACTGCTTACATTTCTGATATAACCAATACCTTCGTCTGACTTAGCAAATTACTGAAAAAATAGTTTTAAATTAACGGCCAGAGAGTCCCAGATTAAAATGAACCTGACTACATTCTAAAATTGTGGAGAAAGAAAATAAAATAGACTTGTATTTCCAGACAATTCCTCTCTTAGAATACATAGAGTGGCTTGGAAGCAGAAGTGACTACAGGAGCTATTGCAATAGTACAGTCTAAAGCACACTGCCCCAATTTAAGCATAACTGTGATAAAGGAATAATACACAAAATGGTGAGCAGGCTAGTGAGAGGAGTAATAGCCTGTCATGCATTAGGAACCAAATTGATGATGAATCTGGGGACCACATTTTTATTATTTCCCTTTTTCCAGAGTGTCTAACAAAACAGAATTATTGCATGAACATGACCATGTGGCAAGTTCGGAGGAATAAAGAGGCTGGAAAAGATTTATGCCAAATGACATGTGACTTAATCCATTTGTTTTTTGTTGTTGTTGTTTTAAAATTCATTTCATTCTTATTGGAAAGGTGGATATACAGAGAGGAGAGACAGAGAGGAAGATCTTCCATCCCATGATTCACTCCCCAAGTGGCCGCAAAGGCTGGAGCTGAGCCGATCTGAAGCCAGGAGCCTCTTTTGGGCCTCCCCACGTGGGTGCAGGGTCCCAAAGCTTTGGGCCGTCCTCGACTGCATTCCCAGGCCACAGGCAGTGAGCTGGATGGGAAGCGGGGCTGCCGGGATTAGAACCGGTATGGGATCCTGGGCGTGCAAGGCGAGGACCTTAACCACTACAACATCGCGCTGGGCCCCATCCTTTTGTTTTAATACTGTCTCAGTAATAGAAGAGAACATGTTTGCACCCTATGGCTGAGGTGCTTTTCCTTTTCAACGCAGCTTGAATCAGTGACCCTAGGGAGAAAACTCAGCAAAGGATCTGAGATCCCACCCGCTGAAGTCTCTGGGGCAACAGCAGGTGGTTGACAGAGAAGAGTTCATTACTCCTTCAGCTGACCACTTGCCTTCCAAGTCTTTTCAATCTCAATCTCACGTTGTTAAACTATGGGATTAAAGTAACTAAAAAATCTGATTCCTTTCTTCGCTCTTCTGGAGAACTGACTAACCATGTCCATCTCACATTTCAAAAACAAGTTACTGGGTACCTGTCCCCTGTGACTGCAAATTTACACCAGGCTAAATGAGTAAAATAAAAACTAGATGGACTTGGATCTCACACTGAGTAACCTAGGTATTGTTCCCTTCTGATAATGTTTTTGCAAGAAAAACTTACTCAAAATAACCACACACACACACACACACACACACACACACACACACACACGATCCTAAGTGCCATCCAAAGACCAAGTAAAATCAGATCTAAGTAACTTTTTATGTTAATAAGTGAACAAATTAAAAAAACAGATTGGATCAATTATCTTTAGTACTAGGTTCACCGAACTAGCAATACATCTGAAAAGTCTACAAATCAACTATTAAAACTACTTTATTGGTTTACAGCTTTATAACTTTTTATTCTGAATGCCTTTTAAACTTTTTTTTAAAGATTTATTTTATTTTTATTAGAAATTCAGATATACAGCGAGGAGGAGAGACAGAGAGGAAGATTTTCGGCTACACTACCGCACCGGGCCCCAGACTCTCTTAAATTTTAGCTTGAAGAGTGTCTCACCTGACTTTCTTAACTGCTGTACAAATGGTTAATGATCTTATATATTCAAAGTAGATTTTAAAGTGACTTTTCACTAAAAATAAATACTCCCATAATTTGAATTACCTATTTCTGGCTGTTTTAATAAGGTTCATATTATCATTTATCAACACATCCTCTAAAACAAACTTTATTCCTCGGCTGAAAAAATCCTGTAGGATTTTCTCATATATTTTCTCGTACATTACATCTTTAAATATTTCCCTCTTCCATCCTCAGCAAACTCTCTCTCCAAAAACATCCTTATTTCTTTGTATCATTACTATTCAAATGATTTTGAATTCTCAGCACAATGGCTGGCAAAGAATATGCACTATAATGTAAGTCAACTGAAATTATCTGTACTACAATTATTGCTGATTCAAGATAAGAGCTTCAGTTCCCCCATGGAGAAAATGATACAGAAGAAATTAAGTGTTGAATTTCTAGTGTTCAATAAGACATGGTAGTATATTTTAATCATGGCGTCACAAAAGCATTGTTGCAAGTGGTAACAACATTGTTTTAAGCAAATATCACAACATAGTTTTATACATAATTATTTCAAACTCTCACTGTAATTATCTAATGTATTATTCTGTGAATCTGATTACATGGTGTCACATCGTTTAGTGTAAAATAATGTTTCTCTACAGGCCTACATATATTGTCAGTTCCTGTAATTAAAAAATTACCAAAAAAGTATCTTCCATCTTCAAAGTACCTTACAATGATCTGAAGTGAAAAATTTTTTTATCTTAAGTAAAATTTAAGGAGACTGTGAATATTATAGGATTTTTAAAAACGGAAAGAAGTGTGAACAGGTAGCCTAAGGAATGCCTCCTTTCTATATATTTTATCTTTCTGATGTCTGAACAGGCATGCCAATGTGCAAAAGAGCCTAACAGAGAAACAATGAAAGCAAAGAGAACAAAAATTGCTAGAATACACAACACCTCAGGAAAATGGGCCTATTTTGTTTTTAACTGTAGATCCAGAGCCATAGATAAAATGCCATGTCCGCTCTAGTTGGCAACTGGCTTTTACATTAAACTCACAAAACATTTCCGCTCTCAGGAGAAAAATCCATGGCAGTTAATAGCATACAAGTAGTTATGGAGTGTTCAGAATAAGAAAATATTTCTTATATAACCAATACCTTCGTCTGACTTAACAAATTACTGACAAAAATGGTTTTAAATTAACTGCCAGAGAGCCCCAGATTAAAACGAATCTGACTACATTCTAAAATTGTGGAGAAAGAAAATAAAATAATTTCATACTACAAGTGGCTTACAAATCATTAACAGTTATTCTAATTTTTTAACATATAAAACATGACACAAAATATCAGTATTATGATCTTTTACTTACTTCTATTTCTCCAAATGTTTCACCAAAGGGGTGTTTTACTATCAAGGAAAAGAAAAAGAGACAATTATTAGCATCACTTAAGAATTAGAATCTACTAACCATGCCCTCTGAAACGCCAACATGCACTTTGCTAAAACTGAATGTAAATATACAAAATGTAAAAACACTGGTAACAGCAAAAAGTTGCAGAAGCAGCACTATTAATGAGCACTCTCACTTTATATTTGTGGTTTTCTCTGACCGTTTAGTTCAAGTTACTTGGTGCCAAGGGAGCTATTTCAAGCGCCAGCCTCACTACTGACTAGCAGGTCTCCTGGAACTGACATCCACCCAGCCTCTCCAGGTCACAGCTTCTACACAGAAGGAATAACTGTGATACACTCACCTTATATAGCAGTTGTCAGGATTGAGATAAAACACATAAAATGTTGGCATCACGTCAGTATGCCTGCCCTTCACAATATCATTAATCACAGTTAATAAATATTTTCATTTGTTCTCACTTTAATGTAGTTTCTCTTCAAAATCTGGACTCAAAGTTGTTAACTATCTGAGGAAATCTAATAGTTGCTTTAAAATTGAATAATTTATTTACAAATCTGACTTACAAAAAAGCCCCTCCTACTCCTTGCTAATATCTGGAAAAGAAATAAGAAAAAAGTAGAAATCAAAGTGGCTAAGGATTAAGTCTCAGTAATAACCACAAGGTTCCAATAAGCTATTGTATTACAAGGAAAGGATTCATTTTTCATCTCCCCTCCTATCCCAACACTCTCAAAAAACACAGACAAGTTTACGGATAAATGTGTGGCATCATTCGCGGCTATTATTCAAAGCTTCTGCTTATCTTTTTGCTTGAGTATTTCATGCAAAAATACTCAGACTTTCAAATAACTGAAAACTTATTTTTTACAGAGATTGTAGATCTGTATAGTCTGGCCATAACTAAGACTAACTGATCTTACAAGGTTGTTCACACTGACTAGGTTTCCTTTTTGAGCTTTTCTATTTTTATTTGAGAAAACAGGAAGTCCCATAGGAACCAGGAACTGCTTGATTCTAAGAAAGTTCATGTGGGAGAACAGTTCAACAAGACACAATTTTTAAAAAGCAAGGAAAAATGTAACCTGTTATCAAGAATTTTGCTAATGGATTTGTAGACAACACTTGCCAATCAACAAAAGTTTTAATGTTGATAAGAAAAAAATTCTAATGTTGGGAAAAAGTTCTCATAGAAGGAATAAGAAGAAATTATAATCTAAAATCAAATAAAATGTTACAAATTGGAATACATGGACTAAAAATATTTTTCAAAACCATCATTTTCATGTAAGTGCTACCAAGAAAGCCTATGGATCTACTTATAATACACTGGCCAAAGGCTCTAAAAGTATTTTTAGTAAGTACTTTAGTAGTTTTTTGTTCTTTATAAGAGCAGTTTCTGAAAATACAAAAATACTCAATTCTCTAAAAAACAAACAAACAAAAAAAAAACCCTCAAGGTTTTAATATCCACAAAGAAAACCCATTCCAACATCTTTTCTGGCTCACTTTTTTCTAGCTCTTCAAGTATTCCTAAAAAAGCACAGAAAAATCTATGAATGTCCTACCACCGGATTGCTCTACTGAGCTGCTTAAAACAGGACAGTCCATGATTCTCACTTGAATACCTGGAGTCACTCCTAGTACTGGATATGGAGTTAGCGCTTGAATAGTGTTGGCTGTGAATATTTGCTGTTAAGTTCTAGAGGAAGCTGGAGGGAAAAGGTTTTGTGCCAATGAGGGGAGAGAAAGGGTAACACAGACAAGGCTAATAATAATAATTATTATTAATAATTAATTATAATCATTATTATTATTCTGTTGCAGCACATTGTTATCTCCAGTTTTGGTCTCTGACTTAGATGAAGCTGCCTGAGAATATAACACATTAAAAAAAGACAACAAGGTATTTTCTGTCCCACATACCTTCAAAAAGTTTCTCATAATGCCTATGATAATCACCACCTGCTAAAGTAAAAGATCTATAACTTAAAAGCAGAAAAAAATTTACCCTTAAGGCTGTTTTAGCAGGAAACTAGAGTCAGAAGCAGCCCATCAACTGAAAACTAACAAGTTTTTGCCAACTGTCCCTTTTAAGTAGAAAACCATAGAAATCTTATCTTAATTTTGCCATTTTATGTACTTATTGTCTCTTTTCCAGGGAGACCTGAAGAGTTTGAAATTGCTTCTTTCATTGCACTGGGAGACTTAAAGGTTCCGGGCTAACTTGCTGCTTTGGAACCCACATCCCATCAGGCACAGCACAGGTCTGAGGCCTGGCTCCTCCACTTTTGATCCTATTGTCCTACACTGCACATTCTAGAAGGCAGCAAAGGACGGATCAAGTATCCCTCGTATCCCGGGCAACCACAAAGGAAACCCACATGGTGTGGTGCCGGATCATTGGATAGTAGATTCTCTCTCTCCCTCTGCCTGTCTTTGTCCATTTCTGAAATAAAACAAGAATTGTTTAACAATTTATTCTTCCATTCTGGAAAGTCACAATCTTATTCCAAGCTTACACTGTTATTCCCTGGCTTTCTGCCCTACAGCCTCCACACAGCTTTTCATTCCACCTCAGGTTATTCCTAAACAGGAGTTCTTCAATTTACTTGCTCAGATTATTTCAAACCTCGAATAAAGGGTATTTCAAAAATTCACAGAAAAGTGAGTTAAAAGGTAATATACATGGGAACAACCCAGATGTCCATCAAAAGAGGAATGGATAAAAAAAAAAAAACTGTGACACATCTACTCTAGGGAATACTACTCTGTCATTAAAAACAATGAAATTCTACCATCTGCAACAAAATGATCTCAACTAGAGACCATTATGCTCAATGAAATAAGTTAATCTCAAAAGAACAAAGATATGTTTTCTGATATAAAACAACCTTAAAGGGTAATACAGAATCAGTATGTATGCACACACAAATAAACATATATGTACATACATAGACGAACTGTAACTAAGACTAGCATACCAACAAGTGAAGATACATTGCAGTATGCATCTCTACTTCCAAATAGAAGATAGACTCCCAATAAAACTGTTAAATATATCTTGAAAATAGAATGCTGGACTTTCTACCAATGTCTATACATACAGTGTCTATATACTTAAAAAACAGAGTGATGGATTCATTGCTACTGCCAAAGGACTCTACTATGGTAACAATATAAGGGGCAACAGTGAGGAGAGGGTTAATGGGGCCCAGACACAGAGGAAAGGTTTTCTACCACTGGCTCACTTCCAAATGGCCCAAAAACCAGTACTGAGTTGAACTGAAACCAGGAGCCAAAAGCTTCTTCGGGAACCCCCCACATGGGTGCAGGACCCCAAGGCCTTGGCCCATCCTCCCCTTCCTTCCCAGGCCACAAGCAGGAGCTGGAGTAGCTGATACACAAATCAACGCCCAAATGGGATCCCAGTGCTTTGGAGGAGAGGATCAGCCAATCGAGACATTGTGTTAGCCCTGCTGTAGATGTTTTTTTTTAAAAAGACAGATTTATTTGTTTGTTTGTTTATATTGCAACATCAGATATACAGAGAGGAAGATTTTCCGTCCTTTGATTCACTCCCAAGTGACCTCACTGGCCTGTGCTATACCCATCTGAAGTCAGGAGCCAGGAACTTCCTCCAGGTCTCCCACAGGTGCAGGGTCCCAAGGCTTTGGGCCATCCTCCACTGCCTTCCCAGGCCACAAGCAGGGAACCAAACGGGAAGTGGGCTGCCAGGATTAGAATCGGCGCCCAGATGGGATCCCAGTGCGTGCAAAGCTAGTTTAGCCACTAGGCTATCACACCGGGCCACCTTATAGATTTTTAAATGAGTAACTATATTTGCCTTGCCTTTCAAAAGTTTACTCTAAAGAGAGCAACTCTGCAAGCACATGTTTCAAAGGTATTTTCTCAAAATTATAAAAACTTCTTAACCTTTCAGGTGAGGTTTAAGTCTCAGGAAAACTCAAGTCCTCTATGAAATAAAGTCCAATGCCCAAGGGGCAGCACTGGAATGCAGTGGGTACAGCTGCCACCTTCATAGCAGTTTGCTTCACAGTATTCCACTTCCAATCCAGTCCCCTGCTAACAGCCTGACAGATGCAATGTAAGACAGCCCAAGTGACTGGGTCCCTGCCACCCTTGCAGGAGACGAGGATGAACTTCCTGGTCTGCCACAGTCCTGGTCATTGTGGCCATCTGGGAGAATGGACCAAGGAATGGAAGATGTCTGTCACTCCCTCTCTCTGGATCTTTGACTTTCAAATAAATAAATACATCTTTTAAAAAAAGTAAGTAATTCAGCTGCCTTAATGGTCAGGTATCTTTCTGGGTTGCACCTTTTGGTAGACACACACAAATCATATCTTCCAGCATTAAAATTGAAACAGATGGTGTAGGCGTGGTGGCATAGCCAGCTAGGTCTCCACATGCAGCGCCAGCATCCCATATGGTTGTCAGTTCATGTCCGCACTGCTCCACTTCCCACTCAGCTCCATGCCTAGGGTCTGGGAAAGAACTGGGGTATGGCCCAACTCCTTGGCCCCCTACACCCACATGGGAGATCCAGAAGAACTTCCTGGCTCCCAGGTTCAGGAAGTCATAACTATGGCCTTTGCAGCCATTTGGAGACTAAACCAGTGGATGAAAGATCTCTGTTTGTCCTCTCTCCGTAACTCTGCCTTTCCAATAAGTAAAATAAATATCTTTAAAAGTTTAAACAGAGCAAATTGCATGAGAAGCTGGCAGCAGGGGGTTGCAAGTTCTGAAGGATGAAGGAAAATGTTTCCAACAGCTGTAGAGTATTGCACCTGTGTAGCAAACACTTCTGTATTTCATCATCAACTATACTGATCTAAAACCCGGAGAAGGTGAATTCTTTTGTGACATTCTTTTGTAACATAGCATTTTTTTCATTTGCTCTTTGAAAGTCCTTCAACTGTTTTTGCTGATTAAATATATATTTATTCTGCAACACAGTACAGTTCGTTTAATATATGCTTAGCAAATCACTGTGATACCAAAATTAAATTAGTGACAACATAGGATGTTTTGTGGGAAAAGCAATGTTCCAAATTATGTATTATATAAAAGTTGCTTTGTAAAGTCTTCTACTCCCATTGCTCCAATCATAATTAACCTTGCAATTATAACCTTTTTTGTCCACTTGGATGTACCAATGTTTAATATCCAAACCTACATGGGCATACTGAGTGAAAACAGAAGGGAACTAGGCGAGAACTCAAAGGTTTTCCAAATATCATAACCTGTCCGAATTTAAGATGAGGCAAGAATTTGAAGCTTTTTCACAAACCATATACTTAAAAAACAACAACAACAAAAAGTACAACTGATTTTATAAAATCAAAAAGGCTCTACATACAGATATCAAGATATAAGAATATAAAGAAAACTGAGAACAACGTATCCACAAGAATCAAAAGGTCAAAAAATCCAACTCACCAACAGTTGTACTATCTGGTTAGTTCTTACTCTTTATAAATAACAAAGAACATCATAGCTTCTTTCAACTTTGTGATTATTTTGAAGCCTCCCATTTGCTCACTGTAAAAATGGAAGACTCCCCAGGGAATAATAATTGATTTCACACCACAACTACAGCAACAAAAGTTGTGGGAGACTCATACCACAGCCTAGTCAACATATACAAAGTTTTTCTATCGGGTATGTGCCAAGAACAGGCAATCCATGTAGTAAGGGAGAGGTTAAAGGAGTATCTAGAGGATAAAAGTGTTCAGTATCACTAAGAATACGCAAGGTGAAAAAGTCACAGAGATGGAGTACCAACTGTTCCCGAGGGCATTTTCGGATGAGCTGTATATGTATATTGTAAATTCCCAGGGCTGTAAGTTATCGGCTTGAAGAAAGAAAACAGAATCCTACAAATGCCCAATTAAAACCAAAAAAGGTAGGGAAAGAATGGAAAACAAAAATAGGAACAAACGAGAGAGACAACCTGAAAAGCAGTAAAGAACTATAGTAGGTACAAATTTCATGGTCACATCAATTTGAAGCAAAAGCATTCTGAAAAACAAACAGACAAAAACATCTATTTCTGTATTTAAAAATCTCTGGCAAACTAGGAATAAAAATGAACTTCCTCAACTTTTTAAAGAATACCCACCAGAAAATGTATAGCCTAAAACCATAATACACAGAAATTGTAAGCCTGCCCATCATCAGGAACGAGGCAAGGACTTGCCCTCTAACCAGTGCTTTACAAAATACCTGAGGCACAGTTAATGCAAGAAGAAAGAAAAGGCACAGACTAGAATAGGAAGTACAACTTTGTCCATGGATGATCACCTATAAAAACCCAAGAACTAATAAGAAAAAAGTTGAAACTAACACTCAAAATGATAGCAAGGTTGCAGGATGCAAGATTAACACACAAAACTTACTGCCTGTACATGGGAAAACTGAGTGTTAAATCAAGATGTCAGTTTTTCCCCAACTTCATCTATAGATTTGAAAATGATCAATAAAAATCTCAACAAGTTACTCAGAGGATATCATCAAAATCATTCCATTAGAATTAAAGAAAAGCAGTAGATTCAGAACAGTCACACAATACATAAGAACAAAGTTCTACGACTGGTAATATCCAACTTCAAGACCCATGATAAAGCTACAGGAAATAAAATTATGTACTGTTGGTGAAAGAATAGAGGAATAGATCAGCAGAACAGAACAGAGAAGCTGTAAATGGTCCTACACATAGTGAAGAGATTACTCACAAAGGAGCAAAGACATATAATGCAGCAAAGCAGTCTTTTCAATAGTGCTCGAACAACTAGACATACATATGTTAAAACAAAAACTGATCTAAACAGACCTTTCGCTCTTCACAAAGAACCCCAAATGGATCACAAATCCACATGTAATACACAAAACCATACTCCATTAGAAAACACTTTTTACATAGAACACAGAGGCATGATCTTTGAAAGGAATAAGCTGAATTTCATTCAATCTACAGAAAGACACTATCAAGAGGATAAACAAGAGAAGCCAGATTGTCAGAAAAATCATTACAAAAGACATTATCTGGGCTGTTATCCCAATGATGCAAAGTAGTCTCAAAATTCAACAAAACAAATTAAAACATAGGTGAAAGAATTTAGCAGCTATCACACCATAACAAGTATATACAAAAGATGATCCACATCATATGTCATCAGGGAAATGCAAATTAAAATAATGAGATACCACTGCATACCTACCAGAATGGTCAAAATCCAGAACACTGACATCACCAAATGCTGGCGAAGATGCAGAGGAACAGGAGCTCTGATTCATTGGCTGGTGGGAATGCAAAATGGTACAGCCACTTTGGAAGACAGTCTGGTGGTTTCTTAACAAAACTAAACATACTCTCCCCATACAATCCAGCAATTACACTCATTCATTATTTAACCAAAGAAGGTGAAAATTTAAGTCTGTACAAAAACCTGAATACGGATGTTTGGAGCAGCTATATACATTACTGTGAAACTTTGAAAGCTACGAAGATGCCCTTTAGGTGAATGGATAAACAGTATTACATTTAGATAATGAAATATTCATTGATGTTAAAAGAAATGAGCTATCAAATCATGAAAAATAGAAGTGTAAATAAACATATATTATGAACTGAAAGACACCAGTCCAAAAAGGCTACCCACTATATGGTTACAACTCTATGATATTCTAAGAGAATGGGGGTTGTTAAATTAGAGGTACAGGAGTGATGACTATGCAATACAGGACAAAAAAAATTTTTTTTAAGATTTTTATCTTTTATTAGAAAGTCACATTTACAGAGAGAAGGGGAAACAGAGAGAAAGAGCCGTCCGCTGATTCACTTCCCAAGTGGCCTAAACAACCAGAGCTAAGCTGATCCAAAGCCAGGAACTTCCTCCAGGTTTCCCGTGTGGATGCAAGGTCCCAAGACTTTGAGGTCCCATCTTCAAAGTTCAGCTAATATAATCATCATCTTTACTGAAAGACTGCCAAAAAGTTAACATACGTGACCATAAAAGTAGATGCTCATAAATATTTACAAAGTATTTTCTAAAATATTTAACACATTTACTTCCAAATTATTTTTTCATTGGTCTGGTTTCATTGGTCTATATAAATTTACATCATCAACAAATTTAGAAACTACCAAAATGGGCTATACATCGTGGTGCCTGGATGATCCTATTATATATCGGTGTGCCACGTGAATCCTGGCTCCTCCATTTCCAATAGCTCCTTGCTAATATGTGCAAGAAGGCAGCAGATGATGACCCAAGAATTTGTGTCCACCCATACGGGAGGTCCAAACGGAGTTCAGGTTCCAGCCTTCGGCTTATCCCAGCTCTAGCTGTTGTGCAAATCTGGGAAGAGAATCAGCAGGTGGAAGACATTTCTCTCCATCCCTCTGCCTTTCAAATAAATCTTTTACAGAAATATGGAAATACTACACATTTAAAAGATTTAATGACTGCCAATTCCATCCAAATATGAACTCTGATATCTTATTAGAACATCTACAACCTAAAAAGAAAATAAGATTGTTAGTATTATTAACTCTTTTTAGTATATGTGCTGCCAAAGCAAGCACATATTGTTAGTTCTTGAAGTTAGATAAAATTGAGTTCCCATTTAAAAAAAAAAAAGTTTAGGGGCAAGCATTTGAGAAGCAGTTGACTCCACTTGGGAAGCCGACATCAATATCAGAGTGCCTGGGTTAGAGTCCAAGCTCTGCTTCCAATTCCAGATTCCTGCTAATGCACACCTTAGGAGGCAGCAGGTGGCGGTAAGTAACTGGGCCCCTGCCATCATATGGGATTTGAGCTTCCAGCATTAGCTGACACAGGAATCTGAGGATGAACCAACAGTGAACACAAAGCTGCTCTCTTTCACTCTCTCTGCCTTTCAAATACAAACAAATCAAAATTTAAATAACAACAACAAAAAAAAAAGTTTAAGACTTAGAGACTTTTATAGAATACTGATAATTCACAAAGATGAAATAAAGTTAGCCATAAACTTCTTGCCCCTCCCCTCAAAAACATAAATGTCAATGCCTCAGAACTCTAAAGGAAACAATTAGACTGCTGCCTCCATCTAATTTCTGTTAAATACACTCCTATCATTTACCTCAATTTTGACAAGATAGATAAAGCAGAAAACACATTCAAATAAAGACAGGGTAATATTTCTACTTAAATTGACAGGAGTATTTATAATACTCAAGCTTCAAAAAAGCTGGTGATCTGCCTTTCAGCACTTAACAGATTTCTTCTTTCAACTATTTTTGTATACAGGCCATTTAAAGAATTATGCTACAGTGTGGTGACATGTGAGCAGGAAAACAAGACACCCCACAAAGGTTACTTACAAAAACCTACAAATAATACCAAGCATCTGTGCAACAGCTAGTTTGGCACCAAAATGAATTTATACTAATGATACTGTAATTTATTAAACATAGTGACAATCACTGTATTAAGAGACTTTAAACATGAACTACCACACACTAGACAGTGAACATAGCACTTGCCCAAGGTTTACAGCATAAAAATACAAGGGAAACTGTATTATACCAAGGGTTATGCTGAAAAAATGTTGCTAGATGAGCACTGGCGAACCCAAAAGAGATTTGTGATACACTTTGCATCTATCTTCAGTGAATAAAGCAATCCAAATTTCTCATCCAATTAAATACAAAAAGTCTTCTATTTAGTAATTGCTATGGTTTAACTTATTCTTCTAAAATTCAAGTGTTATAAATCTAATCTCCAATGCAACAGAGTTGAGAGATAGGGTCTTTAGCAGGTAATCAGGATTACTGATGTTATGGTAGCCATGGGTTCATGTTTAGAACATCATCTCCTACCCTCTCATAAACGTGTACTCTTCACCCTTCCACAATGGGATGATGATGATGATGCTACATCAAGAAGGCCTTACCACAAATGTCAAGGTACTTCATTTTGTGATTTCCTGGCCTCCGGAATCAGCTATTGCTACAGCAGTACAAAAAGACTAATATAGTAATATCTTACCCCTGTACGTAATACCCAGCTAGGGCAGCCATTAGAAAGGAAGCAATACAAAATACATTATATGTGTGTGTTTGGATGCTCTTGATACTAATTTAAAATACTGCCACATTTTTGTTCTTACTAGGTGATACCTAAATATTGTACATATTTTGGGGGAGGTACTTTGTGACACTGTAAAGCATGTAGAAATTGTACAATGCTCAATTCTCTTCAGTCAGTTCTCATCTTTTTGGTGAAAATATTCAAAACACTTTCTCTAGATTTTTTTTTTAAAAGAAAATATACACTAGAATACTACAACTTTCTCCTGACTATAACAGTACCCACTAATCAACCTTCTCTATCCCTATCCTCCTCTTCCCTGACTTTGGTAACTACCATTTTGCTCTCAAGGAAAGTAGATGACTTTTTTTATTTACACATACAACTGAAATTACACAGTAGTTTTCTTCCTTTTGCCTCACTTATTTCACTCAATGTAATTATCTCAATACTAATGGAAGCTGGATTCTTTTCATGGTTGAACAGTATGCATGTATCAGTTTCTTTACTCATCATCACCAATTGATGAACATGCAGGTATTCTTGGCCACTGTGAATAGTGCTGCAATAAACAAGGGAGAGGAAATACTCTTTCAACAAACAGCTTGGAAATAAAATCCAATCGATGGGGTTGCTGGGCAACATGGTAATTCTATTTTTAACTTTTCACACACTCCAATACATTAATATAAGGGTCACACTAATTAACATTTCTACCAACAGCATTCAAGGGGTCCCTTATCTCTACATTCAGGCCCTGCTGCCTTTCCTCTTTCTAATAGTCATTCTAACAAGTGATACCCCCTTGCAGTTCTGATTTCCGTTTGATGATTGATTGAGCACCTCTGGATCTAGTGGGATCATTAGTTCTTCTTCTGAAAGTCAATATTCGTATATATTGCCATTTATTTGAAAGGCAGGGAAACAAAGAGGGAGAAGGAACGGAAATGTGAGAGTGAGACATTGATCTTCTACTCAGTGGTTCACTTCCCTAAATGGACACAAGCAGGGCTCAGTCAGACTGAAGGCAAAAGCCTGAAACTTGCTCCAGTCTTCCCATGTGGGCGGCAGGGACTGGACTATCTGAGCTCTTTTACTGCTTTCCCAGATGCATCAGCAGGGATCTGGATCAGAAGCAGAGCAATTAGAGACTGAACTGGTGACCTAATATAGAACACTGGCAGTACAAGTGGCAGCTTCACCAGATGTGCATCTCTCTTTTTTTTAAGATTTATCTATTTATATTGGAAAGTCACATACACAGAGAGGAAGAGCAGACAGAGAGGAAGATCTTCTGTCCACTGATTTCACTCCCCAAGTTATTGTAACGGCCGGAGCTGAGCCAATCGAAAGCCAGGAGCCTCTTTTGGGTCTGCCACGCAGGTGCAGGGTCCCAAGGGCTTTAGGGGAACCTCAACTGTTTCCCTAGGCCACAAGCAGGGAGCGGGATGGGAAGAAGGGCCACTGGGACAAAAGCTGGCACCATATGGGATCCTGGTGCATACAATGCAAGGACTTAAGACACTAGGCTACCATGCCAGGCCCATAAATCCTTTTTTAAAAATTACCTTTATTATATCTTTAAGGATAGTTTAGGTGAGTTCTTCAGATAACGTTAACAGAAGCTTACTCTAAGAATCACCCACATCCTAAACACGTTTTTTGGCCTCAAAATTCAATATCATATTCTGGATTAAAGCAACATACCCCACCTCTGACTTTTCTGTTACTCTACCTTCTGGTGATCAGCAGGACTAAAGTCTAGTTTCAAGTTTTGCCTCATCATCCGTTAAGTCAATATAGATGCAAAGAAACAACAACAAAACTTTTATACAGATAAGGATGGCACTAAGGAATATGAAAAGATCATATCCTTTTAGCTGTTAAAATCAATTAAGCAAACACCACCACAGGTGAGGGAGTGGGCACGGTGGCACAGAGAGCCCAGGCACCATTTGGGATGCAGGCAGTGCTGCACCACTTGCAGTACCAGTGCCTCTACTCCCAGCCAATCTCCCTGGTCTGACCCCAGGAGGTACCCTCCAATGAAGCCTAGTCATGGTCCCTGCCACCCTCACTGAACACATGGATGGAGCTCTAGAATCCTGATTTCCACTTGACCCAGCTCTGACCGTTAGAGGCACTTGGAGAGTGCACCAGAAAATTGACTATTAGCTTTCTTTCGGCCTCTGGGGAATGAACCAGTGTATGGAAGATTTTCTTTTCCACTCCTGTCACTCTGACTTTATGACAAAATTAAAATCAATCAATCATTTTTAAAACTGGCAAGAATTACATGCATCTATTACTTATTAACACTCCTGATAGAATATGGGAGAGTGTTGAACAGAAATCGCTTAAGTTACACATCTGGGCCATCTCAACTTAAAATTCTCAAAATACAGAGCTACAGATTATTTCAGATTTTTCTATAACATTTCTGCAAACAATATCACATTAGTTCCCTTAAAAAATTACTAACTAGAAACATCATTGCTTTTATTACACCCCATCTGACAGATGCACAAAGCAACACTAGCAAGTTATGTGGAACTCACTTGCTCAAATAGTTAGCAGCCAAGAATAAGATAAAGCAAATCATTTCACTGATGCCTGGTTTGCCTCTAAAGTTAAACCATTCAAATGTTGATTGTTAACATTTAGTAGCTGCATGACCTTGGAAAAGCTACTCATAACTGTATTCCTCTGTCTCAGCTTTTTCACAAGGATAATGCTATCAGTCATCTCCATAAACACTGAAGTGTTCACACATAGAAAGTGGCAATAAATGTTTGGTCTTATCATTTAAAGCTTCAAAATCTAAAAGGAGGACATGTGCAGATGATATTAAAAAAAACACAGACTTTTGTCATAAGCATAGAAATGTTCCTAGAACATCTTGAAACATAATCACATATGTTCAGATTTGTAACTTTCATTTCGGCAGGTTCATTCTTCATGTCTCCTTTTAAAAAATTACTTCTAAAAACCTGCTAGAAATGGAAACTACACTAATTGAATAGTATGATGTTTAAAAGTAGGTATATTCAATTAAGAAAACCATGGAAGTTAAAGGAAATGAAATCACTTTGCCTGGGGATTGCCCAACATACATAGAGTATACATCGTGGTAAGCTTCACCAGAAGACATGCAAAACCTGCAAACACTCGTTTTTAGGTTGTTCCTCCCAAGCTTCCATATATGAATCTGTGCATGGTAAGCAATTCCCAATCGCTCAGACCACACCAGCTACAATGTGAAGTATAGGGCAACAGTCTAAGAATAGGTCATCCTTACAGTTCTAAAAAGTATATTCTCAACTTCTGATATTATCGGACATGGAGCAGGCTCTAAGTTAACTTGAATGAATGAATGAAGGAATGAATGCACAGCAGAAACTTCAAGTTTTTTTTCAAGTAAGCTAAATCACACAACGTATCTGTAATCCCAGGGGAGGCATTCTCATAAAACCAGGAAGCCATTAATTTGACTGACCTGGGTTAAGTCATAGCCCACAGGCTAGAATAAACAAGATATTCTAAGATTTCCCCCTAATTAATTTTAGTGGTTCTCTCCATATGCAATTTTTTAAGTTATACCTCTGTGAATTTCTACAGAGCAAAAGCTTCCTTCATAAAGTGCTTTCATGAACCAGCCAGTCAGCAAATTCCTTATATACACACAAGCTCTCAAACCCCAAAACAAAATAATCTGCTATGTCCTGCAGTGCCCATTTGCTCCTGAAGGTTTCTTTTTTCTCGTCATGTCACATTTAGCTCAGGAGAGCAATTGTTGGTGCACACTTACACCTAATTAGTTCACAACAGCTGAACTACATTCCTGCATGGTTCTGCACCCAAGCCTTGTTTCTAAACTTTAGCTTGCCATATATCAACATAGCTGCAAAGAATGCAAAAGTCATCTTGTGAAGACATTTTAAGCAAAAAGCTGTGGGGAAGCAAGGAGCAATAAATCTGCTACAAAAGAAGCAGTATAATTTTAAACTCTATACTGCTGCAAATAAAATAAGAAATTTGAAAAGATATACATGAAATTTTCCATGACAAATGTAGTATTCTATCGTTAGTATTCCCTCTTGTGACTGAAATTTTATAATTTTACTAAAGTCTACTTTATTTAGTAATGTTTTGAAAATAATTATGTGAAACATGCAAAATTTAACTGCTTACTGTTAGATAAATACTGAAACCCAAACACTTTCTTCCTAGTCAAGCTTAACTTAAAAATAAGTTTGGACATTATTATTGCTGAAGAATATTATTTAGGCGCCAACTAATCCTCAACCTCCAAGCACAGGTGTCTCATATGGGTACCACTTCATGTCTCGGCTGCTCCACTTCCCACCGAACTCCCTGCGTGTAACCCGGGAAAACAGTCAGGTATTGTCCAAAGTCTCAGGGCTCTGCACCTCTGCGGGAAAACCCAAGAGGGTTCCTGGATCCTGACTTGGGATTGACTCAGCTCTGGCCGTTGCAATCATTTGGGAAGTGAACCAATGCTGTAAACCTTTCTCCCCAATAAAAACACATAAATCAAGTCTTTTCTCTTCTTCTTGGTACAAATCATTTATGCAATTCAGGTTAAAGTATGACCTATTAAAATAGCAAAATCCTGGGCCTTGTGTGAAGGTCTAGTGGCTAAGTCCCTGTGTTGTATGCGCCAGGATACCATATGGGTGCTGATTCACATCCCTGCTGCCCCACTTCCCATCCAGCTCCCTGCCTGTGGCCTGGGAAAACAGTCAAGGACGGAAAGAGTTTTGGACCGTGAATCCCTGTGGGAGACCTGGAAGATGCTCCTGACTTCAGATCAGCTTGGCACTGGCCACTATGGCCACTTGGGGAGTGAATTAGCAGACAGAACATTCTACATTCTTCTTTCTGTCTTTCCTCTCCGTATATTTGACTTTGTAATAAAATAAATGAATCTTTAAAAAAAAATAGCAAAATTCAAATCCAATTCAAATCCATTCCAATCCATGTTAAAAATAACACCTGAATACAAAAGTCAAAACCCAAAGTTAGTTCTCACCTTGCATGTGCCGGGGTCCCATACAGATTCCAGTTCGTGTGCCAGAGGCCCCTCTTCCCATCCAGCTCCCTGCTTGTGGCCTGGGAAAGCAGTTGAGGATAGCCCAAAGCCTTGGAACCCTGCACCAGAAGAAGCTCCTGGCTTCAAATTGGCTGTTTCAGTCGTTATGGCCACTTGGGGGGTGAACCATCGCACAGAAGGTCGCCCTGTCTCTCCTCCTCTCAATATATCTGCCTATCCAATAAAAATAAATAAGTCTTCAAAAAATAAGGTTTAAAGAAGCACACACTAAAAATAGCCCTATTCCTTCGATAAGCAGGACTAGTACTCACATTGAGCACTGGTCTCTCATCTTCCCCCAGAGCCCACAGGATACTTTCACTAGCACAAATCAATTCGTACTACAGAAAAGCACCCTTTCTGTGGCCTTCCCCTGGCAAGATCCCTCCCTAGCTCCAATCCCTCGCAAATACACCATTCCCTCAGCCTCCCGGCTCATAGCTGCAACACAACGTAACTTTTCAACCCTGCGTTTCCTTTATTTTCACTCTAATGTTTTTCCTTTATTTTGGACATGACCAAATAGTAACCAAGTAGTTTTTCCTGACATGAATTCTCTCATTTACCTCCTTTCTTAAAAGATCATTAGGAACAGACTAGTCCTCTGCTTGAAAAACCTCTAGGGATTCTCTTTGCTTAATCTACAAAGTCCAAAGCCAAACTTGGACTTCAAACTTTAACATCATCTGAAACTGATCTAGTTCACAGTAGATTCTCTCCCCTTTTAAAAAGAGGCACTTGTGGGGTCTGGTGCATCAGCTCAGCAGCTAAATCCTTGGCTTGCAAGTGCCAGAATCCTGAAGGGAGGCCGGTTTTTACCCAGCTGCTCCACTTCCCATCCGGCTCCCTGCTTGTTGCCTGGGAAAGCGGTGGAAGACGGTCCAAAGCCTTGGGACCCTGCACCTGCGTGGGAGACCCGGAAAAAGCTCCTGGCTTTGGACTGGCTCAGCTCTGGCCATTGTGGCCACATGGGGAGTGAACCAGTGGATGGAAGATCTTTGTGTCTCCTTCTCTCTGCAAATCTGTTTCTCCAATAAAAATAAGCCCTAACCAAAACCAAAACAAAGTGGCCTAATCCGCTTTACATGAGATATTCAAATATCTCATGGAAAATGAATACTATGGAAAACTACACATAGATTTAGGAAAAAAAAACTTATGAGGCAATAAGCTCATTTTCTGATTCTATTATCCACAGACTTTTTGAGGTGCTCCTGTATATTTCTAAATTACTTCTATGACTATTCTTAGTGGAGTGGAGATTTCTGCAGGAATAAATGGATCTGTTTTTTAATGTTGCCCAGGTACTGAGGAGGTAACCAACTACCACACTAGAGGGCGAGTTCATATAGAATCACCTCACATCAACCTTGGGGGACTCCACGATCTTCTGAAGATATCAGAGGATACAGAAAGTCCTTCCATCCGCTGGTTTACTTCCCAAGTGGCCACAAATGCCAGAGCTGAGCCAATCTGAAGCCAGGAGCTGCAGGAGTCTCTTCCGAGTCTCCCATGCAGGTGCAGGGGCCCAAAGTTTGGAGCCATCCTTGACTGCTTTCCCAGGCCACAATCAGGGAGTCAATGGGAAGTGGAGTAGCTGGGACATAAACTGGCACCCATATGAGATCCCAGTGGATGCAAGGTGGCCATTTAGCGACTAGGATACTGCACCGGGCCCAAAAACGCGTAGTTTTAATACAACTTGCATTCATCCTCTTCTGGGGCCAAAAAAGCGTAGTTTTAATACAACTTGCATTCATCCTCTTCTACTTATATCAACTCTACATCGCCCATAATGCTTAATATAATGCAAATGCTATGTAAATAACTGTTATAGTGTATTGTTTAAGGAGTAGTGATAAGAAAGAGGTTTGCATATGTCAGTACAAATGTACTTGTCTTTTTAATACTGTTAATCACAGCCAGCTGAATCCACAAATGCAGAATCTATGGACAGAGAGACAACTGTATTTAGAAACCTAATTTGTGAACATTTATTCCACAAATATTTACTGAAAACTGAATCTGTGCCAAATACAGTATAGTGTCACTAAGAATAAACTGAACTCTTAATGAAAGATTACTCCAAGAAGCTGTAATGTATCAGGCATAGTGATTACAATACATTGTAATAAATGCTATATAAGATGTAGAAGATCTTATTTGAACAGAGAACTGTGTTACAAACACTTGGGTAGAGATGATTCCAGCAACAACATGTTGAAGATTGAATAGTAGCTGGGCAATAAATTAGGAAAAACAACAATCCCAAAGGGAATAGCCTGTTCCAAGGCATACTAAATTATTCAGAGAATATCAACTAGTTCAGTTTTCTAGAAAGCAAGCTTGATGAGAGGAACTAGTTAGAAATGAAGCTAGCAAGAGCAGCCACAGATCAGGAGCGGTTTGAGCCAAGGAGTTTAGACTTCGGTTAGTAAGTAACAGTCAAGCAGTAACAGCACATGGTCATTGTCATTGTGTTTTAGAACTATTTCTCTGACACTGGAAAGCGGACTGGAAGAGCCATGGCTTAGAAGCAAGCTATAAAGATCTCAGACAAGAGACTACCCAAGAGCGGTCGTGATAGAATAAAAGTGAGTCAAAAATGTATGTAGCAGGCATAGTAACAGGCTGTGGTGGACCGATCAGGGTGGTTAAGAAGGTGAAAAAGGAATGTCGGTAACTCAAGGTTCCTCTTCTGATCCCTACGTGGATGGAAACGGGATCAACTGAGTCCAACAGGAGGGCAAAATAAGATCAAGGTGACAAACAGCACTGGGACTTCCAAATGGTGTCTAACAAGCCAAGGGGTAAGTCTAGACCACAGGAAAGGAATTTAAAGTGAAAATACAAAGTAAAGATTACCCTGGAAAGCAGAAGAAACTGCCTAGGAAGAACTGTACAAAAGAAGACTGGGCAGTTACCTGACGTGGCAGTTAAAATGTGACTTTAAGTTCATGTCCGAATTCCAGCTTCTCACCAATGGGAACCTGGAAAGCAGCTAATGATGGCTCAAGTGGCTGGCTCTCTGGCAAACAGATGGGAGACCAGCCTGAATCCCTGGCTCCTGGTTGCGGCCTGGCTCAGTCCTAGTCACTGCCGGCTTTCGGGCAGTCAGTCAGTGGATGAGAGATCTTTTTGCCTACCTGGGTTTCACCCAAATAGATGTGGTTTTAAATAAATAAATTACAGTCAAAGATAAAGGTTTGGCAACCATGAATTCTAAAACACAGGCTGACAGGAATATGAAAACCAGGACAGTAGGGAAACCGACGCTTAGAAAGGAAAAGTAGCATGAAGTTGTCAATGAACTGAATGTACCAAAGAGGTGAGCACTGGGAAATAATGGGCAATCTGAAGCAGAATGATTACGGAGGAATGGCTGGTAAGGAAACCTGAACCAGACAGGACCAACTAGACGACTCAAATGAGATTAGATGAGAATGCCTCACCAAGCAGGGGTCAGAGAATAAGAAGTCTGAAAACAGTGTTTTCAGGATAGCAGAGATTTTAGCATTTTTATATGGTAAGAAATGAACCGGACAATGGATATTTAAATGATTTCTTTGTGCTTAAAATTAGTATGAGGAAAGTTCCTCTTGATACAAGATCAAGTTTAAAAACAAGTTGCAAAATATGTACTGTCACTTAAAATTTAGATCCCTTTTAATGGTCCTTAAGCCTTCAGATGCTATACAACCTGGTCCTGCTAATCATCAATTTCATTGTATGTCATTCTCCCCATTCATTCTCAGCACCAAGTAAACTTCGTTTGCTATCAAATGAAAATCTATACATGTATACATTAACATGAGGAAAATATGTCTTAAAGCTTTGAAATACTTGAACTTATCTATAATGGGGTGTGTGTGAAATCAGGGAGAGAGAAATACAAAAACCATTGTTTTGGTTTTTGGTGGTTTTTTTTTTTTGCAACCTTTATATTCAAATTTCCCGATTTTAAACAGTGGTAAGAGTCCAAGACAGCCAATTCTTTCTGCTTCATTTAAATGCTGACTGATGCAAGCTTGAATGGCATTGGTAGGAAAGTTAAAAGTTAAAATCTTAAACCTTGGAACTGGAAAGAGTTTAGAGGTCATCTAATCCAACTTCTTAAAGATAAGGCAGACTCAAAAATTTTATTAATAAAAATAGGATATTAAATTTTTTTCTTAATTAAAAAAAACAAAAACAGGTATTGATAAAAAGCTTTCAAAAACCAAGTGATTAAGCGCCCAGCACAATGGCTAAATTGACTATTGACTAAATTGACTAATTCTCCTTCAGGTGCTGGGATCTCATATAGGCACCTGTTCATATTCCAACTGCTCCGCTTCCCATCCAGCTCCCTGCTTGTGACCTGGCAAAGCAGAGGACGGCCCAAAGCCTTGGGACCCTGTGTCAGTGTGGGTGAACCAGAGAGGCTCCTGCTGAGTGAATCAGCAGACAGAAAGTTCTTTCTTTCTGCCTCTCCATCTTTCTGCAAATCTGTCTTATATGTTATATATGTTTTTAGTTTAAATTTCAGTTTTGATGTTCACATAGTTAACAAGAATACAGGCCCATGAGGGCCACTGATAGGGTGGGGAGGGTCGCAGTAAGAGGGAAGGTGGATAGGGCAAATGCTTCCAATTTTCCTGTTCTTCCCATGTTATATGTAATTTAAATAACTCATAAAAGCTTACTGTCACATATAACCTACAATTTTCTGATGAAATCATACTGAAAGTAAAACTATTTCTTAAGCACATTATTCAACCAATGAACCCTATGGTTAAGCATCATAATATGACAAAAGGTTTGGAATACCTAAATACAGGGAGTAAAAAGTTATTCACTCTTGAAATCCGTTAGCTGTGTTACTAACTGAACCAGCAGGAACTTCTTTCCACGTATGTCAAGCATATCACACATTCAAAGATTCAGTACACTTTAACTCAAATTTCTGCATTCATTTCTGTAATTAACACTGACTGGGTTTAATGAAAATTAAAAATACTAAGTAAGAAATGCTCTACTAAATATTACTTGCAGAAATGACTTAACTACTTCTCTTGACACACACACTGTAGCTTACCAGGAATATAACAAATTTGATCCCAAGATCTGAATACCACCATCTTATGTTTAACAAACTAGTTCATTTGAATCTTGAAACAACTCCACAGAGAGCACAGATCATTACTCCATTTAGCAAAGAGGAGTAAGACTTGGGGGGCTAAGGAGCTTGACCAAAGCCATTTAGGCACCACTGGGACCCAGGCTCGAGCTCTTATCACCACTTTAAATCACCCAGACCACCTCACATCTATCAATCACTGAAACCAAAACACTTCATAATTCCCTGCCTCCCATAGGGATGGACATAACAGAGTTCCCAAGCTCTAGCATTCCTGTCCAACACTAGCTGAACTTTAAATACACAGTATTCATCTAAACAGCGCTGAGAATTGATCTGAAAGTCATATGAAAGTCACCTGAAAAGAGAATTGCACTCATAATTACATATGAAATCCTACCAGATATTCAATTATTGTCTTAATCACAGCACTATAAAATAAGTCAAATAGTATTAAAAAAAATACGCTGTCAAGTTGGGGAAAATTCTGAAAGCATATCTTGCCCCTTCTGATAACTGCTCAACTGTGGGTACACTTCTTACTTGGGTCTCATCATCCTCGACAATAAACTGACAACACCAGCTGCTTCTGTGACTTGTTGGTGAGATTAAATCACGTAACAGGTGCGAGGCAAGCAACTCTCACAAGTTTACCAGCTCCTGCAGCTATCTAGTTAGAGAATAGGTGCGCCTGCACAGGTTCTGCTGGAAAGCAATGCCATTTAATTTATCTACACTTTACAAATGTAATTTTCAGCGTGGCCATGTTTCTTTCTCCCAAAAATGTGAGGCAAGAAATAGGACATCCCTTTTGCTCCCAGAGAACCAATTAAACTAAAAACTGCATTTCACACTCCTCTTCTGATCCCTGTATTTAAACTATACAGTAACAATCTATTACTTGACTATCTTTGAACTGGTTCTAAATCAAAGGTTATACTATTTTGACTTCTACTCTAAGTCAGCTACCTGCATCTTTCATTTAAGTCTGTAACAAAACGAACATAGTAAGCCAATTCTATAAACACAAATCATGTTATGGTAAATCCACGTGGGATGAGCAGCCTTAAGAAGTCGCCACGGGAAATGCAGAGAAGGGACTAACTCTGAGAAAGCTCATTCACAGTACTTCATCACGCACTAACTTATTTTCTCTTTCAAACTTCACAGGCATCATCCAAGGCAATATTAGCACTGTATTACGGATTACAAAAGCAAAGTTCTCCCTCTTGCTCAAGCGTTCTGAACACTCTAACCTACAGGAAGCCTCTTGCTCAACTCCTGACCTTCTCTCCCCTGGTAAAGGATCTCCACGAGGCCATCTCCTGCCTCGGGTCTCGCTCACACAGCACCTCTTCCCACCATCCAGGGGAAAGCAGCGCATGCCCGACTTCCTTCAGAGAACACAAGATGCTCGTATTCCCCTTCTCTGGTGTTACGAGCAGGGATACTCTGAGAGCTTGGCACAGATGATGCTGGCTTAAAGAATGAATGAACACATCTGCCCACGCTCACTGACCAAGTTCAACAGGACTCAGACACTAAGCCAGTAAACCTCTGACAGCAAGCTCCTACACAGCCCTACCATTACTTTGTTTTACAGGTAGAGGAGAAGGGATGTGTTGGTCCAAAGAAATCATTTTAAGAGGGATGCCTTACTGCCTTTTCATATTCATGTACTTTTTCATCTACCAAGATACTTAACATTACAAACTAATTCAAGTTTCAGGAGGTATCACATGGCCTTTAGAATCGCAGCTCAATTAGAAAAACCAATGCATTTGCCATTCCCTTTAATAATCCCAATACCTTGTTGAGTAGCTGGTACTTAAAGCTAACAGAAAACTAAGTTCCATGCACAAACACATTTCACTAATAGGTCTGCAACACCTCGTTAGTAGGTACTCTGAATTTCACAAGAGGTTGTGCAGAAAAACTCTAAAAATCAGACACAAGACGCATTCTAATCTCTGTGACACTGTCCTTTCTCACAAAGACGACAGGCGCACTGTGATGCGTTTCACTAGCAAACCAGGATCCTACAGGTAAAAGCCACCGCAGAGAAAATGCCCAGGTCAGCTCATGCAGGCCACCAGCAACATTTCCTTTGTTATCTACCGGGGTCTAATACTTACTGCCGAGTCCTCCATCCTCGGATACTCCTGTCCCTCTCATCCCTAGGTAAGTCAGTCCCAACACTAGGAAAAATAAGCAGGCAGCAGTTAGGAGGAACATGGACAAGTAGTGGGCACTGAAACTCCCTGTGGGGGACACCTCCTCCCGCTTAAACTGCTGCAGAAGCTCCTCTTCGGGTTCCGCAGGCTTCGGTCTGCTGTACGCGTTTTTCAGGTAGGTGTGACTGGAGCCCGTGTGATTGGCGTGGTTGATCCTGAGTGGACTAGAGGCCGAGCTGGGGGGAAGGCTGTTGGAATAAACCTTTGGAGAGTCCACGCCGAAGGCCCCGCCGCCGACATGATTGTTGCTTTTCAGCAGGGAGCCTGTGCACGAATCCAAGGTTGGGTCCGTGTCGGTCCGTGGCGGGGGCAGGAGAGGGGCCAGCTTCTTGGCGTTCACTCGGTACCGGGGAACGGGGCTGGAATCCACCGGATCACACCCTCCTCCCGGCTCCGCCGCCGCCTCTGGGAGGTTTCTGCTCCTGTCTAGACCTCCGCCGGCGGCCGCCGCCCTGTCATTCATCGCCAGTCCTCCCCCTCCCAGGGCCGAAGTCTCCAGCCGGCTGCCGGCCGCTTTAGCAGTCAGCGAAGAGAGCGCCTTGCCGTGGCTCCGTCTGGGCCGATGGCGGGACAGGGAGTCGTCCTTCAATACCTGTCTGGCCGAGGCCACCACGTCGTCGTCATCGTCGTCCTCCTCCTCTTCCTCATCCTCCTCCTCCTCCGAATCCGAATAGTTTTCCCGGCAGCTGTAAGGGAGCAGCCGGTTCCCGTTCACGGGGCGGCTCGCCCACAGCGTCTCCTCGGCCTCCGGCTCCCTCTCCTCCCCGTGCTCTCCCTGCTGCTGTTCGTCCTCGTCCCCCGCGGCCCCATCTCTGCCCGCCGGGCTCTGCGGCTCGGGGCCCGCCGCCCTCCGGGACCCCCACCACGCGTGGGGCTTCCTGCGCTCGGCCGGGTGGCTGGGGGTCAGCTCGCTGGCGGCCAGGGGCGCCGGGGACGCTCGGAGCCCGCGGTACTGGAGCGCAGCCCTGTCTCTCCTCCCGCCGCCGGCCTGGTCCCGGGGACTGGCCTCCACGTCCGACTCGTCCGAGCTGAAGCCCAGCAGCACTTTGCTGCCCACCGCGGGGCTGGCCGACGCGCCCCCGGGCCCTCCTCCCAGGGGGCTCTCCGGGCCTGAAGCCGAGATTCGGCCCACACCTCCAGGGGTCCTCAAGTAGGAGAGATCGCCGCCCGGCACCGGCCGGACCCCGGGTCCCGCGGCCGCGACCGTGGCGGCTGCCGTGTTATTGTTATTACTGTTCCGCGTCTTGCTGCCGCGGCCCCCCGACCGGTACTGCTGCTGCTCTTCCTCTCGAAGCTTCTTCAGCTTCTTGAGGTACACGGGGCGGGTGCTCTCCGTCACGGGACCAGGAGACAGGCCGTAACGGCGGAGCTGAGAGAAAAGCTCCTCATCCGAGAGCTGCTGAGGCGCCGAAGCCGCTGCTGCTGCTGCTGCTGCTGCTGCCGCCGCCGCCGCCGTCGCCGCCGCCATTTTCTCTCCAGGGTGTTTTACAAGATCCGCGCTACCGGAAGTGACGCGCCGCCCTAGACCCTGAACTAGACCGGGCTGCGTCGCCCTCCTAGCGCCGCGGCCGCCTCAGCCAATGAGAAGCGCGGGAGGAGCTCACCTGAGCGGGAAAGAGCTACCTGAGCGGCTCGAAGCCCTCCACCTTGCCGGGGCAGCGGCTTCTCTCAGCCGTCCGCGCCGCCTCCCGCCGTCTCCGCCCTGCCCTTCCACGTGCCATCCCCGGGAGCTCTCACTCAACTACACCTTGACCTCTGCCCAGGTTCTTAACGCTGGGCAATGATAAAGGACAGGAAGTCTGTTTTGAAGTTCAAGGTATGAAGTGGTGATTTGCCTGATGAGTTGGCTCTCCGGTTCTATTTGTCTAGGGAGCCTAGAGGGAACGAAATTATGATGGCCATACTAGATCGGTAGCTTTCCTGGCTCCAAGTTCTCGGTTTTCAATTTGTTTTTGACTTACCAAAAGAACCTCCCCTCACCCCCCGCAAAAGTGACTCTTGCTGCTGTTTTTGAGAAACCTCTACTCATTCCTGGAAGACCCAAAGTGGAGCAGTCACCATACAGTTTTCTTCGAGTGGAATAGTTATTCAGCAGTTACTAGTAAGTTCCCACTTTTTTGTATTTAAAAAAAGATGATTTTATTAGGTCATCATTTTTGGAAATAAAGGCATTCATCATCAGCTTCATTTATGAAAAAAAGAAATAACACACCGTCCCATTTCATTTTTAGCACTTTTCCACCCAGTGGTTGCCTTTTAGTTACTATTAGTGACTATTTCGTTTGTTGGAATTGAAATTGGGTTATCCTTTGCGCTGTGAGCCTCATGAGCACAGGGACCTTGCCTAATTATTCACTACACTAGTTGGAACCTGCTGAACATTCATTTATTGAAAGAATTAATGAATTACAGCGCTATGGTACTGTGAGATAAATATTTTGACATGTGCCACATGAAGCTAGTGCCACGTGAAGCGGACAAGGCTACAGACATAAAATCAAATACCCAAGACTTGTAAGACCTGGAAATTCAACCCTTTCATTTACATCATAAGAAATGAACCCCATAGAAGCAATTTGCCCAATTTGGCAAAGGTTTTTTTTTTCCCCATTTCCTTTAATGTTGGCAGTAGACACTTGGTACTTAAACCTGGCAGCTACATGGCAGCACCTAGCAGCAATAGCTGACACAATAACTTTACTACATGTGGTATTTTACCTGATTATTACATATATATTTGTTTAGAAGAGTTTGTTAATCAAAAGCATTATCTGCTACCTTGTCAACATCCTGATTCCAACAACCCAAGAAAACAGTCTTTGACATCTCAAAAAATTATAAGGAAGGTCACTTTCCTGCCTGTTCTTCATTCAGACTTTTTAAGATTTATTGTTCCTGAATCTATGGCTGTTATGTACTGATGTGTGCTTGGCACAATAAATTATAATGGCTATAATGATGATGGCCCAGAATTTACTGCCATAATTATCTGGGTGGGGAATCCAATTATTACAAACTCTGGACTTGAGTCTCAGTGTAGCAGAGCAGTTAAGCCGCAAACATTACAGTTAAAACTGGACATAGACCCAGCTCTGCCTCGGCACATTTGTTTTCCTGACACCCACCCTGCCCTTCAGGTAGGAATCATAGAGGTCTGTTGGTTCAGCTTTAGTTTCATCCTGCTTTCTGTGTCCGTTTCCAAGGATTGTTGGAGCATTTACACTTCTGCCTGTGATTTTGGGCTAGCTTTTTGATCTCTCTGAGCTGTATTTTGTATATACACGGAAGAAGGCTGCAAAACCTTCCACAGAAGACTACTTTAAGGATTCCATGAGATTATTTGTGCATTGTTCTTAGCACCATACTTAACACAAACGTGCACCCAGTCACTATTAGTCACGCAGAGGCGCCTACATGGGAGGCCAGCGTTGGAAGCAACAGCCTGACATGCTGTACTATAACACCAGCCCCCAAATTAACCGTACAACTGGTAACATTTAGTGATTCATAATGTTGTGCAAGCATCACCTCAGCCTATTCCCAAAGCATCTTTGTCACCCCCAAAGGCAATCCAATAGTATTGACGTATTCAATCCCTATTTCTCTCTCTCTACAACCCCCACAACCACTAAGCTTCTAGTCTCTTAACTGCTCTGATATGTCAGCTAAACACAATCATATCTTTTTTTTTTTTTAAAGATTTATTTTTATTATTTTTTTATTGGAAAGGCGGATATACAGAGAGGAGAGACAGAGAGGAAGATCTTCCGTCCGATGATTCACTCCCCAAGTGAGCGCAACGGGCCGATACTATGCCGATCCGAAGCCAGGAGCCTCTTCTGGGTCTCCCACACGGGTGCAGGTTCCCAAAGCTTTGGGCGGTCCTCGACTGCTTTCCCAGGCCACAGGCAGGGAGCTGGAAGGGAAGCGGGGCTGCCGGGATTAGAACCGGCGCCCATATGGGATCCCGGGCGTTCAAGGCGAGGACTTAACCACTTGCGCCACCGCGCCGGGCCCATATCTTTTTTTTTTAAAAGATTTATTTTTATTATTTTTTCATTGGAAAGGCAGATATACAGAGAGGAGAGACAGAGAGGAAGATCTTCCGTCTGATGATTCACTCCCCAAGTGAGCGCAACGGGCCGATACTATGCCAATCCGAAGCCAGGAGCCTCTTCCAGGTCTCCCACGCGGGTGCAGGGTCCCAAAGCTTTGGGCTGTCCTCGACTGCTTTCCCAGGCCACAGGCAGGGAGCTGGAAGGGAAGCGGGGCCGCCGGGATTAGAACCGGCACCCATATGGGATCCCGGGCGTGCAAGGCGAGGACCTTTAACCACTTGCGCCACCATGCCGGGCCCAACACAATCATATCTTGTGTGACATTTTTTTCCTGGTTTCTTTTATTTAGCGTAACTTAAAAGTTCATCATGTTGAAATGTACATCAGTATTTTTTATTGTTGTATGATATTTCATTGTATGGATATGTTACATTGTCTTACCCCTTCACTCATGGATGGGTATTTCGGATGCATCTATCATTGGTTATTGTAATACAACTATGAATGCTGACAAACACACATCTTAATATTTACTTCCAGTTCTTTTAGTTATATTCTTTAGACTAGAATTCCAAATTATAAGGTGATTCTATTCTGAACTTTTGGTGGAATCACATCTTAAACCTTAGGGATTGGTTAAATAAGAAAAAAAACTTTAGTATGAGTTTGCCCCTACACCAAGAGCTCATAATAAGCAAATTAAAACTTAGGAATATTTCTTATTCTCAAGTGACTTTAAAAACAAAAAAATAAAGAGCCATCTCAACCAATCGCAAGCCAGCTCAATGGTTATATAACAAAAGACCTCCTATTCACCCAGACCCAAATTATACAAGTGCTTAATGTAATGTTGCCCACTAGGTTATTGCTTAACTTTGCTTCCACGTTCAGTCTGTAAGCCCTGCGTGTTCATTCTGCCACAGCAGGGCCCATAAGCTCTTTTTAGTTGGAAACTTCTTCATTCTCAGATCATTTTTGTTTGCTGTTATTCAAATCAATTTGTTAAATTTGTTCGATTTGGTCTGCCTAAAGATGGACATTGTGATTTTGGTGACCTGCTACATTTCTGTCTTTGAGATAACAACTAAGAAATTCAAAGTAATTTGTGCCCTAGAGATCAGAAGTATATAAAGCTACATAGCGTCTATTTTATAAATTAATACATTTGCCAAATTTACCTCAAATTCCTAATCATATTTTCATGAGTCTCATATAAAAACAAATACTTTTATTTTTATGATCCTAATATAGTGTGCATCTTTTCATCTACCTTTAGTCATTGGAAGAAACTGTACAGTTCCTTTGACAACCCAACAGTTACGTTTACTAATATTCATCCTTTATAGAAACTGGTCATATCAGGACAAGCATTTAAAAGATCAAAGTAACCTCAGCTAAAAAACAAAGCAACACAAAGATAATTCTGCATTATACGCTAGTAGAGAAGATGAGAAAAACAACTTTATGGGAAAAGTAATGGCTGAAAAAAAAATAGTAGCAAGTAACAGTGTTGCCATGGTACCAAAACTGAGCAATTAGAGGCATTGAAGCACATTGTCTTGAATAAAAGGAATCAGTCTGCAAAAGAAACATTTTGGTCAATCCTTACATAGTTTGAAAATATGAACTGCAAGGATGGGTAGATTTGAACTAATATCAGTTTCTGGGTTAAAATGTGAGAGTTTATATAAACTGAAAATAGAATATAATCTGATTTTATCACATGGCTGGGGGGGAGCTAATTCGGTCCTAGGCTTCAATGGAAGAGGATGTGTGGGGGAGAATATGCTGTTTATACAAAAATTGGAGCACGATGTTCACATCTTGTTGCCACATTTAAGGACACTTTAGGGGCCCAGCGCAATAGCACAGTGGTTAAAGTCTTTGCCTTGAATGTGCCCAGGTCCCATATGGGCGCCGGTTCTAATCCTGGCAGCCCCACTTCCCATCCAGCTCCGTGCTTGTGACCTGGGAAAGCAGTCAAGGACAGCCTAAAGCCTTGGGACTCACCACCCAGGTGGGATACCTGGAAGAGCTCCTGGCTCCTGCTCCTGGCTTCGGATTGGCTCAGCTCCAGCCATTGTGGCTGCTTGGGGAGTGAACCATCAGACAGAAGACCTTCCTCTCTGTCTCTCCTCCTCTCTGTATATCTGCCTTTCCAATAAAAATAAGTAAATCTTAAAAAAAAAAAATAGAAGAACACTTTTAAAAACTTGAATCTCTGTACAGGAAAATGGCCAGAATGTCTGGAGCCATTGCCTGAAAGAATCATTTAAGATGCTAGAGTATCAATTGAAAAATAAGGAGAATTAGTACATATACATTCCATCAATCAAATCCTTACAACCATGTGTCGCTAAAAGGATGTTTAGGTTATCGGAAAGACTAGCTAGCAGCTGCATGAGTTGCGAGGGTTTTAGTACAGAAAGAACTGCCTTCTCACAAATTTTCAGTGCATTATCCTGGCAGTTATGCTGAGAATAGCCTGAGTTGAGTGCTGGGTAGGAGTGGGCTATTTGTTCAGCAAGGATGGAAGCATGAATCAAATCAGGAGTTTAATTGCAGTAATCCAGGCAGGAGTTGGTAATTGCTTAGATCATGGTGATAGCAGTGGAGGAAACAGGCAATGTCTGTATCCTGGATATATTTTGATTTGGGACGTATTTCCCATAAGTGAAAGGAAGATTTTTTAAAATTTATTTTTATGATAGATTAAACTTAACTTAAATTTCTAAGGCTTCAGAGGACAACACCAGGATCTTTGGATGCCATCGAGAGAAAGAACAAGCATGAAAAGAGGGAATTTGACATACTTGATAATGTTCCATGAGAGAAGAGGGAAATGACCATCCTTACTGTGTGGTTTGGGCAGGCCTAGAATTTACTGTTCTCCAACCAGTCTCATAACATCTTTGGAGAACCAAGATTGTGGAATAGGGTAAGAACACATTAAAATAGATGGAGAATCATTAGCCAGGGTAAAGCAGAGAAGGCACATGCTTGGATATAGGAGAGAACAGGCTGAAAGCAGAGAGGTATTTAGATACAGACGGACATGGGGAAGCAGAAGAGACAACAATGTGGTACTGCAGTGACCAGATACCCCAATGGTTTTGTCAGCAGCTAGAGCTCCATCATCAACCAGATGGGAAGCAGAGTTCACCGAGAGCTCAGGAGGTGAATCCAGACAAAAACTGCCCATCTTGCTGATTTGTTTGATTTGACCAGGAGCAGAAACAGAGCAATACACCCCAAACAGGCAATGCAGGAACAAGGTGGATTTCACAGCCCAGACCCTACCAGAGGCACATAGGGCATCCATCATCTTGTATAGGGAGGCAAAGGCTTTGGGAAAGGACTGCACATGCACTGAGCTGGGAGCATGCATTGCACTGATGTAGTATCCTACAAGTTCCACCCAAATAGGTGCAGGTAGCCCCCAAACCTTATGGCCAGCAGACCCAGAAGTTCACCAGTGGCACATCAGGTGCCATTTTGTACAGTGTGGCAAAGGCTTTGAGACTGGAGTGACAACAGTGAGCTGTGGCTATATGCTGTGCTAGGAGTGAACTCACTTCTAGCTCAGTGTGTTGCACTGGTCCCAGAGAAAAACAGTACTGACTTTGGCATCCTACGGGTCAAAATAGGTCCAGGTAGTCCTCAGACCAAACAGCCAGCAAGTTCTCAAAGATCAGCACCACAAACAACCTAGTTATTTAGGACACCCAGTGTCTCTCTAATCCTGGGAACTGCTTAAACCAGAAGTGGGAGAAAGGTACAGACAACGGGGCAGCCATTGCACAGAATCAAAGGAGGTGGAGAGTGGTGAGCCCAGGAGCTAGGGCTACAGAGACTGTGGTGGAAGCCTAACACAAGAATCCAAGCCTGAAACTCGCTGGAGGGAGTGACACAAGTGATTGCAAATAAAAACTGAGTACAAACCGCAACCAGTAAAATTGAACTGTTGACCCATAGGTGACACAGCTTAGAAACCTGCTCTAACAAGAAGAATCTTATAACCAGAAGTATAACGAATAAAAGCAAAAGAAGAGACAGAGGCACAATGAGTATTTCTGAAAATTGCCCTGCAAAGGAGTAAAAGCCTTAGGTTAAAGATATGAATAACAAGCTAGAACAACAAAGTCTTAGAAATTCACATGATTGGGAGACTATGTGGGGCACTTAGAACCAAGATTAAAAACTAGGCTGTGAAATAGACAGTAACCACAGTCACACAAGTTTATTTGGAGAAGTTACATCTACTATCTCATGATCGGAATGTGTAGCTTGCACAGGACCTATGTGCTAAACGACCTCTAGTTGTGCCTTCCATTTTTGCTACACTCTCTCAAGATTACAAATCTTAAGAGAAATGTATATCCAGCCACACCTAATTCACATGCCTATGCTTGATTTGACATGGCCAAGGGAAAGGAGGACTTGCCCTCTGCTTCCTAGAAGGAGGCAGCCACACACACATCTTCTCTGGAAGTCATCATTGGTGAAAGACAAGCAATTTCCTCAAAGGAAATTATAGCATTTTGTGAATGGGAATAGGTCCCGGAGATGCTTCAAAACAGAAAAGTTGCAAGAGACCATGTGCTTATTCTCAGGAAGAATTGCAGAGATGACTTGGTATTCAATATAAAAATAACTTTCTGATGACTGGAGAAATGGAAAAGCTAGGTGTGTGAAATAATGAACTACCTTTTGGTGTAACTGCTCAAGTAGGAGCTGGGTAACCACTAGGGAGCAACATTGAGAGAATTTCTCAGTTGCATGACTTATGTGGCTACTTATAGTTCTTAAAATGATGTGTGCATGTATATTTATGTGTGTGTATACATATATATGCATATAAACATATCTCACATCTATTTCATATACACACATGAGTATAGATGTGTACATACATACATATGTAGCAGTTTCACTCTCAAGATGATGAGTGTCATGTATCTGTTATGTTCTTTATGAAACAGTTGACTCTCTATTCACCTTTGAATTATCATTTTAAAGATCTTACCTTGTGCTTTAAAACCAAACTAAATTCTATCCATGGGGAAGAAGATATGCCCCATGAGGCCCACCGTGAAGGCTTCTTACCTCAACACAGCCTACTCTGAAGTTGGTTTTCCAGCTTGCTGATAACTAGGAAAGTGCATTGATCTCTTGTGATGGAGACTGTGCACACAGGTATCCCACAAGAACTTAGCTTCTTGTCCCTAAATTGCTATTTTATCTCTTTCTCTACTAATTGTTAGCTGCAATGATGTGATGGAGAACATTGTTGAAGAGTTGACCTGACCGTTTGTATCAGGTTGGGTTCAGGGCTGCAAAGACAAAACATCTGGAGTGTTTTAAACAAACATTCGTGCAATAGAAGAATATCTAACCCAGATAATTAAAACATTAAAGGGCTAAGAAACTGGGTTATCAGCCAAAACCCGGAATTGACTCCTAGAAGATCATGAAACTGACTCTGAGGAGTTACCTGCTCTGTCATTACCCAGCAATTACTTAATCAACATTTAAAACACAAGGAAGGGCCCGGCGCGGTGGCGCAAGTGGTTAAAGGTCCTCACCTTGCACGCCCGGGATCCCATATGGGCGCCGGTTCTAATCCCGGCAGCCCTGCTTCCCTTCCAGCTCCCTGCCTGTGGCCTGGGAAAGCAGTCGAGGACAGCCCAAAGCTTTGGGACCCTGCACCCGCATGGGAGACCCGGAAGAGGCTCCTGGCTTTGGATTGGCATAGTATCGGCCCGTTGCGCTCACTTGGGGAGTGAATCATCGGACGGAAGATCTTCCTCTCTGTCTCTCCTCTCTGTATATCTGCCTTTCCAATGAAAAAATAATAAAAATAAATCTTTAAAAAAAAACACAAGGAAAAAATAGCATCATGTTATACAGAGATCAGGAAGCTGATTCTGCTAACACTGCAACTGCCTCTGGATAGTCACGCAGCTGGAAACTGGACTCTGCTTGGAGACTGAGCACCGTGGAAACCCCATCTGTACCAGAACGTTTATCATCATCGAAAAGATAAAAGCAGCAGTAAGACGACCTCTAGTTTAGCATCACTTTTCCCAATGTGTGGATGATTCCAGCTGCTGGAGTCTAATCAATGTAAGGAAATATGGAAGATTTAGTTTAGCTTTTTGTCTATTTCAGTGCAACAAATCACACCGGAAGGAATAAATGTTAATGTCATATTCAACACATTACACTCACCTTCTACTGGAAATATTAGCCAGTACATTGAACAAATAGAAAACATAACCAAAGAACATGTAGGCCAATAAAAAAGAAACCAAAATTATTAATTTGCAATATTGGTTATGAGGCATTGCTTTTGTAAAAATTCCCCTAAAGTACTCTTAAATGGGTAAATTTTATTATATGTAACATATATATGATTTTATGTGTATATCCTAATAAAGCTAATGAAAACTAAAAACTCCAACTGTGTAGTTCTTGTATCTGATCATGAAACTAGCTCCCGCCGAGTTCAGGTCCTAGTTGCCTCACTTTCAATCCTGTGACCTAGTGGATGCAAGATCTGTCCACTCTAACTCTGCCTGTCAAATAAAATGAATAAGCAAACCAGTTTTCAATTCACACTCTCTGGGAGCATATAAACATGCCTTTTTGTTTCCATGCTGATAACACGGAGAATGGCAATTCCTTTAAAATTCTTTTCCATTTGCTATGCAAAACAAGGTATCTGTTTTTGACTTGTACTGCCCAAATGTTAGTGACTACTAAGCTTTTTTAAAGGAGCAAATAAAGGAAGAGAAGTGGATATATAAGACTGAGAAGGAACAATGAGAGTGGCAGAAGGAAATCTGTTTTCACAAGGATAAAGGGAGTAACCTCTCCAATTTGTTCTCTATTCAGACTACTGCTTTCTCTCTCTTCTCTGCATCAGAATTTTTGGTGCTATTTTTGGCTTCTCCTTTGCCCTGTTCATCACATTTTACAGTCAATGGCTAAGTCCTTTGTAAAAGTTCTTGCATAAGCATGATTTTCCCTTTTCTGTTACTTCTGTCACTTTAGCTCGTTTGACCCCTTCCTGCTCAATTTTAAGTAAGCAGCTAAGCCCCTACTCTTATTTGCTCCTCACATTCCATCTTACTCCCTGCTATTTTCTTAATTTCCTTGAAGTATATACCCAAGACAGTGTTCACAGGATCAAAAACAAACAAGAAATAGCAGTCACAAAAAAGGTCAATGAACTGTTTAATATGATCTCAATTTCAGTGCTCAAGGTATGACAACAGTACTCTACAATGTGCATTCATAGATTTATACCCCAATATTTTCTTATAACTCAGACAGTACAGTGCATTAATTGCAAGGTGCTACCATGTCTCTGTGTTAACAGGGCAACAAAGAGAGAACTATTTCTGAATAATTGTATGTGATGTGTGACCTCTGGTACCTCATCAAACGTTCAGAAAAGCTTATGTCCACATGTCAAAGTTGTTTCTGTCATCTGGGTTTCTTGCAAAATACACATTTCCTTCAGGTTTACCACCATTAAAATGGCACGTGTCATCTCATGTTATTCAAAGATATATTTAGCTCATCCATTCTCTAAAACAAATGTCCGTATAAAAATAGTCATTTTGTACTTAACAACACTATAGACATCAGAAACCTGATTTATGCTTCCAGGATAATCGCTTTCAGCCTTTTTGATGCAAAACTGATGGGAAAAAATTTCATGTAGTTTAGTACAATTTAGTGTTTTGAAAAAGGAAATCATCCTCACAAAAAAAACAATAACTCCCTTCACATGGTTAACATTATATTTTTCTCTGCTTTTCTATGCCAAGGACAGCTAAGATCTACTTTCTTGGCAAATTTCAAGTTTAACTATCAAACTGTTCATATCATATCTAAAATACATATTAGGTCTCCATAATTTAATAACTTTGGATACCTAAAATGTATTGTACCCTTTCACCAATATTGTCCCATTTCCCCTAGTGCCCAATACCCAATTGCTACCATTCTACCACTATTTCAGTGAGTTTGGCTTTTTTAGATTCCAAATGAGAATGAGTATTGGTCTGTTTTATTTCATTTAACATAATATTTTTTAGGTTCATCCATGTTGTCCAAAAAGGCAGAATTCACATCCTTCTAAATACTGAATATTTCTGTGTGTGTGTGTGTGTGTGTGTGTGTGAATTCCATTTCCTTTTTTGAAGCTTTCATCCATTGATGGCCGTGTAGGTTATTTCCACCACTTCGCTATTGTAAGTAATGAGAATCCAGCTATCTCTTGGAGTTACTGATTTCTTTTTCTTTAAACATATGTTCACAGGTGGAGTTGTTTAATCATAAAATGATTCTATTTTTCATTGCCTCAGCATTTCCACACAACATTCCATAGAGGTTGTTCCTTTTCCTGGACCCTATGTGGTGGCTACACTGCTAAATCCTCCCATCACAACAGCCAGGATCCCGTATGGTTGCTGGTTTGTATCCAGGCTACTCCACTTTCCATCCAGCTCCCAGTTTGTGGCTTGGGAAGGCAATAGAAGGTGGCAAAAAGCCTTTGCACCCTACATCCACATGGGAGACCCGGAAGCTCCTTACTCCCAGCTTTGGATCAGCACAGCTCTGGTCATTACAGCCATTTGGGGAGTGAACCAGCAGATGGGAGATCTTTCTCTGTCTTTCTTTCTGTAAATCTGCCTTTCCAATTAAAAATAAATAAATCTTCTTTTAAAAAAGAAAGAGTTCCTTTTTTTTGTATCGTTGCCAGAAATTATCTTTTATCTTTTTGATGAAAGTCTTTCCAACATGTATGAAGTGATATTTCATTTGCATCTCTCTTATTCTTTGTGTTTTTGATGATCAATCATGTTAAACACCTTTTCCTGTATCTTCTGGCCGTCTGTATATCTTCTTTGAGAGCTGTCTATTGAAGTGCTTTTCCCAATAAAAATCACTTTGTTTATTTACTTGAGAGGCTAAGAGACACACAAGAAGAAAAAAAAAAGAGGGAAAAGGGAGAGAGGGGGATGAGAGAGGAAGGAAGGGAGAGAGAGAGAAAGAGCACGCACACACCTCTGCTTTTCACTCTCAGATGCGCACATCAACAGGGCTGGGGCGTAGGTGAAGGTGAGAGCAGGAGCCAATCACCTGAGGGTCCCAGGATTTGCTTTGGCAGGAAGCCAGAATCAGGGTCCAGATACAGGTACTTAACTCTAAGACATAGACATCTTAGGCACTAGGTTAAATGTCCACTCCCAAGTTAGAATGGATATAATATATCTTTTAATTTCCACAACAGAAACATGAAATGAAAAATAAACAGATGCTAAGATACAACAGTTACGAATCTTTATAGTTTACCAACATAGGTGCAAAATGCACATTTTCAAACTGTTAAAAGTAACAAATTACAAATCCACAATCTTTGTGGAAATTATTAACAAATCATTTGTCAGATATACAGAGAGGAGAAGAGACAGAGAAGAAAATCTTCCATCCTATGATTCACTCCCCAAGTGACCACAATGGCTGGTTCTCTGCCGGTACGAAGCCAGGAGCCTGGAGCCTCTTCTGGGTCACCCATGTGGGTACAGCGTCCCAAGGCTTTGGGCTGTCCTCTACTGCTTTCCCAGGCCACAAGCAGGGAGCTGAATGGGAAGTGGAGCTGCCAGGATTAGAACCGGGGCCAGTATGCGATCCCAGCACGTTCAAGGCGAGGACTTTAGCCACTAGGCCACCGCACCAGGTCCCAAAGCAGCATCTTAATGGAGAGGCTAGATGTTTCTTCTCTTCTCATGTAGATCCTCTGTGTTTGTCTTTGTTGAAGTCTTTCATTGTAGACTTCTAGTCCCATATTGTTGTTCTCTTGTTACATTTCATTTTGTTGTGGTCTGAAAGCTCATTTTGCATGGTTTTCAATTTTTTTTTTTTTACATTTCTCTTTTTTCTGTATCTGGGTTAAAGGGGGAGATAAAGGGAGAAGCCCCACTCAGCCTCCCACCCATCCCAGGTCCCTGATGTGGGGCATGCTCTGAGGATCTTGCTCAAGTGGTTTTGATAATTCAACAGTTATGAATTGCTGTCAATCTCGCGCGATGAAGTCGCTGCAGAATCCACTGATTGACATAGTCCACCTTAGAATCTCTGTTTACCCAGTTTTTCACTGCCAACATATGACTGGGGTAGTTGATTGATTTGTTCTGTCTTCTGTTGTGGTGCCAGGCATCCTCTGCAGGTTCCGATAGACTGTCGTATCCTCCATGAGCACCTGGATATGCTCTCCATTGCTCCGTCTGAGCCTCTGAGGAGGCTCGGCTCTGGTGCCTGCACTCCATGGATGACCATGGAACCTGCACTTCTCTCCATGGTTAGGGTTCTGAGTCCGGCAGTTCCATTGGGAAGATCCCCAAAGAAACTTTGAGGTGATCCCAGACAAGATTCATGTGTGTACTTGCAAATACAGGGCCCCGATCAGCTGGTGGTTGCAATTGCTGGGTCAGTTCTGTTTCCAGCCCTGTCTTCCACATGAAACAATGGGTGTTGCAGTTCACCCCGATTCTGTCCAGCACACCCTCGCCCCTCACATAAACCAGTGGGGGCTGCAGCCTAGTCGGGGCAACTCACAATGGCATCCACCAGGCCCACCCCCTGCCCTGGTTCCCGTGCTTGCCTGTATGTACAATAGACTAGTACAGTCTGTCCCACATCCCATTCAGCTCTCCTACATGTCAGTGGGCATGGAAGCCTAGTTCAACCCAACCAGCTCCACTATCCAGCCCTCACACATGCTGGTGGGTGCCATCCTGTCCAGCCAACCCTGTCCCTGTCCTGGTTTTCATGTTCTCCAGTGGGAGAGGTAACCCAAGAGGGAGGTGCCCACTATTTCCCTCCTAGGCCACTCCCACTCCCAGATCATGCACTTTTCAGATGGTTATGTAGTTTAACTTGACAGACTAGCCACCGGTGCCAGCATCTGCTATTTGATGCTGCCGCAAAGCCCAACCAACCCTCACCCATTCTGCTTTATGTTTGCACCAGTAGAGACAATCAACCAAGCCTGGTTCTTCCCTGATCTGGCTCGCATGAGACCCACAGGTGTATCCCTGCCCGGTCTGGTCTGCCCCCATCCCAACTCATGCTCTCCAGTGGGCGAGGTGTTCTAGAAGGAGGCCCCTCCACATTCCCCCTACCAGCTTTACCCCTTCCCTCCCTGGTTCCAACTAGCGCTGCAGCCCAGTCTGGCATGGCCCGCCTCACCTCGGCGTTTGCTAGTGTGTGCTGTAGCCTGGCCTCACCCAGCCCACCTCCAATTCCAGCTGGTAAGGGTTACAGTCTAGCCCAGCCCAGCGTGTACCCTATCCCAGCCGTAATGTGTACTTGTATTGGTTGCGACCGAACCTGGCCTACCCCACTCTGTTCTGGTGCTCGGATTCGCCAGCAGGTGATGAACCGGTTACCTTTTAATTCCATTTTCCACAAGCTTTTAAAGTTCTTTATATAATTACGGCATGCACACACACACACATACACACACACACACACTCATGCACCACTTGTGGAAATATAGAATGATAGAACCACATTATAAAAGAGCTGGATAGTTCTTCATAGAGCTAAACATAGGAAACTAGTGCAGTCAATCAAAATTCTAACATTCCTTTCTAGAAGGCGATAAATTAATTCTAAAAAGTCACTGCTACAGCTGGGGTGGAAGAAGCAGCTTCTGTGAATGTCAGCCTCAGCCTCAGGATGCAGCAGACTGACCCACCCATCACAGGCATCTCTGGATAAGCAAGGTTTCCTCACAATGGGCCTGACACTATAGAACTGGTAGTGGAGGACTGTTTCTTCCAAGAGTAGAAGTGATTTGATTATGGACTTACGGAAGTCCGAGACAGTCCGAGACCAGAAACTGTGCAAAGAGAAGGTGGTTAAGAAAAATTTCAGAAAAGCCTGAGGAGTGAAGATGTACCTTTCCACTCATAACTGGACTGAAAGCTTAAAGTTTTTATACATGCTGCAAAATAACTTTCCCAAAGGATTTTACCAAATTATTTCTCATTCTCCCAAAGAGAGGGGAAAGCAGATACGTTACTATTCCTTGCCTGTTGAGTTAGCCACTCACTCCAGGTTGCTTACACAACTTTCAGCTTTCTTTCTTTCCTTCTCTCCCTTCCTCCCCTCTCCTTTCTTTCTCTCTTTCTTTCTTTCTCTCTTTCTTTCTTTCTTTCTCTCTTTCTTTCTTTCTCTCTTTCTTTCTTTCTTTCTTTTTTCTTCCTTCCTTCCTTCCTTTCTTCCTTCCTTTTCTCTCTCTCTCTCTCTTTCTCCGCAACAGAAATAAAATTTGGTGGCAATGTGTCCTGCTTATAAATTTTCAACCACTTTTGCTATATGAATTGCCTATTTGGTAGGCTTTCTACCAACGAGATGTAAGAATAAAATTTGCTAATGTTTCCCATATTACTTTTTGTATTATTTGGATTAATACTGATGCTATGTGGCACACGTTCCATAGTTAGATTCCTAAGCAACCTTTCTAGTCATCTTTACAGAAACCTACTCTAGTTAAAGCCAACTTCGGTCAAACATACCCATTTTCCCCTCAAGAATAACACCCTCTCTATTTCAAACATCAGATCTGGTTTTGAATATTCGCTCTCAATACAGCCAATCTGACAAAACTTTTGTAATTATGCAGATGCCATGAGAACAATGTGTCTGTCAAGTCCGAAAATAATTAAAAGGGTAGACTAATGTTAACTCCAACTTGGTAAATAATCCTTGCTATTATGCATACCACAGAGCACTCAGACACTGATGAAAAACCTTTTCGTGAGTCTCTGATTGCATAGTTGAACTTGACAATTTATGTTTTATCTTCCCTACAAAAGGTTCTGTGAAAGGCTTAATTGTGATTATGACATAGCCCAGCTTCAAATTCCTGTGTTTTAATTCAAAGTTACATTCTTTCCATTATTCCATATAGCATCTTTGCACCTTATGTGGACAGACATTCACATTGTGGATTAGGTTTGTGGTTGCGACATTTTAAGATTTACATATTTGTGTTTAAAGTTGTCTGAGCCCATATGCTTAAAAGTTGTAAAGAACATGAGAAATTAATTCCACTGCTAGGATATAAATCTTATTCATTTGTAGTCAAATGTATGTGTTATTCACATTTGTTATTAAATGTGGTATTAATATTGAAATCAATAGAAAATAAAGTAGTAAGTCTAAACTACATCCATAATTTGAACCATTTAAGCAGAGAAACACAAATATACTATCAAATTTTAACTTCCTCCAATAGGGCCAGGCATGGTGGCCTAATGGCTAAAGTCCTTGCCTTGAAAGTGCCAGGATCCCATGTGGGTGCTGGTTCTAATTCCGGCAGCTCCACTTCCCATCCAGCTCCCTGCTTGTGGTCTGGGAAAGCAGTCAAGGACGGCCCAAGTCCTTGGGACCCTGCATCCACATGAAAGTCCTTAGAGAAGCTCCTGGCCCCTGGCTCTGGATCAGTTCAGCTCTTACTGTTGCAGCCATTCGGGGAGTGAAGCAGCAGATGAAGGACCTCTTTCAAGTAAAAATGAGCAAATCTTTTTAAGAAAGGAATGAAGGCCAGCCAAATACTTGGGCCTTCACCACCCATATTGGAGTGTTGGAGACCTAGACAGTCCTGGCTCTGGTTTCTACTGCCCCAGACTCAGCTGTTGTGGTCATTTGAGGAGTGAATAAATGAATGGAATTTTTCTCTCTGTAAGTCTGTCTTTCAAGTAAATTAAGTAACTATATTTTAACAAATAAAGAATTGTGGGCATCACAGATGGTCTAGGCTTGAATTTGAATTACTAAATAGTTTACCTTGGGCAAGCCATTTAACTTCTTTCTTTATACATGAATTTTTAATGGAAAAATTATTTCTATATCTGATACTATATGAGGGGCCTTCAAAATGTTCCTAGAAGGTGAGTATTATGAAAACTCTTTGCATGGATTTCAAGCTCTTTGTACCAAAATTAACTTTTTAAATTCCATTTTGCTTGACTTTTGAAACATCTCTAAAATTCTTACGGTGGGCAGAGCTATATTTATTTAGAAAACATCTTCACAAAGAATGGAAGTTCAAGTGGGACTTAAGAATATGTTTTGGAAAGAGAACATCTAACTGACAAGACAGCTAAGTGGTGTTTAATGGAGAGATAAATAGATATTAGGAATGAAAGAGCATATGGGAGCAGGAAGAAAGGAAACAGTGAGTGAACACGGTAGGAGCCCAGAGTCTGTGAAGAAATCTAAAGTGAACAAGAAAGAACTTTTTGCAAAAAAACGGTCTAAAGTTTACCTTTCTCCAGAGAAGCTTTTCAGTTGCTCTCATTAGGGATGTTAATCTAGCTGCAAGCTCAACCTCGTGCAGTGCCTTTAACACCTACCCACCCTGTGGGTCTGATCAGGCTAGAGCTGCCTGCCTCAACCTGCGCTCTCTAGGCTTGGATGTGCAGCCACAGTTCAGATTCTCTGCTGTGCACACCCACTCCTCCTGTACAACCCTTTCCCTTTCCCTCGTTTCACTCCAGCCACAATGGCTCCTTACTGATTTTTCCAATGCGCTGGGCCAACACTCAACTCAAAGCCTTTGCATCCAGTGTTCTATCTAATATTCTCTCTGACAGTCACTGTCTTGCTCCCTCGTTTCCTTTGCATTAGGGGTTCATTGTCTCCCCCATTTTCAGTCATACCTTCCTCCACCCTAGTCCGATACTTGATACTTCCTATCTGTCCCCATTTTCTGCTTATCATTGATCAGTAGCATTCATCACCATCTGCTATCTTAGTTTTGTGCATCTGTGATGATCCAGCTCTAGTTCTCTGTTTCTGTCTCTCCCTCTCTAATCTCTCAGTGTCCACTTTTCCCAAAACTAAGTACCTTAGGCAAAGCTTCTGTCCATTTTGTTCACTGCTGTATTCTCAGAAACTCAGCCACTCGCGGAGTGAACAAGCAGATGGAAAATTTCTCTCTCTTTCCCTCTCTGCAATCACCTTTCAAATAAATATGTCTGTGTGTATCAATATTGCTTCAGTTATAATTTTGTAAGACTTTGTTTTATGCCTTTGTCAAACCAAGGTTTAAGAATGCTATTTTACTGTATGTTATGGTCTGCAATGATTTTAAAATGGTCATTTTTCCATTCAATTATTATTCATAGCCATTGTGTATATTTCCATTGAATTAAGGTCTTTTGCTTGTTAAACTTATTCAGTGAAGTATAAAGCTTTTTTTTACTGTAATATAAGTTTAAAATATGTTCTCTCAAAAACTGTAAAATGACAGGGAGAACGACGGATGGTGAAAGAGAGTGAGGCAGGGGAGGGAGTTGCAAATCTACATTGAATCTGTTTTAATAACTAATTAAAATTAAATATTTTAAATGCCAATCATATATGAAATCAGAGCAAAATAATATAATCAATTGCCATATATACTCACCCTGTTTCAGCTATTATCTCTACTAACAGTTGCTGTCCTAAAGCCAACTTTGTAAAATGCACAACACTTTTCTTATGAGCAGCATTTGCTTGGCATGTTTTTTGCATCCCTTTACTTTTAACCTACTTTAGTTTTCATATTTAAAATGCACTTTTTCTCATAGAAAGCATCATTGAGTCTTCCTTTTAAAAAATGCATTCTGAAAACCTCTGTTTTTAAAATGAAAAATTCAGACATTTATGATAGATGTAATTAATAATAAGGTTAATTTTACATTTTAGAGATGGAAAGAGAGTTTGCATTTTGTGGTTCATTTCCCCCATGCCTGTTATGGCTAAGACTGAGCAGGCTGAAGCAGGTGGCAGGAGCTGAATCCACGCCTCCCGCGTAGGTGGCAGGAATGTTAATACCTGAGCTGCCTCTCCCTGCCCCCAGACGTGGCAGCAGAGCTGGGTTTTGGGACCACGGCAGCCTGTATGGTTTTCAAGAATTTTAACTGCCGTGGTCCAAAAGCCTACTCCTGGTTAACTTTAAGACTTCCATTTTACTATTTGTTTTCTAATGATATATTTGTTCTGTTTCTTGTTTCCCTTCTCTTTTATATTAGCTGAATTTTTAAATGTCCTACTTAATCCCTATTATGTTAGTTGAATATTTGCAGGCTTCCATTTTATCACCATTCTTAGCTTTGTTTTATTTTTTGGTGTTTTTAACAGGATTCATGATTTTCATCCTTAACAAATTTATTTTCAAATAGTGTTGTACTGCTTTACATGTAACAAAGAACATTACAACCGTACACTTTTATTTTCTTCATGTTCTTTGTGCTGATGTTTTCATATATTTTACATTTATGATTATAAAACTCACAATATATTGTCATTAGCTTTTAGTCAATTATGTTTAAACAAATTTTGAAAAGAGAAAGGATAATTTTATGTTTATCCACATATTTAGCATTTTTGATTTCCATCTGGTATAGATTTCCTCTCTAACCTCAATAACTTCCTTTCATATTTCTTATAATACAATTATTCTGGTGACAATTTTTTTCAACTTCTTTTTCAAAAGTTTTGTTTCATGTTCATTACAGAATATTTTTGTTGGATATAGAATTCTAGCATTATCAAGTTCATTTTATTATAGCCATATTCTTAAGCTTTGTCCCTGTAAACGTGGTGTTCTATTCTCTGGTTGTTTTTAAGATTTTTCTCTTTATGGCTTGTTTTTAAGCAATCTGACTCAGATGTACTTTGGCATCCTGTACTTTAGTGTTTAACTTGTTGTGGAGGGGGTTCCTTGAGCTTCTTGGATGAGGGTGTTATACTTTTTGTCTAAAGTTTAAGTATTTCAGACATTTTTCCAACATATTTTTCTGCATTCCTACCCTCTCTTTCCCTAGAATTCTAGTTTCAAATGTGAAAGTCTGCTTAACATTATCCCACAGTCCACTGAGTTTCTATTATTTTATAGAATTTTTTTCTCCTCTGAGCTTCAATTAGGATAATTTCTCATATTTCCAAGTTCATTGATGTTTTCTTATATAACATCTAATCTACTCTTAAGCCCATTCAATGTATTGTTAATTTTGATATTGCATTTTTCAATACAGAAGTTCTATTGTCTCATTTTTAATTTACCGCCTCTGAATTCATGATTTTCTTCTTTCTCTTAACTCCTTGAATATATTTGAAGGTGCATATTCAAAAAAATCCTTTTCCATGAAGTCCATCATTTCTATAACTTCTCCGCCTTTTTCTAGTTTATGTATTGCTTCTTTGCTGTTTTCTCACGAGCCTAGCAGGTTTCAGAGTTGTATGCTGGACATTAAGAATTTTTGGCTTACATTCAGGGATTTTCTTTTTCTCTGAAATGTCTGAATCTTGCTTGCAAGGACATTGATCCTTGCTTGATCCTTTTGAATTGTCTTAGTAAGCTTGGTGGGATTTTCCTCCGGAGTCTCCACCAACTATCTCTGGCATTCAACAAGGTCTGAATTGAAACCTCTCCATGGTCTGCAGGGGGGAGGGTATCTGTGAGAACATCTTAGCTCAGAGGATCTCAGTAGATCTTTCGCCAGCTTTATGAAACTTTCTTGTATGAATTTTCAGGTGAGTATTAAAAAACAGACAAAAAGGGAACATTTGTGCAGCTGTGCAGATCTGCTCTCTTGGCTCTTGTCCTTGTTTTGTTTGTTTTTAACACAGCTCTCTGCTCTAAGTCTGTTGGGGTCCACAATTCCAGCTGCTCAGCATCCCTAATCTTTCTCAGAAACTGCCTTGCTCTTGGATTTCCTCATGTGCCTTACAAAACAAACAAAAACCAAGTCAAGCATCAGATTTCAAGTGTTTTTGTATCGTCTCTCACCGCCTGGTTCAGTGCCTTAAGGCAAATGTCTCTTGTATTTCTTCTAATTGTTAATAATGGGAAGACAAGCCAGTATCAGTTATTTCAATATATCTAACATTGCAAGTATCCACTTCAACAATTACCTTACTACTATTCATGTCAGTCTTATTTCATTTATATATCTATGCTAATCCCAGTTCTCCTAGATATATTTGAAAACTCAGTCGTGAGTGACTGAAATAGGAGTTCCAAGATTGATTTTGGGCTGCAAGTGCTAGAATGTGCAGTATGTATGAATAACCTTCATCTTGCCTTCAGATCCACAGTTCAGTTTATAATCAATAAAGGTACATTCTGACTTTAAAATATTTGAATTCACACTCAATTTCACTATCAATTACTGTGCAGCAAATTTATTAAACAGACATTTATATGTTTGTGGTCCCAGAAAGCCAAGCACACTGGATCTAAGTTACAGGTTCTTGCACAGCTATTAATTAATGGTTATTTAAATGTTATATTCTTGCTGGTTATTTGTGTAGTTTAATTGGTTGAATAACTGGCAAAAAATTTAAAGAGCTATTAGTTCATCATTTTGACACCTATTCTTGAATATTAACCCAATTAAGGTATTTTATTAGCAAATGTTCACTCCTTAACTATTTTAATTGCCTACAATAAGTGAATTAAACATTTCTATGTGTCAAAATTTCCCAAAGCAGTTTGAAAAGGCTACAAAATACACTATAAATGGTGGCACAAAAACTTTAACACCCTATCCAAAACACTGACTCATTGTAAACACCTTATAAATATGCAGGAGACTTGCATTTTCTTTCAATAGAAGTGACATTGCAGTTCACTTTTCTTTTCACAATCTGAACGGTGATTTTACTAAGGAAACCACTTTCACTTTTGTTTTCTTAGGAAACTCAGGTGGCACTATGTTGTGAGTACGACCTATTTTAGAAGCATAATACCAGCAACTAATGGAAAAACTTTAAAAATCTACAGCATTATTCCACTTAATAGCACAAAACAAGTGGGTAGTGTGGTGTTGTAAAATGGTCATTAGAATTAAGTGACCTAGATTTTTAATCCTAATTGCCAATAACTTGCTCACCTTGACTGGCTTATAGTTCATTCATTGCTATGAATTCATTACAAAAAAATACTGGCAGACCAAATTGATTGCATATCAAGAGAATCAGATACCATGATCATATGGTAACTTTGGGGGAGGGATACAGAGATGATTCAACATATGCAAATCAACAAAGGGAAATGCCATGCAAATGGAAAGAATGATTTTAAAATCACACAATCACCTCACTAGATGGGATCCACAAAACCCTGGTCATTTTAATGTCATGTAGCACTTTTCCATGTTTTCTTCTAATAGTTTTCAAGTTTTTTTCACATCAGCTCTTTAATGCACCTTTTGTGCATTTTGAGAGAAAGGAGTCTTCTGCAGGTGGATGTCCAACTTTCCCAGAATTGCTGGCTTAAACGTGCTATCCTGGGCCCGGCGCGGTGGCCTAGCAGCTAAAGTCCTTGCCTTGATCGTGCTGGGATGACATATGGGCACCAGGCCATTGTTCATTCCTTTTAAAGATTAATTTCCATTGGAAAACAATTTTTTTGTTTAGTTGGAATGTCAGGTGTCACTTGGATTGGTGCTTTGGCTTTGGTTCTAGGGGAGCACAGCAATGGAACCCTGGAGTAATTAATTGCTTCAGTGACAATTGGTATCAGCAGTGTCTATGGGTACCATAGCTCTTTAGTGCACGAAAGTTGCTGGAAGTAGTAGTGTGGTTCTGAAATATAGGTCAACTTACAAAACTGTGAGTCTGTAGTCCTCCAGAAAACTTGTTGTCCATCACAGTAAAATTCCTAGTAGCTGTAGCGCAGAAGGTGCTATGGGACACAAAGGAGCTGTTTCATTGTCCCATTAGGTGAGGCCAAGTAAAGCTGGAGTTTGTCAAGTGCCAATAGCTATGGCCTTCAGACTGTGTGATGTGGATGAGATTTTCCCCAAGTCTTGCTGTGTCTATGTCAGCAAAGTTGTGCCTTCTAGCATTGATAATCCAGGTTGCATCCCTGGGAGATGTTAGGGGGACCTTGTGTAGGGAGGATGGGGTTTATGCTGAAGACTGCACTGATGGGTGTGGATCTGGAGCAGTGGAATGTAGACATGGTCTGCCTTAAGTCCCATGGTTGTGTTCTGATGACTCTGAAGAACATATCACCTTTAATTAGTCTTTGCACTAGAATTACAGGATATAGTGAGCTCCTTATCCAGATCTCACATAGTAAGTGACAGCCATCCCAGAAGTTGAGGACTGGCAGTCACTAATCTGAAGAAATACAGGCAGAGCCCTCTAGTACTCTGGTGTCCATTATATCGTTCATTTGTGAGATAACAATGGCTCACATATTTACTTTCGTTATCTTTTTGTTTTTTGCTTTCTAATTTAGATGGAGCTTATCCTATATCAGAATAAACATATCAAATTTATCCTTTTGGTGTTGGCTCATTTTGTTGAGCATAATGGTCTCCAGTTGGGATCACTTTGTTGTAAATGGTAGAATTTCGGTTTTTACTAGCTGAGTAGTTTTCCATAGAGTAGATGTACCACAGTTTCTTTATGCAGTCCTCTTTCAATGGGCATTTAGGAGTGGCTGTCCCCATCCTTGCCAGCATCAGCTCTTCTTGCCTTTTCTCCATTGGCGACCTTCACTCCCTCCTCTATAGGATGTGTTTTAGACTCGGGTTTTGGCTTTGGAGAAGCAGGTTCCGCAGACAACTTTGAAGGTCCCTGCAGTTATCCTTCACCTTGGCTTTGTCTTATTCAGAATGCCTCCATTCTTTCTCTTGGGCCTGGTGGCAAAAGCAGGAAGTTGGCCTAGGGCCCAGGGAAGCAGGGACCTGGTTTTGGCTTGATCCAAGGGTGGTTCTCACCTTTTCTTCTCTCTAGAAAGCTATTTAATATGTTTTTTAAACATAAAATTAATATATTTTCCAATGCTTTTAAAGTATAAAATTTAGCAAATTTTCAAAGTTCAAAAGTGGTCAAATCCAGACCAAGAATTAAAATATTACCAATAAGTCTGAAGCTTTTTTTATGGCCTTTCTGATCACTGCCAATCTCCCAAGATGATTAATTACACCCTTGACTTCTAATATCACTGACTAGCTTTTTCTGTTTTGGGATTTTTAAACTATTGAATCATACAGATGCATTCATTGTCTGATTTAGCTATGTTTTGTGAGAGTCATCTCATTTGGAAACAAGTAATTTCTTTATTTCTGCCAATGGGTATTTGGATTGTGTCCATTAGGGAGCCATTGGTAACAGAATCTTCATAAATATGTCTGTGGATGAATCAGTACACAATTTTTTTCCCCTCAGTTTATACCAAGGATTGGAATAGATGAGCTCAAATGTTTATACTTCCACCAGCAATCGAAAGACTCTCTTGTTTAAGATTCTTAGCTCCTCCTTTTCATTCTGTTGGGTCTGAAGTGGTTTTCCCAGTTCTTCACATTTTACAGGTGACTAATTAAGTGGGTACTTCATACATTAATTTGCCATGTAGTTATGCTTTTTTTTCACAAACTCCTATGTAATACTTTTATTATTTTTTTCTACTGGATTGTTTATCTTTTCAGTGGATTTTCAGAAATTTGTAATATGTTTATATAACAGTCTTATACATCCATGTACTCTATTTTGTTTCATTCTATGGCTTTCGCTTTCAATGCTTTCTTTCAACAAATAAAGCTTCTAATTTTAATATCGTTAAAGTTAACATTTCTCTTTTGCAGTTAACAACTCATGTCTTAAAAAAACATTGATTTTTATGTTTAGAATATTTAAAAACATTGAATAAAATTTACTTGCAACTAACTGTGTATTTTGAAATGAATGATTTGTTAAAGTTCTAGGAGTGATAGATAATTGTCCATTATTCTCACTGTGGAGATAGAACTACACTGGGACATATATGACAGAACACCAGATTAATGGTTCAATATGAAGGAATTTTAATTTATTTTTTAAGTCCTCCAATATTGGACAATGAAAATGTTCATCTTTTTTCCCCCTTTGTAACTTGTCATAAGATGAAACAGCATGGATGAACACGAAACAATGAATATGGTTTGCAGGAGACAAGATACCCTAGGTTGCTTGGCAATGCCGTCATGTGAGCAAAGAAGAACAAGGGTGTCGCCTGGGATGGCGAGGAATGTTTGAGCTAAGCTGTGCTTCCGTAATGAGCTGTCATGTGCTTTGTGTAATGTGAAATGCAGTTCTTATGTGAAACAGTATGCCAACAGCATAGCAAGAGGCCCAGGGAGGTGACAGCTGCCTACTTTAGGAGAAAGAAACAGCAAAGGAGAAACCTTTTTTAAATTTCTACTCTTAAAATGGTTTTAAGTCATAAGAGGTGCTCATTAGAAATGAGGAAATATTTCTGCATAACAGGAATATAGATTCATTATCCCTATTCCTACCCCCCATAGAGAACTACTTTCTACATTATATAAGTAGATATAAATGTAAATTAGGTAAATGTAGTCCATGCATCATTATTTATGTACAGATTATACACATACAAGGGTATTCCAAAAGAAAGGTTCATTGAAAATGGAATTCAAAGGTAAGTTTGCATTGGTATAAAATTGTGTGAAGTCAATATACACTTTTCTGATAAAAAACATTTTCCCTGAACTTTATGTGCACATACTTGAAGACAGATGGAGACAGATGTAAAAAGACTGCCCTGAGCATGATGCTTGACAACCTGCTCTTTTCAGTTACTCTCCTGGAGCTCCCTTTCCAGGGCAATGTGTTACAGGGGGGTCTGCTGCTCCCCCTCTCCAAACAGGACACCTGCCTTTCCCACTGCGGCTCATCATCCTGCAGATCGGCATTGCAACTGCAAGCCCTGTCTGATACGATTCTTTCTCTTGTCTCTTTGCCCTGTCCTCCCTGGTCTCTAAACGTGACTGTCCTTGTCCCACTTGCTAGCATGTGCATTGCCCCTTGACCTTAAGACTGCTCCAGGACTCTCTATTGTAGGAAAGTCTTCCAGAATCCAGAGTGCAGGCCCAAATACCCTGTGCTATGGCGTTCAGCCCTCTTTTGTTCGTACCCAACCCTGCCTTGTTTGAGAGCTCTTCAAGCTCTTATTTGGCTCACCTTGATTTTCTTTGTGCTTGTACAGTACATATATCAGACACTTGTAAATGTGTTTGGAATAAATTAAAAAAAAAAAAAGACCAGAATTCCAAATATGAATTTCTTTGAGCTTTCAGACTTTCTGTCTTGTCAACAGTTACTACCTTCTGCTTTATATTATGACTGAGTGCTTGTATTATCCTTGTTGTCGCCCCAGTGCTCTCTCGGGCCTGCATGTTTTGTTTTTCCCTGTAGTTTTTAGGTCAGTGTGCTGCACATAATAGACGTTTAATAGACCTTTGCTGAGTTCATGAATAGGTAAATGAAGTTAAAAGCATAATTGGTGAAGCCAAGCTAGCAAAGGAAGCTTTATGGACTAGACCTTAAAATATAGAATTTTCAGATGGAATGAAGTTAATTTGTAATACCTCCTAATACATTGTTCCCAAATACTTAGCCATCTGTAAATAAATGTTGACATTTTAAACCACAACTCTATTTTAAATTTTAAAAGCGAGGCTACTCTTTACCAGGTGTTAGATAGACTTTCCCATACAAAGGCATTCTCTATTACTTTAAAAATAACTGACTATTGAACCACCCAAAGTATATTCCTTCCTCTCCTTTGGAAGCCAAAAGAACAAGAAGGGGCATTTAGGCTAGCAATTGATATGCTCCTGTCACACTTATCAATACCTTGGTTCGATTCCAGGCTCCAGCACCTTGTTTATGTGTGCCTGGAAAGACAGAAGTGATGGCCCCTGTATTTGGGTAACTGCCAGCCACGTGGGAAGCAATAATTGAGTTCCTGACCCCTAGCTTCAGCCCCAGCCCAAGGCAGGTCATTGAAGACATTTAAGGATGGATTAAGTAGCTAGGCGCTCGCTCTCTCTCTCTCTCTCCTCCCTCTCTTTCTGTCTCTCAAATAAACAAAATTTTAAAAAAATCCAAATAGCTTAAGTCTGAAATTTTAAAATAGCAGTTTTCTATATATAACAAAATCTAACTTTTCTAAGTATCCTCTGTTGGGAAGAAGGAACAGCCAGCCATCCTGTAAGGGGTCAAATGTCCTTACAGGAAGAAAGTGCAGCACCACCATCAACAGCAAGTTCACCTGCTTCTTAGGGCCGCTCTCTGAGGAAGCCAACCTGAAGAACCTTTGCTCTTCCCGGAAAGTCTACAGTACAAAAGGGGTTTCTTCATCCGTACTTGATTAGAACAACCTGTAGAGGGCGGGCTTGCACCAAAAGCAATGGAATCTGAACATTACTAAAGGGGAAGTCTTCAATAAAACTATACACTCCCAAGTTCAGGACCAGGTCTATCGTGCTGTGAGCTCTCCGACTCAGTGCCATTAGTCTTGCAATGCTCCAGTATCCTCAGGGCTGCCTATTGTATGAATATATTGTACAAATGAATCCTTTCTGAGATAAAATCGGAATGTTGGAAAAGAACCGGATATTTTTATTTATTTTGAATCTTTTCATTTTAAAGGCAGAATGGTTGTGAAACAGCAGATGCAAACATTCCTAACTGTGCCTTGCCTTCAGTGTGAGGTATAGCGCTGAAGGAATGTGTGCTGGAATCTGAGTGCCTGGAATTTGAACCCTGCCTGTCACATAGCAACTGAATACCGTCAGCTTCGGTAGTTTCGGAGCCCTACGCCCCTGTTAGGAATGGGACTAACAATAGTACCCACATCACAGAGTTGTGAGGGTTACGTAAGTACTTAAAGTAGAAACTCTTTAGAAAATTGAGACACCGCAAGTTCAAATCATACTTTGACAAGTTTCTTGTCTAAATTTCCTCTCTTCCCCAATCAAATAGCTGGAACTATTTCAGGACTACGTAAGTTCCGTTCTTTTTAGTAACTTCACATGACCTAAGATTTATTTCCCTTAATGCAAGCACACATTCAGCTTATCTTTTGTTGTTTCTGTTTGTGATTCATCTGTCTAGCTATCTTCCATCATCATCACCATCATCTCCCTTGATGTGAGATATCAATGAAATACCAGCACCGCCTCAAACACTAAATCCTTGGGGTATCTGACCCTGTATCTGAGCAATAAAGACAAAGAGAAGCGAACCAACCTTTGCTGAATCCACAAACTTTATAAATTCTTGGAAAATCTTTTGCTTGTTTCTTTGCATATCCAAGGGAATTAGACATGAGATAGAAATAAGTCCTTTCTGCTGGGGTTCGCATCTTACAGGTAGATTCGCTCCAACTTTGTAAAATAGAGGCAAATCTCAAGATGTTCAAGCCCTACCACAGGGATGGGGATAGGCACAGGTGTCATTAAGGGCCCATGGAACTCCCTGGCGGGGTTACCTGTGCGGTTCCCTGGTAGGCTGGCAGGTCAGGCAGGTGCAGAATGTACGATCGTCTAGTGGAGCGCCTGCGATCAGCATGGCCGCACAAGTTGAGTCTCAGTTTAAACCGAATGGAAGTTTCAAGATGTCAGCGCAGCAAGGAACAGAGAAGGCGGGCAAACAGAGAGGGCTGGTGGTAGCGGAAAGGCAGAGGAAGGGAAATGTGCACCTTCAGCTAGTGTGTGGGTGGAAAGGTGGGGGGCTGTCAGCACCATCATCGCCAGCATTACCATCATTGTCACCACCCTTAGCGCTCAGTCTCGCCCGGCGACTGCATTCATGGCGGGGATCCCTCTGAGCGCCCCTCATTGAGTGCGCCCCCATTTGGCGCGCGATCCGCCCCGGTGCCCCGCGGCTCCGCCCCACGCGTCCCCCGTCTCCGCCTCGCTGGCCCCACTCCTGGCTCGCACCTCGCCAGTGCCAGCCCTTCCCGCTCTGCCTCCCCAGCTGCATTGGACCCTGCGAGTGCTGGCATCCTCAGCTTTGCCTGGCTCGCGTCTCTGCCTCCCCGTCTCCCTCCTAGACCCTCTAGTCCTGCGCGGCTCGAACCTTCGCACCCGAGCCGGGAAGCTACACGTCCAGCCAGCCGTCTACTAGCGCGGCCGGAGGCCCCTGAAGCGGAGCGGAGAACTTGAGGGCCGTAGGTTGGGGAGGTGCGGCGGGAGTTTCGCCAGCGAGCCTGGAGGTCCGGAGCAGCATGGCTCGGAGAAGCCCTCTCTCTGCTGCTGCTCTCCGGCTTTGGAGCATCCTCCCGTGCCTGCTGGTGCTGCGCGCGGAGACCGGGCAGCCGCGGGAGGAGAGCCTGTACCTGTGGATAGATGCTCACCAGGCCAGAGTGCTCATAGGTAAGCGTCCAGCGCTATCCCCTGCCTGCGCCCTCGCTTTATCCCCTTCAGAAGGCGGGAGGCATGCGTTTGGTATGTTTTCAAACTTAATTCTCAAGGAAGATCACGCCTCCTGTTAATTAGTTATGCGTATTTTCCACCTGAAAGGTCACAAACTTTTTTCCCCAAGAATCCGAACGAACGTTCTGGCCATTCTGTTGATAATCTTTGCAACCTGCGTGTGTGGGCGTTCGCAGCACTTGTTAACTGCAGGTCCATTCCTTTTCCTGGAAGCGTGTGTCCTTCGGCACCATATGCGGAGGAACCTTCATCCCAGGGGCGTTGTTGATACCAAAGGCTGGTGCTTTGTGAGAAGAAATGACCCTACTAACTTCCTTGGTTATCTCTTTGAGTGAGACTTCTGATTTGGATTTGTTCAAGTCCTCTTGGTTTGATAGTTTTGTTATTATTTTTCAAACAGGGTTTGAAGAGGATATCCTGATTGTTTCCGAGGGGAAAATGGCCCCCTTTACACATGATTTCAGAAAAGCACAGCAGAGAATGCCTGCTATTCCTGTCAATATCCACTCCATGAATTTCACCTGGCAAGCTGCTGGCCAGGTAAGTTCTGATAACCAGAAACAGCGAGGAAATAATCCTTTAACATTTCCACTGCCACATAGTCTGGGATATTTAACAATTTTTAGGAGTACCTTTAATGATTGTCAAAGCAAATAAAAGATTCATTCCCATTTGTTTAAGGTTGTCACACATAAAGACTCTCAAAATGTTATGTGCCCAGGCTCACTATTTTGGTAATGTTCAGTATTGTGAGGTTACTAGAAATATACAGACTGTGGACCTCAAACATGAACAACATTGTATTTCAGTGATCCTTGATGTTAAACTTGAGAATAATACATAAAAGATTCTCCCCTCCCCCCCTTAGCATGTACTAACCACTTGCTACATTATTTATACTTCACAATACATTGTATAGTCTACATGTATTTTTTCATATAGCGCATTTTAAAAACTTGGTATGTAAAATGTTACTCATTGGAATCTGAATGCTGTACATTTCTGGCAGCAATTCATAGCCTCAAAGGTGTCCTGTAAGAATGTTGTAAACTGTTACAGCATAGTGACTTTTTAAAATTACCGTTTTAAAAGCTTTATCATGGAAATGGAAAACTGCAATGTGTTTTTTTGAAAAGACATTCATTTTATTCCTTAGCATGTTAGTACTTTTATGTTTTGTACATATTCAGTATTATATTAATGGTTTCTAATTTTGAAAAGAATAGAGGAATAAAGTGCTTATGAGGCTTTAATTTCTGTTAAATTGGACAATTTTCTATAGAGAACAAATGGTAAGTAGTAAATTCTTTTGTTCATTAGGTGGTAAAATGTGTCTACTATGAAAATCATTACAATTATAATTAAAATCATACTTTCAGGGTCTTTCTTATTCTAAAATTGCTTAAATGGCTATTTCAACAAAAATGTGATTCAGAAAACACTTCATAAAAAGTAACTGTTTTAAACTGAGAGACCACTGTGGGCCCCTCTAATTACCTGTTACAGTATGAGCATGGCTCTTTATGGCCGTCTCTCCCCCACCCCCACATCTCCCCAAGTTCCTTCTGTTTCCTTTCTCTCTTCTGACATAGAGAGACACTAGATGCTTCCATTGCTGTATGAGAGAGAGAGAGAGAGAGAGAGAGAGAGAGAGAAAGAGAGAATGAGTTGACATTTTGCACTCAGGAAAGTTTAGAATAGGAAGGTCATCTCATCCAGTGACCCCATTTTGCAGATAGGTCCACTGATCCTGTTAGTGCTCAATAGAAGATTATTCCTTTTTCCTATAATTCCCACTTTATCAATGTTCTATGGATAATTAAATTTGGGATATAGTGAAGTCAGTAATCAGTCAACAAGCAGGCTATCATGGTATCTTTTTCTTTTCACCCCAAACTGACTGCTTCTCAGGTAGACTCACTGTTCATTCTGTATTTTTAGCAAGACATTTTTAGGCTTATAGATTTACAGATACCTAAGAACCTTCAGAAGTTACTTGGAACGGCGTCTCTCTCCGCTAGCTGAGAGGGCTTGCTAACTGTAGAAGAAACACAAAAGGTGCATAACTCTATTATTTCTTTTCTGTTTCCTCTTTTTGCATATAAGTTTGTCTTCTGAATAATTCAATTTTAAGCAAAGGCCTCAATTCCATGTTATAGCCTCTCTTTCTATAGCATAGAGCATATTTGCAAATATGGGCATATTGTTGAATACAAAATGAATTTACAGATCAAGCAATCTCAAGAAGTATGTCTTGTAGAGCATGAGAAAAGACAGTGGAACTGGCATGAAGATGAAATTCCTACAATCTATATAATTTTACTTTTTACCACATGGATTATCCTATGGGCTAGACAATGTTAGCATCTGCTGACTGCCTTGTTCTCTGGGCTCAGTGGTCTCTGCATGGATGTTCACAGGTGAAACCTAGTCTCCGTCTTGGGAGAAAGGGTGGTAAGCAACGAAGATCCACATGTGCACAACCTCAGAATGCCTTCAAATATTACTTAGATATGATTCACTATAATCACCAAAGTTAAGCGACTGTAACTCCATAATATTTGAAATGCATGGACATTTTGAAGATAGGAAAAATAATGGGCTCAATAGAAATTAAGTTTTGAAAGTCATCTATGGCTAAAGCCAAAACACATGAGAATATTTATATGAAACATGAAAAATTCATTCCACCATCTATTTATTTCATCCAAATGATTTCAAATATTGAGATGTTCTGATAATATATAACAAAACATGTAATTATCGATGAAACTTTAAACTTTATATCTAAGCAGTTTTTGGCATCATATGTGTGAAATTAACTTTAGTATTGAAGGCCTAATCAAAGCAGTAAGGTGTTACTGACTTCCAATTACCAAAGCGTTATCTAAAATTATCCCAGGAACCTAAAATGTTCTTAGGATAATTTAAACATTCTTCATATTCTACTTTACATAGCAAATAACAATCACACAGTGAGATTAATTTCCCCTATTTCAAGTTAATGAAACGTTTGTTTTAAATGAAGCAGGAGAAAGAGAGAGAGAGAGAGAATGTTTGCTGTTTTAGTCCCTAGATAGCCATGATGGCCAGGCCAAAGCCAGTAGCTAGTAACTCCATCTACATCTCCCACATGAGTGGCAGTAGCCCAGCTACTTAGAGCGTCACCTCCTGCCTCTTGGTGTCTAGATTGGCGGGAAGCTAAAACCAGGACCTGGAGTCACAAAATGGAGCCCTGGTGCTCTGATAAGGACACGGCCTTCTTCCCCACTAGGCCAAATGCCCACACTGGGTCAAAGCCTGTAAAGGTGTTTTAAATATGTGCAGAATCGTGCATGCTTCTGTGTTGTGGATGTGCATGCCAGCTTCTTGGCAGGGCAGTTTGATTCTGATGGCCGAAAGCATGGTATGGATCCTTTGACTAGGAAATATTACTTCCAGAGATTCATAAGGAAATAATCATGGACAAGAATAACAATTTATGTCTATTGATGTTCCTTGCCATGCAGTTTATAAAAGTAAAAACATGAACACAACCTGGAGGTTCAGTGATCCTGGAATAATAAGAGTAATGAGGATAGTGAAGATATTTATGTGCGGTCACAGATGATAAATCAAGTAGTCTACAACATAGTGTGTTCCATTTGATGATAACTACAAAATAATTGGCAGACGTAAAAAATTGGCACGATCAACCACCGATCCTCCAAGATGTAGACAATTATTATTTTGTCATCTATTACATTTTGGTTCTTTCATAATAAATGTGTATTAACTTGCACTCTTAGAAATGATATTAGATGTGTGTTTGAAAATGAGTTTAGAAGTGTGTGGTGTTCTGTTGTTAGAAAACCTTGTTATTGGTATTATTTTAACACTACAGATCACTCAACAAGATGCTGAAATAAATGGCCTCCTGAGTTACCATAAGTACAGAGACCAGCAAATTTAGTTGTGCTTCTTTGTTCCTTACAAATTCCTTTGAAAGGCCCCAAAACTCTGCATAAAAAGATGTTGCCCGAAACTGTTCTATCTGAATTTTTTCTCTCTTTAAAACTTTTATTTTCCATGAATGACTTTGCCTCCATTTTATCTGGCAAGGCAAAATGATACACATTTTCTTTCATACGTCTTCTCAAGACTTTTAAATGACAAGCATTTCTATCAGAGGGTTAGGCTTAAAGCAATTATTAGTAACAAAGGGGAAAATGTCCTTCATGCTTTTGTATAACTTTTAATAGTTGATATTTTTCCAGCAAAGCATGCTTTATCCTTTTATCTAAACTTGAGACAGGGCCCATAAACAACCATTTTTGAGCTTCTAAATTAGGCTCTAATTGAACATTTTATTTGGAAAATAATCCTTTCTAAAGCTAATGATTTTCAAGTAAAAATTTAATGAAAATTTTTGTTACATAAGTCTGAATTTTTAACATTAGGGCACTGCTGCAAATTTCCATATTAATCAATTTAGTATGCATCCAAAACATTTTTTTATGTAGCTGTTCAAAAAACAGAAAGTAAGTCATCATTCATCACACAGACTTGATTTAGACGATAGTATGTTCTACCACCTGCATATATTACAGTGCTATGGTTCCTGTGTTTCATTAATAGACTGTCTTTTTACATTGCATTTTTGTTTTAGTCGTAGTAATAGGTTTAATCTGAGCTATCTGTTCAAGTTTCTTGAATTTTTGTGACCCAGATTTCTGAGATGGGTGGCAATGGTGTAGGAGAATTTGGTTTCTATGGAATAGAAATTAACTGGGTAAAGATAACGAAACAGCATTTACTTCAAATTCACCACTCGGATTACTAAGCAAGCTCTAGACAGTTAAACCAAGCAGTTCTAGGTCTCAGACCATGTGAGGTGTGCACAACTCTTACACCCACTGACAGTGGGGTAGCTTCATTTTCCTCAATCTTAAGATGTTCAAGAACAAAAATTTGGAGTGTTCCCGTAGCAATAGAAATGGAAGAGGAAAATTTTGTTTGCTACTCTGGGACTGCAGAAGGTCTTTAGTCTGAGAATTTCCATGAAATTCATGGAAAGTGTATATTATGAAATAATGCATGAGCTTCAGAACTTTGCTTGGCTAGTGGTGCTTTTGTGAATGGTTCCAATCAGTACCACCCAAATTCAGCTTTAAAGTGAGGAATACACCCTGGGAAAGATGGGAAATCAAAAGCAGGCCATTTCTCTAACAAGTGACTCACACTTTTCCAATTTTTAAAGAACAGAATCATTCTACTGACATGTTTCTGTAAAATCCACTGGCTAATCCTATTACATCATTAAAATGCCCCCTAATGTTCCAGATAGCTCGTTTTTCTCAATGCAGCATTTGATATGATGTAACGTTGGTCCTATTAAACTTGGCTGTACTTTGTGGTCTCAAGTTTCTCAGTGAACTGGATGAGCTAGAGAGACGTGTATTAAAATATTCTTTCCCTTCCCTTCTCTGACAAAAATCTAAGGAAAACAATATTAGGCAGCTTTTAATTCAAGTACTTCCCTTCATCTTCAAAGGACCTGCCCAACACCCTTAAACACTTCTTTTGACCCCTGATGTTATGGTAACGTTTATTATTATTGCTCGAATCTCTGGGAGTGTAGTGTGCACAAATCCTCCTAGTGGAGTTATGATTGTTTTGGTCGTTACAGCCCAAGTGACATTCTTCCTTTGCACTCCTGGAGTTGGCTGTCATACCTTAGCAGTGGTTTTATGTCACCAAATAGAGGAAGTGCTTCACTTTCTGACCGCTGGTCCTTGGTTTCCAAGTGGGAATGTGAATATGTTTACATATTCTGGGCATGAATTTTTAAGGGAGTTGCACCTATCAAAAGCACAGCTTTAAACTTTTAAGGTTCAGATTCCAGTATGCCATGGTGTTTTGCATTGTGGTGGTGTGGATCAAAGAGGAATTCTGCAGAGAGCCCAATTGTTTAGCAAAGCAGGCATGTGCCAGCCATCTGTTGGATCTGCTGATAGAAAACAGCAGCAAGTTTCTCAAACTTTTGCCAGAAGAAAAATTGGGAGGGGGGAGGTGTAGGGAGGAGGGTGCTTTATTGCTTAAGGGAGATGAGTTACAAGGTACCTTGTAAGCCACATCTGGTCTCTAGTGACTTACATGGCATGACTGTAAACTCTGCTGTCTTCGTTCCACGTGGTGGACAAGCACGTAAACAAGCCTCTCCCGGGTGTCCTTGCTGTTTATTCCTGAACTTAAATTGTTACATAAATAAAAGTCTTTTAAAGTGTGGTGAAGCACCAAGATAGGAGGGTCAATAAGCCATTTTATTTCAGATGAAATTCATTTCACTTAATTGTTCTCGATAAATAAGACAGGTAGTGTGAGGAGGAAATCTGAGGAATTAAGTCTATTGAAAATGCCCTTCATCCTGTTTGCAGCTCTTAGAAGGAGTCCTTGTCAGAATAGGGCTTCCTGTGTTGAAGCAGTTCAGCCGATCTGCTGCAGTCACACAGGAGTAACGCAGTTACAAGCCTGTGGATTTTTAGGTGAGGTTTGTTCACCCATGCCATCTCTCCCTCTGGCATCAACTAACAGAGAAGCGCAGGCCATAAAGAGAGGAATAAATACAGTTCCTGCCCTCAGGAGGCTTGTCATCTAGCATATAAATATTCCTCACCCTCATCCAAATGAGGTGCGAATGGACAGGACTGGGAGCAGGCACTTTGTACAGTGGCTTAGATGCCACTTGGGAAGTCGTCATTTCTTGTTGGAGTGCCTGGTTCCAAGTGCTGGCTCTGATCTCCAGTCCAGCTTTTCTGCTGATGCATGCCATGGGCTGGTTTAAGTACCTGGGTCCCAGCCATGGGAGAGCAGGACTGAGATCCTGGCTCCCAGCTCCTGCTTGGTTCAGCCTGCTGTTGGGGGAGTCTGGAAAATGAATTTGCAGCTGAAAAATCTATGTCTCTGTCTCTCTTCTTTTCAAATAAATATGAGTTAAAAAAAACAAACAGGGTTGAGTGTGTAAAAGAAGAGAGGGGTTTTTTTCTTTTTGTTGTTGTTTGTGTGTGTGTGCTGAGAGAGGAATAGGTCCTGGAACCATTCACTGAGTTCATAAGAGGGTGAGGTGTGAATTAATTCTCAAAGGATTGAGTTAGGCCCTCAGGGAAGAAAAATATCTTCTACATGGAGAGCCCGTGACATTCAAATGCATGGGAGTCTTAAAACGGAAGGAATTTTCTAGATGATCGGGATGGGTGGCAGCTGAGCCGAGAGGTGAAGGAACAAATCAGGGAGATTTCTCTCTTCTCCGACTTGGAGGGAACGGGCTCAGTGTCCAGTAAGGTCGCTTCAGGAATGCATTGAGTAAATTTCGATAACTTTTGGGCTGATGGTGGCTTTTCCACAGCCATTACTTAGCTCTTTTTCTTAACTAAACCTCTGCGAGCGTTTGTAATGATTAGTCTCAGCTCCAGGTTGATTTGTGTGTATGATGAAAACTTTGAAAAATAGCTTTTCGTGGGTGTATAGAACTAAAAAAAAAAATACTTTCTAATGGAGTCTAGAACTTTCAGTATAACATGAAAGGGAGTTACATCAGACAATGTTAATTCAAAAAAGGATTGACTTAGCCTCTATTCTCAACTCCTATACTATGTTATGATTCTCAAGAAAATTATAGGGGCCAGCGCAGTGGCTCAACAGGTTAATCCTCCACGTGTTTGATTGCATTTGGGTTTAATTCTTTGAATCTCCTGCTTAATGTAAGCTTATGAGAGCAGTATCTCCAAGTCTTGGAACATGCCCCTCATTTGATATAAAACAGAAAGAAAAGGGCCTGGTGCAATAGCCTAGTAGCTAAAGTCCTTGCCTTGTTCACGCACACATGCACATCCCATATGGACATCGGTTCTAATCCCGGCAGCCCCACTTCCCATCCAGCTCCCTGCTTGTGGCCTGGGAAAGCAGTCGAGGACAGCCCAAAGCCTTGGGACCCTGACCCACATAAGCTCCTAGTTCCTGGCTTCGGACTGGATCAGCTTAGCTCTGGCCATTGCAGCCAGTTGGGGAGTGAATCAACAGATAGATCTTCCTCTCTGTCTCTCCTCCTCTCTCTATATCTGATTTCCAATAAAAATAAGTAAATCTTAAAAAAAAGTAAAGCAGCTGATGCATGAAAGGAGTGAAGCACACTGAGGGGCTGGGATTTAAATGCAGGCAGTTAGGATCCAGAGCCCTTGCCTTTCTAAGTGCTGAACTGAGGTAGAAACACAGAGAAAGGTTTGGACTGAGCACAGAGGCTTCACCGAGGAAGGGTAGAACAGTAAAGCCGGGATGGGAAGGCTGCTTACGAAGTAGTTGAATCAGCTGAGACAAGAATAAGCACAGAGGTTATGGGGTTGTATGGGAACATCAATGGGAGCAGTGATGATGCCGGCTGTATACAAGGGAACATACTGGGGGCTGCGCATCGGGGAAGATGAGAACTTGAGACCCAACATTTGTCAAGGCCACATGGAGAAACATCAGTTCCCATGTTAAGGATCACTTAACATGTTTGGGCTCTAGTGCTTCCATCCCTATGAAAAGCAGGTTGAATTTCCTCTAAACTCCTTCCAAATTTTTTAAAAATCATGATTCTTCTCTGAAGTAAAATATCTCCCATCACTTAACATTAGCATCTTTGTTCAAAATTCAGTATCTGTCTCTAGACTTTTAAAACTCAAGGCTCTGCTGGTTAGGATCCTAGCAAGGCCCTGTGGTTTGGATATTCATTTGGATGTTGAATGTCCCCCTAAGGCCAGCGGGTTAAGGGTATGGTCCCCAGATATTTGCAGTAATGGTACTAGATGGAGGAAGCTTAATCCAGACACAGTGCTTGAAGGTGGAGCATGCAAGTGGGGTGTATGTGACGGCTCTGTAGAGACAAACAGGTGCTCAGGCTCTAGGCTGTCAGGTGCTGCTCTGGGCTGTCTCAGAATGTTCCCCTTAAGAACACTGTTACCAGAGGCCGACCCAATGGGGCCACACGGTCTTGGGCTGTGAATTTTCTAGACCATGAGGTTTGAAATAAAACTCTTTTGTTTCTACATAGCTTGTTTCAGATATTTCACTATGGCAATGAAAAGTTGTCTGATACAGATACAAAGACTCTTTAGCCCAAATTGTCTGGTTGGTTGCTGATCTTGAAACCACTCACATCAGAATCCTCCTTCAGTTCTCCTATGTTGGTAATCATAGTCAGTACTTAATGGTGCATACCTAGACTAGCCAATGTTCTAAGCACCTTATAGAATCTTCATAACAACCCTGATGCCAGTACTATTATTATCTGCCATTTATAGGTAAGAAAACTCAGACATTAAGGAGTTAATTTCCTTGCCCAGGACCACACAGGTAAGAACAAGTAGGCACACATTTTTTCTGCCTTGGAAATCTTCCTCAGATCTGCACTGATAAGTTTTGGAATATCTTTTCATTTCTAAGAAGAATAACTCTTAGAATATTTCCTCATTGCAAAAAAAAAAAAAAGAAAATTTATCAATGCTTAGTACATGCTAGATCCTGAAAATACAGTTTTTCATGTAGGAAGTCACCAGCTGGGGGAGAAAATTATAATAATAGGGTAATCATAACAGTGAAAGGTTCTATGGCCAATCTGGAGAAGGCTTTTTGTTGTACGTAGGAATCTGACCAGAGCAACTAAAAGGAGCTGAAGTCTAGCTCCCACATTGCTTTCCTAAATCTTATGCCCTGGCACAGAGCCACCTGTATCCAAAGGGGCACATCTACCTACTTTTCACAGAGTTATAGACACTATCTGTAGCTTTATAACTGTCCTAAGAAAAGTGTTACAAGGGCATAAAGTCTGAATATTTTTCCATTGTCTAGGTAAATGTACAATTCTTAAATGCTGGAAAATACATCACCCAGGTTTTGAAAATTCTTAGTCGTCAGAGAGCAGCCAAGATATAACTCATAAGAGGGAGACAGAATTGAGAATTATTGATATAGTTGGACAGTAAAACTTACTTACAACCAATGGCCTATGGAACAGAATCAAGAAATATGTATCTAAAAACATATATTTTGGAAACATTACACCTTCTATGTTCCACAGTTGACTTCGTCTTACAGCCAATGTCTGGAAGTTGATCATGTTTGTAAGAGGCATGATTCTGGTGACAGATGGTAGGAGCTGAGGATGAGGTTCAGTTAGGAAATTATTTCAGACACCATGAAAGGTGTGGAGGACTCAAGGCATAAGGCAGACACTGGGGAAAGAGAGAGGGAAGGAGGGAGAGGGGGATGGCAAGGGAGAGAGAGAGAGAGAGAGACATTTAGTCTAGGAGTGTTAATTACTCTGAGTAATTGACAAGGCATATTGAATATAGGTATTAATACAAATGAGTGAATAGAGCATGACTTGTGAGACAGCTGGGTAGTAGCCTTAAAAAGTTTAGAAGCCAGAGCAAAATAGTTTGTGGTGCAAAGGCAATAATGTCTATTTGGAAATTGCTGGATGCATATTTTCCACTGAGCATTGAAATTGCAAAGTCTGGTAGACAGCTGAAGCACTGTGATTCAGGAGCTAACACATGAAGCAGGGAACAGAAACACCAATTCTGAAGATTGGGAGTCCTTCTTTTCAACTTCCGTCACTCCCTCCTTTTGATCGCAACAAATATTGGTTGAGGGTCTACTTAATGCCAAAACTTGTGCTGCCTTCTAAAAGTACAAATTTAAATTGGATGGGAAAGGGATCTCACAGAGTCCTCTAAGAGATCTCAATCTAGTGTGGAAACAGTTAGGACTCAAGTGAGTGACTGTGGTTGTGATATGAACAAGATGCTATGGAAATGACAAAGGGGGAGCATTATTTCTGCTGGAAGAATGAATTATCTGAATAGCGTTCTAGGTGTGCTTCACAATGCACCCTAAGGCCTGTGAGCTAAGATATGCACTTTCATTCCTCTTGACGTCATGGCCTTTACGACTTAAGTCTCATGACGCTTGTCTTCTGCTTGCCATTTATTTTTTTGGAGATGAATATGGCTGAAGTCATGGCATGATTAGGTAATATAGCAAGTCAGCTTTCCCCAAGGAAAAATATAGAACTACTCTTGAGGAAATTGGCTTGTGGAAACTGACTGACTGGCCTGAACAAACTGGAAGTATAGCTTGTGGCAAGGGCTATTTCAGTAGCAGTCATGGATACGCCCTGGGGAGGGAGGATTCCCATTAGGAGGCAAGTTCATAAAGAACGTCTCCTGCTCAAAGCAATAATCAGATGGAATCCCAAGCATCTTATAGAATTTATCTCATATTTGGCTTTTAGTACTTAGTGAAGTTATTTGCTTCCTACCAGTTGGAAGTTCAATTAGTATTTCTATTCCTGTAGAACTTGATTAGGATTTGAGGTTATAGTTCTATTACTGTCACTTACAGCAACAGCCAGCAGATGGCAATCCGAAAGTTACATGTTTGTGGAAGTTTTACTATCTTTTTCAGGGCTGCAAGTGTCCTCTAGCAGAGACCCATTTGTGGAATATTGTGCTATTTTTTGTCACTCATGTCACTACACCATTAAAATATTCAATAAGCTAAAAAGTACTTTCTCAATTCGGTGCCACTGATCACATTAAAACTCCTTATGTTTGAGAGAATATCCTTACTAAAAAAAGTGAGTGATTTAACACGTATTATATGGATATCTCACTTTAAATGGTTGCTCTCATTCTCTTTCCACATTTATCCCAGTTCTTCTTTGTCTTCTCTTATTGTATACTAAATGTTGTTATTCATGTTTGAGAGAGAGAGAAGACAGGATCCTCCCATCATTTGGTTCATTTCCAAAATGCCCTCATGTGGCCCGGGCTGAGGCCAGACTCGGGAGACATGAGCATGATCCAGGTCTTCTATGCGGGTGACACGAGCTATCACTGCTGCCTCCAGTCAGCAGCTGGAACCAGGGAGTGAGTCCAGATCCTCTGCTGTGGAACATTCACACCTAATGGCTGGTCAAATACATATCTCTCAATTTCTGAAATGCTCTAGATCTTTCTTTTTGGAGAAATGACTTATTCTCTAACTTGTGACACAGTAACATTTGTCATATTCCTCTCTAGAAAGTTAATGGCAATGGGAAATAAAATACCTTATGACAGGGCACTCCTTTAGGCAAATTTTAACACTATTTTCAATTGTGCTAATCATAGAATTGTGCTAATCATATTGTGTGTGAACCAAAATCTGCATTTCCAGTATTGCCTGAATATCCTTAAACTAAACTCTGCCAGGCTTACATTTGCACACCCCGCCTTGCTGATTTGTCCTCTCTCCTGTTCAAGTATTGCCCCTGGCTCATGTGCTCCTGATCCCTACCTAGCCAAGACAGCTAGGTCTGTGGACCATCCCAGATGACATAGCCTGATTTGTGTTGTTGCAATGGTGTCATGGGGACAAGGCTGCTTGTTCAGGACCACATTCAACATTCCTGTACTCTTTATGCATTCAAAGAGCCAGGCTGAAATGCTTTTTCCATAGACTGTAGGGCCTCAAAGTAGCTTGTGCAAAAATAGGGGAGTCTACTTCTTCAGATTGGCATTGAACTTTGTTACTTGGTACCTAAACAATGTGCCTTAGGACTCTGACCACAACTGGAGATAGCAATATCAAATTCAAGAGCAGATTTCCATATGGAGTCAGGTCTAGTCCTTAAACAATGCCCTAGAATTTTTCAGTACAAATGTGCACCTCCTCTCCTCCTGCCTTATTTCCCAGGAGGCTGTATAGACAAACTTCCTAATATCAGGTACCATGTATTCCATGCATGTCAAAGGGTGTCAAAGACCACCAAAGACAGGGCTGAATCACAAATGCCAAGTAAGTTCTCTTTCTGTGTGTTCTAGAGCCAGCAGGAAAGTGTTTGAACCCTTTTTAACCAGAATTTAAGGCCAGTTCCCATTTCCTTTCTCCATACCAAACTTGCCTGTTTTTTTTTTTTCCAGCTAAAACACACAGTTGTCCATTTCTTTAGTCTTGATACCTGCATACTTCTCAAAAGTATAAAATTGCTATAGGTGATATTTGCTGACATTTTTCCCTTATAGTCACATGAGCAAAGAGTTCATTGCTGGAAGCAGAAATGAAAGAATTTGGAAACCATCTTCTGGTCAATAAGCTTTGTGAAACAACCTAAAGAGGGAGGAATGGGGACAGAACAAGGAGAAAGAGATGGGAGAGATAGAGGAAACTAGCTAACACTAAGTACTTTTGGAGTGCTAACTATTGTGCTCATCATTTTTCATGATCATCTAATTTAATTCTAACAAAAACTATGGGATAAGAATGACCTCTATTGTGATTTGATCAAAATGGAATCTGAGCTACAAAAAAAATAACTTTCCCAAGTTCACACAGCTACTGTGAAAAGGTAGTGGAGTCAAGACTTATTCTCAGGCTGTGACCAACTTCAGAGTCCAGGATGAAATTGCAACTTGAACCCTATGAAATCAAAATTTTCCTGAGCATTCACCTTTGTTATTTAGACATTTTATTGCATATATATGAATGGTAGCGTGCTATGTGCTTTTCAGATGTATGTTTTAAAGGCCAAGAAGAGTACATTTTTAAGAAAGTTAAAATAGCATGGCTATTAGTTTGGTGTGCCAGAAAGAGTAAGTCAAAATAGTCAAAATTTCATACTGTTTCTGTGAACTGATATTTATTGGGAATTTACTGTGTGGCATCAACTCTACTGAATTTTATGTGGATTATCTCATTTAATACCTGAACCAGTTCTATGCACCAAACGCACTATTTTTATCTCCTTTAAACAAATGATTGAGGAGGCACAGAGAGATTAAGAGACTTCCCCCAGGTTCACCTCTTGGTCACATGCAAAATCTAGGTTTGAATCCTTGCAGTCCAATGCTAAGCCTTTAGTTTACCCAAGCATATTTGAAAAAGTTCATGTAGCGGCTGGCATAGTGGAAATATCCACTGCCTGTGACACTGGCATCCCATAGGGGTAGCTGTACAAGTCCCAGCTGCTCCACTTCTGATCCAGCTTCCTGCTTATGGCCTGGGAAGAACAGTATAAAATAGCCCAAGTCCTTGGACCCCTACTCCTCCATGGGAGATCCGGAAAAAACTCCTGGCCCTTGCCTCAGCCTGGCCTAGTCTTCGTCATTAAGCCTCTGGGCTGTGAACTAGTGAACAGAATTTCTCTTTCACTCTACCTTACCTTCTTTCTCTGCAACTCAGTCTTTCAAATTATACTTATAAACACCTTTTTTAAAAAAGTTCATGGAAAGTGTCTATTATAAAAGAATATATGCATAGGTTTCAATTTTTTGTATTAAAATAAAAATTTTTAATTCTATTTCCACAAAGTAGAATTGTATCTCTATATTATGTCAGAATAGGTCAACTTATCCTTCCAAATTAATTACTTTCTTATTATTGAACATTACAGTTAGTGGTGCATAAGCCTGCGACTGCAAAGTAAATTGAAAGCATGCTATTATAAAAATTAAAGGAAAAAATGAAGGAAGGGGGAGATTGAGGAAGCAACAAAGGAAGTACAGTATGCATCTTAATATATCTATTAAATATATGAAATTTGTTCTCTTTATATCAGTATATTTTTAAAATATTTATTTTATTTGGAAGAGTTACACAGAAAGAGGGAGAGGCAGAAAGATCTTTCATCAGCTGGTTCACTCCCCAAATGGCTGCAATAGTCAGAGCTGGACCAGTCTGAGGCTGGGAGCGAGGAGCTTCTCCTGGGTCTCCCACGAAGGTGCAGGGGATCAAGGACTAGGGCTATCCCCTGTTGCTTTCCCAGGCCATTAACAGGGAGCCGGATCAGAAGTAGAGCAGCAAGGACTAAAACTGGCACCCAAATGGGATGCCAGCACTACAGGTGGAAGATTAGACAGCTATGCCAAAGCAGCATAACTTTTTTTAAAGTAAAAATTCATGATATTTTTTTTAAAAGGGCAATTTTAACTTTTGGAGACTCTTACCTCACACACACACACAAATGTTATATCATTTGCGTTAAGATGTACTTCAACAGCCAGTATTCCTAGAATTAGTGTAGAATCTGCTTGGCTCCTGGCTGGCTGAATATCTTTGATTCCCAAAGTTAGAGCATTACATTTATCTGGCTTCCAGGACATCTGTAGGATTGAATCCAGACAGCTATCATTGCATGCCTTACGTTGTCTGTTTTTGGAGAGAACGTTTACACTTAAACTGCGGGAGAATGTGTATAGCTCTCTTGAACTGAGGTAAAAGGTTCTGGCATCCTGCTAATAGTAACAACAGCCTTCACTTATAACGTTCTCTGATATTATTAAATACTTTTTCTCTCCCAATAGCTAAGAAAAGCATGTATCTGTGAAACTTTAGATAAGCAAACATGAAGAATAACATATCAGTTTTAGTAAGCGGCCTTTAGCCAAAAGTTAAATAACTCAAAACTGATCTTTAATACTTATGGATTTTTCTAACTTGCACAAAACATTTGTGGATTTGTGTGGTTTTGATTTTTACAGAAGTGCTTATACCTTTCAATAAAAATGAATAAAGGCCTTTTCAGCGAATATTACTCAAATTAAAGGAAAACATTTTTTTCCACTGGAAAGTAATAATTGTCATTACATTACACAGGAAAGATAAAAATATGTTCATCTGTTTGTACTTGATGTTTTGGTTATCTTTTCTGTTACTCCCTTGAAAAATTCTACATCACCCAGGTTTTTCTAAGATGATATTTATTAGATTATAGAAAATTGTCTTCCCATTATAAAACACTGCTAGTTAAAGGAAAGTGATTGAATGTACTCTCCAAGTGGGGGGATGAGCCAGGACTGGGGCAAGGCAAGGAAGGTACCCAGGATACTTCTGGGAATCCAAGAATGAGTGCCTCTGGCAGCAGCCTGGGGCACCTCATCCTAGTTCATGGCCTGTACATACTGGCAAGAACATTGTGCATGATAGTCACCCTTATGTGTTATCTTGACTAGGACATGAAGTGGATAGAGACAAGCAGATTGGCCATTTTAAATGAATAGACCAAGTAAAAGTGAGTGGGTCTCCTCACATCAGCTGGCCTGAATATGCATCCTTATGAGCAGAGAACGTCTTTCTCTCTTCAAATGGAAACAGCCACTCCTGGGCCTTGACTCTGCTAGTGCAGACCACTACACCCCACGCTCTCTGGGCTCTCCAACTTTTGAACTGCAGAACTTAGGACATGTTGATCTCCATAATCAGATGATTCCATTCCTTGTAATAAAACTCTTCATACATGGGGAATACATGCAAAAGTTAGTGGGAAATGGAATTACATTTTTAGTGCAAAAATTTTTGAAATTTGTTCCTAGTTTTTTCCTAATGCTTGTGTTTCAGAAATTTTTGAAGACTCTTCCATACATGTGGATTTCCAAGAACATTTTTTGCACCAAATTCAACTTACTTTTTAACTTCCTTTTCTAGGAATTTTTCAAGGATTCTTGGATCTTCTCTTGGTTTTGTCTCTCTAGAGAACCTTGATGGATATACCATGTTTTCTGTCTTCACTACTTCACAGCGAGTAAAATTATTGTCCAAGAGAGGCATATGGCAACACAAGCAAAATTTTCGATCAACTCAAGCTCTTGGGGGCCTCGGTTTCTTCCAGTAGTAAGGGGGAATTATTCGTTTATTTTTTAAATGGCAGCAAAATACAGTTGCATAATGTGTACAAAGTACTTTACATCCAGAAGACACTGAAAAAGAGTTTTTCCTTCCCTTTGTCTTAATGAGCTATTAGTGCCAGATGGGAGTCACTGGGCCAGAGAAAGACAGCCAGCCAGATCCCAAGCAGGGGAGTGTGCTGGCAAGATGCCCAAATTCCTCCGTAAGTGAATGGTGTCCCATCCACTGAACTCACAGTGTCACACTGAGCTGGCCTCAGGAGATCTGGCTTCCAGCCCAGCTCCCACACCAGCTATCTGGGATCTCAGACACATTTTGTTTTATGTCTCATCTGAAAATGAGGGGGTTTCTTTCCATTCTAAACTTCCTATGATTTATTATGATCATTTTTGCATTGTTGTTAGCTTTGTGTTTCAATTCAAATCACAGAAAGAAAAACAGCTTGGATGACATGGTGACTTGTAACAAACATTTTTAAAAACTTAGAGAAGAATTCACTTTTTCAAAATACTGTTTGCCTGAATAATATTAATGAAGTGGATTAAATTCTATTTCAGGCAATTTTTATCTGGTTTTTTCATATGTCAAGTAATTGGAACACATTATGCAAATGCATTTGGCTGAACCTACAAAAAATAAATTAATGATTTCACCCCTTAGTACTAGAAGAAAGTGAGGCCCTGAAGAGTTTAAATTGACCAAAGTGTTGTTTGTGTTGCCTTTTGCCTGACTTGGAGAACAGTTTTGCTCACTGCTAAATAGAAAGCGTCTTATACCAGAGCATCCAATTCATACACTGGCGTTAAGAGATTCAACTCTGACGCCCAGAGACAGAATAGCTCTACAGTATCCCTAAGGTTTACATTCTAGGGTATTTTCCTTATGGTAGCCCCCTTCTAGATACGCATGACATTTATTCTTGGCTTGACTCTTTATTGAGAACTGAGAGATCAACTCAAGAGTTTTGTCTCTCTGGTACAAATTGTATCTGTATTATAAATTATACATTACTGGTTGTCTCCATAGAATTATAGTTTGTGAAACCCGTTACTCACTCAAGAATGTGAACTGGATTTCATCAGAATTTCCAATACTTAATTCCCGGGGTATAATCTTTTAAAATGAATTTTGACAGAATTTTATTTTAAGTTCATTACTTTTTTTCCAGTGTAAACTAGTTCACCCTAAAGGAGACAGAATAATGGGAACGGGGAAGTCATACATGATTATTCTACCTAAGAAAATATGAATATTTCTCACTAATGTTTTTATATTAAAATGACTGATAGTGTAATATTTGTTTACTAATTTTTTAAAGAATGGTAGAACAATTTCTTGTGTTATTGCATACCTGTAAATGAATCATTTCAATGACTAGGCATTGCTCTTCGGCTTATTTACACATTCCCCTTTCACATTGTGTCTAACTTTTCACTATTAAAACTCATAATGCAGAGAGAAACTTGCTACATAAACTTTTTCCACGTGAGAATTACTTCCTTAGAACTGAGTTTCAGAAGTGGAATTTTTAGTTAAAGCATCAAGTCATTTCATAGATTCTTGACACATCCATCACTGCTGAATGGCTTGCAATGTCTATTCCATACCAACAGCAGAGTTGTGTAAATTGTGCAAGAAGAAAGTCATCTTTAGTAGTAGTTTGTGGCTTTTAAAAAAATTCTCATATGGGGTCCGGTGCGGTGGCCTAGCGGCTTAAATCCTCGCATTGAACGCTCTGGGATCCCTTATGGGCACAGGTTCTAATCCCGGCTACTCCACTTCCTATCCAGCTCTTTGCTTGTGGCCTGGGAAAGCAGTAGAAGATGGCCCAAAGCCTTGGGACCCTGCAACTCGCTTGGGAGATCTGGGAAAAGCTCCTGGCTCCTGGCTTTGGATTGGCACAGCACCAGCTACTGCGGCCACTTGGGGAGTGAATCATTGGACGGAAGATCTTCCTCTCTGTCTCTCCTCCTCTCTGTATATCTGACTTTGCGATAAAAATCAAATAAATCTTTTTAAAAAAATTCTCATATGAACCTTCCCAGGTGGTATTCTTGGTTCCAAATTTTTTCCGAAATTTTTGTTTAGTTATGACACGTTCATCTCAGTGGGAATTTCAACTGCAGGGGGCAGTGAGGGGTTAGTAAGTAGTAGGTGAGACATTCTTTTTTTATTTCCCCCGTATGGGACTGTCCAGGTCCTTCAGGGTAAGAAGTTTTGCACAGGGATAATTAGTTGTGAACACAGGACTCATAAGATAGCACATTACAAATTATACTTCTAGAATACAATCACAAAAAAGTTGAAATCTGTAGAATTCTACAGGATAAAATAGATCATTGCTTTTGAACATAGCCAAGAGGCGTATTTTCTACTAATTTCAAGTGAATATGAGTAAAGATTTATGAGTCTGTATATTTACATATATATGTAATATATATACATACACACATATAAATATACACATATATGTAACATATATGTAGGTGCATTTTATCCATAAATGCCAGGAAATGACAGTGACTGGAAAATTTGTTTTGTACATATAGCCTTTAAAGTCTTGATTATGCTTCCAACACATAACGATATTATTTCCACAATTTTCACCAGCAAGGCAGACTGGAATCAGCAAGCCAATCAGCATCAAGATGCAGAGTTATTGTCCTCAGCTCAGGAATATAAATAGCCATTTATAAGAGGAATGACGGTGGGGGTTTTCGTTTGTTTTCTTGCTACCTTTCATCAAAATGAGGAAACTCAAAGTAAATACATAGTTTTAACCGTATTCATTAAAAAAATTCAAATTGTCCGATGAGGGCTTTCGGAGCTGTACAAGGTGCTTGAAAATAATCCTGGTAAGTAGAACACAAAGGCAAAAATTATTTGGGTGTCAAAATAATTGAAATTCATGAATACTATAGGAAGGAGAGGAGAGGGAGTCTTTAGACGAAGTACTCAGGCAGCTGGAGCACCGTTTCACTTGAAACAGCAGCCTTGTCATCCTAGTGAATGCTCTATATTTTACCTTTGACATGCCCATGAATGTTGACTGGATTTGCTTTCTGTAGAATCAAAAGATTGGGAGGGGGCCCCGGTAGGCACACAGTAATTATTGTTTATGAACTGTTGGCCTCTCCATTGCAGAGCATCTTCCGCAGCCACTTCAAAGGCCAGAGCCGTCACGTGGCTTCTTTGAGCAGAATCTCCTGTGGTGACTACGTGGCCAACATAAGGGATGCCAGCAGGTCTGAAGCAGGGGAATCTTTCTCAATCATCCCGGTGGCTTGCTCTAAATCATTTCCTAAAGTGGTGATCAAAGTATTACTATGCATTTTGAAGATGCCAGAAACTGATAAGGGAAGAAGCGTGTTTCCAAGGATGTTTATACACTGCATTTCCAGGTTTGCTTTGCAGAGACAATTGCTCACTGGATCTCAGGTCACTTTGAGCACAAGACTATCCTGCTGAAATGTTCAATGTGAACCCCACAGAATTCATCAATTCTCTACCAAGATGGGTATGCACAGGAACTGTCTTCTTCCCAGGTGCTCATGAATCTACATGAAACCTTAGAAAAATTGGTCAGGGTCTGCCTCAGGATTACAAATTTTTAAAAGGGAATCTTAGAGATCAGTTCTACCACACTCTTTCAGATAAGGAAACTAAGGATCAGCTATGATAAGCAACTTCTTCCAGAGCGTTAGCAACAGAGCTGGCGAAACAGCGTACATTTTCTGAAAATCAGAAGTTTTCTGCTCTGTCTCCATTTTAAACTTTCCACTGTGAGAAAGTGTGACACCAGGATATTACAATCCATCGGTCCCAAAAATGTGGAGGGGAACACCTACCCACATTTTCTCTCTTAGTATTAAGTACATTGACCTATTTTTATGTTGTCCAGTTCAACATTTTTAAAAGGAAGATTATTTATCTGAAAGGTGGTGTTAAAGAGAGGAGAATGGAGAGAGAGGGTGGGGAGAGGGAGAAAGTGATAGACAGAGAGAGAGAGAGAATATCTTCTATTTGCAAATGATTGCAATATTTTGGGGCTGGGATAGGTTGCAGCCAGGATCCTGAGACTCCACACATGTGTCTAGAGCCTCAGCATTTGAACTATCTTCCTCTGGTTTCTCAGGTGCCTTGGAGAGTTGAATCAAAAACAGAGACAGATCTGGTGCTCCAATATCAGGTGCTGGAATCGCAAGCAGTGGCTTAACTCTGCTGTGATGCCTACACACACATATTTTAATTTTCAAATTTTTAAGCAACAGCTGGGCACCGAATATACTTTCTGACCATGAAATATATTTCCCAGCAGAGTGCTCAAGAAATGAAAGCTATTTAGCAATGGCACAATAGGAGTGTTTAGTAGAAAGGCAGTATGGGATGGTAAGAAGTATGCAAGGCCAGTCACAAGTGGGTGCACTTTAGCAGTATGATTTAGCTTTCCTGGTTTTCAGGTTCTCCACGTAATTTAGAGTTTGTCCAGCTCTCAAGTGTCATGCTCTGTCAGCTTACCTTAGGGTGTTGGGCAGTCAGGAGGGGTTCTTTATGAAAGCTGACTTGCTTACAGAGCTTACAGAGACTCCTTATTATGTTAATATCAATAGCATCAAAATGAACTACCAGATACAGATTTTCAAATGCAGTTGAAAAGTGTTTAATAGATAATAAATATCTTTTAAAAATAGCGCTGTTTTGAAAGTTGACCTGACCCGGTGTTAATTTCTTTCTAAAGCCTTTATTCATAGATTTGCTTTGTCTTTTATCCACTGCCTATGGAGGAACAAAGGCATTTTGTTAGTACAGTGTGTTCTAACCCTCCTACTCTGTTGTTCTTCTCTTAATTTGTTTTGGAATTTTGGCTCTTTCCTGGGGACAAGTTCTTTCGCTTTGAATCCTCTGATCCCCGGGCTTATGGCCCATCCTTCCATCCCCCCCCTCCTATTCACTGAACATGTTCCTCCTACCACTGCCACCCCCAGGATACTATAAATCTGAACTTTGAATTTCTCTAGCTATCATGCAAAGTGATAAAAGGACACCAAATACAATCTGGAGAAGACACTAGAGGTAGAAATACATGAGAATATTAAGGCGATAATCAAAAAGGCTGACAGAAAAAGTTCTGTGAAAGATTTAACCATAGAAGGAAGATAATTTAGAAATAAATGCTGGGGAAGAAACTTAGAATTGCTAATTTTTATTTACCTGTGACTTTTTGGGGTCTGATTTGGCTAGTTTTAGTTGCTCCATTGTACTTTACTGGTTGGATTTTTGTATCTTTGTATATCTTGGCTATCTTTTTTTTTTTTTCTTAAAGGATAATTTAGGACCCAATACAATAGCCTACTGGCTAAATTCTCATCTTGTATCTTCCAGGATCCCATATGAGTGCTGGTTTGTGTCCTGGCTGCTCTACTTATCATCCAGCTCCCTGCTTGTGCCCTGGGAAAGCAGTAGAGGATGGCCCAAATCTTTGCATGGGAGACCCAGAAGAATTTCCTGGCCTCAGATGGGCTCAACTCCAGCCACTGCGGTCACTTGGGGAGTGAACAACTGGATGGGAGAACTTTATCTCTGTCTCTCTGTATATCTGCCTTTCAAATAAAAAAATAAATCTTGAAAGACAGATATACAGAGAGACAGAGAAACAGATAAAGATATCATCCAACTGCTGGTTCACTCCCCGCAAAGAATGCAATGGCCAGGGGTTAGCCAGACCAAAGCCAGGATCTAGGAACTCTATACTGGTCTTCCAGATAGGTAGCAGGGGATCAAATACTTTGGCCATCTTCTACTGATTTCCCATGCTCATTGGCACAGGACTGGATTGAGTAGAGCTGCTGAGATTCCAGTGTCCATATGGGCTGTTGGCATTGCAGGTGGCAGTTTGACTTGCTGTGTCACAATGCTGGCCATATTACTTAGTCTTCTTATCCGTGAACATTGTATTCTAGTTTTAATGGTTTCATTAGTTACAATGTTGATACTTCTGTCTTCCTGATAGTAAGAGTTATTTAAGAAAGTCTACAGCCTTTGTGAACCTCAGTCACTAATGAGAGTGTCTAATAGATTGGTTTCCAAGACTAACCTGAGTTAAACACCACCCAATATATACATCAGGTACAACTCTCTTTTTGAAATTTATTTATTTGGAAGGTAGAGTTTACAGAAAGTGAAAAGGAGGGTCAGAGATCTTCCAGCTGCTCGTTTACTCCCTAAACAACCACAATAGCTGGAACTGTGCCAATCCAAAGCTAAGAGCTTGGAGCTTCTTCCAGGTCTCTTCCATGGATGCAGGGGCCCAAAAACACTCAGGCCATCCTCGACTGCTTTCCCAGGCACATCAGCAGGGAGCTGAATTGGAAGTGAAACAGCCAGGATTTGAATCAGTGTCTTTATGGGATGCTGGCAAAGCAGGCAGCTGCTTTACCTACTATGCCATAATGCCAGCTGCAGGCATTTATATGTCTTGTCTAGCCATTCCATTGAATGGATAAGGCTGGATTTCCAATTTTGTCAGGATGTATGCCATGTAGGAAGGACATCATTTTTGGAAGAAGTATACAGTCCTGAGTTTTGAGATTTATATCACTGTTAGTCTGGCACCAACTACTTCTTGTTTCTTGTGATTTTGTGTTGTCTTAATTGTTATTTTAGGTATTAAGAGTCATAATAAGTAAGGGGCTGGCCTATAATCCCCAGTATAATTATTTTTTCTTTCCAAAAGATGAATAAAAGAGATGCAATTATCAGACCCTTTGAGCTTACCAGTTCATCAAAGCATGAGTCAGTTCCCATCAGCCTTGCTGCTTTGTGTCATCCAGGTTTTCTATTGATCCATAATTTTCTTCTTTATGTGGTGATTATCCTCATTACTGGAAACACTAACAAACTCACTGATATTTTCTTTTTTTAAAGGCAAAATATGTAGGGCCTGGTGTGGTGGCTCACTGTCCAAATCCTTCCCTTGCACATACTCGGGTCTCATTTGGGTACCAGTTCATGTCCCAGTTGTGATCACTTGGGGAATGAGCCAGCAGATGAGAATGTGGTCTCTGTCTCTGTGTGTAGATAGCTCAAGTTGCTAGTCCAGGCTGCTTCACTTCCCATCCAGCTCCCTGCTTGTGGCCTGGGAAAGCAGTAGAGGATGGCCTAAAGCCTTGGGACCGTGTACCCCCATGGGAGACCCAGAAAAGTCTCCAGGCTCCTAGCTTTGGATCAGCTCAGTTCTGACCATTACAGCCAGTTAAGGTGTAAATCAGCAGGTGGAAGATCTATCTTTCTTTATTTCCTCTCTGCAAATCTGCATTTCCAATAAAAAAATAAATCTTAAAAATATTTATTTATTTGAAAGGCACGGTTACACAGAGAGACAGAGAGCACACTCCCATCTCCTGGTTTATTCCCCAAGTGATCACAATAGCTGTGGCTGGGCAAAGCCAAACCCAAGAGCCAGGAGTTCCTTCTGGGTCTCTCACAGAGGTGGCAAGGGCCCAACTACTTGGGTCATCTTCTGCTGTTTTCCCAGGCAGATTACCAGGGAGCTGGATTGGAACTGGCTCAAACCAATTCTTAATAGGATGCTGACATTACAAGTAATGGCCTAACCAGCTGTACATGACACTACCCCTGATGTTTTATTCCATTTTTACCCCCTTTTTAAAAGATTGATTGGTTTGAAAGACAGAGTTATGTGAAGAGAAGATGACAAAGAGAAAGAGAGAGAGGAAGAGAAAATTACATCTGCTGTTTTTTTCTCCCAATGGCCACAACAGCCAGGGCTGGGAATGGGTAAAATCACGATGCTGACGTTTTACCCAGTCTCCCATATGAGTGGAAGAGATCAGGGTGTTTGGGTCATCTTCTGCTGTTTTCCCAAGCATATTAGCATGGAGTTGGATAGGAAATGGAGCAACTAAGGCAAATAGGCTTCTCTTTGGGATACTGACATTGCAGGTGGCAGCTTAACTTGCTAGCCCCTGAGGTTTTCTAAGCCAACAGTCCAACTGAAGATATTTAAAAGCCTGCCCCTTTGATGTATTGAATTACTTTTTTTATGCACAAGATATTTTGTTTTGTAAAATTTAATTATTATAGTTAATTGAGCCATTGAAGTAGATTAATAAATAGTTATAGCATATGCCTTTAGAAATCGGAATCAAAGGCCCAGCATGGTAGCCTAGTGGCTAAAATCCTTGCCATGTGTTGGTATCCCATATGGGCACCAGTTCTAATTCCAATAGTCTCACTTCCCATCCAGCTCCCTGCTTGTAGCCTGGGAAAACAGTCGAGGATGGCCCAAAGCCTTGTGACCCTGCACCCATGTGGGAGGCCTGGAAGAGGCTCCTGGCTCCTGGTTTTGGATTGGCATAACTCCAGCCATTGCAGCCACTTGGGGAGTGAATCATTGGAGGAAATATCTTCCTCTCTGTCTTCCTGTCTGTGTATCTGATTTCCAATAAAAATTTTAAAAGAAAAAAAAAAGAAATTAGAATCAAATAAATGAATTATGGAACAAATTTTATATATTTTTGATATGTACAAGTACAATGGATGCACTGTGAATTAGCAATCTTAGTTTGAAAACTTATAATGCATTTGTGAATGGAGAGGTCCTATATAGTCATAGTAGAGCCTCAAAGATCATTCTAACATTGCTATTTTCAACTAAAAATTCTAGATGAATATACATTTGCTAGAAATTAGCTTAGAAAACTTTTACATATGTTTCAAAAGAAAGAGAGAGCCATGATAACAAGAAACAAACCAACTCATGATAACAGGTGACTCTGGAGATTGGGGAAAAGAGATTGTAATACTTATTTGAGAGAAGGAACCAATATGCAAAAATAATTCCTTTGATTTTTTTCCCCCTGCTTTATTTATTGATTTTGGCTTTTTTTTAAGACAATTTTTTTTAAATTGCAAGTCAGATATACAGAGAGGAGGAGAGACAGAGAGGAAGATCTTCCATCTGATGATTCACTCTCCAAGTGACCACAACAGCCGGTGCTGCGCCAGTGCGAAGCCAGGAGCCAGCAACTTTCCCTGAGGTCTCCCATGCAGGTTCAGGGCCCAAGGCTTTGGGCTGTCCCATCCTTCACTGCCTTCCCAGGCCACAAGCAGGGAGCTGGATGGGAAGTGGAGTTGCCAGGATTAGAACCATATGGGATCCTGGCACGTTCAAGGTGAGGACCTTAGCTGCTAGGTCACTGTGCCAGGCCCTGATTTTGGCTTTATATATTCATCTCTCTTTAAAGATTGGATGTTTAGCCCAAAAACATAGGACTGATCTTTCCTTCGGTATCTTTTATTCTGTCATTAAGTGTTCTTCAAGTCAGACTTCCTTGTCGTATTAGAAGATCGAATATTATGTTGGTATTTTTTTTTTCCACTATTGTGACCCTAGATGAGTACTTTTCCCCCACCATCTTTTTATGCTTAGTTCCATTCCTCTCAAAGTGAAGGCAATTAGGCTATGTTAAACACATTTCCAATTTGCTAATAATGTAATTTAGTTAATGGACAGGAAGGAGAGAGAAGGAGGGAAGAGATGATGGAGGTGGGGAGACACAAAGAAAGAGAACAAAAACAAAGATAATATAAATAATGACATAATGACTTCCTAGCCAGTTCCTAGTCATTGGAGAAGTTTTTATGAGAAAACACTTTTGCTAAATGAACACATTTTGATCTATGCTTTAAATAATGATTTGTTGGAAAAATCTTTTCCCCTGACATTTTTAAAGCAACACAGTTAAGTAAAAACAAAGAAAAATTACTGGCTTTGATTAAATGAATTTGCACATATGGACATCTATTAAATTTGGGGTAAAAAGCCTATCCTTTTAAACATTCCAAAAAAAAATTCCTGTCCTTTAAATACCCACAGCCAAATTTAGGGGTCTGAAAAGTTCAAGGCTGACAGTAGCTGTGCAAAGTTTCATACCCTTTTAAGAAAGTTCAGCAGCTGTATTTGGAGAAGAGATACGCGTGTTATTCAGGACTGCCAGCTAATGCAGACACAGTAACATATGGAGTTCATAAAGGTCCAATTACAGGAGCGTCACTGTGTGCCATGGTTTTAACTTATGTAAGTTATTGATTATACTTTCATGAGATCATAATCAAAAGGTTATTCTTTGGTAATGGTGTGTTAGAAGAGCTTTATCCTGAACTTCAAAGCCATCCTCTGAGCCCCAAGAACAAAGGCTTGGAAGTTTGAACTGAGGCCAGAATCAGTCTGTATGAGTTAACGATGTTCCCAACCATCCAGGAGCCCCAGTCAACCCATCCACGTGCATGAACTTTCTCTCGTCACATCAGAACAACAGTCACGGCTAAGAGATGACAGTTGATCAGCTTTAATGTGTCTTGACTAACTACAGTGACTGCTCACATTTGCCTCACAATCATTTATTTGGACTGTAAAGTACTGTCATTCATTGGGCTTTCAGAAGAGAGTGACTATCATTAACTAGATACACATCTAGAAACAGGAACTGCAAGCACTAATGCACTTACAGGAAATAATTCTTGGAAATGAGAAGGCTAATGGTGTAACTTAACAAGTAAAAAGCAATAAAGGAGCATTCTGGTTTGCCCTAACATTCTGGCACATTTTAAGTGGGGCAAAAAAGAAAGACTCCGAGGTTGGCTAACATTAGAAATGGAAAATCTTCTGCCTCCCGTTGGCTGTTAACTCCCTTTTCCAAAGATCTAAAGGCTTAAAACTATTACACCAAATAAGCAAAAGAACATTCAGTGTCATCACACTGAGCAGTCCTCATGCCTTCCCATGGCAGCCCAGGGCACTTGCCAGGTGGATCTGCTTTTTTCCCCCCCAGTCTAGGGATCAATCCTGGAATTTTGTTTGCCTGAGATAATAAAATGTGTTCTGATCACTTCAGTGCTAAGATTAATCTCATTTCAGTCATCAAAATATCCACTTCCATGCAGTAATTAAAATTCTGATCTTGTAAGAGTCCCTTTGGAGGGCACCGTGGGTGGCTCCTCAGTGGGCTGTACCTGGAGGCTCCTGCAGGACTGCAAGTCCACAGTGCCTGTGGGTAGCATGGCAAAGGAAAGCAAAGGTAAGCAGCAGGGCATGAGTGTTACCCACTGCATTTTGTCTGGCCCTAGAGGATGCTTGGGACAGATTTGTTATGGGTTCCTCCAACATGATGACAGGACTGCTTGTGACAAATCAGTGCGCTCCTCCACTGGCAACTCGGAACGGTGGCACCTCATTTTTTTACTGACTTGTGACTGGGATTCCAACATGTTCCTCTCTTAGTTAAGTCTTTACAAATACACTTCAGCTTTTGTTTGCACTGAAAATCAGATATATCATGTTTCGGAACAGACATTATAAAAAGTAACTTAACATTATTATTATTTAGTATGTGACTAATTTAATCCAAACTTCACACTCATTTTTTCACAAGCAATTTGAGTCTCCAAAAATCAATTAGCAACTAGGTATTAGAACAAGAATGGATATAGTTTTTCCAAAGAGGAGAATTTAATGAGGAAGACAAGTCAATAGATGGTTCTACCAGAAAAGTGACACTTCATCTGAGCTCTGAGAAGTCAAAATCTACTTGGTGGACAGCCACAGAGGGTGGACATTCTAGGTATGAAGTAGAGAGTGAGTGCTATATAACAGAGTATGGTGATTCAGTGGACTGGAATCTAACTTTTGCTGGATCAGAGATTCCTGCAGCAACGTGTGAGAGAAGAGGCTACTGATAAGAGCTGCATGCAAAGCTGTAGCCCAGCTCTTCCTTGTGATCAGAAACCATTAAGGGCATTCAGGGAGTGCAGTGATGTGGTCAGGTCGGTTTTAGAAAGAAAAACTAGGTGATAGCTTGAACAGATTAGATGGGATTCATATATTCTAGAGAAGGAAGGCTAGGGGACAGCTATAGGAGCATGAATGGGAAGTATCTGAATTTGGAGAGTAATAGTGGATAGAAGAAGAAGGGACTAGGTCTGAGAAATCAGTGCAAGTTTGTTTAGGTGGACAAGTGAGGGCTAAGTTGCAAGTCTACAAAGACTTCCAAACTTATAACTGGAATAATCAGTTATATAGTTGTATTAGGAAATACAGGTGAGAAGCCAGATCCATGAGGACAAATATCATGTTTTCTCTGGCTCGATGTAGCCATCCCTTTGGAATAAAACTAATAAGTAAAAATATGTATAGCACAGAATGTGAAGATCAAATGTGAAAATTTGGAGGTTACTTAGATATAGATGTAAATTAGAGTCATGGAAGTAGATTAGAGGCCCTTAAGAAGAGGACAGAAGAAGCACGGGCCAGAAAGTTTTTCCTGGAAGCATCAACATTTATGGCAGTGATTCTGAATTTTTGTAAGTCAAAGCATCTTCTTTCAGAGCATGATGAATGTAAGAGTCTACTCTGCAGAAAAATAGGCATATGCCTATGAGCACAGAAACTCTGATTCTCTAAGGACGCATGTGCACACACTCAGAACTCTTTTTTAAGGTACACTTACAGAGAGAAAAGCACATGATGGTACTAGAGAGTGATCCTAGGACAAAGAAGACTCAGAGATGGCTGCTATATGGAAATTCAAAAAGAGAAGGACTAGTTGACTCTAATAAAAATGTTATAGACAGTATAGGAGAGATAAAAGTACAAAGTAATCAGCATATGAGAGAGTTATCTGTATCTCCATGTTTGTAGCAGCTTAGTTCACAGAAGCTAAGACATGCCAGATGCCCATCAGTAGATGAATGGATAAAGAATGTGGTACATACACTCCAGAATATTACTCATCCATAAAAAGGAGGAAGTCTTGTGTTTTACAACTAAATAGATGCAACTGGAAAGCGTTTTGCTTAATGAAATAAGCCAGTTCCCAAAGGACAAATATTGTGTTTTTCCGAATTTGTGATAAATAATACAGAGTACAAAAATTATAGTCTATAGGTATAGGAGTGACACTCTGTGAATTGATTATTGTGTAAAGCCACTGTTTATGCTCCCGAGGAATAGTAGGTTTTCAGATTTTATTTCCTTATTTATTCTTCTGTTGTTTGTTATTATTTCCATTTTCTGTTTGCCATTTGTTGATATCATTACCTAGTGGAGTGTTAAACATGTGGGAATAAACAAATATGCACAAGTTTTATGAAGAATTTTGATAGTGACAGGAGGGAAAGACACATAAAAATGAAATTGATGGACAAGAAAATTAAAGCCATGTGTATAGTTATTTCTGGAAACATCATAAAGTGGGTAGAGACTGGTTGGGCTTTTTATATTTTCATCACCTTAGGGTCCACTAGCGAAGATGATATAATTGATGGGGTCAGTCTTAGGGGACATAGGAAGGAAGCAGAATTTGGTATGGGTAGAGTTGATATAAAAGGAGAGTTGAGAGAATTCTTCTTTAGTAATCTTTTTCCTTTGTGAATAAGGTAATTGACATCAATTGACAGCAGATACAAGAAATGGAGTTGAGAACTCTGGGGAAACTAAGAGATTGTGTGTACAAGAAGGGAGAGACCAGGAGCATTCAATATTGGGATACTTTGGAATTTCGGTGACAATTGAAGCTGTCCGCATCAATCTGTCTGGTTCTCAGCTTGTGCATTTCCATTTTTGGTGTTTCTCAGAAAATTGTGTATTCTCATTTTTTTCAAGCAAAATGAATAAATGATTCATGCATAACATTTGTACATGGTAGATTACTAGAGAGGCCTAAATGATCCAAGGAGCAGAGTATGATCTATTTTGTATCTTCTAAGCAATGACTTTCCTGAAATGTAAAATTAATTATAGAATAGAGACTATTTGAATCTTTTGCAAGTAAGATTAATCTCCTATATTCTGTACTTTGAAAATCTATAATCATAAAGATACATGCATAAACATATGTACACAGTATACATATATGTGAATGCAATGGTAATGTTTAAATTTAAAAATTCAAGTAAGCACATCCAGGACCATGAAAATTTTGCAAACTACAGTTGGCCAGAGATTACCGAGTTTGGTTTACATAAATTTGAATTTTCTAAGACATTCTCCATGTAAATGTATTTTTTTCCTGTATGGTTTCTAGATAGGAATAGAAAAACACTGGTGATTAGAGGATATTTTGTAATATAGTATTCTGATACCCGAGATTGCAATTACATGAACAAGGAAGTCAAATTCATCTCATAACCTCTAAAGTAATTTAATGTATTTTTCAAATGCATTAAGCTAAAAGGAAAAAGTGTTTTCTTCTGTTTTTAATCAAAGAAGTGAGTTAACACTGTCCATGTGGATTCAATAAAAAAATTACAGAATTTAAAGAAACTACCTGGAGCTAAACTAAGAAAAACATGACCTAATTTTTAAATATTTTGAAAGTCATTACTGAGAATATCTCCTGGCATTTCTAAGTCATGAAAATTTTTTTCTAATATTTACTTTTTTATCAATAAAGTAAATATATTCCATAGAGAAAACCATACATTAAGAACTCTGAGAGAATTGGAACATGGGATTTTCTCTCTTTTGAGTTACTTATATGTGTTTCCCAAATTTATATGTATACTTTATGAATATTCTGTCGCAAAAAAATGTGAAGTGCTGTGCTCCATCACCACATGAAATATGTGAAAAGGAAAATGGAAGTAAGATGATGAAGAACAAATGTGCTGCATGAGATGCCAAGGTAATTGCTGTTTCTAAAATCATTATTAAAGAAACACGAAATCTTATCATGGTTTTCTTTTCCCTCCAGTGTAAAGGGAAGCCCAGTGATTATTCCTGAACCTTTCAGGGAAAAATATTCAAGCATAAGTCTCCAGAAGAAAAACACAAGTTCCAGAAGGACTTCTTTTATTTTTGCAGAGCTGAAGTCCCCCTCTCTGGTTCCTTCAGATACCTGTACTTCTACAGCGACTTTCTTTCCTCTTCCAGGCTTACAAGTAATCATTGTGTCTCAGCTTCTAGAATTTAAAGCTCTGCTCCAAAGCTTCTTCACTTCTTTTTTTTTTCATATGTGTCCCTGTGGAATTTGGTGGTAGTTCTTTCTACAACTACAAACGTTTCTTTCCCCAATTCTTTGCCTTACCTTGCCATCATTCCCTGCGCTGGCCTTTTGCCCAGTGCCTAATTTTCAGTTGACCACTACCCATGATAGGGCAACTGCCTCAGCTGGTAGAGGCACTAGTCTTCGGAATTTGAGAAATAGAGTGGAGAGCAGCATTCAGAAGGCTCGCTGCTGCCTGCGCTGCTCTTGCTGTTGGCAGAGCTGGCATTTAGTGCACGCTGTATGCTGACTGGTGCTCTCTGAGGGTACTCAAACATTCAGGGAGGAAAAAAATTAAAATATATTTATTTTGGTTCAAAAATTATGAAATCCTTGCACAGGCAGAGTCATTACGACTTCATCAAAAATATATATTATGAAAAAGACTTCATGGGTTCTAAAAGCTTTTGTACCAAACTAAGTTTATAGTTGAATTCTGCCTTCTAGGAACCTGAAGTGCCCTTGTATTTGATTTAAAAACTACTTTGTATTTATACCTAGAACCTTTCTCTTTTTTTCTCCCTCTGTCTGTAACACTGCCCTCCCAATAAAAATAGATTTAATTTTTTTTAAAATTTAGGCTAACTGAAAAGGAAAAACATTTCTCTCTCCCAATGCTTTGCTTTACTGCTTCCCTGTAACCCTTGAAGGCTAAAAACAACAACAAAATCTTAACTTTTGCTTTTAGTTAGTATAAAATGGCCATGTAGCTTTTTGTAGCTTTGCTGTCTTTATGAGTCTTGAAAGAGAGTGTCTACCCAGTGATTTGTCAGGTAGCCAGGTCAGTTTGTGGTTTGAGCAATGGTGATTCCAAATCCTAGCAGGAAAAAATGGAAAATGCCTTAGAAATTTCAAATTTATGTGAAGCCAAACTGTGTGATCTCCTGCCAGTTGTAGTTTACAAAATTCTCATGGTCCCGGATGTGTTTACTTGAACTTTTAAGTTTTAATATCACTATTATATTCCAATAATTTCACTCCCTCAATCAAGTCCTCTGGCTGTGGTCAGATTTAATATGTATATAAATGATTCACAGGGCGAAAGAACCTGGCTGATTGACAGTCTCTCTCTAAGCAATGATCTTTCAGTGCCCACTTAAGCCAAGATCAGTGAAATAATTAAATATTTTACAAGAGAGGGCACTCTTTCTTTTTTGTTTTTGAAAAGCATTTTACTTAGGATCAGTTTCAGAAGGAAGCAGGGAAAACAAAAATCATTGTTTATATTTCACAGTTTCCCATTAATAATGCGCTTACATATTGTAATGTCTAGAATGTAGAATGACAGGAGACACAAGTGGGAAATATGAGCTGCAAGAGCATGGGGCAGAGTGGTCCTTCAGACACGGGCCTTGTTTACATTATCTGCTTACATTCTTTCTGGGCACTTCACTGCCATAGATTTGTCCCCAAACAAGCATAAAATAGTAACAGCTACACACAGATTGGCTAGATATCAAATGCCAATATTCTTTTGATTATTCTTTATTTCAAAAGTGCTTTGTATTTTCTACATGGATTGCAATGGCTGACCACACAGCAAAATAAGAGAACATTTTTACCACAAAAAAAAAAAATTATTTAGCAGTTGCCAAAGCAGGAAAACTGCTGCTTGTCAGTAAAATTAGGGGCAGATTCTGCTTTACCACAATAATGTCCTAGAATGCTCTGAGTCGGTGCTTCCGGATTTCTCAATTAGTCATTCTTTCCCAAACGTTTTTGAATACCTAGCTTGGGCACAATGCTTGATCAGTAAGTATCTAGTTGTGTCTTGAGAAAAATATAATACCATTCTTTGTCACAAAGTCTCCAATTTAGATAAGAATACATGATAAGTATATATGAAAAGTTAAATAATGATCCATACATGTAGGATAGTGCTACATGTTTAAAAGAACAAGCTGATTTGGAACAGTGAAGGAACACAGAGACCAACTGAGTTCCAAAAGAAGAACCCTGTTGGGATGTATAGGAAATTTGGGGCCAGTTTGGTGGCATATCAGACTCAACCTGTGCCTGTGGTGCCAACATCCCATATGGGCACTGGTTCAAGTCCTAGCTGCTTGACTTCTGATCCAGCTTCCTGTTAATGGCCTGAGAAAGCAATGTAGGATGGTTCATGTCCTTGGGCCCCTGTGCCTACATGTGAGACCCAGAAAAAGCTGTTGGCTCCCAGCCTCTGATCAGCCATGTCTGACCATTGCAGTCATTTGGAGAGTGAACCAGTAGATAGATCTCATTGTCTTCCCCACCTCTGCCACTCTCCTGACTTGCAAGTAAAATGATTAAATCTTTATTAGGGAGAGAGAGAGAGAGAAAGAAAGAAAGAAAGGAAGGAAGGAAGGAAGGAAGGTAAGGAATTTTGGAGACCAAGACCATAGCAGGCTAAAGTGTCTATCCTATACAGAAGGGGAAATAAGAATGTATTGTGACATGACAAAAACCAATTTTTAAACTAGGTTTATTGGTATATCTAATGGGAGATATTTCATCTATTTAGTTTGTTATGGTTTTATTTGAAAGGCAGAGAGTTCACACCCATAAGTTAACTCCCTTAAATGCCTACAACAACCCCTGGCCAGAGAGCCTAGAGCCAGGAAATTGATCCAGGTTGATCAGGTGGGTGGAAGGCACCCAGTCTCTTGAGCCTGCATCTGCTGTTTCCTGAGGTCTGCGTTAGCTGAAGGTGGAGTCAGGAGCCTGAGCCAGGAGTTGAACTCAGGTGCTCTGATAGGGGACACTGGTGGCTTCATTGGTGTCTCAGCCAGTGGACCCAACGCCTGCCTCAATCAGGTGTTTTAAAAAGAAAGGCATGAAGGATTTTCCCAAGAATGTTATACTCGTGACATTATGAGAGAGTAAAGGTTTGAGTTAACAGGTGGTGAAAGTCAAGGTCAGAATCAAATGATACCGAAAAAGTTAAAGGATAAGCTTTTGTTGAGAAATGAGGTAGAAGCAAGAAACAAAAGTGACTCAGGTTTGTTCCTGTTGCTGTTGTAAAAATTGTGATGCTGCTGACAATGGATAGGAAGAAATCAGGAAAACTGGGTTGGAAGATACTCAAGTAGCTTCCAGGAGCATCGATGCTCTGAAAAAAAAAAGAGTGTCCAGGAGAAAACAAGAATCTGTGGGAGTACAGGAGTATAAGGCAGAACATAGAGGAAGGACTGACAACTTGCTCTGCATGATTTTCTGCAGTTGTGAGCTGAAAGGAGAATTAATAAGGAAATGCAATGAGAATCAGCAGAATGTCACTGAGTGGAAGCATAATGAGCTTGAGTTTGAAGGATGAAATTTGCAAAGAGGTAACAAGAACAATGCAGGGAAAAATGTGCAATCTGGAGCATGTTGGTCTAGACATTCAGGCGTCAGATTATTTTAAGCATTGGGCATGCTTGTTCATTTTGTTTGGGGCTTCAACATTGAACTGTTTTTTTCCTTAATTGCCGTTGAACTATTTTCCATGAACTATTTTCTGTTCTTGCTTGTTTTAGCAGATTTCTTCTCTTCCTTAACACACAGTGTAGGAGGTTTTTAATATCACATTAGTATTTCTCATATTCAATAATTTATTATTCTGAACTCACTTGTGCAGTATGATAATAGTATGAGGGGACTTAAAAACGTTTATGCAAAATAGAATGGAAAGTTCATGTGGGTGAAAAAAAATTTTTAATGACATTTTCCTTGAACTTTTGAAGACTTCTCACAGGTTGTTGTGAACAGATGAATAGTGATTAGAGTATAGAAAATAACTCAATAAATATTGTTTTTACAGTCTCTAGCTTTATGGATTCTGTGTTTTGTATGTACAACTACCTGAACTTTTCTTTCAAGTAAAGATGATGACGTTTATTGTTATTGGGTTCTCTTTTGGGTCAACATGATAGGTGAGGTTAACAGAAGTTTTGAGAGCCACAGTTTTATAAGAGACCTTTGATGCTTAATCCCAAAGTTCCTGCAGTTATTGTGCTTGCTACGCTAAGTATACACCACAAACCCAGAACTTCAAAGACAGAGAAGAAATACCAGATTCTTTTTCATTTCTCCCAGTGGTTAATGCAGGTCTCTGTTTCCTTTCTCCATGGCGACCCAAGAGAGGAGTGCCAAACCAAAGACCTTAAGAGTTGTCCCATTTGACCGTTTAAAGGATGTGTTCATCTCTGCTGGAAGGAATAACCACAATATTCAGCCAAGTGAATTGAAAGCAAGTTAAATGACCTCCAGCACTCCTGTTTTGATAATATTTGAGTGTCTTTTATGCTTGTCCACGAAATAAAATTTACTGCATGGCAAAGAATGCCAGCAAAGATTTTTCATCAACTTAATTTAGAAGAGAATTATTCTCTTGAATAGACCCATTCTTTGTTTGAATACAAAGCAATCTTTTCATGTGTTTTCCAAATAATCAGCATGCTTTCCTCTACCTGAGTTTCCACAAGTGTCTTTTAATAAGACATAATGTACTTTTTCCTAATAGTGGTTTCAGACTCTCCAATATAACTTCTCTATTTCAGTTCATGCCCAAATTTCCTTTTATCTAAGTCATAAATCTGTAATTTGTGAAGCCTTTCTCCCAGATTTAAAGCTGGTTCTCTGTTCTTTCTGGCATAGAGTTTAGATTTTATATGTCCCTAAGTAAATTTTTTCCAATGGAGAGATGTGGGTCTAAGAATATTTATTATATTATAAGCAAAGCAAAAATGGAAAGTCTGTCTGAAAGTTAAGAAATGGCATAAATCTGTCATTCATTTCATCAGTCATTTTTATGATTTTCAAATCTGAGCCTTTAAATGAAATATTTGCTCAATATGTTATGGTAATTTTAATATAGAAACATTTATATGGTCGTGGTGGTTTTGGACTATCTCTTTATATTGTTAAAGTGAAACTTTATTTTTTATAATGTATTTTTTTACATTTTTAATATGTAGTAATTATGCTTAATTATGGGTTTACCATGATAGTTCAATCCATGTATGCAATGTGTAATGATTAGATCAAGGTAATTGGCATTCCCACTGCCTCAGACATTTCTTTGCATTGGGAACATTCAAACTATTCCTTACCAGTAGCTTTTTTATGGTGTTTTTTTTTTTTTTTTGCTTTGTACCAATAACTTTTAACTAGTCAATTAGTTAGTATCTTCCATCGTTATCCTACTATGCAATAGAACCTTAGGAGTTATGGCTCTATCCAACTGCAGTTAGTCACCTCTCTACATGCCCATAGACTCAGATAGTCACCATTATTTTATTTCTAGAGAACAACTTTTTACCTCCCACCCATAAATGAGAATATGCAGTATTTGACTTTCTGTGTCTGACTTATCTCATCCAGCATTATGTCCTACAGTCTCATTCATGTTACTGCAAATGCCAGAATTCCATTTATTTTTATGGATGGATAAAATTCCATTACGTCCCATATGGGATGTAAATAATTTATTATATGACATTTAAGATTTTTGTTTCAGTGTTTTCATGTTCTGTCTCATGTGTTTTCTCTCCTTATATATTACTAATAAAATATTTAGGATAATTTCTGGCATATGATGTACCATGTTTATTATTATTGCTTATTGTTATTACTTGGCAATTATAAATAATCCAAATGTTACTAGTTACAATGACATTCAACAATAAATCCTTTAATTGTGCCAACTAAAACATGTTTTAGAACAAAATATTAAATGTCAAATATTATCTAGTAAAATAGAGAAGTAGAGCTATTCAAGGTTATTATAACACATAGATTAATGAAAACTGGTTCAATTAAAATAGTTGATTCTTTTTTTCTTTTTTTTTTTTTTGAATGAGCAAATGAGAGCACTTCCATCTGCTGGTTCACTTCCCATATGCCCACAACAGCTAGGCCAGGCTGAAGCCTGAAGCCAGGAACTCTGACCTGGAGATCCTACATGGGTGCTAAGGACTCGAGTGCTTGGGCCATCCTCCATTCCTGCACAGCAGCAGAGAGCTGCATTAGAAGTAGAGGAAGGACGCAATCCCAGTCACTGGCAGGCATTCCAAGCAGTGGCTTAACCTCTGGCACCACAATGCCATCCAACCAGTTCACTTTGAATAACCCTGGGTTTTCCTATAACACAAATACTGTTTTCTTTTTTAGAATGCATTCCAAACTAAACTACTCTTTCTGACAATGTTATTTCATCAGACGTTCTTCAAACATTTGTCTTCTCTTGGGGGCAAGAACCACCCATCATATCACTTTTTCATTTCCGAGCCTTCTTAGTGAATGATTTTCATCACTTATTTGTGAAATTGTTATCCACAAGGGAATTGTTCATTTTGCTCTTCTAGCACTGTTTCCACAACCCAAAGAAGGAGATGCAGTGGGGACTTGGTCTATAAGGCTGCTCACTTTATGGAACCTGCAAGTGTTTCTCAGCTCCCTTCAAGTGTCCACGGTGTCACTGGAGCCGTGGAAAGTAGCCCTATCATTCTCATCCCTCAAATGAACTTTAATGCTGAACACATTTGACACTTCCATTTAAGCAGAAAGTTTCAGTGTCTGCCTATAGGTGTATCATAATAATGTGAGCATTGGAAAATAAATTTTATACTGCATCTAGAAAAAGTTATATTCTTAACTTCCTTCTAGTCCATGTTGCCTGAATGTCTCCCCAGATAACTGCAAAACCACTCAGCTTGACCTAACTCTTATGTGAGCATTTATACTGCTGCTCATTGATTGCGTTTCCCTGGCAGACCCTCCTGATAACACAGCTGAGAATCAATTAAGCATCACAGTGCTACGGGGACACACAGATCATGCATCACTGCTTTTAGCATTCACTGCCATGTGAGTGGCAAGAATTGTTTTCTCAAATAGAGACTCAACAGGAAAATAAAAATGTTTATATTGCAAAGTTTTGTGGCCTGGATTTTGGCCGGTGTGGTGGTGGCTTTTGCATTTTTAGGCTTTTCTCATTGTAATTAAATTGAGTCCTTGAATATAAACCTTTCAAAGGGAATGAAGTTGAAAAAATAAAATGCTAACAGCAGGATCATTAGAAGTTGGACTTTAATATCTTCTTTTGTTAAATAGGTTGCTGTTTTCATTATTCCTTGTTTATTGCAGCTCTCCAAATTTTGATCAAAAGACTCACTGAAGATTTGAAAAGAATTAGAGACCCCCGAGCCTGGGATGGGTTTTTAAGGACTAGTCAGTGATGGCTTTGACATCCTTTTTTTCTGAGAACATTTCCCCTCAATCCTTTTAACAGACAACAACATTGTCTAGGTTAAAAGACCACCTTTTGTGAATGTTTTGGATAGACTTCCAAGTGTGTTTTTAAGGGTTCACGTCTCTCCAAATGGGGCATCTGCTTCCACAGTCATAAAACACAGAGGGAGTATCCTACGCAGTGTCCTAGGTGTCAGGGGCTCCCGGAGCGAAAATGATCACTCTTCCATGTGACGGATGACAAGCTGAGGAGTGCCTTCCCCCTCTTTCTCTGGTTTCCATGGTACTAACTGTCAGCATCTTTTGTTGCAGGCAGAATACTTCTATGAATTCCTGTCCTTGCGCTCCCTGGATAAAGGCATCATGGCAGATCCAACTGTCAATGTCCCCCTGCTGGGAACAGTGCCTCATAAGGCATCAGGTGGGTGGCCTTTGCCATGTAGTAAGGTTTACACTTAAAGTATTTTACTGATGAGACCCAAATAGCATCCATCAGAAGGATTATAGAAATTTTGCCTGAAGAGATCTGTTGGTTTGGGGATGGTTCGGTTATATCTTGTACAAAGGATTAGGATGGGACTAAAGAAATGGTTCTGTAATTTTCTAAAAACTCAAAATAGCTCAGGCTACACCTGCTTCATAAAGGATTCTGGAAAAAAGGAAAAAGAAAACAACCCTGCCTGGTGAGATATGTTCACCCCTAAACTGTGAGTTGATGTAGAGCACATTCATGTAAGTGAAGATTGAAGTTAAATGTCTGGAGATAAAGAGGATTAGTCAAAAATTTCCCCAGAAGTTAGCATTGTGTTATAAATATATTTGATTAAGAAAAGGGCTGTGGAAAAACAGATAATAGATATTCAAGGTTTCAAGGCCAATCATCTTTTTTTGCTAAGGCAGGAACAATGTGTGCTTCACTTCTGCTTTCCAGCTTGCAGAGCAATCAAGCCTGCACTGTTAACTTTGAGTCCTGGAGGAGACAAGGCCAGAATCACAACTATCTTTTATAAGTTAAACATTTTTGATTTACTACGCCTAATTGACTTTTCCCAAATCATCCAAATGTCAGTAGCAAGTGGTGGAGTTAAGACAAGGTTTCTGAGTTTTTGGGAAAAACACAGAAAGTCTCCATGCTAATAAGCTCACATATTTCTACCTAGACTTTTTTCTATGAATATGACTTTGTACATAATTGTAGTAAATAGTGTTGCACTGTGATTTTTGCTCTTATCTTTAAGGTATTTGTTACCTGGAAAGAGTGGCAGAGGAGGAGAGAGGGCAATCTTTTCCCTACTGCTTCACTCCCCACTTGCCCATACACGCAGGACTAGCACTGGTCAAAGCCAGGACCAGGAATTCCATCCAGTTCTCTGATGGGGCTGGCAGGAGACCACGTATGACTTCTTGGTGCATTGGCAAGGAGTAGGATGGGAAACAGACAGGCAATGGCAAGCAATCGGCAATGTTTGTCCCATTTTCAACACTTTAGCAGGAACATGTTTCCCATGCTTGAAACAGAATAAACATTCTCTTAAAATTAATAGTAAAGTATGTAGAGGCAGGAGCCCTATTTGTCTTATCATCATAACTCCCATCACCTGCAAGCCACTGCATGCAGTCAGAAACTCATTGTTAGATAAGATAGGTAACGAGATCTTGGCACTTACCTCATTACTTTGTTGATGGACTCTTAAAATTGGAATTATTGTATCAAAGGGCATGAATCATGAACCTTTAAAAAAATCTCCTTAAACAAATTAAAGTAAAATACTCTTAAAAACAATTATGAGGGGACCCAGTGCAATAGCCTAGTAGAAAAAGTCTTTGCCTTGCATGCCCGCCAGGATCCCATATGGGCACCGGTTCTAATCCTGGCAGCCCTGCTTCCCATCCAGCTCCCTGCTTCTGGGCTAGGAAAGCAGCTGAGGATGGCCTAAAGCATTGGAACCCTGCACCCATCTGGAAGAAGCTCCTGGCTCCTGGCTTCAGATCAGCTCAGCTCTGGCCATTGTGGCCACGTGGGAAGTGAATCATCAGACAGATCTTCCTCACTGTCTCTCCTCCTCTCTGTATATCTGACTGTCCAAAATAAATAAATAAATAAATAAATAAATAAATAAAACAATTATGACCACAATGCCAAATTACTTTCCATAAGGGTTGTATCCATTTGTGCCCTGGCTAGCAGGGTAAATGGGCTTACTGTATTCTTATCAACATAAATTCTTAATCATGCTAGCAATATTTTAAATTTTTAAATATATATATATTTTTTATTAATTACATTGCATTATGTGACACAGTTTCATAGGCTCTGGGGATCCCCCAACCCCTCCCCCTATCCTTCCCCCAAGGTGGATTCGTCCACCTTGTTGCTGTATTAAATTTCAAATTCAGTCAAGATTCTTTCATTGCAAGAATATACCAAGCATAGAGTCCAGCATCTTATTGTCCAGTAAATTCAACAGTTTCTTGGGGAGACCATCTCTGGTCTGAAGGCAGAGCTGGCAGAATATCATCCTGATCAATTTAAAGCCACAACATAACATCAATGACAATTTACAACATTATGGAATTAATTGACATGGTATTCAGTAACCAATATGTTAAAAAAAAAATGCCAGTTCTTAACCACATCCTGTGACTACTTCATTGACATTTCAATTTTAGTTTATACACAGAACTGACTGCTATACACCTTAAAATGGCTATAGAGTACTATTCAGCTGTCTCATGTCTGTTTTCATTTTAGTATTTCATGCTAGCAATTTTTTGCTAGCATGAAAATGAATAGCAACTTCTCTGAGTTTCCTTTCATTTGACTTTTTAAAATTCCTATTGAGATAGGGAATATTTTCTGGTCCCACTAGGCAATATAAAATGTCTATGTGCCATGTTTGTTTATATATTGAGGTAATGTTCTTATTGATTTATATAAGTTATAAATGACATTTACCTTTTATTGGAATATTTTTCAACTTGTCATTTGAATACATTTTATTGGATAGGAAACAAAGATCGATGAGATCAAATCTGCCTTTTCCTTTGTGATTTTTTTTCCATTCTTTTTATGCTTGCCAATTAATTCCTATTCCAGGGAGCAGTTAAATGATAACTTATGCATGTTTCTCAGAGTTCATAAAAATTTATTTTGGCAGTAGTGTGAGTTAGGGCTCTAGCCTGAATTATTTTTCTAAGTGATCAGGTTTTCTAATGTGAAAAATTAAATTGTTTCAAGATATGCTTTCTATTTCATGTTCTTTCTATTTAAAGTTCTTCTACATAAACGTTGGTTTAGAACTTACTCTTTATTTTAGGATTGGAATAGCTTCGTAGTGTTTCAAAGTGGTTGATAATATAACCTGTTTCAAAAAAATCATCTTAATCTTCTAAAGAAATGTTGAAATAGTTGTGTTAGTATCACGTGAAAATAGGAGCTAATTTATTGCCATTGAAATGAGGCAACTAGGCCCCTTTTCAATGACAGTTTTCCAATGGTCTTGATCTCCGCTTCTCATGAATCTGTATGGCTGCTTCCCAACACTATGAGAGTCAGGGCTTGACAGACAGAATTTCCTCAGTTCCCCGGCACAGGTACTGTGAGTACAACCAGGAGAATGCATTTGAACATCTCTTGGGTCACCCCAGGGCCTATGGAATATACCTTCCTTCTAATCAGGCTTGGGATTCTGGAAGACAGAATTAGAGCTTGAGTCCTGAAAGACATGGAGCCTGCTGCACAGACATGGAAATCGATGCCATCTGTAAGGTGCTGTTGGAATCTACTCCATCAGGGAGTTGAGAAAGGCAACTCAGGGACTTTTGGAAATTCCTTGTTCTTGGAAAACATTCGTTGCTCTGCCCCATATCATGTCACTTGGTGCTCTTTTTTGGCTGAAAGTAACTTTACATAAAATTTTAATAGATTATGCCTGTAGCTGATCAGTTATGAGTAAAATAAATACATAGCATGTGTCTCAGTTTCCATTCTATATCTTTGAATTGTTTCCATTGTCTTTTCTCATTGTTGAGGGAAGCAAGCTCACAACAGCCCACTGAAAAATATTCTTAACAAGCTCGTCTTCCAAGAAATAGCACGCCTTTGGGTTTTCTAACTCAGTGTTGGTAGCCCAAGCTTTCATTCAGTTGCTGTATCTAGTAAAAGGAAATCTTTGCTAAAATTCTACTTCTTAGAATAATGACCCACAGATTTTAAACATACGATGCTATTATTTTTAAACGATTTAACTAATCAATTATCAGCTTTTATTTGAAAGGTGGCGAGACAGAATAGAGACAGGGAGCCCTTCTATTTACTGGTTCCTTTCCCAAATGCTTGCAAATTGCTGATTCTGCAACTCAACCTGGGCCTTGCACATGAGGGTCCGAGATCCAACAACTTGAGCCATCAGCAGCACCACCACCCTCAAGGTTTGCATTAGCAGGAAGCAGAGTTGGGACTGCAGCCATTCTGATATGGGATATGGGTATCCCAAGAGGTGTCGTCACTGCTGTGCCAAATGTCTACTCTGATGTGAGAATATTTAATAGATTTACTTAGGCTAAACATTTTCTAACTATGCAAAGTATTTACAAACAATACAAGTTAGAGGAAAAAGTTGACACTTTGGACAAGGTGAAATCAGAAATAAGCCCTCTTGGATAAGGTGACGGGTGATATTCACACATGTGCATACACATAGTTATCACAAATAACACACATCGTTCAAAGGCATACACGTGCACACACACACACACACACACACACACTGGCTTTTCAAAACAGGGGTAGGATTTGTTTGCAGAAATGCAGGGGTAAGAAGTTCATTGGAATTTTAAACCATTGCAGGGTAGTTATTCATTAGCCCCATTAGCTCAGTCTCTGCAGGACAACTGAAATTACATTGAGTATGAAGAAATAACCAAATAAGTGTGTCATTGTACTTAAACATTTGGGTACTGTTTTATATTCTAGAGGCCCAATTTTACTCCCAAGCTGCTAAACTGTTCTTTTATCCCACAGGTTCCCATATGCCTAAATATTGCATTAGCAAACCTCTTGCTTTTTAGCAGTTATGAAGTGCCTGTCTTCTGGCTTCTGAATAGAGCAAAAACAGGAAATATGAACTGCAGGGTGGTTCAATTCAGTAAATTACTGAGTCATATAACAAAAACCAGTTTCCATGAAGCCTAGGCTTCACTCCTTTGAACACTACAGCTCTGCCATACCCTGAAACCAACATAGCAGTGGCATATTGCTCAACCAAATCTTTCAGGAATCCAAGGTCTAGAAATGTTTGAGTGCTAAACCTGAAGAGTCTGTTTTCTTCTTGGGGATCCCATGTAATCATGTGGTCATAATTTTACCAGATATGCAGATTACCTGGTTTTTTTTTTTGCACATCTAAGGATGCAAGCAACTAATACTTGTTTTTACCTGAATTTCCCATACCGTGTATTAATAAGTTATTTTATTTACTATCCAAGATAAGTGTTGAAATTTACAACACTGTGAAGCAGAAATGAGCATGTGCTTACTTTTAAGCATCTTCTCTTCCATGCCAAGGTTGTGGAAGCTAACATAAACTGAAAAGTCTTTAAAAGATTGGGTAAGCTGCAAAGCAGGAGTGCGGTAAGGCCCAGGAGAAAGGTGTGTTTGGACAGCAATAAAGTTTGGGTAATTGCATGTGGTGAGAAAGATTCTAGAAATTCTGTTTTTATGTTTTAAGTTTGCTTCATCATTACATACTTTGAAGTAATTATTGGCTAGCATTCATGCAAAAGAACCATAAGAAGGCCAAATAAAGGTTTATGATTGGATACAGTGTAAATGTACTGGAAGGACAAGCAATTCAAATAATTTTTCAGCACCTTTGCTTCTTTCTTACTAGAAATCTCTATTAATGAAATTGCTTTCTTCTTTCAATTGGCATTTTCATAAACAGGATCTCATTAAATCAAAGTTCTCCATGGTGATTTTATTACTTTGGAATGGTAGATGTAGTTTTAGCTTTCTGTCTTAATTCTTTAAGTTGGCTGTATTTTCTTTTTGCTATATAATTAATTTTCTGCAATGAGCGCATGTGGGGACTCAGGGAAACAGGTGTAATGAACACTAACAAGGCCAAGCCTTGAGAGGTCTTTGGGGTTGCCAACCACATTCAGAAGATTGAATGATGAGCCTGTGTAGTGACAGGAAGGGACAGATCAAATTTTGTGTTCATTTCTTACTCTAAGCGTAGATTTTCCTCAGTCTAAGATGATTTGTACAAGGTTAATGGTTAATATAATCCAGCATACAGGAAAAAATGAGGCAAAATTCCACATGTACATCTATAAGCTCTGCTTTGTGTAAGCAAACATTAGTGTAGTGGATCAGTTACATCAGTCTTCCCCAGTGTAGTTTCATGACCATTCAGTGGATCTCAAAAATTCACAAAGTCAGTTTCTTTTAGTCCAGTCACATCTGACTTGTGCTATTTCTACTCTCCAGCTTCTGAGAATTCCACAGTCCATGGCCTGCTCACCATTCCTATAGAGCGGTGTCATCACTTCACAGTCTTTGTTTATGCGCACATGTCAACGCCTACATTCACCACCAAGCAATCAGACTCACAGGAAAGATGTGATTCCCTTTTAGGAACCTGCCTGAACTATTAGTTCATCACCTAAGCCTATTCATGAGATTACCCCATCACACCAAACTCTTCTAGTTCCCCAGAAAGTGACACTTGTTCATGTCAATAAACAGCCTGAGAAAATGGTAGCTTCAGTCCTTCAATTTGGTGGAATACCTTCAAAGAAGGTATTGTATGACTTTCAAGCACATAGGATGAAAATACGCTAGTAGGATATATTGCTGTTAGAGCTTTACATAGTGGGTTATAAAATGTTAATGCTCACTTTTTTGGGTTATTTGGAGGCTGGAGACCCATAATGATATTTTGCCTAACTAAACCCATCCACATTTCCCTTTAATTTTCCCTATAATTTCCAGAAAAACATTTCTCAGATTATGAACAGAATATCCAGAAAAACATTTCTCAGATTATGAACAGAATATCCCAAATTTCACAAGAGAGGGGTTGAAAATTAATGATGGTCATTCATTCTGCATCCAGCAAGATGCACCAACTCTGGACCATGCTTAGATGGTCATAACACAGCCCCTGTGCTGTGCTGGTGGAGATAGAACAAACTCCTCTATTCTCACAGACATAAAAGAACCATTCAGCATGATCAGTGTTGCTTTGTTCTTTGTCTTCCAAAGATATCTGTAAAACTGCAGTCAGCCAGGTAAACTGTTTCTGCTTTCTCTCTTAGTTGTTCAAGTTGGCTTCCCGTGCATTGGAAAACAAGATGGGGTGGCCGCGTTCGAGGTGAATGTGATTGTAATGAATTCTGAAGGCAACACCATCCTCCAGACGCCTCAAAATGCTATTTTCTTTAAAACATGCCAGCAAGGTAAGCAAGAATAGGTCTATGGGTATGAGGTGATTTGGAACAAAAAACCCTATGTGTGACTACAACCACACTAATGGGAGTTAGTGGTGGTAAACTGGGTCTAGTCACAATGGCTTTGATCTCACAAATTTTAGGAACCAAAAGATTTCTTCAAACACCCCCTCTCCTTCCTCTATACCCCTGGAATAGTCTGAGAATCCTCAGTAGCATCTTATAGTGTTCACAAATGTTCCCTATTTTTTTACTCCTGTTGCTCAGGGTAATACTGTTATTCATTGCCAATGCTTTCTACCCATCAAAGACAACAGCACCTGTTCTCATGCTGAAAGCTTGGGGTTGTTCCCATTCCAGGAAAACCAGGTGTCACTCTCATGCGAATGATCACTGCTGGGCCAGAGCTCACTCAGGCAGCCCCGCATCTCACCGCCACAGTTAGGATGCCGTAGTTAGGTAGGAAGAAGGTCTGCCTCCTTTCTTGTCCTGCACAGGCTTTCCCAGCCCAAGGTTTAAGTTCTGGAAGCTTTCGATGCTTGAAAGGTATACCACAAAGCCATTCCATCCTCTGGAAATTAATACTGAGAACAATGTTACTCTTTCTACTACATTGTGAATTTCACTATCTTAAAAAAAGTTATTATATTTAATTTTTTTTGAAAGGTAGAGTGAGAGAGCACAGAGAGAGAGATCTTTAATTCTGGGTTCACTCCCAAAATGACCACAAGGGTTGGATGAGGAACTCTTTCTGAGTCATAGGTGGCAGGAGCTCAAGTACTTAAGCTAATTTATCCTTTTTGAAGGCCCATTAGCAAAAATCTGGATTAGAAGCAGCACAGCTAGAATTCAAACTGATGCTGAGTTCCAAAATGGGATTCGGCATTGCAGATAGGGGTTTAACCCTCTGTGTCACAATGGTGTGAATCTAAGGAGGTCTAGTAGATTGATGTCAACAGGAAAGCAGAATAAACTGGCTTTACCTTCTTTCATGGCCCTCCTCCCCAACTTTTGGAGGTAAGATTAAGAAAGGCAAAAATCTTATTCTGCAGAGTTAGAAAAATCTAACAGTAGAGAGAACGTGGCAGAAGTATCTCTGTATTCAATTAATTACAATAATTGGTGTATTGGAATAATAAGTGACCACAGATGTCTCATGCTGGCTGGTATTCACTCAGCTTGCTTTCAAGGAAGCCCACATTAACTTTGTTTCTCTTGGCTGCAGCTGAGTGCCCAGGAGGGTGCCGAAATGGAGGCTTTTGTAATGAAAGGCGCATCTGCCAGTGTCCTGATGGGTTCCACGGACCTCACTGTGAGAAAGGTAAAGAATGGGGTCAGCCAGCTTCCCGGGGGACTTGGAAGTCATGCAGGCGTCTCACGTAGGTTTTTAACACATCTTTGAAGTTATTTTTCTGGTCACATTATAAGGATTAGAGACGCGTTAAAAAGCCACAGAAGAGCTATTGGAAATTAATACTTCTATGAGTGGTTTCCTATTAAATTCAGTGTGTGGTGACCAGGCAGAGAATTTGGCCCAATTCTGCACTCTCTGTGGCCATTCCTCACCCATTCCTTTTGCTTTCATCTACCCTGCATAATCTGAAGTAAGTTTGGAGGGTCTCTCCCCTCGAGTTAAACTGAGCTTAAAACCCCTGGTCTACCTTGACTTGAAGTTATCTATTCCAAGTAAAAGTAGCTTGATTCATAGGTGTACAGCAGGGTTATGAAGTCATTAGAAGCCTCCAACCCCCCTTTCTCCATGCCCTACAAAAAAGATGAAAATCATTTGCAGGATCAGTACTACTACCTGGAGGATGTTGTTATTATTATTATTTCTAATTTAGAAAATGGTTGCGAGACAGAGAAAGCTTCTAGCTGCAGGTTTACTCTCCAAATTCCCATATGGACAAAGGTGGGGTGGGATGGGAACTCAGTACGGGTCTCCCACAAGGGGAGCAGGAGCCAAAATATTTGAACCATTGCTGCCTCCCCAGAGTCTATATTAGCAGGAAGCTGGCCTCAGGAGCCAGAGTCAGGCACCAAACCTGGCATGCTGAGGGAGTATGTGGGCATCTTCACCACTGAGAAAAACTTTTAGGAAAATCACATGAAAAATGGGTAGGCAAAAGAGTTGGCATTAACCATAAGACACTTTGATAATAAAAATATATTTGACTAGCATAAATAATATTTTGCATCTATAAAAACTAATACTCTTTTATTTGAGATTATCTTGGGAATTAGAGAATAAAAGGAATAGGACAGAGAGAAAATATTTAATGCTGAGATCACATCTTAGCAAAAACAATGATTCCAGGCAAAGTTTAATCAGACATTCAAATGGAACAAGATCAAATTCTTTTCTAACAAATTGATAGATTGAAAAATGACCCAATTTTTGCAGCAGAAATAAGTTTTGAAACAGCAAACATGTCTCTTTGAAGAATGATAATTTTAGAGTCAACCACAGTGCTTAAAAATACATGAGGATTCTTCAAAGTTCATGGAAAAATTGAATTAAAATATGTTTATTTTGGTGCAAAAACTTGAGATTTCTACTCAGTTTTTTTCATAATTCAAATTTTTCATAAACTTTCAAAGACTCCTGGTATTTGTTTTTTTCCATTAAAATAAACTTTGTTTTATTTCACTTTTTGAAGTCTTCCATAAACCTTGTTTCATGATTGATATTTCCAAATGGTTTTGTTCCAAAACCCTGTTTGGTCTTAATCAGGATTCTCTCTCCCCATAAGCCCTTTGCACACCACGCTGTATGAATGGAGGACTCTGTGTTACTCCTGGTTTCTGCATCTGCCCACCTGGATTCTATGGAGTCAATTGTGACAAAGGTAACAATCTACTTCTGATAACCAAGGTCTTTTTACTTTTTAAAAGCATTTATTTATTTTTATTGGAAAGTGATATATGCAGAGAGGAGGAGACACAGAGAGCAAGATCTTCTGTCCAATGATTCACTCCCCAAGCAACCGCATTGGCTGGAACTGTGCCGATCCAAAGCCAGGAGCCAGGATGATCTTCTGGGTTTCCCATGCAGGCTCCCAAGGCTTTTGGCTGTCCTTGACTGCTTTCCCAGGCCACAAGTAGGGAGCTGGATGGGAAACTAAACAGCTGGGATTAGAACCAGCGCTCATATGGGATCCCAGTGCATGCAAGGCGAGAACTTTAACCACTAGGCTACTGCATTGAACCAGTCTTTTTGCTTTTAAAATATGTGATGAAAATAATTATCCTTCCTATACAATTGTTCCTCCTAACAGCTCTATCACTCAGGGTAAAGATGACTACTGTAATAACTGGAACTCCAATTTTAGTGAAATCCAACATAGCGCAGGTTTGTTTCTACTCTCAGAGTGCAGGAATTCCTAGACAGTGGGCAAGGCAGCTCTTGTAACAGTGTCCCAGGAGCCTAATCCCAGCCTCCAACATCCTGCCCAGAGTTTTGAGCCTTCTAGAACTGACAGAGAAAGAAAGTAGACACTGCTTTAAAAGCAATCCCTGGCTCAGGGGTCACCCTTACACCTTTCATATCGATTCCAGCATTATCTTGATTGACCCTACTTGGATCTGGGCAGAAGAAATGTCTCTGGCTGGACAGCTGTCTCCTGTCAGCCACGTGGGTTATGAAAGGGGAGCATGGTAGATGAGTATTGCTGATGCCATATCACAACCCGGCATGGTCACTGTTGAAGGAATATATCTATCTGTGCTCCTACATATTTTACTTTTTGTAATATTCGTCTTTCAGATGAAAGATTTCTCCATTTAGTAATCTTTTTAAAAATTCTCTTAGAGTTCATCTGTGGGGTTGGGGCAAAAGTAGCTTCCTGCAGTGTGGTGGCTGTGGGAGGTGCCCCAGCCAAGCCAGACCCAATGCTGGGGACACAGGCCAAAGTCACTGCCAAAAGGCAGTGACCGAGTCCTAGGCTTTGGGCGGTCAATGTGCCTATTGGGCATAAGGCTCTGCCTATTGGCTGCCCAGCGGTGAGCTCTGGGGTTTTTAGGATATGTAATTGCTACCTAGGGACACCTATGGATAACGCCAGTGTGAGTGTAGGTGAGGGAAGAATTCTGGGTGATTCCCAGCAACGGGGTCTCTAAACTTTCTGGCAAGCATGGGGGCTGAGACCTGGTGGTTTGGAGGGGAGAGTCCATAAGATCTATTTGGGCTAGACTGATTCACCAGCCCAAATGGGTATCCTGAGATGGGCTATTAGTATAGAGCATCACTGACTGCCATACACCAGTCCACATGAAAGCTATGGATGGGGGCATGTCTGGCAGGGCTAGATACCAGTACCTGACTGAGTGGTGGAACAGTGGATGGGTCATATTTGGCAGGGTCAAGACACTAACCAACATACCAGAGAACTAGGTCCAGGTGTAGATTCTGTGGGGGAAGTGTGGACCCAACCCTGTGGAAATACAAGTCCTGCTGGTTAGCTTACAAGCTGGAGTGGTGATGAGCTGAGCTAGGTGTGGCCATGGAACCTGCCATCATTTACGGGTAAAGGAATCAACAACAGTCTGGGCAGGTCAAGGCAGCAGCACCCGAAAGTGCATCCTAAAATAGTATGTGGGGTGGGCCAAGCTGCAACTGGAAGGGGGCGGACTGGGCAGGGCTGAGCAAACCTCAACTCACAAGGAAGAACTGAATTCAGGATGGCACACAGGTCATGCCAAACTAGGCTCTTACACCGACTGGTCTGCATGAGCCAGGGATACTAGGCCACAGCATTGAAAGCAAAGGCTGAGACAGGTGAGGGGTTAAGCCAACTGGGTCAGAGCATCACTGGCACACGTGTAATCTAGGGCTGGGAATGGGCTCGGTTGGGGAGCTGTGAGAGTACACCCTTGCTGGGTTGGGGTTCCCACAGGAGAGTGTGGAGGCCAGAGAGGGAGCTGCATTTCGGTCTGGATATGGCTTCAATCTCCCTTGGCACAGGTGTGAACTGGGGCTGGGTGCACTGAGCCAGGCTAGACTCCAGCACCAGGGAGAACCTGAGGTGGGCCTGGGGGGGGTTGTGGGTCACTCTGACTAGGCTGTAGCTCCCACTGATTTTTGTGAGGGCCGAGGGTGTGCTGGGCAGAATCAGGCTGGACTGCAATACCCATTGGTTCATGTGGAAACCAGGGTTGAAATCAGAACTGACCCAGCAATTACAACCACAAGCTGATTGGGAATCAAACCCAGGTCCTCTGATGTGGCACACAGGACATCCTCATGGCATCTTAACCAGTAGGTTGAATGTCTGTCCCAGTATTTGTGATTTTTAAACACGAAGTTTATCATTTAAAAAGCATGATATTTATGATATTTTTGTTTGGACCATTTTGTTTTTCCAGAAGGAAAGCATACACTTAAACTCTTGGATTTCCTTTCTAATTTCCCAATGGAAGCTTACACTAACTTTTGTCCACAGATAGCCAACTTTGACCTGTTTTAATTGGCACAAGAACAAGCAAGACATATAAAATTGCTAACAATTCTAACACTCTTTTTAATCTATGTATTCCATTTTCTGAGACTATAACAAAATACCCAAGGCTGAGCCCTTTAGGAAAACAGAAAGGTTATTTAGGTTACAGATAGGAGGTTCAAGGGCATAGCACTGACAACTGCTTGGGTTTTGCGAGCACGTCTTTGGCGAGATCGCAACATGGTGGGAGTGTGTGACAGGAGGAGGTCACGTGCACAAGAAGAAGCCAGAGTGCAGGGAGAGAGTAGCCTTGCTGTGATTGTAACAACCTTCTCTGGTGGGAACATCCTGGAGTGTCATGAGAACTACACTAATCTCTTCACAGGGCAGAGCCCCCAAGTTTCCAAATCCCCTTTCACTAGGTCCACTTCACAGAGGTTCCACCACTTCCTGGCGTCACTACACTAAGGACCAACCTTTCAACACCCGGGCCCTCGGGGGACAAATCACCACCAACCCACCTATTTTACAGAATAAATTAACTTGCTCACTTTTATGTAGTTCCTCTTTCCTTGTCTGCATTTATCCATCTTTTTTCTGTCTTAGGTTCAATTGAGCAGTGAACTTCCAGAAATTGACACAGCGGGCTCAGGGGCATTTTAGGATGAATCCTAAATAATGTAATTGTTACATGGGTAATCTAGTTCATTGGACTTGTGCTATCAAAATTCAACTTCTTCAAGCCTCCAGCTTGTACAACCATCGCGTGCCCATTGGCTGGCTTTCATTAGGGTGCAATCTCTTTTTGAATACAATTATTATCCTCTATAATGGTCATAAAAAAGTTTTTAAAAACCCTTTTGGATAAACTGAGTCGCTATCTTATTGAAAGCAGCATTGCTTTCTCTTCTTTTGGATCCTAATATTAAGACTTTTTTCTCCCTTTTATCTCTTCCAAAGCAGATTGTCCCCATTGATACCTTCACTTTATCTTCCAATTGAATGTTTCAAGAAAGCATTTTTCTTGGGTTTGTAGCATTCATTTCTTTTTAAGGGCATAGATATTTGTAAGAAATTGTTTTACACATAGTGATGTTTTTCACTAAAATGTAAAGTCAGGTGTGAGAGACATTTAAGTGGTATCTTAGGTTTTGGAATCTGCCAATAGTCAAGCAATACTTTTTTTTTTTTTTTTATCTGTTAAGAGGTTTCTTTTATTAAGTAAGTGGAAACGAAGCAAATCATCTGTTTTTAAGTGCAGATTTGTTGAATTTTCCCGACAGTCAATGTAACACCCTGCTTTTCATTCCAACAGCTAACTGCTCAACCACCTGTTTTAATGGAGGGACGTGCTTCTACCCCGGAAAGTGTATCTGCCCACCAGGACTAGAGGGAGAGCAGTGTGAAGTCAGTGAGTACTGATTTTTGCATTCTTTTTGTTTTGGGCGTTGGATAGCAGGCTTAGGAATTTAATCTCTTCCTTTTATCAAAAAGGAATGTGAAGGCAGGAGAATTAATAGTTTATCTAGTTCTAGGTTAGGGTTTCTTGATTTATCCATCACCTACTTTAGCTAAAAATGAGGCAGAAGGTGACATAAAACTTGAGAGGATTTAGAGCAAGTGTTCTCCCACTTGGTAATCTGGAGGTTTGGATCATTCAGGATGTGGGTGCTTTTATCTCTCTCTCCTTACACAGAAGCCAGTGCTTCAGCCTAGAATTGGTGGCCAGAACTTTGGGACAAATGGCATTTGTTCACCTACCTACATGCATACAGAAATTTTATCTGCCACCCACCATTAGACATCCTAGACTAGACTAAGTCTAATAACTTGCCTCAGAGAAAATGATAGCTCCAAGGATGGGAGGATAAAAGATGCCCATAAAGCAGCATGACTTAAAAGTACATGAGTTGCAGAGAGATTACATGCTGTGAAAAGAGCCAGACACAAACATAGCCTGCACTGTGATTTCAAATTTTTGAAGTTCAAAAACAGGAGCAATTAATGCACAATGTTAGAAACTAAAATCATGGTTGGGAGCACATAGAAACTTTATGGGGTGCTGAAAATTGTTCTCATGTTTTTGGTGAAATATCATTTGTGTGTCTAATAAAAATATAGGTTAAGGGGTGAAGTTTAAATTTTAAAAACTGGAGAAATTAGGTGTGCTGCATTAGTTTTGACAAATATATTAAAGTGAGATGTTACTAACAGATTGTGACAAATATAGGAAGTTGGGGGAAATTGGGTGTGCTGAACTTCACAAATTTTAAAAAATTTTTATTTATTTATTTATTTAAATTGGAAAGTCAGATATACATAGAGAAGGAGAGACAGAGAGGAAGATCTTCTGAAGCCAGCATCCAGGAACTTCCTCCAGGTCTCCCACGCAGGTACAGGATCCCAAGGCTTTGGGCCATCCTTGATGCTTTTCTAGACCATAAGCAGGGAGCTGGATGGGAAGTGGGGCCGCTGGGATTAGAACCAGCACCCATATGGGATCCCGGCACATACAAGGCAAGGACTTTAGCCACTTGGCTACTATGCTGGGGCCATAATCTTTGCCTTGTAAGTTGAAAAGTTTTTTTTTTAATGCCTTCATTTGGCATGTTTTAAAAACTTACAACGGGGTAGACATTTAGCCTTGCTGTCAAGAAACATGTGAACCATGTAGGTGTATCAGCATTCAACACCCACCGATAGTTTCAGGAGTCGGGAGTGATGGTTCAAGTCATTGGGTTCTTGAAACCCAAGTAGGAGACCTGGACTGAGCCCCCAACTCTTGGCTTCCTGCTTGGTGAGTCCCATCCATTGCAAACATTTAGGGAGTAAACTAGAAGATGGGATCTCTGTCTCCTCAAACATATAAATCTTAATTTAAAAAAATCACATGATGAAAGTGTATTGTGGTAGACTGTCCTGGTTCTGGCATCTACCTACTGTGTAGGACTCCGAGAATTAATTAACCTCTCTACTAAAATCAGAAATGAGGCAAGCCATCCTAGATCACTTTTTGACCCAGAGTGAAGACAGCAGCAACACTCATGGCCAGAAAGGGGCAGGAGGCTGTGCCCTGCCTGCGGAGGGTGCTGTGTTCCTGCCCATCTGGATGTGTGTGGACGACAACTTGTTTGGCATTCTTGTTTTCAAATCAATGTTGTGTCTGTAGAACACCACTATGTTCAGTCCAGTCAGACAGTCACAGTTTCTGAAGTTGTAGTGTATTCAAAATTGAACAATGCTTAAGTTCTTATTCTAACTTCCAACTTATAATTTATTTGTGGTTTTTTGAACTTTAATGAGTAGTAGATGAAATAACTATTTTTTATAGAGTTCAAATGAAATATCTCTGAAGTTTCCATAGAACATGTAATTAATTGTCAGGATGTGGCTTCTAGTCTTATTAATTACACTGCTCTGATAAAGGTTCTTCTAAACTAACTTCCTTCAATTTTCTGCCTGTATTTGCTCTCAAATTTCACATTCTAGTGGGCTCGTTTCTCTTCAAGTGAGTGTACTCTTTCATGCCCGTAGGTCTGTGAACTTTCCATTGGCAGAGAAAATGATTTTCATTCTGGGGTGGCTTTTCTTTTTTCTGCCTCTATTTTTTTTCTAACTGTACCAAAAACATGGGGCTTTGAAAGCTTCTGATTGACCCTACCACAAATTTCATTCAATCCTTTTAGGAATTTTCTTCCTTCTCTTACAGGAACCACATTACCAGCAAAATATGAACGTAGGCTTTGAGTTGAAAAGCGCCTCTAAAACAAAATACAACAGCACAAAACAAAAACAGAAAAAGTACTCCTAAACATATAAAAGCTAGCAAGTATAGTTGAAATATGTATTCTTACTTTTTAGTTAAGATATATTCAATCTATTGTAACATTCAACATTTTAAGATATATCTTTTAGTTTATTCTCAAAACTGCAGCTATCACATGTATCAAATTCTAAAACCTTTCCTCATTCCCAAGTCATTCCCACCAGACCCTAGCAACAACTAATGTACTTTCTGTCTCTTTAGATTTGACCATCCTTAACATTTCATACGAATGTAATTACACAAAATACAGCATTTTCTGACTTTCTTCCATCTGCTGGTTCACTCCCCAAGTGGCCACAATGTCTGGAGTTGAGCCAATCCGAAGCCAGGATCCAGGAGTTTCTTCCGGGTCTCCCACATGAGTGCAGGGTCCCAAAGCTTTGGGTCATCCTTGACTGCTTTCCCAGACCATAAGCAGGGAGCTGGATGGGAAGCAGGGCCACCGGGATATGAACCGGTGACCATATGGGATCCTGGTGGGTATGCAAGGTGAGGATTGTAGCCAGTAGGCTATCGCACTAGGCCTGTACCTTAGGGTTTTCAAAGCTCACCCATGTTGTAGCATATGTCAGCATGGTATTTCTTTACCTTGCTAAATTATATTCACTTCTATACGAATGTATCACATATTGTGTATTCATTTCTCAATCAAGGAATATTCGGATTTTTTTTTTCCACTTTCAGGACTATTATCCATAGTGTTACTTTGAAACATGGGTGTGGGCTAGGTTTCAAAAACAGTGTCATTCAAAATTCAGAACTCAGACAAAAGATCAGTAGTGGGTCATTCATATCTTTAGGTGAGGTATATTTTAAATTACAGTATGTATTAATTAGTTAAAAGATTATCCTATTTATTTAAAAGGCAGTTTAAATATAACTTTTGAGCAGCACATTTTTTGTGTGCAAAAAGTCAAAGATAAAGAAATCATCAGCAAAATATTAGCCCATCTCTTTCAAAATAAAAGCTCAAAAAATCAAACAGACCAGGGTAGATTATAACTAAATGGAGGTGATTGTCAGTTAGAGGCATTTATTCTCTGTATTCGGTAATTGCCCTAAGCACACACACACACACAATCATGTAGTTATCTGTGGTTGAAGCACATAGTTCCTTGCTTATTTGTGTCCCTCTCTGTTTCAGGCAAATGCCCCCAGCCCTGTCGAAATGGAGGTAAATGTATTGGCAAGAGCAAGTGTAAGTGCTCCAAAGGTTACCAAGGAGACCTCTGTTCCAAGCGTGAGTATCCCAGGCCCATAGCCAATCTGGGTTAGGGTGTAATTAGGCCCACAGGAGTCTCACCACACACTTTCTGCGGATTGCATGTTGCCCGGACGCCAGTTAATCTTACCTTACTGACATACTGATTCCTTTATGGATGCCAGAGGTGTTACAATGAAATCCTTGCATGTACAAAAAAAGTCACATACGTTACTGGATTTTTTTTTTTTTTGTAACTCTTAAGGGTTTTCTTCAAGAAAATAAGCTTGCATTGCCCAGCACTTTCAAATTTTCCCGAACACCTTTGGTAGGTGAGAAACATCGTTCTTTTCTAAGGTTATTCAGGATTTTTCAAAAAGCTCAATACTGACTTACAGTTGGGTTATTGAGGAGAAGACTAATTAGAGGATGAAAACAAGACTAATTCACTCTAAAGAGCTGCAGGAAATACAGCTATGTCATTCTGTTGTGAGACGAAAGCTGAAGAGACATTATTTTTATCTCCTATGATTCTAGCCGTCTGTGAGCCTGGCTGCGGTGCACATGGGACTTGCCATGAACCCAACAAATGCCAATGTCAAGAAGGCTGGCACGGCAGACACTGCAATAAAAGTGAGTGGGATACCATCTTCTTTCATGTCTATTTCTGACTCCAAAGGATATTAGATAACCTGAAAATCATCTTGGTTAGATTTTATTAAAAGCAACTTCTTCTCTCCTCCTCCATGATCTCCCCACCTCTCTGAAAATCAGAATGTGAAGCATCAAAGCATAAGGAGTGAGGCATTGCTGTGAAATATCCCCACAAATATGTACTATGCTGCATGAGTAATAGGAGTTATTTGATCATATAGTATGTTGGTTGCACTGTAGGGGCTGCATTTGGGACACCTGTACTTCATGTAAGAGTGCCTGAATCCAAGTCTTAGCTCCACTCCTGATTTCAGCCTCCTGCTAATCTGTAATTTGGGAGGCAGCAGATGATGGCTCAAGAACTTTCTCTTCCAGAGAAACCAGTTTGGGGCTAAATGACTTATAGAAGAATACCATTTCTACAGCCACATGGAATAAATAAACCAAATCCTGTATGCTACCCTCATCTAGATTCAAAACCCAACCTTGTCCCACAATGACAATAACCTTTCAGAGGCTCTGGGGTGTGAGGATGACCTGATGTTAGACCAAACATCCTGGGACTCAATTACAAACATCTCTGGAACTCACCCGTGGGGCCTGGTAAGCACTGAGCGCGATGACGGTGAGCGCTGGAGCGCTCTTTCCTTTGCTATGCTCAGTTTCACTTCCAAAAGTGAGGCAAGTTAGGGGTTCCAGGATGTGGAGCAATGAATGCCAATACTGACAGGTCTGTCAGCCCCCAGGTAGCACCCATTGCAAGCCAGGCTGCTGTAGCTCCTACCATCTGTGGACGTCCTTTAGCTCAAGCCATCCCCTACCAAGAAGATGCCCTAGTGCTGCATTAAAATCGAAATATGTTTTCCTGGAGCAGCCACCCAGCTCTTTTGTACATTAACTAAGAGCTCAAGCTTGAAAGAGTAGCGTTTCTTTTGTCTAGAGGAAGGTGACAAGGAAGCTCTGAGTCACAGAGTTCTACTAAGAAGTGACTCCCAGTGGGGTGACATCTTGGGAGGTCCCATGCACCCAGGCATGACAGGGGCAGGAGGGATCTGCAGACAGACGTTCCCGCTCAGGCTCACCCTCACCAGCAGGGAGGTTGGGCTCCATGGGTGGCAGGACAAGCAACATGGTAGGGATTTACTTCAGGGCATTGTTTGCTGGTGTTGTGACCATCCCATAAGCTACTAGCTTGCCTGCTGACAATTCAAAGAAACACATTGAGGAACAAAGTATCCTGGTCTCAGTAGTTAAATGGCATGCTTGGATTCATAAACCACAAGGAACAAATGAAATTGCAGACTTGACTCTGATGCACAGCAAGATGGAGGCAGAACTTTCAAAGTAATTGCTGTTTTGGACCAGTTTTTGAAAATCAGAAATGAGTCAGAGCCCCAGGCACCTCTAGAAGTTCACAAGCCACAGGAAAGGAGGTCTCAAGTTATGTAACTTGGGGTTTTATTCCATTGCAACCAGCTGGAACCAGACAGATGAACACTTTGATGGAAATTCACAGATCCCCATTGCTAGGGCATCAGTTCACATCATAATCCTTTCTCTAACACTTAGGATGAAGGTACTTAATTCTCACAGAATTTCCATTTAGTGGGAGGCTAATAGCCACACCCAGTCATAGTGAAGAGTAGGGAGTGGATGGGGTTCATTTTTGAAACGGATCAATGTAAGTTGGTCTGAGTTTGCAAAGTATTGAAAAGAATCAATGACTAGATTTTCTACCAGGCATTCAAGACCTCAGTGCTAGATCCTTCTCAGAGCTTAGGTGAAGAATATCCTTCCATTCAATCAAATTTACCCAACCTTTTATTAACAAGAATTTCTGCATAGCCAAAATACATTTGAGTGGGAATTCTGATGGATCCATGTCTGCTGGAGTTAGTAAACTACGTTTCTATGAACAGGGATCTTGATCCTGCAACATTTCTTCATTCAGGTAGCTTTTTGTGGTTGAAAAGGGCAAATGGACTTCATTTGAATGGTTAATCATGAATCTGAAGAGCCTGGTTTTGTAGCTTTTCTTTTAAGCTGTGAATAATTTTTGCAGGGTATGGAGCCAGCCTCTTGCATGCCCTGAGGCCAGCAGGCACCCAGCTCAGGCAGCACACGCCTTCACTTAAAAAGGCTGGGGAGCAGCAGGATCCACCGGAATCCAATTACATTTGGTGAACTCCGGACATCTGCAACGTTTTAAGTTACACCAAGTTCATAGCCTTTGTTAACCTTTCATGTGTTGAATGTTCAAATAATGTTCATTACACGTAAAAATACTGGCCTGAATTTTATTAGCTTCATTATAAATCACTGAGTTGATATTTACTCTTCCTTTTAAGTTTTGTAAGTATATCTGTAGCATGATGATATAGATTTTCTTGTTTCAGAGCGTTGGGACAGATTTTATATCATGTCAGTAGATCAGGTTGAAATTTCATGTTTTCAGTGTGTGGTTGGCAGATGTTTTCAAAATTACAAGATGTTCTTGGTGTCAAAGGGCTGGGGAACATTAGAGAGGTTAAACTGGGCAAAAATGCAAAAATCACAAGGATTTGGATGAAATCATTTCCAGTGTTAAAGTTATTGCTTTTCAGGTTTTATTATCATATGTTTAAACATTGGTCACCTGTTTTAACTGCCTCTATTTTAAACTCTGATTCAATATATTTTGACCTTAACATTATTCCAGAGAGTTTTATACTGGAAAAAAATCCAAGAAATTATACTGTGGTAGTATCAGTTAAACAGTATAATATATTGTAAACACAGTGAAATAGGGAATATAATGTATGAACTGTTTTGCATTGGCTTGGAGCAATATAATATATTGTAAACAAAACACGGCTCTTACATAATAAACATTTTATACTGTTCGTATGTATAAAATAAAGGTGCTGCTTTAGTTTTCTGATGGTGTATGGAGTGGTATTTGTGTGTGCTATTTTAAGGAAATAAAGTTACAATGCAGCAGTAGTTAACATCATTTGGAAAAAAAAAAAAAAACAGCGATTCCATTCTGTAACCCTGCCATGGCGCTCTAGCCTCCCCGCTTCCTGCCTCCTCTCTGACTCCACCTCAGCCACAACACACCAACTGTTGGCACTACCTGACACACTTCCATATCATCTCAGCTGAGCTGTCATCTCCCTCAAGAACGCTTCTCTAGAATGTTTTAAATGCATGTCTTTTGCTATAACAAAATACACAAGGCTAGGTATGTCTAAAGAAAATAAACTTACTTGGTTCATGGTTTGGGAGGCTTGTAGGGCAACCGAGAAAATGGTGCCAGCATCTGGCAAGGGCTGTCATGCTGTGTCATATCAAGGTGGAAGGTGGAATTGCAAAACAGGACAAGAGCAAGAGAGCAAAAGAAGTGTGAATTCAGTTTTGTAACTGTCCGCTCATGATAACCAATCATGCACAGGATAGTAATAGTCAGGAGGACAAAGCCCTTCATGACCTCATTGCCTCACAACACTACTACACTGGGAATTAAGCTTTCAACACATGAAAACACACAAGCCATAGCAGAATCCTGACTTTCAAAGGTGTTGGAATTACAGTGTAGGCAGGCTCAGTCACGACTTAAAATACCAGCATCAACTGAGTACTAGTTCATGTCCCATCTACTCCACTTCCAATCCAGCTTTAGAGGACACCAGAGTACTTGGACCTTGCCACCGATATGGAATATCCAGATGAAGATTCTGGCTCTTGGCTTTGGCTTGGTCCAGCCCCAAGCCACTGTGACCATTTGAAGAATGGATCAGTAGACAGAAGATCTCTATATCTCTACCTCTCTTTCTGTAGTTCTGTATTTCAAACAAACAAACAAATAAAGTCTTTACCAAAATATTAGCTCACATTCTCTAGTATGAGCCCCAAGAGTTTCAGAAAAGAATATAAGAAATACTGCTACTTTTCAAAAACCTGTTGGTTGCCATACACATCGTACGTTCATGCATGATTTAATGAAGACGTATTCTGTGAAACATTTAAAGTGATTTTGTCATGGTGTGAACATAGTTACACAAATTAAGAAGGCTATGATGTTACAAGGCAATATAATTTCATATCACTATCATATTTGTGATCTATTTTGATCAGCATGTCATTCCATGGTGTACAATTGTACATGTTATCTTAATATCCTAAGAGGTGTGATTATGCCATTTTAGATAAATCAGAAAAACTGAGATGTAGAGGGAGTAGTTTATCCAAGATCAGACATGACAGGAAGATAGATGTCATCTGACTCCAAATTGTTAACACTATGCTACTCTCCCTCCTTAACTATTCTCACACAACAAAAAAGTCCACAAATCCTAGAATATGTCCATTCTTATTCTCCCAAAGGAATGAGGTCATTGCTTTAAAAGTACTCTAACTTCAATAGGTTTCTTTTGCTAGGCTGTGGCATAGTCAGCTACAGTATGCAGAGAGGAGACAGGCGGGCAGAATGTGATCAAAGAAGAGACTAATACAGAGAACTAACTCATCTTGTGTGGTGGTCTCAGGCTGCAGCAGTCTTTCTCTTTTAACCACCCAGAACCCAACTGGCTTATGGTCAAACACTTGGAATTCCGATGGTAGAACTAATTCATTTAGCTAGACATAAAAAGCAAAAGGCAAACGGAAACAATCAAGGCTGGTCATCTCCAAAGCATTTTAACTGAATACTCCACTAGACAATTTTGTGCACATAGTTCTACATATAACTTCAGTTACAAAAATGCAAGATATATTAAAAGAAGAAGATAAAAATAAAAATAGAAGCTCTAATGTTTTCTTTATCCCAAATATGGTTTTAGGTTTATCCTAAAGTGCACCTGTTTTCTGGAAGGATGACAACATCTGGAATGGTGTTAGAACCAGAACGAAGGGTAGACTTGAGAGAGATTTCAAATCTCAAAGGAGAGCAGATGATGAAGTGAAGGAAAAGGTCAAGAATTGAGAGAAATGTGGGTAGTGGCATTCATGACTAAGAGGGAAAAAAGGAAGATCCAGTGTGGGGCAAGGATGGATGGTTTCCAGAGATCCTGAATTGATTTCAGCATGTGGAGTTTAAAATAACTTTGAAACACTTTTTTGGAAATGAATGCCTGGTAGACATGTAAAAGTACAGCTAAGAGCTTAAAGGCAATTAATTTGTTCATTATTACTCACATTGTAATGGGCAACACCAATTATATATTAAATTCCTTTTAATACAAATATATACATTGGAACTTTGATAAGGAGACTAGGGCATTTCACTTATGTTTTGCAATGTTTATAGGTTCTATATATGTTTCACATATTTTATTACTTATCTCTATATTTATTTTCTTAACAGTAAGGCCTTTAATATTAAGTACTAAAACCTTTATTACCAGATGTGGCATGAATGTTTATCCAAAACCTACCCTTTGATTACTTTATTAACCTATATGGCATTTACACAATGAACCCATCTCTAAAACAAAAGCCAACACTTTTTACTTTATGGTATATGAAACTTTGGTTGTTACTTATAACTACCACTCAAGGGAAAGTAGAAGGGAAGAAAGGAAGAGAATATCAACATGAAAGATCTCTAGTGAGAATTTAAAAGTCAAAACAGAAAGAAGTTAAGGTACGCTGAAAAGATGTATATCACTTGGCAAGATAACCCAAGTATGAACAGGAAGAGAATGACAAGAAACCCTCCAAATGTTCATGAAAAAAAAAACATAATACAGAGAAATGATGCATGAATTTCAAAAACCTCTACACCAAAATAAACTTTCACCTTTTATTCAATTTTACACCAGCCTTTTAAAGAAGTGCCCTCCTCAAGGCTAAATAATAAAAGACTGAGGGAGCCCAGTATTGTGGTATAAAGGGTAAAGCCTTCTGCATATCGCATAGACACCAGTTCAAGACCCAGCTGTTCCACTTCCAGTTTGCATCCTTGCTAACATGCCGGGGAAAGCAGTGGAGGATGACCCAGTTGCTTGGGCCCCTGCACCTATGTGGGGGACCTAGAAGAAGCTCCAGCACCCTGGCTGTGGTCTGACACAGCCCCAGCTATTGCAGCCATTTGGGACATGAACCAGCAGATAGAAGCTCTCCTTATTCTCTTTTGTTCTCTTTCTCTCCTCTTTGCAATTTTCTTTTTCAAACAAATTTAAAAATACATCTTTTTAAAAAATTAAAACAGGCTGAGGAGTATGATTAGGAAAAGGGCACACAGAAATTCCTGCATAGTTTTAAGAAGTAGATACATATTTATGCCTGAGCTCTGCTCCAACCACAACTTTCGTGTTTGAGTCCTGAAGATTATTAAAAAAAAAAAAAGTCAAATCTATAAAAAAGAATACTTCCATGAGGCCTGGATCAAGAAATGTACATCTATGGGAAGTGATGGTTCTGGCATCCCTTTGGGCTGATGAATTTTAAAATATCTCTTATGAATGTGTCTACAGAGGAACTGTGTAAAGAAGAGATACAAAGCACAATTAAAAATAAGGCTCAGTATCTCCTCTACTATTCCAGAACATCCATCTCTGGCCCTGGTATTTGATGTTCCAGTCAGCCAACTAAAGTGCTAAAAATGGGTCCAATCAAGCCAACTTTACTGAGCATATTGTTAGTGGAGAATGTCCCTTGAAATTCCTCCTGCCCCAACTGTATTCTTAAAGCTTCTGTCAATTGTGCACATTATTTTTCCCAAAAGGAGTTGTGGTGATATTATGCCAAATGAAGTAAACCAACCACGAAGACACACACTGATGGCTTTTTATGTGAGGTTTTTAAAGTAACCAAAATCATAGAAGCAAAAGTATTATATACTTCACAGTGCTCAGTATGAGAAATTTTATAATGTTTTTCCCACCCATAAAAAGGAGTTATAATAACTAGATTATTTCCTACTTCATTCCATATCCAATGATCCTTAGGACACTTGAGCTTGATATGCGAAGCACAGCCCCCGGAATGAGCCAGCCCTTAAGTCACTAATTGAAAACAAAGAAATGTCCCCCTGGGTTCACACAGGTCAGAGTGTGGTGTGGTGCCCAATGCTCTCCATCATATGGACAAAATAATAACATACAGAACTATTTTTTTAATTGGAAAGTCAGATATATAGAGAGGAGGAGAGACAGAGAGGAAGATCTTCAGTCCAATGATTCACTCCCTAAATGGCTGCAATGGCCGGAGCTGCACTGATCTGAAGCCGGGATGCAGGAACTTCTTCCAGATCTCACACGTGAGTGCAGGGTCCCAAGGCTTTGGGCCATCCTTGACTGCTTTCCCAGGCCACAAGCAGGGAGCTGGATGGGAAGCGGGGCTGCCGGGATTAGAACCGGTGCCCAAATGGGATTCCAGTGCCTGTAAGGTGAGGACTTCAGCAGCTAGGCTACTGCACCGGGCCCTCTTCAACAGTCTTCAACTTTGCTTCAGAGATAGAGGTGGCAAGCAGAGAGCATAGGGTCACCATCTAAAGAGAAACAGGAGCCTAGGAGAAACAGGACCCTCTCATCTCGCTATAGCCGTTAACTTCAATGGGCACAAACCTATCCTATGTTGAGAAATAAAGGCTTTAGGCAGGATTGCTTTATTGGATTCCCTTGTCCTTAAATCTCATACCCCTGAAAGTAATTAACACTCCCTAAACACAAGATAAGATGATCCTAAATTACTGCTTAGCTTTTTCAGAACAATAACAACAAAAAAAAAATACAACGACTTTCAGTCTAAGTAAGGAGTCCTAGTCAAAATAGTAGTAGCTGCAATGGTGATTGGATCTCTCTAACTCTCCTAGTCCCCTCTCTTTTTTCCTTTCTCTCTCTCTCTTCCTTCCTTTCTCCCTCCATCTTTTCCTCTGTTGCTCGGCCAAATAAATTTTTTTCAAAATTAAAATTGGAACAGACTACTAGCCTAGTGGTTAAACACCATATAGAAAGCCACGTCTTGCATCAGAGTACATAACTTCAACACCAGCTCCCAACTCTTAACTTCCTGCCAATGCGCATCTTGGAAGGCATCTGCAATAGTTCAGGTGATTAGGTTTCTGCCATCCATGTGGAAGACTTTGAATCAGTTTCCAGATCCTAGTTGTGGGCCAGCCCGATCCCAATCACTGTGGGTATTTGGGGAATGAACTAGCAGGTGTGAGCACTCTCTGTCTCCTTTTGTCAATCTTTCCCTTTCTCAAAATAAAGAAAAATTTTAATTATATTAATTACATTTAAAGATTGCCAAATATGTGAAACTAGCATTTTTCTAACGATTTTACTACATTTTACTGTTATCTACATTCTTAAGGTTATTTATATCAATTGTATCTGAATAGAAAACATATCGTATCCTAGTGCATCTCTTTCCAATGCTACATTCAGCAATGTTACGCTAAGTTGTCCACAATGCACCACAGAGAACAGAAAGTACCAAAGTCAAGACTACTTTTCCCCAGAGATCAGGGTTTTTTTTAAACCTTTTCTGTTTAATCTTTATAAAAACTTCATGTGCATTCATTCCCATTATACAGATAAATGACTGTATGCATTTATCTACATTTATCGGTGACCTCCCAGAGTCTCACAGCCATCAAACAGACTTTAATTCACTCGTATTTACAGGAACAGACATTAGCTTGGCCTGATCAGGCAATAAGGTATGTTAAGGAATGGCAGACCCAATATAATTTCTTTCTGAATGGATACTTTCCTTACAATTAGGATTAAAACAAACAACAACAAAAAAACAAAACAAACAAAAAATGATCCAATGGGCTCAGAGCTTCAATACTGAAAGTGAATGAGTAAATGAATACATTTCATTCATGAGAAAGGGTTGCCCCAGAGCAATTAGAAATCTCTCTGTCTCCTGAATCCAGGACTTTGTTTACCTCCTCCAGATTTATTATACTCCAGCTTTTACTCTTGCTCCATTCAGCTGCTAGTTTAGCGGTCTCCTGTAGCTAATGTGACAAATTACTGCCAATTTGGTACCTTAAAAGCAACAAGAATTCCCTCTTGGAGTTCTGGAGATCAAAAGTCTACAATCACTTCATCCTATCTAAAATCAAATCCATAGGGAGCATGATGGAAAGCGCGTCCCTTACCTGGCCAGTCTCTGGTAGCTGTCAGCACACCCCGGCTAGCAGCCACCTTTCTGCTTTGTGTTGACACGTCCTTCTCCTTCATGTGTCTGTGTTCAGTTCCACTCTGCCTCTCTTCCTTTTCCTTGTATAACAGTGGTGGCATTTGAAGTCCACTTAGGTGTTTCAGAATAAACTTCTCTTTTCAAGACCATTGCTCACTTTCTATATCATGCAAAATAATATTCTCCAGTTTCAGGAACTGGGGCAGAGACTTACCTTTGGCGCCACGACTCATCTCACTATAGCCATTATCTTCAATGAGCACACACTTATTCTACCCTGAGAGCTGAAGGCTATCAGCAGGATTGCTGTCCAAATGAACCTACACCCAGTAGAAAGAGATGGGATTTAAGAGTCAAGAAAGCAGTCACAGAAAAGACAGAAGACATCGTGTCCATTTCTTAAAATATTAGATATGAATGTATCATATGATCCAACAGTTGCACTCCTAGACACATAACCGGGAGAAATTCAAGACTTTCACACGAACATTTACAATAGTGTTGTTCACAATAGCCAGAAAATAAAAACAAACCAAAATCCATTAACTGACAGATGGCTAGACACAAAATGGATGAACTTCACGTTAAATGAAAGAAGTCAAATACAAAAGAGTACATGTGGGCCTGGCACGGTAGTCTAGCAGCTGGAGTCCTCGCCTTGCATATGCCAGGATTCCATATGGGCACTGATTCTAATCCTGGCAGCTCTGCTTCCCATCCAGCTCCCTGTTCGTGGCCTGGGAAAGCAGTGGAGGACAGCCCAAAGTCTTGGGACCCTGCACCTGCATGGCAGACCCGGAAGAGGCCCTGGGCTCCTGGCTTCAGATCAGTGCCGCTCTGGCCGTCGGGGGCCGCTTGGGGAATGAGTCATTGGAAGGAAGATCTTCCTCTCTGTCTCTCCTCCTCTCTGTATATCTGACTTTTTAATAAAAATAAAGTAAATCTTTAAAAAAAAGACTAGATGTTATATGACTCTGATTATATAGAATGTCCAGAGAAGACAACTTAATGGAGACAGAAAGAAGATTATTGTATGCCTGGGGTTGGGGGTTGAGTAATAGAATCAGGGATTGACTGCAAATGGGCATGAGGCATCTACTTGGGTGATGTAAATGTTTCAAAGTTGGATTTTGATGAAAGTTGCTCTGTTTTACTAACAATACTGAAATACACACTTAAAATAAAGACTTCCATGGCATATAAGTTGTATCTTGATTAAGTCATTTTAAGAAACATTGGCAAATAGCCACAGGCCACCTGTGCCAAGTGAGTGATGCAAAGGTGAAGAGCGGTCATAAATGCGGAGTATGTGTATGTTGCTATTGTTGCTATTGTTACTTTGTTATATTTTGAATTCTCCTAATCTATGAAATTATCACTGCATGACCTGGCTGGCACGTAAGCACAGGTGTGGAGCACATCTGACCAGGGAAGTTCCAGGGAAAGTTCATGTGGGCTTTGGCTTTGTGGCCCACATGTTATCATCTTCTCCAGCCCCTTTGTTGATCTCCCACTCAATTTCCTATCACCTTTATCTCTGAGGCCCAACCATCCTGGAACCCAGTTGGACCTCTGAGCCTAGGTTGACTCAAAGACAAATGCACAGTACATCATAGGACATGTCACTTGTTCCACTCACATATTCACAGTTGTCAGGGAGGTGACACCTGTTATCCTGCAGTGGTCTTAGTCAACTTTCCACCACGGAATGATAACGCCTTTTCTCAATCCTTTAGATCTATAAAACAGTGGGTTTTATGAGTATTTTTCAGTAAGGTGGGCAAAAAGTACATAGTTATATCCAATGACACTTCAAAAAGCTCATGGGAAAATGGAATAAGAATATAAGCCTATTTTGAGACAGTTTTTTTCTCCTGTAGAATTTTTTTTTCTAAACTGCATTTTCTATGAACATTTTGAAGATTCCTTCATACTATCAATAGTGTCTAAAACATTGTTTCAAATGATGACTTTCATGTGTTCAGCAATCCACCAGGCACTTTAACCAAACCTCAACATACACAACACATACCAGGGGGACACATTAATGACAGAAAATATTCCTGCAACAAGTAAAAAAAATGAATCCCCATCCCCTAATGACTGAAGTCTTCCCACTAAACAGGAACTAGAATGGGGATGGAAATATCTTCTTGTTCTCTCACATCTCTGTAACTTATTGTATGAGGCAGACTAAAAATAAACACATAGTGATTCATTTTAGAGTCAATGATTGTGTTACCTTTTGCGAAAATTGTGCTCATACAATCACCAACTATGTCCCTTTTTGGAAACCAAATGAGTGATAACCATTCATTCAACAAGCCGTGTTGAGTTCCTTCAGGAGACAGCCACCCTGACACTTGCCCCTTTCTCCAATTAGTATTTCACACATTAGTCATGTATTCCAGTACCCCTCTTCTTTCTGCCAAGTAACAAAGAAATGGCATTGAGGAGGAAATTTGAATTTTTTCTTTTACCAAACTGTCAGTAATAGTTACAGGGGAGGATCTCTTAAAGGTCTTAGAGCAGATTTTAAAAATTGTATAGCTACTGTTAAATTTCAGTCAAATGGGATTAAAGATTAGTGTTAGAGCTCAATTCACATGTTATAAAGATGTGATGGTTACTATTTGGGGTAATACAGTTTGTGATGTACACTTTCATAATAACTTCTCTGCAGTTCCAAAATATGACAAATATGTCATAAGGTTGATGAGGGGATAACATGTACTGCGTAGGGTTGGCATAGAGGAAGCATCAAGTAACTGACCAATGCTTGCTGTTAACTCTTTAGAGCAAGTATCTGAAAGGTGACGTTGTATCAGTCAGCTATTTGTTGCTACAACAAAATGCATAAGCCAATTAACTTTATAAAAAAGATTATTTAGGGCTTGGTGCCATGGCTCAGTGGCTAAATTCTTGTCTTGCACATGTCAGGATCCCATGTAGGTGCTGGTCATTTCCCAGTTGCTCCACTTTGCATCCAGCTCCCTAGTTGTAGCCTGGGAAGGCAACAGCAGACGGCCCAAAGCCTTGGGACCCTTAACCTGCATGGGGGACCCAGAGGAAGTTCCTGGCTCTTGGCTTCAGATTGGTTCAGTTCTGGCCACTGCAGCCACTTAGAGAATGAACTAGCAGAAGAAAAGAATATTTTTATCTCCCCTTCTCTCTATACATTTTCCTGTCCAATATAAATAAATAAATCATTAAAAATGATTATTTGGCCCACATTCTTGGAGTTCAAATCCAAGACTGAGTGACCCTGGTCTGGAATCTTATGGGGCAGGCAGATAGCCATGTGGAGGAAGGATCACATGGCAAGCCAAGGAGCAAGAGAGGCTGGGTTAAAAATTCAGCTTTTATAAATAATCCTCTTATGGAGCTAACTTTCAAAAGCATGCCTCCAGTGACCTGAGGGCCCCAAAAAGGTGCACCTCACAAACACCATATTTGAATTAAGTATCTACCACTTTTCTATCATTAATGTATGACTATGGGATTTAAAGCTTTGCCTGATTTCAGAGGCCAAATCATGCTCAAACCATAACAGATATTCAATTATCATTAGTTAGTAATCAAGTAAATACAAATTGAAACCAAGATGTGAAATAGTAATAACATCCATACACTGCTAATAAGAATATAAGTTGAAACAACTGATTTGAAGAGGAGTTCATTATCTTGTAAAACTGAACAATATCCCTCATTTGTGATCCAGCAATTCCACTCCTAGGCATCTACCCTTCAGAGATTCTGCATACGATCTCCCAGGAATCATGAGTACAATTTTTATATATTTTTTGTTTGTAATAACACAAGCCCACCAATGGCATACTGAATAATTAGATGGTAGTATGTACACATAAGAGGATATAACGCAACAGTAAAAGCAAGTGAACTCCTTTGGAAAAAGCAAACACTGATGAGTTTTAGAAATACAATGTCAAAGTGCGGGAAAGTGCATGACTTGCTCCTAACAGGTAAAACTAGACTGTATGTCATGATAAACACAAGAAAAAGCAACATGAAGGTGCTGAAGAATGAGTTTGGGAGGCATATAGCAATGTCCCATTTCTTAAACTGAGTGACACATTCATTGCTGTTTATTTTTTAAAATATGGTGCCCTATGTGTATAAGTTATTCATGATTAGAAAATAAAAACAAATCCTAACATTCACAACAGAAAAATTAGTGAGAAATTTGATTAGATGATGCCAAAAAAATAGGTATAGCAAACAGAATCTTTATCAGTAATAAAAGTATTTTAAATTTTTGTTGCTATTTTTAAATAAGCAACACTTTCCAACAAATTGGTAATGATACTTGTAGAATAATATTCAATGCCTGTGTTAACACAATAACATGGACACATTTATATTCTTCTGCTAGAAGGAGAAATGAGATAAATTTTTCTTGAAAGCTATTTAATACTATATGCCATGAAATTTTAAGTGTTTTGCTTTAAATCAGTAATTCCACTTCTACTAAGCCAATTTAAAGAATGAGATTCTACCATTTTCAACAAAGTGGTCCCAAGGAGAGACCATTGTGCTCAGTGAAATAAGCCAGTCCCCAAAGGCCCACTATCATACGTTCACACCCACGCAGTGGCACAGGCCCAGGTATTCAAATCATCTTTGACTGCTCCCCAGCTGCATTAACAGGAAGATGGATCAAAATCGAAGCAGCCAGTACTTAATCCAGCACTCAGATATGAAATGACCTTGTCACAAATGGTGTGCTGACCCCTAGCTCCAGTTTTTGAGAGAGAGATAAATAGGCAGAGATGGTAGATTACAAATAGAGAAATACATAGAAACAGCAAAAAAAAAAAAATGCCACATGTGAAGTGATAAAATTCTGAAATTATAGGTGATTTATGGTATTTTTAATTTTCATGTATTTCTGACTTCTGACGTATTACTTTTATGATCAGAACAAAGTGATAAGTGGAATGTTTTATGAAGCTAACATAACAACATGGTATCCTTTCTGACTTCCATAAGAAAGAGAATATAAGAGAATATGTCCATTGATCAAAATTATTAGCTTTTCTGAGTTCTAGATAAAATGGAAAATATCTAATATCCATTGGCCAAGTTTAGCAGGAGGCAGCCTGCAATTCATCAGTAAGGCTGTCACCAGTAGTTCAATAAATCCATTGGAATCACTACAGAAGAATTTCTAATTTGATCATGGAAACAAGTTGGCCAGTAGAAAACAAATGATTAAAAAGCCATTACACTATCTACACAGGCAGGAGAAGAATTGCCCAATTTAAACATGAAAGTCACTACAAAACACTGAAATAATTCATGTGTAAATGGATACTGAAAATAAGAGAATCATTCGATTTTAATGATACCTAGAGAGACATTAGGGGTGCTGAGCAAGTTTGCCAGGACCAAATAAGCCCACTAGTCAGCTCCCCAGCCTTCTCATTGGACACAACTGGTTACACATTTGGATCCAAGTCACCCAAAGCCCCTCCTTGGAGGTTTTTCCTATTCGCTTCATTTTGGAGTGTCTGTGTACATGTCCTCAGCTGAAGGCAAGCCAGGGGAACACAGGGTTTCCAAGAGGCACTCTCCTTTTAAGTTCTTACAAGGCTCAGGTTGTAGCAGAATTTCAGCCTTCTGTAGCCAAGAACATGTTGACTTGACAGAAAAAAAAAAGGTGTGGTCATTTAGTTCATCAGGCATATAAAATGTCAAACAAAACTAATTCTAGAGAAAACCTAACATGAGATTCCCCCCAAACATCTGCAAGCTTCTTACAGACTTGCTCTTTCCCTCCTAAGAGAGAAAGCTCTTTGTCCAGGAGCTGAAGGATGCCCTTGTACAGTCTAATGGATATTCATATCCAAAGGTGGCAACATAATTGTTGCTCATTTATTTTATCACAGAACAGATACTGAGTTCCTACAATGTGCCAAGTTCACTATGAAAAAGTCCTAGCACCCTAGCACGGAGGAGTGGACAGAAGGAAAGGCAGATCCTTTGAGTTCAGTGGAGTCTGTACTTGTGAAGGGAACATAACAAAAAGGCCCCAACCTGAGCCAGAGATGAGACAGGGCATTCAGTCTGTTTTCTACAGGAAATGATTTATGGTAAACTCCCAAATAAGTTAGATAGGTAGAGAGAAAGGCAATGGGAGTAGTTTTCACAGTGTATCCCACAAAATATCCCCCCAAATAAGCCCAACACTACTAGTTTTATTGTAATTGTTGTTTAGATGAAAACAGCCTTTTCCCTCTTGACTGGTGTGATGTATATTCTCTCGCTTCAATGATTTCAGGGAATGAGTTCTTTTTTAAAGTGTATTTATCAATTTTCATTTGTTTGAAAGATCAGTAGAAAGAGGGGCAGATGGCTAAAATCTATGAGTAAGAAAGACAGATCTTTCATCAACTGACTCACTTCCCAAATGTCAGGGCTGATTGATGCTGAAGCCAGGAGCCAGGAGCCAGGGACTCCACCTGGGTCTTCCATGTGGATGACAGGGACTCAGGACTGGATTTCATCCTCTGCTGCCTCCCAGAGAAACACACACACACACACATACACACACTGAGAGAAAGGGAGGGAGGGAGAGAGAGATAGAGAGAGAATATCTTTCATACACTGATTCACTTCCCAAATGACCGTAAGAGCTGGAGCCAGGCCAAGATGAAGCCAGGATCTTAGAACTCCATCTGGGTTTTCCATGTGGCTGCCGGGACCAAGTACTGCTCTCTCAGGTGCGTTAGCACAGAGCTAGATTGACATAGAGCACACAGGGTCTTGACCCAACTTCCTTATGGGATGCCAGCACCTCAGGTGGTGGCTTAGCTCACTGCACCAAAATGTCAGCCACCAAAATGTCTTTTCATATCATTTCTGAATCTTTTAAAACCAGTATTGATACCACTGAGTATTTCTAAAAGTAAAGAGGACTACAAAAAAAAAAAATGCTGCTGCATCCTTCAGCTTACCAGGAGTACTCTGTGCACACTCACTAGAAGAAATGCTGATAATGGCACTGCAACAGGTGTTCTATGTTAGGATTCTGTGTGAAGCATCTTGACTAGAAAGAAGAGATTCAACAGCTTGTCCTAAACTCTTGCACAGTGCCTTCAGGTAGGTAGGGTTTCTGTAAGACAAGAAAAAAATCAAGTAAAAACAGGCAAAATAGAAAGTGATCATGTGAGTAGGATGCAGGTTTGGGGTGAGTGTCACGGACATTTTCACCAGACCAACCCTGGGGGTTAGTGGACATTGAACTCCACTGCTTCCTCACCTTCACCTGCCACCCCTACAACAGTGATGTGACCAGGATCCCTTTAGCAGAAGGAAGGTGACAACTCTCTCCACCGTGACTCTCCCGACTGGGAGATGCAAGTCAAAGACAGTTAATGTGTATTGCTTACTGTTTTGTTCCTTTTGCTCAAGATTATTTGGACTCTTTTGTGGCTCCATCTAAATTTTATTAATTTTTTTCTTTCTGGCTCTGTGAATGATGTCACTTGGATTTTGACAAGGATTGCAATGGATCTGTCAGTCATTTTGGATGGTATACCATTTTAATTATATTAATTCTTCCAATCCATGAATTTGGAATGCCTTTCCATTTCTTGGTGTTCTTTTTAATTTGTTTCATCAGTGATTTATAGCTTCTAATTATAGAGATCTTTTTCATTGCTTTGGCTACATTTATTCTTGAGGTTTTGTGCTATTAGAAATGGAATAGCTTCCCTGATTTCTTTTTCAGATGATTCACTATTTGTATAACAACACTACTGGCTTTTGTAGATCGATTTTGCATCATGAAATTTTGCTGTGTCTCTTACTTTGTTCCAACAGGTTTTGGTGAATTCTTCGGGGGGATTTTCTATGTATAAGATCATGTCATCTGCCAACAGTGACAGAGAGACTTCCTTTTTTCCAAATTACAGTACCAGGTTGAATCAAAGTGATGATAGAATCTTGCTATATTAAGCCCCTTTTCCTAATTTTAACTTTTAAAATGTTTATGAGAAGCTGCTTTGATAAAGAAAGGTTTATTTCATCTTACAATCTGAAGAATACAATTCAGGTTCATGTGGCCACACAGTATAGGGTCTCATGGAAGCCGGTCATGGTTTGTGCAGAGAAATAACCACATGATGAGCCAGGAAGCAGAGACAAACAGCTAGGCCAAACTTGAACTCAAATAATCACATACATACACATAAACGAGTGCATTATTTTCTTTTGATAAACTGAGTCCTTCATCATCATGTAATTGCCTTCCTGTTCTTTTTTAGAAGGGGATCTGTACTCCTATATTTACAGCAGCACAATCTACAATAGCAAAGACATGGAAACAATCCAGATGTGCATCCAAGGAAGAGTGGTTAAAGCAACTGTGGTACATTTACTCCATGGAATATTATTCAGCTATTAAGAAGAATGAAATACAACCAGGTGGTCCCAACTAGAGACCATTATGCTCAGTGAAATGAGTCAATCACAAAAGAACAAATACCACATATTCTCTCTTATATAAGGAAGCCAACATGGAAATAGTCCAATCTATACTGTTTTTTGATTATTTGCTTGCTTTTTTGGCTGTATCCCATGTGTTTTGATGTTTTTATTTCAGTTTGGTTCCTTCCAAATAATCTCTTTTCTCTAGTTGAGTTCATCAAGTGCTCATGAATTATACGATGGCATCATTTTTTCCCAAGAGATTTCTGTGTTTCCTTTTTGTCACTCACGTGTTGGTTACTCAGTGACACACTATTTTTTTTAAGGTGCTATAATTTGTTATTGATGATGTTGTTGTTGTTGTTGTGGTTGTTCTAACTCATGCCAATTGTTGACCTTGTTTCATGGCTTCTCACTTATGGTAATGTATAGTGATGGAGTAATGGGGTCTATCATATGCAGATGTGGGGGTACAAAGAAACATGCATCCCTGCTTCCAGACGAAAGATGGATTCCCAATGAAACTGTCGGACATGTGTAGACAATGGGATGCTGGACTGTCTGACATTGTCTGTACCAACAATGTCGGGGTACACTTAAATAAGAGACTGATTGAATTATGATTCCTTATGAAGGGCTACACTATTGTAACAAAGTGGGAAAAATCTGACGGGGAGTAGGAGTTTGGGGGAGAATCCAAGCCTATAAAAAATGTACCACATAATTCAAAATTCAAAATAAAAATATTAAAAATAAATAAATAAATAAATAAAATGTATTTGACAGAAATGTGACTACTCTTTTACTTTCTACCAGGTTCCATTTGCATAAAACATATTTTTTTCTTTTTTGAAAAATTATTTTATTTTGATCATCTTTACACAGTTGACTAGGACACAAAGGGTCAAGGGCTACAGGAAAGTGGATAAGACCATTGCTGCATGAAACATATTTTTCTACCTTTTCATTTTCAGGGCGTGTCAGGGTGAGAGGTGAAGCGAATTTCCTATAAATAGCAACTAGTTGGGTCCTATTTCCAATTCATCCAGTCCAATAATTAGATTAGAAAATGTAGTCTATTGACATTTAAGATACTCTTTGAAATATAAAGTTTAGTAATATTATCTTGCTACCTGTTTTATGTTTTGTTGTAGTTTTCTTTTTTTTTTTTTTTTCTCCCTCTCTTACTATGCCCAGTTGTGGTTAAATGATTTCTTCCAGTGGTGTACTTTTATTCCTTTCCTATTATTTGTGATGAGTCTTTTACAGATTCTTTATAGTTACCATGAGGCTTATTTAAAAAAAAATCTTTTAGCTCTAAAGAGCTATAATGGAGTTATACCAATTTAATGCTGATTTTAAAGATAGGGAAAGAAAAATACAAAGATAAAAGAATCACTAATAAAGAATTCTAAATGTGTTCTCCATTCTTCTCCATATTTTGATTATTTTGAGTTTCATTTGACTTTTTGTTTCTCTTAAAAGTTTTGTGTAGGAATTATTGGGTTTTTTTTTTTTTTTTTGGTCTTTTCAGTAGAGATACAAATGGTTTACACACCATGTTTGTAACATCAGAGTTTTCTGGATTTGTCTGCATAATCACTGCTACCAGTGGGCACATACGTCCCAGTATTATTTTCTTGTTGGTCTTTCACTGTGAAGAACTTGTCTATGGCATTTCTTGTAACCAAAGTCTGGTGGTGGTAAAGTGGTAAGTTCTCTCTGCTTCTCTGGGAATGTCTTTTTTCCTCCCTCATCTCTGAAGGAAAGCTTTACTGAATACCGTATCCTTGACTGCCAACTTTTTAAATTCGGTACTGTCAAGACCTCTTGCCACTCCCTCCAGGCCTGCTAAGGTTTTTTTGCGAAATCTGAATCAGGCAAATTGGGATGCTTTGGTGTGTTATTTGCTTCTTCTCTCCTACAGTTTGGAGAATTCTCTCTTTAATTTTGGAGAACTTGATTATATGTCTTGGGAATAGACTTGGCTGAGTTGAATATGACTGGTAGCCCTTGACTTTCCTGTAACTAGATAGTTTTTCAAGGTTGGGAATTTTTCTGCCAATATTTCTTTGAATATGCTTTGCACCCCGTTTGTCCTTCTCAAGTCCCTCTTGGAGATCAATAATTTCACTATTTTTCTTTTCATGCTGCCCTGTATTTCTTGTGGATTTTCTTCATTCTTCTTGATTCCTTTTTTCTCCAACTGCATACTTTCAAATAGCCTATCTTCAAGTTCATTGATTCTTTTTCTGTTTAATATAGTCTGTTCTTGATACCTTCTACTATATTTTTATTTCACTTAGCATACTTATCATTTGAAAGATTTCTGCTTGATTTTAACTCTACATATAAAATCTATTAGAATTTTGAATTATCTATGTTCTCTCAAATTTCATTGGGTTTCTTTAAAACAGCTATTTTGAAATTTTCATTTAAGCATTTGTAAATTCTAATTCCTATAGAATTGGTTTCTGGAATCTTATCTTGTTCTTTAGGTGAGTTCATAGTTACCCAGAAGCTCTTGAAGCTCATAGTTACATAGCTGTACAATGGAAAGTTGATTCTAATAATGCGGCTTCATTTGAGGTTGTTCTAGAAATTCTGTGCAGTTTCTTACTTTTTTTCTGAGCTGAATGATACTTCTGGTATTTCAGCACTAAATAGCATCCCAAGTAGCAATTTATCCTATGTCTGCTACCAGTATGTTTTTTATTTGTTTGTTTGTTTGTTTTTCTAATTCAGCCTTATAATACTTTCCAAACTAAAATTGGTCTCAAATCTGCTGATGATGTATTGTTCAATAGGAATTAGGGAAATGCTAAAAAGGGGGTCCTCCTTTCTTACCTACCTCTTCTTGGGCCCTTGGTAAGATAAGAATTTTTGTCCGATGTCCATAAACACCTCAAAGCTAGATTAGGTCCAGAGCCTTTAGCCAGTCCAGACCAGTGCAGTCTGAAGGCAGATTAAAGCTCACTCTGCTAAGTTCTGTCTGCTGCTGAGAAAGCAGCAGTGGTCCCTGCCCCTACTTCTTATCCAGGTTCTTGCAAATGAGTACCCTGGGAAGGAGGCAGCAGACGGTAGCTCAAGTACTTGGGGCCCTGCTACCTATGTGGGAGTCTTTGATGGAATTCTTACCTAATAACTTTGGCCCAAGCCTGGCCCCGACTTCACCGTCATTTGACAAGTGAACCAGTAGAAGCAAGATCTCTCTTTCCTCACTCTAACTTTCAAAAAAATGATAGAAAGGTATCATAAACCATCAAATAAATAGGAAGGAAATCATATGACCACACAGACTTAACTGATAAACAAATAACTTCAAAGTCTAATAATACATAATATATAGTTCATATTTACATTCTCCCCAACTATAGTTCCCTGACATAATTAAACTGATAAGCAGTGGTGCAGTAGAGAAATGATACAGACACCTGAAGTTTTGATGTTGGTGATGCATCCTTCTTAATTTGCTGACTGATGGTTGTACTGTAGCATCAGAACAGAATGTGCCATGTCTGGTGTGGTAGCCTAGCAGCTAAAGCCCTCATCTTGCACACACTAAGATCCCATATGGGCACCGGTTCATATTCTGGCTGCCCTGCTTCCCATCCAGCTCCTTGCTTGTGGCCTGGGAAAGCAGTGGAGAGCAGCCCAAAGCTTTGGGACCCTGCACCTGCATGGTAGACCCGGAAGAGGCTCTGGGCTCCTGGCTTCAGACTGGCCCAGCTGCCGCCATTGCTGCCACTTAGGGAATGAATCATCGGATGGAAGATCTTCCTCTCTGTCTCTTCTCCTCTCTGTATATCTGAGTTTCCAATGATAAAAAAATAAACCTTTTAAAAATGAAAAAGATTTAAAAAGAAAAAATAGAAAAGAGAGAAGAGAATGTGCTTGTTGTAGATAACACACACAGGCATTCAGGAAAAGCAAGCATTAGGCCAGCAACTTACTTGCCAATGGTTTTTAGTTGCCACTTCATGTAAGTTTCTGATAGTTTAAACTTTTTTTTTTTACTGGTAAAAGATGGCTTCAAACAGTTCATGGAAATTGAAACTAAAAGGCAACCTTATTTGGTGAAAACAATTTTGAAATCCGTGCATATTTGTTCTTCAAAAGGTTCATGGAGAATACTCTTTATGGAAGAGTTATACATGGACTTCAGAAGCTGTGCATGAAAATAAGCTTTTCAATTTTCATGAACTTTTAAAGACCCCTCTGAGTGTTGAAACCACAACAAACATGCTCTATGCTAACAACAGAATACCTGAGAGCAGAGCTCTGCAGGATACGTCATGGTGCCTGACTGCTCAATCCACCGTCAATAAGGAAGGACTTCCTAGCCAGAGCTTTCCACCTTCTGAGAGCAGCTGGGCCTTCCCAGTTGAATCTGGGCTTTTTTCTCCACCACGGAGGTTAGGCCCAGATGATTTCCATTTGTTATTGGCATAGTTTCTCTAGGTTTGAAAACTCATCCTAGGCTTAAGAGAACTTAAAGCACAAAAGGCTATGCACCTGTCCACCAAGTTTCCTTGCCAGGGGATCACTGATCTCTTGTCACCAGCTGACATCTGTAAACTGTGCAAGTTCAATGGCTTCCAGTTTAGAAGTCACCACTTTTGAAAGACGATGACAGATGGTTGGAGCCAGAAATCCAGAAGAAAGGAATTTTTTAAAAATTAAAATTCAACAACTATTTAAGTACTTATTGGGTTGGACTCAATTTTGTTTTAGCTTTGATGGGGTCAATGACAGCAAATCCTGCATACCAAAAAGACGCTAGATTTTTTTTCTAACTTTGGAAGGTGTTATTGCAGGTGACCCTTTCATTCCCATCAGTTGGTTAGCCAGATTGCTACGACCAAAGCAGCCCAAAGTGGCAGTAAGATCACCATTGTCATTCCACATGAGATTGACTTTCTGCTCCTAAGGCTCACATGTCTGGCTTAAGTGTGTCATTTTTCATTAGGTTGGCAAGATCATCAATCATCTTATTCTGTTCATCCAATCATTCCCAGTTTCCTCCCCACTTTTTTTCAAGGACGTATGATTACAGATAGAGCATTACAGCCTGCAACATCCTCTTGTAGGACTATTTCCTGATGCTGTTACTGGACTTCATCCAAACCCAGGCCTCTGATCTCTTTTCATTCCTTAACAAGCCAAGGGTTGAGCACTCATTGCTTAGGTCCAAGCCTGATCCTTGGATGTTTTCTCACCCTTCTTTTGTACTGATTTTGTTGTTGAATTTACTCAGCAAGTCTTGAGAAATCTGAAAAGTAAACCTGAATGTAGAAAATACAGTCCTAACTAGCGTCATCATGCAGTCTCCACCCACTCAAAACTAAATATTGGTGCCTTCAAATTCCCATAGTGTAATTAAACTCCCAGGACAATGCATGAAGAGGTGGGACCTTCTGGGGGTAATTAGTTCATAAAGATGGAACTCTTGTGAATAGGTCTAGAGTCCTTATTAAGCAGGCACCCAAGAGGTCTCTTTCGCTTTCACCACAGGAGGGCACAGCAAGTACAAGGTAGCCTAAGAACCAGGAAGCCAGGCCATACTTGATATCAAGTACAGTTCCACCTAAGTCACGTACAATGAGCTAGACTATTCTGTTAAAGCAGAGGACAACACAGTAAACAAAAACCAACTCCTCTCTCATAGAAGTTGCAGTTAGGGTACATTTAAAATGACTTTTAAAAATCGTCTATTTATTTGAAGGCAGATTTGCCAAGAGAAAGAGAGACAGAAAGATTTCCATCTGCTGATCCACCCCCAAAATGGCTTCAATGTCCAGAGCTGAGCCAATCCAAAGCTAAGAGCTTCCTCTGGGTCTGCTATTGCAAGTGCAGGTTCCTAAGGCCTTGGACCACCTTCTATTTCCTTCCCAGGCAATAATCAGGGAGCTGTATGGGAAGTGGAGCAGTCAGGACATGAACTGGTGTCCACATGGAATCCTGGCACTTGTAAGGGGAGTATTACCCAAGGGAGCCATTACACCAAGCCCTAAAAGGAATTTTTAAGTTGAACAATAACACACATTCACAAAAACCCATAATTATAATTGTACTCCTGAATGAATTTTCATGAACCAAACACATTTGTGCAACCTGTAGTCAAACCAAAACCACAAATATGGTCAGTATTACTTCTCTTTTCAATCAAAACCACCCTGTATCCCAGCCAAAGTTAACCATTCTCCTGATATTCCTCCTATTAGAAAAAAAAAATTGTATTCTTTTACCTTTTACTATGTGACATTCAGTACATGTATAGTATATGTATATTTGTATATAGATCAAATCAGAGTAACCAGCAATCTCTTTTTGTCAACACTTTTTGATTGGAGCTTTGGAGTTCTTCTCTTCTATTTTCCCAGAAAGTAAGTAATAGGCTGGTGTGGAATGCAGGTGTAAGCTACACCTTGTGACACTAGGAATGTATACTTTCTAATTCTGATTTGGTTCCTGTAACCCAACTTCCTTTTAGTCACCTGTCCCCCCAGTCATTATTGGCATGTTCAGAGTGAGGGAATTTTAGTCTCCACCCTCTCCTGGCTTTTAACACAGCTTAGGTTTGCTGAATGCAGCTCACTTACAATGTAAAATTTAAAGAAGCCAAATTGAGGACCTGTTTTTCCAAAAGACAGCTGTCCCCATGGAACCAGGATGGCAGTGCTGAGGTACTGCCTGCTTCTCCTGCATGGTTGAGCTATGAGACGCTGACTGATAGGTGGCAGGTTGAGCCAGGCCTGGGATGGCCCTGGACAGGACTGCTGAGTAAAGTTGTCAGCAGGGAACCTCTAAGATCCAATCTGTAGATAACGATAGGATCAGATGTGAAAAACAGGACGCAGTGTGGTGTCCATCTCACACAGGGGCCTACGGTGTGGTGTCCATCTCACAAGGGACCTAGTGGCAGCCCCGAGTGTGAAGAGTGTTTGAGTTGGAAGAATGAATGAAGTGGCACAGTAGGCTCTCTGTGTGATCCAAGGGCAATTCATGGGTGCCATGGTCTCAGGCACTGCTTCTGGAAGATGAGGGCTTCAGGGATGCCTCCCAGGTCTCCACACTGGTGCTGCTCCCGCAGGGCAGTTCACATGACAGTGGACACAGAAATGCTCATTTACTTGTAGAACATAAAGTCAGAGAGAATTCGAGAAGTGAGCATATATCCTCAGCTAGGCCAGTTAAAGCACCTCTCATGCTTTTCTGAAATGTTGTGCTTTGAGAGGGCTGTTGAATCCAGAATTGTAAGAATCCTCTCACCCGAGGCTTAGCTGGGCCGTGTCCTTTCCCCACCACAGTAACAGTTTCATCCCTCTCCATCTCCTTCTTAGATGCCCTGCACTTGCCTCTCCTTGTCGGCTGATCTTCCCTTAAGCTGGTCTTCTCCTCACCTCCTTTCTTTTTCTTCTCACTCAAATCTTGCTTTTAAGGGTCCCACGTGGGTTTCATGACAATCATTTGAAGAACAGAATGCAGGGAGCAGGCGTTTAGCCTAGGAGTTAGGATATTCGCATCACAGGGTTTCATTATTCCCAGCTCTGACTCAACTCCAGCTTCCAGCTAACACAGATTCAGCGCAGGAGGAGGAAGAAGAAGCAGTGATGCTCAAGTCATCTGTGCAGGAAACCTGGTTTGAGTTCTCAGTGTCTGGCTTGGGCTCAGTGCAGCCTTGGCTATTTTAGGCATTTAGTTAACCAGTACATGGGAGCATACAATCATATTCTCTCTCGTTCCTTCTCTTTCTCCACTTTCATCTTCCCACCATCTCACTACCTACATCTTTGTGAAAAAATCTTTAAAAAGAAGAAAGAACAGAAAGGACATATCCCCAGAAGAAAGGCAGGAAAAAGGACTCCTGTAGATGGCAGTGCAGATAAAAACCAGAGAATCACAGGATACACTTCACATGGAATTTTTCTCTTTTTAAAAAAGATGTACTGATGTATTTGAAAGGGTGAGTTACAGAGAAAGACAGTGAGAAAGACAGAGAGACCTTCAATTTACTATTCACTCAACAAATGGATGAGATAGTCAGGACTGGGCCAAACCAAAGCCAGGAGCCAGATTTTCACCCGGGTCTCCCATGTGGATAGAGGAGCCCGTATACTTGGGACATTATCCCCTGATTTCTCAGTGCATTATCGGGGAGCTGGATTGGAAGTGGAGCAGCTAGGACTAGAACCAATACCTTATAGAAAGCTGGCACTGCAGGCAGTGCTTAACTCACTGTGCCACAACACCACCCTCCAAATTTTTCTTGTAAAAGCTGTTTGCAGGCAGGTAGCAGAAAGGATGACCAAAAGTTATGTGGGTGAGGAGGAATTTAAAAAACATAAAGCTATGGAATGTTAAACCTGAAAGCTGCCAGTGTTTCTGATAAGACATCCTACCCAATGTGCTCATTTTGTGGATTAGGAGCAGATCCCGATATACTCTGATTGCCTGTGGTCCTTCACTCAAGCAGGCAGTGGCAGAGACCCACATCCCAGGCTCCTAACTCAGTATTTCTGCCCTCACTAATGCTCCTGTATACCGAAACCAACAAAACCAACTTCATCTTAGGCATCCTGCTTAAGTGGCAAGCTGCAGCAAGTTGAAAAATGAAGAATTACAGTATTATTTGTAAGAGCATCCATTAGAAGTCAAGCCAGCATTCAGAAAGCACAATACAAAGGAAACCTCTTCTTTATACCTTAAATTAAGGGTGGCACAGTTAGATGGGCCTCCCTAACTTGCTTGTTCGGGGAAGTGTTGAAACTTCTCTAAGGAATCCAATCTTTTGTCTTCCTGTGGTTTGTTTGATATTCATTATGCTCTTTCATCCCCCTCTGATCCCTTTCTCTTCCTCGCTTTACTCCACCCTCACAACCCACCACATTCCTTGTCAAGCCTGAAGGATCTTAAAGGGGAATATCACCAAGGACGTACCGTCACCACCAAGATCGATCCCACATGGTGCCTACAGAAATGAAGGGTGAGGCCCTAGCTCTTGTGTACTCCACAGGGTTGACATGGGAACACAATGCCTTTCATTCCCCAATCACCATGCCTTAGATGTATCCAGCCTGCTAGAACCAAGCTTTTCTCACTGTCATCATTTCAATAGAATTCCCAGCAATGGTTTTTTCCATTTTTCAGTCACATTTTAAGAGAAACAGAATTCAGAAGTTTGAAAGGCTTAAAAGAAAGCATTTCATCTGATCCTATGCCTACAGAATTGAAGCTCAGATTTATCTTTGAGCTTGTGCCTGTTGTTACTAATCCAATTGCTTCTTTTGTGTCTAAAATTACACAGGACTTTTCCCCTCTCTCCTTTAGTTTGGTTTCCAGGACGGAAGAAATCTCTTCCCTGGCTCTAATTAAAGGTCCAACACGAATCTATCACTTGTTTCCAAGATGTTTGAAGAGGTGTCTTAGTGGCTAGCCACTCAGAATGTTAGGAGGAGAGTTCCAGAAGCCTCTTCCACGAATCATGCATTGATCTGAAATCTCAAAGTTTCCTTCAAAAGTTATGTGCTGAAGCAGAGGTAGGAGACACGCTTAGGGAAACACTGGTTTAGGTTAGCTGGACAAGCTTGGCGTCCAGCCTTCCCCCTGACATTATTCCTACAGCACTGGCTCCTGCAGCGTTTTGTCCTAAGCTACAAAATGGCAAGAATTGGCAACAGCTTAAGTTTATCTCTCTTCAAAAAAGAAATGACTTACTGTTTGGTTCCTTCCCATGCATTTCATTGTTTGGCCAACTGTGTTTAGAGAGGCCAGGACAGCCTGAATGCAAGAAGGCAGGCTTGTCTGGCTCCCCTAATTGCTTGCCCAGTTACTGGTACTGCCAGCTCATGCCAAGAGCCACACTATTGAAGAGCCAGCCAGAAACGGACATGAAAGGAGACAAGACGCACAAAGGCAGTTCTTCTCTAGTAAACTGCTGCATGGCATTCAAGGAGGGGAAGAGCAAACAACTGGAAATACAACCTTAAGATGTACTCAGCCTGAAGCAAACTGCCCACTGGGGACCTTTGCAATTTTGTTCTGTAGCAAAGTTCAGTTACACATTGAATGAATGATTCATTGGAGCTCAGGCCATGCTGGGGAGAATACACAGTTTCACTCTACAGAGTACAGTTCTGAAAAAGATGTATCATATATCTGATAGATTTGCCACATGTTGAGAAACACTGACTTTAATTTTAAGAATCATTTTTTTCTATTTTTTCATAGATACACAAACATACAGTAATGTATAATTTGGTGATGGGAAATTGTCTAACAATTTTACCAGATGGGATATTGCCCAAGAGGTGTATCATATTTAGGTAGTTTCAAAATTTCATTAATCCACTTTCTAGGAATGTGATGCTTTGCAGATTGTCCTTCTATACAGGACACAGACAGCTCACTCTTAACAGACCCTGAAGGGTGGTCTCTTGCCAACACACTCCTCAGATTTCTTCAGTGATTCCAAGATAAAATCACCACATGCTCACCTCCAACTACCTGTCCAGATCCTTCAGAAAATTTCCTGCTTGAGTAAAGTTAGGGCATTGAGATTTGGAAACAGAGATTATGTTCATTGACTACATGGCAATGGCACCTGTTAAGCTTCTCCTTAGTAGATTTTCTACTGAGAGGCAAAGTATTCATTTCAAGCATATATGTCACCAAGTTCAAGTGTCTTTGCAGCGAAGATCAGATCAATTTCCACAGTGAATTTCCAGGATGACTATTTTCAGCTGTCCCTTTTATCTAAACATCCAACAAAAATGCTATTCTTTTAGGCAAATGCATCTGTTACTCATGGGCCCCCAAGTTTTTGAACTAAGTGCCATCCATGGATTAAATTTTTTTTATTACATGGAATGTGATCTTTGAATGTCTTATGGAAACAGAACAAAAGACTGAATCTGTAACCCCTGCTCCAATCTTGCTGAGGTTTTACCTATAATACAAGCATAGATTTGAATGTAAACCAAAAATATTACACTGTAACTCAGTACTAAATGTAAGTATTGTCAGGAATTTCAAAATGCAAAAGGTAGGCTAGTCTACTTCCTTGTCACTAGGTAGAACCTTGCTCAAACAACCCCCCCAAAAATGTCTAAACTTAAAAAAAAAGCCATGATTACTGAGTATCTCTATAACTAGTGAGAAAAATAGTACTTAACATGTCCTCAAAAACGGAGTAGACAGTTTAATGGGAAAATGAAATCCATGGAAGAATAACAGCCTGTGACATGATCATGCTCAATTTCCCTAAGCTGTCTTATTGAAGTCCTGCTGTCCACCTGCCTATTACTCGCAATCCCACCTTGCCAACTATTATTCTCCATGGTCTGAATGCTCATCCACCAGGTGTCTAAATGACCAGCTCCAGCACTACCTCCATAGCTGTGTTCAACTTCACTTTCTGAGTCAGGCTTACTCAGATTGTTCTACTTAAAGCTGAAATTTGATCCGGCGCAATAGCTCGGTGGCTAAATCCTCGCCTTGCATGCTCAGGATCCAATATGGTGCTGATTCATATCCTGGCTGTTTCACTTCTCGTCCGATTTCCTGATTGTGGCCTGGGAAAGCAACTGAGGATGGTCCAAAGCCTTGGGATCCTACACCCATATGGGACCTGGAAGATGCTCTTGGCTCTTGGCTCCTGGTTTCGGATGGGCTCAGCTTTGGCTGTTGTGGCCACTACAGAATGAACCAACAGATGGAAGATCTTTCTCTCTGTCCCTCTTCTCTCTCTGTGGATCAGCTTTTCCAATAAAATAAATAAATTATTAAAAAAATAAAAATAAGCTGAAGCCTGCTCTTTAGGCTCATACTTCCTATTGTGTTCACCTGTCTTTTTTCGTGACATTTAATACCTAACACAGCATGTAATTACTTGTATACTATATTGATTGCTTCTTTTACCACCCCCCCACACACACCTACTATGTAAATTTCACAATGCAGAATCTTTGCTTTGATCACTGGTTTATTCTGATTGTGTAGAATAGTGCCTGCTAATTTGTAGTGTTCTATAAAGATTTGCTGGGTGCATAAGCCAAGGGCCTAAGGGCACAGAGGCTATATCAAAGATAACCAAAGAAAAGGGAAGAGCATCTCTCAGAAGCTGACATAACACTAGAAGCTTAGCTCATTTCCAGATCCCTTCAGAAACCAGTGCCTACAAGGTGATGAATGCATTAACACTTTGACTTTGCATGGACCCTGAAACTGCCTGAGTTCAAATCCACAGTCAGCCAGGAACAGTTGGATGCTAGAACTATGAAGACCACAACTTCACCCAGCTGTAGCAGGTTCTCTGATGCAGACACACTCATCATACTATATCTGCAGCTTTGCTCTCAATGGTCTCCTTTACCTACTCTCAACCAAGATCCAAACCCATGATTCAATACAACATTTTGAGGGAGACCATATTCATGCAACTTTGCTAATGGAATATTGTTTGATTCCTACATTTACTCTATTAATCCCTTATCACTTACTATCACTATTATTTTTGTAAATAGGCAGGTATCTTTATCAAAGACAGGTATGTGTTGGAAAAAATACAACAGATCCTCTTGCAGGGTTTGGAGCTACCAATGGTTTCATGTTTTTACTGGGGTCCTTATAATGGGTTTCCTATGGCTGGAGACACTACCATTCTAATCTGTATTTTTTGACATCGTATTTTTCTCAAAGGCATTCTAAGCAACCCATATTCCAGAGACCACAAGATCTTGATGATGAAAATATTAGTAATCTTGATAGGCTGTATACTGGGGTCACATTTTGCCATTTTCTGACTACCATGTAAGATTCTTTGTACACTCCTAGAGTAGGTATGTGGTGCCCACTTGATTAAACACAAACTTATATGACCTACCATATTAAGACATGAACCCCTCCACAGGGCATGAGAATACAGAAGTTTTCAAAAGAATACACATAAGCTATCAGCAACAACTGCAATGGACAGGTATGAAAAATGGAGGGCATTTTTAACTTGTTCTTCACACATTTTTGCATTATTTTACTAGTTGAAATAAGTAAATATTATGTTATCAATTTTTCAAAAAGATTTTAAGAATGCATGTACTGTATGTAAAATGGAGGAATATGTGAACTGCTTTAGAGTTTAATGGTCACTGAGGCATCTTAACAATCCACATATATTTTAGAAGTGAACTGTAATTCATGCTGTAAATGCATTCCAGTGCTACCTGCTGTGGACAGAACTCAGCATGATGACAGCTTTCCAGCAAAGAAAAAAATTCTTTGGGAAACTTTCTACCACAGATGAGTTTGAAATACAACAGGAGAAACACAATTCAGAATACTACATTTATGTATTTGCTTCCTGGGTGTGTTGGAATGTTGTGTTCCAAGCTGGAACTGGATTTTGTTTTTGTTTCTTTGAATAACAACTTTTATAGGGAACAAGTAAGGGTGGAGCTAGGGCAAGCTGATTATTTTAAGAGAAAGTGAGCAATCTCAGCCACTCAATGACAAAGCAATGAGTCAAACAATGAATGGTAGTTATGTTTGGGGCAAGATCGCTTGAGCAGCTCCAGCATGTCAAGCACTACACTTATTGCTGATTAGTTAAAAGTAATGGTTTGGCCTTTTACCTCAAGAAACTCACTACTAAGGGTCAGAGAGAGAAAAGCCATTCAATTGCTTTGCCTCTCTTGTATTCCAAACCTTCACCAACCCAACTTCCTTAAGTGCTTTTAACCCAACACCCACCTGCTTTTCCATAGCATTATTTAATGATTTAAAAAGAAATAATGAGCAAACATGGATGAATTCCCTCAGTCCTTCATTCCACAGTCTATGAACACATAGCTCCACTTGTGTGTTACTCTTTCCACTTCAGATCTTAATCCTTCAGTTGTCTTTTACCTTCTCTCCTATATGGTGGGTCTTCTGTATCCATGAATGTCACAACTATGGAGTCAAGCATCTGCAGATTCAGGCAAGTTCACAGAGAGAACTTTTTTTTTAAGTTTTTATTGAAAATTCAGATATACAGAGAGGAGGAGAGACAGAGAGGAAGATCTTCTGCCTGTTAATTCACTCCCCAAGTGGCCCCAATGGCTGGAGTTTAGCTGATCAGAAACCAGGAGCCAGGAGCTTCTTCCAGGTTGCCCAGACAGGTATAGGGTATCAAGGCTTTGGCTATCCTCTCCTGCTTTCCCAGGCCACAGGCAGGGAGCTGGATGGGAAGTAGGCCTACCGGGATATGAACTGATGCCGATGTGAGATTCCAGTGTGTGTAAGGGTTTTTCCATATCTTATTGTTAATTGAAATGTACTAAACTCAAGGTTACAAATAACTCTTTCAAATTCTGATTTCATCTCATTTAGTTAAACTCCCAGGTGTGGGATGGCTGGGTGACATGGCAGATCTATTTTCAGAGATTGTAGACTCTTTATACTGCCTTTCATATTGATGGTGTTATTCTGCATTCCCACCAACAGTGTATTAGAATACCTTTTCCCCTTTGTCCTTGCCAGTATTTATTGCTTTTTAGATGACATTCTTCTAACTGGAGAGAGGTGAGCTCTTAAAATGGGTTTTACGCACATTTTTCTGATGGCCTGTGGTCCTGAGCATTTTTTTCATGTGTCTGTTGGTCATTTGTAAGTCATCATTTGGAAATTGCCTATTCATGTCCTTTGTCTATTTCTTGACTGGGTTGTTGGGCTTGTTGTTAATGAGTTTCTTCAGCTCTTTATAGATCCTGGATATTAAACTTTTGCCAGTTGCATAATTTGCAAACATTTTCTCCCATTTTGCTGGTTGTCTCTTCACTTTGTTGACAATTTTCTTTGCAGTGCAGAACTAATTAAGTTGATGTAATCCAATTTGTCTGGTTTTGGTTAAATCTCCTGCTCTTTGGGGATCTTTTCCAAGAAGTCTTTGTCTAAACATATCTTGCAGAATGTCACAGATATTTTCCTCTAGTAATTTGATGATATCGGGACATATATTTAGATCCTCGATCCATTGAGAGGTGACCCATCTGTCGAAGAGACTGCTGTTTCTCCAGGAATTTATTTCAGCTTTTTTGTCAAAGATTAGTTGGCTGAGGATGTGTGGTTAATTTCTGGGGTTTCTATTCTGTTCCATTGATCCACTTGCTGTTTTGTGCCAGTACCATGCTGTTTTGAAACTAACCGCCTGGTGCTATTTCTTGGAGTTTGCTATTGAGAACCCCAACTTTGTTTTTGTTGTTTAATGTTGCTTTAGGCTATTCGGGGTGTCCTCTGCTTCCATATGAATTTTAAAATCATTTTTTCCTAGATCTGAAAAGAATGTCACAGGTCGATTGATGGAATTGCTTTTGGTAGTATAAACATTTTGATGCTACTAATTCTATAATGCATTAGCATTATAGCATTAGCAATTCTATATAGCATTGTTATAATGCATTAAACAACATTAATTTTCATGGCTGAAATCTTTACCCTCCTTTGTTAAATTTACTCCAAGGTATGTAACTTAACTTGTAGCTAATGTAAATCGGACTGATTTTAAAGTTCTTTCTCAGCCACAGCATTGGCAATATATACAAAGGCAATTACTGAGTTTTGCCTGTTGATTTAGCATCCTGAAATTTTACCAAAAACTCACATGAGTTCCAATAATCTCTTAGTACAGTCCTTTTGGTTCTCCCGTATAGCGAGTCATATCATCTGTAAACAGGAATAACTTGACTTCCTCTTTTCCAATTTGTATCTCTTCAATTTCTTTTTTAATGCCTAATGGCTTGGCTAAAACTTCCAGAATTATGTTGAACGGCAGTGATGAAAGTGGGCATCCTTATCCTGTTCCAGATCTTAGTAAAAATGGTTCCAACTTTCCTCCACTCAGTATGATGCAGGCTGTTTGTCATATAGTGCCTTGATTGTGTTGAGGAATATTCTTTCTATACACAATTTGCTTAAGGTTTCTATCATGAAAGCATGTTACAGCTTATCAAATGTTTTCTCTGAATCTATTTCAATAATCATATGGTTTTCTTTCTCAACTTGTTGATGTGATGTGTCACACTGATTAATTTCATGTGCTAAATAAAACCTTGCATATGGGGGATAAATCATGGTTGGTCCAGATGAATCTCTGATCTTACTTGTCTAGGTCTTCTGCCTTTTTTGTTAGTTGAGCCAATGGTATATTGATTGTTTATTTTTTTTAATGTCATCTTTTTATTAACTGAATTTTTGCATCTTTTTTTATTCCAATTTTATTTCCTCTCCAATTTTAACTATTTTGTCCCTGCTACTAATTTTTGGTTCAGTTTGTTGTTGTTTTCCTGTGTTCTTGAAATACATTGCTAGATTGCTTATTTGATGTTTTTCCAATTTCTTCATTTAGGCACGAATTGCCATAAACATCTCCCAACACTGCCTTTGCTGAACCCCATAAGTTTTCACATGCTTTATTGCCATCTTTGTTCATTTCCAGGAAATTTTTAATTTCTCTTTCGATTTCTTCTATGAACTATCATTCATTCAGGAATAAATTATTCAGTCTGCATGTATTTGCATATTCTCTAAAATTTCTAAAATTTCTCCCTTTGGATAAATTAATATTTATTTTAAATAGGCAGGCTCCATGGTATTAGATGCACATACACTTGCTTTAATCACATCTTCTTGGTGAACTGATCCTTTAATCATTACAATCATTCATATATTTATACAGCCAACAGACACAGATCCACTAGTAGTATATCAAGCACTGTCCTAGGTGCTGAGCATGTAGCCATGAAAAAAAGTAAAACATTTTTTAAAGATTTCGTTTTCTTGGGAGATACAGAACATGCAGTAACAGGAAACAATTTATGTCTGATAATATTTTCAGAATCAGTCCATTAATAAAAAGGCAGACAGTTAGTGAGCACCTGGTACAAATACTATGGTAGGTTCTTGTACATGTCCACAAACAAAGTAAAAGGAGGAAATCTCTGCTCTTGATCAGCTTAGATTCTAATAAACACAGACAAAAGGCATATCAGGATAGTTCCGGGAAGCAGATGGTACACTGAAAAGACATACATAAGTCGGTAGTACAGCTACCTATCAGAGGATAGCACCATTGAAGATACCACCATAGAGGCTTCCAAGAACAAACCACAGTATGGCAGAGACACAAGATTTTAAAAGACGTATGATAAGCCTGAAGATAAGTAGCCACCAGAAACTCACTTTGGTGAACCTGCTTTTCAGAGCCAACGATATTCAGTTCCTCATGCTGAAAGTCCAATAGGAAAAGACTTATTCTAGCAGATATGGCTCTGAGAATCAACCCATCACCAGTCCTGAAAACTAACAGTGTGACTACAAGTGATGCCAATCTACTTGCACCTTTCCTAATCTGTTCCTTGCCTTCCCAGAGCCCTCTGTAAGGTTGGGAGTTTTCCTTTCTTGGGGGCACTGTGTGGATGTCCTTTAACACCAGTGACTGAACAATTTAGGGAACTATACACCCCAAACTTTCTCTCTTTCCCATATCCACTATTTCAACATTGCCTTCTATAACTGAACCCACCTAGAAGCTAGTGAGCTAGGGAGTTCTGCTGAAAAAAACCCATAGATGTCAATTCCCCAGGGCATAGAGCAGAGTGGAAATATGTAAACAGAGGATCTAGTGATGCAAAATAAATTTCAAGCATAACAGTAATAAGCATAGTATGTAAAGTTGTGAAATTAAGGTGCTGCTATTGTGACATGGCAGGCAAAGGGCCACTGCTAGTGCCAGCATCCCATATGGTGCTAGTTCTAGTTTTGGCTGCTCCACTTCTAATCCAGCTCCATCCTAATGGCCTGGGAAAACACAAATATTTAAATGGCTCAAGCGTTAAGCATCTTGTGCCCACGTGGGGAATCTGAAAGAGTTGTAGCAATCTGGGGTGCAAAAACATCTGAAATCCATGTGGTCATTTTTTCAAAAAATCCATTTTCCATGAACTTTTTGAAGAAACGGCATGTAAGTTAGAAGACAGCACAACAAAGAAAATAGTATTATAAATATGGGAGAAGGGATGAGGGAAAGTTGAATGAAGTCTTAAATAAGGCTTGCATTGTAGATTTCATTAAGAAAGTCATCTGAGTCAAGACTTGCAAAAGAAACCTTTTTGTGTATTTGGGGAAAACATAGAAAATCATCATCAAAGTTTCAGAAACAACTTAGGCACAGGCCACAAAGCAAGAACATGTCCCTAAACAGCATGGCTGGAGCAGTGTAAGAGAGGGACAGGATCAGGACATGATCAAGAGATGAAATTGATGACAAAATCACAGCGGTCTTGGAAGAACAACAACAACAAAAATGTCTTCTCACACAGTTCTGAAGATTAAAGACCAAGGTATCAGATTTGATTTCCTCTAAGGCCCTTCTCATGAGCTGGCAGATATTTGCCTTCTCATTGTGCGTCCGCATGGCAATTGCCAAGTCTATGTATCATCTGTGTCCTAATTTCCTCTTTTTATAATAGCACCACCCATATCACTGATTTTGCCTCTTTCTCTCATTAAATGCACTGTCGTCAAACATAGATATATTCTGAGGTACTAGGGGTTAGGCTTCAATAAATAAATAAATTTGAGGTGGGGAGCATATTTCAACCTCTAACAAACTGATTATGGAGAGACACTAGAGACTTTTGACCAGAGGAATGGCTACTATTTGAAGTTTAGATTAAAGTGGGATAAGGATAAAAGTGGAAGCTGGGATACCTGTTAGGATGTCATTTCAATGATCCAAGGTAGAAAAATGATGGTACTTCGGGCCAAAATGGTAGCAGTAGACATGAGAATCAAATTCAGGATATATTGATATATTTTGAGGGTAGAGTCAATGGGATTTCTTAATGGTTAGGATGTGAATAATTTCAAGTTTTTTGGCATAAGCAGTTGGAAGAATAAAGCTACCAAAGCTGATATTAGGAAGATTACAGGAGAAATAGCTGTAAAGACTTACGTGAGCTAATTTGAAACATTTAAATTTTGAGATGTCCTCTAAAAAAGCAAAAGTAATGCCAATAAACTGTTGGATACCTGAGTCTGGAGTTGAGGAAGAATATATAGGTTCATTACTCAAATTTCCAGAAGCCAGGCACTCGATCCAGGTCTCCCATGTGAATGACAGGGGCCCAACTACCTGATCCATCATCACCTGCTGCCAGGGAAGGAACGCATTTCCAACATGTCAGGAACAGAGCTGGAACTGGATCCCAGGTTCTCTGAAATGGGATTCAGGCACCCAAAGTGGCCTCTCAATCACTGCACCAAATGCCTCATCTCAAGTCCATGCATTTTCTTCTCCAACACAGGTTAGAATCATCTGGTCAAGATGCGAGCTTAGCTTCTAACTGCTTACTAGCTACTTCCAGCTCACTGCAAGCATTAGAGTGCTCTAGCATTTTCTGGTTTTGAGAATAGGTATTTGCTGAATGTTTTCTCAATGTCTCTTTCACCCTTAGCTTTGGGTCTTCCCTTTTCCCTGCACCCAGTGGTGTCAGTTGTTATTGCTTGTCAACCTGAGCAGGGGATGAGGAAGGGGGCAAATATCAGTTTGTTTAATCATCTATCTTGGTTAAGCAGGACCTATGTCTCTATTTCTGAGGCTGGGATATTGCAGTGATCCTGCCTGAGCCTGTGCTGTGGGTCTGAGATCAGCACATATTCCTGCTAGCAACAGCAGTTTATTCCAGCCCCCTTTATCCAGCTGCAGTGAACTTCTCCACCATCAAAAAGGCAACAGTATAGTGATTTAAGGATTTGTTCCACATAAGCAATCACCAGGAAAGACTTTAAAAATGTATGCTTTCCCACAATGGCAGCTGTTCTTCTTCCCCAGATTCATACCATGAGCAAGGCTTTCTTGGAATTCTCATCTTACCCCTAATGTGTTTTTGTGTTTTTTTGTGAGTTCATGGTCAAGTCTGTGGAGAAGAGCCTTAGAATAGCCATGAACCCCTGTTGTATGTATTCTCTAGATTGCCCACATTCAAGCTTTAGTTCAATTTTTTTTTCAAAGTTCTGTTTGCCTATAAGATCTGCCCCTGTAAACAAGTACTTGATTCTCTATTTTACTGAGAAGCACCTGTTTTTCCTTAGATCTCAGATTAGTTTATTGTCTTAAGATCTCAGTGCTCTGATGGGTTCAGAAAATGTTATAGATTTTCAATTCAACTTTACAAAACTTGTGATTGGCATTGTTTGTTTTACAGTGAGAACGATGCTCTTTCCAGCTTCCCATACCCAAAGCAGAATCCAGGAGTCCCATTCATTACTTAACTGTGTAATATTAGAAAAGTCGGGTATTCTCTTTGGAGCTCGATTAAGGGAACAAATTGATGTGAGACCTTAATGTACCTAGCAATTCATGCACTCTCTGACTTCATTAAACAAAACAGCTTTTAGAAAAGCCAGTTTTATCTCACTTTATTGCTCCCTATCACAGCTGTATCAGCCAGCGATATGAAGAGTAACAGGACAAAAGAGAAATTAGATCTAAATTCTATGTAATCGTCTCTAACAGTAGTAGCTCTAGAATCATAATAAGGTCTGACTTCCTAGATCACTCTTTATTCACAGACTCCAGGGAGCAAAGTAGTTTCAGTTCGATGAGCAGCTCATGGATTCTGGAACTCATTTTCCCCTTATTTAGTTGTCATCCCTAATATTTATTTGCTTTCATGCTGAACTTTATGGCTCCTTTAACACATTTTTGGATGGTCCCACTACTCTCTAATGTTCCCTGCCTCCCATGTTCTCTGGCAGCTTGGAAAAGCCTAGAAGTCATTTCTGCCAAAAAGTGTTGACACCCTCTTGGTTCTGACACTGACTGTGAAGTGTTTTATCTTGAGTGTGGCTTTTGGGAAGGCATGACATAAAATCCTATCTACTTTATCCTCCAATTTCATAGCCTCTCCAGGCCCATCTTTAAAAGGGGAAGTCTAAGAGGTGGTTTTCCCTCTTTGAATATTCCAACTTGAATGAAAAGAATTCTTGTCCACACATCAGTCTAGCCAGAAAACAACCTCACACAGTTCCCAGATTGTTGACCATTGCGTGGCAATTTGCACATGGCACTGACGAATCCCTTGGCCTGGCATTTCCTCAAAGTCTCATACGATCAATTACTGGATTTCACAGGCCAGAGTTGGCTACCTCAAGATGCAATATCCTGGGTTCTGGAGAGCTTTGACGAATCCCTTGGCCTGGCATTTCCTCAAAGTCACACACAACCGATTACTGGATTTTACAGGCCAGAGTTGGCTACCTCAAGAAGCAACATCCTGGGCTCTAGAGAGCTTAGCCTCAGGCCTGTCCAAAGTCTCCTTTACTATTTATTTTTATGTCTTACTCAAGTCTTTTCTCTTTTGAAATTGATGACTTTCCATGTTTAATGTTCAGCCAAAGGGATTAACAGATAACCCAAGGCAGTGATTTCATCGCTATGGACTTAAAACACTGCCAGTACACTGCAGAATACAGACTTTTGTGATTTCTCCATTCTAGACTCCATTGCAACAGAATGTGAAATCAAGTGCTTCTTCAACAGCAGGAAACTGTCTGGGCTTGGCAATCTGGATGGAGTGATGGCTGGTTGGCAGATCTGGGCTACCTGGAGAGTGAGGGAACCACACTCTTCCCTTTACAGAGACTTCCATAAAGAGGTTTATAAAACTGCTTTGACAGGCACTTGTTTTAATGTTTCTTTCCAATCACTTCATTATGTGCTTTAAACAATATGTCCTATCTTTGGATTTACGTAACTTGTTTAAGATTTGTAAGTTTCCTAGACCAAAATTTTGTGACCTACTTAAACTTTTGTTCCTCCACTCTTCCCCCTTCCCAATTTTATTTTCCTAAACAGATTTACAACAAGCCTTCTTTATTTAACCTGTTCTTCTCCTCTCTTTCATCTAGCTGGTTGAAATTTCTAAGCACTGGAGGATATGAGATTACATATCAATTTGTTTCTAGTCTTTCTTTACTTCTGGTTTGGTCTTTTCCCTAATTTTATTATTAATGATGCTTACATAGTTGTTCAGGGTGGGACCTCGTCCCAATTTTTAAATGTTATGTTTCTGAAATGAATGGAAGGCAAGCTCTCATTTGCTGGCTCACACTATAAATGCTTACAACAGCCCTGGGGTGGTATGTAAGAACTCAATCCGGGTCTCCCATGAGGGTAACAGGAACTGAGTAACTTGGACCATCACCTGCTGCCTCTCAGGGTGAGCACTGGCATTAAACTAGAAGACGGAACAAAGTTAGAACAAGAATCCATGCACTCTGATGTGGGATGTGGGTATCCAAGCAGTGTCAACCACTAGGCCAAACATTCATTCCTCTCCCCAGATTGATGTCTGGCAACCTAGAAGATGGTGACTCTCTTGTGGTGGGAATATCTCTAACATTTAATTGAAGAGTAGCAATGAATCAATGAGAAACCAACAAGCTTCATTTCCTCTAAGGATAAGTCAGATCTGAAACAGGTAGTCTAGAATGCACCCACTCTCATGAACCTGGCTAACAATCCATTTGTATACGCTCATGATACATTCAGGAAGCATGGCAGTGGGGGAGGGGCGGAAGAGTCAGAGCTCACATACCTTTCACAACACAAGTCCAAGAAATGAGTTTACACCATTGGAGTGATGAACTAATGAACTGAAGTATATAATTGAGGCTTCTGGAGAGACTGGGAAGATAAAGAGAAAGAAAGAAGACAGCAAGGCACAAAAGGAGGTGCCTGAGTACTCGCTATGTCCCCAATAGGCACTGACACTCATTACCATGAACTAGTGCAGGTTCAGCTGGTAAACTGGGTTTCAGGACCCAACACTGTCTCTCAGAAGCTGTGACAACTTGGACAAGCTACCTAAATGCTTTGTGTCTCTGCTGTCTCACCTTACAGGATTGATATAAGGATTAAATGAAATAATTACAATAAGAGCCCCAAAACAGTGCCTCGTAGAACCAACCACCAACACATGCTGGCTCTGACTGCCGATCATCACATTTAATCAGATAATTAATTCCAGAATCTAGAAAGGAGGTCTTTTTTTGACACAGGACATGGGTAGTCATTCACCCACCTACTCAACAAGTATTTCAGACAGATACTATTCTACTGTTAGTTATACAGCATAATCAAACCTGACATAGAAGGAGCTTTCCATCAGGTCGTCTGACAAACAGGCTGGTCCCTCCAAAAGGGCTTACATACTCCTGTGTAGTGTGGTTTGTGTGAGAGATTGAGGTTGGAGATCTAAATTTGAGAATCAAATTTAGAATCAATTTGAGGATTAGGTAGGAGTATTCAGTTCCTTATTAAATAAATACTGACTGAGCATCTACTTTGATGTAAGTACCAAGAAAATAGCATCAAAAAACAGAGACACAGTCTCTTTGGAATTTACTAACAAAAATGCTACTTATATTCAAAGTAAAAAAGAAATTAGGTAGTATGGAAATACTTTCTCTAGATTTGTGCAGTACAACAGCCACTAGCCACATTGGTTATTTAAATATCAACTAATTAAAATAAAATGAAATAAAAGTGGTATATATCCTTTGTGTTACACTAGCCACTTTTTCAAAGATTTAAGAATTTTCCATTGGACAGTGCTTATAAAAGCTAAATATAAGAATCTGATGTACTTCGTGTAGAATAAATATTTATGTAACACTCAGTATGCTCTATAGAGTATGATAAGTTCCTCACATAAAATGTCCAACATCGGAGTAACAACTCAAGTCTCCACTCCTTCCCACTGCTCCATTTCTGATCCAGCTCACTTCTGCTATGCTTGGGAAAGCAGAAGAGGATGGCCCAAGTACCTTAGCCCATGCTATCTACATGGGAGGCCCAGAGGCAGCTCCTGACTCCTGGCTTTGATCTGGTTCAGCGCTGGCCATTGCGACCATCTGAAGAGCAAACCAACAAATTGGGATCTCTCTCTCTCTCTCTCTCTCTCTCCCCCTCTCTCTCCTTATCTATCTCCTTCCATCTCTCTCTTTCAAAATAAATCTTTTTTTAAAGTGAAATAAAGAATGGTATAGCTGGAGCTCAGAGAGCGAGGTAAAGTTCTAAGGTGAAACTAGAAGCAGGAACATCAAAATGTGTTTAGAACAACATTGTAGCCTGAGACTCTTCCTAGCCAACCTTCTTCCTTTCCTTTCCTCCTTCACAGGGGTCAGATAACATCACTGTTTGAAGGTTTGCCCTATCTTTGGCCACTCTCTTTCTTTTATTCAATAAATCCCTTTCATATCTACTGCTGTCTTGCAATATGCTTCTCAGAGAATCTAAGAAGATAGAATCTGAATGAAATTCAGTAAAAATCACTGCAGATGCTCTGAAAGAATACACGGAAGAAGTGGTAGATGATTTGCAAAGATCAGACATGAGGTAATAAAGCACACAAAAATTATTGTTGGCTTGTGTCAGGGTGTGTAGACACAGGTGCACATTGAACATAATACAGACAGAAGAGCTCAGGGATCAGATGTCACCTGCCTGTTGCTTGCTGCAGGGCTTGTCATATTATACCAGACCAATAGAAGCAGAAAGTACATGTGGAAGGCTTTTGCACCTGTAGCTAAAACAATTTATTTTAAAAAAGAATAATAATACAGATTTTAGAAAGTTTTGATACCATGGAGTCTGGAGTGTTACTCTCATCTGGCTTTAACACATTCTGCAAATCAGATCAAGTCCAAAGTTTTAACAACATCATGTTTTTCAATGACAGAAATTATAACATCACTATTTGTAACGCTATAACCATGGGAGAGTTGGTATTTTTACTATTAACATTGTATTTCAAGAGCTATAAAACTTAGAACATGCTGAAATGTGGCAGGCAAAGCTAACCACAAAAATTGTCTAAAAATTTCCTGCAAAGACTCAATCACTCCATTCTTAAAAAGCAGGAATGGAAATTTAAGTAGAAGTTTGCTTAGAATTCATTTAACTTAAAAAAAAAAAAGAGGACCTGGCAAATTGGCTCAATAGCTAAATCCTCCCCTCCACACACCCGCTCCCCACTTACAAGTGCCAGGACCCCATATGAGTGCATGTCCTGCTGCTCCACTTCCCATCCAACTTCCTGCCTGTGGCCTGGGAAAGCAGCAGAAAATGGCCCAAAGCCTTGGGACCCTGTACCTGAGTAGGAGACCCGGAAGAAGCTTCTGACTCCAGGCTCCTGGCTTCAGATCAGTTCAGCTCTGGCCATTTTGGCATTGAACTAGAGGATGAAAGATCTTTCTGTCTCGCCTTCTCTCTCTAAATCTGCTCTGCCTTTCCAATAAAAATAATTAAGTAAGTAATGAAAAAAATATAAAAGTAACAGCTTCTGTTAATTAAATTTGGTGAATGAAGATCTGCATATGAAGAAGCAAGTACCTTCAATAGATGTTCCATCCAAGTGCCACTGTCTGAGTGTATTTGTTGGACTTCTGGAAAACACAATTGGTGCTTAGTTCAAGGTTTCTTACAAGTGCACTAAGAAGTCATTTGGGATGGGAAGTTAGCCTGTTGGTTAAGATGCCAACATTTCACATCAAAGCACCTTAGTTAGATGCCCAATTCTACCTCCTGACTCCAGACTCCTGCCAGTGAAGACCCTGGGAAGCAGCAGTAATGCCTCAAGTGGTTGGGTCTGTGCCACTCATGTGGAAGCTCTGGTTTAAATTCTTGGCTCCTGGTTTCAGTTTGACCCAACTCTAGCTGTTACAGCAATTTAGGGGAATGAATCAGTACATGGCGGTGCTCTCTCTTTCTCTCTCTCAAATTAAGAAACAATTTTCAGAGAATGTTTTTATACACAGTCTCACTTTCTTCCCGGGAGAAAAATTGATATTTGATTCTGGAGGATAGAGGCACTAAAGTTAATTTCCAAAAATATGAGATATGAGGACAGAAATCCTGACACGCAATTTCCAACACTAATGCTCAAGTTTTTTCTTATTCCCACTAGAGTATGGACTTTGGAGCCTATGCCATTCTTCTCTCACACTGGCATGGAGGCAGCGTCATCACTGGTGTTGCAGTAGCTGAATGATTAGCAAACACATTTTGAAGCTAGCTCTCCCCATGGGTGGAAAGCTGTCTGATGAACACATTTCAACAATGCTTGGTGACACAGACAGGGAAATTCCTCAGACTCTGGAAGAAGTTGAAGTCAGGGAGTCGGGGAGTCATGGGGACTTCCACCTGCAGGTAGAATGAATGCTTGTTGTTTCCTCAAGTTTCTTGAGACCACCCACAGGCATGAAGGCTAGTGGGCAAAACTATCCATTCCTGAGGAATGGAGACTATTTTTCAAAAAAGGGCTTCCTAGGAAATTGAAGGGACAATAAGAAAATAATTTGTTGGTTTATAAGTTAGTTGACATGGCTTTTGATCATTGAGATGGGACAATTCTGCCTGCAAGGGATCAGCCTATTTTTGTTGTTGTTGTTGTTACAAAGACTAACACCAACAGACACAAATCAAAGGAGGTGTTCTTTCAATGAAGGAAATTCCAGAAAGGATGCCTTGGCTTAATTAAAATATAACCCTTTCTTTCAAGGCTGCCTTCACCTTGCAAAAGGAAATGTGCTCTCTGAAGAATCATGTGCCAGACTGGTGAGTGGAGTTCTTCAACAAGTAAGGATCTGTCTACATTCAGGGTACATCTTGGGGAAGCCTTGAAGGGAATCGTGCCTGAAGTCCCATCTGACTGAACTCATCATCACAGTCCTTCATCACAACATAATGAGTGTTATTACTTCCTCATGTGGCCTGTGGGCTTTGTTAATTAAAGAATGGAAAGGTAAGCACTTCCAACCTTTTGCTTTTAATTAATCAAAATATGTGTTTTCCATCTTCATGTTGCTGAGCAGCAAGTGAAGTATTTAGTCTGCCTTCCAATACCCAGAAGAGTTCAAGAAAACAACCCAGCTGCTGGTTGGAGATTGCAACTGTCTGCCTCTTTATTTTTTTCTAAATTTTACATCAGTTGTATCAGACTACCGCCTACAACATAGCAGTATCAGAAGAAAAATAAGATATTGTTCCATATTATTCTCCAGTATAAAATCTTTTTAATAATAATTTAAATTTCATTTATTTATTTGAGAGTCATGAAGAAGCAGAAAAATTGGGAAAAATAGATCTTATCTGATAGTCTGCTCGCCAAATGCCCACCACAGTAGAAGCTATGCCAGACAAAAACCAAGAGGCAGAAACTCAGTTCCAGCCCCTCCTCCCTTGTGGGTGACAGGAACACACATCACCTGCTGGTTCCCAGGATACACATTAGAAGGAAGCTGGAATTTGGGATGGAATAGGCACTTGAACCCAGGCACTCCAATATGGGAGATGGAGGTCCTGAGTGATGTCTTAACCGTTGTGTCAAGCATCACTCCAGCACAACTCTCTGATGAAAAGATCCATGCCTTAAAGTTGCTTGAATATTTACCATGATACTAATTAATCAGGAAGCAGAAATAATACTAACCTCTATCAAGTGACAAAACCTGTGCTCTCTCTTGATAAGTTGGCTTCCTATTCATTTGAGTTATTAAACTTTTAGTAATGGATCATTCCTTTATGCTAAAACATTCTGTGCAATTAAGTAGGAATTAATTAAAACACATGAAGCTATCAGAAAGCATCACACATTAGTTAAGACTGCACCCAGGTGAGGGATAGGGCACTGGTATGTGATTGTACTTCAAAAAGTTTGTGGAGAAATGGAATTTTAAAATTTTTGTTTTGGGGCCCAGTGTGGTAGCCTAGCACCTAATGTCCTTTCTTGCACACACTGAGATCCCATATGGGTGCTGGTTCTAATCCCAGCAGCCCCGCCTCCCATCCAGCTCCCTGCTTGTGGCCTGGAAAGCAGTCAAGGACAGCCTAAGGCCTTGGGACCCTGCACCTTTGTGGGAGACCAAGAAGAGGCTCTGGACTCCTGGCTTCAGAAAGTTAAGGGTAACAGTATACATCTTTCACCCTGAAGACATTTAGCAAATAGGTTGATCTTGATGGCTAGCTATGAAAGTTAGTTATGGAGTTCACAGAAATCAGACCACCTAGAGGACTGGTTGTAAAAATCAAATGAAGGCTTAGGAAGTGGGAAACAAGTTTTAGAGCCTTCTTGAGGAGGGTCATATCATGAAAGAGTAGGGTCATATCATGGAAGACCCTACTCACCAAGCAAGAATGCCAAAGGCTAACCCCCCACCCAGTGCAGGGCTGAGACACAGACAATAAACCCCATTCAAAAGCACTGAGAGGACACCGTCTCCAAATCATTGGTGCTAAGAGGGATACGGGGAGGATGGGTTGGGAAAGGAAATGGGAGGAACATTCCCCTTGGGAAATAACTCATCTGGGCCTGTAAAACAGAGTCCAAATTTATCCCAACTGAATAGAACTTCAAATCTGGAATTTAGTTTATGGGGAACCAGAGTCTAAGTGCCTTTCAATTATGTGATAGAAACAAGCACAAATCCACATTGGAACAAACTTAGAGAATATCATCCTATAAAAACAAGCAGCTTCCAGTAAAAAAGAAAGAAAGAAAGAAAGAAAGAGCAACAACAAAAACCAAAACACCAAAAACCTTAAAAACAAAACAAAACAAGGAACTATGAAAAAGAGCCAAAAGAAAACAGAGAAGAATTAGACCCCCAGTGGCTTCAGATATCGGCATCAAACTTGAAATAAGTATGCTTCATATCTTCCAGTAAGCTGAAAACTAGAGAATATTACTAAGCAGCAAATTTTAAAAAGAAAAAAATTAGAAACTTTAAAAACTACAGCAATTTAACTAAAGTCAGTGAACAGATTCAAAAGCAGACACAGAAATTGCTAGTTGAAAAGTGGAATTAAAGAAATCTAAAACTTACCCTAAAGAGAAAAGAGGAAAAATAAAAGATTGATGGAAACACATAAAGAAGAAAATGTGAAAATAAAATATTGAAGAAAAAGATCCTAGAATATTAGTTGTAAGAAGATAAAATTATTCTCAGCCACTCAAAGTCTCAAAGGTCATAACAACTGGACACTGAGGAAATATTTTGGATAAAGTATTTAAAAAGAAAAATTCAAGGAATGTTTCATAAAATATATTATGAAAGAATATTAAACTGTGATGAATTTTTTCTTAAAGTATTTCACTGAAGATTCAGAGTGTACATCTAAATGCACCATTCAGATTTCATAAAGGAATTTAAATTTTCCATGAATCAGTCACCATCCACACTGCATATAATTATATCCTAAATTTTAACACACTGGAGACCAAGAATAGACTGTTCATTGAGCCAGCGATTGACTTTAGAGTAAGTAAGTATAGGAACTTTAATGGTGAGTTAAAGGTGCAGTATATAAACAATGGAATAAACATTTTGTTATTTAAGAATAGCAAATTTGAAAAGAATAAATATCTATGAATGCCTGTATCTGGTAACGCATAATTTAATTCCTAAGTAATATCAGCATGATTGGGTTGAAGTTAAAAAGAACAAAAAAAGAAGACAAGACGAGCTTTCAAGAGCACACACACGTCTAGAATCTTACTGAAAAAAGATATCGATGTCTATTTTGTTTTTAAAATATGTGCTTTATTTGAAAGGCAGTTACAGAGAAAGAGAGAGAGAGAAAGAGAAGCACAGAGGAATGGAGAGAGAGGAAAAAAGGAGAAATGGAAGGAAAAAGAGAGAGTGAGTGAGAGAAGTCTTTCATTGGATGGTTCATTCTCCAAATGTCTGCAACAGCCAGGCTGGCCATGGTGAAGCCAGGAGTCAGAGTCCTCTGAGTCTCCCACATGGATGAGGAGACCCAAGTGTTTCAGCCATCCCCCACCGCTTTTGCAAATATGAGAGGTCTTCAAGCAGTTCACAGAAGAAAAACATATCATGAAATATCTATTCATGAATTTCAATCTTCATGCAGCAAAATAAATTCATACTAACCTGTTATATCTGAGTAGGATCTAGCTTGCTCTTCTAAGAATAATAACAGTTTGAGAAGACTGTATTAGAGCAATATATTGAAGCAAGAACAAAATCAAGCTTATGGTGAAGTTTGGATTGCAAATAGTGAAAATCTTGATGCTCTGAAAAATTTATAGAGACAACCCTTCAAAGAAAATGACAGTTTAAAAATGAAAGGAATCAAATAATACTGAAGATAAAAATTCTTGCTGGACCGCACACATCAATTTGTGAGAAAAAAAACTCCATTTTGTTCATGTATTAATCAAAGAAGACTGATTATTAACATTAAAAACAATATCTAATACCATACACATTTCAACCGGCTCAGCTTACACAATCTGACTGAAATTAAAGTGGAACAAATTCTCTGCTCAATGAGTGCCAAAACCATGATGCCCAGACCAGCTGCATACAAAAGCAGAGTTCTCAAGGTGCAATCAAGATCGTGAAACAATCCTCAGAAGAACTGGAATGGGACAAGAAAACCGGGATAATCCTCATGAAGAAGCACAATGCAAGCAATGGCTACGAAGAGGTGGAAATTGTTCCATCCAGACAAAAGCAACCACAGCAAAACCGCAAAGTTAATGAATGACTGACAACAGTTTCCTGGGCTGCTCAGGGAATCTTGTTGGTTGGCTTTCTGGAGATTCAAGAATTACTTGAGAAACTTAGCCAAGGCTTTTACACAAAAGCACCAGGAACCTTTGACTAGAAAGTCTTCACTACAACAATGCCCCCTACTCAATCCTCTTAACAAACAAGGGAAATTTGCTCGGTTTCTTACGGAAAATCACTAGGCATTCACCTTCTAGTCCCAAGCTGTTTCCAGTTGACTTATTTCTGTCTTAAAAGAAGCATTAGAGCTAACCCTTTTCCTCGTATTAATACCATAAGAAGGACCACAGTAACATAGTAAGATTCCAGGACCCCCAAGTGGCTGACAGCTTCACTTATAAAAGTGAACTTGAAAGTTAGGGTTGCGAAATAGGGTTTCTAGATTTTTGTCTTTTATTCCGATTTTCCATGAATGTTTTGTAGTACCTCTGCTGTGGGTGCATGTGTTGTTTAGAAGATACACATGTTGTCTCCGTACTACAAGGCATATCTTCTGTCAGCTTCTTACTATGCAGGTGAAGGTAGTAAGATTCTCCACCTTGGGACATCAGTTTTCTCACAATCTGGGAAGCAGTGTAGCACTGGGATGTCTTAGCTACAACTACTAGAATATTCACCCACAACAGATCCAATGACAGGAATGGATATCATTGCATGTGAAAGTTCAGCAATATGTGACACTTCAGTGTGTCTGCTTTGTACTCCAGCTAGCTTCTTTTATGGTCACTGAACGGCTCCCACACTTCTGGCATTCTGTGTAGACACAACCATGTACAACAAAAGATGAAGGTCTATTTCTGGATTATAAAATATTTTTAAATTCATTAAATTCATTTTAATTTTATTTGGTATTGTGGCAGTGCACGTTAAACTGCTGCCTGCAATGGCAGCATCCCTTGTGGGCACCAGCTTGTGTCCCAGCTGTTATACTTTCTTTTATTTAAAAAAAAAAAGATTTATTTATTGATTGGAAAGTCAGATATACACAGAGGAGGAGAGACAGAGAGGAAGATCTTCTGTCCAATGATTCACTCCACAAGTGAGCACAATGGCCGATGCTATGCCGATCCAAAGCCAGGATCCAGGAACTTCTTCCGGGTCTCCCACACAAGTGCAGGGTCCCAAAGCTTTGGGCCGTCCTCGACTGCCTTCCCAGCAGGGAGCTGGATGGGAAGTGGAGTTGCCAGAATTAGAACCGGCGCCCATATGGGATCCCAGCACGTTCAAGGCAAGGACTTTAGCCGCTAGGCCACGCCCCCCGCCAGGCCCCCAGCTGTTATACTTTCAATCTAGCTCCCTGCTGTCAGCCTGGAAACAGAAATGGAAAAAGACTCAACTGTTGGGGCCCCTGCCACCAACGTGAAAAACCCAGCTGGAGTTCCCGGCTCTTGGGTTCAGCCTGGCCTACCCTGGCTGTTGTAGTCATCTTGGGAGTGAACCAGTAACTAGAAAAGCTCTCTTTATCAGAAATTCTCTTTCAAACAAATGAATGAATATTGTTTGAAAAAAAGGAAAGGAAGACTATCTTGCATCCTCTGATTCACTCCCTGACATTCAGACTGCACTCAGAAGATGGGGATTCAGCCCAGGTCTTCAAAATTGGTGGCAAGAACCCAGCTACTTGAGCCATCTCCTGCTGCCTTCCAGGGTGTGTATTAGCAGGAAGGTGGAAGCAGAAGTAGAATTGAGACTCCAGTCAGGCGATCCAATGCAGGATGCAGGTGTCACAAGCAGTGACTTAAGCATTACACCAAACACCTTCTCCTGCAGTTTCCTGGCAACATTCTCATCAGCTTTCATTTATAGGACTTTAAAAAATACATTTATTTTCTTTTTATTTGAGAGGCAAAATTACGACACTTGATCTTAGCCAAGGCCAAGAAGTGATGAGAGGCAGAATTACAAACAGAACAATAGACAGAGATACAGATCCACTGGTTCACTCCCCAAATAGCCACAATGGCTGGAAATGTGCCAATCTGAAGCCAGAAGCCAGGAGCTTCCTTTGGGTCTCCCATGTGTGTGCAGGAGCCCAGTGACTTGAGCCACCATCTCCTGCTGTTTTTGCTGGCCATAAGCAGGGAGCTGAACCAGAAGCAGAGCAGCCAGTACAGGAAGAGGTGCTATATGACAGGCCGTCACCACGGGTGGAGGTTTAGACCACTAGCCATGGCAGCAGCCCCATCATTCACACAGTTTTTATCTCTTATTTATATCTAAACAATCCTTATAAGGGAAGACAGTGTGACCTTTCAGGATCATTCTTGTTTTGAGGGATGGTTTACATAATATTTGAGAAATACTAAAAATATTGAAGCTCTAACAGTGAGAAAATGGAAGGGAGAGATACACCTTATAAAGGAATGTAACAGTATCTGTTGTAATTGAGGATAATAATTTGTTTCACCCAGAGTTGATGTGAAGACAGTATTTTCAGGTTCCTATGGCCATTGTTGTGAGAGGCCTGTAACAGCAATATCCCTCATTGGAGTCCCAGTTCAAGTACCTACTGCCACGATTCCAATCCAGCTCCCTGCTAATGCACCCAGAAAGGCAACAGTTGATGGCCCAAGTGCTAGGGACCCCGTCATGTCCATGTCAGACCCAGATAAAGTTGCAGACTCTTGGCTTTGTCATGACCAAGCCATGGCTCTTGCAGCTCTTTGGGGGGCCAACTAGTGGGTGGAAGATCTCTGAGTCCTTCCACATTTCAAACAAATTCAACAAATATTTTTTTAAAAGAGATAGAAAATGACCAAGAGAAGGGTCTTCAAGAAATTCATGTAAAACATATATAATGAAAAAGCTAAGTATGCATTCCACAATATTTTTGTACTTACCTTTTAATTCCATCTTTTCTACAATAGGGTTGAAGTCCCCCCACATTTTTCTTTCATGTTCCTTTCTCCCTCCCTTTTACATTAGTTTCAATCTGGACTTCTTTTTTTTCCTTACCCACTCATTGGCTTATGGAACTAAAGCCACAGTATATTAACCAGCAGCCTTTGAAAAATCCCATACTGCTCACTTCTACCTCTGTGCTGGCCAACGGTAGATTACTCTCACAAGTCACAAGGCTAATGTCCAACTGCCTTTGGGTCATTTCAGCTGGGAGGACATTTAAATAGTATTGAAGATGTAATTAGCTAAAGCTGAGCCTCAGGAACATTCTGCACCCAATGCCATTATTCATCCTGACCTGTCACCTTGGGTACAAGCGTTGGTAGCTACAGCTTTTCTGTGTTTAGTCATCATCATAACTCACTCTTAAAAACTTTGGTAGGTTTGTTACATGATTAAATTAACCACACACAGAGACAGCTCAGAGTGTTAAATTTTAGCTCTGTAAGTCATCTGCATGCACACAACTTTATGGACAGAATAGCTTAACACACTGAGGATACAGTAGTGTCCAATGCTAAATCTACCGGACTATAGCAAAGTAAATAATCTGGTTATTTCTCTTTGTTTGGTGGGTTTCTAAAAACTGGCTTCATAAATTTGCAAGGTTGATCTTTTTAAAACACAATAACAAAATAGTTAGCACTTATTAAAAGTTTGTCCGAAACCAAGCACTTTCTTTGTGCTTTACATTTACTAATTAACTTAATTGAAATGAATGTGCTTAATTGGAATGAAGAAACCAAGGCCCCAAGATTAAGTAATACGGAACCCAAGTGGTATTGCTCCAAAGTCTACTTTCTCAGCCATGGTTGAGAAAAATCACGAGTTGAAAATCCTACTGCTGGGAAAGCTTGAGCTTACTAAAACTCACATCTGCATGTGATGGGAGCCTCCGAAGGGAACACTCAGTCTCCGTTTCTCCCCACATCAGGAAAACATTGCCTGAGCCTCCTTTTACCACACTACCTTCTCTGCAGACTCCAGTCCAGTTTGCCATTTTCTATTTTACTTTTTAAATTGTTCGTGTATTTGAGAGGCAGAGAGACTAAGATAGGTCAATACAGACAAAAAGAGCTTCCAACCACTGATTTATTTCCCAAATACTCTCAACAGCTAAAGCCAGGGCCAGGGCCATAGGACATGGAGTCAAGAACAATCCAGGTGGCAAGAATTCACTTACATGAACCATCATCAGTGTTTCCTAGGATCTGTGCTAGCAGAAGCTGGAACTGGAAGTCTGAGCCAAGACTCAAACCCATGCACTTTGATACATGATCCCTTAAGTACAAGGGCAATGCCCAACCCCAAATTGTCATTTTTAAAACATAAATACACATCACTCATACACACGTACACACTCTTGCTAGTCATTACTGTCTGACTTTGACCCAAGAACTACTCCCCCAAATTTTCCTACCACCTATTTTTCCCCTTAGCCCAGCCACCTCTCTGCACATGCAGCCTGGAAGGGACAGCGTCTTTGAGATGACTGCTGACTCTGGTGTGTTAGAGGGCATTCACTTCTCAAGATATGGCTAGAGAGTCATGCTTATCCTATCCTTCCAAACTAAGCCACACGCACTGATTTTGGGTTATGTCAACTTTAAGGAGCTGGAAGCATGGTGTGGGCTAAAGGCATCTCAGATTCTATTCCTACCTTCTAGTCCAACTGGACTTCAACTCTCAGCTAGAGATAAAGATATGCCTCTCTTATTAAAGCTATTGTTTCTTAGTCTTGCAGTCAGAGACTGCTATTTAGTCTATGCTAAATACACTAATAGATTAAATAGTAAACTATCAGAGTCCATCAGAAGACTAACCTGGCATGAACATCTTGAGGCCTAAAATACTCAGTTTTCTGATGCCCCGGAATAATGGAGTAAAGAAACCAGGAGAAGGAGTATCAACAGCAGCAGGTCCCTCATCCTCAGCTGATGAGGAACTCCTGGTCCCTAAGGCGTTCTCACTGGGAGCATTCTTCAGGGGCACCAACAGGTTTTCGGGCTCTCTGAAAAGTACATCCTTCGTCATCGCAACCGAAAAAAGTTCAGATGCCGCTTGTGTTTGAAGTGGCTGGAACAACATCAAACAGCAATGATAAAGGACACTTCTGAGGGATTTAGTTTAAATGACTGCTACATGTTTCTGAGGAAGGACAGAAGTGAGGGGAAGTTTCCTCCAGCCATTATTGTGGTTGCTCACCAGTTTTCCATTTACAATACACATTTTAACCTGAGCCTATTATATAAAAGCAAATGTAGGCAGGAAACACACGATTTGAAGATCTGAACAATCCTTTGAGAGTTCCAGAAAGAGCCTGCACACAAAGGAGCTGAACAAACACATTTAAAAAGCTCTAGTGGTTATTGAAAGATTACCAGAAAACCAGGCATGATAGGACACCAGAAAGTGTTTGATCACACATTGACACTGCTCCTCTGAAGTTCCAGGGTGAGCAATTGATATTATGTAAAATATTACACAAGATTAGATTCACTGTGAGAGAAACAAAGGGTGTTTTGCAATATCACATATTGTTCTAAGACAAAGGAGCACACACTGAAAGATAAAATTTACAAGGTAATCTTCCATCAAGTTGAGATTTTTTCTAGAAGACTATGAAAAAAAATCTGTTCTGTTTAAGAAGCTAAGAACTAAAGGAGGAGACTTATGAAAACCATGCTTATCATAAAAACCATTACTAATAAGTTTGCGTAGAGTTGGTATTCTTCTTCCTTAAATATTCAAGAGAATTCACCAGCAAAGCCATTTTGGCCTGGAATTTTCTTTTGTTGGAAACATTTTTAATTTCAAATATAATTTTCATAACAACACAAGGGGCAATTTAGATTTTCCTTTTGTCAGATTTGTTAATTTGTGCTTTTGAAGAAGTTTATTCATTTAAGTGTCCTTTCCTCTGTATCAGCCCCTCTACTACAGAAATATAAATTTACATATAATTGCATTTATCCACCTAACACTAATTTTAATGTTTCCTTATTATGCTTAGTGTCTACAGCCATACTTATTGTTCACTCCTGGTATTAATAACTTGTATTTGTTATTTTTATTATTGATCATAATTTTTATAAATATATTTTTAAATTTAGAGTTTATATAAACCATTTTTTTTCTGTAAACTTTCAGCTTTTTGTTACTATCTTCATTTTCCTCCACTAATCTTTTTATTTTAATTAGTTCTTTTTGCTTTGTGTTTTATTTGCTATTTCATCTAGAAAGATGGAATATGAAAGTATTGAGTTCAAACTTTTTTTTTTACTTTTTAATATAAGCATATAAAGTTAAAATTTTTCCTTTAAACATTGATTTCTTATATCCTACCAAAGTTGGTGTGTTTGTTTTCATAATAATTCAGCTAAAAATATTTTCTCATTTTTCCCATTGTGATTACTTATTTGAAATCTCTTGATTTTCAAACACTTTGAAATTTTTCCAGATGGCTTTTTGCTATTGTCCTTAATTGTGTTCCCAAAACATCCTCTTTACAAATTCTGTCTTTTGAACTCTGTGTGTTTTATCTTGGTAAATATTATAATTGCACTTAAAAAGAATAAATATTCTGCAGTTTTTTGGTGTAGTATTCTATAATGTCAATTAAGTTAATTAAGTTAATTGAGGGCTCTTATTTTCTGTCCTTTCTAATTTTTGTATATTTACTCTGTAACTTACTTGGAGGCCCCCAACTATAATTATAAGGGTTTATTTTTCTGCTTATTCTGTCCATTTCTGTTTCATATAGTTTCAAGCAAAATATACTTTCAGAATTAATGCTTTATGGTAACTCTCCTTTTCATCATTACGATTTCCCTTTTTTTATTTGGTAATACTTCTTGTGTTAAAGAGTATTTTAACTGAAAAAAAAGAGTATTTTAACTGAAATAACTTCAGATAAATCAACTTTCTATCAAGTTCCTCAATCCTTGTTCCTACAGCATTCAACATAATGTTGAGCCATCTGCTAATTTCTTGATTCAGACATTGAATTTCCAGTTCAGAATTTCTGTTTTGTTCTCATTTTAGAGTCCTCCATTTTCTTCTGAAATAGCTATTTTTCTTCCACTGTTTTTCCTACATATTTTGACACATATTTATAATACTCATTTTAAAGTTTTATGAACTCCCAAAACTGTGTAATATATAAATCTGTTTTTCTTGGCTACATTCTCTTTTAATTATAGATCCCATTTCCCTACTTCTCTTCATGTTTTGTAATTCTTCTATCCTCTTACATACATAGCATGTAACAGTGGTGACCGAAGGGTAGTATTTAATTCTTTTACTTTGTTTTTGTTTTTTTCCAGGCAATTTTCTCCATCTGGCAATTAGGGTGAGAAACCAATCCTTCATGTCTCTTGCAGAGTGCATGTCTCTTTTAGGAGCAGGGGGTCTGGGTTACAGCTTTAATTAGATTGAAATCGCCTATGATTAGCCTAATCTCAGCCTCCCAACACACAGCATAATCATGTTTTCAGTAGCTGGATGGGGAGAAGCTTGGCTACAACTTCATATATTTTTGGTTCATCTTTGGATTCCTCTCCAGGAAGGGGTCTGAAATGCAAACACCACAGGAATGCCACTTTTCCTCCTCTTATCAGCCCTTTCTCCACATGTACTTTCTTAGCAGAACTCAGCATGATGCGGAGGGCTGGGGGCAGGGTTGCTGAATCCAGTAACCTACCCCATCTTCTGGAGCCTGGACAGATTTATTTGCCCTGACAGCCTCACTGGGTCCAGTTTACTTCTCCTGGACCCTGTAAAGTTTGTTCGCCTTTCACACCTACCCACAGCCAGGAAGCCACCAGGGTACAGAGGCTGTCTCGGCTCCCTGTTCTCTTTACAAGGACTCTTTCTCCCGAGGATCCGTTTAAGGCTTCCTTGCGTGAAGTCACCCCTCACCATTCCCAATGAAATCACATTTTTAAACTTTTCTTGCTGTTTCCACAGGAGACGTACTTCATGTTCTTCTCCATCCTCCCCCAAAACAGAAAAACATTCAAAGCCTGTGTTCTTGGCTGTCATTATAAAATGTTTTCCAAACATGAGAAAATAAAAGACTGGAAAATCAAATTTGTATTGAACAGCAAAAGGGATACAATATGTTCAAAAGATAAGATTAAAGGTCTAGAACATTAATAAAGTTAAACCAAATTAAGAAGTTTAAAGTTTTGATAGATGATTTACTTTCAACATAAATGAAAAGTATATAGTCATTATTCTACATTTTAAAAAATATTTTTTGACCTCAGAAATGTGTATTTTTCCTGCCTTCGGGAGCAATTACACCCACCGCTTGCCATGCAGCCCCAGAGTCAGTATTTTCTGCAGTATCCTAACCTCACTTAACAATGTTAATTTGTGGATGTACTAATCTGCTTTTCTATGCAGGAAAAAAAAAAATGGCTTCATATAAGTTTCACACTGATTTCTGAAATTTTTCTCCAGTTAAAGAGTCTGGTAATGAATTTTAATTAAAAAAAATTTGCCACACTATTAGAAACTGAAAATTTTAATATAAAGAAATCCTGTCTTTAAAAGCTGCCTACCTTCTTCCAAGATGTATTAGACCACAAGGACTGTCATTCACTATACCACAGATTGGGTGTCTCAGCAACACAAAGTCGTTTTCTCACAGTTTCTGAGGGCAGAGCTTGGAGGTCAAGACTCCAGCTGGTTCATTTCTGGGAAGGACTCTTCTTGGCTTGCACACAGCCACCTTCTCACAGTGTCCTTACCTGGCCTTTCTTTCGTGCCTATCCACAGAAACGGCAAACACTTGGCTGTCTCTACTTACATGGATACCAATTTCCTAGGATCAGAGTCCCATATTTATGACCTGATTTAGGCTTAATTCATTTCTTAAGGGTCCTATCTCCAAATCCAGCCCCACTTGGGGGTTAGGACTTCAATGTACACATTTATTCCATTTGTAGCAAAACATATGCTGACATTACACTATTTGGTTCTTGATGTGATGCCTCTGCCACTTTGCTCTATACCCTTATTCCTTCTCTCTTCCACACCAGAAACCACATTCAAGTATCTGAACACACAGTTTAACAGAAAATATCTATCATTTAGATAGCAAAAGTTACAGGCTGGTTTGGTGGTTCAAGTGGCAATCCTCCGCTTCCAGCACTGGCATCCCATATGGATGCTGCTTTGTGTCCTGGCGACTCCACTTTCAATCTCACTCTGCTTAGGACCCAGGAAAGCAGCAGAGGATAATCCAAGTCTTTGGGACTCTGCACCCATATGGTAGACCTGGAAGAAGCTCCTGGCTCCTGGCTTCGGTTCAATTCAGCTATGCCCATTGCAGCCATTTGGGGAGTGAAACAGCAGTTGGAAGATCATTCTCTCCTTCTCTCCATAAATCTGCCTTTCTAATAATAAATAAATCTTTAAGAAAAAGATAATGAAAGTTTAAAAGCAAAGGCTAGCCTCACTGTAATATATGAAATGTCAAGTTGTGGTTTGTGGCATATACTTTAAGAAAACACAGATGAACATTGCTTTAGAAGAGAGCTGTGGTTCAACTCCTTTAAAATGTTTACAGAAAGCTTTTGTTCTTTCCATAAACTATAGTATGGGTCAGTTCATTGCAGGGGAAATAAACTCACTAGCCCCCTCCCTTAACATAATTCATTCACTCTTGAAAGACAAGATCCACCCAAAGTTCCTGGAACAGCATCTGTACCAAGTCTAACCAATTTTAACGAAGAAATACTTTTGTCAGAACTTCAGCAATTGTAAAATAGGAAAAATCTGTTTTTAGTGTCACCTACCTTCTTGCCCTGCACTACTGCCCGCTCTATTTTTAAGACATAAAATCTAACAAGTCAATACAGCAGCTCAGAGTGCTAGGGAGAATTCTTGTCATTTGCTACCCACTAGTTGCATAACTTTTGGCAAGGTCACTGAACCTTTAATGCCTGTGTCCTCGTCTGTTGACCAACTATGTATTGAGCAATGACCTCATACTGACACTCTGCCAAACACTGAACAGTGAGAAAGACAAGTGTCTGTCATCCCAGAGCTCAAAATGGGCTTACCATAACTGAAACCTAAGTTATAAGTTGTATGTATAACAATATCTTCAGCCTTTTATATCTCAATCATATGCAATAAAGCAGTTTTTAAATTATTAAGAGCAAATCTCATTGGAAGTGCTCTTACCACTTCCGCCACACATACCTCTGCTTCCTCCAAAAAAACAAAACACAGAGAGTACACCATTGTGACACACTAGGTTAAACTATCGCATCCATCCCCGAGTGCCCATATCAGCCCAGGGCTGGGTCAGGAACCAACTGGGAGCTAGGAATTTGATGCAGGTCTCCACAAGGGTGTCAAGGATCCAGTCACTTGAGCCATCACCCCTGCCTCCTAGAGTGCATTAACAGGAGGCTGGAGGCATGAGCCAGGTACTAGATCCAGGTACCGTGATGAGGGACACAGACACCCAAGTCAAATGTTTGTCCTGGATTTATGCTTTCTGATAATACTTATTTATGTACCTATTCATTTATTTATTTGATTTTTTGTACATAATTTTATTTGTTTATTTATTTGTCTGTTTGTTTGCTTATTTTATTTGAAAAAGAGTGACAGGGGAAGAATGTCCAGCTACTGATTCACTCTTTAAATAGTTGCAATGGCCATGTAGGTCAAACTGAAGACAGGAGCCAGGAATTCCAACATGGTCTCCCATGTGGGTAGCAGAAACTCAAGTAGTTGTTCCATTTCCACTGCCTTCCGAGGCACATTAGCAGAAAGGTAGATAAAAAAAGGGAGCAGCTAGAACTCAATCTGGCATTTCAGTATTGTTGTAAGTGGTTGCAGAACCTACTGTACACAACACCACCCCCTGATTCATGTTTTTATAGTATTGATCCTGGATACTATTTACAGAATATACTGGGGGCGGAGGAGAGGCAGAAGTCTGAAGGATACTTTGAAGGCCATTGCCAAGATCTAGGTAGAAGTTGATTATCACTTGCACCAGAGTGATGGCAGAGGTGGTGGCAAAAATGGGTCCTATGGGAAATCTCCTGTACATAGAAAAGCAACATCTAGTGGCTCATTGGATGTGAAGTGTGAGAGGGAAATGGTCAGAGATGAGTCTATAGGTTCTGAGCTGAGCAAATGAAGGAATTCAGTTGCTCTAACATAGTACTACAACTGGAGAACATACATCCCTGTATCCTGGAAACAGAATCAATAGACCCATTCCATTTTACATGAACTGTTACTGACTAATGAAGGTTTTGCTTCTGTTTTTTAACATGTATTGGATTTATGAAGTGCTAGACTTTGTGGTAGCTACTCAGAATCCAGAGATGTAGTAATTTGGCCTGAGAGTCTCAGTGACAGAATGAAACCTAAATGGAAACTTGAAAGCATCAGAATAAAACCGCCTTTGCTTAAAGGCAAGGAATCCTTCTGTAATTTTCTAAAGTTAATTAAGTAACCATCCTCTTATTAGCTGGGTGGTCTTGCGTACATTGAAACATTCTGGACCACAGAATTCTAATTCATTGATCAGGGAATAATGGATATTTGGTAATTAAGCATTTCTTCCCTAATACTTGTAAACTGTAAATTGCTCCAAGTATAAAATTCAAGCCTTGTTTGTGTATAAAAGAAATGGTGAGAAATTCTATTTGGCTTCTGAGATTCCCCATATAGATGATTTGTTACTTGAGTATTTCTTTTTTTCTTTTAAGAATTTTATTTTCATGATGTTTACATTGCTGAGAAGGATGCAGGCCCAAATGGACCACCGATTATGGTGGGAAGGGTCAAGGAATGACAAAGTAGATAAGACAATTGCTTCCAATTTTCCTTTCTTTTTATATTTTGGGAAAGTGGGGAGAGAAGAGGGCTGCTCCCAGCATCCCAGCTACATCAGTACCCATAGTTGAGGGACAGCCACTTGCTGTCATCCTAGAGTCCCTGATACGGAGCATGTCCCAGGGGACTACTTAAAGGGTTTTGAAAGTTCTGAAATGCTGTTGATTTAGTTGTTCCAAGGCTGAAGAAATCCAAGGCTCAGTAACCAACAGAGTCCACCTTAGAATCCCCACTCACCCAGATACTTGTTGTCAAAGCTTGGCCAGGAGAGTTGTCCAATTTGTTCTGCCCTCCATCCTTTGCCATGGTACTAGATACTGCCTACATGACTGAATGAGCTGTCATGTCCTCCATGTGCATCTGAGCATGCCATCTACTACACAAGCTTCAGCAGCTGAGGAGGCCCATTCTGACACATGCACTCCAGAGTAAGACACAGATCCAGTGATCTTCTCCACAGTTGGAGTTTTGAGTCCAGCAGTGTGGTTGGGTGGGTCCCCAAAGAAACTTCACCTGATCTGATCCCAGACTTGATTCTTATGTGTGCTAGCCAGTGTAGGGTCTGGCTCAGCCCATCACCCACATCAGCCTACAGACACACTTGTGGTTGCAGTGGGATAGTCAGTTTTGTCCCCAGTAGCATCTCATACACACACCAACAGATATTGCCCCAACCCAGCTCTGCCCACCACACACTCATCCCTCATACACACCAGAGGAAACTGTAGCCTAGTTAGTGATCCTCAATAATTCCTACCAGGCCCGTCCAACTCAAGTTCCTGCACATGCCAGTATGTGCAGCAGACTGGTGCAGTTCATCCCAACCATATCCCATTCAACTCTCATATACATCAATGGGTGTTGCAGCCTAACTCAGCCCATACTCATGCTGGTGGGTGCTGCCGCCTATCAAACCGGCCCCATATCCAGCCCTGGTTCACATGCTCCCTGGTGGGAGCTGTAGTCCATCAGAGCGGTGTCCACAGTTTCCCTACTAGATCCACTCCCAGCTCCAGATCTTGCACTTTCCAGGTGGTACTGCAGTCTAGCCTGGTAGGATCTGTCCCTTACCCCCTCCACATTTCAGTACTTGCCAGCTAGTGCTATGGCAGAACCCAACCAGCCTGTACTTAGTCTACCTGGCTTATGCAGGCCTCAGTGGATATGATCACTTAGCCCACCCTGGTTCTCCCCCTAACCCAGTAGGCCAACAGGTTTTGAAGCCCTGCAAAGCCTGGTCTGCCCCAAGTCCCAGCTCTCATGCTCACCAGCAAGAACACTGGCCCAGCAGGGGAGCCCCCTCCTCCCCTTTACTGGGTTCCTCCTCCCAGGTATTACATGTGCTGGTAGCTTCTGTGGCCCAGTCTGGCATGACCCACCTCACCTTGGAATTCTTTGGCTGGTATTGCAACCTGGACAGGCCCGGTCACCCCACAATTCCAGTTCATACTAGTAGGTGCTACAGCCTAGCACAGCCTGGACTGCCCCCAGTCCTGGCCCTAATATGATCTAGCTGGTAATACAGCCTAAACCAGCATGTTCTATACCTAATCTTGGTTCTCAGATCTGCCAGTTGATGTTATGAGTTGACCAGACTGGCCTGCCCCCAGACCTGACCCACACGTATGCTGGTGGGCACTGTAACTCAGTCTGACCTGGGCTACTCCCAGCCTCGGTTCTTGCTCTCACCAGCATAGTCTGCATCCTGACAGAGGAATTTCCCATGCTCCTGTGTCAGGTCACCTCCCAGTTGCAGATCTTGTGCACACTGGTTGGTGCTTGGCCCAGCCTAATTTGGCCCACCTCCTGTCACCAGCAGGTACAGCAGTCTTGCCCAATCAGCCCACACCCATTCTGGGTCTTACCATTCGGTGCTACAGCCCAGCCCCACCTGGCCCACCTTCAGCTCTGGCTCTTACACAGTTCAGTGGATCATGAGACTAAGCCCAGTCTGTCCTCCACACACTCTGGCTCTCAACAGCACCCGTGGGTGCTGGAGCCTAGCCCAGTCTGACATACCCCAGTCCCAGTCTATACCCATGCCAAAGGATATTGCAGTCATATCCAGTCCAGTTGGCCACCTCCGTTCCAGCTCTCAAGCACATCAATGGGAACAGCAACTCAGCTAGGGGATCCCCTTAGCTTCTCTACCACGCCTGCTCCCAGCCACATGTGCATGTTGCTCCAACCCAGCCTGGCATAGCCCATCCCCCATCTTTTCTTTTGCCATCAGATGCTGCAGCTTGGCCTGGCCCAGCCCGCCCCCAGTCTAAACTCACTGGTGGGTGCTGCAACCTCCCCTGCACAGCCTGCCCCATCCCTGGCTTTCGAGCAAGCCAGTAGGGGGTGATAGTTTAGCCTGGCATGGTCCATACCCCATTCTGGTTCCTGTGCTTGCCAATGTGCTGTAGTTCATTCCAGTCCTGCCTTGTCTGTCTGCTGTCCCAAGCCAACCTATGCACCTGCTGACAAATGGAGCAGCCTTGTCTGACCTGCCAATGCCTAGCTCTGACTCATGTGCTAACCAGTGCAAACTATAGCCCACCAGGGGAGTTCCCCAAGTTCCCCAAGTAGACTCGCTCCGAGACCCACATCTCACATGTGCCAGCATGTGCTAGGCCCTTAACTGACCCCTAGTCTTAGCCTTTGTGTGTGCTGGCAGCTATTGCAACCCAGCCTGTCCCACCCCTAGTTCTTGGGCACACCTGCAGATATTGTAGCCTGAACCAGGCCGGCCCATTCCCCCAAGTTCCCATGAATATCAGTGAGTTTTGTGGTCATGCCTAGATTGGCCCATTGCCACCCACAGGTCTTGAGCAAACCAATAAGTATTGCAGTCCCGCAGAATCTGCCCCCAGACCTGGTTCTCTTGCATGCTGATTAGCGTCATAGCCCAGCTTAACATGATCTATCCCCTGTTCTGACACTTACTGGCAGTACTGTAGTCTAACCCTGCCAGGCTGGTCCCCTGGCCCTAGCTTTCATATGCACCAGTGGGTAGTAGTAGACACCAACTAGTCAAGCCCAGGTCTTCCATGTGGGCTGGCAATTGGTCTGACCCTGAAAAGTCCTCCAGCTTCCCTCCTCGAAACCACCCAGGCTCAGGTCCCTCCTTCAACTGCAAGTACAGTAGCCTGGCTCGTGGAAGTACTCCAGAAGTCGTTCCTCACATGTACCATTCTCTCTCAGTGGTCTTCCCTCCCACACATCCCAACACCCACTTCTGTGAGCACTCCACAGCCCCCTCATCCATGAGCATGCAGGTCACCAAGTCCGTCTTCCTTCCAACAGGGTGGTATGCCAGTCTGGTACCCTTCCCACATTGCTAGGTCCCATGCACATTCATGCACAGTTCCCCAGACCCCATCTGCTGGCTTGTTGGCATCTGCCCCCCACATATCTTTTTTCTCCCAATAGAATAGGCAAGTATGTATTAACCAGGCCCAGAATGCTGCCAGGTATTAGCTGTTTTTCTCCCAGCACTGCAACACTTGCCTAGGTACAGGCAACCTAGGCATTTGCCCACAGCTGGGGGGAGTATTTCTGAAGAAGGCATTCTTCAGATGGGGGATCCAGATCCCTGGCACTGCAACTGTCTTTTGTAATAGTTCTGCTCAAGGGTCACACATAAAGTCCATGCCCAAAGCAAAGCTCCCAACTTCTGTGGTCCTAAGAACTACATACAGCTCTGGCCTTGAACGTGCAGACAAGCAGAGTATTTGCTGTCACTCCCCAGCCTGTGAGGTAGGGCCATGAGATGATGTAGGCCTTGTCACGTGGGGCAGCAGGTGTGGATTTCCCTAAATGCCAAGTACCACAAAAACCCAAATGCCATCTCCAGAGGTTACCAGAGTCCCTTGAATTCCCTCCATGTGTGAATCAGTGTGGACAACACCCTCCATTCCTGGCAAGCAGCATCTCCCGAGTTGTGCAACTCAAACACTCACCTGTAGCCCCCACATCACAGCTTAACGAAAAGCAAGGAGGTATGCTTAAGTAATGAACTCCTCCCAGGGCTTGGGGACACTGGCCACCGCTGGAGGGAGCAATGGGAGCACAGAGGTAAGTGTGGGATTCTTCCTCCATTTAATCAATGCTGGGTCTTTGTTGTGTACCTGTATCTACTTTAGGCCCTGGAAAGTCTGTGCTAAAAGTCTCTGCCAGGATAAATGCTAGGCCTAGGAATTAAAACTCCAGAGAAGATGCCAACATTTCATGTCAGATTGCCTGGACAGAATCCAAACTCTGACTTCCGGCTCCCTTTTCCTGCTAATGAAGACCCTGAGAAGTAATGATGATGGCTCAAGTACTTGGGTTCCTTGAAGCCATGTGGGAGATCTGGATTGAGTTCCTGACTCAGTTGTCAGTTCAGTCCAACCCTGGCTGTTGCAGGTGTTGGAGAGTAAACCAGGAGACAGGAGCTGTGGGTAGGTGTGCTTGTGTCATGTCTGTTTCTCTCTCTCTCTCTCTCTCTCTCTCTCTCTCTCTCTCTCACACACACATACACACTCTTAAATAAATAAATATGTAAGCTTCTGCCCTCTTGAGCTTATTTTCCAGCAGAGGACACAGGTAATACAAGCATGTACTTCGAAATATAAATGTTAGTTGTAAATGCTGAGTAATAAATATCCATCACACAATATTGCAATTGCCTGTTGATTCATTTGTCTCTCTCACTACAATGGCAGCAATTTCATGGCAGCAATTCAGGCTTGTCCCTGACACAGAGCCTCTGCACTCATTCTTCACTCAGCCCCACGATGATGACAGTTCTTCCCCTTATTTTCTTAAAGCCTCTGCTAAGATTAAACTTGCTCAGGGACAATTCATCTGGAAAGTCCATCCAGAGACACCTTGCATCCCATGCCATCAGCTCCTTCTTCAAGGCTGCTTTTCTTTGTAAACTTTGTCACTGCTCAACATTTCAGGAGTTGCTATCTGTGTTCCCAGAAGAATGTCATCAGCTCCTTCAACAGGGGAGGAGTCCTCTCCAACTGGCTTACTCCTGCATCCTTAATACCTAGTTATCCATGGCCACTTCATTTTTTCAGTACTTTGGCTGTTGTTTTCACAGCATGGTGGCTAGCCAGGGACCCTGAAGGTCTTCTCTCTGAGTCTCCTATTTGAATTGCATGCTAGGACACAGTTCTGAAGGGGACAAGCCATGTAAAAGAGAGGAATATACTTTTAGTGGATATATAGGTTTCTTTTCTAACGTTCAATTTTTTATAGATATGTATGTAATCAGTTTTCAAAGTGATTGTAAATTGTTAACTTCAATTGAAATTCCATCTTTTCCCCACAAATGTCTACTTTCCAATAAAAATAAATAAATCTTTAAAAAATTTTAAATTTATTTTAAAAAGAGAGAGAGAAAGTAGACCAGACAAGTAATAGCTTGTGACAACAATATGAAAACCAGAAGAGGCCTCCACACTCTGCAACCTTCCCTTCTGTTCCAAATAAGGTTACATCTACAGTTCTCTCAAATGAGAATCTCCACCCTTTTCCATGCTAGCAGAGAAGGAAATGAAAACAACACAGCGAGAGCAGAGCAGTAAGTTCTAGCGTTCTACCAGATGGTGGGGTGACTAGCTCACAGTGGCCTTTCACACGTTCTTTGAAGAACTAGGAGTGAGGTGCTCCAAGCTCCCAAACATAAAGACATGACAAGCTATGAAAATGCTAAACATTCTGATTTGTTCAGTGTACATGGACTATTTACACCTCAGAAACAGGTAAAACAGATGAAGAAGACTGGGGCTGGCAATGTGTGAGAGTGGACTAAGCTGCTGCATGCCATTTAGAGTGCTAGTTGAGCTCCAAGCTGCTCCACTTCTGATCCAGCTTCCTGTTTATACACCTGAGAAAACAGCAGAAGGCCCAAGAACCTATTTTGTTCTCTATACCTTATCAGATATTTCATTGAGATAAGTCAATTAAGACAAAATTATGAATGAATAAACCTTCTTTAGTAGGGTATAAGATAATATTGTAAACTCTCTTTTTTTTATATAAGATTTGTTTATTTTTATTGCAAAGGCAGATATACAGAGAGGAGGAAAGACAGAGAGGAAGATCTTCTGTCTGATGATTCACTCCAGAGGTGACCACAACAGTGGTGCTGAGCCAATCCGAAGCGAGGAGCCAGAGCCTCTTCCAGGTCTCCCACGCGGGTGCAGGGTCCCAAGGCTTTGGGCCATCCTTGACTGCTTTCCCAGGCCACAGGCAGGGAGCTGGAAGGGAAGTGGAGCTGCCAGGACTAGAACCCATGTAGGATCCCAGTGTGTTCAAGGTGAGGACTTTAGACACTAGGCCACGCTGCCAGGCCCAATATTGTTAGCTCTTAAAAATAACTTTAAAAGAGTGTCACTGACAATGTATAGTCAATAACTATTTATTAAGTGGCTTCTCGATGCCAAACATGGAGATATGAGACAGAAATTTCTAGATCAAGGGAAACCAATGTCTGCTACGAATAGATTCCTGAGTCAAATCCAGAAAGGCCCAGCATGACTAACACGGTTGCTGCAAAATAAAGAAGATTGGAGACCACCCAAAATCATAGTAACAGGCTCTCCATGAGTGAAACTCATGACTTGCCTTGTTTTTAGATTCTTGCGTGTGGAAAATTTTATTGTTTTCATTCTGTCACAAAACAGATGGAAACATGATTTATGATTCAGTTTATGAAGCTAATTTAATATTCTACCATGCTTCATGCTCTATCACGTTTCTCACACTGGCAGTATTTTTTTTTTTCCCTGCTGGGATTTTTGTCACAAAAGGACCTCGGCAGTGTTGGAATGGGAGGGGCTCAGGCATTACAGAGTAGAGACCTCGTAATATCACAAAGTTGCTTCCTGCATCTGATAAATATTTGTTGGTTCTCTAGTGTCAGGCACTACTTTAGGAGCTAAGAATCCAGTCAACAAGTCTTTTCTGTAATGAAGAAAATTATTAAATAGGCAAATAAACAACAGTCTCATTTCATAGGAGTGCTTTGAAGAAAATAAAGAATTGTGAAATTATAAAGTAGTAGCAGGTGGGTAATATTAAATAATGTGATCAAAGTATGCTTCCCTCAGCTATGCCCGTCAAGCCATTGCATGAATGTGAAAGGAATGGTTCTCCCGACATCACAGAAGCTGTGATCTGGAAAGGGGCAACTGGAAGCACCAAGGTCATGAACTGAGAAAGAAAGACTTTAGATGCACACGGTTCAGAAACAAAGCAAGCATGGCTAGAGCCACCATTCATCCTTACATCCATCTTATCCCTGCTTGCTGTCCAGCTGTTATTGCTGATACCACCAGGTCCACAGCTCAGAATGTAGACTTTGGGGCATCAAACAGAATATTTCCTGGCTGCAATACAGAAGTTATACTATGGCTCTAGTGGAATTCATTTCTAGCTTCCCTTTATGGATCACAAGAAGTCAAGTTGAATAGTAATTCCAATGGAATACCAGCCGAGGAGGCTGGGAAAAGAATTCAAACAGGAATGTAAAAGGTCTTCACAAGAAGATACAATCACAGCAAAGTTATGATATACTTATGGCAGCACAGTTTGTGAGCTTTCATTGTAAAGGCCCTAAATAAGTTGAGATGATTTTTAGTAATCCTCCAAGTTCACCATTCGCTATTTATAATTTCAAAAGTTTTTTAATATCATTTAAAATCAAATCCTTTTCATATTGCATTTGGAAGTGATGTGAGTCTACCTAGAGTCTTTCTAGCAGTTGGGATCCATATTTTTACCTGTCCAATGGCAGAGATATTAATACACTGAGCACCCACCAGACTCTAACATACGTATATTTGTCATTTTACTTGTATATAAAGGTCAAAAATCTTATAAACATCTAGGAAATATCTACCATAAAATCTCCAAGAGCAAATTTGGATTCATGAGTCCTAGACTATTTCTTAATTTTAATCTTTTTAAAGATCTATTTATTTAAAAGAATAATAGAGACAGTAGGAGACACAGAGAAAGAGTGTGAGAGAAAGAGGGAGAAAAGGATTTCAGCAGCCGGTGCTTTGACATTAATCCTTCACCTGCTACTATCATTGTCCTATATGGGTGCCAGTTCACATACCTGCTGCTTGACTTCCAATCCAGCTTTCTGTTATGACCTTGAAAAGCAATGGAGGGTGACCCAAATCCTGGGGCCCCTGCACCTACTTGGGAAACCAGCAAGAAGCTCTTCGCTCCCAGCTATGGATCAGCTCAGCTTTGGCCATTGCAGCCATTTGGGGAGTGAATCAGAGGATGGAAGATCTTTGTCTTTCTCTCTATCTCTCTCTCTGTCTCTCTCTTTCTGTCAAATCTGTATTTCAAATAAAAATAAATAAATCTTTAGAGGGCGAGTGTGAGAAATTCCATCTGCTGATTCAATGTCAAAACACAATGATCAGTGCAGAGTCAGCAAGAAGACAGGATTCAAGAACTGCACCTGGATCTCCCATGTAGGTGGCAGGGACTTACGTCCCTGGGCCACCTTTTTCCATTTTCCCAGGTACATCAGCAGAAAGATGGATCAGAAGCAGAATAGCTGGGACTCAAACCAGTACTCTGATTCGTGATGCATGCAGCCCAAGTAGCAAGCCAACCTGCTGTGTCTTAATAACGGCCCCCAATATCTTAATCTTAATATGTCAATATTGCAAATAGTCACACAGAAAATGGCCAGCTCTCTAGTTCACAGACATGATAGTAAATAAGAGGAAATCTCTCCCTCTGCTGTGTATTACATGAATTGTAATTGCCTATCACATTCCAAGCTGAACAAGAAAAGGACCATAGTAAAGACAATACACTTTCCTGCTGATCTTGGACTTATGGGAAATGATAGCTGTTTGCTACGTGTGTCCTAGTAACTATGGTGTCCCTAGAACACAGCATAGTTTCTGGCAACAGTAGACACTTAGTAAATACTTACTGAATATTTGATCTATTTTCAATACTTGGCCATGGGGCTGCCCACCACACGTGCTGATGTGGATTGAAAACACACATCAAATCCATTCCTTCTGAGTTCCCTGCCAATCCAAAGTTGGGATGCCCTTCAAACAGATGTTTGCCATTCCTGAAGCTTGCATGACTCTCTGATGGCAAGACAAAGTTTCTTGCCAAAGCCCAATTTACATTTTCTTGGGAATCGGCTAGTTCTCTCTCTCTCTCTCTTTATAAAAATAAATTAAATAAATAATACATTTTTAAACTTGATTTAAAAGTCTTGTGCTACTCTGTAGAAATATTTTGACTCATTATATTAATAGACTCCACCAGCAACCCTGATGCACTTCAATCTATTTTCAACTTTTTTACTAACTCACATATTATCTGCATCTTACTTTGTCCTCCATGATCTTTATAAAGACAGTTTTGAATAATTTTTGAGGCTAGTCTTAAAAAAAAAATGACCTGGGCCCCAGTAAGTCCCCCTGTGAACAAAAATGCTGCTGGTGGTAGGTAGCTGGGTTTTGTGTGTGGGTAACCAGTGTATGCAAGCACACAGGAAGGCCAAGAAGGAAAGTTCCAACAGTATAAGAAGCCCAGGTTCTCTGAAATGAAAAGGAAACTTTGGGGCAGATGATCAGAGCTCCAAGATAGTTGTAAAAGTGAACTATCAGGGTAAAGTTATAGCTCTTGGATGTGCTGAAAGACTTGCCATTTAAGGAGACAGTTCTACGCAGAACTGTAACCTTTAAGCACACTCGGTGGGAGGATTGTGTGTATTCCAGAGGCAGGATCCCTTTGGGGGCAACAATCTCTAATGATAGAGGAAATGGTTAACATCAGCATGGGTAGGGGGTGTGGATGGAAACAGCAGCAGCATAGGGCATATGGAAACCACAGGGAAGATGGAAATTAGAGGGAAAAGGAATAGCCCTCCCTGGCCACATGTAGGTAGGTTAAAATAGGCCAATAAAGCGGATGGAGAGGGGGCTAGTAGAGTGGATAAACTCAAAATTTTCAGGTCACTTTGATAAAATCCAATATGGGATTGTATCGCATTTATGACTATGCCTGACATGAACTGAGCAGAAAGGGAAATGCTGAACAACCACTTTACCTGCAATAAAACTTCTTCCACAGAAGGAAGACCACCTTCACCAAAGAAAATACTGATAGTTTCCACAGTAACTTAAATCGTATCAAATCACTTGGAGAATCTGTGGTCCCCGCTGCCTGGCTAATGTGACATCCTATAAGAGTTTGGTTCCAAACCCATGCCTGTGACGCTGGGCACTGGGTCTGAGAGGATATGCACCTTCTGATGGCCAGACAGAAGAGTGAGAAAGAGATTCTTCAAACTGAGACCTCTGTCATCACGACTCTTGAATATTATTTTTAAGCCAGTGAGTGGGTAATCATATCAAGAGCTTAGGACATTTCAACATTTACACATTTAGATGGTGTTTCTTTAAGCAGAGATAGAGTTTGAAAATATGGGTGTGCATATGTGTGTGTATTTATGTTATACAAACAGACAGGAGACCAAGGAACAGATCACACATCAACCCCCAAACTGGGCAAGTCATCAAGCTGATGGAAGGTAGGAATATAAACTTGGCTTACATACAAAATGTGGTCAAAAACATTTATTACAGACCCAAGAGACTTCTTTTCATATTATTCCGAATTTATGGTAGTAACAGGAACAGGATCTCCATTCATGAAGCAAGATAAAGAAAATGCCACTAGTGTTGCCAGACAAGTCACTGCAGTTGGTGGGGCTGTACCCTGGGACAGAAGGTACTTGAATGGGAATCTAGAATGTCCATCCAGAGGCTGAAGAACAGGAGGCAGCAAAAAGATGGGAAGCCACATTGTGTAGAGGAAAAATGAACATAAAGAAACCAAACTAATCCAAAATGATACTCTTGGTCTCAGACTACTGCCTGAACTAACCCCAGGCCTACCTACACATTTAGTATATCACATCAGGACATGTCATCAGTTGATGGGTCCAACATCCTAGGACAGAGGCATCCATACCCAAGAATGTGAAAGTTATCAAAACAAAAATCTCACTTCCAACACAAAGATGCATACATACAACACACAATACTTCTTCATTGGGCTTGGTTTGACAGGCTAGTAGCTAAATTCTCGTGTTACATGCCCGGGATGCCAACTGAGTACCAGTTTGTATCCCGGCTGCTCTACTTCCCTGCTGGTGGCCTGGGAAAGCAGCAGAGGATGGCTCAAAGCCTTGGGAATCTTGCACTCATGTGGGAGATATGGATGACGATCCTGGCTCCTGGCTTCCAGTCAGCTCAACTCCAGCTATTGTGGCCATTTGGGGAATGAACCAGTGTACTTTGTCTCTCCTTCTCTCTGCATAACTGTCTTTCCAATAAAAATAATTTTTTTTTAAATTAACTCATCAGGACCTGGCACAATAGCATAGCAACTAAAGTCCTCGCCTTGAATGCAATGAGATCCCATATGGGCGCCGGTTTTAATCCTGGCAGCCCCGCTTCCCTTCCAGCTCCCTGCTTTTGGCCTGGGAAAGCAGAAGAGGATGGTCTAAGGCCTTTGGACCCTGCCCATGTGGGAGACCTGGAAGAAGCTCCAGGCTCCTGGCTTCAGATTGGCTCAGCTCCAGCCACTGTGGCCATTTGGGGAGTGAACCATCGGGCGGAATATCTTCCTCTCTCTGTCTCTCCTCTTCTCTGTATATCTGCCTTTCCAATAAAAATAAATAAATCTTTTTTAAAATTCAACTCATCATTTCCAGCATTTTATCATAACTCAAACATTACAGACACCACCAATTTGGACAGTCTCTGGAATAATTTTCTGATGATACTCCTGCAAATGGGATCATTAACAAGCAACTATGTGCATTGGACTATGGCATACTAACGATATTGAGGTAATTACAGGCTCAGCTCTAGGGTGGAAACCATGCACTCAGACGGAGTCCCTGACACACCCATAAGTCTCCCCACAAGAATACCTGAAAAGAGATAAAGCTGAGCACTGAGTCCCCCTCTAATCTAAAGTTCAGGCTTTGAGGAATGACCATGCTCTACTTGGCAACTGGGTGTGGTATTGTTCTAATCCTTTTTCAGCAGAATAAGCACTTCTATCCAAGTTTTGGTCACTTCACATTTGGAATTATAAAAACATCAGAACCTTCTCCTGTGTAGTAGAGACTATCACATACAGACATGAAGCACAATGCAGTGTGTATCTCTACTTCCAAATCAAAGACGGACACCCAACAAAATCGTTGAATATATCTTGACAATAGGATGCTGGTCTCTCTGCCATTGTCCATGCCTACAATATCAGGATACACTTAAATGGCAGAATGATGGACATACTGCTGATTGTGAAGGACTAGACTATTGTAACGATGTGAGGGAAATTAGTAAAGGGTGTGGAGACGTGGGGAGAAGGGAAGGAAAACCCTAGAGGCTATGGAATTGTATCATGGAACAATATAATTAATTAATTTTTAAAAACCATTAGCACCATCTCCTGATATTTGTGAGAAACCTATTCAGATTACCTTCACAGCTCCATTCAGACCCACCTGATCCTGGAAGAGAGCTAGCAAAACAACTCTCCAGGGGTTATGTCAGAGATAAAGGCCAGCTGCTCTCAGCCTGGAAGCTGCTTCAGGAGCAGGCTACATTAGATGATCTGAAGTGATGCTCTCTTCACCTAAAATTCCGCAGAACTGACTCCTGGATTGAATGCTTGTCCAATTAGTCCACCCCCTTTATGCCTCAGCCAGGTTCTGAGATCCAGGTGCAGCAGCATTGGTCATCGTGTGTCCTGGAGGGGAAAATGCTCTGCAGGAAGTCAATGGAGAGCAGCATCTCAGCGACATTTGAAAAAAAAAATCCTTCCTTCTAGAAATGTTCTCTTAGGTGTGTGCTGGCTCTAGAGAAGAATACTGACCTTGACAAGTAGTTTCCACCTTCATCTAACTTACTACTTAGCCCAGGTTTAAGGAGACAAGAGATCTGTCTTAAGATCTGACAGCTTATCTTCACAGAGCCTTCTAGGACCAGAATTAGCATGATTAAAATTCTACAAAGGATTATTGGGGGGGGGGGGCTAATGAGATCATCTGCATAAAGAATTCAGTCCCCTGTCTTGCCCTCAGGAGGCAGGAGATATAGCTAAATGTGACATTTCACAGGTCACAGGAGGCATGCTGGAAACTACACTGGTCACCAGAATGACCTTATTTGTATATAAAGAGCCTGTTGGTCAAAATCTCAAAGGACTCCCTCCAGGCTGTAGACAACACAACCCCAGAGCTCTCAGTAAAGCCTAGAGCTCACCATGCACACAAAGTTAGACAAACCCAGCCACAACACTGCTGGCAGACCATGGCCCCAGGCAGCCCCAAAAGCTCCCAGAGGCCTTTTGTCAATTGTCCACTGAACTGAATATAAACATCTGTGCTGCCATTCAGGGCACATCCTGTTTACATGGCAAGTAAAGATCTTGGTTGCTTTCCCTCTTCTCTTTTTAAAGGCTGTAATTATGTTTATCCAAGTCCAGCAGGAGGTGCCAGGCGGGCTGCAAGCTGATTTCCCTGGCTAACACTGCAGACGGCTGGCGGCAGCCCCACTGACCCCTGCATCCCAGGCAGAGAGCCAGCCCTACACACACCAGTACCCTTCTGCAGAGGCGGCCATTCTCACTGAGTTGGTTTTTTGTATGCATGCTAGGATGCTCCAGATAACTGTGTAACAAGTGACAGAATATGCCAGCACTGCGCACATACTGGATAACTGGTTGATGAAAGAAATGAAGGGTACAGAGTTTTGTGCAAGCCATCCGGGTACCATGTACATTTAACATATTGTTTCATTCAAGCCCAAAACAGCCCAGAAAATTGTATTATTACCTGACTTTTATGGATGAGAAAATTGAGCATGGAATCATTCTGCTACCAGAATTTATTAGTTTTTTTTAATTTTTAAAGATTTTATTTATTTTGATTGGAAAGATTTAGAGAGAGAAGGAGAGGCAGAAAGGTCCTCGGTTCCCAGGAGGCCTCAATGGCCAGAACTGAGCTGATCCAAAGCCAGCAGCCAGGAGGTTCCTCTGAGTCCCATTTTCACTGCCTTCCCAGGACACAAGCAGGGAGCTGGATGAGAAGTGGAGTAGCTGGGACAGAAACCGGAACTCATCAGGGCCCTTGATACATCAACACAAGGACCAGACTACCATGTGGGGCTCTCTGCTACTGGAATTTAAACCAACTCCATCAAGCTGTATAGTCTACTTTCTTTCTACTCCAGGCAAAAAAAAAAAAAAAGAGGAGTGGGGCAGATAGAACCCTTACAGTCTCTTACAGAAGTACAATTGAGTTGTTTTTACTCAGTTTATCCCAAGTGTTTCAGTACTTTTCCAGCTTACCATAATGTGTTTTCAAACAAGAATTTAGTGAATTTCAAAGAATACTGAGTCCTATTTCTTGTATGTCTGTATAAGCTGCATTCAGAGAAGCCCTAACCGCTGGGAACCTGTAAACACTGGGGAACATATTTTAAAAAATAATAATAACCGCTAAGAATTTTGGAAAGTAAATCTCAAGAGCCAGGTATGGGAGAAGAAATCTGAATTTTATAGACATGTCCTATTTAGGGAGGCTTTCTCACTGGATGCATGCTTTCTTTGGTTTGGTTTGGTTTGGTCTGGTCTGGCTTGGTCTGGTCTAGTTTGGCTTGGAACTTTTCCTTTTGAGGGGTGGCCACTGTCATAGCTTGCTGAGTGTGACGTGTGAAATTCTGGCGTCTGTGGAGGGAGAACACACAGAAGAAAGCACTGAGTAACTACTACTAAATCCTGGTGAGTGATGGGGTGTGGGGAATCCAGGGGAGGAGAGAGGCAGATAGGAGCATCCCTAAATTCTGTTCAAGCTTTTCCAACTCAATCCAAGCCTAAAACACACACATTGTAGGGCAAACTCATGGTACCCTGGCAAAAGCTTTAAGTAACTGGGTTGAATGTTAACCAAATGTGATGCAGAGCTTACAATCTGGATCTTTTCAGAATAATTGCCTACTGTGTCAGGGGTGTCATATTTTTATAGGAATAAAATAGATCTCAAAAAGGAGCCCAGGAGGAGGAACAATCTGAATGGAGGTGAGTAGAAGGGTAACCACTTCTGTGTTCAGAGCTGCTCTTACGTCCTTCATTCCCTCCAGGGATTGGAGGGCAACACTCTTTCTCTTTCCTTGCTAGGTGCCCTTAAGAGGGTCTCTGGGTCTTCCTGACTTGGGGAGCTTGATTCCTTTATAAACCAATACCCCTTGAGTGTGGGCTGGACTTTGTGACTAGCGTCAGACAAATAAAACAAGCAGACATGATAGGATAACACTTAAAAGATTAGTTATAGAGCCTGGTATGATAGCCTAGTGGCCAAATCCTCAACTTGTATATGCCAGGATCCCACATGAGCACCAGTTTGTGGCCCAACTGCTCCATTTCCCTACCAGCTCCCTGCTTGTGGCCTGGGAAAGCAGTTGAGGACGGCTCAAAGCCTTGGGACCCTGCACCCATGTGGGAGACCCAGAAGAAGCTCCAGACTCATAGCTTAAGATCAGCTCAATTTCAGGTGTTGCAGCCACTTGGGAAGTGAACCAGTGGACAGAAGATGTTCCTCTCTGTCTCTCCTTTTCTCTGTAATTCTGACTTCCCATTAAAAATAAATAAGAATTTTTTTTAAAGATTAGTTTTATAAAAAGATAATGGTCTTGGTCTATCACAGACACATTCCACACTGAGGCAAACAAGTTGCCATGTTGGTTGAAGCCCAATAGAGAGGCCATAGATCAAGGGACTGATATGTCCAGCTGGAGGAAATCTGAGGCCAGCTAACAGCACATGAGTGAGTTTGATCTGCAAGGTGGATTCTACCCCAACTGACCGTTCAGATGATGGCAGCCTTGGCCTACATTTTCAACATAAGCTTATGAAAGGTGTTAAATCAGAGGCACCCAGATAAGGCACAACTCAAAGATTCCAAGTGTACAAAAGTCACAGGTAATGAGCGTTTCAAGATACTAAACATTTAAAATAATAAATGTTTAAGGTGTTAACTTCAGAGGATAATTTGTTATGCAGCAATAGGTAACTAATATACAGAATAAGGATTGGTCCTAAAGGGACAGAGAGAATGATGTGGAAGATTACATTGTTTGCTGTCTGATCCCTGTGGGCCCCAGGTGCACTGACTACAATCTTATGTTACAGCTTTAGATTTTTAGAATTCTATGAAACAAAGGTTAAAAAGCTAGCACTGCTTCAAAGATAGTTCCCAAGAGAGCTTTCCCAAACAGAACTACTCAATCAGAGCAGAAGTGGGCAAAGGCCAGGACAAAGCAACACATGTAAGCCTGTTCCTCCAGCAGGAGGAACCAAGAGTCAGTAATGCTGTGACTGTAATGTACCAACAGCAGATGAGACAAATTTGGGTGGGATAACAATGAGTGTCCATGCCCAGATATATCTAACTCAGTGACGAGAGAGCATCCTTGTGACTCTGAGTCAGTCCACTGGGAAATGACTGTCCCATTGGGCTAATAATGAGAAATCTGTAGCCTGCCACGGTGGGTATCAGCCATAGACCTGGGTTCATAAACAGCAAAATAAGTCAAAGAAGAACATTGATTCTGTAGTGTGGACCACCAGGATGGGTCCTGAAAAGCCGCTGGTTTGGTTCACTGACGGGAGCTTCCATCCTCACCCTGGCCTGGCAGGCAGATGCCTGTTGCAACAGGACAAATGCAGGCTTCACGGTGCCATGGGTTAATATTTGCTGCAGAACTTTTGCAGGGGAAGATTTCAAACCAAAACCAGCCACTCCCTTCTTTGCCAAATCACTTTTGCTGAGATATATAGCTCAAGTGTACACAGACTAGTATACGTTGATAAATGAAAAGCAGGCCTTTTTCTAACATCTGCTTTATAGCACAGGTGAATTTAAGAAGAGTGCATTTACATGAGTAACCAGCAAAACTTTTAGACTTATGTCATTCAAAAGAATACACCAAACTAGAGGGTTAAGCAAAAAATCTACATCATATGGTCACATTTGTGCCTGTATTATATTAATCTATATAGTACATGCTGGCAAGTTACATATTCATTAATATATCTATAGCTCAGATGTCTTTTAATCCAAACAGTTCATCTGATTAGGAAATTATAATGAAAAATAATTATCACTAAAACAAGATCAACTAGACAGTTATCACTAAAATTATAAACATGTGTTTATATAGTTATATATTCATTTTATGTTATATTTAAACAAATACAAAATATACCTCAGCATCCATTCTTTTAAAGTAAAAGTCATAATTGGCCTAGAAGGAAAAAAATGTAATCTTTCTGGAGTTCAAACGAGTTGGTAAACTGAAAGAAGGAAGTACATTTTGAAAAACTCAGGTGCAAAACATTTTTAGTGTATACCTCAAGTGTGGCGTTATCTCTTCAGTTAAGTAATCTCTTACTTATCCTATTATTTTATTTGACACTGACCCGAATTCACCTTCCCCACTTCTCCTACTTTTCTTTACCATGAACAGCCACTTTAACATATCCAGTTGTATGTTCACACTATTTTCCTGTAGTTATTAACAGGAAATCATGTCAAACTTAGTCATCAATGGAACTTTATTCTCTCACAACTCTAGAGAATAGAGATTTAAAAATCAACATCATGCCAGAGAATCCAGAGAATATTCCTTCCTCTTTCAGCTCTGACATCTCAAGCTGCTCTTTGGCTCATTGTGTCACTTCAATCTCTCCCTCCACCATCACACAAACTTCTAGCTCTACTGTGTAACTCTTAGAAGTATACTCATCACTGGGGGTTTTTTTTAGACTCTGTTTTTAAACAAACGCAAAAGAGGACATCATTATTGATGTCGCCTACAGATACAATGCAAATTTTTTTTTATCTACTGCATAGTCCCAGGAGTGGTGTACTAGATCATTTAGGATACAAACACATCCTCCATTTCTTCTAGCATTGCCAAGGCTGTGTCTGCCTCAGTTAACTCTCATACACATAAACATTCCTCTATTCTAAGACTCTCACCAATTCTTGAAGTCATTCAGTTAGATAATATTTGTTATTCTAGGGTGACTTTCTTACATTTTCCAGTATTTACAACTTTATTAGGGACAATGACCTTAGCAAACTCTCACCTCTCTTCAAGTTTTTTCCTAGATTATAGTACATGTAATTTTCCTGTCTTATGCTTATTTCCTTTTTCTTACATAAGAATTCATTTTATGGTAAGTGAAGAATATGGATAGGAGGGAGAGTAGTGTGGAATGTATCACCATGTTCCTAAATCCATACTGTGAACTACATAAGATCTGTTCATTGTACTTAAGTAAAATAATTTTTAAAAAGGAATTCATAGGACTGGCAAAACAGTCTAAGGACTAAAGTCCTTGCCCTGCATGCACCAAGATCCCATATGGGCACCAGTTCAAATCCTGACAGCCTGCTTCCCATCCAGCTCCCTGCTTGTGGCCTGAGAAAGCAGTCAAGGACAGCCCAAAGCCTTGGGACCCTGCACCCACATGGGAGACCCAGAAAAGGCTCCAGGTTCCTGGCTTGGGATTGGCTTAGTTCCAGATGATGCAGCCACTTAGGGAGTGAATCAGCAGACAGAAAAAATGTTCTTCTGTCCTCAAATAGCACTTCAAAGCATGTCTTCGTTCGATAAGCAGTCTTGGGGCTCAAATGCCTAAGAATACTCTCATTTCACCCATCAAATTTCACTGATCTAAATTTATGTTAAATGGCTTTATTTTGTTAAAGCCACATTCCTCTGCTTTAAATACAGTTCCACTGTCTCCTTGCATCCAGTATTGCTACTGCAAAGTGTGATAGCAGCCTTTTCTTATTCTTTTCAAGGTTGTTTTCTTTTAGGAATCTTTCAGAATGCTCTTTTTCTTCTAAATTCTTAAGTTTCTCTAAAATGACTCTAATTGTTAGTTATTTTCCTTACCTGAACTGCAAGACACTCTAAGAGTTCTTTCAGCTTAATGCCATTTCCTTATCAATTGTCTTTCATTTTTCAAATAGCCCTTCGTGGACTAGCAGACATATGAGAAACGTGTTCAGGATCCCTAGCCATTAGAGAAACGTGAGTAAAAACGGCATTGGTGCTCCACCTAACTCCAGTGAGAATGGCCCACACATATGGAAATCAACAAACACCAACTGCTGGCAAGGTTGTGGGGGAAAAGGTAACCGAAACCATCGTTGGTGGGAGTGTTAACTAGCGCAGTCGCTGTGAAAGTCAGTATGGAGAGTGCTCAGATCTGCCATATAACCTGTTCATCCCACTCATGGGAATACATCCAAAGGAAATGAAATCTGCATGCAAGAGAGACCTAACCCTATATTTATAGTAGTGCAATTCACAATAGCAAAGACACAGAAACAACCCAGATTCCTACCAACAGAAAAATGGATAAAGAAATTATGATACATCTACTCAATGGAATACTACTCAGCCATAAAAAAGAATGAAAACCTATCATTTGAAAAAAAAAAAAAGGAGGCTATCATGCTTAGTAAATAAGCCAATAAGCCAAACCCAAAAAGAACATATCACATGTGCATTCTGACATAAGACAGCCTTTAGGCAAAATATAAAATAAACAGATATAGTCAACCAAGTATACACATGGATTTTCACAGATGAATGGTATGATGCAGACTAGTAAAATGGGAAGTTGCATTATAGTACATGTCTCTACTCCCAAATAAAAGCAGGACTCACATTTTGAAACATGTAATATACCCGTGCAATATGTCACTAGACTTTCTACCTTTGCCTATACCTACCACATTGTGATACACTCAAATAGCAGAAAGTTAATCTTGTAATTGTTATTAAGGGGCAGTACATCTGTTATAATTCAGGGAATGATAGAAGGAGAAAACAGGGAGGAAGGGGAAAGAAAGAGAAGAAAGAACTTCTATACCTACAACATTGTATCATGGTAAATAATAAATATATTTCAAAAGCTAAAAATATAAAGTAGCTCTCACTACTGATTATTGTATCATTTTTAGACACCTATTGTACTGGTGCTTTCATTTCTGTATTCCATGTCTCTTAACTTTCCTTTATATCCAGTTCTTCTCTTTAATAACTTACTGATGCCAAAAGTCTAGAGTCTTATTAGTTCGTCAGGGCTTAGTGTCTGCTATCCTATCCCTATATTACAGAGCTCTTCGTTCAACTATTGCCTTTTCATTATCCAATAGTTCTTGAGCTGGATCTTCCCTTCCAGAATGAATTCCATATACAAGGTAGCTTGTCCAGCAATGTGGCCCTGCATGAAGGGGCTAATCAAAACCACTTTGAACTTAGGTTGGTTGTTTCCTGTATGTTTATAAAGGAGAGAGGAAATGAGATGAATCCCTTTTGGAAGTTTTTAACTTTACCCCCACTATGACACACAATGATAAATGTTCCCATCCAGGTGTCTCTGACCTCCAGGACTTCCTCTCCTTCCACCTGGGTGCCACTCTGCATCCCTTATGTGAAGCCTCTTACCCCCTAGGTGAGGAAGTGGGGAGGAGAGAGGAGGAAACATTAGTGTTCACATTCTAGCAGCTGGACTGCAGCTCTATCAGAGCCTCAGACTAATGCCAGGAGATGGCCGCGGTGTACCTGTCCATACTGCAGACAGAGGCCACCTTCGTATTTACTCTGCTTTTGGTTTATCTCAAATGTCACTTTTTTCATGTCACTTCCCTGTTCTAATACTTGACATAGGGTTCTACTATCCAAGCCTTAAACAAAAGGGAACACAGATCTGGCATATAATACTTTCCCAAACTGGTCCTTTCTTCTCAACATTTTCCTCTGCCTGGTACCCTCAAACATACTTAACTACCCTTTTTTTTAATTACATTTGATTTTTTAACACAGTTTCATAGGCTGTGGGATCCCCCAACCCCTCCCCGCGTCCTCCCCCCATGGTGGATTCCTCCACTTTGTTGCAATATTACAATTCAAATCTAATCATAATTCTTTCATTGCAAGCATGTACTTTACATAGCGCCCAGCATCTTATTTTCCAGATAAATTCAACAGTTTCTTGGGGAGATCATCTCTGGTATGAAGGTAGAGCTGGCAGAATATCATTCCGACCAATTAAATCCACAACATAACATCAACAACTGTTTAAACCTTATGGAGTTAAATCACATGGTATTGAGTGACAAATATGTTAGAAAATGCAAGTTGCTAACCATATCCTGTGATTACTTTACTGACATTTCAATTTTAGTTTATACACTACTGGCTGCTAAACACCTTAAAATAGCTATAGGGTACTATTCAGCTGTCTTGTATCCATTTTCATTTTTTTATTTAGTAGTTTATAGTGTATAACTGTTGACATATGCCCTGTTAGAATTATAAGCCAACATGGACTATCCCAAAATCCACCAAGTTCAGTAAAAATTCTGCTTCAACACTATTAACCATCCTATTTTGACCCTAGGGGTGCAATTTCTTATCCATAGCAAAAACTTAAAAATAAATCTCTCAATTAATTGTTCTAGCAATAAATCAATGATAATAAAGAAATAACTAAGTGATCGCTCTTGAATCAGTAAAAGATTTCTATGCATAAGAAGGTGACACAGAGCCAGCCTTGACTCCTATTAGAGTCCTTGTCTGCAACGCTGGCATCCTAAATGAACACCAGTAGATTCCTGGCTGCTCCACTTGCAATCTAGTTCCTTGTCAATGCATCTAGAAAAGCAGAAATGATAATCCTGATACTAAGGCTCCTACGGCTACTTGGTAGGTCTGGGAGAAGCTCCTAACTCCTGGTTTCGGCTGAGTCTACCCCAGTCATTACAACTATCTGGGGAGTCAACCAGCAGATGGAAAATCTCTCTCTCTGTCTCCCTCTCACACTGTAACTCTGCCTTTCTGTTCCACATCTGACCCTGCTCCCTGTTTTAGGTCAGGAACATCAGTGGAAGATGGCTCAAGGCCTTGTGCCCTGTATTTTAGACATCTGGAGGAAGATCTTGGCTCTGGCTTAGGATTGATCCAGCTCTAGGCAGGGCAACCAATTGGAAAGTGAACCAACAGACAGAAGACCTCTCTCTCTGTTTCTTTCTGTGTCTTTCCCTGTCTCTCTTCCAAATAATAAATAAACCTTAAAAAAAAATAAGTAAAATAATTTTTAAAGGGGCTGGGAGCACATGTGTTAAGCATTTTCACAATTTCACAGAATTTGTGATACAGGGTAAACCAAACTCACTTATTTGATCTCTCTTCTGATCAAGTGTTTACGTTGTTGAAACTTCTTAGTAGTACGCAGCTATGAAATTGACCTCATTGTGTTGAGCTCATTTAGCAGCATTTCAACAAACAGGAGCTAACCTGTAAGGGAAAAAGCACTAAATGATGATGATGTAACCTAAGTCCTCTCATCCAATAGCTTAATGTGCTGGCCCTAGGACCAAAGCAATTTGCAGTTATGATCTCTTATCCTCAATCACAAAAGTTTGTCAGTTTCATGGGTAGTGAAGTGAGTCTTTCTTTAAATAAAGACTTCAAGATAAACTCATACATCCCAAAGAAAACCCATGTCTGCTTCCAAAATGATCAAAATGCCCAGGCAGCTGGACTACATTTCTTTTGATGTTTTCACCATTTGTCCTTGGAACGCAAGTCATAAGTCCCTTGGAAAACATAAGGGCTGCCAACCAGGATTCTGCCTCTTTAAAGATGTGTTTATGTCTGCATGACTAACAGTGCTTATGTGTACTTAGAAGGAAATACCAAGCTAACAAGAAAGACCACAAATCCACAAAATTTTAATTTCTACTTTTGGGAGAAGTTAACTTCCACATTCATGTTTTTGTATTATGAATTTTCGTGACGACTTTAAAGTTTGCCATGGTATTTATGGTAATTTCATTACAAACCACATCTTCATCTTTTAATTTCTTTCCTATTTATAATTATACAACTGTAATTAAAAGGTATTACAACTACACGCTATCCCAGCTAAAAGTTTGGCCTGCCAGACTTAGAATATTCAAGGCGTTTCTCTGGTTTTATTTCTTTTCTCCATTTTGGAAGAAGGGTTGGGGAAAGAACGGAGGCAATGGAGACTTTGGTCATTATGGCTTGAAATCTTTTCATCAACTTCTCTTTGTTCCTTAAAAAGAGAGAGAGAGAATTTTTCCAAGCAGTCCCCTCACCAAATGAAATGTTTTGATGTAATAGTTTCCATTTCAGCTTCTCACCACATCTGAAGTGGTGCTCACTCAGACTCACTAAGAGCATGCAGAGGACTTCAAGGGTTGTTGAGCCTTGAACTGAATTCTGTCTTCCACCGTTGGTGCCAGCAGCATCTGCTCCTTTGCTCAAAGGATTCCCGAGGCTGAACACCAAGGCCAGGAGCCTCTCACCTTTCTTTTTAGCACATGGAAGGTACTTATACAAATGGACTTTTCCACAGTCTAATGAGTTACCATTCACAAGTCTAAGAACATATTTTTGGAGGGAAGAAAATGAAACATTTAAACCTCAGCTAAAGAGACTACTGGGAACTGATAATGAGCCACATTTGAAATAACCTCAAGGAAAGTTAAAGCTTTGGGACACAGTTACTGCCTGTAGGGAGTTCACACACCAGTTAAGAGATAAAAGCACTTCTGCTTTCTGCCAAATGTACTATGCAACCCAGCCCATGTCATCCTGATGGGTATATTCAGTACTACAACAACAAAATTACTTTCAGTAAGAGTCCCAGAGACACAAGTCACTTTTGCTGTAATAACTGCTTCAAATGTTATCTCCTCTGGGGCCCAGATGACCAGACTCAACCTTCTCTTACAAGAAACTTTTCTTGAGATCATTTTGGATCTTGTTTTTAATTAATAAAATTTCATTTTTGCTCATGCTCAATTGGTTGGATCTCTGAGTATATCTCCACCAGCAGCTAGGGCTTTTCTACTCTTGGTGTTTCTGGTATAAATTAGTTGGACTCTATGCTTTGAAACCAAGTTGAAAAGTCTTTATTATGAAGCCCCTTAAGGGTAGTCCTGGCCAGGGAGTAGCAAATCCTCAGGTTCCTGAAGACCACAGCTATGGCTGGAAACTTCTTTACAAAAGACAAGAATTGGTCATTGAACTTGTCCCATATTCACCATGTCTTTACCTTCTTGATGAACTTCCTAGTGTCTTCTTGCTGTTGTTGTTGGGTGCCATTATGAAGTTCAGATAGCCACAGCAAAGCATCTTTTCTTAGTAGTAGCTGTTCATCATGACCATCTAACTCCATCAGAAGGTTGAATTCTAAAAAGCACTAGCCAAAATCTATATCCCATTCAGGAAAAAATCCTTACTCCCTCTCCACACCTGTCCATCCTCTTTGATAAGCCACAAATAAGAGTCTCCTTCTCTCGAGTACTTTCTTCCAAACAAGGGAAGTAACAACTTGCATTCAACCCAGAGGGATTCCTCACAGAACAAAATCAATCCACAGTGATTTCTGCCTGCTTCTGAATCAGTGTTGCCACTTTCACTCTACGTTGGAAGCACTTTGTGTTGTGCATGAATTTTGTATTTCCCAAATCTATCAGTTAAAGCCCTGCCATCAGGACTCTAGAAATAGTGCCTCCAGACAGATAGTTAGGATTCAATAAAGTCAATAGAAATATGGCTCTAACGCAATAGGACTGGCACCCTTACAGGAGCAGAGATACCAGAGTTCTCTCATGCACCAAGCAGGAAGACAGCGTGAGGACACCATGAGGAAGCATCCACTGTGAGCCAGGAGGGGAGCTCTCGCCAGAAACCAACCTTGCCATCTCCCTGGAATTGGGCTCACAGCAACCACAATCATTCTGTTCTTGAAGTTTCTCAGCGGCATTTTGCTACGCTGTTGCAGGCAGATTAAGACACCTGAGAGCCCTTCAGCACTCAGTGCCCTAGCCCTGCCCCATATCAATCAAATCACAATCTCTGAGGGTGAAACCTAAGCATTGCAAGTTTTAAAAACACCCAAAATTATCTCAATATGCAGCAATGTTGTACACAAAGACATAACTGTTAACTTTGAAATGATTTGCTCAGCTGATATTCTCTACTATATCAATATTGCAAACTACTACATTTGTTACATATATTTGTCTGAATTATTTACCTCTATGACTGTGTATGACATACTTACACATATGTATGCATACATATACATATGTATTTACATAACAGGTCTTAAATATATGATTATACTTCAAAAAGTTCATGGAAGAGGTGTTGTGGGAAAACAGTTAAGCCACTACTTGAGATGCCTGAAGCTCATGTTGGAGGTCTGGGTCTGAGTACTAACAATACTTCAAATTCAATTTCCTGCTAATGCACACATGGGGAGGCTGTCAATGATGGGTCGAGTATGTAGGTCCCTGCCACCCATATGGGAAATCTAGATGGAGTTGTTGGCTGCCATCCTCAGCTTGGTCTATGCCCTGGTGGTGTGGGCATCTGGAGATGGAAGCAGCAGAGGGAAGACCTTTCACTCTCTTGCTCTCACTCACTCACTCACTCTTTCTCTCAAATAAATAAAAATAAATACTTCGTTAAATCTATGGAAGGTTTAAAAGGTAAGTTTACTACAAAATGTCTGAAATCCATGCATACAAGGCGCTTCAAAAGATTTGTGGAAATGAAGATTGTGAAAAATTTGCATGAATTTCAAAGGTTTTCTAAACCAAAATAAAATTATGTTTAATTCTATTTATTTCTATGATGTAACCTCATACACATAGATATATATGTATTTATCTAAATCTACTTACATAGGTTTGTATGTATGTGTATGTATACAAATAAGCCTGTATTTTTGTTTCCTCAGTATGGAGAAATGAGCAGAACTGAAAGACAACAGAGCTAAAAATGACTGAATGATTTAGTGATATAACAGCTCTTGAATCTGGAAGGACAGTGCATGGGCATAAGTCCTAATTTCTTTGCTTAATGTTGACTTTGTGCCAGACACTAAGCTAGGCGCTGGGGAACTCAGTGTGAATAAAAACTACAACCTCTGCCCTGATTGAGCCGGGGGACCATGGATGAGTGTTAACCTGCACACCAGGATCTTTGGACAAAGGGAGCATGGACTCCAAGAACTGCAGCATGGTCCCCAGCAGCCCTGAGAGCAAGGACAAGCTTCTCTGGTGGTTGCCCTTAAGGTATCCCGTATTCACATGGAGTTCTACAGCAAGAATATTCACTTCACTTAAAGGCAGTGTAGACTCCATAATATGAAAGGATGTTTTTGTCCTGGACTAGGTCCAGACTCTAATATAGACTTCTATAATACTAGGCTTTTGTTCCAGCATGTAGTCCTATGAACTACTCTGGCCTAGCCCTAATCATCCAAGTCTTTAGACATGCATTCCATGTGAGTCCCCAAGGAATTCATCTGAGGTTTGGTCAACCACAGAGTCATTCACTTTGTAAATTGTCTGTGGAGAGCCATGTATCAAAATTACTCCAGTCTGACAATCTTCTGTTTCTCAGAATTCTGTAATTTTAATACTTACAGAATTTTTAAAAAGAAAACTTACACAGTAACAGCATCCATGATGTTTAAAGAAAACTGCCAACTCTATATTGTTCTTTAAGAACTAATTGTTCTTAACATTAGTGGTGGCCTGTTCTGAAGCAAGCGCTGTTGAGTGTGCTAAGAACATGTGAGATCTACAGCTTTTTAAAAGTTATATTGTTCCTTGCTATCAGAGAGTACATTGTATTCATTTCTTAATCCCTTCATCCATCTGTCCACCCTGGAGAGGTGCAAGGACTAGCTTTCTTTATGAAGAAGGACTTTCATTCACTATGAAGAAGTGGGAACCATGAGAGTACCTGCTTTCCAGACATTCTCTGGTGGGCATTAGGTCAGGATGTCGGGGCCCTGGTCCATGAGATTCTTTGGTGATGGTGGCGGTAGTGTGGTGGTAGTGGTGGATGGATGTGACATCAGGGACAGTGGAGGTGGTGGCAATGCTAATGACGATGGTGATGGTGCAGGCAAAGCGAATGATGGAAGTAATGATGGAAGTGATGACTTTTGATGGGGGTAATGGTGATGATGATGGTTGTAGAGCTGTGATAATGATGATGGTAATGCTAAATGGTGCTTCTATATGGCCTCTCCAAGTGGCTAGGATCCTCACTTAGCATACCCAGGATCCCATATGGGCACCAGTTCATATCCCAGCTGCTCTACTTCCATTCCAGCTCTCTGCCTGTGGCCTGGGAAAGCAGTGGCGGATGGCCCAAACACTTGGAACTCTGCACCTGTGTAAGAGATCTGGAGGAAGCTGTGGCTCCTGGCTTTGGATCAGCTTAGCTCCAGTCATTGTGGCTACTTGGGGAGTGAACCAGCAGATAGAGGATCTTTCTCTCTGTATCTCCTCACTCTGTAAGTCTGACTTTCCAAGAAAAACAGATAAATCTTTTAAAAGTATTTTTTAAGTTTCCAAGCCAAAAAAAAAAAAAACAAAACTTATTTACAGGAAACAATGAAATTTCTTGGTATAATCACAGAACTCAGAAATCCTATTTCCCAATTATTTCCATGAACACTATACCCTTCCTTCAAAGGTTTTCTCCGAGGAGTTGTGATTACACAATCTGATCACCAGAGGCTGAGAGTGAGATTCTATCATGACATCCTATTTCCAACCCCAAGTGATAAGACTACCACTACTGGTAAATATATATACAATTATGTAAATGACCACAGAGAAATCTTGTAGGATTTATATCCAGTCATAGTGACGGAAAGAAGTCTTGCACATGCTAGCATACGTGTGTGCGTGCATACACACACACACACACACACACACACACACACACTCTCTCCAGAACTGGTTGGTTTTTGGTTTGTCTACCAAACCTTGTATGACAAAGAAAACATACATAATTTTAGAAGTTTAGAGACTGAATTAATATCACCAAAACATCCCTACAATCCAAAGTGATTTACAGATACAATGAAATCCCCATCAAAATCTCAAGACCTTCTTAACAGAATTTGAAAAAACGATCCCAAAATTCATATGGAAACATGAAACCTTCTGAATAGCCAGGACAATCTTGAACAGAACAAATGATGTTGTAAGCATTATAATAATATAGTTCAAGGCATAGCACAGGAATATTTAAAACAAAACAGAATGATACTCACATTAAAATACACATATAGGCTAAATGGACAGACTATAAACCCCAGAAATAAATTTATGCATCTGCAGCCAACTTATCTCTGACAGCAGTGTGAAACCCTTCCTGGAGAAAGGAACGTCTCTTTAATAAAAAGTGTTTGGAAAACTGTATTTTTAAATGTGGAAGTTTAAAAAAAAAAACACTCCTATCCTACACAATCAACCCCAAAACAAACTGGATATCTTAAAATATAACCCCAAACTATAAAATTACTAAAAGAAATCATAGGGGAATCATTCAACTATATTGGAATAGGAAACTATTTTTGGAGTAAGACCCCCCCCCCAAATAATGTAAGCAACTAAAGCAAAACGAGACAAATGGTACTGTATCAAAATAACAGGCTTCTGTAAAATGGAAATAATAAAAAGAGTGACTCGACAACCGGCAGAATGGGAGAATATATCTGAAAACCATGTCTCTGATAAAGGGTTAGTATCTGTAATACATAAGGAGTTCAAGAAATTCAACAACAACAAAACAATCCACTTAAGAAATGAGCAAAAGGTGTTTTTCAAAAGAAATACAAACGACCAATCAAAAAAAATGCTCAGTATCACTAGCCATCAAGGAAATGCAAATAAAAATCATGATACAAGGTATTATTTCACCCTAGTTAGAATGGCTATTATTCAAAAGTTAAAAAAACAGCACACACTGCTGAGGATGGAGAAAAAAGGGAACCCTAATACACGGTTGGTGGCAATGCAAATTAGCACATGCACTATGGGAAACAACATGGAGATTGCTTTAAAAAGCAAAAATGGATCTAGTGGATGACCCAAAAACCCTGCTTCTGGGAATATAGCCAAGCAAATGAAGTCAGCATTTGAAAAAGATGCCTGCATTCACATGATTATTGAAGCCCTGTTCACCACAGCAAGGATGTGGAATCAGCCTAGGTGTGTGCCAGTTGATGGCCAGATGGAACATTACTCGGTTGCTTAAAGAGCAATATCCTGACACTTGCAAGAAAATGCATGGAATTAGAGCTCACTATGCTAAGTGAAATAAGCCAGTCATAGACAGACACCACACGCTTTACAGGGATGTTACTGCATACATGCAGTATAAAAGAGTTGGGATGACATATTATTTGTTACATATTTATAAATATTATCTTCACTGAATTATATGCCTTCCAAAACATAGTCCTCCTTCCTCACTTCAGTGCTATCATGAATCCTACATAGATTAATATATCCAATCCATCCAAGAAAAATAATATGTATATACCTAATATTCACACATAACATGAACATGGAAAAACGCTTTAAGATGTTCAATGTGTGTGCGAATTCTTCTTTATAATTTTCTGCATGATTTAAACATTAAGAAAAAAAGGAAGACTGTTTTTAAGACTGGGATTCTGTGCTGCCCCCAGGTGGCTGACAGTGACAGGGTGGCAAACCACTGACTAGAAGGATGCCTTTCTATTGAATCAGGTTGTGCCCGGAATACTTGGCTACTTTTTATGACAGTGCAGGAATGACACAGAAATACCTGTGTGTATTGTAGCTGATAATTTTATTTTAGTAATAAAGGCTGTTTCCCACTAAATTGGGGCGATTCCCAAGTTTTCCCACCCAGCTACTCTCAGCTCAGAATTCTCAGATACAATTTGCTTCTTTCCTTGTCCTGTCCTCCTTTTCAAAATCTTAATTTTCTAGAATTTTGTAAGTTCCATTCACTTTACTTTGAAATGGCTTTGATATTCATTTTGGCTGTGTGCAAGACGCGGAAAGGGAAAACAACTCATTGACAAGACTCACGCCAGTCCCTCTTGAGGCTTAGGGGGACCAACCAAAATGGGCTGGCCAGGTAAGGATTGTGGAAGGCCCAAAAAGCCCCCCTGTCTTGTAGCAGATGGTGGCATGTGCCCCTGAGCAAACTGCTGCTGAGTAATGTCGGCACAGGAGGGACCTGAGGTTGACTGGTCCTCCAACTTCTACCTCCCTTTCAGAATCACTCCGCATTTCGTAAACCTTTCCAAAATTATAGACTTTCAATGATACTTTAAAAAAAAGTTTTTCGGGCCCGGCGCGGTGGCACAATGGTTAAGGTCCTCACCTTGCACGCCCGGGATCCCATATGGGCGCCGGTTCTATCCCGGCAGCCCCGCTTCCCTTCCAGCTCCCTGCCTGTGGCCCGGGAAAGCAGTCGAGGACGGCCCAAAGCTTTGGGAACCTGCACCCGCGTGGGCGACCTGGAAGAGGCTCCTGGCTTTGGATCGGCATAGCATCGGCCGTTGTGCTTACTTGGGGAGTGAATCATCGGATGGAAGATCTTCCTCTCTGTCTCTCCTCTCTGTATATCTGCCTTTCCAATAAAAATAAAATCTTTAAAAACAAAAAGTTTTTCAATACTCCATTCCCATAAACCTACACAAATATAACTTAAAAATAAAGTATACTCTTATACATACCTTAATAAGATATTTTGGTAATAGAAGAGGATTTGGGACATTCAAATTTATCACGTGCCTTTTTATACCCCAGCATGTGACATGATTTCAGATATATAACATAATTCTAAATACACAGCAACAGACATGTGCTGGAGAAATGAGGCCAGCTGTTACAGCAACATCTCATATCAGAGTGCATGGGCTCACGTTCCACATTCACCTTCCAGGCCAGCTTCCTGCAGGCAGCAGAGGGTGGCTCATGTTCCTGAGTCCCTGCCCCTCACATTAGAGACCTGGCTGGAGTTCCTGGTTCCTGAGTGGACCAGCCCTGGCATTTGCGGAGTGAAACAATAATGGAAGATCCCTGCCACTCTCTGTTGTCCTGCCTTTCAAACAAGTAAAAATAAATAATTTTTTAAAAAAAAATCTTGGGCCCGGCGCGGTGGCGCAAGTGGTTAAAGGTCCTCGCCTTTCACGCCCGGGATCCCATATGGGCGCCGGTTCTAATCCCGGCAGCCCCGCTTCCCTTCCAGCTCCCTGCCTGTGGCCTGGGAAAGCAGTCGAGGACGGCCCAAAGCTTTGGGACCCTGCACCCGCGTGGGAGACCCGGAAGAGGCTCCTGGCTTCGGATCGGCATAGTATCGGCCCGTTGCGCTCACTTGGGGAGTGAATCATCGGACGGAAGATCTTCCTCTCTGTCTCTCCTCTCTGTATATCCGCCTTTCCAATGAAAAAATAATAAAAATAAATCTTTAAAAAAAAAAAAAAAAAAAAAAAAATCTTAAAGTTCAACAGAAGTAAAACAACCCATTTTTAAAAACTGAAAAAATACTGTGTGGAATATTTAAAAACACACACAAACACAAACCAAAAAACCTTTTATTTATTTATTTGAAGGCCAAAGCAGCAGCAACAGCAAAGGGAGAAACAACTTATTCACTGCTTCACTCTTCAAAAGCTAGCAGCATTCAGAGAAGGGCCAGGACCTCCATCCAGCTCTCTCCGGTGGGAGCAGAGGCCCAAACTTTTGAGTCATCACCTGCTGCTTCCCAAGTGCATATTCACAGGAAGTTCAATTACAAGGAAATTCAAGACTCAAATCATGCTAATATAGGACTGCAGGCATCCCTAGTGGTGGCATAACCTGCTGTGCTATACATTTTTTAAAACCTTTAATCTATTCTTTTCTCAAAATAAAAAATCGATTGCAATGTCAATTCTGTGTTTCGCTCCCAAGTTTGCTTTCTTTAAGATTTATTTATTGTTATTGCAAAGTCAGATATACAAAGAGCAGGAGGGACAGAGAAGATCTTCCATCCGATGATTCACTCCCCAACTGGCCACAACAGCTGGTGCTGTGCTGATCTGAAGCCAGGAGCCAGGAGCCTCTTCTAGGTCTCCCATGTGGGTGCAGGGTCCCAAGGCTTTAGGCCGTCCTCTACTGCTTTCCCAGGCCACAAGCAAGGAGCTGGATGGGAAGCAGGGCTGCTGGGATTAAACCGGCGTCCACATGGAATCCTGGCACATGCAAGGCAAGGACTTTAGCCACTAGATTATCACGCTGGCTCCCTTCCCAGTTTTTCTTAAGAACTAAAACTATAATTTGGTAGAATTTCTAAATAAATAACTCCTGATTAATTGCCTCTTATGTGTGCCCAATCCCCAGGTAAAAGAGTATACATCTGGATATGCCATTTCCTTTGTAGGACTGAAAACAAAATGGCATAAATCTGGCTCATTGCTACTAAGGAACTGTGTGAACATGCAGGCCAAACGGCCTACGTGACCTCTAGCACCAATGGGCCCAAATTTTCATGAATCAAGGCCCAAGTCTGGTTATCTCACGGGTGGCTGAAAGTAATTAAGTGGGTGGTTACCTTAATTGCTAGACTGGAGAAGAGCCAGGCATGGGCTGTCCCGCAGAGATGGGTAGGGAATGTGGGGTATTGCAGGCTATTGTGCATTGCCCCCTTTTCAAGTTATTGAGGACTTCCCTTATAAAAACCCTGTGAACGTGCTGATCAGGGCCACAATCCAGCAAGGGGTGTTGGTCCTGGTTGGCTGATCAACCGGTCGGTCAGTTGGTTGCTTTGCTTCTTATTTATAATAAAACTTTGCTGTGACTTGCACTGCTGAATATAACATTCTGTTTTAGCAGCCAAGTGGATGCAATACCTTGCCTCTCATTCTTAGGAAATGTGCCATGCTTTAGAAAAATGAGTTTACTTTTAATTTACATGCCTATGGCTTTGATTGCCATTTGTCAATCACTCCTACTAAAAACAAGAAAGCTATCTCACTTCTCTTGGCCCAGTTGGTCTGAACACCAGGCCCAAAATGTCTCTGCTATAGTATCTGCCAGGCTAACAGAGTGAGGGCAGAGCTAGCTTTGCCATCATTGGCGGGCAGTCGGTGGTCATCATCTAACAAATACAATAAAATGAAACAATTAGAAAGGAGAGAAAAACAAAAAGAGAAGGAAAGAGGAGGGGAGGAAGAAGGGATGGAGGAAGGAAATTAAGTATCATTACATTCTTAGACTTGCATTTATAGATTATATTGACTTGTCATTCTCTTTGCATTAATATCACATGAACATGAGAATTGTGTTATAATTATCATACATTTACTGTAACCCTGAGAATCTAATATATCAATAAACACCTTTAAAATAGTCTACTTCATTCCTGCTGAAAACTAATAAATGATATGTCTTTATTTAAAACCTTTTTTTTTATTGTAAAGGCAGATTTACAGAGAAAAGCCTAGACAGAGACAGATCTTCCATCCACTGGCTCACTCCCCAAGTGGCCACAAGGGGCAGAGCTGAGCCAATCCAAAGCCAAGACCCAGGAGCCTCTTCTGGGTCTCCCTGGAGGCTTCAGGGTCCCAAAGCTCTGGGCCGTCCTCTATTGCTTTTTCAGGCCACAAGCAGGGAGTTGGATGGGAAGTGGAGCTGCCAGGACACGAACCATGGCCCCATATGGGATTCCAGTGTGTGCCAAGTGGGAATTTAGCCCTAGGCTATAACGCCAGCCCTAGGCTATAATACACCTTTATTTTTTAAATAAAAAATTACCTTTGCCAACTGATTTGTACACAATGATTATTTCCAACATCCCTCCACCACATGCTGGCTGTCTGCCCTCAAGGGTCGCCAGGTTTATTGTTAGGCTGAGTCCTCCAAGTCTACCTCTGTGCTCTGCTGCTGTGCCAAAGTGGAAAGAAGACTAGAGAACAGTACAGGGAAGGAGAGGCTTTTCCTCACCGGGGTCTGAGATAAAACCAGTTTTCATTTTGTGTACTTCCTATCCTTCATCGCATCATTAGACACTCCCATTCATCCCATTCTTACCTAGCCCTTCCACCCCACTATTAAATGACCACAGCATTGTTGGGACAATTTTAGGAAGTCATAATCACTCACCCACCGACCTCATAAAGCTTGAAAATAAAATATCTCCTGTGCTTCTATTGTAGCTCTCTGGAGTGATATTCAGAATTTAACAACAGGGAAGGGAAGGGGAAGGGAAAACATACTGAATTTGCTATTGGTTGACTATATAAGAACCATATTGCTTGCACTGAAAATAAGTACTATGTGAAGAATAAAAGAACCCCTGATGTCTACTCCACCTGCTGCTCATCAGGTCTTTGAAAGCCATTGCCTCTGCTGAATGCTTCCAGCTGGCCGTCGCCTTTGTGCTGGCTTTTATGGGCTGTGAGGACAGACTCACGAGGTGTAGGCCAGTTTTGTAGGGAATGCAGAAGTCTTGCTCCTGAAACTCAGCACATGTTCTTCCTTTCTTTCTCCCACTCTCTTGGAATTAATGGGGGCAGAGTTGCCAAGCAGCTAACTAAATGTTCTTGGACAATCCTGGTTAGTGCACAGATTGCCTGGAAAACTGATGCGCCTTCCTCCAAAGAGGAGAAACCATATATGGGGAAGGAGGAGTCACAGATTTATAATACTTATGTTTTCCTGTCTCTGTTGAACTTATAGGCAACAGTATTCTCATTTCAGAATAAGAGCTTTATATGGTTTTTCCATCAATTGAATTTGAATCCATATTATGGACAGTTTTTCCTTGTTTAAATTTCCCTCCCACCTCACAAAGTGCCTGCTGCAAGTTTGTGTCATAAATCCCAGTATAAAATTCCCCATTGCTTAACTCGCCTGTAAATGTGGAGCATGTAGTCATGTTACATGACTCCTGACCTGAACATAAATTTCCTGTAGTCCAGCAGTGCCTCTTAAGGAGGAACTAATATGTTCACCTGCTTGTTTCCCAGGCAATAAACCCAGAACAGGTGAAATGAGGAGGAAATTTAAATAAGATCAAAAGGTAAGTTCAAAAGAATTGCCAAAGCCATCTGGAATGCCTCAGTGCTGCCAATCTCAAACACAAGACCCAGTGGAATTTTCACTTCAATCTTGGGTTTTCCCTTTTTTTAACCCCAACTTTTCTTTAGGAAGCAACTCATTGTTCTCAGACACTAGCAAGTAACAAAACACAAATGTCTTCTAAGCCCTTCATCAGCAGGTTCTTTCTCCTCTTCATCCCCACCACAGTCCAGGCCTCCACTCTTGTTGCCACAACAAGTGTAGCTTTCCTTAACATCTTACCTGGAAGCTTGGAAAGTTGGAAAGCTATTTGCTGAGCTTTTAAGGGAGCTCTTTGAATTTCAAACCATTCAGCAGATGACAAAATGGCACAGCAGGAAAGAATTGACTGAATAATAAATTACTGTTCCAGTAGGAAAGTAAACTGATACAGTCTTCAATAAAATTTAGAAATATGCATTAAAATGCTTGAAATTATAACACTATTTGACCTATAGTTTTTAATGCAGAAGTTGAAACAATATTAATGTCCAGAAATAGGGGACTGGGTAAACCAATTCTGAAATAGCTATAACGAGAAACACAGTGATGATGGAGAGCACAGGTTTTTATAAGGATGAACGTATGATAGATATTAGTAAGTGAGAACTACTAAATAAAATGTATGGTGATTATCCCTCTAAATAACACACACACAGAGGCAGGTTATTTAGCCTAATGATTAAGTCCACATCTCATATTGAAGTGCTTGGGATCAACACCCAGAACTGGCCCAAGTCTCCAGCTCCCTTCTGGGAGGAAGAAGTAATATATTTCAAGTCATTGGGTTCCTGCCACCCATGTGGAAGACCTCGACTGCGTTGCCAACTTCTGGCTTTTGCCTGTACAACTCCCAGCTGCTGCTGGTATCTGGAGAGTGAACCAATGAATAGGACTGCTCTGTGACTTACAAATAAAGAAGCTGTAAAGAAGATAGAAATGATACATGAGTATACACCGATAAAATTTATAAAACTTCTTCAATGAAATTAATGTTTAGCAGGCCACATTAAACTTATTCTTGAAGCTCAGTAAGAACACACTACGAAATCGTCATGCTAAACTTCCATTATATTTCCTCTTCTAATAATAGTGAAGTAAAATCAGGCCTTTCCCATGGAGATTCGAATCTTTCTAGCTTCTCCCATGTTGCGCTCATTATGTTCATACTATTTTTGGGTCAATATGACATACATCTCTCTTCCATTTTGCAATGTTTTGCATGAAGAAAAAGGGTTTTCTTTGTGGGAATTTTTAGGAACACTGCCACAAATAAGGACACACACATCAAGGAAAATTATTTCTACAGAGTGTCAGAAAATATTTCATTGTAGTGGGTTCTCTTGAATGGAGACCAAAGTCAGAAATGAAATTGGGTAAAAGGAAAAAAGTCTTACAAGTAAATTTCTCTAAAACAGATTTAGTGCGTATTTCTGTGAGCAAGTTTTATACACATTTCCATTCTAATTAAAAACATAACTGGCCACATATAGCATGAGGCTGAATGGTCTGATAAAGGAAATACAAAGACTACACAATGTATCCATCTCTAAAAGCCCAATTGATCACTTGAAGAGAAAAAAAATATTGTGTTAAACACAAAAGCAACTTGTAATATTAACTTATGACATCTTTTGATTTGGGTGAAAACTATAAATGATGTCACAAGCCAAATTCAAAGACAAAACTCCATGGTGGTCACCAGACCTAGTAGTTCAGACACTAGTTTAGAACATTCATGTTCCATATTGGAGTACCTGGATTCAAATTTGGGCTCTAGCTCAAGAGTCCAACTTCCAGTTAAAGTGGACCCTGGTAAACAGCAAGTAATGGACCCAAGTGGTTGGGTCCCTGCCACCCATGTTCCAGGAAGACCTGGATGGAATTCCCAGCCTTCAGCTTCAGCCCTGGCCCAGTTCCAGACCTTGTGAGCATTTGGGGAGTAAACAAGCAATATTTTTCTCTCCGTCCCCCACCTGTTCCTCTCTCTCTTTCCACGTCTCTCTTTATCTCCCCTCATCCCCAATAAAAGAAAATGAGAGAGGAAGAGGGAAAGGAAAAGGAGAATGAGCAGGAAGTTAGGGAAAACTTTTACTGTGACCACTGCGGTAACCCTCAATTCTGGATGCTCTGAGGATGGACAACATTTAAATCTGAGTTAATCTTCAGAAAATGGAATTTTTGAAAAGCTTCCTAAGATAGCAGGCATTTGAAACAGTGGTTGGGACACCTGCATCCCATACTGAAATGCCTGGGTTCAAGTCCCAACTCTGCTCCTGATTTCAGTTCCTACTAACGTGCACCTGGAAGGCAGCAGGTGATGGCTCAAGTAGCAGAGCCCCTGTCACTCCTGTGGAAGACTCGGACTGAGTCCTGGGATCTTTGATTAAGTGTGGCCTACTTCCAAGCATCAGAGGAACAAACCAGCAGATAGGATATCACCCTCTGTTTCTCAAATAAACAAATGTGAGTGCTTCCTAGAGACTCTAGTAGGTAACCATAATCTAGAAGTCCTGACCCTTTGCCATCAAGAGGCCTTGACTAAGAATTATTCTGGAAAGTGAAAGTAATGAAGTTATACAAATTGGAAATGACTGAAAACATCATCTAACCTAACCCTTATTTTTGCAGAGGGAGCCTGCAGATGTCCTCTATTAGTTTTTTTATTTGGCATTAAAACGGGAGAGTGAGAGCATGCTTTCCTAAGGAATGGAACCCACTTCCTCTTACATTTACTCAATTCCCTATGAAGTTTTCCCCGTGTTAGTACAAACATCCTTCAACCACCATCTTCCTATTCATGAGTAGGATTTTAACTTCTTAATAATAATAATTAGGATAAAACTACCACTTGTTGAATACTTTCGTAGCACCAGGTATCACCCCACATCTCCAAAACTCAATAAAGTAGTTATTATTCTGTCTCCATTTTACAGACAAGGAAGTTGAATTTCTGAGGACTAAACAATCCACCCAAGCCTGGACAGCAGGAAGTGATGGGGCTGTGACTACCAATCCACATCCACCCAACTTTAAATCATCAGGAAAGAGGATGGCAATGACTGCACTAACTTGAATAAACTCACATTCCAGAATCTTCGTTCCTACGAGATGAAATTTCAGAAGAACTTGCTCAAGTCTTTCCAATTCCTCACTTACTGCCAAGACAGCAAGAAGGAGGTAAGTAAGACCTATGCATCTCTTGGACAGTGTTAACATTCATAAGGTGATGTCACCAACAAAGGAACCCACTGAAATGGCCAGGCATGTGGGATCTGACTGTATTTAGCTGCACAAGTGAAAAACACTGAGGTTGGCTCAATCTGTTGGTCATACATGGTCAAACCTGACCATTCAGGATGCCTCAGTATAATTCAATGACCCAGAGATAGTCCAGCATTCATGCTAATCCCATTCCCTTATTCAGAGCAGATCTCATTAAACAACTGTGGGGGAAATACACAAGTAATGATAAATAAAGATGCCTTCACATAGACAGGTATAAGGAAGCATACATGCTTCTCAGAAGAGAGAGGACATACTATTCTTTTTTTTTCTTTAAGATTTACTCATTTTTATCGCAAAGTCAGATATACAGAGAGGAGGAGAGGTAGAGAGAAGATTTTCCCTCCATTGATTCACTCCCCAAGTGACTGCAATGGCTGGAGCTGAGCCAATCCAAAGCCAGGAGCCTGGAGCCTCTTCTGGATCTCCCACGTGGGTGCAGGGTCCCAAGGCTTTGGGCCATCCTTGACTGCTTTCCCAGGCCACAAGTAGGGAGCTGGATAACAAGCAGGGCTACTGGGATTAGAACTGGTGCCCAATGTGTTCAGGGTGAGAACTTTGGCTCCTAGGCTACCATGCCAAGCCCAAGGACATACTACTCTTACAGATGGCTCGGGAACTCTGTCAGCAAGGCAAATAAATGCTTCCATCTGAGAGATGAGTGACACTCCTCTCTCCCTTCTACAAACTTTCCTTAGGATAAGTCCTCCATGTTGGCTGAAACCAAACCTGTAGGAAGAACTGAAATACTTTATCAAAGAATAAGACATGTTTGAAATTTTAGAGCAGTCCTGGAAGAAGAATGAAGAAGAGAGAAAGGAGAGCAGTCAGACAGCTGATGAAATCCACATATACCCACCAGGTTGTTAGCCATAATTGAAGCATGCTAAAATCTTTCAAAGGAAATGCCTAACCTTATGAATCCTTCTTATTTATTTTTGGGTTTATTTTCAGCTTTATTGAGGAACAATTGACAAAAATTGTATATATTCAAAGTGTACAATATGACTTTATGTACAGGTACTTCATGTAATGAAGACCACAAGCCAATCGATTAGCATGTCCATCATGCCACATAGTTAAACCTTTGTATGTGCAATGAGAATATTTAAGATTGACTCACTTGGATCACAGATGAAGAGTCACCAACTGTAACAGTGGCATCTAGAATCAGAGCACTGGTTTGAGTCCCATCCAGCTCCCTGCTAATGCACCTAGAAAGGCAATATATGCTAACCCAAGTCCTTGAGTCCCTACTGTCAGGTGGGAGATCCAGAAGGAACTCCTGGCTCCTATCTTCAGCCTAGCTTTTACCTGGCTGCTGTAGATATTTGGGAAGTGATTCATTCTCATATTCTCATATTCTCTCCCTCTTCTCTCCCTCCCCCTCTCTCCCCCCACCCTATCCTTCCTCCTTCATTTTTATTGTTCTTTCAAATAAATGAAACAATCATTTGCAAAAGATGGGATCTCTTGGGGTCAGCATTGTGATGCAATGGACCACCTGCAGTGCCAGTATCACATCTAAGAATTGGTTCCAGGCTTGGCTATTCCCCTCTAGTCCAGATCCCTGCTAATGTGCCTGGAAAAGCAGTAGAGGATGTGTGTGTGTGTGTGTGTGTGTGTGTGTACGCACGGTGGAGTGGATGGGGGTGGTTCATCCACAAGAGAGATCCAAATTAAACTTCTGACTCTTAACTTTGGACCAGCCCAACTTTAGCCATTGCAGCCGTTTAGAGAGTGAACCATCAAATGGAAACTCTCTCTTTCTCCCTCTCTCTCTTTCAAATAAAAGTAAATAAATCATTTCTTAAAAGATTGGGAAATTTCAAGTACATAACGCATTATTATTTTTAATGATAGTCACAATACTGTGCAGTGCCTCCCAAGAACTTATTCATTCTGTAATTGCAAGTTTGTGGCCTCTGACCAACATCTCCCCCTTCTCCTGCCCCACCTACTCCTGGAAATCACCACTATACTCTGTGACTATGCTAAACTTTTGAATTCTTAACAGAAGTGGTTTATTAAAACTTCATAGATCTAAAGAAGAGATTGGGTCAGTCATTTGTTGTAGCAGTTAAGATGTTAGCTAAATTACCCACACCCCAGGTAGAGTGCCTGGGTCAATTCCCATCTCCAGCTCCTTAGTCTAGCTTCCTGTTAAGACAGATCTGGGGAGGAAGTGGTGACAGCCAAAATCACTGGGCTCCTGCCGCCCATGTGGAAGATGTAGATTGAGTTCCTGGCTCCTGGCTCAGCCCAGCTATTGTAAGGATTTGAGAAGTAAGCATGCAGATGAGAGCTCTTTTTCCTGCTACTGTGGACTCTCTCACTCACACTCTCTGCACCTCTCAAGTAAACAACGTTTTTGAAAATTTTTATTAAAGATTTAAAAAAAATTTTTTTTATTAAAAAGGAGATTGCTCAGTGTTAGAATTGATGTGGAAATTAAGACAGCCTATTAGGACTAAAGAGCAAAGACAATGTTCTGGAAAAAAACTTCAACCTTCTGACCTTGCCAGTGTCAACACTCATAGGGTGATGTCACCAAAAATGGAACCAGCTGAAATGGCCAGGCATGTGGGATCTGACTGTATTCAACGTGCAAGTGAAAAACGCTGAGACTGATTCAATTTGATGGTCATATATGGTCAAATCTGACAATTTAGGATGCTTCGGTATAATTAAATGACCCAGAGATAGTCTGGCACTCAGAATAGGGACTTCTTTTCCTAAGCCACTATGACATTAAGAATGCCTGGGGCTGCCACTGCGTATACCATAATCCAGGGCATTCCACATGAGTGAATACAACTGTCCTATCCAGACGAGGAAAGGAGAGGCCAAGATGTATTCAAGACTGGAGGGGATGAGGCCTTGGGTTTATGAAAAAAAAGAAAAACAGATGTAGGGCGTAAGGAGGTCACTGGGAGGTGAAATTTGTCATAAAGAGTTAAAGGAACTGGAAATGATTGACTAGAAAAGACAAGATCTAGACATAAGGAGGGTGAGAAGGGAGAGAGAAAGTTATTGTGTTTTTAAAAGTTGTCCAATAAAAGCAAAATGAAATATAATCTGTATGGCATGATGAGGCTGAGCTAAGTCTGATGAGTTAAAAGTTCAAGGAGGCCGGGCTGGGTTTGTGTGAAGAAGTTGCTGTGAGGCGGTTTCCCATGGCAACGGTGCTGTCCCAAGGGGACACTTCATAAACTAACAGGCACTTTACTGACTGCTAACATTGCCACATCTAGGTGCTTAGATTAGAATACGCACTCTAAATTTCTTCACTGTTACCTTCCCTTTTTATTAATAAAGTAATAGATTCATTTTATTTTTCTAAAAATGTAAGACATAAAACTTGTACACATTTATGGAGTATAAAACAATGTTCTAGTACCATATACATTGTGTAGATATACACATTGTAAAAATATATATATATACACACATATGTATCCTGAATTTTATCTTTCCATTCAAATAAACATTTCAGTTGTAATATGCTGTCAAGCCAGGCAGGTTGATGAAACCCTAATTCTAATTGGGTTCTCAACTCTAACTGGAGACAATTTTTCTTCCATGAATACTCAGGTAACTTTTTAGTGAATTCCCTACTAGAATTCAGTCACAGTGCTACACCTATATAGATAGTTAGATGGCTACTGAACTTTGTTTAAACAAGCAAGTTAGGAATCTCTAAAACCTGCTGTTTCCCAGAGGTCTCCACCCTGACTGCAACCAATAAGTAAAAACCAATACGAGGACAGGTGCCCTCCGCCAGTGTCTTGTCAGGTTTATAATTAAATAACAAAGCCAGATACCAACTGTTAGCGAGCTTAGAAAAATGAAATGTGGCAGCACTTATTTTGGGGAGAACAAAAGCCTTGAAGCAAGTATTTGATCAAATTAATATTTCTTTTTTTTTTTTTAACATTCTCTTGCAAAGGATACCTAAGCCCTTTCTACATTGCAGGGTTTTCACACTTCTTCAGAAGTTGCACATTTTAAAAAAATCTTAAACACACATTTTTATAAAAGCTCTCTTTCCTCAGCAAGAGGATAGGGTTAAAAATACCCAGCATTTAAAGAAAAAAAATTACCAACAAGCCTTTAATTTGGCACATGTCCTTCCTGTGATTTAAACTCATCAAATCACAGCTGTCCCTGGATAAAATTAGAATCAGACATAACAAAAACAAAGACCTATAGAAGATTACTGGGAACAATCTTCAGAAACAATAAAATGATATTTTATAGTTATTTTATTTAAGATCATGGAACTCTAGATATACTTAGAGAAATACACTAACACAACTATAAAGACATAGCATAAAAATTGAAGAGTATTTCCTTAAAATAAGGCAATGTTCCTACAACACACCTTTTGTCAAGAAATGCTAGGACATCAGAAAGCACCAGATGAAGAAATACCCCATACCCACCATGCTCAACAATGCTCAGTAGTGCCATCAAATAACTGCCAAGAAATGGGACTTTCTGGGGCAGAATATTGGATCAAACTACTGTGCTATTATACCACTGTTCAGAAATGGAAAACTCGATTCTGTTACTTGACTAGCCTGCCTGTTTGCAAATTACTTGAAGGCTTTGAACCGATCAATGAAAACTTCCCTCTCACATGCACGTGTGCTCATTGTAACATGGGTACTCTCTCCCCTTTGCCCTCAGATGCATGCCCTTCAGAAACAAACATCTCCAGCCAGGAATACCAGGGCATTTTGGCAAGGCTTAGAATTACAGCTTTTATTGTAAGCTTAGCACAACAGTGAATTTTATATCACAACAAGAATTCCCAGAGTAAAGTCACAGGTAAAGCCTGTATTAATTTTTTGTCATCATTGACTTAAATAGCAGATGCTTTGGGCTCTCAAAAAGCCAAATCCACATTCACCTACAAATATGTTGGAAAGTGGGACAATGTATCAACAATCTCCTGGCCATCTTCCAGTTGATACTAACTAGTGTGCACTTGAAAAAATAAAAAGTAAAATCAGATCTTGGGGAAGTGACCATTTTGCCTAGTAGTTCAGAATCTGTAAGGCTCACATGTCCCATGTTGAAGTGTTGAGGTCAAATCCTAGTTCCACTTTTGATTCTAGCTTCCTCCCAGTGCAGAACCTGGCCCAAATCATTTGTACTCTGATACCACATGGGATATCTGGATTAAATTCCCAGTTCCCCACTGCAGGCAGGCACACAGCCTCAGGAGGCCTTTGAAGAGTGAACCGATGGATGGGGAACTCTGTTACTCTTGGTCTTTGTGGCTCAGCCTCTCAAATAAAAGTAAAATTTAAAGAGATCCATGGGCTGAGCATATGAGGTGGAAGAGATGTGGGGATACAAGGACAGACCCAGCACAGCCAACTAAGAAAACTCCTTGTGCCTACCAATCCAATTCTGAAAGAGCTGAGAAAGGTAAGTCCTGCTTCCTTCCTGGAATTAAGAAGTTGAATACTCCTTCCAGATGTGTAGGTCTCTTTAAAACAGAGATATGAATCTAAACAAGATCAGACCCCATTTGGGTATATCTGCAGCAAAACCCCTAGCCAGCTGAGAATGGGTTTACCCAACACCTAAATCCTAACCTTTGGAATGGACAAGTTGAGACATACTTTGTAAGCAAAGAATGGAGAGAAAGCCTTGATAGGCCCTACCTTGTTCTCTTTGCTAAATATCAGTAACATTCACCTCACATTTTCTATACCAAGTGAACTCAAAAAAAAAAAAAAAAAAAGAGCCAGGACTCTTATCAAGTAAGATTAACTAGGATGGATCCCATACATTCTGTTACAATAGACTCAGAATCCAATCTAGGCATGAATCTGCTTTAGATGCATTCCACTGACACCTCTCTTCAAGACCAAGAACTCACCTAAAGACAATGCCTGATGGACTCTTCCCACCCCACAGAACAGAGGCCTTATAGGATTACAGGCGGAGAACACCAAAATGACATGGATACAGTGGCTTTAATGGGTGTTCAGAAGCTTTGGTTCTGAACGTACATATTTTCAAAACCTAATATCTAAAAAATAATGTCTCACGCCACATGTTGAGTTAGTTCCTACATGGCTTTATCTCACGGAGGGAATCAATCTGCCTTCCTATAGGACTCATCGGTAACAACCATCAGTTGGTAGCAGAACCCAAGTCTATGAAATAGAGTGCCAGAAGAAGAAAAAGGCATTCTTTGCTTTTCCCTCTTCCCTTAGCCACAGGTCACCGACACTGTGTTTCTATAACACAGGATGCTGCCTTTGATTTTTAGTTTAGAAGTGATGCAAAATTTAAAAAAAAAAAAAAATGAGGACCAATGTAACTTCTTGGAAGGGACAACAAAAAGACAGATTCTCGGTGGTGCCGGAAAGACTCAGGGGCACATAAACCCCAAGGTCAGTTCTGCCTAGGAGCTAAAAGAAATCATAATAAGGCTTAGCCTCTTTTCATCTTCAAAGTCCTTCATAAGCTCTAAATCATTCATCCCAGCACACAACTGTAATCATGCGATTTGGCAGGAACAGAATAGCTTTCATCTCTGCATCACAAAGCACTCTATAAATGCCAATTAATCCTTACAACTGGCCTGGGAGGTGATGGAATATCAGCTTTGTACAGAGAGAGGTTAAGTGACTTGGTTCAACACACACAGAAACTTGGCAGCAGAAGTTGAAAACTTGGTTTGGAGGTTCTACTCCTAGGCTTGAGTATCTGAAACCGAAATTCAAATCTGTACATGAAGCACTTACATGGTGCCTGACACCTACTAAGTGCTGAGGCAACAAAAATAGAATGAATGAATGAACGAATAGGTTGAATAATATCCATATTTGCAACTGAGTTTTACTGACATCTGCGAATCAGGTTCAAAAGGGTAGCTGTATAGTTCTAACCAGTTGAGATGTTGCTGGTGAAGCCCACATCCTGCACTGGAGTACTGGCTTTGAGATCTGGCTCTGCTCCCAGTCTCAAGTTCATACTAATGTGCATATCATGGGAGAAGGGGAAGCTGCAGGTGGTAGTTCAAGTGCTTAGGTCCCTGCCACCCATGAGGGAGACCTGGATTGAGTTCTTGGCTTTAGCCTGGCTCAATTTCAGCTGTTGCAAGCATTTGGGGAATGAATGAGCAGATAGGAGATATACTCACTCACTCATTCATTCATCCATTCATTTATTCCCTCTCCCTCTCCTTCATACCCTCCCTCTGAATCTCTTTCACATAAATAAAAAATAAAAATTGGAAGACAAATTATTCTTCAAACTGGCTTTGACTCCATGACATCATAGCACCCACTGTTGCAGAGGCCCTCCTTTAAGCCTTAGAGATAGAATGGTGGATAAGATCGGAAGCAGCCCTCTGTCAAGGGATGTACACCCAGAAAAAAATGAACCAGCCAATAATCAAGTTAAGTAGCAAGAAGGGTGATACAACAAAAAGTAAAAGCCAATCACTGGAGACCAACGGATTGCCTAGTTATTACTAGTGCAGACACAGGGCCCAGGAAAGTAAGAATTTTAAAATATTCTAGCAACTCAAAGACATTCTTGTTTGTTTCTATTCCCTTATAGTTGGCAGAAAAACCCTTAAGTCGTTTCTCTTCCATGACAATAAATTCAGCTCTGGCCATTGCGGCCACTTGGGAATGAACCAATAGACAGAAGATCTTTCTCTCTATGAGTCCTTCTCTCTGTATACCTGCCTGCCCTCTCCAAAAAAAAAGAATAATAAAATCAAACAAACTAAATCTTTAAGCGAGAGAGAGAGAGAGAGAGAGAGAGAGAGAATAGGGGAAAGGCAGGGATGCAGTAGGTGATGGCAGCTTTTAAGCTATAGGCAAGAGTCAAGGCTGGATCCCAGAGGCAGTTAGTACCTAAGCACTGCCCCAGGGCAAGACAGCATCCTGAAAGTCTGCCACCTGCTTTGTTCTTTTATCTACCCATTCATTCATTTCACTTTCATTGAATACCTTTAATGTCAGGGTCATCTCTGCTCTCAGTGAACCCACAAGAGCCAGCCCAATCATGACTTTCTCCCTGAGGCAGTTTAGCTGGGTGGTTAAGATGCTCTCATCCCTGTTGGATTCTTGGCTCTGCTCCCTAACTTTAGTTTCCTACCTAATGCAGATTTTGGGAGGCAGCAACAATGGTTCAAGTAGTTGAGCCCCCAACCACTCACATGGACACTTAGAGTTGTTGTCAGTCTGACCCGTCTGTGGAGTGAACTAGTAGAAAGCTGTGTACTCACTAGCTGTCTTGCTCTACTCCTCAGATAAATAACTAATTCTTTTTAAAATAACTTGTCCTCTATAAGTGAGGCTCACAAAACAGAATTCTGCTGACCCTACCATTCTAGAAACATAGTGGTTGGCTCCAAGATGCTTAATAAGAAAACATCTACCACACCAAAGACACAGTCATGAATAAACTGAAAACATCAGGAAATATTTTAAAATAAGCCCCAAACTTGTCAGTGAGGAAACTGAGGCCCCAGACAGTGAAGGGACCAAGCCTACACCAGAGAACTGAATACTAACCTGCTAAGTTCTACTACGTTTAGTATGCAGATATCAGTTCCTACCACATATGGAAAGTCTGTCTTCAGAGCTCAAGTTCACCTTGACTGGCTACACATGAAAATAAACAAGCACACTTTGGTTTGTCAGATATGCTGAAGCCCAAAGCCCCAGCTGGGAAAATAGCTGTTGCTACCTGGAAAGTGAGTGGTCCTTTCCCTTTCGTACTCTCAGGCCCTGCAAGCAACATATCTCCACGCATTCTTGGTAGTGGGACATCTTTTCTAGAGATCTGAGGGTGACCAGCAATGATTATAAGGCTTTCATGACAAAGCAACTGAAGTTTTTCTTCTGAGCTCCCTGGATTGAGGGCCCACTTTGTTCCCCACCCTCTTCTATCTGCTGCTGAATATAAATTATGATGATTGCTACAATTTATTGGGTGCCAGAGCCCAGATGAGATTATTTTCTTTTGTCTTTACAATTACCCTCATTTTTCCCATGAGAAAATGGAGACTCAATTAGGTTAATCCACTGGTCTCCTTCCAAGCTCGCCTGCTGCCCTCCAGCCATGTTCCAGTGAACCAGACCGTTGCTCTCCTCCGTGCTCTTCCAGAGCAGACAAGGAGCTGTTGGAACCCCACAGCTGAGGAGGTCAGGAGCTGAGCCAAAGGCATCTGAGTGTTTTCTACTCTCAAGTTGAAGGAGGGGTAGCCAAGTTCATGGACTCAAGACTCACATGATTGTACACTGGGATGGCCAAGCACAGTAGAAACATCAACGGCTTGTCACTGCAGAACCACAAAGATGTAACAGTACATATTTTATACAATTAATCTCACTGCTTTCAATGACAATCTCAGATGAGCTTTTATGTTTCTTTCTCTGAATATCCCCTGCCACCACTGCATCCAAAGATGAGCAACTGACTCCAATGAGTTTTGTCTATGTTGTACAGAAGTTGTTCTGTCTACAATATCTTTGCCCCATAATGGCAAATTGAAAATCATCATGGCCATCCAACCCTGTAGGATGTCTGCTGCCCAAACTTTTGCCCACATTCTGCATTGGCTGGAGTCTTTCACAGGGTATTGAAGATGCATTCCTTTTGTTATATACATTTCCTTGTGCTATATCAGTAGTACATGTGTTTAGTGAGACAAATCCATGTCTGAAATTAGATGGGGCAAATGATTGGATATAAACGATTCTCCTTAATTCTCATAAATCTGTGATGACCACAGCCCAGGTGGCTGGGCTGGTTTTTGAACACAAATAATCCTGGATCATAGATCATAATTTGCCACTGTCTCCTATTTCTGGTGGGGTTGTGTTCCTCACTGTTTGGGGCTCTCTCTTTAGTGGCATCCTTCATGATGTCACTAGGACACTAGGGAAACAAGGTTGTCTACCTGAACCACTGTCCACCTTAAGGAATACTTCAGCACCCACTTTTGATCACTACACATGGAGAGATATGATTGGAAAAGCATTTGTCCCAATGTAATTAAGCTTGATAATGCAAAGAAGCATTGAAGTCAGGAAATGAAAAAGAGATGAGCAGTATTACTTTACTTTCATGACCCTAGATAGGATGTTTATATGGCCACCATGTGGCAACAATGTGGAAAAGCTCCACACTACAGCATAATCGAATCTGCAGGTCTATTTTCTTGTTTTCCAGTCTAGAATCCTCCATGAAGGACTGAGTGGTGTCTCACAATGAGAGTTTCCAGGTGAGGAACTTAGAATCTCTCTCTAGAGGCACTCCTGAACAAATGAGTAAGCCCCATCATCTCTTAAGCCGTACTCACTGCTCTGGCTTGTTTGGGGTATTAAACTAAGCCCTTGCTTTGGTGGTTTACACCTTTCAAATATTTGCTGTCTGTTATCGTGTTCCCTGAAGTCATTTCTGGGTCCCAGCTCTGTGTTTTTAGTTTCTTTAATCTTTGCTCATAAATCAGTCCCTCCATTCCCTTCATCATTTTTATTGCTTTTCTCTGAACTCTCTCCAATTTGTCTACATATTTCTAGTGGCGGGTGTCTAAATATTATTTGCTGTGCTAAAAGCCATATTTGAATGGACCTCATCAATTAATCTCCTGCTCTAAATCCTTTCAAAGGGTCATTGATATAGTCCTAAAGACCACTGACCTATTTATCCCATTAGTGCATAACAAACATCCATGAGAACAACTTGCAAAGTTATCACAAAGCTGTATGCTGTACAGTTCTCTTAGAAAAGAGGCCATTTTCCCCCATGATCTTTGGGTAAACAGTAATTAAGCCAGCTTGCAAAGCCCCACCTCACAACTTGGTGCATTCTCTAATGAATGGTGTTGCAGATTCCAGGGTATTTTTCACAGGCAGCCACATACTTATAGGGAAAAGTTATTACTAAGTTGGCCAGTTGGGCACCACACACTTCCCTGAACTAACTGTCCTAGCCATAAAATATATGCAACCATAAATCCCAAGTGACCAAAAGTATGGAAAGGGGGGAATCTTCACATATTGGTAATGATTTGCAAATTGGCATAACTTTCCTGTGGAGTAATTTGATCATATTTATCTTAATTTTTACATAGTCCATACTCCTTAAACAAAAAACAACCAATAGGGGGAGCCTTGTTAAGTAGCAGGTAAAGTTACAACCTGAAATGCCAGCATCTCATTTGGGAGCCTGTTAATATCCCAGTTGCTCCACTTTTGATCCCTGTTAGTGACCTGGGAAAGAACAGAAAATGGTCCAAGGGTTTGGGCTCCTGGCACCCATATGGAAGACCTGGAGGAAGCTCCTGGCTCCTGGCTTCAGCCTGGCCCAGCCCTGGCCTTTGTGACCATCTGGGAAGTGGACCAGCAGATGGAAGCGCATTCTCTCTCTCTTCCTCTGTGTGTGCATGTATGTGTCCTTCTGTCTCTGTAACTCTTTCAAATAAATTCATCTTTTTTTAAAAGATAATTTGTGAAAATTAAAAGGGGGCAAAGATTTTGTGTGTAAGGTTGTTCATGAAAGTATTTTGCAGTAATGAAATAATAGGAATGACAAAATTCTTTAAAGAATGATTAAATATAACTCAAAAGGGGACACAAAGATGTACATACAAGAATACTTAGCCCCATATTATTTATGCCAGTAGGAAAATTAGAAATAAAATTCAATAAAGGTGGATATAATCAAGTGATAGTACAGCTTCATATTGACATATTAAATTAAGAGAACATCTGGGGAGTAAACCAATAGATGGCAATTCCTTTTCTTGCTCTGTCAAATTAAACAAATAAATGAAAATAAAATAAGTACTTTAAAAAAATTAAGAGAATCTTTCCCTTACCATCTCTGTATAGTGTATGAGGCAAGAATAAGTCTGTGGTGGTACAGGAAAGTGTATTAGTGTACTTTTTGTTGCTACAACTGAATAGCTGAGACTGGGTAACCTATAAAGAGAGGTGTATATGGATTCATGGTTCTGGAGGCCAGCAAGCTCAAGAACCTTCACAGGTGTCTGCTCAGCTTCTGGTGAAGGCCTCACGCTGCTTCAACTCATGGCAGTGAGAAAGACAAGCAGGCTTGGCTTGAAGAGGCAAAGCACAAATGTCTGCCTCCCTTCTTATCCACCTGCTCTACCGAGAATGAACAAACTCCACTGAGAAAGACTTTCATCTCTCTTGAATCCTAAACATAGTCAAAATTCCACTACTTCCAATAGGATTTGAGAATTAAGGTTTCCACACGTGAACATCTGGGAGACAAATTCAATCCATGGAGGAAGAAATCCTAAAGGGGCCTGGCAAGACTATGAGAGGCTTTAGAGAGGAGCTAATCTCTCAGCTAGATCTTAAAGGATGACCAAAGTAGGAGGCGGGATGCCAAATCTACCACCAGTTCCTGAGTATCAATCCAATTTCCGTCAGGGCCAGGGACCTGGCACAGTGGTTAAGCAGACACTTGTGATTCTAGAGTGGAGCACCTGGGTCCAAGTGCTTCCCACTTCCTGCTAATGCACACTCTGCAAAACAGCCACAAGATGCCTCAATATGCAGGGCCCTGCCACCCATGTGGGAGACCCAGAATTGATCTGTAGCTCCTGGCTTGGGCATACCTAGTTCTACTTGTTGCAGTACTTGGAGAGTGAATCAGCAAATAAAAGTCATCTCAGTCAAGCAATCAATCAATCAAACAATCTTTCTCACTTGCCCGTTCTTTCCAGCTTTAGCTCTAGCTCTCCTCTGAACTTGTACCTTTTAAATAAATATAAACATGTGCAGTTTTTAAATTTTGCTTGTATTTAAGAAAAATAATTTCTTCCTAACATACTGTTGGCTTTGACCTATGCCTATAGTATAAATATTGCTGAAATTAATTCTCTTGGCATTAAAATACTTAATGTGTTTTTGGTTTTTTAAAAGGTTCATTTACTTTTATTAGAAAGGCAAATCAGATTTATAGAGAGAAGGAGAGACAAAAAGAAAGATTTTCCATTTGCTGCTTTTCTTCCCAAAAGGCTACAATGGCCGTTGCTGGACTGATTCAAAGCCAGCATCCAAGAGCTTCTTCTGGGTCTCCCACATGAGTGCAGGTCCTAAGACTTTGGTATGTCCTCTACTGTTTTCCCAGGCCACAAGCAGGGAGCTATATAGGAAATGGAGCAGTTGGGACCCAGTTGGGACACGAATTGGTACCCGTAAGGGATCCTGCCGCTTGCAAGGTGAGCATCTTAGTCATTTGAGCTACCACACCAACCCTGTTTTATCACCAATGAAGTTGTCAATGTATCTGATCAGCACTTAGTTGATTAATCAAAATTCTGTTAAAACTAGAAAACTGGAAGGCCAAACAAAATAAACAATTCGTTGAAAACCAGCTCAAATCAAACTTCCAATAGGGAAATGTAATGCTTATAATTAAGCAATAAACATCTGCCCCACCCTGAGCTAGGTGCTGAAATATTCTCATTACAGTTTCTAACCCTGGCCGTCTTCCACTCACACCCTCACGTGTCTCCAGCCTTCATCACCTTCCTGATGAAGCTGCCGCCTGTTAATGGAGTGTGGTACATTCTTCTCAGAGTCATTGTGAAACACTGAGTCACATCTGATGTTCCACCCACTTTCCAGATTCCTGGCTCTAAGACAGAGAACAGTCCATTGAATTCCAGATGCCAGAACAGACACATCAGCCAACAGAATAATAATGCTCTGTTGAGAGACAATGTGTCATTCATTGTAGGTGACCTCACAAAGCAAGGGCAAGTTCGGTGACAGACAGTCCCTCATATCACATGTGGCTGTGACTCCTTGTGTAGCTACCAAGAGTCCTTTATGTCCAAGTCCTTGGTTTACCTGCAGGGTTTTGCTGCCTTCTCTCATAAACAAAAATGTGCTTTGCCCTTATCAAACCCAACATTTAATTCTAAAGAAGCCCGCGAAGACAAGAAGAGACAAACCAGTAGAAGCCATGCTGTTGCCCTAGTCTTAGGATGGAGATTCAAGATATACGGTGCTTAAAACATACACAGCTCTTACAAAACAAATGGAGCCAAAGAAATAATCAATTTAAATAATCAGTAATTATTGTTAGGGGACTGGCACTGTGGCAAAGCAAATTAAGCGTGCACAAGAGTTCCTCGATTTTGACACTAATGATATTTGGGCCATACCATTTATTGTAGGAAACTCCTGTGCTATAGGATTTGTAGTGGCAATCCAAGCCTCTATCCACCAGAGGTCAGTAGCAAACACACGCCTTAGCGATGGACAATCAAAAAGGTTTTGAGAGGAGGGCAAATTGCCCTGAGAGAAGCACCTGTTCAAGAAGCCATGCTCTTGGTCTCTGGGAAATTCTCTTTCAATATTTTAGATACCAGCAATCTCTACTAGTTTCTTGATTTTAAATGTTAGCTGTACACCAATGACTTCAACCTTTATAGATCCAGTTGAGGTTTCTGTTCTGATCTCCCAATTAGAATATTCAATATCTCATTTAAATATTTCACACCAATACTAGATAAGCCAAACCCAACATGCTTCCCTATCTGAGTCAAATGTAATTCCATCTTCCATTTACTTACACTAAACATCTAGGAGTCATCCCTTGCCTTTATCTATATAAACACATACACACATGCTACATATATTCTTTTTCCCAAAGCTTACATCATAGCAGGAAGACCTATTAAAGCTTCAAGATACATCCAGCATCCTATATCAGAGAACCAGGATTCAAGTCATCACCCGCTCACACCTTGGTTACTGTGATTACTTCCCAATTGATCTCTCTGCTTAATATTGTGTGCCCCTAGGTGTGTGCTCTCCACAAAGCTACTAGCACAAGACTCTTCTGATTCAAAACTCTAGAAGATCTCCCAGAGAGAATTCCTTGTATACCAAGAGGCATAAAAGTCCCTACAGGATCTGGCCTTTGTTTCCTTTCCATCCCTTTCAACAACTACCCTTTGCTGTCATTGCTGAGATGAGAAAGCTGAGGGCAACAGGATTAGAAGGGAAGATGGGTAATACCTATTTAGAGATCCTGTTACATCCAGGGAGATGCGTGGATGCAGATGTACCGGTAAGCCTGCAGTTCGGAGAGGGGTCTGGGCCCAAGGTATGCATTTCAGATTACTAGCTTAAAGATGGTATTGAAGAATGTGTATCTGTAACAAGCCATTGATGGAGAAGATGCAGATGAAAAGGGCCAAAGGCACTCCAGGATAAAATAGGGGTAAAAAAAAAAGAAGAGAGCCGAGATGGAAAAGCAGCCATCAGGGTAGCAGAAAGAAATCCCAGAGTCTGCTGCATCCAACAAGCTAAGTGAAAACAGTCTATGGACAGACTAAAGTCTAAGCAGCAAAGACGTCTCTCCAAATCTATCTAGGAGTCTTTCCAGAAAATGTTTAATCAAATCATTTGCATATCAAAATGCAGCATACAATGTAAATATTTCCTTTGGCAATATGTTTAATTGCTCATTAATTTATCATATACACTTTGTTCAGATTCTTGTCTCCATTTAATATATCTTCCCTTTTATGATAAAAGTACTTAATTAAATACGGGGGATGTTTGGGTGGTGTGTGAGAAGGCTGTGCATAGGAAATAAAAACCAAATCAGCACATGTGACTAATATCTGATATATCATCACTGCAGCATTATCAAATTAGTAACCTTGTCAGTTACCAAAATGAGAAACTGAAGTTGAAAACTGATGGAAAAAAGCTGTTCCTAAGTAAATGTTGTTACAACAAAACCCTCTAAAACCCATAGTGGATACTGTTTAATAGCCAATCTAGTATTTTGTCTGATAACATGCTAATTTTTCAGTTAACTTCTAAGGTTTTCCTGATCATTTATAAAGCATTTAGAGACACTTGGCTTGATTATTTCCCCTACTGCTACGGATTGGTTTTGATCTCGCCAGTGTGCAATTCACAGATGACCATAGCAAGGCATAAACGAAACTGGGACTGAAATTCACGTTGAGGACTTTGGTAAGGTGCCAGCTGTACTTTTAGTACCTTAAGTTCACAACAGGCAACTTTTTAGAAACATTACTCCCTTTAAAACCAAAGCTGCCTGGGCTTTGTTTACAAACACCCTTTTAAAAAATATATTTATCAATCTGAGGCACAGAAAGCAACAGCTCCCACTCACTGACTCACTTCCACAATGCCCACAACCGCTGGTGCTGGGCAAGGGCCAGAGCCAAGAGCTGGGAACACAATCTCAGTCGCCCATGCGAGTGGTGGGAACTCAGCTAGTTAAGCCACCACAGCTGCCTCCACGTCTCATTGGAGCTGCAGCTGAAAACTGAATACAGGAACAAGACACGTGGCATCTTAACCAGCATTGTAACTGCTGGGGTAGCCACCTGCTCCCTGAGCACAGCTTCAAGTCTCCCAGAGATTACTGCTGGAAAAGGCCTTTAAGGTCATGCCTCCTTCCAGCACTAACCGATCCCAGATGCTAAATATCAGCAGTGCTTCCTATCTGTAAACAACATAAGCTTCCACACCGTCTACTTTTGCTTTCCCTCATGTAAACTGATACTCTGCAAGCTCTTCGAACACACATACTCACATACCCTGAATTTTACTTAAAAAATGGGGAATAGAATAACTATTTGACGTTTTTGAGGCATCATTTTTGCATTGATATGAGATTCTCAACTCCAAGCTATTTTGCTCATTTTCCTTGCTATTGAATCAGATGCCCTCACAATTAGATCCGTCAAAAATTTCTATAGAACAAGCAACCTCAAGCTGCCCTGTATTTGTCACTGGGGCCAGGTCACAGCAGGCAGAGATTTCAAATATGTGACTGACTCAACTGTAGGAGGATCGGTTGACAAACAGTCCACAAAAAGCAGATCAACTGTCCTATCTCTTTACTAAATGCCAGGTACAATTGTGAAGGACTCAATAGCCACTCTTGGAATGAATGGAGGAATAAAGAACTGAGTTTGTGGTGCATTTCTATGTTATAAACAAGACCAAAGACACAATATATAAAACTTGTTTTGCACAGATCCTGAGAAATATAAGCCAGTATTGTTTTTATGAAAAAAATAAGACAATGCCATTAAAAGAAAGCGTCAGATTGAGTGCCCAAACTGCCCCTTTAATTGATATGAAATAGACCTCACTTATGCTATATTTTGTTCCAGCAGACACAATAAGCAGGACAGACAATCCCAGCTGTCTCTAAAGAATGCCTCTAATTGCTTAGCACAATGCCTTGCGCCCAAAGCTGTTCCATAAATAAGTACTGATGTCTCCCAAACTGATACTCAACAGCCTAAGGATCCTATGAGAAATGATTCAGGATGCTGGCAGGGGTTGTCTTAACCTAGAACATTTCTTCTATCTAACACAGCTGCATGTTCCATGGAATGACCCAACAAGGTAGGGTTCTTCGCTCAGACAGCATTCCAACATGAGGCACACCGAGGACTCTCTAAGCTCTGGGATATATGGAAGAGCTGTCAGGGCCTGAAATGGTGTTCTTGTGGCTAGCTCAGCACACAGCAAGGCCAGCCCCACTCCTTAATCCAGAGCGGCCCTCCTCTGCAGGCCATTCTTCAAAGAGACACTGTTGGGCTCCAGGCTGCCGGCTTCACTCTTTGCACAACCAGGAGCGGCCATCTCCTGGGGCATCCTGTTATGATACAAGGACGTGCACTGCACATCAGGCCACGTGTCTATTCTATGTAAACTGTATGTAACATTTGCTTTGTTTTACCATAGAAGCAGCACTGCACTTGTTTTCAAAGAAAGCTGTTTTAGAAGTCATTTTTCGAGACCCACTGATCCTAGGCTGGGAACTCAGTGCCTGCGTTCTCCTTATCCAGTAAATGTATCCATTTTTTAAAATGTACACGTATGAGGGAAGAGGCAACCATGAGATCCTTCCTGCTCCCTTCTACACACAAACACCCTGAGCCTTTGCCAAGCACCAGTTGCCAGCCTATCACTAGAACTGAGGCGCTTGGTCATGTTTATATGAAGCAACATTGACATCTACTGGTCAGATAAGTCCATTACACTCCTGCTCAGAGAAAAAAGAAATTCCCAAAGCTTTGCACCTTCCCTTGGTACCGCTTATCTAGCTCTACCTAACAGGGAATTGACTGGAAAATTCCAAAAATCAGTAATTAAAATGATACATGCAGAGCTCAAGAAACCTGGAAACCTAGCACTGCTATCATAGTATCACTGCCTCTTCTCTAGGCTGCTTCAGTCAAGCCACTAAACCTCACCTAAAATGTCCAGTGCTTATCTAAAGGGGCAAGAACCTTAAGGTACTTGCAACATGAAGGTTCCTCCACTGATTTCTGATTCTTCCCCTCTGATTGCTGTCTCTTACACCTTGTATTCAAGGGCTTTTTGTTTGGTTGATTGGTTTGGGGTTTGTGTGTGTGGGGTTTGTTTTATTTTAGTAACTCAGCTTTATTGAGTCTTTCCAAAGCTTTCTAGAAACTGCAACTGGAAATGAAACTTCCTCTTTGTACCCATTTTCATCTCTCTTTTTAAAGATTTCTTTTTATTGGAAAGGCAGACGTACAGAGAGGAGCAGAGACAGAGAAGAAGATCTTCCATCCAATGGTTCACTCCCCAAGTAGCCACAACGGCTGGAGCTGGGCCAATCTGAAGCCAGGAGCCGGGAGCTCTTCCGGGTCTCCCACGCAGGTGCAGGGTCACAAAGCTTTGGGCCATCCTCGACTGCTTTCCCAGGCCACAGGCAGGGAGCTGGATGGAAAGTGGAGCTGCCAGGATTAGAACTGGCGCCGATACAGAATCCCAGCGCATTCAAGGCTAGGACTTTAGCCACTAGGCTACTGTGCCGGGCCATTTTTCATCTCTTTAATGAAATATCTGATCAAATACTCTGAACATAAACTAGAACAAATGAAATGGGAAGATGAATACCTAGAAAAAGATTAGTTATGCTCATTTTCCTCCTGAAGGAATACTTTTCAAAGACATTAATATGTAAAATCTATTCATGTTTCATATCAACATTAAATGCTTTAAAATTCTATTTCTTGGGGAATAGGCATTTAGTTTAGCAGTTGCATCTCATATTGAACTAACCTGGCTGCATCTCCTGACTCTAGCTTCCTGCCACCCACATGGGATACTGGATTGTTGTCCTGGCTCTCAGCTCTCAGGTGCTGTGACTACTGATGATGAGGGTTGCAGATAACAATGAACTAGGAGTATGGGGGGACAAAATGGAAAGTCAACCGTGGGTGCCACAAAGATGATGATTTTAGCTCTTATTATCTAGGAAATCAGGTATGTGTAACAAATATTGAATGCAAGAATGGACTTACCAATGTCTGATTTCAGAAAGGTAAGTCTGGCTGTCATGTATAGCCAGGACGGTGGAGAGGTGGAGAGGGGGAAAGCCCAAGGTGGGTGGCAGGGAAACAGGCAGGAAATCACTCAAACAGCTTCACGTTGCCAAATCCAATCCAAGGCCAGAATTGCTGAGAGGTTTTGGCTCTGACTGCTTTGCTTCTGGAGTTAGCACAGATTCCAAAGTTCTCAGAGGGGACTCAGTGGGTTGAAGTGTGAACTTGTTTCCTCCCAGGAAGCTATGGGAACGAGGGAACTGGTCCAGCTGCTTCCTGAGTGATCAGCTTTCCCTGAAGGAGAACTAGAATTGTTATAGCAGGAATGCATTCGAGAGCAATCTAATTTCTGGCTTTGTAAAGTTAAAATTAAAAAAGAGAATTGAAGCTCCTTGGGTGCAGGGTGGAGCAATCAGGAAAAGGCTGCTGGGCTGGTAGCAATAAAGAGGGATAGAGCCCAACTGCAGGGGTGTGTGTGTGTGGGGGTGTGTGTGTGTGTGTGTGTGTGTGTGTGTGTGTGTGTTCCCTTCCCCACTCCAACATGTGAGAATGTCAAAAGAACATTATCATCTGCAAACTTCTCTCATCAGATGCCAAACTTGTCAACAATACCTTCATCCTCGAATTCCCAGCCTGTAGGACAAGAAGAACGCAAGCTCTGAGGCTGAAGCCCCCAGCCTCCAAAAACAGCAGAGCTCAAATCCTAAGCAACAGAAGATGGCCAGGAGGGGACTTCATGGAAGCTCCCTCAGCACCCAAGTCCAACAGTCCCCACTCAATCCCCATCCCAGTGAACACAGTCTGCTGCCATGGAAGAACTGCATGTGTGGGTCTGCCTTTGGCCACCAGTCAGTAAGGGACCTCCATCCGCAGCTATGAGCTAACAGCTCCCCAGCTCCAGATCATTCACCAAAACATTTCCCTATCCTCAGGTATTTAGATTTTCCAAATGTTCATTAGTAAATTCAACCCTTCAATGAACACCTAAAAACAAACAAAAACCTCTTCTATCAATTGCAATACTAAAATATCTAACATTCTTTGAAGAAACTCATTAACAGCTATTTTCTTGCATTCAGGATACCATGTCTTAAGGCAATAAGCCACATTGGTGAAAATTTTAAAAACCTCTTATTAGGAATAAAAGGCAATTTCCTTAATCTGGTGAAAGTACCCATCACAAACTCCAACAAATATCTTACTTAATGGTATTGTTTAAAAGACAGGAATGAGATATGACTGCCATCATGGTCTGTCTCAACCCTTTTTTCAACACTTCCACCCGAGGCCTCAGAAAGAACAAAAGGGGGGGGGGACACTGCTTCCTCTAGGGTGTAGAGAAACAGACATTCCCATTCACTGCTATTATCACAAATACCTCTTACAAGGACAGCAACTGAGTGACATAATCTCTAAATTAGATATAGTTTGTGATCCTCCAACTCCACTTGTAGGAACCTATGTTGAAAACAATAAAGGCTGCACTCAAAAATTGTAGTAAATCTCACTTGATCTCTCCAGTCTAGTTACAATCAGAGACCACCTGTACAACAAGGAGCTAGTTATGGGTTCTAGAACAAACATGGGATGAAATGCTACTTATTGAAGCCAGTACCCGAGGAGTGCTTGTTGGCTGGAAAGACAGCTTACTGGGTTCAACAATCCTTTAAGTAGGTTAACAATGCGCGCGCACACACACACACACACATACACACACAGGAAAGAAACACATCAGATTGTCATTGACTCTTTGGGCTCTGTGTTTTCCATTTTCTACAACACGCACCGATTTTCTAGTTAAGGGACATAATGTTAAAATGCTGCCTCAAGTGATGGCTGTAGTTTAGAAACCATGTGAAGAGAGATTTTATGCAGAGATGACAGCAACTGCACGGTTGATCACAGCTCTCAACTCTTCCATAGTTCTCATGATCTGAAAGCTCAGCTGTATTCTACTAAAATGTAGATCCAAAGGTTAATTTGTGTGCCCACACACACACACACATAAACTTTGCTTACTCATCTTCAGGAACCAGTTTTAGGCAGGCCATCAGTCACCTTGCAACTCAGTGATCAGATTGTGGTACATGGAACTTTCGGGCTGTTTTGTTGGTTCATGTGATCAAATAGGGGGTAGAAGAAGGAAGTCAGGAGTGGAGAGGAAAATGAGGCCAATATAACCACAGTGTTTGTGCATACGCTCAAATAGAAAACAGCACCACAGCTATCATGAGAATCTTTATGCATATATCTGTGATCAGAACAACTCTTCAGAACAACAGAGACAAAAAGAGAAAAAGAATACAACATTCCAAACAGTCACAGCCCAGAGGTGGACATTACAAATCAGGGGTAGACTACCTGGAGACCTTTGTGAAAGAGCTGAGGTGCCGGTCCCCTCCCGACAGAAGTGCAGGGAGCGTACCGACATGTCTATGATGAACGGCTACTTGTTAAGTACTTCTGGTGTTTGCATACAGTGTCCAAGACATGGGGAAGAGAGCAAGTCCATTCTGGTCTTGTACATGCTGTCATGGCAGAGGCTACTGTAGATTTCTTTGTTTCCTAAAGTAGGCAAGGCTTGTAAGTTGACCTATTCACATTGTAGTTACTTGCTACAGTGCATGCACATTGTTGGTGGAGTAGTTTCACAGGAATCTGCTGGATATGTAAAATTGTGACCAGGTAATTTGGTCCCTCAAATGACTTTACTCTTTCATCAATAAATATTTTCCCCAAATATGGGTCATTTCATCCATCCCCTCTTCAAGTCCAGGGAGCAGGTGAGATGCTTACAGTGTACAAGGATGCACTTCCAACACTCAATTGCCAGATGGCTCCACCTCATTGCCCATCCCAAACCCAGACTTTCAGAGAGCTAGTGAGCTGACTCAAGGGAGGAAGCAACAATTCTCCAATCAATCAAATATCCTTCCAAGGGAACTGATTACTCTGATGCTTAAGGATGGGGGAGAAGAAAGAAGTATGAGGTGGAAATCGCATCAAGTTTGGGAGGTGTAGGCAGACTATGTCATTTCCTTAATTTTGGAAAACGCAGTGGGTCTCAGCTCTTGCAGGTGGCAAACAAAGTAACCTCAACTGTCCACCTACACCTTTCCCAAGAAACAGGCTGCAGCATGGATGATTTAAAGAAGCTGCAATCTAACTTCATATGACACAAAGCTCAAGGTCAAAACTGCAACAACTTCTTAGACATTATTATCCATCTTCGGTTTCTTTGGGTTTGTAAAAATAACATGAAGGCGACAAAACGGCTTTGCTCACTGTGTATGTGATTCTTGTATTTTCTGTTTTTTAAAAAAAAAAAACTCCTACAACCACATTCTCTATTTTATCATAAAATAAACTCTCACAGTAAATGCTCTCTCTCTAAAGCTGCAGCCTTGGCTTTAGAATGAGCGCCCAGTGACCTCCAATGACATCAACATGCTTCCCGTGAGCATTGCTACAGTCTTCCCAGGACAAAGACATAGATGCTGAGTCCATCCTTCTCATGGTGGTAGTGGAAGGAAACTTTAGTTCAGCCAAATGACAGCAACACACTGTATTTTTAGAAGTAGGTACCTTTCCAAGGTAGGGCAGGAAGAGCTGGCTCTGTGCCATCTGGACAAAAGTGCTTGGAGTCACAAGGGAATGTGGTGAGCAGCTTCCCAGTCTTGGTTTCCATACCCTCTGTAGCAGTGCATCTGTATACAAAGAATGTGGAGCTTGCCTACTGTACTAGAAGAAACGTGGCTAAGTCACATGGAATACCAGGAATATTTACCTTGAGTGACTGAAGTGCTATTTCACCTTTATGTGGCTCAGAGTTCCCAACTGCATAGTGGAGACAAGAGGTGCTATTTCTGACCCTCTGGGACCAGGGGTAGGAGTGAAGAAGGTGAGACAGAGTTAGAAAGCCCTGGGGCCTTCTCTGGAAAAAGGCAGTGTTCAAGTAACAAAATACTCCACAAAGTCCTCCAATCAAAAAAGCACAAAATTCAAGTAACAGAGTCGCAGGTGCTGTGTTCTCGCTTCTGAGCAGAGAGGCCTGGAGTGTCTGCTGTGGCAAGCTGGTGGGTAAATTAGCTACATGGTTGAGGACACAGGACAAGCTCCCTGCTCAATGCATCAGGCTGTCTGCACTAGTGAAGAGCAGTTTTCTTTGCGAGGAGAAAATGAACCCAGGGAAAAGCTTAGTGAATCAGCAAGCAGCCCAGAGTAATTGCTTAATGCACATCCTGTCTGTGTTGTCTGCATATGATCTTTAAATTGATCATCAACCTAAATTTCAACAGATTAAAGACTGTCCTTGTTTCGTAGGTAGAAAGTTAAAGGAAGGCTACGGAGATTTTCCTCCTATGCTTTAGCAGAAGAATGAGAAATAACTTTGACATTCATGATGAGGGAAAACTCAAACATACAAACCCCCAAATACAGCATGAAGAGAAAACTTTTTTTTGCCAACTAACAAATTCAATTTGTTTTGATACTTTCTGTTCTAGAAGCTGGTGTATGCATGCTTAAGGTGTTATAACACCCAGGAAACTGGAAGATTTGGAGCTGCTGTTCCACAGGAACCCCAAGAAGCCCTCAGAGCAGGAGAACAGAAGTGAGGTTAACAGTCTAGAAATAGAGTCTTTCCTAAACAGCTTACAGTGGAAAATTGGGGTACCCCAACTGTTTGTCACAACAATTACTTCACTATCAGTCATCAAGGGGCTGGGGACACATCCTTTTTCTGGCTCCCTTTACAAAACTTGTAGTTCCCATATGGATCAGCTGTGGCCCAGCTCCGAAGTTCTCTGTCTTGGGCAGTAGACAAACAGAACCTTCTGGAGTCATTCAACAGGAACTCTTCCACCAGCAGGCCCAGGTGAGTGTTTTGGAGACATCACCGTTTCTTAGAGCTGCTGCCACTGCCACCACCGCCGCTGCCAATACCACCAGGTCTGCTGAAGCTCCTGCTCATCTGAGGGAAGTGCACAGTTGGGGTTCTTTCCGTGGGGCCATATAACCCCAAATTCCTGGCTGTGGCTGATTTCCGCAGGGGTTTCACACTGGGGAAAGGGCTAAAGATGGGAGTTTTCGAGTTGCTGCCTTGAAGAGGCTTGCTGGTGGCTCTGTTCTCTCCAGGGGTGTCAGACAGCTCTGGGGGCTGCCGCTGACTGGGTGGGAGCACGCGGGGCTCTGCATCGGCCGCAGCATCCCCTGCATCCAGGTTTAAGGATTCCAATTTCACCTGCACTTCAGATGCATCCACCTCAGTGGCATCCCCAAACACGGGCTCTGGAGACTGCCCTTCGATGGTCCTCCCTGGGCCGCCATCGGAGCTGCTGCGTTCTGTGCTGGCAGCTGCTGGGGCATGGCAGGTGGGAAGCTCCTCAGCTGGTCCCAGACTGCTGGGCTTGCAGCCCTCACCCTGCTCTTCAATCAGCCCTATGGTGTCCCCGCAGCTCAGGTGACTCTTGGTCCTAGGCAAGTTCTTTTTGTGGACTCGGATGTGCGTTCGCCACGGGGAGTTGAGCTTCGTCTTAAGGTCTTCATAGGGAACAGGTGATATTTTGCCTCCTGTGTGACCAGGAATGTGAATGACAGCATTCTTGGAGGCCCTGTTGGTCATTTTCATCTTTTTCCCTAAAAGGAGGTGGTTTATAACTGGAGAGTTGTTTACCTGAGATGGGAGAATGCTGGTCACGGGCCCTTTGTCTGAAAGAAATGTTGAAAGGTTGTGTGAAATATACCACAAAGAAACACACCCATCCAGAAGAGAATCACCCAGAGATTCTCCCGGAGCCCTTCCCAAGCACAGACAGAATCATGTGACTGAAGCCAGCAAACTGAATTCCACCCTACAGTCTGCACCACCACTTCCCTCCTCCTCAGAGACAAGACTGTAGGCTGAAGATAAAAGAAAACACAAGAAAACTGCCCCCTCCCCCAACACATACAAACTCAAAAACGGGGGATGGACAAGGTAGGGGGAATTATGTTGCTGCAGATAGCCTACGACAAGCCCAATTTGAATCTCAGCTTCTCCACTTCCAATGCAGCTCCCTGCTAACGGCCTGGGAAATCAATAGGAGATGGCAGAGGTTCTTGGGCTCCTGCCACACAGAGAAGACCTGGATGCAGCTCTGGGCCTCATGGTTTGGGCCTGGCACAGCCATGAGCCAAATAAATAAAACTTTTTAAGCAAGAAAAAAAAAAATCAAAACCCAGAGGCTCTGGCTCCCTATTATTAATTAGAACCTGGAATATATATATAAAATATATATATTTGAAAAGAGAAACCAAGTAAGACAGAGTTTTCATTTGCTATGCATGCCCCGAAATGCCCATAATAGCCAAAATTAAAAATAAGTGGTACCCTTCTCCAGGACACCCTTATCCAGGACACAATGCACAAGATGGCTTCCCATCTAGTACTATGGCCCCCATTTATGATGTAGCATTAAATACAGCATAATTATTAAAGGTACATCAACATACATACATAAAAATACATCATAAGTATTAACAAACCCTGGGATGACAAACACCACCCAGATGTGGGGAGAAGGTTCCCCCATAATTTGATGGATACTTTTCTTTGAAGTCCATGGTACCTAGCTGAACTTCCTCCTGCCCTTCACAGCTATTGTCGCCTTCTCTAGTAATACCTCAGTTTTGACTGAGAACTTGGGCAACTGCCTCTTTTTTGAATCAGGCTGAACAGAAAGTTCCTTTACTGCCTTTATGACTGGCCCACCCAGTACCTATTTTCTTGGCTCTTTAGCCTTCCCAGCTTCATCTTAAACCTTGTTATGCCAATACTGCTTTCTTCAATTCTGAAGCTGTCAGTCTAAAGCAACCTGGTTCTGAGCCATAGAGACTCTGAGTTCCTTGATCTCTCAGTCTCCTTGGGACTTCTCTTTGGCTCACTCACCACCACTCTCCCCCAACCATGTTCCTGCCTCAGCAGTAACTCCACAGTCTAGGCCTACCTATTCCTCTGTCACAGATTCCTTGCAAAACCCAAAGCCTGAATCCACAATTTACAATCTCTTTTCTAAAATCAAGTCCTTCAACCTCATGACTTCTTATCTGGCTGGGCCCTGAAGGTTACAGAACAATCTTATCCAATCCCTCTCCCCTCCCTTTCAATGACTATCCAGCTTGCCATTGCTTTCTATAAGCATGCTTCATTGCTTTTTCTATAAGCTCACATTTACTCTCAAATCCCAACTTATTTCCAACAAAACACATCTCCAATTAAACACTCCACAAAAACAGAAGCTAACAGCTCTGAAGGGCTTCACTTTGTTGTCTTCCCTAACCTGGGAACCTGGTACCACAAACACCATCCTCACCAGCTCCCATTAAGTCTCAGAAGCTGGGGATTTTGCCTCTAGTTCAAGTTCAACATCTCTACTTTTGCTGCTAACCCTATCCTATGCTAAAAACTTTTTCCTTATAATATGATCCAACATCAAAAACTCCTAGAAGCTTGTAAGAAACTCAACACTTCAGTCTGCACGTATACTAAAATCTGACAACTCATGCTCTAGAACAATGCCTTGAAGCAACCACCTCAACAAAATTGAAAAGAACTACATAAGCCATGATCTACTGCAGAGCACAAACCCATTCTGTAAAGGATCGGATTGTAAATAGTTTAATGATTGTAGTGCAAATGTAGCCTTTGATAATACATAAACAAATGAGTGGACTTATATACCAATAAAACTTCATTATTTCTAAAAACAGGTTGTGGGCAGGATTTGACCTGCAAACAAATTTGTTGACTGATGGCTACAGTATAAGTCACCGGACAATTCAGAACCCAAGCAGCAGCTATTCACCACCCCACCAAGACCTGCTCTATGTAGCTGAAAAAGAACTATATGCAATCACAACACCTGGGCTCTAGCCTTGGCCAACCAGTAAATATGGCTGCAGACCAGGCACAATCACTGAGCCATCCTGAACCACCATTTCCATTTAAAGGGAGGTAAGCCCATTTGTGTAAGCCTGCTTCTACTATAGGCCTGCTTCAAGAGCAAAACAAGGAAATGCATGTGAGTATTTGCAACTTAAAAGTGCTGTCATGATCAGTTGCTTTTGTGATACTTCACTTATGATCCAGGTAGAGTAAGAATCTTCAATAAGTCCTAATAAGTGGAAGGTGAGACGGACTGAGTAGAAGGACTGGGCTCCTCCAAACTCATGAAGGCATGTAAGCCCCCAAGTCTTACATTAACAGGTAATGGATTAACGTTAATGGTTGACGGATTTAAGTGGGGGGGGGTCCTTGATCCAGTTACAGCATCTGAACACAGGGCCTTTGGGAAGTGACTGGATTCGTCAAGCTGCTATGGTAGGGCCCACAGAGGGTAGAAGCGTGCTTCCCATGTTTCTCCACTTCCTGGCTCACCACATGATCTTTCAGAACACATTCAGCCATTATCAGCCTCAACCAGATGCCAGGCTAATTAGACTGTCCCAACTTGATATGCGAGCCTCCTAGCTGTCAGACAAAACATCTTTTCCTTCCCAAGAAGTTCCTCTCAAGCATTTTAAAGTAATGAAAATCTAATATAGAATATAAATTCAGTTTTTCTGCAAAATCAGTCACATACTCCAAGCCACTTAATCACACCAAATTTATATTTTGATTTTGAACAGATATCATTTTCATTAGGACATTCACTTTAAACAAGAAAACCCAATTAATTCCCAAATCAGCATATATTAACAATAAGGCAGATTCTTCAGTGAGATAGCTCAACAATCCTTGGAAAAGAGTATTTCCATGTGCATTATCATTGTGTTCTTAGTATAATTCCACCAGTGAAGCACAGCTTATTCAACTTTTGTTTCCATTTTCTCTGGTCACATCTGTTATGTCATCACCTAAATAACTAGTGTTTAGCTTAACTTACTAGAGCACTGATGATGAAACCCTATTTGCAGATGCAAGGAATTTTCAAAATTTCTCAAGTCCAAGGATTGCATGGCTTTGCAACAAAATAATCATTTGCCAAATCCCTCTGCAAGCACACACAGTAAAGACACATTAAATACCACTGAGTGTCTGCTCGTTGAGACCTAAAAAGAAACCATGGTCTTTTTCTTCATTAGAGCCTGACAAAAAAAAAAATTAAGAGTGAGTGAGTTGCTAGGGCCAGCATTGTGGTACAGTTGATGAAGCTTCTTCCTGTGACACCAAAATCTCAAGTGGGTGCCAGTTCAAGTTCTGGCTGCATCCAATTCTGCTACTGTACCTGGAAATGCAATGGAAGACGATCCAAATACTTGGGCCTCTGAATCCATGGGGGAAACCTGGATAGAATTCCTGTTCCTGGCTGTGTCTATGTGTGGGTATGAATGCATGTGTGTGTGTGTCCCTTTCTCTCTGAAATCAATATTTTTTATAAAAAGAGAAAATGAACCACTAAATTATTACTATATCATATCAACTGTGCCTTTGGATGCCGAGTGACCATCTTCCAACATCATCCTCGGGGTTCTTTACTCCACAAGCTGAGACAGAGTTGAAATTGACTCAAAGAAGCACATTACCTGCTCTGATGTACACCTGGTGGACCTGCTGCTGTTGCTTCTTTTTAATTCGAGAATACTGCCGCTTCAATGCATTGATGTCTGTGGTCATGCGTTCCATCATCATACTGTTGAAAGCTGCGTGGTATTCACTGCGACAGGAATTGATTGCACCTGGACTCAGCTCTGCAATGTTATTCGATTTCAGACTTTGCTCCTCATTCGGCTCTAAAGCCACCATAAGAAGAAACCCAAAGACACGGTCAGTGAAAAGGAACAGGATAAAACGGTGATTGATTACATGATAATCCAGTATATCACCCAGCACGACCTATTGCAGCCATCTGGGCTGTGAACCAGTGGATGAAATATTTTTCTGTCTCAGTCTCTTCTCTCCTTGTAACTCTAACTTCCCAATAAAATAAGTAAATCTTAAAAAAAGATTTGAACAGATATCAGATAGAAGAGGACATAGATGTGTTCTTTTGGTTTTTGTTGTTGTTGCTGTTGTCCCAAAGAGAAGAACTACTAGTACAACCGGTAAGTTATCTCTGCAATAAGTCACCGTGATCTAAAGGGAAGAATCCAGCAGAGTGCCTTGTGAAACAAGTTCCTTGTCACTCAAGAAATTTAAGGAGAAGGTATTTTTAACACAGACCTCCATAAGGGTCATTGGTTCACGGAATTACTAAGTTACGCACACACAGAACACAATAATGACACCCTTATTACAAGGAACCAAGACACACTGACCACCTAAATAGAGAACCAACTCTTTACCTTTCATTTGTTTTTGGAACTTCTGTAGTTCAGGGGCAAGGAGCCCACTGAAAGGTCCAAGACACCCCACTGCATTAGCAATAGCATCTTCATCATCTGGGTCATACTCCTCATCACTGTCTCGGGCCTTCCCATGTCGCCTTCACCAACACAAAAGGAAAGAGAAATATTCAAACAGCAGCAGTTTGAAAAAATGAGTACCAGAACCACATGACTTGAATACCATAAATACAACTTATATGCAAGTACTTACGTAACAAAAAGCCTCTCCTTACATCCCTAACAGTTTTTATCCCACCTAATTCCCAGAAATGATCACCACTACCACTTTCACACATTCTTGTTTCTCAAAACATGTTCACATCATCTTCTTCCTCTAAATTTTTTTAGCTTTGATGAACATGTGATGACTGTACACATATCTAAGGGCTCGAGGTGATTATTTTATATCTATCAAGTGTACATTGAACATTTCCATCTTATTACTTTATAGTCAGAAACTTCAATCTGCTTCATTCCAGTTCTTCATAAAATATTTGATTGTGAACTGGTCTCCCCGTTGTAGGATGAAATACCAGAAACTACTCTCTCCAAGTGCATTTTGGTATGCATCCAAACAGTAAAATCATTGCATAAAGAGATATTTGTACTCACGTGTTTACTACAGGACTATTCAAAATAGTCAAGATATAGAATAATTTTGTTCTCTTTCAAAAAACAGAGAGGAAAATCTTCCCACCACTGCCTCATTAGCCAAACGGTTTTAACATCTGTCTGGCCCAGACTGAAGCCAAGAGCCCAGAACTCCATCCAGGTGGGTGACAGGGGCCCAAAGCAACCATTCCCTACTGCTTTCGCAGGGGTAGCATCAGAGAGCTGCATTGGAAGTGGACTGGTCAGGATCCCACTCAGCACTCCTGATGCTGGCAGAGCTAGCAGCAGCTTACATGCAACACACCACCAGCCCAGATTCTCTCCTCCTCTGGTGGAAGAGCAGATGAACTACACTTCCTCTGCGCCTTGCTGCTAGGCTACAAGAAATCATTCTATATCCACACAGAGTTTCTTTTTCCATTATTATAGCCACACTGAATGTACATGTAGCCGATGTTATGCAAACAAGCTATTAACAGTGCTCACTTGAACAGTTTCCAATTACCAACAAGACTGCAATAAATAACCTTGTACAGGTGGTCAGCCCCTCAGGATCAACGGGTTATACGTCTGCTGATTCAGTAACCATAGACTGGAAACATTTTTAATTGTATTTGTATTCAATATTACAGGCTTTTTCCTTGTCATTATTCCCTAAACAATATAACAGACCTTTTCACGACACTTACATTGTATGAGGTACTGTGAGTAGTCTAAAGATGACTTAGAGCATATGGGAGGATATGTGTACGCTCTATGTAAAAACCACAGCACCTATGGATTTGGGTGACTGAGAGAAGTCCTGCAGACAATCCCAACAGTTATTGAAAGATGACTATATGTGCTTTTGCATGTAAATATGTCTGCAGGTCAATTCACAAGCATAGACTTGCTGAATCAAAGGATATAGGTATTAAATTTGTTTTTAATAGAGCTAAATGGTTTACCTCCCATCAGCAAAGTCTAACACCATGTTTCCCTGAACCTTATCAACAGAACACATCACCAAGTTTTGGAACTTCTGCCAATCTGATAGGTTAAAAAAAGAAATCTCAACCTCCAGATCAGAACTGAATGATCTACCATCATTTACTAAAAGTATATCTTTTCATTATTTGATTTGATATGCCAATTGCCCACAAACCAATGAACTGTGTTTGTAATCTGATAGTCTCCTTAGTATATTGAAAATCAGTTCATATGTGCATCTGTGTACCAGCTCTATGATATTTCAATTACTGAGTTTTTCCTCATTTGTTCATTCACTTCCCGAACTCCTGCAACTGCTGCTGGCTGAGGACAAATTTAAGACCAAGAAACTCAATCTAAGTCTCCCACACTGGCAGCAGGAAACCCAATTTGCTAGAACCATCTCCACCTTCTCCAGGGTCTTCATTAGCAGACTATCGTACCATGAGCCAGAGCAGGGACTTGGACAAAGGCAAGCCAAGAGGAACAAAACACCTTAACCAGCATCTTAATCTCCAGCATGAACACATGCTCCTGGTTTTTGACAGTTTCAATATCTGACATCTCTACATAAGTGGTATGGTAGGATTGCTTAAAAAATTCCCTAGTTGGGCCCGGTGGCGTGGCCTAGTGGCTAAAGTCCTCGCCTTGAACGCACCGGGATCCCATTTGGGCACCAGTTCTAATCCCGGCAGCTCCACTTCCCATCCAGCTCCCTGATTGTGGCCTGAGAAAGCAGTCAAGGATGGCCCAAAGCTTTGGGACCCTGCACCCGTGTGGGAGACCCGGAAGAAGTTCCTGGATCCTGGCTTCAGATCGGCATAGCATCGGCCGTTGTGCTCACTTGTGGAGTGAATCATTGGACAGAAGATCTTCCTTTCTGTCTCTCCTCCCCTTTGTATATCTGACTTTCCAATAAATAAATAAATCTTTTTTTAAAAAAATTCCCTACTAGTTTCTTTTCCAAACTTTTTTGGAAAGTATACTTTTAAAAACTTTTATTGGGACAGTGTTGTGATGAGGCACATTAAGCGCCCCCTGAAAATGTCCCATCCTATCAGAGACACCTGATTCAAACCCTAGTTACTCTGCTTCCAAACTCAGCTTTCCGCTGCTGCACACCTTAGAGGCAGCAGGCCATGGCTCAAGCACTTCAGTGCCTTCCACGCAAGTGGGAAATGCAGGTGGAGTACCAGGTTCCTGGCTTAGGCCTGATCCAGCTACCACTGTTTAGGCATTTAGGGAGTAGCCAGAGTACACAAAGATACCTCTCTCATCTTTCTCTCCTTTTCCCTCTTTATTTGCTCTTTCAACTATTTACATACATAAAAGCCTTTGGAAAAGAGACATTCAAATTATAACAACAAATTAAGGTGTTAAGTCCTTCTCCACAGACAACAAAAAGGAAAAACCTTACCCAGAAACTGAGGTGGGCTTGACCGTGGCTGGGAATGGTGTGATGTTGTAGGTGTACTTTTCCCTCAGCTCGGCAAGTTGTGGAAAAGGGAATGGAGCCATAGAATAAACAGTCTGAAAAACAAGAAAGAAATGCATGCCTGAAAGGGTGGCCCTGTCTTGGAAAGACAGTAAAGTTTCATGAAGTGCAGTGGGAAGTGACACAGACTGCTCCTTGCACATCAGGTGGGAGAATCCACCTCAATTTCCACTGAGAAATGAGCATGAGTAACGCTAGTCTGAAAACATGAAATGTAAAATGTGCAAAAACCCACACTTTCGAGCACTTACACAATGTCAAAAGTAGAAAATTCCACACCAATGTAGAGGTCACGGTCAAAAACACAGCAGCACCAAAAATACTGTACAACATTACAGACTACATGGACAACACATACATAAAACAGAAAGGAATTTTATGTTTAAACTGGTGTCTCACCCCTGAGATGTTTCTTTATGTATATACAAATATTCCAAATATGAAATATTTCTGGTCCCAAGCATTAAAAAAAAAAAGGAATACTCAGTCTATACTGACAAACCAAATAGTGATTCTTCAAATCAACCCAGTTGCGGCTGGGCAATCCAACAGGTCAACAATGCTGGGTAAACACAGGGGGCAGCTGACTTCTTTCTGTTGTTTAACTCAAAAATCCACAAGTTCCAGTCACTCTTGCAACAAAATGAAACAAAGAGCCCATAAACAATCTTGATATTTGGTGCTCATTTTTCAAGGCTTCATCTTACAATTACATAGACACTAAATGCCAGTCTTCTGGATAAAATTAAGTGTATGACCTTGTGATCAACTGTTTTCTCCAAAGATAGCACCCTTTCAAATATTTGTGAATAAATTCTACGTGAAAAATTTTAGCTGTTATTCTTAGGGGTTGGAGCAGGGATGAGGGATGGGGTGGAGAGACAAAAAAAAAATGTTAACAGGTGCAAAGCACAAGCTGTTAAAAAGACTATAAACAAAAATGGAGAAAATCATTTGAAATTTACATCAGAATTTCTAAACTATGCCATTCTACCAGCAAGAAAAAAATATCTTGTTGGTTCTCTTATTTCTATTAATAATGTTCCACACATATTTCTTCTATCTTTAATGTTCTTACTCATCAGCAAAAAAAAAAAAAATGTGTATTAATCACACTTTCATGGCTCCAACAATGTCAATCAAATACTCTGATGATGCCTTCTAGGACAACAGCAGGATTTTTTTTATTTCAACAGGACTGCCTTTCTGCCTTTCAGGGTTAGGAGAGGTCTAATATTGTGTGGTGTGGGAAAGGCAGGCTCTGAAAGCAATTAATCCTGCTGCTGTTTCACCCTGTAGTTTGGTAACACTATGTGAGGGTCCTTCACAGTTCTGGCTCTAACCAGCCTGCACACCTCCTGGTAACCCAGGAGGGCTACCTCCAGATTACAGTAAACCACTCACAAATATGGTGGGTTGGATTCATCAGAGATAATCAAGAGTCCTGCTGAGAATAAGATACACTATTTCTCAGGGTCTACGCTCAAAAGCCATCAATTTGAAAAGAACTTAAAATGATCATTGCTAGTAAGAACCGAGTGATGTGAGCTCCAAGTTGGAGAGAGGGAGGATGCAGGCAAATGAGGGTTCTAGTCTATGCTTCTGGGTATGGCATTTAGAAAGGAAAGAAATGGGAAAGGCTCAAAAGAGTCAATTCCTTTATCTCTTTGGCTTGGAAATCGAGATTTTAAATTCAGGCCCCATTTCTCATCTGGAGCCATTCCAAGATTGCTGATAGGTTTATGTTTTACCATAGTCAAAGCAGAGTCATCAGATTACTTTAAAAAATAATAATAAAAAGGTGAATACAGAAAAAAAAACAGTGGCTTGAAATGGCATGCTGCATTCCCTTCCTTAACATTTTGTGATGCCAAGTCTATTTACTGTCTTCACTACCAACATACACTTACGAAAACATTTATATTTAGGCACAGCAGAAAAGGAATTCAATTTCCCTTTTCATTATTGACAAGCCTTACAAGAAACATAAAAGGAGAAGTTGTACAAAATTAGGCTTAGTTCATCTTCACCCACATGCTGCCTTGACAGGAGGCAATGCTACCAGCGTGGAATGTGATCAGTCAACCCACCGCCTGCAGTGCCTCCTCCAGGATTCTCTTAAAAGCAGAGTGAAACAGCGGTTCTTCTCCCTGCTACCTGAGGTTGGAAACCCCTGGAGGACAAAGACAGCATTCAATACACGAGGGGGGGTCTTCAAAAATTTCACAGAAATGTATGTGTTACGAAAAACAATGCTTGGGTCTGGCATGTTAGCTCAATGGTTAAATTCTAGCCTTGCAAGCGCCAGAATCCCATGTGAATGCCAATTCGTGTCCTAACTGCCTCACTTCCCACCCAGCTCCCTGCTTGTGGCCAAGGAAAGCAGAAGATGCCCAAAGGCCTTGGAACCTTGCACCCACATGGGAAACCCAGAAGAAGCTCCTGGCTCCTGGCTCCTGGCTTTGAATTGGCCTAGCTCCAGTTGATGTATCCACTTGGGGAGTGAACCAGTGGCTGAAAAAATCTGTCTTTCTTTCGCTTTGTAAAATCTGATCTGCCTTTCAAACAAGAATAAATTTTTTTAAAAAAATTATGCCCAGATTCCCAAAATTTTTTAGAGAAAAAATTAATCCATGTTTTAACATTTTCATTTATTTTCTCTTTATTTGGAAGACAGAAAAAGAGAGACAAATCTTCCATCCCCTGGTTCATTCCCCAAATGGCCAAAACAGCCATGGTTGAGTACAGCCAAAGCCAGGAGCCCATAACTCAATCTGGCTCTCCTACACGGTGATAAGTGAGTCCTCATTGACTGTCTTCCAGGATGTACATAAGCAGGAAGCTAAGTCAGAGGCCAGAAAACCAGGACTTGACACCATAGGCAACCTACCTATCCCAAGTGACAGCTTAACCACTTTTCTGAATATCTCCCTCCAAACTCAACTTTAAATTGCATTTTCCAATGAACTAACTGTCTGAGGTTCCCTGGTAGCTCTCATTCTTTCTGGTAATGTTTCCAGAGTGAGGAACATCCTATCTATGGGCCAAATAGAACTTATGGAATCTTTTGGTCTGGTCCTGCCAAGGCCAACTGCAGGCAGATTCAAAATTCAGCAATTTGTAACAGGCTAATTTTGACATTTAGTTTCCTCTCTGTAAAGCTAGTTTTAAGACACTATTTAGGGCCCGGCAGCGTGGCCTAGCGGCTAAAGTCCTTGCCTTGAATGCGCCCAGGATCCCATTTGGGCACCGGTTCTAATCCCGGCAGCTCCATTTCCCATCCAGCTCCCTGCTTGTGGCCTGAGAAAGCAGTTGAGGACAGCCCAAAGCCTTGGGACTCTGCACCTGTGTGGGAGACCCAGAAGAAGTTCCTGGATCCTGGCTTTGGATCGGCATAGCATCGGCCATTGCAGTCACTTCAGGAGTGAATCATCAGACAGAAGATCTTCCTCTCTGTCTCTCCTCCTCTCTCTATATCTGCCTTTCCAATAAAAATAAATAAATCTTAAAAAAAAGACACTATTTAAGCATTGTCTAAAGCCCATCCACCTGTGTTAGAATCACCCATAAATCAAATATCTCCATTTTTACTTACTTATTCATTTATTTTCTTGCTTATTTATTTATGTATTCATTCATTCATTCATTTTAAGAGGGAAAGTGAGACAGAGAGATTGCCCTTCTACTGGCACATTGCCCTTATGCACATAATAGCTACAGCTGGGCCAGGCCAGTATCAGGACTAGAACACCGTCCAGGTCTCCCACGTGTGTGGCAAAGGTCCAAGTGCTTGAGTCATTACCTGCTGCTGCCTCCCAGGGTGTACAAGCAGCTGGATTTGCAGGAGGAGCCAGGGCTTGAGTCCATAATTTTCAGTATGGTATGTAGTCATTTCAAAAAACGTTGAAATACTAAGCCAAATGCTTACCCTGAATATATGCATTTTAACACAGTCCTGAGATGCTTCACATACAATCATATTTGAAAATCCCTGCTTTAAAATCTAATATCCTACAATTCTGTGTATTCATTAAACAATTTGTTCTTGGTACTATGCCAGGTGTCATGAAGTGTAACCTATTGTTAAGGCATTCACTACCTCCTCAGGAAAAAAACAGATTAATATACTTGAAAACATTCTATACGATATCAAATAACTACTGGCATTAAATCAATTGTTGGAAATCTTTAGTACCAAAAGAGTGTTGAGGAGGCAGCAACAGTGATAGCTTTCGAAGGCTGGGCAAGGGTAGGAAAGAGGGGATTGAACAGTGCCCAAGTGGGCCAACAGGATTTTTCACAGATGGTGTACCTGGGGGAACCATGGCCCACAGAGGGCCTGGGCAGCACTAGAGCTGGCACCAGTGCAATGACTGCTGTTTGTGAAGAGGCATGTCTACAGGTAGTGTTACAGTCTGAATAGGATTTGGCACCCCCCAACTTACACAAGTGTTTAAGACACAAAGTCTTACGTTAACACTTAATGATTTAACACCAACAACTGACAGAACAGAAGCTTGAATCAATTATGTCTAAAGGTGGGGTCTCTGGGAAAAAGACTGGATTGCATTAGGTTGCTAATTGGCTGAACCACAAGGAAAGGCCAAGGAGGGTAGAGGAGTGTGTGCTCCCTGTGCTTTTCTGCTTCCTGGCTCACCCCCTGCACACCGTCCACCAGACATCACCAGACTAATGGGGATGCCCAGTCGTAGACTGCAAATCTCCAGAACTGTAAGCCAGAAAAAAAATCAACCTTCTGCCTTCCCAAGTGGCACCACTCAGGTATTTTAAGGTAATGAACAGCTGATTAACACAGATGGAGAACAGATAGCCGAAGCACATCCCCAATGTAATCTGCCTCTAATCAAACCCATTCTCCTCCTGCCTCATACTTGCCCTTTCTCCTAAACCAAAAACTTGTCAGCTGTTCTTGTCTGCCCCATTTCTTTCCTCATACCTGTATTCATTTCCCATGGCCAAGCCACACTGACTTCAGCTCTAAGTATTTTTCTGTTCAGTTCTGTCTCTGCCCTTCACTGCCTCCTCCAAGACCTCCCACTGTAAGACCTGACCCTTCTTTCTTCGAAGGGCTGTCCAGGTAGTTAGCATAAAACACAATCAACCAACTTCCACCCTGTTCTTAAAATCACATTCACAGCTCTTCTTGCCTTTCCAAAGGTACATATACAGAATTCCTAGGATGACAATAAGCATCCTTTCACAACTGCCAACCTAAGAGAGTCTGGGCTCTCTGCCATGGGTTGTGGTCTCCCATGCCCCAGTCCCTGACTGGTAAATGCCTTGTGGTTTCTCTCACACACCACACAGTATTTTATCACTATGACTTTGCTCACACCTCTCCCCCAACCACGCACTACCCCTCTGCTCTCCACCACTGCCTCCCACACACACATCCTTACATGTTTATACACCTAGGTATATATACACACATGTAACATACACATACAGCCTAGCCAATGCCAGCTCATCTTCAAAGGTAAAACTAGACATTCATTCTCTCAAGAAAACTTTCCTTGGGCCCAGCGCGGTGGTGCAGTGGTTAAGGTCCTCGCCTAGCACGCCCGGGATCCCATATGGGCGCCGGATCTATCCCGGCAGCCCTGCTTCCCTTCCAGCTCCCTGCCTGTGGCCCGGGAAGGCAGTTGAGGACGGCCCAAGGCTTTGGGACACTGCGCCCGCGTGGGAGACCCAGAAGAGGCTCCTGGCTTGGGATCGGCATAGCACTGGCCATTGCGCTCACTTGGGAAGTGAATCATCGGACGGAAGATCTTCCTCTCTGTCTTTCCTCTCTGTATATCTGCCTTTCCAATAAAAAAAAAATAACAAAAATAAATCTAAAAAAAAAAAAGAAAAAAGAAAACTTTCCTTGACTTCCTCTCCCTTATCTCTTCCATCCCAATCCTTGACTCCAGAACTGCCTTAGGTTGTCTTTTTCACTCAGTCCCTAGCCCCTGTGAACACCTCTCTAGGTGCACTTTCCCACAGACAAGGAGGAGACTACATCTGCATTGTAAGAGACTATAAGCTCCCTCAGAATAGACCCATGTTCTATTTTCTTTTGCATCCTTAGTACTTTCCATGGTGCCAGACATCTAGAGATGCTCAGTAAAATCTTGTAGAAGCTAATTCAAACCTAGTAGATGAGGATGAAACAGTTTATTTACTGGAGGTAGCATGAAGGAAATAGAAGGCTTCAGTGCAGAACAATGAAATGATGAAATGAGGACAACTATTCTAGCAGCGAAATGCTGACTGCATCAGAGCAGAATGAAACTCAACACAAATGTCAAAACTGAAATGAAGAAAAAGGAGAAAGAAATTACAAAGGGAAGAAGCTCCAGGGACAATCTTGGGCATCACCCACAGCTGTTCAGTGGTAGAAGGAACAATAGAAATAGTAAAATCACTGGAAGCGAATGAAGACAAATTATACTGCAGAACCTAGTAAGGGCGAGCATTGATGAATGATGCATCTTTCCCAAACTGTCAAGCTTGATGACTTCTTAAACATGATATTGGGAGACTACTTTGGCCTGCCAAAAAAATAGCCAAGCCCTTCAAGTATTTCATAACAAAGTTTATAGCTTATATGTAACATCCTGAGATGAAAATGTCAACAAAATAAAGTCATTGATTCAGTTCCTCTTTTATTTTGAATAATTCCATTCCCCAAAATAATTATTTCACTCCACTTGTCCTCCTTCAAAAAGGTGAGAAATCTGATTCAGAATAAGGGCCTAGTGAGCGCAATTTACTTTTACTTTTTTTTTCCATTTATTTTTATATCACACCCACTAATGTTTCAGCTACATGGTTTGAATAAAAGCCACAACCAATGCAAGTTAGGCAATTCTTCCTTTCTCTTTTGATATAGATTCTTATCAAATCATATACAGGCTGTTGGTCCCTTGAACAACAACACCTGAAGAGTGGCCAATGGCACTTCTTAAGAAAAAAAAACTGGCTTTTGCTATGGCCATGGGGTTCCCTGAGGCACGGCAAGCCCTCTTTGTCCACTCACCTGCATCAGTTCATGGCTCTGCAGAAGATCATTCTCCAGCATCTCCTGGGTAAGACGCCCCATGGTGCTATAGAACTCGTCTGCTGTTTCACAGCATTCTATCTGCCTGCAGGAAGACAGGACAAACAAAAGGCTTATCTGAGAGTATGTGTGCTGCACAACAGGTGGGTGGTGTATACGCAGAGGATACACTGTCTCTTGCCATCAAATTAATATGATAAAAAAATCAATAAAATAAAAAACAAAAATCCTGGGCTAAACTCATACTGCTGTGTGCAGTGAAAAGATAAAAATTCCAAACAGAACTAATATAGAGGCACTTGCTATAGAATGACTTGCATCTTGTGGCTAGCATTGTAGTACAGCTTGTTAAGCTGCCACCTGCAATGCTGGCAACCCATATGAGTGTTTATTCAAGCCTTGCTTGTTCTATTTCCCATCCCGCTCTCTGGTAATGTATTCGGGAATGCAGAAGACACGCCATGTATGTGGGCCCCTGATATCCACACGGGAAACCAGAATGGAACTAATTCCAGGCTCCTGGCTTGAGTCCAGGCTAGCCCTGGCCATCCCAGCCATTTGGAGAATAAAGTAGTGTATGGAAGAGCTGTCCCTCCCTCCTTCCCTCTCCAACACTTTCAAACAATGACATTAAAAAAAAAAGCCACATCTTTCCCATACAGCTCCATCAGTTACACAGCCACACAGTTACACAGGGAATCTGTCAGTGTTAATCTACAACTAGTTCGTATTAATGGGCAGAAACCAAAGTACAGTAGAAGGGAAAGAATAGCAAGAACTGCAACTCATATTTCATCCTTCTACAGGATGCTTCATAAGCAAAACGTCCTGAATTCTCAGGGCCCTACTCCTTGGTGTAGATTTCATTCTGTTTCTTGTATACAGTTTAGCATGTAAACAATCTTTCTCCTGTACTTTCTGTGGCAGGTTGGTCTTTCTTCTGCAGAAGGGATGGGACGGAGAATATCCATAGCAAACAGCACCAGGTATTTCCATTTCACCTATCATGAAGTTCTTCCTATTGCAGGATTACTCTGTTTGCCCAAAGCCAGAGAACATCTGCTTTTACATACACTGCTGCATAGAGTCAACCAACAAAAACTGAGGTGAAGAAACCCCAAGCTATGGGGTGCATTCAAACCCCATGGCAACATCAAATAAACAAATAAATGAAATAATTATTAAGGAATTATTACAAAGATACAAAATAGCATGTGGGCAATGAAAACTGGCTAAGTTGATGCTGGAGTGGGTTTGCAGCAGGGGGAGAGACAGTGAGGTGAGGAAGAAAAAACAATGTTTGAGATGAAATTTGGAAATATGTTCTTTAAGCTGGTAAGGAACAAAAAGCATCCCAAAGACACAGATCTTTGTGTTTTGTTTGCAAAACTGTTAAAAACACTAAAAGTCTCCCAGGAACAAGTTGTCACAAATAAAGAGGTAATGCAAAGGCTTTCTAAACAAAACATTATCCATAATTTATTAGCTTCCTAACATATCACTCATAGCTCTAATACAGAAATATTTAACCCTCTCTGCTTCTTTTTTTGTAAGATGTATTCATTTTTATTTTGACAAGCAGATTTTAAAAACAGAGAAGGAGAGAGGTCTTCCATCCACTGGTTCACCTCCCCAAATTGTAGCAATAGCCAGAGCTGAACTGATTCAAAGCCAGGAACCAGGAGCTTCTTCCAGGTCTCCCACATGGATGCAAGGGACCAAGACCTTGAACCTTCCTCCACTGCTTTCCCAGGCTAGAAGCAGGGAGCTGGGTCACATGTGGAGTAGCCAAGACACAAACCAACACCTAAATAGGATGCTGGCACCCTAAGTACAGGTTTAGTGTTCTACACCACTGAGCTAGGCCCTCTCTCTAGGGGAATGAACACACCTACAGGTTCATTCCACAAATGCCCCTGACAGCCAGGCTACACCAGGGCTGAAGCCAGGAGCCTAGAACTGAATCCAGGTCTCCCTCATGGGTGACAGAGACAAAATCACTTGAGCAATCACTGCTTCCTTCGCATTAACAGGAAGATGGAGTCAGGGTCAAAGATTAGTATAAAAACCCAGACACTCCAGTGCAGAACTCAGGCATCTCAATGGGGTTTTAACCATGAGACCAAAAGCCTACCCCACTTCTTTCTTACAGTACCCAAAAGATAAAACTTTAATGTAACATTGTATTACAGATGAATGAGAAAGCCTATCTTTTTCACCTCTGCTACTGTTAAAGATGTAAAAAAAAAATATGTGGCAATGTTTTGGCATAAAAGATTTCAATACAGAATTAAGTTGTGGCAAAGTTTCTTATGATCTACTGACTGTGTCCCTAATACCATGCTGGATATCTTAAACAAGTTACCTCATTAATTTTATCACACACCAAAAAAGCAGAACAAAACAAATAACAAAGACTCAAGTATAATCCAAATGGAGATACTAATTATCTCTAGCTCTTCCCCTTTCTCTTCCACATAAGTTCTTCTCCATCATCCCAACAAATGTCCTGAGAGATACAATGAACCAGCCAGGACACAAGCAAGATCTTTAGGGAGGGAGGGTTTAAAGTAGGGGAAGAGAACCCACCAACCTAAGGAAGTCACATCCACACACTGCACCTGTTCTTAAAGTCAAGGATGCACCAGCTGAGACCCCAAAAGGCTAAAGCAACTGAACAAAGATCACAACTTTCTCTCCTACTCCTCTGTAAATTTCACAGCCTTGCAAGTATAGTGCAAAAGTGGTCACCACCACAGAACAGAACAAGGCACAGAGAGCAGGGAAATCACTTACTCTCCCAATTTTGCCCAGATAGCCAGTGCCACCCTTAGGATGATTTCTGATCCTTCAAAGAACACTGAGTCCCAAATCTTTAACACTGTGTGATTAGGGAGGCATGTGGCGAACAGAGTCAGAAACCACTGCATGGTGAAGACGTTCGTAAGTGGCGGCTCGTATCCACCTGAAACAAAGCACACGTGTGAATCCTCAGAATGATGATCTGCTCTGTAAGTAACCCCTTCCATCCAAAGGGGCTACGCTTCCTGACCGATTTCTTCATCTAAGTGCTGGTGCTTTCTGCTTCTGGAAGAACACAAATGCACTGAATAACAATCTCAGTGACATGCATTTCACAGATTCTTTATGGCTCTCTAGAAATCTTAAACTTATTTTGGATTTACCTACTGTAGAATGTTGAAAATTGAAGAGAAAGTTTGCTTCACCAAAGACAGGATTAAGACAAAGTATTAGTGTCTCAAAAGCAAATACCAACCATGTGTGAATCATAAAAGTTTTCATTAAAATAAGGAGTAGCAGTGACTTGAGATACTGAAATCCTGTATCAAAGCACATGGATTCGAGTCACGGCTCACGTCCAATTCAAGAATTTTGTTAACACACACGCTGGGAGGTAGCAGTGATGTTTCTTGTACTTGGGTCCTTGGTACCCATATGGCAGACCTGGATTCCAGGCTTCTGGCTTCACCATGGCTCAACCATGGTTGGCAAAGCATTTGACAAATGAACATGCAGATGGAAGATCTATGGGATGTGTGTATCCCTTTCAAGCAAATTAATTTTTTAAACTAGAAACGTGTAAAAGAAAAACAAAAACTACTAGATTTTCTGAAAATCTTATAAAACCCATTTTACTCAAATACTACTGAAAAGAATATAACTGATCATTATAAATTACCTATTGTTAAATTATACTTAAGCAACAGGCCACAATGGAATTAAAGCAGGAATCACTAATAGACAGATGGAAAACCCTGGAATATTTATAGATTACGAACAACAATTAAGTTTAAAAACGCTTTTAACTAAATCTGCTTAAAGAGCTGGGACTTGACACATTTTGAAATTTCTGATATTTCTAACAAGATAGCACTCACTAACAACATAGCTAAGTTTTAATGAAATTTTTAAATTAGGTAATTGGACTGATCCTCCCTCCAAATTACAGTCAGGGAGACAAATCACCCAAATTTCTTTGCTCAGAGGTTAGATTCTGAGGTTGTTCTCACAGCCAAGCACAAGCTGCTTAAGGAAAACCACCTAGCCCAATGAAGTGTGGCCAGCATGGAACAAGCAAGATTGGTCTTCTTGGAAGAAAGGTCATGAAATCCATTCAGGAGCACTGTTTCCGTGCACACCAGATCAAACAAAAAGATCCTTCAAATGACCAAGAAGGAAATGCTTAGAGACACCTACGTGCAGACTAAATCTTCAAAATGTTTTATACTATGTTTGCAGATTTAACAGTGTGAGGTCAGACTTGGCTGGGAATGCATTTTCTACAAAGGATCTAGTAATCATTTACAGGGAACATAGGAATATTTTAAATTATTTCCCTAATTTATCTGAGAGGGAACAACAGACGAGAAAGCTGCACTTGCTGGTTCACCTCTCAAATGTCCATGGTTGACGGAGATGCTCACTTGGGTGTTGGCTCATCTAGTCATAAGAGGGAAAGCAAAAGCAAACAATGACTCTCGTGCCATGTGAGTGAACCATGACTTTTCAGACTTGGGAAGGGAGCCAGCCAGCTACAGATAGCCTTAACAAGAATCATCTGAATGGTGGGCAGTTGCGTGCATATTGTGTATGTATTACTAGACAGCTATGGTGGCTTAGCTGTCTAGTAAGAGAGTGTCCTATGCAATACATAGAAGACAACATGTCATTTCAACAGTTAATCTGGTAACCTGTGAAAGGTTTAGACTACTGGTTCCATATATGACCCTACATTTTCGCTTTTTGGTTTGGTCTTCTAGAAATCTGAGCATGGAGCTGCACAACATTCTTACCAATAAATACCTGAAAACCTGTATTTAAAGTTTAGGCTCATCCATATGGTGAATGGGAAGGGTGAGACATTTTCAAAGGAGGAATAGCACTGAACCATCACTTACCTCCACTTTCTTTGTTCGCAGTTTTCTGCAGCATATCCAAATGCTGTGACAACTCCGGGAGCTTCAATCTCAAGAGGTCTCTGAAGACGGCCATATCCACAGACAAAGCCTGGAGATTATTGACAAAGTAGCTTTCAGGAAGCACTTTATCAATAAGGTAAATCATGATCTGAAGAAAAAAAAAAACAAAGAAAAAGACAGCTTTGTGTAAACCATGATCCCAACATATCCTAAATAGAAAGAACATATTCAAATAGAGAGAACACAGTCAGCCAAAGCTCATCCTTTACACGTGCTGAAACCAAATGTTTTGGATTTTAAGGTTCATCTACACCCCAAGTGCAGAATAAGCAGCAGCATCATGTAACTCACTCAGACCCACAGTCTGCTGCTCTCTGGAATTCAGACGACCTGAGCCCACCTCATGCGGCTCTGGGTGCAAAGCATTCAGCAGCCGGCAAGTCTCCATGCTCCCTCCTTGAGATCAGCAGTTTGACCATCTCAGCACAGAAACCAAAAGCTAACCCCCACACACAACAGCCGAGGCAGGCCTCCAAATCACTTCCATCAACATGGGTAAACAGAACAACTGGTACTAGCCTTTCACTCACCTTTCCTTTCTTGGGAAAATGCAACTATGTTTTGTTTGAACAAATGGCCCTTTTTCAATACTTATGTTTCTTTCATATGATTGTCACATAAGACTTTCAAATTGCTATTTTAATTTTATTCTTCTATTTATGTTACCTTTTCTCAAATGTCAAGAACCACAAAAATGACCCAGGAAAATACAAACAACCTTCTGGATGTCAATCCCTGTTCGTTGCTCTGTGAACATGCATGCTACATCTATAACCAGCTCTGGAAAGAATTAGCTCACTCCACAGAGCACCAGAAAAACAAAATTAAGGAACAAATCATATCTATCTGGATATGCTGAAAAAACAACAGCCTACACCTCTCCCTGCATCCTGTAGAGGTGTCAGTGTCCCACTGCTTCCACCTGCTGCTGATGGCCTAGGAAAGCAGTGCAGATGGCCCAAGTCCTTGGGACCCTACACCCACATGGGAGAACCAGAAGCAGCTGCTGCCTTTGGATCAGTTCTGGCTGTTCCAGCCATTTGCAGAGTGATCCAATGGATAGCAGACCTCTCTCTGTCTCTCCTCTCTGAATAACTCTGCCTTTCCACTATAAATAAATAAATACGTCTTTTTTTAAAAAATCATTGTCTCCTGTTTTTGATTCTTAGGATACTTTAAAGTTCTATTTGAAAAAAAGTCTCCCAGTCTTGTTGAGGAACCATTCATGGGCAAGTCCAAGGAGCCTTACTTAATCTTCTGTTGTTAAGATGGAATTTTCCAGGGAGGTCCAGCCACTGCACTTCTGGTGTTGCAGATGCCCACAACTCTTATGAGAGCATGTTACTCCAGTGGCTGCCTCTGGCTTCCTGCTAATTCAGATCCTAAGGAACAAGGGATGCCTCCAGTAACTGGCCCATGTCACCTCCCTGGGGGACAAGATTGCATTCCTGGCTATGGCTCCCAACTTTGGCATCAGGCCAGTCCTAGCCATCGTGGAAGTTAATGAGTGGATGGGAGCTTTGAAAGCACAAACTCAGCAACAGGAAAAGAAACATGGCAAGTTCTTCAAAAACTTCTTGGAAAATGTGTGCTATGAAAAAGACTACACTTGGACACTATGCACTAACATTAATTTATCTTTTAACTCCACTGGTCCACAAACTTTTGGGGGAATTTTTATTTAGTCTGTGTGGAGGGAGGGGTGTGGCAGAGCAGGGGTTGGGGAGGTAGCAGGGGTGGGGTGCCCTGATGAAGACCTACCACTCCACGGTCAAGACAAGAGGGATTTTCAGGAACATTAAGACAAATTTAAGAAAACAATCTGTCATTTATCGTACTCTGCATCTAAAAACAAGTTATACAGTACCCAAAAGTCAATGTCTTTATTAAGAACTTACAATTTCTCAAAATTACATTTAAAAAAAAAAACACAAAAAGTTATCCTTGTATTTTTTGTGACACAACGAAATTTTGTCTGTTGTCATCTCAAAATCCGATGTCAGCTCACTCGTTCCACCCACTCACGAATTTCAAAGGTCAAATATTATTCCTTTTTTTAAAAGACAAAAAGATTTACATTTTAATGTTAGTTGCTAAGAATGTTAGTTGCTAAAAAAAAAAAAAGGCAGTAAGTGCTGTGAAGTAATGAAAATGGCTCACTTACCCCTAAAAGTTATATATGAACTAGTAATTATGACTTACAGAGACCAAAAGAGCTGAAAAAACACTGGGACCCATATTTTACTTAGCTTAAGAACAGTTTCATTATGAACCTGACCTTCTTCTACATATTAAACGCCTAACCACAAGATCTACACTTTCTCAAATGAGGATGATGTCATCTCATTGCATAGGGTTCATTTTCTTGGAGCAGAAATAAAAATAACCTCAGCTTTACCTAATATCTCCTTAAGAGAAGTTTTCGTTTCCTAAATTGCTGTGCTCTTTCACAATTTGATTGACATGTACATTTTCTTCTCCAAACTTCCCTAACCCACCCCTTAATCTGAACCACTTATTCCAACTATTCAATAGAACATGTTCTATTTTATAGTCAGGCAAGTCACAGCTGAGGGGCAGTGGGGGGAGTGGTAACTAGGGCTGGTGGATTGAATAAACCAAAGTGTTTAACAAAGTCATGTATTTGTCACTCCCCCTTATTTGATGAGCAAGGAACTTAAAAATAGTTTCCTCAAACACATGAATGAAAAAAGTGAAAAGGTAATTGCAGATTTAGATCATGTCAGGCTGGTTATTAACTAGGTCCACAACAGAGAGCATAATGCCAAGAGGAGCACCTGTTTATTCTTCCAGGCCATATTAGTCAGTGATTGAGAACAGCACTATTCAGTCACAGAGTTGGGCAAGGAAAGGTCTTGAACATAAAGGCTTAATATGCACCTCATCTATCATAAGCACTGCAATCAACAACAGTTTAAAGCCTCAGATATGAATTGGGAACCTCACAGTGTGCTCAGTAAATAGAGCAAGGGCCACCCTCCTCGTTTACAAGCTTCCAAGCTTCTATTTCTGGTGACTTACTGAGTTACATTCAGACAACTAAGCTTAAATAGGTATCAACCCACCTCAAAGTGTGAGAATTTTTAACAGGGATCCAAGCCATCCAAGGGTAAAACATTATAACTCATTTCCAACACTTTTTTCCATGCAAACACCTTCCACATACACTCTCAGCCTTCTTCCTCTACACTTTGTATCAAAGATATGGCCAATCAGACAATGCAACCAGAATTAAGTTCAACTGCTATAGTGAATGATTTCTCACAAGACCCCTGGGACTCCCACCCCATGGTAGTCACATCTCTGTGTAATCCTTTCCTCTTGAAAAGGAACCAGACTTGATGGCTGATGTCAAACAACAAGACACAAATCTGTAACTTACATGCTTTGCCTTGGTTGGTCTCTTCTACTCTCACTCTCTCAGGGATGGAAGCCACCAGGCCGTGATGGAAGAGCCCACACATCAAGTCATCAAAGAGGCCTGAGCCCAGTGCAATGGCTCAACTGGGGAAACCTCCACCTCCAATCACCTGGATCCCATATGGGCACTGGTTTGTGTCTCGGTTGTTTGACTTCCTATCCAGCTCTCTGCTTGTGGCCTGAGAAAGCAGCAGAGGGTGGCCCAAAGCCTTGGAACCCTGCACCCACAAGGAAGACCCAAAAGTTCCTGGTTCCTGGCTTCAGATCAGCTCAGTTCCAACCATTTTAGGAAATGAAACATGGAAGATCTTTCTCTCTGCCTTTCCAATAAAAATACATAATTTTTTTAAAAAAAGAAGACCTCCAGGAAACAGCACTCCAAAAGGAGCAGCCACTTCATTCCAACAACCTGTGAGGAATTCAATCTTGTCATTAGTCAACAGTCAGAAAAACAATCCCGACAACAAAGCCTCCCTTGTCTGAAGTACAACCTTCAGATGAGACCACACCCCAGCCAACAACTCCAAGGCTGCAGTGATTGGACCTAGAGTCAGCAGACTCAAACACTGTGAGAATACACAGGTTTGCTCTTTTGAGCAGCAAATTTGCTACAGAGCAATGAATAATTAATGCAACTAACATCTAACTTAAAATATGTCTTGTCTTAGAATAAAAACATATCTCCTCCCAGTTGGCAGCTCCATGAGTCTGTCACTTGCTTTGACCGTAACTTGGGAGAAATACTATCACGGGTAGCTACAAAGGTGTAACAGACATGGTGGAATGGGCTGGGGCACCCAGGAGCAGAAAAGGGTCTCTGACTTCCAGAAGAACTTCTGTTACCTTGGCAACGGCCTGATACTCACTTTCAGTGCGTCGCCTTCATTGCCTTCCATGACCTCCAGAATTAACGCAGCCAGGATGTTAAAGCCTTGGCAGTACCCAACATTTTTGTTCCACCGGGCATAGGCTAGCAGCACTCGCTTCAACACAACCCTGTCCTGCTCTGCCTCCTGGCCACAGTAAGAGCTACAGCCTGTACGATGAAGATCCTGCAGTGGAAAAAAACAAAACTTACACACAGGATTTCAAATACTCTCTCCCAAAAAAAATAGTGTTAGATATTTCTCTGCCTCACCACGAAATAGAGCAAAATTATCCACATGCACTAAGTGTTTAAACGATGTTTTCTTATATTCTTAGAATTATATCCAGAAAATTTGTGAAATCTAATCTCTTTGTATTAATAGGTTTTTAAAGTATTTCAGTAAAAAGTTTTTCATTAATTTTAACCTTTTCTTTCAGTTTTCTTTTTCCTAATGTTTTCAAAATATGCTTTCTTAAAGAGATGGTCAAGGAGATTCTCGGGTAAGTTTTCCATGAAAACAGTTCCAGGATGCATGATGTGGTTTAAGCAGCATGTTCACTCATGCAGCTCCCATGGTTGAACTGTGGTGGCTCTATAGGAAATGACAGATACAGACACACAGATGCAGACAGTTAAGGGCCCTTCCCATTTCTGCCAAGAGCTGCTCCGCGCCACCTTGGGACCCTGCGAGTGAGAAAGGCATCAACCACAGGCTGACTCCGTAGAGCCCACTGGATCTTCAATAGTGTGCCTCCAGATCCATGAGCCAAAACAAACCTCAATTCATTAAAAGTCATGCTGCCTCAAGAATTTCATTACATTATTACTAAGGTGATTCAATTACAAAAAAAAAAAAAAACAATTTGGAATTGCTTGAATGTTTCAATCAAAGTCCTTTCAACACATGGATAAGAATCTAACATTATTCCCTTCTCTAAAACACAACTTAGCCAGCAGAACCTTAAATAATAAAACCAAAATACCAAAAACAAAATACAATTTGTACTTCTCACATAAAAATCATTTGTCTAAGACAAAAACAAAACCTATTCAAATTGTTTTACAAATTAGTGTGAGAAGGACAAAAGTAAGGGCAGACTTTCACCAAACTGAAAGGATGCCACTCAGGAGATGCTTGGATCCCCCAGCAGAGCACCAGAGTTCAAGTCTTGGTTCTCCTTCCAGTTCCAGCTTCCTATTAATGAATACACCGAGAGGCCATAGGGGATGGTGCAAGCACCTGCCAAGCCAGCAGGAGACTCAGCTGGAGTCTCAGGCTCTTACTTCAGCTTGAGCCACCTCCATGTACTGCTGCTACTGCAGGAGTCACCCAGAGAATGGGAGCTCTCCCTACACAGCTATCTCTCCATCTGCCTTTCAAATAAAGAATGACAAAAATCTTTGCTGTATCTTCATATACAATCAAGGTAATAGCTACAACTTAATTACAGAGGAGACACTATGGTCTTCATGAGCTAGAGCCATTTCACTGACAAAGCACTCACTACAATTAGAAAATTACTTTAACATGATTGCTATAAAAATGTATATTGCCTCAATTTGCAAGTCAAACAAAACGTTTCACATACGAAATACTTCATCTCTGTGAAACATCCCACAATTCCCCATGAATAGCTGAAACATGGACAGTGCAAAAGCTTTTTAGCGTTCAACATAAATGCTCAAAATTCAGCAGCTGTCCGAAACAAAAGTTAGATGAGAAAGTGGCTCATTTTATTTAGCACTCTCACCTTTAAAAAGTCTTCAAACGTGCCCTTTTCAATAAAATCGCCATTTTGTGATGGCCAAAATTTGGATGAAACAACTTTACTTTTAAAATTCCGTCTGGTATGGGTACAGCATGGTAACTTAGTGGCTAAAGTCCTCTGGGATCCCATATGGGTGCCAGTTCTAATTCTGGCAGCACTACTGCCCTTCCAGCTCCCTGCTTGTGGCCTGGGAAAGCAATCGAGGATGGTCCAAAGCCTTGGGACCTTGCACCCACATGAGACCCAGAAGAGGCTCCTGGCTCAGCTCCAGCCATTGCGGCCACTTGGAGAGTGAATCAATGGACAGAAGACCTTCCTCTGTCTCTCCTCCTCACTGTATATCTGACTTTCCAACAAAAATAAAATAAATCTTTTTTAATTCCATCTGGTAAAACTGCTGGATGTATCTTGGCAATAGGATGCTGGACTGTCTGCTATTGTCTGTACCTGCAATGTCAAGATACACTTCAATAGCAGAATGATGGATTTATGACTACTTATGAAGATCTATACCATTGTAATAATATAGGGGAAATAAGTTGAGGAGAGGGAATCTGAGAAAGGAGTAAGGGAAATCCCAAAGCCTATGGAAATGTATCATAAAATTAAAAATAAAATAGAAGGGAAATAAAATAAAATTCCATTTGGGAATGGGTGTTTCACCTAGCCATTGAGATTTCTTCATTCCACACAGGAGTTCTGAGGTCAATTCCCAGCTCTAACTTGTCACCAACACAGACCCTGGGAGGCAGTATCAAAAGCTCATTCACATGGACCTGGACCCAGGCCAGCCTCGGCCACTGCAGGCACCTTGGCAGTACCCATGCTCACCTGCACACTTCTTGCTCGGGTGTCTCTCTCTCTCCCCACCCCCCACCCTCATTTTCCTTTTTCTGCATCTCAAATAAAACTAGCTTAGCACTACACTTCAATGTATTTATATAAAACCATGTTCTAGAGCTGTACATAAGAAGCCAATACTGGGATTTAGTGGAATTAGCATCCCCTTTAGCACTAGGATCTAAACAACTGTGATATTCCAGGCAGGTGAACCACAGCTGCCTCCACAGCTGGATTGATCCATTTGGCTTACAGCAGATTCATCAGTCAACTTAAATGCCATTAAAAATGGATAGTTAAGAAATGATCAAAGACTCTAATAAGAGTCAAATGATTCTAGTACAAAGTATAGTTAACTTTGACTGTCTTGGTGACTTTTATGTCAAAATCCAGCTGGCAGCATCGACCCAACCAAAGGAGAAAAGAGGAATCTCCTATCATATGAAGAAGATAAACTGAATATGAGGGGAAACTCACTCACATTTTCAACTTGTTGGCAACATTTAAGATGAAGAGGAATTCATAGTCAAGGTTTCCCAAAAAAAAAACCCCATTAATAGGGCTGGCATAGTAGTCACAGTGGGTTAAGAGCTGTAATGCCAACAATTCATATGAATAACACAGACATTGCATAATGCCAGTTCAACTTATCCACTTTCAATTCAAGTCCTTGATAATGTGCCTAGAAAAGCAGTAAAAGATGGCCCAGTGCTTGAGTCCCAGCCATCACCAAGCTCCTAGGGTCTACCCTAGCCCTTGCCACTGCAGCCATTTAAGGAATAAACCAGTGGATGAAAAAATTCATTCTCTCTCTCTCTTTCTCTGTGTGTGTATGTGTGTGTGTGTGTGTGTGTGTGTGTGTGTGTGTGTGTGTGTGTGTATGTTGCATGTCTGTCTCTCCCTTCTCTCTCTGTAACTCTATCTTACACATAAATAAAATAAATCTTTTTTAAAAGCTGTCAACCAATAACTACAGCAAAAACACACACACAAAAAGTTAACATTCATACCATAATGTAGAAATCACTTGATCCTCTGCTCAGGAAACACACAGCTCTTAGCCTGGTCCTTCCATGTTAGGAACTTGGGCTAAGTTTAGGGACATTACCTTGACTATCTGAATTCCCATCGAGTCATCGTCAGGATTACTCCTCTCATTGAAAGTGAAGCGCATGGTTTTGTCCCAATCAATGGATATACTGTGCAAATATTGATCTGCCAAGGTCAGCCAAACCTAAAATATCACAGAAAGAAAAAATCTTAAAGTAGAACCCATAATTCACTTTTATTATAAAATATTGTATCCAACATTAAAATGAGAATAGCTGTTTGACCATATATATCTCATACATAGAATCTACAAATTTGTGCTTTACTAAACTGCACCACTCAGGGTCTTTTACTTATTCTTAAAATATGCATTTGCTAATTATTGCTACTATGTACCAAGCAACAATCTAGGCATTATGAATACATTATGAAACACACCAACAGGATTTTCAAATTTTACCCAAGTTCATTGAATTAACTATGTAATTTCACAAGTGCATTTTACTTAACTCTGAACTGCTCTCCTTGTTTGGTCAAGAGCCACCAGTGACTCAAAGCACAGCTCCTTTTCCGTCATGGAGCCAGCCTTCGAGTCGAGCCTTTCTTACACACTCTTACAGAGCTAACAGATGGGTTCCCATAATGAATAAGTTCTTAAAAAAGAGTCACTGGATACTTTTATTCATTTGATAATCTTAATCAGAAGCATTTAAGTATGCCATTCTAATACATGCCTTGAGCAATTCTCCAGGTTAAATTGCCAAAAGAATTAAGACTGGTTATACAAATTAATATGTTAACAATGTTTTTCAGGCTTTGGTATTTGAATATAATGTAGCAGAAACAACATGGATTAATATCTCCTGACAGACTTCTCTCCTAGGCATCAGAATCATCTCTTTAAATATTTTGATATCATCAAAGTAGACACTTAACAAGCACATCAATCTAATCAGATCCAAACCTAATCACCTAATCCACCACCACCCCAACTAGATACACATAGGAACATGCAAACATATGCACTTGCTCTGCCCACGTGAGCAAGCAGTAACTCTACCCTTCTTGCTACCCAGGCCAACATCTTGAAGTCATTCTTGGCACCCCTCTTGTACTTTGTATTCAATCCGATGGAACATCATATCAGTTAAGCCTTGAAAACATATCTAGAATCTGACCGCTTCCCTCTATTTCCACTCTCGTAATCTTGACCCATATCTTGCCTGAGTTATTCCTAGTCTACTACTGGTCTATCTGTTTCTGCATTGTCTCACATTAAGTCAGTGGCCAGAGCAGTCTGCAGGAAATGTAAGTCAGATCATGTCACTCCCAGCTCAAACTGCCCAATGCCTCCCACCAAGTCCCATTACAGTCCACAAGGACCTACCAAGCTTCCACTTGCCAACCTCCCACATTTCCTCTATGACTTCATGTCCTATTACTTCCCCTTGTTCATTGTGCTCCCGCTCCCCTGGCACCTTGATTTTGTCTGAATAGGGCACTGGCCCCTGCTATGTCCTCTGTCTGCCATGTCTCCCCCCGAGCAGTTGCACAGTTGACATGTCAGCCTCTTCAGGGCACTAAACAAATGTTACCATGCTGTTCCACTCCTGTTTCACGCCCACATAATTATCATTACTTTTCTTCTCTGCTTTATTTCTACCTCTGATGCTTATCACCATCAGACATACTTTATATTTTATGCATTGTAATTTCCATGAAGGCAAAATGATTGATTGGTTTGCTTTTTTCCCCCAGGACAGGATCTGGTAGAGCAGATATGAGCAATGAATACCTACTGCATGAACAAGTAATGAAGAGACAGGTTTCTAATTACTAAATATAAAATATACTTTTTGACATTACAGATCCTTTAAAGAAACACTGATAATCATTTTATATTCTGGCCCTAGGAATCCCCCTTACCTTTCTCCTCCATTCCTTGGGTATTCCAGTGGATAGCCTGGCAACTGCCTTGAGGGCATCATACCACTAGGAACAAAGAAGGTCATCAGGGATGGACAACAGGAACCAAGCTAAGCCCTTTTCAATGTTCTTCCCAGCCTGACACCATAGAGGACAATTTGTTTAGCACACAGGGACAGTCAAATCTTTCAGCCACAGTGATGATCCTTTCAGCACCATGCCTGTCCTTCAGCACCCCATCACAGCTGTGACCTATTTTCAGCACACATACAATGGTTGAGAAGCTCTGGTTCAGAAACACAGGCATTTGTTTTTCAGATCTGTTCACACTTGCATCATTAGTAGAAAGGGCAAAATTCTGCATTGCAAGCATAAACCCAGAACAATTTTAGCTTTTAAGTATCTGAGACTGGGAAGATGAAAAGCACAATACATCTTGAAAATCTATCAATCACACTATTGGTACTCCAAAAAGGTACTACTTTCAAAATAAAAAACAAAGTTACCTGCTGAAAACCATTTTTACCTAGAGATGGCTCAAGTGTGAACTTCAGCTTCGTATCAACCCCTGAAAGAAAAATATATAAATAGTTATTTTTGGAGACTGTATCAAGTTACGGTAAAAATAACATTCTACAAAATTTTTAAAACATATTCACATTATAGTTTAATAAATTTTGTTCAAAGCCAAAGTAATTATATTGATAGGTAAACAGCCTTACAGCAACAGAATTGGAACTTCTCATAGGACAGAATGTTTCACAGCTGCCTGGAGGAGTGAAAAGGCAAAAACAAAACAAAATTCTCTCTCTCTCTCTCTCTCTCTTGGAGTCATACTGTCCTCCATTTAACTTGGGTTCCTAAACTTGAACGATTTAACTTTACAATGAGGACAACTGTATCCATCTCAGAGGGTTGTTGTGATTAAAACTGTAAATCACTGAACATAGTGTAATTAATATTTGTGAAATTTAGGAAGATAATTCCCTGCTCACAAGGTTCATTTTTCTAGGACACTTGCATGAACCAAGACTACTAAGCAAACTTCATCACCACACCAAAAGCTAAAAAATAGTATCATTGTCTTCAATCATATGGAATGACCTATCATAATGCCATGTAGAGACTTTTCTACATATTATATATATTACTATATATATCATACATATGATATATATATTCCTTGAAGATGAAACAGTGTGTCATAAAATTACAGATCAAAAGCCAGAAATAAAACAACTCTAATCCCAAACAATCTAAAACTTTAAACTTCTCTGACTCAAACCAAATCTATGTACTAAAATAATAGGAAAATGTCTAGACTCTGAGTTTAACGTTTTAAATTGGGCTTTTATTCAGAATTTCAGATTTATGTGCTATTACTGAAGTAAACTAAATGACATTATTGCCATTCAAATTCCACAAAAACATAGTTGGATTTGAAGTTGCTATATATTGCTCCTCTAGACTTTCAAAATCAATGAGAAACTTAAAATTCACTTAAAAAAACAGGGCTCAAGAGTTCAAGAACCAAGAGAGATTCAATATTACCAATAATATTGTTTCACACATCACAAAAGTCAAATGATGATATGTTCGCTTCTAAAATATAACAGCCAATTAGGCATATCGTAAACCTCACCACAAGTTCCACTGGGGACTTGGTATGAGAAGGAAAAACTTTGAGAATTTGTAAAATAATAACAATATTAATGAGTCTTTGTAATGACACATATAGTTACAGATATAACACAGAGACAGTCAAGAAGCTTGAAAGCCATGCATCTAATCTGCCCCAACCATGGCAACATACAGATGCCCTTCTCGGAGCCCGGGAGAAGTGCTGTAAATGCATTCAGAGTCCTAGATGTCGTAAATCAAGCTGTGGGAGATGATCTCAGGCATCTAATCAATGCCTTGATAACTCTTTTCAAAGCTTCAAGGTCAAAACCACACTCCGCCTGGAGACCCATAGATCAGGTTTTCTTCTCTGAAGGAATATTAAGGAACCCCCACGTATTTCTATCTCTCAGAGCAGGTTTAAATCAAGTCCTGACCCAGTGCAGAGGGGATTACTACAGGGCCTCCAGCTCCAGCCGGTGATTTCACTTCATGAAACAACCTTGGGAGGCTGCTGTCCATTCTCGGGGTGCTGAATGCGGGAGAGCCCGTGACGTTTAATAGGTGGTAACAAAGAACCGAATATTTGGCCCTGTAATGATTGACTCTTGCCGCCCTCTATAGAAGCCCTGGTTTCCTCGTATGTGTGACTAAACACACCCTTTTGACATTTTCAAAGCACCTGCTGGGCATCTGGCTGATTGCCTGCCTGTCTGCCTACCCGTGCCGGGCTTAGTTAGCCAAAAGCACAACTGTCTTCTCACGACCATAATGAGTCAGAGGATTTAACTGGAATTGATCATTCTCCGCCTGCTGCAACAGCTTAAATCAGGTCATTTTCAACCCTCCTCCTCCCCCCCCCCCTTCTAATTGAAAGGGGAAGCAGAGGGTTTAGGTTTCATCTGATAATCACAGCTGTTCGGGCTTCAGAAATACAAATCACCCACTCTGAACGTGGGAAAGAGATTTTTCTTAAAAGAGGGCAAAGGAAGACGGTGAATAAATACAACAGTCTCTGAAACCAGACACTTCCGTGGGGAGAAAAACAAAGAAACCACGAGGTTGGAAAATGTGCCGACGCGTTCCACGCGGAGGGGCCGGTTCGCCAAGCGAATTTCCCGCAGCTCCCGACAGTAATTCCCTGAAGACGCCGAGACGCCGGAGGTGGGGAGGGCAAGCCTGCCTTGGAGCCCAGCTGGTGCCACTCCTGGGACAACTGAACGCAAAGCGCCGGTGCGGGGACCGCCAGCTAGCTCCTCGGCAGCCACTCCTTGCCTGAAGCCTCCGCGCCCAGGGGCCAGGCCCGCGCTCCTGGACGCCCAGCTGGACGCGGCGGGGAGGGGCTGACGCGGAGTTGTGCAGCTCAAAGAAACAGGGCGTTGTAAACATCGGCTGACGGTACCTGAGCCGAGCCCAGCGCAGCCACATGCGCTCTGGAACCTCACCTAGAGAAAAAGGGTCTACAAGCTCCCTAAGCCGCGCGAGGCCAGCTGTCCTCCAGAACCACGGTGCAGGGACCTTCAGAAAACACACCCTATTATTCTTCGCAGCAGTGGCCTTCCCTCTCCGACCTCTAGGATCAAACCTGTGCCTTTCTTCGCCCTATACTTTTCAAGGTCTGGCTGCCTCCTGGAAACCCAGAGCATAGTAAGTGGCGCAGCCTCTGACTTCCCCACCACCCAGAGAAGGCCGGGCGCAAAGGCTGAGAACAGAGACTGGGTTTTCGCCGGCGGCTGGCGGGAGCCGCGCGTATCCCAAGCCCCGACCCAGGCCCTCGTCCGAGCTCCGCCTTCCCAGGCCGACCGAGCCGCTCCAGGGTTCCGAGGACGCTGCGCGGCCGCGGAGTACGGCGGAGGGAGAGGCCGGTACCGAGCTGGTCCAGCGCGTTCGCCGCTGCCGCGGGTCCTCACCCGGCTCCAGGGTGCAGAGCAGCCGGGGCGCCGTCCGGGAGATGCAGCTGCGCTTCTTGAGCACATTGCTCAGGATGGTGCCCACGCCACCGCCGCCGCCCTGCCGCTTCAGGCATTTTCCCCCGCGCCTCAGGGAGCTGCTCAGCTTGTCCTGTCGCATCCGAGAGCGCCCTGGGCTCCTGCGCAGCCACCGTCCGCCTTCCGCCCCACCGCCCCGCCGGTGCAGCGACTTCGCGCGCGAGGCCCGGTGAGTCGGCGCTGGTGAGGGTCCCCCGGGAACCGCGAGAGCGCGCGGTTGGCGCCCTGATACCGAGGGGACTTGCGGGACAGCGAGGGAAGCCGCCCAGCACTGAGCAGCCAACGGGTATCTGCAGTGCGGAGCCAGCCCGGTGGAGGCAGGAGAGGGCTTGGGGCGGGGAGGAGGGCGGGAGCGAGCGAGGGAGCGAGCGCTCGGGAGACGGAGGCGGCGCTCCTTCCCGCCCCCCATCTCTTCCTAGGCGCGCGAAGGCGGAGCGGCCTACGCTCCCCGGCCTCGGCCTCGCAACCAGGGGCAGGTAGAGACCTGCAGCGATTTCCGCGCCTCTCTCGGGAGAGGTGCCCAAGAGAGCAGGCCCGGGCTCTGAAAGCCAACCAGCAGATGCGCAGCGAACCCTGGCAGCCAGCCGCAGAGCGGCGGGCCCGAGAGCCAATCTGGCAGCTCGGCATAAAAGCTGGCCGACTGTAAAGAGCAAAGCTTCATCCCAAATTGCCCTGAAGTCTGACAGCTGAGAGGCTTGGAACGATGGGGGGTGGGCAGGACGGGGAAAGGTTGTTTCCCTTGGAAAAAATGGGCTTGGAGAAAAATGTTTTCATTATATAAAAGCATATTTTAAAGGAACTGTTTCCTCGCCTCTGCAACCCGAGACTTCACTGACCATCGTTACTATAGATATAGATATATAGATACAAAATTGTTGAGATGTGTATTTGGCACAGTGGGGTGCAAAGTTGTCGCCTGGGAAGTCTGCACTTCAAGTCCCTGATGCTAGCTCCAAATCCTCCACTACCGGGCCAGCTTCGCACACCCTGAGAAGCAGCAGGTGGTGGTGGCTCAACTTCTTCAGTTCCTGCCACTCACTGGGCAGACCCTGGTGAAGTTCCTGGCTCCTGGCTTTGGCCCAGCCCAGCCCGGCCCAGCCCCGATTGTTGCCAGGGCAATAAACCAACAGACCAGAAGATGAAAGATAGGAAGATATTTCTCTTTCTCTCTCTCTAGTCCCTCAGTGACTCCTACCCCTCCCCCCCCGCCGCCTTTCAAAGAAAAAAACGGGGATGGGACGTTAAAAACTTAAGAGTTCAGAGACATATAGACATTTGTATCTGTTGTTGATCTTTAACAAAAAGAAACACGAGATAAACCAAAGCCTGATCAAATATATAGAAGAGTGGAGACAGCAATGGAAGACTGAGACTTTGTACATTACAGTCATATAATTCTGAATGAGAAATAATGTGCCATGTTAATAAATTTTTAAGTTTTTAAAGAAAATCCTAAAAAACAAAATGCATGGAAACAAATGAATCTACCCAAATACTTAACATTAGACCACAGGAAAAAACAATTAAATTAACTTAAAGCACAAAGTTATGGCTGTGTATCAACCACAGCTTATATGAGATCTCCAAAAAGCTCTATGCATTATGAAAAAGCCATGCATGGGTCTGTTTTCTGCACCAAAATAATTTTTTTCAAACATTTATTTTTATTGGAAAGTCAGATTTACAGAGACAAATATCCTTCATCCGCTGGTTCAATCCCCAAGTGGCCACAACAGCCACAGCTGAGCCAGACCAGAGCAAGGTGCCTGAAGCTTCTTCTGGGTCTCCCATGTGGGTGTAGGATCCCAAGGCTTTGGGCTGTCCTCAACTGCTTTCCCAGGCAATAAGTAGGGAGCTAGTTGGAAAGTGGAGCAGCTGGGACATGAACCAGCACCCATATGGCATGCTGTTATATCCAAGGCAAGGACTCTAACCACTAGGTTACCACACCAGGCCTACCAAAATGATTTTAATTCCAATTTTCCCATCAGCTTTTTGAAGTACTCCTGTATATTACAAAGTCACATAAAGTTACAAAGACAGCTTAAATTATATTTGCTAATAGTTATTAATAACATTGGTATTATGTCAAAGAAACCAAGATGTTTTTAGTGTAACATAATATACTATAATTAAGACAATTAACTTTTATTTAACATTCTGTATTTAAATTATAAACACTACTATGAACTCATCTTTTATTTAAAAAAAAAAAAGAAAGAAAAGATCCTGAATAGGATAGGAAGTTAAGAAAAACCCAGCAATAATGAATACCACCCACACCACTAGAACCCATTCCTTTCCTTTGAGTAGTGACTGATTCCAGAGCTGGGGCAGAAATGGTAGCCAAGCCTGAAACATCATGTCTGTGACCTCAGAAAGCCTTGCCAAAGGGACACAGCATGTGACCAGGTCAAAGATGAAACTATCTGAACGGCTGCTATTGATTATAAAAAAAGAAAAAAAAACTCACTATTTGCTAAATTGTGTTTCGGACAAGCCAGAAAAGAAATGGTCATTCCTGTAACTCTGGAGTATTTATGTTATAATATATTCAGAGCTTTAGGAAGCACACTTAGAAAGAAAGGACAATGGCAGACATGGTACAACTTTAACAATAATATGTATGAAAAACCCATTAAAATGAGATTAGCCATCTGCAAAAGTAAACAAAGCTAATAAGGGATGTGTATGAACTCGCTTCAGCTGCTTGGCTAGGGTAAAGATAAAGGTATCACGTCAAAAGACAAAAGCAGGGGCCAGCACAATGGCATCCTCCACCTGTGGCACTAACAACCCATATGGGCACCAGTTTGAGTCCCAGCTGCTCCACTTCTGATCTAGTGCCCTGCTTTCACATGGGAAAGCAGCAGAGGACAACTCAAGTCCTTCAGTCCTTGCATCCATGTGGGAAACCTCCCCAAAAAAACTCCAGGCTCTGCCTTCAGATTGGCTCAGCTCCAGCCTTTGCAACCATGTGGGGAGTAAACCAGCAGATGTAAGAAATCTTTTATCTCTCCATCTCTGCAGAAAGCTGCTGACAAAGGCACTGTTTAACCTGGCCATGATGGAGGATTTGGTGAAGATCACATGTTTTGCAGCAGCTTATGTACAAGACTCTATCCCTCATGTGCCAATGCTTGTACAATAACTGCACATGTGTCTCATGCTTTAGCACCACCTCCCTCTGGGGCTACAGATGTGGTGAACACCCAAAGTCAAAGGGAGAGGCATGGCAAGGAGAAGGGGAACAAGCTGCTATGTACATGCACAGTCTCGTCTTCACAGCTTTCATCTCAAATCATAAAGGGCTTTGTGTTCCCTTTAACAAGAGGCCATTCATCCTGTTTCTAGCTGAGTAAGAGGCGAGACTGTCCAGCCAGCCGAGAGGCTGAGCAGTGGGTGCCCCACAGCACTGTCCCTGCAGAGAGGAATCCATCAGTTCCCCAAGACACTGAGATACATGCCACCCAGGCTGAGCAGCCCCTTTCGCTCTGATGTCACGCTCCCCAAGCAAACCTGCAGCTGTTGCTTGGCTTCCCCAACAGCCCGCGCTGCAGGAAGAGAAAATCTACCAGCCAGTGAAAGCAGTCAGTGCCCCCGAGTCCACACACCCCTCAGTGAGCTGAAGCCAGCACGTTTCTGGACTGCCAAGGCTGCCAACTAGGCCCTGAATGGTTGGCACCCCCACCACACACACGCACAGATGTTTCACAGCACACACAAAAAAAGACCTCTGTAATTCTTTATCAGTTAACTGCTGCTGACAAGAGCTTGTTCATTTTCAAAGTGAACATTGAATTTTGGCTCCTTTAAACTGCCACCCAAGACATGACACTCATGTGGGAAGCATGATGCCCCGTTTCTGATCCAGCTCCCTGCTAATGTGCCTGGGAAAGCAGTAAAAGATGACCCAAGTGCTTCAACCCTGACACCCACAAGAAACACATGGGTGGAGCTCCCGGCTCCCAGCTTCCAACCACAGCCATTATGGCTATTTGGAGAACCAGCAGATGAAAGTACCTGCTCTCACTCATGGTCTCCTCCCCTCTTCTTTGTAACTCCTCTGGCTTTCAATTAAAAACAGTATTTTTTAGTTACAAGGAAAGCCTGATTATTTAAAAAAAAAAAAAAGAAGAAGAAGAAGAAGAAAGAAAGGACATTTCCCTGAAAACTTCCCATTCTAAAACTACATAGAAATTGAAACCAGCCAAAAAAAATTAAAGTTTCCACTATTATGGCAATAAACCGTGATGGGATTAAACAGTATCATTTTGTTTACATTGGAGAGGAAAGCCAGGACTGCCAACTTTTACAGCAAACAGATAATTAAATGAATACTAGGATACAATACTCTAACAGCAGCCATGGTACAAGCATAGCATTCTATTTATTGGATGACTCACAGTTTATTTCATGTCTGGGATACTGTTTTTCAAAAGCAAAGGATGTCATCTGAAGTCAACTTAGGAAAACAGCTTGTGGAGTGTTCTCCTGAGGACTCTGGCAGCCAGGCCCTTAGCCCACTGGGTGAACTTCACTCATCAGACAGTGTCAGTGAACTCACAGATGGACAGACCATGCCCTTGGCACAATCCAGAAACAGCTGGGAGCAAATTTTAATTGGGCAGGGGAGGGAGGAGGAAGACCCAATATAAACCTCACATTGCCTGAGAAATTGTTATGTGAATTGCTCAAGAACACAAGGGCCTTGAAGAAATGAATCCCGAGTGGCTGAGACTCCAATATCCAGGGACGTTTGCTACCCTCCCGCCCCCGCGACGCCAACACCCCTCGTCCCCCCAGATGCAAAGCACCACCCAACCTTCTGTCTGTCTTCAGGCTTCTCTGAGAGTGAGTGTGCCCTTTAGTGAGACCAGGGAAAGGAGGTCAAAAGGAAAAAGAAAACCCGACCCAGGGGGTAAAAGCCAAGTCTCAGTGGGCTTCCAGAAGGGATTCAGAACGGAGACTTATCCTGGTGCTGCTATTTTGGTTCAACAGTAAAAGCTTAAAATAAAAAGGGCCTACGTGCTCTTGTGCAGGGGATGTGCAGGACTCCTGATGGCCCCAGAAGGCTGCTGTGGGGCTGGCTCCTCGGGGGCTAGCCTGCTGTGGGGCTGGCTCCTCCTCCGGGGCTAGCCTGCTGTGGGGCTGGCTCCTCGGGGGCTAGCCTGCTGCTGTGGGGCTGGCTCCTCCGGGGCTAGCCTGCTGTGGGGTTGGCTCCTCGGGGGCTAGCCTGCTGTGGGGCTGGCTCCTCCGGGGCTAAGTAGCCAAGCACACAAGTCTCTGAGCATCTGAGGAGATCTTGGCACAACCCACATCCACAGCTCTCTCCCCTTGAGCAGGAGATGGCCACATTTTTCACTTGCTCATTAAAAAGGTGCAGTCCAGGCAAGGCAGCAGTGGTAAGATTCTTGCCATCCTTATGGGAGATCTGGATTGAATTCCTGCCTCCTGACATTGGCCCAGCTCAGCCCAGGATTTGCAGGCATTTGCGGAATTAACCAGCTGGTGGGAGCTTGCGTGCTCTCATTCTAACACTAAATAATATCAAAAGGATGGGGGTGTGGTGGCATAAATACTGCCATGTCCGGGGCAGACAATCAAGGCACCACTTCAGATGCTGATGTCTCATATTATGCTACAGTGTTCAAGTCCCAGCTCGGATCCTAACTTCAGCTTCTAGCAAACACTGACACACAGCGGCAGGAGGACTCTTTCTGGGTCCCTGCCACCCACGTGGGAGACCTGGCCAAGTCCACGCTTCTCGTTTTGTCATCAGCCTGAGTTCTGGGGGAGTGAAGCCCCAAACAGGAGCATATTCTCTCTTGTTCTCTACCTCATAAAGAATGTTTCATAATGTTGCTATTTCCTTCTCTGCTCACAATTTTTGAAAGTTTGTGAACAATTCCAGGATAGCAAATCTGCCAAAAGGCTAGGTGGGCCCTGTGGCTAGTTCCATAAGTTAACATTCCCCTAGACCTACATAAAAATAAGGCCTTAATAAGTAGTTCGTGCAAGTCATGATCCAGGACGGCGCCCACACACGATGAGTTCATGGTCACGAGCTCAGTAAGCACTTTCCACTCACAGAGATGATACCGCGGCAGGGCAGCAGGAAGAAAACTCTTTGTAATTATCAGACACATCGCATCATGGGCATGGAACATTTTCGTCTCTTCCTCTATGATTTTCTCCTCTTAGTCATAAAAATAATTTCTCTGTGTAAATCTGGACATCTGATAATTAGATGCTTTTATATTCTGTCCAGCATGGAACAGACAAGCTTTGAAATTCCAATTCCAAATTCCACTGAGATTCACTCTTTTATTTCTAAGTGTTCCTGTTTATGCTTTCTCAATAATGTTGCTTTTTTAAAAAAAGATTTGTTTAAAATCAGAATTACAGAGATAGAAGAGAGACGAAGGGAGAGATCTTCCATCCATTGGTTCACTCCCCAAACAGCCACAATAGACAGGGCTGGACCAAGCCAAAGCCAGAAGCCAGGAGTTTCTTCTGGATCTGCGACATGGGTGCAGGGGCCCAAGTACTTGGGCCATCCTCCGTTGTTTTCCTAGGCACATGTGCAGGGAGCTGGATCAAAAGTAGAGCAGCTGGACCTCAAACGGGCATCATATTGAATGCCAGCACTTCAGGCAGCGACTTAACCCACTACACCACAGCACCAACCTCAGGGCAATTGCTTTTAATGAGCTATTTCCAAAAACAAAACCACTTCAATATGTACACTCAGGCACACTCAGATATTCTGGATAAAACATTTTAGGGATAAAAAAAAATCCATTGATATCCAAAGGACAGAAACTTCAAAATTAAAAATCTTATCTGACATTAAAATGTACTGTACAGCTAGAGAGGAAACCCCACTTCAGGGAGGCAAAGTAGGAACATGCTTCAGGGCTCCACAGCCAGATCCAGGTAAGCTCAGCCCAGCAGCTACACAACCCAGGTTCTTGTTCTTGACCTGTTATTTGCCGTGCATGATTCCTACACTTCAAAATCACTGAGATTGGAGCTAGCACTATGGTGAGGCTGCCGCCTAGAACACCAGTGTACTAGGTCACTGGACTTCTCACTGTTCCACTTCCAGTGCAGCACCATGCTAATGTGCCTGGGACAGCAGCAGATGGCCCAGGTGCCTAGGCCCTTCCATCCATGTGAAGATCCAGATGGAGGTCCTGGCTTCATCCTGGTCCAGCCATTGTGGCCATTTGGAGCGTGAACCAGCAGGTGCAAGATCTCTGTCTATCTTTATTTCTGTAACTATACCTCTCAAGTAATTAAATATTTCTTTAAAATTACTGAACTCGGCCGCTAACTCTGCCAGCACTGGTGAGAGCCAAGAATGGATGCAGGTCTGACAAGGAGAACTCAGGAGCAGATGCAGTGGGCCTCCCCAGGTGCTACTGTGACCCTGGGTTGATATCTGGTGGCAGCACTTCTCCATCCTCGGGTACTGGGATGGTTGGAAAGCCGAGTACGGCCTATCCCCCTATCTGCCTGCTCCCTCCACAAATGGGAAGAAGAAATAGAAAGCCAGGAAACAATGATCACACCCCCTTCTCCCTAACACTAGATCCTTCCCACCCTGACTATGTACACATCATCTAAAATTGAAAAAAAGTCAGTCCCACTCTTAACAGCAACAATCAATAAAATATTCCTTGCTTGTGCATTGATAGAATTAATATTATCAAAATGTCCATGCTACCAAAATCAATTTACAGATTCAATAAAATCCCAATCAAAGTACCTATAACATTCTTCTCAGATGTTAAAAAAAAGTTACTAAAATTCATATGGAAAAACAAAAATATTCATGTGAAAATACAAAAGACCCTGAATAGCCAAAACAATCTTAAACAACAACAAAGCTGGAGGAGGTGTGGAGAATCAAGATGGCGGAATAGGGTAAGGACACGTTTAAACAAATGGAGAAACATTATCCAGTATGAAGCACAGAGGGCACATTCCAGGAAATAGGAGAGGACAGAACAACAGCAGAGGGGTACCTGGACACGGGAAAGCAACAAAATCAAGTATGGTAATGCAGTGACTGATACCCCAGCGACATTCAGGGAACTGCCATCTGAATTGCACAGGCAGTCGGAACTCCAACGGCAACCAGGTGGGATGGGACTTTCACTGGGAGCTCGGGAAGTGAACCCAAACCCAAACTGCCCGTCCTGCTGCTCTGTTTGAATTGACCAGGAGCAGAGACAGAGCTGCAGATCCCAGACGGGCAGTGCAGGCACAGGGTGGATTTCACAGCCCAATCCACCTCCTAGAGTCGAATCCGGTGCCATTTTGTGCAAGGAGGAAAAGGCAAGGGAAAGGACTACACATGCACTGAGCTGGGAGTGAACTTATTTCTGATTCAGCGAACTGCAACACTGTGGCATCCTACAAGTTCCACCCAAGACAGTTATGGGTAGCCCTCAGACCTGAGGCCAGCAGATCAAGAACTCTAGTAGTGGCATGTCGGGTGCCATTTTGTACAATGAGGCAAAAGTTTAGGACTTCAGGGACAACAGTGAGCTGTGCATGTGCTGAGCTCGTGAGAATTCACTGAGCTCAGTGCATTGCACTGGCCCCTCAGGAAAATAATGTCAACTATGGCATCATACAGGTCAAAATAGGTCCATGCAGCCCTCAGACCTAACAGCCAACAGAATTCTAAATGGCTTAAGCGCAATCAAACATCATAGATTAGTAGGCTGGATTAAAAAACAAAACCCATCTATTTGTTGCCTACAGGAGACATATTGCACCAACAAAAATCAGTGGAAATTATATCTCAAGGATTTTGATTTTTTGTTGTTGTTAGTTTCATCTCTTCAAAACACTTTCTTCTGATTAAATTTTTCAGTAACTCATAGATCATACATTAGCATTTTCTTCAAGAAGGTTCTTGATTTTCATTTCTTCAGCAACACATTAGTAATTGAGTAGCATGTTATTTAACTTCATGGTGTTTTTAATTTCTTTTTACTTCCTGTTTTAGATTTTGTTTTGTGGCTTTTCATTTAAGGGGCTGTATAATAGCTGTGTAATGGAGACTCTCATATCTAGTAACGTATTATTTAACTTCATGGCATTGTAAATTTTTATTTTTCTTTCTATTGTTGATTTTGTATTGTGGCTTTTCATTTAAGAGGATGTACAGTAACTGTGAAATGGAGACTAACATATCTAGATGTGAGGACACAATGCAGTATGCATCTCTACTTCCAGACTAAAGATGGACTCCCGCTGAAACCGTGTATGAAGAACTATACTTCAGTAATGATATAGGGGAACTTGGTGGGTGGGTTGGGACGGACTGGGTGGGGGTAAGGGAAATCCCAAGGCCTATGGAACTGTATCATAAAATGAGAAATCTTACATCACCCAAGAAGGTGTGAGGAAGACGGGAAGTATAACCTATCAGGATCATAACTGGTAACTCATAGACAACAGACTCAAATCAGCATTAGATAATAGCAAAACTATGAAGGCATATGGGGGGGATCAGGAGCAATCCCAACAACCTCTTAACAGGAGGTCATATGCACAGAGCAGGGGGGTACCCCAGAGTGGAGCAGGCACACAGGAAGAGGAATGTATCCCAACCCTGAAGAATCCTAGATCCTCACCAAGGACTATCAGTACGAGCTCTGAGGACTACATCCCAACCACACCAGGAGACCACGGGGAATTGGAGTGCCTTTGGAGGCCAAGAACTCTGAGGTCACCCATCTCCATTTGGATCTCCCACATGGGATGGAAGAAGCCCATACCCCACCTTGCAGGATCCAAGGTCATCGGAACAACAACCAGGAGCACTAAGCAGTCCGCAGAAACAAAACAGTAATTCCATTTGTTTGTTTTTGCTTTAATTGCCTGTCCTATTATGATGGTGATGATGATAATAATAATAATAATAAGATTTTTAAAATAAAAAAAGCTGGAGGCATCAAATATCAGACTTCAAGACGTACTACTACAGAGTAACTGTAATTAAAACATCTTGGTACTGGCACAAAAATAGACATACAAATCAACAGAACAGAAGAAAAATACAGAAATCAAGCCACATATCAATAGCCAACCAATTTTTATCAAGCAAACTTAATTCACAGAGATAGGATAACCTCTTGAAGAAATGATGTTGGAAAAATGGATATACAGGTGCAGAATTAAGAAACAAGTTCTCTATCTTACATCTAATGCAAAAATCAACTCTAAATAGATCAATAATCTAAATATAAAACTAAATACCATTTAATTAATGCAGAAAATCTCTAGAAGACACGGGCATAGGCAGGACATCTTGGAAAAGATCCTAATACAACAGGCAATTAAAGCAAAAACAAACAAATGGAATTACCTTAAGCTAAGAAGCTTACGTTTTGCAAAGGAAACTATCAACAAAGCAACCAACCAGCAGAATGGGAGGAAATACTTGTAAATTATATAACTTGAAGAGGATTGATATCCAGAATCTAAAATGAGCTCAAGAAACTCAACACCATACCAGTCCAGTTAAGAAACAGGCAAAGAACATGAACATGCAATTTTCAAAGGATGAAATACAAATGGCCACCAGAGATGTTAAAAATACTCAAGATCTCTAGCCATCAGGAAATGCAAAATATATATATATTTTTTAAATGAAGGTTCACTCACCCCTATTGGTAGGGCTATCATTTGAAAATCAGAAATAATAAATATTGGCAAGGATTTTGGAGAAAACATACCCTAATACACTGTTGGTGGGAATTAAACTAGTACAATTGTTATGAAAGACAGCATAGAGATTCCTCAGAGATCTGAAAATATATCCACCACATGTCCCAGTCATTCCATTCCTGGGAATGTGTTCAATGAAAATTAAAGCAGCATATGAAAGTTATTTGTACACCTGTGTTTATTTCAGCTGAGTTCCCAAGAGCTAAAATATGGAATCAAATGGTCCATCACAGATGCCTGGATAAAGAAAATGTGATATCTATATATACTGTGGAATACTACTCAGCCATAAAAAAAGAATGGAATCCTGTGTTGCTACTAAATGGATGCAACTGTAAATCACTGTGCTCAGTGAAATAAGACAGCTTCAAGAGACAGATATCGTATGTTTTCTCTGATCTGTGGTGGCTAATACAGAGTACAAAGATACAATCTATATTGAGTGAGGCTGACATTTGGGGAGTTGACTGACTTTTACAGCCTTTGTCTATACTCTTGAAGGACAGTGGAGTGTTTTTTTTTTCCACTTGCTATTTGAATTCTTTGCCTAATGCAGTGTCAAGCCGGTGACCATGAAGTGAATGGAAGATATGCCATTATCATATTTAAAGAAGAAAAACAAAAGAAGGAAGAGAGTGGTTGGGGAGTGTGGGCAGCAGGGCGGAGACAGTGAGAAGTACCTCTGTGCTCCTAAATCTATGTTGTGAAATGCATGTAATCTGCTCACCTTGCATCAAAAAAATAATTTAAAATATATGTGGTACAATGAATGAAATCATCCCTTGAGATGCCAATTTCCTGTATCAGAATGCCAGTTAAAGTCCCAGCTGCTCTGCTCCCTACCCAGCTCCCTGTTAATGCACTTGGGAAAGCAGCGGGCTCCTGCACCCACATGGGAGAACTGGAGGGAACGTGTGGCTCTTGGCTGTGGCCTGTCCAGGAAGGCCCTGACCGCTGTGACCCTCAGGGGAGTGAACAAGAAGACCAGAAGGTGTCTTTCTCGGTCTCTCCCTAGCAGTCTCACTTTCAAATAAATAAATCTTTAAAAAGAAATACACTTTGCAAATGTATTTCTGCATAACTTATTTGCACGTATGTTTTGGATCCAGCAGGGTGACACAGTGGGCTAAGCTGGCACCTGTGGTGTCAGCATTCTGTAGGATCATATGAGAACCAATCCGAGTTCCAGCTGCTCAACCCAGCTTCCTGCGGATGTGCTTAGGAAAGCAGTGGGAGCTGGCCCAAGTGCGTGGAAAGGACAGTTCCAGAGTCCAGGCTCCTGACATCAGTTCCTGATTTGAGCTCCTGCCACTGCGGCCATTTGAAGCGAGAATCACTAGGTGAAACATCTCTCCTTCTCCCCCCAACTCTGCCTTATAAATAAACTTTTTTTAAAAAGAAAAGCAGTAAATTCCCTGTAAATATTTTATGAATATATCCTTGTCCTTTTTCTCTGGCTACAAATTCACTGAATTCCAAGTCCATGGATTACTGTTATAATCATCTTACTTTCAAATCAATTTAAACTTTAACTAAGAAAAAAGTGATTCATAGAAAAACTTCTCTTTGGAAAAAAGTTTCTTTCAATAGTTAAACTCCATAAATCCTGCTTCCACCTGTATAATTTTTCTGTAACTATGTTATCTAGAAACACAATAAAACAGCTGAGAACTTTAATTCTTAAAAAAAAAAAAAAGCTGAATTTTCCAAGGCAATTCAGAGAACTAAGAAAAAAAATCAATCAGAGAGATATACTAAGCCATGATTACGCCCCAAAATATAACCTGGACCAATGTAAAAATAATTTGCATTCTATTTCAGAAGTTAGTATTGAAAGACTGACTCATAGGGACATTAACAGAAAGGTTCATCTTTCCTTACTATGTTTTAAGACAGAATGATTAATGCCATTCGGATGTGGGTGAATCACAGTGGGAAAATCTAACAAATCATGTTAGAAACCATACTAAAAGGAAGGTGTTGGAGCAGGCTTTTGCTCTAATGGTTAAACCACCACTTGGGATGGCTGCATCGCCTGGCAGAGGGCCTAAGCAGAGTCCATCACAGCTTCCTGCTAAAATGCACCCCGGAAAGTGTCAGGTGGTGGTTCACGGACTTGAGTCATAGCCTCCCATGTGGAAGAACTGGATTGAGCTCCAGGTTCCTGGTTCCTGACTCCAGCCTGACCCAATTCATTACAGGCACATGGGGATAGAACCAGAGATGGTAGATGTCTCTCACTCGCTCTCTAAATAGATACTTGGGGCGGGGGGTGGGGGGAAGGAAGATAAGAGTTTCACAATAAGTCAGTCAGTTCTGGCCTCAGCATTTCACAGTGCAGCTCTGTCGTGATTTACATTCCTTTTCTCTTTCCCACCAGAAGAACACGGGTACTCACCAGGGAATCCTTGGAAATGGCCAAATTCATGTTCTCATTTTCTCAAGTTGTAGTAACAGAGGGAAAACGTCTAAGGCATCAGACAGCTCCTAGTAAAAGCACTCCAGGAGCAGGACCAGTATGGGCAACAATACTCACATTTAACAGAGCAGCACTGGCACCTTTAATTATCACTGTCTTGCCTCCCCACATAAACGCACTTACAACAGTCTTTTGGATGAATGTCAGTCTGGCTCAATACCAACATCAATCAGCTCCCAGGGAGGGAATAGGCTGTGTCTGAAATAATTGCCTCTGGTTTCTTCCAACCTTCCTGATACTTAAAAACTTGCAATGGGCTGGATATCCTTTATCTGAAAGGTTTAGGATCTGAAGATTTGGGATTTTTTTAAGGGTGTTTTGTGGGTTTTTTTTTTAATTTTTTTTTTTCCTGTGGCTAGGGCAAGGAGGGGGGATTGTTTTTTGTTTTTAGAGTTTTGGAATGTTTACATATACTTAAGGAGATGTTTTGGGAGTAGGACCCAATTCTAAATAGGAAATTCATTTGTGCTTCATAGATCTTCCATACACAGCCTAAAGAGGTTTTCCATAATATTTTGAACAGTTTTGTACATGAAACAAAGGTTCACCATGTAGAATTTTCCACCTGTGGCAATCATCAGTGCTCAGAAAGCTTCGGATTCAGGGGCATTTCAGATCTCAGGGTTTTGGATAGGGGATGCTCAACATGGACCAAAGTGTATTTTTAGAAATTTCAAAATAATTTTCTAGTGCAGGGACTGAAACATACAAGGCACTACGGTAAATATTTTTATTATTATTATTTTATCCATGGCACACCAAGAATGTCATATTGGGAACCCGCTGAGTTGATATTCTAAAGTGGTACCTGCCTTAACTCCTGTATCTCTTGGGAATGTACCATATGCTCCCCACCCGCACACCTCATGCTCCCATGCTCTTGTATATTTATAGACAGACTTCCTCTTCTCCATGGACCATGAGCTCCTTTGTACAGAGACACACTTGCTCATTGTTGCCTTTCTCTCCCCTGCCTGCAGCTCCCCGAGGGTGCTGTACACATTTGGCACTCAGTATATGAAAGCCAAAGAGAAATAAAGCATAAGCTCCTCACGTCAAGAAGAAAGCCAGATCTTCCTACTCATTTAAAAGGGATTTTTAAAAATTCAACTACAAGAGAAACAGGCAGATGAGTTTACAACAAGTTGTTTTGATTAACATTTGTGCAATCTACAAAAAAAAAATCCACAAACATTATTTTTAGTCTCCTTGGCTAGTTTCCAAATTATGTGATGCTAAGTATCACAGATTGTTTCTGCTCATCAGGGGAAAGCACCCTTGCAACTCTAGCTGTAAAAGCAACCAACTTAGGAGAGTGGGTAAAAAGAAGAAACTCTAGAACAAGCTGCCTGAGTCTGAAACCCACCATTCTGACAATTCATTTGCTTGTATCAATCAACGATGTCAGTTTTCTCAATGGGACCAATCAAGTTCTAATTTCACAGGGGGATATTCTGAGGAACAAATGATACAGGTAAAACATTTACTCTCAGGGCTGGTGTTGTGGTGCAGTGTATGAAGCAGCTATCCCATATGAGTCCCATTTGAGTCCCAGTTCCAGTTGCCTGCTAGTGTGCTGGGAACGCAGTGGAGCCTGGCCCAAATGCTTGGGCCCTGCATTATATGGGAGATGCAGCTGAAGCTCCTGGCTTCAGTCTGACCCAGCGCAGGCCATTGTATCCAACTGGGGAGTGAACGAGCAAGTGAAAGATTTTGCTGTGCATTCTCATGCTCGCTCTCTGAGTTTCAAATAAACTGAATAAATTTTTCAAAATTTACCCTCATGCCTAGCTCACAGAAAACTCTCTCTGTAACTATTACCTATTTTATAATTAATGTGAGGGCACTTCCAAAAACTTCATAGAAAAATGAAATGCAAAGACTAGTTTGTGTAAAAACAATGCAAAAGCAATGCAGAATTCTTCATAATATATATTTTCCATCAGTTTTTGAAAACCCTTCATATGTAGGGAGGGTCACATTTTTAAACAACAACAAAATAAATGTATCTTTTCATTTAATTTCATTTTATATAAACCTTTTGAAATTCCTCCTATTAATATAAAGCAGTTAGCATTTTTTAAATAATATTTGTTTGACAGGCACTGAGAATAAGATACACACAGAAAACTCCCATCCACGGGTTGACTCCTCAAATGCCTGCACAGGCCAAGTCAAAGTCAGGAGTCGGAAACCCAGTGTGGTTCTCCCGTATGAGTGGCAGGGACCCAAAAACATGAGCCACCACCTGCTGCCTCCCATGGCAGAAGGGAAGCCGGGACTTGAGTCCCAGGACTCCAAAACGGGATGCAGGCATTCCAAATGGTGTCTTTGCCACGGTACCAGATGTCTGAGCCCAGAATATTTTTTAAAAGCGCTCTAAACTTGACACACTGTCGTGGATAGCAGTAGTGTTCTGGGTCACTGGAGCTTCTTCACCATTTAATAATCTAACCACCTAATAGAACCTGGAGATTTAATACAAAACCACTCCAAGCAGTCCATAAAGGAATATTCATTTACATTGATCAATTGTTTACATTTTGCATTATCTTGATTTTTCTTCACATGTGACTTGAAGAAACATGCCACAAGACGGACCAACCGATACTTTCCTGATCTTCATAAATTGGCAAAACCCACGAATGAACCACCCAACAGCCATTGGCTCTGCAAGATCACCGCAAGTGAGAAATCAATCTTTCCTAGCAGGGCTTAAGTGAGCCATTTTCTCCTCAGACTTTCTTTCCTTCATGTTTATAGCTTTTTAAATAATGCATGCCATTTTCTAAAACTTGATTCAACCATTTATTTTTTTAAAAAAGCTTATCAACAGCTCAGTCAATCGTGTAGTAGAAGGTTCTGGTCTCTGAATACATTTTCATTATCTGCCATATAAATGAGTTTCACGGTGCATTCTATATTCATATATGTATTAACACAAGTTTCTTGAGTTGGGGGTTGCAAATATATTCTAGGATGAAAAACAGCTTGCTAAAACTAATGGGATTGATTGATGGATGGATTTGAAAGGCACCGAGGGATGAAGATTTCCATTCACTGGTTCACTTCCCAAATGCCTGCAAAAAGAAAAGGCTGGGCCAGGATGCAGCTAGCAGCCTGGGTCTCCCATGTGGGTGACAGAGATCCACGTATTTGAAGTATCATCTTTTGCCTCCAAGGGGGCATATTAGCAGGAAGTTGAATGGCAAGTGGCTTAACTGGAACTCAAACCAGACACTCCGAAATGTGATATGAGCTTCTCAGGTGGTAACTTAACTGCTACACCAAACCCTTGAGCCCCTCCAAAATGTTTATAGGAATACTTGAGGAAGTCAGGTAAAGGAACTGCCAATGGCATTGCAACATCTGGCTTAAGCATGATCCTGGTATTCCAGGATTACCTCAGACAGCAGAGAGAACAGGTCTGCATAATGAAGAACTTGGACCATGTAGGACAATGGGCCTGCTGAGCACATGCTCCTGAGTTCTCCAAGATGATAAACACAACACCCAATCTCATGGAGACGTGTCTTCACAAGCTCATGACCTAGTAGTCACATTGTGTCCTCCCAGACTTGCTTAAATTTCAACTCTGCCACTGCAGATCCCCCCACAGAGATTCCATAAGAGTGCTCATCTGTAAGCCACACAGCCATGCTATTTAGAATCCAGTCTCATGGGGTCACCATGATGGCTCAACTGGCTAGTCATGCACCTCCAAGCACCAAGATCCCAGGCACCAGTTTGTGTCCCAGCTGTTCCACTTCCCATCCAGCTCCCTGTATATGGCCTGGGAAAGCAGTAGAGGATGACCCAGGGCCTTGGAACCCTGAACCCAAATTGGAAAAGCTCCTAGCCTCTTGCTTTGGATCAGCTCAACTCTAGCCACTGCAGCCATTTAAGGAGTGAACCAGTAAATGGAAGATCTTTCTCTTTCTGTCTCTCCTTCCCTCTAAATATACGTTTCAAATAAAAATAAATCCTAAAAAAATCCAGTCTCATACTTGCTTTGATCACTCACAGTGGCATCCCCCTTAAAAGGAACAACTTTAACTCTTTTTTCATATTTTGAATTTTTGCCAAGTTAAGGCTAAAATTATTCAAAAGATAAAACAGAATCAGGGCCTGGCATGGTAGCCTAATGACTAAAGTCCTTGCCTTACACGCACAAGGTTCCCATATGGTCGCAGGTTCTGATCCTGGCCACCCTGCTTCCCATCCAGCTCCCTGCCTGTGGCCTTGGAAAGCTGTTGAGTATGGCCCAAAGTCTTGGGACCCTGTACCCGTGAGGGAGACCCGGAAGAAGCTCCTGGCTCCTGGCTTCAGATCAGCTCAGCTCTAACAGTTGCAGTCACTTGGGGAGTGAATCATTGGATGGAAGATCTTTTTCTCTGTCTCTCCTCTCTGTATATCTGACTTTCCAATAAGTAAACCTTTTTAAAATAAAACAGACTCAATATTGAGCACAGTGTGTAAAGCTACCACCTACAATGGCAGCATCTTGTAGGGATGCTGGTTCCTTTCTCAGCTACCCCACTTCCAATGTAGCTCTATTCTAATGACCTAGGAAAAGCAGTGCAAGATGGCCCAAGTGCATGGGAGACCTGGATAAGGCTCCTGGACCAATCCTGGCCATTCGAGGAATGAACCAGAAGATGGAATAACTTTCTTTGTCTCACACTCTCTCCATGTAATTCTGACTTCCAAATACATTTTTTTTTAAAAAAGTAAGCACAATTTTTATGAATTTATCATTTACCAGGACTGTATCTCTTAATGCAGGTGCACAAATTTTTAAAAAGCACAGAGAAGAATAACGAGTAACAACTTCCACTTCCCAACTGTTTACAATGGACCAGATACTGGACTAAATACTCCACTTATTTAGCCAGTCTAACCCAACAATATAGATCTCATTTCCCAAGAAAGGAAGAGTAAAAGGAGAGGGTATGCATATCTTACTGGGTAATTTTTAAAATTTATTTCATTTATTTGAAAGGTAAGAAAGATAAAAATATATATATATTCTGTCTTCTTGTTCACTACTCAAATCTTGCAACAAATAGCCAGGGCAAAGTCAGAAGCCTGAGGTGCAGTCTGGGTCTCCCACGTGTGTGGCATGGACCAAGTAGTTGAGCCATCACCTGCTGCTTCCCAAGGTGCATACTGGCAGGAAGCTAGATTAGAATTAGAGCCGGGACTCTGAAATGGGATCTGAGCATCCAGAGCAGCATATACCCACCCCGATTTCCCTTCAATCTCAGAGGCCGACTCACAGCCCGAGATCTCTCATCTGTTAGTTCATGCCCCAGATGCCTAGAGTGGTTGGGTCTGGGCCAAGGCCAAAGCTGGGAATCAGTAACTCAATCCACGTCTCCCACAGAGGTAGCAAAAACCCAAACACTGAACCATCCCTGCCGTCTCCCAAGTCCACCTTAGCAAGAAGCTGGAGTTGGGAGCTAGAGCCAGGTGTCAAACTCAGACACTTAAATGAGGAACACGGTTATTTTAACTATGAAGCCAAATGGCTGCTTACAGGCATAATGTTTTTTCATGCAAATATACATATATTAATTATTATATTTTTCTTTGACTTGTTTTTAATTGTAAAAGGAAAGATGCATGAAAAGAAAGAGTGAACCAACCAATGAATGGATTAAATAACTTCCCCAAAACCATACAACTAATAAGTGACAAAGCTGGGATTTGAATTAGTCTCACTCTAAAATCACACTCTATCCAGCAAGTCAGTAAAATCGAGTTAACCAAGAGTTCTCATCTGAGTATCAAAACATTTGGGGCGCTGATGCAGTGACAAAACAGACCAATGCACATGGGCACCAGTTCAAGTCCCAGCTGTTCCACTTCCAATCCAGCTGCTTGCCAATGGCCTGGGAAAGCAGCAGAGGATGGCATTTAAAGCATTTTGGAAGTTCACAGCCCTGTGTATATTTCACCAACTAAATGAAATGTCCATCATTGATGCAAACTTCCCAGTTCATTATTTACCAAGATATGAGCGGAAATAACAAAGCAGCAGGTTTCACAAGGTCAATTAGTGCTGCCGATTCATCAAAACAAAAATTTCCAGGATTCCCGAGTAAAGGAGGGGAAGCTCTTGGGTGAGGATACAAACGACTTCCTGTGTGTGCTCTGGGACAATGAGCAGTGCCCATCAGGACACACAACAAGAAGGGGCCGTGCAGGCACCATCAACCCACTCTACAGCTCAGCCAGGACAAACACGGGCCACGTGGGTGTTCCCACAAGAACCTACGGAAAGGACTCAGCTCTAGAAATAGTTTGCCAAATGTGAGGAGGGCAAGAGGAAAGCGGTTAGTCAGCTGAGAAAGCAACAGCCTGAAGACCTCAGCGGAGAGAAAATGTCAGATGATGCAGACTTGGAATCAGTTGCTGCCGGGTTCCTTCTCAGGCAGGGAGCAGCTGTCGTAATCACCATCTCAGAGCTAACAGAATGTTCAAACCAAACTGCCAGCGTTTTTTAAGAGCTCTTAAAAATGCTTACACCACAAAACACTCACTAGAAAAAAAAAATCAACCACTCGCTTAGGCTGAGACTTTGACACAGTGAGTCACAACACTTCAGATCTTCTCTTAGCACGTGTCTGACACTCGTAGTTCAAGATCAGATGTAACAAGTGATTCCAAATGAACTTTGGCCACAGGATGTTTGGAATGCATCCACTAATGGAACTACACAAAAAGATCTATAGGCAGCAAAACAGTCTATGACTGACTCCACCATGTGGGATAATACAGGCTTAGTGTCTTGGCGCCACAGCCTACAGCTCTCCTGTTTTCTCCTTTGTTGAACGTAGCTGGCTTCCAGGTTACCCTGAAGCCTTTAGTCAAGTGTGTTACACAGCCTCCTGTCAGTAAAGTGTGTTACACAGCCTCCTGTCAGCGGTGTTTGGAAAGTAAAAGACGAGGTGCAGGTCTGAAGTGCAAAGATGAGGGAAAAAGATGGTGTTGCTTAGAAAAGCAGCAGCAGAACACGGGACTGGAGAAGTAGGAGGGCCCAATCCAGAGACTACTCCATCCAAACCCACCACTGTGGGCTCGCACAAGGGGAGCCCAGGTTTCATTTCAGCCCCATCCATTACAGGAAGTCACCTTCCATTTTTCCAAGATCTGAGATCATGGGAGACAGTGTGGTGGAGGGCTTCATGTGAGGGTGGCTGTTAGCTAGACCTCCTTCCCCTGATGGGAGAGCTGGAAGAGGAGGCTGCAGGTCTGGCGGAAAGTGAGAAGAAGAACAAGGAAAAGGAATGCCCTCTACCAAAGCCTCCAACTCTCAGAGGCACCGGGATACAGCATGAGACAAGACCTGCAGAAGTACTGACCCCAAGCAACAAGGGGAGGGTGTGGAATAGGTGTACAAGGGAAGTGGGAGAGACAAGTCAGAAGAGCAAAACTGGGGAGAGTGGAGGGTGCCAGAAAGCAGAGAGGGCAAAGGCAGAAGAATCCAGGTTATCGCAGGTGTGCTGTGTGGACTAGCTGAGTAGAGAGAGGGTTGCCACATTTTCACAACCAGCTGCGGGCATGTTCACAGCAGCTTTGTTCACTGTAGTCGTCAGGTGAAACTGACCCAAGTGTCCATCAGCAAATGAAGGGATGGACATAGTGTGATATAGACATATAAGGGAATGTCACTCAGCCTTTAAAATGCTTGTTGGAAGGGCTGGTGTTGTGGTATAGTGGGTAAGGCCACCACTTGAAATGCTGGCATCTTATATGAACGCCAGTTCCTGCTCCAGCTGCTTCACTTCCAATCCAGCTCCCTGCTAATGTCCTGGGAAAAGCAGAAGATGGTCCATGTGTTTGGACCCCCTAGAGCACCTGGTCTACCCAAAATGACAGCGCCATCTAAGGAATGAACCACCCTCGCTCTGTCCTCTCTCTCTCTCCCCTTCTCTCCAGAACTCTAATTTTCAAACTAAATAAATAAACCATTTATTTTTTATTTTTTTATTATTTTTTTATTGGAAAGGCAGATATACAGAGAGGAGAGACAGAGAGGAAGATCTTCCATCCGATGATTCACTCCCCAAGTGAGCGCAATGGCCGATGCTATGCCGATCCAAAGCCAGGAGTCTCTTCCGGGTCGCCCACGCGGGTGCAGGGTCCCAAAGCTTTGGGCCGTCCTCAACTGCTTTCTCGGGCCACAGGCAGGGAGCTGGAAGGGAAGCGGGGCTGCCGGGATAGAACCGGTACCCATATGGGATCCCGGGCGTGCAAGGTGAGAACCTTAACCACTTGTGCCACCGCCACGGGCCCAACCATTTCTTTTTTAAAAAATCATATTAAAGCATGGCTCTGGCAAGGATTTTAATGCCCCCAGCGAAATTCATGTTGACCGTTCAGTGCCATTTTCACATATTACAAGGAGGAACCTTGGAGAAGCGGTTAGGTCTGGAGCACTCTGCCCTCACCCAAGTGGATGAATGCTGTCACTGTGGGAGTGGGTTAGTTATCACGGGCATGGGAGTCTGCGTTTGGCCAGGTTTCCTCTCCCATGCATTTGCTCACTTGCCCTTCCCCTGTGCTATGACATGACAAGGAAGCCATGTCAGGTGCCGCTGCCTCGCTCTGGGACCTCCCAGCCTCCAGAGCCATGAGGCAAACCAACTCCGGCTTTCTGTAAGTTCCCCGGTCTGAGGTACTGTTACAGCAGGAACTGGCACGGGTGTTCTAGGACCCATGTTCTAATGCCAACGAGCCTTCAAGACTTTGGTTAAGAGAAGTATGCCTGCCACACAAGGACAGACACTGAAACATGGCTGGGTGGGGCACAGGGGAGCAGGGAATGGGCAGGGAATGTTTCTTTTTCTTTTTTTTTTTTTAAATTATTTATTTTTGTTGCAAAGTCAGATATACAGAGAAGAGGAGAAATAGGGAGGAAGATCTTCTATCTGATGGTTCACTCCCTAAGTGACCACAACGGCCAGTGCTGCACCAATCCGAAGCCGGGAGCCAGGAACTTCCTCCATGTCTCCCACACAGGTGCAGGGTCCCAAAGCATTGGGCCGTCCTTGACTGCTTTCCCAGGCCACAAGCAGGGAACTGGATGGGAAGTGGAGCTGCCAGCATCAGAACTGGCACCCATATGGGATCCCGGCACGTTGAAGCTGAGGAGTTTTAGCCACTAGGCCACTGCACTGGGCCACCCAGGTAGTGTTTCACAGCTGGAGTTACAGTTTGGTAAACAGGAAATGAATTCTGGAGATGGAGTGTGGTGGTGCCTGCATAACATGATCATGCTTAATGCCACTGACTGTACACTTGAAACAGCTAAGATGGCACATTTTCTGATACATATATATTTTATCACAATAAGAAAAATAGGGACAGGCATTTGGAGCAGCAGTTAAAGACACTGCTTGGGGGTTAGGGGGAGCCCAGTGCAGTGGCTCAACAGGCTAATCTTCCACCTTGCAGTTCAGGCATTCCATATGGGGGCTGATTCGTGTCCCAGCTGCTGCATTCCCAATCCGGATCCCTGCTTATGGCATGGAAAAGCAGCAGAGGATGGCTCAAGTGCTTGGGCCCTGCATCTGTGTGGGAGATCTGGAAGAAACACCTGGCCTCGGATTGCCTCAATTCTAGCCAGTGTAGCCATTTGGGAAATGAATAACTGCATGGAAGACATCTCTCTCTCTCTCTCTCTCTCTCTCTCTCTCTCTCTCTCTCTCTCTCTGCCTTTCAAATAAAGATAAGTAAATCTTTTTAAAAAGATTTACAAAGACACAGCTTGGGAAGCCCGCATCCCATACTGGAGCGTCTGGGTTCCAGCCTCGCCTCTGCTTCTCAGTCTACTTTGCTGCTAATGAGCACCTTGGGAAGCAGCAGGTAACAGCGCAGGACTCACACCTCTGACGCCCATGAGGGAGCCCAGAATTGAGCTGCAGGCTCCTGGACTGGCTCAGCCCCAGCTGCGGCAGGTTTGGGGGGAATAAGCCAGTGGAATATGAATCTCAATCTCTCACTCTCTAATAAGTATGTAGAAATAAATAATTTACTTCTTTAAAATGCCCTTAAAAAGAAAAGAGAGAGTTGCAAAGCAGCAATGTTGGACAATTGATACAGTTATCTTGCAACACTTCCTGTGCAAGCCATGTATGCACTAGACACTCAGAAAGCTGACTGGTAAACCACAGTCCAGCAGCAAGGGTTGACCAGAAAGCACCACCCCACCAGGAGGACCCTGAGAGCAGTGAGCACCCAATCCATGATTAACTTTATAGGAAGAACACTACAAGTGGCATGTTAGGAGAGGCCCAGGACAGGGAGTTGAGGGGCAATGCAGCACCTACTACTCATGTGGCTGCAAATACGTCTTTTCGAAGACTGTGCTGAAATAACACACAACATGAATTTGCCAACTTCATCACTATCACGGGTTGTCCATTCACACCGCTGGGCAACCAATCTCTAGAACTCTTCATCTTGCCAAGTGGAAACACTCCACCCATTAAACAGCGACACCCCACTCCTCTCTCCCCAGTCCCTGGCAACCTGCATGCTGATCTCTGGGTAGATCTCCCAAGTGGAGTAACAGTGTTTGTTCATTTGTATTCCACTTAGCATCATGCCCTCAAGGTTCATCTGCCCTGTAGAGCATCAGAATTCCCTCCTCTGTTGAAGCTGAGGCTATTCCACTGTGTACTATGTACCTTGTTTTGCTCATTCATCCACCAGTGGGCACTTGGGTTGCTTTACCTTGTGCCCACCAGAAAAATGTTGGTGTGAACATGGGTATACAAATACCTCTTTAAGGCCCTGCTTGCAGGGCCGCTGTTGTGGAGTAGTAGGTAAAGCCATCACCTGATAAGCCAGCATCCCATCCAAGAGCCAGTTAGAGTCCCAGTTGCACTACTTCCGATACAACTCCCTGCTAATGGCTTGGGAGCTAGAAGACAGTCCAACTACCTGGTCCTGTGCCAACCATGTGGAGACGTGGCAGAAGCTCCTGGCTTTGACCTGGCCCAGCGCTGGCCAATGTTGCCATCTGTGGAGTGAACCAGCAGATGAAATATATCTCTCACTGTCTCTCTCCCTCTTCTTCCCTCCCTCCAAGTCTGATTTTTAAAACAAAAAATAAATCCTTAAAAGCAAATAGACTCTGCCTTTAATTCTTCTGTGTAGATCCACAGAAGTGGAACTGTTGGGTCATATAGTAATTCCAGTGTTATTTTTGAATAGTCACCGGGGCAGCTGCACTGTTTTAGATTCCCATAGGTGCTGCACAGGGTTTTGATTTTTTCCCATCAGCACTTGCTAGTCTCTGTTTATTTGATGGTAGCCATCTTCATGAGTGGACAATGGTCATAAGCCTCTTATTCAACTCTCTGAGCCTTCTATTCCCTCATGAGCAATGAGCAACTTGGATTAGATGATCCCCAAGGATCTCCAATGCCATTACCAATAAAGAGAACCCAAGTTCATTTACTCTCAAAACTCAGGTCACTGCATCACATGGAGCTTCCATTTCTTATCACATCCACAGCATTGCCAGGTCCCCTTTGGGTGTGGCTTCCAGTAAGACACAGGTTGAAATGCAAGTCAAGTATTGCCAACTTGCTGGGAAAGTTCAGGAGAGTCTGGCTGTAGCCATCCATGACATGGATGCCCCCGGACATTAAAAGTGAAGGGGCTGGGCCCGGCGTTGTAGCCTTAGTCGATAAAGTCCTTGCCTACAAATCACCAGGATCCCACATGGGTGCCAGTTCATATCCCAGCTGCTCCGCTTTCTACCCAGCTCTCACTTGCAGCCTGGAAAAGCAGTCAAGGATGGCCCAAACTCTTGGGACCCTGCACCTGCATAGGAGACCTGGAAGAAACTTCAGATAGGTTCAGCTCCAGCCATTGCAGCCACTTGGGGTGTGAACCAGTGGACGAAAGATCTTTTATCCCTGCTAATGTGCGTGGGAAATCAGCAGAAGATGGCCCAAGTACTTGGGTCCCTGCCACCCATAAGAGAAACCCAAAAGAAGCTCCTGGCTCCTGGCTCTGGGCCCCAGGCTCCAGGCTCCTGGCTCCCAGCTCCCGGCTCCCAGCTCCCGACTCCCGGCCCCAGGCTCCCGACTCCTGGATCCTAACTCCCGGCTCCTGCCTGCAGTCTGACCCTACCCTGGCTTTTGTAGCCCCCCCCCCCTAGAGAATGAACCAGAGGATAGAAGCTCATTCATTCTCTATCATCTTCTCTCTCTCTCTCTCTCTCTCTCTCTCTCTCTCTCTCTCTCTCTCTGTGTAACTCTGACATTTTATTTGAAAGGCAGATATACAGAAAGAAGAGACAGAGATCTTCCATCTGCTGGTTCACACTGCAGGGCGAGAGGCCAAGTCCCATGTACCCTCTGCACACGCTCATCGGACAACTAGGGCAGAAAATGCCCACAGGCCCATCGCAGTGCCCTGGAAGATACCCTGGATTTGGGGTGGCAGGGGTGAGGAAGGCAGGCCCCTCAGCGGTGCAAGGTCTGCAAAACCTTCTGATCTGTCTCTGCCCAGGCCACAGGACCCAAAATTCAACCAAACAACTGCAGGCTGATTTTTAAGTGAGTAATTTTGTATGGCCCATGAGCGGCAGTTATAAATATCTAATAAACGGCCCTTGGAAGGAAAAAAAGACACCTACCCCTATGAGAGAAAACAAGGAAGTACATTTTGTGACCATTCCTACTAATTTTTAATTATATTATTGATTACTGAACCTTTCTATAATTAAGAAATCTGGTGACCAGAACAAAGTCCCAGAGAAAGGATCCCGTCTGCCCTCTACTGGCCATCTAGGGTAGTGGCAGCAAGAGAGGAGAAAACTGCTGAAGGACCAGCGCAGGCCAGCACACAGAGCAGCCCAAGGCACTCAGCTACCCACATAATAACGAAAACATCACGGGTCAAATGACAGGCTTAACAGCTGTGTTCTGGAACACCCCTTTCTGTATGAGGTTTTGGGAATACCAGACAGAGCCAAAAGTTAGCTGAAATAACCTAGGCCTGATGTGACATGCACTCATTAAAAACTACCCTTTTCCAATCTATGATATTGAAACATGTTTCTACAGAGAGCCTGTTACAAACACATCTCTACTAGCTCACATCATTAAAAGAAAAAAAAAAGAAAGTACAGTATTATTCAATTGCATATGACCCATGGGAATTCAAAACCATACCAAAAATGCCATGAAACAAGGTGTAGGAAAACCTGCTGGCATTTTAGGGAGGGAGATGCAGGGAGCAAGATGCACATTTAGAACCGGGCATGCCAAATTCCTCCATGCTGAGGGGCTCCTCTGACCTAGCCATTAAGACACCCACATTCCAACTGCAACCTCTGGATTTGAGCTGCAGCCCCAGCCACCTTATTCCAGCTTCCAGCTCACGCATACACGAGGATGCAGGTGCTGGCTCAAATGGTTGGTTACTGCCACTTGAATGGGAGACACAGAGTTATGGATTTCTGGCTTTGGTGTGGCCCATCCCTGGCTACGGACGGTATCCAGGCAGTCACCAGGAGATGGGAGAGCTTGAGCTTTCACTTAACTCCCTTCATCTCCCTCTCCCCTTTGTCTCTCTCTCTTGGCAGAGGCATTGGATTGTTCCTTCCTCGCCAACCCTTCGCACTAATCCGAGCTATACCACTAAATAGATGCTGCTGTTTCTGAGCCCTGAATCAGCCCTGGCCAATCTCTCTTACTTGTCTGACCAAGTCACCTGCTTCACACAGCAACTCTGATCCAACTTCTTAATGGATCCAGCTGCCCAGATATCCATTCAACACATATTTGGGGAGCTCCACTATAATGCCAAACTGTGTCATAAATGCTGAGCAGGAAAAGGGTGAATGACGTGGCCTCTGCCTGACACCAATAAGATTCATAAAGAAACAAACCAGGGGCAAGAGCTGCAGTGTGCGGGGTAAGCTGCGTCCTGCAGCACTGGCATTCCAAACAGGCTCTGGTTCAAGTCCTGGTGGCTCCACCGCTGCTTCAGCCCCCTTCTAATGTGCCCAGGAAAGCAGTGAAAGATGGCCCAAGTTCTAGGACCCCTGAAACTCATGTGAGAGATCTGGAAGAAGCTCATGGCTTCAGCCTGGTCCAGGCCGGCCCATTGCTACCATATGAGGACTGAATCAACCTATGGAAGATTCTCTCTTGACTCTGCCTTTCGAGTAAATAAATAAATCCTAAAAAAAAAAAAAACACAATTATTACTGGTGTAGTATTAGAAATACAGGAAGTAATGGTGTTTAGAAGAGGAAAAATGACTCAACCCTAGCCAAGGGAGGGCAGAAGAGGCTCCATACAAGAAATGCAGAGGAGGTCTGGTTCTCTTCTCTTCCCATCTCATCACCAAAAATCTTCAGCATGATCACACCACCCTTGCTACCACATCCTGGGCTGTCCACCCATGTGGAGACTAGCTTCTGTCATTAACGTTTGCCCTGTACACAAACCCCTTGCCATGCTTCAAAATGGCAAGAGTACATTGCCTTTTCAATCCATTTCCCATTTGACTTCTCTATAACACTAGGAAAGTCTTCAAAAAGGTCATAGAAAATAGAAGTAAAAGAGAAGTTCAGGGCCCAGCACGGTAGTCTAGTGCCTAAAGTCCTCACATAGCATGCCTGTGGATCCATGTGGACATAGTTCATGTCCCAGCTGCTCCACTTCCCTTCCAGCTCCTTGCCTATGGCGTGGGAGAGCCATTGAGGACAGTCCAAAGTCTTGGGACCCTGTACCTGTGTGGGAGACCCAGAAGAAGCTCTCGGCTCCTGGCTTAGGATTTGCTCAACTCTGGCCATGGTGGCCACTTGGGGAGTGAACCAATAGATGGAAGATCTTTCTGACTCTCCTTCTTTCTGTATATCTCCCTTTCCAATAAGAAAAAATAAATCTTTTTTTAAAGATGACTTCATTCTTGTGTGCAAAGAATTACAATCCACACACAGTTTTTCCTAACAGTTATTTCCCCTGAGCTTTCGGAAGACTCCTGAGGCGTGCCTGTCCATGAGCTCTTTGCTCTGTGCCAGCTTGACCTGCAGGACGTGTGCCTTGCACAGTCATTAACACAGCACTGGATATGCACACATCTCATATCAGAGTGCCTGGTTTGAGTTTCAGCTTCTGCACTTCCAATCCAGCTGCCTATAATGTACAGCCTGGGCTTAAATCCTTGGGTCTCTGGCACTCGTGCAGAAGACATAAACTGAGTTGCAGGCTCCTGGCTCTGGCCTGGCCCAGCTCTGGTTGTTAAGGGCATTTGGGAAGTAAAACAGTGGATGGAAAGTCAGGATCTCTTCCTCCCCACCCCTGCCTTTCAAACTAAATGAAAAATAAATAAAACTTAAAACATAAGGGGAAAAAAGGAAGTTAAAACTGCACACCCTTCAAATTCCACCCAAGGCATTCAGCGGCTCCTTGGGCCAGCCCTTCCTGTTGGCACGTCTGTCTCCAAAGATCTGTCCTCTGGCAGTCTCTTACCCTGCTCAGCAGTCAGTCCCACACCCTGTTCCAACAGTCCTGCAAGTCTTCCTGGAGGGACCTTGGCTGCAGATACTGACTGGGTTCTCCCATGCCTTCCCCAAGTCCTGGGCCTGCTCCTTGCCACCCTCTGAAGTCTCTCCTACCCTCCCTCCAACATCCCCTTGTCTCCCCTCCATTCCTCAGGCACCATCGCGCCTTACAGCAATTTGAGTAGTCAATCATGGATAGAAAATCAATCTCTCTCTCTCCCTCTCTCTCTCATACACACACACACACACACACACACACACACACACACACACACACACACTGTCTCTTAACTAAATAAAAATTTTTAAGAATTTTTTTAGAATAAGAGAAAGGCAACGGAAAGCAGACTGGAAGAGGAGCACATTTTCTGGACTACTTGTATTTCCATTAAAACACAAAGCAAAATCAGCAGCTACAGGCGAGGACAGAGAAGAGGTTGTCAAAATGAACAGAGAGAGCATGTGAACCAAATACCCTCCCCTACACAGAGATCATAAACTCACTTCAACATGGCTGTAGTGAAAACTTAGGAGAAAAAGAACCCCTCTGACTGCCGAGTCTTCCTCGGTCATTACTGACAGCCAGGGCACAAACCATTTCACCAATGCTCTTCATTCTCTCCTGGCTCATGTGTGTATAAACAGAAACCATTTTTCATTTTCTTCTAGATCTAAATAATCATGACTAAGGCTCAAGAATCGTTTTTCTAAAATTGAGTTGCCTTAATAATGAAGTAATAAGAAATATCACTTCTCCTAAAGACAGAGGACTCTCTTAGAAGTGTAAGGTTAGGGCCCGGCACGGTGGCACAAGTGGTTAAGGTCCTCGCCTTGCACGCCCGGGATCTCATATGGGCGCCGGTTCTAATCCCGGCAGCCCCGCTTCCTTTCCAGCTCCCTGCCTGTGGCCCGGGAAAGCAGTTGAGGACGGCCCAAAGCTTTGGGAACCTGCACCTGTGTGGGAGACCCGGAAGAGGCTCCTGGCTTTGGATCGGCATAGCATCAACCGTTGCGCTCACTTGGGGAGTGAATCATCGGACGGAAGATCTTCCTCTCTGTCTCTCCTCTCTGTATATCCGCCTTTCCAATGAGAAAATAATAAAAATAAATCTTTAAAAAAAAAAAAAGAAGTGTAAGGTTAAAAAGCTATTGTATTATGGAACTATACCATGAAATAATAAAACTCATTAATTAAAAAATAATAAAGAAAATAATGAGCCAAGAAAAAGCTACTATATTTTCAAATGTTATTCATATATGCAGTATATATATATAAGAATAAATTATGATAAAAGAGAAAAAATAATTCTTAGCTATGCGACACTAAAGAGTTCTAAGAAATCAGAGGAAACTTTCTAAATGTATCATAAGCTTTTTAAATCAGTTTATGTCATCTGGTCATAGTAAGTTACTTCAGGGTAGACAATGTTAGTAAGTGCATGTTCAAAACACACCTCCAGGTTCCAGATGTCTAGCCTAGAAATTAAGATGTCTGTACTCAACATCCAAGTGTCTGGTTCAATCCCCGGCTCCGGCTCCTGACTAGCTTCCTTCCAATGCAGACACTGGGAGGCTGCCAGGATGGCCTAAGAGACTGGGTTCTGGCCACCCCCAGAGGGGACCTGGGTTGTAACCCCAGCTCCCGGCTCTGGCCTAGCCCCACACAGCCCCTGTTGCTGTGGGCATTTAGGAAGTAAAGCAGAAGATGGGGGTACTCTGCATGTGTATGTGTACCCATGTACACACGTGTGTCTCTGCCTCTCAAATAATTTTAACAAATATGTGACAAATTTCATAGCGGCTGAATTCCACAAATTCCAAATGTAAAGTAAATTTATTGTCATCTAAGCACTTTTTTTCACTTACCTAAACAAATGAGCCTAAACGACAGGAATAAGCACATCTGGGTTAAGATAGCAGAACGAACAAGAATGCATCTAATTTTGATTCCCATCAAAAACTACACAAAAAGTACAATGACAGGATTTTTTTAATTTAAACTAAAAGGACTAGGGGAGAAAAAAAAAAGAAGCAGAAAGATCAGCAATGGATTTTTTGGAGAGAACAAAACAAAAACGACAATTCCTAGAAAGGCGAACCCCAGACAGAGGAAAATAAAAGTGTACCCCACAATCCACCCCCCGCCCACGTCCCACACAAGAATCAAGCTGGAGACCAGCTCTCCTGGAGGCTGAACCCGAAGAAACAGGAGAGAAACGGGGGAAAGGCTTCCAGGAGTCTGACCCCTGCTTCTCCCCTTCAGCTTCCCAAGGCTGGACAGCCAACCCCTGACCCCAGCGACAGGGGCAGGGTTCACACAGCCCTTGGACACCCAGCCTAGGGGGAGGGCACCTCTGGCATTCTGAGATGCACAGTTCGGATTCTGTCCAGACTTCCAAGCTCATAACTCCTATAGTCTTTGTTATTCTCTAAATAACTGAACAGGTTAAAGTATTTTGCCCTTTGTCTCTAGTTCCTAAGACAGCTTCAAGCACGGTCTTGTGTTACACGGTGTTAGAAAGCAAAATCTGTCTGCCTGTCTGTCCTTCTGCACTCCCTCATAAGAACTAAAAATACACTCTTCCCCTACTTTTCCATCTTGAGACCGGCCCTAAAGAAATCACCTTTGTCTGACAGCAGATGATAAGGCCTCCATTTCAGAAAAGGTCCTGCCCCACGCCAGAGAGGAAGGATGTTGGTTGCGCAGTCTAAGAAGAATCTGTACAGTCAGGTCTTACTGGTTCCCCTGCTGAGCGATGGACACAGGGCCGGCATTGTGGCACAGTGGGCAAAGCTGTCACTGCAACACTGGCATCCCATTATCAGAACCAGTTCAAGTGTCAGCCCTGCCAGATCCCATTCAGTTCCCCCTCTAACTATGCTTGGAAAAGCAACAAGAAAGTCTAAGGACTTGAGCCCACTGTTACCCACATGGGAGACCAGAATGAAGTTTCTGGCTGCTGGCTTTAACCTGGCAAAGTCCTGATCAATGTGGCTATTTGGGGAGTGCGGTAGTAGCTGGAAGATTTTCTCTTTGTGTCAGCCTGCCTTTAAATGAATAAAAACAACACTTTAAAAAGTACTGCTTCTACATTATTTATCTTTTGAAAAAGATTTATTTGAAAGGTATAATTACAGAGATAGGGGTTGGGAGACACAGGGAGATAGAACTTCCATTTGCTAGTTCATATTGCAAGTGGCTACAATGGCTGAGGCCAGGATAAGCCAACGTCTGGAGCTAGAAGCTCCTTCCAGGTCTCCCACACGGGTGCAAAAACTTGGCTCATCATCTACTGCTTTCCCAGGCAATTTGCTGGAGCTGGATCACAAATGCAACAGCTGGGACTTGAACTGGCACCCACTGGGGATCCTGGCATTGCACGAGGTTACATAACCCATTATACCACAATGCTAGCCACTTTTGTCCATTTTTAAAGCAGAGGGTACAGAGCGAGACAGAAATCTCCCATCCACTGGTTTACCTCCCTAAGGCCCACAATAGTTGGGGTTTAGCAAGGGTGAAGCTTGGAGCCAGGAATCCAACCCAAGCAGACTATAGTCTAACCCCCTAAGCCATCATCACCTTCTGTCCCCCAGTGTGTGCTTAAGCAGGAAGCTGGAATTGGGAGCCAATGAGGATTTGAACCCCGGCACTAAGTGATATCTTAACCATTGTGCCAAACATGTGTCCCTCCATTCACATTTCTATACAACTTTCCATGCTTAAGCAACGAAGTCTCTGACAAAACAACAAGGGTTCAGAGAGCTTCTCAAGAGGTGAGCTTGTGAAGGTCCTGGGGGTAGTGCACCCAGCGAGTGTCTGGAAGTCCACACCCCTGCTCCCAGTCCTTGTTCTTCATCTGGGTCCTCCGTAAGATCCTTCACAACACACTGCAAGTGTCAACATGCACTTCCCTGAGTGCTGAGATGTTTGAGCACATTAATCAAACCAAAGATGGAGGGAGGGTGAGAAGGTCAATGTATTGCTGGCCTATCAGAAACAGGTAAAGCTGCCTGGGGCTTGTGACTGGCATTTGAAGCTGGGGACTGAGACCACAGCTGGGGTGTAACAGAGATCATGTCAAAACTGAATTGAATAAGGGACACCCAGCTTATGCCTGCTGAAGAACTGACTGCTTGCCCCAGTGGAGAGCAGTCCTCACACATGTTCCATGTTGTGCAAGTATAGTGGGAGAAATTCAAGTTTGCATTTCCTCTCTCCTCAGAACACCTCACCTATGAGAGGGGGTTCAACGACTGATGCCTACTGAACACAGACACTGCCTGCTGTCCTAACTCCACTAAGTTCCCAGAACACCATCCAGGCTGTTACTTCCCGAAGGAGCTCAGAAGTCCCTTCCTGAGGAGGAAGGAAGATGCAGACCTGGGGGTGTACAATCTGAGCCCACTGAGATGACCATTCAAGCTCAACTAAAAGCCCAGAGTCTATGTCAGCACTTTAAACTCCCACACTTGGGCCAGCACCACAGCCTAAGACCTAACCTTGCATGTGCCATGATCCCATATGGGCGCCGGTTCTAATCCCAGCAGCTCCACTTCCCATTCAGCTCCCTGCTTGTGGCCTGGGAAAGCAGTCGAGCACAGTTCAAAGTCTTGGGACACTTCACCTGCTTGGGAGACCCAGAAGAAGCTCTTGGCTTCAGATCAGCTCAGCTCCAGCCACTGTGGCCACCTGGGGAGTGATTCACCAAAAGAACAGAAGATCTTCCTCTCTGTCTCTCTTCCTCTCTGTATATCTGACTTTCCAATAAAAATAAAATAAACCTTAAAAAAGAAAAACAAACAAATGAAACTCCCACACTTAGTTGTGCGTAGACAATCAAGGGTTTTATTTAGGCATCTGAGGTCAGCTCTAAATACATTAGCAGTTTGGAAAGCTTCTTTCCTCCTTGTATGATCCAGTCCCCCATATTGTTTTTCTGCTTATCTGTTTTAGTCTCATATTAATATCCTTAGAGCAGTAAGAACATAAATTGGGGCGTTTAGCCTCCTGGCAGGGCACTCACATCCTGCAGCAGTCTGCTTGGGTTCAATACCTGGATCCAGCTCCTGACTCCAGCTCCCTGTTCATGCAGACCCTGGGACAGTGTGCGGATGCCTCAAGTCATCAAGTTCCTGGACTGAGTTCCAGTCTTCCAGCTTCTGGTCTGGTCCAGCTTTGGGAACCTGCACCCGCGTGGGAGACCCAGAAGAGTCTCCTGGCTTCGGATAGGCATAGCATTGGCTGTTGCGCTCACTTGGGGAGTGAATCATCAGATGGAAGATTTTCCTCTCTGTCTCTCCTCCTCTCTGTATATCCGCCTTTCCAATAAAAAAATAATAAAAATTTAAAAATCTAAAAAAAAAAAACCAGGATTTAGAAATACTACACAGTGCAATGATTAGAAAGACTGCTTACTAAAAAAATCGCATTGATACGTAGCTGGAAGCCAACGCCTATAGCAGCAACATCCCTGAGCCCCAGCTGCTCCACTTCCAACCCAACTGAGACAGTAGCAGACAGTCCAAGTATGTGGGCCTCTGCACCCCATAGGAAAGACCTCAATGAAACTGCTGGCTCTGGCCTGGCCCAGCCCTGGCCATTGCAATCATCTGTGGAGTGAACCAGCAGATGGAAAATCGCACTATCTCTTCCTGCCTCTGTAACTCTGACAAGGAGAAGAAGGAAAGGGAGATTTTTAAAATACAAACAAAAGAATTGGTTTTCGATGGAAAATGTGGAGCCCAGTGCCACCAAACTCAAGCCCACCCAGATTCCTTCTCTCACAACACAGGACAAAATACTGTTACAGATAAGATAGCCACAGAAAATAAGGCTCATTCAGGCCATCTGGTACAGGTCAGTCCCTCTCCAGGCATTTGTAACAGAAAGGAAGACTGAATCACATCATCACTACAGGTGCCAGGGTGGACACACCCAACATGAGGCTGTGTGCCTGTGAGTTCATTGGCCAAGGCCAACAGAAAGACAACACTGCCAACACTCCCACAGAGCCATTCAGCACATTCACATTTCCTCATCTCATCCTTTTCAGGGACAGCTGTATTTTATTATGTATAATCCAAACCCAGCATCACTTAAACATTCATGACATCAGGGCAGGAACTTATACAATACTGAAAGGTTGACATTAATATAATTTCCCCTCTGCTATCAGGAAAAACAGGTTGAGCAAATCACATAAACATTGTTAAGGTCAAGATCAGCCTTGACCCCAATATTATTCTTATTTTTTCTATTGTTTTGAAAGATTTAGATGGATTTCCCTGTACACCAAGCTATAGTTGTTCTGATTCTCAGTGTCCTGACAAAATGTACCTAAAAACACATAATTTCTTGCCTTGCTATATGACATAAAAGCAATGGTTTAGTATAAGGTATGTACTCAATGCCTGGTTAACAGTTCTGTTATTTTTATTATTCTTTTTAAAATTTTAACATCAGTAGCCATTGACTATAACATGGGTATCCTAGGATGAGCGATGAGATAGGAGGGAAACACGTTCTTTAAGACAGTTTTCAACTCTCCTCTTCCTTTTCCCAGTATCTGAGTGATACTATCAGAAGTCTTGGTGTAGGAAACCATGAATCTAAACAGTTGCATCATTAGCGTTAGCAATGAAAATGATCCAGTCATTTTCGTTCATAACCCACACTTATTCATGATTCTTATTTTGAATTATTACATTATCTTTTGGTATATTCATAAGAAGGCATTTTAATAAAAAAAAAAACTAAACCAGTTTACCAATTTCATGCTGTAGTATGTTATAAAGGAGGAAAGCCTCATGCAAAGAATTACAACCATTAAATACATATGGTACAAAAGGGAGAGTATCTGAACTTTTGTATATTAAACACAAACAAGTCAACACATTCTATCTAAATACCTCACTGATAACCACTACTGAAACCAAAGTTGAGTTATTCAGTGTGACAGAGAAATTTTAACTCTTCAGAACTCGTATTTATTATGAATTGATTTCAAGGAATGAGGTGAACTATGATACTACTGGAATCAGGCACTCAGTCGTAAAACATCTCACCCCAGAAGTTCCACAATGGATACCTAAGTATTCAGTCAAATGCTAACAGCACAGAATCTGCTGAGAAGGAATCTAACACAGCCATAAGTGAACAACAACAACAAAACTCTGTGCCCTTTAATAAAGTCTTGTTAATGAGGTGAGAACTTAATTCTCCAGAAGAAAAGCCAGACTGGTTCAGGGCCTCTGCAGTGTGTATTCCTGGCTAGAACTTGACAGACAACAACAGATTCACAACTCAAGCCAGAAGCCATGGGCACACCCTTCTAAAAAAAAAAAAAAAAAAAAAAAAGACGTAGCTACCAGTCCCAATAAATAGCAAGTAAATTTAAATTCTAAAATATTATCAGTCTCTAGTAACTACCAGTGGACTCCACCAACCAGGACCCCATGCCTACCTGGATCCCCTCTGTCTCCAGACACCTGCTCTACCCACGCTTACATCTCTCCCCAGACACAGCAACTTCATGCATTCACCATTGTGTGTTTCATTTCCGTTAAAATACTAATGTGTTTGGAAAAACACAGAGGAAAGGAAAAAAATTAAAAAGCAAGTTAACACGGGGAAGGCGATACTACTTTTTGCCCGACACATTTAATCAAATAAAATCCATGGAGACTGTCAAGTATTTAACACACACTAACTTTTGTAAATAGATATTGTAGATACATGCACATATAGACATTTCTAACTTCTCTGGCTGTTTCAGGCAAATGCCTGACTTTGGAGACAAACTTATGCAAAACTAACCTACTTCATCACCTCCCGCTTGCTATGCACCATAACGACATTACTGTGAGAAATGGGATTTTTGCTTAATACACACTAGGTGAAAACATCTTTCACAAAGAGCATGAGTAACAGATTGGGAATGGCAAGCAGCAATATAATAAAAGAAGAACCAAAGAGATAGGAATTCTCATTCAATGGGAAGACATAAGCATGGAAGTCATTAGTATTATTATCTAAAAACTAACTCATAAAAAGAAACACAGCTTGGAATTTTAACAATAGATAAAAACACTCTAGGAAGTGACACTTCACATATAAAATGACAGGGTAAAGGAGTAAGGAAAAGGCAGCTTTCACATGCACCTGAAAATGTGCCCCACACACTTGTTGCCAACACATCAGTTGTGCCTGGATTGATCATACCTGAACACAATGTTCTGCCGTGCTGCATGTTAACAGAGAATGCAAAACAAAAAGAGGGAAGCGTTAGCAGATGAAAGTACAAAACTACTGTGTGGAGAGGTATAAAAACGAATTCATAAGCTCTTACTTGTAGTACTTAGCATACAACAGTAACTTACCATTGTTTTCCATTTCTTTAAACATGCTTTAAAAAAACTATTTTGAACTCAATTATCACAATTCTTCATTATGACTGGATTACTCCGAAGAAAAAGTTTGTTAGTTAAAATATTTTGCTCTTTTCAGATTTCAGAGCAAGTTATAAGGTCCTATTACAAGAGAAGCTCCTTTTAATATCACTTAATTCCCTCAAAAGAGCAACACCAAGAACAAGATAGCAAGAACATGCCTTGTACACTATATCTATTTGATACAAATTTAACAATAAAGGTTTTAGTTTTTATCTAGCATATGTACGTAAACATTTGCATAAAAATGATCTTTACCAAAGTGAAGCACTACCTCTAATCTAGAAGAATAAAATCAAACTTGTAACATTAGTTGCGAATTAGTCACTTGGACAATGGGAAGCTAAGCTGTTCACAGCTCTTCCTTCTGAAAGCAAATGCATCCATGCAGAAACATTCCCAACACAGCTTGAGCATCCCTTATCCCAAATGCTTGGGACCAGAAGTGCTGCTGATCTTAACATCTTTACTTCTGGAAATCTTTGCATAGATTTTTACCAGTTAAACATCCTGGCTTGGAAAATCCCACATCCAGATTGCTCTAAAACTCCAAACATTCTAGGCACTACATCCTCACCCATCTGAAATGCTTCATCTGTATTCAAAAACACAGTTAATGGTGCTCAGCAGCATGGCCCGCATGGCACGACCACGTGGCACGACCCACGTGGCACGACCCGTGTGGCACTCACTTCTCTTTTGGGACACAGCCTGCAGGCAAGCAGTCACAACGTCACAGTCCCGCTGCACCTTGTGTAGAAGCCTGTCTCTCTGCTTCAGCTGCCGAAGCAACCTGGCCGACTGCTCCCCGACTCTGTGCTTGAGCTCTTGGAGGATTATCTTCAGCTCATTAGTGTCTGTCAGCGAAAAAAAATCAAAAAGAGACAGTAAGTACCTTGAAAGGAGACAAGGGCATGTCAAGAAATTTAGAGAACATATTTTGAAATCCATGCCAAGTTTTTGCACGATACATGTTTCCATGAACTTTCTGAAGAGCCCTATACACATGAGTTTTCAAACCTTTTATACAAAAAAAAAAAATCATCTTCGTAAAATAATTTTATATATTGAAAAAGAGAAAATTCCCATCTGCTATTTCGGTTTTTCAATGCCCACAAGAGCTAAAGTCAGGATTTGGAAACTCAGTTCAAGCCCCACCTATTTGTGGCAGGGGTTCACCAACTTGAGCCCTCATCACTTGCTCCTTTCAGAGTGCATATTAGCAAGAAGGTGTAATCTAGAGCAGAAACAGGACTCAAGTGCAGCCACTCTGAAACTGGACACAGGAACCTCAAGCAGCATCTAACCATGACACCAAATATCCTAAATAAACGCATTTGCAATTCCATTCATCATCCATATTTTGGGGTATCTTTGTACAAATTCCAAAGTAATAGCTTAAAAAAAAAATAGAACATCCAACCAATTTATGTATTTGAAGTAACTCATTCTAGGTTCCCACTAAATTGCATCTAGCTTTTCAACAAAGGCATTCTTTCTTGTAAATATTTTATTTATTTGAAAGAAAGAGAAGAAAGAAACCTCTTTTATTTGCTGGTGTATTCCCCATATGGTTACAGCAGTCAGATCTAAGTGAGGCATTCCAACCTGCTCTCTCACCCGGCCAGCAGGGGTCCAAGTACACGGGCTGTCTTCCTTTGCCCTCCCCGGTATGTTGATATGGGATGCCAGCCTCACAACTAGGGCAGCTTTATTGGCTGCGCCCAACACCTGTGCCTCAGCTGAACACTCCAATCAAATAAAGCATTTATCCACCTCCTGCCCCAGTGATGAGAAAAAAACTGTGAAAAATGTTTTTAATTTTTTGAAGCTGCATGTAAGATGTGAGCAAAGACTCTTACTTTGACCATATCTGTATCTGATTGCAAATTTACCTTTCATTGCCTGAAAAGTGGCGTATATATTTTGTAAAAAAGTGCTCAGAAGGTGCACTTTCAGGAAGAGAATCTTTCTTGAGTCTGTTTCATTAATAATAAACCTGATATTTAATAACAAATGCTTTTAAGGCACTTACCCTTAACAACATTCATCTAAAAGTAAATATGCTTACCACATTCTGTGTCAGAGATGAACACAGCAATACGGGTTGGTTTTGTTTTAAATATATTGCCTTTCAGGCATCTGTGAGGCACAATATTTCATCTTAACATTCTTGCTAACTTTTTAACACAGCAAAAATTTTATTTCCTTTAAACACCTAAGTTAGGGTAATTCTACATTTATGGAATTAATATTCATGGCAGAATATTCCATTTCACTTTCTCTGAAAGTGAAAAAACTTGGGAATCAGACTATAAACCACCAGAACATGAAGAGTGATTTGGGAGTTCTCCTTATACCATTCGCCCTGAGAGTGTGTACGTGGTACCATTGACCCTGAGAGTGTGTCTGGCGGGCAAGCGGAGCCTTCTGCTCAGCTTGGTGTTGGTTTGCCCCTCCCTGCAGGGAACATCAGAGAGTAATGTCCCGATGGTCAAAGGAGTGCAGTTTTGGAGTAACAGAGATGAGTAGGAAATGTCAGAGCAGCAGTCGTACGTGACCACACCATGGAAAACACACTTGACTTTGAATTCAAAGGAATTTCTTTGAAGTCCGTCAACTGCCTTGATGTTCTTAGGCACAGCAGTGCTCCAAGTCTCAAGGTGTGCTCAGCATACAAGATTATGCTCAGAAATAAATGTGCACGTTAGTATCAACAGTACTTAAAGGAAAAATAAGGAATCATCCAGAAGAGAGGGCCGGCATTTCCTCTACCCTGAAGTTCAAACCTGGGGGATTCCCAAGGGGAACAGGCACACATGGAGGTTTAATGAAAATGTCTGGGTCCCAAGGATGGTCAACTATGACACAAGCTACAAGAGGAGACCTGAGGTTCATTGTCCCCAGGCTCCTTCAGGGAGAACAAATGTTTCACTGAATGTCCAAGTGATTTCCCTTCCAGAAATAATTGGGTAGCAATACCATTAAAACTGGCCTAAAACTTATGCTTTGTGCCACAAGAGGGTTATTATGTTATCGTACATTATCGACTCGATAACTCCCTGACTCATAGGCATTGCTTAATATGGGAGAACATTTCGGAGTTGAGTGAGGAAAAGTGTTCTACATCAGTGTCAGGGGTATGATAGGCCTCGTGGGAGACAGAAACAGGCCCCCTTTGGCTTTCTATGCCCAGTGGAAGCAGCCCTTGCCCCTGTCCCAGTGTCTGACACCTGAAGGAGACTGAGAGCCTGTGACCAATTTTCATTCTAAGGAATTCCAGGCTATATGATAAAATTCTTAAAAATAGGTAACAGGTACTGAGCACGTTGCACACATTACTATATGGAATTCCCACCATAGCTCTCTGGAGTTCAACTGCTTGCCCAAGGTCTCCTAGCTAGTGAGGAACAAGACAGGAGTGTGACCCCAAAGTGCCTCCCCTTAACCACAGATACACCAACAAAACAGTCTTCATTTTCTGAGAAGCCAGCCTCAGCTACGCAAAAAAGCTGCACATGGCAAATGGCCAGACAGGGGAGATGTGGGTGCCACAGCAAGATCCCCAACAGCAAGAGGACAGAAATGCCCTCTGCAGCAAGTCAGAGTCTTAAAGAGAGCAGAGGTGTAATGTCAGACAGCTAAGAATCAGCACGGGGCAGGCAGACAGCAGGCTCCATCATCTGATTTTTTTTTTTCAGGATTTTTTTTTTTTTTTTTTTTTTGGAAAGGCAGATTTACACAGAGAAGGAGAGACAGAAAGATTTTTCACCTGCTGGTTCACTCCCCAAGTGGCCACAACAGCGAAAGCTGAGCTGATCCAAAACCAGGAGCCAGGAGACTTTTCCAGGTCTCCCACACAGGTGTAACATCCCAAGGCCATCCTCTTCTGCTTTCCCAGGACACAGGCAGGGAGTTGGACGGGGAATGGAGCAGCCAGAATATAAACCAGCACCCCTATGGGATACTGGCAGACACAAGGTGAGGATTTAGCCACTAGGCTATTATGCTGGGTCCTATCATCTGATTCTTTGACCACAGCACTCTGATGACGTTCATCAACAGGAGTGTTGCCATGGTGTGAGAATGGGGCTATTCAAGTATGGCAGCTTGGTCATCACAACAGGGCTCACTAAAAAGGCAAGAGCAATTAGCAAACAGCTCACTGTGCACAAAGACTTGAGCTAAAGAGACTCTTCGAGGGCCTAGGAATGAGCGTTAGAGTGAATAGTCACTCAGAAAATTCCCCTGCAGAGGTGAAGGGCTCCTTAAGCATCAGCGCGCCTATTCTCCTTGCACAAAAGACAACCACTCCCCACGCCCCTCAGCACGGAAAAGTGGACTGTGCTAAAAAGAGAGTGCCACATCGGAGTTCGTCAACACTAGTTATCAAAGTCTAAAAGACCTACAGCCTCATGCAGCTTTTCACAGAAACAGTCAAACATAAAACGGAATAGTGGGCCCAGCTTCGTCCCTACATCCGAGAGGGAGACCTGGAAGCAGCCCCTGGCTGCGGGCTTCTGGGTCAGCTCTGGCTCTATGCTCAAACAAATAAATCTTAAAAAGAAGGGAAAAAAAAAAAAAAACTGCAGTCATGGTCCCGCGCAGTGGGGAGGAAGGTAGAAGTCACTTGAAACAATGGGCTGGAAAAACATTCTCACCAGGAAATCAGAGAGGAAGTGCAAAGCTGTTTATGTAGCTTTGAGAAGGCAGACGGATTTATTATTGTCCTGGAACCAGTTAGACTGATTCTACCATAAGGAGAAGAGAAAAAGTGGGGTGGCACTCGCTCTGTCCTCCCTTCATATCATTGTAGCCGAAGGACATGTCTTCATTGAAACAGTATACTGCTTTCCACAGCTGACTTCATTTTACATACGGAGCTCTTGATGCAACTGCAATAACGCCGGGAGTGCCTGAAAGGCAAGCTCTTAGGGACAGGTGAGAACCTTTCCTATTAGAGAATAGTGGACGGGACCATCAGCGTTTGATGCTTAAAGAAAAGCCAAATGAGCCTCCAAAAGCCAAGGCCATTCTCTGCTGGACCACTGCCAGCAGAAGGCCAAGGCCATGCGGCCCCCCGCGCTAAGCCGACCCCGGGACGAGACGTGAACGCTTGGGGAGAGGCTTGGAACCCGGCGTTCCGGGAGAAATGGCATTCACACGTCGGCTGTGAAACCGCATTATCGCATGATTCCGCCTCACTAGTTAAACTCTCTCCAAGAGGAGTGGCCAGCAAGGCGGACTTGGGGTGGAGGGGGTAAGTGAGTAAATAAAACAAGCTTACTCTCCCAGCGCCCTCTAGGATAGTGAAGCTCGGAACCTCCAAGCCTGTGCTAACAGCTGTGCCAGGAAGGTCCCTCAGGCCTCCTCACCTCTCCAACTCCAGAGACGAGTGGACCGGGCGGGGCGTTTAGGGACTCAGGGGGTCTTGAACCTGTGAGAATGCGTAGTGGATAAGGCCCGGTGTGCACACCTGTGCGCCGGCAGACAGCCGGAGAATCGTCCCACTCCTAGCCACCCCTTCCACAGACCTCACCTTTCTGGCGCAGGTACCGCATCTGGTGCTGCTGGCTCGGTCGCTCCTGCAGCTCCTGCAGCGCACGGGAGTCTCCGGCGCCTCCGCGGGCTCCCAGAAACACGTCGGAGCCCGAGGCCTCGGTGGAGCTGTCGAGGCTGTCGCGGCGCGGCCGGCGGGTCCCGGGTCCCGCGCCCACGCCCGCCGCCTCCTCCTCTTCGGTGCAACTGTACAGCTCCGTGAGCAGCCCGCTCACCAGGGACGCCGTGCGGCTTGTGCGGCCGCCGGGCTCGGGCTCCTCCTCGCCCTCCCACGAGTCGCCGCCGCAGCCCCGCGGCCGCTCCGCCGGTCCCTGCCGGAGTGGAGCTGCGACCGCTGCACAGGCCGGTTCCCGCTCAGCCTCCTGGAGCCTCGCGTCCCGGCCGCCGGGAAACTCGAGCTCCGCGCGCCCCGTCAGGCGGTCACCCGCGGGCAGCCACTCCATGGCCCTCGGCGCGCAACCTCCCCGCGCCGGTCAGTTCCGGGAGGAGGCGCGGCCTCGGTCCCGCCGGGGGAGTCTGAGGCGGGGCGCGACGCCAGCCGGGGCTCCGAACCTCCCGGATTCTCCACCTGGAGCCGCTGGCCACGCCGCCGCCGCTCCTACCTGGGCACACCTGCGGCCGGCTGGCCCGGACTCGGCTCCGGAGCGCCTCTCCGGTGCAGGAGCAGGACGCAGCCAGAACGCTCTGGGGATGAGGCCGCCTGGCAGGAAGGGGGTAGGGCGCTCCCGTCGCTGCCACCTTCACTGTTAAGCACGTGATTGGACCCAAAAAGAGGGCAACTGTGGTGTCCTGTTCAGCCACCGGCTAGAAACAAAGCCATTCAATTGGTCGAGACCTGGAGTCTCTGCCTACGCGGGCACAATGCCCGGCTCTTCTCGCCTTCGCACCTGGTCTGAGGTGCACTGGCTTTAGTTTCCGACCCACCGTGACCTTTCTAGCACGCTGAACACCTGGCACAGGCCTGGGATCTAATAACACTGTGTCCAGTGGACAGAGTATTGGATTCAGATTAGCTCATTCCCTGACACAACACAAAACACGCAACGGGGGTGAATTTCGCGCGTGTTCCGGAGACCGCTGAAGTTATAAACTGATGGAGCTGATTTTTATCCGAAAACCAAACGTGTTTACAAGACACCCTGAGAGACACACCTTCACACTGCGCCTCCGTAGAACTTTGAGAAATTTTTGTGGATTTAGTCAAAATAGCCAACATTTTTGTAATTCCTGTTGTTCATCAGACCTGGCGCCAGTGGCGTGAATGAGGAATGTGTTTCATACTCACTTTATAGACCAGGTAAGTACTGTATGATCTTCGCCTTTACGATGAGGGAGTTGAGGCACAGCGCGATAAAATAACGTGTTGGATCGCAGGGGGAACTTTCAAAAGTGTCTGGCATGTAGTCTAATGCGATGGCGCACTCTCCCAGGCTTCTCCTGGAGGCGGCGATACAGTGGGAAACAGTGGTGGAACTCCGTGTTTGTTTGGTGCACTTTTATGTATTCATTTATTCGTTAAAGGTTAATTTATTTGCTGGCTCGTGGCTTCACTCTGGCCCAGCCTTGACCAATGGAAGTTCTCTCTGCCTCTCCCTCGGTGTAAACTCTGGTTGTTTGTTTTTGTTTTTCTAATGATTTGAAAGGCAGAATGAAAGAGAGATTCTTCCACTTCCTATATCATTCCCCAAATGACCACCACAGCCAGATATGGTCCTGGCCAAACGCAGGAGACAGGAATGCCATCCTGGTCTCCCACATGGGTGGCAGGAGTCCAAATAGCTGGGCCATCATCCACTGCCTGCTCAGGTGCATTTGCAGAAAGCTTGATTGGAGGTGGAGTCGCTGGGACTCAAACGAGCACCCCAATGTGGGGTGTAGGTATAGACACTGGCAAGCAGTTTAACCCTCTGTGTCGCAACAGGGGCCCACCTAGTGTTTCTAAGTCACTCTCATAAAACGTGGCCCTAAAGTAAGAGCCTAGTGTTCCTTACCACCACCACAAGAAGGAGGAGTTTTTCTGAAATTGCAATTGACATAAGCAAAAGTTTTCTAATTCTTCCCTTAGGTATCCAGAATTTTTAAAGTATGCTGAAAGTATGTCTTAGAATGCCTTGAGGTTTAGTTACCTTTTAGTATTGAAACGCGTGAAATGGAAGGCGTTTAAGCATGTGTGGAGTTGCTGTGGTTTTCTCCTTTGACTTTTTGCCCCCATTATTCCTGGCATTGAATGAGTACCAAGGGCCTTTCTTCATATGCCAAACTTTGCAACAAGCAAGACTTTCTTCCCAGCAAGCTCTGAAACTGGATCCCTCTGCTTGTTAACTTCCCAGCCCTTGCTACCTCCATCCCCTAAGAAAAAAAAAATGTCACAACTTTCAGTCCTCGGAATTTTTCTCTTTATGGGTATCTCTATCAGAATTACAAAGTCCAAGTCAGCTGATGGAGATGAAGAAAGAGACCCAAAAAATCAGCATGACATTGACATTCACTATTTCTCAATTAGTCAGAACTTCAGACCAATGTCCTGTTCTCTGTCATTACCAAATCACCACAAGACAGAAAGTAGAAAGGAAGGTTTGCAGGGATGACCTCCCCAGATACCGCACACCCCTCTTCTCTCCAGGTCAAGGCTCTGCTTTAACATCCTGAGGGTCCTTCCTTGATGGCCCTGATCGGCCTGTTGGAAACTCCACCCCCACCACACACACACCTCCGGTATTCCCTTATTTTACTTTGTTGTTGTTTTTTGTTTTTGTAAGTTATTTATTTTACCTGAAAATCAGTTACAGAGAGAGTCTGAGAGAGAAAGAGATCTTTCATTTGTTGGTTCTCTCCCCAAATGGCCACAATGACCAGGGCTGGACCAGTCCAAAGCTAGGAGCCAGGAGTTTCTTCTGGATTTCCTGTGTGGGTGCAGGAGTCCAAGGCTGTGGGGCATCCTCCTGTTTTACCATGCCATAGCAAGGAGCTGAATCAGAAGTGGAGCAGCTGAGACATAAACTGGCCCTCATATGGGATGCCAGTACTACGTGTGGAGGATTAGCTTGCTTTGCCACCACCTCAGCACTCCTTGTTCTCTTTTTTCCTTAATGCTCACCATCTTCTAACAAACATAGATTTTTATTCTATTGTCTCTCTTCTGCCACAAAAAGATAAACTACTGAAAACAGAAAGTTTTGTCTGTTTTGTTTCTTGATAGACCATCCCACATGCACCTGTCCTTGAATTAAGATAGGTACTCAGTAACTATTTATTGAATTAGCTGTAAGAATATATGAAAACAAAAGGCCAAATTATCTGATTTCCTAAGAAAAATGAGTTACAGGGCCAGGACAATGGCTCATTTAGCTAATCCTCCACCTCTACACACCAGCATCCAATGAGCACCAGTTCGTGTCCTGTTTGTTCCACTTCCCATTCCAGCTCCCTGCTTGTGGCCTGGGAAAGCAGTAGAGGATGGCTCAAAGCCTCGGGACCCTGCACCCATGTGAGAGACCTAGAAGAAGTTTCAGATTAGCTCAGCTCTTGCGGTTGCAGTCATCTGGGGAGTGAAGCAGCAGATGAAAGATCCTGAACCTGCTCTCTGTAAGTATGCTTTTCCAATAAAAATAAACATTTTAAAAAGTGCACATGCAAGAGAACAGAGAGGTGGGCATTTGCCTAGTGGCTAAGACCCCTTCATCCCACATTGGAGGACCTGGCTTTAATTCCTAGCTCTGGTTCCTGATTCCAGCTTCCTAACACAGACCGTAGGAAACAGCAGCTCAAGTAATTGCACTGCTGTCAGAGATGTGGGAAACCTGGATTACATTTCCTTCTCCTGGCTCTAAGAGCACCAGCCCGGTCCCAGTCACTGCAGGCATCTGGGCAGTGAACCAACATACAGGAACTGTGTGTGTGTGTATGTGTGTATGTGTGTTTCTCTGATGCTCAGATAAATAATTTTTAAAAGAAAAAAATAGGGAGGAGGGGTCAAAGTTGTGGCATAGTGAATTGAGCCACCACCTACAATGCCAGCATCCCATATGAGTGCAGATTCAAGTCCTGCTGCTCTACCTGCAGGCTAGCTCCCTGGTAACGTGCAGTCGAAGATAGCTCAGATCCTTGGGACCCTGACACTCACCTGAGAAACCTGGATGAAGCTCCTGGCTCCTGGTTTTGGCCTAGCCTGGTTCTGCAGACATTTTAGGAGTGAATCAATGGATAGAAGATATCTATCTCTATAATGCTTGCCCTTCAAACAAATAAACGGACATTTAAAAAAAAAAAAAAGGAAATTGAGTTCCATTCACTAGGATCATTGAGTTGTTGTTGACAGAGAGCAGACCCTAAGCCACACTATACTGCAGTTGACTGGCAGGCCCAGGCCAGTTCTCTGAAGTTGTGCTGTGTGAGAACACCACTGGTCTAACAAAACATGACCATCACATAGGTCATGATAAAGAAAAATCGTGGGCCAGGCACAACGGCCTAGTGACTAAAACCTGACCTTGCATGCACCAGGATCCCATATGGGCACTGGTTAGTCTCCTGGCTACTCCACTTCCCTTCCAGCTCCCTGACTGTGGCCTGGGAAGGTAGCAGAGGATGACCCAAAGCCTTGGGATCCTGCACCTGTGTGGGAGATCTGGAGAAAGCTCCTGGCTCCTGGCTATGGAATGGCTCAGCTCTGGCTGTTGTGGCCACTTGGGGAGTGAACCAGCAGATGGAAGCTATTTCTCTGTCTCTCCTTCTCTTTGTAAATCTGCCTTTCCAATAAAAATAGGTATTTTTTAAAATGGCAAAAGTAAAATTCATTAAGATTAGTTATGCTGGGCCCGGCGCGGTGGCGCAAGTGGTTAAAGGTCCTCGCCTTGCACGCCCGGGATCCCATATGGGCGCCGGTTCTAATCCCGGCAGCCCCGCTTCCCTTCCAGCTCCCTGCCTGTGGCCTGGGAAAGCAGTCGAGGACGGCCCAAAGCTTTGGGAACCTGCACCTGCGTGGGAGACCCGCCAAGAGTCTCCTGGCTTTGACCGTTGCACTCACTTGGGGAGTGAATCATCGGACGGAAGATCTTCCTCTCTGTCTCTTCTCTCTGTATATCCGCCTTTTCCAATGAAAAAAATAATAAAAATAAATCTTAAAAAAAAAAAAAGATTAGTTATGCTATCTGTAGTAACTTGGGCCTTTACTTCTAGTACTTAAATAATAACACTAATAATTTCATACCAGATACAATTCAGATACAGGATCCAGTACTGTATAATAAGTGCTAGCAGCCAACAAGCAGACCACAATATATTAGAGCACAGTTTACATAGGTCTAGTGTACAGTCTACAGACTGATCATTTGAATTTTTCCCAAATGTGAAACAAAGTCTTGCAAATAACCTTTGTACGCCCATCATTGAAAACCACTTAACAAGCCTGTAAACACTTTGGTAATTTGATATCTTTTTAGCAGAGCAGATACAAAATGAATTGCTCTGATGAAAGCTGTGATTATTTTTGGCTTGGGTGATTTCTAAAATTTCACAGCTAACCTTTTACTCTAATCTTTCAGGGATTATTCTTTCCAGCTGTCACAGGGAAATGCAAAAGGTCACTACTGGGTTTGAACGGGGCTCCACGGCAGCTCAGGCTTGCCCTTCAATTTTGCTGTCTGCAGTTTGTTTGGAACACATATCATCTGTGTTTTCAATGTAATAGCTATGCATTAAGAGGATTCTTATATTTGTCAACCCAAAAAGTTGGATGAGTGACCAATGCAGATATCTGAATGTTTTTAAAACCCATCCAACTTTAAAACTTAGGAAATGCAAATGACTGCATAGTAATCAATTAAGAGCTACTACTAATGTTGAGTGGTCATTAACTTTGATGCTCCCCAAAACCTGGGATCTCTACTTTGACTACTGCTTACACTAGCTATCCAAGTGACAGAATATAACCTCTCTGCAGTCATAGGAAGACTGTGATTGTTCAATGTATATCCACTGAAAATTAAATCTCTCATTAAAATGATCATTAAAGTATAAATGATTTTTCTAAAACATTAGAGTGACATGCTTTAAGAAGAATTGCTGAGCCTTTGATGCCCACATGTTCATAACCGCTGACAAAGACTAGCTGACATCAATGAGCTAATCCATTTTGTCTAATTGGCCAGTTAGTGCTTCTTCCACAATGAGGGCTTCCCAGCGAGCATAAACACGTGACAAAGATCTTCATACTTTGTGTCTCTTCCTATAGGTCCATGCATGTTTCACTATCCCATTCCTCCCTGTCTCCAATCTTCCAGTCTTTTTCTTTCCAGGCTCATGATCAGCCAACCAGCCAAGGGCTGTTAGTGAGAAAGAAAGACAGACAGACAGAGACAGAGGGACAGAGAGAATGCATATATATATATGTAATTTTTTGTTTGTTTGAAGGGCAGAGTTAGAGGAGAAAATCTTTCATCACTGGTTCATTCTCCAAATGGCTGTAATGGCCAGGAATGGGGCAGGCCGAAGCCAGGAGCCTGGAGCTTCTTCTGGATCTCCCACATGAGTGCAGGAGCCCAAGTACTTGAGCTATCTTCTACTGTTTCATCAGACACAGCAACAGGGACCTGGATTGGAAGTGGAGCAGTCAGGACTTGAACCAGCGCCCACATTGAATGCTGGCCTTGCAGGCTAAAGCTTAGGCTGATATGCCACAATGCTGGTCATATATACATACATATTCCTCTATATACACACATATACATATGTATCTATCTACTATATAGTCACACACGAACTACCCTTGGCTTTGGACCAGTCTGATTCTGGGGTACTGTGGGGAGCGTGTGGCTGTGTGGGGAGTGTGCGGCTGTGTGGGGAGTGAATCAGCCTTTGGAAGATCAATCTGTCTCTATCTTTGTCTCCATTTCCTCCTGCCCCTCTCTAACTCTTTAAAATAAATAAACCTTTTATGTTTTTTAAAGCACATTGCATTTTATAGAAGTTTGAAATCACTTGCAGTTTTGTTTCTTGAGTGAATTTCACAAGTTACAGGAAGTGTCAGAGAAACTATTACAATGAAACTGTTACACCAGCTACAATTTCACTACTGCAAAATTGTAATAATTTATAATTTACACTTAAATTCAAGGGATATTGTCTGTGCAAGGAGAGGGAGAGCAGTGGCTGCTGCTGTCACTTCTACCATGGTGACCTTCTAATGGATGCTCTACCAGGAGAAATAGTTGCCCATGAGTGGCACGTCTGGATTACACTTAAAAGCTGAAATACTTTGAAGATCCAAAACAAGGTCTTGCCTGTCAGCTGCCTCCAGACACAGTGACTGCCAGAAGTTTATTACTATTATTTGAAAGGCACAAGTACAGAGAGAGAGAAAGAGAGAATCTTCCATCTCTTAATTCACTCCCCAAATGACCTCAGTGACTAGGGCTGGGCTAAACCAAAGCAAGGAGCCAGGAGCTTCATCCAGATTACCCACATGGATGGCAGAGGCCCAAACACGTGGAACATCTGCTGCTTTCCCAGTTACATTAGCAGGGAGCTGGATCTGAAGTGGAGCAGTCGGGACTCTAACCGTTATCCATACAGGATGCTGGCACTGCAGGTGGCAGCTTTGTTGGCTATGCCACTGTGCCAGCTGCTGCCAGATCTTCAAATACCAAGTCCAGCTTTGTTCACCAACCTATCTGATGTTGGAACTCATGTCAAGCTGAGCCAGGGTGTGCACAGTTGTTAATGCCCTAAGAGCACTGTGATTATGAGTCACACGTAGTGGAATGGGGAAATCAAGTTGACTACCAACTGACTTGGGCAAATACAAAGATTATGCAAAGCTAACAATATCACAAATAATGAAAAAGAAGGTTAAACTTCTCAAGTCAATAAAAAAAAAGTTGGACATGAAATTAAGATTTTGGTGAATTTGAGAAGAATACCCAACATCATCTCACTGGCAGACATAAAACACACACACACACACACACACACACACACACAAAACTGTGTCACAAATGCCTGCCTTGATTCTTGAACACATAAACAACACAGATTTCAAGCAATTGTAACAGACATGAACAGACTGCAATATCTGATTTTAGCAAGGTGAGATTCTGAAGGCCCTTGGTTATTGCCACAGCATGAGATTTATGCACAGAGGTGTGAAGCCCATAATGTTGATTGATCAAGAACACAGAAAGCTACAATTAATAGCCTAAGGTTTGGCTCAATTTTACCATTCTGGGCAAGAATATAATGTTTCAGTTGCTTCTTGACTCTTCAAAGGCCCTGCGCCATGAGGACACTATGAGACAGATGATTACAGTTTAGATCTGTGGCACTTGGGTTTTACACTGACAAGTAGGATCTTTCAGAAGGAACTGTTTTCCCAAGGATATGGCCATCATGACCAATTGGTAAGGATAGCCATGGTTCTGGATACAGAAGATTTGACAAATACAACATTGCATCAGATCCACATTTTAGTGATGACTTGGGTGAAAAACAGCACCTTGTCAACCCTGGGGTCTTGGATTTCCTGGACTAGCTGGTGGGGTGTGGCTGCTACTCACAACTCACCCCCAAATGAGGCCACAGAACACCCCTATTTCTATAATGTTTTGCAGGACCAGGCTCAAATGCATTCCTCTAGCATGCCAGGGAGCGGGTGACAAGCACACACGTCAACTGCACCAACATGATGTCAGGGATTCTTCAGTGCCTTAACCCCTTGGATCTCTGGCTGGTTCATCAGTGATTGTTGTGCCAACCCCACAGGGATGTGAGTCCCAGCTGCTGCTAGCGCTCCACAGCACTTGGGCCATCTTCCCTGCTTTTTCAGGCCCAACAGCAGGGAGCTGGAGTAGAGGTGGAGCTTCTAGGACTCAGAGTATTGCCCACACAGGATACTGTGGTTGTAGTTGGCAGATGAACCCATTGAGGCAGACCTTCTCTAGCTGAATTTCAGTTGCTAAAAACTGTTCAAGATTTTCTTATTTATGCTCATGATCATTCTTTTGTTTTGCTTTCTGGTTATACCTTGTCTGATTTTGGTATTAGAGCAGTGCAAACCTCATAAAATGAATCAGATGTATTCTCCCCTTTTTGAAAGAATTTGCATAGGAATTACACTGCTTCTTTTGTGTATAACAGAATTCAAAAGTGAAACCATCCAATCCTGGAGTCATTTTTGCAGAATCATTCTGAAAAAATTAATCCAGTTTCTATAATGCATACAGAACTATTCAGCTTCTGCTTTTTTTTTTTTCCCTGCAGTTTCCCAGTACACTTGCAGTTGAGGGAACAATATATCCTTTTTTGGTGTGTGTACTAAAAGGTCACTATCTTGCATTGTTTTAAAATTGTTTTTAAGAAGTGTTGTGATTTGGACATAGCTTGTCCCTAAGGGTTCATATGTTGGCAGCTTGGTCCTTAATGTAGCAGGGATGAGAACTTTAAGAGGTGAGGCTGAGGGGCCAGCTAATCCTCTGTCTACTCACACTGTAATCCCCTATAGGTCCTGGGATCATGTCCTAGCTGCTCCACTTCTGATCCAGTTCTCTGCTTGTGACCTGGAAGTGCAGTGGAAAGTAGCCCAAGTCCTTGGGAGTCTGCACTCATGTGGGAAGCTGGGAAAAAGCTCCTGGCTCCCGGCTTTGGATCAGCTCAGCTCTGGCCATTCAGGCCATTTGTAGGGGTAAATCAGCGGATAGAACACCTTCTTTCTGTCTTTCTATCTCTGTAAAATCAGCCTTTCAGGTAAAAATAAGTAAATTAAAAATAAATAAGTAAATAAGAGAAGTGAGGCTGGGTGCAAGTGATTGGGCCATGGGGGCTATAGCCTTCAGAAAGGATCAAGTAGTTCTTGTGAAACCCAAACTGCCTCCCCTAGAAGGAGTTGTTTTGGTGAGGCTGGCCCCTCCCCTCTCTGTGGCCTTCTGTTCACCAGGTGACTGTCCCCTCTCACAAGCCTCCCCTCTGGAATGCCACACACTGTGATATGACACAAGGGGTCCCTCACAAGAAGCAGTGCCATGCTGTTTAAACTGTTAGCCTCTCAAACCATGAGCTAAATAAAATGCTGTTTATAAAGAAGCAGTGACAGGCATTTCATTATAGCAACAGAAAATGGACCAATGCATACGATGAATGTAGAATTCTGTACTTTAAAGATGTTACATCACTGTTTCTGGTTTGTGTAGCTTCCGAGAGGACCACAGTCATTGTTATCTTTGTATCTGCAAGTGATATGCTTTCTTCCTCTGACCACTTTCAAGATTTTTCTTTATCATTTGTATTCAGAGTTTTGATTCTGATATATCTCAGAATAATTTTCTCATATTTACCCATGGAATTTCTTGGACCTGACTTTACTCCAAATTTATTTTCAATTACTATTTCTTCAATAATAATTTTTTTTTTTTGCTTTTGGGATTTTAACTATATTATTGGTACACTAAATCTTTTTTCTCACAGGTTGCAAAAACAATTGCTCCTTTTCATCATCTTCTTTGCTTTATTACAAGCATTTTCTTTTGTTTTTTTTCCTTTAAGTTCACCTAACTTTCCCTCCCATCTATCATCTAATTTTCTGTTAATCCATGTAATACAATTTTAAAATGCATATCGAAGTATCTTGTGAGGGTCTTATCTGTCAACTTCTTTATGTCAGTCGTTCACTGTCTGTTTCAACTCACATTTTTCTTTCTCCTGCTCCTGAGCTGCATTTTCCTGTTTTGGACTTTATGTAGACATTTTATGGGATACAGGAAACTATAAATTTCTTACCATTGAGAATCTAGATTTTGTAGTCTTAAAGAGCGTGGGGCCCTGTACTGAAAAGCAAGTTTAGTTCCTCACAGATAGGCTTAATCCTTTGAGGGTTGTATTTCCACTTGCTGTGTTTTCATCCTGGTAGGTCGGCTCTCCTCCTGCACCATGGCCCTCCCAGCCTGTTTGCCTGAGGCCCCTGGTGATCAAGCAAGGGCTATTTTTCCCCCTCTTTGGATGGCTGGCTGGGTCCCAACATCTCCAACTTCTCTGAGACTTTGGTTTCTCTCCCTGTGAGCGCACATCTCTGTATTCAAGTGCACATCAATGCAGTTTTTCCAAGCCTTATAATCTATATATCATTCTCCTTGTGAGAACTCTGCTGCACAACTTCTAGCTGCCACTGCTTCCCTTACCTTCACTCTCTCTCTTCCAGAGTTGCTAATAAGGCAAACTGTTCTGCGCAAAATCATCCTTTCTGTGTGCCACCAGGCAAAAAATAAGCACTTAACTGCCACCTGTCACACACAGCCTACAGTCCTGCTTTGACTGTTTTCTACCTTATTTTCTAGTTATTTACAGTAAAAAGTTAGTCAGGCACTGTTACTCCCTTTGGATTGGAAATGGAAGTTTTGAAATCATTACATGTCCAGGAGAGATTTATGCTTCAGAGGTCATATGAAAGGCAGTGTTATTTTTATAATGAAAAGTATCATGAGAATTTTTCAAGGCATAGCTGGATTTTATCTGTCTATTCTCTTGGGAAAATTTCAAAATGAAAAATGTACTTTATTAAATCTAATTGAAATGAGAAGATGCATTTCAGCAGTGCTGAGTCAGGAGTGAAAGCATTTGACCTGGCAGTTGAAATGCTGGTTAGGACATCCACAGCCCATTGCCTGGGTCTGAATTCCTGGCTTCAGTTTCCTGCTAATGCAGATGGCAGGAGGCAGTGGGAATAGCTCAAGTGATCCGGTTCCTCCCACCCATATAGGAGACCTTGATTGCCATTCCTAGCTGTTAGCTTTAGCCACTGTGGGGTATTTACAACATTTGGACCAGTAAACCAGTAGAGAGGAACAATGAACCCAGACCAAACATGAGACAGACATGTCCTAATAAAACTTTGACTTCAGGAGGAAAAGCCATAGCTGCTTCGTTTCCAATCCAGCTCTCTGCTTATGGCGGGAAAAGCACTAAAATGGCCCAAATCCTTGGGTCCCTGCACCACATGGGTGCCCCTGACGAAGCTCCTGACTCACAGCTTTGGATCAGCTCAGCTCAGCTCAGCTCAGCTCTGACTCGGTTGTTGTGGCCATTTGGGGAGTAAACCAGCAGATGGATGATTCTCTGTCTCTCCTGCTCGCTCCATAACTCTGCCATTCAAATAAATTCCTTAAAGAAGGAGGCAAGATGGCAGAATAGGGTATAGACATGTTTGAGATGATGGAGAATCTTTAGACAGGGCGAAGCACAAGGAGATTATAGAGAAAGATAGGAGTCAGGCAGTTTGCAGGGGGTACCTGGACACCCCCTGAACACAGGGAAGTAGCAGTGATGGCAGAGCAGTATTGCAGTGAACAGAAAACCCACCAGAGGCCAGAGAGCAGCAATCCAGACTCCAACAAGAGCCAGGGATCCAGCAGCAACCACAGCCTGGCTCTTAGGGCAGCCAGATGGGAGCTTGGGTTCAGGCGGGGAGCCAGGAGGTGAATGCAGATTGAGACCTGCCAATCCTGCTACATAGTTTGGCCCAGCACAAGCGGAGAAAGAGTGGCGGATTCCAGGGGGCAGACCAATGGCAGGAAAGAATTCACAGCACAGAGATAGGGTGCTGTCTTGTGTGGTAGGTCAGAGACCATAGAGTTGAAGGGATGGTTCAAAGTGCGCTCATTTCTGGCTGATCACACTGAGTGATCCCACAGGGAGGGCAGTGTCAGCTGCCCATGCTGCAGGGTCTGTGTGGTCCCTGGATCTGAAAGCCAACAGCCCCATTTCTCAAGCAGTGCTCTGCTGGACGCCATCATGTATGGTGGGGCAGAGAGTGCGGATTTCAAGGGACAGCTTGGAGTGGGCTCGATTCCAGCTAATCGCAATGAGCTGAACCCACAGAGAAAGCAGCACCAGCCTCGCATCCTGCAGGGTCTGTGTGGTCCCAGGATCTGATGGCCGACAGCCCCCGATCTATGTCGGTGCCCTGCCAGGCACCATCTTGCTCAGAGGGGCAAGGGCTCAGAGGTCAGGAGGAATAGTGGAAAACTGCACATGCACTAAATCAGTGGAGCTCAGATGCAATTTTTACAGGACCAGGCACTGTTAGACTGAAGGGAGGACAGCTGAGTTATACAAGAGCTACGCTGGGAACAAAATCACTTCCAGCTTAGAGCACTGCACATGCTCCTCAGAAAAAAAAAAATAGCTCTATCATGGCACTCTACAGACTCCACCCAAAATAACACCAAGTGGCATTCAGACTAAATGGCCAGCACATGTCAGTAACATCAGTGTTGCTGACAAACCAGTTATTTAACACAGCTGGCATCTTCCTAATGCAGGGCACTGATTAAACATAAAAATCGACTTGTAGACCTGTAGGTACTACACCTTAGAAACTTGCACTAAGGAGAATCCACCAACCAGAACTGCAATGTGAAAAGCTAAAAGAAGAGACAGAGGCACTATGAATGTTACTGCAAACTCTTCCACAAAGGAACAAAAGCCTCTACCACCCTCAGAGTTAACAGGAGGGTCACAGAACTCCCAACAGAGTTGATCAAAAGCGAACTTCACCATGACACATGATAATCAAGCTCTCTTAAGTTGAACATAGGGGAAGAAAGCCTTAAATATGCACATGAAAAAAAATCAAGTGACCTATACAGAAAACCCAATCAAACTGATAGCTGATCTCTCAGAAGAAGCACTACAGGCCAGAAGAGAATGGAGTAATATATTCCAGGTTCTAAAAGGGAAAAATTTTCTGCCCAAAATAACATATCCCACAAAGCTCTCCTCTGTCTTTGAAAATGAAATAAAATTCTTCCACAGTTGCTGGAGACCAGTTCTGGCTGACTCGAGAGCTTGAAAAGGATGTATGGATTGATGAGAAGACAAGAAGAGGAGGTTACGTGGACCACTACAGCATGATGCTCATAATGGACAACTCAGAAAAGTTGCCTTCTTTATTTATACACAAATCATCACAAACTTTTGCACAAAATCCAATTGTTTCATTTTCACTTCATTATAAAAGAATGATTAGAAATCAATCCTAAAAAACATTATTATCATTTTACTTCAGAAAAAATATTTTCAGCAAGCTATTACTCATTCAAACCTGCAGTGATCTGGCTGAAGCCAGGAACTCCATGGTTGGCAGCACATGTGGTTACATAGTGACAAGCAGTTTATTTATATTCAAAATCAATTTTCACTAAACCTAAACTGATATTACTTAAAATATCAAGAGTACAGAATTAGAAGGAAAGCTCATAAATGAAAGGAATTTATAAAGGTATATATCATAGATTCTTTATTAAATCTTATAATCAATCATGGATTAATTACCATCACCTTCACCTAGTGCTGCTTCAATTGTTTTTGTTCTTTTGTTACAGGGCAGTGAAAGGGATCAGGGCAACTCAACCTTTCTATAAACAGAGGGCCTTTACCGGAAACTTTTTTCTATCTTTATAAACTGTTTTCTTTCCCTAAACATAAGTGCCAATATAAGGTAGAAGTTTTTACAAACTGTTTTCTTTTCCTAAAGAAATGGTAGACGTTTTAAACCATTTCCTTGTAAGGGCTCACAATATTTTGTTTCCCTTAGAAGACATCCAATATACTTTCTGCTCCACGTGGTGGGAAGCCAAAGTGCGTCATTTCACGCAGTGCAGCAGTTTGAGGCTGCGTGGTAAACAAACTATTCGTACCTCCACAACTGCCATTTGTATCCAAGATATTACCAAGCCATTTCTCAAGGAGAACATTACTTACATTAGGGCAAATTCCAGGACAAAGGTGAGCATGTAATAGGATGTTTGGGGATGGTGTGGGCTCAACTGTAACTATTGTGTGCTTTACGCTGTATGTCATTGCCTTAATTTGCTAAAGACCATTTTACCACAATGTGATTGATCAGCTTGAGACATTATATGTTACAGGAATCATTTCACATGTGCAGAAAAACACCACCACCCTCAGGAGAATTCTATGAAACATCAGAGAGGTGACTGAGTGTCCATACAATGGGTGAGGCAGCAGTGAAGTGACCAGAGACATTCAGCTGGGCCTTGTCACACAGCCAGAAACTCCTCGTAGCCTTGCTAACCGAGGAGTGGTGCTAGTCACACACTCAACCAGTCCCAACTGCATGGCTTCCCACACACAGTAAAGAAAAATACCAAAAATCCCCCCCCCCTTTTTGAGATTTTAAAAATCTTATTCTGAATTCAATTAAGTTGTGTTGAATGTGGCTTAATTTTTAAAAAATAAAAAAACAAATTTTAACTCTTGAATATTTTCCAGTAGTTAAAAGTTTTAATGTTCCTTTCATAATTAGAATCGATATACAACAGCTTAACTATGCACAAGGCAATGCCAGCCTGGATTTCTGCTCAACGTCCCTTATAAAAAGGTAGTTTGGCGACTATGTTTCAAGGATTTCATTTTTGCTCAACGTCTTTATCATCGCCCAAGAAGGCTTTTAAAAACTCAACATGGAATATTAGGGTAAAGCGATCAGGCTTTGAGTTTGAGAGCTGAGTTGAAATGCAGTTCCACGTTTAATAGTTAAGTAGAATGAGCAGGTTAAAGCCCAAACACTACAAAGAAAAACGAAAAACGACTCCGCACGCGGGCCTGAATACGCTCTCCTGGAGCATCGATTTCCCCACCTGACTCCTACAGGTGCAGTCCATCCTCTTCCTCGGTGAGCCTCTGCACTCTCCCCCCGCCTCTCGGCTTCCCTCTCCTCCATTTTATTCTCTACCAAGCGCTCACAAACAGGTCCTGGCGGAAAGCAGCTGCAGCCTCAGCCCGGGGCCAGCGCGCCATCCGGGTTCGCCCGGCGTCCTCGCCCCCTTTCCCCTCTACGCTGTCCGGCATTTTCCCTCCGGCCGGCTCCCGCCCGCGGCCCCGCCCACCAGCGCCAGTCAGGTGACCGCGCGGCGCTCCGCCCCCTGTCCTCGCCTCACGTGATCGCGCCCAGGGAGAAAACGCCTGACCCCGGCCCCCGGCCTTCTCGCCACAACCCGTTCTCCGTGCGGCACTCTGTCCTGTCGCCCTTCGCTGCCCTGCGCGTCCCTCCACCCCGACCCGGGGTTTGCCCGGAGCCCTGTCCGCCATGCGGCTCGTGCCTCTGGCTCCAGGTGGGCCCCGGCGTGGCGGCCCCGGCCACCTGCCTTGCTGCGGCCGTGCTCTGTGCCTGCTGCTCCTGCTGCTGTTGCTGCTGGGCAGCTGCTTGCAGGTCTCCGGGCGGACGACTGGCTCTCGGAGGCCCAACGTGGTGCTGCTCCTCACCGACGACCAGGACGAAGTGCTCGGCGGCATGGTAACTCTTCCGTTTCTGCCCCGCCCCTCCATCTCCCCGGCTGACTCCCTGGCTTCTTGCTCTCTTTTCCCCGCGTCTCCGCCCTCCCTCGCCCGGGACTGGCTGCCTTGACCCTGGGTAGGTTTGGTTTTGCCACTCCAGGCCCTTCACGCAGGACTTTGTTGTACACCGTGCAGCCTGGACCGTCGTGCTGCGGAGTTTGCGTTCGTGTCTCACGATGCACGTGTGGACGCCAGCTGAGGAGGGGTTAGACCGGAGAGGAGCAGGTGCTGGCCGAAGGCACGGCAGCGCTGCTGGTGTCTCCCCTGGGTTAGTGTCGGAGCACAAGCCTAGCCACTTGCTGAGACACCCAGGCCCCCTCGTGTCTGTTTCTGATACCCACATAATCGCTGGCATGAAGTAACGTGGTAGATAAGCTGTCCGACTGCTGAGTGCGGTTTGCCTCATAAAATCAAGAGAATTCAGTCTAATTTAACGCCTGGCTGGTGCATCTGATACTGTCAGTGTTCTGTTCTCTATCTAATGCGTGTTGTCCTCCGATTTCATTTGCAGGATCAATTTTGCTTCTGTATCTTAGATGTTATGCAGTTTCTGACTTTTGGGAACGTTCATTTCCCCCAACCCCCCTCCCCCCATCCTACTCATCAATGGGACGAATATGCTTAGGGCATATTTGTCAGCTCTCGCCTCACGACACAGTGGAGACAAAACCCCGACTTGGACTTGGCCCAGCATTCCTCTCCTTAAAAACTTTTTTCTTTTCCCTTTTGCCTTCTTGCTTCAGGTTTTTCAGTTCTCTTTTTTGTTTTTTGCTATATGCTGGAAGTAGTAGCTCTCCAGGCTAGAGGTGCCTGGCTCGGTGCTCTTTAACTTCTGGTCCCAGCAGCCATGGGGATGTGAAGTCAGCTTGGTGGGTAGCTACCAACGTTTTTGTTTCCGTCTGGAGCAGCGTAGAATGGAAACTCCGTGTGTGCTATATGTGGTAAGGGTCAGCAGATGTAAATGTATGCCCGTATGCCTGAATTTCAAAGCACCAAAATAAACCTTGAATTCCATGTGAGCTATTTCTATTATTGGGATATTTTTCCTTGAACTGTGTGAAGTACCCCCTTCTGGATTGCAAAGTGCAGTGAATTTCTTGCTCAGAAAGCATGAACAGCTTTTCTAGTTGGTGTTTAAATGTATTTCCACTCCGCTCTTCTCCCACGTTCCCTCCCTTACCTTATAGCTTCGGTTTCATTTCCCTCTTGAATTTCACTTTGGTTTCCACACCTTTTGCAGTTACCTTCCTCTTCACAAACTTTGTATTCTTAAAGAATGTTTTGTCCGGAAAAAGTAAGCCACCTAGACCAGGGACTAATGTGTTGACTGAAAAGGTCAAGTTTTGATACTTCTGTTCAAAATTAACAGATGAGTATCAGACGTGCCCGAATTCGGGTTCTTCAGTCCTAGATCGCCGCCATCTGAGGTGTTCTCTTTGTATGTTAATCCTACTCCCTGCTTTACCAGTAGTAGACTTTTTTATATATATATTTATGCTGGAGAGAGTTAATAAAATTGAATGGAAGAAACAGGTTAAAATTAATGCTTTCAGCTCTGTGAAGTATTCCAACTTCTCGTAGTTTTTTTTTTTTCAGAATATTCTACCCTAATTGTCAAACCACTCCTGGAAGGGGAAAGCTAAGAATTTGCTTGGAGCCAGCCGAGTGTCAGGTGTTCTTGACTTGTACTTCTGTTGATGCGGGAGTGTCCTCTGCTGTTTGGAAGGTGGTTAAGTAACTTGACCAAGGTTCACATGGCTCTCAAGGGGCAAAGCTTGGGTGATCTTTGACCCCAGGGCACCAGGCTTTTCCCCCTGTTCCTGGGCTAACATGATGGTAGCAATGACAGTGGAGCCAGCTCCTTAAAAAGTTGGCAGGAAAATGTGAATTAAAGGTTGAATTTATTTTGGCATAAAACATTTTTTAAATCCATGTAGTTATTTTATAATGTGCATTTCCTATGAATTTTTGGAGCACTTGCATGAAATATCTTGTGAAATGGAGTTCTGATTCAGAAAGTGTTACACATTGCTGCCTAATAGGAAAGATCAGCGGTAATCAACTCCTCCACACTGACTCACATCAAAGGATTTACAGCACATGGGTAATTTTGGCTTAATGTAGAATTTGTCAGTCTTTGCGACAGTCTTGTATGTGAGAGCATTGTCTTCAGGCTTTCCCTGTGTGTGTTCTGGGTAGTATCTGCGATGACTCCATTTTTACTTTCTTGCCCATAGACCTGTTCTTATTTATGGTTTTCACTTGAGCATCATTAAGGTGCTTCACAGGTTGTTCTTTTAAAAATCAGTCACTATGTAGAATCAAAACTTGAAGTAAGGGAAGGAAACATGATGAAATGATAGGGGAAGAATCAATAACTCCCTCCGCTGCTGTGCTTACAGCAAGTGCTTCCTACTGTTAAAAAGGGAGCCGGGGAATGATCAGCTTTTTTTTTCCAGCTTTTCTTTTTAAAGGTAGATTTTTATAAAAAGAGAAGAAATATAAAAAGTCTTCCGTTCACTGGTTCATTCCCCAAATAGCTGCAACAGCCAGGGTTCAGCTGTTCTGAAGCTGGGAGCCAGAAGCTTCTTCTGGGTCTCCCAAGTGAGTAGAGGGGCCCAAGCACTTGGGCCAACCTTTGCTGCTTTCCCGGCCATAAGCAGGGAACTGGATGGGAAATGGAGCAGACAGGACTTGAATCGATGCCCACATGAGATGCCAGTGCCATAGTGGAGGATTAGCTCACTATACCATTAAACCAGCCCCAATCAACATTATTAAAACGATTTCAAAGCAGCTGTCCATGATCCCAAGAAAGTAAGTTTCTCCTTGGGGTTTTGGGGGAAAGTCTTGGAGCAAGTAAAACCTTTGCTCTCATGAGAGAGTAACATTGGTTGCTGTCTTTAATATACATATTTACAGGTTTTAAAAATTGCCTTTCAAATAGATAATGAAGAGTGCAGCCTCTGTCCTCTGGTTCAGTGTTGGTCAGTCTGAAGCCAGGAGCCTGAACCTCCATCCAGGTTTTGCCCAGGGGTAGCAGCAGTACCTCCAGTGCCCTCCTAGACATGTGAGCAGGGAACTGGATTGGGAGAGGAGCAGCCAGGACTCAGATGTGGAATACTGGCATTGCAAGCAGGGGCTCAACCTGTTGGCCTCTGGCTGCTGCTTAAAGACTATTGTGTGACTTTAACCTTACGAGTTTGTCTTTGGTTGCATCTTAAGGATCCATTTTAAATTTGGACTGGAGGGATATACACATGGTTTCAGCACAGTATGATTTTTCTTTTTGAGATTTCTTAATCACAGCTTATAATTGTCTACAGATTGTATTACTAACATTAACAACATAAATATCTTGGCTGTTAAGTTTCTTACTTAAATTCAAAATTCCTGTGCAGCCCTGCATTTGGCCGCTGCCGGTCTTAGACCTTGTCATTCCCTTCTCTCCCTGTTACTTCCTAAACTGCTTCTACTGCACTGCCCTTCTTGCTCTGCACTGGCAGCCTTTGGCCTTGCTTTTCCTTCAGCCCACAGCATTCTTCCCTGATCTTTGCATGATCAACTCCTCTTTGCATGGCTCCCAGCCCTGGATTTTCTTCCTAAGATGCCTTTTCTAATCACTCATCTAAAGTAGTTCTCCAGCTGTCTTCCTGCCAGCTGCAATCATATCAGCTTGATTTATTCCCTTCACAGCATTTGCCACTACCTAAAATGATTACTTTCCTGTTTACCTCTTATTGACACCTCTGAGCGTACAAGGCTCATGAAGGGACCTTCTGTCTGTCTGCAACTGCCTAGATTGATGCCTGGTGCACATTAAGTATTTAATAATCATGTTACAAAGATGCAGTATAGCTTTACTGTAAATCAGACAGTCTTCAATAGTGTTGCATATTTATCCATTTGATTAAGTCCCATATAGTTTTTTCCCCACTTGAATATCATTCTGGTTTTCCCTCCCTCTTTGTCCACCCAGTGTTTTTCACTCAGCCAAGTGCTGTTTTCCCAAGCTGAGCACCCAGTGACATTCTGAGGAGAGCCCGTGACATTGCTCCTGAAAGCTAGCACTTCCTGGGACCCTGGTGAGGATCTGATCAGGAAATGATGAAAGCTTTGCTTAGAGAAGTCAGAATTCTCATCCTGTTGTGCTAATGGATTCCTTCAGTCTTCTGTCTCTATAAAACAGTGGAGGAAAAATCTCTTGTTAGCCTAGTTAGATATCTGAATTATTCTTAAGGATTTATCACCCAAGAAAATACACTTTAAGTTGCATTCTGGAGCTTTTGGTGTGGCAGAGAACATGCCTCTGGGATACCCACATCCCAGATCAGGCTCCGGCTCTTGTGTGTCCAATCCAGCTCCCTACTAAAGTTTTCCCTGGGAAGCAGAAAATGATGGCTTAAGTATTTGGGTCCCTGCCACTTGTGCAGTAGACTCAGGTTTAGTTCTGAATGTGTGAGCCAGCCCTGGCTGTTGCTGGCACATGGGGAACGGATCTGCAGGTGGAAGAACGTGTGTGTGTGTGCTTGCGCTCTTTCTCTATTTGTTTTTGAAATATTTCTCTTTTTAAAAAAAAAGATTTATTTATTTTATTGGAAAGTCAGATATACAGAGAGGAGGAGAGACAGAGAGGAAGATCTTCCATCCAATGATTCACTCCCCAAGTGAGCACAACAGCGATGCTATGCCGATCTGAAGCCAGGATCCAGGAACTTCTTCCGGGTATCCCACACAAGTGCAGGGTCCCAAGGCTTTGGGCCATCCTCGACTGCTTTCCCAAGCCTCAAGCAGGGAGCTGGATGGGAAGTGGAGCTGCCGGGATTAGAACCGGCACCCATATGGGGTCCCGGCACGTTCAAGGCGAGGACTTTAGCTGCTAGGCCACGCCGCCGGGCCCTGTTTTTGAAATATTTCTTTTAAAAACTTCATTCAAGATGGATTTGAGTGTTGACATTATTTCAGATATTATGAACTGAATGTATTACAACTAACTTTGTCCTCTTCACTTGGTGGATTTGCTCTAAAAGTTTTACATAAATGGTCCTTTTATTCATACTCTAGGATCTAATCACTTGTTCTCTGCACTTGTCAGGATCTTGGGTTTTAACCAAGAATAAAAGGATGTAAACAAAATAGTTTCATGTAGCCTTTTGTCTGATAGGATTACAGGATTCTGTGCATACCTGCTTGCTGCCTGGTTCAGGGCTGTCCCTGGTGGTGGTGACAGGGTTGGTGCAAGGGCAGTGAGCTCATAGCTGAACTGTGTATGGGCTCCTGCACTGTGAGTGTCTGAGATTTGAATTACTCTCTCTGAGGATCCTGTCCAGCTTTCTGGATCCCAGTGTTGTCCCCATTCTTAGAAAGGGTGAAGGGTGCCTTTCACACCATATCACATAGCCTAGTTCCAAAGATGAATTTATGGAGCTAGGTCTTCCTCTGCATCTCACAACTGAACTGGCGGCTAACAAGCAGAGAGCACCAGCATTTCATTCCAGTTGCATGGCTGGAATGGAGCCAACAGCTGTGAAGGGTCCCTGCCTGCCTGCCTGACTGCGTTCTGACCCCAGCACCTTTGCACAGTAGACAGTTGCTGGCACCAAGCCTGTGTGGTTCATCTCCAGGATCACACAGGACTGGCCTGGCTGTTGACAGAGCCATCCTTCCGGAAGAAGAGATTGCGTAAGATGTAACAAAACATGAATTGTGTTCCATGTGTTTCAGTTTATCAGCAGAAATAGCTGTTTGACTGAAATTGCTTACTTTACAGACTCCACTGAAGAAAACCAAGGCTCTCATCGCAGAGATGGGGATGACTTTCTCCAGTGCTGTGAGTTTTGAACCTCTTTTAATTTCGTTAGACTTAAATTATACTTGTATCCTAAAGGGGAAAATAACACTCTTCTTGGTTATCTAATGTGATCTTTGTGAGTTTTCCTAATTACCTACCTGATCTGAAGGAATGACTTTACATATGCTCATAAATCTTTTTTTAAAAGATTTATTTTTATCATTTTTTTATTGGAAAGGCGGATATACAGAGAGGAGAGACAGAGAGGAAGATCTTTCATCCTATGTTTCACTCCCCAAGGGACCACAACAGCTGGTGCTATGCCGATCCGAACCCAGGAGCCAGGAACTTCCTCCGGGTCTCCCACGCGGGTGCAGGGTCCCAAAGCTTTGGGCTGTCCTCTGCTGCTTTCCCGGGCCACAGGCAGGGAGCTGGAAGGGAAGTGGGGCTGCCGGGATTAGAACCGGTACCCATATGGGATCCCGGGCGTGCAAGGCGAGGACCTTTAACCACTTGCGCCACTGTGCCGGGCCCAATGCTCATAAACCTTATATTTGAAATATTGTTGCCAATTTAGGTTAACAGCAGGTATTTTCTAAGCCATTTTTGCACAAATCGGAGCTATAGAGTTTTAACAATTCAGTGTTTGAGGTTTGAAAATGGATTGTAAGAAATGAGTAATGTTTGTTCTATGTAAGTTTTTCCATGCAAAACCCAGTTAGTCCTCATTACCATATCTGACAGACGATGTTGTATATAACATATGTAATCACTTACATATATAATGCATAATATAGAAAACCATGGTTGCCGAGGTCCAAAAACAAAATAGTAGCAACTCAAAGTTGATCAATATGGCTTGTAAACAAGTATGTAGTAGCCCAGGAATGAATGGGTAACTCATGTCATGACATCTGCTGGACATCAGTGTGGCAATATGTGTAAGAGCAGACTCGGATCATGCTGCCCACTTTTGGCTTCTCTCTTTTTTAAGATTTCTTTTATTGGATAGTCGGAATTACAGAGGCGAGAGCTTCTATTAGCTAGTTCACTCTCAAATGACTACAAGGTGGTGGAGCTAGGCTGGTCCAAAAGCAGGAAATTTTTCCAGGTCCCCCACATGGGTGCAGGGGCCCAAGGACTTGGGCCATTCTCCACTGCTTTCCCAGGCCATTAGCTGGGAGCTAGATTGGAAGTAGAGCAGCTACTTGGCACAGAAACCAACACCCATGTGGGATGCCAGCACTGCAGGCCTACCCTACTATGCCTTGTACTGCCACCACCCCCCACCACACTTGTATTGACTTTTGTTTTTAAGATTGAATTATTTTTACTTGACATTCAGAGTTACGGAGAGACAGGGCGAGACAGAACACTGTTCACATTTTTAGCTGTGTAACCTTGGGCTAGTTGTTCAGAGTCTAGCCCTTGGTTTCTCCATTTATAAATGGAAGTCTTAAAATATCTGCTAGATTGTTGTGAGGTGAAATGAGTTAATACATGGAAAGCTCTTTGGTCAGTGTGCGACTTGTAAAAAGTTTTGCGTGGTGTTATTGTAATACTTACTATGATGTCCGTGGTTGAAATGTTTAGCTCAGTGGATGCTTGAAAGTTTGGAAATTTTAACATTCATTCTGATCATTTACTAACCGTTTGAAGACTGCATCCTTTCAAATGATAAATATTTCAGATTAATGGCTCACATTCTCCTCAAGATAGAGCACTCAAGACATTATTGTTAGGGTTGAGAGAAGGCTTAATGTCTTAAATCGTAACTTTAGGCTCTGTGGCCATTACTGTGAGCTTAATGAAAGTAATTGGGCAAGGGAAAGTGTTATTTCTACTTTTTCTGATTTTTTTTTTCTAACTTAAAAAAATACAGGAGAATTGTTGGAAAACTAAATTCATTAAAGTCAAAATTTAGAAGTTTAAAATGAGCTTTATGTAAACAGATTTAAAAGGGAAGGTAAAGAGTCTATTCATAATAAATACAAAGTAATACAATACAAACTAATACAAATTAATAGTGACCAGAAATGTTTAAGACTGAAATAAATTTACAGAACCTGGTGAATGATAAAAGCACTAGGTACAAACATACACACATCTTTTTTTGGGTGGGTGGGGAAGACAATTAGGATCTCAACAATATATTCTTTACTCAGATGTAATTCTAAAAATTATCTGGAATAATAAATATGAGAAAAAATAAAGGCAATATTGTTTAAGGAAGACATTTCCCTACCACAAATGGTATAACACTGGCCATAAAATAGGTCAGAAAATAGAGCAAAAGAGTTCAGAATTGCTAATGTAAAAATTGCAGAAGTCAAACATAATATCATTAAGAGGCAGAAAACGAAATTGGGAAGCATTTGTAACATGACCGAGTCCTTCCTTCAATGTTTTGTTAGAACCGGCCAGTGGCAGGGAGTGCGTGAGCAAAGCACAGGAATGAGCCGTTTCATGTAAGCACAGCTGATTCAGGATGTCATGTATGAACAAAATCGTTATTCTATTGAGAAATGAAAAATTTGGAGTGTTGAGCAGCTTGCCTCATCCTGTTTGGAAATAAGAAACGCATCTTCGTGTGTAACCTTGTTTGTGCTTCCCTTTGCAGTATGTGCCAAGTGCTCTCTGCTGCCCCAGCAGGGCCAGCATCCTGACGGGGAAGTACCCGCACAATCATCACGTTGTTAACAACACGTTGGAGGGGAACTGCAGTAGTACATCCTGGCAGAAGATCCAAGAACCACACACATTCCCAGCAATTCTCAGGTCCATGTGTGGCTATCAGACCTTTTTTGCAGGGAAATACTTGAATGAGGTATGTTAAATGGTCTTTTTCCACCCCTCATAGCAGCTTTTGTGGCTTGAAATAATGTACATTTTCATTTCCTTGCCCTCTGTTCAGATCATGGTAAAGAGATTCTGGTCTATGTTTTCTCTTGGTCTGCCAGCCAATAAATAAGAACTAATTTAACTGATTATGTTTACATGACTTGGGGTACAGTGATTGCCCTTCCTTTTAAGTAGGCCCAGGGACATATTTGTTTAAACATTATTTTGAAATTGCTGCTGTCAGCTGCATCTTGGTTTTCTTCCTCAGGAAGTCGGCTTGTCATGTGGCTGTCCTGGGAGCTTGCTTTCCATTTCCCCTTTATCTGGGTCTGAGGGAAGGATTTTTTCCCCCTTTTAGAATCTTTTTTTTCAGATTTCTTCAAGACTTATTTATTTTTATGAAAGGCAAATCAGATTCAAGGAGAGAAGGACAGAAAGAACTTCCATCCACTGGTTCACTCCCCAAATGGCAGCAATGGCTGGAGTTGAGCCGATCCAAAGCCAGGAACCAGGAACTTCTGGGTCTCCCACACAGGTGCAGGGTATCAAGGTTTTGAGGCATCCTCTGCTGCTCTCCCAGGGCATGAACAGGGAGCTAGATGGAATGTGGAGCAGCCAGTATACAAACTGATGCCCTTATGGTATGCTGGCACTTGCAGTGAGGCTTCAGCCATTGAGCCATTGCATTGGACCCCCAGATTTGTTAGAATTGCCTCGAATGCTTTTGTTTTCCACTGAAAATTGAGTACAAGCTGCTAAGAGATTGTGAGAAGGCCAAGCACCCAGAGCCTAGTGCACTTGGGCCAAGGTCTGTGGTCATACAGCTGGTGAGCTGGTCTCATAGGCCTGGAGGAAGGGTGTTATTAGGCAGCTTTTCATAATACAAGAAATACCTGAGGCAAGGTAATTATGAAGGAAAGATTTTTTATGGGTCATGATTGTTGGGGGTCGCAGTCCAAGGTGAGACAAGCTCTGTTGGTTTGGCTTCTGATATGTTGGAGAATTTGCAGAAGAATGGAAAGCAGAGAGAGTGGCAGCTGCACTTTACATCCAGCCCACTGGGAAGAACTGCTTCCTGAGAGTGTGCTCCCAGGAACTCAAGGACTTCCCAGCAGGAGGCCCGCCTTCTAAACAGCAAAACTGGATGAAGTTCAGCTTTCTGAATGCTGCTCACTTGAGGTCCTGCCTGAGTTAGGAGCCAACTCGTGTTCAGACCATAGCAGAGGAATAACTGCGTAAGCCCTGTCAAGGCCAGGTTTCATGGCCCCAAGGACCAAGTCCAAATTTGAAGGAAATAGTGTGCTTGAGATTAACTGTTATTGTAAAACTGAATGCACAACAAAAAGGTGTGCATTTTTTTATGAGCTATTTGTGGTTGTCTGAGAAAGAGCTTAATAGTTCTCTGAATTTCCCATTAATTCTCCCTGATTGGGGGGAGTCTGCAGTCTTGTGTGTTTGAGGAAGGTGAGTCATTTTGGAAAGAGTTGTGAGAATCAGGAAGTGTAAAGACTTAAGTTACTTGGTGAGGCTGAGAGCCATACAGAAAACTTAGACTGCTTTGCATATTGAAAGTCATCTTTTGTATGTCTGAAAGTAAGAGAAATCCTTAAAGGACAAGATACTTAGTTCTTAGGCATTAGAGTCTGTCTTAAATGTGCAGTTGTAAACCTTGTAAAGAAAAAGCAAATAAAATCATTCTCTTACGAAATAAAAATGAACTCTGAAACTTCAGAAAAACTGAAGTAATAAACTGCTGGCTCATAGTCAGCCTGCTTTGGCTGTGTTTAACCACAAGGTTGTGTGGACTGTTCAGTCTGCCCCAAAAGCCCAGCCAGCAGCCCATGTGTGGGCCATGTGGGCCAGGCCCACAGACTCCGACTCCGTCAGTAGTAGGACAGAGTGAACATGCTCTGTTGTTCTGCCGTGCCATTGCTGCATGAAAGTAACATTGATACTGTGTCAATGAATGTATATTCCAATAAAACTATTGTCACTGAAATTTGAGTTTCATGTAACTCATATATTTCTTGGCTTTTGTGTTTTTAAGTACCTTAAAGCAGCAACAAACAGCTCTTATCTTGCTGGCTCTACCAACATTTGGCAGGACACATTGGCCCCCGCATTTTAATTTGCCAGCTCTTGCTGTGGAAGTTTCTAGGATTATAGAGTTCTTTAACATTTTCATTAGTTGCTGTATTTGGGGTGATTGAGCACCTAAATGTGTGTCAGGCAGTGGTCTGGAAAGATTGTTGTTAGTTTCCTATTTCTTCCTGGCCTGGCCCTGTCTGTGGTTTGTAACATCGTCCTGGTCTTGCTTTTCAGTACGGAGCCCCTGATGCAGGTGGACTGGAACACGTTCCTCTGGGCTGGAGTTACTGGTACGCTCTGGTGAGTCACCTTTGAAACAGGGACAATTCTCTCCAACGCTAAGGAGCAAACACAACACGTTCACCCTCACTAAGTCTGCTATTGACACAGTTCAGTTTGCTTTGTGATGAGCTATTGCCCTCCTTGAAAGAAAGTCTGTTGACTTGTGAGTCACTCCCTTCTGGTCTGTTTCTTGCATCACACAAGTTTCAGCAGTGTAATTTTCTGATCTGCCCAATGCACTTCTGGCTTTTACAATAGGACATATTATTGAAACCATGCTGGACTTCAGTAAAAGCCCAGCAAAAAAGTCCAGTATAAACTTGAGTAATTACCGTTTTATGTCTTGGTACTGCTGAGACAGTTTAGTCAGTGTGGATTCATTCCTTCTGTGTGCTGACTTCATGGCAAGTTTTATTTTCCTTGTCTTAATAGGAAAAGAACTCTAAATACTACAATTATACCCTGTCTATCAACGGGAAGGCACGGAAGCATGGTGAGAACTACAGCACAGACTACCTCACAGACGTGCTGGTGAGTGGCTGGAGCCCTGTGGCTCTGTCTTTGCAAGGCTGGGTCCTGTTTGAAGGCAGGCTCTACCTAGAAAACCTTTAGTCTTACTTGCTTGTATTGGGTAACATAATGCATAAAAGCTTGTTCTAACTGCTGAAAAGACTTTCCAGCTGATTAACTCCTGAGGGTGTTATTGTTGTATATAAACCAGGCTTAGGTCTGATGCTCTTGAAATTCCAGCAACAAATCTCTCCTCCAAAGGTTAATCTCTTTAAGACCCTGGAGATTACTTGGGAGAGGTTTGACTTTGTATTTTCGATGTCAGTTTTATCCACAAGTTGTAAGATGACAGTTCCACAGGCTTTAGGAGACTGGGGGATGGGAATATGAAATTTCTTTGGGTACTATGTATTTATATATAAAAATTGCTGGAATTGGGGCGAATTTGGTATTTTCTTTGTATATATATATTTTTTGAAAGGCAGAGAGAGACCTACAGAAATCTTTTATCTGTTGGTTCATTCCCCAAATGCCTACAAAAGCTAGAATTGGGCCAGTCCAAAGCCTAGAGCCTAGAATTCAATTTCTGTCTCTCACACGAGTGGTAAAGATTCAAGAGCTTGGATGTTTCAGCTGACGAGTCCTAAGCCTATAGGCAGCAGCATCCCATGTGGGCGCTGGTTCATATGCCGATTGTTCTGCTTCCGATCCAACTCCTTGCTTTGTGACTTGGTAGGGCAGTGGAGGTTGGCCCAAGACCAAAAGAGGCTCTTGGCTTCTGATCAGCTCAGCTCCAGCCATTGTGAAGAGTGGTCCAGTGGGTGGAAGATGTTTCTCTGTTTCTCCTTCTTCTCTCTGTAAATTTGCCTTTCCAATAAAAATATTTAAAAAACTCAAGAACCCATATCCTTGCAGGGTGCACATAATGGGAAGCTGAGATTGCAGGCAAGGCTGGGACTAAATCCCAGGCAGTCAAACTGGATTTGAGCATGCCGGGTGTAAACTGAACTGCTGCATCAAACACCCATCCCTGAGACATTCTAATGGCAACCTTCTAGAACACATTACTTCACCAAGTAGTTCAGCAGTTAATGTAGTACATAAGCCTGGCATTGCAGCATAGTGGGTAAAGCTGTCGCCTGGAATGCTGACAGCCTGGATGAGTTCTGACTTTGTGTCCTGGCTGCTCTGCTTCTGGTTGAGCTCTCTGTGAGTGGCCTGGGAAAGCAGAGGAAGATGGACCATATGCTGGGACTCCTGCACGCAAAAAAGCTGCTGGATTCTGCCTTACCCTGTGCTGACTTGCAGCTACTGGGGAGTGAGCCAGCAGATGGAAGATATGTACCTCTCAAACTCGGCCTTGCAAATAAGTAGATAAATATTAAATACTAATGAAGTAAATGAAGCCAAGTCGGCTTCTGTGGAAGGTAACTTTCTGCTCGCATGGGATTTTATAACTGGTGCATACGGGTATGTACATATGTGCATGTGCATCACTAGATGACAGTCATTTAAAGAAATAAGACAGCATGTGCTGCTTACTTGGTTATTACTAAAGTAACATTTAAGCAGAAACCCAAAGGAGGTGAGTATGAACTGTACAGATCAGAGGAAAGGATGCCACAGGCAGCATGAGGGCCCTGCCGCCTGGCATATGGGAAAAGTTATGAGGAAGCTGTCAAGACTAGAGCAAGGTGAGTTGCTGATAAGAAACAGTCAGTGCCCATGTTGTGGCACAGTGCATTAAGCCACCTGCGGCACTGACATCCCTTCTAACACCAATTCACATTCTAGTTACTCTACTTCTGATCCAGTTTCCTACAGTGTGGTTGGGGAAGAACAAAAGATGGCCTCTTGCCAACTACATGAAAGACCTGAGTTGAGTACCAGGCTCCCAGCTTCAGCCTGACCTAGCTGCAACCATTTAAGATGTCTTGTCTGTTGCCATCCCTGTAACTCTGCCTTTCAGACAAGTAAAATAAAATCTTGGCAGGGGTGGGTGGGGAAAGTCAAGGTCTTATGAATTAACGTTGGGAATAGTGCAGATCTAAACCAGCTAAAACAATGAAAAAGCATTTATGTGAGGTGCTTTTCATTTTCATAAAAGTAGCTCTTAGCAAATAAAATATATAAGTCCATATAAATTTGGACTTAATATTCATTTAGCTCAGCTATTTCAGTTGGCATAATTCATGTCATCTGCTCTATTTTCGTAAAGGGTAAGGCAACTTAATTCACTTTTTCCTCTGTTCTGAATTATGTTGACTCTATATACTTTAAGCCATCAAATGTGCAGTCATGCATCCCGTAACAGTGCAGATGTGTCCTGAGCAGTGTGTTGTCAGGTGATTTTATCATTGTGCAAACATCACAACGTACTTCCACAGATCGCGATGCAGTCTTGGGAGTAGCTGCTGTGACGCAGTAAATGCTGAAGGAGGCTACTGCCAGTGTAACGCACGTTTTTCAGTGTAGTTTATGTGTCTATATAGACAGATATGGATGATATGAGAAAGAGTACAATTCTAAACTAATAAGAGCACATTGTGGCACTGTGAGTTGGTCCATTGTTTAGGATGCCCACATGGTTTGAGTTCTCAGCTCTTTTTCCAGTTCAGCTTTATGTATTGTACCCAGGGGCAGTAGTTGATGGCTCAAGTTCTTGTAACTGTGCAACTGCTATACTGGACCAGGATGGAGTTGTGGCTCCTGGCTTTGACCTGGCCTAGCCCTGGCTGTTGGGTGGGCATTTGGGAAATGAACCTGTAGTTAAAACATCTTTCTCTCTTTCTTTTTCTGTCCCCTTCTCTGATAATTTACCTTTCAAGTAGATGGAAGTAAAATTAAAATTTTAAATAATGATAAATTGTATACACAAACCTGCAACCTAGTCATTTATTACCAAATATTGTGGTACTGCATATAATTGCTTTTGCTATACTTGTATACAATTGGCAGTAAAATAGGTTTCCGCTATCATGCCCACAAATATAGTAATGTTTTGTGTTTTTAGTCAACAGGAATTGTTCAGCTTCATTTTCTTTTGGGACCACTGCCATACATGGCTCATCAGAATAAAAATTTGTTCTGCAGTACATGACTGCATACTCTAAGATGAATTTATGTACATTAATAGTACAAAGGCCAGATGACTCATTGGTTCCTTGTTGGAAGCCTAACAATTTCTATGTGTTAGAAAAATCATGAAGATTTTTATCACTCTTTACAGTGGTATGCATTTCAAAAATTTATTGCCTTAAATCATCAAAGGTATGTGTTAACAGTATGCTTGTACCTGTCTGTGACTTAAGATCATGTGCTGAAGAGGCTAAAAGTCAGCATAACCCTGTACCCTCTGCTCACCGGAGGAAATCTATGTACTAAGCACTCAGCCATTGGGTTCTTTCTTTGTGTCAGGCCAATGTCTCCTTGGACTTCCTGGACTACAAGTCCAACTCCGAGCCGTTCTTCATGATGATCTCCACTCCAGCACCCCATTCACCATGGACAGCTGCACCTCAGTACCAGAAGGCCTTCCAAAATGTCCTTGCCCCAAGAAACAAGAACTTCAACATCCATGGAACGGTAGCACACGCCCTCCCCCCACTGAAAAATACATTATGTTAAGCCAAACTGAGTAAAGCTATTTGTCAGGAAGCCTTTGAGCCACTTTCTGGGTTGTTCTTCGCAGTCTTGCAGGGTAAATTGCACCTGTCCTTAGTGTAACTGTAAACTTGGCTTCATAAGTAGCGCCATCTGGCCACACCTCCAGAGGGAATAGTAAAGACCTGCTGTCATTCCCAAGAGCAGGAGTGTCCCCCAAGCTTTCCTGATTGCCTCCTTATTGGTGTTCCCCCCTCCTGGCAGTGCCCAAGATGTATCTCTGGGGACTGAACTGGGCCAGCAGGGCCTCCTTTGTCCTAGTAATCCTGTAGTTTCATTTGACTACAAAGACTTGGTGTTAACATTTTTCTTTTCTCTTAAATTTTAGAACAAGCACTGGTTAATTAGACAAGCCAAGACGCCAATGACTAATTCTTCAATACAGTTTTTAGATAATGCTTTTAGGAAAAGGTAAGATCTGCTGCTGTTGCACTCTGCGTGTTTGAGGACCCTCCTGATCAAGCCAGGAGCCGGGGCCTGCACTCGTTGTCATCTGACATAACGACGAGACACCCGTCAGTGAGAGGGAGGCTTTGCTGGAACTTAAGCAGGACCAGTTAAAGTATCCTTTCTTGAGACTTGATAGAAGAGTAATGTAAATGTTAACTATTTGGCAGAATTTTTTTTTAACCTATATTTAAAGAAAAGTGTGTTTGCCAAAGTATTGGACAAAAAACCAGAGGCTTTAGAGGGAAATATTTGCCTTTGCAAAAAACTGCTTTAAGTCAGTTCCTAAAAATCCATTACTTAGCGAATACATCATTTAGAGCAGAGGCCAGCAGACTGAGAGCCAGGAACTCGATCCAGGTTTCCCATGAGAGCAACAAGAATGTAGTCACTTCAGCTGTTGTTTCTGCTGCTGGAGTCTGTTAGCAGTTAAGTTGGAGTCAGAGGCGGGGTTGGGTATCAAACTCAGACACTTGGGCAGAACACAGCTGTCTTCACCACTAGGCCAAATACCTGCTTCAGACTCCTAGTTCAGACTTAATTTTAAATGTTGTAGCATAGATCTATCTATCTGAAATAATTAGCATTTGTAACAGTATTAGCTTAACTCTCCCTTCTGGTTATTCTCCCTTACCAGGTAAGGGCAGTAAAATGATTGAACTAATTGGTTATAAAAAGTCTGCTTCATTTAATATTTATTTTATTTGAAAGATAGAATTACACAGATCTTCCATCTGCTGGTTCACTTCTCTGGTGGCCACAGTGGCCAGAACTGGGCTGGTTTCAGCCAAGAGCCAGGAGCTTCTTCTGGGTTTCCCATGTAGTACTTAGGTCATCTTCCATTGCTTTCCCAAGCATATTAGCGGAGAGCTGGATTGGAACTGGAGCAACTGAAACTTGAACTAGTACCCATATGGGATGTTGGTACTGCAAGGAGTGGCTTTACCTGATACAGCACAGCAACTTTCCTGCTTGGTTCATTTCTTTGGAAATAGTTAACTTTTTATATTATATATAATTACACATATTAATTAAATTAAATTTCCTCATCTGTTTTTTTGCAATGAGGAAGTCTGGGAAACATTTGAGCATTTGAGGAGAGTGAAGTTTACAGATTATTTTTAATTGGGAGGGGAGGGCCTTTGTTTTTCCTGTTTTGCAAGATGGTGCCACTTTGGCCATTGTCCCTAAAGTCCTGTTTGCACCCTCTGCTCATGTCCAGGTGGCAGACTCTGCTTTCAGTTGATGACCTTGTAGAGAAGCTGATTAAGAGACTGGAGTTCACTGGCGAGCTCAACAATACCTACATCTTTTATACCTCAGACAACGGCTACCACACAGGTGAGAGGCAGGCTCAGTACTCCTGTGGTCTTTGAGAACTTTCCTTTTCACCCTGACAGAAAGTTCTGGTTCTTTTACAGCGTGGACAAGCCAGAGGACCCATCAGTTAAAGGGTCTCACCATCCCCACATGGGAAAAGACAAGTTTTTGTTTTTTCTTTTGTTTTAAAAAAAAAATTGGATGAAGTTGTAACACTTAGACCTTTCTATGGGTTTAGTGAAATCTTTCAATGCATATAGCTCTGCTGTATTTTATATGCAGCACATAATATGTGATTGTGAACTATACTCCCCACCTCAACTGAGGTACAGAACAGCATTGCCTATTGCATGCTAACTTACATGATGTCCTAGTTGCAGAGCAGGCCATGAGCTTGGTGGGTTGGAGGCAGGCTCCACTTGACCAGAAAAATAAGGTTGAACTTAATTTCACAGGTAAGAAGATTCTAGAGACTAAGAGTTAAGATATTCTAGACAGGAAGCCCAAGAGAAGATTGGTTGGGGAAATACTTTCTTGCTAAATCGCAGAATTTGTGGTTTTTTTGGAATTTCATGTTACAGAACTGCAGTATTAGTCAGCTCCATGACCCTGATATTTATTTCTATCTGTACCTTGGTTGAAGTTTTCTTTACTCATATATAAATTTCCACTTGACTAGAACTAAAGTTTACTTACATAGGAGCAGATTGAATAGCCATTTAGTGTATTATTATCAATATTTTAAAGCAAAGTAGAAGATGAGTAAAACCCCTGTTGTTCGATGCATATGGCCAGTCCTCTGAATTCTTCCTGCCCCCTTCCATTTCTTATTTATTATTTTTTGCATATCTAATTTGTTTTCAAGGACTAAAAGTTTGTATGTTACCGTTAATTGTTATGTCTGGTTTTTGCCATTGACTTACAAGGAAGAGTGTGTATTCTTTCAGCTAGACTAGCTCACATTCTGCACTTGGTCGTCGGTGTAGTGCAATGCCACCATTTGTTCATCTCCGCCCCGTATTTCCTGTTAGATTGGTGGTTGGGTCAAGACTGAGTGAGAATGTGGGTTTTCAGGTGAGAATGTCTCCTTGGTGATGTGGCTGCTGTGTATGTGCTTCTGTTGTAATGAGTTCTGGCCCTTGGTATGACTGTTCCCCCTGGGGATGCCTTGATGGACGGCTTGGCTGGCCACAGCCTGAGCCTTTCCCGTGGCCCTTTCACTGAAGCTTGTGTCGGTGATGATTGCTGAAATGGTGAAAATTCCATTGTGGAATGCTACTTATATCCATTATCCCCTAAGAAACTGCAAAATGATGATTTCGTAGTTATGTGCTCTCGGAGTTATTAGCTGGATTCCTTAGAGAACTTCACTTCATCAATTATTTAGCTAACTCAGAGCAGATCATTGAGCAAAGGAAGGACAGATGTTGTCCCTTTATTTGGCAGACTGTGGTGTAACTATTCAATTGTGGAGAGGTTGAGTATCATGCATAATACATTCAATGGATTTAAAAAAAAAACTGACTTCTTTAAGCTTTTTTTTTTTTAATTTGAGGCAGATAAACAAAGAGCTTTCTTCTCTGGTTCATCATCTGAATGCCTACAGTGCCAAGGCTAACACCAGGAGCTAAGAACACAGGGACCTAAACACTGGCACTATCCCAGGATCTGTGTGAGCAGGAAGCTAGAGTTGGGAGTAAACAGGGCATTAGACCCAGGCACTCGGATACAGTGCGTGGTGTCTTACTGACCAGGCCAAATGCCCAGGCCCATGCATAGGTTCTTAGGTATTGATATCTTGGTACTTTGCAGCCATTACTTCTACTGATTTATCTTGATGTCTTAAAGCAATGAGTTTCTTCATGTGCTTAGGACTGAACTCAGTTTTTCCTGCCCTTTAATAATGAGATAGTGAGATCCAGGCAGATTTATGCTTTTTGTTAAAACAGTATTAGTAGCACAAGGTTGTCAGTTTTTGCTACTGATTGAATGAAGTATGAGCAACACTTATGTCCTGGAACCATCTTTACCTTGTGTTTTTTTGTTTTCAGGACAATTTTCATTACCAATAGACAAACGACAGCTGTATGAGTTTGACATCAAAGTTCCACTATTGGTTCGAGGGCCTGGAATCAAACCAAATCAGACTAGCAAGGTAGGTGCTGACAAACTGATGGTTTGTACAGGTAGTTACTCACCCAGGAGGGGGCCGGCTGATCAGTGCAAAATCGCATGTGCTTGTGAACCTTTTAAAACAATTATTGTATCTGAAAGGCAAAAAAAAAAAAAAAAAAAACCACTGTCATCCACTGGTTCACTCCCCAAATGCTCACATCAGCCAGGGCTGAGCCAGGCCAAATCCAGGAGACCAGTACTGAATCTGTTCTTCACCTGGGTGCCAGGGACCCAAGCACGGGAACCATCATCACCTTCTAAGTTCCTCCTTGGCTGCAAGCTGGACCAGAAGCAGAGAAGCTGGGACTCCAGACACCCTGAAATGGAGTGCAGGTGTCCCAGAGTGTCTTTAAGCATGTCACATTATCATGAATAACTTTTTCCATTCTAAAAGCTTTTTACTTGAGAAACATCACCACCATTCCCACGGTCCCCATTAACAGGAAACTGCAATTGGGACCAAAGGCAGGACTCAAACCTAGGCACTGTGACATGGGATGCCTGCGAACAGGGTATGAACCACCAGGCCAAATGCACCTCCCTGTTCATCTTCTGACCGTTCCCCCTGGGTGTTTGCCTTGCAGTGATTCTCAGCAAAGGGCACTCATCAGCGTTGTAAAGAAGAGCAGTGTATGTGTGAGCTAGTGGGACCTAGCATCTGCTTCCTGTGTTTACAGGCGACTCTGATAGGCAGCCTGACTCGGGGTCCACTCTGGGGAGCAGAGCTCCTTGGGCTGTGCCGTGTGAGCGCTCCGAGTTCAGTGCAGATGCTGATGCTGCTCTCTGCCCAGGGCACGGCTCCCATCTGCTGCTGGCCATCATGGCCTCACTTTGAGTAGTGGATCATCAGGAACCTGTCCTCTGAGACTGGCCTGGCCCTGCGGGGTCTTCCTTCTGCTTGCTGCCTCTCCCCGAGAACCCCTGTGAGATGTCACACTCTTGTGCTGCCAGTGCCATTCAGCTTCCTGATCTTCCCCAGAATCTGGTTGCCATCACTAACATATCTGCCTGGAGATCATGGCCACTTTGATCTCTCAAGCACCTGGCTCTCACACTTGGCAGAGAAGGCTCGCCGGACTTGGCCACTGAGGTCTGCTGTCCTTCCCAAAATCTTTTGGTCCTGACTCTGAAACCCAAGAAAGTAGTGAAAAGTGCAAAGTGGGTTTCAAAACAGGCCAGCCTCTCTGATCTGAGTAATCTGGCTTAATCTGAGACTTAATGTCTACGTGCTTGCCTTTCACTTACTCTCCTTCAGAGCCTTCTTAAGAGATTTGTCAGAATTCTCTTAATTATCTCTTGTATTTTCTTTTTCTCTTAAGGACCCTATTCTTAAAGTCAGTATCCATGTTTTTTTACACTACTCTGTGGATAGATTATTCTATTTTCATTTTTTAAAGATTTATTTATTGTCAAGTCAGATATACAGAGAGGAGGAGAGACCGAGAGGACGATCTTCTGTCTGATTCACTCCCCAAGTGAGTGCAACAGCTGGAGCTGAGCCAATCTGAAGCCAGGAGCCTCTTCGGGGTCTCCCACGTGGGTGCAGGGTCCCAAACCATTGGGCCGTCCTTGACTGCTCTCCCAGGCCACAAGCAGGGAGCTGGATGGGAAGTGGGGTCACCAAGATTAGAACTGCTGCCCATATGGGATCCCGGTGCGTGCAAGGCAAGGACTTTAGCCACTAGGCTACTGTGCTGGGTCCTAGAGGTTATTTTTAAAGATGTATTTATTTTTATTTAAAAGGCATAGTTACAGAGATCTTCATCCATTGGCTGAATCCCCAAATGGCTTCAGTAGCCAGAACTGGTCCAAAGCTGGGAGCCTGGAGCTTCTTCCAGGTCTCCCACATGGGTGAAGAGGTCCAGTGTTGGGCCATCTTTGGCTGCTTTTCTAGGTGCATTAGAAGGGAGCAAGCAGTTTCAGAAGTAAAGCAGCTGGGAATCAAACTGACAACCACATGGGATGCCAGCACCACAGGCAGAGGCTTAACCCACTACACAATGGCACTGACTCTTGAGTAGAATTTTTTAGGAAAGAAACTGGAATGACATATCAGGCTCCAGCAGAAATAGAACTGAACAATTAGGAAAACTTCCTGTTGGCTTTAAGATTTTGGGAAAAGTAAGCCTTGCCTTGTGGAATCTCAACTCTCGAGCATTACCAGCAGGTGCCATGTGGATGGGTGGCCCAAGGTGGGAGTTCTGTGCTTTCTCATGCAGTCAGAGTTTTCCCTGAATGGATACGGGCACTTGCTGGTATGCCTTGAAGCTTGACTTTGAAAGTCCTGTGTAAATTCTTTAACATCCAGATTTAAGTGTGTGTTTGGAGATTGATGTATTCTGAGAACCACTGCCTTTTTGCTCTTGTAAGTAATTATGGAGCCCTGTCTTTCTTGGAGCTAAAAGTCGAGAGGTTAGTGCATGACAATCCTTGATAGCATACCCCGGGGTTTCCTGAGGACCTTTTACTTGATCAGAACATCCTCTAACAAATTGAGAGACCATGCAGTGTGGAATAATGTATTTCTGGTCATACAAAGTGTGCAAATAGAATTTGTAAGATTTATTCATTTGAAAAAGAAAGGGAGAGATGCAGATCTTCAATGCCCTGGTTCACTTGCTAAAGAACCACAATGGCCAGGGTTGAGGAAAGCTGAAGCTGGGAGTCAGGAACTCATCTGAGTCTCCCACATGGGCAGCAGGGGACCAAGAACATTAGCAGAGAGCTGGATTGGCAGCAGAGCAGCTGAGACTCAAATTGGTGCCCCGTGGGAATGCTAGCATTGCAGGCGGTCGCCCTACCTGCTCTACAACAACTCTTGCCTCATAAATGAGTCATTTAGTGTATACTTAGGGGGTGGCACAGTGCTGTATCAGGCTAATAATCCTCTGTTTGCAATTCTGGCATCCCATTTGGGCATCGATTCGTGTCCCAGCTGCTTTACTTCCTAATAAGATTTCTACTTCTGGCTGTGAAAGCGACAAAGGTTGGTTTGTGTCCTTGGGACCCTGCACCCAAGTGGGAGACCCAGAAGAGGCTCCTGGCTCCCAGCTTCAGATTAGCTCTGTCGTGGCTGTTACTGCCATTTGGGAAGTGAACCAGCAGATGGAAAGCCTTCTCTGTTCCGCCTCCACAAAGTCTGCCTTTCAGATGAAAACCTTTATAAGAAAATTTATACTAAAACATAATGTGGTGAAAGTTCCGTCATTGCAGCCACTTGAAACTCGTAATGTTTCAATAGGCATTACCACACTGAACCATGATGTACATTGTAATTCTTTGTTGTATGAAAACCAGAGCTAAAAAAATAAATAAAATAAAATAAAACCAGAGCTAGAAAAAATTCCTCTGAATTCTTCACTCACATTTTAGTGTCCACGAGAGGCCTCTCAGCTCCTAACTTAACATGCTACTTTTTTTAAGATTTATTTATTTTAAAACCAGAGTTACATGAAGAAAGAGATGGAGAGACAGTTCTTCCATTCAATGGTTCACTCCCCAAATGGTTGTAGTGGCCAGGGCTGTGGCAGGCCACAGCCAGGAACCGGGAGCTTCTGCTGGGTCTTTCACATGAGTGCAGGGACCCAAGCCCTTGGGCCATTCACAGGAAACTGAGCTAGATGGGAAGCAGAGCAGCTGGTTCTTGAACCAGCACTATTTGGGATGCTAATATCGCCTGCAGTAGCTTTACTTGCTGTGTGACAACACTGGCCCCAGGTCACTACTTTTGAGGTTCTTTACCAGAATCTTAGAACTTACCTAGTGTATTTAAGGAAGATGTGATCATGACATGTTAATGGCAAAATTGTGCCAGACCTTGGTGACTGGATTTATAGTAGAACTTAGAGATTTTTCTCTCTCTGCAGCAAAATGCCATTAGAGAGAGTCTCCCGGGCTCGTTTGGTGGCACAGTAGAGTTGGGCCACCTCTTGCAATGCCAGCACCCCGTATGAGTTTAAAGTCCTGACTACTCTGCTTGCAATCCAGCTCCCTTCCTGCTTATGTGGCTGGGAAGGAAGCAGAAGATAGCCCAAGAGTCTGGGCCTCGTGTACCCATGTGGAGTGCCTGATCAAGTTCCAGGCTTCAGCATGGCCCGGCTCCACTGGGGAGGGGCCACTCAGGGAGTACGTCAGGGGATGGAAGATCCCTCCCGCTCTCGCCTGCCCTCTCTGTGACAGTGACAAATGTTTAAAATCTTGAACAGTCCTTTCTGTGTAACTGTTGGCCTTTGAGGCAGCTTGTGCTTAACAGGCCCTCACCGGTTCACAGCTGTGGAGCTTCCGTTTGGTATTTACCATTTCTCTTTTCCTATAAACTGTCCTGGCCATGTCGGTAAGGCATGCAGGATGGATCTTCCTTCGTTTGTGGAGTGACTGTCACTGAGGTCTCCCCTCCCTTCAGGGTCTGTGGACACCTTGTCTTGCTCTGATTGGGGAACTCCTGTCCCCTGCTGTCTCTGCTTTCTAACAAGATCACTCCATGTTCACTGAGCCTTGGCAGCCAGTATTCCTAGTTGCTCACCTTGCCTGAGACTTGGAACTAGGGACAGTCTCTGACAGTGGCTCCTATAATACTCTCTGCAGACTTTTCATTTTGTGGATTTTTTTTTCTCAGTAACATATGATTGCCTTTCCCATGAGCTGCCTTCCACTGAGTGGTCACTTCTGACAGCTGGAGGGTTACACCAGTCCACCCTCAGCCAGGATGTCTATCCTGGTCACCAAGAAAATTACAGGCTAGTGAAGATGCTTTTATGACTCTCCTAGCTCTACAGCTGGCTATAGTAACTCAGAAGCAAGTTTTCTGGAGGTTTTATTTAATCTCTTTGCCACCCCCTTTTTAAAAATTGATTTTATTCAAAGACAGATGGACAGAGAGAAGGAAACAGAGAAGAATCTTGGGTCTGCTGGTTCACTCCTTAAGTAGCCACAATGGCTGGAGTTGAGTTGATCTGAAACCAGGAGCCCAGAGCCTCTTCTGGGGTCTCCCACATGGGTGCAGTGTCCCAAGGCTTTGGGCCATCCTTGACTGCTTTCCCAGTCTACAAGCAGGGAGCTGGATGGGAAGCCAGGCTGCTGGGATAAGAACTGGCACCCATATGGGATCCCGGTGCAGGCAAGGTGAGGACTTTAACTGCTAGGCTATCATGCTGCCAGCTGCCCCACTTCTTATCCAGCTCCTTGTTTGTGGCCTGGAAAAGCAGTGGAGGATAACTCAAAACCTTGGGATCCTCATGGGAGACCTGGAAGAAGCTCCTGGCTGCTGGCTTTGGATCAGCTCAGCTCTGACCATTATGGCCACTTGGAGAATGAACCACTGGATGGAAGATCTTTCTCTCTCTCTCTCCCTTTCTCTAGAAATCTGACCTTCCAATAAAAATCTTGAAAAGAAACCAAAAGCTTTGTTAGAATAAGTTGTTCAGTCTTCAAAGCTTGCAAGATTCTTTGAGAAACTGCTTTGTAAATGGCATGCATCTTTTGAGCTTAAAAAAAAAATTTAGTACCTAAACTCAGATTTAGTGAACTGATCTGGATAATCAAGCTGGAAACTTTGCCCAGAAATGATCAGCTCAGCATGTTTCTCATGATTCCCTTGACTCATCAGCATTTTCGAAGTAATTTTTAAAAAACACCTTGGTCAGGGCACAGCGGGTAAAGCTGCTGTTTGAGGCATCCACACCCAGTATCAGACTGCCTGGGATCAAGTCCTATCTCTGCTTCCGATCCAACTTCCTACCAGTTCTCCTTGGAGGCAGAAAATGACAGCTCAAGTGCATGGGTTCTGCCACCCATGTAGGAGACCAGATGGGAGCTCCTGGCTGCTAGTTTCTGCCTGGCCCAGCTTTACCTGTGGTGGACACTTGGGGAATGAACAGGTGGATGGATGGAAGGTTGATCTGTCTCTCCCTTTCTCTCTGTCACTTGGTCTTTCAAATCTTTCTTTTAGAAAAGAAAAAAAAAAGGAATAATAACAGTTTATGGTGCAATAAGTGCATATGACACTTCTGAGGGGAATTATTTATAAACTTGTAAGCTCCTCCTTTGAAAAAAAAAAAGTTCCTGTATTTAAATACATGAAATGGTGAGACCCAAGGAAGTACAGGCTGTACAAAAGGTCACAGTGAATGCTATCTGTTGCATAGGTTGATGGTTTTACTCTCCTTTAGGTTAGAAAGGAAAATGGGAGCAATTGTATTGTAGGTTGATTTTCTTTTTCTCCTTTCTCACAGATGCTTGTCGCCAACATTGACTTAGGCCCTACTATTTTGGACATTGCTGGCTATAACCTGAATAAGACGCAGATGGATGGGATGTCCTTATTGCCCATTTTGGTGAGTACAAACCCCTCAGTGAGGCCGTGTGGGTGGCATAACATCACTGCTTCCCAGGGTCTACGTTGGCAGGATGGTAGAGTCGAGCTGGAGTTCTAGGGACTGATCCCAGCTATTCTGATGTGGAATGGGAGCCTCAATCATAGGCCAGTGTCCACTCCCTCTAAACTCTCAAAATCACTCAAACCTCTAGCCTCCAGCTTCTGTGGCTCAGACGTGTGTGTACTTGGGCCTGATATGACAGCTTCTGTAATTCCTGTGACTCACGTCTGAGGCCCGGAACTGCACAGACCTAAATCAGGTTTCCTTGCAGAAGAGTGGGTTGGGAAACAGGTTGCTGTTTCCGACTGCTTTCCTACTGCTCTGACCTTTAAGGTTACTATTCCTTCCCCTACATGCTCGCCCTGGTTAAAGGTCCTTTACAGCAGAGGACCGCTCTCTACAGCTCCCCATAAATGCCTGTGGTGCTCCTTAAAATCCAGGCTGCTCCATTCCTCCACTGGAAACTAAGAATTTGTATTTATAACAAGTTCCCCAGGGAGGCTAAATGAGAACTTGTGCTGTAAAGCAGCTTCTCCCATTTCACTGTTCATGGGAATTCCTGCAGGATCTGAGCATCTTTGGGTTCCTTAGGGCTGCTGGGGGTCTGAGTTCATGCTTTTCAGACTGTCCTACCAAACCTGCTCTTAAAATGTTCTAAAACCTTCCTATCCAGTTTTTCCTCCATCTCCCAATCCCCTGATTCTGCTCTTTGGCTAACTTTGAGAGAGTGAACTTGTCTGTAAACAGCCAGACCAGACCCAGGAGTTGGGAGCTCACTGCAGTTCTCACAAGTTGGGTGGCAGGGACACAACTAGTTGGGCCTTCATCATTACCTTCCAGGGTCTGCATTAACAAGCTGGAAGTTGAACCCAGATACCCCAATAGAGAACACAGGCATCCTAGCTGCTACGCAGCCCTGGTTGTGGAACTTCCCTGTTCAGAGCGCAATGTTCTCCATCACCTGCCGCTGTATGTTGGACAGACATACAGACTAATGTGTAGGGCCTTTTCCTGTTGAGATTGCCCGCTGACTCTCCAGTCTGACTTTGCACTGCTTCCCTGCTGGGTTTCAGACCATCACATTGCCATGTTTCTTCTTTCATCTTATATTCATGTGCTTTTGATCAAAAATCTGTTCTTACTCCCAAATTCTTCCTCCTGTTGCCGTTACTGCACCTGTATTAACTTTCTGGTTTTCAGTGCTGCTGGTTGTCCTTCAGCGGTATGCAGCACAGTAAACAAGTTCATATACTGCACCTTCTTTCCGATCATCACCAGATCCTTAGCTCCGTTACAGCCCTTTTACATGCCAGCCCTTTCTGTTTCTTGTCCTGTTGGGTTGCCCTAAGAATGAGCTTAGAACAGTTCTTACGCAGAACATATAAATAGTACTGTTCAACCCAGACTTTGAGTAATTTATGCTGTGACGCTGAGCTTTGTTTAGCTGGCTACTTCATCAGTTTCCAATCCCTGACCTGCTTTCTCGGGGACAGTCTTGAAAAGAAACTATTAAATGTTCAAAGAGCTTTGTCGTCACTTGTAAAGACTCTGTAAATACCAGGCATGCTACTCAGCAGCTTTCATAAGCACCCACTCCAGTCCCTTCCTGAGTTACCAAATGAACAGTCCAATTGGTTTTGATGACAAGTCCCCTTAGGTACAAGAGTAAGTTTGTCTGCCTCACAGAAGCTGCTTCGGCTTTTCTTTCTAGACAGGGGCCAGTAACTTGACCTGGAGATCAGATGTCCTGGTGGAGTACCAAGGAGAAGGCCGTAACGTCACCGACCCAACGTGTCCCTCCCTAAGTCCTGGAGTTTCTGTGAGTAATAGTTTGAAAAGGTTTCTATCACTTTTTCATTGAACACAGCATTGATCCTAAAAGTGCTGCTGGGAACCTGTCATCAGAATGTATACTTGAGATCCTTTCAGCTTACAGAACTAGTGCCTGTATCAGCCGGTGTGCCTGCACTTGTCAAACCCTGTTCCCCTCCATTTCCCACCCTCCGTAGCTGTGCCATTCTTATGAGTGGCGTCTGGTGCAGGGATGAGATTCTACCTTTAGCCATGCCATCAAGAGTGCCTTGCAGTGCTGGCACCCAGGCAGGTCGTGACGGTAGTAACAGCCACCCATGTTGGCCTCACTTGGAGAGTGGGAAATAGACTTCCACTTAGAGTTGTTTTCATAACATCCAAATACTGTGAAAGAACCAAACTCAGAGTACAAGTAACATCTCTTACGGAAGACATGAAGTAGTAAGTTACAAGTTTGATCTTATTTGATAAAAAACACTCGTGGGATCGTTGTGGCATACAGGATTAAAGCCCCTCTTTGGACGCTACCATCCCATATGGAAGAGCCCATTTGAGCCCCAGCTACTATGCTTCCAACCCAGCCCTCTGCTAATGTGCCGGGAGGCAGGGATGCTGGCCCGGATTCTTGGGTTCACGCCACCTCTGTGAGGAGTTCCTGCATTTGGTCTGGCTAAGCCAAGTGCAGCCCAAGCCTTTGTGGGTATCTGAGCAGTGAACCAATACATAGGTCTCTGCTTTTCAGACAAATGTATCAATATTATTTTAAAGGAGCATTCATAAATAGCTGCAGCTGAGTTGACAGTGCTCATGTAGGCAGTTTCTGTTGACAGTAACACCAGTCGCTCTTTCAGATGACTCCTGGGGGCAGTGACCATGCCGCTGTGTACATTCGACAAGTGCGCTTTATAACTGCTTGTCAGGAGAGCATCGCAGAGGGGTGGCCAGAGTCAGGAGCAAAACCTTACTTTTTTTTTTAAGTTTATTGAAAGTTGAGTTACAGAGAAAGGGGGAGAGATGAAGATCTCCCCTCTGCTGGTTCAAATGGCCACAACAGCTAGCACTGCACCAGGTTGAAGCAAACTTCTTCCAGGTCTCCCAAACCCTTGGGCCATCATGTGCTTTTCACAGGCCATCAGCAGGGAGCCATACCAGGAGTGGAGCAGCTAAGACCCATATGGATGCCAGGACTTCACAAGCTGGCCTCACCTCCTATGCCACAATACTGGCCCCCACACCTGCTTCTGAGAAAGGATTCCTGGTTTCTGTCCATTCCACTTTGTTGCCCTTGTCAGCAGTAGGCATTGATTGGGTAGAAAGAATGATCTTTCTTTCTGAATGCCCCTCCAGCAATGTTTCCCAGACTGTGTGTGTGAAGATGCCTACAACAACACCTATGCCTGTGTGAGGACCATGTCGGCACTGTGGAACCTGCAGTACTGCGAGTTTGACGACCAGGAGGTAAGAGGGGCCTGGGCCTCTGTCCATTTGTTACTAGTGTCCTGGGGTTGCACTTGGTGGTCTGGAAGTAAGTCCTAAGATGTTCTCATCTGTACTTGACCTCTGGTTCCCTTCAGTTAAGTCAGTTTCCGGAGGCCGTGCCTGCCTCTCCCTAACTGACCTTTTTGAAGGCATTTCTCATTGCATCAGCCACTACTCAGTCACACACTTGAAATGCACACTTTTCAGACTGACCTGTGCCTGCTGCGTGACCTTCCCGGTCTGATCCAGTGAAGGTGAAGCATGTCGGCCTGCATGGAGGCACAGGGCATGCGGGCATTTCCTAGAAAGCTCCCTAGCAGCCGACTCACAGGCAAAGTCCAGTGCTCGACCCAGCACTGCTCAGGAGCAGGCAGGGGCTGAGGCTAGGCAGCATCATCGCCCCGGGAGGGTGGATGTGGGCCCAGCATGGGTCGGTGGACACTGGCTGAAGGCTCCGCGTGGGGCCCCTGCTCCCCTGTGGCCTCCTACCGTGGGTGAGCTTGTGTTCACACCTGTCGGGTAGCCCTGCAGACCACAGCAGCTGAATGCTTGTGTCCGTAAAACCAGCTTCCTCCCCGTGCTGTTCACACCTCAGAAGCACCGTGCCTGGCAGGGGAGAGCTTTCCTCAGGCTCGCTTCCTATTCCTCTTTCGCCATAACATTCACCTGTTTGATAAACTACTTCGTAAGTGATGGTCTGAACGCAACTACTGGAAGTCACTAATAGCAGCATTTACTACCATAATCCTTGCGTATCACTTGACCCGTTTGGTCAGCATAAAGATGACAGAAGGAAATGCTGACATGTTATGCATGTCTAGTGTTAAATACATACTGGATCTTTCTTCAGGCACGGTCACACATCCACAACTACTTTTTTTTTTAAGATTTACTTATTTTTATTACAAAGTCAGATATACAGAGAGGAGGAGAGACAGAGAGGAAGATCTTCCGTCTGATGATTCACTCCCCAAGTAAGCACAAAGGCCGGTACTGCTCCGATCCGAAGCCACGAACCAGGAGCCTCTTCCGGGTCTCCCACGTGGGTGCAGGGTCCCAAGGCTTTGGGCCATCTTCGACTGCTTTCCCGGGCCACAGGCAGGGAGCTGGATGGGAAGTGGAGCTGTCGGGATTAGAACCGGCGCCCATATGGGATCCCGGGGCTTTCAAGGTGAGGACTTAGCCACTAGGCCACAGCGCCAGGCCCACAACTACCTTTAAAGTAAGAAAAGCTAACATTGTCACACACCTCTTAGAAACAGAAAAAATTAGCCCTTAACTCTAGGCTGTCCTCTCAGTGGCCTGACTGCAGAGAGCATGCCATGTGAGGGCCCTTCCTTCCGTGCCCCTGCCGGCTGCCCAGAGGCACAAGGGGTGTAGCAAGCAACCGAATCCCCACGACAGATGCTGCATTGTCTCAAGGTCACAGGCAGCTCTGAGGGGCTTAGGACCATGTGCCACTCTCCTGGGCCTAGGGCGTTTCATCTTCCACCCTTCATACACCTTCCATCCTGTTCTTCCATCCTTCCATTTCCTGTAGGTGTTTGTGGAAGTTTATAATCTGACTGCAGACCCTGACCAGATCACTAACATCGCTAAAAGCATTGACCCAGAGCTCTTAGGAAAGATGAACTACCGCTTGATGATGCTACAGTCCTGCTCCGGGCCAACCTGTCGTACTCCAGGAGTTTTTGACCCTGAGTAAGTTTCATTTTCCTTGACTTGCTAAGTTCGTTGTCTTGAGTGGATATGCTGCATCTGTTGAAGGCAGAGGGAGTTGTTTTTCCTGAGAACTGAGCTGCTTTTCATCATGTCTCCCGTGGGGTGGAAGTACGTGTCCGTGGGGCAAGCAGCTCCAGTGAGAGCCACAGCCCTGCCTCCTGCTGAGGCGGGGGCTCTTCCTCTCCTGCGCCGGTGTGATTTTTTTGTCTTGAAGTCACTCGCTTGCACTGGGGCCTTCTGTAAGTGTTGATACAGTGCTGCCCTGTTCCCTAGAGAGCACAAGGACATAGGCCTTCATTTCATTTCTCAGAAATGCCAATGAAAGACACTGACCAGCCTGCTGCTAGGCACAGATGCCAGTGTGGAAATGTATGTGGGGAATTACTACCTGTGGAGTTGGGGGTTGTTCTTCCTCATCCCATAGCTCTTCAGTCAGGAAGGGAGCGAGTGCTCCCATCTGCTGAGCCACTCTCCACAGTCCCTGACCGGCTTGGATGCTCCCAGGGGCCAGGTCTCCCTCAGGGCCAGCAGGAATCCACTCACCTGAAGCATCACTGTGTTCACCCCACTGTCGGGTAGCCCCACAGACTCCCAGGGTTTGCATTAGCAGGAAGCTGGACTCAGGAGCCCTGCGTTGTGCTGGTGGCCAGTGCGTGCCTGCTCCTCGCCTCTTGAGTGGTAGCTCTCACCAGGACCACTAGGTGTCAGTGTACTGCGCAGTAGAGCCTCCTGGGGCCTGAAGCTGTCACTGTTCTCAAAGATGATATGAAGTTAACAAACTTTTCAGTGGGAAAGGGTAATTTCATTTCTGATACTCTGTAATAGAAGGGGAAGAGTGATGTCCTGAAATTGTGGAAGGTAACGTAATTAGCCCTCTGCACATTAAATCTTCAGTCTAGAGATGAATGTAGGTAAATGAGTAGAGAAACTGACTTATACACAACTTGTTTTATATATGTAAAAAGAATAGGGCGCCAAGGAGATACCGATACAAGTAAGCTAACACTGTGTAACAGTACTGTAAAGAATGTGTCATATACACTGTGAGGCTGACATTCGGCACAGTGGTTGGCATCACGGGCCTGGGCTTGAGTCCGAGGTCTACCCCTGATTCAGGCTTCCTGCTGATCTGCAGCCTGAGAGGCAGCAGTGATGACTCGGGCCCTGCCACTCCTGCTGCCGTTCTGGAGTCAGCTGCTGGAGGCACTGAAGGAGTGAACCAGGAGATGAAAGGCACCATCAGGGACAGAGATCTCAAGTAAATTTTTTAAAAATTTCAATCTCTTAGAGCTCTAACCTCTGACTTTGACTGATTTTTGTAATTTCCAGCAGCTACATGGCTCAGAATGTTTTTATCGAGCCAGATAAAGTTCAATGTCCATAGCAATTCATTCCACTTTTATTACTATTCCTGCTAGATCCAAGGCTTAGAGCCACTTGAACTGTGATGTGTGACCAAGCAATCCTTGACCACTCACTGCTAGAACACAGACCTGCTGGGTTAGCATCTGCCTTGTTGCCTCTGAACATCTGGCACTGATGGTTAGAAGGATTCACAGAACTCCCATGCAGCCCAGACAGCCCAAACACTACATTTCAAATCAGAAAATTGAACTTGGTATAATGGCTTGCCCAAGAGTCACTCTATAAAGAAGTAATGTAGCCTGGTTTGTTTCCCAAACAAATCCTGTTCACTGTAATTGTGTGGCTCCCATTGGGGAAGTTAACCTAGAGTTGGTGCTACAGCTGATTTGTTCTTTTCCCAGGTACAGGTTTGACCCTCGTCTCATGTTCAGCCATCACGGCAGCATCAGAACTAGAAGGTTTTCAAAACATCTCCTGTAGCGACTGCAGCCGGCCTCTGCCGTGGGACCCTGCACCCTTCTCTCTGGAGTGGCTGTAGTAGATGTCTAACTAGTCAAGACCATGCCTGGAAGAGTTCCTGAACTGCCTTTGTTTCAAGTCCTGTTGGAAAAAACAACCCAATCAGCTGACTTCCTTGTGTAACCTGTGAAACTGTGAACTCTGCCCACCCTCTTCCCTTAGCTGACGGACCCTCCTGGGGCTTTGTTCTCACCATATCCTTTCTGTACTGGGACCTCCGTTCTTGAGTGTTCCCTGTGTGGTCAGAGTCTGAATTTATAAATCCATTCAGATAAATGGCAATACTTAAGGGGGTGGGGGAGGGTTGGGAAGGAAGTTTTTGTAACATAGCTGGACCCAAAGCCAAAAGATCCGTATAACATTTCATATTGAGCACCTCACTATAAAAATCCCTAACATTACATGGCTTGGACAGTAACCGTGAGAGCAGAAGCATCAGGACACTTTCCCATAGTTTTGATAAGCAGAGATATTGTGCAGCAGATCCATCACAGTGTGATACTGTCATCAACTCCAGTCCACCACGCCTTGTTTGTTGCAGTCACTTGGTTTTGGGTTGGTTTTGTTTGGGGCGGGGAGAAGGTGTGCAGTCTATCTGGACTGAGCTGGAACCTGCAGTGTGTACAGTAGACCTGGATTCCAGGAAGCTCTCGGAGGTGACCGTCTCCTACTTAGCAGCTGCTGACCACATGGAACGCCAGTTAACATGAGCAGTACTGACGGAAGCCCTCTCCTCCCTGGGCTTTACTCGCCGAGATCTGAAAAATAAAGTGGCTTAGGTGTATTTACTGAAAGAAACACTGCCAAAGGTTGGTGAAAGCTGTGTTTGAGAGTATTGCATAGCTAGACTCAGGTTGACAGGTGGGAAGGAAGCCCCGGCCAGGGGGGCCCTCAGCGTCCGGCTGGTGCACTCAGGCATTCTGCCTGCATTTTGCTGTCACTCTGTTCACTTGTTCTGAGATGAAAGACAGTCTTAGTTTATGCAAAGTTCAAACAACTAACCACTGCCTGTTTGCTCCCAAGGAGATTGTTTTTCTGAGTTTTCTGTTTTGATTAGGACCTTAGTGACTGTTCCTCCTGTCAAATATCTGTTTAGGTTCCCCACTTCTTTAAAACATCTACATTTTTGTTGGCTTGAAGACCACTTTTATTTCTGTTTGCTTCACAAGAGGGGTGATTGGTGGTGGGATAGCAGAGGTAAACAGAGATGTAGATCGCAACCTGTTCAACCCAGGCAGGAAGTAACTGTAGCTTTATCTCTGATTTTGTCAAGCTTTAAGCACTTTGTAAGACAAGGCCATAGTAACTTTATCAGAATTTTAGACAGCCATGTTAGGTTACTAGTCATTGAATTCATTCCATTACCTCATATGATCCCAGCAATTGAGGTGTTATCCAGAGATGAAAGGCCAGTGAAATGAACACCTCTGCTATGTGGGTGTTAAGAGAAATTCTAAAAATTATGTAACTGCAATGTTGGGTATCACATTTATTTTCCATTTTGATAACTTCATCAGTCAACTTCCACAACAATGAAAGTTGACCAGTTATTCCCAAATAAAAAGCAAGCAACTCTTACCAGGTACTGGGCTGTGATGTCATATTACTCAGTTTCATGGTGCCAGTTCTGGAACGCAGGTGAAGTCAGCCAAAGTAGCTGCTGGCGGGAGCTTGGCCAGGTTGCTCTGCATTCAGCAGACGTGGGGGTGGCAGGGCTATGGCAAAGCCGCTTCCAGACCACTTCATTTTTGGTACATTTCCTACCTAATCTTTGAATAAAGAAATTTGTTTGTAAACTACAAAATGCATTGTTTTCAGGATGCTTATGTACAGGAACACAAATGCAAGAGGCTGTCTTGTTTTCTTTCATACTGGTTGGGATTTTCATTATTTTCCCTTTTAAGAAAGTCCAGTCCATGCCTATCAGTGCCCTTACTAAAGAGAACTCACAAGAAAACCGTTAGGAACGAACAGCGACCTTAGCAATGAACTGAGATTTTTGCCTTATAGGATTTCCTATGAAGCTTTCCTACACAAACTCAAAAACGGGAACAATCTTTAAGAGCATCTTTGAATTTTACAAACGGTGCTGCTGTCAACACATTTTAATGGACAACTTTAAGGTTTTTGTACAAAATACTAATGCTAGTCATAGCAGCTATGACTTCCATGAGACATGTTCTTGCATTTTTTTTAATGCCCAAATTAATGCTTTAAGAAGCTAAGCTGTTCCACAATCGTTACTAAGAAATTCAGGCTGACCTATCAGTTTGTGTCACTCTGTTCCTGGAGGTTACTCTGCCCTCGGCTCCATCTCACTTAGAAAGTGCCCTTCCAAGGACCCTGTTCACTGCTGCACTTTTCAATGGATTAAAAATAATTTCTGTTCTAGTATCCTTTAATTTCTGAATGTGTCCTTTGTTTCAGTTCACAACTAGTCATTCTCACCTGATGCATGTCTTCCCTTGAAGTAAAACACCTCCCAATGGGCATGAGCCAACTCCATCTGGAAAGCTCCTATATATGCATAGTCCCTGCTGATTAGTAATCCTTGATAGAGACACCGTGTCGAAAATCCTTCCTGATAAACCGGTATGCATTTGCAGCTTGAAAGTCAGCCAAGAGTTTTCCTCAAAGAGCAAAGTGAGCTCACTTTGCCCTCACAGAAACCTAGTTCTGTAATCACATTAAGGGGTCAACAGATTCCTTAAAGGGATAGCTGTTAAAATTTAGGGTTGCATGCTGTGTTCTCTGGTGTTAATGCACAAAAGGAGTCGCAGAAGATACAGAAAGGAGTAAATGTGGCTGTGTTTCAATACAACTTTACAGACGCAAGGGAGCTATACTTTGTCACAAAATGACTAAGATAGGCAAATGCTAGGTCTGAATGTCGGCACAGAAGAAAACCAGAAGACACCATGAGGTTGCCAGGGTACTAACATCAAAACAGGAGGCTTAAGCATATCACATCAGTTAATTATGAGTTTCTGGAATGGGATTTCACTCTTACAAACTGACCAGAAGGTTCCTGGGTTAGGCTGTAGCTGTAACAAGCTCTCTGTTCACTCCTGAGTCCCACAGGTGTGCTGCAAACACACAGACCAATGCCTGCACACACCGTGAATTTTGCTAAGGAAAGAAGCACTGAGCCTAAGCAACCTGCTGTTTGATAGCAAGCACTAAGCTTGCTCTTTGAGGAATGAGGCATTGTTTTATCCTAGAACAAAGCTGCTCACTGCAAACACAACTCTTGAAAAACGGCCTGTATAAAGAACGGTCATGACCAGCCTCCTATTCTGGGCCGACCCAGCAACAACCTGCAGGGAGGGGTGGCCTGTAACGGACAGCCCCTCCCGACTGTCAGCTCTTAAGAGCAAGGCATCATCTGGCTGAGACTGTTCCCCTTGCTGGATATATACAGGTCTCCCACAGGAGCTCAAGTGCTCAGGCCATTTTCTACCTTTGCAGGCACAAAATAGCAGGGATCAGAAGTGTCATAGCTGGGAATCAAGCCAATGCTTGTAAAGATGCTGCGGTCCAAGGCAGCTTAACCTGCTATGTCACAGTGCAGACCTCTCCATCCATGTTCTGAAGTACCCGTGTATAAACAGACACTGGTTCTGAGCCTTCACTACAAAAACCAAGTAGAAGCTTCCCCGTTGGGATGGCTGCTAAAACAACCTCCACACATGTCGGAAAACATTTCAACAGGCTCTCCCTCGGCCAGCAGGCTTCCATCACAAACCCACGCCTCCTGTCCTGTGGGTTCTGGACTCCCAAAAGGGGATGCAGAGAGCAGCAGCTGCAGCTGTCCTGCCGCTGGCTGGGCTTCTGAGGCACCTGTCGTCCAAATGGAGATCAGTCGACTCCCTCGCCTCCGCCCGGCACTGGGAGAGGGGCGGAGAGGCACAGTTGATTCTATTTCTGGAATAGCTCTGTGCACTTTTCTCTCCAGCCCTCTGGCCTCCCAGCATCTCCCGGGCTCAGTAAGCATCAACTCTGAAGCCTAAGACCAATAAACTTGGGATTATTTCTCGCAGTCTATGCTTGATCTTAGCCAAAAAGCCAAGAAGTGATTTTTTCTTGCAGTTTACAGTAAAGACCATTAACTTCTCTGTCATGTGGTCAGCCTTGGGCGATACTCCTGTATGCCCCCCCTAAAAGGCCCTCAGTGCCATGGCTGGTCCTCTGCACAGCAGAGAAGAACCAAAACTCTGTCCCCACAAGCATCCTGGTACCCCTCCGCCCCTTCCCGTCATGCCACAGAAAGCCCAGTTTGAAAGTTCAGCCAGAAGTGCCAACATCCCCCATGGAAGCACTTGGAAGCACCTGCTGAAGTCCTTACTGCTGTGCTTCCAATCCAGTGTCCCATTAATGCTTCTGGGACAGCAGCAGCAGTTCAACAAAGTGTGTGGGCCTCTGCACTCACGTGGGAGGACCAGATGGAGTTTCAGGTTCTTGGTTTGGGCTTGACCAACCCTAGCCATTTTGTCTATATGGAGAATAAGCCAGTGATAGAATATCTGTCTCCTCTCTCTTGATGTCATTCTTCCTTTCAATTATTTTTTTTTAAGTCCAGCCAGAGAAGGACACACACACTGCAAGAGGACAGGCAGGAAGCTGAAGCTCGGGGTGCGTCTGGAATGGAGTCCGTTGCCGTCTCAAAGCTTCCCAAGCAGCTGTTTCCAGACAATGAAATGCTGAACATCACACACTCTGCACCCTGGACCTCAGAGAGATGCAAAGGAATAGCAAAGAGGGGTGCTTCCGGCAGGAAACAAAGGCTGGGCCCCATGCGGCAGCCACAGCCACCTCCTTCACAACCCATGCCATCACTCTCCACCTGAACTTGCCATTCCTGCTCCCAGCTGTCCCGCCGAGCCTTTAGGCTCTAACTTGACAGGGAAGAGAGACCACACGTTATACTTCCAGGGAGCACAAGAAAAGCTCTGACTGCTTGGCCCACCAACAGCCCTAGCAGCTTGAGCACTTTGTTGTTAACTCCCATTTCCTTCCCTAAGTATGATATATAAACATATGTATGTGTGTGTTTGTATATATATATATATATATAAAATACAAGAACACACACACGCACGCGCACACACACACACACACACACACACTGTATTTAAAGCAAAAAGCTTTTCTACTTGGGAAAAACTGCCTATCCTGGAAGTTAAAACACAGGATGCTTCTACATATTAGTATTGACATGATACGTAGTGAGAAAACTGGCCATGCTGCTGTAGAAACAGAAAGTTAGAAAATAATACTACCGGGCCCGGCGCGGTGGCGCAAGTGGTTAAGCTCCTCGCCTTGCACGCCTGGGATCCCATATGGGCGCCGGTTCTATCCCGGCAGCCCCGCTTCCCATCCAGCTCCCTGCCTGTGGCCTGGGAAAGCAGTCGAGGACGGCCCAAAGCTTTGGGACCCTGCACCCACGTGGGAGACCCTGAAGAGGCTCCTGGCTTCAGATCGGCATAGCATCGGCTGTTGCGCTCACTTGGGGAGTGAATCATCGGACGGAAGATCTTCCTCTGTCTCTCCTCTCTGTATATCTGCCTTTTCAATAAATATAAAATAAAAGTCTAACAACAACAAAAAAAAGAATACTACCTCACTCCACACAGGGTTATGGTGCACACAACACGTTCACACTCGCCACCCGGTCAGGTCCCCACACAGCCTGCAGCAATGAGCAAACACGGGACGCCCTCCCCATCTCCCAGGGGGAAATGCGACTCAGACCCAGAGCAATGGCCACAGTAAATGTTAACTTGACACTGGCCAAAGGTGAACTCAACCTGGGGAGAATTACTTAGCCTTAACATTTTCATTATAGAGAAAAAACAACAGCTAGTGTGACCCTGAGCCAACAGAAAACACCCCTCCAAAACCTGACCGGCCCCCTCTGCAGGGAACACTGCTGCAAGCTAGGAACTCACCCCAGGAGCCGCCTCTGACCTCCAGATTCCACGTTCTCATCACGCCCTCCATTCAGTCTCCATGGCACTGAACAGCGTCCACGGCACCCACACGCTGGGTCCCCTGATGTGCTCTGTCACCATCACCCATATGACAGTCCCCAACACTGTGACATGGCTTATAAATATTACTGAGTGGATAAAATTAAGACTTGGTATCCATATTTCTCTTCATGCAGAGCGAAGAACAAATGTAATGGAAGTTTTTTTCCCACATTTTTTTTCACAACAAAGAAGGCTGTAAGAATAAAAGAGTATAGAACACAAGGATATTGAACAAGATAGTCACTTCTCAAATGTGGTTTCAATTGATCCTATGCTGTTAAACAAAATGAAAAGGAAGGCAGCAGAAGAGCAAGGTGGCGAGAGATTACTTTGAGATCACAATCTAAAGATCTGTCACCTTGAAATGGAAACAGGGCCCAGCATGATGACCCAGTGGCTAAATCCTCACCTTGCACGCACCAGGATCCCATATAGGATCCCATGGTTCATGTCCCAGATACTCCACTTCCCATCCAGTTCACTACTTATGGCCTGGGAAAGCAGTAGAGGATGGCCCAAAGCCTTGGGACCCTGCACCTACATGAGCCAAAAGAAGCTCCTGTCCTTGCAGCCATTTGAGGAGTGAACCAGCAGATGGGAGATCTTTGTCTCGCCTTCTCTCTGTAAAATGTGATCTGCCTTTCCAATGAAAATAAATCAATCTTTACAAACAGTTGCTGGAATATAGCCTCTTGCCTGCTGTAACAGTAATGCTCTAAGTGTTACCAGAATGCTAAACGTTGCTGCTCCGTAATGTCTAGAATTTTAGTACATTTTACCATGCCTGTACAAGGGACAGCCCTATGTCGGAGATGCCCCGGACTGCTCTATAGATACAAGGAACACACGGGGCTCCTTGAACCTCACTTGCCCACGACGGAGAGTCTGCTGAGAAACCGTGCTCCTGCCCTACAAACACACACATGCCTACGTAACAAACAAGGCACATGATATCCAAGATTCTTCCCAAAGATTTAAGAAACCACACTAATGAAAACAACTCCTGAGGCTGGCACTTGTGGTACAGTTTGTTAAGCTGCCACCTGCAACACCCCGTACCCCATACGTGCACAGATTTGCATCCTGGCTGCTCCACTTCCATGCTAGCTTCCTGCTCATGAGGCTGGAAAGCAGCAGAGGATGGCCCAAGGGCTTGGACCCCTGCTACCCACATGAGAGTTCCAGGCTGAGTTCTAGGCTCCTGGCTTTGACCTGGCCCAGCCCTGTTGTGATCATTTGGGGAGTGAAACCAGCAAATGAAAGCTCTCACTCTCATATACACACTTATACTCTCTCTTCAACGTTCGAATTGAATAGCTTGAATTTAGCATTTCTGATGTTTGGCTGTGTATATACATTCACCCACGTGGGAGACCTGGAAGAAGCTCCAGGCTTTGGTCTGCCTCAACTCTGGCTGTTCTGGAGGATCTCATAGGAGTAAACCAAAGAATGCCGAGACCCCTTCCTCTCTCTGCAACTCTCAAAGAGAAAAAAAAAAGAAGTTCCATTACTCACCTAAAAACAGGAAGAGAGCAGCCTGTGGAATCGGACTGCTGCCCGAGACGGGAGGCATCAGGGTCTGTGGGAGATTATGATTCCGATCCAAGGGATCTGTGCCCTCCACTTCCTACAATTAATGGGGAACAGTTTGCCAAATCAATAAAGCCAAAAGCAAAGCAAACCAAACCAAACCCACCCAGTCCCCATGCTCACTCCACAGCCTTCAGACACCTACCTGCCGACCCTCTGCATGGAGCCCGGTGCTCTTCGGAGGCTGAACACCTCACTGCTTTGGAGACAGTCCTTGGCTAGCGCTACAGGTGTCACTCAAATTTGCACCCATATCAGGTGCTCCCTGTGACTTCTGCTGGTTCCAGGAACCATGTCCCCTGCTGCGGTGATGACCTGGGGACCAGCTGGCTGCTTTCTTGTCAGTTTCTCCTGAGCAGCAGAACCTTCCCAATGAACAGACAGGTTGTATCTCATCACCTGGAACTCAGCAATCATGCAGATGGGACACCCCCACCACGGCCTGGGAGCAGCCACTCTGGCCTAGCAAGGTCCCACTGTACCAGGAGAGCCCCTACCCCCACCGGCTCTGGTCACAGGCAGTTCAATAGGAACCTGGGCAAAGCTGATGGCCAGCCACACAGGGCAGTTCCCTGCACTGCCGCTCAGACACATGGCCGGCCGATCATCAACATGTCCATTCCTTCATCTGTAAAATGGGACCTGAGCAGCGTGTGCCTCTTCTGGGAAGGAACGGGTTAATCCAGACTCTACTTCCTGGCATATGGCAGGCACTTTGCTGCTGGTGGCCAGTACAGTACAGAATTCCCTCCCTTCTTCCAAGACAAAACAACTCCTTCGGATCATTTTACAGCATCTGACTGAGGGAAAACCAATGCAGGCTTTGACTTGGTTTCTCCTACTTTCCTTCTCAACACAAATCAGTTTTGGGATCCCAAAATGTATGGGACTCCTGGCAGTGAGCAGTGGGCTCTGCAGCAGACACCAGCTGTTTCCCCAACCCCTCCGACTCCATCCTGACCTGCTCTGCCTGGGGCAGTGTCTGTTCCACAGACGGGGCTCTGTCCCCAGGGCAGCTGTTGTCTCACAGGCCCTTCTGACGCCACAGGTACACCCCTCTTATACTTCTGACCAAGCAGCACTAAGCCAGCGGTCCCACAGCCACTGCAGCAGCTCACGGTACTGGGAGAAACATGTCCTCAAAGTTCATCATGAAGGATCCAAGTGTGGGGGGCCGGGGTGTGGCAGACCACTCTCTCAGGAATAGCCCTCTGCAAACACTCAAAACCCTGCCCTTTGTGGTTCTTTTGGGGGGTTCCTCAATGTGTAAGCATTACTAAGGCATGGAAGGGAAGCTGCCCGGAGCGGCCCTGAATAGTCTGGATGGACAGTCCTCCTGGGGTTTCTGCTTCCCTTCCTCCTGGGCAAGGGGCAGGACCTCTCCTGAAGTGGGAGTTTTACAATATTACCAAAATTTTTTTTTTTTTTTTTACAACAGCCATCTCCAGGATAGGAAAGGCCAGGGGAAAATCCCAAATTTTTGGCCTGCCTTAGAGAGGAAAATCACAAGCAAAAAACTACGGACAAAAGCCAAACTATGTCACAACAGCAAAATAATGCTTTTGCAATATAAAACTATTTAACCAACAATTACCAATCGGTGACAAACAGAAGCCTGGGACAGGAAGCAAACATCCTTCAAGGGATGAAATTCATTAAAACTCTCTCCCCATCTCACCTCACCCTAATATCCTCCTTCTCATCCCAGCCTGGTACCTTGAGAATAACCCAGGCTGAAGTTCCAAATGCCTCCAGATATTTCAGAAAAATCAAGAATCTAGTGCCACCATTTCCTACCTGAACATTTTGTTTTTTGCAGCCGGTATGTCATGTGTAATGAATGGCTCACCCACCTGCCTGACACCAAGCAGGTTCCTCCCTCACCTGTCCTCCAGGGGGCAGTGCTGTGGTGACTCCCCCCCCCCAACACACACAGCTGGGATACAGGATGTGCAAAGCCAGGACCAGGGCGGTTCCCCCAACACTCTCCACACTCTGCTGAACACGTCTATCTCAATGGCACCAGTCAGGAACAGGAACAGGGGTCGAGGGAGGGGATTTCTACAGATGAGGGCCTGTTCGGGCAGCAGCTGGCAGGGTGTCCTGTTTAGGTCCTTTGCTTTGACATGTTGTGGAATACATGTGTATTTCACAGTTAAGATCATAGGTTCAAATAACACAGAAATGTGCTACACGGGCTCAGCTGCTTTGCTCCTCAGAGAACAGGCAAAGCACACAGGACATCTCGTGGAAGTTGCCCCATCAGACACTGCCCCATCAGACAGTGCCCCATCAGACACTGCCCCGCCTTAGACACTGCCCCCGTCAGACACTGCCCCCGTCAGACACTGCCCCCATCAGACTCTTCCCCCATCAGACAAAGGCTGCTCCCCACACACCGGCACATTCTCAATAAAGACACACAAGCAAGAGTCAACTAAAAACTTCAATTTTTAATAATGGAAATAAGTCTGCCATTCCAGAAACAATTCTAGGGGAGAAACATCTTCCCTATAAAAATAAAACTCATCAAAATTATAAATATTATACTTTTTTTAACTTCTGTAATTTCAAGGCTGTCCTGCAATACCACCCCTGCATGTCACCTCCTTCCTGTACCATCACACACTGAATGCTCATGATGATGCGCACGAGGATTTGGAATGAGAGTCAGTGGCCTGAGGGGCCTTTTCCTTGGACGCAATAAACATGTTAGCTGCAGCAGTTACCAGTGTTTGGGAGAAAACGGGAGTCTTCAAGAACCAAGAACTGGCAGAATTCCAAAACTACATCTTCCAAATTGCAACTTGTAGTGCACATGACGGTGAGCGAGGTTCCAGAAATAGATTGAGGATGCCTATTTTAGACAAATCTATAGTTCAAGTAAAAAAAAAAAAATTCACAGATGCCCATCAGCTACTATCTTAGGTTCTAACAGTGTCTTAAATCTGAGAAACAAATGCTTCACAAAATATAAGTTTCCTTGGCTGAGTAATTAGAACACCAGGTGGCTGATAACAGTATACTCAAGCCCCAGCCACAGGCTGAACAGTAAAACCAGTTAAAAAAAAAAAATCACAAAGGCAGTCCCTGAACAACAAAGGTAAAGTATTGGATGACAACATCACTAAAACCCCATCAATGTACTAAGAAACTTACATGCAAAATTAAACAAGATGTGCCATACATATTTAATTGCTAGTTCCTGAAAAGCTTAGGCGAATAATGATTGTCTCAAGAACTCAGGTGCCACAGCAGAACCAACACGGAAGCTGCCTCCAGCAACACAGGGATTCTCAGAAAAGCCAGGAGACAGAAATACAAGGCACGGTTCATGGAAGAGGCAAAGAACTGAAGCACCTTGGAATTTCAATAGGAATCCATTAGGTGTCACCAAAGTGTTAACAATTCCTTGGGAATTTATAAAACAAACTCTAGACTAGAAATACACCGATAAGGCCCCTCTGAAACCACACATCCTTCTCCCTTTTGCTGTGTACAAACAGGTTGTGTCGCCCGTTTTAGGGAAGGTTCCATTGCACAAGCACCTCTTTGGTTGCAGAGAACATGTGCTTCTGCTAAACTACTGCCAGAACGGCCACCCACGGGGCGGGGGGATTTTGCTGCTCCCAGGACCAAGTGGCATAGAACAGACCAGCTGGGGAGGCACTGGGTTGTCAACCAACCAGGAGAAGATGGGAGGAGAGTGGGGCAGGAAGGAGGAGGGCAGAAGGTGAGGCACGAGAAAAGGAAAGGAAGGGAAGAGGGACGAGTGGGATACGGAAGAGGAAAGGGAGCGATTGTCATGCAAGATCGCGAGGGCTCCTGCTCCTAGCTGACGACCCAGAGAAAAGCAGCTGTGCCTCCCCCAAACTATGCAGACCACCTTTGGAGGGAACCAGGAGCCTCTGAAGAGCAGTGACCCGGCCGGGCAAGGCCTGGCCCCGGTTAGCTACACAGCTCCCCGGTCTGTCTTGTGGCTCGTTCCCACGTCTTTGGCTCCGTTCCCACACTCTGCCCACGGAGGCAATTGAGCAGTCCTAAAATGGGCTGACCATGTCACCCCTGAATGCCTTCAAGCCAATACACCTTTCTTCCCAGCCCCACCCAGCCTGCCCCCCAGCTGCTGCTGGGCCCTCCAGGGCTCATCCTCTACACATACCTTCTTCCAAACTTGCTCTTGACTCTCTCTGGCCAAATCCTTCACAGGAGGCCTCGGTGGGCCCGGACTCCTGTGCCTTTCGAGTCCCAGGGATGCATCTCCTCTGAACACTTACAAGACTAGACACAGACAGGTAGTTTCAACAGAGAACAGGTATTCCGAGAGATTCCTCGTTAAGCTTCTTAAAGAGAGTCATCTGCGCATCCTCAAGCTTAACATCATCATCACAGAATTAAAATAACCTACCAGAAAATAAACACAAAAACCCAGAGTTCATGCTTCCAAGCACTCCAGATGTTTCTGCTAAGGCTGCTTGCGGGGAGACCCCCAGCTCGCTGTCACCAAACAAGCCAGCAGAGCCCCACTAGACGTAGTGGCTGAAGGTGCAGGAGGCCGCGTGACCAGGTTGTGGGAACTAGATCTGCAGAGAAAAGGGGGACGACCCGAGCATCACAGGGCAAGCAGGCAGCCCTCTGCGAAGCGAGGCACTTGAGTGCGTGGGTCCCACCGCGCCCTCCTGGCAGGCGGCCGGTAGCTTTAGCCCGGCTTGCAGCTCTCGCCCAGGGCCTCTTCCAGCCGGTGTCTGTAGGCAGAGTAGCGCCGCCTCAGGCTCTGCAGCTGCTCGTCCTCTTCCTTGTCAAGCATGCGCAAGAAATTCTGCAGCTCCGGGAGGCTGAAGGCTTCCCACTGCGAGAGAACAGAGGTGAGACTCAAGCTCGGGACAGTCCTCATGGCGCAGGTGCACCTGCGACAAATGGGGCTCACAGGAGTCCCAGCTGCTCCACTTCCAGCTCTGACTCGACTCCAGCTTCCTGCATTACAGACACTGGGAGGAAGCAGTGGATGGCACAATGAACTGGATTAGCAGGAAGCTGGAATTAGGAGTGGAGCTGGGACTCAAACCCGTGTACTCTGCTATGGGCCACAGCCATCTCACATGCTAGCTTCACTGTTGCAAACACCTGTCCTTGAATCTAGAAAATATACACAGGCTAAGAGCCTAGCACCGTTTCCTATTCCAGACAGGAGACAAGGGACTCAGAGCTTCCACGACATGCTCTCATGTCACTCTCAAGTTGGCACTTTTGGAAGACAGGCCAAAGAGCTTTTATTCCTCAGCTGAACTGACCCAAGGACAGTCTTCCTGGAGAGGGAAGGCAAACATGAACTCAGAGGAGTAATTTACTAATGATTTGACTGGGAGAGTGCAGAGAAAATTCTACAAAGCTAAATGTCTTTCACAGTAAGGAGATCAGATTTCCCACATTTCCCTTGGGAGAGAATCTGGCCTGCTGACTTTTGTTGAGCAGCAAACACCCAGCATGTCAACTTTCAAAGCTCAGCTGGCAAAGTCACAGGGAGGCAGGAAGCAAGGCAAATGACTCTCCAGATGGCAATTCAAAACCTGTGCTTCCTGTTACCTCTGCAAATTACAGACCACTTCATTGCAAGAGAATCAGACTATAGTCCAACTTGGGACCCACTTCCTACCATTCCAAATTCCTGTCTAGTCTGTCCCTCTCTCCCTTTCTTCCCCTGCGGTCAAGCCTCCAGGCTACACCAGTAAAACAGGGCCAGCTGCTTGGTCAATGACAAACAATCACTTACCTCTCCAATTTCATGTTCCCGAAGAACAAAGCTAAGTGTGTCCGTTCTGGGCCCCGCTACCAAACGCAGGTACAAGGGGTGTTCACGTTCGGACAGCTTGCAGGCGTAGACTGGGGGAAGAAGCACAGCATGTGAGCAATGGTACTTGATATTTAATCAGTCCCAAGGCCACCCCACCCACCCATCCTGACGCCCTCCTCTAGATCAGACTAACCCCCACTTTCTTCCAAGCTCCCCTGTGGAACAAAGCCTATTCCACTTCTATGTGCTCAACATACACTGAGCCTTGATTAAGGAGAATAATGGGGACGGCATGCGGCACAGCCACTGCCCTGACACTGGCACCCCACATCGGAGCACTGGTTCAGGTCCCAGGTGTTCCACTTCTGCATTTGCTCCCTGCTAACACGCCTGGGAAGGCAGCAGAAGCAGCTCAAGTATTTGGGCCCCGACCACCCAACATGGGAAAGTTGGATGAGTTCCTGGTTTGAATTGGTCTGGCCTTGAAGCAACCTGGGAGTGAACCAACAGATGGATTATAATTTCTTCCCCTACCCTATCTCTGTTAACTCCGCTCTTCAAATAATCATTTCTTTTAAAAGGAGAAAATATTTTTTAAGAAACTTAAATTTAGATCAAGTTTAGTCCCAAAACATGCTAATACTTAATTTTGCTCCTCCTTTTAGACAGTTAAACAAGAGGGGCCAGCACCATGGCTTTACAAGTTAATCTTCCACCTGCAGTGCCAGTATCCCAAATGGGTGTCAGTTCAAGTCCCACCAACAACCCACCTTTCTGCTTATGGCCTGGGAAAGCAGTGGAAGATGGCCCAAGTCCTTGGGCTCCTGTACCCATGTGGGACACCCAGAAGAAGCTCCTGGCTTCAGATGGGCTCAGCTCCGCCTACTGTGTCCATTTGGGAAGTGAACAAAGGATTGCACATCTCTCTTACTCGCCCTCTGTAACTCTTTGAGCAAATTAAAAAAAGAATGCTAAACCAAAAATCTTTTTTTAAAAAATCTCTTACGAAAGCTTGCCATTCAAGGAACATGACACAAGAGCTTTAAGAGCAAATCTGTTTGCAATTTAGAATTAGCAGCCACAAACAAACCAAGCAATCAGAACACAAGCTTTCAGAAGGGCTACACATGCGTCCCATGCCACACACACGTCCCATGCCACACACGCACACAAGAGACCTACCACTGACTAAGCTGACAGACTGGCCAGCTACCAGGGTAACATTGGCACACAAGGCAGCTGAAGTCCAGTTGGGCTGGCAAGACGCACATGCCAGCTTGGCTTCTCCAAGAGACACTGACACTCGGAGTGCCTACATCAGACGCCAAGTTCCCTGTAGACAGAAACGTTTCCCAGTGCTGCCAAGCCCACAGTGCCCGGAGTGCTGGGAACTCTGGCCTCTTCAGCTCAGTTCCAGAGCTTCACCCCACAGGCTGTGCTCACAGAACGTGCACACACGGAGCAGACATCTGGCCTCGTTAGTGAAGAAGCCTGCAACAGGGCTGGCATTGTGGTGTAGCAGGTTGGGGCACCAGCTAGCACCCCACAGGAGCAATGGTTCGAGTCCTAGTTGCCCCGTTTCTGATCCCCCACCCCCTGTGTTCATGTGTCTGGGGAAGCAGTGGGGGATGGCCCAACTGCTTGGATCTCTGCCATGCACACGAGAAACTCAACAGAGCTCCAGGTCCTGGCTTTGGCTTGGCCCACCCTTGCCCACTGAGGCCATCGTGGCCAACAAGGTGGCGAACCTGCAGATGAAAGATCTTTCTGCCAATTCCTCTCACTGTAACACTGTATTTCAAATAAAAACAGAACAAAACAAAGCAAAAACACTGCACCCCCTTTGAAAGTGCCTTTGCTCACCACACTCACTTCTCTGGCTGCTGCCTCAGTTTCCTGCCAACGCAGGCACTGGGAAACAGTGGTGAGACTCAGGAGCTGGCTTCCCCCCGCCCCGTGGAAGGCTTGGATGGAGTGCATTAGCTCCTGGCTGCAGGCATGGCACTGGGGTGGGGGGGGAGGGTAGGGACTCACTCACTGTGGTCTCTCCTTGATTCCTCTCAAATCAAAAATTAAAAAGTACATACAATCACTCAGCTGCGTTTTATCCCAAACCATCGCAGGGCAATGCCATCATGACAAGCTCAGTATCTTTTCCTCTATAGCCATGCTAGGCTTGAGTGAGCACACTAGGCTACAGCTCACAGGTGCACATCACTTTGAAGTGAGCACATAGTAAACTCCTACGTTACTGCTCTCTGTCAACCATGGGTGCAATTTTCACTGACTGTGAGACCTAGAACTTGAACACCTTAGTCAGTTTTATGTAGTAACACATCTGTTTTTTCTGTTCACTGAATACAGGTATAAGATTCAGGACAGATCCAAGACCACCACCAAAAAAAAAAAAAAAAGTAATTCGCTCCCTGCATGCCTCTGGGTGACAACACATATCGGTGTAACACCAAACAAGACAAACCACAGAGAGCCCAGGTCCCGGGGAGGAGGTGGCACTCCCTGCCCTGAGGCTATCACTCCGCGGGCACGGGCACTCCTCCACGTTCCTCAGACCCACGAGGCAACCAGGAAATGTTAGGTTGGTGCCGCCATCACCACGCCTTCGGGAATCCATCCCTGGGCTCTGACGTCACGGGGCTGTCCCCACGCTCTGACATCACTGACATGGCCACACCCACTGGTCGTCCGGCCACTCCAGGGAACAAGGCCTGTGCAGAAGCAGAGACAGTTCCCACCAGGAAGCGCAGCCTCGTACCTTGGTCTTCCCTGTGGCAACGCTTATAAAGTGCAAACTTGGCAGGGCTCTCGGTCACAAGAAACTTCTTGAGCAAGGCCTCGATCACTTCCCCAACAGTGTTGGTGCTGCTGATGTGAAGTGTGTTCATGCAGCTGTTGCCACCGGGCGCCATCGGCCCGGCTGTCTGCGTGGGTCTGCAGAGTTCCATCTGGACTTTAATGAAGCCAGTGTAAATCCCATTTGAATTCTGAAGTGGAAAGAAAGTGCACCCTTAGCCAACACACAGCAGCAACTGTAAAGCAAAACAACATGTTTCCAGCTCGGTGTGATAGCTTAGTGGCTGAATCCTTCCCTTGCATCTGCCAGGATCCCTTATGATCACTGGGTCGGTCATGTCCGCCTGCTCTACTTCCCATCCAGATTCCTGCTTGTGGCCTGGGAAAGCAGTCGAGGACAGGCCAAAGCCTTGGGACCCTGCACCCACATGGGAGACCTGGATTTCCGATTGGCTCAGCTCGGGCCTTTGTGGTCACTTGGGGAGTAAATCAACAGATGGGAGATCTTTCTCTGTATATCTGACTTTCCAATAAAAATAAATAAATCTTTTAAAAAAAATTATTAAAGGCCTGTGGCTACCTCTGGGCTAACAGTGCCACTGGGGAAGCTCTTCCTCATTTTAACTGATGACCATGCATGCAAAAAAAGGAAGGTCACCACTGGGTCTCAGCAAGGAGCAGACACGGAATAGTGGCCTATTTTCCTCCTAAGTGGCTGTCCCAGGAAGCAAACTGTCAGCTTAACACTGATTGTTCTATACAACAATATAGGGTACTTTAGAGTACCAAGCAAAAATAACATTAAAACATTCTTTGGTGCAAAAAAACCTGAAGAATCTACCCATAGCTTTTTCACACCACACATTTTTTTCATAAACATTTTCAAGACCTCCGCCCCGCCGCCATGAACATGGACTTGTAAAAAATTTTGCACTGAAATCAACACATCTGTTAATTCCATTTTCCATGAACTTTCTGCAGTGCCCCCTATACATACTACGCAGGATTCAGACACCATAAGTAGTTGCAATTGATACCATAAACACATTAGTTACTATGCACATTACAAATACTACAAGCACTTGTTTTAATTTATAGAATTACTAGTTACCAAAAACAGTACTAAGTTTTGTCTTACCTTTTATTTTTGCATTCAGTGCATTTAAAAAAATAAACTATTAACAATATTTCATGCAAACAAAGCCTTAAGTGTTATACATAAACAGTGATCTTAAAGTACAATATTAAAAACCTCTCCTATGGACCATTTCTCTTACTGTTCACAACATCAATTTAAAGCATTAATTCTTCTGGAAGAGTACTGTACAAAACTGAACGTTGTTATCTCTGAAACTATAGGGAAACTTACATTTGTTTTAATCTTCACAGGACAAGAGAAATAAGTAACAGAAATTTTCTCTTTTGATGAAGAAGATGTTTAATAACAAAACTGGTCACCACTGGAATAACCACGAATAACTCTGGCACCATTTGCCCTACCATCTCTCCATCCCACCTTCCCATTTCACACAGCCCCCTCCCCATTTTTGGCATAATTGCACCGCAGCAACTTCTTGTCACCAGGGTTGATGATTAAAAGCTGTTTCAAGCATCACACCAGTCACCAGGGCTGGTCTGCAGCAGGTCCCACTATCTTCCACTGAACTGTCAGCTCCCATCCACAGACTGAGAGCCTGGGCCCAAGGAGCCCTGGCAACTGGCACCCACGACTACAGGCACAAGACCTGGTCACCGGCTCGATTTAGAGGATCGCGGAGATGCCAGCCTAGGTTAGCAGCTCCCGTTTCACCATCACCATGCCGTCACTTCTCTCTCCTGCCAGCGCCTCCGTGGGGTTCAAAGCTGCAGATGCTGGCCCGGGAGCCAAAGGCTCCATCCTGCAGCCTACACCGGACAGCCAGTGGAGAGCAGCCTTCGCTCCACCCTACCCCATGTCCTCCTCCTGACACTGCCAGCATCCCTCACGGCAACACCTGCACAACTTCTCTGAGACCTCGTCAGAATCTACTTCTCCATCTGTGTCTGATAAACAATGATGTTCAAATCCCTTTGGGAAAGGGGACATCACACAATCTTTGAAAATAATCTTTAATTAAAACAAACCCAGCAACTGGTTCTGAGACAATTTTTGAGGCAAAGCTACTCAAAAATACTCGCAGCTTCCTGTCGTATATATCTTGACCACCAAACCTTGGCAGGAAACTAGCATTGCTGGTGAAGCAAATTAAGCTGCTGCCTGCAGTGCTGGCATCCCATATGGGTACATGGCTCTGGTCCCTGCTGTTCTACCTCCAATGCAGTTTCTTACTAATGTGCCTGGAAACAGCCCAAGTGTTACCCACACACGAGACCCAGATGGAGCTCAAAGCTCCCAGCTTGGCCTAACCTAGTCCCGGCCACTTTGGCCATTTGGTGGACAGGGTACAACCAGAGGCCCTATGATCTCTCTCTCCTGCCTCCTCCCTCCCTCTCTTTAACTCTACACTTTTCAAATAATAAATTTCAGAAAAAAGTTCAACAAATGTTGTTCAGATATTTAAAAATAGATTTGGCATCCACTATGTATACTTACCTTTTGGCAGGTGTCACCCTAAAAAGCTTTATGGGTACTTACCAAGGTCATTTTCAACTTGTCTGTGACTGCCAAATTGTATTTATGAACTTTCTCTTTGATTTCCTCTTTGCTGAGGTAACTGTGAGTTTCCTTCTCCTTCTCCACATCCTAGAAGACAAACAAGCCATGCCACACAACTGAGCAACTAGAGAAATGCAGCCATGCCAAGCTTCTCCTCACATCCCACGCCAGATCAACAGGGTGCACTTCACCTACAGCGTGCGCGCGCGCACACACACACACACACACACACACACACACACACACACACACACACACCTTGTTTCTGCTCCACCCTGCCAAGGGAGTGCAACTCACACACTCACACTCACACACACACACACACCTCGCTCCTGCTCCACCCTGCAGGGGTGCACCACACACCACACACACACACACACACACACCCCTCGCTCCTGCTCCACCCTGCCAAGGGGGTGCAACTCACACACTCACACACACACACACACACACACACACACACACACACACACACCCCTCTCACTCCTGCTCCACCTTGCCAAGGGTGCGCACTTCACCTACACACACATAAACCCCTTGCTCCCGCTCCACTGGCCTGGGTAGTTGGACAGGTTCACCCATCAATCATGGCTCTCCCTCCATCGAATTACAGACTAAGGGAAAACAACAAACAAAACAGACTTGCTGGCAGCCAAAGGCAACCCTCCACTTATTACTGTATTTTGTAAAACTACAAAAACATCATTTCCTGCAAGTGCCTGCGACATGGCCACTGTGTGTGGAAGACATGGACCAAGAGTTGGTCTCCCACACCTTCCCTTACCTACGTGCTCTTCCAACACAGAGGACGGTAGTTCATAATTACCAACCGGCACTCATCACTGCCTGGTACTAGCCACTGGCCTGTCCAACTACACAGAACCACCAGATGGTAAGTTACCTTATGAGCAAATCCCCATGCCCCGATCCCGCCCACACACCCTGGAAGGACCGTGACAAACTCACTGCTGATTTATTGTTTACAGATCTCTCCCAGGGCATGCCACTATGCTAGTCCCCAACAACCAGGCTTCTGTGTTTCCTGCTTCTGAGCCAGTCAAAGAAAGCAGACACCGAACCAGGACCACACTTACTTCTCCCAGTCACCTAAGTAGATTTCCAAATGCAATTAGGCTCTAGCAAGCCAGTAAACCCACCAAAAGCCAAGTGGAAACAACAGAACTAATCCCAAAAGACCATCAACTCTCACTTCCCCACCAACCCCAGAGCTGCCTCAGCACAGGACACCTCAGGACGCCCGAGACATGCACGGATGCTGAGCCTAGCAAGAAAGATGCCTGCACCCCACTTCACAATGCCCAGGTTCAATTCTCAGCTCCATCCCCTACTCCAGCCTCCTAATTCCCCTTGTAAACATCTGAAAATCTTGGCCCAGAGCAGTAGCCTAGCAGCTGAAGTCCTCACCTTGCACGCGCCGGGATCTCATATGGGTGCTGGTTCTAATCCCGGCAATCCCGCTTCCCACACAGCATCCAGCTCCCTGCTTGTGGCCTGGGAAAGCAGTTGAGGATAGCCCAAAGCCCTGGGACCCTGCACCCGTGTGGGAGACCCGGAAGAGGCTCTGGGCTCCTGGCTCCTGACTGGCACAACTCCGATCCTTGCAGCCACTTGGAGAGTAACTCAACAGATGGAAGATCTTCCCCTCGTTCTCTCTGTGTGTCTGACTTTCCAATAAAAATTAGGAAGAAAAAATCTGAAAATTGAAACAAAGCTGTCTATTCAGATCCAAATCTAACCTGTATCTCAAATGGGATAAGGAACAAGGAAGAAAAACAAGTGAAAACTGACTGTAATCTGCCCCCCAAAATAAAAGTCTTTCTGGCACGTTCTCTCATCCCTTCATTCTTCTACCTGGCTGCCCTCCAGGGTGGCAGAGCCCCTCTCGGCTTCCTGTGAGTGAGGGCCAGGAACAGCTACTACCAAGCTTGCATCCAACCCACTGGAGTCTAAGATGGCTCCTGCTCCATTCTGGTCTCCGGCGATGGGTAGAACTCATAGCAATAACTGCTTCATCCAGCCCTATCCTGGCCAGGTCTGACGGGCCAGTGGACTAGAGACAGCAGAGATTATCCGCGCAGCACATGCCCATTCCCTCACTTCAGAGGCCCTCGGGAGCACTCTATTTCCTGGGTCAAGTCCCAAGCAATCTACTTCTTGGTGTGACTGGTTGGTGTTGAAAGTCGTGAACTAAAATAACTTTTCCAAGGCTTCAGGGCCTATTTCCAAGGAAGGTGATTACTCCTGCTTCCCAGCATTCTCCGCTCAGAGTGTGGCTTTGCTGCCATGTACATTTTTTTTTTATTCTGTTTACCTTGACTGACTTGGAAAGGTAGAGGCAGAGAATTAGAGAGAGATTCTCTAGGTTCAATGCCCAAAGGTGGGGTCGGACCGAAGCCACGAGTCACAAATTCCTTCAGGTTTCCCTAGGCATTTGGACCATACCTTCTGGGGTACATTACTAGCAGGGAGCTGAATGGGAACCATGCAACCAGGACTCGAACTACCTGATGGGATGCAGGCATTGCAGCCAGCATCTTAACTCACTGTGCCACAATAACAGTGCCATGATGTTGTATTTGTAAGTCAGCAACAGCAGTGATCAAACACTAGGCCTGTTCACTCCGCAGGCATCTTCTGAGCCTCAGCTGGATACCAGACACCTGCTGAGGCATGGGATATCAGATGCGACAGAGTAGATACCACCTTCATTGCCACCCTCATGGTGCTTACTGTCCAGCATAGGCTGGGCACAGGAAAGGAATGCCAAAAGAGGAAATCATAACTGGAATGGGTGTTTGGCTCGGGGGTTAAGACACTGCCTAGGATGCCTACGTCACCGATCACAGTGGCTAGGTTCAAGCCCTGGCTCCTATCCTGCTCCCTGCTGATATGTACCTGGGAGACAGCAGGTGACAGCTGAAGTGTCTGGATGCCCCTCCCACCCAAATGGGAGACTCAGAAGGAGTTCCAGGATCGCTGGCTTCAGCCAGACCCAACATTTGGAAAGTGAACCAACAGAGGAAAGATCTTTCAAATAAATTAAAATAACAATGCTGTTAAGTGGGAAAAAAGAGTGGAGGGTGCTGGTAAGAGGGGAGAAGTCACAAGCTCAGGCTGTGGGGCACAGAAAGCTGTTTGGTTAGTATGCAGAGAGCAAGTCAAAAAGCAAAGCAAGCAGAGGGCTTGAAGGGGCGGGGGAGGGGAGCATGGCAGGCATGGCACACTGAGCGTAAACATTAATCTTTCATTGTGATGGCACGGAGAGGAAATGGCTTGGGACGAGCAGTCTGTGAATAATGCAGTGCTTATTGCTCTTGGCAGCCCGAGGGTGCGATGCCACGCCTGAGAATGCCGGCTTGCTCGGCCCCGAGCCATCTCTTAAAAAGCCCACATTGTTCTCTGGGCCCTTAATCCACTGGCTTCTCTGAGGCAGAGAGGTCCTCCGTGCCAAATCAAGACCCTAGGCTCTTTCTTCGAGCCTTCAGCAGCCCTCAGGAGCTGCTCTGGGGTTGGTTTCAGTTCCTGGGTGGGGTCACTTTGCTGTTTTTCTCAGAAGGGACACACCCTGCCCTACACCTCACTGGCAGGCAGGAATCCTCCTGCAGCCGGGCCTCCTCACACTGGCTCACACAGATTACCACCCCAGTTATATCTAACTAGCTTCCTATAGCTCTGAAATCCGATCCAAACAAAAGTATGAGGGGCCAGTGTTTGGCACAACCAGGACGTCTGCCCAGCGCGGTGCCCGTGGTCCAGCCCTGGCTCAGGCTTCCAGTTAAGGGTCCCTTGCCTCGCACCTGCAACACCCAGACTAGGGGCTTGGCTCCCATCACTGGCCCAGACTGGTGCAGCCCCATTTGTTGGGGGCCATGTAGGGAAGGAACTGAAGATGGGAGATTTCTGATGGGCTGCTTCTATCCCTGATATATATATATACATATATATATATAAATATAAGTGAATAAAATATGCCAACTAAACACAACTGAACGTGTTCAAAAGACAGTAAGAAGATGCCTAATGCCCCCTCAGCGTTTCGTGCAGCCTGGGGCAGGTTTTAGACATCTTCAGGTCTAAAGTCACAGCACTGGTTGTCAACTTCCAGCTGTGTAACCAATCCAGTGGACCCCTCTGGACTTCTGCGTCCTCATCTCTGTAAAATGCACAAAACAATGCCTCCTTTCTGCAGCTGTGAGGAAGATACACCCGGGGCCGCTATTCCACAGCTGCGCATTGAACGCCGGCTGGTGCCAGGCACGGGGCCAAAGGCTCGAGGCAGGGAGGGACTGTGGTTTCTCATCCTTTTGCCTTCTCTTGGCTGACAGCCCAGTGCAGTTTGCCTTATGCCCAAGCCCACCCTCTTGTGTGCTTTTGGTTCTGATCATGTACATCATAGACCTTTTTTTTCTCCTAAAAAATAAAACAACAGGCTTTTTAAATTAAAAAGACAATTTCATGATTCAGTGGGAAACAATGCATGTAATGATGCCAAGCCCATGGTAGGCACCCAGTAAAGGGTGCCATCAAACCTCTCCCGAGCGTCCCTAAACTTTCACATGGAGCTGCCAGGACACTTGGCTCGAGTCGGTGGAGAGGGGTGAATGAGGCAGGCTAGCAGGCGCTTGCTCCAAAGGAGGACACCATGTGCATTCTTGAGTTCCTACTTTTTACCTGCTCCACGGGTTTAAAAACAGGCCATAGGGCCCGGCGGCATGGCCTAACGGCAAAAGTCCTCACCTTGCATGCATCAGTATCTCAGATGGGTGCCGGTTCTAATCCCGGTAGCCCCACTTCCCATCCAGCTCCCTGCTTGTGGCCTGGGAAAGCAGTCGAGGACAGCCCAGTCTTGGGACCCTGCACAGGTGTGGGACACCAGCCATTGTGGTCACTTGGGGAGTGAATCATCCAACGGAAGGTATTTCTCTGTGTCTCCTCCTCTCTGTGTATCTGACTTTGCAATAAAAATAAATAAATCTTAAAAAAAAAAAAAAAGACCATAGCTAGTAGTGTCCCAATAGAGTGGGATACTCAGTGCAGCCACACAAGGTCCCTAGAATAAAACACCAAGCAGGCCTGGCATGATAGCCTTGTGGCTGAATCCTTGCCTTGCACCCATTGGGGGACCATGCATGCCAGTTCATATCCTGGCTGCTCCACTTCCCATCCAGTTCCCTGCTTGTGACCTGGGAAAGCAGTCGAGTATGGCCCAAAGTCTTGGGACCCTGCACCCACTTGGGAGACCAAGAAGAAGTTGCTGGCTCCTGGCTCTGGATCAGCTCAGCTCTGGCTTTTGTGTCCACTTGGGAGAGTGAACTAACAGACAGAAGATCTCTCTATCTAATTCTCTCTATATATCTGCCTTTCCTAACATAATAATAATGATAATAAATCCTAAAAACAAAACAAAACTAAGCACCCTTCACACCTTCAGTGGCTCCTTTCTTGGGGTGGTGGGCCTTGCTGCAAACAGAAATCAGGGCTGGCTCCTACTGTACTAGGCTGTGGGCTCTGACCTCAACATCTTCCTTCCAGGCCCTGCTCCAGTAAGAATCAAATGAAAATTCTGTGGACGCAACTTCTAGAGAACAGCATTTTCTGGGAGAGGCTTTTCCCCATCCCCATCGGAGAAGGAACTAGAAGCAAGCCAAAACATGGCATTAAATAAGCCCATGACTCCCTAGTGGAGCTAGAGCAAGCAGTATGAAGGCCTGAGAGAAAATTCCAAGAGAAGTGTTCTTCATGGCAAGCGTTTCTGAACCAAGATGAACAGGAAAGCCATCGATCTGCAACATCTGCATTTGTGCGAAAAGGCAGCCACACACTGAACCCTTCAAAGCCTTCCCGGGGGTTGGTTGGTGGGGCCCCTAGGAAGACACCCTGCTCAACTCTGTTGAGCATGGATGACAAGGCCACAGAGGACAGCTTGGGGCGCACTTGCACTGTCTGTCACTATCAGTGCCCCCAATCCCTCAGATCGCACAGCAGATTCCTCCCCCAAGGATTGGCATCGTGGACACAAAGCCAAGGCCAGGCCACAGTGCCTTCTGCGAAGGTCACAGCACCCTGTACCCGCCTGGTGCAACACAGCAGCCAGGAGCCACAGGGCTTCTGAGCATGGGCAATGCACAATGAAGCGGAACGTCATGCAATGACCGTACTGGACAGCACAATTCTAGACTATCACTGCCACAAGTGTAAGCAAAGAATGACAAAGGCAGAAACCACTGTTAAGACAACATGAAAGACAACTGCTCTACAGCAAATGCAACTGGGTCCCATGGTACTCAGTTCTGCTATTACTGACCTTAAAAGTACAGCTTTGCTGCCCACTGCTGCCTTCTCACGACCCCAGCATGGCAACCCCAGCGGGACTGCAAACTCAGTGCTTATCTTGGTGTGCAGCCCTGGCACGCTGGAACACCCTGACCACTCTAGGGCTGGGACTTCTACCCTGCCCATCGGGGGCGCATGTAGGATGGCAGGACGCCACGCAGAGGCGCTTTCTCCACTGCTGTAGGCATTCAGGACCAACTCGCCTGAATTCAGCGTGCATGAAGGCCACTGCTCCTCTGAGGGGAGCTCAGGAGGAGGGGGGATCCAGCACACACCCCTACTCCATGGTAATTCTGCTGCTCTCTCAGGGGAAGAGAGGTGGGAAGCCCAGGCATCCAGCAAGGACAACGGCCAGCACTGCACAAGCTGTGTTTCCTAACGCAACATCAGAATACCAACACACACTCCAACAGGCTCCTCGGATAGCACGGACGCTCCTGTTCACATCCCCAAGGCCCTCGTGCTCTTCAGGACGCTAAAAGCTTTCAGAAATCCTGCCCTGCAGCCCATGCTGTGTCACAGCGGGTTAAACTGCTGCCTGCAACGAAGGCTTCCCATGTGCCTGCTGCCTTCCAATTCAGCTCCCTGCTAGTGCGCCTGGCAAAGCGGTGCCTGATGCTGTAAGTCCCTGAGCTCCATGTACCCACATGGCAAACGCAGATGGAGTTCCAGGCTCCCAGAGTCAGCTTAGCCCAGCCTAAGCTGTTGTAGACATTGAGGAATGAAGCAGAGGAAAATTTCCTGCTCTCTCGCTCTCTCTTCAGCTGTCTGTCGGATTAATGCATATTTTAGAAAGAAATTCTACAATAACACTAACAATAAACGCACACCTTAAAGAAGCCCTAAGCAATTGTAATAATGCCACAATGAGGCATTCCCCAACTGTAGTGCGGGAACTGTAACTGAGTGCATAGTACAGGAACAGCTATTTATTTTATTATTCACTTACTAGAGTCTTCATTCTTCGAATCCACTCAAATAGATTTGAATTCACTGACACGGATGATTTGAAGCAACCTCTTTGTCCCCAAAGCTGCTTGTTGAACAAGAGAATAGCACAGAGGATTCTAGAGAGGTATTTTAGGTTACTTACACCTGGACCACAGGGGTGGTAGCATTCCTACACGGCATGGCCACTGCCCTGAACTCCCGTGTCATACATCAGGGTGCCCTGGACTGCGCTCCACCTGGGAACCAACAGACGGCCACATACTTGGCCCACCATCACCACACACCGCTGAAGAGGTTCTGGGTGGAGCTGGCAGCTCTGGGCTAGGCCTGGCCCAGCTCCAACTGTTGCAGGCACTTGGAAAAAGAACCTGCAGATACAAGAGTCTCTCTCGCTTGCTCCCTGTCTCTGTCACTCTGCCTTTCAAATATTTTTTAATCGGTTACAAAAATAGAACCAGACAGCAACCTTATAAGGATGGAGTACAGTACTAGTTTGTGAAATGCACTTTTAAGAAAAAGAACAAGAGCACAGAACATTCCAGTTTCCCTTTTGCCAACAGCGCACTCCGACACCCTCACCCTGCACTATCCTACCTGCACTATCCTACCTGCCGCCTGACTCCCCAGGGGCACTGTAGATGGCTCTCCACCTTGCACTGTGCGCACCTGTACCCCATAGCTCCTGGCACCTCAGCCCCCAGGGCACCCCACCAGGATGTAACTTTGGTTACCTCCTTACCCTATGAACCTCCTTTCTCACCCATCATCTTCCTTGTTCTCTCACAGAATACTGCACTGGCATTAGCTCAGCACTGGCACAGAGTGGGACTCTGGCTCCAGAGCCAGCCTTTGCCAACCATCTCCCTTTGAACAGCTTATCAATCGGCATGAAGCACTCCACTCATTTCTCAAAACTGAATGAATCTGCAGGAGCACACAAAAGGCTTTTATAATATCACACATAAAGTTTTATGCGCTTCTGTTATCCATTTGCATCATCAAAGACCTGGAGTTCTTCAAAGCACGGCCCTCACATAGCCTCACACACCCAGAGCAGGCAAGGCAGGCGCCGAGCCAGCACGTTAATAAGATTAATTGCAGTCATGATATGCGTTCAAAGAGCCCCATCTGGGCCTCCCATGACCTCACTTTTTTAAGCCCCTGGTTACCGTTCTGCCATACCCTATATGGTTGTACTTTAAAAACCGGGTTGTGTGCCAGTAGTCAAACAGCCACTCTTTTGGCTGGAGCCAGAAAACAAACTTAGAGGTGAATCCAACTCCCCAGAGTGCCCCAGCATGAAGTCCCAACCACATGGCATACCAGATTATACTCAGATTTAGAAACCCTGGTCTGACATGTTTTCAGAAAGTCACAATTAAAGGAGTTAATCATTATTGAAAGGCAACAGATTTTACAACTTTCTTCTGTGTCAAGGTGAGCCAGGTAACAAAAGAAAGCTGCAAACAGTCAGAAAAGGGACGTGATGGCAGCTCCCTGTGGTCACTGGCAGGTGGAAGCAGCAGCAGGTGCAAGCCGAGGTTTTCACAGGTAGGTGGATTCTCCTGGACTCCGCTCCCCAGTTACCAGGAGGGGGCGCTGGACTGTGGTTCCCTGCAGCACTAGGGTTTCTAACCTTCTCTGCCACTCAACACCAAGGACCTACAGAATGAAGCCCACTGCTGAGTAAGGGCGTTCACCAGGAGGGGAAAAAATCACCGGAGAGATCACAGAGACGTCAGTAGTCACCTCTCAGCGTCGCTTTGACAACTGCAAGCCAAACCCTGGCGAGGCTATCTCCATGTTCAAGGCCCCACAGGTCATCCAGCAGCCACCCCCCAGTTCAGGCGCAGAGTCGCTACCAAGGTTGGCGTTGACAAGTCGGGTCCCAGGCCTGATTTCCTGGGCCCTTTAAACCTTAGTGATGAGGAGAGCATCCGGAGAGAGGAAACGAACAGGCTCGTTTGGAGGAGAGCCTGCAGGAAAGAACTCCACAGACACAGTGGCGACAGGTGGAGCCCATCTGGGAGCAGCAGTGAGGCTGCTTCAGCTCCGCCCCCAGCAGGTGCCTTAGAACCAAGGGCAGAGGCTCATGGAGACGCCAAGGAAGCACATGGAAGAAGATCAAGAAGATTCTATATCTGCAGACCAGCGACATTAGCAGAAGGAAGCCGCTTTCTCCTTGTCAATTACTGCAGGTCCAACTGCCACCACGAAACAGAAGGAGACTTAAAAGCCTCTGTGTGTGTGTGTTTTAAGATTTTATTGCAGGGCCCGGCGCGGTGGCGCAAGTGGTTAAAGGTCCTCGCCTTGCACCCCCGGGATCCCATATGGGTGCCGGTTCTAATCCCGGCAGCCCCGCTTCCCTTCCAGCTCCCTGCTTGTGGCCTGGGAAAGCAGTCGAGGACGGCCCAAAGCTTTGGGAACCTGCACCCGCGTGGGAGACCCGGAAGAGGCTCCTGGCTTCGGACCGGCATAGTATCGGGCCGTTGCGCTGACTTGGGGAGTGAATCATCGGACGGAAGATCTTCCTCTCTGTCTCTCCTCTCTGTATATCTGCCTTTCCAATGAAAAAATAATAAAAATAAATCTTTAAAAAAAAAAAAAGATTTTATTGCAAAGACAAATATACAAAGAGGAGGGGAGACACAGAGCAAGATCTTCTGTCCGATGATCCACTCCCCAAGCAGCCGCTGAGCCAATCCAAAGCCAGGAGCTTCCTCCAGGTCTCCCACGCAGGTGTAGGGTCCCAAATCTTTGGGCTATCCTCAACTGCTCTCCCAAGCCATAGGAAGGGAGCTGGATAGGAAGCAGGGGTGCCGAGATTAGAACAGGCACCCACAGGGGATCCCAGGGGTGCAAGAGGAGGACTTTAACCACTACGCTATCACACCAGGCCCAAAGCCTGTGTTTTCAAACAACAGGTTCACAAATGTGGATGACAGCACACATGGGATGCAGGTATCCAGAGGGACGTTGCACTGAACTACTTCAAGGCCTGGATTTGCAAATCTTCAATTCTTACTGCAGGCTTACCAGCACACCAGTCCACAGTCCACACACATTTATATATGCCCAGCTTCCTCCCCTGCTGGGCAACACACAGTACAAAGAGAATCTATAACCCTGCCAAGAAAAATGTCAGGCCAGTGTGTCCCCGCCGCCCTTTTTTTTTTTGAAGCAGGCAACTGTGACAGGTTAAACTCTTTATCAACTCTCAGTCCCATTAATCCAAGCCACCAGCTCACCCTGCCTTTGCCTCCCCTCCCTGGAGATGGCTCTTTTGATGAATATGGTCACAGTCCTTAAAAGGCCTGAAGTAACAAAGATACAGGCCTCCTCTTCTGCCCCCGGAAACACATAACGAAGAGGCATGAAGGAGGAAGCCTGGGCAGCCTCCACTCTCAGGGCACCGTGAGACTCTCACCACGGATCACTGAGGACACCTGCGCACCACTGCCTTGGCTGCCATGGCTTTCACAGGTGCAGTGCAGGGGTGGCTTTACCCAGGAAGCAGGAAGCAGTTCAAAGGTAAGGCAGGACAATTCACCTTACAATCAAGTGGGTCGGGCCGTCCAGGGCATCCCCTAACTGCATTCCACAATCTCTCCTCTATAGACTTCTGGCTCTTGTGGACAGAGTGAGACAGCTGTAAGTCTCAGGGAGATGAGCAGAACCCAGGTGGGTCCCAAGAACAGGCACCAGGAGAGGCACAAACCCGCAGGGAGACCATCCCACCCTACCAAACACAGCAGGTGACCCAGTGAGTCCAGACAGCCTCAGCTGAGAGGAAACTGGTGGGGATGAGGCCAAGAATCAATCCAGAGTCCTCCTGTTTCCCATTCCTTTCTGCCCAAATCCCAGGTTAGGGGCTGCGGCAGGAAGGAGAGAGGTAAGGACCCGCTCCCCTTGGAGAACCTCCTCCCCAGCAGGTCCCAGCAGCAGGCCGCACCACTCCAATCCCAGGAAATGGCCACCATCCTTATCCCTATTCTTCAGAAAGGCCCTCCAAGGACAAAGTTCCAGGAGAAGGAGTGGTTCAGAGTGAGAGGAGTTAGAGGAGTTATCAGGCAGTTAGGAAAAAGGAAAGTTCCCCAGGAGCTGTCTTCAGAAAGCCATAATAGTGTTCCCACTCGGCATTAAGGGGACAGCACGGAGGTAGCTATTCCACCCTTCCCTCCTGATGGCGAGACAGGGTCACAGTCCTGGCCGTAGCATGATTCTGTCCCACCCCCTGACTGGGCTTAAAAGACCCCACCTAGGGCCCAGCACGGTGGCGCAAGTGGTTAAAGGTCCTCGCCTTGCACGCCCGGGATCCCATATGGGTGCCGGTTCTAATCCCGGCAGCCCCGCTTCCCTTCCAGCTCCCTGCCTGTGGCCCGGGAAAGCAGTCGAGGATGGCCCAAAGCTTTGGGACCCTGCACCCGCGTGGGAGACCCGGAAGAGGCTCCTGGCTTCGGATCGGCATAGTATCGGGCCGTTGCGCTCACTTGGGGAGTGAATCATCGGACGGAAGATCTTCCTCTCTGTCTCTCCTCTCTGTATATCCGCCTTTCCAATGAAAAAATAATAAAAATAAATCTTTAAAAAAAAAAAAAGACCCCACCTAGACAAGTTTCTCAGGTCTTCCTCTCTTGGGTCACCACCTTGCCGCCTGCAGCAAGAGACTGCCGAATTCAACAAACCTTGCTTTGCTCACCATCCTGTCTGTGTAGAAATTCTTCTATGTGAGACAAGAACCGAGGTCACCCTCACTTTTGTGGCTTCCCTTAGCAGTAGTGGCCCAGCTGAGTAAGGTCTGGATCAGGTCTGATTCAAAGGCAATAAAGCCAAGCAAGGCAAAGAAAGGAGGCAAGATCTGTGCCAGGGGACATGGAGGGCATGCTTACAGACTGCCAGGCAGAGCCGTATCCACAAGAACAGGCACTGCACACTCGGACAGCTACACAGACTAGAGCCCAGGAGCATGGAGAATGTGCTCACAGGCCCAGCAGGATGGCTCAGTGGCTAAATCTTTGCATTGCAAGTGCTGGGATCCCATATGGGCCACCAGTTCGTATTCCGACTGCTCCATTCCCATCCAGCTCCCTGCCTGTGGGCTGGAAAACAGCAGGGGAGGGCGCAAAGCCTTGGGACCTGCACCCACAAGGGAGATCAGAAGAAGCTCCTCCTGGTTTCTGATCGGCTCAGCTCTAGCTGTTGCAGCCACTTGGGGAATGAACCAGTGGAGGGAAGCTCTTTCTCTATCTCCTCCTCTTTGTAAATCTGCCTTTCCAATAGAAATAAGTAAATATTTAAAAAGAGAACATGTTCAGAGCCCACAGAGCTCACCCACCTCTGGTTCCTGAAAGCATGAGCAGTTTCCAATCTGATTTTTCAGAGGATGGGGTGATAACTGGCAAATTACAAACAAATCTGTCATCTGGCTGGGAGCAGAGACTTTCAAAAATTAGAAACGTTTATTCCCAGCATTAGAAACACGAAGAAATACCTTGCGCTTCTCAAGCAGACCATCGAGAAGCCAGAAACATGAAAGCAACCAGCTGGTATAACCCAGCACCACTGCAGTGCACCGCTGCCCTCGCGGGGCACACACTAGGCAGAGCTGCTAGGTCTCCTTGCCCCTACTGCCAAGGGCACTGAGCTCAAACACACTGAAGGTGCTAGAGAGAGCAAACAGGAGATGGGGTAGAGATAAGCCATTGTGGTCAGCAAAATAAAAAGGCCTCTTTAGCTTTGCTTTTTTTATGATGATATTTTTATGACAGCTATTGCCAAAGATTGGGTTTTTTCAAACATTGGGTTTATCAGTTGACCAACTTTTAAACAAGAGCTGCCCTCCAGCTGCCCTCCAGCTGCCCAAGAAACTAGCCAGTCAGTTTGAGGAGCTGTGGGGATCGGTTATAGCCATTGACATTGCTGCTTGTGTAACCAGAGGGTTCACACACTGTCCAGCTCCTTTTCCTCCTCAGTGGCCAGGACAGGAAGTCCAAGGCCGGGAGGAAGCACCCTCCCGCCACACCTTTCCTCAGGGAGTGGGGACTGTCAGCAGCCACACCAGCCCAGCTCCCACAGGGCCAGGCCAACTGGCAGCAGGAGGCGAGAGGAGGGCAGGGAACTCAAGGCACAGGGGCACAGAGGGCAGGTCCTGAGTCTGCACAGGAAAAGGCTGATGAGACACGCCATGCAGCCAAACAGAAACCACAGGGAAGGCATTAGAAGTCAGCAATGACGCTGCACAGGCAAGTGCTGTGGACTTGGCTCAAAGCTGAGGACAGAGGTGGAAGCAAGTATCAGACGGGGAGGGTAGAAGGTCAACACGCAGCACTAAACACAGGATGTGCGCTGCTCACAGCTACATTCTTCTCCCCACGCGGGGCAGCGCCTGTGTCCCCAAGCGCCCCCCGCAGCCTCCTCCTTTATCCAAGACCTCTCAGGAAACACAAAGACAAAAGAACTGACAACAGGGGCCAGATCCCTTACACAAGGAGGTGTCCAGCCCGGCCAGCGGGAGGGCATGGCTCAGCACAACACTTAGGGCAAGCACTGCAACCACCTTGGGGGATAAACAACAATATACAGAACTGGATACCAGGCGCCATGGCCTAGCACCTCAAGTCCTCGCCTTGTATGCACCGGGATCCCATACGGGTTCCAATCCTGGCAGCTCCACTTCCCATCCAGCTCCCTGCTTGTGGCCTGGGAAAGCAGTCGAAGGACAGCCCAAAGCCTTGGGACCTTGCACCCACATGGGAGACCCAAAAGAGGCTCTGGCTCCTGACAGTGCAGATCTGGCCATTGCAGTCACTTGGGGAGTGAATCAATGGATGGAAGATCTTCCTCTCTGTCTCTCCTCCCCTATGTGTATCGGACTTTCCAATAATTTTTTTTTTTTTAACAAAAAAGAATATACAGAACTAGAAGGCATCAGTTCTTCAAGGCTGAACAGACCACGCTGTTCAGGAGCTGACCACAGATCGCCTCCAGGAGCAACCCTATAAAATGAGTCTGTCTGGACTTCCTGTCTTGAGAAAGTTTTCTTTCCTCAAAGCCAAACCATCTCACATCCCAGTCTCACTCTGTTGGGTCCCAATTTCCCATCTCCATGTCTCCTGGAGCTCCAGGGCTGGGTGTGGAGCAGAAGAAAGGAATGCAAGGCAAGTGGTCCGGCAGGGAGGAAACCCCTGCTCCCAGGCTGGCTGGGAGCCATCTGCCTGTCTTGATGGTTCCGACAAAGCCAGGGGCAGAGCACTGGCCCAGCCTTCAGGATTTTATCTTGCAGTCCTGCCAGCACCCGGGAGCAGACATCTGAACTGAGCTGTATAAACCATAGCTAAGGTCACAGCCATGGAAGGTGAGCATGGTCAATTCCAACACCATGTCCCTTCTCTCACACCAACTGGCCTCTAGTGAGTCATCTGTGGCAAGCTAGCTATGAGACTCCACACAGGATACGAGCTCTTCTGGGTCACTTTCTTACAGCTAGGGAAGAGAACTAACAGATCTAAGAGGCAGAGGTTAACAGGGTGTGCACACACTCAGTCCCTCCCGCTGTCCTCCCAGAGGGCTGGAGGCCAAGGCTGGGTTCCGACGTGCACCGAGGAGCTCGTCTGGGGAGATGAGCCTCTGGAAAGCAACCTGCCTGCAAGTGTGAGCCCCCCTCTGCTCAGCTGTATCTGCAGGCAGTGACGCAGGCCAATGCTTAGTCTCTCTTCCTTACTCCTGGTCTTCCTTCTCCAGGGATTCAGGAGACGGGCAGGGGAGATACAGAAATTTGATTCTCTCTGAATACTCTAACACCAAGAAAATGGGGAGATTTCTAGGACAAATTCCCTTGCTGTAAAACAGAAAGCTGTGATAGCCCGGTCCCCATCTCTCAAGATCCTTGGGGTAGAAAGAAAATGCACATTTGCCAAAGAGCTGGAGAACTATAAGGAAATCAGCAAATCAAAGTGATTACCAACTAGGTGTTGACTTCCATGACTCCTAGCTGCAACAGGTAAACTCCATTTAAATGACTCATTTATATTAAACTCAGAGCCAGAGACAGCAGGCCAGAAACTTACCCTCCACTGATGTGTTAGCTGGCCAGGCTAAGGCCAGGAACCAGGGGCTTCTGCCAGGTGCCGCCCCGTGAGCACAAGGGGCCCAAGCACTTGGGTCATCCTGTGCTGCCTGTGCTGCTTTCCCCAGGCCATGTTCAGGGAGCTGGATCAGGAGGAGAACCGGCATTGTAGGAGGCACCTTCACCTACCCTCGATCAGTTTGCCCCCCCTCTTCAACTTCCATATGAACGCACAAGTCTGTCTGCAGACACTGCTAACCAGAAAATTCTCCTTTCCTTCAGCTTGCTAAATGGACCAAATCTGCCATGAGTTCAATGAATAATTTGTTAGGTACCTAAATATCTAGCAAATGTCGCCTGACACACCGGGATACAAGAGGAAGCAGAGTACAGCTTCTGCCCTTCGGGATGGAGGTGGGGTGTACAGTGGCAGCTGGGGGATACAGAGTTGCAGGTGATACCAAAGGAAGCACAGAAGAAGGCACACTGTGGAAGACTCCCTGGAGAAGAATAACACTTCCATAACTACCGAGGTCATGGCCACACTTCAAGTCCAGGCTGCTCCACTTCCAAAGTACCTAGGAGAGTAGTGGAGGATGGCCTAAATGTGTGAGACCCAGAAGCAGCTCTGGCTGCCAGCCTCAACCACTGCGGCCATCGGGGGAGCAAACCAACAGATGGACGACCTCTCTGCGTTCACTCTCACATCGTCTCTCCCAATTCTGCCTTTTGAATAAATAAATCTTAAAAAAAAAAAAAAAGGCATTCCTAGTCTGCTCCCCATCAAACAAAACACATTATCCAGAGCACGTCACATCACAGAAAGGCAGCAGAGGACCTCTTAGAGGGCGCTGCAAAACCAGAGCACACTGCTCAAATCGGTTAATTTTAGACAAAGAGAAAATATACGAACATGCGGCTTGCGGGGTATTTTTAGTCTGTTTTCGTTAGAAACTCACTCCTCTGTAGCTCAAAGAAAGCAAGGGAAAAGAGAAAGAGAACAATTTCAAGTCTGTGGCGAGTAAAAACTGAATCTCCTTCTTTGGGCCTCCTGACTTCCATCTTCAAACACAGAGCATTTGGTAACTCACTGTTCTGTGCCTAAACACCGTATTTGCTGAGTGCTCAGTGAACAAAGCTGATCACAGCTGTGACGGCTCACTGCCTATCTGGAGAAAGCACTGAACAGCACAAAACACACCCAAGTCACAGGCCAAGAAATGAGCCCTAAACTCAAGAGCCTTCTCTCCCTTTACAACACCATCTAAGATTTATTTTTCATTTTCTTGAAAGGTGGAGAAACAGGAAAGGCAAAATAGAAAGACAGATCTTACGTCCAGATTCACTCCCCAAACAGTCATAATAGCCAGAATAAGCCCAAAGCCTGGAGGCAAGAGCTTCCTCCCCAGGGTTTGCTTACAGATGGTGCCAGCACTGCGGATGGTGCCCTCAGGAGCTGCAGCACAGCACAGGCCCCAGGCCCCATCTCGAAATCTGACAGCAACCCCAACCCTGGATTCTCTGACAAGCATCGGTCCAAACAGGTTCTAACTCAGGCCTTTGAACATGCCTTCCAGTCACCAGCAAGCCTGGCCCTCATGCTCGCCCACTCCTGCCAGTCGGCGAGCCTGCAGGGAATGCTCCCCAAACCGCCTTCAAATGTGGTGGCGGAGCCCCTGTGGTGCTGCACCCCTGGCGCCTTGAGCTTCTTCTGCAGGGGCAGAGTGCTCCACCTGCACAGAGTGCCCTGGTAAGAGTCAGACAGACCCTGTCCTTGAAGAGTCCAGGCCAGAGGGAAGGTCAAGGCAATAGCAATGGTCGGTTTCTTTGAAAAAAACATCCCCTCTCCAACTCAACAAATATGAGCGGGTGTCAAAGTTCAACCAGGCGACAGCATTGTGGCACAGCGGGTTAAGCTGCCAAAAGCAATGCCAGCAACCTGATATTATTTCACAGGTCCAAGTCCCAGCTGTTGCTCCCTGCTAATGTGCCTGGGAAAGCAGGGAAACACAGCCTAAGTATTTGGCCTCTGCCACCCATGTCAGAGACACACATGAGAACTCCTGACATCTGCCTTCAGCCTGACCCAACCCTGGCTGTTTCAGCGCAAAGTGTCCACTGTCAGTGGGTAAAGAAAGCATCTATGTGCACAATGGAGTATTATTCAGCTATAAACAAAAACTATCATTTGCATCAAAATTATTGCAGCTAGAGCCCGTCAGGATGAGTGAAATAAGCCAGATACAAATACTGCATGCTTTCCCTTATATGTGGAAGCTAAAAATTTTTTTAAAGTGAACAAAGAAGTGTATCAGTTTTGTTGCAAAGTTTTGTCAAACTTTGTTTTGCAAGTCTGTCAAACAAATTCTGAAGAATTATATACCACTATAATTCTAATGATTTTTTTTTTTTTACTGTTTCAAATACAGTTTATATGGGTGGGGAAAAGTTCATGGAAATACATTTTGAGAAAAAAAAAATGCATGGATCCCAAAATTTCTTCACACCAAAATGAACACCTCTTTATTCCATTTTCCCCACACTTTTGAAGGACCATGGTACTCGAGTGTCCGTGTGCTGGGCACCGGGTTTATTCTTTCCCCACACAGCACCAAGCTCTACTTTCACTGCAGGCACCGCGACACTCGACCCTGACGTACTTGGAGCCCAAGTCCCTAAGGAACAGCAATCGGCTGTGGATATCATCCACCTGGGAAAATCAAGGCTCCTTCCTGAACATCAGCCAACATCCAACCTCAGCTGCTCCCGATCCAATCAAGGGTCTCCTTTCACTACGTTTTAGCTCACTGGTCTTATTTTTAAACACTGTGAAATGAACATAACCCAGCTGTTTATTCACCAACCCACCAACATATGAAAAAACAAGCACACATTAAAGACATGTTTAAAGTCACTGTCTTCTGTGATTTAAGTGTGTATTCCCGATGAAGTGGAAGATCGGGGGAATCCAGAGGTCTAGACTGCTAAGCGATTCCCCAGTGCTGCCTAGCTGCCCAGACTCGCCCAGCCTGCCTAAGCAGTGTGCTGTGGCCCATTGGAGTCCCTGCAGAGCAGTCCCTTCCCTGTGACCAGGAGACAACCATCCAGTCCCAGGCAAACACAGCACGTAGAGCAGGGACAGAACGAGCCCTCCCACAACATCCAGGGAGAGCACCAGGTCCAGAGGATCCAACACAGGCAGCCTCTAGAGGGCCTTGGATGCCACCCAGATGGCAGGACCAGACCCTGGCATCTGCCCCCACCAAGTGGATCCTTTCCCGCGGCCAGCTTCTGCGGACAATGGCCCACTGTCCTTGACCTGCAGAAAGGGGATCTTTTCACAACACATTTTTCTTCCATTACTTTCCAAATCTCTTAATCTCTTTAAGCCTCAGTTTCTGGTTAGCAAAATGAACATAATAAAGTACCTGGCCTCAAAGGACCCTTGCTTGGAGTGACTGGCAGGAGCAACATGACACTCAGCAGCACCTGGCTGGGCAGCTGGGCAGCTAGGCACTGTCACCATGACACTTACCACTATTAGCAGCACTGACACAGAACTTAGTGTGTGGTAATAATGCTACTTTAAAAACTAACAGTGTAAAAAAAAATTGTTGAGGGCCCGGTGTGATAGCCTAGCAGCTAAAGTACTCACCTTGAAAGTGCCAGGATCCCATATGGGCGCCGGTTCAATCCCAGCTACCCTGCCTCCCATCCAGCTCCCTGCTTGCAGCTTGCGAAAACAGTCGAGGGCAGCCCAAAGCCTTGGGACCCTGCAACCTGCACAGGAGACCCGCAAGAGGCTCCTGGCTTTGGATCGACTCAGCTCCAGTTGTTGTGGTCACTTGGGGAGTGAATCAATGGACGGAAGATCTTCCTCTCTGTCTCTCCTCCTCTCTGTATATCTGCCTTTCCAATAAAAATAAATAAATCTTTAAAAAAAAATAAGGGGAGTGTGCCACCCCACCAGAAGACTGGAGCTGGGAACCCATGTGCTCCCAGTCACAGGACTGCAGACTGTTCAGGGAAGCGGGTTATAGGGAAGTGAGCGCGGGAGGACTGCTGAGGGAGCACGTTGCAGGTAAGGAATGACTGCTGGGGGATTTCCACCAACAGGACCTCTGCACTTGGAGGTAAGTGAGGGAGCCGAGACTGAGCAGGTTGGAAGGGGGAAGCCGGAGGAATCCTCTGGGCCAGACTTTGCACCGGCCCAAGTGGGAGACCTGAGTTGGGCTAGCTGGCATTGACCACCAACAACTACCACATACCACTTGCACACAAAAGCTAGGACTGGGGGCCTACCTGGCAGGACTAGGGCAGGACTAGCTCATAGTACCCAGCAGTGAGTGTCATAACAGAAGAGGAGTCACATTAGGCAGGGCCATGGCACTAACCAGCACACAAAAGAACCAGGTCTAGGGGCAGATTCTGTGAAGGATACGTGGGCCCACCCTTGTGTAACTGCAATATCCAGTTGTTTGTTTAACAGCTAAGGATGGTGACAGGCTGAGCTACGCATGATCATGGAACCCTCCACCACTCATGTGTAGTGGGACTGGGAACAGGACAGGCTGGTCCAGGCTGCAGCACCCGCACACACACCAAAGAACAGGGTGTGGGGTGGCTGCGCCACAACATCCATCAGCTCATATCAACGGTAAGACGGAGGAGGCAGACTATGCTGAGTAAGGGCCCTAGCACCCCCCCAGCATATGTGAGATCTGCGTCTAAGAGCGGGCCTGATAGGGGAAATTGGGAACCACCTAGTGGGCTGTAGCTCCTGCTGGTGGGCACATGTTTCAGGCCCAGGTGTTAGACAGTCCAGGCAAAGTAGTTCCACCTATCCACTAGTGTATAGGGTGGTTCTGGAGGGAGTGGACAGTGAGATCCAGGCCAACCTTAGCTCACTGGCATGTGCAGGAGCCAGGCTGGAGTGTGGGTCATGCCAGGCTAGGCTACCACACCTACTGATTTCCATGAGCCAGCGATGGTGGCAGAATGGGCAGGACTGGGCTGCAGCACCCATCAGCAAGAGCTAGGATTGTGGACAGCCTGGGACAGGTCAGGCTGTAGAACTCGATGGCAAGGCCAAGATCGGAGGTGGGTTATGCCAAGCTGGGTCAGAGCAACCACTGGCACACACAAGATCTGTGGCAGGGAATAGGCCTGATTGGGGAACTAATGGGATGCCCCAGCTGAGTTGTGGTTCCCACTAATGAGTGTGAAAGCAGAATGAGTGCAATGATCTAGGCTGAAAATGACTGCAGTGTACCTTGGCATGAGTGTGGTCTAGGTATAGAGTGTGCCAGACTGGGCTAGACTCCAGCAAGCACCAGTGCTTGTGAGAGCCAGGATGGGTGTAGGACAGACTGGGCTAAGTCTTAACACTCGCTGAACCATGTGAGAGCTATGTCCAGGTATGCACCAGGTATGGCTGGGCTATAGCACCCAACATTAAGAACCAGAATGGGCATGTGCCAGCTGGCCGAGGCCACTTTTTCGGCCAGAACAGGAGGTAGACTAAGTCAGTATGAGCCAAGGACCCACCAATGGACACGAGACCTGCCACAGGGAGGAGATCCAATAGAAGAGCTAGGGAAACTCCTCTATCAGGACACAGTCCCTGTAGGTGAGCACAAGAATCGACGCTGGGAGCAGCCCAGACAGGACCAGGTTATGGTACCAGCCAGCATACATGCAGGTCAGGTCTGGGGGTGGGCCAGGTTAGACCAGTTCATAGCACCAATTGGCAGATCTGAGAACCAGCAGCGGGACAGGTTGGGTTCAGCACATTAAGGCCAGGACTGGTAGTTTGCTGGACTGGGCTGAGCTATAGCACTCACCAGCATGCGCTGGTGGCAGACAAGGCTGGGCCAGAATACAATACCCACATGCAAATGCTAAGGCAGGGCAGGCCATGCCAGACTGGGCAGCAACACCCACCAGCACACCTGAGATCAGGGTGTGTGTTTGTGTGTGTGTGTGCACATATGCACACAAGCCAAGGGGGAGCTGCAGAGGGGAGCCCTGCTGGGCCACTGCTCCCACTGGTGAGCGGGAAAACTGGGATGGGGGTGCACCAAGTTTGGTAAGGTTACAACACCTGTTGGCCTGCACGGGAACTGGGTTAAAAGGAGAGTCAGGCTGAGATAACCAACTGTACCCACTGATGCATGCATAGGTCAGAGTAAGAGCAGGCTGGTTGGCTTTGCCACAGCATCACTTGGCAAGTTCTGGGACTGGGGGCAAATTTTACCAAGCTAGACTGCAGAACCACCTGGAGAGTACAAGATCCAGGACTGGGAGTAGGCCCAGTAGGGAAACTTGGGCACCTCTCTGATGGGTTAAAACTACCACTGGTAAGTATGAGAACCAGGGCCAGGATGGGCCTGGCTAGACAGGAGGTGACACCTGCCAGCTTGAGTGTGGCCTGTATAGTGGGATTGGCTGGGTTGAGCTAGGCTTCAACGCCCATTGATGTGTACGAGAGCTGAATGGAATGGCAGACAGTCTGGACCAGTCTACTGCACATAGTGGCAAGCACAGGAACCAGGGCTAGGGGTGGCCCTAGTGAGGATTAACAGGGGCTCACTCTGACTAAGTTACAGCTACCATTTACACAAGGGCCAAGTATGTGGTGGGCAAGGTTCGGCTGGGCAGAGGCATCCACTAATTTACATAAGAGATGGGGCTGGAGACAGAACCGACCCAATTACAAGTACTAGTGTGTGCATAGGCTGATGCGGGTGACGGACAGAGCTGGACTCCTACTGGCAAGCATACAAGTGTCAGGTCCGGCATCACTTCAGAAGAAGCTTCTCTGGGGGAGTCTCCCCAAATGAAGTGTTGGACTCAGAACTCCAATCATGGATCTGTGGTCTGACCATGGAGTGCATTTGTCAGAACTGGGCCCCCTCAGTGGCTTAGACAGAGCAGGGGACAACATATTCAGACACACATGTAAGATTATGGAAGTTCATCAGACAATGCAAAGGACATCTGGTACCAATGCAGAGGAAAGAGGGCAGAACAAATTGGCCAACTATCCCAGCCAAGCATTGAATATTTGGGTGAATGGAGACTCTGAGGTTGACTGTCAGCCAATGGAGCCTGAAAGGATTTCCTCATCCTTGGAGCAGAGAGACTGACATTTCAGAACTACCAAAACCACTTTAGCAGAACCCTCAGGGCATGCTCTACATCGGGGACCCTGAGATGACACTGGACGGCCATTCCCCATTCCTATGTACTGGAGGCAGCTGGGAGGCTGGATGTGGCTTCTCCCCTTATTTCCCAACCCCACCCCCAAACATAGGAAGAAAATTTGGAAACAACGTTCTCTCCACCTTCCCCCTTTTTTTAGAGAGAAGATAAATAATTCTCCCATTCTCAAGGCCGACTTACTATTACAATGATTTAGTGACCCCTGTAAAACTAATGGACAACTAGTACACAGCATTTGGATAAGCATTTGGCCCAGTGGTTAAGATGCCACTTGGGGACCCAGCATGATGGGTCAATTAGCTATTCATCACCTTGTAGATGCCTGAATCCCATATGGATGCCAGTTCACATCCCAGCTGCTCTACTTCGCATCCAGCTCCCTGCTGATAGCCTAGGAAAGCAGTAGAGGACTGCCCACAGCCTTAGGATCCTGCACCAACGTAGGAGACCCAAAAGAGGCTTCTGGCTTTGGATCAACTCAGCTCTGGCTATTACAGCCATTTGAGGAGTGAGTCAGCAGATGGAAAATCTTTTTGTGTCCCTCCTGTTTGTAAATCTGCCTTTCCAATAAAAAGATAAATAAATCTTAAAAAAAAAAAAAAAGATGCTACTTAGGATACCCACATCCTGTATCAGAGGTTCCGAGTTCAAATCCAACTTCCAAATCACTTGCAATGAGAACCCTGGGAGGCAGCAGATGAGGGATCCAGCACTCCATGCTAAGCAACACAGACTGGGTGCCAGGTTGCTCACTCACTAGCTTGTTTTTACTCTACACCTCTCAAATATACAATTTAAGAATTTAAATATGTATAGGTAACTGACATAATTAGCAACAGCTTTAAGCAAAATTTTCGGTATCATACTTAATATCAGGAATAACAGGATTGATAAGAAGTCACAGCAAATGGTAGGTGTGAACTACACAAAATGGGCTCACTTCCTTGGTTTCTGTAAAAGCCACTGATTACCAAACCAAACAAGGCTAGTTTGGAAAAGCACTGCGTTCTTTTTGGTTTTCATCGAGGGCAATCAATCCCACTTTCCCCAGATTTCCTGACCTGATACCTTTATCCAAGTACATTTTCAGAAACTATGAGTTCAGAATGCATTTCTTCCTTTCGCTGCTGACTCACTAGATTATAACACAAAAAGGCCATTGTTACACGTGTATCTGTGATTCCTGCCTTTAAAAACCTAGCCTTCCAAAATGGGCCCACAGGGGAGAAGTGTGGGAGGGGGAGGGAGGTACAGATGTGGTAAAGATGGGAAAGTGAAGGTGAACAACAAGTGAATGTCCCAGGCTGGCACTCTGGTAAATTACTGCTCCTGGCACTGGGTATTTTTCCTAAGAAGGAGGTCCCTCCAGTTTCTATTTAAAGTTCTGGGTTCCATAACAAAAGGCATAATATATGGTATTAGCATATGTAATCACTACAATTTATCGAATGCTTGACACTATTCTGAACACCCTTTACGTATATTCAAAGACCACTCTCACACACACACACACACACACACACACACACACACACACACACATATCCTCCTCCTCCTCCTAGGACAAACTTCAGAACCCGCCTCCACCTGCACCACCTGCAAACACCACTGAAGGCAGCCAGAAGGGGTATTTCATGGGACTAGGGTATGACCCCCAGCTGAAGTTCAAGCTCATCCCACAGGGAAACAAACTGCTGCAATTATTCAGCACTCTCTCCCAGCATTTATGCTCCCACCCACAAACACTTACCTCCTTCTCCCAGGCCCTTAACCATTCTCTTAGTTATTCTGTATTTTTAGATATGTACTTCCTTTATTACCTGTTTCTCCTACCCCACTGTATTTATGGCTCCAGAAGTAGAGAATGGCCTGATACCCCCACTCCCGAAAAATGATCATTTTTGAATGAGAGCAACAAAAAGGTATACAGGAGGTAACAGGCCCAAGTTCAACCTCAGAGTACCTGGGGTCAGGTCCCAGCTCCAGGTCCTATGGTGCCTGCTAATGCAGACCCAGCGCCCTATAGGCAATGACAGCTCAAGTGATCCTGTTCCTTAAAGCCACGTGGAGACTGGTATTGAGTTCCTGGCTTCAGCCGGCCAACTCCTAGCTACTGCATTTGAGGAATCAGCCAGTGAATGGAGCTCACTGATACCCCTCTGCCTACTAATTTAAAAAAAAAAAACCTTCAAGATTTAATTTATATTGGAAAGGCAGATTTTACAGAGAGAGGCCTTCCATTCTCTGATTCACTCCCCACATAGTCTCAAGGGCCAGAGCTGAGCCAATCCAGAGCCAAGAGCCTCTTCCACATCTCCCGGTGGGTGCAGAGTCCCAAGGCTTTAGACCATCCTCCCTGTTTTCCCAGGCCATAAGCAGGGAGCTGGTTTGGAAGTGGAGCAGCCAGGATAAAGACCAGCACCCACATGGGATGCTGTCACCACAGGGTACAAGATTAGCCTGATGTGAAACGGCACTGTTCCTTCCCTTATTTTTTTTTAAGATTTATTTATTTATTGGAAAGTCAGATATACATAGAGGAGGAGAGACAGAGAGGAAGATCTTCTGTCCGATGATTCACTCCCCAAGTGAGCACAACGGGCCGATGCTATGCTCCGATCCGAAGCCAGGATCCAGGAATTTCTTCCAGGTCTCCCATACGGGTGCAGGACCCCAAGGCTTTGGGCCATCCTCGACTGCTTTCCCAAGCCTCAAGCAGGGAGCTGGATGGAAAGTGGAGCTGCCAGGATTAGAACCGGTGCCCATACAGGATCCCGGCTCATTCAAGGTGAGGACTTTAGCTGCTAGGCCACGCCGCCAGGCCCCCTTCCCTAATTTTTTAAAAAAGGAATGAAAAAGTGTTTATGGGCTTTGCAAACATCAAGAGGGCTCTAAGGGCCTGCTGTGCACCAGGTAAAACAGAAAACTCTATATAGAAACCACCAGGACCACTTACACATTAACTTGTTCACCGCCACCAAGCAAGCACCTCTTCCTTCTCTAAAAGAGGCCTGCTGATGGCCAAGCCCCAGCTCAGTTCGCAGCTAAGCAGCAGTGGCAGCCCAAGGCACTCATGACAAAGTTCCAGGCTCTGCTGGGGAAACAATCAGAGCTTCCCAAGTCCTCCAGATCCTGGGACATAAAAGATGGCTAAGCTTGCTCTCCCATCAACACAAACCAAGCAGCTATTCTGTCTATACTGTTTTAGTCATGGGAGTGGGGAGATGCGTTTTTAAAACTACCTGGTATTTTTTGGGCCTGGCATGGTAGAAAATCCAGACATCCAGGCACCATTCCCTTTTCCTTGGTGGTTTTTACTCTTACTTTAAAAATGGCTGTTAGCTAGCTAACCCTTCCAGTTCGTGTCCTGGCTGCTCCACTCTCCATCCAGTTCCCTGCTTGTGCACCTGGAAAAGCAGTCCAGGATGCCACAAAGTCTTGGGACCCTACACCATACGGGAGACCCAGAAGAAGCTGCTGGTTCCTGGTTTCCAATCAGCTCAGCCATAAGGCCATCTCAGCCATAAGGCCATCTTCCAGTGCATGGAAGATCTTTCTCCCTGTTTCTGCCTCTCTCTGTAAAATGTACCTTTCCAATACTCCATTGTGGCTAAGGATATTTAGCAGATGCTACCGACTTGACCATTCTGAAGTGCCTAGCTCAGTGGCAGTAACAGCCTGCCTACAGCTGTGCAGCCACCGGTGACTACCACCCTTCCCCAGGACCCCATAACTCCACACCCACTCAATAGAGGCTCTCCATGTCCTAGAACCACCACTCCACTTCGCAGCCCTGGGAGGGTGACGACTCTGGGTACACGTTAAGTAGAATACATGCTGCTGGTGCTTTTCTGGCTGGCTCATTTCACAAAGAGCAATGTCTGCCAGGCTCAGACATTCCAAATTTTATTCCAGTTTAGATAACTAATCTGCTGATTATCTAGCAGGGTCTGAAAATTAAGAGACCAAAATCAGGAAACCCAGGATTGTCCATCTATTTCCTCACTCTTTCCCCTGCCCTGGGTTCAGCCCAGTGGGCCTTCAGCCTTATCTCTGAGCTGACAGGCTCGGGCCTGTATAAACAACTTTTACTGCACAAATTCAGGGCCACTCAGCATTTCCCCACCACCAGGAGATAAGTATGTGTGCTGCTTTGGGAGATGTGGGAAATAAAAGGAGAAGACCCAGGGGACTAGGCATTGCAAAGACTTACAATCTGTGCACTGCAAATTCAATCACTTTTTTTTTTTACATAGGCATGACTCACACACTCTAAAATCCACCCATTTAAGGTCTACAACTGAATGCTTTTAAGTTCACACTTTCTTCGAAAAGAAACTGCACAGCCATAAGTAGGCACAAGCCACTCCTTCCCATTAATGTGATTTTAAACTTTATAATACAACTGATAAGTACTCACACTTCTGCATTTCTCACAGAACTCGGCCCAAAACCGCATCCATATTCATCAAACTCACGGATACAAACACCACAAACAACCTCAGGAACAGATCCCTCTTCCTCCCAAATTATTATTTTTTTTTTAAGATTTATTTATCTGAAAGGCAGAGTTGCATGCAAAGACAGAGTGTGCTTCTATCTGCTGGTTCACTCCCCGAATGGCCAAACTAGCTAAGAGTTGGCCAGGCCACAGCCAGGAGTCTAAACTCCATGTGGGTCTTTCACAAGGGTGCAGGGGTCCCAAGCACTTGGACCATCTTCCACAGCTTTCCCAGGCACATTACCAAGGAACTGCACTGGCCAAACAGCCAGGAGTGGAACCAACACACTTACGGGATGCTGGCACCAGCAGTGGCAACTAACACATTACGCCACAGCGCCAGCCCCAGATTCTTTCCAACATATTTAGAAAGTGCAATGGAATCACTAGGTATATCTCAATAACTTGAGAGTTCATTTAGGAAAAAACTGTATACTTTAAAAAAATATTTGTATCTATTTGAAAGGCAAAGAGACACCAAGAGATAGAAAAAGAGATCTTCCATAGTTAGCTTCACTTGCCCACAATAGCCAGGGTTGGGCAAGACAAAGCCAGGAATTGCGTCTGGGTCTCCAGCCAGGACGGCAGAAACCCAACTTCCTGAGCCATCTGCAAGCACATTACCAGGATGATGGATCAGAAGTGGAACAGTGGAGCCTAAAGTGTGGTGTAGCAATTAAACTGCAGCCTATGATGCTGACATCCCATATGGGTGCTGGTTCAAGTCCCAGCTACTCCACTTATGATCCAGCTCCTAGCTAATGTGCCTGGGAAAGCAACAGAGGATGGTCCGAGGGCTTGGGTCCCTGCATCCACATAGGATACCCAGAAGAAGCTCATGGCTCCTGGATTCTGGTCATTTCTCCTCCAGCCATTTTGCGACCACCTGGGGAGTGAACCAGTAGACAGAAGATCTTTCTTTATGTCTCTCCTCTCTGGAAATCAGCCTTTCCAATAAACATAAATAAATCTTAAAAAAAAAAAAAAGTACAAGCTATCAAACACTCCATTTAGTAATATGTACTTCTAAAAAAAAAGTATAAACAGATAAAGCCATAAAAAAAATGCTAGTAATAAAAGCAGGCAGTGGCCAAGCAGTTTAGATGCCCAAGTCCGACATCAGAGTACCTAGTCCAATCCCCACCTGCAGCTCCTGATCAACTCCAGCCGATGGAGACCTGCCACCCACGAGGCACCACCACTCAGCTCCTGGCTCCTGACTTCAGCCTGGTCCAGTCTCCCTAGCTACTGTGGGCATCTGGAGAGCGAACCAGTGGATGGAAAGCAGGTATTTCTCTCTCACACTCTGCCTTTCAAATCAATACATAAGATTTCTAAAAGTTCCACGTAATGGCCGCAAAGAAAGCACCTGTGCTGTAGCACATGCTGTAAGAGCCACACAAAATTGAAAAAGGGCCAGTCTCTGTAAGGAGGCTGTAAGTCTCGGTCCGTATGGTAAAATAAAATAAACCCTTTATTAAGGAAAGTATATTGTTCACAGAAGCATGAAGCTGTTCATGTGCTCTTAGAAGCTCAGTGCTTTACCGTGCAGCCAAAAGACCTTCATCTTCATCTCTTCAGTAACTGAGGAAAATTGCCAATACAATGAAATATACGGCAATCTCATATCTAAAAAATGATTGATCTGATGTAAATTTCAAAATTACTGACTTAGTAGCTCTAATTGCTCAAAATAAGAATGTCCAGCAATTTACACCTAAGAAAAATCAAGTTTGCAATTAATGTGCTACTTTAAAAATAGTATATGCAGGGCTGGCATTGTGCAATGGCGGGTTAAATGCCAGCAATCCATATGGAGGACAATTCAATCTAGCTGCCTGCTTGAGAAAGCAGCAGAGGATGGCCCAAGTGCTTGGGTCCCTGCCCACGTGGGAGACTGGCATGAGTTCCTGACTTCTGCCTTCAACCTGGCCCAATACCAGCTATTCAACTAGTTGGGGAGTCAACCGTAGGTGGAAACTCTCTCCCTTTCTGTCTCTCTGCCTTTCAAGTAAATAAATCTTCCCTTAAAAAGTAACATCTGGATCTCCGAGCACAATGGTGAGTCACGACCGCTTGCTTGGCCTCTGTAAGTACCCCAGGCCTTCACCTAAGTAAGCTGTAGAAGTTCTCTGCATCTCGCAGTCACCGAGGAGCAGGGTGGAAAAGGGGGCCACGAAAAGCAGCACGGTCTGTGAAAGCCATCGTTTTCTCTATTAGTAAAGCTCAGTGTCTGAAAGGCAGTAACAGACCCCCAACTGAACACCTCCGAAAGCGTCTACATGATGCTTTCAAACAAAACTTCTGATCTATTTATAGCAAACACAGCCGAGCACATCCAGCCAACACCTCCTGGAGCCACTTTACGAGGGTGGATGAAATCAGTGTTAGTGTTAGCAGAGGCCAAGGGCAGAGGTCACAGTCTCCAGAACAGCATAAACACTAAGCATGGGGGCTGTACAACAAGTAGGATGTATTTTAAGCAAAAATGTGCAGGAACCAATACTAACCACCTGAAAGCAGTGCCTCACTTCAACCCAACTCTTCCTTAAGGTATAGGAAGAGGCTTTCTTAAAACTCCTAAAACTGCTTTACAAACATTCTGGTATTTAAAAAAAAAGAAAGAAAGAAAAAGTCTATACTGGCATGCCCAGGACAACTCGTCCATCATGGTGTGATGGGCTCACTGTCAAGCGTCTGTGCAAGTAACACCACAGTGATACCTCGCACAAGGAGATCCAACCGCAGGGCTGTCCCATCCTGCTCTGTGGCATCCTGCCTCTCCTGCAGGGAAAGGTCCAGCTTTGCTTATCAAATCGGGATGAACCTGGGAGCTGGGTCAGCCCACGGAGGCTGAGATAATAAGATGGTTCCAAAACAAACATGTGTGGTCCACACCTGGGATCCCTTATGCCACCCTCAAAATGCCTACATGATAGAATAAATGGCCCCCTCTATTGAGAACTGCTCAAAATGCCTAAATCGGGGCGGGGGGGAGGGTCCTTCTTGAAGACAGGAGACAGTCTGGGCACTGTCTTCAGAGCCTCACTCAGTCTGAGCTCCTTGCGAGGCCCACTAAGTGAACACTGTCAGGTAGACCTATTCCACGAAACCACCCAGAACTGGTTGTCCTGGAGGTCCACAAGCTTTGACACGAAGTGCTCATGCAGCGCCAGGACCTGCAGGATCGTTGGAAAACAAGACCTTTTCATGGCACTGACCCCTGATCCCACCTGCCCCTCAAATACGCACACACTGTTGTCTTCACTAACTCCTGCCTGCAGTGTAGGGGAAGAACCATGCAATACGAGTAGCCAAAGCATTTTTAAAATCCAGCCAGCGGCTGCACCTCCACACCATCCACCAAGAGCTGCAAGGTCAGACTAACCGAAGCATTTTCAGGAGCTTCACATGTGATTTGGACACCCACCCACCTCGGTCTTGGGAACTTCCCTCCTCTCCCACGGCTCCTACAATCAGGGCTGAGACTCCCAGGCCGTAAACCTACCTCCTGCCCCTCCCTGCTAGGCGGCCAATAACCTCCTGTGAGCCCTGCTCGTGCTGCCACCCTACCTACGGTCCAAACGCCTTCCCAAAGCAAGAGCCGCCTGACAGACCACATGGTCATTTGGGAAGCTCCTGGGCCTGATCTGGAGCCAGGACCACCTAATGCCCTGTTTGTGCCTGTCCCACATCCCATGCAACATAGTTTGAGCCGCAGGTTTCACCCTCTGCTCCGAGTCCAATGTAAAGTGTCGGACACCCAGGATTCTGCCACTTTTTCTAACACATCTCGAAGCTCTCCTCATACACAAAGCCTAGAACCACCAAGAGCTCAGCACCTCCTCCAGTCCTGGCATCGTGAGGGGTTAGATGCACTGCCTTTTCCGGACAAGAAAGAGCTCCCACACACAGATTCACTCCCCAAATGCCTGCAGTGGTTGGCACTGGGACAGGCAGAGGCTGGAGGCTGGAGACTCAATCTGGGAGTCTCATGTAGGAGGTGAAGACCCAACTAGTTAAGCCATCCTCTGCTGCCTCCCAGGATCCACACTGGCAGGAAACAAAGGGCAGGAGCCAGCACTAGGCATACGCCACAGGTCCTCCACCAAGAGAAATGGGGTCTTTCCAACTAAATACCTGCCAGGTCTCCTGCCCTCTCCTGGCCATGAGCATTTTTTAAATTAATTTATTTTCTTTTATTGCAAAGTCAAATATACAGAGAGGAGGAGAGACACAGAGGAAGATCTTTCATCCGATGATTCACTCCCCAAGTGACCATAATGGCCGGTGCTGTGCCAATCCAAAGCTGGGAGCCAGGAACCTCCTCCAGGTCTCCCATGCAGATGCAGGGTCTCAAGGCTTTTGGCTGTCCTCGACTGCTGTCCCAGGCCACAAGCAGGGAGCTGGATGAGAAGTGGGGCTGCTGGGATTAGAACCAGCACCCATATGGGATCCCGGGCGTGTTCAAGACGAGGACTTTTACCACTAGGCTACCATGCCAGGCCCCCACAAGCATTTTTAATCTTGGGTGCTATGGGCAATCCTCTTAAGATCAACCCTATTCCCCATTTGTTCTAGTTCACAGTCCTCAAAACCCTAAACAAAACATTGAGGGGGGGGCGGGACAAATAAAAAGTTATTTTTGCCCAAAGAGCAAATCATGAAATCATTGAGGTCCTTTTTAAAAAACATTTATTTATTTATTTAATGGCAGCATGAAAGTGGGAAAAACAGAGGGGCAGAGAGTGAGTGAGTGAGAGAGAGAGAGATATTTTGTACATGGGCTAATTCACCCCCTCCAAATGTCTGTAATGCTCGAAGCCAGAAGCTTCTCTCCAGATTCCCCATGTGAGTGGTAGAGCCCCAAAGACTTGGGCCATGTTTTGCTGTTTCCTCGGATAATTAGCAGAAATCTGAATCAAAAGTGGAACAGTCAGAACTCAACCCAGTGCCCATGTGGGACACTGGTGCTGCCAAGCAGCAGCCTACCTTGTTATGCCACAGTGCCGGTCCCACACTGGACAAACGTGTCGCCACAAGCAGAGTGTCTGCCTTCATGCTCAGCAGTCACCTACCCAGAATAAAAGCTCAGCTTCTGTACTTCTGGCTAGGGAAACTGTGGTAAGTCACCCGACCTCTCAAATCTTTAGTTTCCTGATCTATAAAATGGGAATGGTAGCAGTGCTGCCAGCTCACTGGGTGGTGATGGAAAGCACCGGAACTACTGTTAGGTAGTATATTATGGATCACTGAGCCCAGCAGCTGCCCTGGGGGGCTTTCCATAAACACCACAGGACAGATGGAGACGGGAGAAATCAAACCCAGGCCTGGAGTCTCCTAGAGGAATGGGAAGCACAGCTTCAGATATTTCACAGGAAGGAAATAAATGAGCGAACTCTCACCCCAGAAGAACTTATGTGTATCCGCACGAGAACTGTGACACATTGGCTCAAAGACAACAGAAATGGATAGGGCCCAACCCATTTTTAGTGGTCAAACAACTTCATTTGCATAAACTGCTGGGCACAGTTTTTATTCAGCTGCATTGGGGATTTATCTTCATCCCAGCCTGGTCACACTGCTCAGCATCCTTTCCCCAGCTTCCTCCTTAGAGACATAACCGAAAAACCAGTATCTACACATGCCGTTGGAGAGGATTCAGGGCGAGCGGAACTCAGACACTGCTGCATATGTCAGTCTAACTGCACTGGAAAACTGCTTGTGTGAGGAGTCAGATGGGGCTAACAGGTAGTTAGGGCCAGGCCCCCTGGCAGAATGAGAGCGGGAAGCGTCCCTTTGAAACTGTGCAAGACGCTTTCTTCTCCCTGGAAACTGCCTTCAAAAAGACAGTGTACCAACCCCCCTGCTGCATTCCCAGTTTCACTGTGAGAACAGCGATGATGATATGATAGATTTTCCTCCCACTGCCTATCCCTACAATGCCATGATACACTTACACAGCAGAATGTTACACTTGCGACTGTTGCTGAAGGATTATGATATGGTAATGACATGAGCGGAAATAGTGGGAGGGAGTGGAGGGAGAAGAGGAGGAGGTGGGAGAAATCCCTATAAAATCTTTACAATTACATCATGGAAAACAAAAAAATAAAACAAAAGAAAAAAAGAAAAAATAGTAAGGAAACGATGATCCCATCCTTAGCTTATCATGAGAATGGAAAGAGCCAGCTGCCAGTCATGCCTTTCTGACCGCTTTTTCTCTTGCGCAAGCCAGACAGGGAAGAATTCTTTACTTTTGTCCCTATCCTCTTGTTGGTAGTGGTTACTCTACTTTTGGAAATGTGCTTAAGAGACACCACACTTTCACTATTTCTTGCTCTCTCAAAGTTTCACCACCTGACGGCGATGGTGGAAGGTTTCTGACTTAATAAATCTCATTTTGCTCACTGAAATTGTCGGCATGAAAATTCCTTTGTATGAGAAGAGATCTGAGGTTGCATCCATCCCTTGCACCAAATTCCACCAACAGTAGTCTCTGCCTGAGTCCAACAGAAACCCACCTTAGATCAAGGCACTGCCGTTCCACGTGCAAGAGAAAAGAGGGTCTGTGTCCACCAAAGACATAGACCACAAGGATGCTCCCTACAGCTACAAATCATCCAAGCATTCCTCAAGCAAAGACATGGGGCAAGCAGGCATTTGGCCTACTGGTTAGGGTGCCAGTTCACAGGCCCGCCTTCTGCTTCCTGGGTGATGGCTCAGGTTCCTGCCATCCCCAGGGGAGACTTGGATTAAGTGCCAGGCTCCCAGCCTCAGCATTTGTGGGGATTTGGGAAGTGAACCATGGAATGGGAGCTCTCTGTCCTTTCCGAGTGAGCCATGGGCATTTCTTCAGGAAATTCAAAGCAGCTTTGAAGAAGGCCAATCCTAAGCTCTTCATCCCTAAGAAAGTGCTCTCAACAGCGGCTTTGACCTGCAGACACAGGCACACTACAAATCACCGAGAAACAGGGCATGAGCCTGAAGTCACATCTCACTTACGCATTAAGAGGCAAGACCTACTTCTATATGACTGGTTATTATCAAGGAAACAGACTTCACCAAGATGCAGGATGCCACAATACAGTCATGAGCTGTCAGCTCCTGGTCCGCGCATCCTGTGCACCTGACTCCCACACAGAGCCAGCTCCTCAGCCCTACCCTCCTTCAGACACAGCTCTAACAACACACATCTAGGGTATTAGCAATGTTCCTGGCTCCCTCCCTTATGTAACTCTAATCACAGCACTCCAGACCTGGCTTTTTAACAGACTTTTAACTCATGGCAGTTTAGGCTATTTCCTTGAATTATAAATACCACTCCATCTGTACAGCAAAATATTTACTCACGGCAATGTTGACATGCGAAAGCTAAAGAACAGGAAACTGCGTTTAAGAAAAACACCACAATAAGTTTAATAAATTCTATGCCATCTTGAGGCTAGACTGAGGAAGTGTATACACTATATAAAAGTGTATTTCCCGCACAACAGTACAGAAGCCACAATTCAATCTTTAGAATAATAAGTCAGTTACAGGGAACAAACAAAACTTTGAGATCAAGTGTGGTATTAAATGATCCTTTTTAGAATTCATTTGGATGTTTTATCCAAAGACCTCAGAATAAAATTCACTTACAAAAAATTGCTTTTGATTAAAAGCAAAACAGGACAGTTGCAGCAAAGCAAAAACACAGGAATAAAAGGAGCCTGCTGCTACCACAGGGTAGACCCTTCTGGGCTTTTACTTTCTACTCTTATATTTAATCATGCACTACACATCTTTTCCATTTTAAAAAAATGTGATGGATGTTTGTATATGGAATTATCTTACAATAATGTGGCTAATGTTTACTGAGCATTTGCTATGGCCCAGACATGTTACAGGCGCTTTACATGTTACGACATTGTTGTCTGCTATCCCAAGTAACCCAAGGAGAACCATCAATGCCTTAAGAACCCTACCCTAAGCCACAAGGCTCAGAGTGGCAGCACCAGTTCTGGAAGGCTCACAGCCAGGTCCAACCACTGCACTTCGCGAATCATTTAAAATAGGTCATGTCTACATATCTGACATCTGAGACTGCCCCTTTCAGCAGCCTGCAGATTTCCCACAGGGCTTCACCAAAGGTCTGAGTGAAATCCCTTAGGGCAAGCATCAGAAGTAGAATTGCAAGGCCAGGGGACAAGGCAAACAATTTAGCAATCAGGCGAGCTATCAACCAGAGCCCCTTTTAAAGTCAGTTTACGAAGGAGCCTGGTGCAATGGAAAAGATCATTTGCAACAAATAATCCCAATTAGCTTGCTCCAAATACAGTTCTAAGAATGCAGAGAATGCCTGGGAGGTGACAGTAACTAAACAGTGACAGGCTAACTGCTAACGCGTCTGTTACTTTGCAAACCTCTCCTGCACAGCTACTAGGCCCCATATGCACAGAATTTACCACCTGTTTGCGACTCTGACAACATCTGCTTGGTGCCACTGCATGGAACACCTGCATCCCCTGTCAGAGGGCTGGTTTGAGTCCAGGCTCCAGCATTTCTGATTCCGCGCCCTACCAATGTGCCCTGGAAGTAGAAGATGGTTCAGGTACTTGAGTCCCTGCCACCACGTGGCAGATCCAGAGGGAATCCCTGCATAACTGAGCCATTTTAGGACTGAACCAGTGAATGAAAGATCTCTCTCACACCGTTCCCCCACACCCCTCCATTCACTCTCTCCCTCCCTTTCAAAATAGACAATTATTAAAGTCGTAAGTCACAACGAAAGAACCAAAATGATCACCAACATTAGGTAAGAATGTCTTATTTTGTAACATTAAATCAGAAAGCATGGTATAAACATATAGTGGAGCCTTTTTTACAAAAAGAAATCTTGGGGCCAGCACTGTGGCACACTGAGCAAAGCTGTCATTGGTAGTGCCAGAATCACATGTGGGTGCTGATTCAGTTTCCAGCTTCCTGACCAGCTTCCTGCTCATGTTCCTGGGAAAACAGCAGAGGATGGCCTAACGGCTTGGACCTCTGCACTCCTGGCTCCTGACTTCGGACTGCCCTAGCTCCAGTCACTGCGGCCATTTGGGGAGTGAACCAGCAGATCAAAGAATCTGTCTATTTTCCTCTCTTTGCAACTCTGCCTTTCAAATAAATAAATCTTTTAAAAGGAAGAAAAGGAAATCCCATCATCTGCAACATCACAGGTAAATGTAGAGTACACTATGATAGCCAAGAGAAAAAATTATGGATGTACATTCCAGGAACTTCCTTGTAACACTCAGTACCTACAACAATCAAAGAAGCAAAGAATAGAAAGGTGGGTGACCAGCAGATGGGTGAGGGGGCAAATAAGCAGCTGCTGTTCGGTGGGTATACACTTACTGTTATACAAGCTGAGAGCCGTTCTGTAGCATAGTGCCCATAGCTAACAATACACTACTGCACACTGAAAAATGTTTTAAGGGGATAGCTCTTACTAAATGCATGTATGATTTGGAAAAAAAAAATCTGGAGGTAAAATGGACATGATGTTTGATGACCACGATTGTGGTGACAATACTTACAAGGCACATGTACAAACTTATCAGATCATGCACTTCAAATCAATGCAGGGTTTTTTTTTTTTTTTTTTTTTTGGTCTATCAATTGTATCACTACAAAGCTACAGAAAATTAATGATAATAAAAGTAATGTGGGGCCAGCTGTGATGGCTCAATGACTAAATCCTTGCCTTCCTGGGATCCCATAATTGGTGCCAGTTTGTGAGCTGGCTGCTTCACTTCCCTTCCAACTCCCTGCTTGTGGCCTGGGAAGGCAGTAAGAATGAGACCCAGAGGAAGCTCCTGGCTCCTGGCTTTGGATCAGCTGAGCTCTGGCCACTGCGGCTGCCTGGGAACAGAGGGCCTTTCTGTTACTCCTTCTCCCTGTAACTCTGCCTTTCCAATCAAAATAAATAAATCTTAAAGAAAAAGAAAACAAATAATGTGGTCCATTTAAAAACTAAAGGGATTGGGGGTGTTACCAAATCCACATGGGAAATGGAAGCAAGCATGAAAGACCCTAAGAAGTTTCAGTTGATTTCACTGGGTCAAGTCTACTTGTATTAAAATCTACGAAGTTGAATTTACTCCTCATTTCATCGTCCCAGGAAAGCCAGGAAAGCTCTCATACTGCATTCCCTCAAAACGCCTCGGTCAGCAGGGCACATCAGAGCTTGCAGCCTGGAGGCAGAAGTGGCTCTTCTAGATTCTAGCCAGTTGGTAGCCAATGTCTGAGAAGCAACTACAGCCTAACAGCAAGGTTGCCAAATGGCCTTACTGAAGAGGACAGTTACACAGAAATTCTAAAATCCATGTGGAAGACATCTGAAGGAATGGGTAAGGTCAGCCTAGAGTCAGTCCACTGAGTATCTTGGAATCCACAAACTACACCTGGGCAACTTAAGAAGGAAGAGCAAGATAAGCAAACAGAACCTCCTTTCACTCAAAAGGAGCAGGCCAAGCAACTTGAGAAAGGACCGACCATGGTTTATGCCATTCTGCATAATCCAGGCACCTTTTCTTATTTGATCCCTCTCTTTCAAAAAGCCTTAGTTTAAAAAAATTTTTCACATAAAATACCAAAACTCCATGGGCCTCAAAAATATTACTATCTATTCAAAATAACATACCACATTGCCTCACAAGCCACATTCGATATTCATCAAATTTCAAGTGCCCTGATACATTAAAGTACAGTACAATTTAGGGATGCTTTTACGGAGCCATTATTATTTAAATAAATACTGTAAAGAAATCACCAATTGCAAACCATTCACATACAGTAAATACCAACTATTCCAGATTCTATCTTCCCCTACTGCAAAACTTCAAGATGCATTACTGCCTCAAGAAAATACCAGTAGGGTCAGCATGGTGGCATAGCCAGCAAAGCTGCCACCCGCAACGCAGGCATGAAGAGCATCAGTGCTTGTCCCAGCGGCTCCAATTCCAGTCCAGCTCCCGCTGCTGGCCTGGGAGAAGCAGTGGAAGATGGCCCAACTCTGTTCGAGCGCCCTGCCACTAATGGGGGAGACCCAGAGGAAACACAGCCCAGCCTAGCGCTGGCTGCTGGCAGCCATCTAGGGAGTGAACCGTTGGTGGGAAGATCTCCGTCTTGTAACACTATCAAGAAAATGAATCTTTTCAGAAAGAAAAAAACCCCAGCATTTAAGATTTAAAAAAAAAGAATTTCTTGATCATCCAACTCTCATTTCAAACATGGAAAACTGAAAAATCTCCCAATGGCAGTAAATCATGAACAAAAACATACATTCTACTCCTTTGACTAAGAATTCCACCTCTAGAATTACAGCTTAAAGAAAATACCACACACACACACACAACAACAGGAGGGAGCGACAATATGTTCATTGCAATACTATTTGTAAGAGAAAAACTGGAGGAAATAATTAAATATCAACCTACAAGAAAATGGATACACTATGGCAGGTTCAGCAGCTGGAACAAATGAATAGAACAAGGAGAGACCTCAAAGACCAGGAACAATATAAGTGACCTACAGCAGAAAATATGCGGTACATACAACACCACTGCATCATGCTGAAAAACAGAAAATAAATGGCAGGTGCTGTGGCACCACGAGTGAGGCTGCCACACCGGGCGACCACATCCCATACTGGGGTCAAGCTCCACCTCTGCTTCTCGTCCAGCTTTCTGCTCATGTCCTACCAGACAGAGAGCAGAGAGGTCCCAGCAACATGAGAGACCCAGATGAAACTCCCGGCTTCAGCCTGGCCCGGCCCTAGCTGTCGTGGGCATTTGGGGAGCAAAGCAGCAGATGGCAAGACTCTGCATCCCCCTCTTAAATTCGTAGAATACAAAGATGGCGATGATAAAAATGAATTGCAGGGATGTGTCACTTGGGCCACTCACCTCCCACAGCGAGTGCCAGGTGTGAGTCTCAACTCCACTCCCAATCCCAAATCCACCTTCCTGCCAATACACATCCTGGCAGAGGGGTGATGGCTCCATTGGTCAGGTCCCTACCATCCATACAGAAGGTCCAGACTGCAGCTCCTGGCTTTAGTCTGGTCCAGCTCTGACTGTTGCAGGCATTTTTTTCCTCTATTATTTATTATTTATTCTTTTTTTTTTTTTCTTTATTCTTACGTGAAAGAGTTACACAGAAAGGGAGAAACAGAGGTAGAGATTTTCCATCCGCTGGGTCAATCTCCAAATGGCTGCAACAGCCAAAGCTGGGACGGTCCAAAGCTGGAGCCAGGAGCTCCTTCTGGACTCCCAGGTGGGAGCAGGGTTCCAAGTCCTCAGGGCTGTCCTGCTGCTTTCCCAGGTCATAAGCAGGGAACTGGATCACAAGTTGCAGCAGCTGGGACATGAACTAGTGCCCATCTGTGGCAGAGGGCCCCAGCTGCAGCCATCTGAGAGGCAAAGCAGTGAAGGGGGAATCTGGCTCTCTGGCATTCAAATATGTATAAGCAAATAAGTAATACCTAACACTACAATAAATGAGTTGGATAAAAGGACAGGGAAAGAGAAAATGGGACCAGAAAGTGAGAGTCAACTATACCTGCAATTTTCCCTTTTTAAAAATTATTTCTTCACTTAAAAGTCATTTTTTACACAGAGGGAGAGACAGATGGTTCCTTCACTGATTCTCTCCCCAGATAGCCACAATGGCCAAGACTCTGCCAAGCTAAACTCGTTAGCTTCATCCAGGGTCGCAAGGGCACCAGCACTTCCATCTTCTGCTCCATTTTCCAGGCCTGTACCAGGAAGCCGAGTCAAAAGTGGAGCAGCCAAGACACAAACCTGCACCCACCATTTGGGATGCAGGCATTGAAGAAGGTGGCTTGATACCTTAACGATCTCTTAAGATGGTCTGTAGCTATAAAGTACTTATACTGCTTGTAGGTACTTACTGTGAAGCACCCATGAACTGCCTTATAAGAGCCACTGAATGGGGCCTGGCATAATGGCGCAGTGGTTAAGGTCCTCGCCTTGCATGCCCGGGATCCCATATGGGAGCGGGCTCTAATCCCGGCAGCCCCGCTTCCCTTCCAGCTCCCTGCCTGTGGCCTGGGAAAGCAGTCGAGGACAGCCCAAAGCTTTGGGACCTTGCACCTGCGTGGGAGACCCGGAAGAGGCTCCTGGCTTCAGATTGGCTCGGCTCCAGCCGTTGCGGCCGCCTGGGAAGTGAATCATGGGACAGAAGATCTTCCTCTCTGTCTCTCCTCTCTTTATATCCGCCTTTCCAATAAAAATAAATCTTTAAAAAAAAACTTTAAAAAAAAAAAAGAGCCACCGAATGATTTAAGAAATCAGTGTTATTTTGATAATCATCCAAAATAATTTCCCTTGTATTACAACCCTAGATTCTCTTAGAAACATCTCACTTAGTAACTCCACAAGAGCAAACAGAACATTAACTTCTTGGTACAAATAATGGATCTCCATAAATCGGTTTTTACAAATTTGTGAAAGAACTTCCTAATTTCAGAGTGATACCAGTCACACTACATCGTGTAGTGTTTCTAGGAGAAAGCTTGCACACCACACACCTCCCAACCACTGGTGACAATCCCCATTAGAGATATGAAGCCCTTCGGGGACAAAGTTTATAAAACTCATTATGCTTCTGAGGTCATCTAAGCCTTTTTAAGACACACACCAATGCTTTTTCTCCAAAAAAAAAAAAAAAAAAAAAAAGACACACACTCAGTTGCAGTTTGAGCTTCTAACCCTGCGAAACCCACGTCCAAACTCTGAGAAGTATTGGTTGGGGCTGCCCTTCTCTATTCAGTGCCCTAACTACAGTAAGGACGGTACGACTGGAGCCCTCTGACACACACTCCTGGCTGGCCCCGTGCACCTTTATCCACCTGCCGCGCGGCTCCCAAGTTGCATCATATTTGCATTGGCCTGCTCGTATAAACCTGGTGACTTGATTACAGAGAGGAAGCAGGAATCTTTTGCAACAACCCAAATGCTACGTGTAGTACAAAGTCCTGTGCACTGCAGCGCTCAGTCATACCACAAACATCTGAGCTATTCCAGCCTGGCAACAAGGGTGTGTGTACCTTACTTTTAACTTTTGGAACACACCCAAGCTCTTAAATTTCCTTTCTGACCTGAGAGGGAAACCAGTATACAGCCCTATCCAGCCAGTCAGTCTCTGGAATGCCTTCATTTACAACTCCTTGAAACAAATTTCCAAAGCTCACTAATTACACATTGCCTTTTAAAAGAAACCACACAGAAATTCCCGACTTCTTTGGAGTTGTGAGGGACTCTTTGTGGTAATCATTATAATTTCCACCCATGCTGCACATGCATATTCAGCAAATGCCAATGAATGCAGTTGGGGTGGATGTAGGACTGCGGGAAGCTCAGGCCTGTTCTTCAGACGGTTCATGGTAACAGTGCCGTGACAGTCGCACAACTCTATCCAGTGATTTTAAAGGGGATGTTCTGGGCCCAGTGGAATAGCCTAGTGGCTAAAGTCCTCGCCTTGCGTCTGCCAGGATCCCAAATGGCCACCAGTTTTAATCCTGGCTGCTCCACTTCCCATTTAGCTCCCTGCCTGTGGCCTGGGAAAGTAGTCAAGGATGGCCCGAAGCCTTAGAACCCTGAACCCATGGTGGGAGACCCAGAAGATGCTCCTGGCTCCTGGCCTCAGATTGGCTCAACTCCAGCTGTTGTGACCAATTAAGAGTGAACCAGTGGACAGAAGATCTTTCTCTGTCTTTCCTTCTCTCTGTAAATCTACCTTTCCAATAAAAATAAAATAAATCTTTAAAAAAAAAAAAGAGGGCAATGTTCTATTTTCATGCTCCAGTTCACATCCCCTCCTCCATCCTAGTGTATCCAACCTTCAGCTAACCACAACAATTTCTCCTCCTACTGTCCCTTGATCCTTAAGCTATACACACACACACACACACACACACACACACACACACACACACACACACACACAGTTCTCACCTCTGCTATTGTTACCCTGACTCAACTGCCATTCCCCAATCATGCACCAAAGTGCCCAGTCCACTCTTTACCAGCCACTATTTAACCTCACTGTGGCCCTACAGTGCGTCACAGGGCTGGTGTGGGAATGAATCAATACAGAAAAGGACATGGGAAGTATGCAGTGACCCAGGCTCTTCTCAGCCCCAACAATGGCTGCTTTATGACCCTCCGCTTGGCTGTGTGCTCTGGAGCACGTGGATTCCGGCCTGTGCCCCTCTGCAACCCGTGAGTGGCCAGAGTGTTCAGGCATCGAGCAGGCACTTCATAAATGTTTATGCTGAAACCATTAAAGAAGGTACAATGAACTCTTCGACAATTAAATCTAAACCTGATAGTATAGAAAGTGCAACAGAAAGTAGCAGTGGCTGGAGAAATGTGCCGTTATCATTCGCTTCCCTGCACAGCCCCACAGTGCCTGCTAACTGCTGGAAATTCTAGAGGACTTAAAAAACTTACTCTGATTAACATTTCCACAGAATGACAGCATCACTTTATGAATTCTGGGAAGGAAAGCAGAAAAATGCAGATTTAAGAGTCAAAAACAAAGCCCTACACAATAGTATTTAGATAAATATAACGCTGAATCAGACTACAGAGATACAGGCCACTTCAGCTTTTTTAAAAGTCCATCTCTAAACTTGGCCACTACAGTAAATTCAAAATCAAAAAAGAGAATGCGAGAACATACCTCAAAATGGTACTTTTCATCTTCAAAGACTTCAAAACAAAGTAACAGATGCTGGACTGTATTGTGGCATGGTGAGTAAAGCTGCTACCTGATAGGCCAGCATCCCATATGGGCACCTGCTCGTCTGGGCCACTCCACTTCCAATCTAGCTCCCTGCTCTTGTTCTGGGAAAACTGGAAGATGTGGGTCCCTGTCACCCACATGGAAGACCCACAGCAAACACCTGGTTCCAGGTCCCTGGTTCTGGCCTGGCCCAGCTCGTGGCCAAGGTAGCCACTTGGGGAATAAACTAGCGAATGGAAGATTTCTGTCTCTTTCTGTCTATAACTCTTGCAAATAACCCAATAAACCCTTTTAAAAATAATATAAAAGCAAGTGATGCCTGTCAGTCTTCTGAAACTTCCTACCAAAAAGGGCCAAGAGAGTGAGACTTGAGCCTAGCAGTAAGGAGTTCCGTGTGCCACGACTAAGTGCCTAGGATTCCTAGCTCCCGACTCCAGCTTCCTGCCCACATGTACCCTGGCAGGCAGCAGGTGATGGGGATATTTGGGTTCCTTCCTTTCTGGGCATTCTGGGAGTAATCAAAGTAGAGGAAAGATCAATTTTTCTCTCTCAAATACTTTTTTTTTAAGTAACTAATAGGGCCAGATCAAAACAACACGATTTCTTTAGAAAATGACTTCTTTAATTCCTGATTCTTGTTAATTATGAGCTATTTGGTGACATTCCCACATTCTGGTCATCAAAGGTTGTTCTTTTTTTTTTCTCTTAGAAAAGTTAAAAATATGTTCCAATGGCCTGTAAGGTTTATTCTCCCAATCCACTGCCACAGAGCAAGATATGTTTTTCTCTTGTATCTTCAGATAAATGTGAACCACTTCCCACCCAATGATGATGATCTGCTACATCCAACTGTTCACCTGCAGCAAGCCAGGACCCCAGCTCTGTCACAGCGCTGTCTGTGGTTGGAGACCACTGCTCTGCTCCTCTTCCCTCTGCATCTTCTACTTCCACAATGGCGTGGCCATCCTCTAGGTTGCCTTCCATGCCTCCCTCTCAGATGCCAACACGCAAGCTCAACTTCTGGAGTGCTCAGCTCTCACACTATTTCCAACCCTAATTACCTTCGTTCAGGTCACTGCAACAGCTGCCCACCAAACAACAGCCCTGACTCTCCCTTTCAATTCTGCCATCTCCAAAATCACAGGTCTGGGCTACAATTACTTCTTAAACAGCGCCTCCTTACTCAGAAAAAATCCAAATCCTTGGGCTGGCAAGCAAGAAGGCCTTCCCTTCACAGCTCTGCCTGCCACCACACCCACTGTGACACCCTGTGCTCCAGCCACAGCACTGAGTGCTTGGAAAGTGCAGCAGCCAGGACTCAAACCAGCATCACAGGTGGTGGCCCAACCAGCTGAGCTACAACATGAACCCCATGACTCTTCAGGTTAAAGGAACTATCTAGCTCATGCTTTGGGAACTGTATGCTCTGTCATTCTCAATTACCAATCAACCTCCCTAATGTTTACAAGTCTAATTTTAAAGAAATGCCTCTCTCCCACAAGCCTTCACTAAATGTGTCCTGAAGTATATATGCTAGGAACTGATAATGAGAGGAAATACTCTCCCAAAAAAAAAAAAATTTTTCAGATGAAAAATAATCAATTTTCCCTGACCACTGCAGCCATCTCAGAAGTGAAAACAGTGGATGGAAGATCTGTCTCTCCCTTTCAAATAAGTGTAGAAAATTTTTTTTAAGAAAGAAATGAAGCAACCTAACATCTCACTGATGAGTCACTCACACGCCCTCTATAATACAAACTGTCTAGCCCTTCATCCTTCAGGAAAGCTGTATTTAAACACAGCTGTAGCAATCATAGTAAGAAATGAGCCTTCTAGAATCAGCAACTGGAAAGGCTGGGCCAGGTGGTAACAGAAGCCTTTGGGAGCCTCATGTCTGAACCTGTTACATTAGACAGTAACCTCTAGCGTTTTACAATGGTATTGAAGTTACTAAAAGAAGTTTTCTAGGAACATTCACCTAGTGAGGCTGTGTGTGGATCAGTCACAACAAAGCAGACATTAGACACAAATGAAAAACAGTCAACTCTTCCTGAGCATGTGCCCTGGGCTCCTAGACGCTGCACAACCCACAGGCTCCTAGGAAGCAGGGTGGCTGACCTAGCCCCGCTGTCCTAAGATCTGCCAGGAAGGTCACGGTCCTCACATACCCTGATCTGGCTCTGAGAAAGGTGGTGGGCTCTTTCATCCAGAGTTTGACATCGTATTTATCACCCCAAAGCAGAATCACAGGGTAATGCAGGGTTCCATCCCTCCCACTCTCACAACACCTACTCCAGGCAGCTCTCTACACGGGTGAAAGAAATATCACCTCCACGAGCACCTCGCTTTCTTTCCCCTGGATTCCATGGTCTACTCCTCAAACGCCAGTGACTCACCAGGTCCCTTATGTTCCCCCTGCCCTAACACACAGGACCTACTAGAGCTGTCTGCAACGGAGCCCTCTGTCGACTGCATTCAGGCAGTCGCTCTCAAGCCTTGCTGCTGTTAACTTTGCTTTCTATCACCAATTCAGCTCCAAGGTCACAGACCCAGACAACGCTTGTGATAGGAAACTGGGGCTCAAAATGGTGAAGTAACTCCCACAAGTGACCTCTACCATGTAATAAAAGACCAGGCCAAGAGACCAGGACTCCACAGCCTGGCCCGACACACTTCAGTCTGCACTTACAGGTCGCACTTCCACATGAATGCACAACACATCACTCCCTGGAAACCAAAAGAGATGTGTTTCACTGCATTCCCCAGCTTGTTTTTCTTGGTTACAGTTCTGACGTGAGTCAGCTTGGGGTGGTAATAAACAAATATCCAAAGGACCCTTCTGGGACCAGCGTGGTGGCATGGTGAGCTAATACGTCCGCCTGTGGCGCCACATCCCAGTAAGGGTGTCAGCTTGTGTCCCCCTATTACACTTCTGATTCAGCCCCCTTTGGTGGCTGAGAAAGCAGCAGGGGATGACTCAAGTTCTTGGGCCCCTGCCCCCACACAGGGGACTCAGAGGAATCCCTGGCTCCCAGCTTTGGATCACCCAGCTCTGGCCACAGCAGCCACTGAAGCAGTAAACCAGAGGATGGAAAAACCTCTTTGATTTCCAAATAAAATTAATCAAAAGAACCCCTCTGTTCTTTTTTTTACAAGCATGGAAAATATAGTAGCCCACAACTGGGCAGTTCATAGTCAGGATAATCTTAAAGGCCTAACACTAAGTTCACTCAAGACCCTGTGCGTCTAAACACCTCACTCAGTTCATGAAGTTGCTTAGATACTAACTGTCCAAGAATGATCTGGGAAACCAGTAGAGGCTGGCTTAAGGCCTTGGGCCCCTGCACCTACGTGGAACACCAGGAAGAAGCTCCTGGCTCCCAGCTTCACACCAGTCCAGCTCTGAACACTGCAGCCATTTGGAGAATGAACCAGCAGATGCAGAAAATCCATCTTTCCCTATCTCTGTAACTCTGGCTTTCCAGGAAAATAAAATCAATCTTTACGGGGAAGGGGTAGGGAAATAGAAAATGCATATTATGAAAAAAAAATAAGTATCAAAATAAATGCTTTCTGGTTCCATTTCCTTTTGAATACCCCAACACGTGCAAATTTCTATGACTTTGTTGCTAAATATGACGGTTAGGGGACAGGTATCTGCCCTGAGGTTAACACATCCCCAGTCAGGGTACCTGGGCTGGGTTCCCAGCTTCAACTCCTGCATCCCACGTTTCCCTGATGCAGTCCCCAATGACGGCTGGGGGAGCTGGCGTGCAGCAGAGGGGAGGTCTGCATGGCTCCCTCTGTGCGCATCGCAGAAGTGAACCACAAATGCAAACTCTCTCAACCAGACTGTACGCCCCTCTGCCTGCAAACAACAACTACAATACATATAACAAAATTCTCTGAAACAAGCATTCGTGGAAAAACCTCACAGTACACTTGAGCTACTGAAGAATGTGGGGATTAAGGAGAGTTCACAATCTACCATTAAGTCAGGAAGAACTCTTCACGCACCTACAGAGGCTCCCCTGCAGCCGGAGCTCAGTAGAGCAGTCCGGCTGCCCCTTGGGATGCACACAATCACAGGACCAGGCGCGACCGCAGGCTCCTCCGCTGCCATGCAGCTCCCAGATAATGCACACCTTGTGTCTCCACACCCAAATGGGAGACCCAAACTGAGTTCCTGACCCCTGGCTTCAGTCTGGTCCAGCCCTGGCTGTTGCAAGCACTGGGGGGTGAACCGGCAGGTAAGTCTTGGTCTCTCTGCTTTTCAAATAAAAGTAAATGGATGTTTTGTTTTTTTAAGTTTGAAAGAGTCACAGGCCAAGTGTAGTGGCACAGCTTGTTATTCCTCCACCTGCACTGCTGGCATCCCTTCAGGCACTGGTTCAAGTCCTGGCTGCTCCACTGCCCAATCTAGCTCTCTGCTTAAGGCTTACAGCTTGGGATAGCAGCAGAGGATGGCTCAAGTCCTAGGGAGATTCAGAAGGAAGTCCTGGCTCCTGGCATCAGGTCAGTTCAGTTCTGGCCACTGCGGCTACTTGGGAAATAAAGCAGAAGTAGGAAGATTCTCTCTCTCTCTCCTCTTCCTCCCCTTTCAACTCTTTCAAGCTTAAAAAAAGATTCACTTGGTAAAAAATACTCTAAAAAAAAAAAATATATATATATATATACAACAGGCCTGGAGCAGTAGCCTAGTGGTTACAGTTCTTGCCCTGCATTCACAGGGATTCCATATGGGTGCTGGTTATAGCTCCAAGCTGCTCCACTTCCAGCTCCCTGCCTGTGGCCTGGGAAAGCAGTCGAGGACAGCCCAAACTCTTGGGACTCTGCACCTGTGTGGGAGACCTGGAAGAAACTCCTGGCTCCTGGCTCCTCTCTGCATATATCTGACTTTACAATAAAAATAAATAAATCTTTTTTTAAAAAAATTAAACAGGGCAAACAAGTTATGAGGCTGTACCAGATTAAACAATAACATTTAGAGTCATCAACACACCTTAAGGCGATGTCAAACTCCTTTCTCATTGTAATTTCCAACAGAAGACCATGAGCTCATCGTAAACAAAGAGAACACATTTTTTTAATTGGGTCCAACTTCGGTTCCTCTGAATTTTACCAAGAGGGTCAGGATACTAGTCCTAATTTGCTGAAATTCAAACATAAATAGGAACTTCAAGCCCCCATCTCTCACTTGCTAAGTAAGACATCCCATCCAACTCCCAGCCCCGCGCATTACACGGCTGACTCACGGCACTGCTTCTGAGCAGTGCCTGCCTGTGTCATAATTACAGGAATAACAAGTATTTTCGCTGAGTTTCAATGATGTCAGCCCGAAACACATTCTGAAGTATTTCAAAACACTAGAAAATGTAATGTCCCTTTGGCACAAACAATGTAAGTCCCAAAAAAAACCTAGAGCCGAGCTGACCACAAAAAAAAAAGGAAGTACCCACCAGCCAAACAGCTTACAACTCAACAACAGCACCGACTCGAGATTTCCACTTACCTAACAGACACAAAAAGAGGAAGATCCGCTCAGAAGAACTAAAAAACATTCAATTCACTATTAAAGGAATGAAAATATGATGTCTGCTCAATGAAGGTTTTTTTTCCTTTCTATTTTAATGACTACATCCAATGAAGTTAAAGATAAAACAAAACATTAAATATATAGCCCTTCAGGGCCTAGCGCAGCAGCCTAGCGGCTTAAGTCCTCACCTTGATCGCACCAGGATCCCACATGGGCACCGGTTCTAATCCCGGCTGCTCCACTTTCCATCCAGCTCCCCAACTGTAGCCTGGGAAAGCAGTGGAAGATGGCCCAAGTCCTTGGGCTCCTGTACCTATGTGGGAGACCCAGAAGAAGCTCTGGGCTTCGGAATGGCGCACCCCCAACCACTGCAGCCACTGAAGGAGTGAACCTGCAGACGCATGCTCTTTCCGTCTCTCCTTTCTTTGTAAATCTACCTTTCCAATAAAAATCTTTTTAAAAAATGTTCACTACAGTGTTCCAAAACAGAAACACCAAATTTTCCAATTTTTAAGGATTAATGACAACTCAGTGAAATATAATATAGACATCAAAATGCAGTAATATGTCATAATCCTGTGTTTAAATAGAATTCAAGCATATCAATACACTGTTTCTCAAAAGTTAAAAAAAAAATTTTTTATTCTATGACCCTGCAGCACCATCTCTCAGTACCTACCCAAAAGAACTGTTAGCAAGGTCTCTTATTCACATAGGTCAAAAGACACAAACATCAGTAGATAAGCAAAAAGTGATGCATATGAACAGCGGAGCAGCAGACAGCCTCCAGGAGAAGTTCCGCCTCCGAGCACGACACAGACAAACCCCCACGACGTGACTCTAGGTGACTAGGCCAAAACCACACACACTGGGTGAAGTTCCTGAAGGCATCACTCAACGACCTCGAACAGACCACCAACCCTCAGGAGGGCAGCGTCCATCTCTGCTGTACCCACCACACCATGCCCTAGCACCTGGCCCGGCACACTGCGAAGACCAGCAAGCACTTCAGAAAGGAATCCAGAGAGCCCCCCTGCCTTGCACACATACATATGCAAGCACGCACGCACGCACGCCCCCCACTCACAGAGCGCACTCTGTTCATTTCAAAAGAACACTTTGCCTCCTTGTGTTCAAAGTCCGGGGGGAAATAAATCTCTTCTTCTGGTGTATAATTCCTAAATTCGTCTTTTGTCCTCCTCTAATTATCTCACTTTGTTTAGCATCTGGAGAAAGAACAGAGTGCATTAGTGAATTATTCTTAGCTGACTGAAGCGTGCAGCAGCAGTTAGCAATTACCGTCCATAAGTGTGGATGAAGCTCGCTGCTTTAATGCTGTGAAAGAGCGAGCCTGAGCTGCTCTGGACGCTGGGAGCTGGCTTGCATTTACAATGCAGTTAGGACAGCTCGAGGTGCTCCGCTCACAAGTGAAGAGGGAAGTCCCCCCCACACAAGTTTCACAACCTTAAAACGCTGCTAGGCATAACCCAAGACAGGCTGCAAAACTGCTCCCAGAGGGCAAGTTCCTGTTTGAAAAGCCTCTCCAGCATGTCTGGCGGGGCCCTTCCATCCACCATCTGCAGCCACGCAGAGACGCGAACCTGCGGCCAGGCACCAGCCCCTCCGCAGCAGCTTCCTGCCTCACGAGGATATGCAAGCCACGCTGAACAAGAACAGGCAACTTAATGTCACTCAGCCTAATTCATTCAAAACAGGATCAGCTTAGTATGTGCCCATTACTCCGGTATCATTCACATTTATTCCTTTCCTACTTGGGCCTTTGAAATTCAGTGTGTAATTTGCACTTGAAGCACGTGTCAATCATCAGTTCTGTCTAGACACATTCTGTGTGAGACTGCACAGCCACTGCTAACTCAGAACCAACAGGGAAGCAGTTTTAGCTGTGTTTCCACACTTTTTAATCTTTCCTAGCGTATACCTAATCCTCTGTTAAAATAAAAATTAACAAGGGGCCAGTGTTGCGACATAGTATGCTAAGCCTCTGTCTGTGAGGCCAGAATCCCATGTGGACACCAGTTTGAATCCTGGCTTTTCCAGGAATCTTCAGATCCCATTCCCTGCTCTTGCACCTGGGAAAGCTGAGGATGGCCAAGTCCTTGGGGCTCTTGGGGCTACCTACACAGAGACCGGGAAGAGGCTCCAGCCACTGTGGCCTTTTGGGGAGCAAACCAGCAGGTAATAGATTCTTTCTTGTCTCTCCTCCTAACACTGCCTTTCAAATAAATAAAAAGTAAATCTTAAGAAATGAACAAGTAAACAAAAGTCATTGGACTGACTAGTCACCAACCAAACCATAACTAGGTCAGAGGAAAAAAAGTGAAAAATAAACTGTACTTGACTCATGCTTTAGTTAATTATTAGCCAGATCCCGACGACAGCTGGTCCCTGGGTAGTACATTTTCAGCACCTGAAGACAACCACGCTCCATTGGGAGACACTCCTGTACTCCATCACTCAGTGGGCTCACGGAACAGGAACAGACTTCCATGCAGGCATTTCCATCTCAACAGATGAACAGAACTAGAGAAAGCTCAAAGTTTCCTACAGACACAAGCAAGCTCTTTAAAGGCAAATTGAAAACACGGTGTCTATTGACTGTTTTCAAAATGCATCCCTGGAACAGGAAGTATAGAAGAGCATGTTAAGCCACTAATTTGGATGCCAGCATATTGGATCAAAGTGTGGTTTCGGGCCCAGTGCAGTAGCCTAGTGGATAAGGTTCTCGCCTTGTACGCGCCGGGATCCCATATGGGCATTGGTTATAAACACAGCAGCTCCACTTCCCATCCAGCTCCCTGCCTGTGGCCTGGGAAAGCAATTGAGTACAGCCCAAAGCCTTGGGACCCTGTGAACGTGTAGGAGACCCAGAAAAACCTCCTGGCTTCGGATGGGCGCAGCTACAACCATGGCGGCCGCTTGGGGAGTGAATCAGCAGATGAAGATCTTCCTCTCTGTCTCTTCTCTCTGTATGTATGCCCTTCCAATAAAAATAAATAAATCTTTTTTTTAAAAAAGTGTGGGTTCAAGTCCCAGCCGCTCCATTTCAATCCAGCCCTCTGGTAGTGCAGCAGGGAAGGGAATGGAGGTCCCACCACTCACGTGAGAGTCCAAGAGCCAGCTCCTGGCTTCCGGCTTCAGCCCGGCCCAGCCCTAGGTGTCGGAGGATCTGGGGAGGGAACCAGAGGGAGGATCTCTCTGTCTCTGTCTACCTCTCTGGCTCCGATTGTCTCCATTTCAAGTAATAAAAAACTCAAAGCACTATAACATTATAATTTTTGGATAAAGGGCACAAACTGGCAGGGGCTTTTAGAGGGGAACAGTGCCTGCTTCAGACTGGTGGTTCAGGAAGAACTCTTCTGACCATCACAACAAACCTGTCTCGGGAAGAAAAAGGAACAACTCCAGGCCAGGCTCGGCAGTGGAGAAGAACTCAGAGAACGCTAACATGGCTACCGCGTGGGCCTATGCAACTACTTACAACTTCTTCACAGACTGCAAGCAATCAGCAAGGCCCTGCAACACAGGGATGCCTGCTCAGTCCTAAGAAGAACATTAAATTCTGGGGTGCCATTTGGCACAGCAGGCAAAGATGCCCCACATTCCACAGAGTACCAGCTTTGCCCCCAATGTCCAGCTTCTCACTTGGGAGTGCGGGATTGAGTTCTGAATCCCTGGAATTTGGAGAGAAGCTTTCCACCTCCACCTTTCCATGCTCCCCCTCCCCACCACCCCTCCTCTTCTCCCTCCTTGCCTTTCAATTAACATTTTAATTAAGTGGGGGGAAGAAACCATGTAAAAAGTCCTCTTAGACAATGTAAAAAGGTATTTCATTCATAGAATATAAATTTAAAGAATGTGTCTTTTTGGTAGGAAAAAGAAAAAAAGAGAAACCTTTAAATCCATTTATACGTGAGATACATGAGTTTTCAAAATGTTTGTGGAGGACCCGGCACCGTGGCGCAGTGGTTGGGGTCCTCGCATTGCACGCCTGGGGTCCCATATGGGCGTCGGTTCTGGTCCCGGCAGCTCCACTTCCCATCCAGCTCCCTGCTTGTGGCCTGGGAAAGCAGTTGAGGACGGCCCAAAGCTTTGGGAACCTGCACCCGCGTGGGAGACCTGGAAGAGACTCCTGGCTTCAGATCGGCATAGTATCAGCCGTTGTGCTCACTTGGGGAGTGAACCATCGGACGGAGGATCTTCCTCTCTGTCTCTCCTCTCTGTATATCTGCCTTTCCAATAAAAAATAAAATAAATCTTAAAAAATAAATTAAAAATTATAAAAAATAAAAATGTTTGTGGAAAATGGCTATGGAGCAGGGGCTGGACAGGCTAATCTTTCATTTATAAACACTGGCACCCCATATGGGGGTTGGTTCACGTCCTGGCTGCTCCCGTTTATGGCCTGGGAAAGCAAGAGAGCATGGCCTAGGTCCCTGGGGCCCTGCACCCATGAGACAGACCCAGAAGAAGCTTCTGGTTCCCAGCTTCCCATGAGCTCAGCTTCAGCCGCTGCAGCCATTTGGAGAGTGAACCAGCAGATCAAGGATCTTTCTGTCTCTCCTCTCTGTGAATCTCCCTTTCAAATAAGAGTAAATGTTTTACAAATATATTCCTAAATTTCATTTTGTAACCAGAACAAACTTATCTTTGAATTGCATTTTCCATAAGGTGTGTTTACAGCTCCATTGTTACGCTAAGCAGAGCACAAACAGGCTGTTAGCCTGGTGGTGTGTCAGAAGCCTCCAACAAGGGCCTTTACCAGAACCCAGCCACTCAGGCTGGGGAGGCGGGGCAGGGAAGGCTGCTGCTCGGGGCTAAGGCAGTGCTGGGGAATCGGGCCACAACACAGAGCATCCGGTCAGGCTCATTCCGCTCAGAAAAAGGAATGTGAACAGGACAGCCCGCACTGCCTGCCAAAGGAAATCTAAAAAGAATAACCACATTATTGGATATTTTTAGCCTTTCTTTTTCATAAATGTTGTGTCACTGCTTTCCAAATAATTCCAATCTTGCAAAGCAGCCACAAAAAAAAAAAGGTAAAAAAGAATGCATCGTATATAGGAAGTTACAGAAGCTAGAAGACTAATTTTTTTTTGAAAGTCGGTTGAAGAAATAAGCCTTTGTGAGTTCTGCTCACAGAAACAGAATTGCAGTGGATTAATACTGTCTAAGAATACGTCAGACATGCACACAAGATATGTACATCATCTTGCACCAAGCAAAAGGGCCACTGGGTATGTTTATATCTGGTGTAAAAAGTTGGTATCAGGGCTGGTACTGTGGCATGGCACACCAAGTCCCTGCCTGCAACACCAGTATCCCAAAGGTTCCGTTCCCAGCTGCTCCACTCCAGATCCAGCTCCCTGCTAGTGTGTCAAGAAAAACAGCAGCAGATGACCCAAGCACCTGGACCCCAGGACCCAGACAAAGCACCAGCCTCCTGGATCCTGGCTTCAGACCAGCGCTGGCCATGGCAGCCATTTGGGAATGAATCAGCAAATGGAAGATCTGTTTCTCCTTCTCTGTAATCCTGCCTTTAAACAAACAAGTAAATCTTCAAAAGAAAATATTTGAAAGATAAAGAAACTCAAAAGGTGAATTTGAAACCTGCATGGAATCACACAGATTGCTTTATAGGGGCCTGATGCAATGGCTAATTCTCACCTTGCTAGCACCAGGATCCCATATGAGAAACAGCTTGTGTCGCAGCTTCTCACTTCCCTTCCAGCTCCCTGTTCATGATCTGGGAAAGCAGCAGAGACTCTGAGACAGGGAAGAGGCTCCTGAATTCAGATCAGCACAGCTGTGGCCATTGCAGGCACACGGGGAGTGAACCAGAAGATGTTGTCTCTCCTCTCCATAAACCTGATCTGCCCCTCCAATAGAAACAATTGTTTTAAAAAGTTACTTTGTAAGCAATTATTCACAGTAACTTTAAAAAGTATAGATGGTCAGAGATATCAAGTTACTCAAGACTTCCTGACTATTCTACTTCCAAAGCAAAAAAAGTTCTATTTTCTTTCTTTTTCTAAATTTATTTCTGGGGAGCTAGTGTTGTGATGCAGTGGCCTCCTGAGATGCTGACACCCCATACCCACATGAGTTCAAGTCCCACCTGCTATTTCCAATCCAGACTCCTGCTAGAGCACCTGGGAAGGCAGAAGGTGGGTCAGGTGTGTGAGACCCTCATGGGGTTTCAAAGCCCCTACCTTCAGCTTGACCCAACCTCAGAAGTTGTGGTCAATCCGTGAGTGAGCCAGTGAATGCAAGATCTCTCATTCTTTGCCTTGGAACTCTGGGATGCCACCGGCGCCACCAGCGGCTCATCTCCCAGCCCCACAATGTCAGACTTCCATTTTCTTATTGCTACTATCAAAGACTCAGGAAGAAAGATAATCTCTTCAGCCGTAAGACACGCCCTAACTGTTTGAGTAACTTCAGGCCATTTCTACACTTTGGAACTCAGGATGGATCCAGTGTCTACAAGCAGTTTAATTTTGTTGGGAAATCACGAAAGGCAAATTACAAATCATTAACTACCTATACTTCCGGCTCTGTTTAAACAAACAGATAATGTGAAACAAAGCAGACCCACAAACATGAACTATGAACAATTTGATGACAACTTAGGCAGGGCAAGTGGGCAAAACACAATTCCTATAAGGATAAACATGCATACTTGCAAAAGGAAAATGGAGTCTTTATTTTCCACAGCTGGGAAGTCTTAAAAAAAGATACTGGAATTTGAATCAGAAAAACCTGACAGCCAGGCTTCCAGCTCTCTCCATGTGGTCCCTCTTGCAAGCAATCCCTGAACAAAGCCACACCTTTCCCTAGGTCAAGGCTTTGGAGGGTTTGGGAGAATCACAGGAGGACACGCATTTGAAAAGTCTCTCAGTTACCCTCAAACCAGCGGCCTGCTGAGAGTCAAGCACCGACCCAGAACCTGGGACAGGGCAGGAAACCTGACTTTCAAACAAGGCCATGTGTTCATTCCCCTTTTCCTCCTTTCTCCTTTTGGTTTCTTAAAAAGAACAAGGTGGAAAAAAAAAAAAGATGATGTTTCCTTTTTGCTATTACTGAGGATGGAGAGCAGACAGGCTACATCGCCTTGCCTGGCAAGAGAAGAAAGAAACTGCTCGTGCCCAGCTCCTCTTTATCCCCCATCCTGCATTTACCGCAAACATCTTGCTTTCCCTGGGTATTTTCAAGAGTTCTAACAAACCACATTTTCCTAAAGTTTTCCCACCAGGTGGTACAGCATCCCCCACCCTAAAAAAAAAAAGACAAAATCACTCCTAGATCCTTAACAGATTTTTAAATAACATCTCCACTTTTTTTTTCTAGAATGTCAGATCTTATTAAAAAAAAATTCAGCCTGCTAAAATGAAAACTGACACGATAAAGCAAGAAGCATGGCCCCTATGCAAGGATTTGTGTAAATGGTCTGTGATTTTTTCTTTTAAGGAGAAAAACAATAAAAATAAGAAAAAGTGCTTTGCTTTATAAGTTTTATTTCCTGATCTGACAAATATCACCAGGAATTTAAAAGACTCTTCTATAAATAAACCACGGAAATTTTCCCCACCTGGCCTGTGACACACACACCTAAGCACCTTGCAAGGCACGGGTCATGTTCAAAGAGGACAGATGTAGGTACTTCAGGCTCTTCAAGCAAGATCCGGGTCCGGCTGTCTTGACCATCTTTGAAAATACACGCCACATTGTAAATGCTAACAAGGCAGGCAGCCTCCCAGCAGTTTCATATGCTAAACTTAACGTTCTGCAAGGACACCCAGGGAAACGCTACTCTTGCTTTCTTGAAGCACAAAAAAAAAAAAAAAAAAAAAAAAAAAATCAGACCGAAACATGCTATGGCCTCCGGCAGAGGGAATCTCCCACCTGGAGAACCCCAGATCCAGCAGCGTGTTCTGTCTCAAACCAGCTGCTTTCCACGTGTCAAACGGTAAGAGACTCCGTGGAAAGGGAAAATGTCAAGTGGAGGAGGGAAAGAAGAAGGCTTAAACAAGAACAACAACAAAAGAGAAACGCAACGCCCCGGCGCACAGGGCGTGGAGACGCGGCTATTTCTCACTTCCAAACCCAAGTGTGCAGCGCACGCTCGGCTGAAAGTAAGAGATCACCAAGTGACCAGCGACGAGTGCGGCTTTCAGCTTAGGAACAATAGGCACGGGACAGGCGACAAGGACGCCGCGGCCTCCGATTCCAGATTAAGTGTCCCGGCTGAATGAGGGCACTTGACACCAAGCTGGCCTTCTCCCCGCCGCCCCCCGCCCCGCGCCCCCTCCTCTCTCTCCGGATTTAGGAAGAGGCCACAAGACTACAATTTCCGAGTCTTCGAAAATTGCACAGCACAAACTCGTTAACCCGACTTTAAAAATCTGGCAAGGACTAACCGCCCCCACTCCATCAAAAAAAAAAAATCATTCTCGGCCCCCCTGAGGCAGTTTTTCCTGTTTCTGGTCTCCAGGACCACGTCCAACAGAAATGCGTGGGGCGCATTTTTTAGCAGCTAACGGTTGTGGAGCAGCCGAGGGTCCTAAGCGCCGAGCAAACAGCGTCGCGGCCGGCGAAACTGGCCACCAAGTTCTCGTCCCATCGCTTCCCAAATCACGCTTCCCACGGCGCGCTTCCTCCAAAAATGGAAGAAACCGGCCTAAAGCTTAGCTCTCGCCCGCGAGTGTTTACCTAGCACCAGAGTTGGCTTGCAAAACAGTTGGGACATCTATAAGACTTGACTCTACAGGAAAGAGCACCCTTCCAGCCCCGCATCCGACAAGGAGCCTGCGCGCCCCCAGCTGCCCCGGCCCCCTCCCCCCACCAGTCCACCATGGGAGGAGCAGGAGGCCAGGTCACCGAGGCCATCCCTGACCACTACATGGCCCCCCGCCCCAGGCTGCCCCACGAGCCACCGGGGCAAGGGTCAGCGCGCCGACTCCACCGCTGACCCGGCAGCGACGCGAAGGGGAAACGAGGGGAGGGAGTTGGCCGGGGGACACCTCCCGGCTCGCGGAGCCACAGTGGCCGGCCATCTGGCGCGGAAGGCGGCAGCGGGCCCTCGGCCTCGCCTCGCTTCCTACTCCTCCCTTCGTCTCGAGCGTCCCAAACCCACCGGCAGCACAGCCTCCCAGTTCGTTCCCGAACCCTCCCCGCAGAAGCAGAAGCCACTCTTTGGCCCCCTCTTGCTTCCCCGACAAGCATCCCCCCCCCCGACGCGCCCCGCGGAGACACGTGGAGTTAGGGGGCCGGGGGGCGCCGTGGGCAGCACCCGGGCGCGCACGCCACTCACTTGCTGGCCTGCGCGGGGCTTGCCCTGGGGCGCTCTCCGGAAGAAGGAGGTCCTGGCGGTGAAGAAGAAGTCCTCGGCGTCCTCCTCCAGGCTGCTGTAGCCGCTGCTCATGCTGCTGGTCCCGTCGCGCGCGCGCGGCCTCCCCGGGGCGCAGGCGGCCGGGCAGGGGGTGCCTCGCCCGCCCGCCCCGCGAGGTTCCCGGCGCGCGGCCCCGAGCCGCCGGCGGGCCGTCCTTGCTGCCAGCTGCGCCCGCCGCTCCAGCACCCGGCCGTCCCCGGGCCCTCCCGCCGCCTGGCCCGCCTGTGCGCTCGCCTCCAGCCGCGGCCCGGCCCGGAGGACGCCGGCGTCCCCGCCTCCTGGGACCCCGCCCCTGGCAGGGCGGTCCCGGCCGAGCCCCCGCCCCGCGTCGCCACAGGTGGGAGGGACTCGGTCGGCCGGGGCTGGGCGCGCAGCTGCCGGCCGCCAGGCACCCCCCACCCATCCCCGGTGGAACCCGGAAAGCCCCCGGGCAGGCTGCTGCTCGAGTCTCCTCCCCAAGCTCCCGGAAACGGCCGATTCCAGCGCCCAGCCCGTGCTCCGCGGGCTGAAGTTTGGGAGGGGGTGCGAGCAGAGCTCGCCCCGTCGCGGGGTCCTGCTTTGGAGGTGCAAGTATTGTCTAGCCTAAAGGAAACACCACCCTCCCCCCCCCCGAATCTGCGCCCATCCCTCAACCCTGGCAGCTCGCCCCTTCCGGGAAGTTAGAAGTTAGCAGACATGGGTGGGTGGGGGTTCAGATGACCTGGGTTTACAAACGAGTTGTCTTATCTTACCATTTCCCCTTCTCTCTAGCCAAGATCCAAGTAACCCCACCACACACTTTTTTTTCTAAAGGCCAACAGAGAATACCAACCAGCCTTGTGCACTTAGGGGTTACTAGTTTGCTGGCATCATACTGATGACCGAAGCATCAGGGCGTTTGTAGTATATTAGGATGGGAAGAAAGTGCCTAAAAAGGACAAAATGGTCCCATTTGTTGACTGCGCCTTCCTACATGATCTCCCGTATTCCTCCAAACGGCTCTCCAAGGTGGTCCGTGCAGGTCTTACACCCAGCACCACATCCTTGGAGCGCCAAGGGAGGGGCCGTTCCTGAGCGCCTCCAGTCAGCTCTGTGTTCCCTATCTGTTCATCACGCCCTGATGAGGTCTCTGCTAAGCCCCTGGGCAGACGTGCTGCTCTGCAGAATAGGAGGGCAAGCTGGACCCAAGATGGGAGCAAACAGGTGCAGGGCCTGTATACCACCCGGACCCCAGGCAGGCAGACACCTGCAAGTCGGCTCTCCCCAGTCGTGGTCCAAATGCTAACCTGCAGTAACACAGTCCTCATTAATTTAGGACTAAAGTGTACTTGGAAGGATTTAGATAACTTTAGATAGAAACGGAGAATAATTTCATTCAGCACAAATTAAAGTTTCTGAATACTTTAGAGGAGATAGCAAAAGGGGGAGTCCATTGCGATAGCCTAGTTATTGAATCCTCGCTTTGCAGTCCCAGGATCCTGTATGGAAACTGGTTCATATCCTGGCCACTCCACTTCCCATCCAGTTCCCTGCTTGTGGCCCAAAGCCTTGGGACCCTGCACCTGCTTAGGAGACCTGGAAGAAGCTCTGGTGCTTGGCTTCAGATTAGTTCAGTCCCAGCCATGGCGGCTACTTGGAGTAAGCTAGTGGACAGATCTTTTATCTTCTCTCTGTAAATCTACCTTTCCAATAAAATAAATCTTTTTTAAAAAGATAGTAAAAGAGATGAGTACATTACAATACTTTATCCAGTACACCATAAGCAATGACTTTCATAGTATTATTTTTAAATTCCAAAGGACTAAATGAACTTTAATATCCATCAGCACACTTTCAGAATCAGTTATGACAAAAAAAAAGCATGACTGGATTGTAAAGAAAAAGCACTGCTCTGAAGCAACAAAAAGTAAAAAATGTAAAATCAAGGAAGAGTTGGCATTTTGCATCTTGAAAACAGCATAATAATCAGTTTTTAATTTTTCTGAAAATGTTTTGGGTTTTGGTTTTGTTCATGAGAAGCAGATAAACAAGCAGAGATCCTCCATCCACCGATTTATTTCCCAAAGCCAAGAGCGCCGCGGAACTGAGTCTCCTGGGTGAGTGTGCAGGACCCAGCTGCTTGGGCAGTCACCTGCCGCCTGGCCGAGTGTGCGCTCAGAGGAAGCTGAAACCCAGAACCCACCTGTAACCCAAGCCCAGGCACTACCCCAGAGTGTGGGCCTCCGCACCGGCAAGCTAGCCGCTAGGTCAAGTTTAATTTTTAAAGGAAATAACATGAACTGAAAATTCAACTAGTTAAATTAGTTCTTGTAAAAATTCAAAATGTCATATTAAGAAACTAAACTTTTTAGCGCTAAAATTCAGGAAGGATGCTGGAATAAATTTTTGAAAGCATGCAAACATTTCATTATTTAAAGGACCTAACCAACACGGAACTGAATATTTAAATGGACTACATAAATATTCCACTGATAACAAAATTCTAGTGATTTAGATGTATGGCTTCATGGTCTTTTACTTCTATGGTAAACAGATAGTATATTTAAACATAAACAAATGCAAATGGTATAAACACATACAAATGTCCTATTATTTAATCATCCTCCATATCAAATCATTTAGCTTAAATTAACATAAAAGGGGCAGAGTTATTTGCAGTTTTAATTCTTGCTCACCACATAAATCATGAGAAAAACTGTTCTATCATTGTGCTTACCAATCAAAAATGTTTACATCATATTTTGGTTTTTTTAGTCTTTGTAGCCAAGTCCACAAATAGTAGAAATGCAAAATGTGAAAACAAATTTAGGCACAACGTATCTTTTAACACAATATATTTAGAAATACAAATTTCCTTTTGTCAGCTTGTCCTAATACAGGCATTACAACATCAGAACGAAAGATTTCTAGATTTGACTTTGCAAAAGTGTGTTATCATACATCCACAAAGAGAAATGCAGAAACACACACATACAAAATACAGTGTTAGCAGACAGAAAAACAAAAAGAAACCCTGGGACAAATACATGCCACATAAATGACACAAGGTTGATGAAAGAGCTCACACAAATCAATAAAAGACTGAACACCTAACAGAAGAATAAGCAAAAAACACGACAAGCAACTCATGAAAGAACTAGAAGTGACGTAGTCATTTACATATTAAAACGGTGGGCGTGTTTGCTGAGACACTGACCCTAACACAGAAGATACAACGCTGCAGAAACAAAGTCCTCTTTCTGATGGCATTAGATGCATTAGATGAAGGCAGAGATTCTTTAACATGTTAGAAGCAAGTGCTCTCCTGTAGGTTGTAGAAGAAAAACAAAACCATTGTACACACTCTGGTACTTTAAACTCTGAGAAGATAGCCTTTGGATGAACATAAGGTGAGAGTGAGGGAGCTGGCCATCCAGAGTCTGTAGGAAAGGTATTTCTGGCAGAGAGAATAGAAACTGCAAGAGCCCAAGACAGGTGTGTCCTTGGTGTGTTCCAAGAAGGGCCCGGAAACCTGATGTGGATGAATGGAGGGGAGAGCAGGATTTTTAAGAAAGGAAATAGGGATAAAGAGATTACTATAATTATTACCAACTTCGAAGTAATTATGCAGATTTTATTTTTGGTTTATATGCTGAAAGGAGACATTTGTGGAGGTTATAAGCAAAGAAATCACAATATGATTTGCCCCCTTCAAGGGCCCCTTAGCTTTCTCGGCAGAGAATAGACCCCTAAGGCTTATAAAAACTCAAGCAAGGAAAGCAAGCTTCCTTCTTCACTGGTCAGATTGGCAATTTTTTTTTTTTAATAAGTCGTGAAGCAGCATGCCTGGTATAATTATTCTTTTAAGTTGTTTCATACATTTCACTATCTTTTAAACATGTTTTCGTTTCTCTGTTTGAGAGAGAGACAGAGGCCTCCTGCTTGCTGACTCAGTTCTCCAGATGTCTACAAGTGCTAGGACTGGGACAGGCTGAGGCAGGAAGTCAGGGATTCATTGAAGAAGATTCAGTTACTTGAGCCATCACCACTGCTTCCCTGGGGCCTACATGAGCAGGAAGCTGGAGTCTGGAGCCAGAGCCCAGTGTAAACTGATGTAAACATTAGTATAAAATGTGGGTGTGCAGCCCGGCACAATAGCATAGTGGCTAAAGTCCTTGCCTTGAACGCACCAGGATCCCATATGGGTGCCTGTACTAATCCCGGCAGCCCCGACTGCCCATCCAGCTCCCTGCCTGTGGCCTGGGAAGGCAGTCGGGGACAGCCCAAAGCCTTGGGACCTTGCACCTGCTTTGGAGACCCAGAAGAGGCTCCTGGCTCCTGGCTTCGGATTGGCTCAGCTTCAGCCATTGTGGACTTGGGGAGTGAGTCATCAGACAGAAGATGTTCCTCTCTGTATCTCCTCCTCTCTGTATATCTCTTTCCAATAAATCTTTTTTTAAAATGTAGGTGTGGGCAAGTTCTCCTGGGGGACTCCCCAACTGGTCTGCTGGAGTCATACCCTGGCCACCGGGAAACTCACAATGTATGTGATCTGACCTTGCAGTGCATATATCAGAACTGGTCCTCCTCAGTTGCTGATGTCTGTGCAGGGGACAGCATGTCCAGATGCACACGGGGACATGACAGCTAACTCATCTAGACTAGCAAAGGGTGTCAACTGGCTCATCAGAAGATGGAGAGCAGAACAGGTTGGACCACTCTTCTCGCCAACCTTTGTATTGTGTTCCTGGGTCTGTGGATGCACTAAGGTGGAACTGGCCAGCCAACAGACCTTGGAAAGGTTTTCTCAACCCTGGTGCAATGAAACTATCAAAATCACTCCAGTAACATCCTCAAAATACACTTCCTCATATTGGAGTCTCTAACATACCATCAAATGACTGTTCCCTGTAGTTTGACAGCAAGAAGTGACCATCTTCCCTGCCCCGCCCACCCCAGTGGACAAAGGAGAAAAAAAACTGAAACATTTGTCCCACCCACCTTCCTCCGTACCTCATCCTCCCCACCCTAACACATACTGGCGTCCATTCCTCTCAACTATGCAAGCAATATTAAAAATAAAATAAAAAATCGAAAAAGAGGAAGCAACAACAACAAAAAACCACTCACCCTAGGTAATATCCTTAGGATATTGTTGGAAATTAAAGCTGTGTTACCAATGAAATTTATGGAACAGTCATATTGACAAACAATTATTACCATGTGAGAAATAGAAAAACCACAGCCTTGGCAGTAGACAGACCTGAGTTTGAGCAAGAACACTGTCAGTCTTGTGTGACCTTAACCAATTTAGTTAGATTAGCTCTGCCTCCAATTCCACATCGATAAAATGGAGACAACAATGTCTCCATTTGATCATCTTTGATGCAGTATAAGGATTAGTTCGAGGATCCATATAAAGCCCTTGACATAGAATAGTACAAGCAAATACTAGGTTACCCCAGCTATTGGACCTTATTGCATACTCCACATCCATTCCAGCTTCTTGTTAACTAAGAGACCTTAGTTCAAAGTCCTTCCCTTCTGGGGAAAAGGTCAATCCCAGCTCAGGGATGAGGCCTGAAGTTCACAGGCAGTCGCGCTAGTCCCATATTCCTCTTGGCAGGGAATGTTTCAGGCGTGGCCAGGTTCATGAGACCTGGCCACGCCTGAAACATTCAGACAGGAAGGAAAGTCTGTTGTATGGCTTTAGAGAGGCTTGCTTTTGCATTAAAAAAAAAAAAATGGAAGGAAGGGAGGAAGAAGAGAGGGGAGGTAGGAGGAAGAAGGGGAGAGGGAGGAATGAAGAAAGGGAAGAAGACAGGCAGGAAGGAAGTCAGGAAGGGAGACCAGAGGGAGGAAGAAAAGAATAACCATTTCTTCTTCTCATGCCTGAATGTGACATCTGAGAGTGCCAGAGCGGTGATATGGATAAAACTGAGACCTGAAGAGAACAAAACAGAACAGTTCACGTGAAGAATATCCAAAATTTTAAAAAAGATTTATTTATTTTTATTGGAAAGGCAGATATACAGAAAGGAGGAGAGACACAGAGGAAGATCTTCCATCCGATGATTCACTCCCCAAGTGACCGCAATGGTTGGTGCTGTGCCGATCCAAAACCGGGAGCCAGGAACCTCCTCCTAGGTCTCTCACATGGGTGCAGAGTCCCAAGGCTTTGGGCCACTAGGCCACTATACCAGACTCACTTTGTAGGATTCTTAAAGGAATTATATGAAATAAACTGCCTGGAATCTGAAAGAAGATCATGCTCAGCCTGGCACATTAGCCTATCAGCTAGAAGTCCTCGCCTTGCACGCACTGGACTCTCAAATGGGCGCCAGTTTGAATGCTCGTGGCCTACTTCCCATCCAGCTCCCTGCTTGTGGCCTGGGAAAGCAGTTGAGGATGGCCCAAAACCCTTCAAACCCTGAACCCACATGGGAGACCGAAAAGAAGCTTACTGACTCCTGGCTTTGGATCAGCTCAGCTCTGGCCGTTGAGGCCATTGGGAAGTAGATCAGCAGGTGGAAAATCTTCCGCTCTGTCTCTCTTCCTCCTCTCTGTATATCTGGCTTTGCAATAAAAATAAATAAATCTTTTTAAAAAAGCATGCTCAATCAATATTAGCTAATGTGTTGATCTGATATTTCCATGTTTGCACATGTCTTCAAGATCCAGACAAATGATAGGCGGCTGTGAAGTTGGAGGTTATCTGGGTTTTTGAATTAGATTGTGGGGAAGAATGGATAAGTTGGTTGCTTTTACCAGCCCAACAGACCTAAAACCTTCTAAATGAGCTGATGTTGCTCATGCATGGGACCCTACCTGGAGGGAGGGTTCTGAAAGGAACTCCACAGTTTAATGTCAGTGCTCAAGTAGATTTCATCATAGGCTTCTGTATTTTCTCATGATGATGATAAGAACTGGCCAAGGGAAAGTAATTTATCTGATGAAAAGATCCTTAATTATTATAATAATCATGCTGCCTTTTATCTTAGACTCTGGAAACTCTTAACATGAGTGGTTACACTCATCAAGTGATACTTAAATTTCCTTTAAACAGATAAAGAAACAGAAATGTGAAGGCCACACCCAAATATGGGAACACGAAGAGAAGAAAAGGAAGTAATCTTCATTTAGTCATGAAATTTTCCTACTTTTTCTTTTGTTAAAGATTTATTTTGATTGGAAAGTCAGATATATAAATAGAGAAAGAGGAGAAGAGACAGAAAGAGCTTTCATTTGATGATACACTCTTCAAGTGAGCACAACAATTGGAGCTGCACGACCCAGAGCCAGGAGCTAGAAGCTCTTCTGTGTCCCCCATGCAGGTGCAGGGTCCCAAGGCTTTGGGCCATAATTGACTGCTTTCCCAGGCTACAAGCAGGGAGCTGGATGGGAAGTGGAGCTGCCAGGATTAGAACCAGGGTCCATACGGGATCCTTGCACGTTCAAGGCGAGAACTTCAGCCGCTCAGCCACCGTGCTGGCCTGGAATTGTCCTTCTTTGAAATTTAAAAAAAAAAAAAAAAAGGGTTAGGGCTGCCTCAGTGGCACAGCAAACTAACCCTCCACTCTGGAGGCCTATATATGGATAAAAACCAAAAGCATGACTGAATTTTGAGGTTACAATTATATAAGAGAAGATTATGAAGAGAAGAAAAGCAAATTCAGCGCTTCTGTGTCTAAAATGCGTTTCCCCATGGAAACCTAAACAGAAAAAGAACACACCTATTCCAGAAGAAAGAAACAATTTCAGATTTAGAGTCCTTATATAATAACAATAAAGCTTATAACTTCATAAATTTAAAAAAGAAACCCAACATATACTCAAAGTCAGTGGAGTCTAAGACATTATTGCTGAGTTCCACTTACTGTTACCAACATACAGATCCAAATTAAAAATTCACTTTTGAGGCTAGCAGTGGCTCAGTCAAGACAAGCCAGTTGGAATGTTGGCCTTCCACATTAGAGTGCTAGTTCAAGTCCTGACTACTCCTCTTCCTAGCAGTCTTCTGCTAAAAGCATCTTGGGTGACAGTAGAAGATGGCTCCAATGCCTTAGAATCCCGTCACACACATGGGACACAAGGATAAAGTTCCTGGCTCCTGGCTGTGGTCTAGCCCTGACACTGGCACTTGTAGGCATTTGTGGAGTGAACTACAAGAAGAAAGCACTTTCTCTCTCTCTGTCTCTATATCTTTTAAAAGATGTATTCTTCGGCCCGGCACAGTAGCCTAGAAGCTGAAGTCTGCCTTGCATGCTCTGGGATTCCATGTTGGCGCCAGTTCATGTCCTGGTGGCCCTGCCTCCAGCTCCCCCCTTATGGCCTGGGAAAGCAGTCAAGAACAGCCTAAATCCTTGGGACCCTTGCGTCCACGTTGGAGATCTAGAAGAAGCTCCTGATTCCTGGCTTTGGATCGTCTCTGCTCTGGCCATTGAGGCCACTTGGGGAGTGAATCAATAGATGGAAGATCTTCCTCTCTGTCTCTCCTCCTCCTCTGACTTTCCAACAAATAATAAAAAAATCTTTTAAAGTGTATTCATATGATTTAGGATAAGCTAAAAAGATAAGATTCATTTATGAAATAAAAATACATGTTATGAAAAAATTATATGCAGAGCTGGCATTGTGACATAGCGGGTTAAGTTGGTGCTTGTGACATTGGTATTCTATATGGGTTCATGTCCTGGCTGTTTGACATCTGACCTAGCTCCCTGTTAATGGTCTGGGAAAAATGACAGAAGATGCAAAAGTTCTTGGAACCCTGTTATCCAAATGAAGCTTTTGGCTTCTGGCTTTGGCCTGGCTCAGTCCGTGTGGTTGTGACCATCTGGGGAGTGAACCAGCAGATGGAAGATTTCTCTGTGTCTCTCCTTATCTTTGTGCAAATCTGACTTTCTTGTTTTCTTTTTTTTTTTTTAAGATTTATTTATTTATTGGAAAGTCAGATATACAGAGAGGAGGAAAGACACAGAGGAAGATCTTCTGTCAACTGATTCACTCCCCAAGTGACCACACCAGCCGATGCTGCGTTGATCTGAAGCCAGGAGCCAGGAACTTCTTCTGGGTCTCCCACATGGGTGCAGGGTCCCAAAGCTTTGGGCTGTCCTCGATTGCTTTCCCAGGCCACAAGCAGGGAGCTGGATGGGAAGTAGAGCTGCCGGGATTAGAACTGGTGCCCATATGAGATCCCGGCATGTTCAAAGCGAGGACTTTAGCCACTAGGCCACGCCACCGGGCCCAAGTCTGACTTTCAAATAAAGAATTTTTTAGAAAAGAAAAACATCATACATGGATTTCTTAAATTTCATTTTCTGCACAAATTTTTTCAGTGCTCAAGTAAGTTGAAAATAGAAAATTCTAGGTTTCTTCAAATAAATGAAAAAAAAAAAAAAAGCAGCAGCGACAAATTGATAGTTGGATCATTCTGGCAAAGATACAGAGCTCCCAAAGGGGATGTGAAACTAAAATGTAATTAGATGGGCTGTTCCTCAACTAGTTGGGAATTCTACTGAGTAAACACACTCTGTGTGCCCTCATTAAAGCACTGATTTAATCTTGTCCACTGAAAGACATGGGTGGGGGGAAAACAAGTAGTCTCTGAGACAGGATTACTAAAGAAGACCTCTCAGACAGGGAAACACACGTGAGCTCATTGACTGTTGACTGACTTTTATTGCAAAGTCAGATATACAGAGAGAAAAAGAGACAGAGAGAAAGATCTTCCATCTGATGACTCACTCCCCCAAGTGACTGCAACGGCCAGTACTTCGCCAATCCGAAGCCGGGAGCCAGGAGCTTTTCTGGGTCTTCCATGACTGTGTAGGATCCCAAGGCTTTGGGCCGTCCTTGACTGCTTTCCCAGGCCACAGGCAGGGAGCAGGATGGGAAGTAGGGCTGCTGGGATTAGAACAGGCACCCATAATGGGATTCCGGCAGTGTGTTCAAGGCAAAGACCTTTAGCCACTAGGCCACAGCGCCGAGCCCTATTGACTGACTTAACTGTGGACCAGGCTTGGTCAGTAGGAACTCACTGAATTGGGTCAACGGTTTTTTCCCCCTCATGAAAGGGAAGCATGGGATCTACATGTGATAACAAGTGGCAAGCTTAGTTCCTAAATCCACCTTCCTAATAACCGCTGCTCTGCTTTGGTGGCCCCACCAAGCTGGGGGACTCAGAGGATGTCAGGAAAGAGCCCCATGGTCTGCCAGCCACTGTGATCCGCCTACACACAGACCTTCCCCCACTGTCTTTCTGTATCCTTCCAGCTGTGTTCAGTTCAGTTCAGCTAGTGGCTAGTGGCTCTCCACGCTCTGGGCAAGCAGGTGAATCTGAACGATGTTGGACCTGGAGAGCCCACCACGATTACAGCTGATTCACACCAGTATTTTCTTTTGCAGGGCCCTCTACAAACACAGCCGTGGCAGAGAGATGAATGCTGTCCTCAAGACGGAGGCATCCCACCTACTTGGCATATGGCGTTCTCTCTGCAGAGTCCATTTGTAACCTCGGATGTCTGTAACCTGAACCATCTGAGCTTCAGCTAATCTGGGTTAGAGGGTCAGGAGGCAAAAACAAAGAAATAGTGTCCTCTGGCTAAAAATGAGCCTCTATCACCAATATAAGACAGAGGTCTAATGATGTTGCATCTGGCATCTGTGTGTCTTGGGGTACCAACTTTAGGTAAGCAGAAACACTTGCTCGTTCAAAGACATTCCGGGGAAATATTGATTCTTCCTAATAAATACAAATAATGACTTCCTGGTGGCCTTCTCCTTTCTACAAAGGAGGCCTCCATAGGGCCAGCTTTGGCTGGGCTTCATGAATCTTCTGGATCAGAGGAGAATTGGCAGTAGAAATAGGCTCATTGTTTCCCCCTTGTCCCCTACTGTGCTGTGTCAATGTCACAGTGACCTCCATTCTTTCCCTGCTTTAAGCATGGAGACCTTACAATGTGTTTCACACAGTGGGAAACTGGGGGGAAAACAAATAAGAAGTGTGAAGTCTTCCATGTCCTCCATAAGCTTATAACTTAGTTGATGAGAAAAACATTCTCCAGGTACTCCAGGGAACAATCAGTGAAGACAGATTAGCCAATCGGAGGAAAAAAATCCATACAAGATGCAGCAACGAATGATCTGCACTGAGGTTTGGTCTAGGGAGTCTTCAACGGACTTTCATTTGAGACTGAATGGAGAGACTGCAGTAAGAGCCAACGAGTAGGAAGTTCAGACAGAAAAATGGAGGAGGGAGGTTTTTCAGGTAGGAGAAGGCCTCAATCCTGAAAGGTAACCTGAGGTAGGATGTGCTTTGCAGGAATCCGAAACCACCAGGCTCAGGGTCACAATTGCAAGTCACAATCTTTCCTGTGGCCAAGATAGTTACACAACACTGACTGAGCTGGGCTCTAAAAAGGATGCTTCCTGATGTATAAAAACCACAGCTGATATTTTCAACATGTATGTAGCTTTGGTTTTCATCTACTTGAAAGGGAGACGGCGAGAGAGGACTCCAACTTGAGACATGGATGTCATGATCTATAGTGTAAATGCCCATCTCCTAAAATGTTTTTTTCTTTCAGTTTTTATTTACTTGTTTTCCTCTTAATTTGAGCAAATTGGAGAGTTTTCCAGTTAGGAAGCCAACTTGAAGCCAGTAGCCCAGAAATCTACCCAAGTGTTCCACATGGAGAGCTGGTCTCCCATGGCTTGGCCCACAGCCTCCTAGGTGCATTGACCATCTTCTGTAACCTCCTAGGCTGCAGTAGCAGGAAACTGGATCAGAAGCAGAGCATTCCAACATGGGGTATGGCTTTCACATATGGGATCGGGCTCTGGCAGCAGCAGTTTAGCCTACTGTACCACGACGCCTACCCCTCACCTGCATTTTTTTTTAATGGAGGAAAAATAATGAACAAATTACAAGGAAGGTATTTGCCAATTTAGTCCCCAAAGCAAATATCCAGTGAGGAGTGTCAGGGGAGGGTGTAAGGTGGAGACTGTGGTTGTGACACCCACAGGACAGAACTAACAAACAAGCTCTGCTTGTGAAACTTCCTGTGGCTTAGTGAGGGTTTCTGCTATGCTTCTGGGGCATTGGGAAATACAAGTGCAAGTCCTTGAACTGTGCTAAATCACTTATGACTGCTATCAAAATTCACTTTCCTTCTGCACTCACAAGGTTCATGTGACAAAAGGGAGTGGAGGGAGGTAGGAACTTCCTTCTCTACCATCTTCATGACAGTAACTCGAGCCTTCCATTTTACTCTATACACAAGGGACTGGCCATTTCACTTCCCATCCAGCTACCTGCCGATGCTCCTAGGAAGGCAGCAGAAGATGGCCCAAGTGCTAGGGTACCTGCCACCTACATGGGAGACCTGGAGGAAATTCCAGGTTCCTGGATTTAGCCTGGCCAGGTCCCAGCCATTGCATCCATTTGAAGGAGTAATGAACCAGCAGATGAAAGCTCTCTCTTTAACTGCTCTGTAACTGCACCTTTTAAATAAAGAAACAATTTTTTTTAATAGAGTAAGATCTATTTTTATAGATTTATTTATTTTTATTGGAAAGGCAGATTTACAGAGAGAGAGTCAGATCTTCCATCTGCTAGTTCAGTACTCAAATGGCCACAATGGCTAGAGCTGAGCCAATCTAAAACAAAGAACCAAGAGCTTCTTCTTGGTCTCCCACGGGGGTTCAGGGTCTCAAGCCTTTGGGCCATCCTCAACGATTTTCCTAGTCCTCAAGAAGGCAACTAGATGGGAAATAGAGGAGCTGGGACATGAACTAGCCCCCATATGGAATCTTGACACTTAAGGGGGAGGATTAGTCTATCAGGCCATGAAACTAGGCCCAAGAAACAAATCTTTAAAAAAAAAACAAAAAAACAAAAAAACAAAAAAACTGGACCCAGTGCGGCAGCCTAGTGGCTAAAGTCCTCTCTTGCATGCACCAGGTCCTATATGGATGCTGTGTCTTGACCCAGATGCTCTACATTCCATCCAGCTTCCTGCTATGGCCTGGGAAAGTAGTTAAGCACAACACAAAGCCCTGGAACCCTGAACCCATGTGGCAGACCCAGAAAAGCTCCTGGTTCCTGGTTTTAGATCAGCTCAGCTCTGTCCATTGTGACCACTTAGGGAGTGAGCCAGTAGATGGAAGGTCCTTTTCTCTGTCTCTCCTTCTCTCTGTAAATCTGATTTTCCAATAAAAACATAAATGAATCTTTTAAAAAATGGTATTTTACTACAAAAAGTTCCAATTCATGCACATAGTTTTATTTAGAATATGCATCTTCCAGAGACGTTTTGAAGACCCTTTGTGCATATGGAAGATTAATGAGTAAGCGCCAAAGTCCCAAGCAGCAGATCTGTTCCCTGGACTTGTGAACCATCTTGACTAAATGTGTAACACACAGAATGGATTTAAGTTTGTAGCAAAGTAGTTAGCAAGTGTAGAGTAACTAGGGCCGCTTAATAAGATTTGCCACACACGTCCTCATGTGATATAGCTGGTAGGGGGACAGGGTTGTCATTCTCTTCCTCCAGTATAGGAGAGATTTTCTATTAGAAAACCCCTTGGGGCCCAGCGTGGTGGCCTAGCACTTAAAGTCCTTGCCTTGAATGCACTGCCAGGATCCCATATGGTCGCCGGTTCTAATCCTGGTGGCCGGCTTCCCATCCAGCTCCCTGCTTGTGGCCTGGGAAAGCAGTCAAGGACAGCCCAAAGCCTTGGGACCCTGCACCTGCGTGGGAGACCCGGAAGAGCTCCTGGCTCCCAGCTTCGGATTGGCGAAGCACTGGCCATTGTGGTCACTTGGGGAGTGAATCATTGGACGGAGGGTCTTCCTCTCTGTCTCTCTTCCTCTCTGTATATGTAACTTTGCAATAAAAATAAATTTAAATCTTAAAAAAAAAAAAAGAAAGAAAAGAAAATGCCTTGGGTTTTGGCCTGGTGGCTCAGTAGGCTAATCCTCAGTCTTATAGCACTAGCATCTCATATGGGAACTGGCTCTATTCCTGGCTGCTCAAAATCTGATCTAGCTCGCTCCTTATGAACTGGGAAAGCAGGAGAGGATGACTGGAGTCCTTAGGACTCCACACCCACATGGGAGACCGGAAAGAAGCTCCTGGCTTCAGATCAGCTCAGCTTGGGCAGCGGTAGCCATTTGGGGAATGAACCAGTAAATGAAGGACCTCTTTATATATCTTCTTTTCTGTATATCTGTGTTGCCAATAAAAAATAAAATAAATCTTTAAAAATTAAAAATATTAATGACACAGAGAGAAAGATGTCTTGTCCTCGGACTCACTCCCCAGGTGGCTGTAACAGCCAGGGCTGGGCTAGGCTGAAGCCAGGCACCGGAAACTCCATCCACATCTTTTTCATGGGTGATCGATGGCAGGGGTGCAAGTACTTGGCCACAGTCTACTGCCTTCCTGGCACATCATTAGCAGGCAGCTGGATCAGAAATGGAGCAGCTGGCATTTAAACAAGGGCACTATGGGATGCCAGTCACCAGTAGCAGCAGAACCACTGCACTCCATAACTGGCCCCTTGCTTTCAGAGCTTTTCCTAAATCTGTTATTTCCCTAATGCCTCAAAATAATCTTTATGCTAAAGTGACCTATTTTGGGCTAGCATACTCCGATCTCTGTCAGTAGCATGTTGGAAATAGAAGAACTACCAAAAGTATTTTGGGGCATCTTTTTAGAAGATGTTAAGTTGGACTGTTGGGCCTAAAGCTACCTCTGAACAGATTTTAAATGGGACTTAAAGGTGCCCCCATACGCAGTGAACTGTAACCTCACTTGACATACAAACAGACTGTAACTTATTATTGTAACACTAGGGAACCTGATCCGGTCACGAACAGTCATCTGTTCAGATCACGTTCAAACACGTCAGATGTGAGCTGCGACCAAAGGGGCTGTCTCCTCCTTGCTTCCTTTTGCTGTAACTCATTTATTTTTCGCTGTCTAGAAATATAACCTGCCCATGAGGAAAGCAAGGAATTTGAACCATTGTTGCAATAGGCTGCTGCCCGGACGCTAGAATTGGAAGTAGAGGAGGGGACTTGGTGCGGATAAGCATGTTGGTGTGGGGGTTAGGATTCTTTGGGACACCCCCAATGCGTGTCAGAGTGTCTGAAATCCAGTTCTGGTTCCCCTTTAGACTTCAGCTTCCAGAAAAACCATATCCTGCGAGGCAGCAGGTTCAGCCAGTTAGAACACGCCATCCACATGGGAGCCCCAGATGGAGTTTTTTGACTCCCAGCTGTTATAGGCATTTGGAGAATAAACCAATAGGTGAAAAATTTCTTTTCCTCTGTTTGGCTCTTTTGGTGTCTGTGTTCTTTTCATAAATAAACAAGAAAGTAAGTAAATAAATAAATAAACAAAATTGCAAATAAAGCCATTTCAAATTTACCAAAATAAATTTGCTATTTTTCTGTTTTACCAGTACTGACCCATTCCTCCTTGCTTCTTTTACCCACTGCCTGCTCCACAGCTGCTCCAATGAAAAACAGAAGTCCTACCCAGCTTTGCCATAATAATTTCTAAATTGTAAGTTCCCTTAGTGGAAAAAGAAAAAGTGCTCATAGCAGTTAACAGTGTATCCTCCAGGGCCTGGCGTGATAGCTCGATTGGCTAATTTTCTACCTCCAGGCACTGGGATCCATGTTGAGTGGCAGTTCCTGTCCTGGCAGCTCCACTTCCTTTCCAGCTCCCTGCTTGTGGCCTGGGAAAGCAGTAGAAGATGGCCCAAGGCCTTGGGACCCGGAAGAAGCTCCTGGCTCCTGGCTACTGGAGAGTGAACCAGTGGATAAATCTTTGACTCTCCTTCTCTCTGTAAATCAACTTTTCCAATAAAAATAGATAAATCTTTAAAAACACAACACAACAAAACAAAACAAAAAAACAACAACAGTGTGTCCTCCTCTCCTGAGAGAGAATGTACAGGCTTCTGACATTGGAGTGGCTCAGCTCCTGCTGTTGCAGACATCTGGGGAGTCAGCCAGAGGAAAGAATCTCTCTCTCTCTCTCCTTCTCTTTGTGACTCTTCCTTTTGAATAAACATATAAAAATAAAAAAATAAGAGTGGCAAAATTGTGACAAGCATTGCATATGCGTGATGCGTAGATGGGAGCTGATAATACTATTGCTTGTTTGGACTAACATAGGCTGCAGAGTTTACAATTTTGTTTCATTGGAGTTGAGAAAAGAGAAAGAGATCTACTGCCTGGCTTACTTCCCAAATAGCCATAACAGCTGATCACAGCTGAGCTGATCTAAAGCCAGGAGTTAGGCGCTTCCTCAGGGTCTCCCATATGGGCACGAGGTTCCGAGGACTTGAGCCATCTTCTGCTGCCTTCCCAAGCCTTACACAAGGAGCTGGACTGGAAGTGAAGCAGCTGTGACATGAACTGGTGTCCATATGGGATGCTGGTGTCGCAGGCAGAAGTCTAGCCTACTATGCTATGGTACCAGCCCCAATGTTTAATATTTTGTCTGTTTACTTTTATTTATTTTAAAGAGAGATGGAGATGATAGGAATAAGAACAACTATCACTGAGCAAGTGCAGAGTTGGAGCCAGAACTCACGCTGGGCATCTTACATGGTAATAGGGAGCCAGGAACTTGAGCCATCACCCACTGCCTTGCAGCATGAGCAATAGCAGGAAGCTGAAATGAAAGTAGACCTGGGCTGAACCCAGGTACCACTGTACCAAAGCCATCCCATAGTGTGAGCACATTATCTCTATTTTTTTTAAAAAAAGATTTGTTTATTTTTATTGGGAAGACAGATTTACAGAGTAAGAGTTACAATGATCTTCCATCCACTGGTTGATTCCCAAAATGGTTGCAATGGGCAGAGCTGAGCTAATCTGAAGCCAGGAGCTTTTTCCAGGTCTACCACATAAGGTCCCAAGGCATTGGGCCATCCTACACTACTTTTTCAGGTCATAAGCAGGAAGTTGGATGGGAAGTGGAGCAGCTAGGACATAAACTGGAGCCCACTTGAGATGACAGAATTTCCAAGTGGAGGATTAGCCAATTGAGCCATTGTGCCAGCCCCCTATGGTCTCTTTTTAATAATTCCACTGAAACCCAATCACAGCCCCCTCCTGCCATTTAACTCAGGTGAGAATAGGACACAAGTGAAGGCAGCTGTTGGCATCCTTTCATCTTCAAAGTTCTTTAAACATCTCAAAGCTAGAGCTTCACTCTATCATTGAGAGATAGTTCAGTTAATAGCTGCATTTCTACAGGGAGAAAATAAAATAACAGGAGTGTAATAATAACAGCTTGATGAGTCTTGGATATTGCTTCTTAAATGCTCAGGGCACTTTCTCACGAAGTTACCTGAACTTCACCTGGAGGGTCTGTAATTACGGCCACTTCACACATGGGAAACTGGGTGGTGGAGAAGTTAAGTGGTGCCTCCACCGTCACAGTGACAGATAGTTGAGATTTGGGTTTCCAGCCAGCCACCTGCCTACAGATTGGTATCAGCTATTATCATATACTATCGTATAGCATGGAGAGACAATTAGAAATTATAACATATTAGCTTTTACTCCAAGTTAGATCGTATCTATAACAGACACACTATGCAAAAACACTAAATCTCATATGCAATGGATGGTCTAGAACGCGTTAAAAATCTGTGTGTGGGTGACCATCTTTCTTCCTTTTCAACACTGTTAATACAAGTGTCTCTTCCTTTTATTTGAAAGCCATGTTCATGGACCTGTGTCTACAAACTAAACATGAGAGAACACAATGGTTATTGCCAGAATTTGTGCCATCCTGGCTCCACTCCTTCCCAAAGCAAACATTTGAACTCACAGGCTCATATTCATTAAACAGTCCCAAAACATATTCTTACTGAGCAAGTGGAGTTTTTGAGCATCTTTATGAGAAAAAATGCACCTCAACGTTATGTTCATGTTTGTTGAAGAGATACTGACCTGTGTCCTGTGGGACTGCTATCTTTAGCCTGTACTTGTGCAGTGCCATCTTTAAATATTTCTTTAAATATGAGTCTGACTTTTCGTAGTTGAGAGACAAAGTTCCAAGCTGCCGAATCACACCCCAAATGCCCACAACTCCTGAAGCTGAGTCAGGAACTCCACTGGGTCTCCTGGGCCTCCACCTGTGGACAGCAGGGATCCATGCACTTGGTACAACGCCACTGGTTCTGAGCATGTGCAGTGGCGAGGAGCTAGGATTTAAACCCAAGCACTTGGACAGACATGGAATCAAGCCTCCTAAGCAAGTTTAATCCGCACTACTCTCAGATTCGACATTTTTCATGTGGAAAAGAGAATTGGGTTACTAAGTTATTTGAATACTAAACTATACTATTTTTCAAGTGGTGGTAAAATAATTTCTCCTTTAGGATTTTTTTGTTTTTTTGGAAAGGCGGATGTATACAGAGAGGAAGATCTTCCATCCGATGATTCACTCCCCAAGCGGCCACAATGGCTGGAGCTGTGCCGATCTGAAGCCAGGAGCTTTTTCTGAGTCTCCCACGTGGATACAGGGTCCCAAAGCTTTGGACCATCCTCAGCTGCATTCTCAGGTGACAAGCAGGGAGCTGGATGGAAAGCAGGGCCGCCGGGATTAGAACCGGAGCCCATATGGGATCCCAGCATGTTCAAGGCAAGGACTTTAGCTGCTATGCTATCACACTGGGCCCATGATCTTCTTTTTTCTTTTTCTTTTTTTTTTTAATGAAAAAAAAATTTTTTTTTTATGTATTTGAAAAGTAGAGTTAAAGGTTTGGGGTGTGGGGAGGACCTCACCCACTACTGGGCTACTGCGCTGGGCCCTAACAACAACAAAAAAAGGTGTAAAGAGCCAGGCATGATGGCTCAGTGGCTAAATCCTCACCTTGCATGTGCTGGGCTCCCATGTGGGTGCCAATTCTTGTCTTGGCTGCTCCACTTTCCATCCAGCTCCCTGCTTGTGCCCTTGGAAAACAGCTGAGGACAGCCCAAGCCTTGGGATCCTGCACCCTCATGGGAGATCCAGAAGAAGCTCCTGGCTCCTGGCTTTAGATTGTGCTCAGCTCCAGCCATTGTGGCCACTTGGGGAGTGAACCAGTGGATGGAATGTTTCTGTAAATCTGCCTTTCCAATAAAAATAAGGATTAAAAAAAATTATTTAGGGCCCGCATGATGGCCTAGCGACTAAAGTCCTCACCTTGCATGCACCAGTATCCCATATGGGCACTAGTTTTAATCCTGGCAGCCCAGCTTCCCATCCAGCTCCCTGCTTGTGGCCTGGGAAAGCAGTTGAGAATGGCCCAAAGCCTTGGGATCCTGCACTCATTTGGGAGATCTGGAGGAAGTTCCTGCCTCCTGACTTCATATTGGTGCAGCACCGCTACTTCGGTCATTTGGGGGATGAATCAGCGGAGGGAAGATCTTCCTCTGTCTCTCCTCCTCTATATATATTTGACTTTCCAATAAAAATAAGTGAATCTTTTTTAAAAAGATCTCAGAGAATTAGAGAAGGAGGAAGAAACAGAGAGGGAAAAAAGAGCAACAGCACTTTCATCCACTGGTTCACTCCCCAATGGCCACAATGACTGGCTGAAGCCTGGAGCCAGGAACCCCATCAAGGTCTCCCGCTTTGGTGGTAAAGCCCCAATGCTTGAGCCATCTTCAGCTGCTTTCCCAGGTACTTTAGCAGGGAGCTGGATTAGAAGCAGAGCAGCCGGGACTCAAACCAGCCTCTCCAAGAGGTTGGTTCATACACAGAAGCTTAACTTGATGCAGTACAGTCTGATCCCTTTAAAAACAATTCATGCACAGAAAAAAAGGCTAGAAGGAAATACACTATGATGTAAAATTATTATGTGAGCCTAGAGAAATTATGGGTTATTTAAAAAACATTTTTACGTTGTTCTACATTTAATATATTTTCCATAATGTTCTTTTTATTATGTGCTTTTATCATAAGAGACAAGCTATTTTATAGTTTTTACATGTGAATTTAATTTACTATAATGAATATCATTAAGGTGACTAGGTACAGCTCCCAGCAGCTTTGGCTCATGTAAAAATGAGCTATAAAATGCATAGTTGCCTGGAAAGCTCAGTTCGCTTTTCCAACGTATTTATCCCATCAGTAAAATCTCAGATGCCCTTGGTGGGCACTGTGGCCCCGAGGGCTAAGCTGCACGTGGACAACAGCATCCCTTCTCAGAGTGTCTGAGACTCAGTCCTAACTGCCTTTGCCTCTGGTCCAACTCCTTATTGACGTGGCCAGAAAGCAACAGCTGATAACTCAGGTGCTTGAGTCCCTGCCGCCCCCACGAAGACCCACGTTGAGCTTCACACTCCTGGCTTGCACTTGGTCTAGTCTCAGCCGTTGTGGGCTCTTGGGGAGTAAACAGCGCATGGAATATCTCTATTTCTCTGTCTTCTGCACACACTCCCTCTGCATCTCTCCCTGTTACTGTGTCTTTCAAATAAACACATTTTAAAAAATTAAAGTCTTATCTATTTATTTGAAGGGAAGAGAGAGAGAGCCCTTCCATCCATGGGTTCACTTTCCAAATGGCGTCAGTGTCAGAGGCTGGTCCAGGCAGAAAGGAGGAACCAAGAACTCCAGCTGGTTTTCCTATGTGGATGGTAGGGGTCCAATTCAGCTGCTTTCCCAGGCAATCAGCAGGGAGCTGGGTTGGAAGCAGAGCAGCTGGGAGTTGAACTGACACTCTGACACTAAATGTGGGTAGTGCAGGCAGCAGTTTAGCTTGCTGTGCGGCAACATCAGCCCCACAAAATACACCGTAACAATGGGGGGACAGGGAGTGTTACTAATCTGTGATGCTTACCCGCTTTTCCCTTTATTTGCAGCAATCAGTTGAGCACAACTTGGAAAAGGGTGCTCTTTGCTGATGTCCTAATTTAGTGAATGTGCTGGTAATTGTAGAAACCTAAAGATGCAGATATAGTGAAACCACCAAATGTTACGATCTTGAAAAAATACTGCGCTGAGGCAGCACTGTCTACATTGAATATTTTTAACTAGAAGGAGAATAGAACTGCTACAGTTTCTATTTTCTTTAGATAGTAACTTGTTAGAAGTGGTTGAAATCATAAAAACCTGACAGGATCTTGTATTCCAGCTGCTGCACTTCCGATCCAGCTCCCTGTTTATGGCCTGATACAGCAGCAAAAGATAGCACAAGGGCCTGGGCCCCTGCACCCACATTGGAAACCCAGAAGAACCTCCTGGCTCCCAGCTCTGGATTAGCTCAGCTCTGGCTATTGTGGCCAACAGGTGGAAGAATTCTCTGTCCCTCCTCTCTGTATAAAATCTGTCTTTCAAATAAAAATAAATAACTCGTTTTTTTTAAAAAAAAAATCATCTGTACTTTTCTAAAGTATTACTAGATGATATTCTTTTAAATTTTATCTATTTTTATTTTTTGATTTGAAAGCCAGGGAGGAGAAGCAGAGAAAGAATTCCCATCAGCTGGTCACTCTTAAATGCCCACAGTAGCCAGGGCTTGGTCAAGCCCAAGTCCAGAACCCAGAACACCACCTGGGACACCAGAATAGCACCATGATCTTGGACTCCCCAACTTCTAGACCATTTATAACTTACACATTACTTGACTCAGGGCAGGCACTGTAGCACAGCAGGTCAAAACAATTGAGATGCCATCGCCCACTTCAGGGTCCACTCCACATTTCTGGTCCATCTCCCTGCTAAATGTGCCAGCAGGGCCCTAATAAGGGCTCAGATATTTGGGTTTCTGACGCCCACATGGAAAGCCTGGCTGGAGTTCTGGCCTCCTGACTTTGGGCTGGCCTAGCGTGGGCTTTTGTAAACATGTGGGGAGTGAATCAGCAGGTGGAAGAGCTCGCCTTCCAATTCCCTCTCATGATCTTTCCCTCTTGCCACTATGCTTTTCAAACGAATAACTTTAAAAATGTTCTCTGATCTTTGATATTTTATTATAGCATAGGAAATGAACTAACATTGGGCCCGGCGCAATGGCGCAGTGGTTAAGGTCCTCACCTTGCATGCCCGGGATCCCATATGGGCGCCGGTTCTAGTCCCGGCAGCTCCACTTCCCATCCAGCTCCCTGCCTGTGGCCCAGGAAAGCAGTCGAGGACGGCCCAAAGCTTTGGGACCCTGCACCCGCGTGGGAGACCTGGAAGAGTCTCCTGTGTTCGGATCAGCGCAGCATCGGCCTGTGCGCTCACTTGGGGAATGAATCGTGGGACAGAAGATCTTCCTCTGTCTCTCCTCTCTGTATATCCGCCTTTCCAATAAAAATAAAATAAATCTAAAAAAAAAAAAAGAAAGGACTAACATAGACATATTCATTATACCATCTCCTTTGAATTCACAGCAAATTTCACAATGGTGAAGATGCAGCATTTTTTCAAGTTTGATTTTTAAAAAGATTTATTTGTTTGAAAAGGCAAAGTTACACACATATGCAGAAGGAAAGAGAAAAAGAAACCAAATCTTCCATGTGCTAGTTCACGTCTCAAACAACCACAGTAGCCAGGGTGGGCCACGCTGGAGCCAGGAACCAGGAACTTCTGGCACTGCAGCACGGGGGCAAGGCCCAGGTACCTCAGCCATCTTTTGTTGCCTTCCCAGGCTATTTGCAAGGCAATGTATTTTAAAGGGGGAGCAGCCAGGAAGTAAGCCTGTCTCGATTTGAGATGTCAGGGTTGTAGGCAGCAGCTTCATCCTCTTTGCCATGATACCAGCCTCTCTTTTAATTTAAAAAAAAAAATGTTTTCATTTCATTTGAGAGACAGAGATATCTACAAATTCACTTAAAATGCCCACAACAACCAGGGCTAGGCCAGGTTGAGGACAGGAGCTGGGAATTTCATCTAGGTCTTCTACAAGGATGGCAGGGACCAAGCACTTGAGCCATCACTGCAGCCTGCCAGGGTGTGCATTCGTTGAAGCTGGAAGAGGATCAGGACTCCAACCCAGCGAGCACCCTGGGCAGCATCTTAACCCTTACATCAAACTCCCACCCCTTGAGGCAGGATTTTTGAGGGGAGAGAAAGGAGATAAGGAGCAGAACATTGACTTTCTTTTTCCTTTTTTAAGCTGCACATTTTCAGGAGAAGGCAACAGGATTTCTGAGAGTTGGAAAGTGGCTAAGACGGGCAAATCGGGAGACAGGCAAAGAGGACGTCTGTAGGACAATCTTTGCCTTGTGCAGTTACCTGACTCCTGCTGCATAAACGACAGGTCCCTCTCCCCTGCTGGGCAGAAAACCACACTTTGAATAATCAGATGCTGAAGGTTTGTTCCGTGTTGAGAGGCCTCCTGCCAGCTGAAAATAAGAGCTGTGTCAGAGTAGGAACTCCCCTGTTTAGAATAACTGCAAAAGTTAAGCTGGCACCACAGCCTGCCCTGCCTAACTCCGTCTGTCCCCGGGTTTTGCTGCAAATCGTAAGTTATAATCAGAGGAAGGAAATGCCTGAGAGATCTAAAGGTTTTAATTGTTGTTGAGTACAGATGGTTTGTATTACCGCACAGGAACGTAGCTCAAGGTCAGCTTCTGCAATCAACTGCCTGAATGTACAATTTAGTTCAACAAGCACCATCTCTGGGCAAAGGCTGTGTGGCTGCATTTCAGCAACAGTGGTGCCCAGAACACCAGCTGACGGGTTAAACTATAAGGTTTTCAGGAATGGATAGTATAGGGGCCAGTATATGACCTAGCAGTTAAGACACTATATGCCATTGTCCTGTATCAGAGAGGTTGGGTTTTAGTTACCAGCTCTTGCTCCCAATTCTAGCTTCCATTCCACGCAGGCTGTGGGAGGGAGCAGGTGATGGTTCCTGTGGTTAGGTTCTTGCCATCCTATGGGAGACCTGGATTGAGTTCATACCTCCCCACTTTGGCCTGGCCTGCCTCTGGTTATTGCCAGTATTTGGGGAGAAAAATCACTAGATGGGAGGCCTGTCCTTCTCTCATACTCTCTTTCTCTCTCGCCCACTCTCTCATTCTCACTCTCTCGCTATTCCTCTCAGCTGCAAACAGATTTTTTTAATATAAAAAAGAAACTAATAGTTTAGATAAATCAACTGTATTTTCATATAAAGTAAGATCTTACCAGTGAGCATTAAAAAAAAAATAGGAGGCGAACCTAACTGGGAGACAATAAGCCAAGCCAACTCTACCACCAGGGTCCATGGCATCTCCTAGTCTAGCATTGTGAGCATCGAGAGATGGGGCAGCTAGCAGGGAGTTGGGGGCCAAGGTGGCAGTGTGTGCCTCTGCCAGAAAAATCATGTGGATGATTGAAGCCTCGGTTAAAACGTGCAGATCTAATTTCCCCTTCCTAATCTGGAACACTTCAGATTTTTTTTTTAAGATTTATTTATTTTCATTGGAAAGATTTACAGAAAGAAGGAGAGAGAGAGAGAAAGATAAAGAGAGAGAGAAAGAAAGATCTTCTGTCTGCTGGTTTGCTTTCCAAATGGCTACAGTGGCCAGAGTTGATCTGAAGCCAAGAGCCAGGAACTTCTTCCAGGTCTCCTATGCAGGTGCAGGTCCCAAGGCTTTGGGTCATCCTCTGCCGCCCTCCCAAGCCACAAGCAGGGAGCAGGATGGGAAGTGGAGCAGCCAGGATTAGAACCTGCGCCTATTTGGGATCCCGGCACATGCAAGATGAGGACTTTAGCCACTAGGCTATTACCTTTCAAATAAATAGCACAAATCTTTTCCAAGTTGCTATTGTAAAATATAAGAAACATGCATGAAAACTGGCCCAAGTCACAGGTAAGTCAGTAGCAAAGCCACATCAGAACACTGCTCAGCTCCCAGGTCTTTCCCATGATGGGAAGCCAGAAGATTCTCCTGGAACAAGAGAGAGGGAGGTGTGATTGTCTTCTTGGAGCTGCACCCATGGAGTGCATAAAATCAGTTCTCTTTATATTAATAAAAATGTGAATAAAAAGTTTTTTTTTTAAATTTAAAGTGATGGCCTGACCTGCTATATCACACTGCCCTGCCTTCAACTTATTTATCTCTTACAATAATCAGGGCTGGTGCCCTGGTATAATGGGCTATTCCTCCACCTGTGGTGCTGGCTTTCCATACGGGCACTGCTTCATGTTTCACTTGTTCCACTTTCAATCCTGCTCCCTGTTTATGGTCTGGGAAAGCAGAGGAGGATGATGCAAGTTCTTAGGCCCCTTCATCCAGTTAGGAGACCTGGAAGAAGCTCCTGGCTCCTGACTTCAGATGGACTCAGCTGTGGCTACTGAAAACATTTCGAGAGTGCATCAGTGGATGAAGAACTCCTTCTGTGTCTCACCTTCTCTCTGTAACTCTGCCTTTCAAATAAAGACAAAACAAATCTTAAAAAAAGATAACAATCTGGGCCCAGCCTAGTGGCCAAAGTCCTCGCCTTGCACGCACTGGACTCTCAAATGGGCGCCAGTTTGAATGCTCGTGGCCTACTTCCCATCCAGCTCCCTGCCTGTGGCCTGGGAAAGCAGCTGAGGATGGCCCAAAGCCTTGGGACCCTGAGCCTCGCTGGGAGACACAGAAGAAGCTCCTGGTTCCTCCTGGCTCCTCCTGGCTCTTCCTGGCTCCAGATCAGCTCAGCTTAAACCATTGCGGCCACTTGGGGAGTGAATCCGTGGATGGAGGATCTTCCTCTCTGTGTCTCTTCCTCTTTGTTTATATCTGACTTTTCAATAAAAATAAAAAATAAATCTTTTTAAAAAAAGATACTAATCCCTATCTACTGTGATGTTCTTGAAATTAACTTAATGTATATAAAGTACTTAGCATGGTGCCTGTTACTAAATTTTATCATTATCCACCTGTGAGTTCACTGAAGGCAGTAATCAAGATTTAGATATCTTTGCATATACAAATAATTGTAACACTGCCTTGCGTGCATACCCAAAACATGTACCAAATAAAATTTGGTCGAGGGCCCGGCGCGGTGGCGCAAGTGGTTGAGGGTCCTCGCCTTGCACGCCCGGGATCCCATATGGGTGCCGGTTCTGGTCCTGGCGGTCCCGCTTCCCTTCCAGCTCCCTGCCCGTGGCCCGAGAAGGCAGTCGAGGATGGCCCAAGGCTTTGGGACCCTGCACCCGCGTGGGAGACCCGCAAGAGGCTCCTGGCTTCGGATCGGCATAGTATCGGCCCGTTGCGCTCACTTGGGGAGTGAATCATTGGACGGAGGATCTTCCTCTCTGTCTCTCCTCTCTGTATATCTGCCTTTCCAATAAAAAAATAATAAAAATAAATCTTTAAAAAAAAAATTTGGTCGAAGGACTTCAATGTCTAATAACATGACAACATTCTTGCTTCTTTTTTTGCTCTGTCATCACAAATAAGGATTAAAAAAAAAAAGTTGATCCCCTAAAATGCCTAAAGAACATCACTGGCAATAAATGCCATGCACTGCATTAGTCCACACCGTTACAGCGTTAAATGGCAGCACCAAGTGGACTTGCTCCCAGTATCCAAGTGGGGAGGGGCTTAAAGGACATACATGAGGTCCATCATCAGTATGTCAACAGGCCTGGAAATAGAAGGCAGAATTCCTGACCTCACAACACTTAGGCAAGGGAGTGAAGAGGGAGGGTCTAGACCCCTCTACAGGCCCTCAGTAAAGTGGAGCTTCACAGCCTACAGCACATTTCTGGAGATGGTGGAATTTCCTAAAGAAAGGTTCAGATCGAGAGATAGATAAATTTTAAAAGCGCTGCTTGCCCAATGTGCTTACAAGCACGGAGTGATTTGTGTGGGCAGCTATTTTCAGCTCTACCTGGGAACTTGGAAAGGAGGACAGATATCATGTAAATGGACAGAATTTATCCTTCCCAATTAAATATACACATTGGAGCCGCGCAAAGAAAGTGATAGATTTCTGTAATAACAAGAAAAATGGCTGCCACGGTGTTGGTAATGCAAGATTGGAGGAAGCTGTTAGGGTCTTGGTTGCCTTCCTCCCTTGTGTCAGCCAAAAAACACAGGTGTTTTCATAAAAAGGGTGTGCAGAGTAGAGGGCTGAACTGCCAGGAAGCCTCGCCTGGCCCCGAGGCTCCCTGGGAGAAGTCGCCAAGTGATTTCTCCTCCACTGCCGGGTGACAGGCAGGCTGGAGGGCTGAGTTCATTGGCCCGGCTTTGACATTGTCAGGTGGCTCTGTGGTGTTCTGAAGTTCATCCCTTTGAGAACCGACAGCCTCTCTTGTCCAGAAATGTCTGGCCCAGTGTCTGCAGTACACTGCCACAAAGCTCAGTCCCCAGTGGCCGCTGTGGTGAGGGGGCTAACAGCTGGAAGCCTGCTCCTCGGGCACTGCCTGTTTTGTACCCAGCCTGCTTTTCTACTCCCAGGGACTCTCTGTCCCTGGCTACTCCTGTCGCTGGAGTTCATGATTCTCTTGTGAATTTGGTCAAACACAGCTCTCTCCTCAGGGTGCCAGAAGCTATGCTTCTCTGCTGTATAACACACATTGGCATGAGTCTTTGTGGAAGCAGAGTCCCTTAGGGTGCCAATGCTTATGTTTCTGCAAAATGCCTCTAGCTGAGGTCACTGCCAATTCCATGAAGCCACCTGCATGGGTTGGTTCTAAGGAGCCCGGATGCAAACAATATTTAAAAAAAAACATAATCCTGAGTGAGGTTTCCTTGAGTGTTTAAAAATATTGCTTTATTTTCATTTTATTTAAAAGGCAGAGAGATAGGGCAGGGTAGGCAAGGGTAGAGAGAGTTAAATACATCTTCTGGCTCATTCCAAATGACTGTGACAGTTAGGGCTAGGCTGGGCTGAAGTCTGAACCCTAGAACTCAGTCTGAGTCCTCCATGTCAGGGATCTGTGTATCTAAACCATCATTTGTCACCTTCCCATGGTGCACATGAGCAGGAAGCTGGACACAACAGCGAAGCTGGAACTTGAAGCCAGACATTTCAACACAGAAAGTAAGCATCCCAACGGGCGTGTAATCACAGCACCAAATCCTGCCCCCTTCACCCATACACACACTAAGACACCTTTTAGCCAGAAGCTGGCTTTCCAGGTGCTTAGACCCTGAGGTTAGTATCATCTCAAATTCCTCCCACTGGACAGAGTAGGACCCTTCACTGGCTAGGATGCATCATGCTGCAATGGTTGGGCCCTTGTCCTCCCGATGCCACACAGAATACTGGGAGAAATGCCATGGCTGACACTTACACAAAAGCAGCCCAGATTCCCTTGGGGGTTGCTCACATATGGCAGGAGTTGCTGTAGTGCAGGGAGGGGGAAGGCAGGCAGCTCAACGGCTCTCCCAAAGACAAGTTTTGCCTTTGTTGCCGGCTGCTGGATTGAAGTGTTTCAATGTTCTAGTCAGCAAGTTATGCCAGCTGCACACATGGCAGCTTGACAAAGAAAGAGGCCAGTATGAGAAGATATTAACACGCGAAATACAACTCAGAGACTGCCTGCTCCTCTGGGAGAATTCATAAATCAGAAGTGAAGTCAAGTGGTGGCCTTGAGGTCAGCTTTGGTTGTCCGTTGATATCATGCCCAGACAAGCTATTAGGAGAAAAGGCTGAACTATAACATTTGCCTTCCTACTCCATCCACCCCTAAAGAGGGTTTTCAGGGCAGCACCCCAAAAAATCATCTCAGGAGAAGAAGTGGTATGATATTCATCTGACTGCTTTTAAATTCAATTGATTATTTACAAGGAAACCATCTTTATGGTATGTCTGTGTGTGCTCTCTCTGTGATGGCACAGTGCATTAAGCTACAGCCTGAGAAGCTGCTTTCCCACGTGAGAACCCGTTGAGTCCCAACTGCTCCACTTTCGATTCAGGCTCCCTGCTGATGCACCCAGGCAGGCAGAGAAAGATGGCCCAGGTATTCTAGCCCTGCCACACAGGTGGGAAAGCCGAATGGAATTCTAGGCTCCTGGCTTTGATCTGGTTCATCCCTGGCTGTTTGAGGCCATTTGGTGAGTGAATCCATGGATGAAAAATCTCTCACTGTCTCTCAAGTAAGACACATTCTCTGCTTGAGGTTCAGGTTTCAAAGCAAAGAGCACATCTACAAATCAGTCCTCCAAAGCCTGAGCAATTCGCAGGCCACAGCCTGAGGGACCCAAGATCAAAACTGAGCCAGCCAAGGCTAAATTCAGAGGGAGCCAGACAGTCACAGGCTTAAGGGCTGCAGGGGAAAAGGTCAAGGCATGTATGAACAGGAGGCTGGGATCAGGACGCAGGGCTAGGGACAGAAGCCAGGACTGAGATATGGGACATGGGCATTTGAACCACTAGGCCATAGGCCCAGCCCAGATCCTGTATTTTTAACAGAAAGATTATACTTTAAAGATGTATGTTTAAGTTGTCTTAGAAAATACCTAGAAATGTATATTCTCCTAAAAACAGTGCTATTAAGACAGTTTTGTTCTTGGATCAGTACACAGTGTTCTGTTTGGCACTGAGTAAACATTGCCTCTGGCCATCCTGAGACCTCTGGGTCTGTGGCTCTGAGGCTCCACAGGGAGACTGGAGGAGATGCAGCCGGTGGAACCAGTCGCAGCTCACAGCAGTGCTCGGCAGGAGATGCTACCAGGTGGGATGGGCCAGCAATGCAGATGTGCAGCTGTACCCACACCCGGCAGCAGGCTGGAAGCCAAGCAGGGGCTGATATCCAGTCCGTCCCCTACCAGCCAGACCAGGGCTCCAGGGAAGGGCTGTGTCTGAGCAGGAGCCTTATTTGAATTTGTGCAAAGAGCTATGCCCCCAGGAAACTCTAGAGGTACCACTAGCAAAAGCAAAAAATGTGTGCCTTTTCTGGAAGGAGATATCAAGAGGGGAGGAGAATCTTGGCAGGGAGAGACAGTGTTATTTACATGCACATCTTCCTGGCTGGGCCACTGAACTCACAAGTGGCTCTAAACTTGTCCAGACCAAAACTTCTTTTGAAAGAAAGCTGAGTCCTCACCAACTTTTCTTGTATTTCACTTACAGATCCAGTTACAGAGGAATGGTAATTAAACCAGAACCAGAATAGCCTGGTGGGCCAAAGAGAACAAAATGCTATTTAGAGTTTTCAGTACAATGGGACCCTCATGATAGACTAAACTGGCTGGCACATGCAAAAGTCAGGTCTGAGATCATATCAGGTGAGGTTTCTTGAGGGACTCTCCAACTGGACCACTGGATTCAAAACTTGAGTCACAAGAAAAATCATAGGATTTATGGTCTGATCTTAGAATGAGGGTGTTGGGGCTAAAGTCCTAACTTTTCATGCACCAAGATTCCATACGGTATCCATGCTGCTCTACTTTCCATCCAGCTCCCTGCCTGTGGCCTGGGAAAGCAGTAGAGGATGACCCAAATCCTTGGGGTCCTGCACTCACATGGGAGACCTGGGAAGAAGCTCTTGGCTCCTGGCTTCGGATCAGCTCAGCTCTGGTCATTGTAGCCAGTTGGTCTATCTTCTGCTTTCCCAGACACATTAGCAGGGAGCAGAAGTGGAAGTAGAGCAGCCAAGACTTGAACCAGCACGTCTCTGGGAGGCTGGGTATCACAGGGGGTAGGTTATCCCACTGCTTCACAATGCCAGTCCCAGTTGCAATTTTTAAAAAAGATTTATTTATTTTTATTGGAAGGACAGATCCACAGAGAAAGGAGAAATACTGAGAGAAAAATATTCTGTCTGCTGGTTTATTCCCCAAGTGGCCACAATGGCTGTAGCTCAGCTGATCCAAAGTCAGGAGCCAGGAACTTCCTCTGGGTTTCTGACATAGGTGCAGGGTCCCAAGGCTTTGGGTCATCCTCGACTGCTTTCCCAAGCCAGAAGCAGGGAGCTGGATGGAAGTGGAGCAGCTGGTATGTGAAGCAGGACCCATATGGAATCCCGGATCTACAATGCAAGAATTTAGCCACTGAGCCATTGCACCAGGCCTTCAGTTGAGTCTTCTGGAAAGCACAAGGGCTGTTTCAGGCGGTCCCTACATCCCAACCTTTGTGCTATAGCTCAATGTCAGTGAGCAGTCCTGGCCCCTGGGTTCTTTAGTGGGGGAGGAGAAAGAGGGATGGTTCTACACAGGAGGTGCGGGGGTGGGCTGTGCCTGAGAGTGGCCAGTTGCATACCCCTTCATGGTCCATTGGCTGGAACTGAGCCATTCATGACCCACACGACGGAGGAAGGGGAAGAAACATGGTGTGCCCAGGTAGAAGGACAGAGGGTGGGCGTGGGTAGTGCTGACAGCCCCTGTGTCTGCGTGGAGAGCTAGTGCTGCAGGCCTTCCTGCAGCGGATTCTGTCCACACCTTTCTCTGCACTTAGGAATGATAGCTGCTACCACAGCTGTGACAGACAAAATCAGGGTCAAGAACCAGGGTGACTATCACCTCTCAGTTCTCGGTGAGCTGTCACCCAGGTTCCACCCCTGGAGACTTGCCATGGTTAGCCAAGCCGTTATCTCTGAACCAGGCTCCTGCAGCAGCTTCCACCCACCAGGCCTCTTTTGAAATCAATCTGCCCCAACAGTTGGCAAAGCCCAGCTGCTCTTCAGCTCCCACAGCCTGAGCTAGAGAATCAATTATCCCTGCCCTCAATGACGGCAGCGTTCAAGGTCTTGGCCTCAGCCCATAAAACTGTGCTTAATCTGGACCTAATCACTTGAACAACTGCTTTTTGCCCTTGTCCCCACCTGGCAACAATGAAAACAACACCTTCCAGTATCAACAGCCTGGAAACTCAACCCCCAGGAGGTAGGCACTGGCACACACAGAAACTCCCATTTTACAGATACAAGGTGGATAGCACAGCTAGAACAGGAAATGCCTTTTTTATCTGTAGCACATCAACTCACCATCTTGTATTCAATTTATTTTACTCATCTGAGAAGCAGACAGACAAACAGAGATGGAGAGGCAGACAAACAGAGAGAGCTCCCACCTGCTGGCTGGATCACTTCCTAGGTGCCTGGGAGACAGAACTCAACCCAGGTCTCCTATTGGGTGGCAGAGACCCAACCACTCCAGGGCATCAATGCTACCTCCCAGGCTGCACATTAGCAGGAAGCTGGAGTCAGGAATGGAAGTGGGACTAGAACTCAGGCACTCTGAGAGGGCATGAGAGCATCCCAAGCAGTGGTTTGCTGCTATTCCAATCACTTGCCCCCACCTGCCATCGTTAAGGTTGGCTCTCATGTCAGCTTCTGATGGTGACGGTCTGTGATCTAAATCCCTGCCTGAAGTCCTCTATGTGACAAAGGCTCAGCACCCACCTGCTTTAGACTTCTCAGCGTTGCCTCAGTCCCCTGCTTGTCCACCCACACTCTGGGTAATTTTAGCAATGAGCTTCATAACTGAGCCATTAGGAGTTGGAGCTCTGTCTTCTTTTAGAAAAAGCTTCTTTTGGTTCAAAGGAAATATGTTTAGTTTACTGAATGTCCCCTGCAAGGTGCTAAGCACTGCCAGACACTGTATTCTAAGGCCAATACTACTGCTTCCAGTGAGTTCTGCTTTGGAATGTGCTTTCCGAATGCTTTGCAATAGTGAGATGCGAATGGATTAAATGATGAAATAACAAATGTAAAAGAGGATGGTTTGCATTCCTGTGGGGGAAGAAGGCAGAAATGTCTAGGATGGTGAACATTCTTAGAAAAGCTTCCCTCCTCTCTTCTTTTGGATGGAGTTCCATCAGCAAGGCTCCTTGGTCTCTTACTGGTAATTGGTGCATAAAGATCCCTCCTGTGCCCTCTTAACACGCTCCCCAAGTTAAAGCAAGAGTTGCTCTATTCATGGACTGGCTTTCTATTTCTGGTTCCTGGGATGGTTGTAGTTTACTACCTCCTACTAATGTATGCAGAGTTTAGCTTAAGGTTGTTAAAAATATATGCAAGGGGCAGGTGTCATGATGCAGTGGCTTAATTTACCACTTGGGACGCCCACATCACATACTGGAGTCCTTGAGATTGATACTTGTCATCCCGCTTCCTGCTAGCGCATATTCTGGGAGGCAGCAGATGGTGGCTGAGGACTGGGACCCCTGCAGCTCCTGTGGAAGATCCTGATGCATTTCCTGGCCCCTGGATCTGCCTTGGCCCACCACTAGATGTTGCAGGTATCTGGGGAATGAACCAGGGGACTAAAGATCTGTAGCTATCTTTCTCTTGCCAATTTGTTAAAAAAAAAAATTTAACAAATCCTTAAAAATAGATACATATTTAACAAGTGTTCAGACATGCTGAATTGTTTTCTCTCAAAGACCAAGTTTACTTCTCTGTGAGAGATGATGGATTGTCAAAATGTGATAGGGAAGGAGATATTTGCTAAGTCTGGGGACTAACAAAGAAAATAAGTCTTTAACCCAATGCCTGTCAGTGGTTCCCAAAGGTTAAGGGGTCATTTATTGTTTCTAAAACTTCTCTTTTGAAATTACATATATTCCTGTCAAATAGGAAACATGGTCTATCAGGTGAGGACCTAGCCATTGAGCCATTGTGCCAGGCCCTGCTCTACATCTTAAAAATACTCACTGAGAACAAGGATTTGAGGAAAAATTTAAGACCTCCATATCCTGTTTCAAAGAGCCTGGGCTCAAGTTCCTGTTCTGCTTCCAAATGCAACTTCCTGCTGACGTGCATGCTGGCTGGACTCACTAATGCTTCAAGCAACAGGATCACTGCCACCTATGTGGGCACCCCATATTGAGTTCCCGGCTCCTGGCTTTGGCCTGTCCCAGCTTTCACTGGTGTGTGAGCCTTTGGGAAGTGAACCAGCAGATGCAAGGTCTGTTTCTCACTCTCCCCGTCTCTGTGCCTTTCAAATTAAAAAAAAGGAAGCAAGAATTAAAAAATATTCTCTGGCTGCTATTTGTAAAATTGAAAACAACCAGAGGCTGTTAAAGGGTAAGTGAGAGATGTAGGTGCCTGGGATGAGTGTCACAGCAGTGGGCATGGAGAGATAGCACCAAGGGAATTTGCTCAGGGATTGAATGCAGGAAGTAGCTGAGAAAGCAAGAGGGAGGTTCCTGAGTTCTTCCTGTGGAGAACTAGTTACAAGAAGGCATCACTCTTTGAAAGAGGACGAAGTGGGTAGGGACAGGAGGAGCAGCATGGGGAAATAGTGGAAAACAACATGTTGGTACTGGGTTCCACTAAGGAGTTATCTCTCATTTTGTAGAGGCAACTGATCAGACTATTTGGATCATATTGAAGATACTCTGATATCAACAAGCTGGCGAATGATACCACTAATGCCTTGACTGCCTCCAAGGCCCTTTCAAAACTGTGTTGGGGGAAAGTCATCTTGCTTGTCATAACGGAAAGATGAGGTGGGGTGGTGGAGAACTGCTGGCATCTACTGCCTGGGACCAAAATGTGCTGCAACACTTGGGACATTGTTACACAAAGCATAACAGGTCCAATCTGAAATGTCTGCAACTTGGGAAAGTTTATTTTAAATTTCCAAATCGCTCTTCATCTATAAACGAGGATACCAGATAAAAATCATCTCTGAGGTTGGTTCCAAACATACTCTGACTCACAGAATACACAGAATAACAATCGTGATGTAAGTAAACTTTAGCAGACCTGGTAGGAGGTTGGGGCCATGCAAGTTGCATCATTCAGCAGTCCTGTTGTGAGAAACCTAACTGACGGATGGTCCCAGTTACAGCCTTTCTGGATCCACCACCATGCTCTTGGAGATCACTTTGGCTACCAGCCGAGCCCAGCCAATGACTATGCAAAATTCAGAGCTCCGTTAATGAGCAACTTTGGTGCAAAGACCTGCCAACCCTTTTCGTGGTGAAAGCCCAAGATTCTCCTCACTGACACTCCTTGCTTCCCGCTGCAAAGTCAGACCTGTGTTGGGTCGGAAGCTGATCCCTACCCATCCTGACTTTCCTACTTTACCCTTCATGGCTGATTCTGCAGAAAATTCCACATGTGTCTATCTCATCTTGGCTTCTGCTTCCCAGAGAAACTGAGCTAACTCAAGGGACATCGCCAGTGGCATGAGGAGACAAGAGGTAAGAGAGGGCTTGGAGACAGGCTCACATACTGCCATGAAAGCAATGAGCATCCTATCCTGAGTGGTATGTCAGGGAGGGGTAGCCCCTGGCATAGGTGGCACAAGTACAGAGAAAATGTTTCAGTGAAAGAGGATGTGATGACAGGTATTGGAGAGCTTTGAGGAAACAAAGCCAGAGGGAGAGGCAGGGCGGGCCTGGTACCTTCTGAATTCTGTTGATGCCCTGTAAAGAGATGACCAGTAGCAGAGTCTAAGTGTAAGTTCTAGAGAGAGGAGCCAAGGTTGTGGTGCAGTGGGTTAAGTCTTGATGGGCAACAATGATATCCCATACTGGAGTGCTGGTTTGAGTCTTGGCTGTTCTGCTTCTGATACAGCTTCATCTTAATGTTCCTGGGAAGGGAGTAGAAGATGGCCCAAGTACTCAGGACTTGCACCCCTGCTACCTATGCAGGAGGCCCAGGTGGAATTCTTGGCTCCTGGCTTCATCCTGGGCCAAACCCGGCTGTTGTGACCATTTGGGGAGTGAACCAACAGACTGAAAATACCTCTTTTTTTCTCCCACTCTCTCTTTGTTCTTCTGCTTTTTAAATAAATGAATAAATAAACAACAATGAGCATATTAAAAGGACCTCTTCCTAACTTACAAAAGGGCCCTCATCTCCTATGGTGGCTCACCGACCCAGCTGAGCAGCAGAGGCTCTGATGACATCATGGTGTCCCAGAGATGCCTAAGTGTTCAGAAAGAAAGACAGGTCTGTTATTCCATGGCCAAGACTCTAAAACACGGGATGGAGACAACAATGGGTGGGATATAATTTGAGTGTCTTCCAAGCCTGCATGTGCTGAAATATAATCCTCATTGTGAGGTACTGGTTCCACTGTGGGGTTTATAGATAAGGCCTTTGGGGAAAGATTGGGATTTGAACATCATGATCAATAGAGTAGAACCCCTGAGACTGTATCCTGGTGGCTTTGAAAGCAGAGAGAGGACGATGCACATGCATGCGCTGTGTTTCTTGTCGTATGACTGCGCAGCCACAGGACTCTGAAGAAGGAAGGCTTTTATTTCAGACTCTACCTATAGAACTTTCAGCCAAAAGAAGCCTTCTGTCTTTCTAAAGTAGCCTGCCTCAAGAGGAGTCCATGTAGTAATGAAAATGGACTAACACTGCAGGCCATCTGAAGCGGTTTTCCTTACAGTTTCACCTTAGCAGAAGCCCTTAAACCTTCCAAGTTTGCAGAGGTGGTTCACTATTTAATGGTTTTTTGTTTGTTTGTTCGGTTTTTTTTTTAAATAGTAAAGCGGGGAGGGTCCAGCTCGATGGTCTAGTAGCTAAATCCTCACTGTGCATGTGCCAGGTGCCAGGATCCCATACAGATGCCAGTTCATGTCCTGGCTGTTCCACTTCCCATCAAGCTCCCTGCTTGTGGCCCGGTAGAGCAGTGGAAGATGACCCAATGCCTTGGGACCCTGCACCCACATGGGAGACCTGGAAGAGGCTCCTGGCTCCTGGCTTTGGATCTGCCTAGCTCTAGCCATTGTAAACACTTGGGGAGTGAGCCAGCAGATGGATCTTTCTCTATATATCCTCTTCTCTCTGTACATCTGCCTTTCCAATAAAAATAGATTTAAAAAAGTAAAGCAGCAGAGAGAGAATAAGAGAGAGAGAGTTAGCATGTATCATCAGCATGCTGATGAAACAACATTGGGATTGGATTTGAGACTGCCTGATTGGGGCGGGGGAGTAGAGGATAAGATCAGAAAAGTAAAAATTCATTGCCTGGCAAACATTTTGTTAGGCAGAGGGTGAGTCCAACTTGCTATTGAGGTATTCCTAAGAAAAACTCCATATGAGTTTCCACTATAGGTGGCAAAGATCTAAGCACTTGGGCCATTTTCTGTTACTTTCTCAGGCACGTTAGCAGGGAGCTGGATCAGAAGTAGAACAGTCAGCCAGGAATGGAACCTGTGTTACCATGTAGGGCCAAGCAACAGCTTAACTCATTGCCTCACAGTGTCAGTCCCTGGAATCATTCTTGCAGCCATCTGTCAAAGAGACCCTTGAGCATTCTCTCCTGTGACTGTAAACTAGGGAGATGGCACTCAGTCATTCCAAGGACTCCTGGAGCTACAGTCTAAACTGACTTAACTCTTGGTGATATGCCAGCCATTTCTGAATGGATTTTGAATGTTGAGACATGGTACTACAAGTAACCATTGCACCAGAATTTGTCATGATGACTTGAGTTTTCTCAGATCTACCAAGTCTTAAAGTAGGCACATAAGTATGTGGATGGAATACAGGAACAAGCATCTGATCAGGGAAGCTTTATGTCACATGTTAATAGCAATAGAAAGCACCTCCCATGGCAGAGGAACTGGTTAATCAAATAGTCAAAATGACTCAGCTAGGTAACATCAACAAGCTCTCATCATTAGTCATTTTCTCTGTCCCAGTTAATACAAAGGGCACAGGAACCAAGTCTAGCAGAAATGGAATTTGTGTTCCCAACAGCAAAAATGTCTCACTGACAAGTCTGATTTCATTACTGCAGACTTCAAATGCCCAACTACTAGCAAAAAAAGTCAATGATCTTCAGTGTAGCATAATTCCTTCAGAAAGACAACTGTTCACTTTTTGGGAAGTCCACTACATTAATCATCTTCCATCTTGGAAAAATCATCCTCAAGTGTGTGGCTATCTATCCCCAATAAGCATTTGCCTTTCTACTCAAAGAGCCAGCATCACAATTCAGGATCTTGTAGATGGTCCAATCCACACCCTCAGTACCCCACAGAACGTCACATCAGACAAAGGGACCCATTTATCATCACATAGAAGGTAAAGGAACAGGCTCAAGGCTGTTGGATTAGGGTCATTGCTAGAGCTTAACAGGTTAATCCTCTACTTTCCAGCACCAGCATCCCACATGGGTGCCAGTTCAAGTCCTGACTGCTCTGTTTCTGACCCAGCTCCCTGTTTATGGCATGTGAAAGCAGTGGAGGAAGATCCAAAGCCTTGGGACCCTTCACCTACATGGGAGACAAAGAGAAAGCTTCTCATTCCTGGCTTTGGATCAGCTCAGCTCTGGCCATTTGCAGACTGGGTACAAGTGGGGAGCGAACCAGTGGATGGAAGATTTTTTTTTCTCTGTGTGCTTTTCCCTGTAAATTCATCTCTCTACTAAATAGGCTACAAAAATATTTAAGATTGGGGAACCCACTGGTCATATCTGCTGCATCACACCATCTGGAAGCAGCTAGAAACAATGGAGTGACTTGCCAAAGGCAGCGAAGATCCCAGTTCAGAGGCAACACTCTGCAATGTGGGACGCTCTGCTTCCAGATGAGGAAGATGCATTAACAGTAATATCTCCCACAGAACTCTGCCCCATTAGTACGTATGAGCCTGACAGTCATCTTCACTTTCTTGGAGGTCACTCAGCCTATAGGCTTCTCACACCTGACTAAGCTGGGAGCAGGTCCTGCTGCAGGTCAAGCCCACAGCAAGCAGAACTTCATGTGAACACCTGTCACTCACGAGCTTCCTACTCGGAGAGCTCTCAGAACTGAGCTCAGCCTCTTGCCTCCCCTTCCCTGCCCGGTGTGTATGCACTTTGGAGAGAAGGCTTCTCGCCTTTTCTGGCTCCCTGCCCTTCATCCTTCACAGAAATCCCAATAGTAACCTTGACCTCATCCAATCCCAACTTAGCTTTTGCTTCTTTGAGGAACCAGGCAAAGTTAGAGCTGCATCAGGACACCTTAATTATTCCTTTAAGACCCAGACTTTTAACGGAATAACATGTTTCCTTTCATCAAAATGTTTTCTTTTAAAAAAGATTTATTAAATTGTATTGGAAAGTCAGATATACAGAGAGGAGGAGAGACAGAGAGGAAGATCTTATGTCAACTGATTCACTCCCCATGTGGCTGCAACAGCCAGAACTGTGCCAATCCAAAGCCAGGAGTCCAGGAGCCCCTTCCAGGTCTCCCATGTGGGTACAGGGTCCCAAGGCTTTGGACCATCCTCGGCTACTTCCCCAGACCACAAGCAGGGAGCTTGATGGGAAGTGTGGCCGCCGGGATTAGAACCGGCACCCATGTGGGATCCCAGCATGTGCAAGCAAGGACTTTTAGCTGCTAGGCTACCATTCTAGGCCTGCATCAGAATTTCTTAAGAGGTATAAACTTCTTGCTTATAACTTTAATGTCCAGATTTTTTTCAAGGTTTTATATCAGAATTCATTATTTGTTCAACAAATACTGAGTCTCTGCCAAGTGCCAGGTACTGAAAGTACCATGGTGAGGAAGGCCAAGTCCTACTGTCAATGTTTATATTCCAGGAGGAGGAGATAGAAACTAAACAAGATAGCAGATATAAAAAAAATTTCAAACATACCGTACTTTTATCTAGCTTAAAAAGCTATCTTTTGGGATGAGTGCATTGGCTCAACTAGTTAACCCTCTACCTCCAAGTGTGTCATCCCATATGGGCACTGGTTCATGTCCTGGATGCTTCACTTCCCATCTAACTCTCTGCTTATTGCCTGGGAAAGCAGAGGAAAATATTTCAAGTCCTTGGGACCCTGCACCTATGATACCTGAAAAAAGCTCATATTTCCAGGCTTCTGATTGGCTCAGCTCGAACCATTGCAGCCACTCAGGGTGTGAACCAGCAGAAGGAATCTTTCCCTGTCTATTTCTCCTCTCTGTAAATCTAGCTTTCCAATAAAAAAAATTAAATGTTTAAAAAAAATAGATCTTAAGAATAAAGCTATCCCTTTCACTACTTTGACCCATTTTTAGCTCTCCTTTGTAGCTAAGCTTGTTGAAGAAAGTATCTATACTCTCTTTTCTTTTTCTATTTCAGACCTATAGCAAGTGTATGTCAAGATTAATCTTCCTGGACAAGCACTTGGGCCAGCAGTCAGAATGCCTGTTAAGGTGCTCACCTTCTACTCTGGAGAACCTGAATTCAAGCCCAGCTGGCTTCTAACTCCAGCTTGTTGATGGTGCATATTGTGGAAGCCAGCAACGATGGCTCGAATAGTTGAGTCCCTGCTACACACATGAGGGTCCTGGGTTGGATTCCCAACTCCCCACTTCAACCCCACATAGGTTTGGTCACTGGGTATTTTCAGAGTGAATCAGCAGAAGAATTTCTTGCTCTCTAGTGAAAAATAATAATGGTCTTTCCATGTCACTAAGCTGAGAAGTCAATGATTTTGCCTCTTCCTACTGCAGTTCCAGCATAATTTGTCACAGTTGATGACGATCCCTTCTCTAGATTACTTTCTTCACTTAGGATCTACCTCTTGGGTGGTAGATTTTTCTACTGTCTAACTGCCTAACTTTTCATCCCCTAAGCTGATTCCTTCTTTTCTCATGTTTTTTTGGAGGGGGGTGTGTCTACAGTTTCATTCTTGATCCCCTACTCTTGGCACTCCTCCCAGGGAGCTCACCCATTCTTCCAGCTCTAAATTTCATCTCCACATATGAAAGACTCTCCATTTCATAACTCCAGCTCAGACTTTTAGACTTTCCTACTCACCTTACTCATTCTATGTCTCATTTGTATGCCTAATGAAATCTTAGACTAGATGTACAACACTATATTCCTTACCTTCCCTGCCAGCTCTGCTTCACTCTTTGCCTTCCTCATCTCAGCAGATAGACATTCTGTCTTTGAAGCTGCCCTTCACTGTCAGCTAGATCTTCAAATATATCCAGCTCCAGATGACACTCCCGCCTCCGCTGCCACTACACCCATCTGAGCTACTACAATCTGCTTGGGTTTCTATACCAACCTCTCAGTAGTTGCTATAATTGCCCTCATTCTACTTTTGTCTCCCTAGGGTTTACTCTCAGTCAGTAATCCCGCTGATCTCTTTAGGAAAAAAAACCCCAAGATGTTCATGGTAAATGGAATTAAAAAGTAACTGCACTTTGGTGCCAAAAACATAAAATCTGTGCACAAATTTTTGTAATCTATGTTTTTCATGAATTCTTTGAAAATCTCTCCTGTGTATGGGTTACAAAGTGTTTTGGGGCACCAAAACAAACATATGCTTTAATTCTATTTTCCATGAACTTGTTTTGATTAAAAATCTATTATTATTTTTTTTTTGGAAGAAAGAGGGAAATAGAGCAAGAAAATCTTGCATACCTCAAACAACTACAATGGCTAGGGCTGGTTCACACTGAAGCTGTGAGCCCAGAACATCATCATGGTCTCCTGTGTGGTATCAGAGGCCCAGGCACTTGCGCCATCTTTTGTTGCTTTTCTCAGACACATGAGCAGGGAGTTGGATCAGAAGCAAAGCAGCCAGGATTTGAACCAGAGTTCCAGTATTGGATGCTGGTGTTACAAGCAATGGCTAGTCTACAGGTGCCACAACACCATTCCAACATGAAGTTGTTTTTATTTTTGGTTTTTGTTTGTTTGTTTTTATTGGAGAGGCAAATATACAGAGAAAAGGGAATGCAGAGACAAAGATATTCTGTCCGCTGGTTCACTCCCCATGTGGCCTCAACAGCCGGTGCTAAGCCAATCCAAAGCCAGGAACGTGGTACCTCCTCTGGGTCTTCCACGCAGGTACAGAATCCCAAGGCTTTGAGCCATCCTCTACTGCTTTCCCAGGGAAAGCACATGGTTTAGCTGGATGGGAAGCAGAACAGCCAGGACACGAATCAGCAGCTGTGTGGGATTCCAGCACGAGCAAGGTGAGAATTTAGCAACTAGGATATCGCAATGGGCTGCCAACCCAAACTTCAAGTACCCTGGATTTGTCCTAAGTCTGCATTTAAGAAAGACTTTTGAACAGAACCTATCTGCATTTTGAAAGCATTGGTCCTGAATATGTGTTCCCACCACATTCTAACTGTACCTGGAAGGGATGCTGGGCCCATCAGTGAAGACGCCTATGTCCCAGGTCAGAGTACATGGCCTTGACATCCGTTAAACAACTCCTGCCCCCAGCTTCCTGTTCCTGTAGCTCCTGGGAGGCAGTGGTGATGACTCAGCCAACTGGATTCCTGCCACACACATGAGAGACTGGGACGGAGTTCCAGGATTCCAGTCGCACTGCGTGTACCCCTTTAGGGAGTGAGTCAGCTCACGGTGCTCTCCATATGTCTCTCTGCCCTTTAAGTAAATATATAAATTACAGCAAAGAGGAACAATCACCTTGAAAAGCGTGAGATGGTCACAAGGCTGAAGAAAGAAGAACAGGTGGTTTTGTTCCTCAGATCAGAGATTGGTTCAAGGACTAAAAGTACAGGGAGTCATGCAAGAAGTTTGTTGCCATTCAAACCACATCACAGCTTCTTACATGAATAAATATCCCTTCAGGGAAAATGTTTAAGCAGAGACTGGTGAGCTGCGACAGGTTGCTAAGTGTGATCCGAAAGGAAGTAAGTATGACTAACATCCATCTCATTCCCTTCTGGGATCTGGTGATTCTGCGACCTACAGAGAGCTGCAGATGTTTTGAGCTTGAATTACCCATTTCTTCCAGTGAAGGATGTTTTATCCCAAAGCAGGTCTGGCTGGAATCCTTCATAAAAATCACAACATCTGGCACGATAGACTAGTGGCTAAAGTCCTTGCCTTGTATGCGCAGTTATCCCATATGGGCGCTGGTCATGTTCCAGCTATCCTGCTTCCTGTAAAGTTCACAGCTTGTGGCCTGGGAAAGCAGTAAAGGATGGCCCAAAGCCTTGGGACCCTGCACCCACATGGGAGACCTGGAAAGAAGCTCCTGGATCCTGGCTTTGGATTGGCTCAACTCTGGCTATTGTGGCCGCTTGGGGAGTGAATCAGCGGACAGAAGATCTTCCTCTCTGTCTCTCTCCTTCTCTCTGCAAATATGACCTTCCAATAAAAATAAACAAAAACTTTTTTTTAAGATTTATTTTTTTTATTGGAAGGTCATATATGCAGAGAGGAGGAGAGACAGAGAGGAAGATCTTCTGTTCCCTGATTCACTACCCAAGCAGCCCCTATGGCCTGAGCTGAGCTAATCTGGAGCCAGGAGACTCTTCTGGATTTTCTATGTGGGTGCAGGGTCTCAAGGCTTTGGGTTGTCCTCCATTGCTGTCCCAGGCCACAAGCAGGGAGCTGGGTGGGAAGCAGAGCTGCCGGGATTAGAACTGGCACCCATATGAGATCCTGGCACGTTCAAGGCGAGGATTTTAGTGGCTAGGCTACCATACCAGGCCCAAAAATAAACAGTAAAAAATCCCCTCTTTCTTAGGCAGAAGTTTGCCAGTCCCATTGTTTTCAGATGCTGGCTCTTCATCCCTTCTGCGCTCACTAACTGGCACATTTATTGCCTGCGTTCCCTCTGGCATCCAGTGATTCCAGTGATTCCGCATCAGGAAAAGCAGCACTCAGGCTCAGTCATTTGCTTCCTGTCTATTCCTTAACCAGCTGCAATCCAGGGAGAGTTCACCTTTCCTCTCAGTTAATGATTGAACCTTGTCTAATGATTGAACTGGCCGTTGGAGTGTGATAGTAACAGTTACTGAAAAGAAAAGGCTGACAACTTTCAGACTTTTTAAGATAGTAGGGAGGAAATGAAGCATTGGGTGATATCTAAATCAACGGGGAAAGGGATACTGGGGAAAAATACTGATTACATCACAGGATCTTAGAACACAAGTTGCTAACTTGGAAATAGTGAAGACCGGGGTCTGGTGGGTAGGTGGTCTCGGCTTTCCCGCTCTGCTTTTCTGTACCTCTTCTTCCTTCCCTTCAAAACATATGCCCCCACCAAATCCCGCAAGCTAAACTCTGCTACACCCTACTCAAAGTGATCAAAGCATAAGGAGATGGTGCTGGCAGGGAGCTGGATGGGAAGTGGGGCTGTCCGGATTAGAACCAGCGCCCAAAAGGGGTCCCGGCACATTTGAGGCAAGGACTTTAACCACTACTCTATCGTGCCGGGCCCCAAATAAATCTTATTTTTTAAAAAGGCAGGTATATTTTATTGCAAAAAAATAATGAAGTCCATGCAGAGATTTTTTTACAGCATGTACTTTATATAAACTTTTTGAAGACTACTCCAAACTTGCAATCTCATCTGTAGAGAAACTGAAAGTACTTTCTGAAACATTTTCTAGCCATAAAACTAATGAAAGGGCAACTTACCATGGGGACTCTGTGTTGTACAGGTCTAAACTGAATTCTAGGTCAAATGCCCACCTTAGAGGGCTTCTTTAAGAAAACAGGAATACCTGGGCCTGGCGGCGTGGCCTAGTGGCTAAAGTCCTCACCTTGAACACGCCAGGATCCCATATGGTTGCCGGTTCTATTCCCCGCAGCTCCACTTCCCATCCAGCTCCCTGCTTGTGGCCTGGGGGAGGAGGAGACCCAGAAAGAAGCTTCTGGCTCCTGGCTTCATATCAGCTCAACTCCATCTGTTACAGCTATTTGGGGAGTGAACCATTGGATGGGAGATCTTTCTCTCTTTCCTTCTCTCTTTAAATCTTTCTAACAAAAATAATAAATGAATATTTAAAAAATAGGAATACTAGCTAACATTCACTAAATATTTTTATTCCAAGCACTGGGCTGAGGAGTTTTCTATGATGGCCTCCTTCGCTCTCCAGGACAACCCCCATGAAGCAGGTGATATTATGCATTTTACACTCATGGACTGGTGTAGTGCAGCTGAGTATGACTTAGCCAAGGCTCCCCAGCCAGAACACCTCTTCTCTTCCCCCTCTTCTGTCCTTTTGGTTTTTCCCCACCTGGAAAATATACTGGGAAGTAACTGACACCAAACAGCATGCCTTCTTCCTTTTTCTCTTTTTCTTTATTTTAAAGTAAGGATTTATCTCCTTTAGATTCTCAGTAGGAAAAGAGAAAAAGGAGGAATGGAAAGAAACGTTTTATTTTTCTCCTTTGTAAAATCAGTTAAGCTCCATCAACCTCCACCTCCCCATGTATGAAAGCGGAAGTGGAGCTGAGCATCTGGCCTAGGGGGTTAGACGTCCTGGCTTGGACACCTGCCTCTGGTTTCCGAGTGCAGCATCATGCCAGGGAAGACCCTGGGAAGCAGCAGGCAGGGACAAGCCACAAGCAGGTTCCTGCCCCCTCACCTGGGAGATCTTCCTGAGCCCGCACCCAACCATCGCGGGCATTTGTGGCTGGGAGCTCGCTCTCCGTCTACATCTCTTCCTACTTTATCTAACTTTAAGAATTATTTATTTTTATTGCAAAATCAGATATACAGAGAGGAAGAGAGACAGAGATGAAGATCTTCTGTCTGATGGTTTACTCCCCAAGTAGCCACATCGGCTGGAGCTGAGGTGATCCCAAGCCAGGAGCCCAGGTGCCTCTTCCAGGTCTCCCATATGAGTGTAGGGTCCCAAGGCTTTGGGCTATCCTCAACTGCTTTTTCAGGCCACAAGCAGGGAGCTGGATGGGAAGTGGAGCAGCCGGGATTAGAACTGGTGCAAACATGGGATCCTGCTGTGTGTGAGGGGAGGACTTCAGTACTAGGCTACCACACTGGGCCCAACGTGCCCAACGTCTCTTCCTCTTAAAAATTATATACATATATAAATAAACTTCTTTAAAGGTAGAAATCATACTTTGATAGAATCATGGTGAGAAATTTAAAAAATCTAATAAGCACTTAGAAACTTAATGTTAACAATAAAAATGATGATGATAGTGATCGCAGATCTAAACCTCAGTACTATGCACGGATGACTGCTTTCCTCCTATTTGTGGCTAACCCAGGGAGGGATAGGAATCAATAAACGAGCTCCCCCTGCTGGCCTTACTGTCAACACACAACCAGCTATTTGCCTCTGTCCCCATTGGAACGCAGAAATACAGGAGGTTCTGCCCACTGCTGACCTTCTGGCCAGGGTCTCTCAGTGGACAAGAGGCATAGAGAAGGCCCCAAGAGTAATGAGAGCACTGCTATTAACTCGCAGGAAAGAATCATCCCCAGGGTGTGTTGGAGGCTGAACCACATAAAATTAGCAGGTATCCCACCATTTCCAGCTTATATATATGGCAATTTTAATGGTTGAACCTAATGATTGCTGCTATACAGGGTATCATTAAAGACTGGTGTGTGTTTTAAAGTGTTAACAAAATTATAAAGACCACAAATCAATGGTGAGTTTAACCACAATTTGGGGGCCAGCAGAATCTGGGATCTGGACTGGAGGCACAGTCTCTCCTCACACGAAGGCAGACCCCTCGGGGATTATTTTCTTAAAGATTGATTTATTTTTATTGGGAAGACAGTTTAACAGAGAGAAGGAGAGACAGAGAAAAAGATCATCCAGCAAGATTCACTCCCCAGATGGCTACAACACCTGGAACTGAGCCAATTAGAAGCCAGAAGCCAGGAGCCTCTTCTGGGTCTCCAGAGCAGGTGGAGGGTCCCAAGGCCTTGGGCTGTCCTCTGCTGTCTTCCTGGTCACAAGCAGGGAGTTGGATGGGAAGTGGAACAGCTGGGACATGAACTGGCGCCCACATGGGATCCTGATGCTTGAAGCAGGAGAATTTTAACTAATTGAACCATTGCACTGGTTCCCCTCGGAGACTGTCAACTGCACGTGCTTTCCCCATCATACGTATATCTACACACACACACATATATATACACATACACACACATATATACACATACATATATATACACATACATATATCTACACACACATATATACACATACATATATATACACACACACATATATATACACATACATATATATACACATACACACACACACATATATATATGTGTTTCAAAGGTTTTTGTTTCAAAGATTTATTTATTTGAAGGGCAGAGTGACTGAGAAAGGAGCTGGGGTGGTGAGGAGACAGACATCTCCCATCTATTGGTTCATCCCCAAATGTCTGCCATGGCTAAGGCTGGGCCAGGTGATACCAAGAGCCTGCAATTCCATTGTGGTCTCCCATGTGGGTGCAGGTGCCCAAGTGCTGTGACCATCTCTCTCTGCTTTCTCAGACACACAATAAGGGAGCTGGATCACAAGTGGAGCACTTGGGACTCTGACCTGAGCTCATATTGGATGCTGATACTGCAGGAGATGGTTTAACCTATGATGCCACAGTGGCTCCCCTGCCTGTGGCCTGGGAAAGCAGTTGAGGACAGCCCAAACAAACCCTTGGGACTCTGCACCTGTACGGGAGACCTGGAAGAAGCACCTGGCTCTTGGCTTTGGATCAGAGCCACTCCGACAATTGCAGCCATTTGGGGAATGAACCAGCAGTTGGAAGATCTTTCCAGTAAAAATAATAAGATGTTCAATTTTTTAAAAAGCTATTTATTTAAAAGTGGGAGCCACACAGAAGCAAGGGAATTGTTGTCTTGGTTTTGGGCCAAATTCTAAAGCTTCTAAGGACTTCTACACTGAAGCTCACCCCTTGGTCGGCGCCATGACCAATAAGGTTATCCCTGGACCAGGAAATCATTTCACATGATTGCCTTGAGGTATAGTGCCAAGATCTGGGATTCTGTGAACAACCTCAGGACCATGGTGCTGGTCTTTTTTCATACCTTTAAAGGCAACAAGAAGGAAGTTATCAACTAGCTAATGTATTAAAACAAGGCATTAAACCGCCACATGCCCAGGATACAATTCATTTACTCCTCATGACCCTTGATGAGGTCTGTGTTGCTATACTCTCATTGTGCCTACAGGAAATTCCATGCTAGTGTGGCAGGCCCCAAGCTGGGGGAACCACTACTCGGCCATAGAAGCATTTGGATGGTGGGGTGATGGATGCAGCTCTACCTGTGAAATCAAGGCTCGGACTCCCCAAGACAGCAACCTCTCTATCTTTTTTTTTTTATTATTACTAATTACATTGCATTATGTGACACAGTGTTATGGGCACTGGGAATCCCCCCACCCCTCCCCGAACCCTCTCCCCATGGTGGATTTCTCCACCTTGTTGCATTATTACCACAGTTCAAATTCAGTTGAGATTCTTTCATTGGAAGTATTTACCAAGCATAAAGTACAGCATCTTATTATCCTAGTGAGTTCAATGATTTCTTGGTGAGACCATCTCTGGTCTGAAGGCAAAGCTGGCAAAGTATCATCCCAATCAATTAAAAGCCCCGACATAACATTAACAACAATTTACAATATTATGACATTAATTGACATGAGCAACCTCTCTATCTTAAAGTCACCAGGATTCATACAGTTAAGCTAAAACAAATAGTCACTTTATCTTTTTCTACAATGCGCAGAACCCCATAGGAGAGCACTGAATATGTTTTAAAAATTGAAATAAGAAAATAAATTATTCAAGTAGTGCCTTCTGAGAAATTTCCAAGAGCATTTGTTTAAACCTTACCCTTGAAGTTCAATTCTTTCAAGTCAAACAAGCATATATTTGTTCTCCCTAGCGCTTTTCATAATACTCCTATTATCCTTCCTGCCCTTGCCACAATCATGCTATTAAATTACAAACTGTATTCTTAGTCCAAGCTTTTTCTTCTTATGACACAGGCTTTTTTTGAAGTTAATTTTAAGAGTGACACCACTTTGCAAGAACTCCAATAAGCTCCATTGGCAAAACACACATCAATTGCTGCTTAAAATGAAGCCATCAGCCTGCCAGAAAAGCTATGATTCATGCTGTGTGCGGATTCCCTCCTAGCTTCCTATGCCCCTGCCAAGTGCAATTAAGTTGACTGAGAATTTAGCACGTGTGAACCACACACGCTGAACAAACACTTCCAGAAGGCTGTGCCGGCTGGGATCGAGTTAACTTTGTTACTGGGAAAACAAGCAGCCAATCACGAAGCGGGTATTTTGTACTCCGCGTTGGTCAACTGAGTAGCAGTTTCATTCAGTAATCCAACAAAGAGACATGTCAGTGAGCTCCTAGGAAAATGATGTGACACCCAAGGATCATATAAGGAAGTGACCCGACCTTTGGAAAACCAAACAACTACTTCTTTTTAAGAAAAGCTTTGTTGTGTGGGAGGAGCAGACAGTAATGAATGAGTCTGAGGAGCAGGCTGCCACTTGTAGCAATTCCTTTGGAAGCTCAGAAATCCAAGAAGAAAGAGTAAAACTGGAAGTGCTGGGCTGGCAGAACCCGCTGGGAGGTAGGCATAGATTAGTGTCTCTGGGAAAACACAGTGCATATGTGTGTACCCTGAAAAGCTTGCGGCAAAACAGAATTAAAAAAAAAAAGTTATTGTTGGAGCCAAATTTTTTGAAATACTTACAAATTTAAGTATTTGAAAGGAAGAGTGGCAGAGACAGATGAACAGATAGAGATCTTCATTCTCTCCCTCGTTCATTTCCCAGTCGGCCTCTGCAGCTAAGCTGGTCCATCCTGGTCTTCCTTATGAGCGGCAGGGGGCCGAGTACTTGGGTCATCTCCTACTGCTTTCCTAGGTGTAACAGCAGGAGCTAGAGAGGGACCTGAGCAACTGGGACTGCAATTAGCACACCAGCAACGGATGCTAGAACCACAAGTGCAGCTTAGCGTGCTATGCCACAATACCGGCCCCTAGTAACTTTCTGAATACCTCTCATAGGCACGGATTTTTTTTTTTTGCACCAAAATAAACTTATCTTTTGTTTTCATGACTCTCACAATATTTATTTTATTTAGAGATTGAAAGGGAGAGAGAGAGCATGTGCTCATAAGTACGGTTGCATTTCCCGCTGCCCAAGGGGGTCTGGGCTGCACAAGGCTGAAGCCAGGAGCTGAGAACTCAGCTCAGGCAGCTCACTTGGCGCCAGCACAATGGCTCAACTGGCTAAGCTTTCACCTCCAAGTGCAGTAACCTATATGGGCACTGGTTTATTTCCCAGCTGCTCCACTTCCCGTCCAACTCCCTGTTTGTGGCATGAGAAGGAGGCAGAGGATGGCCCCATACCTTGGGACCTGCACCCACATGGGAGACCTGGAAGAGGCTCCTGGTTCCTGGCTTCAGATTGGCTCAGCTCCAGCGATTGTGGCTATTTTAGGAGTGAACCAGCAGATGGAACTTCTGTAAATCTACCTTCTAATGAAAATAAATAATAATTCTTAAAAAATAAAAGATATCTTGGGCCCAGCACAATAGCCTAGTAGCTAAAGTCAGGATCCCATATGTGTGCAGGTTCATATCCCAACTGCTCCACTTCCATCCAGCTCTCTGTTTGTGGCATGGGATAGTGGTAGAGGACAGTTCAAGGACTTGGAACCCTGCAAGAAGCTCCTGGCTCCTGGCTTTGGATTGGCTCAGCTCCAGCCATTGTGTCACTTGGGGAGTGAACCAGCAGATCGAAGATCTTTCTCTCTGTCTCCCCTTCTCTCTGTAACTCTGACTTTCCAATAAAAATAAATCTTTTAAAAAAAAAAGGTATCTCTCTCGGGAGGCAGCAACCCACATCCTTCCTGTGTCCCAAGGTGCACCTTAGCAGGAAGATGGCTTCATGAGGAGGACCAGATTTTAAATGCAGGCATCTTGATATGGGATACAGGAATCGCAGCCAGCATATCCATCACTGGGCCAAGCGCCTGCCCCTTCGTAAAGTTTTGAAGTACCCTTATATCAAGTGTAGTGCTATTCACTAGCACCTACTGGGGGGCCTAAGAACATGTCCTCTGTGGAGGAGGTGAACATACTGGTTAGAATCTCTTTTTTTTTTTTAACAACAACAACAAAAGTGAATTCGTCAGCAGGACCTCATGCTTAGGCTCCTTATCTGACAAAAATCAACATACATATCCAAATTTCACGTCCTATTTTTGGCAGCAAAGACTTTGTGAAAAAGACTACATACATCCTGAATGCAAAATCAAACAGATTAAAGGCTCATGTATTGCCAAATATGGTAGATAAACTTTTGATAGCATCTATCCTATGATTTCTAAATTTATAACCTGCAGTGGATGCTTCCGAGGCAACAAGCCGTAAGGAAAGAAGCAATGCCAGGAGGTTGACACTTGGTTGGTTAAGAATATGCATCCTACATCAGCACAGGTCGATGCCTGGCTCCAACTCCTGACTCCTGCTAAGGCAGACCCTGAGGGACAACGGTGACAGATCACGAGGTTGGATTTCTGTTACCCGTTAGGAAACCTGGAGTAAGTTCCCAGCTCTAAGCGCTCACACTGACCCAGCTCTTACTGTTGAGAGGTATTGGAAAAGCGAACCAGTGGAGGGCAGTTCTTAGTTTATCTGTTTCTTCAGCCAATAAACAATAACTACGTAAACAAAATTTAAAAAAGAAAACAAGAAGGAACGTCAAAAAGTGAGCATGCGTTAGATCTACTGAAGACACTGAGTGAGGTACAGGGCACAAAGACCGCTCTACTGTCTTGAGCTACAGGACTGCTGGAGACCCGGATGTGGACAGCAGCAGTGCCTACCTGGATGCTCTTTCCGCGTGAACGTCTTGCTTTAGAAGTGGCCGCGCAGCTTGGTAATTTCCCACTGTGTGGATAACCCAGGTGCACCAGGTCGTGGCAGTGAGAATGACATATATATTTGCCCTCTGCAAGAGAAAGCACAGTTCTTGGTCAGACAGGCGAGTCTCTCAGAATCAGACAGCACAAGGAACTTGAAACTCCAAACCCACCCCCCCGCCCCGAAGAGCCAGCAACTGACAAACTGACATAGTCCTAACAAAAAGTGATCCTGTGTAGGACCCATCTGTTGACAATGAAGTGCCAAGCCATTTAAATGCCAATGACCTTGGCCTTCTCTGAAATCCAGCCATACCACTGCATCCAGGATATCATATTAGATATCCAGATTAGATGACCATGACTTTTTTCTTTTAGCAATTTTTAACAAAATTCACAAAATGTAAACTTCACTACCTCAAAGAGTATAATTCAAAGGCTTTAGTATATCCCTGGTGCTGTGTAAAAATTACTACTCTCTAATTACAGAATTGGCCTAATCATCTACAAGAAAAGCCCCAAATCTGTTAGCAGGCAATCCACATTCCCTTAGCAACCAACAGTCTGGAATTTCATATAAATGAAATCACACAAGATGTTGCCTTTTGGATCTGGCTTTTTTTTTTTTTTTAAGATTTATGGGAAAGGCAGATCAGCTTTATGGAGCGAAGCAGATACAAAGAGAAAGATCTTCCACCTGCTGGTTCACTCCCCAAAAGGCCAGAGCTGAGCTGATCTGAAGCCAAGAGCCAGCAGTTTCCTCTAGGTCTCCCACGCAGGTGCAGGGTCCCAAGGTTTTGGGCTGTCATCGGTTGCTTTCCCAGGCCACAAGCAGGGAGCTGGATGGAAGTGGAGAAGCTGAGACAGGAATGGGCACCTGTACAAGATGCTGGCATTTGCAAGGCAGAGCATTAGCCAATTGAGCTATTGCCCTACACAGAGCCAGTTTTGCAAAAAACAAACTCATGGCATGGTCAGCATCAACCTCCAGGGGGAAGAGTTGTTTTCATCATTAGCGGGAACATAAAATGAAACATTTCCATCCAGCAATGTGAATGTTGACTTTGGCCAGGAATATCATTGTTCCCTGAAACGTAAGTTCTTATTCCATGACTGTCATGCCATCAGTAAACTGGTTAACCACGGAGTATTCAACACCAGCTCCTGGGTGCTGCTTTCCTCCCCAAATGCCTACCAGACCAGGACTGGACCACACTGAAGCTGGCACCCAAGAACTCAGTCCAGGTCTTCCCCGCGGACAGCAAGAACCCAGTGACTTTGGCTATCAGCGCCACCTCCAGGTCTGCCTTGGCAGGAAAGCAGAATCAAGACTTGGAGCCGGGAAGCAAAAACAGGCACTTGGATACTGGACACTTGCAATCTAACCAGAGCCTTAACTGCCAGGCCAAATGTCTTCGCAAAAGGTAAACTTCATAGTTGGAGAACAAAAATCTCCTTCAAGTTTTTTATCTATTTGTTTTTCATTTTCTGAAAGAGAGAGCAGTGGAAAGAAATACAGAGCTCTTCCATCCACTGGTTCATTTCTCAGATGCCCACAATAGCCACAGCTGGGAGATGCTGGAGCCAGAAACCAGGATCTCCAGCTGGTGGCAGGGGCCCAAGCTGCCATCATCTGCTGCCTACCTTCCAGAGCTGCATATTGGCAGGAAGCTGGAGAGGAAGCAGAGGGGAGACTTGATGCCAGGCACTCTGATACAGGATATCCTGGGGAAGTGGCGGCTTAACACCCTGAACCACAACACCAACCTACCTCCCCGCCCCAATTTTTTTTCAATTAGATTCAAAAAAGATTGTTGCACATACAACTTGCGAATCACTTTGCCACTCTGAACTATGCACAGGTTGATGGCACTATGCACTATACTAGCCTGATGGTGGGTCATTTATCAACCCATTTAGCAAGAGGAAGGAAATCCCCTTACTTAATATTTCATTTCACATAAAGCTTCATTTAAACTTGTTGATAGTAAAGAGCTGGGTTGGCACTGTGGAGCAATAAACTAAGTCTCCATCTGTACGGGATGCTGATATCCCATACAAGCACAGGTTCATGTCCTAGCTGCTCCACTTTTCACCTAGCCCCCTAATGTGCCTGAAAAAAGCAGATGGCCCAAGAGCTTGGGCTCCTGCACCCACATGGGAGACCCAAATGGTACTCTGGGTTCCTGGCTTCATCTTGGCTCGGTCCCAGCCATTGCAGTCATTTGGGGAATGAATTGGTTGATAGAAAAATCTCTTCTGTCATTCTGCTTTTCAAATAAAATTTTTAAAAAGGATTTAAAAATATTTAGAAGATTTTAAAGGCAGAATGACAGGGAAAGAGAGAGCAAAATGTTTCACCCTCTTGTTCATTCCCCAAATGGCTGCAAAGACCATGGCTGGGCCAGGCTGAAGCCAGGAGCCTGGAGTTCTATCCAGGTCTTCCACATAGATGCAGGGACCCAAGGATTTGTGCCATCTTCCACTGTTCTCCCAGGCACATTTGCAGGGAGCTGGATCGAAAGTGGAGCAGACAAGATTCCAACTGACACCCATACGGGATGCCAACAGAACAGGCTTAATTTCTTGATTTGCTACAGCACAGCACTGACCCCATACATCTTGTTGTTTATGAAAAAAAAAACAAACACACTTTACAAAGCCACCAGAACCCACAGGTTCCCCTGCCCCACCTCACTCCCATTTCCCCTCCAGGACTGACAGTCAGAGGCATGTTTCCATTGTTTCTTGAGCAAGTCTTGGGAGCTGGGGACTGAAGACTGGGAGTTCACAGGTCCTTTTAGGAAGAATCTGCACTGCAGAACACATGTCCTTGTTATTTATAACTGGTGAAAATAACGCTGGAGTGAATGCTACATCTGTTACGGAATATTCAACCTTCAGAGCGATCCCGTAATAGAAAGAGGCTATAGAGGTCTCCTGGCACCATCCTTTGTTTTAACTCATGCAAAATCTGAAAGCACATTTGCTTACAAGAAATATAGCTCCCATGTGAAAGAACTTACAAGCAAAACAACTCAGATGACGAGAAACCCAAATAGCAGGCCTGGCCTGCATCCCAAGCCCCGAAAGCCAGCTGGGTCTTTCACGAACATCAACGGCTCAGACAACTGAACCAACGTGGAGACAAACTTTGGTTCCTGCGAGCCCAGGGGTTTCCCCTCCGACTGTCCGAGGCAATGATCACCTACCCGGTAGGTGGGTTTTCTTCACCTGGAAGTTGATTTTGCCTGAGAGCTTATACATTGCTGTTCCCATCTCCGAGCCGGGACCTCCTTGCTGCTCAGAGAGACAGCTGATGGCGACAGGAGGAGCAGGCCAGCCCCACTGACCTGTGTGACTCAGAGCCCCTCCCCGGGCAGCAGGCTCCCCTTCCACTCCCAGGCTGTGTATTCTTTCAACTGGCCATCAGCAACTCTGTTTGCGGAGCTGGCAGCCGCACATGGCACGGTGCGTTAAGCCACGCTGCCGGGGTCAAGGGGGCATGTGCGGGGCCGCGGGGTTGATTTGGAGGTGCTGGGGCTGCAGTAGTGAAGGCCTCTGGACATACCCATCATAGGAAAGCGGTGTGATCTTGGCAAGATTCAATTTCCCTGGGCTCCATTTCTTTGCTAAGGAAAAGAATAGTTCCCATCTCCCTGCATTCTGATCCAGGTGAAAAGTGCTCTGAATGAATGGCGTAAGAGTGCTTGGTGGGCCTGAGCCCATGGGACACATCGGAGCATTTACAAAACAAGTTCTTTTTGGTCAGCTAAAATGCTTGCTAAACATATAAGACATGCACATCTTTAAGTGGTACGTTGCGATATCTCAACACACAGAGGTGGGCATTTGGTGAGGTGGTGAAGTGGCTGCCCGGGCATCTCACACTGCAGTGCCTGCTGGAGTTGGTCTCAGTGGCATCCTGCCACCTTTCTGGAACTCCAGCTCCCAGATGTAGCCTGGACTCCCCCTCGCTGTGGCAGATGGGAAAGCTTCAGTCTTCTTTTTCTGTCACTCTGCCTTATAAATAAACATAAATAAACTTCAACAGTCCATTTCAGCACACGCATGCAGCAGAAGCTGCTCAGTTCTGGCAGGCAGTTTTTCGTTGTCTGCTCTTGGCTCCTGGATCCCACCAGCTCTGCTCTTGCAGTTCTGTATAGGACTGGTAATATACTTTCTTGAGCTCTACTGTTGCCCCAACCTCCAGCACCCTGGAAAATGCCAGAGCTTGTTATTGTGGCTGTGTTTGTATCTGACTGTGTTTGGGTGCCTGTGGGCGCATCAGGCCTCTTCCCTTCACCCACTCTCCCCAGCCTCCAGCAATCATGAACTAGAGAGCATTATGTTACTTTAAGTAAAACCTGGGTGTTTCTTGTTGAGGAAATTTACATTCAGGAGCAGGGCTGTGGCTTGTACGAGTTCCTAATGATTTAAGATTTCTGGGAAACCCCATTTGATTTGTTTGATCAGGATTCCCAGTATTGGGGCACAGGAAACCACAGTCATGATCTTCAAGAACAAAGGAAGGGACTGGTGTTGGTGGTGCAGTATGTTAAGCCTCCACCTGGCATACTGGCATCTCATATCTAAATAAGGATTCAAATCCTGGCAAGCTACCTCCCTCCCAATGAACTTGGGAAAGCAAAAGAAGGGAGTGCAAGTGCTTGGGTACCCCCACCCCACTCGCATAGCAGGACCTGGATGGCGTTCCAGGTTCTTGCCTTCATCTTGGCCCAGACCATCTGGTTGCAGCCAATAGGGGAGTAGGCCAGGGGATACAAGATCTGTCTTTCCCTCCCTTCTTCTCTGATGTTCTACCTTTCAAATGAAGACAATTTTTTGAAATAAGGAAGGGAAGAAGCAGTGCTGCTCATTGGCACGCCCCCTCGAGGTCCCTCCCCATGGACTGTTCTCAGCTTATCCTTAGGATGCATGGTCTCTCCAGGGGAGCTGCCCAGCTGGCCCTTGGCTCTTGCATGGCCTCTTTCCCAGCATTCTCTCTCCCAGTGTTTGTGGCTCCAGGGATGAGAAACCTCACAAGGGCTTCTCCCTCCCGGATCTGCCGGTGTGTTGACTTGGAAGCAGCCCTCAATCCGGCATCCCGGCATGGAGTCCGAGTCCAAGGCTGATGCCTGGGACTTCATCAAGGCCGGACCCCATGGGATGGGGTGAGGAACGCTGATTTGCACAAAAATAGCATTGCTTGCTTCTCAGCTGGCTGTGTCATTTAGCAGCCCTGTGACCCAGCTTCTCAGTTTTCACAACTATAAAACAAATTGGGCCTTTTTCAGGACCTCCCAGAGCCCTGTGAATTCTCACATTTCCCTTGAGATTCTCAAATTGCTGTCTGGAGAGCAAAGAGACGTAGGGGTGCTGTGAAATGCAAACAAAGCAACAGGCCAAAGATGGCTCATCTTTCTGGAGCATAAGCAGAAAATATTAAGGACTGTTGATGCTCACCTAATGCGAAACGCAGAGTGAGAATAGGAAGCAGACAGATTTTCCATCAACCAGTTTGTTTTCCAAATGCCCACAATATCCAGGGCAGGGCCAGTGCAAAGCCAGGAGCCTGGAATTCCATCTGGACCTCCCCTGAGGGTGGCAGAGGCACTAATGAGACCCCCATCTGCTGCCTCCCAGGATGAAGCACAAGAAAGCTGGATTGGAAACAGGAGAGACAGGACTCAAACCAGCTTTACAAGAAGGGATACGGAGTCTAGATCAACGTGGCTGCTTTAGCCTTCTGTGCCACAATGCCTGCCCCAAACATTATTATTTTTTTAAAGATTTATTTATTTTTATTACAAAATCAGATATACAGAGAGGAGGAGAGACACAGAGGAAGATCTTCTGTCCCATGATTCACTCTCCAAGTGACCGCAATGGCTGGAGTTCAGCTGATCTGAAGCCAGGAGCCAGGGACTTCCTCTAGATATCCCACACTGGTGCAGGGTCCCAAGGCTTTGGGCTGTCCTCGACTGCTTTCCCAGGCCACAAGCAGGGAGCTGGATGGGAAGTGGGCTGCCCAGATTAGAACTGGCGCCCATATGGGATTCTGGTGCATTCAAGGTGAGGACTTTAGCCACTAGGCCACTGTACTGGGCCCCCAAACATTATTTTTTATACTAAAAGAAAACTAGGAATATCGTGGAATATAATTCAAAATCTCCAAGTTTTGTTTGTTTGTTTAAGAAAAACTGAGGGTTTGAAAAAAATGTTCATTAAAAAGTAATAAGGGGCTGGTTATAATAATGGCTGAACTGGCTAATCCTCCACCTTGCAAGTGCCAAAAACCCGTACAGGTGCTGGTTGTTTTGACTGCTCCACTTCTCATCCAACTCCCTGCATATGGCCTGGGAAAGCAGCAGAGGATGGTCCAAGGTTTTGGGATCCTGCACCCATGTGAGAGACCTGGGAGAAACTTCTGGCTTCCGATCAGTTCAGCTCTGGCCATCTGCTATTATTTGGGGAGTGAACCAACAGATGGAAGATCTTTGTCTCTCCCTCTCTCTGTAAATCCGATAAATCTGCAAAATAAATAACATATACAAAAGATTACAGCTACTGGTAGCACTGAGATCAATAAGTCTCAATTAAGAAAGAGTAACATAAAAGATTACAGCTACTGGTAGCACTGAGATCAATAAGTCTCAATTAAGAAAGAGTAACATTATATTTCTATATTAGTATTTCAGAGGATGCAAATAGATCTGTAGACCAGGGATTACTTGGTGGGGGCAGGGAAGCAGAGCCCTGAAGAAGGATTGAGAAGGGCTCTGCAGGGGTTTGGGCGGGGACATGGGGCTTCCCTACCTTGCCGGTGATGACTCCCCGCCTTGGGGAACCTGCGACTCCCAAGATGGGAGCCACTTGGCAGAGACATTTGCAGTATCAGGAAGCAGCAGTCACAGTTACTAGAGGCAGAAGCACGGCACAGCAGTTCAGACGCCCATGTCCAAATGCAGGGGTTCAAGTCCTGACTCCACTTCTGTTCCAGCCTCCTGCTTGTGTGCCTCAAGGGAAGCGACAGGAGATGGCACACCTGCTCGTGCTCCCATCACACCTATGGGAGACCTGGCTGGAGTTCTGGGCTCCTGGCTATGACCTGGCCCGGACTTGGCAGCTGTGGGCATTTGGGAAGTAAAGCAGCAGATGGAAGATTTCTTTCCATTTCTTTCTCTCTTTTGATTTCTCCATCACTCTGCCTTTCGAATCAATATTAATTAATTAATTCAATCCACAAGGCATGATACCAGAGGAAAGCTGTGTTACTAAGCTGGATTGCCACAGATAGGAAGATAAGAAGATCCTTTTCAGATCCATCTCTTCTCTTCTTGTAGTAATGACTCAGGAGAACAGCACGTTGCTTCAGTTTCCCTGTACTTCTCAATATGTAGTTTCTGAGCCATCTTGCTTATGTTATTGGTGAGACTATTTTGCTAACAAGCAATAAGAAACTGATCTGAAGCTGGCTAAAGCCACAAAGGGACTTGATCAGCTCAGCTGCTGCTAAGTGCTGGGACATACTACATTCAGGTATAGCTGGATCCAGGATCTCAAAGCTCATTGGCTCTTGATGTATCCATTTCTTTGCCCCCCCCCTTTTTTTTTCTTGGAGTTGGCTCTGTCTTCAGGAAAGTCTTCTGTTGTGGGAGCAAGATGGTTTTCAGCAGCTACCGATCTGTATCTAGTGGATGGAGTGCTGTTTTTTTCCCCCTTGAATTGTATAGAAAGAAATAGGCATGGCTCTGATTTGAATGTGCTTATATCAGAGTAGGTTTAGGTGTCAGAAGAAGCTGATGGGCTCACTTGGTCTTGTGTCCACCCACAGATCAGCTGTCAGCAGGAAGCCAGTTCCTCTCTGAGGGCAGTCAGCTGCTTCCTGGGCCTTTAGCACTAACACCTGCAGAGAATGAACAAGGAGCTGGATGCGGTGCTCCATTTTATCTTCTGGAAATCTGATTTTGGGAAGTAATAGCATTTTGTACTAATTATGCAGAGACTCACGAAATCATGTGATCAGAAGGGACTGTTAAAGTTTAACCACTCCCAGCTGTACATTTTCTATTCTCTAATCATCTTAAACTGATGTTTCAAAAGTGAAATATATTTCCCTATGTATGATCATAGGTGTGCACTCTTGGAGGCGTGGTGATCAGTGCCTGATGGCTTGAGCAGTTAGGTCCTTGGCCATCCTTGTGAGAGACCAGCGTTAACTCCTAGGCTCCTGGCTCTAGCCTAGCCCAACCCAAGCTGTTGAGGGGTTTTGAGGGCATGAACCAGTGGATGGCAGATCTCGCTCTGTCTTCTCTGCTTTCTCAAGTAAACGGAAGAAATAAGTTCACAAACATTTCATCAAGTTCAGGCACATGTGAAAGTGTGTGCTCCTTGCCATTCTAACCCTAGTCAGACCCCATTGCCTACCACAGGGGGTCACAGCTGAGGCAGGGGCAGGGCTCCAGGGCAGCCCCACCTGCCCTGGGAGTTCTCCAGCACCCACTGCTGGGGTTGAGCTGAGGTGAACCTGTGCTTTCAACCCTCGTTCCAACCCAGGAGCTCTCCTTTATAACCCAATTTCCTAGAGAAGGCTTGTCTCCATTTGCTCACATCAGGCTAACAAAGGATGCCCCCTTTTCAGTACATTTCAATCTGCCTTTTAAAGAACACCCAGCAGGTTGCTGTGGAATAAAGAACACTGGCCTGGTTAGAAGACATAAATATCTCCATTTTCCAACACTTTTCCAACAGCTTCCTCTGTGACCATGGAAACCTTACTTGACTGCTTTGAGGTTCAGCTGTCTGAACTGAACTTGAATTAGTCCAGTGTTTCCTGAGTTTACCCTAGCAGTGCCTAAATGTAAGTACGTCACTTTTTAAAATATGAGAGTATGCCAAATTACTTTTCAGGCATCACTTAGTATGACACTAAATAAAATGGTGCATTACAGTCTGGCGATGTGACATAGTGTGTTAAGCTGCAGGCTGTAAGGTCAACATCTCTTCTGAACATTGGGTCAAGACCTGGTCACTTCACTTCCAATCCAGGTGTCTGATAAAAGCCTGGGAAAGTGGCAGATGCACTGGGCCCCAGCACCCATGTGGGAGACCTGGATGAGACTCCTGGCTCCTGGCTTTGGCCTGGGGTGTTGGGTTGTCAACCAGCAGTATGATGATCTCTCTGTATCTTCATTTCTTCTGTAACCCTTTCAAATAAATGATTTTTTTTAAAAGCAAGGTATAGTAGAGAATTACTTGAGTATAATAAAAATTCTGAAAATATTCCTTGCATGGCATTTAGGAAACATTGGAATGGGGAGGAAGTGAGAGATGTATTTCCTAAGCCAGGAGCTTCCCCTGAGTTTCCCACATGGTGCAAGGGCCCAAGTACCTAAGCCATTTTCCACCACTTTCCCAGGCCATAAGCAGGGAGCTGGATCAGAAGTAGAGCAGCAACGATACCAACTGGCACCCATACAGGATGCTGGCACCACAGGTAGAGGGCTAGCATACCACGCCACTGCACCAATCCCAGCTACTTTCTTTTGGTGAGGCAGCAGAATATGACCCCTGCTCTGACATGTTCTTAATCCTTTTACCCTGCAGACAATCAGGGCGGAGCTGGAGGACTCCTGGTGACCCAGTGAGAGGAGTCTGTGATGCGGCAGGTCTCAGAGCAAAACAGCATGAGCGGCACCTGGGGAGGCTGTGGAAATGCAGCCCAGCCTGCCCAAGCCCTGACCCTTAGACTAGAAAACAGAGGGGCTGCCACGTTTGACCTTGCCACCAGATAGTCCCAGAGCAGACAGTGAGAGAAGAGAGGCCAGTCCTGGAGCGATTGTTAGGGCCACAAGTTCTGACTGGGAGATGTGCTCGCGGCAGGTGTTTATTCTGCGCCTGTCTTTCTGGTCATTCACTTTTGAGGCTTTGTGCTGCCTGTGGGCCGGAAGTAGCCGTGGACAGTAGCCTCGTTCAACCTGCCCTTTTACATAATTCACCACGGCAGGAAGGACTCACCTGGCCTCTATTTTTAGGTCTGTTCTCCCAGCAGATCTCCACACTTCTGAGCCCTGCAGCAGGAACACGGGAAGCTACCTAGTAGAAAGCAGGGTGAAGCCAGCTTTGAAAAACTGTGTAGAGGCTAATCTGGGTGGGCAAAAATTTCATCCACACTCATCCTAACCACCTGCCGGCCCCCCACTTCCCCTTCTATAGTGAAGGCTCATTCTGATGTTAAATAGACCAAAGACACGGGGCAGGGAAAGGCTATGGGGAGCAGGAGGCTGTGTCTGCTGCTCATGTAGGGCAGAGAGCAGGGGGGTTGCCAGGCTTGGCTTGGCATGAAAAATAGGAGTGGGTACAGGGACAAAAAACATGAAGAAGTGAGGGGGGGTCAGTGTTGTGGCATAGCAAGTTAAGCTGCTGCCGCCACATGAGTGTTGGTTTGAGTCTTGTTTGCTCTACTTTAGGTCCTTTTCCCAGCCAGTAAATGTGTCTGGGAAAGCAGAGGAGGATGGCTCAGGTGCTTGGGTACCTGTGCCCATGTGACAGACTAGAAGAAACACCTGGCTCCTGGTTTTAGTCTCATCCAACTTCATTTGGGAAGTGAACCAGTGGGTGGAAGATATTCTCTCTAGTCTCATTCTCTGTGTATGTCTCTCTCTCTCTTTTTCCTTCTCTCCCTCCTTTCCTCCATTTCTGTAACTCTGCCTTTTGAATTAATAAAATACATCTGTATAAGAAAGAAAATTTATGAGGATGTTTTCAGAACTTCTGAAAACAAAAAAAAAAAGAAGAAACAAAATGAACTTGTGGTTCTAGTACCCTTAAATGCACAGACCTGATAATAAATAGAAAATATACACAGACATCTGCAAGTTGGCGTAACAAGTGCTGACACACTGAAAGAGATGCATAGATACGTTCCTACAAGTGTAGAGCAAGATGGGCGAGCGAATGGGTGAAAAGGTTTGAAAACTTCTATGACCAGGAACGGGGTGAAGAGGAGGAGGCTGGAGGATGCACACAGCCACTGTGGCCACCGTTCCTGGTCTCCCACTCAACTCTTTTCATTCATTTAAGCTGCTCCTGGATCCCTACAGCCAGATGCATTTGCAACCCCTGATTTAGAGGGCGATGTAGATACTGAGGCAATTATCGCCAAAGATGTGATGCTGAAATTATGTGCCACCAGCTTCCCCTAGCCCCTCTGCACTGGTCACCCTGATGAGCTCAGAATCTGGGATGTGTGGGGCAGGAGATCAGAGTGAGGAGGTGAGGAGTGCCTTGCTGAAAACCTGGGTCACTGTTGTACTTCCCCGCTACCCGCTCCTCCAGCCGTTCCCAAGTTCACTATCTGCTGTTAGTCTAAAAGTGCCTTTGAACATGTTTGCAAATTCAGGTGCTGGTCTTCACAGTGGGCTCTTGCACAAGGCTGGCACACCCCTGGGACATGGAGGGAGCCTAGTGGGTCATCAGGGGATCTATTCAAGCAGAGGAGCAGAAAAGGAATTTCAGAGAAAAGATAGGCATGCCAGAGGAGGGAGACAGAGGGACTAGAGGTCTGGTGAATCTTAGAAGCAACAGCCTATTTTCTGGAATGCCTGAGGGCTGCAGCAGCCCACCGCGTGCTAGACAGATGATCAGGATTAGTCCTACATATGTTTTGCTGCATCTTAAATCCATTCTGGGTCAGAAAAACCTCTGGGCTCCCAGTCTCCTCGGCTGAAGCCACGTGGGTGGGCGGCTGTGTGTGGAAGTCATAGCCAAGAGCGTAACTTTGGGGGACAATGGAGCGGGGGGGCATCCAGTCAACCCCCATCTTGGGTTGGCACTCCTGATACACAGCTTTTATATACATGGGCACGACAGAGTTCTTAAGCCTCTTGGTAACCAAATCAAGGAAGACAGATCATCCAAAGCATATGAGAGCTGCCAGTTCTCAAATGACTGCAGAGGTGGCGATGCACGCACACACGGATGCTCATGTGCATGTGCTGGGGCAGGTGGGGCAGGGGAGAGGGTCGGATCAAGGATGGATCACATTCATCACGTATTTCAGTATCAGCACTAAGCATCCCTACAGGAGCCCACCACCATGATAGTGCCTTGTGAAGAAAGGACATTCAAGATTACTCCCTGCTGACCTCCTGTATGTCCCCCAGTAAGAGCGAAAGCCACAGATTTGACATCTGGAGAACAGAAGTCTTGGTGCAATTTCTGTGGGGTTTCCTTTTTTTTTTTATGACCTCAGAAAGAAACAGAGAGAGAGGAAAAAATGAATACAGAGAGAATGAAAGAAGAAAAGAAAGAGAGAAAGAGATAGGGAAGGAAAGGAGGGAGAGAGAGAAAGAGTGAGGAAGAGAGGACAGAAAAAGCAAAGAATGGAGGAAATACTAGTTTTGAGCAAGGAACTGCTTCATCCTGTAACACAGACTTGTTGATGTTTTCTGCTTTGACCAATCCGTCTAGAAGACCATGTCACAGAAGTAGTCTGTTTCCAAAGGCTTTAATTGTAAAAATATGGCACTAAACTGTGGAGGTTCACAAGCGGCACTTGGCTCAACGCAGCCAGCAGGTCTGTGCGCAGGGCAAGTGGCTGGAGGCAGGCCCCCACGAAGATTTGGAAAATGCTCCAACTCAGCAGAGCTGAAACAAACATTGATTTCCTGTGCTTATGCAGCTTTTAGCTGTGTGACTTGGGCAAGTTATTCAGCCTCTTGCATCTCTGACACCCCTTCTTTAATAAAGTGGGGTGGGAGAAAGCAACTCTCGCAATGTTTCCGTGTAGACTGCAGACACAGCAGCCATCCGGTAAATGCTGATGGTGGCCATGCTGGAGCCTGGACTCACAGGAGGTTCAAGCAGAGTAACTAGCAAAGCTCAACTACCACGGACTCTCCTGTCTTCCTCTCTGCTCACAGAAGATGGCACACAGGTCATTTTCAGGATCAGACTGTCAGGTTAGGGCTTTCAAAATGAAAAGATTTCTGACTTCAGTTTCAGTGTGGGCAGATCTGCCCACTCTCAGTTAAAGTCACGCAGTACATGTCCCCAACACCAACGACATCCTCAGGAGTGATGAGAAAACAGATGCTATGGCTGACAGGCTCCCGATCTGTGCCTCATGGGAGGGATCCTGGGCCTCCTCCTGCGGCTGCCACCCAAGACACAGGAACAGTTTCTCTACCAAAGATCATTTTTAGGGGACAGACGTCGCTGTAGTGTTTAAGATGCCGCTTGGGATGCCTGCGCCCTACATCAAGGCTCCTGGGTTACAGTGCTGTGTTGCTAATTCTGGCACCCTGCTAATGGGTATCCTGGAAAGCAGCAAGCGAGCAGGTGGGTCCCTGCCACCTGTTTGGAAAACTAGGGATGCATTTCCAGGTCTTGGCCTTGCTGTTGCAGGCATTTGGGGAGTGAAAAGTGTACCGGTAAACTCTGTCTGTTTGTGGAATACATAAGTAGACAAACAAATGAAATGGTTCCTCAGCCTTTGATTACTACCTGTTTGTTTTAGTGCTACACCTAATTTAGGGTGCAATTGACTACCACCAGAGCAAAGGGATCATGGAGGCAGCATGGCATGGGGAGGGCTGTGGGAGGCAGTGGGCCTAGCTCTTGGGGTAGACAGGGAGGAAGTCTCTGCCCTTTTTCAGGCTGTGACCAGGGCACTCGTGCAGCTTGCGAGTTTCCAAAGATCACTTGCAAACAACTCCTGAGCTCACTCCCCTCTGCCAGCAGGCTATGCTGTGCCTCTTGGGACTGGCACAGCTACCTGACCTCACTTCCTCTTGTTCTGGAGGATGGTCCCTCCAGCTCCTTGGTGCTCATACACATCACAGGTCCATCTGTCTGTTCTAAGACTTGCAGGTGGACTCCCCAGGGCTGTGGCAGCACCTTGGGTTGGGGTGGATCCTTTTGAGTTTTTTGGGCTTTTTTTTTTTTCTCTTTCAATGTCCTTTTTTTTTTTTTTTTTTTGCCAATTATGACCTCAATATTATTTTAGTTAGCACAAAAAATAACAGAAATGCAGAGAACTGAAACACCAAATTCACATGTTTTAAAGATGTATTCATTTGAAAGGCAGAATAACAGAGGGGAGAGAGAAAGAGAATGAGAGAGAGAGACTCTTCATCCATTAGTTCACTCCTCAAATGGCCACAACTGGTGGCGCTGGGACGAGCTGTAGCCAGGTGGGTGCCGGGGGAACAAGAACCTGAGCCATCCTTCATGGTTTCCCAGAGAGCTGAGTTGGAAGCTGAGTCAGGACTTGCACCGGTGCTCTGATCAAGAATGTGGGCATCATAAGCAGCAGCTTGACCTGCTGAGTCACAGTGCCTGCTCCCAAGCCGTATGTAACACATATTTCCTGGCTCCCTCTCTAGAAACCCACAATACCTGTCTTATTATATGTTCTTGGCTTCTAAGGATCAAGAACTAGCAGCTCTCCTGAATGTCCCCTTGTCATGAGATGCAGAGGCGAAACCTTGATACTCGTTATGTACCAGATTCTGGTCCAAATATGTGATTTCTACAAACTCAATCTTCACAGTCTTTCAGAGCAGATCATGGTACTATGCCAGGTTTGGCGGGCATTTGGCATGGTGGCTGAGCCACGTACCCCATATGGGAGTGCCGGGGTTCATGCCGTGGCTCCTCTTGGGATTCCAACTTGCGCACCCCTTGCGAGGCAGCAGGTGATAGAGCCCACCAGCTCGATGGGGAAGCCAGCTGGGGTTCTGGGCTTGGAGTGTATCCTGGCCAAAGCTCTGCCATTATGGACAGTTGAGGAATGAACCAGGAGATGGAAGATATCTCTCAGGCTGTCTCTCTGTTTCTTCCAAATAAAATGAAAATAATTAAAAATTAAACAAGAAGACAGGATACATGTCTTTATTGTTCCCATGTCCCATGGGGTCACACCCCCCTTTGAATATGTCCCTGGTGTCCAGAGTGTACACTGCTGCATTAGACAGATAATAAAGGAGGTATATGTGCTGAGGACAAAAGTCCTTGCCTTACATGTGCCAGGATCCCATATGGGAGTTGCTTCATGTCTCAGTGGCCCTGCTTCCCATCTATCTCCCTGAATGTGGCCTGGGAAAGCAGTTGAGGACAGCCCAAAGCCTTGGGACCCTGTGCCAGTGTGGGAGACCCACAAAAAGCTCCTGGCTTTGAATCAGCTCAGTAATGGCTGTTGTGGCACTTGGGGAGTGAACCATCGGACAGAAGGTCTTCCTCTCTGTCTCTCCTCCTTTCTGTATATCTGACTTTCCAATAAAAATAAATAAACCTTGAAAAAGAAAAGTGGAGTAAGAAAGACTAGAACCAGAGCCGCAGTATGGAATGCAGGCAACCCAAGTAGAGGTTTAACCTACTATATCCCTTCTTGGTCTGGAGCACCTAGATGGAGTGCTGTTTCTCCCTTTGTATTTGGCATTTTTTGCAGATGACTGGAAGGTGGTGTTCTGGCCTAAAGGCCAGAAAAAGTTTCTCTGAACTTTGTATTTCATGTCCATCTAACTTAATAGTTTCTTAGGACACAGGAAGGGGTGGGGTGCACCTCTGCGACTGGCTCCTTTTCACACAGTCCTGCTTTGTACCTCTCCAAGCTTTGCTTCATTTACATTTCCCCTGAGCTCCACACTTTCCAGCGATCCTCCAACAACTCTAGGATTAAACACACACTCCTCTACCCAGGTTCCTCTCATCTTCCTTGCTGGGTGATTACAGGGGCTTAAGCTGACTGTGGACTAAACCAATAAGTAGGTTTTTGCGGTCTTACCCAAACCCTTGCTGCTCTCACTTTGCCACTGTACCAATGCGCACAGCTGAGACCCTTAGTCTCCAGGGCCAATGCTTTCATGCTGTGTTTGAGCTCTCATTCCACCTCTCTCCTATCAGTGCTAACTCACCACTTAGCTCCTGAGATTGGCAGCTCTAATCAGACCCTGCTACCTTCTAACACAGGAATACAATGCGTAAATATACCAATTTATAAATGCTTAACCTTCTGCTCAGTGACAGAAAAATGTTAACAACGTCATCAAAGACATACATGTTACACGGTGAAATGAAAAGTGTCCATGTGAAAACTGCCTTGTGGAGAGGGTCCGGGGGGCCTGGGCTATGTGGGAGCTGGGGGTTGCCGATTCCACCCATGCCCCTCTCCCCCGACCCTTGCACATTCCAGGCAGGTAGGACAGGACAGAAAACACAGCTCAGGTGCTTGGCTCCCTGCCACCCGTGTGGGAGACTACACTGCATCCTAGGTTTCTGGCTTCAGAAAGGCTCAGCTCCAGCTGTGCCAAGCAAGCATTTGGGGGTGAAGCAGGGAGAGAGATCTGCATCTCTTTCTCTCCCTGGCAGCCTTCCAAATGGCAAAATGACTTACAAAGAACAGAGTACTACAACTTTAACAATTATGTAAAAAAGGTCTTTCTAGGAATTAATTTTTCACAACCTTTGCATGTCGAGAGTAGAGGATGGCAGATGGCACCGTGGGTAGCAAGCTAATCCTCCTGTGGCACAGGCATCCCATTTAGGAGCCAGTTCATGTCCCAGCTGCTCCACCTCCCATCCAGCCCTCTGCTTATAGCCTGGGAAAGCAGTAGAGGATGGCTCAAGTCCTTAGGGGCACTGTATCCATGTGGGAAACCGAGAAGAAGCTCCTGCCTCCTGGCTTTGGGTTGGCTCAGCTCTGGCTGTTGCAGCCATTTGGTGACTGAAGTAGCAAATGGAAATTCTCTCTCCCTAACGCTTTCTTTTCTTAAGATTTATTTCCTTTATTGTAAAGTCAGATATATGGAGAGGAGGAGAGACAGAGAGGAAGATCTTGCCTCCAATGATTCACTCCCCAAGTGAGCGCAATGGTTGGTGCTGTGCCGATCCAAAGCCAGGAGCTCTTCAGGTCTCCCAAACGGGTACAGAGTCCCAAGGCTTTGGGTCATCCTCGACTGTTTTCCCAGGCCACAAGCAGGGAGCTGAATGGGAAGTGGAGCTGCTGGGATTAGAACCGGCGCCCATATGGGATCCTGGCACGTTCAAGGCGAGGACTTTAGCCACTACACTATTGTGCCGGGCCCAACTTTCTTTTTTTTAAAAAGATTTAAGTTTTAGTGGAAAGGGGGACTTTCAGAGAGGAAAGACAAAGAGAAAGATCCTCTGTTCACTGGTTCACTCCTCAGCCGCATGCACATGCAGGATTCCGGCTCCTGGCTTCAGATTGGCTCAGCTATGGCCGTTGCGGCCACCTGGGGAGTGAATCCAAATGCCCAAAAATGTATAAACTTGGGCTATAAAAATGTCCATGACTTTTCCTACCTTGTTATCTACTCAACCCCCCTAACCTCCCACACCTCCCCGTGCCATGGGATGACGAAGTTGAACCACACGTTTTTAAAAGCTGTAAAAGCCTTGCGTTCTCCCTGTCTCTGCCAGCAGGCTGCAGTTTAAGTAAGACAATTAAAGTGTTTAACAGGAACAATGTGGCCGAGCTAACTCACCTCAGGCTACCCGGCACCTTGCACCTTGGATTTCCCATTCTGTGAGGTTACTGACCTGGAGAGACCCGGAAGAGCTGCCTACTCCTTGGAGGGTCTGGCTGACGTCACTTCCTCCTGCCGTAGTGGGCACTGGGAGTTCAAACACCCGTCCACGCGCCCTGGACGAGCAGCGCAGAACACCCATTCGTGACACTGTAGTGCATTTGGTTTCTGTCAGCATGCTGGGAATCAGCTGGTAGCCCTAATCCCCTTCCTCCTTCCTTGTCACAGCTACCGCTTGTCCTGGAGACGCTGACTCCCAACCAGAAACTGCATGGATAATGTTCTTCCCAAAGAAACTCTGTGAAGCTTTCCGAGGAGAAACTCATGCCCTAATGTAACTTGATAATTTTCGAGCACAAACCTACGTTCTTCCTTCAAAAAGACACATTTGTCTTCAGAAAATTCAGGAGAATTGCCACAGGCGATCATCAGACTGCATGGTGACTGACATCTCCTAATGTCACAGCCCTGATCCGGCTCAGTTTGTGCGTTTTTCCACTGGAAAGAGATTCTCCACCACTTTGGTAGGAATTTATCCTGGATAAACAGTGTGGCTTACTCTTTGGAGTTAAATTATTTCTGCTCCCCTCAAACCCCTAATCCACTCTCACCCATGCAGGGATCTTGTTTTTGTCATAAAATGTTATTTTTATTTGAAGGCTAATTTTTAAAATTTATTTTTATTGCAAAGTCAGATATTCAGAGAGGAGGAGAGACAGAGAGGAAGATCTTCCATCCAATGATTCACTCCCACTGACCATAATGACCGGAGCTGAGCCAATCCAAAGCCAGGAGCCTCTTCAGGTCTCCTAAACAGGTGCAAGGTTCCAAGTCTTTGAGCCATCCTCAACTGTTTTCCCAGACCTCAAGCAGAGAGCTGGATGAGAAGTGGGGCTGTTGGGATTAGAACCAGTACCCATATGGGATCCCAGTACTTTCAAGGCGAGGACTTTAGCCACTAGGCCACTGCGCTGAGCCCTGTTTATTTTTATTTGATAAGCCAGTTACAGAAAAAGAAAAAATCTTGCATCCCTTGAATCACTCCCCAAGTGGCCACAACAGCCGAGCTGGGTCAGTTCAAAGCCAGGAGCTAGGATCTGGGTCTCTTTCACATGGGGGCAGGGGTCCAAGCACTAGGGCCATCCTCCTTTGCCTTCCAAGGTCACAAGCAGAAAACTAGATCAAAACTGGAGTTGCTGGGACTCAAAGCAGCACCCATATGGGATGCAGGAAGAGATTAGCATGCTATGTGATAATGCCAGTCCCTACTTTATTTTCTAGTCTATTATGCCAATCCCTACTTTTTTTTTCAAGTCTATATCCCGAAAAGGAGAGCTCTTCCGTCTGTTAGCTTACTCCTCAAATGGTTTCAGTGGCTGGGTCTGGGTCTGGCTGAAGCCAGAAGCCTGGAACTCCATTTGGGTCTCCTACATGGGAGGCAGGGGTACAGGTAATTAAGATGATTGCTGCTGCCTTCCAAGTGAAGCAGCCATAACTCACTGGTGCCCATTTAGGATGTTGGTACTAGAGGCGGCAGTGTATCTCACCGTGGTACAACACAGCCCCCTTAGCATCATCAAAGGTTATTTCAGCAGAGACTGATGTGTAACTGGCTACAGTGTACTGAGACGCTAACCATCACTCCTGAAATTAAGTCTAACAGTTGGTCCCTGTACATTCTGTTTATAGAAAAAGAAATAAACTTATTCAAACAGGGACTTCTTTAGTCCCCAAAAATAGCCTGGTGTAATATGTGGGTTGAGCTTTTATATACCACAGTGAATTTTTGGAGCTGATTTATAACCTAGAGAAACAAGAGATATTATTAGTCTATTTATTTGTGGGTCAGAGAAACAGGGGAAGACTAGGAGAACTCCCCTTTGCTAATTCATTTTTTGTTTCATTTTATGACAGTTTCTTCAGCTCTGGGATTTCCCCAATACCTCCCCATGCCCTCCCCTCGCCCCATGTTGGATTTCTCCACATTGTTGCAGTATTACAGGTCATATCCAGGCATGATTGCCTCATTGCGAGCATGTACCATGCATAGAGTCCAGCATCTTATTGTCCAGATAAGTTCAACAGTTTCCCTGGGAGATCATCCCTGGTCTGAAAGTAGAGCTGGCAGAATATCATCCCCTTCAATGAAAACTCACAACACAACATCAACAACAAGTTACAACATTATGGAGTAAATTGGTATGGTATTGAGTGACTAATATGTTAGAAAATGGAAGTTCTTAACCTCATCCTGTGACTACTTCATTGACATTTCAAGTTTAGTTTATACACAACTGGCTGCTATACACCTTAAAATGGCTATAGGGTACTATTCAACTATCTCATGTCTATTTTAATTTTTGTATTTAACAGCTTACAGTATTGAAGCATGATTTTTACTGAACTTGGCGAATTTAGGATAGTCCAAACAGGATACATTCCCTCAATGGCACTGGGGTGGGCTGGGCTGGGCCGGGCCAGGAACCAGAAACGGGAGCTGGGAATTCAGTCCTGGTTTCCTGTCACCTGCCAGCTCCTAGAGATTGCACCAGCTGGACTGAGGAGCCAGAGCTGGGAAGCAAATCCAGGCACCCTGGCCTGTGATGTATCTGCTCCAGAGGGTCTTATTACATCACAGGTCCTTATTTCCAGACGTGTTTGTTTTGTATGGTATTTTTGTCATCTCTTAGAAAGCTGAGAGTTGTTCAAAGTGACAAGTGGGAAAAAAATCCAAAGATACAGCAAGACTTTCTCAAACACTATAAACTTCCTCAAAGTAGGATGTGGGCTGAGGAATCCAGCTAAAACAAAACTGCAAAGACCTTCTTTAAATATTTTCCTTTCCAATGTTTGTTCCAGAAATTCTGTTTTAGAAACTGCTGTGAATAATTGCAAACTTTCTGCAGCGCTTCCTGAAAGGCACAACATGTAAAATGCACTCAAAGTGGACAGAGGTCAGAAATGGTTGTAATTCTGAATTCTTATAATTTTGGTGGGGAATATTCATCCCTACAGTTACTTCCAAATACTGAGCATTTAAGCACAGCGCATCATAAATGATAACCATCATTGCTAAGTAACAAACCAGATAATCCAGGAATATTATATTTGTTTCTGAATAATTTACTGAATACATTGTATTAAACATTTACTCATTTATTGGAGACAGTGGCAGGGCAATCTTTTTTTTTATATTTCAAATAATTTCTTCTATCATTTTCTTTTTTCATAATAATTACATGGTTATCAGGGTGGGAAGGATTGAGGGGTTAGGGATAAGTGGGTGAAATCATTATTTCCAACTTTCTTATTTCTTCTTGTTGTTTCTAGGGGAAAGGAAGGGCAGATCTTCCACCTGATGGTTCATTTCCCAAATGGCTGTAACGGCCAGGGCCAGGCCAGGCTGAAGCCAGGACCAAAAAACGCCCCCCGTCTCTTACTCAGCAGCTTACCTGCTATGCTGCAATGCCGACCTCTCCAATTCCTTATTTACCCCACGTCACCTCTTGATTTCAGACTTTACATTCATTCATTTCATATTTGGCTGCTTATTCTGCTGTCAAGAGTTAAATCTAATTCTTGTATTTTTATATCATTAATTTTTAAAGATTTATTTAACTTTCTAGAAAGTCAGAATTAGAGAGACAGAAGGAGACAGAGAAAGCTCTTCCATCCTTGGTTCACTCCCCAAGTGGCTGCAACAGCCAGGGCTGAGCTGATCAGAAGTCAAGAGCTAGGAGCCTCTTCTGGGTCTCCCATGTGGGAGCAGGGTCCCAAGGTTTTGGGCTGTCCTCAACTGCCTTCTCAGGCCACAAACAGGAAGCTAGATGGGAAGTGGAGCAGCTGGGATACAAACCAGCACCCATTTGTTATCCAGGTGCAAGCTAGGTGACGACTTCAGCCACTAGGCTATCACGTTGGGCCCGATATCATTAATTCTTATCAAACTGTTGTAAACATTTATCAAACTGTTGTAAACATACTACTACTAGAAGAAAAGCTGAGATGTTTACAAAGTTTTTGGAGAATATGCATCATGCAAAAACTGTGTGGATTCCAAAATTTTTCTCTTTTTAAAATATGTTCAACATATTTATTTGACTTGAAGGAGTGAAACAGTGGCTTTCTGGCCTATCTCTGAATGTTGCAGAAATGAGCCAGCGGATGGAAGATGTATCTCTTTCTTTTCTTTTTTTTTTTTAGATTTATTTGTTTTTATTGGAAAGTCAGAGAGGAGACAGAGAGGAAGGCCTCCCACCTACTGGTTGCTCCCCAGGTGGCCGCCACTGCCGCTGCTGAGCTGCTCGTGCCTTCTGTGTGCTCATCGTTCAACTGCTTCTCAAGCCAGGAACCAAAACAAATGAACTCCTCACATTAAAATTGAGAAATTTATTTTATTTCATGAAATAGTAAGCAGAATTAAAGAAATATACAGCTTAAAATAGTTGAAATGACATTAAAATTTTAATGACAATTGTACATTATAGGCTGAAGGAAAAATGGATAGCTTTAAATAATTATTTCACTTCAAAAATTTTGTTCAATCATTCACCTGAAAATAAAGACACAAAAGTAACTGGGACCTGGGCACCTTTTAAGTGAAATAATGCCACTTCATCCTTCTCAGAAAAATTGTGATCCTTGGAAAACAGTGGTTCGGTTCTGCTCCCTGTTCCCGGAAGCCTCCTCTCCGTGCCACTGTCTGCATGTGTGCGAACAATCCACCTGACTTCTCTGATATGTAAATACTTGCAGGAGTCAGAGAATCTGACTTCCTCAGCTTCACTCAGAGCAGAGGCTCAGTATCTAAACACACTGGCGGCTCATGGCTTTCTTCTAAGTGCTCACTGAGGTCAAACTGCCTCAAGTAATTATAAATGTTAAAAGGTAAAGTTACATCTTAACAGCAGCCAAAAATTTATATTTTTTTATGTATTTACAGTTTTTACATTATTTACATGACCACATCAAATACTGGATTGTAGAAATAAGAGACCATCTATAAGGCATTCATTTAATGCCCCAGCATTATTTTTCTTGTGCAAACAAACTTCTCCAGCTTCTTAGAAAGCTAAAGACAGTCAACATTGCGAAGGCCACCATCCATGGTTAAAGAGCCAAATCTAAAAGACGAAGAGAAAAGAAATACATTAATCTCAAGTTTCATTTATTGAGGCCCCAACATCTTAAAGAATACAAAATACTTCTTAGAGAGCCAAATAATTATTAATAGGTCAACACAATTGTGATTTATTCCATTTCTGACTTCAACACAGTATTATTATCATAAATATCTGAGAAAATACAATTCAGTGGATTGGGAAGACTGCTTAGGGAAGATGGGAAGTGACGTCACTGACAAAGTAACGAACTGTGATTCTTTTTTGGTACAGTGCAATTTACAGGGCAAGATGTGGAGTTGACCATGTGACAGCCTCAGAAGACAGGAGAACTGGAACTCTGCTAGAATGGAAAGTCATCTGAGGGCATGCTGGAGAAACAAAATGGGCTGAATGGGCGTACATATCATTATATTCTTTGGATGGAACTGTGAAGTTAGAGCTGACTTTTTTTCTAAGTAACACGGTTTACGTATTTTTGAGTCAAGAAAGCAGCATGCTCACATCAGGATTTCCACGGATTACCTTGGCCACAAGGCCTCTGACGCATGGGCAGAATCAGCAGCTAAGGAATGAGGTGCGCAGACACTGACACGAAGCGGGGAGAGCTGCATAGGCCCTGACAGGACAGAGGTAGTGGGAAGGAAGACTGGCAGATGTGCTGAGAAAAGTAAACAGTGTCTAAAGCAATTTACGTTTGAGAAAGTCAGAGGAAAAAGAGGTCTCACTGAAGAGAGTAAGGAAACGAGAGGGACAGTGAGCTGGGAGAGATGACTGCAGAGAACAGCCAGCAAGGAGAGGCGACAGGGGCATCCGTACGGGGCCGGGGCAGTCTGTCGTCCCACACTGGCCCTCATTACTACTCTGTCTCAAATACTGGGGCAGTGACTGAACATTTAAATTAAGATTATGCCTTGTCATGTCATCCGTATAGTCAAATAAACCTACAAATAAAACACGGCAGAGGCTTACTCCATGTGCTCTACAGGTGGGTATTTTATTCCATAAGGCATAAGTTGTTCAATATACAAGTTTGTTAAATCTTACTTGAATAGTCTGTTCTGTTTACTAATCTTAAACCTTATACAATAGAGTTTTTAACTATAGTTGTGACAGAAACTAAAACTGAATGTTACAAAGAGCCAGATAATTACTACATAGTTTCTATCAACAAGTATAAAAAGTAAAATCATACTAACAGGAAATTCTCAAAAACTATAAAAATCGTATGAACATGAGCGCACTGCAGTAGCCCAGTGGCTAAAGTCCTCGCCTTGCGGGATCCCAAATGGACACTGGTTCTAATCCCAGCTGCTCCACTTCTCATCCAGCTCTCTACTTGTGGCCTGGGAAAGCAGTCGAGGATGGCTCAAAGCCTTGGGACCCTGAACCCACATGGGAGACCTAGAAGATCCTGGCTATGGGTTTCTGATCAGCTCAGCTCTGGCCATTGTAGCCACTTGTGGAGCGAAAGCTGAGCAGATGGGAGATCTTTCTGTCTCCCCTTCTCTCTGTAAATCTAACTTTCCAATATAAGTAGACAAATCTTTAAAAAAAATTATATAAACATTTAAAAAGGCGATGGTCAACACTATGAATCAAAGAAAGAAATTAAAACAAGATCTAAGTTTTTATGAAAGTTGGAAAATATCTAAAAGATTGGTAATCATGGTAATCAGTGTTGTCAAAGGTGTATGTTTTGTCTATTTGGACAAAATTTAAATATGCACACTCTATGACATAGAAATTCAGTATCAATAAATTTTATACATGTACATGACAATCCACACATATATAAGCATAGATACAAACACACATATGAGAAATATATAAACCAAAGCATAGTTTTCACTTGCACAAATCAGACAGGCCTAATAGATAGGGATTTAAATAGCTATTTAGCTTATAGTGGGGACCATATTACTTTAGGAATCAGGAAGCTGGGTTCCAACTGCAAATTCTCTTTTCAGGGTGTGTTACTCTACAAAACCATGATGCATCCTAAGTGACAGGGTAACAGGAGGACTCTTTAAGAGTCAAAACTGTCACAGAAATGGGAAATATCTTCAAAAGAACTGCAAGATGCAGGGGGCTGTTTCAGAGTCGCCAGGATAACCTCAGTGGGGCCCAGGACAGGGCGATGGCCCCAGCCTGGTCTCTGGCCCTCCTCTGGGTCCTGCAGAGCAGACAGCAGCTCCCCGTAACCCCAGTGGGAAGGAGCTCCGCAAAGGGCTGTGGCCCCAGGAATCCTGGCTCTCGAGAGGGAGAATCAGGATGCTAGCCAGCAATGGTCGTCAAAAAACAAGTGTGAAAAGATTTGGATTTTCACAAATTGATTCACAAAGTGCTTCTATAAAATGGAATCTAGCAACTGTTAGAATACATCACAAATTTATAATCACACTGACAGAGAAAAGCACAAGGATTCTGATTTTCTGTCCCTTTGCACTGCTCAGCACACGGATGACACAAAGACTGAGACAGGTGTATGAAGGGGGGGTTCAAAAAGTTATGGAAAGTGAAATGAAAAGTAAGCTTATTTTTGTAAAAAAAATCTAGGAATTTTTACATTTGGAAGATTTTCAAAATGTTCATGGAAAATGGGTACCATGAGAAAACCACACATGGATTACAAAGATGTGCACCAAAATAAATCTTTCATTTTTTCACAAACTTTTGTAAGAGCCTTTGCAGGTGTATATGAACTCACTGCACATATGGGTACTAATACAATTAGTACTATACAGGATGAGTTTCATATTACGCACCTTTCCAAAATATGATTATTTTCAGCAAGTTCTTTAACTACTCCTTCCATTTCTTCCTTCAATTTCTTCATTCTACACATACAAACAAATAAGAACTCATAAAGTATGCAAAATTTTAGAATTGTATTTGTTGTAATTTTCTAGATTTAACAAATTCTGTATTCATAATAAATCATTTCAAAACACAAGAGCAAGATTACAAACTGAAATAAAAAGAAAATGCACATATTAAGTTATCAGATGACAAGTTCCTTACCCAAGAGTCATTTCCACTAATGTGTTAGAACTTGGATAAATAGGGGTCATGGTATGTCTGCTTCCACTGGAGGCTGCAAACATTTTCTGGGGCAGACTTTCTTGTAACTAAAACAACAAAAATCACATTAGTCACAAAACAAAAGAACTTCAGATCCTTGATCAAGAATTATAGCTTTTAATAAGTCCTTTATACCTTTAAATTTCCATTTCATAATCATCAATGCTTAAGCCAATGCCCTTACATTATTTTCTTATAGATGATACAAGACTGATTTATCAGATATTTTTACTTGTAAAGCATCGGTGGTCCTAATGCATATCAACAATTGGTACGTTGAACTGAATGTAGACACATTATATCCTATTTCTCAGTTACTGTCAGACACAAATTGAGAAGAACTTTAATTTTTCCTACTGGGATAAAAGCTGTTTTTCAAGATACTTGGGATAGCTGTACCTCGTTAGTATAGTCTTGATACTTGGATACCTCTTCTTCAATATCGTAACACTGGTTAGTTAGAGATAACAACTGTTTCCTGAGATGAAGCATCTTTCTGAAGACCAAAAAAAAAAAAAAAAAACCCAAAAAACAAAAACAGTCAATGAAGAAGCTGCTTAGCGAAGTGCTGCTACTGACAGCACACAATACAGTGTATAGTCACTAATCACTCCAAAGTAAGTGTACTTACAACATCCATTCTCCTGACTTCTCCAAAAAGGCTTCGTACTTCTTAACACATTCATCTGAAAACTGTGTCATAGCTTTTGTTGCATGGTAATACAGTTTTTGCCTGTAATTTAGAAATAACAAATCAAAGCGGCTGAAAACAACCTTACCTCTAATATTTACAATGACTCCTGTGGCTTTAGAAGATTTATAATAGAAAGGTTTCTTTCCTTTTTGTTTTTAAAGATTTTTTTTTTTAATTTTCATTGTATTGGAAAGGCAGCTATACAGAGAGAAAGAGAGGCAAGAGAAAATCCTCTGTACGTTGGTTCACTCTACAACAGCTGGAGATGAGTTGATCTGAAGCCAGGAGCCTCTTCTGAGTCTTTCACGCGAATGCAGAGTCCCAAGGCTCCCAGCCATCCTCTGTTGCTTTCCCATGCCACAGGCAGGGAGCTGGATGAGAAATGGAGCAGCCAGGATATGAACCAGTACCTACATGGGATCTCAGTGCATGCAAGGTGAGAATTCAGCCACTAGGCTATCTCACTGGGCCCCAGAAAGCAAAGGCTTGTAAAGCAAATATTTTAGCAACAAAAAAATCAAAACGCAGACTGTTCAAAAATTACTTAGTGCCTGGATCCAAGTCAGGAAGTGGCTAAGTCCATTCTTCCCTCTGTTCTTTAGGACTGTCCCGCAGTCAGAGGGCACAAGGTATAGATGACTGGGTGGAATGAGAACCTTCTTTCCCATCCCACCTTTGCAACCTCCCAATTAAGGACCAGAACTGTGGGTGCCAAAAATATGCACAAATGGAACAATCCTTTAGAAGGTGGTGTTGTGGCATAGCTGGTAAGGCTACCACCTGTAAGGCTGGAATCCCATATGGATGCCAGGTTGAGTCCTGGCCACTCCACTTCTGATTCAGCTCCCTGGTGATGCATCTGAGAAAACAGAGATGGCCCAGGTATTGCGCCCTTGCATCCATGTGGGAGACCCACACGAAGCTCCTGGCTCCTAGCTTTGTTTTGGCCAAGCCCTGGCTGTTGTGGTCACTTGGAGAGTGAACCAACAGATGGAAGATCTGTTTCCCCCTTTCTTCATAAATCTGCCTTTCAAATAAATAAATATTCACACATTAAAAATAAGTCTTTAAATTCAAAATTCATTTCTCATTTTAATTTCAACTTAACCATATTAATAAAGATTATCCAAATAGTATCCAAAATAATCAATTATTCAGTATAATCGGGACACTTACTTATCAAATTTGTGGATTTGCTCTTCATTATAAGCTAGTCCTAGAAATAAGAGAATAGATTACTTTCATTATTGTATAAGTGAAAGTCATGTCCACTTTTTTTGGAGATAATTCCTTCAAAGAGGCTAAAAGATACAGCACATGTCATAGGCTCACATATGCTTTGACTCGCTCTGTCCAGTGTCTGGGACACGCATTCAGCATAGTGGTTAAGACAGCGCTGGGGACAGCTGCATTCCAGAGTGCAGGCTCCTTCCCTTTCAATCCAGCTTCCTCCTCGTGTGTAACACACCCTGACAGGCAGCAGATCAAAGCCCAAGTCCCTGTGACCCTGATGCCGTTGAAGGGCACCAGGACGCGGTTCTGGGATCCTGGCTGCAGCCTGGCCTACTCCCACCTGTTGTCATTTGGGGAGGGAACAACTGGTGGGAGATCGCTGTATTCTCTTTCACATAAAAAGTAAAAATAACTTTCTAAAGATCACCATTACAAAAATCAGCTGCCGACAAGTAAAAATCTGGGTATTTCTAACTAAATCTGCTTTTTGCTTTTTTTGAAAAACATGAAGACCATGTGAGTCTGAGCAGTGGCCTCCCTTCTATGGGGGAGCTATGCTGGAATCCACCTCAGACCCCCTTTACCTTACCTACCTGGCCTCCAGACATTTTAAAACACATGACTGCAATTTAAAATATTCAAAAGTGTGACTTTAGAAATAATTTTTAGTACATTCCACTTCTCTCCTGACACATGTCCGAAAACAAGTCATTTAAGCAGTTACTTTTACAAGTATATCAAATTGGTTCAATTGAATTACAACCACCAAGGCTGATTCACTGGATTAACAAATAGCAAATTGTACTTACTACGTTCTGCTTTGTCTTTTTTGAACTGATAGTAAATCTCTGTGATGCAATTTAACAGGACTTGTAGTTTTTCTACACTAGTAAAGGAAGAAAAATCCAAATAATTTAACTGAGTTAATGTTGAAAAGGCCATTTCATACTAAGAGCAGAAACTAGTCATGAAACTGTCACCTACTTTCTGTCCTTTGGCTGGGTGCCTTCTTGATGTGCCCACGCATCTGCCAGCGATCCGCCTGGAGACAGCCTGCTGTCAATATCCTGAAGGCTGGTTTCTATGGTTCCCTGAGAGCTGGACAGCTAAATGAAAGCAAAGGGCTGAGCTCCAGATGGCCCCAAGTCACAGGCACTCACCACAAGGTCACACTTCTCCTTGTGCATTACTCAAATTCAAAGGCACAGCAGTTATTTCCAGTTTGAAGTTCAAGAATAGCTTCTTGGGTTGATTTCTACCAGCAGTATGATACGGTACTAAAACACGGGACTAACTCCTAGTAGTATATTTTATAAAACATTTCAAACAGTAAACACCCCTTAAAAACATGTACAATGCATCATTCAACTGTCCTGCTTTCTTACCTATAAAAATGGCTACTACTCTTCCACATACCACTGTGAAAAATAACTAGCATCAAGCCAAGTATAAGATCTAGAGTGCAACGTTTACGATCCTTGTTTAGAGGCCCAAGATTCATCCTGACATTTTCTGCTCCATTTAAAAATACTATCTAGGGGCTCCAGTGCTGTGGCACAGTAGGTTAAGTTGTGACCTGCAATGCCAGTATGCCCTATCAGCCCCAGTTTGAGTCCCAGCTGCTCCACTTCACATCTACTTCCCTGCTAATGCATCTGAGAAAGCAGTGGAAAATGGCCTAAGTGTGTGGAGCTCTGCTTACCTACATGGGAGTCCTGCCTTCAGCCTGGCCCTGTTCTAGCCACTGTAACCATCTGGGGAGTGACTCAGTAGACTGAAGATTTCTGTCCCACTTTCTCTATAATGTTGTCATTCAAATAAAATTCAAAAAAATAAAAAAATTGTTGATTACAATGCACTTTTATAATATTCAAGTTGTTCATGTCTCAAAATTTGTATTTTGAAAACCAATATTCTAAATCTAAATCCCAGGAGACAAACAACTTAAGGTCAGCTTTAGCTAGAAAGAGAAAAGGATATCATATCAAGCATGAATATGCTTTAATTGCTACAGCCACAAAACAAGAGTATTATAAATTTAAGAAATAGAGGACAGGGTATAGACTTAAAGTATAGCAGATATTTGGAAAAGCTATAAAAATTTTTCTGATATGAAGTATGTTAAATTTTGTAGGAAGTTCTGAAAGATGGGGAAAAAGACCTCTCTTGGAGATCTTTAGAAATATCACCTCTCTAGGAAAGTTGAAATCTAATCTTGCCAGCAAAGAAATAAATTATGAACCTACAATTTTCATAATTTTATAAGTACTTACTCTCAACAATTTTGTGTGTATGTCTGAAATTTCTCCTAATTCTGCTGCTTCTAGATTGATCTTCATCAATTTTTCATACCTGTATGAAGTAACAGAAAGTCATGAGTATAATGTATATTTTAAAAATAATTATAAACCAAGAGTTATTATAATCATGTAACAAAAATTGGTTCAAGGTCTATAACCGGAAGATTCTTCAAAGCCTTGCTGCTTTCCTGCAGGTAGTTTATTTATGGTATTCTCTTAAACATGGCTTCCCTTTCTGTGGTTCCAGTTACCAACTGCATTATGAATATATTAAATGAAAAATTCCAGAAATAAGCAATTCATAAATTTTAAACTGCACTCTTTTGTTCCATTCTGCCTGTGACATGAATTGTGCCTTGGCTCAATGTATCTAGGCTGCATATATTATCTACCTATTAATCATTTTTTGGATGTCTCATTTATCAGATCTATTGTTCCAGTATCATAGGACTTGTATTTAAGAGTGTGCACTGTCTGCCTTTTCAGAAATCTACTTGAAATATATTCATTAGAATAAGGAAAAACTACTATAGTTCTGCTTACAAATTTGCAGACTGAGGAATAAAATAGAAAAGCCAAATTAGTTTCAAATACTCTTGTAACAAAGTAAGAAAAATACCAGATCCAAGAATTAACACAGGTTAACAGTAAATATTCATTCAGTGTATGTCCTCTGCAGTACAAATAGTAGAGCTTCAAAAGCAATTAATTTAAAATATCTTTTTTCAAAAGACATTTTTGATGATAAGATGTCTAAATGATTTCTAAAATCCTAAAAATAGTACCACCAGGCTATTTTAGAGTAAACTGTCCTACTTACTTCCTCGCCCCCATTTGTACTATGTTGATTTTAGGTTTTATATTTTCTTACTGATAGTTTCTGCTTTGTAAGACAGAAATGAAACTGTCAGGCCATGTGCGATAGCCTAATGGCTAAAGTCCTTGCCTTGCACACACCGGGATGCCATAAGGGCAATGGTTCTAATCCCAGTGGCCCCGGTTCCCATCCAGCTCCCTGCTTGTGGCCTGGGAAAGCAGCCGAGGATGGCCCAAAGCCTTGGGACCCTGCACCCGTGTGGGAAATCCTGAAGAAGCTCCAAGCTCTTAGCTTCAGATCAGCTCAGCTCTGGCCATTGTGACCATTTGGGAAGTGAAACAGCAGACAGAATATCTTTCTTTGTCTCTCCTCCTCTCTGTATATCTGACTTTCCAATAAAAATAAAATGAAATCTTAAAAAAAAAATTGAGGCTGTCTCTGGAGCCAGCACAGTGGTAAAGCCACAGCCCATGATGTTCCCATCCCCTGTGCACAACAGTTCAAGTCCAGCCTCTCCAAAATGTTTTCCAGATTCATTTAATTAATTTGGTATTATTTGAAATGCAGGTTTTACAGAGAGGGAAGGGGGGGGAGGGGGAGAGAGGGAGAGAGGGAGAGAGGGAAAGGGGGTGAGAGGGAAAGGGGGAGAGAGGGAGACAGAGAAAGCCATCCACTTGCTGGTTTGCTTTCTGAATGGCTGCTATGGGCAGAGCTGAGCTGATCTGAGGCCAGGAGCTCCTTTCACACCTTCCACATTTGTGCAGGGGTCCAAGGAATTGAGCTTTTCTCTGCTGCCATTCCAGACAATAAGCAGAGAGCTGGATTCAAACTGGAACAGTAGGGGCACAATCCCAATCCTATATGGAATGTTGCTACCTCTGCTCCACTTCAGCGCCACTTCTCTGCTAAAGCACCCGGGAGAACAGCAGAAGACTGCCTAAGTACTGGGTCCTTCCCACCAACATGGGAGACTCAGATAGGGCTGCAGGCTCCTGACTTCAGCATAGCTAATCCTGGCTTCTGTGACCGACCCCTTAGGGAATGAATCAGGGCATGGAAGGTCCCTGTCTCTGTGATTCTGCCTTTCAAACACATTAAAAAAATTCTTACAAAGAAAAAGTGTTTCTCTCTCTCTACCTTCACAAAGGGAAGAAAAGGGTGCCCATTTCTTCTTGAGAAAGCTGCTATTTTTCACTTTCCGATGAAGTGAAAAATAACTAACCTAAGGCTGCTCCTTAATATCAAATACTTGTATAGCAAGACATAGTGTACCAAGGATAATGAAATACATTAAAAGGATTAGAGCAACATTTAAACTTTTCAAGCAAGGAAGTAATATACTTACACTTTCACAGTTTTTTCAATGTTTCTGATGCAGAAATCCAATGTGATCACAACTTCTGTCTTTTTGTGAACAGTTTCATTATAATCATCTTTAACTAATTCACTAAAAGAAAATTTGATTTCTATTAGTTTACCTAAACAATTTACATTTGTTTCTTGTCTATTGCCAATGGCACTTGCCGGACCACTGTTCATAGCATTTCATAATAATGTTCCTGATACATCATGAAGGTCAACTCACACTTTGGGAGAAAATATTAAAAATATGCCTGACTTTTATTACAGACCTAGGGTGCTTACATTTTCAAACTGTTACCGCTAAGTAATTTATAAATTTGAGGCATTAAATTATGTTAATAAAAGTTCATCTGCAAGAAGTTATATTGCATTATATTTTATACCACCATCAGAATTTACTTATACTACTCATAGAGATGGATTTGATTAATACTTGAAACCAATTAATGTGACATCACAAGTAGAATACACAGCATAGGTAATCTATACTTGTAACTGACAGATTTCTGATCTTTAGAGATTAATACACTAAGGCCTGACGTGCTGGTGTTTGATTTTTAAATGCTGTAAAAACAAAGAGGAGACCATGTGAGATGCATGAAGTCTGAAACATTCATTGATGGACCATGTGAAGAACAAGTTTGGTCTCCACTAAAAAAATTACTTTTCATGATGATTAATACAAACATTATAAAACAAACAGCAAAAAGAATTAAGATCTTCATGGATCACTGACCTGGATATACAACAGCAAAGTAAAACAAAGGTTGTTAGTACCCTAAAAATTCTCCAAAAATTACTTAGTAAAATCAGAAATATTTTAATGGAAATAGAAATTTAAAAAAAAAAAAGCAAAAGCTCAGAAAATGGTTATGTGAACATACTGAAAAACACACTAAGTGCAAATTTACAGTTTTACACAATGCTAACAGAAAATAAAAGCCTAAAAGAAATAAAAAACAAACAAATAAAAAAAAACCCACGCAAGAATAATGGAATGCTTCAGACACATTTACAAGGAGAGGTGGTGGGAGGTGGGTATGCATCAGTGGTAACAAGTATCAAAGTCCATGGCCAAGGTGAGTCCAGAAAACACACTTCTTAGGATCTTGTGCACAATGCCCTATTACTATGTGAACACAGAACTAAAAAGATCCAAATGGTATGTAGACCTGTGCTAATCCCCAAAGAGACTCACTTATATTCTACTTCTATCAGAAACTTGACATCTATAAATCATGAAAGTTTTGAAAAGAAAAAATGGCCCAAATCATCTATCTTATGTATATATAGCCAATTCTATATTGACAAAGTAAATTATTGGTAGAATAGCTCTGGAAGGTTTAGAATAAAATGTAGAAAAATTGATAATGTGTACACAATTTCTTTTTGGGGTGACGAAATGTTCTAAAACTGGTGGTGATGGCCTTACAATTCTGGGAATATACTGAAAATCATTGAATTAGTATACTTTAAATGGATAAACGGGTGATCTGTCTCTCAATGGTGTTAAAGATAACGTGCACTTCATTTGGAAACTGAGGAAGCTTCTGAGGATTCAAGCCCTGGAAGGCAGATTCCAAGAATGCCAAGCCTTCTAGGACAGTGAGGTGACAACCACATCAAGGTCTCACAGTAGATCTTCATGTGCTACCACATCTCTCGGTGTACAAAACATGTAAAGCTACACTATCACTTTCTTATTTGTCTGACAAGGACTCAAAGTACAACTCAAATGAAAAAAATGGGAAATGTTAACAAGGTGGGACAAATGAATTATAAAAAAGATCAAGTTCCTCCCCCAGTTAATGTGAAGAAGTACCGACACTGGGTGATTCCCAGGCATTTATTCAGATCTACATTAAGAACAATTTTCAGATTTCAATCTATTACTTACATTAACCATCGGATTCCCTTTCGCATTAATTCCTGATAAAGCAGCAAGGTACCAGCAATTCTACAGGCATAACACACAACTCCTGTGATTGCCTAATGAAGACATTAAAAGACGTCAGTATTTTGTGCTGTGCTACTGATAAGAACAGTTTTTCATAAAATTTCTCAAACTTAGACATTTCTATCAGGCTTGTTAAAAAAATAAACTAGAATAAGAACAAACATTTCATCCTTAACATGATCACATACAGTTTCAATGGGCGAAATTCCTAATAGTGAGTTGAAGAAAGGAAAGAACATAAAGAAGAAAAAAATAACTTGAAATGAAAGGGTGACAACTGCACAGTTTAAATAAGAATTATTCGGGCATAGATATGAACATACAATACATTTTACAGCTTACACAGTAACCTAATTACATACTAACCTTAGCCATGCTAGCATCCCCGTCTAAATCGTAACGTGGATGTACTTTAGGCAGGATAACTGAAATATGAAGCAAAATATTTAAAATCAGAAATATTTTGAATAACTGATTTTCTCATTTGATATTAAAATAGGACATCTAAAAGCTAAATATTAGTGATCAAACTCTTTAGTTCATTTTTGCTACTTAAAAAAAAACTTGATGAAAATATCCACTATCTAACAAATCACCTCCAACATTTCTAGGGAGTTTAAATTTAAACATATATATATTATATATTTCAACACAAGGAACTATAATGCTTCTCTTAGAATTTAAATCAAATGTTCAAACTTCAGGAACATAAAAATCTGGGTAATTCATTTTTTCCCACCAGTACTGTGAGGGAAAGATTCTAAAATGGTTTATTTTTCATAGACTTTGGCATCAAGCACAATTTCTCAGACAGAGGACACAACTGTATTTCTCTGAACATTAAGATACAAAAAGTTATTTTGAAAGTTAGCAAAACAGTAAAAACAGAGTTATAGCAAAGCAGTCATAATAAAATCATACCATTTTAGGAAACAAAGTATTTTAAATATTTTCATAAGCCTTTTACTTCTACTCTCACCTACTTCATAAAATTTCAATATTTAAGCAAATTTTACATTAATGTCATCGCTTTATCAAGATTACAATTATTTCTGAAAGAACACGTTTTTGAAATTCTTTTCACAGATGGAAGAGAAATCTCAACTTACTTTTTTCATATTTTAATCCTATGGTTTTTAGTGGTTCCCGGCTCACTACAAAAATGGGATTTTCCTCAGTAGTTTTAGGGAAGTGCTGTGCCAGTCTTCCAGGTTCCAGGACTAAGCGTCGTCCTTCATAGATAAGTTCTTGATTTGAAGAAATAATTTTTGTTTGTTTATATACCAGTTCATGAAATACAGTAGCACTGTTTAATAAAAATTCAAAGATAACATAATTGAGGGTAAAATAAGAAGTCAATCTCTTTCTTTCAAATAGTGAGCACAAAAATGACCACTTCTAAGATCAGTATGTATAAAAACAGCTTTGCTAAATGGATAGTAGCTAAAGTACTTTAAATTTAAAATTTCAAATAACCTGTTCATAATCAATCCCAAAATACTTTGGATACCTCTATAATGTAAGATTCTTGATATTTAAAAATGGGGTATGAACAGAGGTTAAGTACAACTGACTTTCAATCAGCTTAACTTGTTGTCTAATCACAAATGTTTTTCTTATCAGTACAATAGGAATGACAGCATCCTCATAACTATGTGAGCATCAAATGACTTAAATGTAGAAAGAACTCAGAATACTAAGCATGATGGCTCAGTGGCTAAATTCTTGCCCTGTATGAGCCGTGATCCTATATGGGTGCCAGTTCATGTTCTGGTTGCTCCACTTCCTGTCCAGCTCCCTACCTGTGGCCTGGGAAAGTAGCAGAGGACCACCCAAAGCCTTGGGACCCTGCACCTGTGTGGGAGACTTGGAAGAAGCTCCTGGCTCCTGGCTTTGGATCGGCTCAGCTCTAGCCTTTGCAGCCATTTGAGGAGTTAAACCAGTGGATCTTTGTCTTTCCTTCTCTTCGTAAATCTGCCTTTTCAATAAAAATAAATAAATCTTAAAAAAAAAAAAACCACTCAGAATAATCATTATAACCTATGTTTATTACATAAATGAATAAAACTAAGTATTTTCAAAAAGATGACTTGGTAAGAAAGGCAGAATTCTCCTGAATATACAAAATAAAATTAAAACAAAAATCCAACAGTATACTGTGATTGGGTTCTGCCACAAACTGCAGAACTGATTTAGCTAAGGCTTAAGTGAACTTTCTGAGTTCAAATACATTACCAAAATGAAAACAAGATGTCTAGGATCTATATTTATTCAGACTATAAAGTGCCAAAATAAAGACAAATAACATGTTATAATCTAATATGTATTACTGATGTAATTTTTGTTATAAATTGTAGACATATATTAATACCTAAAATGCTATTTTATCCAACCTATTTTACTCCTTAATTACAAGTAAAAGTCCCTTTTAATAAGTTTTATGAGGCATCAAAACTGCTTTTGCCCTCAGACACTAAGGCCCACATAATGTGTCTTCATTCTAAAAAGCACTTCATTCTGAGATCACTATAGATTTGCATGCAATTCTAAACAATGACAAAGAGATGCTATGTACTCTTCTGCCAGAGACTGCTAACAGGGAAGATATCAACAGTGTGCGGAGCAGGGAGACTGTTCTGAACCGAGTGGTCTGGGAATAAACTCGGCTAGGGCGTTCTGCTGGCAAAGCAGCAGTCGACCCAAGGCCGAGGCTCTCGGCACCTGCAGGTGTCATTCTAAGGAACTAGCTCACAGAGCCTGTGTGTTCAGAGGAACCCTCATCTGGAGCATCATGATCTCCTCACCATCTCAGCGGCTAGTCAGTAGTGGGAAGGGGGATGTGACCTTAGACTACTGCCACATCAGTGGAGAATATAAAACCTGCTAGGAGGAGCCTGATGGGGTTCCTCTCCATTTTGTAGAGAGAAAACCACCTCATCCATCCCACTCTACATCATACCCTATTCTTATAATGTTTATATTGTTTCTCTTTCTTACATCTGGTTGCACATCATCTACATCTTCATCCTGGTTTATGCCCCATGGGACATGGTATCTTCACCCATAGTTCTCCAAGGGTAACATTGGGAATATATCGCAACTAATATTTGAACATTGATACAATCCATCAAACTTACTCAAATTCCCAGTTTCGTGTGTTTATTTAGTTAGATGCAGTTTTAACACATGGACAGATATTTTTTTAAACCATATGAGTGTGGCTTTGTTTCTATAAATTCTATGTGTCCATAAAGAGCAGAACACCGGAGTTCAGACCAGAGCTGAAGGACCACATTATTGTAAAACACAAGGGGCAATGGGAAGGGGAGAAGGCGGAGGGAGGAAGGGGAGAGATGGGGGAAGCCCTATACCCACAAAAGTGTAAAACAGAAAATGATAATAATAATAATAATACCATATGTTTCTACTTAGTTACATCAAGTTCTACCATGAGATTTCTTTTATCACATGTGTATTTTTGTTTATATAAGACAAATACTGATTATTTCCCCAACACGTACTAAGGGCTTTATACGCAATATATGATATGCTACTTAAGACATCAACTTGATGTTTTTAAAATAACAGGAAAATTTATCTGTGAATTTTAGAAAATTTATCTTTCAAAAATCTTTTTCTCAGAGATAATCAAAAAGGAAAACATAATTTTCCAAGTGGGAAGTGGGTGCCTTTGGTGAATCTGGGGCATGTTTATTAGCCCACTCATAATTTAGGAAAATATTTATTAAATAATACAATGCATTAGTATAAGAATAAAATAACAAGGATACTTACGTATTATAGCTATGAATATAAATCTTATGAGCTGTCATTTGTTGTAGTGAGAAGACATGAATTATCATTCGGTGAAGGATATCACTAGTTTCTGCAAAAAATTGGTCAAAACCCCAACACTTTTCCTGATCTGCTTCAAGAATGTTTGCGAGAACAGGGGTAAGCAGAGCCTGAAGGCCTCTAGAACAATATTGGGAAGAAAGTCAACATGAAAAGTAAATACGTCCTATTTTCCCTAGCACAACATTTTAGCATTTACCAAGAAATCAAGGGCCCTGGTTAGGTAATCCCTACTCTGAAATGCTTTGAACCAGAAGTGTTTCGGATTTTTCTTGGATTTGGGAATACTGGCACATACCTTGGAGATCTCTGGGGATGGGATCCATGTCTAAACACAAAAATCCTTTGTTTCATATACCTGACACATGCCCAAAGACAATCCACTATGCTATTTTTAGTGTGTCTGTGTTCTCTGACTCATTATCACATGACATCAGGAATAGAATTTTCTAGCTGTGATATTAGGTGAGTGCCAGAAAAGCTTCCAATTTTGGAACAGCTTGGATATAGGGTTTCTGGGTTAGGAATACTCACGGTGTAATATTATATTATAAAAATACCAGCCAACATTTTGGGAAACCATGTAATCTTTGTCTGGTATCATTTGTTAATCAATTATGGATTACAACATTGCTAAATTAACATCTTTCTTTCCAAGTTTCGAAAAGCATAATAATTCTGTGTATACAAGGCTACCTCAGCCAGATGAGTCGATTGGAACCACATGGGCATGAGGATAAGATAATAATCTACTTTTCTAGCAATCAAAAGATTTTTAATGTCCTTGAAGTACTGCCTCTAATTTACATGCTAATTTATAGGCCTTTGTAGAAATACACTTCTTTAGAAAATAAAATACTATAATAAACTAGCAATTAGTGCCAATTCAATAAGGATTAAATAATCTTTTACTAAATGCTTATATGCTTTCTAAAAAATGATCAAAAGAACGCTTATTTTTTTTTACACTTTCACCAAATTATACAGCAAGTTCAAAAATACTCCTCATCACAGAATTTTAAATAGTCTTCAAAATATATACTTGGGAGTAGATGCTGTGGCACAGGGTTTAAGCTATCACTTGGCAGGCCTGTTTTCCATATTGGAGTGCTCCATGGTTGAAGTCCCAAAACTCCATTTCCAATCTAGTTCCTTGCTTACGTGCCTGGGAAGCTGCCACATGGCTCAAGTACTTAAGTTCCTGGCCCAGATGAGTTTGTGGCTCCTGGCTTCAGCCTGGCCCCAGCCCTGGCTGTTGTGGGAGTGAACCAACAGATGAAAAGCACTCTATCTCTCCTTTTCACTCTCCCTCTCTCTCTTTTTCTCTCCCTTTGTCATTTTGCCTTTCAAAAACAAAAACCCCAAAATACATATTTGATTATTTGACAGACTCTGAAAATGAGAATACTAAGCTCGGACATTTTTTACAATTCAAGATAAGAAAGTTAGTTACAGCTACATCAATATTTGTGGTCCATCAATGAAAGACAGAACTCAACATGAAAGGTACTAAATTCTTGTGTGGAGCCTGTATTTTGGGAAAAACTTTAAGACCAGTAATTGACAATCTAAAAAATACATGGCCTATGTCCTAATATAGATTTGAGAAATTATTTATAATCAGAATGAACCTGTACATCACTAGAAAAGCAAAAATCATACATCAAAGCATATGCTTAAATAACATCTAATTAAAATGAAACTATACTACCCTTATGTATTTAAGTGTTCATGATTTCAGACAAAAAGATTATTCTGTTTTCTTTAACAGAAGGAAACTTTCTTTTTTAAAAAAACCCCTTATTTATCAATTAATTAATTTGGGTGGCACAGGGACAAAAGCAAGAGCACTTAAATCTGTTGGTTTTCTCCTCCAAACACCTGCAATGACCGGGGCTGGGTCTAGCTGATGCTGGGAGTTGTGAACTCAATCCACATCTCCAATGAGGCACCACCACCTGCTGCCTCTTCAAGGCATGCAACAATAGAAAGGTTGGAATCAGATACGGAGCTGTTCTCAGTATGGGATGTGGGCATCCTGCACAGCATCTCAACAGCGTGCCAGACACTCATCCTCTCCACAAAGACTTCAAACACTAAAATCAGGCAGATGACAATAAAACATGCTGCACTTACCGAGAAAGACTACAAGAAATAGGCATGTCTCCACTCCAGTCAATGGGCCCATTTTCTGCTTTCTGAACTCCAGATATTGCACCAGAAGGCTTTCCAGTAATTATTTTATACCTTGAGAAGAATAAATGCAGAATGAAGATAGGTAGTACAGTACTGCACAGCCTCTTAATAGACTCTGCAAATGTATTTCCTCAATTGCACCTACGATTATCTATTAAACAAAATGTAGTGATTGATGTTCACAGGATCAATAAAACATCAAGTACAATATGAAGTATAATAGTGTAATAACATGAAATATAATAGTGGTTGTTTGATTATTAACTTCCACTTGGTATATATATCAGGATGTTTATGGCAATTTGATGTTCACAATAAAAATACTAACATTTCCATCTGGAAAATTGAGTTAACCTAAAAACAGTTAAGTCACAAAATATCTCCAGACAATGAAAAAAAGTCACCTAATCTCTCTTATCCAAAAGCACAAAGGACTGGATTCTAAAATTACTTTGGAATAATAAACAGTAACTACTAAAAAAAAACAAAGATAAAATTAAACATGGCAGAGTATCAGAAAGATCTTTTACTTACTGAAAAAGTACACATGGAGCAGATATATACAGAGAAATTATAAGGCAAATTTAACTTGATATTTGATGAGACAATAAAATTAAAGATGATCTGAAGATAGAGATGGATAGGGAAGCAAAAGAAGGCTGTATTAATGTTACAAATCATTGAAAGTGACCTTACAGATTCATGCCTTCATGAACTCTTTCATCTACTTGCAAATGTAAATTCAAATAAGTAACCTTATAAACAATAATTTCTGATAGGTTTTCTTTTCTTCTTTCTTTCTTTCTTTTTTTGGGGGGTAGGGGGAGGTTAAGATTAAGTAAATGTGCACTGAAGCAATCAATATACTTTTGGAAAAAGACCAGGGTGAGTACCCACATCCCACACCATGGTGGCCTGTGTTTCATTCCCAGCTCCGGCTCCTGACTCCAGCTTCCTGCTAACATGGACCCCAGGAGGCAGCAGTGAGAACTTGAGTGGTTGGGTTCCTTCCACCCACAAGGGAGACCTTGGTTGCACTTCTGCTTTCCCACCTAGTCCCAGCCACCATAATGATAGGGGAGTGACCCAGCAGATGGAAGCTATCTTTCAAAACACCCAAAACGCAGTAATCAGAATAAGACAACAGAGGCAGCCAGCATTCTGCCTTAACAGACTTCTCAGAGAAGAGGAAATTCAGACGAAAAGCAGGGGGCATTCATGCAAGAATTTGACTTTGGCAATATGTAAAATTAACGCAAAACAGAAATGGCTAGAATGAATAGAAAAATTCTTAAGGAGACACAAATTCTTAAAGAGTTTAAATAACGTGTGTGTTAAGTCCTGCACTTACAACAATCAAAAGAGATGCTGAGGGGTGAACACTACCAACATGCGAGGTAAACACATCATTCATTAGTGAAGTTAAACAGTGCTGACTACTCTAATTACCTCTCAAGACTTATCCACAGCAGTGTTAATAAACAGTTGGGGGCCCGGCGCGGTGGCGCAAGTGGTTAAGTCCTCGCCTTGCACGCCCGGGATCCCATATGGGTGCCGGTTCTATCCCGGCAGCCCCGCTTCCCTTCCAGCTCCCTGCCTGTGGCCTGGGAAAGCAGTCGAGGACGGACCAAAGCTTTGGGACCCTGCACCCATGTGGGAGACTCGGAAAAGGCTCCTGGCTTCGGATCGGCATAGTATCGGCCGTTGCGGCTCACTTGGGGAGTGAATCATCGGACGGAAGATCTTCCTCTCTGTATTACCTCTCTGTATATCCGCCTTTCCAATAAAAAATAATAAAAAAAATAAATCTTTAAACTGTCTCACAGACAAGTCTACTATTAAAAAAAAAAAAAAACAGTTGGGTTGCTATGCAAATAAAGAAAAATTTTCCCAACGGTGTACCTGCCCACACAGTGGCCAGACAAAAATCACCAGGGATTTCTACGTACATATGAGTCTACTGCTTCCTATAGCAGTGAGCATCATACTTTTATTTAACCATTTTCTGAGCAGCAAAAATACTGACACTGCTTAAAAACTTATCTATGAACACAAAAGCATGTTTCACTGCTAGGAATACTTTATCTTTAATGAGGAAAACAGAAATTGATTATGGTTGTTTATTAGAGTCTATAAAGCAGGCACTGCTGTAAAGCAAGCTCTGGATGATGCTACACCAAAGTCATCAGTAGAGTTAGTGGGTGTCCTCTCCTATAAATATGACACTGTCCTTTCTGGAAAAAAAATAGTTTTCTTGAAAGTCATTGTATCATCTAAATTTTACTTCCTCAAACTGACAAAAGTAAAAATATGTTGCTTCCTCAATTTTCTGAGATTAAATACTGCTTTTATGGTTGTGTTTATGTTTTTAAGGATTTGTTTATTTGAAACAGTGACACATAGAGAATAGACAGAATTTTCCATCTACTGTTTCTCTCCCCAGATGATAGCAACAGCGAGGGCTGGGTCAGACCAAAGCCAGGAGCTCACAACTCTGCTTAGATCTCTCATGTGGGTGGCCGGGGCCCAAGTTCTTGGCTATCTGTTTTCCCAGGCACATTAGGAGGGAGCTGGATGAACAACCAAGCAGTAGGGCCCTGAATTATCACTCTGGTATGGGATGCCAGCTTATGGATGGAAGCTTAATCTACTGCACCACAGCGCTGGTCCCTTTAGCTGTGGGGTTATTCTACGTAATGTGTATTTATAAAAGGTAAGTCAAGTACACAATGGTGTGGGAGACATAAGTTCATGGTGGTGGTGGCACAGATGTTTGGTCCAGTGGTTAGGATACAGCATCCTACATCAGAGGATATGGCTTCGATTTCTAGCTCTGGTCCCTAACTTCAGGCTGGCCAATGCAGATCAACAGAGCAGCAGTGATGGATCCCTTGACTTGGTTGTTGTCACTCTGTGTTTGCACTTTGGCTCTTGGCTCCAGAGCCCTAGCCTAGCCCCAGCCATTCAAGATATCTGAGGACTGAGCCAACAGGTGAGAGCTATCTTCTTAAAACAAACAAAAACACGAAAAATCAAAGCTCAGGCCCAGCATGATAGCCTAGTGGCTAAAGTCCTCACCCTGCATGCACCAGGACCCCATATGGGTGCCGGTTCATATTCTAGTGGCCCCACTTCCCATCCAGCACCCTGCTTCTGGGCCTGGAAAAGCAGTCGAGGATGGCACAAAGCCTTGGGACCCTGCACCTGCATGGGAGACCTGGAAGAAGCTCCTGGCTCCTGGTTCTGGATTGGCTCAGCTCCAGCCATTGCAGCTAATTGGGGAGTGAACCAGTGGACAGAAGAGCTTTCTGTCTCTCCTTCTCTATGTAAATCTAACTTTCCAATAAAAATAAATAAATCTTTAAAAAAAGAACTTCTATTTAAAAACAAATAAATAAAAGCTCATGGAAAATTCGCATTTTAAAAATCCCATTCCTTTTTGAAGTCTCGTTGTATGCTAAAATGTTCAAGAACAGTTGGAAAGTTAGTGTGTAAGCTACTGTTCTAAAGCATTCTCTAAACACAGCACTCATAACCGTGTGTGGTTGCTATGAAGCCAAGGTCAGTGTATTTTTAATAATGTGTCCAAGCTTGGATACCATCCATGCTTTGATTACTGTAAGATATTTAAAGACATAATATGAGATTAGGCCTAGATATTTTATAAGGCTGAATTCTTATTAAGAAAAACCAAACAGCTTATAAATATAGAAATGACGGCTAAATCAATTTTTACTAGATATCAATATTCTAACATGATGCAACCAAATAAAATATACATTTTAAGAATCAACTTTAATTTTATATGAAAAAACCACTTACATCACTTCTTTATTTCTACGAGGCCCTTCAAAAGGTCTAAATGGCAATGATCCAGTGGCCGCATGGTAAAACGTGACCCCGATGCTCCAAAGATCAACTGTTGCTCCATATTTCTTCTGATGATCTTTTCTCAGCACTGCTCTCTCATACATATCAGGATGCTGAGAAGGGAAAAAAGGAAAAGAAAAGGATGGCAAAACTACAAGTTTCTGACCTCCTGGAGCATACTATGAACAAAAAAACAGGTATTCAATAATACCCAGAAGTTGTCATACTTTCTCAGTAATTCCACTTTTATAATCTGTAAAGTGTTTCACATCTTCCCTTTTCACTTTCAACTTCTAACACCGGCTCAGTTCCTCTCTCAATGTTGATGATGTCACTCCAGGCTTCAGCAAGAAGTCAGACCAACTCTTCTTTCTGTTCTTTACCAAATATCAACCTACCTGAAGCTGTGTCCTTTGTCCAGGGCTACTTTCCCATTATTATGGAGCTACTTCTACCAAAGGCCAACATTTCCATCCGTGCTGTAGAGTTCATAATATCATCTCACCAATTCCAGCAATCCAGAATTCAATTCTTGCACTTATCCTTTTCATATTATGTACCAACTTCCCTCTCTCTTGGATCATGTCTTTCCACTTATGAACACACCTGAAAATCTCCCATCTTAAATACCACTGCAATTGAGCTCACATTCCTCTGTCAACAAGCACTGAATTCTCTGCTTCCCAACTCAAAATAGTAGTCCATCTTTACAACTGTTACTTTCCAAAAATAATAAATATCATCCCTAGGATTTAATGCCTAAAACTATCTCCTGAATTGAGTTCCAGATTCACAAATGACTAAAAGGCAACTAAAATTTAACATCTCCAAAAAGAATTTTAAACTGCCGACTCAAACATGTTTCCTCCTAATCTTTATTAAGTAAATAGTATCATCTACCTAATTGTTCACATTCTGAACCTACCAGACAGCCTTGAGTCTTTGCCTCACCCCTCACATGTGATTCATCTAAACCAGGCATATGGACTCTGAAAAGAAAACTGAATTTTCTGAATTAATTCAGAGAACTAGCTTGACTGAGGTCCTCAGTGGATATAATGAGGTACACGCGTCGCTGGCCTGCTGCTAAACCCAAGTCCTTAAGCACAGAAGATGGTATTCCAGAGTTGCTGAGAACACACGGATCTTCTAAGAAACAGATCCATGCAGACTCTGACAGACACTCAGATCTGCAGAGAAGCAGCAACACCCAGGTTTAGTTTCCGAATGCCTTTACGGAAGTTACGTTGGCAACTTGAAGATTCTTAGAACACACAGCTTCAAGAATACAGCATAGATCAAAGCAGAGCCAACAGTCAAATAATCTCAACCCCAGACAATCCCTTATGACACTGCAGGATTCGTCTATGATCAGAGGAAGGCAACACTATGGTGAGAGGCTTCTAAACGAACGTAGTCCATGAGTCTGTCTCTAAAAGGGTCAGTCTCTGAATCTTGGCTGTGTGGTGTATGTCTGGGTAGGGAAAAAGATCCTTCTGGAATATACATTTTAATGAGAAATCAGAAGTGAAGATAAGCTGATGGGATTTGAGCTTTGAGGTGAGTGTCCAATCCTATGCCTACAGATACAATAGGTTTGAGGCATTTCTGGTTCTGTGGTATAGCATGTAAAGTGATTGTTGTCCAGAAAAGCAAAAGCCAGACCTCTGACTTAGCAGTTGACACTTAGTATATAAACATAGTTGTGAATAGGCCAAGAGTACCTGGATGTGCCTGACATCTGGAACATGAGGCCATCAACCTTGGAAGAGCAGATATAGTGATTCTAGGAGACAAAGTGGGGGGTGGGGCTCCTCTAAAGGTACAATAATATCCTAAGTGGTGGAGCTGTAAGCTAGTCCCCAAGGTGAGACTGATGGGTGGCTGTTTGGTGTGCGTCAGTCGGACATATTTTTGCTAAGTGGTTCTCTCCTGAATGTGCCTCGAGCTTGTGTAAGGCTTAGTATCAGGCCCAGCGCGGTAGCCTAGTGGCTGAAGTCTTTGCCTCGCATGCACCAGTATCCCATATGAGTGCGGCTTTGTATCCTGGCTGCTCCACTTCCATCCAGCTCCCTGCTTGTGGCTTGGAAAGCAGTGGGGGACAGTCCAAGGCCTTGGGACCCTGCACCCACATGGCAGACCCCAAAGAAGCTTCTGGCTCCTGGTTTTGGATCAGTTCAGCTCCAGTGATTGCAGCAACTTGGGGAATGGACCAACGGATGGAAGATCTTTCTCTCTGTATCTCCTTCTCTCTGTATATCTGCCATCCCAATAAAAATAAATCAATCTTAAAAATTAAAAAAAAAAAAAGGCTTAGTATCACTGGGATAGGCTACTATATCTGAAATTACAGTGTAATAAAGTAAACCCAAGGTTTTCAAGACCAAATCATTTGGACAACCAATTCATTCAGCAAAAATTACATTTACATTTACATGTGGAATAATTTTAGATTACTGGAGTTTCAACTATTGCACTTGGAGTTCATATATTTAATGTTTTACTCCTCCCAATTTAACAGCCTGTTAGAAGCAAATTAAACTGTAGCCCTGGGAGGTTCTGCAAAGGATTAATAGTTGGTAGTGGAGGAGCAGCTGTTATGTCCATCATCATAATTGGGGAGAGAGCAGAGACTGAAAGAAGTTTTACAATGTATTTAACAGTTTTGGAAAATAATCTTCATATGGTAATTATTTTCTGCTGTCCTATCAGATTATTTTGTAGGTGAGAAATATTTCTGATCCCACTTTATATAACACATCAAGTATTTATAGTTTTTCTGCAGAATGTAACTACATTTAAATCTCCTTGTTTAGTTTTATAAATTTTACCAAATCTACTTGTTTAGAAATGTTACCAAAAGTTGACCACTACTTTGGAAAATCATGTCACTGATATTGTTCTACTTGTGATAAGTGACAGACTAACTGCACATCTCAGTCACCCTACACTCGCACTGGGGTGCTGCCCAGGGAGAAGCACAGATGATGTGCTATAGCTTGCCAGGGAAGCTGCTCCTAAACCTTTACATGCACATATCCCTTATGCTATCATGAAGTCATTTCCTTTACATTAAGATATTATGCCAATCTTTCAACCAGATTTGTAGGCTAATTAAATTATCTGAGAATGTCATTTCAATTTATTGAAACAGTAAAATAATAGTACCTTTAGAAACCAAAGCCTAATTCTTTCGTTGCATACCATATTCATTAGTGTAAAAAGTTCATTTTTGTCACAAGAATTACATAACATTTTACAGTGAATGGGCTAATTACCCAATTATATTTGTTTTTAACATACATATATGGCTTTTTAAAATACAATTATTAACGACACATAACTCACCAAATATTCTTCCGTGCCATATAGAGAAACAAACTGCTCATCATCTTCTAATTCTCTAGCTGCACCAAAATCTGTGAGTTTGTACACCGACTGCCCATCTTCTCCGATGACTCGCATGATATTTCCTGGTTTGATATCTCGGTGCACAATGCCATTCTCTCGGAGATGATTCATTCCACCAACTTAAAAAAACAGATGCAAAACAAAGTAAATCATAAAGTAGATATCTATGTGTATCAAATTCATTGATCCAATACATTCCTACTCACTCAAAATTGATCAAAGCTTTTCTGAAAGTTTCCCCAAAGTCATTTTCTCAAAGTAACACATGGTTTCTAAAAGTATTTTAAAGGATTTACTTAGTAACTAAAGAAATCTTCCATGTGCTGGCTCATGCCTCAAGGGCCACAATAGCCAGTGCTGGGCCAAGACAGCCGGGAGGTTCCTGTGGGTCTCTGACATGGCAGAGGGGCCCGAGGACCTGGAGCAGCTACCACTGCTTCTTCAGGAGCTTTACCAGGGAGCTGGATCAGAAGTGGAACAGCCAGAATTTGTACAAGCAGCCATATGGGATGCTGGCATTGTGGGCGGCAGCTTAACTCATTGTCTCAGTCCTGGCCCTGGTATATTTATATTTTCTATCTCATGCATCAGTTATAAAGTTTTATAACGGTAAAAATCAGTATGGTATAAGAAAGAGACCATCTTTCAGGCCAATGTGATGGCTCAGCTGTCCAATCATTTGCCTGCAAGTGATGGGATCCAATATGGGAGTTGGTTCGTGCCCTCGCTGGCTCCACTTCTGATTCTGCTCCCTGTTTGTGGCCTGGGAAAGCAGCAGTAGATGACCCAAAGCCTTGGGACCCTGTACCATGTGGGAGAACTGGAAGAAGCTCCTGGCTCCTGGCTTTGGATTGTTACAGCTATCTCTTATAGCTGTTATACAGCTATCTAGGAAGCGAACTAGTGGATGGAAAATCTTGCTCTCTGTCTCTTCTCTCTGTAAATCTGCCTTTCCAACAAAAATAAACACATCCTTTTAAGAATATATACATATATAAAAGAGATCATTGTTAAATTGTAGAAATGTAACGAAACTGGAATAAACCACATGATTTCCTAAACCAGTCTTGGATATTTAGTTCTGATTCTAACAAGTATTATTCCCAAGGAAGATACCAATCTCTCACCACATTTTTTTTTAAAGATTTATTTTTAAATTTTTATCGCAAGTCAGATATACAGAGAGAGGGAGATCTTTCGTCCGATCCTCTGTCCGATCATTCAGTCCCCAAGTGGCCACAACAGCTGGTGCTACGCTGATTCTAAGCCAGGAGCCAGGAATTTCTTCCAGGTCTCCCACACAGATGCAGGGTCCCAAGGCTTTAGGCCGTCCTTGACTGCTTTCCCAGACCACGAGCAGGGAGCTAGATGGGAAGCGGGGCTGCCAGGATTAGAACCAACACCCATATGGGATCCCAGCATGTTCAAGGCAAGGACTCTAGCTACTAGGCCATTGCACTGGGCCCTCACCACATTTTTACATGTCTTTTCCTCAATAAAATTTCCCTAAAAAGCAAACTGAATTCAACATGTAGTAGTAAAATATAGATACACCAACTGGGATGATCTAGGCCAATGCCAGGTGCCCGGAACTCCACCCATGTCTCCAGTGTTGGTGGCAGAGTCCAGATACTTGGGCCATATTTAGCTGCTTTCCCAGGTACGTTGACAGGGAACTGAAGGAGCCTGATTACAAGCGGGGCAACTAGGCCTCAAACCCAGTACTCACATGGGATGCCAAGTGTAAGTGGTTGCTCAACTCACTGCACCTATGTTTAATGCATTTAAAACAAATAGTCTCATTTTATTAGAGATAGAGAGGCAGAGAAAGAGAGAGAGAGAAAGAGAGAGAATATCTTTTTATCTGCTGGTTTGCTCTTCAAATTCCTGCAACAGCTGCTGCTGTGGTAGGCCAGGGCCAGGAGCTGGGACCAGCTTTCCCACACACTACCCAGGGTATGTGTTAGCAGGAATCTAAAATTGGACTTGGAACTCAAAGGCGGCACTGTAATACAGGATGCAGGCACCCCTACGAACATCTTAGCCACCATACCTCAAGACAGTATCATACTGTTACCCTCTTAGCCACTGTACCTATGTATCTCATACTGTTATCCTTGTCAACACTTGTTTTTGATTTTAAACATTCTGAGTGTGAAGTGGTACATTTCACCATGATTTCAATTTGTAATTCCTCAATAACTAATGATGCTAAATATCTTTCCTCATGTACCTCTCAGCCATTTATATATTTCCTTTGGAGAAACATCTATTCAAACCCTCTGTTCATCTTTAAATTGTGATGCCTTTTTACCAGATAAATTCATTAGGGATAAAAGATTTGCAAACATTCTCTTTAACTCTATGAGGATTTAGTCCCTTCCTTGTAAAAGATTTACTTATTTTTATGAAAAGGCAGATTTACACAGAAAAGGAGAGACAGAGACAAAGATCTTCCATCCATGGGTTTGCTCTCAAAAGGCTGGTTTCAAAGGTAGAAGCCAGGAGTCTCCTGCAGGCCCCCACGCACCTAGATCATTCTCTGCTGCTCGCTCAGGCCACCAGCCCACATGGGATGCCACCGTGCCAGCCACACATATGTGTTTAAGGTGGATAAAGTTCAGTTAATCTATTCTCCTTTTTCATACTTGCATTTTAGGTTTCATTTCTAAGAAAGCATTATGTAAAGGTCTTCAGTTTGAAGTTTTAGTTAACTTTTTTATTCTGAATAACTAAATCTCATGTATCTAAAACCAGATAAATAAGTAAACATACCCACATCACGCAGAACAATTAAAAATTCAGATTCTGGCAGTCCATAGGCATTGGATGGCTCCTCTAAAACAGTGTATAAACTCCCACATGGACAAAACTCCATAATAAGTACTTTATGTCTTGATGTTGTCTGGAAGAAAGAAAAGTATGGTTTGATTATATGCCAGGACTTTTCGAATTTTATTTAAATGCTATACCTGCTATAACTACAAAGGAACTCAAACTACTCTGACCTGTGATGCATTAAACCAAAGAACATCTTTCAAATTCCTATTAAGAAAGTTGGGTTGATTTTTCAAAGACAAATTCGTAAAAAGTAACTAAGTCTGACACAAGTCACTGTAGCAATGTTCTATCAGTTCTATTAAAATTACCTTTAGTTCCTTATGCATAATAGTATACTTAGGTCAAAAGCTCTTCTAGCTGATCTCTTAAAAACTTTGGAGATTCTTCTCATGACAAGTCTTTTTACTCCAGAAATGAGCCCTGTTCTTGATAACAAATGGGTGGCAGAACAGCAGCCAAGTCTGTCCATTTGTATTTGACCTGCTCATTTGTTTTAAACCATAACTTATAATGCACCATTGATTACAAGAGGAATCGTCACTATAATAATAGCTCTACAGGGAAAAAGAAATACTATGAAATTACACGTATTAGAAAGTTGAATCAGTTTTTTTTTTAACTATGGCTAGGGAAGACTACTTTTTTTTTAAGATTTATTTTTATTTATTGGAAAGTCAGACATACAGAGAGGAGGAGAGACAGAGGAAGATCTTCCATCCGATGATTCACTCCCCAAGTGAGCACAATGGCTGATGCTATGCCGATCTAAAGCCAGGATCCAGGAACTTCTTCCGGGTCTCCCACACGGGTGCAGGGTCCCAAGGCTTTGGGCCGTCCTCCATTACTTTCCCAGGCCACAAGCAGGGAGCTGGATGGGAAGTGGAGCTGCCAGGATTAGAACCAGCGCCCATATGGGATCCAGGGTCGTTCAAGGTGAGGACTTTAGCCGCTAGGCCACGCCGCCAGGCCCAAATGAGTTTTAAAATCCAGTATTCATTTCTGTGTTTATATCCTTCTAAAAATTTTTTTCCAGGCCTGACACATAGCCTAGTAGCTAAAGTTCTCACCTTGCATACGCCAAGGATCCCACGTGGGCACTGGTTTGTACCCCAGCAGTCCTGCTTTCCATCCAGCTCCCTGCTTGTGGCCTGGGAAAGCAGTGGAGGATGGTCCAAAGCCTTGGGACCCTATACCTATGTGGGAGACCCAGAAGAGGCTCCAGGCTTCTGGCTTCAGATTGGCTCAGCTCTGACCATTGAGGCCATTTAGGAAATGAATCAGCAGATGGAAGACCTTTTCTGTCTCTCCTCATCTCTGTAGTCTGATTTTCCATCGCTTCTCAGCCTTTACACTAAGATCAAGTATAGTATCTGTATATCTGACCTTCAAATTAAAAAAAAATTTTCCCTACATATTTCCAAAATACTTGTACAAAATATTTCAAATTTTTTACTACTCAGCAAGTATGAAAAAAGGAAAGAAGTGTAAAAGGAAAAGTTGTTTTTAAATTACCAAATATTATATGATTTTTAAAAGATATACAATTTCATCCATCACAGAGATAATTATGCTAATAATTTGGTATATTTCTTTTCAGTTTTTCTTCCTATGAGTCAAATCATATTATACTAACACAATTTGTAGTATATTATGTGTGCCCGTGTATGTATGTGTATAAGCATATACAGATATATATGTCAGGGTCATACTGCAGTTTTGAAAGACAGTTGTGTGCACACATACAAACTCTGCCATCTGCTGGTTCACTCCCCAAATGCATGTCCCACAAAGCCTGCACTAGGCAACTGAAGTCTGTAGTCAAAAACTGGATCTGGGTTTTGCATTCAGGGAGTAGGAATTCAACTACTTAAGGCAGGCTGCACGTTACAGGAAAGCAGGAGTCAGGAGTAGAGCCACAGACTGAACCCAGGCACTACAAAAGATGCAAGCATCACAACTAGTATCCTAACTGCTACACTGACACATACATCTTTTATTGTCATTTTCTATGTAACTGTATATATAAGCATATTCCTAGCAGTCACAATTTTGGTAAGGATCTCTATTAGTGTGTAGTAAAGAATTAACTTTATCCAAAGAGAAATCTGGCTTTTCCTTCAGACATGGGGAAGTGGTCTCTGGCTCCTGAAAGGGGATGGTTTGCTTGCTGGACAGCATGTCACCACGGGATCTGTGATAGCACTTCAGGACTCATCCTATCAGTTCTGATCTCCAAAGGAAAGAGACCAGAGGCCCATGCCTGGACCTCAGGAAGGGCTGGAGACTAACACATCTCATGCAGCCAACACAGTCACAACAAGACGATGCCCTAATAAAAGCTGTAGAAAGCTCTGCAGTCTGGCACATACTCTGTGCATATCATCAGACACCAGCCAGAAGGCTACCACACCACTGAGGCCCAGAAAACTTCACCTCTGGAACCCTCTCCCATCCCACCTTTTGTGTCTCCTTTGGCTCATTCTAATATGTATCCTTCAGTTATAATTCAATAGGAATTGTAACACTTCTCTGAGTTTCATTGAGTAATTTCACATTCCATCAAATTATCAAAACACAGGGTCATTCACTGAAGCCCCCAGATTGGCAGTCAGAAAAGTCTGAAATAACAGTAGTCTTGGGGACTCCTGAACTTGGGACTGAGTATCTGAAGTGAGGACAGTTTTGTGGGTACTGTTCTGACTCCACAATTTGCCAAATCCTTTGGAGTAGGAAGTTTTGGACAGAGTTGGCAGTTTGAAAGGGTGTGCTCACAACCTTGAGCTTGGCTCCTCCTAGTAATTAAACAGTCTAACTTATTCAACATACTTAACCATTTCTTAAACCAAAAAATGTATAAATTAAATTTATGCATATAATCATTTTATTTACCATTATTATATTTGTCATTAAGAAATAACAAAAAATGAAAACACTACTAAATTTATATTTCAAAAGAGAGGACTTTTCTGGTTTTAATCCCGGTAGCTCTCCACTTTCGATCCAGCTCCCTGCTTGTGGCCTGGGAAAGCAGTTGAGGACGGACCAAGACTTTGGGACCCTGCACCCGCGTGGAAGACCCAGAGGAGGTTCCTGGTTCCTGGCTTTGGATCGGCACAACACCGGCCGTTGTGCTCACTTGGGGAGTGAATCATCGGACGGAAGATCTTCCTCTCTGTCTCTCCTCCTGTCTGTACATCTGACTTTGTAATAAACATAAATAAATCTTTTTAAAAATTTTTAAAAAAAGAGAGGACCTCACTGATTTTAAAATGGATTTTTATTTCCAATATTCCTAGATTATTTTTCCTGCCAATATCCTTACTTTTGCTATTTCTTTCTAAAACCAATTCTATCTTTTATAACTGAACTTCACATATTAATCCCTGAACTCCTAGAATTTTTAACCTTTTTCTGAAACTTATTTGTATTTTTTTTTCATGCTTCTTTTCATGCCAGTTACTAACTTCAGTTAGCCTCTTTTTCAAATCCTGTGATTCCATTCTTACACTATACCCACTACTATACTTATTAAGAATTCTCAGGGACAGACTGCTTGGTTCTATAAACCCTTATCATCATTTTCGTATCAGAATCTGTCTCTTGAGTCACAATGACTACACGATGACACAATTAAGTAAAGCCTGATGACTTACCTCTTCTTCAATCGCAAATAATTTAACAATGTTTTTGTGATTGAGTTTTTTTAACACTTCAAATTCTCTCATTTGAACATCCAGTGGACGAAGGAAGCTTATATTATTAAACACTTTGATAGCGAACAAATCACCAGTTTTCTAAGAAGAAATAAAAAAGAAAAACATGTTACTTATATATAATTTGTAAAGAAGGTAAAAAATTCCCATTACAACTTGCTGTAGCAATTTCTTTTAAAACACCAAACAACTTCCATGCATAAGTAATTTCTATGAAGATCCTTGATTTTTTTGCAAAAGTTTTTTTGAAAAAAAAAAAGGCATGGAAAGTGAAACCATCTTCTGGGTATGAAAGAGAAAGAGAAACTCCTAAGGGTTATTCCAGGATCTAGTCATTTCAAGCAATCAAAACAGGAACAAGGTGATGGACAACTACATTCTACTCATGAAACATTTATTAATCATATTAAAAACAACTAACATTTCAGAGCGACTTCCTAATTACAGCATTGTGTGCACTGAGTAGGCGCTGGCGCCAGGCTAAAGGAGACTGTGCTGGAGAGATTGCTGTGCCCTGGATCACTTCCTGCAGCTTCACTAGGCGACCAGGATAGGCTGCTTCTTCCCAGACCACCTCTGAAGAATTGAAGACATTTCCTTCTCTCCAGTGAGCCCGGATGGACCTGCAACATCCCCCTCTCTCTGTCTCCTGGCTGAATGAATTAGACCACTCACAGACATGAGAACTTATAGCTGTATCTGGGATGGCATCATAGAAGTAGAAAATGTTTCGGGTAGTCACCGCATTCACAGTCTTCATTATTCCTCCTTTAGCCTCTCTTCCAGACCCTTCTTCTCCCTTCCAATCACTCTGCTGACCAAGTCTCTCCCTTTGGAGTTTGGACTGATCCTTGCCCATCCACCCACCCACCTTCTTCTCTGATTTATCTATGGCTGAACCTCCTGGAACAAGTGGAGAGAGAATTTTCTTCTTGTGCCTGGGGTTCAAGCATGCCTGGCCCAACTGAACTTCAAGGTTCTGTCATGGCCTCCGTGTCTTCCTGTGTGGGCTCTCCACAGCTTCACATTCAGCTTCACCGCTCAGGGCACCAGGCCAACCCAGAATCACAGCTTCTTCAAACAACTTCACAGCTCCATAATCTCACTCCTGGAGATCACCATAGGAAAGCCCCTGCTTATGGGTCCCCTTCGCCCCCTGGTCAAGCTAATATATACAAACAGGATTCTTTCCAGAGGAAAAAGGCCACTGATCATTTTTAGACAATATGAAAAGAAAAAACAATGTAAATACAGTTCAATTGTGCTTTTTCCAAGGAAGACACTGTAATTACTGGATAAAGATTTTTGTTAAGAATCCTTGTCTCAAACTCAGTTGAAAATTAAGAGAATCCTAATAGCACACAAAGTACGGAAAATAATATAATGTTGGAATATGCTGTGATCAAGGCAGAATTTCTCCAGCTCTACAGTATACACATTACCTATAAAGACCAGTAAGATACCTGTGCAAATGCACCATTTTCCTTTTAGTCACTTTATTTATTCCCTTTATTCATTAAGTCAAAGCATACACACAGAAATACGTATGTTCAGATCAACAGACTCTCCCAACAATCTCTTGCCTTCAATCTCAGCGTGGTTGTCATGCACACATACATGCACAACTCGATCATCTTAAGCACAAATATCAAAGGGCTACTATCATGGTTTGAAATTCCTCATACAAAAAAAAATAATCCTTCATAGAAATAGGGGTGTTACTGGATATAGTCTGAAACACTAGAAGTCACTAAGGACAAAAATGGTTTCTCAAAACACATCCCTGGGAAGATAGTTGGGAACCAAACACTAAACTGGATCTTAGCAATCTTGTAATTCAAATCTAATCTTAAAATCCCATGATATGTATCCAAAATACATTTTTGTTTCCTTTAAAGAACCTCAGGTTGTATGACTATTAAATCTAATCCATCCTATTCAATCATTTTATCATTTAGCAAACACAGACTGTCAACTCTGCAGAAGCTCTTACATGAGGGACACTAAGTAATGAAAGAATAGAACATATGAAGCATCTACTAATGTCAGGCATTTCATATGTATCTCATCCAACCACTGTCACTGCTGACTGCCATCCTGTCAGTGTCGAAATTATATCCCTTCAAGTATCACCCTGCACATCAGTTGCCAGTATCTAGCATATGCCAAGTGATTATTAAAGTTTTTCAGGTCAGTTTGGACTATAGGAAGACAGATGATCAGATGTGTTTTCAGTGCTAAATTCTGTGTCATTTAACCATTTCTTTCTTGACACAAACAATATGAAGGATAGGAATGCTCCAGGTTAACCACAACGAATGTGAATAAGGATCCATATCCCGCAGATTTGCCTCTAATTCTATAATGGTAGAATATATGGGGCCAGCACTGTGGCTTCACAAGCTCAAGTAATGGCATCCCGTATAGATGCAGGTTCATGTCCCAGCTGCTCCACTTTCCATCCAGATCCCTGCTAATGGCCTGGAGAAGCAGTGAAGAATGGCACAATGCCTCAGGACCTCACAGCCATGTGGGAGACCAGAAGTTTCTGGCTTCTGGCCTCAGACTGGTTCAGCCCTGGCCACAGGGACCATTTGGGGAGTGAACCAGTTCATGAAAGATCCTTCCCTCTCTGTCTCTCCTTCTGTCTGTAAATCTGCCTTTCCAATGTCAATAAATAAATCTCGAAAAAAATAAAATAAAAAGCTGTTTGTATGTCACTCCTGAATCACTCAATGAGCCATACAGGCCGTTTATAGTCCTATCTTCTTCCCAGAGGAAACAGCTCCATCTGCCCTTGGTTTCACTGTCACAGAGAGAACTGACAATCTCAAGGTTACAGGAAAATAGGAAGAAATTCTTCTCTACTAAAACCTATGGAGTTTAGGAGACTATAAACATCATTTTTCTCAAAAAAAAAAAAAATAGTTAACACTGCTGGGGCTGGCATTGTGGTACCATGCCTGCTTGTAATGCTGACACTCCATATAAGAGTTTCACTTTAAGATTCTTCAACGTCCAGCTACTTTGCTTCTTATCTAACTCCTCGGTTAATGTCCCTGAGAGACCAGCAGAAGATGGCCCACGTACTTTGGCCCCTGCCGTCCACGTGGAAGACAAGGATCGAGTTTCTGGTTCCTGGCTCTGTCCTTGCCTAGACCTGGCTGCCGTGACTAGCTGAGGAGTGAACATACTGAAGGAAGACTTCCCTCTGTGTCACTCTACTTTTCAAATAAACAAATCTTGAACACATACACACAAATTAATGCTAGAAAATCACTGATTATTGGCATAAGAAAAGGTTGTTTTCCCCTCCATTACTTTTCCAGCCTCCTTCCCAGAACAGAAACTATTTAATTTCTCAATTTTAAGTTATTTTAATTATCTTTCATTTCATCCTCCAGTATCAAATCTGAAACTAAATCTTTTTGGCTCTTGGAGAAGCACCTCTGGAATTAACCCGTTTATTCTATCCCCACTTCCAGTACCAGGTTCTAATTACCTCATACCATGATATTTAGCCTTTTCTACTTGAGATTCTCCTCCAGGAGGAGGAGATTCTCCTGGAGGAGAATCTCATTCTGTTCTACCCTTTATGATGCTATTCTAGTGGGAATACATCAGAATCATCTGTGGGTTCCGCATGCTTTCATCTCCAAATCGCTGCCACAGGGACCAGGCTGAGAGCTGTGGAACAACACTAAACTGGTATGTATTTTCCCTGCCTCTTTTCAGCCCCTTAGTTTTCCCTTATTCCTTGTCTCCTTTAATCTCTGCCTCCAACGGACAGACATGCTGACTGACTCTCACATAATCACACTTTTAAAATTCATAAAAATATCACACAGAGTATTTCTTTATAGACTCAGGAATGAAACCACAAAAACCATTACAAAATTCTTCAGACAAAAAAAAAATTACCCACATACTTCAGTGTAGGTATGCCTCTCAGAAGGGAGTATTTGTATTTACCGTAGTACTCACAAAAGTCTGCAAAGTGTTCTCTGTACCAACCTTGTGTCTTCCCCGAAAGACATTTGCAGTAGCTCCTTGGCCCAAAATGTCCGACAAGAGCCACAGGTGATTAGAAGTGCTCTGCATCTCGGCTGGGTCAGGTGATCCTCTTGCTACACTAAGAGATAAGAACATGTTTAGCATGTTTTCATATAAACAATACAGTGAAGGAGTAACTGTTAGCTGCCTTTTGGGCTCAGTTAAGACCTCCATTAGCTACTGCTGACTTGAAATGTGTAAGCAGGACAAAGTAAGCATCCGTGTTTCTAGCAATATTAAAGGCTAGCATGCTTTGTGGACTCAGAAAAACCATTTACCATTGGTATCTTACATATTCGATGTAGCTCACGTACTGTTGGGTATAAGCATGCATTTCCCTTCTCATTTTGCCTTTGAATATGAGTGATACTGGCTACTAACCTCCTTCAAATGTTCTGAAAGATGAACCAATAAGATATATCAAAATGTTTTAAGTCCTAATGTAAAACGATAAGGCATACACAACAATTGCTTTGTTTTCCTCTAGGGCTAGGCAACATAGATGAAAACAACTTACTTAACAACATAACCCTAAATTTTCACCTACACCCAGCTTGACAGTCATAACCCAAAGGTACAAGAACTATTATTCCTGAAAAGTTACTAACTCTTCTGAAACTAAGTTAAGGATGGCTTCTCTGACTTCCAACATACAAAAATACAATATACCAGCTATGTATTCCAAGTCCTAAAAAAACAGGTGTCACCTCTAGCTTCATGCTTCCACACCGAAAAGCTATGGAACTTAAACATATTGGAAATACTCGAGTCCGGTGGTCGCAAAAAATAAAAAGAAGAACACCAACCCAGCAAAGACACTCATCTCAACATACATTCTAAATCTGCACATGTGTCTATCAAGAGCATTTACGAACTTGCATTAATATCTCTTCATAATAAGTTAAAACAAAGAGCAGCATGAGTTTGCTGGACTAGGCATCCCAATGTTGAATTAATAACTGCCAATATCAGAAGCACAGAACATATCCAACTGCCAGGCAGATAAGCCCACCTATATCTGGTACACTGGCTATTTTTATATAATTTTAACACACATCTAATTCAGATACACAGCACATATAAACAGCTATTGGAAAGAAGAGATAAAAACGAGATTCCCTTCTCACCAACAGGGAATACACATTTGTCAATTATCGTACTCCATTTAAGAGGCAACCAACGTCCCTAGAGACTAATGACAGACCATCCCTCATTAATGTAACTGTTTCAGACAGCTGTGAATGGCCAACAGTACCCTGGGGTACCTTATGGATAACACAAAACAGGCTGATGAACTAAGACATCTGCTCTCCAGATGCAGATGCAAAAATGGTCTCACCAGAGTTATCAGGGGGAAATGTCTTCCATGAACCCCACCACAACTCAGGCTGACTGACACATGACTCAGCACCCCCACGGTGCTTACAAGAGAGAAACCCTCCAAGAGAGAAACCCTTACAAGAGAGATTTCCGACTCAACAAGTACTCTGAGGTTATCTGAGGGGCTGTCTGCAGCCTCCTCTTCCACGCTGTCCAAAAGGAAAGTTACCCTCTGTCCAAGGCTGCAAACAGGTCTGGCGACATAGCCTACTGTCAAAGTTCCAGGATTTTCAAGCTCTAACCACTACATGAAACAGTAAAGAGATAGGATGATTAGGGGTCCCAAGTTGAAAAAAGGATCAGCTTTGGTTATACGCCTATTACCAGAGAGAACCAGTTCTGAGGCCACCCATAACAATCACCTGGAGAATGGATCGGAAATGAAAACCATAAGCCAAGTCAACAAGGAGTCAGGCAGCATTTGGGAACTTGTATTTCACTCGTTTACATTAAAAAAAAAAATTTTGGCTTCTAGCTTCCGGTGTGAGTCAATCTCAGCTAACATCGCTGAAACCACAACGACACGTCCCTTTGTAATCATGTGAGGCATAAATCCATTTTCAACCTGCCGATCGCAGCTAGCCTATCCTCCCCGGCGGGTACCCTATCCTCCCCGGCCGCCGGGCCCCGGGCCCCGTCCTCTGAGTGCCCACCGCCACCGGCCAGCGCAGAGGGCCCGGGCTGCGGGGCAGAGGGCCGGCTGCCGGCCGAGGAGTCGAGAAGGACGGGGCAGGGCCCACGCGCGCCCGCGCTGCCCAGCTGTGGACGCCCGGCAGCCAGGGCCTTCGGGTCGTGCGGGGGCCCCTCGGGTCAGCAGCCCTGACTCAGCATGCCCCCGCTCCAGGAGGCTGGGAGCGCCCGGCGCCGCGCCAGGCCCGGCCACCCGCGCCCCCACACCGCTACGGCCCCAACACCCGCGCCCGCTCACCCGGCCGGGTCTCCGCCACGCCACAGCCAGCGGGATCCCGAGGCCTCCTGGCGCCCCGGGCCGCTTCCGGCTTCGCCAGCCCTGGCCGCGGGGCACGTGACCGACGGCCGGCGTGCGGGTGCGCGTGCGCACGCCTGCCGGCCCGCGCGGCCGCCGTCGCCGCCCCTGGCGCGGGTGGGAGCCCCGGGTGCTCCTGGTGCAGGTCGTGGCTGGCACCGTCCGCCTGTCCCCTTGCGCTTCGCTTGCTCGCTCGGGTTTACAGGCGGGCAGCGCTGCGCAGGAAACGCGAGCCGCGATCCCCGCTCGGTGCCGGAGCGTGCGCAGCTGTTGATGTCCACACTGTAACCTCGGGGGGACCGTCCCCCGCAGGGATGTCTAAGTCCGGCCAGATCTAGTTCCACCTGTTTCTAGAAGCCTGCTTTCACCGCGGTGGAGCCACTGTCCTCAACGTCAGCATGTTCCCTCACACCCTCTCTCAGATGGCCACAGTGCAGAACTTGGTTCTAAACTTCATGTAAGAACTGAGCAGCACGAAGGTCCCGTGCTGCAGTGTTCGTGCAGCCAAGGTCTCGAGCTGCTGTTTCCCAGAAAGGGATCGCCCTGCGCGCTGCCCTAAGGTGTGGGGCAGACTCCTGCAGGTGCAGGGCAGCATCTCCAAGGAGAGCTTGCTTCTCGTAGGGGAGACTGAAATAGGACAGACTGTGGTTGCCGCCCCAGCTCCCCCTGCCAAGGACCGACTTCCAGCGAGTTTGTGACCCAAGCGTGTTTTATCACTACACAATGAAGATGGCAAAAGCCCACTCTACTGAGTTCTTGGTAAGTGATTTTTATTAGATTGTAAGACAACGTTAAAGTGCCGAAATCATCCTAGTAACAGACTACCCACTGCTTACAGTCATTGAAACCCACAGTTCAAGGTTGTGGAAGAAAATGTGACTAACCGGACTGCCTTGATCACGTGATTACATCATAGAAACACACTAAAAATACTACAGTATTAAAGACTACATGGGCACAGCTCTTGTTCAGGTTTGAATGAACTGCTAGGCCCAGGACTGGACCAGGCGTCATAAAACCTGCTGTTATTTATGCCTAAATCAGATTCCTGCCTCTGGCCTGGGCTATCTGACCGGTGACCGGTGGAGATTCACCCTCGATCTTTAGGTGCTTGCTTTTGGAAATAAAATCATTAATGATTGTGATGATGCTCTCTCTGGGCAACTTCAGGAAACAAGCATGGGAATTCATACGCATACTTATGTAACGTTATGTTTTATTTTTGTTAAAACTATTTCCATGTCCCAACGTATCTCTAAACATACAAGAATCTTCTAAAGAGCAGAGTTGGGGGTGTCAACTTTCCGTATAATCAGTCGGCAGCACAGTAATACAAACTATTACCAAACATTTCTGTGCTAGCTACTGTAACATGTTACTAAATCTTTAATGAGTTATGAGGTAGCTACCATTATTTTCTTCATTTTACAGGTGGGGAAACTGAGGTAGAAAAAGTTGCTTAAAACCAGTTAGGAGCAGAGCTGGTACTGGGCTCTAACTAGCTGGGTCCCAAGGGCCTTTGTGCTATAAGGCCTTGACCATGGGGAAAGGACACACTTCAGTACACTTCATGACTGCAGTAGACACAATCATCTCTCCCTCAGTCCAGGGGAACCTAGCCAAATAACACCCAACTTTCATTTATCTACTTTTAAAAACATTTTTATTGAGGTATAATACACATTTGTTTCACTGATATATTTTTACAATGAACTGTCAATTTAGTTTATTTCATGATATAAAGGAAATCCTTAAAATTCCTCATGGAATTAGAATCAGAAAAAGATTCCTGTTCGCATATTAGAACATAATGTTAACGAATTTCTAGGCCATGGAAGCCCACCCACGAAAGCCCCAGGGCACCCACTGGCCAAAGGTACAAACTCCTACTGAAAGCTTTAACAGGAGGACTTCCATGGCTGCAACATTCTGCTGCGATTTGGCCCCTCTTCGCACCTATTCAATGCTAGTACTAATATTATCATTTTTTCTCTTGCTTTCTGAAGTGAACAAAAATGAAGAAAGGTAGGAGGAAATACTTGTGGTAATTAAAGTGTCCAGTTAATATTCACACACATCATAAACACATAGGTGTGCTGTACTCTACTACGCCATCCAATCAAAGCATGAGGGTAAAAACTTGGAATTTTATCATCAGATTCACAGAGTCTTTTTTTAGTGCATTCTTACAAAACTCTTTTTACAGAACTAAGCTGCCTATAATTTTATAGAAGTCTAATAAAATGAAACAGGAAATTCACACTCAGCTTTACATATATTGAAGTGGGAAATCAAGGAAACATTAAGATGAGAAATTAAGGCTAAAGTATTTATAATAATTCCAGAAAAGACTTGGTAGATTTCACTACATAAAATTTATTTACTATTTTATTAAAAAAAGTGTAATACCATCACCTACTTTTTTTAATTGATTAATTTATGAAACCATTCTGTTTTGTAGAATACATATTGGCATTGAAACAGCTTAAAGAAATGTAATGGTTATCTACAAAAAATTAGTTTTGATTATTATATTTCCTCTATACTTTAAAAGTACACTGTTTTTCACTGCTATGGTTTTTATAAAGAATTTGACATGAAGTTCCAAATAAAAAAAAATTAAGGTACTGAAGGTAACTGCTACCTTTTAACAGCATTTTACATATAACAATTTTAGCTGGCATGCAACTCCTCTTGTCACATACCTGTCATTTAGGGAAAATTACACCCATTTTACAGAAAATCCAAATACATACACTGCAATAAGCTCAAAAAATGTTAAAAAGATGAGTGTGAATGGCACACAAAAACTGCTTCATAAATAGCTAATTTCTTTTCAGGAAGTCAGGCACAGGGAAATCCAGTCCTTAGGGCTTTGCTCTCTGGAAGAACACCTGTAAATAGAATTTTAATATAATTAATGTAATGTCAGAAGATAGCACCACTTTCACATGGACAATTTCCCCAGCGTTTGGAATGCTAGTTATTCTTACGTCCTACAGGTATTAAAAATGTCACATTCTTCATAAATTCATATACAATCTACTTTATCTTCTGGGAAATTTGACAGTATACATATGGCTTAAGTTGATATCCTCTAGCTGGGACTATAACGAAAATGTGGTATAACTTAATGCTATAACATTTAAAGACAGAAGTTCTAATTTCTTTTTCTTTTTTTTTTTTTAAGATTTATTTTATTTTTATTGGAAAGGCGGATATACAGAGAGACAGAGAGGAAGATCTTCCATCCAATGATTCACTCCCCAAGTGAGCACAACGGGCCGATACTATGCCGATCTGAAGCCAGGAGCCTCTTCCGGGTATCCCACCCGGGAGCAGGGTCCCAAAGCCTTGGGCCTTCCTTGACTGCTTTCCCGGGCCACAGGCAGGGAGCTGGAAGGGAAGCGGGGCTGCCGGGATAGAACCGGCGCCCATATGGGATCCTGGTACATGCAAGGCGAGGTCCTTACCCACTGTGCCACCGCGCCGGGCCCGAAGTTCTAATTTCTTAAGGAAAGAAATTATTTCCAGTTCAGCACTTCAGACTATAATTAAGCCAGCAAGCAGTGGCTGACCTACTGTTGTATACTTGCAATCCATAGTTATATAGCTATTAAGTGAGCCCCAGAAATAGGAATTGATAGGCAGTGGGTCACAGAACTCAAGAGCTGTGTTTATTACTCTCTCCATGGCACCTAGTGGATTTAATTGATCTAACAAATAATCTATTGATTATGTGCAGAGAAAAAAAAAAGGAACTTCATGAACAGAAAAGACTTTAGCAGGAAGCTATCTTTAAAATGAATTTAGAGGGGCAGGCATTGTAGCATAGCATGCTAAAAGCTGTTGCATGTAACACCATATGGGTGCCAGTCATGTCCTGTGGAAGCACTTCCAAGCGAGCTCTGCTAACCTACTGGAAAGCAGTGGAAGATGGCCCATGTAGGAAATCCAGATGAAGTTCCTGGCATTGGCCTGGCCACTGCAGCCACTGAAGTAGTCAGTCAGCAGTCTCTCCTTTCCTTCACCCACATCCCGTGTCAGAGTGCCTGGGTACATGCCCTAGCTCCACTTCTGCCTTCTGGGTCCTGCTAATACACCTTAAGAAGGCAGCAGATAGTGGTTCACATGCTTGGGTTCCTGCCAGTTATGAGGAAGACAGAGGTTGAGGTTTTGGTGACCAGTTCTGATGTGGCCCATCCCCAGCTCTCTGCCTTTCCAATAAAATGAAAACGAATTTAAAAATAAATAAAAATTAAAGCACAGGGGGCCAGTGCATTGGCTTAACTGGCTAATCCTCCACCATCCCATATGAGCACAAGTTCATGTCCTGGATTGCCACTCCCACTAGGTCCCAGATTATGGCCGGAGAGAGCAGTGGACAATGGCCCAATGCCTTGGGACCCTGCACCTGTGTGGGAGACCTGGCAGGAACTCTTGGTTCTTGGCTTTGGATTGACTCAGCTCTGGCAGTTGCACTCACTTGAGGAGTGAACCAGCATATGGAAGAACTTTCTGTCTTTTGTCTGTAAATCTGCCTTTCCAACGACAACAACAAGAAACCAAACCCAGAATGGGTAGACTTCATATTGGAGGAGAAACTAAAAAGGGGAGTGTTAAAATCTGTTCTTGCAAGAAAAACCAAAAAGGTGGTCTGTGAACACATGAATATGAGAGGGTCCAGTGCAATGGCTCAAAGGGCTAACTCTCCTACTTCACTTCAAGCACCAAGATCCTATGTGGATGCTGGATTATGTCCCAGCTGCTCCACTTTCTATCCAGCTCCTTGCATGTGATCTGGGAAAGCAGTAGAGAATGGCCCAAAGCGTTGGAACCCTGCACCTGCATGGGAGACCCAGAAGAAGCTCCTGGCTCCTGGCTTCAGATTGGCTCAGCTCAGGCCATTGCAGCTACTTGGGGAGTGAACCATTGGACGGAAGACCTCTGTATCTCAATCTCTCTATAAACCTGACTTTCCAATGAATATATGTAAATTTTTCAACTAAACTTTTTTTGAAAATATGTGTATCTTCAGAAAAAAAGTCTATGAGGAAGAGAAATGGATGTGACATGTTTAATGTTTTTAAACAGATCATCATTACTAGAATAATCAAGAGAATCAGATTAAGTCAATGAGGAGTGGCTTTATTGTTTCTGGTCTTCTCTGTTCCCTCCAAAACCCCTCCCCTGCTGCCACCACCACACGTCAAGGCTTTTGGCTGTCCCTGGGCCTTCTGCAGACAGCAGGAACTATAATGCAGGAAGCTGTCCTTCTCCACCAGGGAAACCAAATTCCTCATCCTCCTCCCCGGGAGCAGGGTAGCAAGAGGGAATGAAGGGTGAGACAGAGCTGGGTGGGCACCCTACCAGCATCTCCCTTCTCATCCCCAGCTTCTCCTCACTCCACAAGGATAGCGGGCGCCTGTGGCTGCTGAGAAACCCTGTCTGTGAACCCTGGCATCTTGGGCACCCAAGTCAGGAACCCCCAAAGCTGAAGCTGGGAACTGAGAACTCAATCAAAGCCTTTTACATGAAGATGTCTAAGTTTTCCAAATACCTACCTTTAGGTAATTTTTGAAAACTTTAGCATCAGGCTGCTGAAGTGCTTGACAGAACTCCTGGGAGGTGAGAGAAGTGAAAAACAGGAGAATCAATGTTTTTTGGTAAGTTCATCTTAATTCAAATAACATATTTAAAAAAAAAATCATGATTGAAAATTAAATGTGTATTATCTTAATCACTTCTACTTGTAATATCAACTACATGGACAATACTTCACAATAGAGCTGAAAACTTTTCCATCTTGGAAAACTGGAACTGTTTATTGAACTCCCATTCCTCTCTTCCCTGCTCCTGGCAATCGCCATTCTACTTTCCGCTCCATTGAGTCTGACACTGTAGGTATCCCACACAAGTGGACCACGTGGTTATTTGTCTTTCTATGACTTTTTACTTAACATAACATCTTAGATTCATCCCTTCTGTCACAAGAGATATTCTTGTCTTTATTCAAGACTGATTATATTTCATTGTATTTAACAGAGTGCTTTAAAAAGTTTGGGGGAGGACAGGGTGACACAATGCCCCAATTAGCTAATCCTCCAACCCCAAGCACTGGCATCCCACGTAAGGGCCAGCTTGTGTTCCCAGCTGCTCCACTTCCCATCCAGCTCCCTGCTTGTATCCTGGGAAGCAGTAGACGAGAGCTCAAAGCCCTGCACCTGCATGAGAGACCCAGAACAGACTTTTAGCTCCTGGCTTCAGATTGGCTCGGCTCTGGCCATTGCAGACATTTGGGAATGAACCAGGGGACAGAAGATCTCTGTCTATATCTCCTTCTCTGTGTAAATCTGCCTAAAAAATAACTGCACTTGATCTTAGCAAAAAGGCTGTGATATATACTATGAAAGAACTATGCATGTGGTTCAGAAATCACTATACTACATTTCTTTTAATTCCATTATTATCAGATAACATATTTTGTCTATCCATCTTTATATTTTAGATTTATTTATTTTTATTGGAAAGTTAGATTTACAGAGAGGAGATACAGAGAGAAAGATCTTCCATCTCCTGGTTCACTCCTCCAGTTGGTTGCAACAACTGGTCTGAGCTGACCCTGAGTTAGGAGCCAGGAGCTGCTTCTGGGTCTTCCACCTGGGTTCAGGGTCCCAAGGCTTTGTGCTGTCCTCTACTGCTTTCCTAGGCCACAGGCAGGGAGCTAGATGGGAAGTGGAGCAGCTGGGACACAAACCGGAGCCCATATGGGATCCTGGTGCATGCAAGGTAAGGATTTTAGCCACTAGGCTACTGCGCCAGGGCCCAAAAATATATGTTTTATTTGTCAAATAAAGAGGCCAGTGTTATGGCATAATAGGCTAATCCTCTGCCTGCTACTCTGGTATCACATATGAGTGCTGATTTGAGTGCCAGCTTCCAATTCAACTCCCTGCTTAGTTCCTGAGAAAATAGCAGACAGAGAATGGCTCAAGTTCTTGGGCACCTGCACCCATATGGGAGACCCAGAAAGAAAGCTTCTGGCTTCAGTTCAGCTCAGCTCCAGTTGTAACGGCCATTTACAGAGCAGATGGGAGATCTCTCTCTGTCTCCTCTTTTCTGCCTTGGAAAGAAAAAGGGCTGTCACTGTGGTATAGACAGTCTAGCCTGTGATGCTGGCACCCTGTTTGAGTGAGTTTGAGTCTCAGCTGCTCTACTCCTATCCAGTTGCTGATGGTCTGGAAAAGCAGGCAAGGCCCAGATGCTTGGGGTGATTCATCTTACACTCATTAAGAAGGACAGTATTAAAAGAACATAGCAGCAGGGGTCAGTGCAGTGATATGGCAAGCTAGTTCTCCACCTGCCGCTCTGGCGTTCCACATGGGTACTGGTTTGAATCCTGGTTGCTCTACCTCAAATCGAACTCCCTGCTAATGGTCTGGGAAAACAGCAGAGGATGGCCAAGGACTTGGGCCACTGTACCCTTGTGGGAATGTGGCAGATCCAGAAGAAGCTCCTGGCACCTGACCATCTCAGTTGTGGTCACTGTCGTCATTTGGCAAGTGAACCAGCAGATGGAAGATCTGTCTCCACCTCCCTCTGTAACTCTGACTTTTAAGCAGCAAATGTTGGTGAGATATAGAGAACCACTGATGTATGCTGAGAGAATGCACAAGTGTAGCTGCTATGAAAAGTAGCATAAAAATTCATCAAAAAATCAAAAATAAAACTTCTATATGACCCAGAAATCTTCCTTTTGGGTTTGTAAAGAATGAAAGATAAGGTAACCTAGCCACTTACCTTTACTATAGCTTCAAATCTGCATATTAAGCATTGATAAACACGACATATGTACAATGGACTACCTTAAAAACAAAGGTGTTTTTATGTGCAGGTCCCCTTAGTCTGGGGAAGCAGATGAAACTTATAGAATGTTTACACATCTACTTGCACACACATATATATATAAAACTTAATACGTGATATTGTAAAGGGAATCAACTACAATGAGTTATAGTTATTAAAAATATTTAAAATGAAATAGGATAGTAAGAGTTAACTTATTGGGCAACAAGGTACACAGTAATTACCTAATTTTAAAAGCAACAAGCATAAAAACATTTCAAGATACAAAAACTCACAAGATATAAAGTATCTGTGAATTCTACTGGGCAAAGTCACGGGCATTGTTATTGATATGTCCATTGTGTTTGGTACACAATGGCAGGAAATTAAATTTCTGTTGGAGGTTAGTGAAAATAGAAATCTAAGGTTTTTCCCATTCAGTTTCACACAGCCTTCGAAGTTAGATCTCTACGCTAAGAACTCTCACTGTCCTATACACAGCAAAATACCAAGTTGAACAGTCTGGCTTTCTTGAATTTACAAGCAATGAGATGTAACATAGATATACTTCTCCAACAAACAAAAATCAACTAAGGCAGCTCTTACCTGAATTATTTCTGGAGCCACTTGCAAAGAAGGCAGGTATTCTTGCTGAAGGTACTGAACACACTCTGGGCCCTGAAGATCAGAAGGTAACTGTGACTAAGTTATTTTCTCTCTTGACATTCATATTGCTTAGCCAGAAGTAGGGACAACAGATACTTAAACAGGGATACCATTTTGTGGTTATAAACTTCAGGGCCAGACTGTCCTTGCATTAACACTGAGCTCCCAGTACTACTATTCCTGAATCAGAACAGTTGCTTCCTCCTCTGCGTTGGCTCTCATTCCTCTAAGCCAATGGAGCTGTGACACAATTTAATGACTCTTCAAAGGAAACTTGGTCTTGACAGCAGGTGACAGCATGGTGTTCTGAAAGTTTCCTACAGCCCTTTTACCTTCCTTCTGATCCTGTCTTTAGTCTGCCCCTCAATGCTTACTTCCTGAGCGCAGCTCATCATCATCTCAAGTCAGTCAAACCAATGAGCATGTAGAAAAATGTAGCAAACATTTCCAAATTTAGTATTGTAAAGAAGACAGGCTTATTTGAAAGGCAGAGTGACAAAGACAAACACTGCAATCCTCCATTTACTGGTTTACTCCCCAAATGGCCGCAAAAGCCTACGCAGGAGCCTGAAGCGGCATGGGGTAGCAACGGCCAAAGCACCTGGGTCATCGGCTAATGCTTCCCAGCAGTTACTTATGTGCTGGTCGCCCTTAATTCTGAGCCTGAGAGAGTGATTTTTAATTTATTTTTACACATTTTGTCCTCACACATTCTTTATCCTAACAAGCAGCAGGTGTAGAGAAAACACTGCTGAGAGGAAAACCCTCAAATCTGTCCGAACCAAAAGCTCAAGTTCAGATGAGTGAGTGAGCTGAGGGAAGACAAGAGCCATGACATGCTCCTTCTTAGGCCTGGAGGAACTGCAGCTATGTGGAAATGCGGGTATTGGGTTGGGACTGTAGCTTTGAGAGGAGGGAGAGATAAGAAGTGTTGTTCATCAACATTTTAAAAAATAGCTGGCATCCATTTTAAGTTATGCAAAAATACCCATTTCACTTATGACTAACTTATGTGGTGAGACTGACAAGGACACTGAAAGGCAGTGAGGGGCCTCACACGTTTCCCACACTTAGATGCAGGAGGAGTGGGACTGGGAGGAAGCTTGCTAGAGTGAAAAATCTGCATCTTATAATTTTTAAGGTTTTTCACATCCTCTGTCAAACAAACATGTCTTTAAAACCTTGTTGCTCAAGACAGAAAGGGCAACAGAATACCACTGTTGTCATTTGACCCAGATCTCACTTCCAAAAACAAATGCCTTGAGTAAAGGTACAACTTAGGATGAGATGAATGGAACATAATGAAAGCTTCTGTGTGATATGACACAGAAGGGAGAGAAGCACCAGGCTTACCCGCTTGAGATGAATAGTTTTCAGTGTCACCGCACACTCAGATAAGGCCTGCAGAAAAACAAGTGTTCAAATGTTAGTATGGCCAGTTTGTGGTTACCCACCAAAATTTACCTCCAAAGAAGGGACAGAGAGGAAAGGGGACAGGAGAGTGGAAGTAGCAGGCTAAATAGACAAAGAAAAATAGAAAGCATCACCTTCAAGTAACAAGACACAATTACAAAGCCTGGCCTTTAGTGTGTTATGGCAAAGTGTACAGAGGATAAAACATCGGGAAGATGAGCCTGGGGAAAGGACTGTATGAAGAGGACAAAGCTGCCATTTCATGTTCTTAAGGATGAGGTGAAACGACTGAGCAGAGTTTGAAACTTTAACACCGTTTGTACCATGTACCCATTCATGGCCCTAGAAAAAGCCTTGGTTGTTTACACATTCAATTTATTATTAGAATTTATTACAAGCCCACAAAAGGTCTCAAGGTTTCACTAACCTTTAAAAAAATTATTCCTCATTTGAAATCACTAAATTAAAAACAACAACAAAACCACAAAACCTGAAACTAGCATGGCATTAAAGAAGAGGCAGTGAGTATGAGATGTACACAAGGTAAACACATTCCTAGGTGCTTACCAACACTGTCTGTGCATCTGCCAGGTCAAAGGTTTGTTTCAAAGGTGCTAGGAAACACGCAGGGACTATGTGCTTGTAAACAAAATCAGCAAATCCCACTGGTCCATCTTTACCACCTGTCAAGAAAATTCAAATTTTCATCTTAAATAAAGTCAATTAATTCATCCTTAGGGGAAAAAAAAAATCAATTTCCAATTCCTGTCTGGTTATATGTAAAGGTAGGGTCCCCTTCCTCTCTACAACTCTTTTAAGAACAGGTTGAAGAATACGTTAAACACAATGATCTTACCCCAAAGTTCCACCAACTTTGAAAGGATGATAAAACACGTTTTCTGGGCAATTGGATCTGGATAGTCAACTGCTCCTTGGATCACAGTTACTAGCACTCGTTCCACATGTTCTGCACCTGAAGAGAAAATCTTGTGTCTACTTTCTAACAGAACCAGAATAGCATAAAAAAAAGTTCTTACGCACAGAAACAAGTCAAAAAAGCATTTACAGATGTGAAAAGGAACCTCTCCATTTTTCTTAGCCACATCTACGATTTCAAGCAAACAGTGAAAAACCAGCTTTTCCTTGATATCTTACCCACTGGATATCTTATACAGAATTTTGTATGTTAATTTATATAGTCCCACAGTCCCACTTTGAATTTCAAAATGGCAAACTAGCCATTAAGCTCAATTGTAGGTTTTTAAAATACTAGAAATCAACAAAAGTAACTAAATCCTAACTAATTTTAAGGTATTTTACATGAAAGTGATTCCCACCTCGAAGTAATGAGCTATTACCAAGTCAGCCTAACAATGTATTCCCCAAGGTTCCTTAAAATATACATATATAATAATATATGAATCATACAATATATAAACATTATATAATTATAACATAATGTATAATAGATAATCATGTGATATATATGATATGTAATATATATATATCACATTTATATATAACATATAGATATATATGCTTTTTTAATTGGAAAGGCAGATTTAGAGAGGAGAGGCAGAAAGATTCTCCGCCTGCTGGTTCACTTCCCAAGTGGCTACAACAGCCAGAGCTGAGCCAATCCAAAACCAGGAGCCAGGAGCTTCTCTCAGGTCTTCCATGCAGGTGGCAGGGTCAAGAATTTGGGCCATTCTCTGATGCTTTTCCAAGCCATACACAGGGAGTTGGATGGGAAGTGGCGCACCCTGGACACAAACTGGGACCCATTTGGGATCGTGGGGCATGCAAGGTAAGGATTTGGTCATCAAGCCACCGTGCCTCCCTACCCACCAAGTTTCTGTTCACTCAGTTCACTCTTGTTCATTTGAGACAGGGACTTACGCAGGCAACCCTGGTACACATGTGTCCCCACCTTGGTTCGCTATCACTTCACTCATTCCACTGCCTGTGACTGTCTGCAGGAAAGCAAAGTAACTCCTCCGCAGCATCTGCTTCTCCAAGGCAGCAGACTGGTCGTTTTCTTCTGCTGGTCGGAGCAGCACTTCAAAAATTGCATGGAGCAGGGGCATGAACATCTGCTGCAGAAAGGGGGACACCTGTGCCTGCAGAAAAGAAGCAAGCATTACTATGTCGGTAACGAGCAAGAACATCACTGGGAAACTCTGACAAGAAATTTTACGTGTAGTCTTTCTTTAGTGTTTATTTGGAACACTTTCCTAATTTAGCCAGCAGATACCCAGGTTTAGACAAAATCTGAATGACATGTATAAATCACTAAACGTCTCAAAACCATTAGTCAACTCATGGCCTATATATTCAGGCAACAGGTGGCCAAGTACATTTCGCCAAACATTGCCCCAAAATATTTTCACACTGAAATTCTTACTTTGACTCTTAGGTTTTCTGTGCCCTTGGGCACCTTCCTTCTTATGCACCTGTTTCCTAATCTATTGTAAAGATAAGTAAGCACCAAAAATGTTTAGATCCTGAACACAGAAAGCACAACATATGTGTTTGCCATTTTTACTACCCAGCTTATACTTGGCATAAATCTTACATGCATATATAAAATATTTTAAACTGCCTGGGCACCCAAATACTGTTTGTATCTACTTCCCTAAAACTGCAGACTGGTCATTTTTGGCTACGCCAAGCAGATCAGGCCTATTTTATGAAAACACCCAGTGGGCATGACTTTGTGTCAGGTAATGTGCCAGACAGAGAGAGCAATAAAAACACAGATGACCCATGACATCAAAAATTCATGTTTCTTTTAAACACCAAAGACAAAGCCCACACCATGTTTTCAATGTAGATGGTCTTTAAGCAGGAGACTGAGGGCTCTGAAGATCCATGGTACCTTAAATTTGGCTGTAATCTGGTTGATGAGAGGAATGAACTCCTGCAAGTCTTTCGCTTCACAGTCTTTGAGCATATGCTCTGAGGCAGATGGGATGAACGGAAGAACTTCTTCCTCCAGGCAAATTATCATTCGATGAAGGAAAGTGCGAACTCCACTTCTAAGAATGTCCTTTTGTAAGGGACAGCTGAGGGCTGGCAAGAAGGTTTGTAAACAGTCCAGATAAACTTCGGAACAGCCACATTGTTTCACAGTCTGCTTGTTGCTGAAAGCTTTGCTGGTCCGGCTATAACCAAAAATCGGACACTAACTTCAACTTCATTTTTCAAATGCTCAGAAATAATGAACACCTTATAAAATCAACTAAGAAACCAACTTTTTATTTTCCATGTTGCACTTACTTTCACTTTCAGCTAACATGATTATTGGTAACTGCCTCTAGTCATTGTTCTATAACAAAGGGCTATAGTTAAAGAGATGCAGTTGACAAATCTCTAACACAAGTATATGTAAATATTTTACTGCTCTCATTGAGATTTGTAAAAAGAGAAAAAGAAAAATCCACTAAGCTTTACTAAAGCAGCAATCTACCCATTTAAATTTAGAAAACAAATTTTTAGGATCCAGTTAATTGTACATTTTCATCAATACCTATGAAGGACTCTGAAGCACAAGCTTTCTATGTAACTTCTAATTGGCAATCACTACAACTTTTATGCTGTCACTGCCAAGAAAAATACAGTGAGAGAAAAAAGGGGTGCTTCAGTGGCCTTCAGAACACAAAGCAACAATAATAAAAGTACCCAAGCAGTGAATGGCAAAAGAAATCACTACTCTTTAAGATATATATAAACATTTCAGTTAATCTCCCTAAATATGCAATCACAGACTGGCATGCAATCTACTTCCTTCATCTCAATCTTTAAAACACCGGATTTAAAAGAGAAAGATTTAGACAACTTTCTGAACAGTACAGCTTCTGAAAACAGACACGCATGCTCATCTTTTAGATTCTAATGGCTGGCTCTGCCAGGGAAAAGTTACAAAGTTTAGACCACCAAGTGCAATAACACTCACCTGGCAAATCCAACAGCATGGTTGAGACAATCTGCTAGACATGCCTGTCTTTCTTCATCCTGTGACAGCATAAGTTTTTCTAACAGAATTTTAAACTTCTCCATCAGTGGAGTCAGCAGGTTCCTCATCAGTGCTTGCTTCCTTTCTGCTACGTATTCACTATTCACAATCAGCACTCCAGCTGTCTCATAAATAAACAGCTGATCATCACTGCTCAACAAGGACTGGTAGCCATTTTCCTGGAACAAAATGCAGTCTTACTCAAGATTCTGATTTTTGATTTGCTCTCTCTGAGGAAGGTTATTGTAATCTAGTGCATCAACTCATTCATTAAGTACTCATAAAAACAAATTTCTCCTACAACCATACAATGAAAAGGAAATGGAATTAAAGGTCAAAAGGTCATCATTCTAATTCTAATGCAGCAATTTTGCAATCACGTAAGGTAAACACTTGCTAACTTGCTTCCTTTTGTAAAAATCTTATTTGTGGGGCTGGTGCCATGGCATAGTAGGCTAAGCCTTCATCTGTGATGCCAGCATCCCATGAGTGTCAGTTCAAGTCCTGGCTGTTCCACTTCCGATCCAGCTCCTTGGTAGTGTGCCTGGGAAGCACAGGAGGATGGCCCAAGACCTTGGGACCCTGCATACACAGGAGACCCAGAAGAGGCTCCAGGCTACTGGCTTCAATCAGCCCATCCCCAGCCATTGTGGCCTCTTTGGGTATGATCCAGAGGGAGGATTCCATCTGTCCCTCCCTTCCTCTCGCTCCTCAATTATGTCTTTAAAATCAAAATAAATCTCCAGACCTATTGAGGCTAGACATGAGGGGGTACAGAAAGTACTTCATTAGTACAAAGGCTGCATCATTAGTATTTTCAAAACTGTTCTAAGATTGTAGGCAAAATTATTCACAAAAGCAAATATTCTTTATATAGGTCAATTTTCATTGGCAGGTGTTATTACATTTTGGCATTTATGCCAAGAGAACAAAGCATTAAGTTTCAACACCAAAAATGGCTGTGAAGAAATTATGAATAAATATCTGGCCTTAAATCAGGTACATTGTATATAATAGTGTTGTGGCTTAACACAATAAGCCTTGGCCTGGGTCACTGGCATCCCATATGGATGGAGGTTTTGAGTGCTGTCTGCCCCTTTCAGTCCAGCTCCTTGTTAATGTGCCTGGACAATCACGATGGGCTAAGTCCTTGGAGCCCTGTAACCATGTGGGACACCTAGGAGGAGCTCCTGAGCTCCAGCCTAGAGCCCGGCCAATGTCATTTGGGGAGTGAACCAGCAGGTAGAAGAATCTCCTCCAGTGTAACTGCCTTTCAGATAAGTAAATATCCCTTTTAAAAACAAGTTATATTATGTGGTAGTTTTATTATAAAAAAGTTCACATACCACAAAAAGTAATATCCCCGTTTAAAAATAACTAGAACATTTTTGAGTAGCTGCCAGGACTTATCACGCTGTATGAGCTGAGAATACAGAAAAATTGTCTAATTATAGGATACTATAAAAATGTGTAGTCACGATGGCTGTGTCATGGTGCTGCGGGTTAAGCAGCCGCTTGCACTGCAGGCAACAGATATGGGCACTGATTTGTGACCCTGCTAATGGGCTTGGGAAAGCAGGGAAGATGGCTCACGTGCTTGGACCTATGCCATCCACAAGGGAGACATGCCTGAAGGGGTTCTGGGATCCTGACTTTGGCCCAGCCCTAGCTCTTGCAGTCATTTGGGGAGTAAACTAGCAAAAAGCTGTCTGTCTTTCTCTCTTTTCAAATAAATATGTAAAAACAAAAGTGTAGTCATAACCTTAATACACAGTAAGCATTCAAGAAAGCAATCAGAAGCAAATTTTCAGTGTGCTGAAAAACGATTACAAGGATAAGTCCTTATCTTTATGCACTGTGTGAAAAACAAAACATTTCTGCCAGCAAGCCTTCTTGGAAGCCATTCTCAGAGGTCAGTGTGAACTGCCACGGAAAACTGGAGTTCCTGGGTGAGTGAGGCGCTACAGTATGTAGGCAAGGATCCGTTAGCCATGTCATTCACTAGTGAACCTTTCATGCAGTGAAATAAAGCAATCTTTGCAACCCAATGCTCACCACTCTTTTAAAACAACAAATTGTTACTTTATGCTTAGCACTTTAAACTGTACCCTGTAGTAATAACTTTCTCCAATTAAGTGTATATAGCTTTAAACAGAACATGTGCATATATAAATAGGTACTTATAACTTAAATCTTCTTAGTGAAATGTGCAAGATACTCAAATCAGCAGTTTTGTTTCTTCACCTTTGGCCTAGGGTTACACAGAATAACCAGTTTAACAATAGCAGTTGCCAAGAATGATTATACAACTATAGTACTAATAATAATTCAAAAACTGCATTCTTTATTCTTCATAAATACTGCATCAACATCTGATGTACAGACAGCAGACTATAATCCATGCTGCCAAATGAATCAGACAACTTGATTCTCCTCTGTAACTGTTTCTGTTCTGATATCAATAGAATTTTGAACAGAACCTGCAAACACACCTCTGCTGAGCACCATTTCTTCTTTCACTTTTTTGCTTTTGCTATAGTTTTCAAAGTTGTCCATATAGGTAAAATCTAACGCAATATTGTTGACTCTATGAAATCTAGGAGAAAACTATGGAATGAAGGATACTTACAGGTGGAGAAAGTTCTAGCAAATCCTGTATTCTATTCAAAATATCCTCAATGAAAGGATTCATCTGTTTACTAAAAAAAAAAAAAAAAAAGGTAAAAAGTAACAGCATTCAGAAATTGCTAGAGCACCAAACCCTTTTAAGTCATTTAAAAAACATGTTCAGTGGTAGCCTAGTCACTTCTCATTGAGACGACCAGTTTTTACAGACTATCTGTATGCCCCACAGTGAGAGACTGCCAAGATCATTTAAGAATCTTCCAGGGGGGGCTGGCACTGTAGCCTAGTGGCTAAAGTCCTGCCTTGTATATGTCAGGATCCCATGTGGGCAGTGGTTCATATCCCGGCTGCTCCACACTTCCCATCCAGCTCCCTGCTTGTGGCCTGGAAATGCAGAGGAGGATGGCCCAAAGCCTTAGGACCCTGCACCCACATGGGAAGCCCGGAAAAAGCTCCTAGCTCCTTGTTTCAAATCAGCTCAGCTCCAGTGGCCACTTGGGGGGTGAGCCAGTAGATGGAAGATATTTTTCTCTTTCTCTCTGTAAATCTGACTTTCAATAAACAAATAAATCTTATGGGGGGGAGGGGGAGGAGAGTGTAGGAATCTTACAGGGCCAGTGCTGTGGCATAGTGGACAAAGCCGACACATACAATTTTAGACATTAATGTAGGGCCTGGCTGTTCCACTTCTGATGTAGCTCCCTAATAATGTACCTAGGAAAGCAAAGGAGGATGACCCAAGTGCTTGGGACCTCTGAACCCACATGGGAGACCTGGATGAGGCCTGGCTTCTGGCTTCAGAGTGGCCCAGCTCCAGCTGTTGTAGCCTTTTGGGTAGTGAATCAGCAAACAGAAAACCCATGTATCCTTCTCTAATTCCATCAAGTAAATAAATAAACCTTAACAAAAAAATCCTACAATTTAAGCACTAAGCAGGTTTCATAACAAAAAACCCCGGAACTCTTAAGATGACAAAACACAGGGGGACAGTGCTATAGCTCAACAGGCTAATGTTCCATCCACAAGAACCAGGATGCCATATGGGTGCTAGTCTATGTCCCAGTTGCTGCACATCACATCCAGTTCCCTGGTAGGGCCTGTGAAAACAGCACAGGATAGCCTACAGCCTTGGGACCTTGTACTCATGTGGGAGAGCTGGAACAATCCCCTGGTTCCTGGCTTCAGGTAAGCTAAGCTCTGGCTGTACCAGCCATTTGGGGAGTAAATCAGCAATCTGACTCTCCTTCTCTGTAAATCTGTATTTCCAAAATAAATAAATAAGTCTTAAAAAGAAAAAAAAAAAAGACAAAACACATCATGTATTTTTAAGGAAAAGAGTCTTTCGAATTTCATGGAAGCCATAGGGATACTTCAAAGCTCCTGACTTTAGATCAGTGCAGCTCTGGCTGTTGCGGCTGCTTGGGCTGCTTGGGGAGTGAATCATTGGACAGAAGATCTTCCTCTCTGTCTCCTCCTCTCTCTATATCTGGCTTCCCAATACAAATCAATCTTTTAAAACAAATGTTGTTATTTTGGTATACAATATTTTTGAAGAGTTCTCATATATGTGACCCAGGCAATAAAATTACTGGTAATTGACCAAAGTCACTACTGGTGAGAGGTGTTACCAAGGGAAAGTGTGCGAGCCTTTTATCAGCCCTGACTACAGTACCTGCCTGATGAGCAGGGCAAGTCCTAATTTAAACAGGGACACTTGATACACAACAGGCCTTGGAAGAGGAAAAAACCCAATCTATCACAGGCTCTGGGGAAATACATTCTATTCCTTTTGAAATGCAACATTATAACTAAAATTATCTACTCACTTGAGAGATTTGACGAATCTGGAAAACAGGTAAGCAGTTCTGCTTCGTACTTTTGCACTAGAATGCCGCAGACCTCGGTGATCTAAGAAAGCCATCTGAAAAAGAAAAACCCACCAGATACTTTTGGGCATTTCTGTACTTCCTTAAAGTTTCTGTTGACTGTCATGCTACATATTCTTCACTTAAAATTTTATTTTTCAGGCTCCTTGAAGGCAGGAAGCAAAACTATCCAAACAATTCTAGGGCCCAATACAAATGGACCCTTGAGGACTTTGCTGAAAAAGACTGACTGTTCATTCAAAAGAAACAGAGGAGTGGTTCCTAAACAATACAAATCCAGTTAAGATACATACTTACTAGTACACATGGAATGTGTTGAGGTTCAACTGTGAAAAACTTTTCATATCTAACAACAGTTTCGAAGAATTCCAATGTCACAGATGTGTGCTGATAGGAACTGACTCCTGATGTCACCAACTGGAGCAGAAAAAAAGTAAAAAGAAAAATCCATTCTTACTGAATGCAGTATCAAAATGCACTCATTAACATATGCAAAGCTCTTAACAATTAAATAACTCCTATCAGCTTAAAATGAAAACAGAAAATTGTATTTAAAATAAATTATCCTCAGTATACTTACAGTTCGCATCATATCCTGCAAAGCACTAGCTTTTGAAACATCACCTGAGAAGTGAGCACCATGAGATACTGGGAGAGCTTCTGCCAACATATACAGCAATCTTATTGCTACTTCAACTTCCATAAACCGTGTGGTCTGCCAGTTCCTACCAAGGCACAATATGACAATGAGATGTGAACATAAGCTTTTATACGACTTGTGATGCACAGGACAACAAGATACCCACAAAAGTCAGAGTAATTGTTGACTATCCCAGGCTACACATTTCTTATCACAAAAGCAGAAAGGATCTAGATAAACCACAGGCACAGTCTTTAGACATTTTTAAAAAGTGTTTCTTTATTTGAAAGGCAAAGATGAAGACAGAAAGCAGACACAGAGCTCTCAGCCCATGGCTCATTCCCCACATGCTGAATGAGGCCCAAGTCAAAGAGCCAGGAACTCAATCCAGGTCTCCCATTGAGCCACTATCTGCTGTCTGCCACAGTCCACACTGACAGGAAGCTGGGATGGAGAGCAGAGGTGGGGCTTGAACCCAGCTCGATAAATGGAAAGTGGACATCAGGAGTAGTAGCTTAACTATGCTACATACCTACCTAACACATGAGACCTTAAATAGTAACATAGACACGACAACTACAGGAATTACTAATTTCAGAAGATCAGCAGGCAGCAAAGGTGGGTAATTATAAAAATATGAAGAAACTTACTGCAGTGTAGAACTAAAAACTCTGCGAACAGAAGCCAGCAGTAACTCTGGTGAGACTTGAGCAAGCCTGTCCAACAGTAACTTCAGTTGTTTCCTATATTCTACAAACATGGCTTCATCTTCACCCTGCAATGTGGGTTACAAATCCTTTAAAAACCTTAAAAATCTTAGAATTCACATATATGTTTAACTGCTGTAGTTTCCTCCATTTCTAACTTTCACACTTTTTTCATCAATATTATTTATATTGAAAATTTATTATGATAATTTTCCTTTCCTGCTCACAATAAATACTCTTGAATAATACACTAGTTCTAATGCACAGAGCCAGAAACTGGGTGAGAAGTTCAACGAGGATAGCAGAGCAGGAATGGGCTCACACAGGGCTGAGGGCTTCAGTCAAGCATGGCATCCCTCCCAGCATTCACTATTAACAGTGGCAATACTGTACAATGGCAGATACCACTACTATTCCTTTATAGCTGAAAATTTTCTAAACTGGGGAGCAAAACAGCTGTGCACACAATTAAACAGTACATGCCATAATGGAGTCCCTCGTAAGCGCCTGTTCTTGGTGGCAGAAAACCCACTGAAAACCATAGACAACTTCTTTAACCAGAATGTATCTAGACATTTGTTAGATGCCTCATTCTCATTCTCCCCCTGACTTAAGACTGGAGCTCCACTGTTCAGACCTCAACTCATCCTTTTTACTAACTGCCACACTATAGTATTGTTTTTTATTAGAAAGTCAGATATACAGAGAGGAGAGACAGAAAGATCTTCCATGATTCACTCCCCCACGTGTTCGCAAGCGCAGAAGCTGAGCCATTCTGAAGCCAGGAGCCTCTTTCAGGTTTCCCACGCAGGTGCAGGGTCCCAGGGCTTTGGGTTGTCCTCAACTACTTTCCCAAGCCACAAGCAGGGAGCTAGATGGGAAGCAGGGCCATTGGGACTTGAACTGGTGCCCATATGGGAACCCAGCACTTGCAAGGTGAAGACTAACTGCTAGGCCACCGCCACCGTGCCACGCCCTCACACCACAGTATTTTGAAAAAGACTGTTAATGGACAAAAAGCAAAAATGAAGAATAATGGACTTTCATTAATTTTACCCAAGGTTCATGTTAACAGAGAAGAAACTTTTTAAATTCTAATTCTTGTTTCCAAGAGCCCCTTACAATAAAAACTTGGAAACTGATTTCTCCTCAAAACAAAAATTCTTATTACCTCATTTTCAAAGTTATACTCTTCATCATAAGTCAATTTTTTCACAACGGCCAACATGATTGCCTAAGAGTAAAAATAAAATAACTCTTGTCAACCAATTTCCTTTAATTTTATATTAAGCTACATTTCAAGAGATTCTGTATCAATAATCCTACATTGGTTTGAAAGAAGCATAAAGATGATCCTTACCTCTACATTTGCTTTTTGCTGATCTGAGAGCACTGCAAGCTGTGTAAAAGCAAGCAATAATGCGTTAAATTTCCCCAAGTTATACTTGTTTTTTCAGAATATTTCTCTCATCAATTGAAATATCATCTGAAATATAACCACGTGGCATTGGTAGCGCCTGTCTCTTTTTGAAAATGTACTTAAAGAGCTAGGAATTTCACCTGTAACTAAGGATGAGCTCATCTTGTTCTTAAACGAGAGGCTTTTAAAGTCTACACAGAAACCCATTAAGAGACAAATAGTGCAAGGTGTCATCAGCTGACAGTCCCCTCTCCCCAAGTGCTGATGTAGTTAGACAGCAAGAGGCACTCCTCCTCCCTGCCCTGCCTTCCTCCTCTGGACACACAGGAGGCAAGAAGAAAACCTGAAACATTTGTCCCATTCACCTTTCTCCATACCTGACCCTCCACACCCTAACTGGGGACCCACAGCGGCATCCATACCTCTCAATTATATAAAGAATATTAAAAGAAAAAAAGAAGAAAGAGACACACATGGTGGAATTAACAATAGTGATAGCACCTTTCTATATTGGCTAAAAGTTTGTAAGTAACCCTGCAGGTACATACTGTTTAAAACAATAACACAGGACTTCATTTAGGAAAATTCACTATTAACTTGATTTAATTATTCCAACCCACACAAAGTGGAAATGGCTCTCTCATCAACTGTTATCTACATTTCAAGTTATTTTTGGAAAATGAATTCCTATAGCTGTTAGGTATTATTTATAAAGTCACACACATGAAATTAAAATCATAATTAAAAAACTTCTGTCTTTTGAATATAGGTTCAAAATGAAAAAATAACTCAAGTGCATAAACTAGGATAATAACTGAAGGTTGGAAAATAAAAAATTAATAATTTTGCTACTTTAGCAAATTTCCAAACTTAGCCACTCCCATTTTCTGGCTAACAACTTTATTAGCAAGACAGAGGGGATTACATTAATATTCAACAACTAAAAATATCTTTAGTCAATACAAATATGGGCATTCCTTTATTTTCACTTTCCTTACATTTCCAATTCTGTATGACTCCTTTATGTTATATACTAGACAAGAAGAAGAGATTTACCTGTTTCAAAATATGAAGATAATCGTAACAAAACCCAATAATGTTAGAGGAGATGTCGTCATCTTCATGAATCAGAAGTTGTAACATTAGCGCCACTTTTGTTTCAATAGCTTGTAGTGCCTCCTGAGCATTCTTGATATCCCCACTCTTAATTAATTTAGTCCAGCTAACTATCAATGACTGTCCCATTCCATTTACCAGCTTAGAAAACCTGGCCAGGAAGTCAACATCTTCTTCCTGTAAGCAATCAAGACAGATGTCAAATTAAAACCACTTACTGCAATGTTGAGGGAAATCTCTAAACTTTAGTATGAATTCCAGTCAATAAATTTTAGCTGGGAAAGTTTTTTGTTTTTATTATTAATATTTTTTTTATTTGAAAATCAGATCTTTCATCCGGCTGGGTTACTTTACAAATACCTGTAATAGCTGGAGCTGGAAAGGCTGAACACAGGAGAGTTTTACTTTTTCAGCTACCATAATTATCCATTAGCAGTTTTTAAAAATTAATTTAGAAAAAAATATTTTTTAAGAGGCAGAGTTCCCACCTTCTGGTTCGCTCACAAATGCCTCCCAAGGACAGAGCCAGGAGCCAGGAACTCAATCCAGGTCTCCCAGGACCCAATGACCAGTTCTGCTCTGTTCAGGATGTCTACTACCAGGAAGCTGGGACTCAACCCCAGGCACTCCAGGTCGGAATCTGGGTGATCTAAATGCCACATGCACGTACCCTAATTTTGGACTAAGTAAACAGCAACATAAAAACACACTATCTTGATCACAGTTAAAGGATTTACTCTGTTGGAGCTAATCTCCAGTAGTCCAAACAAACTGACATTTAAAACAAAGACAAAAATGCAACATTAATTTCATCAAGTCTAATTTTGGTCAAAATGCATTGTCATATAAATGGCAGTCTCTTGCTACTCAATTTATTGTCATGGGACAATACTGTCAACGTCAACCAGAAATTTGTAGAAAATGTACAATTATGGGCAACATTTCAAGGTTTTTTTCTTTTTTAAGATTTTATTTATTTTTATTGGAAAGGCGATGTACTGAGGAGATACAGAGACAGATTTTCCTTCTGTAGGATCATTCCCCAATAGCCACAATGGCCAGAGCTAAGCTGATCAGAAGCCAGGAGCCAGGAGCCTCTTTTGGGTCTCCCACATGGAATGCAGTATCCTAAGACTTTGGGCCATCCTTGTTTGCTTTCTCAGGCCACAAAGAGGAAGTGGAGCATCAGGGACACAAACCAGTGCCCATAAGGATTCCTAGTGTTTGCAAGGGGAGGATTAACTGAGCCACAATACCAAGCCCTATTCCAAACTTTCAATTTAAGAACTGGCATAGAAGAGAGGATATACCCCATCAGAGGAGAGAAAGCAGAATAGGTTGGGCCATTCTTCTGGCCAAGCCTATCAACAAGTTCCTGGGCCTGTGGATGGTCAGCCAATAGGCCTTGGAAAGATCTCAACCCTGGTGCAACAACGCCAAAAATGTCTAAGAATCATCAAAACCACTCAAGTAACACCCTCAGAACACTGTCCCACACTGAGGGTCTCTAAGGCATCATCAAAAGGCAGTCCCCCAGCCCCTGGCGCTGACATAGTTTCATAACAAGCAGTGTCTCTCTTTCCCAACTATGGACACATAAGAAAACATAAATTGAAACATTTATCCCATCCACTTTCCTCCACATCTGACCCTTTCTACCCTAATGGGAGATCCAAATGGGTGTGCATCCCTCTCAACTATGTAAACAATACTAAAAATAACAACAATAATAAAAAAACTGTCATAGTCTAAGGCAAATGCTACAGATAATATCATGCTTTTCTGGAAACTGGTTGATTAACAGAATTTCAAAGAGAGCTTTCATCCTAAAAGGAAAAATAAAAAGCCACTAAGTCTAACAAACCTAGTGCTTCCTAACAACTTTTTAAGCTCTATATATAATAATTTACTGACCTGGTCAATGCTGAAAAACCCAGCAGACTGTAATACTTGACACAAAGATTCTACTAGTTTCATTTTATCAACAGGGTCCATTCCTTTATTTACAATTTCATATAAACAGTCACATGCTTCTTCCCGTAGAACTTCTATTGACATATGTCCTAGCAGCATATTTATAAACCTGGTAATGAGCAAATGCAACTGTTACAACATTTGCATATCCATGAATTTCAGATACTGTCCTTTAGAGGTTTACAAATAAAACATTATAGACATACTTACCTATCATTGGCTATAAGGGATAAGTCTATCCAAGAGACGTAAGCCCCAACTACTTCAAGGCACTGACATGTCACTTCTGAATTAGTATACTGATAATTTTGTAAGATTTGGTACCATGATTCCACTAGGTTTGGAATGCACTGTTCCCTCATGGTATCTTTTATTAGAGTATTCCTACGAGCCTCCTAAAAAAAGCAAAAAAGTTTGTTATCTGAATACAGTCGCACACAGTTTCCTTGACATTAAACTTACAGACTTGTTAACACATTCTTTGTCATTGTATCCTATTTATCACTTTAAAATCACATCCTGTGATTCTTCATGCTTCCTCTTTTGGTTTCTTCCAAAATGTTGGACTTAATTTCTTACTAAATACAAAGAATAAACAAGCAGAAATCTTGAGTATGTGCTGTTACTTCTCAGTATTATAAAAACATGGTACCTAACAATTTAGAAAATGGCAATAACTTAAATGCATAGTGCCTTTAAGTTTTTATGTATAAGAATATTGAATATTATAGTTTTATTGTAATAACCTGAAGTTACTATACACACCTGACACCTTTCCTAATGTGCCCTCAAAGGATAAGGAGAAATATACACACATTAATGAGGAAACCAAATGCCTAAAGCCATCAACTACATGACAGAGAATTCAGAAACAACTAACATATGAGGATATGTCAAAAAAACATGAAGGTATGTGAAAAACGGATGCTTATATTTGAAGGCAAAATGCTGAAATCCTTGCAGTGTTTTCATAATGGCAATTTTCTATGAGCTTTTTGAAAATTTTGTGTGTAGGAATATTAGAGACCACGTTTCTCAACAAGTTCATAGAACATTAATTTGCATACTTTAATGGAAAAATATTTACATAGACTAATAAAATAAAATCCAAGTTCCTTTATAAAATAAAAACTCTTTTTATTAAATCACTCTTATTATATCTTCTAATAAATTATTATATCTTCTAATAAATCACTCTTATTATTAGTTTAAGATTTCTTTATTTGGAAGCCAGTGTAACAGAAAAAGACACAGAGAGAGATTTTCCATTCACTGCCTCATTCCCAAAGAGCTGCAACATACAGAGGCCAGGAGCTTCCTCCTTGTTTCCCAAGTTCATGCAGAAGCCCAAGGATATGAGCCATTTTTCTGCGGCTTTCCCAGGCATATCCCACGGAGCTGGATGGGAAACAAGCAGCTGGGATTTGAACCTGAGCCCATAAAGAATGCAGCCGCTAGAGCAGACAGTTTTGCTTTATGCCACAATGCCTGCCCCATAATTATTCTTAAAAAAAAAAAAAAGGCTCCCTGCTCCTGTTCCTTTTATTGTTATGTCATTATTTTATATAAAATCTGTGCTTAAAAACTGAAAATTAACGGGACACCACTTGCCTCAGATGTGTGAACCACATCACGATCCACCAACTCGGAGTCTATAGCCATGAGGATTCGGAGGTACAGATCCACTCCCCTTGGATTGAGGTCCACAACTGAGAGAATGTCGAAAAAAAACTTGGGCCATTTAGTGAGATATTCTGTAACAAAAAGCAAGGCGAAGACTTGGGCTGCTTTATTTCGTATAAACGTCTTCTCTGGTTGGGGATTCAGCATCTGACAAACAGAGAAAAGTTCTATGAAATTAAAGGTAAATTGCAAAGATTCAAAACGCATTCTGTTTTCCTGTTTATCATTAGTAGGACAAAATGCCAAGCAACTTCAGTGTGGTCCAGATTACTGCACAGCAGGATTGTTTCAAAGTTATCAAAGTACTTAAGTGACAGGCTAGAAACAATCAAAGAAGCCAAGGTTGTGATGGTTACTCTTCATTTTTAAACTTGGACGCCATTTTAATAGCTTTTATATTTTCTTCTACAAAAAAAAAAAAAGTCTGCTTGATCTTTTAGGAAAACAACATTTACAGCAAGCTAACTGTTTTTATAGGTTGCTATTAGAATTTGCCCCAAAACAGTGCTGTGAATAAAGCATTCTCCTGACTTTAGGAAATGTCCCTGTGAGGCAGTCTAGGAGGGCTTACCCTAGTGAGATAAGTGGAGAAGCAGTTTGCAACAAGTGAGAAAACTACATTCTATACACAAAGTTTCCACAATGTGTCATGGGCACAGGAAGTATGACAGCTTTGATTACTGACATGATTTTGCATCAGTGCTAAGTTTCCATCTACAAAATTAGTACTTGGGAAAAAAGACAAAAATCTCTGAGGCAAAGCTATAAACTCTCGCAAACACAGAAATTTAAGGTTCTGGTATTTTGACGTACTAAGATTACTATCTTACCTGAGCTTGCAGCCAAGACACGAGCGTCTCCCTAATTAGTTGTTGTTGAACAGTGGTTAATTCTGAATATCTGTTCGAAGTAGAGAAGAAAAATAATAATGGTGTTTGTGGCTTTGTAAATGAACAGCTTTTTACAGATGTGGAAGAGAATATTTATCTAGCATTCAATTTTCTACAGTTTCGTAAACTGCCAGAACCAGTCTTCACAGCTGTAAGGGGCAGGGACTGGGTGGCAGGATAGGTACCAGCCTGGACCTTCCTTTGTTTTGTGGATTGGTTCACTTGAGACATCAGAGAAGTAATGTTTCCAACAGGAACAGATCCCTGAGCTGAGTTCTGTGCACTACAGAGAAAGGAACAGCCAAAGGCCTTCACAGCAGGAACTCAAAGAAGAAACTTTGTTAAGACAGGGGTCAGAAACAAAAGCCTAGGCTGCACTTAGCTCTGTGAGGCTGTTAATGCAGAGAATTAGGCCCAGCATTGTTGCTGCATTTTGATTTTTTTCCAAAATTAAAAAAAATTTTTGAGTTCTACAATTTTGTTGCTGTGAAATGTCTAGCATTTTTATATGTAATCAATTGGCTGTTTTTGAAATACTTTGGGAAAAATTAAAGCACAACTGTGTAACCTGGGGGGAACTGACATGTCGGACATGAATTTACACTCTAGTGTTAATTTTTTCAAATGTAAAACTAAAAAACCTGGCCCCCACACAAACCTGAGCCAAAACAGTGAGAAAAGTCTTACTTGTATTTAACTTGATGTTCTAGTACTTGAAAGCAGAAAAACTTTATGTGATCATCACTAAAAAAGAAAATTAGATAAGCAGAATATGAGTAGGGGGAAACACATCAAAGGTAAAATGTTAATGAGTAATATAATGGAAAAATTTTTGAAACTAGACTTTTCTTTTGTTGCTACTTAGTAATCTCACTTAATATACAATTTCTTTTTAAAAAGCTGAGAACTACAAATTTTTCCAAAACTATTATTTCCATGAAATTTGGCAAGTATAATAACCAAAACAAGGGCCTGGCATGGCAGCCCAGTGGCTAAAATCCTCACCTTGCATGCACTGGGATCCTATATGGACACAGATTCTAATCCCAGCAGCCTCGCTTCCTTTCCAGCTCCCTGCATGTTGCCTGGGAAAGCAGTAGAGGATAGCCCAAAGCCTTGGAACTCTGCAGCCACGTGAGAGACCTGGAAAAGACCCCAGGCTCCTGGCTTTGGATCAGCGCAGTCTGGCCATTGTGGCCGCCTGGGGAGTGAATCATTGGATGGAAGATTTTTCTCTCTGTCTCTCCTCCTCCCTGTATATCTGCCTTCCAAATTTAAAAAACAAAACAAAACATAAACAAATTAGATGTACCTTAAATATAGAAGTTTATAAGCAGAAGGCACTGCCCCTAACTCCAGATATTAGGGTTCCTGGGAAAATTCCCAAATTCCAAACAGAAATGCTTTAGCAGCCACATCCAAGTAAGCTGAGCTATATGGACTGTCACTCCCACCTGCAAGACCTCAGTTCATTTTAAAAACTAAATTATGGGCCCAGTGCAGTAACCTAGTGGCTAAAGTCCTCGCTTTGCATGTGCCAAGATCCCATATGAGTCCCATCAGCTCTGCTTCCCATCCAGTTCCCTGCTTTAACCTGGGAAAGCACCTGACGACAGTCCAATGCTTGGGACCCTGCATTCATGTGGAGACCTGAAAGAAGCTCCTGGCTTTGCATCGGCTCAGCTCTGGTCATGGTAGCCGCACGGGGAGTGAATCAGCACACAGACATTCCTCTCTGTCTCTCCACCTCTCTGTATATCTGACTTTCCAATAAAAATAAGTAAATCTTAAAAAAAAAAAAAAAAAAACCTAAAAATTGCAAGGATGCTGACTTTATATAGAACAGGAATAAAACCTAAGGCTTTGAATTACCCACTTCCATCTGTCTCCTGAGAGGCAATGCACGGTTGCAGTGATCCAACTATACAAACTCTTGTCAAAATCCCTTCACAGGCCAACAACCTGCTCATCCAAGACATCTGGACTGGGCCAGGACTGTCACAAAGCAACTTTGCTCATGTAAAAGCAATTGGCCAAAGAAAGAATGGAATTGATACTTTAAAACTTTTTCAGGTTTTAATCAGCATCCTTTCTGAGACATAAGCATTTCTATTTTATCATGGCTGACACTGAAGACTTAACATAAGACCACAATTTTGAACACAAAAAGTATGAGGCAGGTGCTGTAGTGTAGCAAGGTAAACTGCCACCTAAGATGTCTGCATCCCATTACTGCAATGCCAGTTTGAGTTCTGGCTACCCTGTTTTGGCGTCAGCTTCATGCTAATGAATTCTGGGAAGCAGCAGATAATTGCCAAGTGCCTGGGCCCATGCCATCTGTGGGAGAGACCCAAGAGTTCTGGCTTTTGACTTTGACATCACTCATCCCTGACTACTGCAGGCATCTGATGAACAAACAATGTAGGTGCAAGATCTCTCTAGTGCTGCCTTCCAAACAGACATATATCATAAGAATAAACCACCCAATGTTTTAATTAACCAACCTCACATTAGGGGTAATAAACCAGTGGATGGAAGAGCTCTCTTTCCCTGTCTCTGTGATGAAATCTTTTTTAAAAAATATAACTTAAATGACTGTGACAGCTCCTATTTTTGTCCAAATCAGTTTTCTTTTTGAAAGATTTATTTATTTTTATTGGAAAGCTAGATTTACAAAGAGAGGGAGAGACAAAGATTTTCCATCTGTTGGTTCAATCCCCAAGTGGCCGCAACAGCCAGAGCTGTGCCAATCCAAAGCCAGGAGCCAGGAGCCAGGAGCCGCTTCTGGTTCTCCTAAGCGAATGCAGGGTCTCAAGGCTTTGTGCCATCTTCCACTGCTTTACCAAGCCACAATTTGAGCTGTATGGGAAGTGGAGCAGCTGGGATATGAATTGGCCTTCATATAGGATCCCGGTGCATGCAAAGTGAGTACTTTAGCCATTACGCTACCTAGCCGGGTCCCTAAATCAAACATTTTACAAAGAATTCACAGAGGGAGTGTATATATATATGGATAGCTGACAGTCAGTAGCAGCAGAAGATTCAAGCAACAGAGATAAGTATCGAAAACACATATGGAAGACTTTGTATTGATTGTTCTTCAATCTACTACAGTGTCCCAGCTGAAAACTGTAGAAGATAGACCCCGAGTGTGACTGACACTATAGAGGAATGCTCGTGACACAGAGACAATATTCCCCTTATGTTGAAAGTAAGAATTGACACATATCACTGGTGATCACCGTGGTCTCAGACCTAAGGAGTTGATATTGCACTCTACTCCACCTGCAGTTTTCTGACAACCAAAGAACACGGGCAACAGGTTGCTTTAAAATCTGCTCAGGAATGGCAAAGTTACTGAATCACTAGTTTCTTCATTTCTATATTGAACAAACAGCTTTCTAAACTTCTATGAAAACAGTTTCTAAATACAAGTAAATCTAATAGTTTTCCCCTGTTCACAGAAATTTAAATTCTTCTAACAGCCTGTAAATTTTATTTCAATTACCTGTAAGTCCTCTGGGCTAGAGCTTCTGCACACACTTGCCAGGCATCTGGGGAAATCTTCAACTGCTCAAAATAGGCCAGAGCCTGTAGGGGTAAATAAAAAGCAAAAACAAACAAAAAAAGGACTTTAACAACTTGAACAATTTCAACATGCTACCAACAGTAAACAATATATTCTGAAAAATCAATGACTTTAATAGAACGCAGTTAAAATATCAAATTCAGGCTTCTAAATATGTGTAATTTAAGGAACACTCCAAGAAAAATAGATATAAATTCCATGAAGTGTGTTACACAAATCTGCTGGGGCTTTTTTTTTTTTTTACTGGAAAGGAAAAAATACAAACACAGCCCACAGATGCCACTGGGTTATAGGCTCTGAGATAAAGTATGTAAGAGCTGTGTTAAGCATCTTACCTACTCCTGAGCTGTATGTATGATAAAAGTTACATTACAAAGAGCTTCCCAACCACAAATTTGCTGTGAAAGAAGTTGATTTATTTAAGAGATAAATACATTGTGATCTACTAATACATAAAAGAATATCATATAAATTCCCTGAGAAAACAAGTTAACACTGGAATACAAGTACATGATATGAATTCTGGGAAAGCTATCAAACAAAAAGATCAAAGGGTAGGAAACATTTTTCACATTCTTGCTCATGAATTCAGGGCCTTATGACCAGAAGACTATGTGCTGCAAAACGCAAGTGTACTGTTAACAGAATGTCCTGGCAGGCAGTCCCCATGTCCTGCACCAGACGATGGGAAGAGGCGAGTTGCTTCTGCCACTCTTTCCCACCAGCATGTTCTACTACATGCAAGTTTCACAAGTGATATGGGGAAACAGCAAAATAACATCAACAACTTGTTAGAAGCATCACAAACAGCCAAGAAAACTAACTTGGAAACACTGCTAGGTGCCTAGTTTGATAGCCTAGTGGCTAAAATCCTTGCCCTGGATGCACTAATGAGATCCCAGTTTGTATTCCGGCTGCTCCATTTCCCATCCAGCTCCCTGCTTGTAGCCTAGGAAAGCAGCAGACGGCTCAAGGCCTTGGGACCCTGTACTTGCGTGGGAGAGCCAGAAGAAGCTTCAGCTCTGGCTATTGTGGCCAGTTGTGGAGTGAACCAGTAGATGGAAGACCTTTCTCTGTCTCTACTTTTTTCAGTAAATCAGGCTTTCCAATAAAAATAAATAAATCTTTAAAAATATATTATAATAATCAATTTTTTTTAAGATGCTGGGTTATTGGGCCCGGTTCTAATCCCAGAGACCCCACTTCCCATCCAGCTCCCCGCTTCTGGCCTGGGAAGGCAGTTGAGGATGGCCCAGGGCTTTGGACTGACTCAGCTCCACCCACTGCAGCCACTTGGGGAGTGGGCCATCGGACAGAGGATCTTCCTGTCTCTCCTCCTCTCGGTATATCTGCCTTTTCAATAAAAATAAATCTTAAAAAAAAAAAAAAAAAAGATGCTGGGTTATTTTAAAACCATCATGTACCAATACAAATCTGATATAAAGTAAAAGAAACAATAAGCTATAGAGGAACCTGATTTCAGGTAATCAGTATTTTCTAAAACTGTGGTATCCCATTAGTTAGCGATGAACAATACACAGTGATTCTGATCAGCAATTTGACAAAAAAGGAAAGAATACGGAGTGCCCGAGCACAATGCATCTAGCAGTTTTCTGTAACTTGCTGTAGTCGTAGAAAGACATACAAACTAGGTTAAAGTGAAAATTGTTTTCCTCTTTGAGTTAAACAATCACCATATTTATACTTAAATGACTATTTCCTGCCAACTAAATTGTATCCAAAAAAATATAAATTTTTAAAAATGACTGTTTCTTGTATCATGCAATTTTACGAATGAAGGGTTGGGTTTTGAAATGTGTTCTCAATGACTGCTCCCACGGAGAACTACTAAACGAAGGTGATTTTATGTATGAGAACCATCAAGCACTATCTTAAGTGTAAATGTGGTATGTAAGAAATATACTTGGGCCCGCTGGTGTGGCCTAGCGGCTAAAGTCTTCGCATTGAACACTCCGGGATCCCATATGGGCGCCGGTTCTAATCCCGGCAGCTCCACTTCCCATCCAGCTCCCTGCCTGAGGCCTGGGAAAGCAGTCGAGGACCGCCCAAAGCTTTGGGACCCTGCACCTGTGTGGGAGACCTGGAAGAAGCTCCTGGATCCTGGCTTTGGACTGGCATAGCACCGGCCATTGCGCTCACTTGGGGAGTGAATCATCGGACGGAAGATCTTCCTCTCTGTATATCTGACTTTCCAATAAATAAATAAATCTTAAAAAAAAAAAGAAATATACTTGAGAGCCCCACAGCCCCCTTTAGCACAGAGCTCTTAAAATCCTTAGAGTCCCCTGAATGTCTTTTTTATTTATGACAAGCCCCTGGATCATTCTAGTTTCATAAGCAGATGAGGTGACTTATGCTAGGGCTCCAGGAAAGCTTTCATTGGAAGAAGCAAGTAATCATCATGTTGAACTTCCAGCCCAGCACCAAGCACCAGCACAGGCAGAGGGGCCTGAGGACAGGGCGCTCCTGGTGGCTGGGAGGGTGGTGCAGCAGAGCAGGTAGAAGAGCCCGGGGCCTTTCCTGCGTGCCCTGCCTGTCCATGTCTTCCAGCTGGCTGCTCCACAGTCACATCCTTCCTGACACGCTGATAATGGATAAGCAAAGTTCTCTTGAGTGTCATGAGTCATAGCAAATCATCCAAGGTGTGCAAGGGCTCCCTAGAGCCCTTAATTCATAGTCATGCATCAGTAGTTCACAAGGGTCTGGACTTGTGAATGCATGTGAAGTGAGAACGTTAACCTTGCTTCGCTCATTTACACAAAGTATGAAAAGAGAAAATGCCTCTTGTTCCACTCATCCCACTCTTTGGAATGTCTGATTTTCAGAAAATTTTAGGCTTATCCTTTAGATTCTTTTTATGATTTGGCTACAGACATTATAATAATTTTAACAATTTGTACTTAATTGTTTACATTTACTTGTATATCCTAGTACCACATAATGGATTGCTGGTCATGTTATCTTTCTACATAGGTGAAGACATGGCACATCATTAACGACTTATTTGTATGCCTGCCTAGACTAAGTCACATCAATGTTAACACAACTTGTACTGATGACCAAGCCAGGGCACACAAAAATAAAACATGCACGCGTGCTACAACACAAACCCCTCTGGACAATCCTCCACATTACTACTTTTTTTTTTTAAAAAGATTTATTTTTTGTTATTTTTTTTTTATTAGAAAGGCACTACTTTTAAATAGTTAGAAATACTGACTGACGTGATGTCACATAAAGACTCACCTTCAATTATGTGAAAAAATTTTTTTTAAGATTTATTTTATTTTTATTGGAAAGGCGGATATACAGAGAGGAGAGACAGAGAGGAAGATCTTCCGTCCGATGATTCACTCCCCAAGTGAGCACAACAGCCAGTGCTATGCCGGTCAGAAGCCAGGAGCCTCTTCCGGGTCTCCCACGCGGGTCCAGGGTCCCAAAGCTTTGGGCTGTCCTCGACTGCTTTCCCGGGCCACAGGCAGGGAGCTGGAAGGGAAGCGGGGCTGCCGGGATAGAACCGGCGCTCATATGGGATCCCGGGCATGCAAGGCGAGGACCTTAACCACTGCGTGACTGCGCCGGGACTAATTATGTGAAATTTTAATACTTTTGTTCAACATACTGAACAGAAAATAAATCACAAACTTAATGGGGTTTTTTTTGTTTTTGCATTCAGGATACACTCACCTCTGATTTGTTTCAAACGACTTCTCATTAAATTGAACCTTTCTCATCATATACAGTTCGTATTCAAATCAGTAGTAACTCGTGCCTTCAAAAACAACCAAACCATCTTACCCTTTGTCTGAAGTCTGAATCAGCATTCGGATTCAGCCCTAACAGAGCCTGTTCATCCATCCCTGCTGCTATACTTGCAGTTGTCGGGTTACAACAGGCGTGCCCTCTGATCCCAGAGAAGAATCTATAAACATCTGCAGACACACACAAAAGAAAAACAAAATTGAAAGAAAACAATACTTGATAAATAAAACAGGTGCTTATCCAGAATGCTGAAACAAGCAGATAACATTGTACAAACCAGCTTACCTGTTTAAAGAAAACCTTTTGAAATTTATCCAAACTACAACTTAAAGGAGACTTGGCCTCAGCAGAATGGGTCCTGCTAAGTACTCCACAAATACATAAATTATAAAAATCTACAGTAGTACGTAATTAAAGTGCTCCAGTTCTTACTCTTTAGAACCTTCAGAAAACACAGAAAGTAATTATTTTCTACTTTAAATAGAACCATCTAATTTATGTGCTATTGTTACTTATTATCTCCAGTGCTCAAAAGTACAGCTGTATGAGGTAGACAAACCTAGATTATCTTATCGTATATATTAAAGTAATTTGCCTAGTTGCAGATGTGAGTAACACATATTTTTCTTTTAATGAGAATGCCAGAACACAGAGTTCAATATCTGTATTGGCCTGTTTATAAAATAAAAAGGAAGTCATGAGTGGAAAAATCAGTCCTTTGGCTTTGGAACAATGGGCTAGTTCTGCTGTTTACAGACCTCTCTCTTGCCAGTCTTTCCAAGGTTTAACAGATGCAAAAATTCAAAAATGACTTTACTGCCATTTTTTTTGTTTTAAACTCTGGGAAGTAATCCATTTCTTCACAATAGAGGGTCTAAGAGGACACGAGGAGACCCCCAGAGCGCTTACCATCTGAAAAGATGTGCAAACCTGGACTAGACTCTATTAAGTCCTGTGAGGTCTTGGGGACCTCCCATGAGTTCTGGGGGCAATTCTGTAAATTACCACAATCACAGAGAAATCTCCATAGGCCAGGAGCCTGAGTGGGACCTGGGAGTCTTTTACAAGCGGTGAGGCCAGGACTAGCTCTGGGAGACAGGGCCCCACCGACCATGTGCTTTCTCTTCCCTTGAGCCTGCCAGAATAAATGCTGTCAGGATGTGAGCGGAGAGCCCTGCAGAGGGAAGCTTGGCCCCTTGGGGTTCCTGGTACTGCAGGACTACAGCAAGGCAGTACCTCTCCACTGACCTTAGCGTAAGGTGCCCAAACAGGCACCCCGAAGCAGGAAGGCCTTTGATTCTGAACCACAGGGCACTTCTCCAGGGGCACTCTGTCTTGGCACACACTGCTCTTTTCCTTACTTGGTTAACCCCTGCTTGTCCTTTATGAGTCAACTTCGGACTTTGGGGGGGGGTACCTCTTTCAAGAATGCTCCCTTGACCCCTGCTGTCCAACCCTCCCCAACTGGAGTAGACAGGCTCCTAAGCACCTCCGTGGGGTCCCTGACAGTGTACTAGCTTTCTTTCATTAATTAATTTTAGGATAAGGACTGCCTCCAAAATATTCACCAGTGCCCTTAGGAAGTAGAACATGAGCTCTGCAATTGGAAAGACCAAGGTTTGTATTCCAGTCTTGTGATTAAATTGGGGCCACAAGGACAACTCAACAAGACCTGAGATGGGGTGGGAGGGGAAGAGGACTTACTACAAAATGGGAAACGGAACAGCTAATCAGGACGTTGCAAATGCCTAAGAGTTAAGGTATGCACATTCATGCTTAGCCCTCAAATGGCTTATTTATACCCGCCCCAGGGGTGGGGGTGGGGTGGGGACCTGTTTGAAAAGATGAGAAAACAAACAACAAAGGCGGGACCTCCCTGGCCCCAAATGACAAGAAAACCTGAGTTCCCCTGGAAGGGAAAAACCCCTACAGACAGAAAAGCCAGTCTGAGTGTTCCTGATGGCCAGATGGGGAAGGGCCAGGTTGCTAGCATTAGGGACAAAACGGCTTGGGCTTGATCCAGTCACCCTGAACCTAGAAGTGTGGCGCTTCAGGAACACTCAGCCAATCACCAATCTAAGGAAACAAACTCGTTACAGTTGTCAATAGCGTAGGAATCCCTACAGGGAACACAGCCGCACAACCACACGGAACACAACGTGGTAGGTTACCTACATGTGCGCCAACAACCGCCCCACTCTTCCCGGGTGCCCAGCGACCCTGCCAAGACTCGTCCTGCAGCCGCTGACGCCGGTCAGGCACTCGCCGGGGTGCGGGGGAACGCCACCAACACAACTACAAACTTTCTCTGGAACCAGTTGGAGAAAATTCTTCCACACCTACCACCGAAGCCTGGTTCAAAAGCTAGGCGTTACTTCATCTCCCCAGCCTTTGAACACCACGCGGCGTCGCTTTAATAAAAACCTGACTCCTCCCTCTTTGCCCCCATCCCGTAGTAACCACTAATTAACGCGTTCAAAAAGTACTCGTTTTTCTGGTTACGGAGAGACATCACGCCTTCTCCGGCATGACTGGGAGGAAGCGAACAGAAGGCATGGAGCGTCCTGCTGGAGGAATTACTACTACGCAGAAGAAAACGCTTTTCCTCCTCCCCCCACAGGCTGGGGTGGGGACCTTTATCAAGTGATCGATGGGTGGGACGGAGGTGGTCCCCCCCACTCCCGGCCATGCCGGCCCGGTCCCCATCCTTCCCCCACCCCGCCAAAGGCAGCCTCGTGGCAACTCGGGTGATGAAACACCAGGCAACGGGCGGCCGCGGCTCGCACCCGCCCCCACCTGGTCCGCCAGGCCCCGGGCGGCACCGCCATGGAGGGTCTCCCCGGCCTGCACCCCATCCCGGGCCGTCGGGGGCTCCCCTACCCCGGGGCCGGGCCGCACCGGCCAACTTCCTCGCAAGCCCCCGCCTCCCGCCGCCTCCACCCCGAGCGCCTCGAGTCACCTTCCCGATCACTCCATCTCGTCCTGCCGCCTGCAATGCCCAGGGCCGCTGAGCCGGGCCGAGCGGCGCCGCACGCCGGGAGCAGGAGGAGCGGCCCTCGTCCCGGTCGCCGCACTCCACCGCCACGACCGCAAGAGCCAACGCCGGGGAGCGAGCTGGCCGCGGCCGCGCGCCTCTCGCCGCGTCGCCTGGCAGGCCAGCGAGCGAGCGGGCGGGCGGAGTCGGCGCCCCACCAAAGCGGAGAGCGCGAGGGCCGGCGGACGCCGCCGCTGAGTCAGCCGGAGGCGCGCTCCCCGCCTTGGTGCCGCGCCGGCCAAGCGCCGGCTGCCTCAGGAAGAGAGTGCGACGGCAGCCCGCGGGGCTGGGCCGCGGGGACTACAACTCCCGGCGTGCAACGGGCAGGAGGCGCTTCCGGGCGGCGTGGTCGCCGCGCCTATGTGGCGCACGCGGGGACGAGGCTTCCGGCCGTCCACCGGCTGGGAGAGTCGCGAGGTCCGGTGGCCTTGGCGCGGTCCGCGAAGGCTTCGTGCTGGTAGGTTAGAGAACCGAGTTTCCGAAATGAAGGCTGACGTGATTCCCGCCACGTGTGTGAGGCAACTGTTGAATTCCCTTTATGGGGTGCTGCCGCTAGACCCGAGTTCCTGGGTTCAGCTGAGGGCTGACGAGTTTTGAAAATTCACTTTAAATTGTCCTGGAAAGGGAAGCGATTACTCAATGTTAGATCTCCTTGCAGATTATCCGGTGTGAGTGTAGGCCAGGATACAGCCAGAGGCTACTGTAAACAACCACAAAATTTGGGGTCAGAAAGAAGTAGAAATTAACAGCCACATTTATTGAGTGACTCGCTTGTGCAGGACACTGCGTTAGACAATTCATAATAAAATATTCTTTTTACGGTTTTTGCATCACATGTCATATCTTAAGTGAAGATTTGTTTTTATTTGAAAGGCAGCTTTTGCAGAGAAAGGAGATAAAGGTCTTCTGAGCTGGTCCCAGGCTGGGAGCTTTTTCCTGCTGCCACGTGCGTGCACGGGCCCAAGGACTTGGGCTGATCTCTGCTGCTTTCCTGGGCCATCAGTGGATGGAGCAGCTGGGGCACGAACTGGTGCCACAGAGCAGAAGACAGGCGTGCTCTGCTGCCGCAGCTCCCTCATCCCTCCCAATGTCTGATTTACTGGTGAACAGCTTGAGCTGGGATTCCTGTGCTTGCTTTCTGGTCAACACCAGGGCCAGTTCATAGTTACAACTCAGGAAGTGAATGGCATGAGCGACTGCCTTGACTGTCAGTGAATGCTGTGGCACCTCAACATTCATCCTGGTCCCAGTGGAGCTGCACTGTGCAGTATATTCAGCTTATTGCCCTGTCTCAAAAGAATTCAGTCTTTTTTGTTAAAGATTTGTTTTTGTTGGAAAGTCAGTTTTACAGAAAAAAGGAGAGACAGAAAGATCTTCCATTTGCTGGTTCACTCCCCAAGTGGCCACAAGGGCTGGAACTGAGCCGATCTAAAGCCAGGAATTTCTGGGTCTCCCACACGGGTGCAGGGTCCCAAGGCTCTGGGCCATTCTCCTCTGCTTTCCTATCTCACAAGCAGGGAGCTGAATGCTAAGTGGAACAGCGGGGATTCAAATCCAATCACCCCTATATGGGATCCCAGGACATGCAAAGCGAGGACTTTGGCCACTAGTCCAAGAATTAAGTCTTAGGGGTTGTAACTGTCCTCGCCCTTGCTTTTTTCATTTGTAAATTGGTTTGATACATATTTCATCATATGCAAAGCTTACAATTTATCTAGTATTCCACAGCTTATCTTTAATGACATTGGTCTTTCCTTTATGGTAGTTTAGATACCTAGGATTTTAAAAATCCCTCAATTTTGGCTGGCATTGTGGCATTGCGGGTGAAGCCACTTGCTGTAGCACTGGCATCTTTACTCACTTTGTGTCTCAGTTACTCAACTTCTCACCCAGCCCCTTGTCAATGACCTGGAAAAGCAGTACAAGCTGGTCCAAGTACAGCAGTCCCTGCACCTGCCTGTGAGATCCAGATGAAGCTCCTGCCTTCTGGCTTTGGATCAGCTCAGCTCTGGCCATTGCAGCCACCTGGAGAGTGAACCAGCAGATGGAGGGTCTTTGTGTATCTCCTTCTCTCTGTAGATCTGCCTTTCCAGTAAAAATAAATCCTTTTCGAAAAATAAGTAAGTATTTGGATACAACTGAAAAAGTTATTATTACCTCTGAAAGAGATATTAAATTTGACCATTCCGTATCCTGTCCAGTCCATAAAGGGATATGCAGTTTCTCATCTGAGATCAACATAAAATGCCAGTGTCAAAATACTGATCACATACCATTGTTGTTGTTTTAATGTGAGGCATGCCTGTTTGCATGTGGCAATACTTTTATATGTTATTTATCAACATTTTGGAGCATCTATTGTGTGCCATGCACAGTTATTTTTATTGGAAAGGTAGATTTTTACAGAGAGAAGAAGCAACAAAGATTTTCCATCTGCTGGTTCATTCCCCCAAATGACTGCAATGGTTGGAATTCAGCTGATCCTGTCAGCTCTCCCACATGGGTGCAGGGTCCCAAGGCTTTGGGTCATCCCCCACTACTTTCCCAGAAAATAAGTAGGGAGCTGGTTCAGAAGTGGAGCCGCCAAGACATAAACCAGCTCCTGAGTGGGCTGCCAGAGATTGTGGGCAGAGAATTGGCCAATTAAGCCATGGCACTGGCCCCTGATTGTTTATTTTGAGAACAGTGAAGAGAGGAAGATGCTATCATTTCCATTTTCTAGTTGAGAAATCTGAAGTGTGAAGAAGTATCTGATTTGGGGTTCCAACAATTAGAGTTTGACTCTAGTGCAGGGGTGGGGTACATCTGGCCTCTGGGCCATATTCATGCTTGGTACTTCTATACCAACAACAGGTGGGATTCAGAATGTGATAAACCTAGAGCTCGCCTATTTTCTAGTTGATTGTTTTGTGTAGTCTACAAGTGATGTAAAGATCTGGATAACTCCTGGCAGGAAAAAGGTGCCCCACCCTTGCTGCAGAGTCTGTGCTGTTAACCCTGGTCTCAAGAACAGCTGCTAAGATGGATGACATTGTAGAAGAGCAGTGTAAGTCAGTTCCTCATCTTATAAATATACTGTTTTGTTGTTTAAATAAACTTCTTTGTTTCTGTCTCTTTTCTTTCAGCCTCCAAGAATCCAAGTAGATAAACATGTATTTATTCCATCCTATCAGTCTTTTGTTTTGTAACATTTTATTTATTTTTATTGGAAAGGCAGATTTATGGAGAGAAGGAGATATAGAAAGATCTTCCATCTGCTGGTTCACTTCCCAAATGACCAAAATGGCTGGAGCTAGCCAGTCCAAATCTACGGGCCGGAGCTTCTTCCGAGTCTCCCACGTGGGTGCGTGGGTGCAGGGTCCCAAGGCATTGGACCCTACTCTGTCTTTTTTTCGGGCCATGATTGGAGCTGGATAGAAAGTGGGCAGTTGGGATGTTGGCTCTTGGGGGTGGAGGATTAGCCAGCTGAGTCAATGCTCTGTCCCCTCATATCATTATTTCATTGTATCATTATTTACAAGTGAGGAAACCAAAGTGGATCTGCTTTAAATAGCGTGTCTGGCTGGTGAATGGTTGATTATAACCTTGGGCTCTTGGTTACAGCCTTCTTGTCTCCAGTACACCACCTGTACTACCTACTCTTACTCCTTCTCTTCACTTTTTGTCAGGGATGTTCTATTCCCAAGTCACTCTGTTAAAACTCTTAGAAATCACCTAGCACTGTGACCACTTTCATTCATTCATTCATTTCAGTTTCTCTGTTGGCTATTTCCTTTCTGACTGAAATTCTCTTGACTTCTGACCCTATATTCTCAAGCTTCTGTTACTTTTAAGCTCTCCTTTTTGTCTTTTTCATCACATACTTACTTTTACTTTCTTAGTTCGTCTGATCTTAGCCATCTGCTTCTTTTTTGTCTACACTTGCCCCTTCTGAAGTTACCTATTTCTGCAGTTTCAGTATTCGATTCTCGGAAAATGCCTTCTGGTTCTATATTTTTGTTTGCAGTGATCTGTACTCCTGTTTAATTTGTACTCTCAACTCTTAGCAACTGTAACGGACAACTTCGTGTACCTCCAAAATTCATACGTCAAAATCCTGATCCCAATACAATGGCATTGGAGGTGAGGATGGGTGTGGGAGGTAATTAAGCAATGAAGTAAAGCCCTCCTGAACGGGATTAGTGTCCTTAGGAAAGGTGAAGAGATGGCTGTCTTTCTTTTTGCCATTTGAGGGCACAGGAAAAGAAAGCTCTTTGCAAACCAGGAAGCAGGGCCTTAACTAGGTGGTGGCTCTGTTAGCACCATGATTTTGAAGAAAGTATTTGTTATATGAATCATCCAGGCTGTAAACATTTAGTTATATCACCCCAAACTTAAACCAGAGTGGAGATCTTCCTCACGTCATGTATCTTGCTGCTGATGTGGTCATTATGTGGTCTCCTTGATGCTCCGTGTCACCATCCTGGTTTAGCATAGTTGTGTCTCACATCTGTCCTAGTTCCATGCCTCTCTCACTCCAACCTAGCCCCTTGGGAGGGGAAATGGGTAAGCGAGGTGACAGTGGACTAGGTGGCTGCTTAGGATACCCACCTCTAAAATCAGAGTGCCAGTTCCATTTCTGCTACTCTTCCTATTCAGCTCCTTGCTAATGTGCTTGGGAAGCACAAGTTGACTTCTTAGATACTTAAGCCCCTTACCACCTACATGGGAGGCCAGATGGAATTCCTGGCTGCTGGCTTAAGCTTGTCCTAGCTCCAGTAAATATTAAAACAAATAAACAAACAAAAACTACATTACTGTTTGAAAGGTAGTGAGATAGGTCTCTCATGTGCTGGTTCAGTTCTTAACTACCGAGTGTAGCCAAGACCAAAGCCAGGATCCAAGAACTGAATCCCAGTCTTCCCTGTGGGTAGCAGGGATCCAACACCTGTGCCATGACCTGCTGCCTCCTGGGAAAAGAGCTAGCAGGACACTAAGGAGCAGAGCCGTGGCTGCAACCTGGGCACTGTGATCCGAGATGGACACTGCTGTGCCAGTGCCTGCACCTCCGTCCTAGGACCGGAACTCAAGACTTCTCTCCTAGACTCACTGCAATAGAGAAATACATATGCATTACCTGAAACGGCTATCTGTGGGAGGTAAAGTTGCAGGTGACTTTTATTTTCTTCCTTGTAAGCTTTTTGGATTTAAAAAAAAAAGAAAATCTCCGTAATAGCCATGTACTACTGATTTAATCAGGTAGCAGAGCAACTTGACAGTGAAAGGAAAAGGTCTCACTCTGAGTATTTCTTAAATGCTACTCCCTCATGAAAGCTTTCCAGGTTTCCTTAGCCCAAATTCATGCTTGATTTTTTCCTTAATGTTACATTTTTTAAACCTTTATGTCATTAATATATTTTACAGTGCTTTTATATTAAATTTGTGTATCAGTTCTTAAATACTGAAAATGTTATTTATGGATATTAATTTCTCAATAAATGATTAATGCATTAACATGAATCAAAAATAATCTGTGAGCTTGTAACCACTAAATTGTGTGTTAGATTCCTTTTTTATGCTCCATCTCAGTGTTTGTTAAGCCTAGTGTCATTATCACCAAAGGCTCATTCATGACAGATTTCCTAGCAGGGAAGAAACAGGTCAGGTGTGCTGTGTATGTTGGTGCTAGTCTAGTCATCAGAATGTTTTTTATAGAGGAAGTATGGATGTGTTGTAGGAAGCCCACAGGGGAAAAACAGGGCATTGGAGCATTAGCCAAAGAACATGCTTTTTTTTTTTTTTTTAGAAATTCAAGATTCAAGTTATTTTCGTGATGTTAGATGTCATTATGATGATGGCTGTATGTCTTCTGGTTGCTCTTTGTTGTAAATATTTAAATATTTATTGTGAATACTTTTTTTAAAAAAGATTTTTACAAATTTAAATAGTCTGATTTGCACAGAGGGAAGGGACAGAAAAATCCTTTGTCCCCTGGTTCACTCCTCAAAACGCCACAACGGCTGGAGCTGAGCCGATCCAAAGCCAGGTACCTCTTCTGGGTCTGCCACGCAGGTGCAGGATCCCAAGGCTTTGGGCTGTCCTTGCCTGCTTTCCCAGGCCACAAGCAGGGAGTTAGATGGAAGTGGAGCAACTAGGATTAGAAGCTGTGCACATATGGGATCCGGGTGAGTGCAAAGTGAAGACTTTAAGCACTGGGCTACCACACCAAGCTCTGTGAATACATTTTTAAAATATTTTCTTATTTGAAAGGCTGAGATAGAGGAAGAGAGAGAGATCCTCAAAATAATCCTTTGGGATTGGTGCTATTAGCCCTGTCCACAGATGGAAGAACTGAGGCATACAGCAGCTTTCCCGAGACTGGGAGAGCTGGAATTTGAACCAAGGTCATCTGGCTCTGCAGTCCTATGGGCATAAGTACTTTCCTTTCAACTTAGTTGAATTGGTCATTTGTGAATGCAAGACTGCTCATTCTGGTGAAAGTCAAGGAAAATGCCTCGGGAATTAGTTTCAGGTAAATAAGCTTTCATTTGTTTTGGGAGCTGTGTCAAGAAACATAGGCTAGGTGCTGGGTTGTGTGGGACCTGTACCAAATATGGAACTTAAACAAGTTAGTGCCTATCTCAGTCTGTCTGGGTGAACTATTCATGTGAAGCTTTCCAAAAGAAAAGGAAACAATACTCCACATGTCTTGCTGAGTTCATAATTCCCACACCAACTCCCGGAGCAACAGTGGTGGTTCCATGTTAGAGATGATGAGATGGAGGCTCAGACAGGTTCAGTGAGTCTCCAAAAAAAATCCCAACAGTCAGTAAGTAACAGGGCGACATGCTGCCAGCTTCGAACCCAGTGATCCTTGCATTTCATGCAATCCCTTTCCTGCAGTCTGAACTTCACTGTGATCCTGGCAACAGTGTAGAACATGGAATGCCTGGCAACTGTGACTCTTTCCCCTCTGTGTACCCCAAAGTTAAAGGTTCAGCTGTGGTCGCCCTAGCCACCAATCCTTGTGTTAGATATTCTTTGTGTGCCCTATTCTAGCATTTGTTACATTTATTACCCTTATCGCCAAAAATGTATTCCTGAGGGGCTTCCTGACTGATAGGTTAGCTGTCTGTCTTTCCAGATCCTAGTTCAGCCCTTCTGTTTCTCTTGTTCCTGTGAAATGGGTGTGCAACAGGAAGCTGGAGAGACCCACTAGCAGCCTCATGGTACTGGAGCCTCGCTTCCAGCTTCTGGGACAGTTATTTGTCTCTCAGGTGTTCTTGTCCACAGAGAGGAAAGGCCTTTTACCTTCCTCTTGCTTTGAAGCAACAGTGAGGAATCGTTTTCAGAGGAAATATTCATGCAGCTTTCTTTACCAGTGAAGCTTGCGGGGGTGAGATGCATTTAGCTTTGATCGCGTTCTGAACGTGCAGCCGTTTCAGATTTTGCCAGCAGGTGGCTCTTCTCTCCCTGTGCACCAAGCAATCTCCAAGAAATACAGTGTCTTGACATTGTTTACGACCTACAGTACACAATAGTAAGGAATGGAGAAAAGGGAAATATAAATTACAATGAAGAATGTATAATTTGATTCAGGGTGTGGGTAGCTGGAGCAATGATATGTTTTCTATGATCAGGTCTTTGGGTGAGAGAAGGAGGAGGAGGGGAGATAAATGGCTTTCCAGGACTTGAAATAAAACATAAGCCCTCACCTGGACAAGTTTCTGTGGTGCTCTTCTCATCTCTGAACTAATGTGTGAATGGTCCTGGCCAGTAGAAAGCTCAGCAATACTCTTTGTAGTCTCGGGGCGGTATGAACAGCATTCACTAGCCTATCCACTTCAGGTTTTCAAGATACCCACCTGCCCGGCTCCTTCACCCTACCCGGATCCTCCCGGGCTTGGGTACACAGCACTAGAGAAATAGACCAGGCAATGTTGTACCTAAGTGCTGAATCAGTGTCTTACTAGGGCTCTAGGGTTGTTTAAAAAAAATACACCATAAAATCCGCTCTCTTTCAAGTTTCTTTCTTAAGAAACCACAGTAAAACTGACTTCCTTTATCGATAAAATTGGTGTAGGGTAGGACTCCCCAGCAGCTGCAGTAGGCAGGGCTAGAGCAGGGTGAGGGATGGGCCACGCTGGGAAAGCCCCTAAAGTGCTAGCCCTTCGAAGGGTACTCTGCGGGCATCAGCTCAGGTGCCCAGCAACCTGGCCCTTAAGGAGCCAGGTTTTGCCCCGCCCTCTAGTGTCTGACCGTAGGACACTTTGGGGGCGGAACCCCCTCAAGTTGAGCCAGGCTGTTTCCCCGCCCAAGGCAGACGCGCCGCATTGTGGCGGCAGGGATTCCACTGTGGGTTCCATAGCCTCGTGGGGTGGAGGCGGGCGGACCTGGGGGCCCTACTCCCCGGGCACTCGTCCCAGCGGGCGCCGGAGCATGGCCAGCCCTGCACAGTCCGGCTTTCCCGCGCGCACTAACAGCCGCCTAGACGCGTTCCTGCGGAGGCATCTGGCGCCCAAGGACTACGATGCCATCCGCGCTTACGAGCCTTGCATCGTGGTGTCCGACTCGGAGAACCACACCTTCAAGTACGTGGTGCTCAGCGACCGTCTCATCTACCTGACCGAGAACCCGCCCAAGTCCATCCGGTGGGCTGTGGCGCTGCGGGACGTAGTGGCCATTGAGCTGGTGAGGCACGCGGACGGGCTGGGGTATGCAGGGAGCACCTTGGTCGAGAGCCCCAAAGTCCCGACCCTCGTGCATCTTCTCTCTCTCATTTCCCTGTGGCCACCTAGGCATCCGGGAAAGCTTGTGCTCACAATAAAGAGATTTTCCCTTTTGCATCGTGTCTACTCGCAGGGCTACAAATCTGAGAAAGTAGCCTCCTTTCAAAAATACGCTTTGAAGTCACTCCTTTGTTCAGTAAGGACTTGGTCTGTGTGGGTACTGTAACCTATACCAAGGATAGGGAAAAAAAAAAAAAAACCAACTTAGAAAACAATAAGGACCTCTTTCCTGGAAGTGTTGTGGGTTAGGTGGGGGCGGAGGCAGACATTAATGCAAATAAATACCACGTATTTCGCACTTTTATACCCTGTATACTTTTTTTTTTTTCGTTTTTAGTCCCGTGCGTTTTGTCTGTTAGGTGCTCAGTAAGAATGAATGAGCAAACGAATGCGTGCGTGCTTGCTTTCATAAGAAGTGCATGGGATGCATGGGCTTTTCTGGTGGGTTCAGGGCACACGGGCACCCCCGGGAGGGAGAGTGCAGACTTGTAGAAGAAAGAATCTGGCGCAGCCTGCCTTGTCCGCGTTGGGTTAGCTGTTACTGTGTCCTCCAGGAATAGATGCACTTTGTAAACCAGCAACAGATTGGAAGCACAGCCTACTCCAATGACTGCTTTTCCCTGCACTCCCTTTGTCTGAGCTGCTCTCCAGTTCTTCCGTTTTCCCCTAGGGACAGTCGTCTAGCCTCTCTCTTCCCTTGCTTGACTCCCCATCTGTAAAAGGACCAGTTTTTCCAGAGAGAATCATTACTTGTTTTGAATGTGTCTAAGAAAAGAAAAAATATTAAATAAACGGTAAGATATTTTATATTCAAATATATCTGAGGAGTACTATCACTACAAATGTATTTGCTTCTCTTTTTGAGTAAAAGTCAGAAACAGAAGTTTAACTTTTTGGTCACCACCACTATTTCCATTATTTTGAACTAAAATTTAAAAATATTAAATTTCTTTTACCAGATTTTTTTTTTACAGATTTATTTATTTTTATTGGAATGGCAGATTTTACAGAGAAGGAGATAACAGAAAAAAAGATTTTTCATCCATTGGTTCACTCCCCAGGTTGCCACAAGGGCCAGAGCTGAGCCGATCCAAAGCCAGGAGCTTCTTCCAGGTCTCCCATGCAGGTGTAGGGTCCCAAGGCTCTGGGCCATCCCCTGCTGCTTTTTCAGGCCACAAGCAAGGAGCTGAATGGGAAGTGGAGCAGTCAGTGCCCATATGGGATCCTGGGGCATGCAAGACAAGTATTTAGCATTTATTATTTTGGCAAAAAGTGATGTTAAGATACTGTTAGTCCCCTCAAAAAGAGACAATATACCTATTTCAGTGCTACATGTCTTTCTTTTCAAGCTGCCAGGAACTGAAAAGTGTGATAAAACTCAATTGATTAACACTGAACCAAGATTCCTACTAAGAGGCATAGCGATTTAGTTGGTAATGCATTTTTGTTTGTTTATTACAACATATAGAGGAATGTATAATGTCCTTAAATGCAATCAAGAACTCTGAGATGACAGCATTAATGTTCATCTTGCACAGGTAGTTTAACTTTGGAAGTTATGCTAGATGTACCACTTCCAAAGACAACCTTATATGTTTGATAAAATGAGGAAGGGAAATTAAATTATAGATGAGGTTGGGCCCGGCGTGGTGGCGCAGTGGTTAAGGTCCTCACCTTGCACGCCCGGGATCTCATATGGGCGCTGGTTCTATCCCGGCAGCCCCGCTTCCCTTCCAGCTCCCTGCCTGTGGCCTGGGAAAGCAGTCGAGGACCGCCCAAAGCTTTGGGACCCTGCACCCGCGTGGGAGACCCGGAAGAGGCTCCTGGCTTCGGATCGGCATAGTATCGCCCGTTGCGCTCACTTGGGGAGTGAATCATCGGACGGAAGATCTTCCTCTCTGTCTCTCCTCTCTGTATATCTGCCTTAACAATAAAAAAATAATAAAAATATAAATCTTTTTAAAAAATTATAGATGAGGTTAAAGTTGCTAATCAGTTGATCTTAGCATAGGGAAATTAACATGGTGGGTTTCCTGGGTGGACTCAGTGTGATAACATTTCAGAAGCCACAAAGGGGGCTGGTGTTGGGTAGCAAGTTGTGCTACCTGTGCCTGTGATGTTGGCATCCTGTATGAGTGCTGTTCCACTTCTGATCTATCTCCTTGCTCATGTGCCTGGGAGAGTAACAGAAGATGGTGCAGATGCTTGGGTACCTGCCACCCACATGGGAGACCCAGATGGAGTTCCAGGCTCCTGGCATCAGTCTGGCCCAGCCCTGGCCATTGCGGCCAGTTGGGTAGTAAACTAGCAGATTGAGCTGTCTCTTTCTTCCTGCTTTAACACTGCCTTTCAGAAAAAAGTGGCAGAGGGAGGCAGAAGAATCAGTGATAGTGACAGTATGGTGTGAAAAAGATTCTACAAGCTGTTCCTAATTTTGAAGGTAGGAGGGGCCATGAACCAAGAAGTATGGGCAGCTAGCAAACACAGAGATGCAGATTTTTCCCTAAAACCACACGCAAGTATGCCGTTCTGTTGACACTTATTTTAAAGACCTAATTTTGGACTTTTGACTAGTGAGACTTAGTTTTTACTTCTACCTTTCCAATATCAGAGACTAAATTTGGGTCATTTAGTGCCACCAGGATTGCAGTAATGTCTAACAGCAAGCTGTAGCAGATAAAGGCAGAAGTCCTTCCAGTTAACTTTCTAAATTGATTCTATGAGAAATATATTCATACCAAGTGAAAGTTTTCATTTTTAAGAAGATTGTTTTAAATTAATTTATTTGAAAGGCCAAGTGACAGAGGGAGGGAAACAGAAAGATCTTCCATCAGCTAGTTCACTCCTCGCATGCCTGCAACAGCTAGGGCTAGATACCACAAGAGCCAGGAGTCCAAAACTCTGACCAGGTTTCCCATGTGGATGGCAAGAACCCAAGTATGTAAGCTATCCTCCACTGCCTCCCAGGCACAGTAGCAGGGAGCTGTATTAGAAGTGGAGACAGGACCCTGTCCCAGGCACTTTGTTTATGGGAGATAGGAATTCTAACAGTTAAACTCCCTGTACCACAGATGCCCGCCCCCTCTTCTGGCTATTGTGGTTCAGTGACTAGTACTAAGCTCTGTAGGGAGTACAAAAACGAATGTCACAGAATTGGATGCCTGGTACCAACTAATAGTCATGGATGTAGTTGACTAGTCGTCCTCTATGAATCTAGGTCCTTTATACCAGAAGTGCAGAATCCTCCTGATTTCTGCGTTGTACCATGTATAAATAGCTTCCTGTCTAGGCTAAGTTACTTCACTTACGTTATGTCGGGGCCAGGCTTTGTTTTTTCCAGAACCAGTTTCTCCTTTGAAAGAGAAGCTGTTAAATCTCTTTTTCTATTAGGATGCTGTCCTCTTTGTGAGGTCAACTCTTGAGATATCCCTTCCCATCCTCAAAAGTTTTCTCATTTTACTGTAGAAGTTCACCTTGTGCTTATTTGTGCAATGTTATTTATCTTTGACAGATGAAGAAAGTGAGGCAGAAAAGGAGTAAGCACTTGCACAGGGCCACATAATCAACATCTAAGCTGGAATGTACAAACAGACCTTTTGACTGAAAGCCAGCATTCTTTAAGTACTATTCATTTAGCAACAATTGACGCCAGCAAACTTAGGGTGTTTCTCTAGAAGCTCTTAGGTTTTGCAAGAGGGATAATGTAATTAATCTCAGTATGAATATTATGTGGGTTCCCACGGATTGGTTGTCAAGGGATACAGTTATAAGCAAAACAGCAAATTCATTTCCCTGTAGCACATCTCCCTATTCAAGAGTGTTGTTCTTCAAAGCTAGTGTCAATATTGTGACTCACAGAATTCAAGATAGGTTTGACTGAAAAGATCCAGGTGGAGTGTGGTGTCCTTTTATTTTCTTTTAAAAAATTTATGTATTTGAAAGGCAGAGTTAGAGAGGGAGAAAACAGAGATATCTTCATCCATTATTTTACTTCCCAAATGGCCACAATAGCCATGACTGGACCAGGCGGAAGCCAGGAGTTTTTCCTGGTCTCCCATGTGGGTGGTAGGGGCCCAAGTAGTAGAGCTATTCTCTACTACTTTCCCAGGTGGATTAGCAGGCAGCTGGCTCAGAATTGGTATAGCCAGGACTTGAACTGGTGCCCATTTGGGCTGCCCATGTCATTTCATGTAGTGATTTTACCAGCTACACCACAATGCTGGCCCTAATGTAGCAGGCCTTTCAAAGGGCAAAGAATCATTCTTCCTTATCTGTGACCCTTGGTATTATTGAGAGTGATTTTTTTAAAGGCTCTTTATGGTTTACATAACAATTTGAGCCTGTGTATTGGGGATCCCTGTGATCTTATGTTAAGATGGCATAGCATGATAATCCTCCATCTGTACCACTGGCATCCCATATGGTCACCAGTTCAAGTCCTGGCTGCTCCACTTCCAATCAAGCTCTCTGCTTATGACCTGGTAAAGAAGCAGAGGGTAGCCCAAGTCCTGGACCTCCATAACTACTGGGGAAACTCAGATGAGACTGGCTTTTGGCTTTGGGCTAGCCCAGCTCTGGCCATTGGCAGTCATTGGAAAAGTGGACTAGGTAATGAAAAAAATCTCTCCCTCTCTCTATTTCTGCCTTTCAAATAAATAAATCTTAAGAACCAAAAACAAACCCGAAGAGCAAAGTTAAGTAGAACCTTGTTTCTATGAAAGGCACATGGCCTTTCTATTTCTGGATGATTTGTTCAAGCAAAGGCCCAATTCTAAAGGACCACATTACGTTTGGTTGTTATCTCTATATTTTGTTAGCTTTTGCTTATAGAAAATTCCAAACCTAAGCAAACTAGAATTAATAATATAATGAAGGGCAGCTTTTTGGCACAGCAGGCTGAGCATTCCCCTGGGATGCCTTGTCCCAGATTAAAGTGTTTTTTAGTCCCTTTTGTTCTTTCTTCCTCTTTTCTTTTCTGCCAGAGAAACTAGGTCACTTGTCCTGGGAAGTCTTCCACATTCTGGATCTGCCTGATTGAATCTGTTTCTCTGTCCTGTTTCCTATACACCGTGGTGGAATACTACTGAGTGATGCTGTGTATTTGCTATTTCTCTCCATCACTAGTCATATACAATCTTTTGCCGTTCCCCCCGTGATGGTCACATTGAATTATGGGTAATTAGAACCATTAGAGCTCCTTTTAAACTAGAACGGTTAGTCCTGTAGACTTCTTATTTGATTTGTTAAAGAAATGGCCTAAATTTTCATAAAATGTCTTTCCTCCTGGATTTACTAGTCGCCCTATTTACTTGAGAATCCACTTTTTTTTTTTTAAGATTTATGTATTTTTAGTTGAGAGAGAGTGATGTTTTCCATCTGCTGGCTGACTGCCCAAATGGCCACAATGGTTGCAACTGGGCCAGTCTGAAGCTAGCAGCCAGGAGATTGATCTGGATTTCCCATGTGGGTTCGGAGGCTCAAGCACTTGGGCCATCTTTTGCTGTATTCCTGGATGCATCAGCAGGGAGCTGGATCAAAACAGGACATCTGAGAATTGAATCGCTGCATATGTGTGTGTGTGTGTGTGTGTATACATATGTACACACATATGTACACACACACAAACCGATTCCATAGGCAGACAATTATTTTGCTGTGTATGGCTCTGATACTACACATTTTTTTGTTTGTTTTATAAAACTTTATTTATATGTATTTATATGTATTATATAAGTTAATATATTACATATGTAATAATTTTATGTATACATATACATGTTTATATGTGCGCTTCTTTATGAGGGATAGTCTCAATATGAAATGCATAGATATTTACATAATTGCATAGATAAACTTTCTTTTCCCTAAAATGCAGCTTTGTAGATGCTCTTTGCTTGTACCTTGTAATGTAAGTATATTTCTTGAAATGTAATACTTAACATGAAAATTTAATATTATAGTTATAATACATAGTTATATATACATATATATTTTAAAACTTGTTTAAGATAAACAAGGCCTTAAACCTATTCCAAATTTCCCATTTTATACATCAGAAGCACAAGAGATTAAGCAACTTGACCAAAGAAATGCCACAAGTTCATGGTAGAGGCCACACTGGAAATCAAATTTCCCAACAGCTAATGCGTGGTGTTTCCTCATCATTCCAAATTTCTGTCAAGATGTCAACTATGATTATCTAGTTTGGTGATGATGTACTTAATAATTAAGGCCTCAGACAATAAATTATTCCGTAAGAATTTAATTAGAATAATTTATGCACGTTAATTAGGTTGCTGTGTGCCTAATGGCTTTCTGTTGGCACACTTTGATACTGTCCACTCAGAAATTTGATTTCCAAATGGTTTTAATCCTGCTCTATGTAAATTATTTTGCAAATTCATTTTTTGGGCTTTTGGTGTCTGAGGATCTGACTCATATTTCAATCTCTCTTTCATGTCAGGGCTTTGAAAGGAAATCTGGGGATGATTCATGAGCATGCATAAGAATTGAGCACCACTAGAACAAAATGGGTCAATTCAGTTTTATCAGGGAATTCAGAATATTTGAGAGTAGGTTGACATTTGTTACTATATTAATTGTGTATATAGTATATTGCTTCTCTTTAAATATTGTCTTATAGTGAGGCCTAGAAAACCCCAATTCATTGCAACATTATCTTATCTCATAATGGTAGCAACTTTATTTTTAGACTGACAGTATTTTAATTTCTGCATATCTGTATATATTGTATTTCATGTGTTGTTTTCTGTATGTTAAGAGGACAAGCTTCATCTTAAATCTGATCTGCCACTTAGTAGTAGTGGAACCTTGGCCAGGTAATTTAATTCCTATGTATTAGGCGTGTATTTCCCTTATACATGGGAACGGTTTTAACTATTTATGGAATTGTGTGAGAATTCAGAGAGATAATACCTTCGCAGTTCTTAAAAGAATGCATAATGAGTGTTCAAGAAAATGTTGATTCTTCTTAAAATCCATGCAAAATTGTTTGAATGATTATCTTCTCTCTCTTGCCCACCCTCATGCTGGGGAGAATCTAGCCGCAGGAACAGCATCCTTTGGAGAGGAGAGAGGGGTGCGTGGGCTGGCCCCTCACTTACAGCCTTACACACCTGAACATGGTTGTCCTGCTGTGTGGGGTCTTCAAGCCCACTTCTTGCTTGATGACTCACATGGCTCAGAGGAGCTGTTAGAATCACAATGACATTTATCACAGTGAGTGGATAAAGATTGAAGTCAGCTGGGATGACCTCCAGGGGAAACCAGGTGCAAGTTTGTCCTGGCAAGAGTAGCATGGACAAGTTTTATTCTCTGCAGCCTGTGATGACATGTGCACAGTCGTGTCCAGAGTTTTTATTGAGTGTCAGTCACATAGGCATGCAGGGGCCTGCATGAGTGATAACTTCAGCTGTTCAGACTCTTGAGGCCTAGCTCTTTGGCAAAAACGGAATCACCATAAATCACATTGTCTGGATATCATCAGACTGACACAGCAGAGCCCAAGTTCTCATTCATATAAAATCACTCAAACTGAGGAGAATATATTAAGACCCAGAGATGATCTCCCCAAAGTGAGCCTAAAGTCAGTCCTGATGACAGACCTTTTTTTAAATGTGCAGTGTTTGAGCAACCCACACTTACTGGGTTTTGACCCATCCCCGCATACTTACATATTGGTTAAACTTCATAAGTTGAGAGAAAATACACAGGACTATAGTTTTCCCTTTACACAGGCGCATGGTTGCTAAGATTTTTCCCAAGGCCTGGTTTTACTAGGAGAATAGTTTGTGTTCCACTTGGCACCAAACCACCAGTGAGGAAATCCATGCATTGTTTCATAATATTCCTTTTCTATGAACTTTTTGAAGGCTGCAGAACAAAGAAGGCTAAGCCAGTTGTATTTGCCAGCATTTGTTATGGTAACAAAATACTTGAGGCACCTTTTGTTTTTTCTTTAATAAAATATTTATTGGTAGCCTAGTGGCAAAAGTCCTCACCTTGGATGCGCTAGGAATCCCATGTGGGTGCTGGTTCTAATCCCGGCAGGCCCGGTTTCCCATCCAGCTCCCTGCTTGTGGCCTGGGAAAGCAGTCGAGGATGGCCCAAAGCCTTGGAACCCTGCACCCGTGTGGGAGACCTGAAAGAAGCTCCTAGCTTCAGATTGCTTAGCTCTGGCCAATGCAGTCACTTGGGGAGTGAACCAGCAGACAGAAAATGTTTCTCTGTCTCTCCTTCTCTCTGTAAATCTGCCTTTCCAATAAAAATAAATGAATCTTAAAACAAGACAAAAAACTACCTTCTGAGGGCATGTTCTTAATGGTCTGAGGATCTTCCACTAAGCCCCAACTCCCAGTGGTTCCACCTCCCAACATTGTCACTTTAGGGACCAAACCTTTAATATTTCAGTCTTTGAGGGACATTCAGTATCCAAATATTCAAACCAAGCATGCTTAGAAAAAATTTGTTAATTCTAAGGAAAATGTATAAACCCGTTTTTGTTTGTTTCAATTTTCATTTTATTTGAAAGGCAGAAAAAGAAGGAGATTGAGAGACAGAGGTCTTCCATGTGTTGATTCACTAACCAAATGCCTGTAAGGCCAGGCCTGGGCCAGGTCAAAGCCAGGAGCCGTGAACTCTATTCTGCAAAGTTAGTGAGACCCCAGTGCATGAGTACGTGAGTGTGCAAATCATCTGGTACCTCCCAGGATGCTCATGAAACATGCTCCTAGCAGGGACCTGGATTATGACACTGGAAGATGACCCTGCCACCCATGTGGGATACCCTGATGGAATTCTGTGCTCCTTGCAGCCATTTGGGAAGTGAAGCAGCAGATGCGCAGTATCTTTCTCACCCTCTGTCTCTCCTTTCTCTATCACTCTGCCTTTCAAATAAATCGTGCATTCTAGCATAGGATACAGGCATCCCAAGCCATTGTTTCAAAGTCGAACCCTTGCCCATTTTTAAAGAAATCAGTATATTTGTGAAAAAGGATGAACATAATTTATGAATTATTCACATATGATGTATAATAATACTAAGATGTATATATACACACACACACACACACACACATATAGTTTATATAAATAACATGCTAAGTTTTTATACCAGGTATGAGCCAAGAATAGCAGGAGAAGGGATTTAAAAGTCTGAAGCAAGGCCTAGAGGCCTGTGTTTTTAAATAAATGACATAAATTTATAACTTATTCTACATAATTTACATAAATTTAAATTAGATTTTATATAAACATTAGGTATATTAGAGTATATGTTATACATAAATTACATTAAAAATAAATAAAACAATTTATAAATTTCCCATCCAAAATTGAATGGTATAGGGGGTAGTATATTCAAACTAAAACAAGACTATTGGCACGTCATCACTTCTCAGGTCTGAAATTATGAAAAATGACACACATTCCAGATGTCTCATATGATCAGTGTATGTATCAGGAAGACTGATAAATGGATCATGAGAGCATCAACAGATCCCCAGGCTGACACTTTCTGAAAATTTTGTAGCACTTTACCTAGAAAAATGTAACTTAAGGAAGATTGAGTGTGTCTTTGCATTTGACAACTGTTCCTATGCAATTTACAAGAGTAAATGGACCAGGTAAGCCTACTTAGTTCAAGCACCTTCCTTTGTAGAAAAGGAACACCCAGCTCTTTGTGATTTTTTTTCAGAGACTCTCTTGGAAATCTCAAAGATACACTAGAGACAAAAGATTATGAAGATTTTACATATTTCCTTTTTAAAAAATTTATTTTTAGGTCCAGTAAAATAGCCTAATGGCTCAGGTCCTCATCTTTCATGAACCAGGATTCCATATGGGTGTCGGTTTGTATCCCGGCTGCTCCACCTTCCTTCCAGCTCCCTGCTTGTGACTTGGGAGAGCAGTAGAGAACAGCCCAAAGCCTTGGGACGCTAACAGTGTGGGAGACCTGAAAGGAGCTTTTGGTTCCTGGCTTCAGATTGGATCAGCTCTGGCCAGTGAGGCTACTTGGGGAGTAAACCAGTAAACCAGAAACCAGTTCTGTCTTTCCTCCTCTCTCTACATCTGACTTTCCAATAAAAATAAATAAATCAGGAAAAATTTATTTTCTCCCCAGCTGTAGACAACTGCCTAGGTTGCACTGTACCTAGGCAAGCATTACACTGCTTGGAGAAAAGCAACTGAAAGCTGATAGGCATTCTGGGCCTGGTAATGCCAAATCTGTTAGCTATACAAGTGTGCCAGCATAGTTGTCTATTTTTTTAAAGACACTTATTCTTATTGGAAAGGCAGATCCGATTTAAAGATAGAAGGAGAGACAGAAAGATCTTTCTTCTGCTGGTTCATTCCCCAAAGGGCGGTCATTAATGACCAGAGTTGAACTGTTACAAAGCCAGGAGAAAAGAGATTCTTGCAAGTCTTCCACACAGGTACAGGGTCCTAAGGCTTTGGGCCGTCCTCGACTGCTTTCCCAGGGTACAAGCAGGAACCTGGATGGGAAGTGAAGCAGCCAGAACACCGGCACCCATTTGGGATCATAGGACTTGCAAGGTGAGAATTTAGCCACTCAGCCATTGTGCAGGGTCCTCATTTTTTTTTTTAAGATATGTGTGGAAGATCACATCACTGAGCTGCAACACAGCAGCCGGACCCCCAGGCACGTTGTAACTCTGGGAGGTGGTGATGGGGGCACTGCAGATTACCCAGGAAAGGGGATAGGAGGTTTGGAGTGAGGGTCCCTGAGGGTGTATTTGACAGGTGAGGAATGACTTCTGGGGCCTTCTGTGGACCAGGCCACTTCACGCGCAGGTAGGAAAGGGAGCTGAGGCTTGGTAATCTAGAGGGGAAAACAAAGGGCATGTCTGGGTTGGGCCAAGGCATTTTTCCACATGGGAGACTTGGGCTGGACTAAGTAGCATTGACTGCTGTCTGCTATCTGCTAGGGCTGCGGGGGAGGCATGTCTGGCTTGGGCAGGCCACACTAGCTGCTTGCTAAGGGCAAGGGGTGGGCTATGTCAGACCACACTGCAGCTTACTGAAATGCCAGAGCACCAGATCTGGAGGCAGACTCCGTAGATTTGTTGGCTTGCTGGTTTGCATGAGAGCTGGAGGTAATGATGGCCTGAGTCAGGCAGGATCACAGAACTCATCAATTCTCATGAGAGCTGGGGCTGGGAGGAATTCAGGTTGGGCCAGAACACGGCAGCTGCTGATGAGTGCTGAGCTGGAGGCAGGCTGTGCCAGACTGGGCTTCAGCATCCGCCAGCATACCCAAAACCCAGGGCTGGAAGTAGGTCTGGTAGTGGGCCATTGCGTCCACCGATGAGCATGAGAGCTGGGAGTGGGATGGGTGGTCTTGGCAGGGCTGTAGCACCTATCTGCCAGAATGTGGGCTCAGTCTGGGGATGGACAGGCTGAGTTAGGCTGCTGTACCTGCTGGCACATATGAGAACCAGAATGGGTAAAGATGCCTGGGATAGGCTGCAGCACCAGCTCAGAAGTTCTGGGACTGGGTACAAGTCATGTTATGATGAGCTGTAGTATCCCCTAGAAAGTACAAGATCCTGGGATGGAAGCAGGCCTGGTAGGGGAATTGTGGGCACTCCCCTGCTAGGCTGTAGCTCCTGTTGGTGAGCACAACAGCCAGGGCTAGGGATGGGTCAGGCTGGACTGGGTAGCAGTAACTACTGGCATATGTGGGCTGGGGCTAGGCATGGATTGGACTAGGCTAAGATGCAGCAATCATGGATGTACATGACAGTCACATGGGATGTGGGATGGGTCAGGCAAGGCCATTGCACAAGCCAGCAAGCTCAAGAACTAGGGTGGGCCTGATGGGGATTATTGTGGGTTGCCCCTCCTGGGCCTAGGCACCCATTGGTAAGTGTGAGGACTGGGCCTGTAGTGGTCTGGGCTGGGCTAGGATGCAGTACCCATCAGTTCATGTGAGAGATGGGGCTGCGTCCAGAACTGAACAGGCAGCTGCATCCACTGCTGTATAGACTGGCTGGTGCAGGTGACAGACTGAATCTGAATTTGCACTAGCTAGTGCACACAAGAGTCAAATGGGAGGCGAAGTTTCTTAGGGGAGTCCACAACTAGATGGCTGAACTCCAATCCTGGCCACAGGAAAAGTCATAAATATGTGGTTTGAACTTGAAGAACAAGTATCAGCAGTGGGCTTCCTTAGTTTGTATTGCCTGTACAGTTGACAGCATGCCCAGATGTACACAGGGAACATGAAAGCCATCTCATGTAGGCCAGCAGAGTACTTGGAATGCCTCTTCAGGTCATGGAGAGCAGAACACTGTACCACTCTCCTGGCCAAGCTTTGCAGCAGGTGGCTGGGTCTGAGGATGCATGCACCAAGGTAGACTTGGCCAGCCAAGAGACATTGGAAATATTTTCTCAACCTCGGAGCAGTGAGGCCAACAATGTCTCAGAACTATCAAAACTATTCAAAAAGTACCCTCAGAATGTTCTTCCCCACACTGGGATCTCTAAGGCAACACTGAATGACCACGATGATGCAGTCTGACAGCTAGCAACAGCCACCTCTTCTTCCCCCTCTGTGGGTGCAGGAGGAAAAAAGAATGGAAACATTTGTCTCACCCACATTCCTTCATACATGGACCTTAGCCACCCCAATCGAAGGTCCACATGGGCTTGCATCCCTCTCAAATATATAAATAATATCAAATATAAAAAATAAAATTTTACAGCAAAAAAAATTAAAATTTCTTTTCAGAAGAGAGAGTCAAAGAGAAGTCTTCCATGTACTGATTCATTCTACAAATTCTTCCAAGCACAAGGGCTTTGCCAGGTCAAAGCCAAGAGGCCTAACTCCACCCAGGTGTCCCATGTCAGTGACATGGACTCAAGTACTTGGACCATTGTCTGCTGCTTTCCAGGACATGGTAGTAGGTAGTTGGCTTGGAGGCTTCAAAGCCAGCATTTGTCCCACATACTTTAATATGGAATGTAGGCTCCCAAATACTGGGTTGCCCTGCTTTGCAAAAGCTTTACTCCTTATAAGTTCAAGCATATAGGGGAAGGCAAAACATCAATAGGTTGTTAGAGAGACCTTGGATTCTTGGTTCGGAGTGAGAATCATGGGTGCACATAAAATGTACTTTATGGGGACTGGTGCGGTAGCCTAGTAGCTAACGTCCTCACCTTGCACACACCAATGATCCCATATGCGTGCCGGTTCCTTTGCTGCTCCACTTCCCATCCAGCTCCCTGCCTGTGGCCTCTGAAAGCAGTGGAGGATTGTCGAAAGCCTTAGGACCCTGCATCCACATGGGAGACCTGGAAGAAGGTCTTGTTCCTGGCTTCAGATTGGTTCTGCTTTGGCTGTTGTAGCCACCTGGGGAGTGAACCAGCAGATGGAAGATCTTAGATCTTTCTGTCTCTCCTCTCTGTATATCTTACTTTCCAAAATGTACTTGGTTATCTATTTAGTGAAAGGGACAATAAAACATCTGAAAACAAACATGGAAATTAACATGGTTGAAAAGAACACTTTCCCCAAACATTCTTAACACAGGCAACACAAAAAGACTGAGCTGTGTATGATTCTAACTATGTAAATATGTCTTTGTCAGGGGTGGAGGGAAACCTGGCAATGTCTAGACGTCCTGTTTATGGTGGAGTTCTCCAAGCAAGAGTCACTGATTGTTTTCTCCTTTTTCCTCTGTTTTCACATGCATTTTAAATGTGTTTTTACAATGAGAAGTACAATAGGAAAAGATTTCAAATAATTCAGTTCCACACTCTTGCGTAGAAAAGCCCCTTACTAACCATAAAACCTTAGCATTAAGTAAAGCACGTCTCCTGAAGAATACATTCCTTCGCTCTTCTGAATTACTCTGTTTATTTTTTTAGACGTTAGGAATTTAATGAGGAAGAAAAGAACCGATTAAAAATGACAAAATGGAAAACATTAGAATTAGATTACTGAATGGAATGCAGACATCAGTAATTGCAAATATATCAGAGATTTGCAACCATTAAATAACTGTTGCTAGTGTGGCTCTTCATAGTGTCGAAGTTAATGCAAGTTGAGATTTTGAATGGAATTCTGGTCCAGATGAAGGACAAGTGAGAAAATGTGTGAAATATTATTTATTTGTCTAAAATATCACCTGTCATGGCAAGCAGTCCCTGTACCCTAAAAGAGTGTGTGTTCTGTTGCTTTTAAACAGAAGGTTCTGTATAGATTTATAAGGTCAATTTGGCATAATATTCCTTGATTATTTTCAACCTATATTATCTATTCTTTGTTGAAAGTGGTCTATTGAAGACCCTTGTTATTGTTATATAGCCAGCTATTTCTTGATTTAGACCTGTTAATATTTGCCTTCTACACAAAGGTGCTTTGCTATTGGATACATATATATTTATAATTATTTTAAGTTGCCTTTATTTTTTCTACCATAAATCCTCCCCCCCCCTTTTCTCTCATTATAGTTTTTTTAAATATTTATTTTCCTTTTATTGGAAAGGCAGATTTAAAGAGAGAAGAAGGTGCAGCAGCGTAGCCTGGGGAGGCCTGTGGCGACAGCTCTGACCGTCCCAAAAGCCCAAGGACCGCTGCAAGCCTCTCCCTCTGCATTCCCCCTCCCCACGTTGCAAATTTAATGCTAAATAAGAGGGAACTGTGCTGGCACACTGGGACAGTTAGCACAGAGCTGGCATGAACCTGGCCCAGAGCGCCAACCAGCTGTTGGCTGCTCTTCTAGCAACGTAACACTTGCCCAGGTATAAGACAACCTAACCAGTTGCCTACAGTTGTGTACTGTTTATTTTAAAGATTTATTTTTATTGTTATTATTTTTTTTTATAGGAAAGGTGGATATACAGAGAGGAGAGACAGAGAGGAAGATCTTCCATCCGATGATTCACTCCCCAAGTGAGCACAACGGCCAATGCTATGCCAATCCAAAGCCAGGAGCCTCTTCCGGGTCTCCCACGTGGGTGCAGGTTCCCAAAGCTTTGGGCCGTCCTCAACTGCTTTCCTGGGCCACAGGTGGGGAGCTGGAAGGGAAGCGGGGCTGCTGGGATAGAACCTGCACCCATATGGGATCCTGGGCGTGCAAGGCGAGGACCTTAACCACTGCGCCACCACGCCGGGCCCGTACTGTTTATTTTAAATGAGGTTTTAAGCATTTATTTGAAAGGCACCGAGACTGACACAGAAATATCCCATCTTTTGCTTCACCCCCAAATGCCTACAATAGCCAGGATTGGTTCAGGCTGAAGCCAGGACCCGAGACTCCAACTTTAGTGGCAGGAACCCGAGTCCTTGAGCCATCGTCGGCTGCTTCTCAGGGTGTACCTTAGTAGCAAAGTGGAATTTTGGGAGCCAGAGCTGGAACTTTAACCTAGGCACTCCAATAATGAGATGTGGGCATCTCAAGCAGCCTTTGATTTTAAACATGATGACTTTTCATTAATTCATATTCCAATGTTCAACCACTTTGAATTAGATTTTCCAAATGTTATATTTTTCTTGTATTTGTGAAAAGGGAAAGGTGAAACTGCAAGATTGCAGGATTTTGTACTTTCTTAGAATTTATAAAAAGTCTATAGCGGAATCCCTGCGGATTCTCCAATTAATGATTTAAAATGTTCCTCAGATGAATCTCTGGGCTTTTATTCTTTTCAGTCAGATGTTGTTGTTGCATGTCATAAAAAGAGAAGTAGTTCATTAAAGGCAAGATTAGAAATCCTAACTATTTATTGAGATCATATCTCCCATTTAATCAAAAACTATTAAGCACTGCAGAGGGGAGACATTTCCCGTAGTTCTGAGTGTGTATTCGCACACCCTGTTGTGGGACATTGCAGCCTCCGTAGAAGAGTCTTAGGTTAAAATCTGTTTTTCAGACAAGTAGCAGCTTGGAAGCTACTTGGCAGCACATATCAGGGTAGTGCTTGGGTGTGAGTCCCAGATTCTCTTCCAGTTCTAGCTTCCTGACCCAGGTGGGGCACCCCGATTGAGTTCCTGACTCAGGGCTTGGGCCTGTCTATCCCTGGTTACTGAGGGCATTTGGGAAGCAAAACAGTGGATGGAAAATCTTTGTCCCCCACTGCCTCTCTTTCAAATAAAATGGAAATAAAATTTAAACAGCCAATTATTAAGAAAAAAAAAAGTAACTCGAAAGAAAATAAACAACAAAATAGAAGTGGAGAGGCATCAGTTTAACAAAGATGTTATTACTATTTATTTAACCGTTCAAGAGGGCTTTGCTGCTGAGCCTATTTGTGCCCCTTTTGCTCTCATAGAGGAAAACATGAAAAATCAAACAAGGAAAAAAAAGATGGTTTAGTAGAGAAAATAAAAGGAAAGAATGCAGTTTAAACTTGTTACTAGCTTTGGAAGAGTTAACATTTCAGATGAGGTAAGCAGTCATATTTATTATCAATGAGCACAATTTTTTTCCAGATTGATGATTATCCAGAATTTTTGAATTCACCTGATAGAGAAATCAACCAGCACATTCGTATCATCTATTCTTCAACTGTTAACAAAGAATATGGAAAGTCAAAAGGTATTGGGAAATTGCTGTTTCCATTTCATCATGCCAGTGCTAGCAATAAGAAAGGTATGTAATGTATTTCTTAAACTTACATAAGAAAAGTTTCTCTTTTGAATTGATTTTTTTATGGGATGCTGACGGCACAACAGCACCTTAACTCATTATGTCACAATGCTGGCCACTAAATGTACCTATGTTTTTGAAAGGTAGAGTTACAGGGTTGGGGATGGGGGAGGACACCAAAAGCAAGAGTGAGGGAGGCATCTCCCACCTACTGATTGGTTCACCCCCTAAATGGCTGCAATGACCCAGACTGGGTGAGGTCAAAACCAGGAACCACGAGCTTCATCTGGCTTTCCCATGTGGGCGGCAGGGGCCCAAGTACTTGGGCAATCTTTTACTGCTTTCTTAGGCAGATTAAAAGGGAGCTGGCCCTGCTGTGGCCTGGGAAATCAGCGGAGGACAGCCCAAAGCCTTGGGACCCTGCACCTACATGGGAGACCAGGAAGAGGCTCTGGGTTCCTGGCTTCGGATCAACTCAGCTACAGCTGAACAGCCCTTAGGGAGTAAATCAATGATGGATGATCTTCCTCTTTGTCTCTCTTCTCTGTATATCTGACTTTCCAACACAAATAAATCTTTTTTAAAAATTGATGGTGGTGCGGGAGGTGGATCAGAAGTGAAACAGCTGAGAGATGCATTGGCACTCATACAGGATGCTGGGGTTGTAAGCAGCTGTTTGCCCTGCTGTACCATGCCAGCCCCTAAAATATACAACTGTTAAGAAACTCAGAATGGGAATAGCAAAAATGACAAAAGCAGAGTATATAAAATATAGATTAAAATATTTCTGAAGACATGACTTTATTATTAAAATGGATTTATTGGGATATGTTTTATATACATAAAATTCACTCAGTTTAAGTGTATAATTCAGTAATATTTATTAGGTTATACACTTGGGAATTCATCACTACAATATAGTTAAAATTATTTTTAAGATTTATTTTTTATTTACTTGAAAGACAGAGGCAGAGAGAAAGGGATTTTCCATTTACTGGTTCTCTCCCCATATGGGTGTAATGGCCACTCTCAAATTCTGTAACCCGTAAAAGTGCAGGGCCCAGGGATTTATCTTCCGCTGCTTATCCAGGTGCACCTGGATAATTCAGCATGGAGCTGAATTGGAAGTGGAACAACCAGGACTCAGCATCAACATGATGCTAATATGAGATGCAGGCTCACAGCTCAACCAAGTGCACCACATTGTTAGGCCCAAATTGTAACACCTAAAAAGGGAGAATTGGGGATTAGTAATGGCACAGTGAATTAAGCTGTTGCCTATGATGCCAGCATTCCTTATTGGAGTATCAATTAGAGTCCTGGCTGCTCTTGCTTGCCATCCAGCTTTGTGCTAATGTGCCTGGGAAGCAGTAAATGATGGGTCAAACACTTGTGACCCTGGCACCCATGTGGGAGACTAGGATGGAATTCACAGCTTCTGGCCTCCTCCTGGCTCAGCCTGAGCTGCTGTAGACACCCAGGGAGTGATCCAGAGAATGGAAGATTCTCCCTTCCTCTCTGTCACTTTGCCTTTCAAATAAATAAAATGTTTTATTTCAAGTGAGTTTTAAAGATTTATTTGGAAAAGTTCCTGTATTAGATTAAAAAGAAGCCTAAAGTTCTTTGCATTGAAGGTAGGCTGACAAATTCTTTATCATTAATACAGGGGCTGGACGTAGGATGGGTTGCTTGGGAGATTCTGGCCAAATTGACCTAACAGGATCCTTGCTGAAGGCAGGTCAGGATGACCAGACATCATCAGGTAGATGTGGATAAAAAGAAACCCCATTAGATAGAGAAATTTGTTGTATATCAAGAACAAGGATTCTGGCTAAACCCACATAGCATACTGTTGTCCCAACTGGACGATTCAGAGTTAAGGCCTAGTTTGAAAGTTCAGGGAAGCCTGAAGTAATCTTTGTGACCACCTGAGAACTGTGACACTCACCTTCCTGAAAGGATAAATATATAAAACCCTTAAATACTGTTGTTAGGGAGATTAGCATCTGCTGCAGGTTATTCTCCTGTTGTGTCCATGGAGATTGGGAGACCCACAGTGGGCCAGGGAAAGGAGGGAGGCGAGGAGTCGGTGCAACCCTGACCCACTCAAAGCTGATCCATCTGTGGCTTTGCCAGGTTAGGCTTTTCCCACAAGTTTTTTTTTTTTTCTTTAAAGATGTATTTATTTTTTATTGGAAAGGAAGATTTACAGAAAAAAGGAGAAACAGAGAGAAAGATCTTCCATCCACTAGTTCACTCCCGAAGTAGCCACAATGGCCAGAGCTGAACTGATCTAAATTCACTAAATTCACCTAATTGTGTTCACAAGACACACTGGGTAGCCATCCCCCATCCCAGGGTACTGACCCGGTTAGGATGCTGGGTGAGGCTTCTCCCCTTCTCTCTGTTCTTCCCCTGATACAAAAAGAAAAAAATTTGGAAACAATGCTCTCATCCACTTTCCCTTATTTCTTGACCTTTCTGACCCTAATTGGTGTTCCACGTGAGTATGCATCCTTCTCAACTATGTAAATATTGTCAAAAATAAGATTTAAAAAAAAAAACACCCTAAGATTGCATTCTTTGCTTGGAAGGAGAAGAGAAGGATTAAAGTCGGAGTGGTTTCTGGATAGGCCCTTCCACTTCTGGCATCTGGTTAGTGGGATGGGACCAGCCCTTGACAGCCTTTTCACTGCCCACTGGGCCTCACTCCAAGTTGCAGCCTCCTAGATTACTGGGTATCTCAAACCATGATTCGTTTGACTGGTGTGCATTTTTGTGGATGAGCACCTTTCTACACTAACACGAGATGAGCATGGAAACTCTGCAGAAGTTGTTGTAATTAGCAAGCCTATTAAATCCCTGGTTGTTCAGCAGGTCTCTTGTCACGCTAATTAAGGTATCTAACCGGTGTTGGTTGCCTTAAATGCATATTTATCCTTGTCCACAGGTGTAATTATTCTTGGCTTTTTGTTCCCAACATATATAAGAAGATAAAAACAAACGGAAAGAATACAGTAAAACAAGTTCAAGTTCTATAAAATTTAAATTCCTAGAAATTTTCTCAATGATGTTATAGCAGTGGAGTTTATCTTGTGTGATGTTGTGTAAACTTGTGTTTATCTTGTGTGATCTGAAATTACCCCCACTTGTTCTTTGCTGCCACCCCCAACCATCTGACTCCTTACATAGAGGATTTTGAAAACATAGAATTGCCACTATCACAAGAAGCCACAGTAAGTTTCAGGCAAGCTGCTTGTTCCTTGGGTTAGCTATTGCTGTGTACACCAGATCCTAGTGCTTCATCTGTCGGACATTTTGTAATAAATGTTCCTGAAGGAATAGATGGGAGATGGGCTTCAACCATCTGGCACTGAAATCTTTAATGCTAATGATGATGTCATGCCTAGAGGAAAATGTGTATTAACTCCTGTACATTTAAATGAAGGTAATTATGAGAACTGATGCCAAACCTCCTGGGTGAAAGCCCAGGGAATATTTTTGTCATGTGGCAGAGGTACTTGTGCTGTTATCAGCCTGATAGTCTGAACAAACTCAAAAGTGCCTATCATTTATATTTATATTAAAAGCACTTAACAGCATTTCTTTGGCTTTTCTGGAGAAAGAGACTTTTCTATCTACTATGTCCTTTATGTGGGTCACAGTTAGCACTTTAAATCATACTTTTTGCATTTAGATTTTTAAAAGATGGTTATTAAACAATATTGATGACAATAGAGTGACATAGTGAGCTGTATTCGTAGGTAAGGCTCTTGAATGGATTTAGTTATTATAATGTAGTTTCAGATACATTCCAGAACAGCAGTATCAGTAGAACTTTCTGCAATAAAGGAAATGTTCTAGATGTAGGCTAATTATATTACAGTAGCCATTGGCTTCTTGTAGCTATTCAGCTCTTGAAATCTGGATAACTGAATTTTATATTTATTTTTTTTTCCCACTGACCTACACCTTGGAATCTTGTAAATTTTAATTTAATCCTAAATGGTCAAGAATGGTCAGTGACTACTAAATTTTCACTCTTAAGTCTAGAATCAGAAAAGATATCATAAAGCTTTAATGATATATTTTGATATGTAGATATGAAATGAAATAAACCAGTTTCCGAGCTAGAATAAAATATGGTTAACGAGCTGTGAACTGAACTAAAGTACACATACACACATGTACACGCACATACATACACACTCACACACACACTGTAAGAAGTTTGTGGGTAGAGGGAAACTGGGCATTGTGTACTAATTGGTTAAGCTGCTTAGTTGAAACACTCACATACCATTTCTGAGCACTAGTTCAAGTCCAAGCTACGCCACCCTTCCAATTCACACTGTAGGCTGTGTGCCTGTAAGGAATCAGATGATGGCTTAAGAGGTTGGGTTCCTGCCAGCCATTAAGGAAATCCTGAAGAAGTTGGTTCTAGGCTCCTGGTTTAAGTCTAGTTGAACCCTGGCTGTTGCTGGCATTTTGGAAATGAAATAGCACATGGAAGAATCTCTCTTTCTTTCCTTTCTTTGTCATTCTTCTTTTCAAATAAATGTTTTTAAAAAGTATATGGAAGATAAAGTTAAGAGAAATTTTTCACAAGGAGGAGATAAGATAAATTCATTTTTATACCAAAACTGTTGAAATCCATGTATAAGAGGGGTCTTCAACCACATTAATAAATACATTAGGAAAAAACTCTGCTTTATTAATTTCAAAACCTTTCAGCACCAAATAAGCCTAACTTTTTATGGTCAGTTTTCTGTTGTATCTGTTTATAGAAATCATTTACTTGAGGGAGTCAGACAGATGGATAAGTAAGATCACTCCTATCTGCTATCCCCAGATGCCCATAATGACTATGACTGGGCTGTGGCCAACGCCAGGAGCTCAGCTTAAGGCTCCCTTCTGGGCAACAGACGCTGAACTCGTTGAGCTATGACGTCTGTATGCCAGGGTCTGCATCAGCACAAAGTTGTAATGTGGAGCCAGAGCCGGACCTTGACTCTAGGTGTCCTGATATGGAATGCAGTTAAGCTTTAGGCCAAATACCCCACCCATGAGGTTGCCTTTTAATTCCATTTGTCCGCAAACACTACGGTGTGTGTGCACATGCACGTATGTGTAAACTAAAACCTAGACATTTTCTAAAGCCAACAATATTTTATGAGATTAGAATCACCAGGCACTGATGGGTTTCTCTGGTTTAATGAACAGCTTCTTGTTTTGTTTTTTTTTAATTTGGGGTTTTTTAAAAAAGATTTATTCATTTTTATTGGAAAGTCAGATATACAGATATACAGAGAGGAGGAGAGACAAAGAGGAAGATCTGATTCACTCCCCAAGTGGCCGCAACAGCTGGAGCTGATCTGAAACCAGGAGCTTCTTCTGGGTCTGCCACACAGGTGCAGAGTTCTAAGACTTTGGGCCATCTTTAACTGCTTTCCCAGGTCACAAGCAAGGATTTATAAGGGAAGTGGAGCAGCCAGGATATGAACTGGCATCCATATGGGATCCTGGCATGTACAAGGCAAGAACAAATTCTTATTTATCAACAAGCACAAAATAGAATAAAATTTCCCACAAAACAAATGCTGTTTAAGCTTCCATGCCCCTGTGGCCATGAGCTCCTGCCAAAGTAAGACAGTGTTCATAGGCAAAGGGAAGATATTCTAGTCACAATCATTTCAGAATACAGACCAGATCCATTAATGTGTCTCACTCCTCTTCTTGGGAGCAGTGAAAGCATTTTATATTTGTCTTTGGAGTGCTGCAGGCATTTCTTAAGGTTGGTTCTAAAAACTTCCATATTTCAGGATCCATAAAATAAGGATCCACAATCGTAAAGATGTGATCATAATATTTAGCACCTTGATTTAATCACTGCACACTATAGTAGCAATTTATCATATTATGCCCTCTAAATATATACAATTATGTATCACACACAAATTTTAGAATTAAATAACAAAAGCTGCAGTCTTAAAGCAACAACAAACTGTATCTACTCCTGCTCTAGCCAGAGCTGCCTGATGTAGAGGAGGGTTTCTGACCCAAAGTGGGTTACACTGGGCCCTCCCCTGGGCTTGGGATTGTGGAGCCACAGTGACCAGTTGAGTCTCTAATGCTGCTGGACCCCATTGCAAGTCTCCACAGGTGCTCAGGCCATGGAATGGATCCCTGCTTGTCTGAGCTTCCAAGTTTTGTCTCTTCTGTTGTCTTTTGCTTCCGTAAGAAACTCCAAAATCCTTTAAGTTTAAAAAAATAAAAATGAAGATAGCTATATTTGTGAATGCATTGAAGATAATCTATATAAAAATTACTTGCATGATGCCTGGCAAAGTAAGGATACAATGAATATTAGCTTAATGTAAAATAAAAGGACAAATTATTTACATTAAGAAAACTTCCTTTAAGCATACCAGCAGGGATGTGTGCTATTTTCTGTTCTCCAAGCTGTTTTTTTCCCTGGGCTAGAGATTTCTGTATAGCTTAGACACAGTAGCCTACCTTCTACACGTTCAGTAATATGTGATCCTGAAATGAGAGATGACCCCAACCTGTCTGATCTGCAGATCCCACATGCTAGTATGTTTCTCTTACATCTGTACATATCTTACATCATCAGAGACGTTACTTGCATCACATTGAGCACCAGTAGTTCTGAAATGCCTACTGTTAGAAGGGACTATGATGACAGGTGTCTTACAGGTTCCTAGTTTGCAGGTGAGAGTATAGATTCTGCCTGTTTTAATGTCTCATATGCAGTTTTTGTTTCCTTTGAGTATATCCCTAGGAGCAGGATCACTGGGTCCTATGGCAGGTTGAGTTGCAATTCTCCAAGCACTCTCTATACTGATTTTCACAGTGTTTGTACTAACCTACACTCCCACCAACAGTGAAGGAGGGTACCTTTCACCCCACATCCATACCAGCATGTGTTGTTAGTAGAGTTCTGAATGTAGGCAAATCTCACTGGAGTTAGTTGGAACCTCAGTGTATTTCATTTGTATTTCCCTAACAGCTAGGGAGCCTGAGCGTTTTTTTCATATGTCTATTAACCATTTGAATTTGTTGTTTTGGAAAATGCCTGTTCATTTTCTTCACCCATTTCTTCACAGGATTGTTTGTTTTGTAGTTGTTGAGTTTCTGACACTCTGTAACATCTTTTAAAGATTTATGTTGAAAGAGTTACACAGTGAGAAGGAGAGATGGAGAGGAGCTCTTATGTCTACTAGTTCACTCCCTAGATGACTACAATAGCCAGTATTTGCCCAGGCCAAAGCCAAGAGCCAGGAGTTTCATCTGGCTCTCCCATGTGTGTGACAGAAGTTCAAACATATGGGCCATCTTCTGCTGCTTTTTCCAGGTCATTAGCCAAAACTGGAATAGCCAGGACATGAATTGAGGCCCGTATGGGATGTCAGTGTTGGCAGGCAGTGGTTTTATGTGCTATGCCACAATGCCGACCCCCATCTTCATTTTTGCAAAGTAAGATATTGAGGCTGGAGGAATATAGAAATTTGTGAAATTCACACCGCTGATTAATGGAAGAGTCAAAACTTGAGCACATGTTTTAGCGTCTAAGCCAATGATCTTTATGTTTTATGACACTGCCTTGCCTGTAATGTTGGACTTTCCAGTGTTTGTGAGGAACTATGAACTATCATATCAGAGCATGCTAAAAGATCTTCTTTGTATATATAATTAACTTATTTGCTAATGGCCAAATAAATTTTGTTTTTTAAAGTCACAGAAGAGAATAATGGTCCTGACTTTTGGAAAAGCAGCGAGCTGAGACGTCTGAATGAATCCCCTCTCAGGTGAGACTGTAGTTTGGAATATATTTTTAACTTGTTGGCCAAACATTATGTTGCAAAATTAATGTGAGGGCAGGCATCATTTACCTACCAGTTAAGATGCAACATCCCATATTAGAGACATTGTTCCAAGTCTTGACTCTGCTCCCAATTCTGGCTTTCTGCTAATGTGCGCCCATGAGGCCAGAGGTGATGCTTCAAGTTCATGGATTCAGCCACTCAATGAGAGACCTGGATTAAGTCTCCAGTGCGTATTTGGCTTCCCAGCCCCAGTTGTTGCAGGTATTTAAGTAGTGTAGTAGACCAGTCCATGGGAACTGTCTGTCACTGTTTGTTTGCATTTTTCTGTCTTATCCTCTGTCTCTCAAACAATAAAAGAAAATTAATGTGAATTTTTGGGCCCTGAAAAACAGATTGTGGCTAGTGGGAAATATCCAAATTAGAAAAGTGCTGCGAAGGAGAAGTGAACTCTGATAGGATTCAGAAACCCGTGGGATACGACACTGCACTGCTTAGGCTGTTAGGAAGGAACCTTCTCACTCTGCCCCTTCTCTCCTTCTCATCTTCTGTCCCATTTTTTACAGTAGTACCAATGGGCTATTCCAACCCTAAAGAAGGCTTATTTATTTTTCTTGGAAAGCCAGATTTACAAACAGAAGAGACAGAAACTTTTTCCATCTGCTGGTTCACTTCCCAAATGGCTACAATGACTGGAGCTGAGCTGACCTGATCAGAAGCCAGGAGCCAGGAGCTTCTTCGAGGTCTCCCACACAGGTGGTGGCAGGGTCCCAAGGCTTTAGGCCATTCTCTGCTGCTTTCCCAGGCCATAAGCGGGGAGCTGAATGGCAAGTGGAGCAGCCAGGACATGAGCCGGCACCTACATGGTATCCCAGCAGTTGCAAGGCGAGGATTTAGCCACTAGGCCATCATGCCTGGCCCTATTCCAGCCCTAAATTTCAGTATTATAACCTTTTTTCATATGAAACCCAAAACTTGTTTAGGAACACATTCCAGTTTGCTTTATAGAATTTTTTTAAACCTGACAGCCAGCTATTTTGTGTATTTTGTCCAGTTTTTGGTTGTATCAAATGAGAACATATTACTGGTTCTTTGTACTAAATCTTGGTTGGAAGCAGAAGAAAACTGGCAAAATTTGATGCTTACCTTAAAATGAGGTTGGTCAGTTGAACACAAAGCCTGTTGATACCCATGCACTTAGAGAATCAGATTGGCTGCAGAGGCTTTCATTTACTGTCCAGGAAGCCAGAATCTGAGACACCCACTGCTGTTTCCTCATGTGATGTTGCTGCTGTGAAATGAATTACAGTCTTAATCTGTGCAAACTGAGTGGGCCATGTGAGTTGTCAGCTCAGGTTGGGAAGAGGAATGGAAGTAATGATGACCCAGGGAAAGAGCAGAAATTCACAGAATTTTCATGGCACGCCATGGATCAGTCTCCTAAACACCCAGGGGAAGTTACAGACTCCTGGGCCCAGCTCCAGGCTACCGAGTTCCAACCTTAGGATGAGCTCAGCGGTTGGTTTTGGCTCATTCCCTAGATGACTGCTAGCAAGCTACCATGATTGGGAATTACTGGCCTAGATCATCTTCACTGACTTTGGTCTTCTCCTGGATTTTTGAGACCCCTGAGATCTACACTCATAATCTATTCCTAGTATCACCACCAGTAGCCCAGCACAAGCCATTGTCATCTGTCACATGGATGACAACAGCAGCCCCAATCACCCCATCTGACTCCATTTCCAGTACCTTTCCACTTCCTATCTCTCTCCACCTATCTAGTTTGCATCCTAAAGCCAAAGTAATATTTTCAAAATGTCCTGTTCTTACTTAAAGCCTTTCGGGAGTGCTTGCACTCACTTGCACATCTCTGTTGCTGTCCCTCTCTCTGTACCTCTTCAAAAGAAAAATGACAAAACACCTTTTCAGTAGTGCTCCTCTTTAGAGCAAATAACAGCTTTTTAACTGTGTGTGGTCATCCCTGCAAGACCTGACCTTTGCTCGCACTTGCAGTTTTGTCTCATACCATTTCACTTCTAGCTCATCACACTGGCTGGAGCACTGCCAGCCCTTAACAGCTCAGACCTTTGCACTTACTCTCTCATCTTATTGTTATCTTTCACATGACTCAATCCCTGTCACCCTTCAGGTCTTACCTATGATGTCCCCATTGAGTTTTACCTAATCATGCAGTCTGTAGTGTGCCACCTCCAACAAAAACAGTAAGTTTTTTTTTTTTCTAGTGCTTTATTGTTTCATAGCGTTTTTGTAAGCTGTGATTCCACATTTGTTGTTTATGGTCTTCCCACTAAACTGTAAGTTCACTACGCCAGGGACCTAGATTATCGTTGTGTAGCAATATATTTCTAGTGTTGACCCAGCACCACAGGCATTGTAGGCATTTAGTTTTTGTTGAATGAGTACAGGAGTGTGATTGTTCTGCATCCATGTTTTGAAGAGGCCAATGTACTTCCATTGTTGCAATTTATGAGCTTCCCAGAGGTGGGCTCCCTGCTTTGGGGAAAGCAGTGAAGAAGACGCAGCTACAGTGATGGCTGTGTACTTGTTCCCATGCTAACCAGTCTTCATTGCACATTTGGCTTATAATTCACAGAATTTGATAGCAGGCTCTGTTGGTCTCATTGTTTTCCTCTTAATTTTAGGAAAATAAAAGAGTTTTCCAATGATTGCTTTCTATAATTATTTTAGGTTATTGTTGGAGGTTGGAACTCTGTAAAAATAGGACGAAATACAGCCTAAGTAAACTAGGGATTTATTGAAATTATGAGTTAACTCATAGCTGGATTGATTTGGAGAGACATGTAGCTCTAATTACCTTCTCTATCCAGCATATTCTAGCTCCTGGGGCTCTGGGTTCACTTCAGACTGCACCGTGGTTAGCAAGAACAAACCACAAGAATGTGGGTATGGCCAAAGCAAGGTCAGGATGTGGCACTGCTGGAACAAGGGGCCTGAGTTTCAGGGAGCTCTGTCTCTGATGTTGGTATGTCAGTTTCATTTTTTCTCTAATTGAGTCCCAAAGCCCCTATGGGTTGTCAATATCTCCTCCCTGTCTCAAATTCACATTTTACATTTTTAACCACTAGATGAAGCCTAATGGAAGCACTTTAAAAGGATCTTTTATTTATTTTTATTGGAAAGGCAGACTAACAGAGAGAAGGAGAGACAGAGAGAAAGATCTTCTATCTGTTGGTTCACTACCCAAATGCTACTATTTCTGGAGCAGAGCCAATCTGAAACCAAGAGCCAAGAACTTCTTCTAAGTCTCCCAAGCAGGTGCAGGGTCCCAAGGCCTTGGCCTAATCATCCATTGTTTTTCCAGGCCACAAGCAGGGAGCTGAATGAGCAGTAAAGCAGCCGGGAGATGAACTGGTGCCCATATGGGATGTTGGTGCTTGCAACGTGTAGGATTAACCAGTTGAGCCATTGTACTAGCCCCCAAATACTTTTTTATACCAAATTTTTAAGATCTTGGAGAAGTTCTGTGACTTCTCAGCTTGATTAAATAGTTCGCTGATGATGAAGAACATCCACTATTTACAAGACATCAGGAACTTTAAAAACTGGGCAGCTTCTTTGTGACACACACAGAACAGAGGAGGAGTAGCTAACAAATAAAGGGTTGCAGAGGAAACTGTCACTATCGCATAGTTTTCAAGCACCATCATCTCTGTAATTAAACATTTGAATCTGGAAGTCCAAACAAAAGTCAGGCTGAGACAGAAAACACTAATTAGAAGATGAAAGGATGCTCTCAGGTCCAGAGCTTTGAAACACCTCTGAGGTGTCAAGTTTTATGCCTAATTATGTGAAGCCGCAGTCATAAGGAGGATGCTGTTATCTTGAGACATCAGACCTATTCAAGTATGCTTACTTTTCAGAGTAGTAAACAACAAGCCTTGAAACACCTGAGGGATAGGAAACAGACTGGTGGCTGCTGATAATGAGACCAGTATTTATGTCCCACTCTCTCTTTAGGATAGCTCTTCATTAGTGCACAGTTCTGTGTATTCATTGGCAGTTACAAGAGAATGCACAAGTGCATGTTTCTCCAAAATAATATTTTGGGAAGAAATGTCTTGTGACTTAAGAATTTCCTAAAGCCACTCTTAAAAAGTATAAAAAAAATATAGGGAAAGATTGAGACTAGTGATACTTGCATTATATAAAATTAAGTTGACTTTAACTAATATAAGGGGAAAATAAGTATAGTGCTTAACCTTAGCTGGATATGCAAAGTCTGTACCTTCAAGGGTAAATCTTTTAAAAGGCCTTACTGCTTTTCAATTTTAAAACACTTATTTTGCTTTTCAGTTTTTAAAATTTATTTGAAAGGTAGAGAAAGCTGTTTCATCTGTTGGTTTACTCCCTAAATGCCTGCAAATAGCCAGGGCCAGGTCAGGCCAAAAGCAGGAGCTGGGAATTCAATCTGAGTCTCCCACCTGGGCGACAGGATTCTAGGTACTTGAGCCATTGCCTGCTGCTGCCCGAGGTACACTTTGACGAGAAGCTGGAGTTGGAAGCCAGGTGCTCTGATGCAGGATGTGACATCCCAAGTGGTGTCCTCACCAAACACCTACCCCCAGAGTGGGTTTTGATATGAATCTGTAGCCCTTTTTGGTAATTAATTAAAGAAATCTGAAAACAGAAAAGTTGTGCCTGTGTGAATACTCTATTTATTTTTTGAAAGGCAGCATCACAGAGACACAGAAGAGACATAGAGAGATTTCTCTCTGCTGTTTTACTTCCCAAATGGCTGCAGTGGCCAAGCCCAGGCTTCCTAAAGCCAGGAGCCTGGAGTTCCATCCAGGTCTCCCACATGTGTGGCGGGGTCTAGGCACTTGGACAATCTTCCACTGCCTTCCCAGGTGTATTAACAGAGAGCTGGAGTCTCAAAGCTGCACTTATGATATGCTTACATACATGAGCAGGTGGCTTAACTCACTGAGCCACAACCCTAGCCCCTCCACAAAAGCAGACTTTCTAAACACTGTACATGACAAATACAGGGATGAACTTGTGCAAAGTTTATTTTTTAAAGATGTATTTATTTACTAAATTGAATGGCAGAGAGAGATGGAAAGAGAGAGTGATCATTCATCTACTGGCTCACTTCTGAAATGCCTGGGTCAGCCTGAAGCCAGGAATCCAAAACTGCATATGGTTCCCCCATGTCGTTGGCCAGAACTCAGGAATTTGGACCATCATCCACTGTTTCTCAGGCACAGTAGGAAGAAACTGGATTGGAAGTGAAGGAGTTAAGACTGAGAACTTCACTGTGATATGGGATGTGGGGGTAACAAGTGGCAGCTTAACCCACATTGTCACAATGATCTACTTGATTTGTTTAATAAAATTTGAGCTGGTTGACTTGGTATTCTTATAAACTTAGAATGTCTGTGCTTGGTTATACATCGTTAGCAAAACAAAAAATACAAGAAAGTAAAGCTTACATTTTACTTTAACAAGGATTTCATTGTTGAAAGTCAGAAAAAAGAGCTGATACTTCTCTTTGTGTAGTAAGTACACATGGAGGCTTTGGAGCCACATTAGCTGACTTCAAATCCTGTCTACTTCGTGGTAGCTATTTCACTTTTCAAGGCCTCACTCCTTCATAGGTGGGATGTGGCTCGTAATAGTGACCTACTCGTGCAGATATAAAATGCTTATACTCTATGTGGCATTTGGTGAGTTCTTACTGAATCTTAGTTCTTCTGTTACTGCTAATGATTGATTGATAAGACAATTCATAGAGTCAGCACCCTCAGATTCAAGGCCTGGGGCAGAATAATTGACCTCTTCACTACCATCACCTATCATACTATATTCAGTATTGTAGCATAGTGAGTAAAACCACTGCCGGGAACACTGGAATCTCATAAGGGTGTTAGTTCATGTCTGGCTTCTCCACTTCTGAGGAAAAGCAGTTTGAAAGATAACCAAAGTGTTTGGGTCTTGCCACCCATAAGAAAGATATACATGAAGCTCCTGGCTTTCATTTGGCCCAGCACTGGCCTCTGTAGTCATTTTGGGAGTGAATCAGCAGATGGAAGGTTTATGTTTTTGACAGAAGGAGGGAGAAACATGCTCCATCCTCCAAATGCTTGTAGCAGCTGGGGATTGCCAAACCAAAGCCGGGAGCCAGAACTCTATATGAGTCTCTTCCAGGGGAGAATATTTGAGCCATTGTCTGCTGCCTCCCAGCCACGTCAGCAGGAAGCTGGTTCAGAAGCAGAGGCAGGAACAAGGTGCCCCAGAGACAGAATCTACTAGTGCCCTTGATCTTGAGTTTCTCATCCTCTGAAAGAATGAAATAATAATTTTCTATTCTAAGTTACCAAGTCTGGGGTGGAAATTTAGATGAATAGTTAGGGAACCATTTAAGAAATGCCCATCTTACATGGAACTCCCTGGGCTTATTTCCTGGCCCCAACTCCCAATTTCTGCTTTGTGTTAGTGCAGAGCCTGGAGGGTATTGGTGGCAGCTTGAGTAGTTGGGCTTCAGCCAATTACATGAAAGATCTGAATGGGGTTTCTGGCTCCTGGCTTTTCCTGGCCCAGCCCCAGCTGCTTCCTGCATTTTGAGAGAGAATTAGTGGATGGAAACTCTCTCTATTCTTTCCTTTTTCTCAGTTCATTCTGCCTTTCAGGTGAAAAATAAAAGTTATCCAGTATGGTATTTTTAAAAAGATTTAATTATTTTATTGGAAAGATTTACAGAGAGAAGGAGAAACAGAGAGAAAGATCTTCCATCCATTGGTTCACTCCCCAAGTGGCTGCAATGGTCAGAGCTGAGCCAAAGGAGCTTCTTCCAGGTCTCCCATGCAGGTGCAGGGTCCCAAGGCTTTGGGCCATCCCCGACTGCTTTCCCACGCCACAAGCAGGGTGCTGGATGGGAAGCAGAGCAGCTGGGATAGGAACTGGTGCCCATATGGGATCCTGATGCTTGAAAAGCAAGGACTGGGCGGACGCGGTGGCCGCAGTGAGTAAGGTCCTCGCCTTGCATGCCCTGGATCCCATATGGGCACTGGTTCTATCCCAGCAGCCCCGCTTCCCTTCCAGCTCCCTGCCTGTGGCCCGGGAAAGCAGTCGAGGACGGCCCAAAGCTTTGGGACCCTGCACCCACGTGGGAGACCCGGAAGAGGCTCCTGGCTTCGGATCGGCATAGTATCGAGCCGTTGTGCTCACTTGGGGAGTGAATCATCGGATGGAAGATCTTCCTCTCTGTCTCTCCTCTCTGTATATCTGCCTTTCCAGTAAAAAAATAATAAAAATAAATCTTAAAAAAAAAAAAAGCAAGGACTTTAGCCACTAGGCTACCCTGCTGGGTCCCAGTATGGTATTTTGTTTTGGGAGTACAAATTGGATGAATCTATAAGTTTTTTGTTTCCAATTATTTCCAATACTTATAACAATCCTGGTCTAGGACAGGGATTTTCTTTTTTATTAGTACCACATCTCTGTAATAATGGGGCAATCTGTGATATGTTTGAAAATTCAGAAGATACAAAATAATAGTAGTGTAGTAATAGGACAAGATTAGGTATAATTCAAATCACCACATTAATGCCAAGTATTCTCCAAGGAGTTAATGTTTGCTTACTTGAAAGCATGTTCATGATATTTGTTATAACCCGTGTTTAGGAGATTAATGCCCTGTACACAGTGTTGAGTATTTACAGTGTCTCCACTATCACCTAAGAGAAATTGTTTTGTAGCAACATCATAACTGCCGTGTATATGAAGTTTAAAATGGTTTCTATGTGCAACAGTTAAGACCCTCCTCTGGACATCCACATCCTGTATTAGAGTACCTGGGTTCAGTTCCCAGGGCTACTCCAGATTCCAGCTTCCTGCCAGTGTGAGCCCTGGGAAGCTGCGGGAGTTAAGTCAGGTGATTGAGTCCTGCCACTGCCTTGGGAGACCTGGATTGAGTTCCTGCATCCTGGCCTTATTTTGGTCTGCTTCTGGTATTTGAGTTCATTTGCAAAGGTCAATCAGCAGATAGGAGATCTCCATCTGTTTTTCAAAGCAAATTGCTTAAAAGGGATGCTGTGTGAATTTTACATCAGTAATACTCCATTTAAGCCAGAGATTTTTTTTTAAAGATTTATTTTTATTATTTTTTCATTGGAAAGGCGGATATACAGAGAGGAGAGACAGAGAGGAAGATCTTCCGTCCGATGATTCACTCCCCAAGTGAGCGCAACGGGCCGATACTATGCCGATCCGAAGCCAGGAGCCTCTTCCGGGTCTCCCACGCGGGTGCAGGTTCCCAAAGCTTTGGGCTGTCCTCAACTGCTTTCCCAGGCCACAAGCGGGCAGGGAGCTGGAAGGGAAGCGGGGCTGCTGGGATTAGAACCGGCACCCATATGGGATCCCGGGCGTGCAAGGTGAGGACCTTAAACCACTTGCGCCACCGCGCCGGGCCCTAAGCCAGAGATTTAAAAAAATTAGTATCTTTAAAAAAAAATAAAAAAAAAATAAAAAATTAGTATCTTAGCATCCAGTCTAAGCCTCTGTCTGTGACAGTAGCATTCCATGTGGGTGCCTGATCAAGTCCTGGCTCTTCTACTTCTGAAATGTTATTTATCATTAAAAAAAAATAATGATTACATTGTAGATCAGCTTGGGAAGGATCAAGGTTTAGGGAAAATCAGGTGAATTCATTTCTTCCAATTTTGCTATTTCTGGGGGAAGGGTAGAAACAAAGGGGGAAAACCACACACGACTTTCCACACATCCCAGTACCCAGGGATGAGGAACCGCCCCTCATATCAACTGAGAGCCTCAGGATGGGAGGAGGCTGTTCTACTTTGATCCAGCTCCTTGCTAATGTACCTGGGAAAGCAGCAGGAGATGGTCCAAATACTTGGGCCTGTGCACTCATGTGGGAGACTTGGAAAAAACTCCAGACTCCAGGTTACAGCCATTTGGAGAGCGAACCGGTGGGTGGAAGATTCTCTGTCTCTCCTCCTCTCTCTGTAACTCTACCTTTCAAATAAATTTTAGAAATCTGAAAAACTAATATATTAATATTAGTTTTATATTAATATTACAGGTTTATTGACTTCACAAATAGGATTCACTTGGGACTCCCTTAAGTAGTAAACTTCTGTATGTATTTGAAATGATTACTAAACACTTAACATTTATTTGGGATAGAGGTTGCAGTGTGAAAGGGCAAGTTTATAAGTATTAGGAATGGGGCATGGCATGGTAGCCTAGTGGCTAAATTCCTCACCTTGCATGTGTTGGGATTACAGATGGGCACTGGTTCATATCCCATCTGCTCCACTCCCCTTCCAGCTCTCTGCATATGGCCTGGGAAAGCAGTAGAGGAGTATCCAAAACCTGGGGACCCTGTACCCATGTGGGAAGTCTGGAGGAGGATCAGCTCAGCTCCAGTCATTGTGGCCAGCTTCGGTCCCACTGACCCAACGAGCAGATGGAGGATCTTTCTCTCTAGCTCTCCTTCTCTCTGTAAATCTGACTTTCCAATAAAAAAACATTTAAATAAATACATCTTTTCTCTTTAGAGAGGGCAAATCACTCAGTTCTCTTGACAGACACTCCCTTTAGAAATATGTGAGAACATTTGCTTTCAGTCTGAAGCCTGCATCATGGAGCTCTCTGTTCCTTTTGGTTAAATTCTAAATGTCATGTCTGACACTGATTTCTGTCTGTCAGGTGCCGCCCAGAGAGCAGCACACAGTCCAAGGACTCAACTGTTGGTTCTCCATCCAACTTCAAGGAATCGTCCCTTCATGGTCAAGTTGCCTTTCGACCCTTGCCTTCGCCCTCCAGGAGCAGCTGTCAGTCCACACCAGCTACTGGCAAAACCATCAGTAGGACATCTTGTACCACAGACACAAAAGAAACCCAAGACCTTGTGTCTCACAAAGGTTACCTAAGTGAAATCCCTTATAAGTGCAATGGGAATGGAAATGAGTTTTATTTAGAAAATTCCTTCTTAACCTCCACTTTCCAGAGCAGCAAAAACCTCGAGAAAAGGGACTTGGAACTTCATTTGTACATCATCTCTACTACCTCGTCTATATTTCTCCACTTAAAAAGTTCATGGAACAATTACAATATAGTAAGTATCTTAACAGTCTTGATTACTGGCAAACATGCCTTTCCTGATCAGCCTCCCCACTTTGGAAATTTAGTCTTAGAATTTAACAATAATGTGAAAGACAAGATACACTGGGCAGTTAAGGGATTGATCTTATTCAGGCTGTTCCAGTAGGGAAAATGCTCCTTAAGTGGGATTGTCTCATAGAGGAGAAGGATTTGAAGTTTTGTAGAGGCAGGTGAATAAGGTGGCCATCAGTGTGTCTTAGGATAGTCTTTGTGAGCAGAGTGTCTTTTGCAGTAAGAGTGAGTGACAGGCAAATTTAAATTGTCAATATGTTTTTATGTGTCTTAGCTGCACTCCTAACAATATGCTAAATCAGTGTTAGAGGGGCCAATAATCTTATCCAGATGTAATGAGTTTAAGTTCCTTAGTTTATAAAGTGAGGAAATTGAAGTACAGCAATTTTGAAAAAGGATTATCTTATCTATTATTTGAATGGAAGACAGGAACATAGACAGAAAGATCTTTCATCCATTGGTTTACTTTCTAAATGGCCACAGTGACCATGGCAGGGCCAGGCCAAAGGCAGGTTATGATCACAGGGGATCCCACTTCTGCAGGTGGCAGCTTAATGCACAGTGTCACAACACTAGCCCCATTGTTGAGCTTCCTGAAGTACCCTCATCTGTAATATCCACTAATGGTAGGGGAATTGATGTTCGGTAAGCAAAGATTTTAACCACTTCTCTTTTTATCCTGTTTCAGAAAGCAACTCTTTTACAAGATCCCTTATATGCTAGTGAGCTCGGTCCCACAGCTGGAAGTGAAAAGCCATATAAGTAAGTGGTGCAGATATGAGAGTTGCATGGAGCATTTTTTCCTCTTCTCTTCACCTCTGCTAACTCTGCAATGTGTGTATGTGACCATCGCATTTGTGCCTGCACACCCAGGCATCCACTGGATGTTACTTCTGCAGTATCTTGAGCAGCTTGAAAGTACATTGAGAGAACTCAGCATCTTCCATCTATGACCTAACACTCCTCTTGTGCTTCCTAATGCAGAGAATGATGTCATTGTCCTCAGGTCACCTAAGCTAGCATCCTCGATGGTACCCACTTCCTTTCCTCTACCCCCTCCCATAGCCAGCCAATCGCATACTCTTTGGTACACAATGTATCTTCTTTCCCCTGCAACCTGCTCAGGCCCAATTATCTTCTTTCAGGGACCCAATGGTACTTTCTTAGCTGGTCTTGCCTTCATTCTCCTTGACAAACTGATCCTATAACCCCTTTCTGAAGCCTTGGAATGCCCCCTCCCATTGCCCTTGTGAAAGACTGTAAATTGTGACATTTTATAAAGAAGTTCATGATGTCACTTAACTTTCTCTTCCTGTTCTGTTGTGTTCCTCCTCACTGCTGCCCTGAGCAACTACTCTGAATAAGCTGCTTGCCATTCAGAAAGCTCCCTGTTCTCTTCTCCTTAGACCCTAATCTGATGCCCCTCTTCTGGAACCCTTATTCTTTTTCACCTTCTTGAACATCCTCAACTTAGTGAGTCTTAGCCTATCCATTCTTTTCTCTAGAAATCTTACCTTGACTTCTCAAAGCTAATTCAGGAGGGGGATGTTTCTGCCCTTACCTGTCTTGTAGAATATACCAATCTGTTATGATTGCTAGGATTGCTTGCTTTATTACTAGTTGTTATGCGGCAAACAATGAATAAATAAATGAGGTGAAATAAAGGCAGATATCAGATCATGTAAGATCTTTTGTGTGAGGCTAAGGTTCGATCACATTCAGCTTTATGTTGTGGTAGTTCCTTGTGATGTGACTATTTATCCATTAGATTGTGAATAAGGTAAAGGGAGGGTATTACATAAATTTAGAATATAAGGAACATATCCTAAATGGGTATTTTTAAATGTTTATGGAAAAATAGAATTTAAATGTTTTTGTCAAAATATTCCATACATAATTTTTCCCTTTTATATGTATTTCCATGAAGTCTTAAAGACCATTAAATCTTGCAATTGTTTTACTTAGAGCAGTTCTTTACACATATAAGCATTCAGTGACTTAATGGCTGCAATTTTGATATTAAGGAAGTTACATGTAAGGTTTGAGAGATTCATGGTAATGAGGTATACTGGGAGGATTATGTAAATTAGCTAAGACTACGTTAATTTCCAAAGATTCATTTTCAGTTTCCGCTAAAAGGGATCAAAGCTTTTGGAAGAATTCTAGGTCTGGGACAAGAAATATACCAAATGACTCTGAAACAGAAGCCCAGGAAAATAAGGCTGGAACTAAGAAACTGACATGAAGTTAGTCTACCATTAGCCAAAGGTAGGGCACCTTGAATGTTGGAATAAATAACACATGAGGTGTTTCAGCATGATGGACGTATAAAAATTCAGAAGTCTGTTGTGATGCATTACAGAAGAAAGGAACTCCTGTCCCACCCTTCACAGAAGAAATAAACATTGTTGAACATTAGAAGACACTAGGGCACCAGCACCTTACCCTGGAAAGAGCTAACAAATAAGAAGAATTATCCCATCTTTTCTGTGTGAATTGAAACCTATTTAGTTGCACTAGTTGTTGGGGGCGAATTCTACTTTATGAAATTCTAGGTAATGAATGCAAGAGGCTGAGCATTAGAAAATCATCATTTTGCAACATTTAATGAAAAAAAGAAAAAGAGCCTCATGCACCTGTTCTCTGTGTATGAAAGTATAAGCTAGAAAGGCAAAGTAAACTTCAAAGCAGAGGGATCATACTGTAAATGGCTAAATCCTTTGATCAGAAATATTGTCACTTAGCCAGACTGTATGTGTCTCATTATATTTGCTTCAATATGAAGCAGTAAAACCTAGGAAGTGCTTTTATTAAGACAGTTAAACATGAATCTGATCTAAAAAGCATGAGTGCTTATAAAGATAGCAAATTCTGATACTTGTTACAGTGTGGGTGAGCCTTGAAAACATGATGTTAAGTGACATGTGACTGACACAAAGGGGCAACTGCCAGTACTGCATGAATAACTAAAACATGGTTAACGAAATGCTAGAAATTGTTGACACTGGCTGATAGGTATGTGGAAATTTCTTGCAGTTTGTTTCCATTTTGGGGTGTGCTTGAAATTTTCCTAAGAAAAAAAATTGTCAAGGAGAGGGGAGGAGAAATTCCCAGAGCCTATGGAACTGTATCATAAAAAAATTAACAATTTAAAAACGTTTAAATAGGGCCCAGTGCGATGGCGCAGTGGTTAAGGTCCTCGCCTTGCACGCCCAGGATCCCATATGGGCGCTGGTTCTATCCCGGCAGCCCCTCTTCCCTTCCAGCTCCCTGCCTGTGGCCCGGGGAAGCAGTCGAGGATGGCCCAGGGCTTTGGGACCCTGCACCCGTGTGGGAGACCCGGAAGAGGCTCCTGGCTTTGGATCGGCATAGTATCGAGCCGTTGTGCTCACTTGGGGAGTGAATCATCGGATGGAAGATCTTCCTCTCTGTCTCTCCTCTCTGTATATCCGCCTTTCCAATGAAAAAATCATAAAAATATAAATCTTTAAAAAAAAAAACAAGGTGAGATCTGCATATGAGAAAACAACCCACATCCCTGTATTTTATAGCAGCACAATCCATAATTAGCAAAGACATGAAAACAACTCATATGCCCATCCAAAGAGGAATGATAATGTAACTGTGGTACCTCTACTTGATAGTCCAAGGAATATTATTTAGTCATTAAAAAGAATGAAGTTCTACTGTTTGCAACAAAATGGTCCCAACTGGAGACTATTATGGTCAGGGAAATAAGCAAGTTCCAAAAGGATAAATGTTATATGTTGTCTCTGATATAAGGCAACCTTAATGCAGATTGCAAAGCAGATAGATATATAGGTAAACATGTATATACATATGTTCTCATAGATGAACTGCAAAATGGAGACTGGCATACTGGGAAGAGAAGATAAATTGCAGTATGCGTTCCTACTTCCAAATAAATGGAGGAGTCCCAACGAAACTGTTAAATATAACTTGACAGTATGATACTGAATTTTCTACTTTTGTCTATACCTACAATCCCATGATGCACTTAAACTTTTAACTGTTACTAAAGGACTATATTTTTTTTATAATAATATGAGGGAAAATAATGGGAGGGGAAAATGGAGAAAGATAAAAAGGAGGGAAGGGAGGGAATCCCTATGCCTCCCAAACTGTATCACAATCGTAAGAAATAAAAAATAAAAATAAAGACATAAAACATAACAATTACAGGTATTATTATTATCACCATTTTATGATACAGTTCCAAAGGCCCTGGGATTTCCCTTGTTCCTTTCCCAATCCCTACCCCCACTGAGTTCTCCCATATCATTACAGCAGCATAGTTCCTCATAAACAGCCAAAAGTCCATCATTGCGGGCATGGACAATGAAAAAGAATCCAGCATCCCATTGTCAAGATACTAAAAGCAAAAACATCAAAATCCATGAGTTATAGCTTCCAGTGATCTTTGTTGGTGAGATGTATTTCCTGTAGGCAACAAATAGGTGGGTTTGTTTTTTGTTAATCCAGTCTACTAATCTATGTTTGATTGATGAGTTTAATCCATTTACATTCAGGGTTAATATAAATAGGTGGTAATTTGGTCCTGTCATTTAGCAATGGGTTGCTCATTGATTTAATCTTCTGTTGTTATTTTACTGGGATGTCCTTCATATTTGCCTTTGGTGTTGGTGGATTCTACTCCTCTTCTCTGTCAAGAGAACATCTTGAAGTATCATTTGTAGGGCAGGTTTGGAAGAGGCATATTCTTTTTAACTTTTCTTTACTATGGAAGAATTTTATTTCATTATCAAAGACAAAAGAAATTTTGCTGGATATGTTATCCTAGGCTGACAATTTTTTTTTTAGAATCTGGAATATGTCACTCCATTCTCTTCTTGTCTGTAGAGTTTCCTGTGAGAGATCTCCTGTGAGTTTAATTGGCATTCCTTTATATGTCAATTGATGTTTTTTCATGTATACATTTAAAGATCATTTCTTTATGTTTGATTGAAGAGAGCTTGATGATCATGTGTTGTGGTGAAAATTGCTTTTGGTCAAGCCTGTTGGGAGTTCTGTGCCCCTCCTGGATGTTGTTTCCCAATTCTTTCTCCAGATGAGGGAAGTTTTCCTTTATTATTTCATTAAACACATTTTCAAACTCAGCATTTCTTTCTGTACCTTCTAGAACTCCCATAACTCTTATATTTGGCCTTTTAATAGTGTCTTTCAATTTATGAATACCTGTTTTAGCTTGACCCAGCTCTGTTTCCAACTTTTTGATTGTTTCCCCATTGTGGCAAGAAAGGTCTTCCAATTCTGAGATTCTTTCTTCCTCCTTCATTCCATTTTGGGGAATCTCCACTCTACTTTTAATTTGCTCTATTGCATCCTTCATTTCCAGTAGTTCTGCTTGATTTTATTTCAGTGTTGCTATTTCATGTTTGACATATTCCTTTAATTCCTGCATGTAGTTTTGAATTCTGTATCCCCCAATTTCTCAATGTCTTCGTCAGTTAACTCTGAGGTTGGCAGAAGTTTTTGCTCCTTTGCAGGGGAGTCTTCAATAATATTGATTGTGCCTTTGTCTCTTGCTCTTGGTCGTTGTAATTCTGGTTAGCATATTCTTCTCCTTGGGGCAGGTTTCTAAGCTGTGTCACCTACAGGTCTGCAATTCAACTTTACCTATTGTGGTTGTTACATCATTCTTTGTAGTAACTTGTGCCACTCCCTCCAGTGAGATCCAGGTCTGGGTTCTTATGTTAGATTACCACCATGATCTTCGTAGCCCCAGCTCCTGGCTTACCATCTCCATCTCCTAAGACTCCATGCTGAGGCTGCACGGTTGTCTGTACAACCTTTCTCCCACTTCCAGTTGGAGCAGGTCCCAGGATTAGGGAGACACTAGGTATCCTAAATAGCTAGGTTTTTGGTGGTGCTGATCTTGCCAGAACCTGCTGACCATTAGGCTTGAGGGCCACACAGACTTATTTTGACCTGTATGATGTCAAAGTCGGTATTATTTTCAATATGGAACCAGTGCAATGTACTAAGCTCAGTGAGTCTGCTCTCAGCTCAGCACATGTGCAGCTCACTGTTCCTGCAGTCTCAAAGCCTTTGCTTTGAGTGGCACCTGATGTGCCACTGCTGGAAGTTTTGATCTGCTGGCCCATTAGGTCTGGGTGCTACCTGGACCTATTTTGGGTGGAACCTGCAGGATGCCACATTGTTGCAATTCACTGAGCCAGAAATAAGTTCACTCCCAGCTTAGTGCATGTGCAGTCCTGTCCCATAGCCTTTGCCTCCCTATGCAAGATGGTGCCTAATTCGGCTCTACTGGGAGTTTGGGCTATGAAATCCACCCTGTTCCCACACCTCCTGTTTGGGATCTGCTGCTCTGTCTCTGCTCCTAGTCAAATCAAATAAACCAGTATGATGGGCATTTTTTTCTTTGGGTTCACCTCCCGAGTTCCAAGTAAACTCCCCTTCCCACCTTGTTGCTGGTAGAGTTCCAGCTACTGGTACAGTTCAGATCACCACTGGCTGAATGCTGCTGGAATGTCTGATCACTGCAACACCACCCCATTGTTTCCACTGCTTTCCTGTGTCCATCATTCTCCAGGTGCCCCTCGGCCATTGGTCTGTCCTTTCCTATTTCCTGGAATATGTCCTCTCTGCTTCACCCTGGCTAATGTTTCTCCATCTGTTTAAACATGTCCTCATCCTACTCTGTTATCTTGATTCTCTAGATCTTGTTTTTAACAAATTCTTTTAAAGATTTATTTGTTTTTATTTGAATGACACAAATTAAAGAAAAAAAAAAGAGAGACATAGAGAAAGGGAGAGAGAGAGAGAGAAAGAGAGAAAGGCAATCTTCCATCTGTTGTTTCACTTCCCAGATTACCTCAGTGGCCAGGACTGGACCAAGCTGAACCCAGGAACCTGGGGCTTCTTCTGAGTATGTGTGTGTATAGGGGCTTTCGCAGGTGCATTAGTAGGGAGCTGAATCCGAAGTGGAGTAGCCAGGACTCAAACTGGTGTTCATATGTGATTCTAGCACCACAGAAGGAGGCTTTATGTTACTGGTCATTAAAAAGACATGTTTAAAATGATTGAGCGATTTGAAAATAGGCTGGCTATTCGATAATACCAAAGAATTTTTTATAATTTTGTTGGCTGTGACAATAATGTTCATTTTATTTAGCAATGCACTCTGAGGTATGAGGTTGTTAATAATAAGAAGATTTCTTTTAAAAACATGTTTTTAAAATTTTTTATTTTTGATGTTTCCATAGTTGATTAGGTGGGAAGGGTCAGGGATTAGGGAAAAGTGGGTGAGGCCATTGTTTCCAAATTTTCTTTTCATTCTTTCTGTGTCTGGGGGAATGTGGGAGATAAGGAGAGAAACTGCACCCAGCCTCCCAACCACCTCAATATCCAGGGATGGGGAACAGCCACCGGATCTCATCTCCCCTTTACACCATGCTCCAAGTGTTCTGCTCAAGTAGTTTCAATAGTTCTGGAAGGTTGTTGATCTTACTGCTCTAAGGATGAGGAAACCTTCCCAATGTCTATTGGCTGACATAGCCCACCCCTAGAGTCTCCATTCATCCAGATATTTGCTGGCAATGCTTGGATGGAGTAGTTGACCAATTTGTTTTGCTCTCCTTCTTCTGCTATTGTACCAAATGTCCTCTATAGGCCCCAGTGGACTGCCATATCCTCCATGTGCATCTAGGTATGCTGTACACTGTTCAGTCTAAGCCACTGATAAGACCCAGTTCTGACACATGCACTCCAGGGTCAAACCACAGGTCCTGTGATTCTCCTCATGGTTGGTATTCTGAGTCCAGCAGTTCAGTTGGGGGGATGCCCAAAGAAACCTCAACTGAAATGATCCCAGACCTGACTCTTGTATGTGTTTGCCAATATGGAGTTGGACTAAGTCCATCATCCCTATCAGTCAGTGCATAAACTGGTATGGGATTGGTTCTGTCTCCTGCCTGTCTCTTAAGTAAACCAGTGGGTGGTGCAGCCTAACCTAACCCTGCCCACCACACACTCAGCTCTCATGTACAACAGCACTAACTGTACCCTAGTCAGAGTAACCCCCAATGACTTCCACCAGGCTCGCCCCTAGCCTTGGTTCTGGTACTTATCAATATGTGCAGCAGACTGGTCCAGTCTGTCTCATGTCCCATTCAGTTCTCATACACATCAATGGCTTTGAAGCCTATGTCATCCCAACCAACCCCACTATCCAGCCCAGACTCATGCTAGAGGGTACCACTGCCTGTTTAACCAGGCCCACCTTCAGCACTGGTTCTTTTTTTTTTTTTAAGATTTATTTATTTTTATTACAAAGTCAGATATATACAGAGGAGGAGGAGAGACAGAGAGGAAGATCTTCTGTCTGATGATTCACTCCTCAAGTGACTGCAATGGCTGGTACAAAGCTGGGAACCAGGAACCTGTTCTGGGTCTCCCACACAGGTGCAGGGTCCCGAAGCTTTGGGCTGTCCTCAACTGCTTTCCCAGGCCACAAGCAGGCAGCTGGACGGGAAGTGGAGCTGCTGGGATTAGAACCAGTGCCCATATGGGATCCTGGCCTGTTCAAGGCGAGGACTTTAGCCGCTAGGCCACACTGCTGGGCCCTCAGCATTGGTTCTTATGCTCACAGAAGTTGCAGCACATCAGAGAGGTGCCTACCATTTCCCTACTGGGCCCATTCCCAGATCTTGCACTCTCCAGGTGGTTCTGCAATCTATCAGATATCTTAGAATTTCTACATGTTTTCATGTTTACTCAAATATTAATTCTCATTTTGCTGCTCTATTTAGGTTATTCACAGAAAGTGTACAGATTTTATGTATTTCACAGTACAGTTTTAGGAGCATAGTGATACTTCCCCCACTACCCTCGAGCTAATTACATGGTAACACAGATTCTCTCCTTGTTGGTATGTAGCTGAAATTTATTCTTGCAAGCCCAAAGGGAGAATTCTACCATTATGCGGGCCAAAAGGATCATTTCTTATAATTAGCTCCTGAAGGCAACGTACACATTTAAGTGTAGTGATTGAAAATGCATTGATGTACTGATACACAACAAATGAGCTCTCTCCACAGGCAGCTTCAGTTTGAAAGGAAAAAATATGCTTATTATACTCTGAAATAATTGAGCTAAAGTTTTCCCAGCTGTAAAACATGACAGACATGTGATGTAATGTTTACATTAAATGTCTGGAAGATGAAAAAATATAAGAAAAGCAGAGCGTATCATTTGAACAGTGCTTCTTACAACATAATTTTGGTGAATTTCCGTCTTCTAGTTGATGAAAATATAGAGTATCCTTACTATTAATATAGATTTCCCTCATATTCTTAAACTGAATAATGTAGTTTTCTGGCACTAGACTTTTCTTATTTGGTCCAATGAAGTTTGTCGTTTATTTAAAACACTAACTGTCCAAAGAAATCATAGTTTTGATCGTTTACATGTTATGGTTATATAGAATGCTTGGTCTAACTAGAATTTACAATGTATATGAAACCTCAATTTATACATGAATTTACTTTTAGTGTAAATGAGTAGTGTGGGACCTGACATGGTGGCCTGGTGGCTGAAGTTTTCACGTTGCACGTACCAGGATCCCATATGGGTGCTGGTTCATGTCCTAGCTGCTTGACTTCCCATCCAGCTCCCTGCTTGTGGCCTGGGAAAGCAGTTGGAGACGACCCAAAGCGTTGGGACCTTGCACCTGTGTGGGAGACCTGGAAGAAGCTCCCAGCTCCTGGCTTTGGATTGGCGCAGCTCCAGCATTGTGGCCACTGGGGGAGTGAACCAGCAGATGGCAGATTCTTCTCTCTGTCTCTCCTTTTCTGTGTATTTCTGACTTTACACATATATAAAGAATAGTTCCTATAAAAATGTTTTGGTTTTTACAAATTAATTTGACATTATAATCTTTTAGCATAGGTAGCAAAGGATTAAAAATAGTTTGTTTCTCTCACATATTTCAGCAAATTGCTGACTCCTCAAGGGAAAAACTGGAAAATCTATTTCAAATAATTCTGCTGACATTGTATATTACCTGAATGTTTGCTTTTCTAAGCTTCGTGAAACTACAGGTTTTTGTTTTGTTTTTTTTTTTGCTGTTTTTAAGAGTTTTCAGAGTGGAATGATTTCATAGTTATTTTAAAAATGAAATGTGGTAGTGATTAGAAATGTATATTTAGAGAGGTAAGATCTGCTCTGTTCCTATTCTATTAAGAATGTTTATCAAACATTTACTGTGTGCTAAAAATATGTGTTAACTGAAGTGTTAAAGCAGCAAGCACATTCATCACCCCATTTTACAGATGAGAACACTAAGTCACAGTAAGACTGGGTAACTTGTCCACAGGAATTGCTTAGCCAAGTCAGAACAGGTGTAGCATCCTACGTCAGCCCTCATGCTCATTAACACTAGGTTCTTTTGCCTCAGTGTTTGCTGCTGTTGCTAAATTCCTATTTTTTTTCCCTGCAGCATCTCTATTACAAAAGTGAACATTTTTCTCAGAAAGTCTTAATTTGGGGGTTAGCAAGAAGACTCATTGATTGGATAGAGGAAAACATTTTCAAAATTTTTTCAATAAAGAGAAAGGCAGTGGGTTAGGTCCAGAACTCCAGGGGCTGGCATTGTGGCACCGTGGATTAAGCTGCCACCTTTGTATCTGGCATCCTGTACTGGAGTGCTGGCTGCTCCACTCATGCTGCTTATAGTTGTGATGCTTCTGGAATGGTAGCAGGTGATAATCCTAGTCCTTGGGCCTCTGTCACCCATGTGGGAGAACAGGATGGAGTTTCTGGATCTTGGCTCTGGTCTGGCTATCGCAGGCCTTTGGAAAGTGAAGCAGAGGATTGCTCTCTCTTCCTCTCTACATCACTCTTTCAGATACATATGTGGATGTATACATAAATCTTTTCTTTTTAAGGAAAAAGATGCAACATTCTATGGAGCAATACAAAGATAAATAGCTGGAATCATGGGTTTCTCGAGGTGCTAACAAAAATTTTTTTAGTTTAAATGAGTTCCTTTTTAAAAAAAATAATGAATTCATTTTATTTTTGATGATGTTTACATAGTTGAGAGGGATGCATGCCCATGTGGACCACCAATTAGGGTGGGGAGGGTCGAGGATTGAGGGAAAGTGGATGAGACAACTGCCTCCAATCTCCTTTTTTTCTTCCTGTATCTGGGGAAAATGGGGAGAGAGCCATTGCCAGCAGCCCAGCCACATCAGTTACCTGGGAATGGGGTTGGCCACTCAATGTCATCCCAGGGTCCCAAATGGTGCATGCTCCAAGTGTTCTGCTTGAGTGGTTTTGATAGTTCTGAAATGCTGTCAATCTCACTGCTCCAAGGATGAGAAAATCCCTCCAAGGTTCATTGGCTGACATTGTCCACCTTAGAGTCTCCACTCACCCTGATACTCACTGTCAAAGCTTGACTGGTAGAGCTGTCCAATTTGTTCTGCTCTCCATGGTACTAGATATCCTCTGCAGGCTACAGTGAACTGGTTGTCATGTCCCCCATCTGCATCTGGGCATACCACCACACAGGCCACACTGGAGATTCAGTTCTGACACATGTACTCCACAGTCAGACCATAGATCATGTAATTTTCATTGTTGTTGGAATTCTGAGTCCAGTGATCCAGCTGGGGCTCCCCAAAGATACCTCACCAGAGTGACCTATCACACACATAAACCTATACATGTACTGCTGGTTGCTATCACCTGGTCAGTTCTATGTCCCCAGCCCCATCTCATACCAAACCAATGGATGCTGCAGCCCAGCCTAACCCTGCCCACCACAAACTTGGCACTCATGCACACCAGCAGGAACTGCAGCCTAGTCAGAGCAACCCCCGATAACTCCCATCAAACACACCCTACAACCCTGTTTCCTACACATGCCAGTATGTGCAGCAGACTGGTCCAGTCCAGCCCTCACTCATGCTGGCGGGTACCACCGCTGTCCAGCCAGGCCTGCCCCAAGCCCTAGTCCTTATACTCACAGGTGGGAGCTGCAGCCCATTAAAGAGGTGCCCATAGTTTCCCACATTGGCATGGCTCACCTCACCTTTGCATTTACCAGCAGGTGCTGTAGCCTGGCTCAGCCTGGTCTGCCCCAAGTTCCAGCTCATGCTGGTGGGTGCTGCAACCTAGCCCTGTCCATTCAGCCTCCAGTCCTGGCTCTAATGTGAACTTGCTGGTGCTGTGGCCCAATCTGGCCTGTCTTATATTGTCAGTGGGTACTGTGAACTGGCCCAGCCTGTCTGCCCCCACCAAGACCTGACCCACACATACGCTCATGGATACTGTAACCTGGCCTGGTCTGAGCTGTTCCCATTCTTGATTCTTCTGCACACCTGCAGGAACTGTGTTCTGATGGAGGAATTCCCCAAACTCCTCTATCAGGTCAACTCCCAATGGTGGATACATGCACCGGTGGGTCCTTGGCCCGGTCTAACTTGGCCCACCTCCTGTCCTGGCAGGTACAGTGCCCTTGCCTGACCAACCCACACTCATTCTGTTTCTTGCTGTTGGGTGCTACAACCTTGCCCTGCCTGGTCCACCCCAAGACCCAGCTCTCACATGGTTCAGTGGGTGCGGAGACATAGCCCAGCCTGTCCTACACCTATGCTGGCTCTCGTGAGTGCCACCACATGTTCTAGCCTAGCCTAGTCTAGCACACCCCAGACCCAGTCCATACCCATGCTGAGAGATACTGCAGTTTTGTCCAGATTTGTTTGCTCTTCCCATCCCAGTTTATATGCTTGTACTGGGAACCACAACCCAGCCAGCGTGTCCCTTCAGCTCCCTCACCAGGTTTGCTCCCAGACGCAGATTTTGTGCTTGCCAGTGGTTCCTGTAAATCCAGTCTGGCATAGCCCATTACCCAGCTTGGCCTTTACTATTGGATGTTACAGCCTGGTCTGGTCTGGTTCACATCTAGTCCTAACTTTACTGGTGGGTACTGCAGCCTAGCCCGGCCCATTCTGCCCCCATCCCTGGCTTTTATGCAAATTTATAGGTGTGATAGCTTATCCTAGCCTGGCAGGGCCCACACTCCATGTGTGCTATGATTTAGCTTAGTCCTGCCCAGTCACCCGCTTAGAGCCAATCTACGCATGTCGACAAATGAAGCAGCCCTGCCTGGCCTGACCAACACCCAGGTCTGAATCGTGTTCACTAGCCAGAGCAATGGGCCAGCAGGAGAGTACCCCAAGTTACCCCACCAGGCTTACTCCCAGACCCAGATCTCCTGCATATCTGCGAGTGCTAGGCCCTTATCTGGCATAGTTTGCCGCCCCCCTCCCGCAGTGTTGTCCTTTGTGTGTGGTGGTGGAAGTTGTCAGCCTGATCCACCTGACACCTAATTCTTGGGTATGCCAGCCCAGCCTGTTCCCAACCCCATGAGTGTTGGTAAGTTTCATGGTCATACTTAGCTCAGTTTGTCACCACCAGCATCCCTCAAGCAAACCAGCTGGTATGGCAGTCTCACGATCCCCCAGAGAATCTGCTCCTAGATCCAGTTCTCTCATGTGCTAGTTAGTGTCATGGCCCAGCCTGACATGGTCCACGCTCTGCCCCAACACTCACTAATGGGTATTATGGTTGAACCCTACCAGGTAGGTCCCCCATCCATGGTTTTCATATGCATTGGTAGATGGTCGCTGCTACCAACAAACCAAGCTCAGGTTTCCCACGAGGATGGGTACATTGGTTTGGCCCCAATGAACCCAACGGTTTCTCTCTTTGAAACCACCTTGTCTCAGCCCCCTTGTTTACCTGCAAGTGCAATAGCCTGATTGGTGGAAATTCTTTCGAAGTCACTCCTCATCTGGAGTCTCCCTCAGCAGTCCTCCCTCCCATACATCTCCAGACCTTCCCTGAGCAATCCACAGCCAGCATGGTCACTAACGCACAGATCCCCAAGCCTGGTCCTCTGGCAGTGTGTCGTGCTAGCCTGGGCCCCTGCCTGTCTACCCAGGGCCCATGCATACTTCTCTGCAAATCCCCAGACCCTGTGTTCTGGTGTGCAGGCATCTGCTCAACTCCCCCCTCCTATCTTTAAAAAAAGAAAAATATAGAATAGGCAACTATGCTGGCACACTGATATAGTTAACTGAAATCAGGTCCAGGATGCTCACCAGCTATTAGCTGCTTTTCTCCCAGCAGTGTAACACTTGTCTAGGTACAATGAAAACTAGGCAGTTGCCTATAGCTGGGATAAATTATAAATTTTAAGATTCTATAAATTTATGCAGACATGGGATATCTTTCCTGTTATTACTTTGCACTCTGAATCACTAGTTGTGTGAACACAGGTTACATAACCCCTCCATTGTCCTATAAAATGTGATAGTGGCTCCCAACTCAGATGCCTCTTTTGGAGCAAACTCGGTGAATGAGCAGGACAGGGCAGGGCAGGGCCTGACTCATGATCAGTGCCCAGTGAAGTGCAAGGCTTGTGAGTGATGGGAACAATATTTGATTCAACAGCAACTTTCCAAGTTCCTAAAATTGTTAGCACGCCAGAATACATAAACTTTTAGTGGTGATCTAAGGAGACAATGTCAGGTTGCTTTGTTTTGTTTTGTTTTCAGCTTAAGGCAGTGTTCCCTGAAGTGAGAGATGCCCACGGATCCATAATAGCAAATGATTTAATTTAGTACTGTGACCTGGCATGAAAGTATGAATTTGAATAAGTTTGCATTCCAGTGTTTTTAGGGAGAGCCTCATGGCTTGGTGCCACTTGTGACAGATTTTTATAGTCAAAGAGAAAGTTGCCCTCAGGCTCAGAATAGGGAGCTGGCTCCTGACAATTTGTGTTGCTTTCATGATTCCTTTTTAAAGTTATCCACCATTTATGTCAAGTGATACAAAGTTTTTTTTGTAAATACACGTAACATGTTTTTCAAAGATAGAGAGCCAGTAGGCTCCTGTTCACTTGCTCAGCCCTCCAAATGCCTAGGAGGCTGGAATTGTTTTCAAGTTTTGTGAGTGGGTGGTAATGACCCAGGTACTTGAGCCGTCTCACCTGCTGCTTCCCCAGTTGTAAGTTAGCAGAAAACTGGATCAAAGTGCAGCTGGCACTCAGACCCAGGCTGTGGGGTGTGACTGTCCCAAGAGGCATTCTGACTCCAATGTAATATGCTTTTTAAAGCAGAAGTGAGTTGGTTGAAGAAAACATAGTAAGCTAATGATACATATGGTTCAGGGTTGATGGTAAACAGTATGGGCTATGGTATGACAGAGGAACAAAAGTTTCCTGGGAATCCTGGTGAGGTGCAACCTGAGTAAAGGGAAATGGACAAAACAAGGCTGAAAGTACAGAACTAGTAAAATTACACCACTAAAAATGCTTTGCAAATTTGTCAATAATCGTTGCTAGTCCTATGCTTCTTTTTCTTGTCATTCTTCACATGGAATATTTTCTTACATTTCTGTAGATCTGAAGAGAAAATTCAGCACTTCAGTCAACTTAAATCCGAACTTTTTCTTAAAGACAATAGTCTGAGCAAGACACTTTGTCTAATTATGGAACTTAGAGTAGCAGCCCAGAAAAACTTCATCCTGAAAAGGCTCTTCTGGAAAGTAAGTGTTTAATTTTTAATCTTTACAACTTGTTTGTTGAATTCAAGCATAAATGAAAGAATAAATGTATTTTTCCTGATGCTGTGTTTTAAAATGCTGGTTAAGTTTAATGCAGCCATACCTTAGCACCTGCAGATCTGTGATATGATCAAAAACGTGTCCTGGGCTGATGGGAGTTGGTAGAAGTCACGGAAGAGCCAGTTCCAAGAGAAAGCCTTACTCCTGAGAGATGCAGGATCAGTGTAGATGGCGAGATGAGAATGTTAATGTCAGCAAGTGTCACAGTGCAGCTTCCCATATAGCAAAACATAATTTTTAAGCTTATAAATGAATGGTATTTTAAAATATTTTGCTTCTGGGAAGTTAAGACAAGTAGTTCTCACTTAGTAAATGACATGGCTTCATTTTCAATTTCAGGTGAGGGTGTTAAGGAGCCCAGGTGAACAGCCCAGTGGGGCAACTTCAGTTCACAATAATGTATCATATCCTATATAAAGAATTCTAAGAGGAACTGGTCGGTTCAAAATACAAATAAAAGGGTCGCAACTATCAAAACCAATCAAGCAATACCCTTGAAACATTCTTCTTCACATCGGGGTTTCTAAGGTGACAACAAGGGAATGTCCCCTTCCCTGGGTGCTAATGTAGTTTGGCAGCTGGGAGTGGCCCCTTCCCCTGTCTCTTCTCCCTCCATTCACCCCATACAGAAGAAAAGGGAAGAAGAGGACAATTGGAAGGCAGGTATGTTCACTGCCATACCCCAACACCATTGAAAAGGAAAACTGGAAGCATTTGTCCCACCAACCTTCCCCCAGGACTTGATCCACCTCAACCTATTCAGTGGTCCTCAAGGGCATGTATCCTTGTCAACTAGGTAAACAACACTAATAATACTTAAAAAAAAAAAAGGAAAGGAAAAGACAATGGAAAAGCCAGGTAATGGTGTGGTGCCATGAGGCCCAAGTGAGGAAATAAACCTTGCCTAAGGCTGAACTCATGGTGGTATTTCTCTGTTGCATGCTTATTCTGGCCAGTGGGCTTCTATATAGTAACCACCATTTAGAAACACATATATTTGTTATTTTTTATTTATTTGCATGGGAAGAGAATAAAACAGTGTTGCCCAATCCATTGGCTCACTCCCCAGATGCCCACAAGGTCAGAGTTGGGCTAAACTGAAGCCAGGAGATTGGAACCCAGTCTCAGTCTCCCACGTAGGTGGCAGGGAACCAAGTACCTGGGCCACTACAGCTGTTCCTCCAGGGCATGCATTAGCAGGAAGCTCAAACCCAGCCACATCAATAGAGTGCTGTCATCCCAAACAACATCTAAACCGCTAGGTCAACCTACACCCCCTGCTACAACCACCATCTTACTGAGCACCTGTGAAAGACACAATGACCAATCCAGTTGGTCATGGAGATGAAAATGTAATTCATGTGGAAAGGCTAAAGAAATTGGAATTATTTCCCACCCAGATAATCCTCTCCAATCTAACCTATACATGGTATCAGTTTATTTATTTTAAAATTATTATTATTTTCATATAGATAACATGGCTAAACAAGTTACAGACCATGTGGGCCTCTAATTAGGGTACAGAGGGTTGGGACTGAAAGAAGGTTGGGGAGACAAATGTTTCAGTCCTTTCTCCTGTGTCCTGGTTGGGGGGCTGCCACTCCTTGCTGTCAAAGCACATCATCGCTGAGAGACAGAGATGGTTATTTGATGTCACCTTGGGGATCCCAAAATGAAGAAGAATGTTCTGAGGGTTTTACTTGAATGTCCTTGATTGTTATGAAAACTTGTCAACTTAGCTACAACAGAGGTGAGAAATTTTTTCTAAGGTCTATTGGCTGTTTATGTTTACCTCAGTGTATCCATAGGCCTCAGTGCTTGCTATAAAGCCTGGCGAGGAGTGTCATTCAGCCTGTTCTGGTTTCCATCTTTTTATGAGGTACTCAAAGTATTCTGTTGTCTTAGGAGAGTTGGCCATCTTGTCTTTTGTGTGCATCTGGTTATGCTTTCCATTCTTGCATGGGAGTAAGCAACAAAGGTGGTCCAGACCTGCAACATGTGCTTCAGGTTCAGACCAAATGTCCTTTGTGATATTCCCTGAGCTTGGGTTTTGAGCACAGTGGTCCAATTGAAGGTCCTTAGAAGCCTTGCCTTGGCTGCTAGGGCAACTGTGGAAACTCTCCTGTTGGGCTGAAGCTCCTGCTGGTGAGCATGAGAGCCAGGGCTGTAGCCAAACCAGACTGGTCAAGGCAGCAGCGTCTGTTGGCATTAGTGTGGACTGGGTCTGGGGGCAGGTCAGGCTATTGTAAGCTGCAGCACCAATGGATGTGCATAAGAGCCAGATGGGATACAAGTCAGACCTGGCTAGGCTGCATCACCTATCAGCACATGCTAAAACCAAGGATGGGGGTATGCCCAATAGGGACTATAGGGAATCACCCCAGCTAGGCAGTGGCACCCACTGATGTTTGTGAAGACTATGCCTCTGGTGGGCTGGGTTAAGCTGTAGCACCCATCAGTTTGTGTAAGAGATGGGACTAGGGATGGAACTGACCAGGCAGCTGTATCTACCAATATATACATTGGTTAGTGCAAGCAGTAGACCAAACCTGACCCTGCACTGGCTGGTGCACATGAAAATCAAGTCTGAGATCATCCCAGATGAAGTTTCCTGGGGACTTCCCAACTAGAATGTTGGACTCAAACTCCAGCCACAGTGAAATCACAATTTATGTGGACCAGTCTTGGAATGAATATGTTGAGACTGAGCCTCCTCAATTGCTGGTTATTGTGCATGCCCAAATACACACAGGGGACATGAAATCTAGGACAGCAGAGGATGGAAAGCAAAACAGGTTGGACCAGTCTCCTGGCCAAACTTTGCAATGTTTTCCTGGGTCTTTGGATACAGTAAGGTGGAACTGGTTAGCCAATAGACCTTGGAAAAATTCTTTCAATCCTGGTGCAACAAAGCTGATGATATCTCAGAACTGTCAAATCCACTCAAGTAACACCCTTGGAATACTCTTGTCTATATTTGGATATGTGATTATGCTCTCGGGTGTAATCAAATGACTGTCTCCATCCCTGGGTGCTGATGTAGTTTGACAGCAAGAAGTGACCCCCTCCCCTCTCTTCCTTGTGGACACATGAGAAAAAAATCAAGTATTTGCCCTACCTACCTTCCTCTAGGCCTCAAACCCCCCCCCCCAAATGGAGATCCATAAATCCCTCACAAAGATGTCAACAATGTTAAAAATGAAATGAAATAAAAGCACTAAATAAAATAAATTAAGTAATAGAATAAAATAGAGACAAGGAGGTTTTGTTTCACACTTGAAAATACTGCAACCGGGTATTGGTTCTAATCCCGGCAACCCTGCTTCCCATCCAGCTCCCTGCTTGTGGCCTGAGAAAGCAGTTGAGCATGGCCCAAAACCTTGGGATTCTACACCCATGTGGAAGACCAGGAAGAGGCTCCGGGCTCCTGGCTTTGGATCGGTGCAGCTCCAGCTGTTGCGGTCACTTGGGGAGTGAATCATCAGACGAAAGATCTTCTTCTCTGTCTCTCCTCCTCTCTGTATATCTGACTTTCCAATAAAAAATAAAATAAATCTTTTTTTAAAGAAAATACTGCAGCCATTCTTTAAAGGGATACCCTTAAATTGACTGAAATAGAGGATCATCAGAAGTCCAAACCCACAGTGAATGGAGCAGGGAAAAGGCCCATGAAAATCTCCTGTTTGTGGTCTTCCCATACTTAGGTGGATACTCCAAGGTCCTTACCTCTCTGTGACTTTCAGACCTGATAGCCTTGTGTTCATGCTCTGTAATTCACAACAAAACTGCAAAGTTAGCTTTTGTGGCAGGAGGGAAGGAATGCAATGTGCCTTCCATTCATGGGGTTACAAGGGCACCCTGACCCTCATCAGTGGATAAGGCTGGCCTGAAAGTCAGTGGATACCACAAGGTTCTCCTTCAAGCAAGATCATCCATGGCACAGGCTTCCTCTCACCTCGCTCCAAGAGGATGGTGTCTACTCCAGCTGTGAGAGTTGCTGGTGGTGTCTTACAACAGTGAAATTGTACCATCTCCACTACTGTGTGGCACTTGTCTTCTTTCTGCACAATTTCCACTGCAAACTTTTCTCCAATTGTGCCAGGGGAATGTAGTTCTTCCCCTTTTTCTTCAGTTATTTTCCTGTTAGAATAAGCAGTGTTTTTTCCTGCTCAGCCACCTTAAATTTTCCCAATGACACTTTAAGAGTGAAAATTCCCAAGTCACTGAGCAGGTGGGAGATCATAATAGTGTCTGGTACTTATGTGAAAAGCATTAATCAAGCCTTAAAATACTGTACTATTTTTTTAATTTATCTTTTTATTTGAGGGCAGATTTTGCATGCACAAGAGAAGGAGAAACAAAGTGGACGGCTGGGACATGAACTGGTGCCCATAGGAGATACTGGTGCTAGCAGGCTGATTAGCCTGCCGTGGCCTCTCAGTTATTTAAATTTTATTTAAAAGGCAGAGAGACAGAGAACAGAGGGAGATCTTCATTTGCAGATTCACTCTGATAAGCACACTAGCCAGTGCTGGGTCAATCTGAAGTGAGGATCCTGGAACACAGACAGGTTTCCCATGTGGGTGCCAAGGTCCCAAGGTACTTTAGGGACATCTTTGCTGCCTCCCACCAGGCACTCCAACATGGAATGTAGGCATGGCGACTTAACTGTTGGGTCAAATGCCCACTTCCAATACTATCTAAATTATAGGAATGATATTATGAACTCCATTTTGGAGCTGAAGAAACTGAGTCATAGGGAATATAATTTGCCAGAAATCATCCAGCTAACTAGTAGTCAGTACTAGGATTTGAACTCAACGGACCTGGTTCTAGTCAGTTCATAAAACCACAGCACAGTGCTAATTTTTCAGATTCTAGTTAAACCCAAGCACTTTAGCAAGTGCATGGGATACCTCCTTCATCACTATCCTCAGCCTCTTCTGGTGGCATACTGCCTAAATAGGACCACACAGAAGCTGGCCTAGGCAAAGAGTCTGGGTTGTCACTAGTCATCAGAAGTCTGAGACAAACAATGAACTCAGAGAAACAGAAAAGCAAAGCAACTCCATTTCTCATTGGTACCAACTGCCCGATTTCATGGGCCAGTACTTATCACCATGCTCAGTTTGTCTCATGAGCCTGAATAGGAGCACAAAAAATATCAGTTCTCTGGCTCTTAAGTTTGTGTTTATTTAGACTGAAATGGCAATCTACATTTCTGCGGCATTGCGGGAAATGTTTGTATCATGCACAGTTGTTACAGTCTATACCATACGTGTGTTTTTGTGTTAATGTGTTTTAAATGACAGTATTTCTATCCATTGTTTTTTCTTTTATCCTTAGAAAGAATAAATTATTATGGAAGCACAGGAGATATAGATATATATAATATATATAATATAATATAATATATATATAATATAGTAGCCCTATTTTCCAGGAAACAGTGACTTGCATGAAAATACAAACTTATTTCTAGAAGAAAATTACAAACCTATTTCTAGAAAGATCCTAAGTATTAATAGTCAAGCCAGACTTTAAAAAAATCCCCCAATATCACTCCCTAATTCTGTTTCTGTTCACCAGGATGGTGATCTGCTAGTTCTATGTATACAGTATGATGTCAATGGGGGCAATGCTGGTTTTAATTAAGGAATAAATCTTATATTTTTTTTCATATTTTAATGTAAAGATAGAAACTTTTAACAACTGAACTTTTTATTTCCATCTTTTTTTCCCACTTGCTTTCACAGACCAGTGACCTTTTCTATTTCCTAGTGAACAAACTTCAAGAGTACTTGCCAGAGTCTAGGGACAAGAACGCACATCACAATAAAAGCCAAAGGGCTGATGAGTTGGCGTAAGTATGAACCAGATAATTATGTGTACAGCCTGCCTTCAGGGTGTTAAAGAAAAATTGAAGGCACTAGACAAAATATGTGCTGTATCAATGATTAATGGTGCTGCAAGTTTTGTTCCACATGCATTTTTAAAAATAGCACTCACTTTGTTCTGATTTTAATGAGAGAAAATGGGTGTCTGGAGGAAAGATAACTTTCGTTGTATTCCTGTTTTTAACCTTTGAGAGTTAAAAATTAACTTATTTGAGAGAGAGAGCTCCTATATGCTGTCATTTTCAAAATGCTTGCAGCAGCCAGGTCAGGGCCAGGTGGAAGCCAAGAACCAAGAACTCAATCCAACCTCCCACTCAAGTAGTGAGGAACCAAGTACTTGAATCACCACCTGCTATCCCCTGGGATGTGTGTTAGCAGGAAACTGGAATGGGAAGCAGAGCTAGCAGTCAAATCTGACTGCTCCCGTGTTGTATGCAGGTGTCCTTAGCTTCTAAGGCAAACACCTGCTCTTACCATTGATATTTTATACCAAGTAGAACCTTATTTGAAAAAAGTTTAAAAATTTAAAAATACTTGTAAAATAGTGTAATTATCCTGAAAACACTTGAAAAATACTAAAAAACATGGAAATTACTTAATCCTGCCATTCAGCCATTTTTTCATTCAACAACTATTTTTGAGTGCTCACACTATAGGAATTGCAGACTAGGCACTCAAGTAATGTTGGCAGTTTGATGCACAGACTCTCCTGCCTATACTTTTTTCAATATGGATCTTTGAAAGCAGTGCTAGCAAGGCTTAACTATGTTTGTGGGATTCCGAACATTTAGTGAAGTCATGCCATTCCTTTATTTCTTTTCTCTTTGTTTACTAGGGCTTGCATTGAAATTCTTCAGACCCTGGGACAGATGTTCAGAGAAACAGAAACTGAGTCATCCCGGCTGAACACACTAACAGCTAAGAAGTAAAGTGTTTGAGAAGATACTGGAACCTTGTAGTTGAAACTCATTAACCACTCTTGTTGAATGCTTTTCAGAACTCGAATCTGTCACTTTTCTGTTCACTCCTCTGAAAGTATAATGTGCTCTTTTGTCTCCTCTTTACTTCCTCTGTGATGGTCGTGTAATTGGCACCTGCTGGGTCCTGTCTGTTCCTCTGGATGGTTAAGGGTACAGAGATTTTTCTTACCACAATTTCATATTTGTTCCTAATCTGGTGAACCTGAAAAAGGCCAATGGCCCATCCTACAGTAAAAACCACGGGGTCTCTGCTAGAATGTTCCAGAGTACAGTTACATTTACACAACAGGAAAATTACAGTGCAAAGGCAGGGGTTATATAGCCTCAATTACTACGTAAAGTCAGGTGTTGCTTAGGGATGCAGACACATTCTGAAAAATGTATTGTTAGGCAATGTCATCATTGTAAAAATATCACAAAGTAAACCTACACTACCCTAGATGGGCAATTGAAGTATACCTAGGTTGTAGGTATACACACACACACACACACACACACACAAGTATTTCCAAAAGTCCATGCAAAAGTTGAATCAAAAGATAAGTTTACTGTGATTCCAAACCTTTTAAAATATTTATTTTATTTTTATTGGAAAGTCAGATATATGGAGATGAGGAAAGACAGAGAGGAAGATCTTCTGTCTGCTGGTTCACTCCCCAAGCAGTCACAGTGGCTGGATCTGAGCCAATCTGAAGCCAGGAGCCAGGAACCTCTTTTGGGTCTCCCACGTGGGTGCAGTGTCCCACGGCTTTGGGCCTAGCTAGCCTCTAGGCCACTGCACCAGGCCTGGTGCCAAACACTTTTGAAATTCAGGCACACAAGTTCTCTTCAAAATGTTAAAATGTGTATTATAAAAATATTCTGTACACATTTTTTACACTAACATAGTATCTTTTCATTCCATTTTCCCACAGAATTTTTGCACATAATTGTATGCAGTATGTTTTATATAACAACACAAGTTGAGACAAATGTGGATAATGTGTGGTGCTACAGTGTGAGGGGGGCTACATTGTCATTAGAGGACAGGAAATTTTCAGCTTCATTATACTTTCTTAAAGATTTATTAAATTTTCTTGGAAAGTTGGATTTATAGAGAGAAGGAGAGACAGAGAGAAACATCTGTCAGCTGGTTTACTCCCCAAGTGGCCGTAATCACCACAGCTGAGCCAATCCAAAGCCGGGAGCAAGGAGCTTCTTCTGGGACTCCAGGTGCAGGGTACCAAGGCTTTGGGCCATCCTCGACTGCTTTCCCAGGCCGTAAGCAGGGAGCTGGATGGGAAATGGAGCAGCTCGCGCATGAACTGGCACCCATAAGGGATCCTGGTACATACAAGGAGATGTTTTAGCCACTGAGCCATTGCGCCAGACCCACCTTCATGATAATCTTATGAGAGCACCGTCATATATACAGTCCATGACTCACTATGTGATCTTGGAATGAATGACCTGCAGATTTATTAGCATATAGAATACGGCACTTTTAAAGCATGCAGTGCCAAGAAGCCTGCAATTGGTATCTTTCTCGTGTACAGTCCAGAGGAGACAGGCAAGCTTCCTTCCAAAGGCTCAGCCAGCTAGCTCTTGTGCCTTCTGCCCTGCTGTCTTTGTGCTTGCGGTAGAGCTGGCTGCTCTTCATGCCTCCATTACACTATGGGGGAAGCAGAGAGGCAGAGGACAAACATGTATCCTTCTGAATCAACACATATGACCCTTCTGCCCTGTTCTGCGGGTCAGTACTCAGTAGAGCAGGAAATGTGCCCAGCTGGCTGGCTCTCAGTGTTGCTAGACTTTGGATGGTGCTGAGGGCACCTGCCTCAACAGGAAAGAGAAATGTTTAGTGGGGGACAGTGGCGTGTTTACTACAGAAAGCCTGTGTTTGCATGCTTTGCATCATCTGCTTGTTCTTTAATACATATTTGTACAACTTTGTCCAAGGCTAATATCTTAATATTTCTCTATCCTCTTCAATTATTTACATAACTTCACAGTATTAGAAGTAGAATGATGAAGGTATAGACTCTAAAGCACCTGAACCAAGGGGGAAGGAATAAGAATTTTTAGTAACATTTCTCCAAGGCTATTTATTAAAGACCTTTAAAGATAATGATAATATTCATTAATACTTCTTAAGCAACTTGCTGTGTGCCAGGGACTATGGGTGAAGTATGCTTTATAGCATTAGTGGGCAAGATGTACATAAAGGGTCATACAGCAGATGGCTTTGGCTTTTTAAGCTGCATAGCCTCTTTGCACTTCCTTGGTCATTGTAGCATAAAAGAAATCTTCAGTGCATAAATTCATGGGCACAGCTATGTTCCAGTAATGCTTTGTGTACCAAAATGGGCTATGGACTGAATTAGACCAGCAGGCTATAGCTCATTGGTCACTTTTATAAGCAAACAAGGACAATATGCTCTATTATGTCCTCTGCCTACTTCTTTTTTTTAAAAATAAGTATTTATTTTATTTTACTGGAAAGTCAGATATATAGAGAGGAGGAGAGACAGAGAGGAAGATCTTCCATCCATTGATTCACTCCCCAAATGAGCGCAACGGTTGGAGCTGAGCCAATCCGAAACCAAGAGCCAGGAGCCTGGAGTCTCTTCTGGGTCTCCCACATGGGTACAGAGTCCCAAGGCGTTGGGCCGTCTTTGATTGCTTTCCCAGGCCACAAGCAGGGAGCTGGATGGGAAGCAGGGCTGCTGGGATTAGAACTGATGCCCATGTGGGATTCTTGCATGTGCAAGGCGAAGACTTTAGCCACTAGGCTAATGTGCTAGGTCCTACTTCTTTATATAGTTGGTAGTACTGCCATTTCCCCCATCTCCCAAATGAAGACTGAAGACTAAATTTTATATTTTTTCACCTTCGTACTCACTGAAACTATTAGGTTTTGTTACTTTTTTTCCCTTCTACCTTTTTAGATCAAGTTGAAAATAAAACCACTCTTAACTTTGTTGCAAAGTGTTGCTTTGTGAAAAGATTTATTTCATTTTTATTTGAAAGGCAGAGTTACAGAGAGGTCTTCCATCCATTGGTTCAGTGTTCAAATGGCTGCTATGGCTAGGGCTAAGCCTCTCTGCAGGATGACTTGGGCCATCCTCCACTGCTTTACCAGGCCATGAACTGGATTGGAAGTGGAGCAGCCGGGACATTAATTGGTACTCATATGGGATTCCAGCACCACAGGAGGAAGCTTAGACTACTATGCCACATTGCTGGACCCAATATGACTTCTCCTTCAGTACAAGAATATTGAATTGCTGCAGTAGTGACTGTTTTTAGCCAAGTTTGGTCAGCATCAGGTCAAGTCATACAATTGAGTTAAAAAACACAGTGAAGTTCTACTATAGTGATGGTAGTATTTTTTTTTTCTATGAAACTATCACAAGTGTAGTGGCTAAAACAATGTACATTTATTAACTCACAGTTTTTCTGGACCAGGGATCTGGACTTGGCTTAATTGAACCCTCTAATCAGGGTTTCATAAGGCTTCAAGCAAGGTGTTAGCTGGAGCTACAGTCTTGTCTGAGTCATGGGGTTCTTGTCTAAGCTCATTTGAGTGATTGTTGGTGCAAATAATTTCCTTTGAGCTGCAGGATCCATGCTAGCTTATTTCTTAGCAGGAGCATTATGAGTCCAGGCGAGGACTAATCATTCTTTCACAGGGCTCCTTAATTAGATCCTGCCCACGTAGGATAATCTGCCTTAGCTAACCTCAAAAATAACTAACTGAAGGCCTTAATCATATTTACAGGTAGTGAAATATTGTCACAGGCCTAGCCCATACTTACAGAAAAGGAATTTATGTAGGGTATGTATAACAGGGAGTTGGGAATCTTGGAAGTCATGTTAGAAGTTTATAACAATATCATTCATTGGCTTGTGAGAAACTGTGAGTTTGTCCTTCAAAGTAGGTGTTTCAAAAGATATTATAATGTGTTAAAAATTCAAATGTTGGCAGTAATAACAACTGAACAACAAAGTGTTGAGTGATTGTGACTTGTTAAAGCTGAGAAGTCAGTCCTACAGTAAGTCAACATTTTCAGGATGAAACTACCATTTTGATTAAAATGATTTCTATCCGTTATTGACTTAATGGGTTTTGAATTAAGTGAGTTGGCAGGAATTTCAAATTAAATTCCCTTTGAGTAAATATAAAAGGAGTTACTCATTTTAACATTCCTCTCTTTGTTATTTACATGAGCTGAGGTTTTATTAGTTCAACCCTCTTTGCTGCATTCTTCTTCTTTTTTTTAAAGATTTATTTATTTTTATTGGAAAGTCAGATATACAGAGAGGAGAAGAGACAGAGAGGAAGATCCTCCATCCAATGATTTACTCCCCAAGTGAGCACAACAGCCAATGCTATGCCGATCCAAAGCCAGGTATCCCACACAGGTGCAGGGTCCCAAAGCTTCGACTGCTTTCCCAGGCCGCAAGCAGGGAGCTGAATGGGAAGTGGAGCTCCTGGGACTAGAACTGGCGCCCACTTGGGATCCCGGCGCGTTCAAGGCGAGGACCTCAGCCGCTAGGCCACGTCGTGGGGCCCTGCTGTATTCTTCTTGAAGTATGCCATATCCTTTCATATTTTAGTACAGTTATGCTTGAATTCATGAATTGTCACAAAAAGTGACCTTAGCTTTGAAAAGAAGCTGTTCCTGAACATAAAAGACTATAATTAAATATCACAGTGAATAGAATGTCACTTCAAACTTACTATCAGGAAAAGCATCTAAAAGGAGCACTCTATTGATTTTGGGAGGGTGTTCAAAAGCAAAGTTGGCCTTTTAAAATAGCCTGAACAAATATTCAGTACAATATGGATTGCTTTATTGAGAAATGAATGGATATGGTGCTTTTTTGGCAGATAATGAGCAAGTTTTCTACACTAGCTTTTTAGTTAGAAAAAGGAATGGAATTGTATTTCTAGTAGAATTTTGGTCCTCACATTTTACTTAAACTAGGACAGTTTATAGTTTCTTTTGTTTCATTACGAAAGGGATGCTTATGAGTGTAGAGTATTTTGGTATAGTCATTTTAAATAATTATTTTATTTATAAAAAGTGAACAAATCTCACACATTTCACAGTGCTGGTTTAAGAGCATAGTGATATTTTTTCACCCCGTCTGTCCTCAGTCCCCTAGCAGCCTCCTCCCTCCTTTTTTTAATGTTTACAGTTGCATATTTTTATTTCACTTTGGAATCACAGGCATAAAGATTTCAACACATAGCAAGCAGAAAACAAACAAACCCTGTGTTCCTCAGGAGTATAAACAAGGTTAGAGACAATAATCAAATCTCAAAATGTCCATCTTGCTCATATTGGCTGCATTTTTTGTACTCCGTGTATTAGTTACTGCAGATCAGAGAAAACATGATATTGGTCTTTTGGGGGACTGCCCTTGGAGCCTTTTCAGATACTGTCTTCAATTAGGCAGTTGGTTTCTCCTGCAGTCTGTTTGCTGCTTCCCAAACATCAGGAGGTGTACTTGACATATGAAGATGATGCCACTAACTCATCTCAGCTGCACAGTTTGGTTATGATTTTTGTTTTGTCTTTTCAAATGGTAGAGCATATTATTCAGATATGCGATGACATTTTAGTGATTTGTTCCTTAAGTTCGTGGACAGTACACTGCATTTCAAAGCCAAAAACCTGTGGTTTAATGCTTGTTTTTATTAACTAATAGCTAATGATATTCAGCAGAACAGTAAACCCTTGAAATGCTCTTTTAATAAAGGGTTCTGAAGGTGCCGGTGTTGGAGTGTAATGCTGCCTGTGACACTGGCATCCACTATGGTGCCACTTCAAGTCTTGGCTGCTCCATTTGTGATCCAGCTCCCTGCTGATAGCCTGAGGAATGTACTGGAAAATGGTCCAAGTGTTTGGACCCCTGCCTCACAAGCGGGAAGCCTGTAAGAGGCTCCTTGGCTCCTGGCTTTGGCTTAGCTCTTGTGACTCTCTAGGGAGTGACCCAGCCAAAAGACCCCCCTCTCTTTGTAACTCTTTCAAAGAAATAGATAAGCCTAAAAAAAATCTTAAGCACACAAGAAAAAAGAAAACCCCTGTTTCAGAGCATTTTTAGGAAGTGCTGCACATTATTCATGACAGCCAGGAGGTGGAATCAACCTAAGAGCTCATCAGTAGGTGAATGATTAAAGAACATGTGATCAATGTAGATGGAATATTATGCAGCCTTTAAATATTAGGAAATCATGGGTGACAAAATATTTTAATTTGGAGGATAATACGCTAAATGAAATAAGCTATGTATAGAAGGCTAATACTACACAATCTCACCGAAATATAGACTCCAAAAAGTATCAAACCCACATGAAGTAAGAATGGCAGCTGCCTGAGTGTGGGTGGAATGGGAAGGTCCTGGCCCAAGGATACAAGTTTCAGTTAGACAGGATCAAGTCCAAGAGATCTGTTGCATAACATGGCATTTGTAATCAGTAACACTGTACTGCAGACATGAAAATCACCCAAGAGCAGATGTTAAATGTTCTCACTACCAAAAAATCATATATGAATAATTCATGCTAATTAGCCAATTCCATAACAAACATTTCAAACATCATATGGCAAACTATAAATACATGCAATTTTTGCACATAAAAAAACTTTTTAAAATGTTGTACACTGTTTCATTGTCCTGGAGACCTACACAGGACAGTTAGCATAGGAGGGTTTCTGGAAAAGTCCTGGGGTGAAGATTCACAATGAACCTGCATTAACCATGTGCTTCCCTAAGCTACTTTGACCACAGAATATATTTTGATGATAACATTGGCCGCAATTAGTAATTTCTAAAAAGCCTTATTGGAAATACTGCTTTAACTGAAGTCATCCAAATCTCCCTAAAATCAAGATTGTCTAAGCTTTACAATCTATCTGAACTCCTAGAAATAAACTTTGGCTGATTCCAAAGAGTTAGAAATCGAATTTTCATTGACATTTCTCATCTCTAGATATTTATGTACAATTGTCCAAAAGTTCAGTAAAAATGGTCTATCATCCTTCATACTTTATTTGTTTAAAAAGCAGAGAGAGAGAGAGAACTCCTATCTATTATTTCGCTCCTAAATGACAATATCCAGGGCAGAATCAGGCCAAGGCAGGAATTGGGGGTCCATTGTGGGTGTCTGATGTGGCTAGCAAGGATCCAAATGCTTGAACCCCCACCTGCTGCTTCCCAAGGTGTGCGTTAACATGAAGCTGGAATTGGGAGCAGAGCCTGGTCATGCACTCAGGAACTCTAACCCAGGAGGCGGGTATCCTCAGTGGTAAATTCACTGCTGCCAAATGCCTACCTTCTTTGTGTGTGTGTGTTTAATATAATTAAGCTCATTGTCTGCAAGCTAAACTTCAGTTTTTCATTTTACAGCTTTGCTCATTAATTGCTTTTTATTTATTTTCTTTCAGGGGAACACTATTTAATCTCTTGGTGATTTTGATTAGCAAGCCTCAGATTCCAAAAGCTTGTTCTGAGTTTGATGTCCAGTCGGCTAATTTGACTTCAGTTGAAATGCCTTTTGATGCTGAGGTAAGATGACAGTTTTGATGGCAGGCCAAATTGATTATTCATGCATTTTAGCTAGCTGCCTTTTAATGTGGACCATGACATTGTAGCATACAGAATATAAGTAAATCAAAGAGTAGATATTTTGTCATTAACCTAAAAACTTAGGTAACTTTTACGTCATTACTATTACCAGCACATCCATTTTACGATTAAGATACACACAGAGAGATATGATTTTAAGCTACATATGCTTGCATAGAAAATAATTATAATTTTAATAAAGCAGGTAAATCTGTTTATGTCTGTCTCTGAATACAATATTGATGTATATGTAATTTCATAGATGTCTGATGCATAAAACCACTGTTTTAAAGGTCTAGAGTGAAAACCCTCACTGGGAGACATGTGCTTTTTAAAGACTGTACTAAACCATTAGAAGTATCAGACCACCTAGAAAGCATGTTTTGTGAGAAAATGTATCACTTTTTTCCTTGAGCTGATTCGAGCCTGTATCTATAAGTTACCTGTTATATTCTTGATAAGTTATACTTAACGTCTTCCTCAGACCTTCTAAGGAGGTGGAAGATTTCTCTGCTCTCCCACCCCATTATGGAATAACATAGGGTATTAAAAGTATATCAGAATTTACAGTTCTTTGATGTAGATCATAAGCAGTCTGACTCCCGTTGATTGATGGTTCATCGATTATATCACAATATCTTATTGCATGTGATACAGGCTGTTTGAGGTTGAAATAATGTTACAATTTACAGGTACTATTTGTCGGATTGACATACTTTCATCTTAAGGTAAAAATGTGGTATCTAACCTTTTGGGATTGGCTCATTTCCCTTGGCATAATGGTTTCCAATTGGGCTGATTTGACCACAAAGAACTGCGTTCCATTTTTTTAATTGCTGAGTAGTATTCCATGGAGTAGATGAACCATAGCTTTCTTATCCAGTCTTCTGTTGATGGGCATTTCGGTTGCTTCCAAGTTTTTGCAATTTTTGATTGTGCTGCTATGAATATAGGGGTGTATGTTGGTTTCTCACGTAATAGGTATTTTGGATGAGTATAAGCATTTCAAAGGAACCAAGAGAAATTATTGTTTTCTGGTGTGGCCTATAATTTTGCATTGATTGTTCTTGAAAATTCTAGTTACAGAAGCTTATCCTGAAATATACAGATACAGCTACAGCACTTTTATATGAGATACTTCTTGTCTTTCAACAGGTACATTTTTCTTATATGTCATCAGATTATGTACTCTTGTAGTATGTACATAAAATAATATTAATAAGTAACTGGAATGATTTCATTTAAATTCTGCTCTTGCTATTAAGTGCTCATCTAGCTTAACTAAATATTTACTCTAACCATTTGATTAATAAGGATATTGATATTTTAAAATAAGTATCCTTTTCAATAGAAATTGAGCTTCATGATTATAACTTGTTTATTTTCCTTGATTTTCAAGGGAAATTTTGGGTTGGGATCCACAAAATTCGCAATTAACTGGATGATGTCCCTTCTACAAAATTGTCCATCTGTCGTAAGTACCTACAAACTATCAAAGAGATGCCCTTGTGCTTAGTTAATAAAATTTTTTTTCTGTGACAGATTCAAATCTGTAAGACAGCAAAAATGTAAATTTGGTCATTATTTTATTGAAACATGATTTTCTTGGCATTGAGAATTAAGGTACTGAAATGATATTTTAAATAGGATTTTTATTTTATGAAAGACTCTAGGGCATATGCAGAAAACAGAATATCAAATTACTGACTCTATTATTAAATAAAAAGGTTAGCATTTCATTTAAATAATATGCATATAACATTTGGGGTTATCTGTGCACTCTGTCCTAGCAGATATCATTCTTGTCCATACTGTTATCATTTTTGTCCTTAACACAATACTTGAATATAAAAAGGCTCTGTCTTCCAAATTACAGCTGGAGGGAGCTATGTAAAAAAAAATCCTTTGCTTTAGCTCTCAGCACCTTCTTCTTTTGAATAAAGACTAAGCTCCCACATTTAATATCTAATGCCCTATATGTTATGGCCCTATGGCTCATTGTTTGGCAGTGTGGCTTTCTAATATACTGATGCCCTGTCTTTCCTCTCCACCCTCCCCTAGCCCAACTCCATTACAGAACCTTTACCACTCCCTCTAACCTAGTATGCTTTGTGTTGCTATAACAGAATACCACAGAATGTGTAATTTATAAAGGGTTGACACTGATTTGGCTCATGATTCTGAGAATGGGAAGTCCAAGGTTAAAGGGACCACTTTAGGGAAGGACCACCTGCTATTCCACTGCAGAAGGCAGAAGGGTAGGAGGCATGGGGCAGGGGAAACTCAATTTTGTCATATACTAACTTATGATAATAAACCCACTCCAGTGGATATCCATGTAATAATGGCATCTATCCATTCATGAGGGCAGAATCATCATGGAGGACCTAATCCAGTCTTCTAGCTTCCTTCTCCCAACACTATTATATTGAGGATTAAATTTGCAATACATGAATTTGGAAGACACATTCAAACCACAGGAATGTATCTGTCTGAAAGAATTTTCGGGTCCTTTCCCCAGCTGGTTAGTCCCGACTCATAGGGCAGCAGACGACAATTCTCTGACCAAGTGAGATTCCCAGAGGCCTGTGTCATCTCTTGATGGAAATTCTAAGAGGAGTCAGTGCATGCCACTCAGAATCCTCTTTTCTTTCTGTTGTGGGAACTGGCAGTGTTCCACATGGTGCTTGCTCTGCCATCCCATGGCCCTAAGAAGCTACAAAGAGTAGGCCACCTAATACAATGTGAACAAGTAAGAACTCTTTGTTTGATGCAAAGCAATGGTGCATAGGGAGGTGTGTTACCACAGCATAACCTAGTTCATCATGATGATACAGTGTCTTTCTCTCCCAACAAACTGTAGTAATTGTCATGGTAGAATCTTTGTTGTGTTAGTTGCATGATACATTTTGATAAAATATATGCTGAATAAATTCTGATGAAGATTTTACCCTTTAATACCTTCTTATCACCCCAAACTTGTGTTCCTTTTATTCATTCATGTATATGCAATCAATATATTTGATTGGAAATATTCAAATTAGATTTTCATTGATAATAGAGACTTGACATGAAGTAGTGTGTTCTGTTTCCTGGCAGCCCGTTGATCATCAGTACTTCCTTCATTTGATCTGTTTTTTGTTTTGTTTTGTTTATGATGACGAACTTGTCCTTGTCCTAGGGAATCTAGACTCTCAGATACCTATGACTTTTATGACAAGCTGTCTGGGACAAGGAGGTACACCTGTCAGTTGAACAGCCAGTTGCCTTATTGGGAGATTGAGCCCACAAATGTGGCTCTTTCAGGAGCACACAGACCCTCACTGGTGTCAGGACCACTTCAGGGAATGTCATTAAGGTAGTCACTAACAGCAATGAAAGCTCACGTGGGCAGATGCAATCCCTTGACTTAATTTGTGCTGTGCTTGTAGACCAAATCATCTGAATTGACATATGGGAATCCTGGGTCCCAAAGGTTCTAAACAACGGAAAATTTTCTTGAGCAATTTTGAGAGTTGGTTTTCCAGAGGAACGAGTTGAATTTGTGGCCAGTGTGACCATTCAGCCTGTCAGCATGAAGGGTGGCAAAAGGATTTAACAGTGTTGGAAGCTTCATTTTCAGTCTAGTTCTAAAGGAGATGGGCAGAAATAGATCATGTGAGAGAAATCTAGCAAAGAAACTATCACTCTCATTGAATGCACCTGTATGTCAATTGCTCTGCTAATTGCCTTGCTCTAAGCAAGGCGTTAAAGAAGTTACAAATCCTGTCTTCGGGTCTGTGTCTTCGGCTGGGCTGTGTCCTGGTCCTGAATACCTTTTTTGGTGAGAAATAGTTGAAGGACACTGACAGAAAGGTGGTGAGAACGTCAGCCTAAATTCTGCAGATGGGGCTGCATCTGCAGTGGGGGCGTGCATGGGCAGCAGACAGCCTGACTGTAATTGCATTTTCCTTGTCTAGCTACCTTTTGTGTCCAGTATTGTGAAACAAGTGGTGAAGGGGCTTTCAGCTTCATTTCAGCTCCTAAGTCCATGCCAAGCAATTCTGTTGTATCAGCAGTTTTACATCCTCAAGAGCTGCTTACAGTACAGCAAGACCCTGGCTGAGTATATCAGGAATGACTACAGGGAAGAATTCAGGTAAGGAAAAAATAAAGAACGTAACCCGCAGTAGAATCCCACTCACTTCTGATTTGTATGTGAACCTGCAATGTGACCCAACATTTACAAGATTAGATAACAACAGAAAGTAAAACAGAATTTGGAGGAGTTCTGAGATCCACTGCCAGAAGACAGTAGAACATCACTCTTGCGCTGTCTTTTTCTTCAACCTGCATCTCAGAGACGTAGTTAAAATTTTCACCTGCTGTAATTAGAGTAACATCTTATTAAAAGGGTGATAAATTATGTACTGTGAATTCAACTCAGTCATTGAGAAGACACTGTAACAATTAATAATGCTGTCATTAGGTTCTGTTTCTATGTTTCATGTACCCCTCTCTCATGCTCAGCAGCAGAACAGTAAGAGCAGCAGCCAGCACTTGCTTTCCTCGGCCTGCCTGCTCTGCACCTCAGGGGTTACACTTCTATTTATAGGCTAGCGAAGCCAAGTGCACTTAGCTGTACAGCTCTGCATTAGCACCTATTAAGGGAAAAACCAGGTTGTATCTGACTTAAACTGAAAAGGGTACAGCCAGGCATAGCTTTGTCAGTAGTTTGGATAGAGACATAAAAGGATGTGGAGGTATTCCTTATATACTTACTTAAAAGTTTTTTTAAACCTGAGCCCAGTTTGTGGAATTTCATCCCTTCCTATGCCCCCTGCACACACACCATGCACCATGGGTTCCATTCTGGCTGCCATTTAAGGGATTTATTTTGCTGGCTGTATCCAAACAACTCAATTCTAGCTTTCCCCACTTTCTTTTTAAAAACATTATTTTATTTATTTTTTATTTGGAAGGCACATTTACACACAGAGAAGAGAGATAAAGAAAGAGATCTTTCATTCTCTCATTCACTCCCCAAATGACCACAATGGCTAGAGCTTGGCAGGTCTGAAGCCAGGAGCCAGGAGCTTCTTCCAGGACTACTATGTAGTCCCAATGCCTTAGGCCATCTTCTGCTGCTTTTCCAGGCACATTAGCAGGGAGCTGCATTGGAAGTGCAGCCAGGACTTGAAGCAATGCCTATTTGGGATGATGGCATTGCAGCCAAAAGGTTAACCTGCTTTAACATAGCGTCAGCCCTTTTTTTTTTCTTTTGTTATGATAAAATTCACTTAGTATGAACTTTTGAACTGTGTAATTCAGGAGGTTTTAATCTATTTCATAATGTTCATTATGTAATTGAAGAACATTTTCATCACCCCCATAATAACTCAGTACCCATTAAGCAATCATATTCCATTCTTTCCCCAAACCCTAGCTCCTGACAATCAGTCACAGACTCTATATCTTGGTGAATTTGCCTATGTTGGACATTTTATTTAAAAGCATTCCTACCACATGTTGCCCTTTGTGTCTGGCTTTCACTTAGCATAATGTTGTCAAGGTCCATCCATGTTGCAGCATGTACCACACAAATCAATATTAAAGACTTGATTGTGGACATTTAAAACACAAGACCATTAGCAAAAAATGATGTCACATGCTCAGATGACAGTTGGCTGGAACTCCCAGCCACTACTCACACAAGTGCATCATCTTCCACTGTCAGCTTTCTCTCTTACCTCCAGAATTCATGTTGCTTTTGGGCATTTAGGTACACACCTAAATGTGATTCTTGTTCTGAACAGGTGATTTTCTACTTGCTTTGCATTTGAATCACCTGAGTAACTACTTAAAAATATTGACAAGCAGATCTCACAAGTAGAAACGGTTTCTGTGGTCTGAGTGAGGCCTGGGCAGTGGGAGCTAAGAATGATGTTCACACAGTTGAGAGCCATTCTCTTCAGCCATCCAGAGGGATCCCTAAAGGCCTTCTCACATGGGCTTTTACGGAGTCTGTGGGACCGGAGCTTCCTCCTCTCTGGGCATGTCCTCAGCCTTTCGTTTCAGCTCCCACCGCACTTGGCCCAAGACGCCAAGAAGCAGGAGTCCCAGCTCAAGTCGTGGTGAGGACAAGCCTGGCTTTCTTATGAATGCTCTGATGACCAGTACATTATTAATAAACTCCACTTCCTTTATTTAAATGCTTCAGTGTGCTGAAAGGCACCCACATCAGAGATTTTCCAGGTAATAAATGGAGGAGGTTTGAAGGCTCAACATGCTGACTGAAACCCACACCCCAAACCGTACTCCAGTGAATGGGAATGTACTGTTGTCACCAATGTGAAAACACTGGCTTGTAAAACTAGCTTCTGGGCCCAGCACCGTGGCCTGGTGCTAGAGTCCTTGCCTTGAATGCGCCAGGATCCCATGTGGGTGCCAGTTCAAATCCCGGCAGCTCCACTTCCTATTAAGCTCCCTGCTTGTGGTCTGGGAAAGCAGTCGAGGATGGCCCAGAGCACTGAGACCTGCACCCACCTGGGAGACCCAGAAGAAGGTTCCTGGCTCCTGGCTTCGGATTGGTGCAGCGTCAGCCATTGTGTCTACTTGGAGAGTGAACCACTGGACAGAGGATCTTCCTCTCTGTCTCTCCTCCTCTGTGTGTATCTGCCTTTCCAATAAAAATGAATAAATCTTTAAAAAAAAAAAAGTAAAACTAGCTTCTTTCTTTGACTTGCAGGTATTTTATTCACATGTCAGCTTTGGAAAAAAGGCTCCCGTTGTATTACCCTATTACCCAACCCACCACTCAGCTTTTTCATGAAGTTCTGAAATTGATTGAGCAGAAACCATGTGGAAAATGTTAGTATAAAATACCAATAAGGAGTCAACTTCATATTTTTTGAAAAAGTTTTTTTTATTTATTTAATACTTGGCTCTTTGTGTACCTTGTGAGCAAAGTCTAAATACTCCACCACACTTTTTTATCTGCTACACCCTCGAAAAGAGTCTATTCAATCCCTTCTGACATAAAGGAGTGCGAAAATTTAGTGTTTGCTCAGAGGGAAAAAGTTTTCAGAGACATAAGAAACTAGGAAATGGGAGCTTGTGGAACACAAATACAGACAATGCAATGGGATGAGCATTGTTGGCGTTATGCTGGTGAGCCACATGAAGCTACAGAAACTTCAGCAAGACTGCAGGTGCACACACTTCGGAGTGGTCATCAGAGAAGTGCTAAGCAACAGGACGATCCCCTCCTCCTCCACCTACAAACCACAGTGCAGGAGTACTCATGGATGAACAAGCAGTGGAACATTAGCAGAGCTGCGCAGAATGTCAGTTCCTTATCTATCCTGGAGAAAGCAGCTTGAACTTTTTCAGCAAAATGAAATGATTTCCATCACTGTTTCAGGCACCTGTGAGCCAATCTGAGCAGTCCCATAGACTCTGGGAGATAAATGTCCCATGAGTAGATATGGCTCTCCCACGAGCATTTTAAAAACGTCTTCCATCTATCTTATGGCAGTGGACTTATTTTAAATGTTTAACAAATATTTAACTTGTATTACCATGAGTTATTATTTGCCTTTGTGAAAACCTAGGTACTGGCTTTGTAGTCAATCTATCATGACTTGAGTGAGGATCAGAGAAAACTCCATCTTCAAAGAAAGATCTCCAAGGCTAGATTTATTTTTCATGTGGTGGAGAAGGTGGTTTAGGACTTTTTATTATTGGTTCTGAATAGTCATATCAACAGCTTGTTGACTTCAAGCCAGTCCAGTCCCCTTTCCAGGCCATATCTGCTCTTTTACTCTGCTTCCTCTGGCTTATGGCTGGATGGGACTACATGTTCTCCAAGTTCTCTTCTAGTTCTAACATTCTCTGCTTGTGGCAGACACTGCTTAACACATGGACATGGGAGACTGCATTCCTTTGCTGTCCTGATTCTAAAGATGATCTCATATGGCTTCCAAGTAATCTTGCTTTCTTTTGACCTAAGCCATCCTTTTCAGCTTTCACCAACAACCACTCCCCAGAATCTGCAAGCCTTATCCACTGTCACCCAACATGGAAGTCCAAGTCTTTCACGTTCCACTTTAGGGACGGAGAGGGCTGCAAAACACACATTTACCGTTCCCACATATTCTACAGTTACCCAGTCTACCATTTAAGAAATTATATATGTGCCACTCTTTAAAGTGACAATGGGATGATCCTTTGATCAAGAAAATCAATGCATATTTAAAAATTTAAAACCTAGGCATTGCTTCTCATTACCCAAGATTAAACCCAATTTTTTTACCCTAGCTTTCAAGGCCCTTCATGACCCAGCCCGCCCACAATTACCTCTGTAACTAACCTAGATCTTTCCTCTAACTTGTTATTTCCTAACCATTGCTGGCTTTTGGGCTGTGCCTTCAAATGAACAAATTCCTTCAGACTTTGGAAATTTGTGCTTCCAAATCCTTTTCCTTCAGATCTGCAAATATTTCCAAGAGGGGATCCTCTGATAATTCTTAGTCACTCATCCACTTCACCTTTTTGAAAGATTTTATCTGAAAGAGTAACAGAGAGAGAGGACAAAGACATTTTTCTCCCACTGATTCACCCCACAGAGGCTGCAAAGGTTAGGACTGGGCAATGCTGAGAGCCAGGAGATTCCTCCCGGCCTGCCATGTGGGTGGCACGGTCCCAGACGCTTGGAGTGTCTTTACTGCTTTTCCCAGATCGTAAGTGGAACAGCTAAGACAAGAACCTATGCCCAGATGATAGGGCCTGTGTCACAGGCTGTGCTTACGGTCTATGCTACAAACACTGCACCCCTTCACACTGAATGTGTTTGCTTGTTGTTTCTTTGTAACTTAAGTGTTGAGGAGTGTAAACTCCCTCTTGGTCTTGTTCCCAACACCTGGGATGGAGCCTCACAGGAAGTGCTTCATCCATGTTGAATGAAGGAGTGAAGTAAGGAAACACAAGTTAGACCAAGATTTATTACTGGTTTAACTCTTTGTTATGATTTTTTAAGAAGTCAATATAATACCTGATCTCCAAGGATGTCCCCTGCAGCATCAGCCCTCACTACAACTGCATGTCATTCCTGCCATCACGTGTTGTGTCTCTGGCCCCTCTCATCTGGTCTGTGTGTGATACACTAAGTGGGAGAGCGTAGAAAAATTTTAAATTTCAGGACTTCTGGTCCCAGGCTTTGAGAAAGCTGTCTCGTGCAGCTGGAGGATGACACCAAGTACAGACAGCGATGACTTGGAGCTGCCCCCGAGGTCACTTCACTTCATAGGCAACTCCTGAGAAACTCCACATGAGACCTAAAGAACAGCTCACCCAGTTCAGATCTGTGAGACACAATAAAGAGTTGTTTTTACTCTTGTGTACTTTGGTATGGTTTGTTACATAGCAATAGAGAAACAAATCAAAGACAATTTCACTTGTTATTTTTAAAAATTAATGTATTTCACACATACACACACACACACACACACACACACACTCACACACAGATGCCTATAGGTAAGCAGGGGCTAGAAACTCAGTGCAGTTCCACTATGTAGGTGGTGGGAACCCAGTTACTTGAACCATTAGCACTGCCTCCCCAAGTGTGCATTAGCAGGAAGCTGGAGTCGGGAGTCAGAGCCAGGAATCAAATCCAGGTATTCCAGTGAGTGATACAGGTGTCTCAATTATTAGGCCGAGCACTCAGTCCTGACTCAAAATACTAAACAAAACTAAACATTATAGAGATGTTAGGGTAATTCCAAAGTAAATAATTCACCATCATTAGGCCCTAGCCAATCCCAAGTGGTTTTCTATATGGTCTAAGTATTTTTTCCTACCTTGCTAAAATCACAATGTAGATTAATTTTCCCTTTTGTTACTTAGAGTGCATTTGATAATACTTCACAATTTTTATCATTCCGAAATGGGATTTTAAAAGTAGACACAGTAGGCCTGGCACGGTAGCCTTGTGGCTAAAGTCCTCACCTTCCATGTGCCAGGGTCCCATGTGGATGCTGGTTCGTGTCCTGGCTGCTCTACTTCCCATTCAGCTCCCTGCCTGTGGCCTGGGTGGGCAGTGGAGGACAGCAAAGAGCCTTGGGGTCCTGCACCTTTGTGGCTGACCCAGGAGGAAGCTCCTGGTTTCAGATCAGCTCAGCTCTGGCCGTTGTGGGAGTGAACCAACAGATGGAGGAGCTCGTCCTTGGTCTCTCCCTCTGTTTATAAAAATTAGACTTTCCAATAGCAATAAATAAATCTTTAAAAAATAAAAAAGCAGTCACAGTGGGGCCCTTCACTTCCTGGATCACTTCCTTCCTGAAGAAGGGTTCTAGGAATCGCAGCAAGGATGAAGCTGGCCACATCAAAGAGCTTGTTAAAGGAATTAAAGGTTTATATGTGGAGACAAAATATGTTGAAAGCATGCATAATGTCTTAATTATGAACATCACAACACCGAGACTGTTTCTTCTTTCAACTCTGCCTCTTTCCAGCTGGCCCCTAGAAGGGACTAGTGGGGTGAAGTTTACAAAGCTGGGAAGAGGCAAGGTTTGTGGAGGTGTAGGTGAGGGATTTCTGGCTTCTGGGTATGAGAACAGCTTGAGTCAAAGTGTCTTCTCTTCCCCCTGCTCCCCCCACTCAATCTTGTCTCCCTTGCCTTTGTTGTTGCTACTGCTGGGTAGAGAGTTTGGATAAAGTAGGGGGAGGACAAGAGAAAAAAAAGTTTTTAAAATATTTCCCCCTAAATCTAAAAGGCACAGAAAGGAAACTTAAGTTTCTAGGTGACCCACTCCCGTGGATGCCTTAAAGTAGGTGTGACGTTTCAGGGAAAAGGTGCTTGCCCGCTAATAAAGATGTTAGATTTTCCTCTGTTCTGTTTCTGCTCCTGGTGGTGATGGGGCAACAGTGGTGGTAGGGATGACTACACATGTGGAGGGCTCAGTTTGTTGTTGGCGAGTAAGGAAGGTGATGGTGACAAGAGAAGGGTATGGTTCAAATGACATAAGGCTACCGTCAGTACCATTTCAAGTATTGTTTTTGTGGGTTTTGGTGGCAACATCTGCCACTACTTATGGTGTTGTTTCCATAGGGCAATTAATCTTTAATCAGCTGAGCTAACAGATTTGGAAAGGGCACACTTACTCTAAAGGCAGTATTCCATGTTCATTATTCACTGCTATGCCCACTAGAGGGTGCAGCTGGGTTAAAGAGAAATAAAGGCAAAACTTGACCCATTTGGCATTGATTTTTATTGTGAAGAAACAGTATTTAATATATTCACTTGATCCGTTGTTATATATAACAACATATGCATGCACATATATGTAGATTTTGTAACATCCAATTGCATACTTATTATTTAAAAGTAAGAGTACAGGCATTTAGCACAGTGGGTAAGCCTACATCGATAGTGGAGCACCTTTGTTTAACTCCTGGTTCTAGCTCCTGTCTCCTACCTGTGGACCCCAAGGGGCAGCAATGATGACTCAAGTAGCTGGCTCCCTGATGTCCATGTGGGAAACCCAGAAAAACAGTTCCTGGCTGCTGGCTTCAGCATGGCCCAGCGCTAGCTGTTTGGGACTAAATTGGTGGATGAGAGCTTCTTGTCTCCTTCTCACTCACTGCTTCTCAAAGAAATAGAAAAGAGGAATTTTTAAAATAAAGTATGAAATTTAATGAATTTTTACATGTGCAGTGTTGTTGGTTATATGTACATTTTTGTATAGAACTCTAGAATTTGTTCACCTTGTGTGACCAGAAACCAATTCCTATTGAACAGTAATTGTGTCTCTTCCTGCAACTGATGGCTCCCATTACTTTTTTGCATCTGAGGTTGTCTATTTTAGAGTCACTGCTTTTTTGTGACTTATTTCACTTAGTATAATGTCATCAAAATCTGTTTTAACATGTGACAAGATTTCCATTTTTTAAAAACAAATACTTTGAAAGGCCAAAAGACGGGGGAGGAGAGAAGATTCAATCCACTGACTCATTCTTAACTGCCCACAGAGCCTGGGAGCCAGGCCCGCGATCCAGGTCTTGCATATGGGTGGCAGGAAGCCAACTACTTGAGCCATTACCCGCTGTTTCCTAGGTATACATTAGCAAGATGCTGGAACAGGGAACACAGCCAGGACTCCCACAGCAAACCCAGTAAATAAGAAAAAAAAAATAAGAAAATAAGAAAAAAAAATACGGCTAAGGATTTCATTGAAATCAGGTTTCCTCTTGTTTCTGAGAGCATGTAAGGTCATTGTGGAGTAAGAGGAGAGCAACTTCTGGAAGGACACATGAACTCAGAAAAGCTGAAAGACACAGGACAGCAGTTTTGTAACCGTATGACATAAACTGGCTGACATTGTGAATAGCGGTTGCTGTACAACAAAATGACTCCTCAGTGCCAAGTGTCAAGACTAAATCCAGTGGCCAAGATGACTTCGGAGGATTCAGTGTTAATAATAAGGAAAAGACGGAATGAAGTTGTAACCTTGTAGTGATTTTTAAGAAGGCTGAGATTCCTCTGAAAAATACATGAAGTGTTAGAGAAAGTGTGTGTGGGCGTGTGCACTGGACCAGATCCAGGAACCAAAGTGATACACAAACTGAAATATCTGAGACTACTTTTTTGGGGGCAAAAGTGATGAAAGCACCTTGGCAACGTCAGGTCCCCAATCCTTCAAAGGATGACTAGCTGTATTTTCCTATGAATCAAGCACCAACCAGGATGCCTGGTTACAATGGGCAAGGGAGGGGAAGTAAAAAACGCACAATCTGTCCCCTGCTGTTGGCACTCAGTGTAGATAAAAGGTCTTCCAAGTTGTACTTCAGAACATGGGAAGGTTTCACATAATTTTCAAAGATCTCACTGCCTCAGGGTCAATCAGATTCAACAAGCACTTACTGTGGGTTCGTTGGATGCTTAGAGTTTATGAAAAGAAAACTGTCCTCAAGGATTTAAATTCTAGAAAACCAGATTTCCCATGCTAAACGCTTTGAGTTAAACTGTACTATTATCTACTCAATATTTCTGTAACTTCATTTTTTTTTAGATTTATTTATTTTTATTGGAAAGGCAGATATACAGAGAGGAGGGGAGACAAAAAGGAAGATCTTCCATCCAATGATTCACTCCCCAAGTGGCCACAATGACTAGAGCTGAACCAATCCAAAGCCAGAAGCCAGGAGCCTCTTCCAGGTCTCCCACGTGGGTGCAGGGTCCCAAGGCTTTGGGCCGTCCTCGACTGCTTTCCCAGGCCACAAGCAGGGAGCTGGGTGGGAAACGGGGCCACCAGGAATAGAACCAGCGCCCATTTAGGATCCCGGCGCATGCAAGATGAGGACTTTAGCCACTAGGCTAATGCGCCAGGCCCTTTTTTTTTTTTTTGTATTTTAAGCCACCCTTTCTCTTCTTCAGAAGTCCTGGATTCGAAAAAATAATAGTAAAGTCTGGGATATGAGGAAATAAGCATTTCAGGTAATGGGTAGTGAAAGCAGAGACACAGAAATGGGAAAGCAGGAGAGATTTTTAGGAAACTCAGTATTGCGTGAAAGTATAAACTATAAATATTTGGAAAGGAGGCAGGACAGTGGAATTTTTCATTCACTCAAGAAGCATTCACTGTGCATTGGTGCCTGGCTTAGTGTTCAACACATATGGCAGGACACGTAAACTAAATATATGGGGTCTTGCTGATATAACCAGAACTACGTATCCACAGACTCACAACCAGATTCAAATATTCCTGTGATACAATGAAGTCCTTGTATTTGCTCTTCAGCTTTCATTCTGAATAAATGATGCTTTTCAAGATCGAGGGTCTGCGTCCTTGTGAGAAGAAGGAACATCTCACAGGGCTTGCAGCAGTTTTGAGGAAGAGAGTAACAGGCTTGCAACCAATTATACTTTCAGATTGCATTCTACATTCAAGGAACTAGGTCAAATTCCTTAGCAGATTTGGAATGATTTGCCCTGTTCTTTTCCTGGGAAAATGGCTTCCACAACTTGTTCTGCAAGTAAAGTATTCCTGTACAGTTTTTCTTCAGGTGGTAGTAGGGTAATGATCCTATGTCAGCAGCGGAGCCACCAGACAGACCAAGTTCAGTCTTTCGCAACTGGAACTACAGTGAAAGAATCCCAAGGACAAATTCTTGCAGCTGTCTTTGGCCTTGAACATGACTAGACTATCAATCTATAAGCTGGAGGTGCACACCTGAATGATCTGTTCAAATCATAGGAACTGATGTGGCAAATATGGGTTTGCTGGCTATGAAAGAAGGTATGTCTGTTTAAATGTGAAATAACAAAACATTAACTGGAACTGGAAGTCACTGATGTGAAGAGCAGTTAGATGCCTGACAAAGAAAATGAAATGTAAGAACACTTTGGGGGAAAGACAATAATGAGAGATGTTCATAATTTTCATTCAAGGAGTGTTAGCCTGAGTTAAGCTGAACATTAACCTGATATAAGGTGGAGGCAGGGCTTTGAATAGGCTTTCTTCGTCTGAAGCCATAATACTGGAACTCTTTATTCTCTTTTTTTAAATATTTATTTATTTTTATTGGAAAGTCAGATATACAGAGAAGAGGAGAGATAGAGAGGAAGATCCTCCGTCCGATGATTCACTCCCTAAGTGACCACAAAGGCTGGTGCTGCGCCAATCTGAAGCCTGGAGCCAGGAACTTCTTTTTGGGTCTCCCACGCAGGTGCAGGGTCCCAAGGCCTTGGGCCATCCTCTATTGCTTTCCCAGGCCATAAGCAGGGAGCTGGATGGGAAGTGGAGCTGCTGGGATCAGAACTGGCACCCATATGGGATCCTGGCACAATCAAGGTGAGGATCTTAACCGCTACACTATCGCGCCGGGCTTTTAACTCAGATCTGATGTTCAACACTTCAAAAAGTGTTGTCAAATTTGTCACCGTAAGTCTTTACAGAAAGCTACTGGGCCAAGAAAGACCTGCCTGATGAATGTGAACTTGCTTGCTATTCCACTTCCCACTTCTTTATCAGCCTTCCAATCAAAGAGCATCTCTGAGTACCTAAATGCTACCCTTTTACTTCCTTGACCTGAAATCTAGCTTGGGTCAGCCCAGTCAGGTAGGTGGCCTGCTTTTGAGCCTGCCCCTCCTCCAATTTATGTAGGAGACATTTTAAAAAGATGTATTTTATTTATTTAAAAAGCAGAGCTACAGAGAGAGATACAGAGAGACAAGATCTTTAAATCTTTAAAAAGAAAGGTATAGAATAGCACAAGATGGGCTGTTAATCCTTTCCTTGGGGGTGCTGTGCTCAGAAGGCCCCTCACCAAGTTCCCTTGCTACCATGGTGACAGTAACTGAGAAATGCACAGATGCCCATGTGAACAGGTGATGGAGTTCTGTTCTTTGCATGTAATGCTTTCAGGCAGATGAGCCTTTCTCAATGCCATTTCAAATTTCTTACCTAGATTTTCTGTAATCAAGTCCCTGAAGAAACTGGATCACGATCCATGCTGTCCTATATAGTTTGGAAGCTTCAAGCTTAACCCTTCATGGGTACTTTGGAGATGCCATGGGATGATATTGCATTGCTGCTATATGTTGCCTCAAAGTATGGTAACATACAACAATCTTGTGAGGTTGGATAATGTCGACCCCTCCTCAACAGATTTTAATCTAAACGTATCTACCTATACAATTGTCATGGACCATTATAAGCCTGTTATATACAATGTTATATACTATGCAGGGCATAGGACCAGATAACATAGAAGATATGACAAAGCTAGCAACCAAATTTGAAAACACACAATCCTTGGAATTTAGGGTGACGTCTTATTGCACAGAATCAACAAGCGTGGAATGATAAACAAGCAGGGTTTATTCACAGAGTTCTGGAACTCCAGAACTTGAAGAATTTTGGAGACTGTTTCCTGTTTTACAGAGGAGACAACTGGAGCCCAAAAGGGTTAGTGGATCAGTGGTCACCCAGTGAATCAGTGGCACAGGCAGGACTAGATCACAGTGATCAAGAGCTTTGTCCATCCCATCACAGGTAACAACTACTGACCATCAATTCTATGCAAAAAATATAGAGAGAACACATGTGAAATGCCTGGCCAATGTCCTGTTCACTCACTACCATCAGTCATGATCATTGTCATCATAATGTGGAGATTACATATTTTGGTATTAGCCTGGCCTGGTTGTGAACCCCAGTCCTGTCACTTACATTAGGACTGTACATAAGCTACTCATATTATCTAAGTCTCAGGTTCTTCATCTATAAAATGAGAATAGAAATAGTATCCACTTAATAGTTAGGAGGAGTAAATGAGATCTGGTATTTAGTGTAGTATTAATATGCAGAAACTCTTCAAACATTAGCTGTTCCATGATAGTTATTAACCTATATAGATACAGAGTCAAAGATATTCTCTCTCTCTCCTGGCAGATTTCTTTTTGCCCTTCCCAAAGGAAGTTGGTCAGTTAACATTTACTGAGCTTTCACTATATACAGGTATCAGTAACCAACAGTTTAGAATAAAGAAAATTAAAAAAATGCCCCAATTGCGATATTATAACATGGGAATTATTTATCACCCTCAACAAATACAACCTGATTATCTGCCCAATGAGGAGCTTAAGATTAAGTTTCTGCCTTTGAGGAGCCAGTACAGTAGACGAAGCAGCAAGAAACTAGGCTATCACCATATGGACTGACATGCACATTGCAGAGCCAGGCCAAGAGCAATGAACATTCGCTCAGGACATCCAAGGCAGTAAGGGTGGAAGGAGGAATGACAGTGTCAGGAAAGATTTCTCAAAGGAGAAAAGAAGATTCCCAAAGCTGGGAAAGCTTAGAAGTCACTAAAATCACAAACCGACTGTTGTCAGTAGTCTGTACTGTTTTTGGTTGGCAGCACAACCCCTTTAAGGCTTCTGGTGCGTTTTCTTACTTTACGAAGGCTAAAGAAGGAAACACCACACTCCTCCACCTCCCAGCAGCAAGGGGTCTGCTGCTGCCAATGAGCTGCACTTGGAAGGTGGAGCCCAGGCTGCAGCCATCTGCTGGCTTTCTGCTGGCCAACTCGGCTGTGCGCACACTGGGCTCTATGGCAGCAGTGTCTCAGTGTCTAGGCAGTAACCAATGGGTGTTGAGAGGTGGTGGGGGCTGGGACAGCAGTGGCCTCCTTGGCCTTGGATCACAGCCAGAGAGTACTGTGTCCTTGAACTCAAACAGTCCAGGAGAGGCGCCTAACTCCCTGAGTTTCCGATTACTGCAGGGGTGGCAGCGCCCCCTCCCAGTAGCCGTGGCCTAGGGAGTCATTCCTGGAGGTATAAGTGCCAATTCGTACAGATTTTCAAATTATTTTGTAAGTTTCTGTTGCCCTCTTCTAAATCGCCTTTTGCTGAAAACGGTCTGACTGGTTCCTGTACACCAGTACATCACCACAATTTAAAAACACAGAAGGTGCTGTGAATACAGTCAGGAAGCTAGGAAGATTATTCACATAGAGACAAGATGGTACATATTCTAAGCTTTGTGGTTACATACAATTTCTTCTTTTTCCTCTTCTCCTTTAGCAACTATTTAGAAATATAAACACTAATCTTTAACCCTGGAAGTCAGATTTAGTCCAAGATACAGTCTCCTGATCCTTGCCAGTACTGAGAGTAGGATGAAACGTCCAAAGTTCGAATATTGCCAGGAAAAGCTTCAAAGAGCTTTTTATGACTGAAGATGTTCAATGATGTCATTAGACGGGGGTGTACCATTGCAAGTGTGATAGCTAACAAGAAGGAGCCAATGAAACCAGGTAAGAGAGAATCTGCTTCTTGCCTACCTCTGTCGATGAGTTCAATTTCTAAAAGAAAAAAAAAAAGTAATTTTCTTTCATTTTTAGTTGTGTTTTTAAAAAGCAACACCAAATTTACTATTGTTGCCATGTTTTCATTTACACTTGAGTAGCATTAAGGATTTTCATGTTGTGAAATAAGTCTCCATAATTTCATTTTCTTTTCTTTTTCTTAAAGAATTATTTCTTTCTTATTTGAAAGGCAGAGTTACAGAGAGGAGAGACACTCAGAGAGAAAGGGAGAGAGAGAGAGAGATCTATGTCCACTGGTTTGCTTCCCAAATGGCCAGAGCTATGCAGGTCTGAAATTGGGAGCCAGGAGATTTTTCTGTTTCCCATCTGGGTGCAGGAGCCCAAGGACTTCTGCAGCTTTTCCAGGCATATTAGCAAGGAGCTGCTTTGGAAGTGGAGCAGGCAGGACTTGAACCAGGGCCCAAATGGGATGCTGTGCCACAGGCAGACTATTTGCCCACTATGCCATGGTGTTGGCACTCAGAACTCCATTTCCCAAGTGCTCACTAAACAGTAATTCCACACCCTCCTGTTTTCAGCCTCTGGAGAAACCATTCAACTGTCTCCATCACCCTGACCGCTGCAGCTTGCTCATCCCAGTACTACTGTGCTGTATTTGTCGTTCTGTCACTGTCTTACAGGTATTTCAGATAGCATAATGTCTTATCCTGCTTAAGGACTGAATTGACCATGTAATCATTCACGGAAGCTTCCTGTTTTCTAACTACACTGTTTTAACAGTTTGATATGCCACTGACTCTTTCTCCTTTGTCATAAAGTAACAAGAATCAGGGGCTGGTGTTGGTGCACAGTACATTAGGGTGCTGCTTGCAATGCAGGAATCCCATGTTGGAGTGCCAGTTTGAGTCTCAGCTGCCAGTTAGTTTCCTGCAAATGGACCTGGGAAGGCCGACCAAGATGGCTCAGGTGCAAATGGACCTGGGAAGGCCGACCAAGATGGCTCAGGCCCTGCCACCCATGTAGAAGACGTGCACAGTGGGACAGACCAGCTCAGACCTGGTTGTTGCAGGTGTTTGAGGAATAAATCACCTGATAAAGATCTCTCTGTCTCTCCCTCTCTCTCTGTGTCACTTTGTCTTTCAAATAAAAATAATTTTGTAAAAGAATCAAATAGCTAATGAATGTTAATTAAGTCCACAATATTATCCTAATTTCCAAAGACATACAATCTGTCAGGACCCATTAATGAGTAAATAGAATAGCTCACTAAGGAAGAAGGGGACTGAGCAGCAGTCAAAAGCCCCCCGAGAAAGCATGGGAACAGATGGTTTCACAGGCGGATTCATCACGCATTCAAAGAATTAAAGCCAACGCTTCCCAAACTCTTCCAAAAAAAAAAAAGCAAAAAGAAGCGAACGCTTCCAAACTCACTTTACAAGGTCGGTTCTACCCTCTACCATGCACCATGATCAAATGGCATTTATCCCCGAGTGAAAAGGTTGGTTCAACACATACATCCCAACACACAGGATGAGGGATAAAAATTGATATAATAGTCACAGGAAATGCATTTAACAACATTCAACAGCATTTCATGACAAAACTCTCACTATACTAGATACTGAAGAAATGTTCCAGCACAATTAGATAAGACAAAGAACTAGATGTTATTCAAATTGAAAAATAAGTTAGGGCCCAGCATAGTGGCCTAGTGGTTAAAGTCCTCACCTTGAACACACTGGGATCTCATATGGGTGCTGGTTCTAATCCTAGCAGCTCCACTTCCCATCCAGCTCCCTGCTTGTGGCATGGGAAAGCAGTTGAAGACGGCCCAAGGCCTTGGGACCTTGTACCCACGTGGGAGGCCTGGAGGAGATTCCTGGCTCCTGGCTTCAGATCGGCGTGGCACCAGCCATTGTGGTCACTTAGGGAGTGAATCATCGGATGGAGGATCTTCCTCTCTGTCTCTCCTCCTTCCTGCATATCTGTCTTTGCAATAAAAATAAAAATCTTTTTTAAAAAAAAGAAAAATAAATTCTCAACAGACAACAAGATATTACACTTACAGGCAGAAAAGCCTAAAGGCAATCACCTCCAATACCTGTTAGAAATAATAAAATTCAATAAAATTGCAAAATAAAAAATACAGAAATTACTTTCATTTTCACACTAACCATGAACAATCTGAATAAGAAATTAAGAATCTCATTTATAGTAGCCATCAAAAACAAGACTTAGAAATAAATTTCACCAGAGGAGTGAAAGATTGCTCTCTTCTACTAAGTAGAAGGCACTGATGAAATAAGCTGGAACAGACACAAAGAAATAGAAATATAACCCATGTTCACGGACTAGAACAACTATAAAATTTCCACACCAGGGTCCAGTGCGATGACTCAATGGCTAAATCCTCAAGCACTGGAATCCCATATGGGCACCTGTTCATGTCCCAGCTGCTCTACATCCCATCTAGCTCCCTGCTTGTAGCCTGGGAAAGCAGTCAAGGATGGCCCAGAGCCTTCGGGCCATCCTGGTACCTAAGTGGGAGACCTGGAGGAAGTTCCTAGTTCCATTAGGGGTGTGAGCAGATCTTTGTGTCTCTCCTTCTTTTGGCAAATCTGTCCTACCTTTCCAATGAAAATAAATAAATAAATCTTTAAAAATTATCACACAACCCAAAGCAATTCCCAGATTCAGTGTATTCCCTATCAAAATACTGATGGCATTTTCTCATGGAAGTAGAAAAAAAAATCCTAAAATGTTTATTGAACCACAAATGACCTCTAATAACCAAAACAATATTGAGAAGGAGCAAAGTTGGAGTCATCACCTTTCTTGATTTCAAATTCTATTAACAAAGCTTTACTACTTACAGCAGTATGGATTTGCAACTGAGTTAAAGTGTGTCTTGGAGCATATACATTCTGTATCACAGTCTCAGCTGGAGTCCCTGCTTCTCTGCTTCTGGAAGTTGTCTGCTGCTGCACCTGAGAGGGCAGTGGACAATGGCCCAAGTGCTGAGGCCCATGCCACCCATGTGGGAAGCCAGGATGAAGCTCCTGGCTCCTCGGTTCAGCCTGGCCCAATGGTGCCTCTTACAGGTTTTTAGAAATAAATCAGTGGATGGAAGATCTGTCTCTTAGTCTCTTTCTCTCTGTGACTCTGCCTTTCAAACAAATAAACACAGGTTTTAAAGTGGTATGGTATTGGAATGAAAACAGACATGTAACAGAATGGAGAGGCTAGAAATAAATACACAAACATAGGATCAGTTAGTCCTTATTAGAAAAAGCACATTTGACATTGATCTTGGCACTGATTTTTTTTGGATATGACAACAAAAGCAAAAATAAACAAGTATAATCACACCAAACTAAAAATCTTCTGCAAAGCAAATGAAGTCATCAACAAAGCAAAAAGGCAACATATGGAATGGGAAAATATATTCTCAAATTACATATCAGGTAAGGGATTAAGAGACATTCAAAATAGGAATTCACACAATCTAATAATAACAAGGATAAAAAAACTCAATTAAAATTGGAGAAAAGACTTTTTTTTTTGTTTTCAAATAAGATATACAAATAACCAGTAAGTATATGAAAGCATGTTCAATATTACTAATTATCAGGAAAATGTATATCATTATTCACAATGGCCAAGCTATGGAAACAATGGAAGTATTTGTCTACTGGCAAACAAGTAAGGAAAATGTGATACACAGATACAATAGATTAACCAACTGCAAGTAAAGAAGGAAATCTTGCCACCCGTACCAACATGAATGAACCCCAAGGGAACTGATTTAAGTGCAACAAGCCAGAGCAGAAAGATAACTTACATATGTTCTGACCTTTATGTGGCACTTTAAAAAAATCACAGGATACACAGTAGCTATGTGATTGACAGGGATTGGGGGGGGGGGGCCTGGGGAGTGTTGGATCAAACCAAACAAACTTTCAGTTACCAAATGAGCCAGTTTTGCTGAGTTAAGGGACAGCATGGTGATGATAGTCAATAATACTTACTTTATTGTATACTTGAGATTGCTTAAGAAAGCAGATCTTTTTAAATGACTATTTAGAAAAATGATTTATTTGAAAGAGTTACACACCCAGAGAGAGAATGCAAGTCTCTCACCTGCTGGTTCATTGCCCAGATGGCCCAATGGACAGGACAGTCTTCTGTGTTCCCATGTGGGTGGGTTCTGTGGGTGGCGGGTGGTGGGGTAGGCCCAGCACTAGGGCATCTCCCACTGCTTTTCTAGGCCATTGGCAGGGAGTTGGATTAGAAGGGGAGCTGCTGTGATATGAACTGGTACTCAGAAGGGATGTTAGTATTGCACTTTGTAAAACAAAGTATTATTATTAGCTTCCATTTATTCAGAACAACAACCATTTCCAGTTCTTCCAAAAAGCAAATGCTGTAGCTCCCTTTTTATCTTTATCACATACAAAATTCTGTCTGGCGTCACAGTTAACTGGGTGGATCTTCCTCAGCTATGTTCTTGAGAACAAGTACAGGAGTATACAATGAATACAAGTATTCATTAAAATTAGATTCATGGCATTTGCATTGTGAGGTAGTGACAGACAACACTTTTGGTTTGGGAGAAAACAGGCAATTCTCTCATCCATACAATTACACATCACAGCGTTGATCACAACGATAAGATAATCCTTGAGGGAGGGAGGAAAGTAGGGTTATCTCCTTAGAGTTGTACCTATGAAATACATAAATATGTTCTCTTTATATTAAAAATTTTTTTAAGAAAATATTACAATGAAACCCTACTCTCTTGGTCCAGGGACCTCACAAGAACAGACATAAGCCACATAAAGAGAGGCTTGTACAATGAAGAGGAAGGCAAAACCCTAATTTGGCTAATAGTAGGCCCAGCTTCAACGGGGTGGTCACACAGGAGTGGGCTTCATAATTTTGCTTAAAGGTCAAAGGAACTTGTGGGGCTGGTACCACGGCTCAGCAGGCTTATCCTCCATCCCATACTGGGCACAGGTTGGATTCCTGCTTACACATCCTCTCTGCCTGTGGCCTGGGAGAGCAGCTGAGGGCGGGCCAAGTCCTTGGACCCCAGGATCCCCAGGGCAGACTCAGATGAAGATCTCGGTTCCTGGCTTCAGATGAGCGGAGCTCTGGCCATTGTGGTCACTTGGTGAGTAAACCAGCGGATGGAAGATTCTCTCTCTCTCTGTCTCTCCTCTTTGTAAATCTGCCTTTCAAATGAAAATAAACAAACCTTGAAGAAACTTGTAATTAATCTGAATGACAAAGTGTACCCACGCACATTAATTTGGCCTTGTTTCTGACTTTGAAGGGATGCTTTCATGTAGCTGGGGCAGGATGATAAGCTGAACCAACAGGTGCAGGAGCTCAGCATAGAGCCGGGTGGTTAATGCAGAGCTGCGATGGTTAGAATGGAATACCGGGAAGCGTTAACTGAGGGCGTGTGGCAGGATGCAAACTAGACAACAGGGATAAACATGTATCTGTAAGAGTTCGAATCTATGAACTACTTACTTGAGTTGAGCTAACAGCTATCATACCCACTGACGAGGATCCCGGCTGGAAGAATGACGGCAACTGCCAGACGCCTCCTCTTCTGGTCGGGCCCGAGAAACTCGGGCCAGATGCTAACGCAACACCTGACGTCACGTAGGTGTGACGTCACCGGCACTGACGCAGTCTTACCAGGCGGAACTCCTCGGCGCATGGCAACATGCCGTCAGCTGCAGGGAGCAGCGACTCGGCCGCCTGCCCTCCTAGGTTAGGGTTCGCAGGGCCAGAGCGGCGGGACGGTGACCCCTTGGCCCCCTTCGCTCCCGTCCGCGTCTTCCCCGGGCCCGTCTCCGCGGAGGCGCGCTCGCGGGCGGCGGTCGCGCGCACGCACGGCCGTGCGCACGCTCGTCTCCGGAGAACCCGGAAGTGCGAGGGAGAGGCAGGCCACGTGGGTCGAGCTGGAGCGCAGGTCGCATGGGGGAGTCGATCCCGCTGGCCGCCCCGGTCCCGGTGGAACAGGCCGTGCTGGAGACGTTCTTCTCTCACCTGGGTATCTTCTCTTACGACAAGGCCAAGGACAATGTGGAGAAGGAACGCGAGGCCAACAAGAGCGCGGGGGCCAGCTGGCTGTCGCTGCTGGCGGCCCTGGCGCACCTGGCCGCGGCCGAGAAGGTCTATCACAGCCTCGCCTACCTGGGGCAGAAACTAGGTACCTCCGCCCCGCTCCCCGGCCCCCGAGAAGAAAGGAAGCCGAGGCGTGGCTGTCACTCCCGGTCGGCTCCTGCGGCCCCTTCGTTCCCTCGGCTTCCACACTCCCCGCCCGGGGCTGTGATTAACATTAGCCGACCGGGTGAATGCTGTTTGTGCGGCTGTGTCCCCCAAACCCATCGGGTCTACCGGCCCAGAGGAGAAGTTAACCCAAGTCACTCTTCTAATGAGTGACATCGCTAAGCAGAGAAGCCCCACTTGGCCCTAGGACCTAGTTAGTGAATACTGTTGTCTGGCTGGCCTTTCAAGGTGAAAGCCGCTGCGAGTTGGAAAGCGAATGGGGTCCCTCAATACATACTTAATGAGTGGAGGAGTAAACGGATATATGGGGCGGGAAAGGCAAGAAATATGCCTAACACTAACCAGAACAGACTGAAAGGGAAAAGCGGCAGCTAATTGGCATTCCGTGTAAATCTTGCCCCTGAAAATAAGATGTGAGAACTGATTCAACTGATTTTTCCCTAGTAGAAGCAGTTAGCATGCGTGGAAAAGAAGGCAGGAGCAGGTGAAAAAACCAGGAGTTACGCATGCCAACTATTAACGGCTTATAGTAACGCAAATAATAAACGTATTTGGATCCCATAACTTTCAATCGTTTTCATGTTTTTGGCATGTTTCAGGCCTGTTTTAATTGTCAGAAGCACTGGGCCTGGAGTGAATGAAGGAGGCGTATGTACTCTATGTAGCCGGGAAACATAACCCTGTATGTAGTTTACATTTCATTCTGATCTCTGCCTTCCTTGAATCACCTCGAGGTGACCAAAACCTATTGGCCCTTTGTGGAATACCTGCTTAAGGGGCGGGACTTTAAGAGCTCTCGGCTTCTGCCTGACTGTTCACATGGGAACTTGTTACTTAGTACGTTGTCGGCAAAAACTTGTCTGATAGTTCTGGCTAAATACTTTTTTCCTTCCTGTCACAATGTGAAACAGCCCTCATTACATTTGCAATTGCTGTAGTGCGTTTTCATTCCCCTTTTGAAGATGAGTAAGTTGTGTATGTTAGGTTTTAAGTGCACTTAAAGTTGTTACGTTGTTACATTCAGCTAATTCCCGCAGCCAAGTCCTCTTTTCACGATTAATTTACCCCAAGCCAAAATCCCAGACGCGACAAGGTAGATCGTAGTAGATCCTTTATTTCAGCAGGGTAGGAACAGGAGCAGGGGTGGAGGAGGTAAAAACTGAAAGGGTCCAGGGGTCTCCTGCCATGGTGGCAGGATGGGGGCTTCCAGGGCAGGGGGAGGGGCAGGATGGAGGATGGGGGAGAGCCAGGTAAGAAGGGAAGAGAAGGGTAGGGACTGTGTGGGCTGTGTGCTGGTTCCGGAGACTGGGAGACTGGGAGACTGGGGAGCGAGATTCCCTGAGCCACAGGTAGGTAGGTGAAGACTAGTGGGGAGGGGCAGAGACTGGGGAGTGGGATTCTCAGGTGAGGCACCTGCTCGGGAGCTGTGGGAAGGGGGAGCAGGAAATGGTGCAGGGTCGAAGATGGGGTGTTGGAATCACTCCTCACAGTATACGCAGTTGTAAACGGTGATTCCCACACCACAATTCCTTCCTTTGCGCTGTCAGATTGTCTGTATCCATGTAATTTATTAAATGTGTGTGTTTGAGATTATAGTTTTTGTAAAATATGATAGAATGTTACGGTGTGGCTGGGGGCAGGATTCTAGCCATAAAATTGAAGATAGGTGATACTGGACAGTTTGATTGTCTTACACTGCATCACTCTCAGTGCACATTAACTTGTTTTGTTTTAGTTCATTCATAGTAATTTGAAAATTAGAGACTTACTCCCCAGATCCATACAGGTGTACACACACTTTTGCATGTGCTCTGAGAAGGTTCAGTTGGATTTCCTAAATCTCCTTATTATTAATGTACATCACTTGAAAACTCTGTTACCCCAGTTTTAAATTGTATAAGCCCAGTTTTTAGGTCAGCAATCGGGCTGCCCAGGGTGTAAACAACCTGGTGAGACTTGTGTTTCCGACTCGGGTTTTGTGAAGTGACCTTCTCCACCCAGAGTCCTGCTTGACCCCTGCTGACCTGGTGCGTGGGCCCACGGCTGTGCCTTGATGTTGACCCTCACAGCCTTTCACGCCATGAAACATGCCCAGGCACGCACTTGTCTGCCTCCCAGGAACCTCCTGCCTTCCAAGTGGATTATATGAAAATGTGGTGCTTAATGTTTCTTATCTTATTGACACATACAGTCAGAATTTAACTTTGCAGATATCGTAAGTTGTTTGGTTCTGGAACATGTGTGGTATCAGTGTGCTTACTCTGAGACTTCACTACTACCAAGCTGACGGCACGTTTTCTTACACTTGGGAAAAAATTCTGGTGTGGCCATTGAAAACAATCCCGTGGGCCTGGTGGCGTGGCCTAGAGGCTTAAGTCCTCGCTTAGATCGCCCCGGGATCCCATACGGGCGCCGGTTCTTATCCCAGCAGCTCCACTTCCCATCCAGCTCCCTGCTTGTGGCCTGGGAAAGCAGTCGGCCGTTGCACTCACTTGGGGAGTGAGTCATTGGACGGATCTTCCTCTCTGTCTCTCCTCCTCTCTGTATATCTGACTTTACAATAAATAATAAATAAATCTTTAAAAAAAAAAAAAAAAGCTGAGCCTCCTCAGAGGCTCAGTAATAAAAAAAAAATTAAAAAAAAAAGAAAACAATCCCGTGCTCTCCAACTGCTTTATTAATTAAAATGTATATGTGAGTTTCTTTAAAAAAACAAAATAAATTTATGCATACTGTTGAGAAATTTTAAACATGTCTCTATTAGTCTTTTCAGCTTAATTGAGGTATAATTAGCAAATAAAAGACGTTTTGATTTAAGCTGTACAGTTTGATGTTTCGACACATACATAGCAGTTGTGACAAGTGAGTCATTGTCGCCTCAGTTCTGAGGCCAGTGGCTTACACAGGGTCTTAGCAATGAGTCCTGATTATAGATAGAAGCGTGGGCCGCGAACCCAGGGCAGACCTGGCATGAGCCCTGTGTTTCTGCCTGGCCCTGGCACTACCAAACTCCGGCCCCGCAAGGCTGTTATGTTGAAGCCCTTCATTTCCCTTTAGGGGAAAACATGACCCCTTTGGGGGAAGGATGCCTGATTGAAATGCGCAGACTCAGAGCTGGGGAGGATCTGGGAAGGTGCCACTGTGCTTTTGTCCTGTTTGCTTCCCTACTGGAGGGTTTGCTCAGCCTCACATTGCTGGCATTCGGCTTAACTTGAGATCTGATGTTTAAAAATGATCATATCCAAGAAATGCTAAAGTGCCTAGGAAGTTTTACATGCTTCTTCGAAATTTCATGATGTGAAATTGTCCTTAAAATTTCGTGATGTGAGCTAAAGTAGGAATTTTGGAGACATAATGAACATTATTAGTTAGGACCTTCTGTAAATAAAATCGCATTTTATGAGCTCCAAGTATTGCAAGAGGGAATGAGGATTTCTGATTCTTTATTTCCATGTGTGAAGGAAGGAGGAAGGCGGCCCAGACCTGGTTAGAAAACAGCTGGCATTGCGCTCCTGAGCTGTGCTACAAAGACAGGCAGTAGTGGTCTCTGGCTTCTTTATGTTTTAGTTTTACTTGCTGCTCCATACTGGTGGCTCTTCATTATTGGTAAACTTGTAAAGATTTTCTTTATACTTAGTGTTTTAATTCTTCCAGGTAAGGGTAGTTAACCTTTCCTCAAACAAAGTGAAAAATTTCATCAAAGCCACCTGTTTAACTTAGAGTTAGTTACCTCTATTTTCCCTTTGTGTGTTCTTACCTTTGTCAATTAAGTCATTGTATTTTCACCACAATAATAATAATAATAATATAATGGTGAGAAATGGTTCATCCAGCACACTGCCTCTGTAAACCTCTCGCTGCTCTTCCTGACTGGCAGTGTGCTCCATATTGTGCTGTAACTCACATTGCCAAGTTTGTCAGGAGTGGGAAGGGACCCATTTCCCTTGGATCCCATTCTCCTGTGTTCTGGTAGAAAAGGGAAGTGTGTGTCTTCTATTTCCTGGTACATCCTACAGGATAAGATTCAAAGAAAAATAGAACTGTAAAGCAGAAGAAAAATTTTTTGATTTACTGGGAAGAACAGCAGTGTTTCAAAATCGAGGATGTCCTGTTTTGTTTGAAAAGATACAAGTGTGAAAGGTGGTAGGGCTAGGAACTAGACTGATGTCATTTGCTAGTCACTTATACTCTGCCATCTGAATCCTCATTCAAGTGGAATAGAGGAGATTAGGCAGTATATTGTGCCTGGGTCCATTGCCACACCAATGAGTTGTATCGGGCATTCACTCTATTCGTCAGTGAGATCATTACCTTTAAATATTCCCACCCTAATCACAGGAGTAAGAAAATTTGCTCATTGAGAACTTACTGAGTTAAGCAGCTTCTGCGCCAGGAGGGGTTCGGTACGCCCGCTCCCTCTTCCTCACTTGCCCTGTGCTTCTGTCGCCCGCCTACCAGGAGGCCAGTCTTTCTTCAGCCGGAAGGATTCCATCCGCACCATCTATACGTCCCTGCACAACGAGCTGAAGAAGGTGGCCTCAGGTCGGGGTGCCCCGGGCGGCGCTGCGCCTCACGTGGAGGAGCTCCTCTCCCACCTGTCAGAGCAGCTCTGCTTTTTCGTGCAGGCGCGCATGGAGATCGCAGACTTCTATGAGAAGATGTACACCCTCAGCACCCAGAAGTTCATCAACGCTGATGAGCTCGTTGGCCTTCTGGACTCCATCCTCAAAAAGTACAGCTCCAGGTCAGTGGGAGAGGGAGGAGTGGGGAAAGGGATGCGCCAGCCCTTCCAGGGCCACATCCTCCCCATTCTCTGATGGAAACCTGTGGCAGAATGAGCCTGCAGTGGAAAGGCACTGCACCTTGTAGGTCAGAATTAATCGGCAGGCCTGCATTGGCCCCTTTGCATTAGCTAACCGCATGCTGCGTGGATATCTCTAAGCAGTCGCCAAAGACAGAGAATGCACTTATCCTTCAATTCTGTGTTCCCAACAAGTTGATTTTACTATTTAGGAAGAACTCACACAACAGAACCAGACTTGTATATTACAAAGTTTGATTTTTAATGAGCTGCTGTTCAAAGAAAGGTTCTTGTTTTGAAAGCAGTTCCCACAGCAACTCATCTTCTGGTTCCTCAACCTGTTTGAAAGTCCTTTGTAACTGCTGGCCTAGTCTGTGGCAGGTAGATTACTTTGTTTGAACTTTTTCTTAGTAGAGGCTGGCAACTGCTCTTGAGAGGGGCATATTTGAGTTTTTCATGGCTAGCTGAGACTTTAATGGGAGCCATGCTTACGGTTTATTTTGTTTAGTTGGTCAGCTGGAAAGGTGCTTTTATTTGAATGCAGTTGTTCTTAATCTAGCAGTGAGACTGTTGATGATGTGTTTAGCCATTTGTCTATCACACTGGGCCCTGTTTTTCTTTTTCTTTTTCAATGTATTTATTTGAAAAGTCGACAGAGACACAGAGAGTTCATATTTGGTTCATTCCCTGAAATGTTTGCAGTAACTCATGCTAAAAGCAGGAATCAGGAAAGCTTGCAGATCTCCCACATGGGTGACAGAAACCCAACTACTGCAGTCATGCTGTGGCCTCTCAGCACTGCTGACCCGGAGGAACGCAGGAGCTGGGCTTGGGGGCCAGAGCAGGTGCTGGAATCAGTCTGATGTGGGACATCTCAGATGCACTTACTGTCGTCTGAAATGACCATTTGCCAAGTATTTCTTCCCTTTTCTCACAAACTGGAATGTGAGCTCCCTGATAGCTAGAACAGAAGTTAGTGTATGGTAGGTGCACAGAAGGTATCTACTGAGTAAATGAGGGAATAAACAGGGTGAGAGTGTTATTTATTTTGAAAAGGAGAGGGGAACCTAAAAATGCTTTTGAATGAGGGAGTATCATGGTTTCATCTTTATCCCAGACTAAGATGTGGCATTGGTGTATGCAGAGAGATGGAGAAGGGAGTGGACACAGGAGGGAAGGTTAGCATAGCAGGCTCTTGGGGTGCTCTGGACAGGTGGTGGTGGGGTTGCAGTAGTCACTGCAGAGTAGAAAAGGAAGTGATGAAAAGTCTACCAAGTATTGACAACAGGAAGATGGGACTGATGACAGGTTATTGTTAAAGCATTTTTTTTTTTTATAGATTGTGCTCTTCCAGTAACACTATCATTTTTACAGGATTAAGACGTCAATAGGAGCTGGTTTAGAAGGAAGGTTGCAAACTGCATTTGGAGCTAGCTGAGTTTAAGTTGCTAGCAGATTTTCAAGTAGAGATTAGCAGGCCAACAGACACGGGGTTCTTGTGGTCAACACGATAGCACTTCAGGCTAATCCACCATCCCATGTGTGCACTGCTTGATGTCATGGCTGCTCCACTTCCAATTCAGTTCTCTGCTCGATGGCCATGGTCCTTGGAACCCTGCACCCACGTGGGAGACCTGGAAGAAGCTCCTGGCTCCTGGCTTCAGACCTGCTGGCTGTGGCCATTGTGAACTTCAGGGAGTGAACCAGCAAATGGAAGATGTCTATCCCTCCTTCTCCCTGTAAATCTGGCTTTTAAGTAAAAATATATAAAAAAAAAAAAAAAGGAAAGAAGGGAAGGAAAAAGAGGGAAGAAAGAAAGGAGAGAAGGAACCAAGGGAAGAAAAAAGGAGAGAAGGAACCAAGGGAAGAAGGAAGGAAGGAAAGGAAAGAAAACAAATGGGAATTTAGAGTCACACAAAAGGCCAGAGATCAAAGAGGCAATTTGCAATAGATTCACACAGCTTTTTGATTTCAAAACTACAAAGTCAGTATTTTTTAGTAAAGCAGCTTTTGATTTCTCAGCTTACAGGAAAAGGAGAGGGGAAATATTCTTATAGCTGTTTTACGGGAATGTAGCTCCTATGGAGCAAGAGTGCGCCATGCACTGGGCAAGACCCTTCCATCCGTTACGTGATCTCTAGTGTGGGGGTATGCGGTGCTCCATGTACAGAGCCTCTTGGACAGGAACCATCTGGCTCTGGACCGTGCAGCCTAGCTTGGACCGCCCTGTGGCTTCAGAGTGCACACTCTCATTGATTTTTTTATTTGTTTGCTTGTTTTTGTTTTTAACACTTACTATGCCATGAACTCACAGAGCATGGGTGCCGGTAGCTCTGGCTCCTGGCTCGTTCACCCTCAGGGCTGACAGAGTGTGCTGCCGTGGGTAGAGCAGACTGGCACTTCAGCTGAACCCAGGAGGGTTTTGCTTCAGCTTCCTTCTGATATTTGCACAGTCTATAAATTAAACACTAGAAAAATAATTCATTAGAAAAATAAATCATTGTACAATAAGTACTCAAATATCCTTCACCTTAGTATGATTCTCATACTATTAAAATTTTGTCACGCTTGCTTTATATAATTTTATTTGGGAGAAGGGGTAAACATCATGACACTTCCCTCTTAAACACGTGAATTTTATATTTTTGCAAAACTAATTTATTTTTATTGGAAAGAAAAAGTTTCCAAGAGAGAAAAGAGACACAAAGATTTCCATCTGCTGATTCATTCCCCAAATGGCTCTGTTAGAATTAGGTTGTCCAAAGCCTTTTTCCAGATCTCCCCCAGGATGCTGGGGCCCAAGGGCTTAGGCCAGCCTCTGCTGCTTTCCCAGGTCATACGTGAGGTGCTGGATGGGAAGTGGAGCAGCCAAGACACAAACCCATTGCCCGTATGGGATGCTGGTGTTTGTAGGTGGAGAATTAGCCAGTTGAACCACTGTGCCAGCCCCAGGACTGCAGTTTCTAAGGGGAGGAAATGTCATGCAGTGATTCTCCTGCACTAATGTCAGAGCTTTGCATTCTCAGTGACTCTTAGACAAACACCTGTTCCTGGATATTTGTCCCTCTTTTCCTTCTGCACAGACATTGAATTGGTGGGATCAGAGGGGACTGGAATCTGTGTGTCCAGTGAGTGTTCCATCTTTAATCTCTACCTTTCACCCACATAACCTTTCTCTAAAAAAGAATTAATGATCATGAAATCCTCTGACCTGACAGTGATCAGACTTAGAGGCTTTCAGTTAACTTGAACATCATGTATTCCTTCATTCAAAAGTTCTAAAAAGTTACATTTCTTTTTTTAAAAAGATTTATCATTTTTATTGGAAAGGCAGTTATACAGAGAGGAGGAGAGACAGAGGAAGCTCTTCCATCCATTAATCTGCTCCGCAGTTGGCCACAATGGCCAGAGCTGCACCAATCCAAAGCCAGGAGCCTGGAGCCTCCTTTGGGTCTCCCACGCGTGTGCAGGGTCCCAAGGCTTTGGGCTGTCCTCACTGCTTTCCCAGGCTACAAGCAGGGAGCTGGAAGGGAAGCGGGGCTGCCGGGATTAGAACCAGCGCCCATATGGGATGGTGGTGAGTGCAAGGCGAGGACTTTTAGCCATTAGGTTACTGCCCCAGGGCCCAAAAGTTAGATTTCTATACGATATATTGACTTTCTATGAAACGTGGGATGATTTTACATATGAATTACTGTGGTTTTCTTTGTCAGGATAATATCCTTTTGTCTGTAGCTTTTTGTATCTCTGCTACATTGACCATGTTTCTCTTATAGTTCTAGTGTTTCAGAAGAATAAATGTTAGAGGAGCCCTTTTTGTGGCATAGTGGGTTAAGCCACCGTGGACACATTAGTGATTGTAGCCCTGCAATGCCAGCATCCCACATGAGCCCTGGCTTGAGTGTTGACTTTTCTGCTTCCAATACAGCTTTCTGCTGATGCCCCTGGCTTTAATCTGGTTCAGGCCTGGCTGTTGGGGGCACTGGGGAGTGAACCAGCATATGGAAAATGTCTCTCTTTGTCTTTCCCTCTCTATACATAACTCTGCCTTTCAAATTAATAGATCTTTAATAAAGAAAAACACATTTTGAGGTATCATTTGGCGTTTGTTGAATTGGCAGTCTTTTTTCCAAAGGTTCCATTTATCTTTCAAGGAATGTTTATTTGCCCCGATAGAGCTAAAATTAGAACCCTTAAAAATTTTTTTCAGTGTCATGTTTAAAACAATTAAATGCCAGTGTATTAAAATATTAACAAGCATGATTGGTTGCACGTAGCATAAACCTTAGGTCTTGATTAAGTAGCAGACCCTGAGTGAGCTGTAACAATGTCCACTTTGCTTTTAAACACTAATGGGAAGCATGTTTTATTTTTTTGTTTTAGCAGCCAGTTATGTTCAGAGTAGAATGGTGTAAGAGCTTCCTCTTTTGGTAAGCATTTCTTACCAAATATAAATTCTTGCTTAATAATCATAGTCATTTGTGGTGCTACTTTTTCTAATTGAGTTATTAATGAATTATGTTAACTTTTTTTAAAAAAAGATTTATTTATTTTTATTGGAAAGGTGGATATACAGAGAGCAGGAGAGACAGAGAGGAAGATCTTCCATCCGATGGTTTATTCCCCAAGTGGCTACAAAGGCTGGAGCTGAGCCATTCCAAAGCCAGGAGCTCTTCTGGGTCTCCCACACAGGTGCTGGGTTGCAAGGCTTGCTTTCCCGGGCCACAGGCAGGGAGCTGGATAGGAAGCAGGGCTGCCGGGATTAGAACCAGCACCCATATGGGATCCCGGCGCGTACAAGGCAAGCACTTTAACCACTACTCTATCATGCTGGGCCCTATGTTAACATTTTTTATTTACATCGGCTTTCTTGTATACCATTTAGAAGAACAAATACAAATTTAGTTTGTACAAGGTCTGAGTATTAGCTGTTCTTTCAGTACTCTTGAGGAGAAATAAAAAACTGATTTTTTTTTTCCATTTCCCCTCTAGGGGAGCATCGTTGGAACTTTTTGGAGACTTTTGTTTCTATAAAGCTTGTTTTGCATGTATATGGTGTGTGGAGTGGGCATAAAAAAAGATTTTGGCTTATTTTCCTGCTTCATGATTAAAATAAAACTAAGGGACCCATGTTGTGGCATAGCAGGCACAGTTGGCTACCTGAGATGCTGGCTTCTCATAAAGGTGCTTTTGAAGTGCCAACTGCTTCATCCATTGCCAGTGTGCCTGGGAAAGTAAAAGAAAATGGCCTTGGACCCCTGCACCCATGTGGAAGATCCAGGAGAGGCTCCTGGTTCCTGGCTTTGCACTGGCCCAGCTCTGACTGATGTGACCATCTGGGGAGTAAACAGCAGATGGAAGATTCTCTCTGTCTCTCCCTCTCTGTAAACTGCCTTTCAAATAAAGATTAGGTCTTTAAAACAAAGCTGGAAGACAGACTATAAGTGAAAATTAATGTGCTCCTAAACCAAGAATATAATATTTGAAATAAACGTTTAAAGAAAGTGGGTGCTGTTGTTTATTTATTCCAGGTAACTTTGAAAAAAAGATTCCTCTGTTATGAAGATAATCTACCATTCAGTGATTTTTGTGGGTAGAATTTAAAGAAATTCTAAGAAATGTATTTGAGAGACAGGAGACAGAGAATTCCCATTCACTAGATCCTGCCCCATACACCCACAGTGTGTTGGGCTGGGCCAGGGTCCACCGGGAGCTGGAAACTCAGTCCCCATCATTCTTGGGTGGGTGACAGTAACCCAGTGGGGGGCATCACTGCCACCTTCCAACTCCTGCAGTAGCAGAGCGTTGGATAGGAGCTAGAGCACTTTGAAGCGAGACATAGGCATTTCAACCAGTATAGCAAACATTACCCTGGTTGGTATTTGAACTGTCCAGCTCCATAGTGTCCAATATTCTTGTGCAATAGAGCTGTGAACTTTTTTCATACTGTAACGCTGAAATCTGAAACCCACTGAGCACCATTCCCTGTCTCCTGGCATCTTGTAAGAACCATTTTGCTTTCCGTTTCTCTGAGTTTGACTGCTTTAGATCCCTCATAGAAGAGTAGTCATGTAGTATTTGTCTTTTTGTATAAGCTTGTTTTACTTACCATGGTGTTCTCAAGGTCTATCTGTGTTGTGGCACATGACAGAATCTCTGTCTTTTGAAGGCTGAATAATATTCCATTGTGTATACCATATTGGTTTATGCCATCATCCATCTTGGAGCTTTTGGGTTGCTCACAGCCAGTGGTGCAAGCATCATGGCCTAAAGGCTCATCTGCTGCTCTTTAAGCATCATGGCCCAACTCAGTTACTCTCTCCTCTCCAGCCCCTGCAATCTTGCATCCAGAAGGAACTGCTCCTTCCTCTGAATTGTTAATTGCATCCTTCACAATTAATATATTGGTCTTAATTTTGTGCTCATTGTAAATAACTCCTTCTACCGTAGAAGGTCCTGTTGGGTAGACCTCTGGCTAACCCTTCTTTTCTTTGTATTCTTCATATATCAGTCTAAGGACCAGAAAATGAGTTATTTTAGGTAAAAAGAAGTTACAGGGTATTTTATCAACTGCCAAATATTCATAGCATCAAACATAGCTATTTTACCCATTTTTAAGAATGCATTTCTGTGGCATTTAGTACATTCACATTGTTGCAGTACAGATTTAGTTTTCATTGGACTTCTTACTTCTCACATACATGAAAACAGCATATGTCTCTCAGAAGGAATTCTCCGTGATATGAATCTGTGAAAGAAAAAAAAAAAGTCTTTCTGAAGGTGTTTGTCTTGTTTTTAAAAAAGTACACAAATCTCTCGGTTGTAGATCCTCCTGTGTTCTGTGGTACATGCCTTCCTTCCTTGGCCCGATCCTCTCCTCAGTGCCTCCCTGCATCCCATCCCATTCCATCCCATTCCATCCCATTCCATCCTATCCCATCCCATCCTATCCTCCCTCCCTCCCTCCCTCCCTCCCTTCCTGTCAGTATTCCCTGCAGTAGTTGTTCACTTCTGCATTCAGTCTTCCATGCTTTCTGTCACGACTTAGGTGTCTGTTTCTGGATTTCAGCCGCTTGGCAGATCTCCTGTACCGTGAGTTGCAAGGCACGCAGGAGAAGGGGGAGAGTGAAGCGCCATTGCTGCTCTTTCTGTCTTGGCAAACTGATGTTAGCCTGCATTTGAGCTCTTCTTGAATACGAAAAATAGCTCTGACACTCACATTTAATAAATGTTGGTCATTTAGATGCTTTTAGTACATGTTATGGTAGAGCTTGTTCAGAATTTTCTCAGAAGGTTTGTCCAGGGAATTCATGGCCTTTTAAGAAGAGCAATGGCTGTCACTGGTGGTTTCTGACTGAAGCAGTAGAAAGACAACAGTCGTGTTATGTGTTCAGATGGCCCCTGACACAGCGTGATGTGACTAGGATTATCTGTTTTTATAAGAATAGGAAGGTACTGTGTATTTAGCAGAGACTGTGCTGTGAGTGTTGAAACTGGATCTGGCCCTGGACCACCGGTATCTGAGCGATGTTGTCTTGTGATCCGGGCCGTGGCAGGGAGTGCAGCTCCCAGTTCGCCTTGCAGCTGTGAAGGGAAACCGCCAATATTCTGCAGTCAGCTGTGTGCCAGACCATGATGTTTGCTGGACTGCAGGTAATTAATATATTTTTAAAATTTTATATTATAAGGAGAACAGATTTCATGCATTTCAAATGTATAATTCTAAGAGAACCATATTTCTCTCCTGCATCTTTTCCCTCAGTCCCCCTCCTTCTGCCTTCTTTTTTGGTTTTACTTTTGCAAAAAATAAGAGGAAGAAAAGTGCAGTTATCTGTAAAATACAGGAAGTTTATTCTCTTTAGATTAATGCAAGTTAAAAATAAATGAAATTATTTCAATCCACGGTATATTCACAGGCTTAATGCAGCACTAACCATAAAATGGAGAAAGACTACAGTTCCACAGGAGTACAAACATGCTAAAAAACCAACATATGAAAGGGTATTTTTAAACTCCATGTTTATAGCAGTTCAGTTCACAATAGCTCAGATATGGAATCAACCCGTATATCCATCAACTGATGACTGGGTATAGAAAATGGGATACATACACACCATGAAATACTAACCAGCCATAAAAAGAATAAAATGGATGCAGTTGGAAACCATTATGCTTAGTGAAGTAAGCAAATAAGCCAGTCCCCGAAAGACAAATATGTATAGCTATGAAATAGACATCTTGATGCATTTTTAATGATATTTTCAACCTAAAGTGAGTTTTTCTGGGCATAAATTATCGTAAGTTGAGGAGCATCTGCAGTAGAATTTTCTTCTATCCCAACCACTTTCCCATGATTAAAAGTCTTGCTGTATTCATAGCTTCTTGGCAAATTTTTATGGGTAGACGTAATTATAGAATATAGGTTGAGTTTCTCTTACCTGAAATGCTTAGAACTGGAAGTATTTCAGTCATATATATTTTTAAAGTTTTGGAGTATTTGCATGTACGCATGCAATATCTTGGCTTTGGAATCAAGGTTTAAACATGAAATTAAAACAGGCAGAGGATGTAAATGGACATTTTTCAAAGGAAGAAGTACAGGTGGCCAGCAGACAACACAGAAAAAAGGTTCAAGGTCACTAACTAGCGGGAGAATGCAAGTCCGAACCGCAGTGAGACATCAGCTGACTCCAGTGAGAATGACTATTATCCAAAAGGAGTTTGAACACTTACTTGAGAAACAGAAAGACAGGGAGCCCCCGTCTGCTGCTTCACTAGCCAGCCCTGGCTGCTGCAGCCTTTGGAGGAATGAGTCAGTGGCTAGAAACTTTCTCTCTTTGTATCTCTGTGTAACTGTTACTTGCAAATAAATAGTCAAATTTCTAAAAAACTGACATGTTTGTGTATATGTGCTTGTTCACAGTCAAAGGTAATATTTCTGACTGTAGATTATGATCAAAAAGTTTTTAAAAAGCATTTTGTCGAGGACAAGTGAAATGAAATCTCCGTGCTATCTTGGTCTTCTCATAATATCAATTGTATTTTTAATTATTTATTCACTGTCTAGAGAAGGGGAAGAGGAAAGATATGTGGCTTATGTGGAGAAAGTCCTTGGTAGTCTTTTATGGATTTGGTAATAAATCCAAAAATAAAAGAAAAGTGGTTAAAGTGTTAGCTATTTCTTAGTTGGCCACCATTTTACTTATAGCACAACAAGATGATTAAATATGAAGGGAATTCGAAAACTAGAATTAAGTTGAGACTGCCTGGTAATGCTGTATTCCTTCAGTAAACATTGATTATGTGCTATACTTCAGATTTGCATGTTTAGTCTGTATTCTTACTTGCAAAATAGGTTTAATAATACCTTGTGGAGTTACTGTGGACGAGAAAGGAGTCGACATGTATAATGCTCATGGTTAACCCATGTCTAAGTGGCTTTTTAACTTCTGCCTCTTTTTTTTTAATTTTTATTTTTGAAATTTATCATAAAATTCTGTATAGTCTGGGATTCCCCTACCCCTAATTTATATCCCCCAATTGACTTTTCCCATAATGTCACAACTCTTCATAAGGAGTTACAATTCCATCAGTCTGTTATTTAAGTGTGCCCCAACATTTCTGGTACAAATAATGTCAGATAGTCCATGTTTCCACTGTCTAGATAAGTCCAACACTTTTATAGGAAGTTCATAGGAAGCAGAGATGCATGTTGCATTGTGTCTTCATATCTGGATATGGTAGTCTCCATTACTCCACCACTACACATTCCAGTTTGCATGATGGATTCCTTATATTAGAACATATGGTATTTCTCTTTTTGTGATTGACTTATTTCACTGAGCATATTGGTCTCTAGTTGGGACCATCTAGCTGAAAATTGTATAATTCCATTCTTTTTTAATGGCTGAATAATATTCCATGGAGTAGATGTGCCACAGTTTCTTTAGCCACTCCTCTTTGGATGGACATCTGAGTTGTTTCCATGCTTTGCTATTGTAGATTGTGCTGTTGTAAATATAAGATTACAGATCCCCTTCTCATATGTAGTTTTGATTTCTTTTGGGTATATTCCTAGGAGTGTGATAGCTGGGTCTAGCTTCTGCCTCTTTAGGAATACGTTCTGAAAAGAGGATACTGTGTTTTCCTGATAGGGTTCCTCCTACAACTTCCAAAATGGTCAATGTTAAACAAGAACTATGATTAATTTAATTTCTGTGTATTTGAAAAGAAGGTAACCACTGCTGTCATCATCTAAAACTAACTGAAAAATAGCAGGCTATTTATATAAGAAAATGCAATGTTGACATAATTCTGAAATTTTACAGCAGAATTTTTGAATACGAATCTCTTCTTCCCCTTCCCAGAAATCTTTGTTTTCTTGGGGATGCAGTCATGTCCACGGGAAAGCCATGCCTCCTGATTTCCACCAGTTTCCCTTCCCTCTTCAGGTTTCACCACCCGATCCTCAGCCCCTTGGAAAGCAGCTTCCAGCTGGAGGTGGACGCGCTGAGCCATCTGCTCAAGGCCCAGGCCCAGGTCTCGGAGTGGAAGTTCCTGCCGTCGCTGGTCAGCCTGCACAGTGCTCACACCAAGCTGCAGACCTGGGGCCAGATCTTCGAGAAGCAGCGTGAGACCAAGAAGCACCTGTTTGGAGGGCAGTCCCAGAAGGCAGTTCAGCCCCCACACCTCTTCCTCTGGCTAATGAAACTCAAAAACATGCTCCTGGCCAAGTTTAGCTTTTACTTTCACGAGGCGTTGAGCCGACAAACAACTGCTTCTGAAATGAAAACGTTGACTGCAAAAGCTAACCCTGACCTTTTCGGAAAGATTTCCAGCTTCATCAGGAAATACGACGCTGCCAACGTGTCCTTAATTTTTGACAACCGAGGTTCCGAGAGCTTTCAGGGTCATGGCTATCACCACCCCCACTCGTACCGAGAAGCCCCGAAGGGTGTGGACCAGTATCCTGCCGTGGTGTCCCTCCCCAGCGACAGGCCGGTCATGCACTGGCCCAATGTCATCATGATCATGACAGACCGCACCTCCGACCTGAACAGCTTGGAGAAAGTGGTCCACTTCTATGATGACAAGGTACAGAGCACCTACTTCCTCACCCGCCCAGAGCCTCACTTCACCATTGTCGTCATCTTTGAATCAAAGAAATCGGAGAGAGACTCCCACTTCATTTCTTTCCTCAATGAGCTCTCCCTTGCCCTTAAGAACCCCAAAGTGTTTGCCAGTTTGAAGCCTGGATCCAAAGGATAACAGTTGTGTTGTGTTCGAAAGGTTTTTCAAGACTGGAATTTTGCTAATTGTTCTAATGGCCTACAGCAGCCGGAGATTAGCGTTCATGTCCATTCGTGCGTCTCTCAGCTAAATCAGACAACTCCTCCCTAATTGTGATGCACACTCTATCAGCAACCAAGAGCAATTGAATTAAAACCCAAAGAGCACTGTAGGAAGTGGCCACGGGCCACTGGGAGCCTCCGTGCTACCACAGCACGGCTTCAGTGTTCTCCCCTTTTCCTGTGTCTTATGTCTGTATTTATGGACCGTTGCTTTTTCCTTCCACATGTTTTTAATTATCCTAATCATTGCATTTTAGTGGCAATTTGAAGCACCGTCTCTCCCTCCTTTCTGAAAGAACAATTGGGATTGGATATTAAATGACCTTTTTAGAATGAAAGATAACATGCTTTCTGTCTCAGATTATTATATCACCATGGAGTTACTTAGTCTTATGACAGAGCAACCCATTAGTATTTTGATATTTAAACAATTGTCTTGGTAAGAAAATCATGTGAGTTATTCAAATTGAAGGTGAATCCAGTTGGTATCATAAGCCCCCCAGGGGCTGCACACTTGACTGTGTTATGAAGTTTGGGTTTCTTCATTGTTTTGCAGTCAGCATAGCCATCACGTGCGCTTTCCTCGTTCCTCAGCATGCTGTCTGTGCTGCTCTGTCTGATCACTTTTCTGCTGGAATGTACGTTTGTGTTCATCTGCTCTCACTTCCTGGTTATTTTTAGGTTTGGAAAATGCGCAGTATTAGTTTTTCAGCCACTTTTAGATGCTCATGCAATATAACCTACTTTTATAAAATTTTTTTAGCTTATTTTTTTTAAAAGATTTATTTTATTTTTATTGGAAAGGCAGATATACAGAGAGGAGAGACAGAGAGGAAGATCTTGCATTCGATTCACTCCCCAAGCGGCCACAACAGCCGGAGCTGAGCCATTCAGAGCCAGGAGCTTCTTCTGGGTCTCCCACACAGTTGCAGGGTCCCAAGGCTTTGGGCCGTCCTCAACTACTTTCCCAGGCCACAAACCGGAAGCTGGATGGGAAGCAGAGCTGCTGGGATTAGAACTGGTGCCCATATGGGATTCCAATGCATGCAAAATAAGAACTTTAGCCACTAGACTCCCACGCTGGGCCCATAAAATTTAAATGAAGGTCTTGACACCTTGTTTTTGCTAAAAATCAGTGTGTACATCTAAAAGACCTCTTCATAATTGAGCAGTGGAAGCAGTGCTACGCCTAGTAATGCTGCCTCACCACCTGCCTTCAGCAGAGGTTGATGGTGACATGGATGATCAATGAAGGCTTAATGGGCTGTGGAGATGTTCACTTCCAGGTTATTGGTTCAGAATAAAAAGAAGCCACAAAGAGTCATTGGGTTGCTTCTCTTTGCTAGTCCTTCTAAGCATGCTTGCAGTGCAGTGGTAAGCATTGTTGGGGCTCAGGATTACACAGAGCCGTTGTTTTCCTGGGCATCCACGGTAGGCATGCCAGTGATGGCGGGAGAGCAGAGAACCCCTCCAAGCCTGCCCGCCCTAGTCTGGACTACCGATACAAGAGCTTACTGATCTCATTTTTGGGGTGATGTCATTCTCTGTCCATCTGTCCCTGCCTTCTTCCAACCTTCCTTCCTGCTCTCTCACTAAAGGTCATATGGTTTATAAAGAGCTCACTTTTTTCAAGAGTTTATTTTTATTTTGTATTGGAAAAGACAGAGTCATAGAGAGAAGGAGAGACAGAGAGGATTTTCCATCTGTTGGTTCATTCCCCAAATGGCTGCAGTGGCCAGAGGTGAGCTCATCCTAAGTCGGAAACCTCTTCTTGATCTCCTATGTGGGTGCAGGGTTCCAAAGCTTTGAGCCTTCCCCCGCTGCTTTCTCAGGTTATAAGCAGGAAGCTGGATGGGAACAGAGGAGCAGGGATATGAACCTGTGCTCATTTGGGATGCTGGTGCTTGCAGGTGAATGATTAGCCAGTTGAGCTGTCGTGCCAGCCCCCGAGCCCATTTTCTTTAAACTGAAAGTAGTGACTTACCTCTGCATGTTATTCTTGCCAGTCCCTGTAAAAATCTGAAGAGATTTTACAGCATTGACTTCACATAAACTAACTGAACATAGTTGAAAGTTTAAGAAAGTCAAATCATTTTTTCCTCCCTTATGTGTTCTGCCAAAAAAAAAAAAAAAGCAAACGATATACCTTTGTTTGCGTGTGTGTTCTTCTTTCTAGGTAAAACCAGCAGTAGTGTTAATGATGAAGGTCCCCTGTGGACCTACACTATGCTTCAGTGCAAAACAGTGAGGGGTATGAATTAAAGAAAGCTGTAGTGTCTAAGTAAGCAAATATGCACATGTTTGAATTGAGTATTTATCTGAAGCATTTTGATCATAAAGGAAATTTATAAAGGCTAGCAGATGCGAATACCAAATCTAAACACATCCATACTTACTTACATAGTTGTCATAGAATACTGAAGTTCTTTAACATCCCATATTGATACTTTAATCATTTCTTAAGCTCTTCAATGAAGTTTTCTAGTTATCAAAAAACCCTCCATATTTTGTTCAAATCAAGTTATTTTCCTGTTAAGATGTGTCTTCTAAGAATGATATGATCTGTACTTCTGTGGTTTCGCTCATTGGAAGACCAGATCTACATATTTTCTGCAGAATGCTTGCTTTGAAATTTATTTCTAAACCACAAGTTGATAAATTTGTACGGGTAACTGGAAATCTGGTCCATCCAGCCTGCCAGGGAGGATGGGAAGAGTATTCCATGTGGGAAATGCTGATGGGACTCTGGATGAGCTCTTTCAGCTTTGTCCTCTTGGGTCCACCTGAGAGCTGACTGTGTCATTTTGGGGAGTGTGTAAAAATAAAACCTGATTCCTAATCAAGGAGCTAATAAATTCTCTTTATAGGATTCCTTTGTGCCTTTGGACAGGCTAGGGGAGGATTGTTGGCGCTGTGTTTGAGTGATCTGTAACGCACATCCACCCTTGGATCAGGCAGCAGACCTGCAGTGTTGTCTTTCTGGCAAATCAGCCCCTGAGCTCAGCCTCACTGTGTGTGAAATGGAGATAGCCAGAAAACGCGGGCTGCCTTTTAAAAAGACAACACAAGACTGAGCTAAGACCATGCACTTAAAAAGGGCTTTGAAGACATGCTGAGTTTTTTTTTTTTTTGTTAACATTTATTTTATTTTTATTGGTAAGGCAGATATACAGAGAGGAGAGACAAGAAGATCTTCCGTTCCAATGATTCACTTCCCAGTTGGCTGCAATGGCCAAAGCTGCACCAATCCGATGCCAGGAGCCAGGTCTCCCTCATGTGTGCAGGATCTCAAGGCTTTGGGCCATCCTCAACTGCTTTCCAAGGCCACAAGCAGGGAGCTGGATGGGAAGCAGAGCCACCAGGATTAGAACCAGCGCCCATATGGGATCCTGGCGCGTTCAAGACAAGAACTTTAGCCACTGGCTACCACACTGGGCCCAGCACACTGAGGTTTTAAAGGTGTGTGAATCAAAGATGAGCCAGTCTTTCCTTAAGCTGGAACACCTGTTCTCTGCAGCAAACCTGTGCTTAAACATTAAGCCTGAACCCTGCTTAACCAACTGGCATAGAAGAGGCAAACAAATGCCTACCCAACACAGCACCCACTCTTCCTGTTAAAACAGGAATCTTTGTATGTGGTTCTTTGTTCTGAATTTTTGTGGTTGGTTGGTAGTGTCATTTCAGTCCTATTTTACTGATTTTGGGGTCTGATTGCTCCATCAGTTACAAAGAGAAGAACATCAGCATCTCCCACTCCGGGTGTGTGTCTGTTTCTTGTCAGTTTTTCCATGCTGTATGCATTTGGGAGCCCTTTCATGACGCCTAAGTACATGTAATTTTTTTTTTCTGTCTTTCCATGTATTCGCTCTTATCACAATAAAGTTTCCTGCTTTGTCTCTAATAGTCTTAGAAGATGTTTTGTTTTTGTTTTTGTTTTTTGCCTCATGTCTGCATGAGTTGCTTAGTGCACTGTTTTCTTGGAATGTGTTTCTTTATGCTCGCACTTTGCTCCTCACATCTTTTTACTTGAAGTGTCTACAGTAAGAACTAAAAAGACTGATTGAAGGAGCAACAATCTGCCTTTGGATTGGAGTGTTCAGTTCATGTCTCCTTAAGGTTTTACAGCAGGATATTGTTTGGCAAGTGTGTTTTTCAACTTGCACTTAACACGCTTTTCACTTTGGTTTTCTCCCTTTCTAAGGGGAGTTTGAGCGAGAAGCTCATCAGAGTATTCCTTTTTGTATTGTAGTATTGTATGTGTTATTGGAAGGCAGCTAATATCTAGCATTGTCTACATGGGTCGTATCATTAGAGGCTACAAACGGTAATATTCTAACTATTTTCCATGTGTGAACCCAGATTACTATGGTGATTTATGACACCTGCCACTACTTGGTTCCTACAGGGATGGCTGAATCAATCCTTGATGCTTCTTTTGCCTCTTTAAGTTTGTAAACACATCATGCTTAGTTTCTCCCTTAATCATAATCCCTTCTCCCTCTACCCCTTCCACCTCCACACCTTTCTTCCCCGCCTGGCATCTTTAGTTTATGGTGTCTTTCTCACCAATTGTGCTTGAGTCATTCCTGATGCCCCGGGATCCAGGAGACCCCAGTGAGTCCTGACCTGGTTTTGAGAACAGTATCTGCAAGTATTCATTGTGGTTGCTTTTACAACCAGGTGGGTAGTTTTTTGGTTTTTATTATTATTTTTTGCATGGAGTAAGGGAGGAGGAATACTTTCAGGGGAATAATTTAATGTTACACTAGTGGGCTGACCATGGTGGAACGTGGCTGCTTCCTGAACATACAAAACTGTCGTGATTAAGCTCCCAAAACTCAACATTTGGATTCCAAAGGCTAAGCAGTTGGTGGATTAATGGTTGCTGGATTAGGTTGTAGGCCTCATCCACTCATGTCAAGTGCAGGTGGAGCCTCTAGAAAGTGATTGGATTGGATTAGGTTGCTAGGTGAAACCCGTGACCAGCTCATGCTGGCTTCATAAGGCGAGCTGCAGGGCAGGCAGAGCAGTTTGCTCCCTGGTTTGTTACGGGATGGCCCCTCTCTACCCACTCCATCCCTGTCAGGGGTCCCCAGGAAACAGATTGGAGAGGCTGTCCCACCTTGAACTGTGAGCCTACAAACCGTAAGTCCAAACTTACTTTTTCTGAAAAGCTCCTGTCTGGTATTTCAGTGGAAGTTACAAAAAGCTGACTTTAGCCGGGCAGTACTTCTAACATTATCTGACTGAAAAACCTGCTTTATACTAATATTTTTCTAAGTATATTTTCACTATGTACCTTTTTGTTGAGTAGAAGCGTAAGGAAGTAGAGCCCCCCTCCCCAGGCCCACCCACCCGCCAGTGTTAATTCCTTCAAGAACGCCCTGTAGATGGACTCTAATTTAGCAGTCCTCACTCTGCTTTTCTCCCAGGGTCCCATTACTAATGCAGTTATTTCCTGGCGCTTTGTAGAGGACGCAAGTCAGAAGCAATGGGCTTGGTGAGCACATCTGTCTTTGGAAATGGCTCAGGATCATGCAAAGCTATAGGCATCCTTAACTCAGGGGCTTGGACTTGCCTGCAATTTTTTCAATCTGCTTTTGATGACAAGGTCTGTTTCCAGGGTGCTTTCAAAACACGTGGTGCGAGTAAACCATCAGTACTTGGAATGGAGCAAGGTGGATGGGGTTTCTTTCTGGGGCCTCCTCCTAATGTTGGAGTGAGGGGGTAAGTTTCTGAAGGCTGGTTCTGTTCAGGGAGGGCCCCGAGAGGAAGCTGCACTGGGGTGCTTTGCTTATGTGTGCAGCAGCAAAAACACGGAATTGTAGGATGGCACTTCACACAGATCTAGGAGAGGAAGGCGGGCATTGGGACTTGGGCAGACGTTAGCCCTAGCTGGTGAATTCTCCATGTGTTGGTCTTGAACATTTTAGTGTAATCATAGAATCTAGCTAAATCTGAAAATCTGGTGCCTGGTTGGTCTGAGATTTATAATGACTCTTAAACGCCCACCTGAGTAGGTTAGATGTATTTCACTTGAGCCCTACCATAGGGCAGTGCAGGAGACTCCTTACCCTGCCGGTGAGGGCTGAGTCATTCGGCTGGGCCAGTGTTACGGCAGAAATGGAGGACACCCGTGCCTTCCCCGTGTTAACAGTTGTCCACTTAGCAGCTGTTAAACATCATCTATACTAAGGGGGTGAGAGTCAGCCAAGACCAAGCTGGCGCCTCCTGGCTGCTGCTCCTGGTGGGGCGAGCTAACCAGGACAGCAGGCGCTGAGGGCTCTAACTGGGCGGCAGTGACCAGCTTTCAGACTGGTTTGTCACATGCCTCATTTCAGTTTCAGAAAATCCTTTACTTTGTGAACTCCGTTTTATTGACTTCAGTTTTTTAAAGATTTGTTTTTATTGGGAAGGCAGATTTACAGAGAGTAGGGGAGACGGAATGATCTTGCATCCACTGATTCACTCCCCAAGTGGCTGCAATGACTGGAGCTCAGCCCATCAGGCCAGGAGTCAGGAGCCTCTTCGTCAGTCTCCCACGCAGGTGCACGATCCGAAGGCTCCGCCATCCTATACTGCTTTCCCAGGCCACAAGCAGAGAGCTGAATGGAAGTGGAGCAGCTGGGACACAAACCAATGCCCATATGGAATCCCTGCATATGTACAGAGGATTTAGCCACTAGGCTATTGCACTGGGCCCTACTTATTTCAATTTTATTCTAAAATGAATTTGTTGCCTGAAAATCTTACAACGCCGCTAAACACTTCTCAACATACTATACGCTAAGATGCTTCAAAAAATCATGGAAAATGGAACTCAAAGATGTTTACTTTGTTGTAAGGAAATTGAAATCCATGTATATGAAGGGGTCTCCAAAACTTGGTGAAAGGTGCATACTATGAAAAAATATGCATAATTTCAAAATCTTTTGTACCAAAGGAAATGTACCTTTTAATTTCATTTTCCATAAACTTTTTGAAGTACTATTTTTATGTGTATGTATATAAATGTTATTTGTTTTACTGTGGAATAAGAGCTTAATGCAAAAGGCCTATATAAGAAGCAGCAAGCAAAAAGTTACATTTAATTTGAAAAGCATCTGTTAAATGAATACATGTATTGTCTGTGCTGATTTGGTCAAAAAATCGTCTAAATGTCTCTTATACCCTATATAGCCTGTATTGAGAATAATGAAGGGTTCGTATTTTTTTAACCCTTACTTGGTGGCTAACAAGTCAACCTGCCAGTTTCATGGATGCTGGCAGAAGACATAAGACCATTAGAACAGCAGTTGCAGTAACTGGAATATTGCCATATTCCCACTGGCTTTCCAAGTTTCAGTTCTCACTGGGCCTGTGTAGATGGGCTCAGACGGATGCCTGCTCGCACAGTGAGATACATTCTGATCTTAGGAATCCAGGAGACACATCAGGAGATGCCTGCTCGCATCAGGAGACACATTCTGATCTTAGGAATCCACATTTTAATAGTGATCAGTAAACATACCTTTCTAGGCTGGGAGAGTCCTTGCATTCAACAGGAAGTGCATCAGTTTCCTAGAGCTGTTCTCTGCATGCCTCCTCTTGGCTCCTGGCAGCCTTCGACCTTACTTGTCTAACAGTTGTAAAATTCCAGTCTGTCTGCTCTGTCACACTGCATTCTCTCTAGGTGCTTCTCTCTAGCAGGACACAGTCATACTGGACAAAGGGCCCACTCCACTCCTATGTAATACTATGTAATACTAAGGTGAGGTCACATAAAAGTCATAGTCTGAGGTCCCAGACTTTAGAACTTGAGCATGTCTTTGTAGGGGTGGAAGAGGCAGGTCAGTGTGTGACCGTGAACTTGTGTGCTCTTTGCTGTGGAGGAACACACATCCATCAAGGGGGACATCACCGTCTTTCCCTGGATGCTCTCTAAACATACCTCATTAAAAGATTGTCTGGAACTGAGGGTGTCATCAACTTTCTCCAAACCTGCAGAAACATAGAAAACTGGCATCTAATGCACCATGGTAACCATCAGTAAAAGGTGAGTTTTTAACTTGAAGGACAGTTATTTGAAGGTACAGGGGTGAGGCAGCAGGTCAAACTGTCCCTAGGGATGCCAGCATCTCAGAGTGCTGGTTTGAATTGTAGCATCTTTTCCCAATCTAGCTTCCTACATTGTATCCTGGGAGGCAACCAATGATGGCTGAAGTACATAGGTTCCTGGAGCGATGGGGGAGACCTGGATGGAGTTTTGGCTTCTGGTTTCAGCCTGGCTCAGCCCCAGCTGTGGGCAATTTGGTAAATGAACCAACAGATGAAAGATCTTACCACCCAATCCTCTTAGCTGTCTCTCCACTGCTGTCACTCTGCTTTTTCAAATAAACAAATCTTATAAAAGTAATAATAAAGTACAAAGAAAAAGCTCTGGATTCTCAAAGTACCTTTATAGATTCATGTTAGGAAGAGTTAATAAGGAAGTTGAGAATTAGAAACGGTCTTCCTAAGATTATCCTAGTCTCAATCTCTTAAAGAATATTCTGCTCCAAGTAGCAGTGCAGCTCACGCGGGGGACCTGCAGAGGCCTCGAGGAGTCCGGGCTGCTGGTTTCGGGAACTGCCACATCCAGTTCAGCCTTGAGCTGTTTTTGGTGTGTGTATGCCCTCTTCCGTGTTTTTTGAACTTTCCAATAAGCTTCTCACTACAAGTTGCAGCTGAGGAGAGCAGTGTCATCAGAAATCGAAGTGCCTCTCTCTGCTGGGGCAGAAGCGGGAGAGGAAGGGCAGCAGAAGCAAGTCAGAAAGGAAGGGCAGGAGGGGGTGCTTTGAAGAACAGCTGGCAACCTAGCACACAGCAGCGGTTGGTCAGGGGACAGGTGCAGGCTGAGGCAACAGGTAACTCGGGGGGAGCCCAATTTCCAAAAATAGAGGAATTTGCCAGGAGCCTGGAATTTGTGCACATAGGCAGGCAGGGAGTTGAAGTTTTCTTAGCGTCCTCATCTTGCACTCCCACTGGCAAGGTCTGCATGTGCCGATTAAACCCTTGACCAGAGTGTACATGGCTAGATTCATGTGGATTCACAGTTCCACTCCGAGTCTTTAATACAGACATTACGACTTGCTGGCACTTTCTTCAACTCTCCCCTGCCCCAGATAACAAGGCCAGTTTCTGTGACATGTGTCTGACCATCTGGTCCAGTAAGCACAGTTGTCCTTGGAGAGTTTCAGAAAGCTAAAAGTGTTTGTTTTTTTTTAGGGTTATTTTTAGTTTGGAAACCAGCATAAATTTTCAGGAGTCAGATAGTTGCATGTTATCAGGCCTGAGGCTGAGCAGCCTTGTTAGCTTTTTTTGAGGGATACACGGTATTGAAGAAAGGAAGAAAAGGCTTTTTGTCTATGTCCTGAGGAAGTTAACTCCCAAGAAACTGAGAGACCTGATAACAGTTGAAGATACTTGGCTTAAAAACAGGTGTAGGCTTGCCAAAACCTAACAGTATTGAAAAAATATCCCCCACTTAACAGCTGGAAAGCAAAATTCTTCCTAAGGAAAGATTTACGTGCTTGGAAGAAATACTTAGACACTCAGTGGAGTTGCTCCGGTTACCTCCAAGGCCTCCTGGAAGGAGAATGGGGTGGGAGGCACAGGTGTCTTGGATTTGATGGAGAGGCCCCAAGAAGATGAGCTTTGCATGGTGAGATTAACCCCCTCCCTATTTCACCACCACAGCAGGACAGTATGGTTTCAGGGAGAGCCTTCAGGTGTTGGTTTCTTCTCTCCCCTAGGAAATTTTTATTCACTGCTTGGATAATTGTTTCTAGAAGGGGCAGGAAGGGCAAAGATCTCAGAGGGAAAGAGGACAGTTGATGTTGAAGTTGTTTGCCTCCTGTGTGGGCTCTGGAAGCGGGTCAGGCACGGTGCAGTGGCTAAACTACCAATTCAGGTGCCCACATCCCACTGCAGTGTCTGGATTTGACACCCTGCTTCAGTTCCTGACTTAGCTTCCTGCTAGTGCAGGCCCCAGGAGGCAGCCGTGATAGTCCAAATAGATGGGGGAGACCTGGATCAAATCCCTGTTATTGGCATTTGGGGAGTGACACTCCCCCTACACAGACACCCCCACCCCCGCCTTGGGAGTGTGTTCTGTCGCTGCCTTTTAAGAACTAGGAAAACAGGGAGGTATCATGCCTCTCATTAATCAACAAAGCCTTTAACTGTATCAGCTGCTCGGGACTTGCTGTTCCAACAGATGGTGACTTGCAGTCAGCAGCCATCTGCATTGATTACTGAACCAGAGGCACCAACTGGCATTGTGTTTAGTCGGCAGCCACCCACGACACTGCCCTTCCACATGGGCACCAGTTCAGGTGCCACTGATGCACTTCCGAGCCTGCTCTGTGCTAATGCTCCTGGGAAAGCAGTGAAGGATAGCCCACGTCTTTCTAAGTTTCTGCCAAGCACATGAAAGAACTGGATGAAGCTCCTGGTGTCAGCCTGGTGCAGCCCACCTGCTGAGGCCATTTGCAGAATGAGGCAGTGCACGGAAAGCTCTTTCTTAGTCTGTAACTGACTTTCATATAAATATGTATATATATAAAGTGCTATTGGAAAGAAAGTCCAGGCATAATCTATCTTTAAAGGTTTAATGTGAAGGTGACTGAAGGGATGGTGCCTTGTTGGAAATTTTTTAAAGATTTATTTTTATTGGAAAGACAGAATTACAGAGAGAAAGACTCACAGCGAGATCTCCCATCCGCTAGTTCACTCCCCAAATGGCTGCCATGACCAGAGCTGAGCCAGTCCAAAGCCAGGAGCCTGGAGCTTCCTTGAGACTCCCATGTGGGTGCAGGGGTCCAAAGACCTGGGCCATCCTTCACTGCTTTCTCAGGCCCCAAGCAGGGAGCTCCATTGGAAGTGGAGCAGCCAAGAGCTTCAGCCGCCACCCACATGGACAGAAGTTTAGCGTGCCACACCAATGTGCCAGCTACAGAATTTTTTAAGGGCAAAGGGCATACCAGGGGAGGGTAGCGTATGCCTGTTTCCTTCCTGTAGGCCTTCTTTTGAGCCAGTATGAGATGTAAACTGGATGCAAAGACTACCTATGTCTCAGGCAAGGAAGCAGAGGTAGGCCTTGTGGCATAGCCTATTGAGCCACCACCTGCAATGCTATTGGTCCCTGCACCCATGTAGGACACACAGAGGAAGCTTGAGGCTCCTGGCTTCAGCTTGGTTATTGCAGCAATTTGAGGAATAAGTCAGCACATGGAAGAGTCTCTATCTTCTCCTTGCCTCTCTGTGATTCTGCCTTTCTAAAAAAATTTTTTTTAATAAAAGGAAAAATGAGGGAAAGGAAACATGGCAGTGGGGCAAGGAGCACCTGGAGAAAGGCCGCTAGCCTAGGGGACAAGGAGCACCCTCCCACCCTGGTCAGGGCTGTGAACCTGGATATCGGGAGACGAGGCTCTTTTATCGCAGGGCTTGCCTGTGAGGAACAAGGAACTTGGGGAACCTGCTCTCTCCTGCCGCCTCGCTGTGCTCGGTGTGATCTGGACCCTATCTGAATCCAGCTCGAGCTGAGTTCACTGTAGTCGCTGGCACCAGGCTGACCAAGCTTCTCTGAACAGCACCCCCACACACATCCTGACCAAGGTAGTTGCTTCTCATGAAAGCAGCAACCTTCAAGGCTATTCCTTCTCTCACTGGTATTGTACACAGTGTTTGTCTTTGCTGCCAGCTGAGAGCTTGGTTGGAAGTGGGGCAGCCAGGACTTGAACAAGTGCCCAGTTGGGCTGCCGGTGCTGCAGTGGCAGATTAGCATGCTACATCACTGCATCAGCCACAATTTATTTTTGACTAGTAGAATTTTTTTTAAAGATATTTTTCTACTGGAAAGGCAGATATGCAGAAAGAAGGAACAACAAAGAAAAAGATCTTGTGTCCATTAGTTCACTCCCCAAATGGCTGCAAAAGCCAGAGCTGAGCTTATCTGAAGCCAGGAGTCTCTTCTGGGTCTCCCATGTGGGTGCAGGGTCTCAAGGCTTTGGGCCGTCCTTGACTGCTTTCCCAAGCAGGGAACTGGACGGGAAACAGGGCACAAGCACGGAACTGGATGGGAAGTAGGGCATCTGGAAGACGAATCAGCACCCATATGGGACCCTGGTGGATGCAAGTTGAGGATTTAGCCATTTGGCTACCATGCCGGGCCTAATAGATATTTTTCAAGAACCTTTTTTGAAGACCTCGTATGATACACATGGATTTCCTATCATACCTTAACGTTTTGGTATTGTTTGAGTGCTGGTAGGTTTCTGCTTAATTTTAAGACCCTTTGGAGTGTGAATCTAGCAACCTGAATCAAGAGGCCTGGGTGTGATCTAGAAAGATCTTAATGGAAAAAGTGGGAGGATGGGAACATCTTGACTTAGGCTGCGCTAGGGAGGAGAGTGCCTTGGCACGACCAGCAGAGGGCGAGCTTGAAACTAAAGCAGCTCGTCGGCTGTGGCTTCCTTGCCGCCTGGAGCACGTGGCGCTGGTTGGTCTCTTCCGGCAGAAGAAAGATGAGTGGTGCAGAAGTGATGATAAAAATGCCCGTCTTTAGTGTTTAAAGTTTGGGTTTTGATGACTATCCTGCAGCGGCAGGCATTCCAGCAAGAGTTGGTCAAGAGATGAGTCAGAAACTCCACTTCCTTGGCTGGGAATGCTCATTCAGACATTCCAAACCGCATCCTCACTCGGTGACTGAGCGCTGCAGATCGGGCTGGTCCCCGAGGCGGCTGTCTGCTCCTGCCCCCTTCCTCACCACCTTCTGACCCCGAGTTCCTGTTTGCTGCCTCACCTGGCCTGCAGGGTTTAGAATGAATCGACAGTACTTGCCGACATACCCCTTGAGGATATACCTCTTCCTAACCACCCATGTAAACAAAATTTACTCCCCTGATTTTAGGGGTTCACAGAAGCCTCTATGAATCCAGTAATTGCCCATGCCCCCCCCCCGGGGGGGCGTAAAAAAACCCAGATGAGAATTTTTGCTGAAAGAAAACTTTTGCTGTAATCAGAAGAGGAGGTAAGAGATTCATGAAATACGGATTGTTTCCATTCATTATCTAGTAAGGTTTTGGATGAGCACGGAGTACCTATGCGTTTCCATGGGGTACAGGGCCATGTCCCAACACACGTGCATAAACCAATCAGATCAGGTAACAGGCCGTCTTCTCTGTGTTGGGAGCCCAGCTGTGCTCTTCTCCGGCTCCTCCTGTAGGAGGTGATGTTACTGTGAACCGTAGTCCCACAATCATCCCACTGTGCAGTGAAACATTCGGACCTGTTACTTCTCTGAATTTGGGTGCCTGTTAACCTGCCTCTCTCCCTACCTCCAGGAACCACTAAGTCCAGATGGGCTAGAAATATGTTTTTAAAATCTTTTAAAAATTTATTTGAAAGGTAGACAGATCTGCTGGTACACGTTCCCAAATGCCCATGACAACCAGAGCTGGACCAGGCTGAGGCCGGTACTTACTCCTGGTCTCCTGTCTGGGTGGCAGGAACCCAGCCGCTTGAGCCATGATCTGATGTTTCCCGGGCTCTGCCTTAGTTGAGGGCTGGAACAGTGAGTGACAAAACTTGCCCCAGACACCCTGAGCTGGAACATGGCTATTCCAAGCCATATCATCACTGCTGTGCAAATGCCTCGTCCATACAGAAGTCTTAAAAGTTAGTACCAGCTTGCCCTGCTTGGCAGTCTTAAAATGTTCTTGGTATAATGTTTGTTCCAGGGACCCTCACTTCAAACTAGGCAGTCATGTTTAGTTCCTATCTGTTGTCCTGCGAAGCCTTGGGAATCCGCTCCTAGTCACACCTTTTCCCTTTCCTCCTCGTCTTGTCTAACTTTAGGTTTTTTCTCTGTGTGTGTGTGTGTGTGTGTGTGTGTGTGTGTGTGTGTGTGTGTGTGTGTATGTGTATGTGTGTTTAAAGTCTTATTTATTTTTATTGAGAAGTCAGATATATTCAGAGGAGGAGAGACAGAGAGGAAGATCTTCTGTCCAAAGAGTCACACCCCAATTGGCTGCAATGGCCAGAACTGAACCAGTCCAAAGCCAGGAGCCCAGAGCCTCCTCCAGGTCCCCCACATGGGTGCAAGGTCCCAAAGCTTTGGGCTGTCCTCGACTGCTTTCCCAGGCCACAAGCAAGGAGCTGGATGGGAAGTGGGGCTGCTGGGATTAGAACTGGCACCCATATGGGATCTTGGCACATGCAAGGCAAGGACTTAGGCTACCATGCCACGCCCTCAAAATCTTTAGCTGGGTCTCTGTCTCCTGTTTCTTTGTATTCAAAGTCATCCTTCCTACTTTCACCAGGTAATTCTTTAAATAGCCTGATTTGATTGTATCTTTTCTACCCTAGTTCTTGTCCTTAAAGTCTTGATTAACTAGCTCCCCAGAGGCTGGCAAAAACTGTTCAATACTGATGGTTAGGTTTTACCCTTTTTTTCTCTATCGTTTCCTTGCTCAACCTCACATTTCAGGCAAGGTTGGAACACTTGCCCAGCCCTGGATTTTCTCACTACCAAATTATTGCTCGGTGTTCTTGTCTTCATAATATTTTTGTACAATAGAATCTCTTTGGCAATCTGTGAGGTCTGTGTATTTTCTCAGATTTTTAAATGTATGATAATATCACACAGTTACAAAGAAAACCAGTTACCCTGAACTCCAGTTACAAAACTATTTTAAAATCTAAGATCCTGTTTGTTTTTATTATATTAAATAATATGATCTAGCACTTGGTTGTAATAATTCTAGTTTATTGCCCTCAATAATAGAATAGTAAATCTCAGAGATTAGGGAAAATAAAGACATTTCCCCCCACCCCCCGCCCCATCCAACCTCAGAACCCAGTTTGAAAAGTACAACTTTAGACAACCGTGCTGTGTGTTTGGAATAGTGTTGAAGATACAGCTTGTGATACCCACGGCCCGTGTATGGGTTCAAGTCCCAGCTCCGCTTCAGCTTCAGCTTCCTGCCAATGTATGCCTCAGGAGACAGCAGATAATGGTCCAAGTATGTGGTTCTTTGCCACCCATGTGGGAGACCAGTTGCAGTTCCCAGTTACTGGCTTCAGCATGGTCCAGCCCTGACCATTGTGGGCAATTAGGGAGTGAAACAGTGGATGGGAAATATGCTTATCCCCTTTTCAAATTTGAAAAGTGTCAAAAACAAATCAAATATAGACAGTTGATGCTCCGGATCTATGAGCAGCACATGGGTTGCCACACAGACGACTAAGGCTCACTTTGGGTTTCATAGGTCTGGGGTCCACCCTGGAGTTTATATTGCTTTTGAGTCTTGAGATGGTGCTAGTTGAGAACAGATCTACAACAGATCCTCAGCTCAAGTCTTCTTGAGCTACCAGAATTCTCTGCCTCCCTGAAGACCCGGGGCAAGGACACCTTCAGTGACTCCTGTCCCAGTTTGTTCATCCTACACGTGTGACATTTTTAACTTTCCGCTTGGACTATGATCCCTGCAGGGCAGTGTGGTTGGTCCTTACCTTGGACTCCAGTCTTTGACACTGGAAATACTGGCAATGATACTGGCAATGCTGTATCTGAATAACTGCCATGAAGGAACAAACATCTTGTCTCCCTCATTAGATGATAAGCTTGTCTAGGATGTGACATATGCCTTAGAATTTGCTGGAGAGAAGGAGGGACACTCCAAAAGGACACATCCTCATTAGGTAATTTATTGTCACAGAAATTAGGTCTTCTGGGCTTATGTGCCAAGTAGTTGCACCATAGCCCTACGTGTAGGAGACCCTGGTTTTTGTTCATTAACTATGCTTGTGTGTTACACATCGTGAAAGTCTTTATTCCAATGTAAAAATGTATTTAGCAAGTAGTTTCCTTGTTTTTGGCCCTCCAGCAGAATATCGGGAAGATCTCCATTGGCCCATAATAATTACAGTGTGTGGTCTCATCCAGGCCCCTCGTAAGGATGTGCTGTAGGTGGGAGCCCTGCGGATGTCTGGGTTTTGTACAGAGGCTTTGATGTTGTAGCCTGGAGTTACTCTTAAAGACGGGATGCACACCACTGGGCTTTTATGACAGTGCAGCCTACGTATGCCTAACCTGACCTTTCAAACAAACAAAAAAGTGTTGGTAGTTTGAAATCAACCTAGTGGAGTTCTAGTTGTCATGGTGATGAAGTGGCAATTTGGGGGACCAATTTCTTTTAGGGGAAGTGGACTCATTAAGCTCTCCTTCTTTAAAAGTTGACCAATTGTAGACTTTTTACAAGGGGGGGACCCTTTTCATAATCTGCATATGTCTCAGATCTTATTCCTGGATCTCATGACTTAAGACTATTCGACTCTGATAAAGAGTAAACACCCTCTTCCCCCCTTGGTTTTGGCTCACAATAATGACACTTCTTACTCCCAACTGCCCCAGGAAGTGTTTCTGCTAAATTCTATTGGATTCTCCAAAGATTAATCTGGGTTGCTACTGAATAGGTTAGGATCAATTTAAAGGGCTGTGGTGTGGGAGATCACCCCTGGATCTCTGCCTGCCTTAGCTCACATGGGAGGCCATAGGCACATGGCACACTGTGCCCTTGGCTAACAGACCTCAACAAGGCCTGCTCACTGGGTATGCAACAAAAGTGATGGGCTGCACCCTGGTCTCTCTTCCCTACTCTGCTAGGACTTCCTTTATAAACTCTAGGAAATCAAATGTTAATTCATCCTGCTTTTCAGCAGGTTAAGGAGTCTGCCCTGAGAAACAATTTCCTGTGCTTCCTGGCCTTTAACTTCATACTATGTCGATCCGAAGCCAGGAGACTCTTCCGGGTCTCCCTCGAGGGTGCAGGGTCCCAAAGCTTTGGGCCGTCCTGACTGCCCTCCCGGGCCACAGGCAGGGAGCTGGAAGGGAAGCGGGGCTGCCGGGATTAGATCCGGCCCCCATATGGGATCCCCGGGCGTGCAAGGTGAGGACCTTAACCACTTGCGCCACCGCGCCGGGCCTGAGAGTGGTTCTTAAACTCTACTATGCAGGCAAATTCCTTGTGTTTTAGAGGGTCACCTCGGAGCCTTCCCTGTTGTGTGCAGCACTCCGTCATCCCCGGTCCCTTCTTGACCTGGGTCCTGTTAGAGTATAGGTAAATGCTATGATAGTATATTAGCATGCTAGAACAGCATGTTTTTGTTGGGCAGTGTGAGATTCCCCTGTGCTGAAGAAACTGCTACTTTGCTAGGCCAGGAGGCGCCTGGACTTTGGGAGGATTCCGCTTTAGTGATAAATCTGTTCTTTGCTGCCTTGCAACTTTGTAAACACAGGTGGGGGAGGGGGGAGTGTAAGGGGGTGGGGGGGTGGGTGGGCAAGGTCGCAATTCTTCTCAATTCTTCTCCTGTCCCAGGAACAGGAGGAAGATAAGGGTGTGAGGATGGGCTGAGCCATAAAGATAGTGGGTATGAGAACTGAACAGGCTCCCTGTGCCTGAAGGCCATAAAAAAATTAACATGTTGCTACTTTTGATGTACTTCCCAGCCCAAAAGGGCCTATATAATCTTCTGTCTTGGGCTGTTTGGGGTCCGACCGCCCTGCTTGGCTGGTCTGTGTGCCCCCGGGTGCAGTAAACTCTGTTTGCTGTTTGCTTTACCAGTGAGACACTGTCATTCTCTGGGGGTTGATTAGCTCTCACCCTGACTTCCGGGGGCTTTAGCCAGGACTCTAAGAATCTGGGGAGGGGCTCAGGAGACTCTGGTGGATTGAACACCTCCCACCACATCTAGGAACAGGGACCTCGGAGTTTACAGTTCTGCCTGGGGGAGCTGTGCTTTGGTCTGGATATTCCCTCCACCCCCCCACCCAATCTTCATTCTTCCCTCCAGTACATCAGTGCATTAGGATTAATGTGTGTTGCAGCCATGCCGTAGCAAAGCACCATGGCTTGGGTGACTCACACCCACCAAGTTTATTTTGTCACAGTTCTGGAAGCTTGCAGTCCTAGGTCAGCAGCTTCAGGTACTGCTGGAACCCCTCTCCATGACTTGGAGATGGCTCCTCCCTCCAGGTGTCTTTGAAGGAACCTTCTGCAGGCACACATCTGTGACCAGGGCCCATTCTAGTGGCCTTACTTTAAGGTGATTACATCCTTAAAATGTCTCCCAGTACAGTCACATTCTGGGGAGCTAAGGGTTAGTGCTATAGTGCAGTAATTTTGAGGGAGACACAGCTTCACCTGCTTGCAACATGTTCCCCGTTTTTGTTGTTGATTGTTTCCAGCAAACCCCTGGCCAGGACATCCAAGGAAGGGTGATGAGCTTTGAAAAACCAGACAGATTGTGTTGTCTGAGTGGTGTTCAAGGCTACAGGAGCAGGCAAGTGAGAGGAAGCAATCTCCCACTGAGAACACAGTAGGAGTTCTTGACCTTGGGTGGTGGACAGCATAGTGGGGTAGGGGAGAGCAGGGAGGGAGAGGAAGGGAAGGAGTTAATAAATGAGACAGAGAGCAGATTTGCAGATGTGCTGAAGGTTCTTCTGATGGCCATTCCTTGGACAGAGTGCTCAGTTCCTTAGGGGTGGAGGGGGAGTAGAATCCACAAAGTATGATGTGCAGGGTGGGATTACTATGCAAATTTATGCAAAAGTCTGGTGTCCAGGTTTCCTTAGAAATTTGACCCTGTGACCCACGAGTCTTATTAAGCCCCTGAGATTGCTTCTGTGGCTCTTAGTGGCAGTGGTATTGTTTCCGTGACTGAGAAACACAAGTCTCCCTCCAGCAGTAGATGACCTGGTTCTCATTCTCTGAGCAGGAAACAAGTTCGGCCTGTCCACATGACTTTCAGCTGTCAGTATCCAAGGCCTTATCAGTGATGTCTTCCTCTATGTCTGTAAATATGAAAGTGAAAAAATAAGTTTCCCATATCAATGCTTTTATGTGCAAAGAAAAATCCAGGACCAATACTAGCTTTTATCACAGTTAATGTATGACCTAAGCAGGAATAGAAATCATTTAGAAAAATGACAAAGTTGGTGTAAATCATGAATGCCATTTTTCTGTATCTATCTACCTACCTACCTATCTTATCCATCCATCCATCCATCCATCCATGAGGTAGGTTTATTTATTTACTTTGCAGAAAGCCACAAAGAGAGGGAGAGACAGCTTAAGACCAATCTTCCATCTGTGGGCTCTCTTCTCAAATCAGATCTGGATCAAGTTGAAGCCAGGAACCAGAAACTCCATCTGCATCTCCTCATTGGGTGACAGGGCCCCAAGTACTTGGCCCACCTTCACTGCAGCTTCTGGTGCATTTGCAAGGAGCTGGATGAATTGTGGAGAAGCTAGGACTTGAACCAGCAATCTGATATGGAATTCTGGCATTGAAAGCAGTGGTATAGCTCACTATGGCAGATAATGGCCCCATCCCGGGTTTTAAAAAATGGATTCTGGAGAACACCATTGTGGCATAGTGAGTGAAGCGCTGTCTACAACATTTGAATCCCATATGAGCATCCATTAACTCATCCACTTTTGATCCAGTTCCTTGCTAATTCACCAGGGAAAATGGTAGATTTCCCAAATAATTGTATCCCTGCTACCCAAGTAAGAGACCTGGATGGAGTTTGTTTCTTGTCTTGAGCCCTAGCTGTTTTGGGGAGAGAGTCAGCAGATGGAAGATTTCTCCCACCCACTTTCCCTCCTTGTAACTCTGGCTTTCAGACAAAGTATTGAAAAAACCACTTAAACACCAGGAGATTATAGAAGCGATATGATTGAGGTGTGCACAGAAAACCCCAGAAGAGAAGTGGATGGTAGAGATCACCAAGAGGGGCGCAGTGTTTCTTAGCTTCATGGGTATCTGTCAGGTCTCAAGTCTTCCCACACATTAACATACTTTCCTAATCTTGCAAGAAAAGAAAATTAAATTTGTCATGAATACTAAAAGCAAACTAGACAAAAACCACGAAAAAAGAAAACTCAGTTTCACCAACTGAAAATGATTATTAATACATGCACTAATGCAAACTCATTGCTAGTGACGCAGACCAAGGTTCTATTTAGTTTAAGGCTCCTCTCCATTTAGGGACTCACAGGAAATAGAAGCAAGGAAGTAAGGTGATAGGCTTTCTTTCCTATTTTATTTGAGAGAGAGAGGCAGATACAGAACTTCCTTTGCTGGTTCACTCTGGGGCTTGCCAAGGACAAAGCCAGGGACCAGGATCCCAATCTTGGTTTCCCACCTGGCTGTGCGATCACCTGCTTGCTGCCTCTTAGGGGCACATTAGCAGGAAGCTGAACTAGAAGCAGGTTAAGGACTCGAACGCAGGGCTCAGTTGTGAGATGGAAGCATCCCAAGTGGCGTCTTGGTCACCATGCTGAACACCATCCCCCAGCTTTCCTTTTAGGGAGGGGGAGCATTTGTCCTTACTCATCAGACCGGACCGCATCCTTAAGTGCAGCACACATATCCATGCTAAAGGCCTTTCCCCAGCAAAGACCTTAAAAAGCTGCAAAGATGCAGGGGACTAAGAAATTCAGATTTCTGTAAGGTGCTAAGAGCTGACTCACAATATAGATCCATGTCATGGACATCTTATAGGAAAAGGCTGCCGTATAAATGGTGAAGGCCTAAACCATTGTGAATGTGTTTCACTTCTGCAAAAGGCTAGCAATAATTTTTTAAAAGATTACTTAAGAGAAAGAGAGCTCCAGCCTGTTAGTTCACTTTCCAGATGTTTGCAACAAACAATGAGTCAGGCGGAAGCAAGGAGCAAGGAACTCCATCTGGATCTCTCCTGTGAGTGGTAGGGACCTACATGACTTGAAGCATCGCTTACTGCTTTCCAGGGAGCACATCAGCATTGAGCTGGAATCCAAAGTACAGCTGGGACTTGACCCCAGGCCCTCTAACATGGGTTATAGAAGTCCTAGGCCAATGGCCATTTCTTAACACTGTTTTCAAAACTTGTACATTTCCATATTCGAAATGAAGGAGAGAAAATTGCTCCCGTTTCCCGTTAGCTCTCCAAATGTCCATGTTGAGAGGAGCTGTGCCAGGGCATAAGCCAGGAGCTGGAAACTTACTGCAAATCTCCCGTGTTGGTGGCAGCAGCCTCATCAGTTGAATTGTCACCACTGCCTCACAGGGTTTGCATTACCAGGAAGTTAGAGTTGAACTGGAGCTGGGAGTCAGATGGGAACCCCTGTGTGGACCGCAGCCATCCTAATTGGTGCCTTCAGTGCTCGGCCACACATCCTCCCCAACACCTCTGTTTCTCATTTATTCCTTGGGTCCTGAATTCCTAATCTCAGGAAGAAATTTTCTAGTTCATATTAGTTTTTATTCTGACAAGCATCTCTACCTCCTTTTTTGGAGGAAAAAAAATAATAAGCAACCCTGAATGTAGGCTTTTGGAGACTTTACTTGGGGTCAGGCACTTGAGAACTGAATGAGGATTAATTGCACTGGATGGCTTCATAGTCTCTTTCTTGACTGTGACCAATATTTCCATGTTGAGAATTTCCTGGTCATTTTTTAGAAATTCCTTCATTGCTACTGCATTGTCACAACTGTTTTAATTTTAATTCCAAATGTTTCTCAATTCCCATACACTTATAACCTGAGACCTATAGATGAACTCCTATTTTAAAATCTCCTCTACTAACAATAATTACCTCCAAACCCCCACAGGCACCTGCAATTGGATACACACCAGCCTTTTCCACTGGTATCCCTGGGGAAATTGAGTTATTGGGCAGAAAAAGGCGCTATCTTTGCTTCATTAACACATTCATTCTAAACAGACTATATATATATATTTTTTTTTTTCATTATGGTACTTTATTGCTTTTTTCTGTGACCTATTTTTTGCTTGTCTTTTCTTTTTTTCTCTTTTTATTGATTACATTACATTATGTGACACAGTTTTATAGGCACTGGGATTCCCCTCACCCCTCCCCAATCCCTCCCATGGTGGATTCCTCCACCTTGTTTCTTTAACACAGTTCAAATTCAGTTGAGAGTTTTTCATTGGAAGCATCTACCAAGCATAAAGTCCAGTATCTTATTGTCCAGATAAGTTCAATGGTTTCTTGGGGAGACCATCTCTGGTCTGAAGGTAGAGCCAACAGAGTATCATCCCAATCAATTAAAAGCCCCAAAATTACATCAGTAACAATTTATAACGTTATGGATTTTGTTGACATGGTATTGAGTAACCAACATGTTAAAAGAGAGGAAAAAAAAGAAGGCAGGTTCTGAACCGCATCCTGAACAGACTATATTGTCATCTTAAGTGGAAATCTGGGTTCTTGTGGGTGGTCATTGTGCTTACTCATTTGGTCAGGTATTTTATTTATTCAATGAGCACATTTTGCTTTAAGCTACACAAAGCAAGTTTCCCTCATTTCTGATCCTATTTTTTCCCTGGAAATATATATATAATATAAACATTATATATATAAAGTATAAATATTTATATATATAAAAATATTATTTTGCTTTAAAAAACCCTAAAATATTGTCAAGATGAAATGAAACATGTTTTTCTAATTTTTTTGCTTGTAAAAGCTAGAGTGAATAAACTACATAAAGTAAGCATAAGCTCTGACTAGGTCTTTTCCAAGCCATCTTTTCATGTGGCAGCAGGTGGAGTGCTCACATACTGCTGATATGATAGCACCATTTGGACACTCTTGTCTGCTGAGCTTGGAAAATTCTGTGGTTAAACCATTGCTTGGTCTTGACTAGCATGCACTTTAGCACTAAGGATTTGCATACCCTTAAGAATAGCCATTTAATTTTTATTAGGAAGTAAACCAAATACTTGGATCAGTTTGGACTTCCAGTTAAAAACAACAGATAAAAACTGTTGATTTGGGTACAAAGGATTTTGATGAGGATGAAGGAAGAGTTTCTGTTGAAAGATGATCTGAAGACATGCAATCAATCCTGCTGTCTTCCAACGCTTATCCGCAGAATCATAATCGTATATTTTTTTAGGACAATAAAACACAAGGTTAAAGAGAGAGGTAACATATAAAACAAGATTTAGGGAGCTAGTGTTGTGGTGATGGGTTTAGCTGTCACTTGTGACTCCATGCCATACTAGAGTGCTAGGTCTGTTCCATTTCTGATCTGGCTTCCTGCTAACGTGCCTCTGAAAGCAGAAGGTGGTCTGAATGCTTGGGCCTCTGCCACCCAGCTGAGAGACCCTAATGGAACTCCTGGCTTTCCCCTGGTCCAGATGTGGCTGTTGCAGCCACTTGGGAAGCGAACCAGTGGGTGGAAGATCTTTTCTCACTGTGTGTCACTTCCTCAATCACTGTTACTCTTTCAAATTAATTCTTCTAAGAAGAGGGAAGACTTTGAGAGATAGAAAGGAAAAAGAACACCATATAGCATCTGGGAAAACTCATCTGATCTTGGTAGATTCTCCCTTTGCTTTAGTAGGATGTCAGACTGCCTCTCAGAAATACATATTCTTTCTGAATCCCTACTACAAGCTAGGGGTTCTAGAGAGAAAGTGAAAAGGGAGCCCAGTTCCAGCGCTTGAAGGACTGAGCCCAACAGGAAGGAAGGAATAATCATGTTAGCTGTGCTGTAAAGTGTTCATGTCCAGTTTTACTTTGAGTTACAAGAGGTTGCAACATCCCATTGCCTTTCTCTGGGCCAGAGGACTGGGCTGTGCAGGCATGATTCCTGTCTCTTCCTTCTCCATCCCTGGAACTGCAGAAGCTACTGCCTGTGCTTTGTCACCCTCTTTGCGTAGCCACACAGTTAGCGGAGGAAGCAGGTTGGATTCCCAAGTCACCGCTGGAAGGGAAATAAACCTTGACTGTGCTACTCAGACCTGAGGGTGGGATGTGGCAGCAGCTAGCTTAATTACACTAATATGAATGTCTAAACAAATATTCGCAATGCAGTGTTTTAACTTCCGCTTTTTCAAGTGTATGACATATGGCAACAGTTATAAATATTTATGCAACAAATAATTGAACCTGAAGATGCATAGAAGTCTTGAAGGATAGCAGAGCTATTGCATTAGATGGTCAGGCACGTGTATCCTCTCTTGCAACCTTTTCCTGCCAATAAGATCCCGTTTTCCAGGTGAAGTCACTAGGCTGTCCCAAGGCACTAGCAGCCAGGTCCAGCTGCACCTGAGTCAGGGCAGTGAGTTTCATGCTGTTTGCCACTTTTAACTTTTTCAGAGATGATGACACTCTTTTCTAGATTGATCCCTGGCACTCCTGGCTTAATTACATTGTAGGCACAGGGACACTCATTGCTTTGGTTTCCCATGGTTAGTAACACTCATGGCTTGAGCCCTATTGGCCTGGGGCCTAGGCCATCTACATTGTGTTGGAAAGCTTGTCATTTCTCTAGTTAGACCCCTGATACTTGGCATAATAAAGTCAGGCTCACAAATATAACCTCTACAAAATCTGTTTACTCGTTTCAATTTAGCTCCACCTCTGACAGAAGCCTTAATTTTAGGGTCAGGGGATGAGGAATCTGACATAATAACAAGGTTATGAAACTGTTTATACCCTTTTACCCTAGGAATGGATACCTTGGTTCTCCATCACAAGGAATAGGATGACAGAAAATGAGTAATGTAATGAGAGAGTATTGCTATAAAAAGAGCAACAGTGATAATAGAATGAAATAATACATAGTTAAGAAAATTACAAATAAAAACATCTACAAATTCACTAAAAATTTTCAATAGCTTTCTTCTCTGGATCTGTTATCCTTACCAATGAGTCCAGAAAGCAAACATTAATGGAAAAATCATCACGAGTCGATGATTTGTGGAGGATACAACAGTGAGTAAAATCTCAAAGTGTATATTCTCATGGTGATGGGGGTGGGTGGACAAAGAGGCAAGGTGAAGGTGTTAGGTATGACCTCTGTGGCTAAGAAGTGCAGGTGCTAGTCTAGCCATTGTCAGCCGGTTGACTTCTGAAAGAACTCTAGGCCTCAACTTCTTTAAGATTTATCTACTTGAAAGATTTACAGAGAGAGAGGAAGAGATCTTCCATCTACTGGTTCATTCCCCAAATGACTACAATTGTCAGAGCTGAGCCAGGTCAAAGCCAGGAATTTCTGTCAGATCTGTGTGGATGCAGAGACCCAAGCACTGGGGTCATCTTCTGCCCTCCGAAGCCATTAGCTGGAATATAGATGGAAAATGGAGCATCCAGGACACTAACAGGTGTCATTATCAGATGCTATGCCACAGTGTTGGCTGCAGCCTACCATTTGTGTGCTTGCTGTTACATGAAAATAAAGAATGACTTCCACAATACAGGATTAAATCGGAAACAGTGAAACTTGTTAGTATATTGTCTGGTTTATAAAACATGTGAAAGATGTTAGCTATTCTTATGTCATTATATAGTTAATAATAATTAAGGTTCTTCAAAATATTTACAGAAAATGGAATTTAAAAATACACTTAGAAATGGACATTTTGCACAGTGGTTGAGCTGCTGGTTGGGATCTCTGCATCCCATTTTGGAGTATCTAGTTTGGACTCCCAGCTCTGTTCCCGATTCTATCTTCCTGCTAACTAATGCGAATCCTGGGAGGTAGCAGTGCTGGTTCAAGCACTAGGGTTTCTGCTACTCTGGGATGCCTTACTGAGTTCCCTGCTCTTAGCTTCAGCCCACCCAGACAGGGCCATTTCTGGCTACTTCTGGCCTTGGGGTAGGGAACCAGCTGGGGGCAGGAAGAGTTTATCTGGCTCTATCTCTGTCTCTCTAATAAGTAAATGAAACCTTTTGATGCATTTTTTTTCAAAAATCATGAATTTAAATTATTTTGTATCAAAAAATTTTTATTTTCCTGGTACACACTCCAAATGCCAGTAATGTCTTCTGGAACTTGATAATGCGATGTGTTCCTTGTTGTCTGCCACTTCTGGTCTTCTGTGTTTTTCCTGCTAGTGCCTCGGTCCAGCCATGCTCTGCAATCTGGGGCTCTCCAGGGCTGGACTATGGTGTCTCTTCCTTTCTCATTCTATGTTTCTGTACATCCTGGCAAGCCTGGGAACCAGGGCAAGGGGTGGGCCTGGTGGGGCTTATTGTGAGTCGCTCCAACTAGACTGCAGCTACCACTGGTTTGCGTGAGGGCCAAGTGTGTGTTGGGCAGGATTGGACTGGGCTGCAACACCCATTGGTTTGTGTAGAAGACAGCTGGAGACAGAACTGACCCAGCAATCGAAATCACCAGCATGTGCCTAAGATGATTGGGGCGATGAACTGTACCAGACTCTGTTGATAAGCACACACAAGAATCAGATCTGGGATCAACTCAGATGAAGTTTCTTTGGGGATATGTCCAACTGAACTGCTGCACTCAGAACCCCAATCATAGAGGGAATTGCAGATTCCATGGTCTGACTGTGAAGTGCATGAGTCTGAGCTGGGCCGCTACAGTGGCTTAGATGGAGCAGTACATATCCAGGTGCACAAGGAGGATATGGCAGTACACTGGAGTCTGCAGAGGACACCTGGTACCAGAAAATGGAGGACAGAACAAATTGATCAACTACCCCTGGCAAGTGTTGGCAGTGAATGTCTGGGTACATGGAGACTCTAAGGTGAACTATGTCAGCTAGTGGATTCTGGAGAGATTTCATCATGCTTGGAGTGGCAAAATAGGTAGTAATGCAGAACTGTTGAACTATCAAAACCTCTTGAACAGGACCCTCAGAACATGCTCCACAGCAGGGACTCTGGGATGGTGTTGGATGGCTGTCCTCCTTCCCAGGGTACAGAGGCGTTTGGGAGGCTTCTCCCCTTATCTCCCTTCTTCCCTCAGATACAAAAAGGAAAAAAAGAGAATGTGGAATTAATAGCCTCACCCACCTTCCTGTAGCCCTTTGCCCTTATCCCCCTAATTAACTATGTAACAATTACCAAAAAATAATTAAGACTAAAAAAATCATTGAAAGGCGGGGTTACAAAGAGTAAAAGGGCGGGTCTTCCATCTGCTGGTTCCCAAACAGCCACAATAAGTGAGGCTGGGTTAGCCTGAACCAGGAGCTGCTTCAAGGTGACTATGTGGGTGCAGAGGCTCAGGCATGCGGGGTGTGTTCTGTTGTTTACTTGGGCACATTAACATGAGGCTGGATTGGAAATGGAACAGCCATAACTCAAACCAGCACTCATATGGGATACCAGTCTCACAGGTTCAGTTCACTTAGTGCAATGTCCTTATAGTTAACTCATGTTTTAGTGTATGGCAGTGTTCCTTCTTAAAGGCTGATTAATATCCCAGAATATGCATCTTTCACATTTGCTTTACCCATTCATCTGTCAGTGAACATTTGGTTGCCATTCCCTGTTGGCTCTTGTGACTAATGCTGTAATAGACAAGGTTGCTGGTTCTTTCCTGGTTGCTGTGTTAAGTTCTATAGGATGTATACCCAGCATCTTTCCTGGTTGCTGTGTTAAGTTCTATGGGATGTATACCCAGAAGAGGGATTTCTGGGTCACATGCTTGTTCTACTTTTCCACGTTTCTCAACATCTCTGTAATGTTGATGATGGCTGTTCTAATTTAGATTCCCGTCAACATTGCAATGAAAGTTCCCATTTCTCCACATTCTCAGTGAGGCTTTGTTCTTTCAATCGTAGCCATCCTAGCCTGTGGAAGGTGATATCTCAAGGCGGTTTGAGGGAGTGGGATTTCAAATTCAGATGAGATCATATTCCTAGTTATCATTTTGTTGGTTTTCCTTGCAATGACATCTGAGTCCCTTCCCTTAGCCTGTACAGTTGTCCGTCCACTCTCCGGCCTTCCTGCTTTTATACTGCCCAGGCCAGGGATGGCCTCCTGACCCCTTACCCACTCCGAGCGTGGCCGTGCTTGTGCAGTGCCATTCCTCCATTTGGTCACGTCTTCTCTTTTTCACACGACAGGTTCCTTCTCATCCTTCACATCTGAGATTCTGCTGCCTCAGAGGTGACATTCAAGTTCTCCTCTCCCCACCACCCCGACACTCCAAGTTGTATCACCCTGTTCTGTTTCACTTGTGCTTTTTATAGCAACCATCAGCAGCTGAAATTATCTTGCCAATTTAATTCTTGGCTTGTTTAATGCACTTTAGCCCAGAAGGAAGTTCACCTCGGGAGCTCAGGAACCCTGTGTGTCTTGTTCACAGCAATTTCCACAGTAGAGGGCCTGACCGAGTGAAAGTCAAGTGCAGTGGAAGCGTGAAGGCAGCAATTAATGCCAGCTGGAGGCTGGTGGGGCACGCTTCAGGGAGGATGTCAGTGTTTTAGTTGGGTTTTGAAAGATGAATATTATTTCAATAGCAGACATTGGGATGAGCCATGTTGGGTGGAATGCTGATGGAGCAGGTAGCCAGCATATTCAGGGCAAGATAGCTTGGTGAGGCAGAAAGTCAGGCCTGGCTGGAGCTGGGAGCTGGGAACTCAACCCAGGTCTTATGGCAAGAACCCAATCACTTGAGCCATCACCAGCTGTACCCAGCTGTTAATGCCAACCCAGAGTTGGCATTAACCAGAAGCTGGGATGGAAAGTGGGGATGGGACTTGAGTTTGGACACACTGATGTGTCATGTGGGCATCACAAGGAGCAGCTGGCCACTGTGCCAAATGCCCACACCCATGTTTGCTAATGTTAGGTAACATGTTTAAAGCAATGTTTAGTGCATATTATGTTTTCAATAATTGTTAGTTTTTTTTGTTGTTAAACAGTTACCAAGATTGTAGATGACTGGAGGAGATGGTGGGTACCAGAATGCTAATTAGAAGGCGGTTGTGATCGTTCTGGCAGAAGGGAAGGAAGCCCAGCACGAGGTCGTCAGAGCTGGCAGTCAGCACAGTAACCTGGAAGTGGGATGCAGGCTACTTTCTGAAATGAGGAAGTAGATGGAGTTTTGGGTTTGTTGAATTTAAACTGCCCAAGGAAAACCTCAGTTTTAGCCAACACAACATGGAGATGTCTGATTTATTCAGAGGTGAATAAAATGGGAGACCTCTGTCCTGGACATGTGGTGTACTCATTCTGCAATGCCTGTTGAGTAATTACATTGAACATTATTCACCTGTAAACTCGGGAGAAAGGCAGTATTGCTTTACATTTGCATGCTGTTATGCATTGATAGCAGGAGTGTAAATTTGGAAATCTTTCAGGAAAACAGTGTGGTGTTATTTATTAAGAGCATTAGGGATGCTTATACTTCCTGATGCAGTGATTAGAGGCAATGTTGAATTAATGACCCAAATGCAGATTAGTATTAGGTAGAGAGTTGCTCACCCTAGCTCTCATTTGGAAAAACAAAACGTGCAAGTAGATTCACTTAATGATTGGAAAATAAAGTATGCTGTTATGCTAGAATATTCATCTGTTGAACAAAATTGTGTTTGAGACTTCAATGAGTAGTATGTGAGGAAGAAAAACCTCAACAAGGATCCACAATTTTGAGCAGACTATGGTTTCAACCTTTCTTAGAAAAGATACACCAGAAGACAATATGCACAAAAATTTTCCAGTGATTGATTTGGGAAATTCAAGCATGGGTTGCTAATTTGCTGAATTTTAGTGAATTTGAATTAAGTACAGATAATAGGTATTGACTGACTTAACGTTTCTCTTCTAATTTCATTAACACAATACTAATCTTGACTCACAGACTGAATTCAAATTGCAATGTCTATGGAAAATCTTGACAATGTTTCTTAAAGCAAAAATACAAAATGAATGCAGTCCATTGCAGGTCTAGAACCTGCAACCTCATTGTCCAATGAATTCAAGTCCTATCACTGCACAGCTTTGGCTATTCAAGATGCTTTCCTCACCCTAAACTTCCAGATGCAATCATCCATGGCTATTCAGAGGGGCAGGGTTTCACACCAGGTACTTCCTGGACATGTCAGTGACAAGAGCTTAGTAGTCTGCATCATTGAGAGGGTCACTCATCAGTAGTCCTAACTTCAGCTGCACACCCAAGCAGATAAAAGAAAGCCAATCACCTTTGGGGGTGCTCCTGATAGTTGATGGGTATAAAAAAAAAAGAGGACTGCAAACTTCTGAGAGATGGAGAGCTACTGGGTCATGTCATGAATTCCTTTGCGATACTAATGCTGAACCACAAATGCGGCTTCAGCAGGCCAGGGGGAGTAGCTCCCCATCCTGTCATTTCGTACACCACATACCTGCATGCACAAATCATCTTCAGCCTGGGCCTGGCTCTCTTGCTGGGACTGACCTTGAGAGAGTAAATTTTGTTTCACTGCAAAAGGTAAGTTTTCTGTCTGTAGAAACTGTGTAAGAGGCTACCTCACAACAGTGAACTTCCCAAAGGTGGTTACTTTCCAAAATACAAATGAGAATGCAACAGCCAGGGATTGGTATCTGCCACAGTTTCTGTGACACTGTGGAACAAACTGGGGTTAGCTATTTGGCTTCCAGCTCAGATGGCAGAGCACTTAAACTTTCCCAGATGCCAGCAGGCTTGCCAGCGTGTGCACGATGGAAGTGGAGGCCCACACTCGTCCCTGAGCTCCAGAGGAAGGATGCGAGGAAACAGGTGTGCATGAAGAGTCGACACAGACACAGGCTCTTGGGTTTGAGGGTGTTAAGAAGAGATGCAGAACAGGGAGTTCCTTCCCAAAGTAATCCCACAGTTGTATCTGGGCATTTGGTGTTCATGCAGACACCTCTCAGTTCAACTTTGCAGTCCTAAAGAGAACAGTGAGAGCAGCATCCAGCATCAGATCAAGTGGAGAGCTGCAGCCTCCAGCAACACTGAGGACCAGCCTGCAGCGTCCTCTGCAAATAGTCCCTGGGCTGGACAGTGCTGCTTGGGGAGACTGAACAAGCAGCCACTCCTGCCTTCAGGTAGCGGCTGCACTTAATCACCTACAATCATGTGTGAAGTATTTCTTTCACCAGTGAGGAATTTCTCTTTTTTTAATTCATTTTCCCACTTTTAATAATTTACGCTTATAAGACGAAAAGTCCAATCAGGAAATACTAAAATAGAATACCGAGTCCATTTTTTTTTTGTAATGGAATTCTATACTATAGGAAATGTGCCCTAACAATGATGCCTCTGACCACCAAGAGATGCAGACACAATCTACTTGTGTAAGAGCCCATTTGGAAAGAGAACTACAGGCAGCATGAAGCTCTGGCATGAGTCTTCAGGGTCCTGGTCACCTAAAGAAATGCACTGTGTGGTGGCTTCTTGGAGATTCCTGATGTGCTGTTTCTTCTAGTTTTCTTTTTCAAGGTGAGAGATCCTCCTGTGGCTCACTCCCCCAGATAGCCGCAACAGCCAGGGCTTTGGCAGGCCGAAGCCAGGATCTTTATCCAGGTCTCCCATGTGGCTGCAGGAGGCCACACACTTGGACCATCTAATGCTGCTGCTTTCTCAGGTGCATTATCAGAAAACTAGACAGGCAGTAGAGCAGCTGGGATGGGCATATGCACCCACACAGGATGCTGGCACTGGGCAGCAGTTTCACCTGCAAGTGTCGCCCAGATGTGCTGTTTCTTGATCTTGTGGTAGATGTGCAACTGTCGAACTGTGAAAATGATGATTCCGGTGATCTGTATACTTGATGTGTAGTACATATAAAAAGCCTTGATTTTTGTTGTTCTTGAATACTCAATCTAGCTGATATTGTCTCACAGAACTATTATATATTGCTTGACCCTAAGAATTAGCTTTAGAGTTTGATATTTTCTTCTATGAACAGTTAACAGCTAAGGATTCATTCATTTGACCAGGTTCATCATTCCAGAGTCCTTCCTAAAGCGGAGATTCCCATGTGGTGCGTCTTTAGGATTCTCCTCTTGGTGAAGGCTTTCCCAGTGTCTTACTACACACAAATCTGCAAAACCACAATTCTGAAAACCATCGTTACAGGGACACAGCCTTAGGCTTGCTGCCGCCCTTTTAAAAGCACCAAACAGCTTTCAATTACAACCCAATTTAGGATACCATGGAGAATCAAATTGGAATCAGACAAAAGGCAGCCAGAACTATCTTATTTATTATAAAGATACACCGTGAAGAACAAACCTGACCGTATACTGAAGCCTGAAATGGTACATGCCCAAAATGTACAGTACTATACAGAAAAGTGCATTGTCACAACAGAATAACAAAACATCGTTTTTTTTTTTCTTCCAGAACTGTAAAAGTATTCCCCTTTAATTCTGCCTCCGAGAGGAGAGACTGTCCTAGAGGCAGTACAGAGCATGGGTGACAATGATGGCAGTCGGCAGCATGTGAGTGGGGTGTGGAAGGGAGGACATGGGTTGGGGGGTAGTCACTGCAAGGGGGAGAAAGGCACGGTCACATCTACAAACAAGAAAGTCGGATGTGGGACAGGACCCCACTGGGCGCTGAGACACAGGAAGGGGGGTGAAGAAGCAGGGAGAATGTGGGGCAAGTTTCAGAACACTCAACTGGGCAGCGAGAATTAAGAGGCAGAGGCAGGCTGGGCATGGGGCAAAGGAGACAATACAAGAGCAAGGCTAAAACTCCTCTAAAATAGAAAGGCACTTTCACATGTACATACTACAGATGTACATTGACACAATTAGGTAACAGTCACAAGCAGGAAGCTACCAGTACTGCAACTGATCAAACCAACAGGAAAGGACAATACTGATTTAATTATGTGGGTAGGAGTTACCCTTGGGTACGTAGGTAAATAGCAGTCGCTCCTGTTACACAGCCACTTACTATACTTAAATAACTATAATAACCATCGCACTACACACTGAACGTGGATGAATGCTCTAAGGGGGGCATTCACAAATGCACGGTTTACATATTTTCTTTTACTAAACAGTTTCTAAGATAAGCATTATGGAACCCAGTACAATTATTTAAACATACAAAATCCCCTACATAATTGAAAGATACAGGTACCCATCTTGATTATACCACATACAGTAATTTTCAGAAATTTAAATAAAGTATACTAGGGTTAAGTGAAAGCTCCCAATCCAGCTTGTTTTCTTGATCTGATGAGGTTTTGCCCATCACCCTGCACTGAGCTCAGTACTCTAGCCCAGCTGGAGGTTGGCTCAGCTCGGGGTGACCTAGAGTTGTGGGGTCATAGCTACACCCAGTGGAGCCTTCGGTTCTAAGCTGATCTGGATGGTGGGTCCTTTGTGGTGAAAAACTGAAAGTGAGACTGAGTCCCGAGCATATTTCCTGCATCCATAGCCTCTCAACGCTGTGATCAGGAATCGGCAAGCATCATCCCAAGTCTGTCGTCTTCCGCATCCCTTGAGAGATCCACAGGCTCTTTTAGCTTTGGATTCCAGAGGCTGTGATGATCAGATTTAAGTTTCCTCAGACTCCACAGCTCATGTCATTCCTAAACATGCAGGACAACTACTATCTACCTACTCCCTTTTTTTCTTCAATGAAAATTATAACCCCATTTTGGGAAGACCAGATATACAATGATGAAAAACTCTGAACTGATCCAACCTGATCCCTGGCCCTCTCTATCCACTGAGACCTGTGCATGGCCATTGTGGTAACTCTATCCTATAGATGGCTCAAGGGCACTAAAGTCAGATTACACAGTGTGAAGACACGTAAACCTGCTGAACTATGATGCTGACATTGAACGTGAACACGGAGCTCTAGAAAGCACCCCTCAGTAGGTTGAAACAGTTTACATAACACATCAGAAAATGTGTACTGAGTATCTTCCTCCGTCCTTACAACCCACTCCCCAAAACCCTGACCCAAATCAAGAGGCCAGCTTGGTCAATCTACTTTGGTGAATTCTATAGATAGGACGTGAACATATGCAAGCTGTATCAGTTGTGACTACATATTCCAAGTGCAGTCGGAAAATGTTTGCAGAACTGTAAATGGACCCATCATCAAAAATGACCTCTTCCAAAATCCTATGTGAAGACTAATAAGACCCTAGAAACTGGGGGGCATAACGTCTTCAGGACCCATTTTCTTTTTTGCTTCCTGCGTTCACGTACCTCCCCTGTGTGCGCTGCAATCGCCACTGTCAAGAAGGCTGTTAACTAGGAGAACTTTCTAAGCTGCTGCAGCTTTTAATGAGCTGTGCAGGGTGTTATTTTGGGTCTTTTTTTGAATGGTAGCCACCTTGAAATCTGAAGACACTGAACAAAGGAAGAATGGTAAGTCCTTACTCATTCTGCGGTCACACTCTTGGTTTGCTATCGGAATAGTGTCTAGATGACCACAGAAGTGCAGGGAGAGAAGATAGGGACAAGGGCAGGAAGGGGTGCTGGGGAGTGAAAAAGGCACAGCCTCTGAGGCTCTTGAGGGCTACAGCAGCATGCCCCCGCCCTGCTACGCAGGTGGCAGAGGAGGCGGCAAGGCAGTCTTTGTTCCTGTGTAAGTAGACAGACTGAAGGGAGACACTGAAGAGGACTAGCGGGAGGAAGTCCTAAAGAACGGAGCTTGCTAGATCTAAAAGGTGACGTTCAAGCTTTAGAAAGGCATGTAGTAAGTTCAAGGTATTTCTACTCTTTGGATACCTTCCTGTTAACATCTTACTTTTCAAAGGAGGAAATGGTTCTTGAGAATCTTTATCCTTTTGGAGAACCAGGGAATTACTAACAAATGTTTGTGAGGATTCTTCACAGCTCACTTTGGGCTGGGACTCTGTGGTGTCGGAGGGTGCAGCGGTTGGAAAGGATGCGACTGGACCGCTCCACTTCAAGTGGGTAAGAAAGGATGATTTTGAGCATTTGAGGTTTGAAAGGTAACAAGGTCTCACCTATCCCTGCCTGCAGGAGAACGACCAGATGGGCAGTGATCAAAGTCATGGCTTGATTATAGCACACAGCCTAATCCCTTTCTGCACACTGTTAATGCAAGTGACTTCCAGTTTGAAACCAAACGAGAAAGAAACCAATGGTGGTCCACAGGGTTTTGTTCTGAGACGTTCAATTGAATTTGGAAAGACAAAGTTTCTTCATCCGGTAAGTTCAACCATAGGACAGATCAACTGCTCCCAAGGTCTAGAGATGATCCCAGCAGCTGCTGGAAAGATAACGCTGGTTTGGACCTTAGTAAAAAGTAAATACAAAGCAAATGTTGTAACAAAGAGGGAAAATATAGTGTCAGTGTGGGCTAACAAAAGACTATTACTACCATGCCAGAGAATAATGGTCCCTAATTGAATTCAGCTGACTGTGTGAGTTATGTGGAGACCGTGTGCAAAAAGAAAAAAAGTAAAAAAACTTGTGGTTCCAAGATGCAAACCTGGAAGAAAAATCCTCCTGGGACCACGAGGTAATCTTCCCACGCTGGCCCTGGATGGCCCTTACTCAAGTACCATAATTGGCTCAGAGAGACACAGGGTAAGGACAGCTGGGACTTCAAACTTGGCAGCATCAGGCTCTTGTGGCCTGTCTGGAGGAACCAAGGAAACTCAAGAGCACTGAGTGACCCCAGGGCTCGGGGGCAACTTCCTTCCCCATTTCCACGGAGGATAACATGGGGATTTAGGGGAGACAGAAATCTGTGCTAGGAAAGTTATTGCGCAAAAGATCTTTGAAGGAGGTTTTGGAGTTGAGTAACCAGAAAAATCCCTAGGTTAAACTGTTCCAGTCCTTTGTAAGAGCAGGGGCTGGACCCCAGTCATGGATGGAGCAACCTCAGTGGCTCTATCTGAGGCCACTATCTCCCTTTCCTTTTCCAGACTGGGTTCAAGCAAGCACTGCAAAGATTTCCACCCCCTTCCCTGGAGTCGTTACCTAGACCTGGACAACAACTGCTATGAAAGACAATCAACCAACACATTCACACTGTGGGCTTAAGGCCCCTCTGGGCACGTGCATGCTTTTAGTATGAGCTGGACTGCGTGGAAGCAGAGGTGCTTGCTGTCCGCTAGCAGACAATGAGAGCTTTTTTTTTTTTTTTTTTTCACTTTTCAGCCATTTCCGCAAGTGCTACAGTCCTAAATGGCTCATACTCCTGGAGCTCGGATTCTCCTGCCTTCAGATCAAGACATCTCTGACTACACTGAGTGTGAAGCGCTGTACGATGCAGAGAACAGTGTTGCCTTCATTGCAAGTGGTGCAGCATTGGATTTTCAAGTAAGTCTAAGTGTTTCTATCGTCTTTAAAATGACAGAGGATTCGTCCAGTTATTTAAAAAAAAAAAAAACTTAGAAAATACAAATGCCCGTGTTAATTTAGCTAGTCTCAGACATGACATTTGACAACACAGAAAAAAAAGCCAAACCATCTCCAGTCATAAGTACGAAACTAAGGGACGTTATGGATTGTGGACTTTTGTCCTTAATCCATTTGCCTTTTAAAATCGCCTCCCCATAAAACCTTGCTCAGCTCATTTTTTACATCGTGCAAGACTTGTCTGTCGGACCCGGGGCAGGCGGAGCAGGTCCCATGGTAGGATTTGTTTTTGGAAGAACAGCAGGTTTTGGCCTAAGAGCTGGGGGCTTCAGCTGCACACCCATCCTGGGTGCCACCATCGGCTTGAAAGTACTCATCGTGTCACTGGAGGAGCTGGTGCTGCGGCGGATCTGGGGCTCCGTGCTCCTGAGGGCCACACTGTGCAAGGGGCTGAGAGATTCGGTGGAGGTGGCTGGGGTGGGAGAATTTTTCACTTGTTCTAAGGTATCCAGCACCACATCTGGGGCATGCTTCGCCGTACTCTGTCTCTCCAGTTCTCGGAGTTCGTTCAAAGCAGTATTCATTGTCTCTTCAATGTCCTGTCAAAACAGAATTAACAAGACAGAAGTGACATGCTGAGCATGCACACTAACATACTGAATGCTACCCAAATATTTCAAAGCAAACAGACCAACAAGGAATATGAGTATCTTCAAGTCCTAGTTCCTAGAAATTATAAGTTCATCATACAGTTATTTTGAATCTAAATTTTCAACAGATCCTGTTGCGGTGGTTTATGAAGTCAAATATCAACATACACCACATCCAAGGCTTCAGGCAGTCTTACGATGGTCTCTCCTTTCCTATTGGCATTGAGTTATTGATTTAGAATTTGATTTCAATTTATGGTAATACATTAAATTTACATGCTTCAATAACCTCTCAAGGAATAAATATGAATAGTAATGAAGAATCTGGCTTCATTTATTCCTTCCGATTTTTGAGCATTTACTAGACACTTGGTTAACTCCTAAGCATTCTTGAAAATGGAGTGAGCTCACCATGCAGTGGATCCCTGTGGATACTGCTCCTTACATGTCATTTCTGGCTTTGTGTGTATTTTCAAATATTTGGTTCCTACTACCCTGATGGGAGTGTTTTACAGTCATCATTATAGAATTTTTATCACCTCCTTAAATTATTTCTAGGTATTTTTTAAATAGCTAATATAAACAAAATATTATCTTGGTATCTTTTGGCTAGTTCATTTTTGGTGTATAGATTTGATACCTTTGTATGTTTATCTGCAACTTTACTGTTCCAAACTATATCATATTTTACAGTGTCATTAGGAGTCCTCCTTTTATTCAGGACTAGAGATGCATGTTGCAATGTATCTTCACTTCCTGGTATGCTAGTCTTCATTATACTGTTCCTCTATGTAATATATATGTACATGCTTACCTATGTATCTGTTGTGTTTTGTATACACACTGCTCTTTGTCAGAGAACATGATGTTTGTCCTTGTGGGATTGGCTTATTTTACTGAGTATAATAGTCCCAAATTTCTATTGCATTTATGGAAATTCTACAGGTAGACAACAGTATGTTTGTCTTTCAGTGTAGTCAATAATTAATTGAAACAATCTTTTTCCTTTAGCCTTCCCTTTACGTGACATTTACAGCTTGATACTCCTTAAATTAGGCATATCAACTGATTTACTTTAGAAACTAAAGGAGTAATTATAAAATATTACCTTACAAAAGTAGAGTATCTTCCATGGACAGATGAATGGCTACCAAATGTGCTAAATGTGCCCATAATGAAATTCTCAGCCTTAGAAAGGAGGGCAGTTTTGTCATACATTCCAACCTGTTTGAACTTTGAGGACATTATACTCAATGAAATAGTCATCACAAAAGGACCAACACTGTAAGATTCCACCCCCATGTGCTGTCTAAAGTATTCCGACTCACGCAGGAAGATGGAGGATGGTTGGTGACGGTTGGGAGAGGGAGATGGGGATTTGTTTTCTGATGGAGAAGAGTTTCGGTTTGTAAGATGGAAAAGGTCTGGAGAGCTATTTCCAAACACCATGGATACACTTCAAACAGTTAAGATGATATGTGTTACATGCTTTTAGTACAAGTGAAAAAGAAGTGCAGACTGCTGAGACAGCTCTTCTAAAGACTTGCCTCTGCTCCACTGTGCAGGTCGCTACCTTCCATTCTTATGAGGTTCTCCACCCACCTGGAAGATGACCGCCCTGGCACTGCCCAAAAAAGTCAAGATATCTGCATCTTTTTCTCCACTGTCGATTGAACAAGCACCTGTAGACAGCTGTTGTTGCTATCGGGGGATCTGGCATATAGTAAGTGCTTCAAAATTTGCTAACGTGATTTAGCAGCAAATGGTAATCTTCAATAATAAGTGAACCAAGACCCAATCACACATGGATATGTTATCCTTTAAAACTCCACATCAGGGATTCCGCTGATTTGTTTAATGAAAACTCTTGGATGTTCAGTGTATGAACACTGCCATGGCAAGCTTACTTGTCCTCATGGGAGATACAAAGATAAACAAAGGACAAAGCTGGCAGCCACTTTGAGGGTGACATCACTTTTCAAGTGATTACTTTCATATGTGATTTCCATTTGCTGCTAAACATATGGATCTGGGTTTCTTTTTATTTTATTTTTTAAATAAATATTTGCCCTGGAGAGAATGTGAAGGCCTCCTCTATCTGAATTCTTGTTTTAATGCTGTAAAAGGCAAGGAGTCCCTTGTTCTGAAAGCAAGGGGGTTAAACAGACCTTCCCCTCTCACGCAGTGCCTCACTAATTCATGTCTCATCTACTTAGCAGTGCTGTGCGTTGCTTGAACCATCAACTTCAGCTATCCTCAAATCCCACTTGTTTCAAATAAGCCTCCAAGGCCCTTATGTAGCACTTTAAATAGAAAACAAACCCAGACGGTCAAAAGGCTCTTTAGATTTTTGTGAGAAGCTGTTGTATGTTTACAACTTAATGTTTAAAAATCACATGAAACTCCCCACAAAATCTAATTTGCTAGCCAAAATTATTCTCTACAAGGGCCACTCTGAAGGGTTTGGAAGTCCTTCCTATCGGGGTGGGTTTTCTTGTGTGCTTCTTAGTAAAAAAATAATCCACCTTTCATACTTTCCAATATTCGTTCCATTTTTTTGTTGTTTTCCCATCTACCTGGTTGGAGAGAACCCAGCGGTGAACCTGAGTTTGTCTGCCTCCTCTGTCAGGCCACAAAGGGAACCAGAGTGCTGACACATAGCCCAGTTAACAAACTGGCTTGTTACTCTTTCTACTTTGTTGATTCAAATTAGACAGTGCTAGAGAACCCTCTGTGCAGGCTGGCTGGGGACACACACTGTGTCAACTGCACACAGAAGCCAGATGCACAGTTCTTCAAACAGCTCTGGGTTCCTGACCGAGGTTTTATTAACTTACTTGTGACTTCCTAAACAGAAGGTATCTATCCTCTGTACCGTGTACACAAACCTTTCTGTTCCTGGGGCCTCACTCCTGTTCTGCCAGCTTGTCTGTCACTAACTGCAGACGCATCTGAGATCTGACAGGACCATTCGTTCCCTTATTCTTTTTGAACAATTTCCTGCCTTTCAATGTCTTAGGTCTTACCTTTATTTCTAACAAGTGTCTCTTTAAATCAAGATGATCCCTAGACCCATGGGCCCTTTGAGGAACAAATGGATCTTCAAAAGACACTGCAAAAGGCTTTAACAGGAGGGAGGGACATCTGTCTGTCACTTGTCTTGCTGTCTCTAGACCGACCCAGAGCCATAGAAGGTAAATCCTTAACACCTTTGCCAGGGCCTGGATCTACAGTGCAATCCTGCATTAAAAGCACGGTACCTGGGCAATTGTCTCTGGGTCCAGTGGCTTGTGGTCGTTAAAGCTCGTGTACTGCCCTGATGATGTAGACCTCCTGATAGGAGGGCTGTCAATTTTCTTGAGGGAGTCATGCCGGCTGATGTTGGTCAGGCTGCCGTGGCCAGGGCGGCGCCGCCTCTCAGGACTGTCACTGTTGAGGCCACGGTTCTGCAGGACGCCCCGGGGGTGACTGCCCAGGTTTGGGGACCCCAGATCCACAGAAGAGTTGGAGAGAGCATGTGGTGGGTGGAGCGGGCAATGGCCATCACTGGTCCTGCCAGGACGCCTACCCGGAGGGGGTGGCTCTCCTCTCTTTCTTTGTCTAGACAGCCACAGAAAGAGAACACAGAGAAGTTCATTACATCGGGTAATGCTGCAGGGCTGGGTGGATGGGGCTGGATGCTTGGGAGCCCAGGGCCCAGATGCCGCCTACCTGGCTAAGTAGCTATCTGAGTGGCGATCTGTCGGGGAGCTCATATCCTTGGATGAAGACTTGTCCTCAGTGACTGGCCCACTGCTGGCTTCACTGTCAGCTTTTTGGCTCAGGGTGTCTGAAAATGCATCATCCCTGAAACAGAGTCCAGAATGAGGGTCTGGTGCTTGACAAGTGGGATGAAAGTGATGGCATTTGTGGAGGTAACACAGCTTTCCCTTTTCATTCTAACAGTGCAATTCTACTGTAGGCACATTAAAAATGGTAGATATGCAAAGCATGAAATAGCAATCACCTATAATATAGCATATGTGTTATAACAATATCTAGAAACAATTATCCACACTTTCCCCCTCTATGCCTGGGAGGTCTTATACATATATGTATCCAGTGTGCATAATATTATGATTCAGTACTTCACAAAAGTTTCCTTTTATTTCAGGGAGAGAAAAAAAACCACTGAAGAGAGATCTTCCATCAGCTGGTTCACTCTAAGGCCACAATGGCTGGGTTTGGGCCAGGCTAAAGTGAGGAGTCTAGAACCGTACCTGGGTCTCCAACATGGGTGACGAGGACCCAAGCATCTGAGTCCTCAGGTGCGGCCTCCCAGATGAAGTAGCAGGAAGCTGGATGGGATGTGGAATAGCCAGGATTTGGGCAAGGCACTCCTCTAAGAGATGTGGGTGACTCAAGCGCTGCTGAACCACTGTGCCACACACCCACCCTGACTAATTGGTAGCTGCCTGTTTATGTACAAAAATGTGATACTTCACAGATGCTGAGACAGAAACTTTAACACATTTTAAAATTAGGTTGCATCCGACACTGTTTATGTCTTGTGTGGAAGTTTTCTTTGCCCTTAAATATTTTTTTTCTTCCATTGATGGAGCACTGTGAAAAACCGTACTCAGAAGACACGGAGGCCAAAAAAGTATTGCTTTACAGCGGGCTGTGATCTGTGACTGTCAACATCCCATACTGGAGTCCTGCTTCCTGTTCATGTACCTGGGAGAGCGGCGCATGATGGCCACTGCTGTTCCCAAGGGAGACCACAATGGAATCCTCAGACTCTGATTTTTGTTTGGCCTAGACCTGGTATTGTGGCCACTGGGGAGTGAACCAGCAGGAGAAAGATTTTTCCCTTTCAAAGAAATTAAAAGGACAAAAAGTAGAGATTATAGTATTCTCACGTATAGCATAATTTTTTTTTTGTAACCTGGGACTTTAGTATCTTTAAATATTTTTGAAATTATAATTTTCTCATCAGCAAAGATTAAACACATGAGAGGATCCCTAGAGAGGATTCCCCTTTGAGAATTTTGAAACATGAAGAGCACCAGTGATCTGGAATTAGTAATGCTTCTTGGCTGTTAAAGGTGCTGCACACTTTGTGTTAGAGTCCAGGAAATTGAAGTATTATAAGCAAAGTCACTATGAGCAAGGAGAAAAAATGTGAGTTGGGAAGTTGTGCCTCGGTAACCTCGTGTGATCTTTTCTCACAAGACTAAAGGCATTTTAAGGAGAACGGTGGGTGTCCCCTGTTGTGAGCACTTGGGCAGGTGGATCTGGGATGACTCACATATCCTGCACCACTATATACTGGTGCGGCACAAGCCCGTCGATCCCGTTGTGTCTGCCTTCCCACCAGTCCTCAGAGGCGCGGTGATACAGCAGCAGGGAGGCGCCCTTCTTGAAGGAGAGTTCCCTGGCAGATCGTCCAACGTAGTCAAACTTGGCTATCGCCTCTATCGGCTCACATTCTGTAAAGAACACCAGAGGGAGGCACAGGGCAGTGAGGAAGGCAGGACGCACAGAAGGGTCTACATGAGGCTGGAGAGGCAACGAGGCCAACCCAACAGGGCAGAAGCAACTCCTCAAGGGAGGAGAAAAGGAAGACGGCTCGAGAGATCCAGGAAAACACTCTCTGGCCATCAGCTTCTTAGGCCAACAACAAAAACATTAGATCTTAATCTCCACGGTCTCACTAGAGAGAGAAATGACAGTGTAATGAAAAATATTTCAAAACTGCAATGTAATTCTCTCCTTGGGTTGCAATATCCCCCACAGCTGCGCCAATATTCTTTTGACATTGATGGAATTCCCTTGCAACATGCTCTTACCATTTTTAACATGGAAAAATCATTCCAGAAAACTAGGATGCTTATGTTTTATTAACTTTCTAAAATCCAAGTAAAATCACCATACCATTTGAATGTATTTCATTTTCTCCTAGTGATTTGGGTAGTTTTAAATCTTCAAACTACCATAAACATTAGTGACAATGTTTTTCCTCTATTATCAGCAACAAAATTAGACTGCCCCCTGCCAAATTAAAAGACTAAATTCGAAAATTATACTTGCTGGAGATCAAAAGATATTCAAGGTTATATTGTGAGTAGGAGAGGGGAAAAAAAGGCCAAGCTTCAAAAGGTCGCATACTGTATAATTTCCCTTATATAATATGCTTCAGATGATATAATTATAGAGATGGAAAAGAGTGGATGCCACAGAGTGGGGGGTGGGGACACAAAGGAAGAAGCTGTGGCTTCAAAGGACACGAAGAAGGTTCCTTACAGTAGAACTCTTCTTTGTCTTGACTGTGGTTGAGTCTGTACATGTGACACAACTAAGTAAACCTTCAAAGGAGCCCATAGAAAGCTGGCGAAGTGTAAATAAGATGGACCATGTCAGGGCAAACTTCCTAATTGTGATATTACACTACAGCTGCCAATGCTACAGAGGGAACTGGGGAGAAAGGTGCATGCAATCACTTTATTTGTTCTTAGGACTGTAAGTCTACAGTGATGTTAAAAAAAATTTTTTTTTAAACACTAAAGCACTGGAAGTCAAACTTGATCTAATTCTGATCACAAATATTGTATACAAACGAGACAGCAAGATGATTTCAAGAAATTTTATGGGCCTGGCGCGATAGCATAGTAATTAAAGTCCTCACCTTGCACGCCTGGGATCCCATATGGGTGCCAGTTCTAATCCTGGCAGCCCCACTTTCCATCCAGCTCCCTGCTTGTGGCCTGGGAAAGCAGTCGAGGACGATCCAAGGCTTTGGGACCCTGCACCTGTGTGGGAGACCTGGAAGAGTCTCCTGGCTTTGGATTGGCTCAGCTCCAGCCATTGTGGCCGCTTGGGGAGTGAATCAATGGACGGAAGATCTTCCTCTCTGTCTCTCCTCCTCTCTGTATATCTGACTTTCCAATAAAAATAAATCTTTAAAAAAATGTATTTTATGATCTAGCTGATTGCAAAAACGTTCAATTTGAGGTATTAAAATCTTTTTTGCCCCTCTCCCATCACAACTGCTTCCTCACCTTTGCCAACAAAGATGAGTAAGCATCTAATCAATAATAAACCAACAAGGCTTGAGGCCAGAGGTTCAGGCACACACACACCTGTGCACTGAGCGATGCCTCAGTGCCGAGAAACTGAGCATGGTTTCCAAACAAGTTACACTATGGGCACACACAGATAAAAAGCTGCTTAGCTGTCAAATTCCTCAGCAAACTTCCTTCTCTTTCCTCTGGTAACAAGCTATCCTGTTTAAAAGTTCACTCATGCCAAAGTTCCCTGCAACATCATCAACATCTATTATGACTGTATCTAATAACTGCTTGAGGAATTCTTGGCTGGACAGTGGAGCTTAATACATTCAAAATTCAGCAGGACAAAGTCAAAGGCATAAGATCCAAGCAAACATGTTGGAAAAGCCTGGGCTTTACCTTATATAAAGGGCCTAGATAAATTTTAACAAAAGACAAGGAACAATGCCCCATTGTTTTCACTAGCGAATGTTAGAGGTGGATATTTCATATATAATGGCCCACAACACTAGCGTTTGAATGCAGTGAGTTGCTTTGCAAAGTATCCAGGCATAAGAACAATTTGCAAAATGAGAGCTTAAGTCCTTTATGAATCAATCCTAATTTCTAGGTTCTGTTGACACCCTACATTTCTCCCTAAAATTATTTCAAACAATATAAATAGCTTCAATCATTATCTAACTTTCATAATGGAGGACTTTACATTTAATTATAATGATTGATAGTTTGTTTTACACTTGGCAAATAAAGAGAGTAAGTTATGTTGATATGAGAAGACAGATATCAAAATTGGTAGTCCCGTTCTGAGTGACAGAAATACACATGTCCATGAAGGAATGAAGACATGGTAATTTACTAAAAATGACTGACACAATTTGCAAACTCCTGTGTGAATGCATGCACATATAATTGGTCTTATTTAAAAAAAAAAAAGATACCAGCCCATGGCGTAATATACAACCTTTGTATAGTTTGTCAAACAGAAATGAAAATTAATGTCATTCAGTCTCGTACAGTCAGCAGTGGCCCAGGGTTTTCCTTGAGACTACAGCTGTATTCATGTTTTATCAGCATTTCCTCATGTGATCTCTGCGATAATCACCTGAAAATAACTAGAAACATGATTCATAGACTCTGTTTCATTCAGACATGGACAGGTCATAACAGAATGACCAAATTACAAGAACATTCTATTGGTAATCCCAGCCAATCAACTAGTAATTTTCAGCAGTTTCATTATTTTCACTCCTTGTACTCTTTTGAGAGCCATTTCAGAGTGAAGTGTCAATCAATAGCCATTTACTCACATCTTAGGCTAGCCACTGCATAGCGAATCAGTCTGTAGCATGTCTGGAGTGCCTCCGAGCCCCTTGGGTGCAGTGGAGACCTTGCAGAAAGCTGCCAATGCCCCCATCATCACAGTGACACAGCAGAGCGCGATCCGTTTTCTTGCATGGAATGTTGTGCCAAGGGCAAAGACAATTCTGCGGAGCTGAGTTTCTGGCTGCCTGCTCTTGTAAAATCTTACATTTGTACTTTTTGTGGTTTTATATGAAACACCAGCCCCCATTACACTTTTTGTTTGGGACCTTGCTGTCCATGACCCTTCTGCTAGCTCTGTTTCCCACAGCCTCTGCAGAAGACAGAAGTTTTATCCTGTGACTGCCTCACTTTTAGAGCAATAGTTGCCTTTCTGGTGGCACTATGACAAAGAAAACATAATACCTGAACTCCCCGAAAGAAAATCAGTATTCTAGTGAATTTAGTTATGGGATTTTAAAGATGGGCTGTGAACCCTCATGTCACAAATATATAAGTCCTCATGGTAAAAAATGCCTTCTAGGAGCTGGTGCTGTGCTGCAGCATGTTAAGTCATGGCCTGCAGTGTCAACACTCCATTTTGGGTGCTGGTTCAAGTTCTCGGTGCACCATTTCTGATCCAGCTCCCTGCTAATGAACCTGGGGATGAAGTGTAAAATGGCCCGAGTCCCTGGGCCCTGGCACCCATGGGGAAGACCCAGGAGAGGCTCCTGCCTTTGGCCTGACCCAGCTCCAGGTGTCATGGCCATTTAGGGAGTAAACCAGTGGCTGGAAGATCTTTACTCTTACTGTCCAAAACTCTGCCTTTCCAATAAATTATTTTTAACAAGTCTTTAAAGTTTGGAAAATGTCATTGCATCTTAATATTTGTAAAATTATTCATTTTTATTTTAAAAGCAGAAACAGACTTGAATCTAGGAACTCTGATATGGAATGTTGACATGCCAAGCAGTAATTTAACAGTTTAAGCAGCCGAAAGCGGGGCCCAGTTCATCTTTCTTTTAAAGATACAAGGAAACTTAAAACAAAACAAAATAAAACCTTTGCATTGGTAAGCTATCAGGACAGTAATACTAAAGACTAAAATCTCAGGGAAAGTGGAAACCCACAGAGAGAAACAGAACAGTAAGAAACATGGATCAGATTCATCCTTGAGGCCATTTCCCCAGCAGGGTTCATTTAAGCTTTCATTGAAAGTTTCAATGAGAGGAATCTTAAGTTTCACAGCCCATTTGTGGGAGAACTATTCTCTCAGTGTTAAAACAAACAAACAAACAAACAAACAAAAAACTTTACGTCAGGGTTCCAGAATGATTTGGAAATCTCTCCATAGATTTCAACATCTCCCCTAACTACCATTCTCGGGAGCCACCATTCCTTGAGGATCCCAACCACATTCCAGTCTTCCGACAGGTTTACAGTTTTAATTTTCTAGGACCTGGGCAGTCTGGGAAAGCTCAAACTAAAAAGTCAGTGTCCTCCCCGCAAGTTGTGTCTTGGGCAGGGGTACCTGGAAGTTCTCCATGGCAGAACCTACCACCAGGTAAACCTGAAGTTCTAACAGATTTGTAAAATTCTGTGAAAATCTTTGCAAACCTGCTGCAGTAATTTGGCTCAAGAAAAGCATCAAAACCAGATCTGGGATGACAGCCTAGAATTAGTAGCTAATGTGAAATAGCAAAAAGGATTGCTAAAAGGAGTAAAGAGAAAATGACTACGACAAAATGCCAAGCAGTAGATGCAAAAGTATACCAGAGTATCTAGAAATAAAAAAGAAAACTTCAACGGACGATTCAAAGCAGATCTGATACAGTTAAAGAAGGAAAGAGTTTTCATGTTGCTAAAAAGGTAAAAAGAAAAAGCTGGTAGCTTTGTATATTTATATCAAACAGGAGCACACCTTGAATCCTAAATGATTACGATGCTGGTGAAGGACTTTGTGTCCCATATCAGTGTCCCTGGTTTGACTCGAGCTTTGTCTCATATGTATGCGGCTGCTTGCTAATGTAGACCCTGGAAAGCAATGGTGATGGTTCAAGTAATGGATTCCTGTCTCCCAGGAAGGTGTGGGGACTGAGTACAAAGTATTTTTCAATGGCAGTTGTTTCTAGATAACTGGTCATAGTATATACCTTGAATTTCCTGTTAATATACTGGTTTACCCCCACCAACTGCCTGTAATGGTCAGGGCTAGGCCATACTGAAATTCAGAGCTGAAAACTCAATCCAACTCTCCCAATGGCTAGTAGGGATGCAGGGACTTGAGCCATCAAGTGCTGCCTCCCAGAGCGTATATTAGCAGGAAGCCAGGACCAAGAGTAGAGGTGGGACCCAAAGGGCACTCTAAAGTGGGGTGCAGGTGTTTTAACTGCTATGCCAAACACCTACCCCAATACAATTTTATGACATCTTCATCACTAATTAGAGAAGTGCAAATTAAAATCATAATTAGATATCATTACACACTGACAGTATTTGGCAAAGATTAAGATACTTGATGAAACCAAGTGTTACTGCCTGTACAAGTGGAAGGCCTACAAGCTTCTGGTGGGAGTACTATTGCAACCATTTCCAAAAACTATTCCAACAATTTTCAGAAATAGCCTGGAAGTACCTTAGTGAAGTTGCAGACACAATTATTCCTAAGCATATACTGTAGAGAAATCCCCGGTGCACTGGCAATAGCAGACATGTTCACACTGTTCATAACAGTGAATAGTGGCAAGAGACAGGAAACACCTATCATATCCATCAAGAATTGAATAGATATATACAAGGGAATACTACACTGTGGTAAAAGAACACCGGTGTAGTTAAGTTTTAGAAATACAATACTATCCCAAAAAAGTTCATGAAAACCATATTGAGAATAATTGCATTGATAAAAAGTTGAAGAAAATTTAAAAGGATACTAGAAACACAGATATTTATAGTGGTCACTCCGGAAATAGTAAGTAAAGCAGTGGGATCAGTGAAGTTTAAAGGTAACGACTTATCCCTTTTCTTTACACTTGACTGGAGTTGCACAGCTATTAATGGGTGCGCTCTTCCTTAGTACTTACATATTCTTTACACAAATATTTTTGTGCTTGTGGGATTTATACTAGAAGTAATTTCTTAAGAACGAGGATATAAGGACTAGTATTAATAAGAGCATGAGTCCAGGGCATACCATCTTCGCTGGTGTGGGGCTCCGTCCCAGCATCCTGGTCCACTTCCTCCAATGTACCGTGTTCACTGTATGGGCTGTCACTGGAGAACAGACACACATTTATAGTAGTGTACAGTAGACAGTTTTGAAAATGAACAGTTGCTGCTGCTGTAAGCAAAACTACAAGACTTCAGAATGGCAAAAGCATTCCTGGCTAATCTGAAAATGGGATGCTGGAGCTTCAATTAATATAGTTAACGAAGCTTACAGGAGTATATATAATATATTAATGGACTTGTAGAGAAATGTTAGCAGTTATAAATAAGTATGATCCAGAGTAAGGCAAGCTGGATGGATTCTGACTGAACATGGCTGTAAATTCCTTTACCAATATATATGTATGATTCTGTGGCTTCACCTTTGAACTGGCTGCCATATTTTCTGTGTAGGAGAGGTGTGATATTGTCTTCTTTTAAAATCCCTTGACTGTCCATCTCCTTCTGTCCTCAAATGTGTGCTGACAGATGGACTACATTCATCATACACATAAATTTGACCTTTTCATGAAATCCTTTTACATTGCTGATGTTGGGGGTGAGGGTAACAGCTATGTTATTTTCTGTTGAACGTGAATGAAATTCCTGGAGAGCAGAGAGTATGAGAAGGAATTCCATAAGCACATGTTCCCCAGCTATAGGACTATTTTTTAAATTTCCTTTTAATGTTTTATTATATTTAAACTTAGCAGTTTTTAGTATTCAAGCAAGATTTTACAGAACTTCATGCATTTTAGGATAATCAAAACAGACTTATAACTCTAACAAGCCATATATTAACAACTGAAGAGTAGAACTGTCTTAGGCGGGTGAGGAGAGAAATCCCCAATGACTTAGCAAGTGAGGAATAACTGAACTCTGCATCCTACCTAGTGAGGTCTAGGAAAAGCCAGATTGGGAGCCTGACCAGTAAGGTACAGGCTGAACAATTATAGGCCAGATGACCTTTTCCTGTCTGTTCAAGGCTTTCTATATTAAGTCCCTGTCTGAGATAATTTTGGGGCTCTTGAGCGACACTGATGGTCAGTGCAAGAGAGGATGGGGAGCCAAAGCTGGAACTAAGTAAGGACCAGAGAAAGCTCTCCTGAGTCCAGAAGGAACTTTATACTTCTTTTCTCTCTCAGGACCACCTGGGGTCCTTGCCGTTGTTCAGATGTCACCAGACCCTATGGGTTTCAGACTGCTTCCATCCCACGTAGGAGATCCCATAGGAAATGACTGAACTCAGTTCTTGGCCTACGAGGACACTTAAATTCCTGTGATCTCTCTGGCAGTCGGGTTATGGTCCTTGGTGCTGATACTGACAGTCCTTGCTGAAATACCCATGGCTTCTGTGGCAAAAGCACTTGGGAGCCCTCTGGGAGTCTCCGGCACTAGGATACAGACCTGCTCTTGTCCTCCTCTTTTGCTCTGGGATCCCCTCTGTGCACATGACCTCCTGTTAAGAGGCTGTTACACGGTTGCTCTTGGATCCCACTGTAAGTCTAGCTATAGGACTATTAAGGAACTTCTACCCTGTTTGGGAAAAGCAGCAATCACAAATTGTCCTAGGATTCAACACATCAAATAATACTGACCAGACACCTACATGGTTACTCTTCAATAAAATGAGTAAGGCAGCTGTGAAGACACAACATGGTTTTGACATTGACCATAAAAAATGTCTTTGAAAATAAGATTATGGATCCAGCAGTCCTGAGTTTTATTCATTTATGCTAGCAGAGGTAAACTCAGTAGCTTGTACATTATAAATGCTCAAGTCCATATTTTTGAGTGGGGATTTCTGTGTAAAGAAACATGATGGAAACCAGCATCTTTTGTTGCTACTTCAGAAAGCAGTATTTCTGGGAATGGTCTACCCTCAGTTTTCCGAAGGGGTATAATCACACTGAGGCCCAAGTGGGAAAAAAGTGCTTTCGGTTATTTAATGGTCTTTCTGTTACTCATTCCACTTGTACTTGGTTTTCAGAACGGGATGAAGTGCCCTCAGCAGAGCCCAAGATGAAGGATTTAGACCGCCTAATTCCAGGTGCCCTGAAGCTGAGCTCTTCAGGGCTGTTTGCACTAGGCTGAGACTGCTGCGTGGGAAGATCTGTGTGGCCTCTGCAATCATCTGGGCTACCTCCAGCCAATTTCTCTGGACACTTTCCTTGGCCTCTTAACTTACTTGATAGAATGATCACGGTAAACAAGATCATAGGTACGGAGGAGCCAGCTCAAGAGATCAGAGATTCTTCCATTGTATTTAGAAACTGGAAACTGATGTATCAAATAGTGAACACAAACACTTTTTGGGATTACTTGACTGATTATATTTCCACCATTTCTATACTTGGTTGGAAAATGATGACACACCATATTAAGATTTTTTTTTTACTCCAACTGTTTGTTCACAATGACTTTTACTAGTATAATTGGTCAGAATAATACTTATTAGCAAGTGTGAAAGTGAAAATAAGAATAAAAATAGTTGCTATCGTTTCCTTTAAAATTAGAATTTTGAAAAGCTTCATAAAGAACCAAAGTTACCCAATTCACAATGAAAATTTTCAATTGCTTTTTATTTAAGGTAAAAATAGAAATTAATATTGCCCAATATGACATCAAAACATTCACTATCTACAAAAGTCAGGTTAGGACAGATATCTAAAGAGATGTTATTGTTAGGGAAAAAGAAAGGATGAAGATGAATTCTCACATAAGACACAAGGTTGGTGTGGGTCCTGGTATCACCTCAAGCATTTTTCCTTAAAATGCATATTTTTAAAATTTGAAACACTAGTGACTATGGACAATTATTTTTGTCTACCTCAGCTGACATTTTCGTGTCTATAATTTTTTAATTTATTTTTTTTGTATAAGAGAGCTACAATTTTTGAACTTACCAATAGTCATCTCCAGCCATACATTTCTCATAAACAGGGCCATCCATTTCTTTAGCATCTGGGAAAATGGTCTCATGGTGGATGATGATGGTTTTGATAATTTCATTCACATGGGCCTGGCAAGACACTTGATCCTGTATTTCTGGGACAGGCATCAATGTGGGGCCAAAGCAAATGGCCAGGTTATAAGGATCCATCATGTTCTCATCGCTGTACTGTGAAAGACTATGGAAAGAAACAAGGAGTTATAGCAGAACAGGAAGGAAAAAGAAAATAGATGTTTTATAAGATATTAATATTTTGCAAATCAGGAGTTAAGATTTTTATTTGTTTTTTATTGGAACAAAATGGTGTTCCAACTGATTATAAGTTTGTTCATCAAACCACAAGGAAATTGAACCTTCAAAGCCATGACTTCCAACTTGGTAGAAATTGAGGGGAATATGAGTCCTATTTGCTTAAGTAAATGGAATTTTTCATGGTCACAAGGGAGGGATATAATAACCATTGCAGTGTAGACAAGGACCAGGTAAATGAGTTTCACTTGTAAATTTTATGGTCAGATCCAAAATACTGCTTAGTAAATCTGGGAATGACAGTAATAATTCCCACACAGCATTACGGATGGCTTTAAAATTATTCTCCCATAACTAAAAAACATCACACATTTCAGTTATCTATTACTGAGGAAGTAAGGAAACGTGTGGTGGAAAACGAGGCACCTTGTCTATGTAACTACTACAAGAGGCATATCGCATAACATCTTCCGAATTTATCATCTGCTTTCTGGCAAGATGGAGAACACTAGGCAATCACCATTGTCACAAAAGACCATCCTCAACTCTGTCATTGTATTGGAGGATGACAAATGCCGGGGGAGATTTCTTGGAGTCTGGCATTACTTTCTCAATTCAGTCCAGCGAATAGATGTTAAAACATGCGCACAGGTGACTCACTCTAAGCTCTTTCCTGCGATGTCTCTAACATGGGACAAACTGCTACTTTAGGGAGAATCCAGAGATGCTATCTTCCCTTGTATAGGATGTCAGTCTTGAAAGGAAATTGCAAACAGATGACAAGTGGAAGGAGACAAAGGAAACCTAACTACCACTGCGAGACGACAGACATGAAGAAACAGAAAGACCACGTGGCACGATACTTTATCCTTTTTCAGAAATAAGACAGGGTAGAGTCAAAAAAGACAAGAGTATCATTTATACAGCTAACATATGTCTTTTCTTCTGCCATCTCCCGAGCATAGGATCTTTGAAAAAGATCACAGTAACAGCAAAGATCTGATCACATTACAGATCGTCTTGGAAATGGAAGCCGAAAGCAGTGAGAGCCAGAGAACAACGGTCTACCTCTCCCAAGGCACAGGGGAGTTCCACGCGGGTCGGGAGTCACAATTAATCTTTCAGGGTTTTTAATTTAGTGCTCACTTGAAAAACATAAACTTGATATGGAAACGGTACTTCCAATGTTTTGAATTTACAATAAAAAAAAAAAACAGAACTCTCTTTTCAGACTTCCTGTCCCAAGCAAGCTAACCTTCTCTGCGGGAAGGCAGGTACAGGTGGCTGACGGGCAACTTGGATAGAATCTCTGGGGGCACTGTCCTGTCTGCCCTCGGGTTACTGAGGATGGATTAGATCTAGGTTTTGAGAAAACTTCTGATTAACAGACTGCTTTCTTTGTCCACTGTAGTTGATTGGTTCACAATGGGTTTTACTCAGGTATGTCAGGACAATGGCAGGAACAGCAAGGAGAGGGGGCCAGCAGAAGTCCATGCTTGGAAAGGTGAAGGAACTCAGGCAGAGAAAGGCAAGAAAGAGAAGCCTCACATTTTCACAGTTGCCCGGTTAACCAGGCTTATCTAGAAGTAAACATGGATGGAATCCCTTTAACGTAAGCACTTTACATATGTCCAGATGCCACTTATTTCCAGTGGTAATTTCTGTAAAAGTGGGAGACTGAGGCCCCCAGGATCAGCAGTAGAGCACCATACTGGACAGTTCCCTGCCAGTGTTTCCACCAATGGAATGATGCAAGGCTCCTAGGGTCCACCTGAGTGGGCAGGAGCTCAGGACTCATCAACAGGGTGGGAATAAATGTCCATGGCTTCTGAGAACTGAAACTCTCCAGTGGAACAGAGAAAAAAAATATCCCAATGGTAGAAGGGAGAATCTGAGCCAGAGGAGAAGGTGTACCCCCCAGCTTCCTCAACATGTCGACTCCACATCAACTTCACTAACAAGGCGCCTTCATGACTCACGCAGAATGCTATCTTTTCATTTCATTTTGTGTGGACTTCTTGAAGAACTGATTTTTGATTTCTTATCTGAAATGTGGAATAGCAAGGGGGTTTCTACATAGCACTTGCGGACGATGCTCTTATAACAGGGCCCAATTATTACAAAGGAATACGTACAATAAGATAGAATATTTAAATTAAGAGTAAAGTTTTTCTGAAAATAATTTAGGTTCCCCCCCCCCCCGCCAAGATTTTTGTTACATTGTTTTGTAGAATGTACTGGAAATATTTTCTCCTCACAGTCAATTTACAGACATTCTCTTTTGGATCTGGGCGTAATGGCTCATCTATGATGTCCTTCCATCACTGACTACAACATTAAAAAAATTACAGACATTTTCAGCAGGTGGTTTATAGCATTTTGAAAAAAAAAAACATTCATGACATTAGCTTTGGATGGAAGCTGGAAAAACAGATTTCTCTGAAAAATGTGTCTGTAGTCACATTCGGGTTGTTTTTGCAATGATAGCTACTGGGGTAGAGCTTTCAACTATCCCACAATGACCTTGATCTGCTGGGGAAAATGTACCTTCAGTCCACAGTCAATCATCTTCTCTGGGACTCTGCTGACGCTTGCAACCCAACACACATTTGACAGGGGCCAAGAACAAAGGTAAAAGTCAGAGGGCATTTGGACAGGATATCTGGATACTTACTGATTGAGGAAAGCAAAGAGGTACCTCATCACTATCAGGACCGACCGGGGCAAGGTTAGGAGGAGTTTGCGGATGTGGAGCGCCCTCTCATAGAGATTATCTATTCCTGTGGACAGAAGAGAGACATGGTTGGTCCTTCCGCCTGTCCTGGGGAAGCACATCCTCAGGGAGCACAGTGGCTTCTAGCCGGGGTGATGCAGCTGTAACCGGCAGAGAGCACAGGGACCATCCTGAGCACACAAGTGTGTCTCGGGGTCCACGCCTCGGATCTGTCACTGTTTCTCCTTACCATCCTGGCCTTGAATCATTTTCAGTCTTTGTGATTTAAACTCATTAATCCCTTGCTGCTAATTCTAAATTTTGTATGTGATACGGTTTTACTCATCTTGACTGTGTGTTAACTAAAATAGCTTTCTGGGACATGGCAACACTCTGCCCACCCCACTTCAGAACAATTACTTGGTAATTTATCATGTATCTATTGGTCTGTTCCTATGATTCAACCAATGTGCCAGGTTTTGGATCCCTCCCTTCAAAACTACCAAAGCATTTTATTTGTAAGGCATTTTATCATCTATCAAATATATATTTTTAAATATTATTTATTTTTATTGGAAAGGCTGATAAACAGAGAAGGAGACAGAGAGGAAGATCTTCCGTCTGATGGTTCACTCCTCAAGCGGCTGTAATGTTTGGAGCTGAGCCAATCCAAAGCCAGGAGCCAGGAGCTTCTTCTAGGTTTCCCACGCTGGTGCAGGGTCCCAAAGCTTTGGGCTGTCCTCAACTGCTTTCCCAGGTCACAGGCAGGGAGCTGGATGGAAAGTGGGGCTGCTGGGATTAGAGCCAGTGCCCATATAGGATCCTGGAGCATTCATGGCGAGGACTTTAACATCTGGGCCACCACGCTGGGCCCCGTGTATCACATTATTTCAGCAGTTTTTTAAACAAACATCTGAGGAGCACCTGCTAGGTTTCAAGCACTGGACTAAGTGTAGCAATACAGCAGGAGTACAATTCTCATCCTTAGAGAAAGCACAGCACGGTATTCACGGTTCTCCATGTCTTTATCCTGTCTCCTCCCTCGGATGGTAAGTCCCTTTAACAGAGGAATATCACAGGACTTTTAGCATCTTCACTACAAATGTCAATTGTTCAGAATGTCACAATACTGAAGTGCTGGTGAACAGCAGTCTACAGGGTTACAACTAACAATGCATTATTGGCAGAACGGTCCATTTTGCAGCACCGTTTTATATTTGTTGCCCAAGTGGAATAGTAAGCATGCTGTGGAGAAGGCAGGGCGCACCCTTGACATGCACAATTAACAGACGAGGAAAATGGAAACTGGGCAAGGGGCTTTCCTTGGGTGCAAGGGGCAGAATCTGCACTCTGTGCTTCATGGATCTGACCTCAAGGTTTTCCAAGTATCTTTCCAAGCATCTCCAAGCTTTGAAGGCATCCTGAAGCCACACTTTTGAGAACATACTTTTAAAAAGAAGATAATATACTTAAAAACATGTTGAAGCTGCCTGTAATTTCATGTCACTACTCCTGTTTGTCTTTAACGGCTCTCAAGGTTTTCATGGGCTCTACTTGAAAACTCTCAGTCCTTCCCTTCTGACACTCTGGTCCATTGATTCTCTCATGGTCTTATGTCTGGACATCTCACTGCGTATTCCCTTCTTGGAATATTAATTATTTCCCAGAGCAGCCATGATCATACTCTCTTTGCCCTGGTCTTTCTTTCCAGGTCTTTTTAGGCCAGAAGTTCCCAGCCTTGACTTGGAGTCACATGGGGATCCTTCAAAAAAAAAAAAAAATAACCTGCTGATGTCTGTGATTCTTTTCTGTGGCCAAGGTTGGGGAGCACTGCCTTAATTGCTCATGCCAAGTTCATTTTTTTGTATTCTGGGGTGCTGGCCCCACCTGCTTTCCACTTATTATCAAAATCAGCACTTCCTTTTCCCCTCTCACTGTGAAAAAAGGCAGAAAAATAATTTTGCTTGGACACAACAAATAGCTTATGAGGATTCCTGGAAAAAAAAATAAAGCAGCGATTCCATCCCCAGTGTTAAGCATGCCATTGTTGGAACTATTGTTCTGTCTTCTTTTAGAAAACATCTCAGAAACCTGAATATAAGTAAAATGCTATCATTCAGTTAACACATCTGTAATATTTTGAGTCCTTCAATATAAACTGTAAAAATAATAGCATAACTTCATAATACTAAAATGTTAATAACATCCCCATATAGGTGGTGACCCAGGGGATGGAAGATATTTCTCTGTCTCTCCCTCTTGGTCACTCTGATTTTCCAATAGTTAAATCTTTAAAAATATTTGTGAGCTCAGCGCAATAGCCTAGTGGCTAAATCCTTGCCTTGTATGTGCTGGGATCCCATATAGGCACCAGTTTGTGTTCCAGCTGCTCCACTTCCCATCCAGTTCCCTGCTTGTGGTCTAGGAAAGCAGTAGAGGATGGCCCAAAGCCTTGGGACCCTGAACCCATGTGGGAGACCCGGAAGAAGCTCCTGGCTCTTGGCTTTGGATCAGCTCAGCTCTGGCAACTGTGGCCACTTGAGGAGTGAACTAGTGGACGGAAGATCTTTCACTCCATAAACCTGACTTTCCAATAAAATAAGTAAAATTATATATATATATATATATATATATATACCATTTCTGTGCACATTTTCTGTGCACAGAAATGGTATAGTCATATAATGCAATGTTATTTGGTGATCAAAAGGAATGAAGCACTGATAATTGCAACATGGATGATGGCTGCAAATGTTACGCTGAGAAGGCACATCTGCGGGTCCTTCCAAAAGTTAACAAAAATGTACATTATGAAAAAAACCACATAAAGAAACTGTATTTTTGCATCACAATAAAGGTATGTTTTAACTTCACTTTCCATGAACTTTCTGAAGAACCCTGGTATAAATCCATTTATGTGAAAAGGTCCGAACAAGCTAATGTACGAGCCTGGGAAGTAGACCCACGACTAGATGAGGCTGGGTGAACTGGGGAGGGCGGCAGTCAGGGCTGAGTAAGGATAGCAAATGTTTGCTCATTGAGGTTGCCTTTTTAGGGAATATTTTAGGGAATATTCTAAAAGTGAGGGTTGCATAATACCGTGAAAATACTAAAACCCGCTTAACTGTGCTTTAAAGAAAATCTGATGGCGTGGAAGTAAGAGGACAGAGCAAGAGAGCCAGTGTGAGCATGTGCAGCAGCTGAGACTGGTTCAGGCCGGAGCCAGGAAGCAGACACTCAACCCAGGTCTCACAGGGGCCAAGAACCCGGGCATCTGATCCATCACCTCCTGCTGCCTCCAAGGATGCCCATGAATAAAAAGTGGAAATTGGAAGGAGAGCTGGAGCTCAGGGATTCTGACGTGGGAAACTGGCTTCCCAGTGCCATGCTATCTATGTCAAACTCCTGTCCCTAATCGCTCTCTTTAACAAATGAACTATCAATTAAGAGAATTTTATGTCAATAAAGTACACAGGTATACACAGAGAAAATGCTTTAAAGACACTAAAATGATGAACATCACCTCTGTACAGAGACATTATGGGTGATGATCGTAGTTCATTTTATAGTTACTTTTTTTTTTTTACAGGGAATATGTACCGATTACATAAAGAACAATTCTTTCCCAAAGCACAGGTTGCCTATGTGATGATCTTAGAAGGCTGTCCATGTTTTAGGGTAGAACACTGGTACATAATGGCAGAAGAGTTATAATGTGGCATTTGTTCACACACAACCTAATTTTTGGACATAAAATGTGGACACCATTGATCCTCGGTGCGGAGGACGATCACTAAGGACAGTATTTTGCTTTATGGGTTTTTGCATATTTCTTTTTTTTTTTTAAGATTTATTTAATTGTAAAGTCAGATATACAGAGAAGAAGATCTTCCATCTGACTCCCCAAGCGACCACAATGGCCAGTGCTGCGCTGATCCAAAGCCAGGAGCCAGGAACTTCCTCCAGGTCTCCCACGTGGGTACAGGGTCCCAAGGCTTTGGGCCGTCCTCAACTGCATTCCCAGGCCATAAGCAGGGAGCTAGATGGGAAGTGGAGTAGCCTGCATTAGAACCGGCACCCATATGGGATCCTGGCACGTGCAAGGCAAGGACTTTAACCACTCTGTTATCATGCCGGGCCCTGGGTTGTTGTATATTTCTAAAGTTCTCTATCATGATTACATGCTCTTTTCTTTTTTAAAGCTATTCCAAAGTCAGGAGCCAGGAGCTTCTACAGGATCTTGCACATGCATAGAGGAGCCCCTGGCCTTGGGCCATCCACCACTGGTTTTCCAGGCCAGTAGCAGGGCGCAGGTTAGGATGTGGAGCAGCCAAGACATGAACTGGTGTCCACAGGGGATGCCAGTGCTTCAGGCAGAGGATTAACCATGGTGCCAGCCCTACATGTTGGTTTTACAATTCAAAATATGGTAGGGAGGAGAGGTCCCCAATTCTCAGACACACACAGACAAATGACATGAAATCAGGGATGAAGAAGTGGATACGGAGGAGGACAGATGTGACAAAGAAATGAGAGCTGTCACAGCTGAGTGATGACTTACATGTAAGTACATGCACTGTTCTGTTTTCTTTAGTCATTACTCGTTTTTATAACATGAAAGTTAAAATAAGGTAGATTATGAACAGTATGCACAGCGCAGTTCCATTTTGGCTTTCAAAATGTTGGATGTGAACCTGCATTAACAAAAAGCCGGGAGGAAAGGCAACACGAAGTGTACAGGGCACTGGTTCTTCAGTGGTGTCACTGTCACAGGGGTAGTATTGTCCGCTCTGTGCCTCTGTGTACTTTCACGTGCTCTATGGGAACTACAGGCTGGCTTTGTGATAGGAACCAAGCCTTTCCCTCCCAGACTGCTTCCTCGTGTCTAATCAGTTACCGAAATAATCATGTGTAATGCAAAATGAAGTGCAAATGTTTCAGTTGGTCCGTAAGTGCCAAAGCGGCCAGGAAAACCACAAATGGCTTTGGAATGGCTCTTCTAGAGCCAGTCACTGGGATTTATGCCCTTGGGAATCTCTGAGTCATGACACGTGGATGTTCTAGAAGCTGCTTGGACTGTGTGGGTACAACCTGGCACATTCACAAAACCATTCACAAAGTGGATGGTTTTCAAACAAAACAATCCTTGGGTGACAAGCTACTAAGTTTGTCACTTCAAAACTATGTTGCACTTTATTCTACCATGCCTTCATCCATATACTTAAAAAAAATGTATAGGGAATTCATGAATGAATAGGCATATTTTTAAAGAGAGTGAGAGACTGGTAGGGCTTTCTAAGAGTGGTAAGTTTTCCAAGGAAATTTCCTTTTGTCACATATATATATTTTTTAAACTTCTAAAGAATGTGATCATTTAGGGGTACAAATATGGCCAGAAAAGAATTAACCCATGAGCATATCTTTCTCCCAAATAATCCAAAAATAGGTAAGAAAAAAACGGGTGCTCTGGGGGCTTAAATAACCTTTCTCTCTCTCTCTCTCTCTTTTTTAGAAAAGATGAAAAAGACTTTTCCATACAAAATAGCTGTCACATGAAATTACCTATGGAGAAGTCAAAGCCAGCTGTAACAGTGCCACAAGATGACATCGGAATAAAGTCACTCTGAGATCCTCTCCCCAGATTTCTAAATGTTTGTGCTTCCATCATAAGCTAACCTAGAATACTTTTTAAAAAAAGATTTATGTTATTTTTATTGGAAAGTCAGATATACAGAGAGGGAGAGAGACAGAGAGGAAGATTTTCCATCTATTTTGGACATTGTAGTTAGGTAATCAGCTTGTATGAAAGCACCAAAAATCTATTACACCAATGAAAAGATATGATGATAGGATATAATAATTATATAAAATGTCATTATCGAAGAATTTATTGAAAATACAGGAAAAAATATAGATGTATCACATTCACACTGGTAAGAGAAGAAAATGCTTTCACAGAGAGCAATCAATGGAAGTTAAGAATCCCCCTCTCACCCAATTTTAAAAGAAGTGAGATGTTAGGGGGAAGGGTGTTGTTACATAAAGGGGTTGTTGTAGAAAGAGGCTATTAAGGCCAATATGTATTCCTGAAAAACCCTCCAATCTGCAAAATCACTAAAAATAGCAAGACGCACTGGGAATAACAGGGTTGGAGGCAGACCATTCAGTATCTGCAAACTTTGTGTGTTTAAAGGTTTATTTACTATCTGAAAGGCAGAGTGACTGGTACTTAGAGAGGGATAGGGAATAAGGGGAAGAGGAAAGGGGAAGAGGGTGGAGAGATAGTGAGGAAAGAAGGAGAGACAGAGAGACACAGGAGAAGAGGGAGAATCTTACACCTGCTAGTTCAGTCCCCAAATGCCAGAACAGTTGGAACTGGGCATCTGTCTCTCTCTCTGTCTCTCTGTGACCCTTTCAAACAAATAAAATTCATTTGGGAAGTGAAACACTACAAGGGAATTCTGCTAATTTCTTTCCATCGTTTTGCTTGTCAAGTGAAGAAAAACGTCTAAAATGAACGGATTATTAACCTGCTGGTTATTTGGATCTCGTTTTAGTACAGTGGGCAACATCCTTGCAGCTCTTCATCTGGGCATGCCAGGCGGCACTGGCCTGACAGAGACTTCCGTAGATTGCACCTTTCCTTACTGACTATATATCAAAATGTGTAAACTTGGCTCTCTCAATTTCTAAAGTGTAAGAAAGGTTGGCCTTGTTACAAAGCATTTAATGTGCTGGGAAACAGGTTGCATCCAAAGTAAGTTCTGGGTTACAAAAATATAATGTCTTTAATTAATTAATCTACTTGAATCGGTGGAGAGAGATGGACTGATTGATTTAATGTGTTGGCTCGTTCTCCAAGTGCCCACAATACCTTGTGCTAGACTGAAGCCAGATGCCCAGAACTCCAGCTGTGTCTCTTACAGAGATGACAGGCATTGGAGCCATCATCTGATGCCCCTCAAGATGAGTTAGCAGGAAGTGAGACTAGAAACAGAGGTGCTAGGACTCAAACCAGGTACCTCATGTGGAATGTGGGCATCCCAAATGTCAGCTGGACTTTTGCCACAATGCCTGTCTCAGCTGCCATTTGTAAATGCATGTGAGGTCAAAGAAATAGTCTAACACGTGACCCGAGGCATACATTCTAACACGAGTAGTACCAACAGTACACACATTTACTGAAACTTACTATTTACCAGGTAACATTTTATATGGATTATCTCATTCACTCTTCACATGAGCTCTAGGAAGTAGATGACAAGGCTGTTACTTTAAAAGGATTAAAGTTTTAATATTTGCCTAAATTAAAAAAGTTGCCAAGCGGTGAAGGCAGGATTTAAACCTAGAGTATTCTTACTCTATGGCTTCAACTATTAATAACTATAACAAAATAATATTTCTCATCAGATGACTATAAAATCATTTCTTCAGTAGCAACAGATGATAAAGAGCCCAGAGCTCTTTATCTAACTGATTCCTACACATGCTGAAGTTAGCATGACATGTGCACCTAGAAAACTGCTAAGCGTTTTAGAATACTTCATATTTTCCCATTCTTAAGTTTTCTGGCTGGGATATGAGGGAAATCACTAGAGAGGGCCAAAGGAGAATTCCAGAGCTAAGACACCTCATTTCCAGCTCTTTCCAGCTGGGTCAGAGGTTTGCTGTGATGACTAAGGCTGTGTGAGGACGTTGGTCTGGACACACATAGCTTTAAAGCACACACGGCATGTCTAACTGGGAGATTCATACCCAAACCAGGCCAGTATGTTGGGCATGGATGGGATGTTGGTTTTTCAATTCAATTATGTATTGAGCATTTACTCTAAGACATGGATCACATCAAGTGTGATGGTTATAAGTTACATAACCCATGAAGGCCTGTGGCACTAACCATGGGCACTGCAGCGGGCATTCCCTGACACTTTACCTATATTAATTCATCTAATCCCCCAAACCCAGGGATATGTGACTGACTGACTCCTAGCTTTTTGATGAGGAGATCCAGTTGCAGAGGGTTCCAGAAACCTGCCTATGTTCAAATGGCTGGGGAGCAAGTGGCAGAAGCAAGATTCAGTCTGAAGCCTGCAAATTCCTAAATGTTCTCTCCTGTGCGTGGAGACAGGAAGGGTAAAACAACTCTTTAGTAAGGAAAATGGCACATGTGTCCACAGCGGAACATCAGCAGAGCACAAAGCTAGGAATTCTGCTCAAGGAGGTCAATGGCGCAGCTGGCGCTCCAGAGGAAGCCAGCTCGGTGCAGCCGTCACAGCAGAGGTCAGATGGATCTCAGACTCGGCAAAGGAAACAGTGTGGCCAAGGGCATGGGATGGGAAGTGGCCTGGCATGTGCACGGTTCACTACTGTGGAAATACAGGGTAAGGGTGACAGGAAAAAATTGCAAAACAGCAGGAAGATATCCAAGAGAAGAAAACATCAGACGAAGAAAGAGGTCAAGTCCACGAGCTGCTTGGTCATACCAAGGAGTTCCTGGGACCATTTGTGGGAAATGCTGAAACATGAGAGACTCCACAACTCAATGTTGCCCTTGAATCGTGCCGCAGGACAGCGAGGACAATGTGGCAGGGAAAGGGAGTTGTGGAGGCAGCACAAGACCCAGGGGACTGTTAACACCGCCTTGAGAAACCAGGGTCATGAGGAAGAAGGGATGAGCAGAGATCTGCCTGGGCATCAAATTCACAGGACTTCAGGTTGGGGTGAAGAGTCCAAGGGGCAGCTGTGTTTACCAACAGCAAAGCTCAGGTGGCTGCAGTCAGCTGGTAGGCTCTTGTCTGGGAATCCGGACCCAAGGGACTCATGGAACCTGACTGTGGTGCACATCTACTTCTGGATCTCATTTTCACTTTCCTTTGTGCAGGTACAAAAGCCCCCACCGGGGCAGGGGGAGGGAAACGCTTCACTTCACTGATGATCCCTGGTTCTGTAACACATTACACAGACTCAGAGCGACGCTGCCTGTTAGCATGGGACGCCTGCTGACAGGTGATGACCACCTGGTGTTGCCACACCACAATAATGATCACTTATCTCATTTGACTTTGTTTCTTGAAGAAGTCATGCTCAGAGGTGGATCAATGATTCCACTGCTAAAGTTGATTGAGAAAACCAACACCCGGAAGCCAAGAGAAGGCTGCATTCCCAGGGTCCCAGCTTTCCCTCTCTCCCTGAGGCATCTGCCTTTTGCGTTTTTCCCAGGTGCCAAGTGGGAAGCGTGCAGCCAGAGGATGTTCAAACAACAAAGTCCACCCGGCTCAGGGTGAGGCCACAGCTGGGAGCATGACTCACACTGGATCCAGAAAGGAAATAAAAATTTGGTGGTGACGGAGTAATAGGAGTCAGGGAAACTATGCAGAGGAGGCCGCCTGCTTTTCCAGCAAGTTGGTAAATAGACTTGGGGGGAGGGCAGGGGTAAAGGCCCACTTACTGATACACGAAATCAGATCATTAAATCTTTCCTTAGGAAAGAGGGGGTTTTCCAGCCCACGGAAGTAGAGCTTCAGAACGCCAGCCACCGAGTTAATGTCATGGTTACTCTGGTCATCTGCCAATGGATTTTCACCTAAAAAGAAAAATGGGTTATATGCACCATGCCTCTTTATTTTCTCCGAAAAAAAAAAAATGTTTCTACACACACACACACACTACTATATACACATTTATCTTTTAATTATGCTTTATAAAAGATTATACGGTTCTAAAATTAAAATAATTGGTTTAGATAGTCTACCCTATGATTAACCTAAAAATACTTGACTAAAGTAAGGCTTTAGAAAAAGTCTTATACTGCCAAATAATCCCCTTGCAAGTTACCCAAACCTTAAAATAAAATACTGTGGGATTTATAATTTTGCCCAACATTTTTTTAAAGAGCTAAAATCAGTAATCTTACTTTGACATGAATTCAAATACTACATTCTCCATTTCGTACCCCACTAGAAAAAAGACAGTGAGTGTAGGTCCACCTGGCTATACTATGTGGGCTATCAAAACCTATCAGAAATATCAAATATTAATTGCAGGGCCTGGTGCCAGAGCCTAGAGCTAAATCCTCGCCTAGCATCTGCTGGAGTCCCATATGGGTGCTGGTTAATGTCCTTGCTGCTCCACTTTCCATCCAGCTCCCTGCTTGTGGCCTGGGAAAGCAGTGCAGGATGGCCCAAAGCCTTGGGATCCTGCACCTGCATAGGAAACTGGGAAGAAGCTCCTGGTTCCTGGCTTCAGATCAGCTCAGTTCCGGCCATTGAAGCCACTTGGGGAGTGAATCAGCAGAAGGAAGATCTTTATCTCTGTAAATCTGCCTTTCCAATAAAAATGAATAAATCTTTAAAAACATAAATTATAGACACTGTTTAAACACTGTTAAATCAACAGGTGTTTCCCAAATTGGCTTGTTGGTGTTCACAGCACACAAGAGAGCCACTTGAACAAGGGCTGATGTTGGAATCAGGCAGAAGAATTTGAAAATGTAACCTTAATGGAATTGAAGAGTTTACATAAAAACGGGCATTTTATAGAAATATCATCAATCTAAAATTATATTCTTGTTTATATTAAGCAGGTGCAAAAGAACAGGTAACTGGGCAGGCTAGTTCATCTCTCATGAAATAAAATCCTCAGTAAGTTCCACGTAATATGCAACTTGAGATCAAGGTCCTTTTTTTTTTTTTTTTTAAATATCCATAGGCATCTTTTCTCAAGTTCATCATGGTGCTTGGGATTTTCATTGATTTTTCCCTCTTGTAGCAGTTTCATTTTCAACGACCTGTTTGTTCTTCCTTACTTCTGGGTGGGAAATCACTGAATGTGAATTCATGAGGATTTTTATATTTCCCTGCTGTTGGAAAGCCACACTCCACAGATCCCAAACAATAAATGCCAGCGGTAATTCCCAAAGGAAAACGGTCAAGTGTCTGGCCTCCAGTGGCTGGCCCAGGAGCCCGATCCATCACATTCCTGCTTATCATCCTGAACACATGTGTTTAGGCATTTGACACACTTAGTGGCTGACAGGGGTGTGGGGGTGCCTGCCCTGCTTGATACAGCATAATGGTCAGAGTTTAGAACAGGAAAAAACATGTCTGCTTCAAGTCTACATCTTCAGCTAAAGCTTCAGACACTAGATGGCATTAAGCCAAGCCAGGGTCAGAGGAAATGGGAGAGACAGAGAAGGTATGGATGTATCCAGAAACAAAACAATAGACATCATGCACTTTGGAGAGCATTAAGAACTAATGGCGACTATTAAAGGGCTAGATATTTTTCATAGATTATATTTAATTCTTCTCTGACAGTTGAGCAAGCCGAGGCCAAAGTCATTGACCCAACTCCCGTGATTAGTAAGTAAGAGTGAAATTTGATTCTAATGATTTTACTAATCATACTGTGGTAAGAACAGCTTACGAGAATTTATTTGACAGCCAATTATGAGTAAGGGTAGGACATCAACTGGTGTCATGGAGAATGAATCTGGGGATGATAATAGGAGGAAAGAAAAAGCTGCTGACAAAGGAGCTGAACACTGGGAGGGATCCCTTCAGACACCAGCTGCCTTGGCCCAGGGTTGTTCCTTTCCCTCTTCTGGAATCCTTCTTGGGTGCTACCTCTGATACAAGTTCAGGGGATGATCAATGCCAAGTCCTGAATGAGGACACAAAACTCATATGCTTTCCTACCTTTAATAACTAAGACTCATGATTTGGGCCTTTATTCTCAACTCCCCTACACAGAAGCTTGCCCCAGCATCAGCAATGAGGTAAATGCAGGCAAAAGCTGACAAGGCATCCAAAAGGAGTCAACTGCTACAGTCTGCAGGGAAATAATCACTTTTTACCACGATTTTCCAATAGGCATGGGCATATAGTTACCTCTCTCAAATGAATTTTTAATATCATTGACCTCCACTTGGGAACCAGATACTCTGAAAATCCCCTGATGCTGAAGACCTAAAGACAACAGAAAGGAGAGAGATAAGACATCCCGCCATGCCAGCTACACAGAATTGAACAGTCAATGAAAAGATGCATTTGCTGAAACGTTCCTTGAGATTTTTCTTAAGCATCAGAACCCAGCAATCGCTGGCTTACCGTAGAGGTTGATGAACCGAATGCAGCTTTCCACGATGAGGGGGATAACCTGTCCTGAGTCCTGGGTCAAGAGACAAGAGCCCATTAGTCTCAAAGGACAGCCAGCCGTCACACACCAACTCAGCCCTCAGTGCAACAGCAAGTAATGGATTTTATTCCACAAGGCCAAAGAGGAAAAAAAAGTGAAAGAATTTACATTTCAACAAAAGTATATTTCTGGAGCAAACCAAATTAAATACATGTCAGGCAGATCTGTTTTGATTTGACTGTGCCTAGAGATGTCAAGGGCGAATTCATCTCTTTTCAGTTAAACTTAGGCTTATGTTCCAAAATGAGTAATTGAGTAACTCATTTTTGGAGGGTTTATTGTTTTATTTCTGAATACAAGTGGGCAATCTTTAAGGATCTTTGAAAGGACTGCATCTTTCAACCAATTGCTTGCACCAATTACCAGTGATGGCTTTTCAGCCATCTCAGAGTCCTCCCTATAACATCCCTAGCAGGACAACACACTGGTAGAAAGGGGCTTTTATGGATACAGGTGCAGGTGCACGATGCCAGGACTATTCACAATGAAAACAGGTCTTGTATTCATTTGGTTTGCATCAGAACTTACCCACCCTCATAGATCTTTCACATCTTAAGAGTTAAGGGGGAAAAGTACACAAACAAATGAATGGTTCTGTTAAGATCTAGCTTTCTTAGATGAATTTTTTTGGCCTCCTTTCCCTGTATCTTGCAAAAAAAAAAAAAAAATCTCTGCCCACTACTGGAGAAATGTGAAACCTGTGAGTGCTTTGCCACATGTACAGGATGACGAATGAGATGAAGAGTCTGCTTGAGGTCACAGTTACATATGCACGAAGGCCATGAACTGCATGGAGTTAAGGTTACTGATGACGAATTCTCTCCATTGTCTTTTAAGACTGTTGTTTTAGGAGTTAGATCTTTATAGAAATCATGGTACACAAAAACGAGTGGCTGGCATCACCTGTTTGTTGATGAGACATTTTACTCTGAAATACAAGAAGAACTTGGTTGCTTAATAAACAAGCACAATTCAGGATCCACTAGCCCTTCCAAAGAGGCAGTGGAGGAAGAACTGGTAATATTGTGGTTCAATAAACTCTTCTCTATTCTCAGAATGGGTAATGCACTTCTAAAGGAAGTTTTAAGCCAGTCTAATCAGTGGATAAACCAGTTAATGATTCAATTGCTTCTGGAGTCTGCATTCAGTTTCTCTAATTAATTTGTTTTAGGAGCACATATTCTATTAATTCCTTAAAGAGCCTTAAGAATAAAAAACACATTTCTGCGTGGACGGGTTGGCCTAAGAACAGTCATTGTAATTACAGCAAAATGTACTGAATACATGAGGGGACTGTTCTTTAAGATCCAAGTGTATTTCAGAGGAAGTGCCCTACAAATGGATAACTGATGTGAAACTGTCATCAAGAAGAGCAAGCACTGTTTGGATGGAAGTGATAAACAGAGAGTATTAGTCTACACTTCTGCTGAACTTAGCATTAAAAACAAAGAAGGAGAGATTATTAAAAGAAAAATGTTTGCACTGTCAAAGTTCCAAATGAAGAAGTCTTAGGTTCCTGGATAATTAAAAAGCATTTTTGTCTTTACATTCACTCAAGTAATTGCTGATCTTTTAAGGTATGATCAGTATTTCATTCGGACACACTGAATTTTGCAGTCAAAGAGTAATGAGTGTGTGCGTGTCTTAATTTCATTTCATGGCTGCCAGATGCTCGGGCAGGGCATGTTTTATAAGAAGCGAGACAATGGTCTGAACCCTATGGACCATTCAGATGACTCCCATGGTGCCTCAGTTTCCCCGGAGGTGGGGCGGGAAGACAGAAGAGGGGTTTGCTCCTGTGTCTCAAGGTGTGGAGACCTTTCAGATGCATGAGGAGCGGGGGGACCACCACAGCCTCCAGAGCTCCAGCCCTCTGACCAAGAAGGGCTCACTTCAGTGAATTTTCCATGATGCATGGTGGTGGATTTCTTCTTGAACCCTTCAGCTGGGCTTCCTTCAGTGGATCTTAATGAGAAATCTTTTAAGGATACAACACATGCTTTCCCCGTTGTCACAGGCAGCCAGTCTCACACTGGATTCGCAGACATCGTGCAATCAGACATGTGCCTCCTGGAGCTTTTTCCACATTCTCCGCCTATCAGCTGCGCATCGCATGGCTTTCATTTTACTGTTCCCCCTTCTCCATCTAATTTGCCCCTGTGCAGAAGCCATGGGCTGGGAAACAAGATAATCAAATTGAACAATAATTTTGGATTCAATTAAGGCCAGTAAGTCTCTTCTAGATTTGAGCCTTAAGGCATTGGATGTGTGATTGCCAGGCAGTTTCTTCAGCAGCTTTTCACGGAATGCTGGGGTTGGGGCCCACTTTTAAAGCAGCCAGAGGTTTCTGATCTCTCATGTATATATCTGTCCCTTCTATCTGTCCATGTACAGGCCACATGTAAACACACCCGTACTACTTCTGAATCAACAGCGCACATGTTCGATAAACAGATCCTCCTTTCAAGGAAGAGAGATGTGTGTAACAAGGCACTGTGGGAGGTTATTTAAAGTGTTGCTTCCGATTTAAACACAGCAGCTCATTTCATCCAATGTTAGCCATGAGGGAGAAGAAAAACTCCTTTCTTTTTGCGCAGTTTACACTAGGACCCATAACCCAGTACCAAATGTGTATTTGTATTTAACATTGACTTTATTTTTTGGAAGCGCTTTCAACTCCAATCTGCTACCTTTGCCAAACACATACTTTAAAGACTAAGATTTCATCCAGGTTTACTAAAGAAAATTATTCCTCCTAGAGTTTGAGCTTTATAGTTCCTGGCTGGTAAAGCCTCTTGGTAAGTCCAATTTCCAACTGCAAACATTTTTCTTTTAAAAATCGAATTGAAGCCAAGCATGGGTAGGACTTAAAAAGGACCCCAACAGCAAAAAAAGAGGCCATGCCCTCATGTCCCTCTAGCACTATACCTGATGTCTCGTGTGCGAGTTCCTTCGTCCTCGGCTAGAAGCATTAGCAGAAATACAGGATGAAAAAGAAGACAGGGAGTAAACACAGCAGAGATCCAAGCTATAGACTAAAGGGTCTTACAATCGAGCCAATATAATCAATTCCTCAAGTCATGGGAAATCAAGACTCTGGTCACGCTGCCAAGTGAGCGGACAAATGGAGTTTGGAGGATGTAGTTGAAGCCATCTCGTTTGCACAAGTGAAAACAAAGCGATTGCTCAGGTTGCTCTTTTCCTGTGTGTGCAAAGGATGGCTCGGTTTTGCAGTTTTGTTTTAAAATTCAAGGCAGAGGGCTTTCCTTCGGCCCCCACCAAAAATGTCCACATTTGTTCCCTCTTCGGAAGGCACTTTGAGCCCAAATAATGCTTCCCTCTCTGACTTCAGGAAATGTTATATTGATTTTTCGGGGAAAGCAGAAAGCCCCAGGACAGACTTGTATATAATGACCTGCCTCTCATTTTCTGAGAGGTGGAGGCCATTATAGTCAGAAGCATGGAGATCAGCCACCCGGATGGCTGGTGCCAGTACCTTGACGAATGTTTCCAAATCCCCATTAAACAACTTAGCATTATACTGTGAGCGGGGTCTGCACTTCCTGTGTTTCTGGGGCTTAGGGGGAACATTTGGAGGCCTGAGGGAAGGGAATATAATTACTGAGCATGGTAGAAATCCAACAACACATTCAACACCCACAGGTCACAACCGAATTAGAAAACACAAAATCTTGGGTTGTTCCCCACTCCCCACCCACGGTGGAAAGCAATCCCTCCCCTCTCCTGTTTCTTCCCATTTATTCATGTATCGAGACACACACAAGCTATTCACACACACTGCAAACTCCCTGTGTGCTGTCCGTGACTTTTATCTACTGGCTCATTTGCTTAAAGATGGGAAGTAGCACCAAAGGGATCTGGTGTTTGTGGCTCAGTGTTCCAAACCGAGGATCTCGTTACTTGGTTAATGAATCACCCAGTCAGCACGAGCAGCCCTAAAACGTAGGACTCAAACAGACCTTCTCCCAAATAAGAAATGAAATAGAAAAACTTTAATAGTTCCATCATAATTCTTCAGTGCATAGAACCATTACACTTATTCCATATGAATGGAATTCTTACTTTATGCAAAAGTAACTTAATGGATCATAAGTGGAAAAATATGGATAACACACTTCTTGGTAGCTTCAATGCTAATTTGGATTCACACAGGTTACTTGAACGACTATTTTTTTTTTAGATTTATTTATTTTTATTGCATAGTCAGATATGTATACAGAGAGGAGGAGAGACAGAAATATCTTCCATCCGATGATTCACTCCCCAAGTGACCACAATGGCCAGTCCTGCGCTGATTCGAAGCCAGGAGCTCAGATCCCTTTCCTGGTCTCCCACGTGGGTGCAAGGTCCCAGGGCTTTGGGCCATCCTCAACTGCTTTCCCAGGCCACAAGCAGGGAGCTGAATGGGAAGTGGGGCTTCTGGGATTAGAATCAGTGCCCATATGGGATCCCAGCACATTCAAGGCGAGGACTTTAGCTGCTAGGCCATGCCACCGGGACCTTGAACGACCATTTCTTAAGAACAAGTTATTCTGTGGCCTGAATATTTGCACAACATTAGGGTATTCTCATTTATACGATCCTCGACTCTTGCCACCTCCAGCCTGACCACTGTCCTTGGTGGATGAGCCAGTCCTGACATGCGCACACCCAGGGCACTACATCCTCTGATTTGAATTCCCGCGTCAAGTTGCCTGTAACTAGAGAGAGGGGACCTCTTCTGCTCCATTCGTTTAGAGGCAAGGTCAGGGTTACCTGACTCAGTTTCCATAAACATGCTGAATGGGACCCATGGCTGGAGAGCACCAAGAACCCAATCCAAACTCCTCTCGAATTGCAGGGCTTACAGGAGCATGTGCACCACACATGGAAACGACATCAAGCCCTTCGTTAAGCTGCAGACTCTAGGGAACAGTTACTCTAGTTAATTTTGTTCAAGTTAGTCTGATTCTAAAGTTTATGGGGAAGCCTCACCAGCTTTCTAAGATACTATCACAGCAACAAGATACAGGGGAACACATAAATTCCAGCAATCTCTAGCAGGTGTGGTAACGGGGTGGTCAAATAGCACATGAAGAATTGCTGAGGCCTGATTGGTTGGAGGACTGCATGGTGGTGTAGCAAATTCACCATCCACCTGTGGTGTTAGTATCCCATATAGGTAGGTGCTCTTTTGAGTCCTGGCCTGCTCCACTTCCAATCCAGCAACCTATTAATGGCCCGGAAAAGCAGCAGAGGATGGCTCAAGTCCTTGGGCTCCTGCACCCACATAGGAGATCCGGAAGAAGTTTGTGGCTCTCAGCTTTGAACCAACTCAACTCTAGAAGCTATGGCTACTTGGATAGTGAACCTGAACTCTTTGACTCTCCCTCCTTATTACTGTGTCAAGTAAAATGATCAAGTAAAAAAAAAATCAAGTACAAATACACAGATCTTTAAAAGGAGCCTTTGTAAGTATCTAAAAGAGAATATGAAAACTTCTGCCAAGTCACTTGTCATGTCTCACCCCAACCAAAATTCTGGAAATCTTTTTCTGCCCTGAAGTCTGTGCCATTCACGCAAAAATGGATTTGGTGCAGGTGTAAATAATAAAACAACTAGCCACAACAGAGTTCAGCCCCCAGAGAATGATTTCATCAGCTCCTTTCACCATGTTACAAGCATTTTAAATACGGTGGATTTCGTTTTTATTCAGGCATGGTGAGCCCAACCAATCAGGGGACAATGGCCACTAAAAATATATTCATAGTTCTCTAGAGGAGAGGCCACACGGGGAAGGGCCAGGCTTGGGCAGGGGGCAGAAAGGAAAAAGGGGGCAAAATATGAGCCAGAGGTGCTATTGTGGTTCCCCTGGGCAGGAAGGGCAGAAGCAGGGCAGAAGCAGGGTGAGCATGCCTGGGCTGGTTGGCCTGAAGGATTTCAGGGGGTCTGTGGGCACAGGGGTTTTGCCTGGGTGGGACCTCGGGTGGCTAGGCCTGATTAAAGAGGTGGTGGGGAGGACGAGCTCTGGTCCTGAAAGTGCACTTGCAAGCAGCCACTCCACACTCTCTCTAGGGACTGGCTAATTCAGGGACTGACAGGTCCTCGAGAGTCTTAAGGCCCAGGTAGCAAAGCGTCACATACAAAAACGAGAAAAGTGGTTGGTACAAGGAGCATCACGTGTGGTAACACCTGTTGATGAACCTAAGGAGATCAGAATCTCATGTGGTCAGTGGTTCCTGCAGCAAGTCCACCCTGTGACTGGAGCCCCAGCAACATTGGATAGTAATTCCTGCAGACTGGGAGAAGAGCGAGAGCCCCTGGCTGGGGCCAGTAGAGGGAAGGGCCTCTCCCAAAGGGTCCCAGGTATAAAGCACATGTGAAGAACCTAGCGCTGTGGAAGGGACTTGGCACTGACATGGCTGCTGGGCCCTTAGAGCAGCAATTCCTACAGCGGAGGTGGTTCGGGCCCCAGGATGCCTGCATCCCGTGAACACAGATAGAGCCAAATGTGTGTGAATCACCAGGGCACTGCGCCTGCTATGCAAACTCCAGACAATCTGGCATCCTGTGTCGTGGGATACTCACATGAAAAAGAAGAACTGGTGAGGTTGACGTGAAAATTTAGTCTCTCTGGCCATCAAGGTTTTCATTGCAAATGAACGTTTGAGTCCCTCAAAAAATATTTCTTTCAGTACCTTACAATTTAGAAACAATGCTAAAGAACAACAGTGCAGACAGACACTGCCTGTTAAGACCAAAGCTCCAAGAACTGCAGATTACTAGGTGGAGTGATTTTTCTTTGGAAAAGTTTAGAAAAATCAGTCACCGCACCTTTTGAGTTGGTCTCCGAGAAGTGAGAGGGGTTTCCTTCATGACTAAAAAATGCACTGCAATAACAGTGAGACTACACGTGCCAACTGCTGCAGCAGGCACGCAGTGTTCTCAATTCTCTCGCCTCAAAGAGAACTTTAAGAGTTCAACTCTCCCTATGTCCACTAGAATCATAGCTGGCTGTTACATACAAATGGTGACAGAAAATAGTTGCTACAAACTGTCCACAAGCCAGATCACAAACTGCTTCTCAAACGGTTTTCCAAAACCTGTCCATAAATGGAAAAAAAAGCAAGCAAAAATTGGACAGTATGACTGCTGACACTGAAGGTTCCATGTTTAACATGAACCATTAAGGGAGTGAACAGGTACAATCCTAAGGGTATTCAATTATAGTTTCAACTTTTTATTCCATAAGGCAAAGCAGAGCCAGGTAGTAACAATTTCTACTTAGTAATGCAGTACATTTACAGACCACCCTGTTATTTAACTAAACTATTGAATTAAAAGTCTTGTCAGACAATATCTAAAAATTCGAAGTATTTTAGACTGTATAAACCACACTTATTCAACTTAGGCTTCTGTTATGGATTCTCCTTATTTAAAGTGTTATAATTCCTTTGGGAATCAGATATGTTGGAGTATATCTTGTCTTGTGAGAACGCCAAATGTTTCATGGCAATCCTCTTTTCATATCCAAACTGTCTTTTGTATACAACTGTTAATAAAAGAAGCTCATTCTCACAGCGTTTAAATAAACGATTTCTTCTTGCAAAAGAAGCAAAGAAAGTAAGACATACTAGGAGTTATGATGAAAGTGTTTTCCTACCTGGTAGTCATATATTCAGCTCTATGACCTGCAGGGAAGAAAAAATAAGTAAATAAAATTTTGTATCACCTGTTCCATATTTTAACGTGCTAAGTTTATAGTATATATACTTCAGGTGGGAAAATAGAAGACTAGCAGTTATACAGTAATTCAAAGTAAATATTACATAAAATTTAATAAATTTGATAGATTTGAGAAACATGCTTCATTTAGCAATTTGAAGGTTTTTTTTTCTTTAGAGAAAAACAGGTAATATCTGCTTCATTCTAAATGTAAGTTCAAAGATGAGAACAAAGACATACAAGGTTTGCATGTCTTAATTGGTATTTATGAGGGAGGAGTGGAGAGTCAGACAGGGTTGGGAGAACTCAATTTCCCTTAGTATAAATCAGTATTATTTTCATAATATGAAATCAGAGGACTAGGAGAAAAGTTGTATTATATAATCAGAAGTGACATTTGCAGATATTAAAGTTCAAGAACATTAAATTATACTACATTCCACCAACTTATGAGCCAAAGAGTCAAAGGGCCTTTCATAAAGAGTTCTCTATCATCTGAAACACGGGTTTCTTTTTGGAATTCTTGGTTTGTGTTTAAAAGAACAGGTTTGAAATTTTGTGGTGCTCCTGCCATCTGCCCAAATTTCAAGTTCGCACGTTTCTATGGTTGCTGCCTGCTCTTTCTTCTGCTTCAGGTGGAGCAGTGGGAAGGGGTGTGGGAGAGCCAAATCACTGAGCTGGCTTGTTTGTAAAATGATGATGGGACTCTGAAAGGGCTCAAAAAACACACCTGGAGAAGGAGTGTGCTTACCACACACAGGTGCGCCTGTTCCACCCCAGCACAGTGCAGTGATTCACACTGTCAGGGGCCAAGGTAACACTGGGAAGGAAAGCTGGTTTGCTAAGAAACGTGAATGAACACCCAGCCTGCCACCATGGCCTTTCATGCTATCATCTGCTCTCGAATAACAAATAACATGAAGCATTTTGCAACATCACAATTCAACAGAAGGCAACAGTTACTATCAGAGAGCATCCTGCTCAACACAGACCCAGGTCACTGTAATGGTTGACAGTCAGTACTCCGCCATGACTTGGACTGGGGGATGAAGAGAAGACTGCATTGCCTCCACCTGCCACACCCAGCTTTAACTGTTTAATTACAAGCAACTTTCTTTGGCTGGCTGCCCTCTATCTTGAGGGAAAAGAAAAAGGGCGGTTTACACACAGGTGCAAGTAACTGCAAACTATCCGTGACTGGGAGAGCTGCTGGAAATCTGAGTAGGCAGGCTGAGAGTGGAGTGTGGCATGTAGTGCCTTAGGAGACACCATGATGGGAAGGTTCAGCAGGAAGCCAATTAAGAAGAAGAAGAGGCTGGAGGTCAAGACTAGAGTGTCACTGGCACCGAGGTTATGATGGCGTCGGGGAGCTGGCTGAGCCTACCCAGAGTGAGCCAGAGCGTGAGCAAGGGGTTGACGTAAAGTCACTCTGCTGTATTCTGTCATGCTGTATTTCTTTGTAACAGAAAAGTATGATAAAACAGGTTTAATAACAACCATAAAAACAGTAATGTCTATTGTTGGCTAGAAAATATTTGAAGTTTATATGTGTATGAACTCCAGTCTTCACAAGCCTCACGTACTTGTTCATTGGTCTCCTGTTGCAGAAGAGATGAAGCAAACAGCAAAGTGAGTGTTTCGTGTCAGTCAGGCTACTAGTTCGGGGTAGGTCTGGCATTAGGATCCAGGTGCATTCTAATTACAGACATCACCTCCCAATACTATGCTGCAACTTATTTTTAAACTTGTGGGTTTTATTCCTAGAAAGATAGGAGGTTTGTATTCTTTGAAAGATATGCATGAATCACGACTTACACTTCTATCTGGCCAATATAGCTAAAGCCAAATATAAAAACTAAATATAGACTAAATATAGACTTAGGTAAACCTAAGTCTATAAACAGCATAGGTTAATCATTTGCAGCTGATTCAATGGTAAGTTTTTAGCAATCAGAGGTTTCCTAACTTGGAAATTTTACTATGCTTTCTTTTTGATTAACAACAAACACACACAGCAAACCCATTTCTTCCTCTTTATGCTGGAGTCTACTAGCTTCTTCCTTCTAGTTCCTTTTATTGCATATAATGTTGAAAGTACACTATTTTGTTAAAATATTCTATCCAACTATTCCTTAGATTTAGAAAAAGATTTTATACACACACACACACACACACACACACACCAGCATGAAATTATTTTGCTTAATTCAACTCTGGTTAATCATATGAGATAAAAAAAAGTTAAGAATCCATAAAACACACATTTTGAATGATGAGCTCAGGGCAAGCTTTGCAGAACTCTTATTCATGGCAAAACTACAGGGCCACACCCATTTTTTTTTTAAAGCTAATAGTCCTGACTGTGTCTCTAGTGATGAATGAGGTTTTATTTTTTAATCAGCATCATCATTAATAGATCAATAACATACAAACCGAGAAGACTCTCCTTCCTAGAGACCAGGGAAAGCTTCCAATGGTTTGAGGACTAGATTGCAATCACTCTCTTTGGATGGCTACTTAATTATTAAGGAGAAACAACTACCCCCATGGCGTCTACACAGCAGTCGTTTAGAGCGGGGAAGTGACCCGGGGCTAGTCTTGGTACCAATATCCCCCTGGGTTACTCTTACTACGTTTCACATGAGATTAATGATGACACTCTTATCACACTTGAAAGCATTTTTTTAAATCTCCATCCAGTAAAAGAAATAGCCAAGTGTAGTTTGATGGTAATTAGAGATTTCAAAGAAAAACTCAACAAAACATTTAAAACGCGTGCAGCTCAAACTGGACGAAGGCATGCTGACTTTCTTCCCTAGAGGAGCGGTTGATGAGGACTCCTGGTGTTACTTTCCAGCCCTCAAGCAAATGAACGACCACAGCAGCTTTTCTACAAAAACGGATCCACAACCAGCTTCTCCCTTCCAAAGGAGACTCCTACTCAAAGGGAGACAATGGACCGTGTGAGGACAACCTGCTTAGTTCCTTTGTGAGAAAACTTACACCCAAGGACAAGAAACTGTGCACCATGGGGTTCACTCCTGGTGTTAGATTTACTGGGGTTAGCAAGATTGTTCCTGTATTTACGCCCCCTCAACTCCAGCAGCTGCACACAAGGAAGCCGAGGCGAACACGAAGGCTCATTACTGGAAAAAGAAAATCATTTTAGTGCCTCAGTCTTGCATATTCCTATGTATAGTGGTCAGTTTAACATCCGTTTAAAAACAAATGGTGTCACAAAAACTCAACGCTGTTTCAGAAGGATGAAGAAGATGATGAATTTGCTTGCAATTCATTATGCGTTTCTTTCCATTCCAACTGTTTCCAGAGATTTGGAGTTCTGAATCCTGACAGTGCCACTTTAAGCGCCCAAGCTAGCTGCTTTCGCTGTGTTGTAAATCAAAGACTTTACTGGGGCACTGGTAGCCTGCCAAAAAGCAAGCAGAAAGGAGGCCAAACACATGGCTGCAGTTAGCTTCAGCTGTGTACAATCAACTGCTAAATCCCTGGGTTAGGCTCTATTTGTTTTACTATGAAGGTAGTTTCTGTAGCAGTAAGTCTAGTATAATTCAAAGAAGTGGATTTCTACATTAAAAAGTCAGGACTATCACTAAACACACCGTTGAGTCCTGCACTACGAACCTTATTTAGCCAAAGCAGGACGTGGAGTGCTTCCCTAGGGCTCACTATTGGATTACTTCACTGTGGGATGGGCGCCACAAACTCTCCTAGTGTCCTTTGGTGTCAGCCAGTTGATAAGAACAGGGCTTGCACGGAAAGCCAGCAGGCTTACCAGCACGCAGCCCGAAGTATGTATGGCACTTTTTCCACAGACAGCTCCAACTCAGGGCTGCCCACCGCAGGCAGAGCCATCCAGCTCCTTCTGTAGAAGCCGGCGCGGTGGAGGCCTTCTATCCCCCAGCACTGCTGGTGTCCTGGGGACACTGGAGCTCATTGAAAAAAATTCCAAGATGCAGAAATCTTGGCTTCAAGTTCATCAGGTATCAGAGAGCTTTCCACGGTTCAGCTGCTGAGGATGGAATTTGGCATGCGGATTCAGCAGACTGGCCAAACTCCAGCCCTCTCCATAATGATATGTCCACCTACCAGTGGGACTTTCTCTCCAGGAGTCCTATCTACACTGAAAAAGAACCATAAATGTTTCCGCAAGTGACTCCAAGCATGTAAACACACAGCTGCATGTGGGACTAAGAATGCATTCACCCACTATTTCAGTTTTCTTACACTCACAATTTCTAAAAAAAAAAATCCAGCCTTGCAGAGAATGACTTTTTTCCTTTCCTACAAGCATCCATCTATACTTAAAATAACTCATGTTTTAAGGCTGGCAACTGATCTTGAGGACAGCATTTGAAATAGTAGGCATTTCTGAGTCGCATATAGAATAAAAGAACTTACATGATACTACGAGTGGATACATTGAACATGCTTGCTAAAATATGTAAGATTATTATTATTTTTAAAGCTGTTCTTGGTATAAAGAGAAATGGCCCAGACTTTGGTAGGGGTGTGAGTTGCCAGACAAATCTGAGTCTAGTGACAAAGGGGATACAGCAGTCTGTACCTTAGGCAGGATTCTGATTGGGAACGTTTGGGTTGGGGCCTCGGTCTCCCTTGCTGTCTTGGGAGCTGAGTCCTCTCCCTCCTCCCTATGGATGACAAGCCACTACGAAATAAACCTTTTTATGCCATTAAAAAGAAGACACATGAATGTCTGGCACTGTGGGTACGGGCCATTCACCTCCTCTCCTGCAGTTCCTGGGTTCAAATCCCAGCCCAGAGCTAATTCCAGCTCCGTCCTGCTGGACAGCCAGGGAGGCAGGAGACGATTCCAGAACTCAGGTCTCCCTGCCACCCATTTGGGACAGTTGAGTTGAGTTCCTTGATCCTGGGCATTTGAGGAGTGAACAAGCACATGGATGATCTCTTTAGTTAAATAAATAAACACACACACACAAACTCACAAATTGGAATGGATAGGTAGAGAACAACAAGGAAGACTTGGTCAGCATGGACTCACACACACCTTACTAGGTAGGACATGGGGATTAAGTACTCCTCACCAAGGTATAAAAGATTTCTTTGCACACCCCTCCTAAAACTGTTTTGCACCTCAATTGTTGAAATGTCATTGAAATAGTCACAGGAGGTTGTTAAGAGCTTGCATCCAATTTTAACATATTGGTTACTCAATACTTTGTCAATTCCATAACGTTATATATTATTGCTGATGTTAGGCTGGGGCTTTTAATTGATCGGGATTTTACTCTGTTGGCTCTGCCTTCAGACCAGAGAAGGACTCCCCAAGAAGCCGCTGAACTTGACCGGACAATGAGATACTAGACTCTATGCTTGGTGTATGCTTGCAATGAAGGAATCTCAACTAAACTTGAACTGTGGTTACGCCACAGGGGGGAGGAGACCACCATGGGGGGAGGGTTGGAAGAGAGATGGGGGGTATCCCAGTGCCTATAGAACTGTGTCACATAATACAATGTAATTTAAAATATATATATATATAATAAAAATAAAAATAAAAATAAATAAATAACAAACAGATAAATAACTTTTTAAATAAAAAAAATAAAATTGCATTGGTATTGTGGCACACATCCTGAGTGGGTGCCGGTTAGAGTCCCAACAGCTCAATATTCCTTCCAGCTCCTTGCTAATGTGTCTGCAAAGCAGAAGATGGCTGAAGTCCTTGGGTCCCTGAACACACATGGGAGACTCAGATGAAGCTCCTGGCTCCTGGCTTTGGCCTAGACCAGCCCTGGTCACTGTGGGTATTTGCAGAGTGAACCAGCAGATGGAAAATGCTTCTCTCTCTCTCTCTCTCTCTCTCTCTCTCTCTCTGGCTAACTCTCTGTGTAAATGCCTTTCAAAGATATAAAATTTTTAAAAGTTAAATCTATATAAGTATATGCACAAATATATATAAAATATGTAAGTATATAAAAGTTATGTAAATAATATATACATATAAAAGACAGGGAACAGTCCTATGATTTTTTATTTAGATTTCCCAATTGGGAACACCTGCCAAATTGCTTTCTCTTTGCTTCTTTTCCCCCCCGTAGCATTTAGAAGTAAGTTGCAGACATTAAATGACACTTTAACAAAACATTTCCTAGGAATAAGAATATTTCCTGTAGCCATAATATCAATATTTCAGTATCTTTTAATATCATCTATATTTAAAATTTCTCTACATTTCTCTACTAAAAATGTCTTCCATAATGTTTGCCTTCTTGACTAGGAATTTAACGAGGAATTTAACACACACTGTGTGTGGCTCCTACAGACACTTCTTAGTGGTTTAGATGTCACTTTTTCCTCTGTCTAGGTGAAACGGACTCATTAGCCTGGAGTCAACAAGGGGCACGTCAGGTGGGGATGAGCTTTCTCTTCCCATCATTGCCAGAGGAGGAGGGGTCCACTGGAGGAGATCAGGACACACAGTGACGGAAACACTGTTTTGTGGGTAAAGAAGGTTCCAGAATGAGAGGAACCAAGAATTTAGGTCTACTGGCAGCAATTTCTTTTTGACCTGAGTTACTCATGCAACTCAGTCTTCTGTCATTTCCCTTTCTATCTTAAGCTTCCTTCACTTTTTATAACATTTAGTAGGAGGTAGCATGAGTGAAAGGTAATTAACGTTAAGGACTAGGAGGTACTAGAGACTGGGGCTTTGCTTCTATTATTCTCCTCCGTGATTTCATTGACAAAAGAGAAGCCAAGTTTACAGTCTTTTGTGCCAGTAGTCCCCTTATCTATAACAATAGTAAAATCAACAGTGCCCAGCTAAGGCCCTCGGAACAATGTCTGGCCTAGAGAATGGCTTATAAAGTATTCCCTCTTGCTGCTGTTTTTGTTATTATTATGAGACACAGTAATCTACTGACAATTTTAGATTATTTGTTAACTACAACAGATGTCTATTGAAAGGAAAACAAAAAAAAAAAGCACTCAAACTGGTTTAACTGGTTTCCAGAGTCCAAGCTGGCTGGAAAGAGAACAAACACTGACCTATAAAACAAACAAGGGTGTGGCTTGCAGGTCAAGTCCCAGACAGGAAGTCAAGAAGTGACTGTGGGTCAGGAGGTGGGAGCAGGTGCAGCTCCTCCTGCGTTTCCACTGTCGGGGGCACCACACTCTGAGGACCCTGCCTCTAGGCCTGTGAGTTGCTTCTGCAGCCCTCTCTGGGTTTCAGGCCCTCGCAGGGTTTCAAAAGTGTTTGTTAAAAGTTAATACAAGCTTCAGGGAGAACATGATTATTACAAACACGGATATGTGCTACCTGTTGAGATCTTTACCCAAGAGTGTTAAGCCTATGACTGCGAAGTGAAATGAAACTCTGCCATTATTAATTTTTTTTTTTTTACAAGGAAAAAATAAGAAATAAGGAAAGAGGAGGGTGTGTGGGGAAGCCAGGCAGGAGGCAGAGAAGGGCCAAAGTATTCCTTTTATCCCCAATCTATATTGTGAAATGTGATCACTTTATATATACAGTATGTTTAAAACACATATAGTGCTTTCTGTTTCTTAAGTAGCCATCCACAAGTTGCATACTTTCTAGACGGTAAGTGTGCATGACGGAGCACAGAACCCAGGTCCCTTTCCGGGGCACCCCAGGTCACTGACCTTCGCCGAGGGTCCTCTGCAGCAAGTCGTGCTTGGCCTGCAGCTTTGTGATGAGATTACTGCCTTCCAAATACTCTCTGAGTTTCTGCAAACGACAAGATGAAGTTTTAATTTGTACCAAGTATTCAATGTCAAGAGACTTCTCATAGGAGATCTAAAATCCAGCCACTTTCACATTCTACATCCCCTCCTAAGGGGAGGATTCCTACAAAACCAGCCTGAGCAGGATGATACTATCTTGCTGCTAGAAAGCCCTTAGCCATCGGCCATCACGTGCAAGCCTGGTAAAGATGCAGAATCTCAAGTGCTTTCCTCTGCAGACCTCATCTCCATCGTACTAGGTTCTCCTGGGAATATCTGTGGGTGTTAACGTTTAAAATTATTGTTCAGAACAGCCCTATGATTTCTAAACTCCCTGTCAGATTCACAGAATCAGGGACTCTGAGGGTGGAGAGGAGCCTACACTTTACTAAACAACAACAGATCATTCTGATGCAACCATATGAGCAGATCATTCTGATGCAACTGGCTATCCCTGGACCTGATCCCTGCTGACACTGGCATGACAGTGGATGTGCAGACATTTGGCCTCCTGGTTAAATGCCAGTTAGGACTCCCCATCCCATACTGGAAAACATTGGTTCATTGCCTGGCTCCCACTCCTGAATTCATTTTTCTGCTACTGTAGCCCTGTAAGACAACAGTAATAGCTCAAGCAGTTGGGTTCCTATGCTTCGTGTAGGAGACTTGTATTGTGTTCTTGTATTCAGTTTTGTTCTTGCCTAGCCTCCACCAGTGCCAGTATTTGGAATGAACCAGCAGATAGGAGCTTTCCCACGTGTACTTACTCTTTCAAACTGAACAATAACAAAGTGGCAGGTGTGTGGCTCAGCTGGTTAAGTCGCCATTGGGACAATCTGCATGCCCTAGTGGAGTGTTGGTTTGAGAACCAGCAACTCTGCTTCTGAATACAGCTCCTGCTAATGCATGCTGGGAGGCAGCAGAGAACAACCAAAATACTTGGGAGTCCTGCCATCCACATGGGAGACCAGAATGGAGTTCTAGACAACTGATCCAGCCTGGTTACTATAGGTGTTTGGGGGAATACAGATGTCTCATCTCTGTCTCTTTCTGCCGCTGTTTCTGTGGTTTTGAGCAGATGAAAATAATAAACAGTGACATGGGGAGCAAGGGCCGCACCATGAAGTAGAACTGCTCAGTTTCCTGCTGGTTAGCTCTTCTCTTGGCAATGCTGGGCTTGCTCAGGTAGGTTTCGGAGACAGTGGACTTGACAGACTCTGTGGAGCGACTATGCTGGAAGCATTCGGAGACATCGTAGTCCTCGATGGTGACCATATCTTGTATCGTCTGCAAGGTGGCTTCCGTCGTTTTCTTAACCTGGGGATAGAATCCCGTTTCTCACATTAGCTCATCATTTCACGAATTCCCACAACACTCAGAGTCTACTCTGAACACAGAGAGCAGGACAGAGGCTTTGTCCCTAGGAAGTTGGGAATCTGTTCCAGGAGCAAGAGAGACAGGTAAACCATATCCTACATGACCAACCTAAAGCGAGGATGGATTTCTGCAAAAGCATCTTAAGGACTCAGTTTGTTGTGGTCCTCATGAGTCTTCAATGTCACCAGGCACAAATACATCAATGTGCAGCCTGATCAATGATCCCAAAATGAACAAGCCTATGTCAACACCACTCACATCAAGCATACAGGCCGCTCCACGCACCCTGTGCCTCTCCCAAGTACCCACACTCTGTCCTCCCCAGACACACACGCTGCCCTGATTTCTGACGTCACGCATGCATTTGATCATTTTGGGGCCTTTTATATCAATGTTATCCTATAGTATGTCTGATTTTTGTGTTTGCTTCCTTCTCAACTGTAGTGAGACCTACTCATTTCTGAGTAAATGTCATCAATGAATATTCACTGAAAAGCATAACACAATTCATTGATTTATTGATAGCTGACTCATTAGTGATGCCTATCACGATTAATGTTGCTATGAGCATAATTGTGTTGGATCACAAACGAGTAGCCTTGCTGCTCACAGAGTATGCCAGATTATCTTCTAAAGTAAGGCTTGTGATTTACATTCTCATCAAAAGAGCAGAATTTCTATAATCCACATTCTTACCAGCAGTTGGTTTTTTCAGTCTTATAAAGCACTGTGTTGGCTTAAGGCGATATCTTGTGTGGTTTTGATTGTGTGTGTCTCTCACAGATGAGGATGGACACACTGTTCTATGTTTGTTTTTCTTTAATGGAAAGGCAGACTATGCAGGTAGAGTTCCATGTTAACATCTTATCTTTTAGGTCTTTTTTTCTCTTTTAAACTTATCAAAGGTCATATTCTATCTTTGCTCAACAAATTATAACATAAAGCAATGTCTTTATCTTTCTTCTACACAATGTAGAGTTTAGAAAAATCTGTATTTACTCCTCCTGATTTATATGCTATTTTTGTAATTAATTACAAAATACATATTTTTTCTATATATTTATAACATTATTAGTTATTATTCTCTGAAGGGGTCTTCAAAAAGTTCATTGAAAATGTCTCATTTTGAAATCACTTACCCATAGATTTCAACATTTTTTGCACCAAAACTTTCTCTTAGTTTGACTTTGTGAAAACTTTTCAAAGTAACTTTGTACAGAATCCCTATTTATTTAATGTGATCTGTAACTCACTGATCACATCTTTGGTCTTCATTCCTTTCATTTTTAGAGCAGCTTTCCGTCCTTTTTAGTGAGAGTTTGTTTCTGTTGATTTGAAGGTTCATTTCCATTTCCCCGTCCATAGGACAGTTTTCCCAGTCGCCTTCTTTCTGTGTCCGGGAGCTCTCACCGTCCCTTTCCACGGCTTCCATGAGCCCATGGGACACGAAGTCTGTATCAGTCTGTCACGGCTTGGCCTGAATCTGCTTTCTCTCTCCAGCTGCTTTTCAAGTTTTCTGTTACATCCATCTTTGGATTTTCATAGTGTCACCATTATATGTCAAAGTAAGGCTTTTAAACATATACATTGCCTGGAAATTTTTTTTTACTTCTTCCATCTGTGATATTTTTTCTGAGCTCTGCTAAATATTTGGCCTTTAGCTTGTTCAGCTGTTAACTCTACATAATTTTTTCTCCTGGGGTTTAATTAGTATATAAACTTTACTGTATTTTCTAAACCTCTTTCTGGTCTCTTTCATATTTTTTATCCTCTATTTTTCCATGCTGCATTATAATTTGCTTTAATTGTTGTCTTCTGTGACAATTTATTCTTCAGCTGCATTTAATCTGATGTTAAAATCACCCACTATGGTATAGGATTTGGACATGGGATAGAACCACAGTCTTATGAAAAGAAAACTAGAGGTGGGAGCAGGCTCGGGTACACACTTACGGGCCACAGACACAAAGAACCCAAATCAGCAATGCTGTTTTCCTTCTTTATCTCGGCTTCCTCATCAGAAGCAATAGTGTCAGGTCTAAGTTTGGAACTGTCAGAAGAATAAAGGGTACGATGGAAGCTACCAGGCACTAAGCCCCAGGTTTCACATCATCCCAAGGGATGTTCTCACTGAAAAATAACAACAGTTTCTGACTCACACAGCCATGGTAGTAAGTCACAAGGGAAATACAATGAGGCAAATATGAAACTGCAGCAGGAAAACATAGACAGGGTAGGTAGAAGGAGAAGGTAAAGATGTGACAGGGGATTCATGAACAGCCCAAGGAATCTATGTACCATAAGAGCTGCCGCCCAGGTGACTTGAACGCTGAGCTACAGATCATAATGAATGAAGAGTGGTGGATGACTGGCACTTTCGCCTTTTTTTTTATGCTCAAAGCAGCATGATGCACAGGAGGTCGTTTGGGTGGTCTCAGTCCCCAAAGACACTGTATTAGTTTGCTATAGTAAACCAGACTGAGGGGCCTACACAAGAGTAATTTATTGTCTGGCAGTTCTGAAGACTAGAAGTTCAAGATCAAGATGTCAGTTGCCTTGGCGCCTTTCCTCTGTGGACTACAGAAGTTTTTTCCAGGCTTCTTACCCTGGTTTGCAGAATACTCTTATTTTCTCGGTCTCTTCTTCTTCTTCCCTCAACCAGCCCCCTCCTTTATTTTAGACTTTTCATTTATTTGAAAGGTGAAGTTATGGGGAAGGAGAGGGGAAGGAAGAGAGAGAAACAGAAGACAGAGAAAGAAATCTATCCAATGGTTCATTTTCCAAATGGCCACAGCTGCCAGTGTTGGACCAGGATGAAGCCAGGAGCCTGGAGCTTCTTTCAGGTCTCCCATGTGGGTGAAGGGGTCCAAGCATGTGGGTTATCTTCCACTGCTTTCCCAGGGACAATAACAGGGAGCTGGAATGGAAGTGGAATAGCTGGGACTTGAACTGGTGTCGATATGGGATGCTGGTGAGACAGCTGAAGCTTAACAGGCTACCCTACAATCAGAGCCTCTCCAAGTCTCTTTAGCTTGTCTTTCCTCTATCTTTCCATGTCCAAATTGCCCCCCTTTTTTTTTTCTTTTGGCTTTTGCTTTTAAATAAGGATAGCAGTCATGGTAGATAAAGGATCATGTAATAACCTAACTTTATTTTGATGACATCTATAAAGACCATATCTTCAAATAACATCATATTCTAAAGTCAAGGAGGGTAACAACTTCCACAGGTAAACTTGGAGGTATATATTCATGCCATAACAACATCCCATGATATTTGATAGCCCTGTGCCTTATGTCTTGTACATGATGAAGGCCTATGTATCCTCTAAGACTTAGTATCCTTTGTTCTCAGCTTAACTGCTTCCTCCTTTGCCACCCCTGACTTCAGATGGATTTCAATCACAAAACTACATCATTTCATATACGTTAAACATGAGCAGCAAGGCACCATGGCCACATGAGCACACACACAGATAGATTGGGTTAACATCATGATTAATTAGCAAAGGATACAGAAACTGTCTGGGCAGGCCACAGAAGGCAAAGGTAACACCTTTCCAGGGCTGTCCCTTAGTCCTCACACTCTAGTGAGGGTGCAGATACTATGGTCCAGTTTATGCTGGGCCAAGTATTACCAGCTCTGGAAAAATAGTGCTATGTTTGCTACCCCACAAGGCGATTTTTGTGGGGGAGGGGGTGGTGCAGGAGAGTGTGGTTCCATCAACATTTTTGAGGAATTACCCTAATAATCTGTATATATACTGTTGGGGAGATGTTTGCAAATTGCTGGACTCTTGATTTCTGAAGAAATTTCCAGTCTCATTAATGACTCAATGGCATCCAAGAAAGAAAACAGCATCACTGGCCAGGGCTCTTGGCATATTTCTGTCTTGAATTTTGTTTCCCAAAACCCTTTCTCCTGCAGAGTTTACCTTGATTCTGACTGACTGGCTCATCTGGCTGTTCTGGATCCTGAGGATGCTCTCAGCAATATTACCCTTAATCTGATTTTCGCAGGTGCCTACCATACACATTTCAAAAGTCTATATGGAGGTCAAGAATAGTTTAAAAATATTTCTGTCACCTGGAACACAGAAGGCTGTCACAGAAAGCTCCCTAAAGGAAGGGTTGAAATAGAAGTCATCTTGATTTGAAACCCAGGGGTGCACACACCAACTATGTGCACTCCCCCATCTCCTGAGTCATCCTGAGCTCTGTCCTTCTCTTTGGGGGTGCCCTGCCTTTTCACATCCTCCCCATCCTCCTTGGTATTCGTTTGGGTCAAGATCCTCCCTTGAGTGGATTAAAGCTCATTTGAAACACAGAAATCTATGTGCATGTTGGTAGCACAAGATCCTGTTTTCAATTTTGGCCAAGATGGAACCATTTAAGGGCAGTTATCTCTCACTTAGGTTTTTACTGTTGCTTCCTCAGCAGAAGACTGCAGCTATGTCAAGGAACACTTAAATAAGGAAACACGAAGCTCGAGGGCACAGCAAAACCCAGGGCAGCAAGTGCAGTTCTCTGCTTACCAAGCTCCTCCACATCTTATTCCAAATTTTAACAGAATTTGAAAATTCCCCATGAGGGATTCTTCATGGATTTACAAGACCTGGGAGTCTCCTGTGCTCTTCACTGCTATGAAAACCTGGAGGGAGGGGTGTAGGAATGGAGAATTCTACCCCCCCACCCTAGCAAGGAGATGTAACAAAAATGTGTCAGGCTTCCCTTATTTACCCATGCCATGAAACTGCCTCAAATGTTTGCCTAAAGTTGTGCTCATTGTTGTTGAAAATATCTCGTGGAAGGAATATATTTTTGTAACAGTCTGAAAAGCTGCTGGTGGGAGACTTTAAATGGTGCTGCAAAAATGTATATGGAGCTGTCAGTTCATTAAACACGGCTCAAGATGACTGAGGAATCAGACTTCCCTCATTTCATTCCCCTCAGGGTGGCAAATCCACAATTGCTTGAGAAGGGCTAGTTGTCTCATATGTGAGACGATTTTACCGATAATAGGGAAGTGACATGTTGACAAAGACTGTACTTTATGAGCCAAACACTGGAAACTGAAATGGTCTGAAAATGGGCCAAACTACTGAAAAACAATGCTGTTCTAAAAAAATAGGAAAGCCTTGCTTGCTGTGCTTAGTGTAATTCAGGGTTTTTTTTTTTCTGTTTTGGTTGGATATAAAGAGAGCAAAGAAGGCCTCAAAGAAAAAGGAACAGTACTATCTTGACCATTATTTTAGAGGCTGATTTTGAAAGACAGTGAGAATGACCCTAAAGCAGATGTTCCTAAGTTAAAGGTTAAACACAAACTGTAGGGACAGATATTGTGCTGGTGCAATGCATTAAGGCACTGCTTGGGTTGTCTGTACCCAACAATGGAGTGCTGGCTCGTGTGCAGACTTACCCACTTCCAATGCAGCTCTTTGCACATGCACCTTGGAAAGCAGTGGATGATGGCCCAAGTGACTGAACCTCCGACACCCATAAGGAAGACCTGGATTACAGTTCTAGATTCTCAGATTCAGTCTGGCCCAATCGCAGCTGTTGGGCCCATTTGAGGAATGAAGCAATGGAAGTGAATTTCTTCCCTTATAGCATGGAAAAAGCACTACCCAGAGACCACAATCAGTAATGACAGCTGTGTTGTGTCCATATCAATGACTTGTTATACTCATGCTGGCTAGACATTCACTGTCTTTGACTCATCTCTGTACTCCTATCCGTGATAAAATATCTGGAATGTAGAAGTACTCAACAAATATTTATCGTATTGAAATGAACTGAACCACAGAACAATGCTGTCACTGGATTTCCAAAGGCTCTTGTCAACAGAACTTGAGTTTCTCCATCACCTAGTAACCCCAGGACAACCTAGGGGATAACCAAACTATCCCCCACTCTCAGGGCATCTGGATATATATCGAGAAATCTCATCCTCCTTCCACACTGAGGGAAAACATACCGATTGTCAAAAGTCTAACTTAAACCCTACTTTCTCTGGGAATCCTCCGTCACAGCAAATTTTGTTTTGGGTCCAATAAAGCATGAACCATCAGTCATGCTCACAGGAAACATTAGGGGAAGCCACTTGATTGGCTGCTATGGCTCATTTTTTAAAATGTCCCCTCCAAAGGCACAGCAGCTTCCTTCAGATGACGAGATCCTGTGATTCTCCACCTGATGACTTGGGTATTGTTTATTATGGACCACAAACTCAAAGACCACAGAGGCCAAACAGGCACCATGAAAATACTTAGTCCTATGTAAAAAAATGGTGAGTTGAACCACCATTGCCAAGGAAGAATTCAAACATTTCAGCTCTCTATGATGCAATATAGGGCCAGATTTGCCAGACTTTCTGTTTTGTTTCTTTTTAATAGGCCAAAACTTTCAGAACCAAACAAAACGGGTCTGTGTGCTGCCAGTGTATAACCTACTCTTTTCCTAGAGTCCAGAGACCGCTTTTCAAATAAACAACAGGAAGATTCAGCAGGTGAGAACAAAATAAGGAAGTTACTAGATAATAAGAAACTGAAGATCTAGAAGAAGCCAGTGTGTGCAGTGCAAGCAGAGTGCTTCTTTGCTTCTTCAGGCTTCTGATCCAGCTTCCTGCTATTGTGCCCGAGAGGCAGCAGGTGGTGGCTGGAGCGTCTGCATTTCTGTTACCAGTGCAGAAGACCTGGATGGAACTCCTGGCTTTGGCCTGAGCCACTCGTCCTCCTCTGCTGTGGCAGGCACTGTGGCAGTGAAGCAGCAGATGGAAGATCTCTTGCTCTCTTTCCCTCTCCTGCTCCCCATCCTTCTGTCTATCCCTCTTGTTCTCATATTCTGCCTTTCAAATCAGTAATTTGAAACAAACAAGAAACAAACAAGTCTGAAGATCCAATAGCATCCTGTAAATGACATGAGGAGAAAACACTACCTCAAGCAAGAGCAGTATCTTTCTGCTGGAAGGGCTCATTAATGGATCTTGTTCCTAGAGGCTACATGTGTTGCATTTCAAATATACAACTTTGAGTAAAGGCTGATCTGCTTCCTCCAGGGGAGAAAGAAGGCCAGAAAGCAGCAATAGGATCAGACCAAATTATATCGGTGTAGAAACATGTCATGCTTCGTCAACAGAAACAAACACGTATAACTTACAATATTCTAGTAGGATTAAAACGGGGGATTAAAATGAAGTTTGCTAGTTCAACAGGCTGCTGCAGTTTTTTTTTTTTCTTCTTTCTGTTCCACTTTCCTTCCTTTACAGAACTATTTTGGGGAATACATTTCTATTGGGGTTGTCAATCAAAGGGCTCTCCCTGTGACTGGCACAATGTCTAAGCTGGCCAATCATAGAACCCACTTTCTAAAAGTAATGTTTGGCCCAGATGCACCAAGAAAGAATGAGCACTGTTCTGGAGTTACAGACCATTGAGTGAGGTAAGATGGGGAGCTCTAAAGGAACATGTTGTGCTCAAGTTATCCCCCAAATCCTATCCACACAGACGGAGAAAATCACTTCAAAGTGAGCAAAAGATTCTTGACCACATCAGCTGAACATAAATCCATTAGCTAAATCTACCCCAAACATTCAGCAGCATGCCAACTCTTCAACTGGAGTGAATTGGACTTAGGTTTCTAAAAATTACAAGACAGCCTTGAACTAATAGAACAAACGTTTGCTACTCACATTTTTATTTTAGGATCCAAGGGAGTTGATTTCTGAAACAGGCAGCTTAATCGTGCTTCCCAGCTCAATGTATATTTATAATTCACATGTTATGTGCCATTTATTTAAATATAATAATGGTAAGAAACAAACCTTTTTCTATTCTCATTCAAGGACTGTGTCAAAATATGATGTCTGTAGTAATGATACAAATAATTCTGTGTCCAGTTCTCAGAATTTATAGAATATAGGAAAACACAAAGAAAAAGTATTAATTTTAAAGTTTAAAATCACTGCACGGCCATTCAACACACTGTCTTTTATTTTTGGACATACGATTATGTTAAATGGGAAAAGTCTTTGGTAGGACTTATACTTTACCAAAACAAAGCTATTAAATGCTTCCATTGCTGATAAAGTTCTAATACATGGTAGAATATTGAACTTCTGCTTGCAAGCTCTAAAGACGGCTGTCAAAGCCCTGAGAATTGAGCATGCCTGGTGAAGGGGCTGCACTTCAGCAGTGCCTGTGTGTTATAACAATTCCTCCCACCTCCCATGTAGATTCAGATGGGGCAGAGCACATGCTTACCTCCTCGTTCTCAATCTTGAGCGTGGCCAGTCGGGACTGCAGCTGTTGGTACCTTAACATGAGCTCAGCCTGGACTGGCTGCTGCGCGCTGACCTGACATACCTGTTGGAGAAGCAAGAAGTGTAGTTACAAGTCTCCTAATTGGCCTCCAGGGGCATGGGTCTTCCCTTCAAATGCTGTACATATCACATGGATTCTGCAATCTCAATTATATATTCGCTTTCAAATTTCAGCTTGAGAGCGCGACTTGGGGTGTAAACAGTGGGCTGGGTAAAGCACTAAGAGTAAGTGCAGCTGCAGGAAGCAGTGCTCTAGAAAAGGGGTGTTTTGGGATATGCAGCTCCTATACTGTAGACTTGCAGTCCTTGGATTCTTAATTATATGGGTGGAGAGCAGCATGCAGAAGGTCATATAGCTTACTGGTGAGTGTAGGGCTCTGGAGGTAGCTATGTTTGAGTCCCACCTCTGCCACCTATAAGCCAAGTGACTCTGCAAGCTACAAAACCTCAGTTTTCTCATCTGTAAAATGAGGATAAGAATTTCTACACCCTATAACTGACACAGAGTTAGGCACAGGCAAAGACTTTTTGGAAAAGACATAAGAAGCACAGGGAGTGAAGACAAAAATGGACAAATGAGATTCTATCAAGTTAAGAAGCTTCTGTACTGCAAAAGAAACCCTCAACAATGTGAAGAGGTAACTGACAGAATGTGAGAAAATATTTATAAACTATGATTGTTGCTTTTAGTCCTTGAGACTCCATGGAGCTGTGGTCTTGCTACTTTTTGAATATTATGTTCAGTGGCAAATTAAGCCTGATAAATATAGATGAAATTTTTTGCAAAATCTGGTGAAAGGAGGGGAGGTAGAGAGAGGAGGGAGATTAGAAGGAAGCAGAGCAGTGAGGGAAGTGTAGTTATCTTCATCAAACATTACTTATAAACTTTTAAGAAATCATTTAAACTTACCAAAAAATCCTCAGAACTGTAAGTGGCCAATGTTAGCATCTCTCAAGGGTCACTCCTTTGTTAGGCAAATCACAAGATTTATCATAAACCTTAAGGCCACTTAGGCTTTGGATGTAAGATATTTTGGCCACAGGCCTGGTGTGGTAGCCTAGTGGCTTACATTCTCACCTTGCATGCGCTGGCATTCCTTATGGATGTCAGTTTGTGTCCCAGATGCTCCACTTCCATTCCACTCCCTGCTTGTGGCCTGGGAAAGCAGTTTAGGATGGCCCAAAACCTTGGGACCCTGCACCCGTGTGGGAGACCTGGAAGAAGCTCCTGGCCTCAGATTGGCTCAGCACTGGCTGTTGTGGCCACTTGGTGAGTGAACCATCAAATGGAAGATCCTTATTTTTGTCTCTCCTTCTTTCTATCAATGTGATCTGTCACAAGACAGAGCTAGATTGGAGGTAGAACAGCCAGGACATGAACCAGTGTCCGTATGGGATGCTGGTGCATGCAAGGGGAGGACTTTAGCCACTAGGCTATCACACTGGTTCAAAATAAATAAAAATTTTTCAAAGATATTTTGGCCATGAATTCTATTTTGGAAAAGACTAAAAATGAGAAGGTTATAAAAACTGCACCAGAAACATCTTCTCATCTTGTACATTAGACAAATGCTGTTGGCTGACAGGTGTTCCACTCGTGGGGTTTCTAACTGGCCATCCAATTAAGTAAAGGCTTACTTGGTGAAAACAATAAGAAAACCATGGACAGCCAACTGAAGCTTTTTCTGTGACATATCATTAATCCATGTTTAGCATTTTTACAATGGAAAATCAAGGCAGCAACTGATGGTTTGCAAGACATACTACTATTTGCAATAAGTCATTCATCTTGTTTGTCAAAATTCAAAATGACAGAATAATTGCTCATCATTTATTATCAAGTAATTTGCTCTATTAAATAAAAGTAAAATTGCATTAGAAAACAACAGGTATATATTTGCATTGATCAAATCCCCATGTAGGAGTTTTAACACATTAGGTCTGTTTATATGTGTACAAGTTAACTTCGAAAAGATCATTGAAAATGGAACTAAAAGATATTTTGTGGTGCAAGAAATTTTTCGCAATTCATGAATAGCTTTTCATAACATACATTTTCCATGAACTTTGAGACCCTTATATGTGTGGATTTCAGGTTTTTTTTTTTTTTACAGTAAAATAAACTGAATTTTTAAATTCAATTTTCCCATAAACTAGGCAAAGTTCCTCATACATCTTAGGCAGCCTGTGCTTTGAACTGTTTGGATGCCACCAGAATTCGTGTATTGGACTCTCGCTTTAGAATGAGATAATGGTGAATTTCAGCAGAACATAGAGGAAAAAGCCAGTGCAGGGGCAGACAATGGGCTGTAGCAAGTGAGCAGAGAGCCAGGTGTGCAGAGGACTCCAGAGTTGGAACCATCAGTTACTGACCTCGTCGCCCATGTGAGACTGAAACTCAAACTTGACCGGGGGGCAGAAGGCAGCAGGGTACATCTCCAGGAACCTCTGCTTGTCACTCCTGGGCTCCAAATTGTCCACGGCGTTCTCAATGATGTCTAAACCTTCGTGCCGGGATGCTTCCAGGTTGTACTCGGCGGAGAGGTATGTCCTCAGGGCTCTGTTCAGACTCGCATGGTAGCCAAGATCACAGCACTTTAAGAAAGACCAACATAAACACAATCAACTTTACAAAAGTTACCCTGGTCACAGGCGGCCCTGGAAGGAATGCTCACAACAGGCCAGTCTATACAAAGTAGATGACGGGCGTTTGTCTAGAGGCTGGGGGAAGTAAGGGATTGGAGGGCCATAGCTGAGTGCTATAAGATTTCTGTGGTAATATAAATGTTCTACATTCATTGTAGTGATGGATAAACAACTCTGTTAGTATAAGAAGCAACTGTGAAATTTTAATGGCTGAATTGCATGGTATAAAAATGACATCTTAAAGTTAGAAGAAGCAAAATAAAATAATTAAAAAGAAATGATGAAAAGTAACATTGAATCTCATTCATGTACTACTGAGATTGATAAAACGATTCACCGAAATCCTTCTAGGCTGCAAATATACTGACTGTTTTGGATTTGCATATTTTATTGAAGACTCAAGAACAATATGTACTCTTTCAAAAGAACAAATTTGAATCTGCCAAAATAGCCCATGAATGCCTTCCCTCTTTATCCTCAGAATAAAATTCTTAAATGAGAAATGAATGCTAAAGTCTTCTCATTGAATTTCTTTAGTATTCCTTGGAATAAAAAAATTTGAGATTCACAAATCTTTATTTACTTTCATTCATATTTATACTTATTTTTTCATGTTCTTTTTTTTAAAAAATACAACTCTGGAAATCTATCAAGTATTGACAGAATTTCTAATTGTACAGAAAAAATAATACACACCGATTAAAGAAAAAAAATATTTTTTTCAAGATTTAGTTTTTATTTATACTGGAAAGTCCGATATACAGAGAGGAGGAAACAGAGAGGAAGAAGTTCCATCCAATGGTTCACTCCCCAGGGGCCACAATAGCTGGAATTGAGCCATTCCAAGACCAGGAGCCAGGAGCCTCTTCCATGTCTCCCATGGGGGTGTTGGTTCCCAAGGCATTGGGCCGTCCTTGACTGCTTGCCCAGGCCACAAGCAGAGAGCTGGATGGGAAGCGGGGTCGCTGGGATTAGAACTGGGGTCCATATGGGATCCTGGCGCGTGCAAGGCAAGGACTTTAGCCACTGGACTATCTTGCTAGGCCCTTGGGACCCTGTACCCACGTGGGAGACCCAGAACAGGACCCGATTCTGGGCTCCATGCTTCAGATTGGCTTGGCTCTGGCTGTTGGACATGCTTGGAGAGTGAATCATTGGATGTAAGATCTTCCTCTCTGTCTCTCCTCCTATCTGTATAGCTGCCTTTCTAATAAAAAAATAATTCTTAAAAAAAAAAAACTGATAGAAAACCAGGCCATCCCTTTATTGTTGTAACAAACTTCAATCAGTTCCATTTCATTCAACTCACTGATGGGCCAGGTGCCAAGGAAATTGCAAGGCTCCAAGAATATAAAGACCCAAGCATGGTAAAATGTCTTGCCTGGAATGTGAATGTAAGATGCTCATTATTTTGTTATTAAAATAGTAGTAGAAGAGGTGCAAAGGAGATACCCACAAGGTCATCAATTCTGGGATCGCCCCTTCTGAAGGAGCGTCAGCCATCACTTTCTGGCCCTTAGAAATGGGAAGCTCACTAACTCTATGCTTGACTGCCCAAGTTTTGCAATGATTACATTTGAGGTTTTTAGGTACAGGTATTCTAAAATCTTGCTTTCCATAGTTTGATCTGTCACCAGAGAACTTATTGTGTTCCCCCAAAACTTGATGGAAATACAAAACTCTCAGGTCCCACTCCTGCTCAATGCAGAGATTCCAGTTCAGAAAGGATCCAGAGGCAGGTGCTGGGCTTCATGGGTGGGAGGACACTGCCTTCTCCCAGAGTGCTTGGGTTCATGCCCTGGCTCAACTCTCGATTCTAACTTTCTACTAAGGTGCTCCCTGAGAGCAGTGGGTGATGGCTCTGACACCGGAGATGTAGGGGAGTTCTCAGCTCCTGGCTTTCGTCTGGCCCAGCTGTTGCAGGTGTCTGAAGAGGGAACCAGCCCAAGGAAGGTCTGTGTCTGCTTGATTTTATCTTTCAACCTCTCCAAGAAAGAAAAAATAAAAATTAAAATAACTCTGAAGGTCAGTCATTTTCTCATTAAAATGCCTGAAAAGCACTGCTCTGAAATAATCAACAGGATCCTGCAGCTCTGTCCTTTGGGGGATGCTATTTCCCCAAGTGGCCAACAGGACTCTGCTAAAGAGTCTTTGATTAGAAAAATCAGAAGGAAACGTGATGGACGCAGCCCTGCGTCTCATCACTAATACATTTCCAGTGGAATCGGCTGCACTCACGTAGAGAATGACTCATTTTCGGTTAATTTAGAAATTCTAGTCTCAGATGACTAAGATAACAAAGTCCCCTTTTATTCCTCTTGCTCTGCAAAGCCCATAATAGTTCTATGAAACATAGAAGACTGAAAAGTTACTGTATCTTTCAATAACACCCTTTTTTATGAAAACAGGAATTTGAAAAGGAAACCTCTTCAATTCTTTCAGATGCGCCAATGCTTCAAAAACAACCTACCATTGCAAATGAAGACAGATCCGATTTGATTGTAAGGAAGCAGATGAGGAAAAGTGCTTTATTTTATGAATATTGATCCAAACAAGACTTAATGAGAATTTGAAATTGAGAGGAAAGAGACAAGCCACAGAAAGGCCTTTATTCTGCCCCCAAAAAATCGAGTCTCTTACAGTTAAAGAAAAAGGACAGAAGGAAAAAAGAGGAAGCAAAATGAAAAAGAAAAAAAAATCTAACCAATAACATAACTAATTTGGAGCTCTGAAAAATACCAAGTTTTCATTACTCCCAGATTTGAGCAGTTCACTATTCAAAATTCTAAGTGTGACTTCTTTCAAGGCAACAAACGTGTTTCCATAGCTGGTGAGTCCACTGTAGCTACCTAACAGCCAGGGAGGAGCCTGTGTATGGCAGCAGAACACACACCAAGGCTCTGCGGGCATCGTCTGAACAGAGTGCTCTACGTGGAAGGCTTCTGTGATAGGTCTAACGGGGAATTTTCTTTTCTGACCTTACAGTGTTTACTAGTCTATAAGGTCACTTAACTAGCATGATTTTATTGCTTCTGATAAGGAACATTCCTATACTCGAAGGCATTTTGAATTTAAATAAGAAACAGTGAAAAACATTGTTTTTCGAGGTCTCCTGAGATAGCCAGGCCAGGCACAGGATCATTTTCCCTGCCCTAAACTAGAAGCTGAAATGACACTGGATATGTTAAGATTCAAGATGCTTGGTTAAAAAGGTCTAAAGTAATTCTATGAAGCTTATGAATTATTAATGAGGATATGAAAAGCCAGCCTCTCTACAAAGAGTTGAGTTATAACCCAAGTACTTTTAATGATGAAAAAACATAAGAAACCAATGAAATATTTCATGGAAACAAAGCAGTGTTATTCTGATGAAAAAAAAAACTTTGAATAAAATTATAGATTATGCATTAAAACTTGGGAGGAAACTGTTGGAAGCACAAAGTTTTTTTGGTTTCTTTTTTTTTTTTTAAATAATATCTGAAGAACTGACAAGATAGATTCCACTAGGTATCAGTTTAAATCATCACAATGTGCTAATTTCCTTACGCCAAAGGATTGTAAATGATATGAAAATGAAGATGAAATCCAAGTGTTGAGCATCAGAATAAACATTCGTCTTGTTCTCAGGGCTGGGAGTCAGTGGAAGTAAGCACAGTGGGCACAGCATTAGGGACAAGTGGATCACAGCTATTCAAGGAGATAACTTTTTTTTTTTGGTAAAAAAACCGGAAGTGGGGTGCCAAGTTTGCACCTGAAATGATAATGGACCTGTGTGAACAAAAAGGACAGCGTTTTTGTTTGCTGGCCATACTCTTGTTCACCAAGACAGCCTTGCAAGTGCCTGCAGGGCAGCCCCAGGCTCCCCTGTGACTCCGGGTTGAGCAATTGGAAAGTGGAGGCTGTGTGCTATTTCATTTCTTGACTCTGGCCTCTGCCTCCCAGACCACTTCTGGAGACTTTTCTCCTGGCTTTTAGTAAGCTTGGCTTTGGTCATCATAGGGCCAACAGATCCAGGGTAAAGGCTGCTCAGGCCTTATTTTGAGACTTTCAGGAAAACAGTGCATTACAAGCAAACTGACCCCAGGGAGCATCCCAAGGCCACAAACAGGCCAGTCCAGAACTTTTACATCAGCAGTGAAACAAAGTAGTTTCCTTCTGAGCAGTTCTCCCTTTGACTTTATTAGTTTCCTCTCCCACCATTTAAGTGCCTTACTCTGGAAATCACAAACACATTTTTGAGTGCATTACTGGAATCCATCTTGCAATACTTGAATCCAGATGTCCAAAATACTGCAGCAACTTTCACACACCTGTTTTCATGTCTGGGTTCCTGTGATCCACAGAGAGTAATTTAATTCTTGCTGTTATCTCAACAACCAGAGCTCAGCAGTTAGCAAAAATTGTTTTGTATTTCTTTTGAGCAGTGAAGAGGTCAAAGTGGAACATCTGTGTGATAGGAGCGGATACAAAGAAGGAGAAAACCTGAGGCTGCATAGGCCTGAGCCAATGAGTAGGCTGAACAATCATTTGCTGCCTAATCCAGCTCACACCCACTCTACACATGGACAATCATTTCCTTCCAAGGGGCTGCTCTCAGACCTGTTTTCCTTAGACAAAACAAAGCTAGCCCAAATAAATACAGACCAGATGGTAAATGCAATGGACAAAGTGAGAGGTCCGAGGAGCAAGGGATGTTAGAGACAGTGCTGCTGTACGATACATGCCCGTTGAGGTGCAGAGAAAAGGGGTCTCGCAAAGCTTGGGAAGAAAGAGTATTCCAAACGCACGAAGGCCCCAAGCCTGACACTGCAACAGAAAGCAGTCCAACGCCCTTGAGCTTGGAGAGAAAGGGGAAACTGCAGGGGCAACAGGTGAGCACCAGCTCACACACGCTCTTGGTGAACAGCTTGGATTTTATTCCAAGGACAATGGGAGTCCTTTGGGGCATTTCACATGGGGACTGACAGGTTTGCTTTGGCTCCAGCTGGGTGGTCAGGGCGTGGAGTTTTGGTAGATGTGAGTGGAACTGGTACATCTCAGGCAGCTACTGCAAGGCAGCAAGAGGTGGAGAGGCTCTGTCTGGAGACTGCAAGTGCGGGTGGTAAGAAGAGCTAAGTAGGGCAGATGGTGGGACTGGCACATGCATTCATTAGTGGGGAATGGAGAAACTGAGTGTTTTTGTTTGTTTGTAAAACTGGGAGAAAAGGAAGGTGATGCTTTCAGGGGTATCAAAACTGGGTCAGAAGTAGTTTGTGTTGTGTGAGGAGTGGGAGAAAAATGGATCTGAAAGTTTTATCGTGAGTGTTTCAGTTGCTCCAGATGCCTGTCAGACATCGGGGTAGGGACGTCCAGTATGCAGGTGGACACACAACCTGAAGTCCCAGAAGATAAGCAAGGCTGCAAACAGAAACCTAACAGCTATCAGATGGTATTTAAGGCGAGGGATGAAGCAAAAGACAGAAAGCTGATGATGGAGTCCTTGATGACTTGGCCTGCAGCATTCAGAGGTCTAGGCAGCAAGGACAGATGCTGGAGACACAGAGGGAGCAGATTTGTGCTGCAGAAAGAAACCAGGTGAGTGCAGCTTTTGATATGCCAAGGCTCACCACACTGCTACTGGAAGGAAGTTTAAATGCCAATTACTGCAGTCATCTAACTCATTTTAGTTTTTAAACACCCTAGCACAATGAGATGAAAACATGCCTAAATCAGTTTACATGATCAGTATAATATCCTAACTCATTTAACATGATCTCTCTAATCTTCCTAAGAGTTCAGGTCTAATGGGGAATACAGTATTATAATTTGGCAGGTCTTCATGGATAAATTTTAATACCATTATGTATGCAGGAAAATCAAACTAATTAAGAAAACCCTGAACTCTGAATAAGTTGCTTTTTAATTAAAGGCATGTCCTGAGAGACAAAAGATGCTAAAGGTTTTAGCATAGCTGATTACTCAGAATTGATCAAATAGAGATGGCATGTAATATATGATGCAATCTAATTTCAACCTCATTCTGCATAAATGGCCAATAAAGCACATGTGACTGATATCTGTACAAAGCAAACTGGCTAGAACAAGAGAGTACTACTCCCTGGCAACATTTCACAATAGTAACAGATTTAACCTGCAAGCTCCAAAGCAATCTGGAAACGCTCATAGAGGGAAATTAGAGCTGAAACGGTACTGCAAAAAATGGTGATCCTTTGTGATTCCTGGGCAAGTACTTTAGGTCATAGTACCAACAGAATTTTATTGTTGAGAACTTTCTCCGAAGGCATCCGAGGGTGTGGAGCTGGCTCTGAAAAAGGCTCCATAAAGACTAACACCATCTTAAAGCCAGCTTTGCTTCCTTTTCAATTTTTTTTTTTTTTTTCATTTACTTGAAAATCAGAGACTCTGATCTTCAATTCCTGCTGTGCTGAGAAGACAGAGCAGCAGGACTCTGGAAGAAAAGGCAAAGCTGAGACTCTCAGCCAGGCGACCCAAGCCGGGTGGCCAAGGGCCTCCAGCCGCAGCAGGTGCCTCTCCGCTTCCAAATTAGCTATTTTAAGAATTGCCAGTTTACAGAGCAGTGAATTTGATTATAGAAGGATACTTCAAAAGGTTTATGAGAAACAAAATTAAAAGATGTTTATTCTTGTGTAAAACTTACTCAAATGCAAGCGTAAGTTTTTCCTAATATCCATTTTTCCTGAACTTTCTGGGGACCACTTATGTGAGCAGATTAAAACTGGTTTCCCACCAAAATAAACTTAGTTTTTAATTAAAGTTTCCATGAACTTTTTTTGAAGTATGCTTATGGCTTTGGGAATCTTGGCATTAAAATTTGTACCCAGCTCTCTTTTCTCGTAGCAAATCATAGTTACTTGAAATTCTTAGCTTTCAGTTACAAATTTTTGTTGTCTATATTAAATTTCTTAGTGGCTGAAGTCCTCACCTTGCACACACCAGGATCCCATATGGGCACCAATTCTAATCCCAGCAGCCCTACTTCCCTTCTACCTCCCTGCTTGTGGCCTGAGAAAGCAGTCAAGGATGGCCCAAAACCTTTGGTCCCTGCACCCATGTGGGAGACCTAGAATAGGCTCCTGGCTTTGGATCATCTCAGCCCCAGCTGTTGTGGCCACTTGGGGAGTGAACCATTGGATGGAACTTCTTTCTCTCTGTTTCCTCCTCTCTGAATATCTGACTTTCCAGTAAAAATAAAAAAATGAATCTTGGAAAAAAAAATTCCTTCTGGTTGTAACATGATGCTCACAAATTAGTAAGATACAGGTTCAACTACGCTTAATATTGGATATAAAAACAATCAGAGACATAAATTTACCATCAGTTTTCTTCTTTAATCATACCTTTATTCCTCCACACCAGCAAAACTTTCTTCAGCCAATCTTTACAACATATTTCTTATGGTTACTACTTACTCTTTTAGATGACAGAACAAAAATCATAATTTTGTGAGTATGAAATTAACTATTCCAAAGTATGAGATCATTGTTCTGCACACTAAAATCTACTTTGGACTTTGAAATAGAGAAAAAGCCCTCAGAACAGCATCTTAAGTCACATTTGGGCTAAAGTAACACTTGCTTCATTCTAAAAAGCAAAGGCCAGCAAACTATTGGCAGCTAAATCTAGTGCACGGCCTGACTTGGTGAAGTCTGATGGCCACCCATCCATGTTCATTCACTTACTCATTTGTGAGTGGCTGCAATGGTGCTGGAGTTGAACAACATAACACAGAGCACAAGACTCAGAAACGTGAGGAGTTTATGCTCTGTCGCTCCTCACAGAGGAAGTTGATCAACCTGACTGTAGCATTTATATTCATTATAATAAACATGAATTGAACTGATAACAGGATTGTAAGAGAGTTGATGGTGAGTCTTAAAAGAATTCAAAACTAGAAACCACAGATGATTCACAATGGGAATCATCCAGGTAAAGGCATACTACCGGAAACTTTATGGATGGATAAATTGCAGTATATTAAAATAGTCTAGATGAACACTCTTAAGGGTTGAAGATATCATTTCTAAAACTACTCCCTTTTATAATATATAAGAAATGCCATATTTGCAGAAAAATTCAAAGTATATATGCTCCTCTTAAATAAGTGAAATATTGCTATTATTTTTGCAATTCCACGTCTTCCTGTACTTTGCACCAAAAAAAAAGAAAAGAAAAAAAAAAAAGAACGAAAGAAAAGAAAGACAAAAAAAACCACTTCCATTCTCCTTAAAGATAATTTGCTATTCAGAGAATGGAGAAACATCTAGACATTCTTTAGCACACACCATTTAAATATGATAAGAAATGAACCCAAATGATATCACCCAAATGACAAGAAATGAACTGGCACCCGTATGGGATCCCAGCAGATGCAAGGCAAGGATTCAACCATTAGGCTATAGCACCAGGCCTACAACATCAGATTTCAACAGCTGCCAGCTCTGTGGCACAGCTGGATATAGCTACTACCCGCAATGCTGGCATCCCAAGTTGGTGTCAGTTTTGAGTCCTAACTGCTCCACTTCTGATCCAGTTCCCTACATCTATGCCTGGGAAAGCAGCATAGGATGACCCAAGTCCTTGGGCACCTGCATCCACACAGCAGATTGGAAAGAAGCTCCAGGCTCTGGTTGTTGGGGCCATTTGAGGAGTGAACCAGCAGGAAAGACTTCTCTCTGTTTCTCTCTGTCTCTGTCTCTCTCTCTCTGTAACTTTAAAAGAAAACTTAAAAAAGAAAGACAGGGGAAGAAAGAGAGGAGAGGGAGGGAGGAGGAGCAGAAGGGAGGAAGAAAAGGAAGGAAGGGCAGATGATGATGTACTACAGAACTATTGTAACCAATCAATATGACACTGGCGTAACATCATGCCCATAGACCAATGAAGCAGAACAGAGATTGCAGAAACAAACCCAGGTTTCAAAAGCAGTGCCCAAAGGTGAGTGTCTTCCTTTAGTAAGTGGTGATGGCAAAAGCGAATGTTCATGTGCAAAGACTGAAAGTTGTTGCTCCCTGCCCTCAACCCTTTCATCCCATACAGAAAATCAACTCAAAATGGATCAAAAACCTACATCGAAGACCAGAGACTATGAAATTAGGAGAAGCACTTTAAAGCATTACATGTTATGCTAAAAGTGCTTACAAGTAAGAAAATGGACAAGTGCCCACCATTGCTTTGCGTGTTGGCTGCCTAAAGGTGTCCCCTTCAGGACAAAGCAGCATTAAAGGACCCTGAATCAAGATGAGTAGGAAACAATCCCAGCAGGCACATCTGTGTTACATGAAAAAGAATTCAAACATCATTACTTTTTTAATCCTCAATATTAAGCTTTAGAATCCTGACACATCTATCCAGCTCCCAGCTTGTGGCCTGGGAAAGCAGTGGAGGACAGCGCAAAGCCTTGGGTCCCTGCACTCATTTGGAAGACCTGGAAGAAGCTCCTGGCTTTGGATCAGCCTAGCTCAGCTCCGGCTATTGCGGTTACCTGGAGAGTTAACTAGTGGATGGAAGATCTCTGTCTCTCCTTCTCTCTGTCAATATGACTTTCCAATAAAAATAAAACTTTTTTTTTAAAAGAATCAATTATAAAGTATATTTTAAAAAACATCCAGATAGAAAATTAATGCTTTTAGCTATAGTAGTTTCCAAAGGGGGATCCCATTAAACAGGATTAATTGACCTGAAGTGCTTGAAAATCTTTTCCCCTTTAGTTTGCATTATTGTACTTTCAGAGAAAATGTTGCTGACTGAGTCTATTTCAGCTCAGATGTTGCTGAGTTCCAAAGTAGTAGATTTCTTAGTTTAATAAACTTGAAATTTGAGAAGTTTAAGTTTGATGTAAAGGGAAAAACTTCCATGAAAATCGGAGCTACCTCATTCTACTAAGTGTAATTCCACTATTGCTGGGTTAAACAGATGTTGCCATCTGCTTTAGGAAGACGTAGTGACATCAGCTGGATGTATTCTGCTGCAAAATGCTTAACTCGAATGCATCAGGCTACTACATAATATTCCCTTAGAAGGGAAGAAAGCGCCAGGGTAAATGACAGATGAGGAGGGAATGCCATGAATGCCAGGCATTCTAAGAAATAACCATCAGTGCCTCTTCAACAAGGTATTTGGCCAAAAAAACAAAAAGGCTTAAGAGCTGTAGAATCCATGTACAGCAGGTGATCCTCTGTAAGGCCTGATGCAGTCACTCCAACAGTGAAGGACTTCTGCGATCACAAATGGAAGTGCAGTCTAATTATTACACGAGACAAACATTTCTGAGATGGAAAGATGGAGATCAAAGACTGAACACAGCAGCGTTGGCAGTCGTGTCTCCATGAAAATTTCTTATGGTCCTTCAGGTCCACAGCTGTGTGTGGGAACATAGAGAAAGACAAGGTTTTCAGAGATGACCTCGGCGAGTAGAAATGGGATCATTTTTTCTGTAGCGCTTTCCAGTGTTTACACAATAGTCGTACTGCTTTTGTAGCAATACAAGAATTTGCTTTAAAGTAAAACCTATGGAAAATATCCATGACATGTTTTGTGATCAGATTCAATCATGGCTGTCTCTCATAGAAAATTTGTTAGAAAAGAGATAGATATTGGCATGCATAGAAGCTAAGGGGAAACTTGAGGTTTATATAAGAGGTTTTAACTTGAATCATTCCCCCCCTTGATTAAGATTTATTTATGGTTTTTGGAAAGGCAGATTCACGGTGGGAAGGAAAAAGTTCTTCTGTCCACTGGTTCACTCACTTCCCAAGTGGTCACGATGGCGGGAGCTAAGCCGATCCAAAGCCAGCATCCAGGAGCTCCCTCTTGGTCCCCCACATCGGTGCAGGGTCCCAAGGCTCTGGTCTGTCCTCTACTTGGATTATACTTTCCCAGGCAACAAGTAGGGAGCAGGTTGGGAAGCAGAGCCACCAGAATAGGCATTGGTGTCCATATGGGATCCCAGTGCACACAAGGAGAGGATTTACCCACTAGGTCATCATGCCTGGCCCTGAGACTTTGATGTGATCAACATGCATTATTGTCTTTTTGTGTCATTTCACTTACAATATGCTGGTATTAAAATGCTCTTGTCTTTTTTTCAGTAGAGGCATAACAAGTCTTATTATAAGGTAGCTTAACATAGAATATATTTTGCTAAATAAACTTAAAAAGCAAAGAGGATTCTAGATACCGCTGCATAATAATCAACCTGCTTATTTTTTACCAGAAAGGGTCAAGCTTAATGGTTTTTAGGATCACCACTATACATGCAAATTGGATTCCTATAAAATAAGCAGCCACTTTAGAGTATACATTTTCACATTGTCTTAAAAACGAGTGGAGGAACATATAAATTATTTTCCCTAAGAGCACTCAATTTCTGCTGATTATGACAACAACCTGGCATCATGCTATTTCCTTCAAAAATTCATATTTAAATTACATTATTTGAGAATTGTTCACATTTTAAATTCAAGGCTGATCTTTGTAAAGTCTAGCTCTTGAAAAAATTGAAATGGAGGTTGGTGTCCTACAAGATTTAGTCACTGTTTGTGATGCTAATATCCCCTATCAGAGTGCTTGTTTGAGTTCCTCTGGCTCTATTTTCTATGTAGCTTCCTGCTAACCCACCTGGGAAGGCAGTAGAAGATGGCAGTGCCTACGCTCTTTCATTATCTCCATCCCACTCCCCACCTGCTCTACACCCAGGAGGATCAGCTGGCTCCTGGTCTCAGCCTGGTCCAGCTCCAATCTTTGCACCCACGTAGAGAATAAACCAGTAGACGGAAAGTCTCTTCCTTTCTATGTCTCCCTCTCTGTGTCACTCTGCCTTTGATAAATCTCCTGTAAAAATTGAAAATGATTTGGTATATTTCACTGTTATCCATGCAGATCAGATTTAACTAGATCAAGAAGTAAACAACATGTAAGGTCTACCACATGCTAGCTGGGAAACCTTACACAAGTTATCCACTGTAGCTATACTTCAGATGTTAATATTATTTATATTATTCAATATGCAGAGAGAGAGAGAGAGAGAGAGAGAGAGAGAGAGAGAGAGAGAGAGAGATCTCCAAAAGGCTGAGCCTGCTGGTGCATTTCCCAAATGTCTATAATAGTCAGGGCTGGGTTCCATCAACATTAGGCACTGGGAGTTCACTCAGGTCTCCTGAACGGATGGCAGGAATTCAACTACTGCATCTATCGCCTGAGGGAACTTCAACCCAAACCCTCTGGTCTGGGATGTGGGCATTCCAAGGAGCTTCTTATCTGTTCACCAAATGCCAACCCAGACTTTTTTGAACGCATAAATGCTGAAATTGTGAAGCTAATTTACAAAAATCATTTTATAATACAACTCTGCTGAATCCAATCAATACGAAGCAACTGACAAGTAAACCTCCAGCAAACGACTCCCTGGACCTCTTTGACTCCCATGCTTTTCTAATGATACTTTGCCCTTTTTACCATGCATTTGCAGATACTGGAATTTTGGACACGGGTTTTTTGTCTCTTTCATCTTTGCTATATCCTACAGTGTTAGGGATATAGCAACTGGGGTGGTCATTGATAGAAAAGACTGATGCAAAGGCTTAAAGCTGGGGAACAGTGCTGATAAGCAAGACACAAATGTAAGAGCACGTATTTGGACAGTTCCAAAAGAGTCCAATTACTGCTTTTATATATCATATTCTATGTGGGAAAAGCATTGAGACTTGGAGAAATCCATAAAAATGGTTTATACGCAGTCTACTTTGCTTCACAATATTACCATTTCTATAATAAAGCAATCTTGTGCATAGTCACTTGCTTAGCCTCTGTCTTTCTGGCTTTAAATTTCAGGCAGTAAGGATTCTATGTGGTTTCTTAGAGCCACAGCATCTCATAATATCGGGGATCCAAAAATATTATGAATCAGTGCATGTACTTATATCTATGCCACTGCATAATATACAGCACAGGGCCACCTTGCTAGCAGAGCTGGCTGGGCACTGAAAGCCTAGCAGAACCCCACAATTCAGTTTTCACTGATAGTATGGGTGGAGCAGAATTTGCCTCCCCAAATCACTGCATCCCATACAGGCAGAAATTCATATTCTGGCTGCTCTAGTTCCAGTCAAGCATCCTGCTAGTAGCCTAAGAAAAAGTAGTGGAAGATGACCCAAGTACTTCGGCCTTACAACCCATGCGGAAGACACAGAGGAAGCTCCAGGCTCCTGGCTTTGGCTTGGTCCAGCCCGAGCTCTTTTGACCATCTGGAGGTTAAACCAGCAGATGGAAGATCTCTCCCTTTCTCTCTGAAACACTGACATCCAAATAATCAAATAAATCTAAAAAATAATAAACTGTGAGGTAAATGGTTGCGTGGGGAACTAATGACAGAAATGGGATGGGGGAGGAGGGAGGTTTCTGGCTCATTGAGGGATGTCCTGGAAAGGTGGTTTTCACCAGAGGTTTGATTTGTTTAAGTTCAAGTTTGGCCTCGGTTCTTCCCCCACCCTCGCTGCTTCATGCGTTACCATGTGACCTCTGCACCCAGCAGGAACAGCATCAGATGAGGGATGACAGAGCTGCCCAATCCTGTAGCCTTTCTCTATAAGCTGAGATGAACCTTTTCTGTTCAGAAGCTCCTCGCAGGCATTTCAGTTAAAGTAATGAAAAGTGGATTCGGGCCACTGGTTTTATGGCACACACTTTTTGCCACAATTGATGGAGTCCTAGTACCACATGCAGTTTCATTGCAAGTGTGTTTGCTCTCTGTGTATTATGTAAAGTAGCATTAATAAATGATGCTGTCATGGTGTCTTCCAATCAGTGAAATATAGTTAGTAACAATCCCATGTTTATATTTAATTAAGAAAAAGAAAACTTCAGGTACTTACATCAATTAAATCTGAAAGATCATGAATATAATACTTGAAAACTGAGGCATTGGTGGCTTCAAGTGTTAGGAGATACTCATTCCGTGCCTTAATTGACTTCAGCTTATTCTCTGAATACTTTGCTTGTCTCTGAAAATGAACAAGGCACATTTTTTGAAAGCAAAGCAGAGGAATATACATGCACTTTTGTTACGTGTAACAACTTATCTCACACACACAAGCGGCTCTCAAAATCCCTTGTGAAAAGCACATTGTGAATCTGATCTAAGTAACAAACTAAAAATTACCTAGTGGTTGGGGAACGACAACAGTGTATTTGGGCTTTGGGCCAAGTTGCAATGAAATCTTTGTTAGCACTCAAGTTCTCGAGATTGTGTACTGGATCCTTGGCATCTGCCACTGATTGATATCCAGCTGTTACTATACGAATTGTGTGTCTTAAACATTTCGCTCTACCATGGGAGGAAACACATTTCACAATCATTCCCCAAGTGTGTCGCTCTGCTACTGCCTCAGCGTTCCCAGGCCTGACTGCGTCCTCAGAGGGGGACATGTATTTTTATGTACCTTTTCTTTCATTTTTTCGATTTTCTTTACAGAGCTTCGTCGCTGATGTCGCTCTTCCAGTCGAATGTGGAAGACTGGATCCCCCGACCTTCCGATCTGCTTCTCCTCCTGCTTCTCTGCCTCTTTCAGCTTGCTCTCTGCGCTGATGCTCTCTGCGTGATACATATGGTACGTCTTCATCACCTGGAAAAAAGTGACCCAGCTGTTACAGCACGACTGTCCACACCTGTCACTTCGACAGCGGATGCGCACCGTTCGTTGTATGGCATTCATGTTAAAAAAATTCCACCTTGCAATGGGCAGTGGGGGAGAGCCAGGTTGTCAGTAAAATAGCTGAATTAAGACTACTGGTTCTACATAAGCAAACAAAATATTCCAGGAAGAGGCACATTGGGAAGAGGCTTTGAGGAAAAAAATGAATTACTGGGTATTATGCACACTTTTCAATGTATGTGCAAAGTTCTCTTAGGCTTAAACATGCTTCTCCAAGAAGCTCCTCTCCAATGTTAATGATCTCCAGACTAAGCCATGGACTCGCGGAAAGCCCCCAGCCCAAAAGCTCCAAGTTAGTGCAGTGCTCACTGAAGCAATGCTACCACATAAAGTTTGTCAAAATATAAAAGTAAGTTCCAAGGTTTATATACGTAAGTCTAGCAAAGCATTTTTCTGATTAAATAACATTTTGTCCAATGTAGAAAACATGACACACGGCAAAATAAAGAAAATAAGAAGCAGAAAAATATTGTGAAGATTTTGGTATGAAGTCCTACAGTTACTGCTCTGTGAAAAGACATACAAACATACATTTATCTCTGTTTCAAAATTAGTAAGTCATTTCTTTTTAAAAAATTATATCATACTATACTGTCATTTTAATGTCCCTTTTCAATGAGTAAATCTGGGCATTTTCTTGCATTGTGACATATTCTCCTAAAATAAACTAAGTACTTTCACAGATTCTTTCCTTATATGATTAGGTTAGAATTAAATTAATTCCCTGTTGTTAAACATTTTTGGATAGCTCATAGGTTTATTTTCTGTGCTACAAACCCTAGGTATAATCACTATCTCAGTGTTTTTCTTAGAAATTATATATACAGGATCCAGCACGGTGGCCTAGCCTAGTGGCTAAAATCCTCGCCTTGCATGCACCAGCATCCCATATGGGCATCAGGTCTAATCCTGGTGGCCCCGCTTCCTATCCAGCTCCCCGTTTGTGGCCTGGGAGAGCAGTCAAGGATGGCCCAGTGCCTTGGGACCCTGCACCCATGTGGGAGACCCAGAAGAAGCTCCTGGCTCCTGGCTTGGGATCCATTGCAGCCAGTGGGAGAGTGAATCATCAGATGGAAGATCTTCCTCTCTGTCTCTCTTCCTCTCTGTATATCTGATTTTCCAATAGAAATAAATAAATCTTAAAAAAAATGAAATGATATATACAGGGGATGGCATTGTGACATCGCACATCAAGATGTCCCATGCGATGCCAGCATCCCAAATTGGCTCAGCCAGCTCTCCACTAATGCCCAAGCATCTGGACCCCTGCCACACATGTGAGACCTTGATGAAGCACCAGACTCTTGGCTTCAGCCTGGCCTCACCCTAGCCGCTGAAGACATCTTGGGAGTGAATCAGCAGAAGGAAGATCTTTCTCTCTGTTTCCTGCCTTTCTAATAAATAAAGCTTAGGTAAATGACATACATAATTTGCATCTTAATAAAATTGAAAAATCTGTAGAACACAGATATTTTATAATGTACCATTTCCATGTATAATATAAACTTAATGAAACCTCAATAGTAAAAATTTGGGCTATCCTGTCACAGAAATATTTGTGCAGAAAACTCTATAATCTTTCCTATGTTAAATTTCCAGAACCAGAACTACAGGGTTAGAGAATTGTGCATTTTTGAAACTTTAAAGTATGCTATAATTTGTACTCTATAAATCTAAAAGAAACAGAACTGATTTATAGAGTTTTCTGTCAAAGTACAGACTAAGTAGTCTGCATTTGAAAAACCAAAATTTGAAACAGAGCCCCAAAGACCAACCTGTAAAAATTCATGCAAATATCCCACAATTAAAAAATAATCAGAAATCTGAAACTTTTTTAAAAAAAATATTTTTATGTGAATCACAGCAGACTTACATAGAGAAGGAGAGACTTCCATCTGCTAGTTCACTCCCCAAATGGTTACTACAGCCAGAGTTAAGCCAATCCAAAGTTAGGATCCAGGAGCTTCCTCTGGGTCTCCCACATCGGTGCAGGGGGGCCCAAGGACTTTGAGCCATCCTTCACCACCTTCCCAGGCCACAAGCAGGGAGCGGGATTGGGAAGTGGAGCAGTCCGGCATCCCATATGCCGGTGCCAGCAGGTGGAGGATTAGCCTGTTGAGCCACTGCACCAGCCCCTAAAAAACTTTCAACATTTCAGATGAAATACATTCACTCTATGCTTTGGTTAATAAGTGCTTAATATTTTTCAAATAATTAATATGCATAGTAACTATAATTTATAAATCTCTACAAGCCTTCTATGTTTTTTAGATGCAAAACCATAAAAACTACAGATTTTCAGAGATTTTTACCTAAAAATTATAGTGTCCCAATATAATTTCAATGTGTTGTTAACATATAGTCCCATTCAACTGGGCATATTTTGATGCTTGTGTGTGTGTGTTTTAGCACAATTATACTCAAATACGAGTAATGTGTTATGGAACATACCAGAACCTAGTACTTAATGGTGATACTTTAAAAAAAATTATCATGTTTCTCATCCACAGAATATGTGTTCTATGTAATTTTCCAACAGCCAGTTATTCAAGAGCCAATTTTATAACTAGGGTACAGTTATATTAACAAGTTGAGATTAACGTAATATGTAATGAATGAACTTGATCTTTTTCATTTTGAAAGATAAATTTATAAAGTTTTGAGTCCTAGAAACATTACTGGAATGAACATATTCGGTTGAACCCTATAGAATCGCTGTTTGTATAAGAGAAAAAAAAGGCAGAAAGATCAGCCATGCCTTTTGCTTGGAGAGTAAAACCTGGGGTTAATGAAGACTCTTTTCTCATTTTCAGAAAATCTGATGATGTCTTTCCTTAAAAATGTGAGCTGCAGGTGACGTCCAAGGCAGTACCACACAAGCACCGAGTCAGGGACAGACTGCAAGGCAGGGCAGCTTTTTCTAAGCCGTTGGTATATGGAAAGTTGTGTGTTTTTAGTAATTATCAGACCTATCTGGGGGAGGTTTGGTTGGCTACTCTAGTTAAAAAATAAATAAATAAAAGCAGCATTAGGAAGCAGCTGGGCACTGGGGAATGAGAAGGGAGGCACTGTGCAGCTGGGCAAACAGCAGGGTCAGTGGGTTCACTGTGTACCTAGGCCAGGCTTTGTTTATCTTGCCTGCCTGAAGCCACTCCACATACCCTGTAGGTCCTGGTTCTAGCTGCATCCTCCAATCAGAGTGGAAACAATCCAGGCACACCAGGGAGCTGCTTAGCTGCCTACTCTCCGGGCTGACAGCAAGAGATGGGAGCATGAGACTGCCACCACACAGCAGGAAAAGACATGGCCACATGGCATGAGGCATCTCAGAAATGGCTCTTTTGAATCCATCACAAAGGAAAGACCTGACCCAACATACTTTACACTTCTATGGAGGGCTAGCAAGAAGCACGTAACTGGCACGTGCTAAGAGACACGCTTTGACCTGTCAACAGGGTATTTCTTATTAACTAGTCTGGGTTTAAATGAGAGCATTGGAGTCTTTCCTAAGGCTGGCAGGAAAAGGGTGTAAACATCTCATTACCATGTGGTCCAACACAATAGCTGAAGACTCTCTACTTCAACTCATTTGAACGCTTAGTTCAATTTTCTAGTCTGACTCAGGGATCCTACTATTCTCTAAAATGCTAACAGATACAATGAATGACTTTTAGACGTTGGGGAGAAAAACACTAAAAGCTTTTGAGAGCTCTAATTGCAGAAAATGAATGCAAGCACAAACTCCATTATTTAAAATGTGAGCTGTTGACAGAAGGGAAGTGTGTTCTGTATTTAGCGATTCTCTTTTTTCATAGGCAAGGAAAAAAAATCTTAAAACTGTATTTTAAAAATTGATACTGAGAGAGAGAGGGAGAGAGAGAGATATCTTCCATCTGCTGGTTCACTCCCCAGATGACCACAATGACTGGGGCTGGCCCAGGCTGAGGCCCAGAGCCAGAGACTCTATCCAGGTCTCCCACATGGGTGGCAGCCATTCCTCTACTGCCTTTCCAGGTGCATCAGCAGACAACTGGATCACAACTGCAGCAGCCCAGGGTCAGACTTGAGCTCTAGTGTGGGATGCTACTGTTGCCAGTGGCAGCTTAGCCTGGTGCATCACTATGCCAGCCCCTCCAACGTATATCCTAAATAGGAACTAGAGAAGTCAACAGGCTCTCTGTCAGTTGACTGCCAACACAGGTTTTTGCATACGAAATGAAACATGATAGGCATATATTTACTTAGAAGTCCAAGAGCACTTTTTCCTATAGGAATTCTCTACTATAATTTCATGCACAGGTCTCCATTCAGCACACTTAATTTCCTTTTCCTCAACTGCAGAGGGAATACAGTTCGGCAGAAAGTGACCCACTTCCTGGCGCTGCAACACTGGGTTTTCCCTTGTTATCCATTTCTTACTGACAGGCACATCTCATATATCTGATTCTTCTACTGTGGCTTAAACCAAGATCATCTGAGTAATTGCAGTAAAGTTTCCACTTTCAGTGTTAAGAAATCATTATGTACTTGAAAGCTATGCATGTGATGTGGAAAATCAATGGATTAAGCCTATAGGTTTTGCCTTTCGGCTTTTGGCTCAGAAGTTGGAAGACATGGGTCCTAGAAATGGATCTACAAATTACTAGGTACAGGAAGGTTATTTAACACCTCTGCTCACCTTACAATGCTGTTGTAGAAGACAAGCAGTGTGTCCCTAGCACTTACCATACCCGTATACAAACATATCTGTACAAAATGTATACCACAAAATACAGGTATGTACATGCATACTGCTATTCATTAGTTTTGTGAGCATTATGTAATGCTTACGAAGTACTGGACACTGTTGGAAGCACTTAAGAAATCATAACCTATTTAATCCTAGGCACTGCTTCCAAGTTGATACCGTAGTCTCTCCATTACTTAGAAAGGTTACACAGGTCACCTCGGTGGGGAGTGCTGTTGTTCTGAAAGTTTGCTCTGAACTTTCCAGAAGATTAGAGTATTACACAATGAAGGCCTCTTTACTTAAGGGCTATAATGACTCTTGCTTACACTGTTTGAGGAATTCAGGGACTGAGAAGACGAAAAGATGATTACTCAATATTTGCTTGGTGCTTTACAACCCACATGGTACTGAAGGGGGTAAAAGTGTTTGGTTCCCACCTTTTAAGAGTTTAGATCTGGGGACATGAAAAACGGACCTTAGATGGGTGTCTAGGCAGGGAAGCATGAGCCAGTGGGAAGGTTGCTACCTATAAAGGCACAGAGTCAGGGCCACAGGGAGGGACACGCAGGGAAGGCAGGTGTGAACGGACTACACAGCAGAGACATGAGCGCGGGATAGAGAGGGATGCTGGGGAGACGGAGCTGAAGGAGAAAACTTGGTGAGCTGGCAAAGGCCAGTCCAGGGAACCTGGGGGCCCCGTGAAGCAGGACAACCTTTATTCTAGAGAGGTTTGGGAATCCACAGGTGTTGAGAGCCTGATTAAAGTAGTAACTTAAGTAATAGTCTGCTGAAGAGATGCAGGATGGCCTGGGGTATCACGTGCCCACGTTTAGTGTCAAGAAGAGGAAACAGAAGGACCAAGTGCCCACGTGACACCTGCGGAGCCCTTTGCTGTCATTCCCTGCGACCATTTCTTAAACCGATGCGATGTCCTCTGCCATTGTGTTCAGTGCTCTCACACACTGGTGCTGACACCTGCCAGGCTGCATTTTGCATGCTACTCAGGCTCATTCCTACGATGCTCCCTTTTCTAGAGTCTGCATGTCCATCCCTCTAGGGCAGTCCTCTCCCACTCCCCTGACCTGAGAGGTCCTCCTCCCCTGAAAGTTCAAATCTAACCTACCTCTAAATGCTCCCTGGCTCCCCAGCCCAAATGACTTTATTTTGATTGCTAAAATGGACCGACAGCACATCAGACTCCCTGACTTTATAACCGCAGACATTGTGTAGCTCCCCGTTTGGTACACAGATTCTTCGGATCCTGCTCGTACTGTATACGTATGAACAAAGTAGATGTTTGGTGAGAAACAACCCAAGATAGGAGCCCGTTTTATGATCAGCTTTTGCATTCATCTATCTGCTAACCACTCATTGTATTTATTTGCTGAAAACCAACTGTATCATTGTTCTTTTACATCCTCAACATTCCAAATAGCACCACCAATAAATATCTGGGATTAGGTTCGCAAGTAGTTTTCAATCATTTCTGAAATATGCTTTAACTTAGCTAAAAGGCCAAGGAGCGATACTCATTTCTGAAATAGACGGTGTTTTTTGAATCCGTGCCTCTCCCCACTCCAAGATAGGTGTGGTGGTTTGATGGAGAAGGGCATGACAAGCAATGTGTTAGTAACACTGTCCTAACTCCACAGCCTGCTGCTTCACTCCATCCATCAATCACTAAAAGCTCTTCTGAGAAACTACCTTCTTTGGGTTTCCTTAATTGTCAACAATGCAAGAATGAAGATATACTTTCCACAGTCAATATGTTAAGAGGCCTCTAATTGTCATCAGATATCTCCAAGTGCCTGACTAACAAACCCTGGGGCAGAACCCACAGCAGTGGAAGCCTGTGCCTACGGTTTCTCAGGGAGTTCTCAAGTTCAGGGGGAAAACAGGACGCTCTTGACTGAGGCCATGTAGTTGGATGGCAAGGAGCCCGTGCTGCAGACATTCGCACACCCTCAGTTCCCTCCCCCAGGTTGTAGCATCTACTCAGTTACACTAGGTATCTAATGTCTGACTCCAGACAAAGGTGGTGGGCAGGAACCCTGAAAAACAGCTCAAGAAGAAGCAGGAGAGGGCCTAGTGGTTAAGTTGCTGGGTACAATGCTCAGAAACCCCAGAGTATGTGGGTTCGATGCCTGGCTCAGCCCCCTGACGCCAACTTCCTGCTAAAGCAGACCCTGCAAGGTGGTGGCGATGGCTCGGAACTTGGGTTACTGTCTCACACAAGAGACACGGATTGTATTTCCGACTCCCAGCTTCTGCTTGGGCCAGCCTTGGTCACAATGGAAAGCAGAAGGGTGACTGAGTGAACGAGACTCTTCCACCTCTCACTGAAACCAAAAACCAAAATAAAAAGAGCACAGTGTGATTACAGCTAATAACTTTGTATCACATAATTTAAAATAGCTAGAAGAAAAGATTTTGGATGTCCTCACAAAGAAATGATGAATGCTAAAAATCTTGGGTTGATCAATACACATACACAACTGATAAATAACACCACACCAGACTCCATAAATATGTATAATTACTACCTGTCACTGATAACTTAAAAAGAGCCCTGGGGGCCTGGCGCTGTGGCCTAGTGGCTAAAGTCCTCGCCCTGAATGCACCGGGATCCCATATGGGCACTGGTTCTAATCCCGGCAGTACCACTTCCCATTCAGCTCCCTGCTTGTGGCCTGGGAAAGCAGTCGAGGATGGCCCAAAGCCTTGGGACCTTGTACCTGCATGGGAGACCCAGAAGAACTCCTGGCTCCTGGCTTCTGATGGGCTCAGCACCGGCCGTTGCGGTCACCTGGGGAGTGAATCATTGGATGGAAGATCTTCCTCTCTGTCTCTCCTACCTATATATCTGACTTTGCAATAAAAATAAGCAAATCTTTACCAAAAAAAAAAAAAAAGAAGAAGAAGAAGAAAGAGCCCTGGGATCTTTACACCTGCAACCGTCAGCCTTCCTGCTCTTCGCTGCAGTGAACCCTGGTGATATTCACCACTGCTGGTGCCAGGCAGACCTGGATCTCAGGTCTATGTCCCCACTTACTAACTAGGCACATTCCTTGCCTTCCTTGAGGCCCTGTTCTTCTGAAGTGAGATGGCAATTAAATGATAGGAGGCATGAAGGCACATGGCAATGGGTAGTCTCGTCCTCGGTTATCTCTAAGGTTTTGTCGTAGGAGAAAGAGTGCAGGCTTTGGGAGCAGACTACCTGACTTCAAATCCAGACTCGAAGCAGATGGAGGCAGGACACTGTCAGCCAATGGCAAAGCAGCACTGAGTTGCAGCCAAAGCAGAGTGATGCAGGCCTTTCCTGCGCACAAAGACACCTGCCAGCCAAAACATCTTAACAGCTGCTCCTGTAGAGGCTGAGGAGGGCCTAGGAGTTGATTGCACAGACATCCACATGATCATAAAGCACACTACATGCTTTAGAACTTTGAAAAGGCTTCCACACTAGCTACGCCATACATCCCACGATCAGCACCCTTTTAAATGTAGGAGTCACTGTAAGAACTAGCCCAGGTTTCAGGGGTGTACACACTGATCCGCTCTGTCTCATCCTGCCAGTAATGCTGTGCGCTTGGCTTCGAGGCTGGAGAGGACAGACACAACATCCACCCACTGGGAAATTTGCACCAGCCAGCCTACTCTTACTTTGAAGCCAAAGGGGCATGGCTGTGGACTTTTGGGTAGACTGAGTAGGAGTTAGGTGGAGATGAAGTCAAATACTTGCTTATTTAATTTTTAAAAATTATTTATTGGGGGAAGGGGTGGATTGTGACATAAACCGGTAAAGCCAACACCTCCAATGCCAGCATTCCATAGGGGTTCTTGTCCATGACCTAACTGTTTCACTTCGGATCCAGCTCCTTAAAACAGAGGAAGATGATCCAAGAATTTGGTACCTGCCGCCTACACAGGAGACCCAGAAAAGGATCCTGACTTGAACCTGGCTCAGTCCCAGCTGTTGTAGCCATTCAGAGTGAACAGCACATGCAAGCCCTCCAGCTCTCTCTTGCTCTCTCTGTGTGTGTATCTAGTCCTTTCAAATAATAAATAAATATCTTAAAAAATTATTTGATAGGCAGAAAGACAAGAGATAGAGTCTACGAGTTGCTGGTTCACCACCCAAATGCCTACAATGACAGGCTGCGCGAGGGCTGTAGTCAGGAGGAGCCAGGAACTCAATCCAGGTTTCCCAGGTGGGAAGCAGCTACCTGCTTCTGCTGCTCAGGGCCTGCAACAGCAGGGAAGCTGAAGTCATCATCCCACAGCAGAGAACAGACCTAGGCACTCTGATGTGGGAGGCGAGTGAGCATCTTAAACACTAGACTAAAAACCCACTCTCCCAGGTGGCTTCTTCGTTTTCTTAAGAGATTTACAGATTTGGCTTTTCAAATTTTATTCACTTGCAAGGCAGAAAGGGAGAGAGACACAGAAATTGATCTTCTGTTCACTGGTTCACTCCCTAAATGTCTGCAGTAGGTGGGAGCTGGGAGCCAGGAGCCAGGAGCCAGAACTCCATTCAAGTCTCCCACCTGAGTGGTGTAAACCCAAATACCCGGGCTATCACCTGCTCCCTCCCAGGCACACTGGCAGGAAGGTGGACTGGAGGCAGAAGTGGGACTCAACTCCAAGCATTGCGATACTGCTACGGAATGTGGATGCCCCAAGTGACTGTATCATAACACCTGTGCCCTTCCTCCCAAGTTAGTCCAGGCTCTGTTTTCATCACCAGGCTCATGTTCAAGCCCGAGAGCCCATTAAGGGATAAAGGAGCAGGAAATATCCACTGTTTGCATGCAGCATGTAAAGGCAGGAGAAGTCACCCTTCACAGCACTGCTATCCAGTGAGCACTGACACTGCAGTTCTGTCTCAGTTCCCACCGCGTCCCCAGCCAGGCTTCACCAAGGACATCAGACGACTTGTTAACTCTTATTTCTGGCTTCAGGGCTATGGAAACGCTGCTCAATCCAAAGCTCATGAGTGGTCATATTGTGGGAGTATCACGATGAGGAATTTTCACACATCTGTCACTTCTCTCTGGGCCAAACTTCATCAGTCCATGAAGGTGGGTTGAAAGAACAAATCATAGGAGTGTTTGCAGGAACATTTATGGGAGACTCCTCTGAGAGGTGGAATCTGGGTAGTGAAGAATTCAGCCTCTGCATTTACTTGCTGTGTGATGTTGAGTTAGAAAAAATGATACAAAACATGCGGCTTGGGCTCAGACTCAGCACCCTGGGAAGCAGGGAATGAAAGAAAGAGTTTTCCTCTACACTTGCTGAGCTACCTGAAGACAGGATCCTCCAAAAGGAAACATAATAGACTTCCATCACTTCCCTATTAGCTCATCAACAGAGGAAAGTTAAATTCAACACCCCAGCAGAGACTGACCCAGAGCCCGGGTGAACTCTGTCCCAGGCCACTGTCTGTGCTTCCAGCCCCTTTATTTCCCTTAAAAACACTGACTTCAGGAGGAAATTTGGCCTAAGCAGTTAATTGGCTGGGAGGCCCGAATCTCACATTAGAATACCTGGATTCAATGTCCGGCTCTGGCTCTTCGTCCCAGCGTCCTCCCAATGCAGATGGAGGGAAGAAGTGGGGAGGGCTCCAGAGCTTGGGTCTCTGTCAGCCATGTGGGGACCTAGACCGAGTTGCTGTCTCCTGCCTCCAGCTCAGCCCTGGCTGTTATGTACCTTTTGGGAGGGAACCAGTGGATGGGAGATCTGTCTGCTTCTCTTTTCTCTCTATGCCTCATGGATAAATGTGTTTAAAAAATAAAGCAAAAACTTTGGATCCTCTTCTATGCCCGCCTACAACACAGCTCCCAATTCTGCCAGAAGAGGTATTTAGCCTGAACTATTTGCCCTCTGAGTTTTCATTCTCTGTGTAACATTGCCTTTTCTCATGCCGATGTCAATTATCAGTTTGTTTAACAGACTCCACACTTGATCTTAGCCAAAGGGCCGAGAAGTGATTGTTTAACAGTGAAAAGTAAGTTCCCTCTGCCCCTACATCCTCTTCTGTGCCCACGATAAAACCAAACTTACACCATTACCTGCTGTGCATTAACACAAGACACAGGCTGGCAGACAAGAAGCGTACGGTGAATGTCAGCTATGAATATTTTTTTTTTTTTTAAAAATTAAGTTTGATAGCAGGTAATGATTTCTCTGTAATTGGAAGGGCAGAGACAAAGGGAAGGAAATTTACATTGTTTTCACTTAGGCACATGTTGACAGAACTTTAGCAAAGCTCTGTGGAATGAATAAACAGATTAAGATGAACAAATAGCAGGAGAAAACTGCAAGTACAGTGTTTCTCCACTGAAATCAGCATCACAATCAGAATTTATCATCATATTTGTAATCCAAACAAGTTGCTAGGAACAAAAGATATTATCTGGGACTCTGAACCCCAGTGCCTAGGGACTGCCAACCGACCAAATGACAGAGTTATGGGAGTTCAGAGAATAAGCCAAAGAAAAACACTGAACACAGGTGCAAGGGGAGAAAACAAAGCTAACAACAACAACAAAGTCACAAATTTCTGCTCACTGGAGTGCAAAAGATTCTGTTTCCAGAATAATAACACAGAGTGACACTTCCACCTTCAGGAGCTTAGGTCTGTGAGACAGCCCATCTGGCTTTTGCTGCAAGACAGCTGGGTAACCTCAGTGATTCTGAGCTTCTGTGTGGCCTCATCAACTGAGACAGGACATGAAGTCTCCTACACACACTCCAAATTAGGGAGATCACCAAGTCCAGCCATATACCTCAGAGACCCTGAGCAGCATGGAATGAAAGACCTAGTCGAGGCATGCCCAGGGAAGTGAAGGCAGGCCACGTGACCTCAGGGTGCAAAGGTATTCTCTCACAGGGTAGCAAAGAAGCTCAGAGGGGGACTAGGAAGGTATTATGGTATCATGCAGCTAGATGTTTCCTGGCTGAAGATGTAGCTGACACACCCATCATACAGCAAAAATACCTTAACTTGAAATGCACATGATGCCACCTAACCTTCCAAGCACCATAGCCTGGCCTCGCTCAGCCTGAATTTGCCTGGATCTTTTATGGTACTTTACAGCTGGATGAAATCATGCAACACAAAGCCTATTCTTTAAGTACATCTCAAGTGTCTCATGTATATACACACATAGATGAAGTTTCATGCACATGATAAAATACAAAACCAAGATAAAACATCCAAAAGGTACTGGAAAGACAGTACCCCGGCCCTCATGGAGAAGTTGGTTGGAAGCTACGCCTCACTGCTGTTGCCCACATTTTGAATGAAGCGCATACCACATTCCACAAGCTGGGGAAAAGATCAAAATGCAAAGTGCGGATTAAACTGAGAGCCTATCTCTTTTGGATGTTGGTACAGTTGAAAAATCACAACAGAACTGGTATTGTGGTATAGGGGGTTAAAGTCACCATTTGCAGCAGCAGTATCCCATATATCAGAATGCTGATTCCAGTCTCAGCTGCTCTGCTTCTGATCCAGCTTCCTGCTAAGCAGAACACAATCCAGGTACCTGTGACCCTGCACACACTTGCAGTTCTAAGCTTCTGGATTTAGCCTCGTCCAGCCATCTGGGGAGTAAATCAGTGGATGGAAAATCTGTGTCTTTGTTACTCTTTCAAATAAAGGATTTTTTTTTTAGAAATCATTATTTCTAACTGTGTATATATTAAAATAATCATTCCATCCATGTATATATTGAAATAATCATTACATCCAACTGTGTGTATATTAAAAATCATATCACCTGGGGGAAGAGGAAAGTATCTGGCATAGTGATGAAGACAGGATCCAGTTCTGCTTTTGATTTCTGCTTCCTGCTAATGGGCACTACGGGAAGCAGTGGTGATATCACCCATGAGGGAGAGCTGCATGAAATTCCCAGCTCCTGGCTCTGGCCTGGCCCAGCCCTGGCTGGTGAAGGAATCTGGGAAGTGATCCAGCAGATGCAAGATTCTGTCTCTACTTCTTTGTGTGTCTCAAATATACAACATAAAAATTCAGAAACAGTACCTGTACCTCCATTGCTGTTGTTTCCTGTTGGCGGGTAAAGGGCTCTCCCCACCTGCACCCCAGGCCTGATCTCCAGGCCTGTGTGAGGCAGGAGCTTTCCCACCCACAGAGCTGAGGGTGTGCTTTGATCAGCCCTGTAGCAGTCCTGTGTCCCTGGGGCATGGCTTTCTTGAACTCTCAGGTTAATAGCTTTCTCAACTACCCAGGGATGTTTTAGGCCTTTCCAACTCTAAAAATTCTATTGCCAATTATTTCAAATATTATTTCTTTACCATACAACTGTATATTTTAGGGGAATACAAGCTAAATACTTTTCACTGACTAACGGTTTCTTCTACCTCCCTGCCCCCGCAGGGCCAGGGTAGATGGCAGATAATCTACAACCATTAGGAAAAAAAAATGAATGTTAATAACACATTGTACCAAATATTTGTTTTTCCTTCTGTTGCCTTGAGGCCACAGGCAGTAGACTATGTGGTGCCAGGGATGTAGGATTCCTTCCAGAATTCTCCACAGGCTTGAGACCACAACTCATTTGTGTTGCTGCACAAGAAAGTGCCTGGAAATGAACCCCTTTGTTCAGTCTCGCACATGCTACACGGACAAACCCTGTACAGGACTATCTATCACTCTAGTGACTTTAATCAGTTCCCCAACTGATTATTGATCAGTCATGAAGTGCTCATCAGAAGAAAAACCCAGGAGCTGCTTGTTGTGTGCGGGGTGGATGCAAAGATATGCCACATACTTCTATTTTTGACTGTTACATTTAAGTTAAAGCAGGGCATTAGTCATCTTGAAAATGTCAAACTGAACAATTATTTTTAAACTGTAACATTAATTACAATAGTTTTATGTGGTTTTGCCACCTTAATAAAACAACTTAATGAACAATGACTAATTTATCCTAGCACAGCTCTATTTGCAGCAAAAATTGTATGTATCAATCTTAATCTATGCTGCTCTATTTCTAGCAGTTATCAGAAGAAATTTCTAATTGACATCTTTGAGTCGCAGATGAATTTCATTTATCTCCAAAGAACTCTTGACAGTCATAAACAGCAAAACTTTCTCAAGTTTCCGACTATGTGTCACAAATGGGCATTGTCCTTTTCAAATCTGTCACTATTCTGTCATTGGATATACAATTCTTTCATTCTGTATTGGTTTTTGGGTAGTTCATTAGTTCATAAGGTATGTTTTCATAAGCACAGTAAATAATCTGGTATAAAGCTATATCTGCTTACAATGATCAGAAATTTCTTTTTGAAAGTTTTATTCCTCTTTTTGAAAGGCAGCATTACAGAGAGGGACAGGAAGAGAGTGTGCGTGCTAGACAGTGATGGAGATCACGCACTCAGTGGCTCACTGCCTCCAAGTGGCTTCAACAGCGAGGGCTCCACCAGGCTGGTGCCAAGAACTCTGCACTCTACCTGGTTCCCCTATGGTTAGCAGGGGCCCAAGCACTTGGACTGGCATCCACTGCTTTGCTAGGCGCATCAGCAGGGAGTCGGATTGGAAGCGGAGCTGCCAAGACTGCTCTAGAAGCTCCGATGTGGGACAATGGTATTGTGGGCTGTGGCTTAGCTAGCTGCATAACACTGGCCTCTAGATCAGAGCTTTCCAACAGGAAATAAAGGCTCTGTAACCACCAAGTTCTAATTTCACAAGACATCATTGCCCTTTCCTGTTTTTCAAATACTTCACTGTAGTGGGAAAGCGACAGTCAAGAGCAGGCGATTTTAAGAAGCACAGCCTGATTCTCCGCTCATTTTAGATGGGATTTGCTGGTGCTTGAGCCGCATCAAGGCACGTGAGTTCCCTGTGCGGTCTCACACATCTCTACTTGCTTTTTCACTTCCCTCTTTTTTAGAATGCCCTTCCCACTCACTCTTTACCTCTGATTCAGACATAGTTTCTTTGGGAAGCTCCTCCCACTGGCTCCGTGCTGGTCTCTATCTAGCCTAGCACCAACACCACACAAGGGAGGTCCTCACCAGGCCAGCTCATACAAGACAGGCCCGGGGAGAGAAGGGTGGGTTGTCACTGACGCACTTCCAGAGCGTACATATTTATTGAAAAGCCCCTCCCCAGTCATAAAGATGATTCTATAGCAACAAAATGAGCATGGAGGCAAACAACATGGTAAACACACGTTCCATGCCACTGAGTCCCAGAACAATGGCAGCGGGAGGTAGTGAAATCTTTCAGAGGTGTGGCCCAGTGGGCACCCCTGGGTCATTGCGGGTGTGCTCCAGGAATGTGGTTCTCATATGACTGACTCCCTTGAGTTCTTGAGAGGCAAGAGGGTTTTATAAGAGCAACGGGCCTGGCTTTCCCTCTCTCTGCTTGCTGGCTCCAGATGCAATCTGCTTGCTTCCACATGTACTCCTGCCACTGTTGCCTTAGGTGAGGCAGCTAAGGGGAGGTCCCTGCCTTGCCCATACTGTACCATTTGGACTCTGAACCTCCAGAATTACAAGCTAAAACACCTCTTTTATCAGTAGCATGTGTCAGGTATTTCATTACAGTCACAAAAAGCTAATCCATAACACTGGCACTGAGCAGTGGGGTTATTACTCTAACTCTATTAGACATGGAAGAACATTTGGAATTGGTTTATGGGCAGATGTTAGAAGAGTGTAGATTAGCAGGCCTGAAAAATCCTAGAATGTTCTAAGTGGAACACCTCAGAAGATGATAAAATGAGGTAACAAGTTTCCAAGGGAAATCAGGATTTTCTTGGAAATGAAACTAAAAGCCACCCTTGCCACATCATGGCAAGGAGTCTAGCCTCAGGGGCCACAGGGTTACATTGTGCCTTAGACACTTGCATGCCATCCTGGCTGCCCTACTTCCAGTCCAGCTCCTTGCTAATATCTCTGGGTATGAAAGATGGGCCAAGCTAGCTGGGTCCATGCCATCCCGGTGGGAGACCTGGGTGAACTTCCAGGCTCCTGGCTTTGGCATGGCCCTGCTTGGGCCCTTCTGGCTATTTGGGGAGTGAACCATGGTTGGGAGATCATGCTATCAAATAAAATTTTTTTTTAAATTAAAAAGAATTGACCTGGGCCCGGCGCAGTGGCGCAGTGGTTAAGGTCCTTGCCTTACACGCCCGGGATCCCATATGGGTGCCGGTTCTATCCTGGCAGCCCCGCTTCCCTTCCAGCTCCCTGCCTGTGACCTGGGAAAGCAGTCTAGGACGGCCCAAAGCCATGGGACCCTGCACCCGCGTGGGAGACCTGGAAGAGGCTCCTGGCTTCGGATTGGCATAGCATTGGCCGTTGCGCTCACTTGGGGAGGGAATCATTGGACAGAAGATCTTCCTCTCTGTCTCTCTTCTCTGTATATCCGCCTTTCCGATAAAAAAAAAAAATAAATCTAAAAAAGAACTGACCTGTATCATGTCCAGGGTCTATAAACCTTGTGCTAAGCCAAAAGTTGAAAATGGTGGACCAGGGTAGAGGAGATTTCAAAACAAAGTAATTGGGCTGCAGCATGGGGCTACTGAGAGCTTTTGGTCAGGCTTAGAGTGAAAATCGGAAACAAACCAGTGTGAAAAGATGTACAAGATTTTTCCGGTCTGGCTAGGGAAGATGCAAACATGCACGTTCAAGGGCAAGGTGCAGTCAAGGCAGCTGTGGCGCTCACTGCAGGACACTTACCACCAGGAGGCTGGAAAGCCATAACAAATACACATCAAGCACTACGGTGACTGCTTAAAGAATGCGATGGCTACTATTAAATCCCCTGCCCTTCTATCCTCACATCTGCTGTGTGTGGTTTGAGTGCAGGTGGATGGAGCCCTAACTCCCACGGTGACATTGGGGGCCATACCAGGGGTGATTAGGCCAAGGATGCAGAGCCCTCATCAATGGGATTAGTGCCCCAGTAAGAGAGACGCTAGCTCCTTCTTCTGCGCCAGGGTAGGCGCCGTCTCTGAGGCAGGAAGCAGGCTCTCACCACAAACTTGTTCTGTCCATACACTGCTCTTACACTTCCTCACTTCCAGAAGTGTGAAAAACAGATTGCAACGGCTTATAAGCCAGCCACTCTATGGCAACTAGAAATACTAAAGAAGTATTTCAGAGTCCACGCCCACTGGCTTATTCTCATACACCTGAGTGACTGGAACAGAGGGTTGGGCTTTGTCTTAACGAGTAAAGGAGCTGGGCACCAAAGCAACTTAATCCTTGCCCAACTCTTCCAACACAGAAAGCCAGCTGGTGATCCAGCACGACATTCAAAAGAGTCCTAATTTTTCAAAAGGTCTTTTCACAGGAAGTCTTCCAGAGCTGATATGCAAGTATCAGCTACTGAAAAAAAAATGCTCAAGAGATGACCCACGGAGCACACATCAGTGGGGCTCCACTGAGTACACTGGCAAAGGGAAAGTCTCTGGCAGGTGGCAGTGAGGGAGGGGAACGCTCATGCATAATGAAGAGCCACCGAATTGACTAGAATTTCAGTCACTTGCAGTTTTAAATACTTAATTATTTTCAGGCCAGTATTCCTCACATCTCCGACATCACACATGAGTATCAGATACCTAGGTCACAGGTTTAGTTTATGAAATATTAAAACTGAGGACACAGGATAACTGTAATCTTTCTTAAAAAGATTTTACTATTGTTATATTAGTATTTTATTTTTTAATTAAAGATCTATACGCTTTTATTGGAAAGAGAGGAGGAGAGACAGAGAGGAAGATCTTTTATTCTTTGTTTTACTCCCCAAGAGGCCGCAATGGCCGAAGCTGAGCTGAATCCGAAGCCAGGAGCCTCTTCCAGGTCTTCCACATGGGTCTCAGGGTCCCAAGGCTTTGAGCCGTCCTAAACTGTTTTCCCAGGCCACAAGCAGGGAACTGAATGGGAAGTGGGGCTGCTGGGATTAGAACCAGTGCCCATATGGGATCCGGGCCCATGCAAAGCAAGGACTTTAGCTACTAGGCTATTGCCATAGGCCTGATAATTAGAATCTTTAAAAAAAAAAAAAATCAGGAAAGCTCCACACAATTAGAACTGTAGCATCAACTAAGATGGAAGAGTTGCTATGGAATCCTTTTTTTTTTTCCCTGATGAAAAATGGTTTGGAAATAGGCACAAATATTCTATACTTCAAATGCAGTACTCTTATTCCATTTATTTATTTTTCTAAAATTCCTATTCATGTGAGAGGCAAAAACACAGAGAGAGACAAAGAGCTCTCAACTGCCAGTTCACTTCTGAAATGCTGGCAATGGTTGGGCCGGGCCAGCACCCAAGTTAAGAGCTGGAAATTCAATCCAGGTCTCCTGAACAGGAGGCAGGAACCAACAACCTGAGCCATCATCCAGCTACTCAACAGAATCTGTCACAGTAGAGTCACCATGAACATGACCATGAACCAGAACGTGACCTCCAAAGTATTATGCAGGAATCCCACCCAAGCACTCAATCATGAAGCCAAATGCCACCTCTTAACTCCACGTATTGCTCCTTTGTGTAAGCAAGCTTTTCCAGGCTTCGTACTGCTCTTGGGGAGACGCCAAGCTTTTTCTCTGCTGCCGATGAGCTTTGCCATCTCATTCTGATAACTGCCCTGCAATTGTCCAACTTCGGGGTCTTCCTTTCTCCCCACCATATGGTTCCAAACGGAACATTCTGTGAAGGTACCTTGAGCTTCCCCATCTCTAGGCCTTGGTCTACACTGCTCCTTGGCCATGATGCCTTCATTTTTTCTATTGCTAAAATCCTGTCGGTCCTTTTCCTATCTGCAGTGTTTCTCAGCTCTCAAAGCGTTCCTTGCTCCCACCCCTCTCTGGACTTCAAAATCCCTGGCCAGAGCAGCCTGTGGGTATGTAACAGTTGTCCTTCAGTATCCCAGGACTCTGGTGGATACCCAGGGCTGTGCTACCCAAGAATTTTATAGGATCTGAGCTAAGCCACTGCTCCCAGCACTGACATCCCATATGGTCCCAAGTTTGAGTTCTGGACTTCCTGTCCAGCTCACTGCTAAGGCACCTGGGAAAGTACTTGGGCCCTGCACTCACATGAGAGACCCAAAGAGAGGTTAAGGCTCCTACCTTCAGCCTGCAGTCATCTGAAAGTGAACCAGGGATGGAAGACTTCTCTGTCTATCCCTCCCTCCCTCTGTAATTCTGTCTTTCCAATAAAACTAAGTATATCTTAAAAAAAAAAAAAGACAAACAAATAGATTTTATTACTTTTGTTGGAAAGGCACATTTACAGAGAAGGAGACACAGAGAAAGATCTTCTGTCTGCTGGTTTACTTCCCAAATGGCCACAATGGCCGGAGCTGCACCGGCCAAACGGAGAGAGCTCATCATGGTTAGCTGTCCTGTTGTCTGTTGGACCAAGCGCCTCCTGCCCTAGTCATGCCTCATCCGGCGCACCTGACACAGTGGCTTGGTGCACATTTTGCAGAAACCCACTGGCTAATCAGAATGAAAATGAAACCCAGGTTTCAGTTCCCACCCAGGCATGACTTAGCTGGGAGACTTGACTGAACCACTAAATCTCCCTGGGTGATATTTTTAAGAAATTAGGGTGTAAATCTGATCATTTCTAAAGGCCTACCCAGTTCGAAAACCTTATCAGCCTGTGTTAGGTTTAAGATCACATAATTATAGGAGCTAGAAAATCAGGTGCCTTAAAGTTTAAATGAATTGGTTCTTTGTCAGAATTAACTGAAATCTCAATTTGCTTCATGACTTTTTTTTAACTTTTAATGGTCATTTCCGGTACAATGTCACATAGTAAATTCAAGGAAAATGTCCTTAATGTATTCTACTCCTTGGCTAGCACCACATATATTTCATGCTACAATTATACCATATATATGCATTCACACACATAGATATGTGTAATATAAATGAACGTTTGATAAGTAATGGTAAACACCGACAAGAACCTAATTGCCAATAAAAACAACAAAAACAAAACACCATTCTGACCAAGATGTCAGTCCCTAAAGCATTCCAATCACTTGAATGTCAACACACTGTTTCGGAAAAAATCCTCAAGTCAGACACAAAATAAAAACTTGAAGCAGGAACTGTGGCACAGCAGGCACCACCAATTTGCAGGATGTCCTAAATGGGAACTACAAATCAAGTTTGTACCGGAAAGTTTTCTTCAGAGTCCCTGAAATTATTGTTTTCAGCCCACGTTCCCTAGACAGACAGCTCTTAAATCACGTGTTCCAGAGGCAGGCATCTGGGCTAGCGATTAAGACATTAGTTAAGATGTCTGAGTCCTCTTTTGGGATGCTTGTGCTTGATGCCCTGCTTCAGCTCCTGAGCCTGATATGGGATAGGCAAGCAGCTAGATGCGACTGTGAGGCCGGAGGGACCTGTAAGCCACGGGCTCCTGCTTCAGGGCTAATACCATCCTCTTTGTCAAGTGAAACACTCCCTTTCTTGGGATGTCCCTGTTTTATCAGGGACTGGGGGAAGGTACTGTGTAAATATATATGTAAAGTTCCACCTGAAGTTTTATGGAGGTATCATAAAACCGCCAGGTGATTACCCCCTCCGAGAGAGGAGGAGCTGGGAGTTCCTCTCTCTCCCTCACTTCTACCTTCTCCCCTTCCCTCTCCCTCTGCATCTCCTCCCCTACTCCTTTTCTCCTGGCCCACTGTCCACTCCTGATGGGGTCCACTCTGTGTGGGGCAACCCAAGCTCATGTGTGTTTGTGTATCTTTCCCACCTTCTGAATAAAATGTGCCTTACATATACCAGTATTAAGAATTTCTCTTTGTGCACAGCAAAGACCTGACACAGAAACATTAACTGCCTCCCCTCCCCGCCCCACAATAATTCCAGCTTCCCAGAGGCAGCAGATGGTGGCTCAAGTAATAGAGTTCTGATCATCCATGCAGAAATTCTGGATTGAGTTCCTCCATCCCAGCTTGACTCCTAGCCCAACCCTAACTTCCGTGGGAGTCTGCGGAGAGAACCAGCAGATCAGAATCAGCTCTGTCTCTTTCCCTCTGTGTTTCTTGAATAAAGGTGGGAAGAAAAAGGAACAAAAGGGCCCAGTCCAGTAGCCTAGCGGCTAAAGTCCTTCCCTTGAACACGCCAGAATCCCATATGGACCGTGGTTCTAATCCCAATGGCCCCGCTTTCCATCCAGCTCCCTGCTTGTGGCCTGGGAAAGCAGTCATGGACGGCCCAAAGCCTTGGGACCCCGCACCCGCACTCGTGTGGGAGACCAGGAAGAAGTTCGGGTTCTGGCTTCAAATTGGCTCAGCTTAGGCCACTGTGGCCGCTTGGGGAGTGAATCATCAGACAGAGGATCTTCCTCTCTTTGTTCCTCTCTGTATATCTGATTTTCCAATAATTTTTAAAAAAAAAAGAGGAAGAAAAAATTGTAAAAATAAAATAAATGTCAGAAAAGTATTCCAGGTGGCATCAGGAGAAGGAGGTATTTCAAAAAAGTTACCAATTTAGGAGCTTTTTATAAATCTTTTCATCTTGATTTCTCTTGGGTTACTGTTTTGTTCTGAAACCCAGAGATCTTTGTAGTCCATTCCCAATGAATGCATTTTCATCTTTACTACAGGAATATATATATTTCAAATACCTAAATGCCCTTGAGCTAAAATAAATACTTAACCAAAAGCTAAAATGTATATATATATATATCAAAAACCTTGAGGCTCAGGGAAAGACCCGATGGGTGGTAGCAAGAATTCGGGCTCTTTGACTTTTCAACCTTGCCTGAGGCATCTTTCTTCCCCAGACACACAGATTCGCTCCTGCTTGTGGGAGGCTCGGCCAGCCCAGAAAGCTTTTCTTGGCAGAACCCAGAGAAAGGGCTTGAAAGAATAAACATTCCCTCTAAAAATAATTAGCTCTTTTTACTCTAACATTTAAAAGAGATAAACGTTTCAAAGACAAGCGGAGGCCCAAGTGGATTTACTCTGCTTTCCTGACGACTCCTATGCACGTGGCCCTGAAGCCTGAGGGTTGTACAGAGAGAGCCTCCACCTGCTGTTGGCAGGCAAAGCTGAACTGGCACTCAGCAGGAAGAAAAGCAAGGGTCCCTTAGTTAGATAGGACTTCACACCCAACAGGTACTACTGATGCACAGAACCTCAGCGCTAAGTGGGGAGGTTACGTGTTAAGGAGGCGGTGAATGTACCTTTTTAAAAAAACAATTGTTTTAATTGGAAAGGCAGATTTACAAAGAGAAGGAAAGAACAGAGGGAAAGATTTTCCATTCACTGGTCCATGCTTCCAGCAGCCGCAGTGGCCGCAGCTGAACCCATCCAAAGCCAGGAACTAGGAAGCTTCTTCTGGGTCTCCCTTGTGGGTACAGGTCTCAAGGCTTTGTTTTGGGCCGTTCCCTACTGCTTTCCCAGGCCACAAGCAGAGAGATGGATGGGAAACAGAGTAACTGGGACACAAATCAGTGCCCATATGGGATCCCAGCACATGTGAGGCAAGGATTTAGACACTAGGCTATCAAGCCGGGCCTTCAGTGAATATATCTTACAAGGAAAACTGCACAAATGAAGCCATACAACAGTCCAGAACGTTCCATCAAGTTTTTACAATTATCAGAGAATGTGCTATAAGTGTGAAACTTGGTGAATTTCACCTATATTTTATTCCTAAAAAAATTATTCCTTTGAAAGGTAAAAAGATACTATAGAGAAATCTTCCATCTGCTCATTCACTCCCCATTTGCCCACGATCGCTTGGTTGGATCCAGGAAGAAGTCAGGTGCTGGGAACTCAATCCACATCTTGCCTGTGGGTGACAGAGACCCAGCGACTTGAGCAGCAATCGCCTCCCAGGGTCTTCAGCAGCAGGCAGCTGTAGTCAGGAGCAGGGCTAGGATTCAAACCCAGGCACTCTACTAAAGGATGCAGGCACCCAAAGCAGTTCTTGAGCACTAAACCAAACGCTGGCCTGCTTCCATCCTACCAGGCCCCACACACCCTCCTCCCTTCTCCCCAAACACACCCCTCCCTCAGCAGATACCCAGGGGGAACTAACTGATGGGCCAAGGGGACAGAATTCCTGCCTCACAAGGCTGCTGTGAGAAATGAATGGACCACCGAGCACGTCACGGCACGGCTGGATCCATCTTCATTTTTTCAGTTCTTCTTCCTCTTGATTTAACAGAACGGAGGATGGACTACCTTGACTCTGGCCACCCGTGTACGCAACAGACGTACAGCGTGTGTGGTAGTCAATGATACACAATTAGCAATCAATTTCTTGTGCATTTGTCATGATATCTGTGTTTGTCACTGTTAGGATTGGCTTGCGGAGTGTGGTGAACCATTAGTGTTGTAAAATGCGGAGGGCATGCTGAAAAGCCTACACAAAGGGAAGAAATATTAACAGAGGGCAAAGACTGTGGAATCTGCAGTTTTGAACTTTGAAATCTGCAGTGTAATGCTGTGATTTTGGTGTTGCAAGGGGTTAAGAATTCTGAAGCTTTGTTTCATAATGAGCCATATAGTGGGCTGATGAGAGCAACTTTGGTTTTCAATGTTCCCTTTACATTCCATATCCTCTGCTTTTCCTTTTTCACTTCTGCAATCAGTCCTGTTAACATTTATGATTGATTTGACTTTTTTAGAGAAGTTAGCTTGTTCTCCCTTTTGGCATGAAATTGTATTCATGGAACGCCTATACACAAGTTGAGCATCTCTAATTCGAACTGCTCTAAAATCCGAGAAGCTCCCAAGACGGGAGACCTTTTTTGACTGCCAGTGCTGAAAAGGTTTTGGATTAGGGATGCTCAATTGGTAAAGTCTATGTTAACATTTCAGAATCTGAACATGTCTGCAATCTCTATCAGAGAAGGAGTGCTGCCCTGTCTCCCATGGGTGTCGAGTGCACCTGTGGTGATCCTTAATGCCACCCTTACTTCTACATCTAATCTGGGAGGCACACAGTAATCACTACACTCATTCCACCGACGAGGACACTACTGACACTTACGAAGCCTTGGCTATGCTGACGGTTTTATTTGTATTAGCTCAGCTTTAATGTTCCTATTAGCACTTAGTCTGCCATATCATTTACTGCTTATAGTATTCTCTCCGGCATGTAAACACCCTGAGTGAAAGTCCCTGGTTTATCTTCTATTTCCTGGGTATATTTAGCAATGCTTGACATAATAGCCATTAAACACATTTATTGGGGTGGTGGGTATTGTGGCACACTGGGTTAAGCTATCACTGGGGAAGCCTACATGTCACATTGGAGTGCCAGTTCAAGTCCTAGCTATTCTATGCTTCTGATCTGGCTTCCTGCTAATGCATTCCAGGAGCAGCATAATATGGCTCTAGTGCTTGGGCTCCTGTCATTCAGATGGGATTCCATGAGAGAGTTACTGGTTTTGCCCTGGCCCATCCCTGGCTGTTACGGGCACCTGGGGGGGAGTGAATCAGTCAACAGAAGATCTGCATCTCTCTCTTCCCCCCCTCATTCTCTCTCTGTATGACTCTTTCAAGTAGATGAAAATAAATATTAAAAAACAAAAATTATTTGTTGGATGATATGCCAGTCTTCGTACCACTTACTTCTTGTATGATCTCTGAGAACAAGGTATTATCATGATCTCCATATTATACGATGAGAAAACCAAGGCACAGGGACACAGCCACAAAGGACTAGGTCTGTAACATAGTACTGACTTCTTCACTATGCTTGGATGCCTTGTCAGATGCTATGATGGTAATTCCTGTGAGTCCATTTGATTGGGCCACAGGATGTCCTGATATTTAGCTGAATATTCTAAGCGCGCCTCTGGGGTTTGTTCAGGATGAGATGAGTGTCTGAATCAGTACAACAGATTGCCCTCCCCAAGGCCCATCATCCACAGCCTGCCTAGAATAAACAACTGGATAGGACTGGATTCACCCTCCTTGTGTGCAAGTGTTCAGGCTGGGATGTCAAACACACCTGGCCTGGAACTTCCACTATCAGCTCTGCTGGTCACAGGCTCGCTGCCTGTACTGATCTTGGGACTTCTCACTGTCCATACTGCATGAACCCCCTGCATACGTATCTACTGGTTTTGTTTCTCAGTGGAGCCCCAGATGAACATAGATGTCCCAAGGGGCTAAATGGCTCCTCAGTGCTGCCCAAGTGGGCAGCTGGGACTCAAATCCAAGTTTGTGGACTATCAGTACAGCTATTTTTGTTACATAAAACTCACACCAATTTTTTAGTAGCCTCCACATGGGCTGTCGGTCTTTGGATTCCTTTCGTGTAAGAGAGAACATCAATATCTATTTTGTTTACACTATTATTTTGAGTATTTCTAGTACTCAAGACAAAACAAAACTGCTTTGACTCTGCCCTACAGAGGTGTGATTTTAGAGGTCTGACACCATTCTGAGACTTTTTTTCTTCTTCTGTAAATGAAGGTAAGATTGGGTAACAACTCAGGAGAGGAGCTACGTGTCTTCAAGGTTCTCCCCTGCCTTTCAAACACCCCACTGCTGCCACCAGCATCTCCTACTCAGAGTTCCAAAGCCACTGACACAACCCACACAGCATCGTATCACCAGATGGTTGGCATATCCGCCCCATCATCCACACATCTTGGAATGAGGAAACTTAGTTTATTTTATGGTATAAAATCAATACAGGTATCTCCTTCTATTCTCCTTGCTGCTTGATTTCAGACAAGGCTTTCTGGTAGAATTTTTGGAGTACTCACAAGTTGCTGTAGAAGCCACAGTCTTGACTAAGGCAGTCACACACCCCTAAGGCTGACTGTGATTTGACATAAAGCACTCTCCCAGTACAAGGAAGGTAATTCATTTCTCAAACTCCCAAGGAGTTTCAAGGGTTGACAGAAAGTGACTGTACATCTCAGGCAATTAACATACTTTATTCTTGCTACTTCAGGAGTCATTATTATATCGCCACTTGTACACCATTCTATACACACTGTAACATGTAATTATTTGCTCCAAAATACTAGTTGGTGGTTGAGTAAGGAACTGTAAACCACATTTCTCCAACTCCTGCCCCACTATTCAAACACACCTCACCTTCACTCTTACCTAAGTGTAGTGGATAGATTTCTTAAAGCAATACAGAAGTTGAACATTAAGTACAAATAAGGCCGAACAGTTTCTTCTTTTAGACAAAGGCCGGAGGGAGAGGGGACGACTGGGACCAGAATACAATTGTGTTGCAGGGGTTAGGGGTAAGGGTTGGGGAAGACAGACTGATGTGGAGTTCTCTCCTTGTGGAGCATGGCTGTGACATATGGCCTTAAGGGAACATTTGCCTAAAGGAAAAATTATCTGTCTCCTAGACCTTAATCTTAGCTGATGCTGAGAGGTTAAATGACTGACAATGTCACTCCAACTCCAGGAGCGGTTTTTGGAACATGCATATCTTGGAGGTGCAAAACAAATACTTGTAAATTTTGAGGAGGTGTCAGCTTACTTGATTCAACTCTACATGTCCAATTGCTAGGCTGGGTCTCAGAGAAATTTCACCATATATATCCCTCACTGAGCCAAATATGCGCAACTTTATCCCTGCCATTTTGTTGCTTTGGCTAATGCCAGTTCTGTACTGTAAAAACAGACTCTTATCCATGATGTTGTGACAAATCTCGGCCTGATTTTTTAAGGTATTACAGATTGATTTCTAATTTCTTTAACTTAAATAGTGTCAAGGGAACTACAAGAAAAGTGCCACAATCTATTTATCATAGGCTAGGTCAACCAAATGCAACCCAGAGCTCCTGCTGGTTCCCTGGAAGCCTCAGAAGCACAACATCCATTTATTGGTGAGTTACAGCACTTCTAAGAATGGCCGATGACGTTTCAGATTATTGGATATTAACACATCACATACAGCATGGGCGGGAAAGTGGCCTTCACCATCTGGAGCTCAGCTTCATCAGGTATTTGTGGTTGCAAGATAACCTGAGAGCGTGGGGTTTTTGCAAGTTTTATGCAAGAGTAAATATTTTGGAAGGGGTAACAAACACATAGAAATCATCAACTCAGCACAGATGCAGCAAATGAGCCACACAGCAATACAAGTTCATCATATTCATACCCAAAAAAGGGAAACTCTTAAACATAAAAATATCATTCCTTTTATAAAACCTTAATTTACAGGTTCCTTCAGCAAGCGTTAACAGAACATAACAATTTTTTTTTTTTTTTTATTGTTGCTTACACTGTATTGTGTAGTACAGTTTTATAGGCGCTGGGGATTCCCCCCACCCCTCCCCATACCCCTCCCCCCATGGTGGATTCCTCCACCTTGCTGCATAACCATAGTTCAAGTTCAGTTGAGATTCATTGCTTGCAAACACATGCCTAGCATAAAGTTCAGCGTCTTATTGTCCAGATAAGTTCAGTGGCCTCTTGGGGAGACCTTCTATGGTCTGAAGATAGGTCTAATAGAGTAAAGATCCGGTCGGTTAAAAGCCCCAACAAGGCCTCAGTTTCAATATACAACATTATGGAATTAATTGACATAGTATTGGGTAAACAATATGTTAAAAATAATGCAAGTTCCATTCTTCGAAACATCTGGGTTGAGACAGCATCAATGACATGTTCAAAAAATAACAAACAACCAAACAATAAATTACAGGTTAAATCAAGGCGAACATGTGGTATCTAATCTTTTGGGATTCACTCATTTCCCTTAGCATTATAGTTTCCAGTTGTGCCCATTTAGCCACAAACATCTTCAAGAAGCAATAATATTGTTTTAAAATTGTGCTTGTATTGGCTTTCAGTGAATTTGAAAAAACAGAGGTTAGCATCCACTTAATCCTCAGTACCTGAGGGTGTGGGCTGGGAGCGCAGAAACTCAACGTGAGTGTCCCGCACACACAGATGGGCCCTGGACCCAGAAAAACATCACTGGTGCTCCCAGAATCCGCGCTTAGTAGCAAGCTGGAGCAGGACTCACATGCAGGCATACAGGCAGTGGATCAAGTACCTGAATGGCCACTAACACATATCAGCTTTTTTGGAACAAATTAAAACTGTAAATCAAGACATAAACCTAGTGAGTTCCAGGTTTAACTTATCTGTAAAGAAAACATCAAATAACCCACTACAATGAAAATGCCAATATCTATTTTTAGGTACCAGTTTTACTTACCTCTCTTTACGCTTATTTTAAAACAAAGCTCCTCAAACATCTTCAAAAAGAACTAATATTGTTTTAAAAATGTGCTTGTTGATTTTCATTGAATTTGAAAAACAGAGGTAGCATCCACTTAATCCTCAGTACCTGAGGGTGGGCTGGGAGCGCAGAACTCAACGTGAGTGTCCCGCACACACAGCATGGGCCTGGACACAGAAACCATCACTGGTGCTCCCCAGAATCCGCGCTAGTAGCAAGCTGGAGCAGGACTCACATGCAGGCACTACAGCAGTGGATCAAGCTACCCTGAATGGCCACTCAACAACAGCACCAACTGCCTGCCCAAGGAATTGGTATTTATTAATATGATCACTAAGTGTAAAAAGTTTACATGAGCATATCCCTAATTTTCCAAGTTCCAACATAACTGACTATAGCTTTTTATGCAGCTAACTACTTTCAAATTCTTTAATTTCTTAAGATTATATGCAATTTAAACAGGAAGCCAACCAATGCAAACTATTATAGGAAAGGAAAATAGATACCCTCCCAAGTGATTTTAATAATATTAACAATTGAAATGGATTAAAAAATAGGGCCAGGAATGTGATGTAATGGGTTAGGCTGTTTCCTGCATCATCAGCACCCCATATGGGTGCCAGTTCACAAACTGGCTGCTCCACTTCTGATCCAGCCTCCTGTTGGCAACCTGGGAAGGCAGTGAAGGTAACGCCAGGGTTTGGGCTCCTACCCACATGGGTATGTGGCTTGATCAGAATGAAGTCTGGCCCAGCATTGGTGGATATTATCATCTTGGGGAGAGAATCGGAGATCAGATGATCTCTATTTCTCCATTGTTTCGACTTGCAATACAAATAAATACATCTTAAATACAAACTATAGAGGGAAAGCTAAGGTAATTAAAATATTAGAATAAGACAACAACTCTAATTTGCTCAAGTCCCAGAGAGCCAATAATTTAAAGGGAAGTATTCTGGAATTGAATATACTTATATACAGAGGTCATGTAATCCAACAAATTAAAAGCAGGTCTTACTATCCCACATATACTCTGGTTTCTTAATGTATGCCAACTGCATGCATTTATATCCATAATCATACACACACACTCATACACATACAGATGTGCACCTGCACATACATATTTATATATAATATGTATTTACTTGAATACAATATTTCTAAGTTGAGAGGGAATAGCAAAGAAAGAAAAAAATACATCGCTGCATACACACTGCTTCCCTTGGTACATTTCAACCAGACGAGCTGAGAATCCATCACCACTATAGCTTGAGACAAATTCTAAAATGAGCCTTGTCTTTACAAACCAGAAATCTAAACCTAGAGTTCTTGCAAAAGAAGAGATTATGTGCTTACCGTGTAAAGCTCATTAAGAACCTTCATTAAATCCTCATGAAGCTGGAATGCAATCTCTTTGCTCTGTAATTAAGAAGAAATTAAGAAAGAATATTTAAAACATAACAAAAACTTGCTTCCAAATTATCTGCATCCTAAAATATTTGCCAATTGAAAAACAGAAGAAATGTACGTAACACAATAGAAAGCCATAGCACGATAAACACCTTTACCCAAATGGCCCCTTCTAAACCCTAAATGAGGTGCAAGAATGGTGTCCACCTGCTGGGAAGGAGCAAACAGGCATCTTTCACCTTACAAATCAAGCCCGACCAAAATCAGGGAGAAAAATAAGCAGCAAACTGTTTGCAGAGTTGGGTGAGGAATCAAAGTCACTAAAGATGACCTCAAGCATCCATTTTCTCCCTTCAGCATCAATACAATGGACCGAACACTTGTGAAACACAAAAAGCTAAGTTGGAAGGCCTAGTGCGGTAACCTGGTAGCTAAAGTCCTCACCTTGCATGTGCCAGCATCCCATATCGTCCCCAGTTCTAATCCCAGCAGTCCTGAATCCCATCCAACTCCTTGCTTGTGGCCTGGAAAAGCAGTCGAGGATGGCCCAAGGGCTTGGGACCCCGCACCCGTGTGGGAGACCTGGAAGAGGCTCCAGGCTCCTGACTTCAGATTGGCTCAGCTCAGGCCGTTGTGGCCACTTAGGGAATGAATCAATGGACGGAAGATCTTCCTCTCTGACTTCCCAATAAAAATAAATAAATCTTAAAAAAAGAAAAAAATTAAGTTGGAATTACCTTCCCTATCCACAACAACTTACTGCCTATAATTTTAATCTTAGGAAACTACTTTCAAAAGCAGCAAAGTGGCAGGTCACTTAAGGACCGAGACATTTTTTTTTCTTTTTTTTCTTTTACAAGGTGAATCAAAGGTCAGAAATCCAACCCCGGTCTCCCACGATGGTGACAGGAACCCAGCTTCTTCAAACACCACTGCCACCACCCAGGATGCACATTAGCAGGAAGCTGGAATTCAAAGTGGAGTCAGAACTTGAACTCAAATACTTGGATATGAGACAAGGGCATCTTGGTTGCTAGGTGAAATGCCCCTCTCTGAATTCATGCTAAGTTCTTCAAAAAAGAGTTAGCAGAAAATTAATTAAAAGATAAGGTTATATCAGCACAAAAGTTTTGAAATATATGCATATTTTTATTAAGATTAAAAAGAGCAGCTTCCATTTTAGCACTGAAAATACTCCCAGCTGATTCCGAGAGTGTACTACAGAATAATGTGAATAATGTTTTCAACAAAATATCTCAGTTATGTTAAGAAAAGTGATACATCCTAGGGACTTTTCCCCCCTATTTTGCGTCATGAAGTAAGTCATCAACTACAGAGAATGGACAAAATGTGCATAATGTTTTAATGTACACTTTTTAAAAAAGATTTATTTATTTTTATTGGAAAGGCAGATAAACAGAGAGAAGCACAGACAGAGAGATCTTTTGTCCACTGGTTCACTCCCCTAGTTGCTGCAATGGCTGGAGCTGAACACATTGAAAGCCAGGAGCCAGAAGCTTATGATGGGTCTCCTAGGCATGTCAGGGTCCCAAGGCTTTGGCCATGACTTCCTTCCCAGGCCACAAGCAGGGAGCTGGATGGGAAGTGGAGCAGCTGGGATACGAACTGGCGCACATATGGAATTCTGGCAGATGCAAGGTGAGGACAACAACAGCAACCGATGGTTCCTGTTGAGACTAGGGGAGCTGTCTTTATCAGCTCTGTGACCTCTAGTACCCCAGGATCCTGCATGGTGTTTGAATAGTTGCCTACAGGGAGTGAAGAATATAAGGAGGCTCTCAATCTCACCCCAGTCCTGAGCTGGCTTACTCAATGAATCCACAAACACATGGAAATACTGTGTGTCATTCCTGAAGGTGCTTAGCATCAGTGCTGAAAAGGCAGTAAAGGAAGGCCCACGGGCCACCTGTCAGAAGATACTAAAAACTCAAGACACCTGCAAACCCAGGGTCAGGCCTCAAAGTCAAGTTCGGTAATTACAAGCTAAAGTAGTGGGAGAAAGTGACATCAGAGGAGCATCTAAAGTTTGAGAAATTGACATTCGTGCACAGCATCTTCCACTGGGTTTTGAACATTGAGGACACTTTGGCTGCTTATCAGGCTCTGAAAGCTAAACTCTTCAGAAGGGGGAAGGCACTGATGTAGCAGTTAAGATGCCAGCTGGGATGCCTGAGTCCTGGTCCTGCTTCCAATTATGGCTTCCTGCTAATGCACACTGGAGAAGCACTAGCTGACATCTCAGGAGTTGGTCCCTGCCACCCCCGTGGAGACCTGGATGCAGTTCCAGGCTCGTGCTTAGGCCTAGTGTAGCCTTGTTTGCTGTAGGAATTTGGGGAGTGACAAGCAGATTAGGAATTTCTGACTCTTTAAAAAAAAAAACAAAGTAAAATTGCCAAGCTGCAATCAGAGATGTTAGGTTTTGTTGTGTCCCTGAGAGGTAAAGACAGAAGCAAAGAACCACTCAAGAATTAGTGTGGAGCATGGTGCAATGGCCTTGTGGCTAAATCCTTGCCTTACAACTGCTGAGATCCCAATGAACACCAGTTCATGTCCTGGAGGATGCTCCACTTCCCATCTTGATCCCTGCCTGTGGGTTGGGAAAGCAGTGGAGGTTACCCAAAGCCTTGGGACCCTGCAGCTGTGTGGGAGATCTGTAAGAATGTCCTGGCTTCTGGCTTTGGATCAGCTCAACTCCAGTTATTGTGGCCACTTGGGGAGTGAACTGACAGATGGATAACCTTTCTCTCTGTCTCTCCTTCTCTCTGTATAACTGCCTTTCCAATAAACCTAAGTCTTAAAAAGAAAAAAAAAATTATTGTGGCATAGCAAGTAAAACCACCCTTGTGATAATGGCATCCCATAATGAGTGCTGGTTCTAGTCTTAGCTGTTCTACTTTTGATCCAACTCCCTGCCAATTGCCTGGGAAGGCAGCAGAAGACAGCATGAGTGTTTGGTGCCTTCACTAATGCAGGAGACCTGATGAAGCTCCTGGTTCCTGGTTTTGGCTTAACCCAGTCATAGCTATTGTGGCCATTTGGGGAGTAAAGCAATGGATGGAAGATTTCTATCTCTGTAAATCTGCCTTTCAAATAACAAAAACATAAAATCTTTAAAAAAAAAAAAAGAGAGAAAAATCACTTGAGAACAAATGAAGCCAAGTGAAATTCATTTTCTCCAACTCTTGGTGATGCTGAACATGCATGTTACACTATAGTATATTGTGATTTCAACTTGGTGTTATTTTAATATCATGTTTCACTCAAAACTCTAGGTCACCAATTTAGAGCTCTCCAATGGGATCAAAGGCCACCAGCTAACTGCTCAGCGCTTCACTAGGTACTAAGGCAGGTACTAAGGCCAGGAAGAAAGTATTTCTTGGCTAAGACTTCAGAACAACGATAACAACAAAACACCACTAGAGGTTCAATTAATTCTAAACCAAGCAAATTTAGGGTTAGGTTGAAAGACTGAGGTTTGGGATGATAATAGTCGTCCAAGATATCTTAGGCCAAATATCTTAGAAGAAGGAAGATGCTTCATTGTATGTTTCATATTTACAAGACTTCAGCTTACGAGGTAGAAGAAATCTGGCACTACAGAGGGCCTGTGCTCTGCCAAGCATACATTTTCATTTTTTTTTTTTTTCACCTTTCCCCAGACACCTTCAACCACATAAAGTTTGTCTGGGAGGCAGGAGAGCATAATGCTTAAGGACTCTGAGTCAGAATGTCTGGTCTGAAGTCACAGAGATTGGATTTCCCTGCACCTCAGTTTCCTAACTGGAGAAATGAGCAAAGTTATTGTACTTATGTTACTGGGTTGTTGTGTTAATGAAATGATACATACAGAGCATTTAGAATGGCACCTAACACATAACATTCCATAAACACAATCTATTTAAAGACAGGGTGGAGGTGCTTGGTAGAAACTGGCTGATTTTGCCATCCCTCTCCATTTTGTCACTGGTAGATACATCCAAACAACCCCCGATTTCCCAAGGTCTCCCCACCCCCCAGCACTGTGCTTCAGCCCTTGGACTTTCCTTCAGCCACATGCCTCACCATGGCCATGAACCTGCCTTGCTAGGTTCCCTGTTCTTGAGAGTCCTACTCCGAGTGAGAGGTATTAAACAGATGAATGAAACAGCATTAGGAAATGAGTAAATCATGTCAACGTGACAACTCGTGAAAGAGCTAACTTTGGGAAGTTGACAACTGGAGATTTTCTTGAAAAGCTGATGAGGAGTCCCTTTCGGAGATAGACCCTTGGCTGTCTTCCTGACAGACCATAAAAATCTCTGCAAGCTTCAAGTCATGATCCAACCTTCCACAGCCTAGTAAAAAACCCATGTATGAACACTTTTCTTGCCACCACATCATCAGTCAGCCAAGGTCGTTGTAATTGGGCTGTGCTCTGAAAAGCATTAGTCCTTCCTCCTAAGGCATGAGTTCATACATCCATATAGTCACAGATACCTAAGTTAGACACACATCCAATGCTAAACCAAACACGGGAGCACAGACCCAGTCCTGTTGGTATGAGAACATTAAAGCATCACCACACGTAGCCCTGCCTACCTTTCAAATATGTCCTCAATCTACTGCAGTAATAGTGATAAACAATTTCTTCCAAATACTATTCTGGATCTCCAAAGAAGCAATCTTGAAACTAAAGCACACCTGCAATGGTAGAGTTAAGGTATTTCTATGTCAGCTTAAGGAAATAAAATTTGCCAATGAGAATATAACCAGACCATCAAAAGTCCATCAAGGGTATTGTGGGGCAGTGCATTAAGCAACCACTTGCAATGCTAGCATCTCATTAGAGTTCATGAGTTTGAGTCCCAGCCCCACTTACTTTTTTGTTTTTTAAGATTTATTTTTATTGGAAAGTCAGATTTACAGAGAAAAGGAAAGACAAAGATCTTCTGTCTGCGGGTTCACTCCCCAAGTAGCCACAACGGTCAGAGCAGAGCCGATCCGAAGCTAGGAGCCAGGAGATTCTTCTGGGTCTACCAAGTAGCTGAAGGTCCAAAAGGCTTTGGGCCATCCTCGACTTCCTTCCCAGGCCACCAGCAGGGAGCTGGATGGGAAGTGGAGCAGCTGGGACACAAACTGGAGCCCATAAGGGATCGTGAAGCATACATAGTAAGGATTTAGGCACTAGGTTCCAGGCCCCCAGCTCAACTTCTGATCAAGCTTCCTACCAATGCTTATCCTGGGAAGCAGCAGCACCTGGGCTCCTGCCACTCACATGGGAGACCTGGATTGAGTTCTTAAACCTGGCTTCAGGCTAGCACAGTCCTGGCTGTTATGGGAATCTGGGTAATAGACCAGTTGAAGGGAAGTCTCTCTCTCACTTATGTGTGTTCTCTCTGTGTGACTCTGCCTTTCAAATAAAGTTTATAAAAAGTCCATTACATTCAATAGGCCAAATACCCTCTGAATTCTATTCCAATAAATCTTAGAACAAACACATGGAGGGCCCCCTTGTTCCCTGAATAAGAAGCACTACTTAAGAAAAAAAAAATGACAGCAACATTAAGGAAAGCAAATAACATTCCCTGGATAAGAGAATAAAACTCTTATGAAATGATGTAAGCTAAAATATCTTTTGAGATTAGTTGATTAAAATTACTTTAGCACAAAGAAGTGCCTCAATTGATTCAGATATGGATTGGGAATAATCAAAGAGTTTTTGTTGTTATTGTTGTTTTTCCATTAAAATGAGCCTGTAAATTCAAATGGTGGTAAACATATTACAAATTTCATGATTCTGAGATTCTGACTTTAAGAACTTTGATTAAAAGTTATTAAGCATATCCACTACATAAATTCAAGCTGAATTCTAAATCTATTTGTGCATTTACTATTTATTATTTGTTGGGATATTTAAACCCAAGGTTAATGGGTCAAATGTTTTTGCCTTTTTCCATTATGAAGATGAGCTTCACATATATTGGAAAATATTAAAAAACCAGAAACAGAAGAACTGAAGCTTCTACCATCATGATTTAATACATTTCCTTTGTTGAATGAATGGGACCCAGAGCTGATTCAGTTCTGGCTTCAGCTCTCTGGAATTCACAATCTCACAGAAGGGCAGGACAGACATACCACAAGAGCATCTATGAGGAGTGCTTATAGCAGGAACCACACTGGGTGGGCCCTGGTCCTGACTATTGGAGGTCTGCAGACATGCTTTCTATAATCTCCCAGAAAGGAGAAAAACAGAGCATGAGCCATAATTAATACAACCCCATGTGAGTGCAATGACTAATCAATCAAGTGCTTTATGTGGTTGGATGAAATGAACAATGCAGAGGCCTTGGCCTCTCACCGAGGTATTTTTAAAGTAAATCCATGGTGTTGACCAGTTGAGGAATCCTGACCTTATGCTGAGTCAGAGTGGGGAGGAAGAGAGAAAGAGGAAAACCAGATTAAATATTTAATGAGAGTGTTCCAGATGGCTTCAGTGTCTCACGCTCGGTTTGGGATATAAATTCTGGTTAAAGGGCTCAGGCTATATTTACACAGCGTGTACATGCTTTTCAGTTTTCAAACCTCACGGTCATGTGTCTTTATAATAACATAGTTCCAATTCAGGTAAATTCTGAAGACAGAGGCAATAGCATTCCCCAAAGTGATGGAGAAAAGTTGGTCTGCGTTTCACAGTCTGGGCCAAATTTCTAGATAATATTCACAACATTTCTGGATGTTTCCTTCTTACCTGTGGAGGAACATGCTTTTATAATTACTAAAATCAAAACTAAGTAGCCGAGCATGGAATTAGCCTCGTGATGTCCTTTCCCACAAGGGGCGAAAACCAGTGTGCTTTTAGAGGGGAGGGTCACTAGAAAATGTAGGAGAGGGAGACCAGAGAGACAGCCCAATAGAGCTCCACTTCAAAAGGAGATAAAACTTAATCATCAAGGGCAACGCCCGGGCCATCTCCCACAAGGCTGTTGTAGCTGGCAGGCAACCATGGCATTCCATGCCCAGGTGGAAAATGCCTGCCATGCTTGTCCCAAGCCATCTACCCAAAGTCACTCACAACTTCCCAGGTGCAAACAATGATAAGCATTGCACTGGTCACAGTACTTGAATAGATCAATAACTTCAGAATAGAATGCAAAAATTCTACGGGGAATGAAGGAGACAGAACAACACTTCGCACTGCGCCACCTCTATTCGCCTTCACTCTCCAAGAAATTTTTTTTTCCTGCAAGTGTTATTTATTCAAAATGGTGATAAAATCACAAGTACTTTTCAGCATCACTGAATCAATCACCAGTTAACTTTAAGCTCTCAGTAGCTGACAAAAGCAAATCTACCCAATTAAAATCAGAATAAGTTGCAAGATCCTGGTCTAGAATAAAACATAATAGACTAAAGCATACCAGAAATAGATTTCTAGAATGTTTTCCAATAGCCTGACCTTTTCAAATATTTAATAAAACTCTGCTTAACATTTTCTTATTATTACTATGAACTTGAGTCTGCTAACTTATCAGTAAAGCCAAGTGGCTTTTTCTGGAAGACTACGGCTGTGCAAAGCTCTGGTCCCTGGAGAATGCAATCTGCTGGATACAGCACAACCAGCCAGGTCATGAGGGGTGTGCGGCCCGTGCTGTGCAGGAAAACAACAGTCTTAGTCGCTACAGCACTGCAGTAGCAAGTATTCATGAACTCTTTGCAAAAAATAAACCAGCAAGGAAGAGATTCACTCACTTCTGTCATCAAGCACAAGGCTGAACTGGAGATATCCATCCATTCCTTCACATACCCATACATGAATTGAGTCACTCATTCCTACCAATGGGCCAATGTAGGAAAAATAGTCTTATATGCAAAAATGAGGGAGAAAGAGAATGCAACTTCAACCCGGCCTGATCTAAGCTTACTCAAACAAATTTTAAACATGCAAAATCTCCATATAAAATTCCTGAACCAAGTCCTAGTACAGCCCATTACCTTAAGGAATGACTAGGAGTGGCCACCCAACGTCCTATCTACCAGCACCTTCCCTAGCTCATTCTTTAGATACACGCCAACCTTTGCCAGAAATTCAGGGCCTTGTCCTTGCTGGTCTCTTGTATAGATGATTGTACTTAACCAGATTCCCTGGAAAACCTCCGTAAATTTAAGAGCTTGATCAGATGTCACTCGCTGGGAAACCTTTCCACTTTCCTAGGCAGAATGCTTTATTCAACCCTTGGTACTCTTGGATCCTATCTCTGTAAGAGCACTTATCAATTTATAATGCAATCTGACATCTACATTTCCTTCCCTTACCAGATTCTAAGCTCCCATGTGACGTGAATTGAAGAACTGAGTTTTTTGCACTCTCAGCATCCACCACTGTGCCTATCACATAAAGTTAATGAAGAAAAGTTGGCTGAAAAAATAACCAAATGCAATGTTCCCTGTGTTTTAGAAAGGAAAAGTATTTTAGTAAAGTTAAGATTTAGAAGAATAGTAAGTTAAGTACATGTTACATCAGATTTGTCAAAATGGTTCAGTGGAATGGTTAGACCTAGTTGGAGAACCAAAACTGCTTAGTTCGACAATCTCTATCTTTAGCCCTGAATAAAATTCTTAAAAGACTTATTTATTTTTATTGCAAAGTCAGATATCTATATAGAGAAAGAGAGACAGAGAGGAAGATCTTTCATCCAATGATTCACTCTGCAAATGATCACAACAGCCAGAGCTGTACTGATCGGAAGCCAGGAGTCAGGAGCTCTTCTGGAGTCTCCCACGCGGGTGCAGGGTCCCAAGGCTTTGGGTCATCCCCCGCTGCTTTCCCAGGCCACAAGCAGGAAGCTGGATGGAATGTGGGGCTGCTGGGATTAGAAATGGCATCCACATGGGATGCTGGTACATGCAAGTCGAGGACTTTAGCCACTAGGCCACTGCACCCTTCCCAGCCCTTAATAAAAATTTGTAAGCACATTCACTAAAAAGAAAAAAAGCATATTCACTCAATGCACTGCAGTAGCCGATAATAGTCCTACAGGTTCACTTGAAACTCTTATTAAAGTTAGAATAAGTGGGGCATGTTATTTATTATTAATTACTGAATATTTTCTTAGTCTAAATAGTTCATACATCCAGCATCAGAATCTTTTCTTTTTATAGATTTTTAGGTCAAACAAAGCATTCAGTTCTAAAATTTCTTGTGTCTATTTAACTGCTCCTCTGACAATGAAAAATACATTTTTTCCTTTGACACTTGAAAAGCACTTAGTTACATCTGACAGTCTTATTATACTGCTGCTCTATAAATGCGTATTTTGGGGTTGCTTCCAATGCAAGGTCTCACAAGTGTTTCTTAATTCAAATATCTGCTATCTATGCAATGTCCTCCAAAATGGCATTCTTGCAGCTGCTGGAAATCCCTCTGAGTCCCACCATCTGGAATTAAACAGAGTCTGAGCTGGTAAGAAAGCCTGGCTGGCAAACAGAATGCCATTTGGGGGTTTCTTTGGAATGTGCTGCTCTCAAATGCAGACACCTCGACATACGGCAGGAATGGTCTCGTCAGTTCCTTTCTGAAGGAAACAACTCCTTTCACGGATGGAAGAGTGGGCAAGAACTGGGTGTGTCAGTGTTTTTTTGTTTTGCTTTTTCAAAATGAACTCAAGAGTGGACCTTTTATACATATCCAAACTTAAGCAGATCTGACATTCAACAATATTTTTTATTCCTTTAATTTTGAGGAGTGGGGGGCCTGATACTTTTGATATACCTCACGTTTGTTCATTAATAAGTGTAAACCCTGTGATGAGAAAGTGAAAGAAGCTGGAACATTTCTTTTATTGAGTCCATTTGGTTTGGTTTTCCTGAACCCGATTTTTTCCCTCCCTAATGTTTATTCATTCATTTTCACTTAGTTAAAAGATAGAATAAGATAGACAGATCTTCCATCTACAGCTTACTCCACAAATGTCCACAACAGTAGGGGTGGGCCAGGATAATGCCAGGAGCCCAGAATTCAAAAAAGGTCCCGAGGTGTCTTTCCAGGGTCTGAGTACCAGAGCCATCTGCTGCTGTTTCCCATGGCATTAGCAGGCAGCTGGATGAATGGCAGAGGGGCTTGGACTCAAACCAGCACTCCGACATGGGAGGCAGGCATCCTGACCAGTGGCTTAACCCACCATTCCACAATGTCTGCCCCGCTGAGCTTCTTCAAAGTATATGTTATGGAATTATTAAATTCAGAAAGTCTTCTTCCATTTATTATCAATACTTTTTTGTAACATACTCTTTATCTTTTGTTTCAGACTGCAGGTATCAATGATAGCCACCCCCCAAAAAAGTGCCTAAGGCTCTTCCATTTCTTAAACTAATTTTTCTCACTGTTGTTCAAATTGGATAATTTTTGCTCTAACTTCAAATCTAATTTCATGTTCATGAATTCTTCCCTCTATTACCTTTACTCTGCTAGTGAGCTCATTTGGTGACTTACATTTTGTCAGTGACTATGTTTTCGGTTTTACCATTTCCAATTGGTTCGTCTTTACAATTTCTGTTTCTTTGCTGCATGTCTATGTTACATTTCCATTTACTTCCTGGAACTTTTTTTTTTATTATTATGATTGCATTAAAGTCTCTGTTAGGGAGCGGCACTGTAGCATAGCTGTTGGTCCTCAACAACGGCATCCCATATGGGCACCACTCTGATTCCCAGCTGCTCTAGTTCTAATCTAGCTGCCTGCTAACATGCCTAGGAAAGCAGCAGAAGCATCTAGCCAAGCCCTGGTTGTTGCAGCCACCTGGACTATGAACTCATGGATGGAAGATCTGTCTCTGCTTTAAAAAATATAATTTTAAAAAGCCTTTGTTAGAGAATTAATTAAAACATCTGTGTCACCTCAGACTTGCTATTTGTTGACTGTTTTTCACATGTCAAGTGAGGTCTTGTTGGTTCTTCGTATGTTGGATATGGATAATTTTGGCTATTCCAAATAAGTTTTAAGACTCCGGGTCTTGTTTAAGCCCGATATTATAAGAATATTTTATCAGGAAATCAATGCTTATATTCAGGTCGCAAATTGTGATTAGTCTTCTATGGGCTTTGGTTTCAAAGTCAATTCTGTTTCCAATGCGCCTGCTGTGCTATGTGGATCTGTTCATCATGTGCGCCCTCCAACAGCCAGGAGGGAACCCAGGCAGAGCTTCTATCCTTTAGCCCAGTTTAATGTCTTCAGTAGGTTTCCTGTTTAAGATCAGTCTCACTGATGTGCAACTTAGGGTTTTAGGAATTTATAAATTATTTGCAGGGGTTTCTTCTTTGTAAAGATTTGTTTATTTTTATAGGAAAGTCAGTTTTGTTTTGGTTTTTTATAGAGACAAGTAGAGACAGAGAGGTATGGTTCACTGGTTCACTCCCTAAATGATTGCTATGGCTAGAGCTGAGCTAATATGAAGCCAGGAATCAAGAGCTTCTTCCAGGTCTCCCAGATGGGGACAGGAACCCAAGGGTTTGGGCCATTCTTTATTGATTTCCTAAGCCATAAGCAAGGAACTAGATGGGAAGTAGAGCAGCCAGGACACTAACCGGCATCCATTTGAGATGCTTCCTTAATCTTCATCCTCTTAGTAACACTGCCAATAGTTTTTGGTTTCCTTGGCTCCCCTTTTCAGTATTTTGGAAAGACTAATTATTTATTTTTACGTTGACACGCTTAACTATGCCCATACCTAGGGACAAGTTGTAGCAGGACAGAGAAAAGAGAATAGGGGTTCACCACACCTTCCTGGATCATAGCTCCTACGACTGGGAGGAAAGTTCTTTTTCAGAGTTCTTGGTGGAACTATGTTGCTGTCTCTGCTACTTCTATTACCATGGTGGAACTGTCTGAGCTTAAGGAATTGGAGAGAAGAAAAAAAGAAAAGTTGGGGATTTTTCTTCATTTTCCCTTTTTGCTTTTTGACTCACAACTAAAGGCTTCTACGGGAGTCCACCATGCTTATGTTTAACTTCCACATGTCTAGCTCCCTGGCATTAAGGATGGGGATACTAGAGAGGAAAGAAAATGGGAAATGTGCTGCCAATTTGGTGGTACTTTAAAATAGTCTTTCACAATCCACTTTCCACCATTTTAATTACCAGAGCACTTAGTTGCTAGTCTGTCCAGACTTTAGAGAAGTACTCAGTGGGCAATGCTTAGTCATATCCAGAGCCTATCTTACCTTTTGACTTAGTATTCCTTTTATGAGCAGACTGTGATATTTAGCTTTTGCTATATAACAAAGCTCTTAAAACTCAGTGGCTAAAAGCATTCTGCTTATCTTATTCTGCTGGTCAGCAAGAATGTCCTTTCATTCTGAACTGGTTTAACTATGTTTTCTCTCACAGTTGTAGTCAGGTAGGGTCAACTGACAACTGGATGATGGAAGATGTCCACCTGGTTAGCTGTCATTTGGATACCTTCGGTGTCCTTCTTGATCCTCACCCAACAATAGCTAGGACTTCTTTCCATGCTGGCTTAGGATTCCTAAAGCATGAAGACAGTATCTGCTTCCCTCACAGTTGCTTTATTGTCCCATCAGCCAAAGCAATTTATATGGCCAAGCCCACAGTCAGGTGTGGATGAGGACTACTTAAGGATGTAAATGGAGAGAAGAGGATCATTTGGGCTAACTTTCACCACAATCAAGTTTATATTCAGGGAAATATATTATATTCAAGATTGCTCTTCAGTTGCTTTAAAAATGAGCAACAATTTGGCTGTAGAAAGAAATTGGGGGTTCTAACTTTCCTACAGTTGGTTTTGTAGTGATAGTCCATCGTCTTCTGGCATTTAACATGACACACAAGACAGCTGATACGTGATCTTCTTGGGAAACAGGATGTCTTCATGGGCTGCTTGTAGAATTCATTCAAGCTTGCAAGTACTACTGTGATGTATTTATGTCTCTCTTTTCAGTAACTTTGTTGGGAAAAAATCATACTCTATTTTCAGACTGTGATATTTTCTCAAATGGGAGATTTTTCTCCCGTTACATTTCTTTTACTTTTAACTCTGTGTCTCTCCAGAGGCTTAGAATCTTCACTTTTTTCTAACCTTGCAATGGTCCCCACAGATGACGCTTCCACAGTCACGAACAACAGCAAATCTCACAACATCCTGCCACCCCACCTACAAGACTGCATGTACACACAAGTCCTCCCATGCCTCTCCTCTCCCAAGAAAGCCTCCTGTCAAACATCTTGAACCTTTCTCCTTCAACATCATCTTTTAGCTCTGGTCTCACATCTTTAAAAAATGTCCACACTGAATCCTCCACATTTTCTAATTTGCTAACCCTTCTTACCACTCAATGTCTCACATTCCACTCACATTAAGGAGACCAGCAGCCTTTTGTTGCTGAAGTCAGAGGACCTGGCTCAGACCTCAGCCCACTGACCACTTCCTGCCTGCACTATTTTCTTCACTTCGCTTCCTAGACACCTTGTACGCTCAGCTTTCCTTCCATCTCTCTGATCCTTCTCGGTCACATTATAGAATACCTTTCTTCTTTTCATCCTTTACTTCCTGGTGTTTTTTGAGAGCTTTCTTGGACACATTCAACCACTTTTAAGACTTTAATTTTAATCAGTTGCACATTAAAGATGCCCAGCTCTCCACTTTTGATCTCTCTCCTGTTCTTAAGCCTTTTTCTGGGCCTTCTCTATTGAGTTATCCACAGACATATCTAAATCTAACTTGCCATCTTATCTGGTGTCCCATTCCCATCATAGCCTTTGTCCCACATGCCTCCTTCTGTCATCAAAGTCCTCTTGCCCTGACAATGGTCATGGCCTAGATGTCACCGTTGACTTCTTCTCAGCAGCCCCACCAGTCAAACAACGGTCAAAGCTCATGAATGCAAAGCACAACCTAGAGACCAAATCCATCGGCTCCTCTGTCTCTACAGTCACAGCCAAGGGAGAGTGCCCCCATCTTTCAAACGGGCACCTCATCTCAGTTCAGTCTACCATCCATCTCCAGGCATATTCAAAGAGGATCATGTCATCACCATTTTCAAATTTGGTTTTCCACTGCTCTTAGGATAAGTTTAAGCTCCTTAACACAGCCTTTCACCACGAGTCCTTCTTACACTTCCAGTGCTGTCTCTTTCTATTTGCCTTCTCCCATGCTTTGTCTAGAAAGAACTCCCCAACACCCCCTTAAAGACTATGCTCTTTCATGTTTCTACTTTTTCTTTTTAAGATTTTCAAAAATTTTTATTGGAAAGGCAGATGTATAGACAGGAGAGACAGAGAAAATGATTTTCCGTCTGCTGGTTCACTTCCCAAGTGGCTGCATTGGCCAGAGCTGAGCTTATCTGAAGCCAGGAACCAGGAACCTCCTCTGGGTCTCCTGTGTGGGCACAGGGTCCCAAGGCTCTAGGCCATCCTCTACTGCTTTTCCAGGTCATAAGCAGGGAGCTGGATGGGAAGTAGAGTAGCTGGGATACGAACCGGCGCCCATATGGGATGGCACACTTGGAGGTGGAAGATTAGTGACTTCAGTCAATGTGCCAGTCCTGGCGATTCATGCAGATTTCTTCTTGGAGGAACACATTCAACTTTGCTACCATCAATTGTTATTAATGTATAAATTTTTCAGATACATGAAGATGCATAATGTCCTTACAAGTCTTTAATCGAGTTTTTGAACTTTTGGTGAAAATTCACCTGCTAAATAGATATGCATGCCATGGGTTCAGTGGTTAACTACGTGATTAAGATGCCATTTAGGGGACTAGTGTTATGTAGCAGATGAAGCAGCTATGTGATGCTGATATCTCATATGGGTGCTGATTTGAGTTCCTGCTGCTCTACTTCCACCCCAGCTTCCTGTTAATGGCTTAGGGAAAGCAGTAGTACATGGTCCAAGTTCTTGGGCCCTTGCAACCCACATGAGAGACTCGGATGAACCTCCTGGATCACTGTAGCCTTCTGGATACTCAACCAGCAGATGGAATATCTCTGTCTCTCTCTCTAACTCCAACCTTCAAATAACAAATAAATTTCACCAAAAAAAAAGTGTTATTTAGGATGTCCGCTGCCCATCCTGGAGCACCTGGGCTTCACGCGTGGCTCTGACTCCGGCCTCCACCAGCGCTGACGGTCGCAGGCTCAGGCAAGAGCTCCAGGGACTCAGTTCCTGCCACCATGTGACATACCTGGATTGAGTTCCTCCAGGTTCCTGCCACCATGTGACATACCTGGATTGAGTTCCTCCAGGTTCTGACTTTGGCCATGGCCATTACAGGCCTTTAGAGAGTAAGTCAGCAGCTGGAAGGTGTGTGTTTCTCAGTCTTTCTGCTTCACATACATACGTATATATGTATCTCTGTGTGCGTAAAAGATTTACTTTTCTTGTCAGAAAGGCAGATTTACATAGAGAAGAAGAAACAGAAAGGAAGATCTTTCTATCTGATAGTTCACTCCCCAGATGGACACAATGGCTGGAGCTGAGTCTATTCGAAGCCAGGAGCCAGGAGCTTCTTTCAGGTCTCCCATGTGTGTGCAGAGTCCCAGGGCTTTAGGTCATCCTCTGCTGCATCCCAAGGGTTATTAGCAGGGGAATGGATGGAAAACAGAGTGGCCAGGACATGATCTGAAACCCATATAGGATACTGGAATTCAGCAGTGAAGACTTAGCTAGCTGAGCTATCACACTAGCCACTCCAATAAATATATTTTTTTAAAAAATGTTTCAAAATTGCTATTCAGGCCAATTGTACATGTTCTGTTGTTACTAAGGACTAAAGCTCATGACATAAACCCAAGCACATCGGCACCAGGGAGTGCTAGTCAGTGAACACTTTCTGTGTGCCACTCTGATGAGAGCAGTGCAACAACAAATTAAAAGTATTTCCTAAAATACTCCAGAATCTTCTTTCATTATAAGAAGTGGAAGTTTGGTCTTGAGTTATTTCTAGAAAAACAAGCTAGCCACAAGGTCAGAAAACTCAAGAGAACTAGCTGGGAGTGCTAGCTAGAACTATTCCTACTTATTTTTCATAGTTCTATCAATAATTAAGCTGCCTCTTGAGGCCACCAGAATAGCATTTAATTCTTCTGCTACAGTGCACTGAAATGCTTTGAAAAAGTTCCTCTTGTTATATTATTTACCAGTGTTGCATAAGCAGACTGGATCATATGTGCTAGCTCTTCACTGATAAAACAGCCCATTTATATTTCATTACTAAATCTCAGCCACTGCCATCCAGGAAGGAGAAAGACACGTCTTTCACTCCAGATCTGAAATTCAAATGAAATCTCAAGGCCACCTGCTAATCCAAAAATTCTATTTTAAGGAAAGTAGCAAAAAGTAAAAAGAAAGAAAGAAAAGAAATCACATGGAGTTTAATATTTAAATGCCCAACAACAGAGAAGTAACACAACCATGCAGACATTGAAGCCCTCCGCAGGCAGGAAGTAGTCTATTTTAAGACTATTTCCAGACATGCGGAATGTAAGTAATATTTTACATCAAAAGAGCATGTTCCTGAGCTATAAATAAATATTTTCTGAAATATACCTATATATGTTTGTATATTAGACATCTCTGTATATACACATATAAAGACTAAAAAGCTATAGCCCAGAATATTAATAATAGATCGTACTATTACGGCCATTGTTGTTTCTTGATATATGTTTTTAGTGTTTGGAACTTTGACAATGAAAAATTATTTTTCAGGGGTCACTGCTGTTGTACAGTAAGTTAAGAAGCTGTCTCCAACATTGGCACCCTATCGGAACACCATTTCAAATCCTAGCTGCTCTATTTCCAATGCAGCTGCCTGTTAACATGCCTGGGAAAGCAGTAGAAGATGGTCCAAAAGCTTATTTCCCCATTACCCATGTGGGAAACCCAGAAGGAGTTCTAGGTTCCTGGCTTCAGTGTGGGCCAGCCTTGACTGCTGCAGCCAATTAGGGAATGAACCAGAAAACGGAGTATCATCCCAGCCCCCTGATGTAACTCTGTTTTTCAAATAGGTATATGTGTAAAAAGAAGATGTACTTTCATATTAAACATTTTCTGTTTTTATACATTTGTACGAATGGTAGTTTTTGGATGTCTCAAAACTTACGGACATTATTTTTGAACAAGGGATCTGCCTTAGTGATCTGTAGTAGACTGGTATCTTTATTAACTTGCACAAAAGCACCGGTGTAAATATTAACTTATTTTAGATGGTCTCCTTGAAGGCAGAGCTACAAATCCCTGGCCCACCTTGAAATGTCTCCAAGACTCTTCAAACTCTGGTACTTCCAGGGAACATGGTTGGCAAAGTAAAAACGACTGTGGCACTTTTAGTGTTTGTTGCTTTCTTTCAGATGGCCCCTGTACTGTCAGCAATATCAAAAGTGACTTCCTCTAACTCCTGTCATGTGGATTCTGTGACATTGGGGGCCAAGCGGGCTGGTTCTGTGGGGCTTGGGCCAATTTTTGCTACTTTGTGTTTCTGCCTCCAACGTGGATGGATGACTGACACAACACCACTATTCTTCGGAATTCTCGCAGGACACGAACAGGGCCAAGAACCACACTATCCCATTTCTCACAAGTTTCTAACCCTAAGCACTGAGTGACATTTCTCTTTTCTTTCCTTGCCTCTGATAGATGGATTGTAATATCTGTCCCTGGGACAGCTGAGTGCATGGTACTCGGGGCACAGTGTAAAACTACCAGTGCAAAGCTTAAAGGTGTCATGATTTCCAGTGAACAAGTGAAAGAAATTAGTCCAGCACACGTCCTTCTGCCAACTAAAGGACAAAACGATATAACTTTGGAAACAAACCACAAGGAAATGACAGACTTCAAAACAATTTTGTTACACAAGACACATTTTAACATGCTCAATGATACCATTCAGTAGAACTCCTGCTAAACAAAACAAACATAATTCCATTTTAAAGTTCTTCAGATGGGTACAAAAGATCCTGTGGTTGCGTGATTCCTGCCAGCCAGCTGCAGCTCGTGCTGCATCCGTGCGAGCTGACACGCATTCTGTTTTGATGTGCAGCAGGTGACTGGCACATTTTCTGAATGCAGCACGAAGCCGCATGCAAAACACACTGTCAGCATGAGTAACAGGAAGCACAAGGAAAGTCATGTGACTCCCTGAAGCAAGGCTGGAGAACAGGGCAGGAGGCACACCAAACCCACCTACTGGCCTGCAGGAAATAATGCTTGATCATAAGCAAGTCCTGTGTGCTGAGGGCCCCTGATGCTGCCTGCCCTAAATCAGGGCTGATCAGTGGGTAAAAGATGGGTCCACTTTCATCCATGTGCACACTGTCCATTCCTAAGGGAGGGTCTGGAATTGAGCAACTCTTCCTATTCAATGAACGGGAAAAGCAAGGCAGTGTCACAAACAGGTCTTGCTGTGTGAAATGGCTGTGGGGAGATGAGAGGCATTCACTGGGTTATTTCCTGACTTCCCACTAACTGTTGAAATGTGAGGACAAAAACTTCAAATTCACCACAGGCAAGGACACTGTGAGAAAACATTTCTTAGAATCTGCTTATAAATATGATTTGCAACTTCACAGTAAGTGATACATAAAATATTATGGGGAGATGCTTGCCACGCAGTTGTGCCACACACTGCACTCGGGGTGAGGACACTTGGCGTCTGGTCTCACAGTGAGTCATTACCAGTATAATACGAGCAAATGAAGTAACTGTTTACAGTCCTGGAGTAATAAAGATTCCAGTGAAAAGATGCTTAGGACTTACTAAGTGCAGGACCAGGCTAGGTTCCCATTCTGTGAATGACTCACGAAGCCTTTCTAGAGCTATCTGAGTGTGATATAACACCCACTCCATAAATGAGCAAACTGAGGCTTAGGAGGTTTACAAATTCTACCATGTCCACATAGCAACCAAAGTGAGAGACAGGATCCAAAATTCGTGATTTCAGAGCTTAAAAGCAGAAATGACATAAATGGGCCAAGCATTTTCATTTAGCACCTACCTAAGTTTAATACACTCAATATTTGAATAACTGGATTTTATTGTTGTTTTCTAAAGAGCCCCATTTCTCCTGCCCGTTGGTAGTTTTCTGTCCAGTAGAATTCTTTACGTTTGTAACTAACTCTGATGTCATTAAGATCTACACTTCCTGGGCCCGGCGCGGTGGCGCAAGTGGTTAAAGGTCCTTGCCTTGCACGCCCGGGATCCCATATGGGCGCCGGTTCTAATCCCGGCAGCCCCGCTTCCCTTCCAGCTCCCTGCTTGTGGCCTGGGAAAGCAGTCGAGGACGGCCCAAAGCTTTGGGAACCTGCACCCGCGTGGGAGACCCAGAAGAGGCTCCTGGCTTCGGATCGGCATAGTATCGGCCCGTTGCTCTCACTTGGGGAGTGAATCATCGGATGGAAGATCTTCCTCTCTGTCTCTCCTCTGTATATCCGCCTTTCCAATAAAAAATAATAAAAATAAATCTTTAAAAAAAAAAAAAGATCTACACTTCCTGTAACTGTGCATGAGTTAAGCATATCCCTCTAAAGGTCTGCTTGAATACTACATCCACCTGGACACAGAAACACGTTTGGAATGCTCGGCCCCAAACTCATTTGATAAAACAGGTAGAGTAAGAATTCTCTCATTGGCTAAACTGAGTCAAACGCGGCTGTGGAAGAAGCCGAACCACTAAGCACACTGTATGTGCCTGATCTCTACTCGGAGATGGCAGTCACAAAATCTCCCAACAAAGACAAGCATTACTTATGCTAAGGATAACATGCCAAGTTCAATGTCTCAAACCAACTCAAATGTCCTCTTTTGATAGAAACCATGAAAAGAGAAAGCCTGGAGGTGGACAAGGCAACTCTTTGTGATTGTCAAGGTCCTGAAGTTCTTAGGATTTGATCAAGAATAGATTCTGGTTTCCTAGCCCTTGCACGCGGCATGTGAAACAAGCTCTGGCCTCTCCCCTTTCACCATCTGCTTCTCTGGTCTTCTTTCTACCAGCAACCACACAGATGGCATGGTGAGGGGTGTCTCCTGCTGTGTTCACCTGAGGAAGGTGGACTTTGATATCTGTGATAGTCTTCACAGTTGCCTTCCCAGCTGGTCCGCGGTAATGGTTAGGGTGCAAAGTTTATTCAACAAGCATGGAGCACTCCCCTTCCCAAGCAGCTGGGGAAAGCCAATGTAATTAGGAAGTTTTTATAGACTCATTCTTTGAGTCCTGGGAAATCTGGATGAGCAAAGAACTTTCAGGTAGCAGACACGTAGCTATGCAAGAGCTCTCTTTTCTACCATGCTTATTGTGCATACCCCACAAACTCATTCCACCGATGACTGGAAACATTGCTGGCTGGCTTGTTGAAACAGCTGACCCCTCTCTGGGAATTACCCTTGGAAATCACCGTCCACCTAAGGGAAGTGGCTCACCCCAAGATGATCCGCTCCTCCTCTCAGAGCAGCCCAGATCCAATGGGGGTAGAACAAAGGACAGCCTTCCTTACCTGGATACCTAACTGCCCAAGCCAGACCAGCCTCAGTGCCCGCAGGTCCAGCCTCACCCTCTGCCCAGTCTTGCCCACTCTTTTTAGAAGTAGAGCACATGCTCTCGAATCATCTCCCAAGATTACAAAATGAACAAACTGCAGAGCTGGGATTCAATGCTAAATCCCTCTGACTTTTGGCCCTAGGCTTCTATCAACTTTAGCAAGTCCCTGACTTTGATTCAAAAAATACAGTTCGAAGTGTTAGGATGCTTTCCTCCAGCTGCCCATGCCACGTCCACTGGCAGACAACCCTGGGCCCCTTCACATCAAACACACTCCTTTCCCTGCACTGATGCCTTACTTTTGTGATCCTGGCTTACTGTTCATGTCCTCTAGATGCTGCTGCTGCCTCCTGCTAAGAGCCTCACTTCGCATGCTCCCTCTGGCATGACCCCTGCTTGAGAAGGGGACAGAACTTCGGCCACAAAGCTTCCTCAGCAGAAGGTTGTGCTTCTCTTTAGCCCGGTGACAGCAAATTATTATAATGAGCTCCCTGCAGGCAGGCACATGTCTTCAAGCAATAATTTTCATGACCAAGCACATTACAGATGTTTTATTGAATGGATAAATGAGGAACCTTGATGTGGGTGCTAGACCCAGAGGCCCTGCTGAACGGCTGCCAGCCCTGTGTTAGAAGCATCACAAAGTGCCTCCCAGGGGCTGACCTTACAGTGTAGTGGGTTAATCAGCTGTCCTGCAACCCTGACCTTAAGCATCACTTATGGACTCTGTCCAATTGGGCTGTTCCACTTCTGATCCAGCCCCTTACTAATGTACCTCGGAGAGCACAGGATGATTGCCCAAGTGCTTGGGCACCTGCTACCCACAAGGCATACCCAGATGGAGTTCCAGGCTCCTAGCTTTGGCCTGTCTCAATCCTGGCCATCGTAACCATTTGGGGAGTGAACCATTTAGTAGAAGACCTCTTTCTCTTTATGTCTCTCCTTTTCTCTCTGTAAATCTTGCCTTTTAAATAAATCAATCTCTTTCTTTTAAGTGCCGTCCAAATTTTGATAAACTGTGGCTTCTTTGAACCTGAGGACCAACTTTTCCTCATCTTTCAGGTTTTCACAACACAACACAGTCATCTATCTGGTCATGTGAGATACACAAAGCACCCCTAATGGGTCTCTGGGGCACCGGCTGACAAAAGAGAAAAATCACTTCCTTTCCATAGCTCAGCTTAAACTTTCTTTAAAAAATCTCCACTACTTATAATACAAAGGCTATTTCATTACCTATTTTCTTAAGACAAAATGCCTCCAAGACATGAAGCAGAATTAAGTGATAAGATCATTTTGGTGCAAAACACATCAAAATTTTGACTAGTGTTTTTCATCACATGCATTTTCCACGAACTCTTAAAGAGCCCCTTGTATGTGCCCTGATTCCCAGCCTCCAAAATTCCTCCTTTGTTTGAAACTCCTTTTTAAATTTCTATTTCAGAGAACACAAGATGGTTCAGAGTTTGCTCAGTCCCACTTCTAGGTCAGAAATCAAACCCAGTGTGGCTACATCAAACACAGCTAAGAACTTTTCCAGCTGGCCTGCATAACACTACGTCTTTGTTTTAAGGTGCCTCTTTGAAACATAAATATGTCATTAATCTACAGGGTGGTTCCCTCCCCCACCCCACTTCTGAAACCGATGGTTGTGTGCTGAAGAGGGGTACAGGATTAGCTACAGGCACCAAATACTGTTGGTACAAAGCCGAGAGGGTAGGGAGTGGGTGTGCTACACATATAAAATCCAAGAGGTAAGCTGATACCGTAAGTAGCTAGATTCTCGCCTGGAAATGGTCCCCATGTGTTACTGTAAACAATAAGGACATGGCTGAGAGCTAGTGAAGGCCAAAACATGACAAGAAGCCCTGAAGACTGAGAAGTTATGTTCGAATAGATTGGGCAGGAGGAAGCTCTCTGTGTGCAAAGAACTGAACTTCCTGGGTCCTGTGGAAGTACGTCTGTGCTATTCGCTCACAGCCTCCACTGATGATCCAGTGCGAGTCCGGTAAGACCGTGACTACATTTTCCCTGAATATGGGCGTCTTATTCCTCACAAGTCTACGACCGGATGGGAACCCAAACGTGGAATTGGAGGCTTCTCCACTCACTTTTTGTCTAAGCACAGGTAGTCTGCTCACTGCCTGAGGAGACACTTGTAACTGGCAGGGACACCTTACTTGAAAATTTTGCTTAAAATGTTCAAGTCACAGATTCAGTGATTTACATCTTTATAGCTACTGTGCCTGCTCAGGTTTAGCTTTTCATTTCTATCTTTAAAACAGTCATTCTCAGGGATGGCACTGCGGCCTAGTAAGGAAAGCTAGCACCCGGGACGCCAGCGTCCCTAAGGAGAGTGCTTTGAGACCCACTTCTGATCCGGTTCCCTGATAATGTGGCCTGAGAATGCAGTGAAGATGACACAAGTGAGGGAGACCTGAAAGAAGTGCTGGGTTCCTGGCTGGCCTGGCAGAGCCCTAGCTGTGTGGCTTCCTGGGGAATGAACCAGCAGATAAAAGGTTTCCCTGTCTGTGTAACTCTGCCTTTCAATATACATAAATAAGACAAATCTTGGACCAGTACTGTGGTATAGTAGGTTAAGCCTCTGCCTAAAACACCAGCATCCCATAATCCCATAAGGCACTGGTCCATGTTATGGCTGGTTCCATTTTTGATTCAGCATTCCTGTTAATGCACCTGGGAAGCAGAACCAGATGACTCAAAGCTTTAGGTCACTATAGTTATGTGTGAGACCCGGAAGAAGCTCTGGGCCCTGGGCTCCTGGCTCCTGCCTGGCCCAATCCTGGCCACTGTGGCTATTTGGAGAGTAAGTCAGAGGAAGGAAGAGTCTCTGTTTCTTTTCCTTTCTCTGTAAGTATGTCTTTTAAATAAATTTTTTTAAAAAATCTTTAAATTTCAAGCAATAATCATTCTTTTAACTTTTTCCCATGAATATTTCTTGAGTATCGAGTTTGCAGCAGGCATTGATCTTAGTGGTACAGAAAGAAAAAAGTAAGTATCAGAGAAAAAGCACAGGGATTTTGGATGAGTACCTTTTTAAACATTCTGGTGGAATCCTCGCTGATTTGCATGAACCGCATGATCACATTATTCAGGTAGATGTCACTCAGGGTGGCGTGGTCTTTGCTCTCCCTCCTCACTTGGTTCAGGAGCAAGTACCAGCAGTTCACCGGAGACAACAGGTTCTGGTCCTTTCTACAAAGTGAAGACAGACAATGTTACCACCAACTTCCAAACGGCCCCATCCAACAGTGAGGTGATCAAGCCCAGCTACAGAGCTAGATGGGCATTGTGGCTTGTTGTTCTCTGCTCTGGGCACTTCTCAGACTAAGACCCTGGAAAGCCTTGCAGCCTGTGGGCCAGGACAGAGACAGTGACCTGCCAGGTTGGGAAGAAAATACTTGAGAGAAAAACAGCAGTGACAACCCAGGCTCTGAATACATACACAGTGCACAGGCAGCTCTTTGACTACTAACACCCCAGCCAAGAAAGCAAACTGTATTTACATAAACTTTGGTTGATCCCTGTCTCAAAGACAGAGGTCTGTCACTGCACTAAGTTCCCTCTGAATACTCAGTCCATTGTTGGAAATGACATGTGGCTAGTTACGCTTTCCATGGAACATAAATTGGAGGGTTATTTACTATCCCTAGGTATACAAGCTCCAACCTCCCAAATAGTGTTTCTGGGGACCAGAGATTTATGGCACAGTCTCAAGGCACATGAATGTACTGGCTCATTACTTGTCACATGTTCTGCTGAAACCCATAAAACTGTGCCAAATTTCTAACTGTGCCTTGTTTTATTCTCCACGCTAAAGCTAACAGGGTATGAGCCATAGACTTCTCAAAAAACTCTTAAGGAAAAAATCCAACCAAAACCAGATTGCAAATGGTGGGAAGATATGCTTTTTATTTTTTTTTATTTTTTTTTTTTTTTAAAGATTTATTTTTATTATTTTTTCATTGGAAAGGCGGATATACAGAGAGAGGAGAGAGAGAGAGGAAGATCTTCCGTCCGATGATTCACTCCCCAAGTGAGCGCAACGGGCCGATACTATGCCGATCCGAAGCCAGGAGCCTCTTCCGGGTCTCCCGCACGGGTGCAGGTTCCCAAAGCCTTGGGCCGTCCTCCACTGCTTTCCCAGGCCACAAGCAGGGAGCTGGAAGGGAAGCGGGGCTGCCGGGATTAGAACCGGCGCCCATATGGGATCCCGGGGTTGCAAGGCGAGGACTTAACCACTTGCGCCACCGCGCCGGGCCCAAGATATGCTTTTTAAAAAGGAGCATTATTTTGGTGGTTCATTTTAAGATTTTTTTTTATTTCATTTACTTGAAAGAGAATGAGAGGGACAAAAAAGTCTTCCATCCACTGACCTATTCCCCAAATGGTGGCATCGGCCAGCGTTTGGCTGGTCCAAAGTCAGGGGCCTGGAGCTTCTATCAGGTCTCTCACACTGACAACAAGGACCCAAGTAACTGGGCTATCTTTTACTGCTTTCCCAGGCACACTAGCAGGAAGCTGGATGGGAAGTGGAGCATCCACAGGGGACCCAGTGGCACGGGTGGTGGTTCTACCTGCTAGTTCACAGCACTAACTCCTTACAGTTATTTTTAAAAACTAACTATAGGGACTGGCACATTGGCTCAATTGGTTAATTTCTTGCCTGCATGCCATATGGATGCCAGTCTGTGTTCTGGCTGCCTGACTTCCCATCTAGCTCCCTGTTTGTGACCTGGGAAAGTAGTCTGCTACTTAGTTTTTCTTGTTTTTTTTTTTTTTTCCTAACATTTATTTTATTCATTTGAAACCAAGACTATAGGGAGAGGGAAAGAGATACCCACTTTCTGTTGGTTCACTCTCCAAATAGCCACAGCACAACTGCTGGTGCCATGCCAGGTTGACGCCAGGAGGTCAGAACTGTCTGGGTCTCCCACATGAACGCAGGAACTCAAACACTTGGGCCATCTTCCATTGCTTTCTCAGGCACTTTGGCAAACAGCTGGACCAGAAGTGAAGCAGCCAGGACTTGAACTGATGCCCAGGTGGCATCCCTGTGTCACAGGCAGACACTGACTTAATACACTAGGCCATAATTTCAACTGTTTCCTTTAGTGCCTTTCCTTTTGGGCCCCTGGAAATGTCTCCTACCTTCTTGTGAGTACAGCCCATATCCTGAAAAAGATGACTATTATATTTTAATTAGCACTTCTGGGGCTTTGGGGTTGGAGTGTTTTTCAGAGGGGTTTTCAGGTGAACCCTATTTCTGGAAATCAAAGTCTGCACTGCCTTTTCAACATTTCCTAAGTAGGTCTGTTTCTCTTTGCCAACATTCCTTGGAGAGCCCTTGGCATGGTCCCCCTACCCCGGCTGTGCCTCCCTTCAGTGCCTGATCCTGTCTCCTGGTGTGGGTGGTATTACTTCTACGTAAAGCTTTCCAAAGCCTTCTCATGCACCCAGGATCAAGTTCAAGCTGCCCAGGAAGATCTGATCTGCTTTATTTCGTTATCCCAAACTATCTCTGTTATGTGAATTTGCTCTCTACCTCTTGCTGCTGGTCCCTTATTATTGCCTTTCCCGGTGCCTGGATCGTCCCCCTTTCCTCTTCTCCCTTTACAGGCTGACTAGACCGCGAGGCCTCTGCTTAGATGCCACTTGCTCCGGGCCTTTCATTCCTTTCCCTGCGGAATGGATTCCAGCCAGTCCACAGTACTCTGAGCTTCTCCCTGCTGCAGGGCAAGTGTTCTCTATGTGAGTGGCTGCTCACTTCTCTACAGCTCCAGGATTGAAATGACAGTGGAAATTTCATCACCAGAATAACCTGTTTGTACTTTTAAAACAAATAATTAATGGAAGATTCAATGATGCTCACTCACCAGAATTTTACTAAAAGCCCTGATTTTAAATCCATGTCCCTTGGGCTGGTGATGTGGCATGGGGAGAAAAGCCACTGCCTGCAATGTCGGCATCCCATTTGGGCACTGGTTCACGTCCTGGCTGCTCCACTTCCAACCCAGTCCCTACTATTAGCCTGAGAAAAGCAATAAAGATACCCCAGTATTTGGGCCCCTGCCATCCGTGTGGCAGAAACCTGATAAAGTTCCTATATCCTGGCTTGAGGCTGGCCCAGCCCTGGTTGCTGCAGCCATCTGGGGAGTGAATCAGCAAATGGAAGATCTCTATCTCTCTCTCTTTGTAACTTTGACTTTCAAAGAGATAAGTCAATCAGTACAAAGCACTCTGTGTGCACGTACATGAAAACAGGGATGGGAAGGGGTGGAAGCACTGAGTTCAAGCACTGCCCAGCGCCCAGTGCTTCTTTTTGTACCAAACCACATCCAAGACTCTAAAGTCACTACTTTAAGAAGTAATCGATTTTAATTTGCTCTTCCAAATTTCCACCTGTGGCAGATAGGAATTCCCACTTCTCTGTGATTAGGAACTGTACCAGCACATGCATTTCCTTCTGGCCTATAAGGTTATTCCAACCTATGTTGGAAAGAGAAAAATGCCAAAACAATATCGTTGGTTAAAATACAGGAAATTAGTATCCATCAACTATACACAAAGAGGGTTGCTTTGATTTATGCCCAATCATAGTTCACTGGGGAAAAAAAAAAATCTAAGCCCCAGAGAGATGATGCAAAGCAGGCTGTCACCTTGGGAGCAAGAACCTGAGTCAAGTCTCCCTTACTTGTATTGCTGGTGATCCTTGGTGCTTCTCGTTTTGGCCATGAACCTTTCCGCTAGTTTCTCCAGGTTCCGAGAATATTCTGTCTCGATTTCGGCTTTTTTCCGGAAGAAGTCCTGCAGGTCCTGGAGCAGCTGAACTCGCATCTCCGTCTGTTGTTCCAGGCATTTCTGTTGTTCCACCAGTTGAGCTCGTATTTCTAAGGAGAGAAGAGGGAGGGAGGAAAATCCAGAAGGTGAACGCGTGAAACTGCTGAGGTCTGCTGTTAGGTAATGACCCAGGTTACATTGATATTACAGCTAGCCCTAGCACAGGACCTTTGTCAGCCTCTTACGACCAGCTGGCTCTTTCAGCAACCAATCTGCTGACCCTTTAAAAGAATGAGATAAGCCTCGGAAAAGAATGTAGCAAATTAGAAAAAGAAATGTGGGTCACATTTGTAATGCCACAAACATGCATGGAGTCATGAGGGAGGGAAAAATAAACCTTGAAACCCTGTACCTAACAATTGGTAACATGTGACACCTTTGGTAGCTGAGCACACTGTAATGGTATGGACACCACTCTCCCTCAATTGTCCCTTTGGGGTTGGAATGGCAAAGGAACTGGCATCATTACTTCCAGGCTCGGAGCGCCTCCACACTTGCCAGTTGGCATGTTACAGAGATCAACATCTGGTCATTTTTGTTCGGTGCATAAACTTACAGTTTGTAAAAACACACAGCTCCAGGGGTTTTCAGGGATGCCAGGCCTAAAAATAACTTCTTTTCATACCCACATATCCCATTCATAGCGGGGAAACCCTCAGATTCCATTTCAGGATCCTGCTCACGATGCCAAGGCCTGCTCCCCAGCCACCCCTCTCTCACCATGTTCAAACTAACACCTTGTTGACACATCTAATCCTGAAAGAATCCTTTGAAAAAATCTGAATACATTAGGGACATGAAGGTTATTTAGTGATTTAGGAAAAAGACAAAAGCAAAAATCTGGCATCTGTAAATGACTATAACAAAGGAATCCATTTGTTCTGGAAAATGAGAGACAGTAACTACTAACTCCTGATTGTGTTTCCAGCGTCAAGGCATACTTCCTAAAAGTGGAGATTGGATTTAACTTGATGGAGTTAGTAGAAATCAATGTCAAAATAACACTTCTACGGTTCTTCCTATTCAACACAGAAGAATGAGCTGACAATATATATGTATCAATCTGACCACATTTCACAAAGTTCATTAACATCAAAGTGGCCAAGTTATGAATGGAGAGTCACGAAACTTGCTCAATTGAATAACATACAATTGCACTCTAGTTTTTGCTATTCTATACATTAATATAGTTAGGTCTAGTATTACTTCCTTTTAACAAAGAACAATTCAAATTTGAAGGAGATGAATACTTGCTTTTTAAAGTGTTACTTTTTTTTTTTTCAATTGGAAAGGTAGATTTTACAGAAACAAGGAGACAAAGATCTTTCATCTGTTGGTTCATTCTTCAAATGGCCACAACAGCTTGAGCTGAGCCAATCCGAAGTCAAGTGCCAGGAATTTCTTCTGGGACTCCTACACAGGTGTAGGATCCCAAGGCTTTAGACCATCCTTCGCTACTTCCCAGGCCACAGGCAGGGAGCTGTACGTAAAGTGGAGTAGCCAGGATATGAATAGGTATCCTTGTAGGATGTTGCACTTGGAGGTGGAAGATTAGCTAATTGAACTATCATGCTGACCCTGAGGAGTATTATATTCTCAATTACATTTTATTTGAAATGCAGAGACAGAGAGAGGGCTCTCAGGCACTGGTTCAGTCTCTCCGTGCTCTTGTCACAGAAGATGAAGCCAGAAACTGAAATGCAATCCATGTCTCCCACAGGGTAGCAGGAACCCAGTTATTCGGGCCATCAGCACAGCTTCCCAGGGTCTGTGTTAGCAGGGAACTCAAGTCAGGAGCCAGATCTGGGCCTCAAACCCAGATATTGTAATATCCAGGCATCTTAATGCTGGGCTAACCGCCAGCTCCCACAAATTAAATTCTTGACCTAAGAAAGTTGTACTCGTACGCCTCTAGCAATGATCTTTGTCTAACTAATCAAACACATCCCACCCTCCTCTTCATACAGCATTTATTCCAGTGCCTACATGGTGCCAGGACTATATTCTGTCAAAGACACAGCAATGATTACAAAATATGGTCACACTCAGGCCATCCCACTTCTCACAGCCTGAAGACGAGGAGGCATCCAGCCACCCAGCCCCCCTTGTCTTCTCCCCTTCTAGACTGGGCCAGCCTCGCATTAATCTCACGGCAACGTGCTGAGTGCCAGAGTAAACATACTATTAGTGGCTTTTAACTACCATGAGCAGCATCTGGATTTTAGTCACTCAAAGTAAATGTTTTCCAATAGAGTATTGTCATCAGCATGCCTGCCAAACTCCTTCTCCCAAAAATACAGAGCTATTTTTGTTGTATAACGGGCGGGGGATGGGTACTCCCCATTCAAGAATCTGAGGAGCGTTTTAGGATAAAGTAATTTTAGTACGTCTTGCTGTGCTAAGTGAAAATAAGTCAATCATAAGCCATCAACCTGTTTTCTCCACTTTTTGTGTTGCCTCAGTGCCAAATAAAAATAAAAAGTGGCTGAGAATTCAACCCACATCAGAGGTATACAAACATTTATACAGGCTTCCTTCTTGGATCTCATTTTTAAATGTTCCATCAGGATTTAAAAACAAGACCTTAAAGGAGTTTTCACAGGGAACCTTTATTTTACAGGAATAACTGTTCCTGCATATTATATTTAATATTCCAACCAAAATAGGGGTCCTTGCAATATGTTCAACAGAGGGTCAGAATTTAGAGACTCATTTTGAGAAAGTAAAACTGGCTCCAGAAAACAGAGGAGACTCTGTTAAATTATTTCTTGCAAATGTCTGGGGCAGATGATGAAACGATAGTATGAAAGGTGATTTTTAAAAATCAGTAGAAAAAGATTGCTTTCTGCAAAATCTTGCGGATGTATGTATTTGGGCAAACAGTAAGACAACTGTATCCTGGGGGTGGCACCATGGCTCAACAGGTTAATCTTCTAGCTTCAAGCACCAGCATCCCATATGGGTGCCGATTTATGTTCTGGCTGCTCCACTTCCCATCCAGCTCTGCTCGGGTTATTGTGGTCATATGGAGAGTGAACCAGCAGATGGAGGATCATTTTAACGTTTCTTCTCTCTGTAAATCTGCCTTTACAATATAAATAAATAAACAAATAAATAAATACCAGCAGTACCCCATTTGGAAAGACTGTGTGCAGGGCCCTACTCCACCTCTTGATTCCAGCTTTTTGCGAAGAACACCCACAGGGGCTCAAGTGATTGGGTTCTTGCCACCAAACAGGAATTGAGTTCCTAATTCATGCTTTGGCCTGGCCCAGTCCCAGCAGTATGGGCAACTGGGTGATAAACCAGAAGACAGAAGCTGTCTATCTGTGTGTCTCTCTGCCTTTCAAATAAATAAATATAAAAAATTTTAAAAGTAGATAGGGCCAGGCACAATAGCCTAGTGGCTAAATCCTTACCTTGTATAGGCTGGGATCCCATATGTGTGCCAGTTCATGTCCTGGCTGCTCCACTGCCCTCCCAACTCCCTGCTTGTAGTCTGGGAAAGCAGTAGTGGATGGTCCAAAGCCTTGGGACTCTGCACCCTCGTGGCAGACCTGGAAGAAGCTCCTGGATCCTGGCTTTGCATTGGCTCAGCTCTGACCATTGGGGAGTGAATCAGTAGAAGGATGATCTTTCTCTCTGTTTCTCCTTCTCTCTGTACATCTGCCTTTACAACAAAAATAATAAATCTTAGGGAAAAAAAAGAATTGAAATGCCAGAGCTGGTGTAGTGGATTAAGCAGGCTTATAATGCCAGTCCAAGATTTGTTACTTGATTTCAAACCAGCTTCCTACCAATGTGCCTTAGAGAGCAGAAGCCAGCCTAAGCATTTAGGTTCCAACAACCCATGACCTTGCTGCTCTGATTCCAATCCAGATTCTTGCTAAAGTTCCTTAAGGGCAGTAGCTAGCCTAAGCATTTAGCTCCAACAACCCCTGTAGGAGACCCAGCTTGGTCTGGCTTTGGCTACAGCTATCATTTGGGGAGTGAACCAGTAGATGGATGATCTCTCGTTCTCTGTCTCACTCTGCCTCTTCGTCTGATGCTCTCCCTTTCAAATAAGCAAAAAAAAAAAAAAAAAAAAAAAAAAAAAATTAAAAAAAATGAATAGAAATATCTTTATAGAAAGAAAAAAAAAACTAGATTTCTTTTAACACAACTGAGTCACAAGGCAGTAATATAGATGAGACAACCTCCCTGCACAAGTGGTGTGTCTATTTTAATATGACTCTACTAGATTTAAGCTGACATATGGCAACCAAGAATCTCAAAGTACCTTAAAATAAATGAGTAAAGAATGTGTTGGGCAGACAAATGTCGGGAGGTTGCTCAGAAGGGACTGAAGAAACCCACAGTGAGCTGCCCGAGTCCCGTGACAGAACACAGGACTGTGGTCTGGAGTGCCGCTGTCATCACAGGGACCACAGGATCTGCAGTGCTGGAGCTGGCCACGGCTATCTGCAGGGGTGATGCGAGAGAAAGTGCCAGCCTTGTTTACGTACAAGGATGGGAGATCTCCTCACACGCATGGATTCTTTGACAATTCACTAAGCTCTTCCTCTTAGCTGTCTTGGATCAGTACTGAACTTTTTTTTCAGATGCAAAGTTTAATTTTGTTTTGTTTTGGTTTTTTTAAACAAGCAACTACTGAGCTCTTCTTTCGTGTTAGGAGAGACCAAGGCATTGAAGATGCAAAGATTTGTAAGACACAGTTTCTGGTAGAGAAAACCAATCCTAAACTGGTGACACAACCAATACATTGTGCCCATTGCCTCAACAGAGGAAAGAGATGCAGGAATTGACCCAGTCTGAAGCATACAGAGGACATACTGCCCCATACTGTAAGCAAGTTACAAGATGTACAGTTCTAATCACCACCAATGTGAAAAGCCAAGCCACAGGTTGGGAGAAAACTTTTGCAAATCATACATCTGAGAAAGGATTTGCCTTTTGGATATACAAAGCACTTTTACAATATGACACTGGAAATAAAAACCCATACTGGCAGTGGGCAAGTGGTTTTAAGAGATGATTTCTTCAAAGAAGATATAAACACAGCCAACAGCACAAGAAAAGTTGCTTGACATCATTAGCCACCAGGCAGATGCAAATCAAAAGTACAGTGAAATACTCATTAGGATGGTAATAAACAGAAAGATGGTAACAGGTGTAGTGGAGAATATGGAGCTATTGGAAACCTCATATGCTGCTGGCAGGAAGCTGCAAAACTGCAACCACTTTGGAAAGCAGTCTGGCAGTTCCTCAAAACATTAAACACAGACTCATCAAAGGGCTTAGCAACTCCATCCCAGTTACACAGTCAGGAGACACGAACCTAGATTTCTGTAAACTTATACATCGGCAGCATTACAACAGATGAAGAAAAGCAGCAGATGGAATCCTAATCAGTAATGTAGTACAGTGTTTACTCATAACAAGGAACAAAGTACTTAAGTTACAACATGGATGAACCTTGAAACCAAGCTTGGGGAATAACACCATTCACAGAAGATCACAGTCTGTGACTCATTCATGTGAAGGGTCCAGATAGACTGACCCACAGAGACAGGTGGCAGATCACTAGTTACCTAGGCTTGAGGGAGCTGGGGAAAATGGAAAGTGACTACAAAGGCATACAGGGTTCCTGCTGGAGGTAAAGAAAAGTGACTGCAGTATACTTGCAAAACCCCTGTGAATGTACTAAACTCCACAGAACTATACACACTATGTATTTCAAAGACGTATTTGGAGGGGTAAAATGACAGAAAGAAAAAAGGGAGAAGAGTGGAGTGGGAAAGAAGGAGAGGAGGGGAGGGGAAGAGAGGAGGGGAGGGGAGAGGAGGGGAGGGGAGAATGAATATTATTATCTTTATTCCACTAATCCACTCCCCAGATGGCTTCAACAGTCAGATCTGGGTCAGACTGAAGTCAGGAATTTCATCAGCATCTTCAGTGCGAGCGGCAGGGACTTAGGCATGTTAACCGTCGCTCGTTACTTCCTAGGTGCAAAGGCGAAGTGACTGGAACCAGCATGGTACCAGCATGGTACCAGGGGATGTCCCTGCTAAAACTGCAGCTGAATCTGGTGTGCCACATCACTGGCCCCTGAGCTGCATATTGTAAATGGCAAATTGTTATGTTGCAAAATGTATCTCAAAATAATTAATTTAAAAAGGTAACAATACCATAATCTATGCAATTGCAATGATTGTTGGTAATAGTAATAACAGACTCCCATTTCCATCCTAAAACTTTTCAAATTAGATATCAGATGGACAAGTACTTTAAATATGATGTCCATAGGGCGGGACATGACAGTATAGTGGATAAATTCTCGTCTTGCACGTACCAGGATCCCGTATGGACACTAGTTCGTGTCTCAGCTGCTCCATTTTCTATCTAGCTCCTTGCTTGTGACCTGGGAAAGCAGCCAAGAACAGCCTAAAACCTTGGGACCCTGCACCTACATGGGAGACCTGGAAGAGGCTCTGGGCTCCTGGCTTCTTATCAGCTCAGCTCCAGCTGTTGTGGCAACTTGAGGAATGACTCATTGGACAGAAGATCTTCCTCTCTGTTTCTCCTCTCTGTATATCTGACTTTGCAATAACAAAATAAATCTTTAAGAATGAATGAATGAATAAATAAATAAATAAATAAAAATATTTTTTTTAAAAGTTTGTGGAATACTAAGGTTAAAAGATGAGTTTATTTGGGTATAAAAAATAAAATCCATGCCCAATATTTTCATAAGTATGTGTTTTTCATGAACTTCTTGAAGCCTCTTTATCTGCATAGAGTCCCCCAATTTTTTTTTTTTGCCTTAAAATAAACCCATCTTTTAATTCACTGTTCTCTAAACTTTTGAAGCATACTTGTGAGCCTGAGAGTTGGTGTGGCAGTCAAAATACCTAGCAAATAATAATTATTTTTTAAACATTTATTTATTTTTATTGAAAAGGAGGATATACAGAGAGGAGGAGAGACAGAGAAGATCTTCTGTGCAATGATTTACACAAGTGACCGCAATGGCTGGAGCTGAGCCAATGTAAACCCAGGAGCCAAGAGCCTCTTTCGGGTCCCAAGGTTTTAGGCTGTCCTCGACTGCTTTCCCAGACCACAAGCAGGGAGCTGGATGGGATGCTGGTCTGCCAGGATTAGAACCAGCGCCCATATGGGATCCCGGGCGTGCAAGGTGAGGACTTTAGCCACTATACTATCGCACTGGGCCCATAATCTATTGATATTCATTAACATCACAAATCATCTTAGCTACTTACATTGTCATTTGTTCAGATTTCCCTCACGATATCAAGAGCACACATGTTGTTAGGATGTGGTAGTACCTTTGCATGACCCAAGGGATTTAAGGAATTTTCCTGAGTGACAAGTGAGGGCCACTGCTATAAAATTAACAGAATAACAATTTGAGGAGGTCTTCACTGGTTGCATTAAGTAGTCGCACAATTACTATTCATATTAACATTTGTATAACCCAGTGACACCTGTTTAACTACAGCAGGTGCAACTTTTGTGAAATATGCTTTTTAGAGTAAAAATTTAGTATACTGAACAAATCTATAAAAACAAACTTTGCTATTCTATTTCTTTGTAAATTTTAAATGAATGGATTGGAAGCAAAGGTCATTTTTCTAGAAATCCAATCCCAAGCTTTATGATGCCTTACATACTTGCACACACACATGTAGCTTTGGCATGCAAGTTTTAGTTATAGTGTCTCAAATATTCAAAGTATTACCATTAACTTAGAACTGCATATATTCAATTCATGAAATCTGTTCTCTTTATATTCATAAGTTACAACAAAATCTTTAAAAAAAAAAAAGGCCACGGGCAAGACACTTAACCTTATAACATATTCAATCCCACATCACAAGGAAGATTGTGGTAAGAATGAAACGAGGTAACAAGAGTGAAAAGCACACTTCAATGGGTAAATCATGAAAACAGAAGGGTGTGAACCGTCGGGTTTTCATTGGAAACATATTTACTACACAGGCATTTGGCTCAGGGGTTAAGCTGTCCCCTGATACTTCATATTGGAAAACCTGGCCCCTATCCTGACTTCTCTACTACTGAGCCAGTTTCCCAAGGCATATCCTGGAAGTCAGCAGATGGTGGCCCAAGTATTTGGGTCTCTGCCACCCACACAGGAGACTGGCTGGAGTTCTGTATTCCTGGCTTCAGACTGGTCCAATTGTGCTGAAGACAACTGCAGTGTGAACTCACGGATGGAAGATCTCTCTGTGCCACACTGTGTCACTGACTTTCAAATAAAACACGCAAATAAATTTTAGAAAATTAAGAAATAGGTTTTAAAAACTCATATAATGATGCTTTCTTTATGCAAGACTACCCTTACTAGTGGCTATCAATAATAGACTCAAAATTATAAGCCTCACAGCCAGTGAGGAGGCAAATGCAAGGTGAGCAGACAATGAGGGCCAGTGACCTTCAGCCTCATAGTCAAACAGCGCAGTAACACCTGCAACTATGGGAGCCAGTTCTAATCCTGGCAGCCCCATTTCCAATCCAGCTCCTTGCTTGTGGCCTAGGAAAGTAGTCAAGGATGGTCCAAGGCCTTGGGATCCTGCACCCACACGAAAGACCTGGAAGAAGCTCCTGACTTCGGATTGGCTCAGATCTGTCTGTTGTAGTGACTTGGGGAGTGAATTGGATGGAAGATTTTCCTCTCTGTCTCTCTGTATATCTGACTTTGCAAATTAAAAAAAAAAAAAAGCCCCTACCAATTTCTGTCTGGGCTGAATACTTTGCTTTCTCGGGGTCTCCTGGGACCTGGAATAAAGGCCTCATAATATGCTTTCAGGTGCCTCTTATCAACAGAAAACCGTGGGAAACACCAGTGGAAAGCAACTGAACAGCTCTGAATTGGCAGAGTCTAGAACCAGGCTTGCATTCCAGAAAATCACACAGGTTAATTGAAAGGCTGAGGATAAGACACTGAGCTCGTGAACCAGTCTCCTTTCCACAAGTACGGTTCTCCATCTGCATGGTGAGTCAGCACAGCAAAGCACCACCACCAACTCCTTCATCAAAGCGATCGGCTTCCATGCCTTTTTCCAGTATAGAATATATGACCATTTAGAAACTGATTTTCAACTACATTGTGGTGAAATCATCAGAGCTGTGTAGCTACCAGTCACATAAGGTATTTGAAATGTGGCTAATCTGAATGAGGTATAAGTCTAAGATACACTGGGATTCCTGATATCTTAGTGTGAAAAGAAGAAAGTATCTCAATAATTCATGTAGCAGTGAAATCACAAAACTCTGGATATATGGCATTATGTAAGATAGTATAATTAATCCCACCTGTTCATCTTACTTTTATAAGTGTTAGCCGATTATAAAAACAAAAAGCTAAAATCATCAGCGCATCCATCTGGTGGGCAAGCACTTGTCTAGATGTGAGCGAAAGTTATCTGGATACGGCGTCATGGGAATGAGTCTTTGAAGAGCGAGCAGGCTTGATGAGAAGACCAGACTGAGTCACAAGATGTGGATAGAGCGCAGGTAAAAGTCATGACCCTGGAGGCGAATTCTTGATAGAATTCATCTCCCACCACAAAACAGTCACCAATGATAACTGCCGGATTTCCCTGCTCCAAAGAGACGTGCAGGCTTATGCAGGATGACACAGAGAAAGACTTTCTAATCATGTGACGTATCAAGGGAACCAATTATTGAACGTGTAAGGAAAAAAAGAAAAACACAAGTTCTAAGTTTGATGCTGTATATGGGCTAAGAAATGTTCAGAAAAGTAAAGACTGGTGACGAGCTGGGGTGCTGCAGAACCAAGCACTGTCTCCAGAGGTAACTGGTGTTGCACTGGCCTGTAGGATTTGAGGGGTGGAAATGCTTCTGCACTAAACTGAGAAGTCTAGTCTTCATATCCCGGTTTAGAAGCTTAGGGTGTGTAGACCAAAGGTTACTTTCCAGGACATTGCCTCAAGCAAAATCTGACTCCCTAAGACCCACTTCTACTTTAGGACTATCAGATCAGCAACAATGTAAGCAAATCAAATAGCACAACAGCCATACAAGAAGTTAAGTTGTTTCTTCTCCAAGCTCAAAGCCACAGTCTCATCCTAGAACTCTAGAGCTGATTAGCACATTTGTGGAGTGGGGGCGGAGGAAGGGGAGGGATAGAGTTTGATTTAATCCCCTTGGGGACTGAAGTAAGGCTAGAAACTGTCTTCTCGGTACAGTTCATTCTCAATACTTCTGCTGCTAAAAGAAGAGTCAGTTTCACAAAGTTCCTGACACTTAAAGACATGCTGTTTTCATTTTTCTGTCTCTTCATTACAATACTGTCGATGGATGCATGGTTAACCTTTGTATTATTTTAGAATAAATGCTTACAACAAAAGCATCAGTTTTTCACAGCAATTGAAAGCAGTATATTCTATTTTGGTCTGGATAGCATTTTCAGATGACAATGGAAAGCAAACCTGCACTTTCTGTTTTCAAATAAAAGCTAGCCAGGACAGAAGGTAATCAATTACGATGATCAATGATTGCTGTTTAAATACATTGTAGGAGAGCAAAGTTTAAGGAAGAGCAGATCTGCATGAACCACCAGGCTGCATTTACTTAGAATGTAAAGTGACAGGGTTTCATTAACTTCCTCGTAATTAAGTGAGGGCATTTAAGACCTTATTAGTAGATTGATTTTTACTACCCATAAGAGACAGTGTGTGGAAACCATTCATCTACAGAGTATACAGAAAACTACATTTTGGGGTGACTGAGGTACTGACAAAGTCAAGGCATTCTCTAAGCTACTGACTTTTGATATATTTTAACCTGAAGACCCAAAGGATAAGTACCAAAACTTGTACAACTTGCTCTGAATCAAGTTCTTTAATATTTATTTATTTGTTTGTTTGTTTATTTATTTTGAGATGAGGGGAGAGACAGAGTTAGACCACCCATCTGCTGGTTTACTCCCCAAGCCCCCCACTGCCAGGGCTGGGCCAGCTAATTCATATACACACTTACAACCCACACAGCCTCCACCCCATTGTTAAATGTATTTATCGGAAAGGTGAAAGTGAGAGAGACAAAGAGGGAGAGAGAGAGGTTGATTAATTGATTGATTTTCCACTTGCTGGTTTGGTCCCCAAACAGTCACAACAGCCAGAACTGAGCAAGTTAAAAATCAGTAACTTCTTCCAGATCTCCTACATGAGTGCAGAGGTCCAAGCGTTTGGGCCATCTTCACTGCATTCCCAGGCACATTAACAGGAAGCCAAATTAGAAGTGGATGTGGAAGGTCAGCACCACAGGTGGCAGCTTTACCCACTATGCCACAATGCTGTCCCTACTTCACCTGTTTAAGATTTTTCAGTCCTCAGCAATTACTGACATTAACAGGCTTTGTTAAAATGTCAGAAATATTCTTCTCTTCAGTATTACATCTCTTTGAAATAGCAAAAAAGAATATTCAATGAGACAGACAATCTATGTATTAAAAAGAAGTCTTCTATTTTTAGTCTCAAATTGGAGCCCAACTCTGGAACCAAAAGTGTACTTGCGGTTCTGCACAAACCTCCAGCTTTTATCCACATAATCTGAGAAACACCCAACTCGTGCCTGTTTACTCAATGGAGCACAGGGAATACACAGCCATTACATTACTCATCAGACAACCATTACTGGGTATCTTCCAGGATGTGGGCAACGGAGACACAAAGATAACCACATTGTTTCTTGCCTTCGGGGCCTCCCAGGCAAGCTCTGGGTCTACAGACTTGAAAACATGTAACTGTGATTTTGATCATTATCATCCTTTATAATGCTATATAATAAGCCCTATAATGGAAGCCTGAACAAAGTACTATGAGAATACACAGGAAACAACAGAGTCTGCCCAGCTGCACACCAGGGAAGGCCTGGGGCTAACACCACTCAGCGACTAAGTAGAAATGTGCCCAGTTGGGATTGGACTCAGGACAGATACTGGGAGCAAAACAAGCAGCTTGTGCAAAGGTCCAGGGGCCTCTGTCAAGCAGCAGCAAATCAGGTGCTCCACAAAGGGCAACCTGCTCTGTCTCCAACAGACATAGGTAAACAGGTAAGATATAGCATCAAATCTTCTGAAACCGTAAGTTTTTATTCACTTAGAACAAAGAAGTCTCAATTATACATTTAACAAGTTAAAAACAGGAGTTTTCATATTTAGAAAAACATAGTTATAGAACTGGGTTCTAACTAATGACACAATCAGGAAATGACATTTCCTGCCAAATTTTACTAACAGACTTTAACATTGTTTTATGCTAATTTAGGGAAGGGAAGCAGCAGGACCTACAGTTGAGACAGTGTCCAGCATACGCAAGGATTTGTTAAGTATAATGTGATCCAAGTTGCCTTAAGACAATTAGTTTAAAATTTTGATTTTAAAGTGGATTAAAATTGCAAATGCTTTTAAATAGCCATCTACTACCTTTATTATTTATTTTGTGGTCTTATTCAACATGTGGTTTACTTTGAGAGCATATACTTTGAAAGATATAAAAATATTGTAACACAAACCTTTTTAAAAAGCAGCAGCATCCACAAAGATGAAAATGCTAGCACTTTCTTATACCTATACTTCTCTGTAAGCTCTTTATAAGATCTCAAGTTCAGCATGAACATTACTGTCTGTCACACCCAATCTTTCACCTAGCTGCTCTTATCTGCAGTCTGTGAGAGAAGAAGGGAGGGAGTGAGGGGGAGGGAGAGAAGAGATAGAGAGGAGGGAGAGAAGGAACAGAGGGAGGGGAGGGAAAGAGGGAGAGGAGGCTAGCTGTTGCTTCACTCCCCAAATGCCTACAAAACCCCTGGCCACAGCTGAGGTCAGGAGCTGGCAATGGAGATTTCCAACCTGGGCAGCGGAGACCCAGCTACTTAAGCCCTTGCCACTGCCTTCCAGGGTCTGCACCAGCAGCAGCCACAGTCAGAAGCTAAAGAAGGGACTGGAACTCAAAGTAGACACTACAATATTGGACATGGGTCTCTTACCCATCTTGGTCAAACACCTGCTCCAAGATTCATTTTTATTTCTATTTTTTGCATTGCTCATTTTCATTTTGTTTGAGAAAAGCAGGGACAGAGATCTTCCACTCATTGGTTTACTCCCCACATGCCTGCAAAAGTCATGGCTGGGTCAGGATAAAGCCAGGTGCTCAGCACTCCACCCTGGTCTCTCCTGTGAGTGGCAGGAATACAACTGCTTGATCCACCACCTGCTGCCTGCCAGGGCACACATTAACAGGATGCTGGATTGGAAGTAGAGAAGCTGGGAGTTGAACCAAGCACTCTGACACGGGATGTGGGCATCCCAAACACAGCCGCTTTCCCACTATGCCAAATGTTAACCCAAGATTCATCTTTAAACACATCAGACTCACAAACAATTCTTCAGTCCCTGGTGGAAAAATGTTGTATCCCCCCAGGCAAATCTCTAGTGCCAGAGAACATCCACTATCCTCCCCTAACTATGCATCTACCATAGACATGTTGTCACTTAGTTTAATCTCTCTCCTCCTCAGTGCTCTGCCCACACTGTGCACTTTCCTCTGCTAAATCTGTGCGAATCATAAAAAATTTATCAAGCAGAAGACATGGGACAGGAGGAGAAGAGAGAACAGCAGGTGAGAGCAAGAAAAGACTAAAGGGAAACAAGGCTTTTAAGGAGACAACCCAAGGAAAGAATCCAGGGGAATGACGAGGAGCAAAGTCAGGAGGGAGGCCATACAAGGTCGGATGAGTTAAGAAAATGAACTAAAGGGGTGGCATTCTGGCACAACATTTTAAACTGCTACCATTGATGTATGTATTCCATACCATGGTGCTGGCTGGAGTCCGGGCTGCTCTGCTTCTGTTCCAGCTTCCAGTTAATGAGCCTAGAAAGGCACTGGGCCCCTACACCCACAGGGGAGACTGGGAAGGAGTTCCTGGCTCATTGCTTCAGCCTTGTGCGGCAGCCATTTAAGGAACAAGCCAAAGGGTGGAAGGTCTACCTTGGTCTCTGTCTTTCCATTTCTCTGATGATTTGCCTCCCGAACAAAAACAAACATTTTGAAAAGAAAGACAATGACCCAAGTGTAAAGTGCTGAAGGTCACCTAGAAGTCACGGAACCAGTGGTGGAGTTGGAGACCTTGGAGGAGGGGGAGCGTGTACTCAGCTCAGGATTGTCTGCAGGCTCTTACTGGAAAAGAGCACGTGCTGCTTTGAACAAATCTCAGATGTCAGCTACAGGCCGGGCGGGCCTGTGTGACAATAATACCTTCAAGGTCAAAACCATCAAGCACTATTTATTTCTTCTCCTTTAAAAACCAAGTGATCCTGGTGCTCCATTCCCTTCACTCTCTTTTCAGCCATGAGAAACACAGAACAATCCAAACTGGTCATGAACTTGTACGTAACTTCCATCTGAACAGAACCCACCTTGAGAGTCTCACTGGCATCTTTCACTGGCTGGGGGAGTAGTTACTTTTAGTACCGTACTTGGGCATTGGTTATGCATGCAATCAAAACACCAAAAACTCCCTGACCTGTATAATTACGTGCATTTCTTGGTGTGTATACAGTGTCTCAATACATTAAAAAAATAATAATAATAAATCAGGTAACTCTGAGACCTAGCAGAAATTCTTTGTATTTATTTAGTTCGCATGGTCACCAAGCCTTTCACATCAGCCCTCAACACAAGTTTTGTCTTCCCTTTTAAATTTGGCTCTTGCTGGCAAGGACCCGGATGATGCACTGGCACAGTTGATGTTCTCTTGGCCGCCACCATTTTCAAAGTCGGCTGAGTGGATGGCACTGAGCCTTCTGCCACTCCTTCGGAGGCCGACCGCAGCATAGGTGCCAAACAAACACGAGCTCCGGCAAGCAAGCAGTCTGCAGGACACAAGAGGCCCGTCTGCTGGACTCAGGGGCTCCCCGAGGCCAGCAATGCTGCGAAGATGAATGCTTCTTCACTCTGGCTACAGGGTTGGCTGCCTGCGACCATCTCAAACGCAGACCACTGCCCAAACAGTGGCTCTTCTTGGGTGGGGGCAATAAGAGCTGCTCCCAGTTTTGTCCTGCCTGTGATTTTACGTAGAAAGCGAAGGTCACACATTCAGATGTCTTCAGGGAGCAAAAAGACTCCTCCAGAAAGAGAAGCAAGCAGGGTCAACACCAAGGAGGGCAGCGGAGGGCACTGGGCCCCAGCTTGCTTGCCAGCTGCAGATGGAGCCTGCTGTGGAGGAAGCTTGTTGCACGTATTCCAAATCATTCATATATATATATATATATATATATATATATATATATATATATACACACACACACACATATACACATACACACATACACACATTTCCTCCCCCCTCAGCAAAGCCGGAAATCTGGATTTTTTTTTTTTTCAGGTAAACTTCCCCCAAACATTCAAATACCAGTAACTACTGAAAGTAAGACAAAATGCAACCACGCTTGGGCTACATTTTGCTTCCAGCTTAGCATTCTGCAGCCTGTGAGAGAGAGAGAACCTTACTGGGCTAACAATAATGCCTCCTTCTACAGTCACCAATGTAACACAAGGAGCTGAAGATCCTAACATAAGGAAAGTTCTGGGATCTCACAAATGAGGCAGCAGGGGAAACGGGGTGGGGAGAGTCGACTAAAATCATTTCAGGTGACTTGTGTTGTGAGTCATGCTGTTCTCCTGATTTAAGGGAATTAATTCGTAACTTGGCTGCCAATGAGTTGGCTTATTCTCAGACTTCAGACATTAGCTTTGTCACTGTGGGACATACCAGAACAGTTTCTTCTTCTCACCATTCTCTCCCGGGGGTCATCCCAAATTTGGAAAACAAGCTGAAATCCTATCATTTTGGAACTATGTGTCCAGATGAATACTGTTCAATCTGACAGGAAAATGCAGAGAAAAGCATCTCTGTTCCTGCTGGGAGAAGTCCACCAACCGCCATTGCTGACGAAGGCCTCAGACTGACTGTTCATCTCCATCCTCTCTGGACATGTGCTGGACAAAAGGCAGGAACACAGACTCTCACCCTTACAACAATGCTTAGACCTCGGATCCCCTTCCTCACCCTCAACACGCCTGCCTGCTACTGGCTGTCTCCCTCAGCCCACTAGGGCTTCCATCAGCCAACCCCAGTCCTCAAAAATTCTCTCTGCACTGAAACAAGAACTTGTCCAATGTTTCCATAAAAGTGTCTCAAATGCCAACAATATGACTCACATCATCACTTTGATACAAGGACAAACCACCGGGACTCTACTCATCCAAGCACTCACAGAAATTGTTTATAAACACAAAACTTCCAAAAGATACTTTGTATGGGCAAGAGGATTCAAGAGACAAAGCCAATCAATCCAGAAGCGCAGGCTTACAGAAGGGGAAGCACTCAAGAAAGTTACAATAGCAAAAGTAGCCATGACTACTCCAATTGTGAAATTCCCTTCAAATAATTAACCAAACATCCTTTCCTAATGGGCAAATCAGAGGATAACGGAAGGCAGGTGTCAAGTTCATTGTTAGCTATAGAGATTTACTCAATAATAACCTCAGACCTGGTGTGGTACAAAACCAGGTTCCGGTACCCTCACCCGTTCGGACTGAGTGCCCTCTCCCCCTGTACCCTTTCCTCTAGCCCCTCCAAGCCTGACTTCAGTAAAAAATAATCATTCAAAACTATTCCTGTTTCCTTCCTCAAGCTTCCCAATTAGAAGCAATTCCAGAAAGTAAGCTTTAGAATATGGAGGCGTGATCGAGGTTTACATGACAGCTAACAGCTGAGAAAGCTTGGTCCCATGTGCTGGGTCATAAATGCAACAGAAAGCTGCCCTTCCCCAGCTGGAGCCTAACTGAGGAGCCCCTAGTTACCATATCAGATTTTTTTTTCTATTGAAAGTTTAAATTCTGAGTTTGTTGTGGGAGATTTATAAAATCTTAAATCTCTACTGAGTAGCTGGTGTTATAGCTTACATGGGGGTTAAGCCGCTGCCTCTGAGCATCCCATATGGGCGACAGTTCAAATCCTACCAGCTCAAATTCAGATTCAGTTCCCAATGGAAAGCAACAGAAGTTAGAAAAACATATTAGAAAAGAATATGCTGGTTTTTCTAACACCAACGGATCATATTTTTACTATTTTGTTGTGCATCTTTCCAAATGTTTTAGTAATAGGTAAAGCACTAGGCTGGATCCACTTTGGTTTTCTAACACCTAATGGCTTATTTCATGCAGCATTTTTGTTGTGAAATATAGGATTCCATCAGTCTATATACGTAGAATTTCTATAGCACCAATAACCAAAAAAGTGCCAGACTCTCATCAGCTGATCTCTAATCCATACAGCAGCCTCAAATTCACACATTTCAGGATCCCTACTTTACAGATGGGAAAGCTAAAGCTTGGGAAACACTAGCTGACAACTCCCGAGGAAGGCCACAAAATACTCAGTGTCAAAGCTAAATGTCAACCCACCTTTGGCTCCAAAGTGTCGTTCTTTCTCCCCTTGTACCAACCTAAAATAAAATGAGATTGCCATCTCTGAAATAACTGAGGCAGCTCGATGGATCCACATCCTTGCTGGGGGGCGAAGCAGCATGCCTCTCACTGTACCAAAGGCCCCAAAGTGTGCCAGGCTTTCAGAGTGAACAGAGGTGGTCCACGGCTACACCAGGTAGGTGAGGGCATCAGCACTTTACACAGAGCTAAGCCTCTACTCAGAAATGTTTACAGTTTCCTGGGGCTTGGGGTACGATAAACATGTCCTCAACCCATCCAGGAGGTTCACTGGTGAGCTCTTTTGGATGTGTAAGCCAGAGGAAACCCCAGGGTAACAGAGGAGCTGCACACACTCTCAGTGTAAGGAGGGAGCAACACCCTCCCCAGGATACACAAAGTCCTTTGTTCATCACTGGGAGACCTGGGAGACGAATCTGCTTCCAAACCTAGTTCCTCATAATGTCCCTGGGAAGCAGTGGGTGACAGCTCCGGGATCTGATCCCTTGCCATCACACACACAAAAAAAGGGGTACAGTAAAATTTATCCTCATGGATTTGCTTGAAGGTTTTAGTAGATGAAGGACTTACATTTACATGAATGACTGAATGAAGAATGGGATGTGTGAACAACAGGGCTTAGAAACTAAAATTTCCAAGCAAGACACTTACCAGTAAAACATCTATAATAATAATGTATTGCTCTGGTTAAATGTGAGTGACTGCATAGAAAAATCAACACTATTTTATAATGAGTTGTTTAGGTCTCACACCAGTCCTCTCAGGTAAGCATGTCAATTTTACAGATGAGCAAACTGAGGTACAAAGAGGTGAACAATCTGTGCAAGTCATTAGACTTGGTTACAGGTGAAGTTCTCAACTCAGGCTGTCTGGCTCCAGCCTCTGTGTTTTAAGTACATTTAAAAGGGTCTTTCTAGAATCCTTTTCTTCCTCTATTTTCTCACTTTTTGTTAGCCTCTACCTCAATCACCCCTGGGGAAAAATATCCAAATATATTCTATATTTTCAGTAATCTCTGTTTTTCAATCGTAAGATCTTCTTTCTAAATAAACTTAAGAAAATAAAAATCTTAAAGCTGGTCTCACAAACCTGTTGATTTAGAAAGATGAATTTGAGTACTTCCGCACAGGTTATAGTTAGGCACATGAGGTGATACCACAAGAAAATTTTTAAAAGATCTTCAACTCTTTAAATATTTAATGCCATTTAAAACAAAATTCTCATTAAAATCTTCCCCTAACAGTCCTGGAAAATTATACCTTACTCTTAAAAAGATGACAGTGACTGTCTCAAATTCATTATTCTGAGAAAATTTTAAAGAAAAAAAGGAATATGTTATACAATACATTCTATAGTAAATAACATTCATACTTAAAAGAAATTCATTAATCTACTAGACAGTCTACCATCTACTGACTCCTCCATCTAAAGTGGTTCCTACACAGTTAAATATGATACCGGGGAAGCCACTGGCCTGTGGTTTTTGGTGAATATATTCCTTCCGGATCTATTTATTTTCTTTTCAAGGCACCACCCCCAAATGACAGGCCCAAACTGCAAATGAGCGCTCTCTCACAGTAAACAGACTAAAATAGAATGTGGGCCAAAATGTAGGCTCCATATAGAACTTTTATTTTCTAGCAGCCAGATAAAAGCAAGTAAAACACCTAGCTAATTCTAATGTTTAATGTAACCCAGCATACATGTATAAAGTTCAACATGTAACTGCTACATAAAAATGAGATTTTTTTAAAAAACAATTCCTCACAATATCTTAGAAATCTGCTGTATATTTTATCCCCAATAATCTCATAGAGCCACCTTCCAAAGCCCAAGTAGTCAGACAGGTAACAGTTGCCTCACTGGACAGTATTCGTTCTATAATGTAATTCGGAGAGTATAATGAGGATTAGAATCTAGACCAGTTTCTCACCTTGAATCACAGAAGAATTGGGCAAGGAGAATAAAAAAAAAGCACAACTGGACAGTAACTATGAACTAGGAGAGGAAGACAGAATATAAATATATAGGTTCAGTCAACTGCTCAGACTCCCTGTGAAGCACAACCGTAGGATGGTGTCAGAAAAAAGGAATAATCAATACTGCTGTGTCATTCTGCATGGGTGGTGGGGGGGAGGGGATTATGGAGACAGACAGGATCTTTGATATCTAGGTAATAAATGAAATCTTGATCAGCATGCACACCTGGTGTGACCAAATGAGAAAGAACGTGGGGAGAGTAATGTTGGGAGACAAGAGGTTCCAAACAGCAACGACTCCCACTGAGGCCCACATCAATCATTTCCTACTTTCCTGTCTTCTTTCTTTCCCACCTTCCCTGTCTCACTTGATTGAGATCTATCCTCAGAAATCTCTACCCTTGAAAGGTTTTAAACCATCATCTATCTAAAATATGCCCACCAGTCGCCAACCTCCGCCAATCTATCCTATTTTTACGGTTGTTTTTCTTCACAGTACCCATTATTCCCTGATATTAGCATCTACATCCACTAGACTACTTTGAAAAGTTGACAGAAAAAGGGTATAAAAAGATAGGTTCATTTTGGTGCAAAAAGCTACGAAAACCCATGTATATCTGGTATTCTGGTTTCAAAACTCCCATGGAAAAGGTATATAATGAACAAACTACGCCTCTACCTCAAAGTGCTTTTCCGGCAACACAAAACTCTGGTATACTTTTGTGCTCACTAATTAATAAGCTATTTCTCCCCCTGCAATGTAAGTTCCAGAAGGAGAGGGAAATTTCTGTATTCATTGTGAAATCCCAGGACTCAAAGCAGCACACTGGCAAGTTTGCAGCAAGTTTGTTTAACCCACCACTTCTCTGCAACCACCATCCAACTTCAGGCATCGTGAAGAGAGCCCAATAAGCCTTGGGAAATGGGGGGCTCTTGTCTGGTTAAGGGGCCCTCAAGGCCAAGGGACTGTGTATCAGACACTGCTCCACCTCTGCAATATGCTCTACATACACAAGAGAACCTGAAAATGCTCACAGAAAAAAATACAGATAAAAGCCAAGCTTATTCTGATGCAAAAGAATTCAAAGTTCAGGCCTGGTGTGATGGCTCAATGGCTAAATCCTTACCTTGCCAGTGCGGGGATACCATATGAGCACTGGTTCATATGCTAGTTGCTCCACTCCCCATCCAGCTCCCTCCCTGTGACCTGGAAGAGCAGTAGAAGATGGCCCAAAGCCTTCGGACCCTGTACCTGGTGTGGGAGACTTACAAGGAGATTTTGGCTCCTGGCTTTAGATTAGCTGAGCTCTGGCTGTTGCAACCATTTGGGGAGTGAACCAGCAGATAGAAGACCGTTCTCTGTCTTTCCTTCTCTCTAAGAGTCTGATCTGCCTTTCCAATAAAAAATAAATAAATCTTTTAAAAAGTTTGAAGTCCATGCATGGCTTTTCGTAGCATTCATTTTTCATGAGCCTTTTGATGATCTCTGTGCATGATTTGGAATTTCCCATTCCTACAGTCAGAGCCTGCTTCTAGTTATTTCCCACATGAGGAGAGTCTGGTCTGCTCCCTGTCAGTGTTAGGTCTGTTTACAGAAGACACAACCCCAGTCCTAAGCAGGAACACTCTGCAACAACCAAAACATTCTACATCTATGTTGTCTGGTGTAACAGGCATGGGCAAAGGAGACTCTTGAAACTCAATGAATGTGATTTAAATACTGAAATTTGTAAAACTGTTTTACCTAGTTTTAATTAAAACACAACATATGCAGCCATATGTTGGTAGAGGCTGTGGGGTTTGAAAGCACAAGTTTAGCAGAGGGGAAAATAATCAATAATTACAGAACAAGATTGTCACCGCTTCCCATTGTCCTAGAAGGGCAGAGTCCAGCAGAGCCTCAACGGGCTGATATGAAGATGGGAAGCCAGCTGGTGCCTGCTGTAGGCTCTAGGAAGCAGCTGGGCCATGCCTCTTCCAGCTACTAGAGACATCAGAAATCCCTGGGCCCCCAGCAGGATGCACACTCCAACCTTTGCTCCAACAGTGACCTCTCCTAAGCTAGACCCTGTGGGTACGGGCTGCTTCCCTGGATCACCCCCTCCTCTAATGATCCTTAATCAAAACATCAATTAGCTTTAGGAAGTAACTCTGGCAGATGCTGGGGATTTGTGTGTGGGCTCACTAGTCCTCCTGCAGCAGGGCACAGTCCTGGAACATAGCGACTGTGAGGGAACAGGAATCCCAAAGGTTTTGCATTAAACAAGTGGCATGCAAAAGATGACTCCAGTAGCAATGGAATGAGAAGATGGAAAGCAGATAAAAAGCTAGGAGCCCAGAGAAGAGGCCCTCAGCAAGGTAGGACTAGGAGTGAAAGGAGAGGCAGCCTAAAGCCGGGTGGGGGTGGGCAGGGAAAAGCTTTGCAAGGCAAGGCTCTGGAGGATAGGGAGGCAGAGCCCACAGCACTTACAGCATGGAACCCTCAACCCCAGGGCCTGCTGCGGGAAGGTCAAGGAGCAGAAGAATTTCAGTGCTCACCTCTGGGAATCTCAGTGGATGAGTCAGCACTTTCGTGTTATTTTCCTGTCTACTAATGATGCCCTTAAATTAATCCTACTAATGGGCCAAAACACGGGGGAGTTTTCCACAATGGGAGCGTCCAAAAGCATTGCTCCATCACGTGGGCATCACCTAGAGCTGTCATTGGGTATTCAAAGATACAGATACACACACTGAACGAGGGGCAGGAGGCTGGGTGTGGTTTTAGGAGAGTCTGTGGTCACTGCTTCTTAATGCCAAGTCACTATCACAGGCTGAGAGTTCTAAAAGGAATAATGTGAAGTGTCTGCTGGAAGATACATCACACACCTGCATCTGAACACAGCATGACAACCAGGCCTCACAGACCTGGGCTCCAACACTGCTTCTGCCAGACAGCTTTATGGTCCTTAAGAAACTAAAGTCTCTGAACAGTTTCTTCATATTTAAAGGAGGGAAAATCATAATATTTATTATAAGATTGATGTTTGGGGTAAGGGACCCTGCTTGAACCCCTAGTACAGTGTCATTAGCAACTGACAGCTGATTTGGAAGAATCAATAAAAAAAAAAAGACTGTGGTTTAATCTGGTAAGATTCTCTCTTACACAATTAAACAACTCGCAGTAGGGATTTCAAATCTAGAAAGAAACACAGCAGCAAATCCTTACTAAATAACTAAATAATGTAATATGGATTTAAGTTATTAGGATAAAATGCCAGATAAATTGCAATTCTTCAGTTCCTATTATAGCTTTACAATTCTCCTGGGCCTCACTAAAGTTTTAAGAAAGCAAAACTCAACCCAAGTTTAGCTGTCCTGTCATTCTGAATTGGGGGGAAAAAAAGTGCCACATATTTACAAACTAGGTACATCTCAGAAGGAATATATATATATTGCAAACTGGATTTTGGGGGGAGAAGGGAAAATATCTGAATTTATTTTCTCAAAAACAGTTTCAGAAATTCCTCCCAAGAAATGCAGTAATATATATTTTTAAACCAGCATCAGGATGCTTGGTTTTCTGGCATGGAAGAAATTAAACAGATTGCTTCACATTAAATGTTGGGTCTTTGGGTCATGTTTTGACTGAAGTGGCAAAATTATCCCCATCTTCTGATAATGAAGAAAACATCCCTGTAATTGACAAACCGGAAAAATGGTCTAAAGTATAACGCATTTATTTATATTACCTTCCTGGGGCAAGACATTTCACTTACATCAAAGAGTGCAATTACCCAACTGCAGTAAGTACTCCGGATAAATGGGCCAACTAAGTGAACAGGCACACCATTAATCAGATACAACGGGCAAGAGAAGACTGGAGCTTAAATAAGAGAAATTCTTAAATATCCATTCTGTTGATGCAGCCCACATTACGAGACCACGCACAATTTTGGGGCTGGATTCCAATTTACAGTTTTCGATTAAAATAATAGTGGCTGAATACTAGTAAACGTGGTACGAGCTACCTGAAGGAACATAATTTGGCTAAATGGCCTCCTACTTGTGAACTCTAATTCCCAAAGGACAGCAAACTAAATCTTCACTGTTCGCAAACAGGATTCTTTTTAATCTTTAGATTTACTAATTTATTTATTTATTTATTTGAAAAGCAGAGAGGAAACAAAAAAGTGAGAGAAAGAAAGAGATCTTCCACCTGCATACTCCCAAAATATCCACATAGGCTTAGCACTGCGTGTGATGGTTTAACTCACTGTGCCAAAACACAGCTGGACATATTTTTAAAGTTTTATTTACTAATTTTTATTTAGTAGGTAAGCTGATGGAAGAGGAAAAGGAGGAAGAAAAGAACAGAGAGACAGGGGTAGGGAGTGAGGCAAAGACACAAAGCTCTTTCTCCTGCTGTTTTATTCTCCAAATATTTCTAATAGCCAGGCCTAGGCCCGACCAAAACTAGGAGCATGGAATGAATTCCAGGTCTCCCACTTGGGTGGCAGGGAGCCAAATACTTGAGTCATCAACTGCTGCCTCCCAGGGTACACAAACCCAGGTGCTATGGTAAGGGATGCAGAAGTCCCAAAAGGTGGCTTCACTGATGCCCTGCGACAGCTACCCCTACAATCAGCATCGTCAACATGGTCTCCTCTGCTCTCTCCATCAGCAAAGTTGCTCAGCAAGTCCAGTCACGTGACAAGGATGAGCCACTGTGGCTAACAACTACTGGTGGGAAAACAGTCTACAATGCCAGCACTAACAGCAAATGTGGACATGGCCTTCTGGGGAGCAGGTTCTCACTTGGAGGGATTCCGGGTGAGGAGGGAGGGATGGGGTGGAACACACACACACACACACACACACACACACACACACACACACACACACACACACACACACACACACACACGGCAGAGCTGGTCTGCATGGAGAGGGCCTGGCAGGACGTAGCAAGCACGGCTTCCAGCGACCCACTGGAGCATTGGAAAAATAAGTTCCAGGGTCCTTCTGACACCCTTGGCTGCCATGCTATCCTTCACTATCTGCCTGGCACGCACATACTGCAGCATCCGAGCAACATTTTTGGGGTGAGGGGGAACCTGAAAATCTTCATCCTGATGCTGGCCTGGCACAAATTTGAGGCCAGAAATGAAGGCAGCTTCAAAGACTTTGGCAGCAGGCACTCGGAGATTCTGCAGCCTCTCCTGAAAGGACAGCTCTGCCCAACCCGCAGTGCCAGTAGCCCCTGGGGGCCTCAAGCCACTGAGCAGGAAACTGCTGTTGGGGATTTTTTGAAAAATCTTCATGTTTCATTCAAGATGAAATCATGAATAGGCAAAAAAAAAAAAAAAAAAAAGGCAAATTTTCCAAGAGGAAAACTGACAAGAGGGGAAAAGAAAACACTAAGTAACCAGACAAGGCCCAGAGGCAGGCAGGTTGGCCCACAGCCCTGTCTCTCCAGCAGGTATGTTCTCCCTTTCACCCATATGCTTGCTCTCAGTTTCCCCTTCTGGCTCTTCCTTCTCCATGTGCCATTCGGGATGGGAGAGGTCAGGGAGCAGCTCGCCGTTTACTTCTGGAAAAGCTGTCATGGGCACCAAGGACCCTACAGCCCCACAGACAGGAACCTGGGGTCGGCAGAAGCCCCTGATGCCTGTTCCAGGGACAGAAACTCCTGGTTGTCCCAACACTGACACCAGCACAGGCTGCGGACATTGCTTCTTGTTCTGGAGGCCTGAACTGAGCATGTGTCCTGCAAACACCAGGAGGATAAACACACCCTGGTAGGTCACTAGCACCAACCTGTCTGATGCCCAGCTCCTTACATGGACCAATGAAGATCATGACTTCTGACCTGTCTTTCATACAGGGCAGCCAGACTGCAATTCATTATTTTCAGTGTAGCTAGGTATGACATCAGGTCTTCCAGTGTTCACCATAAGCAAAAAATGAAATAACTCAAATGTCCATGAACCAGCGAACAAGTAAAGAAAATGTGGTGGGCAGGGTTGGACTGTGCCACAGCACTCATTGGTTCACGTAAAAGACAGGGCTGGAGACAGAACCAACCCAGCAATTGCAACTACTAGTCTGTGCCCAGGCTGATGTGGGTGACGGACCAAGCCAGACCCCATACTGAGAAGCACACACAAGAATCAGGTCTGGGATCACTTCAGATGTGATTTCTTTGGCGATCTCCACCCCCAACTGAACTGCTAGGCTCAGAACTCCAACCACAGGGAGAATTACAGGATCTGTATCTGACCCTGGAGTGCATGTGTCAGAACCGAGTCTTATCAGTGGCTTAGACAGAACAATGTATGGCATATGAAGATGCACATGGAGGATATGGCAGTCTACTGGGACCTTCAGAGGATAGCTGGTACCACAGCAGAGAAAAAAAGAACAAATTGGTCAACTATCCCAGCCAAGTTAAGTGTTGGCAGTGAATATCTGGGTAAAAGCAGACTCTAGGGTGGACTATGTCAGTCAGTGGACCTTGGAAGAATTTCTTCATCCTGGTAGTGGCGAGATTGACAGCATTTCAGTACTATCCAAACCAAGTGAGCAGAACCCTTGGAACATGCCCGACATTGGGAACCCTGGGATGATCAGGTAGCTGGTCCCATCCCAAGGTCCTGAGGCCGTTGGAGGACTGGGTGTGGCTTTCCCCCATCTCCCCACTTCCTTGGACATAGGAAGAACAAAAAGAAAATTTGGAAACTATGATCTCATCCACTTTCCCCTAATCCTGGACCCTTCCCACCCTAATCAACTATATAAACATCATCAAAAATAACATTTTAAAAAGATAATTTGATACAGGGCTTTATAAAAAATGGAGACTTAAAAATATTAAAACTAATTTATGTGTAAAAAAGGGAATGAAATCCTGGAATCTGCTACAGCCTATCTGAGGCTTGGAAATGTTATAGTAACTTAGCAAGAGAAGGCAGAACGAACAGGATGAATGTGACGGCATTTACATGAAGTGTTTAAAGCAGGTAAATACATAAAGACAAAAAATAGGTGAGCTTAATGGGTCATTAACCTAGCATTCCTTACCCTGCTTAGATATTTAAGCTTTCTTGATGTTTTCTTGGAAGAAGGTAGAGAGAGAAGAGGGAAAGAGAAGTGAATGTGTGGTTGTTTAGGGTCAGAAAAAGAAGGGGGAAGGTAAGTGATGAAAATGTTCAGAAACTGACTGTGTGATGGCTAACCACCGACCTTACAAGCACCAAAGCGCGGGAACAGTGAAGTGTGTGTGACATGGAGAATATCTCAACAGAGCAGCTAGCTTCATCTGAACACTGATCCTTAGTAGGCAACCACAGTGCATCCCCACCCAGGACCCCGACATTAGGGTCTTCCAAAGATTCATGGAAAAAAGCAGATTAGGAAAAATTATGCATTAAAAAAAAAACTGCACAAAACAAACATCTTTTAATTCCATTTTCCATGAGCTTTCTGGATATTCTCTTGCATATTTGTTGCATTAGAAAATACTATTTTAGAATTAACTTTTCTGTTTCCCTGTCTGTCTGTCCCTTACATGTGCCTCACTGCTATTCTGGACATATCCATCACCTCATCATCTTGAATTATTTTTCTAATGAGCTTATCAGTGCAACGGTTGGCCCTTTCTCAGGCTTCCTTGCACAGCTTATACGCTGGCATCTTTCAAAGATCAGACAGGAGTCACACCTAGTGCCTACATAATGGATGAGATTGTCAACAGCACTACATTTGGTGAAAAACGACCTGATTTTTGGTTCATGAAGATCGGCGCATGTCACACTAGAACCACACCACTGTCATCTAAGATCTTCTTGCTGTGCTTACCCTTCGTGTCCGTTTGGATCTTGATGATAGCCTGTGCTAAAGTCCCTGAAATGGAGACGCATGTGTGTCTCCTCTGCTAAAGCGCTGCTCTGGGAAGACAGGGGCTCTGTCTGAATCACCACCCCCTCCCTGTCTGTGTCAGGCGGGGAGCCTGCCATGGAGCCAGGAGTCAGGAAACGTCTGCAAACTGCTGCGGGTGTGCTGCCGCCACTCCTGGGTCATGTACAATCTGCAACTTAAAATAAGTTTGGTTCATCCACAAACACAGAGTGTGATGCTGCCTGTCTAAGCCTAATGACCAAGGACATTCAACTTTACTGTGTGTGGGGTGTGTGTGTGTGTGTGTGTGTGTGTGTGTACTTTTAGAAATAGTCCCCAGTGCCTATAAAATTGTATCACATAATACAATGTTAATAACAATGAAAAAAAAAAGTAGAAATCAACAAAAAAAAAAAAGAAAAAAAAAGAAATAGTAAACTGACATTCCAAAAACTAGCAGAAGAATTTTTTTTCCTCTGAAAATTCTTCCAGAGAAGTCCTGTAGTTGGTCATACTCTTACCTGGCCCCCCCTATTCCACACTCACGAATAACTGCAGAGGTTACAAGAACACACTGTATGCTCAATAGAACTTGCTGGATAAGCAAACGTGTAATGATCGCTAGGTCTCCAGCTGACAATCAGGTAATTTTTCTAAACTCACTTACCCATTCTATAAAGTCTTACCTATTCTATAAAGTCTAAGAGAACTTTTTCAAACAGCAAATAAGACCACATCACTGCCCCATCACTACCATACAAGGAAAAAGCCACACTTCGTCTCTCTCACTGTCCTAAGACACAGCTTACTCTGACCTCATCCCCTGTTACGCCCCAGGCTCACTTCCTACATGCCAAGCAGGATCTGACTCCAGGGCCTTTGTGCTGGCTGTCATCTCCCTTGGAATGTTCCTCTCCCTCCACCCCACAAGACATCCCACAGGCTTGCTCCACATCTCCTGGACATGTCAGTTCAAATTCTCCCCCGTGAGGCCTTTATTGGTCACCTTATCTAAAAATACATCGACACTGCTACCCATCGTTACTGTGCATTTTCTCTCTGCTGTATTTTTCTGCAGAGCCTGTATCACCATCAGGCAAACCACAGCCACAGTTCCTGCATCCTCAGGTTGTTCCAACCACACATCAGAAACACCGAGTAACAACGCCTCTATATCACACATGTGCAGGCTATTTCTTCTTGTCATTATTTAGTATAACAATTTAGTCTAGCAACTATCTACATGGTATTTATATTGTATGAAGCAGTATAAGTAATCTAGACATGATGTAAAGTGTGTGGGAAGAAGTGAACAAGTTATATGTAAATAGTATGCTGTCTTATATAAGGAACTGGAAACCACGGATTTGGGTATCCAAGGGTTCCAGGACCAATAGGGAGAGGTGATTACATTTTCTTTCTTTTTCTTTCCCTCCCTTCCGTCCTTCCTCCCTCCCTCCCTTCTTTCCTTCCTTTCTTCCTTCCTTCTTCTTCTTCTTCTTTTTTAACCTAGTTCTTACCATCTTACTCCCTCTGAAACATAAGGCCATCTGGGTAGTCAACATGTGTCATGGCCCTGGCCTCTTAGCACGAATTCAATAAACACTTGCTGAATGAACTGAATGATGCAAATATCTGGCAAAGAATATCAACCCCTAAAGTTTTCTGGTATCCAGGGGGGAGGTTTCTGATTCATCTTCTCATCTATAACTAAATATCTTTATCAAAATGTAGACAGCACATTGCATGTTTGTGAAATACCCTGCCATTTGCAGTGGTTCCCCTTTCTCACAAACCCAGGTTGCCTAAGGGGATTAATCATTCTGATGTCATGCAAATGGAGCTAACAGACATCAGCCACTTGGCAAACTTGAATTGCACAACCAAGCACTCAGTCATAACAAAGCCTGCAGCACATGTTTCCTTTTGGAAAGAGCCTTTTCTAAGAGGTCCGCTTTTCTCAACTCATCTTCTGCCTCCTTCAGAGAGAACACAAAGTTCTTTTATGGTGGTGATTTTTTCATCCAACTGTTTATCATCAAATGATTTAAAAAAAAAAAGTTTTTCAAATGTATTTGAGAGTCAAAGCTAGAGACAGATATCTTCCATCTGCTGATTCACAATCCAAGTGGCTGCAACCGCCAGTGCTGAACCAGGCGCTTGGTCCGGGTCTCCTGGGCTACCTTCAGCTGCTTCTCCCAGAACATTAGCAGGGAGCTGGGTCAGAGATGGAGCAGCCAGAACGTGAACTATGGCTGTGTCACAGGTTGAGTATTTATCCCCTGCGCCACAATGCTGGTCGCTATCATCAAATGATCTAACTAAATGGGTACTGGCAAACTAACAGGCATCAAAAATAAGAGTCTGCTAATACTCTCTTTTTTGGTACTTTTGTTATTAAAACTCAATCGTCTACAGGCAGATAATTACTTTAGTTCAAATACAAATTCACTTTCAGGCTCTTCTTTAAAAACAAGACATTCTGCATAAAGAGAATAAGGTAGAATTTCAAATTATTCCATATAATAGCTGAAGAGCAGTTGCTTGTGTGGAAACCAAACTTTGGGGACTGCCTCCCTCCATACCTACTAGCTGGTCTTATTTTACATTCAACTGGAGTTTCTCTTAAGGTTGTGTTTTGATTTATTCCATGAGACTGACCCCTTTATAAAGAGCTGGTGTTAAAGCACTGAATCTGAATTAAAACCTTAAAAAGAGACACAGGGGCAGGAGGAGTATGGCATGGCAGTTCATTGCTTGGCTTCACTCTGGCCCAGCTTCTTGCGCATGTGCACTGAGGGAGCACGCAGATGAGGGCTCCGGTGCCTGGATCCCTCCCACGCACTGGGGACACCAGGATTGAGTTTTGGCCCCTGGTTTTGGCCTGGTCCAGTCCCAGCTGAGATGGGCATTTGGAAAGTGAACCAGCAAATGAAACAACTTTTTATATTTTCCTGTCAAATATGAATTAATCAATTAAAAAAAAAAAGAGCCACCAAAAGGCTAAATAAGTGAAACAACAATTAGCTTGACTTAGCCATTCTGCAAAGTATGCATTATCAAAAATCCTGTGACAAACTGTATTTCTCCTTTGAAAAATGTTTGATTAGGAGCTGATGCCATGGGCATTGTAAGCTAAGCCTCCACCTGCAGCACCAGCATCCATACGGGTGCCAGTCCACATCTTGGTTGTTCCTCTTCCAATCCAGCTCCCTGTTGATGGTCTGGGAAAGCAGTAGAGGCTGTTCCAAGTCTTTGAGCCCCTATGCCCAAGAGGGGTACGAGAAGCTCCTGGCTCCTGTCTCGTGGCCCTGGACCAACCCAGCTCTAGCCCCTGTAGCCATCTGGGGAGTGATCTAAGGGATGGCAGGTCTCTAGCTCTCCTACTCTTTGTATCTCTTTCAAACAAAAATAAAATAAACTCTGATAAAATATCCTGCGTCACACTCACCTAAGCCTTAAGAAAATGTTAAATTAAAATTTCAAGAGGAAAAATTTATCAGTTGAATAAATACTGTAATAAACACTATAATTTTTTCTAAAAAGAGATGGGAAAAAAATGAAAAAGTATTAACATGTATTGATACTTTGCCTATATCATCTCGTTTATTTTTAAAAATAATCTTGATGATCGCTACCAGACTCATTTTATAGGCGTGGAAAAAAACCAAAGTGCTGGGGACAGTCATGCCTCCCAGCAGTTACCCCACTGTCTGCAATGCCAGAACACCGGTTCCTGTTCTGGCTGCCCTGCTTCCAGCTAATGCACCTGAACGCACTGTGGAGGATGCCCAAGTGTCTGCAGGCCTTGGACTGCTGTGTAAGACCCAGATCAAGTTCCAGGCTCCTGTCTTTAACTGGCTCATCCTTGATTGCTGTTGTCATTTGGAGAGTAAACTAAGAGATGAGAGATATCTCTCTCCATCTCTGTCCGTTGTGCTGTCTTTCCAATCCATATACAAACCTTTTGTCTTCAAATCAGGTTTTCAAGAGGATAACTAACCCATGCAAAGTCTCACTGCCTAGAAAGCAGCAGAGCTGGGGTTCCAACCTATATCCAGGAAGCTCAACAATCTCCCCAGTATATCAACTTTTTTCCTTTTAGCAAAAAAGGGGGGAACCCCATTAAAATAGGACAGTACATTTAAAATATATATATATATATATATATATATATATATTATAGAAATTGTTATCCAAGCAAAGTGTTTTAGAAGCAATTATGTGAAGAAAATGGAAAAATGTTAAATTCTTTGTGACCTACGAAGACCCCTTCCTATCAGAGTTGTAAGAAACGACATCAGTTCTTCCTCCTAAGGGACTGTTTGGGTTTTGTTTGTTTTGCCATGGAGCTGCTGTCAAACCATGAAATGAAATCAGCAAAATATTTTCCGCAAACATTTGTTGAAGCATTCACACTGATAGAAGAGAGGAGCTGTGCTGACAAGAGGACACATCTTCAACATGGGAAAGATATGATCCAATGTCTTCATAACAAAAAATGACTGACATTACAAATATATACAGGGTTTCTTCCCCCATATAGTCATATTTTGGGAAGACTGGTCAGTGACAGCACAAGGCTCTGGAATAAGCCAGTGATCAAGTCCTTAGATACATTCACATTGTGAATAACAGCATTATTACTGGCAGAGCTGACAGGAAATAGACCGCCTTCATATACATACATACATACATACATACACACACACACATATATATACTATATATAGAGAGAGTGAGTTTGTTTTTGTTTTTTTGATAAATGCTCGGATGCAGGTAGGGACAGGCATTGCATTCCTTGGCTAAGATGCCACCTGGACTGCCACCTCCTATACTGGAATGCCTGCTTCCAGCTCTGGCTCTGCTTCCAATTCAGCTTCCTGCTAATGCAGCCCCTTGGAAGCAGCAGGAGACAGAAGCAATGTCTGATTGTCTTCTATCCAAGCGAGACACCTGGGTTAGTCTGGGTCCCGGCTTGAGCCTGGCTAGGCCCTGGCCACAGAAGGCATTTGGGGAGCAAACCAGGGAGTGGAAGATCTCCATCCCACTGTCTCTCTGCCTTTCAAATGAAAAGAAAAGGAAAATGCAACAATAAGGATGAAACTCTGGGAGGGACCTTTGCTTCTTAGCTTTTATCTTAATAACATTCCAAATGGTACAACCATGAAATACAAGTCACTCAAGAAGTTTAAAGATCTGAGCAAAAAAGAGCCAGGATAAAAGCTTCTTCTAAGTAATAAAGTAGGCCCAGTGCAGCAGCGTAGTGGCTAAAGTCCTCGTCTTACACACACCAGCATCCCACATGGGCACTGATTTGGTCCTGGTTTGGTTCATGTCCCCGTTCGTGTCCTGGCTGCTCCATTTCCCATCCAGCTCTCTGCCTGTGGCCTGGGAAAGAAGTCAAGGACTGCTCAAGGCCTTGGAACCCTGCACCCATGTGGGAGACCTGGAAAAAGCTCTGGGCTCCTGGCTTCAGATTGGCTCAGCTTTGGGCATTGCAACCACCTGGGAAGTGAACCAGTGGTTGGAAGATCTTTGTCTCTCCTTCTCTCTGTAAAGCTGACTTTCCCATAACAATAAATGAATTAAAAAGTGATAAAGCATCTTTATCATAATAAATAATATGAAACTCCCCATGTGTAGCCGACCCCAGCGCCCACCTGCAGTGGCAGGCATCACTAGGAGAAGCATTCTTGCTTTCCAGCTCCACGTGCCGTCTTACTATAAGCTAAATAGCCACCACCTTACAGCAACATTAGGCAACCTAGGGTATTACAGAGTATAACATCTGGACTCACACAGGTTCAAGTTTGAATCCTATCTCCACCACTGTTGTGTACATTCCAGGAAATTATTTACCCTCTTGATGTCTGCACTTAAATGCACCTGGGAAGGCAGAGTAAGACAGCCCAAGTACTTGGTCCCTGTCATCCATGGGGGAGACCTGGATGGAGTTCCAGCTCCCGGCGTCAGCCTGGGCCAACTCTTGTTGTTGAAGCCATATGCAGAGTGAATTGGTCAGTACAAGACCTCTTTTTCTGACGGTCCTCCTACTCCCATCCCTGACTACCTTTCAAATAAACAAATAAATTTAAAAACAAAGCAAAAGTTTGTGTGAAATGAAATTACCCCGCCCTCCCCCCAAAAAAGGAGTATCTGCCTTCAAGATTTCAATGAGAGAATACTTCTAGATTTAAAACAAGACCAGCACCTTTTCCTGTCTCTTCTACCCTCCACTTAAATTGAAGTTTTCCATATCCTATATAGAGCTCTGGGTAAGAATTTCATCGACAAACGCCCGAGCCCCCACTGCAGTTAGAAGGGCTTACATTACTGTGGCTCAGTCACGTGACCACTTTGGCGCTGGCTTCCACTTGGTGCGCTAAATGCATTATGCTTCGTGTTCTCACATGCAAGAAGGAGCCAGGCTCAGGGCTGTGGGATTTTTTGTTTTCATTCACCCTGACTCAGTAACTCTGGTTTACCACGGGTACAGTAAGCAAAACTCTGTTGGGGATGGTAGAAGGAGGAAAGTGTGCATTTCAAACCAGGGCATGCAGGCCCCCAAGTCAGCCCCAGTCTACATGAGAGAGATGCTGCATCCTCTAGGCTAGCAAGGTCATCTTTTGTAACAGTCACAGGTTAGAAGCAGCTATGTTCTGGCCTGGCACAATGGTTCGATTGGCCAATCTTTCCCCTTCAAGCACCAGAATCCTTTATGGGCACCAGTGTGTGTCCCTGCTGCTCCACTTCCCGTGCAGCTCCCTGTTTACAGCCTAGAAAAGCAGAGGAGGATGGCCCAATGGCCTGGAACCCTTGGGAGACCCAGAAGAAGTTCCTGGCTCCTGGATTTGAATTAGCTCAGCTCGGGTTGTTGTGGCCACTTAGGGAGTGAACGAGTAGATAGAAGATGTTTCTGTCTCAGCTTCTCTTTGTAAATCTGCCTTTCCAACAAAAGTAAACAAAAATGTAAACAACAACAATAACAAAAGAAGTAACTATTATCCTGCTCCCTGGAGTATAGAAAAGTTGGCTAAATCACACACAGCCCTCTCTCAAATACAATACTGGATCTACCACATCAGGGTAGATTCTTTCTAAGAGATAAAATGTTTGCATAATTCCAAGGATTACACAATGTTTATCAGTTTCTAAGCTTGAAAAGCAGATTTCCTTTCCCCATCCCCCACCATCCCAGCAAGAACTCTGAAATGAGAAAAGCTGAGGCATGCCAAGGAAACAAAGCATCTGGAATTTCAAGAAAGTTCATCTTCATTCCATTAACGTAAACATTCTCAAAGTCAGGCTGAAACAAAATTTTTTTAAACTCTGATGAAATGACAAGCCACGATATATAAACTTTTCTTTTTAAGTTCAATCTTTTTTTTTTTTTTTGGTAAGTTAAGACACACAATCACTCTTTTAAAAGATCTGCCAAAAATGGGGGCGAAAACACTGCATAAATCTGATAAACAGTACTGTTTTTTTTTTTTTTTTCTCAGATCAGTTCCACTGCTGTAGCTGCTGGAACAATTTCTGAGCCCAGCACGGTCGTTGAATAAGGCACTCAGACAGAGGATGAAGATGACTGAGTCCCCCTGAGTCCCCGGCCTGCCACACCTCTAGAAGTTCATTTAATTAAAAGTATATGCCAAACAAGTGCCATATAACAGTCAGTATCAAGTGGGCCACAAGCAGAGAGCTGTAAGATCATCCCCACGTTGGGAACATCACCTAGAGTAAGCAAGACGGAAGACACAGGTGGGCTGGTGGGCAGGCAGGGCAGCCTGGAGAACACACTGCCCACGGGACACTCAGCAGAGGCTCAGCGTCTGGGTAGAAGGAACGAGGCCAGACCAACCTTCCAAGCTATCCCCAGCACCTCTGCTGCATTTTCACAATGCCAGTCACTGCACGGAACACTGGGCTTCATATAGTGCTTATCACCACACTGAAACACTCAAAAAACTGTGGTGTTACCATGAGGAGATCTGCAGGGTGGGGGTGAGGAGAGCATGGAGGGGCATAGAAGGGTCAAACTTTCCTAAGGTTTTTGCCCCAAAGCCCTGCTATGGGGTGAAAAGCACAGGTATACAGAGAGGAGGAGGAGGAGGAGGAGGAGAGAGAGAGAGAGAGAGAGAGAGAGAGAGAGAGAGAGAGAGAGAGAGAGAGGAAGATCTTCCTTCTGTCGATTCATTCCCCAAGTGGCTGCAATGGCCGGAGCTGAGCCGATCTGAGGCCAGGAGCCAGTAATCTCTTCTTAGTCTCCCACACAGGTGCAGGGCTCCAAGGCTTTGGGTCATCCACCACTGCTTTCCCAAGCCACAGCAGGGAGCTGGAAGAGAAGTGAGGCTGCCGTGATTAGAACCAGGGCCCATATAGGATGCTGGTGTATGCAAGGTGAGCACTTAAGCCACTAGGCTATCGCACCGGGCCACACACACTCTTCTGATAGAGGGATTTCACAAAGAATAAACCGCTCAGGGCAAGGATGACAAGGGGACAGTGACTACCTCCTTTCTGCTGAGTTTTTGTACATCTATAAAACTTAAACATGCTTTAAGCAAAGGGAAGTGGAGGCAGGGGGCTGGCACAAAGAGGAAGGTTAACAGGCTGAGGGTTTTATTTGTCTCCTTCTTTGAGCAGACATGTCTCTCTTTCACTAAGAACTTTATTCAGATTCTAGCCAGCTGCGAAACAGAGCTGAGAGCCAAGATCCTATTGCCAAAGTTCACTCTTCAAACCAGTAGCCCGAGGTCTGATAAGCAGTTAAAATGCTCAACACAGTTGCTGCCTTCGGGTGAAAAACAGAAGCTCCATTGTGGAGAGATACACTTTCCAGCTTCAATCTTCTAGAATTATGAAATTTAACACAAGCTATTAGATTCAATCAGTATAGGAGTGAAGGGGATTTCTTTTGTATGCCAGTTTGGATTCCTGGCTTTTCTTTCCCCTCCCCCGCTTGGATTTCCCTGGTAACAGATAGGACAATACATTGGTAGTAAATGTGAGTACTTACAAAGTAAAAAAACTGCTTCTAATGTGATCAAATACTTTTGTAGAATATGTTACATTCTCCAAAATGAAGACATCTGATGCTGTACTCTAGGTTTGCTAGAGTAAACCCAGATGTAAAACAAAACAAAACAAAACAAAACAAAACAAAACAAAACAAAACAAAAAAATGGATCCAGTTCCTGTCATGGAATTGCAAAAATTTTCCACTTGTACTAAAAACGTATGATCTTACTTGGAAGTAGATAAATTATTTGCAGACATGATAAAATTAGATTGTCTATTCACTCAGTGGCTAAACTCAGGTAAAATACCTTTATCAGGGAGGCAGCCTGGGGAGACACACAAGTAGAATACAGCTTGCATTCTCTGGTGCTTTTAAGCTCAGGAAAATATAAAACATGAAGAATGAGTGAGTGAGCAAATCATAGGTGATGCAGAGTATTCGGATGGGCCCAAGCAGCAGAGTGAGACTGGGGCGCCTCTCAGAGAGGCAGGTGAGTATCTGAGATTGGACTGAGGGGGACAGGGATTGGCTAGTGAGCACAGCAGCCTTCTCCTGGAAGTAGTAAGGATCCAAGGACTGGTCTGTTAGAAGAGCAGCTCAGGGGTATCACTGCATGCTGCGGTTCTCCTTTAAAGGCACAGAGACAGAGATCTCTTTTCAGCTGTTCCACTTCCCCAGTGCTCTCAATCGCCAGAGGCAGGCTGAGAGTCAGACACTCAGTCAGGGCCACTGGTCCGCAATGCTGACATTCAATATGGGTGCCAGTTAGAGTGCTCCACTTGCAATCCAGAACCTGAGAATACACCCGGAAAAGCAGCAGGATCGAGAATACAAGTGCTTGAGCCCCTGGACCCATGCGGGAAAGAAGCTCCAAGTTCCAAGTTTCAGCCTGGCCCAGCCCAGTCCAGCACAGCTCTTGTGGCCATTTGGGGAGTGAAGCTGCAGATGGAAGACCTAACTCTGCCTTCCAAATAAACAGAATAAATCTTTAAAAAAAAAAAAAAAAAAACTAGACTCAGTGGAAGAAGCCATAGCCCCTTATAGCTGCTACTGCACAGCCACTGCCACCATCAAAGTATACCTACCATCTGATTCTCTTTATGTAGGGCTTTGGAAAATAATCTAGAAACAAAATGCTGAGCAGTAACAGCCTGAGGAGGATGGAGTTAAGGACAGAGGAAAAATTCCAAAGACAGGACAAAATGTGGAGCTGGCAGTGACGGGAACATCGTCGTAGTGGTTTCATAGGTGTGTACGTGTGTCAGAACTTATTCAACTGTACACTTGTAATAAATATGGCTTGCTTTACATCAATTATATCTCAAGAAAAGCATAAAAGAAGGGGGTGGCAGACACAGTTTATAAAGCCAGAGAGACAAAGACAGAATCAAGACCAAGATCAACATGGTGAAAAAGGCAACATGAAGGAGAAAGCACAAAGCAGACGTTCCCCCTGGCTAATGCTGCCTGGTCTTCACGGTTCCCCCCTTCCATAAACTAGATTAGAGTGAAACGATTCAGGAGGCATTTTCCACTAAGGCTCCTTACATTGCCACTGTGATTTCTGCAAAAAGCCCGCTGGAGCCTTTAGAGATCAAGGTGTGAGGGAAGCATGTAAGGGGGCATTGCAGAGGATGCTGGGCCCTGCCCAGGCCTCAGCACTGGAGGCCTCACTCTCCTCCAGCCACCCCAGGGACCAGCCAGGAGGGCCTCACAGCACAATCGCTCTTCATCGTCCAAGACTTTGCATTCTCCCTAGTGCCTTTCCAACGCCAGCACAACCCTGGGGAAGTCAATTTACTCCTCTTAAAAGGCATTAATCCCAAGGTGGGCATTTTGGCACAAAGGTTAGCCTGGTTGCACCCATATTAGAGTACCTAAATTCTGATTCCAGCTTCATGCCATTACAAAGCACCAGAGGGAGTGGGAAACACGGAATGAGCCCCAGGCTCCTGGCTTTAATCTGTCCATGCCTGCGTGTTCTGAGCACAGGCGAGTGAACCAGCAGAAGGAAAATCTCAGTTCTCTTCTCTTATTTTCCCTGCCTTTGGGATGAATGAATGAATGAATGAATGAAGCTATTCCCAAAGCATGATCCAATCTCCACACCCCAGACACACATTAATCTCCAAGTTACAGACCCCAGACAGGTTCCCCAAACAGCTAAGTACAGAAAAGTGAAATGTCTTCAAAAGGCAAGTGGTCATGGGAGGATTGAACATTGAGATGCAGAATTTTCTGAAATTGGTAAGAGAAAAAGGAAAGGCATTCCAGAAAACATTAAGTAGAGGGGAAAAAAAGAACTAAGGTTATTATAACTGACGGACAATACAATCACACCTACAAAAATGAGTGTGTGTGTTCCATAAAGTGACAGCCGTCTAAGGCATGCAGACAGCGGGGTCTGAAAGAGAAGCCAGCTGAGGTGAGGCACAGAGGAAGATCAGAGAAGAAATGAGCATCGGGAACTGAGCTTAACAACAGAAAGGCCTGTGGTGTTAACTAAGAATCACCTGTCAATGTTAATGGCAAGAAAGAGTTAAAAGGAAAAGTGCTGAGTCCAAATTTCTGTTATCTGTCTTGGGGTGGGGGGCGGTTGACACAGAGAGGATGTCAAAATAAGGGAATAGGAAGAACTGTATTTGTTTTGTTTCCTGGGCTGGGGGAGGGCACTTCCTGAAGCTCTGCCAGGAAGTCATCTCTTTGGTCTGCAAGACTGGCTCCCCTGGGAAATAGATCAGAGGCCCGTCCACGTCACTGCACAGCCAAGAGGGCAGGAGGCAGGTGCAGCCCACCTAGGCAACATCAACTGCTGCCTGGCTGAGACAGCAGGCAAGGATTTGGGGGCAAATGTGTTGCCCCCTACCCAGCATGCCTTAGTTCCCACACAGATGACTAGTGCTGCCAGAGGTACCCACAGGTCTTCAGCTGTTTGTATGGCTGCAGGGTTATGAGGAGAGCCAAGCTCGTTTCCCTACCAATGCTTTCACATCCATTGTGGTCTTGGTGGTTCAGTGCTGTGCGGCAGGGGCCGAAGCTCAGGGTAGTCACAGAATCCCTGGCTTTAACATGAATTCAAAGTACGTGCTTCCTCTAAATTTACAGGTTAAATCCCAATGCCAAACAAGTTTAGCATTTATTTGGATCAAAGGCCGTGAGGGTCTGATTGGGTTGTGAGGGCATTAAGAGACCCCAGAACTCCCTCGCCCCTTCTGCGGAAGGAGTCCACCCTGAGAAGAACCAGAACGGGAATCCGGACCAGACTCTGCTAGTACCTTCCACCTAGGACTTCCTGACCTCCAGACCTGTGAGAAACACACTGTGTGATGCACACACTGCCCAGGCCACAGTGGTTTACAGCAGTACACACCGCCCAAAACTCTAGCTCTGCCACAAAGTGAGTATACCACCTGGACAGGTTACTTAAGTTTCTGGGCCTCACTTTCCTCAACGGTAAAATGGCAGTAGCAAGGGTCAGATTGGTGGCATGTCCTCTGTGTGGCCAGCATCATCATGGTACCAACAAAATGTCACAAGGATTGACATGCTAACACATACAAACACTTGGCTGGGGCCTGGATATTTAAGAGCTCAGTGAGTATTAATCGCTATTACTATTAACTCAGTGAGATGATGAAACTATCTCTGACACTAGAAACCATGTATTTTTTTTAGTCTTCTTTGTATGGGCAGTTCCTAGTGAACAGTACACAGATTAAATGCTCAATGAAGTTTTTGGCAGCTTGTTAAAAAAAACGTACTGTTCCCCAAACCCCCTCGTGTTATGCTAGTGACCAGAAGTGCCTTGGATTTTGGATCTGGGAGTGTCTACATATATATATAATAAGATACCTTGGGGCTGAAACACAAATCTAAACATGGAGTTCATATGTGTCTCACATTCATGCACTAACACACTTGGTCTACAAGCAATTCTAGAGAGTATTTTTGGAGCACCTGTGTTTCGACTGTGCCCCATTACTTGAGGTTAGCCATCGCATTTTGTAGTTCTGATTTTATGTCAGCACTCAAAAAATCGTTTTGGGGGGCTTGGGGAACAGTTTGGATGAGGACAGAAGCAAACTGCTGCTGCAGCAACAGTGTAGTCACCCCTGCTCAGTGGCAACTATCCCCAACAGTGACGGCGACTAGCTGCTTTCACTGGGGACGCCAGCCAAGCACGAGACACTCCAAGCAAAGTGATGGAAACCCTGCTGGGGACACAGGCCGACTGAGCCACAAGAATCTGTGTGTCCCGGCTCAGACAGAAAGCAAGTAAGAGCACATCACCAAGAACCAAGGATGACCATCTTACCCAGCAAATTATTACCAAATCTTCCCAATATTTTGAAGCAACTTGCAAGACAAACTGATAAAGGTTTAAATTCACAACTACACGTTCCCCTCAGATCACCATTGGGGTACACGCCTTCTTAAAGACTTTTTAAGATGAGGAAATAGAACAGGATACATTTCCTGCAGAAACCAGAGCCAGGTGAAGTCAATGCATGCAACGCTATTCAGGCTCACTGGTATCAGCACACTGGAGAATAGGGTTAAATTATTTTCAGAAAAACTTAAGATATCATGCAAAGAAATGCTAGAAATATGCTAAGAAGGCCTTTCCATTCAAAGATCAACTTAAAAAAAAAAGTATGATGAAGACAGGGCTATAAATCCATTTCTACTAAGATATTTGGCTACCTCAAGGATTTTCAAGGGAAATTCATGCTTTACTGTTGGGGGACAACTTTGAGGAAATTGAATACTAATGACTCACATACAATTTTATGTAAACTCACATGTTCTATTCCTTCTGTATTGAACATGGGAATCAGGTACAGACTGAGTGGCCCAGACATCCTCAGGACACATTATTAGCTGACCTGATAACAAACTGAACAGACCTTTCTGACATTTTTTAACCAGGCAAGTCTGATCCTTCCATCCGGGTCCCCAATTTTAATTTTTTTTTTTTTGGCACAGTGACAAAGTCATTCATTTTGTTTTGCTTTTTCATATAGACCACATGGGAGACCTGGAAGAAGCTCCTGGTTTTGAACCAGCCCAGCTCCAATCATTGTGGCCTCTCTCTGTAACTATGCCTTTCAAATACAAAGTTATAAATCTTTAAACATTTTTGATTCTGCTAAATTTGAAATGCAGAATAAAGGAGAGAGACAGATGAGATACAGAGTGAAGGTCTTCTGTCTGTTTTTCACTCCCTAAACAGCTGCAACAGCTTGGACTGATCCAGACTGATGCCAGGAACTAGGAACTCATCCTGGGTCTCCAACACGGGTAAACCTTGGGCCATCTTCTGCCACTCTGTCAGGTGCATTACAGGAAGTTGGAACAGAAGTTGGAGCAATCAACCGGCACTCAAATCAGTGTCGTCACTGTATGCTAGCATGGCAAGTAACAGCTAACCTTTCTAGGCCACAATGCCAGCTCCCTGAAATATCTTGTTTACCATAATAAACTTCATAAACCAAAACCACAAAGTGACAAACAGCACTTCTTCCACTCAGAAGCCGTTAAGCTTCTCCACTGGGGCTCCAGGCAACATGTGGAATAAGCTACCATGGCCTGCACCTAGGACAGAGCTGCCTTTATGAGCTCACAGGAAGACAAATCAGCATGACTGCAGTGGAAAGGGGTCTAGTGCTGGCTCAGGCGGCCTCTGTTCTCCCCATGCCAAGGATGCAAAATTCCCAGGGAAGCCACAGGTTGCCCAGGGCAAGAGCCCTGCTAAGGCCTTTCTGGTGATGCTTGGAGGCATAATGTCTGCCTGTGACAACTCGGAAATATAAGAAACAAAAGGAGGGGCAATTTCCCTAAACACTGTTTTTAAGCTGATACAGTAGTTAGTGGTCTGAGACCCACAGCACACAATGAAAAACAATTAGCCATTCAATGGAGCAAGCACAGACAGTTCTTCTTGTGTCCTGTATTTTAAACAGAACTCCCAGCTTCTTAGTGCAGTCCTCAACCATCTTGACAATGAAGGAAATATAAAAACTGTTTCCTATTTCCTGGTTGATCTCAATTCCTCAAAGCGCTCCCCTAGCCCAAGCCCTTCCTCTCCGGACACAAACACTCCTGGCTACAGCATCTATGCTCAACTTTTTAATTTAGTTTTTTTTTTTTTTACAGATTTATTTTTTATTGCAAAATCAGATATACAGAGAGGAAGAGAGACAGAGAGAAAGATCTTCTGACCAATGATTCACTCCCCACGTGGCTGCAATGGCCAGAGCTGAGCCGATCTGCCCACCACAGCCAAGGCTGAGCCAGGCCAACACTAGGAGCCAGGAACTCCATCTGGTCTTCCCAGTGGACACAGAGACCTAAGTACCTGAGCCATCAGCCAGCATCTGCTGATGAGGTGATAGGTGCAGGAGGAAGAAGTCAGAACAGAGACAGAATACTTTGGACTTAAACATGTACTCTTGTATGAGATGGTGGTATTGCAACGAACACCAGGCCTCAACTTTATGCCGTTAAGTTTTATTCTCACTAATTAAAGAAATTTCAGGCTGCAAAAAGAAAACTAAAAACTTCAAACACATTTCTTAAAGAAATTCACATACAGTAACAGAAAATACCAACACGGTAAAATAACTGCTTCCCTCTATTTTCATATGTGCACAAACAGTACACAAAACAGCCTAATCCGTGCCATCTCCCTGAGGTTCAGTTGCTCACAGCATTGTTCTCCTTGGACAAATACTGCCCAGCAGGGACAAAGGAAGACCAGGTAAAGCAACCAAGAATTATTTTTCTACTCAATTTTCCTCCCAGATGAGGTTGGGTTTCAGTCCAGGTGCTTTCTCAATCCTTGAGATGGAAACAACCAGAAAAGAAGAACGCACTACGGGCTCAGCAGAAACAGGTGACATCCTCACTACCCAAGCGCAGTGAGCATTCAGAGTTCCTATTTGGCCATCACTACATACTCTTGGGCAATTTGCTTTTTAACACTGTCTTTATTATCCAAGTAATAAAATACATTCAGAAATACAGAAAGAAAATTTTAAAATCATTCCTAGTTTTATCATGAAAGACAAACAGTATTTGGATGTGTTAGCATAGCCTTCTCTCTCTCTCTCTCTCTCTCTCTCTCTCTCTCTCTTTTTTTCTAACCCCAGGCGTTTATATATGCAGAAGTGTGATTCTCCTTTTGTATACAGGCTCCTGGCTATGGCAACTAAAATTTCAATTTCAACTCACTGAGAACTGGATTCTTTTCAAGCACCCAGAACACTTACAGCAATGCAAAAGGCACTTGCTGATTCACAAACAAGTGCCTTTTCTTGGGAGGAGGAGGAATATTTAATAAAAGCAATATTCTAGAACATGTCCACCTAATATTCTGCAGGCCCATGTTTTATCAACTTACAAGAAAGCTCATTAAATTTTCTAGGAAAGTAGTGTTTTATGTGAGTAAATGTTATTTTAAGATCAGAAAGGATTACATAATTTCCTCAGCACTTGGCAATTGGTTTTACACTTGTAATCAAAGCCAGTCTTTCAGTTCCAGATGTGGACACCAAACGTGGTCGGGAAAATGTAACTGTGGGAAGCATAACTCTCAGATAACTCACTTCATGAAAGAGAGCTTCAAATAAGACTTTTGTCTAAACAAATGTTTCTGCACACTTAAGTCACATTTTCAAAGCACTGGCACAGAAAGCTATAATAATAATACAGCTAGCATTCTATTAATCCACCTGTGTTTGGGTCTTAGGTTTTGTTAACAAGGTTTTCTTTTTTTTTTTAAAGATTTATTTATTTATTGGAAAGTCAGATATACAGAGAGGAGGAGACAAAGAGGAAGAGCTTCTGTCTGATGATTCACTCCCCAAATGAGCGCAACGGCCAATGCTATGCCGATCCAAAGCCAGGAGCCAGGAACTTCCCCCGGGTATCCCACACGGGTGCAGGGTCCCGAAGCTTTGGGCCATCTTCAACTGCTTTCCCAGACCACAAGCAGAGAGCTGGATGGGAAGTGGAGCTGCCAGGATTAGAACCGGCGCCCATATGGGATCCTGGCACGTTCAAGGCGAGGACTTTAGCCACTAGGCCAGGCCGCCGGACCCTAACAAGGTTTTCTTAAATTAACACAATTGTCCTCATGGGACAGAGGGTTAAGCTGTCCCACTCTCAAAATAAATAAAGTTATATATGTATGAGTTGTCGTCAAACGGGTCATGTATATAGTAAACACAATCAGAAAGAACAACACGTTCCAGGTTCCAGCACTGTGACAATGGGTAAAATCCCCATCACCATATTTGAGCAGCGGTTCCTGTCCTGCTTGTTTGACTTCCCATCAGCCTCCCCAGTACCGGCCTGGGAAAAGCAATAGGAGCTAGCTAGAGTGGTGGCCCTTGTCACCCATGTGGTTCCTAACTTAGCCTGACCCAACTCTGGTTAGTACAGCCATTTGAGGAGTGAACCAGCTGATGGAAGAGCTCTCTCTCTCTCTGTCAAATACACACACATATATATGTATATATTTTAAGCAAAAGTTTCTTTCTTTAAAACTGTGTTTAATTAAAAGAAAAAAAAGCAACAAGGTCTAGTGTTTCACAGTCCAGTGGGGTAACTACACTTCAGAACAATGTGTTATTTCCTATATAAAAAAGCTAGAAGCGGGCCCGGCGCGGTGGCGCAGTGGTTAAGGTCCTCACCTTGCACGCCCCAGGATCCCATATGGACGCCGGTTCTAATCCCGGCAGCCCCGCTTCCCTTCCAGCTCCCTGCCTGAGGCCCGGGAAAGCAGTCGAGGACGGCCCAAAGCTTTGCGACCCTGCACCCACGTGGGAGACCCGGAAGAGGCTCCTGGCTTCGGATCAGCATAGCATCGGCCGTTGTGCTCACTTGGGGAGTGAATCATCGGACGGAAGATCTTGCTCTCTCTCTCTGTCTCTCCTCTCTGTATATCCGCCTTTCCAATAAAAATAAAATAAATCTTTAAAAAAAAAAAAAAGCTAGAAGCGAGGAACTGGCAGGCACAGGACACGCTGCTTTTTCCAGGTGCATTAGCAGGGAACTAGATTGGAAGGAAAGCAGCTGGTACTTGAACCAGGACCCATGGGGGATGCTAGCCTGGTAGGCAGCACCTAACTCTACATCACAGCTCCAGTCCCTTAATTTGGTTTTTAACTGCAGTATGGAAACACATTCAAGTACAAGTGACCACAGTTAATTACAAGCGGGGAAAAAAAAATCTTCCATGCAATAGCTTTACCAATTGATCCATAAATGGAACTTACACTAATACTTAAACTTGCTCAAAATAAGAGAAATTTCAATTCACTTTAAAGATGTAGAAACTGAGAATCATAGAACAGTAGGAAAGCAGGGAATGAGCACGGCTCCCCTTTCAAGCATATTTAAGAATCCAACATATTGTGTAACTGCCCATTAAAGAAGCATTTTTTGTCAGCCTGGACAGTTAAAACATAAACCATCTACCAAAATCTGAAAGAACAAAACTACCCACACGACTTCATTACTGACGAAGGAACACACCAGAAAATAATCATAAAAGGTTTCTTTCATACAAGTGGGTTCTTTCTTCCTCAGAAAGGTGGAGGTGCGTGGGGCTCTGCTGGCTGCATACGTGCAGGGATACGACATTGACGGAACCACGAACCAGTCCACTAGCAACTCACGGTCAAAAAAGAGACAGGCAAGAATAAACAAAAATGATTTCACAAAGAAAAGCAAATTAGACATTTATGGAAAAATTCATCTGGGTCATACCCATCTTCGAATGTAAAAATAGCACAGCAAGAATAATCCGAAGTGTCTATTAGCCTAATGTCGGATGCAGCTTTTCACTGCTGATCCTCTCGACACTTGCTTATTTTTTTCCTTCTGATCTTAACGAATAAGAACATCTTTTCAATTAATGCAAGCCCAAATGATCCAATCAGTTGCTCTCAACCAAAGTGAGGTTCATTTGGGTCTCTTTCTTCCGAAACAAAAAGTTGATGCAACCTATTTCTACACATTAATCAGACATCCTTGTTCCTCCTGCTTTGCTTGCATTCACAGCTAAAAAAAAAAAAGTGGCATCCGGGACTTACCGCAGTCTGAACAAAAGGGCCAAGAGTTTTATAATTAGCATTTGGGTATATTATTGTCATTTGTAAGGTTTCTGTTGTTTATCAGTAGCACTTATTCCCTCTCTGATAAAAGAAAACAATTATTTGAATAAAAAGAAGCTCATGGTTCCTTTTGAGCGTTAGGATTTTTCTGTTTTATCTCTGAAAATAAAATGAAGCAAGGATCAAAAATTCTTATTGAAATTCACTACTCAATTGAGATTTTAAGAGTTTTTCTGTTTAATATTGTTGCAATAGTACAGACCTTCAGCAATAGACACAAGTCCATCATTGTGCTGTTTAAGTGTATCATGACATTGCAAGTACAGACAACAACTGCAAGTCCAGCATCCTGCTGTCCAGATATATTTATCAGTTTCATCTTTAATTCAGGAGTAGGGGTGCATACTGCACTGAATCTTCATAGAATGCTAGTGTTATACAACCTCTAGATGAATATAGGTATATGCATGCTTACCTATGTATCTACTGATCTGCTATTTTGCATGAAGTTGCCTTAAATCAGAGAGAACATATGACCCACCTATCCTACTTCTGGGAATATATCCAAAGGAAACGAAATCTGCACATGAGAAGTGACCTGTAATCTTATATTTACAGCAGCACAACCTTCGATAATGAAGACATGGAAACAACCCAGACGCCCATCAAAAGAGGAATGGATAAACAAACTGGTACATCTACTCTAAAGAATAGTACTCAGCCATTAAAAAGAATGAAATTCTGGGCCCAGCGCTGTGGCCTAGAGGCTAAAGTCCTCACCTTGAACGCGCCGGGATCCCATATGGGCCCCGGTTCTATCCCGGCAGCTCCACTTCCCATCCAGCTCCCTGATTGTGGCCTGGGAAAGCAGTCGAGGACGGCCCAAAGCCTTGGGACCCTGCACCCGCATGGGAGACCGGGAAGAGCTCCTGGCTCCTGGCTTTGGATCGCACCAGCTTTTGCAGTCACTTAGGGAGTAAATCATCAGACGGAAGATCTCCCTCTCTATATCGTCTCTCCTCTCTCTCTCTCTCTCTTTCTCTCTCTCTCTATATATATATGACTTTGTAATAAAAATAAAATAAATCTTTTAAAAAAAATGAAATTCTATCATTTGCAACAAAATGGTCCCAACTAGAGAACATTTTAGTCAGTGAACTAAGCTAATCTCAAAAGGACAAATACAATATGTTCAGAGAAACATTTTTTTTAAAAAAAAAAACTCACGTGGGCTCTTTAATAATATTTCAATGTCCAGATCCTGAAGCAGGACAATTATTTCAGAAACAGCAGGAACAGAGCCCAGGTACTGGTATTTTAGAAAATCCTCCCAGAATCTCCTGTGCAGGTGCAGAAGGGAGCACGGAGGTATGGTTACGGAGACCAGATGGTTTAATATTTAAACTTCACTGAACCTCTTAAAAAGAATTAACAATCTAACTCATTTACCTTCCATAACAACTTTATAAGGCAGACATTCATCTTTACATTTGATCAATGAATAAACCGAAGCAGATATATAAAAATTTGCCAAAGATGTAGAAGTCATGAGGGGAGAGCCATGATTCACATCTGGGTCCAAACACCCAAGTTCTCAGTGCAATGCTACATTGATTTTCCCCAGAGGTAACACACCTGCTACAAATACGCCCAGGGCAATTGAAAAACAGCAGCGACCCCAGTGTCCAGCAGTATCTGAGTGCCTCCTTCCAGGCCTTGCTATTCCACTTCTGAGTCAGTTTCCCATTCACTAATACATATCCTAGAAGACAGTGGGTGATGGCTCACGTTCTTAAGTCCATGCTATTCATGGGAAACCTGGATGGATTTCTTGGCTACTGGCTTTCTCCTGGCTCAGTGCTGCCTGTTGGAGGCATTTGACAAGTGAACCAACAAATGGAAGCTCTCTCTGTCTCTCAAATAAATGGAAAATAAAACCAATATATATTTTTTTTAAAGATTTATTTTTATTATTTTTTTTTAATTGGAAAGGCGGATATACAGAGAGGAGAGACAGAGAGGAAGATCTTCCGTCCGATGATTCACTCCCCAAGTGAGAGCAACGGGCCGATACTATGCTGATCCGAAGCCAGGAGCCTCTTCCGGGTCTCCCACACAGGTGCAGGTTCCCAAAGCTTTGGGCTGTCCTCGACTACTTTCCCGGGCCACAGGCAGGGAGCTGGAAGGGAAGCGGGGCTGCCGGGATTAGAAACGGCGTCCATATGGGATCCCGGGTGTGCAAGGTGAGGACCTTTAACCACTTGCGCCACTGCGCCGGGCCCAAACCAATATATTTTAAAATGTGCATACTGGAGAAGCACCACAGCACAGTACATTAACCCTGCTACTTATATTGACAGCATCTCATTTTGATGCTTATATTGACAGCATCTGATTTCGAGTCCTGGCTACACCACTTCTAATCCAGCTCCCTGCTAACACAGAGAGTAAAAAGATGGTTCAAGTACCTGGGGCCCCTGTTACCCATGTGGCAGACCAGAGACAGCTCCAGGCTCCTGGCCTCTGTTAGCTCAGAGCTGGCTCTTGAGGCATTTGGGAACTGACCCAGTGGAAAGAAGGGCTCTCTCACTTGTTCTCATTCTTTCAGGCGTTAAGTGTTCAGTTCAATGAGTTCTGATAATGGTGTACACCCACATTATGACCACCCATAACAAAACTAAAACACTGTCATGGTTTTGAGATGCCTCCATGCTGCTGCCAATACATAGTGTTCTCATTCTGTCTCTCTTTTCAATTGAAAAGTAGTCACAGTGGCACAGATACACCCCAGTTTATTATCTAGTTACCCATGAGTGAACACCTGAGTTGTTTCCACTTCACAGCTAGGAGTATTCTTGAATCAGAGCCTAGGTAGAATCTGGCACTGCAGACAGCATCCTAAACCACTATGCCACAGCACCGGCCTCTGGGAATGGTTTTGATACTGTTATGAGGATATCTGATATCTTTCATTGCTAAATACTACCTTGAGGATATCTGATGTCATCTTTCTTGGTTAAATGCTCATAAGTGGAATTTACAGTCAGAGACTGGATATAAATTTATTAATGTTGCAGAAACTACCCAACAATTTTCTAAAAGAAATCTAGAAGGTAAATCTTACTTACAATAGCTACCAAAAAAAAAAAATGAAATGCCATGGAATAAATTTGAGGAAATGAGAAGAAATTATAATGAAAACTATAAAGCAACAACGCAAAGAATCTGAAAACAAAAACAAAACATGGAAAGACATCCCATGTTCATAGACTATAAAAACTAATATTGCTAAAATGTCCATGCTACTCAACTTATCTTTAGATTAAATGTAATCCATACTAAAATACTATGACAATTGCCACAGAAATACAAAAATACATTCTCCAAATTTCTATAAAATCACAAAAGACCATAAATAGCTAAAGCAACCCTTTGTAGAAAAGAACAAAGCCAGAGCTGTCTCTATATCTGAATTCAGGAGCCAGCATTGAGGGTAAGCCATGACCCATGACACCAGCTTCCCATATGCGTCTGCTCGAGTCCTGGCTGCTCACTTCTGATTCAGCTCCCTGCTAATGTACATATGACCCATTCCACCAGATAGACAGCCTAAAGAAAAACCAGCATGCTGAAGAGGAGACTGTATTCCCATACTTATTGCAACAGTGATCCCCATAGCCAAAATGTATGAACAAAGAAAATGTGGTATACATACACAGGGTAATATTATCCAACTACAGCAAAAAGGAAATCCTGTCATTCGTGGCACAAGGATGATCATGGAAGACATTATGTTGAGTAAAATAATAAGAATAGAAAAGAGAAAATTTTGCATGTTCTCACTTATACATGAAAGCTGTAAGAGCTGATTTCACAGGAATAGAGAACAGTGGCTTGGAAGGGAACAGGGCAGGGATGATGGAAACAGGATGGTTGATTTTATTTAAGGGATACAATTGGATGGGAGGAATAACTTCTAATGTTTTAGAGCACAGTAAGATGGCTATTGATTTCAAAATTGTATAAGTGAAAACTGTACATCTTTAAATATTCAAATTTTAGAGCGCTAATTTTGTCCTTCTCAACGTTAACTTATAACCTGCACCAAAGATGCTATTCACCTCATGTATTTTCCTACATGACCATAAAATACAAAAGCTTAACAGTCATCTGCCCCGACAAGTGACTAAGTCATTGGTGTTGGAAGCAAGCAGTTCATAGTAAAGGAACAGAGTAATATGGTCAACAGTTCACCTTGACCATGAATGCTGATACGATCTGCATCCGTAGTAGCCTCACTCTGCTTGTAGGCAAGAGTTACTGGGTCCCTTATTCTGAAAGAGCTTTGGCTGCTAAGGCAGGATCCAGGCAAACAGTCACACCTACTGTGATTCATCTGCTCTGGCATTATGGACACATCACATAACGTCACTGCAGTGACAGCTACCCTTCCTATGCCAAATGACACCACTTAAGAGCTATATACAGCCGTCAACCAGATGGCATGACTTGGCTGAAGTTGTGATCTCATTTTAAGATTCCAAACCAATGCATTTGTTAATTTAATTATTCATTGCACAAATACTTTCCGCCTCAATACAGTGTACCTGGCACTGCTGAGCCCTGGCAAGACAGAAACCAAAAGCAAGAACTCTGTTGCAGACACATAGTTTATCACTCATTCTTCAAAAAGGCTGTTTCTCAAAAACCATGCCACAGAGCAGCTGGCTAACTAACCCCAGGAGGGTGACCCCTCTGGGAAGACCCCAACCTGCACCTTGGCTGGTCTAACCACAAGAGGCAAGTCCTCATTTAAGCACGAAGTTCTTTAGCGGGCACATTTCGTCCCTTCTGTCCTTACACTGACATAAGGACTGTAAGCACTCTTCCCGGAAATCATAAAATAAATTAGTTACTGGTATTTCAAAAAAATTCTAATGTTTCACCAAAACCTTGCTTATGAAACACTGAACTAAGTGATCCACTCAAATATCAAATCCAGAAGTAATCAAAGCTAGTGGAGGAAGCCGCCTGTCACACAGAATGCTAGGTGTTCGAAGGTGGGGGAGCTATGGGAATCCAACTCGACCCACTTTCCTGAGGCTTAACTTCACAAGTCAAACTAACATGGCTACCAAAAAAAAGTGATAAAGATTTTACAGAGTTCACCTTGCCTTATGGCCACATATCAAACTGTGCAAATGTCTGAGGTGATGAGCGCTTATGTTACCAACCAATTTCTTTTGTTCCTTAAGAGCTAATGGGATCATCTGTAGTGGTTTCAGAAATGTCTTCCTACTAAAATGAACAAATTCTTGACAGTGATTATGTACATTTCTTGTATAAAATTCAGAAGCATAAATAAGACTGCTATCAAAATATCTGACAGGAGAGGAAAAATACTATGCCACCAAGGAATTTTTTAATGGGTTTTGGTTTTCATTAATTGTGGACAGACGCATAAACTGCCACCACGCCTTTGGAAATAATCTTGTAATTCCTGAAGTTGAACATTGACCCAATAATTCCATTTCCAAGTATGTGTCTAAGTACATGTACACACTCACACGTTTAATAGCACTGTTCAAACAGCAAGAAACAGGACACGATCCAAATTATACATCAGGTCAACAAATTAATTGATTTTGCACAATCATCCAACAAAGCATAATTCAATAGTTAAAATGAGTGAACAACAGTGACATGTCAGCCGGGAAGGCATCGTGGCACAGAGGGTCAGGCCAGGTTTGGGATGTCTACATTTCCATATCAGAGTCCCAATTTGAGATCCCAGCTACTCAACTGCCTATCCAGCTCCTTGCTAATGTGTCTGGAGAGGATCATGGCCCAAGTATTCAAGTCTTAGCCCCCATACAGATCTAGATGCAGTACATGGCTCTTGGCTTCCACCTGGTCCAACCTCGGCTGTTGTGGCCATTTGGGGACTGAACCAGTGAGTAAAACTATCTCTCTTTGTTGTCCTCATGATCTCTCTCTAACACACTCTGTCTTTCAAGCAAATAAATAAATAAACCTTTCAAAAAACAAAGAAATTAACCAACGTCATGTTTATGGATATATGCATAAGTAATAAGCACTATCTTTAAAAATTATCATTAAACACAAGAGAAGTTTTTAAAATCTAGGCCTACTGCAATGGTGAAATGGCAAAATTTTTGCCTTGTAAGGCCAGAATCCAAGGTCAGTGCTGGTTCATGTCCCAGCTGCTCCACTTACCATCCAGCTCTCTGCTTGTAGGCTGAGAAAGCAGTGGAAGACGACCCAAAGTCTTGGGACCTTGCGCCCACATGGGAGACACAGAGGAAGCTCCAGGTTCCTGGCTTTGGGTCAGCTCAGGTCTGGCCATTGCAGCCACTTGGGCTGTGAGCCAGCAGATGGAAGATCTTTGCCTCTCCTTCTCTCTGTAAATCTGACATTCCAATAAAAAAAAAAAAACTCTTAAAAAAAAAAAAAAACTAATGGAGTAATTTGCTCCAAAAATAGGCAGAAGAAAAATGGATGGGGCAGGGCATAAGACACAACTGGTATTGTTTCAGTTGCTAGATTCTCAATAGGTTCATACGTGTTGCACTGCTATGCTTTATAACTTACAAACAGCTTAGCAAGAGTGCATTAAATACTGAGAAAGAAAAAAAATTAAAAGAAAAATTTAACCTCATCTTAGGCTAGCTTTTTAGTTGTTTTTTGTTGACTACATAAAAGAACTACATTACTTCCAAAAGTATAAATGTGGTTGTGTGTGGTTGTGTGTGTGTGTGTGTGTGTGTGTGTGTATACCCTCACACTTCCATTTCTATGTGAATTTTAAGTCTCTGTCCGAATATAATGTTCACAGGGTCTTTGATATTCTTGTGTACCACAGCTTCCCCTCTGGCATTTATAGTAAATATTTACAGAACAAACAAATAAGCAGGTGACAGAATGGTATTGGTAGCACAAGCCAAGCCAAGCAGCGAAGTGTGAAAAGTTTAGGACAGACTCTAAACTCAGATGACATTCCATTAAAATTCAAGCTCTAATCAGTTTTTCAGCTTGGTGAGACTCCCAAAAGTATATACATAACATCTATGTGCAGCCTCATTTTGCAAGACAAGGTGGGACCAGAGCAGAATCAGCAAATCTTCAAAGCACAGATGCAGCTCAAGTGTGAAACAGTCAGCAGCTTCTGTGCTCTTGTTTTCTGTTTTGGAACAAGCAGGTCGCCCCTCTCCAATTCTAACTGTGATTTTCCCAAGCATAAATCAGAGATACACACTGGGAGGGAGCTGGAGCAGAGGAAGGGAACTCTTACCATATCTTATATACTACTACTCTGCAATTCAACTTGTAGAACTTTCCTAAATGCCATGGACCTTACACCATCCAAGGGACCTTATCTCCCCTTCTCAGCTTTCAACAGAGCCATGTCTCTACCTGGAAATTCCTCCTGACTCAGATCCCTCCTGTCTCCTCCTTCCAGTCTCTCTCTCTCTCTTTCTGCTTACTACTTGGTGTGCACAAGGTCCCCACTAGTTCCATTTTTACTTTGTCTGTCTCCCCTTTTAGCATCACACCTCACAGGTGACACTGGTTTTCTCAGTGTCTATAGGTGGAGCGCTGGCTGAGCTACTGCAGACAGACCATCAAAGTTCCTAACGGACTGAGCTCAGGAAGCCACGGCTCCTGGCAGACAGTGCGTAATTTCTTACCATCCACCTAAGTGATACTCTCGCAGAACCACCAAGATGGGAATATTAGGAGCGGAAGAAGCTTTGTGCTTGGGGGAATCTGCTGACATTTACTGGAGGAACTAAAGGACAGCCCTTTCTGTGTGCTGTGCTGCCAGCCCTAGATTTCAAACTCGCCTCCCTTCTGAGGAAGCAATAACCTCATTTAACACCTATGACCAAGGTTTGCATTTAGTCTGCAGATTCTCCCTTCATTCAGATCCCAGTTTCTGAGTGGCTTTTTGAAGCTCAGTGAAAGGCTGCTCCCAACAGAAGTTTCTCTCCTCAGAATTACTTTTTTCTCTGCAGGGCTTGTTGCCTTCCTTTTCCTTTCTCCATCTAACAAATGCTGCTTAAAAGAGGTGGAGGCATTGAAGGTGAGACCAGAAACATACATCTAGAGGTTGTTAATCAATATGGAATTTCTCTGGGTGGCCGCATGACCTCAGCGGCTTTCACATTTCCTCCGGTCTCCTTGGAGATGGTTGCTATGATCACTCGATGTCCCCAGCTAAAAATCTGTGACATGTGGATCGCTGCTTTTATTCTTTCTCATCTCCCCTTTATTAACTGTTTTTCCTCCGCACACACTCTATTCCTCATGCAGCAAATCTGCTCATATTTTTTTAAACCTCTTTATATCCTATATGAACAGAATGCCGCCATTCTTCCAGTTCCCTTGCAAATACTTTCATTAGGATTATAACATTTGGCAGTCTATCAGTAAAACCATTTATATTTTTTTATGTTTCCGGGTTCCCTGAAAGTAAATTATTCATATGGCAATTGGCCCTGCCTACTTCTTTTCACAAACACTAATCTGCACCACAAGAAACTGAACACTGACAATGAAGAGGCCCAGCCTCCTTGATTCTTTCCATGTTGCTCTTTCTTAACAAGCTCCTGGCTTGGACCCTGCTAATTTTTAAATGTTATAACAAAAATGAATGTACATATAATTGTTTTGATTCTATGTTCATTCTTTACAGTTTGAAAATCTCAACTATTTCATGACACATGAGTCTTAAACATATAAGAGGAAGATGAATCGTAAATAGTAAATAAATCAAAACAAAACTTAAGTACTTAATGTCCAGGAGCCAGGAAACACTAAAATGCTACCTGAAAAATCAATCTTTGGGCTTCCAAGCCAGGTGAAGTGCTTTGTTGAAAACTAGAACTCAAATCAATCAACACACACCACCCTCTCCCACTTCACCCCCAGCAACAGATGTTGGCTGGGCCGGCAGGAAATCAACAGCCCAGGACTCTCCCAGCGCTTGAGCTAACAGTTCGCCCTCCTCCCAGGATGCAGATCACTTAGGGAATCAGACACAGAACAGGGATCAAACACAGGTGCTGGGGTATATATGCGACAGGCACATCCCGAACGTTATCGCAACCACTGTGCCATGTGCCTGTCACAGCAACAGCTTCAGATGGAAATCTTAGAGTTTTCCTTCAACTACCACATTTTTGGAAAAGAAAATAACTCAAGAGAGAAATTTTTATATTCAAACCTACAAAGCCAGTGGCTGAGTGGCAGGATTTCCACACTGAGAGGGGACATCAAGATAAGGGGCTCCTTGTCAGCACATATAAAATATGTGTGTGTGTGTCTTGGTGGGTGGGTGAGGGAAATAGTGCTATCTAGACTGACACTGATAATTATTAATTTGAACAATATTTAGTAATAAATTTGATCAATAACTATCAGAAATTAGTTCTATTGGAATCATTTAAACATTCCCTTAAGCTGCGAGCCAATAAATCAGGTGAAGTAACTAAAAACAAAAAAGAAAGTGGTCAGCAGCTAGAATTCATTCAGTGTGTACCAGGCTGTGATTAAGCAGCTGGGGTACCAAAGTGATTAAGAGCTTGTTTCAGTCACCTCAACGGATTAATGTGCAAGACAAAACCGTAACAAATGATTGTGGTGTGATGTGATAAAGTACAACAGTTGAGGCATAAAATAGGGCATAAATCAGTCTTTAAAAGCAACAAGTGACAGGGTATGAAAAACAATTTTATAAGAATAGTATAGTACTGGATGTCAGATTCACTACTGTAAATAGAAAAATACTTCCTTACAAAGACGAACTTTGCCCTCAAGGTGAGTATCACCTCGCACACAGGACAGACAAGAAAAAAATAACAAATGCTACTTCTTACACTCTTTGTTGTCAAAGACTAGCTCTGGAAAATTGTAATCCAGCACCAACTGACATGTTAGTAAACGTTTTAATCAGAGAAATGAAATAAAACATAAAGACCCAGAAATGTAATCTGCATAAAAGCTTTCTGTGAAACTGTTGAAAAATTCTAAATGTTTACCTTGAACTGTGTGTATCTGGATTTTACCTTCCTCCTGCTGTGTATCCTGGGAAACAGCAGGTGATGGTTCATGTCCCTGCATCCCTGTCACTCACGTGGGAGACTTGGACTAAATTCCATGCTCCTGACATCACACTGGCCTAGCCCTACTATTGTGGGCATGTGGGAAGTGAATCAGCTGATGAAAGACTACTGTTTGTCCCTGCTTTCATATAAGTGTAAAATAAATATATAAGTTTGTAGAAAAACACAATTAAAAGTATGAGTTTTGTGCACAGATATTTGAAATGCATGTGTAGCTGTTTCATAATACACATTTTCTAAATGTTATAAAATTTTTTTAAGATTTATTTATTTTTATTGGAAAGGCAGATATACAGAGAGGAAGATTTTATGTCTGATTATTCACTACCCGAGTGACCGCAACGGCTGGAGCTGAGCCAATCTGAAGCCAGAAGCCAGAAGCTTCTTCCTTCTGGGTCTCCCACGCGGATGCAGGGTCCCAAGGCTTTGGGCCATCCTTGATTGCTTCTCAGGCCACAGGCAAGGAGTTGGATGGGAACCAGGGCTGCCAGGATTAGAACTAGCGCCTATATAGGATCCCAGGGCGTTTAAGGCAAGGACTTTAACCATTGTGCTATCACTCTGTCTTGCTATGAATTTATGTTATGTTATGAAGTTTAAAAAAGATTCATTTATTTCAAAGGCAGCATTACACAGAGAAGGAGAGAAAGAAAGAACTCTTGCGTTCACTGGCTACTCCCTAGGGTCACAATGGCAGGGGCTGAGTCAAGCAGAAGCCAAGAGGTTGGAATCTCAACCAAGCCTCCCAACATGGGCAGTAGGAGCCCAAGAACTTGGACCATCTTCTGCGACCCTCCCAGCTGCATTAGCAGGGAGCCAGATCAGAGGTGGAGTAGTGGGGACTTGACCCTGGTATTCATATGGGATGCTGGCATTATAGACAATGGCTTAGCTGTACCAAAATGCTGTCTGCCCCCAAAAGGAAAACAAAAAAGTTGGCAGCAAAATAAATGCATACTTTCAATTCCATTTTTTTATGAATACTACGAAATTTCTGTGTATGTGGAATAGCCCCTCATCTGGTGAAACTTTGTAAAGAGGACTGAAAAAAAAAAAAAAACCAAAAACTCAGTTGATTCATGAATACTGTGACAAACAACAGCTCCAGGCATGCTCCCAAAAGAATTTAATTCTCCCAGGGGCAGGGCCTGTGTCCATGCAGCCCTTATTTCAAGTTTTCATGACACCATGGTGCAAGAGATGCTGGCAATTGAAAAACACCAAAGGGCAGCTGTAAAGTGCTTCGTTCCAATGAAAAGGTGAAAAGTACAACACATCACTAAAAGACAGGGGGACACATGGACAAACATTTTATTGTGTATTTTGTTAAAATGGTCTTTAGTGTTACGCATTGTTAATCTCCTACCATGCCTAGTTCACAGATCCACACTTTCTCCCAGGTACATATGTACAGGGGAAATCCATGGTGTGATTATATGAGGCAGGGCACTCTGTGGTTTCCGGCATACACGGGGCTTTCTGGACGTGGCTCCGGAAGTTAAGGACAGGCTGCCATACTTCCCTTCCACAGACTGCCATACTTCCCTTCCCCGGCTAGTTTCACTCATTGAGGTTTCCAAAAGTAGGACCCAGGGAGACTCCCTAATTTCTAACTCTGTACATCATCTACTATTTCTCTAACAGCATTTTAAATCTAAATGTGTATTACAGGTGGAGGAAAAGACAGCTAATTACAGGCCTCTGGAGGAAAATGACTAAGGCAAATCAATAGGGAAGGGCTTATTTTCCCTCCTGAACCAAGTCTTAGCTATCCCCAAAATTAGAAGGCAGTAGTTTGGGGATATTGAAAGATACTTCCTCTGTGAGAGGAAACTGGAGGCAGACAAGATGTTTAGGCAAGCGTTATTTAAAATATGTAGCGCCTCTTGAAGATGTAAAATAATCAGGGTGATGCTTAAATATTTTAAAGTCTAAGATGGTTGTCAGGAGTTCCCTGAGCGTTTGACAACAAGTAGGGAGCACAGAGTAAGTGGCAAGGGGCCATCTCAGAATGAGCAGCAGGTTGAGCAAGGGGAGATAGTAATTTGGGTCAGGAATGTAAGTATTTATCTTCATTTAGCATCGTGGAGTGGGTAGCAGCCAAATCCAGCAAAGTCTTTTTAAAGAGATCAGCTGAGGTCAGAGCTGTCTAGACACTCCATGGGCGGAGGCAAGGCTCCCCAATAAAGCAAAGAGTTCAGCAATGGAACCAAGGCTGACTTGGATAACAGCAGCAATTCACCAGAACGTGGAATCCAAAGGCCACGATTTAAAGCACTTCTGTGGGCACACCCTAAAGTTATTAAGACGGGATTTTTTTCCTTCCCTATATTTCAAGTTAGATGTCAAGTATATTGTTTCTGGTACCTATCCCTGTATCTTCTACTCCTCAAGCATGTCCACATCTTCACCCTAAAGTTGTCAAAGCAAATGGGAGGTGCTCTTCAATCATGGACTAGAATGTCACTTCAACTTCCCAAAAGGCATTGTTCCATAGAAACAAAAAGTTATATTAATTCACCGGTCATTTAAAGAGAATGAAAAGGCGTAAGAGAAGATATTTTGGTAGCTATAAGCTACAATCATGACCAACAAATTTCTTCACCTCGATTTTCTTTTGTTATGTTTCTTAACCTTCCAAATCTGCTTTGTTGCCATATTACTGAAACCATACCATAAGGTCCCATGCATTCCCACCCCCACACAACAAAGTACTATGTCTTCAATGTGTTACAAATTATCAAGTATTTTTGCATCCTGAGAAAGTGTAGCATTGGCAGAGGCATCCCAGGCTTGCAAGAAAGAAATTGGGCTAACTTGTGTTACTTTTGAATGCTACATTTATTGACAAATCAAGGAGAACCGGAAGGATAGTCAGCTCAAGAAAACAAAACAGTAAATTTACACGTCAGTAACATTGAGGCAGGAATAAAGCCAGAACAGAAGGCACAGGCCTGTTTAGCTGAAACAACTGAGCTACCAGAGACTGGGGAAAGCAACTTCCTGCTAATAATATCTAATAGTAATAATAATAATAAGCACACGATGGGCAGAAACAATCTTGCCAAAAATGTAACTCATCAGTTTGAATCTAACCTTATTTGAGTCATTAAATTACTCAGTCAAGCAATTACAAAATACATACTGATTAGGTAGAATTGCATTTGATTCCCTGAAATAAATAAAAGAGAAACAGAAGATGTAGACCAACCGTTTCACACAGAATTTTACACTCTGCTGGTTAGTTCGGTGCCAACTTCGCCAAGCTACAGAAACTAGTAATTTTGTCAAACACCAGTCTGGGTGTTGCGTCAGAGTTACTTTGCAGATGTGGTTAACATCTACAATCAGTTGGCTTTAGGTAAAAGAGATTACCTCCACAATATGGGAGAAGCTCACTCAATCAGTTAAAATGCCATGTCAGTAAAACTAAGGTGGAGAGAGAAGTCCAGTACTGACTCCGCCAATGAACTCTGCGCGAGTCATCCAGCTTCCTGGCCTTCCTGACAAATGCTGGACTTGCCAAAGTATCCTGGCTCTGCTTCCCTGAAGCACTCTGATGGATACATTTTCTTTTCCCTAAGATTCATTTATTTATTTGAAAGGCAGTTACAGAGAGGGAGGAGAGATCTTCTATCTGCTGGCTCACTCACCAGATGGCCTCAACTGTCATTGGGTCAGGCCAAATCTAGCACCCAGGTTTCCCACATGGGTGCAGGAACCCAAGGACGTGGGCCATTGGCTGCAAGTCTAACCACATTAGCAGAGAGCTGGATCAGAAGCATAAAACCCAGGATTCAAACAGGTATCCATTAAGGATGCTAGCACTGCAAAATAGCTTAGCTCACAATGCCACAATCTAGCCCTGAAACACATTCTTTCATCTCTCCTCTCATCTCTGTAACATCTGCCTTTCCAATAAAAATAAGAAAGTCTTTAAAATAATAATAATATTTTCAACAAATGGCACTGGACAATTTAACTTCCAGAAACAAAAGAATGCTTTGGATCTTTAACCTTGTAATCCTACACAAGAGTTAACTCAAGGGCCCAGTGTGATAGCATAGTGGTTAAAGTCCTCAACCTTGCTCGTGCCGGGATTCCATATGGTCGCCGGTTCTAGTCCCGGCAGTCCCGCATCCCATCCAGCTCCCTGCTTGTGGCCCGGGAAAGCAGTCAAGGACGGCCCAAAGCCTTGGGACCCTGAATCCGCGTGGGAGACCTAGAAGAGCTCCTGGTTCCTGGTTTCAGATTGGCAGCAACGGTCATTGCCCTCACTTTGGGGAGTGAATCATCAGATGGAAGATCTTCCTCTCTGTCTATCCTCCACTCTGTAAATCTGCCTTTCCAATAAAAATAAATCTTTAAAAAAAAAAAAAACAAGGATCAAAAAGGATCAAAGACTCACATGGAAGGTCTGAAATAACAAAATTTCTAGAAAGAAACATACAAATAAATTGCTATGACCTTGGATTAGGCAATGGTGTCTAGATACGGTGCAAAAACTACAATAACAAATGACATGCTGGACTTCATCAAACTTGATGTTCACGCCTCATGGGACAAGAAGAAGAGAGGCAACAACCCACGGCAACATGGGAGAAAACATGTGCAAATTAAATATCTAAGGGATTCATTTCCAGAACATGGAAAGAACTCTAACATCAGAAAATACCCATAAGTCAACTTAAAAATGAGCAAAGTTTCTGACCTGTACTTTGTCGTACTTTGTCTCATTTGGAGAGTGAACTAGCAGATGGAAGATCTTTATCTTTCCTTCTCTGTAAATCTAACTTTCCAATAAAAATAAGTATTTTTTTAAAGTGCTAAATAGAGCTACCATGTGACTCAGCAACTAGACGCCTAAGGTAGAAATTCAAGAAATTTGAAAATAATGTCTACCCAAATGGTCCTAACAGCAAAAACACAAACAAATGCGAACAAACCAAAGGTCAATGAACTGAGAATAGCTCAACAAAATGTGCTATCGCCATACAATGGGACATGATTTATCCATAAAAAGAACGAAGACTGTATTCACACTGCAGCATGGATAGACCAAGAAACACGTATCCTACAGACTAGTCATACGAAGCCATACATTGTATCCTTCTATATGTGAAGTGCCCACAGTGGGCTAATTTATCAAGTCAGAAAACAAATGACTGATTGCTTAGATCTAGGGAAGAGAAGGGTGAGCGGCCTCTTTCCATACTCAGCTCTTTACAGATGAACAGGCACCCACCTGCCAGGAATCTGGCTTACCGGTAACAAAAGGGCTGAAGGCATATAGAGCTATTTCCATGCCAGAACCTGAGGAAAAAAACAGAACAAACCCCTAAAGTGTGTTAATTTTTTCTCTCCTAGAACTGCCTGAATTCAGGCTGCTTAGCTCACCTTCAACCTAGTCTCCTGTTATCAGATTTCTGTAATTAAAAAAAAAAAGAAATCCCCCTTTTCTTGTTTCAGATTATTCAGGAGTCGGTTTCAGCCGGGAAATCAAAATTCCTTTTGGACACTCAGAGACTTCTGCAGGATGGTTTCAAGTACCAAGGGGGCGGGGCGGGAGAGAGGTGTGGAGGAAACAAATACCAAGGGATTTACTGAGACAAAGTACAAGTCATAAACTTCTTTCCCTTGAAGAATTCATAAAGAAAATATTTTCCTTTTTTAATTCACCTTAATCACATGAAAAGGCTCCTCTAACAGGTGGCTGTTGTAACTTTCCTGGGTGGAGATCAGAAGTTTTTTCTATGGCATAACATTCATGTTGCATTTAGGAGAACCTTATAAATTTAAAGTGATACAAATATTGTTATGTCTAACAGATTAAAAAGCAAGTGAGTCCAGTTACTGGGACAAAGAAAATAAGTTTTACACAACTAAACAGGTTTTTTAAAATGTAAAGATTGGATGGGTTACTTTAATAGAATAAAACCCTGCAACAAAATCCTGAAACCTTCCAGTTGAGAAATCCTGGGCCATTCTGTTACCTTCATGACTGGGACTTGGGTTCAACTTAACCAACATAAAATGTATGTGATTGGAAACAATACAACGCCCAGGTCAGGTGCAACAGCTCGATTGGTTAATCCTCCACCTTCAATTGTCAGGATCCCAAATGGCCTCTGGTTCGTGTCCCAGCTGCTGCACTTTCCATCCAGCTCCCTGGGAAAGCAGAGAATGATGGCCCAAAACCTTGGGACTCTGTTCCCACATGGGGACCCAGAAAAAGCTTCTGGCTCCTGGCTCCTGAAGCGGTCAGCTCTGGCTGCTGTGGCCACTTGGGGAGTGAACCTGCAGACAGAAGATCTTTCTCTTTGTCCCTCCTTCTCTCTGCAAACCTTCCTTTCCACTAAAAATAAATGAATCTTGAAAAAAAGTGCCCACCAATGGTTAGGTAAGTGAAATGTAAAGTAAATACAATGGAATACTACATAGCAATTAAGGAATAAATGAACTAATTTATTAATAAGAATTAATTTTATTCATTATCATTGATAACGAATAAATGAATTCAAGAATGAAAATGTATACTGTAATGAGATGAATCTGAAAAACAATGTTAAGTGAACAAACTGATTACAGTACGTTTGTATTTTTCTCAAATTTACACTAATGGTGAGAAAAGGCGAATTGATGGAGAAAGCAGTTCACTGGCTGCCGAGGGATGGAAGTGGTGACTGTAAGAAGGGTACAAACAGAAGGGAACAAATTTGAGCGGTGACCAAAAATCTGTGTTTCAATGAATATGAAATAACTATGAGCTTATTAGCATGGAAATACACACTTCCATAAATTTTATTATAGGTAAATTACAGCTGAAGAGAGATATTTTTGTTTATTCCTTATTTGCTTAGTTGAAAAGCAGAGAGATCGTCAACCTGCTCATTCACTCCCCAGATGCCTTAAACAGCCCTGGCTGGGGCAGGCCCCAGGACCTCAACCACGATCTCGCAGGTGGTGGCAGAGACCCAAGTCACAGGGCCTCCCTGTGGGTGCCGTGGCAGGAAGCCAGCGTCAGGAGAGGAGCCAAGCCACAACCCAGGCAGGCCAACAGGGAACTGGAGTGCTCCTAGTCCCAGACAGTACTCCTCGTTTCCTATCATTACTTATTTTTTAAAAAAAATAGTCCTATAGGGTGTCTGCATTTTCCCATCCCTCTTATTCTCATAAAAACTCTGAACTCCACCCTAAGCTATTTTGGCTAATTATAAATAATAAAACTAAATTTCCAAGCTCACTGTTCCCTTTGATTTATTTGGTTTCATCTTTCTGAGCCAGAAATTATTCATCTAGACATAGCAGAATCTATCTTATTGGCTGTTCAATATGTTTTTCCAAGACTGCAGGTTATCAAAGTGGTGTAGGTCTCATTGAGTCCAACCTTTAAAATATGAGATTACCTCAAAAAGTGATGGGAAAAGGGAAGGAAAAGTTTAGAACCAGTGTTTGGGGCATAGTACCTAAAACTGGCCACAACTCTGACATAACAAATGGGTACCATCTTGTGTCCCAGCTGCTTCACTTCCTATCCAACTCCCTGCTAATGCCCTGAGCAAAGAGGCAGAGATGGCCCAAGTTTTCTGGGTCCCTGGTACCCACGTGGAAGACTGAAAGGAAGTCCTGCTTTAGTCTGGCCCAGCACTGACCACTGCAGCCACCTGGGGAGTGAACCAATGGATGGAAGATCCCACCCCCTCATTCTCTCTCATTCATTCATTCATTCATTCTCTCTCTCTCCCTCCCTCTCTCTCCTCTATTTTCTCTTTAACTCTTTCAAAATAATTACAACTTTTTAATGCATAAAAAAATAGGTTCATTTTGGTGCAAAATAATCTTTAAATAAACATTTTTTTTAAAAAAGAAAAATTAAAAAAAAAAATTGCTATGCTGGGGCCAGTGCCATGCCTCAACAAGTCAGTCCTCCACCTTCAAGCACTGGTATCCCATATGGGCACTGGTTTGTGTCCCACCTGTTTCCCAGCTGCTCCACTTCCCATCCAGCTCCGTGCCTATAGCCTAGGAAGGCAGCAGAGGATAATCCAAGCCCAGGGGACTCTGCATCCGTGTGGGAAACCCAGAGGAGGCTCCTGGTCCCTGGCTTCAGATCAACTCAGCTCTGACAATTACAGCCACTGGGCTAGTAAAATATCAGGTAGAAGTTCTTTCTGTCCCTCCATTTCTCTGTAAATTAATTTAAACAATTTTTTAAAAATCTTAATAAAGAACACATAATGCTATACAGATTTTTGTAGGATGTTCTGAGTGAAATTAGCAGTCCTATTATGAGAAACTGGCAGGGAGTATGGATAAAAATGATGCTTTTTACATACACTTCAATAACTTTTGAATTGCGAGGGGTACTCTCTTTTAACTATCTCTCCCTCTTTCTGTTACTCTGTCTTTCCAATAATAAGTCTTCATTTTTAAATTAAAAAAAATTAAAGGGCATGGCACGATACTCTAGTGGCTAAATCCTCACCCTAAACACACTGGTATCATATCCCATATGGGTACCAGTTCATGCCCAGATTCTCCACTTCCCATCCAGCTCCTTGCTTGTGGCCTGGAAAAGCAATAGAGGATGGCCCAAAGCCTTGGGACCCTGCACTCATGTGAAAGATCCGGAAAAAGCTTTTGGTTCCTGGCTTCAGATCAGCTCAGCTCCAGCCTTTGTGACTACATGGGGGAGTGAACCAGTGGATGGAGGATCTTTCACTCTGTCTCTCCTTCTCTGTGTAAATCTGACTTTCCAGTATTAAATAAACAAATAAAAGCTTAAAATAAACTAAATTTAAAAATAAAACACATCTTTTTCAAAACTGCCTAAGGTGGTACCAAGGCATACCAGAAGTCAGAGGTTGAGACACGTGCCACGCCCTGCCCAGATCCACTGTGGGCAGTAGCTACAGCTGATATCCTTTTATTTTCCATCCTCCTCACCTGGCTTCCACCTCATTATCTCTTAGGCATGCCTCAGTTCCTGCCATCATGCCCACATTCCAGCCAATAGAAAGGGGAGAGGGAGGGAGAGAAGGGGAGGACAGAGAGGGAGAGAGAGAGAGAATGCAATCTTTCTAAGGCACAATACGGCAGTGGCCCAGGCAATTCCTAGGAACAGCCCAGTGGTCCGAACTTGGTGACATGGCCATGGCTAACAGCAAGGAACAGGGGAAAGCATCCTTGGAATAGCTGGACACACACCTTCCATGACGGGCTACATAGTTCGAAAGATTTACTTATTTGAAAGGCAGAACCACAGAGAGAAATAAGAAAGAGGGAGAAAGATCTTCCATCTGTCGGGCCAAAGCCAGGAACACCATCGGGTGGCAAGGGCGCGAGCACTTGGGACATCTTTGCTGCCTTCCCAGACACATTAGCAAGAAACCAGACTGGAAACAGAGCAGCTAGGACTTGAACTGGCAATCCAATATGGGAAGTGTTGTCACTAACACATGGCAGCACCACAACAGCTCCTGGGGTTAGCATTCAATCCCAAATGATGACAGACAACATTCCGGGCTGTATTTACATCCTGGGGAAGAGAAGAGAATGCACCCCAGTGGCTTCTGGTGAACGGATGCCATTTTATGTCTTAAGCCAGGTAAGTACAACAGGCTTATTCTTTCATCAATATTCTTTTAAATACATGCATGTATGATAGTACTTTAGAAAGTTTCTGAAAAGACAAGTTTAATTGGGTGCAAAATACTCTGAAATCCATGCAGTTTTTTCATACTACATATCCTCCAAAAACTTTTTGATCATTCAGATATAAAATATTCACTATGTATATTGTACAACATTAAAAATACCACAAGGTTGTTGAAGCTCCAGACGGGCGCATAGGTATTTGTTATGACAGTCTTTCTTCTTTGGGAGTTCTGAAAATTTTCCAGAATAACTGACACACACTTTACATATTATTTTATGCAAATACCTTTTCAGATATATAGTATCTATTAAAATGCTACTTTGTAAATATGGCTGTTGTAAATGTTGTGTTATGTCACATGTATATGAGAAATAAAGGTCTGTGTCATGCCTAAGATGTTTATCATCTAACTGGGAGGTCAAGAACACAGCGATAGAGATGTGATGGAGTGATCAAATGCAAAGCTCAGACAGAGGCCAGGGGAAGGAGCGACTGGTTCACTGCAGGAAGCACAAGGCTGCCAGGCCCTTAGGAAATGAGTGAATGTGACAAAAATAGTAAGCAGTTCATCAGAGTAATCATAAACATACAAACGGATTTTAAGCAATTAGATTTGCACATGCTTTTGCGAGCAGCTGTCATTTTGTTTCAAAATTTAGAATCAAGTCAAATGCATACTGAAGAAACAGAAAAAAAAATAGTCTGCTATTCCACTCTCACACATTAAAATGGATTTAGTTACTTTGTAACCAAACTCCAGTCCATCACTTTAGGGAAGATTTCTGAACAGGAGATTCAGTCTCTCTGAAGAAGCAGGAACATATCATGATTACGGCACCCAGCCTGCTCAGGTTTCCAGCTCTGTTCCAGCATCTGTAAGCTATGGGACCCAGGACGAGCCACGTAACTTCCCTATGCTTCCATTTCCTCCACTGTAAAATAAGGTTAATACCAGAATCTATTGCTAGACACACTGCATGGGTTGACACTGTCACTGCAATAGTTTCTAGAACAGGGTAGACATTCCATTAGTGGTGGTTGATGATGTTGCCTACCTTTTCGTGGCTTTTTGAAGAGCAGCACACTTAATGTTTTACTGTAGAAGTTTACTGGGATAAGGATAGCTATGTCTGACAAACCAAAGATCTGAACTTTTGTAAAATTTCTTGCTTTTCCGAACACCATAAACGTCCAACAGGACAGGTTTGCAAGTTTAATCCAGCACGCCATCAATCCTTGTTTTAAGCTTTTGTGAAGAACGTCGGTAGCTTACTTACTATATGAAGATGATGATAAAATAACATTTGGTAAGTTACAGGATTTATATAATTCTGAGAGTTCAACCTTGATTATTTCTCATCTGAATTCTATTCATAAATGATTTCTAGTCAGGTATTGAAAATCTCGGCCTCCTTCTTGCCAGCTGTCTTAGACTAAAGGCCAGAGGCCAGCTTTCCTCCACAAGCAGGTGGCTAGCCAAGCTGGAATGAAGAGCAGCTCTCAGCAAAGCTCAAGCAACAGGGGTCTGACGACAGCCCACTGTGCCCAACAATGCGTGATTAAGAGCTAAACTGTATGATGCCAACTACGGGTCCTCCGGGTAAGGAGAGCTCACCACGAGCAGGAACAACCAGAAAGACATGATGTTGTGTGCCCTCTGAGCAAGACATGGCTCAGCCATAACGCACAACGACAGTTCAGATCGAGTGGGAAGAGGAACACGCTGTAGAAAAAGAGGAAAAACAAGGGTGAGCTCAGCATGGATCACAAAGGAACCAGACAAGGCAGCTCGGCAGAAGAGGGAAAATAAAGAAGCACAGTTAGACACAGGGTCACACTCAGAGTGGCTCACTTTAAGAATCTATCCACTATTGGAATCACTTGTCCTAGGGCTCCTCATCTCGTGAGTGAAGAGAAATAGGAACAAACCATAGCAGGAAAAGTACTTTCCAAAAGCAACTGCCAGATTTCTTCAGGACAAGGATTTTAACTGGATTTGCTTTCTTCTTTGTCTTTCATTACTAGAATCAAGGACAATGGCTGACACTTAGTGTTTCCAAAATGTCCTACAAATAAATGAATGAGTGGACACATAGCAATAGCTCAAACCAGCAGATCCTGGAGAATCTCTAATTAAAAAAACCAAAAAGGCTTGCAGGTGTGGCTGAGGTCACCATCTGTAAACACCCTCCAGGTGTTTCATCACCTCTACTAGGTGCTCCTGTCCCCTTCAAGGCTCATCTTTAGGATACATGATTTCACATTAACCCTTGAAATGTCTACCCAATAACTTCTTTATTTCTAGTTGATTTAATAAGAAATAACAGTCAACTCTGAATAGGAGGCAGTGGTTCGTAACCACAGATGCAAGGCTGCAGGTCTCAGCATCATTTGCTTAGCAACAGTATGCAGAATGGTCCATTGCAGGTATGGGAGTCTTTGGCCTTCTCACTTGTCATCATCATTTATTACACACTTTCTCCCAAAATTGCCTGCCAACCTGGAAAATAAAATCAACACAGAAAAAGCTCCAGGAGCCAGCAGCTGTGGCACAGCCTGTTAAGACTCCAGCTTGCAATGACAGCATCCCATATTGGAGTGCCAGGCTTCAAGTCGGAGCTGCTTTGCTTCCAATCCAAATATCTGCCTGCTGCACCCTGGAAGGGAGCAGAACATGGCCCAAGGAGCAGAGCAGGATGGGGTTCCAAGTGCCTGGCTTTGGCCTTGCCACATGGCCGTTGTGGGTTATTTGGGGAGTGAACTAGTGGACAGAAGATTCTCTCTGCTCCTGCTGCCTCTCTGTCACTCTTCCTGTTAAGTTATAAATCTTAAGAAACACAACACACTCTGTTGAGATTTTAGAAAGCCTGTTGACACTAAAGGAGTTCTTCAGAAGTCTGACACATTGGATCAAAGACATTTGACATGTATCACCTAAGAGTTATGTCATAGCACCTCCATACACTGTTTAGAATATAAAGAATATAAAAGTATCACCTCAAATGAACATACCAATGAAAATGGGAATTGTAATACTTCTATTATATAGTAAATCAGTATTTATTTTTGAGAAAGTAAAGATAATTTTTGGAGAAGTTTTAAGGTAAAGCATGCTATACTTGAGTCATTTTAAACTAAAGAGAGTAATTCAGATTGTTCTACATAAACTGCTAAAAAAAATAGTGAAGCTTAACCATGATATGTAGTCACAAAAATAAAACATATCAAATTTCTTCCAAAAATGGTTTAACTGGTACAGTTTGTACACGAAAGATTCAAGTACATAAGACTTCCTTAGACCTGATGATAGCAAGTATATGCAAACTCAAAGTTGTTTCTTTTTCTTTGTAAAAAACAATTGAAAATATCTACCAAGGCCAAATACAAACATCCCAAAGAGATAAGGGAAACAACATACACATCTCCACACACACACACACTCACATGCTTATAAGCATGGCTCTGAATCCTGATTTGATCATTTTTCCCAAATCATTCTGGAGTCAGTAATGCCATCCTCATTTCTAGAGTCTCCTTCAGTTCTACAATATTTATGGAATGCGAATCACTTAAAAGTCTCAGCAACACATTCAGTTTAAAGGCTGCCAAGGTTTAAGTTTTGAGGAAATGTCCCATATTGAAATGGAGACTGAAGAGCCCAATTATGTCCATTTAATTGAGAAGAATCAGGCCTTGTAGTTATCAGAAGGGAATATATTAAATGCTCAAGGCAGATGTTCTCATTCAAGATAATAGTGATCAATTCAAATAAATGCAGAATAATTTTCTTGTAACTTTGAAACAAGATGTCATCAGCTGATTGTATTAGAGTCAGATTAGATTAGATCCTGTTAACGGCAAGGTCAACCTCGCAGCCATATTGGTCTCCACGTTATTCAATCTAAAAGCTCCCAATAAGCTTCCTGTCCACTCAGGAAATCCTGCAGGAGCCCTCCCCTTCCGCCACAGGTATGTGTCATGCTCCCAGGCTTCTATTCTGTGTCCCCTGAAAGACCAATGTCAGTAATATCACACAGGAAGTTCTCCTTCTCACCGCCTTCAGCAGCTTGCAGAGTGAGTTTTGGTTGGATTCAAGGTGGGTGTCCACTGAAGGGTGTTCTTATCCCACCGCGGCAGCCAGGCTGAGCGGCTGAGACCTTGCTTCCGGCTGTGCCCACGTGTCCCTGTTCTTGGTGGCTGACGGGTTCACTGTGTCTTCTGTGTTCTGCTTTCTCTATTAATGTTCAGAAATATCTTTCAAAAACATCAAAGGAAAAAGAAATCGATTTCCTGTCCCACAAATCCTCATGCTAACCAAAATGAAGTCTCTGGAAAGATTCAGTTTAGCTAATGGAGTCCCCAAGCTGAATGGAAGGCTCTGAATAAAAACCCATGAAAATGCAATGAGCTGAAATCCATTGCAGAAAGATTCTACTGAGAGGAGATGCACTACGATTTCCATGGGCCTGTGAGAAATTAAGCTATTTTAAGACACATCTGAAAATAGCTGGCAAGGTAAACCGAGGTTGTTACCAAAGGAAATTTGTGAATATGTTAAACAGAGATACTGCCTAGAGAGAGGGTGTCATGAATTTCTTATAGAAAAAAATTTTTTCACCTGCCATATAGACTATACACAGATTTTCACTGAGAAAAGCGAAATTACCACTTGGCTCCAAACAAGCCAGGCCCTCAGATGGCACACAGGTAGGAGGGGTGCGAGGGCAGCTGGCATGGACTCGCACTCTTCTCGTAAGTACGGCTCTGGTTGCCCAGTTCCTGCATTATCATCTACTGTATTGGCTGCACACGTTCTTACGTTAGCACAATAGCCTAATTCCTAACCAAAATACGTTGCTTAGTGTTTATTCCTATAGAAACCCCATCAAACAGTGTGTTTACGGGACCTGGAAGTGTTCATGGAATGAGCAATTAGAAAATGTCTGTTTGGGTGGGGAAAAAAAATTGTAAAATCCATGTAACACGTTTTCCATGAACTTTTTGAAACCATTTCTTTTTCTTTTATTTGAAAGGCAGAGCAATTAACAGGGGGGATATGTCCCACCTGCTGGTTCCCTCCCTCAGTAGTCACAACAGCCAAGCCTGGACAAGGCTGGAGCCAGAAGCAGGAGCGCCATCCTCACCTCTCACACAGCTCACAGGAGCCATGCAAGCGGACCTGTGCTGTGTGGAGCGCGTAGCAAGCAGTTCAGTCCAATGTGGGATCACGGCTGGAGGCGGAGCTCACCCCGTGGCGCCACAGCCCTAGTCTCCAGTATTTTTGCCAAAAAGGATTCACAGTGATAACATCTTGTATTTCAGAACCGAAAATCTGACCATGGCAAACACAAGGGCAGCATTCACATCTCAAAAAGGTAACTTCAAATGGCTTCTTCCTCAGTGTTATTAAGAACTGTTTATGTCTTCAAGTCCCACAGGATTCCATCCTCCCTTATTGCCACTACCCACAGTATAGACACCCACCTTGTGTGATTCCAACATGAACTTCACCCATGTTCTGCGGGAAAAGAATTCTCCGATCAAATAAACTTGGGCAATGAAATATAATGTGATTAAGTAAGTATACATTTAATACAGATAGAATTTTTAAGTTAATTAATCTATGTATTTGTTTTTCATCTGAAAGGCAGACAGAGACAGAGTGATTTTCTATCTACTGGTTCACTCCCCAAGCATTGCAAATGCTGGGCTGAGCTAAGCAGATGCCTGAAGTCTCCCCCAGTGGCTAAACCATTGTCTGTTGCCTCCTAGGATCCGTGTTAGCAGGGGGCTCTGGTGTTGGTCTGAATGCTAACATATTATGCTACCAAGCCGTAGTGCTACCAGCAGCAATATACCTTGAACATAACAAGAGCTCCATAAACATACACTGCAGTCAACAAAGGAATACTGCTGCTCCCTACTATGTAAAAGAACTCTCTAATAATTTCAGGAATAGCAATAATAACAAAGTTTAATGATAGTACATACTCAAATGCATTGACATGTTCAGATCTCAGAGTACAATGTAGCCACTTTAGGATTTGTCTAAGACCACTTAGGAACTTAAAGCAAGTCTCTTGAACTCTAGTCTTCTTTTCTATAGAATGAAGGGAATAGACCCCTGATTCCTAGCCATTTCCATATTGTAGTTGTCAGGTACATTTTGTGTGCCCAGGAAACTTTTTCCATTAGGCAACTGTGGCAGAGCACAGCTCAAAAACAGTCAGACCCAGAACCTTGTTTTATTCTTTTCATTAAAATCCCTGCTGCCTTGCAGAACTATTAATATAGAAAAGTACATTTCAATGTCCTCCTAGCGAGAGAAGCCCCCTGCTACCTACAACACACAGAACAGAGTAGCAAGCCCCACATTCGCAAAGCCCAGTGTTCTCCAGATAATGGACTCAGCACCATTCATCTCAGATCTGCAATTTCCTTATTCATTTATTTCAGCTGGAATAAAAAGCCCATCTACTTCAACCCCAAAATGACACCTTGTTTTTACACATACAACATGCATTTTCCAATAAGCTTAACAATATCCGATGAGGGGGGATGAGTGGGTGGGAAAAAGGGTACCTCTACGAAAGAAAGAACAAAAGCAGCCAAAGATCAATTTAGTGAGCAATAGCTCAAACACGGAGGGTAGAATTTCAAAGATGCTAATTTTGTACTTGGATTTACCTTGCTACTCTTCTTCAAAACACCTCCAGCCCAATCTCAGAGGGCATGCAATCAAGGAAAATAATGGGACGCAGCAACAACTTCAAAGCTTCGGCACCACTTAGGTTAATGATATATAATTGCTCCAATTTCTCTTCATACTGTACTTTTAATTAAATGTGCCAAGGTTTCTACCTACCAACTTATGTTCAGTCACAGGCAGCCATGACGCACTCTGCCCGTCAGAAGGCATGCTTCTCCCCAGTATCTGTCCCTAGGCTTAGAATAGAGACTTAGCCGGGTTCCACAGCCACCTTCAAAAATGGGTAAATAGGCATGTTATTGCTTTAAAGAGCTTCACACAAACAGCTTTTGTGGTTATTTCTGGTACTATAAACTTTCTGCTGCAGTTAAAGTATTACTTTGGGGGTGACTCCCAAAGGCTTCATACTCAAACTCTGAACAATTTGTGTTAATGATGAATGGAATAGGAGTGGAGATTTCTATCATGGTGTCTAGGGAGTAGACTGAGTATGAGGGTCCTAAGATGAGGGGGCATGGCCTAGAAATGCTCAAGACAGGAGTAGCTGTGTTAGCCCAGGCGGCACCCTACTGCTGTCAGCTTCCCAATGTCCTCTGCATGCCTTCCACAGTCCACAACCTCCTCAGATGCCAGACCCATGGGCTGCAAACGTGCAATGATGATTGAGTAGAACAATGATTCAGTATCTCTAGTATCTAAAGCTTCTCCACTCCACTCCCAGCTCCAGCTTCCTGCGGATGCACAGCCTGCAGGCAGCAGATCACAGCTCATGTACTTAGATCCCTGACACCTCCGTGGGACACACAGACTAAGTTCTGGGCTCTTGCCTTTGGCCTGGTTCTGCAATGGGCATTTGGGGAGTGGAAGAAAAAACAAAATTCTTAGAATCTCCCAATGAAACTCTAGAGTCTCAATGAAGTCAGGTCAAAACTCTGAAAGAGTGTGCATGAAGAAGGGAACACGGTGATCATCTGGACACAGGAGATGGAGAACATGCTGACAGCGAGCCAGAGAAGCAGCTGGAAATGGACTCATAACGCAGAGTGAAGCATGCATTCCAACAGGTGCAGGAGCACTGCCAAACGAGGATGCCAAAGCTAACCTGACAGATCGCCTCCGAAGTCTCCGAGCAAGCAAGCCTCAACTGAGAATGCAGTTTGAACCATTCAGGAGAGGGAAAATGAAATGACTCAATTTCATTAGAAGCAGAGCTTCTCAGAATATCACCTGTCAAGGCAGATCACAACTTGGATCAAGATAAGCAAAGTTCTGACGCAAAATGGCAAGATGAATCATGATGACAGAGAAATGGGAACTTGAAGAAAAACTGATGCAAAGACACAGAAGAAAGGTGAAACGAATTATCAACACAGATGCTGATGGCAGAACTAAAAGCTCCCCGCTACCCTGTGACTAGGATATGGCTTCCAAACTCAGGCTGACTTTCAACTGTGAACCCAATGTCACATGCTAATAGCACTAAGAGGGTAGAGATGTAACCAGTTCTGGTGTTCAGGGGTGGCCTGATGAGAGATTCTTAGGGCACTGGAAGTACATCCTTGGTGTATGGTTCTTGAGAAATGCTTGAGGGCTAGCATTGTGGTATAATGAGCCAATCTTCTGCCTGTTACCAGAATTCCTTGCTAGTTTGAGTTCTGGCTACTCCACTCCCGATCCAGTTCCCAGCTAAGGCATTTGGGAAAGCAACAGAAGATGGCTGAAGTACTCGGGTCCCTGCCTCATATGTGGGAGACCTGAGCGAAGTTTCTAGCTTCTGGTCCTGGCCTGGCTCAGCCTTGGTGACTGTGGCCATTTGCAGAGTGAACCAACAGATGGAAGATCTTTCCTTCCTTGTCTCTCTTTCAACTAACTCTACCTTTCAAATAAGTTAAAAAAATAAATAAATAAAAAGCAACATCAGATGGCTCAAGTCCTCGGGACCCTATACCCACATGGGAGACCTGGAAGCAGCTCTTTAGCTCCAGTTGCTGTAGCCATTTGGGAAATGAGCCAGTGGATGGAAGACTTCTCTTGCTCTCTCTGTAAGCCTGCCTTTCTAATAAAAATAAATAAATCAGTTCCCTCACAGAAAGTCACTCAAGCTGTGCTTGACCTTGAGCCTGTGGCAGTGTATCATCAAGCATCAGATCAGAAAGTACAGGTGAGGAGCACCTGCTCCTCCATGCCCGGACACTGGACAGCGCTACTGTGCACAAGGCGGGTCTCGCGCCCTTTGTCTCGGATGCTTCCCCCTTGTAGTTAAACCAGTGCTTCCAACCCAAATGGGCGACAGGAGGCAAAAGAACTGATGCTTCTTCTCTCTCCTCTGCCCCTCCCCCTGTTCCCTCTACAAGCAGGCATTTCATCAAGGACTTCTGTACCTTGCCCACTTTCACAGCTGGGATTTCCCCTGGACAGCTCCATGCAGAAAATGTGAGTGGCCTTCATGGGTCACTGAGCTGGTAACTGACCCCACAGGCCAAAACTCTTAACTCTATAAGGGCCTTTAGTCATTTTGCTGCTTACTCTTTTTCCTGAATTATTTATACTTAGAGAAGAAAATATTACATTCACTTGATCAACTTACAGCGAGGCATACATATCACATAGCTTTCAGAGAAACAAGATCCTTTACACTCATGGCTCTCTATTTCCTAGAAAACAAACAGACTTATATTAAATATCAAATTTTTATCTGATGAAGCAAATCCCTGTCCTCCCTAGGCAATGTCTCCCATGAGCAGTTCAGATTCAGGACACCTGAATGGAAAACATGCTCACTCCTCTCGGTGGCACCACCTATCACAGCAGCTGGAGAACGCTCAGAGTTCCCTGTTGATCTCCGTCAACTTTGATTATACAAAAGTACTCAGGGACAGGTCCTTGGCCTAGTAGTTAAGTTACTGACAGTGACATCTGTGCCCCACTTCGGAGTGCCTAGATGTGACTCAGCCATGGCTGTGGAGGTCAGCTTCTTGTCAGTGGGAGAGTGGAACAATCAATGGAAGATCTCTCTCTGTTACATACACATACACACATACACTCTTCCCTACTCTGCCATTCTTCCTTTCAAATCAATAAACTTTTAAAAAATTATAAAATCAGGCCCAGCATGATAGCCTAGTGGCTAAAGCCTTGCCTTGCATATGCCAGGATCCCATAAGGGCACCAGTTCATGTACTGGCTACCCTACTTCCCAACCAGCTCCCTGCTTCAAACCTGGGAAAGCAGTCAAAGATGGCCCAAAGCCTTAGATCTGCACCAGTGTGGGAAACCCAGAAGAATCTTCTGGCTCCTGGCTTCAAATGGGCTCAGCTCTGCTGTGGCTACTAAGGGAGTGAACCAGCAGGCTCTGGTTCTCCTTTTCTTTGTGTATCTGCCTTGCCAATAAAAATCAATAAATCCTTTTTTTAAATTGTGAAATCTACTCAGACAATGAAGAAATCAAACTCGCACAGATACTCAACTATGACACATAAGGATCTTAGTGACTAACCTTTCCCTACTGTTTAGTGCATGCAATGAGAAAGATTCGTCTTTAAAGGAAATGTCATGCTACCCGCAGAGGTACGCCTGTGCCGAGATGAGCGAGTTTGGAAAGAGCTGTCTGTGAAGACATGTGCGGGGACTAGAGACTTTTAAACATGTTCGACAACTTTGTATGCACAAAATGTCATCTACTTTTAGTGAGAATATTTTTAGAGACTTTTGATTTCAGAAGACATTTGGACATAAGAACAAGAACACTTGGCTACCATATGGGACTCTTTGAACAAACAAAAAAACAGAGGCTGGGATTGTGGCACAGCACAATAACTGCCACCTGCGACTACTACTAATATCTCAAATGAGCACTGGTTCAAGTCCCAGCTATTTTGCTTCTTACCCAGCTCCCTGCCTGGGAGGGGAACGGATGAAGGCCCAAGTGCTTAGGCTCCCTGCCCCGCACATGGAAGAACTGGATTGAGTTCCAAACTCCCAGCTTCAGCTTTTACCAGCCTGCAGTGCAATAAACCAGGATCCCATTCTTACGTGCCCAGCCCTGGCGTTCACCTGGCTTTGGAAACTACATGAAAGTGAAAATATTCAGGACTAAGGGAAGACATGTCCTTCCTGGCCTGCCCCTAAATAGGAATGGGGCTGGCAGATGGGCAGTACACTCTGCTAGGCAGACGTGAACTTGGTAGGCTCTCACACTCCATCTGGGAATGGGCCCTGCAATCCCAGGAGGAACCGGATGAACCCGGCTCCTGGATTGCAACTGGTCGACTTCACACACACACACTTCAAAAAGCAGGCAGTGAGCGCGAGGAACCCTGATTGATCACAAAGGAAGCCTGCGCTGTGTACTTCTCACTGACCTCCCCAAGTTCCTGGATGAAGCGTCTACAAATGTCTCCAGCCGAGCGCTTCCAGAGACTTGCCTTTGGCCTTGTGTAATGAGCTAACTACTATTTTGGTACCTAAATATAGTATCAAGAGATCCTGTTTGTTCTTAGACGTCCGGAAGTTCACTAATTTTACAAGGCTGTTGCTGGATTCCAAACAACATTTTGTAACTAGATTTTGCTAACTATAAAGAACACATGTTTTTAAAGAATGAAGATATTTGAGAAGCATCAAGACAGAGACGAGGAGAAACGGAGATCTCTTGTCTGCTAGCTCACTTCCTAAACAGCAGACACAGCTGGGGTCCAAAGCTGACACCAGAACACAACCGAGCACACCTGCAACAGCGGCCGGGGACTCAGTCCCTGGAGCATCTCTGCTGCTCCCAGACACTGCGTTAGCGGGAAGCTTGTGTCAGAAGCACAAGCAGGTACAGAGCTTACACACTTAATTGTGGGATGTAGATTCTTTCACCGCTGGGTCAAAAGCCCACCATCCTAGGGGAGCTCTTAATACTAGGGGAGTATCATTTTTGCATGACTAACATGAATAACCTGTGTACTTCATTGGGAGTCGGAGGGCATCAATAAAGCATAAATCATCTCTCAATTTTAAGTGTTTAAAAAGTTAAGAGGGGGGTGGCATGGTGGCTCATCAGGCTAATCCTCCACCGGCAGAGCCAGCATCCCTTATGGGCACTGGGTCTAATCCAGGCTGCTTTGCCTCTGAATCAGTTCTCTGAGGATGGCTCAAGCCCCTGGGCACCTGCACCCAAATAGGAAACCTGGCAGAAGCTGTGGCTCCTTGTTTTGGATCAGCTCAGCTCCAGCCACTGCAGCCATTTAGGGCTGCAATGAACCTGCAGCTGTAAATTTGTCTTTCAAATACAAGTAAATAGATCTTTATTTAGAAAGTTAACATTGGGACATGTTTGGCACAGCGGTTAAGACATTGCATTCCATTACCTGGAGAGCCTGGACCCAACAGCCAGTTCTGCTCCCAATTCCAGTTTCTTGTTAAGGCAGGCCCTGGCGGTGGCAGTGACAACGACTTGAGTACCTGGGCTCCAGCCACTCACACAGCAGACCGGCACTGAGGTCCCAGCTTCCAGCTTCAGTCTGGCTCAGATACAACTAATGCAGGCTTTGGGGAGTGAGCCAATGGATGGGAGGTGTGTCTCTATCTCCACCCCTCTATTTTTCTGCCTCTCAAGTAAATAAAAATGAATATGATTTGGGGTGTTTTTTTTTAAAGATTTATTTATTTATTTTCATGGGAAAGGCAGATATACAGAGAAAAGGAGAGAAAAAGACAAAGACCTTCCATCTACTGATTTGCTCCCAAGTGGCCACAAAGGCCAGAGCTGAGCTGATCTGAAGCCAGGTATCAGGAGCTTCTTCCAAATCTCCTACACAGGTGCAGAGTCCCAAGACTTGGGGCCATCCTCTACTGCCTTCTCAGGACACTATAAGGGAGCTGGATGGGAAGTGGAGCAGCTGGGACATAAACCAGAGTCCATATGGGACTCTGGTGCATGTGAGGCAAGGACCCTAACCATAAAGCTACCGTAAAACTAGTAAAACTAACTTACTTCAAGAAGTATTCTCTGGGAGAATTAATTAATGTATATAAAATAGTTTAGAAGGGCAAAAATATGCAAAATCAGAACTTTGCACATATATATAGGTCCCAAGTATATCTGCTATTGGTAATCTTTGAAAAGCGTGTCCCTTCTTTTTCAAAAGTATTACTATGATGGAGCCTACATTATGGCATAATGGATAAAGCCACTGCCAGCAACACCAGTATCCCATATGTGCACCAGTTCATGTTCCAGCTGCTCCACTTTTGATCTAATTCTCTGCTAATGTCCTAGGAAAGTAGTGGAAAATCGCCCAAGTGCTTCAATCCCTGCCATTCTACTTGGAAGACCTGCAAGAAGGTCCTGGTTTCTGACTTAGGGCTGGCCCAGTTCCCTCTGGGGAGCAAACTAGCAGATGCAAGATCTCTTTGTCTCTCCCTCTCTTACTGTGATTCTTTCAAATATAATAAATCTTTTTTTAAAATATATTTTTAAAGTATTATCACACCAATCAATAACCTAGCACTCTTTAGTATCACTTGATATATTTAAAGAATAACAGTATTACCAAATGTTTTGCAGGAATTATTTAATCCTACAGTAACCCACATCTCAGTCCTATTATTACATGCACTTCACTGAAAAAGAAAGGGAGGCTCTAAGAGGTTGAGTAACTTGAACAAGGTCTCAGTGCTGGACTGGGCATCCAGACACTCTGATTCAGATACAGCATTCAGTCAACATGCTAGGTAGGGTTATCAAGCTTCCAAGACTCCTGTTAACATGCTAGAACCTGACTGATCCTCCAAGTAAACTAAATCCACTAAGAAACATCTAATCTACAGACTATCAATTTATTATTTGGTAAGACCTTTTTCCTTCTAAATAAGTATTATGCAAATGAAACCCTGATATCCTTATCTACTCCTTAACACATACTGCCGTTATTCTATAAGTATCCACAAATCGTTTATTGTAACATATCAGTGATCTGTAATATTCCATTCAAGCACTTTCAGCCCAGTCATATATTCACCACTGTGAGTCTACTCCAGAAAAATCACTAGCTGTAATCTCAACAGCACCCTACCATTGACTGTCAGCGAAAGTAAGGTGTGGTCTTGACAGTTTCCAGAAAGCCAATGTGACAGCATTGAAGGTGGTAGCACCATTGTTGGTTGCTTTCTTATAACACAATTATACAATCAGCCAAGAAAAAATAAGGGGTGAGAAAAACAGTCAACTTCCCAAAATACACAGTGCATGTTTGGTTTGTGGGCACGGGAGAAGTGTCGACAGCAATATGTTGCTCTACAGGAGCACCCCCTCCCCTCTTTCCCCTACTCCTGATCTTTTATGTTTTAGAGAGGGCCCCTAGCACACTGAAGAGCATGCAGATAAGAGATGGCTGCCTGGTGACGGCCGGGAAAGCATCACCCACTCGTTCATTCACACTTGATCCATTCTGAGATGCACCTAGGATGTGCCATGGAGCCAAAAAGAGAATAAAATAGAACCCATGCTTGCCAAGTCCACAGTTCTATTGAGGAGACAGAAAAAAAACACATATAAATATTAAAAACATGGTTTAATGAAAGGAAAGGGAGGTACTGCCAGAACTCAGAGGATAGAAGGAAAGTACATTCAAACCCTGGGAGGTCTAGGCACCCAGGGCAGGTGCCAGAGCCAGAGGGCTCCCTGAGGAGTCCCACCCAAGGGCTGTCTTGGTCTGCAACAGCATGAAGGATCATCTCTGGGGAGAATCTCAACATCTCAACCAAAGCCTGGTGGATACAGAGCAATGGAGAGGGTCGGACAGGGGTGTGTATAAGAGGGATACACTCATTGTTCTCTGCAAGGGATGCATTCTTTCTGGGAGTAAATAGTGTAGGTATTCCAAATGAATTCCTACAACTTGGCTTCCCCCAAGCCAGTATTTCTCAAAGTATGATCCCTGGAACAGTAGGTCCAGTACCAGTCAAGTTCATTACAAAGAAACAAAGAGAACTTGAAGGTAAATATTTACAAACTTTACACATTTAAAGATTAAAATAATAATGATAATAATAATAATAAACTATGCACTGGTAGAATCTCATTTAAAAAATTGTGAGTTTTCGTATGTCTTGTTTGCCTTAATGTACCTCATTTTTTATTGCAAAAAAAAAAAAACCACATTTGTTTATTTGGAAGGTAGGGCTATACAGAGTGGGCTAGAGCAAGAGATCTATTGCTTGGTCATGCCCCACATGGCCACAAATAGGGCTGAGCCAGGCTGAAGCCAGGAGCACAGAACTCCAGCCTGGTCACCCACATGGATAGCAGGGACTCAAGCACTTGGGCTGGCTTCTGCTGCTTCCCCAAATGCCCCAGAAGCAGCCAGAATTTGAACCAGTGTCCATATTGAGTGCTGGCTTCACAAATAGTGGTTTAACCTGTTGTGCCACAATGCAGGCCCCTGTACTTCATCTTTGTAATAATTCATTTTATTGTGTTTTGTATGAACACCATTCATGACGCATAAGGGCAAAAGGTGTCTTCACAGTGAGTCTGAAAGGTCTAGCTTCAAGTGACTGAGTGCATAAGGACAAGAAAGTGCATTTTCTCCATTAGAAAGAAAAGACTATGAAACCAGTTGCAAACAGTTATTTACATTTTTGAAAGGCAGTATGACAGTGACAGAGTGTGTCCATCCGTTGGTTCACGCCTGCAAAAACCTTCAAAAGCTAGAGCAAGGTCAGGCTGAGCCCAGGAGTCGGAACCTTCAACCAGGCTCCCGCTACAGTGGCAGGGACCCCAGGACTTGGGCCATCTCTGCAACATCTCAGAACACACATTAACAGGAAGTTGGATTGGAAGCAGAAGAGAACTTGGACCAGGCATTCTAACATGGGACGCAGGCAATCCCAGAAGACACCTGCTGTGTCAAAACAGTATGGCTTTTGGGCCCGGCGCGGTGGCGCAAGTGGTTAAGGTCCTCGCCTTGCACGCCTGGGATCACATATGGGCACCGGTTCTATCCCGGCAGCCCTGCTTCCCTTCCAGCTCCCTGCCTGTGGCCCGGGAAAGCAGTCGAGGACGGCCCAAAGCTTTGGGACCCTGCACCCGCGTGGGAGACCCGGAGGAGGCTCCTGGCTTCGGATCGGCATAGTATCGGCCCGTTGCGCTCACTTGGGGAGTGAATCATCGGACGGAAGATCTTCCTCTCTGTCTCTCCTCTCTGTATATCCACCTTTCCAATAAAAATAATAAAAATAAATCTTTAAAAAAAAACAGTATGGGGCCTGGCGCGGTGGCGCAAGTAGTTAAGGTCCTCGCCTTGAGCGCCTGGGATCCCATATGGGCGCTGGTTCTATCCTGGCAGCCCCGCTTCCCTTCCAGCTCCCTGCCTGTGGCCCGGGAAAGCAGTCGAGGACGGCCCAAAGCTTTGGGACCCTGCACCTGCGTGGGAGACCCGCTGTTGTGCTCACTTGGGGAGTGAATCATCGGATGGAAGATCTTCCTCTCTGTCTCTCCTCTGTATATCCGCCTTTCCAATAAAAAATAATAAAAATAAATCTAAAAAAAAAAAAAACAGTATGGCTTTTAAACAGCACCAAATTGTTATGCATCAAGTTTACCTCTTTCAGGCACTAAGCCCCACTCCTCACCAGACAGGCTGGCTTATCTCACAGCAGCCAACAGGCAGCCATCCTCAAAAACAATCCTACAGCAGTCACCTCACCAGCCAATGATTTTGCAGCTTGACGTCAAAGCGGAAAGAGGAACTGAACCACAGTCAGAAAGTGACAGTGTCCAGTGTAACTCTAATTCTACTCAACTACCAATGAAAACATGAAATGGTCTCATGTCTCAAACAGGCATTCCCTATCACCATTCATCTGTTCCTAGAAACACGGCTGAATTTTCTAGAAAAAACCTTCTAGAACCAATTCTCACACTGTTGCAAAAATCAAGTAAACAGTTTATCATATCAAAGGGGGATTTAAAAAAAGTCCATTGAAGACTGGAATTAAAAATAATTTTAGCGCAAATTTTTTTTTAAATTCATGCATTAAAAAAAGAAATTCATGCATATATCTTCCATATATATGTCTTATATATTATCAAAAGAAATTTTGCATCATGAAAAGTTTACAACAAAATAAAACTCATACTTTTAAACTCCATGTTTCCATAAATGTTTTGAAATATCCTCATGTATATTAAGAGAGACAAAGAGAGAGAGAGAAACCGAGGAACCAGGAATTCCAGAGACAAGAATGTATTTTTGATTTTAAAAAAGGAGAAGCCAAGATACTCTCAATCATCTGCACCAAGGTTTGACAAATTATGAACCACTTTTACAAATACAGCTTTAGCGAAGACAATCAAACCACACCAGTCATTCACATACAGTCCATGACTGGTCCTGGCTACAGTAATGGAATAGTTGTAACAGACTGGTACAGCCCACAGAGCTGGAGTATTTACTCCCTAACTCTTTACTGAATAAGAGAAAATGTTGATGAATAACCCAGGCCACAGCACATAAAATGATATCCCTAAACATATACAGTCCCATCTAAGCTTTAAGATCCAGCATCTGATAGAGCAAAAACATTCTGATGCTGTTATTAGACAGAGGGAGAACCTGATTTGCATTCTTAATGTTTTCTCCTCCACCAACTTTTGAACGAAGTGCACTAACCTGTGCATTCTGCCAAGTGTGCACTAGGAAAAGGCAGAGTGCTAACTCAGAGAGGCTCCATCACCAGAGTGGACACTCTACCACTGATGCCAAGTACAAGTTCTTGGCACTTTCCAACACTTGGGTGGATTTCAGGTGAGGCCACCGAAGCCCTGTGGGGTTCCAGCAACCTGGTTAGAACCATGGCACCTAAGCTGAGTGCTGAATCCAGTATCTGGTTTCCACATCGTTTCATCCCACACCTTAGCTTCCTAACATCCCTCTAACACATCTCTAACTTAACCTCGGAAAACAAAGTTTAATGACTCTTAAACGCAAAATTTTTACAATTTCCTGGCATTTCAGACAATCACCACCAAGCAATCTAAATCTTGTAACTTCACTGTAATTTTTGAAAACAATGTTTCACCAAACCCATAAAAGTGTCTACTTGAATGAGTTCACCATTCTGTGTTAACAAAAGACAAAAAAGGAACTATGAAACATCTTAATTAGAGGCTTTTCTCTTTTGCGCTACTAGAAACTATTTTCCTACAAAATGTTACTTTCCAGGAAAACAATGTACATTTAAATCCTTCTAAAAGGAAAAAGCATATTTTTTTATGGACTTAGGTTTAAAAAGAAGAAAATAAAAAATATACCCTCCCCTGACCCCATACACACAAAACACATAGATTAGAAAATTCAGGGGGCATTTCCATTTATTATATGCATTTTCAATATCATTGCATTTTTACAAGGAGCTGTTTCAATTCAAAACTCTGATTCATATTAAAGGCATCTTGTTGATTATTCCATCAGATGATACAGTCAACAGAATACAGATTTCATTGAGAAAATATCTAAACCTGATCTAGCATTTATACATAGATAATACATTATCCAAATCACAAGCTTGTCTTCCAAATCGATTTTTTGCATATATCATTCTGTTTGTCACAGCACTCATTTTAGTCAAACTGACTGTCCATGGTGAATTGGCTACTGTTGAATGCTAGAAATGTCTTGAATTTCCTAGTATTTAAACAAAATTCTTCTTCATCAAAGGGTTGCATGGTTTTTGGAATTGAGTTCCAGAAACACTGTAATTTCATCGTTAAGCATATTTACAGGGTCATAAATATTCAAATTATGCCATAAAGATAGTACAAGTGGCTGATAAAATGAGATTAACATTCATTTACAGTAGCTTAGCAGACTCTGCCAAATGCTACTTCCCATAACAGCCTCTGGGATTGATTGCAGTAAGCTTCCTGACTATTCTTTTCTAGCCTGTGGCAGTTCAACAGCTTCTCCAAGATTCCCAAAAACCACTGAGTTGATTTTCACATCTTTGGAAGTTCACACAGCCTGGACTTCCTGGTTTTAACACCTTCCCCAAGTGTATTTTGTGAGTTCATGATACTACATTTACTATCTTTCCAAAAAGGAGTTATTTTCTATTTCTTTGATTTTCTTTTTCAAATTTATATAAAACTGAGTCCACTCTTAAAGGGATCTTCAAAAATTTTACATTGGTTTCATGTAAACAAACATATTTTTTAAAAAGCTTATAAAACAGGCGCGGTGGCATGGCCTAGAGGCTAACGTCCTCGCCTTGACCGCTCCGGGATCCCATATGGGCACCAGTTTTAATCCTGGCAGCTCCACTTCCCATCCCCGCTCCCTGCTTGTGGCCTGGGAAAGTAGTTGAGGATGGCCCAAACCTTGGGACCCTGCACCGGTGTGGGAGACCTGGAAGAAGTTCCTGGATTCTGGCTTCGGATTGGCACAGCACCAGCCATTGCACTCACTTGGGGAGTGAATCATCGGATGGAAGATCTTCCTCTCTGTCTCTCCTCCTCTCTGTCTATCTGACTTTGCAATAAAAATAAAATAAATCTTTAAAAAAAAAAAAAGCTTATAAGACTTCTTCCTGTATTTAAAGTTACATTCTGCAAAGCTGCCTCCAGGAGATACAATAAACATGGTTATTATGTTTTAAACAATAACCACTGTGGTCAGCACATTACTTTCATTAAGGGAACTGCATCATTTGGTTTATAAACAGCAGCTGGCCATTCTTGCTGAGTCTCATTCCTTTCTCCTAGAGATCAACAAGCCTTGGAAGTGACTATTTGTAATTAAGAAATTTTGTATACTACAGAAACCTATAAACTTGTAACCAACTACCAATTCAAATACTGTTCTTTTATAGAAGGTAAGAATTCGGACCTAGCAGCCAAACTCCTCCCTTTGAATGTGCTAGGATCCCATATCAGCGCCAGTTCTAATCAGCGCCATGGCCCTGCTTCCCATCCAGCTCCCTGCTTCTGGCCTGGGAAAGCAGTCAAGGGCAGCCCAAAGCCTTGGAACCCTGCACCGGTGTGGGAGACCTAGAAGAGGTTCCTGGCTCCTGGCTTCAGACTGGTACAGCTCTAGCCATTGCAGATACTTGGGGAGTGAATCATTAGATGAAAGATCTTCCTCTCTGAATGTCTGACTTTCTATTAAAAATAAATCTCAAAATAGGAAGTCAGAATCCTTATTAACCAACTACACTACTGGCCCACCAAAGCAACTTCCGGGCTGCTACAATGTACACATTTCTTTTTTTTAAATTGCTTTTCATTTTATGACACAGTTTCATAGGCTCTGAGGTTCCTTAAGCCTCTCTCCTTGTGCCCTCCACCCATGACGGATTACTCCACCTTGTTGCAGTATTACAGTTCAAATCCAGTCATGATTCCTTCATTGCAAGCATATACCATGCGTAGAGTCCAGCATCTTATTGTCCAGATCAATTCAACTGTTTCTTGGGGAGACCATCTCTGGTCTAAAAGCAGAGCTGGCAGAATCTCGTTCCAACCAATTAAAAGCCATAACATAACATCAACAACAGTTTACAACATTATGGAGTTACTTGACACGGTACTGAGTGACTGATATGTTAGAAAATGCAAGGTTTTTTTTCTTTTGAAGATTTATTTATTTTTATTACAAAGTCAGATATACAGAGAGGAGGAGAGACAGAGAGGAAGATCTCCCATATGATGATTCACTCCCCAAGTGACAACAACGGCCAGTGCAGTGCAGATCCGAAGCTGGGAACCAGGAACCGCCAGGAAAATGCAAGTTTTTAACCACTTCCTGTGACTACTTCATTGACATTTCAATTTTAGTTTATACACAACCGGCTGCTATACACCTTAAAATGGCTATAAGATACTACTCAGCTGTCTCGTGTCTATTTTCACTTTTATATTTAGCAGTTTGTAGTACTGAACTACAATTTTTACTGAATTTGCAGATTTTAGGATAGTCCAAACTGGCATATAACTTTAACCAGGCATATGTCAACAGTTGAGGCACAGAACAGTTTTAGGAGGGGTGTGCAGAGAAATCTTCAATATCCTAGTGAGGAGTAACTAATCTTTGTGTCCTGCCTAGTAAGGTATGTTACTCCCCGCTGACTGTTTCCTGTCTAGTTCTAAGCTTTCCTTACTGTTCTCTATTCTAATTTTTTGTGGTTGTTGTTTTGTTTTGTTTTTTGGGGGGGAGCTCCAGGGTGACCCTGATGGTCATTGCAGGTTGGGGATCCAAAGCTGGAACTAAGTAAGGACCCGAGAAAGCTCCTCTCCCTAGTCCTGAAGGAAGTTTACTATTCTGGTTCTGCAGACCGCTCAGGGCTCCTGGCTATTGTTACAATGTACAGATTTCACAGGACCTGTGTAAAATATCTGAGATCCCTTTGTCATGACCCTTTTTTTTTTATTGAGGTCTTCGTACTCTATCTCTTGGTAATTGACTTTTGAGAATATTTTTGCTATGCTGTACAGAAAATATGTCAATAAGCATGTTTCTGGGTGAACAATATACCATTTAACACTGCAATTTCTTTATGTACATACAATGCACATACAAATCAATGTTCCTAACAACATTGACAACTAGAAACAGCTAACATTTTTTTTAAAGATAGATTATGTAAATATATATTTGAAAGGCAAAGTGACAGTAAAAGAGAGAGATAGAGAACGGTGAGGGGAGAGAGATGGAACTTGCACCTGTTTCCTTTGCACAACCAGACCTTGGACAGGCCCCATAGCTAGCATTTTCACATCTTTCTCACTAGTGATCCTCCTGTAAAGAAACTGGAAAAAGATATTGGAGACTTGATCTTTATGAGCACAAACAAACGGTATCTAATAAGCACTATTTGCAAGTTCTCATGCCAGCACGTACGGAGAGTGGGTGTTCAGCCTGGTGGTGGAGATGCTAGTTAAGATGGCTGCATTCCCACTTCAAGTGGTTGGATTCAATTCCCAGCTCTGGCTCCTGAATCCAGCTTCCTGCTGATAAGGACCCTGGGAGATGAGATTCAAGCCATAGCGGTTTACTGCTACCAGTGTGAGAAACGTGGATTGAGCTCCCAGGTTCCGCCCTGGCCCACCGCAAGCTGTTGTGGGCATTTGGGTAGTAATGAACAGATATGCACTTTCTCTTTCTCCCTATCTCTCTCTTGAATTGAAAAAAAGTTAATTAAAAAAAAAAAAAGAATTAACCAATAACTTTATTTTGCTGTAAATATCTGTGATACTCAATGCAAAGTTCCTTCATAATACGCATCTTCTATAAACTTTATGAAGAACCTTATAGGAACAGCTTCAAGAGGCCTGCATCCCACACTGGAGTATTTGTGTTTAATACCCAGGTCAGCCTTGGCTCCTGACTCCAGATTGTGATAATACAGATTCTGGGAAGCAGTGGTGATGGACAGCAGTTGGATTCTCGCCACCTGTTGGGGCAACCGCATGGAGCTCCCAGCTCCTGTCTTTGACCTCGCCCAGCCCAGGAATCCGGGGAGTGAACAGTAGAAAGCAGTGCTAGTTTACTCTCTCCATTCCTCTCAAATAAATAAATATTTTTTTAATGTTGTACCAAAATATAAACTTATTTGTTAAATGTTTGTATTCATTGACTTGAAAGAGGGACAGAGGGGGAGGGAGAGAAGAAAAGAGAGATTTTGCCATCCTCTAGTTCACTCCAAAGCCCAAGGCTGTGTCACAGCAAAGCCAGAACTCGGGAACTTCCTGGCCTCCATGCTGGTGAGTAGGAACCCAAGAAGCTGGGCTATCACCCGCTGCCTCTCAGATGAATGAGCAGAAAGCTGCACTGGCTGGAGGGGGACCCAATCCTGGGGATTCTACCATCCTAAGCACACTCTGCCAATTCCTACTTCTAACACTGTACTTTAATTCAATTTTCCCCTGCATTTGACACAATTTTTAAAGGCCATGGTCTGAAGAGTAGTGACATGAAACAAGTGGTTACACATGTAATTAACACACTGATTTAGCAATTACAATTACAATGAAGAAGAGTAGAGGATTTACCAAAGGAAAACTAACAATAAAATTAGATACACAAACAGCTCTAGCAAGGAAAGAAATGCCTCAATGCTTCTCTCCCTCTCTCTAACAGCTTAAAATAAATGAAAATTATTTAATATTAAAGTGAAATTTTGCCTTATTTCTTCCCTTTGAGTATAATACAGCTTCAATGCAAAGTCAACTATTTGTTTGAGGTCACACAAAATTAAGTGTATATAAAGGAATCAATTTTTCCAAAATGGAAAATATCTTATGTTTCTTTCTGCTACTGTACCTTCTCATAAGTTTTGAAATATTCACATTTCTTTATCTTTTCAAAATCAAAATAATACTGATGCTTATAGGACAACTAAGAGACAAAAGACACAGTACCAGTTTTGTGGTGTTTTGGGTGAATCTGCCCTTTGCGACGATGACACTCCACAGGAGTGCTCGTTCCCAGCTAGTCCCAGCTGCTCTGTCAGCTCCCTGCTAAAGACCTAGGATAAGTGGAAGATGGCCCAAGTGTTCGGGGCCCTACAGTCACACGGGATGCTGGCATCACAGGTGACAGCTTAGGCCACTTGCTGTACCACAAGACTGGCCCCTGCACAAAGATTTTTAAAACTTCTTTGCATCAAAATAGGACAAGCAAGAAACCCATACTTGTTGCACAATCTTAAACCAAACATGAGAACAATTTCAGGAGAATTCTCACGTTTCACCTTCCTGGTAGCAGGAATGCTCTGAGCTGGGGAGTTCTCCTGCTTTATTGCTGAGGGGAAACCAGAGAGAGGCCCAAGGCCCTGATAGCACACAGTGGCAGAACCAGAACCCAAACAGGTCTGCTGGCTGTGGCACCTCAATGCTCCTCTTGCAGAATATGTATATCAGGCTGACAAATGTTTAATGTTGAAAAATCTCCGAGGCTTATCCACTGGACTCTAATCTCAATTGCAACAAATGTGTGCCAGCCCACGCCACAGAATAGCTGCGAGCATCAGCTGTGATTTGCATAGAAGCACGTGCTTAGAAAGCCTTAATGCACTGTGAACCGTGCTACTGGTCTGACAGCAACTTAAAGCAGAGGAAGTGTGTACAAGTCACATATGGAGAAGCAAACCACATCTTCTAAAAGGGAGAGCCTTGCCAATTACATCTATTCAGACTTCCTTACGAATGACGGGGAGGACTACCTCTCAACGCATTCCAAGCAAAAGTGCATCTGAGATTCTGGGTGAATGCCAAAAAGTTTGGCCAATGACCTTAATGTTCATTCTACTTGTTCTAACATTCTCTAATAGCAAGAAGAGACTAGACCGGGATCATCCTCACAAGACTGCGATGCTGTTTTTCCCTTTAGTATCACTATCCTGCTTAAAGGTACCTTGGGTTACTTAGAACTGCAAAACACAGCGGTTTTGAAAAGAGACTAGTAACTGAAAATCGTTACCTGCAGAAGTAACAGGGAAGTTTTATCTTTCTTACCCCAGTTGCTTACTGACCTCTAGATGATGACCTAACTCTTGGGCCCATCTGGGTCAATATATCCACAATGGTGGCTTTGTTTATTTGAGAGTCAGAGAGAGACAGAGGAGACCTCCCATCCATGGCTGCTTCCCCAAACGCCCAACTGGAGCCAGGAGCCGGGAAGGAGATCCGGTTCTCCCACATTAGGTTGGAGACCAATTATATGAACCATCACTTCTACCTCCCGGGGTTCTCACTCCCAGGAAGCTGAAGTCAGGAGCCAGAGCATGCAGCTGACCGTGGTTCTCCAGTGTGTGCTGTGAGCATCTTAACTGCCAAGCTAAACACCTGCTTTTGATCATTTTTGGTGGAAAACCCCTTAAAGACAGAAAGTGAGTATAATCTCAACATGTGTCTGCTTCTCTGCAGGTTACACACTACCGTGTGACTGCATTGTGAATATTACACATAATACTCAAATACACACATGCGCACACACCCCTACAGGTTTTAAAGGACAGAACAATCAAACCTGGAAACACTTTGAGCACATCACTGTGTGTCTTTTTCTCCACTTTGAAAATCTGATCATCAGCACCCAGGGGTCTTGAAGTCCTAATTCTCGTCTCTCATATCTCATTCAACTCTCTCAAGGTTTCCAGTGCCAAGGTCAAAAGTGGGAGTGCTAATTGGTCAATATAATACTGAAGAGGACAAGAGGGCTCTTGAAGTGGCCTCGCTGCACTTAGAGCTTTTAAGCAGGTCTGTAGACTCACATGAGACTATTACCCTTAACACAAAGTGCACATATATGTCAGGCTCCTCGCTGCTGGTTATTACAGCACTATCTTTCTAGTCTTAGCTCCTTTCTTTCAGTTCAAAGCACTAAAAACGTTAAACCCATGATTCCTAGAAAAAAGAAATGTATTGGAATCACTGGAGGAATCTTGACCTGGGATGCCCTTCCCTTTCCAGACAATTCCTCCTCATACATAAAAACTGAGCTCATATGTCTCACCCATGAGGCTGTCCCATTCTCTCGCAAAACAAAACCAATTTCCTCTTGTACAAGGCCCCCATGCATTCAGACACTCTGAACACACAGCGTAGCAAATCTGTGTCTGCTTCTCCATCTCTAGCTAAAGTATGAGCTACAAAATGATGTGGGCTGTTTTACTAACTACTCACTCAACAAACACTGGGAGAGCGATTCTTGTGGGATAAATCAGATGACTGGATAGGAAACAATTTCTGTTCTTGGGGAGTCTGAATGCAACAACTAGGGTTTTCAATAGCTGTTTGTTGAATGGAGCCATGAATGCCTGGTATTTGGTTCCAGCAGGGCTACAACAGAAAGAATTTAGACCAATGGCTCAGAAGCCTCTCTTTCTCCAACAATATAATGGAATCACATTGGAAGTGCATTTAATTTATTGAGGTACAACTGTATGTCATGTGTACTCGGAACGAAAGGAGGGAGGAAGAATGATAGCAAAGTGGAAAAAAACTAATTTTTCCCAAATCCTCTCCCTTCTTGGAAGTCAACTTTGCCTTGGTTTACAGCCAAGTCTCTGGCCCCTAAGACTTTACCAATGCATTTCTCAGTGACTCCAGAATTTCCAAGGGTAACTGTTTCATTTTTCTCCTTACTGTCTGACTTAAGCTCCTGAAGTATTCTCTATATTGAAGTTTCAGAAAAGTTGACCAAAACAATTTCATGAACTGCCAGTGGACCTAGAAGTTATAAAAAACAGATAAATAACAGCCCTGCTAAGGCACAATAAAATGCCCTACTGATAGGAAAACCCACTGTTACACTAACTTGACTAAGTCCTAACCCTGCAATAACTTGCCTTTTAGGGCCCAGTGGTGTGGCGTGGCCTAGTGGCTAAAGTCCTCGCCTTGAACGCACCAGGATCCCATATGGGTGCCAGTTCTAATCCCGGCGGCTCCACTTCCCTGCCAGCTTCCTGCTTGTGGCATGGGAAAGCAGTTGAGGACGGCCCAAGGCTTTGGGACCCTGCACCCGCATGGGAGACCCAGAAGAGGTTCCTGGTTCCCGGCTTCAGATCAACATAGCATCGGCCATTGCGCTCACCTGGGGAGTGAATCATCGGACAGAAGATCATCTTCTCTGTCTCTCCTCCTCTCTGTATATCTGACTTCATAATAAAAATAAATAAATCTTAAAAAAAGAAAAAAAGAACTTGCCCTTTACTGCTGCAGATTCAGCTGTCAGCCCACATGACTCCTGCTCTGAGAGCTGATGGCAACGTGGCATGGTGACACAGGACACCAAAACATGCCCATGGCCGTCCTGCACAGGGCACCTTGCCCTGCACCGGGTGCCTGGCCCAGCACTCTGATCAACCACACGTGCAGATCTGCAGCAGACTGAAGCTTTTTTCTTCCAGGGAGGAAAAGTCACATGCTGACTTCAGTGTTGAACTGACCCAGGTACAACACGAAAAGATCCTTGGTCATTGGGAAAATGCCACAAAACATGAAAATGGAAGGGAAAAAGGCAAGCGACCAGGGAAGGGCTGCTGGGTTTTCTGTCATCTTAAATTGCCATGACTGGATGTCCATTCACAGGAATTGACAGCAACTGTGAGAAAGGAAAGACCCTAGGGAAACTGGGAGGAAAATTAACATCTAAAATCGACTAACTTATGGAAATCACAAAACCACTTTGATTTTTACAGCAATCGTTTCCAACATATGGTCCCTGACCACAGCATGTGATGTGAGCATGCTTTTACCTACAAGCTAGGAGTATTCATTAAGAAATAAGAAGAGGATCAACTGCTGATATAGGAGCTATGCCCAGAGTTGGGACCCCGCGGCCTATTTTACTGAACCCACTCTGCTTCCTGCTAATGAACACCCAAAGAGGTGGCAGCTGAAGACTCGAGCTGTCGGGCACCTGCTACTCCTGGCTCCTGCCCACGCCAGCCATCCCTCTGAAGAGCGTGCTGTCTCAACTTTCTCTCTCTCAAATAAATAAATAATTGCAAGTGAAGACAGAAGCCAATGTGGTTGTGTAAAGGATTAAACCACCGCCGACAAGGCTGGGGCTTCCCCTGAGAGCCGGTTCAAGTCACGGCTGCCTCAGTTCTGACACAGCTCCTTGCTGATGTGCCAGGGAAGGCAGCAGAGGCTGGCCCCGCTACTCGGCACCTGGCACCCACAGGACACACCCAAATGCAGTTCTAGCTTTCTGGCTTCAGTCTGACCCAGCCCACTTTTCTGAAGTGAAAACTTTACAAAAAAAAAAAAAAAAATGAAGATGCTACACAAATGCAAAAAGTTTATAGAAATTTATTTTTAAAAAGCTAAGTTTACTTTGGTACAAAAAAAAAAAACCCTCTGAGACATATGTACAGTATTTCCAAATTTATTCATTAACTTCCTTCAGAAGATAAAGATCTATCCATTGGTTCACTCCCCAGGTGGCTGCAATGGCAGAGCCCAGCCAATCAAAAGCCAGGAGCCAGGAGCTTCTTCCAGGTCCCCCATATGGGTGCAGGGTCCCAATGCTTTCGGTCATTCTCAATTGCTTTCCCAGGCCACAAGCAGGGAGCTGGATGGGAAGTGGAGCAGCCAAGACACAAACCAGCACCCGTATGGGATGCCGACACATGCAAGGCAAGGATTTTAGCCACTAGGCTACTGCACCAGGCACTTTTTCTAATACATACCACCATCCAGGATGGCTGTGAGTTTCCTTACCAAGTAATCCACTGAAGTAACAATACAGCAAGGATTTACTACTGGCGTACAATCACAAAACAAAACGTTTTGTCTGAATCGATAGAAAATCTTGTCTATTAAAAGTAGCAATCCTTCTTCCTTACTTCTTATAAGTTCAAAGGGTGTGAATGATGTGCAAGGCAAGCATTTCACATTCAAAATATTTGTCTTTTCCTTGAGGCATCGAGGGGGAGTGGAGGACATCTCCTGACTCACCCCCAAATGGGTACAACCGCCAGAGCAGAGCCGATCTGAAGCCAGGAGTCTCTTCTGGGTCTCCCGTGGGGGTTCAGGGTTCTAAGGACTTGGGCCATCCTCTGCTGCTTTCCCAGGACATAAGCAGGGAGCTGAGTCAGAACTAGAGCAATCGGGACTTGAAGCAATGCCCATATGGCATGGCAGCACCACAGGCAGAGGGGTTAGCCAGCTATACCACTATATAGCATTTCTTTTTTTCTTTCTTTCTTCCTTTTTTTTTTTTTAAGTGTTCACGTTATATAGCTATAGCGCTGTAGCATTCCTGAAGCATAGGTTTGAACCTATGGTGGTTCCACCATTTGTTAAACATGTGATCTTTGGAAACTCCTTCAAGCTTCTAAATTTTGAGTTTTGTTTTTCCCTTCTACAACATGACACAACGTGACCTCCCTTAAAAAGAACACACGATAAACACTACTTGCTGACACTGCGGCTGTAAAAGCAATAACTCCAAGCAACTTCACGAGCAAAAGTTCTCATACAGGGCATCACATCATAGTTTAGATTCAGTCTTTTTTTTCCCCGATTCATTAGGAAGACAATCAAATCCTAAAGACTTGAGTGGCAGAGCGCATCACTGCAGGTGAGACTCTAGTTAGCAGAGTTCAGTGAAACTTGGCAATGCGGGCTGCTCACCAAGGACATTCAGACTCTCCCCCCTGGCTCGGCAGAGAGGGCTCTGCCCAAGTCAGTGCTAGAAACACACACATACAGTTAAAATCTCAGGAAAGGGCCTGGCACGGTGGCCTAGCAGCCAAAGTCCTCACCTTGAACACGTCGGGATCCCATATGGGCACCAGTTCTAATCCTGGCAGATCTACCTCCCACCCAGCTCCCTGTTTGTGGCCTGGGAAAGCAGTTGAGGACAGCTCAAAGCCTTGGGACCCTGCATCCCTGTGGGAAAACCGGAGGAAGTCCCTGGTTCCCGGCTTCGGATCGGCGCAGCACCTGCTGTTGCACTCACTTGGGGAGTGAATCATCGGACGGAAGATCTTCCTCTCTGTCTCTCCTCCTCTATGTATATCTGACTTTGCAATAAACATAAAAAATACACCTTTTAAAAAATCCTCAGGAAAAATGAAATTAAAAATGAGTTCATTGGTGCAAAAAATTCTTAAATTCAGGCATCTAAGGAGACCTAAGACTTCATCGAAATGCATTTTATGAAAAAAAATTTCACATAATCTTCAAAATCTTTACACCGAAACACACTCACTCTTTAATTCCATGGTTCATGAACTTCAAGTACCCTCAAGTATACACATCGGGTGCTGTGGTGTTAAGATATCCCCCCCCCAAAAAAAGTATGTGCTGGAACCTTAAGGTCATCAGCCCTTCCACCTCCTCTCTCACTTTCCCTTCCTTCCACCACAGGATGACAGACATGACAGGAAGACTTGTCAGATAATGGCTCTTCCATCTTAGACTTCCCAGTCTCCCTTACTGTGCGAAAACACATCACAAAATAGAGCAGGACACTACTTACAAGCAATGAGAGGATTATGCCAGTGGCCAGAGAAACCACTGGCTCTCTTCATTTATTTGTTAAGTGATTTATTTTTAGCAACCCTTAATGGACAACCAGCACAGGTGAGAATCTGCATCTGTAGTGGCAATTATCCACACAGAGAAAACAATGGCGCAGCCCTTCAGTTCTCTAACGATGATGTAAGACATTGTAACAAAGCATCTCTTTGGAGCTGAGGGAAGGATGGACTTGGTCCAGCTTCAGATGGACCAGCTAAATGACCCCCATTGCTTCCTCAAAAGAAGCTCACAGCCTAATGTTCAGTGCTTGCTTCTTAAGACTGAAACCTGTCAATCTCAACCTCTCCAAAGCTTATCTGTAAACTGTTGAGCTGCAGTTGTTTTTAATTAGTAAGACAAATTTACAGAAAAAAATAAGAGACAGAGAGAGAGAGAAAGATGTCCCATCCCAAGTGGTCACAACAGCAGAGCTGAGCCAATCCAAAGTCAGGAGTTTCTTCCCGGTCAGCCACGCGTGTGCAGGGTCCTAAGGCTTTGGGCTATCCTCTACTACTTTCCCACACCGCAAGTAGATAGCAGGCTGGGAAGTGGAGCTGTCAGAACACAAACCGGCACCCATATGTGATCCCAGTGCAGGCAAGGCGAGGATTTAACCAGTGACCCATTTCAACAGGCCAAAAGTGCTGCTTTTTCCATTTGTGCCCAGTGTGTTGACCACAGCTTCTAAGAACAACTAACATTATGATAACAGCTGGCTGCCACTGAGTCCTCACTACAGGCCAAGAACAAGGCTAAATTCCTTATAGGCTGATCTCAGTTCACCTTCACAACCATTTTTTAGGGCCTATTGTTTTTAAAGACATTACCTATTTGAAATGCAGAATTACAGAGAGAAAAAGAGGAAGATACAGAAAGAGATATTTTGATTCACACTTTTGATTCACACTTCAGGACTGGGCTGGGCTGAAATCAGGAACCTGGAGCTTTGTCAAAGTTTCCCCTTGTGGAATTAAGTAGAACCTCAATGTAATTTTTATTTGTATTCTCCTAATAACTAGGCAACTTGGGCATTTTTTTTTCTTTTATCTGTTAGCAACTTAACTTTGTTCTTTTTGAAAAATGCCTGCTCATTTCCTTCGCCCATTCCTTCTCAGGGTTGTTGTTTTTGCTGTCCTTAAGTTTCTAAAGCTGTCAATCCTGGATATTAGCCCCTCCAAAGACTGTCTAATAAAAATGGAATCATCATCCCAGTGAGGTTCCAGAGTCGCCATAATTTGATTTGGATTTTTCTAGAATCTCAATGCCTACACTTCCCTGCCTCTTTAAATGAAGTTCAGTCACTGATACAGATGTATGGCAGTTAATGCACGCAGGTCATGAGTGAATGCACCTGCTGGGGCACCTGAAGGAAAAGCTTGGTTCTGAAGTTTTCGTAGTTTAGGCAACGGTACAAAAATGTACTATTCAAATGAAGATCAATGAACAGCACGTTGCAGATCCACAACAAGACCAGAAAGCCAGGCCAGAATCTAAGCACACAACTCACCTCGAGGCACGTTTTAGTTTAGCTCACGTTCACTGGCTGCAGTGCTTTCTGGAGAAAAGAAGCAGTGCTGTGGTTTATTCTACGCATGAACTGCTAACGGTGGGCTCATCGGCACAGATCTGTGGACCACCTGTGAGTTCCACTGGCCGAGACGGCGCGTTACTGAGCAAACTAAGTAAACACAGTCTATATGAACTATTCTGCAAATGACTCGTTTTGTTCAACAAGTAACCAAACATTTTAATCCAAACACAATAATGCTTTTGGAGAGATGGATTTCACATCAGGATGACAATCTCTGGAAAGAAAATAACTCCTACTTCTGCCAGACCAATTCTTGATCTTAGCCAAATATTCCCTCCTAAAATGCACAAGTGGGTCTCAAAAAGTTCGTGCTGAGTTCATATTATCTTATGAACCTATTTGACAAAGAATTTTTCCTTTTTTCTTTCTTTCTTTCTTTCTTAATTTGAAAGGCAGAGTCATAAAGGAGAGCTCTTCCATTCCCTAGCTCATTCCAGAAATGGCTGGCCCAGGCTGAGGCGAAAAGCCTGAAGGGGTCTCTGAGGTGGGTGGCAGTGTCCAGGTACTTGGGTCATCCTCCACTGCTTTCCTAAGCACAGTAGCAGGGAATTAGATAGTAACTGGAGTAGCTGGTGACCAGAGAAAATGCCAGCACCGCAGGTGGTGGTTTTACCCACAAAGCCACAGAGCTGGTCCCCAGATTTTTTTTTTTTTTGGCCTCACCCCTTGTCTGTCTTTGGCATATTTCAGCAGGGCTTTTCAGAGGAACTGCAGACCCAGGATTAGCTCTGAAAGCTTGTCTTTGTAAAATAAATCTGCATCTATAAAGGAGCTCTATATTAGTGAGGGATCAACCAGTGAATTGCAAGAGGCTGCCCCTCAGCCCAGAAAAGGACTTTTCTTAAGAAGACAGGTGGGAGGGTCCCCCCTCAGGTGACTGTCACCAAGGAAAAAGGAAGATATCCCTCCTCCCCTCATCCTCCCCCAGCCTGACCATCCCCTCTTCCCCTGCAGAGGCCCAGCCCTAGTCTTTAGCTTCTATATCTAAGCTGCAATTATCTGATCCTTCCTTTAAGCCTCATACTAAATGTGAGTGGCTCCCAAGTTTAGGCATGTGGTTAAAAATTGTTATTCCATGTTAATTTGTCTATTATCATCTTTGTGGAGGAGTGCCCTAGGGCGCTGGGAAAGTCCCAAAGGTAAGGGCTTGGGAGGCGCTGCTCCTCTCAGAAATGCAAATCACCTATCTGGGGAAATCTGTAGGATCAGGGCAAAAACTCACCCTAACCAAGAAGGAACAGCATCACAAGCACTCTTGCTCCAGTAATGTGTTTAACAATGTAACTGCTTGCCCCACCTGGCTTCTTTGCTAGATTCCTTCACCACCTGCACCCATACTACACTGGGTTCTTCTGACCTACTTGGACTGTCTTTTTTTTTTTTTTTTAAGTCATTACTGTTTCCAGAGCTAGAGTCCCTAAATGCTTACTACATGTGTATATTTTGGGCAGCTATTTCCTTGAAGCATGTCTCAATAAATGCTCTGAAGTGGGTGGCAACTATAATTATCACTGTTTGAATGGCAAGGAAAGCCAGGCAGGATGAGATAGTCATTTGCCCACAGCTCAATTGCTGGCAAGTGGCTGGGCCAGATCCCAGTGGCTGGATTCCCAAGGCCATACTAGAAACCACTATGTCACCAGAAACACAGAGAAGTGGGCACAAAGTGTACTTATTACAAAGTATTTGAAAACAAGAAGCAGCACTGGAGAACATCTGGAACATCTAAAAGGAGACTGGCCACAAAAACAGTAAAAGGAATGTTACTGTACTGTGCGGTGCTCACTTCTCTATACATACCTCAAGTCACCATTTACCTCTGAGATCACAGGAGGGAATGAGATACCTGGGGAAAAGAGACAGGAACGCTAGCCTCACCATGGAGCAGCACTGCTCCCAGCTTCACAAACAGCATTTGTTGGCAGGTAGGTATTCGGGGAATACAGACAGATGTGTATAACTGAGACTCTAAACTCTAGAAAAATACAGCCGGGAAACCTTTCAAGTGCAGACCCTGGTGACATATTTGAGAGTTCCCATAATCTCTGTCAAAACAATCGCAACAGAAATTTAATTAAAATGGAGTGACCATGTCAAAAGGCAGTTGCTAACTTTCCACTTGTGTAATACCAAGTTCTCTTCAATAAGGAATGCTTGCTCAGAGGTCTGTGTATTTAGCTTTCTTGCAAAAGACAAGCAGAACTCAGTCCTGCAGGGAAGACCCCACCACCAGCAGGAGCTTTGACCCAAGGTTCCTAGAAGCATCGGCCATCAGCAAGCCCTCAGAAGCTCCACAAGAATCCCTGACACCAATGAGACATTAAAGACAAGGAAGTCATCACATCTATAAAACAAGATGAGCAAACTGACTTTGGCCTACTCCCTTTCCTGGGGTAAAGGCTATTTAAAGGTTTAATTCCATTGTTAAAACAAGTTCATTTCACAGCCTCACCTCCAAAATGCAAAAGACCTAACTTAAGATAAGCAGACACCTGTTTTTCTATGTTAACTGCTAGAGTTTGGTGGGCCTACCCTGAGCTTTTCCTCTCTTCTCTCTGTAAATCTGACAAATAAGTCAATCCTCCTCCCGCAGTGCAACCCATATGGGCACAAGTTTGTGTCCTAGCTGCTCCACTTCTGATACAACTCCCTGCTTAATGCACTGGGCGAGCCAGTAGAGGATGTCTCAAGTCCTTAGACACTGGCACCTGAGTGGAAAACCTGGAAACAAGCTCCTGGCTTCAGGCTTCAGATCAGATCTTCTCTTTCTCTCTGTAAATCTGCCTGTCAAATAAAAATAAAGCTTTTTAAAAAGTAGTTATAGGACTTCAGTCGTTCACAGTAGATAGGGCTTCCACTTGCAATACTGGTATCCCATATGGGCACCAGTTCGAGACCCTACTGTTCCAGTTCCCATCCAACTCCCTGCCAACGCACCCGAGAAAGCAGATGCAGATGGCCAAGACCTTGAGCCCCTGCACCCACATGGGAGATCCAGAAGGGCTCCAGGCTCCTAACCGCAGCCTGGCACAGCAGCCATTGTTGAATGAACCTGCGGATTCACTCACATTGTTCTCTCTTCCTATCCTCTTCTTCACTTTCTATAATTGCTTTTCAAATAAATAAAAGTAACTGTTTTCTTTACAAAAAAAAAAAGTTCTTGTTCTGACAGCCTGGCTGTTCTGCTGTGGTGCTGGGCAGTATGGTGGGCAGTCCTCCTCCACGAGGATGCCACATGTTACTACGGCCTGCAGCCAGCTGGAGGGCACTGGAGAGAAACAAGGGGCGCCCCACGGGGCGCAGCCCCACAAGGAAAGGGAAGTTGACCCTTGCAAATCAACAGAATGAAAGACCATGGTTAGATGGTTCCAACAAGGCCCGCAGATTACCCAGCATTACAGCCTGGATGTTCTGCAAGCTGTGTCTATACCCAACCCTTTCATGAACTGTCACCACACACTCCAGCCCTAAAATCCTTTTACTCCAGACCTTTCCAGGTCCATACACAAACCCATGCGAAGAACTTAAAAGTGTTCATGTAAAGCCTAACAAACTGTGGCACAGTGGGTTAAGCTGCCACCTGTCCCACCAGCATCCCATCATGATATTATGATCACTTACTATGGTTCCAACCTTTGACCATTCAATTCTGGTTCCTGTCTCAAAGTATTCTACTTCCAATCCAGCTCCCTGCTAATGTGCCTTCCAGTGCCTGGGAAAGCAGCAGCAGATGGCCCAAGTACTTGGGCCCCTGGCTCCCACATGGAGATTCTGACGGAGTTCCAGGCTCCAGGGTTCAACCTGGTTGCAGCCTTCTGGGGAGTGAACCAGTGGATAGATGATCTCTTTCCCCAACAATCCTGTAATGCTTCAAATAAATCTTTTTTAAAAATTGTTTAAGGTGTCCCTGTAGCATTAGTTTGCTCTCAGGCATCTTACTGTATGACTCTTGGATCATAAACATTATTCAGGATGGCAAGGACCAAAGCCAAGCAATTCTAAGGAAAACAAGATTTTCTTTCCACAGTGACATGGACTATGTAAGCTATAGGTTCTCTTGGTTACATGGAATTAGATACTGTACAAATTTTAATATGTACTGATGAGCTCAAAAAACAGTGAATTTTAAACTTAATGCTTCCTGCCATTAACTAAATGCAGATACACATTTCTGTAGAACTGCTTGGTTGAAAGTAAAAATGCCAGGTAAACTATTTTAAAAGTGTGGTTGTAATTGCATCACTGTATCACCGAGCTTTTCATGTCAAGAGGAATTTTTAAAGCCACGAGACAAGGTAGAATGAGCATAAAATAGATCAAGTGGTAAGGCACACGCTCTGGAGAGCCGGGGCGGAGCAAGGAAGCCACGTGGGGTGGAGGGTTTGAATCTGAGAATCTTAAACGCTAAGGTCAAGAAAGCTGTGGTCCACAGCACTTCAAAAGAGCAGTAATAATCAGACTACATTCTATGGTCACAAGGTGATTCAGTTAGAAATTATTAACAAAAAGGTAACTAAATGACTTTAAATCACAGAAAACTTGAAAGTACATTTTTAATAGACTGAGTCATAGAAAAAATAAAATGTAATTATAAAATGCAGATAAAACAGTACTTACAGGAACTGTTAAAAGGCACCCTGCGTATCTCAGAAAAATAAAACACTTAGGAAATAAATGAGATCTGTACAAAGGATCGGTAAAATAACATCTATAAAAGGCAAAGGGAGGAGAACGAGAGGAAGAAGAAGCGCAAGAAACAGAAAGCAAGCATGCAATCCGGCAAATGGAATCATGGAAAACCTGGTCTTGGGAGCAGCACTTGGCCTCCTCCGCACACCCCCCAAGGATGCCCTGAGTAACAGCAGTGACAGCCCAAGGGACTGGCTTCCTGTCACCCACATGAAAGGCCTACTTCCCAGCTGCAGCAAGGACCCTCCCTGCACTAGGAAGACAAAATTAAAAAACATGGCAGCAGGGGAGAAGGGGAGGTGGACCACACCTTCAGGCTATAAGCCCTCATACTTTAGGATTTGGGGTACCATTTTCTGAGCCCCTCCAGAATAATACTAGACTAGAAAAAGCCTGGGTATAAACCAATGTGCAAAAGTAAACCTCATTTCTGCCCAACAGCTACAATTAGAAAATAATCTTAAAAGAAATTCATGAACTTTGCAACAAAAATTATAACATAAATCAAACAAAAGATACTGAATACAGTGAGACGGTTAAGAATTAGTTAACACAAATAACTAATATCAAGTAGAGGTTAACTCTTCCCCAATATAGCTATAATTTCATACAGTTTCAGTTGAAATGCCAATGAGTTTTCAATGGAAGGAAAACCGTGACATACAACTGAAAGAAAATTAGCATCAAGTACACCATAAACTCACAAATCAGTAAGAGAATATATGAATCAATAGATAGGTAGACAAAGAAACACCTAAGCATCTCAGCTACAAAAACAGTCCATAAACCATGTGAAAAGACAGATTGTTTCATTACCCATCAAGGACAAATTAAAACAAAATGCCAGGCCCAGCACAGTAGTCTAGCAGCTAGAGTCCTTGCCTTGCTCGTTCAGGATCCCAAATGAACACTACTTCTAACCTTGGCAGCCCCATTTGCCATCTAGCTCCCTGCTAGTGGTCCCAGGAAAGCAATCGAGGACGGCCCAAAGCTCTGGGATCCTGCAGCCACATGGGAGACCTGGAAGAAGGTCCCAACTCCTGGCTTAGGACTGGCTCAGCTATGGCCACTGCGGCCACGGAGTGAATCATCGGATGGAGGATCTTCTTCTCTGTCTCTCCTCTCTGTATATCTGACCTGCCAGTTTGGAAAAAAAAAAAAAAAGAAAAAGAAAAAGAAAAGAAGTCACCCAACTGACAAGACCCATCTTTCAAGGCAATTGCTGACTGACCACTGAAGTTGGCTCTCCATTGTGATGGTCATCAAGTTAGAGTTGGAAAAAGGGACATCCAAATAGACACTTCCAGCCTCCCTTGCAGGAAAATCTGACCCTAAGATCAGGCCCCTGTAGTTAAACCCCCAGCGGCATTATGTGAGCTACTCAGGCCCAGGCTTTCATGCTGTACATGTGTTCTTCAAGATTCATTTTCCTTTTCATAAGTTAAGACACACTCAAGACCCAGTTTCAAATAGGTAAACAATTTCAATTTTCTAGGTAATATATAACCCCAGTATGGAAGAAACTAGAATAATTTAATGGGGGCAAAGCTATCCTGGTGGCCAGGGTTGCACACTGCCAGGCTACTAAATGAGAAGGAAACAAACCTATTTGTAAGTGACTGTTTCGGGATTCACATTATTGTAACAGCTTAGCCCACATTTAATCTATATGCTCACACACTGGTCGGTACTGTTCTCGGGATGTGGAACCCTCAGTCCCTGCTGGTGAGAGCCAGCCAATCACTTTGCACAAAGGTTTAATACTACTCATCTAAAGAAAATAACCTGGGCTGGCATTGTGGCGAAGTGGATAGTCATCATCTGCAACCCCAACACCCACCTGCTGCTCCACTTCCGACGCAGCTGCCCTGCTAACATGTCTGGGACCGCAGCAGGAGATCGCTCGTGTGTCCAGGCCCCTGCCACTCCTCTGGAGACCCGAATGAAGCTCCCAGCTTCAGCCTGGCCCAGCACTGGCTGTTGTAACCATCTACAAAGTGAACCAACAGCCAGAAGATCTCTCTCTCCTCTTCCCTCTCTTTCTGTAAGTCTGAATTTCAAACAAAATAAAGGAGAAGAAAGAAGCCTTTATTTTAAAAATAAATAAATAACCTAACCTTCATTAAGAGGTGAGACCAACCAGGTATTTTTGGAGAAAAATGCAATCAATGCAAGGTAGTTGGTTAGAGAAAAAAAAAAAAAACAAAACCAGCTAACACACTCTAAGTCCTAATCTAGCTATGGCTGGCTCGGGAAGCCTGCACACAGTAGCAATCATAGCTCCAACTTTGCCTTTCTGACATGGGAAAACCAAGCCCTATCTTATTATAAAGTCAACTCTCCACCCCCAACTGAATACATGTAATATACTCAGTACCTCAGTGGGCACGCACAGGCATGCACGCCCCTCTTTTAAACAGGCACTGCCTCCCTGCATCTCCCCCAAGCTTAATTAACTACATTTACCTTCCCTAAATGCAAACCCTATAAAACGTATGAGTTATCCACTTTTCAGGGATCCAGGTTTCAGTCTCAGGGCTCCATTACCCCTGCTGGTACAATTCAAACATATTCCTTGCTGCTCACAGTTCAAAACACTGTGCTTGCACTTCCAACGTCACAGACACCGAGCCGGACTGCCCACACACCTGCCTGCCAGAGCAGAACAGCGACATGCGCATGTGACCTTCCCGTGGTGCTGCAAATGAGCTACATCCCCAATTCAAACGAGTTATACCAGGCTGGGTGCAAACCGAGGCGCTCTGGACCGCCGTGGACCACACAGAGCATGTGATCTGAAGGTAGACGGAAATGCAGTGTGCTGAAGGGGTGCCACCAAACCTCCCCACCCAGGGAAGCCCCCGCCCGGCTCCTCTCATTGAGCCAGCTGCTGGAACCTCTTCCCATCAGGCTGTCTCCTCATGCTAGAGCACAAGCCCCTTATAAATCTTCTCTGGGTTGCATGTTGGTTTCCTGTTAATTTCCATTCAACTTCTTTCTTTCTTTCTTTCTTTCTTTATTTATTTTTATTGGAAAAATCAGATATACAAAAAAAGGAGGAGAGACAGAGAGGAAGATCTTCCGTCCGATGATTCAATCCCCAAGTGAGCACAACAGCTGGTGCTGTGCCGATCTGAAGCCAAGAGCCAGGAACCTCTTCCAGGTCTCCCACACAGGTGCAGAGTCCCAAAGTTTTAGGCCACACAAGACAAGGACTTTGGCTGCTAGGCTACTGTGCCAGGCCCCCAATCAATTCCTTGGTTTATTTGACTGGCAGAGTCAAAGCCAGAAAGAGGCTGACTTCTATCCTGGCTTACTCCCAAACGGCAGCAACAGCCAGGGCTGGCTCAGTCCGAAGCCAGGAGCCAGAAGCTTCATCCAGACCGCCCAAGTGGACATAGGCTTCCAGTACCTGAGCCACCTCTACTGCTTTCCCACACATTCGTTAGCAAGAAGCTGGATCAAAGTGGAGCAGCTGGGACTTGAACCAGTGCTCATATAGGATGCCAGCATGGCAGACAGGACTTAATCCATGGCATCACAGTGCTAGCCCCAACTCAATTTTATTTAAGGAAGTCAAGAAACTCATGTCAGTATCACATATAAACTAGAAGACATCTACAGAATTCTACTTTGCTTCTTAATTTACATTCATTGTGAACACACCACTGAGCAGTACAAGAACATTCCATGGGTCAAGCGGTCACATTCCAGACTCAGAAGCTCAGGGCAGCAGTCTCTAGGCCTCTCCCTGAGACTCGAACAGGGTTAGCATGTTGCCCTCAAAGAGCCCTGGGCCTCTCACGCTGACAACAGAGCAGGTGGCACTGTCCCCAAACCCCAGGCTCAGCTCCAGGCTCTGATCTGGAGTCAGTGGTGCTGGGCACTTTGGTGATCCTGGCCAGCCTGAGGGGCTGCACACGGCCTGTATCCCAGATCTCTATATCTAGACAGAAAACCTACACAGGATTCATATAGAATGAGCAAATATTTTCATGCACTGGAATACTATATGCCAAATAAAATGAAATGGAGGTCATTCTTAACATTATAATACTGAGTAAAAGAGAATACGTGCTCGTGCTTTGGAGTGGGTGTACAGCCCAGTGATTCAGGCGCCCAGGTCCCACACAGGAGTGCCTGGGCGTGACTCCCAGATGAGGCCCCTGGCTCCAGCTGGGAGCTCGTGCAGATGCTGGGGGGTGACGGCTCAGGTGATGGGCTTCGGGCCACCCACAGAGGGGCCACACAGTGCATTCCCAAGCTGTTCAGCTCCTGCCATGGTAGACATTTGGGAATGAACCAGAGACGGCAGTATGTTCACTCTCTTTCTCTTTCTCTCTCCTTCTCTCTCTCTATATATAATTTAAACAATATAGTTTAAACAATTCTAATAGTATATATTAAAATTTTTCTCTCTAGAAATACTTCAAATACATGCATTACTATAGACTGCCAGGAATCTGAGGCATGCAATGACTATGAAGCCATGGCCGACCGTACTTCATCTGCATCTCCAGCCACTTCTTTCCTTGCCAAGATGTTTGTTTGTTTTAAAGATTTACTTATTTTTCATGGAAAGGCAGATATTCAGAGAGGAGGAGAGAGAGGAAGATCTTGCATCTGATGATTTACTCCCCAAGTAGCCACAATGGCCAGAACCGAGCCAATCTGAAGCCAGGAGCCTCTTCCTGGTCTCCCACACAGGTGCAGGGTCCCAAGGCTTTGGGCTGTCCTCAACTGCTTTCCCAGGCCACAAGCAGGGAGCTGGATGGGAAGCAGAGCCACCAGGATACAAACCAGTGTCCATATGAGATCCCTGTGCATACAAAGCAAGGACTTTAACCGACAGGCTACTGTGCTGGGCCCTCACCAAGATTTTTGAAGACCCAGACATCATAATTTAACTCAAACACTTCAGCAAGTATCTTTGAAAGGTGAGATTTGTTATATATTCTGAAATACTATTATTCCATTTCTTTAAATATACAAGTATTCCTCAATATGATTAAAAATCCAGTCAGTGTTCAAACATCTATCTTCTTGATGTATGAATGTGTCATCCATCAAAACAATAAGGAAAACCATAAAGCCACAGGAAGGGTTAGAGAGAGCAAAATTAACACCAAGTTCAGCATTGAACCAGGTCCAGGAAATGTGTTTTTGGTTTTGTGACCTTTGCACTGATGAAAAATCATAATAATGACATCAAGTAAAACTTACCCAGTAATGGGGTAGGAATCTATTTCCTTTTTTGATTGCACCACTACAGTTGGGTATTTGGTCCTGTGGTTAAAATGATGTTAAGTGACCCAGCTCCCTGCCTGTGGCCTGGGAAAGCAGTGGAGGACTACCCAGAGCTTTGGGACCCTGCACCAGCATAGGAGACCCAGAAAAAGTTCCTGGCTCCTGGCTTCGCACTGGCTCAGCTCTAGCTGTTGCAGTTGCTTGGGGAGTGGAACCACTGGACAGAAGATCTTCCTTTCTGTTTCTACTCGTCTCTGTGTATCTGCCTATCCAATAAAAATAAAACAAATCTTTTTTTAAAATGATGGTTAAGTGACCTGTATTCCTTACCGGAATACTAGCTCTAATACCTGGCCCTGCCTCCAGCTTCCTGCTGATGCAGTGATGGGTCACACACAGCTGAGTTCTTTCAGCCCACATGCAAGACTTGGACTGAGGACCTTACTCAAGAGCCGCAGCCCCAGCTCAGCCTTGGCCGTTCTGGGCATTCAGTGAGTGAACCAGCAGTTGGGAGTATGTTCTTGGACTCTCAATTCCCCCTCCAGTTAATAAAGAGAAGGCCCAGTGCCATGGCATGGCTGCACCTCCACCTGCCACCCTGACATCCCATCCAAGCACTGGTGAGAGTCCAGGCTGCTTTACCCCCGATCCAGCTGCCTGCTGGTGTGCCTTGCTAAGCAGTGGAGGATGGCCCAGGGCCTTGGGCTCCTGTACCCGTGAGGAAGAGCAGAAGAAGCTCCTAGCTCCAAGGTTCAGAGTAGTCCAGCTCCAATGGTTATAGTCATTTAGGGGAATGAAAGTAGATGAAAGGTCTCTCTTTTTGTATGTCTTCTCTCTCTGTAATTCTACCTTTCATATAAAAATAAAAATCCATAAGTCTCAAAACATAATAATAAAGAGAAAAAAAAGAGTAACCCTGAGCTAGTAACAATTGTTTCACGTAATTGTCTCTGTTTCACCAATTTCTGTCTTCAAACTGCTGAAGCAAAAATAGACTGATCTTAATTTTTAGAGTAAAACAAGGTAACATGAATGTGAAAAGGGGCCCCGCCGATCCACAACAGACTAAAACTTCAAGCAGCTGAGGCTGTCTGACTCCTAAACTGGCTATCACAGGCGTGGCCCAGGAGTAAGCAAATCGCTGGACACGGCGAGGAGCAAGACTTCGGCAGCCCAACGTTCCGCTCCAGCCCTCCCTGTGCGTCAGAAAGAGATGCTTTGCTCGGAAATGTTTCCCGGACCAGCCTGCATGTTTATTTTGAAGTTGACAAATCGAAGCGGGTTTTCAAGGTAACAGAGGGGGCGTGTTATGGTAGCTACAATGGGCCCACCAGAACATGACACACACTCCATGTGGGTCTGCAACCCACGTTGTTTTTCCCGACCTCAAAGGCCACCGTGGGAAGCTGCTGCCCGGCCCTGTGCTCTCTGTGAGCGAGCCTAGAGAGAGTAAACCAATTCAAAGAACTCCCACCGACGAACCACAGCCATCCTCCAGGCTGGACTCCAGCACCTTCAATGAATGTCAAACCCGAGTGTTGGGTCGCCTATTTAGAGACTCACTTTATGTGTAACCCAACGCGGCAGCCCCACCCCTGGAAAGCAGCTGACCTGGATTCCCAGCCCATGTGCGCTACAGTGTCTCGTGTGACTCGGTCACTTGGCTCTCCACCTCATAATAAACAAGTCAGCTAGGACCAGTAATGCTTAAAGTTCCTCTGATTCCTGATTTGAACTCTTCCCGATTCCCACTCCAGGTCAGATGAGAGAACATTTGACACACGAGCTCCACAACAGTTGCCAGTGACAATTTCCCCCACATAAAACTACCGCATGACGCGGCATTCTAGCAAATGAAACGGGTGCTTCCTCATGTCTCACCTGCTACTACAACGCACTGTTTGTACTTCAGAGAGCAGAGTGGGAAAAGAATAACTTTTCATGGCAATTTCTGTACATACTGCTGAAGAAATGTCTAAGAAAATACAGCAAGTGCTAGCTGTCAATTATTAACAACCTCACAACACAGGGCACTAAAAACAGACACAACCTCTCATTCATGAGGTCTTCCTTACGCAATGTGTCTTTGACTCTCTTGTTCCCATGTTTGTAGCTCCTCAAGTGTTGCTGCAGAATTAGAAAATAGATGGACACACATGGTGGTGTAGCACACTAATCCTTCACCAGCAAGCACCGGCATCCCATATAGGCACCGTGTTTTGGCTGCTCCACTTCAGATCCAGCTCCCTGCTAATGGTCTGGGAGAGCAACAGAGGCTGGCCCAAGGCCTTGGGTCCCTGCACCCGTGTGGGAGGCCAGGAAAAAGTTCCTGGCACCCAGCTTCAAGTCACCTCAACTCTGGCCACTGTGGTCATTTGGGGAGTACACCAGTGCATGGAAGTGCTTCTCTCTCCTCTCCTCTCTCCGTAAAAAGCTGCCTTTCAAGTAAAAACAAATTTTCAAAACAATTAAGATACAAAGATCAGTAAAATCCACAGAAGATCCCAAAATACTCTGTGAACCAGTTGTTCAATTTCTTCCACTGTTTTTCACTAAGGATGCTACCAAGCAATGCCAGCAGCTGGCTTGAGGTCCGGTCATTTCCTAGACTCCTGTTTTTTAACTGCCCATATAAGACAGGTATTCTTGCATCTAGGTCTCCCAGAATATTCTCCAACTTGTGTGAAATCTCACTCTACCCCTAGCTGTCATGCTCCTTTTCAAGTGTACTTTAGAGTTCTTTTGTCCCTAAGTTAAATCTATCCATGCTTTAACTATTTGAATAATTTCCAATTCTTCCTATCTTACAGTTCTGGCCTATACATTGCTTAATATAGTTTTTTTAAAAGTTTTTTAGATTTATTCCACAATTTTTTTAATTTGGGCAGAGAGGAAGATCTTCTGCCCAATTGTTCACTCCCCAAGCGGTCACAGCTGCGCTGATCTGAAGCCAGGAGCCTCTTCTAGGTCTCCCTCATGAGTGCAGGGTCCCAAAGCTTTGGGCCTTTCTCTACTGCTTTCCCGGGCCACAGGTAGGGAATTGAATGGAAAGCAGAGCCGCTGGGATTAGAACCGGAGTCCATATGGAATCCTGGCACGTTCAAGGTGAGGACTTTAGCTGCTAGGCTGCTGCGCTGCACCCCATTTTTTGAATTCTCTACTGCATTACATTTTGCTTCCTTAGGAACTCAACTCATACATAGTTTGCCAATTCACTATGAAAAGGCAAGAAACCTGACATTTTTATATGCAATTAATATGAGCGGATAGGAAATCCTCAACTAAACACAAAGACCCCACAAATGAGACAATACAAATTCCTTGTCTTCTAAATATGAAAACCAACCCCACAGGTTCCAAATAGACTTGTACAGTGTCGGAAGCCATACATGGTTTTAAGCAACATCATCAACCATGGCTCTTCACAACACAGTACAGGCACACCACTAAGTCTGTTCCCACAACCTATGTCCGCAGTCACAGTGGCACAATCTCCTACAGGGAGTCGGAACATTATCTCGGGGTCAGACATTGGATGTGATGCTCAAGAGACCACCGAGACCATCCACAGCCCACAGTCACCTCTGCTTCCAGTTCCAGCTTCCAGCTAATGCCCACACTGACGGGCTGCAGAAGCACACAAGTGGGAGCCAGGCTTCTGATCCAACTCCCAGCAAATGTGCTTGGGAAAGCAGTGGAGGATGGCTCAAGTGCTGGGTCTCTGTTAACCACGCGGGAAACCAGACAGAAGTTGGCCATTTGGGCAGTAAACCAGTTAATGGAAGATCCCTCTGTCTCTCCCTCTTTCCCACTCTATGGTTCTGCTTTTCAAACAAACAAACAAAAAACTGTATAAAAAGAAAATTAAGAAAAAAAGATTAGTTTTTGCATTGGGGGAGGGGTTTTAAAAAAGCACTTGGATTTCCGCTCCCCATGTGGGAGTCCTAAATTGAGTTCTGGGTTTCAGGTTTCTTGCTGTAGCCCAGCCCTGGTTATTGTAGACATCTGGGGGTGTGAATCACCGGATAGAAGATTTCCCTCTTTTTCTCGCCTAAGTAAATAACTCTTAAATGATTTCAAAAATTCTGAAATAAATTTAGCTATTATCAGTGAAGTGGGAGAGAAGAAAAAAGAGGACGATAATGTAGAATGCTAGATTCCAGGTTGGGAGGAAAAAAAATCCTTCACTTCTACTCAAATGACTCCTCAAAACAACTCAGCACCTACAGCTTCCCTAGAGTCTGCTATTCACATAGGTGGCTTTATTCACGGAGAACAAAGCGTGTCTGAAAGCACCCAACCCAGGCAGGTCTCCTGTCCGCAACAGAACACTTCAGCTGCTTTTGTTTATTATCAGATGAAGTTGCTGGCTAGAATGGAGACCAGATTGTTCAAAGACACTTATCTTTGAATAGTGAATGAGAGCGCACCACTGGGGTAAGATTTCCCCACTCTTCAAGAAAAAACGGCCAGTTTTCTTCCCAAGCTCTCCTTACCAAGTGGTCTGTTCACACAGCCTACTTCAAACACTGTTTTGTGATCACTTCTCTCCAGCTCCCCTCTTGAGTCAGCCTAGATAGGAAGGTGAGTTTGCATCTCTTAATGTCCATAGGATCCCAGAGTTCCCTATTCTCCTATTTGCCTAAGCACAGTTTACACGTGGGTTGTGCCCATATTTGCCTGTATATGGAGGTGGGACACTGGATGTGTAAGTCGCACAGGGAAGAGGTACAGCCTGGACACAGGGTGGGACAGAGAAGAGCCAGCAAGCAGCCTAAAGACCCCTGGGGCTGAGGAGCTGGGGGGGCTGAGGGTCAGGGGAAGGTGTACTGAAGGCAACAGGGAGGTCACTTTTCTTAACGTTTGTCATCTTTCCTTGGGTTGCTTCTGGTAATAGATGTGTAAGCAAGGTAGAGAGCCTGAACTCTCAAGTATACTTGAGCATACACCAACAGAACTCATGCCCTGGCAAGGAATTAATCAAGAGAATATCTTTCCAAAAGACTGACTGTGGGCAAAAAACCTTAGAGCAGAGATAACCAACCCAGCCCCTGGGAAGTGTCTGCTGCCTGTCAGGGCTCCAGGCAAGTGGGAAAACCAGACGTCCACCCCCTTTGAAGAACTGCCACCAAAGAGCCCTGCAGGAACTCCACACCAAGAAATGGCCACTGTGAGCAGGAGTGGCGCCCGAGAAGCAAGGGCTCTGACAAGCCCCGCTGGACTCCCACACGGCTGTTATCCGTATGAAGTTCACCTGACTAAACATAATGACTTCTCTGCTCTTGTAACTGCTGTATGGCTGTAACAAGTTCCTGGAAGTATAAAATTATCCTAATTCCAAGCAGGCAAAAAAAAAATTTTTTTTTTGAACAATGTTCAGCTTAACTCCACAGTAGGCGGTCAGAGTGCAGGAAGACGTTTCCCTGAGCTTGCACATTGTGTTGGCTGGAGACGTGATGGGCCGTCCAGGCTCCAACTCCGGCCAGGCAGTTCCAGGATTCCCCACCAAGTCTTCCCAGAGGACTGCCGGCATTTTCACTACTTGTGCACACAAAAGGGTTCCCAGGCTGCCCCTGCCCTTCCCTAGGCAAGCAGAGCAATGCCTTTCTCAACAGCTCTTTCGTAAGATTGTGTACGGACAAACACAGGTGTCTACAAAACAATCTTGGTGAACTTTGCACTGAATAGCCCAAGGGACCGCAGTGATCTCAACGCTCCACCCATTGTCTCAATCAGGAAGGTGATATCTTAGCTGCCACAAAAGAGGGGGTAAAGCAACCGGTACATATGTTCATTAAACATTTGAACGGCAAAATGAAACCCCTGCATGAGAGAGAAACACATTTTTTTTTTATCACAAGGCACACAACGTGGGGGAAAAAATAGCATAATCAACCTTCACTGGGTTTGTTCAGCAGTTGACAATGTAAATGAATGGAAAACTGCTACTCAGACATTGCAAGCTTCGTTCTCCTTGCGAGATGCTTTTAGCAAATGATAAGGCAATATTCCCACGAGTGTGAAAATGGCACTGGATCCTGGCCCATGATAAAGGAGAAGCAGGATTCCACTAGACACCTCTTGGTTTAACTGTCAGGCTTTCGGGAAGCTCTTTTGTAAAAGAGGCGCCTCGCCCAGATACATGAATACAACGTACCAACTGTCTCAAACACTCCCCACTCAACGAAGCTCCAGACCCTCGGTGTCAAAGACTTCACAAAAAAAAAAAAAAAATCCGTGTTGTGACAATGGTGTCCTTCAAAATGAATGAATGAATGAGTGAACGGACGAACGAATGATAACTGGGCTGGAATTACCGGTGCTGCCTGGTTGTCTGCCTGGCTGCCTCCCCAGGTAAGCAGCGCAGCCAAAGGTAGTTAAGTTAACGCCCGTCTCTCTCATCAGAGGTTCGGGCCGGCAGCTGGGAGAAGCTAGCTCGTTTCCAGCTCCCCGTGGGTTCCTCGGAATTGCGCTGGGGGACTGGCTTGCAGGGAGCCCCCGGCGGCCGGGCCAGGGCTCGAGCTGTCCCTCGCCGGCTCCCTCCCACACGGACACCAAGTTGCAAACCCAACTCCCCCCACACAATGACAAGGAGGCACACAAAAGCAGCCCAGCGACCGCTCCCATCCTTACCTTTGACTTGACTTTCATACTCGGCGATGATCTCTTTGTCCTTCTTGAATCTGCTCGGGGTGGACATTCTCCAGTTCTTCCGGGCTGGCTTTCAGTGGGCAAGTTCAGTCCGGTGGTCAGGCAAGCGGCAAATGGGATCCCCCGCGTCCCAGAGCCCGAGGCGGCGCCGGCAGCAGGGAAGGGAGAGGACGAGGAGGAGGAGGAGGCGGCGGAGAGGAGGAGGAAGGAGAAAGAGGCGCCCAGGAGCGAGCCGAGGACTAGATTAACCCGGGCGCTGGCACCATGCTCTCGCGCTGGAGCCGCCCTCGGTGATCCCCAGGGGTGCCGGGGCTGGCGGCCGGAGAGGCCGGGCGCGCGGTCAAACTCCAGCGAGCGCGTGGCGGGGGGCGTCGCCCTGCCCACCCGAGCCGGAGCCCGGCCACTTCCTCTAGGAGCGCTGGGCGGACGCGGGGTTCGCGCCGGCGCTCCACACCATTGTTAGAGCCCCGCACGGGGCGCCCCGGGGCAGGGCCAGCAGCGGAGGGCGGGCGCTCTCCGACCCTCCCTTCCTGCTTCCAGCCGCCGGCCCCAGCGCTCAAATGGTCCCGCCCGAGCTGGGGATGCTCCGCCGCTTTGCAAACCCGGCTGCCACCGCCCGAGCCGGCGAAGAGAAGGAAGAAAAAAAAAAATGGTAGTCCTGTATACAACGAGTCCTCCGCTGCCGGGCCGCAAGGGTGGCGGTGGCGACGTCCCAAGGAGACCCGGGCGCAACCCCTTGAGGACTTGGGGCTGGGGGTCAGTCTCCGGAGCCGGCGCCGGGAGCGGCCTCTGCCTCCTCCGGGGCCAGCGTGCGCCGAGCGAGGCTGCCTCTTTCTCCTCGTCCGCCTTTCCGCGGCTGCCCCCAGGAGGCCGCCCGTGACAGGCACACGGGCGCACGCACCCGAGGATGCCGCGCCCCCGGCGGCCGCAAAGTTGTCGGCGAGCACTTCGGCCCCGCGGCTCGCGGGCGCCCCGGCGAGCGACGTGCGGGCGGCCGGGGTGGAGGGCGGGCGAGCCGGGCCGGGCCGGAGGGCGGGAGGGAGGCAGGCCCTCGCCCTTCCCCGCCCTCGCCCTTCCCCGCCTCCGCCCGCTCGCCGAGGAAACGCCGGGCTCGTCTGGGAAGACGGATGCCTCCTGTGGCCAACCGCAGCCGGGGGGCCCCCCACGCCGAGTCCCGGAGGCCGTGGCCGGTGCCCCGGGCCCAGGATCTGGGCACCCCCGAAGGCTGGAAACTCTCCGGAACACAGGGCCCGCTTTTGGCCATGGGTGGGCGCTCTCGAGGGGGACTTTTCCAGAATCAAGGGGGAGTAAGGCCACACTTGGAGGTCCCCGTAGTGGGAAGGGGGTTGGTCTCCAAGGTGCTGGTAGGAAAACCGACCAGTGAACCGTGAATGACCGGCGGCTCAGTGCCAGACGAGCCTGAAAGTGTCCCAGCAAGGCCAGGAAAAACACCTAACCGAACATTATCAGCCAGCTTGGCCCAGGGATGTCACCAGCAATCAGACCACTGCCCTGCAAGAGTTTAAGAGGACTTGGGCAACTTTGAGACATCGGTCATTCATCCGTGTATCCACTTTAGGATTCTCACTGTACCCCAAACAGCAAAGACAACTAACTGTAGGGCTTCGGAGACTGGGACTGAGCTCTGAACGAGCTCAGAGTGTGTCAAGAAGTGTGCCCGCGCCATGCAAGGCTTCCCGGCCCCGGGGAAGGAAAAATGAACTGTGCTGCTATGAGAGCCTGGGGCGGGGCGGGAAGAGAGGTGCAGGGAGTTTATACATGGTTGATTTTTAAACTGGGTTCAAAGACTGAAAAGTAGCACCCGGAGTTATAGCTCAGTGACTAAATCCTCACCCTGTGAGCGCCGGGAGCCTGCACCCGCATGGGAGACCTGGAAGAAGCTCCAGGCTCCTGACTGCAGATCAGCTCAGCTCTGGCCATTGCAGCCATTTGGGGAATGACCAGCAGATGATTTTTCTCTTTGTCTCTCCTTCTCTTTGTAAATCTACCTTTCCAATAAGAATGAAGAAAGCCTTATTTTTTAAAAATTGAGCAAGCAATATCACTATGGTAAATTTGGAATAAATTTGTCGCTGAGAGGCCTACCTTTTTGCATAGTTTATAAAACCACTATTTGACACAAGCATCTAATATTACAACCTTGGGACAAGTACTGATTGCTCCTCTTCCAGTCCAACTCCCTGCTAATGTCCATGGGAAGCAGACAGTGATGGTCAATGATTTGGACCCCTGCCCCCAGCTGGAGTCTGTGGCTCCTGGCTTTGGCCAGGCTCAGAACTGGTTGTTGTGGGCCCGGCACGGTGGCTCAGTGACTAAAGTCCTAGCCGTGAATGCTCTGGGATCCCATATGGGCAGTGATTCTAATCCCGGCAGCTCCACTTCCCATGTAGCTCCCTGCTTGTGGCCTGGGAAAGCAGTTGAGGATGGCCCAGAGCCTTGGGTTCCTGCACCTGTGTGAGAGACCTGAAGGAAGTTCCTGGATCCTGGCTTCAGATTGGCGCAGCACTGGCTGTTGTAGTCACTTGGGGAGTGAATCAGCGGACAGAAGATCTTCCTCTCTGTATATCTGACTTTGCAATAAAAAAATAAATTAAAAAAACTGGTTGTTGTGACCATTTAGGAAATGAATCAATGGGGGAAGATCTTTCTCTATTTCTCCCTGTTTCTCCTTCTCTCTGTAAATCTGCTTTTCCAATAAAACTAAATAAATCTCTAAAAAGATATGTACACAATCAAAAATTTGGGGAGGGGGTAAATGGTTTCATTACGTGGCTTTTAAGATTTTATCAAGTCTTTTTTTATTCTATAACAACAAAATGGAATATAAAAGGAGTGATAATCTCCCAATTTTAGTATTTTTCTTTTTTTTGTTTTTTTTTGGGGGGTGGGTAAGACTATTATTTTCATACTGTTTCCTTCATGTATCCGAGGTAAAGGGGGATATTGAGGGAGAAGCCCCACCTGGTTTCCCACCCACCCCAATCTCCCAATTTTGAACAAAAATTTTTTAATGATTTTATCTGTCTTACGGCAAAGGGAGGTTATACTGTACACCCCACAGCCCTTGGGCTCCCCTAGTTTCACCCAGAGGTGCCTTATGTAAGAGAGCACAACGAGGGGCCGGAGTGTCCGGAGGCTGGAGGAAGGTCAGGGAGAGTGGGACAGGCCTGCTGTGCCACGCCAGGCCCTTGGACTCAGTCTGCAGACAGCAGGGAGCCTTTTAACTAGAGAAGGGTCATGCTCAGGTTGTGCTGTATAAACAGGACTGCCAGCAGTGTGGAAGGATGAGCCCGCTGGCTGGGGGTGGGGTTGCGGGAGTGAGCCTCCTGCCACTGCCCTGGGGATACTAATTACAACCTCCATGTTCATGTCTTCAGGAACTTGGAAGGGACACTCTGTGGCTTCTAACTCAACAACTAGAGATATCCTCTTTCCTATCAAGGGGACCCCCTCCCTGCCCTAGAGCTGTGGCCACTGCTGCAATGGTACCAAAAAACACACACTTGATGGTTTAGGGGTCTCCTGCACAGAGTTCCACCCCTCTCCATACAAGCCCTCTTAAACTCATACTCAGCAGCTTTCCACAACGTATTACTTTCTTCTCCAAATCTTGTGGCAGCCCCTTACATCCTGCAAGCAGGCTGTCTCTGTCAACTGAAGAAATTTCCAGTGAGGGTATGTAAACAATCCCCTTCTTATCACTAACCCTGGTCCTGTGTCCCAGACTTCATCTGCTCCACGTTCAGAGCTCTTTTCTCTTGCTCATGCATGTATCTTAGCTAATATTCAAATACATGTAAATATACAAGTAGTCACTCTGTACTGGGTGCCACTCATGACTTAGAGGTACTTTGGCAATAGTGTGGTTTTCTACCCTTGGGGAAAAATAAGATTAAAGTTTCCTGATGTATAAATGCTCTCTAAGAGGCTATCGTACTACCAGTTAGCTATGGTAAAAATCCTTGGCTATACTAAGGAAAACACTGATGAGAAACATATCCCCCTTTGGCTTGAGCAAACAGCTGCAGTAGCTGTCCTTCAAGCCTGGGCTCACCTAGTTGCCCTCTGCCCTGCTCGTGATACTATTGGGCTTAAGAGATCACTGCGGATGGAAAACAACCTGCTCCCTGCACCGGACAACAGGGATGGCTAGCCAACAGATGGTCGCATGACCCTTCTGCTAGTGAACAGTGCTACAAATAAATGGTTGCCTGGTCCTTTCAAATACCATTCTGGCAAGTATTTTCAAACTCATTTATGAATAGATTCATTGAGGCACTGGAAAGGCATTTGGAGGTGATCATGGTTTTAGAAACCTCCTCCCCTCCCGCATTCTTATTTCTGAAGGACATTAAAGATTCTGTCCATAGTACAGCCCTGGAAATCCCATGTGACACTTGCCTTTATCTCCCAGGCCTCTTGATGACCTGCAGTTGGATCTTACCCAGTTACTTTGTCTCATGGTGTAGCCATGTTCTGCTGATGGTTGCTTTGTATTCCCACGGGAGGGAAGCCTGCTCCGGTGTATGAGGCAGGCGACACACTCGCTATGTCTAAACATTATTCCCACTTGTGGTTACTGTTGGAGCTCCACAGGGATGGAAGAACCTGTTTTTCTGAGCAAATTTTTTTGTACATTTTGTGCCCATTGGCCTTTTCTGCAACATTTTCATTGTTCCTCAATTCCAGTCCTCTGGATTGGGAGGGGGAAAAAAAAAAACTAATGGACTAATTAAAACTCAACTTGTTAAATCTGTAGACAACTTTAAGTTCCCTTAGATGAAAGTCCTCCTCATTATCATGATCATTTGAAGTCCACATTGCTTGAAGAACACAAATCATCACCAGCTCTGGCCATTATGGCCACTTGAGGAGTGAGCCAGTAGATGCAAGATCTTGTCTCTGTAACCCCTTTCTTTGCAAGTCTGCTTTTCCAATAAAAATCAATAAATCCAGTTAAAATGAAATATATCCTTAAAGGAAATTTTAAAAACTGAATTGATCTATTGATCAGTCCTTCAGTATCCTCTCCAAGAAACCAGAGGGATCTGAGCAGGATATCCCTCTGACCACTAGGGACTACCACAAAAAGTCCTGAGCCAAACGGGGCCACGCAAGAGGAAGTTAACAGCAGTGCCTGCCTTTTGTGACCCAAACTCCATCTTGTGCTGCGGTGACTGCTCTGTGAACTTGTTCACATGCCAAAAGAAAATTATTTGAAGGAAGATCCTGAGGGTTGTATAAACTAACCTCTTTCTTACAACAGTCACATGGCCAAGGTGATCTAATGTTCAGAAATAAGTTTATCCTCTAGTCATACCTCAAAAAAAAAAAAAGATTTATTAATTGATTTGAGAGGCAGAGTTACAGAGACAAAGAGAGCAGAGAGATCTTCTGTCCATTGGTTCGCTCTCCAAATGATCTCATGGCTAGAGCGGGGCTGGGCGGAAGTCAAGAGCCAGAAGTTCCTCCCAGGTCTCCCATGTGTATGTCAGAGTCCCAAAAATGTGGGTTCATCCTCTGCTGCTTTCCCAAGCACATTAGCATGAAGCTAAATGAGAAGTGGAACAGCAAGGATTCCAACCAGCGCACACAAAGGATGCCAGTACCACAGTCAGTGGTTTTATCTGTTCTACCACAATACCAGCCCCTAGTCATAATTCTTGACCAACAACCTTTGTAACCCCTTGAAACTTTTTTTTTTTCAACTCTTGAAAGAAACCTGTAAGCCCTATTCCTAAAAGGACATATCTTGGTTTCTACTGGATTTAGAGCCATTCTAGGACTTCAAATCAACAGCTTCTTGCTTCCCAGGTTGTGTGGACCTCCCAAGATCCTTATGAGGTAGACATTTACTGCGCTGGCTTTACAGATCTGCATCTCCACGCTCGGCAACGTCAGTAAATTGCTAAAGGCCCAGCAAGGCTGGAATTCCAGGCTGTACACCACCTGCCTCCAAGGAGTGCTGCTTTGTCTGATTCTACATTCCATTTCCTCTAAATATGTGAGGGTTCTTTGAAACTTCTGAAATAGCTTTAGACACAGGGACATGTGTGGGCTGGCTCCTGGTTCTCTGCTGGTGGATCTCATTCTCTAAGCAGCGGCACAGCATAACTGACAGATCATTTGTTCTTTTGATAATTTCCTTTTTCCACACTGTTCTCTGTGTACTCTCCCCTATTTAATGTAGATGTGGAGAATGTGACCAAAACTCCAAAAAGCCAGGGAGATGTAAGTTTGAGAGACAAGCCCATCCATGGGCTGGTTCTCATTCGAATTTCTGGTGACTTTGCTCCACCTTGTGGTGGCAGTTTTCTTAGCTACAAAATAGAGGTAAGCAGCCTAGGTCAGGAATTCAACACGAGGGTCAAGACACAGCTTCCAAAATGGAGTGCCTGGGTTCAAGTGCCGGCTCTGCTTCCAATCCTGAGAGGTAGTGAGCAAAAAGCAAGTGGTTGCGTCCCTGCCACCCACATAAAAGACCTGGATTGAATTCTGGGCTCTGGCTTGGCATGGCCCAGCCACCAGCATTTGGGGAGTTAACTGGCAGATGAAAGACATCTTGCTCTCTCAACTTGCAAATAAATACAAATAAATAAAACAGAGGTGACTTCACTTTGGGTCTTCAAGCCTATCTTTGTGCCTAACAGTGGGGTCCTTACTCCATATTAATCTATACTCCATACCTGAACCTCTCTTCTCTCAATGTCCTTTCAAGGCTACTCCAAATTTCCATTGAGTGTTACAATTTAATTTACCAAGTGGTCACACACCCTAGGTGTAAACAACAGTAGGTGCCAGAGTCATTGCGACTACAAAATAATCCATGCATCTCACTATAGCAATTGCTTGGCCCAGTGTAAATAGCTGTGAGTTTTTGGATTGTTTCAAATATTTCTTTACTTGAAAAGAAGAGTGACACACAGAGAGTTTTCTATTGGTTCACTCTCCAAATATCCCAAATACCCACAATGGCCAGAGTTAGGCCAGTCTAAAGCAAAGAGACGGGGACTCTATCCTGCTCTCCCACATGGCTTGGATGGGGCCCAGGTAATTAGGTTATCATCTGCCTCGTTCCTGGGCATCTTAGCAGGAAGTTAAATCAGAAGTGGAACAGCTGGCACTAGAACCAGTGCTCTAATAACGGGATGCAGATGTCACAGCTCAACCCACTGCCACATCAATAGTGCCAACATCTTTAAGTTTTTAAAATATTTGTTTATTTTTATTGTAAAGTCAGATATAGAGAGGAGGAGAGACAGAAGGAAGATCCTCCGTCCAATGATTCACTCCCCAAGTGACTGCACTGGCCGGTGCTGTGCCGATCCAAAGCCAGGAGCCAGGAACTTCCTCCAGGTCTCCCACACGAATGCGGGGTCCCAAGGCTTTGGGCTGTCCTCGACTGCTTTACCAGGCCACAGGCAGGGAGCAGGGTGGGAAGTGGTGTTGCCGGGATTAGAACCAGAGCCCATATGGGATCTAGGTGTGTTCAAGGAGAGGACTTTAGCTGCTAGGCCACTGCACCAGGCCTGCCAGCATCTTTAATTTTTAAAACACAAAATATATATTAAAGAGTCAATGTTAGATTCACACATTTTTTAAAAAATTATTTTATTTGAATGGCAGAATAACACAGAGATCTTTCATCCATTGGTTTAGTCATTAATGACCATGCAACCCTCTGTCACCCATGGGTATTATGGTTGGGAAGCTGGACTGGGGATCTCCTCAGTTGAACCACTGGAATCAGAACTCCAACCATGGGGAAGTCACAGGATCTGTGGTCTGACCACGGAGTACATGTGTCAGGACTGGGTCTCCTCAGTGGTTTAGGTGGAGCAGTGGATGGTATACCAAGATGCACATGGGAGATATGGCAGTCCACTTGGGCCTGCAGAGGACATCTGGTACCATAACAGAGGAAGGAGGGCAGAACAAATTGGTCAACTACCCTAGCCAAACATTGACAGCAAATATTTGGACGAATGAAGACTCTAAGGAGGACTATGTCAGCCAGTGGACCTTGGGAGGGTTTCATCATCCTTGGAGCAGCAAGATCAACAGCATTTCAGAATTAATGAAACTACTTGAGCAGAACTTAGAGCATGATCCACACGGGGCCCTGGGATGACATCGGGTGGACGTTCCCCATCCCCAGGTACTGAGGCATTTGGAAGGCTAAGTGCAGCTTCCTGCCCATCTCCCTCCTTCCCTCAGACACAGGAAAAAGAAAATTTGGAAACAATGGTCTCATCCGCTTTTTCCTAATCCTGGACCCTTCTCACCCTAATCATCATATGTAAACATCATATATGTATATATATGTGTGTGTATACATACACACACATATATGTATATATGTAAATTTCATGGCTGAGGTAGGTCATTGTGTCAGAGTATGGGTCCTCTGTAACCTACTGTAAAGGCCGCCTTCTTGTAAACCAGGGAATTGCATTTTGGTCAAGTACCATCTTACCGTTGATCACTTGCACCAAAACCACTTTGGAAATCTGCTTAAAATTCAGACAGATGGGGCCCAGCACAATGGCCTAGTGGCTAACGTCCTCACCTGGAATGCGCTGGGATCCCATATGGGTGCTGGTTCATATCCCAACAGCCCCACTTCCCATCTAGCTCCTTGCTTGTGGTCTGGGAAAGCAGTCAAAGTCAAAGATGGCCCAAAGCCTTGGAACCCTGCATCTGTGTGGGAGACCTGGAGGATGTTTCTGGCTCCTGGCTCCGGATCAGCGCAGCACTGGTCGTTGCACTCACTTGGGGAGTGAATCATTGGATGTAAGATCGTCCTCTCTGTCTCTTCTCCTTTTGTATATCTGACTCTGCAATAAAAATAAATAAATCTTAAAAAAAAATTCAGACATATGGCACCCACTTTATGACTCAATTTTAATGTGCCAGGAAACCTCCCAGGAATCTTGACATAATGGAGTACAGATACCTTCTGGAATAAGCCCGAAAACCCTCCTTTGCTAGTCAGCTCCTGGTCAGTCACGTCAATTATCTTTATTAGGGAGCACTCTTTGAATACCAAAAAAACCACGTGGCCTGCATTTTGAGTGGGTGGGAAGGTTCAAGGTAATTATGTAGAATTTTGGCTCAAGGCCTGGGAATATGATGAGAAAAATCATTGGAAAATCTTTTCTACATGCCTCCAACTAACACTGAAGATATTGTCAGGTTTTTTTTTTTCCTTTTAATGTGTGCCTAAGAAACTGTTTCTTTCTCTATCTTCCTTCCTTCCTGATGAATTTATTTGAAATCCAGAGCTACAGAGAGGAAGAGATTGAGAGTGAGAGAGAAACTCTTTCATCAGCTGGTTCATTCCCCCATGGCCACGATGGCCAAGGCTGGGCCAGGTCAAAGCCAGGAACTTCTAGGTCCCTTCGTGGATACAGGGCCCAAGGACTTGAGCCATCCTCTGCTGATTTCCTAGGCTAAAGGCAAGGAGCTCAACCAAAAGTGGGACAGCCAGGACATGAACTGGTGCTTATATGAGACACTGGCATTGTAGGTGGTAGCTTTACCTGTTACCCTGTGAAGTTCCCGCCGCCCCCATTGCACTCTTTTCATCTGTAATAATTTCCCTAACAAGGCTGAGGGAAAGATTAAATTGAAACATGGATGGAAAGCACTTAGTAGCAAGTTTAGCACATAAAAAAATGTGTCTTGGTTGTCTGTCACCCTAATTTTGGTGTCCAGAGGTAAGCTCCAGACTGAGAGCAAAGGCATTGCCCGTGACGAGGACTTCACGGCCCGTGTGTTCACATGCTGTTTGCCTCCATGCTGGGGCTCTCTGTTAGTCAAGAATTTCTTTGATTTTCAGTGCTTGCTTTGGAGTTTATCATTAGTTGACTGTATGTCTCCACTTGCTATTTACTTCCTCAGATCTTTTATAGACTTCTCTTTGTAGTTAATTCAAATCTTATCAAATGTTTGTTCTATCTGTTAAATAGAACTATATAGCAGGAACTGCTGACATTTGATCATCTTTGACATAAGAAAGAGCCACAGAATATGGTTCAACATGATACCAGGAACCCCCCCCCCCCCAACTCCCGGCTCTGTGATCGCTCAATAGTTAAAAACTGACTTTCGAAAACCGATGAATCTGTTGATCCCTGCTGGGAGGGAGGGGAATCCTGCTTCCCTCGGAGGTCAGAGTAGCCAGTGGGGTTTGCCAGGAAGTCAATCAAGAAACAGTCTTTTCAAAAAAAATAATAATTTGGCCCATAATTTAGCAGCAGCTTGTTGCAATGGACCGCATAAATATCCATTTTCCCTTTTTTGGCAGCGGAGTAGTCAAGCTTTGCCAGTTTCACTATTGCACTTTCCCTGGCACAGAGGAGGGTGGCAGGAAACAAAGCAGGTGACTTTGGAAGTCCTGGGAGGGTCTGAGGGAAAGACTAATGAGAGACAGGTAGAAACAGGCAGGAAAAAAAGAGGAAAAAGAGAGAAGCAGCAGCAGTCGAAGCCATGACGGGTTCTTCATGACTGGTTCATTCAACTGTATAGCACAGCTACCTTCTTCTAACGCTTGTCTCTGACTTTCAAGAAAATTCTTTCTTTAAAGCTGTATGTCTGCACTTGCTATTTAAGTTTAATCTTAAATTTTCTTTGAATAAAAGCTGTTAGACTCCTTTTACTCGTATGCTCAAGTCACCTGTTTCCATTTTGCAGAAATCATTATTAAAACTGAATTAGCTTTCTTTAATCGAGTCTTGAAAGCTTCCAGTCCCCACACAGAGCAGTCTGCTCACAAGAAAGACTCAGCTCCTCCGTGTTTGAAATCCTAGTGCACCTTCCTGTGTGATGGCTGCACAAGACAGACAGGAATGGAATCTCCTACAAATACATCTGTCCAAAGTGTACAGAAACAGCCACAAAAGTTTTGGAGGAAAACTGTCAAAGAAACTCCAGGTGCAAAGCAATGATCAGAATCCAAGATGGATTGGTACAGACAGAAAACTGTGACAAAATGATTTATTGGGCGTGGCACGGTAGCCTAATGGCTAAAGTACTCACTTTGCACATACCAGTATCCCCTATGGGCACTGGTTCTAATCCTGGCTGCTCCACTTCCCATCCAGCTCCCTGCTTGTGGTCTGGGAAAGCAGTAAGAATGGCCCAAGGCCTTGGGACCCTGCACCTACGTGGGAGACCTGGAAGAGGCTCCAGGCTCCTGGCCTTGGATCGGTGCAGCTCCAGTCCTTGCAGCCACTTAGGGAGTGAATCAGCAGACGAAAGACTTTGCTCTCTGTCTTTCCTCCTCTCTGTATATCGGCCTTTCCAATAAAAATAAATTACTCTTAAAAAAAATGATTTCTCAAAGCTTTGGGAACCTGCACCCGCGTGGGAGACCCGGAAGAGGCTCCTGGCTTCGGATCGGCATAGCATCGGCCCGTTGCGCTCACTTGGGGAGTGAATCATCGGACAGAAGATCTTCCTCTCTGTCTCTCCTCCTCTCTGTATATCGGCCTTTCCAATAAAAATAAATTACTCTTAAAAAAAATGATTTCTTACAGGAAGTAATAGATGTGTACTGAACACTCAGATTTCAGGATGTAAGTGGTAGATTCCCCCCCCCCCCTTTTTTTCCCTTCCTTCCTTCATTTATTTCCTTCCTTTTTGATTTATTTGTTTTTTTAAAAAGATGTATTTGTTTTTATTGGAAAGACACATCCACAGAGAGGAGAGAGAAATATCCTCCATCCACTGGTTCATTCTCCCGGCCCCACCTGCCCAAGCTTCTATCTCCCTCAAGAGTTCTGCATGGTGGGTGGGCCATGTAGTTCAGGGGGTCTGTTAGGTCAGACCACTGCTGGCCAGCATTCTCCACGGTGCAGTGTGGGGCTGCCACCCGTGGGGCTGCAAGATGATCTACTACTTGGAGTTTGGAAAGACAACATCACAATGTCCCTGTTCTTTTTTGTAAAAAAAAAAAATTGCAATTGCTGGCTAAGTTGTATCTGGAAAGTGAAACATCAAGTAGTGCATGTGCATAGTTTATGCAAATAAATACAGATAGTGACATCACATGCCCTGAGGTCTTGCTGAAGGGCTTATGACAGCTGATTCCTATCTCTAGGCACAAGTCACGCTCAAAGGAGGAAATAACATTTGTCTTTGATTTTGGCCACCTCCTGTGTTCCTGTAGTATCCCGAGGTATTAGCAGGAATTCTTGCTAACTTAAGTCACGTATTTTTTGGATAGTACAAGGATGTCCATCACTGACATTCTGAGCAACCCAGCTCCACCTCTCCCACAGCGGCTATCTGCCTTGGCTCAGCCACACTCAGATCTTCCTGCTTTCTAGAAGCAAGGACCGCCCACCCCCCCTCACCTTTCCAAAGGCTAATACCTCAGCTCTCATTGTCAGGGAGCAGGGGCCCCTCCTCTGCCGTGCTGGGTTCTGCCTCTGGGAGTGTACAACTGAAACTAGTAAAGTACAGATTAACATTATACTACAGATTCACAAGAGAAATACACAGGTGCTAACCAAACAAGTAACGAGCTCTCTACTAGTTAGAGTTATAGGCTTACATGCTTCACTTTGTAGCAAAGGCAGAAGGCCTCCTTGAAAGCAGAGTCAAAAAGTCCATGGAGCTGTAACTGTTGTGCCAAATGCCCACCCCTAAACTACTTTGCATAAGGGTTGTGCCAGCCCATGTTCTCACCAGCTATACAGAGACATTTTCTGTTCTCCATCTCATCATTTGTTATTTCTTGTCAGGTGTGAGATGACATCAGCTTGCTGCTTTGATTTGCAACTTCCTGATGATTCGTAGTGTTGGATACCTTTTTCATGTAGCTATTGGTCATTTGTATGTTTTCTTTGAAAAATGTGTACTCAGGTCCTTTGCTCATTGTAAAAATTGGATTCTTTGAAACTTTCCTATGGAGTTGTATGAGGTTCCTGTATATTTTGGACATGACATTTATGGATATGGCTTGGAAATACTTTCTCCTATTCCATTGATTACCTTACAATTTTGTTGATCTTTTGTTTTGCTGTGTAGTGGTTTTTTTAGCTTGCTGTAGTTTCATTTGCTTATTTTTGCTTTAGAGGCATAGGTCATATCCAAAAATAACAATGCCAATTCAAAGAGCTTTCCTTGTATGTCTTCTTTGAAGTTCCGCATGTCAAGTTTTATATTTTAGCCCTTAGTTTGTTTCAAGCTAATTTCCAGAAATTTATTAATTGAAGAGGAGAAGAACAGAGTATTTTCAATTGTTGGTTCACTCCCTAAATGTGCACAATGGCCAGGGTTGTTGGGTTATGATTGAAGCCAGGAGCTGGAAACTCAACCAGATCTCCTACGTGGGTGGCAGGGACCCAATCATCTGACCCAATACCTGCTGCCTTAGGAGCAATCTGGGATCTGTAGTTAGAAACGCCATTCAAGGGTCCCACATGGTAGCCTAGTGGCTGAAATCCTTGCCTTGTATACACCAGGATCCCATATGGGTTCCAGCTTGTGTCCTGGCTACTCTACTTCTCTCCCAGCTCTCTGCCTGTGGCCTGGGAAAACAGAGGAGGGCAGGCCAAAGCCTTGGGATCCTGTACCCATGAGGGAGACCGGGAAGACGCTCCTGGCTTCTAGCTTCAAAATGGCTCAACTCTGGCCATTGCAGCCATTTGGGGAGTGAATCAGCAGATGGAAGATCTTTCTTTCTGTCTCTCCTTCTCTCTGTAAATCTGACTTTTCAATAAAAATAAAATAAATCTTTAAAAAACAAACAAAGAACAAAAAGATGCCTAAGTCAGGCAGGGTTAGAAATCCCAGTCTGTCGAGGCATGAGAAGCATTTTGTGGGAGGGCATCTGGAAGACCATCACATCTGACTGGCAGGCTGGGAATGCACTTCTACTGTTGAAATCGTGATGGCTGGCCAGCTGCATGTCCTGGTTGAGCTGCATGAACACAGAGCAGGCTGTTGGGGTGAAAGCAGGTTGCCCTATGTGTGTACACTCTGCAGGCACAGGCACACACTTGGATTAGTCCTGGAGATCCCAGGATGAGGAGGCAGAGCAAGGAGATGCACCATGGTCTCACCCGAGGGCCCAGAAACTCTGGGACTCTCCTGACAGTCTCGCAGAACTGTCTGCCTACTTGGCGCTGGAGATGGGAGGGAGGCACCAAAGAAGGAGTTAGTTCCCCCTTTGATTTGCAACACTGCCCCATGTCGTGTGTTTCCATAGCCTTGATTCTGTTGCAGAAGGGAAAGGGATTTTTAAGAGAAAAGGGAGGAGAAATAAAAAAAAAAAAATGAGGCGTTGGGGAACCTTGAAGGTGTTCCATCAAAGGCTGAGGATTCAAATGACGTAGGAGCCACCTGCCATATCCCGCTCTAAGCCACCACCCACTGGTTTAAGGATGGGGTCTATTATAGCCTCCAGAACCCATGCTCACCTGCTCATTTATTTATTGGAGATTTGTGGTGATTTATTTATTGGAGATACAGTACCCTCAGGAACAATTTCCAGCAGACAGAACATACTGAAAATGTTCTGGTTTGCTTTTCATTTCCTTGGGAACAATGTGAGCTAGGCTGCTTAGGAAGTCCAGAAGTTCTTACTTAGTTCACAACTTGAGAGGCACAAGTCTGAATGGCACAGCTCAGGGTTGGCTGTGGTGGAGGGCGTACATGCGTGGAGGAGCTTGTGCGTGGACAGGAAGCCAACTTCCGCTCCCACTGCAACCCTGTTGCAAGAACCACCTTCTGGACCCAGCCCTGCTGACCTATGGGCCTCCCCCTGGCCCCGCGTCCCGAGGCTTCTATCTCCCTCAAGAGTTCTGCATGGTGGGTGGGCAGGAGGAAGAACCACCGCCAGCACATTCAGCCTTCAGGGGATACTCAACATCCCAGCCGTTGTCAAGGACAACAAAATAAATTTCCATTTCTGAATCCCCATTTGTCAAATCTGACTTTGCTGCATTTTGTTTTGTATTCCACAGTCTCTTGCCTTTTTTTTTTTTTCAAAAGAAGAAAATGTCTATACGTGATTCAGGTACCTGTATTTTCCTTTTCTAACTGGTTTTGTCTTCTGAGAAAAATGTTATCTAGAATCATGTGTTCATCATCCATATGTGTATTTGTGTTTAATATATACGCTTGAAACTATAATGGAGTGGTATTGTTTTATAGTAACCTATGGTTTTAAAGATTTATTTTTATTGGAAAGGGAAAATTTTCAGAGAAGGACAGACAGAGAGAAAGATCTTCCATCTGCTGGTTCACTCTCTAAGTGGCCACAATGGTCGGAGCTGAGCTGATCCAAAGCCAGGAGCCAGGAGCCTCTTCTGGGTCTCCCAAGCAGGTGCAGGGTCCCAAGGTTTTGGGCCATCCTGCACTGCTTTCCCATGCCACAAGCAGGGAGGTGGATGGGAAGCAGAGCATCTGGGATTTGAATCAGGATCCACATGGGATCCTGGTGTGTGCAACGCAAGGATTTAGCTACTACTAGGCTATCAGCTGGGCCTAGTAACCTATAGTTTTAAATGAACATGCATTATTACTATTGCTTCAATGTGTTATGACAGGGCTTGGTGTTGCAACACAGTGTGTTAAGCTGCTGCCTGTAACACTGGCATCCCATATGAGTGCCAGTTAGAATCCTGGCTGTTCCACTTCCTATCCAGCTCTCTGCTGATGCCTAAGGGAACAGTTAAGCAAGGTTCATGTATTCAGGTCCCAGCCACATACGTGAAGACCCCAGGTTCTGGGTGTTGGCCTGGCCCAGCCCCGACTGTTACAGCCATCTAGAGAGAGAAGCACTTTAATTTGCTGGGCTTTGTTCATGTCTTAGTTTAGGGAGTTTTGGTAGGCAGAAAAATCCTTTCCCTGTTGCCTATCCTTTCCTCTTGCAAAAACAGAAAAGGAAAAAAAGAAAAAAAAAAAAAAAGGCCACATTGTGATCTCTGCCTCCTGTCATAGGTCACAGTGTGTCACCCCAAACACGCCACTCAGGCATAAGGAATAATGTGAGCTGAAGACAACTGAGAAACAGACCGAAGACGAACTGAGCTGCCTTGCTTCAAGGGGCCTGAAGACCAGAGCGCAAGATCCCTTTGTCCCAGGTAACGCCTGCCTCCTCCCTACCCCTCCACCGCCTCCTACACCAGGAAGAGCAAGAACACCCTTGTTACAGGAGGTAGAGAAGGCGCTGCGAGGCCCATCGAGGCAGCTCCACCCCCTGGCTCTGTTCCACACCAGCAGTGTCCCCACGCACGGCCCTGCCTTCCATCTATCGCCCCGGAGTGTCCGGAAACTCCTTTCCTTTATCGCCTTGACACTTATGCCCACATCTGTTGTCCTTGGAACGGTATAAAGCTTCCTACTCTGGCTGCTGCTTTGAGATTTTTTTTTTCTTCTCCTTATCTATAAACTACACCCTTACTCTTGCACCTTTTGCCATGTGTTAAGGTCAATTAAAATAGGCATGCTTTCTTCCTGCGAATTTGTCTTTTGTCGATTTATTGAGGGGGCCCAGCAGACCAGAGCTGGAGACCTCTCTCCCTGCCCACTGCTGTGACTCTCACCTTTCCTGGCCAACAGGGATTGAAGTCTGGATGGAATCGTTGCAGGGGAGAGAAGGGCCACAGCTGAGCATGGCAGAGAGTCAAGGACGCATCTCCTCCCGCGCTGCCTATGCCAATGGCCTCAGCCCTACTGAGGTATGGGCCCAGTGAGTTCTGATCTCCAAAAATACAAGGTCATAAATGAGTGGGGCTTTAAGGCCTCACATGCCCAGCCATGGACAAAACAAGCCCAACATTTACGTACTGGTCTTGTTCACGTTTTACCTGCTGTGTTGGAGACCACTCTTTGTTCTTACCTTTCAATATTGTACTTGGAGCTGGCCTCCCTGGCGGTGTGCGCTGGGGGTCTGCAGTTTCCCTGGCTTCATCCACATTGGATTTCTCCATTCCCTCGCTAGTAGTCCTTGTCTGGTTTTCAATGTTTTGCTGTAATGAACAATGTTTCCATGAGAAGTTCTGAACCTGTTTCCCTGTGTGCCCAGAAGTGCAGGGAGGGTTGTCAGCACTCTGGGATGTTGGGGCCCATGAGTGGGGCCAGGTGCTCAGCTCCAGGGGAGTGGAGCTCTGCACTGCCCTGCTCACACATCATGGATTTTATCCAGGTGCTCAATTGTTCTCCTGCAGGGCTCTGTCCACTTAAACCCCTCCCGCAGTGCACCCAGGTGTCTGTTTTCCTCCAAACTCAAATTTGACTTTTACATTTTTTGCTTTATCAGACTAGAATGGCATGGACGTTTTCTTTTAGCTTGTATTTCCTGAGTGCTCGGAAGGATGCTCGTGTTTACGATGTTGGTCAATGATAGGCCCTTCCTCTTCCTCCAATTGTCTGAGGAATGCAGAAGATTGTAGGAGACACGAGGGACTTGGCATGACATCGCCACTGGCAAAATGTCACTGGGTTCTCCTAGGACTCCATGGTTATATAAGTGTGGTTTATTAAAATGAAGTGAAATTTACATGAGGAACGAATGAACAAAACCAAATCAGCTTAGTTCATCTTATTCTTTCACATCAAAAGGAATGAAAGACTATTGGAACCAAGAAAATTTAAGCAAGGCTCTTTTTGACAAACACTTCCTCTTTACTATGTTTCTTTTTTTTAAAAAAATTTATCTGTTTTTATTTGAAGGGCAGACTTCTAGAGAGTGGAGAGCAAGAGAGAGCCATCCATTTACTGCAAAGACTGGAGCTGAGCCGATCCAGAGACAGTATCCAGGAGCTTTTTCTGAGTCTCCCAGGTGTGTGCAGGGAGCCGGACTGTAAGTGGAACTACAGGACTTAAACTGGCGCTCATAGGGGAGTAGGCAGAGCTACTACATAGGGCGGGTCCCTATGTTTCTGACTGCAAGCAAACCCCAGTAACAGGAGCCCTCTTTTCATTCAACAGAGAACAAATCCTGGACCCTAACCTGTCCAATTGGCTTCTAACAATGTTACTGTGCTGTCAATGACTGGATGTCTCAAAGTGTTTACTTCTTAGGTTGTCAAGGCAAGGGACGTGTCAACAATCACACGCGGGACGGTGGTGGCATATTGATGGGCTGGAGGTTGCGGAGTGTTGGGATGTCCGCTCCCTCCCAGCCTACACCGGCCATCCCAGACTCCTTCCCAGCTCTGCAGACAGCCCGCCCAAAAGCCAAGACGCCATCTGCGGTTTCGCTGCTCCCTCTTGTGGACAGATCCTGAACTTCACAAAGAAGTCGTTCGCTTTTCTACCGTTGATAAAAGTTCCTGTTTCTGGATTTCTACTCTGTAATAATAAGTATCAAATAACAGCTACCAAGTACGTAAGATTAACAGTGAATATATTTTGTATCTGTACACTTAGACATATCTCTTTCATAGGTAGATAAGTATAGCCAAAAATAGATACAGGATAAACTTGATTTCCTTCTAAGTCTTTGTCACATGGGATCTCCCCAATACAATTTTAATCTAAAATTGTTAGGTGTTAATCATAAAGTTTATAAGTATACATTTTACTTTTTATTTTTTAACATTTTAAAAAACATTTTGCCACATTCACTTATAGAAACCTTACACGCATGCCCAGGTATACCATTTTATTTTCTTGAAACCGGGGACTATCATCATATCATAAAATGAGAAATTCACAACAAGGAACATGGTTTGGGAAAAGCAGGTATATTGTCACGTAAATGATCTAATCCAGAAAGCAATGTCTGTAACTGTGTATTAGTTATATGACACTTTCAAAATGTTTAAGGAGTGACACACTGATCTGATTTGATCACCACACCTCAAATACATGCATCTAATGATCACAACTTACCCCAGAAATATGTACAATTAAAATATTAACAAAATGATAAACTAACAAAAGCATTCCCACTTTATAATTTACCTTAGGCTGGATATCATTTCCTCCACTCCATCTTGTACTTTTTAGGCATGTGTGTCTATTTCTTCAGTGTGAGGTTTTTTGTTTTTTCTGAAAAAGAAATTGGCAGCATAAATCACAAACTTGATTAAACCAGCTTATATTTTCTTCCTTTTCCTATTTTCCTCCTCCCTCCCTCCCTGTCTCCCTCCTCTTTCTCCTTCTTTTTGTGATCTTGTGTCACTGCTCAAATGAGTTTTACAACAATAAAAGGTATTTGGGGGATAAAGCATACGGGAACGATCATACCTTCTGAGAAAAGCACTAGGAGGGCTGGCAGGAGCTGCTGGCAGCCCAAGGAGGCCCTTGCAACCCAGCTGGGGACTCTGCTTTGGCTGTGCTGTTTTCAGAACCCAGGTCGCATCATAGGCATACCTAGAAAGTTAAGTGGCAACGATTATATTTCATACTTTCTTCACATCGAAGTATATAAAATATATGTAAAACAATTCAAATTTATTTCAAGCAAGATAACCACACAAAACATGGCTGAATTTAAGACATGTTTAAAGACCAGGTTGATGCGGCCATTTGGATATTTGGACCAATCCACAAACAGGAACTTGTTGGACTAATTTCTCTTAATACTCTGACAATCTAACATTTGTGCTGGGGGTGACAAGAGCTACAATCACAACCAAGGAGAAACTACAGAAAGCCCTGCAGAAAGCAAATAGAGCACAAAGGCAGTAGTATCTGAGAACATTATTGTGATTTTTTTCTTAAAAGATTTATTTGAAAGGTAGAGTGACAGAGGGGAAAGGTAGTTTCAGAGGGTTCCCTTTTGCTGTTCACTCCCCAAATGCCCACAACAACCAGGACTGGACAGGGCTGAATTCAGGAAGCAGAAACTCCATCGGAGTCTGCCAAGTAGGTGGCAGGAACCCAAGCACTGGATCCACCGTCTGCTTCTTCCACGCACACGGGTAGGAAGTTGGATGTGGAGGAAACGTGGGGTGGTAAGCAGGTACTTGAACCAGGCACTCCGGTATGGGGTGTGGGCATCCCAAATGGTGCCTTAACTTGCAGTGCCACAATGCCTACCCTGTGTATGACTTTTTAAAAAATGTTATGGATTCTGCAAAGTTTCTCATCTGGATGGTGAGACGAAGCCTGCGGCCTGTGCCCTGCTGCTTAGAAGTGCAGCACAGTGGTGGGCTCCAGACGGCCACCCACCGAGCGCTTCAGCGAAACGTGGGACAGGCTTGGCACACAGCAGATCATTAAAAATGTTCTACTCATTCACTTGGCTTGCTCCTTTTTGGAAAAAAAGCAATCTTAGTAATAAATCATGACACATATGAACCATAGCAGAACTCTTTTAACAAAAATACATGCTGACAGTTGACAGTCTCGCCCATAATTTCCTCTGCTGTCAGCAGCTTCCCTTCTGGCATAAATAAGAGGCTCTTGGGGAGCAAGATTGCAGATCTAAAAGAAAGAATAATTTCCTCTCAATTGGTAACTTTAAAATTCTCTTGTCTGTCTGCTACAGTTTTCGGCCATTCCCTCTGTAATGAATTCATCCTGACAGAGGCACGTGATGGAAAGCCTCTACCCACACAGACGGGCAGGCGGATCTAAGCAGAGAAATTAAATCCGAGCATCCTAGTCCCATACGTGGGGCAGTCTCTTGACATAATGCACGCATCTGGAAATCCTCCAGGGCTGTAGGTCTTACATGGGGGAAGAAGGAAAACATGCAGCCCCAACCCCTTTGCTGGTTCTGAAAGAAGTCGCTGCATGTATTCATCCTTGAAAGCCAACTCCAGATGAACCTGCAGGCTGGCTTCTCCTAACTTTTCCAGCCCATGAGGACAGGATCACGTTTTGTTCTTTTTAAAATGGCTAACATTTACTTACGTTCCTTGTCCAGATGTTATAAAACATTTGACATCTGATTACAGTTTATCACCTTGGTCCTGAGGTATAAACTTGTCTGGTTTTGACAGAAAAGCTACCTAAAATACTGGTCTTTAGCCCTGCTCTGACCTTATGCTGTATTCGTTTCATGAAGCTATGAGACATTTTCAAAGAGTTCAAGTAAAATGAGTATAGGGACAGAGTACTTAAAAGTTTTTTGGTACCAAAACAAGCTTGTCTTTTAATTTCACCTTCCCATGAATTTTATGAAGTACCCTTACATTTATTCTAAATAATGATGTGTCCTGCATCCAGATCTGATAGGTTTTAAAGCTGTGACCTTTAGAAAGATTTATTTTTTCATTGGAAAGTCAGATATACAGAGGAGAGGGGAGACAGAGAGGAAGATCTTCTGATGATTCACTCCCCACGTGACCGCAATGGCCGGTGCTGTGCTGATCCGAAGCCAGTATCCAGGAACTTCTAGGTTTTTTGGGCTGTCCTCAATTGCTTTCCAAGGACACAAACAGGGAGCTGGGTGGGATGTGGGACTGCCGGGACTAGAACCAGCACCCATATGGGATCTCGGCGTGTTCACTTTAGCCACTGGGCCACTGCACTGGGCCCTAGAGCTGTGAACTTTATGGACCTACAACACTGTAACTATTCAGGCAGAGTACTCATCACTGGTAGAAACATCTCAGGATATTGGCCTCCTCATTAACCAAACACACCAGACGGTTAGAAAAGATATCGGAGAAGATTGAGAACTTTCTTTCCATATGATCCACTTATCTCTTGCCCTCGGTCTTTGCATTCCAAAGGTTTTAAGGGCAACAAATGCATCACTACAGAAAAACACTTGCAGAAAGGCTACAGGCAGCAGCAGGTCTCACATGAAGAGAAGGGTGGTTGACTCAGTGCTGCTGGCAAACAATACTGAGATTTCTTTAACCTAGTCAAAGGAGAGCCACGTTGTAACTGTGGCTCTGGCGTGCATCCCTGTTGAGGAGCAGGGCATGATGGGCACTGGGGAAGGTTTGGAATTAGGTACAACTCTTCGGGTTTGAAGTCAACTCAGGCAACCAGGCCGATGAGGAATAAGGGTGGAGAGAACAGAACATTCTAACCATACACTTGAAGGAAACAAATCACCAAAAACTCAGTGAGGGCTATGAACTCTTCAAGAATCGTTGCACTGGAACTAATTCTTATTAGTGAGGTTTCTTATTCTTTGCCCAACATCCTCCCGACCCGCACTGCCTACCTACGCTGGCCACTGGAGACTAGAGTTCTACAGAGCAGGTGTGCATACATGGCAGGAGCTGATGCACGTTGAGCCGTGTCTGCTTTCAGAAATGAATCTCAGTGACATGTTGCCTTCTGTTTTGGTAACACATACACAGAGCGCACTTGGTCAAGGATAGATACATACGCTATGGCTTATAAGGGCGCCTGAAAGAGCATAACAAAGATACATACACGTGTCTAGTACTAGAGATGACTTTAAGAAATCACATCATAGCTCAAAAAGATAATTAAGTTAACCTTTATTTATTCCTTAAAAACGAACTTTCTAAAATATTAGTAAATTTCGTTCTGAGCTCTGTTTTGAAGTTCTGATACCACTGCAGTAACTTTTTTCTTCTTTTAATCTTTTCATATAAAAGTAGATGTTTCTCTTTTTCTAAGATAGCAGGAAGTTCCTTCCAGTTCTTAACAAAGATGAAGGGAGCACCCATGGACTTGAGCAGCTGCAGAGGTGCCCCGTGCTGAGCAGAAGTGTTCCCACAGCTGCCGGCCGTCATCACATCTTCTACCACAGGGACGGAGCCGTAGGAGCAGGCCTCATATATCCTGTAACATTCTGTGTTCACGCCTGCCGGGCACAACGTGAGGTCACTCTGAAGTAAGGCCTCTTGGTATCGCTTAAGACTTGCAAATGTTTCTTGAGGCAACCACCTATAAAATCAGAAAGACAACTATAGCTCTCACTTTATTACGCTATCTTTTGTGAAGGAAAAGGTTTTAACTTAAAAAAAAAACTTTTTTTTTGTTTGTTTGTTTGAAAGGCACAGTGACAGAGAGAAGCAGAGGCAGAGAAAAAGATATGTTCCAGGGCTGATGTATTGGTTCAACTAGCTAAGCCTCCATCTCCAAGCACTGGGATCCCATACAGGCACCAGCTCATGTTCCAGCTGCTCCACTTCCCATTCAGCTCCTTGCTTAAGGCCTGGGAAAGCCATGGAGGATGGTCCAATGCCTGCGGCCCTGTACCCACATTGCAGACCTGAAAAAAGCTCCTGTCCTCTCTAATATTTTTTATTTTTATTGGAAAGGCAGACTAATGGAGAGAAGAGAAAGAGAAACTGGTTCATTCCCCAAGTGGCCACAAGGGTTGTTGCTGAACCTATGAAGCCAGGATGGGATGCCCATATGGAATCCAGGCACTTGGAGGCGGATGATTAGCCAATTGAGCCACTGTGCAAGGCCTAAAAATAAGCAAGCCTTAAAAAAAAAAATAAGAGAAAGAAAGAGGTCTTCTATCTGTCGGTTCACTCTGCAAATGGTCATGACAATGTGAATTGGGCTAGGCCAAAACCAGGAACCAGAGTCTACACCTGGGACGCGCATATGGCTGCAGGAATCCAAACACCTGGCCATCCTCTGCTGTTGTCTCAGGCACGTTATCAGGGAGCTGGACTGAAGTGGGAGAGGCCAAGACTGGTACAAATGCTCTGATAGGGACCTGGCATGAGGGCTGCTTAACCTGTTGTGTAGCAACACCAGCCCAGATTTTAAACTTTAATGTCAGTTTTACTATATGGCAATGGTAATGGTTATAGAAATGACAGGCATAAAAGAGACTTAAAATAATAGCTCAATAAAACAATTGATAAAACAATTGATAGCTACACATTTGGAGAACTTGTGGTCATAACATTGCTGAAAACCTAACAATGTTTCAACATGTATTTTGAGAGTTCCAAGTCCCCCCTTTCCTATTTTGCCCTCATGGGATTTAAATTCTATTGTAAGTGATGGAGAGTGGAAAGTAACCAAGTAATAACTAATTATTAGTAAGTTATCTAGAAGGTATTAGATGTACGGTGAAAAATAAAGCAGAAGTAGGTGGGCAGTTTCCAGGGGGTGCAGGCTGGAGCAGGGCTGAAGGCTTAAATGCTGGAATCTGCAAAGGTTTCATCGCAGTGGCCTCTGGGGAGCTGGGAGTTGGAGGCACAGCTCTGCACGTCTCAGGGGGCAGAACAGGGCAGAGTACCTAACGGGAGACCTAGACGGAGTTCTGGGCTCCTGGCTTTGGCCTTGCTGGATTCTGCATTTTGGAGGCATTCAGGGAATGAACCAGTAGATGAAAGATGCTCTCTCTTCCTCTCCCTCCCTGTCACTCTGCAGTCAAATAAATATTTACTAAATGCCACTAGCTTATTCAAAACCAAGATAAACGTTTCCAAAATTACTTCCATCACTCCATGAACATCTGTTTCATGATTACTATGTAGAAATGGAAAGAACTTAATCCTAGTAAGTCTGTTAGTGCACTGTCCATTCATCCATCCACCTACTCACCACTGATCCCAGTTCACCCTGTGAGGAGTGGTTCTATGTTACATCTGGGGAATACACTGTCCTACCTGTCCTTAGGAGGGTGTGCCAAGTATAATAAAGACCATTGAGAAAAACCCTAACATGATATTTGCCAATGACAATTACTAATGTTTCACTTCTAGATCAATTACAGTCACAGGAGTCTCCTCCTTTTAAACATATACAGCCCAGCAGTCTCTTTACAGCCTCAATTACTAATGCATTTTCTGGGGAAGGATCGCACACATGCAATTAACTCTGTTTCCCTGGAAACTTTCTATGCTTCCACATAAAGCAACTTTCAGACTGGAGAATAAAATGGACGATTCAAGTGAACACAGTACTTACTGTTCTCTCGTTGAAATCAAACAACTTGCATTGTTCTTATCTTGCTTCAAAATGTCCATTAGTGCCTGTCGAGATGAATTTTCATAAACGGTTCCTAAGAAATTACACAGGTAACGCCGCCCTTCGTACACCATTGACCAACTTGTCCTCACTAAAGGAAAATTCCGGTATCTATAAAAATTAAGCATATCTGAGTTAAAAATTCCCATAATGCAACCTCTTAGATATGGAGGACAGAATTTATGCTTGATTTCTGAACTTCAAATTGCAATGTTCTACTCTAACTCTGAAAAAGTCCCTGAGCTCTACGACTTGAAAAAGTTACACACTGGGATCTCTTCAAAGGGCTCAGAGATTCTGGGCCTAATGTTTATTATGCGTCAATTAAAAATAAAGATCACAGAACATACACTGCCATAGCAAAGAGTTCTGAACAGTTAATTCCAAGAACCTCTTCAGGTATTAAAACAAGCACCCAATCTGTATGTCACACTAGGAACCTGTTGCAACCGACCCATTCTTATGGACATTTGGACATGAAGGAATCAAACTATATGCCTGAACAGTCACCTTCACATGAGGTGTAACGGTCTGCAGCAGTCAAGAATAAGATTTCATCGCCTTAATATCTAACTGCCATTTTTGGGCAGGTAATTTCTTTCCGTGGAATTTGTTCATACAAGATATTTAGCAATGTCCCAGCCCACTACATGTCTGCTGTGACAAGCTCCTCCTTCCAGTTGTGGTGATCAAAACTGCCCCAAAATGGCCAAGTCGCTCTTGGAGGACAAAACCAGCTCTAGCAGAGCTAGATCCTTAAGAGACATACTGGCTTCCAGTTAGGTTCTGTAATGTTTCTGTGAAAAAAGGAAAATGTTTTGAAACAATTTACAAATGGAGGCTCTGCTTTGGGGACAAGTTTTTACAGAGGGTCCTAAATCTATTTTGTGGCTACAGAAAGGCTACATGTTGAGGAATCCTAGGTGTCACTTAGCTGACCCCTCCAATCACAGAATGGATCTGTGCAAATTCAGTCAGTCCTAAACACTAGGGGACAGTGCACTCATGATGCAAGTTTTGTTGTTGTTCTTGTTTTTAGTTTCAATTAGGTCAAGTCTATCACTGTTTTAAAGAAAACCTGGTATTCTCTGCTTGAAGATCTCTCCTACGTCCTAGAGTTTTAAAACAAAATTTGCTCATTTGCTCTTATAAAAAAAAAAAATCACTCTAAAAACATTATTGTCACCAAAGGAAAGCACCCCTTATTTCTGTCTCTAGGGAAGACTGTAACTGCCCTCCACGATGCAAGAACTAAAATACTCTGCAATTTAAAACACAACCTACCAGACTTAGAAATGGAAATTTGTGATCTCACGTGGTACTTACGTTGCCACCCCTAAAGGCCACTGAAACACATCCACGTTATTAATCCAGGGGCTGTCGTAGATGAGAAAGAGCAGGTCCACAGGGCCTCCATTTCTCTTGAGGAACTGGCTGATCCAGTCATTTTCACAATGTTCATTGCCGAGCAAAACCACCACAAGATGCTCGAGTTTTTTTGTTTGCACTAAATTTTGTGCATAAAGTAACCACTGGGTGGCATAGAAGACCTTGGCTTTCTCTCTTCCATTTAAAACAAGTACCACGTTACTCACGTCAACGGAGAAGTACCCTGGGGCTACTGCCGGCCCAGTGATGAAGCTATGGAAACAGAAAAGAGACATATAAAACAGAACGAGGGTATTTGGTGTCAGGTGTTCTAAAATCACTTTATAACAAAATCTACAATGATACTTAATACAATATTATTTCTAGAACTGAAATTTCCGTAATACAAACTCCACCAAACAAGTCTGAATGATGACACATGGCTTCAGCTGCAGACAGATTGATGGAGACATGGCAGACTTTTTTTAAATGATATTTTAATTCATGAGAGTTATGTTTCAAAAACATTTTTAAGATTTTTAAAAATTTTAATAAGAGAGATTTATAGAAAGAAGGAGACATACGGAGAGAGATCTTCCATCCTCTGGTTCACCCCCCACATGGCCATAATGGCTGGAGTTGGGCTGGTTTGAGGCCAGGAGTCAGGAGCTTCCTCTGGGTCTCCCATGTGGGTGCGGGGTCCCAAGGCCTTAGGCCGTCCTCTACTGCTTTCTCAGGCCACAAGCAGGGAGCTGGAAGGGAAGTGGAGCAGCCGGGATAAGAACTGGCACCCATATGGAATCCCAATGTGTGCAAGGTGAGGGCTTTACTCACTAGGCTACCGTGCCAGGCCCTAAATGAACTTTTAAAGATATCCTTGTGCACAAATCCATTAACACATTTAGCTCTTAGTCTGTGTGCTTAATAAGAGACACTAATGTCCCTTTCCAGGGAGCATGATAACTGGCATGAGGAGATTTTAATAATTATTTGACAGAGAATGAATCAATGGGGAATGATCCTATCATAATATCAAGGACACTCAGCACACAAACAAACAAAAAAATCCCCAACCCCCCCCCCGCCCCGCCAAATCTGTTTCATTCAGAAACAGAAAGGCCCAAAGAGCCTAAGTAATGTTGATTAAAAGTAACAAAGATGAAAACACTGAACAGAAAACTTGGTTTCCACATGCATTGTAGAGCTACAGTAAACCAAACAGCATGGAACTCGCACAACACAGAGAGACCCCAGGAACAAACCCACATATGCAGAGTTCTGATTCTTCACAACCACTAAAAATATACACTGGGTAATAGTTTCTTTAGTAAATGGTGCTGAGAAACCTATATATCTATATGAGGAAGACTGTAGTTTGACATCTCTATCTCTCACCCTATACAAATGTCAACTAAAAGTGGACAAAACTGTAAAACCAGAAACTATGAAATCACCCAAAGAAAATGCAGGGTAAATACTACAAAACAGAGTTGGGCTCTGAGTGTGTTAGGCTTCTGCCTGTGAGGCTCACACCTCTATTGGTGTGTCAGCTGCAGTCCTGGCTACACTGCTTTGGATGCAGATTCCTGCTAGCACATCCTGGGAGGCAGTGTAGGAAGTGTTTTGGTCTCTGCCAGCCAAGCTCCTGTTTTCAGCCTGGCTTCATTCTGGCTGTTGCAAGAATTCAGGTAGTGAACTTGTAGATGAAAAATATCTACTGTTCTGCTTTTCAAGTAGATGAAAACAAATAAGCACATTTTAAGGATTTATTTGTTTATTTTTAGAAAGGCATATTTACAAAGAGGAGAGACAGAAAACAAGATCTTCCATCCACTGGTTCACTCTCCTAGTGGCCACAATGGCTGATCCAAAGCCAAGAGCCAGGAGTAGCTTCTGTGTCTCCCACATGGGTGCAGGATCCAAAGACTTTGAGCCATCCTCCACAGCTTTCCCAGGCAGTAAGCAGGGAGCTTGATCGAAAGCAGCTGGATACAAGCTGTCGTCCATATGGGATGCTAGTGCTTACGGGCACAGGCCTATTGAGATGTGGGTGGTGGTGGTGGTGGTGGTGGTGGTGTGTATGTATTTTAAGCCAGCACAGTGAAGTTTTTGGGACAAGACCACAAAAGCATAGAACCAAAAGCAAAAATACACAAATGGAATTATATTGACCTATCATGTTTTTGTACACCAAAGGGAAAACCTGCAGAACAGGAGAAAATATTTGCAAACTGTTAATTTGACAAAGAATTGGAATTCATAATATACAACACTTAAAACTCAACAGAAAAAAAAATAATCCAATTTAATAATAAGGAAAATTGTCTGTTTAGATATTTGTCAGAAGGAAAAATAAAAAGGCCAACAGGTATATTCGGAAATGCTCTTTAGTCATCAGGGAAATGTAAACAAAGACCACAGTATTAACTCATTCCAGTTCCAATGGCTGTTATTAAACAAACAAACCAAAAACCACCAACCACAATCCTCTCATCCTCCAGAAACAACCAAACGCAAGAAGGGGAACTCACACAATGCTGGTGGAAACGTATATTAGTACAGTCGCTGTGAGGAAAAGTATGTAAGCAGCTCAAAAAACAAAAAATAGATCCACTGTATTATCCAGATATCCCACTTTTGGGTATATATCCACAATAAAATTAACTTACAAAAGAGATTCTTGTATTTCCATGTTTATTGAAATCCATTCACAATATAGCCAGAATATGAAATCAACTTAAGGAGCTGGCATTGTGACATACTGGGCTTAAGTTCTAACCTGCAACATCGGTACCCCATGTCTGTGCCAGTTCATGTCCCAGTTGCTCCATTTCTGATCCAGGCCCCTGCTAAGGAGCCTGTGAAAACAGTGGCAAAAGACTCAAGTGACTGGGCCCCTGCCTTCGATGTGGGAGATGTGGAAGACTCAGATGAAGCTCATGGCTCCTAGATTTGGCTTGGCCCAGCCCTGGCTGATTTGGCAATTTGGGAGGGGAGGGGAGAGTTGGTAAACACATGTACAGAAGACCTTTTTCTCTGCAATTTTGCCTTTCAAATGAATTAAAAATTAAAAAAAAAAAATGTACTTGAGCACCCGTTAATGGATGAATGGAGAAAATCTGCTGTATGAAAATAATGAACTACTATTCAGCCATAAATGAAACAACACAATCCTGTCGTGTGTAGCAAAATGGATGAAACTGGAAGACACCAGAGTAAGTGAAATAAGCCAGACACAGAAAGACAAATGTATTACATCTTCTCTTCCACATGTGAAGGTTAGGAAAAAGCAATCTGAACTTATAGTAGTAACTACTTGAGGGCTTGGAAGTGGGGGAATACAGGGAAGATGAAAATGGGTATCAAAACAGGGATCTGGGAGTAATAAGCTCTATTTCACCACAAAGTGGTGGTAACTACAGTTCACAATAACCTACAAAACATTATTTTAAGAACTACAAGAGGGGAGCTCAAAAACTCTGAAGATAAAGGGGCCGGCATGATCTCACAGAGGCGAGTCCTCTGCCTGAAGTGGTGGCATCCTTTATGGGCGTCAGTGCGTGTCCTGGCTGCTCCACTTCTGATCTAGTTCCCTCCTTACGGCCTAAGCAAGCAGTGGAGGATGACTCAAGTTCTTAGGACCCTGCATCCAATGTGGCAGACTGGGAGAAAACTCCTGGTTCCTGGTTTCTGACCAGCTCAGCTCCAGTCACTGCGGCCACTTGGGGAATGAACCAGAGGATGGAAGATTCACTCTCTCTCTCTCCTCTTCATCTGTCTTTGTCTACAGAATCTGCCCTTGAAGTAAAAATAAATAACTCTTAAAAAAAAGGACATAAACTGATTATAACTCTTACATGATAAAAATTAAAATGCTCCCAAGGTATAGAAAGTGAAAATTCTTGTCAACAAACATTAAAATACGTAGAACATGAACGTTTCCATATAATCAGATAAAAATGAACAGACATTATTCAAGCAGTATTTTGCAGCATTTGATTTCATAAGATGTTCAAATAAGCTCTAACTATAACCATATACTCATCAGACTTATCTCATGAAATACATAAAACAGAAACATTTTATATATTGCTCTTACATAAAATATTGCATAGCAACACATCAAAGATGAACGGGATACAATCAGTACCTGAATTCTGTGTTTCCTACGACCGACCTTCCTTCTCTCCACTGAGAGGTCACCTCAGCGGGCTGAAGCAAGCCTTCAAAGATGTGCTCCCACAGATAGGAACCTGCCACCGGCAACAAAAGCACAACACATTACGGTCTCATAAACTTTGGTGATAAACGTTCAGTTCCTGTTTTTTTTTTTGTCCTCGGACTATGAAATCATAAGTTATCCCCTGTGGTCTGCTGGCTGGCAGTGGTACCAAGCTAAAGCTCATTACTATCGCAGCTAATGCACGAGAGCTCAGAGGCTGTCAGTGTAAGACGTGGGTGGGCTAGATTCCAACCTCCCCCACTCTAGATTTGAGAGAGCTGTATTTAATCCGGATCTTTCTGACTCACCTTATTCTGAAATGAAATGCATTTTATCACAAAGGAAACGTCCACACGATCAGGACTGCTTTTGTATTCTAACAAACGATGAGATTTATCACTTTGCTCCAGACAAAACCAGTGGGGCTCAGTACGCACATGCGCATTCAGTATGCCAAGGGGCTATTACCACCTTCTCACTGGAAACACACACCCCTGCCTTTTGCGATAAACGCAGTGCGTCTCCAAGTGGCATCATGGGTTACCTGGGCAGGCCCTATAGAATCACACGAGGCTCCCAAGAGGGAAGCGAAATGTGAATCTTACGATTTCAGACTTGTATATTCAGAAATCTCAGATAACAAATTGTCTACTCTGAATCATTAAATTAGTAGTGATCTGTTATATCAGATACAGGAAATTCTATGTTCGAATGGAACCAATACATGTGACACACACAGGTCCTTTAAAAATATTTATTTTCAATTTTTATTTGAAAGGCGGATTTACAGAGAGAATATGAGACAAAGATAGAGATTCTCCATCTGCTGGCACACTCCCCAAGTGGCTGCAATGGCTGGAGCTGAGCTCATCCAAAGCCAGGAGCTTCTTCCTGAACTCTGATGTGGTACAAGTTCCCAAGGGTTTGGGCCGTCCTCAACTGCTTTCCCAGGCCACAAGCAGGGAGCTGGATGGGAAGTGAAGCAGCCGAGACACAAACTGGCACCCATGTGGGATCCCGGCATGCCAGGACTTTAGCCAATAGGCTACTGTACCGGGCACAAAGTACTCTCCGGGGACGCACAGTCTGCATGGAAGCCTGAGTGAGTTTGTAGGACACTACCACACCAGCACAATGTGGCTCGCTCCGCTCCCACCTGGCACTTCCACATCCACTACTGTACACAGCTCCAAGGCAGGCGGAAGGTCCAAGAGAGCCGCTTCCCCTCTCCCCTGCTCACTTCCTGCTGGCTCTCCCATCTCAGCGGGCCGCTTTCCAGTTAGGCAAACTAAACTGATGCTACTTGAGAGCTACCATTTTCTGTGGTTAATCAAGTCTGGTCAACAGCACGCTCTGTCCCCTTTTTGGACACTTAACAACGAACACTGGCCTGGTAAAGGCTCTGGGAGAGCAAGAGCTGCGAAGAACCTGTTAATTCTGTTCAGTGTGTCCCGAACTTATTAGGTCATTAAAGCAAGGGCCACAGCTTACATCTGTATATCAAGCCCTACTAAATACACAGGCCCATGAAAATTCAGCTGACATGCCACATTCTCATGCATTTGTCATACTATCTATTATTTGTTACTACAAAGCTGGGAAATGCTGAAGACCAAACAATGGAATGTAGGTTATTTGTTCTGATGCTGTTTAATGAAAAGGAGAGCGAAAGGTGCAGGATATCTGAATTATGTTCCAATTATGATTTGCTGCATTAATGGGCCCATCCTGGTGGTATAGTAAGCAAAATTCCTTCCTGCAATGCCCGCTCCACAGCCGCCGGCCCGAGTCCTGGCTGCTCCACTTCGGCTGCAGCCCCCTGCTGAGGCCCCAGTGTTTGGGCCCCTGCACCTGCCGGGGGGACACTTAGATGAGGCTCCTGGCTTCCGCCTTGCAGGTGCTGGGCACTGCGGCTGTCTGGGGAGTGGACCAGCAGATGGAAAATTTCTCTTTTAAATGAATCAAAGTGCATTTTACAAGTCTCTGTCACTACCTATGACTTACCAATGGCGGCTTTCCCCCAGATTTGCACACTGAGGTCTGGTTTTCTCGTGGATTTACTTAGTACTTGAAGTCTAGCTTTAAGTCTGAGTCGTTGCTCATTCCTTTCATCTACTTCCCAAGGGTTCCATTCTTTACCTTCCAAGGAAGACTGTTCTGTTTTAAAAAGGAATAACACTGCAGTTGTAAATCCCACGTATTTCAATTAGCCGCATTTCATCCTAACTTCAAGTATTCAAAGAGGGCAAGCCACAGAATTTGAACAGCTGCTTAATTCCTGTTGAGTCTTTCCTCTGAATAAATAGAGGCTCCCGTTTTCATGCAGAACAGGAGGGTGCCTTAAAGGCCATCTAACACGCGCTTTTACACTGTGCGCGACTGTGGCCCCCGGATGAGCAGCGCCCTCCTACACCGGGCCCGGGCGGACCATCGAGGCCGGAGGAGGGCTCCGACCCCAGGCCCACTGGGCCTCCAGGCCCCGGCGCTCCGCTCCTACCTCGGCCGCGCCTCTCCGGCGCCGCGGCCGCCCCTCTCCGGAGCCCGCGCGAGAACGCAGCTGGCGGCCGGCCGCGGCTCCGGAAGAACACTTGGTAGGCGGCGTACAACGAGAAGAGGCAATAGAGCGCGACGAGAAACGAGCAGAGCCGCTTCCGCGTCAGCCGCATCCCAGTCACGCCGCGGCCGCCGGCGCCGCCGCGGAGCCGGACGGGAAGACTGGCTGCGCCCAGCGGCGCCGTCCTGAAGGGGACTCGGCCGAGCCGAGGAAGGAACCAGAACCTTCTCCGCCCGCGGCTCCACCGCCCGCCCAGGCCCCGCCCAGCCCGCTACGGCCCCGCCCCCGCACCGACGTAGTCCCGCCCAGCCCCCCGCCCAGCCCGCTCAGGTCCCACCCCCACCCGACCTTGGCCCCGCCCAATCTGTCCCAGGCCCCGCCCCCACCCCGCCCTAGGTCCCGCCCCATCCCAGGCCCCTAGGTTCCGCCCCAGGCCCCGCCCAGACAGCCTAGGCCCCGCCCCACCCAGGTCCCAGGCCCCACCCCTACTGCTCAGCTCCCAGGCCCCGCCCCATCCTGTCCTAAGTCCCGCCCCATCCCTTGCCCCTCTAGCTCCCAGGCCCCGCCCCGTCCCAGGCCTATCCAGGCACACAGCCTGGCTTTGGGTCTGCGATAGGGAATAAGAAAATGGTCGGTCTTCCGAGCTGCTTCGCGTATTGGAACTGAGTGCGAATTTCTGTGAGCTCTACCGCGTCACCATTTCACTTTTCTACCTTCACGGCCGAGTCCTGCGTGTCTGGGAAGTCTTTGAAAGAAACAGCACCTGCACAGGTGTGTGAAGGTCCTGCGAAGGCGTGAAATGTGTGTTCTTCGTTCAGTGTCCATTAGAAGGAGGCTGTTGATGGATGAGTGAAGAGACATGGTGGTACACAATGCGCAGTAATGTGAAGGCCGTTAAGGCCGCTCAGTTGTATGTTGAAAATGGTTAAAACGGCAAACTGCATGTTCTATGTGCCTTACCACAATGAAAGTATGAGACAGTTGTAAAGGCATCTTATTGGCATCTTTTCATCTTTTTGTTACTGTAGTTATTTTTTAAATTGGAAAGGGGGGCACTCGCCAGTGGCAGACCGGAGCCAGAAGGCAGGAACTCTGGGCTCTCCCAGCTGGATGGCAGAGCGGGCATGTCTGTCTCCCGTGGTTCTTTAGCAGGAAGCTGGAACTGCCAGATGGGACTTGAATCTAAGCACCCTGACATGGCATGGAAGTGTTAGAAGTGTCCGCTGTTGCTATATTCATTTATGTTGGAAAGTCAGATTTACAGAGAGAAGGAGAGATCTTCCATCTGCTGGTTCACTCCCCAAGTGGCCGCAATGGCCAGAACTGAGCCAGTCTGAAGCCAGGAGCTGCTTCCGGGTCTCCCAAGCGGGTGGAAGGTCCCAAGGCTTTGGGTCATCCTTGACTGCTTTCCCAGGCCACAAGCAGGGAGATGGATGGGAAGTGGAACAGCCAAGATACGAACTGGTGCCCATATGAAATCCTTGGTACATGCAAGGTGAGGACTTTAGCCATTAGGCTACCACTCTGGGCCCCTCAAAATATGGGAAAAAAAATTATTTTTTATTGCCATGAGTTGAAAGCACATAAATGTGCAGTATTTTCAAGTAGCGGCAACAGAATGGAATGTTAAGAAATTTTTCTGTTTGAGGTCTCGTGAAATTGTGCTGTAATGTTTGCTTGGCTGTGTCTGGCATTACCATTCAAATTGTCTCATAGCCTGAGAGCTTGTAGGATGAAACTGTGGATTTTCTGACCAGTTTAGCTTGGCACGTAGTCTGGGCCCTGTTAACCTCTCTGCATAGAGTTCCTCTTGTTTGTTACCCAAAACTGAACCTTCCCTGAATTCCAGGATCTCTGATTCTGTGATTGGCAGGAGCTCGCATCTAGAAGGGTTAGATATTTAACCAAAGTTCATACTTGGTGAGTGGCCGAGTCCAGGATCTGTTCTCAGTTCTATATTGTTGCCTCTATAATAGTTACGCTCTGACTTCATCTTTTGCTTAATCCTGTTAGTTCTTAATAACAACCGGCTGCGTTGAGTTTAATCACACATCCTCATGATCTCATTTGGCTCTGGATAATGCTTGGTTGTTCTTGCAAATGAAAGTCATGATCAGATACTAGATCTGTGGCACTGTTGAGGATATGAAATCAAAGCCACCACTCACGATGCTAGCATCCCGTATTGGAGTGCTGCTTTGAGTTTTGGCAGCTCTGCTTCTGATCCAGTCTGGGCAGACATTTGGGGCGGGGGGTGAACCAGCAGGTGGCATCTCTCCTCTGTCTCCTAAACAAAAAGTTTAAAAATAAATTGATCTATACTAGCAATCCTTTCTATATGACAGTCTTTCCAACCCATGAAGTTCCACATTCACAGACTCAATCAAGGCTTGAGAATATTTGAAAAAAAATGTGCATCTCTACTGAACGTGTACAGACTTTTTTTTCTATGGCCATTCCCACATAAAGCATAGCAAACATTTAATGGCATCAACATTTTATTGAGTATTTAAAGCAATGTGATAGGAAACATGTAGTTTACAAGCAAACACTACACACAAAGGATTTGAGCATCCACAAATTTGGGGGTCTACCCTGGATCCTGGAACTTCAAAAATGAGGGGTGATCTTATTTTATGCCTATCCTAATTTGCTAATGTGCCGCAGGCATTTAGTATTTGTGCCACATACAGAGTATTCATTGGGTGTTGAATAGAAGTAGGAGAAGTTTTCTTTGCATGAATATAAATAATTTCTCGATTTTTATCACCTGTGCGAACTCAAGGTATTTAGCCCATTTACTATACTGTAGCTAGAGACCCCACAGATGTCTGTAATTCATTTGATAGTGTTCTTAAAATTACAATTAAGTGCTGGTTACTTACTTTATAATAGTAATTGCCTTTGATGCCATAATTAATGATATATCTGCTGCTTCAGAAATAGCAAAGATTGCTACTTGAGGTGAACTGTTTAAACAATACAACTGATCAAAATGTCAGATCAGTCACCAATATTTCCAAATGTTAATCCATGGAGTAAGTATGAATGAATTAACATGCTTGGTTATCCTGTGATCAGTTCTTTTTCAGTAATTAGGATCTGAGATGTATTATTTTAGAGAAATTAGATCCTGTAACTTTCCAGTTGAACTGAAGTTTCCTGTACCTGTTTACAAGTAGGTGCAGGTTGAGCTCCATGGCAGACATTTCCTAACCCTTCTGGGTTGTTTGCTTCCCAGTGGAAAGGTGACACTCCTGCTGTCGAGTAGAGTTCACATACCTCCCTCCCGACTCTGATGGCCCTTTGTGACATCCAAGGTTACATCATAAAGGGTGACAGAGCTTGTGGTTAGTGCTTTGGCACACTTCAGTTCCAAACACAGCTGCTCTGTTGGGAGGAAATCCAGGTCCTGTGGAGGCTATGACAGGTGTCTAAGACTACAGTTTTGTGGACTTTGCAGCCCATAGCCAGAATGAATGCAACATGGGAATGAGGAAGAAGATGGCAACATCAAAGCTCATCAAATTACACAAGAGAGGCAGTTGCTTCTCTGAGCCAAGCTAACCTCCAGAACTGTAAGAATTAATGAGGAAATCATTGCTCTGAGGCTCTAAGTATTAGGGGAACACAGTATATAGCAGTAAACAACTAGGCTGAAGCTTTCTGATTTCCTAAGGAGGCTGTTGTGCTCCAAGGAATTCATAGCACCCTTTAGTTTGGGGGAGCAGGTCTCTTTCTTACCATCTAACACCACAGTATGGAAGGAGAAGCTGAATTGGACTGCCTGTCAGGGAACAATCAGTGACCATTTTCTTTCAGGAATCAGTTCAGGTGAATGGGAAAACCACAAAAGCCTGACAAAATTAGGGAGATATTCCAAAAAAACAAGGCCATAGAAGAAGCAAATTACAAACATTATAAAATTATAGTATCCTTTTAAATATATATTTGAATTAACTGAAGACAAGGATTTTTATTCATGCTGTACCCTTAAGACCTACAATAGAGTAGAATACAGATGCTTAATAAAAATAAGGTGAATGAAGGAGTGGAATGGCTTCTGGTAGAAGAAGCACTTACATTTGTTTCTTGTGGCTACGATTAGATGATGTTTTTTCTTTCTCTTCATTTTTCTACCATGATTATTTACGTAAAATACTTGTAAAAGGTCATAGTGCCTGATTATAGAATAATAAAAGCTATAGGATATATTCATACACACATATAAAATATTTTCCTAAGCCGAATATTCTCTTAGAAAAAAGATGTATAATAATAGATATCAAAGCAAGAATGTATACTGTCTGATTCATTCCTATTCATTTTTGGGTATTCTATGTTGGCTCTTACAGATTAGACAAAACATATTATATTCATCTTTTGGGGCTAGATTATGAAGCAGACGTCTTGTGATTTTAACCTTTCTAAAGATTTATGTACTTGAAACGCTGAGTTACAGAGAAAAAGAGGAGAGAGAGAATCTTCCATCTGTTGGTTCACTTCTCAACTGACAACAATGGCTGGGAGAGGGCCAAGCTGAAGCCAGGAGCCCAGTGCTTCCTCTGAGACTCCCATGTGGATGTAGGGGCTCAGGCACATGGGCCATCTTGCACTGTTTTCCCAGGCACATTAGCAGAGAGCTGGATCAAAAGTGGAGCAGTCTGGACCAAACCTATGCAGCATTCTAGGCTGAACCTGTTACATCACAATGCCGCCCCCTAGTGTTTGTTTATTTTACTTACTCCTGAAAAACTGAAAAACTGGTTTCTCTGCTTTTTACTTATTGAATATTATAGTTAGTGGTGTAGTAAGCCTGTGATTACAGGGTGAATTAAAACTATGTTGTTGTGGGGAAAAAAAAGGAAAAAAGGAGAGGAGTTGAGGGAGGAATAGGTAGCAGAAGTATAATTATTTTCTTACAATTGTACTTATGAACACATGAAATCTGTTCATATTAGTAAAATTTAAAAAATATGTGAAATACTGCTACTAAAATTTAAAAGTTTGGCACTGGTACTGAAATAGTGAGTATGACGGAATAGAGACCAAAAATAAACTTAGATGCATATGGAAAATCATGTATAACAAAAGTAACAGTTCTTTTCAGTTGATAGGTCTTAACTGGTTTTATTTGTGACTCTAAAATGAGGCAACACTTCATTCCATAAAATAATGTATTTCAGGACCGGTGCAGTCACATAGCTGGCTTACCATCTGCTTGCAGCATCAGCATTCCATATGGGGGCTAGTTTGTGTCCTGGCTGTTCCACTTCCAATTCAGCTTCCTACTTATGGCCTGAGAAACTAGAGGATGGTCCAAGTCCTTGGGCCCCAGCACCCTCATCGGTGACCCAGAAGAAGCTCTGGAATTGGATCAGCTCAGCCCCTGCCATAGTGAACCTCTGGGGAGTGAACCACTAGATTTCTCTCTCTGTCTCTCCCTTTCTCTATATCTCTGACTTTCAAGTAAAATAAATCTGAAAAAAGAAATATTGCTGTTCAAGGTGACATCTGAAAGTAATGTTAGGTTAACTAGATCACTAGATGAAAAATAAGTTTTCTTATGTATCACATATCTGAATTTTCTTACGTATTAAAGTTTATATTCATATAAATATCCAGTGATGCTAGGAAATATAGGTAAATATGTTTATAAGATTGAGGAGAAAATAGCCTTTCAAGTATGACCTGGGACTGAGAAACCACATGGGAAAGAGTTGATGATTTGTTGACTTGGTTGCATAAGGAAAGTGAAATTTCCGTACAGCAAAGGACATGGTAGAGAGAAAGCATACGAATAACAGCTGAAAGCAAGCAGACAGGCAAAGGAAGACTACATTGAGCTCCCACTCTAAATTAATAATCAAAAAAATCAGTAAATTTTAATCAAAGTGATCAACACGTAAGTTGTTGAAGAATATGAGTGGTCAATGGAGATTACTTTTAAAAATATTATTGGCTTTAGTTTTTGGATATATGTTTTGGACATAAAATTGGCTGAAGAGTTTAGCATACATGCAATAAACATATATATTCATGCATGAACAAAGCATGCATGCTCTTCTATTTCAATAGGTATTATATCTACACTATTTGCTTTTTTTTTTTAAAGATTTATTTTTATTATTTTTTTATTGGAAAGGCAGATATACAGATAGGAGAGACAGAGAGGAAGATCTTCCGTCTGATGATTCACTCCCCAAGTGAGCGCAACGGGTCGATACTATGCCGATCCGAAGCCAGGAGCCTCTTCCGGGTCTCCCACGCGGGTGCAGGTTCCCAAAGCTTTGGGCCATCCTCGACTGCTTTCCCGGGGCCACAGGCAGGGAGCTGGAAGGGAAGCGGGGCTGCCGGGATTAGAACCGGTGCCCATATGGGATCCCGGGCGTGCAAGGCGAGGACTTAACCACTTGCGCCACCGCGCCGGGCCCACTATTTGCTTTTGTTTCATTTAATTTTACAAATAAAGCTTCAGAGTTAAAAATGACAAAGTGACAAATATTTGAACACTCACAATGGTGGTCTCCAGTGGCATGGTTCTAGAATTGTAAAGGCATTTTTTTTAAGATTTATTTATTTTTATTGGAAAGGCAGATGTACAGAGAGGAGTCACAGAAAGATCTCCTATCCACTGGTTTACTCCGCAACAGGCTGAGCTTAGCCAATCTGAAGCAAGGAGCTTCTTTTGGGTCTCCTACATAGTTGTAAGATTCCAAAGCTTTGGGTCATCCTCCTCTGCTTTACCAGACAAGCAGGAAGCTGGATGGGAAATGGAGCAGCTGGGACACAACCTGGCACCCATATGGGATTCTGGCACTTGAAGGGTGAGGATTAATCACTTGAGGCAACGCACCGGGCCCCTTGTAAACCCTTTTAAGATCAGTTGATACACAGCCTAAAGTGGCAAGAAGCATAAAGAATGATTTTTTGTTTGATTTGTTTAGCTGGGAAATGTGATTTCTTAATAAGCTTACAGCTATATTGTTTTCATCTCTATCCTTTGCTCAGTCCCCTGAAGTTTGTTCCTGGTAAACACTTAATTTCAGATAATAAAAATTATATTAAATAAGGCCACGGACATGGCCATACCTACAACAGTAAAGTGAAAGTGATGATAATTACTATTTTCTAACATTTTAGAATTTGAGAGCTAGCAGGGATTGAAAATATCGTGGAAGGTCTTACTGTGTACATATGGATTAGTGATTTGCACAAGGTCATGCAGCTGGCCAATGAGTGCTCATGGTAGACATTAAGCCACATATCTTGACTTTTAGCTCCTCATAGTTCCTCAAGAATTTCCATATCAAGTCTTCTTAGCACCACCATACAATAGACGAGAGAGAGAGAGAGAGAGAGAGAGAGAGAGAGAGAGAGAGAGAGAGAGAAAGAGATAACCCTATATCTGATAGCGTAGCAATACCAAAAAAAAGGGAACACTCAAAACTTTGGGTTTTTTAGGTAGTTCCACAGATTCTTTGCAGAAGGGACATCTGTAGCCTGAATCCTTGGATTAAAGCTACATTTGTATCATTCTTTTAAATTAAGAACACTTATCAAAGACTGAAGGCTTGAAGGGGGGTAGTACCTGGCAGGGATTATTGGCTATGGGTGAAGGAAGATAGTGGTACAATTTGTTTTGCCCCTTGTTCCTGGCAATAGCTCCAAAATACTTGGACTCTAGTGGAATGCTAAGGATGTCCTTTGTTTGCTAGTGTCTGTGGGCTACGAGCCCCTAGATAGCTTCAGAATGGAGGGGGAAGCTGTCTTCCAGAAACACCAATGCATGATCTTGAGAAGGGGAGATGGGCTAGAGGTTAAATTCAGTTACCAGTGGCCAACAATCTAATCAACTATTTCCAGATACTGAAACCTTCCTAAAAAACTGTGAGCAGCTGGATTCAGAGAGTTCCTGGGAGACGAACATGAGGAGAGGATGTGAGAGCTCTTTGCTGTTTCCATATCCTGCCCAGCACCATGCTTCCACTTGGCTGTTGCTGATGGAACGTTAACCAGTCAGTACTGGTGAGTAAAGCATTTCCTGAGTTCTGGGAGTTATTCTCGTCAACTATGGAACTGGTCTGAAGTGGGGGAGTCATGTGGAGGTAAAATTACACTATGGAGTCTGGGTAGAGTCAGATTTCAAATGGATTGCTGGACACCCAGTGGGTGTTTGGAGATTTGGAAAATTTATTTATGTGGGGCAACATTCCCCACCCCGACACATATCAGCTTCAGAAATATTATGAACTAAAACAGTTTTGGTTTAGTCATATACGCTAGTTGACTTCTTAGAGGAAAGATTAGAAGGGCGCCCTTCCATTCTTGTCATCCTTACCTCCTCCATTTCCTTTCTCCCTCGCTCCTTCCCTCCCACTCTTGCAAAAATATCCAGTACAGCTTATGTTCTGGGCATTGGTTTGTGGAGTTGAGCAGGATACACATGACCCTACCTCACCACAGGGAACTTACCTAGAAGATAATAAACAAGAAAATCGATATAAGTAATTACAAGTGTAACAAGAACAACACAAACAGGGGATGAAATAAACAGTAATTACCACACAAGCAGTAAATGTTCTTTATCCTGAAGACTTCCTTGTTTCTGGGGGTATCTCATTTTTCCTTTTTCTCCTTCAAAGCATTTGTCAGAGACAGATGCACCTTGGATAATTCAGCAGGAGTCTAAACATACTAGAAAAAAAGGCATCATCTGACTCACGCCCATATACACACACAGGTAGAAATTCACACCCAGCAGGAGGCAACATCAGAGAGATGGTGAACAGAACTAAGCTGGAAGTTACTCAGGGAGCCTACCACAAGCAGTTATCTTGGGAAGTTATGCAAGGAGGACACAAAAGCTGCTTTCGGTAGAACTGTCAGAAAATTCTCTTTGTGAGTGCCCATGATTGAGCACCTGGAGGTATTTGCCACTTCAAAGCTAAAATAAAAAAGGAACTCTTCTGCAACCAACAGTCTTCGCGAAGGGGTCTTGGGAGCAATCAAGCTCATATCCAAACCATGGCAGATGGTGTTAGTTATTCATTCTCATTGCTGTATAGTATTTCAGCATATTTACCTGGGTTAGTTTGAATATTATTTCTCTAGATTTCGATTCTTACTCTAAATAGATCTTTTTATTTTTCTTGGGGACTTTCTCCCCTTAATTTCTATGCCTCTAACAAAGCAATATTCCTTCTTAGCACAATAGCCACATTTTTCCATATTTTATGGATAGGATAGACTGAAATTCTTAACTGTATGTAAGGGTTTCATTGGTAAGAAATTGCTTCACAATTCCTGAAGGTGCCTGTGGTGGAACACAGCTGGTGTGCATCAGCTAATAGCTAATTCCTCTCGGATATAAACTGTTATTTTCATCAATACAAAATTACCAGCTTTATTCCACTTACTTTTTTTTGACTGAAACTCTGTCATCTGAATGAATGTTTTCTTATTTTTGTGTGTGTGTGATGGACTTAAGGTTTATGTTCTACCAACATTCTTATGTTGAAACTGGTTAGGAGGTAGGGGATTTCTGGGAGGTGATAGGTCATGACAGTGGAGGACTCACGAATGGAGTTAATTCCTTAATAACTCATTTTATTTTATTTTGATAAGTTTTTTTTTTAATTGGAAAGTCAGATATCCAGAAGAGAAGGAGAGACAGAAAGATCTCTTATCCTCTGATTCACTCCCAAAGTGGTTTAAATGACCGAGCTGAACTGATCTGAAGCTAGGTCCCAAGAGCCTGTTTCTGGGTCCCTAGTGCAGGTGCAGGGTCCCAAGGCTTTGGGTCGTCCTGCATTGCTTTCCCAGGCCACAGACAGGGAGCTGGAAGGGAAGTGGACCAGTGCCCATATGGGATCCTGGCACATGTAAGGTAAGGACTTTAGCTGTTAGGCTACCATGCTGGGCCCAAACCTTTTTATTTTTGAAAGATATATTTATTTTTATTGGAAAGACATATTTAATTTTTTCGAATTTATTTATTCTTTAAAGAGTTATTTATTTTTTATTGGAAAGTCAGGTATACAGAAAGGAGAAGAGACAGAGAGTAAGCTCTTCCATCCAATATTCACTCTCTGAATGGTTGCAACAGCTGGAGCTGAACTGATCTGAAACCAGGAACCAGGACCTTCTTCTGGGTCTCCCATGTGAATTCAGGGTCCTAAGAGCTTGGGCCGTCCTCGACTTCTTTCCCAGACCTCAAGCAGGGAGCTGGATGGGAGGTGGGGCTGCTGGGACATGAAATGGTGCCCATATGGGATCCCATTGCATGCAAGATGAGGACTTTAGCTGCTAGGCTACTGTGCCAGGCTCGGAAATCATCACTTCTAGCATGTAAAGTGACAGCTTAACCCACTGCACCACAATGCTGGCTCCTTATCTGACTTTACATCCAGATGCTATAAATTATTGATTTGACATTGTATATTCTATTTTCCAGTACATGGCAGAAGTAGAATGCAGCACTACTCACAATAATTATGTCCTGTGTGTACAGGAGAATCATACGGGCCTGTCCTATTGCATGAGCTCACGTGTGGCCAAGTCACTTGGTCCGATTAGTAAAATTCATGAATATATGTATTAGGGAAAAAAAAAACTGCGCTTGTATTTCAAACTTTTTTCCACTGAAAGACACTCATTTCTTGAACTCATTTCCACAACCCCGTCAGGCACTCTCATTTGTGCAAGAGGTATAACACAGCTTGGAAAACAATATGTGTGCTATATAGTTTAAACTGTGCTACAGGGTTGCTGTCTGTCTCCTGAGTGAAGCAAATCTTGAAGGATCTGTGCAGATCTCATGCTCTTTGTTCTGAAACTTTGTTCTGTTACTTTAGTGAAGATGGTTAGTTAAAAGACATGAGTCTCAAAAAATTCCTTGAAAATTAGCAGATAGAACAGGACTTGCAGGCTGAATTTTTCTGAAACATGGGAACTGCAATTCAAGAAATCAACAGGGGGTGGAGCTGCAGGCAAAATTTTAACTATGTGTTTAAAAGTGTTTTTATGTTAGAGATTTCTGATGCATGTTAATTCAAATGATCATATTCTGTTAAAATTGTATTACATATAAAGATTGTGATCTGTGATGTTTTTAGGAGACTACTTTGAAAGAGGTTATCGTTTATAAGCAAGTCATATTTTCCGGTTACTCCTAACTGTTTCAAAACCAAGAAGGACTTTTCTGGTTGTGTCACCACACACCGTGCACAGGTACCTGAGTCCTTCTATAAAAGTTGTCTCACACCCAATGACATTTATAACTTACTTCTTCCTTCCCGACGTTTATTTTGCTGTGTCTTCTGCACGCGGCACTGTGCTAAACCCATTTGAAGTTGCCAGTGTTACTGGTGTTGAAGGACGTCTCAAATGACATCACAATGCCATATGATAAAGTGGCACCAGCCACTGTGCCAAGGATCAGTTTTCACTGCCAAGACAGCTGATATCGAATCTACCGATTCTACAAAACATTGTTGCCAATGCTGCTTAGACACAGTTTTCTTATCTACTAATTTTTCATCTTAACTAAATCTTAGTTTAATTTCTGTTGGTTTAAAAATATACCCAGGCTTGCCTGTATTCAAGCTTGGATCTGAAAAATGTTAAAGGACATTTTTATTGTTAATCTTTGCAAAAGTCAGAGATTTGGAGGAAGTTACCCTGCTATTGTACACACCTGAAATAAATAATCTAGTCTGAACTTCTTGGTGGAATTAGAGGAGATATATATTTATCAGTTATCTATCAAATAACTTTTCTCTGGATAACTTATTTATTATAAATATGGCTATTCAAATATACATGGTTGTGTTATGCTATCTTCTGTTCTAATACAAACTGTATACCACATATGTGAACAAACTCATTAAGCAACGTTAATCACTAGAGGTTTTTTTTTTTTTTACTATATTTTATTATTGTTATTGTTTTATAATGCAGTTCCATAGGCTCTGGGGTGCCCCTCTCCCCTCAACAAATTCCCCAAATAATATCATTTTCTCTATATTATTGCGGTGGTATAGTCCTTCATAAACAATCACATGTCCATCATTCTGCTGTTGAAGTGGAACCTTACACTGTAGGTATGGACAATAGCAGAGTCCAGCATCCAATTGTCAAGACATATTTGACAGTTTCTTTTGGAGTTCATGTTTGGTGTCCTTTATGCACCATCTCAGGGAGGCTGACAAAATGAATCAAAGGGTGGAAAAAAGAATTCATTCACAGTGGGCAGTCTAGTTCCTTGTCTGAAGGGTGTGACTGGCGCCCACCTCCTCCCACTGCCCTAGTTTTTGTCAGGACAATAATTCAAAGATGGGGGTTGATATTCTGATTTTGTCCCTTTGCTTTTGCTTGAAGGGGCTGACTTAGAATGTCCCTTTGGTATGGTGAAAAATGGGGGAGAATCAAGATTTTATATTTTCAAAAAGTAACTTCACCAGGGATCAGAGGTCCTAACTACCTCTTAGCACATCTGACTCCTCTCATGTATTGCTTTGCATAAGTAGAACCATCCCTACTGACCAGGGATAAATCCCACTTGTTCTGGGTGAATGGTTTTTCTGACGTGTCTTTGTATTCTGTTAGCTAGTATTTTGTTGAGTATCTTTATGTCTAAATTCATCAGGGATATTGGTCTGTAAAGATAATGATGCTATAATAAAAGGATTTGGGGGAGGATTCCTTCCCTTTTAATTGTTGGTATAGTTTGAGGAAATAGAAATCAGTTCTTATTGAAAAGTTTGGTAGAATTCAGCAGTGAAACCATTTGGTCCTGTGGTTTTCATTCTGAGAGGATCTTTATTACTAATTCAATCTCTGTCTTAGTTATTGGTCTACTTAGATTTTCTGTGTCTTCAGGACTCAGTTTTTTTAGATCCTATGATTGCAGAAATCCATCCATTTCTTCTAGATTTTCCAGTTTGTTGTTATATAACTGTTAGTAGTAATTTTTAAAAAAGATTTTTATTGGAAAGGCAGATATACAGAGAGGAGGAGAAACAGAGAGGAAGATCTTCTGTCTGATGGCTCACTCCCCAAGCAGCCACAATGGCTGGAACTAAGCCAATCCAAAGTCAGGAGTCTGGAGATATATTATATTATATTATATTATATTATATTATATTATATTATATTATATTATATTATATTATATTATATTATATTATATTATATGTGGTTTAAACAGACTTCTTTAGATTTAAAATATTGTATTCCTTCAGGATAAGACAGTTTAGCTTGAAGTTATTTATATATTGAACTTGGGACCGTGGAAATTTCTTTTACTAGTAGTAAGCAGTCTTAAAAGCCCTGAATAGTCCTGAGAAAAAAAATCTCTGAGTTACACTATGACTAATAAGGAAATCTTGAAATGATTCATGAAGCCTTCTTGGCTAGAAAGTATATGTATGTAAACAGGTCCAAGTGATCCCAATCAGAATATCAAGAACATTTTTCTCAGCTACAGAAAAAAAATGATGCTAAAATTCATATGGAAATACAAAGTAGCTTAAAGCAATCTTCAAAGCAAAAGGCTTAATGTGTCATGGTACTGGGTTTCAAGATATCTTACAGGGCATTTCTAACAAAAATAGCTTGGTATTGACACAGAAATACACATGTAAATCAATAAAACAGAGTAGAAATACCAGAAATTAATCTAAACATTTATAACCATCTAATCTTTGACAAATGAGCCAAAATCAATCCCTGGAGAAATAGTGTCGATAAAATTTAATTTCCACATGCAAAAGCATGTAACGAGACTTGTATCTCATACTTTATACAAAAATAAATTCATATTGGATCAAGAATCTGAATATATAATCTGATACCATCAAATCACCAGAGGAAAACATTGGGAAAACTCTCCAAACACTGCTATAGGGAAAGACTTCTAAGTAAAGATCTCAGTGGCATAGGCGATAAGGGCAAAACAACAACAACAACAACAGCAACAACTAAGAAATGGGAATACATTAAGCTAAGAAGTTTCTGTATGGCAAAGGAAATACTCGTCAAAATGAAGAGGCAACCAGAAGAATAAGAGAATATATTTGCAAACAAGGCATCTGATAAAGATTAGTATCCAGTAAATACAGAGTTCAAGAAATGCAACAACATCAAAACAAAGAATCCAATTAAGAAATGTGCAAAGGACATGAACAGGCGTTTTTTGAAAGCTGAAATGCAAATGGTCAAGAGATGCATGAAAAAATACGATCACTAACTTGGAGGTGAATGGAAATAAAAACCACAGCAAGATTTCACCTCATTCTGTTTGCGACAGCTATCATAATGCTGACAGTTGGCCCTCCCCTGCCCCCGCTGCTTCACTTCAGATTCCAACTATTGATGACTTCAGCATGTATGCCATGAAACTGAGGACGACTACAAGTGGTAACAGATTATATTAAGACAGGGAATGCCAGGAGATAGACAAGAGCAATAGAGACAGTCCATTCACTGGTCCACTCCCCAGATGCTGACAGCAGAAAAAAACACATGTGGGTGCACTCGTATTTGGTTGGAACTGCGATTGCTCCAGCTCGGGCTGAAGCTGGGAGCTACGGACCCAATCTGACTCTTGCATGAGTGTGATTCTTGACAAATACCAACTGAATACAGTGAGTCTGATCACTCACACTCCTCCAGTAATCTTCAGCTTTCTCAATCCACTTCTACTGGCTTGAGCTCCACCAGCCTTCTTGCTCTTTAAACACCTCTCAGATATCTTGAGCTTAAGAGTGTCGGCATGACTATGCCCTTACCAAAACACCTGCCTATGTATTTGTTTTCTAGACATTCTTGTCATTTTACACTTAATAACAAAAACCAGGGTCCAGCACAACAGTGTGTGGCTGAAGTCCTCTCCTTGCATATGCTCCAGGATCCCACGCGGACTCCAGTTCATGTCCCAGCTGCTCCACTTCACATCCAGCTTCTTGCTTGTGGCCTGGGAAAAGTAGTCAAGGACAGCCCAAAACCTTGAGACCCTGCATCCACGTGGGAGACCTGGAGGAGGTTTGAGGGTTGAGGTTCCTGGCTCCTGGCTTTGGATGAAATCAGCTCTGGTCATTGCAGCTACTTGGGGAGTGAGCCAGTGTACAGAAGATCTTTTCCCTTTGTGTCTCCTCGCTGTAAATCTGCCTTTTCAATAAAAAAAAGTACATAGTGGCTAAAGTCCTTGCCTTGAATGCACTGGGATCTCATATGGGCACCAGTTCTAAACCTGGCGGCTTCACTTCCCATCCAGCTCCCTGCCTGTGGCCTGGGAAAGCAGTTGAGGACGGCCCAAAGCCTTGGGACCCTGCACCCGCGTGGGAGACCTGGAGGAAGTTACTGGCTCGTGGTTTTGGATTGGCGCAGCTCCAGCCATTGCGGTCACTTGGGGAGTGAATCAATGGATGGAAGATGCTCCTCTCTGTCTCTCTTCCTCTCTGTATAACTGACTTTGCAATAAAAAGAAATCTTTTTTTTTTGTTTTGTTTTAAAAGAAGGCTTTGCCACAAAATAATCCTAAGTATCATTGTAGGTAGGTATTGATGAATCATTGACTGAGAGAATAAAATAAAAAAAATATAAATTATAAGGTATAATAGTTTTCTGGTATTTAATCACTTTTTGACTATAAATTACATTATTAACCCAGGTGTCTATAGAATCATGTTCATAAGTGGTCTCACAGGACTTTTGAAGGTATTTGGCAATTTCTTGTGTGTTTAAAAATAACGCGTGCAGTATTCTAGGGGTAGCTTTCTTGGTTTTCAAAAATTTGTATGAGCTCCACAAGTTTAATAAGCACTGGGCTAGACTATGAAAATCCAAGTCAATGAATAAGCTCTTCATACTGAGATATAAAAATACTTTCTCCCATCTCACTTTCTTATGTTTATGACTCAGCTCCAACAGTGCCTGACCCTGGAGATAAGCTTGTCAGATGGGGGTGATGTGGGTTTGTTTACTTAGCAACGGGAAGTGAAGCGAAGGATGGATGCAGAATAAAGTTCTTCCTTGGAAGTGCAGGCCTCTTGTCAGTGACATAGGCCTGAATGCGGGCTCTGGGCTAAAATGTGTCTGGCCAGTAATTTTAAAAGCTCATTTATCTCTTGAGAATTCTTGATCAATTCTACCCAGACACTCTATTAAAAGATACAGTAATCTTTGATGCGATAACTGTGGTTCAGTTTGATTTAGTAAAGCTTAATTTTGTTTAAGATTCTCTTGTAAGCACCACTACAGAGATAAAGACAGTAAAACAGAGTGCATTCCTAAGAACCTTAGCATGTAATGGAGAACTTTAAACAAATTCAATCTATGACACAAGATAAACTGTAGGTGGATGAGCACTGTCACATGGCTTGCCCTGACCACTGGTCCTGCTCTGGTCTCTGTGGGAGACCTGGGGGCGTTCTGTCCTGTGGCCTAGAAACACTACCTTGCCGATCCTCCAAAGCATGTGTGATTCAAGTGTAGGCATTCGAGCGGGAGTCCATGCAGTACAGCTGCAAACAATTCAGCTTGTTTTGCGTGTAGAAATTTCATATTCAATTAGTGGGGTATTGTTTTTAAAGATTTATTTATTTTTATTGGAAAAGCGGATATACAGAGAGCAGGAGAGACAGAGAGGAAGATCTTCTGTCTGATGGTTCACTCCACAAGTGACTGCAATGGCTGGAGCTGAAGTCAATCCAAAGCCAGGACTCAGGAGCTCTTCCAGGTCTCCCACGCGGGTGCAGGGTCCCAAGGCTTTGGGCCGTCCTCTACTGCTTTCCCAGGCAACAAGCAGGGAGCTGGATGGGAAGCAAGGCTGCCGGGATTAGAACCGGCGACCATATGGGATCCTGGTGCATGCAAGGCAAGGACTTTAACCATTATGCTATTACGCTTGGCCCATAGTGGGGCATTTTAGGTAAGGATTTTAGCCACTAGGCTGCTGTGTTGGGCCCCAATGGGGCTTTTGTAGCCAAGGAAAACAGCAGTGTTGGTATAGGCATGGACTGCACATTTCAAAATGCAGATTATCATGTTGTTAGGAAGTAAACGTGTTGAATTTGAGTAAGTGTTGGAACAGAACATATTTTGTGTAAGTAAGGGTGGCCTATTCAAAGAGTATTTGCTTCAGAGATCTAGGCAGGTTAATTGTTTCACATTAAAAAGCCGAGGGATCAGTAGAGTGTATAGCATTGTGGGCGTTTGAGGAGTGAACCCGCAAATGGAAGATGCTCTCTGTGTATCTTCCTCTCTTTCTGAAACGTCGCATTTCAAAGGAATAAGTACATCTTTAAAAGAATAAGAAAGGACAGTGCTTTCCGTTGGGTCATCCTTGCGCAGGGGCCATGCTAATTTTTTCTGTATCATTCCAATTTTAGTCTATGTGCTGCCGAAGCGAGCACAAGGAAAGTGCTTTTAATTAGAAGGGTTAGTATAATGAACCTTCCCAATAGCATGACTGGCACAGTGTTACATTTTTTTACAAACCAGAAGTATGCTATTATTTTATGTTTATCTTGTATTTGTTACCTGCTATTACTACCTGGCTGTACATGTTGATTCCTCAAGTTTGAAATGAAGCATTGAAGTATTTTCAGTATACTGAACCGACTTAGTATTGTAAGTTCTATTGATCAGTATGAACTTTGGCCTGATTCGGAGAGGTGGGCAGATAAAAAAGAAAATGTGGTTAACCACATTAGGTGCTGGCTCAAGCACAGTAAAACAGGCCTCCAACAGGAAAAGGTGTCGTGGCCAGAGGGAGGCTCATGATACTGCTTCTGGAGGAAATGGTCAATATGACAGGCTTCCAGAGTGAGCTGGCTGTGGGCGTCATGTTCCGGAAGACGAGCTAGCAGGAGGAAGGGCAGAGAAAGTGGTATTTTAGCTAATTGTGAGATATCTGCTTTTGGCTGAGTTATAGAATACAGTCTGGAATCCAGTTATAGAATACAGAGTGGAATCTAGTCTGAAAAAGTGGATTGAGTCACAGATTAGATGAAACTTAATAATAAAATGGAGAGTTTATACTTCATCTGGGGAGTAATTTTTTTTTAAAAAAGTTACAGTGAACATTTATTGTTCATGTCGGTTGCCCTGTACTTGAACTCTTCGCTCTCTGGGGATTGCTCCTCATAAATCTCGGAGAAGGGCACAGACGGATGGACTCACAGAAATGCTGAGTATTTGCTCTCCCAGTCGCTCTTGGAGTGAGGGCTCAGCTCTGTGACGCAGGGTCTAGTCCACCACACGGCATCTAGAGTCAGGAGACTAGTCCCACGGAAAGCAACGGGCAGAGGCTCTTTGATCTGGCAGGAGCAGTATGGGCTGCAAAGTCAAGTTCATAATGTAGTCTAGGAGTCAAGCGCAAGAAGCACTGGTTTGTCCCTGGTGCAGAAGCGGTGTGTAATGTGACGGTGGCAGGTGTCTCCCGATGAGTTCGTTTTGCAGACGTCGGCCGTTGTTGCTGGCAGCGCTGCTTCAGTTCTCCAAGACTCAGTTAACTGGCTAACATTGCCTGAAAACTTCTTAATTGTAGAAAATTTCAAACTCATAAAAGTAAAGTTCAGATTCAGGTTTGATTTTTGGTATGAATATTTCATAGATTTTACTTCTGATTGCAGCAGATCAAGAGACATAATCATTGTGTTTGGGGTTCTTTAGATTGACCAAGTGGGTTCAGGTGTATCCAACCTGGTTCATATAGTACAAGTCTGAATAAGCTTTTTTTTCTAGTAGGCTTAGTTGGCATTAGAGAATGACATGGGGGTAGAATAAGGGAATAATCACCAAACAATACATGACTTCTGGAAACAATTTATATTTATCCGTTTTATATTTTCCTAGGACAATTCTATCTCTTTGGCCTCTGAAAAATGATCCTATATTTACTTTATTTTTCAAAGATTTATTTTTTTTATTGAAAAATTAAATCTACAGAGAGGAGGAGAGACAGAGAGGAAGATGTTCCTTCTGTTGATTCACTCTCCAGGCGACTGCAACAGCTGGAGCTGTGCTAATCTGAAGCCAGGAGCCTGGAGCCTCTTCCGCGTCTCTCATGTGGGTGCAGGGTCCGAAGGCTTTGTCCCATTCTCAACTGCTTTTCCAGGCCACAAACAGGGAGCTGGATGGGAAGCGGGACTGCCCGGATTAGAACCAGCACCCATATGAGATCCTGGTACGTGCAATGCGAGAACTTTAGGTGCAAAGTGAGGACTTTAGCCTCTAGGCTACCGCGCTGGGCCCCATATATTTATTTTAAACAACTCCCACAAATGTCAGGGTGAATACACAAATTTAGGAGTTTATTATGGCAAACAACAAGCAATAGAATATATATATACAATTTTCAATGCCAAGCTTTTGAAATAGATCTTTTAAATTACAGTGTATCAAGAAAAGGCTTATAGAAGAAGTGGAATAGTATAAGGACATAGCCTTATTGATTAGCTGATCTGAAATTCCTGAAATACATGAAGAAATTTTAATTTGCATTCTTTGGATATTTTGTGGCATATATCAAAGAATTTGCTTTTCTGTTATTTTGTGTGACCTGAATTGTCCTTATTATCTTTAAAAAATTTTATTTATTTTAAAGGCTGGCAGGAAGAGAGAGAGAGCTTTCAGTAGCTGGTTCTCTCCTTAAAACTCCACAGTTGAGAGGTATTCAGGCCAAAGCGAGGAGCTAGGAACTCCATGCAGATGTCTCCCATGGGTGTCAGGGACTCCAGTTATTCAAGCCGCCCTACTTCCTGTGTCCCAGAGCACGGAGTAACCGGAAAGAGGAATTTGAGCTGAGCTGGAATTGCACTTAGACAATCTCATATGAGGTATAGGGCCCCGTGGCATCTTAACCACATCATCACATGCCTGTCTCTAAATTATCTTGAAAAGACAGACAGGATTAGAATTTTGGTCTTTCAAATTTTATATCCCAATGCTCTATTAGTTGCTGTTCTATTTCCCCCAAAAAACTGTGATAAAAAGACTCCACTTTGACCAGATTTTCAAGCCTTCTTTTCCTGGAGGCTGCGTCCTGACTGCTATGGCAAGAGGCTTCTGACTTAATAAATCTCACTTGGCTCAAAAAAAAAAAAAGTCAACTTTAAAAATACAAACAATCCTCTCATGAACATGATGTATATTCATTAGATAAAAGAACAACATTTGAAAATATTGAAAAGTCAGAAGAAAAATCAAGAGGTGGGTGTTTGGCCAAGTGGTTCAGCTGTTGGATAGGCTGCCTGTGTCCCATCTCAGAGAGCCAGGGTTCGGTTCCCGGTCCCAGTTCCTGACTCCAAATTTTTTTTTTAACCATTGCAGACCATAGCAGACAGCAGAAAAGGTTCCAGTGATGGGAGTTCTGTCACCCACGTTGGACACTTAGTTGAGTTCCTGGCTTCTGGCTCTGCCTCTGGCAAGCGTTTGTAAGCATTTGGTAGTCAAACAGTGGATAGGAGCTTTCTCGGACTCTCTCCCTTTGCTTTTCATATGAATAAATAAATTAAAAAAGCACTAAAATTATTCATAACTGTATTACTCAGAGGCAATCCATCTTTTGAAACAATCAGTGATTTTGTTGAATTTCTAATCTCTCTTTCTTCTCCCCTCTCCCCTCCTTACAATCCTTACGCATCTCAAGCATTTGGGACTATCCTTGACATGTGGAAGTCCAGTGAAGGTTAGCTACTGTTCATTTTCATATGTCAATTTTAAATCCTCTTTTTTCATTGGAGAGCAAAATTATCTCCTTATGTTATAAGTAACGATTTAGAAATTGGTTTTAGGGTATGTGGATCACAAATGTATAAATGTGAACTTATTGAACCTTTTCTGATTTTTGATGTTAAGTAATCTCTATATTTTATTTTCTTATAAATTATTTCCTAATGGCAAATTTTATAATCCAGTTTCCTAACTTAGCATTCTTGCTGTGTTTGGTACTCAGGCTCACACTGTTCAGGGCATTCTCTCTGTCTGGCTAGACTTTTCTTAAACGAAAAGAACTTATTGCAGAGTTCATTCTTCCGGAGTGCACTCCAGTGGCGGGATTTCCTCAATCATGTTTTCTGGGAAGCTGAAAGCGGAGGCTTCATTCCATGCTCTGAATCTGCTAGTCACCTTGCACAGAGTGCACTGCTGGCTTTTGAGACCATTTATTCTTCACTTATGTGAAAATCAGCATTTTTCAACTGATTTCTCAGCCCTTAGTAAAGTGAGAAATTTGCAGGCAATTTGCAAAAAAGCAAAAAATAAAAAGCAAACAAGAAACCTACTCAATGGAGGCACATGGAAAGAAACTTCTAGGTTGACAGTGATGATGGTTAAGGAAAGATTGTCACCTGAGAAATAGGAATATAAAAAGCACACAGCTCTGATTCTATGCCACATGCTTTTCACGGCGATTTTTGTAATCATATTGTCTACTTGGTCACTACATTATAACTTGGAGCAGCATGCAATATTTCCAATGATTACTTTGATGTTAAAAGTACTTTTAGTATTTTTATGTTAAAAAAATGGGGGTGGTCATTTAAGCCACAGAGAATGATAAGATACTAAAATTTGGAGCCCACTTTACATATGTCACTTCTTTGAGACTGATCCTAGCAAAGTAGTTAAGCCTCTTCATTTATTATCTGTGAGCTAAAAATGTTACATTACCAACCTTATAAGATTGTTCAAGGACTAAATAAGGTAAGGCATTTAAAGGACATAGCCCTGAAACTAAATAATAAGCACTTGCTAAATTATAGCCATTAAAAAACAATCAATGATATCTTTAAAAATAAGCATGTAAAAATAATTTTAAGAGATTTCGCTACTAACCATTTAAGGTGATGAAAACATTTATCAGGAAAATTAATGACATTCTTTTTTCCTTGATGATATTGTATTGATGAGATGTCATTACAGTCAGGAGATGCTAGTTGATTTATTTAAATTTCTGTGGCAAGATTAGGGTCTAAGATGATAAATAAAGCTTTTTTTGAAGATTTATGCATTTTTATTGGAAAGGCAGATTTACAGAGAGAAGGAGAGACAGAGAGAAAGCTCCTCCATCCACTGATTTACTTCCCAAGTGACCGCAGTTGCTAGAGCCGAGCTGATCCAATGTCAGGAGCTTCTTTTGGGCCTTCCACACAGGTGCTGGGTCCCAAGGCTTTGTGTTGTCCTCTATTGCATTCCCAGGCCACAAGCAGAGAGTGGCATAGGAAATGTTGCAGCCAGGACATGAACCAATGCCCATATAGGATCCTGGCAAATGCAAGGCGAGGACTTTAGCCACTAGGCTACCACGCTCTGCCCTAGCTTTCTGATTCTTAAGCATGAAGCTTTATTTTTGTGTGTGTGTGTATTTTGGGAGTTGGAGAAAAGAGAGAGAGGGAGAAGATTGGATACAGACATCTGTCTTCCAATGGCTTACTCCCCAAACACCTGCAACAGCTGGGTCCGAGCTGAGTCTGAAGCTGGGAGATGGAAACTCATCTCTGGTTTCATGTGTGGGTGAGTACCTGACACATCATCAGTGCCCCCAAGAAGAGACTTTAGCAGAAAGATGAAGTCAGAAGTCAGAGTTGAGGTTTCAACCCAGGTCTTCTGATGTGTCATGTGGGCCTCTTAATAGCTGATATCTTAACTGAAGGATCCCTGCCCTGAGCGTGATGTTCTGTGATAAGTTTACAATATCCATTTTAAACAGTGGTTCCTAGTTATTAATTATAGAGAAATAAAATATTAAAGCATTTGCATGGATATGTAATACCTGTTCTTTTGATCCAGTATCCTCACGTTAATGCGGTAATTTCCTTGCCAGAAGAGAAAGAAGGTTTTTTTTTTTTAATTTTTAATTTTATGGTCCAATTCCATAGGGTCTGGAATTTTCCTACCCCCTTCCCAAACTCCCACCCCCTGACTGATTTTTCCCATATTATTACAGTAGTATAGTCCTTCATAAGCAGTCATAAGTCCATCAGTCTGTTACTCAAGTATGACCTGACATTGCTGCTACAGTGTCAGACAGCCCAGCATCCCATTGTCTAGACATGTGCAACAGTTTCATTGATTTGGAAGTAGAGATACATGCTACATTGTATAAGAAGTTAGTTTTATCTGTCAGTAGATTGCTGTGGCCTCAAATGGAGTCTATTTATTTACCTGTTTATGAGAACATGTCCAAATCCTCTTGCCAGCCTGTGAGTACCCAGGAGTCCAGTTATGCCCCAGTGATAATGACTCGACTATTCCTTAGTCATCCACATAGCAAAACCTTCATAGAGTAGCATGTGTGTTTCTGATATCCTTGCATGTTGTCTTGAGGAACCTTCTGGACTATTCCTCTCAGCAAGGCTCAGATTGCTTCCTAGAGTCTCTCCTTTCCAAGGGGCCACAGTACCACTTTGTTACCAGCACTCTTTCTGAGAATGCTTCCACATCCTTGATGCTGCTTCTTGAGTCCTTGGGGGAATACCTGTGTGCACTAGGCCCAGGGGGAAGGAGGATCAGATACAGTCTTCCCTTGGTTTTGCTCAATGCTTTTAAACACAATTCCAACCATGCCTTTCTTATTCATTCACAACATTAATTCCTTGAGCATCTCTCTCTACGCCACCGAAGGCTCAGCACTCGAAGTTTGAGCTCTTGGTATCAGCTTCATTCAATCTCACTCGTCTCACCCTCCTTGGTACCTTCATTTTCCTTCTCCAACCTTCGACACTCACACAAAAACCGAATCCTTGCTTAGCAACTCATGGATGAAAAAACAAATGGCTTCTCTGAGAAAAATGTGGTGATGAAGCGACAATTGTGTATGTCGTCAATGCTAATTTGTAAAGAAATGATTTCTCTTAGTTTTTCTTGTTGCTTCTATATTTAAGGGTACTGAAAAAGATTTAGCTAGTCTTTAAGTCTGTTACTTGTTTTTCATGTCAATGATACGAAGAAAGCCTGGAAACTGTTCTAGCTTAGACTAAATGAACTTGGTAACATTCATCACTAGTGGTTAAAATACTGTTCTGATATTGCCTCTTCATTTCACCAGGGATTCCAGGAGGAAGTGATTCAAGTAAGACAGTAACATAATCCCATGTGCATACAGATATGTGAGTTTATTTTAATTTCTGAAAAGTTAAAAGTTCAAATAGCTCAAATGATTCGGGTTCATACTGTAGTACACCCTGCTTTCTACAGAACTCTAGCCAAATAATCTTGTGCTAATCAATCCAGATTTCAAGTCTGGACTATGCTAGATCCTGACACTCAAACATCTAAGGCATATTTAAGCTTTCTTTAAATTTTAAACTATATGATGATAAAGATGTATGGAAGTGTACAAGGGGCAGATACAAGTAAATTTAAAAGGATGTATTGTAATGATGCATTGGAGGAAAATAAAAAGTAAAGAAGTTATCAGGGAGTGATGATCTGTTCTAGACTTGGAAGCTGAGGGTTGAAGGTTGGATGTGATGGGTTCTGTGGAATTGAGATAGAGGCTTCGCTCAGGGCAGACACCACAGCTGCCTTCCAGTGATGACTTTGCTTTGTTTTTCCTAAATGATTCCTCATTTTCTTCCATCCTTTTAGCAGTTTGTTTCCATTAATTACTCTAAATTTAATGTCATTTTCTACAAACAAAATTAGTATTGTAAGCAAAGCAATTTATTTCCTGACCCCTGAGTCTATGGCAATTAAATTCAGTTGATAAACATGGGTATTAGTTGTTTGCCCAGTGTTGCTTAAACATTATATTTCAACCTGTTTGCTATTATATTCTTAGAACTTTTTACAATAAATAATCTGTCTTAAACTCCTTGAAGTATGAAGAAGCCCATTAAAATTGATTGAATGGTTATATTCCCTAAGTGACCTTATCCATTTTTCTTCTCCTGCCTCATTGATACTTATCAAATTAACTTTATTTGATTTGCCACTTTCACTTATAGAAAAATGGATCCTGTTTCCTGCTTCCTTGTGAAGCAAAGCATCTAAATTTGCTTCTTACAGCATGAGATTCACTCCAAGGTTAACTCCTAACATACAAACTAAGGGACATTATTAAATCATTATTGTTACCTATAATAACCAAAGTTTGAATAGAGAATATAGAACATTGAATAAAAATTTATGTTGAAACTAACCAAACCTAATCCTCTATTTTAGTTTTTCATAATATTTCTCTATTAATTTCTGTTTATCTATCAGTTGTGATCCCTTCACATCATTTCTGTTTTGTTAGTTTGTGTGGTTAGAGAGTCAAAGCATTTGCAAATGCCACAGTTTATTAATTCAATTTCTTGGTACTTTAAATGACAATTTAGGGCCCAGGGCTCTGGGCTCCTGGCTTTGGATTGGCTCTGCTCTGGCTGTTGCAGCCGCTTGGGGAGTGAATCATTGGACAGATCTTCCTCACTGTCTATCCTCCTCTTTTATATCTGAATTTCTAATAAAAATAAATTCTAAGAAATGATAATTTAGCCAAGTTTATCTGATATCAAGCTATATATATTTATTTATATATTAATTTCATTGTGTTTTCAAAAACAGAATACTTATTGGGGCTAATCTAGGATCAAGTAGTATGTTAGAGAATATTTTCTGGTGATCAGACCCAATTATTTTAGGTACATGAAATAAGTTTAAGTTTAAGTAAAATTTAATATATAGTAAATTGTCCCTAGCCACAGGTTTCACATCTGCATTTAATCAATTAAGAATGGAAAATATACAGAAACCCAAAACTATGCCTGTATTGAAGTGTATAGATTTTCTTGTCATCATTCCATAAATAATAAAAACATTTCTGTTGTTTTTTCATTGTATTAGACATTATAATAAACAAAGCTGATTTAAAGAATATAGGAGGATGTATATAGTTTATATGGAAATGCTATTCCAGTTTAAGCAAGCAGTTTGAGCATTTTTGGATTTTGGTATTTGTGTGTGTGTGCACATGCATGGGAGATTCTGGAATCAATTCCTGATTATTAATAAAGGATGTGTGTATCAACTACATTATTGGAACTAAGTAGGTGTTGTCTTTTTATGAAACCTCCCTATTATCCTAGTAACTTAATTTCCTCTTTCAAAATTGTACATTTTGTAGCTAACATGGAACATATCACATTATGTTGGAAATACTTTCTGAGCTTATTACTGGTTTGAAAATCTTATTAAATGATAGGACTAGTTTACTTTCATCTTCATAGAGAATGTGATAAGAATGAATAGAGAGCTCAGAAGTCGGTCTGGCTGCATTCAAATTTGGGTTCAACTGATTCTCTTTGCAATCTCAATCCTCCTCCCTTTCTTTTCTCAGCTATTTTATATTAATAGAAGTATTTTATATTAATGAAATTGTTAGCTTAATAATATCTCATCCGTGTAAGCGTAAATAAATGAACACTTAAATTGGAATCAATATGACTATTATGAGCTTACAGTTCAAAGAAATGCAAAATTTAATATGAAAAAACATTTTTTTTTTTAAAGATTTATTTTTATTATTTTTTCATTGGAAAGGCGGATATACAGAGAGGAGATACAGAGAGGAAGATCTTCCATCCGATGATTCACTCCCCAAGTGAGCGCAACGGGCCGATACTATGCCGATCCGAAGCCAGGAGCCTCTTCCGGGTCTCCCACGCGGGTGCAGGGTCCCAAAGCTTTGGGCCGTCCTCGACTGCTTTCCTGGGCCACAGGCAGGGAGCTGGAAGGGAAGCGGGGCTGCCGGGATTAGAACCGGCGCCCATATGGGATCCCGGGCGTGCAAGGCGAGGACGTTTTAACCACTTGCGCCACCACGCCGGGCCCGAAAAAACATATTTAAAATAAAAATAACACATTAGAGAAATGATGGTGTACAGAAAAGTAGCAAAATACCTTTAGAAAATCAACTTGCTTAATATACCTCTTTTATTTTCCCCCCTTTTTAGGGCTATATATTCAGTGATTGTTTTTCGAAGTTTTGTAATTTTCCATGTTGAAATAATAGAAAGAAAATTATATTTTCTCTAGTCACAACAAATGCAGTGAAAATAAAGAGTTGGAGGCTTCTTGATCTTCCAATAAGTTTATATAAAGTGAAAAAAATCAATTAGGGAGTAAAAATGTTCAAATGTCTATGAGATTGTTTGGCAAGGCTGATATATGAGGTGGTTGTGATCTTGTATTTACTAATATTACCATAAAAACAAATTTCTCAGTTGGACGATATCAAGCATTATCCAACCTACCAGAAATGTATGCTATTTCAAAATATTCACTTAGTAGGCAATGCCATCCACTCTTTTACAAATTCCTAACTGAGCACCAGATGTGTACTGGAGGTTGCTCTAAGCATTTTGAATGCATCAGTGGACAAGAGGGCCATAGCCTTTTATTGTGAGGTTTATGTTATGGGTAATACTTTGAAAATGTGGTTGGATCTGTACTTCTGAATGACTGGTTGTTGCTCATTCAGAAGTTAGGCTCAGTGACAGTGTCCTACTGGTTGTTAGGAAGCTCTTCTGTTTATTTTCAAATGGGTTCCACCTCTGACTCAGCAGTGCCATTTATGGACGCTGTGTAGCAGAAAGCTATGTCATGTTATACTTATTTATTTATTCAAAAGGTAGAGCAAGAGCGAGGGAGAGAAATCTTCTGTTAATTCACTCTGCAGTCAGGGACCTGGAGCTTCTTCTGGTTCTCCCATGTGGTTCAAGTACCCAAATTCTTGGACCATCCTCTGCTACTTCTGAGTCACATTAGCAGGGAACATATTAGAAAATGGAGCAGCTTGGATTCAAACCAGGGCCCATACTGGATGTCATCACCACAGGTGGTGCCTTTACCTGCTACATGATAGTGCTGGCCCAAGTCAGATTATAATTTTGTGAGTTTGCATGAATTCTAAAACTTCTTTATAATTTATAGATATTAGCCTTATGACTAATTTACTATTATTTTGGTCCTTATAATTTTTATGTCTTTAAGTGTAGTAAATACACAAAATGACAAAGAACATATGATTAAAATACATGATTACAAATGTCATTTTTTAAATTCTAAAATGTGTAATGTAAATAATAGGAATATTTCATTTTGAAACTTTTCCAAATCCCAAGATCTAGAATAAGAAAAATCAATATTTTGTTAAATAGCATTCCATGTTTAGATTTAAACATACAGAAATAGATATTAGTTTTTATGTCTTGTGAAAAAGGTGATATTATATTGTGTTGGTTGGGGGATTTTTGTACCTTAAGTTCTTTTATTTGCTCACTTACTCTCTCAATCTCAATGAAGACATGCGTGTTCTTTTTTTTTTTCTTCAGAAAAACATCACTTATTTCAAAGATAGAACTACAGAGATTAGGAGACAAGGAGGGGAAGAGAGTGAGAGAGACAGAGAGAGATCCTCCATCTGTGGTCCATTCTTCAAATAGCTGGAATGGGCTGAGCTGAGCTGATCTGAAGCCAGAAGCTAGGAGCTTCTTTCAGGTCTCCCATATGGATGTAGGGGTCCAAGAACTTGAGATATCCTCTGCAAGTAGCTGGATTAGAAGTGGATCAGCTGAAACACAAACCAGCAACCATATTGGATGCCAGAACTACAGGTGGAGTGCTAAGCCACTGTTCCAACCCCAAGAATCCTGTTTAACTTTAACCATGGAGAGCCTGATTATAATACACCTTTTGGTAGATTTGGTTAAATTGAGCTTGATTGATGACCTCTGATCTTTCAGGACCTGAGTAGCTGTATCTTTGTGTATTTGGGAAGTTTTCTGTGATTATATATTGGAATATGCTTTGAAATCCTTTGGCTTTTTTCAAGTTCTTCTTGGATCCCAATTACCTGTATGTTTTGGCTCTTTTTAATGCTGTCTCAATGTTCTTATTTTTATCTTCAGACAACATTTCAAAATAGCACATCTTTAAGGCCACTGATTTTTCTGTGTAATGTATTCTGTTGTGAATGTTCTTTATCACATTCAAAGTTGGGTTAGTGTACTTTCTGACTGAGGAGTTCCTGTTTAAGTTCTTATAATCACTTTCTCAAGTCCTTACCTATCCTGTTGTTGGCTTGGGCCAAAGGAGGGGCTTAGTGTGAACACTAGTGTGTCACTGAAACAAGATAAGTAAGGCAAGGTGTGGTCAGCATGATGGGTTCTCGTATTTTATTCAGTGAAGCCTCAAGCTGCAGCCCCTATCCCCAAGGCATTACATCAGAAGCTGGCACCCGTGATGAGTTTGCTCTTGATTTATTTTTTGCACTTAGGTTTTTTCAGAGGACAGAGTCCATTTAATGTTCACCCAACTGCTTTGTTTAGAAACTGTTTTTATTTCTGAACACTGGTTAAATAAATCGGATGATTTAAAAAAATTTAAAAAAGATTTATTTCATATTCAATAGTTGTAACGGTAGGTCATTCTTTCTCACGCTGTTGCTAAGTCTGTATCTAGGCTCAGCTTTTCTGGATGACGTAAGAGTGTATAGGAAAAACTTCTCACATAATGACTCTATGGCTTAGAATGTAAGAAGTTAATAAATGAAGGCACTCAAAGATTTATCCTGCTAAGTATCCAACTCAACATTATTAATTGGAGTAAAAATTAGAACTTACATAGATAATACTATGTTTCTGCATTATATTTTCTCATAGTTTCTGAATGTTTTCAGTAAGGATGTGTTACTCTTACAAAATGGAAAATAGCAATTAAAATCATTAGGCAATTCAAGTGTTAATAAAAAGATACCACTATATTTCAGTCATTTCTCAATCACATGGCCATGACCTAAATGGCTAATATTTGTTCCCTGTCAAGACAAGACAAAACCACTGTTCTTCACAATATTTGTAATGTTTATTTAGAAGGCCATGTCAGATGATAAATTTGATTTCAGTAGTCACAACAAAATTAGAGAAATTTTCCACCCATCCAATTTTCCATTCACACAGTGTCCCATTTTAACTGGGTAGAACATGCAGATACAAAGAATGCTGTTTCTTTTCTCAAGTGGATTCAATAAATGTGCTTATCTGAATGTCTACATAAAATAAAAGTAGGCTAGATTTTGATTTAAAAAGGAGAGGGATATGGAGAAAAAGTGAGCATAACCTGATATTTGAGAGAAACATAGAAGTGGCAGATATGTTAGCAATATGTATTTTAAATACTTTATTTTGAATTTAAAAATTCATTAATGTTTGTGATTTTCAGTGACATTCAGTTATTTTTGGTTTATATAAATGATACTCCATGAATTTCCCTGGATAAATCTATTTTGTTCTCTTGTTGGGCTTATTTGCCAACATTTATGCAGAATCTATATCAATTGGTTGCAAAGATTTGCATATTTTTCAACTCCCCTACCACCACCACCACTGGTCCAACCTACTAGTTTTTTATTTGATGAGCAGTAGTAGCCTAATAGGCTGTCTGTATTCAACCACTGAGCACCATTATAAATCTCTTATTATGCATGTACGTGGATTATTTTAAAGATAATTCTTTTCCCTATTGCTATATTTTTATTCTCTCACAGTAAGAATTGTGTTGCACTTGGAAGACGTTCTATTTTTTCAATTGAGCATTCCTCAAATTTTAAAGAAATTTGCAGTAAAGTTTTTGACATCTTTGTTAATAAAGCCTGTGGAGGTGATAGTTACAGTGTGTTTTTATTCTTCAAAGTTCTTTTCATCTTGCAAAGCTGTTCTATCTTTATGTGATTTGTGAGTGAGTTTGGAATGAAGCATCATGAAATGAGGAGTTGACTTTTCTTGGACATAGCCCAGAGGCACCATTTGTAGTGGTGTTAGTGCCAAAGGAAGAACCTTGCTTACAACATTTTTACGGCAGTCTGGCTTGGGGTGATCACTGAGCTTGTCCTTTTTCCTCTTTCTGCCTAGAGAGTTAGCTTGCTTTTTATTAGATGAAAATCGTTGAAACCGCATCAAGGGTTAGTGAACCTCCTCTTTATTCACTTTCTCCCTTAAGCAAACCTAAGCTGTTGGAATTTATTCAGCATATTTTTCCCTCCAGAAACTGATGAGCAATCAGAACATAGCAGAATCTAATTATGTGAAACAAAAGTCAATACACTGAAATTCATTTGCAGGGTGTCATTTCCTTTAGCAGTTGGAAATATATCATTCTGAAGCTCATTTCAGAAATTGTCAGTTGGTCACAAGTCCCACTGTGGGAAAAGCAGGCCTGTTGATGTAACAGGAATGTTTATACAAGAGTTATTTCTAGTTACAGTAATTAGTTGTCTTAGATGATTTGTGGCTTTAATGAAATCTCATTTACAGACAATCCATATTAAAATCCTCTGCTCAAAGACAATTAATTTAAATGTTGAATTCAGAAAGAGTGACAGATCATTATACAGTTTTAATTCTACTTTTCATATTAGATGCTTCGTCTGTTAGGTTTTGAGTAAGCTACTTCATCTTATGAATTAGTCTAAGACATCTTGCCTCTGGGTGTCATTTCCAATCTGACTTTGAAATTTTGTAATGATTTTAGCCTTGCAAATGTTTATGGGTCATATCTGTGAGTCATGATAATGGTGACCATCATCGTTAAATTTATTGGTTGCTTCTTCTGTTAGAGTCACACATAGGACACTTTTAATGTAAGATGACTGCTTTGATCTACTTTTTGCTGCATTGGCTGAATAGCACAGGGTGGAAAAGCCAAGAAGATGATGCTGATGTCTGGTGAGGGCCCTGTGGCTGTGTTGTAGCATGGCAGAGAGAGTAACATGGGGAGAGTGGAACAGAGAAGGTCTTTCTTCCTCTTGTATTAAGCCACAAATGCCATCATGCAATCCCCACTCTCATGAACTCATCTAATCCGTGTATTTCCTGAAGACCCCATCTCTAATCACCATTCATGAATGAATTTGGGAAGTACATTTTTCAAACATGAGCTTTGGATGATTCAAATGATCATTGTTATAAATGAATCAATGACTTATGCAAATGGCACCCATTCAGTTTGATTAAATTCAGTGTAATACTTGTGTAATGTTTATTGAACCTCTCCTAAAACTTAGGATGTATTAGTTGCCTGGAGGGAAATAGAAATTTGCAACATGTTTCCTGGTCAAAATAGTGTACTTTTGATCATTTTTATCATTTCTGCCTATATTTAAGAAGGAAAGCAAGGTCAGACTTATCAAGTGTCTGATTAAGTTTATCCAAATCTTAAGGGCTCACAGTAGCAGATAAATACATTACATACATTTTTCAGGCATCCTTTTTAATGTACTTATTAAAATAGAATTCTAGGGAAAATTCTATTTTGAAATCTTACTGTTACATATTTCACATTTTTTCATGTCAGTAAATATTGATATACTTCTACAAATATATGGATGGATGCTCTGTGTTCTGTCATAGCTCTTAAGTTTTAGTACAGATCTTTAACGTATGTTGAATAAAATCCAAAGAATTACTGGAAATGACAGAACTATAAGTTTTCTCAACTGAAAGCAGGTTTTCTAAAGCTGAAAGTCTTGTGTGAGTCCTGTGGAGGTCAGTAACAGCAATACTAATTTCCCCATCCATGGAGTCTTAAGTTCAAGTACTTGAAAACACCAAGACAAAATAGCCTCAGCCAATGTTGTGGCATGTGGGCTAAGCTGTTTCTTGCAACGCAATTTTCTGAATGGATCTTATCTTCTACCAGAACATGAAAGAAAGCCTGTAAATTTGGGGGGTTACTTATATTGGATTTGATAAATATTCAGCAACTAGTTGGTTAGTGCCATGTCAAGTTTCCTTTATGCAACACTAATCTTAATAACAAAAAGGTTTATTGGAGATTCTGAGTCTGTGATAACTACCAGACAATAACATGGAGACTTTATTTACCCATGGAATCCTTTACAGGAAAGAGAATAAATAACTACTATATCAGGCTGAATAAGCATGTATTTTCAGTTATATATGACATTTTTCTCAGTTTTACTATTTTCTTTGAATAAAAAAAATTACTGATACATTTCTAACCACTGAGTGTACAAAATAGTACAGTTTTTTTAATTCTGAAATTTCTTCTTTCTAGGTTTATTATTGAGCTTGTTTCTAGGTTGTTGCTTTCCTCAACACTAACCAAACATAAAATATGATGTCATTCACATTTCTACCCCTATCTGAACTGCTTAAATTTAAATAAGAATCAACCTGCAAAAACATAAGTCTTTTTGTAAATGAGTTCCCAAGCTTAATACATATTCAAATATACTTAAAATTCTAAGGTAGCAATCACGGAGTTACAGTTTGCCAAATTATAGTGCAATTCAAGCAGTTAGTTGACAGCTCCTCAAAACAAATGGAGAATAGTTCACTGCTGAACAGTAATTAAACAAGCAAGTGAAACCTGTGACTTAAAAAATGTTTCTAATTTAAATTCAAGCTTAACTTTTATATGCTCTGTAATTATTGGCAAATTCTCTTGCTTGTTAGTGTGGAATTGCAGTTGCTCATTTCTGTTCAATCAATATTCATTGCCTTTAATTATTTCCTTTAGATTTTTCTCTCTATCAGATATTTTTCCTTACTTTTCTGAAGAAAAATTATGTATATTAAATTAAATGTACTTGAATATTTAAATATATTTTCTTAAAATCTTTATTGATATGTAGGAATTGTACATATTTATGGAGAATACTGTGATAATTTGATATACAATACAGTGATGGATATTTGGTTTAATCCTGTGTCCTGGCTGTTGGTGATAGTGCTATGATAAACGTGGTGTAGAAAGTATCTTATAGAAGGGTTTAATGCCTTTTGGGTATGTGCTCAATAAGGAGATTGTTAATGCATTTGGCAATCCTGTTTGTAATTGTTTCATACTGTTTTCTATAGTGGCTACACTAATTAAAGAAAAGATTTATCTATTTTTATTTGAAAGGTAGATTTACAGAGAAAGCGCGTGCGCACCCATACACCCACACACCCACACACACACACGCACACACATCTTCATTTGCTGATTCAGTCCTCAAATGACTACAGTGGTTGGAGTTGAGTTGATCTGAAGCTCAGAGTCAGGAGCTTCTTCCAGGTCTTCCACATGGATGCAGGGGCCTAAGGACATGATCCAGCCTCTGCTGCTTTCCCAGTCCATAAGCTGGGAACTAGAACTATATTGAATGGCATCGCTCCAGGTGGAGGATTAACCTGATGAGCCACTCTGCAGGCTCCCACACTAATTTTTATAATCACCAACAGTATATAAGATTTTCTGCATATTCTTACCACTATTTGTTACTTTCTTGACCTCTGTAGAGTAGTCATACCAACAGAGGTGAAATCTTACTATGGTCTTCTTGATTTACATTTCAATGATGACTGGTGATACTGAGTATTTTTTTCATTCATTTGTTGGTCATTTGTATTACTTTTGGGAAATGCAATAAGATCCTTTGTCGATTTATTCACTAGATATGCTATTTTCTTGGTTGAGGTTTTTAGACTATTGATACTTCCAGATATTAATTCAGATCTGATTCTGATGGTGCCTTCTTACTCAGGCTTCCTCCTAGTGTGACCATCGGGACCTCAGTGATGCTCCAGTGCTGGGTCCCTGCCATCAGTATAAGGAGCTGGGTGACACTTCTGCTTGCTGGGTGCAGTCCCAATCCAACTGCTGCTTCTATGGGGAGTGACCCAGCACACAGGAGTCTCTGTATTTCAAATAACAAACAAGTACTAAAAACACGATTTTTCACTAGGGAGATTTTTAAAGATGCATATGTTTTATTGTCAGGCTAATGGAAACATCTCAGATAGAAGGGCTGGAATGATTGGAAAAAGAAACAAGACAGTATGTCCAATTCAAAGGGACATTTCCCTAAAAAAAACAAAAGAAACAAATCCATGGCACTAAAGCTCATGACTTAGTGTGTATTTATGGCAATGACTATCATCCTTGCTTAGTGTTCAGTTTATACCAAGGATTGCACCAATTGCTTCTCTTAAGTGAATATAGTTAATTCAGTGTATGAGAAAGATGATGTCCATTTTATAAATTAGGAGTGGAAAATGTTAAGTGACTCACCTGAGATTGCCCAACTGTTACTTAATGGAGCTGAATTTAGATTTTGGCACTTTTGGTTCCAGAATCTGTGCTCCTAACCATGCCATATTGTTTCTTATCTCCTGTAGGAGAGTGGATGGAGAAATAAAAATAGATAAATAAGTAGGAAGAAAGACTTATGATTGGGTCTAAGTCACTGTTATCCCATGTGGGTAAGAGTTTGCATTCTAGCTGCTTTGCTTTCTATCCGGTTCTCTTCTTTTTTTTTTTTTAAGATTTATTTTTATTATTTTTTTATTGGAAAGACGGATATACAGAGAGGAGAGACAGAGAGGAAGATCTTCCATCTGATGATTCACTCCCCAAGTGAGCGCAACGGCCGATGCTATGCCGATCTGAAGCCAGGAGCCTCTTCCGGGTCTCCCACGCGGGTGCAGGTTCCCAAAGCTTTGGGCTGTCCTCGACTGCTTTCCCGGGCCACAGGCAGGGAGCTGGAAGGGAAGCGGGGCTGCCGGGATAGAACCGGCGCCCATATGGGATCCCGGGCGTGCAAGGCGAGGACCTTAACCACTGCGCCTATCCGGTTCTCTTCTAATGCACTTGGGAAAGCCGAAAAGGATGGTCCAAGTGTTTGGGCCCCTGCACTCATGTGGGAGACACAAAAGATGCTCCCGGTTCTTCGTTTCAGTTTGTTCCAACTCTGGCTATGTTAGTTGTTTGAGGAATGACCCATCAGATGGAAGATCTGTTTGATGTCTCAATCTCTCTTTTGTCTCTGTCACTCTCTCTCTTCCTGTCACCCTTTCAAATAATTAGTCAAATGAATCTTTAAAAAAACATTGCCTCCACCTGAGGTTAAAATCCTGAATTCTGTTCCCGGAAAGACAACATTTCACTGGTATTGTCAAGCTCTTTGCTGAGGTATCGAGCACATCCTGTGTTGACTTGACTCTGAGAGGATTCTTGGAAGTTTACATTTTGGTTTCCTCTAGATATTTTGACAAATATTTTTCTCTTTGCTGATTTTGCTGAGTTTCCTCTCAGAGTAACAAATCATAGACGTAGTCTGATAGAATCAACTCAAATTTGCAATCAGTCCGTACGGTCGTGAAGCCCAGGGTGGGTGATTAAATTAAGCATATTCACAGGGAATAGTATAAAGCTAAATTGTACATACTCTAGCTACTTGCAACAATATAAACATTGTGAACATATTTTGAATAAAAGAAGAAAGACAAGCCAGAAAGAATAGAATATGTAGGATTTCATTTATATAAAATCAAGATGGGCAAAACCTGATGATGCTATTTAGGCATGCACATGGCTAGAGGGGAAAGCAGGCAAAAATTACTTCAAGAATGAGAAGAGTGGTCATTTCTCTGGAGACAGCACAGTCTGGGATTCGGAACAGAGAAACAGAGGGATTCTTTGGTGCTGGCAGTACTTCATAGTTGGGGTTATGATTGTAAGAATGCCCATTTCATAAGTTATTAAGCTAGTCATTTACAGTTTATGCACATAAGCCTTATTTTACAGTAAAACATTTATTGAAAGCAATTTTTACACCAATAAATTACAATCTCTAGTTGAAGCAGATGTGTTTATTGGCAAATAAAACTGAATAATGAGGCATAAAACTCAATTTGGTAAAAAATAAAGCAAATAATAACAGTTATGAAAATATAAATCTAGCTCTTTATCTACCCAAAATATCAGGCCAAGAATTTTATTAATCAATGATATGAAGTATTAAAAACAAATGCGTCAGTTTTTCTGAAACAATAGTAAGGAGTGGAAATATGTTTAACTGTCCAAAATATGACTCGATGTGGAAATAGATATAAGATTGTAAATGGATCTGGCTGTTTCTTATTTTTTCTATGAATCTTTGGAGTACACATTTCCTGTGATGAGCTCATATGCTTGACTTAGAGGTCAAGACTATCATTTGAGTCTTCTTTATTTTTTTCTAGGTAATTGAAGAATAACTTCCCAGGAATGTACATGGTAGTGAAGTTTCTCAACTAAAATACTTGCAGGGTGTTTTACTCACATCACCTAAACTCCAGGTGTTTTGCTTGGAAATGTTTTACTGTTATGTAATTCATAGGATTTTCCCAGATGATGTACAGTCATGCATATGAAGGGAGCTGGTTTCAACAAATGAAGATGTATTGGGTAATTAAGCTAGCTGCTGTAGTGCACTGCTTGCTCAGTGTTGATGAATCTTCTCATTAGCAGCGTTAGATACTTGGCCAAGAAGGATTTAGTTTATGTGTTACATTGAAATGTAAATTTCTTGCCTCCATGATGGTTATTGAACCCCTAATCACACTAAATACCAAAGAATAAATTACTGTTATATTTCTTGCTTGTCAGGATGGCAGTTTAATGTTTCATTTTAGGAATACCGGAATAATATAACCGTCTGCCTTTTTTTTTTAACCAATCCAAGAAGTTGGTACAAATATGTTTTCTTTCTACAGGGCAGGGATCTTGATTTTTCTTGCTTTTGTATTACTAGAAAATACTTCTTATCTATTTGTTTTCAAAGTTCATCATCATTTAGATTTTTCATAGCATTTTACTCTTTCATTAACTAAAAGTTGATAGCAGAGCACACACACACAAAATCAATGACTTGATCCCATCTTTTTAAAGAAATTTTAATATTTTGATTTTTGCAAGATAAATACTTCTCTACCAGGTCTCCTCCCAGAGACAGATCTCATGTGCACTGCTGGGTCTTTGGCTCAGGTTGACTTTGTCCACCTCTTGTCTTGGCAGGAACAGTATCCTTGCCCAACTGGCCCACACCCATCCTGGTTCTTGCGGTTGGGTGTTATAGCCCAGCCACACTTAGTCCATGCCCGGACAGCCCACATGTGGTTCATTAGGAGCCAAGACCTAGCTGAGAACCAGAGTTCTATACCCACTCTGGTTCTCATGAGTACCAGTGGGTGCTGGAGTTTAGTCCAGTCTGGTACTCCCCAGACCCAGTCAGCACCTAAACCGAGGGCCATGTCTAGCCCAGCCCACTGCCCCCATTCTGGCTCTCATGCTTGTCAGTGGGAACCTCAACCCAGCTGTGGCATCCCCTTAGCTTCCCAGCCAGGCCTGTTCCCAGCCACAGATCTTGTGTGTGCCAATGGAGACTGCAGTTCCACAATGGTGAGCTCATATACCCCTCCCCTCCCCTCGATTTTGCCCCAGACCTGATCCTCCCTTGTGTTGGTCAGTTTCATAGCCCAGCCTAACATTATCCATCCCCTGTTTAAACTCTCACTGGTGGGCAAGTCCCCAAACCCAGCTTTGGTGTGTGGCAGTGAATGGTATTTGGTGATGGCCAATGCTAACTACCACAGATCATGTCTCCCACATGTGCTGGTACTTTGGTCTGATCCTTAAAGGTCCTCCTATTTCTCTCTCTACACTGCTTGGCCTCTGCCTCCTCACTTGCAAGCACAGTGGCCCTTATATATGGAAGTCCCTCTGGTCATTCCTCACCTGGACGTGAACTCTTAAATCCCTGTTCATCCCATCTGTACATCCCCCAGAGCCCCTGTAAGCCCATATCCCCAAGTCCCCAGAGTGTATTGCTGGCTGCCTGAGGACTTCACATGGTGACAACTGTGCCTGGGCCACCCAACCCAGCTCCCAGGTCTAGGCAGACACAGGCCTGCCCACGTAGGTTTTTAAAAAATTATTTATTTATTTTTGTAAGGCAGACATACAGAGAGGAGAAACAGAGAGAGAGAGAGAGAGAGAGAGTTAGAGAGAGAGAGTTAGAGAGAGATCCTCTGTCTGCTGGCTCACTTCCCAAGTGGCTGAAATGGCCGGAACTGAGCCGATCTGAAGCCAGGAGTTTTCCTGGGTCTCCCACATGAGTGCAGGGTCCTAAGGCCTTGGGCCATCCTCCACTGCTTTGCCAGGGCACAAGCAAGGAGCTGGATGGGAAGTGGAGCAACTGCATTGTAAACCAGTGCCCATGTGGGATCCTGGCATGCAAGATGAGGATTTAGCCACTGAAGCATCATGTTGGGCTCAGAAATAGAGCTTGGTGTTGATGTGAGAAGATGAAGAAAAGCACCCAGTGTTGCATGAAGTTAGCAGGACAGTTCCAACTAGTTCATGTTAGACAAATGCTTTAATGACTTAAGGTTTCCAGTCCTCACTTTGCTTCTGTTCTAAAATGGCACTTGAGTTTTGAGATGGCAACATTATGTGTTGAAGATATGCAAATGTTTTTGAAATATCTTCACAGATTGACTCACACCTTCCCTCCCACCATTTTGTTCTTTAAGTATTCTACATTAATCCAGAATTTGCAGAGGTCTTCTGCATGTAATTTAATTTTCCAAATAAGACCCTGTTAAATTTATGTTAAGTATTTGCTATCCTCTGTCTTCTACCCAATATTCTGAGAATCCTCTTTCACCCTCTAACTCCCCAGGCTGAAGGATCCCTATCTTAGGATGTTCCATACTATCCCAGTTTTTTTTTTTTTTCTTAAAGTAAAATTGCTTAACCTAGTGACGTTTCTTAACTTATTTGGGCTGCTCCTGATAAACTATCCTCATTTATAGTTTCCATTACTAAAAAGGATTTAAAGTATTTTCTCCACCTTGGTAGCTTAATCTTTTGTTTCCCACTGTCAGCCTGTGTGAAAGAGGTCTCCACTGACAAGCAGGGACCTTAGGTAAGGTTGGTAAACTCCACCTAAGAAGAGTTATCACAGATGGCCAGTGTAAACTTGTAAGAGCACCATGAACTGTGAACCTGCACGAACAAGTATTCATTCAACATCATGAGCCAGACAGGTAGTGGGAAATACAATACCCAAAGCCTGATGTCACTCATCTTTCATCCACTTTATCGTGACAAGACAAATGTGAGAATAATTTTAATGATGGTGGAAGCTATCTTGGAAAAGTAGCTTTGTTAACTCTCTGGTTTTTAAAGACATAGAAATTGTAGAGCTGGGATGTAATTTATTTATTTATTTGATGGTTAAGAAACCTTAAAGATAACTCTGGTTTGGCTATTTGTAGGTCATTGATCTTGCTGACCTTATTTATCTTTCCCCTAAAGTTGACATGAAACACTTGCTACTTATTCGATTGGTGTGTGTGTGTGTGTGTGTGTGTGTGTGTGTGTGTGTGTGTGTGTGTGTGTTGGGGTGGGTAAATCTTTTCTGCCTCATAGTTAAAACATAACTTTCCTGTTTTACCAAATATTAGGCTAAAAAGTTATTTGTAGCCTCCATCTTTACAATTTACTATTTCATGGCAATTCCTATAGGTATTGTTCTCATAAATGTGAACAATGTTATTTGGAGAGTATATCAGTTTTCTTCCCCACATTTTAAAGTAAATTCAGCTAAAAGTTAATAGAAAGATAAGACTTGTAGTAAATATGTATTAAAATAATTGAAAGAACCAGTCTGTCTTAATAAGATATGGAAGGCTTGTTCAGAATGGAGAAGTAAATAATGCTTTCATCTTCCTAATGTTTGACTCTTGTTAATAGTCTTCCTTGAGATGTGTTAATCAGCATGCCCTATGTAAAAATTAAGATGCTATTGTATAAAAACCATTTCTTTTATCCACTTACGATTTTTAAAATAGCTGCTCATCATCTCACAAGGGAGAGATTCAGAACACTGAACTTGGTAGCATTCATGTCTGGCTTCTTTTTCAAAGTTCCAAGATCTCAGTGACACACTGGCCTCTTAGTTTCTCTGGGTTTCAGAATAGCAGAGACCAAGGAGATCTCTACTTTTTACTTCCTCTGTTGAAAATTTCTGAAATGTAACTTCCTCCATTTATTTATGTTAGTTTTCATTGTTGTGTAATCAGCTTATTTTCTATGGTTACAGATCATCTTGCTGGACAATTGACACTAAACAAAGACTTTCTGACTCTGGAAAGTGTGAGAAGATAATGATGCCTCTAGTTATATGGGAAGTTAATACAAATACCCCAGGGTGAACACGCACATTTACAAACAAATCCTTCCAGAGTTATTGCTCAGATTGTTATGTTTACTTGGCACAAGGGCTCAATTCAAGCTTCTGTATCTATTAGTGGTTTCTTGACCTAGAAATGGCATTTATACAAAAGTTTGATTGTTTGCATACAGCTGCAGTGCCCAATATAGTAGCTGATAGTATCTACATGTGCAATTCAGATTAATTAAAATTAAATAAAATGAGAAACTTAGGATCTCAGCTACACTAAAACACCATTATTAAATACTTTCCTTCTTCCTTTATTGGCACACTAATATTGTTTTAGAAAAACACTAGAAGTTCATTAATGCATTCATTGTCATGTAAATTATATGAAAGCATGCCCTACAGCAAAATATTCAAAGATATTATGAAATAATCTATTCAAAATCAAGATGTCTCAGAAGGTGGGATACTGACAGTGTTAGAAATGTATGTGGTGGAAGAAAAAATGTGACTGATTGTGTGATATCAGATGGAGTTCCTGCCATGAGGAGTTTCCAGGGCTAAAAAGGGAGAATTTCAGGTAATCAGGAAGAAAAAGTTACTTTTTATGGACCTGTAAGTGTGGGCTTTGAGATGGCAGACCTGCTGCAAATTCTGATTAAACTGTTGACAATGTGCTCTTGGATGAAAAATTAAAGGTTTTAAAAATTTTATTCGTTTAATGTGTGTGTGTGCAGGTAGGTGAGAGAGAGAGAGAGAGAGAGAGAGGGAATTTCCCTCCTACTGGTTGATTGACTTCCCTAAATCTCCCATTTGCCTAAACAGTCAGGGCTGGGCGAGTCAATCTGGATCTCACAACAGGGTGGCAACATCCAGCTGCTCGGGCTATCACTGCTGCCTCCCAAAGACTTCATTTGCAGGAAGTTGGAGTCAGAAACAGAGCCAGGACTTGAACACAAGCACTCTTCTGTGAGATGTGGTGTCTTCAATGCTGCCTTCAATGCCTTTTCCCAATTTACACTTTGATAAGATTAGCAAGCTAACTTTTGTAAACGCATTCTTGATTTTAAATAAGTATGTTGAATGCATTCATTACAGGATGGATGTAAGAATGAGTACTGACTTAAATGATGGCTTTTGTTAACAGATAAAATTGTTAATGGACGTGGTAATGGAAATACGACACTTGAGAAAAAAATTTTATTTTTCTAATTTGATCACTAGTTGCTCAGTGTTACCTGATCTGAGTTGCCTGTCCTTGCCTCAGAATTAGAATCATTGTAGGTGATGAATAGCAAAACAATTGACTAAAAAAATTGTTCATGCTGAGACCTCTAAGTTGTGAAGTGAAGAAAATTAGGTTGAACTATTTAAAAATAACGAAACATGTCATGTCATGTCGCATAATCTTTCTGTCTTCAAAATTTGTTATTTATACAAAGCTTTTGAAAACGTTTATGGAAATTGAAATTTAGTACAAATAATGAAAGGATTTTCATGATCCTCATACTAAGTGTAATTAAGTGAAATGGTTGTAGTGGAGAATGACATGAACTTGCAGCAACTGTTCTCCCCTTTTCTTTTTGTGTGAGAACCTACAAATTTCAGCTGGAACATATTGGAACACATTGAATAGCTATTGGCTTTTCAGCACCTTAGCAGTGGTCACCGAAATTTTGCCAGTAAGACGAAAGCAGAAGGAGTGATGTACTATTTTCCTTCTGCCTTTTTCAGGAGTATGTGCAGGAGAAGTGAGGATGACCCTGAACTAGTGATAGAAAAAGGAGAAAGAAAGAGTCATCTGTAGATTAAAGCCCTGCAGACATGCTTGCTGAACTTATACTCTGACCTGGTCCATTCAGTACAGAACTGTAGTGAGATAGTCAGCTAGTTCAGGGTTACGAGCTCAGAAGCCACTCCCCCACCACCCAGGTGTTCCCTCTAGCTCCTCTGTGACTCTCGCCTATCATCTGAGACTGGGCGGTATTGCACTGTGTGTAACCACTCTCCTCACTAGCCCTGATAAAGGCTCTTGAGAGGGAGGGGCTTGCTTTCTCTTGGTCACGTGCTCCTGTGGCTCCTGCACTCCCCAGTACCTCTGAGGACAGGTATCCCCTGAGGATGGCTCCTATGTGCCTGTATTCCTCACCCTCTGTTGACTGCTTGGATGGGACAATGACGATAGCAATGTTAAGATGCTTTGTATTTCTGGTTTGTGTGCTGTCGGGAGTTCTAGGAGAGGTGAGACCTAGCAGTCGTGGGGTGAGGGCAGGGGGGCCGGGGTGGGATGAATGTTTGCAGCTTTGTAAGTGTGTCTAGGTTATTCGTTGCATGCCTCTTAGGATAACATATATTGTTGGGCAAGCTGGGACATAGGTCTTTAGCTTAATGTATGGACTTGAGGGTAATTATCATTTGTTCCTCTTGGGGTTACAATTGGATTGGATTGCCGTATGATTTGCTATTTCTAGTGGGTCCTGTTATTTCTAGTGGACCCTGTTATCACCAAGCATGGTTAATGAAGACTTCTTAATAAACCTTAGACATGTCTGGTGTGATCTTGCTTGCACCCCGTAATAGAACCATCAATCTGTGTACATAGTAAAGCAGACTATTCTGTTAGTTATTTTAAAAGGGTTAGAGTTCTAGTTCTAGTTTATACAATATTATGATATTTTACATGCAGCTAATTCCCACAGCCTAGTTCTTTACCGTGAGCTGAAAACACCAGACGCAACGAGGCATTTTAGGAGGTTTATTCCAGCGGGGCAGGAAGAGGGGAAGGAGAGAAGGGAGGCCGGAAGGAGGAGAGAGAGAGAGCAAAGAAGGCAGAGCTGCACCTGGGGGCCTTTTTGTTTGCCAGGTGCGGGGAGTGTGGGGATTGGGAGGGATTGAGGGCAGTCCCAGGGGATTGGCAACTGCAGGTGAATGCCTAGGGATGATTGGTGAGTGGGTGGTGTTGGGGAAGGGGCTGGAAGATTGGGGGTGGGATGCTCAGGTGGAATGCCAGGTTACATCTGATTGGTGGATGGCTGGACTGGCGCGAATTTCGTGAGCTGTGAGGAAGAAGAAATGGCGCTGGGTCCAGGGTGGGATATTCGAATGAATCCTTACATACTCTCTAGGAAGCTTTGCCTTACTTCTAGACTGTTCACTTCCTACTGCAGTAGTATAATGATAGTCTAAAATGTGCAAGCATTTTGTACACAGTAATTTAATGCTTCTCTTAAACCACAAAGTCATAACTCCACAAAGATGCTTAGGGATTTGAGGTATGTGGGAAAGAGACAATCCGCTTTCTCCAGGACTGTGACAGTTTCCAATTCTTGGAAAGTTCTTTGAATGGAGTGGCAACACCAGTTATTCCTGAGGGAAGTTGTGTCTGCTATACATTCCATTCTCAATCTCTAATTTTAGCTCTCTCTGACTCAGGGCTATACAAATATGGTTTAGACTACTTGGTGGGAATGTCTTACATTTACATTATAAAGAGCTGTGAGAGATGATTCTTCCAAGATTATGGAAAATTAAAAATATTGTAAAAAAAATTCCTAGATTCAAATGTTGGTTTTAAAACTAAAATGATATCATAGTTCCTTTCAAAAATTTCCAAAGTAAAAAAAATGCTTATTGACTTGATTATGCCTGTTTAACCACATGAAACATTATTTACATATTAGATTATTTTTTAAAAAGCATGGAGTTTCTACATTTCGATGTTAAAAAGAAAATATTGAATAGTCATCCAACATGAAAAAGAAAATAAAAATAAGATCATATGATTGTTAAAATAATTTATTAGAACTTTTTCTACAATGGAAACTACATGGCAATGGCCTTATTGATTAGGGCTGTAGACAGTACTGTAAAATGTTCCCAGGGGAGTTTCAATTTAAATTTGTAGATTAGCGAAAATGCTCCTGAATGGAACAAGGTGACCTAAGTTTTCGTATTAGTATATATGCCCAGAAGATCACTTCTTTTTTTTTTTTAAGGGAAGATTTATATATTTTTGGCTGAAAGATTTACAGAGAGAAGGAAATAGTATGAGGGTGGAAGAAAGAGTGAGAGTGAGAGAGAGAGAGAGAGAGAGAGAATGGCTGGAGATGATACAAAACCATGAGCTGGGAGTTTTATTTGGATCTCCCACATGGGTACAGGGACCCAAGCACTTGAATCATTCTTTGCTGCTTTTTCAGTCCATAAGCAGGGATCTGGGTGGGAAGTGAAGCAGCTGGGAATAGAACCAGCATTCATATGGGATTCTGGTGCTGCAGCAGGATTAGCTTGCACTGCCCCCAGAAGATCACTTCTTTTTATTATTATTATTATTATTAATTATGTTGCATTATGTGACACAGTTTCATAGGCTCTGGGATTCCTCCATCCCCTCCCCAAACCCTCCCCTGATGATGGATTCCTCCACCTAGTTGCAGTATTATAATTCAAATTAAGTCAAGATTCCTTCGTTGCAAACATATACCAAGCATAGAGTCCAGCATCTTATTGTCCAGACAAATTCAACAGTTTCTTGGGAGAGACCATCTCTGGTCTGAAGATAGAGCTGGCAGAATATCATCCCGATTAGGAGCCCCAGCACAATATAAACAACAATTTACAACATTATGGAATTAATTGACATGATATTGAGTAATCAATATGTTAAAACAATGCAAGTTCTTAACCATGTCCTGTGACTATTTCATTGACACTTCAATTTTTGTTTGTACACAGAACCAGCTGCTATACACCTTAAAGTGGCTATAGGGTACTATTCAGCTGTCTCGTATCTGTTTTCATTTTAGTATTTAGCAGTTTATTGTGTTGACTCATAATTTTGCGGAACTTGGTAGATTTTAGGATAATTTAAACTGGCTTATAAATCTAACAAAGCCTTTGTCAACAGTTGAGGTGCAGAACAGTTTTAGGAGGAGTGTGCAGAGAAATCTTCAATAGCCTGGTGAGGAGTAACTAATCTTTGGAGATCACTTCTTTTAAAAGGAGCTATTTCTCTTTAAAATATTCTGTGTGTTTGGTACAATTCGAATATAAATCTGGATAGATTTTTGTTTTGAGGTTTGACACAATCATTTCCAAAATCACCCAGAAGAGTAAAAGAGGAAAATATTCAAGTATGTATTTGAGAAAGAAGATTTTTGTATGGGAATTTTATTACTGAATAATAAGGTACTCTTACCTTTTAGTGATTAATGTATCATATCAATAACAAAATGATATATCATAAACATAAGAGCAAAGGGTAGCAAATAAACTTTAAAACATATTAGAATTCATATTAAGGCAAAGGTGGCGTTTCCAATAAATGATACCATGATAAGATCATTTAAAGAAAAAAATGAGAGTGCAGTATCATTTTTTTGGACTGAAAAGTCACTTTTTCTTATTCCTTTATTAAAAGAAATTCCTGAAGGTTTGAAGAGTTCAAAGTAAAAAGAAGCAGCTGTGAAATGTAAAAGTCTAGAAATGTTCAAAGCCGAAAACATAAAAATTGAAAAATTGATAGGTTTTATTATAATAAAATTTAAAATCAAAAGACAAGTTGGGGAAGTATTGGTAAGTGACAGAAGTTCAGTATCTTTAGGGTAGCAAAATGCTGATCAATTACTAACTAACTAACTAACTAACTTACTAACTAAAAGGCACAGTCATTATTTAAAAAAATGGCAAAACACTGACAAAAATATTGAGAAAGAGGAGCTACGGATGTGTGCTGTGGTACAGTGGGTTAAGTTGCTGCTTGGGATGCCAGCAGCCCATATCAAAGTGCCAGTGTGAGTCTAGCTCCTCTGTTCCTGGTCCAGATTCTTGCTGATGTGCCTGGGAAGGCAGTGAGTGACTGCTCAAGGGCGTGGTCCCCGGCTACCCTAGTGGGAGATCAGGATGGAGTTCCTGGCTCCTACCTTCACCACCCTGTTCCTTCCCTAGCTGTTGTGACTGTATGAAGAGTGAATCAATGCATGGATAATCTTTCTCTCCTTCCTTTTCTGTCTCTTCTTTCATGTTTGGCACTCTGTCTTTCACAATCAATCATTTATTTAAAAAAGAAATGAATACATACATACAAATATATATATATATATACATGAACACACACATATGTATATATGCTCAGTGACATAAGCAATAAGGCAAAAAAACACAATAGAATATAATAAAGTGTTTTTCCAAAAATAATTTATGGTAAGGGGTAATCCAAATGGGAGTTATTTTCATTGCTTGTTTGAAAGTGAAGTGTTATGGTCTTCTGAAGGCTGGCTTGGCATTCTAGCTCCAGAACTGTGGGCAAACTGAATCCTGATTTGTTCATTGCACTTCAAACAATGATTCCTAAGAAGACGTTTCAAGTATGTACAGAATGTAAGCATAGGAAAAATTTAAGGTTAAGATTTAGATTTACCCTAAAAGATGTATTATTCTAGAAATAAGACTCAACTATAGAAGGCATAGATCATATTTGAGTCCCAATTTTTTAATAACCATAGTGCCTATGAACAAATCTCTTAACGTCAAAAATGCGTGTGGTATGAGGATTAACTGATAATATAAGTGGAAATTTGTGATCTTTAAAGCAAAAACATCATCTTCACTGATATTCACTATATTGTTTCCAAATATGAAAAGAATTTTTTCCTTATTTAGTCCTTCAACATTTTTTATTTCACCAGGGTAAGGGCACTTAACATGTTACCCACACTTTTCAGAATACAGAACACTTAATGAACTATAGGCCAATTTGTACAGTTGATCCTTAAAACTCAATCGCCTCACGTAATTGAAATTTTAGCAATTTATCATTGATTAGTATTTTTTCTTTCCCACGTAGCCCCTGGCAATCTCCTTTCTACTCTGTGTGTCTACAAATCGACTATTTTAGATACTTCTTATAGTTGGACTTATGTAGTGTTTGTCTTTTAGTAATGGGCTTATTTTACTCAGCAGAATATCGTCAATATTTAATCATGTTGTTGCATATTGCTGGACTTCTTTCCTCTTTTAATATGACTTCATTTTGTGCATATGTCACATTTTCTTTATTCATTCATTTTCTGATGGAAATTTAGGTTGTTTTACACATCCTGGCTATTTTGAAAAATGTCGTAATTATCTTTGAGTTGTTAAAGTCCTTTTGGAAATCCTGGCTTTAATCTTATTGATAACTATATTTATAATTTTGAGGGAACCTTCATACCATTTTCATACCATTTTTCATCGCACCACTTTGCATTCTCACCAACAATATCTGTACATAAGATTTCAATCTCTCTACAACCAGACCAATATTAATTATTGTTTCACAGGCTGTTTGATCTCATCACTTTAAGAGGGAGAGCCACATCTGCTCACATGCGTGTCAAGATAGCTGCTTTCTTCTGTCACAAGAAGGAAGATACTCTTTTTATTAAATTGCTGAATATACAAAAATGCCTGGTTAAAGAGATATTTCATATACCTATATTAGTTAGGTAAAACATGCTATGTCATGGTAACAAACATCCCTGAATTCATCAGTTTTATAAAACCACCGAGATTCTTTGCTACTGCTCCAAGATTGCTGAGCAACAGCAGACGAGACCTCCTCAAGTTCTTCAGGCCCCCAGGTTGCTAGGAACATCCACTCCTGAGTGTAACTTAAAAAATGAAGAGGTACATCAGGCACCAACAACTCAATGCTACCATGCGCGTGTCACATGCCGCTGTAATTCACTGGCCAAAGCATTGGCCCTAGTGACAAAGTATAATTCTCTTGTGAGCCCAAAGGAGAAAAGTGTCCCATATTTGTGGTAGTTAGGAAGGTCTGCACCAAGTGTCCTGTAATATCACAGCATTTCTCTTTAAGTGAATTCTAATACATCAAATTACAGGGTGAGAAGATTACTAGCTTGGTAGGAAGCTGGAGTCTTTAATCCCAATCTGGATCTCCCACCTGGGGGCAGGGACTCAGTTGATTCATCGCCTCTGTCTCCCAGCATCTCCATTAGCAGAACCAGGAGCCAGAGCTGGGTACACGACCCAGATACCGAGATGGAAGGTGATGTTGTAATGGGCATCTTAACCACCAAGCCAATCATCCACCCCTCAAAGTCAACTTTACAATGAAGCATTATTTGATGATGTTCCTAGCCAAATGTAATCATGCACTCCAAATTTAACAAAAACTGGTTAATATTTTGTATTTAAAAAATAAATGATGTATTTTAAGTGTTAATGTTTTGTATTTAAAAATAAATCCATCCCACAGAAAGAGATTTCTCAAATGTCAGCTTTAGCAGAAAGAGAAGAATCAGGAAACTTAAAGTATGGAAAGAGCAATTGTTCTTCCTGTTTTTTTATATTCACTTTCTATACATTTGATTCTAATCTTCTAGTAATTGGAAACCAGGAGATGGAGCCATGCTACTGAAAACTCTAGCTAGCACTTCAGTTTGCATATTTCTGAGGAAATTTTTCCAAGGACTGAAGAAGTAGAGTTTAGTCTACCACCTTGTAAAGAGAAAGCAGGTTTATGCCAATGTCTCATTTTCTTTGCAGGTAGATTAATTTACAATAGGTACAAAAGTGGCTATTTTCTGTGGGAATTATTTTTTGAAAACAGTTTATTTTTCAGAGTGTTTTAGTTTTACTCTGCGATATGTGATCCACGATTACTTGATTCTGCATGATTCCATGCAAAGTTTGTATCACTCTTGTCTAAGCATCATGGTCCTTATGGCTGAATGATAATGACATCTGATAGTGAATCCGACTGTAGAGGTAGGGTGGGTGGCTCCTATGATGACAAGTGGCAGGAGTGTGTGCTGAGCATCACGAGGGCTTGGTTGAAATGGCTGCAAACAGACTGCATGTGACTGTGCAGTAAAGGAAGCTGCGGGAAGAGTTAAATTCTTTACTACCAGGTGTCCTTAGTTTAAGGGTTGACATCAGTTCAATATTTTATGTGAAATCCATAGATTTTCAAAATTTTAATTATCAAAAAATTAGAAAAATTTCTCTCGGCCACTTGGTTTATGACCTTGCTTTAAATAGCTTAAAGAAATTTTTACAGGTTGTTATTTCATTGGATCCTAAGAAGAATGCTGTGAAATTACTTTTATTATTGCTACCGTGCAATTTTGAGTAGCAAGGCTGAGAGTAATCATGCAATTTTCCGAATCACAGAGCTGTTATGTGGAATTTTAAAATCCAAATCTATCCAGTGTTCTTTTCACCTTTGAAAGCATTTTTGAACATTGAAATAAGATTGAAGTCAGATACACTCTTATTGTCTTTCTTCTGATCCCAGTTTCTAACTTTGAATATGACTCTCTTAATTTCAATTTTTCCTCTGTTAATTTCAATTTTTCTTCTGAAGACCTCCTGAAGTATCTGGCAACCTCCTGCTGTGAAACCTTGTCCTTTCCAGCAAGTAACTATCGTCATGACAGCAGTTCAGGTCACTGAATTACGTTAGGGCCACGAGAGCCTTATTTACGTGATGGCTCAATAGATACTGAAAGCCTTTCTTGCCCAGACTGTGTATATTTTAGGCATTCTCTTTCTTGCCTCCACATAGCATAAAAAGACCCAATTTGATGTCTTAAAAAAATTAGTTTGTTCTCAATTTTTAAACAAAGAACTGTGGAAATGGTCTTCCAGTTTCTTTCTTTTTTTCTGGATGCATGTTTCTGAAATGTTTAACCATGAATTTCAATAAGTAGAGATAAAATGACAAAAAGGCAGTTTTTGCCTAAAAATTTCAATGAGTTTCTCTGCTCTTTCATGAAAAAAGATGCCAAAAACATTTTTTCATGGTAAATATCTCCAACTCTTTGGAACGCTGTTAAGCATAAACATCCACTTTTCTCATCTATAGAGGAAATCCTTTAATGGTTATGTAGTTTTTTTTTTTTTAAGAGATTAGAAGTAAGTGACACAGGTGCAGTTCTTTGAACGAAAGATCCTCTCAGCTTTTTGGCCCCCATGAGAGGGGTTGCCCTGGAGTGGGGTTTCCTTATGTCTTTTAGGGTATCACCACATTTGAAGAACCCGTCATGGTTCCACATCATGTGGAACTAAGCAGAATATATTTGTCTATCCTTTTGGTTTTGGCCTTTTGGTTTGCTTTTACCAGTGGGTTGAGGGCAGATGTTATACTGTGTCCATTGTGAGTGTATCAGGATTTAAGAGGCCTCGCATGTTTTCAATTTCTCTCTAGTATTTTTGCAATTGCTGTGAGAAGAAATGTCCCAATTAGCCTGTTGTGTCAAGAAAGGTGAGAGACGTTTGAAGCAGTAGCCATCCTGCTTTCTTGCAAAGCCAGGCCAACCACTGTAGTCTGAAGCATGGCCCTTATCCATCTCCAGCTGGAAACACTGAGCACCAGCCAGCCGTCACGTCTGTAAAGACACCCTGCTTCTGTTACGTGCCACTGTATTGTTTTTATACAGCATGATTGTGCTATGAGTAGAATGATGCAGCATTCAAGGTAGTTTGCCTTTCATTTCTAGTATACCGCTAATCACCAAATAAAAAATCCATTCCTAATTTGTTTTAAATATTTATTTGAGTGGGTAAAGCCTCCTCCTGCCATGGCAACATCCCCTATGGACATTGGTTTGTGTTCAAGGTGCTCCAATTCTGATCCAGCTCCTTGATAATAACCTGGGAATAGCAGTGAAAGGTGACCTAAGTCTTGGGTTTCTTCCACCTATGTGGGAGACCTGGATAAAGTTCCTGGCTCCTGGTTTGCCTGGCCTGTCTCTGGCCATTGCCACTATCTGAGTAGTGAACCAACAGGTGGAAGCTCTCTCTGTGTTCTTTCTTTCTCTATGTAATTCTTTCAAATAATAATATTTTAAAAAGATGGTCATAGACACAGAGGGGGAAACGAGAAAGAGAGAGAGAATCTTCCATATGTTGGTTCATACTGTACAGTCCTAACATCTAAGACTAGGCTGGGATAAAGGCAACAGTCTGAATCTCCATCTGGGTCTCCAACATGGGGGGCAGGGGCTGAAGTATTTGGATCATCTTCTGCTGCTTTGCCAGGTGTGCTAATACAGAGCTGGATTGGAAGAGGAGCAACTGGGACTCAAACTGGTGCTCATATGGGATACCGGTGTAATAGGAATGGCTTTAAGTGGTGAATGAATTAACTATGGAAGAAATGTTTTGTGGAGTGTAAGGCATTGTATGAGTATTGAGAATTCCAATATTTATGTAACTGTATAAAGCATATGCAGAATGTTCAGCACTGAGCATTCAGATTGCTCATAATCATTAAAATGATTGCTAATGTATGTGCTGACTTACCTGACTGTGTTTAACTTAATTTCTACAATGAACTATATCAGATTATATGATATTTTCTTTGGTTATTTCCAAATCTATGAGGTTGTTATGTTTACTCACTAAAAGGAATTCTCACACACTAGAAAGGGGTGTTCTTTAGTTTACAAAATATAGTGGCCAATGATTGATGATCATCTCAATACTTAAAATACATTCTGATCATTTCAATTGCTAAACCATTTTTAACCTGCTGACCCCATGAATCATGTTATTTTGTCATTATGTTGACAAATTGGTCAAAGACACAATGATAATTTATAAAATTGAAAGTTTTATGAAGAATAAGTAGGCTTACATATGGAATCTAATTATCTTAGCAAAACAGAATTCTTATTTCAAATGCAGAGGTTTTCTACAGCAAAGATTCATTGATGTAAGGCATTAATAAAATTAAATATCATATGAGAAAAACAGTATGTCTGAAATCCCTAATTGGTTTTATAAAGCTTTGTAACCAGCAAAAATTATCTAAATTAATCGGTTTCATTCAAAAGACTTTGAAGCCAAATATTTGTCACAGTAAATATATACTGTAACTTTATGAAAGACATGGTTGCCACTATGGTTTTCAAAAGGAGCAAAATGTTCCTTCAGAGTTGAAAAGTATCCTAATGTTTCAATTTTATTGTCAGGTACAGTTGCAGTTGCTGCAAAGACATTGAAATGAAACATGTCGCATGGAATGCAATATAGAGGAGCTTTTGCATGAATTATCCCACACAGTTCAAGTTCATTCTAGAATAAAGTACTCAGCTGAGCTTTTATAATGAGAATAAAGGCTTGATTTCACAGTGATTTTCTTAACCTTCTGTCTTCTCTGATATCTGTTGTTTTCTAAAGTAAACAGAATCAGCTGATTTATGCATCTGTACAAAGACGACCGTCAATTTTACTGCAACATTAATATTAACAATTTTTCATTCAAAGCCTATTATTTTGTATTTTAGCCAGTTAAAGATGCTTTACTTGGAGATTTAGATATATTAGAACTCTACTAAATGTTAGTTCTCTCCCTCCAGTAATTGTTTCCTTTTTTTTTTAGAATTGAATTCCATATTATACATACATATATGTGTTTGTATTTAGCCTGAACACACACACACACACACACACACACACACACACACACACCACACAAACACACATGCACATGTACAGTATGTTGAGGACTGATTGAGGTAATAGCCATTTAATTTGAAAGCTGCTTTTTACTCTGTTTTCTGCTTGTGGTTGGGGAAGGGTGGCAGATCCCCTCGGACTGTGAAGGCTGTTCAGTGTTCAGCTACGAGCAGCGGGTGGGAGAATCAGTTCAACTCTGACTTTTGTCACAGAGTGCCTGTCCTGAGATTACATTGTATTTAGGGCCAGGGGCGGGAGAGAGGGCAGACACAGACAACTCTTTGCTTCCTGCTTTCTTCAGTTCCAATTCTTTTATTATTTCCTGCTAAAATGAGGTGCCTGGCTTCTGTAGCTTCTGAGAAGGCTCCCCATGACCTAAAACAGGTCATGCACATTAAATGTATTCTTATCTGAAAAGGAGCTGAGAAATCACATTTCTCAAAGGGCCTGGAGGGTAAATCTATTATTTCCAAACACTTTTTTTCATTTATGAGGTAAATGTGTAATTCAATCATGCTATAACCATGGGTTCTTAGAGTCTTAATTCAATAAACTTAAATCAAACCACTTAATGTATTTTCAAAATAGAAAGTAAAACTCTTAAAATGTTTCTTTCTTTTATTTATATTTTATTTTTTAGATTTTAAAAAAAGATTTATTTCACTGGAAAGTTGGATATACAAAGGGGAAGAGGAGAGGAAGATCTTCACTCCCCAAGCAGCTGCAACAGCTGGAACTGAGCCAATCTGAAGCCAGGAGCTCAGAGCTACTTTTGGGTCTCCCACGCAGGGGCAGGGTCCAAAGGCTTTGGGCCATCCTCGACTGCTTTACCAAGCACAAGAGGGAGCTGGATGGGAAGCAGTGCTGCTAGGATTAGATCCATCATCAATATGGAATCCCGGAGTGTACAAAGCGAGGACTTTAGCTGTTAGGCTACCATGCTGGGCACAACTCTTCAAATTTTATACCTCAATATATAATTGAGTAATCCACTAAGGTAAATATTATGGGCAGTCATTGGCCTACAGGTTAAGATGCTGGTTACAATCCATGTGCCACATTGAAGTACCTGGTTTCTACTGCAGGTTCTAATTTCAGCTTCTTTCTAACGCACATCCCAGGAGACAGCAGGTGATGGCTCAGTGATCTAGTCCTTCCCACTCACATAGAGGACCCGGAATAAGTTCCCGCCTGCCAGCTTTGGCATAGCCCGGTCCTGTCTACTGTTGGCATTTGAGAGTGGATAGGAACTCTGTCTGCCTTCTGTTTCTTTCTAATAAATAAAAAAAAATCATATGAGAAAATACCCCTTTATACCTGTAACAACACAGGATCTAGGTCAAGTGAGTGTTGGTCACAACAGCACAACTGTGCTTCAGTTAAAATTGAAGGGCACTGGTCCGCCACTAGTCCCCGGCGAGTCTAACATTTTCAACAGATCGACGTTTGTATTCCCATGTAATGTTTTCCGTTTTCTCTTCTTTACTCAAGTCCCTTACAGTCTTCTCTCTCTCTTAGCAAATGAATTCATCCCACATTTCAGTGAGAAAGAAGTAATCAGATGCAAATGACATCGTTTTTGCAACAGCGAATATATCAGCATCTGTACCACTTTACCACAAGTTCTTTACTGTTACAGCAGAAAATTATTTCCACTCTCATCTATGTTCTCATTCTCCACTTAAATCCCATCTTATCTCAGCTTCAAGAAGGCTACAATGCAAAATTAATATCGTCTCTTTCTTTCTTTCATAGAATTCTTCATGTTTTCTTTCCTATTTTCATGATTTTCCCGATTGCTACACATTTTGACTTGAGCCATATACATAAATGCCAAACATTGGTTGTATATAGAAACACTAGAGGGTCCGACACAGTAGCCTGGTGGCTAAAGTTCTTGCCTTGCATGTGCTAGGATCCCATATGGGTGCCAGTTCTAATCCTGGCAGTTCCACTTCCCATCCAGCTCCTTGCTTGTGGCCTGGGAAAGCAGCCAAGGACAGCCCAAAGTGTTGGGACCTTGCATCCATGTAGGAGACCTGGAAGAGGCTCCTGGGTCCTGGCTCCAGCTGTTGTGGCAGCTTGAAGAGTGAACCAGCCGACAGAAGATCTCCCTCTCTGTCTCTCCTCCTCTCTATATATCTGACTTTACAATAAAATTAAACAAATATTAAAAAAGGGAAAAGAAACACCATAAACATGTGAAGTGTTACTGATTAATATTCTTTTTTAAAAGATTTTTTTTAAAAAACTTTCATTGGAAAGGCAGATTTATAGAGATAAAGAGGGACAGAGAGCGCTCTTCCATCTGCTGGTTCACTCATCAAATGGACCAAACAGTTGGAGCTCAGCTTTTCCGAAGCCAGGAGCCAGGAGCTTCCTCCAAATCTCCCATTTGGGTGCAGGGTCGCAAAACTTGGGCCATCCTCAATCCCTTTTCAAGGCCATAAGCAGCGTGCTGGATGGGAAGGAAGCAGCCAGGACACGAACAGGAACCCCTATGGGATCTTGGTGTGTGTAAGGCGAGGATTTAGTCACTGAGCCATTGCGCTGGGCCTTGATTAATATTCTTTATCATGAATGAAAAGAATAATTGGAGATGGCGCTAGGTATAGCAGTTGACGTGGCTTGGGGTACCCGCATCCTGTATGGAGGGCTTGGATTGAGTCCTAGCTCTGCTCCTTATTTTAGATTCCTGCTGCTGTGCCCCCCCTGGAGGCAGCAGAAGGTATTACAAGTAGTTGGCTTCCTGCCACCAACCTGGGAGATTTGGGTGGAATTCCTAGCTTTTGGTTTCATTCTGGCTCTTGAGGGCATTTGAAAAGTGCACCAGTAGATATTCCTGTCTGTCTGTCTTTCTCTGTCCCTCTGACTTTTAAATAAAGCATGGCCTGTGCTGTGGCACATGGAGTAAGGCTGCTGTTTGCAGTGCCGGGGTCTCATACAGGCACCAGTTTGAGTCCTGGCTGCTCCACTTCCCTGGGAAAGTGCCTGGGAAAGAAGTAGTAAAATGGCTGAAGAACTTGGGCCCCTGGACCCACATGGGAGATCCAGATAAAACCTCTGGCTTCGTTCTGGTTAAGTCCCATCCATTGTGACCATTTGGGGAGTAAACCAGTGGGTGGAAGATCTGTCTCTGTCTCTTCTCTCTCTCTGTCTCACACTGCCTTTAAACAAATGAATAAACAAAACAAGTGTTTGAAAATAAATAAAACAATTGTTTTGAAAAAAAAAGAAGAATTGAAGTAATGCTAAAATAGTCCCCCTTTGATTTCATAAACATTGGAGATGCCCTCAATGAATTCCTAATTTGATACAGTGGTGGAAGTTGCTGTTAGAACAGAAATAATAACAGATGTGAGTTAAGAGAAAGGAAGATCAAGATGAATGTGGAAAAGTAAATAAAGACAGCAAATCAAGCCACAGTGCTGGCTCATGAACAGGTGACTTCATCCTGGATCTCAGCTATTTAATGAGAGAAGAGGGAAATCCTGAAGCCGTGTCTGGTGTCACAATCTGAGCTGTTCACCGTATTAAATGTCCTCTTGTGTGTACATTGGGAAATGCAGCTGAGACGAGGAGTCAGCAAGAGTTAGGTTTGCATCTTGCCTTGCAAGTACTAGATCTGTGATCTTGCCTAGTGTCTTTCTCATGAAATTAGGAGCATTAGTAACCACCATCTCTTGTAGGGGAATTATGGCGATGTTTATGATGCCTCCGAACTGTCCAGGTGCTTAATCAGTGTTAGCCTCCCTGTTCCTTTCTTTTGAAATCATGCTGCCCATCTGAGTAGCAATTAGATTAAACTATCCTCAGCTCCTTTGTACAAATTATTCCTACTGAAAAACTGGACTCATTTAACTCTGCACTTCTTTAGGAATAAAAAATTGCAGCAAAAGAAGGGTGGCTTTGTGACATGGAGACGGAAATAGAAGCCCAAGTGTGAGCACATATAAGCACATGCAGACATATGCCTCTGTCCTAGGTACTGTCTCCCCAGCTCTGTCCAAGATTCTATTTCCTTGTGAAAATTCATTTTATTTAAAAATATGTGGCCTTGAACGATGAAAATGTTAGCAAGTATGAATGATTCTAAAATGATAAGAAAAATGTCATCATATAACGATATCATTGGCATTGTTCAGTGTTTATTGCATTTTTGAATTCGACCAATTGTACATGAAAAATGTTTGGAAAAAATGGCTTCTGAACTAACCATGTATGCTTTTTGTCTTGTCATTGTTTCTTAAGCAACAAAGTAGAACAGCTACATGCATGGCATTTACATGTTATTAGGTAATGTAGAAATACTCTAAAGAATGTGGAAGGATGAGTGTAGTTTATATAAAGATAGGAGGCTGAGCATTTAAACATTTTAATGTGTGTGGGGATCCTGGAGCTAATCCTCCATAGATGCTGAAGACACCTGTGAAATGCTGTGTCTATGCTGTAACATAATTACACATACCGCACTGCAAGCAAGGAAATAACTTTAAGAGGGAGTTCCCCTTCCCACATTCTTTAAAAATGTGGTTTGTAAACTCTTTTTCAGACTTGGTGCTGTTGACCTGACTTAGGTCAACGAGAGCCCCAATTATACAGGACATAGAATTTGGAAGCCAGTAAGATATTCTTCATATTCTGTTGATAATGAAGAATGCTAGATAGGGAGACAACATCTTGCTGTGAACAATAGAACAGAAATCTGGCATAGAAGATAGATGCCAGAGCATCCACAAAGGAGGTGAAGAGGAGGAAGAGGAAACAAATTCGCAGTCCATGGGGGCGTGTCCAGAAGACCTCTGTGCAAGCAAACCATGAGAGGTCTCAAGTTGCTTAAGGCAAACATTGTTGCATGAAGTGCCTCCTCCATGTAGTGTTACAAAATGGGGTGAGAATGTTCAACCCAGTGTTTAAGAACACAGAGCAGACCATTTCAATGTGAAGAACTGGTAAAAATGGAATAACAGAGTGTCTGAAAACTGCCTTTGGAACAGTAAACCCGTACTCTGAAATAAACACAATTGTCAAAACAACAGTAATGAGATTTTTATGGATGCTAAAGAGAAAAATTCTCAGTGCCAATTTTGCTTCAGTTACATTTTTAATGCGTCAATTCACATCATGTTCTCATGGCAGCGTGGTAGGTTTTGTGTCCTGGAGGTGTCAATTCACATCTGGGACTCCTTTAGACATTTGTTGGAAGCCTTGTATTGCTTCATAGCTATAGATTTAGGCCTACTCATATTTGGTGTGCAGTTCTGTATTTAGAAATTCCACCGATTTGGAATATTGGAATTTTCACTCTCTAGATATCAATCTGTGTCTACCAATTGATCTAGCTAATATTATTATCACCATCATCATCATCTATTAATCTATTATCTATCATCCTGTGTATGTATGTCTATAATCTTTTCACAGCAAAATAATGCTATTTATTGCATTTTCACAACTAGTTGTATTATAAAGATGTAAAAGGATTAAATAGGGAACACCTGAGGCCTGGCAGCCAGCGAGAATAGTAAACAGCTACAGGAAAGTTTCAGGGTTTTGGGTGGCACTCCATTTCCAGTTTCAGAGGGGCACCTGAATGGATATCGCCTTTCTGGTAAAGGGTACGGGTTATTATTTCCATCCTCAATAAAAGGCACTGCGGAAGAATAAAAAAATGTCAGCAGAGATTGTGCTGAGTGTTGGAGAAAATAGGATTTAGAAGCACAATGCATGAAGATTGTTCTGAAGGTGGAAGTTGAGCCAGTGTATAATTACAGACAGAAGGCATAGACCTGATTCTTATGATGCAGGAGCACCATGACCTCACACAAGAAGAGTCAGCAGGATATGGGCTACACAAGAAGGCAGAGCAGACAGACTGCATCAGAATGGACTGGCCTTCCATCTGTGCCTAGCACTCTGTGGCCTATGTTCACCCATGCAGTTACCCAGTCATAATGTGTTTGTTTCTTGTTTTACTTGTTTTACAGATTCATTTATTTATTTTGGAAATCAAAGTTACAGAGTGACAGAGGGAGAGATAAAGTGAGAGCAAAAGAGAGTGAGAGAGCGAGTGAGCAAGAGAGAAAAATCTTCCGTCCACTCCTCCAAATGGCCACAAAGGCTAGTGCAGGGCCAGGCGGACTCCAGGAGTGAGGAGCACTTTGGCTATCTTCTGCTGCTTTTCCCAGGCCGTTAGTAGGGAACTGGATCAGAAATAGAGCCACTGGGACACAGACTGGGACTCATATGGGATGCTGCTACTGCATGTGACTGCTTAACCTGTTATGCTGCAATGCTGGCCCGTGTTTCTTGCTTTATACCCTGGATTCAGTCATCCACAACTAGTCTATAATTTGTATACTCCCCCACTTAAAAACCAATCTCTTGATGCAGACTGGGAAACAAATGTTTTGTCAGGTTAGGGCATATGATTTGCCTTCTTGTAAACTCATGTTGAAATTTGATTCCTCAATGTAATGATGTTTACAAGTAGTGGACATTTTCAGAGATACTTAAATTGTTAAGATGAAATAGTGAAGTGCTCATGGGACTGACTTAGATTCCAGAATAAGTTTTTATAACATGAGTCTACTGGTTATGTTTTGGTGCTTCACTTTCACACACACTCCCTTGCCTCTCTGCTTTTCATACGTGTTGTTACACAGCATGAGACCCGCAAGAGATGTGACTGCTTGACTTTGTACTTCCAGCTTCTGCAGCTGTTAGCTAAGTAACCTTCTCACTCAGGCGCCTGATTTTAGCTATGCAGAACATAAAACATTATATATATTATAAATATGTAATCACATATGTGTTTACATATTTACATATGGACTTTTCTTCAAATATCTATATCTATTTCTATATCTTTATCTATATCTATCTATCTATTGAGAGAGATTGGGGCTCCTAGCTATTAATTCACTCCCTCAAATGCCCACAAGGGGGACTGAAATAGTCCAAAACTAGAAGCTGGAAACTCAACCTAGGTCTCCCCACATGGCTGTCAGGAACTCAAATGCTTCAGCCATTGCCACGGTTTGGACTGACATCCACTTAAATTAGGAGCCAGAGCTGAGAATTGAACCTTGGTGCTTCGACATGAGCCGTGGGCATCTTAGCCGGCATTTTACCTGCCATGAGTGTTCTGATGGCAATGAGCAAAATCTTCAGCATGTTAGAAATCTGAGGAGGAAAATAAGCATGGCTTTGCTTCTCAAAGAGAGAAGTGCCAAAGTTGGGCTTCTTTCCTGTGCTGTATAAGGAAGCCCCTAAAGTCACTCCTAACATCAGGCCCTACCTGCTTCAAGAGAAAAACAATCTCCTGAGACATTCACACAGTCTTATATGACTCCAGTGTAGGATGCTGGCACTGACTTATTTTCAGTGTCCAATGTTCTTCATTCTTTCTGTAGAATTTTGTATGTGATCTCATTGCCCTTTGAAAGAGCATCCTCTATTATTTCCTGCAGATAGGACGGTAACAAATTCTTTGCATTCTTCTTACAGTAGCTTAATCCCCATACTTTTTGAAGGAGATATGATTTGAGGCTGTCAGTTTCTTCTCTTTTAGCATTAAAGCAATACTTTCCTATTGTTTTCTGACCTGTGATGCTCTGGTGAAAACCCACTCATTGTGCTTATGCTTCCCTGAATGTGATGCGTCTTTTCAGACTGGTGGGACTTCTCTGAGACTTTTTCTCTTCAGTGTCTTTCCAGGAAAAATTCTAAGCACCACAGAGAGCACAAACCCTTCTTCTGTTTCCTGTGACCCGTGAGATCACTGCTTTTCATCTGGACTTCATTTCCAAACTTTATGATTTGGAAAAATTTTCTAGGAGAATCATTTGCAGTAGCCATAGAGCTCATACCATCTATTTCCTCTCTGTCAATGTTTATAATCTGTATGACTTACTGTGTCTGATGTCTGAAGGCAGTTATTTCACACATTCTGTCTAGTTTTAATTATTTACGGCAGGAGAATTAGCTGGATAGAAGAGCTCCATCCTATCAAATTACATATTGGTTAACTCACTTTCTTGGACTGAAGTCCATACCGAATGTCAAAAGGAATTTGTTTAATTTCTAGAAACATCTTTTAGACTCAGGTGAGCAAATATTGTGTTCCTCACACCTCTGGAACTTCATCTGGGAATTCTTCTACTTTTGAAAGTTATTGCAAAGACTTTTGATTAGTTAACCTCCAGAGGACCCCTAACACAGAAGCTGGAAAAGAAAGGTAAGCCAGTTCTTAGCTGTAATATTCAGAAGAGGAGATACTACTGCTGATGCCTTGATTTTAATCCAAGGAGCCCTCTTTCAGACTCATGGCCCACAGAACTGCAAAGGAATAATTTGTTGCATTCAACCAACATATGTGTGATAATTTGCTACTTCAGAAACAAACAAAAATAACTAAGAGATTTCCAGAGTTTCTCACGTTTGAATCTTGAGTCTTACGTTCGAGTACTATTTTTTCTCTAGCTAGAGGAGGTATTATTTCTTTAAGTGTATCCATAAAGCCTTCTGACTTTCACATCATGCGCTAAATCAGTAGGTGGCTGACCTGAGTCTGTTTCAGCATGTAATATGCTTAGCATCAAAAATTTTTTAAATTACCATGGGTCTAAGGTCTAGAAAGTAAGAAAGATATCACGAAAGCCAATGATTTATGTTCTGCCTGCATTAAGAGGTCCTTGACATGTGGTCAGTGACTCATCAGTATCAGCATCTCATCCTGAATGTCTGTTTCCTGTGATTTTTTTTCTAGTACTTATTTTCTTAGTTGGATTTCCCAAGAAAAGAAACCTAATGTAAGATTTTGAATAGAAATGCACAATAATAAAACATAAAACAAATATAAAAAACAAAATGTAAAATATAAAATGCAATGTATAACATAAATATCTATACTTGTAAATAAGTATTTAGAAAATATAAATAAAATAAATTAAAAATAAACATATAAATAAAATATAAAATGTAAAGTAAATATAAAAGTGAAAGCAAAAGCAACACAGTAGAGATGAGGAGGATCTGAAATAAGAAAAGAAAGTAATCAATACATATGGTAATTGTATAATGCATAAGAAACCTAGAAAACGTAAGTATTGCTTAGTTGTTCTGTGAAAGGTGCTGACTCATGGTTACATGTGCTGATGGACCCTGAGCTGGTCATGGCAGGTGTTGTGGAATGAGCCACTAGAAGGGAATTTTTATTCCTTACTTTTCTTCCCTCTCAAAAAATTCCATATATTGTGTTATTCCAATTCATCTTTGCCAATTTATTATAAAGCATATTAGCAAAAACACATATACAAGGGCGCGGAGGCTGCCAGCCTGAAAGAGACTGTGAGTATGACTATCGAGTGCTTGAATGGCAAACTGTTGGATGTACAGTCGCCTTGTGAACCATTGCCCATAACGAGTCCCTTAAGTCTAATTCGATATGCTTCAGGCCATGTTGATCTGACATGTGTCTATCAAACGAATACACTCCTATTGAGGATTTCAGCCAGCATCCAGTGCTGTGCTGCCTCCCAGGCCTGAACATTTTGATCTGTCGTGCTTTTACAACCTCATTACAACCTCATACACACTGAGGAGTCTGCACGCCCAAAGCACTTCATATGCAATCTTACTCTAAATTTTCCAGAAAGCTGGAGGAAATTTCAGAGTAATAAGAGCTGAAGGAACAGAGAAGAGATAAGTGCTCTGAATGAGTTGATTTCAGAAGGCTTTCTTTATGCAATTTGGCACAAAAAAGTTTTCAATAGTCTTAGCCTCTTCTGTTACAGTGTGTCTGAGCTGTGTCAAGGAGCTTCCCCGTGCCTCCTGAGAGGCTTCATTCTAAACGTTGCTAAATTTAAATTAAACGATTAAATCGGAGCAACTGAATAGGATCCAAAATGAAGCACATTACCACTGCATTTTTTGTAAGGCTGTGATTTTAGTGGTTGTATTTAGGTCAGTATAACACTTTCTGAGCCTTCTCCAAATTGATGTTTCCCGTGAGATTTATCCCCTGTGCAGCTTCGTGTTATGCTGGCTTTTTCTCCAAGCTAGATAAGAATAAGTGAAGCTGATGTGATTGTAGCAACACTTTGCTGGGGCCTACAGATCCGCATGTATGGCTAAGAAACTGCTCAGAGATTTCTATTTCTATTTCTATTGGGATGTGTTGTAATAGAGTTTGTGTTCCAGTTTTTAGTCTGACAATACACTGAGACCTGGTTTCTTTATATGAACAACAGGAAAAACAAGAATACAAGAATACGTACCTCTAGATAAATTCTTTTATGGATGAAATACATACAAAGCACCCAGCCTAATTATTACTGTTTAATTCTGCTTAAGAAAAATCTAATCATTGCTGTTAATGAAGCAGGTCAAGTCAGTTAACCCGACCATCCCCGCTCTTGAGCCTGACATCTTGCTGTTCTTCCGCCATAGTGTTTGAACCTTTTAATAAAAAAAGTCCACTTAAGCTCCACTGTGGAGTTTTCCACAGCTCCTGTGTCTTTTCTACAGCAGACAGAGCGACTTAATACAAGACTATGGGAACCAGACTGCCTAGCTTAAGGTCGCAGTTTTCTGTTTATAGCAACATAACTTTGAATAATTTATTGAACCTTTGTTTGTCTCATCTTTATAATGGGAATAATATCAGTACCTCTTAATAGAAGCATTCTGAAGATAAGTTTACATGCAAAGGGATTAGAACAATGTCTCATAAAAACTAATTATTAATATATGTTATTGTCTTTCCTTTTTGCTAATTGGTTCTTGCTAATTTGGGTTTGTATGAAAATGAAATACTAATGTGATCAGCATAATGTTTGGCACAGAGATAGTTCAACTCGTATAAATAATGCTGATTAAATGTTAGTGAAAAGAAGTAGGTCCAAGTTTTCAATATTTGTACCTAACCGTATACACACAGCTTTAAAAAGTCGAACAAATGACCGAAAGTGAAAAAAGCTAGTAAGTAATACAGAGTTTCAAATCATGTCTTTAGACTTCACTACAACCAGTATAGCTAAAACTGCTAAAACATCACTTTCAGAAGAGAAAAGTGTCTGAGTGTATAGTGGTAGAGCAGTGCTGCTAAAAAACTTGTTTCAGATAGCATGGCTTCATTTCTAATGATGATAGTGTGTTCTACAATCAAGGAATTGAGTACTGAATGGATGGTAGTATCAGAGAAAAAGATTATTGAGTTTGGAATCAGATCTAGTTTTAACCTCGACTTTGTCTTTAGGTAAATGTTGATGGCTCAACATTCCTGGATCTCCATTTACATCTGGAAAGAAAGGTGAATTTGGGGTCGATGTGCTTCTTTTAACTTCTAAAGTTCAGATATGAAATTATCATGGAGTCTTCAATAAGACATTTGATCAATTAAAATATGTTCTATACAGTTAATGTACAATTTCTTTTTACTTCTGTGGAAAGGCTGAAAAAGAAAGGTGTTTTAAATGACACATTTGAATGCCATACTCGTGTTAGTATTTACTGCTGCTTTTGCCATTAAGTCACTTGGATACAGAAACCCTAAAGCTATTCTTTGTTAATTGTGGAGATAATTCTTGGGCAGTGGAATTTCTTTGTCCCCTCAAATACAGCATTAATAGCACCTCCCACATTTGGATTTCAGTAGTGCCTTATAAATACACAAAAACACAGGGAAAACATAGGATGAAGTCTGTGCCATGCCACGTGATGATTAGTCTAAAAATATTGTTTAAAAAGGACTATTCTTATAAATACATTTTCCCAGATGTTTTGGGAGAGGGCTAATTCTGAGAAACTGTTTCCAGATGATGCCAAATAATCCTGCATCCAAATTACAAAAAAAAAAAAATGGCAATAATAAAGAAAAGCATCTTCCTTTTAACTTACAGGCAGATTTGAACCAATCGTTTGTTTTATATGGAGTTCTCACACTACAGTTACTAGTTATATTTTTAGGGTTAGTTTTGCATTGTTTATACAGACTGCCCTGCTATGCGGATCCGAAGCCAGGAGCCTCAAGCCAGGAGCCTCTTCCGGGCTCCTGCGTGGGTGCAGGGTCCCAAAGCTTTGGGCTGTCCTCGACTGCTTTTCCGGGCCACAGGCAGGGAGCTGGATGGGAAGTGGGGCCGCCGGGATTAGAACCGGCGCCCATATGGGATCCTGGGGTGGGGCCGCTGGGATTAGAACTGGCGCCCATATGGGATCCTGGGCAGTCAAGGCGAGGACCTTAACCACTTGCGCCACCACGCCCGGCCCGCATTCAGTGTTGTTTTAATTGGTCTTTTAGACCAATAACTCCAAGGAAACTTGGACAAAAATGGGGATAGATAAAGATAAGAAAGGGAAAAATCACATCAAACAGAAACATCAAAAGCAACGAGGTTAGCTGTGGTTACATTCACTTAGGCATACTTGCCCCATGGATTTCAAGGTTAGAGAAAGTTCAGCTTGCAAAGCCTTGGCATGCAAGCAATCAGTGACCACTAAGCATGGACAGAGGGGTGTTTATTATAGCCACCTGTCAGGCCATACCAGGGCTTACAGCTCAGCAGAATCCAAATCACAGATATATTCTATCTCTACAATGGATTTTAGCAGAGGGAAGAAGGGCAAAAAAACACAAACATTTTTTTTAGGATCTAACCTAATTTCTCTGTCTCTATACATGTAGAAAGTTGCATTTATTCACAATATTTTTGAACTCCAGGCTTTCAGAGGATTTTCATCTTGTATATTTATTGACTCAAAATAAGACAGAAAGAATTTATAGAAAATTTGAATTCCATTAAAACATACACAAAAATTTGCATACTACCAAAAAGGAAACAATTAGTTTTAAAATTAACAATCTGTTTGCTTTGGGTAGAAATTCATCCGAAATATTGTGTTTATGTTTGCAATTTGTGTGATCAGATAAGAGAGAAGTGGAAGAAATACCGCGGTGGCTTCAAAATGCCATAGAGCACATTGACCCAGCAATTTATTTGGTGACTACTGGCCCTACAGAAATAACTGCACTTGTATACATTGACAAATTAAAGTATACCATGTAGCAGGGCTTTTAATACTGATGGCTAAAATTTGGGAACAATCTAAATATTCATTGGGGTCCTTGAAATCAATTATGCCATATTCCATCTGAGGAACTCTTCCTCTTTGTTTTCAAGGCTTATGAAATGAAGCCAATTTTCATATCTGGGTGGGAAATGATATTAACAGCCTAAGAAAAGGAGAAAGTGTAATACGTACATCATCATCTCCCTCTTGAAAAGAAACATAAAGCTCTTTCTCTCACCTCTTGTCCATATATAAATAATATAAATATGCAACATCTAGGGCCTTGAGTGTCCCAGGATCCTATGTGGGTGCTGGTTTATATCCTAGGTGCTACATTTCCCATCCAGCTCCCTGCCTATGGTCTCGGAAAGCAGTAGAGGATGGCCCAAAGCCTGGGACCCTGAGCCCACACGGGAGATCAGAAGGAGGCTCCTGGCTCCTGGCTTCGGATCAGCTCAGCTCAGCTCTGACCATTGCAGCCACTTTGGAAGTAAACCAGTGGACAACAGATCTTTCTGTTTCTCCCAAGCTCAAGTGAGACAGCATGGATTCACTTGTCTTCCGCTTTTTTGGTCGATCCCAACTCTCAGTGCATTATACTGGTAACCCCTTCCCCACAATGATAACAATGGATCTTTCTTGCTTCGTCTACTAATCTCTTTTGAAAGCACCATCACAAACACACTCAGAAATAATGTTTTACTGGCTCCTTGGTCATCATTATCTCATACAATTAGCCATCACAGCAAGAAAGCTTACTACTGCAGGATAAGCAGGAATTAAAACTACCCTCATCCACAAGAATTATTTGGCTGGAGGACCTTATCTATACAGGCAGAAGAGGAGAATTTACGGTTAGACAGTTTGAGGCCCTACTCATTTCTACTGGATATCAAGGCAGTTTCTTTTTTTAAATTGAATTTTAGCTCTTACGTCACAGTCATAATTGTCTAATGTCTTTCAGCCTTTTGCAATTGCTTTCTTACAGTTCTCCTGCAGTCTGTTTTCCACACTGCAGTTTAGAAAGATCTTTAGCAAGAGATAATCAGATCAATACCCTCTCTGATTTGTGCTCCTCAATGACCTCACCTGACATTTAACATAAAATGAAATTTTCTTACAAAGTTCTGCAATTTCCAGATGATATGTCTCTCACTTTGTTTTTTTGGTCTCAGATATCAAATTCTTAGACTCCTTTGTCTTGTCCTCACTTCAGTACAAACTAACGTCTTTTGAAAAGGCCAGTCCCATTTAATCTTGGGGCCTTGCACCTGTGGCTACTTCTTGGAAAGTTCTGGCTCTGATCTACAATTGAATCCTTTTTTTTTTCTTTTCATTTTTTAGGTCTTCATCAAATATCACTTTCTTGGCACGCTAACCTTATTCTTCTAGTCTCCTTGCCTCAATTTTGTTTGTAGTAGTGGTATTAACAAGTATTATGCTTAGTAAAATAAACCAATCTCAAAAAAACAAATATTGTGTGCTTTTTCTGATATGTGAGAAATAATATAGAATATAAACAAATGTATAGGGATGAAATGGTCGCTTTGACTATGGTTTGGGCTTTTATTTATACTCCTGTGTAACTATGCTCTTCCTACCTTTTACTTGCTGAATATTAATGCTAGTGGTGAGTTAGACCTGTGAATACAGGGTGGATTAAAATCACATCTTTGCAAAAACTCCTGAAGAAGGATCGGTGCAATGGTGCAGCATGCTAACTTTCCCCCTGGTGGTGCTGGTTTGAGTCTCAGCTGCCCCACTTCTGGTGCAGCACTCTGCTTAGGGTTTGGGAAAGCACTGGAGGATGACCCAAAGCCCTGGGACCTTGCACACAAATGTGAGACTTGGAAGAAGCTCCTGGCTCCCAGCTTCAGATCAGCCAAGCTCTGATTGCTGTGGCCATTTGGGGAGTATACCAGTGGATGGAAAACCTTTCTCTGTCTCTCCATCTCTCTTTGTAAAATCTGTCTTCCCAACAAAATAAATAAACCTTAAACAAACGAACAAACAAAACCAAAAAACCTCACGTAGAGAAAAGAGGAGAGGTAGGATGAGGGAAGCGTGGCTGTCTTCCTGGATTTGCACTGATGGACAGCTTGAGATCTATTCTCCTTTTTTATTGATAAAAAGGATTTTAAGAGAAGTTGTTTATTTACAAGCTCCACGAAACAAGGGCGTTGTTTTGTTAACTCTGTATTCCTAGTGCCTGCATAAACACCTGGCATAAAACAGGGGCTCATAAATATTTGTCCAGCAATAACAACAAAAATACAATTTGTGTGCAAATTTCTGTTTAAAAAATTATATCAGAAACTTTCTCACAGTCTGTTATGACCACAGTAACTAAAGGAGTTTGGAAATGGCAGACTGCAAAGATAACCTTTGCGGTCATTCCCTGTGTATCCCCACACACTGCAGCGAAGTCCCTCATCAGTGAGTTTTTGAGGGCTGGGAAGGTATTTACTTGGATGAATCTCACTGTTGAATCTTTCAACATGAGAACAAACTGGCCCTGGCATCAAACTTGTTTTTGTAAAAATGTTGACTCTACTTGCTGGATGGCTAATGCCCCCTCTTGGATCAAGATGAGGAAGGCCTTGCTGGGGCTTGCTTCCCAGTGTCTCCTCCATTTCTGCCTCCGCATATGAAAGTTTCCACACCACTCTCTACTTAAGTGTAAACTTGCTCACTTGCCTCTGGTTTCCCTAATCATCTGCAGCACCTCACACAGTGCTTGGATCAGCCTGGATGTACAGAGATCAGGCAAAGTTCTGAGTTTTGTTTCCAAAGGGAAATCTGAAGAAAGAAAGATAATGTGCTGCAAAACTGAATTTGCCTTAGGAGGATAAAATGATTTTCCCTAAGAAGTTGAGAGCTCTTTCAGAAACATCAGGGCCACTGTTCTCTAATAGTGTTTTCTTTATGAAAACTCTTGGCCTTGAAAAAATCAGAGAATTGTTTTCGAGTTTCCAGTTTTCCTATGCTTTTCGGTGCGTTAAGCAATAGTTAAGGGATGAGAGGAGGTAATGTTAAAGATCAATTTACATTTCTGATATAAAGCATTTCTGATATCAATATATTTTATAATTTTTATCTTTTCTGTTCTGAAGCAATGCTATTTTATGCCAATTTGACTTCAGAAGTGGAAGAGAAAGGTATAATCCACAGATATTCCTCCCAGTATTAGAAGATGTCTGTATCTCATTCTGATCATATTCACTTAACTTTTACTCAACCCCCTTTATCATCTTAAATACTATACGAATTAACTTGGTGGTAAGTCAAGCATAAAGATACATTTATGGATGAAAATGTGTATGTGATCCTGATTGCCAGCTTGTAAATACAAGCAAAAGCTGATCTAATGGCGCAAAATATTTGCTTTCCTATCTGTTGTTGCTGAAGAATGATAATTTGAACTTAACTGCATGCCTAGCATCAAATGTGTAGCTAAATCAATTGTACAGTGATTATAATAGATTTAAATGTTAGCAGATGCTCAGTTTCGACTCACCCAGACTCACGACAAACCAGAAACAAAACTGAAAATCAGCTTAGTGACTGTTGTCTTTCTGTCATTGCCATAGGAGATTGGCACACATTTGGCTGCTTACAACACAGATGTGTTAATGCTCAACTTTATGTGTTAGAATCCAGATGCATTGGACAGGATCCTCTGATCGGGGCCCCTCAAGGTGGTGAAATCAGGATGCTGGACCCCTTGGGCTCTCTGGAGATGCTGGGGGAAAGACTGCCTCCAAGTTGGTTCAGGTGTTTGGCATCATTCCATTCTTCGGGGTTGTAGGGTAAAGGCCTCTTTCTCTTTGCTGGCATTCAGCTGGGAGCCTCTTCCCAGAAACTTAAAACAGCCTGCCATCATCTTTGTTCTTCTCAGGCCTTCTACCAGTCTGACTTCTCTCACCTCATCACTTTTGCTGGAGGAAATTTTCTCATTTCAGTGTAGTCTCAGTTGGATAATCCATCTCTCTCTCCCTCCCCCTTTCTCTTTTTCTTTCTCATTAAGTCTATAACCTTTAGTACATCTGCAAAAATCCCTTTTGCCATGTTTGTCGGTTTCAGACAGGGTACAATTATCTCTGGGAACCACTGCACACCATACAACATTCCAAATGCTCCCGTGATGTGTGATAGCTTCCCTTCTCCCATTTCAGTATGCTGCATCTGCATTACCCAGCTTCATTTCCTTGCGTATGCTGCGTCTTCCTCAGGCCATTTTTACTCGCTGTGGATTTTTGTTGGGGCTGGGTGCTCTGCCCCTGGATCTTCATAAAGCTGGATCTTGTCATTTCAAGTCCTTGTCTAAATCCCACCTCATCTGAGGGGAAATCTGAGGGATTCCTTGTAGTTGCCTGCCAGATTTTCAGCCACTTCTGTTTCATTGTTTAATTTTATTTTGGGATTGTTGCTATCAGTTATTGTTAATGTGTCTTTATCTGCTTCCAGTCAACATTTTAACCTTCAGGTGCCAATAGTCACACCTACCTTGCTCACTACTGCATCGTCCATGATAAGAGCAACACCTGGGTCATGGGAAGAATTTGAACCTTGGTGCTGCACCTGTGCTGTTTTTCTTTTGATAAGTAAAATTAATATTAAAATTTAAATTAAAATCTGATAAATTAAAAATTTGCACTACTTTATATTTTAGTTATGCCAATACATAATTTAATGGGAGACAGAAAGATTTTCCATTCACAGATTTACCTTAACTAGTTATATCTATTAAAACTCAAAGACTAAATAAAGTTACTTTCTGAGCACATGGAAGAACTAAGCCTTAAACATACATATATATTTGAAGATTTATTTTTATCGGAAGGTCAAATATACAAAGAGGAGGAGAGACAGAGGAAGATCTTCCGTCCAATGATTCACTCCCCAAGTGGCTGCAACGGCTGAAGTTGAGCCAATCCAAAGCCAGGAGCCTCTTCCATGTCTCCCATGTGGGTGTAGGGTCCCAAGGCTTTGGGCCGTCCTTGACTGCTCTCCCAGGCCATAAGCAAGGAGCTGGATGGGAAGCAAGGCTGCCAGGATTAGCACCAGTGCCCATATGGGATCCTGGCACATGCAACGTGAGGACTTTAGCTGCTAGACTACCTCACCAGGCCCAAGTCTTTAACATATTTTAAAGGTGCTAGCTAGAAAGGGGACAGAGTGGGTTGGGACAGAGTGAGCAAATACTTTTTTTTTTTAATAAATTTTTTTTATTTTGAAAATCTTTACATAGTTAATTTGGGCAAAAAGGGTCAAGGGCTACAGGAAAGTGAGTAAGACTATTATTTCCATATTGTTTCCTTCATATATCTGAGGTAGAGGGGGATATTGAGGGAGAAGCCCCACCCGGTTTCCCACCCACCCCAAGTCCCACATGTGGGGCATGCTCCGAGATACTCGTTGAAGTGGTTTCAATAGGTCACCAGTTTTGAAATTGCTGCCAATCTTGCCTCTCCAAACATGATGAGGTTGTTGAAAAATCCATTAATTGACATTGTCCATCATAGTGTCTCTATTTGCCCGGTATTTTGTTGCCAACCTATAGCTGAGGTGGTTGATTAACTTGTTCCATCTTCTGTCCCTTCATGGTTAGGATTCTTAGTCTGGCATTTCAATTGGGGAGATCACCAAAGAAACTTCGTCTGAGGTGTTCCCAGGCCAGATACTTGTATGCACCAGCAAGCACAGGGCCCAGCACAGTCCATCACCCGGTCAGCTGGTAGTTGCAATTGCTGGGTTGGTTCTGTTTTCAGCCCCGCCTTCTACTGGAACCAATGGGTGTTGCAGTCCAGGCTGGTTCTGCACAGCACATACTTGGTCTTCACCTAAACCAGTGGGAGCTGCATCCTGATGAGAGCGACCCACAATAACCCCCACCAGGCCCACCCCCTACCCTGGTTTGCCAATATGTGTGGCAGACCAGTCAAATCTGTCCCACATCCCCCCGGCTCTCATACATGACACATGGCATTGAAGCTTGGATCCATCTAACCAGCTCGACAGTCAAGCCTTCACGCGTGTGGTTGAGTGCCTCTCTGTTTAGCTACCCCAGCCCCTGTCCCAGTTCTCGTGCCCTCCCGTGGGAGTGGTAACCCAAGAGGGGGGAACCCACTATTTCCCTCCCAGGTCTCTCACTCCCAGATTGTGCACTTTCCAGGTGGTTCTGCAGTTTAACTTGACAGGATTAGCCCCCAGTGCCAGTTTCTGCCAGCTGATGCTGCGGCTATGCCCAAACAGCCCTCTCCCATTCTAATTGTAGGTTGCTAACAAGTTAAAAGGGGCATAAAAATAAATACTGCAAATATTGCAAAAATAGTAACCTTATACACTGCACACAAGAATAGAAAATGATACCACTACCCTAAAAAAATGTTTGACAGTGTCTTATATAGTCAAACATCCCCATTTTCAGAGATCTAAGACAAATAGAAAATATTTAAAGTACATTAGTAAGAAAATGGTAAATAAATTGAATAGACGGTACTTTTAGAATATTTGTAGGAAATTGGAATTAAAAATATTTGTATTTTAGCAAAATTTTTAGATCCACACCTATGTTTTTCATGATGCACATTTTTCATGTTTTAGACAAAAATTTCTTTCACTGGTTCAGATGAAACTTAAAACATTGTATTGAGTGAAATAATTTAGACGCTCAAGGTTCCTGTCTCTATGAAACCACTTACAGGTCTTGAATGGACAACCAAAACTAATGTGTTATGACAGCAATCAGAAGGTGGTGGCCTCTAGGACCGTGTGGCACAAGAGAAATTTCTAGAGTAATTTCTAATTAACAAATTATGCACTTAGGAAGGTGAATATTACAGTGGATTTTAATTTAAGAAGACTCATAACTGAAAGAAAATTGTAAGAGCCAGAGGATGGACTGGCTCCATTGGAATCCTGTTTATTTCCCTCTGTGTGAATGGGTGGGTTCCAGACAGAACACAGAGAGGTTCTTGGGCATCTGTTGTAGTTACAGCTGTACAGCAGAATTCTGGGGCTTCAGGGTCACAGAGATACTGTAAATGACCATGGAGCTTGGCCTTCAGCTAATCCTAGGGAACTCTCGAGAAGTTGTAGCAGAGTTGCTTCCTGAAGACACAAGGCTAAGCTTTATCTATAATAGTCTCCAAAGAGAGTCAGTGATGTATGTATCTTTCATTGGATTTTTGGTTAGTCTTTTGTATTTGTTCAGATTTATGCATTAAATTGGAACTTCACACACACACACACACAAATTCAGGCTGCACAAACATTGACTGCACTGATTGGAATGAAACATCAAGTTTTTTTGACAGGTCTAAGTCAACTTTGGAAGACGCCAGTTTAGAGAAAGAGTCATCAAAAATATAGTGTGATAGAAACATATGAAAATTAATGGAAAAAAATTGATACAAAAAGAAGAAAATAATCTTCTGGTAAAGAAAGTAGACAGAGCTATAGGCTCTCAAGACTGCAGGAGATGGGACTGAAATGATAAGATCCAGCACCAGTGGTGGGTCTAAGCACCATTCCAGCTCAAGATTTTTCAAATGGAATCATGACTGGGAACCTGTACCTTTCTCTCCCTCACCAGAGGTCTGAACTTGGAGTTTTTCCCTCCCTTCAGTTTGGACCATTTATGCAACCAAGTTCTGCACTCTACCTGCCTCCTCACCCTCAGGTGTGTATCTGTCCGTGCTGCTGGGAAGCACTTGGGAGCCCCATTACATGGTTGCAGTTTAGTTTGGTCTTTAAAATTTCATAATGTAAAAACAAATCTGAGTGCCTCAAAGTTTAATTTAACCTTCAAGTGAACTGCTGTTGAAATATCCAGAAATATACAAAGGAATCTGGAACTTGTCCCCTAAAGGGGATTATAGTCACATTTGTGATAGTTTTGAGAACCAGTGGCACTTGACACTCAACCTACGTTCAAAGTAAGGCTTAATGAATCTTAATTCTCAAGAGTGTTTTGTAAATGCTACAGTCAGATAAGTTTATTTATTTTTTTAAAGTTTTATTTATTTGTATTGGAAAAGCAGATTTACAGAGAGAAGTTGACATAGAAAGATCTTCAATCCCCTGGTTCATTTCCCAAGTGGGTATAATGGCCAGAGCTGAGCTGATTCGAAGCCAGGAGCTTCCCCTGGGCCTTCTACACGGGTGCAGGGTCCCAAGGCTTCAAGCCATCCTCTACTACCTTCCAAGGACACAAGCAGGGAGCTAGATGGGAAGTGAAACAGGTGGGACAGGAATCAGTGCCCGTATGGGATCCCAGTGCTAAGAGGTAGGAGGATTAGCAAATTGAGCCCCAGGTAAATTTAATGAATTAATTATGTTTGTTTTAGGTTTCTTTTGTGTTAAGGGTCTTCAAATAAATTATGGAAATGCCTGTTTTTAAAAAAATGCTTGGATTTATCAGTAAACATCTTTTTAATTCCATTTTTCACAAAATTTTTATTATGCTTTGTTTTTATGCAAAGTAAGCAAAAAGAGATTTAAAGTGCAAAGATAATTTTGGTTTGCTAGGACCTGTATTTATCATAGCTAAAATTGAACGACATGTAAGGATTTGTTGTAGTTAATATCTTTATTGTTAAATACTTATTTATTTATATGAAAGGGTGAGTTACTAAGAGAAAGAAGCACACACACACACACACACACACACACACACACACACACACACACACACACACACACACACACACACACAAATTCAATCCCCAAATGGCTGCAGTGGTTTTTGACCAGGCCAAAGCCAGAAGCTAGGAGCTTCACCCAGGTCTCCCATGTGGGTTAAGGGTCACAAGTACTCGGGCAATGCTTTGCTGCTTTCCCAGGTTCATTAGGAGGGAGCTGGATCAGAAGTAGAGTAGCTGGGTGAATTGTTATATATACGTCTTTCATAAATAGTGTTTAGTTAAAATATTTAAAAGAATATATCACTTGTGTTAATTGTGGGGTGCAACTAAAGCAACATAGAAAAAAAATTCATAGTATATAATGTCTCTAAAGTACTGATATTTGGTAAGAAGAGATCCTTAAAAGGAAAAAGGGAGAAGTTTGTAGAGCTTCAAAATAGTTATTTAATGCGTGGTTCCTAAGTTACACGCAAGGACATTTAAGTTAGAACTTCAAACACTTTACAAACACTTTAGTAGAAGTATACCAGGTGATCTTGCATGACTGGAATAGAGCAATAGTGATTTTTGTACTATGCAGACCATTATAATACATATGATTTCATCATAAACCCCCTAAAACTGACCTTACAGTTACCTTGTCTTAATTATGTGATTTGATATTCCAAACATTAAAGAATACTGCCATTACTAGCATAGTGAGTTAAGCCTGCTGTGCTGGCTTCCCACATACGCTCTGGTTCAAATCTTGACTACTTCATCCTCAAGTCCAGGTCCCTGCTAATGTGCATGGAAAATCAGAAAAAGATGTCACAAGCCCTTGAGCCTCTGCAGCCAGGTGAGTGACTTTGATAGAGTTGTAGGCTCCTGGCTTCACCTGACCCAGCTCAGCCATTCTAGCTTTTGGAGGAGTGAATTAGTGAATGGATAAGCTCGTTCTCTCTCCCCCCCACTCTCTCTCTCTATCTCGGACTCTCCCAATTCTGTAACTCTGCCTTTCAAATGAAAATAAGTCTTTAAAAAGAGTATAAATGGAATACAAGAAGTTGTCAATAAAAGCAAACTCATATCAGAATGTGGTGTGATATTTTCAGTAGATCTATTTATGAGTCTTCCAATAAGCTGTGTTTTAATTTTTTCTTGCTTTTGTGTCATGTGGCTTGAGTCTTATTCTATCTTCAATTTCCTTATTTCCAAAATTGAAGTATTGAACTGAAATGATTTCCAAGGTCCTTTGGAGTTATAATTTTTAAAATTTTAAAGCAAATAGCAATTTCAGAAACAAAGGGGTTAAGATTTAGTTTGACTCAACTCATTGGACATTAAACTTTTTTTTCTTTTAACATTTCAATAGTTTGTTTATGTGGCAGGGGAGATATCAAGCTCCCATCCACTGATTGATACCCTAATACATATGCCATCTTGGGCTCAGCTGGGGCTTGAGCCAGGAGCTGGGAACTCGTCTGTATCTTGCACATTGGTGGCAGGAATTCAAACACTGCTGGTACTCAAAACATACTTTATGATGAAGCTATGGAAGGAGGCAGAGCCATGCGCTGACACAGGTCCTGCTCTATGAGATGCTGGTGTTGGACTTGGCATGCTTTATAATGTACTTCAAATGCAGAGTAGTCACCCACTACAGAGGAATCTTTAGGCACTTTGTATATCTCTTTTAATTCCCTGTCAGTCTCCCTTCCATATCTGAAGTTTGACCTTTTTCCGATGTTATATTCACAGATCCAGAACATTGAACTTTTTTTGAAACTTGCCAGTTACTACTATGGTGGACACCAAACTGAACATTTCGTAACTTCAGTTCGTCAGTTCATGATGACATGTTATTTCCATTTCCTCAACTAAATGAAGTAAAAATATGTATCAGTAAGCTATTGCCATGATAATGCTATCTAACCACATCACAACACAGAAGAAAAAAAAAATAAAAGCACAGTTTGTTGTCTTGTTTTATGACTGTTATATACATGCTGGGTTGAGATTCTCCTGGGTTTTTGCTTTGAGATTCAGAGATTTGGTTTTTGTCTATGGCTTAGATCTAGGTTAACTCCACATGTTTCACATCTTCTATGGTCTGGTGGCAAAGGCAGAAATGAGAGAAGGATGAATGAAAGTATTTAATACCTTAAGCTTTGTCTCAGGTTTTTCACTCTGTCACTTCCTAAATTCTTTGGGTGAGCGTTCTTGGCTAAGCCCACATACTGGGATTGGAAGTGTACTTCACCACAGGGAAGTGTGAGTTCATGTGCACAGTAGAAATGCCCACCTTGTGATATGTAACTTCTTGTCTGTAGGCACTATGAAGGACGGTTATATCCCACATGACATCATTCCCTACTTTTTTCCCCCTTGCTTGGCCCATTTGAGACAAAGTCTTTCATATATCTGTTTCAATAAACACCTTTCGTATCTTAACATTAAGAGGACAAAACATTAGTTACTCAATTCGCTGAAAGAGTCTCAAATTTGGTAAAGGAAATTGAGATTTTACAGTCAAAATGTTTTTGACCTAGTTCTTTCTAAAAACAATGATTTTTGTCTGTAAAAGTGATTCTTGTATGGAGAGTTGATGATTTCTAGTCACCAAAAATAATTACTTAGATTGCTTCCAGATGCTATCTGAATCAATTTTTCCCTGGAAGGCAAAAAAGTTCTCATACTCTTAGGCTGTTTTTTTATTTCTAGGAGAAAGAAGAAGAAAGCTTATGTGGATTGTTCACTGAAATTACATTTTTTTGGGTAATGCTATTATCTGGTTTCCTGCAGCAACATTGCTTCTTATTCTCACAAAGTACAATGAACAATTCACAAAATGAGGATGGCATCGAAGACTGACAAACTGGTTTTCTTAGTTGATTGGAATCAAAATAAAATTGATCTTTAACTGCCAAAACGTTCATCCTACAAAAAGAGGAGGGTTGTCTTAAAGAAAGGAAAGCACAAACACATTGTGAGCCTTTGAATCCCCAAACCCTTCGCTGAGGTCTTACTTCTATGTTGAACCAGGGTTGGAGGTCTGGTCTACCACAGCAGGGTTTCAGAAGACTCAAATCTATTACATAGCAGGATTCAGAATTATCTTTCTCTTATAACCCGTTTCTCGTATGATGATGACATGCAGGCTCCGGAAGCCCTCAGATCACAGAACCCTGTGTTCCTTCTCAGCCTGTCTAGATCAGTCAAGCCTACCCAGCTGGAATTCTTTGTTGATTTCTTTTCTTTTTTTTTTTAATAATCAATGATAGAAATATTTTAATTTTTTTCCATACAATTTAGTTGGTGCTGGGTTCTCCCTTTCCCCTCCCCTAACCTCCCTCCCCTCCCCTCTACTCTTGCCTCCAGTTTCACAATGTGTGTCTTTTGTGAATTTTCCGAAGCCCATCATGCTGCCGTTGGAGTATCTCCCAACCATGTAGGAGATGTGAGTTCATTCTTGTATCCTTTGTTGATTTCTGCCAGCAGCTTGATTTTCCTTACAAGTTTCTATGGTCAGCAGCTTAGGCTTGCTTCCCATATGATCCTGGGGACTGAATGAGTCTTCTAAATCTATAATACTGATGTATTTTCAGAAGCAAGACCATGCAAACCAAATGAAACTTATCAGCTGTTTCACTTCCCTTTAAATATCTGTCTTACATAGATCATGACATGCATGACTCAGCTGGCCTCTGTGTAGTTGCTAACCTCTGCAAGAAGGTCAATTCACTTATTGATACTATATTGATGCTGGCTTTCTCCTTTCTGCTCCATCAACCTAAATGCAAGTGGAAGCAGAAAACTCTCTTACACAAAAATTTTGACATTTGCTTGCTTAGTTTAATTTGTGTTGAAACAATGATTAGATGAATGAGGTAAGCTTTTCACAGAGTACAGTGTCCAATGGGCAAAACTAGGTATGAATTGTATTTATCTCTACATTAACTTGGTTTTTCTTTTGGAAAAAAGGAATTTTCTTACGATTGGCATTTAGAAAGTAGTTGTTATATCAACAGATCTGGGCAGTAGAATATTATATCTTAATATTTCAATAGATCAATATTTTAACATAAATCATTATTTTTAATATAAATAAAACATCAACTATACAAAGAAAACTGATCTTGGGAATGTTCATATGCCATATACTCAGTATTGCTTATGCTTTTATTGTCTTTTTTTTAAACAATAACATTTCTTGGCTATAAGCATGAATTTCAAAATGTTAATGAAGCCAACCACTAGAAACTTGTGTTTTGCAAAGTTTAGATTTCTCTTTCCAGGTGAGTAACAAAGGTATCAAGTGCTTGTTCCAGGACATCCTGGAAAATCTGAAGGGAAAAAATTATTTTAAAAAAATTAGATATTAAAAATGTGCTAGAGGAATTATATGAATGAGAAATTACTGGCCCAAAGTGATTGAAGTTACAAATTCAGTTGACTAAATATTGATCGCCAAGTACAACTGAATGAATTGCAACTTTTTACTAATATGCTTTAAAATCATATATACATGCAGATTGAATATTAAGAAAAACAGTTTGTGTATGATTGCTGTTATTTTAGATTTAATGTTTGGAGAATCCATTTCCCAAATTGTGCTAGAACTAACTGAAGTTCACACAGTTTTGTTAATAGAATTAAAAAATAATGATTTTGAGAATAGCTTTTGGTGTCATAAACATCAGAATTCTAATAGAGGGGATTTTAGCTAATATGCCCTGGTAAATACTAAAGACAAGAGCAGTATCTGAATAATTTTGCCAATATCCCAGCAAAGAGGAATCTGAAAGACTTGACATTAGGAAAGAAGCCAGCAAGGCAATTTAAAAAAGCATGTCCTTTCCCACGAGACATTGTGTATAACATAACCATGGTCATCCTTTCCAGTTACCATGAAATAAAACTAAAATAAATCAGGCTCCTTTCCCTGCTGTGCGTCCTTTTCTTGGGATCAAAGACAGATGCCCATGCTTCCCCAATCTGCTCTCCCAGCTCTCTGTACAGAATCCTATCCTGTCACTGCTAAGGAATGAGTTTCTCCATTTCAAGCCTCAGAAAACAGCTAAGGCAACACAGGCTCTTGGGTTACTATTACTGAGTAATAAACAAACCTTACTACAACAGATTCACACTCTTAGCAAGGGATTTTTTTTTCAGACTTTAAGGATTTTTTTTTGAATTATCTTTCATGGTACGGTTCCACAGGCACAGGGATTCTCCCTTCCAGCTCCCCCATTCCCGCCTCCATGTTCTCTATGTGTTATTACAATAGGATAGCCCTTTAGCAAAATATCAAGAAGTTTTCAAAAGTTGCTGTTAAACATAATTTTCTTTACGAATCCTAAACGTAAAATGGATGTTATAAATTTTATTTGCTTCATTAATCACATGAGGGAATCAGAAAAGATTTTATAACTGACTCAAAGGAGAATTTAAAAAAATACCTATATGGATCAGGAATATTGAAAAGAGCTTGTAAATGAGTCCCAAAGATCTACAGTGGGAGGGTTTTCAACTGAAGAGAGGTAATTTGCAGGTCCACAGATAAGAACATTTTCATGTTCTTCCATATCTCTCAGGGATCTATGTCCTTCACTGTTTGTTGTGTCTGTTTTTGAAATCCATGACTTTGTGGTTGGTGAGGATTAGCCTAGTGAGGATTAGCCTAACTGGCTAGGCTAATCCTCCACCTATAAGTGCCAGCATCCATATGGGCGCTGTCCCAGCTGCTCCACTTCTCATCCAGCTCCCTGCTTGTGGCCTGGGATAGCAAAAGAGGATGATCCAAAGTCTTGGGATCCTGAACCCATGTGGAAGATGCAGAGAGGCTCCTGGTCTTTGGCTTCAGAGTGGCTCAGCTCTGACTGTTGCAGCCATCTGGGGAGTGAGCCAGCAGCCGAAAGAAAGATCTTTCTGTCTGTAAATCTGCCTTTCAGATAAAAATAAATAAATCATAAAAGAAGAAAAAACCATAATGCCATACATTTTGGCATTGATTTTATATACAAGAGGACAGATCCATACCCTCTTAATAAAACTTGCCCTAAAAGTATGTTTAGAGTTGATTTTAATGGAAAAAGAGTTATCTTAATTGTATGAAAATCTCTAGTAGTAATTTGAGAGCCTGGGTATGTTGTCTTTTTCCAAAGAGGATTTACTTATTTTCTTTATCTAATGAGTGATATTGGTAGGAATAATTCCATTTCACCTTTATCCAATTCAGAGATCAAGATGATTCTATCCCGGGGCTTCATTTTGTTTTCTAAACATTAATCTCTTTCTGGTTCATTATCGTTTTAAAGAGTCACTTTGGGGACTCTCCAGTCCGAGTGTTAAAGTTTAGTAGATCTCTTTCACTGGACTTCAGGCTACAGTTTCAAAACGCAGCTAGCTGCCTGAGAATGTAAGACAAATTCTTCTCCATTTTAAAGCATCTCAGTCTCCCTTCACAATTGCCAGAAGTCCTTGGGATTAGAAATGGCTTTGTATGAGGGATTAACTTCCTAAGATTTCATTCTTTTTCTAAATCCTCACTGATGTGCTTTCTCTGATGACTTTCAGCAGTTTGCAAAGAAAATTATAGTGATTCTCTAGCTGTTGTCTGCCAGATGGGTCATCCTACTGACCTAAGGTGGAGCTGTTAGAAATGGTAGCATTCTAAGTTTTCTGTTTTGTTTTTGCATGTTGCCTATTCTTCTTCTTTCAAAACCTAAGGGGCATTTTGAATAATTCTACAATGACCATCTATCTACTCACTACTTACTTTCTATATTTGTTAACATTTTGACTGTTTGATTTGTCACATACATTCCTTTTAATGCATCTGCTGCCAATTTGAATATGCTATATAAACAGAGTTTAAGATTTTCTTCAGAGTTCTTTTGAAAATAACATTTATATAGAGCTAAGTGAACAGGTTGGGAATGAACCTTTAGCCTAGTGGTTAAGATGCCATGTCACAATTCTGAGCTTTGTTTCCTGACTCCAGTTGCCTGCCAACAGAGATGTTGGAAGATAGCACCTATGGCTCCAGCCATTGGCTTTCAGCCATACGTGTGGGAGGTCTAGATTGAGTTTCCAGGTCTTGACTCCATCCCCAGCATGACTTTAGAGCCTTGTTAGCATTTGCATAGTAAATCAGCAATGGGGTCTCTGTCTCCCTCTTCCTCTCTCTCTCTTTCTCCCTCTCTGCTTTTCGTTCTCTCTCTGACATACAGATTCCTTCTTTCTATTCCTCTGCCTCTCATATATTAAAAGAACACATTTTTACTGCCTCCTGAGAATCCTGAGAAATATATAACACCTACATAACCAAAGCATTATCACGATATTGAACCTGGTGCTGTTAAAGGGACTTTTCTCATGTCATGTTCATTGTCACTCAGTTCCTCACAGCCAGCCCAGAGGCAATTACTGACATTATTTTTTTACATTAGATGTGCTTCAAAGATCAAACCCTCCTCATGACACCCTCTTCTGGCCCTGGCCCTCTTCTACTCTCAGCTGCTCTCATCTCCACCTGTTTTTATTTTTCTTTATGTTGGGACACAATTCTGTTGATTCAAGAATGTCTCAGAATTTTCAAAGCTATTTTGTAAAGTCTACTAACTTCTGTACTTCCAATGTGACTTCTGAAGTGTAATCAGGAGAGAGGGACAGAGGCTAAAGTCCAAGAGTTAGAACAAGTATATACAGTCTTCAAAAATGTTTGTAGCAAATGCGTATCATGGGAACATTATGCAGATTTCAAGGGCTTTATTTTTAATTTTCCATGACCTTTTTTGAAGCACCCTCTTATGTATGTGTTTGCACACATGTGTACTTAGAGTTGTTCATACATATCTGATGGGGATCTACTCCCGCAGATACTCAAATATGCAGGTACTCACATCCCTTATGTAACACAATGCTGTGGTTATGTTCAGCCTACACACAGTCTCGTGTACACCTTAAGTCATCTCTAATATTTCTTAAAATTGCAAATAAAGCACAATTTTATGGGTTTAGGTGTTATACTCTTTATTTTAGGAAATAATGACAGAAAAAAAAGTCTATATATTTTTGGTACAGGTGCCAATTTGGAAAACATATTTTCTATTCACGATTAGTTGAATCCCAAGATGTGCAACCTGCAGGTTGGGAGAGGAGGCTCATTGTGTGTGTGTGTATCACATTTATTGAAGTATAACTTATTAGTGCCTATTTTAGGTATACTGCTTGCTGAGTATGTTTTAACACATAAAGTTATGTGACCAGTATCATCATCAAGATATGAAATAATTCTATCACTCCCTGAGGTTACCTCATATCTTTTTATATTCAACCCCTTTTCCCACCATGATCGATGATTTTATTTATGACCCTGTAGTGTTGGTTTTCCCAGGCTATCACATATAAAATCATGTTATGTGACATTGTGTCTAGTTGTATTTACTTAGAATGTTTTTGAAATGTATCATGTTTTTAGGCATATCAACAGCTAGTGGCACCAATATTCTTTATTAGGAAAAGTTAACATGGAAGAGTTAATAAGCAACATGACAATCTCAATTGCTCCCCAGAGAAGAATTTTACAAAATTAGTTCCAGAAATAATTAGTTTTAGAGAGTCCCAATCTCCAAACTATCTTAATCTATTAATACGTTATCTTTTATATCCCAACTCCTCAAGATGTTCATCTTCCCCACATCCCCCCCTTTTTAAAAATGAAAGCAGTGAACCATAAGAGCTTTGCTTTGCAGAAAAGGAAGCTTTGATTAAATAAATCTGGAGACGCTTTAGGTAATAACTCCTTTAGGAGATTCACATTAGCATATTTTAGGCTTAGAAAAGTTCCAAATTCCAGAAATAATTTAATGTCGTTTCCCCCAGCATTTCCAAAATCATTTAAACTCTAAAACAGTACTGACCAACAGAACTTTGCATAATGGAAGAAATTTCTGTATTCTTGATGTTCATTATTGTAGCCATTAGTCCCACGTGCCTATTGAATACTTGAACTGAGGAACCGGATTTTTAACTTCATGTAAATAGCCATGTGCGACTAGGGACTTTGTATTGAATAGTGCAGTTATAGAGTCTTACATTTTTTCAGCACAACACATCCTTTTAATCCCAGTGAACTATTATCCCACAAAGGACTGCCTATGTAATTTATAGGCCTAAGGCAAAAGCAAAGTGTGAATGGCTTCCTCGCCCACTGTTCCCAAAACAAGAACAAAGTGCTCTGAAAGGCCAACATTTTCCCATTCTGCTGTGATCTGCTGACTTCCACAAGAGTTTCACAGTTGCTATTTAATGTTGTTCCAAGAAGGGCAAAAATTGAATTTTTGGCTTGAATTTTAGCCTCTATCTTCGTTTTATGCAGTCCCAGTTTGAAATACAAATATGAGGGAATTTAACTTATATGTGAATTTTCAAGGTTGCACAATTCATATAGGTAGCTTCGACATACATATGACTTTTGTTCTTACCAAAAACGTGGATATGCCATAACTTACCTGAGCAAAAGCAATTTCCTGTGGAATGGGGGATGATATCACGTTATTCTTGGAGGCTAGACCTTGATAATTCTGATTTGCGGGTCCAACGGGACTGTTAAAACTGTCTCTAGGAGATATTGAGAATGGAAGGGTAGTAGCAAGGCCATGGGTGCTAGGAATGAGGTTTTCTCTTTCCTGACAGCTTCAAGAATTACAGAAATTGATACAGCAGCTTCTAGGTACAGACAAAACAGGTAGGCATGGGGTTAAGATTTTCCCATATGGATGTCCCTAGAAGCATTGAAACAAATCAATGTACAACAAGTTCTATGTCAACCTTTTCTTTTTAATATTCTAAAAAGAGGATAGGAAAAACAAACAAAGAAAAACCCACCAAAAAAAAAAACCAGAAAAAAACTCCACAAATAAAAAGAAATAGGATTTTTATTTATTATAATAAAAATTATGAGAAGTGGGTAAGCTAATGATGGGGTTATCTCTGATGATATTTTAAAAACGTTCAGAGTTAGAAAACCCTGGAGGAATGCTTTCTCTTACAATGGAAACTCTGGCTCACAGTTTCCAAGGAGAGGAGAAAACGAAGGGAAGAAGTTTACATAGTTCATATGATCCATTCTTTGTGATTTGGCCAGCAATATTCTTATAGTTATCCCTTTTAAATAACTAAATCAGCGAACAAATATTTCCCTAGTTTTAGTGCCTTTACATTGATAAAACAATTTCTTCTCAAAGAACAACAAAAGACCTTTAGAAATGAGGCGTTTCCGCTCTAGCTACAAAATAAGCACCTTTGTAAATGCTTTCAAAACAAAAGGTTGTGTCCTGCACTCTGATAGAGCAGAACAGCTTCATTGTGACAGCTTCTGAATGCAAGGAGAGCTGCTGTCCAAAGATACACTACAACTACAGTGTTCTGAATACTAGTTCTGTTTCCACACCAGAATGGAGAAGTTCATTCTGTGGCTGTAGAGCTTAGCATTTGAATTAGCTTCACCTTTGAGAACATTCTTTTTAAAAATTTAAATTATATAAAAAAAGAACAGATTTTATGCCTTTCATATATATAATTTTAGAAATGTGATGATATATCCACCCCACCTTCCTCATTGCATCCTCTCTCCTGCCTTTCTTATTTCTTAATTTTAATTTTTGTGATGACATACTTTCAACTTAATGGATAATCATAGGTTTAATTATAACATGCTAAAATGAGTCTGTGACACCACCAAATTTGTACTAAAATTGATACACACAGATGCACATGATATATATATATATTTCATGTATGGGAATTTTTCTTGGAAGCATCCTTTCAGTAAATTCCCAGAGGCTTTTGTGATACAAAAACCCTAACAACTGCTAATTTAGAATATTGTTTATAAGGGAAGTGGCTTTCCAGATCTAGAAAGAAAAAAAAAAAAAACAAGCTTCTGGAATTGTGCTTGAAGGGAAGACTACAAATATATCCTGTAGTGATGAATGACTCTACAAGTGGATTTTATGACAATTTCAGCAAATGCCTGCTTTGATTTTATTCTCAGTTCAAAATGATATTAAGTTGTCCTTATCTTTCTTATCCATTCTGTCCTTGCAGAAATCATCTGAAGCAGCAGGATTTTCAAATATCAGAGCATCCTGTTAAGTGATTTGTCTAGATTTTTTTTTCTGATGTTGGATCTAATGCATATTTAAGTGCCCAAAGACCATTTTCTCTGAAAAAGCAATAGGTCATAAATGTGTGTGTGTATAAGAGAATGTGTGCATGAGAGAGAGAGAGGAAGAGAGAGAGAGAGAAAAAGAGCAGTTTGTGGTTGAGTATGAAAAATGAAACTTTGGGGTTAAGGTAACCCTGGCGAAGAATGTCATGTTTGATCTTTAGGGATTTGTAAATGGTTGTAAACAAACTCAGCCCTGACCTCAGGCTTTTAAGCCTCAAAAACTGAAACCTAATTTTATGTGTTCTTGCTGAATTTTCACATGACTCCACAGTGACTGCTTCCAGCTGGAACTGTACATGGAAATACTTATATTAAAATAACATCGGGAAAGGAACCCTGTGAAATTTCTGATCAAGCAGGAAGGAAGCAAACAGAAAATCCCAAGAGATTGCCTCATTTATTATTTTTATATTTTCTTCTATCTCAGCCTAAGAATCTCTCTGGGTGCATAAAGGTCTCTGTATGAGAAATCTATATGCTAGACACACAGCTTTGATCATACAGACTTTAAAGTTTTACAGTAAAGCAGGCTCATGTGCAATGAATTGCTCAGTGAATCATTCTTTGTAACCATTTTCTTTTTACTGGGGCTGGCATCTTTTTGAATTTGTTTTTCTTCAGCTCCTGGTAAATAAATTACGTGAATATTTTTGGAAGTGGATTTTTCTAGTCAGGTTGTTTCTAGTTTCTTCCAAAAACCAAATGGTATGTTTGTTTTTATATAAAATATCCTAAAACTACCAAGAAGTAAACACATGCAAGTCTGCATCCAACCTGGAAACGACTGAATCTGGTCTTCAGGATGTATGCATCAGGGAGCCAGCTCCATGTGCCATCCGTTACTGCCTCCCAGGGTTTGCATTCTCAGGAAGCTGGGATTGGGAGCACATGAGCCAGGACTCCAGTTTGAGATAATGGTCTCCTAAGCTGATTGGGGCAACAGACTGTGCCAGACCCTGTATTGGCAAGCACATACAACAATCAGGTCTGGGATCATCTCAGACAAAGTTTCTTCGGGATCCCTCCAACTGAACTGCTGACCTCACAACCCCAACCATGAAGACAAGGGCAGGTTCCATGGTCTGACCATGGAGTGCCTATGTCAAAGCTGAACCTCCTCAGAGGCTCAGATGGAGCAGTGGAGAACATATCTAGGTACACATGGAGGATATGGCAGACCACAGGAACCTGCAGAGGACATCTGGTACCACAACTGAACAAGGACAGAAAAAAAATCAATCAACTACCCCAGCCGTGTGCTGGCAGTGACAATCTGAGCAAACGGAGACTCTAAGGTGGACTAATGTCAGCCAGAGGATTCTGGAGAGATGTAATTATGCTTGGAGTGGCGAGATTGGCAGTAATTCAGAACTGTTGAATTATTAAAACTACCTGAGCAGGACCCTCGGAGCATGCCCCACATCAGGGACCTGGGATGGGTGGGAGGCTGGGTGGGGCTTCTCCCTTTATCTCTCCCCTTACCTCAGATACAGGGAAAAAAAATAATAATGTGAAAACAATGCTCTTACCCACTTTCCTGTAACCCTTGACCCTTTGTGCCCTAATCAACTATGTAAAGATCATCAAAATAAAATAATTACAGATAAAAATTTGGTCTTAAAAAAAAGAGAGCGTAGATGGTGGTGATACTCTGTGGGAGAACCCCAGGTGACTGATATGCTTTGAGACCTTGGAATCCTGGAACGGTACAATTGAGAGTGGGAAGAGGCGTTGCTTTGGTCGACTGCCTGGTAGTGTCTGCAGGTGCGTCATGGGCCCGAGCCGTGTGGGTTCCAGGTGTGGGGGCACCTGTTGATGTCTGCAGGTGTGGATCTCCTGGGGAACGTGGCTGCAAGCCTTTCCCACTGACCACTCAAACCCTGTTGGGAGAAGCAAGTTTGAGGAGGAAAAAAGGCAGTCCAGGGCTGGCTCTATTGGGCGACAGGATTTGTGCCGACTGTGGAAAGGAAGGAAGGTGCATCCAGGTGATCCTGCCCACCCGTGCCCCAGGAGGCCTAGTCCTGATGCATGGGACCACAGGGCTCAGCTGTCTGTCAGGGTGATGATGTTGCACTCTATGCCCTGGTGCTGCGGCTGCTGAATGTGTTCAAAGCAATGTCTGCTTTGCAGAACAAGCCCTGAGCTTGAGCCAAGGCAGTGTAGGCCACCGCTATGACAGCCGTGTGTGCTGCGGCCTCAAGTTGTGCCTGCGTGACCAGCTGCTGGCCTGAGGACACAGGCACGCACTGGGATTCCTACAGGAGCAGAGCTCCTGTTCACATTGGATGTGTATGAGCTGGCCCTGCTGCTCCTAACTCCTGAGATAGCAAGTGTTGGACACCATCCTGCGGTAGGAAGTACTGCACCTGGTTGAGAACCGGTAGCGCAGTTCTCGTCGATGAAGGAGGGACATGGTGGAGTCTGAACTTCAGGGACCAGAGAGGAAACAGCATAGTATCCCCGGAGACAGCACTTTCTCTTGTTTTGCAGATGGGAAAAACTGAAACACAGCAAAAATTATTGCTCTATTTGACATGAGTAAGGGTTGGAGTTGCAAACACAACAAGAGATAGATCAGCTTTTCTACTATATTAAGCCTTTATTTGTGCAAATCTGTATAAATTAACTTGATTTATAACTCTGACCTCTATTTTCTTTAGGAAATGGTAACTATGTTTCCTAAAACAATGATTAATGCATGCAATGAACATAAAAATTCTTCCTGAGTGCTACATCTAATTTTCTGGGTCAATGTGTATTAGCTTATAAAGGTCAATAAACCTTTCAAACGCTATTTTTTGAAATGACTCAAATATGGTGCTTTTTTAATTCTTGAGGGAAATCTTGTTGTATTAAATTTAGATGAAGTGCATTGCCTCCGTATATCTGTCGTTTCACTGAGATTTTGAAGATAAGTTAGTAAAATTTTTATTTGAATGTTTCAAGATTTGAATTAATTAGAGAAATATTTGGGGCATTGTTAGCACCCTTGACCCATAGTGAGTCAGTAATGATTGGAAACAGAAAATAGAAAATGTAACTCTCTCCAGATGTGTTGTCAGTTGGCAATTTGAAGCCAAGTTCCCGACAGTTTACTTAACACACGCTAACCCAATAATTAGAGCACACATAAAAAGTCAGATAACCTCTAGAAAAATTTCCAAGTCTTGTGAGGGTAAATGTTTGCCTCTTATGGATTCATTACAGAATGAGTAGCTCTTTGACACCCACAAAACCATGGCTACACTCCTGTTTCCTGTAGCTTTCAGAACTCTTGGAGTGCATGTGATACCTGGGAAATGAAGGCATTCATCTGTCTTTAGTCACAGCCTGCAGCTAGAAACCATGTCCATTCTGTCTCCCATTGGATCTTCTATTAATGGACTACATATGTGGCAGAGTTTTCGGAACTTCAGAAGTAGGAAGGAAACGAATGTTTGCTGCTGGTGAATGTGCTCTCAATGAACTGCAAAGGGTGATGATTTTTATCCATCATGAATTTTACTGTTTTTTTTTTAAAGAAAATGAATCACTTTGAAAGACAGAGTGATTGGGGGCAGGATGCAAAGATAGAGTGTTAGAGAGAGAGAGAACCTTCTGTTTATTCCCCAAATGAATACATCAGCACCAAGAGTTGGACCAGGCTGATAACAGGAGCCTGTAACTCCATCAGGGTCTCATTGAAATGGCAGGGAACCAGATTTCAACCACTGTATTCCCAGACACATTATCAGAAATGAATTTGAACCCACAATGCCTGAGCACTCTGCTCAATGGACATTCTGATAATGGATGGAGGTGTAGCCAGAGGCATTGTAACCGACTTTGCCAAAATACCAGTCCCTATAAACAATGCTTTTAGCCGATTTAATGCCAGTTTGTGATTCCAAACAACGGTTTGTTTTGTATGTATTATGGTTTCTTGGCTAAAGCACATAAAACAAGAAGACATTTATCCAGAAAATATGTTAATAAATTTCTCATGTAATTTATCTAGCGATTGTCTTACTTGAACTTTTAAAAGTATTGTAAGACGGTTATGAGACATTTGTTTTCAGCAAAATATGCTTGAGATATCCAAATTAACTGGGAAAGTTATGAAGCATACATTGAGTATTAAAGCTCTTAAAAATTTGGATTCTGTGACTCCTGCATTATGATTCTCGTGACTATGTCTATTGGTGCTTTAGTTATGATTAATGACTGGTTTCCCAGCGCTAGCTCTACTTAGAACTTTTTCTTCTTACGCAGCTATAATTTGGTCATGTAGCTGATCGATATCAAGGAAGCCTGTTATTCTTCCTTGGTTAAACGATAGCCTCACTGACAACTGCTGGGCCCACATAAAAATTAGATAGCCTGAGTCTGGAACATCTTTCTCCAAAGTTGACATCTGGAAACTAAGATAAGATGACATATTCTTAGGAAATAAACTTCAATGTCTTCACATTGTCACTTAAGACACATCTCAATGTGACTTCACAGTGCAGGAATTCACTATTAAAAAGCTTTACTAGACACTCTATTGGATTTGAAAAGCACTTTGGCTTCATTGCCATAGCCTTGTAACAACCAGACCCAGGGAGCTTCACCGTTCAGGATCTTATGGAAAATTCTTCACGAACCCATCATTTTGGGTTCATGATAATGCTCCACTAGAGTAGCTTCATTTTATCCATCATTTCATACATTCCGTTTGCCTGTGTTGTCCTGCTTTCATACGCCTTGCAAGAAGCTGATTAGTTTGGAACTATTTTTAGCCCCATCCGACTCGTCATTTAATTAAAAGGTAAAAAAAAGTCCTGCCCCTCTTGGGGAAATAATTTTCAGTTGGTACTATTGAGACTGAGCAACATTGGCTGGCTCTGTGTGATAATTGTTTCTAAAATAAATACAAAAATAAAGTGCTATCTACACATAAAGTGACAGCACTTGATTTTGGTACATCAACTTACAGATCAGGGCTCAAAATTCAGCTTCTTGTATTTAGAGCAATGGACACCCATAAGCTTGGCGCTTAAGCTTTTGGAATATTGATAATCTCTGAATGCTTTGTTGAGCACAGAAATTTTGTTTATTGTTGTTTAGGAGGCGCAGCAACAAGAGAACAGCAGGGCTTTTTTTTTTTTTAATATTTTGTTAACTTCTCAAGTGAGAGATGGTGTTAGGGAGGCAGCAACATGATTGTTTTCTGGGAGTGCACAGAACTGAAAAGTTGCTGTGCAAGAAATGTGTGTCATTTATTACAGAGTCAAAAAAGCCTCTATTCTCTCACCCTTTAGTTCAGCTTAAGACTACAAAGACAATGGTTGCTGAGGTGGTAGTTATGAACTCAGGAGTATACCTGGCTCCCACAAGCAAGTTGGTCTCATACTCAACTGAAGAGCACAAACTCGGAGAATATTCTTACTCTACACAATCTATGAATAATTGTGTTTTATTCATGAAGTTCAACCATGATGTTTTCCCCTGAGATAGTTTTTTGTGGTTGCCTCTGTGTTTGTGCTGGCTGGCAATGCTTAGGCAGCTCAAAGGTCTTTGTTGTGACTCGTTTGTACTTCAAGACTCTGAGGCTTCCAAAGCACCTGCTGTTCCCTAAAGGTGTTTTGTTTTTTTTGGTTCATTGGTTTGGTTGCTTTTTTGGTTGTGATCTAGAAAGAAGAGACCTATGCAAACTTATCAGTTCCTTTTAAAAGGACATTTTTGTATAAATTCTTAAATTTGCATAATTTGGATTTTTTTGAGAGTAAAAAATATAATTGTCTCAGATATACATTTTTATGAAATTGCCAAGTAGCCTTTAAGAATATAATAAACACATAAAGAATAATCTTTACAAACAATCCATCAGGATTGAAAAGGTGATTTGATGCTGTTTATGAAAGACCCACAATATTTGACTATCTTCATATTCATAGATCTGTTGATCCCAGTCTATTTAGAGCTTTTATAGAATGTGAATACTTACTAAGGGGGAGTAAGATGTAGTTCTACCATCCTGAACTTTGAATTTCAGTACCAATATCAATACCCAAATTCTGCATCTTTGGAGCTATAGCTTTATAACACTGAGAAAACCAGGGCGTAGGAGTCTGAAGAACTAGCACTTGAGAACACTTGGGGAATTTATTCCAGAGTATTCCCTGGGAAATGCCTGAATAGCTGGAGAGCACTAACATGTGGATTAGTGACTCATTAAGCATGGGAGGTGACTCTAAGAATAACAAAATACTGCACTAGTGTATTCAATTGCTTCTTTTATCCCAATAAAATGTGTTGGACTCCAACTTAGTACAAAGTAACAGAGATCAAGTCATGAGTAAAGCAGGCATATTGTTATTCTTATAGATGTGGCATTTTAGTAGGGGAAGGAATGGAGTAAATAAATGATAGGAGAATTTCAGGAGTGATGGATAATGAAATAAAATGGGGTGGTGTGAGAAAGCGCTTGGGGTGGTGGTGGTGATGTTTAATTTGACTGAGGGCCTCTCATTGCTGGTGTTTGGGCTCAACAACCATCAAAGCAGTCAGCCGAAATGAGATTTGAAGGTGGAGTTCCAGGGAAGGCAAATAGTGCAAAAGTCTTAAGATAGAAACGTACAGATATTTGAAGATCAGAAAAAAGATCAGTGAGTGTTGTCAGCAATGAGGCGAGTGATGCAAGCTGTAGTCCTGGGGCTAGGCAGGAGACAGCTTGTCCAGAATTTTGTATTCAATATCTCTGCTTGAGCATCTACTATGCATCCCAAACAATGGGCGAAGTAGAGCCTTGAATTCTCCAACTGCAGCCCTATGCCAATGGTGTATTTCACTACCATTCAACCAGTTTGCTCAAGTTAAAGATACTAGAAATCAAATTGATCTTTCTCTTTCCTATATCCAGTGTCTGATCCAAGTACTATTGCTATAGAACTGCACATAAAAACCAGGCTCACTTGCCCAATGTGCAGAAAGCCAATCACTGCCACCGCAGTGGCAGAAGAAAGTAGTAGGTGTTTATTGTGCAACATACAGAGCAAGGAGTATGGGCAGCTGTCACTCAGTTCCAGGATTTGATAAGGGACAAAGGGTTATGTATATTACAAAACAAAGCTGGAGCCAAACAGGGCATGATTAGTTCTTGCGCAAGTCTGGTTGGCCCAAAGTGTCCATGAGGTTTTATGTGTCTGGTCTGATCTATGCACCTTAACCAGTTAGTCTTTACATATTTTTAAATTTTACTTACTTGAAAGGCAGAGTGACAAAGAGAGAGAGAGGATGAAACATAGAGAAAAAGAAATATTCCACCCATTGGTTATTTTCTCAAAAAGCCAGAAGAGCCAGAGCTTGACCTAAGAGAAGCCAGGAGCCTCGAGTTCCACCCTGGTCTCCCACAGAGTGGCAAGGGCCCAAGAATGTTGAGCTATCATCTGCTAATTTCCCAGGTGCATTAACTTAGAGCTTGATTCAAAATGGAGCTTCCAAGACTTACACTGGTGCTCTGATAGAGTTGCAGGTGTCAGCTTAACATACTGTGCTAAGACATTGGCCCAGGAATTAATCTTTACTGAAGAGTGGACTTGAAGTCATCAACGTGGAAATGTATGAATGCAATCAAACAAAACACCTAGAGCCCGATAAAGTCTACATTAGGGCTATTAAGGATAAGCGCTCTGTTTCATGGTGAGCAATTATGTGAATCTGTTTGTGTTCAATAGCTCTTGTTTAGCCTCCAGGTCCAATCATCATTCTTTTTGTCTGGAAATAATGCAATCATTCTCTCATGATTTCCCTGTTGTTCTGCTTTTCGTTTACAATCCTTTATAGCAGTGAAAGTCATGAGTTTAAAGGTACAAATTGCATCATGTCATTCCCTTCGAAAATCTTTCAGTTGGTTTGCCATTAAACTGAAGTTTTATAGTGTTTCTACCTGCCAACAATCTCAGAAATGCTAGATTAACATGATAGGTATGACAAGAAAAAAATTTGTACAAAATTTCCTTGGCATTAAGAGTTACATCCTGATAAACTTACTGTAAATTGAAAATGTCATAAGTCAAAAAATGTGTGGACTACACCTGACTTACTGAACCTCATAACTTTGCCTAACCTATATTAAACATTTCAGAACACTTACATTAGTCTAAAGTTGAGCAAAAATTATGTAACATGAAGCCTAGTTTTTATAATAAAATATTAACTGTCTCCTGTGGTTTGTTTAATACATGTGTACAGAAAGCATTGACAACACAACACTGTAGTGATGGTTGTTACTCCTTACGACTGTATGACTCATTGGGTGTTGCAGGTTGTACTGCTGCCCATCATCACAACATAAGATGGCATTAGCTATCAAGTCACTAGCTTGGGAGAAGGCAAACATTCAAAATTCCCAGTGCAGAATTTCATTTGAATGCATGTGCATTTTGCACCAACATTCTAAAAGTTGTAAATCAAACCGTCAGAAGTTGAGAACATCTATATAAAGTTGAAAAAGGAGTCTAGCAGGTGCATCAGATCAAGCCTCTGCTCACAATGCAGAATACTCTATTGAGCTAATGATTTGAGTCTCAGCAGCTCTGCTTCCCATTCAGCTTCCCGTGTAATTGGGAAAACGACTGAATATGGCCCAAATACTGATCCCTGCCCCTCCCAATGGGGGACATCCAGATTGCAGGTAGAGCTCCAGGATTCCAGCTTTAACCTGTTGGAGCTGTGGTCCTGGTATCGTTTTAGTAGTGACTCAGCAAGTAGACGATCTTTTCGTCTCTGTCTATCTCTCTCCCAGTCTTTCAAATACATTTTTTTTTCTTCCCCAAAGACGTATATGCATAGTAGTGCAGAAAGAATCACTATTTGGGCATATTTTCCATGTCACAATACATAGCTTCCAAGTTGTTTTCTTGCAGGAAAATTCTGTTTCGAGTGCCAGAAACTGCCATCACACTGCTGCTTCTCCTTGCCTCTTGTAGAAACAAAATCTTATTTCTTGGAATCCCTTGTTACCTCAGGCCAGCAGAGAAAAATGGTATAAGGAAAAGACAAATGAAAGGAAAACACCAGTGTTTCTAAACTGTGAACTGCACTGAAAGAATATGCTTTTAGTGACTATTTATTGTGACCAGATATCCAGATATTCAGAAGTCACAAAATTTTCATGAAATTGCAAGATCTCATTTTGAAAAAATAGCCTTAATTTTATACCTGTTTTACATACCAATTGAGGGAAAGAAATGTTCTATTATAGTTTTCTAACCCTCTCTCTCTCTCTTTCTCTCTCTCTCTCTTTCTCTCTTGCTCACTCTCTCTCTCTTGAGCTGTGTTTATATATGTATATACATTTGCATACATAATTTCTTAGCAGACAGCATGAATTTTTTTTAAAGATTTATTTTGTTATTTTTATTGGAAAGGCTGATATACAGAGAGGAGAGACAGAGAGGAAGATCTTCCGTCCGATGATGCACGCCCCAAGTGAGCACAACGGGCCGATGCTATGCCAATCCGAAGCCAGGAGCCTCTTCCGGGTCTCCCACGCGGGTGCAGGGCCGTCCTCGACTGCTTTCCCGGGCCACAGGCAGGGAGCTGGAAGGGAAGCGAGGCTGCCGGGATTAGAACCGGCGCCCATATGGGATCCTGGGCGTGCAAGGCGAGGACCTTAACCACTGCGCCACCGCACCGGGCCCAGACAGCATGAATTTTTAAAATATCATTTGGTCTCTGTTCACTGAATAGTGTAAGAAGAAGCACTTTTTTACAATTTAACCGTGGAATTAGTTGTATTCAGGATTGATTATTTGGTTCAAGGCATTGTGCAGAGATGTCAGGCCATAGCCATTGTCTTTCTTAAAAGAAGTATTAGTGATGTCCACCCCAAATACATAAAAAAGAGAAAAGAAAACTTGAACTGCTGTAAAAGTGTCCAAATGATTTGTATTATTTTAGAAATCTATTTGGCTATAGGACAATATACAACTTCCGCTGGAGAAAAACCCAATATTCTCTAATCCAAATCCAAGTTCCCAGAGCAATTAAATTAGGCTTTAGTAAATTTCCATCATATTTTTTGGCTTTATTAAAGGATTTTTTTTTGTTTCACAAGTACAGATTTGGCCTTCATATTCATATCCCCAACCTATGTTGTCATCCTATGACTAAATCATAGGAACTTTTTACTCTTTGCTAGATGTATATTCATTTCACCAATTACACCACTCTTTATAAATTTTAATGCTAAACATGTATCTATCACTAAAAGAATAGCAGTTTCTGAACTATTTTGACAGCTGGATAAGCAGGTCTCCTTGCTCACACACACAGCTCTCTAGAGAATTCTTTGTAATAATCTATAGTATTTGGTCACACATTGATACTCCTCTAAAAACCATAGCTCGTCACTTCTTGATATGATAAACTCTATTACACAGTTCCTCTAGATGAATATATGTACATGTATGGTTACCTAAGTTCCTATTAATTTTGTATTTTGCTTGAAGCTTTCCTGTTGGCTGAGTCAGAAGGTCATGTTAGAGCACATCATTTACCCAGAGATTGACTGTCTTCCAAATGCTTCATCTCTTTTGAGTTTACTGAAGAAGGCAGGGAAGAACTGCAGAGATAAGTGAATTATTAACTGTTGTATCTTTCACTTAGATACACAGATCTCTGATTAGGGAATGGGTTGTGTCAATCTGTTTTTCTTAGAATTTAAGGGGATTTAAGTGAAGAAAGTGTCCAGAGTCCCAACACTTGCTTTCTAAGATTCAAAATTTAGGGAGACTTAATGAAATACATCAAGTTGGCCCTGAGCAGGGTCATTGTCATAGAAGGATGGTAGTCCCCTGATGTTCATGGGGATGGAGTTCTAGTTTCATAATTAAATTCAATCTCAGTTATTCTGCTTCAGTAATTATGCCTGATGAATCATAGTGGAGCATGGAAATGCAAATTATGCGCAACTTTATCTTTGAGAAGGGAAGAAGTGTCTATAAAATGCTATAGTTATGCATTAAGAGCTAGAAAAAAATAAACTATCTGAGTCACCACCTGCTGCCTCCCAGGGAATGCAATTTGGTAATTAAAATTACACAGTGAAAATTTATTGTGCAGAAGAGAGACCTCCAAACTACAAGGGGAAATGTAAGAATGACAACTGTTAAAAACATTTTGCTTGCAGATTTGACTTCATGGCCATATAGCATTTTGCATAAATATAAAACAAAATCTAATTTAGAAAATAGCTTCTAAGAATTTAACGGTAAAAGCAAGTTAAAAATGAAGTGATTTTTCAAGTAGGTATCCTAACATTTTGGGTGTGAACTTTTTGGATATGAACTCTAAGTGCTTTAACGCAGTTATTTCGGGTATATAAACTGTAACCTAAAGATAAAAAGACTGAAAAAAAGTGAATTCTTAAACGTTTTGTACCCCTCTGCTGTAGTGATGCTGGTAGCACTATTCTAGAAATATTTTGTGTACATTATGGAATAAATTGTAAGTGTAATCATGTTGGTATCATGGAGAATTAGGAATTTTAGCATAGAAGAAAGGTAATACAGATGTAAGTTTAAAGATATTAATGGAAGACATCTAGAAGTTCTGAATTTGATTTGGGAACATGATGAACTCATGATTTAATATATCTTAAATTTTAAGCAAGCTTATTTGTATCTGTCTACTGCAAAGGTTAAAAAATGATGAACAACTCAGAGGCAGTGGGGAACTAAGTGCCCAATCATGATCTCCAAGCACAAGTTCCCAGCAAAAGAAATTAGAGCTTTTTAGGATGATGAATTTATAAATGAGCATGGAATACTTTATCAAAACAGGAAGCCAGCAAACTATTTTTAAAAATAGCAGGGCCATGTTTAAGAATTAGAAATCGTTTTAGCTAAAGATGGATAACTTGATCATTATTACAAATAAGAATATCTTCAAAAGACTGAAAGATAATTCTATTTTAAAAAGTTATTTGTTTTTCTTTGGAAAGGCAGATTTAAAGAGAGGAGGAGAAACAGAGAAGGCTCTCCCATCTGCTGGTTCACTCCCCAAGTGGCAGCAGTGGCTGGAGCTGAGCCAATCTGATGCCAGGAACTGAGTCTGGGGCTCCCACGTGGGTGAAGGATCCCAAGGATTTGGGCCATTCCTGACTGCTTTCCCAGGCCACAAGCAAAGCGCTAGATGGAAACTGGAGCATCAGGACACAATAGCTCCCATACAGGATCCCAGTGTGTACAAATTTAGGTTTTAGCCACTGAGCCATCTTGCCGGGCCCTGAAATAGATTTCCATAATTCCATTTTTTTTTCTAAGATTTTATTTTTTAAAAATTTTTATTGGAAAGGAGGGTATACAGAGAGGAGAGACAGAGAGGAAGATCTTCCGTCCAATGATTCACTCCCTAAGCGGCCGCAACGGCTGGAGCTGAGCCAATCCAAAGCCAGGAGCCTCTTCCAGGTCTCCCATGTGGGTGCAGGATCCCAATGCTTTGGGCTGTCCTCCACTGCTTTCGCGGGCCACAGGCAGGGAGCTGGATGGGAAGCGGGGCTGCCGGGATTAGAACTGGCGCCCATATGGAATCTCGGGCGTGCAAGGTGAGGACCTTAAACACTGCACCATTGTGCCGGGCCCCCATAATTCTATTTCTACAGTTCATGGTTGAAGCATTTAATATAGCAAAGAGGCTACTTCTTGCCCACATCGCAAATCAGAGTACCCAGTTCAAGACTTGACTCCTCTGCTTATGATCCAGTTTCCTGCTAATGCATATTTTGCGAAGGTAGCAGCACTTAAAGTAGATAGCCCCGCGACTTGGAGGCCCAGATTGAGTTCTTGGCTCTTGGATCTGGTCTGGCCCAGTTTGGCTGTCACAGACATTGGAAAATGAACCAGCTGGTGGAAGATCTCTGTTGTGGGTTTTTTTTTTTTTTTTTGCATTTTAAATGAAAATAAATAAAAAAAACCCCCACACATTTAAAAATCTATCTTTATAGTCACATTTTAAAAATAAAACTTATCAACTTTGAAAGTTGTGAAACAATCAACATGTTATCTTAATCACTGTTAAGAAGATAAAATTCAACATTTATCCTAGTTTTTCTGCAAATGACCCAGGGTAACTAAGATTTGAGACAGAGGTATTTTCAGTTTTAGCTGTCTGTCAGTCAAGGACAAAAGAAGCAATGGAAGCATACTACAATTTTGTAAATTACAATTGATGTGTTAATGCATCTAGGCACTACTCATTCATAAAATCCCACATCTGAAAGAGAAAATATATGAATAATAAAATTTTCTGATGGAAGTACACAGAACCACCCATAAAGTAATTATATATATATAAAATATCCTGAATCTAATTAAATCTCCACGAATTTTCCAAAAAGATGATAGGAACAAATAATATGTTAAGCAATCCTTCTGGTATGCTGCCAGCAAAATTCTGACAAAGACACCACCACAGAACAAATCATGTCACTTTAAAAATCATAGTTATTTCAAGAGAAAAAAGATAGAGGGGGAAATTATAGAGTAAGACAGATCTGAGTGTTCCATTGTAATATTTGGATTTTTTCTTGGGCTCTTCTTTGAGTAAATTATAAAAGATAAATTATTAAACAGTTTTGAGACAATTATAAAAAATTGAACACTGAATATTTGATGACATGAAAGACATATCATTTTTATTTAAAATCTGAGAGTAGTAGTAGACTTTTAAAAAGAGTTCTTCCAGGGCCAAGTGGCATGGCTCAGTGGCTAAATCCTTGCCTTGTATGCACTGGGATTCCATTAGGATGTTGGTTCACTTTCCATTCAGCTCTATTTTCCATCTAGCTCCATGCTGATGGCCCAAGAAAATGGAAGATAATGGCCCAAAGCCATGCGACCCTGCACCTGTGTGGGAGACCCAGAAAAGACTCCTGGCTCAACTCTGGCCGATGCAGTCACTTGGGTAGTAAACTAGTAGATGGAAGATCTCTCTGTATTTCCTTATCTCTATAGATCTGCCTTTAAAATAAAATAAAATAAAATAAAAAAATACAGCTTTTATTCTTTTAGTGTAACAAAGATTATAAACAAAATTGTATCATTCTGAGACTTCTTTCAAAATACTGGAGAGGGAGGATGGTAAGTAAAAAGGCATACAGATGTGAATGCTGTCAATGAATTAAAATTACTGATGCAGAGGGATTAATACAATATATTTTGGTACATGAGGATGTTTGAAATAAATGTTCCATGATGCACAATACAGGGATAATAATCTTCATCCTGATATTAGCACATAGCAGGGTGAGTACCTGGAGCTCCAGCGTGCTCAGTACTGAATGGACCTGTGTGGCTGGTGTATCTGTGCAGTACCATTCTTAGTGTTATCAAACAGCATAAGTGAACTCAACAGCTCTCAGCTATTATCCACTTGGAAGCTTGGACGCTAGACTGCTGTGGATGCAAGCAGGCCCCTTTTACGGACATTGATAACATGTGGAGGGTGGGAAACTCCTGTTGAAAAATATCGTGAAGTTATGACCAGGAGGAAACAGCAGAAGCTCTACAATAAATTGGCATTTTCAGTATTGTTGGCATATTAAAACAGATGACTTTGTATTATGTACATGTAGACTTACTAAAACAGCTAAACTGATTAAATTAGATTGTATCACAAATATGGTTAGTTTTAAATTGATTTTCCCTACTTATTACAAAACAGGCTTTATAAAACTTTGCAAATTCTATTTCCCAGTTCTAATCAATCCAATAAATGATATAATTTGAGTAGATATATAACATGTATAGCTGCTATTCGAACAAAAATTCAATTTTTCTTTGATTTTATATGAGTTTTTCATTGTTATTAGTATCCTATTTAAAGTTTTTTTTTTTTTTAAAAAAAAGATCTTTTATTTTTATTGGAAAGGTAGTGTTATAAAGAGAAGGTAAGACAATGAGAATGGATAAAGATTTTCTGTCTGCTGATTCACTCCCCAGGTGGTCACAATGGCCAGAGCAGAGCTGAATCAAAACCAAGAGCCAGAAACTTCTTTCAGGTTTCCCACATGGGCATAGAAACCCAAGGCTGATGGGCCATCATTCACTGCTTTTCCCAGGCTATAGGCAGGGATCTCAATGGGAAGTGTAGCAGCTGGGACACAAATCGGTGCCTGGACAGTTTCCTAGTGTTTACAAGGCAGAGAATTAACCAATAGAGCCATCTTGCCAGGCCCTGTCAAAACTTAACACAATCTAATAAGCAACTCATTGTGTCCACCCCTCCCAACCATATTCCACCACCATTTTTCTTCCTTTTCCTTAACCTGCTTGAAGGCCTAAGGTCCAGTTTGTAACATTAGCCTTTTCTCTGTTCCTCAAATACCCTCCTCTTACTCTGTCCCTATCACAGACTTTACCACTTCCAACCTGTTATTAGGACTTGGACTAAAATGGTGTCTAGGGCTTCTTCCTTGATCTTTTAGTGTGAGATAGGTCCAGGTCCGCCCAAACCAGTTTCAGTTGAGCATCTTGCCTTTCCCCTTTAGAGGTCTTCCATCTATAATTAGATAAGCGAATTGTCACTATTTTGCTGGTTGTTTATCTCTGTGACTAGGACCAGCGTGCCCTGAGACTATTCCCGCTTTATCTCCAGTACTTGAAGAAGGCTACACTGTCTCCCTAAGAAATACCTTCTGCAGGATGCAGCGTGATAGCCTAGCGGCTAAAGTCCTCACTTTGAATGCGCCGGGATCCCATGTGGGCGCCGGTTCTATCACTACAGTCCCACTTCCCAACCAGCTCCCTGTTTGTGGTCTGGGAAAGCAGTGGCAGACGGCCTAAAGCTTTGGGACCCTGCACCCGTGTTGGAGACCTGGAAGAGGCGCTAGGTTCCTGGCTTCAGCTCAGCTCAGCTCTGACCATTGAGGTCACTTGGGGAGTGAATCATTGGATGGAAGATCTTCCTCTCTGTCTCTCTTCCTCTCTGTATAGCTGACTTTGCAATAAAAATTTAAAACTCTTAAAAAAAAATCTTCTGCAGTGGATGTAGCTGCATATCTAATAAAACCACCTCCTGATTGCTGGCATCCCAGTCTGAACCCTTGCACTTCTGATCCTGCTCCCTGTTAATGTGTCTGTAAAAAGTCCAAGTCCTTAGGTCCATGCACACATGTGGAAGACCTGGAAGAAACTCCTGGCTACTGGTTTCAGACAAGCCCAAATCTGACCACTGGAACCATCTGGGGCGTAAACAAGCAAATGGAAGATTTCTTTTTCTGCAACTCTTCTTTCACATAAATAAATAAATAAATAAATAAATAAATAAATAAATCTTAAAAATTAAAAAACCTAACAAATGAATGAAACTATTATAATGTTTTCATTATCAAAAACTTCTAGAGCCATTTCCTCATATTTGGCAGCCTACACTTGGGATAGTATGACTTGTTTTATTTAAATTCTTAGCTGTGCTGTTGATGAAAAACACTTTCTTGCAATCTACTGTTTTGCTTCATCTCATGACAGTTATTTAATCAAAATGTCTATTGTGATGGAACAATCTTTAGTTTTAAGTAAAATAGAAAGAAAACAGAGCAGTTTTATTGTTTTGTAGACAGGAATGACAAACAATGAGGTTGTCAGATATTTAAACACAGATGTCTTGGTTCCAAATTTAACCTCCTAAGCCATTAATTACGATAGTTTCCTCTTGAGTCCAAGATCACCCGATTTCTGCCTCTAGGTCTGTGAAACAAATTAGCTCTTTTTATTTTAACAAAATTCTTTTAAATTATGTGGAAGAACCTATTTATTATTAATAAGCAAGAGGTACAAAGAAATATGTAGGATAATTTCCAAAATATCCCTACCAGGAGATGTGCTGGGTGTCTACTTCTTGTTTTAGAATCTGTACAATTTTCCTGTCTCCACAAAGTGGATCCTCCTGAATACATACTGTTTAGAATGTCATTTTCTTTTTGTTGCCACATATTTCACAAATATGTGAGTCTGGTGTGTGAGGAACAGCCATGCTTATGTCTAGGAATGAATGAGAAGTTTCATTGTGCTTCTTAGAACTTCTTCCTATGAACCTTCATGGATGCCTGCTGACTGAGTCACGTCATATTACAGTTTTGATTTCTAGAACAACTTGAAATCTTCAAAACAAACCCACTGGAAACCGTGATGGACAGTACATAGAATCCAATATGCTATGCTGTGTGGAAACCTAGAATCCTAATGTCCCTCTGCTCAGACTCATTGATACTTTACTGACTTTCAATTGAATCAATCAATAATCCCTGAAAGAAGCCATTCCTTCAAAATGGCCTCTGAATGATAAAATAGTCCTCAGATTCAACATGGAGCCAACACACCTACTCTGATATGCTCTGGGTTTGTTAAAAAAAAAAAAAATTGTAACCCCTTGCCTGGCCATGTCCCTAAGTTAACTATTAAATGATTTCCAAAAAGCTCCCCTTCTCCACCCAAACCTCTCAAGGGAACTATGACCCCAGTCAGTTTTCACAGCCGCTAGACAGAACTGAGAGGTTCCCAAGCTTGTATCCCTTTTTAGCAAAGCGGACCAGAGTGGGAACTTAGGTGTTGGTGTAGGGAGGATCTTTCTCTTATGTTTTTTTCTTTTCCCTTTCTCTCTTTCTTTTCTTCCTTCCTACCTCCCTTTTCTTTCTTTTTCTCTTTCTTTCTCTCTTTCACACTTGATATTAGCCAAACAGCCTAGAAGAGATTTCTTTATTTTTTAAAAGATGAATTTATTTTCATTGAAGGCAAATATAGAGAGGAAGAGTGACAGAGAGGAAGATCTTCCATCTGCTGATTCACTTTCCAAGTGATTGCCACAGCGGGAGCTGAGCTGATATGAAGCCAGGAGCCTGGAGTCTCTTCTGGGTCTTACGGATGGGTGCAGGGAACCAAAGCTCTTGGGCTGTCCTCAACTGATTTCCCAGGCCACAGGCTGGGAGCTGGATGGGAAGTGGGGCTGTCGTGATAGAATGGGCGCCCATATGGGATCCTGGCACGTGCAAAGCATGGACTTTAGCCTCTAGGCTATCATGCCAGACCCTAGATGCAATTCCTTCTTTCCTTCCTTTATTTATTATTTATTTGAGAAGCAGAGTAACAGATATGGAGAGAAAGAAGTCTTCCATCTGATAGTTCACTCCTCAAACAGCTGCACTATCCAGTGACTAGGCTATTCTAAAGCCAGCAGCCAGAAATTCCATCTGTGTCTTGCAGGTAAATGACAGCAGCCAAGTACTTGGGCCATCTTTTGATGCTTTCTCACGCAGATGAGCAGGGAGCTAATTCAGAAGCAGAGCAGCCATGACTTGGACTGGCACTCTGTTGTGGGATTCCAGGGGCAGCTTAATCTGACACACCCAAGACCAGCCCTGATGATTTTTTTTCCAGGCAAGATGGTCTCTCCTATTTCACCCTCAGAAAATACTTTTCTTTGTACAACAGACTGCTTCTTCCCTCTTTGCAAATTGTTTTCTGAAATAAAATTTCTCTTTACACTACATTCCTTACTGGTGAGTTTTTGCAGACAAATCTGAAAAACTATCAACTGACAGTCAGAACTCTACGTCTGAAATGGCAAGGCTTTGTTCTCTAAAGTTTCTCTTGGAGTGTGTCAACATTTAAACTTCCTTGAAAATGTTATTTCTAAACTTTTCTTCTCAACTGGTTTGATATTCCCCTGCAGTTTGCCAGGACTTACAACTTTTGGTTGTGGTTATTTCACCTGTCACTTGGCTTGCAGGTAAACATAAACAAACCCACTTTTACATTCAGCAATATTAAGAGGTTCCACTGCTTATCACGTTAGCAAGTGAAAGCCAAGGAAACGCACTCACACACACACACACACACACACACACACACACACACACACACACACACACACACACAATGGCAACAGCAGTTCATGGGGGCTTCAGGTGCCCGAGGATTCTGAGTTGTTGAGGATCTACCTTTATTCATTTATGTGCTTTCTCACTCAATGACCTAGCATTCAAGTGTCGCTCCCATGTGATAAGCCTGTCTTCTCCCACTTCTTAAAATAAACCACTTGATGTAAACACATACTCTTAGAAAAACATGATGACTTACGTTGTAAAATAGATGTGTAATTATAAGGGGTGAAGAAAGCACGCATAGAGAACCACTAGAATAAATGTGAAAAATGAATTTGTAAATTCTGAAGGCCTTTGCTAATTCCTAATCCTTGGATTCTGTCCACAGAATTTTGGCAAAGATACTTTTATGGTTTTAATGCACATATTTGAATGTTTTCTATTGAGTTTTATGAGACCTAAACCTCTAAAACAAATGCTCAGTGAAAATCAGAGACATTGTTCAGGCACCGAGTAATGGAAACTTCATTACAATCACATACTGGCAAATTGTGTGCTTTAATTGCTCCCGCGTTCAGAGACAATGCACATGTACACACACAGACACCTCCTGGAGTCTTCAGAAGAATTCTGCTCTTTGTCATCTAATGGCATTTCTGGATGCCATGGCCAGTAAAGAGCAGACCTGGCACTGCCAGGACTTAGAGTTCTCTTTTTCAGGGATTTGATTTAATTTTGGAGGTAACTGGTTTCTTGCTGTTTACTTATTTATTCAAAAGACAGAGTCAGAGAGAAACATGCCATCTGCCAGTTACTCCCCAAATGCCTGCAACATCTGGGGTTAGACAATGCTGAAACTGAGAGCAAGGGACTCAGTCTAGGTCTTCCCTTTAAGGAACAGGTTCCCAAAACTTTGTGTTATCACTGTTGATTCCCAGGATGCACATTAGCATAGAGCTGGAATGAGGAGCAGAGCCAGGACTTGAACCCACATGCTGAAAATGGGATATGGGCATTCCAAAGAGGGTCATCACTACACCAGAACACCTGCTTCCATCTTGTCCTTTAGGTAACTCTGCTACTACTCCCCAGTCTAGTGGAGTAAACACAGTCGCTGAGATAAACTTCCAAACTTATCGTGCCCCGTTGGATCCTAGAATTGCTTTATTTAATTCTTATCAAGTTAGTATTACTTTAAAAAGTACAGGGGTACTTTGCTGGACTATACTGTTTTAATAATATGGGAGAAAACAGTGTGGGGGGAATGGGAAGGTGGGAGGGGGAATCTCTGGTCTACTGAACTATATCATTAAGAAAAAGTATTATAAAAAAGAATGGGTGCGGCCTGGCGTAGTTATCTAAGGCTGAAGTCCTTGCCTTGAATGCGCCAAATCCCATACTGGTGCTTGTTCATATCCTGGCAGCCCCGCATCCCATCCAGCTCCCTGCTTGTGGCCTGGGAGAGTAGTTCAAGATGGCCCAAAGCCTTGGGATCCTGCCTCCTTGTGGGACACCAGAAGAAGTTCCTGGCTCCTGGCTTCAGATCGGCACAGCACTGGATGTAGCGGTCACTTAGGGAGTGAATCATCAGACAGGACATCGTCCTCTCTGTCTCTCCTCCTCTCTCTATATATCTGACATTTCAGTAAAAATAAATAAATCTTTAAAAAAAGCACAGGTATACTTGATTAACTACCAGCCACTTTTGTGTGGCTTAATGTAAAATTCTTTTGTTCTGCCTTGTAGCAGAGAACTGTGAGTATGGTGGCTACCTGAGCTCACTCTCCTGTCTATAAATGTTTCCAAGAAACTACACTTGATGCAATCTTGGACTTCTCTGCTTTTGTTAATCTTTGGGCACCTTCCATCTTCTAGGACCAATTCTTGTATACTGGGCTTTTCTGAAACAAGTGTCGTGATGTTCTTTTCTTATAGTACTGCCCTTGCCGTCGTACTCCCAACAAAGGTGCCAATCACCAACCATGGGGACTAGAGGAAAATTTACTTGAGCAGTACAAAACGAAGCACAGCCATCCCTTTGTCGTCTCCCTTTACTCAAAGCCCAGTCACACCAATGATGGGAATTGTACAGAACTGAAAAGCACATTAGCAGAGGCATGTGTGACAACTCACACCCCGCACACGTGTGTACAAGTTCCGTTGATTTTTGTTAAGACAAGAATTGTAAGAGATGGGAGCTGTGGTACAGTGAGAAAAACCACTGCTTCAGATGCCTGTGTTCTGTATGAGAGTTCCAGTCTCTGCTTCTTGGCTTTCCGTCCAGTTGTTTGATGATGCACTGTGGGAGGTAGCAGCGGATGGCCTAAACAACCCTACCAATCATGTGAAGAGAATTGGAAAGAATTCCTGGATCCTGGTTTCATCCTGCTCAGTTGTGTTTGTTGTGGGCATTTGGGGAATAAACCACTGTCTCTCTGCCTTTCCCTTTCTCTGTATCACACTGTCTCTGAAACAAATAAATAAGTACCTTAAAAACTGCAAAGTGTACATGTTTCCAGAGCGAACCTCTTCTGCTGTGTCGAATTTTATGAGATTCAAATGTAAGAGCAAAGACAGCTGTGTAACCAACCTGCAGAGAATAGAGTGTGCTTCCAGAGTTCTTCCATTCCAGATGGATTGTTTCCCCATTTTAGGAAAATCTTGTTCTCAAATATGATTTTGGCTGTTTCTGGTATTGACACAAGCATCATGTGGACTCATAGTTTGGGTAACAAACCAATGTTTAAGCATCACTATTTCCTGGACACCGAATTAAACCCTTCAAACCCTTCATCACCTTTTTTTTTTTTTTTTTTTTTTTGGCTTTTTTAGTTTACAAAGCATGATTTATTTAGGCAAGCAAGAAAGAGAGCTCCTGTCATAGTAACAGAAGAGGGCTTCAGGGGAGGAAAGACCCGAGAAAGTGGTGGAATGGGTGTCTTTTATGCACCATCTCTGGATGGGGGTTCACATGAATCGCCCAGAGGGCAGAAGGAAAAAAAAAAACCTCATTATGAGGTTTTTCCCTATTGTGAAAAAATTGCTTTGTTATTTCCATTTTAGGGATGAAGTCATGGAAGCGGAGAGAAGAAATGTTAAATAACATACATGAGATTATTTAGTTAAAAAAAAAACAGAAATAGAGCAAATCTTGATGTCAATCCAATCTGAGTGGTTGAAAAACAAAAAACAAAAACAAACCCACACGCTTTTTGTTAGGTATTTGGCATACGGACGAAGACACTTTGATACCATTTCAGAGTATTAGGGTCAAGTTCTGGCTTTGTTTCCTGCCTCACCCTAAATGTGGATCCTGAGGGATAGCAGGTGAAGCCCCCGTAGGTAGGTACCCCATCCATATCAATGCCCTGTGTTATTTGGAAAGAACCAGAAATAAATCAGCACCCCATCTCCCTATCTACACTCAGAGTCAGGGATGAAAGCCTCAGCCATTTTAGCTTCATAGCCATTATACATCCCAGCATGTAACAGACCCAATCCTTCCATGAACTATTGCCTCTACATTTCAAAACAAAAACCAATGAAAGAAAACAGCTGAAATCTGTATTGTTCTTTATCCTTACCCTCACCGCCTTTCTTTTCCAACTACCTGGCTTGCAGAAAGAAAGCCACATCACATTTGAAAAGTCTAGAAAATGATAACTCTGCCCCTCTCATGGCCCTTCTCTGGCTGATGCTATAAAAACTAAGTGCTTAATGATGCTCTTGTTCCATGCCCTGTGCTTGTTCCATATGCACATGAGCAGTTAGCCGCCTCTGTGAATTTATTTCCCTTTAAAATTTGGTTTGGGCTGTGAAAGAAAGAAGAAAAATACAAATTTAAGGGTACTTATATACAGAATATAAAGCAGAGACTAGTTACAGTGCAATTCTTTTCTCATCAATCTACAACTATTAGCAACTATAGTTGTAGCAGTGGGTCAGTCCCATATTTTTGAGGAGTGACAAATTAGGCATACCAGATTCAGCCAGGATTGGGAATGGAGCCGGAGGAGTGAGTAGAAAAATTTATGCAGAGAATACATCAGTCTAGCAGACCAGATTTCAAGTTATCAAAAGTCCTAAAGACAAGCCTAGATTAAAATACAAGATAACAGATAACTTGCCAGGTGCTAGAAAGCTTATAGTTTGACTAGCTGGCTCCTGGCAAGAGTTTAGATGTTTAAGCTGAGTGGAGCACACAGGTTATAAAAGGGAAGGGTTGTGGAAAACCAGAGTCAATGTCTAGAGTTCTAATAGACAGGTAACTTAGGAAGAAACTAATTCAGGTACAATGCTTAAGTTAGATATGAATGTGAGCAAAAGGGAAGAGAACTCAGCTGGGAATCAATGTATTGGGATGCAGCAAAGAAATATTAATCCACATGAATTCAAAATCAGAATTGCTGGTAATTGGAAAAAAAATGCCTCTGAATTTATTTACAGACAAATTTCTCTTTTGGGCAGGCATGGGCAAGGTTTAAAAGGAGTCTGAAAAGTTGGGTTTGTAGCTACTTATAAGATCATTGCAAGCTCCAAGGGAGTGAAGTCTGGGGGAAGCATTTATCAATTCCCAGAGAATCAGAATGCTGCAGAATTTGTAGAAAATGACCACAAATGATTTCAATTATTCGCAGCATCAGAGCAGGTTCACTTCCCAAATGGTTGCCACAACAGAAGTGGACTGGACAAAGCCAGGATCCCAGAACTTCTTTGCAGTTTTCTCATGTGGGTACAGGGGCCAAAAGACTTGGGCACTTGGACCATCTTTTGCTGCTTTCCCAAGTACATTATCAGGTAATTGGATTGAAAGTGGCGCAGCCAGGATGCAAACTGGCACCATAGGCAGAGGTTTAACCTACTACATTATGGCACTGACCCCCCAAGGGTTAAAAGAATGATTGAGTCCAGTTCAAGATGCCTTATCAACTGTCTGCCAAAATTCTCTCTTATATTCTGCAAGCCACAGAATTTTTTTAAAATTGTTTATTTCACCTAGTATAATATTCAGCACAATCATTAAAATAGTAATACAAAACACTGTAGATGGGGAGGTCGTTTGATGTGCCATGAAGATGCCACTTAGAACACACAGTCCAATTTTGAGTGCTCGAGTTTAAGTCTCACTTCTGCTTCGCATCTCAGCACCATGTAATGTGTCCCCTGGCAGGCAGAGGATAATGAAGCCACAGAACATTGCTGTAAAGAATGTGTGAGACAGTTTTTAGGACTCCTAAACTTGGAAAATAAGGTAAAACCTTAAAGAATTGTTAATAAAAGGTATTGCACATTTATGTTGCTGTGAAACTACAGAGCAAATCATGATTAATATCTTTTAGAAAAAAATTTTGATCCACAGGCTATATCTTTCAAATCTATAATATGAGTTCATGTACAGGGACAAGGAAAAGGGAAAATTTTAGAAAATTTTGATTAGGACAACTATGAAATCATCCATGTTTCTTATCTGCAAGGATTATTGGTAGGAGGTGATAGTTGCATTTACTGGAACAGCTGTTATAAAGAGTATATAATCTTGCACAAATCCCTTTGATAAATTGAGCATCTATGGGAGATGCACTACTAAAGGAACTACTAATTTGTCTGTTAAGACAGGCAAAATGTGAAAATCTGGGCAAGTGGAGACGCTAAGGTGGACTATGTGAGCCAGTGGATTCTGAAAAGATTTCATCATGCTTGGAATGGTGAGATTGACAGCAATTCAGAACAGCTGAACTATCAAAACCACTTGAGCAGTGCTCTTGGAGCATTCCCCACATCGAGGCCCCAGGGATGGTTGCAAGGGTGGGTGTGGCTTCTCCCTTTGTCTCTCCCCTTCCCCAGATACAGAAAGGAAAAAGGAGAATGTCGAAACAATGGTCTTATCCACTTTCCTTTAGCCCTTGACCTTTTATGCTCTAATCAACTATGTAAAGATTATCAAAATAAAATAATTTTTAAAAAGACAGGTAAAATGAAATTGATAAACCAAAAGACCACCTTGAACACATCCGTATGCAGAAATGTGTTTATTAGACAGATTTATTGAGAGAGTATCAAGTGGAACCTGGGAAACTGAACAGTGCCTTCATAGGAACATTTGGGAAGGACTTCGTAGCACTGGATTGATGGTGAGTAGTTCCAAATGGAGGTTAAGAAATCAAGGGCCGGTTCTGAATTAGATACTGTCAAGAAATATGGCCATTTGGATGATTGATTCTACCAAAAAAAAAAAAAAAAAAAAAGAAGAGTTGGCTCACAAGCAGCAAGGTTAGAATGGGACTGAGTTTGCTATTGAAAACAAAGCAGGAAATCACTCCAAAAGGAGGAATAGGAATCGTTTCTGTGATTGCAGTCTGGCCTTGCCAATGTTCTTTCAGAAACTCCCCATTCCCTGCCTCCATAAGTAGCATTGATTTTGTTGGCCTTGTTTGTCTCCAGCTGGAAACATTGAATTTTATTAGGAACATTGCATTCTGAGTGCCAGCAAGATAGATTCTTATTTCTTCTGTGGTTAACTGCCCATATTTTGCTTTGTTAAAGAAGTTTGTAAGATTGGAATCAGAGCTGAGCTGTTCAGAAAAGCCTATGCAGCTACTTCTTAAACCTTCAGAGGTCCTGCTGCTTTGTCCTTCCTCCTAAGTACACTTCCTTCTTGTCAATAATGCTACGAATATTTAGGAACCTGCCTTGGGCATACCACATGTCTCAGCCATTCATTGGGAAGGAATGGGACTAGTGTGATATATTATGGGAAAGGTGATTGACAACATGAAGTCAGAAAATAAGTTTTTTTAATGCAAAAAATATTGAAGTCCATGCATAATTTTATTTTTAAAGATTTATTTATTTTTATTGGAAAGGCATATCAGATTTACAGAGAGAAGGAGAGACAAAGATCTCCCAACTGCTGGTTCATTCCCCAGGTGTCCACAATGGCCACAGTTGAACCAATTCAAAACCAGAAGCCATGAGTTTCTTCCAGCTATCCCACCTACATGCATGGTCTCCAGGACTTGGGCCATCCTCTACTACTGTCCCAGGGAATAAGCAGGGAGCTGGATGGGAAGTGGAACAAATAGGACACAAACTATTGCCCATATGGGATTCTGGTGCTAGTGAGGTGAGGATTTAGCCCTTGAGCCATTGCATTGGGCCCTATAGTATGTATTTTTTAACAGCTTTTTGAAGAGCCCTCATCTTCAGTTTCATCAACAAGTCTTCCAATTGATTTTTTGAAAATTATTTGAATGAGAATTCAATAGATAGGGTGCAGACAGTGATGAGCACAAATGCACCCATATATCAACACAGAAACATATTAAATAGGAATCACTGGAGGCCATTGTTTTGAACTGAGCTCCTATATAGGTCCCACAAATCAAACTAAAAATTTTCAAATGGAGTCACGCCAAAGTTTCATACCACCCAGCTGGAACTGAGTTGTTCATTTGATCTTCCAAGGAATCAGGATTACAGATTTAGTGGTTTACCCAAACAACCTCATCTCCATCATCACCACAGTGAAATCTACTCTACCTTAATCTTTAATGACAACAAGAAAAAAACCCAGTGGGAATTAATCTCATATTAAATGATTAATCCTTTTTTTCATAGTACTCTCTCCTTGCCCCTGCATTATAAGAAAAATAACTTTTTGCTTTAGCTTTCTTCAGTCTGTTACTGGGCACAAACCCCTTCCTTGGCTCAGCTCTGATTTTTGCTTGTTTATTTTTGGTTTTATTTTGTAGAATGAAGAGCTGCCCAATTAGAGAATTGAAAGTTAAGGCCATTAAAATGTTTAAGCTAAATTGTTGTAATTTTGTCCTTTGACACATGTAATGGATTCCTGCAGAAATTGTAGCCACTGTTTTAATAAAACTTTCACTGTGCTTTTTAATTGTACTCCTTCTGTGAGGAAAAGGCAAGTTCTGTCTATGCTGTTGAGATAGAGAAATGGCAGATAAGAGCAGAAGGAAATGATGGATAGAATGAAAGATCCAGGACCAAAAATGATGCTCATGGTTTTCTCTCCTCTCTGAAAGTGATTTGGAAGCAAGTCTATTTGCCTGTGCCAACCCCAACTTTATAGAATATGCAAATCAGAAGAGCTGGGCAATGCCTTGTAATGCATTAGGATTAAAATAACACCACAGGCACTCTCCAGGGGAGTTTGTCTTCACCCTCAGTGGAGGAAAAAGTGTACCTTCTAGGGAGCTTGTGTTTTTACTTACTGAGGTCGGTCTTTGTGAAAATGAGGACATCTGCAACAGGGAGCTTTGTGTTAACTTGTGACTCTAAAAATGAAGTTTCATTTGTCTAGAGAGTTTGTGTTCTTTCTTGGGCAGAGTTGAAAAGGAGAATAATTATATCTTAATGGAACTGACATTCATTTCCAATAAGATGTTCTTGTTCATTAAGTAGTTAGCGGATGTAGCAATTGTAGAGAATGTGTTGTTCTTGTGTAAAATTTCACTGACTCTAGACCTGCTGCTGTGATCAGACTCATGTAACTCACGTATTCCTTGCAGTAATCATAAAGAGCCATGAGCAAGAACAAGACCCATACCACAGAGTGTCAAACTCTTAAAGTAGGGCACTACCTCACCATTTTTGTCTTGAATATCAAAGTCTTCCTAAATTGGAAGGAGAATGAGCTTTGATGCAAATGAATATCTAATAAATGATCTAATTTGCCATTTACTTCTTATATGACTATGAAACATCCATTTACCTTTGAGTGCTAACTTCCTCATCTATAAATTGACAACTATTGACTCCAGTTGTATGTAGATATACAGTTACTTCTTTAAAACTAAATTCTCATCTTGTTCCATAGTTGTATTTGGTAGCTGTATCCTTTAGTCAAAAATATTCAGTTTTGGGTTTTAAAACAGTTTCAAGTTACTGTTCAGTCAATTTAGTATTTAACTTGGTTTGTTTCAAATGTCAAATTTCCCTTTGGGGACCTTTGCTTCTTTTCTGTGATCTACTTCTCAGGATATCAGAGGCCAGGAAATCTGTGACATCACCATGGTGATGTCAATGAATCCACCTGTGTCCTCTGGATCTTCACTGACCTCCTTTGATGGATTTTATTCCTGTTGACCTTTTGCCTTTATCGTTATCCATTTCTACTGAGGTAGCATGAAATATGTTCTCAGGGCACAGCTGGTACCCACACAGATATTCTCCCAGGGATACAATTACTTCTTGTGGATTGGTCTTACAGAACTTTTCCAGTGATGGGGCTCCATCTCAGCCCAACCTTATTCAAAATTTGTCTGCTTACAGCTGCTAAAAGAAGTTTGCCTTGCCTTAGCTTCACCATGGCAGGTTCTCTCATCCTGGTTAATGTCTCACACCTCTGTGACAGCAATGGAAACTGAGGCTGAGGTTACTAAGGTACCCTGCATCTTACTCTCACTTGGGCCCTTGACTGAGGCTTGAACCCTAAAACTTCCCGCCCAGTGACTTTACGTGAGGTTCCCCAATTGAGGCCTTTCACTTTGATGCTGTGATATGGAGGAAGAAGGAGGATGAATAGCCTGAGTTCTCAGCTCCATCACTACTAGATGCAGTGATAATCCTGGGGAAGTAGAGAAATATCTACCTCCCTATGTAGCACCTGCTTCTTGAGGCAATCAGATACATGAAAGCTTGTATTCCAAAACTTTAAGGGTTAAATGAAGTACCAAAGGAAAAGGACTTGATACGTAGTAGATAATAAATCAGTGTCAATTTTCCTCTCCCTTTATACTATATAGTCATGAAAAATTAGAGAATAATTCTGCTGAAAGTTACTTTCTTCCAGGTTGGACTTACTGCTTGACTTATTTTAGCATCTCTTTTTCCTCATTGGTTTTAGTTCAATTTTTAAAGGAAAGAGTAAAGAATACATTAGTGAAACTAAAGATATATATATATATATATATATATCACATATATACACATACACACATGTCAATAAATACATATATGTATATATACTTATATAGACACATATAAAGTAAGGATGATATATATGTATGTATATATATGTATGTATATATATGTATGTATATATATATGTGTATATATATGACATATATATATCATCCTTACTTTGAGAAATGAAACAGAAAACTGTCTTGTATAACTTTGCATGTTTGAACATTTTAAGTATATTGATTGTATAGCCTTTATCTGATAATTCCAAAATTGCATTTCTTGGAAAATCTGAATCTGTAGTTTATTTCAGGTGACACTGTTCAGAAAAGTTTGCCTTCTCAATTGTTTAGTAAATCCTTAGCGAAGTCTTATTCTTTGGAATTTCTTTCTTTAGTTTTTTGTGGGAATTATTTTGAAGGTTGTGTTTAAAGTAAGTTCTCCCAGGGAGTGTTGGTGTTGGCTTGCGCTAGGCGCTGGTGAACACTGTCAACACAGTACCACTTAAAATTCTTTAATCTGCGGTTGTGGACACCCGCATGGGAGTGTGGTTTCAGGCCTCACATGTTTGAAGTGGTTGGAGATTTGAAGGTGAGACATTTCTGCTTTATCCGAGAGCAAATGGAGAGACAGGCTTGCTGTCTTCTGCTGCAGAATGATTATGTTCCTCTGCAGCCCAAGGGATTTTTTTTTTTTTTTAAGATTTATTCAGTTGAAAGGTGTAGACTTGCACCAAATATAAATGGCAACATCAACCTGGGGATGAGCTAGGTCAAAGCTAGGAACCTGGAATCCATCCAGATCTCTCCCTTGAATGAAAGGGGCCCGACTACTTGGGCCACCACCTGATCCCTTCCCAAGCACATCAGAAGGGAGTTGGATTGAAAGTGGAGCAGCAGGTTCTTGAACTGATACTCCAGTGCAGGATGATAGAATCTGTTATTCATTACCTTAATGTACTACACTGTACTTGAATGGGCTTCCTTCATCATGTTGTGCACAATATTTCTGAAAAAGGACATCTAAGTTTGGAATGAAATTCCTATCTCAAGTCAACATGCACATAAAAGATGTGTAACACAAACAGAAAATGTTAAAAGAGATAGCAGTCTATAACTGTAATTTTATTATTTGGTTTGTTTGCTGGCAAACCTTTTAAAATATGAACTAGACAGCTATTTTAAATACACTGTCTTGACACATCTTAATATCATAATTTATTTTCACTGAAGAAATTTGTCTAGGAAGCAGAAACCCTTTTTTGTAGAACACCATTTTATAATTATTTTAGCAACCAGACTCCAAAATAATCCTCAAAGAGGGTTGTCTCTTGGTGTTCATATCTCATCCCCTCCTGCCCATTCTGTATAGGACTGGCATTTGTAATCAGTGGAATATTGTGGAAATGACACTGTGAGGTGCTACCGTTTGAATGTGGTTTATCCCTTGAGGGTTCATGTGCTGAAAGCTTGGTCCTGAGTGTGGCAATGTGAGAGGTGATAACTCCTGGTGGAAATGGTCAGGCCATTGAAGGCATGGTTCTTAGACAGGATTAGTGCTATTCTCATGGCTTGAGTTAATTCCTATGATAATGTGTTATTTAATGTGCTGTTTAAAGGGAATGCACCTGACCCCTGGATCTTTCTGGTTTCCTGTCTCACCATATAGGGTCTCCTTCTCTCATGCACTCCCACTGTAATATCATCTGCCACATTGTGGCACAGCCAAGCGGATATTCTCTCGGAGCTAGACTGATAGGGATGCCTAATTTTTGAATTTTTGCTTTTAAAACTGTGGGCTAAATTAACCTCTTTTAAAAAATGCGGCACCCAGCTTTGGATACTTCATTATAATAACTGAAAATGGACCAGTATAGGAATGTTTAGGATAGATCATAAAACAATTTGAGGATTTTATTTTGTTCTGAATTGTTTAGTCTGAGGTAAGCCAGTCATTATATTATGAGGACAAACAACCTCATGGAAGAATATCCCATCACCAGCCTATGCCAGTTCACCTACTGTATAAATGAGCCAGCTTGGAAATGAGCTCTTCAACTAAGTCAGCTTTTAGACAACTGTAGTCCTGGACAACATTCTTGTCTTACAATATCTATTTTCTTATTTATTTATTTGAAAGACAGAAAAATAGAAAGAGTAGCAGAGAAAGATCCCATTAGAAGTTCCTAAGACGGGCCCGGTGAGGTGGCGCAACTGGTTAAGGTTCTCGCCTTGCACGCCAGGGATCCCATATGGGCACCGGTTCTATCCCGGCAGCCCCGCTTCCCTTCCAGCTCCCTGCTTGTGGCCCGGGAAAGCTGTTGAGGACGGCCCAATTCTTTGGGAACCTGCACCCGCATGGGAGACCCGGAAGAGGCTCCTGGCTTCGGATTGGCATAGTGTCGGCCATTGTGCTCACTTGGGGAGTGAATCATGGGACGGAAGATCTTCGTCTCTGTCTCTCCTCTCTGTATATCCGCCTTTCCAGTAAAAAAAAATAATAAAAATAAATCTTAAAAAAAAAGAAGTTCCTGAGGGAATCCTAGCTAGAATTCAGCTCCTAAATTCCTGTCCCCAAAAAACTATATGAGAGAATAAATGTTTATTGCTGTTATAAGTCACTAAATTCTGGAATGCTTTGTTATTGCCACAATAAATAAATAATAAATTGCTATACGAGTTAGGAATGCTGGTATTTCCACTGAAATTGGTTTTATTAGGTCACCTCTTTTGTTTGTTTTGTTTTAAAACACCAACTGGTGATTTCATCAGGACTTTCACTGAAATAACAAGATCCATGTAGGGACTAAACCCGACTTAGCCACTCTTACTGCTGCACACATGGCCAAAAATTGAGATGAACAAATAATCTCTGAGTGTCAAGGAGACAGATGGCTGTGGTTCACTGATAATTGACTGACAATAGCAACAGCAAACCTCTGTATTGTTTATTTAGACAAGAGCATATCCCTACTGCAAATTGAACACACCATGCACACACAAATCATAAAGCCCTGAAAGCTTTATGTAGTTTGAGTATATAAATGCATCATGGATCTTCAATGTCTCCAAAGGCATTGATTACAGCACTTATTTTGTATTGCATCTAGCATTTTATGTACTTCATGGTATGTGAATGAAAAGACTCTAGGAAATAAAAACTTAGTTGTTGACATTTTCTTGCTGTTCTCATCCTTTTACCTCCAAATCATTTGTTTCAGAAATCTTTATTCCCTCTGTATCTGATTCTCTTTTGCATCCCCACTTCAGCCCTTTTGAGAACGTTTACTAGGGCATTCTGCGTGCAAAACAGCAATCGGCCAAAAGCCAAAGAAAGCTGTTGGAGGCAGACAATGCCTGTTCTTAACCAAGCAGATTCAGCCAGAGAAGGAGAGATATGTACCCGTGCCAAATGTCCAAGAATGAAAAGCTGTAGAGATGATTCCATGGTTGGCAATCCCAGAACCTCAGGCTGCACAAATTCTTAAGTTAATCAACCAGTGTTCTGTTCTCTTCCTCCATCTGAAGATTCCTGGTTGAGATGGTGATTAGTCAGTAAACAAAAGACCCACAAGTGAATAAAATAAAGTATAGCTTCCCAAAAGAAAAAATGCCTTTGGGACAAGAATTGTAGTGAATCTGGTCTCACAGAGAGGGCACTTCTTGGCCGTCCCGCTTTCAAAAAACCTGTCTTGTCTTTTCCACATTAGGCACCATTCCCTCTTCATGACCCTGTTAATGCTCATGGGCTGTGGCACATTTGGACCTAGACCTTATTCAGAAGGCAGCATGCTAGGTGAAAGGGGTGAACACTTAGAGGGATGAAGTGGGCAGTGGAGAACCTGCATGCTTCCAAGTCTCCCAGGTCATTCTGATGGGTACAAATTGCACCACTGCTTTCAATGATCAGACAAGACTCAGGTGCAATAAATGATCTCTTGACCTCCTGAGTAGTTTTACTTGTCCAGTCACCTAACCTCTCTGTGATGCTTTTCCCCTTGGCTCTACAATTTTCACACCTACATCTGGCCAACTGAAGATGATGCAGAAGGACACCACATAAAATCCTCTTCTAAATTTTTAGCTTGCTTTAGCTGAGATGAAGTAAGGTTTTATTTAAAGAAGTGTACAGTAGAAAAGATAATGAATGCAAAGTTACAAACGAATCTGTTGATTTAGTGTTGATTTCTTATTTTCACTTAACCTAAAGTTGAACGTCAGGGTTAATTAACAACTGATAAGAATGCAGGGATTGTTCAGGCTTTGCTCCTGATTGCTTTGCTCTTTTTCTAGCACATCAAAATTCTTTGCACAATTTGTGAATTTATACCGTCAGCCCAGATATCGCCTCCCAGCTCCAGATACGTGGATATAACTATTTGATATAACCTCTTATATGTCCCTAATGCACCTCAATTTTCCAAATTGGGATTTGCAACTTTACCACATAACCAAGCACTCTTCCTGACTTGCCCCATCACCAAATCCAGTTTCCACGTTGGACAAGAGCACCACTGTCCAACCACAGAGGGTGGTATCCTTGGATGAAAACAAAATGCTGTTAAGGCAACTGAAAAGGTCTTGCAGGTGCTGGCCCTTTATCGTATCTTCAGGTTCTTTTCACTTCCTTACATTCACCTTGTATTTTTAGCCACACTCAGGGACTTCTCTTAATCCTGTCCTCTCCTAACTTGGGCATATTCATGTCAGTCCCTTTGTTTGACATCTCATCATTACCCTTGGCTTAAATAACTTACTCATATTTCTGTATCTTAGTTCCATAGTTTCTTCTGTCGAGAAGCCCTTCTGGACTTTCCTAATTAGGTTACAGTCCCCTTTTATACTCTTCCACTATGCCCTGATTTTTCTAGCATTTATCACATATGCAATTTACATTTTCTGTTTGATGGTTTTAATGACTATCTCCTCCACCACAACATAAAGCTCATGAAGGCAAAAGTCCTGAGTGTTCTGGTCACCACTATAACCCAGTGCTTAACTCGAAGATTAGAACAGAGAATAGGCTCCCCAAAAATATTGATTTAGTGGGTAATAAACTTATTTCTGGTTCTTCCTATACTATTGCTGAGAGTAGATATTGGAATTATTTTGGGACAAGACATTCGATAGTATAAATAATAACAACTAATATTGAGAATATGTTATATCCATATAGAACACATTTCTACAATTGTATACCCCATCTTAGTTTACTTTTATACAACTTTAAAAGGTAGGTACATAGGGAAGATGCCATGGTATAGTGTCCCACACGTGTGATGCCCTTATCCTTAACCACTGCGCCATCACGCCGGGCCCTATTAGGGCACTTTTTAAGTAGTTTCCCCAAGGCTCATTCAGTTCTGCTTTGGTGGTGGAGTAGAGTTGGAAGAACTCCTTAGGAAAAAGAAATACAGGTGACTGATTTAGTTTCCTTGTCAATAACTCTAGACAAATAGATGAAAGGTAACAGATAGGAGGAAGAGTCTCTAACTATAACATACCCTTAATAAGATGTGTGGACTAAATAATAATTTCTAATAAGGAAGCCTAGAATCTATGGATTTATGAGGCATCTCTCCTTAGAAATGTCACTTAAACTCAATAACTGGTATAAAATTGAAGACATTCCGTGGCATAACTATTCCTCATCCTATAGTTCCCAAAACGTGGGTCCTCACTGGTTACTCTGGACCAGGAACACGTGTTTGGCATTAGAAGGATCCAGGAAACCAGAGTCTACCTGAGGTAGTTTTCTCCCTGTGCATCGTGACTGTCTATATTTAAATGATACCAGATAAGGTTTCTGATTCAAGTGAGCAGAATTGGGCAGTTTGCTTCTCTATGTGGCCATAGTCCTATTCGCTACTTAGTTTTTACAACCTTCAAGTTGGATAGTATGCACTTTGCAAGTGATGAGATAAAAAACAGTTAATGCATGCACATCCAATTCAAAAGCCTTTTTCTATCTTATATTTTAATGATTTGTTTAAATAACAAATTTCTTACTTATAATTTTAAGTTTTGTGACCTCTGGAAAGAAGACTGTTAATTCAAAAATAGAGGTGATAGATCTAAGTAATTTTCAATGTCAAATTGTTTTTTCTCTGTGTGAAAGTTGCTATGGCAGGAGCTCAACACTTGTTGATCAGATTTAGAGACTGCAGTTGGAAATGTGACGTGAAGCAACACAGAACACAATGTTGGGTGGCTGCTGTGAAGTCTTTGCTAGGAACTGCATGCAAGAGAGAAAGCACTGTCTCTCTAGACCCTGGAGTGAATTACCAACCTCCATGCCACTGGACATCTCAGAGGAGTTGATATGAATATGAACTCACCTAAAACAGAAATGTCATTCAGGCAGGCAAGTCATTCCAGAGCAAAGTGGGCAACAGGGATTTTGGAGAGCTGTATTAGCGTTTATTCCACTTGCCCAATTCTGCAATATAATATAAAGGGAAACAAATGCTACATATGTATGGGGGAGGAGGAAGATCATCAAATAGGTAACTTTGAGTGGTTACAGTCAGAAGGATATGTGAGACTGTATAGTGGAGATGACAATGATAGTTGTAGTGCAAGGACATAGATTAGCTAAAAATTATGAAAAATGATAAACAGTATAAAAAAAAGTTTCTGAAGTAGACCAAATTTTACCATTTAGAAATAAGAATCAACAATTCTCAAAAGTTTTCAAATATATAAAAATTGAAAAACTTCAAACGTTCTAATAATTTTAACAGAAATATCAATGAGTTATAAAAAATAATCCAGTTTTGATAAGTAAATAAGAGGCAGTGCATTTTGGAATGTGTATTAGAGCTTTAAATATGCTTATACTCACTGAGTAAATTTAGCACAATTTTATTTGAAAGGAATAATTATATAGCTGGCTAGGTATTTTTATTTTTTATAAGCAGTAAAAATTGCTACATTTAATAACACAGAAAAAAGGGTTTATTCTGGTATTAAAATTATGTTTTATTAATGAAGTATGAAATGTACTCAATTTATTATTTTACAATAAAAATGATTTTCTGCAAAGCACTCTGGTGGCCAAAATGGGCCAATATGGTAATCAGCCTCCCTTGTATAAAACTGCAATAACAAAATAACTATTTTTGGGGCTGTGGCAACTGATTACACATCTCTCCTACAATTTCTTGCAGAGGTGATAAATTTTTCCAAAATTCCAGCTTTGTGATCAGCAAAGGAAACTAGGAGATCATGTTGCTGGAAGTCAGACTCAGGAAAGAGTAACATGTAAAACTAAGATGATTCCTCAGTTACAGAGACTTTCCAATCTAAAATGGTTCTCAGAATGGCAAAGCTATGAGACTAGTTAGTACCTAAACTCTCATTTATAAAAGATAACATTGGGGCTGGCAATGTGGTATAGCTTGCTAAACCGGTATCTGCAGCACCAACATGCCATATGGTGCCAGTTAGAGTGGCTCCACTTCTGCTTCAGCTCCTTGCTAATGGCCTGGAAGGCAATGGAAGATGGCCCCATGTGGAAATTCTGGAAGAAGCTCCTGGCTTAAAAATCTGCCCACATCTGGCCCTTCTGGCCATATGGGCTGTGAACCAGTAGATGGAAAATTTCTCCCTATGTGCCTCTCCTTTTCTCTCTCTAATTCTGTTTTTCAAGTAAAAAAAAAATTGATGTAACTTTATTGGTAATTGAAACAGCAAAATAACAAAATCTTATGGCACAGTAAACATAGTATCCATTGGTTTAGAATATGCATGACAACAGGTAGCTTCAATGAATCCACTACTATTTCAAATGATTATTATTTTGTCAATTGCAATTAAACTGATCTACAATTGAAAGGCACAGGCATTCAGGTCTGGGACACTGTGCTTATTCAAACCATAGATTCCTGTGATAGTTTCATGATGTTCTAGAGAAAATGGGAAGCACGAATGTGGGTAAGAAACAATATAAACTGGAAAAATCTTTCCCATCTCTTTTATTAAAAGTCTTACAGACTAAACAGAATTTAATCAGTGTGGTATATTGATAAAAGCATAATTCTGGCTTACCCAAAATACCAGAACAACGTTCAGCAACTGCTGCTATGATTTCTATTATAAAGAAATTAGGCATCAGCAAATAATGACAATGGGTACGTATAATACTGAATAATAAAACCAAAACTATAACATGGGTTTACAGAGTGACATAATTTAGTACCTGGACTATTAGAACTAACATAATTTCTTTACTAGCATCATTTTAGTTGCCTATGGTTCTCCTGCCATCAAATGAATCAACAGCATAGCTTAATCTAGGGAAAGGGAAAGAATTCACAGAGAGCCTTGGACTGGAAAGAGGATGGTACAGAGGCAAGCACTGGGCCTTCCTGTTCCCTGTATTCATATTGCTACAGTAAAACTCATGGAACAAATTCTTCATGAGAAAGTAAACAGTGTCAAGGGCCTTTTTTCTGCTGATTTACTCCCCAGATGGCCAGAATGAAGACAGGAGCCAAGAGCTTCTTCGGAGTCTCCCATATAGGTCACACTGGGCATGTTCTGTGGCTTTCCAAAGCCATTAGCAAGGAGCTGGATTAGAGGCGGAGTAGCTAGGACTGTAGCACAGCCTATGGCTTTTGCCTTTTATGTCACAATGTTGGCCCTTTGTACTTTTAGCAGAAACTTTGCAGACCGTAAGAGGATGATATATTTAAAGTGTGGAGAGAAAATAACTTCTATCTAAGAATACTTTATTTGGCAAAGCTATCCAGAAGTAAAGGGCACATCCTGGAAGGCAACAAGTTATGGCTCAAGTAGTTGGATTCCTGCCACTCATGTAGGAAACTTTGATTGAGCTTCTGCCTTCAACTCAGCCCAACTTTGCTTGTTGTGGCATTTGAGGGAGTGAACCAGCACTTAAAATCATACATCCTTCATTCTTTCCATCCTCTCTTTCTTTGTTCCTCTCCCTCTGTCTTTCAAACAAATAAACATTAATTAATAAAAAATAAGGACTTTTCTAGACAACAGTGTAGAAAATCCATCATCACTAAATATATATGTTAAGAGGTATTAGGGCCCAGCGTGGTAGCCTAGTGGCTAAAGTCCTCGCCTTACACACACCGGGATCCCTTATGGGTGCCAGTTTGTGTCTCAGCAGCTCCAATTCCCATCCAGCTCCCTGCTTGTGGCCTAGAAATGCAGTCGAGGATGACCTAAAGCCTTAGGAATCTGCACACTAGTGGGAGACCTGGAAAAGGCTCTGGACTCCTAACTTTAGATAGGTGTAGATTTGGCAACTGTGGTCACTTGGGGAGTGAATCAACAGACAGAAGATCTTCCTCTCTGTATATCTAACTTTCCAATAAAAATAAAACCTTAAAAAAAAAAAAAAGAATTTCACTCATTTGCAGAAAAACACACTTTGATCTCAAGTTCACATGGGAATTTCCCCATGATTGGTCACACACATTGAGGTTAAAAACAAGAAAGAACAAATTTAAGAGGACTCTAATCATGCTTAGTTTCTTTAATACCACAATGGAGTGAAGCCAGAAATCAATAATGGAAAGAAAACCGGATAATTAAAAAAATGTGTAAATTAAACAACACTCCTTTGTAAAAAAAAAAAAATTCAAAGCTTATTTATTACAAAGAAAGCAAATTTCATATATTAGTGGATAGTGTCATTATACTCTTTAAACAAGTTTCTCCTGAACAGCTTTTGGTTAAACAAGAAAAAAAAATATGTCTCAGGACAAGTGAAAATTAAAGCATTATAAAGCAGAACTCAGGAAGCAGAGCTAATACAGTTATAAGAGAGAAGTATGCAGAAATAAATGATTATATTAAGAGAAAAGAATAACCTCAAGTAGGCAAATTTTAATCTCAAGGAACTAGAAAAAGAACAAAATAATTCCAAATTTAGCAGCAAGAAGGGATAAGAAAGGTTAGAGCAGTAGTAAAATAGAAAATAGAAACACTATTTTAAAGGTAGTTGGATTTTCGAAAGGAAAAAAAAAACACGGGCAAGCATCTAGACAAACTAAAGAAAACGAGACAAGACTCAGATGAAGCAAAATTTAAGATGAAACATTCAATCAAGATCACAGAAATCAGAAGAATTGTAAGAGACTACCATGAACATTGACATGCCCAAACATGATGCCCTGGAAGAAATGGACAAATTCCCAGCAATATCCAACCTGTCAGGATTAAATCACAAAGAAACAGAAAAATCTGAGATCTCTACTCGTATATGGACTGAATCGGCAATCAAAAGCCTCCCAGCAAAGAGAGGTCAAACATTAAATGTTTTTATTTGTGATTTTTACTTATTATTTAAAGAAGAATTAATCCGCATCCTTCCCAAACACTTCCACTAACTAAGAAACAGAGAATACCTCCAAACTCATGAGATCAGCAAATGTCTTTCTATTCCACTGGTTAGGCTCCCTTAATTTCCAGAGAATACACTGGAGGAGAAGTGGCTGGAGAGAACTGCAGAGATAACAGGACAGTCTAAAAGGCAATTTTAAGTTTGGATTTAGTGAATGTCTGTCTTAAATGGATTGATCAGTTATGCAAGAGGAGCTTCGAAACAATGGAGTGTTCTAGAGGAAGAAAAATAAATCTTGTTTTTGCAGTCTTTGCTTCTGGTTTTTATTTTGCTTTTTTTGTTTTTTACCAAAGAACCGAAAGAAGAGACTGAAAACATTCAATTCAGCTACGCAGAATTAAGGAAACACTCAGTACACATGGGAGGTTACACTCATTTCCCACTTTGCTATGCAATCTGTCCAAATGGGGCAAAGAAAACAGCAGCATGTAAGGAAAGACTCAGACTTTCCTTTAATTTATATTACACCCAAAATAATCTGACCTTGTAGGCAGGCTTGGGACTTCTGAAGAGAAGCATGACTGAGAGTGACCTGAGAAGAATGTTAGACACAGGCCAGATGTACGCAGTGAATTTAATTTTGCTCAAAAAGAGATCTGATCCTTGACCTTGGCTTTTGAGAGATAATCAATTGAGATTTTAGGTATATAATTCCTGGTAGGAGTGCTTTATTCTGCCTGGGGAACTTTCGTCATATCAGATAGTCCATTTATTTTTAAGGGTATATTCATTCTTATTGAGAGGGAGATTTACAGAAAGACAAGGAGACACAGAGTGAGAGAGATCTTCCATTTGCTGGTTCACTCCCCAAATGGCTGTAACAGTCAAGGCTGAGCTGGTTGAAAGCTAGGATCCAGAAGCCTCCTGTGGGTCTCCCACGTGAGTGCAGGAGCCCAAAGACTCAAGCCATCCTCTGCTGCTTTCCCAAGCTACAGGCAGGGAGCTGGATCGGAAGTGGAGCAGCCAGGACATGGACTGGTGCCCATACGGGATGGTGGCACAGCAGGCCGGAGGATTAGCTTACTCTGCAATTGTACCAGCTGCCCCTGATCCCTGCACTACGTAATCTCATAGTGTGATGTAGGGTGGAAATGCTTGTCTAAGCCAAACGGCAATAATATAATTGAAGTTAGGGCTTTTGGTCCCATGGTGTCGGTTGATTAGAGACTGAGATTAATGATGTAGGCAATCAATGATATCTACATGACGAAGTCCCATTGACAGCACTGGATGCATTAATTCCCTGCCTATGAACATTGTGTGTGTCTGGCTGTGTCAATGCCTAGATTCCACATAAAGAAGGCAAGGAGACCACTACCTGTGGCACTTCCTCTTTCGGAACCTATTCACCAAACTGATTTTTAAATTAATTCCTTCTATCATTTAATTATTTTGCATAAAATAGTGGAGTTAACAATATTGGTGGCTCTGTATGCAAAACATACATATTTGAGGTTATTTTGCATGTACAAAACTGCCTTTATGTACACTACTAGGCATTCATGGCAACTTTATCAGACTCCAAGTACTAGAGTCACACAAGAAATTGAGGGGATCCAAAGCAAGAGAAAACTAAAAAATCCATAATCTTCATCAATCAGTAAATAACCAAGGAATGAATGTTTGAAGAAACAAAGGATGTGTATCAATTAAAGACTTCCCCAGAGGAAGTTAGCCTCTCACATGTTTTCCTATAAGCTTCCCCATTTTTCCCAGAAACCACAGCTCTAATATTGGAAAGAGGCCAGGATGGATATATTATCTTCAGAAAGAGATAAGAATGCTAAGATGTGGCATGGTCTGATTTGGCCCAGGAAACTTGGATGAAACTCACAAGCAAGCTCTGCCCTGTCATCTGTGGTGGTTTTGCAGTGTCAAACACACTGGAAAAGTGAAAACCTTGTCAGTCTGAAAATGGCCAGAAGTCATGACCCTGTCACTATGAGAAATTCTGCAATTTGGACCAGACAGGTGACAGTGAAAATTTGGAGTAGTTGTGCTCTGTAATTTTTAAAGGTAAAATCTATAAGTCTTGCTTACAGATAAGAATGTAGTATGAAAGAAAATAAAATATAATGCATCATTTTTTTTAACCCAAGCTGGAAGAATAAAGTTGCCATTTAACAGAAACAAGAATAATATGAATGAATCTAGCAGTGTGAAGGCTCTATGTCAGCCTCACTTTGGAGATGTTAAATTTGAGATATGCATCAGATATGCGTTATGAATGGTGATGTTGGACACACATATCGATGTTCAAGAATGAATGAGGAAATGGAGATGGAAACTTGTAATCATCGGGATATAGATGGTACATAAAGTCTCAACATGGGATATAAGTAATGACCAGGAGGGAAAAAGGAAGAGACTGGGAGTAGAAGAGATCAAACACAAATGATTCCAATACCTAGTGGCATGAGTAGACAACTAGGAAAACAGACTAAGAAGAGAAATGTAAGGAAAACTAGGCTTTTAGGTAGAAGCCTAGGGAAGCAGGCGGAGAGAGCAATCAACTCCATCAAATACTACACATAGCTTCAGTTAGATGAGAACATCAATTAATCATTGGATTTAATAATGTGGAGTTCATCAGTGATCTTCATAAGAGGTTTTATTTTTAATTTCATTTTTTAGTTTTGGGTAGATATATATGGCATAAATTTATTATGTTAATTAAAATGTTCAGAAGAGCTAAGTATATTCATATTATTATACAAATTGTATTCTGAAGTGTTTCTTTTTGCAAAACTGAAAATCTTTATTCAGTAAATAACTTCCCATTCTCCTTCGCTTCAGTCCCTGGAAATCACAGTTCAATCTGGTGTTTCAGTGCATCTCATCACTTTGTTGATTTCACATACAGGATTCACACAGCATTTGTCTTTTGGGGACTGACTCACGTAACTTCACATAATATCCTCCAGGTTCATCCATGTGGTTTCAGATGAAAAGATTTCCTTTTTCTTTAAAGATGTAATGATAACCCATTTGTGTGTGCACCTCAAATTTTGTTTTCATTAATTCATCAATGGACATGTAAGTTACCTCCATCTTCTGGCTATTATAAGCAGTGCTGCATGCACTGGGATCCCATATAGGTGTCGGTTCTAATCCCAGCAGCCCTGCTTCCCATCCAGCTCCCTGCTTGTACCCTGGGAAAGCAGTCAAGAATGGCCCAAAGCCTTGGGACCCTGCACTCATGTGGGAGACTCAGAAGAAGTTCCTGGCTCCTGGCTTCAGAGCAATGCAGCTCTGGCTGTTGCAGTTACTCTCTTCTCTGTATATCTGACTTTTTAATAAAAATAAGTAAATTTTCAAAAAAGAAATACACAGTGCTGCAATGAAGTTGGGAAAACAAACATTTCTTTGATATCTTTTTTCGATCCTTTTAGGTATATATTAGATATAGAACTTCTTGGCCATAATTCTTTTGTTTTTTGAAAATCAAAAAAAAAATGTTTTGCAAACTGTTACTGTTTTCCATAGTGGTTGCAACATTTTACAGAGTCACTAATTGTATCCAGTATTCAGATTTCTCCATATTAGTTCCAGCACTTCTCCTTTTATGGTTTCTATATTTTATAAAATAGTATTCATCATAATAGATATGAAGTGATATCTCATTGAGATTTTGATTTTCACTGTCTTAATTAGTGACATCGAACACCTTTGCATATGTTTGTTTTTCGTTTTTATTCACACAACTTCTTAAGGAGAAATGTCTATTCAACTTCTTTGCCATTTAAAAATATCTGGATATTATATCTTTGGGCCCTTATGGGATCTTTAGGAGTTTTTATGTATTTTAGATATGAACTTGTCATATATGTGATCTAAAAATGTTTTCTTCCCTCCAATGGGTGGAGTCTCTTTCACTCTTGATTGTCTTCCAATGTATAGTCTCATTTTAATAAACATATATGAATTTAAAATTTTTATTTTAAATTTTGAATTTTATCAAACAAGTCTGTATAGTTTGGGATTCCCTAACCCCCAAGTTCCACCGCTGATTAATTTTTCCCATATTGTCACAAAAGCAGATTTCTTCATAAGGAGTTACAATTCCACCAGTCTGCTATTTAAGTGTGTCATGACGTTGCTGGTACAGACAATGTCAGACAGTCCATCATCCCATTGTCTAGATATGTCCAACATTTTCATTGGGAGTCCATCTTTTATTTGGAAGTAGGGATGCATGTTGCATTGTGTCTTCACATCTCGATATGGTAGTCTCCATGTGTATTTTTAAAATGTGGTCTTATATATTGTTTGTACCTAGTTGTCATATAAAAGAAATCATCGTCATATCCACTATGATGAATTGGGTTTTTCTCAGATTTATTTATTTTTATTGGAAAGGCAGATATACAGAGAGGAGGAGAGACAGTGAGGAAGATGTTCTGTCCACTGATTCACTCCCCAAAGTGACTGCAACGGCTGGAGCTGAGCCGATTTGAAGTGAGGAGCCAGGAGTTTCTTCCGGGTCTCTCACACAGGTGCAGGATCCCAAGGTTTTGGACCATCCTCAACTGCTTTCCCAGGCCACAAGCAGGGAGCTGGATGGGAAGCAGGGCTGCTGGGATTGGAACCGGAGCCCATATGGGATCCCAGTGCATTCAAGGTAAGGACTTTAGCTGCTAGGCTACCATGCCAGGGCCAATCAACTGTTTTTTAATGTTTCTTTTCCCAGTTTTCTCATCAGCACTTCTTAGACATGTTTTGATGGATATTGGAAGAAAATCTTGAAGAGTTTAAACAAGATTAATGGGGAAAAAAAACCATCATAGACTGTAAACTCCGAAAGTTTATTCTAGTAAATGGAAAGGGAAAGTGGACTTCAGAGACATAGTGCCTTTTGAAAAGAGAAATTGCATGATGGAGGCGAAAACATTCATGGAAAATGAAATTAAAGTGTAAGTTTATTTTGATGCAAGTTTCTTAAAAATCCAAACATCTGAGGCGTTTTAAAATGGTCATAAAAGTGAGTACCATTAAAGGAACCATGCATTGAATTCAAAATTGCTTTCAGCAAATTGATCCATTATTAAGCTCACATTTTTTATGACAATAAGAACTGTACAGTGAAGATGAGAAAAGAGGAGAGCCGGAGCGAGTAAGAATGAAAAAGGTAGTTCATTCACAGTGTGTGAGGGCAGGCAGAGGATATGAGTCAGCTGCTGATTAGCTGTGTTGGAGGAAATTTGGAAATTGCTTTCTATGGCTTTATTTTTACAGTGAACTTGCACTAAGGTCATCATTTGACAGTAACAATGGAAAGGGCTATACTGGAGGTTTGTTTGAGGAAGAAATTATTATGAAATAGTTTCTAGCAGTATAAGGGAGTGAAAAAAGCATTGGAACATGGATTGATTGCTTTCCAGCATAATGGGGTTTAGAGTCATGATTTTAAAGTGAAAACCATTCAATAGTTGTATGCATTTCTCCGTGTGTGATCAGTTTGCTAGGTTATAGACACAGGTGAGTGGGTATTAGTATGAAACAGGATCACAGTTTAAGAAGACGATCATTTTTATGATGATGTATAATTACATGCACAGACCATAGAATTCGGTTTAAAGAAAGAGATAATGCAAGGATTTAAAGTAATTAGATGAGATCAATGAATTGGAAGCCTAAATGTAGATCAAATAATTTTGGAGCTGAAGTGCTAGGTGAACTGCGCTGGGAACATTATATAGACTGAGATGTTTGAGATGCAGAGACAGAGCAAGAAAGAGAAAGAGTCAAAGGGCTCACCTCTGTATGTTCACTCCTTGACACAGCTGCCTGGTCTGGAGCTGTGTGGACCCAAGGATGTCATGGGAGTGGTAGGAATCCAACTACATGAGTCATCACTGCTGTTTCCCACTGCCTGCAGGAACCAATCCCGAAGTGGGAATCAAACTCAGGTATTTTTACAGAGTAAATGGCTAAAATCTGGCAGAATAGAGAGTTTTTAGTTATGGGTTGTGTCAAAGTTATAAAAAAATTGTCTTGTTTCTCAATGAATCTGCAATATTCAGCATAAAGTCACTGGGCATTTAACTCCTTGAGGACTATGTTAGATATAAATCACAGTCATAATAAATATTGCAACCTATAGATGATATTTCAGACTGGGCAGAGTTAAGCCTATGAGGACAGGGAGCCATCTAACAGGTTCTTCCAATGTGGCAGTTATAAAGCTCAGCGCATGGTTTCCGTAGTCAGCTGCCTCTGATTGAATCTAAGAGATGCATCAGAGGCTAATCTTAAGAAGCTGTGATAGAGAAACACCAGAGCTCAAGGTGAACATTGTGAGTTAAAGTCAAACAATTAGATGTATCTATTGTGGGCTACAGTTAATGCTGGGAAAGTTTAAAGACAGGCAAGAACTGACTGCTGAGGCCAGGAGCCAGTGAAATCCCAAACCATACATTTTCATTCTTTTGTTTCTCTTCTTAAAGTATCTGGGATGTTCTGGTTGCAGGAATTTCAAGACATTTCCCCAATTCTAACAACTCTTAGTCAAAAATCGTGAGTCCTCTTACAGCCACAACTTGAAGATCAATTGGTTAACTTGATTCAAACTGTGCTTTTGATTCAGTTAACAGAGAAGATCACAGGAAAACAACATTACTGGTAAGCCTGTGCTTCTAAAACCCAGAGTAGCTCTGCAATACTTGAAACCTGTTACTCCTCCAGATAAAGACATGTTCGTGCCTTAACTCACAATTTCAGTGTCCCATCTGGGAATTTTCAGACATTTTAAAAATTGTTTGATTTCTATTCATTGGTTATTTCACAAAATTTTATGCTCTGTCTAAATTACATTTTGTAGATTTTGGTGTCCTGTGAATATTCTGAAAAATGATAGCTTAAATTTCTTCACAGGACATTCTGGGAACTTTTTTTTTTTTACAGTACCTGAGCCCAGAGTGAGGTACCCCAGAGAATTTTGATATAAGGAAGATGAGGATGTCCTCTGAGAAATAAACTACCAAAATCAGTACAAGAAGGAAGTAGCCAGATTGTCTCCTGGTCCCTGGATAGTCCTCGACTTGGGACAACTTGACTCATTCAGAAATATTTATATCAAGTAAGAAAGTATCAACAGAAGTTGGGGTCAAGCAAACAAGATACAGCAGTGCCTGAATATAGGGAAACTGAGTATTGTAGACCTGGTTCTCTGCTGTGAGAACAGCATATTACCGTTAATCAATCCTTCACAGGAGTACACAACGTTTTTTTGGCTCCACTTCATATTCAAATGGTTACATTCTAATTACTTTGTTGAGGGGAAAAGGAAACATTTTAAGCAGTATATACATCATTTTGGTCTCTGAAGAGACAGTGCCAGCTTCATCCTGAATAAACAAATTGCTTAATCATTTACATTTTAGTCTGAAATGAGGTTTGGGTACATTGGTTCATTGGATAGGGCCTGATTTTGGTTGGTGCTTCAAGCTGCAGTTCTGGGCACAGAATGCTAAGGAGCAGGACTTGGGCCCTGAGAGCATCACTGGGTTAACCCCCATCAGGGAGTCTGTCTGGACATCAGCAAGTCCTCACTTTAGGACTCACCTTCAACTCCTTTTGTGCAGATTTTCTCCCACATGTAATTTCACCCACACCTTTAGAGCCATTGAGTTATTAATTAAGCCATGGAGCATTCTGAGAGAAGTATCCCATAATTATTAGTAAACATTTAATACATGTGTGGGGGATAACTGAATTAATAATTAATTTATTGTTGGAAAATAGAAATTAAGAACTTCTCCTCATGTCATGAAAAAAAAATCAAACACCAAAGCACAATTCAGTGGCTTTTTCAAAAAATTTGTGGCTTTTTTTCTAAATAACGTGTCTTCTTTATTTGAAAGAAAAGAGTTACAGAGAGAGAGGGGAAGAGAGAGAAATCTTCCACCCATTTATTCATTCTCTAAAAGGGATCAGGGGTCTCTTCTCCCACATAGGTGTAGGAACTCAAGTATTTGGCAAATCCTTCAGTACCTGCTCAAGTTCATTAGCAAGGAGCTGGGTCAGAAATAGAATTGTTGGGACGCAAATCAATGCCAGGATAAGATGCAGACATCATAAGGGGCAACGTAACCTGCTGCACCATGACGATGGCCCCTCAAAGATTTCTCATTAGACTTCATCGTCCCCATTAAGAGAATGGAGAATCAAGGGCACATCAAATAAACATCCTACGTTTCATGCCTTTGAGGAGTCTTCCAGATAAACTTCTGAACTTAGCTGCTGATCCTTGATCCTTTCTCTTGCCAGTCCTATGCAACATATATGTAATAACATATAACTTAATAACAATAAGTAAATCTATTGTTCTTTTACCATGAATTTGGTTGGGTTTTTTTTTTTTGTCCCTATAATTTCTTTTTTCCAGATTATCACATAAGGGGATCACAGAGTAAACTTACACTTATGTTTTCATTCACAAAGCATGCATAATGTAATTGAAATTCAGCTTTGTTGCTGCACTTATTAGTAATTTATTCCTTCTTTGCTGAATGATATTCCATTACATAGAAGAACTATGTTCTGCTTATTTGGCTTTAACTAATTTTTCATTTCCCTTTATTTCCTATAATATTTTAAACTAAATGACATTTGAATTAAAATAATAAAATTACACAGAAGTATGGCTTATAGAAAGGAAAGTTTTGCTTATTTGGTCCAGCTTTCTTCCTTGCATCTTTAATAATTTTAAAGATCAGCATTATATGTAAGCTCAACAAGTTAGCTTTCTGCTTGAACACCACTCTGCATTTTTCTCTTATCACACTACTTGAGAAATCCTTAAAGTTGACAGCAGAAAACTGAGGCACAACTATTTACATATAACCCTGGCTTAATAGTCATAGAATTATTGCTGTTGAAAAGTACAATGAATGGGATTAAACATTTACTGAAGGGCCCAACATCAGATTTAAACAGTCAGGAGAAAGAGTCAACATACTAAAGCAATAACAGAAACAAAGTAAAATACACGTAGAAAAGGAGCTGAAAGCCTGTAGGATGCCATGGCACATACCAACGTAAGGAGTCCAAAAGGACAGAGAATATGTGAAGAAAAAATAGTCAAATACTTCCTGTACTTGATGTAAAACACTCACTTGCTCCTTCGAGAATGGAACCCAAGTAATGTAAACTACAATAAATGCATGCTTAGACACATTATAGTCAAATCATCAAACAAGAAACCTGAAACAATCTGTTTCAAAGCAGGAAGAGAAGATGAATTCATCATATTAGAGAGATAGAGAAAAAAAATGAATAGGTAGCTTCGCCTTAGAAATTGTAGAAGCCAGGCAGTAATGGAGAGACATATCCAATGTACTGAAAGACTGAGCTTTCAACATAAAATTTTACTTCAGCAAAACAATCATTTACCAATAATAGAGAAATGAAGACATTCTCATATTTATACATGGGAGAGGATTTAGTAAAGAAAATTATTCAGGCTGAAATGAAAGGGCAGTACTAGATCCTAATTTGAATTTACACAGAAGCAAAATAATGATGGCTAAAGTGCCAATATAGATGAATGTGTTGGACAATATTAATATATTTCTGATTTAACTTTTTTTCCTCATATCTGATTTGAAAGATGGTACGAGTAATAATTAAGGATTCCCTTTAAGACACTTTTTTATTTTCAGCCAGTTTCTAATTGAGCAACTACTGGCTGATATGAGGGCCTCTGAGCATGAGAAAGCCACAGATGTAAAGGATGAGAAGGTGGGAGTCCACTGGGGAGAGTGTAGCCAGCCTCACAGAGTGCTGGGACGTGTGGCCAGTTGACTGCCACTGGAGGCAGATGGTAATGAGTCATTAATTAGAGCTGTTAAGCTTTTCTAACAGAAAGAAAACAAAAACAAAACAAAAGTTTGCTGTTAATGTACAGTAGGGATTTTTTTGTCACCAAACACTGCACATTGAATTGGGCATATGGTATGGCAGTTAAATCACTGCATGAGATGCCTGCATCCAATATTAAAATACCGGACTCAAACCCCAGATACTCCATTTTCAATTGAGCTTCCTACTTATAAGCGCTTTGGGAGGCAATAGATAACCCAAGTTCATGAGTCCTTGTCACAAATGTGAAAGACCTAGATTAAGATCTAAGCTCCTGATTTCCAGTCCATTCTCAGGATTCTGGATTGGAAGCAAAGCAGTCAGGACTCCAATGCATGCCCAGTGGAATTCCAGTCAGACAGGTGGTGGTTTTATCTATTGTGCCATGATTCCAGCTGCTATTGTATAACTCTTATGCATATTTAATGAGTTTATTCCTATTTGACAACTTCAGCATTTATTATAAATGGTATATTGCTAGTGTTTAATAATAATATCTATTCAAAAAGAGCTCAGGCAGGTGGGAAATTGAGCAATTTCAGCCTGATGCTAACTGGGGGTTTGTTCAGCTTACATCTCTGCACGATTAGTTCTTTCCTGGTGGGAATCCCTGTACAAGTGTAGGCTGTTTTTCAGGAAATTATCTAGGGGATCCCACTGCATATTATGGAACTTTTTTTTAATCTATAAACTTCTCTTGGATACTCTGTCTACAAATTCCAGACACATTGGCTTCCCCAGTCTTCAGTCTCTGACTCTGCAATTGTGGCTGCCAGTGGGTGTATGCTTCCTGTCCACACAACCCGATCCAAAAATCACCTCCTAACAGACTGATAAGGTTCTCCTCAATTTCCTTTCTCTTCTGAATTATAGTCCTGCTTTGTCTCTTGTCCAATGTCCAACAGTAGATGTTTTTTCTAATGTTTTTCCAACCTATAATTGTTGGAAGTAGAGTGGAAGTCTGGAGCTATTGTCTCTTAGTGTACCAAGACTGGGACTTAAAAAATATTTAATATTGAAAAATTATGTACAGAAAGTTCTTAACTGTAAAGAAGTCACTGAAATAGGCCATCACTAGATGATTTCATTGCTAATACTATAAACCTTGACCAAAAATACCAATCTAAATGTATAAAGTTGAGTTGAAGATACACTTAAAGTTATAAATTATTAGTATAAATTTCATCTGCTCTACAAGTTGGTAAATCCAGAGACTTCAATGTGTCAGCAGTTTATTTAAAAGTGTTTACACACTCATTTAATTCACATGAGACTGTTTCATAAGTGAGAATTCTAAATGCATTCTAGATGAAAAAGTACTTTGGTTAAAAACCTGTTCGATTCCTTGTCAATATTACATTTGAAAGTGTTTCCTGATCTTGAGTTTTCACTTCTCTTTCCATAATTAGAAGATGACAATGCCTAATTTCCTTTATTAAGTGACAGTTGTATGAAGTAGAAATAAAACAAGAGGCAGAAAAGTGTAGGGCCAGAGGGCAGGAACAATGGAGCCAGACTTGCTTAGTTCACGCTTTATCTCTTCTATGTACTATGCATGTGGTTTTGGGTAAGTCAATTAAATTTTCTTAGTTTACTCAACTACAAAGTGGAGAACAGTAGTTCAGTTCCCTCAAATTGTTTGGATGGTGATGAACGTTGTGATACCAGGGAGTTGAGTCAGGATTTACTGTGCTGACATCACCTATGGGAGTGCCATTTTGGGCTGTGTTGCATTGCCTCTGATGCAGTGTCCTGGGAAAGTATACTAGGATACAGCAGAGGATGGCTCCAGTGCTTGGGCCCTTGCTACCCACACTGTCCATGCTGGAAAACTACATGGAGTTTTAGGCTCCTTGCTTTAACCTGATGCCTCCCTGGTGGTTGTAGACATCTGGGGAGTAAACTGGCAGATTCTCATTCTCTCTTTCTCTCTCTATCTCTCTCCGTCTCTCTCCCTCTCTCTCCCTCTCTCTACCATTCAAGTACCTGAGAATAAACAAAAGCTTTTTTTTTTTTAAGATGTTTTGAGGAGGGCCCGAGGTGATGGCACAACGACTAAAGTCACATGTTGCCAAGTGCTGGAATCCCATGTGGGTGCCAGTTTGTGGCCTGCCTTGTCCTCCTGGGAAAGCAACAAAGAATGATCCTTGGGATTCTGCACACACAAAGGAGACCTGAAAGAAGCTCTTGGCTCCTGGCTTTAGATTGGCTGAGCTCTGGCCATTGCAGCCATTTGGGGTGTGAATTGGCTGGTGGAGGACCTTTCTGTCTGCCTTTCCTTCTATACGTAAAACGGGTCTGCCTTTCCAGTAAAAATTAAACCAAAATAATGCATGTATTATTTTTGTATGGCATTTTTCACCCCACCTAATTTCCTAGGTCATTGGCAAGGAGTTGGATCAGAAGTGGAGCAATTAGTGCAAACTGGTACTCATGGGACACCAGTGTTGCAGATGGTGGCTTTGCTCACTGTGCCACAGTGCTGAACCTGTGAATATTTAATTTTCAGTTTGGTCTTTAAAAATATTGAATGAAACAATTATGTATGCTCTGATAGTAGAGAGCATTAGGCACACTTTTGAAATGGCTTATTAGTTGATTCTCTTCTGCATAGTATGCTGATCTCTCCCACCTTTGTCTACTAAGGCTCAGAAACTGTTCACCCTTGAATTGCTTGTCTTCAGAAACACCTTGGGCATTATTGCCTGGTTCTTTTCTGAGCACCTGCCTCTTTGTTTACATTCATTGCCCTTAGTTGAATTTTAACAGTTGTAGCTAATAAACAATGAAGTTACTCAGGCAAAATTTCCACAAAACCAGGAGCCAATTCTTACCAGAAATTATCCAACATTAATCATTTTTAAAGCATAAATGTAATGAGCTACAATAATTTACTAGCTTTGTGGTACTTTTGCTCTTTAAACTAAATGGAGTGAACCGCAATTATCAAAACATTTTTTTTCCTGTTGAACTTCTCACGTGGATGACACAATGGTATTTTATTTGCATAAATTACAGAAATAAATGAATGCATCTTAACATTTTGTTGTAGCACAATGATTCCTGTATCACCATGTTTTCAGTGGTTCTTTTCACAGTAACAAAAATTTGAATTCAGTCAAAATGTCCATTGTCAGATGAATAGATAAAGAAAATGTGAAACTGATTCATAACAGAACAATCTTCAGCTATTAAAATGAATGAAATCCTACCATTTCCACTAAAATTGATGCAACTAAAGGACAGCATGTTAACTGAAAAAAACTGGAGATAAAAGACAATTATTTTATGTCCTCCCTTAGATGTGGGAGCTAAATTTTAAAAAGAAAAAAGAGAAGTAAAACAAAAATAAAGAAGTATCTGTATCAGTATTACTGCAAGTATATTTTTGCAAAACTTTATAACTCTTTATTTGAAAGACTGATGAAAAAGAACAGAGATCTTTCGCTCCTGCAAATGATCACAACCATCAGAGGTGGACCAGGAGCCAGGAGCCTCTCCCAGGACTCCTAAGTGAGTGCAGGAAGCCAAGGACCTGAACCCTCCTTTGCTGCCTTCCCAGGACTCTGGCAGGAGGTCAGTTTGGAAGTAGAGCTGCCGGTTCTTACACCAGTATCCACAGGGGATGCTGGTACTGCAGGAGAAGGCTTATTGTGTCAAATCAATGATTAAAAATGATACATCGCTGAAGTTTACTGTATATGAATGAAGTGATTATTTTTTCATTCAATTACTGTTTATAACCCTGACCGATAGTCCCAATAAACTAGGATCTTTCTGGTTTTCCCTTGTTAAACTACTTAATAAGTGAAGCTTTAAGCTTTTTAATTGTAATGTGAAATTTGAAATGTTATCTGACTCAAAAAAAACAGGAAGAAAGAGAGAAGCAAGAATGCCAGAGTCTGGGGGAAGAAGCAAGGAAGAGAAAGAGGGAGGGAAGAGAAGAAAAAAGCATTATGATATTTTTAGATTTGTGTCTATAAAATATATTGAATATATTATAAACTATATTAAAATGTGTCTAAGCAAAATAAAAAATAATTTTTACCTTTAAGAAACCTCTTTTGTTAGACTTACTTATTAATCTGAATTTTACTTGAACATCTAAAAAAGGAAAACCCCTTGCAGTATAATACAGATATTGGTCATTTGCCTTAGATCATCCCATAATAAGTTTTTTTTCCTTGATGTACTCAAAACTGAAAGTCTGTCCTGTTTTTCAGCAAACTAGCACAAGGTTTTTGTTGTAGAGCTCATAATTTAGATGTTTATAGAAACAAAATTACACCTAAAATGTGATTACATTTACATTTACAAAATTACACCTAATTTCCATTGGTAGGTATACACAACTGAAAGAAGTATATAATTTTATAAAATATAGAAAAACAGCAACTTATCCTAAAACTCTTTCCTACAATATCCTGCATTACCTTAGCTCTGATTTACTTGCTATCTTGACCACTTTTAGTGCTTTCTTTGAGAAACCTGTATGGAGTTGGGATGAATAAGACAAAATTATTCATAGTCTATGGAAAGTTAGACACTACAAAGGCTGAAACCTGACAGCTTTAAATTTCAAAATTAGGTCCAGATCTGAGCCAGCAAACACCACTTGCTCCCTTGACCCAGGCTGAACTTCACGGCTCCATGACTCATGCCCTGTACCCTGAATCAAGAAAATGTATAAATCATAATATGGAAAGCATAATATGGTATTGGTGTTGATATGAAAATATGTAAGGAACATACATACAAATGGCCAATGGATATATGATAGCTTCAGCAATCACAAGAACAATGCACATCAAAGCCACAATCCATCGTTTCATATTGGATGAGATGGCCAGTGGTGAAGACAACAACTAGCAAAGGTTGACAAGGATGTGCAGTAGGAAATATCCATACGGTGTTTGTATGGGTATAAACTGATAAAATAATTCTAGAAAGTAATAGAGAGGTCTCTCAAGAAACTAAAAATGGAAGTATCATGTGATCCAGATGGTTATGCATCCAAAGGAGAGAAAAGCAGTAGATCAAAGAGACATAACTGCCGCTTTACCCACCTAGTTCAAGAATTAACCTAAGTTTCCTTCAACAGATGAATACAGAAAATGTAAAAATACACACACTGGACTATTTTTCAGCCTTAGTAAAGAAGGAAATTCTGACATTGCTGACAAATGTGAATGAACCTGGAGCGCACTGTATGAAGCGAAGTAAACTTGGCACAGAAAGACCATTACCGCATGACCCCACATGTGGATCTAAAAATTCAAAATCTTAGCAGCCGAGAGGAGATACGTGATATGATGAGCTGTAGGAGTGAGAGAAGTGGTGAAATGTTGGTCAAAGGGAACAAAGCGATGAGTAAATTCTGGATATGGAAAGTCCTGCAAGATAATATAGCTGATAACTGAGTTCTAGTCTTGAGACTAGCTAAGTGAGTAGATCTTAAATGTTCTCACCATGCATGAGTCCAAGCTTGTGTGTGTGTGTGTGTGTGTGTGTGTGTGTGTGTGCACTTTACAGATTTCTTGTCTAGAGTAGTATCTTGAAATATTTATTTTGTTTGATGTGGACTCCAAAATATGTTTAGGCAACAAGTGTGATAAATGTTTACCCTAACAGCATTGCAAACTTCTCGGGGTCAACTCTGAAGTGCTCAGTAACTTTACTCTTTCCAAGGCCTCGTGTTCAGAGTGCTTTAATTATTCCTTTGCTGTTTGCACTTCCCACATGTCTCAGTGCTGCTACAACTACCTGTGACCTTTACATCAGTCATTAAAAGTGATTTCAAAACAGGACACAAACATTACTTCCCTCAGTCTTAGCCTCTCTCCTGCTTTGGTGTTTGGGGGCATCTGTAAAATACTAAATCTGTTTTTCTGAGTACCCTTTGATCTTGCTAAAGTTTGTACTGACCTTTGTTAGCTCTGATTTTGAAATTCCAATTCATGAATTTATTTATTTGGTTTTCAAAATGATGGTTGTTAAGAAAAGTTTTTGTTCCTCTCTTGAAAAAAAATGTGTATTTGAAAGTTAGAGCGATATCTACTAGCTATCTATTTATTTATCTATATCATCCTTCATCTATCTATATAGACAGATCTTTCATTCTGGTTCAATTCCCTGGTTTCTGCACCAAGCAGGAACCAGGATCCAAGAATTCCACCCAAGTCTTCCCCATGGTTGGCAGGGGCCCCATCAGTAAGCCGTCACCTGCTGTCTTCTCCCACACAATAGCAGGAAGTTGAGTCAGAAGTGACATAGCTGTAACTCAAACCAGCACTTTCATATGGGACACCAATGTCAAAGGTGCCTTAACCCAGGGCAAAATGATGCCATTCTTACTCTTTCTTTGGAAAAGATAATAGAAAAAGAGACATAAAAATGTGCTCTGTTTCTTAAAGACTTTTCAAAGACTTGGGAAAAAAATGGAAAATGGGAACTTATATTTTAGATTTTGCTCAAAACGAGACATTTCACTATGGACCCTATGTTGATGCGCTGAGACTTTTACCCAACTAGTAATATAAGTTGCTCAACTTGAAGAACTAATTGAGAAACCTTTTGCAATCAAAGTTTCTAGCATAACTGATACTTCAGGAATAAACAATGATAATGGCCAAGGGCCTTGGCTTTGGGCAGCACTGCTCTAAGCTTCTGGACACAGATGTCATAAACATTAAATACACTTTGTTTTATTCACCTGATGCATAGGGAAGTGTGATGAGTCCTCAAGGGACATATTGATTCCCACGATCACAAGTAACACTTTGACTATCTATAATGATATAATTGTTTTAAATATCAACCTCTTGATGCCACTATGGCATGTGGCACTTTTGAAGGTAAGATTTCTTGTAAATTCATTATAATATATTTCAGATCAGGTATTCTGTTATTTCTTTTTGCTAGACAAGTAAAAATACTCATAGTATTAAAATTCTGAACAGTTTGTATGGTTAAACATTTTTAAGCAATCTAGCATTTAAAAGAATTTGCCTTTACTTATTCTGGAATTTTCCATTAGGTCAGTGTAAGGGTGAGCATTTGGGGCTATAGTTGAAATGTCACTGGGAATGCATGCGTCTCATATCAGAATGCCTGTGTGTGCACCCTGGGAGGCCACAACTAATATTTCATGTACTTAGGTCCCTAAAACTCACATGGGAGATCCAGACTGAATTTCAAGCTCCTTGCCTTGCTTAACCCAATGCACTGTTATTGGCATTTGGGAAATGGACCAAAAATTAAAAGATCTTTGCCTCTCTCATTTTTTTCACATGGAAAAAATCAATCATCAGAGATAGGTGGATGGATAGAAATGGATGTCATCTATAGGGTTGTGTGTATGGAATCTTCATATTGTACGAGCTGTTAAAAGCACAAAGTAGATCTTGAGATGCTGGATTTCAAATACAAATTCAAGTGTAGACATGTGTAAATGTCAAACTTAGCTATTTTACTGAATTTCTCTGCGTGAACTTATTACAATTTTATTTTGATACACATTTAGTTATTTCCAATATTTTGTAAAATTTTTTGCACAATAGCTTTGTAAGCCATCAAAGTATTGGCTCCTGGAACCTGAACTTCTGGGGAAAGAGCAAACTTTCTAATAAATTGGCCAAAATGTTATCCAGACACTATGAATGATATATAAGTATGCTTAATTCTGTCTCTATGCTTACTTGTAATTGGCATTGTTAAATTTTTTGTAATTGATAGGATTACAATTTATTGCATTATTTACGGGATTTTTTTTTAGTTCTAGAGCTGTGTGAGGGATGTTTACAATATTTATACACCAGTTATAGATACTTGATATTAATTGTTTGACTCTTTTTTCCATTAATCTACCGGACTGCTTATTTTTAAGTACTGATGTATCAGACACTTGAGTTTTCATACATAAAAGTGGTTTTCTGCAGCAAAAAGAATTAATAATATTTTCCTCCTTTACAGTTAAGTTTTTAATTTGCCTTCTTTATTAAAACAAAAGTTTTATTTGCTTTAATTTGAAAATCAGATTTTACAGAAAGAGAAAGAGAAATAGACACAGCGATCTTCTATCCACTGGCTCATTTTCCAAATGGCCACATCTGCCAGAGCAGAGATGACTGGAAGGTAGGACCCAAGAGCCTACTCTGGATCTCCCACTTGGGTGCAGGAGCCCAAGGACTTGAATTCTCCTTCCCTTCCATTCCAAGTTGTAAGCAGAGAACTGAATCAGAAGTGAAACAGGACAGGTGGAAGATTAGCCTGTTACATGGCTTTTTTTCTTTCCCTTAACAAAATTTTTTTTCTTTTGCGTGGTCAAATTTTCCCATCTTATCTTATGTGGCTTCAAACTTTTTGTGTTTTATTCAGAAAATCTTTATTTAATGCAGTATTTTGAAAATATTCTCTAGGACCAGTGCTGTGATCTAGCAGGTAAGAGCTGTCACCTGCCATGCTGGCATCCCTTAGGGACACTGGTTCGAGTCCCAGCTATTCCATTCCTATACTGAGGTTCTTCCTAATGGATACTGAGGTTCTTCCTAATGGATACTGAGGTTCTTCCATTCCTAATGGATACTGATATGTTTATCGCATCTAAGTTAGAGAAGATTTATATTAGGAGACTGAATTGTAAAAGTACTTCACAAGCCTTCTTGTATGAACTCTGAGCTCCTTAGAGGTATCTTGCTTAATGTGGTATCACCAGTCTTTAACAATGTTCCAAAAAATAAACTCGAGACTCAAAAGGTCAATATTTTATAAAGAAGCAAATGAATGATGAAGTAATAGAAGATGTATATCTTTCAGCACATGCATTAGTCAATGAAGTGACATCTGGAATTATATTTTTCTTTTTATTCTTACTTTGCCTCGTGAGACAATGTACCATTTTATGAAGTCTTGTTTATCATCAACATCCTAAAATTTATTTCAGTAAAACATGAGAACATATCTTGAGCAACGAAAACCCTGAATGTGGAGTGCCATTATTGATTGATAACCCTGGCTCTAAAGGTAACATCACTGGAAATCAGCTGCTGATAAACTCTTGGCAGATTTAGATTGGGCAAATACCTACCATCTAGTTGGAACAGAAAGTGGATTGCAGTGACCCTCCTGTTGTAAAACACATTGGCACAAAATCTCTCAGACATATGTGTAAGTCTCGTTCCTACGCTTGAAAGCTTGGTAGCTTTCAGGAATTTTCAGAGTCATGACACAATGAAGTTTTGTGTATAATTAATTCAGCATGGAGTTATGTTCACTAAATGATCATTGTTTTAATTGCTATAATTTGATAATGAAGTATGAATAAGTCATTATGCTTGGGAGCTATTGTAATTGTTTTATAATTTAATAATTATAACATTAGGCAAAGATGACATAGTAATGATATTAGAATAACCATGAAGACAAATAGACTCGAATATTTAACTATTACTTACATAAGGAGCACTTGAAAACTTGTGCACAAAGATAATGAAGTAGAAATCCAGGCTTTCCATCGCTTCTCGGCCTTTTGGCTAAGATCAAGTGAAATCCAGGCTTTCCTTTCAAAATGTTTTTAGTTCAGAGGATGCTGGGAATTGTGGGGTTTATCCCATTTGGAATGGAGGAAAGAAGGGTGTTGCTTAACTTGGCAGAAGGTTCTGTACTCTTCAACGAGAACAATCGGAACATCAATCAAAACCACGGACAGAATGCATTGGAAATTCAGAAACAACATGACTGAACGCCAGTTATCTTGAACTAACAAAGAAGATCTCACAAAAGAACCAACAGAGACTTTAAAGACAAACTGTGTCACTAAGAAGACAAAATTCTACTCTAAATTTTTACTTCACATTAGCTGAGAATTTGTTTACTATTATGTGCTGCCAAGCACAAAGAATATAAGAATTAAAGATAAAATCAAGAATAGTTAGGTGGATTATGTGGTACAATTGGGATATCCAATAAAACTCTGCAGTTGTGAGAAACTGTTAGTAGCTATCTGTCCTGTTAGAAATTCAACCTTTTATTTATATAATCAAAAATTTTCAATTTGATTTATTTTGGCCAACCTTATCAAGCCATTTGATTTTCATGTCAAATCCTGTTTGGTTTAATAATTATTTTTCTTTTAAGAAAAAAATATTTAGCTTTTGGTTGAATATTTTGGAGGCTAGATATGGAGAAAGTGTATATGCTTTAAAATGATTTATTTGAGAAGTGAGGAGTTGGGAAGCCAGAGAGCAGTCCCATCTGCTTATCCACCCTCAGATGTCCACAGTGTCACCCAAGTGAAGGACAGACACAGCTACATGAGCCATCCCTTACTGCCTCTCCGGGTGCACAGTAGCAACAAGTTTGAAGGAGGATCCAGGCACTCCAAAGGAGACGAAAGTGTTTGAAGTGTCATCTTAACCACTATGCCAGAGTGCCTACCCTATTACGTAGGTTTCTATCACCTTAAGGAATATCACATAATAATATATTACGCAAGGATGATCATGTTTGTTGTGTTTTGAAATTTTCTGATTTCTCACCTTTCACTGACTTTCATTTTAGAAAATATATCAATTTTGTGTGGAATATTTTCCCTGGTTTCATGTTTTGTCTGTAAAAATGACTTACAAAGCAAAGCCCAATAACAAGTAAGCATATGCTTTCAGTAAATCATATTGTTTCTTTCCCAAACAGGTATATTATCTCCATGTTTGAAATTTATCAATTTAATTAAAATGTGCAGAATCTTTAAACTGGATCACCCAGCAACACGCAATGTTTCTTAGTTCTACTAAATGTATATCTCCTCCAGGTCCAAGTTTATTCTGACATCAGCTTTGGCTTAGATGAGCAGTTTTTAGTTTACAGTGGTCTCTAATCATGATTAGTGCTTACCATATTTATACATTATTTATCAGCATAATATTCACAAGGTCATTTGTTGGATCCAATAAATGACAATTCCTTACATGCATAATCTCCTTGTTTTATTGTATCTTATCTTCTCTTATCCGTGCACTAAACAGAGTACCATGTTTGTTAAAAGAATTTGTGCATGCATGAATTCATGGATTAAGACATTAAAGCAGCACCACTACCCTAAAAACCAACCTGTTCTCATATCTCATGACTTAACGTTTATGTGAAACAACCACAACTAAAATAGGACTCGGATTGGCTAAGCGACATAAACTATATGTCTAACTCTTTTTTAATGGAAGGCAACATTAATATAAATGAAAGAAGTATGTTCTGAACCAAGCAAAATTTGCCAATCTTCATCCATTACTCTTTTTGTGTCAAAAATGGCTCTTTAAATGTTCATTATTCACATAAAGGCTCGATGTTCGTTAAGGTCAGACTTGAATGAAGGCAGATGGTACAACGGGAGCTTTGTCATATGTATTCCCTCCAGATTTCATTTGGTAGGCAACCCTGCTGTTATTAATGCTGGTTTTATTTTAGAAGGTTACCAGCAGTGATTCCATTAGAAGTGTTCTTGACAAAGAATCTTCCCCACTTGCTTTTTAAAACTGTGACACTGTACTAAAATAGCAATTCTAACCCTAACAAATACCCAGCTGTGGTTTATTGAAATCTTCTTGGGGTTAGTATTGTGGCATAATAGGTTAAGCCACATTCTGTGATACTGGCATCTCACGTGGGCACCTGTTTGAGTCCTGGCTCCTCCAACTGCAATCCACCTCCCTGGAATGTGCCTGGGAAAACAAGATGTCTCAAGTCTTTGGGGCTCCACACCTGCATGAGAGACACGTATGAAGCTCTGGGCTACAGGCTTCAGGCTTGCCCAGCTATGGCAGTGTGGCCATTTGGGGAACAAATCAGCACATGGAAAATCCCATCTGCCCCACTCTGAAATTCTGCCTGCCAAATAAGTATTTTTTAATCTTCTTCTTCTACTTTTTTTTTTTTAAAAAAGATCTTTCTACATCTGTCCAAACTCCTTACAATTGGAAGAGAATTTGTAGGGGAAAATTAAGTGACATTTCTTTAAGCATTTTAGCCTTCATCCAAGTATTATTGAACTAGTCACCTAGTGGGTGACGTGTGGACATATCTAAATTTTAGGCTTTGCTACGTTTAAAATAACTCAAGTCTATATAATGCCCTCGGGAAAAATATTTTGTACATGAAGACTGTGGGGATTTGCTGTTGAGAACTTATTTGCTTGTTTTATTACGTTTGGCTTTCAACCCCCCACAGCTAAGACCCTGCCTGGTCATCTAGCTATATTTTCACAACAGCTCAGTGATAGAATCTTTCCCTGTATCATTATAAATGCCTTTTCGTTGTCCTAGTTAGTCCTTCTGTTTGCTCAGAGCACAAAAGGCAAATTGTTTCCTTAGCTGAACATGAACATTATAATTTTGTTTTTGGGATCTGACATAGGCCGTGTCTATGGAATGCTTTTAAACCACACTTTAAGGCCTAATGGCTTGAGTAGAAGGGGTCCTCCAAAGATGTTTTGAGAAAATAAAAGTTAGGCTTATTTTGCTGTAAAGAAATGTAAACTTCTGAAAACTCTTTAAAAATCAAGGTGATCGTCTACAAGTCACCCTTCCTTCCATTCACTTATTAACCAATTCATTTTATGAAATTTTAATATGAGCGTAATATGACCAGTTCTGTGATACACAGATACATCCATCACAGCCGATAACTGTCCTTTCAGATTCCGCAGCCCAATGGCAACGAGGATGTGCAGATAAGCCCGAGAATATCATGTGCTAAGAGCTCTCCCAGAGGTGAAGTAAGTTAATGATGTCCCATGAGGGGAAAGCAATGCCAGGGCCCGGCGCAATAGCCTAGTGGCTAAATCCTCACCTTAAATGCTCCGAGGAAGTCGGATCAGAAGCAGAGCAGCCAGGACTCAAACCAACATTCAGCTACAAAATGCCAGCATTGAAAACAGTTTAATCCACTGTGCAAGCAACTCTGGCCATTATGTTTTATTTTTTTATAGATTTATTCTACAAAATTTTTGTTTGTCTTACTAATCCTTTCAAAGTGTGATCAGTTAAAATTTTATACTTTTCTACCTGAGCATGGCTGTAGTTCTGTTCTGCACATTTTGATATGTACTGTTTCTGTTGCTATTGCATTCCAAACTTCAAGATTCTTAATGATCGTGTCTTTAACTCAAAATTCTATCATATTGTTTTTTCTGTTTAGTTTATCATTTGCAAGCCCGTACAAATTTATTAGTCACCTTTTTGCTAATTTTTAAAGATTTATTTATTTTTATTAGAAAGTCAGATATACAAAGAGGAGGAGAGACAGAGAAGATCTTCTGTCCATTGATTCACTCCCCAAGTGACCACAACGGCTGGAGCCAAATGCCATTCCAGAGCCTCTTCCAGGTCTCCCACATGGGTGCAGGGTCACAAGGCTTTGGGCCATCCTTGGCTGCTTTCCCAGGTCACAAGCAGGGAGCTGGATGGGAAGTGGAGCAGCCGGTATTAGAACCGGCAACCTATATGGGATCCTGGCGTGTTCAAGGCGAGAACTTTAGCTGCTAGACCCCCACGCTGGGCCCACCTTTTTGCTGTTAATTGTAATTTCCTTGCGCTGTCGTTAGAGAGTATGGCCTGTATGATTTTCGCTCTTTGAATATTATTGATGAGATCCTTATGATTTTACACAAGGTTCGTGCTTTGTGATTTTCTTCCATGTGTACACACACAAAAAAACAAAAACTTATAAAACCCTACACTGATCTAGCTTTAACTCAATATATTCTTTAAATATTTTCTACCTTTTACTAAATTTTGATTATTTATCAGTGTCTCAGAGGTCTCTGCTCATAGTTAACTGTTATTGATTTGTTTCTTGGGGTAGTTACAGAGTATGGATTTTTAGAATGCTGGTGATTTTATATGTTCTAATCGTTTTTAACCATTAATGATTTTTTTTTGTTTTTATATCATTCCACTACATTTTGACTCAGACCTGCTACTCAAATTTTTCCCTTTTTAAATCCACTTATCTCAACATTCTGTGGACATTCTAGTATATACTGTGCTCCTATTCCTGTATTTGTGTGTGTGCGTGCCCTGAAACCAGTATTTGTACTTAATGTCACTTCCACGACACCAGGATTTATTTCTATTAGATGCTTTTTGTTTCCCACTTGTTGTATTTTATCCCTTCCACTTTCACTAGGAGAGATAAGGTTTCTTTCTGCTTGTTAGAGGATCAGACCGTAATAGGCTTCCGTTCTTCCTCCGCACCCTCTGTCTCGTTGATGGAGCTGGACCATCATGGGCCTCTGCAAGTCTTCAGTAAATCATTATTCACCCTCCGCTCATATTTTGCACAGATCCCTCCTGGATTAATTTCTGTTTTCACTGTTTTATTTCTTACAAAGTTGCTTTCATCTTAGCACGGAAGATCTTCTGAGGTCTGTATGCCTAAAGATTATCTTTACGGCAATTCACATTTAAATTATTGTTCAACTGAGTATAAAACCCAAAGTTCAAAGTCTTCCTTTATCAGCAAATAGAAAATATTACTTCATTATCTTTCTCTTTTCTGTGTCTCTGTTCCAAAGTTTTCCATCAACATGATTCTGTTTTCTTTGTGAGCGTTTTGCTTTTTCCTCTTTGTAAATGTTAGTAGTTTTCTCTTTGATGTTTTTAAACTCCATTTTAAATTTCATAATAATCTGTTTATGTGAACTAGTTCTTTTTCTACTCAGTTTTATTTTAGGAAAATTTGGCTCTCAATTTCTTCATGTATTTTCTGTATTATAGTTCCTCTTTCACTCAGATGCTTGTATTATCTTCCTTCAGAATATGTCTCTGTTTTTTCCTTATGATGCCATTTGGGAGAATTATTCGACCTGCTCATCAACATGTTTGCTATGTATTCTTTCTAGTATTTGGGTCATCTTTTCAGTTCCTTCTCTCTAATGTTTTTCATGTCAATTATTTCCAACTGGCTCTTCTTTATAACTACATATTTCTGTTTCTCTTTTATTTCCTGGGAGAAATGTATTACATTTATCATTGTTTGGTCTGTTTCATTAATTCTGTCTCATTTAGCATAAGTTGTTCACGTGTTATTGCCTTTAGAAAGTGGCTGTGCTTCTTATGTGTGTGATTACTATTCCTGAGAACCTATTTTTTTCTTAGGGAGATGAGCCACTAGATTGGCAATAGGCGGCACTAGCAAAGGCCCTAGTTCACTCATTCCTGGGACATTTACGTGGTCCAGGAAGGGAGGTGGTTTGCTCCGAGAAGCTTCTTTTCTTTTACTCACTCAGTGATCTTTCCTAAAACTTCAATTCCCTTACCACAGGAGCTCTCTGGATATAGGTACACATATGAAGTCTGCTGTCAGATCCTTGGAGCTTTTCTGATGTCATTCAGATAACCCTTGGCAGCTGCTGTCTTCTGTTCCTAGTTGTTTTTTGTTTGTTTTGTTGTTGTTAAATATTCATTTGTTTGTTTGAAAAGCAGAATTGCAGTGAGAGAGGGAGAGGCAGAGATAAAACAGAGTTTTCACGGGCCAGGAGCTTCATCTAGGTCATGCATGTGGGTACAGAGGTCCAAGTGCTTAGGCCATCTTATGCTGCTCTCTTGGGGAGCATTAGCAGGAAGTTGGATCAGAAGTAGAGCAATCAACACTTGAACAGGTACCCCTTTGGGATGCTGGTGCTACAGGCAGTGTCTTCATGCACTACATCTTAAATCTTGCCTGTCTGTTCCTAGCTGCAATTCTTGAAGTCATAATCTACTTGGGGTCATATGGTGGTTTAAAGGAGAACCACTGAAGGCTTCTCCCTCCCCCGTTACCATGACGATTTACGTTGCTCCTGACTGCCTTTCTTCCCCACCTATTAGCTCAAAACTCTCTCTGTTTCCAAATCTCATCCCTAGTCCTTGAGATTTACACGTTTTCCTCTCACTCTAAAATCACTCTTGGTGTGGGGTGGGAAAATGTTTTCTTCAGCCCGTGTCAGTTGGCCATTGTCAACTCTACCTGTAAAGAAGAGACTCTCTCCACCCTCATTCTTCACTGGCCCCAAAGCAAACACATTGGGGTTCATCAGACCAGGGCTCTCAGTCCCCAGGATGGGCAGGGGAGAGGGAAGAAGAAGAAACAGAATAAGGAAAATAACACACGGAGGAAGGAAGATAAATGGCTTTATCTCTTCCTAGCCGGTGTTTCCACTTCAAGGTTGTCCATTATGACAGAAGTGCTCAAACTACAGCCACTCCTTGTAATCACGAGTAACTTCAACAGCTTTGCAGGTGAGTGTAACACGCAGCGAGGGCTGTGAATCATGCGCTTCCCGGAAACCAGGTGGGACCCTAGGGTCATCTTTAGCATGTTGACTAAAGAGGAGCTCTGGAAAGCCCCAGCTGGCTTGAGCTGTTACAGAGAGAACTTCATAATTAGCCAGGTGCAGATTTTAGGGTTTGGTGGTGACACCCCGAGTCTAAGTGAATGAGTACAAGCATGAAGCTGTTCGCCAAACTGGCTTCTGTAATTATACCACAAAGTTATAAGAAGGTGCAAAAACTCCCAGTTGAGAACATCAGTAATATTAATTGGGTTCCACTTAAAAAAATCACCATCAGGGCATGGGAACATTAATAGGAAACTAAATTAGTAGGCCATTTATTTACTCTCTATAGCAAGTGAAGACACAAGCCATAATATTCTTTTTTAGTTAAGAACAAAACTATTAATCCTTTGGGTCCTGAATTTTCATATTTATAAAATTCCCTCCATCTACTATGTATTATTATAGCAGCAGTATCCGAATGGATTTTATTTTAATCTGTAGAAAATTCATGATGCAGTTTGGTCTGTGATTTGATGGGTCTTGAATGAGGAAATTTCCTTTACCCAAAGTCCCAGAGCATCACCTCAAAGAATGTATTGTGTGAAAGCAACACCAGACTTTCTCAAGATATTTGTCTCTGTGATTACGAAAAAAAATCAGCTTGAACAAAATTAACTGGCTTTCATCTGGATCTAGACATTCATTTTGAGCTGTTTAATCAAAGTGTCAGCAATATTTATTTTAGGCTTGTGCTGTGCGGAGCTCTGTGCTAGGAACCCCACGTCATGCATTAAGCAACTTACAAGTGCTGATTACTTTCTCCAGTATCAATATGAATGAGCTTTAAGACCTTTGGTTTTATTAGATTACCTCAGCCTTGCAGGCAAATAGTCTGTTCATTCAAAGTTCAAATTTCCCATGGAGGATCCTCTGCCCTGCAGAAGATTTCTCCCCCATATTCCTCATCCCCAGCCTCCCACCTCCTCTTGTCCCTGATGACATCTGAGGTCAAAGGCAAGCCTTGGAGGATTCTGGGAATGTGACCCTTGTTTTTCTCTGCTGGTTCCCAGGAAAATGTGGTCACTGCAGTTGTGCTTTACTGTATAGCTGCTAGTTGTGCATGGAAACAGCAACTGGTGGAATATTGGATGTGTTCCCTCCATCTGAGGGATTTCCAGCCCCCTTGCTGACCTACCTTGCTATACAATGGCCCTTACGTGCAATTAGATGCTCGAAAACCCAGGCTCACCCTCCCTGCAAGCCTTGCCCTGCATTGCTCTTCTCTCAGCAGAATTTTTGCCCTAGTTCCCTTGCTGCCTTTTTGAAGAACTGTTATCTTATGAAATACACTTTAGGATCCTATGTCCTCTAATTTTATCTTCTATAAAATAGGATAAGCCATGACAATGATGGCTCTAACAAAATAGCTTACTTGAAGGTGTGTGAACTCTAAACCAGCTACTAAAAATGTCAAAGAATGTATATATGTATTACTAAACACTTGGAAGGGAAAGAGCGGCTGGCATTGCAGTGAAGCAAGTAAAACAGCCATCTTGATACTGGCATTCAATATGGTCATTGGTTCATTTCCTAGCTGCTTCACTTCAAATCCAGCTCCCTATTAATTTCCTGGGAAGCAGTGGAAGATGGGCCAAGAGTTTGGCTGCATGTCATCCCTGAATGTCAAATGTTGTGACTATCTGGTGAGTGAACAAGTACATACAAAATCTCTCATTCCTCCCCCCACCCCAACACCAACTCTCTCTCTCCTCTCCTCTCCTATTTTAAATGAATAAGGGCCTGGAGCAATGGCCAGTGGCTAATCCTCCACCTTCAACCACCAGAATTCCATATGGATACCGATTTGTTTCCCAGATATTCCACTTCCCATCCAGCTCCCCATGGCCAGGGAAGCAGTACAGGATGGCCCAAAGCCTTGGAACCCTCCACCTGCATGGGAGACCCAAAAGAAACTCCTGGTTCTTGGCTTCAGATCAACTCAACTCTGGCTGTTGCAGTTACTTGGGGAGTGAACCAGCAGATGGAAGATATTTCTCTGTTTCTCCAGCTCTCTGTAAATCTGCCTTTCCAACAAAAATAAACTAATCTTTTTTAAAAAACAAACGAAACAAAAATGCCTTCCATTCAAGGAACAGGAGACCACTGTAACAGAATGAGGATATTGCTGAATTTCAAGAAAGTGCACAAAAAGCAGTAGGAGAGAGGATTATGAAAGTAAAGGCTTCCTTAATGGCAAAATTCAGAACCCTTGGGATTTTATTTTCGAATATCTGCTATAATGTATATGAAATGGTGCTCTTGCAAGCTTATTTCTTCTGATCAAAATACATGACTTTTTCATTTAAATCTAAATGTTCTTAAGGTTCAAAATAAGTAGTAATAGGTTAACAAAAATTATCTTTGTGTGCCTTGGCTTTGTAAAACTTCCCAAATCAAAGATCTTTGTTAATGTTGGATGTTCACTTAGATACTACATGAAAGAATATGCTGACAATTTAAAGGGAAAGGAAAAATACAGAATTTTTAAAGTATTGAATTGGTTAATTACACCTTATAGATACAAGATGATGGTTGAAAATATTCCATTGAAGTCTACATACTCAGAGGTCAGACTACTGCTGTGGTAGAATTGTGGAAAATAAATTTCAGAAATATTTCAGAGTTTTCTGACAATATATGATCTCCTGCTAGGGTTTGTCCTCCTTGGAAAATTTCTATTGCAATTAGATTATATTGGTGCTGTTGTTGAGAGGCAAGATTTTTTTTTTTAAAGAAAAGATGAAATTGTGAAGAGAAATCGATCCCATTCTGAGGGGTCAAAGTGAAACTATCATGATCGTTATCAGGTGAGGCAACCTTTGTGTTTGAATTTTTCTATAAGTGCCCACCAGCCTCACCCCCACCAGAGACACAGCAGATGCTGGTTCTGTGTTTCTTCATTTCTCATCCTTTGAGAGATCAAAAAATGAAATCTCTGTTCTACATAGTCTTTGTAGTTTCAGGTATTTGCTTATAGCAACAGAAAATCTATGAGACCTCCCCAATGCTCCATTTCTTTCTCTGGTTCCCTAGGAAATAAGGGCTCTTTCTAAACCATGGGGAGTTTTACGAAAACTAAGAGAAGCAAGGAAGATTTATGTTTTAGTGTGGATCTTCTGCTTTCTATTCCCCATGTTTTAATTTTGAAACAAAATATAGAGATGATGTAAACTGCTAGATATATTCTGACATCTAGAAGCCTCAAGGGATTATTTCTTATTCCTAGGTTAGAATTTGGATGGAAAAGGGGTATATCTTTACCTTTGGAGAAAGCAGTAGCGTTTTTATGGCATATCAGTATATATAGGCAGGGATCACCTGAGATAAACCACCGTGCTAGATTCTGTGTGAACCCAAGGGAGATTTTAAATATTCTTGCATGTCCAAGTGTGAAAGAAGTAGCTAAGACCTTAACAGAAAGAGGACCATGCAGTCAGTCTTCATGAGGAAGAGTAAGAATTCCCAAACTAGAGACAAGATAACTAGTACCATTGCAGAAGATGGTGGACCTGAGAAAAGTGTCGGTCACAGGGGAAAAGAGACAAAGGAAAGGGAAAACAATGTGAGTTTCTGTATCACACCATCCCTGGAACTGCTGCTGTGCCCTGCTTGTGCCAGGGAAGCAGACACCTGCTATAATGACTATGAACCTCAGCCCAGGGGTTAGCGAAGCTAGAGATCGATTTCTGAAACTACACAATATTGTTCAAGTATAAATTGTGTAAAGGTAACATCATAACCCTCCTTTAAATGACAAATACACACTGAAGTTCTATTCAGCTCATTAATTAAGCAGGTAATAAAAGAAAGGTCATAAATACAGGCAGTCAGGAAGACTGAACTGAATTTGCTGAAAGATATAAGGTTGATTCTTGTTCTGTAGGACCAAATGTTCAGTTATTTTTCTATGGAGCAGAAATCAATTATATTACTGTGGGATAGCATGCATTTGCATAATTATGGACAACTATCACAATATTATCTGTTCCCTACAAGTCACTCAGAGTTATAAACAAAATCACTCAGCAGAAATGTAATCAAAGGCACCTTACCATGAAAATACTTCTCTCTCTACTGAGAGAACTCAGCCAGCAATCTCTTTTTAAGTACTTTCAGATTTGAAGAGTTTATCCTGAGAGTTTATGCCACTTGTCAGCTGATACATTGAAATTGGCAGGAACTCCTGACTGGTGACCCCTCACTGATACCGCAAAACCATGCTGGCCTTCACAGAGAACACAGCACCCAAAACAGAAGAGAAATTTGGAACACAGATGGGAATGAGGGAACACAAAATTCCAAAGCAGCACTGACTGAGTTACCTGGGATTAACCAGATTGCAACAGATTCAGCATTCCTTAAAGCTACACTCCAGCTGACTAAATGAGGTTGAAAAAGGTTGCTTACCTCGGTTTCAAGTCTCCACATGGTAATGTCTATGCACTTGATTTTGACTTGGTCTTTCCCAAAGGAAGAGGACATGCATCAATTGATTCATCCCTCTAGGATCCAAATGTTTTGAAAATGCCCTAATAGTGAAATAAAAATATTTTTATTTCATATCCATTTTGTGTCTGATTCAATATCCATAGTGCTAGGTAGAAGGTATGTTCTGTGTGACTTGGGAGTCTCTTAAGGATATGGAGACCCAAAGAAACAGTTAGACCTGAGTATTATTTATAACAGGGCTGATGAAAATTAATAAATGTGGAGAAATGTGATAGGGAAGAAAAGTAATATCTACCGACAATAAACTGGGGAAACTCTAAAAAGCCTGTTGGTTCAGATTTTTTCTGTTTGTCCCTGTATTCTCAGATAAAGAAGCAGGTGTCTTCTGGGTTTAAGAGGGATGCTTCTTGTCCTGGCATGATAGCCTAGCAGCTAAAGTCTGTGCCTAGAATGCACTGGGATCCTATATGGGCACTGATTCTAATCCCAGCAGCCCCAATTCCCATCCAGCTCCTTGCTTGTGGCCTGGGAAAGCAGTCTAGGACAGCCCAAAGCCTTAGGACTCCGCACCCATGTGGGAGACCCGGAAGAGGCTCTGGACTCCTGGCTTCAAATCGGCTCAGCTCCAGCCGTTGCGGCCACTTGGGGAGTGAATCATCGGACAGAAGATCATCTTCCTCTCTGTTTCTCCTATCTGTGTATATGACTTTTAAAGGAAAGAAATAAATCTTTAAAAAAGAAGATGGTTGCTTCTCAGTTGAAGGTCTTATGGCCTGCTTCAGGGAAAGGTCAGAAAGTCCTCCCTGCATAGGCTTTCTCAGACCTCCCCAGCTATTCAATATGTTAGTGATACTTTGTGGAAGTGTGTGAACCTCCACTCCCCAACCCCTACTCATGCAGTGGACACCTATGGCTGGGTAAGCTGTCTCTCAATCAACTCTGAAATCTAAGAGCCCTGTTGAGGTTACACATCTCTACCTCATCCTTCAATCTTAAGACTTTGTAGTTACAAAACTAATAAATTTATTTTCCACATGGTTGATACATGTGTTTCAATTATTTTTGAAAACAAGAGGTTGAGAAGGATCCAGTGCAATAGCCTAGTGGCTAAGTTCTCATCTTTCATGCGCTGGGATCCCATATGGGCACTGCTTCATGTCCCAGCTGCTCCACTTCCTATCCAGTTCCCTGCTTATAGCCTGGGAAAGCAGTAGAGAATAGCCCAAAGCTTTGGGGCTCTGGAAGAAGCTCCTGGCTCCTGGCTCCGTGTGTTCATGAAGGCTCCAGCCCATGACCCACACACCTCCCACCAGTCCCCATCTTTGAGCACTGCTTTATTGGAGCAAACCTCAACATGAATTTTAGTGGGAACAGTCCGCATCCATCCTGCAGCAGACACAACAGAGAGGAGCAGGGGTGGGATAGGCGATTGCACCTGTGGGTAAGTCAATATAGGGTGTGATGGATGAATTCCCTTCTGATTTGCTTCTATTTTCTCAGTGAAGGAAGGGAATGAGCTGGGAGTGAGGAAAGCAGAAGTGTTGGTGAACAGCTTAAAAAGGCATGGAAGATTATTCCGTGATTTGGTCAATATCTTAGCATTACCGGACATTAGTTGTGTAAGGATTGCAATCATAAATGTGAAATAAAACAAATATGCCCTGTTAAGCTTTTCTCTACATAGTATTAGCTGCTCTGCTGCAGGAACAAAACAGTATTTAACAAAATTAGGATTGATCCAGGAAAAATACAGTATTTTAAAAACAGATTAAGGGGAAGTGTAAATGCAACAGAATAAACAGAATCTAAGAGGAGTAATGATAGACATGAGGACTTAGCAATGATGATGGACTAGGAAAAAGTGATGCATTGATGGCTTGAAGGATCTGGTGATATATTAAAAATAGTTATTCAATAAATGATGTTAGAACAGCTGATTATTTAAAGGGTGGATGAATTCCCAAATTATTCTTTACATCAAAATAAATTATAAATAAAGGCCTAAAATAATATATATAAGCATATAATAAGATATTAATTAATTGTAAACACATATGTGACAACTACTATAATTTTAAAGTGTGGAAATCCTTTTCTAAGTATGTCACTGAAGAAAATATTTGATAAATGTGACTGCAGAAATGCTACAAGTGCTTGTGCTGCAAATAAAGGTACATGTTTATTTGCACCTACTTCTTTTTTTGTTTGATTGTTTTTAAGTGAGATGGACCTAATTCTTGCTAAACAACTAGGAATAGTCGAACAACAAATGAATTAAAAGATATGAATAAGCAGTATACAAAAAATAAATTAAAAAGTTAGAAATAATTGGAAATACACTCAATCTCACCAAAAATGAAATATGAACTAAATTTAAAGGAAAATTAATGAAAAGACAAAAGATGTATGAAGAAAATTTCACAAAATACAGAGAACTTCTCAGTCAAAAAGAAAACTAGGAATGTTATAATATATATACACCGAGATATGAATATCTAGTTCATTAAAGAAGAAATGTTAGTTGGATAAGACACATTTATAAACATGTTTAGGCTTATTATTAATCAAGTACATAATGAGGTCATTAGACACAAATTAGACACAAATATTTCTATTTCACTAAATTGGATACTTATCAAATTTGGGAAGATTTTTTATTAAGGACATTTTATATTCATAAATCTGTGGGAAATGGATATTCTCATGCACTAATTAGGCTTTGATTTGGATATATTACGATGATGATGAAATCAAATTCTTATACTTTTGCTGCCAGTTATTGAACTTCAGAAAATAAACTTGAGTGTAACATAAGCAGCTGTCTATAGGAGATATTGTGCAAAAAGGAGAGGGAAGAGAATCTAGGAGGTCAAAAATTCCCCCCAGAAAAACATAGTAAGAAAGAATAGAAATTAAGTTGCATCAGTAGGACAGAAACCATGAATCCATGAAGCTGATGATGGAGAATATTCACAGACACAGCATTTGGTGTGACAGCTAAGATGCCATTCGGGACACCCACAACCCATAGCACAACGCTTGGATTTCAGTCCCAATTTTTAAATTTTATTTTTAATACTATTTACACAGCTCAGAGGGGTGCACACCCATGTGGGCCTCTGATTAAGGTGGGGGGAGTCAAATCTGGAAGAAGGTGGGTGGGACACATTTTCTAGTATTTTTTTTCTCCTGTGTCTGCAGGGAAGGAAGGGGCAAGGGTCTCTCTTTGCTGTCAAATTACATCAGCACCCAGGGATGGGGGGACAGTTCTTTGATAATGTCCCAGAGAATCCCAATATTGGGGATTGTATTCCAACGGTGTGACCTGAGTGATTTTTTGACAGCCCTGAGATGTTGTCAATTTGCTGCTTCAGGGTTGAGACAATTGTTCCAGGGTCCCAAGTTCTGCTGATTGATCTGCCTTAGTGCATCCACAGACCGAGGAACATGCTTCAAAGGTTGATCAAGAGAATCACCCAACATGCTCTGCTTTTTATCCTCTGAAGAGGCAGTTGACATTCCCTGCAGGTCTAGATGAGTTGGCCAAAGCGCCCTCCGTGTGCATCTGGGAATGCACAAGCATCAGCAGCTGAGGAGGCCCAGTCTCAATGCATACTCTCCAAGGTCAGACAACACACCCTGTGATTCTCCCTGTGGCCTGGGTCCAAGTCCAGCAATCCAATCAAAGATTCCGCCAAGAAACCTAACCCTCAGACTTGACTTCTATATACACCAGTTCTTTCTGGTGGATGTTGCAGCCAAACCCAGCCATGAGTGACCCATACTTTCTCCTTGTTTTCGTGCTTGCCAGTGGTTTTGCTAAGGCCTGGTTAGCCCTAGCCTGTCCCTAGACCCAGCCCACACAAATGCGGACAAGTGCTGCAGCCTTTCCACACCTAGCCTCAGTCCCAGCTCTTGTGCTCGCCAGAGGGATCTGCAGACTAGCAGGAGAGCTGTGCAAGTTCCCCTAGGAGGAGTGCCCCAGCTCCAGATCCCACAAGTGCAACAGGAGGAGGAGAGGAAGGAGAAGGATGAGAAGGAGAAGCAGCAGCAGCAGCAGCAACTGAGCAGGCACACTCCTACAGTGAACAGAAAGTGGCATGGACCAGGCCCAGAATACCCACCAGTTTTTCTCCCACATTTAATACTTGTCTAGGTACCAGGCTTCCTAGGCAGCAGCCTGCATCTGGGGTCAGTCCCAAATTCTGCCCTGAGATACAGAGATGATGATTCCAGTAACTGGGATCCTGTCACCTACGTGGGAGACACGGAATGAATTCCCAACTCTGGATTGGCCCAGCTTCAATATGGAGTGGGGGAAACCAGCAGACAGGTTCTCTCTCTCTCTCTCTCTTCTTCTCTCTTTCTGCATCTCAAGTAAACTTTTGATAATAATAACCACATTATGTTGTTAATTTCAAGAGTCAGACAACAATATCCTAGATATTGTGGTCTAAGTTTAATCAAATATGCATATGCATACTGAAAAGGCCTGGAAAGGCATTTCAGCAGACAAAACTGATTATCTGTGGAATCTAGGGATAGGATGAACAATTTTAAAATTATCTCTAGTAAGCAAAGGGAAGAAACCTGAAGAGAATAAGTAGGATATTCTGGGTAGCATCTTTGAAGATAGATAAGGTAACATAACTAAATGTCCTCCATTTCTTTGCACTTCACAACACCAGAGAGAGTAGGTGAGCCTTGGCTTGACCCTCCAACTTCTCAGCCAGATTAAGTCCTGTGATGGTCCTTCACACTCCCAGACGCCAGGGTCCTTCATTCAGTGCTACCCAGCTGTGTGCCTTGACCTTTGTTATATTCGTCACTTTCCATGGGAGAGGAAAAAGGATAGGAGAGTTCCATGGTCAAACAACTTTGGGAAACATTGATTAAAAAGTGAAACAGATATAATTTTGCAATGAATCACATCCTTTATATGCAAAACTTGCTTGGAAAGGGTAGGATATGTGCCCAACACTTCAATGTATTTGATCATACAAAAAAAAATTGTCAATATGGTCTATTATACAATTGAAATAATAGAAATATGTATAGATTGACGATTGATTAGATACTACACCCATATGTGATCAGAGGTATATGCTTGACATTTTCATAAATGGGTAAATAATCATATTTACTGGTTTAAGCTAACAGGTGATCTTTATACATGTAATTTCATTATTGAATTGGATTTCCTGACACGGGCGAATGATTTCCAGCAAGGTTACCCACCATCCCTCAGGAATCACACTCAAGGGAACATTGGTGAGCCTGCATTGCAGATTTTGGCCCCCAAGGAAACCTAAAAGTTCAAGAATGCATGGTCAAGAGCCATGATGTTGCCAGGCTCTGCCCAGTTTTCTGCCATGCCCAGGGAAACTGGGGTCAGTCAACATTATATTTTTATAAGGAGCACTAATTATAGAATTTATGACTTTAAAAAGGTCACTGCTCCAAGCCAATGGTTATTACCTAATTGCTTGAAGGATTTTTCCATACAGGTGGTCTGGAAAAACCTTTTACTCATTACCTCACTGAACCATTTTAATTTTTGCTTCTTAGTCTCTTGGAGAAATGAGCCAAAAAAAGACAGTTTCCAGTTTTCAGAGCCCTTTACCTGTGCAAAGCATTGTGTGACTTGATTCTCTCCCCATTTCTCAAATGCACAGGCTGAGGCTCACGCAGACACAATGAACCAGAATTGCAAATGTGGAGCCCAGCACTCTAAATGTGATAGTCTTGGGGATTCTGCCTGCATAAACGGAATGACCTAAAGAATTATCATTGACTGTCCCAAGAAACATCTTTATTGTGGGGTATCATATTTCACATATTTCACAATTTTTTTCTGAGACAATCAAATTTATGCAATGGCCACAATATATAAATGTTCTAACATAATTGTTCATCTTCTAATTTTCCTTTTCGTTTCCGATTTCTTTTCTTTCCTGCACAATGGGTTTAAAGCAGCGCCCCCTTGCTGCCTTTCAAACACATTTCCAGCTTGGCTGGATCTGGAAAGTAGATTTTGCGCCGGTTCCCCCCTGCGCGGCTGGGCTCCAGGGGTCCAAAGTCAATATACAGAGCTGTTGCGCTTTCTCTCTCACTTCTGCGCTCCTTTTTCCTACCTGGAGACTGGCTCTTCTCACAGCCCAGCGCAGGAGCCTGGCGGACTTTCCCCAGCCGCAGACAGCACCGCCTAACTTGCCGCTGCCAGCGCCTCTTCCGTCCGCTAGAAGAGATTCCCCACGTTCAACAGTAATCAAAATACTCCACGGGCTACCGTGGCCGCATTCTCAGGCTTTCCTAAAGAAAATCCTAGGAAATATGGTCAAAAGAGAAATCCAAAAGTCTCCGGCCCCATAGGGAAACTGGAAAACCAAGAAGTGTTTCTTGTCCCGGTTGTCCCATAGGTGCCCAGCAGCAGCAACTGTTCGGGCCACAGGGGCCGAGGTCGTGAGTGGGCGACCTAAGCAAAGGCTAGCAGCCAAATCACGCAGCTCCTACCACGAAAGACGGGTCGGCGGAGATGTGGGGCTACGAGTGATGCAAGTCCCTGAGCAAAGCTGTCCCCAAGGGGAAGATGAATTTCACTGGCTGAGCCGGGAGGCACTTGCCCTCGTCGGGAGGAGGAGCGGGAGGGCTCCAAGTCCAGTGCAGGTGCGTAGGGGGTGCGGACCTTAGCTTTCTAAGTTTTCTGTTTACAACGCGGGTTGAAGTCGAGTGCAAGGTTAATGGGGCTAAGGAGAGAGGCTTGAGGACCACCAGTTCAGTGGGTCAGCGAGGGAACGCACGCCCAGTTTTCCAAGACTGGGAAAGCGCCACGACCCTGCCTTTGACGCCCTGGGATCAGCGAGTCTTCCAGTTCCACCTCTGCAGCCGTGAAGCAGGAAGGACAAGCCACCCACGTAGGGGAAGGGGCGGGAGCCACCGGCGAGGAGCAGGGACTTGGACTCCCGACAGTTGTCAGCCGCTAGGACGATCGGCAGCGCCTCCCGAGGAAACGGACCCCACATTAGCAACTCAATTCGCAGCCCGGTTTGGAGCGCACCACTTGAGCTTTCTCCCGAGCTGGAGCAGTGCGTGAGGTGGCTCTTCAGCCCGAGACCTTGCTGGCTCTGCAGGAGGGGCTCTGGAAGCGGAGACGCTGAGCACCGATCCTCAAACCCTGCGGAAAGCGCACTAGGGGCCGGGAGCCCAAGTTCTTGCAGGTGAGGCGGCAGCTCCCCACGAGAGTCCAGCCGTCTAAGGAAAGCCTAGCAGGCACTGCATGGATAGTATGCGGTTTTCTGGAGGCTCCCACGTGGAACCCGCAGGTAACTTCAGCCCCTGGTGGCCCCTGGGCGCCAGCGGTGCTAACAGCAGCCACGAGGCCGGCGAGCCCGGGAGAGGACGCGAGCCGCAGGCGGACTTGCGCAACGAGGAGCTGGCCAAGCTGGAGATCGCGGTGCTGGCCGTGACTTTCGTGGTGGCCGTGCTGGGCAACACCAGCGTGCTGCTGGCACTGCACCGCACGCCACGCAAGACGTCCCGCATGCACCTCTTCATTCGGCACCTCAGCCTTGCCGACCTGGCCGTCGCCTTCTTCCAGGTGCTGCCGCAGTTGTGCTGGGACATCACCTATCGCTTCCGTGGCCCGGACTGGCTGTGCCGCGTAGTGAAGCACCTGCAGGTGTTTGGGATGTTCGCGTCGGCCTACATGCTGGTGGTCATGACCGCCGACCGCTACATCGCGGTGTGCCACCCGCTCAAGACGCTGCAGCAGCCGGCGCGCCGCTCACGCCTCATGATCGCCGCCTCCTGGGTGCTGAGCTTCGTGCTTAGCACACCGCAGTACTTCATCTTCTCCATGATCGAGGTGAACAATGTCACCAAGGCCCAGGACTGCTGGGCCACCTTCATCCAGCCCTGGGGCTCCCGCGCCTACGTGACCTGGATGACTAGCGGCATCTTCGTGGCACCCGTGGTCATCTTAGGTACCTGCTACGGCTTCATCTGTTACCACATTTGGAGCAACGTCCGCGGGAAGACCGCGTCGCGCCAGAGCAAGGGCTCGGAGCGCGCGGCGGCCGGCGCCTTCCACAAGGGGCTGCTGCTCACTCCCTGTGTCAGCAGCGTGAAGAGCATCTCGCGCGCCAAGATCCGCACGGTGAAGATGACATTTGTGATCGTGACGGCCTACATCGTTTGCTGGGCGCCTTTCTTCATCATCCAGATGTGGTCGGTGTGGGATGAGAATTTCAACTGGACCGGTAGGTGCTGGGACATTGGAAGGCTTGGGGGATGGCAAGAGAGAAACAAGGGGTCTTAAACTTCTAAGTGAGCAAGAAAATTATTATGTTTAAAGCAAATTACTGGGGTCCCTATTCCCGTGTTATTATTCATTGTTCCCGCAATGCAGCTCAGGAATCTTTCTCTACGCATACGATACTTCTAAGTTCACAGATCGAGGCTGCGCTGGAGTCAGCCACGTTTCCACAAGCCAGCGAAACTTTTCGCCAAGCTTGCGATCCATGTATTGGGCCGTGAAAGGACACTCACTACAAGAACAAGGAGGCGAAATGGACGCAGTTTTGCTATTTTAGTACTGGCAACTTTTTTTTCTTCTGCCACTACTTGAACACTTTTATCTGATATTTTACAGTCATTGGTCAGTCTATCCATCCCGCCAAAAAAAAAAGCATATTATTTAATTTTGAATCTTAAACACATTTTTTTTTATTTAGTAAGAAAAAGAACTTTTAAGCCAAATGTGTTCAGGAATGTTTGATAATATTTGTCAGGAAGAGGTATCTGAGAGGTGTTATCTTCTTTAATTCTTGAGAGTATACAAGGATATTTCAAAAATTTACACATAAATGAAATGAAAAGACACATTTATCTTTGGTGCAAAAATGAAAAAATTGTGTGGTTTTTTCATAACACTCATTTCCCATGAAATTTTGAAGACCATGTATTCATATGCTTTGGGAGTTGTGTTTGCAAATTTAAAAATCACAGTATGAACTTAATATAAATAAATATTGTTCTAGGCTATGATATTAGTGAGCATGAAAAAATGCAGTGTAAACTCCTTGACCTACTACTTGTTTGTTAGGTTTGTGAAACCTTAACATTTTTTTTAAGAGTTATTTATTTTTATTGCAAAGTTGCATATACAGAGAGGAGAGACAGAGAGAAAGAGCTTCTGTCCGATGATTCACTCCCCAAGCGACCGCAACGACCGGTGCTGTGCTGATCCAAAGCCAGGAGGCAAGAGCTCTTCCAGGTCTCCCACATGGGTGCAGGGTTCCAAGGCTTTGGGCCCTTCTCGACTGCCTTCCCAGGCCACAAGCAGGGGGCTGGAAGGGGAGCAGGGCCATGGGAATTAGAACTGGTGCCCATATGGGATCTTGGCGCGTTCAAGGCGAGGATTTTAGCCGCTAGGCCATGGCGCCGGGCCCCTGGATATACTTTTAATGTCAGAGCCCACATTGGCCACCTTCTCCCTTCCCCCATGCCTAAGATGTATAAAAGCCACGGCGGCCATTTTCCTCACGTGGTCATCTGGTCATCCCGCTACGTGTAAGTGGTCCTAGCCCATCTCCCACCAGGGAGCAGTTCGTGAGATTCTCTCTCTCTCTCTCCTGATTAATAACATTCTTTAAACTAAAAGAAAAATTTTTAATTATTTGAGGAAAAACATTCAAAGTTTTTATCTTTTTAGGTATACCTCAATTGCATGTTCCATATATTTTGATATTATAAGATTATGTGCAGGACTTGAAACTTTACTGTTAAATATGGCCCCGAATGTCTGATTTTGCCTGAGAAACTAATATTAGCACAGGATTGTTTATATGGTTGTATTTTTTTCAAATGCTACGAAATTTCTGTAAGTGTTTTGTCCTAAGGCATATAGTGCCAGTGTTAGAGAAATGGGATCTTTTAACAGATCATTAATAGTAGTCTGAACCTCTTGAAATTCCCATTCATTAAATATCATAATGTGATTTTAAAGCATTAAAGCTAATTTTAAGGCATCCTGATTTTTAAAAATATATTCCACAGGTAACTTATTTCCAAACACTGTCCATGTTCCTGACAGTTGAATGAGATAGCTCATTTTCTATGCTAACCCCAAGCTTTTTCCTCTTTAATTGAAAAAAGTAATTTATCCCGTATCAGCTACCTACCTTTGGCTGCTTACATAACGTTGTTTTATATTTTTCATAGATTCAGAAAACCCTTCCATCACCATCACTGCCCTACTGGCTTCTTTGAATAGTTGCTGCAACCCTTGGATATACATGTTTTTTAGTGGCCATCTTCTGCAAGACTGTGTCCAAAGCTTCCCGTGCTGCCAAAATATAAAGCAAAACTTCAACAAAGAAGACACTGACAGCATGAGCAGAAGACATACCTCTTACTCTAATAACCGAAGCCCTACTAATAGTACTGGTACATGGAAAGACTCACCCAAGTCTTCCAAGTCCATCAAGTTCATTCCTGTTTCCACCTGAGCTCCAATTTCAGGCAGTCTGACTCTTGTCATTGACTGCTTGGGCTATTTCTAGCTTGGAAAACATGAGAACAAATGAACGTTTACAAGATGGGCGGACAGCAACTCCCTCAGTACAAGACTATCTCCAGTTGCATTTTCCATGTGACTACAGTAAACACTGAATTGTTTTTTATGTGCATGTCAGTGGAGCATACTACACTAAAATGTGTAGGTCTAATTCCCAGAAGTTTAACAGAAGTTAAATTCCTAAAGGAACAACCATAACCAACCCAACTTTATATTTTGTCACTTTTTTAGATTGTTATTTTTACTTTGCCTTTAAGTCAGGATTGATTGATTTAAACTGAAATGATGTAGGGGTGCAATTTTGTGACAAAATGAGTTCATCATCAGTCTTAGTAATTGAAAGAGACTTCAGAAAAACTCTGTTTCTATCCGTTAAAATCGATAAATGCATGCTTTTATGCAGCCCCACATGGTGTCTTGGAGAGACAAGAGGGGCTGGGATATTCTCAATAGGTGGTGAATCACTAAGGATAAAAAGGGAAAGCTTCTATAGGAAGCTATAAATCTCTCTGAATTTGAAGAAGATAGGTTTAGAAAGGGCAGTGTCTTCCTTAAGTTTCCTCATGATTTAATGACTCTGAAAAATGGGATTTCTAAGATATTGAAAGTTAGAGATAGCATTGCTAACTAGAAGATTATACCTTTTCCTTCCACTACAAAGTTGCTTTAATTTCATATTTGTGTGGCAATGTCAGGTTTTTATTAGGACAGTAAAAGGCTTCTGTAAGGTTCTCAGTAGACTTTCCCTTGATATTCTAAAGACATTTATCAGTATTATAGGGTATCTTCTGATATGCTGTAATATACATGCATATAATGATACACATATGTAATATGATCATTGACATTCATGTTTGAGGAGTGTGGATTCATGGAAAAGATTCCCCCGAGAGTCATCCAAGGTGTAAAAGGTTCTCCCAGTTTTTAAAGAGGAATGACTTGATCTTGGCCTCTTCTCTCCCTCTCATCTAACAGGCGCTTTGTAGAGCAGAGGTGGGGGCAAGCACTGAGGAAGCAGGCTGGATGGAAAGAGAATGTCCATACATCACATCTGGCTTCCTTCGTTATTAATGAGTGACTTTAGGCACTTTATTCAAAAACGTAGAAAGCTACTTCCTTGCCTGTATAATGAAGATGACATTTTCCTCACAACACTATCATGAAGACTGGCTGAAAACCAACATGTGAAGGAGAGCTTCTTAGTTTGTGAAATGCTGTGTATAAGCTGGCAGTTGCTCTTACTATGTTATAGTCTTGGAATCTTTAGAATTGCACAGCTTCCCCCCTCCCTCCATTTATTTCTCATTAACAGGAATTGCTGGGGTTCATGTCTGGGATATAAAATCCTGAATTTTACATATAGATCTGCTGACTCATTGGAAAGCACCGCTTACCTTCTGCTGCCTGACTAAAGTTTTCCAATCTGGAGATACCATTTGAAAGCAGGTGCCAACCGTAAGCATCACTCTTTTTGATTCTGAACAGAGGTGTATTACAACACTACTTGGCTATTGTTACTGGGTTTGTTTTTTTTCATTCATGGAACTCAGTGTTTTTGTTTTTCTTTTACCTAGGTATGTTGTCTGATGGCTACCTGGAGACCATGCAAAGATTTGAGAATAGGTCATAACTGCTTTACAACCTTTAGGGGAAGTAAGAGTTGCTCTTAATGGTGTTGCTGGGTTTCCTTTTTAGCTTTGTAGCTAAGAGACCAAGGACTGGATGGCACTGTGATAACCTAGCACCATCAGCTTAACTCCTCTTCATTCCTCAGCTTTTCCAAATTAGCCTCAAGACTCCCTGGGGTGGTAGGCCTAAAAAATGTTTCCAAATGTCCTGTAAAGATTAAACCCTTTAGAATTCATTCTAAAAATAACAAAAATATTCTCTTAAAGGGCATTGCCTAATAGAAGCCAGGAGCTAAATTATCACTTTGTTATTATTTGAGTTAAAACTGCATTTCAACAGTCTTGCCCTTAGTAAGATCGTCAGCTGTTTAGACCCCTTTTGTTTGATAGTTCATAAACTAAATCTTTTTGGACTGGGGAAAGGATGAACTCTCTAGATCCAAAGATAAGATGTAGACTCATTTCCAAAGTAGCAATCTCATTGTCCTGCTATAGATACCCCTTTAAAATGTTGACAGGCGGCCTCAGGAAATCCAATTCCATTTGATTCTCATTTCTGGAAACTTCTATTAAATACAGTGCATGTCATCCTCTGTAAATATCTTTTCTCCTTTTGGAATGTTCCAGGACACGAGACACTAGAAGATAGATAGAGGAGCCACGGAACATCCGGATGGTAGTTCTGCACTAAGCAAATGCAAGTGTGTGGCTTATCCTCCATGATTAAAGCTGGGAAAATATATCTGCCCAATGAGAATCTTCCTTAACATTACGCACTCAGAAAAGGCATTCATATATTCCAAAACATTACTCCAACTTGGAAGAGTCCTGGTTGCCCATTTGCAAAAGAAAGGGAACTATAGGTGGCAAAGAGGAAGTGTTCTGGAAAGAGATGTGTTTCTTTGCTTAATCAAAGAAATGACCTGAGATGTTATACTGAATAGAGTTTACACTCAAGCATAAATGTATAGTGTTACCTTTATTCTTATTCTGCAGATAATATTTGGGGAAATCCAAACACACAATATAAATGTGTCTGTGGTTTTCAGGAATGTGACTAATTAAAAACTTTGACAGTAGGGATCACATGGTTTATGGGACAATTCTGAAACACTAATTGATAATGAAAAAAATTATAAAGGACATATTAAGTGGTTGCTGGGCTAATGTGGGAGAATATGTTGTAAAAGTATAAACTCCTGTTTTCTTATTATTTTAAAGTAACTACAAGGAAAATTGTTGAGATTTGGTGGTCCATTATACATTTTTCCAATATTAAAAAAAATTATCATCACCATCAAAGAAGGCTTATGCTGTGACTGACAGAAGGGTGTGGTTTTAGGGAATAAAAATCTAGTAATTTTAATAATGTGCAGTACTCTCTTAAGCTTATTAGAATTCCTGGAATGGAATATCATTGAAAATTAAGAAATACAAGTCTCATTCATTGTTACACAAGTAAAATAATCCAATTAGGATGATGTCTTATGTTTTCAGACTCTAAAGCTTATCAGAGTTTTAGGTTATGTCCTCAAGCTTGACTTTTTCTAAAACATACTCAGACGTCATCTAGAAGATAACGGAGAACAATCCCTTATCCCTCCTAGCAGAGCTTTGGCTCCTGACTCTGCACGAGGTGTGGCTCTATGTATAGTAAGCCCATGGCAGGGGCATGTAAGATGCTGGTCCTGGGTGTGCAGAGGCAGTCAGAGCAACCCTGCTATATTCCCGCGCTGCATGTGCCCTTTGAGTAATACTCAGTACTGCTGCCCACACTTAGACTCAAGAGGAGCACAGGGCATACTAGCAGGTGGTCCTTGATTTTAATTTGAGCTTTCCATTTGAGCTAAGATTCAGGGCTATTCAGAACAAAACTTGTTTCTTGTGTGCTTCCAAGAAGGTGTATGTGGACTGAATTGTACATATTGCGTGATTTCATTATATACACAGACAGTATGAGAATATTATCTTGGCACAGTCTTTGGCTACACTCTTTCTGTGAATGAAAATCTATATGACAACTATAGTGTGTTGGCATAAAAACATAGGTTTTCATGGCTAAAAATTCAATGATACTTGTCTTTTTCCATTTTTATACACATGCATCTTTATATGTTCTACATAAAAATATTAACAAAGTTTTATGAAGTGAATTACAACTGTTTATATTCCTGAGTCAGGTGCTTGCTTCAGCAGCACATATACTAAAAGTGGAATGGTACAAAGAAGACTAGCATGCATTCCTGGTTCAAATGAACAAATTCAGACAAAGAAATGTGAGAATAAATATACTAGTAAAATCAGAACAGTTATTATTAATACAAGATAATTAGCATTTCCACACACAAAGACCTTTACTTCACATGATTTATGACTTAAATGTGTTCTATGATGTTTCTGCTAATATCTGTAACAGAATAACAAGAATTAATGTTATTTATCCAGTATTCCATCTTTGGAACTATTTTTCAAATGTATATAACCTTTAGTTTATTATGCTGTTTAGCGTGTTTTTTTCTGGGCCAACTATATGATTCTGGATATGAATAGATGTGGAAAGTTTTATGATTGCATTTGAATAACTTGTCCCCCAAAGAAAAAGTAGAAGATGGTAATATATTGAAAAATTGGTGTATTTATTTCTTAATTCTACTTTTTGCTGGCTTCATTTCATAAATAAAAATAAAGTTCATATATGTTTGAAGTAATTCTTTTACAACTTACTTTAACATTAAAATATGATTTGAGTAAATTATGATTTTGAAGTAGATATATTTTACAGTTGGTAGCTACTTACAGATTTAGTTTTAAGTATGAAAAGTGTTTATGTTAATGCTATCTTATAATAACAAAAGTAAGCGAAACTTTGCAACTGCCTTGTTAGTAAATTACTATCAAGAAAAAGATAATTTTGTTATACTTTGTATTACAATAATCAAAATTACTGAAGTTAGCTGAGGTCATGTGTATAACCCAGCCTTTTTAAAAAGCCATCTATTTTTATCTATTTCTTGGAATTGCTGGGACTGTTACATAGAGAATTACAGTGTGTTTCTCCTGGACCAATTGTATAATTCTAGTTTTAAATGGATCTTGAAACAGTTTGTAATCACATAGAATACTGGATTTCTTGCAAAAAAAAATGGAATGTGGTAATAACACATCAACATAACTAAAAGATCAAGAATTTTTTTTACTTTACAATATTTAAAATTCAAATTTTCTCTCCTATAATAATCTTATCAATTTTCATTTATATCATCTAAATTTTATTATTTTAAAGATTGAAACATAACAACATAGGCTGAAAACTTATTTTTGGGTTTGACTGAAACACCAGAAGCCATGAATGCTGAGAAAGGAAGAAAAGGAATTTGAAGTCAGTATTTTAAAATATCACTGTTATTTCAAAAGATGACTACAAATGGTCATACAAATATTGTATACCAGAAGAGCTCTATAAAGAAGTGTTAACACAAAGTTATTCATTCATTGCTAAAACTATTCTTAATCTCTACAGTTATGTATTTATTCCTTTCTGCTCCTCAAATTTTTAAGCACCTTCACTGTGACACCTACCAAAATGATTCATAATACTGGCTTATAGTTCTATTTTCTCAGAAAAAAATTTTCTAAAAAATAGGAAGTTTTTCATTTTTATTTTTGCTGTCTTACTAGCATATAAAAGATGTTCAATAAATAAAATTCATGTAAATAATATGTGTATTGTAATCCCTGCTAGAGTCATGAGATATTGGGAATGTTTCAAACCAGTCTGGAACACTCATTTACACAGCACTCATCAGCTGGCCCATCTCCATATCCTGGTCGTTGGTAAAGTGCTTCTCAAATGCTAACAGGCAAATGATCTTTGGGTCAAATGTGAACTCTGACTCCTCAGGACTGACTGTGAGATGCTAAATTCCCAACCAGGCTGCTGATGTAGGCATCACCAGAGCAGAAAGGCTGTAGAGGGTCTCATTTATTTATTTTTCTACCAAGCAATGGAAAATACCACCTACTTTCAAGGTTTTCATTCTGGATCCGTCCCATGTCTGGATATGCCTGAAGTAGCAAAGTAAAATCAAATGATCCAGTCACTCACTTCTTGGAAAGTGCTGTCTGAACTTTGTCTCGAGCCATTTATTTAATCAAAATGTTGCTTCTGAGGGCTCCATTTCTGGTTATTAGCTCCAAGACCCAGAGTGTAGGATAAGAGAATGGGCCTGGGAACTCAGAGGCTTAAATAATATTACTAAAAAGAATCTGTGTGTCTGATTAAGCAAGCAACACTGCCCTCCAGCACCAACATTCTTCCCACCTAACTGCCTTGTAATCACCATTTCATAATGCTTAATCCCTTGCTTGTAAGACATTTGTGCCATAACAGATTTTTTCCTCCTAGGCAAGATGATTAAGCTCTGCTTTCACAGTGTCTGCACATGATCATCTCACAGTAACAGTATTCATCTATTGAAATACACCATCTTGGCACCTGAATCTCTTTGCCTAAATTGTTTCCCAATACAGTTCTCCTATTCTGATGCACATAATTGAAAAATTAGATGATACTAGAGGTTTTAAAATATTCCAACTTTCCTATTGTAACTAACTCCTACTTCTGAATGAAGTTGAATAAAATCCTTTGTGATCTTTGCAGTTAAGTTATAATTTACTGACTTCCTTTTAATGAGATTTGGCACACTTCCTTCATCTTTTTTCTTCCACTTTCTCAACAGTTATTCCAAAAAGCAGCATCCTTGCTTTTTAAGTTGGCTTCATCTGATATTTATATAGTCATTCCAGCTGTCATTACTGGATTTTGTATATATTTCCTTTTCTTCTTTACTTTTTGTATTTTTATATCTAAGCTGCGCTTCGTATAACTTCATTATCTTTTTTTTTTTTTTTTTTTTTTTTTTTTTTATTGTTGCTTACATTGTATTGTGTAGTACAGTTTCATAGGCGCTGGGGATTCCCCCCACCCCTCCCATACCCCTCCCCCCATGGTGGATTCCTCCACCTTGTTGCATAACCATAGTTCAAGTTCGGTTGAGATTCATTGCTTGCAGACACATGCCTAGCATAAAGTTCAGCGTCTTATTGTCCAGATAAGTTCAGTGGCCTCTTGGGGAGACCTTCTATGGTCTGAAAATAGGTCTAACAGAGTAAAGATCCAGTCAGTTAAAAGCCCCAACGAGGCCACAGTATCAATATACAACATTATGGAATTAATTGACATAGTATTGGGTAAACAATATGTTAAAAATAATGCAAGTTCCCTTCTTCGAAACATCTGGGTTGAGACAGTATCAATGACAGGTTCAAAAAAAAAAAAAAAAAATAACAAACAACCAAACAAAAAATTACAGGTTAAATCAAGGCAAACATGTGGTATCTAATCTTTTGGGATTCGCTCATTTCCCTTAGCATTATAGTTTCCAGTTGTACCCATTTAGCCACAAAGAACTGCATTTTGTTTTTTTTAATAGCTGAGTAGTATTCCATGGAGTAGATGAACCAAAGCTTTCTTATCCAATCTTCTGCTGATGGGCATTTCGGTTGCTTCCATGTTTTTGCAATTACTGATTGTGCTGCAATGAACATAGGGATGCATGTTGGTTTGTCGTAAAACAGGTGTTTTGGATATATTCCTAGGAGTGCTATTGCTGGGTCATATGGTATGCAGATTTTGAGTTGTTTGAGTGTTCTCCAGACTGATTTCCATAAAGGCTGTACCAATTTGCAGCTCCACCAGCAGTGGAGTAGGGTTCCCTTTTCCCCGCATCCTCGCCAGCAAGCGTCGTTGGTGTTCTTGTTTATGTGGGCCAATCTTACTGGTGTTAGGTGGTACCTCATCGATGTTTTAATTTGGATTTCCCTTATTGCTAGGGAGCTGGAACATTTTTTCATATGTTTGTTTGCCATTTGGACTTGTTCCTTTGTGAAATGTTTGCCCATTTCCCGTGCCCATTTCTTGAGTGGCTTGTTTGTTTTGGTTTTTTGGTTGTTTTGAAGTTCTTTATATATCCTGGAAATTAGCCCCCTATCGCCTATATCGTGTGCAAAGATCTTCTCCCACTCTGTGGGTTGCTTTTTTACTTTGTTGATTGTTTCCCTTGCTGTACAGAAGCTTCTTAGTTTGATGAGGTCCCATTTGTTTATTCTGTTCTCAACTGCTATTGCTTTTGGTGTCCTTCTTAGAAAGTCGGGACCTACTCCTAGGTCTTGCAGGGTATTTCCTACATTTTCTTGCAAGAGTTTGAAGGTTTCTGGATGTAGGTTTAGGTCTTTTATCCATGTAGATTGGATCTTAGTGTATGGTGATAGATGTGGGTCTATTTTTTTGTTTCTACAGGCTATCAGCCAGTTGTCCCAACAACATTTACCAAAGAGGCCTTCCCACTTGCTTGAGCTGTCATTGGTCTTTTTGTCAAAGATTAATTGGCTGTATTTGTGTGGGTTCCCTTTTGGTGCTTCTATTCTATTCCATTGATCTTCCTTTCTGTCTTTGTGCCAGTACCAGGCTGTTTTGATAACCACTGCTCTATAGTATGTCCAGAGGTCCGGGATTGTGATTCCCCCTGCTGACTTCTTATTTTTCAGGATGGTTCTAGCTATTCGTGGTTTTTTGTGCTTCCAGATGAACTTTTGAATCATTGTATCCAGTTCCGTGAAGAATGTTTTGGGCAATTTGATTGGAATTGCATTGAAAATGTATATTGCTTGTGGTAGTATAGACATTTTAATGATATTGATTTTGCCTATCCAGGAGCACGGGATGTTATTCCATCTTTTGAGGTTTTGTTCAATTTCCTTTTTAAATAGTTTGTAGTTTTCTTCGAATAGGTCTCCTACGCTTTTGGTTAGATTTATTCCCAAATACTTCATACTTCTCTCTGCTATTTTGAATGGTATCCTGTTGGTTAGATCTTCTTCCATCTTGGTGTTATTTGCGTACACTATGGCTGTTGATTTTCGTTCGTTAATTTTGTACCCCGCCACTCTGCCAAACTCTCGTATAAGTTCTAGCAGTTTCTGTATTGAGTCTCCTGGTTTTTCTATGTATAGGATTATGTCATCTGCATATAGTGAAAGCTTGACTTCTTCGTTTCCTATACGTATGCCTTTGATTTCTTTTTCTTGTCTTATGGCCTCTGCAAGTACCTCTAGGACTATGTTGAATAGCAGTGGTGATAGCGGGCACCCTTGTCTTGTTCCAGATCTCAGTGGGAAGGGTTCTAGCTTTTCTCCATTCAGTATGATACTGGCGTTGGGTTTTTCATAAATTGCTTTGATTATGTTGTGGATTTTCCCATCTATGCCTACTTTGGCTAGAGTTTTTAGCATGAAGAGGTGTTGGATTTTGTCGAAAGCTTTTTCTGCATCTATTGAAACTATTATGTGGTTCTTGTTTTGCTGTTTTTGGATATGGTTTATAACATTTATGGATTTCCGAATGTTGAACCATCCCTGCATCCCAGGGATGAATCCTACTTGATCCGGATGAATGATCTGTCTGATGATTTTTTGAATTCTATTGGCTAGGATTTTGTTGAGAATTTTAGCATCAATGTTCATCAGAGAAATAGGTCTGTAGTTTTCCTTCTCTGATGGTTCTCTGTCCGGTTTTGGGATTAAGGTGATGTTGGCTTCATAGAATGAGTTTGGGAGGGTTGCTTCCTCCTCTATTGTTTTGAAGAGCTTGTAGAGGATTGGGGTTAGTTCTGTTCGGAATGTTTTGTAGAATTCTGTAGTGAAGCCGTCTGGGCCTGGGCTTTTTTTCGTTGGGAGATCCTTGATGACTGTTTCAATCTCTACCTCGGTTATGGGTTTATTTAATTCTGCAGTTGCCTCCGGACTGAGTTTTGGTAAGTGGTGGGAGTCCAAGAACTTTTCTATTTCTTGGTGGTCCTCAAATTTGTGGGAGTACAGTTCTTTGTAGTAATTTCTAATTATTTTCTTAATGATTGCAGTGTCTGTTGTTATGTTGCCTTTTTCATCTTTAATGCTATTAATTCTCACTTTCTCTTGTTTTTTTTTGGTCAATCGGGCCAGTGGAGTGTCTATTTTGTTTATTTTCTCAAAAAACCAACTTTTTGATTTGTTGATTTTATGTATAGTTTTTTTGATTTCTATTTGGTTTATCTCCTCCCTTGTTTTGATGATTTCTTGTTTCCTATTGTGCGTGGGACTCTTCTGCTGCTGTTTTTCCAGATCCTGGAGGTGTGAGGTTAGTTCCTGTATTTGGCGTCTTTCTTGGGCCTTGACATGCGCTCCGATTGCGATGAATCTACCTCGTAGCACTGCTTTGGCGGTGTCCCACAAGTTTTGGAATGTTGTATCAGAGTTTTCATTGGTTTCCATAAATTTTTTGATCTCATCTTTGATTTCTTCTCTGACCCAATGTTCGTTTAATAGCATATTGTTCAATTTCCAAGAGTGCGTATACTTCTTGGGGAGTTTTGAGTTGTTGATTTCCAGTTTCATCCCATGGTGGTCTGAGAGGGTACATGGTATGATACTAATGTTTTGGAAGTTGTTTAGATTCGCTTTATGTCCTATCATGTGGTCGATTCTGGAGAAGGTGCCATGCACCGCTGAGAAGAATGTATAGTCTGTGGCCTTAGGATAAAAAGTTCTATATATGTCTACTAAGTCCAGTTGTTCTATTGTTTGTGTGAGCTCTGTTGTTTCTTTGTTGAGTTTTTGTTTCGTAGACCGGTCCATTGTTGTTAGAGGTGTGTTGAGATCGCCTACAAGAATTGTGCGGGTGTCTATGTCTTCCCTTAAGTCTGTAAGTAATTGCTTTACGTAACTAGGTGCATTAAGATTCGGTGCATAAACATTAATGATGGTGATTGCTTCTTGATGGATCATTCCTTTCACCAGTATAAAATGGCCTTCCCTGTCTCTTTTGATGTTAGTTAGAATGAAATCTATCTCGTCTGAAATTAGGATAGCTACCCCAGCTTTTTTTTCTCGTCCATTAGCGTGAAATATCTTTTTCCATCCCTTCACTTTCAGTTTCTTTGCATCCTTTCTGGTTAGATGCGTTTCTTGTAGGCAACAGATGGTTGGGTCTTGTTTGATGATCCATTCTATTAATCTCTGTCTTTTGATTGGTGAATTTAGACCATTTGTGTTGAGAGTTAAAATTGAGAGGTTGCAATTTTGCCCTGCCATGTGTTTGTGTTGTGTATGTGTTGTTGCCTATGTAGTTGTCTTGTTTGTGCGGCCTTTAGTTTGGAGACCTTCTTATTTGCCAACTTTGTTTGTGATTTGCCTCCTTTTTGTCCGGGACTAGCGCATTTCTAAGGAGACTTTGCAGGGCTGGTTTTGTGTAGACATATTCTTCTAGTTTTTCTTTGCTATTGAAGTATCTGATTTCGTTCTCAAATACAAATGAGATCTTTGCTGGGTAGATTATTTTTGGTTGACAGTTGTTTTGTTTCAGGACTTGGAAGATCTTTGTCCATTCTCTCCTTGCTTGTAGGGTCTCTTCGGAGAAGTCAGCAGTAATTCTGATGGGTTTTCCCCTGTATGTGATCTTTTCTCTACTTCGTACTTGTCTCAGGATTCCTTCTTTGTCTTCATTGGAGTAGAACTTGAGCACCGTGTGTCTGGGTGAAGATCTCTTTGGATCATGTCTGTTGGGAGTTCTCTGTCCATCCTGTATGCGGGGTGGATTCGTGTTCCAAGTGTTTTGGAAGTTTTCCTGTATAATTTCATCAAGCACTGCTTGCATCCCAGATTCTCTTTCTACTCCCTCGGGGAGGCCGATGATCCGAATATTCAATTTTCTAAGGTAATCCTTCATCTCTTGCATCATTTTATTAGTTTTGCTGAGGTTTGTCTCTAGCTGTTTAATTCGCTGGGCACTTTCATTTTGTGTGTCTTCTGTTTCAGAGATCCTTTCCTCTGCCGCATTTATTCTGTTGATGAGGCTTTCAATTTTATTCTCTTGGGCATCCAGTTTGGTTTTGATTTGTTGTATTTCGGTGATTATGCGGTTCTGGTAGTCTTCCAGCTTTGTGTCCACGTCTCTGAGAAATTTTAGCATTATTTTCATCAATTCCTTTGCTGGTAACACGTCCATGTCTTCATCTCGCATCGCCGATATTGATAATGGCTTTTGGCCCATGTTTGGTGGGGTGCTGGCTCTTTCATCTGGAGCACAGCTCTTTCTAGTGGTTTTTCCCATTGCGTTGGTGTATTCTGGTAAGGCAAATGGACCCGTGTGTTGAGGGGCTGTCAGGTGCTTTCCTGTAGAGATTGGAGCCTGCAAGCGTGGTGTTGCCGGGCGTGGTAATTTTCAAGGCACCGTTGGTGCGTTCTCAGGGCCCGGGGCTGTAGAGCACCACCTTGGGGGCCCAGTGGATTCCAGGCACACTCTGGGCACCTCTTCTACAGGTGTGCCACCGCAGGGCGTGGAGGGATGGAGGCGCTCTCTGGGCGCGCCCCCTGCACGGGAATCCACAGGACGTAGAAGGTTTTATGTGCTTTCTCCCTGCGTTCTCCTTGTCAGGGACTGCAGGGTTTTTCAGAGCCCGCCTGGTGTGTCTCCCACACACAAGACTGTGGTTGAGGCACTTTCTGGGCGTGGCTCTTGTGCAGTGATTCCACCACTCGTGGTGTGTGTGTGGCTCCTCCTCACAGGACCGTAGAGGAGGTGTGACCCAGGCGCCCTGTTAAAATAACTTCTCAGCGGGATCGCACAGTGCCAGTGTGGCACAGGAGATTTCAGAGCTCTCCCGGTGTGTCGCCTACACTCAGGACTGCGGGGTGGGAGGCGAGGAATGGACAGTTCACACTATGGGAGTGGCATCTGCGTGTCAGGGACACACAGCGCTACACTTCCCAGTTCAGCACCCTCCTGACTCCTGCGCTACGGAGGCGGCTGCTGCAGGCGGGACCGCCTAGCCCAGCCCGGCGCGGCGCTCAGAGTCCTCCTGGTGCTGTCGCCCACCCACAGGGTTTCAGGGTGTCGGGGATTCCAGACTCCCACCAGCAGCCTCCGCGCGCTGAGATGCACTGGCCCACTTAGCGCAGGAAGATCTGAGGCGCTTTCCCGGGACCTTTTCAGCCACCAACACGCACCGCTGTTCCCAAGGCACAGACCTGACAGTTTCAGGTTGCGCCCCTTGTGTTCTCAGAGGCTGGAGCCTCAGCAGGGGGTGGGGAATGCGGAGGCTGCCACGTTAATCCCCAGCTCACCAAAGTCCGGCTGCTGCAGTCTGCTTCTGCTGTTGTTGAAGAATTCCGCCGGCGACGATCCCTCCGATTTCCCTGTCTCCAAGCTGGCCGCGTCTCCCGTCAGGCCGCTCTCAAAGGTGACTCAGCAGGTCTGGAGTGGGATGTCGGCTTCTCTACCTTTGCCCTGCTCCGTTCTCGTTGTTCTTCCGAGTTGTGTGGAACTTTTTGGCTCCACACTGTCCCAGGGAGTTTCACGGACCTCTCCCTACGGTTTCCTGCCGCTCCTCTTCGCTGCCTCTGCAGCACTCTAACCTTCTCTCACTGAACTCTCCCTCATAGCCTTTCTCCTACGTCGGCCATCTTCCCTCTACCTTCATTATCTTTTAATTACATTATTTTCTAATTCTACTTAACAATGAACTTAAAGAATTCTTTTCATATATTTATTTAAATTTTAGCTAAAAGAGAAATGAAGATGAGAAGGGAGGATACAGAAAGAGAGAGAGAAAGAAATGGGGAGAGAGAAATTTTCCTTTTATTTGTTCACTCCCAAAGTATTTGCAACAACCAGAGCTGGGTCAGACTGAAGGCGGGATCCTGGAACTCAGTCTGGGTCTCCCATGCAGAAACACGTGTGCAAGTGTTGTAGGATATCAGACAGAAAAAATCAACAGCAACCTCGATCCTTGTCATACACGAAAGAATTTTCATGTGGAAAATTCTTGTTTGCAAAGCAGGATTTAGGGAAATTTAGGGAAAAAGGGCTCCTGCCATGGTGGCAGGAGGGGGTTCCATAAGTTGGGGGGCGGGGGCAGGGCGGAACCCAGGACTCCTGCCACAGTGGCAGGAGGAAGAAAAAAAATAGACCAAATTAATGGTGGAAATGGTATCTTTTATGCTTCATCTCAGGGGAGTTCCTTCAAAAGACAAAATCATTCACAATGGCATCTGGTTTCAAATCAAACCTCAGAAGTTTGGGACTAGTTAACTTCCTCCTCCCATTCTAATGATGAACTGACCACTCAGGTACCATCTCTTTGACAGTGGTCCAGAGATGAGATTAGGTGAGTCACTTGCTTCTGTTACAACTCTGACATGGTAAATTCTGCCCCTCAATCTTTCCTCAGAGAGACAAGATTCCTTGAAAAAAATGCTCTGGGGAAGTTAAGATATGGAGAAATACAATTTTGTATTTAAAAAAAATTAATTTGGGGACCAGAAAAACCATAACTGCCTACTATACCCTCTGACTCCTTACACACAAGTATATGAGCTACCACTGGCTGCCTCCCAGCGTGCGTATTTAACGGGAATCTGGTTTGGAAGCAGAGCTGGGACTCAAACCCAGGCGCTCCTATGTAAGAAAGTTGTCCCAAGATGAATCTTAATGGTTGTTGCAAACAGAACAAAACAAACAAGAAACTCTTTACTTTTCCATGAATTTTTTGAAGCCTTGTGTTACATATAGCTAGGTCTTCTCTTTTTTGTCTAGTCTGACAACTTTAGTCCTGAAATGGAAGTGTATAATTCATTTGTATTTAACATAGTTACTAGTATTTTGGGGCCTCAATATGTCTTCCTGCTATTTCTTCTCTACTGGTTCCATCTCTTCTTTGTTTCCGTTTCTTGCTTTTTGAGGCATCAGCGTTCTTAGTCTTCTGTTTATCTCTCTACTGTTGATGATGTCGACAGCTTCCTCTTCCTTTCTCTGCTTCCCTGCCTGTTTTCTCAGTGGTTGCCCTGAGTTTTAAGCATCTATCTTTAACTTATGACAGCCTACATTCTTATTACACTTCACAATAATATAAAAGATTTCCACAGTGTGCTCCCATTGCCTCATTTTTTTTATTCTAGTTGTTTATATATCATTTGTTTATTTTGCATTTCACAGTCAATTATCTTTGAAAAAATTTAAAGTGAGAACAATCATATAGTTAGCCCGGCGGGATGCGGGGAAGCCCCTAGGTAGTGCCAAAATTTCCAGACCCATTTAAGTGGAGCCAATCAATCAGAAGACAACACATACCTTTACATCGAGCCTGTCGTCACCACTACTCAAGGAGTGCCCAGCACAGTGCAGGTGCCACTTCACCCGCCTGCTACCTTAGCTGCCTTGCGGATTGATGAACCTTGCCTGGGTCCAGATTTCAATAAACTTGGTTTTTACCATCATTCTGGTCTCGGTAGTCCCGCTGTTTTGGTGCGGTTTTGTATCTAACACAAATTATTTACTTACCCACACAGCTGCCATCTATAGTGATTTTCATTTCATTATGTAATTTAAAATGTCCATCTGGGACTATTTTTTTATATGCCAAGAAGATTCCATCTAACACATAGTGTGCATCTGTTATTTTCAAATCGTCGCATCTTTTGTTTGTCTGAAAAAGTCTTCATAAACATTTTCCCAAGCACAGATTTCTGGGTTAAAAGATTTTTCTTTCAATAGTTTCATGGAGTTCTAGTGTGTTCTTGACATTTTCAAATGACATGCCATGTTATTTCTCTGTCCGTTTCTCTGCACGTCTCCCCTCAAGCTGCCTTTAATATTTTTCTATTTACAATTTGTTTTTTTTTAAAGATTTATTTTTATTATTTTTTCATTGGAAAGGCAGATATACAGAGAGGAGAGACAGAGAGGAAGATCTTCCGTCCGATGATTCACTCCCCAAGTGAGCGCAATGGGCCGATACTATGCCGATCCGAAGCCAGGAGCCTCTTCTGGGTCTCCCACGCGGGTGCAGGTTCCCAAAGCTTTGGGCCGTCCTCGACTGCTTTCCCGGGCCACAAGCAGGGAGCTGGAAGGGAAGCGGGGCTGCCGGGATTAGAACCGGCGCCCATATGGGATCCTGGGCGTGCAAGGCGAGGACCTTTAACCACTTGCGCCACCGCGCCGGGCCCTACAATTTGTTTTTCCTTGTGTTTTTGCTGCTTGGGGTTTATTGAACTTTGGGATCTTTGAATTTATAAATTCCATCGGTTTTGCTAAATATTTTTATTTCACAACTTTTCAAGAGACTCCAAGTACAATTATGTTGTTTCATATGGTGTTCATATGGCAGCGCTGGACTTGGTGCACGGAGCCGATAATAATATGCATGGATTATCGGCTGATGGTCAATAGTCAAAGTTTATTACCAGCATCAGACATTTAAGGACGAAGGGTCCCAGGAGGTTTGAGGCATTTACATTCCAACAGCAAGAACTCTCCTTCCTTCGGTCTACGTGTTCCCATTTCCCTGCCTAAGGAGGAAGCACCTCTCTGTTTTGTATATACAATCGTTCTCAATCAAATGGTATCCAATCAATTGTCCTCTTACAATATGGTTCCACAAATCACTGATGATTTGTTCATATCCATTTTTCTCTCTGCCCTTCATTTTAAGTTGCTTCTATTGCTATTACTTTATATTCACTGATATTTTCTTTAGCATAGTCTATTTTTAATTCTATCCAAAATAAGCATTTATTTCTTTCATTTATCCCGATCACTCTCATTTTTCTTTCAATGTTTGAGCATATTTATTACTGAGTTGTTTTGTTTACTGCTGCTGTCTTTGCCATCTTGGTGATAGCTTGATTTCTTTGTATTTACAGGTTTTTCTTCAGATTGGGTGTGAAATCTTCCAGTGGGGCTAGTCTTTCTTTTCTTTATGAGATAATGAATATTATGAATGACACATTGTTGAGTGCCTGGATTTTGTCAACTTTGAAGAAGGCTGAGAATTGTTAAGGCAGGGATTTAAGTTACTTGTAGATTAGCTTAATCAATTGCTGATCTTATCCTATCCTTTTTTAAAAGATTGATTTTATAGTAATATAAATGATCATAAATTAGAATAAGCCATATAATATTAGCACAAGATGATCTTAATACTCACACAAGTGTATGGTTTAACAAAAAGAATACAAATAACACATTTTATTTTGCTGAAAAATAATGTTATAATAAAAACAATAAATAAAAATAAAATGTAAAACTGTCTTAATCAGCTGTATAATGAATAGCTGTCAGGCAAATTTGATTTACGAGTGAATAAATAAGATGAAGTTGAATTATCTATAAGAATAAGAATTATCATAAGAAATAAAAAACTACAGAGTCAATAATTTTCAAATTTTTGAACATTTGTTACAAAGGGATTTTTAGTATGAAAACACTTGAAGTTGTTTTATGGAAAAAAAAAACCTTTTTCTAAATTCATTATTTGTGCAAAAAAACCCAAAACTGTCTCACAGTGTGGGTTTTAACTTTTACAAAAGGTAGCACCAGCTGGTCTAGTTTTTCAGTATCTGCCAATGAGGCTTACTTGGCAGGAATCTTTGTGATAATCTTCACAAGGAAAAGAATGCAGTTGTAAGTGCTATTACATTAAGAGCCATCCCCGGAGTCATAGATTGAGCACTCCAGTCATAAACTGAGCACTGGCAGTAAAGAAGTGTTAAAATTATTAAGTACTATTTGGAAGTAAAATTGCTCTACAATTATCCTTTGAGTAATGGCTATGCATTTAAAGTTCCTTTGAATGTGCAATACTCATCACCTCATTAATTCCTTTCAAACGGATGTCAAAAACCTTATCCAACTTTTATGTACATACCTTCTTTTAAAGCAGCGAAAGTACGTACGACATTTCACATTTCCTATTTAACGTGTCTACTGCAAAAGCAATCACATCATCTACAAATATGTAATGTCATATTGCTAAAAATATTTAAAATGAAGGTCTTCCATAATGTTAGGGCAATTTATATGTATTGAACTTTTATAAAGTAACAAGTTGAAAATATGCCACTTTCAGATTAAAATGTTTAGATTTAAGGACTGACGGGTTGTTTTTAAATCTTTCTCTTACGAACTAATTGCATTCATGCTGTGGAATCTCTTGTCACCCCTTTTTTTTATCCTTAAGCCAATATCTGTGCAGCAAAGACTAGTTAGTGACTGACAGATAAAAATAATCTTGACACTGGATATGATTTCAGACCTCGACTTCTAAACTAGCCCTAGTAATTTATCAACATTTCCACACACCCCAGGCTACTTCCCACACTGTCACAAACCTTTCTTAGTGCCCTATCCCACACTCCAGGGTATAAGAAAATAGCCTAAAAATGAAAATATTGTAGCATAGCTGCCTGGCAGATTTGATGGCTGCCTTGGATTCTTGCATTGAATTGAAGAGAACACCAGCTGTCATGGTCATGAGCCTTCTCTCTTTAGAGTCGACTGCTTGAGTCCAGAAAGAGCCAGCAGACAGATGAACTCGGCCAAGTTTGGATTTTTGCCAGAGTCCAGCTTTGCTATTGTGGGTTGAGGGGCCTGAGGCTGTGCACAGCAGATTATAATGAATGCAATAACTGTAACAGTTGTTTATAATTTATGACATCACTGTTCTTGCATCTGTCCGTGGCCCAGAACCTGCATCAATTCCACAGGATTTGTGTCTATGCTCCACAGAGTTCACCCCTCTATTTCCAAGATTAAACATCTCTTCTGTAGCAAGTGGGAAGGAAAGTTATGCTAGCATTAGCACTAAACTCGGATATTTTTGGTTTTCTCTTCTTATTTGTATAAAATATGCTGCAAAAAAGGCCTGGTGCAATGGTTCAAAGGCTAAATCCTTGCCTTGCAAGTGCCAGGATCCTATATGGGTGCTGGTTTGTGTTCTGGCTGCTCCACTTCCCATCCAGCTCCTTGCTTGTGGCCTGGAATAACTGTAGAGTCTATTCCAAAGCCTTGGGACCCTGCACCAGCATGGGAGCCCAGGAAGAAGCTCCTGTCTCCTGGTTTCGGATCGGCTCCACTCTGGCCATTGCGTCCACTTGGGGAGTGAGCCGTGGATGGAAGATCTTTCTGCTTGTCTCTCCTTCTCTCTATAAACCTACCCTTCCAATAAAAATAAAATAAATCTTTTTTTTAAAGTACACAACCAAATTTACTGATTAAATCTCTTTTTTTCCTTATTATAAAGGAGATTTAGAAAAGAATTGGGCTGCAAGTCAATAGCCATCCCCCTCCTTTTATTCAAGGTTTCTTAAAACTGGCAGGAAATTGCTGGGTAGTCTGTGTTTGATCTCAGTTGATATCTCAGTTCTGTCTTTCATCTGATAAAACACAGATTTGTTTTAATCTCAAAGCAAATAAACAGAGCAAGGCAACGCTATCTCTTGTGTGTAAAAACAACCTTGCTCTAATGATGTAGATTTTAAAGTTATTTCAATAGTGAAATCAATGTCAGGTTTTTGTTTCGAATCCCAGGATGTATTGGGGGATTCCAGTAATGAGTCATAGCATTTCTTCTTTTAGGCACATTTTGACTTTAGTACTCAAAAGAGGCACTTGGAAACTAAGCACAAAATGAAATATAAAGCACTGGGGTGATTGCATTACTTAAAATTAATTTCCTTTAAGAATTAAATGCCATTAAATGTATTTTAAGGAATCACACTCAAAAAAAAAACACAAGAATTAAATACCTGAAGCATCAAGAAAAAGGTTTTAAAAACTGAAGACAACTGCTTATTAACAACTAAAAGAGTAATGATTTGAGGGAAAGAGATAAAAATATCAGATTTTTTGCTGATTAATTCATAGAATGCTGATATAAAAGTGGCACATTTCCCAAAATTAAAAAAAAAAATTATGTTCTATTGACAGGATGGTAGTGTAGGGTAAAGACAAGTTTAAACTGACAAAGGTTAGTTAGCCAGGGTGAAACAGATAAGACAGATTTCAGGAAATAAGAGAGGATAGGCTGATGGCAACGGGGCACCTGGAGACCCATTGGCATGGGGAGCACACAGACAACGGAGCGGTGTTGCAGTGACCAGAGACCACAGCGGAGATCAGCTGTCAATGATCAGTGATCAGTGCTCTACCGACAACCAGGTGGGAAGGCCAGTTCACCACGGGACCAGGAGGTGAACCCAGGCAAAGAACTGCCCCTCCTGCTGACACGTTTGATCTAACCACAGGTACAGACAGAGCGGCAGAACCCCAGCACAGTGCAGGAACAGGGTGGTTTTTACGGCCTAAACCCACCATTGCCACATCAGGTGCCATTTTGTGCACTGTGGCAAAGGCTGAGGGAGGGGGGAGACCAGAGGAACAACAGTGAGCTGCGCATGTTCTAAGTCAGAATTGAAATCAATACTGGCTCAGCACATTGTATTTTTTTCACAGGGAAATCGGTGGCATCCTGCAGGTTCTAACCAACACAGATCTGGGTGGCCCCCAGGCCTAACTGCCAGCAGACCATCATCCCACCAGTGCCACGTTAGGCATGACTTTGTGCATTGTTGCCAAGGCTGCAGGAATGGAGGGACAGCAGTGAGTTGCACATGTACTAAACCAGAAGCTAAATCAATTTTGGCTCAACACATTGCATTGGTCCCACAGGGAAATCAGTACCGACTTGGCATCCTCTGGGTTCCAACCAAAATAGTTCCAAGTTGTCCTCAAACCTAAAGGCCAGTAGGTTCTGGGAAGACCAGCACCCAGTGATTTAGAACAGCTGGCGTCTACCTAATCCCAGGCATTGCTGGAGCCAGGAGTGGGAATGCAAACAACATTGCAGCTACAGCATGGAATCACAGGGGATGAAGAGTGGTGAGCCAGAAGGTGGGGCTACAGAGACAGTTGTAGAAGCCTAGCACAACAGCCCAGGACTGGAACTTCCTGGAAGGGTTGGCATAAGTGATTGCAAACAAAGAACCGGGTACTAAACACAATCAACAAAACTGACCTGTAGACTAGTGGGCAACACAGTTTAGAAACCAGGAATCTGCTAGGCAGAATAGTAATGACCAGGAGCAAAAGAAGAGACAGACGCACAATGGATATTACTGATGCCTCCCCAAGGAAGGAACAAAAACCATTGTCAACTTCAGAGTTAACTGAGGAAGACATCGAGAAAATGGGGAATAACTAATTTTTAAGACTTGTTATAAAACTTCTTATAAACAATATGAAACACATACAAGAGTTCAAGGAATTTAAGGAATATGTTATGCAGAAAAAAGCAGCAATGAATCAGATGAAAGCTGATATGTTAGAAATTGATGCAATGGAGCAAATTCAAACTTCTGTGGAAGGCCTCAATAATAGAATGAGAACAATAAGTCAAAATGCCCCACATGACATGCAAATACCTGGATGCTGAATAATATGCTGCTAAATGAGCAGTGGGTTAGAGAGGGTATCAAAAAGGGAATAAAACCAATTGCTTGAAGCAAATGAAGGCATCAACTTAACATATCAAAACTTATGAGACACGATCACAGCAGTGTTAAGAGGAAAGTTCATCTTAATCAATGCTTACATTAAGACATTGAAAAAGCACCATGTAAATGGGATAACCATACATTTCAAGGAGCTGGGAAAACATCAACAAAGCAATCTCAAGATCAGCTGGAAAAATAACCAAAATAAGGGAGGAAATAAACCAAATAGAGACCAAAAGAATAATACATAAGATGAACAAATCAAGGGGACAAATCTTTGAGAAAATCAACAAAATAGACTCCACACTAGCCCAACTAATCAAAAAAAGGAAAGAGTAGATACGAATCAATAATGCCAGGGACAAAAAAAGGAGAGATAACAGATACCTCACACATACATAGAATTATTAGGAGCTATTACAAGCAACTATATGCCAACAAATCAGAAAACCTAGAAGACATGGATAGATTTTTGGACACATGCAATCTACCAAAATTGATTTATGAAGCAATTAATAATCTAAATAGATCGATAATATGGATTTAGATTTAATCAGTAATTAAAGCCTTCCTAACCAAGAAAATCCAAGTACCAGATGGCTTCACTGTGGAATTCTACCAAATGTTTCATGAAGAAATTACCTCAATCTTCCACAAGCTATTCCAAACAACAGAAAGGAAGGTAATCCTTTTAAACTCTAAGAAGCCAATATTGCCTTAATACCAAAGCCAGATAGATAGAGATGCAACAGAAAAAGAGAACTACTCCTGATGAACATATACACAAAGATCCTTAACAAAATACTAGCTGACAGGATCCAACAGTACATCAGGCAGATTATTTACTCGGATCAGGTGGGATTTACCCCCTACATATAAGAATGATTTAATACTTGTAAGTCAATAATTGTGATTCACCATGTCAACAAATTGAAAAATAAAAACCATATGATCATCTCCACAGACTTAGAGAAGTCATTTGAAAAATCCTACAGAACTTCATGCTAAAAACCTTAAGCAAGAGAGGCATAGAAGGAACATTCTATGTAACACAATCAAAGCAACAAATGAAAAACCCAATGCCAGCATCATACTAAATGGGGACAGACTGGAAGCTTTTCCACTAAGATCTGGAACTAGAAAAGTTTGTCAACTTTCACCACTGCTCCTCAATATAGCATTGGAAGTTCTTGCCAAAGCTATTAGGCAAGCAAAACAAGTTAAAGGAATTCAAGTTGGAAATTATCCTTGTTTGCAAGTGACATAATTCTCTACATAGGAGAACCAAAAAGGCCAATCGAGAGACGATTGGAGCTCATAAGAGAATTTGGCAGAGTAGCAGGATACAAAATTAATGACCATAAATCAATGGCACTAATAAGAAATCCCAGAACCTATAGAACTGTATCACAGACAAATAAAATTAATTACATAAATAATAAAAAAGAAAAATTCTACTGAAAAAAAGATTTCACCAAAAATATTCAGGTGACACCCAGATAGAACTGGTTATTAAAGCAATCATTTAAAATTCAATTCAAACACTTAGTCAAACATTTTTAACATTTTTCCCTAATTGATCATAAGTAACTTGGTTTGATATGTGTCATTATCAATAAAGAAAGAAAGAAAGAAAGAACTATTTGGGAGGGGGGGAAATGAAAATTATATCTAGCTTCTAAGTATAGTCTCCCAAATGGATGGTTATTTCCAAGAGAAGATTCATAAGGTCTTTTAATTATGCAGAATTTTGTCTCAAAGTATAAAAGAGATCATTGAGGTAAGAAGACTTAAATGTCTCCACATTTTGTAACACAATGTCTGCAATTTACTTTAAAGGACATCTGAATAAATAATATGATATTATGCACTAGATAAGTTGAAATACAAGTGTGCGACTCTTATGTTCTAATCAGGATCTCTCACTGATATACCATAGAAGAGTAGGACTGATAGCTAAATTTTTTTCCAAAAAAAAAAAAGACACATTTCAGAGACAACTATTATAGATAATTTGGTTAGCAAGACATTTTGTTAATTAGTATGATAAAGCTGGTACTTTGCATAAGTCAACTAAAAATAGGCTACCACAAGTAAAAAGTAGATAAGTGTGTTGACTAAAATACTTTTGAACAGGAAATGCCAAAATCTGACTTACGAGCTTAATTAATAGCAACTACAATTTAGTGTGGTCCATAAGATTAGTTTTTACATTTTTAAAATAATTATAAAAAAATAATATATCTTGATATACAAAATTACATTAATTTCAAGTTTCTGTGTCCATAAAGTTCCATTGGAACACAGCCACAGTCATCCTTCCTGTATGTTCTATGGCAAGGAGCAGGAAACACCTTCTATAAGGAGCAGATCGTCAATGGTTTAGGTTTGGGGAGGCATGTTGCCAGTACTACAACTAGTCAACCCTCCCACCGAGGCATAGAATTAGTAACAGGTCATACAGAGCCATTTGACTGTGGTGGGGTTTCAATATAATTTGATTTACAAAAGCAAACACATAGGCAAGAATTGATCTGTGGGCCCCATTTTGCCACATGCCTCCTCTATGGCAGCTTCTATATTGCCCTGGTGGATTTCAAATAAGCACAATATAGACTATATTGCCTACAAAGTCTAAAATGCTCTCTGGTCCTTCCTAGAAAAAGCCTGTCTACCTCAGGAATACAAACTGTGAGATTAAGGGACTTTGTCTTCTGTGTAATCATATCCCCAGACTGCAGAATGATGTCTGCTAACAGGTATCTGTAATTCCTTGCTGAATGGATGAACGGAACACACATATAAGCTGACTATCCAGTTTATAAAACTCGCTATTTTGCATTGCAGCCATTGTGTTTTGGCAAAGTTTAGTAAAATATTCTGTGAGGCTAAAATATCTCTGTAACTTCTATGTAAAAGCTCATAGAAGCATTCCTTTGCAACTCAGAAAAGTCTAATCTGTCTTTCGAAAACAAGTTCTTCAAACTTAAAGATGATTCTCATGTTCCTAAATCATCTCTTGACACTGAATCCTCTGAAGAGTGTCTTGGTGTCTTGTAACACGACCCCTTCCTGGTGGTTTTTGAGCTCTCTATAAGACCAGTGACCCCCTCCTGAAGATTAATAATCCACAAATCCCTTGTTTGTTTTTGTAAAAATTGAACCATGAGACTAGGAACAAAAGGTCAGTGAAGCCTGAATCTGCTAACCAGTTGCTTTGTCATATGTGGCAGTACAAAGTCTTATTATTGCAATGTCCGATAAATGAGATGGTTTGTCATGTATTGGGAAGCCACCTTCTTCCATGAAGAGTATAACATACATTATACAGTTCTGGTCTTCTTGGTTGTTTCTTTATCATGTACAGCTCTCTCTAGGCTTTGAGTAGATATTAAAACTATTCTTAACCAGTTTCATTCAAGAAATGTGTTTCTTTTGTATGTCGTACTGTCTTAACACATGCCAACTTCAAATTTAGATTCCCTTCAATTTTCTCATTGGCATTTATACAACGGCCATTTCTGAACAAGTCCTATGGTTGTCTTGATTTCAGATTCACTCGTAGGAAACATGGTCTATTCTTAGTGACAACTCAGAGCCTCCAGCTACGTTCAGAGAATACCTACCATTTTGTTGCTTCCCTGAGGTTCTCCTATGATTGAAGAGCATTCTGAAGATACTATGCTCTGTGCTATTATAGTGAACTGAGACTGAAACGGTATTTACAATCTATTTAGACAACTCAAATATAATTTTTCTGTTAATATACCTCTTTCTGTTCCTTATGTAGTGTAATTAACCTGGACACATTGGAAAATGCCAATGTTCCTCTCTCACCTGTAAGTTAAATGCAATTGCGGGTGGATCTTTGAATTTAAAGGACCCTTAAGCAATCACAGCCTCTCAGCCCTTGACTTTAGTTATACTTACAGGACACCATCTGCAGTTCTTGGAAGATTCTTAGCACGTACAAGAAAACAATCCAGAAAAAGGAGGAATTTACTCCATCACCTTGGAAATTCACTGTAACAGGGTGTTGCACTAAAATTATGCTCCAATTTTCCATTTTTAGAATTACTCTTCAGAGACCCTAAAAAATCAAATATCAAGTTAAAATGTCAGCAATTGTCAGGCACACTGGTTAGGACGTGTGTGCTAAAAGGAAAGCAGACATGATGTAGAAATGCTGAGTATTGAACCTCTGTGCTGCCCACTGTCAGCTATGTGACCCAGGGAAATTTCGGCATTTAACAGTTTTAGGTTCTTTATCTGATATGCGCCACCTCGTGTGGTCTCTGCAATAATGAAGCCTGCAAAGATGTAAACGCATCTGATTGATACAGAAGAGGCATCCGACAAAATGTCAGTTCTCTTCATTTTCACAGATGTGCAAAGATTCTGTGACCTGAGTTCCACAGAAAAAAGAACAGGAAAGGGTTTCTCAGGATTTTGGTTTGTGTTGGATGAATGGCTATTAACTATCATCTAATATCTTTATGGTATTTTCTATTATTTCAGAAAAGTTCTGAAAAGTAGAAATTAATGATGATAATTACTTAATAACTTCATTGAAGACTGTTAATTATTCCTAATGGAGGGTGTAGTTTCTTTTGCTTCCCAAGGGACATGTGGTAATTCTGGAACATTCTGTTCTGGGGAAGGCATTACTGATATCTAGAGGATGTAATCTCCTCCTAAACATCCCCCAATGCACAAAATGATGCTTCCCGCAGCACACAGAAACACACAGACACATACACACACAGACACACACAGAGAGACACACACAGACACATACACACACTCAGACACACACAGACATACACAGAGAGACACACACACTCAGACACACAAAGACACACAAACACACACAGACACACACACTCACACACACTCACACACACACACACAAATCATCCTGCCCAAAATGCAAATAGTGCTAACATTGAGAAACTGTTTCTGCAAGCTAGAGAGTCCCTATTTTCTTCATATTTGCTCCTAAACACATGTAAAAACCTCTTTCTCTTATATGGAGAAAAAAGCTAACGCGAACCAATGCTCTCTCACCATCATCACTTTCATTGGCCACGGATAAGCTCAGCTCTGGCCATTGTGGCCATTTGGAGGAGTGAATCAGAGGATGGAAGATCTTTTACTCTGCATCTCTTTCTCCCTGTCAATCTGCATTCCAAAAAATACTTAAAGAGCTTAAAAAAAGAAATACTTTCAAAATGTTTTTTTCTGATAGTCAAATATCTGAAGTTATCATGATGTCATAAATTTAAAATTAGCAATGAGATTGAATCAGAAAACATTTTATAAGTGAAATTATAAGTAGACAAACTGATAGTGTTTGTTTTTCAGAGTTCTATTAACTTCGGAATATTGACCATCAATCTCTATTTTGACCATCAATATTGCATCAGAAAATGACTAAGGACCACATTGCCCACTTGGCAATGATTTCTAGAGTTTGATTTGCTAGAGTGACAGGTGCACAAGGTTGTTGCAAAATGTCAGTGCTTCAGTCGACTGTATAAATTTGGCATGATAGCAGAAACTCAAGCTGTGACACCTTCCCTTCATACCTGATATTCTTTCATCAAAAATAGCAACTCTAAATTGGATTTGGATGATGCGTACTTTGAAATCAAAACGCACATAAAAGAATATTGTACAAATTATTCTTGTCCCAATTTTTATCACAATGCACTGATTCTGCAGTGATTCTTGCCATCAACATGTATTTTTATTGAATTAGAGCTGACTTGCAAGACACATGGAAGGCAAATAAATGTTGCTGCAAGATGCTGTTTTGTGATCCATCTGCCCTCTTCCACTTCTTAGGTTAATTACCTTTGTTCATCTCTGACTATTATGTTTAGCTGATTAAAAATCAGTCATAATGAAGCTAAGGTCAGGAATTGGTTCTGTGGCTATAGCTGCTGCCTTTACTCTCTTGATAACTATACCTGTTGAGCTATTTAGTAGACATGTTCCATTAATCGAAAGAGGAAAAGTACAGAAGAAAATAAATCAGGGTAAAAGCACTCCTTTTACCAAGAACAACTCAAAACACCAATCCACCAATCCAGGAATGCAGCTGAAATTTTACTGTTTTTGTAATAATATCAAGAGGATGGAGTTTTCAAGATGAATAGATCATGAAGGCTCTTGCTCTCATGAATGGATCCATACTGTTATTGAAGGTGTGGGCTGCTTATCACGGGAATGAATTAAAAAAAAAAAGGTGATGAGGCCTGATTTGGCCTCACCTCAGATGCCAGTTAAGATGTTTTATGCACCATTGTGGCCCCTCATTTCCGCTGTTAATGCAGACCCTGAGAGTTGGCAATAATGGATCAGGTGGTTGAGTCCACATACATAGGACACCTACATTGAGTCCCTGGTGCATGGCTTTTAGCCCTGGCTTGTTGAGGATATTTGAGGGGGTGTACAGGGGAAGGCAAGGGTGGTGAAATCAGCAACTGGGAGCTAATTTCTCTCGCTCTGTGCACAAAATCTGTGTTAGGGAAAAGAAGTATGTTTGGCCTACATCCCTTTAATTTAACTGCAGTTTGGTGGCTTGCAGGAAATACTGTGTTAGTTATATCTTTAGCCCTGTGTTCCAAGAAATACATCTTTTTTAAAAAGATGTTGGGTAGGAATTGGCAATTTCTCACTCATACTTTTTCAGTTCTAATCTACATCAAAGGAATACAACCTCTCAGCAGGAATTCTTGGGATGCCTTGGTGAATCAGGGCAGAGAGGTGGGGGTGGCAGAGGTGAGCCTAAATTATCCAAAAGGGCATCAGACACTTCTTGGTGCCATCTGATGTTCACCTTCTGTACCCTTGTCCAGGAGATGGTGGAGCCTGGGTATCCCAAACTACCCCCACTAAATCTCTGCCCACACATCACTGGATAGCAGGTATGAGCAGTAGCAAGACAGGTAAAGCATGGGAAGGTGGGACAGAACCCAGAGCACTAATGAACTCCCTTTTGGAAGTGGAGAAGACTTGCACAAAGCGAAGGATGCACGACTGTGAGGACATGATAACCACACACAAGTTGAGGCTCCAAGCCATGCAGTCCCATCCCCGTGATCAAATTGCATTACTTTATTTCATTTACAATACACTAATTCAAAGGTAAAATTTTTAATATTTCGAAATGACAACTCCACACCATTAAACTTCAAGGGGGAAATATTTCTGAGCTTAATGCAGTGTGACTAGGTTGAAATCTCACAGCTCCAACACCAAGAACTTTTCCTTTCCCTCTTGTTAGGGAACTCTGCTATAGAAAACCCCAAAATGTCTTTCAACAGGCTGTAACAGGTTTAGCCACTTGTTGGTGGGAGGGGAGGAGAACTCTGAATTAAACTGAGATTGGAATTTAAGCAAATTACAGTTAAAGTTTTTGTTTTAATCACTTAAAGTAAGGAAATCTGGCCACATTGCAACTAAAGGAACTGCTTCTCATGGAAAGAGATTCAACATGGTCCTATTAGAAGGCAATCACTGGGCGAACAAAAGGACTTTTGCATAGTTATACTCTAAGGAATGATGCTCCTTGTTAATATGGCAGCATGAGCCTGTCCACAGGTCCAGATGGACTCAAGCAGGTGAAATATGTTCAATTACAGGAATGCTAGACTCAAGGGAGTGAAAAGAGGTGGTCGGCAGGTTGCTTTTGGTACTGCCAATGTCCACATGATCCACAGCGGAGAGGAAAAAAGGCATGTGAGGACAAAAAGTACCCAGACATTCAAAGTACTTAAGTAGCACAAGGACAACACCACATTGAAAGTAAATTAGATCATCGCAGGTAAAACTGCCATCTGCAATATTGGCACTCCATTGGGGAGCCAGTTCATCTCTCTCCTTCCATTCACTAGGGAGGCCCAGATGCCTGTGGTCTGACCCAGTCCTGGCCATTGCAAACATCTGGAGTGTATACTGGCAAGTAGAGGATCTCTCTCTCTCTCTCTCTCTCTCTCTCTTCCTCACCCTCCACCTTGAAACACATTCAAACATTTAAAAGAAAATAAAGTTAAAGTTTCATAGTTCTGAGAGTGTTTGAACTCAAAATACAGATACCTCAAAAAGCCTAGAACAAATTAAACTAAAAGATAAGATTTTTGTAACCATTGACAATTTTGCAATATTTGCATATTGAGGAGTTTTCAAAAAGTTCTTGACAATGCACATTATGAAAAAAAATGCATGGATTTTAACACTTTTGTGCAAAAGTAAATTTAGTTCTTCATTCCATTTTCCATGGTCTTTGAATTACTCTCATTTGAAGCTATGAGTAAATACATAAATCAACATTTTATCTTTTTCCTTTTTTACTGAGCACATATCAAGTGCAAGGCCAGGAGAAAAAACATATTCCATGTCCTCAAGTTTTCTCTATTTACTGAGGGCCCAATATAAAGGTGCGTGACTGGGACTCCCCTTGTATTACCAGTTAAAAGTGAGATAAAGATTCAGGAAAGAAAGAAATTATACCAGAATGAGGCAATCAGTGAAGGACACTTGAGGAAGAGAAGTATTCAGCACAAAGGCTCTGTTTGGACAAAATAGAAAACTAGTTAGATCCAGATTTTGTTGAAATAACACTCAGCTGGCAATTGTCCAGTCAGTCTCAGCATCACAGAAGGTCAAATCAAGGGCCCTGGTACCCGTAAAACTGGATATACAGGGCAAGGAATTATGAACAATGTGAAACAGAAGCTTCACACTCTGATCCCTGAGGCCTAGGTAAACTATCTCACTTAATTGTTGCAAAAATGTTGTGAAGTCACATCCTAAAACAGAAATCACATTATTCACAAAAGCTATCTGTTATGGCCGAAGGCCTCAGGTAATCAAAACCATTCTTTATTGAAGAGCCATTCCCAAAATGAAGATTTTTATCTCCCAGGAGTTGAGCAACAGCCAGTTGAGTCACTGTCACCGAGAGATTAGGATATTTTTTTTCAACATCTAGTGGATTTCACCTTCACTTTGAAGTCTGCTTTTATCTGAATCCAAAATATATGTTTGTTTCACAATAAAGATATATCATAGTCCACATAGAATACTGAAAGTCCATCTAGTGGTTAGACAGGATTCTGGAAAAAAATTAGGATGTCAACAGGACTCTAAAAAAGGAAATGGCATATGAATTCAATGCTCCAGAGAGATTTCAGCATTTTATTTCATATTAAAAAGAAAAAAAAATGGTTTGTAGACGGGAAGAGAAGAGATACTAGTGCAGAGATATGTGTAGCAATCCAAATATAATATAGAGGGTGACCTCTTTTTGCAGAATTCAACAGAAGACATGGACTACTTTTTCAATGGCTGAAGCACATTTCAATGGCAGCTGTACAGGGAACTCTCAGCTGCTGTGCAACAGAGGTTCTTATACTTAGGTCTCACTGTGTGAATGATGAATCGGGCAGCCAGATTAAATCCTTTCAGTAATTTGGCTTCACCTCTTCAAAAACTAAGTTTCTGAAGATCCTCCTTTAAATCAGGCCCCGAAAGTATAGCGATACTCTCTGAAACAGGACTCTTATCTGTGAGACTGATCGCTGGCATTCGCAATGGCTGTACAGTTCAGTAATACCACATCTCCTTTCCATAGATCCGCTTTCCCAATGAGCCCTTTATTATAAAGAAAAGGTGACCTAATCGTGCCTTCTGCAAATGTTGGAGCTGTAGTATCTGAAGATTTTAATTCAACATCACACAAGTCAATTGAGCTGAGTGATGGATCCACATACACAAACTAGGAAGACCCACCCACGGAATCCATGAAATGAGAACTGGGTCTTACTCTTTCTCAAATTTCTCAGACACCCAAAATTTTCTGGCAAATTTAGAGCACTTGAGCAGACCTATCCTCTCCAAGGGCAGCTGAATGACATCTCAGAACAAGCCCTCAGTAGGAATGCCACAATAAACACCTCTATTTGTTAAATTTTATATCTGTATGATCATACAGTTAAATCAAAACTAAGGTTTCTAATAGTATTAATCCAAATAGTTACACAGCAGTCTCTTTATTCATTATAATAGAAGAGAAGCAAATATTTTTGGCACGGGAACTGGAAGAATGAGGATTACATAGCTATGACAATCAATGCATATTTCCTGTGCATCTTTATATCTATATTTTAATGTCAAGCCCAATTGCTTGATAGAGAAATATCCTTCAGAAATTTGAATTTAGGTCTATTTACTAATAGTTCTTCAGACAGAACTTGAGGGTTTTTTTGGCCTTTGAAGAGCGTTTAGAGTATGTTGTGGTTGTTAGTTTACTCTTTTTATATACGTATAAGATCAAGCTGTTTGAATATCTTAAGTAACTGCTAACTTTTTCTTTTAATGAGAAAAAAATCAGTGTTGCTTAAGTCATTGTAAAGTGTGGATTCATATGTGTTGAAGATTGAATATCGTACGTTCTCTCTGACGTAAGACAGCCTTTAGGCAAATTATAAAACAGTTACAGGTAGTCAAATAGATTCATGTAAACTCACAGATGAACAGTATAACAGAGACTAGCGTACTGAGAAGTAAAGTTACATTACAGTATGCATCTCAACTCCCAAATAAAGGAGCACTCCCATTTTGAAACATGTTTATATATCCGCACAGCATAACACTGGATTTTTTTTACCTTTACCTGTACCTACCATGTCACAATACATTTAAATAGCAGACAGTTAATCTTATAACTTACTACTGTGATAAGTCAGGAAATAATAGATAGGGGTAGGGGACAGACAGAGTAAAGGGGGAGGAAGGGAAGAACTCCCATACCTATAAAACTGTATCATGGTAAACAAATACATTTTTTAAAAAAAGAAACAATACTAATTCAAACAATATTTTTCTAAGCTATAACTATGAGGATATATTCTTTCTGCTCAAGTCAGAGACAAAGCCCATTCAGTTCCATCAATATAATCAAGGTTCTCTTGTCACTCGACTATACAAGTAATTTCCAAGAACATTTCTGTTGGTCAATGGTAGAAGAAAACAAAAGAGGCAATGTGAAATTTTATTCTGAGATTATTGTTCTTACTTTTGTATGCTTGGGATGTCTTTAATTGTATACTTCATCCTTTCATGTGCCTAAGAAGTATTTGCTGGTTATCTATGTACTGATCATGTGTTGATATTTTCTAAGTCCCTGCCCTAGGGGAAATGATGTGCAGCTGAGAATGACAGAAAATAATGGTCATCAACTCAACATTCTCCCCCTCACCTCTTCTTCCAATCCATTTGTGATAGGGACAGCCTTTTAAACATGTGTTTTCTCAGAACCAGATGAAAAGTTGTACCATAATATTTGTTGTTGCAAATTGTACTGCTGAGTCCTCCTAGTCAGATATCACATTAGAAAAAAAATTTTAAGTTCCATGAAGGTAAGATCTTTCTAGGCAGTCTCAAGATTCGGCTCCTGGTCAAACAGCCACAGTTGCATCCAAGGCTTTGATTTTTCCCCTCATATGTCTTTGCTAAATTTCAAATCTGAGAAAGACCCTCACAGGTAAGCAGAATGACTATTAGAGCCCAGACATAGACAGTGTTGTGAATAGAATATTGGACTGAATCAGAGTATCTAAGATTATCCCAGACAAATGATAATGAGTTTAGCACAGAGTTTTTGGATACAGTGCCATAAGAGTGATCCATGAAAGAAAAAGTTGAGACATTTCTGTGGTAAAGACATGTAAGAAGATGAAAATGCAAGGCACACATTGAAACAACAGACAAATAACTCTGGAGCATGTGATAAGACCAGAAACACTGGAAATGGTCAAAGGAAAAAAAATCTACATTGATAGAAATGTGACAGTGGGATACCAGAATCAACTGAAAGGTTTCCCTACGGCCAAAGCTGGAAAATGTGAACAGCATAAATAAAGTACAGAATATTCATTATCAATGCTGACATGAACAAGTCAATAAACAGATGGGGGATAAGAGTCAATTTCCCTTGTGAAAGAATTACAAGTAATCTATGAAAATACGCACAAGGTAAAGAAAGTACAAATTCGCATTTCTTTGGTGTAGACAGTGCATAGACTCACTTCCAAAGGGTGCAGTCTGAGAACAGAGGAGTAACTTCCCAGGGGAAGGACCCAGCAGATTGTACTCGAATCGGGTGATTAAGGTGACAGCAATAAGTCATGTTTATAGAGTGTACTCTTAGATGTAACGTAATGAAAACAACCTCTGTGGTCTTTCTCGCAAAACACATGACCCAACTAACAACAATAAAAATATCAGAAAATTCCCACAGACACACATCATACAAAATACATAACCAGTACATCTCAAAACTGTGTGTCATCCAAAATAAGTCAAAGCTGTTAAACTGTCCCTTCCAAAAATGTCTGAGAAATTACAAATAGACATGATGTGGTGGGAGTAGATGTGGAAGATAAAGTGGTGTTACGTAAAAATGAAGGAAATCTGAGTAAACTTTAGCTGTCAATACTAATAATGCATTAATACTTATTCATTAATTACAACAAGTATAGACTACTAAGATGTTATTAATAAGGAAACTGAGTGAGGGGGAATGTGGGAACCCTATCATCTCCATTTTGTTCCATAAATCTAATACTATTCAGAAAGAAAAGACTATTGTTGAGTTTTTAAAAATTATATATTATTCATTTAGTTATTGCTTTCCATTGGTTAAAGTACAGTGAATTTACTAAGGAATATGTCACAATTTATCTGAAGGAATCATGCATTTAAAATTCACCTTTTTTAAAAAAAATGGATTGGGTCCGGTATGATGATTTATTGGCTAAAATCCTCACTAAGCTCCAGCTTCAAACATTCTTCCTTCTTTATTCTCTGACCTGCTGCATCTCTCAGCTCACAAGCACACTCTAGCAACTTTTGCTAGGTAAAGAGCTATTTTGTTTAGGGCACATTGTGTTGTATTCTGAAGAACTTAAATTATCGTGGAATGCAAAATTGAACTTTGACCCAAACTGTTCATTTAGGAGAAAACAGTGTAACGGGCAGAAATGCCAATGTTAGGCTCCTTTGCACTTTCCACTAGTCATTTCTTTCTTCGAGATACTTTGTGCTGTTCTGAAGAACATCTGTGACATGAGTCCAAAAATCGGGGACTAGAAAATGGGTCCTACTCAGGAAATGTCATGAGTGGTTATTATAGGAACTGTTGACCCTCTGGGAAACTGCAGGATTTCTTGGATTTGACTTTTGTGTCAGAGCCAGAAACAGATTCAAGCCAAGAAATATAGATCCCTACGTGGAAACAGACTCACTAAACTTTGTTCTCTAGGCTTAATTGTAGCTGACGGGTTACTGAGGTGTAGTGGGTAAGGTCATCACCTGCAGTGCTGGCATCTCATATGGACATTGGTTCACATCCCTGCTGCTCCACTCTGATCCAGCTCCCTTCTGATGGCCCGAAAAAAAGCAGCAGAAGGTTTTGGATCCCTGACACCCACGTGAGAGACCCGAATGAAGCTCCTGGTTCTTGGTTTGGATAAGCCGTAATCATTACAATCATCTAAGGAGTGAACCAACAGACGGAAGCCTCTTCCCACCCCTTCTCCTCTCTCTCTCTGTCTCGCTCTCTTTCTTATTCTGTGTATGTTTGTAACTCTGACTTTTAAATAAATACTTTTTAAAACTTGTAGCAAAACCTCCAATGATTTTGTCAGTACCTCACTATTTATACTTCAATTTCTTAAATACGTTGCAAACCTATTACCCTGCTTTACTTAGTTCATTAGTGAAAGTGGGTCAGAATTTTGCTTTCTCTGACTTCCCCTTCAAGATAAAATTTCAACTGTAGCATGGAGTGCCTAGTTATACTTTCTGCCTTATCCCTAGGGTTCTCTCCTAAATGACACAAAAATTCTAGGCACTGGAAATTCAGTTGTCGCATTTGGATCCTGGCATAAGTGGTTCCCGCTGCCTTAAATTGGATGGCAGTGTCTCCAGTTTATTTGAGAGTCTATTTCTTACTCGTATTTCAAAATTTAGCTCAGCACCTGCTCTGATTGACCTCTCCCTTTCTGTGCTCTGTAGAAGCCTGTGCTCAGCTGTCCTGGAGCACTGATACTGAGTCAGGAGTCCATCATCTTGTCTTGTATTACCACTGGACTGAGAGTCCTTTGATGGTAAAGACAGGTCCCCAAAACACTGCACACGTATCTGGTAACTAATCATCTTTAAAGAGGGGTATGACATGACTATGTGAATGAATATAGTTCAGGAAATACAAGTGCAGGAAAGAAGTTCAGCAAACGAAGCCCCAATCTTCCATTGATAAGTTAGCATCACCCAAGCCAATCCATCACAATGAATAACAAATGTTCCATAGTGAAGGACTTCTGTACTTTCAATCTAACCCCATCACCATTTTTCACTTTTACATTGAATGTTCTTTCTAAACAAAGCCATTGTGTGTACAGCCCTTTTTGATCCAGGCTAGAGTACTTCAGTCTTGTCTCCTATAATACACCAATAGCCGTACTCATCCACTTGCAGTTGCCAGAACACAGTGTACTCTTGCACAGTGCCCACAGGCAAAGAAGTCCTCAGTTGAAGTTTGCTTAATAAATGGAAAAGTCTAAGCATGTTGTAATGTACTAAAGCATGTAGATTGCAACATAATGGGAAAATCTCGGCAGCCTTTTGTACAAAGCCCACCCTGTGCCAAGCACTGAATTAGGTACCAGGAGGCAAACATGAACGAAACATGGTCCTCTTCTTACACAATTTACCACTTCCTGGCATTTACAAAAAAGCAAGACTTACAAACAGGTACTTTATTTTTAAAATTGAATATAATGAATTAAGTTTGCATATTCAAGAAAAGACTTCCTCAAGATGATGAATCTTGAGCAAGTGTTAAATGAATATATCTACAGATTTAAGAAAGGGCTTTTGGGGCATGGTACCATTGCATCAGGATCCCATATGGATGCCGGTTCGTGTCCTGACTGCCCCACTTCCCATCCCAGTCCCTTCTTGTGGCCTGGGAAAGCAGTTGAGGATGACCCAAAGCCTTGGGACCCTGCAATCATGTGGGAGACCTGGAAGAAGTTCTTGGGGCTTTGGATCAGCTCAGCCTCAGTGTTAAAACCACTTAGGAGTGAACCACTGAATGGAAGATCTTTCTCTGTCTCTCCTTCTCTCTGTAAAATCTGACTCTCTAATTAAGAAAACCCTTTATTTAAAAAAAAAAAAAGACTTTTGAGTAAAGACCCTAACAGAAGGTATAGAGGCAGGAAACAGCATTTTAGAAGCTAAAAGCTGTAGGGAATGTAAGTAAGGGATGATGCTTACCTGAACCAGAATAATAATCAACAGAAATAAAAAGGAGGGGGCCAATTTAGGAAATAAATACATGTAGAGTCAACAGGGCTTGGTGCTTGATAGAATGTGGGGAAAAACTGAAGAGAAAGGAAAGAGATGAGGCAGTGGAATAGGGGCACATTTAGGATTGGATGGGAAAGAAAATGAACTCCAAGGAAAATGTCTGGGGGTCGTGGCGTAAACATTACCAGTAGACAGTATTGTATACAGGTAGATATATGTGGCAGATAGTTTAATATAAACCCAGGATACTTAAATCAGGGTAGGAACCCTAAGACCACAGAATTAGTATTTCGGGAAAGCAAGAAGAGAGGAAGAAGCCAAGAACAGAGGTCAGAGTCACAATGGAAAGATACAGAAAAAGGATCCCAGGAAGATGGCGGAGGAAGCAACAATGGCAAGAGTTCTTCATAAGTAGCAAGGGCATAGGATTTTAAGGAGAAAGAAACCAAGAATGGAAATGCAGGAGAGTAATCCAAAGTGATACAGATAAGAAGAACAGAACCACTGGATGTGGTGAGAGGAATGCCATGGAGACTCTCATTGGCAGAGAGAAGTCAGTGGAATGCCAGAGGCCAACACCACAATGCAGAGTTGGTAGGTTGAAGCATGTGAGAAAGAGAAGTTGATGAGTGTAGAATGATCCTTAAAGAAGCTTAAATGAGGAAGAAAGAAGACAGAGCAAATTTGGAGTGCAGATGGAAGAGATTTGGTGATTCCATAATCACAAGAAAAAATGATTTTAAAACAGAAGAGTGGAGAGCGAGTTGGGAAGTTGGTAGAAGAAGCCACTGGAAACAAAAATGGAGAAGACGTAAGATCAATGGATAATGATCTAATTGTTCCCTCTGCTTCGGGCCTTTTTTCTCCCTCTTTCACAGTGCCTGACTCATATGTATTCAATTAATATTTAAGTGAGTAAAAGAAATGGTCAGGGATGAAACAACCTACCCTCCCACACCCCAAAAATCAGCACAAAAGATCAAGCACAAAAGATCAGAGTGAGACACTGACCTTGAATGAGAAAAATGGAGAAAAAAAGTGGATCTTCGTATCAGAGCTTTCTCTCATTAACGGATTGATGTTGTGAACTGGAAAGTAAAAGAATCCATAAATCTAGTTGCCATGAATATCTCATTCACTCTTTCAATACTCTTAAAATAACATTTTCAAGAAGGTAATACTATATTCTTTCCAACATGCTGATATGTTTTTCTATCATATCCCTCCTTAAAATACACTAGGTCCCTTGAGGACACAAACCTTGACTCTTTTTTGTCTCTGCCAACATTCAACAAATGTTTACTGAATTATTTAATAAAAACATCAACAGTATGGTCAACATGCTTGTATTTGTTTCAAGCCTTTGGGTAGAATGCACTGTACTATATAGAGGGGCTGTGGCTTGAATATTTGTTTCTCCAAATTCATACAAGAGTTTAGTCTCCAATGTCTTAGGTTCAAAGAGGGTGAAACATTAAACCTGTTGTGGTATTCAGAGGTAGAACCTTGAAAGTGATTACACTAGATTAGATAGTTAAAGTAGAGCCTCCAGAACTGAATCTAGGTGTTTTTATAAGGAGATGGAGACCACACAGATATAGGAAGACATGTATCTTCCCTCTTACCATGTAACACTCTGTACCACCTCGGGACTCTGGCAGCAGGAACACCATGACCACATGGGTCCCTAGTCCTTCAACTTCCCCAACTGTGACCCAGAATAAGACTCTTTCAAAAACTAACCTAACCTCCTTCAGGTATTTTATTAAGGTAACAGAAAACTGACCAATACAACAGGCTAGGCTTTGAAAGAACTTCAACATTAGGACTATTAGGTTTGGCAGGCATTGTAAATATACCTGTGTCTGATTCACACTGACCTTCAAAATGGTCGTTGAATGAATTTAAAATCCTTGACATCTGTATTCAGATCTCATCCAAGTGCATTTAAGCTAAGTAGGTAAAATGTTTAAAACTTGGTGAGATCTCTTACCATTCCCAGGCCATGGCAACTCTCCATGCTACTGCTTGCACACACAGCAGCCTTCCTTATGCATGCCGTTCTTCCTGCAGGAACCCAGCTTCCATTAGGGTCAAAGACATCAGGCCAACTTCAACCTATCCTTTAAGTCCCAGTTCAAATGTCGCTTCATGTGCAAAGTATTTCCCAGTCTTGTGTTTCAATTACCATGATTATTCATTTATTAACCATAAGTTTCCATATCTTAAATGAGTTCAACCAAGCAAGTCTTTTTATGTTTACATCCATTCCTCCAACCCATACAAAATGGCTTGGTCCTGAGTGAAAGTTTGTTTGTGACAAAAAGAAAAAAGAAAAAAAAAAAGCTGATTCAGATTGCTTTTTGAAGACAGAGCCAATAGGATTTGGTGACATAAACTTGATATAATGTGAAATGAAAAAGGCAACCAGGTTGGGGCCTAAATCTTTGCCCTGAACAAACAGAAAAATGGAGCTTCCATTAACTGAAAGAAGAAAAAAAAAGTGCTGGCATTTGGTTTTAATTTGAGATGTGCCCTAAGCATTCAAGTGAAGAAATTAAGAAAGTAACTGGACTTTGAGTTAATACTCCAAAAGAACAATTGGAGCTCTATAAATTTGAAAGGCATTGGCACATGAGTTGCTTTTACCATCACGTGAGTAGATGACTTCACCAACGAATAAGTGAAAATAAGTAAAGAAAAAGATACAAGGACCAAGACACTGGACATTCTGATTTCAACATGGGAAACTCAATATTCTCAAGGAATGACCTGTGAAGTAATAGGAGGTCTCATAGGAAGAAATCCAAGAAAGCAACACTTGAAGTCATGAGAGTTAAGTGAGAAGAAAGTATGATCTCTCTTGGAAAACCTATTGGACTTAACACAGTGGAAATCGCTGATAACCTTAGTGGGAAAAAGGACTCACTAGGTAGAGGAGCAGCCAATGCCTCACTGGGCTTAGGACGAAGGAAAGTGGGAAGAAAGTCCCTGGTGCAAAAAAAATGTAGACAGTTCTCCAGCGGACACCTGCTGCAAGGGGAGCAGAGAAGTAACAGCCACTAGAGAGAAATCAGCGAAAGTTTGGTTTCAGAATTTTTCTTTTAAGCATTTGCTACTACACAATCTTTGATATGAATTAAAAACAATCTTACAAAGAATAGGATACCAATAATGCATAAGAAAGAGCCTGTCTGGAGTTATTACTAATAACTAGACAATTAATGCCAAAGAAAAGAGACAGAGATTCTACGAGACAAATGGAAAAGCTGGGCTAAGGTGGCAGTGCTTACAGTAACAAGAAAGGGTGGGATATGGGGATGAGCAGGATATCAAGTGCAGACTGTCACTTCTGATTTTTGTCATTTAATAATGTAAAGCAAGAATTCTCAGAGGAGAAAGAGGAGGTGCATCAGGTGAGAGAAACCGAAGCAAAGAGGAGAAAACGTGAAATAACTGTCTAGGACACCCTTTTATATTCTAAACCAGCAGGTATGCATATGTAAATGCACATCCATATGATTGAAGAAGCCAGTTCATGAAACATTTCCCTAATTGTACACTATGAACTCTGTTATGTTTCATTCTGCTCTAAAACCTTTTGTTTTTCTTTTTGCGAGCCAGAGAAGGGGGAGACAGAAACAGACAGATCTTCTATCTGATGGTCCATTGCTCAAATACAACAGCCAGTGTGGCACAGGCTGAAACCAAGAGCTCAAAACTCAGTCCATGTCTTCCACATGAATGGTAGACAGCCAACTACTTGAGCAATTACCTGATGCTCCTAAGGTAAGTGTTACAAGGAAGCTAGAATCGGAATTAGAGCCAGGCCTTGAATCCAGAAATCCTGACACGGGATAAGAGCCTCACAAGAAATACTCAGAACTGCTATGACAAATGACCGTGCTGAGTCTGGTTCGGTTTCGATTTTTGCTTGTTCTTTTTTATTGTCGTTGTTAGGATCTTTTTTTTTTTTTTTTTTTGCAAAAATTGGTTACTTTTATTTGAAAGACTGGCTTAGAGGAGAGACAGAGAGATCTCTCTGCTGGCTCACTCCCCAAATGGCTGCAACAGCTGGAGCTAAGGCAATCCAAAGCCAGGAGTCAGGGATTTCATCCAGGTCTCCCACACAGGTGCGATGTCCCATAGACCTGAGCCATCTTCTGCTGCTTTCCCAGGCCACAAGCAGGGAGGTGGCTGGGAAGTGGAGCAGCAGCAACTAGAACCAGTGCCGATATGGGATGCCAGCACCTACAGGTGGAGGATTGACTTATTGAGCCATGGCACTAGCCCCAGAATCTATTTATTTGAAATACAGAGCAACAGAGAGACAGAGGGAGAGAGAGAGAGAAACTTTTCCAAACCCAAAATGTCCCCAGTAATTGGAGCTGTACCAGGACAGAACCTTTCTAGGTGCATTAGAAAGGAGTCATATTGCAAGCAGAGATGCTAGGATGCAATCAAGCATGCCACTGTTACAAAAGGTAGCTTAATTGGTGCTCCACAATGCCCTGGGTTTTTGTTGAGGGCATGGGGAGGGAAGAACATTCTTGCTAAGGAAAAAAGAAAAGATGAAAAAGGGTACAACATAATACAAAGTTAGACTTGAGAAGTTACAGGAAATAACAATCCTTAATGTATATGCACCTAAAAATGGAGTGCTAAAATACAGAAAGCAAAACTGATCAAACCACAAGGAGAAATAGAATAATCCATGATTGTAGTTGAAGATTTTAACACTATTTTTTTTATCAGAAACAGGCAAATTTAGCAGGTAGAAAACTGCTGAGGGCATAGTTGTCTGTAGTCACCACTACAGACTGCCTCATCAAACAATAGCGGTACACAGTCCTCTTTAAATCCACAAGAAACATACACCAGGATAGATCACTTTTTCAGCCATAAAGTATTTAATACAAAAGTTTAAAAAGGTGGACTGGCATTGTCGCATAGCGGTAAAGCTGCCGTTTGGGGCAATGTGTCATGTACTGGCTGCTCCACTTCTGATCCAGTTCCCCGCTGATGTCCTTACCTCGGATTGGGGTTTTCTAAGTTTCTGTGATGAATGACAAACAAAGGAATAGGGGTTTATTATTATACCAAAACATAGATAAAGCCGTGAAATAAGACCACAAAATAATGAAGGAAGGGACATGGTGATCAAATCAATAAATGGAAGGTCTTCAGAGAGTGAGTGAACTAGCAAGAACAGATACAGTGAAGGGAAAAGACAGTGTCTATTCACAATTGCAACTGAGGTAGGGACATAGTTATTGGGAAGTGCAATAGTAAGGTAAAGTGTGCAGGAAAGTCTGAGGTCAGGTGGAGGACAAGCTTCCTGAACGAGAAGGTTTAAGGAACCCGGAGCCCACAGTGTTGAAAGGCCCATCTATTCTGATATTTCAATAACAAAACTTGTCAAAGGTTTAAGAAGAAAGTTGGCACTGAGTCAGGAGCTAAAAATATTGAAGAAATGGGGAGGAGGGAAGAGAAATGGATGATGCCCACAAAGAGGAATTGCACAATAGTCTGAAGGCAAGAACTGAGAAGTTGGGCTTCGGGGAAGTAGAAGGGCGGTTGGCTGAGCACAGCACTGAGGGGCTGCCAGGCACTGCCCCTCCCAGCCAGGCAGAAAGAAGGGGCATGGAAGCTAAAGCCATCTGTAAAAATGCCCAGGAGAAACGGGTTTCCAATGAGTTAAAAAAAAAAAAAAAAGACTGTTGGCAGAATAAGTGGAGGACCAAAGAATGTTGCTGGTGACTCTGAACTTGGCTGATCTTCCTGTAAGCAAACGTTTTCTGGTGTAAGAAGCAATGAGACACGGGCCAGCTGAGCAGGCACAGAGCTGGGAGCTGACGATGCGATTCCCTGGCGGTTTGTGTAGCTAACTCAGGGAAGCATACTAAGCCAAAGGACTTAAGGCAAATGGCCTCCACTTACATCAGTGTGAGAGCTTTGTAACCAAATGCTATGGAAAATTGCTTTAAAATGTTTTCCTTAATGTGCTGGGTTGGCCTTCATGAAACAATCCTCACAACCTTTTTACCTCTCATTCTATTTGTAGAGATTTTTTTTCTTATTCTTTGGTACTTTTCAGGTTTTAGTTAGAAATAAAGCCAAAGTATGTAGCAATCTAGTTGAATTGCACGGTGAGAACAAGTATTTCATCCGACATTCATCAAGAGCCAAGGGAGCCAAATGTTCTTTCAGAAAGTCATTAATTTGACATGAATATCACACTGAAAAGGTCGCATTTCTGTTCCAATTAATAAACTTCAAAGATAATCTAAATTTGCCTGAGAGTTCCTGAAAAAACACCTAAAATTTGCCCAAGGACACGGGGAATATTTATCAAAAAAAAAAAAAATCAACTTCAACTTGCTTTGTCATGGTTAGCCAATGTAACTTGGGCACCACCCACTGGACATTTTATGTTACTGCAATATTAAAATTAGCAAGTGCAATCTTCCCAATATTATTATGTGCTGGTAGACAGTAATTATTGATTGTCTTCGATGAATCAGACACTGTTTTAAGCAGTGCGTTAAAAAAAAGACAAACAATGACATTGTGGAGCCCATATTTTTAATGGCTTGGAGATGGTCTACAGGGTATTAAATGTTGCACGGTTCACTTTTCTATTCTTCTACCAGTGGTCATTTTTATCCTTGCTAGATTTTTTTCTCTCTATCTCTGCCTGCCTGTTTTTGTCATTCTTTCTTTCAAATAAATCTTCAGCAAGCCAGCAGGTGGCTTATATCTATGGCCAGGTACCCTTGCTTCTGTCTCTCCAAGGGAGCAAACGTGGGTTGATTCCAAACACTTTGAGCTTGCTCAGTTTTCTTGTTCAAGTTCTGAACCGCCGAACCTCTTAATCGTGTTACTGATAGGTGGAAAAACAAAGAAAGAAACAAGGGTAAATGGGAATAAGAGAGGGAGGAGAGAGAAAGAGAAGAAAGGAGGAAAGAAAGAAAAGAGGCTGTATGAACAACCACGTAACACAAGACCGTGTTCCCTCCATTCCATACTGTATAAATTTACTTCATATCTTTTTTTTTCTCTTGGTGCTTGATGTATGCTTTAGATTCATCCAGTAAGCTATGTGATTGAACGTATGAATTTAGTCCGCGAGCCCTTCTGCTGTGTGCCCCCTGTGATAACCTCCCTCGAGTGTACTTGGAGGCTGTCATCACATCACGGTGATTTCCCCTTAGGATACAGATGTCCTCGGCACCAGAATTGCTTTTGTCAAAAGAACATGGAGTTGAGTATTCTTCTACAAAAACCTTAAATTGGAATCATTTCACACTAGAGAGCAATAAAAAGCTTCTTTCTCACACTTTCCTGGTAAGAAAATATTTGATACCTGGTAAATGTTTGAAGAACTAGTAATTTCATATGAAATTACAGCCCTTTCTTCTAGAAGACAGTTTCTAGCTGCATTTTTGCTGTTACCGGATTTCCTTTTATTTCGTCTTCGTGGAGTTTGAAATCACTGTGTTTTGCTTAACTGTGAGCCATACTAACAGGAGGAAAAGGATGGAGACTCAAGCTTATGTGGACAGTTGCAGCAACTGGCACCTGAAAATTGCTCTTACCCAACCGATTTTTTTTCCTTTCTTTCTCCTCCCTTCCACGACTTCTCTCCCTCCCCATCATCCTTCCTCACTTTCACTTCCTCCCTCCCTGTCCCCATTCTTCCTTTATTTCTCCTTTACCTAATTATTTTTAGCTTCTTTAATTTTTTCCCCAAAGCCATCTTTTGCCAGATGTGAGTCCACACAGGGTTGCCTTCTGAATTGTCTTTGCCCTAAAACTTGAGGTTTGACCAAATCAGGAATTCCTAAGAAATGGTTCTCTCCGGGAAATCATCAGTGTTTTATGATAGCACCCCCTGCAACAGATCACTTAATCATTTGGACATTTTTATACCAATCTGCATCATACTGAGGAACAAGTCATAAATTTCAGTATTGATTTCTTACTACTTAGACAGGAAATGATGTCATGGTACTCAGGAAGTGTTGGAACAGCTGTGGTTGGCAAATGAATCAGGGAGGTTCTGGTCATCCTCGCCCCGCGTCCCTCCCTTAGACCCCGCGTCCCTCCCTTAGACCCCGCGTCCCTCCCTTAGACCCCGCGTCCTTCCTTGGAGACCCCAACATCATTCTGTTCTCAAGCAGTGGGTGCCACTTTTTTTTCACTTCATAATCCCTGAAGGGGAATTTCAGTTTCTTAAAAGCAAATGTCTACAAATAAAATTTTCTATGGATAATAGTTTAATATTGCAAGGAATCAAGGGGGAAATTCAGTCATCATTAAGCTGAAAGATGGAAAAGGGTTAATGCTTGTGTAAATGTGAAGAGAGATTGAAGTTCATACTTCCTTTCACCACCACCTCCTCTCCAACACACACATACCAGCAAGCAAAGAGCAACTTCCAACTCTCCAACAAACAGGTAGACATGAAAGAGGAGTTAATGGCTCACATAAAGAAGGGCATAGAGGGGCCCAGCGTGATAGTGTAGCAGCTAAAGTCCTCTTCTTGAACACACTGGGATCCCATATGGGTGCTGGTTCTAATCCTAGCAGCCCCATTTCCCATCCAGCTTCCTGCTTGTGGCCTGGGAAAGCAGTGGAGGATAGCCCAAAGCCTTGGGACCCTGCACCTGCGTGGGAGACCCAGGAGAAACTTCAGGCTCCTGGCCTCGGGTTGGCTCAGCTTCAGCCATTGTGGCCACTTGGGGAGTGAACCATTGGACGGAAGATCTTCCTCTCTGTCTTTTCTCCTATCCAATAACAATAAATAAATCTTTGGGGAAAAGGGGCGGGGCTTAGAGAAAGAAGTTCTTGGATCCAGTTTGATCACCAATGGTTTCATTCTTCTGGGGGCTTTCTTGGTCTCTTTACCTCATCTTGACTTGGTCTTCAGAGGAGCAGCCTTCAAAGTGAAGGTTTCAATCATCATCAGACCTCAACTTTCCTCTTTACAGCAAAAATAGGATGGCTAAAGCTCAGGATAAAAGTGGCATTATCCTGTGGAAAAGGGTAATCCCATCCACTGATTGAGTTAGATGTTGGTTCCCTCAATCAACCATGTGACACAGGATGTGAGACACCTGTGGCTAGGGATAAGCAGAAGGAGGTGAGGTCAGCTGACCAAAACTTTAAGGAGAAGGGCGGTTCCCCAAGGAGAAAGCAGGTGCTTTCCTAAGAGCAAAAAGGGAATTGATGCTACACAGGCAAAAACAAAAATAATTCTCTGTGCCCACAGCATAGTTCAGTGTATCTCTGAGGAATCTGTTGTTTCAAGAATTTGTATCAAATAATATCCTTTAAGTCCACCTAGTATTTTATGAATAGAAATATGATAGAAAATTACTTATCTCCCATCAACTCATAGCATTTTAAGGTAATGAGACAGAACCATTTCAGAAACAATGACACAATTCTGCCTGCTGCCCATCCCTTAAAACTGAAAATGAATGATTATTTCATATTTCAATTTTAACATTTCCATTTAACTACTCATTGTGAATGGTAACCCATTCATTCACTTAAGAGCAAGCTTGTTTAAGCAACTTCAATTTTTTTTTACCCAGTTCTCATTTCTAAGTTGTGTTCATATCAAAGCTAATCTCCTGCTTTGATATCATCTGACTCAGAAATGCAAGTTTTTTTCTGGTTTCACACATTTCAAGCATGCTTTTCTCCCAGGGTCGAGTGGAATCAAAATTCAGAGGATACAGCCTCGTGTGGTTTTATTATCATTCAGTGAGACTTTTCCTAGCAATCCTCTGAGGAGTCTTGTATACCATACTGGCTCCTTCCTAATGAGGCTTCAGTATCTGAACTTGCTATATAACCTTCCGGTGAACATAACCCATCTGACAATTGAATTCTAACACCTTGACTAATTTGCCAACATGCGTGCCAGGATCTTCTTTGTCCAGAGCACTCAGCTACTTCTTAGATTGTGATTTATGCCACAATAGTGGATGCTGTGTGCTTCCACCTGTTGTTCCAATCATGTTCACAGTTAAACCAGTTTCTGTAAGGTAGCAAAAGGTGTATTAGGACTACCATAACGATCAGGATCCATCTGAGCTACCAACCTAGTCTAGACCTAACTGATACGTACAATCCCCTGTAAGGATTAAAGAGAAGTAAAGGGAAGGGAAGCCACATTAGCCTCACATAAACAGGACAATCATCACACACCCGGATAACAAGTGCCCTGGTCCATTACTGGGCTTTGATAACGTTCTTACTTACATGACTCTTTAGCAGCACCCACCCCCCGTGCCACATCACCAGGTTTTTCCCACAATGAGTTTCTATTACAGGGACTTAGAGCCGCTCCAACCTGCAGACGTTTTTTCCCAAAGTGGTTTGACTTTTGAAACCACTAGTGTTACACGAGGATAACTTTTAGTGCTGTCTCCTTCATCTTTCTGCCAATTGTTCAAAATAAAACCAAATGGAAGCAAAGAGCTATGTTTGCCACAAATAAACTCAGATCCTGATGGATGTGAAGGAAGCAGCTCTACCCATGTGACGTGCTGCCACAGGGAAGGCTGCTATTGGGCTCTCCCCCTCATTTCTGCTTCCTGTGACCAACGCTTGGTGATTTTATCTTGTGAAAACATATTTGAATCTGCCTGTTACCTCACAACCCTACGCCCAGCACAGGGTCAAAGCTCTGTTATCTCTCACCCAGATGAGAGCATTCACCTTATATTCGCCTCCAAGTTTATCTCCCTCAAAAATCAGTCTCCATCTGGCTGAAGAAGCTGCTCAAATCCAGCTGCGCTGTTGGCACAAAAATGAAAAGACACTGTAAACTTGATAAGGCAGTGTTTACTGGTTTATAGAGCTCTTATCTGATGGAGGAAAGAGGCAAAGGGGCAGATAGCTGTCCTAGGAATGATGCTACTGATTTGCACAGGATGTTACTAAATTACTTAAATTCATTTCGAAGACAGGAACAGGTATACCTAAGGAATAAGGAAAATGGCTCTTGAGATAGACTCTTTTTCTGTATTACAAGGTGCGTAAAAGTCGTTGAGCAAAGGAAAGCATGGGAGGCAGCTGGCATTCAATGCACAGTCTGTGGAGACAGCTCAAGCAAGTGGAGGATGAGGAATTGCTCAGTGTGTGGGTGAACCAAAAAAGAGACTTAATCAAACAATATATATTAACTCAGTGGATCCAAGTTGTCTAAACCCTCCAAGACTGGCTCTTGACTGCCAATTGCTAAGGAGATAATTGCTAAGACCTGGAATTATGCGGTTGGCTATTTGACACAGTGGTTACGACATCGCTTATGGCAATTGGATCCCATATCCTAGTGTCTGCAATGGTCCAGGCTCTGCTTCTGATTGCACCTTCTTGCTAATATTCAGGAAGGCAGCAGGTGAAGGCTCAAATACTTGAGTATTGATCACTGCCAGACCCAACCCTGGCTGTTATGGGACATGAACCATTTGATATTAGGTGCCCTTCCCAATAAACATTTTTAAAAGAATTTGGAAGAACCTGCCTGCTCAGACTTTCTGTTTAGCTGGGATCATGGACAACACAGCCTAGTTTATGCTAATGTTGTTATTTCTTGTAAAGACCTTGGACCATGTCATTATCAATTTGACTTCTGGAAGAGAATAAAACTGGAAATTGGATACATATAATTAAGTCACACAAGTGGTCAGTCATATCTATACTAATAAATCCCATTGAAAGTTCTGGACACCAAAGCTCAGGTGAGTGTTTTTCGTAGAAAGTGTTTCTCATGTATTGTGACACATCTCTACTGGGGTAATTAAGCACTGTCTATAAACTCCTTTGGGAGAGGATTGTGGGAGTACATGTCTGATCTCTCCTGCACGCTGCTCAATGAGCCTTTACCTTTGCTAATTTTAATCTTTTACAGTCTTCTGCAATCAATCATAACTGCATAATTAGCTCCCCTGAATTCTGTGAGTCTTTCTGACTAAATATTTCATCTGAAAATGGCCTTGGAGATGGCCTACCCTACTGTGATTGTAGGTGACTCAGCCCCACTGCTTCCTGGTAAACCAGAAGAATGCCCAAGTGTAACATTTCTCCAAGCTACAACCCCTGTCCTAGTCCATGGATTTGCACTGCTGTGAGACTTCAGCGGGGGAAGAGAGTCAGCAACTGTTTTTTCCACAAGCAGCTGTCGTTCAACAGAGTGCAGACCATCAGATGTTACCTATACTAAGTAGTGAGGAATTTATTCTTGGCTGAGCATACTATGTTGGCATTATAACTAAAGTCAACCATCGATTAAGGGCAAGAAAATGCATTTACTAATGTCCCAATAAGCTTTTACTTACGAATACTGAATTGTGAATGTCATGTCATTTTCATATCACAGACCTTCTGCTTTCCTTTTTTTCAGCTGTTTAAAGGAATAAATCTATTTTTTAGGTTGCATATTGTATAAACATAGAGGGTGGAGCAAATCCTGCCCGCAGGTCATAAACTGTTCATGTAGTGCATCACAACTATTGATTTGCATTTGTTGAACTATGCTTGCCTACCAGGGATAAATCCCACTTGTCTGGGTGAATGATTTTCGCAATGTGCTGTTGGAGTCAATTAGCTCATAATCTGTTGAGGATTTTTATGTTCACCAGGGATAGTAGTGTATAGTTCTCTTTGCTTACCTTTTTCTGGTTTGGGAATTAAAGTGGTGCTGACCTCAAAAAAAGAGTTTGGAAGGGTTTCCTTTCCTTCAATTTTTTGAAAAGTTTGAAAAGAATTGGATTTACTTCTTTAAATGTCTGGGGACAGGCATGGTGTAGTGCTGGGCTAATCCTTTCCCTTGTGGTGCCAGAATCCTATATGAGCATTGGTTCATGTCCCGGCTGCTCCACTTCTCATCCAGCTCCCTGTTTATGGCCTGGGAAAGCAGTAGAGGATGGCTCCAAACCGTGGGACCCTACACCCTCATGGGAAACCTGTAAGAAGTTCCTGGCTCTTAGCTTCAGACCTGTTCAGCCCTGGCCGTTATAACTATTTAAGAAGTAAGCCAGAAAGTGGAAGATTTCTTTTGGTCTCTCTCACTCTGTCTTTTACTCTTTCACATGAAACAAATAAGTATTTTAATAAAACAAAGAGTAACTTCTGCTTGCCTGAATAAATACAATTAATATAATGTCTAAGCATCTGCCATTTAATATATTGGAAAATCTATTACTATGACCTTCACTCCTCAGCCATTAAACAAAAGGACGGTGCAGAGGGGAAGAGCAAGCAGCGTCCCTAAACCACATGGGAGTGCATGATATTGATGAATGTTTCCAGGCATGTACCCTGGGATGTAAAGCACGATTCAGGACCCAGACAGATTTCCAAGGCAGATAATGAGAGAAGAAATTCTCTCTGAATTATTTTGGGTCTTCTTGTCTTCGTAGCTTCAATCCTGTCCCACTGCCTAGCACACCTGATCATTCAATAAATGTCTGCTTAGGATGGAGATTTATCTGGATGGAATGGATCACTTTATAGCTAATGATTATTTATCATTTAATACTTGACAATACCATCAACAACAGTCAACAATTTTAACATTATCACATTAAAAGTTTTAAAGTTGGCCTGTATCAGAGCAGAGGGGAATATGGAATTGTTTATTTTGTTCAATCGAAAATAATTCAGTTTCTTCTTTTGTATTTTTTTAAAACCAGAGGGTTTTTAAAATTTTTTATGTAAATTATAGTTTCCCAGAAATTATGTTAGTGTATTTTGGAACAAGGACACCCTGTTCCCACTGTCAAGCTTTTCCTGCTTTAAACATGATATGCCCTAACTGATTTCAAGCTACACAGACATTTAAGGGAGGCACACTGCTCCCTAGAATTTCTTTTGGTGCACTCAAATCTTTGCAGGGAGCTCTACTGAGTGTTTTAAGAATGCATTTGTAAAAGAAAATAAAATTATATTTCAAAATTCTTGTTTAAAGGATGTTTCAGTAGCAGAATTTGAGTAACATGGTTACAAGACACGCGTTTGGTTGCGTGGTTGCTTGCTTGTTTTGAGAGGCAGAGAGAATCAGAGGCAAAGAAAAAGGCAGCTAGAAAAGAGAGCTCTCTTCCTTTAATTTACTCCCCAAATGCCTGCAAGAGCTGGAACTGTGCTGAGTTGAAGCTGGGAGCCGAGCACTCCAGCCCAGTCTCCCACGTGGGTGGCAGGAGCGTGTGCCATCACCACTCTCTCTCTGGGTTGTTACTGGCAGGAAGCTGGAATCAGGAGTAAACATGAGAATCCAGGCCAGACACTCTAGTGTAGGGCACGGTGTGTGCTCTATTCTAACTCTAGGCTAAATGCCTGTCCCGAAGATCACCCTAGATCAGATGTGTCTCCTGCTCAGTCTTTAAAAGATTCACCTGCTCTCTCTCTCTCTGCCCACTTTTTAAAAAGATTTTATTTATTTTTATCGAAAGACAGATATACAGAAGGGAGGAAAGACAGAGAGGAAGATCTTCCGTCCATTGATTTGTTCCCCCAAGTGGATGCAACAGTCAGTGCTGAGCTGATCCGAAGCTCGGGTCCTCTTTTGGGTCTCCCACGTGGGTACAGGAATCCAATCTTTTGGGCCGTCCTTGACTGCTTTCCCAGGCCACAAACAGGGAGCTGGATGGGAGGCAAGGCTGCTGGGATTAGAACCGGTGCCCATATGCATATCCCTCCTGGTGCATGCAAGGTGAGGATATTAGCTACTAGGCTATGGCTCCGGCCCCTCTGTCCACTTCCTTAACCTTACTCTATGTCATGTCCTTTCACGTATGATTGCTCTTGTGTTACAGTCCCAGAGACAACCTGAGACCCAGAATCGAACCTGAAGACATTTAGATTGTGTTAAGGCCAGTGGCTGGCCAGATTGGAAGAACTAAGGGTTGTCAACAGATGCATTTAATCCCATCAGGTGCTAAAAGAACATGATTTGGGATTTGAGTTTGGAAGTCTCCGGTGTGAATCCAGCGCATGTGTGTTCTGAGATCACATCATATGAAAAGTATGGAATTGCTTTTTTAAAGTGTTTTTAATGCTCAAATCAGTAACAGCTATTCATTGGCTGTTGTTCTGAGACATCCATTTCTTATTATAGCCATCTATACGAAAGAAAGTTGGTAACATGGTGTCTAACTTCCCTCAGAACGAAGAAGAGAGAAGGGAGGCCCAAGGGTGAACCATGATCTCAGAGATAGCTCTTCAATAATGGGAGAGGGGCTTACCCGAGGTATGATTTGCAGGAGTTTGACATTCCTAGTCACGGCCTTAGATGTCTCTGTTGCACTTACCCCTGCCTGGTTTGAAAACTGTGGAGGTACCTTATGAGACTTAGCATCAAGCTGGCTTCCAATAGGGTGACTGTTCCCAGAGATCTCTCTCTCTCTCCCCCTCTCTCTCTGCCCTCTTAGGTCTCCAGACAACGATGTGCTAGAGCATCCAGCCCCAGAGCTGGCTGTGCATAGCTCTGTTGGACTCCGGGTAGACAGACTTCAACTGAGCAGAAGTGGAAATGCTATGAAGGAGGTTTGTCAGAGAGCTGATTTACTGGCCTGCTATTACTCTCAGACCTTTAAATATAAACAGACTGCAGCAAACCTCATGAGAAGATTCTGCCCTGGAAGACGAAGTCAAGCAAATTACTGTTGTGCTCATCTATAAGCTTGTAGAAACCGTGAGTGGGAATGAATGCCAAGGCTGCTTAGCAGAAGAAACGAATGAGATAAGGACAAATGTTCACATGGGTTCACTCGCCAACAGGATGCTGGCGTATTGGGTGTGCCTAGTAGGGCTGCTGGGAGTAGTTGGAAGACACTACATCGTCGATTGCTGGAAAATTGCACTCGGTACAGCCCTAAGCTAAATTGAGTGCACTGCTGGAACATTTTAGGATATAAGAAACTCTTTTAGTAAAATGACCTGAAGTCTTCAGTAGGAAAAGTATAAGGAAATAAGTGGAAAGCACATTAATATAAGGAAAAAAAATGACAAGCAAGATATATGGATCAGATGAACTAACATACCTAGACAGGCAAACTTGAAAGATAAAACTGTAAAGAAACCCATGGTAGTGAATTATTCCACAAGGAGAAGGAACACTGAATTAGTATGAGGCACGTGGAAGAGTTGACGTGATTATAACAAGGGTGATTATTTTGTATTAATTAAGACATATATATGCTCTATGAGATTTTCAGCATTTGTGTTTCACTTTACAACTTTTGAATGTTAATAGTATTATTGATATGTGATTGTCACTTGGAATGAATAATTTATTTATTCAGCCATTATTTAATGATGACACAGCACAACAGCAGGATGAGAGAAATCCTGTCTTTATATATTGTACTCAATGTACAATATTGTACTAGTGAGGCACTCAATGAACAAATAAAAGTAAGTGTTCTGAAGAAAACAGACGAAGGAGTCAGAATAGACCATGTGGGGTAGGGCTGCTCCCCGAGCTGACTTTGGAGGAAGGCAGGAAGCAATGAGTGAGACTGGAGTGTACTCCAGGCAGGGACCTGGCAAGGCTCTGCATGGTGGGAGACAGGAAGGCCAACATAGCCACAGAAGTGTAAGTGAGAGGAGAGGAGAGGAAATAAAATCCAGAGACTCCCTGAGGGTCTTCACTGGACCCTGAAGGGCAATTTTTGAGCACTGCATGTGGGTTCAAAAACAGTATGGCTTTATTTTTTTAAAATACACTATAAATTCATTTTTAAAGTGTATACTTATTTTTGAGAAATGAAGAATTTAAATAACATTATCATCTTCACTTCATTGTTGCCTGTTCTTCCTTTAAGTAAATTGATGGGAGAGCGGAAGATAGCATAAGCTTCTAGCATACCATGACTGTTTTCCGCATGGAATTACCCTTTTATGATTTAGTTATTTGTTTTTATTGGAAGTGCAGATCAGATATACAGAGAGAAAGAGAGACAGAAAGATCTTTCACTCACTGGTTCACTTCCCAAATGGCTGCAACAGAGCTGAGCTTATCCGAAGTCAGGAATCAGGAGCTTCTGAGTTTCCCACACAGGTTCAGGGTCCAAGGCTTTGGACCATCCTCCACTGCTTTCCCAGGCCACAAGCAGGGAGCTTGGTGGGAACTGGTGCAGTTAGGACATGAACCGGTGGCAATATGGGATCTTAGTGCTTCCAAGGTGAGGATTTAGCCATTGGGCCATCACACCAGAACCCACAAACACCCTTCTTAACTACTACCTAAACCAAGTGTCTTCCACTAGCAAGTGTTTAAGGACACTCCAGCAGAAAACTGCAATATAGGTTGGAAACAGTTTCCCTTCATATCTACATACCAAGGGACTGCACTGAATTACATGTAGATTAAAATAGGTGGGATTCAGGGTAAAAATTAGGAAGAATATATGATGAAATATGACCTATGATGTAAGAAGTGATCAACGAAGCTTCCATACTAATTTCTGCTGTAACGTTTTAGGATGCCTAAGGCTAGCTAGCCATTTCAAAATAGTGAGTGTCTCTTTGGTGATTCTTGATGTCATCAAAGATTAGAAGTAAGTGAAATTTATTGGCTTTATCCCTCATAACCTTGCCAAGGGCAAATTCTCTTCCATGTGCAAACATTTACTGTTAGATTCCTACACCCTGCTCAAAGCCAAGATGCCCTTTCCAAAGCAAGCAATGTGTCTAAAGAACATCATCAGCTTCCCAAAGAAGTGTTGTTTTAGGTGTCGCTTATGCTAACAAACACTCTACCTGATTTAGATAGCGATATTGGAAATGTTGTGTCACCCATTTCTCTAGTGTACATTTCCAGGTAGCCTTTCACACACTGGATAACTACTTCCTGGGCTTTGATTTCTGATTAGGATACTTCGAATATTAGCTGATCAACGAAGAGTGTAGATTAATGTAGCATACACTCTTATATCACTCTGATTTACACACTGAAGCATCTTAGAATTACCATTGATTACTGGAGTCTCAATATAAGTTAAACTAGATAACATTGTGCTTAAGAAAAGGAAGTTGATTAGTTGACATTCCAAGGTCTCCCTCTTCTAGACCAGTGGCTCTTGATGGCATTACCACACAAACCTGGGCCATTTCCAGAGAGCTTTACTTACTAAATGACTCGTGATACATATAGCAGTCCTAGATCTGGCCATTAGAGGTCACTAGACGCTTGCTTATTCAATTATTCCTTTACCATGCCCTTTGTTTTTGTTTTTGTTTTTAATTTTTATTTTGTTTATTATCTTTATTTTATATTGCTAGTCACTGAAAATTCCCCAAATGTCCGCTATGGCTGGTCCAAAACTGTGAGACAGGAGCCTCCTCCAGATCTCCCATGTGGGTGCAACAGCCCAAGGACCCGGGCTATTCTGCATCACCCTTCTAGGCTCCCTAGAGTGGAACTGGATCAGGCGTGGAACAGCCAGGACATGACGTGGCACTTGTAGGGGATGCCAGTGGCCCAGGCTGAGAACTAGCCTGCTATGTCATGACACCAGCCCCCAAAGTCTATGTCACTATGGTCATTACGGATAGACAGATAGGATTGATGTCAGAGATATACAAACATAGAGAGAACAGATCATTGGTAAATGCAGGTGGAAGACAGTACAGATGCCATTGTGTGTGTAGCTAGATACAGAAGTTAGATGGATGACAAATAATCTTACTTAGGTCTGTCTCTCTGATGGCAATGACATTGTAGCTCCTTTGTGATAGTCCCTTACTTATCCATATTCTTAAAATGACTTGAATACAGTTCATCAGGAAATTGAATTTGCTAGCTGAATGACTAAATTGAATTTGTCTGGTCTCCTTTTCCTCCGAGACATTTTACAGGACACACACACACACAATGGTGTCATCAGTTCCAACTGGGTTGCATAATAAGTCTGAATAACATCAGAGAAAACTAACTACTCAATTATTTATAAAAACTAGATATTTTCATCCATGGGAGAAGACCTCCAAACAAATTTCTCTTGCACACCAGTAATGGAAATCACTCATTCCTAATATATAGGTGCTTATTTATAAATTAAAACAAGAAAGTTATATTTTGAAGCATACTCAAAATAAAAAAAGAAGCATTGTGAAATTACAATATTCTAAATGATTATGCTTTATTTGCTTCATAATGACAAAAATATTTTGTCACTTTATATTTTAACATGTATAATTATAATATAAACGGATGCTCATTTCCACAGGGTTTTAGGCATCTGTTCAGATCCTTATGGTTGTGGGACGATAGCTTTCAGGTTTGGGTAGCTGTTGGCCTCAGGATGTATTTGGTTTCTTGCCACACATGGCTCTAATTGTGGCTGTATCGTTTCCCATAGTCTTTTAGAGAAAGAAAGGCTCCACAGAGCTACAGGTTTATTTCACATACTCTTTACTCACCAATACATAAATCACATACTTCTGTTGCCTTGGCCTTATGAGTCAGAAGTAAGTCAGAGACCCCTCACCTGAGGAAAGGCTCACACTGGGATATGACCACCAGGAGGTAGGGATGATGGACCCTACCTTCAAAGACTGCCATCCCATTATTTGTTTCCAAGGGGAAAATGTTGTCAAGGTGAAAACTCCAACAATAAATATTGAAAACTATTGGGTATTTTTTTCTCCTTATGAGCTTAAAATTAAAACCTATGACTCTGTAACAGAGTTATTATCTCAAGCAATTATAATTCATATACACTGAGAAGATTATTGTTTCCCATTTTTTCCCCTCAGAGCAAGTTGTTAGTTTACACCAGGGATATCCCTCTGTTCTCTCTGTGGTGCTCTGCTTACTAGCAGCATTCTGGGGTAGTTTTAATCATTAGGAACACTCACTCAAGGTTTAGAATGCAGAAGGAGGGACCTGGGTCACTAGCCTAGCGGCTAAAATCATTGCCTTGCATGCAACAGAATCTGTTATGGGCATGGGTTTGTATGAACAATTGTGGCCACTTGGAGAGTGAGCCAGTGGATGGAAGATCTTTCTGTCTATCTCTCCTTCTCTTTGCAAATATGACTTTCCAATAAAAGTAAATAAATCTTGGGAGTCCAGGTAAGTTTGCTCAGAGGTACAGGTGTCTGAATCTCCCAGCCACGTGTCTGTGGTTGGAAGAACCCGTGCCAGGCCAGCCTTCCTGCTGGGGATCCTAGCTTCCCCATCTATAGCAACCAAAGACAAAGGCCAAGACAGGGAAGGGGCTATGCCAAGCTGGGTCAGAGCAACCACTGGCACATGCAAGATCTATTGCTGGGAACAGGCCTGGTTGGGGAACAAAGGAGACACCCTTGCTGGGTTGTGGTTCCTACTGGTGAGTGCGAGGGCCAGTATGGAGGCTGCTGTCTAGTCTGGGCATTGCTGCAGTGTCCCTCAGCACAGGTGTGGACTAGATCTGGGGTGCCCCAGACTGGGTTAGGCTCCAGCACCCACTGGTGCTTGTGAGAACCAGGGTAAGTGTAGGACAGGCTAGACGAGGTCTCGGTCCCTGCTGATCCTGGTGTGAGCTGTGTCTGGGTGTGAACCAGGCTTATAGCCCTTGGCCCTAATCACCCTAATCAACTATGTAAAAATCACCGAGACTAAAGTAATTTATAATAAATAAATATTTATGAAGAAAGATAGACAAAGAAAGAAAAAGAAAGCAGGGGTGATAGAACCATTATCCTCGCTCCCAGACAATGTCGGCAAAATTTTTGTTCTTCTACATTAGTGTGGCGTGGTAATGGTTGTGGCAGTGGAGGGGCTTGATTGTAACTTCCAGACACTTCCCTTTATTCCCCAAGCGGAGGGTCCCTTACCAAATTCTTGCCTGTAATCCTTCAACTTCCCAGCCCTCTGAAGGTTAGTGGCATCCTGAGCTCTGGATTTCCCTGCCTTCTTGCTTTTTGTCCTTGTTGGAAGCACCTTTACCCGAATTCATACCTCCTCTACTCAAGTCAATACGTTAGTCTCTTTTTTCTTGATGGGTCCCTCAGTCCACACAGATGTAGTCATTTTTAAGATCAGTTATACACAGTGCTGCTGCAAGTGTACATATTGTCATCACTTTAGCGTTTGTCTCTCTGGATCATATCTGTTGTTCTGTGTGCTTCTCTAATGCAAGATGATAGCATTGTGAATGTTGTTTATCTATTGGCAGTTAACAAACCAGAAAACCTTATTGGTATAAAACAACCAACATTTCTTCCATAAAAAAAAAACTTGGATATAGCAGGGATATGTTTATGCTTGCTCCATAATGCCTTGGCTAGAGTGACTTCAAGGGATGGGAAAGGCTAGAGTGGTTGGACTGGCACCATATGTTTAAGATCTTGGTTCCTGTTAAATCTAAGGTGATGGCTTCACTCACACACCTATTGCTTGGAATGGCTGAATGGGAAGAAGAGCTGAGGTGAGTTGGCATCCGCTGGTTCACTCCCCAAGTAGCCACCATGGCCAGAGCTGAGCCAATCCAAAGCCAGGAGCTAGGAGCTTCTTTCAGGTCTCCCACGCGGGTGCAGGGTCCCAGGGCTTTGGACCATCCTCGACTGCTTTCCCAGGACAGAAGCAGGGAGCTGGATAGAAGTGGAACAGCCAGGACATGAAGCAGTGCCCATATAGAATCCTGACACATCAAGGCAAGGACCCCAGCTGCTAGGCTACCGTGCCAGGCCCTTCACATCACATTCTAAGGACAATTGAACTTCCCCCAAAGATGAAAAAAAGTTGCAATAACACACTCTAAGAGACACTGATGGAAGTTGTACAGCTTCTTAGGCCTAATATTAGACATTGAAGTATCTCTTCAGACACATTCTGTTCATCCAAAGAGCCACAACCGAGGTTCAAGGAAAGGGAAAAATGTCAAGTTGCATACAGAGGTGAGGAACTGGCAATGCCATCTTGGAAGGCATTTGGGAGGCAAATTTCCCCCAAGTGAGTGTTAATCTATAATTTTTTTCTTTTTTGCTCAAAAATAAGAGCTCTATCCAAGTTAGTCCATGTCTTATTTTCATAATTTTTGCATAATATTTACTGTGCCACAATTTATTTAGATATTTGCTCCTACAGGAAAATGTAGACAGCTTCTGTCTTCTTCTATTTTAAAATCATTCTTTAGCATACTTGTTTTTATTTCACATTCTTGTAACTATAAAGTTAATACTAAGAAAATAAATTACATGTTAGTATCACTGAATACTAGCATATTCAATAGACACTACCAAGTTCCTCTCCAAAAGGGTTTGTCCAGTGTTATCTCCATCAATGTATCATAGTATAGTTTCCTTAGTAATCACTTTATAAATATGTGCCAATTTTACCGGCCAAAAAAAAATGCATTTTGCTCTTTTATTGTTTTGATTTCCATGGTAATATGAGCATTTATCTTCATTGAATTTCATCTATAATTGTTTGCTCCTATTTTTCCCATGTTCCCATTGTAATTGTTCTGGATTCTAACTCTGCTATGATTACCGTCAGAACAACTTCTGGTGAAAGTCAGCACCCACCTTCCTGTTGCAGCTCAGCTACGAGGCAGCACCTGCAGTCACAGCATCTTCTTTTCAATTTAGCCAAAAATTGTACTTCAGAGTGAACCAGAGGTTCTCCATGTTCAAAGTTACAAGTTTCACTCTTGATAGTCCTTCTCACCAGTATGGCTCTCCAATGATGGCCTCAGAATCACGTGGGTTCTTACTAAAACTCCAGGTTTTACGGAATGCTCCATTTCTACATCATCAGAATTGGGAATCAGGGGAGCGGGGGAGTACAGCATGATCTGCACTTTCTTTTTTTTTTTTTTTAAGATATCTATTTGTTTGTTTGTTTAAAAGAACCACAGAAGGTGGAGGGGTGGGAAAGAAAGGGAGAGAGATGGAGAGAGAGAATCTTCCAACCACTGGTTCACTACCCAGACAGGTGCAATTGCCAAGGCTTGACCAGGAGCCAGAAGTTTTTTCTAGCTCTCCCACATGAGTAGCTTGGCCTAAGCAGGTGACTCATCAGCTGCTGCTTTTCCTGGGTGAGGCCGTCAGCAGGGAGGGAGCTGGATCAGAAGTGGGGTAACGGGGACACGAACTGGCACCCATATGAGTTGCTAGCATCACAGGCAATGGCTTTACATCACAATGCAGGCCCCCTGATTCTGTATTTTTTTTAGTAGCTAGTTATCACTTACCACTAAAGATGAAATTATTAACCTGGATAAGGTAAGAGGAGGAACAATACACCATTTCCTTGTTTGCTCTGGGAAAGAACAATGAAACCATTATCTTACAGAGCCTGAGAGCTGGAGGCCTCACAGCGATCACCCAACTCAGTGGTCCTTGCACTTGACCCATCCACACCACCTTGAGAGATTTATAGCGGCTTCTACATCAAAATCCTTGGAAGCTGACTCAGACACCAGATGTGTCCAGTGTTTTGTTACATCTGGATCACCTAGAACTACTGGCTTAACCCAGCCACCCGCTCCGCAGAAAAGGAAACTCAGTCCAAAACAGTTCACCTCATTTGTCTTTTCATTTGTCTCATAGATTGAATATCTCAGAACTGCCCAATGCTCTATTCATTAACATTTCCTCTCGAAAGGCTGATTTTTCCTTGGAAAAGGTTAATGCTAAAAATACCCTGTAAGTAAAGTGCTTTCAGAATATTGGTAAATGTTCTTTTGTAAAAATCAATTCTGTACTCTGTCTGATTTCTGTAAGAATGCAAATGGAGAAGCTTACATATCTGTGCCACTGCAGTATCTGGCAGGAAACACAGCTAAAATAATACCTAACCAGACATGGCATACCTAGACATAAGTCTGGTGAGAACCTACGTTTTTAATATTCCCAAAGATAACAAAGAACATAAGAAACAACCAGAGGCTAAAATCCCCATTCATTCCCAGTAGCTTTTGTCATATTTCTCTTTCCCTTATGTTCTTGTTTATAATACAAGATACTCTAAAACAGACCCCTAAACTAGCTGAGGTAGATAAGTACAGATTTGGGAAGAGTCAGTCTACATTTGAACCCTTGCTTTGTTCTAGATCTGGGATGCAAGACAATTCACTCTCTTATCGCCCTTTTCTAATCTTCAAAATAGATTACATAATCTGGGCTGTTTATCTCACAGGAGCATGGTAAGCTAAGATTTGCCAAGTATTTTATAAACAGTGTAGAAATATGATTGTTATTTTTCATAACCTGTGAAAAGGCAGAGTTTCAACGTCAGATACATCCATTTGAACACACATCTAAATGAGCTTCCTAAAGATGTGTTTGGTCCCACGCTGTAAAATGTCTCTAAGGTATAGTTATTGGGAAGCTAAGGTCTTTGGAGTTTTACTGATTAAACTTCTTATTCAGTTAACGACTAGGCCCTTTTTCTGTAATGTAAATTTTAAGCATGCTATTTTAAAATTTTTAAAGGGAGAAAGGAAGGAATTTGGGAGAGAAAAAGATGAAACAGAGGTGGAGAATTAGGGCGGGGCAGTTAAGTCATGAGAGTGGAGCTTTCATGAACTGAGTTAGTGATCTTAATAAAAAAATTTTCAGAAAAGCCCCTTCTCCTCTGTGTGTGAGGCCATGAGAGAAGACAATTATCTCTGAGTCAGAAAGCAGCCTCTAACCTACAGTCACCTTATCTCATATGTCCCAGGCTCAAAAACCGTGAGAAACACACCTCTGTTTATAACCCTTCAACTGAATGGACTGAATCATATATCTTTGTCCCAGGTCTTAAAGCCTAAATTTTTCTTTCTCTAACTCTATTCAAATATCCTTTTTTACAAATGTTTTCTTAATTCTGCTCTTCCAAATACATGCAAAAAGATTGCCCAGAAGACATGAGAACTCAAAAGAATCCAATATCAAATACACTTAGCTTATTCTGTTATGTGGAAGAAATATGATGCAATTTTGTGTTCCGCAATTGTTGGACACAATGACATTGTAAGAATTAACATTTTTGAACATTTAGAAAGTACCTGTGATTGTGGCCATAACTTTATTTTTTTATTCCCACAACTAAATTGAATCATATCAAGTATCCACTATTTGACTCTTTTTGAACTACAAAAATGGTAGCTCCGTATTTTCAACCTTAAAAATAATATCACTATTAAACAGACACTATGCTTCAGAGGTTAAAATTGTTTTCTTTCATAGCTTATTTATTTCAGAGGCAGAGACTGAGAGAACAGGAAGCACTTTTCTCCACTGGGTCGCTCCTCAAATGCTTTCAACAGCAGGTCTGGGCCAATCCAATACCAGGAGCTGGGCCCTAGATACAGTTGTCCCATGTGGATGGCATCACCTGGCTAATTGAGTCATCACCTGCTACCATCTAGAATGCACATCAGCAGAGAGTCAAAACCAGGACAGAAGTCAAGGACTCAGAGCAACGCACTGCAGTATGAATGAGATGGCTGTCAGGCCCAACACCTGCCCATGTGTGTTTGCCCAGTCAGTTACCTTTGTGGATGGACTCACATCTGACTCCAAGTTGTGGGTTTTCACTCCCACCAAGTTTTTAATAAACTATTGAATTAGGGCTGTTTTATTTAAAACTTTTAAACACATCCTCACCTTTCCTTTTTCTGTTAGCATCCCTCCTCATTAAAATAATGTCACTTCTACTTCTTTATAGTGCCAGAAAGATCACTGAGACTCAGTTTTTGCTGTTTTCTTGCCTCATCCCTGTTTTTTTTTTTTATTGGACATCTACCCTGATTGAATAAATTGAGCAAATTTTAAGACCACCCATAGAAAACATCGCAACGCACATCTCCAGGCGCAAGGCAGTACTTGTTTATCCTATGACCTACCACTTCAGATCGCCCTCTGGGTCAGTTATTTTTAGAATGATAATGGGATTGGATTGGGCATGTTTCCACACCGTTTGCTCTGTACGGCCCACTTCAGAAGAGTTGGAAAGAAGAGAATCTCTCATCAAGCAGATACAATGGGTCATTCACACTGCCAAACACTTTACACATGATATTTCATTCTTATTTGCAATCTTGTGGAATAAAAATCATTCTCTTTGTTTGCTGATGAGAATTTAGAAAATTAGATATAGTCATTAGTTTGTTTACCGCTACACAAAAACACAAGAGTTGGGATTTTAATTCAGGTCAGCTTCCCAGATAGGTATCGATCGTGGGCAAGAACGCTGGAAGGAAATATCCATATCTGTCAGTAAACAGAAACCAAGCCATGCATGCTGAGTTTTGATTGTCTTTGTGTGTATTGTGAACGTCCCAGATTCTCGCTTGGATCCCTCTCTCTCTGGCATAACACCAGGCCTTCTGCATTGACCTCCACACTTTCCTGTCTGGTTTTCCTCATCTATAAGCTCTTTTGCTGGACTAACAGCATAACTTCAACTACTACCTGGCTATTTAAGTCACTGAGCCTTAACTTCCATTTCTGTTTCAAAACTCCATCAGTCTACATGTCAAAAACAACAAGACCCAGCATCCATCACACCAAAGGAAACAGGATGTCTGCATCTATATTTTATAAATTACAGAAAAACAAAATTAAAATAAAAAATATTACAGAAAGCCTCCATGCCAAGAAAAAACCAGACTCACTGAATTAATCTATTGCATGATTTTCTGTAAATATACAAAATATGAGACCAAGGTAAAATAAGATGAACTTTCTTTTTTCTTAAAGACTTTATTTATTTATTTGGAAAGGCAGATTTTACAGAGGGAGAAAGAGATACAGAGGGAAAGATCTCCTGGCTCACTCCCCAAGTGGCCACAATGGCCAGAGCTGAGCCAATCTGAAGACAGGAGCCTCTTCCAGGTCTCCCATGTGAGTTTAGGGTCCTAAATCTCTGGCCTGTTCTCCACTGCTTTCCAAGGCCACAAGCAGGGGAGCTGGTTGGGAAGTGGGACAACCAGAACATGAACTGACACCCATATGGGATCCTGGTACTTACGAGGTGAGGATTTAGCCAGTAGGCTATTGTTCAGGGCCTGGACTTTCTAATGCATGCCCGAAAAAAAGACTGTATCCATGGGGAAGTGACTGCATTATGTCAGTTGTTTTTGTTAGGATGGAGGAAATGTTTTCTTGTTGTTAGTGTTTTGCGTCAAAGGAAGAGCACTAGCTACAAGTGGGTTAAACTTGAATTCTGGAATCAGTATGGCAGCTACTTTTTCATCTTATTACTATCGTTAAGACATTATTTTCTTTGTATTTTTAAACAGTACAAACAAAACAAAACAGTACAAAACCACCTATTCTTTCTATGACTATGGAAAAGTACATTTTAAATGGCATATGTTTCTAAAAATGCTCACAATTGTCTTGTATATTTTATGAATCAAATCATGCTCTAGAAAAATTCATTTATAAATTTGTAAGGTTCTTATGTCTCTCTAAAGTAACAAAATGTTCTGGATATCCAGGAGAATTATTTTCCATCATTTAAAAATGGGGGCAGGAGAATAAGATTTTCCCATTGTACATAAATCTCTCAGCATAGCCTCTAGCTAACTTCAATATCAGAGCTGCTACTTAAACCTTCATAGAAATGAGGCTGCCCTCACTGAAACATAATGGAAAAGAGATGTGAAGGAGATGGAAAATACAGCCGGCTTTCATCTTATCATGGCTAGAATATTGGTTCTTAAATGAAAGAATGCATGTTATAAAGGAGCTGTAGCCTCTGAGTTCTTGATCTCTTAACCTACTGACATTTCATATTGGAAAAATAAAATTGATGGCACAAGTGCGAGGTTCAACTAACACAAAGGAGTAGTGACATGAAGCCAGATGAAAATTGTGCAGTATTTATTGGGAAGGAGTAACAGAATAAAAGAGAAGTCAAATATGGTGCTATCTTAAAGGGACAGTAAAAGTCAAAGGATGTCAAGGCCTGACGGGATTTATCAAATCCTTCTACACAGTCATTATATCAAGCTGCAGGCAAAAAAAAAACCAAAAAAACAAAAAAACTTTCCTTCTTGCTGTAAGGGAGCATTCAATGTTCAGTCTAGGTTTAATCAATAGAACCAGACATAGAACCCAGAAACCTATAGGTGCTCTGATGAATAAGAAAGAAGTAGAGCATTCATTGAATACATGTGTTGAATCATGACACTTTATCCCACATATATATGCAAGTAAAGCAACTTTAAAATACCAACAACTGAAAAAATAAAGGTAAAGAGAGAAGGGCCCTTGGAAAGCTGTTATGATGGAGGATCACATGTTAGCGTGTTTCCAAGAAGTATCTGGTGGCATAAGGGAGGCAGACATGGCTTGTGCACTGTAATGGTGGCCATCTACAATGAAGGGAAACAACTCCTTATATTTGATAAGTAAAACTACTTGTTTCTATGACTCAGTCCATTCGAGTGATATATAAGAACCCCGTTTATGAACTGAAGTAAAAGGTGGCAACAAAAAAAAAAAACTGTTGAATGAGGGTATTTGGATGGGAACATTTGGAAGATTGGTCGCTAACAGGCTAGAACCTGAAGGGCAAAGTGAGCCTTCGCATTGTAAGTAGCAGGACACCTAAAGGAGCATCCCAGGGTGAAAGTCCAGAGAAGCAAAATCCTTCTGGAAAAAATTAAAATCTCCCTAGGAGACACTGTGGGAACCGTCTGCTTCAAGGAGCACTAGCTCTGGTGGAAAGCATGTTATTGTCTTTGGGAGTTACACAGACCTGGGTTCACCTTCTTGTTCTGGCATCAATCCCTGCAAGCCTTTCTCAACTCCAGTTTCCCCATCTGTAAGTTGTTGATGATACACCTCTTCTGTAGGGTGGTTGTGTATTCTAAGCAAGCAGCACTGACAAGGTGCCTAAGGTGCAGGAACTGCCCACTGGATATGAGCAATATTAGAAGAAACAGATAGTCTCATGAAATGTACATGCTGAAGGCATCCTTGACTATTCCTGCATTTCTCAACCCCACCCTTTTCTAGAAAAAACTGAGATCCAAGGAGGTTTCAGGATTTGGTACTCTGGCTCCTGAGCTCCAGGGATGTTCAAACAGCTCCGAGAGTCTAGTAGTTGCCAGCTCTGCTTGGGAACAGCCCAGAGAGTGACAGCAGCAGCCAACCAGGACAGGACAGCACATCTTGGAGCTGGTGCCTTGGGGTAGGAGGCTGAGCCTTGGTGCCAACATCCCATACTGGCACTGGTTGTAGTTCTGGCTGCTCTACTTCCAATTCAGCTACATACTAATGACCTGGGAAAGTAGCAGAGGATGGCCCAAGTCTTTGGGCCCCAGCACCCAAGTGGGAAACCTAGAAAATTCCTGGATCTGGGCTTCAAAGATCCTGGGGAGTCAAAGAGCGGAGAACGCTCTGTCAAACTTTGCTTGTCTCTCTGTATAACTGTGGCTTTAAAATAAATACATAAATCCTAAAAACAAACTAAAGAGGGTAGAGGCAGAGAAGATCTCTGCCTCTGCATTACCCACAAAGACCTCTTCAGCCCTCAGTTAATCAAGAGCCGCAAACAGGGCCACTGCTTGATTGGAGGTGCTGTAAATCACATTGCAGAGAGCACAGCTGCTGGGAAAATTGCAGCCATTTTTGCCAAGTTCTCTACCGTTTCCCTCAAATGTTTCTGAGACTCCTTAGAGGACATTTCATCACAAGACTCGCACGTAGCCTGCCAATGCGACACAGAACCTGTCACCAGGGAGTGTGCCCTCCTTCCCAATTCTGTTGTCATCATTCTGAAGCGTTCACAAATGTCATTTTCTGACTTGACCCTTTATCCTGTACTCTTCATTGTGCTCGAAATCCTAGAAAAATTGGGGTAGAAAGCAATAAAAGAGAACTTTAGTTTATATCTTCCACTCTAGAGTACAACATCAAAGATAACATGTACAGATAGATGTTTCAGGATGAATGTTGGTGTACAGTGTTGAACTTACTGACCACCTGAGATGCCTACATCCCACGTCAGAGTGCCTAGAGTCGAGTCCTGCCTTCACTTCTAAAACAGTATCCCACCACTGCACAACCTGGGAGGCAAAAGATTAGAGCTCAAGTACTTGGATCCCTGCCACCCACACAGGAGACCTGGAGTTCCAGGCTGCTGGCTTTGGCCTGGCCCAGTCTGCACTGCTGTGGGAACTTGGAGAATGAATCAGTCAATAGAAAATTTCTCTCTCTCTCTCTCTCTCTCTCTCTCTCTTGGCCTTTCAAATAAAGAAAAATAATTTAAAAATAAACTGTGATACATGCCATAATTTGACTTATTTCCAGAATATTTTTAAAATAAAAAATCAAACCTGGGTATTTCTCTTCATAAGGACAAAAGTTCTTGCACACATTGCCTACAAAGCACATCGTTTAACATAACTACTGTTTTTCCTTTAAGCACTGTCTCTCCACCTTTTTCACTCTTTGCTTCCTCACTTGACTCTTTTAGACATTTCTTCTAACCTAACACCCAGGAAATGTTAATATCTGAGACTGACTTTGTCTAGTTTTGCATATAGGACTAAAAAGTCAGGGCTTTTGCCTCCACGTTCACCAACCACATTTCTCTACATCAGGAGTGCTTTGCCATTGTCAGGGACATGTGCTCAGTGTCCTTGTAAGAGGTTCCACCCCTGCTCCAGCTACTCCACTCCTGCACTCCTGCTCCACGCCCAGCATCAAGCCAGAATTTGCTTTTGTTCAGCTTTCATCATCAGTCAAGGGCAGCCGACGCACAGCGAATCTGTCTTCACGTGACAGTGAAAAAAGTCAAGTGAAATTTCATGTATAATGGTTTTATTGACTAACACAAACTACAAGGAAAGAAATACCCAATTAGGATTGAAGTTTGAATCACTGCTAGTGTCACCAATTCTCCAAAGTAAAATCCATGCCTCTCCTTGCAGAAACTCATGATCCAAAGTGGGAAGGAAATGGCTTCTTCACCAATACTGCTCCAATGTTTTCCTCACTTTAATGTGTGCATGCATGATGAAGCAATTAGCAATTAAGCATAATTTGGGTATTAGTTGGTATTTCCTCCCAGGAACTCTTTAGCACCCTTCTAGTATCTTCTATATTGTTAAACTTCCTCAATAATGTGTTCCACTTAGTCTAATTTCCAGAAGTAATGCTTTTGTTTATCTTCAAATTTATTAAATTTTTATTACTTTGGTAAATCTCTAAAACTGATCGTCTAGAAAATGATATAATGAACAAATCCTCCAAGATGTGATAAATTTATACTTGACATTTAACCAAGAAAATTCAATGCTTATGTGTATTTAGAAAGATGATCATGTTATGGCACAATAATATATCCAACCCAAATTAGTGTGTACTCACCCTCATGTTTCTAATGAAGTGATTAAAAACACATCCAAGAAAATAATTGTAGATTGGCTCTTTTTGGTAGGTATAATATATACGGTGATTGTTTCCTCTCACACTGGCATTTTAAATTGAATTAAATTATTTCCTGAATCTTTGTAACAACAGTGTTATTTGGAGTTCAGTTTTCAAAAACAATGGCAAAGTTTGATTCAGCCAATGCAAGCTATGCTTTTACACCAGCAAATGACAGGGTTTTCTATAACTTTAAAGACTGAGAATCCTAACTCAGGAGCCTGGAGTTTCATGATTAAGCAGGACTAAGTTAACTGTCCTAGACTTCCTGAAGACTGAGGTTCTGTTTGATTCCCTAGTCCCTTGGGCTGCTGTGAAGAGGGTGTCTGGTACATCTGCTGCCAAGTCCATCCTTCCCTGGGACTTAAACACTGACTTATCAATGATCAAAAATCTTCAAATTTGAGTTGTATAAAAACTATGAAATGGGTAAGGAAATCAACACTCATAGCGCTGGTAGGGATAATAATTGCTACCACATTTTGAAAGGGAATAAAGACAGAATTTCTCAAAAGCCTGATATAGGCCACTCTATGACTCAGCAATGGACTTCAAAACACTTTTCCTAAAGAAATAACCTTGGACAGGCCTAAAGATATATTCCAAGGGTAATAACTGCAAGGTTATTTACAAAGACTTTTAAAATATGAGCCCTGAATTGTTCCACTTCAGGGTAATGGTTAAACATACAATGATAGATTCAAATATTTCTATATAAAAATACATAACAAAACTATAAGGGACCAGTGCTGTGCCATGGTGAGTTAAGCAACTGCCTGTTAAGCTGGCATCATCCCATATGAGCACTGGTTCAAGTTCCAGCTGCTCCACTTTCCCACTAATGCATCTGGGAAATCAGCAGAAGACAACCCAATGATTTGGGGCCCTGCATCCTTGTGGGAGACCTAGATGAAATTCTAGGTTTTGACCTTTCACAAAAATCAGCCTGAGCTTTGCAGCCATTTGAATGATGAATCAATGGATAAGTCTCATTCTGTCTCCCACCCTCCCTCTCTCTGTCAGTCTGTTACTTCTCTCTCTGTAACTCTGCCTTTCAAATAAATACACAAATCTTTAAGAAAAAAAAACATATGAGAATACTATTATAAGTGGAAATAACTGCTAAAACACAAATACCTTGTGGTTCCACAAATATGAAGTGTCTTAGGAAGTCAAATGTAAGAGTCTAGGAAGCCAAACAGTGCTTGCTGGGGACTCCGAGCAGAGAGGGGTGGGAGCCATGTACAGAGCATCGGTTCACTTTATGTGATAACCAAAGGGGATTTGGTTATCGTCCCTGAAACCGAACCCTTATAGAATGCCATGGATGTGGATACTGTCAGGCCCCACAGCCTCCAAGTCTCCATCAGCACCCCTCAGCTAAAAGTTGCTTTGCAAATCAGCAGCTCATGGAATTAACTCACTGACGTGACAGAGTGGTGCCACTGGCCCCACAGGGCCCGTTATCACAAGACCCATGAGATCATTTGTGTTCTCCACAGATAACTTCTTGTTCAGACTTGCGTCTGACCATGATAGCTTTTCCAGGAACACCAGGCCCAGAGAGAACATGCTATCACTGACCATCATAAGAGGCCCTGAGTGCTACTGACCAGTCAGAGACCTGCACCCAGGTGAACCTGCACCTTTCAACCCCAACTTCAATTGATCAACATTCCTTATGCTTAACACCCCAGTGAATCAATAAGCTAGCCAGTCCCAGTCATTTGCTGTGAGCTTTGCAAAGAAATATCTACTTTATTTCATGAGGTACATGATCGGCTTGCTGAGTGTTAGGCAAGTGGTTCCAGGTTTTGGTGGTTGTACACCTTCCCTGCTACACATACTGATTCACACGGAACAGTCTCTATGCCATGTGTCACCAGCGTTGCGTACTGAATAGGTATTTATCCTTAAACATCCAATCAGAGCTCACGTTCCCCAAAGGGATCTTCCCACATGACCTCAGTGAGAATACATTCTCATCCTCACAGCACTTGTAATGCCAGTTAAAGTGGCAACACCCACTGTCACTCAGAAGCTTAATTTGGAACAAGCACTAATGGTTATCTTGATGTTTCATTTCCTATTAATGACACATCTAAATGGGTGCTATCACCTTCATTATACTAAGGCACACATTTAAAAAGACATACAAAGTAGCTCCAATTGTAAAACAGGTGGCAATCCAGAGCTGTCTGTTCCTGGGTCCTTGTAACCACGATGCCTCAGTCACCTGCAGAGGTTGATTTACAGCACGTTCCTGCTTCTCCTGTCAGTGGATGCCAGCTGAAACTGGCGCTGCTGATATTCATTTTTAAATGTCACTGTCAGCACCCCACACAGAATGAACCAAGGACCCAAGTTTAGGGTTCCTTAGCCCCCCAAAAGGATTAACAATGCTTGTGATCCTTGCAGTGGTGGAGAGAAATGATTGATCTGAAACAGAACACGGTTGAGGAGTCTCTTCAGACTAAGAATTCTGCGAATTCCTGAATAGGCAGGATGTTTGGGATGGAATTTGAGAAAAAGAACTGTTTTGCCCTCCAGCAACACCCTCAAACTCCCACTTACCCATTCTGTAAAAACAGATCAGAACAGAGGAAAAAGAAATGTTTAGAAAGAAACACGAATAAACAGTGGCTTGGGTGGATCCCCAAGAGGGGGGCCCACAAGAGGGGGGCCCTCCATTCCAATTCTCAGATCAAATGTAGGGGAGGAATGCTTTCAGCAAATTGATGGAAAGTTTTAGAAAATTACTGTTGCAGAAGGTTAAAAAAAAACTTCATTTACAGAGTCGGGGTAACGGCATGTAGGCTACGCTTCTGCCTGGGGCACCAGCATTCCAAATGGGCGCAAGTTTGAGTCCTGTAAGTTCCACTTCCAATTCAGCTCCCTGATAATGGTCTGGGAAAGCAGCAGAGGATGACTCAGACCATTGGGCCCCCTGTTTTTTTCTGGTTTCTGACTATTCCAGCTCTGACTGTTGTGGTCATTTAGGTAGTTCACCAGCAGATGAAAGCTTTCTCTCTCTGTCTCTCTTAAAACCTCATTTATAGCACTGAAAGAGACATTAGCCCTGCAGGGGTCAGAAGAAGAGAGACCTGCCCCATTCTTCTTATTTGAGCAGTGAGGGCAACTTCCTGAGTCTCATGCTAGCAGGTAACATGGGAACATGTCCCTTGGCTCTGCTATCTGAGCACCATTAAAAACTCAATTTTATCTGGATTCCAATCTAGTACAGTGAGGGTACAAGCAAAACAGGAACTAATCATTGATGCAGCTGCATGATGCATGCTTAGGAGCTCATTGTTCTGTTTTTGCATGTTTTAAGATTTTCATCATTTTTGCATCTAAAAGTATATTTTTATTGATTCAAGAGGCAGACAAAGCCCTCATCCAGTAGTTGACTCATTAAATGGTTGAAATAGTCAGGCTTTGTTCAAGGTTCAAAGCAGGAACCTGGCATTCCATGCAGGTCATCCACATGAGTGGCAAGAGCCAGACTACCCAAGCCACCCATGCCTCCCGGGGTCTTCATGGTCAGGAAGCTGCAGTCAGGAGGCAGAGCTGGAAATCACACCCTGTACTCCAATGTGGCATACAGGGATCCTAACCGCCAGGACCATAGCCTACTCCAACTTAAAATTTCTCTTTTGGAACATCCCACAGACCACCAAACAGACCAGCAATACAGAGAGAGCCTTTTTTTTTTTTCTGTGATAAGGTATGGATTGATGATATCTTTGCAATGTCCTTGGAGACTCTCAAGGTACCAAAAGAATTCCATCCGCTCTCTGTGTGCAGGGGCTGGCATCATACCCCTACCAGTCTGTGGGTAAGAAACTATAAACCTTTCATCCTGCACTAAGCATTTCCTCCTTTCTTCCTAAGTCCAGATAAGACAGAAGGCGGTGCTAAAACTGAATTTTGTTTTGCCTGTGTCTTGCCAATCCTCACTGTGTGTAAGGCCTACTTTTTTTTAAAAGAGGGGCCTGAACTCTAACCTAACCCTCTGACTTTAAATCATTCATCTAGTAGTGGCCTGGGTTATACCCATCCATAATGTATTTACTTTATTCTCCATCTGAATCACAGATTGTATCTAGAAGAAGGTCAATTTAGCTCAGGGCTTTAATCAACAAAACAAAACTTACTGTAATGTTTTTTCATTGTGAGTATGGAATTTGGAGTCTTGCCCAACTCAGTTTGAACTTCTGCTCCACTGTCTTACAAATACTAGCTTTTTGCTCATTCTGGGCCTTAGTTTCTCCATAGGTCAAATGGATATTGTGCAATCATTATTACAACTGTGCCTGGCGCGCTTACACAAGGCCTATTATATAAAATGTCTGATAACGCAGACTCTAATAAGCAGATGTACCTAGAAAAATTGAATCATCACACCATAAAAAAACAGTTTACAGGGACTGGTGCTGTAATACAGTAGGTAAAGCCACCATCTCCAGCACTGGTACCCAACATGGACAGCAGTTTGAGTCCTGGCTTCTCCTCTTCTGATTCAGCTCCCTGCTAACAATTAGCACTTGGGGAAAGCAGAGGAGGGTGGATGGCCCAAGTGCTTGGGCCTCTGCACCCTTATTTATGGGAGAACCAGAAGAAACTCCTGGCTTCTGGCTTCAGCCTGGTCCAGCCCAGGCTTGTTGCAGCCACTGCCAGAGTTTACACTCATGGAGTGAAAACTGCTGGAGTTAATGCTGATAGAATTGACACTGATGGAGTTAACCAGCAGATGGAAGAACTTTCTCTTTCTCTTGCTCTCTTTCTGTAACTCTGCCTTCCAAATAATAAAATAAGTCTTAAAAAAAACGTACATTTAAGGACACATTCAGGAAAAGAAAGATCATTGTGCGGAGAGAAATCTTTGCGTACATCTGAGTAAAGTAGCATGAGGCAGCTCTAGAGACGGGGCAGGGTGGGGAGTCCTGGAGAGAGGTTAATTTGATAGCAGAGAATCAGGATGAGAAAATTTAACCCCTGAAACTGGGCCTAGAATAAAATATTTATTCCTTTATAAATTTTCTAAATAAGATGTTGAATTGGGTTGGCCTGGAGTGTGTGTGTGTGTGTGTGTGTGTGAAGCTAAAATGACTTGTGTACTATTCTCATTGTTTCGCACGTGTTAACACACTCACCCCAATATGAAAAGCCATCTTACCATGAGCATCATCCAAGAGAAGGAGCTGGGGTACCAATCCATGAAGTTGGGTATTTGCACTCATGCCTATGACCCCTGTGTACACAGCTCCTTCCCGCAGTGTTCTGCTTAGTAATTCAAATACTTCCAAACCTTACTTGTCAATCCGGCCTTCTCCAGCCAGCAAAATGGATACCATCCTGAGAACTGGGCCTATACCTCAGGAATGCAAATTTGAAGGAACAGATTACTTACCCACACCATGTAGCCCTGTTGGAACTCTCGATGACTTTCGCTCTGGAGGCCGAAAACATCATTTTGACCTGGGAAGACCTCAAGCACAAAGCAATCATCACAAACCTATTTTCTACCCAGAGGAAGCGCCAGCCCTGCTTCTATCCTGCCTTGCTCAAATTTTTATCAGCTGGCAAAAGCTACATTCATTTTCTCTAGGGGAGAAAAGGAGCTATTGAATTCCATCCCCGGTGTCTTTTATATGGAAATAATCGAGACACTCTGCTTTCTTTGAAAAGTTTCCGGTTACAGTATCTGCAGTTCCTTCTCTTTCAATTACTGAACAGCATATGTCTGATCTGTGTTTTTTCTCAAACCAAGCACTCTATCTGCCAGTACCTACTTAGGCACAAAATGTAACAGTCCTTCATTTCCAACTGGAAAAAAAAAGGCTGTTCATGAAGGTCCACTTCCGTGTCATCCGAAGTGTGTATCGTTGCTCACTGTGGAAAGCATCACGTTGTTTGAAGATTAAACAATACACAGAGCTGCCTGGGCAGTAGGTAAATTCCTTTACTGAATTTTTGATTGAAGAGAGCAGGCTCTGGCGTCAAACCCTGGGCTGACCACATACTAACACATTATTTTGTCCCAGAGTGTAACATTGCAGGATTGCAACTGTCAAGCATCCATTTCCACATCATTTTTTTTCTGAAAAGCTCTCCAGGCTTTTCATTGTTGCTATTTTTATTGTAGAAGGCATACTTTTACAGAAGGAGGAGAGACAGAGAGGTCTTCCATCCACTAGTTCACTCCCACGAAAGGCTACAATGGCCAGAGGTAAACTGATCCAAAGCTGAGAACCAGGAGTTTCTTCCAGGTCCCAAGGGGGTGCTGCTGCTTGTAGGCAGAGGATTAGCCTACTGTGCCACTGCACCTCTACCAAATGGGATCCTGTTGAAGAGGTTTGGGTGGGTATTTTTTTTTTTGAATCATTATTTTTCTTTTACTTTTTTTATTTGAGAAGCAGAGAGAGCGCCTCCATTTGTTGATCCATTCCTCCAAATGGCTACATTCACTGGGGATCAGTTACACCAAAGCAGGGAGCACACGAGTGGCCAGGAACTGATTTAATTGAGCCATTGCTGCTTCCTCCCAATGTCTGCATTAGCAGGCAGCTGGAGTCAGGAGCCAGAACCGGACGCTGGGCCAGGGTGCCTGTGGAACATGGCCATCTTCACTGGTGTGTTAACTACTAGGCTAGCTGCATAAAATTCAAGTGAGGGCTTAACAAAATCCTCTGTATACATAGTTTAATATGATTCCTGGCTCATAAGGGTGCGTAATATATATCACTATTAAGATTAATCATTTAAGAAAAATTACCAAAAAGTCTTCTAGTTTTATTTCTTTTTTGGCTTGTATCAACTATAAATGCTTTGAGATGCTTAATTTATGTTTCCCCATTCAGACATTGTTTTGTTGATAGGCTGTTGTAACTTCAGAATCATGGCCCCACTCATTATTGAAATTGCGGTTTGTCTATGAGCTCTGCAGTAGATGTTAAAATAGGGCCCTTGGTGACTATAATAATGTGATGAGCCAAATTTTCTGATTCTCTGGGGGAAAAAAATTCTGTGTCTACTGATTCAGAGTAAAATTTTCCTGATATGTATCAGTTCATTTTTTCCCTTAATACATACAATACACAACAGAACACAACTTTTTTAAAAGAGATATTTATTTTTATTGGCAAGTCAGGCATACAGAGATGAGGAGAGACAGGGAAGAAGATCTTCCACCCGATGATTCACTCCCAAGCAGCTGCAGTGGCCGGAGCTGTGCTGATACGAAGCCAGGAGTCCAGAGCCTCTTACAGGTCCCTCAAACTGGTGCAGGGCTCCAAGGCTTTGGGTTGTCCTCAACTGCTTTCCCAGGCCACAAGCAGGTGACTGGATGGGAATCAGGGCTGCCAGGATTACAACCGGCACCCATATAGGATCCCAGTGCATGCAAGGTGAGGACTGTAGCCACCAGGATACTGTGCCAGGCCCAATAGAACACAGTTTTGAGGCACATTCGATAGCTGGCACTGTGAGGCAGAATGGGTCAATAATGGCCTAGTCGTTGAGTATACAGCAAACATTAATGAAATCACCACTATCTCCTAAAAAGCAGGTCCTTCTGCTCAATCGTTAAGCAGCCAGACTCCAGCAACCTCGTTAGAATGGACAGATAAGCAAAAACTGTTCTACCAAATTGAATGACCATCTTGACCGCTGGTCAGCATTTGCTTCATTGTAATAGTAACACACAGCACTGGGAGGATGCTCAAGAGGCTGATGAGATATCCAATCTGTAACAGAGCATGTTATTTTAACTGCACCTGTGTGATCCAGGACTCATCCTGAAGCTGGCAAAGGACCCTCCCATTGGCAAAGGGTGTAGCCTCTAGTTAGAAAAACCTAATGCAAGAAGGAAAGAAAAGAAAAAAGAGAGAAAGAAAGAAAATCAGCTCTTCCCACACAAGCTGACCTGAAGCAGCACAGTTTTAAGTGACCTTTAAACAGACAGCAGAGAAGCAGTTATCTCTGCAAGGGGAGAAAGACAAACAACAGAAGAATCTTCCTGCAGGAGAAAAAGATACTAAATGCGCGTTGCACTGGTTTAAGAGTATGCCTGCATAATTTGGTTGTCAGCCTCTGAGAAAGCCTTGCTTCTACCACTCTTTGGGGACAGCAAAAAGAATGCTGTACCGGCAAGCGATCCTTCTGTCGCACTGAGACGAGAAAGCACGCCTTGTGTTTTGAGAAATGTGTTTTGCTTTCTATAATATTAGCAAACATCATGGCTTCAATCACACTTTTTTGTGTTAACTGGTCCCCTTAACATAGGAAATCTTTCATCTGGAGAAGGATAAAAAGAGGAGAGACATATCAACCACCTACGAATGTGTAAGATGTTTTCAGAACCTTTTTTCGAATTGATCTGCAAGGCTGGTTTGTTTTGGCATAAAATAGAGACCTATCTAAGAACAACAGAAGACAAAAGAATGTAAAGCAATGGGCAAAATTGTCACGCTCTGTCATTCTCTGACTCCACCCCACGCTTTACTCCTGGTTCTGATAAAAAGGAAAACAGTTTTGTGTCACTTTAAAAAGCCAGGGCTTATTCGGATGCTATTAATGAATGTTAATAAAATTACTTTTTTAAATAAAGAGATTTAGGATTATGGAAGCTTCTAGTGCGTGTCCAGAAAAAAAAGTTGCCTGGCTGTTGTTACTTAGCATTTTTTAAAAAGTGGTTGAAGGAATCATAGAAATAATACTGAACAGCGATGTTATAGTAGACCGGCCTACAGTAAGACAGCTACCTCGGAAGATGTCACTGGTCTGTGTCTTAGGGATGGTGGTCAGTTGTCCCTCCCACCTGAACGCTTCAAGACACTCTTTTGGTCAGTAGAGATGTTAGAACATCCAGCTCCCTAGAGCATGCTTTGAGTTGTCTGTGAGTGATACAGATTTCGATTCGACACATCCCTAGTCATAGAGAGTACGGTAGTTCTTATAACCAATTTTCAAGTATTTACAGAATTTAATTATGATTTCCTTGAAATTACTGACAAATAATGAATTTTTAAAAATTTCAAATCCTATTATTTGTGCTAGACCTAGAAATGCTTCCGAATTCAGCTCATATTCAAGTCAAAAGTTAGAAGCTGTGCTGTAGAGTACTTGCCCCACCCCTGTCTACCCAGAGCATCTCCTGCTGGTAGCTGCTGTTAACTCATGACCACTGCGTGACCTCAGCAGACTACAGCACAAGCCCCAGATCTGGAGTGTTGAAGCAAGTGGGACACTTGGCTAAGGGAAATTAATTCAGTGGCTGAGCAGTAACTACATGATTCTCTCTGTGGAGAATTCAAGCCAAGAGGAAAAGTGACTCCTATCAAGAGTTTTGGGGATGAGGCATTGTAATCCCTGGCAATAGACAAGGCCAGGCTTGAGGCCATGGAAAATCAGAGTGGCTCATGCACTCAACATATGGGAGTTTATAAAACACAGGTCCACAGAAGTTCATCTATGAAGCATTACTCAGCTGTTTGTGAATGGGATAGATTTGACCTGACCTAGTACTGTTCTTGGTGAGTAGAGTAGTTCCTGGAACCAGTATCAGGTGTATGCAGAACTAATTATAATTTATTCAAAATTATTGAGAAATAGGCAATTAAAGAAGAGGTGAGGGACCAAACAAAAAGGAAAAAAAGGAAAAAAGTAAAGACAGGATTTGTCTGGTCCTGATATTGTAATTCTTTATACTTCAAAAATTACATTAGAAATGTATATTATGAAAAAAAAAATTATGCACTGGCTTCAAACTCTTCGCACCAAAATAAATGTATCTTTAAATTCTTTTTTTTTTCATGAACCTTTTGAAGTTCATTTGTGAGTCCGCATTACCAGGATAAAGATGACTTCCAGATTATTCACATCCTGATGACATAGAATCAAACATTATTGCTAAAAACATCATAAATAAAAATTTTCCACTGTTGTCTGACATTTTGAGGGGATAGAAAAATTAATTTCTTGCTCAAAATTTCTTATCATTTTCATATGACGTGCTATCCTGTCAATGGCAAAGAAGATTCACAAATATTACTTCTTAGAAAGCCCAATTCCATGTTATATACTAAGCTTCCAAGTTTTATTACTTCCTGTGCAGGTAATTATCCAGGGGTCTCACGGCTGTCTGCATCTCTTTCTGGGAAGACACTGACATTCCTCTGATCTATATCACCTTTTCAAGGGCTTTTGTATAATAACACCCTTAGAAAAGACATAGTGGGTCCAGCACAACAGCCTAATAGCTAAATCCTTGCCTGGCATGTGCAGGGATCCCATATGGGTGTCAGTTCATGTCTCAGCTGCTCCACTTCCATCCAGCTTCCTGCTTGTGGCCTGGGATAGCAATAGAGAATGGCCCAAAGCCCTGGGACCCTGCACCCACGTGGGAGACCTGGGAGAAGCTCCAGGCTCCTGGCATTGGATTGGCTCAGCGCCGGCCATTGCAGCTCCTTGGGGAGTGAACCAGCAGATGGAAGATCTTTCTCTCTGTCTCACACTTTGTAAATCTGTTTTTCCAATAAAAAATAAATTAAAAAAAAATTAGAAAAAGTAGACGTAGTGTCTCCTTCAGGAAGAAAAAATAGACTACCTACTATCTAGTACAATGAAGATTAATGTCCCCCTCTAGAGTAAAGGCCCCTGTCTGACTGTCCTTTGTCTCCCAGCTCCTAGCAATGTGTAACACTCACTCCTAGAGCAGGGGTGGGGGTGAAGTGGCCCTGGCTGGCTTGTGCCCACAGCTCCTTCCCCATCCCCCAAAAGCTCCACAGAAAAAAACCAGAATAGGCAACAATGTTGGCACAGTGGTACAGTTAACAGAATTGACATTAATTGGGCTCAATGCTTGCCAGCTACTGACTGTTTTCCTCCCAGCACTATAATACTGGCCTAGGTACAATGCAACCTTGTCAGTCACCTACAGTTGGGATTTGTGTATGTTTTTAAGTTCTGTAGTTTCTTGAGTTTCATGGTCTACCTGAAATTGTTCTTTCTTTCCTTTATTTGCTCTTTTTCATCTCTTCCGATCTACTAGTCATTCAATGTCACATTTTCAAATCATGTGTTTATATATTTTCTAAATGTTTTTCTTATTTGTGATTTTTTTCACTGTGGTCAGAGGTTATATATGATATGATCTTGATTTTTTTTCTTAGTTTTTTTGAGACTTCTGTAGTAGCCTAACATGTGGGATGGCTTAACATTTAACTATTCTGAAAATTTTCCATGTAGTTGCTGATGGGAAAAAATATGTGTTCTGCAGCTGTTGGATTAAATGATCTTAAATGACTTACTATATATCTACTTGATATGTAGTAAAATTTAACTGCGGTGTACGTTAAGTTTTTGTCTGCACAATCCATCCATTTGTGAAGTGAACTATTCAAGTCCTCAACTATTATTTTATTGGAGTCTCTCTTAGGCTTTCTGGATCTGAGAGTTCATATCTTTCCCAAGTTTTCGAAAGTGTCCAGCTATCATTACTTTGAATAAGCTTTTTTAAAAATGCTTTGACAAAGCAAATATTTGCTCATTCAGTGGTATTTCACAAGTTTCATAGGCTCTTACTTCATTCCTTTCTTTTATCTAAGTTACTCAAGCTCAGAAATTCTTCTACTTGACTTCATCAGTTGTTGAGGCTCTCAATTGTATTCTTAATTTTGCTTATTGAATTGCCTTTACGCGGCAATCATCAGCAACTAAGGGCTACACATACGTCTTTGAAAAGTCTTAGAGAAACCTTTTTTTTTCCCAGGCCAGCGGACTTCACTATTGATTTCTGGGGATTTTGGAGGGTGAGCAGTCCCATCTGGCTGATTCCTGGAGACTTCAGCTGGCTGGGGTACTCTGGGTAAGCTGTCTGACTGTGGAAGGGTTGCAAAAACACTTGGCAAATTTGCATGGCTATGGTTGGGTGATGAGGGCCACCTGGATACTGTAACACAGAGTCGGTTGAGCTGCTGGGTGCAGCCATCTGGCTATTTCGTAGATCCCCAGATGGACAGGCTCTGAGGATGGCACTTCACAGCAGAAGCCTGGGTTAACAATAATACATGTGGGCTTTTCATTAGGGCAATGAGTGGCTCCTTAGCACTTCCTCAAAAAGAGCTCAGGATTAGGAGAGCTGAAGGCTTTCCCAGAAATAAGTGCTTCCAGTGTTATAGCGATAGTAGGGACTGTTGGGAGCCTCCCAGTTATAATCCCCTCTGTCTGAAATCCCCCTTGGTGTAACAAGAATCTCAACTGGAAAGACAGGACAATAGATACTGGGCGCCTAGTTTCCTGCTTTACAATGCCATCATACGTATCCATGCTCTGTGGTGTCTCTGCCACAGCCTCGCTAAGCGATCTTCCAATTGCACTCAAATGCCAAAGAAGCAATAGCTGTTTTTTGTTGGTTTGTTGGTTTGTTTTGATTTGGTCCTGTTTTGAGGAGATAAGCCTGCAAGGCACCTCTAGGCCAGCTACCTTGCTGGTGTCCCAAATGGTTAGCATTTAATCAAGATTGGAAACTCTAAGTCTACTTTAATTTAGTAATTTATGGACTGCAATATTGCAAAGAATGCAACTAAGGAGACTGGGTTGTAACAAACACAAAAGGAGACTCCCTTCTCTCTATTTTTCAGATCAGTCATTTGTAGAGGGTAGCTGCTATCTTGTGAGCAGCTCCTTGCAGAGGCCCTCATGATGGAGATTAGAGGCACCTGTCACCACCAGCCCATGCACCTGCACATGAGTAGGGGCTAGGCACTCTTCTTTGTTAGATAGATAGATAGATAGATAGATAGATAGATAGATAGATAGATAGATAGATAGATAGATAGAGATAATATATACAGATGTATATATTATATATATTTAACTTCTGAAAAGGGAACAAACTTCACATATTTCATGTTTTAAAAGCATAATGATACTATCCACCTACTTTTGTCTTCCCTTCTCACTCCCACCTTCCTTCCTTATTTTTTCTCTTAATTTGTACAAGGGCATACATTCAACTTTAACATCACAAGCTCAATACCTCACTACATACAGAATTTAACAAGTAGTAAGTAGAAAAACCACTGTTCTTCAAAAGCTAGGCAGTGGCTACAAACAATAATCACAGCTCAAGTATTCTTCCAAATGCTTTACGTAATGTAGTTTGCATTAATATCTTAGTCCTTTAAAAAATATTTTATGAACACCTACTGTGTCTGTACAATAATAGTACTGTACAAGACACTGAGGCAAACACCAAGAAGATATGAACTTTCTATTTAAGGCATCGAGAGTACTGGACAACAGAAGTCAGCAAATTTGTCATCTCATGGCATTGATAGCACCTTCCTCATGCCTGTAATCCCAATAGAATAACAATAATTTGAGAGTTTGGAGAGCCTAGCAGCTATCTGCCTTTCCCTGACCAAAGACCAGTCTAGTGGGGAGAATCGTGGCTCTTTGACCAAGCGTGGCTGCTTCAGGAGGGACACGCACAGAGCAGTGGGCGAGGAAGAGGACACCTGCCTTGCCAGCCAGAACAGCCGAATCAACTCAAGAGATCAATGCGGTGACAGACATCACAGCCAGATTGCCCTCACATCCGACACACATAATTTGTATTCAAAAAGCACTTAAAGAAGAAGACTACAGTGTCCACTGATATCGGAAAATCACCTGTGCTGACACATCAACTCTACTAGCCATCTCCAACTCTTTTTGGTAAACTTTTTTTCTGTTTAGACTAAAATAGTATAGGTGTTGCTAGTGCTATCCCCATAGGCACAAGTGATCCTAAAATCTAAATCAAATGAGAATAAAAATAAGAAGTAAATAACGGATTTACATGTATTTCTGAGACATCTAACGACAAAATTTTGGCCAGATCAGAAGAAGTCGCATGTATGCTTTGATTAGGAGTTTTGAGAATGGTTTGCATTTGTACATGTATATTAACTGCATAAATACATTAAATCCATGCTGGCTCCATCTGGATGGAGAACAGTAGTGTCACGTGTCAGAGTCCACACACAGACTGGTTAGGTCTCTTTTCAGATCCTCTTCCAATTACTGTATACATTGAAGCCTATTATGCTAACAAAGTATTTGCTAAATGAGTGTCTCCAAATACCAAATGCTGATTTTACAAACTCCCTCTCAATTAGAATCCCTTTGTGAAAGCCAAATTATGCCAAGTAAGCAAGCATTTGATTATTAGTCTTGCTGGAACAAACTGTGCCAGTATTCACGCCTATTTCATAAACTGTTTTAAAAATAGACCTGGAATAATAAGGGTTGTTTTCTATTACAATACATTAAGGCAAAAGAAGGTTATTTAAGCACCTCCATTCCAAAATATGCATGACAAAATCAGGAAAAAGAGGATTATTGGTTATGGTATTTTCTCTGCTCATTTTTTTTTTTTTACTCTGGGGAATCTTGCAGAAGAGCCATCAAAGAAGAAAGGCATAGAACCCTCTTCTGAAGCAACTGACATGTAGTCCCCAGCACCTGTGAAGGGATGAATTAACAAATGGTGGTTCCATTGTGTCTTCTACCAACCACCATCTTTTTTCTTAAAATACTGCTACAATGGTCTGTTTCCACCTGTCTTGTTCATATCTTAGGGTCTTTGCTCTTGCAGACCTCTTCAGCAACTGCCTGCCCCTAATTTCTCCCCAAATACCAATTCATATTTCACTTTGTAAATCACCCTAAGCAAAAACAAAAACAAACCAAAAAACCACACTCCACAATCATCCTTTTTTCTTTTGCTTCCTTCTGTTCCCTTTAGTAGGCATCATTCTGTGGTCTTCTATTCTTAATTTGTCTTCCACCAGGCTCTTTTCTGTCTCCCTCCTGGCAGAGGGTTCTCTCTGCGAGAGCAGAAGAACCCTGCCTGCTACATCCTGTGTCCAGAGTCATGTTTTGGCCCGTTACAGTTGCTTCGTTACCATTTATTGAGTGGGTGCCAGAAGACAGGTAAATGCACAATGTAGCTAACATTGGGTACTTTCCGTGGATTTAACAGTTTTGGCAATCTCATTTATTTATTTGAGAGGCTGAGAAAGAACAGGAAAGGAGAGAGAGTGAGCACTCCCATCTGCTGGTCCACTCTTCAAATGCCAGCAACAACTGAAACTGAGGCAGGCTGAAGCAAGGAGCCAAGAGCTCAGTTCAGTGGTCAATGACTTGAGCCACTACCAGCTCTCCAGGTTCTGCAATGGTAGCAGGCTGAAGTCAGAATCCAGAGGTAGAGAATGAACCCTGGCTCTTCAGTGTGGGATGCAGACATCTTAGCCATCAGTCCAAACACCACTCCAACTTTCTTCATTTTCATAAGATTATTAGAGGACTCCATCATACTGACTGTTTCCATTTGAATCCAAAGTCCGCAAGGCCTACAGTGGCTTGTTCCCTGCCCCATCTGGGACAGGATTTAAAAAACAAAAGAAAAGGTGTCATTTTTATTTCCCTGATGCAACTGGTTCATTCATGCTGTGGAAAAGCCACTTGCACATTTCATTACTTTCATTTCCTGTTCTCAACTGCAGGACTAATGTGGCTATTTGGGGAATTAATGAGAAGATGTTGCTATCAGGCTGACAGGTGCCATATAAATTTTTTTTTTCAAAATGTAATTAAAATGTTATTTCCTTTTCTCCTTTTTCTGTTTCGAGCTTAGGAGTCATGATTTCATCTCCTTCTTCCCACAAATTATAGAAAATGACTACCGTTGTGTAAATGCAGTTTAAGTGGGCCTTAGAGTTATACGTCTGCTTTGGAAAGCTCAGCTGGCTTCTCTCGGAGCACTGAAGCAGAAGACAGCAATAGCGTGTCTGTAGACACACGGATCGCAGGGGCTGGGTCAGCCTCACCCTTACGGCGTCATTAGCAGTGAGAATCCAAGCACCTCGGCACACCCTCGTCCTGCAGGCTGACTCTCACCATTAAGACTGCAATTCTAAGACACTCCTGATGACTTTGCTCTTGTCATTATCTTTATCATTTGGGGAATCATCCAAGACTTTCATAAAAATATTTTCCATTTTCTAAAATTGCTGCCATTTTCTAAAATAAATAAGTTAGATCTATACATGTCTTTTTAAAACACAATTTATTTCATTTTCATGGGAAAGTCAGATATACAGAGAGGAGGAAAACTAGACAGAAAGATCTTCCATCCATTGGTTCACTCCCCAAGTGGCCACAATGGCCAGAGCTGAGCCAATCTGAAGCCAGGAGCCAGGAGCCTTTTCTGGATCTCCCACCTATGTGCAGGGTCCCATGGCTTTGGGCTGTCCTTGACTGCTTTCCCAGCCCACAAGCAGGGAGCTGGGTGGGAAATGGGGCTGCTGAGATAGAACCAGCGCCCATATGGGATTCTGGTGCATGAAAGGCAAGGACTTCAGCCACTAGGCCACAGTGCCAGGCCCACCTGTCTTGGATATTTCCTTAAGTAGCTCTTTTTGAAAATATTTTCTTTTTATTTTTACATCTCTAAAATTCTGATTAATCTTTTTTAAAATACTAGAATCTTTTACTCTTTCTACTGTTTGAATACAAAAATATTTTAGACTATAACACCCATGTCTCACCTCTGACATACAACACTCACAAGATATATTTTGACTTCAACATGTTTGATAATCACAAACTGTCCAAATTTGAAGAGTCATTATTTTCTACAAAAGAATTTTGTTAGTTAACTGAAGGGAACTCAAGTGTTGTTTCAAATTTCTAAGTATTTTACAAAAGCTACCTGCAGTGTTCCCAAATACTGAATTTTATTTCCTGCAGTTTTAACCATGCATAAGCCTAATTTCCTAATTTAAACCAGAATTCCTGTACCTATAATATTCTTGAAAGAGTTGCTTCTAGTCAGATCTTCACTTCCACACCCTTCCCTACTCCAAGCATGCTTCCATCTGTACCAGCACTCAGAGATCTTGCTAGTATGATTTCCATACTGCTGAATCTGTAGGAAATCTGTTGCCTTTGACTAGCAATCTATGTAGTTGCCCACACGACTTTCTGGACTAGCCTCCTTCTCATGACTTCTGTGACATCGGTTTCTTGGTTTTTCTCTTATGCCATCAAGCTGTTCTTTTTGTGAAACCTTTGGTAATTCCCCGTCTCCCTCACTTCTCAATGGTAAGTAGCATTATGTCCAAAAGCGCCTTAGATCTTATCTATATGACAATCAGAACCAAATAAAACCCCTAGCTTTGTCTTAGCTGTGAAACTTAAAACCTTAGGATTCTATATCCATTGACCAACTGAACACACTTCAACGTCTCATAAATAGTATCAGCAAGACAACTCCTGGCTCTGGAAATCTTCCCAATCTGAATTTCCACTGGCATTTCCCAGAACATTAAGAAACACCCAAGTCTAACAAGTTTTTCAAGGAAAAAAAAACCCCTTTCATTCTGATTATTTCTGCATTTTACCTCTCACCCTCTTTCTCCTCCTCTCAAATATAAAATTTTAATGAGTGATTTTTGTAAATGCATAGCAGATCAAGCCACTCCCTGAAAATCTTAGGACAGCTTGCAATTATATTTTAAAATAAAACCAGAACTCAGAACACTCATGGGCAAAGTCTCCATAATTCAGCCTCCACTCCAGCCTTCGAAATATCCCTAAAGCATACTAAGATTGTCCATGGGCCTTTGTACTTTTTCCTCTGCATGAAATATTCTTACTATTGCCCTTTCTGTAACTGTATATTACCTGTCATTTAATTCTAAGCTTGAATATTACCTCTTCCAGGAGACCTTTGATGACCATGCAATCTACAATAGGTGCTGCCCCTTACACTTTTGCATTTCATCATGATACTTACATATCCAATACTGCTTTCCTTTTTTCCTCCTTCTCTTTCATCTTTCCTCTCTTTGTATTCATTTTTATGTTATTACTTAAATCTTGTCTCAAAATGTGAATTATTTATAAACAGAGTCTTGTCTTTTTTTTAAAGAGATATTTATTTTTATTGGAAAAGCAGATTAGATTTAGAGAAAGAAGGAAAGACAGACAGAAACATTTTCTGGCAGCTGGTTCACTCCCCAAGTGGCTGCAACAGCCAGAGCTAAGCTGATTTGAAGCAGCAGCCAGGAGATTCTTCCGGGTCTCCCATGCGGGTGCAGAGTCCCAAGGCCCTGGGTCATCTTCTACTGCTCTCCCATGCCACAAGCAGGAAGCTGGATGGGAAGTGGAGCATCCCTGACATGAACTGGTGCCCATATGAGATCCTGGCGCTTGCAAGGTGAGCATTTATTCATTGAGCCATGGTGCCAGGCCACATGATCCAGTCTTAATTACATTATAGAACCATTATATGTGGCTGTCCTTGACATACAGCAAAAAAAAAAAAAAAATCAGTATTAGTACATTTGTACTCCTCTATGCACATACACACTACACACACAGTCAACAGCCTGGAATATCATGGTACCCATGATTCATGATTTGACTATTACGGAGCAGGAACAGACAAGCGATGGTGAAAACTCAAAATTCAAACCTGTAGTTATCAGCCTGGTGGGCAAGGACTCTGGGCCACACAATGTTTAAGAGGAACCTAGCAAGAAAAAGAAACACGATGATCTTCACTCTTCAGGAATGCAGTGGGATGCTACTTTCCCAAACAGCCCGAGGGGCTACCTTCCAAAAAAAGCAGAAAATCATCCCACTAAGGACATTCCACTCACTGGGTGGTGAGACAAGCAGCTGGCTCTCTGCTCCACTGCTTCCTTCCACACCCAAGTGCTAACATCAACAGCTGACCATTGTGAACCTGGTTTGCATTCTTCTGGATTCTTCCTTCTCCTTGTGACTGTTTCTTCAACCACACATGGATAAAGCCATATAAAAGAAAAGGGATGTATTCCCAGTCAAATAATGATTGGAAAGAATTCAGAAACACCAAGAGAGAAGTAGTCAGGGCATGGTAGAAAGTACAAAACCAGGAAAAATGATGGACAAATATATATTCCCTTGAAAACAGATTTTTTTTCTCCTTTAATCTCTTCATATTTAATTAAACCTTAAATCTTTAAAAATCTTCTCTTAGACTTGACAGGTGTTGCAGGACATCAATCAAATCTCTTCTTTAACACCTGAAGCAGAGAAACACATGGCTTCTATAAAAAGAATCATTCTGGAATTGCAACAGGGATTGAAATCAGTCAAAAAATGTGTGGATAAGCCTCAAATTATCATTTTCTTTATTCCAAATAGCTCACGGAGAATTCTCTGGGAAGTTTCACTTATGCCAGTCACCAAATACTCCAGGGAAAGAAAAAAGAGACACATTAAATAACATTAAAAATTTGAAAACCAATGAAGTGGGCTTGCTTGTCAGCTTAATATTTTAAAAATTATAAATAGACAATAACATCAACCATTGGCTGCATGAAATACAATATTCTGTAGCTGTTCTCTTATGATAAAATGCAAGCACTCTACCATTTGATTGGTATTTTTCCCATGAATTCATTGTCTTAAAGAATGCTCATAGAAAAAGACAGTGTTTTATCAAAAGGAGCAATACTTTTTATAATGTAATATTTTTTATGGATACACTTCTAAATTTCCATCCTCTGCAATTTAGTGATCATTAAAATATGCCATTATAAGAAATAGTAATTACCTAATAAAAAACACAAAAAAGTCTCAATTATTAAACAGTCAGTTTCACAACAAGATTTCCCAACACCTACTCACTGCTACTTGGATGTTGCTCTTGAACTATTGTACTGTATTTCCACAATCTCTAGTTAGATTACAGTGCCTCCCAAAAAAAGGAAGGTCAGATTGTTGGGTGGCAATATTAATGTAAATTACTATCTTTCCAAAATTGTTCATCTTTTAGAATGTTAATTAGCATAGGTATACTTTCCAAAGGCAAAGATTCATAGGGAATTCAGGTATATTATATATATACACACATATATAGAGTATAGTTGTTCATATATAAACTTGCATATATTTATAAATATGTGTTTATTTATATATATTTTCACACATGTGTATATTTGTATATATGTATGTATTTGTATATGTATATATGTGTGTGTGAGTGTGTGTATATGTGTGTGTATTTGTATAACCTTCATGTCAACCCTGGTGGATAATGTCGTTATCCCCTTTCTACAATCCAGAAACAGCCCACAAGGGATGTGGTTGCCAAATTCACACAACTGGCAGTGAAGAGTTACAATGTGAATCCAGGTCTTTCTGATTCCAAAAACTATGCTCATAACCACCATGGCACAGCCTTAGCTGTGAGTGTCATAGGCAGGCTTTGGGTAGTAAGGGGATCATAGATGATTGAAGCCCAAGGAATTAAACAAAATTATAATGTATAATAATTTCTAAACACTTACAATGTACCAGGAGTTATTCTGAAGCCTCTGTGTATTTTGACTCATTGAGGGAATTATGATGGTAGCTGGTTTATACATGACGCCAAAAGAGGTCCCAGAACTTGCCAAGGATCTTTGAGCTAATAACTGGCATATCAAGGACTGCACTCAGCAGACCAGTAGACAGGAGATCTTTGTTTTGTCACTTTCTCTCACTCTCTCTCTCTCTTGTCTGCTTTGCAAATTAATATATAGATAAATAAATATTAACAGAAAACAAAGCATTGAAGGTGGACAAATTGTACACATAAAGTTAAGTTGTGTAAATCCTTTGGAGAACACCATAAATGATGCTAGATAGGCTACAGAGCCACAGGATAAACATGTAAGAGCAGTATTAGGGAGTAACTGGTGAGGTTATCTTAATTGCAAATGGCTTCAAACTTTATTACTTTTTAAATATTTGCAGGGAAAAGTCGTTCAAAAAGAACTCAGGGGATCAAAAGGCTTCTTTAACGAGAAAGTGTCCAGCTCTAAAAGTGAGGTATTACAGAGCTGGAAAAGGCCACGGGAGGGAGTCGTGACAAGTGCCTGGGGAACTAGGTAAGGTCTGTGCCCTAGCATCAAATCAGAGCAGCTGCATTTGAGTCCACAACTCACCCAAACTATTTGTTTCTCTTTAATTTCTTACTCATCTCTATACAAGTAGTTGATTATAGCTGCAGCATAGTCAAGGAATCACATGTTTATAATGTGCCATTCAATGCCAGACATGGAACAAGTCCATAAATTTTTACTGCTACCTAGCTATAAATGATAAATATGAGGCCCAAAGGGAGTATGCTGTTTATCCAGGTTGCTGGTTAAAATTCAGGCTTGGATTCTGGATTTTCCTTTCTGGACTGCAGCATATATAAAGAGCTGTTATGACACAGTCCATGACCTTAAGGAGCTAGAGAATAAGGATGGTACACAGGAAAGAGTAAAGACTTGTTACAGAAACTAGGTTTAAAATCCAGGAGTGCACGTATGGCTTTATGATTGGGCTGATATTTGTACCTTTTTGTCTTTATTTATTATTTATTATTATTATTCATAAGTTTCACCCAAAACTTTGCCCTATATCTTACATAGATATATATAATGCCAGCCACATTGTGAGTCTGCAATCAACGGTTTTCATGAAAGAAAAACAAAATTTGAGTTCACAGGATGACAATTCTTTCATTCCTCCCATGCCAAAAGGGGGCGAAGGAAGATTATCTAAGAATCAGACATATTTGCAAAAGTAAGATTAATTTAGGACCCAGTGCAATGGCTCAATTGGCTAATCCTCCCAGTACAAAATGCCAGGAACTCATATGGGCACCATTTCATGTCCTGCTGCTCCACTTCCCATTCAGCTCTCCGCTTGTGGCCTGGGAAAGCAGTTAAGGACAGCACAAAGCCTTGCGACTGCACCCATGTGGGAGACCTGTAAGAAGCTCCTGGTTCCTGGCTTCAGATTGGCTCAGCTCCAGCTGCTGTAGCCATTTGGGGAGAGAATCAGTTGATGGAAGATCTTTATCTATACTTCTTTTTTTTTAAAGATTTATTTTTATTATTTTTTATTGGAAAGGCAGATATACAGAGAGGAGAGACAGAGAGGAAGATCTTCCGTCCGATGATTCACTCCCCAAGTGAGCGCAACGGGTCGATGCTATGCCGATCCGAAGCCAGGAGCCTCTTCCGGGTCTCCCACACAGGTGCAGGGTCCCAAAGCTTTGGGCCGTCCTCAACTGCTTTCCCAGGCCACAGGCAGGGAGCTGGAAGGGAAGCGGGGCTGCCGGGATTAGAACCGGCGCCCATATGGGATCCCGGGCGTGCAAGGCGAGGACTTAACCACTTGCGCCACCGCGCCGGGCCCTATACTTCTTTATGTAAATCTGATTTTCCAATAAAAATAAATAAATTTTAAAAATAAATAAATAAATCTTTTGGGGAAAAAAATATAAGGCTAATTTAAATATTGCTTTGCCAGATCTTATAACTCTTTGAAGCAAAAGGAAGCACTCCCCTCCAGGTGCCATAAAACCATGAGTGGAACAAATCATTCTTACATAAGAAAGCCTTTCTCAGCTGAAAGCAAATCAGGCCAACCAACCCATTGTAAAAACATCGCCTGGCCACCAGGCACACCGTGAGACACTTGCCTTTGAGAGCCTTTTGGCATGAGCTTGACAGGAAATATCAACACTTACGTTATAAGAAAGCTGGTAGCAAGAAATTATTACATGGAGATGTTCAAATATGAAATCTGAATATTTTAATAATAACCCACTAGTTTGAAATTACCCTTGGAAATTGGGAAAATGACTTGGAAAAAGATATTCAGAGATAATTGAAAAACTTTTATTTCAGTTCTTATTACTACCCTCATCCCAAGCATTTGTAAGTGCTTTTGACACATAACGGAATGGACTAATTTTGCTGTCTCTGTATAGATACTTCCTCTTCTTTTTTCTTCTTACAAAATGTTCATAAACAAGAAAGCAGCTGCAGACAAAAAGGAAACAACAAGCAAGAAACGGAGAGTTGGAGAAGCCGGATCAGGAAAAATGTGCTGTGGACAGTCACAGTAGGACTTCAGAAGCAGTACCAGGGACTCATTGATCCCAACATGTCAGAGACTGCCTATCCCTTACCTAATGACATGTGGAATATGTGTGGCCTCTTTTCTCCTCTCTGTCTCTTTCGTCCTTTCTTCTCTCTTAGGACTTCACAGAGATCTCTTAGAACTACACGATTCTGCTTTTCTTCGAAATAGTAGCCCAGATAAACCAGGAAAAAACACAACCATAGTTGCTTTTCTAATAATTCTAAAGAGCTCAACCTTTAGTCATCTGCCTCTGGTTCTCACCTGGCAGAGAACTGAACCAATACTTGCAGTACTTGACCGTTTTCCATTGTTTTTCCATTATTATTGGATGCACATTATCAACGATTCCTTCACTTCCACCAGCACATCTTCGTCACCAACACAGGTCATTTCCCTGGCTGGGAACTCTTTCTGAATCCTCTTGCTATGCCTCAATACACCCTAAACTTCCCTCTGCAAGAAGTTTTAATATACTAACAGAAAGATTTCCAAACATCCACTAGAAAGAGGAAGACAATCTTTGAAAGGGAACTCATGAGACCATGGGACAAGTCACAAGTGACATCCTGGCTTCCTCAGCCACCAGATCACCCACGTGCCTACGGCTCATGAGGAAGAGGCAGAGAAAAATATGGGTCATCTGATCAAAGACACTGAAAAAAGTGACTGACACCACATGGTCTGTGATTTGCAGTGGAGCAAAGCTCACAACCCTTTAAGTTAGTACAGCTGATGGACCTGGCTTCTGGACATTTTGGTGAATTTGAAATTCAGAAATGTGTGTGTGTCCTTGAATTCTATACATCTTATTTATGATGGATTATTCTAAAATTGTGGAGCCTTTATCTTTGAATAGTAAGTATAGCCAGGGGCTTGAAAAGCTAAGGCTTTTTTTCTTTTTTTCTTTTCCCTTTTTTTTTTTTTTTTTTTTGAGAAGTGCATGTGAAGTCGGTTATTTTGGGAATACAGTGTGCAATCTCAATGACTAAATTGTGCCAATGAAAAAATCATATGCGTAATTTGTAAAGTTAGTATTTCCTATTTCTAAATATTTTTTTTGCATTTTAACTTTAGCCACTATTGGTAATACACATCTACATGCTAATAGAACCAACTCTAATAGATCATATTGCTATGTTTTCCCAACACAGTAAGTTTATATAATTACACAAGTATGGTCATGCATTTGTGTGTGGTGATATGCAATAACAGTCCTTCTTACATTAAACTTGACTTTGTTTCTCTAAATGTTGTCCTGTTGCTGCTTTTAGGCCTTCCCACCTGGCACTAGTATCACTGTTGCATAAATGCTTTCTGAAATAACGGAAGTCAGGCTAGCAACGAAAACTCTGTGGTTGTCTGTGACTTTCAGAGATCTGCTTTTGTATTCCTTCACTTAAAGAGAATCTTACAACTTCCAGAAGATAAGGAAGTTTCCTGCATCTGATCAACCAGCTTATCATGCTTTAAGCTGTATCTCACTGCGCATTTAGACTTCATCTTAAAATGTTCTCTCTTCTTGGCTTTTAATATCTTAACTTAGTGACAAGATCAATGGGGAGGAAATTTGGAGAGAAATCACTCTAATGGAGGCGTGTATGCCCCTACTTCAAGGGCTGATATAAACAACTTCAAAGAGAACAGAAGAGTACTCCAAGAAATGTATACAAAAATTGGGATTGAAATGTGTTTAGTTGTATGTAAAAATGTTTGAAATATGTGCAACATATAGTCTTAAACATTTCACGAAAAATTTAAATCTTGAAAAATTACATAGACTGGAAGGAAAAGTTCAGGGAACAAAAATAAAGCAAAAAGTGAGTGGGCATGGCAGCACTGTGTCCTACTTGGCTAAGCTTCTGCCTGCAATACTGGCATCCCTTATGCTCTGGTTCATGTTCCCACTGCCTCACTTATGAGCCAGCTTCCTGCTAACAGCTTGGGAAAGCAGTGGAAAATGACTCAAGTCCTTGAGCCACTGCCTCACTTCTGAGTCAGCTTCCTGCTAATAGCTTGGAAAGCAGTGGAAAATGACTCAAGTCCTTGAGCCACTGCCTCACTTCTGAGTCAGCTTCCTGCTAATAGCTTGGAAACACAGTGGAGAATGTTTTAGTCCTTAGGACTCTGCACCCGCTTGGGAGATCTGGAAGAAGCTCCTATCTCCTAGCTTTGGATCAGCCAAGCTCTAGCTGTTGCTACCAAATGGGTAGTGAACCAGCATGTGAAAGATATCTCATTCTCTTCTTCTCTCTGTGTAACTCTGCCTTTCAAAAAAAAAATCTTCATAAAAAAGGAGAAATAGATGGGCAGAGAGCAGAGGATGTCATAAATGGCATATGGCTTCTAAGATGCAACTGGCACATTGAATCTAACAACAGATATTGCCAAAGCACCTGCACAGACATTGTTTCACAGTGACTGAATGTGGTAGAAGATATCTTGATCTAAGAGTTGAGCAAAACAGTTCAGAGAGCTTGAGCAATCTGCCCAGGGTCATACAGCCAATACCCAAGTGGTAAAGCTGGCACATGTTCTCTCACATCATCATGATTGTCATTCTCCTCATCTTCTTGTCAGATCATCAGTTTTTTCTGTGCATACGTAACCAGTTTCTATACCATTCCTTCACCTCAGGTTTATAGACACCACTGTTAAATAAATGTATTGAAGCATTGCTTAATGAAAGGTAACTGTTATTGGGAAGAAAGAAAAGCTTTCCAAATACCAAATTATCATTACTCTTTTTTGTCAACTATAAATTGTATGCATGAAGCATAAGCTCTGATAGATCATAAGACATTAACATTTTGCTGATGTGCAAATAGACCGAAATATAAAACAATAATCACATGAGGCAACATTGTGATGTGTCTGGCCTTCTCTGTGTGTCTTACACTCCAGGAATCAAGGACTCCGACTCCCCCAGTCTTACAGAGGAGGAACCTGGGGCAAATGGAGTTCAGGAAGCAAATGGAGTTCTCAGAAGCACGTGACAGGAAGCAGCAGCATCCCAGGGCATCTGTCTCCTTCCAGTCTTCTCTGGACCCGCACACCAGAGCTACAAGTGCTGATTTCCAAAGAAAGTTATTCCTTTGGTTCAATCATTTTAACTAGATGTGCCTATTTTGTTGTAAATTCTTTGAATTTTATGCTGTGTGCTTGAAGCTTATTTATCCATAAATTCTTGAAAATTATTTAAAGACATCATTTCTCTTATGATGCATAAATATTTGTTGTATATCTTTTAAAAATATATTTACCTGTTCAAAAGACACAAAAAATAATAGAAATTGAGAGAGAGAAAGAAAAGTCATATCTTTTGCCTCGGTCCCTAAATGGCTACCACAGCCAGGGCTGGGCCAGGTCAAAATCAGGAGCCGGGAATTCCACATGAGTAGAAAGAGCCCAAGTAGTTAGGCCATCTTCCATTGCCTTCTAAAGAACCATAGCTGGGAGCTGAATCAGAAATGGAACAGTTGGGACCCCAAAGAACAGCTGGGATTCCAAGCAACACTCCAGTATGGGGTGCCATCATACCAAGTGTTGGCATAACTCTCAGCTTCACGATGCCAGCCCCCCATTTTACATCTTTGTTGTCACCAAAATAACTAATAACTTGGGCATAAGAAGATAGAAAAAGTAGAAAAACATAGAAAAGAGGAAGTTGTCCAAACAGCTCCACTTCCTCCCCTAAGAAGAGATAGTGAACTCACTTACAACTTGAGTCTTACCTATTCAGTAACGCACATTTTCAGTGCTCAGATAATTGCACCTTTTAAGGCTATTCCAGCACTGACCACAGGAACTCTGCTCCCAGATGATTTTAGTCCGCACAAAGAGTGTCTCAACAGCAGCTTTATTTTCCTTCGTTCTTCAATGTACCCCGAGGTCCTCTCCCCACGGGAGGTTTAAACAGCACATTTGTGCTAGGGGATGTCCAGCATCTGCAGCAACTACACTGATGAAAGGGAAAGGAGGCCAGGTGAGCTGAGAGGCACAGAGAAAGGGAGAAAAAATAGGAGAGGCCATTGCAAGGAGACCAAGAGCAGATGCCTGCTGATCCCCAAAGCAAATTGTGAAAACTGACTTCTCGTGTTGCTGGGAAACTGGCTCTGAAGACAATTCCATAGGGAGAAATTCCAGAAATATTTGGGTGAAATTAAGTTCATCCAATCCATGGTAATTATCTCTATGCCAGACACTACGCTAGCTGCTAGGAAGGTATAACATAATACAATTAGACATGTTTCCTGACTCATGATGCTTATGTCCGAATAAGAGAGACACATTAATTATATGATCACATGAATATCACGAAAGAGTAAAACTATGATAATTGTTAATTGAGCAAGTTTTACTCATAACAGTGGTATTTCAAAAAGATCTCATATACTGATTAGTATGCTATGTGTAGTGTGTAGGAGTAAAGTTAGTCATTATTTTAAAGACAAACTTCTTTAAATCCTTGATATAACTCAATAAGTAAAGGGAGAATGGGGGTTGACTTGTGGCTCAATGACTTTCCGTATTGGAACAATGATTCAAACTCCAAATGCTGGTTTTCCTATCCAGCTCTCTGCTATGCACTGGGGAAAGTAGCAGAAGAGCACCCATCACTTGGCAGCCGTGGATGCAGTTCCTGATTCCTGGTTTTGACCTGGCCCAGTCCTGGCTATTGCACCATTTGGGGAATGAACCTGTGGATAGAAGATTTATCTCTCCCTCCCTCTCGCCCATCTGCCTCTGATTGTCCATCTTTTCTTGTCAATCTGCGTTTCTAACAAATAAATCTATAGGACCTGGAACAATGGTTCAATTGACTAATCTTCCCCTGTCAAGCACCAGGATCCCATATTGGCAGTGGTTCATGTCCGAACTGCCCCACTTCCCTTCCAGCTGCCTGCTTCTGGCCTGGAAAGCAGTTGAGGACAACCCAAAGCTTTGGGAACCTACACCCACCCAAGGGAGATGCGGAAGAAGCTCCTGGGTCCAACTTTGGATCAGCTCAGCTCCAGCTATTGTGGGCATTTGGAAAGTGAACCAGTAGATGTAAGATCTTTCTCTCTATCACTCCTCTTTGTAAATCTGCCTTTCCAATAAAAATGAAATACATATTTAAAATAAATCAATAAATCTGTAAAAGTGGAGGGTGAGTGTTGCTCTTCTGATGCATGCGATCCAATTAAAAGCATCACATCAGACTTGTGACACTCTTCATCTTGGGAATCTTTAGGCCAAAAGAAATGCTGAGCACCTTTGAATTAATTTGCTAATCTTTCAGCTGCAGTGTTTTGATACTGACACATGGCGATGCAGAGAGAAATCGAAGGGTGGAAACTTTCATGGCAAGAAAAGATTTGGATCAAGCAATTTAAAAGGCCAATTCATTTTTTTGCATACTATCAGAGAACAACACAAAGCTGCTGGAACAGAAATGACAGTTTGAGAAAGTGGGCACTACAATCAAAAACAGAAGTCTTACAATTTAGTTTTGGGGACTTTGATGTGACACAGAGAAATTTATGGAAAAGAGACTGTGAAAACAGCCAGAAGTAGATCAACTTCTCAAAACACCAGCAAATAGTGTGCCCTGTCCTTTAAAAAGTAAAACCCTTTCCAACAGTAACTGAGTCCATCCAAGATAGTTCACCTGGTTTTCTACAACAAATAGTAAGATGTCAACTAGTTTTAATAGATTATGATATGATATTTAAATAATTTCTCAAAGATTCATTCATTGATCTGTTTACACTTATTTTAATTCACTGAAGTGAGCTTTAAATTGTACAGTGTACAGTGTACAAGGGTACTGACAAAAGATTTATTTTGATATGGAAGGGTTTTTTTTGGTCCTCTTATGCATAGTTTTTTTTTATGATGAACACTTCCACACATGTGTTGAAGATCCTACCTACATTCTGAGAAATCTTCACCCCAAAATTAATTTATTTTGATTATACTTCTACGAATGTTTTGAACTACTCTTAAAGGTGTTCTGCTTGTATTTTAATTGGCATTTATAGATCTTTCACATTTTATTTACTCGTTCTCCATTTATTTGATAGGCAGAGAAGTAGAAAGATTTTTTCCATTCACTGATTTACTCCCCAGATGCCTGTAACAGCCAGGACTGGGCCAGACCACAGCCAAATACCCAGAACTCAGTCCGAGTCTCCCAAGTGGGTGATAGGACCCAAGTGCTTGAATCATTACCTGCTGCCCCACCCCTCCGGGGTGAGTATTAGCAGAAAGCTACATAAGAAGCAGTAGCCAGTATTAGTAAGAACCAATATGGGAGGTGGACATCCCAAGGTAAAATTTCCCTAAGATTTATTTACTCATTTGAAAACCAAAATTGCAGAGAAGGTAACTGAGATCTTCCATCTGCAGGTTCACACCCTAAGCTAAAACCATGGTAAGATTGGACTAGGCTAAAGTTAGAAACCTGGAACTCTATTCAGGTCTCCTATATGGATGGCCTTAATTTAAGTGCTGGGTCAACTTCCACAGCTTTCCAATATGTCAGCAAGGAGCTGGATAAGATGTGGAACAGTTGGAACCTGAACTGGAGATCACAGGGGTTGTCAGTACTGAAAGCAGCAGGTTGGCTGTTGTTCTACTTATATCAGTTGCTTTGTTTCATGGCTTCTCAATTATGGAAATGTATAGTGATGGAGCACTGGGGTCTACCATACCCAGATATGGGGGTATAATGCAACACACATCTCAGCTTCCAGACAAAAGACGGGTTCCCAATGAAACTGTTGGACATGTGTAGACAATGGGATACTGGACTGTCTGACATTGCCTGTACCAGCAATGTTGGGGTACACTTAAATAAGAGACTGATGGAATTATGATTCCTTATTAAGGATTGCACCATTGTAGTAAAATGGGGGAAATCTGTTGGGGGTGGGAATTTGCAGGGAAATTCCAGTCTATACGAAATTGTACCACATAATTCAAAACTCCAAAATTATATATATATATAGATACATATAATATAAAGAATATATATATAAAATATATAAAGTGTGTGTGTGTATATATATATAAAGAGAGCAGCAGGTTAATCAACTGTATCACAATGGGCACAATTAAATACAATTAAACACAATTAAACACAGATGTAGATACATATGTCATGCAAAAATTATAATGTAGCATGTTTGGTTTTATCACATAAGTAGCTGCAATAATGAAAAACACCTTGAGAGTAGAAATTATTTCATGTATGTAGTATGTATTATAAACACCTTGACTAGCACACAGTAAGAGCTCCACAAAATAATTTAAAAAGCAAATTACCCAGTGGATCCAGTCTAAAATATATATCTAAGATAAAATGGACTTGACTCATGATACTTTGATTGTAATATCAGAAAAATATGAGAAATCAAGGTACATTCTTTATTTTCTCTTGGAACAAACTTGACAATGAACTTTGTCAAAGTCTGTTTATAAAGACATATTCTGAGTATTTTATTTAAATTTTTTGACACAATTGTATGAGAAATGTAATGGGAAAATTAGTTCAGTCACACAATTCTCATTTCATAATCCAACTACCACTTTTCAGTTTCAATTCTACACATATAGATTTCTCACAAGATCAGACTGGCAAGTGAAAAGAACTTCTGAAAAGGCAAGTTTCTTTGCAAAGAAAGCCTGCTGCCCTGACTTGCTAAGCATGCAGCCCTCTTCCTGGTGGAGCTCTTGCTTCTTCTTCCTTCACCTGTGTGCTTCTCCACCCTGGTTCTCCTCTTTCATCTAGAGATCCATGAACATTACAGAAATAGAAATAAATTCAGCCTAGTTGTGAAATCCATATCAAAGCTTGGGATTTTTTTAAGCTTTATTTAATTTTTATTGGAAAAACAGATACACAGAGAGGAGGCGAGATAGGGAGGAAGCTCTTCCATCCACTGATTCACCCTCCAAGTGGCCACAAAAGCCAGAGCCAGAAGCCTTTGAAGACAGGAGCCTCCTCCGGGTCTCCCATGCAGGTGCAGGGTACCAAGACTTTGAGCCGTCCTCTACTGCTTTCCTAGGCCACAAGCAAAGAGCTGGATGGGAAGCAGGACTGCTGGGATTAGAACTGGTACCTATACGGAATCCCAGCGTTTGCAAGGCAAGGACTTTAGCCACTAGGCTACCAGGTCCCAAATGCCAGGCTGCAAAGCTTTGGATTTAAAAAAAAACAAATAAATTATTTGGAAAAACCGAATAATTGTACACTTGAAGAACTTAAACTTTTTAAAAGATTTATTTATTTTTCTGGGAGGGGCAGATGTACACAGACAAGGAGAAAGACCTTCCATCTACTGCTTCTCTCCCCAAGTGGCTGCAATGGCCAGAACTGAACCAATCCAAAGCCAGGAGCCAGCTATGAGCAGCACAAGCACAAGGAACCTGATTTGTATGTTCAAAGTTTAGCCCAGGCAACAGACTCCCAGATGCCCACAAATTGTGCTGTGCGATTAAATTAAGGGGCCAATTTCTGTTATCTTGTTGAATGCCCCCCCCCCAACAAACACACACACAGGGTCCATCTTGGGTATTTTATCGTGGAAGCAGTGAGTAATCAACTAAAATGTCTGAGTAAGAACCTAGCATCATCTAAATGATGAAGACTAAGATGCTGGTGTCACAACATGACTGCAAGTTGAAAGGCTGGGATGAATCCGGTTGGCATGAACACAAAAATTCCTACAACTGTGAAAGATATTGCATACAATTCCAAATATGCATTAAAATGCTTAACATGCTCCAAAACCCACCAATACCTTTTTTCTATTGATCTATCTCCAGTAACTACTTACTTATTAAATGTCCCTAAAGATTGCTTGTTCAAAATATCTTTGGTTCCTACCTTTTGCTGTCTAAACCATGTGCTTTGCACAGTACTATTATCTAGGGCCTATTATATCATGTTGCATCGTATCTTTGAAATCTAAGAAGTGCACTACAATTTATTCAGAGGAAAAAAAGGGAAATAATTCTGCTAGTCAACATGATACTTTCCATTGACTCTGTTAACAAAAGAGTAAACAACAGGAAAACCCATCAGATAAGGTCAACAGATATTGCCTTTAAATGAAAAAAGAAAATGTTGCAGCACTAATTTTCCTTAATTTTTTATATTGAAGGAAAATAATGCTATTTTAAAAACAGTAAACATAGATTGTGAATATCTCACATTTTAAGACATCCTTAAACCAAATGAATTCTTTAAAAGCTACAAAATAACTTTGTCCTTTAGAAGAATTTTCATGAATGTAACTATCATCTAACTCTAATCAAATCTAAACACAATTATTGAAGTTTAATAAACAAAATTATATAAATCCACCAGTTTTGCTTTAGATAATTCCATTTCCAAGGTTACAATGCTCCTAGCAAATCCAGTCCTTTCAAATTCTGAGAATAATTTTTCTGAGAACTCCATCTGCCACTTACCAAGTTCATACTTATTAAGCCTCTATTAAATGGCAAGGACCAATCTTTCATGTCATTGCTTTTAATACTCAGAACATATTTGTAAAGTGCTCTTGTCTCCATCTTATAAGTGAAAGGTGAAGTTCAAAAAATCAATTGACTTGCCCAGGATCACACCTGTGGCTGATGGAGAAAGCATGGAATAGTGAAAAAAGGATATGCACCTTAAGATCCAAAACCTGAGCTAGAATAGTGGCTTTCTGCATCAACAGCAGTGGATAGCTGAACAGTTCATGTACTGTCCGAGTCTTGGCTTCCTCACTGAAAACCAGCAGACAATGCAGTGTAACGGTTGGAGGGTGAACTTTGGAGCCAAACAATCTCAACCCAACTGTTAGAACTTTCTGGCTGTGGGGAATTGAACAAGCAGCCTAACCCTGTCCTTGAATTTCTTCATCTGAAAAACGTGGGGGTGATGAAATTAACACAAACTACCTCACAGCAGTGTTATATGGAGTGTATGAACTAATAAAAGCACTTGGAACTCTGCCTGGAATATAGCTAAGTGTTATTTAGATATTTAGCTATTAAAATAATTATGGTTTACCTCCCAGGACTGTTACCAAAAAAAAACTAGAAAAGCACCAAGTGCAATTAATAAAAATTCTTTGAATAGGAATCACAAAGGTTAACTTTTTTTTTTTTTAATTCACTAACAGGGCTGTGGAATCACCATCCTATATTGTCTCCAGTTTGTGTCTCAGTTGTTCCACTTCCAATTCAGCTGCCTTCTAACAGTCTGGGAAAAGCAGCCGAAGACAGTCCAAGCATTTGGGCCTCTGCACCCATGTGGGACAGTCAGACAAATCTCCTGGTTTCTAGCTTGGCTCAGCTCTGGATTCGGCGCGGCCTTAGCATTTTTTGGCCATCTGAGGAGTGAACCAGCAGATAAAAGCTTTCTCTTTCTCCCTCCCTCTCTTCCTCCCTCTTCATATTTCCTCTCCCCCATCCCTGTGTAACTCTGATTAGATAATGTCCAGATATGCCAGGGGAGTTTCTCCTGGCCAAGTGCAGTGTTCTGTTTTTGCCTGTGGCCCTGATTCAGAAGCAGCATCAGCCCACCCTGTCCCTGGCTGAGTTTGCACGCAGTGCAGAGATACTCAAAGTCCCGTACTGATGTGGCTGGACCAAGAGGAGCACCTGGTTCTTTCTGAGCCTCCAGGATCCAAATGGTATCTCAACTGCAAAGACACATCTCCTATGTGGGAAAGTTCAACTCACCTCCACAGTGCTACCACAGGAAAATTAAGACTAGGACCCCAACTTTGTGTTCCTTAGAGGTAGGATTTTTACTCAGAGGTTGGTAATAGAGGTTCAGGAAACAGTGGCTTGGGCAGGTTCCCAATAAGAAGGCCAGAGGGATTCACACAGGGCTGGCACCACAGTGTAGCTAACTGATCAGGGATGACTAATCCATTCAACCATGCTAAGTGTGTAAGCACTATAAATATGTTAAGACCCCAGGTTCCACTGTCTCTAGTTCCTTAGACAACCTGATTGTTAACTTTGAGTGAGGTCACATGTGTTCATGTCAAATGTGGCTTTGATTCTCTCCTGGATTTGTTCCAGTCTAACCCTTGAATATCTAGCTAAGGCAAGCCTACACAATTGTAAGACCTGCTAGAATTAACAGTTGGCAGCTACCTTTGTTGTATTTCTTTGGAATTTTGCTTAAATTTGATAACAAAGTTCCAGTGGTAGCCAAGCTAGGGACTAGTCCCCCCTTCCCCACCACGACCAAATTAAATAGTGAAGGATTCTCAGAGATTCATTACACACTACAATATTCAGGCATTTTTGGTACTTCAGAAATATTTATTTCACACATCTAGGAAATCAGATGATGTATTCTGTTCAAAGTATAGCTGAGTCATCATTGTTTCATGGAAAAATTGGTTTGTCAAGTAGGTCTTCTGCTGGTGTTGGAAAAGATGTTTAGGGACGCACATTCTGTAAGTGAACTATTACTGCTATGAGAAGATAAATTCAGCTATCTTTGACATAAAATTCTAAACTGTGACTTTGGTCTGGATTAGGTGTCATTCAGTTCTTAGAACTTTCATCATGGCAGAAAACGTGGGTTCAGAACTGAATCACACACTAGACTTGGTAGAGTAAGGCTACACTTTCACAGCAAACAGATTCAAAAAATAATTCCATAGCCTCAGAATTTGAATGACTGAGATGATTGATGTTCCCCTCCGGGAATGGAGAGGGTTTGCTTCTGGGACATGCAGGAATCTAGGTTTCCTACATTCTGCTTCTTTATCAGTCCCTATGGACTGTAGAGTTGAACCCAGGCGAGAAACACATTCCAATGAGTTCCTGTGAATGGTATAAAACACCTGGTGTCTTAAAACTTCAGCCCAGAACTTGTATTGGTAAAAATCCAAGTCATATGGCTAAGGCTAAGTGCAAGGAATCAGAGAAATACAGTCCAGTTCCTTGTCCAGGAGCAGATGGAGCATGCACAATTACAGTTTCCACAAGTACCTAGGAAGAGGTGAGAAATGTCACATGCATCTGAAGTACAGTGATAGCCTCATGGGAAAGAGGATTCTGCTACCAGGTGAAAAGGAGCAGGTGATGTTCAACCAAAACAGCAGCAGATGTCCCCAAGATAGACACCAGAAAGGTAAAGACATGCTCAGGTAGAGCAGGGTTAAAGCAGTAGGTCTCAGAAGCAAGCATTCTCCAGCCAACCAGCATGGCATGTCTGAAGCTGTCTGCTACAGCACACTTCGGTAGTATGTAACATAACAGAGGAAAAATCTTTTCTCTCTCCCCTTTATGATTCTTTGTTGGGATGGATACCTGAGATGAAAGAAAGATTGACAAGAGAAAACTAAGCCAAACTTGAAATATGTCTAAATACACACACACACATACAAATACACATACAAACACACACCTCATGCACACATGGGAGATAAACCGGAGAAATGAGTCAGTTTCAAAGAGAGAGATGCCCAAGAAAAACACAGTCACCAAGTATGCAGTTTGATATGCAAATTCATGCTGGTGTCTTCTCCAGCAATGACTCTCTGTGACTTTGTTGTTTTCTTGGTACAAGGACGTGTCACTGAATAAGTTAGGTCCAGTGTCTGGTGTGCCTGAAACTCAGTGTATAACCTTAGTATTTGGGGAATATAAAGATCAATGAAGGAAGCCAAAGGATATGACTAAACTTGGAAAAGAGCCATTATGGTAACTTGACAGGTAAAAGTGGGAGGAAGGATCACAGGGTGAGTCTTAATTGGTGCAAGATGAACAAGCACAGTTCATTTCCCTTTTGTGTCTGTTCTGCAACAGTAGTACTGGGTATCGCTTCCCTTGATTGTCTTCCACTGAGAGGTAGACTTTGGGTTCTGGCCTTGGCCGGGGTCATTCTAAGCTGTGGCTATCTTATACCAGAGATGCAATATCCCTGAGTAAATCTAAGGAAGAGGGACATTCAAAAACTGTGATCAAATGGCTGTGGGGGCTGATGGAGTGGGGAACAAGAAACACAGCAGAACACTTTCCACTTTAGGATGAAGGGTGTCAAAAGGAAACCCAGCAAAGAAACCAGCCCAGTTTCAGAAGGAGGCAGCACTACAAATGAGGTTTGCCTGTTTTTTAAGAGTTGGGTGTTTTTGAAAGTGAGAGTTACAGAGAGAGAGAGAGAGAGAGGCATAGAGAGATTTTCCATCCAGTTGTTGACTCCCAAAATGGCCACAATGGACAAGGCTATACCAGACAGAAGACAGAAGTCAGGAGCTTCATATGGGTCTTTGACATGTGTGGCAGGAGACCCAAACACTTGGTTTCCCAGGCCGTTAGCAGGAAGCTAAACAGGAAATGAAGCAGTCAGACACAAATCCTCACCCGTAAGTGATACCATCATTGCAGGGGGTAGGTTTACCCACTGTGTCACAACACTTGTCCTGAAGGTTTCCTTTAAAGATATAACTTCTCTTTATGAAAGGATAACTTCTACTGTATCTTCAGAATTTCTCTTGTGTCTGCAGTTTCTCGGATTAATTAGCTCAAAAACAATCTTTATCCCAAACAGGTATATTTGGGGGTGGCATATTTTTGATCTCCTGCAATAAATTAATGTCAATATTTTCAGCCTTGTGATCAACTAAGTTTGGAAAACACTGAGTTTTCAAAATCTTTAATATGCTGAAGTCCAAATTTGCGACATTGCTAATCCTCAAGTTTGCCACATGCGTTTCAGGTCACGAGATCATCCCAGGACTACTACCCACAGAATGAAAACACAGAACAGCCTGCTTCAGAACAAGAGTTAAGTGTCTGGCCTGCAGAGTCCCAGCCAGAACAGCTGCTCCTGGATTGGTGTCTGTAGGATGCAGCAGGGTGGCTGGGGCCAGATGAGACTGGGCTGAGACCAGCTGGGCCCTGTCAAGAGTGCAAGGGAAGAGGCAGAGGTCTGAAAGACCCTTGAGGACTGGCAGAGTGGAAGACCATCCGTGATACAGTGTCTCCGTTCAGTGAAGCTCCACCCTAAACCAGGGCCCTGCGCATCGCAGATCCCAGCCTCTGAAGCTGCGCAGTCCCATGCAGCGGCCACAGCTCGTTGTCCTTCTCAGATGATCTAACAGGCAATCAATGCAGCTAGTGAGCACTTGCAACGGAACTAGCACATTCTAATGTTTAAAATTCCTCTCAACGGCATTAACATTTTTAAAAAATTGGTCTAAAATGTTTTTCCAGTTAGTCCACATTTCTTCTGTGGTTATGTCGGCATTTCTCTTTAATCATTGAAAACTGAGCATTTTACATTGAATTTTGTTCTAAGGATAAAACATACAGACTAGATTTCAAGGACTTAGTACCCCAAAAGTGTGAAATATTTCCTTAGTAATTTTATATTGACCCTATAGTGCAATAACAATGTTCTGCATATGTGTTTAGATATTGTTAAAATTATTTTCATCTATTTATTTTTCTTTTAATGGGGCTACTAAGAAAGTTAAACTTACACATGGGAACCACATTATGTTTCTATTGTATGGTGGTGATTTGATATTTTGTAAGATCTCATCCCCAGATAAAGACCTACTTTCCTAGGTCAGTGCTTATGTCCTCGGATGACCTCCAGACTCTTGAAATAAAGCGATTACGACTAACCACCAGACGTTGGTAAAAGTTCAAAAAAAAAAAAGGAAAAGGGGGAAAAGACAAATCTAATTAAGCATTCATTAATTAGCATACTTCTGAACTTAAATCATTTGTTTGAATCCATTTTTGTCTGCCTTCCTGATACAAATTAATGCCTGTCAACAAAAGATAATGTGTTTGAACTTTACAAGCATGCATAAAATTTGCATGTTGTGTCTATTCTAAAGTAAAACAAGATCAAACAAATTTCCATCCAGAAAAAGCTAAATCAAGATCTTAGAAACTTATTAAGAAAAAAGTAAATGCCCCTTAAGTCTCATTTCTTTTTTCTATGCTCAGACATCAGTCACATTTTTTTAAAGTTTTTACTATTTGATGGACAGAGATACAGAGACAAAGAGAGATTCAGGCCACTAATCCATTCTGTAAATGCCCACAGTGGCCATGGCTGGACTAGAGCCCAGGATAGGAGCCAGGAACTCAACCATGGCAAGCCATGTAGTGTCAGGAACCCAATCACTTGTGCCATCACTAATACCTCCCGGGAGCCAAGTTAAGTCCAGCCATTCCAATGGCATACAGGCATCTTAAAAGTCAGGCTAGTAGCTCTCTTCAGTCAAATTCTAAAAAAGAAATAAGGGGTCAGTGCCATGGCATAGCAAGCTAAGCTTCTGCCTGAAGCACCAGTTCTAGTCCTGGCTGGTGCACTTCTAATCCAGCTCCCTGCTAATGGCCTGGGAAAGTAGTAGAGAATGAACAAAGTCCTCAGGCCCCCACACCCATATGGAAAACCCAGAAGAAGCACCTGGCTCCTGTCTTCAGATCGATTCAGCTCCAGCCACAGCAGCATGACATGTAGCAGGCCATTCATTTGGTAATGAAACAGCAGGCAAAAGATCTTTCTTTCTCTCCTCTCTATGTAATTCTGTCTTTCAAGTCTTGTAAACAAAGAAATCGAAGAGCTGGAGCAGCTGGGACACAAACCCACACCCAAATAGGATGCCAGCAGTACAGCGGGAGGCATAAACTGCCATGCCATGGCGCAGCCCCAGACAGGTGATTTTTTTTTGAAAAACATATTTTTTCACAAATGCTTTTTGATTCTATACCAACTTGGCAGCAAATACCTAGCTGAATTTGAGCAGTCTTAATTTTCCTCACTTGGTACGAGCACACTATTTATATTTGCAAGTACAAATTAATATATTTATTTATAGGGCACTGCCACTTACTAATAGTGTTGTATAATGCTTACTGTGTATGTAGATTAATGTCCAAAATCCAAAATATTCTGAACTCTTAATAGGAAATTACATCCTGCAGTAAACAAGCAAGATGTACAATAGTATCTGTAGGGTGATCCAATTGACCTAATTCTAAAAGCACATGCACTGTTTTTGCTTGGAAATTCTGAAAGCTGGGGACACACACATACACACAACACACACACACACACACACACACACACACACACACACACACACACACAAGTTTATGGCGCTATTTCCAAGGCAGAGAAGAGGAGGAGGCACAGGGCAGCTCATTTATTACAGGAAGTGGTAAGTCTCGCAGCAGCCAAGGGAAGCTCATGAGTCTTTCTCAGTAGTGCTGTCATGAGATGATTCAGTCCTAAGTACTCTGCTTCCCTGTGAGTCTCAGCTCATCACTGCAGGAGGCAGAGGGAGAGTCTCGACTCCTGTGGAGGGACGCAGGGGGCAGAGATGCAGTACAGAAGAGGCTTCCCTCAAAGGAGGCAATGCTGAGACTGTTACAGATGGGAGATGACACCAACAGATGGCATCAGCATATGGGATGGGCTGTGACCCGACTATCTGTTCCTGACCCTCTTTGTTACTGAGAAAATCTTTTAACCCTTCCAGGCTTTGTTTTCTATTTAGGGAAAGAGAAAGACCTCTAAATTCTCACAGATCCAACAGCTTTCAAATTAAACGAAGAACATGGAAAATATGCTGGGATCTTTTTAAAAATACTGATTCTGATTCAACAGCTCTGGGATGAGCTGCCCAAGTAGCCAGATGAATTCAAAGTTCCTGGTCATCCGGAATATACTTGGAGTTGCAAAGTCCCAAATTATTAACCAGGTGATGAGACCACTGAGCCAAAGTCAACAACATTTGAGCTTCAGATGGTTTACTTTATAATAGTGGTAGCACTGCTCAAAACTTCTTTGCTGACCCAATCCATTGCATATACTGAAAGTGCCGACTCAACCATTACTGGGAATTGTCTCCTACTAAAACAAGCAATATTGATTTAATCGGTAGTAATAATCATTGATCAATAAACCAACTGAAATTATCTGCATGCTAATATTACCTAAAAGCATCACCATCAACTTTATTTGGTACCTAAAAATAAATGACTCTAATTTTGGCTTCCTTAAAACACAACCATTTTTCATGGTTCTTATGATTAATGTAAACTTCAGATAAATTTTTTTCAGCTGTAGACAAATCTATTGTCCAATAATATCAGGATATTAACCAACAGAATTCAGTATGGAAAGCCTCTAGGGGAAAAGCTAGGTTTTCATTTACGGCTATTCAGAGTTAAGTACACAGATGGATTACAATGAATAATTAATTATAATGGAGCTGGGATCCTCCAAAGTGAGCACTAAAAGTACGACAATGAGTTTGTGTATGTGAAGTTGTGTCTACATTAGGATGTCAAGTCCTCCTCAATAAGTTAGTGATAGTCCATCTACATCATAATTTTAGAAGTCAATTATACTCATGTTAAACGTTTTCCATATCACACTTTCAGACTGGAAACCACACCAAAAACCTTAGTAGATATGAATTACTGTCAAACATTCCCCTGTAGCACCAATTTTTTTCCACTCTGTCTTTTATTGGCATGATACTGGCATATTTTGGGAACATAGAAGGCTGAGACATTTAAAATGATCATTAACCTGAAACACATGAAGTAGTGAATTGCTTTTAAGACCCCAAAGGCAGCATGTTATCCTAAGTGAACAACTTAGCATCTCAGGTACTATGTCGTAGTACATGGTGACAGCTAAAAGATATCTACAGAAAAAGGGCACAAAAATAAATACAGGGATAAATATTTAATATGGAGAGTGATAATAAGAAGACTCTAGAAGCATGCTGCATGCAAGACAAGCTATTCCCACTTAAAAGATTCTCTGTATCTAGTCAACGCAAGCATTCCTAAAAATCCATCAAAGGCACCCAAGGTACCACAGCAGGTAAAGCATGAAGAGAGGAGCAGGAAGACACCAGATTCCCGTTCAGTGGGCTTGGGTTCAGAGCCCACACTGGCTTCTGACTCCAATGTTGCTGCAAATGCAGATTCTTGGTGGTCAGCAGTGATGGCCCAAGATTTTGGCTTCCTGTTAATGCACACTGGGGGAGGTAGCAGGTGAAGGAGAACCGGGTTGGGTTCCTCACTCCTGCATGTCTAGCATTGTAGGCATTTGAGGAGTGAACCAGCATGCACAGGCTCTCCGTCTTCTTTACCCAAATTATAAATGAAGAAGTAAAATATCTTTAACATACAGAGTAGAGGGACATGTGGGATTGTAAGGTGTGAAATTCTTATGTACTTCCAGCACAAAAAACACATGTGACCATATAAACCATTGCAAACAAACAGTTTTCAAAACAAAGACTTTTGTCATAGGATGGGTTTCTTGTCTCAATCGCTTTCATCATACATATTCTGTTTGAACAAGTCAACTGTTTAAAAGAAACACACATTTTGAAGCATCTGGGGAAACTGAATGAAGAAAGGCTGCTAGATAAAAGGGAAGAGATGTGAATACTGCTAGTGTGAAAATGGCAATGTGGTCTTAAAAACTATCCGAACCTTCTAAAAATGCACTAAGGTGCATGGAATTGGCTTAAATTAACTCAGCAACAGAGACAACAAAAGAGGAAACTGAAACAACATGGTAACATCTTGACAATGCCACTTCAGGTGACAGGCATAGGGTCTGTTGCATTCTTCTGTCTCCCTTCCTATTGTACTCTTTGCACCGGTTCTAGTCCCAGCAGCCACGTTTCTTATCCAGCTCCCTGCTTGTGGCAGTAGAGGATGACCCAAAGCCTTAAGACCCTGCACCCACAGGGGAGACCCAAAGAAAGCTCCTGGCTCCTGGTTCCTGGCTTCGGATCAGCTCGGCTCCAGCCATTGTGGCAACTTGGGGAGTAAATTATCAAACACAAAATCTTCTTCTCTGTCTTTCCTCCTCTCTGTATATTTGACTTTCCAATAAAAATAAATAAATCTTTTTAAAAAAAGCAATCAATTGATGTAATTCATTACATCTCATCTCTCAGTTTTTGAGTGTCTTTGTTATCTCAGGAGTTCAGAGGCCTCAAAGATCAAGCAGTAGGGCAGAGGATACTGAGGAAAACGGATAGCAAGAGGTCTAGAAAGAGCCAGCAAGTTTTTGAGAAAACCAATAGCTTACATTACATTTTAAAGCGTGTCTTATTTGCTGCAGTGAGTGCTGTCTATCATCCTTAAACCAATAATAAAATTTAGATTGTCCGTATCCAGTTGCCTGAGCGATGCTGTAGGAAGTGGAGAAAGAGGATACGGGACTAGAGACTGGAGAAAATGGAGTGAATTACAATTATTAGCCAAGAAAGCAAGATGGCTACCAAACACTAAGAATTAAATTGGGAGCAGAAATTCAGAGGTTACTGAAGAGCGTAGTCATTACAAGGCACAAATCTATCAGATATTTAAACAAGGAAAGATTGTGGTAAAGCAGAAAAAGTAGTTGTAACATTCAAAATTTTAGGAACAGCAAATTGTTGAAGAAAATTGACATGTGGGTCTCTTACTTTCATTGGGTATAATTAGCTTTCATCTTCCCATGTAAGTTAACAGATGAAGGGAGGCAATTTGAACTCCCTCAACTCTGACAAAACAGGAACTGTGTGGAGGACAGGAAGGACTGTGATGAGAGCTCACGCAGTAATGAGCCAACATTCCTGACATGACAAAATCACAACCAAATGTTCTGAAAAGAAAATATAACTATACACAGACTAATTTGTTCATCTTTTGGAAACTGAAATTTCTGAGTGACACTATCAATTATAATGTTAACAAGACCTGCAAAGACAGAGAGACAGCAGATCAACACAAAATGATATTACAAATAAAACATAAATTCGCAAAAGGCAGCAAATCACAAGAACCCGAAACCTATGTGAAAGACGTAGGTCTGAAAAGCCTCATTTTTACATAAAATAGTGTGTAACCATTGAATAGCTTGGTACATAACTTGGTTTTGTTAGGTAAAGTTTTATCATGCTGGATAATCAAAATCCCTTAGCCAACTATAACAGAGGATTATTTTGCATATTCTGTATCAGTAGCAGGTGACTGTGGGTCACCTCAGCTCTGGTCCTCTTCCCCACTGCAATTTTGATGTTCAAACTGAAGGAGCAAATCCCATTTGCTCTATTTATTCTTCCTGCAGAGGGAAAGAATCAGAAGTCACATATGGTTCATGAAGCTTTTGTTCACACATGCCCTAAATCACTTCTGCTGCTGCATTGGCCAAAGGAGGTCACATGATCAGGTCCAACGTTAGTTTAAAAGAGAAACAGAGGAAGATACATAGCAAATGATGGGAGATATAGGCTTCCTTCACAGGAAAGGAAATCAGCAATTGAAAAGAATAACATGATTTGTCAAGCTAGGTTAAAATCTGGTTTCATACTGTGATCAATAAGTAGTAACAGGTCCAATTGCTGTGACACATTATTGAAGATGTCGGATTTTTATGGAGAGGTGATTGTCCACTTCTTCCAGCTTCCTGCTAACGCGCACGTTGGAAAGCAGCAGGTTTAAGTCCCCAGTGCCCGCATAGCATATTCATGCAGTTCTAGGCTCCAAGTTTTAGTACAACTCAGCTCTGCTTTTTACAGCTACTTGAGTAGTGAAAAGCCATCTCTCTCTCTCTGAATCTCTCTCTGACTCTCTGGCTCTCTCTCTCTCTCAATCTCTCTTCCTTCACTTTCCTTCCCCTTCCCCCTTTTTTTCTCTCCTCTTCTTCCTGCCCCTTGTCACTTTGCATTGGAAATAATTATAAATAGATAAACAAATAGGTAGGTTGGTAGATAGGTGTTAAAAGATAAAATCTTCAACCAAATATAATGTGAAATATTCAAATATAATACTTAGTGAATGGGTGGCACCGTGGCTTATCAGGCTAAACCTCACTTGCAGTGTCAGTATCCCACGTGGAAGCTGGCTCAAGTCTCAGCAGCTCCTCTTCTGATCCAGCTTCCTGGTAATGGCCTGGGGAAGCAGTGGAAGATGATCCAAAGCCTTGGGACTCTGCACCTGCGTGGGAGACCTGGAAGAAGCTCCTGCTGGCTTCATATAGGTTCAGCTCTGGCCATTGTAACCATCTGAGGAATGAACCAATGGATGGAAGATCTCTCTCTCTTTCTCCCTCTCTTTCTTTCCTTCTCTCTCTGTGATTCGGCCTTTCAAATAAAAATGACCAAATGTTTTTTAAAAAGAAATAATCGGGCTCGGTGCCATAGCCTAGTGGCTAATGTCCTTGCCTAGCATACGCAATGGAATCCCACATGGGTCTGGTCGTAATCCCAGCAGCCCTGATTCCCATCCAGCTCCTTGCTTGTGGCGTGGGAAAACAGTGGAGAACAGCCAAAGCCTTGGGACGCTGCACCCACAGGGAAGACCTGGAAGAAGCTCCAGGTTCCTAACTTTGGATCGGTGCAGTTCTGGCCATTGTTGCCACTTGGTGGGTAAACCACAGATGGAAGATGTTTCTCTCTGTCTCTCTTCTCTGTATATCTGACTTTCCAATAAAAATCAATAAATCTTTTTTTAAAAAAACGAAATAATAATGACTGATTCAAATTTATCATAAAAATATTCAATAGAAATTTTCTCAGATAGCAGAAATTCATATTTAACGTTGGAAACACAAGACAAATATTTTAAAGCACTCATTACCTACATTTTCACATAATAAAAGAAAAATATATTTGAAGAGTTCAGACAAATATTAAAATAATTAAATATTTAAAATATAACACATATTGTTTAAAAATTAATCAAAATTCATAGCATGCTTAAATGAAAGTAAAATTCCTAACAGGCCCCAAAAGCAGATTTGAGATGACATAAAAAAGAGAAATAAGAAAACTTGAGGACAGATTAATGGAAACATTCAACACGAACGGGGAAGGGGGAGATACAAGAATGAAAAAAATCTGTTAAAACCTCAAAAACCTGTGAAAAACAGCTGAAAACACACCATTCTAATTTTTTAAGAATTTACCTCCAAGAAGGTAAGCGAAACCAAAGCAGGCTAAAGACACAAAGAGATGCCTAACTAGACACAGGATAGTCACAGTATACACAGAGAAAGAAAAAGAAAAGATCTCATGATGAAAAGGGAATGGGGAAAAAATCCCATTCTCAGCCGGCTGCCCGTCATCAAGAATGGAGACAAAGCAGGAAAGGACAGATTCCAAGAACTAGACGTGGGGCTCTAGAAATGCCCACAAACCATCTTTCAAAAACGAAGGTAACATTAGGACATTTCCCAGAAAAGAATACAAAACACTTCAGAGAATTTGTTGCGAGCAGAACTGTCTTAGAAGAAATACTAAAGAAAATCCTTTAGGCTAAAAGAATGTAACACCAGATGGTAACTCAAATCACTATAAAGAATAGAAATTATAAAAATAAGGGTAGAATGTACAAGTTTAGGCTAATACAATTTGCTCTTTTCTTAACTATATTAAAAGATATAACCCTGCATTAAACAATAAATTTAGCACTGTCCTGTGGCTTATTCCACATATAACTGTAATATGTAACACAACTAGGAGAAACCAAGGAAAGCTAAACTAGAACAAAATGTCTATATTTTATAAAAATTAAAGTTTACATATGAAGTAAAATTGTGATAAATTAAGGTAAAGCAACTATTAAGAAAATAGTTAAAACAAAAATTAAGAAGACTTACAGTGATGCACTAAAGAAAGACACGAGACACAGAATAAAAAACACAACCACATCTATAATTATTTTAAATGTGCATTCTCTCTCGTAGTATTTCACAATAATGTGTGGTTTTCTTAACAGATTATTAGGATTTGGACAGAGCATTCACTCCAAAATAGTTTTTGATCATTTTTGGTTCATGTTCCATATGCTTCCTATAGAAATGCATGTATTGCTTCTTTCTTTTCCTCTTGTGATTTAATCTACTCCATTGATTCCTATGATTACTGCTCTACAAGTGATTCCCAGATCTTGCCCAACCCCCTATTGCCAACAGCCACCTTCCTTGCCACCACAAAGCCAGCATTCCCCCAACCCCCTCCAACTTCTTTCTACCTAATCCTTCTCCTTCACCCTAGCTACTTGCTTTGCTTTCCCCTTTCTAACTATGTCTCCTTCCCTTCTATTCCCATTGCTGCTCTCTCACTTTTTTGCCTTCACTTTTAAAACAGGCAACTTAACTGATCTCACTGCTCCCAGTCTCACCGTAATATTGTGTTTGCCAAAAGTTGTTCTTCAGACTCTAATAAAAACTTCAAGAAAAATATTTTTTGTGGTCAAATAAGTTTGGAGAAAGTTTTGAACTCTAGCTCAATCTTAGAAAAGTGAAATGTTGGATTGCAAGAATACAGGATTTCTGTGTTCAACAACCTTCAAAAAAAAATCACCTAAGAGCATTTCCAAGACAACATGCATTTGCTTGCACTGTAACACGTTTTTAGGAGACACTGTCCTCCAATAATTCCTTTATTCCCCTACTGAATATAACGTCAGCCGAGTCCCAATGATTTAAAGAAAGATTCTTTGGTCCAACACATACAGTTTCCCACAAACTGAATCTGACTTAATCTGTTCAATTTTCCCATGGAATTGATACACCAACTTTCATTAAATCTAAAGTCACTAGAATTTGTGATTTCCATGAAAGATATAAACATCTATTTAAGTTCAAACAGCAATTCCCTTAATTGAAATTTTATGTGTTCCGGATAAACACATAATTATAATTATGACTGGAAGTAACAATTGCAAAAAGTCAGATTTTGCAAAAATCAAAGTAGGAGTTGTGTAGGCACACATGTACCAGAAAAACATTTAGCAATAATGGGTTGTTTTGTAGCTAAAATAAGCTTTTCGGAAAGTATGCCACATGGCCAAAATTAGAATATTTGTGGGATCTCATAGTAATCTATCATACTTAAAATCTGTACTTTTTTTGAGTTCTACTACCAGACATAGAAACAATTTATATTTATATTTCACTTCCTTAACAAAGGAACTACTTACATGCATTGGTCTTTGCCTGAACTTTCAGAGCAATCCCAATTGTCTGACATGATTTATCATTCTATCATTATACAAAGTACTATCTTTCATCGATTAAAAGAAAATTTACTAATATCTGGAAAATCATGTATCCTGCAGTCTTTCAATGGAATACAGATGCCTTTAATGATGTATTTCAGGAAGTAATAATTCAATAATCATTCACAGGCACATTAAAGAGCAGACACAGTAGTGATCAAACATTGATCATTCCAAGTGACTCTAATTTAACAAAAATTAATTTTTAAAATTTATATTAATAGAAACACCATAAATAATAGAATGGGAAGCAGCTCTAAAGAATTATTTAAGACTGGGCCCAGCATGGTAGCCTAGCAGCTTAAGTTCTCACCCTGAATGTGCTGGAATGCTGTACAGACACCATTTCATGTCCCGGCAGCTCCACTTTCCATCTAGCTCAAGGATGGCCCAAAGCCTTGGGACCCTGCACCCATGTGGAGACTGGGAAGAAGCTCCTGGCTCCTGGCTTTGGATCAGCTCAGCTCCGACCTTTGCGGACACTTGGGGAGTGAACCAGTGGACGGAAGATCTTACCCTCTCTGTCTTTCCTCCTCTCTGTATATCTAACTTTCCAATAGAAAATAAATAACTCTTAGAAATGAAGAATTATCTAAGACTAGAAAGCAGATATTTCTAGGCGATTGTTTGGTGAATTTTAACTTCCAGATGTTTGTAATGACTAATTAATAATTACATTTGAATTGTTTTAAATTATGCAAGGTTGAAGTTCATGTTACAAAATAATAATCATTAATATATACATTAACTCTTCATGGAGGTGGAAAAATAATCTCCTAATGACTGTCTTTTTTCTGCTTATTTTAGAAAATGTTTTATTGGTGCCAATGACGCAGCAGTCTTTTTCTCTCTTTCTCTCTCATTTACTCGCTCTCTGTCCTCCTTTCTCTCTCTCTCTCTGTAAATCTACCGTTCAAACAAAAGTAAACAAAAATTTTAAAAACAAAAACCATTGAATTACCCAAAGTTCTATCCAGGAAGATCATGTTTCAACTTACATCAAATCTATAAAGTGTCCTTATTGTCCACATTAAAAATTATTTAATACATATCAAATTCCCCTTTATATATGTCACTTTCCCCTGAGTATACTATGATTTAATTTCTTGATGTCTTCCTTTAGAGTTTTCTTCTATCTATAAATACCCTTATATTTGTTCCAACTTCCATATGTCTAAATCCTACTCACCATTTAAATCCAAATTCAATTATCACCTTCCATAAATCTTTCTCAGTCTCCCCATGAAGGCACTCACATCCATCACGAATCCCTTATTTTGTTCTGAATTCCTTGGCTCCCTTGTTGCATCATTTTCTGGATACAAGCCCATGAAGAGTGGAATCCCTGTCACTTTATTCTTATTCTGAAACTCACCCTTGCAAAATGTCTCAGATATGTGTAAGTAACCACCAAGCTCTTCCTATCAATCTATTACAATGTTCTTCATTCTGAGCATACATCTACATTTATCCTATGACATCAATCATAGGCAGTTCTTTATCATTGCTCATGAATTCGTGGATGCTGGCTGCTCCCCATTCAACAAGAATGCTTTCCTAAGACAAGATATTCAGGGGGACAACCTTGTGATGCAACAGTGTAAGCTGCCAATTACAACACTGGTGTTGCATACCAGAACACCAGTTTGAGTCTCAGATAGTCTCCTTCCAATCCAACTTCCTGCTATTTCCCGGGAAGGTAGCAGAAGGTAAGTTAATACTTGGGCCCCTGACTGCCAATGGGAGAAACCCAGTTGTCCACAGGATTTGGCCTGACCCAGACCTGGTTATTACGGTCATTTGGGAAACAAACCAAGAGGATGTTACATCTTGCAGTTTCTGCCTCTATCCGTGTCACTCTGCCTTCAAAATAAATACACCTTTAAAAAGACAAGATACCCTTTGTTATTTCTGTATATCCTCAACACAAATGTTCTTCATCCAACGTGCCTCCATTTTCATGGTTTCCATCCATGTAGCATATACAAAAGAATTACTGCAGACCTGAATAAATCAAAGAATCCATATTTAGTTACCATGAAGCCAATGATAGTAATTAAATCAAAAGGGTTCATAATTAAGGGTTCACAAAATATTCTTTAAATCAAATTGACTCTTACACTTATTTTGATTTTTTAAAATGATTTTTGCCAGAATTTCTATACAACATGAAATTCCCTGAAGCTAGTAATCCCTTATGGAGCAATGCTAAGATCAAAGTATTTTAACAAAATTACCTTATGAATAAAATTACAAAGCTCCCACCTCATTTTTGCTCTATTTTTTTTTTACAGTCTTAAAGATCTGCTGTAATAAAAAGGAAAACTATTATTATAAGCTCTGGGTGGCTATTTATACTGACAGTGCCTTAAAGTACTGATCTTTTTTCATTTTTCATGTGATTATGAAAACTGAAAGTCACAGTGGGAGAATATTTAAACTAAGAAAGAGTGGGTAGAAGTCAGGGAATGCAAATATATGAAAAATCTCACATCAGAGGAGCTTTCCACAGAATTAGGCCAGATGTTACAAATCTGCCTGTAGAGAGATTATCAGGTCACATTGAAAACGTCCAAACCTGTTGAAATGCTAAATAAGAACCAGGAAAAGCTTCAGCATTGTAGCATACTTGATTTAGTAACCTGGGACTTTTTAAAAAATACTTTAAAAGAGAAATAAGAAGAGCTAAATCACTAACTACTGAAGGATGAATTACTATTTGAATGCTAAAGGGTTTTGATCACAGGTCTCTGTGATTGCTATTTAGATTTAAAAAAAAAAAACTACAGATAGTTTAGGTAGCATCTAGCTTTATGGTGAGTAAATGAAGCAGTTTTTAATCATTGTTCCCAATCCACTCAAAAACATAGGATTTTGCATTTGAGTTTAGTAACAGTAGTGTTATTCAGAGCATGTCTCTCATATAAGGAAAACCCAAATAAGTCAATATGCAAAGAGAGAAAAATATGGTTTGTAGATTCAAATCTCACCTCTATCAATTACTAGTGTAAAAACCTTGGTTTCTCCAAGTCTTTCCTTCATCTGCATTTTCAAGGAATGTTGCATTGGTTAACCATTCTTCTGTATTGTTCTCATAGGATTAAATAAGATAATTCTGTGAAGTGCCCAGTCCACAGGGTAACACTCACGCTTAATAAATAAAATACTCCTGTTGTTAGCAACAAAGAACAAAGGTTAAAACTCCTCTGAAACATCACACAAATTAAATTGAAAACAAACATTGGTCAAATGTTTAATTTGTGTCATACAAAACTGGTGCAACTACATTTTACTTTGAATTCCTTAATGCATATAGAATTAACTAATTTTGTTTCCCTGTGAAAAAATAAAGTGTATATTCTCTTGCATATACTGGATGCAGCCTAATCAACAAGCTGTAAGTTGTAGTTCAAGGAAAATTGCTGAACTTCTAGGGAATCTAATTAACCAGTAGAGGTGGGGATTTAGCCTAGTGATACAAGATGCCCACATTGGAGTACCTGGGTTCTGCTGCTGGCTCTGACTCTGACTCCTGGTTCTGGCTTCTGATGCAGACCCCAGGAAGCAGCAGTGATGTTCCACTAACAGTCCCTGCCATCACAGGTATCCTGGTATCCAGCTCCTGGCTACAGTCACAGACTCACATCAGCTGTTGGGGTATTTGAGAGGAAATCTGATAGATGGAAGTTTCTCTCTCTTTCTCTCCTTCTTGACCTTCCCCCCACCTTTGCCATCTTTATGTCATTTCAAACACCAGATTTGGAATCTAGGATTTCCTTTAAAAAAAATGTATCAATACATATTTACTTAGTCCTGAGAGGGTTTGTGATTTTTAACCAAGCATTTCAGATAGCTGTTAAAGAAAAATTGTGGTTTCAGCCCACAAGTGACTAAAAATTCTCTTTAAGAAAAAAAAATGTTTATTGTATTTATTTGAAACAGAGTTACAGAGAGAAAGAGGGGGAAGAGGGAGAGAGATCTTCCATCTGCTGATTCACTTCCCAGTGGCCACAATTGCCAGAGTTAAGCCAGGCTAAAGCCAGGAGCCTTTCCAGATCTCCAACCTGGGCCATCCTCCACTGCTTTTCCAGGTACACTAGTAAGGAGCTGCATCAGAAGTGGAGGATGCAGGAGTCAAGTCAGCACCATACCAGATATCAGCCTCACAGAAGATTCACCCTCTCTACACCACAAGGCTCGCCCTGTAAGATTTCTTTTATTGCCTTTTCGAGTTATAGCTGTCATGCTATAAATTGTCCCTGTTTGAAATGTGCAATTTAGTGATTTTCAACTCTTGAAATCATACTTCTTTATTCACTGACATGAGTTGTATCCACTTCCAAGTTACTATGAATAAGTTTGCTATAAATATTTATATATGACTGCCTATAGGAACACATTCTTTCATTTACCCTTACTAAATATCTAGAAGTAAAATAGCTGCCTCCTAGAATAGGTATATGCTTAATCATTAGAGAAAATGCCTAACTATTGCTTCCAAAGTGAATGTATCATATCCCATTCCCAAGAACAGTAAATGAAAGCTACAATTCTTCCACATCTTCATCAGCACTGCAGAATCATTTTTTTTTAACTTTGAGAGATATACAGTTGTATCTCCTTTAGATTTTTAATTTTTATCTCAAGGGTCTAAATTTATATGATCTGATTAAAATCCTTACAAATGTGAGCACACAAAAGTATATCTACTAATTCTAAGAGCATTAAGAGAGATGAGTCACACATATTTTAAGGTTCAGGAAGTCACAAGGGCAGGGAGGGGGCGGGGAGAAGATGCTGAACATTAAAAAAAAAAGAAGAAAATTGGCATGGAAGGAAAGAAGAAAGTATAATTTTAATAAACTAAGCTGTGTCTATTGGCCTGGAGGTCACCAGAAAGTGTGGTGACCTGGAATAAAAGATAGAAATGAAATGAGAATAGATACATTTTCAAGTTAAGATCCGCTCTGGAAGCAAGGACCTCTGACTTGAAAAACCCGAGGTCTATCATGCTCCCAGCACTGAGAGCTGCTATAAGGTATAGTGCAACCAGTGTCCTCTAGGGTTGTAGGTCTCACTGTCAAATCACATGCATGTGCACTTGAGCAAATCACTTGGTTTCACTATTCTTTAACTTCTTCACTTATACAATAAAACAACAAATTTCCATATATTTTAAGGGCCGATATATTCACAGTAAATTCAGAGGCTCAATAAGTTCCTTTAATGTACCTGGAATCCAATTTTTAAAGATAATATCATACAGTTTTGTTTGAGCTATTGATACAGCTACATAGTAAGGCCAATGTATCTCTTAAATTAATCAGGAAAGGAATGGGTGCAAAATTTGCTTGGTAAAGTTTAAACCTAGACATCACACTTCAGTTTAAGAGGAGTAACTCTTTTATGCTTCTTTCCTATTAACTTCTTATTCCTTTGCATAGATAATCAAGCTACATTCTCAGCTCTTTACTCAGTAGTCAAACAATTTGTTAAATGTATATTTACTAATTTGTATAATGTCAGGGCAGAAATACAGTTATATTTTTGTCTATCAATTTATCAATATGAAAGCTACTGTGAATTAACTATGTTCCAGAAAGGCACTGTCCTAGGGTGAACATATAACAGCTATAGAAAAGCATAAAATAAAATCTCTGCTTTAGCAAAACGTTCGTTGGAATGATAAGAAACACAGTATCAACAAATTCATAGTTGTGTGATGCATCAGGTGGCAGTCGGCATTAGAGAAAAACATCTCTCTGAATATATTTTCCCGTAGATTGGGGTGAATTGTAGGGAAGGCCACACAGTGCCCGAAGCAACCCTCCCCTAGTTCAACAGCTTCAGCTTCCCTCTGCAGTGTCCATTTCTGCCTTTCTCCTCCTTCCCTAACAAACCATTTTTTTCCCATTGCACTTACAACTGTACCCTTTTTCAAGAACCGGTGCCTTCCGACACGCCAGTAATTGGGGAACCTATAACGAATCCAATCTAATCAAAGTACATATCAAAAGATTCCCCTGATATTGACAATTTCTTCTGTGGGAGGACTCTCAGTGCTTGCTGTTCTGCTCATTGTACATGTGCTTGGAATTGACATAAGAAGATACTAGGCTTAGTCAAGGTAAAGAAGATAAAAGGTGTGGAATACTCCCCGGAGGCCTACTATCTCTAACCAGCAGGTCAGAATCTCCTGACCAGGGCACTATGAATTGGTTACTAATTCCACACCTTTCTCCTCTATTAAGAATTTAAAAAAGGATAGAGAACTCAAGATTGTGACTTTCAGTATAGCATTCCCTATCACATGCTCCCTTTATCTTCATGGAACATTATATGATCCTGACATTTTTAGGTGGTCAGAGGTCAATTAGTAAGGAGTCTAAAAAGACAAATGTTCGAAAATAGTTATACAATGTGCAAGTTTGCCAGCAAGGAAAGGAAAATCTTCTTGTGGAAATCCACACTGAATCAAAGGTCCTGGGATGGGGTGGGAGGTTGGGGAAGTTGAGTTAGTCATGGATTACCAGATGGTCAGAGAGAGATTAAGAAAGTTGGAAACCAGGATTTAGAAGCAGAGTACAACAGGATTTGGAACAGGATTAAAAATCATACCTTCTTTTCATAGTTGTTGGTTTCAATCACAGACATTTGATCGTTGGATCAAAGCTATAATTTGTGCTAATCAAATATTCTGTTTTATCAATTGATACAGTTTAACTTAGCTGTGTTTGTCAATTTCGTGGTATAGTTCTCTCAAATCTTGTTCAATGTATTTTGAAACAGTTATCAATAGCATAAAGCTTAACATTATGTCGTCATCATCATGGCTAACTAAAAGATGCATCATCCTGTGAAAAAAGAAAGGAAGAAGCCCAGCGTATGGAGTCAGAGAACACAGGGTTCAAACCGAAGCTCTTCTACTTATCAGTTAAATGACGTGAATTAACATCTCTCTAAATCTGTTTCCCCATCTGTAATATATAGATGAGAACGCCCTCTTGCTGAAAAGAATTAAATGAGGTTAATGAATCATAGTCAATCTTGACTTCATTTATATGAGTGTGTATGTGTGTGTAAATAGTTCTTTATAATACGAATTTAGAAGCATAGAGGATCCCCAGCCCACTCCCTTCCTAAATCCCCCTCTTGTTACATGTCCCCAAGCTAGTACAATAGCAAATCTTCACTGCACTCTTATACACACATCTCCAGCTAACACTGTTGTGCAGACTATAGACAGAATCTGACCAATTCCCATCAACTCCACTTTTATATCATCTAAGCCTTCATCTCCACTTGTCTGTGTCATTATATGACTATAGTAGCCAGCACTCAAGTTCCAACTCATTACCATTTTGCTGTGGTTTAAATGAGATGTGGCTCCTGAATTCGTGTAGACATTTAAACTCTCTAAGTCAAAATTTAACAGTATGAACAGATCAAGGTGCTTAGGATGTGGGATTTATTCTATTCAGCAGGCAGGAGGTACCCTTGGAAGGCAGTTCTCATGAAAGAGTTGTTTTCTTGCTACCATGTCATGTACTTCTTTCTCCACCCACACTCTGCCATTGCTATCCTCCAGCCTCATCAGCCAGCTGATCAATGAGACCTGTCCAATCTTGGACATGGACCTCAAAAATAAGCTGAAATAAATTTCTCTCCCTTTTCATGTAGTCTGTCTTCAATGAGAGAAGGTTGTCTCACATAACTATTTTCACTCTTGTGGTCCTGAGGATCCCTTTAGCACTTCAAGTCACATATGACACTGGTCTACTCAGAATCCTGCTGTGACTTCTCATGTCACTCCAAGAAAAAGACAAAGTTCTAAGTCTAAAGTTCATACAGGAAAAGACCTCAAACACTCAATACCTAACTACATTGGCTGTTTACTGTTCTTGATCTAAAGAAGCACTCTGCTAACTTAAGTTGTTGTTGTTGTTGTTGTTGTTGTCATCATCATCATTCCTCTTAACATTGATTGATCCTTGGGCCATTCTGTTTTTCATGTAGCTAACCCACACTGTTAAAATCTTCAGTCAAACATCACCTGTTCCATGAGGTTCACTTTGACCTACTTAAGGTCAGCGCTTGCTGCCTGGCACAGTATCCTAGTGGCTCAAATCCTCGCCTTGCATACACTGGGATCCCATATGGGCACCAATTTGTATCCTGGCAGCTCCACTTCCCTTCTAGCTTCCTGCTTGTGGCCTAGGGAAGCAGTTGAGGATGGCCCAAAACCTTGGGATCCTGCACCCGCATGGAAGACGGAAGAAGCTCCTGGCTCCTGGCTTTGAATCAGCTCAGCTCCAGCCATTGTGGCCACCTGGGGAGTAAACCAGTGGATGGAAGATCTTTTTTCTGTCTCTCTCTCCTTCTCTCTGTAAATCTGACTTTCCAATAAAATAATAAAATGAAATAAATCTTTTTTAACAAAAATCAGAGTCTGTCTCCCATTATAGCTGTTCACACTTTCTAGTTCCCTATTTTATTCATAACACTCATCACCTTGCTTATAATTTCCTTTTTTTATTATGCTTACACATTATTGTCTGTGTCTGCTTGTGTATATGTTCCACAAAGTGAGCCTTTTTTTCTGTTTTCTTTACTGATACATTCCAAATACCAAAGGTATGGGTGCCTGACAGATAAGAGGTGTCTAGCAAATACATACAGAATGAGTAATAATACATGAAAGGTACTTGGCACATCATTTAATACAAAGCAAACATTTATTAGCCTCAAAGAAGTTTTGCTTTTGATATTGTGTCAGGGAATGACCACTGACATAGGTCTGGAATCGGTGATAATGTTGGATCCAAAGGCAGACATGCAGAAGCAGCTTCTGGTCTTAGAGATGAATGCTGATAGAATACCAGTCTACACACTGACCTGCTCATATCGTACACCGAATAATATTCATTGGGTCTCTCATTCCTTGTTATTTTTATGTTTCCTTTAAATAAAATTGCTTGCACTCACTTAACCTTTCTGTAAAGACATAACTTCTGAACTTCATCCTCATTATTATTCCTCTTTGAGCTCTGTGAAGTTGGTTCCTTTACAGTCTTTATAAGTAAATGTGCACCTTGTAGCTGAATATTGGAAGCTGCCAGACTATTTTGTATTGGCGCCTTCAAATGTCACACTGAGGATTAAGAACAACCCTGTGTAGCCCAGATGACAAGAATACTTTAGCAATTGTCATCTTGATTTCCATCTTCTAAAATTCACAACATCTTCTACTGGAAAAGGATAGAGAGAACACATTTTCTGGAATCTACAGTTGCAACCACACTGTGCAAACACAACGCATCCAGATTGCCTTAGAATCAGTTTTCATAAGTGTATCTGAAACTCAATAGTGATTTTATAGAAATCACTGAAAAGTTGCATACTTTACCATCCTCTTACACATTCACAGTGTCTATTAGCATGAGAAGTCTCCACCCAACAGAATACTATTCAGCCTTTAAAAACATGAAATCTTGTCATTAGAAACAGCATGAATAAAACTGAAGATTGCTCTGTGGATGTGCAACCATGACTAAGAGATCCACAAGGGTGCATAATGAGCAACTTTTGATAAACTCACCACATCAAGCAAGTCCTTCTGAAAGGATTCCTTGAAAGACCTAATTCATTCATTCAGTAAGAGGTATTAGACAACTAGAAAAGGGTGCACACTGCTAGCACCTGAGTCCATTTTATAAAGGATGTAACATTCCCTCAAGGGACCTACAATCTACTAGAGAAGGCACAGATGAAATTCCTGTTTAAAAGGCTGATGAATATACTGAAATGCAAAATACAGGTTTTCCCTGTAAGCTTTAACAAGACTGGTATTTAGTCCAAGGTACTTTAGGAAAGCCTCATTTCAAGGCTTTCATGAGTAACATTTTGTCTTTAGGTGAAAAATCATAAATTATTTATAATTCACCCTCAACCTTAAACTGTGAAAGACTAAAAAGTTGTTTTTAAAGGAAGTTTTTAAATGGAGGTGAAGATCAATAAATTTACAGACAAACTTGAAATGGCTCAGATACTCACTAAAGTGCCACTTGTCTTCTTGAAGACTACACTATCATGTCTTCTGGAAAACTCTCACCAGGCTCACTGTAGGCTAAGCTGATTGGTCCGCTACCTCCCCTATACTGTCTTACAGGAAAGAATGTGTGCATCTTTGATATACCATGGAGATCACTCCCAAAGATTGAAACCAAGATTCTAGAATACATCCTATGAAAAGTGTTCCAGTGAAGAGTCCAATCGTTCTCCAGGAGTCTCTTGAAAGATTGTTCAGAGTTCTCTAAAAGAATTTTTTTTTAAAAGATTTTTCAAAGAATTTTTGACAAGCCACGCTCAGTTTTGCATTTATTGTACAGAAGAAAAAGTAAATACTGAAAATAAGAACGTAATGATATAATTGACTGTTTTAAAAAAGCATGCTTTATCTTTCTGAAATAATAGAATATTCACTTTGATCTTATATGCTAACAACTTTCTAGATCAAGGCAGAAATTTGAGGAAGCAATTTTTGAATTTTTGCCAAGTAATGTGGATACAGTAATGGGAATATCCCATCCTCTTCCATTCTCTTTCTCCTCTATGACTGACATGTAAAGATTTGTTCCTGAAGCTCCTGGTTGGTATTCTGAGTACATTTCCCCCTCAGAAATAAGGCTACAAATGAAAAGGTACATTTGAAATGATATTGCTTCTATTTGCTAGTTATTTAATTTCTAGGGTAGGCCACAAAAGTTAGTTCAGCTGTAATATATCTAGTATATTAAAAATTAATTCTTGACATACACAATCTACTCATAATTCCAGGACTATCTGAACACCTAAAAAGTGGGCTGTCTACTACATCTAGAAAATTCCTATTGAATGACATAGCAAATTTCTACCTGAACCTCTTAAATGGCAAATTTCTAAAATCACAGACAAAGGCTCTCAGTGCTGAGAGTCCCGTTGGGGTCATTCAGATCACCTCCTCGTTTCATACACACACAAACTAAAGCCAAAGATGTGAATCGCTCTGTGTGCTCAGGTAGTGAAAGGCCAGTTAGGACTTGAGACACCGTGGACTCTGTTTCCAGCAGAGAAAATGTCGTTTGCTTATTTGTTAATTCGTTCATTCATCATTCATTCCTCAATTGAAGAACTTCCTGCTGAGCTCCTCCAAGTGCAGTCTCCTCCAGCTCCTGAGGACATTCAAAGGACGCAGATGGGACTTCTGCTCTCAATCAACTTAAATCTAATTGGGCATAAAGACAGAGAACCATTTTCAAAATCATTCATTTCCTCAATAATTCAATTGTCCCATAAGAGTTAACTACACAAAAAAAGTTATGTCACATACATGATTACATGGGAATTGAGTTATTCAGATAGCTGGTGTTTTGCGTTCTGAGGATGGAGCAGTCAGGGTGGGTGTCAGGGGTCCGCAAACCTGCAGAAAAGCAGAATTCAGACCACTCATCAATCTGTCCAACGCACAGGAAAGCTGGGTAGCCATAATTTTTCCTATACACACCAAACCTGAGGAGTAGAAACATAAGATATTGCCCTTGATCCCCAAGATCTAATGGCAAAGACGAAGAAGACAGCACAGAGGAGTGAGGGCTTGGTGCTGCAGTGAGGCTGCCTCTTGCATTACTCCGTGAGTGCTAGGTTTCAGTCCAGATTACCTCACTTCTGTTTCTGCTCCAGCTTCCTGCTATTGCTCACCCTGAGAGGTAGCGAGTGATGGCTTAAGTACACAGGTTCCTCACACCCATATCTCTCTCTCTCTCTCTCTCTCTCTTCCCCCCCCTTTCTTTTTCAAGTCTTCAAAATGCAATTCAAATGAATTCATAAATAAATTGTTAAACAAAAAGTCCCATGTGATTACTTAGGCTTGTAAAGAAAAGAAGACAAAAATCAACTTGAGCTAGAGGATCGATCTACACAGTGAATTTAAATATGATAGCATTTTAAATAGAAACAGAGACAGTAAAAGGATTGAGTGACCAGGCCCCTTAATGTGCAAAGTTCCTTTGAGTAGAAGTTCCCCCCACCCCATCCCCGCCCGTCTCTGGTTTTCAGCTTCCTCAGCTGAATAAAGATTTGACTGAGGTTAGAGCTATATCCGCTGCAAACTGTGAGCTCTGTATAAGATGATTCTTACACATTTATTTGAAAATAATCTCCTATTAATATTTTAAAAATCAATTAGAAAATTAACCACTATGTTGATCTTAGTTATTCTCTCTTTTTTAAATTAAGGATTTCTTTATTTTTATTTAAAAGGCAGAGTTGTAGAAAGATAGAGACAGAGTCTATCTGCTGCTTTTCCCCAAGTGACTGCAACGACCAGAGTTAGGCTGGTCCATTCTGAAGCCAGGAGCCAGAATATTATTCTGCGTCTCCCATGTGGGTTCAGGAGCCCAAAAACTTATCCCGTTCTCCACTACTTTCCCAGACTATCAGCAGCCAGCTGAGTTAGAAGTAGAGGAGCCAGGACTCAAACCTGAGCCCATATGATATGCCAATAGTATAGGCAGTGGCTTCACCTGCAACACCACAGCTCCAGCCCCGACCTTAATTACTCTCTAATGCCCTTGACAGTTTTCCATTAGCTTTTCTATGAAAGTTCAGTTTGTGTTAATGGCTGGCAAGGACATTCATAGTTCTAATTCAAATTACTGGTGGTACCAAGAAGTATTGCAGAATACTGACTTCTTGCCAAAGCTCTGGTGAGAACAAAAAGTTGTTCCTACCATGAAGTGCTACCTGCATCTCGTGGAGAATAAGAAAGGTAGAGAAAGGACTAGCGTCAGGCACAGCATGTTAAGCTGTCTCCTGAAACACTGATATCCCATATGAGTGCTAGTTTGAGTCCCAGCTTCTCCACTTCCAATTCAGCTCCTAATTAATACAACAGGGAAAACCGCAGAAGATGGCCCAAGTGCTTGAGTCCTTGACACTCATGTGGGAGTCCTGGATAGATGTCCTTGCTCTTGGTGTTAGTCTGGGATAGCCATTTGAGGAGTAAACCAGTGGTTAGAACTGTCTCTTTCTCTCTGTAATTCTGCCTTTCAAATAAATAAAATAGATTCTTTTAAAAAAATTAAAGTAAAGTAGTCTTTAAAAAAACAGAGCAACTTGATGCTCATCTAAGTGATGGGAGTTAATCTGTGAATCTGATGGTAATTTAAAGTTAAAACCAAGAAATAATACTGCAATCAAATTTCATGCCCATACACTGATGCATCATGATTGTCATCGTAATTTCTCTCTGCTTGTTAGAAACATCAAGTCCTGGGATAACTTTCTGATTAACAGCTGAATATCTTCTCTACTCTATTTTAAGGTATAAGTTAATCTTCTTTAAAGACTCAAGAATCTTTGCAAGTCGGAGAGTACCTTGAGAATGATAAAGCAAAGTATAAGGTCGGGGAGGGGTTTGGCCTAGTGGTTAAGACTTTGGTTGAGATGCCCACAGCCCAGTTCAGGGCACCTGGCTGTGGGTTCTCGCCACGCTCCCAATTCCAGTTTCCTGATAATGCACACCCTGCAAAGCAGCAGGCAATGACTCAACTAGTTGGGTCCTGGCCACCGCTGTGGGGAATCTCGATTGAATTCTTTGTTCCAGGTTTCAGCTGGTCCAGCCTCTGCGATGCCAGGGATTTGGGGAATGGTTCAGAGTACGGGGGCTCTCTCTGTCTCTCTCTAGACAAACATAATTTGAAAAAAAAAATTTAATGTAGCAGACTGGTTTGTACCTATAAAATGACATTGAAATATTTCCTTACAGTATGAGTATAAAAGCATAATCATAATCCCATTGTATAAAACAAAAGCGGATAACTTCATGCTCCAAGTAATTAACATAAAGAATGGCCTTTAATTTTAAACACATACAAGATCAAGTTGCTTCGTCAATGAGCCTCTCAGCCCTACGACCAAACTAGGAGACAGATTCCTAAAGGAGCTCACTTAAGGAGTATCTACTTCAAAACAGGACTTTGAAGACATTATCATGATTAGTATCACAACTTCAGCTACTCAGAGTTAGCCTTACTAGAAGATGAAAAAACCACCTCTCAGAGAACCTAAGTCAGTCATTCCAGAATGGCTGCAGAATCAAGTCTAATTTCAAAGAACATGCCCAACATACAATGGAAAGAATTCTAAAGATATAATCATTTTCAGGGTAATTTTGTGTGTGAAAAATAAAATGAATTAGAAAATATAAATCCAATGTCAAATACTCAAACATTTAGCATAATGCTGAATCTAGGATAATTATCAAATAAAAGTGAAGAGATGAAAATAGAAGCTTGTATATCACATGAAGCACATTACAAAATGGATTCTTTAAAATGATTTACTTTTTACAGTTGAAATGAAGAGTCTGTGAGAGAGAATGAGCTCTTCTATCTGATGGTTCACTCCTCAAATGTCCAAACAGTTGCAGCAGCCAACCCTGGACCAGGCCAAAGCCAGGAGTCTGGAATTCCATCTGTGTCTAGCATATGGATGGCAGGAGCACTCTGGCATTTTTTTTTTTTTTACTGATTTCCCAGGTACATTAATAAGGAGCTGGATTGGAAACAGAGCAGCCAGAACTGAAACCAGCACTACCATATGGGATACTAGTGTCACAGACAGCAGCTTAACCTGTTGCACCACAACACTGGCTCACATATTTCCATCACATGGGCATGCAGGAGAAAGTGTACTTCTTTTCAACAATAGCCATGTTCATAAAACTTCTGCCTTTATCTGAGAACCATCTTTACTCATGTGTCAAGCGGGAAATTGCCTGTTAAGTTATTTCAAGCCCAATGCTCCTCCTGACATGATAAAAACTAGAAAGTATAAAATTTACTCCACCATGACAGTTGTTTATTTCTAATAAATACAACAGGAAATTAGATTGAGATTCTTTCTAACTCAGTTTTGAGCAAAGTAATAGTCAAAGTAGCAAAGCAATAATGGTACAACTCTCACATCACCACTAGCCTATGTACTAAGAAATAAAACTAGGAAATTGTTTCACAGCCCTTGTTCCCCATAGTCGAATGAAAACTTTCCAAATGGTTTATAGGATAGACAGGAATTGAACTGGCAAAGAAATTCCCTTGCAGAGGTCCAATCCACCCATCCACCTTGAATGAGAGCTACAATGTCTAACCACCACCCACCCGGTGGGATCCCTGAATTTTGAGATACAGGCTCTGAGGTCCAACTAACACATGAGAGAGCTTCATGGGGTCTGGAGAGGGTTTGATTCTCAACTGGGAAATCCAGACCATGAGACGACAGGCCAAGTACTCACCAAGAGAAGCAAGGGAAAACTGGTCTTGCAGGTTCACCTCACGTTCCAAGAATTTTGTGGAGCAAAAGTTGTACATTTCCCAAAATCAATGGCTTGGAATGTCTTGGCTTTTGCCCAATACGGTCATCTGCAGTAAACTAAAATCTTTTACAGAAAGAACCTGAGTTGACCCCTGGCTACCCAAGGACTGATAAAGAAATCCATTAGAGAGGTCTGTAGGAAAGGCCTAGCAGAACTATTGTCAATGATAAGATCAGCCATGAGGGGGTGCGGACACCTGGGAAGTAAACTAGTGAGAAGATCTCTCTCTGTAAATCTGACTTTTCAATAAAATAAATAAATAAATAAATACAGTCTTAAAAAAAAAAAAAAACAACCTGAGAGATTAGAACTGGTTAAAATCACCCGGACAATAAAACCATTAACTTTGGGTTATTTTTTCTAGTAGACAAAAATCAATTGTGCTTCTACTAGACAAAAATCTAAAGGTTATCTTGCAACATCACAAAATATGGGTCCCGGTCAACAATAATGAATAATGACAGCACAAGTATTTCCTCCCAGAAAATTAAATGGTCCCCGAATGTCCCTGGGGATGATGCCCTGGGTAGACACAGAAAAGAACACACCACATTCTCTTGGCATGATAATAGGTTCTCAATAATTTTTCTCAACAAAGAATGCTGGAAAATTAACTCTTATTTCCAATTAACTTCAAAAGGTTCGGGGAGATAAGGTTACTTTCCCATCTTAGCTTATAGGATGAGGTTGTTCATCAACCTGGGTACCTGTCTTGAGGCCTGAGAGGGTCATTGCTGGCCAGCATAGGTGAGGTGTGATCCACTATCAGCATGTACAACATATGCATGGGCTTGAAGATTTAACGACCAGTGTATTTCAGTTTGAGGAAAGAGAAAGGAAGAGCTGAGACACAGTACAAATAATCGGGAAGCTATTGGTAGAGTCCAGGAAAGGCTGGTTTCCAGATAGCATTTAAAAGTACTCTCTGGGGAGTGTAAAAAATGTGCAACTAGAGAGGAAATTGGCAGGTAAATGTGGTGAATAATGCTAACTTCTCTAATATTCTCCAAAGCAAAGAGAGAATTTGCTTATTTTCAGCAGTATCCTACCTTAAGTATCTTTCTGAGTACCCTAAGAAATTTTATCTAAAGAAAAAAACAAGGTACACTTGTCTATGCCATCAAACATGAATGCATATTTTTTAATCTGGCTACCAACTGAAAATTTTATGAAAGCAAACTCCTGAATTGAAGCCATTGCCCTTTGTAATTCGAGATAACCAAGTAGCTTTCTTTTACAACAGTCTAGAATTGTGCTTCCTGGCCGCTAATAAACTATACATGCCAGTAATTCGTCAGCGGAGTGTTCTGGCATTATGTGAATTTTTTGTGGTGTCCAATTCAAAGGGACATAGTGGTTATTTAAGTGGGTGATACAATCTCTCTTGGTCAAACAGGGTACTTTTATTTTAACCAGCAAAGTGGTCTGTCAGAGCCAGAAACGCTTTTCTTTTTGTATCTGTATACACGCTGGACCACCACACAGAGGATTTGCTAGGTGGTCACAGTTCATGATCATTCCTCAAGCATACCATGAAGAGTTCATTGCTGTTGATTATGTATGGGCTGGTGTTCCTCTCCTCCTCCTTCCTCCCCTATCCAAACCTGGAATTGGGCAGCTAACTAAGCAGAGGAGTCTTTTTTTTTTCACTGACTCCCCGAGGTAAAACAGAGAAGCAGTTATAGGTTTGCATAGAAAAGTGATTTTATGTAGAAAAACTGAGATTGCAGCAGGAGTCATACAAAAGTTAAATGAAGAAAAATCCAACCCTTCTTTACATGACCACTCCCTCACTCCCACCTCCCCTTCACCCACTAACAAACATGGACAAAGTAGCTGCGGGAAAGAATGAAGTAGGAAATACTTTTTGGACTGTGATCTCTTTTTATTTTTTTTAATTATGTTATAGTTCATTATTTATTGAAAAGACAGAATGACAGCGAGAAAGAGAATTTAGGTTCACACCTCCAATGCCCACAAGAGTTGAGCTAGATCAAGCCCAAGCCAGCAGCCTGGAATTCCATCCAGGTCTCCCACATGGTTGGCAGGGATTCAAGTACTTGAGCCATCAGCTGCTGCCTCTGGGCACGTTAGCAGGAAGCTGGAATTGGAGGGGCACTCAAATCCTGGCACTCTTTTCTAGGATGTTGGGGTGTGGGTGTTCCCAGGGGTGGCCTAACCTGCCTCACGATGCCTGTATGTTGATCTTTTCTCAAATAAAAAACAATCAAAATGCAAGTTTTGAAAATAAAGTCTCATCCTTTTTTCTTAGAAACCATGAAGAAAGAATCAATATTCCTTGATACACAAAGAAATTGCACAGAACTTGTCAAAGGTAAAACAGTGGACATAACATTATGTACAATCCTGATAGAAGAACTACTTAAAATTACAAATACAAGGATCCTTTTAAAACTCTAGCATTTGTGCTCCCATGTTAATTTGCTTAAAACACTCAATCCATGTTAGGGAAAAAAAATGCTGTTTTCAAAATCCACTCATCTTTTCACAGCACATATAATGAGGACTAGTAAATATGGAAAATCAGGTCTTAGAGTTAACATTTGCCCATATTTTTCATTACCAGAGAATTAATCCAGTGAATAGTAGCTTTAGACTTTTGCATTTGATGTTGAACTAACAATGAAAACATTTTGTAAAAAATGTCAAATAGGCAATTAAAAAGATACTTGAGATGCCTATGTCCTGTATTGGAGTGAGTGGTTTGACTTAGTCAGTAGGCTCCAGTGCCTGACAGTGTTTCCGGCCATTGCAGATCCTGGTATCCAACAGACAGCTCAGGGTTTGTTACCTGCCAGCCAGATGGGAGACCTGGGTTCAGTTCCTTTGGAGCCGCCCAACCTTGGCCTTTGCAGTAGCTGTGTTCCAACACATAAATTACAAATTGCCAGGGAGCTTGTTTATACTTCTTACCCTGTCACATTTGAGTTAAAACCCAGTGAGTCCTAAAAAAAGCCAACCTGGTTTTACAACTCTTGATAAGTTAAAAATATATATATCTTCTACTAGTTTGATGATGAACACTAGCAAAACAATGAAAAATAAGCATTTATGAAACAAGTTCAGTCATTTTTGGTCAGAAACCACTAATGGGTTATGTTGATGAAAACCACAATATGAAAATTGATTCTGATTTTTGAATTGAATATTTAAGGTCAGATAGTTCCCGTGTACTTATTTATGCATTAGTAGCAGAGCAAAGGGCTTTTGTTGTGGGAGCACTCAAAACACCATTTTACTCAAGTTTAAGGCATAGTTTTGTTTTCCAGAGCTATTTAATTAAGATCTTTTTAATTGAGAGCTTCCTAACTTGTATACTGAGGACACTGATATTGAATCAGTAAACTCTTAGTTTCCCCCAAATTAGGATGCTATAGCTCTTGGCCTAGGGTTCAAAACCTTTTACCTGCCTCTTTTATTCTACAAAGTACCTCTAAAATTCTTCTAATTTGGCCTTCAAATGACATATTGTTGTCCTTCCTCTTTTGTCATAGACATTTATGCTTTGATCCCTTAATTCAAGCAATGTATGGTGAATAAAAAAAGTTTCTAAGAGAAATAGCCCGTAATCATTGATCTCACATTGCAGAAGTCAGATAATTATACACAATGTGATGTACTATAATTATCATAGAGTTATGTAAAAGGGCTTTGGGAACACAGAGAAGGAAGCTCTGAAGCTGCTGAAAGGATGTGGGAGATACTAGGTGTCGGCTCCACTCCTACTCAGGCAGGGTTGGGGGTCTTGCGGCATTTCTGTACAGCAACACTGTGCTGACACGGCTGGAGGGTGGCAGCATCACATTCTAGGCATGGCCGGTGGCAAAGAGGCAAACGTTAACCGTGACAAGAAAAGCAAACGGAGGCCAGCCTACAACGGCCTTGCTACTGAGGATTTTAACCAGTTGACCAACTGGTGAATTTAAAACTGGGAGGCAGTGATCACCCCGGGAGCTCTATCCTGAAGGCTCCTTTTAGCTATTGTGTGGAGGACGGCCTCCCTTGAATATCAGCAGGAAAAGTCTGCCATGGAAGTATGATGATTAGGGTCTGAGCAACATGAATAGGGGTGAAACACATAGAAAGACAGACCTGGAAGGTACTGGAAAATCAAATCAAAAGAACTGGGTTGACAGGGTCCAGAGCTGTGGCAAGGAATGTGAAGCCACTGCTTTGATGCACTGGCATCCAATACTGTAGTGCTGGTTCGAGCGCCTACACCCTGCCTGCTAAGGCTCCTGAGAAGGCAGCAGAAGAAGCTTAAGGACATGGGTCCTTGCCACTCACATGGAAGACCAAGATGGAGTTCCTGGCTCCCAGCTTTGGCCTGGCCCAGAATGGCTGTCACGACCATCTAGGGAGTGAATTAGCAAATGGTAGATATTTCATTCTCTTCTCTGTCTCTCTCTCTGTCTCCCTCTCTCTCTGTATCACACACATACGTACATACACACACACACTCCCTTTCAAACAGACAAATAAATACTAGTTTAAAAATAAGACTGTTTGGCATAGACTGTACATGGAAAGCTAGGAGGAAGGATGGAGGATGTCTGCTTGGTTTCCAGAATGGATATAGGTAGATACTGATGTCTTGGACTGAAACTGTTCTATCAAAAGGAGCATTATTGGAAGGTAATGAATTCTATTTGGCACATGCTGAATTGCAGGTGCCCAGGGGATATACTAGTACAACTGGAGAATTAGAAGGCTATTTAAAACCCTATGAGGCCCCAGGCACTGAAGGATTTTATCTACTGCTCTTTATATAGCAGTTATAGTAAAAACAATACAAATCCATCTCAACAAAGGAAGGTATGGGGCTCACTTGAAACCTCAGAGTTTTCATAAAGATTTTTTTTTTTTTTAGATTCAACGGGTATGGAAAGAAGCCTTCCCCAAGCTTCTCATATCTGATTAAAAGCAATAACTTTTGGGAAACAGACCTAATGATAGGGTTCGGGACACATTACCCCCAAAATACAGCTACTTATAAGGGAATGGCAGGAACAGGGATGGTACCCTCTGGATTTCTTTCCCACTTCTCCCCGCGAGCAAGTCATGTACGACCTTCCTCCAAAGCAGACAGAGCGCTCATTGCAGGGGTACCTCTTTGCCCCAGCAAAGGAGCGTTGTTATCTCAGAAGACGCAGGGCTCTGGAGACAGGACCAGCTCAGTTCCCCGCAGGTTGTTACCATGAGATCCTGCTCCTCTGTCTGGTTATCCTCTACAGCCATCCATCTCATAAAACCCAGTATAAAACACACAGGCTTCCTTGCCTTTTTGGGGGTCTTCATTTCTGAAGACTCCTGTGTCACATAAAAAATGACATTGAATAAAAAGATTTGCTTTGTTCTTGTGACTCTGTCTTTTGTTATAGAGACCAAAGTCATGAATGCAGTAATGAGTAAAGCAAATCACTTCTCTCCTACACAATCATAAATCCCAAGTAATGGAGAAAAAAATAGCCAGCCACCCTTTTGAGTTGTGAGTCACTGAGCACACCTGCGAATAGGTGCCCTGCACACATAAAAACTCTTTTCCATCTTTTTTTTTTTTCTAAATTTGCAGTGTTTTATTTTCAGAATCTATGATGTTAGAGGGTAAGTTTTACCTCACCTACAGAGGTTAAGGATGTTTCCATTTTTCTAATAGTGATTGTTTTGGTACCCTTAAAAATAAAAACATCATCTGGTAGTCAGTCTTGTGGCATCGTGGGTTAAGCTATGACCTGTGACAGAGACATCCCATAAAAGTGCTAGTTCAAGTACTGGCTGCTCCACTTCTGATTCAGCTTCCTGCAAATGTGCCTGGAAATGTAGCAGAGGTTTGCTCAAGGACATGGGCCCCTGCCACCCACAGGTGTGACCTGGAAATGAGGCAGAGGTTTGCTCAAGGACGTGGGCCCCTGCCTCCCGCATGTGTGACCTGCAAGAAGCTCCTGGCTCTCAGCTTCAGTTTTCATCCTCACCTAGAAAAGGAACCAGCAGGAACCAGTAGATGGAAGATCTCTCTCCTATCTCTCCCTCTCTCTCTCTCTAACTTTGCCTTTCAAATAAATAGACCTTTTTAAAAAAATTACAGTAAATATCACATTGTATCCCATGAATTTAAATAAAGTAGAAGGAAAATATTATAAAATATGTTATTCAAATATATTATAGATTTATAAACATACTATAAGTGTTAACTAAATTAATTGTATGAACAGTTCTTAAATATTGTCTAAAATTTATTTAAATGGACATACATGAGTTTATATTAATATATTTTAAAATATCAGATATTCATTCTTTTTCCCTGCCCCTCCTTGGCACATGGCGAAACCTGTGCATAGGCAGATTGCTCATTGGGTAATCCAGTCCTAGGAGACGATTAGAAGGCTGTCATCAAACCTATTTCCTTCTCTTTCACTTTCCATATGCTAAAGAATGTACAAATATCTGCCCACAGTAAATGTACTCAGGGTTTGACACAAACGCAATCCCACAGAAATTAAACAGAAAAGGACAGTTCCTGAACACAGCCAACTCATGAGTCTCATTTACCTTGCTCTACATCCATCTGGACTCAGAGCATGTGGGTCACTGGGTATTTTCTTACTTGAAATATTTCCTGTACTTCCACATCTCTCTGTTCACTGAATAAATAGGAAAATTCTCTCAAGTGCCAGTGTTTTTAGCGTGGTTTGTATCAGAATCAACTGGAGAGCTTGTTCAGCTAGATTGGTAGGTCCAAGCCCAGGGATAAAAACAAGGCCAGAGAATACACTGGGGAGGCAGCCAGAAAATTCACTTTTCTAACAAGTTTCCAGGTCATCCCTCTACTGTCAGTGAGAAGAGTTGAATTGGATATGCCAATTTTCCACAGCCAAAGTAATTATAAGAGAACTGAGACAACCACTTAATAATATTAAGAAATTATGTTTTGACTAAAGATAGGAACTTATTAAAAATAGAACATGTTAAAAAACACAAGCATAACTGAGGGGGTGCCCTGCTTTTGAATAAAATGTGAGATAATTTGTTAGGACTTTGCTCCATTTGGGTTGATAACTGAAAAATATTCACAGGCAAGCACGGCAAGTCTCTGTAAGTTGAATCCAAATCTACTGGATGGCAGAAAGGACAAAGTAATTTTGCATTTCAGCCACTCGAAGATCTACAGGCATAGAGCAACACTGCTCCTTTGATGGAAACAGAGGAATTCATGCATATGGTTCTCATGAGGACACTTTCTCTAGATTATAAATTTCTAAATTATTGCAAACTGAACAAACAACTTTTCTGTTCAATGAACAATCGTCTTTCGTTATTTTACTACAGCTATTATATTCCTGAAAAAAGTAAACCCAAGAGCAGACATTTTTAACATGGTGAGGAAACAGGGAAACAAATCCCACGAAAGAGAGTAAAAACGAAAGTTAGCATCACTTGTGGCATTTCACTTATTCTTTTTTTTTTTTTTTAATAAAATGATACTTTTTGGTTGAATACGATCCATCATTTTCACACAACTTTTGCATGACCCAGACAGGCAGATCCCAAGACACAAGCTGTATCCAAACTTCACTAGAAATAATTAATCAAGTTAGAACTTACAACAATTTCCAAATGAAACTACTGTACCTACAACTTTCCATCAAGATTCCTGAAGGATTGTTTTGTTTCTAAATCTACAGAAACCTCACATAACTCTCATGACAACTGCAGCACCACTTTAGATGAACTAAAATGAAGTACTGGGGCTGGACTTCATTTCTAGCTCTGTAGTCTTGGGCAAGTTATTTATAAACCGCCCAAGTTCAGTAAAATTGGTAGTGATGATTAAGGACATTGAGACAACACAGGCAGACTCATCCTCTCTCAACGTGTAGAATGTTGTGATGCTCACTCTCTCTAGACTACCCACCCATTCTGTGCCAAGGAATACTGGAAATTCATGTTATTCTGTTTTATCATCCAGATAATCCCATGACTTAAGTATTGTTATTTTCAAGTTTTAAGATTTATTTAGTTATTGTGAAAGAGTCACACAGACAATGATCTCCACCTGCTGCTTCACTCCGTACTTGGCCACAATGGTCAGCACTGTCTCAGGCCAAAGCCAGGAATTGGGAACTTCATCTGGGTCTCCCACTCGAATGGAAGGGGTCCAAGCACGTGTGTCATCATCTGCCACTTTTTCCATGCACACTGGCAGGGGGCTGAACCCATTGTGTCGCAGCACCAGACTCTAATATTTTAATATTAAAAACCAGCTCCCTTAGAGGAAGGTGATAAACCTAGGCCAATGTAAATTAAAACATATTTGTAACTATTATCTGACTGATCATCACAGAGATTCTGTAAACATGAATGATTTGTTTTTTCCATTTTTTATTATTATAATCAGCTCATTTCAGAGTCTGATCCAGAACAGGTGTTATAAAGGGGTCATACAGTAAACATTCAGGCTTACACAACTTCCGCATCAATTACAATCAGCAGTTGCAGTCCAGAACAACATGGGAAGGGGAAGAACAATTCATAGAAGATGGGCAATGGGAAAGTAATAGGAAAAGTGAAGTGCAATGTATTGATTGAACATACCAAGTTAGCATGGATATTGATGCATTTGCTAATATTTTCTAATTCTCTACCCAAAAGTTGGAGATTAACCCCTTAGTTCATAAAGTAATCATCATTTATATATAAATGGTTTTATTTACTATGGATTATTATCAATTCCCCTTTGATAAATATCAAATATCCTTGACATACCACACATTTCTAGCCAAAACATTATATAATCCATGGCTGTATCATGTATAGTTACTTATACAATACATAATGCCAAGATGCAAATTATTTTTAAAGCAAAAGCAAGTTAGGTTCAAACTTACACCCTGGTTATAATTCATGTTGGTATATTATTGGAGAGATTCATATAATTTAGTGTCTCTATTATTATAAATTTGCATGGTGACTGAAGTTAGCTAAGACTTATTTATTGGAAATTACAGGCTAGGAAAGTTCTACTCATAAGCAACATCGAGATAAATTGAGAAAGATCTTTAAGCAAATACTTGATGTTAAAAACAACAGATTTAATCATTCAGATAGCTTATAGTGGTCTTTGAATGGGACTTTATTTTATTTTATATTTTATATTTTATTATTAATTTTTTAGATGGACCACAGTTGGAGAGTCCAGGGGTCTGGCCCTGTTCCTCTCTGTACCCAAAGGGGCGGCTGCACATTCTTTTTACTTTTTTTTTAAGATTTAGTTATTATTTTTATTGGAAAGGCAGATGTACAGAGAGGAGGAGAGACAGAGAAGATCTTCCATCCAATTATTCACTCCTGAAGCAATCGCAACAACCGGAGCTGAGCCAATCCAAGCCAAACGCCAGCTTCTTTTGCGCCTTGGGGTCCTGCACCTGCTTGGGAGAGGCCAGGAGCCTCTTCCGGGTCTCCCACGCAGGTGCAAGGTCCCAAAGCTTTGGGCTGTCCTGGACTGCTTTCCCAGGCCACAAGCAGGGAGCTGGATGGGAAGCAGGGCTGCTGGGGATTAGAACTGGCACCTCTATGGGATTCTGGTGCATTCAAGGCAAGGACTTTAGCTGCTAGGCTATCGCACTGGGCCCTGGGATTTTATTTTAAACAGGAAGATCATATTAAATTCCAGACCAAAAAAAAAAAAAATTACTTACTGACATACCCAAAAGACCACAGTAAAAGGTAACTTGTTCACAATAAAAGCTTACGGAATTTTTTTAAGCTTCTCAGATTCAGAACTATTAAACATGCAGTGTGTTCTATGATTAGCCACTACATATGTAGGAATAATCAGAAATTTCCCATTCAGAATGAGTTGACAGTTTAACCAAGTTTAAATATTCCGGTTTTCGTATCATTTAAAGTTCTGTACCAATTTCTAAAAGTGAAAAGGGGAAATGGCACCAAGATAAATTACTCTCCTATTTTGTAAAAAAGGAATAAAAGAACTCATTGATGGTAGTGATGTTTCACTGAACTTTGAAACAATACTATGTTTTTCATATTTGATATACAGTAAACTAAAATACCTAGTCAAAAGTCATCCAAAAAAGCCCAAGACAAAAATGCTTTAAAAAAAAAAAAAAGATTACAGCTACCGAGGGAGCAGCGAGATCTACCCAGGTTTTACCAATCAGTAAGGACTCCCCCTAACTCATAAAGTCTCCTAAGAGAATTAGCTTTGCTTGCAACACCTGGGCAGTCTCCCCCGCCCCACTCGTTGGGAAGGAGAGCTGCATTCCTTCCTATCCAAGAGAGCTGGCCAGCGCAGAACTGCACAGCGAGGTGAACCAAACCCTGGCCAGTTACATAGTAGGCAAATGTAGGGACAGCATAGAGATCCTACTGCAGACATTCCAGAAAAAGAACGAGCAGTATTTAACAAACAAATGCTGCCCTTGATGAGGCAGTTTGTTTGCATTTTTTTCTGACTTGTTTTAGTAGGATCACCATAAATATTTTATTGTTGCAAGCACATATTCATTTTCGTTTTAGAATTAATGCAGTTGCTAGGTTCTACGTAACTTTACTACATTTCAAACACCCTCAGATACTTTTGTAGCAATGCTTTGAATGACGAAAAGTAAAACTTTCATTGAATGATGCCAGGGCAGCTGGGTATGAGCAGTTCTCTCCATGAGCAGAAAGGTAAGCTTCAACCAGCAGCACTCCGTTCACGGCTCAGCCAATGCCAAAATCAACTCAAAATGGAACACGTGCCTAAATGTTACATGAAACAGAAGGAAAAAAAAAAACACTTGAAAGTTTCAGTGATTTTCTTGTGGATAAAACCCCAAAAGCAACACTAGACAAATTGGATTATGTCAAACTACACGGCACGAGACACAGTCAACAGAGTGAAGAGACAATCCACAGAATGGGAGAAAATATTTGCAAACTACTCATGCATGTCACAAAAGATTAATAACTGTACCAGGAACTCAAAACCTCAACAACAGAAAGCCAATTTTCAAACGAGCAAGTGATTTGAATAGAAATTTCTAAAAGGGAATTCAAATAGCAAAACAAATATTGAAAAAAAATGCTCAATACATTAGCCATTAAGGAAATGCAAATCAAAACCACAATGAGATAGCATGTTGTGACAGTTGGAAGGGCTAATACATGCTGAGTAGGATGTGGAGAAAAAGATACCACGGTACACCTTTGGTTGGAATACAAATTAGTACAACCATTGTGGGAGGCAGTAACGGCTAAAAATATGTTCGCCAGGTGACCTTGTGTTTCTGAGTTTGGGCTACACATCCCAAGGCAATGAAATCAGCAGATTCAAGCGCTATCCTATGTTCATCACAGCACTATTCACAAAAGCCAATATAAGGACTCAGTTTAGTATCCATCCAAGCATGAGTGGATAAAGGCAATGTGGTGCAGGTAGACAATGAAATATTATTCAGCAATAAAAGGAACGAAGTCCTGTCACGTGCAGCAAATAAGCCATTCCCAGAAAGACAAATACCACGTGTTCGCTCTTACACAAGTGGAAGGCTTGAAACAAAAACAAGGCTGGCTAGGGAGCACAAGAAGCTGGAGAGAGGAGAGCGATTGAGGGAGTTTGAATCAGTTACCAAACCGCAGCTAGAAAGAATGCATTCCAGAATTTCATAGCCCAATGAGGGGTCAGCAATTGATCATAATAACACATTTTATAAAGGACTTGGAGAGGAAATGCAAAGCCTCCATAAAGAAATAAGGAAACGGAAATGCTAATGGTTATACTGTGTTTGTGTGTCGAAATCTCCCCCATTAAAATGTACATGGTATACAAAAACATTACATGACAACCAAAAATGAAGAATAAAATACAGCTACGTGGAGTGAATGAATGGCAAACATTGAGTTTTGACAAGATGCTTTTATTGCCATGTTGAAGGAAAACACTTGAGTGCCAGGTGAAACAATACTGGCGTCTGCTCTTGTTTTGTTCATGGGGAAGCTTACTGCACATTCGAAACGGGGTTTGCTCCACGAAGAATACAGTATGTGACGATAAATGGAAGACAGACTGATTCTACAGATGCCTCAGGGAAAACTTCTAATGATCTTTTGTGCCGTGTGGAGTTTTTTTTTTTTAATTAGTTTAAGCGTTTCTGTTTCTCCCGCCAGATGATTTCGCTCATTTTGCCTGCGAGATTGGGAGCCGTCCCACCTTGGCTGCACCTGTGTCTCATTAACCCTCCAGCTCGCCAAGTTTTTAATGCGCGAGGGTCAAGGCGGCAGGCTCGCACGCGTGGATTCCTCCCCGGGTTTTGCCCCGCACACGGGCTCCACGTGACAGCCTCTAACACCTGTACCGCCGCAGGCTCCCAGCGCCCTCAGCCTCTCCGCCAAGGTACGGACCCTGCCTGGCATCCCACCCCCTCCATCCCTGGGAGGTCACCGCGCTAGCCACGCTCGGGCCGGCGGGGGAGGAGCTGAGCCGCGGCCGCCGCCGCAGCCCTTGCCCTCGCAGCCGGATCATCACATGACTCGACGGCGGCGGTAGCCGTGGCAGCAGCCGCGGCGGCACCGCGGGCTCGCCGGGTGGGCTCAGCCCCGCGCACGCAGGAGCGCAGCGCAGGAGGCGGGGAAGCGACCTGCTGCAGCTGCGGCCCCCCACCCGCGGGCGCTGCCGGCGCGCGCCGTGTCTCCCGTGGCCCTCGCCGGTGCGCTCCATGCCGCTCGGTTGCGGAAGTGTAGCCGGGGGAGGAGGAGGAGGAGGAGGAGAAGGAGGCGGCGGCGGCGCGGAGCACGGGAGGCCGGCGCTCGGCCCCCTGCAGCAGCACTAGTCTCCGGGAGCCGCCGCGCGGCGCGCCCCAGCGGCCCGAGCGCCCGGCGCCCACCTCAGCCTGCATGCCCGGCGCTGCGCCTCGCCCGCCCGCCCGCCGCCCCCCGCTTGCACCGCTGCTGCCGGGCGCCGGAGTAATATGCTCACTCGAGTGAAATCTGCCGTAGCCAATTTCATGGGCGGCATCATGGCTGGCAGCTCCGGCTCTGAGCACGGCGGCGGCGGCGGCGGCTGCGGAGGCTCCGACCTGCCCCTGCGCTTCCCCTACGGGCGGCCGGAGTTCCTGGGGCTGTCTCAGGACGAGGTGGAGTGCAGCGCCGACCACATCGCCCGCCCCATCCTCATCCTCAAGGAGACCCGGAGGCTGCCCTGGGCCACCGGCTACGCAGAGTGAGTGCGGCGCCCTGCTCTCCTCCGCGGCCCTTCCCCGCGCGCTTCCAGCCCTGCTCCTTCCCTGCCTGCCAGCTGCCCTCCTGCCCACCCCGGGGAGCTCCGCCGGTGCCCAGGCCTCGGCGGGCACCTCTCGACTCTCTGGCCATTTCCCCTTCCTCCCTTCCACCACCTTCCTCCCGCCCCAAGGACGCGCGGCGCCGGGGGCTCTGGCGGGGCGGGAGCCGGGAGGGCGGCGCTGATGGACCGTGGGAAAGCTAAGGTGGGACGGTGCTTTGAACCTGGGGGAAAAGTGGGTGCAGCGGCTCTGACGAAGTTGGAAGCAGCAGGGGAACCCCGAATCCGCGCTGCCATCGTCCGCCAAAACGTGTGTGTTCCTGCGTGGGGAGTTCGTGGGGGCGGAGAGGCTCCGGGAGCTGAGGCCGCTGGGGAGCAGTGTCGGGGCTTGGGGCGGGAGCGGCTGCGCGTCTCCCCAGGTTTGGAGTCTCTGGTTGCACCCGGGCAGTCCCCCTTGCTCTTCTTGGAACCGGGAGGCAAACGAGCGTCCCGTCAACGCCCACGCCGTGTCCCCGCGTCCTCGGCGAGGGGGAAAACTTAACTACAAGGATCTCTTGCGGCATTTTGGTGATCAGCTTTGGCGATTAAGTGAACGTCTGCGTGATTTGGTATTTCTAGAACCCAGTGTGTTGGGTTGACGACGCGGGGTGCGACGGGGTACGGGGAGGGATCGCCCTTCCCCCCACGCCTGGCGCCTTCTCCATTGACTGTTAATGACCCTCTTGTGAATGGTAGGATGAGCAGCGCTCCCTCCCCATTATGCACTATGTCAGCTTTGTGGGACAGGAAGACTAGGGAAGGGGGACATTTTGCCCAGAATTCTGAGGCTCATGGTGACCCCGTGTGTGGCAAAGTGTAAGCAAAACCCTGGCACCTGACATACCTGCCCCTTTGCCTTTAACCCCATCCCCTGGAGCATCTTGGCCCTCCCTTTCCCATGCACGGCGTCGCTCGCGGATTGGTTCATCACGGAACCAATCAGCTCTCCCAACGCCCGGGCACCTCGACGCTGACCCGGTTCTGGTGGCCCGGATACCCCGGGGCAGGCCTGGCTCCCGGTGCTCCGGGTTCCGGTGCAAGAGATGGCGGGGCGTCTTGTGTAGACATCCAAAGCGTGCATCAGTGTGGGTAGAAGACTGACGTGTGGACGGTGGTGAGGAGACAGAAGGGAGTTCAATTGGGCACTAAGATGGGGAAAATGAACATGGAATCAAAAACAGGCGCGGGAGAGAACGTGGTGGGTGGGGAAGGTACAAAATAGCACTTTAGCAAGAGAGAAAGCCAGAGCCAAAATGAACACACGTGTGAGGAGCGACCTAAAGGAGGAGAAAAAAAACACCTGCCAAAATACACCAGGTGTTGAAGCTAAGAAGTTTCAAAGCCCGTTTGGACCCTTTGCAAGATGGAAGGGAAAGCAACCTGGAGGCATCCTTCTTCTGACACCTGCGTGGTTGGAGCCTGCAGTCACCAGTGGGTGGCTTAGGGCAAGAACCACATAGAGGCAGGCAGATAGAGAGCCAGGAGGAGAAGGGTATGTTAGAACTGTGGGGGTGGTAGAAAGGAATAATCTCTCAGAAGCCTATAGGAAAGGGCAGAGGAGGCCAGGCTAGTATCAGAATGTTGGAGCGTCCCTGGCAGGCCCAGGCTGTGCTGGGGCTGGAGACAACATAAGGGAATCTAAAATTCTTCGTCTCTTGGGGTGCTGATGGCCCTGGCAGCGTTAGCCTGCTCCTCACAAGGCCTCAGTTGCCTTATTTTTTCTTGGACTTAGAACGTGAAATATGTTCATTTTGAAGGCTAGGAAAACCTGTGTAAACTATGTATAAAACCAGGGTATGGGTGTTAAGGAATGACTTGTATAAAAATGACAGCTTTCCACCCGCACTCGCATCACCTAGGAGTAGCGAGGTCAGTTTTGGGTGATGCAGGCTTTCCCAGACTGCCCTGGATGTACCTGTGGGTATACAGCAGGTGTTTCTGAGTCAGATCTGGCTCTGAGAGCATCTATGGGAAGCTACAGTCTAACCCAGAGGGCCCGAGGACGGCTACTTCCTTCTTTCCAAGAAGGTGCAAGACCACCCAAGTGGTCTTGAATTGCAGGGACCTAAAGGTCAGTTCATTTTTTTTAATGCCCTTCGGATCCAATTTAACTTTAATTTCCCTTCTTGACTTGCTTGACCTGTTTTTTTTGCACATTAATGATCTTGGGATGGTAGAGAATGTGGAATTTGAGCCTTTGGTTAACTGCAGCAGTAGAGAAAGCCAAAGAATGGTAGTTTTTAAAGCAACACTGTTCTGGATATTAAGTTATGATAATTGGCTTTAAATCAGTGATGGGTACATTCCTTGTGCAGAAACAACAACTTTGGTTATAGCAATCACTATAAGATTATTTTTCTTTCATTACCTTTCTCAGAAAAGTTGCCCTGGATGGAGGGCATTAAAAAAAGCTACAATTAGGATTGTTGTTAAATATACAGTTATTCAGGTACTTTGTAGCTCAGAGTGAAATTGTGAAATTTTTGATGAGATGACTATTCCAAGCTAGCAAATGCCAATAGCCTATAAGTATCTGAATTTGTTTTGGAATCTGTAGGCTGTTCTGTTCGCTGGTCATTGGCACTGATTACCCAATGCCAGTAAATGGCATTGGTTGATAATGGTGACAGAGAAATTGCTGTTTCTCTCCTGTGCCCGAGCTCAGGAGTCCCTGGCCTGCCTTTTCCCCTTTCTGAGCTCTGCGGCCTTGCCCTTCCTGCTGACAGACACCTCTTTGCCAACCTCCTGCTTGTGTGCTTCCTGTTGCATTGTTTTGCATTGAAGAACCTTAAGATTCTGTACTTGTTATGTAGTAGTAGAAAGAAACAGGCGGAGCTCTCATTTAACAGAGCTCGTAATAGTATTTCCATGCAGAGAGGTCAAAGTCCTAGGTAGTCCCAGATCCCTTCCGACCCTCCTGGAGACCTGCAGAAGTTAGAGTTCCTCTTTTTATGCAACTGAATAGCTTTCTCCCATTTTTTATTTTTTCACATGCCCCATAGTAATGAAAGAGGATCGCATAAATTCAAGAGAGAAAAAAATCAACTCTTGAATTAAGCATATCAGAGAACACTATAAAGAAGTTCCTGGTGGGTCCCTTTTCTGGGGAAAGGGCATCAGCTTTCATCAAAGACGGTAACGCTGCAGCAAAGGACTTAACCTGAGCTGTACTGCTTGTGTCCGAGCACTGTGTTGACAGACAACATTGTCCCTGATGCTACCCTCCACCCAGAACTTTCGAATCATATATACAGCAATACCAACTGACAGCAATCTGGAGTCCTTTTCTAAAAATATAGTATTGTTTAAGGAAAGTTATTTTAATTCTTGATGTTTGGGACAGATTTTTAAAGTCAAGTGCATTTGTAGTATTCTCTGATTTGCCTAATTCAAGAGTTGATTTTTTCCTCTTGAATTTATGCCATCCTCTTTCAAGAACTAAGCATTGTATATCTGCTTTCATTTTTCTCTCATGCAATGGCTGAAATTATTGCACTGTTGCTATGTGTCCTTGGCTTCTGGATGGGTCCATGGTATAACAAGAGATCGTCATCACACCCCAATAAAGTTTTATGGCATCATCTTCCCTTTTTTGCTTTTATCTTTAAAATTAACTTAAAATGAAATCACAGGTTATTAAGGTTCAACGAGACCAGCACTAGGGTTTTGTTTAACTGTAATATCTTACTCTTTTTGGTAGTTTTGAATCTTAATATTTGGAGCCTTCAAGTTACACTAGTTGAAGTAGAGTGGTGTTTTTCCACCCAGCATTGTGATTAGCACCATACCGGAAGCTTCTAAGACCTTCCTACACATCCCTGTTTAAGAAAACCTATCCTGATACTTGTCATAACTATAGGGAAACTTTTATTTAAGGCCTTTCTAATAAGGGAGAAGAGTGTCACTCGTGTCTGAATACAGCAATGACAACTGGGGGTTTGTAGCCCATGGCCCGAGCTGGAAGTGGGGTGAGGGGATGGAAAGTTACTAAGAGGCTACACCAAATGGAACGAAACTGACCTAGCAGGATTCTTGCTGAAAGCAGGCCAAGGACTTGAAGGTGCATAGGGATAAGGAACCTGATCAGATACCGAGGTTGGGGATTCTTGCTCAACTGACTTAGCAGGATTCTTGCTAAGAGAACAACATGGGGACAAAGGACACTGCCTGAGCGAGAGGAGGTTTCAGACGTCCCGCACTGAGGTTTAGGACAAGTGACTTTTTACAGTGATCATGTGGATGGGTTTGTAGTAGCTGAATCAGGCTTTATAATCTTGATTCATTTCTACTATTGTTATCTCTGGCTGTTCATAATTGTGTTCCATATTGACCATGTGTCCTTAGGTTATGTACAAAGGAAACAGTGTGGAACCTAACTATATAACTAAATATAAAGGCACACGATTTCCCAGGTTGGGTCTTCAGGTCACTGATTTTATTAACTTCTCAGTTTTGAAATTAGCCTACAGACAGAATGGCATTTGATTTGTTTGGCCCATTTCCATATACTAAGTCTCATCACTATTTATACTTTACTAGGTGCATTAATAATTACTAATACAATACTTATAATTTCTTAAGATATTCCTCTGCACAAGTTTTATACTGAGTTCTTTACGTGGAAGGATTTAATGAGACGAGTGTGTATTACTAAGTCATTTGTCCAAAGTTGCCCTGCTTATTAAACGACAGATCCAAGTTTTATAGTTCTGACTCCTACCTCTCGTAGATTTGAGATCTCTTAGAATACTGACTCTTTATTTGAAGTTTTAGAATTTCTATTCCCATTTTAGTGTTTCTTATGAACCTATTTTAATGATAAATGCTTGTTATAAAACATTTTCACACTATTTTGCTGTCAGAATTGTCTATAAAACTACATTAGCCATTGTTATTTTTAGGTTAGATATTTTCACATTTTACGGACATATTTTAACAAAGGTGGATTGCGTACTTGCATGTTTCCTCACATGTCTTTTTAAGGACATTGTGTTGATGTGCCTGCCAAGTCAGTGAGCAGAGTGATTGCCTATTGATTGCATTGAAAGGCTTCTCATTAGTGACTGCTCTCTTGGACATTTAGATTTGCTTTCAGGCTTTTGGTGACCTTCATATTTTGCATTCAGCACATCCAGTTATTTCCTTAGAGTTAACTTCTAGGCGTGGAAAATGTGGTTAGAAGCCATGCACATTCACACTTGTATTATGTGTTATCAGAACCACATTCTAGCCAACCGTGTGTAATAATCAACAGCTGCTAAGTCTTTACTACTTGCCAGTAAACTCTTAGATACAATATATGTTATTATAATTTGTATGTGATTGAGGAAGTTTATGTCAGAGATGTAGTTCTATAATGTATCCTAAATGAAACAGCTATTTTCATATTTTTATTTTCCTGTTTATATACTTTCCCAGTAAAGTCTATACTATCTATACAAGCTATGTTTATATTTTAAAACAGTTAACCTTTGGCTAATGTTTTTCTTCCCCTAACATGTTTGTTTTTCACCTTATTGTTTTTTCTGTGCCATGTGGCAGTTAATATTAGGTGATCATATTTAGTCTCCTTGTCTCCTCTTCAGGGTTATGCCATGAACATGGGAAGTTCTTTAATAAACTGGCTTCACCATTTTAGCTGCTTTCTGTCTTAGGTTGCAAGTGATGAAAGTGTCATGGAGCTAACTTTGGAGAAAACAAGGAGAGACATTTAGGGAGCACACACCACCTGTCTCATGGGATCCTAACTTAGCAATGCAGTTGAACTTCACAAGGGACTGGGCTTTTGCACTGGAAAACCTCCCAAGAACAAAGGGGCAATTCATGTTTCTGCTGGGGCCTCATGCCTGCCTCACCCTGTCATAAACCAGGGTGTGCCATCTCCAGCGTCTACTCCAACTCTGAAGTCTAGGCAAAGGACTCTACTTTCTACTTGGGTCTAAGGAGCCAGCGTCACATGTTCAGAATGCTTCTACATATGAAGAATATGGAATAACTGTGGGTTTCAAACTTGTATCCAAGTAAACTTAGCTTTTAATTCCATCTTCCACTAACTTTAAAATGCCTTCTTGTAACCCAGGTTGCCAGGCAGTGTGTGTTGAGCATGTAGTTCACTAGACTATGCTGTAGATAACCCATGTCATCAACAAGTACTTGAGTGCCGCCTTTATCCTTATTTCAGCCAAAAAGTAGGAGACTGAAAGGTGAAATAACCCTATTGTATACCACTGTCAAGTATATTATCACCAAACAGCCCTAAGAAGAGAACATAATATAGCTTTTTCTACAATATTTTAAAAAATGGATTTCTTTTTAGTATTTCAAAAACACAGCTGCAAATCTTTCATCTGCTGGTTCGCCTCTCAGATGTAATACCTGCGAATGGATTGGGCCAAAGCCAGGAAGCAAGAACTCACATCTGGTCTCTCATTTGGGTGGCAGGGACCCAAGCACTCGAGGTACCACCACCTGCCTCCCAGAGTACGCATCAGCAGCAGTTGAGACTTGAACCCAGGGACACCAGCCTGGGATGTGAGTGGCACCTTCACCTGTGCATCAGCCTCCATCACTGAAAGGCTCTTCTTTTTCTTCAGTATTTTATGCAGTGATGTACTTAGTCACATACAAACACAAGTAGTATCAATTTGTATCTGAATATGCCTTGCAGCCCTTGGAATCTATGTGACTAATCAGATCTGCCCTTCTATAAGCCTCAGACTCTGGAATTTAGCTGTTTACATCATTCCTATGATTTTTTTCTTAAAGTCCAGAAGCAGTGATGGACTCTTGTCAGCTTTGGAATGAAATAAGGTTTGAAAGTTTTTCTCCGTGAACTTGGAATACTCGCTGGTATGGGATGTGGTAGCAACTTGACCTCAAGAACATAAACCTGGTTCAAATGATACGGTATAGCTCTGCTCACCAACACTTTTACTCTCCTAATCTCACTTGCCTCAACAGCTCTAGGGTAATGAGAGACAAATGGATAAATGGATGTCTTATCTGTCATGTTAAACAAAAGTTCAACATCTGTAGTCTGTCTTTGGTGTGTTAATCTAAGATGCTTACCGTTTTCCCTTCAGAAATGTTCCAGTTTGATACTCAATGTATTTGTAATGGTTTTGTAGGTTGTGTGCAGGCTTTCTCAATATTTATATTTTTCAATGTGTTTTTCTTTTTTTAATCTACCTACTGGAAAGGCGGAGTGACAGTTAGTTCCACCTGCTGATTATCTTGCCATGTACCAGCCGTAGCCAAGGCTGGACTAGAATGAAGCCAAGAATCTGGTATTCCATGTAGGTTACCCGTGTGGGTAGTTGGGGCCAAGCATTTGAGCAGCCATCTGCCTGCTTCCCAACATGCATTAGGAGGAAGTTGTACTTAAAGTGGCACTTGCATGTTGGATGCTGATGTCCCAAGGGGCAGCTTAACCTACAGCAGCAGAATGCTGGCCAGCACTTCGGTGTGTTTTCTGACTAAGTTGAAGCATAAACTTGCACAGTTGCTGCTTGTATTATTTTCAATTGTCATCTTGTGTCTCCCTTAATATTAGAAGCCTACAAAGTATATGTGTTCTGATCATTTCAGAATATTCTGCATATAATGCTGTGTTGGTTGTTTGGCTATCAGAAAAACCTAGAGAAAAGATGAATGGATGAGGTTTGAAGGTTGCTAAATTTGGTTCTCCCTTATGCTCTTTGTGTCTTCTCACTTAAAAAAAAACTCTTTTCATTAATTTGAGAGGCAGAGATGCAGAGTAGGAGGGAGGGAGAGAAGAGGAGAGAGACTGAGAAAGATGGTCAGACCCACCTCCACCCCGGGATGGAGAGAGGTTGCCTATCTGCCAGTTAACTCTTCAGATGGCTGCAGCGGCCAGGCGCCTACAGCTTCAATTTGATCCCTCACATAGACAGCAGAGCCTGAGCGCTTGAACCACTTGCTGCTGCTTTCGCAGGCTCATTTTCAGGGAGCCGAATCAGAAGTTGAACAGCCAGGATTCCAACCAGAGCTCATATGGGATGCTGGCATTACTGGTGGTAACTTAGTGTGCAGTATACCACAGTGCAAGTCACAGTATGGCACTCTTAAACTCTACTTGTGGAAGCATCGTTAAAGGACTGATGTCAAAATTCAGCAACTTGTTTTTATAAGAAATTCACTCTAAATTCAGCCCATAAGCAGAGTAGCAGAGAAGTTATGTATAAGAGAACTTATGTACAGAAGATCAGTGGCAGTTCTTACAAGAGTCTCCAGACATACACATGTAACCTCCCATTTATTCCTCTGAGGCCATCCCACCTACAATTGGAGCAATCACCTGTCTGACGCCCTGGGTTAGTACTGCCAGCATTAGTATTAACTGAGTACATGGCTGACTGATGCCTCAGTTAAACATAATTTTGTACCTTATTTTCTTAAAAACTGGAGGGCAGGAGTTGGAGTAGTACTACCCTAAATGTTTGTTGTGGAACCTGTTACTTCAGAAATTGAGAATACTGACTTAGGTTTAACTTTTTTAAGAGAGGACATAATCAACTCTTGTCTACCTTCACCAACATTTCATGTAATAAAGGACACCAAAAAGCAAGCATAGCAAAAAGAATAATATTCAGTATTTTTAGTTTGCTTGATATTGCTCTTTTAATTTTCATGGACTCTAGAAGCCATGTATTTTCCTGATCTGGAGGATTACCAAGGACCTTCCCTGTCCTGCACTCAGGGTTCCTGGGTTCAGGCTAAGAACCAAGTGTCGTGTCTTCCCGTTTTGGTTTGTTCATGGTGGGGCCTGCTGTCATCTTCATTGTGATAATTCTGAATTATTTGCCCCACCATTTATCATGAAAAATGTTAAACTTACAGAAAAACTGAAGCCATTGTGTTTACTCCTCTTTAGCATCCATATGTCAGCCATGTAGAGACTATAATGTATTTTTGCTGCATTATCTACCTGAGGGTCTGTTTCTCTGCATGGTCCCTTTGACCCAATGGCTTTCATTTATGCTGTTCTCTTCCACCTGAAGATTAGTTTGAATAGTTCTGACGTTCTCGTTAAGGAAATCAGCAGTGCTTGGGTCCTCGGCCCACACTTGCGTATGCTCGCCTCGGTCTGTGAGCAGCCCCAAACTCTGCATGTGTGTGTGTCTCACACGTTGGGATCACATTGGAAACTGTATTTTGGCTCTGATCTTGTTTAGTTCAATCAGCAAGGCATTTGTTCAAAGCTTCAGTCATTCTTTTGGTTCAGCTGAGGACCAATCAGGTGTTTTCTGAAGAGTACTAGGTGTCGCTATACTTGGGCGTGCATTGCTGGCATTTTGCTCCTGGTGAGTGCAGGCATCAGCACCCTGTGCTGCCCTCACTTCTGAGGGGGAGCTCATCCACTGGGGGGTTGAGGGAGCTTGAATACCTGCTCGTGCGCCTCTGATTTGCTGCTGTGGCCAAATCTATTGAATCTTTTGGATTTCTTCATCATACTGTCACTGGTAGTTCTCTTTAAATGACTGTAAAATTGAAGTGCATAACAGTGCCTCCTGTGTGGATTTTGGACTCCCTGACTTATGAGTAAGAATGACAATAACTACTGACTTATGTCATCTAGCTCTGGGTGAGTACCATGACCCTGCCATGCAAACTTGAATGTAAATATCTGCTGTCCCCATCATTAAACACACAAAAAAAGGGAAAATTAGGACCAAGTATCACGAGGAAATGAGGGCTTTAGGATCTCGTGCTGTTGCATGAGCCTGGTGACCACCCCTGTATCAATGAACTTGACCATTCATTGTGCGAAATTATCATGAATGGAAAGATATCTTATTCCTGTAAAAAAAAATTGCCACATAAGGAAGTTGAATGTATTTTGTCACCCAAAGGAAACTTATAAAGCCTCATCTCCAGATCCCTTTAAATTTTGAGTACATATTGACTATTGACTCATTAAGTTTTGTTTACAAAGATTTTTTGAGTGTTTTTGAGCAAAAGTTTTAAAGTTATGTTCAACATCCTTGGTTTTTGATTCTTAAGTTACAAATTACTTTCCTTTTCAAAATGTGTTTTGATATTTTTGGAAATCTAGTAAGTCTTGGGTTTTATGCAGTGGTCTCTTTCTCTTTTTAAATGAATAGATTAATCTTGTGTTTTGCCATCAATGGGCTACCTAGAAGTACGGGAATCTGCTTAGGAAATCTGTACAGTGGCACTGGAGAGTGTCGGACAGTTTTTATGAGAGTCCCTTTGACAGCAGATCTGTTCTCTAAGCTCTTAAGCCGAGTGAAGGATTAGAGAGAATTTTTCAAGATGGAAACTGGGGGGGTCCACAAGTCCAGTGGTGTTGGCTAGAGATGTTGGTCAGCCCGGGTCCATGTGACTTGCAGAAATCCTCTAGGGCTTTGTACATCTGCACCCAGGACTAGCACCAGTCAGGCCTAATGGAACTGTGTTGGATGGAAGGTACAACTCATCATCACTGAGCTGTGGGTGGACAGAGATCAATTTCTTGCCAAGATGAGAGGGCCAGAGTGGCCTCTGTACTTTACCATCCTTCCAGGGAATTGACAAATAGATACTTACATTTAAAAACATGATGCCTCTTTTACCATGTGACCTTTACCATGTAAGTATAGAAAGAAGAAAAAAAAACCCAAATGATACATTGATTCTCTTTTATTTAAAAAAAAAAAAGGTGGGCTGTAGATTATTGCTATATTTAAGTGGTCTGTTAGAGTGTATTAGTAGTCATTCTATGCCCTTTTGAAAAGATAAGTGTTGACAAATTATATTTAGAACACACATCTGGCCAAAAAAAAAAAAAAAAGGCTGTGATGTGCACGCTAGTAGGAAGCGGACTGTCAGGCCAGTGAGAATGCTGCCTTAAGAGGCTGTCATAGAAGCAGAAGTGGGAAACTGAAACCCAACTGGTATTGAGAGAAAATTTTTTTTTTCCAATATAAAAGAGGAAATAATCAGTATTTTGTTGCAAATAAGTAGCCTATGAAGATGAATTCTAAAATATATGTTTGAGGAAAACAGAGCCATTTTCCCAGCCTTTTAGGCTGTTTCCCCTTCAGATAGGGTTTGGAGTAGAGCCAAAGAGGCCAAACTGCTCTGAGCACCTCTTGAGGTTAATGATGGGCTAGAGTTCCCCATGGGTGATGCTACGAGGGCCATGAACCCTGCCTGAGGACCATATGTCCAGAGCTGGGCGGGTGATTCAGCACAGCAGCAAATGGAAAGAAGTGGCAACTTGGGCTGCAACAGCTGGTATTTATTTTCTAAAAATCTTAATGATCAGATGGGAATTGCAGAGCCCTGTACTTAAAGTGTCGCCGCCTCCATCCTCTTTCTCTCCATGCTTCAAGTCACTAGGTTAATTCGGACACTTGCTTAGTGCTGACCAAGTCCCGCTGGCCCTGCCCACCCTTTGGAACCCTGCGTACCTCCTGCAGTCTTGTGAGTGACTGTGCCAGCAGCCTCAGAAGCGCCCTGGGATGGGATTTGACTTGGCGTTCTGGACTCCACTGGGACTTGTGATGGTGGACGCCTTGGCTCCTGGCTCTCTGCCTTCTCACCGTACAGACTGCTTATTTCTTTCTTTGAATGAATTTCTTGTTAAAGGTTTTTGTCCTGCAAGCTGTGTTAAATAAGTATTAAGTGTCGTGCATTTTTTTTTCTTAAGGCAGTCAGGCCTATAAGACCTCCTGCTCAGTAAGGACATCGCAGTGAATTGATAACACTGTGACCCAAAGCACAGGATTAACTTTTGTTTTGCTTAGCCCTGGGTGCTTATAGTACACAGTCTGTTTCTCATTAGTTTTTTTTTTTTCTTTCACCCTCAGTTTTTGAAATACAAGGTCTTTTATTGTCACCTTCCAGAATCAAGCAGCCCAGACCCCAAGTTGAGCAGATCTGCCGGCAGGATTGGCTGTCACGCCACCCCTTGGTTTTCAGCCAGGTGCACTCCGTGCCAGTCTGGATCACTTTGGGATTCACATGTGCAGCACGGTCTTCCAGCATGTGACTTCAAATGTCCCCAAACGATGTCTTCTGTTGAAAAACTGTTTTGATAGTTTTATTTTCTTGCTTTCCAAAGCATTGCAGGTTGCCCGAGAGTCCTGATGCTTGTCAGCTGCAACTTTAATTAAACTCGTGCTGAGAATATTATTTTTCTCGCAGAGTTTGACCCTTGGGCAGAAATTTCTCTTGTACAAAGTTTCTATTCATCTTCCAACTGGATAGGAATTTAAAACCATTTTCAGATGTCTACTAGCCAAAGAGGAAAAGGGCATCAGTTAGGATGTAGATTAATTTTGTTTTAATGATAGACTTTTAAAAGTTTTTAAAATTTTTGTTGGAAAGATTTACAAAAGGAGACAGATCTTCCATCCACTGGTTCACTCTCCAAATGGCTGCAATGGCCAGAGTGGAGCTGGTCTAAAACCAGGAGCAGGGAACCTCTTCCAGGTCTCCTATTTGCGTACAGGGTCCCAAGGCTTTGAGCCATCCTCCACAGCCCTCCCAGGCCACGAGCAGGGAGCTGGATGGGAAGTGGAACAGCCAGGACACGAACTGGCCCCTATTTGGGATGCTAGTGTTTACAGACTGAGGATTAGCCAACTGAGCTATCATGCTGGTTCCAGACTTTCTCTTGATATTTGTTCATTGTAGACACTTTGTACTTTTCATGAGAACAGTGAAGAATGTAAAATTGGCAGGAAATTCTAAACCAATAGCTTATGTATAACTATAAGCGATATGTACCACTTATTTATGAGAGTTCCATAGACTGATTATGATTAGTAGCTTTTTTCACTTCAAATGGAATGGCCATCTTTCCATGTAAATAAATCCCGCTGTCGTCTTTAGTAGCTACATTGTCTTTTAGTTATGATTGTAACATACTTTTTTTCTTCTCCCCCTTTTTAAAATCTATTATGGAAATATTCTTGTTTTTAAGTTTCTTTTTAAAAAGATTTATTTATTTGAAAGTGTTGGAGTGTGAATGAGTGAGTGAGAATGCTAGTCATACTTCTCAAGTGATCTTGATGGCTGAATCTGGACCATTCGAAAGCTGGCAGCCAGGAGCTGCTTCTGAGTCCCTCATGTTGGTGTAGGAGCCAAAGTAATTTTCCAGATGCGTTAGCAGGGAGCTCAGTCCGAAGAGGAGCAGCTGGGACTTAAAGCGGTGCCTATATTGAATGCCAGCACTGCAGGCAGAAACTTTTCCCACTGCACCACAGAGGTGGTCACAGAAATATTCTTGAAATGGAAACTCATTGCAAACAAATGTTTTGTTAAACTGATTTGAAAACTAACATTTTTTTGAGGCAAAAATGAAATGTGATTTTCCTAGTGTTCCGTGTGTTATTTAGCAGCTGGGAAATATCAACCTTCAAATTGATAGGTTTTAGACTCTAAAGGATTGCCCCACATTTCTGTTTGATCTAAAGATACTCATTGTTGTCATGTATCGGAAAGTAACTGGTGATATGTCTTGTTTTCATTTCAATTGTTTTTTGTTTTAAGACTTTTTTAAAAAGGTGTCTGAAATGCAGAGACAGCTTTTCCAAAAGCCCCAAACAGCTGAAGCTGGGCCAGGCTGAGGCCAGGAACCTGGAACTCAGTTCCAGTCTCCCTTGTGGATGGATGGCAGGGGCCCAAGTGCTTGAGTCATCACCTTTCCTGCCTCAGCAGGAGACTGGAATCAGAAATGGAGTCAGACACTGCCAACATGGGATGCAGGCACCTCAGATGGCATCTTAACTGCTGAACCAAGCACCAGAGGCCCATGTGGGTCTACAGGCCCCATCCCCTCACCTTTGTAATGATTATTTTAAAAAAATCAAGTTAAAAAAAAATGTTGGAAAAGTAAATTTCTTTGCATGAATAGGTGGCCGTGAATGGGAAGTGTGTCTCTGATAACACTAAATAGAAGTTTCTCTTCATTTTAAGGTTTTATTTTCATTTTATTTGAAAGGCAGAGACAGAGTACCTAAATAGTCCCTCCACGCACCCCACCTGCACCCCCGGGAATGCCTATAACAGCCACAGATGGGCCAGGCTGAAGCTAGGAACCCAGAAGTTAGTCTTAGTGTCGGATGAGGGTGACAGCAACACTACCCTTGTCACCCATCACCTGTTGCCTCTGCGGGTGAGCATCAGCAGGAAGCTGGAACTAGAATCGGGGCCAGGACTTCTAACTCAGGCACTCAGCTATCATATCTGCCTGTCTCAAGCAGTTGCTAAAGGGCAGCACCAAACACCCACTCCACTGAAGTTTCTGAGGTTATTTATGCCTACTCACCTATTCGTCTTTTCTTTGTTGCCTCATTTTTCCTTTTTATAGATTTTTTGTTATTCATACTATATATTTATAAATTGCCTATTAGTCCTTTTTACAGAAGCTAAGCCATTATTAGGCACAATCTATGATTTACTTCATCTATGGATGAAGTTATTCATATTGAAGTATGCCATTTTCTTTTGATACAAAAGTCACCCAAGGCCCTCACTGTGCCATGTTAACCAGTATTTTCTTATTTAAAATCATGCACATGTAGACATGAACTGGTGAGAAGAAATTCCAGATTAAAACTTAAATTATTAATGTCTACTCCTATATTGGTATTGATTCTCAAGCTGGCCCTGAGACCTTTGGTTTGTAGCAGCTGTTAGCTAGTGATATTTGTCATATTGGAAATGAAAGTTGAGAAAATGTATAAGTATTTATAAACTCACTTAAAATAGACATGTAAACACATTAATGAAAGTCATGTTTCTCAAAACAAAACCCAACTTAGTAAGAAATAGCCTCTGTAATATGTAAATTGCATGGCTAGCTTCATTAGCTAACAACTGAATTCATACTTTATTTAGTTAGCTCTGTTGGAATCTCAAATGATTCTTTTTGATCTCTACTTTGGAGAGAATGAGAATGAAAGGAAAATGGCATTATGGTAAAAATGATTTGGACCCTGTGGGTTCCCTTTCAAAGAGTCTGGGAGACTCAATGAGAATACAGCTGTCTTTCTTTTTTTTTTTTTTTTTTTTTAGATTGCACAAGTAAGAAAAGTTAGGGGGGAGAATAATTTTCTCCCACTTCTGATATGATCCAGGAGCACCCGTGTCCTCATTCCAGTCGTCTGTTTGCTGTATTTATTGAGTACTTTGAATAGCTTATATGTTGCTTAATTTGATCTGTTTAAGGCTATTAGACATTTGAGGGAGTCTGCATTATCCATCTTTAACAAATAAGGATTAACACAATTGGGGCTTGAATTTGCTGGAGTTAGGGCTAAAGTATACATCTCTGAGCACTCGAGGTTTAAGGGGATTATTAGCAGTGGTGTTCTATTGATTTCTGCTTCATGAGCATATTGCTGTGTATTTCACATGTGCAAAAAGGAAAAGACAGTTTTCTTTGAGTTTTTTTTTTAAATCTTTCAAAGGTAGAGTGACAGAGAAGAGCTGTTCCATCTACTGGTTTGCTTTCCAAGTGCCAAAAACTACCTAGACTGGACTGGACTGGGCTGTGCTGGGCTGAAACAGGACTCGGTTTAAGTGTCAAACATGGGCAGAAGGAATCCAGATGTTTGTGTGATCATCTGCTGCCTTGCAGCAGGCCTATTCTCAGGAGACTGAATTGGGAGTGATGGCAAAACGTGAACGCACACACTCTGAGAGGTGGGTGTCCCTAAAGGTAACCTACATACTGTGCCTTGTCACCCTCTCTTTGCCTGCCACCCCCACCCCCATAGTTTTAGACTTTAGGAGACTTTCACTCCTGTTGGGAAAATAAATGCATCAAAAGGTAAAACTCTGTACCCAATGGTATGCACCAGGACATCGTGGTCCTGGTGCGGTGCCAAGATTACTGAACAGATAAGGCTGCTTGGGTGTCGTGTTGGCTGTTTCCCTAGCCATCCCATGTTGTCAGTTTGTGGTTCACTTTGTTGGTCCTCAGTGTACTGATCTGTAAATTTAGGCTATTGGTTCAGTCCTGGTTGGCTGTATAGTGCTGTGAGAATCAATGTAACAAGAAATTGTATACTCATTAGCTGATTTCTACTAATTTTTAAGTAGGACACTTGTTTTATAACTCATGAAAGTTATTGCCTTCAATACTTTATCTTAGATAAAAATTCTGAAGGATCTGTTGGCTTAATATTAAATATTAACCAAAGGTAGAAATACATTGAAAAATCTCGTTACATTTGGTTTAATGATACACAGTTGTAAACTAACAGTATGGAGGGCCAGCTGGTCATACCAGTCCTCTTGCCTTGGTTACAGCCTGCCCTGACCTTCACGTGAAACACTGATGGGATGAATACCAACCAGATTATAGCATTTTTAAGGAGATTTATTTATTCATTTATTTGGAAGGCATAATTAGAAAAAGAACTGGCCAGCGTGGGGGCAAAGAACAAGAGGTGTCATCCATCTTGTTTGTTCACTCCCAGATGGTTGAAACAGCCTACACTGGGCCAGAACAAAGCCAGGAGCCTGGAACTCCAACTACATCTCCCATGTGGCTGACAGGGGCTCAAGCACCTGGACCATCATAGCTTTCCCATGTATATTAGTAGGGAACTGGATCAGAAAAGGAGCAGGTGAGATTTGAACTGGCACCTCTGAGGTGCTAGTATCACAAATGGCAGCTTAACCTACTGTGCCACAATGCCAGCCCTTATATCATTATTTTCAGAAAACAAAGTAATAGCAGATTTGTAAGTATCCATTCCAGATCAGAACAACTTAAAATTTTAGGTTTTCCCCCTACTTATTTTAGTGTAACTGTATCATTACTGTATTGTCCAGAAAAGTTCTAACTAAAAATCTTCATCTAAAAGAGGATATGCCTCAACGTTTTGTCAGTGAAGCAGATTAAATTCTGATGGTGACAACAGCTGTGGCTTCCACTCTCGGAGGTCCTTTTTTGAGACATGCTTCAGCATATAGCCAATTATAACTTGTAAAGTATGTAGATATTGATGTAGTATGTGCTCAACCTTGGGGGGGAGGGGCAAAGTTAGTTGCTTTTACTGATCTTCTAGAAAAAAAAAATGGAGAGATAGTAGTTGGTTTTGAACTCAGCCTCCGTTGTTAGCTGCAGGTTTTTTCCAGCTGGGTGACCTAGCATGTCTCCGTGGTACTCAGAGTTGTGCTGTCACTTGGCACAGGGCTAGAGTCTTCCCACTCTAGCAATTAAATTGCTATGGAAAGTAGTTGTTCTTGATGTCATTTTAATCAATAGCTTGTATTTCCATCTGGCCCCACGGTCCTTGTGGCATTGTACGGCTCTCAGCATCTCTGACCTAAGAGTAAAGGACACAATGACACACTTGAGATTTGGTTTTGAAAATTCATGTAAATCCTACTGTATTTTTTAAGCATATGTCCCTATTGGGCAGGTTTTCAACAGCCTTCAGAAGAGCCCTGTTGGTACTGGTTGAGCTTTCATAAGCTACATTTTTTTCTCAAGCAGAGAATAACTGGGAGGTCTGTTTCGAATGTCCAGTGACCAGCAGCTGGCATCCATGGTGCCTTTGAAGGCCACCTGACAGGTTGAGTGGTCTGGATGCTGCCCACCCGCCCTGATGGACTTGTTGACTTACTTGTGAGATAGGTGGACTTAATTTTTTAGGATCTTTGTTACACAAGAACTGCTTCAGCATCAATTTTTGTAGCGGGGTTCTTCTGATTTGCATAGCATCTCTATAAACTAGTGTGCTCCACTATATTTTCCACAAAATGCGTAGTCAAAATGTTTCCACTTAAATGTGTATCCTTTCCTTGAATTATATTTTTACCGCATCTGTACACGTAACAACTCCATTAAGAAACTATATCTGTTTAATCAGTAAAGAAAATCAAGTAAGTTCCTGTAGTTTGAAAGATGAGCCATTTCTACTTTATTCCCTATCATATTCAAGCTATAGAGACGACATTATTACACAGACACCAAAGCCCAAAACAGGATGTTTGATTATATTACATTAGCAAAAAGTTTGATAGAATTGTTTGTTATGGAAAATACATGATTGACAACGCCTGCTATTAGAAAGTCTTGCTCAGTACCAGTGCAATGCAAGACTATGATTGGCAGAAAACACTAAATTTATTCAATTAGCAGATTTTTTTTCTAAAACCCCCAGAAGAAGCCTCTGAAGGCTTATAAAGCTTCCTTTGAGAGGGAATCACAGGGATTAGCACCAAAGATACTATGTGTATAAGCGTAACAGTGAGTTGCTGGACTAGAGAGGGTTTGATCCTATGGAATGAGCACCCAGTAGGTGGGATCTGAGAGGGGCTTAATTCTGCTACGTGTGAGCAAAGCTGAGACTGACCAACGCTAGAAGGGCAGGTGTAGTGTAAGGAGGCACATGAGGGAGATGACTACATGAATAAAAACAAAGAACTGGAAGGCTGTTATTTGTAGCAGTTAAGGAAATCTTTGATTCTTTGTCGTTATACTTGTAGTGAATCCTTAAAGAAAGCCTGTCTATGGAGTTTGAACCCCCGGGCGCAAGGCATACAGTGCTTTACTCTTCTTACAAAAAGTGGAGGCTGATGACATTTGCTCCTGAGGTCTGCCAAGTCCATGTCAGGTGGTGCTGCTCTTCCTGATGGTCAAAGGAATCATGCCAGAATGATGCCTCTGTGTGCAGCAGGAGTCCTGCTGGGTTGGTCTTGGGATGTGCACCTCTCCGTGATGTATGGAGGAGTAAAGGAGAGATTGGAGAGGTGCTTGCGTTCTCAGATGTAAGCTGCCAGCCTTTGTCTTAGATGGAGGTCTAAGGTGAACGCACCATGGACATTAATTTTTACTACACAAAATGAAGCGGCACCTGTTCCTTCATTTGCTTGCAGGATTACCTGCACACTTCCTGCAAAAACTCCACTACACCTATACCCAAACCCTCACCACAACAGTATCCTCCTGAATCACCAAGGAAGCAGTGCCAGTTGTAGAGAACGGGATGGTAGAATCGTGGGGCACAGTGCTGCCAACGTTGCCAATACTGCCTGCATTTGCCAAGAAAGAGCCACTGAGGTCCTGAGCCAAGCTTTCCTTTGTCCTGAGATTTGTGATGTATTACAATCAAAGTCATCAAAGGAAGGTCTAGTCCAAAAAGTGTCAGACCAAGGGCAGGAGTGGAGAAGAGCTTATGCAAGCCCTCTCGCAGCCTGATCAGAAGCTTTATATCATGGGCCCGGAGCAACCACAAAGTTTTATTTTTGTAAGTGTTCCAGGTGTCATGCGGTTTATATTTGGGCAAAGTATCAGATAGGAGGAAGGAACACAGTGGGGAGGGTAAGGTGAGATGGTTACCGGCGGCAGTAACTGTTGGGCCCTAAGCAGTGTGTGTTACGGACATCTAGAGCTTTCTCTGTAACTGGGACTGCTCTGCTCTGCTCTGAGCAGGTGAGTTTAGGTGGGTGGTCCCAGCCAATGTAGTGAACAGAAGTGCAGTGTTACTTACAGGCAGGAACATGTGATTGATCAGCAGGCTTGCTGGCAGTTTCATCTTGTATGATGGCAACAGAAACTGTTTTCTTTCTCCTTTTTAAAAATTGCAGTTATTTTATTTAAAAGGCAAATACAGACATTTTTCCATTTGCTGCTTCACTCCCCAAATGCCCACAGAGCCCTGCTTGGAGTCAGGAGCCAGGAAGTCTATCCAGGTCCCACATGGCAGATCCTAACTTGAGCCATCAGAGTGGGCACTGGCAGGAAGCTCGAACTGGAAGTGGATCCAGGATGCATGAAGCAGCGTGTTAACTGCCATGCCAGATGTCTGCCCCTTAGTGAGTCTGCCCCTTTGTGCTTAATACGATGCAGCTGCAGGTTGGTGGAGTTTCGGCCATCTGAGTTGTTCAGACCTACATTGATGAACTTGTGTTTTAAGCCACTAGGAGTTGGGTGATGTCAGTTACTACAGTGTTACCTGGCCAAACCTGGCTGATGCGTGCCAGTAGTTTGTAGGACAGACTTACAGTTAAACCCCATAGGGCCCCTTTTCTGTGTTCCATTAGTTGTCTGATAAGCGGCACTTGGAAAAGAAGCTTACAGGCAGGCCGGGCTTGAGTGAAGCCGGCACTCTGGGAGTTCTGACAGCTTTGTGTTCATTGCGGTGAATGGTAGAACTCTAAGCTGAGGGCGAGTGGGCATTGCTTCCTCAACATAGGGGGCCATGTAATCCAGTGCGGTCTCTTTTCTTGGTCAGCTTTCTTTTCACATCTCGAGGAACAGAGGGAAGAACCAGTTACACCATTCTGGTGGTCTGACTTCAAACCAATGGTCTGGACGAAGAAGAATGGTAGGCTTAGAAAGAAAAGGATTTTCTGAGGAGAAAGTTCATAGAGGGGTTGGCTAGAGTGGGACCATTGAAATTGAAAGATTCAGGGATTACATGGTTTTCCTTCAGTCCCAGTGGGTTTCCAAAGCTTCATTCTGTCCTCTCTCCTATTCCCACCCCCTCTCTCTTACCGTCCCACCTTGCTGACTCATCCAGCATGAGCTCCTCTTCCTGCTTACCCTGGGACTTTTTTCAAGTCATCATTTTTGTGTCCCACAGATTGAACTGTAGTAGTTGTCTCCCAGAAAAAAAACAACCCTCCTCCCACCAACACACACACAACACGTACTTGTGTCCTGTCTTGCATCTGCTGTTTTTGTTATCCCAGCATCCTTTCTTCTCTAACACCTTCCTGCTTTGCCCAAGGGTGTGTTAATTCACTGCTTCCCGACTGACCGTCACCACCACTGTCACCATCACCAGCTGCCCTGCCCCCCTGCCCCCCAGCTTGCCCCATCCTGTTAGTGGAGTGCTGGCAAGGTGGGCCAGAGTGAGTGCATGGGAGAGTGAGTAGGAAACACATTGGAAATGGTGGAACCCTCCACTCAACTGCTTCTGCCTCGGTGCTATTTAGGAAAATCATCATGAGGGCCTCGGAGACTTTTCAGACTGTCACTTTGGAACTATTTACCGTGTGTACTCGTCCTTACGATGAGGGACTATTGCTGCTCATTGTGGGCCAAGAACGCTCGTCTTTGAACTTGTGGCGATTACTTCCGATTCTTTTTCTGATTTTTCTACCTGTGCTCTACCTACCCCTCCTCCCTTTTAAAATCAAGTTTCTCTTAAAAACTAGTGTTCCCCAAGTTTTCCAAACCATTCTCCATTTGCAATTTTGTCCATCCCACTTTCTTTTGGAATTCAAGTTCATATTCTGCCTTGCTGCTTTCCTGAATCTCCGCATGACTCCCTCCGTTGGGGTCATTCCTTCACTGTGCCTGAATACAGGAGGTTTGCATGAGTTTGAACTGGTAGTAGTTTATGCTTGATCTTAACCAACAGGCTGAGAAGCGATTGATAGTAGTTTGAAATGTGAGTGTAAGTTACAGCTGTCTTAGAGTACCTGGTGGAGGCTCACCCCGACCCATGTGTCTTTGATGAGTTAATCGTTGACAGTGCCAGGTGGAAGCAGCTGGTGAATGCCAGGGCCCCCCTGTGTCAGTACCTAGGAACAGCTGGGGAACAAATCTGCCTTTAGTTTCTTGAGCTACGTTGGTTATTAAAATTCTGTGTTCTGGGAACACCGCTATGTTCTCATCTTGTCCAGTTACATTATAGAAGATTCCATTTGGAGAGGATTGTCTTATGAGTTAACATCTGCATTTGCCTTATTAGCTTTGCTAGAGCAAACAGCTAATGGAGTCTGTGTATTGATTCAGAGTAACCTTTGGGGATGCCATGAGTAGAAAATTTAACTGCTCCTGTACAGTTTTTACGTTTCTGCTGGACCTCCTGTTGTCACCTGTAAGGCTGTCCTCCAGGTCCTTGCAGTTCTCCTCTCAGGTACCTGCTATTCACCTTCCATCATTTTAACCTCAGGTGCAGGTGACCCTCTGGACTGACACTGTTCCTGAGTGAGGAGACAAGTAGCTAGCCTCAAATAGATGTGCATGTGTGAGAAATAAACACTGCAATCACACCCCATGTACTCAATCCTTGCTGTTGCACTTTCACAATACTTGGCAAACTAAGGTTTACAAGGGAAGGTAGTTTTGAAATTTTCTCCCATCCCAGGCAGTAAGTTGCAACTGCACCAAAATAGTATAGCATCCTAATTTGTTTTTCACTATGTTCTTTGAAAGTCTAATTAAGCTCTTTCCAACAATCGCTTTTTGGGTGCATTGTAGGTTTACAAGAGTATTGTGAAATAGATATTTTCCCTTTTATTTGAAAAAGAGTGAGCTCCTCAAAGACTTATTAAGGATAGTAAACAAGTGCTATTAATTGCTATAAAGATGAGGATTTAACAGCGAACAAGACAAAACCCGGGCCTTTGAGCATGTAATCTAGCCAAGAAGATAGAAAACAATAAAATTATCAGAAATTATTCCTCCCTAGTCTCCTGCCATTCTTTCTCCCTGTGCTTGGGACACACTCCACCTGTTGAGTTCCCTCCAACCTTCCTGTTCCTTCTCATCTCTAGCTTTTTAACACATTCTGTTCCATCTGTGTTGACTTTTGCTTAGCCTCAGGTCTCAGTGGAAATGGTCCTTTCTTCAACAGGCCATTTTTAAACCCCAGGATAAATTATCATGCTCATCTGATTGTGTATCCTGAGACCACCATGATCTTCGCAGCTGTGGTCACAATTGTGTCCTTTTTTCCTTGGGTAGGTAGGGAAACCAATGAGACTGTATGTTGTTGGTTTAATTATACTTTAAATACAATTTTTTCATTCACTACCGTGAGTCAGGTGGCATCCCAAGCACTGGGAAAACCAAGGGTGAGAAAGTCTCTGCCTACGCTGAGCCTCAGGTGCAATGGCAGAAGCAGATGACATAAGTATGTAGTACGATGAAGGGAGCGATAAAGTCAGGGAAAAGTCATAAGAGGTAAATAAGCAAAGAAAAATGCCTGCATTCCTTCACTGAGAGCATCAGGGAGGAACCCTTGGGACAGGTGACTTGGGCAGAGGTCTGAGTGAAATAAGTCGTGTGTATAAACAGATCGAGCTTAGTTTACCAGACAATATAAATGGGAAGAACCAAGTCTCCAAGGTGGAGATATGCTCGGTGTGTGCAATGATCAGGGGGCTCAGGACAATGTGGGGAGAGGGAGGGAGAGAGCAGAAGGAAATGACATGAGATCTCTGATGGCTGAAGCCAGCAGTGGTTGAAGTGGTGGCAGGTGCAGGGCATAGGCTGGGGAGCAAGGAGAGACATTGGGAAAACAGAAGCAAGAGAAGACAGAGAATTGTGCCATAGAAGGGTGGCACTGGCCCTTGTCTGGGAAGTAAAATGCAGCTGGCAGGGATAAAAGCTAGGAAAGCAATGGGAAGCTTTTTGTCGTGCTCCCAAAGAGAATAGGGTGATAATCCTGAAAGGGTAATGAGCAAAAGTATTGTTCTCAGTGTGTTTAGAAAGGAAGGGTGGCAGGACTTACTGGTGAATTCCTTGTAAGGAAAATTGGAATCAAGGATGATTCCAGACATTCTTGTCCCGAGTAAGTGAATGGTGGCTCTGTTTTACATGAGCAGGAGCAGGATGGGGAGGAACTGGCAAATTGTTGTCCTTCAAGAAAGGGACTTAGTGCATGGCCCCAGGTTCCCATCCCAGATGAACCCCTTCTGGCTGATACTTCATTACCATTTTCCTCATTTGTGAACCAGGAGTTGTTTGTAACACATAAAGTGCCTGTGAGGATTGAACATGTGGGAAAATGTACCTTAGCTTTGAGATATTTGTTGAATAGTTTTCTGAATTAAATCTCCATTCTATTGGAAATTCCTTCAAGACATGAACTCTTGTTTATTGCTCTGCTGCGTGCCCTCGCATAGGCCTGGCAGTTGTAACATTTCTCCGGGTGGTTGAAGCTGGTTAAACACACCGTTTTTACAGCATTAAACACGTGGTTCCTCAGTCAGCATTCGTGTACAGCATTCTTGGTTGGTTCTCTACTTGCATAGAAATAACTCCTTGTTAGTAATAATATGCTTCTCTTGCCTCTTTAGATACATGTTTCAGACCTTAGTTCTTGGTCACCCATTGTTGCATGTGCATGATTGTAACTGTAGGCAAGTCCATAATCAGATTGTCCTCGGGACATACATTTCTCTTGTGCACTTAAATTTTCCAGTAAATGGAATGTTATTTTTTTTTTCTTTCTTGAGCTTTTCAAAATGGCCTTAATTGATGTTGCCCTCAGAGTTTCAGGATTGACTTTAGCTGTTTTAATGGGATATAGAATACTATGGGGACATCCATAAGGTGAGAGGTGGCCTGGACTCTGTGTGCTGGCTGCTGGGTGCTGCTTGGTATAGCTGGGAAGGCTGGTAAAAACAAACTTATGGAGTAGTTGTACTACTTTTTGGTGCAGATGTACATTAAAACCTCCAGGACCTATGAAAGCTATTGAGATCCAGGCTGGGGTGTGGGACCCCTTCTGTGGGAAGAAGTCACCAGACAGGCAAAGGACACTTATACTGCTTTTTTGGGAACCCAGTATCCTGGTGAAGATTTTTGACTTGACAATTTAAGAACTGTAGAGAGGCAGTGCTCATTTTGAAAGACCGAGATAGAGAGCCCCGAGGCAGCATGGGGCATAGATCAGCAGGCAGACCCTGACAGTGAGCCTCAGCATCAGCTGGATGCCCAGTTGCTCCTTTGACCTTGTTCCATTTGCTCGTTTCCACAAAATTCCAGTTTCTCCTTCTATCAGACTAGGTGGTATCGAACTCCCTAGGTTCGTGGTGATGCCATGAAAAGATTATGGAAATCTCCTCCTGTAGTGCTGGCACATGATGGTGCTCAGTCAATGCCATGACTTTCAATCATGAATGAGCATGGACATTGCATTGTCCTGGGTAGGGGCCATGGTGAATGGCAGAAAGAATAAATCTGGCCTTCTAAAGAAGAGCCTTAATGCAATGGGAGTAGACACCAGTGATAAACAGGCTTATGAAGGATGTGGAAAAAATGTGTTAGACCCTGCAGGAACAAACACATTGGTCAGAAAAAAGTCTTAGTTACATGAAAGGCACAGTTAAAGACATGGAGAGAGAGTGCCTCAGCTTGTATCCAGGAACTCCATCCAGATCTCCAGCACAAGGTAGGTGGCAGAACCTGGGATTTGATCCTAGCACTCAGATATGGGATGTGGGCATCACAAGCAATGACTTGAACTAGTGCAGCACAAGGCCTGCCCCATCATTCTCTACTTAAACAGATACATATTCGATAGAAGTGAAACACCTACCGCTGTTTACTAAAATTGAAGACCTGAATGAATGCTCCCATTTGCCTGACACCCCGCTGTATTTCACATTTGTTTTTCTTTGGATGTCGTTGTGATGACATTGTGTTGCCTGTTTTGGATGCCTGTGTTGCCTTCTCACGGTTACTAATTGGTGCTTTCAACACTATCTCTGACCTGCTTGAATATCTTCTGTCTGGGAGGCACAGGCTGGATCCTGAGCTTCTTGCGTTATCTCTTACCCAAGATGGAACTGTTACCCTCTAAGAAACCCCGATTTGTTCCTTTAGTGTTCTACATCCCTACCTAGGTGCTAGTTTTAAGTAACAAATGCTTTTTGAAAACTATATGCTAAGTATATTCCAAGCTCTTTACAAAGACCATCTCATTCCAAGCTCTTTACAAAGACCGTCTCAGTTATTCAACCACATGAGGCTGGAATGCTTGTCCTCCTTTTATAGATAATAATACTGAAGTCCAGACTGATAAGGAACTTGTCTAAGGTCACACACCTAGTACTGGTGGCAGAGCCAAAACTTGAATCCCAAAGTCTGCCCGTGAGGTTCCGTCTATAACCCTGCTGCTTGGGGGAACACATAAATGAGTTGGAAAGGAAAAGGCTGTTGCAGCCATCAGACTCCAGGTCAACGCTAGAAAATATTTCTTTTAAGGCTTAGAGGTTTGCATTGATTTTTCTCCCAAGAAATTAATATTTCATGTACTAAGCATTGATTTGAACAGATCACGTTTCATATTTTATGTACTAGTAAGCCAGAAAAAAACAGCTTTGCACAACTGTGACACAACCCTCCTCCTGTCGCACTTGGGTAACTCTTGAGCCATGGGCCCAGCACCCTTTGTGGCTTCGAAATTTGTTTAGGAGTGGGGGTGCAGTTCTTCGTGCTACTGTCCTCATTGCTTGCTGTCTGACAGCATCCTGTGACAACACATGCACGCTTCTCCCTCCTGGCGAGTGACTTCCTTTCTTAGGGCCTAAAAGGCAGCTGATTGTGGTGTGCAAGAAAATAACTAGGGCTGTTGATCTATTAGAAACGTTAGTTTGGGAAGAATACATTTTATGCTACACAACTGTGTGTTTTTGTGTGCAAAGGATCGTTTTTTTATTTCGGTGCTGAAGGGAACATAGCTTTTTCTGTGGTACCTCCGTTTCACACAAGCAATACTGCAGCGTAGATAATTCCATCCAAGCGGCAGCAGTCTGAACATTCTGAGCCAATTCAGTTTTGCATTATATTTCTGTACCTTGTTCTTTCTATAGTGTAGGGTTTCACCCAAGCACTGAGATCTATTATAGGACAACTCCAAAAGAAATAAACTCTTTCAGAAAAAATATTACTCAGTCATTAGGTTGAATATGAACATGTCAGCATAAATCATATTTTAGAACAGCTTTTACATTTCTCAGTTCTAGAAACTGATGACTTTCTTAAAATCTGTTTTGCCTCCGTGTCTTTCTGTAACCTAGTTACCGAATATTATTTTTGAATATTCAGTTCCTTAAATTCTGCACATACACATCTTCCACAAAGGACAATTAGATATATGCTGATTAAAAACAAGACTAAAGTACCAAGTAAAGTTAATTTTACTTAAACATGAGGGATAAGTTCAGAGGCCTTCCATTTGCTGATTCACATCCCAGTGCCTGCAATGGCCGATTCTGAACCAGACTGAAACCAGGAGCTTGGAAGTTAATCCAAGTCTCCCACGTGGGTGGCAGTGACCCAGGGGCTTGCACCATTCCCTGCATTTGCAGGAAGCTGGAATTGGGAATAGATCTAAGACTCGCACCGAGTCATCGTGATAGGGGATACGGGTCTCCTTCAGTAACACTTTCACTGCTGTGCCAAATGCCTGCCTTGGTACTTTATTTTTGATTTGTGCCAACTCTGCCAAGCTTGAGTAACATTGATTATAAGTGTCAGTCTTTATGCCATTGGAGGAATTATGGGTAGTACATAGTCTCAATCTTTTTCCATCTGATTGGATCAAAAGTTATAGAGAAATTTAAAAAAAATATTTTACTTGAAAGTCAGTAACAGACAAAGGGAGAGAGATCCGTCTTCGATCCTCTGGTTTACTTTCCAAATGGCTGCAACAGCCAGAGCTGGACTGGTCTGCAGCTGGGAGCCAGCAGCTTCTTCCGAGTATACCATGTGGGTTCAGGACCATCTTCTGCTTCTTTCTCAGGCCATTACTGGGGAGTTAGATTGGAAGTGCAGCAGCTGGAACATCAACCAACGCCCATGTAGGATTCCAGCACCACAGGCAGGGGATTAGCGTGATACACCTCCACACTGGCTGAGAAGATTCTCCGTGGTAAAGTGGCACCTGCTCCTCAGGCCTAATTGCTGCTTAATCACAAATCATCTTACCATTTTTATTTTCCTATCCTTTCAAATATCACAGATCATCAAAATATGGTTGAGATTGCATCAAAGAGAAATCTTTAAATAATCATTCAGGGTATTTGTGGACTACGCATGTGCTGGATTTCTGTTACCTGGTCTTCAGCCAGGCTCTGTGTTCTCCTTTTAAAGTGTTTGCCATGGACATGCTGCCACCCCTTCACCAGCTGTTTTTATCTTAGTTTTAAGCGTGAAAAGAAGCAGTCTGACTTGAGGTTGGTGGAGGCATCTCTTAAGAAACTGCAAGTGGGAGGAGCTGGGAATCCTCCCGAAATGCACTAGCTCTGGAGCTTGATTCGCACTGGCGTGTTCCCAAGGTTGTGTCTGTGTCAGGAGGAAGCTGATGACAGCTGTATAGGTCCCTGACAAAGAGGCTTCTCTGACAGTGTACTGGTGTTTCAGAAACCCTGCAGTCTAAAAAGATGCCAGCAGAAGAAGCAGTGGTCACTTGTTTGCAGTGGCAGGATTCATTCAGACATCTTGAGCAGATACTCCTTTGGTTTTACGATAGACCTGTATGATTGTCCCTACGCTGCTGTCACCAAGTCCTCTGTCTAGAGAAGATCCTCCCAGGTCACCTTCCCACTATCAGTCTTAAAATAATTATTACAGTGACAAGAGCCTCCACCAAGTCAGAAGCCTTTCCTGTATGCCAAGGTTTGGGTTAAACATTAACGTGTGTTTATCCTCAGTGTAATTCTGTTAGGATTGTTACCGTGTAGATAAAGAAGTGGCTCTTGGAAGATGGTCCAAAGCCTCAACAACCAGGGCAGGTCAGGAGTCTGTCTCTAATGTCCTCGGTAGGTGTGCCCATGGGGGATCAGGATGATCCCCGGGGTGTGGGTGGGCCATGTCTGGATGTCCTTCCAGTGTTGAGCACTCATACACACTGTCAATTTGTGAATGTTTAAAGAAAGAAATGCTACATTTTAAAAAGCCTTGTTTTAAATTATTTCATTCACTTGGTCATGCCCCTGAATTGCTTTTGAGAAGTTTTTTAAAGTAAGCAATGTGACAGTTAGATTGTTTTTCATCCATTTATTTTATCATCCTATCATATTTTTAAAAAGATTTATTTCTTTTTTATTTGAAAGGCTTAGAGTTACAGAGAAGAAAGACAGAAATCCTCCATGTGCTGCTTCACTCTCCAAACGGTTGCTACGGCCAGAGCTGAGCCAGCCTGAAATTGGGTGCTGGGAGCCTCTTGCAGGTCTCCCTTATGGATGCAGTGGCTGAAGGACTTGAGCTATCTTCCACTGCTTTCCCAGGCCATTAGCATAGATCTGGATCACAAGGGAGCAGCTAGGTCTCAAACTGACACCCATGTGGAATGTTGACAACTCAGATGGGAGCTTAGACTACCATGCTATGGTGCTGCACCCCACCCCCATTAGTATTTTTTTAAAGGTTTATTTTTTATTTGAAAGGCAGAGTTAGGAAGAGAGAGAGAATGTTCACTTGGTGGTTCAGTTTCCAAATAGTCATTACTGAGCCAGTACTTAGTGGGGAGCTTCTTCTGGGTCTCCCGTATCTGTGCAGGAGCCCAACCACTAGGGCCAACCCCCATTGCTTTCCCAGCTCATCATCAAGAAGCTGAATTGGAAGTGGAGCAGCCAGGAAGGACTCCAACTGTCAGGATGCCAGCGTTGCAGTTGGCTACCCCACAACACCAGCCCCTATCCTATTGTATTTTAATCACAGAAGTTTGTCTTGGTATGAGTAGCTTGTAGAACTTATCCTCCTGGCCTTCGCCTAAACCCAAAGCACCTTGCACTTATCTCTATAGCTTTAAGGGCGAGTAGAAATGAGGGTCTGGGCTCATTCTGTTGGAGCCTACCTGTCAGGAACTTCTACCCTGGTACCTTAGGTCATTTGCATAGTCATTAATCAGCTGTCAGGTATAGGAGGAATTTTAAAACCACCTGTTTGTCGTACTATGAGGTATGTCTCACAGTACAGCTCTGCTATTTTAATTCTGCTTGGTGGCCTCAATAGAAAGTGTATGCTTGTCCCTATGGTTGTGCTTTTGTAGAGACAGCTCCTATAAAGATGTATGTAATTTTATTGCAAGTGCTACTGGAAGTCCCCACATCACAAATACATTTTTACTCAAAGGCCTCCATTGCCTGAGGGCACAAACTGCCAGGGTTTGTCTCTGGCTGGCTTCAGATTTCATTTGTGAAGTGGCAAGCTTTCTCCATTATTATTATTCTAGACAGCAAGTTCCATTATTAATGTTGCTCAGTCTTTTCCTCTAATTCAAGGCATTTAAAAATAGAAATACAGAAACTGATGGGATTCAGTTGCTGATCATCACCATTCCTTCATTATCGATGTAAACCCACCTAAGGGCTTTGCTCAAGTGGCTTGGGAGATTTGGCTGGTGCCTTCGGGGCCATGTGGTACCAGCAAATGTTAATAGGCACTATGCAGCAAGTCGTGTCCTGTGCTGAGCTCTGGAACCTGCTGTGCTCTGTAAGCAGGCAGGTGGATTGGGTGACTGGTGGATCTCCGCCTCAAGTTCTGAGATACCAGAATCTTTCCTAGGTTTAGTTGACAGTGACAATGGTGGTAGTGGTAGTGGTGGTCCTAAGGGGGCCAGGTCCAGAATTTGCTGGAGAGAATATACCTTGAGACGTGACTTGGAAATCCTATCACACATGTGGGGATGGAAGGACAAACCGTATCAAGTTGGGACATGTTCAAATTTGTGTGAGCTCAGCATGACAGTTGGGCATAGCTAGAAGCCAAGGAGATCAGAGGCATGGGGCAGTTTCCCTCTGCCCTCTATTCCCTTTGAGTGTAACTGAAAACGGGGTGAGAGTTTGATTAGACAATGTAAGGGTGCATTGGCTGTGCAGGAGATAATGCAGAAGCCCTTAGTGGTCCCCAGTAACCTTCTCCATCGTCTTTTCTCTCAGCCAGGTGAGGATAGGAATATTCAGAGAACTTAAATGCTTTGCATAGATGGCAGAGCTGAGACAGCAGCCCTGTGTCAGTCTGGGATGCTGTAAGAGTCACACAGGCTGGGTGCTATTAAGCATCAGAAATCCATTTTGCACAGTCCTGGAGGCTGACAGTTTATCAGGATGCTGGCGTGGTCAGGTTCGGCTGAGGGCCCCTCTCCTGACTGCAGCCTCACTGTACACTCCCTTTTGGGCAGGGGACATGCTGGAATCCCTCTGGCGTAAATGCGCATGGATTCTGTTCCTACACCTCTGCCCTCATTGCTTCCTTACCATCCACAGGCAGTGCCATCACCTTGGGGATGAGGATTTCCACATTTGAATTTTGTCTGCACAGACACTCAGTCCATTGCAAGTCCCATCTGCCAAGGCTGTTGAAAACTTTACCCACATGTGGCCTGAGGTTGTATGAGCTTTCTTCTTCCACAGAGAAACCTAGTTATTACTTTACATGCCAAAAAAAAAAAAAAACCCAAACTCCGGCTCTTAATTGTTTAGGGTAAAGCTGGCCTACCCTCAAAGTTTTCTACAGTTGCTGCCTTGTAAAAGCTTTTACAATATCTATGCACTTGGATATTTTAATGTTATCCCAAAATGTATCATTTTTAAAGAGAAGACTGTCCTCACCTTTGCCACTTTTCTATAAATGCAACCACTTTCACCTTTGATTTACATCCTAACTTCATTTTGGAATTTTGATTTGTAGTTGTCATGGGCACTCATTGTTTTGTTGTTGTTGTTGTTTGTATCCCATAAGCTGGCTAATGGTTAATAAATAAGATATGTAAATCCACCCAGGTATTTTAAGGAAAAAAGTCTTTTGTAATACCATTCTGCTAAAATGTATTTACTAACTTGTATACCCGAATGTCTAAAGTAAGGAATATGAATACTAGCATTGTAATACTATTCATCTGAGGGTACTTAAAAGTTCGTGGAGGATCAGGCATTTGATCTAGCAAAAGGGATGCCACCTAGGCACATGTAAGCCATGTGTCAGCATGTGTAGATTCAGTGCCCAGCTCCTGATCCTAGCTTCCTGCGCATGGAGACCCTGAGAGGGAGGAAGCAGCGATGGCGCCAGAGGCTGGGGAACGCCTGATTTCCAGCTGCAGGTGTGACGCAGCCCTAGCCGCTGCCGCCACTTGAAGTATATCAGAGAGTAGATCTGTCTGTCTCTGACTTCTAAATGAATGTGTGACGATTATTTAAGTTAACAGAATTAAAAGATCAGTCTGTTCTGATGCAGAAAACTTTTGAAATCTATGCCTGTGAGAGTTATTTAAAAAGTTGATGGAAAATGTATACCATAAAGATGTCAGATTTTTCAAAAGTATCTTGCATCAGAAGAAATTTATGATCTCACTTTTCGTAAGTTTCAGAACTTCCCTCACATGTGTCCTCTTGTGAAGCTGCACAGCCTGATCTTTAATGAGTTTATCCCTATGATAAATATCCCCTTTCCACTCACCACAAACCATGATGTGCCGAAGTCCATTCAGAGCCACCTCGTTGTCTGAGCCAGGTAAAGACTTACTGTTTCAGTAGAGGGTGAACTTTGTTGCCCCTCCTAAAAGGAGCAGGTGGTTGTCACTCATCTTTCTGTGTGTGTAAACTAACGTATCAAGTTGCACGGAACCATGATCCGTTTGGAAGCTTGCATGAGTCACTTAAGTATTGAGTAATGTTTCAGGAAGCCGTTAGGAGAAATGTAGGTTGATGATTACCTCTGTCTGGCTGCCTTTTGAAGCTCCTATGCAAGTTGGCCTGTTTTCTAAAATTGGAAAAATCTGTGTATTAAAGCCCTGAAAAAGACAGTCTCTTAGCAACCCTGAAGAATGAAGAGGAACAAATTAAGTGAGAAGATGTTGTGGTTTCTGTTCGTTCTGTTTTGAAAACCACCCTAAAGGTGGATATTTTTAAAATTGTTTATAACATTTCATAAATTTAAAATATCACACAAGTTATGTGTCTCTCCTCCTTGGTGACTTTTCCCCTCTGTCTTCTGGCCTTGAACTTTTTGTCTGCTTGGAGGATGTACATGGGCATCCATAATTAAGAATTAATTAAAAGTGTCTGCTTGGAGGACTTGCTCCTCTTAATTAGTTCAGAAACCCTTGCCTTCATAAGCAGGTAGATTGCTTTAGAAAAGAGTTCACCTTCACTTTATATATCTACAATAATTAATTTAATCAACCTTAGAAGCATTTTGCATCCTGTATACACCTGCAGCCAAGGAAATGTGGCAATGTTTATTACCTGCATTGAAGGGTGATTCCATGCTATAGCTGGACTTTTCCACTTGCCAGAGTGGTGGCTTGAGCATGGATGGGTGCAGAGCTTCTATGGTGAAGCTATGCCCTGGACTGGGCAATATTACAGGGACTCTGACCACAGTCTCATGCATTTGGAGTTTTATTTCCTTTCAGCATCCTTGCTCTCCTCTCCACTTGGGATAGACTGGCCTTCCTCTTCCTTTCAGCTTTGGCCTATCCGTCCCCCTCACCATGTGACTTGAGCTCAGCAATAGTACAGCATGGCTGCTCCGGAGCCTCCTGGAGATTCACTGTTGTTGTGGGTCAGTTTCCAAAGAGTAATTTTCCTAATAGAGTTGTGAAAGAGCTGATTACAAAGCTAGACCACAAAGGTCATCAGAATGAGTGCCACGCAGAGGTTGGATTATCCTCCAGTCTGACCCCACCCAGTTCAGTCACCTGGGATGGGAGACTCGGGTATGCCCTTGGGGTGCTCATGGGGTGTGGACGCCTATTAGATCCTAAGACATTGCTTTTCCTTGGTCTGAGGCTACATGACTGTCTCCCTGCCAGATGTCACCAGATTTATTGCATTGTATGTCTAGAAAGTTCGATGTTGACTTTTCATTGATGTATTCTTCCTATGGACACTCTGGCCTAAGGCTGTATAATAGAAACCGTGAAGTGCTCTGGTTTAGTTCTGTTTACATTTTATAATGGAAGTGGGAATGGCGAGGTAGTGGAAAAGACTGGCAACCTCTTAGTTTTATTTTTATTTATTTTTTTCCCCTGCTTCGAAGCAAACACCACTGATGTAATTAGCCAGTGCTAATATTTCGTATCCTCGGAATGAGACCATTTGTATGAAACAGCAAACGGACGTTTTTAGTTTGCAGGCAATGGAAATGTCCTACACTTTGCTCCTAAAGCTTTAATGTGCGTCAGAATCCCCTGTAAGCTTGCTGAATGTATCTAGAACACAAGGCTTTATAGCTCTTTCCTTTGTTTTTAACATTTTAGATATTTATTTGAAAGGAAACTGACAGAACTCTTCCATCTGCTGGTTGACATCTTAAATGACTGCAACAGCCATGACTGGTCCAAGTTGAAGCCAGGAACTCTATCCTGGTCTCTCCCATGTGGGTGGCAGGGGCTCCACGTACTCAGGCCATCTTCCTCAGTCTTCCCCTGCATATTAGCAGGAAGCTGAATTGGAAATGGAGCAGCCAGGACGGGAGTTTCCACTCTCATACATGATGCTGGTGTTGCAAGCAGCAATTTTCACGTCTCCACCATAACACCAGCCCCAAGCATTTGCATATCCAACGAGTCTCGGCTGATGCTGGTATGTTGATCTGAACTTTATGAAATAGTATGCTTTGTTATTGGCCTTCATTTTGGGATCTTCTAAATTTGCCCAGGAATGTTAGCTGGATTTGACATTCAGGGGTGGTTATCTTTCTCAGATGAACCACCATCCTCTCCCTTGAGTTGCTTGTAAAAAAAAAAATCACATTAAAAGAACTTCCTCTAATTCTTCTTGGGACTTTTCTCTGTGTTGAGTAAATATTTAATACCTCTTGCATACCAAACACAGTGGTAGGCCCTGGCAAGAGTTAAAGAGGAGAGACACCAGGATACCCTGCTAAATAGATGGAGTGATGCTGTGTTACAAAAAGATTTGAGTTCCTCATATCTTCCTTTTCCTTCCCAAGATCCTGGGCTACTTCTCTTATTATGAATCTGGAGATGAATCATTGGAAGAACTGAGGAGACTCTAGGCATAACAAACAATATAAGAGTAGTGATGCAGATATAGTTAATCATATACAAGTTGTATGCATCTCTCAGAAATATAAATTGAGGGCCCAACCTGATGGCTCAATGGCTAATTCCTTACCTTGTAGATGTCAGGATCCCAAATGGGCACCGGTTTGTGTCCTGGCTGCTCCACTTCTCATCAAGCTCCCTTATTATGGCCTGGGCAAGCAGTCAAAGATGGCCCAAAGCCTTGGGACCCTGCACCTGTGTGGGAGACCCAGAAGAAACTCCTGGCTCCTGGTTCAGCTCCAACCATTGCAGCCATTTAGGGAGTGAACATGCAGATGGAAAATCTTTGTTTCTCGTTCTCTCCATAAATCTGATCTGCCTTCCCAATAAAAATAAATGATTCTTTTAAAAAGTACAAATTGAGTCTTTGTATGTTGTGGTAGTATTGTCTGGCAGAGCTAATGCTTTTTCAGAGCACCTTCACGTGCATTATTGAAATGGAGCTTATTAATGCACTCTTCAGACAGAGTAGGATGACCTCCGATTTAGAAAGACTAGGATATGCCAAAGATAGTATGCCTGCCATTTGCCTGGTTGGTATTTGAAATGTGTCACACTTTTATTTTAATACTTACAATCTGTGATTTATTTTACCCATGGTTTTGTCTTCATTGTATATAGCATATATGGAACATCTGAGTGTTAGTACCTTACCAAATGCTCTTTTGTGACACAAACTGGATATCTCCTAGGATTAGCTTAGGAGCCTTTCCATTTTCTTTGTCTTTGGGAATGACAGCTGCCTCCTCCATGTCTCAGTGTGCTCTTATCCTTACTGTTAGCCCAAGAGCTCATACCCACGGGCCTCAGCTATGTTGTCATTGCCAACTGCTGTGTTAAAGACACCCGGGTGTTCATGCTTCAGACAGTTTAGTAGCTCGTGAGTGGCAGGGCATGGTAAGAGACCTTGTCTCTGTGCGTTGCCACTGAGGGAGCCAGTGCTGCCCATACCTTGCCCTTGGACTTACAGCCTTCTGAACTCTGAAGATAAATTCTGTTGTGGTAGCCTTTAGCCTGTGGTATTTCCTTATAGCAGCTTTGCAGATTTGTAAAATCTTGATCATATAGACTTTTTACTCTAAAATTCCTTAGAAATATAAAGCTGTTCTCTCTAGATGATACAAAAGTCTCTGGTTTCATTTTTATATAAGAATTTTTATTTCTTTGAAAGGTAGTTACAGAAGCAGATGTTCCATCATCTTGAGTAAAGTTTACAGAACCCTTATCTGCTGGCTAGTCAAAGCTTCTTTACTTGATGTTGATGGGTGTGTTGTCAAAGTATCAAATATGGAGACTGCAAAACCTTACAACTATAACTTAGCATCTCAGAACTCTGTTTCTTTCCATTGATGAAAGCAGTTCAGACTGAAAGGAAGGTAATGGGCCTTCTCTGTTGATGAGTGATGTGTAGCTTCTGGGATGGAGAAGGAATCTCCATCTGTCCTTAGAAACAACTTTGCAATCAATTAAAGGACCGTTTATTCCTTATCCTGCTTCTGAGACATGCATCTTCATATCTCTGAAATCAGGTTGTGTTTTACTGTCAATAGGATTTTATTGCCACTGACTAGACTGCAAGGGTACACTGTTGGCATTTTCTGTGCTTGTACAAACTCAGCTATTGTGTTTGGACATATGGATAATGTACACGTGAACCTTAATGTTAGAATATTCAAAATACTAAATCATCCAACCTAAAAGCAAAACGTCAAATATGTACGAGGTTGTAGAAACAGAGCAGTAAGATATAAATCTGTTATTAGCAAAACCAGTCTTTGTAAAAGGAATGATCTCTGTGGCTATTTTGTTGTTGTTTGCCAAGAAACAACTTGGAGTCTTGGGGGACCCAAGGCAGAGGATAAAGAACTGAAGCCAGGTTGCAGCGTTATGGCAAACATATTGCCTCCCAAATGAAAAGTTGTGCGACTGAAAGCAAGAGGAATTGGTGCATGCTTTGGAAGAGATGAAAGGAATTTCAAAGCAATAAGGGGCTGATGTGTCTAACTCGTATGTTGCACAGAACTTCTGTTGAGGTGCAGAACATCAATTTTTTAAAACTTCCTGCTGACTTTAAACTGTAGCTGCCTATTTTTAGCAGTTTGTGGTTTAATTGAGGAAAAATTGATGTTAAACAGAAAATACTGATAGAGAACCAAGTGATTTTGTTGTTTGTTTTCTTAACAGACCATGAAACTTCTCCGAAATGTTGAAGATGCTAAAAAGGTCAAAGACATGGGTATAGGCTGGGGAAAGCAGCTGTTGGTGTCCTAACTTTACCCAGGTTGTTGGTGGCCATCAGCTACATCCATTCATTTATTTTTTTTTTTTAAGATTTATTTTTATTATTTTTTATTGGAAAGGCAGATATACAGAGAGGAGAGACAGAGAGGAAGATCTTCCATCCGATGATTCACTCCCCATGTGAGCGCAACGGGCCGATACTATGCCGATCCGAAGCCAGGAGCCTCTTCCGGGTCTCCCACGCGGGTGCAGGGTCCCAAAGCTTTGGGCCGTCCTCGATTGCTTTCCCAGGCCACAGGCAGGGAGCTGGAAGGGAAGCGGGGCTGCCGGGATTAGAACCGGCGCCCATATGGGATCCTGGGCGTGCAAGGCGAGGACCTTAACCACTTGCGCCACCGCGCCAGGCCATTCATTTATTTTAAAGTGCAAAACAATTCCTAAGAAAGAGTTCTCCAAAGGTGTGGTTTTAAAAAATTTTTTTAGAGATTTATTTTTATTACAAAGTCAGACCTACAGAGAGGAGGAGAGACAGAGGAAGATCTCCGTCCAATGATTCATTCCCCAAGTGAGCGCAGTGGCCAGTGCTACACCGATCTGAAGCCGGGAGCCAAGAGCCTCTTCTGGGTCTCCCATGCGGGTGCAGGATCCCAAGGCTCTGGGCTGTCCTGGACTGCTTTCCCAGGCCACAGGCAGGGAGCTGGATGGGAAGTGGAGCAGCTGGGATTAGAACCGGTGCTCATATGGGATCCTGGTGTGTTCAAGGCGAGGACTTTAGCCACAGGCCACGGCACCGGGCCCCAAAGATGTGATGTATGCGTGGATTTCAACCAAACTGGTAAAGTCATGACCAGAATTGTCTGCAAAGGAGCCCTACATTGTCAAGAATTCAGCTTCTTAATGTCATTCGTAGATGTGGATGTGGTTGTAAAGGAGAAACTCCTGAGTGACCTGGGTGTCATTTCATCTACAAGACTAAACAAGTGCTATCCTCAGTGACACTTTGTAGCCACCAAACATAAATGTCTTGGTTATCTTAAAAAAGCAAGCAAGCAGGGGCCCGGCGCGGTGGCGCAGTGGTTAAGGTCCTCGCCTTGCACGCCCGGGATCCCATATGGGTGCCGGTTCTAATCCCGGCGGCCCCGCTTCCCATCCAGCTCCCTGCCTGTGGCCTGGGAAAGCAGTTGAAGACCGCCCAAAGCTTTGGGACCCTGCACCCGCGTGGGAGACCCGGAAGAGGCTCCTGGCTTCAGATCGGCGTTGCATCGGCCATTGCGTTCACTTGGGGAGTGAATCATCGGACGGAAGATCTTCCTCTCTGTCTCTCCTCCTCTGTATATCAGCCTTTCCAATAAGAATAAAATAAATCTTAAAAAAAAAAAACAAGCAGGCAAGCAAAAAACAAAACAAATAACAAGTATCACAACGTAAGTTGTTTTTTTTAAGAGTTAAAAAGCACCAGTTTCAAAACAGGCATGTTGAGTGTAGTGCAGCTAGGATTTCTCAGGGACAACAGTGGTCCATCGATGCAAACTAGGGGATGTGCATAACTGAGTTAAAGTGAGAGTCAGGCTGGGCAAGGCAAGATACGTTAAAAATATCTCAGCCTAGGGTAGTGGTTTGGGGCAGTGGTTAAGTCACCACTTGGGAGCCCCACTTCCCCTGTTGGTGTATCTGGGTTTGAATCCTGGCTTTGCTTCTAATCCAGATTCCTGCTCCTGGGCCTCTTGGTAGGCAAAAGGCAGTGACTTAAGATCTCTGATCCAGACGACTCTCATGGGAGGCCCAGGTTTAGCTTCAGGCTCCTGGATTCAAGCTGGCTCAGCCAAGCTGAAAGAATTTAGGGAGTGAACCAAAGATGGGAGACCTTTTAAGAAAATGAATATCTCACTGATGTTAATGCTACAAGATAAAGCTAATTACCTAAAAGCTTTTGCAATAATGATAGAAAGCATTATGATTTCGGGGCATGGCTTTTTCTGAGCGATGTGCAAACTGATCGCATTTTACGCTGGGTGAACATACCAGATGCTGAGCCCAGAGTTAGGCCTTCACATGCTTTCCAATCTGCATGTGACCAAGTATTTCTGTTCAGGCTCCAACACATAAGTGTATTTCTTTGTAGAGAATTCTGAGAGCACTTAAATCACGGTTATGGAAAAATGTGTTCCAAATTCCATAACTGAGTATAGACTTACTGTTTTGTGTATGGACAGTCACATAGCACTGTAAAGTTGACTTTCACGTGCAATGGGGGGTTGATTTCAACATTGTGCAAACATTGTAAAGTAAACCTGCACATCATTAAATAATGCAGCCTAATGAAAACACTATTGTATTTGCCACGTTACTGAAAAAAAAATTGTTATGTGATGAATGTCTGTTGTATACTCCCTTACTGAGCATGTAGTACGGGCTCCGTGATCGAAAGACTCCAGAATAAAGAATTGTTGTTAGCTGCTGTGTACTTTTCAGACACTTCTAAGACTCATCTTCATTATTGTGTGCCATTGCCTACAGATAGTAAATGCTCAAGAATCTTCCAGTTTTATTTATTTTGTAATTTGTTCATTTGCAAAAAAGAGAGCGAGAGACAGTGAGATCTTCCATATTCTGATTCACTCTCCAAAGGGCTACAGTAGCCAGAGTGGGGGCCCATCAAAAGCCAGGAGCCTAGAACTCTGCCCAGATCTCCCACGTGGGTGGCAGGATCTCCCACTGGGTGCATTAGCAGGAAGCTTGCTTGGAAGTGGAGGCAGGACTCATCCCAGGCTTTTCCGAAACATTCAAGATGCAGGTGTTCCAATCAGTGACTTAACACCCTGATCCCCCATGCTCACCCTCTTTTACTTTTTTAAATGACTACTTTAGGCCATTTTAAATTCATAAGAAAATTGAGTAGGAGGTACAGGCATTTCTTTTTATCCCTTTCTCTAAAAGGACTCCTTCATTATCAACATCCACACCAGAAGTAATATGCTATTATTGTTTTTAGATGTATTTATTAGTTGAAAGGCAGAGTTACAGCGCATGAGAGGAGAGGTAGAGAGAGATCTTTGATCCAGTGATTGACTCCCCAAATGGCCACAATAGCCAGACCTGGGGTGGTCTGAAACTGGGAGCCAGGAGCTTCTCCCAGGTCTTCCATGTGGGTGCAAGAGCCCAAGGATTTGAGTCATCGTCTACTGCTTTCCCAGTCCATTACCAGGGACCTGGATCGGAGGTGGAGCAGATAGGACTGGCACTGGTGTCCTGGTAGGATTACTGGCACCACAGGTGGAGGCTTAGGATACTGTACCACAGTGCTGGCCCCACCACCCAAGTACCATGTTATTTGCAACTTATGAACTTGTATTGAAATACTATAATCATCCAAAGTCCCTAATGGACTTTGGACTTCAATATTGATACTGCACATTCCATGGGTTTAGACAAATGTTTGACATAGGTATCTACGCTGAGGTAGCACCAGAGTAGTTTCGCTGCACTCCCTGCAATCTCCCATTCTCCCTCGTTCATTTACCCTTTTCCCACACCTCTCATCTTTTACTGTGTCCACATTTTCCCCTTTTCTAGTGTGTTATGTAGTTAGAATCATCCCAGGTATACTTGTCCAAATTGGCTTCTCCATACAGTAACAGGCATTTAAACTTCCCTTTAAGTCTTTTCATGACTTGATAGCTTTTCATTTTGGTGCTGAATGACATTCCATGGTGTAGATTGCCACAGTGTTCTCTCCCTAAAAGACACTTTGGTTGTCTCCAACTTTTAACAATTATTGAAAAAGCTGTTAGCTTCTTGTGTGGTTTTTCTGTGTGTATGTAAGGTTTCAGTTCCTTTGAGGAAATGCCAAGGAGTATGATTGCTGAATCCTATGGTAAGAATGTTTAGTTTTGTAAGAAACTGCCAACATGCCTTCCAACACGGCTGGATCATTTTGCATTCCTGTTGCTCCACAAACACTCCAGCATCTGGTAGTGTCAGTGTTCTAGATTTGAACCATTTAATGAATGTATAGTGGTATCTCAGTTTAATCTGCATTTCTAATAACGTGATGGGAAGCATATTTTAATTTTTTAATCTAAAATTGACATTTGAAAGGCAGAGCAGCACAGAAAAAGTAGGAAACACACTCACAGATTTTTTTTTTTCCATCCATTGGTTCACTTCCCAAATGGCTGCAGCAGTCGGGCAGAAGCCAGGAGCCAAGAACTGCATTCTGATCTCACACATCCGCTGCCTTCCCTGGTGCATCAGCGGGAGCTGGATTGGAAGCAGAGCAATTGGGACTTGGCCTGGCACTTAGATATGGGATGCCAGTGTCACAAGCAGCAATTTGGCCAACAGTCAGTGATCACAGTCTTAAAGCTGCTAAGAACTGAGCAGTGCCAGCAATCAGACTGAACTTGAAAGGAGAGAGCCACAGCCTATTCATACTAAAAAGATGCAACCACGCTTTGCCCAAATTTCTGGTCTAAATAAACTACAGTTGATAAATGTGTGCTGATTCAAGTTAGAGATCATTTGTCACATCACAGTGGAAATGACTACATGGTATGATCCCATTAACTGAAGTACTGGTTTTTTTAAAGTTTCATCTATTTGAGACAGTAACAGAGAGAGGAGACACAGAGGAAAGGCTCTTCTACCTTCTGGTTCACTCCACAAATGCCTGCAATGGCTGGGGAATGTGCCAAGGCAAAGCCAGGTTCCTGGAGCTTCTTTTCGGTCTCCCACATAGGTGCAGGGGCCCAAGGACTTGGGCCATCCTCTGTTGTCTTCCTGGGCCCTAAGCAGGGAGCCAGATCAGAAGTGGAGCAGCTGGCACAGCAGCCAGCAGCTTCATGTGCTGCACCACGGTGCTGGCTCCCTTTATTCAGATTTTACCAGTTTTTACACTACTGTATTTTTACGCTTCTAGGATCTACCCAAAACAAGGCACTTCCATGCTTCTTGTGCCTGCAAAATCCAGGAGGAGTTACAGCCAACCTTTCCTGAGCAGCAGTGAACCTGTGCAAATCTGGTATCTCCAGGAGATTTCATCTCACTGGTTTGCCAGGACAATGGGGGTATAATCTGAACACTGGCGTTCAAGTTTGGTCACATGACCAGCATGTGGCATGATTCTTTCCAGGATGTGGTCCCTGTGAAAGGACTCTGGGCAATGTGTCACATGCATACAGAGTTGCACCAGAACGCTGATAATTTAAGCAATCCTCCCTTTTCCTCTTCTGACTGATTGCACTGAACCCAGCTGTCGGGGCAGGATGCAATTATGTGAGGAAAGACCTCCTGCTGGCTCTAATTCCCTGGCTTTGAATTGTTGGTTTGAGGGTTGGCAAGATTGTATTTTGGATGCCGAAACTTCTATATAATCGTGATCCATGATAGACAGCCAGGGTCCTTATTCTGCTGGTGAAGAGGTGGCAGCTGTTGGGGGAAAAGTGTGCTGGGGGTGGGGGTTCCAGACTGGAATCCAGACCTCCCAACTCCTAGCATCTTGTTCTCACATTGTGTAGGTCACTCTTTCCAAATGTGGACTTCCAGATGCTCGTGCCAGAGATGGGGGCCAGAGGGAAGGAAGTTGGGTGCTATTTTAGTGAACTTGATCCCAAGACCAGAAATGTCCATTTTGTGCCCTGCCAGGGCTCTGTGCTTGGCTGTAGGGCTCGGGAAGGTGGGGGGCAAGGGGGACTTGGTTGGAGCATCAGTTCTAGGTTTGAGAATTTTCAAGAGCATCCCTTAGCCCAACCCAAGTCTGATGAAAGGCCTCTGGATCTACCTTAGCCATATGGAGTCAGCGTGAGGGTATGGAGACCAATCTGCTCAGCCACAAGTGGGTGATTTATAAAACCCAGTCACCCTCTTGCTAGTAGTGGTAATGTGTTGGCCTCTTGCTTTGGGGCAGTTTCACAGCTCTCCCACTTCCCCTGCATGTCTGGCAGGGAGCTGGATAGAGGCAGAAGGGAGAAGGAAAGTAGTAGTGAAAGTTCGTTTCCTCCACAACGTGAGGCTCAGAGCCAGGAGCTGGTGGGAGAACAATTTCTGACCTCAAGAGTGTAAATTTTAGGGGCAGGGTTGTGGTGAAGCAGGTTCAATTGCTGCTGCCTATACAAGTAATCCCTATTGGAGGCTGATTCTAGTCCCTGCTGCTCTGCTTCTGATCCAGCTTCCTGCTAATACACTTGGGAAGCAGCAGATGGTGACCCGAGTACTTGAATCCCTGTCATCCTTGTGGGAGACCAGGATGGAGTTCCTGACTCCTGGGTTTGGTTTGGCCCAAGCCTGCCTTTTTAGCAATAGATCAGTGGATGGAAGATTCTCTTTTCCTCTATGCCCCTCTACCTTTGTGTCTCACTTCCTCCTTTCTTCTCTCCTTTTCCCTCTGTCCATTCTTTCAAGGGAATAAGTAAATGTTTTTTTAAGCATAAACTTTAGTGGGGGTCTCACACACACACACACACACACACACACACACACACATTTAGCACAGATTCTGTTTTAGGCTTCAAGTGAAGAATTCCAGAAAAGAGATATTTAGGCTGAATTTCAGAGGCTGAATAATTCTTTGCCAAACAGATGGGCTGGGGAGGGGTGGGGTGGGAGTGTAGGATGGGCATGCCAAGCAGTCGAAGGCACACGTGCAAAGGCACTGAGGCGTGAAACCACGTTGCAGCTCTATATAGAGTGGGAAATCGTTCAGTATTTCTGAAAACTCTCTTAAACAGATATGACATCAGACTTGCATTTTTATAATAAAGCAATTCTTTTTCTATGATAAAAACATCAGAGAGCCCAGAAAATTTCAGGTTTGGGTTTGCTTTTCCTTTTGGCTCCCATCACACCCTACAGGGCCTATCTTTTGGAACCTGGGACAAGTAGCAGGGGGAAAAAATGCTGCTTTTAAAACAAAAGGGAATATAAACAGGATGTTCCCACCTCATCCCCTTTTGGAGGACTCTAGTGCAAATCTGAAGCTCCAGTCCATGCTAGTAGCTGCTATAGGTGCCCTGAGACCAGAGGGGCTGCACGTGTATAGTTGTACCGATTATACCACCTTACTTTGAGGCTCTGTAGGGGTTATGGGCTGGGTAAAGTTTCAGTTGCTTCCTTGAGCTCTAAACCCCGTTAATCTCTCTCATAGGGAATAAAGGTTGCCTGGCTACTTAATCCAGACAGAAAGCCTTGGTTAAGCGGCAAGAACTAGAACTGTCTAGTTTCGAATCTCCAAGATCTACTAGGGCACCTGGCTCCCAATTGGCTGGGTTATTTGTTGCATGAGTTGGAAACATGATCACTATCAATGGGCTTAATCTAGTCTCTTGTCGTTTATATAAGCATAGGTTTATTTTTATTTGAGTAACATTGCTGAAGGTTTCCCAATAATCAACTTGCTTTGTTTGTCTTTGAAAAAATGTCTGTGTTGACCTCTTTTTTTTGTTCAGTAACCCTGGTGATCTGGAAATATGCTAATATGTAGGTAGTGGCTACTCAACAGTGGAGAGCCTAGGATATTTCAGTCATCAGAGAAAATGCCTGTCAACAGTGCTGGTCTGCAGAGTGATTTGGTGAAGAACAAAAGCAGAGGCAAGGAGGCTGGTCTCTGGCTGCTGCGTTATGCCAAGCCGGAGATGACAGCTTGAACTAAGGCAGTGACAGTGGGTGTGGAGAAGAGGAACTGAATCACAGAACTGTTTGGAACATCATCGCCTGACTGGACCTGGGACAGGGGAGTCGGGGGGAGAGAGGAGGGGTTGATGCTACAGTCCAACTTGAGAAACAGATTAAGTAGCTATAAAGAGTAGGTGGGTGTCTTGGTACCGTGTGTTATAGGGGCTTCTTACAATGAATTGCTTTGTGCAATTCAAAGCCAGCTGAGTAAGTTGATTCCTACAGGTGGGAGTTGGGGTGTTTCCCTGCCCCCTTCCCTCCCTCAGGTCTTTTTTTTTTTTAACTTTCCTACCTTTTCTGTCTCACTTTTCTCTGTATTCCACCTCCTTTTTGTCTCCTTGTCCCCTCCACCTCTGTTCCTTCCTCCTCATCTTGTTTTCCTGCTCTGCCTTCCACTCATTGTAAGCCCACCCCAGATAATGACCTGGACTATAATCTGAGTCTTCAGCTCCATCTGCAAAGCCCCTTCACAGCCGCTCCCTGATTCTGGTCGTATTGAATGAGAGGGTGCACTTGTGTGCATGCACACCTACGTGTGCACTATAAAGTAGCCATGCCTGCCTTCCATCCTTGGGAGCTCATCTCCAGTGGAACCCGCCCTAACCAGAAACCTGCTGGAAAGGGAGTCCTGGGGAGTGTAGTTTAGCCTGTCCCAGGTAGACACCATATACCAGCAGAGAGGACTCCCTGTTGTCCAATGAGAGCAGCTGCTCAGGAGGATTTGCGTGAGATCAACTGAGATTGGAGTGACATGAGGAAGAGCAGGTGAGGGCAGAGAGAAGCAGCTAGGTAGTCCAGCTGTGGTGTGCTGAGGTGGGCAGTGCCCAGGGGCCACCATGTGTCTTGCTCATACTTTTGGTCCAGCAACCCTTGAAGGGTCTGTCCCGAAGATAACACATGCAATTACGGATGTGGAGTGGACTTTGAAAAAATCTCCTAGGCACCTCCAAACAGCGATTTTCATTCTTTAAATCAGTCATTATTTCAAACTGTCTTGGAACTCCACCTTCCCCTGAATCCTTCATAGAAGCAGTAGGCTTCCTTCAAACACAGGTTAAGAACTAAAACAGGCAGTGTTGAAGCTACTGTTCTGCAAAAAAAAAGCTAGAATTGGCCAAAGTATTCTCAAATCGAAACCAGCTGTTCCACAAGGAGTCAACAAGCCATGGTCTATTATTTCCTCCTGAGGTGTTCCCCCTCAGATAGATTCAAGTAGATTTGCTGTCCCCATCAACCGTGTACTGTAGGAGCAGGGGGAGGTGGGAATGTCCCCCCTTTCAGTATAGATAATGTTTAATATGTAAATTACAGTGTTTGACATGAAATCCCGTGCATGCAGCTGAACCTTTCCATCCCTCTGAGCTAGCGTTCCTTGCACGCACTAATAGCCATCAGTTGATCGTCTCAGCTCAAAGCTTCATGTCTGATACAGGAAACTTCTGCTAACAGTTCGCGTGAGTGTGGTTTCTCTATGCAGATTTGGCAGTGGGGCATGTGCTCACCCAGCCTGGATTTGGAGACAAAGTGCGTTAAGACAGACAGCCATGTCTTGGAGGGGACCTTGCTGGCCACTTGACCGCTGCTCCACCCGGTCCGTTGCTTTACCTCAAAGTCAGAAGCATCATATGATATATAAACATTTTTATGGGAAATAGGATTAAAGATAAATTTATATGGGGGCATTTAAAAGATAGTAGTTCTTTTTTGAAATATGTTTTCACAAACTTTTTTCATTTTTTTATTTCCATTTTATGATATAGTTCCATAGGTCCTAGGGTTTCCCTCCCTTCTCCCCAAATCTGCTCCGCCCCCATGAGTTCCCCCATATCATTACAACAGTATAGTTCCTCATAAATAGTCGTAAGTCCATCATTTTGGGCATGGAGAGTGGCAGAGAATCTAGCATCCTGTTGTCAAGGCACATCCAACCGATCAACTGGGAGTCCATCCTCGATCCAGAAGTAGAGATGCACACTGCACTGTATCCTCACATCTGGGCATGACTGCCCCCACTACAGTCACTATAAATCCCTCCAAGTGAAAAGCCACAACAGAATCAACAACAGGAAGGAAAACAGAAACTTACAACACCATGAAGTTAAACATGCCACTGCATATGATAGGCTCCATCACACAGTTACTATACAGACCCTTACATGAAAAGCCGCAAAAAAAATCTGCAATTCCATGAAGTTAAATAACTTCCATGAAGTTAAATAAATTACTAATAAATTACTAATGTGTCGCTGGAGATACGAAAAAGAAAATCCAAAGCCTTCTTGAAAAAATGATGCTACTGTATAACCTAGAAGTCAATAAAGAATTTAATGAGAAAAAGTGTTTTTGAAGAAATGAAACTAAAAGCAAAAACATCAAATCCATGAGATAGTTTCCACTGAGCTTTGTTGGTGAGATGTATCTCCTGTAGGCAACAAATAGATGAGTTTTGGTTTTTAGTCCAGTCTACTAATCTGATGTTTGAGTTTAAGCCATTTACATTCAGGGTTAGTATAAATAGGTGGTAATTTTGTCCTGTCATTTTAGCAATGGTTGTTCATTGATTTAGTCTTCTGTTATTTTACTGGGATGTTCTTCACATTTGCCTTTGTTTTTGGTAGGCGCTATTCCTTTTCTCTGGCAAGAGAACATCTTGAAGTATCATTTGTAGGGTAGGTTTGGAAGAGGCATGTTCTTTTAACTTTCCTTTACTGTGGAAAAATTTCATTTTCAAAGACCAAGTGAAGCTTTGCTGGGTATGTTATTCTGGGCCAACAATTTTTTGCATTTAGAATCTGGGATATGTTGCTCCATTCTCTTCTTGCCTGTAGAGTTTCCTGTGAGAGATCTCCTGTGAATCTATTTGCCATTCCTCTATGTCATTTGATATTTTTTTTCATGTGCACATTTAAGGATCATTTTTAAACTCAGCTTCTTTTTCTGCACTTTCTGGAACTGCCATAACTCTTATATTTAGCCTTTTAATAGTGTCTCTTAATTTTTGAATACTCTTTTTAAACTTGACCCAGCTCTGCTTCCAACTTTTTGACTGTTTTCCCCTTGTTGCAAGAAGTATCTTCCAATTCTGAGATTCTTTCTTCTGCCTCATTCTTACTGTTAATCAGACTTTCCACTGATTTTTAAAATTTGCTCTATTGCGTTCTTCATTTCCAATAATTCTGCTTGATTTTGTTTCAGTGTTGCTATTTCCTGTTTGACATATTCCTTACATTCCTTGAACTCCTGTAAGTGCTTCTTGTTGTTGATAAGCTTTATAATGAGTTTTCTAAAGTCTATATCCCCCTTTTCTCAACATATTCCTCAGGTAACTCTGAGGTTGGCAAAGGGTTTTGCTCCATTGCAGAGGAGTCTTCAGTAATATTCATTGTGCCTCTGTCTCTTCTTTTGCTCTTGATCATTGTGCTTCTGGTTAGGGCAGGTTTCTAATCTGTGTCACTCACAGGTCTACAATTAGATGTTACTTATTTTGGTTCGTACACAGCTCTTTGCAGCCACATGTGCCTCTTCTTCCAGTGAGTTCCAAGTCTGGGTTCTTATGTTAGACTTCTCTACCATATTCTCTGATGGAAGCTCCTGACTCACCACTCTCTATCTCCTGTGATACTGTGTTGAGGCTGCAATGTTGTATGTATAACCTTTCTCCCACTTCCTGTTAGGTTAGGATTAGGGAGACACAAACTGTCTTATGTAACTAGGTTGTTGGTGGTGCTGATCTGGCCAAGAACTTGTTGGCTGTTAGGTCTTAGGGCCACACGGACCTATTTTGACCCATACAATGCTGAAGTCAGTATTATTTTCCCTGTGTTACCAGTGAAATGCACTGAGCTCAGTGAGTTCGCTCTGTTGTCCTTGCAGTCTAAAAGTTTTTCCACACTGTACAGAATGGTGCCACTATTAGAATTTTTAATCTGCTGGTCTTCAGGTCTTAAGGCTAGTTGGACCTGTCTTGGGTGGAACTTGTAGGATGCCACGTCGTTGCAATTCATTGAGCCAAAAATGAGTTCACTCCAAGCACAATGCATGCGTAGTGCTGTCCCATAGTCTTTGCCTCCCTATACAGGATGGCACCCAGTTTGGCTCTACTGGATGTCTAGGCTGTGAAATCCACCCTGTTCCTGCACTGCCTGTTTGGGATCTGCTGCTCTGTCTCTGTTCCTGGTCAAATCAAACAAACCATCAGGATGGGCAGTTCTTTGTCTAAGTTCACTTCCTGAGTTCTTGGTGAACTCCACTTCCCTCCTGGTTGCTGGTGGAGCCCCAGCCACCAGTGGACTTCAGATCTTCATTTGCTGAATGCCACTTGGATGCCTGGTCATTGCAGCACCACACCTTTTTGTCCACTGCTTTCCTGTGCCCATCATTCTCCAGGTGCCCCTCTGTCATCGGTCTGTCCTTTCCTGTTTCTTGGAATGTGCCCTCTGCTTCACCCTGGCTAATGTTTCTCCATCTGTTTAAGCATGTCCTTACTCTATTCTACCATCTTGATTCCTGATTTCATGAACTTTAAAAGATGTATTTATTTTTCGTTTATTTGAAAGGCAGGCACAGAGACAGTTATCTTCCCCAGAGGCCTGCAACAGCCAGAAGTGAGCCAGGCCAAAGCCAGGAGGAGCTCAGAACTCAATCCAGGTCTCATGTGGGTGGCAAGGACTGAGGGCTTGGGCTGTCACTAGCTTCTCAGGTGCACATTAGCAGGAAGTTGAAAACAAGGCTGGGACTTGAACCCAGGGACTCTGATAGCAGCATCCAGACAGTTGTGCCAAATGCTTGCCTCATTTTTCCTGAACTTTTTGGGGGGAGTTTGGAGAAACCAAGGGAGAGAAACCATATAAAGTATTGAGCACAGTGCCTGGGACCTAGAAAGCTCAGTTCATATCCGTTACTATTAGCGTATACCTTGGAACCACAAGTTTTTAGTCCTTAGGGAGTTGATTATCTAAGGGTAGCAAAGCAGTTGGCAAGTACTGGTTTGCATAATTAACATTCACTGCTAGCTCATAATTTACATTCCCAGTGTATGGGCTGAGAATGCAGCGAGACTGAAACACAGAAGTTCTGCCATAGCAGCACTGGTTTTACTGGGCAGAAAGTGTGCAGGCAGAGTGGAGGCAAGTGGGCTGCAGAAGTGTCAAAGTGGTGGCTTATGAACCAAGCCCCCAAGCATGAACTGCTCAGGAGGGTGAGGAGTCTGGAGTCGGGGAAGGATTTTGGATTTACTGGTACCACCGATAGTGAAGGGATGGGGTGCTGCTTTGAGGACAGATGCGTAGTGAGAGATGAGGCTGCAGACGGAGCTTAGGTGGTGATCGAGGCTCATGTTGAGACCTTGGCCAGGAGCACTGGCTGCTCCGTCGACAAGGGACAGCCATTCTCCATGGGAAGTGCTTCCTAGTGCCTGCCCACATGAACATGCATCAGTAGGATGTCCTGGTCCGGTACATCTGCGGACACAAGAGCCACGGGAACAGGCCATCCTGGCAGGCTGCCTGCACGGGATGAGCCTAGAAGGACGATGCTGCCAGGGCTTTAAGGACTGGCCTGGAGTGCATTCCCCAAATGGCCATCTCCGTCTGAGAGCAGATGATATTGCTATTTTGGAGCAAAATATCCACAGCCACGGCTAAGGCCATGGGAACACAACATGCATATTTCTGAAATAAAGACACAGAGAAACTGGGCAACAGCAGGCTTTACTCAGATGGGCATAGGAGTGTTGATGTGAGCTTGTCCTGATACCGTGTTAAAGGAGCATGTAGGTGTATGCTGGGAACTGGTAGATAGCCCCGTTCCATCATTGGACTTGGCATCTTCAGCAGCTGAGCACACGTGAGGGACTTAGTCACTGAGCATATGTCACAGATTGTCCAGTTTGTCAAGTCGTGACTAAGTGACTGCATCCAACCAGTCTTTTTTACATGATTTCTCTCAAGGGAGCCCTGGTCCTCATTTGGAACTTCAAACGATAGGCTTTCAGGCAAACCTGCTTCTCCCGGGGTAGCAGCTTGCTGCTCTTGGGGCCGCGTCCTCCAGGACATGCATGCATGAGCTTCCCATTGCATCCTCTCCCATCCCACAGCTGGCATTCCCAGACAGCTTCCCTACCCACTGAGTTTTCTTTTTCCTCTGCTGAATGTCCTCATGTTTTTAAGTCTTTTTTTTCTTTTACCATCTTGACTGTCTCCACTCCTTTTGTCACTGACATAAAGCAGTGAATGTCTCACTTAACAAATGGCCTGATTTGCCTTGAATAGAGGCAGATTGTAGATCGCCACCTTCCCCTGCCTAAGCCAGGCTGCCTGCTATCAGCCCTCAGTGGAGCTTGAGATATGCTAGAGCTTGTGATAGCAGCCCATGGGGCCCATTTCGCTGCTTGCATTTTTGTCTTTCTGATGCATAGCCAACACTTGTCTGCTTTCCTGTATTTCTGAAATGTTCTTGGTTTGGAGAGCCCAGGTGCAGACCTTTTATGGATTCCTGTTTTATTTTCCTTGCTTGTAAAAATGATTCACTACATTGGAGAGTCTCTTTCTCCCCTGGCTTCCTTTGTCACACCAGTTGCAATCTTGCCTCCTGTATCATCGTTCACATCACAGATTATGCCCATCCAGACAGAGCAGGGCAGAACTCTGCGGTGCGGCAGGAGCTGCCTGCTGCCCCAATTGTCACTGCCCTGGTCTTCAGTATGACTTGCACCAGCTCACCACTGCATCCCCCCATGGTCCTGTCCCACTGAACCATGTGCCAATAGGAATAGAGTGAGGTAGTACTCAGAAGCCTTTGCAAGGCCCACTTGTGTCTTCCTGAAAAGTCATGAAGAACAGGCCCGCCATAAAATGTCCAGTGTATGAGAATGAAGGATGAAATCGTGCCCAGTGGCATGCCCCGTCTGCCACCCAGCTGGCAGTATTTTGACCATCCTTTTTCCCCTCCATCTTGAACTTTGATTCTACCTTAGCAATGTTTATTTTTTCTTCAAAGAAGCCAAGTGAAAGTTCCTTTCACCCAGTCCTTGATTTGCCACATAAAAATATTCCTGCCAGACAGCCTGCCGCTAAATGCCTAAACTGATTGTTTGTATGATTTTTGTGCAGTCCTTTTATATTCAACTTGAAATGCATTTTCCTTCTCTTTGCCTTTGGTTCTGCCTCATTGGTTTCCATAGTACCCACTTCTGAATGAAATTGTTCAGAGATTGCCTGATTGAAGCTCTCAATTTCCTGAACATAATTTCAGTATTTCAGGATTTCATGTTCTAAAGCCACGTCCTTGTGGCCCGAGATCCTGCAACCTTAGCTGTGCTGCTCAATGGTGTGAGAGCCCACCCTGGCCTCTTAGCAAGCAACACTAGTCCCAGAGGGAATCGAAGTACAGACATGGGGAGGCTCCCCCTAGTGGCTGGGTGCTGAATGGCTCCACTTTCTCCATTCGTAGAAGTCAGTAGTTACCATTTGAGTTGTGTGACTCTGCCTTAACTCCTGCGTGTTCCTCCCACTCTTCCATCCTCATCCTGTAGAAATCCAGGCATGAGTGTTCAAGTGTTACACAACTGAGGATGGAGACTGAAAATGGCAGGATGATTTATTTTTCATTCTTACATTAACATAAAGAAAAAAGCTATCAAATCTGTGCTGTTCTTAAGATAATGTCATGTTATTTTTCCTTGGGGATGGGTGCGGGGGCAGGACACTGGAAATCATGCCTCTGTGGCTGTGAATGTTTGTCTCTTGAGGTGAACTTTGCTAAACAGGGAACAGTCTCTTGGCTTCAAGCTTTAGTGAGCTGTGTCATCCTTTCCTAGGGCCCAAGTCCTGGTATCAAAGCTAAGCTTGTGGCAGTGGTCTCGAACAGGCCATCTGTGTTTGGCTCAAACTAACTCAGAGATATGTAACCACAGACAAAGGTACCAGCTGCAAAATCTTCCATGTCTTCACTTCAAATTCACATCCTGTATTTGAAGGTGGTTGGAGGCTAAGATGCTAAAGGTGAAGGCCCCTCCAAGGGGCCATTGTTCCAGTTCCTGAATCCTTTGAGTACCCAGCCTCCCTTGCTCAGCCACTCTTCTCCATCCGTGTTGCCACTCTCAGCCACTGTCTTGCCTGCAACCCTGAATGATCTTCCCGATGTCGTTCCCATCTCCTCCTGATCCATTTGCTAAGCTTTCTACTGTCCAGTCTAGAAAATAAGGCCAGATCACAGCATTCTTTGGCTTGAAACTCTGCAGTGCCTTGTATTTGGGTATCCAAAGATAAAATTCTTCATGATCTACAGTGCGATTCATGATTTGCCTCTGCGCTATTTCTTCAGTCACATCTCCTTCCACACCCTTGCCTACGAGGTGTTTTCTGTCTCAGGGCCTTTGCTTCTGTTTTTCTTAGCCGAGTGTCCTCTGCAAGAATGAAGTCTTCCCTCTCCCCTCTTCCCTGGTAACTTCATGGCTAAATTTAAATGTAACTTCCTCAAGTCTCATCTAATCTCTTTCATGTTCTCTTCTTAGATGTTATTTTTCTCTAGCCAATTATCCCCCCTCTAAGTATTTCCCTCTATAGAATGTCAGTTTTGTGGAGCCATAGATGTTTGTTTTGTCCTCCAGGGACGGTGAGCTCTTGTACAGTGTGTGCGTGTATGTGTGCGTGCGTAACTAGATATTTGTTTAGTGCTGTTATCTCACCAGAGATGGTAAAATACGAAGTACTCTGCCTTCACATTAAAGGGGTGTGGATTCTGGACTTAGCCCCGTCCTTTAGCAGCTTTGTAGTCTTGGACACATCTCTTGACCTCCCCTGAGCTCCAGTTGCCTTTTGTCTATGTTGAAAATAAAGATGTTGACCTTGCTCAAGGAGCTATGGTAAAGATCAAGTGAATCATCTCTAGATGACCATGCTTGGCAGTGGCAGGGTAGCGTGTCTTCTCATCCTTAACGTCATTGCCTTGGGACGCTGGAAGTCACCACTAGCAGAGAATGACAGAAATGGAAGGGCTAAGGTGGGACCAACACAAAGGCTGGAGACAGGGCAGGTGCCAGGCACAGGAGGGGTGTGTGGGAGGGTGGGGGGCAGTTAACAGTGGGAAGAGCTGTGTGGGGATCATCCCAATCAGTAGCATGTGCTGAAGTCTGTGGGGTGTGAGATGGATATGACTGCTCTGTCTTCCCGATTCCTGTAGCATTTCCATGTGTGGGTGGATGTTGCAGTACAGACACCCAAATGACAAATGTCTTAAGTCCTAACCCTAAAAATGACCAGCCCTGTGGCCTTAGAGATGTAACGAGCCTCTATGTCCTTGTTTTCTTTCCATAAAATAAAAACACTAAGTTTTTTGACAGTCTTAATGAATGTCAGGGGTAAAGATTCAATAAAATATAAGGAAACATGCTTTGGAAATGTAATAGATGCAGAAAATAGCGTTTTGATTCGGAATGGTGGGAGAATTCATCTAACAAGTTTCTAAAGCACCTCCTTTGTACATACTTGATGCATACATTTCATTATTGAATGATTTATTTACACCTGGGGTACTTAAGAATACCATGACTATTATATGTGAATTTGTGTAACTCATAGATTAATCAAGGAAATGTGGATCTGGCTAACACCAGTTTTTAAAGATTTACTTAAAGAGCAATATGGGGGAAAATGGGAAGGGATCTTCCAATTTCTGACTGGACTCTATCAAGTAACTCCCAACACAAGGCTGGGCCAGGCTCAAACTTTAACACTTACCAGGCAGAGTCTTAATCACTTGGGCTGCCTTCCACTGCTGTGCAAGCACCTGCATGGAAACCTGGGTGAGAGACGGAGCAGCGGGGCCTCAATCAGCACTCAGGTGTGGGTGCTGACCTGAGCAGCAGTGGCTTCACCCACTGTGCCTCATGCCATTTGAGTAGATTACCTATCCACATCAGTTGATTTTAAACTGTACCAAACACTTCATAGCATTAATAGTTCAATTTTTGGAAAAGGATCCCATTATATTTAAACTGTATCATTTGTACACGGATTCAGTTCAGAAAAAAATAAAGCACTGGAAGTACATCTTGGGTCTGAGAACATTCTGTGTGTTTGTGGCTAGTGTGGTTATTTTAGTGACTGGGAAGTTCAGGGCAAGCTGGCATCCAGAGACACGGTCACTCGGAATGCCCTCACATGACCATTCACAGAGAGCTGTGCCCTCGCAGGGCTTCCTATTATGTTCCATTTTTATCTCTTGTTTCAAATTCAAATAGCATCCTTAGCTATGTGCTTTTTTGGTGTGTGCTTGGCACAGAAAAAAAAATCACTGAGGCTGTGTTCTCCCAATTAATGTTTACACTTTGTCTCAGAAATGCTGATAAAATTGCAAAAACCAGACATTTAAGTTTGTGGGGAAACTTGGCAAGAAGGCTAAATGCTGCATCGATTTCTCTAGCTCCAAGTAAGAGCCTTTAGCAGGATTTTACAAATCCTGAAAGCTACTCTTAAAGGCAGTGCCCCATGATGGAAGCCACATAGGGCTCCAAGTCTGTGCAGTGTGGAATGTGTAATTCACCTGTACACAATGCGCCATTTAAGATGGACAGTGCAGTGGTTTTTCAGCATTGTTGACAAGATTGCGCAGCCACGGCCGTTATGTAATTTCTAAACTGTTTCATCATCCATAAAAGAAACCTTGTATGTGTTAGCAGTGATTTCCCCCCAGCCTAGTCTCCCCCAAACCATAGCCACTTCTGATCTAGGAATTTCCTTGTTGTGGACGTTTCCTGTAAGTGGAATCGGAGTATATGGCTTGTGTGGCTGGCTTGTTTTCAGTTGGGGACAATGTATCTAAAGGTTCCTCCATGCTATAACATGAATTAGCAATTCTGCACTGGGAGGGTGGACTACATTTTTGATCTGTTGGGTTTGTTGGACATGTAGGTTGCTTCCACTTTTTGACTGCTGTGACAAATGCTGTTGCAAAACATTCTGTATAGGTTTCTTTGTGAATGTGTCATATTTCATTTTCTTGGGTGCATACCTAGAAGTGAAATTGCAGGGGTTTATGGTCTAAGTGTGACTGACAAAGTGTCTCCCAAAGTGGCTACACTGTTTGAGATTCCTACCGTATGCAACTGTTCCTTTCGGAGGGCCCTCCACAGTCTGTTTTAATATACCCCTCCAAGTGGATGTGAAGTAACAATTTCATGTTTCAATGTGTTTCCCTGATAATGAAATATGTTAACAAAGCATCTTTTTACACACTTATTAGCCATTTGTATATTTTTTTTGTTCTTAGAATTGTATCCACAAATCACATTGACTTTAAGACTAACTAAAAATGCTTATAAATTGAAAAGATTATCCAAATCCTCTGCTGATTATTGGCATCAGAGTCCCACCGTTCTGCAGTCTGAGACGGTCTGTCACCTTCCCATGCTTGCTTGCTGTCTCTTTAAGAAAATCACTCTGTCCTGTGGCCAAAGCGTGCGATCTCAGAATCATTTCTTACCCACTCAGCGTGTCTAATCTAGTGAGATGTCTTGTGGATTCTTCCTCGTTGGAAACTCTCAAATTTATCTTTTTCTCCATTTCTGCTGTCATCTCTCGTCTCATCTCTCCTAAAAACTGAAATGACCCCTAGCAGATCTTCCTGCCTGCAGCCTCCTCTCTCTCCTTCAGTGTCTAAAGCAGAAGCCCTCCGGGCTAGGCTCCCGTGGGTCTCCCATGGGTCTCCCGTAGGACCCGCTCCTGCTCTTTGTGTTAGTACATTTCTCGTGGGCGGCGATCAAGAAATGACTTCCCTGGATGGCCTCCTGACTCGAGGCATCTTTCCCTTCCTTCCGTACCCACAATCCCTGCCCATGTATTGGTGTTGATCTTACATAGTGTTTATCTTACAACACAGTGCAGTCATTATGGTGTGTGTGAGATCCTGTTCATGATCACGCTCTCTTGCTCTGTCACCTTTTGAGAGTTTCTGAATTAGAACGACTTGTGCAATATTTATTCAGCAGTTATCTTTTAAGCAATGTACCAGGCCTATGTTGAGTAGTTGGGCATCTGTTCATGGACCTAGCTCTAAATGGAGGCTTGGAAAACACCCCTCTGGAAGGCAGTGTGCGTCAGCAGAGAGAATTGGTGGCGGGAGTGTAGTGCTCTTGGAGGCCTTGGTGTAACACATGGGGTGTGCTGGAAGAAAAAGAACAGATGCCAGAACCAGAGGACGTTCTCTTCAGGCATGGGAAGGAGTCAGGGATCGGCTCATATGAGAATTTAGACCAGGTTAGGGAAATATAGATATTTTTAATTTGATTGTGCTTTTAGCATATTGAGAGGAAGGCGGGGAGGGAAAAAGGGAAGGAGAGAGAGAGAGAAAATCTCTCATCTGCTCCATCACTCCCCAAATGCCTGTATATAAACCAGGGCTGGGTCAGTCTGAAGCCAAGAGCTAAAAATGCCATCTGGGTGCTGCACCTGGTAGCAGGAGCTCAAGCACTTGACCATGATCTGCTGCCTTCCAAGGTTGTGTTGTCAGAACACAGGATGAGAAGTCAGGACCTGAACTGGATACTCTGATATGGGGTGCAGCGTCCCAAGCAGCAACTGAACCATTGTGCTGTATAGCTACCCCAGTGAGGCTTAGAATTCATCCCCAGTGTGCTGAGTAGGGGCCAGGGTATTCCTCTTGAATAGCGTCAGAGGAGCTGACAACCATGTAGGTACCAGTTTAAGGCCTGACTTGTCCACTTGCAGTCCTGCTCCCTGCTTATGCCCTGGGAAAGCATCAGGAGGTGGTCTTTGTTCTTGAGCCCCTGCACTCATGTAGGAGCTCCTGGATCCTGGCTTCGGACAAGCCAACTTTGGCAGTGGCAGCCATCTGGGGAGTGAACCAACAGGTGGAAGATCTTTAACTCACTGTCTGTCTGATTTTTAAGTAAAAATAAAAGTCTTTAAAAAAAAGCTGTCATCAGAGAGCTATGATGTGCTGGTGGCTTGGAGAAGAGCAAAGGTGAACACACAGCAGCTGGTGAGGATGCAACAGAGAGGCCCTGGCACTGCAGTGAAGAGGCGGACTCTGGAGTCCTCAAGTCCTGTCTCTGGCACTCTGTGACCTTAGACAACTTTCTCACCCTTCGCTGTGCAATGGCTAGTACAACCCTTGGCTAGTACATCTATTAAATGGCCTCATTGTATATGTTTTTTAAGTTCTAAGAAATCAAGGGATTAAAATGTTTAAAGAATTTAGACTAAATCTGGGCACAAATGAAGTTTCAAATAAATGTTATTGGGGTGCAGAAGCAGCAGGTTAAGCCTCTGCCTGCAATATCAGCATCCAGTATGAACACAGATTCAAGTCCCAGCTGCTCCACTGCCAGTCTAGCTCCATGTTAGTGTACCTGGGAAACTGGCGGAAGATGGCCCAGATGCATTGGCCTCTGTCATCTAGCTGGAAAACCCAGAGGGTGATCTAAGCTGCTGGCTTCAGCATGGCCTAGCTGCAGCCACTGAAGCCATTTCGTGAATAAATCAGCAGTTGGAAAAATCTCTCTGTAAGTCTGACTGTAAAATAAACAAATCTTTTGTGTGTTTATGTATACTCACACACACATCAACATAGCTGAATGACCAATATTATAAAAGAGTTATTTTGATAGTCTTCTAAGATAGTATTTGTAATACACAGATAAAATACTGCAAAAAGCTATTGGGAAAAAAATGAAGGAAAATGATTGTTTTCATTTGCCGTATTCCTTCTGCCCTTCTTCCTAATATATAAAGTCACATAGAATGTGATGTTATGTTAATGTGGCATGTGTCTTGGCAGATGTAGATGTAGCTGTGGGACCACCAGTCGTACTGTCGTCTGTCCAGCCACAGAGACTTGGCATGTAGTGGGTGCAGCGCAATGCCTGATTCCAACCTGCCATTGAGAGGCACTCTCACCTTGCACAGACCTAGGCTTCGCAGTTTGCAGCTCATGGGCCCGTGGGCAGGTTTTGTGGGCTGTAACAACCTCAGTTTGCGTGAGTCAGGAACTGGGTGTCCTCTGGAGCTCACTGAACATCGAGGGCGTTTCCTCACTCATGAGAAAGAGGCCACTGTGGTTGCCTTGCATCCTCTCTGGAGCGAATCTTTGCCCTGCTTGTACTTCCTGTAGATCAGGAGACCCATCCTCTCCTGGGGTCACCTGCGCTGCATATTGTGTTCTTGGTGTACATGTAAATAGTATTTAAAAGTAAAAATTGAAACACAAGCTCAGTGCCTGCTGAGTGGAGTTGCTCAGAAGCATGAGTGTTGGACAGTTATCAATAAGGTGGTGTTGAATGGATGGATGCCAGCCCAGATTTGGAAATTTAGCCGTGGGTTTGTGTTTAACTGAGGGCAGAAGTTGAGATGGGATCTATTGCTCTGTAGCCTGAGTTCCCTTTGCTGGCAGAGCTGCTGGACTTTAGCCTGAATCATTGAGGCTGAGAGAGCTGGCAGGTACCAGTTTACAACCTGCACATTCTTCAGCCTCAGCTGTTACATGGATCTATATGAATCTATCATGAATTTTTAAGTTCTAGATTCTGTTAAGACAAATGTATATTGAGGAAAAAAAGACTCTTCCTGATATTCTAGGGAATTACTTTCAAGCCCTGATACTGTGCTGCAGGTTGACATCCATCCAGCCAAAGCACAGGAACAGACCATGGTCCTGGTGCACCCAGAGCTGTGGGATCATGTTGGAGTCCCATGGTCCTGTGATACCTTGTTACATGTGGTGAGGAACTGAGACTGTGATGGCAAAAACAGAAAACAGAACCTGTGCCTGGAACCACCTAAAGCATAATACATGCGTTTCCACCAACCCAGGTCAAAGCACTGTATTCTGCTTCCAGAACTGCTCTCTGGGCATCATAAGCAAATTCCCAAGAGAATGTTTGTTTTCCTTGCTGGATAAATGTATTTAGAAGACCTTTCTGGAAGACAAGGCTGCTTGAAAGTAATTGTGTCAGCTATGGCGATGTCATATGTTTTGTTTCCCTGGAGTTATATTTAGCACTAACATGGATTTGTAGGAGGAGGTAGGAGGGTCAGCTCGGGAGGAAAGCAGATAAGAGGGCAAAACAATCCAAGGGGAACGCTTGAAAATAAGTTGTAGGGCCATTGGTGGAGTGTGAAGTAGAATTTTCACCAACCCTAATGTGTAGTAGATGACCAATTCTCTGAAGTGATAACCCAAAGACACAGGCAGTTGGAGCTATGGCTTAGTGTTAAATTGGCACAGTTTAAAAGTCTGAATTCAATTTAATGCTCCAGGTCCAAGGCCAACAAGTGTATTAATAATACATCCTTCCTAATCAGGAAGCAGGTTATAATTTATCATGCTCTGTCTTAGGATTTGTGTGCATTCAAAGATCCACCCAGCTTCTCGGTGTATTTTTCTGAATTGTGCATGAGTGACAGGAACAAGAAATATTTTTAAAATAAACATTTGTGGAGTGGTCACCGTGAAACCTGGGGGCAGGAGAGCAAAGTCTGGCAGAGGGAGCAGGACAGAGAAATAGTGGTTTATACTGGCCTCCAAGGAGATGGCCCCTGGGGTGAGGATGGACTCAGTTATAAGTGACCAAGTAGAGAGAGGAGGAACGGCTGTACTAGTTTCCTGGTCAACAAGTCAATTTCATAATGTCTCACAACCTGTGGGTCAGAACTGCTGGAACGGCTTCTCTGGTTGGTTCTATAAAACTCTAAAGAAGAACTAGAAGGCATGCGCACACACACAGGGCGGGGGCAGAGAAAGAAAGAGTATTGTCAAAATACCCATGCTACCCAAACCATTTTATAGATTCACTGTTATCCCAGTCACAATACCAAGGACATTCTTAGATCTAGAAAAACAAAAGAACGTAAAACTCACATGGGAACACAAGAAACCCCAAATAGCTAAAATGGTTTTAAAAAATAAGACCAAAGCTGGAGGCATCACAATATAAGATTTGAAGACAGGACAGTGTGGTACTTGGATAAAAATAGACAAATAGACCAGTTGAACAGATTAGAAACCCTAGAAATTAATCAGCACATCCACCACCAACTAATCTTCAACAACCTAGCTGCAGAAAGGGCAGTCTTTGTTGGAAAAATTGGGTCTCACATGTAGAAGTGCAACTCCTGAAACTCTGTATATGTGGTTGGAGGCCCAAGTCCCTGAGCCATCCTCCGCCTCTTGCGCATTACAGGCAGCTAGTTCAAAACTGAAGTAACTAGGATTTGAACTGGTGCGCCAATTTGAGATGAAATGGTTGTATGCAGTGGCTTCACTTTCTGCTGCACCATGTAGAACTCCACAGAGTGATTCTTCTGGAGTAGGAGATATGGGACAAGATGAGCCAACATAACTGAAAACCTGCACCATCTCAGAAGGGGCCCCTGTGGCTTCCCTCCTAATGACAAACACTGTCTCTCAGTCGCTGGAGGAAATGAAAAGGAAAAATCATATCCACAAGACCTGGCCAGCTGCATGTTCTTCCCTTCTCCCAAAAAAGCACTCATTTAATCCCAGCAAGGAGTGAGCCCTGTTGGGAAAAATGAGCTCGGTGTTGCCAAATGCTGCAAATTATTGGCAGGGCAGTGTACCTTGTGAGTGTTCAAATCATCTTAAAGCTTAGCCTTTATGAAAGTTCTGAAATAGCCTACTGAGGCTTCTTAAGAATTATTTTCAGCGTTCATGGTGGAGAAGCAATTTACTCAGATTCATACCTTTTCTTGTAAGCTTAAGTTCCTCAAGCCACACAATCGAAACACTTCTCAGAAAAATCACAAAATCATTTTACCTGTATTTCACCCACGTTGTGTCAGTCTGTGCTGCTATTGTGTGATATTTCCAGTTAGAAAGGTTGCTTGGTTTTCGGTCGTTTCTTAGCAGGAGAAAAGGGGTTGTTAGAGATAAGGAGAAGCTCAGATTTTGCAATATTACTTTTCGTACATGAATTTCAATCAGAAAAAAAGGGTTGTCTATAGCTCTATTTTGTTATTGCAAATAAAAATGGTGGCTTGGGCCCCTTTAAGAAAAAAAAAACCTGATTGTTCTAAATTGTTAAGAACAATGTGAGATGTCATGAAGCAGTCCTGGATGACACATATTATCAGGAAATCTGCAAGTGTTTGTAGCCTTGTTCACAAATGCTCTTGGTGTGAGAATGTCAGCTGAGCATGAGCCATTGTAGGTTTGTGTTGTTTCTTAGCTGTGCTTATTCCTGACTTTTTCAGCCAGTATTGTTCCTTGCCTTGTAGATCACAGACCATGTTTCCATGGTATTGCCACGTCCTGATTTCTTGATGGAGGCTTTCCCTGGGAACGTACCTTCCTTCTTCTGTTGCCTCCAGTTCAAGGCTTCTCAACTTTGGCACTGTTGAAGTTCCAGGTCTGATCATTTTGGTGGGAGTTGTCCTGTGCATCCATGGCTTGCACTTTCTACCCACTAAAAGCAAAAACATTTCAAGGTCATTGCCTACATTGTTGATTACATGTGCTCTAAGTCAGGGACAAGGTGGTTGTAGCAAGGTTTCTAATGTCTCCAGATATGATTAGATACCCGCTGCAATGAGATCAGTGCTGCAAACTAAATGTTGGTGCTGGCAGATAAGTGGAGGAAATAAGATGGCATTAATTGGTATAAATGGAACTTGTGTTCCCTGAGTAGCTGTATTTTGTTTGCATTTATTTTTATTGGAAAGACAAATTTACAGAGAGAAGGAGACAAAAAGATCTTCCGTCTGCTGATTCATTTCCCCAGGTGGCCACAACAGCCAAAGCTGACCTGTACAAAGCCAGGAGCTTCTTCCTGGTCTTCCACTTGGGTGCAGGATCTCACGGCTCTGGGCCAGCTCCCATTGCTTTCCCAGACCACAAGCAGGGAGCTGGATAGAGAGTGGAGCAGCCACGACACAAACTAGTGTCTATTTGGGATCTCAGTGCTTGGAGATGGAAGATTAATCAAATGAGCCATTGCACCAGGACCAAGTTAAGCATATATTTTATCAGGAGCCTTACCAATGGAAAAGCTTTTGGAATTAAATTTAGGGACCTGAGTTGAGCTGACGAGTGGGCAGTGGTCCTTATCTTCTATGACTGTTTTCTGTCTCTTAGATGATGGAATACCCTTAAACTCTTTTTCAGCTTTTAAATAAGACCTGTTTTTATTTTCCCCTTTAAATCAGCTCCTCAGTTTTCATTCACTGATTAGAAGTATGGCTTAAAATAATTCTGAAAGGTAGGTTAATTAGGTTTATAGAGAATGACGCTATCATTTTTCCATTTGCTTTCTGATGCAGTTTGGAAAACAGTTGGTGTTTCTCAAAGGCCCGTGTATTAACATCTTAGTCCCGAGTCTTAATGGATTAAGGATGGGATTTAAAGTTATCAAACCATGGTGTCTGAAGGTAGGGCCTTGGTGAGTGATCAGGCTGAGGTTATTAGAGAAGAGCACAATTGATCCAATCATGATGGCTATAGAGAGAGCCCAGGTGAGGGCTTCTTGACTCCCTGTACTTTCTGCGTCATCCCCCCACCAGGCTTAGATCTCATCAGATGTCAGACTAATAAGATCGCTCTTTTTGAAGATTCATCAGAAAGGCAGAGCTGCAGAGACAGATGACACAGGTCTCCCACCAGCTGATTAACTCCCTAACTGGCTGCTACAGCTGGGACTCGTTCCCGGCCAGGAGTCTGGCGTCCCATCTGAGTCTCTCACAGGGAGAGCAGGGCTCCAAGCATTCAGGCCCTGATTCACTGCTCTCCCAGGCACATGAGCAGGTAGCTGCGTTGAAAGCAGAGCAGTGGGAACTCCAACTGGCAGTGTAACCAGTTGTACCACAACATCAGTCCTGGCCGCCTGGCCTTGGGCTGTGAGCCTCTGGAAGTGTAAGCCACAATAAACCATCTTCCTTTTAAAAAAGCTTTTCTCAGATATTTTAAATAATGGAAAAGCTTACTAGGACACTTTTGGAAATCGCTGATGTAACAGACATATCTTTTTAAGAGTGAAAGTGAATCATGGGTGGATGGGGGGCACTTGCATGGTAGCATGCCAAGCCAAGCCTGTGTAGTGCTGACATCCCATTTAGGTGCCTGTTCCTGTTCCAGCAGCTCCACTTCTGATCCAGCTCCCTGCTTAAAGCAGCAGAGAGTGGCCCAGGTTTTTGGGATCCCAAACCTACCTAGGAGACCCAGAGAAAACTCCTGACTTGAACCGCCCAGTTCCAGCTATTGCAACCATGCAGGGAGTTAATCAGCACATGAAGACCTCTTTCTCTCTGTCTCTGTTTCTCCTTCTCTCTGTAACTCTGCCTTTCCTGTTGGAAAAAGTAAATCTGCTCAGAATTTGCATCTGAGAAATGGAATGCATGCAGTCAGCAACTTAGCCCCAGAGTTAGAAACCTCTTTGCATTTTAAATGAGTATCTCTAAGAATCTTTGAGTTATAACATCTACATATTGGGAGATACAAGTTCTACATATTGAGTTATAAAGCCTACACTACAAATAGAGTGGGTTAAAGTTGCATCGAAATGGCTCTGTTTGGAATCTATGACATATAATGGAATCTCAATGAATTTGAAGCTTTGAGTGATTGTATCTTGGAAAGCAAAAAAATCTTCACTAAATCTATATTTCCATGAAAGCATTATTAAAAGGTTAGAATGATATGTATTAAGCAATAGCAGGTAAGCCAGCATCCTACTGTAATGATCGAAATGCCTGACTGATGGATCCTCCTGGAATACTTTAACTTGACTGTTCCGAGTCATATGTTATCAAGTGGAATCCCCAAGTGACGTGGTTACAACTTCAAGCTTTGTTACGTTAGAAGTTGCTGTGTCGATTTGTACAGTAGATCCTCTGAGCCCATGAGAATTTTTCTACCTTTCTTGTGTTTCAAGCTCTCTTTATTTCACCATTATACTCTTTATTTCACCATTATAGGAATTATATTTTTTTTAAAGTAAGAGTGATACCATCAGAAATAAGGCCCTTGAAACAGGCCTGTGGGTCTCGCATCATTCCTGTACCTCAAAGACTTGAAAACTTGGCTGGAAGGTTCAAAAGTATACAAGTCAGCTTGCTACTCTCTGGTATTCAAGTTTATTTAGAGCCCAATGTGCTGCTGGGTGACGTTCTAGCTGGGCTTATGGGGGAGGGGAGCGGGTTTCTTCTGTAAGGTCTTGGCACCCACGGTCATTCTTGTTTTCTGACCACAAGTGCCCTCACCTCCTGTGAAACCAGTGTGCATGGCTAATAGCTTTCTTGCATGCTAAACACTGGCTGCTTCATCTACCTGCCTCCCAGGTAAGGCTTTCTGTGCTGGTTCCAGCAGCTGTTCTCTGTCTCCCATGAGCTCTGCCTAGCTTTTCAGATTGAAAAGGCTAGGGCAGGGTTTCTGCAGAGTCTGGTGGGCTGTATCTCAACAGCACTGGAAATGTTGGTGACTTGTTAACCAGATTGCTACATGACTATATTTTGTTTGGCCCACACAGTGTTTTCAGCATCTAGAAATTTTCCATCATACAGGCTCTTGGCTACTGTTGAAATGCCAGGGCACTTGGCAGTGCCGGGCCACGTTCCCATCATTTGCCAGGTGCAGGCTGTGCCCACTAGCAGGAATACATGCTCTGGAGTTGTCTGTAAGTGCCTTTGTGCCCTGGATGCAGTATTTTGGCCCAGGAAGCATTTGGGTCTGTGCCTTGCACAAAGGGAATGACACCTACTTGTTCCTTCCAGGAAGTCTTAGCAGTCAAGTCTCACCTGCCTCTCTGTCTGCAGCCATATGGCATCTCTTCTGGAATGTGAAAATCTGCTATTTTGAGTGAGATGGGAAGTAGGATGTGTGTTCGAATATACCAAGTGCACATTGTAGGAGAAGGAAAAATGACTTGGACCAGGTTGTAACGAAGTCAATATAGCAAGAAGTAATCTAACAAATTGAGAAGAGGAACGCTACAAATGGCAGCAGTAACCAATCCGCTGCTGCCAAGCCCATGCCTCAAGCTTTTGTAGTTTGAATGGAGCTGTTAGATGATCTAGTTGCAGCTTCCCTCACTTGACACTCGTGTTCTGTTAGGCTGTTTCATTTGGGTGCTGGGAGGCTGGCTGGCATCCACTGAAACTGCTGTGTGCCAGCCAAGCCTTTTGCAGAAGTTCTGTGTAATCTTCATAAAAGCCTGGAAGGAAAGTGATTATCATAAATTCCTAATTTATGGAGGAGAGAAATGGGGTCCATCTCTTACTTTGCCCAGTCTAATTTGATTTTGTCATTAATGTTATTCTCACTGAACCTCACAACCTGTCTCAGCCAGCTTCATCATATTTGTATTGTATCTTGTTTCGATGAAGTAGACTTGTGAGTCGGGTTTATCTGGAACATGGAGCTTCTTCCTGCTTTGCAGGGTTGCTGGGATTGGGATGTTAACAAAGATGATGTAGGCAGGAGTGTTAACACAATGATGAGACACCAAATAACTACAAGAGGGTGCCATCCTAGTTCCCCAGTCTACTGAGGCCAAGCCATGTTCTTCCAACAGCTCTGTCATTTCTGTGGCCAGGAAACTCATTAGAGACAATTCTAACTACTGTAATTTAGAGCAGGGGATATTGGAATATGAGCCTTTAGATGGTAGAGGTTATGGTTTTGCTATAAATTTAAGCTTTGTTTAGGAAGGTTCAGAGGCCTGCTGAATCTTCCAGCATAAAATTGTTGGAACAGCATTAGACATGGACTCAATTCCTTATCAGAGTCATCCCCATGTGACCTTGGACACCTTGAGTGATTTTCCATAGTTGGAGTTCTTCATCTGAAAGATGAGACAGTTTCTGCAAGCCATCTCCAAGGTCCTAGCTCTGCTTTCCCGCAGTCAGCAGTTTCAGTGACATTGACCTGTGTGCCTGCTTTGTTTGTTTCTTGACTTTTTTTTTTAATGAATATTTATCAAGGTCCTGAAGCTTTGAAAGGATTCAATGGTTGGTTCTTCCCAGCACCCCTTCTCCACCTCCCCAGCAGACTGACTCAGATGTGCACCCAGGTTACCCAGTCCCCTGCAGGCTCGTGCTATATTCCTCTTCAGTATTCTGCTTCTCACTTGGCTGTCCCTTAAGAAGGCCCCTATCGTAACAGTGGAGGTCCCCCCTTCTCTCTGGCTCCCAGGTAGGGGAGGGCTTTGTCCCTAGGGTCAATGTGAATAGCCCAATCATTGTTGAATGTGAAACATTGCAGGCTTTTCATTTCTAATTGTTTGGTAAGACAATGAGCAGTGTGAATTTGGAAGAGGAATTAGGCCAGTCCTCGGCTGACTGACATGAGTGAGCAACTATTCAGAGCTTAGATTACTAGCTGTAAATGCGAAAGGATCATTTTCTCTCATTTGCTGTGACAATGTACTTCCTCCAAAATGTGGCCAGTGCTATTATTAAAGATAATGCACCATGCTGTTTAAGATGTAAGTCACCACAGGGTTCCTTTAGAAAATAGAAATGTGTGCTTCTTGGTTTACCTGTGGAACAGGAAGAGGGACAGAAACTTGAACTTATCGCCCAGTCAGTGACTAATTGTGAAATGATGGCCTCCGTCTGTTGAAAGACTAACCTTTTTTTATACTCTGGGCCCTTGCTTTCTGGATGAATGCTAATGAGGAAGTGGGATTGAAGATCCCGTGCTTCCTTCCTAAGAAGATCACTTCCCGAAGAGAGACCTGCCATGCCTCTTCCAGAATTATCATTCACTGCTGAGACTGAAGCCAAAAGGGTCTGTTGCCCCAGTAGGGACATTGTTAGCTAATTACTAATAACTTAGCTTGTGACTTGGTGCAGTTTTAGCTGATTTGTATTTGTGCATAATTTGAGGCAAATGATGAGAAATTCTTGGTGCTTTTTTGCACATGAAGTTTAGAGGTATCAGATAGGCAAAATGATAACAAAATAGTTATAGATCTGGCCGGGATTAGAACTGGCACCCATATGGGATCCTGGCGTGTTCAAGGCGAGGACTTTAGCCACTATGCTATCACGCCAGGTGCAATACTCATATATATTATGATATAAGACAGGAAAATGCTTTCTTTTTTCTTGACTGTGTCCTAGATATCACATCAATAATGCATGTTTACAAAACATCAAAACACATTTGTGAAATATTGTTAAAATCTACATTAACTGCAGGTTAATCTGAGCTTATAACTGAACTTAAAGCTGTAAATTAGCAACAAGTCTTTTAATTATAAAATGAGATACCTTAATTTTTGAAATGCTTGTGAAACTTCAGAGCTTGGAGTTAATGTTAACATTGTCAGTTATTCAGTTACTGTGTTCCTTGCCAGTTGTATTTTTTTTAGACATTTGTGAGGGTATTTTAGAGCAGTTGTTTAGCATAGTCACCTTTAAGAATTAAAGCCTCACGGAGTGGCATGGATGCTTCTGTAAGCATTTTCCCTGCTTGTTGGTGCAGACAGGTAGAAAAGGGAAGCACTTCCTGGGGAACTAATGACCTTCACACTTCCTTTCAGCAGCAGGAGATTTGATGGTCCTTGCTACTGGCCACCGATAGTCTCTTAATTGCTGGTCCAGGAGGCACTGCACCTGTTACCATCTGATAATTCTTTCCCCTTGGCTTCCATGATACCAGTAGAACCGCAGTTTGTCCTCTGGATTCCAAAACTGCTCTGTCTCCTTTCTCTACAGTGTAGGATGGTGGGAGAAACAGACTTTGGAATCTGTTGAGCATCTGGGTCTGGCTTTATCATTCAGTGGCCAGCCCCCTGTTTAGTTAAGTTTCTGGATTCCATTTTTATAAATTGGGCCAAAGAAAGGCTTCAATGAGGTAACGTACAGTTAAATGATTAAGAATATTAGTCATTTTTCTTTCTGGTATTGTTAGTGATTTGGAAAATAGTCCATAATTAGCTTTGGTATGAGGGTAGTTGCCTCAAATAGAAAAATACCTTTCAGGTTCGGTATATGGAATAGTCAAAGAAACCTTTATATTGTGGATTTCTATGTGTGGAATACCATTCCCCCACCTTCCTTACCACTTGTTTTAAACTTTAACCATCTCTGAACCACTTCTGGTGACGCTTCATCGCTCTTCTAGGATACTTACTGTCAGCCCCTTCCATGGGATCCTGTCACCCGGTCAAGCTCCTGCCACTTGGATGATGGTACATCCTTAGCCCCAGCTCTTGCCACCGTAATTCCTCAGCTCACTAGGATCCCTTTTCTCGGCCAGAGGAGTCTCAAAATGCTACCTACACCATGGTTCATGCCTGGGCTACCACATACTATTTAGCTGAATGGAATAAGCTTGCAGGTATCAGGGAATTCTAGGCCCTTGCTTAAAGAGAACACATACTGTGGCTTGGCAGGAATTAGCTCATGCAGATGTTTAAACCCTGAAGTCAGAAATTAACATACTAAAATGGGTAACAGCATAATGTAGTTAGAGTGGCCTGGAGGAGACCCAAATGGGAGGGCTATGGGTGTCATAGGATCTAACCACCCTGTTTTCTCACCATGTGACCTTCCCTCTGCACAAACATGACCATCCTTCAGCCTCATCAGAAGACTGAATAAATACAGCCAGCTGGTCTTAGACTGTGATACTCCCAAATTGTGAGCCATGGTAACCTGCCTTCCTTCCTGAGTAGCTTCTCTCAGGGGTTTGTTACACAGCTGGAAAGGTGCTTAAGTCGCCTTGTTCTCTGTAGGCCACAGCTATTCAGTTGGCACCATGTTGGAGCTTCTCCTTAGATTTGCTAAGTCAACATCTCCTGAGGGTAGCCTGGAAATCTGTTTTAAGAAGTCCTCCAGTTGACATGGGTGAGGCCTTTTCTAAACAGAGGTTGGAATCTTAAATGGACTCTCCCATAGAAACAGTATCATCAATTGCATTTGTGGTCATGTAATATTGTACTTTATTAGGTTATGGTTGAGTAAAATTTCCAAGTAGGCCTATATGTGTACCTAACCCTTCTTTGATGTTGACTTTAGTTCAGTTGTATATCCAGTTAGACATCTTATTCACAGATTTTTGGACTCTAGCCCTTTTAGGAATGCATTAGTAAAATGCAGGATGTTGGATTACATTGCTTTTATCATTAACTGATTAATTCATACTTCATATCAATTCGAGAAGGACATGTCACCAGCTGATACACTTGTGTGCAGTTTATAAATGTAATGACATGGAAATTGCCCTCATGACCCTTTTTAGGAAGAAATATTCTTCCTCCTGACTTCCTCTCCCATGCTCCTGGTTCCGCTATTAAAATTAATTCTCAGCCATTGGGAGGCTATTTCTTCAAGCAGGATTTTGGAACAATGAGATCTATTTTAATCTCTAGATTGAAATATAGTAGGGAAGGTAAACAATTACCTCATTTTCAGTCCGTGGAATTTCCAGCAGTTTCTGAGATTTATTCTGTGAGTCCTTCCGCATCCCAGGGGTCATGGCTGGGATTTCTCAGTTGATTTCTCAGTTGCCACCTATCTGAATATTTAATAACCGAACGCCTCACTGTCTCCTCGCAGTGAGATTTTGTAAGTTTAACATTTACTCATAGAATGCATCTTTTTTTGCCCTCAAAGTGAATCTTGATGAGTTCACTTGATAGCAAGTTGCAGACATTCAACGGATTCAGTATGCCTGAGTGGCAGCTCGCAGGTGTATGTCTCAATGACACTGTCTGGTGGTAACTGTGGTACTTTTTCTTATTGCTACTTTTTTTTTTCTCTTTTACCTCCTAGGGCAAATAACCTGAGCTAGTGATTAGAAAACAAAACAAAAAAAAACAACCTTTAATCCCACGTTACTATGGCGCTGTGGAAGTTAATGAAGCTTTTGTTTGGTAGGAATGCCTGCCTGCTGTATGTCAGGCGCTATGTTCATCTCTTGGGATACATTGTCAACATTCTACCCTGTCCTTAAGGTGCTTGCAGTTTAACAATCACAATTCAAAGTAGTGTGTACTCAGATTGGCTATGAAGCTCTTCAGGTTGAAAATTGACATGTATCATGAACTCTTGGAGTCATCCAGATATTTCCATGACAGATGGGTCTTGGGAATGCTCAAAACCAGGGTCTCTTAAGGTTCTCTTGACTTCTCATCTAAGCTCTCATACAGTCATTCTCATTTCCCTTCCTTGGTAATCAACCAGTCTCAGTCTCTTCCCCCTCTCCCTCCCATTCTCCAGCTCCCATACCTTTTACTTTTTTGTTTTTTTTCATTCTCCTATACAATCATTTTAATTGGTTTAATTTGGATCAGTTAGCCGACCCAGACCATGAACTTTGGCCAAGAAGCAGAGTTTTGAATAGGAAGTAGGAGGGTGGAAAGGAAAGACAGTATCTGGAAGAAAGGAAATCTATACAGAAAAGAATAATGTCTGCTAGGCCCACTCATTCTCTTAAACTATGCACGAGCCCAGTGTGGAAGCTAAGGAAACCAAGTTTTGGAAATGTCAGTTTATTCAAATCATACAATTCGTAAGTGGCAGAGTAGGTTGTCAGTCTGTTTCTGTTAATTGGGGAACAAATAGTAGATTAAGAGGTTTTTCAAGTGCCTGGAAGATGTGAAGAGGGCATGAACACAGCCAAGGGACTAGATGTGAGAGTCAAAAGCTAGGAGGCCGTGCAAGCTCCTCGGAACTCATGATGCCCATGTGTCAACAACAGGAGGTGGACCGTGGAAGGAGGGAGAAATAAGTATGGGTTTGGGCAGCTTGAATTTGGGCATGAACATGCCGCAGTGCAGGTGTGTCCAGTAGATGTCCAGTGTAGGAATTCAGAAGATGTTTAGAGATACGGGCAGGGCAGCCACCCCCGAGATCCTGGACTCTAGACAGGAATTTGACAGTACTCAGTGCTTGGGTCTTCAGTGAAAAAAACTCTGGGAATAGGGAAGATGCCTCATGTGTTTGGGAGAAAGATGAGCAAAACCAGGGAACAGCTGCATTTCAAGCTCACTTGGAACGCTCCACATTCACAGGGTGGGGTAGTTGGGCATAGGAAGTTTGAGTTCACCCAGTGTCCATTCTGGCAATCGGCCTTGTGTCAAATAGGTTTACCAGATGGCAGAGAATTACCTCAGTGAAACAAGTACCACTTGTTTTGTCTGAAAGTGTGTTCCCTGCAAATACATATTAGCTCTGAAAGTAATTTAGATTTTGTATTAACCAGGGGTGAGGGCCATCCTTAACAGCTAGAAAAGAAGTGCTAGGACCTTCCCATTGGATGCCTGTGGAGGTCCTCAGTGTCCCTGGAGGGTGAAAAACTGCCCTTGTGCTTTTTCAGTGAGGGGAATTCCAGGTTGTTAAGGGAGCTCATTGCATGACAGGGTCACTCTAAACTGCAGGTGTCGGAATTGCCTTTGTACTATTGCCAGCTCCCCTTTCGGTATGTGGAGTTTCCCTTCCTGCACAGTCTCAGGGTTGAGAGAGAGCTGCCTGGGCCCTCCAAGGCCATTGGGCTCTGGCCATTCCTAGAGGAAGTCCTTGTGTTACAAAGTAAAGCCCCAGCTGCCGCTGGCTTCACTTACTCTCAGCTGCTTCTCTGCTGGAGATCCTCAGGGTTCGCTTTCCATGGCTTGCTCTCAGGTTCATTTTCTGGTAGAGATGCTTATAATTAAGTAGATGTTTTCTGTGGAATGTAGATGTGTTTTCCTTAAGATAAGGGTTAAATTTATGGACTCCTGTTTTAGCTTGAGTGCCAGGCTCTAACGGACCAAATGAAAATGGCGTCACCTGTGTTAATGGCTCTTAATACAACTAAAACTTAAAACAAAAGTAGAATGCTCAAACAGATCAGCGTTTGCAAAAGGAAGACGTTAGCAGAATCTAATTAGAAATGGGACCAGACAGTCTGAGCCAGCATCATGAGAAAGTCCCCTCTGTATTAACCCGCACAAGGAAAGTAACCTAAAGTTAACCAATCCAGTTTTTTATTGTCATTATTACATTGTTTGCTCTTTTTTTACATAAGCTCCCTTCAAAAAATTTTTTCCACCATACTCAACACAGCTCCTGTGATTTTAGGTAGAAGTGGCTGGTTCATGAATTATTAATGGGAGCCAACTATATAATCAATTCATGAAATGTCACCCAATTAATAAGAAATCTCTATCAAAATACTTTAAGCTTTATGACACAAAATGGCAGGCTTAGGACATGTTCGTTATTCTAGTCTCTCATGGGAGAATAAATAAATACAATTTATTTATTCAATATCTGTTGCCTGCTCTGTGATTTGAAATGGGATAAAAACATAACCCAAATCACTACATAAAATGTTAAGTTTAAAAATAAGTTTATCGTTGGTGTGAAAAACTTTGGAAATCCCTACATAAATATTTCATAGAGCATTTCTCATAAACTGTTTGAAGGCAACTTGTGTGTTTTTGACTTCTTTGCACCAAAGTGAACTTGACTTTTAATTGTACTCTTGTGAAGCTTTTTCAGGTAATCTTGTAGTTGGCCATCTGTGCTTTAGTCTTGTTCAAGGCCACAACATCCCCTAATATTTTCTAGCTTTTTGAGGCTAGAGAAATCAGTGTCCTTAAAATGGAAATCAGACTGAACCTTTTGGGACCTCCAGGCTTTAATTGATATGCCTTTCCCATGTAAATGAGGGAGAATTGCTAAGTGCTTTTGCCCTAGATCTGGGGACCAAGGTAAAAATACTTGATCAGATAACAACCAATTTTCAAAGGACTTCTTTGTGTATTCTTCAGCCTTTAATCAAGGAGCAAACAAACTTTCCCTGCAAGTTAGTTAACACTGAGGTGAAGTTTTTCCAAAGCAGGCAAGTAGAAAATTAATTATTGCTCTTAATTACTGTACATTTGGAGCAATCACTGCTTATTTGGAAAGCATTTCCTGGGGTGTTGAAACTTTGTATGGGTCATGATCCCTGCTTTGCAGCCTCTGTGTTCCACTTATAGGCCATTGTGCAATTAATTTCAAGAACATAGTTTATGTGAATGCAGAACATCATTTAAAACCTCATTTGTTATGAGAAGATGCTAAAGTGGCTTGTTAATATTTTTCACAAGATATTAATAGGGCCTAATAATGAAGATAATGACAGTACCTTTCTCATTGTAAGGGTTCCAAACATTGACTAAGTTATTAGATGCAAAGCCCTGAGCATTTTAATTTATGTAGCTTTATATGAAAGGCAGAAGGAAACGAGAGACATAGAAAGATCTTTTATCCATGGAACCTTCAGGAATGGGATCAGTGCTTTATTCCTAAAAGGCCAGAGAGCTGCTTTGTCTCTAGCACAGCGTAGGTAATGCCTAGAATTGTCTGGAACTGGCATTGTGATGCAGTAGGGCAGGCCGCCCCTTGGGTCCCCATGGTTCAAGTCTGAGCTACCCTACTTCTGATCCAGCTTCCTGCTAATATACCGGAGGAGGCACCAAAAGTCAGCCCAACTATTTGGACTCCACTTGCTAGGGAGACCTGTTTGGAGTTTCTGGTTCCCATTGTTGACCTGGCCCAGGCCTGGAAGTTGTAGCCATTTGGGGAATAAATCAGTGGATGGAAAATCTCCCTCTCTCACTCTGCCTGTTTGTCCCTGCTTTTCAAATAAATGTCTTTCAAAAAGTAATAAAGCTGTCTATGAACCAGGACATAGAATCGGCCAGCACCTTGAACTCAGTTTCAGGTATGTTGTTATAAAAGTCCAAATATGCTGAAGATATAAAGTCTCCCTACTTGAAAATGGTTGTGGGCTCCTTGAATGGAAACAATGCCCCGATGTTCTTTATTTCCTCCTACTTTAATACATGTTAACTATTTTAAAGCAGTTATTTCAATTAAGGAGTGCTATGTGTCTGATCTCTAGATTTCCTTAGATAGTCACATCCGATGGCAAGTTGGCTCATTGAAATTCCAGAGTCAGGATAGTCCCTCGGGTGACCTGGTGTGAACTCATAAAGATATATCCAGTCTCACGGGACTGCTCGCTCTACTTGCTTATTGTCACACAAGAGTAACAGGTGAATAGTCAAATGTATTTGTTTCAAAGAAAATAAAAAATATTAAAAATTAATATATAAAAAACTTAAATTCTTAACTATTGACAACTGATTTTATGAAAATACTTTGTGGGCAAAAAATGTTTTTTTAAGATTTATTTATTTTTATTGGAAAGTCATTTATAGAAAGGAGAGACAGAGAAATATCTTCCACCTGCTGGTTCACTCATCAAGTGGCCGCAACAGCCAGAGATAAGCTGATCCAAAGCCAGGAACCAGGAGCTTCTTCCGGATCTCCCACATGGTGCAGGGTCCCAAGGCTTTGGGCTGTCCTCAACTGCTGTTGCCAGGCCACAAGCAGGAAGCTGGGAGAGAAGCAAAGCAGCTGGGATACAAACCAGTATCCATATGGAATCCCAGCGCATGCAAGCATTTAGCTACTGAGGTATCTTGCTGGACCCTATGGGCAAAAAAAGTTTAAAGCCAACTTGTCTGTGACACTTGAGCCTCCAGGTTGCAGACCGTGATCTGTCACAGACCCTGATCTGTGGTCACATCCCCTCATTAGCCACAGCGGGGGGCTAGAAACCGACAGGTGTAAGGACGGTGTGAAGGGAAGATGATCTTGGCCCATGTTATCCCTTCCACGGGGTGGTGTTGCCACCTTCCAGATTGTGAAAGGAGGTGCTTGTCTTACTGCCCTTTGTCCTGTCTGGCAACCCTGGTTGGCCGTTAGCTGAGCTGGCTATGACAGCCTCCTGTTCCTCAGGTGGCTGGAGTAGGCTGAAAGAAGCAATCCTTTGGAAGATGTTCGTCTGGACATCCGACTTTTTTTGCTGATGGCCATCATCAGAGCTTAGGTTCCTGGGCAGGGCTGTGGCTTTCTAGCGTCACAAGGGGGAGTTACTCTCCGTCTTGGAGCTGGATATTCATCTGCCCTTCAGTTCCCGCCTTTTCTGGGTGGTCAGGTGACCAAGAAGCTCGGAGAGCCACATGGAGTGTAGTCTGTGAGGTTCCCTAGAGAAGAGTGCGTGTTCACCACGGAGAGCTGTTTTCTGTAAATAGTTCATTTTCCCCGGAGAGCATCCTGTCTGCTTCTCAGCTGTTTGTGACTCAGCAGTATCTCACACTATCTGATGGCCTCTCCCTCGAGCAGTTTGTTACTGCCTGCTTAGCGTAAACATTTTAGCCTCAACTCTGCAGGCCTTTCAATCCCTTTGAGCACAAAGCACCTTAGTTATAGCCAAAAACAAAACTGAACTTGCTGTTTGATCTTTTTACTGTGTATCTGCCATCTGAGCTCCGAGTCCGTCCGAGAGCCCAGGGACCCAGAGCTGGAGTCCATGAGTGGATCAGGGCGGGACTAAGTGGCTGCTGTTGGCCGGCGCTGAGCATTCGCGAGAGGCAGGCTCAGAGGAGTGGCCCTGCCTCTGTTCCCTGCGTGAGGAAAATGTGCCACGCCACTTGGAGGCGTGGAGCTGTGTCCTTGTGCCGGTCAGAGGGACACTGCCGAAAAGGGAGAGAGGGGTTCTTCTGACTCCTTGCCTCGCTGGACGAAGTCCCTGAGACCCAGTAGACAAGCCTCTTTGTTCAATATGCTTCTGCTATCATTAAATAGAATATATAGGTATCGAGTGCTACCACGAGCCAGGCCCTGACCAGCAGTTTTTACGCCGAGTGTTGAATGTTATCAGCCCCACTATAGAGGGACAAGACAACCAAGAACACACAGCTGGAGCCAGTACTTGGTAGAGACATGTTCGAGTCAGGTCTGCCTGACCATCGTCCCTGCTTGTGTTTTGACGCTGATACTGAGTACCATGTGGGATCAGAAAGTCAGCACAGTGCATGGCACATGCAACTCCATCGCAAAACCTCAGCCATGGTGGTCTCTGTTCAACTGTGCTGCTCACGTTCAGTTAAGTGCTTCATAAACGGTGATTTCATAAACAGAAGAAAAACAAGCTTCTTGAACGTAATCGTCTGCTCCTTTTAAAAAGATTCTTTCTTCTGGGGCCCAGCACAGTAGCCTCGTGGCTAAAGTCCTTGCCCTGAATGCGCCAGGATCCCATATGGGTGCCAGTTCTAATCCCGGCAGCTCCACTTCCTATCCAGCTCCCTGCCTATGGCCTGGGAAAGCAGTCGAGGACGGTCCAAAGCCCCCATTTGGGAGACCCGGAAGAGGCTCCTGGCTTCAGATCGGTGCAGCTCTGATTGTTGTGACTGCTTGTGGAGTGAATCAATGGATGAAAAGATCTTTCTTTCTGTGTATTTGACTTTCCAATAAATAAAAATTTTTTAAAAAGATTCTTCTGGGCCCAAGATGATGGTGTAGTGGTTAGGGTCCTCGCCTTGAATGCTCCAGGATTCCATATGGGCACCGGTTCTAATCCTGGCAGCCCCGCTTCCCATCCAGCTCCCTGCCTGTGGCCTGGGAAAGCAGTCGAGGACGGCTCAAAGCCTTGGGACCCTGCACCTTTGTGGGAGACCCAGCAAAGGCTCCTGGCTTCGGATCAGCTCAGCTCCAGCCATTGCGGCCACTTGGGGAGTGAACCATCAGACAGAAGATATTTCTCTGTCTCTCCTCTTCTCTGTGTATCTGCCTTTCCAGTAAAACTAAATAAATCTTCAAAAAAAAAAAAAAAAGAAAAGAAAGAAACTAGGTTATATAAAAGATTCTTCTGCGGCTAGGATCTCACACTGGTGTTCATTCCTGGGACTTAAAGCTTATCTGATACCATAGAGCATTTTTGACTTCCAAGTGCTGAATAGGTTTATCTGATTTTTTATAAGGAGCCCTGGTGGAGAGGAGGCTAGCTGTGGGTAAGTGGAAGATGGATTAAAGAAGAACATGGGCAAAGTTAGCTGTGTCACACACCGTCTCCCAGGCAAGATGTGTGTCATACTCTTTTTCAAAGAGTTAAAAAAAAAAACAAAACTAAATGTGAACTTTTCATATTGAAGAAGTGGAAGCTACCTTCTTCAGGTGTAGTCATTGTTTGTTTATGAGTTTAATCCAATTTAAAGATTATCCAATTTTAATTAGAACTGAAATCTCCTTCCCCAATACACACGTCACAGTGGAGGTGGTAACATCTCATGGGATTTAATGCATAAATGCTAATGAACTGAGATTTGATAAAATTCAGTGACTCGGCTCCACTGCGCAGCTCAGTGCTGCGACTTAGCTTTACACAGGTGCTAACTGTGGCAGCTGCCTAGTAGAGTTGACAAGAGGATGAAGTGAGTTCGTTACTAAATGTCCACTGCTAGTAGTAGTGCCTGGCACATAGGAAGCGCTCAGCAGAAACGCAGTTTCCCACATCGAGAAACTCCCCGCAGCAGTCTCTGCTCTGACCTCTTCATTCATCCAGCACACATGGGCTGAGCCCCTGCTTGCACCTGCTATTGATGGCTGTGCTTTTAACCACCTTCTTATCTCAGAATTAATTTCCCAGGAACTGCTCTTGAAGAATAGCATCGCCACGGCTAGAATGACACGTAGTCCACCAGGTTTCTGAAGCAAACGGCTTCAAGATGAGCATCAGGGATAGGTATCAGGCAAAGAGTTGCACCTGCTGATTTCAAGGCAGTGCTGACTCCCCACCTCTCCCCCCCTCCCACACACACAGTGTAAGGGGGAGGGTGAGTGGAGTTCCCAGTGATTGCTTTCTTAGGGAAATCAGTGACTTTGAACAGCATGCTCTCAGCTTGGAAAAATCAGTTTTTCTCAGTTTACTTTCAGAAGAAGTAAAGGGCTTATTTACATTTAGTAGGCAAAAACATTTGCCTCTGAAAAGCAAAATTAAATGCTTATGCTGATGGTGACTGATTTTTTTTTTTAATTAGAAAACCTTTGTGGAGCATTCCCGTCTAGTTCTTCACCACCCAGTGCCAGCGATGAGTGGGACTGGGCCAGGCCACAGCCAGGGGCCAGGAACACAGTCAGGGTCTCCCACAGGGGTGTCAGGGACCCAGGAACTTGAGGCTCACCACTGCCTCCTAAGGCCTCCGTTAACAGGAACCTGGGCTGCAGGCTGCTTAGCCCCTAGGCCACATACCCACTCTGGTTTTAACTTTTTAAAAAAGCCTGTCACTATCACGTCTTCCTACTAAAGCTGGTGAAGGAGGAAATTTGAAGTAACAAAGGGCGAGAATTGCATTTTTTTTCCCTAAGAACAGTGATGCTTTTATATTATTTACATAATATTTAAATCTATAGCATCTGGTTGATAGGTATCTCAGCAGACTGGCTTACAGAGGTGGCACTGCCATGTGCCCCGAGCTTGACACTTGTAGCTTTCTGATAGCTGGTGAGTGTTAGTCACAAGCTATACTCAATGTGAATCAGCGAAGTAGGCTCCCAGGCGCTGTCTTTTCTCAGTTCTGCAGCTTCGATGAGTCATCCCAGCCCACGGCTCTGAACCAAGCGCCGAGGAGAAATACACGCATGATAGGACAGTAAGATGGGCTGAGCAGGAGCAGCAGGAGCTGTGCCTCAGAGGCGTGTTCACAGCTCTGCCGTATTTAGCTCCGTGACAGGTCGCAGTCTCCCAGGTTTCTTAACCTAAAATAAGGTCTCCAGGACCTCTTACTGAAGCTAGGTCAGCCCTGGAGTTTAATAGCTACTAAAAGGAGCACTAAAAGTCGAGACACTTTTAGAGGCCCATGATTTGTGGTTTTTGTAATGATAGTTTTTTTTTTAACTGTTAGAAAATGGTGGTGACAGAGAAGTCAGTCTGGCATATGCCTAGAGCTCACATGTGCGTGTACAAAGCACACACCCCTGTGAGTACAGCCAGCCTGGCACACGTGCACACACATCCACGTACCCCCTGTGAGTACAGTCAGCCTGGCACATGCCTAGAGCCCACGTGAGCACACACGCACATGCATCCACGTACCCCCTGTGAGTGCAGTCAGCTTGGCACATGCGTAAACAGATCCCATGTACGCGTGCACACTCGCCTGAGTACAGCACAAGATGAAGGGCTGGCGGCCAGCTGATGCATGCACACTCGCCTGAGTACAAGCACAGGATGAAAGGCTGGCGGTCAGCTGGGATCCCACAGTGTAGGGAAGATGATTGTCATGCACTCGTTTCCCCAAGCCTGCCTCCACTCAGTGTTCCCTAGGGAAGGCTCTTGGTTGGGAGACCATGGTGGTGCAATGTCAAAGTCAGATCACTGCTCTACCTGAGGCTTGCTGCTTGGGAAGTCGCTCTACGCGACTGGGAAGAGGCAGGTGCTAGCTTAAACTTCTTTCCCCAGCCTGGTTTGGTTCTCCGATGGTACATGCAAAAGGGTCACTCCAGACAAATGCATCTTTGTCTTGTGAGCTCCAGCTGCATCCCTTGCCTAGCTGACCTGGGTTAAGCACAAACATCTCTAGGAACAGGCAAATCGAAGCCACCTATCACCTCCCTTTCCCTGGGTCTTTCCCTGAATTCCTTTAATAACCAGAGAAGCAAGGAGAGAGCGTTACTTCTCTCAGGCCTCGGCCAAACCTTGCCCCATCTGCTTGGTCTGGCCTTCCTTGCGCAGTCCCGCCTGGCCCGCTTCCAGGCCCCGGTGGTGTAGGGAAGAAGCTGGGTTGGGGACCAACGTGGATCTCATTCTGCATTGCAGCCGTGACATTGGGCTGTGTTACTTGGCTGGGGCAGCAAGCCTGGCAGTGTTAATCCTCCTCCTGCAGGCAGCCTCTTTGTGACCTCAACAATGGCATCTTAAGCCAAACAGGAATTCTCTTAGAGGAGAGAGGCCAAAGATAGGGCAGGAAAACAGGTACACACCCTTCCCCCATCTCTAAGCCCCTTCCAGCCAATGACAGGCACCAGAGACTGACCTGAACTCGGAGACTGACATGGGCTACCAGGAGCCATATCCTTTTAACAAGAAATCTTGCAAAAGAGGAAAAAAAAAGTCATAATAGCCCTTAGGCTTTTGTTTGCATAAATATGCTTTTGTTGCAGGACAATTTGGTTACATAAATTTGAGATACAGGAAATGGCAGGTGATTGGCAGGTCTTTTTCTTAGAAATGCAGAGAAGTAGTTGCAAATGCAAATTGAATTTTGAGTAGTTCTCCTTGCAATCAAGTGACACTGGTCAGTTGAAGGCTTATGATTCCCAAACTGCCCAAAATATATAGACTAATGAATTTTTTTCATATGAACAGATGGGAATGGACCTCAAATTACTATTTTTGAGACCTGCCTCTATGTCTATATAGTATGCATGCATGTGTATATATAAAGTAAATTTAAGTAAAGTGTTAGAACATCTAAAACACCGTCATAAAAATCCCGTGGTTTGGCAGAAGATTGCCTGAAACACATTCTGCTACATCTTGGCATTCATACTTCAAGTTGCTTCCTCCCTGATCTTTGGTTAGGATGTATATGTGCGTGTTCGTTTATGGAGACCTCTGCGATCTTCAGTGCTAAAAGCTGTTGGATGTGTAATCTGAATTGAGTCTGTAGTCTGGGTGACAGTGCCACATCAGTGTCAGTGTCTTGATTTTGATGTGTATTTTGAGTGAATAAGATGGTATTGTTAGGCAAGTTGGGCGAGGGGTCCACAGAGCTCTATTGTTTTTGCAACTTACTCTGGGTCTATATCTACTGCAGAATTTAACATTGTTTAAAAATGACCATTTAAACATGGTAGTTTTTTGTTTGTTTTTGCTTAGCTGTAGAAGGATGTATAACCAGATCAATAGGTCAGTATACAAACCACACTGGCAGAGTGAATTTCCACATAATTTGTTTGTTTGTTTGTTTGTTTTTTTAAGTCACCTTTTCTCTCCTTGACCCACTGTGTTCTTTGCGCTTTGTGCTGACTGTTAGCTACCATGACCCCGGTGCAGTTTTTTGGGGGCGGGGGGGAAAGCACATCCAATGGCACATCAAGGAGAGCTCTCTTTCAAGAAATCTATTTTAGCTGCTGCTTAAATGGTGCTGGGCCTAAGAGTTGAGTCTGCAGGCGCCTCACACAGAGTGTGGGAGTGATGTAGCCTGTTCCTCTGAAGCATTCCTTTATTTTAGCATTTTAGCCATAAGAGACCAAAGCAGACACAACATGCTAGGATGCATCTTATTACCAGCTAGCTGACATTTACAAGTCACAGTGGTGATAGCCCAGTGTAATGATAAAATGTATGAGTGCTAGTCTATGGGGCAAAAGAGAATTCAACATGCTTTTCATAAAAACTATTTAGTTAATATTTTCACATGATACAGTTTTTAAAGATTTATTCATTTTTATTGCAAAGGCAGATATACAGAGAGGAGGAGAGACAGGAAAATCTTCCATCCATTGATTTCAGTCCCCAAGCAGCCTCAATGGCTGGAGCTGAGCCAATCTGACACCAGGAGCCCAGAACCTCTTCTGGGTCTCCCATATGGGTGCAGGGTCCCAAGGATTTGGGCCGTCCTCGACTGCTTTCCCAGGCCACAAGCAGGGAGCTGGATGGGAAGCAGGGCTGCTGGGATTAGAACCGGTGTCCATATGGGATCCTGACACATTCAAGGCAAGGACTTCAGCCACTAGGCTATGGCACTGCCCTCCCCATGATATAGTATTGTGGGTATAGGGATTCCTCCTTCCTCACCCCCTTCTGTCCTTCCTGTTTTCCCCAGATTATCACAGTAGTATATTCCCTTAGTAACAGTTACAAGTTTAGCTTTCTGCTATTAATGTGTTTCATGGCATTGTAGGTATAAGCAAATGAGAACTCCAGTATCAGATCAGCATGCTTAAGAGTAAATCTTGGGGCTGGCGTGGTGGCATAGCAAACTGCTCCTTTACCTGAGGCACTGGTATCTCATGGGTTCTGGTTTGTGTCCCAGCTACTCCACTTCTGATCCAGCTCCCCACTTGGGAAAGCAGCAGATGATGGCCCAAGGTCGTGGGCCTCTGCACCCACGTGGGAGATCCAAAGGAAGTTGCTAGCTCCCAGCTCCACACCAGCCCAGATCTGGCCATTGTGGCCATTTTGGCCATGAACTAGCAGTTCCAAGATTCCTTCGCTCGCTTGCTCTCCCTCTCTTTCACTTTCTTTCTCCAACTACAACTTTCGAGGAAAAAAAAAAGAAGTAAGCCTCGGGGGGTGGGACATTTAACTTGGTGGCTTAGGAACTCAGCTCTCATCCCTGAGTGCCTGGTTGCAGTACCCACTTGGCACCCAGCTCAGCTTCCCTATGAGTGCAGACTTTGAGGAACAGTGATAGCTCATAAGCTTGGGGGTCCTGCCACCCATCTGGAAGAACTGGGTCAAGTTCCTAACTCCTGGCCCATCTCTAATTGTAGACATTTGGGGAATGTATCAATAGATGGGAGATCTTTTTCTTTCAAATAAGTCAATTATTGAAAAAAAAAAAAGTTAGGTTTTGATCTATTCACTTTCCTGCACATCAGATAAAAAAGGGATGGTGGGCCCAGCGTGGTAGTCTAGTGGCTGAAGTCCTCGCCTTGTACATGCCCGGATCCCATATGGGCACCGGTTCTAATCCTGGCAGCCCCGCTTCCCATCCAGCTCCCTGCTTGTGGCCTGGGAAAGCAGTCGAGGACGGCTCAAAGCCTTGGGACCCTGCACCCATGTGGGAGACCCAGAAGAAGCTCCTGTTTTCTGGCTGCGAATCTGCTCAGCTCCAGCCATTGAGGCTACTTGGGGAGTGAATCAGCAGATAGAAAATCTTTCTCTGTGTCTCTTCTCTGTATATCTGATTTTCCAATAAGAATTTCAAAAATAAAGATTTTTAAAAATGAGATGGCATAGTGAAAAACCAACATCCGTTTCCTCCGACTCTGTAGGATGCTGTCAGTTACTGCCATGTGCTTTGAGAAAATCGACAGTAGCCTCACACTTCAGCAGTTAGGCTGGCTCAGGGAATTTGGTTTCTCTGTCTTCATTGTAGTTGCCTAAAAGCCCTGGCTCCAAATTAAGCTCAAGGGAGCAGTTGCTTCATGTGTTTGAACTAGAGTGAGTCACTGGGCTTGATCACATGTGGCAGAACCTTGTGGAGGTACATGAATGCAAATCAACCTATGTGATAAATGTTGAGAATTCCAGGAATACAAAATACCCATCCAGCGGTCCTTGGAGTGAAGTAGGGTGTTGGTGTCCACCTTCGCTGGCCCTCGGGACAGGACTGAGTGCCCAGCTTTCTGGCCCTCACTCTGACCAGCTGCCCTGGCTTTCTCTGCAGGGTTATCAATGCCGGGAAGAGCACACATAATGAAGACCAAGCCAGCTGCGAGGTGCTCACCGTGAAGAAGAAGGCAGGGGCTGTGACCTCAACGCCAAACAGGAACTCCAAGAGACGGTCCTCTCTTCCAAATGGGGAAGGACTGCAACTAAAGGAGAATTCGGTAAGGACACCCCACCCACCCCACACACCCCACCCACACACACACCACACACACACTCTCTCTCTCCCCAGTATCCTTGGTTCTACTGGACAAAGAACATTTGTGCCCACTGTAAGGTGTTAAGGCTTAACCAGGTCGGAGATGACAGTGTCCCCAGAGTTAGTGGGGTGGTGGGTCTACATACTCATGCATTCCATGCAGTAGCTGAGCCATGGACAGTGAATTGATACTCACATTTTTAATGCTTGAAATAGATGAAGCACCCACACACATGTGATGTAACAGTTGACCCTTACAACATTTGGTGGTTTCCAAGAAACCACTTCTAGGTCTTGATAGAAGAAACAACCCGGGAGTCTCTTTGAAGGGGTGGACATAACTACTGGCCTGGAGCCCTGTTATGACTCAGGCAAGATAGTAATCCAGGAGGTGTGAGATACCAGTCATGAAGGCATCGCTGAAAAGGAGACTTGTAGGCAAAGACCTTGGAAGTGCGGCGAGAAGATTTGGCATTGTGTACGATTGGAAAGACTGTTGGGAACAGGCCCAGTGTCGTCAGCAGCCTATAAGGAGGTACTTGTGACTGGAGAAGGCATGAGGAACACCTGCATTGCCGTAAATGTCAAAAAAGGTCATAGGCATTGAGAGCGATGTGGGAGGACCTTGAAGGCCATTGCCAAGATTTTGGCTTCTATTTTGCGTCAACAGTTTATAACAAAGAATAATGAATGGTTAAAGGGGCCAGGATTATTCCCATCTAGAAGGCATCCCTTGACTGCCTAAATTCAAATATTGGTGATGCTTAGCAAAAGGTAGTGAATACAGGGTCTAGAACACGAAAACATCTGCAGGAGATAAGCAAGACATGCTCTAGCCTCCCTCATGAATTTAATACGATTCCAGTACCTTCCTGCAGCCAAGTTCAAGAGGGAGAGAGAATGCTGCCACTCGGGGTGAGTCTTCAGAGAAGTTCAGAGGGGTGAGGGATTGGGTATGTTAGAAGCCCAATTCTGATGAGAAACAAGATAGAAATGGGATATATTCGATTAGGGAAGTGGCCTCGTAGAAAGTGACAGTTAGCTGTGATCCTTAAAAGTGAATAGACTGTAAACAAAAAAGTAAGAAGAATATTTCTACAGAACTCCAGGTGTCTGCAAAGACAGGCTACCCTGAGAGCACAGGACGCATGGCTTCCAGCGTTTGGGAGACGGTGTGGCTGCATGGAGGGTGGCAAGACATGAACAGGGAGGAGTTCCTTTGTTTAAAATTAATCCTCTGCTTTATTACTTCATTGAAGACATTTTTTTTAAAAAAGATTTATTTGAGAGATCTTCCATCCTCTGATTCACTCCCTAAATGACCACAACAACCAGAGCTGAACTAACAGAAGCCAAGAGCTTCTTCCTGGGTCTTGCAGGTGGATATAGGAGCCCAAGGACTTGGGCTGTCCTTGGCTGCTTTCCTAGGTCATAAGCAGGTAACCGGATTGGTAGTAGAGCAGCCAGGACATGAATTGGCACCCATATGGGTGCTGGCTATTGACAAGTGGATCACTGGAGCAGGAACAGGTTGAAAGGTTAGGGGTTAGACAGGAGGTGCCTGCAGCTTTGGGGATCTCAATTGCACCTTTCCAAGTGGAAGTACCTTAGGGACAGTAAGTGTGTGAAGAGGCACGGGGTCACTGTCAGACACCTGGGAGACCAGTTTGCCGTGGCAGGGGTCAGGCCTCCTGATGGCCCTGTGTCTCTGACTGTTTCTCTGGGGTTACAAGAAGGAATTCTTAAATGCTAGCATTTCCACATGGCACTGCCTCCAGATGGGAACAGTGCTGTCAGCTTGCTTAGGACACCACTTTTTTCCCCAGCAGTACCTGAAGGTTTTTGTTTGTGGGCACTGGGACTGGCTTTGTAGTGCAGTGTGCTAAGTCACTGCCTGCGACAGTGGCATCGCATGCCCAAGTGTCACTTGTAGACCTGGCTGTTCCATTTCTGATCCAGCTTCCCAATAATGAACGCAGTAGAAGATTGACCAAGTAGCCAGGCTTCTGCCACCCAAGTGGGAGGCCCAGATGAAGCCCCTGGCTCCTGACTTTGATGTGGCCCAGTCTCAGCTGTTGCAGCCATTTGAGAAGTAAAAACAGTAAAAGCCTCTCTCTCTCTCTCTCTCTCTCTCTCTCTCTCTCTCATGAATAAACAAATCTTTATTTGTTGAGGTTTATTGCCACTCATTAACGTTTTTCTGTGATTTGAAAGCTCATAGGGAGGTTTTATTTATCATACTGATTGCCATCCACCAGTGAAGAAGCACAGCTTGTCTGCAGGCTTTTGTTTTGCAGTCCCCAGCCAGGCAGTCATCCTTGGGGATGCGGTAAGAAGAGGAGGAGAAGCAAGAAAGGCTTCACTCCTGAGGGCATCTGGCCACCTTAGTTCTGAGTTGAGATGTGTGGGTGGGAAAAGTTGGGGCATTGAGCGACCCAGGACAGCTTCCCCCCAGGTCTGACTCCCCGTTTGCAACAGATTGAAACAAGACTTGTAGACCTTCCCAAGTCTTATTTCCTTAGGAGCACCCTTATGTTGTTTCATGTAGTCAAAACACATCAAAGTGTGTGATTTCAGTGTGTGTTAGTTCAGGGTCTAATTACAATAACAGGAGGTGGCTGTGCCGGCAGCCTGACCCAGTGCACCGCAGGGGAGAGGAACACTGCCTGTCTTGCTCAGCAGAGGTTGGGGCAGCACTGTGGGAATTCAGGGCAAATGGGATCAGGTTGAGCAGGGGAGAGCTAAAAGGGAAGTTGGGATGGGGCGGGCTCAACTCTCTGGACAGAAGACCTGCTGTCTTTTTCATCTGCTTCCTGGAAGGGTTGCTTCACCCAGAGCGTTAAGTGAAGGTTGTTTCTGGTCCCACAAGGGCAGCCATGTGCGGCATACTGGGAATCCTAGCTCCTGCCACCATATGTAGTTGAAAATAGGACATGAGTTGATATGAAAAGTTGACAGTACCTGGCGTGTGCTAATATTCGTGTCACCTGTTACTGTTGCTGTGGTTAGTGTAACTTGGATGCTTACACCTGCATTTCGGTATTATTTTGGCAGTGCTTACGATAGTTTCTGTAATGGATTCTGAGGGGTTGATATTTAGCCAAGTGATTAAGCTGCCACTTGAGACGCCAGCATCCTGTGTTGGGGTGCCTGCTTCCAACCCAGCTTCCTACTGATGTGTACGCCTGCAGGCAGCACATGATGGCTCAAGTGCGTGGGTCCCTGCCAGCCATGGGGACAACCGAGGCTGCGATCTGATCTCCTGGATTCAGACTGGCCCAGCCCTGGCTGTTACAAACGTTAGGAAAATGACCCAGCAGGTACAAGATTGTATATCTCTGCCTTTCAAATAAAGTGAAAATAACTAATTTGAACCATTTTTAAAATGAGTAAAGTGGTGAGGTAAGAATATTTCAATTAGCAGTTTATTAAAATAGGGGATGAAATTGCCATGCAAAACCAAAAAAAAAAAAAAAGAATTTATACAACTGATCTTAATTCCTTCCAGAATTTTTAATGGTTTGTTTATTTAAAAGGTAGATTTTATAGAGAGAGAAAGGGAGAGAGAAAGATACCTTCCATCCACTGGCTCACTGCCCAAATGGTTGTAGCAGCTGGAGCTGAGATGATTGGAAGCCAGGAGCAAGGAGCTCTTTCTGGCTCTCCCAGGTGGTTGAAGGGGTGTGGGAGACCGCCCCTGAATCTCTGCCTGCTTGGCTCATGCGGGAAACTGCAGGTACGTGGAACACCGACTCCCCTGGGGAACCCCCGACAGTAGTCTAGGCTCACCGAGACCTGAACCTGGCCTGACCACATGCAGGTGAGAATGGTGGCTGCATCCCAGTCTCTCTTCTCCGGCCTTGAAGGAGCTGTCCTGGAACTTCCTTGATAGGCAGTTCTGAAAAGCCAGGTGTGGTCCACATTACCTGGCAGCCTACATGTTGTATGTGACCCACAGGTAGTGCCTGTGACCTGAGGCATACCTGCCACCAGGCATGTCGTGTGTGACCTACTGTGTGATTGGAGAGTCCAGAGAGGTGGATATGCCTTCTAGCCAATCACAGTGTCACTGTTAGGTAGGAGGACTGTTGGGAGATGCCCTTCTGCCTTCCCCTTTATTAGTCTGTATAAGTTTGTGCTCACTTTACAATAAATGGACATGTGCGACCAGACTATTTCCTGTAGTTCAGCAGTGGCTCAGCTGAACCACTATCACCTCACCCCCTAGTGGTTTTGGGGAGCTGCTGGTCAGAAATCCGCTGAGACAGGGACCCAAGGATCTGGGTCATCCTCCGCTGCTTTCCCAGGCCACAAGCAGGGAGCTGGATGGGAAGTGAAGGAGCCAGGACATGAGCTAGTGCCCATATGAGATGCTAGCACTAGAGGCAGAGGGTAAACCTGCAGTGTCCCCATGAGTGCCAATGTGTCTTACTTCTTCCTGCCTTGTCATATTGAAGAAATTGGACCAAGGCTACATTTCATAGTGTAGTCATAAATGATTATTAAATGTCTACGAAGTGAGGGATTTTGTAACATGAGAGAACAAAATATCTGAATGACATGCTCAGAGAGATGTGGTTAACTGCAAATGGACTGATGATCCTCGGTGGAACATCACTGGAAGGACGTTCGTTCGATTATTTACGTTTCCCTCGCCTGATTCTTCATGGACTTGGTCCTCGCTCACAGCCTGTGCTACCGTAAATATCAGAGGAAAGCAGAGATTGAAAACGGAGCGGTTGGGATGCCGAGAACACGTCTTCTGCACCCCGAATCACCGTCCTTACCGTGGTACCTGGAAAGCTGGGCAGAAACTTGATAGGAATCAAGCCATCCTTGGAGACACCGCATGTAGAAAGGGGTTAGAAACCTGTGAGCTCCACGTTTCCCTAATGGGAGATGATCTTCTCTCAGTCTGTGGGAGAGGAAGAAAGGCGACTGTCTTGCTGTTTCCCTCAGAGTGGGAGTCCACACTTGTGATGCCCTGTCACACTGTTAACCTGGCCCCGGATGGTCACAGCAGCACCTCAGCGCCTGGCAGAGTGGTGAAGACGGGTATTGACCAAATGAGGTAATGAGTATCTTCATGGAAGGCAGCCGGGGCACACCATCCCTTTAATAACTGTTTCTGGAATAGCCTCACCACACCATCCGTTAAAAGTAGATTGTTCATTTAGTGATGTGTAACTGTACTACAATCTCCATATAATTGTTTATTAAATAAGTTGTTAATGTCAAGCCAATAATATTTTAAAATAATGGCAGCTAGCAGTCAATGTGGTGTTAATATGCAGCAAGCATTGTTCGCACTTTTGTTATACTGGAACTCCTAAACCCTCTTGCTGTCGTTAATATGTCAAGGCACAATTCATCATTAACAATTGCACATATAGTTCCATTTTTCAGCTGTCTCCTGGAGTGTTTCAGTGCTTTGTGATAAATGGGATTTTTATTATTGTCAGAGCACATTAGGAGTAAAACATGCCAACTCAGACATGTCTTTGATAGTATTTTTCATCAGCAGTTTCCTTGGAAGGATTGCTTGAACTTGTATACCCACTGAGGGGTGCTTAGTTAAGAACTTAGTAATACAATCCACAAGACCTCTTAGCTGGGGACACCACTACGTGACAACAGGTGTTCACAATACACCAGGCCAGGGGAGACAGGCATGCCATGGTGATGACTCACAGCCTGCCACAAGAGGGCGCCAGCGCCCATCCAGCTGAGAGATGCCAGGAAAAGCTTTGATGCATTTTTCACCTTATCTGAAGGTTACGAGGGGGTTGTACTGTTTTAGACACGACTGCCTGACTGTTTTAGCTCTCCTACATTCTGCATGCCCAGCGTGGAGAACACTCGTGGCTCACAGATTTTGAGACGGGAGCAGTGAGTAAAATCACCAAGGAGTACCAGCTCTCTTTTTTTTTTGGCTTTTGTGTGTCCCAGGCCTCACATCTCCGTGCCTCTGTCCAGCTGCACGGAAGACATCCGAGGTGGATTCTAGAACCTTCCACCACCCAGATGAGTTATGCTGGCTTTGTGGGCTCCCCAGAAGTAAGGTGCATGTAGTGTGGCTTCAGGTGCCACGTGGCTCAACTTTAGGATTGTTCTGACATCCATGGGTGGTTTTCCTATGATTACTCTGCAGCTGGATTGGCACCAAGCCTTTGTAAATGGAATTATTTCTGTAGATGCATTTCCATTTGGAGCAGGGTTGCATTTGTGGAAGGGCCCAAGAAGTACTTTGTAGTTAGAGTTCGCGCGTCATAGATGATTATGAAAAAATGCAAAATAAAAGGAGGGGGGGGGATAGGTGGCAACATTGTAGCAACTTTGAGAAATTTTTGAAGAGGTCCTAACGTCAAGTCAACTTTAGAGAAGGCTAAAAGAGATTCTGTGAATTTTAAAACTACTGACTTGTCACCTTCTGCAATCTTCCATCCATCAGATTGCAAAGCTATTCCTGAAAGAATCTGAGGGTGTACATGTGGGCAGTGTAGATAGGGGGTATTGCCAGTTACATGTGAGGGGGGATTTTTAAAAAATGCATGATTTCATATTTTCTTGTCCTAGTTATGTCTGAAGTTAAAAAAAATGAGAGGCAGAGAAGCAGGCAGCAGGAGAGCTCCCATCTGCTGGCTGGCTTCCCACATGCCCACAGTGGCCTGGACTGGCCCAGACCAAAGTTTGGAGCAGGTTTCCCACATGGGTGGCAGGGTCCCACTGCTGTCACCTGCTGTCTTCTGGAGTGTGCATTCCCCAGCAACAAGATCAGAAGTACAGCTGGAACAGAACGCAGGGCACTCCAAAATGCGGCGGGGGGATCCCAGCAGTGTCTTCACCACTAGGCCAAATACCCACACTTAGTCACTTTTTCAAAAGGATTTATGGACCCAGCTTGGTAGCCTAGTGGCTAAAGTCCTCACCTTGTACGCACCAGAATCCCACATGGATGTCAGTTCTAATCCTGGCAGCCCCGCTTGCCATCCAGCTCCCTGCTTGTGGTCTGGGAAAGCAGTCAAGGATGGCCCAAGGCCTTGGGACTCTGCACACATGTGGCAGAGACCCAGCAAAAGCTCCTGGCTCCTGGCTTCAGATCAGCTCAGCTCTGGCCATTGCAGCCACTTGGGCAGATGGAAGATCTTTATATCTCTCTCCTCCTCTCTGTATATCTGATTTTCCAACAAAAATAATTAAATCTTTTAAAAATGCTTGAAACAATTAAAAATAATAAAGAGGATTTATTTCTCTTTGCTCATTTACTTGAAAGCTAGAGCAACAGAAAGGGAAAAAGAGGTCCTGTGTGTCTCTGTGCCTGGCATATTTCACTAAGCAGAGTGTTCTCTGGTGTCACAAACGGCAGAACGTGTGTGTGTGTGTCACATTTGCTTTTTCCATTCATCTACGATAGACACCTAGGTTTTTTTTCCCCCAATACTTGTCTGTTTTAATATATATATATATATACTGCAATACATGTGCAGCCACGAGATACCTTTTCAAAATACTGATTATCATTCTCTTGGAGTATATACCCAGACATGGGGTTGCTAGGTCATGTCATAGTTCTGTTTTTCATTTTCTGAGGAACCACCATACTCGTTGCCGTGCGGGATATGCCGTGTGTGGCCAGCACTTGTCACTTGGTGTTGTTTGGGTTTTGATAATACAGGTCGTGACAAGTGAAACCTCTTTGTGGTTTTGATGTGTATTTGCCTGCTGAGTAGCGATGCTGAGCAGCTTCCTGGGCTGCACGTGTTGGCCGTTGCCTGTCTCGGGAGAAGTCTACTCAGATCTTTGCACATTTTTTTGTCCGGAAGGAAGAGAAGAGAAGTACATGTAAATGCATTGTAGCAGCGATTTGCAAAATGAGATTTTAATGGGCCAACTTCTAGGGAGTAATGTGTATAATTAGTTTCTTCAAAGGAAAAGAACGAGAGTGATACAGAAATCATTTTGAAGAAGTAAAGGCTGAAAAAATTCTAAACTTGGTAAACATCACTTTAAACTTGGATTTATTTTTAAGGCTATGTTTATTTTTGTTGGGAAAGCAGAGTTACAGGGAGAAGGAAGGACAGAGAGGAAGATCTTCTGTCCACTGATTGACTCCCCAAGTGGCCATAATGACCGGAGCTGAGCTGATCTGACACCAGAAGCCAGGAGCTTCTTCCCGGTCTCCCACGTGGGTGCAGGGTCTCCTAAGGCTTTGGGCCGTCCTCTACTGCCTTCCCAGGCCACAAGCAGGGAGCTGGATGGGAAACGGAGTAGGTGGAACACAGCCAACTGGTGTCCATATGGGATCCTGGTGCATTCAAGGCAAAGATTTAGCCACTGAGCCATCGTGCTGGGTGCATCAACTCAGATTCCAGAATGAAAAACCGCAAGCGTGTGAAACACGAAGACAGTTGGCAGCGAAGTGCATTGTCATCAGGTAGTTCCCAGGGAGAGCAGCTTTCTGTCCCTTTACCGTCTTGTCCACCTGGGACCTCCAGGGCAAGCTGAGAAGTGGGGAGGGTGCACACTTGCGCTGGGCGTTTCACCACGAGGGGTGACGCTGGCTGTAGGCTTGTCACACAGCCCTTCATCTGATCAGGAAGAATGCCTCAGTGTTCCGGGAGCAACGATGCGCATACTGAATGTTTTGATAGACTGCCATTTGCGTGTCGTCTTTGGAGCAGTGTCTTAATCAGCTCTTCTCTTTGCAAGGGAGCTGTAGGAGTTCCTTGTGTATTTTGATAATTAAGACTACTGGCCATATGCTTTACAAATATTTTTCCCATTCTTTAGGTTGCCTTTACATTCTGTTCACTTACTTCTGAAAGGCGGAAGCTAGTTCTATTAATGTCTTCTCATACGTCTAATTTCCTTTGGCTTTTTGAGGTATCAAAAAAAAAAAACCTGCCAAGATTAATATTAAGGAAAACACGTGTTCCCCCATGTAGGCGTTTCACAGTGTCGGGCCTTATATTCAGGCATCCGATTGATTTTGAGTTAATTCTTACGTGTGATGGAACATAGTCCAATGTCATTGTTTTGCATGTGAACAGGCAGTGTTCTAAGACAGTGAACATCTCTCGCTGGTGTGTGCTCCCGGCAGCCTTGTCCGTGATTGGCTGACCAGACTGTCCACTGAGCTGCTCTCCTATGCTTACGCATGTGCAGTTCCTCCGTGGCTCTTTAAAGCGCTCAGGTCCTAAGTCCCTGATAGATGGGGGGACGTGACTGCCTGTAGATTTAAGGAGGAAGAAATGGAGTGGGGCTGAGAGCTTAGGCACGGAAGAGGAAGAAGCAGAAGGGGGTTTGAATCGGTTGCATTCTGGGAGGCCTGAACGAGGCTGAGAACCTAGGAAAAAAACACAGGGTTTGAGGAATTCAAAATGCAGCCCAAGGAGAATGAGACCCGAGGGTCCGAGGGCCCTAATGGGAGTCCTGGGCCCACTAACTTCCTGGAGAAAAAGGGCCTTTCTCAAAAGACTTGAAATGCAGAGAGGTGAGGGGTGCTGGGCGAAGCTGGGCTCGCGTGGGCCGAGTGGGCTTCTTCCCCAGGGGCCCAGGAGAGACCCCCACCCCCCCCCTTTCCTTGGGTCGTACATGCAGAAGCGCCTGACGCACACACCCATCCCTGCGTGTTTCTGCCACGTTTTGGCTCCACTGTTGGCAGACCCCATGCAACCACGTGTCTGGTCCCTGCACGACCTCGTGGCTCACTTCACCCCTGCTGTCCTTTCCCATCAGGAATGCGAGGGTGTTTCCTGCCATTACTGGTCCTTGTTCGACGGCCACGCGGGCTCCGGGGCCGCAGTGGTGGCGTCCCGCCTGCTGCAGCACCACGTGACCGAGCAGCTGCAGGACCTCGTGGAGATCCTCAAGAATTCGGCCGTGCTGCCCCCCACGTGCCTGGGAGAGGAGCCCGAGACGGCGCCAGCCCCCAGCCGGACTCTGACCCGCGCCGCCTCCTTGCGCGGGGGCGTCGGAGCCCCGGGCTCCCCCAGCGCCCCACCCACGCGCTTCTTCACCGAGAAGAAGATCCCGCACGAGTGCCTGGTCATCGGGGCCCTGGAAAGCGCATTCAAGGAGATGGTAAGCAGCTCCCACAACCCTCTCTTCTTGGGAAGGTCGCAGAAAGCCCACAGAGCTCCCTTTTGTAAAGGGGCTGGCATTCACAGGAAGGAAGCGGCAGCTAGAAAGCCGTGGCCTTGGCAAAGACGAAGGAGATGGAGGGGAGGGTTAGTGCCTTGCGCCATAGACCTTGTGCAGGCACGATTGCTTGTTGCATCAAGCTCAGCAGGTGCAACTCCACCTGATTGAACTGGGAGCAAGGTTGCTTTCTGCTGGACTCGTGTGTCTGAAATCCACATGATTGGGGGAAGTGCCGAGAAGCACCCCTCCTGCACAGATGTGACCTGAAACCAACTCCTTGATCAGGACTAGCAAACGAGTCACTCTGCTGTGAAAGTAGCAATTGCAGGAGAGCAGGGCCCACAGGCCGAAGGATGTTGGGGCATGCCAGTTGGTGTGTTTCCATTAGAATGCGTCTGGTCTGGACCTCTCGAGCAGCCTGGCTCCTGAGGAGGCTTGGGAGGACTGGGCGTTAAGTTCTGAAGATGTCCCTTGCTCTCCCGTATCCCAGCAGGCTTGCAAGGGGCAGGCCTCCTCCTCTCGGCTCTCTGTGGATTCATTTTTGTGCTGAGGCAGTTGCTTTTGGGCTAAAGATTGTCTTTCCTGCACAGCAACTTGCATCCAAAAAGTAATATGCTTAGCCATTTTTGTAAGGACTTGTGGGTAAGGTGAATGGAGACGAAGAACACCAGGAAGTGGGGACAGAGTTAGGGAAAAGGGAATGAAGATGGAAGTGACTCCACTTGGGCCTGCCTGTTGAATCCCACACTCGGAATCTTGAAGAGCTCTGATGTGAGTAAATTTTGCTACCTGTGGGCAGAGAGCATAGCGTTTTGGACATCACTTGGGGCATCACATCCCATAGTGGAAGTGCCTGTTTTAGGGACCCAGCGTCACTTGGCAACCCGCTTCCTGCTGATGCACACCCTGGCCAGCTGCTGCAGGCGGTGGGTCACCTGCTGGTATCTCTGACACCCTCACAGGAGGCCTGGACGGAGTTCCGGGCGCCAGGCTTCAGCCGGGGCCATCCCTGCCTGTTGTGGGCATCTGGGACGTGAGGTAGCAAGCGGGAACTCTCTTACAAGTGTCCCTGCCTTCCAAAATAAAGTGAAATATTAAGTATCTCTTCATATTAGTACCCAGCATGCTAAATACTTATTTGAGGCAAGGATTTGACAGTGGATTCTCCTCAAACCTGAAGAAAATGTTGACCCAGTAGGAATGAGAGTCTGGTGGAGGAATTCGAGTTCCATTGCTTCCCTGATGGGCTGTGCCTCTTGAAGTTGGGTCTGCTGCCTTCCCAGCTCCATCCACTAGAGGCCAATGTCACATCAACCAGGCTCCCATGGCCGGCTCTGGGCGACTGCTGCTAGCATCCCTGAGATGACTTTTTCATTCACAAAAGGCATCTTCTGCTTGTCTTCTAAATTTGTTTCAGCATTTAACTGGTTGATTTATCACCTGACATGTTTCTTGAAAATGTAGTTGCCACCAAAACAAAACAAAAAAAAAAAGGCATGCTTCACTTCCACATGTAGTTCGTTTGGGCAATGAGTATTTATTGGGAAATGACTAGATTCCAGGCCTGAGTGGGAAAACAGCTTTGATCACATCAGGCAGAGATGAGAATTAAACAAGTAAAATGGAAGTGGGAAGAACCTTGGGAAGGGAAGCGCAAGGTGAAGTCCAAGTCTGGTAATGGATTGAAGGCATGGCACCAGGGAAGTGGTGCCCGGGGAAGTGGGAGCCCAAGGGAAGTGGGTACCTCAGGGTGCCCAGGGAAGTGGGTGCCTCAGGGAAGCGGGTGCCCAAGGAAGTGGGTGCCCAAGGAAGTGGTATTAGGGTAGGTAGGAGGTGAAGCCAGGAGGCATCCAAGTGAAGAACCACAGCAGAGACACCAGGTAGGCTAATGTCTGACATGTGCCATGGTGGGAAGATGGAGTTCAAGGGCAGGACCAGTGCAGGGTGACTTGGAGGCACTCTGAAAGCCTCCAAACAGCGCTGTGCAGGGCCTGGTGTGGCGGACAAGGTGGATAGCCCTTAGCTGACGGGCATGGGACCACAGGTTGATTGGGGACTTTAAAATATTTACATTTACATAGTGCGACATCTTGGGGACAGGACCCAAATCTAAAATCAGAATTCACTTATGTTTCATTTATACCTGAGACACATAACCACAAAGATGATTTTGTATGATATTCTTATTGATTTTTGATGTGAAACAAAGTTTTGGAGTGTAGAGTTTTTCATGTGGAATGTCATGTTGGCACTTAAAGTTTCAGATTTGGGAGTATTTTAGATTTTTGCTGTTCAGATCTGGAAGGTGGAAGCTGTGTGAACCATAAGCTCTAAGCTACATCCCCTTCCCAGGTTTGGTCCTCTCCAGCCCACCCCCTCCCCATCTCCCATGCCCTTCCTCCCACCTTTGTCCACTTTTGTTCTCGTGCAATGCACACCATGTGACATGAGCAGGCCCGGCAGTTCTTTGCTTCTCATGGCACTTGGTGGGTGGGTGGGTGCTAGGACGCTGTGCCACGGAGAGAGCCAATTGGTCCCTGTTGTCTCAGGCAGGAATGAATAGTACCCCTTTTCCTGTTGAAGGAGGTTGTGCGATATTGCAATCTATCTAAAAGGAAGAATCTGAGAAAAAAAATGAGCTGGTTGAACCATTGAACTAAATTGAACAGTACCTGTTTCCTGGGGAAGAGGGTGACGTAGCCTCATAGGATAGGGAGCTTTGCACAGGGGAGTTGCTCACAGTTTCAGCAGACACTGAGCTCTGCTTTCCCCTTTGATGCTCAGGTTCCTGGCACGGCAGGAGCTGGTGGGGGAACACGACCTCTGTCCACCAGCTTCAGTTCGCACTGTGCATGCTGCTGGCAGCACGGCTGCCCTACTGTTCCATCTCATCTCTGGTCTTCCTGCATAGTGAGAAGGCTTACAGCCAGTCCCTGCTGTGTCCATGGTGGAAAACAATCCGTGGCTTCCCAAAGGGTTGGATCGCAGGACACAACTTCAGCTTCACCCCCTCCACACCACCACCACCCCTCACCCACCTACCCACCACCACCACCACCCACCCACCCACCACCACCCACCCACCACCACCACCACCATTTCCTCGGCGGCCAAGTTCAGACACCTAGCATGTTTAGCTCACGGCTTCGCCCAGGATGATTCAAACAAGTCAGATAAAGGTCTTCCATGTCCTCATTTCAGGTCTGCCTCCTTCCCCACCACTCCCCACTCCCCAGGAAAGTGCCGAGTTGGCATTTGGGGCTGAGTTGTGTTGCCAGGAGAGCTCAAGAAAGTCTTTGTGCTCCCGAGAGTGGGAACCAACTCAGCACTGCTTAGCATTTCAGCCTGTGGCCGACAGGATTTGAATTCAGGCTGTGCCAGGAAAACCACAGACTCCTGGCCTGGTTCCTGTCGAGGGTGGGTGTCGGTTCCCCACTGCACTCAAGTATGCATGGATGTTTGACTGCTAGGAAGTAGAGAACTGGTAAGGTTTAGAAATTATTTATTTGGGAGATAGAAAGACATGGTAACGTTTTACTTGTGGAATGACTTGTTTTTTCCACAACTGAGGGAATAGTTGGCTATGGCTAGCAGCTGGGCTTTTGGGGTAAAAATCCTACAGATTTGGACAACACTGTGGTGAAAAAGGGAGAGAATGATGTAAGCTTATTCATAACCTTTTTACCCTAATGTTTTCCCAAAAATCAGAATATTAATGGTAAGCTGGGGACCTGGACAGCTATCTGTGCTTTAGTTAAGGTTTGGTTTGGGTCTGTTTTTTGTTACAACATCAAGTTCCTCCAGGAAAAAAAATGAGCATGTATTCCACTAGGCAGCCAGCAGGTGGCAACACGAGGTAGAAATGCACTTTTTTTTTTTTTTGTTCTCTGCCTAACTGGCAGATGGCCTCCTTCTCAGAATAAACCAGGATCAGACCCGGAATACAACACCATGCAGAATCTTATTATTTGTGACGGACACTGTTAGTGCTGTGCTCAGAACCTTGTTTTAGTCCAGCTGGAGGAGCTGCCAGGTCCTTTGGAAACTGCTCCGCACTCATTCCCTTCTGCTGCTTGCAACCTGAATTTGTAGGAAACAGAACGGGACCCTCGAGTTGCATCATCTGGGACTTTCCGCCCAAATCACGGCCAACCCGGGCAATGAAGCCTCCTCCCGTGGAGTTCTTTCCTGCCAGCTTAGTCTCAATTCACACGCCTTTCTTTCACTGTTCTGTTGCTGCCCCTTGCGACAACAAGAAAGTACAAAATCAAATCCCAGGTTTTAAACATTGGATCTATTCTGTGATTGAGAGCTAAGCCTAGCATCAATGCAATGTGTAAGCAAATGCAAGACGGGAGAGTGCAGTGCGAACGGTCGCAGGTTGCCTGTGAAGGTCTTCAGGATTCTGGATTAAGCAGATAACCCAAGTATCCGATTAATTGAATCTCAAGTCATCGGAGTGATACTCGTGGGCCATACTTGACAGGAATGATAGCATGTTCAAATGATTTGCTGGTAATTTATTCTAGGTTTAAGTCTTGGGATCCATTGGCAAGTAAAATGAGAAAAGCAAAAACACCACATCAGTCCTTTGTCCCCCCCACGATTTCAGTGCTGTGTGAAAAACCCCGAACTTGGATTTCTTTGTGCAGATAATAGATACACATTTTTTAGCCTAGAGTGGTGAAAGCTAATAGGAATTTGAAAGCTGGAAAGCTTGAGAGAAAAAGGTATAGTTGATTGAGTAGTAAATGTGTCTCTGTTGATCTGCTAATATGTTTGATCTGATAGTAAAAAAAAAAAATAGCCACTCAGATGGCCCTTTCGTGTTGTCTTCATACTGAAATTTTTGTGAAACGTCTTTTTTTAGTGAGGAGTAGGTGGTGTGTGCAGGGAAAAAAAAATAAATGTGCTATTTTGGCTTCTAGGGAGGAAGGGCGGGGAGCAATTATTTTTAGAATATGTTCTAGTTGCACATACTTTTGGAAGAAATTGAAGAGTGTGTGTTTAATGCCAGTGAATCCTTCGGGGGGGGGGGATGCAGTCCACAGAGACCCAGCTTTCACATCTTCCTCCCCGTGGCCCCCCTTCCCCCAGAGCACCCTTAATTAAAATGTGTGTGTGCGTGTGTGTTGCTCCCTCCCCCAGATGTGGAGGAGGGGCTTGTGACCGCAAGCACATATGAGCGAAGTTTCTTGGATTAAAAAAGTAGGCTTTCATCCACCCTTGATGAGAAAGGAGTGCCAGATTCAGTATTCCTTACTCTGGAGGGAGCTGCAGAGGGAATGGAGTTGAAATTTTAAAAGGGGGGAGGGGAGAGCAGTGGAAGAAACAATGCAATAAAAAGATAATAGAATCTTTATGTGTTAACAGGCTAGCACGGGGTTAACTGGGTAAGCTAACTGGAATGCCCCTCCCCTCCCCCCACCCAAAAAACACCATCCAGATAGGAACTCAGAGAAGATCTAAGTGGGAATGCTTTGTCCTGATATTCCCCCCCCCAAGGATTAAATAATTTTTAATTGGATTTTCATGTGACACAAACTGTGCCAACAGCACAGCTGCCTCCAGTGCAGGACGAACGTCTCGGAGGAATTCCTTGCCACGGAAAACTTCGGCATGAATTCTGTGTACCATGGTGGCTTTCCCCTTTTGCATCACACCAATGAGTTGATTAAGTCTGTCAAATCTCATCGCCATTCTAGCCCTTCTTCCGTACAGGAGCAGTTGGGTGCTCAAGAAATTTTAATAAAAACCGTCTCTCAGGCTTGAGTGATTCAGACGTGCCATGCCGTTGGCTCCTCCCAGCGACACGTGAAGAAGGCCAACATCCGTGGGCTTCAGGAACGTTGGCAATCCAGTAGGCTGATGCTGTTTGACACACCATGAGTCTCCGTCTCGATGAACGCATTGCAAGTGGAAAAATGCACCTGGCTACACCTGCCCTGTGCAAGGTGGCTCGGCACGCCGCGAGCAGGCTCCACTGGGAGCTGTGGTCACTGCCGCTGCCCACGTCACAGCAGTGTGCCCTACTATGCGTGGCTAGCCCGGGGAAAGGACAAGATCCTCCGTATCGGTTCAGTTTGGCACCGCTGTGAAATGGATGATTTTCAGAGCTGGCCATCGGAAGGGGAGATGGTCTGTACCTGAACAGCTGGCCCCGTGGCTGACCCCTCAGCAGCTTACCCCAGTTACTTACTGGTTTGAGTCACGGAACGTCCCCATCATCTGCTGGCTGACTCCCCAAATGCTCACAATGGCCCAGGGTAAAACCTGGAGCCAAGAACTCAGTCCAGGTCTCCCCCGTGGCGGGGGTCCCAAGTCCCTGAACTGTCACAGCTGCCTCCCAGCGTGCACGTTAGCAGGAAGCCAGAGTCAAGAACGGATCCAGGTGTCACTCCCGGGTCTGCTGCCGTGGGGCCAAGGACTCTGAACCACCATGCCAAACACTTCCCTTCTGCTTTCTTTGTATTGTAACCAGCGTGCAGCTCCTCACCTCTGTCCTCCGCTGTCCTGTGCATTGCTCCTTGGTGGTTATCTGCCTTCATGTCCCTCCCGTCTCTGACCCATTGAGTGAGCAGTTGCTGGTCACTCTTGAATTGCCGATTCTCTCTGCCTTTACCGCGAGGAAGCTGGAGCAGCCAAGCCACCACTCGGAGGTATCCGAGAAGCACTGTATGCCCTGGAACTGGATCTGTGGCAGTGCTGTCTCGGTCCTCCAGGCACCTCGCCTCTGTCCTCCTGAGCTTTTCACCCAGCTGCGTTCTCCTGCCCTCTGCCAACAATAGCAACAGGTGTCTGCCCCGGTTCTAACTTGGCATGCAGCTATGGTTTTCCTGACATCTCAGAACCCTTTTGTCTCTGACGCACAAGTTCACAAAAGCGGGGTGGACACTGGCTTGGTACGTGCCTGGAGGACCTGGGTTCAAGTCCCAGTCCCCTTCTGGATTCTGACATCCTGCAATTATTGCAGGTGGGTGACAGCAGATAATGGCCTCCACGCCCCTCACGAGCAAGATGAAGGTTGAGTTCACACTCCCAGCTGCAGCCTCTCCCAGCCTTAGTTTCAGGCATTCGGGACATGAGGCAGCGAATGGGAGATTCTGTCTGTCCCTGATCTTTAAAATAAACAAGATAGTAGTTAAGTTGCCCGTGTGCTGATTGAAGGGGAGGTCTATTGTTCACTGTCTCGGAGAGGGCTTGAAGGGGGAGCCAGGCCGGAGTCCAGCCTCCAACCAAGGGGGTGCCATCTCCCCCACCGCCCTGCCTCTAAGCTAAGTGAGGCGGGCTGGGACGATGGAGTGAGACTGTCGGCTCCTGGCCCAGCAGAGCTCGCCCTGGGCACGATGCCGTTTGCTGTGAATCAGTGACTGTGCGTGCAGAAGTCCAGTCAGCGTGCAGCAGTGTCTCTAATCTTAAGCAGGAGTTGACTCCTGTCTGGGTGACATCGAGGACCCTTCTCTCATCTAGCCATAAAACAAACTAGTTAAACTTGGAATGTAAAACCTAGACCAGGTCCACATATTTGGCCTTGCCGGCCTCCTTCTCGTATGTGCCACATGGCAGTTTCTGTGGCTTCTCCAAAGTCTGACTGTCCCAGAAGCTGCGACCACCGTGGGTGGGATGCAATTTCCATTTTGTTCTGCTCGTTTTTATCCGACCACGGTATCTCCGCGCCGCAGGGAGGGGAGCTGCCGTAGGGTGCTTTTGCACTACGGTCCTCTCAACACGAGGGACTTATCCCTGCTTGAAACATCGTGGCACTGACTTGGTTTTCTTTCCTGCAGGACCTGCAGATAGAACGAGAGAGGAGCTCCTACAACATATCCGGTGGCTGCACAGCCCTCATTGTGGTCTGCCTCCTGGGAAAGCTGTATGTGGCAAATGCTGGGGACAGCAGGTAAGCTGAGCAGCTGCCTACAACCTTCCAGATGCCTCATGCCTTGTGATGCCATTGATCTCTTCTTCAAAAACTAAAGGACTGGAAATGAAACAACCCTGAAAATCATATCCCTTCTGCCGCCTCCTCGTAGGCGTTCTTGAAGAGCAGCCAGGTTAGTATGAGAAGGGAAGGGTGGCCCTTCGCTCGTCCGTGGAAGTACGCGTGCTGAACTGGATGTGGGGTTCACCTCCACGAGCACTCTTCAGCTAGCTTTGGCTCCTGCGGTTACTCTCCAGCAGCTGCTGAGAGGAGAGGAAAGGGATGCGGGCGAAGTGGATGTTGGGGATGTTTGCCTGCAGCCCGGAAGCTGCCCCTGCCGTGCACACTCCCTCTGTTGCTCTTCTTCCTGAAGGTTGGCCAGGAGGAGAGCTGGTAGCCTTCGCTTTAGCTAGCGTTATCGAGGAGTAGGATAAACTCGGGTTTTGCATTTGTGCTCAAGAATTGGTGCTGCTGCTCTTGGGGTGTGGGGTTTCCTAACCACAGATCTTATGAAAAGTATTCCAATTGTTTCAAATATTTCTAATATTCTACTACTACATACTTCCCTTATTCTTTGGTAATAACATATACTGGATAGATCACTGGTTCTTCTTTTTTTTTTTAAGTGAAAAATAAAAGATGTATTTGTTTTTGTTTTAAGAGAGCAATACTGAATGAGTAGGAAAGATGGATTTTCTATCTATCGGTGCCTTCTCCAGACAGCCATCACAGCTGGATTGGGCCAGGACAAAGCCAGGAACCAAGAACTCCACCAGGGCCCCCCACATAGGTGGCAGGGCCCAGTCCTTGGTCTTCTGCTGTTTTCCGAGGCACATGAGCAAGGAGCTGAATCAACAGCCAAACAGCTAGGTCTCAAACCAGCACTCAGGTGTAGATGTGGGCACCGCAGGAGCAGCTTAACCCACTGCAACCCAGTACACGGTGCTTACTGGGACCTTGTCTGAAGACTGGCTCCCTATTCTGTAAGGAACCAGGGCTGAATGGCTTTCCTTTGAGGTCGGTGGTCTGAGAGTCTCCCATGCTTCCAGGACCCCAACCTCGCTCTCGTCAGGCTTTCTGCTCGCCCTGGCCACCCTGGATCTCACTCCCTTGCCCTCCCCACTCTCGTCTCCTACTCTGGCTGCTCTTGCCGCCGCCTCTCTCCCAGAGGACCGAGTCCAGGGAGGCAGTCCCACACTGCTCCTGACTACACTCACGCTCACAGAGCCGGAGAGCCAGGCCGGGGCAGGGCTGCCAGCCTCGTGGGGCACCCTTTCCCCTGGAGCTCAGGGAGCAAGGGAACCCCTGCTAAGGCAGCAGTTTGGGAAGGGGGTTGAAGGTGGTTGTGTTTGGTTTTATTTTGTTTTTTTTAAGATTTATTTTTGTTGGAAAGTCAGATATACAGAGAGGAGGAGGGACAAAGAGCTCTTTTGTCTGTTGATTCACTCCCCAAGTAGTCACAATGGCTGGAGCTGAACCAGTCTGAATCCAGGAGCCAGGAGCCTCTTTTGGGTCTCCCATGCAGGTGCAGGGTCCCAAGGCCTTGGGCCGTCCTTGACTGCTTTTCCAGGCCACAAGCAGGGAGATAGTCGGGAAGCGGGCCTGGCAAGATTAGAATTGGCGCCCACATGGGACCCCGGCACATGCAAGGTGAGGACTTCTAGGCTACCATGCTTGGCCCAGTAGCTGTCTTTTAATTCCAGTTTATTTTTTAATTCATAATGCTTATGGAAATGGAATTAAAAGACTTTATCTAGGTGAAAAACAAATTGTTAAAATCCATGAAAATTCCCTATTTTGTGAACCTTTTTTAAAGTAACCTCCTAGATAGATTTTTTTCTGTCATACTCTGTAAGATATTGCTACACTTTTTTTTTAAAATGTCTGTCTGTATTTGAGATACAGATACAGAGAAAACAAGCTCCCACCTACTGGCTCACTGCCCAAATGCCCGGAAACACCAGAGCTGGGCCAGGCCAGAGCCAGACGCTGGGAACCCAGAGGCTGGGACCCCAGGATGTGAGCTGTCACCACTGGCTCCCCCGGGATGTGCGTTAGCAGGAAGCTGGACTACAGAGCAAGGCCAGGATTTGAACCCAGGCCCTCCAGCTACCTCTGGGTTTGATGTAACTTCCGGTCAGGAACTGGAAGCGTGGGTAGATGCTCTGTTTACCTCACTGTCTATGTAGATGTCTGGGTTTATAGAACATTCGGTTCTTCCCCCAGAAACAACTAAGTGAACTTTATTTATACTTAGGGCAATCTGTAAATCCATTATCACTGGGGACAAGCCGGCAGGAAGGCTCCGTTGCCCCCAGTGATTGGTGATGACTGAGCCGGGGTCTGGCAATAGGGCCGTGGTCTGGTGCTGCCCTCCCTTCCGTTCTGCTGGAAGCTAGCTAATGTTCATTTCAATCTGCATAGTTTTAGGAGCGAAGGTGACTGTGTGGCATGTTCATTATGTGACAACTTTGCATGGATTCATCTTGGAGGAGAGGAACTGTGCTCTAAGCCACAGAGCTGTATAATTGCTGGCTTTTCCATCGGGCCTGTCTGTGTCCTGGGGTCGGAGGGATGGGTGTGGTCTTCAGGAGAAACTGCCTGATGCTGTGTGTAGGTTATGGGTTTTTTGGGGGGCGGGTCCGTGGTTATCCTCCGTGGGAGGTAGCCCACGGAGATGCCGGGAGCTGACCTGCAGCAGCCTGGTGGACAGCCAGGGACAGACCTACCCTTCTTTGTTCTACCGGGCTGCTTTAACCTTCCCAGGCAGAGACAGCCAAGTCCATACCTAGGACCGGAAACACTAGGAAAGAAGCAGGTGGTGGGCAGATTTTCACTTCAAACAAAAATGAACTAGTAGCATGCAAATGGCATGCAAAACAATATGCAAAGTATCACCCCTTGTGTCTGAGTCATCAGGTTCTTAAAGGCCCTGAGTGATTCTTCGATTTAAGAAGGTACTCAACTCGGTTTTAGAAGATAATTTCATTTTATTTCCAGAGAACAAAGGCCCTGGGAAAACCAAGCTGTTGCCACTTATTTCAAACAGCATCTAAAGGTTTGCCGAGAAATGAGACGAGGGCAACTCATTTAGATTAAAGAAAACCATTTAAGATTTGCTAACTTCTTAATTCTGTCCTGACGAGACTTGTAATAACAGCTGTGATAAGACACTAAAAAGTGCTAGCCACAATGGGAAACTTTCAAAAAGTTCATGGAACACATATTATGAAAAAACTATGCTTAGAGTTTTTAAAGATTTGTACTAAAAAGACTTACCTTTCAGTTCCACTTTCTGTAAGCTTTTTAGCATACCTTCTTATTAAATACTGTTATATTAAAAACAATTGTATTTAGTTTTCATAGTAGTCTAGTGAGAAGAAGGCATGGCTAATCTAAACAATAATAATACTATAGTTTATGAAAACAGAAACACAGCGAGGGTGAGGTGAAGCAGTTTGCCCAAGGTCGCAGAGCTGCGAAGGTACAGAAGTGCTACGAAGCACATGTGGAAGGCCGACTGGGGCATCAGTCCCCTTGCTGGGCCCTGTGCTCTCCCGTCGGTGCCACACACAACTCACAGGGGTTTCTTTTTCTCACTTTACCGTCTGTGAATCAGGAATTCCTACTGAATGTTTGTCCCTCCTCTGTGTACAGCTTATCATCAGTCACATCTTAGATTTCACTTGGAATGGGTTATGGGGCGTAAGTAAGTGGATGGCTGTACTTGGCGTCTGTTATTTAATGATCCAGTTCTTTGTCGGGAGGCGGGCAGCTGGGGGAGGGAGATCAGAGCTCTCCCTTTGCTGGTTTCTGTCTCGCACAGATGCCTGCAATAGCCAGGGCTAGGCCCGGCCAAAGCCAGGAGGCAAGAATTCAATGCAGGTCTCTCATGTGCTTGCCAAGAGCTGAAGCCCTGGAGCCACCACCTGCTGCTTCCCAGGGTGCACATGAGCAGGAAGGGGGAGGAAAGTCGAGATTTGATCCCATGCTCTTGGGTAATGGATGCAAACCTCTGCACCCAACGCCCACCCTTACTGGCTGTTTTCAGTGCATTGTAATACCCTCGTAAGTGTTGGGTGGTCTAGTTCACCCGTTTGTTACATAGAAAGGGTTGTTTTCTCAAAATGAGCACTGCTGACTCCTGCCAAAGGCACCAAAGTCCTAAGACCCTTTCCCAAACTTTGTGCTTGCTTTCTCATGACGGTCTGTTGAAAATATCAAAAGCACTTTCAGGATCTTCCAGGTGATGGTCCTACACATGATAACTGCCACATTCACACCTCCCTTTTGTTGTGCGTGTGTGCATGACTTCTTGACAAGCAAGTTGCTCACTTAGTTTTTCAAAGAGAGCCTACAGCCTCTTGGGAGCAGAAGGCCATCCTCCTGAGCTCAAAAGTCTTCCTGGAGAAAGGCAAGGAAGATCAAGGGTGTTCACAGATTCTCTGCTCAGCAGGCACCAACAGGTGTATTTCATACGTCGTTTGCAAATGAAGCCAGGAAATCCATCTGGGCTGATTCTCTTCTGTGTCTCTTTCACTTCTAACTTCCCAGAGTTATTCGTTTAAGTTAAAGCTGTCTACGTTAGTTCAGAGGTGAATTCCTTTGGCAAGTCTGAATTTTCCTGAGGATAAAAGTTAGGTATTAAACAAGACTTACATTTCCAAAATCAAAACCAATTAAGCATCTGTGGTGTCTCCTCTCTCAGGCTTCTCCCTTTTGCTAGAGAAAGATAATGAAACATTATATAACTGCCTGCCACCCAAGGGAACGGAAAGAACAGTTCATTCCCTTTTATGTCCTAGGATTTCACCAGTGGCCAGAACAGAACCTTCCCAGCACCCCTTGCTGCCATCCCCTCACTGGCCAGGAGCTGCTGCCTTGATGGTAACCTTCCTCTGAGTTCAGACACACCTTTGATCATCATCCGTTGACACTTACTTGAAAAGTGGCTGGAGAAAAACCAAAATTGACCGGCATTTTCCACTCTGAGAGTTGGGTACCTTTTTTCTATATGACCTAACCCCCCCCATTCCAACCTCATATTTTTCCTGTATTTTTTCCATAATCCATGTGAAACCCATCACCTACAGAATTAGCAGCAAGAAAATAATACTATCCAAAAGTCCAACATATGCAGAGGTGCCAAGACCAAATAATAGCTCAGAACCATCTAATGTTTCATGAAGCCCCAGGGCCTACACAGATGATGCAGCCGAGGCCCTTCTTCCCTGCCTGCTCTTGAACAGCCCTTGCTCTAAGATCAGTGGGTCTCAATTGTGTTACCAAACCAGCAGTTACATCACCTGAAAACTTGTTACAAGAGCAAATTCTGTGGTGGCTTCCTAGAGTTACTGGATCAGAAACCCAATAGGAGGCCCAGCAATCTTTGTTGTGGCAGGTGGTGCTGCTGGATGCTGCAGGCTGAGGGTCACAGCACAAAGTTTATGCCAGGAAAGGGCTTCTGTACCTTCAGATTAGACATGAGAGTAATCCCCTGGCAGAGGGCTGCCGTGCCACACTGCACCCAAGGCGAGCTGCCTCCGCTCCCATTAACCACTCTGTGCTGTTGGAAGTGGAGGCCCATCCTCCAGTGACGGCGCAGTAATTTCTGCCAGCTTGTTGTTCTGGAGCATGAACCTTATTCTTCTAAAAAGTGGAAGTTGGGGTGAGACTTTCTTGCATGATCCAGCTCCGTGTTTCAGCACCACATACTGCTTTGTAGTTTTGCAGGCTCCTCCCACCCTCCACCAGGCTATGGTTTCCTCATCTAGAATGTCTCAGACCTGTCCTTGTGTGGACTTTTGCTCTCTCTCTCTCTGCTGGGACCCTGGGAAAGTAGCCTTGCTTTCTTCTTCTCAACCAAGTTTTGCTTTAAACAGCTTCTCTTTCCTGTTGGCCCACTGAGCGGTGGAGCTGGAAAAGCTCGAGGAGTCTGAAGAAATGGAAAATTTGCACTTAGAAATGCTGGCTTGAGGGAGCTGTGGCTAAGGTAGTGACCTTGTCTGTCCCTGGCTGCTGGCATATGAGAGAACAGTGAATCAGTGTCAGGAGGAACTTTTCAGTGGAAAATTCCCAGGGCTCCGTCTCTAGCCCACCCCAACTCACACCAAGTTCACGCTTTTCAGAGCTACTCATCTATTTCGCAGATGACATGAAACCCAGCAGGCAGAACTAGTAAGATTCAGAACACCCGCTCATACCTGGGAAGGGTGGGCTACACCTGGCCAGGTGAAATGAAATGAAGGTAGAGGACCTTCTATTTCTTAGGGAGGAGAAATGTGGGGGAAAATGATATCTGAGCGAGAAAAAAAAAATCAAGCAAGGTCAGGCAGAAGCGTTTATCATGAGCTCACATTAAAGAACAAGTGTGCAAAATAGATTGAAAGTGATGTGAGGCAAGCTGCACGTATTGTTTCTATTGGCTTGTTTGGTTCCGAGCACTGTTTGTACTTGTGTGAATAACCTCACACCAGTAGTATTATCAATCTCACTTTGGTCGTGCCGTCCTTTTCCGGGTGATGCAGTTCAGCTTGTGTTTGAGCGGGCAGGAAACTCCAGGTGAGAGACTAGTGGAATGAAGATGTTTAAAACCACGTTTGAGGGCCCGGCGGCGTGGCCTAGCAGCTGCCTCACGTTCAAGTCCTCACCTTGAACGTGCCGGGATCCCATATGGGCGTCGGTTCTAATCCCGGCAGCTCCACTTCCCATCCAGCTCCCTGCTTGTGGCCTGGGAAAGCAGTCAAGGACGGCCCAAAGCTTTGGGCTTTTTTAATGTGAGCTCATGCACCCATGTGGGAGACCTGGAGGAGGTTACGCTCCTGGCTTCGGATTGGCACAGCACCAGCTGTTGCACTCACTTGGGGAGTGAATCATCAGATGGAAGACCTTCTTCTCTGTCTCTCCTCCTCTCTGTATATCTGACTTTGTAATTTAAAAAAAAAATCTTTAAAAAAAAAACACGGTTGAAGACGCAAGGAAAGCTCAGAGGAGCTGGAGTTAGCTCAGCCTCGTGAAATGAGAACTCCTTTTGGGACAGTAAAGATCTTTGGATCTTTGCACGGGTGCTGGGGAGAGAGGTCAGGTTTGTTCCCCCTCAGCTTGGGGCTGAGGAGGCAGTCACGGAGAGGCAGGGAGCCTGGACTCAGATTACCAGGGCAGAACCTTAGCTCTGCACTTTTCTTTCTTAATGCTTATTCACCTTTTATATGTTTAAAAGTATGTGATAAGAGATCAAAAGATAGAAATCTTCCATCTACTGGTTCACTCCTCAAATTCCCACAAAAACTAAGACCGGGCCAGAATGAAGCCAGTAGCCCAGAGCTAAGCCAGGATTTTCATGTTGTTTTGGTCATGAATTCTGCTTGAAAGCTTGGTTGGTGCTTGGGGTCATTTCATGGTATAGATACGTTTGGTGGAACCATACTCTTGCAAAATGTAGCTCCTACTGAGCCATCATCAACAGGAAGTGGTCCATGACGGTCTTGTTTGGTGATGAACATTAATATTGACTGGGCAGTCCTTGCTAGTGTGCTGTGTGTGTTTGCCAGATGACTAGTTTGCTTTGGGGAGATAAAGATTTGGGTGTTTAACCTTCCACACTGTTGAGCAAAGCAGCAGACTCTCCAATGTAGGTAGCAGAGACCACAGTCCTTGAGCCATTCCCTGCTGCCTCCCAGGGTGCACATTAGCAGGAAACTGGGAACAGGTGAAGAGCTGGGTGTTTAAATCCTAGCACCCCACTACAGCACACAACGTATCAACTGGCAGGTTAACCACTGTATCAAGCACGCACCAATCCCCATTTTCCTGGTACGGAAAATGAGTCCCCGCAAAATTGCCTTTCCCAGGATCTCACTGTTTGCCAGGGCTGAGATTAGAACCAGGCTATCACCTGTTTGTAAGACCACCTCTTTGCTCTCCGAGATGTTGCCTGCTGTCTATTTGGTAACACCCACTTGGTATAGGAACAAATAATTCCCCCACCTACCTGTGCATGCATCCTTTGTGGAGTCACTGCCTATCCTGGGGAGCTGTGAAGAATGTATTTTTCATCCTTGGTTAACACTTCCAGGTGTCTGGGGAAAGCAGAACTATATGTGCATGAGGAGAAAGGAAGGGCTCCAGGTGACACAGCAATGGGAAGAGCCCCGGGCTGCAGCCCAGGAACAGGGGCACAAACCCCAACAGGTTCTCCAGCAAACTGCAAACACCATTAGAACCCGGTATCATTCCCTGAGCCCTCATTATCAGCTCTGAAAAACAAGCAGAGTTAATAAGAGCTCTTAAGCCGATTGCAAAGGCATCTTCCAGTTTAGAATCTGGGGACGACTGAGTCACTGTCAGGCCGACATTAGCCTGGCTTGCTCAGTTTCCCAGACTCCTGGGGCCCTTGCTGCATTACCCATCTTCACCTGAACTGGAAGCTCACAGGTCAGAGGCTGTGGTGGACCAGCGGGCAGGCCTTGCATCATGCCACAAAGTGGGAGAAGCACACACTTCCATTGCTTTGTTTCATATATTCCACATGGGCACGGGGGTGTGGCTGGCAGTTCTGTACCACTTGGGATACACCCCGTATTACAGTGTCTGGAATCAATTCCCAGCTCTGGTCCCTGACTCCAGCTTCCTGCTCGGGACGCAGTGCTCATGACTCAAGCAGTTGGCTCTCTGCTACCCAGGCTGGTGATCCAGGCTCAGCTCCTTACTCCTGGTTTCAGCTCCAGGCAGAGACCATTATAGGCATTTAGAGAGCGAATGAGTAGACAAAAGAGCTCATACTTGCTCCCCCTCTGTCTGCTTTCCAGCAAAAGAATGATTTGTGAATAGATAATGCCCATCCTCATGTCACTCTCTTTGCTGCCACCGCCAAACCATTCTCGGCACCCCAGCTGCCTGCGCAGCGCAGGGGGTCGGCTTGTGTGTCTCCCCTCACTCCTGCACAGCCCCCCAGGTTCCTTTTGCCGGGTCCTCCTGGCGACTTCCTAAGGGTTTGAGTGTAGCACAGATCTCACTGAGAATGAGTGTTTTCCACAGCCCTGGCTCTGTACAGGTAGGTTTTTCATTTAAGATTGATCTCTATTAATCTGCAGGGCAATGTCAGAGAGGGTGGGAGAGACAGGTGTTCTTTCTGAAGATTCACTCCCCCAAATGGCTGCAAGGACCAGGGCCGAGTAAGGCTGGACCCAGGAACCTGGAATTCCATGTAGATCTCTTGCATGATTGGCAGGACCCAAGTACTTAAACTCTACTGCGCTACCTTCCTAGGTACAGTAGCAGGGATTGGATCAGAAATGGAGCAGCTGGAACTCAAACCATTCCTTATATGGGATGCTGATATTTTAGGTAGTGGCATTAAAAAAATTATTATTATTTTGAAAGGCAGAGGAACAAGGCAGGGGTGGGGGTGGGAAGATATATTGCATCCACTTATTAGCTTCATTTGGGTCATCCATGTGGGTAGTGGGGCACAAGTACTTGGACCATGTTCTGCTTTCCCAGGCATATTAGCTCTAAAATGGATGTGACGTGGAACTGCCAGGACTTGAAACAGTACCCATGTAGGATGCAGGCATCACAGCCAGCGACCTAACCTGTAACACCACAAGCCGTGACCTAACATGCTGCCCTACAGTGCTGGCACCTGAATCTGTATGGTTTTAATGGCCCTGAGTTAGGTCAGTCTCACATCTCAGAAGGGCAGCATTGCTCCTTGACTCAGTGGTGATCCATTTAATAACCCAGAGTGTATGTGGCCTGTGAGGAATAACATAAACTTTTAAAATTTGGTTGTAAGTCTGAAATTTTTCAGGCAGTAGCTGAAGAGGGAGAGCCATGGCCTGGCAGCATGTCTGGTGGTGGTGGAGGGGATGTGAAGGTTAAGGCCCCACAACAGGGAGGTGGTAGTGCATGTGTACTTGGAATTCCCTTAGACCTAGGCTCAAGTTGTAGCTGCAGCGCTTACAGCATGACCTTGAGCACAATCCAGGCTCTGCCTTGAGGTGTAGTTTGTCACATATGTGATTATAATAGTCGCCTGCTTTCATAGAACTCTGCTATTAAATGAGAGCATGCATTTGGGGCCTTTGGTGTGGTGCCTGGCAGCTAGAATGCTCTTAGTACATGTTAGCGGCTGTCTCCACTGAGAGTCCAGAACACTGGGAGCTGGTCGTATGGACAAGGCTTGGAGCCAGGCGGCCCTGGGATTGAATGCTGTTCCATCACTTACTGCACAACCTTAAGCAGCTTGCCTAGCCATTCAGTGCTCCAGTCACCTCTTCTGTAGATTGAGAATTGTTCACGGTTCCTGTGTCATTCGCAGTCCCTGGATCATAGAGGCATTGTGAGGACTTTGCAATTAAGCCCACTAATTCAAATTCGGAAAACATTTTCACACCTGCCGGTGCCAGGCGTTGTTCCAGGGTCTGGAGACTTAGTGAATAAAGAAGACAAGGGGCTGGAGTTGTGATGCAGGAGGGGAAGCCACTACTTGCAGTGCCAGCATCTCATATTAGAATGCCAGTTCAAATCCCAGCTTCTCCACTTGTCTTCCAGCTCCATGGGAAAGCAGTTGAGTGTGGTCTCAGTGCCTGGACCCCTGTCATCTACCTGGGAGACTCAGATGGAACTCCAGGTCCCTGGCTTCGGGCTGGGCCAGCCCAGACCACTCAATCACTCTTCCTTTCAAATATATAAATAGATCTTTGAAAAATAAATAGGACAGGAACCTTTGCCCATCTGGAGCTTCCAATTTAGTGGAGGGAGTCAAGTAATAAATAAACAAAACCTTCAATTCATGTTAAAGCCTTAAACCCTGCATCTCACTGGATGCACGGGGAGTGTTTATCCAAGCCCCTGCGTGCCCTCTGAGAAGTCAGTGTGGTAACAGTGAAGGCAGATGTGGTTGGACCTACTCTGAGTGCTACAGAGCATCATCCAGTCGGTTACACTGATACATCTTATTTTACAATAAAAATGTGCAGTCTGAAGTATATCTTGTTTCACAGTACAGATAATTTAAAAATGAAATCATGTGAACTTTAGGCTGACAGAGACAATTATGTGTTGAGACCTTTTCAGAAAGTGCATCTCAACTGTTGTAGGACTGCAGCGTGGAACCGAACTCATATTAGTCACTATTGCTGCCCAGTGTTCGCTCCAGACCTCAGGACCGTACTCTGAGCAATTGAAGGAGCATAACACCCTGGGTTCAAGTCTGCATGCTCTGCTGAGTGCGCTCTGTGCGTACCCACTTAGTTTACAAGAAGAATTTCTTTGTGTTGGGACTCCCTGAGCAGCTTGTGATATTCTTTCCAGCTCTTGAGTTTGGTGAACTTTTTTTTTAAGATTTATTTATTTATTGGAAAGTCAGATATATAGAGAGAAGGAGAGACAAATATCTTCCATCTGCTGATTCACTCCTCAAGTGGCCGCAACGGCCAGAGCTGAGTCACTCTGAAGCTAGGAACCAAGAGCTTCCTCCAGATATCCCATGCTGGTGCAGGGTCCCAAGGCATTGGGCCGTCCTCCACTGCTTTTCCAGGCCACAAGTAGGGAGCTTGGTGGAAAGTGGAACAGCTAGGACTTGAACCAGTGCCTGTATGGGATCCTGGCAGTTGCAAGGTGAGGACTTAACCAATCGAGTACCATGCTGGGCCCTGGTGAACTTTTTTTTTTTTTAACATAGTGTTTGAGCAGGCACTGGTTGTCTCTAAGTAACACAGAAAAAGTCCTTTTTCAGCAAACTCTTTAAAAGCCTCCAGGCTCTGAAGCATTCAACAAATGCACAAGGGAATTTTTCTTTTTCTTGCAAGACTGAGCTGTGCAGTCAAGGTCACAGCTTCCCAGGAAACTTGGCTGCACAAGAAGCCAGCAGCCATGCTGCTGGGCCCAGCTCCCACCCCTGGCCCTCTGTGCTGGCCTGGACTTGGCTCCTTGGCTCCTAGACCCTGACCCTTCTTTCCCAATGGCATCCCAGGCAAGAAGGAGGCTGTGGAAGGTGCAGACAGAATTGTTTGCTAGCTCTGGGCCAGGCCTGCCTGCAGAAATCCTGTTTTCACCAGTTGATCTCAGCTTGCTTGTCACTCCAGCGCTTGTTCTCAAAAAGTGTCAAGATCCTCATATAATCAAGTGTCACTGTGACTCTAAGCTGGCAGGCCATAGTTGCCATCTGTATTTCATGGACATATGATCCCTCTTCAAATGAGCTACTCCAGTTCTTATTAGTAGGTCATCTAAGAAAAGGCTGGACTGCACGATACACTTCCCAGACCCTGTGCTAAGGCAGAGTCTCACAGCAGAGGCCCAATGTATGAAACAAGCAAGAGTTCTGGCTTAGAACAGGGTTCGTGGTGGGTGAGAGTACGGGTTCTAGATGCACACAAATTGAATTCAGGTCCTACTCCTAGCTGCTTATCATCGTGCCGTGTGTTCCCGAACAAAATCCTCAACCTCCCTGCTCTTTAGTGTTGACATGGGAGTAACAAGAGACCTCCTTTATGATGGGGTTATGAAAGTCTGTAAAACACCAAGGATCATCCCTGGAATGTAGTAAGTGCTCAGAAATTATTTCTTTTATTACTAGAATAATCAAGAATATTATCATTGCCCCTGTTGCTGGCCCCTTAGGATTTGCCGTGGAGTTGTTGAAAGCCACCGCTGACACGTGTATCTGCAGTGCCACGCTTTTCATGTATTGCTTTTGCCCATGGAAAGCATTAAGTAAATGTCAGAAAAAAAAAATAAGACTAAGATGGCCTGGTGCCCTAGCCTAGTGCCTAAATCCTTGCCTTGCTCATGCTGGGATCTCATATGGGCACTAGTTCATGTCCTGGCTGCTCCACTTCCCATCCAGCTCCCTGCTTGTGGTCTGGAAAAGCAGTGGAGGATGGCCCAAAGCCTTAGGACCCAGCACCCGTGTGGGAGACTCAGAAGAAGCTCCTGGCTCCTGGCTTCAGATTGTCTTAGCTCCGGCTATTGCAGCTATTTGGGGAGTGAACCAGCGGACAGAAGATCCTGTAGACCAACAAAACAATCTTCATGCTGCTTTCTAGAATGTATGACTTCCTCATGGAGCTGTTGGGCAGTATGACAAACATGGTCTGTTATTTGGAAGCTTTGCTGGTGCCTGGGCACTGGTGCCCTCTGTCTCTCTCTCTCCACTGGGAGTACTCGGGGCTCACCTTTCTGTGAATTTTTTGCAGCAGCCTTTCACTGATGGGTTGACTCATATCTCCCAAAAGGATACATTTGAGTCTTAGTCCTGTAAAGTTCACCTTAGGTAGAACTAGGATCTTTGCAGGTGTTAATAAGATAAGGTGAGGCTGCGCTGGCTCAGGGTGGACCCTAAACTTGGTAACCTTTTAAAAACACAATGTGAAGACTCAGAGACAGAGATGAGCAAGGGAAGATGAAGGCAGGGAGTCGACCAGGCTGACACCAGTGAAGGAACACCATGGAAAGGCAGCAAGCAACAGAAACTGGGAGAGGCAAGGCAGGATGCTCCTGGAGAGCCGTCCCCTGCTGCCGCCCATCTTAGACTTCCGGCAGCCACTGTCAGGAAGTAAATCTTGTTATTTTAAGACCACGAGTTTGTCATCATTTTTTCCTCTTCTCTTAAGGGTCTACTAAGCACACTATCTTTTTTCTCCCTCCTTCTGCCAACTCAAGGTTGATAGGCCAAAGTGGCCTCCTGACAGCGCACCTGCCAGCCTCACTCCCCAGGACTTCCCGTATCACACCTGGCTTGTTGGACTTTATGTCTGTTGTGTGAAATAAGCCTGCCCTGTGTTAAGCCATTGAGATGTTTAGGGTTTCCTTGCCGCAGCAGCTAGTACAAGTGAAAACTGTGAGTTACAAAAGGGCGTAAAGGTAGCAGCCAATATTCTTGAAATGCTCTCTTGGATCAGCTTCCAAGATTTCCCTCTCTTGGTCTATTTCTTTCCCGTTCATGGATGGTTCCTCTTCATACCTGCCCCTTGGGATTCCTGTACCGACAGGTTCCCTACATCCATCCTTGAGCCGGGTGCACCAATGCGACTGTGGCCCAGGACACCCTGATCAGCTGCTGCCACATCTCGGGCCCTGTGACACCTGTCTGTGGTCTCGGCTCCATCGTAGGTCACTGCCCCACCCCCTGCAGAACACAAGGTCCCCTGGAAGTATGAGCACATGTGGACCTCAACTTCCTTCAGATCTGGTTATCTCGATGCGATCCTGCCTGAAGCCCCTTCGCAAGCCTGTGGCTTGGCAGGGAAAGATTCCCAGGCTCTCATCTTTTTGGCTCCTTGCACGGAGCCATGGCCTCACACTCGCATCTTCCTCCAACAGTTTTTCTGAACAACTTTCTCAATATCCGGAGCAACCTCCCCTGCAGACGCTACAGGAAACGGTTCTGCGGAACCTGCTGCTGGCACAGAGGTGGGTCATGCAACCCAACTTGTCACTGATCAGGTGGACTTCTCTTTTTCAAGTCTTGCAGAGACTCTTCTGTGCACTTCCGGAAAGGGCCAGGGGCCTGGGGAACGGTAGGATTCAGTTTTCATTTTGAGCCCCACCTTGTGCAAACAGATCCTGCTTGTACCTGTGTCGCCTCTTGGGAAGCAATTGTGAGCCAGTTCTGGCCAGCGGAGGGCCTTACAGTGGGTGTTTCCAGTATTAACTTAATACCTAGCCTCCTCTGATCTTCCTTTGTTTTATTTTTTTACGTATGTTTATTTTCTGTTTTATTTCACATTGTGTGTCTCTGTGTAATCTCCCTTTAGATCCTTTCAGGGACAAGAAAAGGAGTGAAAAAATAAGGACCTGCAAACCTTGCCATTTCAAATAACCAGAAAGGAAAGAATCTTCTTTTTTTTTTTTTTTTTTTCCAAATTGGGCCTTGTTTTCTATATTCCTCACTGTATTCCAAGGTACCACAAAGCATCCCATCTCAAACCCAAAACCAGCCCTGCCCTCTCCCCATGTTACTATGTATAACCAGCTAAACCTTGTAGCCTCTGCCAAGATGGGAGAGCCGCCCCACGGGGAGTGCTGTCCCACTGGTACACGTCCTGTGTCACATCAGCCCCCAAGACTGCTAACATGTGGAGTGGCCCCAACCCTTCCCCATTTAAAGCCCCTCACTGGGAGCTGACATGTGCCCCAGTGGATTAAGCCACTGCTTGGAACACTTATCAGAGCTGCTTCTGATCCAGTTCCCTGTTATTGTACCTGGGAAGGCAGCAGGCTAGTGCAAGAACTTAGGTCGCTGCCAGCCACCTGGGAGACCTGTTTGGAGTTCCTGGCTCGTGGCTTCAGGATGGCCCAGAGCTGGCCATTGTGGTTATTTGGAAGTGAAGCAAAGGGTAGAAAATAGATCTCACTCCTCCCTCTCTGCTAATCCTTTTCCCTCAGTATCACTCTGCTTTTGAAATCATTTTTGAAAAGTCCTTTCATTGACTTCTCATCGCTAGAACCAAGTCCAGATCCTTTAGACTTCCACCCTCACCCATCACTTTTTTTGAGAGATTTATTTACTTTTATTTGAAAGGCAGATTTACAGAGAGAGGAGAGACAGATCTCTTCCATCCACTGGTTCACTCCCCAGCTGGCTACAATGGCCGGAGCTGGGCCAGTCCATCTGGATTCAGAATTCATGGCACAAGGATTTGGGCCATCTTTCACTCTTCTCAAGCACATTAATAGGGAGCTGGATCAGAAATGCAGAAGCCAGGATTCAAACCAGCACCCATGTAAGATGAACTGTGGGTAGATGGAGACTTAACCTATTATGTCACAGTGCCAGGCCCACCCATCATTTCTTACGTGCCTACCCAAAGCCCTGGCACCACCAGACCCTCTCACAGAGCCGAGCTCTCCCTGCTGCTTGTCTTAATAAGGTGCTGTGCTGCCGTGCTGTATGCTTCGCTTCTCTGAGCTCCAACTTCTGAATGGCCCAGCTTACGCACCACTTCTTGCCTGGGGTCTCTCCCGCCTGGCCTATCGAGTGCTAGACAGGCCTTGCTCCCTGACATCCCTCTGTGTGACTCCCTTCTCTCTGCTGCCGGTTCACTCTCCCTGTTGCAGCCTAATTGGGCTGGTCTCCCTCCTCCCAACCCACCCCCTCCCTCCTTCCCTAATAGTCCAGGCTTCATTTGTGGCAAAGACCAAATGTGATCTTTGTATCTCTTCAAAGCTCTCCCAGCAGCAGGCTCAAGTGTGCTTAGGCCCTTCAAAGAGTCGCTTATAAATAACACTGCTGTTGGAGAAGACCACGGCATTATAAGTGCCTTGCAGGCGTTTCGGTATTCTTGTTAGAGGACTGAGGCGAGCTGGTGTATTTAGTCTAAGGACAACACTATTCCTGGTGTATGCACAGAGACCTGGAATCTGACGGAGACGGCTCCTGCCCCCTGGCCTGCACACAGAGGTACTTTATGAACTAGTCCTGCGCTCCACAGTCCCCAGCTCCCTGGCCACTGAAACACATGTGCTGTCAATTGTGACTTCACATTACAGCTGGAACACATCATGCCTCATTATCTCCGTTGCACTACCCTCCGTCAGGCACGTCCCCTCTCTCACCCAGCGTCAGCAACAGACTCCAGGCTCCTCCTTCAGCTCCACCCTCTGCACCTGCCCAGTTGCCATGCACAACGCAGCATGGATGACCTTTGTAAAAGGTGAATACTTGGTCAGAGCCCTTTGTAACACTGCCAGACTCCTCTGCGCTCCCCCTGACCGCCCCTGGCTCGGATCTCCAGCCTGCCCTGCAATGGGTCTTGTTGTCGCGCCTCCTTAGGAGCAGTATTGTTCATGCTGGGTGTGCAGGAACCTGGGATATGACTCATCTTCCACACTGGCCCTGCCGTGTGAACCTCATCCACGTCATCACACAGAGCCCCTTTGTCCCTTTCTCGGCTTCCTTAACAAAGCACCTCCCCCCCAATCCTAGATACATCTTAGCTTCTCCCAAGATGGTGAATCTCATGCAGGACTGCTCTCTCTGGGTCCCTACCCAGTCCCAGGGCCTGGTACCCTGTGGGTAGCTGGAAGGGTCCTCATGGCACAGGGAGAGGACAAAAGATCCTGGAAATTCTGGCATGATCAGCTAAAAATGTTATTTTACCTTTTACATGTAAAGTCAGGTGCATTTGAGTCCATCTTTCCGGTTACAAATTTGAGGCGCTGAGCCTCTTCAGGCACCAGCAGCAGACACCACTTTGCAGCCAATGGGTGGCTTGTCTGCCTGGCTTGCAGCCCTGATCTCCACTTGCTAATTCAGGGCACACCTACATTTCCAGCAAATGTTTCCCCCTCCCAGCAAAGTAGGCCATAAGCTGGGGGACCTGGGTGTCCCCCGACGTGCCTGTCATTGTCCTGGCTCCGGAGTGAGTGGTCTCTCTAGTGCATGCTCTTTCTTCTCTTCTGGGTCACTCCCATTTGCTCTCATTTCACTATTTTTGTCCCTGGTAATTGTCTGGATGGAAATTCACCACAGTTCCACAATTTTAGGATGACGATTTTGCGGAAGTGAGGACTGGTGGCCACCGCCGTAGGGCAGAAGCCCAGTGCAGATCAGAAACACACGACAGCAAACACACAACAGGAACAAAAAAAAAAAAACTAAGGTAGGAGCTAGGTAGGCGGAGAACCACTCTGACCTTCCACAGAGGGTAGTAGAACTCATTCTTGGGTCTTCCTTTACCACAGGACACTTGTTCGTGAAGCCAAACCTAAGTGGTCAGTAACAGGAGATGAGATGAGATTCGATCGGCTGCCATGAGCAGGAGGAGGGCAGAGTCTGTTGAAGTAAAGGAAGCCCGAGGTCCTAGTGAGCACGTGCGATTCAATCCGGGCAAACCACTACCCTCCCTAGATCTTGGTTTCTTCATCTTTAGAAGGAAACTAATAGGAGAATCAGTTTCTATAAAGAAACATCACTGACACATCTCTGCATTATGTGTTTCTGATTAATGTTTAATGATCCCTGCAATAAGTTTCAGAGTCTTTTTCATGATTTCAGCTTTGCATATCTGACAAGTGTTCTCTCATTATCCACTGAGAGAGGAGGGGCTGAGGACAAAACGAACGAGAATTGGCAAGAGGCTGTAGCAATTCATGTTGTAGTTTTCACCTGCTTTGTCGGGGAATGAACAATTTGCCTCACAACTGAAGGGCAGCCCGCCCCGTGCAAAGCAGGTGATCTGACACCAGAGCCTTGCTCCTGCCACCTGCTCCCTGCCGAGTGCCATCACCCTGCCTGCATGCGGGCTTGGCGCCGGAGGGGGTGCTTGCTTATCTGATACTCATAGTGTGCCAGGCGACAAGTTTGCCCTGTTTCATGGAAGAGGAGAAGGCTTAGGCTTGCGGAGGTCAAGTAACCAGCCCAAGGCTGCGGGTGGCAGCGTGAGGCCCTGCTGCACCTGCCTCCACCCAGACAGCTCCCGGAGTGGCAGAGCAGCGATCACCTGGGCTGGGTTAACGGAGCTGAAGAGAGCATCTGGTTCTTATGGAAGGGGAGCCACGTGCTTGATCGTCTTGGTTTTCTCCTAAGGAAAGTAAGAGTCGTGTCCGCTCCCTTGGGTGGTCGGAGAGAAATTAGACACAGTGCCTGCTTCTTAGCAGGTGCTCAGAAAGAATTATTTCCTGGGTTAGATATTTGGCTTAGCAGTGAAGGCACCCACATTGTCAGAGTGCCTGGGTCAAGTCCTAACGCCACTGCTGATTCCAGTTTCCTGCTAATGTACACCCTGCAGGCAGAAATGATGTGGCAAGTATTTGGGTCCTTGGTGCCCATCAGGAAGACACATAATTGAGCCCCAGGCTCCCAGCTTCATTCTGGCCCAACACTGACAGCTGTGGGCATTTGGGGTGTGAAGCAGTTGGTGCAGGAGTGGGAGTAGTGGGAAGGTCTGTGTGTCTCCTGCTCAAAGAAAATTAAAAACAAAAGATGAAAGTGTGGTCCCAGTGCAGTAGCCTAGTGAAGATTTATTTTTATTGAAAGACAGAGAGGAAGATCTTCCGTTGATTCCCTCCCCAAGCGGCCACAACAGCCGAGCTCTAAGGCCAGGAGCCCAGACCCTCAGCCAGGTCTCCCTCACGGGTGCAGGATCTCAAGGCTTTGGACCGCCATCAACTGCTTTCCCAGATCACAAGCAGGGAGCTAGATGGGAAGCAGAGCCTCCGGGATTAGAACCAGTGCCCATATGGTATCCCAGCACGTGCCAGGCAAGGACTTTAGCCACTGGGCTACCGTGCCAGGCCCAGGAAAGACCAAATTTTGTGAGGATTTTTCCACCCAGGGGGGTTTCAGCCCCACTTCTCAAGGATCCTGAGCGTGCTGCCCCATTCCCTGGGTTTGCTTTCTTGCCACTCATTGGCATCGTGTCCCTCTGTTGCCATCATGCCTGTCCTTCTGAGACTCCAAAATTGAATGAAAAGTGGGACCTGGGACAAGGGCAAGGCCAGCGCCTGAGCTAACACACCAGCCTCCTGGGTGGGTGGGTGTCCCCGTGGGACAAGAAGCAGAGGGTTTGCTCCGGCTCAGGCAGCCGTGTCACAGGCCCCGACGGTGAGTCGTCTTCTGCGGGGACATCTCCAATCCAGTGTCCCTTGACACAGGCCCCGGCCCCACCTGACCTCATCGAATGGGACAGGTCCAGATGGGGATGCTTCAGAAGCCTCGTGCTCATAATCAGTGACCCCAGGCTGTTGGCAGGGCGGTGCTGTCAGGCACCCACCGGACTCGTGCCGGGAGACTTTCTGCCTGCCTGTGGGTTCAGCCTTGGACCATGGGTGTTGGGTCCCAAGGGGACAGAGGGCACATCTCTGGAGCCATGGCCATTGCCAGCAGAGGCCAGTCTGTGTGTTGGGTGGTCCCTTAACCCACTACGGCACAAGGCCAGTCATCAAAGAAATCTTATTTTTGATAACCGGTTCAAGATTTCTCCTTTTCCCTCTTAACTACAAACTACCTGGAAAGTGATGTTAACGTGTTAATGGTTCCAAATCATGCATATGAGCTTCACTTCGTTTGTTCTTCCACAATTGTGATTCAAGATTTATATTGTATAAATATGAGTATTTTAGGTTTGATATTAAGTATATATACTATAAGATTTAGATTATTGGCTCTGGTTCTCTTTGGGGTGATGGCTCTTTATTGAGTTTGCCTGCAGCTTCCCACAGAATTGGTTATTTCTTGCTTGTGTCAAACAGCTTGTATAGAATGGATTTTATCATCATTTCTGTATTTCTGATTTGTTCCTTAAATCATATAACCACTAGTGTTTGCAGTGTGTGTAAACTAAAAGCAAATGGGGTCCAAGTTAGAGACAAAGAACCATGGAGCTGGAGGCTGTGCGGGCGCCTGGCTAGAGTGTCATCTTCAGCCTTGAGACGCAGTGTCAAAGCCCCGAGAACTAGTCCTAGGTCGTTTGGCCACCAGATAGTTGATGACTTTGGGAAAACCTTTCTCTAGGGTCCAGAGGCTCCTTTCTTTTCTCCCTCAGCTAAGTGATGTAAATACATATAGCCAGGGTGGGGAGTGAGCTGATTGCGCTTCTGGAGGCGGAAGAAGAACCTTGTCAGCTTTGTCAAAGCCTGTGTCCACCTGCCAGGGCCCTGTAAATGCTGGGTCCGTCCAGAGCGGGGTGTTGGTGTAATTCCTCATGAACGTGCATTGTAGGCGGTCATTCGATTCCTTGCACTTGTGAAGGCAACTTTAACTAGAAATAAACAGAGCGGCAGTGTAAATGCAGAAACCCCACACGCGCAGAGACCTCCCGTTGGTGAGAACGCTGTAGGCGTGGATGAGTCACGCGCAGATAGCTTGCATCTGGGAGGTTCATGTGAACTCTGGGGCCACCAGACCTCAAGGCAAAAATAGATACCCTTCAAAGACTTTATAGCTTCCAGGAACCATTCATGTGGAAACCAAATGAAGCTGTTGGTTCCCATGAAAGAGACCTCACAGCTATAATCAACGACTCGGAGTGACTCTCGTGGGACACGAGAAAGTGTGAACTTTTTCATCTATGGTTGAAGGAACATGATTGTAATTAAGACGCATTATGTTTCTAGGATCGTTTTTAAGCACTTAGCTCGAAGTGCCACAGTTTTTAGCCTTTTGAGCGGCGAACTTCTGTTTTAAATTACGGCAAATGTCTCTATTAATGCTCTCTCTAGTTCCTTCTGAAACCTCACTCCTAAATTGCACCAGTCCAGAGCTGTAAAGGTTTGCATGTGGAAAGCCTCCATCTGCTTTTTTTCCTTTGAGAGGTGGTTGTGATCCAGCCCAGTCGAGGGGAATAGGATGGTCGCATTCTAAGAGCCTTTTGTTCTATGGCGTGTGTGACTTACCAGCCGACGAACAACACTCCACATCTGAATTTGAATCCGTCCACAGAGAGGGACCCAGAAATGTGGGATGGGAAGAACAGGGTTTCCCTTGAGTGCTTTCTGGATGGTGTTATGGTAGGAAGTGCCTCTCCAATGTTGTTACAACTTGAACGTAGCCCTCAGAAAAGCACCTGAAGGCACCGGGTCCTTGGGGTGAATTTATTACAGTGTATTTTCTTTCCACAACTCTTCATTGATTCCTGCCTTTTTGTCCTGTGAAATATGGGAGCTTGAGGAAGAAGGTAAACCCTACGTAACTAGTGCTCCACAGCTTAATACCGTTTTTATGCACCTGAAGATTTTTTTTTCATACTCGCTAGCCATAGTGTACCTATTCCCCTGCATTCGTGGAGATGGAAGTGCTGTTCCCACTCCTTCATGGAAGCCAAGTTTGCATTTTTGGCATGGCCAGTTCCAGTAAAAAACAGGCAATGATTTGCCAGTCAAAAATCATGCTCTTTGGGCTGGCATGGTGGCATAGTGCATTAAGCCACTGCCTTTGATGTTGGATCCTCTATCAGGCTCTGGTTCCAGGCCTGGCTGCTCTGCTTCTGACCTAAGCCCTTACTAAAATACTTGGGAAGACAACCACCTGCTTAGGTTCTTGCCATCCATATGGGGAGCTCAGAGTCCTGTGGTGCCCTCTCTAGGTGCCCCAGTGTCACCCTGCAGATGACCATCAAGTCTCACTTTCATTTTGAGTTCACTGTCACCCCTGTTGAAATGTGGACCTTGATGTGCCCATCTCTTACCTCTGGATGCAACTGTGTACCGCTGTCCCACCCAGACTCCCGCGTAGGGTCCAAGGATGTCCTCCACAGGAGTCAGACGAGCAGTCCCTTTCTGTCAAGGCAGAGCCCTCTCAGGGTTAACTTCCTCCGTGCAGCCTTTGACTCGTGATGATTGCTCCGCCTTTCAGTCTGACAGAGAAGATAGGAATCACATTGTGGTTCTGCTTTCTCATCCATCAACACTAAGTAGCTAGTTTGGCTCTTCCTCAGTCACTTCAAGTTTTCATGTATACCTAAAGAAAACCATCTCGGTTCTTGTCACCGTGTTCTGCAACTACAAATCTACTCTGAGCTTTGGCGCTGTGGACGCGTGTGACAAGTTGATGTTACTGTCCATTCTTGCTCACTTTCCCATCAGAAGTAATGAGGTCTTTAATGAACCCTGTACTAGTGTTCTGAGTGTTGACAAAATAAGAAAAACAGAAGGTTCAAAATGCACCTGCCAGTGTCAGAGAATCTCCTGTGTGTGGAACCTTCCATATAGGGGGCTGCTAGCAGCAACTTTGTCCTCCAAAGAGATAGAACTCATCCTGATTTCTGGAAGATGCATACAGAAGCAAGAAGTTGTAGGACCAAAATCTGCAAACACCAATTCTCATCTGTTTTAGAACCTGCCAGTCCCAAGAAAATGAATAGAACAGAGGACACAGCGCTAGAATATATTCTGAAGTGGTGGATTCTTGACTTAAATCCCATTGCAGACCCTTCACGAGCCAGGCTGGAACCTGTTGAAGCCTCTAGTTAAGCAGGAATCAGATCCAGGACTTGGGATAGAACTGCCTATTTGCATCTTCCCCCTAACCACAGTGATGAGGGAAAGATTTCAGAGGAGCAGCAAAAGCAAACAAAAAGTGAAAGGCAGTACAGAAACATTCCCATCTTCCTAATGGAAATTAGGGTGGCAAGAGCATGTGCTGAGTCCTCTTGAATCGCAAACAAAATTTAAGGGGAAGCCAGAAAGGAGAAAGTCAGAGAGGGGGAGGAGCATTTGCTTTCTCTCAGAAATCCCCTCCCCTTTTACCTTTGTGTATCTCAAGAAAGAAAACAGCATCAAAAAGAGAGATGGCCTCTTGTGGCTGTTTCTTGAAAAGCACAGCCCTGATTTTTCATGTGACAACGGTTAGAAAGTAGGGAAGGAGGCTCCCCAGTGTGGAGCCTGCTGTAGCCCTCAGCCTCAGCACAGGTGAGCCCATCCAAGTCCACTCAGAGCCACCCATGGTAGAAAGTGAAGGTGTTCCTCCCCATTAAAATTTGGGAATTGTTGCGTAGCTGTTGGGCTTGGCAAACAGCAACACATAAAAGGTACTTGACAAAGTTTATGGGAAACTTAACTCTTAAAAACTATCTTGGTGCTGAAAAAAGAAGAATCTGAAACCCATGCATAGTTTTTTTTTTTTTCATAATTACGTGTTTTTCATGAGCTTTCCAGAGACCCTTTGTAAAGGCGTAGAAAAATACTGTGACAAGGATAATACTTCCTAAATTGGCCTTTATCATGACCATGGGAAGTACTATAGAGGCCAACCTAAGTTGTCTGATTTATTCCACAGGGAGGAGTTTGCCATGTAAATGAGGTAAAAGGTAGATGAGAGAACAGACCCGTGTCTCTGTGTTCTTGCTTTTACTGTGTAGATCCTCTTCTCAGCTTCGTTCTGTCTGCCTGAGACAGAGAGAAACATAGATCTCCTGTCTGTTCAGTCTCTCGACACCTGCCATGGTCAAGGCTGAGCCTCGGCAAAACCAGGAAGCAAGATCTCAGGGTGGGTGGCAGGAACCCAGTCACCAAAGCCCTGCCTGCCTCCTGCCTGCGTGTGCATTACCATGAAGCTTAAGTAAAGAGCCAGAGCCAAGAACTGAACTCAGACATTTTGCTGTTGGCCACAGGCATCTTCATTCCAAGACCAAATGCCCGCCCCACTCAGTTTGGGTTTTATCACCCCTTTTCCTGGATGTGTTCCCTAAATACTTGTTTCAATTCCATGTTTCAACTATCCAGTCGATTCAACTGTTTTCCTAGCCTTGACCTTGTTCCTGAGGACCACTACAGGGTCACAGCTGTGGTCGCTGGCCCCTCTACCATCATCAGGCCCAAGCCCCAATTCCACATGCCCACAGAGCAGTGTGTTCTCCAGATCTCATCTCACCTGTCGCTAACAGCATCACCACCTCTGTTGCCTCCAGTGGGAACCTCAGACTTTTTCTTAATTAAAAAAAAAAAGGATTTATCGTTTTTATTATTATTAAAAAGGTAGATTTATAGAGAAAAATCTTCCATTCACTGGTTCATTCCCTAAGTGGCCACAACAGCTGGAGCTGAGTTGATCTGAAGCCAGGAGCTAGGACCTTCTTCAGGGTCTCCCGCATTAGTGCAGGGTCCCAAGGTTTTGGGCCATCCTCCGCTGCTTTCCCATGCCACAAGCAGAGAGCTGCATGGGAAAAGTGGAGTTGCCGGGACATGAACTGGCCTCCATATGGTCTCCCGGCACTTGAAGGGGGAGGATTAGCCAGTTGAGCTGTTGTTCTGGAATCCCAGAAAGCTTTTTCACCTCACTTACTTCCCACATCCAAGGGGAGGAGAAAAAAGTTAGGTTATGAATTTTATCCTTAAGAGTTTGTGTGATTCTGTGGATATAGTGCAGACTCATTTTTTTGTTTGAACAATTGCAAGAGCTTCAGGTAAATTATGAGTTGTGTTGAATTTTTGCGAAGAAGGAGAATTTGGCCGGAGGACACAGTCATATATCTGTTTGTCAAAATTATAAGTTACAGATGTCCTTGGGAAGCATCAGTGTTAATGAACAGGGTAGGGTTTTAAAGCTGTTGGCGCAGAGGAGCAGGACTACCCTCCCGCCGCCCCTTCCTCCCCTGCCCGTCACCCCTGGTCTCTGTGGAGTTGTAGCAGGGAGAGGGGTTGTCACAGCATATGAACAGAAATGATGATAGGGAAATCTGCATTCCCTTTATCATTAAAACCTGAGCAACAGTCACTCAGCACGGGGTTTTTTTTTTTTTTTCTTTCATTCAGTTTCTTCAGATCCCAGGTAGGGACGGGTATCATTGTGCATGAAAGAATTAGCGTCATTGTCATCCTAGTTTGACTTTTGTGTATGTGAGTTTCCTTTAGTAGTCTCTTTTTGGGGGATGTTGTGGGGGAGAATGATGCCACCGTGTAATCCATGAGCCATCCTTTAATAGTCTTAATGAACTCTACTTAAAATACTTTTGCACAAACTCAGATAAGTATGGAGAAGGTGAATTATCCATTTATCTATCAACTGGGGAGACTTGAATCTTAAAGTGACTCATTTTTCCAGTGTCCTTAATTCATAGCTAGAGCTAGACTTTGGACTGTAAGCTTTGGTCTCTGTACTGTACCTCAGCCAGCTCCCAAACCCAACTGCATGGGTTATGTTCAGTGAATGGGAGGTGAGTTTCCAGACCCTTGCTGTAAGCAACTGACGTGGGCCGCTATCTCCAGTGGAGTCAGAGATGCCAGTCGCTGCCAGTGGAGCACAGACAAGGTGCACACGCTGCTGAGTGAAGCCCTGGTGCTTGTTTTGAACAGGGGCGTGTGTGACAAAGAGCATGCCTTGTTCATTTACACAAGTGCAGGTTTCAAGACTTTCCTAATGCTTCTAGAACCAGTTGTGCACGGATCCTGTTTGGCTCTCACTCAGCAGATATAGTCCTTGATTTATAGCATCATAAAGAAACAGCAGTGAAGGGGGCCTCGGGGCTCTTGGCAGGCGAATATAGACAAAGCTCCCTCAGTGTCCTTTTGAAGAATTCCAGAGATGGAGTCTGTGAGCTCCGGTCAAATGTAAAATGTGAAGATGAGGAAATTCTCTTCTGGTTTCCAACTGTAGAATCTTACGGATGTGATTTCAATAGAATTTCTTCGTGTTTGTTTTACCTTGAGCATGAAGAACTGGTCACCCACCATTCTCTGATTAGAACCATTTCAAATGCATGGGGGAGAGTGCGATTAAATCGCTCCTCTTTCCTTCCAGCTAAAACCACGATTGCATTTAACCTCCCTCAAAGCATTTATTTTCCAACTCTGGAATTGTTTTTGCTTCTTTTGGTGTTATTGTTTTGGGTTGCTCCACTGTATTGCCTTCTTAAAGTAAAGAGGTCAGGATTGAACTCAAATCTAGCAGGGGTGTGACTAATTCCAGATGTTAGCAAAGAGATTGCTTCGCTTACTCTGCATGTCCTACCTGTCTTGGTACACCAGCAGTGAGCCATCACAGTCATCATCCATTTGAAAACAAACAAAAAAAGATCCATCCCGCTTTCAAAACAGCTACCCTGCAGAGAAAAAGTAATTCCTTCGGTGGTCCCACCTGTCTGGCTGCTTTGCTTTGAGGAGAAAAGCATGATTGAGTTGGGACTGGGAAATGATTGTGGAACTTGTGCTGGGCAACAGTGCAGTGCTATGCAGTTGAGGTTTTGACCCTGCACTTGAGAAAGAATATGTACCCTCTACTGCCAAATGCAAAATGAAGCATTAAATGTTCAGCATTTGCGCTGAAGTCTAAGCACACAGGCACAACTCTTCCAACAAGGAGCTTTCAAAATGGTTCTGAATAGGAAATCACTGTGGGATTTTCAGAAATAAATTTAGTTTGACCTCTGCAGTCCTTTAAGAGAAAGTCTCAAAACCCACAGTTGGGAATGTAAACTGGTACAGCCACTTTGGAAAGCCAGTTGGCACTTCCTCAAAAAGTTAGAATTCCCATTAATTCCACTTCAGGAACGCATACCCAAGAGACTTGAAAACATAGATTCACAGAAAAACTTGTGTGCAGATGTTTATAGCAGCATCATTCATAATAGTAGACAGAGAGGGGTCAGCCCGAATGTCTGTACACCCATGAGCGGGTAAAAAAAAATGACTTGTTCATGCAGCGGGATATTATTCAACCGTAAGGAAGAATTAAGTCCTCGTGAGTTCCACAACATGGTGAACCTTAAAAGCGCTTGCTTAATGAATGACACTGCTCATTGGAAGCCACAGGTTGTGTGATTCCCTTTGTATTCAGTGTCCAGGATAGACTAATCCAGAGAGACAGAGGTTAGAAGAGTGGTTGCCAGGAGCTAGAGGGAAGAGGAAATAGGGAGCCACTGTTTGGGGGAGTCCTTTTTGAGATGAAAATATCAAGGGTGGTTGCACAAATTTCTGATGTATTAAAAACTCCTGATACGTGCATTTCTAAAAGGTGAATTTTATGCCACATGGATTATATTTTTTTAAAAGGGAGGGGGAGTGACCTGTCATTCTTTCAGCAATAATGAACACCTCAACTACTTGCCTTTGATGGCCAGGAGGCTTTTCCCCGATCTGGAAAATTTTGTGCTGGTGCATTGGGTTTTGTGAATGTTGCTGGCATCTGCAAGATGTTTGCAGAAAGTGGCTGAATTATGACATTGAGAAATGATCCCGAGTAATACGAATGCAGACTGGGCTGGTAGTGAGAAAAGCCATCAGCATTTGACTCTGTTTTTATGAGTGGTCACTTAGTTTTAGCTGCTGCTTTAAAGATCTGTTGGGATTGGGGGGGGGGGCTTTGTTTTTGTTTGTTTTCTTCTGGACCACTTTTGTGAATGTTTGCACTGAGGAGCTCAATGGCTTATCTGAGGTCCTGTTAAATGAGTTTCCTATTTGCAAGCTCCTTGTTTCAGATCCATTCTGGAAAATGGGATGACAAGAAACACACCCAAACTAATTCCTGCCTCATGGGATCATTTTTTTCCCTGTAGCTATTTTTTGACACCTCTAATTAGCACCTCCAGCCTGGCTGGCCCCTGGTGGTGCTCCCTCCAGCCTGTACCCTCAAGCTGCCCTGCTTTCTTGCCCAGCCATCCTTTTCTAACACTTTTGAAGGAGACCGATGCTTTTGCTGTCTTTGCTGCTTCGGAAAGAACAGGCACAGTCAGACAAAATGGTTCAGTCCTTTAACCCCCATGCCTTGGAATTGACACACACTTATCAGAAAGCATTTTCCAACTGGTTTCTCTTTGTCACCTTGTATCAGCTTTTCTCGTTCATTCTGGAAAGGAGCAGTTTAATGTTGCGTTTTGAAAAAGTGTAATGGAATCTGAGCATCCCATGAATACTCTTAACAGTGTCAAAGATGTCTTTTGTTTGCAGCTGTGTGTTCTAAGGGGACTAGTGACAACATGAAATTGCTTTGAGGGCCTGCTCAAGAATGGGCCTCTTGACCTTTAGAGTGTAAGGGAAGAGCTGAGGGTGGTGTCTCCCCATCCTGACACTTGCGTGCCTGGTTTCTGAATGTAGGTTTGGTGATGACCCCTTCCTGAAGCAGAGCACAGCTATTGTCCTGGCTGGCACGTTTGGCCCATACTGGGAGCATCAGGCCTCTCTTCAGAGGCATTTCAGTTTAGAACCAAAAGGTGCAGAAGAAGACATTCCCCTTCTCTGTGCAAGAGAAGGCACCCAGGTCCAGAGTGCAGGACCACGCCAAGGTGTAGTGGGCATACACAGATTGTGATGCCCAGGCTGGTGCTGTTTGTACCACCACACTTAGCCTCACTACCGCCAGTGGCTCACATAGACATGAATTGTCTCCCAAGCTGTGAACTTGCTGAGCTGGAAGAGGTCTTGACAGTTAGCCTCTGCCTCCCGGTCTCTGATCTGCCATGCCCTGGCTGTCACATCGTAGCCTCCCCAGTAAGCTGCAGGCCTCCCTCAGTGCAGAACCTGCTTCCTGCGGCTTTGTGGGTTCTGCTTGGATGCCCAAGTGGAGCCGGGGCTGTAGGGCTGGCACATGCTCAGCAGACAGGGTAGTGTACATCTCTCAACAGTTGCTCGGCTCCTGGCTTCCCCATCCTGCAAGTCCCTGGCTGCAGGGAGAAGAACCCGCAGCTTCAGGTGTGAATTTGATCCCTGTGCTTTGTCTTTCTTGGAGAACTTTTGACACACACTCATGCATACACCTGTGCACACATACACACACCCATAGAAACTGGACTTGTAGATACTGTGCTTTGCTTTATTGGGCCCCAAAGCCAGGAAAGTTTGGATTTTTTTTCTAATTTACAGAGAGATTCTGCATTCGTTTCCATTCAGTCTCTCTCCTCTCTCCCATCCCCTGTGCATATCGCCCTGCTTGCTTTCAATCATTGCTAGATTACTTATATTAACTAATACAGGTGCTGGCATCATGGCATAGTAGACTAAGCTCTGCCTGTGGCAACAGCTTTCTTTATGGACACCAATTTGTTTCCCAGCTGCTCCACTCCCAATCCATTTCCCTGCTTATGGCCTGAGAAAGCAATGGAGGAAGGGTCAAGTCCTTATGCCCTTGGCTCCAGGCTTCAGATCAGCTCAACTCCAGCTGCTACAGTAATTTGGGGAGTGAATCAGTGGGTAAAAGGCCTTCCCTTTCTGCCTGTCCTCTCTGATTCTGCCTTTAAAATAAAAATAAGGGCCCAGTGTGATGGCCTAGCGGCTAAAGTCCTCACCTTGCATGTGCTGGGATCGTGTGTGGGGATGGGGACCAGTTCTAATCCTGGTGGCCTTGCTTCCCATCCAGCTCCCTGCTTGTGGTCTGGGAGAGCAGTTGAGGATGGTCCAAAGCTTTGGGATCCTGCACTCATGTGGGAGACCCGGAGGAGGCTCTGTGCTCCTTGCTTCAGATTGGGTCAGCTCCAGCCATTGCGGCCGCTTGGGGAGTGAACCAATGGATGAAAGATCTTTCTCTCTCTCTTCTCCTCTCTATTTATCTGACTGTCCAATAAAAATAAATCTTTTTTAAAGTAAGTGAGGAAGATAAAAAATAATAATAAAATAAAAATAGGTCTTTGAAAAAACTAATACAGTGTCAGTACTATTTCATTTGGATAATAATGACAAGGAAACAAAGCTGTTTATTTTGTACATGCAGGATTTTTAGTTTTTAGTTTGTTTGTTTTTTTGGATTCTTTGAAATATAGAGAGACTTACAGAGACAAAGATCTATCATCTACTAATTTGTTCCCCAAACAGGCCAAGCAGGACCAGATTGAAGGCTAGGACTCAGCCCACATCTTCAGTATATTCAGCAGGCATCTGTATATCTTGACTCGTAACCTGGTGGCTTCTGGAGTATTCATTAACAGGAAGCTGGATCAAAAGTAGAGCTGATACTCAAACCCACACACCGTGATGCAGGATGCAGGCATCTCAAGGAGGTCTTACGTGCTATACCAAAGGCCCACCCCTTCTTTTATTCTCTGATATCTTCTAACGGCAGATGGTTATATCTTGGGTGGCGTGACAGGGAAGCCAACTGTGTGTTGAGCCTCACTGACTAAAACAAGAGATCTCTTTCAAGCAACACAATGTGGGTTGGCTATTTGACCCCCTCACCCGCCTCCGTTTTAGTCCCAGTAGTGGTTTGGGAGGTGGGGTAGACCATCCATCCTGCTGCCAAATCCAGACTTCTTTTGGCTGGATGTGCCCTGGGCTCTAGAAGTTATGTGGTGTTGGTGCCAGGCAATAAGTGCATTCATTAAGTTAGGGGAAGAGTTTTACTTTGCTTTTCCTCCATCAGCAACACGATACAGCTCTAGAAATCCTTCCTGGTGTGTTCTGTCAAAGCCTGTGGACATAGCTTCCAGTCAGACCTCAGGTCCCCAGAGAGATGTTGGCAGCACAGCAGTACAGGATGCCCTGGTACAGGGATGGATGACATTTGTGTCAACTCCTCTGTGTGGTGAGGTCATAAAGTCTGGCCATTCAACACATGGGGCTTATGGACTCTCTACCAGCTAATCCTTCATTCAGAATTCTTCTTAGTTTTTATTTATTTAGGAAAGACAGGGGCCAATCAAGAACTCCCATCCCACTGACTCACTCCCAATTCCACAAATGGCCAGGCTTGGCCACGTGGAAGCCAAGAACTCAACCTAGGTTTCCCACACGGGTGTCAGGAACCCAACTACTTGAGTTGTTACCAATAATCCCCAGAGTCGACCTGAGCCTGGAGTCAGGAACTGACACTAGGACTCGAATGTAGAATGTGGTGTCTCGACTGCCCATCCCAGAACCTGGTTTTCTAGAGCCATTGTTGTTTTTGAGCACAATTGCTGCTTCTGAACCTTCTTGCATAGGTTCTTTCTGACAATACAAGCAAAGAAGAAAAGTACTGATGGTTTTTCAGCTTAACTGGTTCATGTTTTCCTAATAAAATTCAGCCCCTGACTTCTTGGTTACAGGCTTGGTTAGTGGCTCCTGACACAGATGTAGGCTCTTTTTGCAATTATGCCAGTGCTCGGAAGGATAACCTCTGAGATGTGGTCAGGCCACTGAGAAGAATTTTTTCATTCAGGACACATAGGGTTCCTGAAGATCAATCGTGTTCCCAAGGTGAATCAACATTTAGGAGGACTCCATGCCCTCTGGGACTAGGAGGTTGGTGGGGACAGGGTGCAGGAGAGGGTATAGGGAACACATCAGAGCAAAGAAGTTTCTCTTTAAGGAACCATCAAATAGCTGAAGACAGAAGAAAAATTAATTCTCTCTCGTATCCCCATACTTTTATTGCTACTTATTCAGCCATCATCCTATACTGTCAAGGTGGTCAGTTGGACATTGGACAAAGCTGAAAATAGCAATCAAGGCTTTGTTCACTTAACATCATAATGCAGGTAAAACCCAAAGAGAAAGAAAGCCAAGAGCCAACTGCCCCAGGATCCGTTGCTAATGCCCCAGGATGCCACTGGGGACCGATTGTCAGGACATGGGTGGGTCAGGGAATAGAGAAGGTACAGTCAGAGTGGAGATGAGTGGGACCCACACAGAAGGCGGTGCAAAGGGAACTCTTGCCCAGAGCACACTGGCTGTGTGCCAAGTCCCCGAGTAAAAGAAGGACAGCTGCCCCAACAGACCTACTGGGTCAAGCCTCTGAAATTGCCCAGGGTCCAGCCTGAAGGCTCACCCACAGCTCTTCTTGGCTTGGAATCAGACTGTTTATATATCTGGGGCATCTATATATAGTGTTTGCTTTTACAGAACTGGTGCTGGACCACACATCACCGCACAACTTGCTTTCATCCTGTCTTGGATGCCTCCAAGTCACTAAACATGGACTTTATTCTTCTTGCTCTTTAATGACGGTGGTGTGGAGTACAAACCAATCCATTCAGCAATTTCTCTGACAGGCATTCAGGCTGCTTCCAACCTTTGCCACAGTATATATGTATACATATCCTAATAGTTTTAAGGGCATTAAAAGATACTAACAATTCATGGTTCCATTGCTTATGAAAATTTTTTCCCCCTTACTTTATAAGAACTAATTCATAGCAGTGATTTAAAAAGCAAAATAAGTTTACCCAGGCCCAGAGCAATGGCCTACTGACGAAATCCTCACCTTGCACACACTAGGATCTCATAGGGATGCTGGTAGTTATCCTGGCTGCTCCATTTCCCATCCAGCTCCCTGCCTGAGGCCTGGGAGAACGGTAGAAGATGGCCCAAAGCCTTGTGGTCCTGTACCCACGTGGGAGACCCTGACGAGACTACTGGTTCCTGGCTTCAGATTGGCTCAGCTCCAGCCATTATGGCCACTTGAGGAGTGAATCAGAGGACAGAACATCTTTGTCTCCATGTAAATCTGACTTTCCAATAAAAATAAATCCTTAGAAAAGTAAAATGGTTACCCATCTAATGAATAATTATTTGTTACTTGCGTTTGTGTCATCCTGGACAGGTGAAATTGAGCATCTTCCCATATGTTCATTGGACATGTATGTTTTCTGTCCTTTAGTCATTTTACATTTATTCATTTGAAAGAAAGAGCGTCTGAGAAAGAACTAGAGATCTTCCACCTACTAGTTCACCTCCCAAGTGTCCTCAGTATAGCCAGGTTTGGTGCAGGCCAAAACCAGGAGCCAAGAACTCCATCCAGTTCTTATGCATCCAAGTACTTGGGTCTTGTCATTCATAGCCTTCTCAAGGGCTCCAGGAGGCACCTGGCTCCGAAGCAGAATAGTAGAGACGCAAGCCAGCACTCTAAAATGGGATGGAGGCGTTGCAAAGAGTGTCCTCTCCTGTCGTGCCACAACACTGGTGCTTAGTCAGGAATTTTATCAGGAGGGCTTTTTTCTTGTTTGTAAGTGCCTTTTAAGGCACATTTGTTCTGCTCGAAAGACATGACATTGAGGTAGGATTTAATAGGAGTTAGTGTGATTTCCTTAAGAGAATGGCGAAACCAAGCCATTGTTTGAAAGGAACATCTGTTTGGTGCTCATTTTCTTGTGACCACCTAGTGCTCTAACTAGCTCAGGAAACAGAACTTAAATGTTTTTGACTCCAGGACATAACACTGGAAGCCAGTGTTTCCTAGAAACTGTTCTAAACTTGAAATCCTTGTGAGGAGTTAATTGTCTTTATCCTGTTATTCAGTTAATGAGGTGGGGTAGAGGGAGGGCAGGGCTGCGGAACAGTTCTAAGAAAACGATTCGCTGGGGCCAGCGTTGTGGCACATCATCCATGCCAGCATGCCTTTGGGCACTGTTTGTTTCGGTAAGATTTGTTTGTTTAACTGCAAGGTAGAGTTAGAGGAAGAGACAGAGATCTTCCATCTGCCAGTTCACTCCCCTAAGTGGCCCAGCAGCAGCTGGGACTGGATTGGGCCAGAGCCAGGAATCGGGAGCTTCTCCCAGGTCTCCCATGCGAGTGCAGGGGCCCAGGCACTTCCGCCATGCTCTCCTGCTTTCCCAGGTGCATTGGGGGAGCTGGTTCAGCAGCTAGGACTGCAGCCAGTGCCCACGTTGATGGTCAGCATCTCAGGCAGCCATTTAACGCATCCAGCCTTAGACCCAGCTCCCTACTGGTGGCCTGAGAAAGCAACACAAGATGACCCAAGGGCTTGGGCCCCAACTGTCCATGTGGGGAAAACCCAGATAAAGTTCCAAGCTTCTGGCACAGTCCTAACCGTTGCTGCCATCTAGGGAGTGAACCAGCAGATGGAAGATCTCTTTCTCTATTTCTCTCATGCTCTCTCTCGTAGCTCTGATTTTCAAAATACATAAATCATTTTTTAAAGATATATTTGTTTTTATTGGAAAATCAGATATATAGAAAGGAGGAGATACAGAGAGGAAGATCTTCCGTGTGATGATTCACTCCCCAAGCAGCCACAGTGGCTGGAACAAAGCCAATCTGAAGCCAGGAGTCTCTTTCAGGTCTCCCACGTGTGTAGGGTGCCAAGGCTTTGGGCCATCCTCTGCTGCTTTCCCAGACCACAAGCAGGGAGCTGGATGGGAAGCAGGGCTGCTGGGTTTAGAACCAGCACCCATATGGGATCCTAGGACATTCAAGATGAGGACTTTAGCCACTAGGCTATTGCACTGGGCCTTTTAAATTCTGTTTAAAAAAGAAGAAACTGCTCACGTTCAGCTTTACCTCCATTTCAACCTTGAGGTTGACTCATAAAAACATCCAGTCTTATTCACTGTGATACAGGTAATGCTCCCTGTGTTAGCCTGGAACTAAAATTAAAGCACGAAGATTACTGCAGCCTCTGTGGATGAAAAGCTAACCTTAACCTTGGGGAGTGTCCTTAAGAACTGTACTCCTGTGAGATATGAGGTACCCAGTGGGCGTTGGCTGCCAATGGATTGAATAATCACAGCCTCTAGAAATGTTCTCTTTTAATCTCCCACTAAACCCCAGGTAGGTCAGTGCAGTCATCCACATTCTGACCGTGGTAGTAGTCACAGGTCCAGAATCAAGATCCCAGACGACGGGTCAGGGCATACGTCTAGCTCTCCTTGGCTCCCATTGCTGCCAGGGCTGTTGGTGATCTGTTTTCACATGTTCTATTGGATAAAGAGTCTCATAGGAAAATGAAATAGGTGATGTGAAGTGCAGGGATCCTGCGAGGAGAGAAAGTAGCTTGAAAGGCACCTGTCTCCTCCATGGATTGTCTCACACGAGAATTGTCAACTTTCCCATGCGCTCCGTTCCTTTTGAACCCCTTTCCCCCCGGCTGCCCGACTCCGCATTGGAGACCAGCACTCTGACAAATTGATCCCAAGATGAGAGGGATGAAAGAGAAAGATCAAAAGGAAGCTAAGGATCGCACAGGAGGCATCAGGACGCACGGACGCAAAGGCTGGCACTCAAATGTGCTGGCATCTGTAATCCATGAGTGCCTCTCAAAGGAAGACTGTGGTGGTTCAAACAGAAGTGAGGAATGTTCTGTCTGTAGCTGGATTTCAATGTTATTATCTAGTTTAAAAAGTAACATACCAAATCAGAGTGAGATGAAAGAAATTGGTTCCTAGTGTAACATAACGTAGTAGGGTGATGGTAAATCAGTCACCTTAATCCAGTTGTCGTTTTTGCAAAACCAGTGAGAAGACATGGGTTTCTGAGGGCTCAGACTGTAGTGCTGCTGTGAATGAAAGTTCTGTTCAAAGCCTTTCTTTTTTTTTCTTTTTTCTTCTTGTTTTTTTCTTTCCTTCCTTCCTTTTTCTTTTATTTTTTTTAAGGTATTTCTATCAGGCAGATTTACAGAGAGAAACAGGTACAGAGAGAGAGAGATCTTCCGTCCCCTGGTTCACTCCTCAAGTGGCCACAACAGCCAGAGCTGAACTGATCCAAAGCCAGGAGCCTCTTCTGGTCTCCCACAGGGGTGTAGGATCCCAAGGCTTTGGGCCATTCTCGACTGCTTTCCCAGGCCACATGCAGGGAGCTGGATGGAAAGTAGAGCAGCAGGGATACAAACCAGTTGCCATATGGAATCCCAGTGCACACAAGGCAAGGATTAGGCGCTGGTCCCTCAGGGCCTTCATGCAGCTGAGCCAAGGTCAACCTTCATTTGATTAGTCTTTTTTCCAATAGCAAACACTTTTTGCCATGTGACATGTGCTAAAAGTTAGAGATTCAGAGACAGTATCTTGGGCTTTGCCCAGAAAACCTCCTCTGGGTAGATAGTGAATAGCCACAGGACCAAAAGCAGCAGTGAGGGCTGATTAAGGCTGTGGGGGATCTTGGAGGGCTTCTTGAAAAGGCGAGTCAAATGTAGACCCTGAGAGTTCTGAAATGCGTTTTGAATGCATTCCTGATTCAGAAGGAATAGGTTAGCCATGAGAAAGGAAGAAGTAGGTGTAAGAGCAGTCGCAGCAACGAGGCTAGAGCCAGAAATATAGACAAGAACCAAACAGTGAAGGAAACTAAAAGCACTGAGAATCCAGCAAAGTACTTGAGGTGGGAGATGCGACATGGTAACAGTGATGCATTGTCTTGCTTCTGCAGGGAAGCTGAGTAAGTTGATCTCCTTGAAGCATGGAGTGGAATAGCCGTTACCAGAGGCTGGGAAGTGAGTTGGAAGGGAAGGATGGAGAGTAAAAGGTTAATGGGACAAGAGTGTGATTGGGTAGGAGAGGTGGATAGCTATGGTTCAGAACATTTTGAATGTTCCAGCATAAGGAAATGAAAAATGTTTGAGGTTATGGCTACACCAGTTACTTTGTTGTAATCATTGCACTTTGTATATGTGCGTTTTAATAACACTGTGTCCCCTAAATATGTGCAGATACTTCCATTAAAAATAAATAGATTAAATAACCACCTTGGGCATGGATCAAAGGGAGTGAGACCTGGGGACAGAAAGAAATGTTTGCAGCCCATGAATCACACAGGCAACCTTTGATGGCAGCCAGAACTGAGGCCTTCATGGCAACAATGAAAGAAAAGGGACCCACATTGTGATGCCCAGGTTCAAGTACAATTGGCACACAGACATCCCAGGTTAAAACCATGGTCTGTGTCCTAGCTGTTCCACCTGCAATCCTGCCACCCATGTGGGATACCTGAATAGAACTCTAACTTCAACCTGGCCCATCGCACAACTGTTGCGGCCATTTGGAGAGTGAAATAACAGATGGAAGCGCTCTGTCTTTCCATCTCTGTCACTTTGCCTTCCAAATAAATAAATCCTTTTTTTCCCAGAAAGAAAATAGAAAAGAGATCTGTGTAGTTCTGAGGTGGCCAAAGCTATAATACTCAGCACCTGCCTAGATGTGGTGGATGAGAAAAATGACAAGTGTCGGGTGTCTCTGACTTTGAGGCTGGGAAGTAGGGGGGAGAGTCCCCTTTGCCTGAGAGGGAATGTCAGGAGACATGCAGACTTGGGGACACGATCATCAGCTTGGAACCAGACCTAGCATTTGATGGATGAGCCCAGTGAGTACTTAAGTGTCGAGATGAATTGGCTGGAAAGGTTATCTGGAAAAGTCCATATGTGCCCTTGCAGAAGCCATATCATTGTTCATAAACATCAGGGCATGCAGTCAAGGTCCTCTTCAAGAGTGTGCACACTCTGCAGTCTGACAGGGCTCTGTTCTCAGAAGGGCCCTTGTTGAACGCAATGCTCTATGGCTGGCATGATGATGCTTGCAGTTTTTGAGCAAGGGCTCCTGCACGTTTGTATTTTGTGCTGAACCTTTGAAGTGTGTAGCCAGTCCTGCCTATGGTGGCTACTGCTGCATGTAGTAGGAGCTGGGGCTACACTGTTGGTCAAGAGAGAAATACTTCATGCCTTAGAAGCTTCCAGGCTGTATGGAAGGAAGACAATAAATTGTTCTTCTCCCATAACTTTGAGTCCTAAGGAGTTAGGAAATGAGGTTTCCCTAGGGAATGGGAGGTGGGGGGGCAGCAAGTGAGACAAGATCCCAGGCTACACTATCAGAGAAGGATTGGAGACATCTAAGAAGGAGTATTCCAGAAATCAGGATTAGCAGAGACCATCAGATGTTGCCAGAGACAACAAAATGATGGGAGAGCCTGGGGATAGAGAAACCAGGAGGCCACTTAGTTACCCTACTGTATTAGCAGCAGGCAGGCCAAATGTTAATTTGTCACTGAGTGGGGGATCCATGGGACACAAGGAGATAGAGACCCTGAGTATAGGTTATTCACTCATAAAAATTGGCTTAGTGTGAAAGAAAGGAAAGTAATCTCAGGAAGTGGGTTTTGAATTAGAGAGGGTTGTTTGTTCAGCTTTCCTTTTATTTGTGCTTTTAGTTTCTAAACAAAATGTTTTGAACATGGTTCTATGCTATAGATCCACATAGAGAGGTTGGAAATCCAGAAGAGGCAGTAACTGATGCTGACTAGTCAGAGGTGGGAAGAGAACAGGAAAGATGACTTGGGGGCGAGCAGGGATAGCCAAGTGAGTTTCTAGGAGAGGGCTCCTCTTAATCTTGTGAAATGAACCCCACATTTCTTGCAGAAGTGATCATCTGCTGTCTCGTAGTTCTGGTTGTGTGTGTGTGTATTGTTTTGTGTATGCTTCCATCCATGGGTTTACTCCCCAGAAACCCAAGGTGGTCAGAGCTCAGTCCATGTCTGCAGTGTGGAGACCAAATGGTGGTAGCCATCATCACTGCATTCCAGGGTCTGCATTAGCAGGAAGCTGGAGTCAGGAGCTGGAGCCCTGAATAAAATCCAGGCACTCGAATGTGGCACCCAGGCATCTCAGCTGTGCGGCTGAACATTGCCCCTTCTCCCTCCCTCAGATGTCAGAAGCAGCTTCCCTTTAGCCCCCTCACCTCTTCTTTTAATCGGTAGATATGCACTGGGATCCTGGTATGAGGCACTGCTGGTACTGAGCATTCAGAATTTCAGTGAACAAGTCAGAGAAGGTGTCTGGCTTCCTAGCATTGGGATCTTGAGGATCCCACATCTTTACTGGCTTTTCCTGGGTGGCCCCACACTGCATGGACTCTGACTTGCTCCTCTTCCGTGGGCTTTCACCCTTTGCCTCTGTCCTCCAGGATGTCTCTGTTTCCTCTCTCAGCCAAGAAATTCTGTTGGAATTCAGCGACTACAGAGAAAGAAACTTCAGAGTGGCCTTGAGCAGAATGCAGGGAGGGAAGGCTGTATTTGGCATAGATCCCCCGCCCCAATATTTCCATTAATCCCCCAGGTTCTTGGGGCTCCTACTGGATCCTCGAAGAGAAAGTCCTAGAAGAGAAAGTTGTTCAGGATCTGCCTCCTGTTCAAGTGCTCTAAGTCTCTCCATCTTCTGCCCCTACTGTTAACCCTCATCTTATCATTAGAATAAAGACCCTTCGAATTCATCACATTGCTGTGTGAATGGAGGACATCCTCATTAGCTTTTTACAAGTGGTTCTGGGTACATAGGGAGGCTTTTGTTTTTTCACTTCACTGGAAAGACAGCAAGACAGATCTCCCATCTCACTCCCCAGATGCGTGTCATACCAAAACCAGGGGCCCAGAACCCAGTCTTTGTCGCAGCCATAGAGGACAGGAACTCAGCTGCTGTCGCTCCCAGCCCAGCATGCATGGAAGCAGGAAGCAGGATCAGAAGCAGAGCTGGGACTAAAGTGGCATGTGAGGTGCTTAACTTCTAAGCCAAATGCTCAACACTATAGGCAGTGGTAGTTCAAGTTTCATATTTCAGATGGCCTGATGAAGGAAGTGAAAAGGAAAATGACTGCAAGAGGGTTTGTCTGCTCAGATTCTCTCATTCTACGTTCTCTCCCAGTGACCGGATTCAGACATCCTTTAAAGCCACCACAATTTTTGTCCTCCTTTCTTACCCCGCCAATGCTTTGTATAATAGCAATTGGAGCACAGGTGGTACAGGGGTCTGGCTGGGGTTGTGACCACTCTAACTCTTTCGAGGGATTCTTCGCATGTCAGGGGCTGACTTTGTAGATGGGAGGTGGGGACAGGTTCCTAGGCAGCTTTATAGCTCAAAGAACCAGGCTCCCTAGAATCACCCACGCCTTTTCCCATAACTGATCTCACTGAAAGCATTTCCCAAGTCTGGGTGTAGGCTGAAAAGCGTGTTGGATCTCCAGTCTCCTTGGCTCAGGACAGGGAGCAAGCAGTCCCCTGAGCTGCTTCCAGTTACCATAGGAAGGGCAGCACTCAGCTCCAGCCGATCGATAGCTGGAAAGTGCCTGTCAGGAACCACTTTGGAAACAAGAGGTCTGGGAACACGAGGCTCTGCTGGCAACAGGCCCAGGCATGGCTGCTCTGCAGTTATCGAGCCCTGTGGCCTTAGACCATCTGCTTTGGGGAACTCCATTTGCCCAGAAAAACCTCGAGTCAGCACAGGCTTGGGAGTGTGAATTTCCTGGGCCTTCCAAACAGATGACACTGGCTTTTCTGGACCTGCGGTAAGACCTCAGAAAAGTCAGGGTCTAGGCCTAACATTTGCACTTTATTATGTGCGTACAAATTACCTGAGGATCTTATACAAGGCAGATTCTGACGCAGCTGTGGAACCTGTGTGAGAGTCTGCGTGTCTACCAAGCTCCTAGGAGGGGCCCTGCTGCTGCTCCAAGACTCTCTGAGTAACAAGGATCCTGAGCTGTACTGTCGAATGCATTAAATGACAGCCATGTGTGACTGTTTCGACGTAAACTCACTTAAATCACAAATGCAGTTTCCTGTGGCGCTAGGCACAATTTGACTTCACAGCACCCACATGTGGCTGGTGGCCGCCATATTGGATGCGCAGGTCAAAACAACACCAAGATGACATCAGGTTGCCCTGCATCACCCATGACTGGCATTACCTCTGCTTCATCGTTCTTTTATTTTACATTTATTCATTGAAACTTGAGCGCCCAGTAGTATGCTTGGTGCTGAAGTATTAAGGCACATGTCCTTTTTTAAGGTTTATTTTTAATTTTTTTAATTGGAAAGTCAGATATACAGAGGAGAGACAGAGGGGAAGATCTTCTGATTATTGACTGACTCCCTAAGTAGCCACAACAGCCCGAGCTGCTCTGATCCAAAACCAGGTTGCAGGAGCCTCTTCAGGGTCTCCCACATGGGTACAAGGTTCCAAGGCTTTGGGCTATCCTTGACTGCCTTCCCAGGCCACAAGCAGGGAGCTGGATGGGAAGTGGGGCCACCAGGACACGAACCAGCACCCATATGGGATCCCGGCATGTGGAAGGTGAGGACTTTAGCCACTAAGCTACTACTGCTCCAGGCCCCAAGCACATGCTTTAAAAAAATTTAATATGAGAGCAGTGATGTGTTTGTTCGATGGTGAAGATGCCCATGTCCAATCCTGGAATACCTGGATTCGAGTCCTGACTCTGGCTACTGATTGCAACTTCCTGCCAATTGTACCCTAGGTGGCAGAGTGGTAGCTCAAGTAATTGGGTTCCTGATGTGTGCGGGAGACTTCATTTGAGTTCCTAGCTCCTGGCTTCAGCCCCATCCCAGCCTTGTTGCAGGCCTCTAGGGAGTGAACCAACAAATGGGAAATGTCTCTTGTCTCTCCCTTTCTGTCAATTACAAAAAAAAAAAAAAGTGCTTACTACGATAAGTTACCTAGAGTGCAGTGCACTTAAAATAGAGACACCTCCAGTGTGGTAGGGATGTGGAGTCACAGGGAACACAGCCTTGCAGGCTGGAGGCAAAAGCATCTGCCAGCATTTCTCGCGCGTGGTCTCATCTGAGCTTTGACCGCCCCAGAATGAGCGGGTTGATGCGGCTGGCTGCTGACCCTATGTTTTTCCCCCTTGCAGGGCCATAATCATTAGAAACGGAGAAATCATTCCCATGTCTTCGGAATTCACCCCTGAGACTGAGCGCCAGCGACTTCAGTATCTGGTAAGAGCCGTGTAGCTTCAGCAGAGGACGGTGCACAGGGATGCCATTGGAGCTGCTGGGGAGGAGTTCGTGGCTGTGGACAGGAGCTCAGACCCCCAGCATTCAGGACACATGGGCCTAACAATCCCCGCTCCACCCCTCTGCAGCCCTCTGCACACACCTGCAGCTCCTGGGACTCACACCCTGCATTCCACGTGTGTGACACACACTACCTCCATGCATTTCTTAAAAGAGGGTATCCCATCTGTGTGTTCTGTTTCCTTTCATGGGTCAGCATGTACAGTGTGAAATGGAATTTGGAAGAACACAGGAGCATTCGTCATTGGCCTGCTGTGATCCCATTTGACCTTCACATGGGTCACATGGAGAGGAGCTGGTACCCACATGACTGCTGTCTGCTCCCCACTCGCACCCCAACTTGTTGGCATTGAACATCTTGGCCCTTTGGGGATGCTGCAGGCATCACAGTTTGTACCCACGCTGAGTCAGTTCTCTGTAGATCCCTGGCTTTAGGATGAAATGCTGAAAGGACTCTGTGATGGCTTTGCCTTACTCAAAACAAAAAAGATGTGTGTTCTAAGCAACAGGATGGACTCCCTTTCTGGCCTCAAACCCAGGGTAGTCATCCTGGGTTATGCTGGGTCAAACATCTCCAGGTACTGATGCCATGAATGGCAGCTCTGTGGATGAATGTTTTCTTACCCAGCTCGGCTTGTTTTTAGACAACAGTCAATGTAGTGGCCATGTGTTCGTAGGAAGGACCTGGTCCAGGCAGCTCAGAGAGGACTTTGTTCATGTCTCTGCGTTTCAGAGTGTGTGAATGGCCGGGGGGTGATAGCTCTGGCTGCTCTTCCCTCAGCTCCTTTGTGTTTGGGTTGGTTCGATTCCTTTGTGTAGGTTCGATTCCATTACACTCTGCCACTTCCGTTAGTCATCTGGTGTATACAGTAGCAGGAATCTGGAGCCGATGACTGAATGGTGCTGCAGCCTTTTATCGACTGGTACTGTCTAAATTTTATGCTGTCATCTTCAAGTTATTATGAGAAAGTTCTTGGAACAGAAAGGTGGCACAGAGGATTAAGCTGCCGTGTGAACTAACTCTCCTACCCTTCTCTGCTCTCTTTCCCTCTCCCTCAGTCTTCTCAGGTAAATAAATCTTTTTTTTAAAAAAATAGAATATAAAGATAATCTCATCTTGATACAAAAAATTGAAATCTATGCATAGTTTTTACAGTACACATTTTGCTTAAACTTGAAGACCCTACATGTGTATATATCTCAGTAACTTTTTTTTTTTTTTACCAAACTTGATCAGTTCCATGTTTCTGTGAACTTGTTGAAATAGTATTAGCTGTAGGTATGATACCACTAGTAGGAAATCCCAGACTTTAGACCTTTTCTTTTCTTTGGGGGTCTCTGGAAGGGACCCTATAGCAGCCAACAGATCATTCAGGTCCCAGTTCTGTTATTCATTGGCTGTGTTCAAGTCCTGTTAACGTTCTAGACGTCTGTTCATCACTTGTGGTATTGAGAGCTGGACTAGAGGGTCCTCAAGGGCCCTTGAATGCAGGGGTCCCTCACAGCATCTGCCACCTTCCTGTTTTCTCCACTCTGTCTCCCGCAACGCCACCCAAGTGATCTCACCACAGACCTCATCACTCCCTTATCCAAGAGCCTCTGGTTCTCCACAGGAACAGGGTGGAGACCATACTTCCTGGCTGACCCAGAATCCTGGCCCCTACCCTGCTCTGCAGCTCCTTCTCCCTGCTGCCACCACACGCACCACTCTGCATCCTGTGCTGTAAGGCACGGAGCCATCTTCCATTCCAGGACATGCCGTGATCTCTCTGACCTGCATGCTATTGGAAATACATTGCCTGGACAGTCTTTCCCTTTTTCCCTGTTAGAGAGTCCCCACCTTCCCCCTCCTTAGAAATCACAGCACAAATATCACTTCTTCTGGGAGGTGTCCCCCCAGTCTTCCCAGGGCATCCGTCTCCAGGGCCTGGACGGTAATGTCTGGTCACCTGCAGGGCACCTCTCAGCATAGGGTGTTAATTGCTTTTTTAAGATCTCCACAGCTCCCTTTCCAGGGTCCCTTGCTTGAGTCACCCCTCATTGCCAGTACTCAGCACAGCAGTTAGCACACAGGAGAGAGAGAAATCAGTATTTGCTGACAGTATGTAAGAATCAACCAATTTTTGTATCCACTTTCAAATCACTACCTTGTATCCTCCTCATTAGTCATCAGAACGCGAAGTTTTGTCTCTCTTATCTCCCCTATAACTCACCTTCATCCCCCCCGCCCCCCCCCCCGTGTCATTGAAGCCACTTCTTGTTCCCTAGGGCTTCCGTTTTTTTTTCCCCTTGAGACTATGACTAATAAATTAACTTATGTCATGTTTAATTTTGAAATAATTTCACCCTCTCATACTATGAGTAGGAACTTAAGAGGTCAGTTTTGAAGAAAATGATGGGAGTGATGAGATCTTCAGTTGCCTGGCTCTCAGTGGGATATCCTGGGGGCTGTTGGAATAAGACGCGTGTGTCTGCAGGCCTCAGCTTTGTCACCAGTGTGTTTGATTCCCACGAGGCCTTTCTCGCATCCCGGCCTCATCACGAGTTAATGGGATAGAGAACTCAGGAAGGCTGTGCAAGGATGAAATGAAGTGATAGATGCAAAATTTGTTTGTGACACAGTACTCATCCACCAGCTGTTGTGGGGTGAATCAGTCTTACCACTTCAGATCTTAATCTATTGGGCTGCCACAACAAATAGACTAGAGTGGCTTATAAACCACAGAAAGTTATTTCTCGCGGATCTGAAGGCTGTGGGGGGTCTGAGATCCAGGCCTCAGCGGACTCGGTGTCTGCTCTAGGCCCTCTCCCTGATTCTAGAGCAACCATCTTTCCACCACAGTGACCTGTGATGGGAGAGACAAGGAGGCCCTCTGGAGCTTCTTGTACTCTTTGACCCCACATGTATTCTCCCATCTCATCACAACCCAGAGACCTCGCCTCCCAGTACCATTGGTGGGTGCAGTACAGGGGTGGGCGGAATTGGGCTTTAACCTAGCAATTTGGGGGAGGAGGTACAGGGACATTCAGACACTCCATGTATAGCCTGCAAGCCACAGTAAACTCTTCGCCCTGTATTTAAGAACCACTTGTAATGTTGCTAGGAGTAATGTATATTCTGGTGTCAGTCAGTGTGGATACTCTTCACAGAACTGAACCTAATATCTGAATTTCTAAACAGTGAGAACCCTGCGCATATGTTTTAATCCCTACTCCTAAATCAGATAGATTTCTCTGATGTCTAAACTGAAACTTTCCTCCCAAGACATCAGGAGTGCCAATGATCAGAATATAGACTATCCCGATTGTCCAAGCCCTTGTTCCTCAGGGGTCTGGGAACATCTGCAAGTAAACAGATTCAGTAACAATATTGACTTGGTGTGAATCCATAACAAAATGAAAGAGAAATAGAATAGATGCAGCATAATCTTGTGCTGAAGGCTTATATCCTTCATATGTGTATGTGTTTGAAAGAAAATAGAGATTTGCAACATAAAGCCTTGAAAGTAGTATCAACAAAGGGGAAAAAACAGGAATGGGTGTGGCCTTCTCTCAACCCCACTCAGTCATGTGCTGTGTGTCCTCCACCCTCTCACACAATCTCTCTGATCTCCTTTGCTCCTGAATAAAGCAGATAGGAATATGGTGCTTGATGTAGCGTGTTTTGTGGTTGTTGTTATTTTGATGTTCTTTCATTTCCGCAACAACATTTTGAAATTTTTTCAGTACAAGTTTTGACTTCTTTTTTTTTTAATCTTATTATTATTTTATGATTCAGTTCCATAGACTCTGGGATTCCTCCCTCCCGCTCCACAAGCCAAGTCCCCTGACCCCCACCAACTTCCCCTGTTATATCAGTGCATAGTCCTTCAGGAACAGTTGTTAAGCCCATCATTCATCCCACCATTTAAGTGTATCCTGACATTGTAGGCATGGACAATGGCAGAGAGCCCAGCATCCTATTGTCAAGATATATTTAACAGTTTTATTGGGAATCCATCTTTGACTTGGAAGTAGAGGTGCATACTGCATTGCGTCTTCACATCTGAATATGACAGTCTCCATTATACAGTTACTATCCGTCCCTTTATGCAAACAGCCATAAAATAAATTTAATGTAGTATTGAATGCAAAGGAAGATACACCTTTGGCAGTGTGAAATACAGATGCACCACAACTCACACTAGGGTTATAACCCAGTTAGCCCTTTATTATGTGGAAAATATCCAAAGTTCAAACCTACCGAAACATTGTAGCTCAGTCTTGTCTCCCTTAAACATGCTCAGTGTACTTACAACAGCCTGCAGTGGGACAGACAAAACTATGAAAAACCCAAAGCCTGCTTAATAACAAAGTGTTGGATTTCTTGCATAACTTACTGAATTCTCTACCAAAAGTAGAATGCAATGTTTTCATGGGCATACTTTCACATCATGATAAATTTTAAAAATGCATGAAGTTAAACCATCATAAAGTGAGAAACACCTGTATGGTATAGCGTCTTTCCATTTTAAATGTGCCTAATCCTACCAATTTTTTAAGAATACACATTTCTCTACACTAATGAAGAAACCATGTAATCCAATGAGAATTGCAGAATCCTTGTCTTCTACATGATCTTAAGCAGCTAATGCATTGCTGGAAAATTGACAACATTTACCTTATCCTTGGGTCATATCAAGTTTCATGTTCAGAGTGTGTGAGGAAGCATTTATGAATCATTTAAACTTCTGGATCCCTAGCCACTTGCTGTCGGGGGCTGTTGAAACTTGTAGAAATGGTTCTTGATTTTCTTGGGAGTAGTGAGGGGGAGTCCAAGCCCTTTGTGCACAAACCGTTTTGATCCGCATCAGAGAGGAATCTTCTTGGTATGCACCATCCGGACATTCGGGGATTATAGAACTGGATGCAGATTACAATATGATGGATGAAGCTGGCATGTTAATTTTGTTTGGTCTTGCATCCTGACCTCGGAGGGCCCTTCACACAGCTCTCTGGGTAATGTGAACTTTGTTTCATAGATTCACAGACAGGGAGATTAATCGAGCAGGCCTGAGGCTTTGACGTGTTCACATGGAATGTGGCAGGTGTGTGATGAGGTCGAGAGCCTTGCACTCCTGCCAGGGAGAGCTGATGATCCCAACGGTTATGGTGAAGGTTTGCTGCTCTGTTGCTGGGCTCTTTGTTGTTGTTGTTGTTTTTAATGTTTCCAGGGTGATTAAATTAAAATATTTATGGGATTGCACCAGTATTTAAGGAATTGTACCACGCCAGACAGGCAGTTTTGATGGATTGGGGACTCAGCTAGGAGGGAAAGGGCATGGTGGTGGTACTTCTCAGGGATGTCTTCTAGAATCTCTGTAGCCCTGAGATGTGAGAGTGATGGCAGGTGCTTTATTCTGCCTAGACTTATTTATAAGCCCTGACTTGATTACTTAAAAAGTACTGGTATCATCAGAGCTTCAAATAATGGACTTGTGTCCTTGTAAAGTTCTCCAAGCCTACAGCTGGTTTGCATCAAGGGCAGTGCACAGAGGAGGTGAACATGGGTTTCAGCGGCACAGTTGATCCACTTAAAGCACATTGTTATCCGTGGTGATGCTTGCCATGTCCTCGGAACCCTCCCAGCTCTCTGCACCCAGCCCTGGGCTGCTTGTCCACCCTTCACCTGGTACTGGGCTTGGGAAGACTTCAAGGCAGCACCCTTGTGCCCCTTAGCTCTCTGGGATTCGTTATGCCCAGCTGATCTCTAGAAAAGTATCCCTGAAGTGTGGCCTGCTATTCAGACAAGGGGCTGTAACGGGGAAGCTCAAGTAACTGAGTGAGTGAAAATGACTCATCATGCATGCATCACACTTTACCTTGGGAGCAGGTGGTTAAACCCAGCGAGCCTGGCCTGAGTCACAGAGGCCGCTCTCCTCTTTGCTCCTTAGGAGAACATCTGAGTGGTGGAAAAATCCACCCAGCCACATTTCCTTCACCATTTAACCTCCTTTCCTAAAGCAGCAGGTGAGTTTCATATTTTCTAATTGGAAAGAAAACGGCAGGTTAAATTCCATTGTGACATTTCTCATATTTACTGCAGGTTCCCAAATGCCACATACAAAGAATCCAATCCACACACAGGGAGACCTCAACCATTTTACATTTTTTTTTTCCTGAACCCTAATCAAAATAATATATTCCTGAGAAGTGAATCAGGCAGTGAGCCTTGGCCCTGGAAGAGCCATCTCATTTGATCGTTCGTGTGAGCGGTAGTGCTCACCAGTGGCTTGACTGACATTATTCATTTCATTTCGTTCTTGACCTTAGACTTTCTATCATGATAAATCATCTTGAATTGTAAGGCTTCCAATCTTCTTCTCATAAAATTGGACGAGAATTTTCCCCCTAGGGCAAAAAGGAGAAGAGATTACTCAATCGGAAAAAGAAAAAAGATTTGTAATGGACACGGAAAATCCTCATTTTGATAACTTTTCATTCAAATATTGAGAGGTCTCAACATTTTAAGACTGAATCTGAAAGTCTTATTGTGAAAGAAGACCTTGCAGAATCCTTCCTGCTATGGAATCTGCTGTTATTTAACACCTGCGTATTTACACTGTCCCATTTCTGCTGATGGCGGTACATCAGAATCACTTCTTTACAAAGGTGTTTGGTAGTCCCTTTAGAACTGCTAGGTCTGTCCCTAACAGAAATGTGTCTATATATTCACCAAAGGCTGGAGTGTGCATAGCAGCACTGCTCATAAGAGGCCAGACTGGAAGCAGTCCATATGCCCCCCAGATAGCAGAATGATAAATAAATCACAGCTTCATCAAGGGTGGAGTAGTGTATACCCTGAGATTGAGCAAGTTGCAAACACACACACGGGAGAATCTTATATACTGGGCAAGGAGGGCATCCTGCAGAGTTGTAAACGAAGAACAAGAACAGGCAAAGGCAGTGGTGGGAGCCGGGGCCAGTGAATGGGGTGCCCCTGAGGACACCCACATTCCTCTCACGGTGCCTGGGTTCAAGACCTGGCTCTGTGCTGAGTTCCAGCTTCATGTTGATGGGCGCCCTGGAAGGTTGCAGATGATAGCTCACGTGCTTGGGTCTCTGCCACCTGTGTAGGAGTGAGTTCCTGGCGCCCAGCTCTTGTAAGCATTTACAGAGTGATTTTAACTGTGTAAATACTTTGGGTTTGTTACTTACATTGAATTCAAACTAAAATCACTTCCAGCATGCTCAACCCCAGAAAGAAGACTCGAGTGAACTTTTCTAGCCAGTACATACTAGAATAGGCCAGTATGAACATAGCAATGCTAACCAGTCACGTCATGTGAATGCTGGCAGGCCTGAAGAAGTTTCTACATCCCCACATTTTTTGGCCCCTCTGCTTCTGCCAACAAAATGTCTCTGCTGGCCTGTTGGGAATCCATGGACTTCCACATTCCCCGTATGCAGCCAGGTCCCTGCCCAGATTAATTCCACCCAGTGACTTTGGCATCTCCCCCAATTATTGGAACGAGAACCACTGAAGCTCTTCACAGCAAGTTATTAAAGCCTAGTTTAAACATTGGATTCTCAAAAATACTAATAGGTTTTAGAGTTTTTCTCTCTTTTTTTTTTTTAAATTTATTTTACTTGGAAGAATTAGAGAAGATCTCCCATCTGTTTGTTCCCTCCCGCAAATAGCCACAATAGCCAGAACTGGGAGAATCTGAAACCAGGTGCCAGTTCCTCCTTGCTGATCTCCCAGACAGGTTCAGCGGCCCGAGGACTTGAGCTATCCTCTGCTGCTTCTCCAGTACATATACAGGGGGCTGGATCAGAAGTGGAGCAGCCCGGACTCAAATCAGCGCTGGTGGTGCAGGTGGAGTATTAGCTTGCCACGCAACTGCACTGACCCTTATTTTTTAAGTTGAAAAAAAAATTTTTTAAACTTATTTGAAAGGCAGAATGACAGAGAGAAATAAGAGAAACAGAGAGAGAGATCTTCATTTGCTTTCTTCACTCCCCAAATGGCTATAGTGGCCAACATTCTGGAACTGCGTTGGGTCATCTTCTTTCCCAGAAACGTTAGTATGGGAATAGAATCACAAACAGAAAAACGAGGATTCAAACCAGTGCTCTGCTATGGGATGTCATTGAAGGTGGCGCCTTAATTTTCTGTGTCATGGTGCTGGCCCATAGAGCTTTTTGTAAATAAAAAATTTTAATGGAAGTATCTGTTTGATTTCTATTCTCACATTTTGCAACAACAGGTCAAAAAATGTGGATGAAACTGTGTCTGCATTAAACATACAGATTATCTTTTCTTGTCTTTATTCCCTAAACAGAGGGTGAGGAACCTTTTTTTTTCTCTGCCAAGGGCCATTTGGAGATTTTTTTTTTAACATCATTCGTGGGCCTTACAAAATTATCAACTTAAAAATAAGCCTGTTGTGGATTTATTGAATTTTGAGTCCCACCTGCAGGTGCCTTATCAGGACCAGACCAAATGACTTGGCAGGCCTTCTACTCCTGAAGGCTAGACAGCCCCCACCCTTGCAAACAAGACCACTTAACAAGGATTTGCACAGCACTTAGCTTGTGTGAAGTATAATTCCTTTACAGGTGATTTAAGGTATATGGGGGGATGTGCACAGACCACATACAAATGCTACCCCGTGCTGTGTCGGGGGCTTGGGCTTGCTGGGCTTTGGTATCTGAAGGAGTCCTGGAGCTGAGCCACCACATTGAGGAGCCACTTCATTTAGTCCTCACATCATGTTAACATCATGAACTCCTTAGAATCTGGAAAAGATTGTAACAACGTTAAAAATCCGAAGGAGGAGGAGGCCTCTGATTGGGACATGGATGACCATTTATAAAGAAAGAAGGTGGTAGCATGAACTACTCACACAAGTACAGGCAGGCATGTTTGAGACAAAACAAATTGTGCCACCTGTGCTATGACCATCCGCATGACAGGAAGAAAAATGTATCACCATGTTGGAGGAAGCCAATGGTGTGGCATCCACATGGGCGAGGAGGTGGGGGTGAGATACTTCACTTTTTTCACCTGTTAATGTCTCTGAAGTGGGGGTATTCTACAGTTGGCTCCACGTGTCAGCTGGGTGGCAGGGCATGGCTGTCATCTCTGGGCCTTGTGGGACATCAGAGGAGCAAACACCTGTTGGGAGGAAAGATTTACTTTCCTCACGCTTCACACTGTTCATGGCCGAGGCAGCTTCATGAAAGAAAAAGACAGACGTGTGTGCATGTGACGTGGGAGCCTCTGTAAGAAACTGAAGATCCGAAAACCTAGATAAAGTAATGTGTTTCTCTGCTTCAGTTTGCAGGGCACACAGTCATGCAGAAAAGCGATTAGGTAAAAGGGATGTGACCTGATGGGAATAAGAGTGGGGAGAGAACTTAGCAAGGTGTGGTGTGTATGTTTAAAGATAGATTTATTTATTTGAAAAGTAGAGTTGTGGAGAGAGAGAGAGATTGATCTTCTATCACTGGTTCATTTCCCAAGTGGCTACAAGGGCAGGGATTGGGCCAGGGCTGAGCCAGGAGCCTGGAACTCCATCCACATCTCCCACGTGGGTAGCAGGGCCCCAGGCACTTGATCCATTGTCTGCTGCTCTCCCAGTGCATTAACAGGGAGCCCGATCAGAGTGGGGCAGCCGGACTCAGATGAATGCTCCTAAGGCATTGCAGGCAGCAGCTTAAGTTGATGTTCCACAGGTGTAGCCTCCGCAAGACGCGTGTTCAATTCTTCTCTGTATCCCACTGACTTCAGAGATAAGATCTGCTTTCTGCTAGGAGCAGAGAAGAAACCCCCAGAAAGAGAGGGTCCTATGACCTGTTTTATGGGAGGCAAAGGGAGAGGGGGAAAAGACTTAGTTGCTTCTGTCTTCTCAGACCCCAAGGTGCCCTTGTTTGGTGTGTCTGAGCTTCATCACACCAGGTTGACAGGGTGGGTGTTGAACAGCTTGGAAGAAAATCCTGCATGGCCTCCTTGAACCTAACAAGCGGTGCTGGGGAGGTGTGCATCAGCCTTGCACGGCTACATTCCCCAGGTGGGAGTCAGAGGTAAGCTGCCTCCAGATCATGGCAAGCAAAGCGTAGGAACTTGCACAGCCCTGGCTTGTAGTTCCAGTGTGGACTATTGAAAAACAAAAAACAAAAGAAAAACTCCCACACCCCAAAGTTCTCATGAGAAATAGGGCACTGCTGTGTGGAAAACTATGGACATTGATGAGTCAGAGTTGACAAGTGATGAGAGCAGTTGGATTCTAAACGTGGAAGAGTTTTAGAAAACATTAGGCCGTGGATAAACAGCCTCTAGCTTTATGATGGTTCAACATAGGATTTTTGTTTTTTACTTTATGGTGGTGGGAAAGCTGTATGTGCTCCGTAAAGCTATACTCAGTTTTGAATTTTTACCTAGTCTCTGGTTAGCAACATGCTGTATGATATTCTACAACACACTGTATTGCCGAGCCTTGATGCTTTGGTGAGTTGAGTGTAATGTGTTTTTGACTTAGCATGGTTTTATCAGAATTACCCCCTCAGAAGTCATGAAACATCTGTGCTTCATTTATATAGTCCCTTATTAAATATACACAACAGTGGTAGATAATAAAAATTTGTCTAAATCTGAAGGAGTGCTTCTAAAAAGAATAATGTTAAAGTTTGAAGTGGAAAGAAGGCATTGTTCATAGTATAATTGGTAGAGATTGCTTTTCTTTCTTAGAAGTAATAAAATAACAATGCTTCTAGTAAATGCCTCTGACATTTGATGAAACACAGAACCCTGTTGTTGTCATGGGGTTTTGTTGGGAACAGAAAAACCTCTACACATGAAAGAGGTCTATGAACATTCCAAGTGGCACAAGGTTTAGGACCTTAAACCCTTGGAACTTGCGTGTCCTCAGAGGGAGAGGCAAGGTGACTCCTGCAGATCCGGAGGCAGCTTGAGGAGTTGCCAGCTACCCTGTAGCGTCGGCTTCTGCAGAATCTGATCCACTGTTCCAAGCAAATACATGCCAGCCAAAGGGCATGGGGTACCTGATAAAAAGCACCACCAAGGCCCCACCCTGTCTTCCCCTAGGGAGGCAAAGGACCTGGAACTCTGCACCTTGATCCTTGCAGGAGAGCAGAGGCCTCTGAGCTGTCACTAAGTTCATAGCTGGGACCCCTGTTATAAGAGATTCAAGGTAGACTAACAGTAAGAAAACATGCAGGTGGATTTCACAGAAATTTGTTGTGATCCCGGAGCCTTCCGAAGTAGAGGCCCAAGAAATCAAGAAAAACTGCAGTTTCATGCAGGGGCAAAAAAATCGGGTATGATCTAATGGCAATAAGCTGGGTGGATGGGGATTCTTGGATTCCTGAATGGCGTTCTGTTCTCCCAGGTGTGGGGCGGGACCCCTCTGGAATGACTTGTTTTCGGGAGACCAGGTCATGTAGGGTTTATGGCCCACTTAGGAGAAAATGGGTGAAGGGAATTTTTGTTAGTCTCTGTGGCCTGCTTCTGTTTCCTTCAATGCTGAGGGTATATATTTCAGGATAGTGTGTCCTGAGCTCTGTCACCTGAGTCCCAGGGTCTGTGGAGAAAATATGTCCTTTGGAGCCTGTCCTGCCTGTCTATAGCATGTATGTGTGCCCCTGAGTCTATATTTAACACACACATGCATGTGTGCATAACTTAACCCATCTTCTGCTAGAACAGAACACCACAGACTGAGAAATCTGTTTTTGAAAAGAAAAATGGAAATATTTCTTACAGCTCTGAGGACTGGGAAGTTGAGAATCAATGTGAGGGCCATCTTGCTTTACGTTGACAGCCAACACGAGAGAACAAAGCCACTCACTGCGACTCATTTGAGCGACAATATTCATCAGGCCTTGAAGGCAGAGCCCCCAGGACCCAAGCCCCTCCCACAGGGTCTCTCCAGCACTCTTGCTTTGGAGGTTGAGTTGCCAACAAATGGTTTTTGGAAGACACATTCCAACCAAAGCACATGCTTATCTATGTACACCTGTGTATACCTTGTACACAGAATGTGTGTTGATGCAGTACGCATGAGCTCATACATGTATTTGATGCCTTGGTTTTAATAGTAAATTGCCTTTTTCCATATCATTGCATATTCACATAGGGGACGTGAATATGTAATGTTCCTGGCTCATGAAGGGGACAGCAGAGTGTTCTTTTGTGTAGGTTTATTCTAGCTTATTTCATGGCTAGTGTTATTAAATGATTTCTCCTAGTTATTTTCTACTGTGACATCAGTGGTTACCCTGTGGTCACTCTGTCTGTGCTTTCTGCTTTTAACTGGGTCTGCTGATTTCGACTTCACATGGTCTGGAGATAAAAGATCAAGACCTTTTTTTTGCATCTTCACCTGTGTCAAGGGGTTGAAGGACCACGTAAGATTGGAGCAGGGGTCATAAAAGTCATATTAAGCTCAGGCTCTATAAGCACCCAGACCCAGCTGATGAGCTCAGCCTAGGTGTTTTAACCTCTCTGGAACTTCATATATTGGATCTATGAAACACACTTTGTAGCATTGCTGAGGGAAGAAGATAGTATATATTAAGTGCTTGGTATAGTGCTGGCACTTACTTGGTAAACCCTAAATCAAGTTAACCAAGTTAACCCAACTAGGGTGGGAATAGGCAGAACTTCCATGCTGACAATCTTAAAGTTCTGAAATATGTTGAAAAGTGCATAACAAATATTACTGTTTACTGACTATTTGAGTCTCTGTTCCTTCCTTTTCATGAGTGGACCAAAATAATGGAAGACTAACATACTGTCAACCTTGTAGGTATGGCAGGCTTCCTGGTGTTGCGGGGCGTGACTTGTGCAGTCCCACACAGAGCCCTGGCCTTCATTTATCACGCTATCCTCACCTTAAAATCCTGCTTTCTGGGCCCAGCTCTATGGTGCGGTGGTTAAGGTCCTAGCCTTGCACGCCCGGGATCCCATATGGGCGCCGGTTCTAATCCCGGCAGCCCCGCTTCCCTTCCAGCTCCCTGCCTGTGGCCTGGGAAAGCAGCAGAGGACGGCCCAAAGCTTTGGGACCCTGCACCCGCGTGGGAGACCCGGAAGAGGCTCCTGGCTTCGGATCGGCATAGCATCGGCCCGTTGCGCTCACTTGGGGAGTGAAATATCGGACGGAAGATCTTCCTCTCTGTCTCTCCTCTCTGTATATCCGCCTTTCCGATAAAAATAAAATAAACCTTTAAAAAAAAATCCTGCTTTCATTTTGCACTGGGACCCACAAGGTAAATATTTCCGTTGATCAGGCTGTGGGAGGATGAAATAAAAACTCACAAAACACTGAGTGTAGTTCCTAAATGAACAGAACAGTTATTTTTTAATGAACAGAGACAACCACGATAAGCACATTAAAGATGTTCTAATTATGACAACAATAGTGTGAGATAAATATGTGATTAATGTCATTTTAAGGACAAAAGAACTGAGGCCCAAGAAGTTAAATTATCCACTCAGATCACAGGAAAAAGCCGGAGCTTGAATCCAAACTAAAGTCTTTGTCACCGAGAGTGCACAGCAATTGACCTGCTGTATGGTCAGTTCCCTTCCTGCCTTCCCCCCCAGAACCTCCCTGTGCAATCCAGTGTTCACGTTTCTTTGCTCCCTTTGCAAGAGACAATCTTGAATCTCCTCCATACCTGACACATGGTGATGCTACAGCAGACAGGGAGACACCTGGCTCCTTCTTACCCCCAGTCCTCTTCAGAGCTGCTGGTACAGACTTCCGTAGATGACCCAGTGAAACCAGTCTGGTGACAGCTCAGCTTGCTTGCTTCCTTGGGCTTCCAGTAAGGCCAGCTTCAGATGATATAAGACCTAACCAGGTCCATGAGCCTCAGTGGGAGACCTGCCCATGCTGGGCTTCCTGGCTAGGGGTGGAATGGGAGTTGTAACGGCTTCCTGTTACCGCTTGTGCATCCTTAATTCAAAAATGCAAATTCCGGAAGGCTCCAAAACTGAAAGATTTTTGAACACTGTTACAAAACAAGTGGAAAGTTCCATACTTGTTCTTCCTGTTCCAGTAAAAACATAGACACACCTTCAGACTGTGTGCATAGGGCATATGTGAAACAAATGAATGTTGCATTTGGAATTGGGTCTCATCCTCAAGATATGTACCAGTAATCTGAAATCCAAAGTATTTCTGGTCCCAAATATTTTGGATAAGGGACCCTCCACCTGGACCAGTAAACTGAGGACATGGCCATCTGGCCTGTGACAATGATCCCTTGCCTTCCTACAGTGAATGCCAGAATGTGAGTTACTCTGCCCACTCCCTTCTCTGCCAAAAAAGAGAGAGGATCTTTTTGATACCGCTAAGAGGCAGGCGTAGAGAATTGAATGCACGAGTTCTCATGCAGTTGTAGTCAGTGAGTGTTATCTCTGAGCTAGAAATTTTAAAATGTGGCTGTTTTCATCTCTTGGCTTGCTAGATGTGAATTTTGAGTGTGACAATGAAACTGCTTGTTGTTTGAAATCAATTCCCTAAGTGGCTGTTTGCTTAAGACTTTTGTAATGTGAACAGAGATTGGGGTGGGGGGAGTGGAGAAGCCATCTGCTCTGGCATCATCTTCCAATGACTAGGTCAAATAACTACAGAGCGCACTGGAGAGGATCCAGCCAAACACTCTGTCTGTTGTCTCCAGCCCCAGCCTGCACTCCTGGGCTGTCGTGTCTATGTGGAGACCCACATTACTAGGGGGAAGCTTGCTGTGAGATCAGATAAAACCAAGAGGGAGAGGACTGAGGTGAACTCCCTGGCTTCCCACCTGCATGTCCTTGGGACCAGTGAAACCAACCACCTTGGATTTCAACTGAGCGGCAAACCTTCTGGAGAAACTCAGCATCTTTTCTTTCTGACTTTAGCTGTACATGTTCTAGATTACAGTTCACATGAATGAAAGTGTTTATAAATTAAATTCATGATTTTTTATTTTCTTCCATTACTGTTTGGGTTCTGGAATCAGTTCTGTCAAAATCTGAGATGATTTTCAGGTTTTTTGAAATATAACCTGTCACAATTTATAAAACATTCTTCAGTATGTTTCTTCCTCTAAATTCATGTGCGGCTTTTTGTTTGTGTTTATTTTTTTCTCTTTTTGCTATTAGGCATTCATGCAACCTCACTTGCTGGGAAATGAGTTCACACATTTGGAGTTTCCAAGGAGAGTACAGAGAAAGGAACTTGGAAAGAAGATGCTCTACAGGGACTTTAATATGACAGGCTGGTAAGAACATGCCTCTCTCTACCTCAGCACCACCACACTGTGCATGATGGAAATCTGAAAAGCCACCTTCACAGCTTGGGTCAGGAGACACAGCCAGACCTGGGTTTCTGATGACAGACAAGGGGCCACACCCACCTGTACTATTTCCGTATAGAATCAGGTCTCAACCACAGGCTCCAGTTTGCCTCTGGTTCTCTGAGGCCTTCCTTAGGCATGCCAGACCCCATGATGCTAACCTAATTCCTCACCTCACATGGAATAAAAATATGGGAGCTTTCAAAATGCATTCGAGTTTTTCAGGATTGTGAAAGCAGCAGAGGGAGTGGGAGGCATGGGACAAGGTTAGTGGAGGCAGGCTGCCTTCAGTTTGAATCCTGACTCTGACTTTGCTGAATGAACAAGCCTGAGTGTATGTCTGAACCCCCTTAAAGCCCGTTTTTCCATGGGCTCTTTTAGGAAGGATCATTGTGAGGACTGGAGATATAAAGGCATTCTCGTTATTTTATCACATTCACATTGAAGTGTGTGTGTGCAGAACACACCTATGTAAATATCAAAACCTCGTCTAAGACCTAATGTGTTTCTCCTGTATTTATGGTGTATATGATGATAGTTACTTAAATGAGGTTCTTCAAAACACTAATGCGAAAAGGTATTAATTATGAGTTTATATTGGTGCAAGAAAAAACTTTGAAACCCTTACATACTTTTCGTGAAACATATCTTCTGTGCATTAGGAAAAGAGTTTTTTGTAGCAAAAGAAATTCATTTTTATTCCCATTTTCCCATGAACTTTTTTGAAGTCCTCTGATACATCACAGACATGGTATCAGAATTAAATGAGACTGGGGCCTGGCAGTCGGCAATATGATCCTAATAGGTGGACCTCCTTCCTGTCCAGAGAATTAAAAGAGAATGAGACGATGTGTATTGCCAGCAAAGGCACAAAAAAAAAAAAGAGATTTCATTATCTTTTCTTCATTAGCCAAAATAAACTATCTCAAATGGCCACAGCCTGAATTCCTGTTTAGGCTGGGCACCTATTAGGAACAAGCTGAACTTCCCAGTAAAGATAAAAGACTGAGCAAAGTGACTTCGTGGCGTCCTTTTACACCCAAAAGAAGGTCAGCTTCTGTATCTGGTCATCTTCCTTTAGAATGAGATTGGAAACCTGCTGCCTGAGAGCCAGACTCCACCTGCCACTCTGTAAATATTTTTTAATACAGTATACCTATGTGATCTACTAGCTTCACACTGCAAACAGTGATTAGTTAGCACAGAGACTGTGGCCTGTGACAACTGAAATATTTACTCCTTTTCTAAAGCATGAATGGGAGGCTCGTGAAGGGCTTGCTGGATTTGCGGCTCTGAGTCATGATTCTAACGCTAACTGGGGTTTCTTAGAAAGTTATTTTTTTTTTATTTCAACAAATCAGATCAGTACTTCTGCAGAAAAGTTGAAGGTGCGATGCGGTATAATTCAGAAAAGCACTGTAGTGTTTGGTCTGGGAATTGTACAGGGGAACACATAGACATGGGGGCATCTAAAAGACCGCCAGGAAAGTGGCCAAGTAGAATAGAAGGACTGTGGGAAACAGACTGGGCTGGTATTGAGGGAGCATAATAGGAGACAAGGGAAGCCAGTGAGACACTCTGTGTTGCTGTGAGAGGCTGGAGTTTGCCCTTGTGTACTCGTCAGGAGACTTAAAGGGAGGCTGCATTTTTGTTTTGCTTTGGAAGACTATCCTAAGAAAAGTTGAAAGGAGATTGAATGCAAGAGGGAGCAGATGGAGGTGTCCAGAGGAAAGCTATCATGGAAATACACGTGTGGCACCTCAAGGGCAACAAGAGGAAGGACTTAGAAAACAGAGAAAGAAAGGCAGTAAGCGAGAAACTGAATTTTAGGCCAAGGTGTAATTCATCAATGGTTCCAATCACCTGTTCGTCTCCTCACTTAGTCTGTTAGGTCCCACACCTGTCCTCTGCCTGATTCATGGTAAACAGGCAATGCTCCTGTGCTGACGGATGGGAAAGAGGTGTAATTGACCAAGGGCTCAAGGGCAGGTTGGTGTTATAGACTGGAAATTAGAAGGATGGGAATGACGAGTTTGCATTTAAGACGTGAAGCAGCATGAGTGTTCTAGCTGTGCCAAAAAGGCAAAGTCGCTGAGAGCAGTCAAAGCAAGCTTGGTGAATATCACACTTAGGATTTTGTCATGGTGGGGGGTGGGGGGAGTGTTCTTCGTAGCAGGTGCTTTGCATCCCTGCAGAGTGGGAGGGAGGAGCAGCTGCTGCCTCTAGCTTTGGGAAGCATCCCCAAGGATGTGATAAGCTTTGGCACTTTTTAATGGGCATGATACTTTCAAGGGTTTAAAGGTTCCACTGGAACCTCTTTTTGTAAGTAGAACGTACGATGAGATTGGTGGGGAGGCCGGTTAAAAATTATATTTCCCTCTTCCTTCCTTTGAAGATGCGCGCGCGAGCGTGTGTGTGTGTGTGTGTGTGTGTGTATGTTGAGTGTCTGGTACTTTTTTTTAAACAAATACTGGACATTGTGTTCCTAGAGAAAGAATGAAAAAAAACAGAGAAGGAAAGGAAATGAAAAACTAAATGATTTAGGTCAAGAAATAAATGTAAGTGGTAAGTCACGGATGACTCCAGCCACCTATTTATAGCTGTCTCCTCAGCTAGTGTGTAAGCTCCTTCTTAAAGCTCATCTTACTGTAAGCTGATTTTTGAAATGTAGATAAATTCAGGAACTCAGTGTTATCCAACTTTTTCGGCACACAGCCCTCTCCCCCGCCCTCTCCATCTCCCCCCATCGCCTCTGCAGCCCCTCTGCTGCCTTAGAGCAGTCCCAAGCAGTCCATAAATGGGCTTTTAATTGGATGGAACGTCACAGAAGATATAAATAATTGCTGATCCCAGACTGAGAATGGTTTCTGTCAGATATGATTTGCCGATTTGCATTGACCACAGGCAGAAATTTATGCTCACCTTTGTGCGTTGCCTGCCCGTTCTGCCGTTTCATGTGGAATGGGACTGGAGCAGAAGGAAAGCCCGTGGTGTGTGTCAGAACTGGGGAAGCTGAAAGCCAATTTAGATCACTACCTGTGCGGAAAGTGCCTCCCTAACTTTAATGAGTTTCTCTCTCTCTTTAATCTTTTTACCATCTAACTGAAGCCTCCGATCTAGCAGTTAATTTTTAGGGCTTACAAAAGTTGAGGTCGCATATTGTAGCCCCTCAGTTGTCCGCAGAGAAGGACTAGAAAATCAGCTCCCAGAGAGAGCTGCGGAGCTGTCTCCCCTTTCCCCATGGAAGCCTTAACTTAACCGCAGAGTTGCTGCAGTTGAATCGGAGTAAACTGGTGAGCATTTGAGGGTGTCCTGCTCACGGGTGGACACAAGACTTTGCCTAGTGTTTTATATTTCTTGGGTTCAAAAGTAGCCTTGGGCTGAAAACTCATTTCTTTGAATCCTTTCTAGCAAATACAGGGTCCACCTACTGCAATGCTTTTTGTTTGTTTAACAGAAGGAGATGGGTTATCTCTGATCCACTGCGTCATTCCCCAAATGCGTGCAGCTGCTGGAGCTGGGCCAGGCCCAAGCCAGGAGCCTGATCTCAAGCTGTGTTTCCCCTGTGGGTAGAAGGGTCCCTCGCACTTGAGCCATTGTCTGCTTCTTCCCAGTGTGCGCATTCTTAGGACTCTGGAGTCCAGTACTCCGCTGTGGGATGTGGGTGTCCCCACCAGCATCTTCACCACCACACCCAATACCTGCCCGTGCAAAGTCATTTAATCCTTGGCATAAATTTCCAACTGTCAAGATTTTCCTTTCTCCGTTTGTCCTCCGTGAATCATGTCGGTAACAGGACTAGCTAACACTTGTCAGGACTACTAAGAATTACACAGTGTTCTAGAGCTTTGCGTAACTGCCCACGTTTGACCCTTAAAACAGGCCTCTGAAGTAGGTACATTTTCCAGATGAGGAAACCCAGGCACAGAGGCTGTGTGTCTCAGGGCTGCACAGCGGGGAAGAGGAAATGGCTGGGATCTGCACGGGAAAACATGCCTGCAAAGAGCTGTCAGAGGTGGGACGATCCCTCTCCCGGCCCCGCGCTCATTCTGCTGGCAATCAGGTCGCGTCCGGGAGGGACATGGAGGTTACACCCGTGTACGAGAAGCAGGGCAAGGTGAAACGGACTTAGTCCATCATGAACTCCAGCGTGGACCGAAGCTGAGGACCCTCTGTCCTCAGGGTCCGTGTCTCCTTCACAGGGCTGTGGGAGACAGCAGGCTGCCATGGAGCATTTGAGGAGCTGCTGAGCCAGTGATTTGTCTAGTTCCCGATGTGACCCTGTAGACCACTGGTCAAATAAACCGTGAGGCTTCGCACTCATCACCAAGCACCTGTGTGTGATTTGGGGGCGGGGGAGGGGAGGATGAGGGAGATCCCAGAAGAACCGAGTCTCCTATGCTCAGGAAAATTGACTGTTCTCATTAGGAGAGCATCGTGCCAGCTTTCCGCGGTGTGTCTGCAGCAGGGAGGAAGTGTGGGAGAGGCTGTCGGCTCTGGGCAGCCTTGTCTCGTAATTAAGGATAAGTCTGTTGCCTCCTAACCGGGATCCTTTCTCTCCCACCCTCCTGCTTTTCTCAGAGACTGTGGAGCAGCTTGGCAGGCCCAGATTGTTTAGAGGACAAAAGGTTATTGTCCCCAGGCCCTTCATAATGAAATTGGTCTCTTCGCTGGCTCCCCCCAGCTCCCCTTCCCCCCTCCGCTCCGAGAGTTGGCACCATGGCTTGATTTACAAAGCCTTTTTCTTCCCAGTGCCCCCCAGCGCCACGCCAGTCCCCCCGAGGTGGCCTTCCTCTGCTCTCACCATCACCCGCTCAGTCCTCACCTTCTGTGCCTGGTATCATTCGTCCTGGTGCCAGAATGCCCAAGCCAGTGCAGTGCCCCTCCTCCCAGCCCTTTGTGTGGTGCTACGATTGCAGGATACACACTGGAGCTGGCATTGTGTCATCTGTCCTGACCCGCTGCCCTTGGAGCTGTCTCAGGCCTTAATTTGCTGGCAAGCAGCAATGTTGTTGAGCAGAAACGACAGTGTCTTCCAGCTGGCTTTGTGGCTCCAGGTCCCTGTGCCTGTGACTGCTGGGGCCCTTGCTTTCTCATCTAGGATCGCTGTTCTCCGTGCCCTGGGTCCAACCACATGGGGTGACCAGCAAGCTGTGGGCCCCAGAGGACACTGCGATGGGAGGGAGCTGCAGCTTCCCTGCCCTGGCTCCAGGCCAGATTCTCCAGCAGCTGTTCTTGGGCTGATGGGATTTGTAGAGAGAGCAAGGGCCAAGGAAGAAAAGGCCATCGTGTGTCTGCGAGATTGTTTCCAGATGGTTCTGGTTATGAGCAGAATACACCAGAATTCTTTTCTTTAAGCCAAACCTTTCTCAACATTTTTGATGGTTTTCTTTCAAGAGAGAGGCTGAGCTGGTAACTTGAGAGGATCACATGGTGTTTTTACTTAGCAGATGGAATACTGTTTGGGGCAAAGGGCTGTGTGGGCACTGGCTCTGCCAGGGCTCTGGAGCTTTTGACAAATCTGGGGCCCCCCGTCTCTCCTTGCTGCCAGCCTCCATGTCTGCCGGTCAGGAGCTTTGTTCAGCTCCTCAGAGCTTCTGGGAGAGAAGTGCTCCATTAGGAAGATTCCAGAGCAGTGACCTTTTATTCTTGTGTTTTGTAGCCCTTTACTTTTTATGATTCTAACTTGATGATCTGTCGGGGTAATTTTCCCCTCCTCTGTTTCCTTCAGTGCTGTGAGCACATCAGGGGATTTTCCACAGGGAACAGAGTGGAGTCAACCGTCATTTTCTCCTTTTAGCACTCACTGCCTTTGTTAAGGTCAGAGACCTTTGCTGTCTCTGTTTGCGAGTGTGGTAGCCGCTGGCCACCAGTGACCACTTAGGTTTAAATTAGTTGAAATTTAGTAAAATTGAAAGTTCATGTCCCCATTCATGGTGACCATATCTCAGTTGCTCAGTGACCACTGAATTGGACAGGGCAGTTGCAAAACCTCATCGAATGTTCTACTGGAGCGTCCTGTGGTCCAGCGAATTGGACTGAGTGTGCCTAGAAGTTAAAGTGGAATATGGTGCAAACTGCTGTCTGAAGAACATCCTGACAACAAGTAATTTAGTTTCAAGATTTAGATATTTATTTGAAAGAGTTACAGGGGGAGAGAGGCAGAGCAGGCTTCCATCCACTGGTTCACTCCCCAAATAGCCAGGGTTGGGCTGGGCTGAAGCAAGGAGCCTAGAGCTGCTTCTGGGTCTCCCACATGAGTGCAAGGGTCCAAGGACTTGAACCATCCACCACTGCTTTCCCAGGCCGTAAGCAGGGAGCTGGGTCAGAAGTAGAGCAGCAGGGATACCACCCACTGCCCATGTAAGATGTTAGCACTGTAGGCTGCGGCTTTACTGTTACATAACAAAACCAATAGTTAAAAAGAATTTTTTGAAAGATACTCATAAGCCAGGAAACCCCCAGCTCTGTTGCCATGAGGCTGAGTCAACCACGGGTGGGTTTCTGTCCACTTCCCATATCTTCCGAGGTATTGCTCATTGTGCTTAGGTGCAATTTGACTTGCCTCTGGCAGTCACCCATTAGACAGCAGAGAAGTTCTGTCCTGCTGCTCAACCTCGAGAGAGACCTATTTCATCTGGCCCCTCTTAGTGTGCCTGCCTCTTCTTGCATAACATCCTGGAAGCTGTCCCCCGGCCTCTGGCCGCTGCCTCCTGGATGAAGAAGAGCTATGGGCACTCGTGGCCCTCTTGCTTGTCCGTTGACTTCTTGGGGAGCATTTTTAACTCCAAGAATCTGATGAAAGAGCAATTTCACTTGCAAGCCTCTCCCTTCTGTGTAGAGTTGACATTGGTTCTGATCTTGCACCTGGAGCCCGGCTCTGGAGGGGTGAGCAGTCCCACAGCTTTGGGCTTCTCACCAACCTGCCAAAGCTGCTCTGGAGAGAGCGGCCACCGGGATACAGCCCCAGCTATGTCTAGAACTGCCCACTTGAAATGTACCAATAGTGTAGCTGTGACTTCTGTCGAATTCTTTATGGCTCTGCCCCCATGGCCTCTGACAGCTCATTCAGGCCAGCTTGATGGGGAAGTAGAGGCCCAGATTGAGAAATGCCATAGCATGCTTTATGAAGCTGACTCCAGAGCTGTGTCTGCATTTAATAGAAATTGATTTATTGACTCAAGCACAGACACCCTCTGACCAAAACCCCAGGCCTTCTCCTCCACAGGACCTCCTAATAAAGCAGCCCCAACTGACACTTTTCATTAGCTGTCGTACTGATTCCCCGAGGCAGCTTTTAAAGGGACAGTGTCCCTCTTTGGGGCCAGCATTTATATATCGGCCATGCCTGTGGGTCTAATTAACTCAGCATTAGGAGTCTTACTTGGAAAGTCTGCATTTTCTAACAGCTTGACTCTTGAGTTTTAAAGAGTAATTGAAAAACTCAAAGTCTGTGCTTTTCCTTCCTTTTGCTTTTAATCACTCTTAACCTAGTCTTGGGAAACTTACCTGCAGATGCCTCCGGCTGGCGTTTCGGAAGCCCGGAAGGGTTTCTCAGTCCCGCCCCACTGCCAAGGCTGACGTCGCCGCTTGCCCCAGACTTCCCTGGGAGGCGTTTCAGGCTCGCCAGAGAAATATCACATTTTAATTTGATAATTACTTCATAAGAAAGCAGGCCTTTCCCTAGTGAAACCTGGCCTTCATTTCCTCCCGGCAACTTGTATTTTCATAATTTAATGATTATGGGCCTCCTCGGCAGCAGTCTAATTGCGGAAAGCAATCTGAAAATCTTACTTCGTGGAGACAGGAGGTTGGTGGTGGTGGTGGGGGCGGGGGTGGCACGCTGAGTTATTATTTTGGAGAAATCCAACCCCAAACCTCAACAGATTGCCCAGGAGAGGGATTGGCTGGGGCTGGCCAAAAGGGGCCCCTGGAAAAAGTCGTGGTGTCCCTGGTTCCAGAGGGGGGCTGGAGCTGAGGTCGAGTGGGCCAGCCCCATGCCGGGAGGGTATGCTCGCGCCTGAGATGATGAATGGTTATTTGTGATGTGCATGTTCTGCATCTTTTCAAGACTTGCAGCTCTAGCTGCAGGAGCAGCAGGGAAGAAAGCCGGCCCTGCTGCGTGCAGCACATCTCCTGACAGTGATGAATGGCTCCCTGCTCCCACCCCGCACAGGAGGCCAGAGGAGGCGATCGGCTCTTTACAAATGGTTGCAAGCCCAGACAGGCAGGCTTTGTCAGGCCACGGGGAAGAAGATAAAAAGAGATGCCCCACCAGCTCTCTGCCTATTGATCCGTCCATACGGCCTGCGCACACACACACACACACCCACACACACACACACACACACACCCTCCCTTCTCCCCACACCCCCGCCCCATTTTTCTCGCTCACTCTCATGTCAGCTTCAATAGTAAGTGGAAGTTTATTGTTCCTAAACTGGGTGAGCCCATCCCCCTTCTGACCCCTCAGACCTTTGAACAGTTTAGGAACTTGTCTGTACCCAAACACCTACGGAGGGCAAACCTCCCACTTGTCTCCTGTACACCACCCCACTTGGCTAAGGGAGTTTAGAGATGTGAGATGCCTGCAGAAATCCCTGTGGAAATAACCAGCGTCTCTGTTATACACCTGCTGCATTTCAGAGTTGAGTAGTAGTAAAGAATGGGGATGTGTCGGCCAGACAGCCCCACACGAATGATTTGGACAAATCACATCACTGCTCTTGGCCTTGATTTCCCACATGTAAGATGGAGCTGCTTAGAGTACTTGATAGTAAGATGTCGTGAATTAGTAGATCAGGCACACTGGACAGTGCTGGTGTGTAGTAGGTGCTCAATAGTTGTCTAGTACTATCATCATGAGGTAGTATAGAATGTGAAAGAGTCAGCAAGAGCCAGTTCTTTCCCCGGGAGGCTTGCCATCTAGTGTATGTAGAGACTGTTTTGCAAGGTAAGTTAGAAACCACAAAGCAAAGATCACGGAACCAAGAAACTGACAGAGTCAAGGTGTGATAGCCACTGTGCCTGACAGAACTGTCCCATAGCATGGCAGGACTGAGACAAGCTCAAATCTAGGCGAAGAAGATCGTTAACAGCCCAGAAGCTGTGTTCTGACCCCTCTGTCCTGATTGCTGTTTTGGGGGACTGGGGGTGGGGCTTTCTGTTCTGTAAACCGTGTCTACCTTCTCAGACTTAGTGCTGGACATTTTAATGTGGCCCTGCAGCCATCCAGAGCTGTACTCGGCATGCTAGGGCACCATGCCCAACAGGGCCCAAACTATGACCTAGGGCATGTTAGTATCCAAGGCATTGCTTCGTGAAAATTCATTGAATACTATTTCACCTTTAACTCTGTTCCTTAAATCTCAGCTGCGGGGAAAAAATCGGTTGGAACTTGTGCACAAGTAAAACTAGCCAGGCAAAACACAAGGGTTACTAGAGAGGGCTTAGAGAAAGGGCTTTTGGTTATGCAGAGAGGGAATGGTTGATGTTGAGATATGAGGTCCAGGGTGGGGAGGACTTGGGAGGATTGTGTTTGGTACCAGAAATCTGGGTGGTAACAAAGGCTTCCTGAGGATTGGGTTCTGGAAGAAAGGTCATTGTGGACAAAGGGCACAGCTCAGGCAGAGCCCCAGAGAGATGAAATAGGATGTAGGTTTGAGGAATGTGGAAGTCACAGGTAATATTCAGCATAGGTTGACAGTTGGTATAGAGGGAGAGGCTCTGTAGAACTGTCACAGGTCCTGGGATTCCCTGCTGGGCCAGACACTAAACCCTTCATTTACTAGTATCCCTTAGAACTCCCCTGTGTTGATGGGCCTGGCTCATTGCTTATCAATAAATAGTGAAGCATTCCAGTGTCGGACACTGTGTTCGCTATTACGTGGGCAGATGTCAGCCAGCAATAGTCCTTGTGGGAGCCTCACAGGGCAAGCATAGGACCACCGTGGGCATAAAGTGAAGCACTGAACTAGGCCAGTAGGTTAGAGTCAAGTCCTGGGCAAGCTTGAATGCCGTGCTAAGGATGGCAATGACCTTACATGCGTTTATCTCCCTCCTTCCTTGCCCCGCTCCCCCTTCAGAGCTCTTCTCTGGAAAATGTGTATGTAAATGAAACAGCAGGGCAGAAGTAGAGAGCTGACAGTGTATTCAGCAGGACATATGGGCCAGTCCTCAGCCTATTTATAGGTCCCTATTTTAAGGAAATTCCAGGGAAGTAGGTGCTATGGCACTCCTACACGTTTTCCAGGTACTTTGCAAGCCTGAACCTGCCGAGGAAATGTGTAGCTGCATAGAAGCAGCACTCCTACAGCAACAGTTGTTCGCCCTGGCTAGGACTTGGCAAAGGCACTTTGCTTTTCCCTGCCCATTAGGTTCGGAGTAGGAGACTAGGATTGCTGCATTCCAGGTGCCATGGAGGGGCTGACTCTGATGGCCTAAGAGCAGCTGTATCAGATTCAGCTTGGATGCTGGTTTAGAACACATGATTGGGGCTGACATGACCCAGAGAGTCAAACCACCACACTGTGACACCAGCATCCCGTGGCAGAGCACCAGTTTAAGTCCTGCGAAGGCAGTGGTTGTTGACCAAGTATGTGGGCTCCTGCCTGCCATGTGGGACACAGAGATGACATTCTGGACTCCTGACTTAGCCCGGCCCTGGCTGTTGTGGCCGTTTCAAGGGTGAAACGGATGGCAGATCTCTATATTTCTCCTCTGCCACCCCTATCTCTCTGTCACTTTGCCTTTCAAATAAACAAATGAATAAATTTTTAAAACCAGTGTCTCCTCATCTTACTGCAGGAGTCCACATGCAAGAGCTGTGGAGCCTCCACTCCAAATCCCAAAGCAGCCTGCAGATGTGGAACCCCAAGGCTCCTTCAGAATAAGGTTAAGGTGTGATGTTAGGAACCGAGCACAGATCTTTCTGTAAGAACTGGAAAGCATGGTAAGAGGGATATCGGGAGCATCTTGAGGGTCAGTGTACTATTTGTCAACCATGCCTCTCCCTTAACGTAGCAAGGCCCTGCGGAAACTTTAGGAGATTTCCACAGGGATGGAAGCAGCACATTTTGCTTTCGGCTTTTTACCTTGTCACTCAGCCGCATTCTAAGTTCAGCTTCCCCTGGGGTTGAATTGGCTTCATCAGTCTTTCAGGGTGAATGAGAGGCTGTGTGCCATGCTCAGTAGCCTAAGACTGCTTCGCTTACTCACTGTCCTCTCGGTGGATCATCTGTGGTATTGGACATTGGAGCTACAAAGAAGAATAAAATAGGTTAAGCCACTGTGCGTGATGCCAGCATCTCCTGTTGGAGTGTCCAGTCGAGTCCTGGCTGTTCTGCTTCGAATCCAGCTGCTTCTGATGTGCATAGAAAGCCGTAGGTGTGGCCCTAGTACTCAGAGCCCTGCCAACTGTGTTAGAGGTCAGGATGAAGTTCCTGGCCCCTAGCTTCAGCCTGGCCTGTAACTAGGTGTTGCTGCCATATTGGAGTGGACCAGTGGATAGAAGAGTTACTGTCATATTCTCTCACCCCGCTCTCCTCTCTCCCTTCTCATCATACTCCCCCTCTTTATTTTTCTCTCTCTTCCCCCTTCCTACCTCTGTCATTCTGTCTTTCACATAAATAAGGAAATCTCTAAAAAAGAGTAGAGCACTCCCTGCCCACATGTTGCTAATAGCCTCGTGTGAGGACAGGCCATTCAGTGGATGATGACAAACAGAACTAATGGGATGTTCACCCACAAGGAAGGTTTCTCATGCAAGGTGATCACTACAAACACTCCCAGCTCCACTCTACCTGCTGAAGCAGAGTTTCTGAGGTCCTAGAATCTGTCTTTTTGAAGGTGCAGCCCAGTTTTCTCTTATGTATTCTTAAATGCTGACCTTCGGCAGTCCTTGAGAGTCTTACTATGGAAAAGGACAGCAACATGGAGTGATTGATGGAAGAACACTTGACAGGCTGGGCTGTATGACAGGTTTGTGACTCCTGGAGCACCAAGACCTGTGTCCTGGTTCTCTGCCTGCTGTAACTGGAGAACCTGTTTGTCTACCTGCAGTGAAACAAGGATTGTATGGACTGGACTAGTAATGAATCCTGAGGACTGATAAGGCCTTCCAGGGGCCAACAATGGGACAGGGCCAAAAATTCTCTTTTTGATGTTTATCCTTGTGCTCATGACCTGGATAGTCCAGGCCCCAGATAAGGTGTAAATACATGGGGGCAGGTCTGGAGATTGTATCTCCGGACCCTTAACCCACAGGCCTGCTTTTCCTGTTCATCATTGATAAATGAGGTCCCATCCTCAGCTTGCCCAGTCCTTTGGCTTATCTGTAGCCATCCTGTGGGAAGCTTTGTGCATCTCTGCATTTATTGCACATGAACAATTTGAGAGTCAAGCCTCAGATGATGTTTAGTTTTATAGTGACCTGTACCACATTGCTAACAGAATAGGCTGAAGAATCTGGTATGGTTGAACTTCTGTATGACTTACCACTGAAAGGAGGAATTAACTAGCCATTCTTTTACGGATCATGCCATTCTGTAGTATTTCTACAGATCCCTAGCTGTACAAGAAAACAGAAAAAAAGACACAACACTCAGGGCAGATGTGGACTGAATTTGACCTCTGTTGTTTTGTCATGGGACCTCCCTTTGCTTCCATTTTCCTTTATGTGTAATGAAGATAGGATGTATGTCTACTCTACAAGGTTGTTGTAGGAATTATATAAGTTCAAAATAAAAAGTGGTTAGAATAGCACCTAACATAGAGTAGGCATACCATCCATGTTGGGGATATTAGATTCTAATTACCATCAGGGTGCGATGACAACACAAAGTTGCTACCTCTGTCCTCCATCTTAGACTTTGAAGTGTGCTGTGTTTCTTTCCTTGCCTCAAAGACTGGCAGCTGTCATCCAGGCAGGTACCTTTTCCCCCAGGACCTCAAGTAATGCAGGCCTTAGCAGAGGATTCCAGAAAAATGTGGGGTCCACGAGTGAAGCATCTGTTTCACCTAAAGATGGAAGAGGGGGTTTTTGTGTATGAAAGTAAGTGTTGATTAGGGATAGCCTTATGCCCATGGGTGGTTTTTTGTTTTGTTTGTTTTTTGGGTTTTTTTTTTTTTTTTGAGATAAGACAACATTTGAAAAGCTTTGATACCAACAGTCAGATGCTTGAGCTCTGCCCTGTGTGAGGTTCAAGGGCACTTAGTGGAAAATTTAGCAACGAGGCGGCATAAGATAGTTTGGCTGAGTGACTTTTCACAGGGGAATGTACCGCAGGACTCCGTACCCCATGGCACAAGCATCCGTGTGACCAGCGAGAATGTGGTGAGGGTGGGCACGGGAGCCAGCCTGCACAGTAGAAGCCGTCTTTGCATCCAGGTCCTCTCCTGATGTGTATCTGCTGACTTGATCTCATACAATATAAAGGCCAGTGTCAATGAAATACGTGTTTGCTTCAAAATAAATGGTCCCTTTGGAAGCCGAAATCACTCCATATTTGTGTGCTCATAAAGCAGGGGTCTCCAGGGCATACCCTTGGAGAGATGCGGATATTATTGATTAGAATATGAAGCTCTCTTGCCAAGTACTAATGCACACCAAGTAGATACTGAATGTGAAATCTCCCTGAGTGACTTAGAGTGCTTTTTCCCTAAATGTTGCTGGTTCTCTTGTGTATACACACATGGTTATGTTTTTCCAAATATTGATTCTGAGCATTATTTTCAGTGTAGATCCTTTTCCACTCTTGAACTTGGACCTATTAGCCAAAAGATGACCTTTCCTTTAACTCCATATACTCTGCCACTGTGCGCATTCCTGACACCTGGTAGGAATATTCTCAAGCAAATCCAGTACAGCCTTTGCTTTTATGTAGTCAAAGCCAAAGTTCTTAATTCTCTACCTGAAATTTTATCTGTGGGTAGCCGCACATCAGTGGGTAGTGAAATTCATTTGATGTTTGAGGATATTAATTTTTATATGAATTGATATATATTAAATAGCTTGGGATAAAAAAAGAGATGTTATGATTATATCACATGGGAAGCATAACAATGGGATTTTATTTTGTTTTAAGATGCGTTTGTTTATATGAACACTGGGTTAGCAGGATTGACAGATTTCTTATCACTGTCCCCCAAGTGTGAAGCCTTGCTCTTAACTCTGCGGACTTCCCCCGGAGCACCCAGAGCAGTAAAATGAGAGCAAGCTCGGGGGCCTCTTGTTGTCACCTGCAGGCCTGGAGGAAGGAGGAGAGGCCCACACAAAGACAGGAAGAGTTATGGCTCCTAGAACTCCAGGCAGCTTCTCGTTCAGGTGTGCTGGTGGAGGCAGAGGAGATGTAGCCATTCTCCCAGGACTATGGTCAGCCCTACCAGTCAGGGAATTCGTGGAGGGAAATTGCAATGTCAGGATCAGAGCTTAGGCCCATGAGAGAAAATTTTCCTAGAGAGAAGGCCAGCTCGCTCCCCCTTTCTTTCTTTCTTTCTTTCTTCTTTTTTTTTTTAGATTTATTTTTTATTTTTATTGGAAAGACACATATGCAGAGAGAAGGACCTTCCATCCATTGGCTTACTCCCCAAGCAGCCACAACAGCCAGAGCTGAGCCCATCTGAAGCCAGGAGCCAATTCCACGTCTCCCACGCAGGTGCAGGGTCCCAAGGCTTTGGGCCGTCCTCGACTGCTTTCCCAGGCCATAAGTAGGGAGCTGAATGGGAAGCAGGGCCACCAGGATTGAAACCAGCACGCATATGGGATCCCAGTGCATGCAAGGCGAGGACTTTAGCCACTAGGCTACAGTGCCAGGCCCTCGCTCTCCCTTTGTATAGCTGAGGAGTGTTGCTTGTCGCATCACAAGTAGCTGGCTGAGCACAGGATACGCTGCTTCCAGCCCTTCCATTCATCCTCAAGCGGTGATTGCACTCTTAGGATGCAAACATGCTGTTGGTGCCTTAGAAGAGCCTTTGCTATGTTAAACCAAGTACAACAAATCCTTCAAAGCATGGGGCCTGCTGCCTCAGCTGCTTTAAAGGACCTCCCAGGACCAAAGGAAGAAACAGGTAGCGCTAGTTAGGAGGACTTTGAATCCTCACAGAAACTTCCCAGGAATAATATGATTGGGATTCCTGTTGAAAATAGCTCTGGGGTCAGTATTAGCTCGACAGGCTAATACTCCACCTGCTAGCACTGGCACAGCATATGGGCGCTAGTTTGTGTCCATTTCTAGTCCAGCTCCCGGCTTATGGCCTAGAAAAGCAGCGGAGGATGGCTCAAATCCTTGGGTCTGGATCAGCTCAGCCCCAGCCATTGTGGCCATTTGCAGAGTACACCAGCAGATGGAAGATTTCGTTCTTCTCTGTGCAGCTCTGCCTTTCAAAAAATAATAAATAACTTTAAAAAAAATAAAAAGAAGAAAATAGTTCCTAGCATAGAATGTAGGAACCTAATGAGTCAAAATATAATCCCACTCCCAAAACTGAGTTATACAAACAACTAATGTGGCCGAGAAGTCAGGCCTGACTCAGAATGCTGTAAAGGATACTTCTGAGTTTCACAGCTACTTGCTGGCTGGCGTGTTCACAGGCTCTTCAGACCCACCCCCCGGGACTCATCCTCACTCTGCAACTCTGGCTCAAGTCTGACCTCACCAAGCTTCATGTTTAATGTCCCTAGCAGGGTTGCTCCGTCTTCCCAGCAAGTTCATTGTTTATCTGAAGGCAAATATAATGCATTTCTAAGGACTTCCTTTTTCTAAAACTCAAGATTTATTTGTTTGAAACACAGAGTTGCAGAGAGGACGAAAGAAAGCTTTCCCATCCTCTGGTTCACTCCCAAAATGGTTGCAATGGCTGGAGCTTGGGTCAGCTTCTTCCACATCTCCTGCGTGGGTGCAAGGAGGCCCAAGGACTTGGACCATCCTCTGCTGCTTTCCCAGGTACATCAGCACCAAACTGGATTAGAAGTCCAGCAGTTTGGACTCAAACTGGAACCTACGTTAGATGCCAGCACCACAGACATGGCTTAACCTACTCTACCATGGTACTGGCCCCCGAGGTTTACTTAACAGCGACTCTTTGAATATAGGGAAAAGGGGCTGCTAAGAGGTAATATTTGGGGGCTGAGGTCTTGATGTAGTAGAATAAGCCTCTGCCTATGACACCAGCATCCCATACGGGTGCTCAGTTGTCTCCTGACTTCTCCATATCCGACCCAGTTCCTTGCTTATAGTCTGGAAAGGTAGTGGAGGGTGGCCCAAGTTGTTAGGACCCTGCGCTTACGTGGGAGACCCAGAGCAGACGCCTGACTTCAGCTCAGCTCAGCCCTGGCTGTTGTGGTCATTTGGCAAGTGAACCAGTGGATGGAAGATCAGTCTCTCTGCATCTCTGTCTCTTCTCTCTGTAAATCTACCTTTCAAAATAAGGTAAAATCTTATTTAACTTCATGGCATTGTAAATTTCTATTTTTCTTTCTATTGTTGATTTTGTATTGTAACTTTTCATTTGAGGGAATGTACAGTAGCTGTGAAATGGAGACTAACATCCAGATGTGAGGATGCAGTGTAGTATGCATTTCTGTTTCCAGACAAAGATGGACTTACAATGAAACTGTTTATTATATCTTGACACTAGGATTTTGGACTCTCTGCCATTGTCCATGCCCACAATGATGGACATATGACTGAGTATAAAGAACTATATGTTAGTAATGATATAAAGGAACTAGGTGGTGGGGGGGAAGGATTTAGGGAGGGGAAAAGGGAATATGGAACTGTATCATAAAATGATAGCAATAATAATAAAATGTAAAAAGATTTTAGAAAGATAATATTTAAGGGCAGGCATGTGGAGTAGTAAGATATCACTTGAAAATATTGTGTCCTGTACTGGAGGGCCTCGGTCCACTCCTAGCACTGCTCCCCTTTCTGGCTTCATGCTAACTGTGCACCCTGGGAGCTGTAGTTATTGGTGTTCAGTAACGGAGTTCTGGGGAGTCAATAAGTCGTTTCCTCTCAATTGCACTCACTCTCTTTCTCTTTACCTCTCAAATTTAATTTTTTTAAAATGACATTCTAAAGTTAATACAGACATCTAATCAAACAAAATGGCCTTGTTACCTTGAAGAAAGCAGTCTCCTCCACACCGCATTCCTGCCGCTCTCCCTGCATTGCTCACTGTGGAGGCAGAAAGAGGTGCCTGATCCAGGGTGACTCTAGGAGCAAGCAGCAGCCTCCATTTCCTGAGCTCTGCGGTTGGGCTCCGGGCTGGGTTCCTTTGAAAACACAGATGCTGGCAGAGAAAGAGGAGCATGAGATGGTGGCCAACCCGGCACTGCTGTTTCCAGGAAGGTCTGAGGGTGGTGGGTGTGGGGGAGAGCCTCTGCAGATTCCAGAATTGTTTCATTGGGGTCATGCCAAGCTCTTTAAAACCACAAGTTGCCTTTGAGTTCCAGGCGTGCATGTGTGTGTGTTCATGTTTGTGTTCCTGTTTGTTTCTGACCAGCCTAGTTGGGCAGGGCAAGTTTCCTCTGGGGTCCCTGGAATTCAGGCTGCTGTTGAGACCTTAGTGACAGGAAGGCAGGTGTGGAGACCCAAGAGCGAGGGGCTTCTGCCCATCACGCTCCATCCAGAGCAGCTCGACTGCTGGGAAGAACTGAGTCTGCCTGCAGAATACTTTGCCCTCCCTCCAGGAGGAGCGGTGAGCTAACAGCTAAGGAGCTGAAATTCCCTGTGTACAGCTGTTTCAAACCCAGCCATACCCCGCAGATGGTTACTGGCCCTGAGCATCCCTGTATGTTTCGATCTTTACTGTGGAGTGGGATGATGGTTGTTTCTGGATCAAGTTACACAGGTGCTCTCCTGAGTGCTGGATGTCATTAGCAATGGTAGAAAAAGGCTGCATTCGAGTGGTTGCGGGGTTCCGCACAAAGAACTGTTCTATGTAGATGTACAATCTTACACCCAGGGTGACCACTTACCTCAATCCACTCTGCCTTGAAAAAACAAATGAGGATGCCAAGGTCTGCTGAGTCCACAGCTGTGCGTCCTTCCCAGCCCTCGTGCACTGTCTTTGCAATCATCCCATGACATTTTCTTTTCTTTTTTTTTTAATTGTATTTATTTGTTTGTCTGTTTATTTTATTTGGGATTACCCCCTGACAGGTTTTCACCATGTTGCTAGAATAGTATAGTCCTTCATAAGGAGTCATAGTTCCGTTAGTCTCTTATTTAAGTGTGCCCCGACATTGCTGATATAGTGTCAGACAGTCCTGCATCCCGTTGTCTACACGTTTCCAACAGTTTCATTGAGAGTCCATCTTTTGTTTGAAAGCAGGAATGCATGTTGCATTGTACACCCACATCTGGATGTGGTAGACCCCAGTACTCCATCACTATACATTTCCATAAATGAGAAGCCATGAAACAAGGTCAAGAACTGGTATGAATCAGAACAACAGCCACAACAACACAACAACTAATTACAGCACCATGAAAAAAAGACATGCCACCGAGTAATCAATACTTGGGTGACAAAAAGGAAACACAAAAGTCTCTTGGGAAAAATGATGCCACTGTGTGATCCATGAGCCAGTGAATTTGACAAGAAAAAAAAAGTATTTGGAATAAATGAGACTGAAGTAATCAAAACACATGGGCTGCCAAAAAAACATATAGTATTTGTTCTTTTGTGATTGACTCATTTCACTGAGCAAAATGGTCTCTAGTTGGGAACCACCTGGTTGTAAATGGCATAATTTCACTCTTCTTAATAGCTGAATAATATTCCATGGAGTAGATGTACCATAGTTTCTTTAACCATTCTTCTTTGGAAGCACATCTGGTTTGTTTCCATGTCTTTACTATTGTAGATTGTGCTGCTACAAATATAGGATTACAGATCCCCTTCTCATATGCAGTTTCCATTTCTGTTGGGTATATTCCTAGGAACAGGATAGCTGGATCATATGGCAGATTTATTTGCAATTCTCTAAGCACTCTCCATACTGATTTCCACAGTAGTTGTACTAGCCTGTACTTCCACTAACAGTGAAGGAGGGTGCCTTTCTCCCCACATCCATGCTAGCAGGTGGTGTTACTTGAGTTCTGAATGTAGGCCAGTCTCACTGGAGTTAGGTGGCACCTCAACGTGGTTTTCATTTGTATCTCTGATGGCTGGGGAGCCTGAGCATCTTTTCATTTGCATCCCCTGACATTTTCATCTGAAGCAACAAATTCAGGGAGGCTGGAGGGACTTTCCCCAGTTCACGCCACCAGTGCCGGGGAGGATTGAGAAGTGACCTCAAAGCCTCCTAGCTCTGAGCCTGGTGAGCTTTAATGTCCCACAGTGGCTGCTGCCAAGAGGACAGAGTGCATCCCGGAAGGAAGATCCCCAGGGGAAAAGAGGCTTCCAAGAGTAGAGAAGTTATTGGAAGAATGTGACTCACTGGAGTGTGTCACTGGAGATCCTGCAGTCCCCAAAAGGGACGGTCTCACTGCCCCGCTGGATTCACGTCCATCTTCAGCAACTTCGGTGTCCTGCTAAGGAAATCGGGGCTCAGGGAAGTGAGTGGTATTTCTGTCCATCTTTTAGTCAAAGGTCACAATTTAGGAAAGAGAAGATCGTGGGAAGTGTTCTCAGTGGGTGACACTGAAGCGAGAACTCTGGGTCCCTGGCCTGTGTTTTAAGAAGTCAGAGTACAGGCTTGGGCTGGAAGTGGAGGAATCCAGCAAAGACCAGCAAGCGCTTGCTTAAGAAGGAAACTTGCCTTTAAGCCAAGCGAAGCCACAAGAAAACTGTGTTGGTAATACCCATGTGCACAGTCTACGGCCATACCACCCTGAACGCACCCAGTCTCATCTGATACCCATATGCACTGGAGAACAGCTGTAAGGGAGAAAAACAAACAAAAAAGACCCCTGGGGCGGTACATAAAAATGATCTGGAGAAAATAACAGACAAGAGGGGCACAAATGGTATTTTTATATCTTTATTGAAATGCAATATAAAGAAACCAAAAATTTCTGTTGTAAAGTAGTACAAAGAGATGTTTGCATAGTTACTAGGGTGCCAGTTGAGATCCCCACATCCTGTATCAGAATGCCTGGGTTCTAGTCCCAAATTCACTGTGGATTGCAGCTCCCTGCTAATGTAAATCCTGGGAGGCAGCAGGAAGTGCCTCTAGTTGTCGCTGCCAATACCTGGGAGACCCAGATTAGATTCCCAGCTCCTGGCATCCTCCTGGGCTAGCCCCACTATGGCAGGCATTTCAGTATATCAGTGAATTTGAAGAATGGATCTGCCTAACTCATGTTCAGATAAAGGAAGCCAAATATAAACAAACAAATTAACACACAAGTAGTTTCAAATTGTGCCACAGGAGTGATGTGAAGAGCTGGGGGGGCGGGCGGTGGATAAATGGTAACAGGGAGGTGTAGTGTTCTGTTCTTTTTAGAACTGTTTCAATTTAGATCTCTTTGAGAGAGACAGAAGTAGTGGGCTCCTGTCCTTTGATTCACTCCCCTGATGTCTCCAGCAACTGGGGCTGGGCCAGGCAGACACCAGGAACAAGGAACTTGGGTTAGGTCTCCCATGTCAGTGGCAGGGACTCAATTATATCACCCTGGCAGCTCAGGGTGCACACTATTAAGGAGCTGGAATGAGGAGCTGGAGCGAGGGCTTCAACCCATGTCCTGCAGCAGGGAATGTGTGTCTTAACTGACATCTTAACCTCTAGGCTAGTAAGCACGTGTCCCATTACCGTTAGATGAATGGTCTGAAGCCAGCTGGGGGAATATCAGGGAAAGGGGATGGAATGGCCCATGCAAGAAGACAGAAGGGACCTGCAGTCTGCTAAAGAACCAATAGGAAAGCAGGGCTATGAATGTGCAGCAGAGGAATAAAAGATCATGGAGAGCCTCAAGGTTGGATTATATTTTAAGATGATGAGAAACCAGTAGAGAATGTTAAGCTGAAGAATGAGGACTGGATTTTCAGAGAAATGCTTTTGGGAGATTTGCCAGCAGGCCTCCTAGCCAGGTGAAAAATACGAGCAAGCTTTATCTGATGAAGATTTCAAAGGTGACTCGGAGATGGGGTGTATTCATGGCCTCGGAGTCCTGCAATTACTACAGATCAGAAGGATAAAAGAATATCATGTGGCGGCATGGGAACCTCCCAAGTCCAGCTGTCCACAGGCCATGCCTGAGACAGTGGGAGCAGCATACCCAGCTGAGCCAGAGGCAAGCAGGGCCTGGCTTCCGAACAAGCAGCCATGGGAATATGGCACACTGGTAAGCCAAGAAAACAGGAGGCTGATGACTTTTTTAAAAAGATTTATTTTTATTATTTTTTTATTGGAAAGGTGGATATACAGAGAGGAGAGACAGAGAGGAAGATCTTCCGTCCGATGATTCACTCCCCAAGTGAGCGCAACAGCCGATGCTATGCCGATCCGAAGCCAGGAGCCTCTTCCGGGTCTCCCACGCGGGTGCAGGGTCCCAAAGCTTTGGGCTGTCCTCGACTGCTTTCCCGGGCCACAGGCAGGGAGCTGGAAGGGAAGCGGGGCTGCCGGGATTAGAACCGGCGCCCATATGGGATCCTGGGCGTGCAAGGTGAGGACCTTAACCACTGCGCCACTGTGCCGGGCCTGGCTGATGACTTTTGTTCTGTAAATATGTGTAGAACAAGAGAAGACATAGGCACAGAAGAAGGCCTCTGGATGGGGAAGGAAGTCTTAATCGATTTGCTCACTTAATCAGCTATCTGTTATTGGGTACACCTTTTATGTGCATTTCATCCCTTGCATCCCCTCCTCCCTACCTGGGCCTGTCACTCTCCCCAGATCCGAATCACGGCCTTGCACAGCCTTTCTCGGACCATTTCCCTCCCCTCTTTGGAGCCTCCCTGTAGTCTCTTATCCTACGCTGGTGAGGGCCTCATGGTATCACTCACTTGGAATGTTAGCTTACCAATGCATGGTGTTTGATCTATAACGGATCTCAGTCTTGCCTGCACATGAGGAATGGCCTGGGAAGTTTTAGAAAATCCTGATGGCTGAGTCCCAGCCCTGGAGATTCTGATTTAGTAGCTCCGAGATATGGCGTGGGTATCAGGGTATATTAAAACCCTCGCAGCAGACTGAATGTGCTGCTGAGCTTGAGAACCACTCATCTGCAAACTCATTCAATCCTCAAACTGGGACTGGGTTCTAATAATAGCTTTCTTTGTTCCTCAAGAGACTTGTAGACCAGCATTCAAAATAGTTCATGTGAACACATAATACTTCAAAGTGACTATTTCTACTTTGTATTAATTTGGTAGATGTGGAGGAAGGAAATAGTATTGTTCCTTCTTTGAAAATCAATTCCTAGGATATCGCAGGGCTCATGTGATAGCAGTGGGGAGAATAACCAGCAATGGGGAAACCTCAACAGGTGCAGCCACTGCGTTACGTGTGAGAGTACATCAAAAAGTTCGTGAAAAGTAGAACCAAAAAAATTGTATTTATTGGAGCAAATACAATTAAGACATTGCTTGGGACACCCACAGCTCATTGAAATATTGTTCCAAGTCTTGGATTCTGTGCTTGAATCCAGCTTTCTACTATTGCCTGAGCGCCAGCAGGTAATAGTTCAGATGTTCGGGTTCCTGGTTTCCACCTGTCTCAGCTGTACCTATTGCAGGTGTTTGAGGAGTGAACCACTGATAGAAGGTCTCTGTGTCTATCTCTCCTTTTCAAACAGAATAAAAATAATTTTTAAAATGTTTATTTTGGTGCAAGAAAATTTTTGAAATGTATCTGTAGGTTTTTTATTTCTCAGATTTTCCATGAACTTTTGGGGATGCACTCATAATTTCTAAGTTTTTCACATTCATTACCCAACTTTAATCCTCACCATAACCCCATGAGTGAGCACCAGAGGGTCTTGTGGTCCAGAGAACACATCCATGTGCCCCAATACCCCAGGCTACACAGAAAGTGGGACCAAATTGGAGCAGGGGTGCAACTGGGACCAAAACTTTACTCATGGCTCGCTGGAAAATGAGGCTATACCTGTTCTAACTTTGGGATTGTGTTCTTCCATTTATCCAGGACCTGTCAGGCATTTACTAAGTTATTTTTTCCCTGTGTACTCGATATACTCTTTTAGAAAAGCATCTACTTCTAGCTGCTAACCTCAAAGATTCTCCCTGTTTTACTTGGTCTTCTTGCTAGCTTTCTTGAGAAGGTAAACAGGCAGTGCTGTCCCCAGCTGCAGAGAGGGAAATTGGATGCCATTGATTAATTACTCCATTTTAGGAGTAGCTGTGTCCTCTGTGTGATCCTCATTTTCTAGATAAGAGAACCAAGAGAACACAGTGAAGCCAAGTGTCCCAGAGTGGACACAGTGTTTATTTGCTTATTTGTGGGGTTTTTTTTTTTTTTCAACTTGTTTTTGAGCAAACCTGCAAGACACAGGCTTCATTTTCTTTCTCACCTTAATTTTGTCTGGAATAAAGCACTGAAGCCTAAGCTGGATTTTCTTTGTTTATATTGAATGGGCACTTAAAAGGTATTATGAAACAAAGGCTTAATGCCAGCTTGAATATCATAGTGAGGTGAGGCAGGCACTAAATCATCTCCATCAGTATGTGTTAACAGATGAGAAATCCATACCCCACATCAGAGTACTTGTGTTTGATTTCTAGCTCTGGCTCCTGATGCCAGCTTCCTGCTAGTGCAAACGCCGGGGGGGGGGGGTGGGCAGCGGTGATGGGTCAAGTGTTTCTGTCCGTATTAACATGTTCCTACCACCTGGCTTGGCCCTGGCCTTTGGCGGGAGGGGAGGGAGTAAACCATCAAATGGGAATACCCATCTTTCTCTCAACTAAAAAATAAATTAAGAAAAATATTCCTCCTCCCATCTTCCCAACACGAGTTTGCTTTGGTGTATGCAACCCCAGATCATGAGAACTGGCTCTCTGTACAGGTTCGCTCTCCATCCACCCCCAGGTGCTGGTGTGTCTCACAGTTTTAGACTGTTACTGAGAACCCAGCCACTGTTGCTGGGCCACTGGGTTGCTGTGCAGACACTATGGGCTACATACACGCTTCTCCCTGCTCCCTAATGAAGAATGTGCTCATTTCCCAGAATATGAAGGCTTGGTATTTCCTGATTAGCTAAAATAGACACACATACACACACAGTTCTTTAAGGAAAATAACTGTATATAAAGAATGGGACAGACCCAACACGATGGCCTAGAGGCTAAATCCTCACCTTGCACATGCCTGGATCCCATATGGATGTTGGTTTGTGTCCTGGATGCTCTACTTCCCATCCAGCTCCCTACTTGTGACCTGGGAAAGCAGTGGAGGATGGCCCAAAGCATTGCAACCCTGCACTTGCATGGGAGACCTGGAATTGGCTCCTGGCTTCAGATCAGCTCAGCTCTGGCCGTTGTGGCTGCTTGGGGAGTGAACCAGAAGATGGAAGATCTTTCTCTCTTTCTCTCCTCTCTGTTCATCTGCCTTTCCAATAAAAATAAATAAATCTTTAAAAAAAAGTGAGACAGGCAGTGTGGTGAGAACATGACAGTACTAAGGAAAATGAAGTACTAACAGCCTTTGTTAGGGCAACAGGTCACTGAGTGCAAAGCTTTTTTAAAATGTGATTTATCTCCCTACAGGGCATACAAAACCATTGAGGATGATGACTTGAAATTTCCTCTTATTTATGGAGAAGGCAAGAAGGTAGGTATTGTATCCTGCTGCCACTCCACATAATCTCTGTGCTCCAGATTTTATAGCCTTGACAGCTCAGAAAATAGAACACAGCCATCCTCCTTTAGGCCTCCTGTTTGGAGAGTGAGGGGAGTTGGGGATATAGAAGCAGGGAGCACAAGTGACTCAAGTCAGTGTTGTGAAAGTGATGGCAGTGTTTACACTTGGCCACTTCCACCTCCTCTCTTTCCTGTGGTATCTGACAACAAGCTGGGAGGCAAGGTTAAAGCTGTCTGTGTTAGATGCACAAGGTAACTGTGAGTTAGCACAGCTCAGGCAGAGTCACTCTGCCAGCTAGGGGATGACACCAGAAGAATGTCACGGTTGTCTACATCCTTTTTTTAAAAAAATTTTTTGATGATGTTTACATAGTTGATTAGGGTGGAAAGGATTGAGGATTAGAGGAAGATGGGTGAGACCATTGTTTCCAACTCTTCCCCTTCTTCCTGTGTCTGGGGGAAGAGGAGAGACAAGGTGAGAAAGGCAAAGATAATAGGAGAAGCCACACCCAACCTCCCAACCACCTCAGTACTTGGGGACGGGGAACAGTCACCCAGCATCATCCCAGGATTCCCGGTGTGGAGCATGCTGTAAGGGTTCTGCTCAAGAGGTTTCAGTAGTTCTGAAATGCTGTAAATCTTGCCTGTCCAAGGATGAGGAAATCCTTCCAAAGTCCACTGCCTAACATAGTCCACCTTAGATTCTCCATTCACCCAGAATTTTGCCATCAACACTTGGCTGACATAGTTGACCAATTTGTCAACTCCTTCCTGTACTATGGTACCAGATATCCTCTGCAAGCTCTAATGGACTGCCATGTCCTTCATGTGCATCTGGGTATGCTGTCCACTGCTCTGTCTAAACCACTGAGGGGGGCCATCTCCGACACATGCACTCTACTGTCAGACTCTTCCCATGATTGAGGTACTGAGTCCAGCAATTCAGTTGTGGGTATCCTCAAAGAAACCTCATTTGAAGTGATCCCAAACCGGGCTCTCATGTGTGCTTGCCAGTATGGGATCCAGCTTTGTCCTTCACCCATGTCAGCCTATGCACACACTGGTAGGTAATTGCTGAGTCAATTCTGTCTCCAGCCCTGTCTCTTACATAAACCAGTGGATGCTACACACTCAGCCCTCACATACACTTGTGGGGAGTTGCAGCCTAGTTGGAGTGACCCCTAATAGCCCCCATTATGCCAGTCTCCAGCCCTGGTTCCTGTATTTGCCAGTATGCACAGCAGACTGGTCCAGTCTTTGCCACATCCCATTCAGCTTTCATACACGTCAATGGGCATTGAAGCCTAGCTCAATCCAATCAATCCTGCTGTCTAGCCCATACTCGTGCCAGTGGGTGCCACCACCTTTCTGGCCAAGCCTGCCCCCCAGTTCTGGTTCTCATGCTCACCAGAGAGTTGCAACTCATCAGAATGGTGCCCATAATTTCCCTGATGGGCCCACTCCCAGTCCCAGATCTTGTACTCTCCAGGTGGTTCTGCAGTCTAGCTTGACAGGGTTTGCCCCTAGTCCAAACACTTGCCAGTTGGTGCTGCGACAAAGCCCAACCAGCCTGCACTTACTCTGGGTATAGTCAGCCCAGCCTCGCTCTCCACCAACCCAGTTCACATGCAGACCAGCAGGTGTCATGGCCCTGCCCAGCCTGGTCTGCCCCCAATCCCAGCTCTCATGCTTACCAGTGACAGTAGTGTCTCAGGGAAGCTCTGCCCCAGCAGTACCCCTACTGGGCTCGCACCTCCCCACCCCTCCAGGTATCACGTGCTGTTGTGTGCAGTGACCCAGTCTGCATGGCCAGCCTTCCTTGGCATTTGCTAGCAGATGGTGTAGCCTAGCCTCGTCCAGTTTGCCCCCAACCAAGCCTGTTCCCAGCCACATAGCTTGCACATAATAGTGGTCGCTTTAACTCAGCTCAGTATAGTTCATCCCCCGTCTTAGCCTTTACCATCAGATGGTGCAGCTCGCACCCTACCCCAATTCTCACTGGCGATTATTGCAGTACAGCCCTGTCTAGTCTACTCTCATCCCTGGCTCGTGCAAACCGTTAGGTGTGATAATCTAGCCCGGCATGACCCACATCCTAACTTCCCAAGCCCAGTCTTCTGCTGAGGTGGCATGCTCGCCTGGAGCTCTGCTTACCCACCAGACATCCAAGATCATAAGTGGGTTCCCAGACCTGTCCTCTGGCGTATGTGCAGGTATGGGACCTTACCTCTCCACTCACCTGGGACACAAGTGCGTGTGTGAGACTCCAGGCACAGCCAGTGGGCATACCTTTCCATCCCCTGTCCCCACCCACCCTTGGAACAGAAACTGTGTGTGATCTCAAGCCTGCTTCAGCAGCCCCCAGTGTGAGTCCCTAGACCCAGAGTTCATGGAAGAGAATGAAGCCCCTAGCGACTCCAGCTCCACAAAGGTGAAAGCCACCTGCAGCTCCGGCTTTGCAAAGGCCTATCTACATTCTTACTCTTCTCAGACTCCATCGGGCAAGCTCAGCCTTTGCAAAGTCTGATTTTTCATTGGCCTCACTCTTCACTTCCCAGGAAAGAGTCTTTGAAGTTTCACAGTAATTGAGCCATTGGGGTTCCAACAGCTAGAGCCCCAGCTAAGGCCATCATCGGCTCCCAGGGTCCCAGCCACAAGCCAACATTGAACAACATATTGTTGAGCCCAAGGAAGGCTGTCGATCTTGGAGGTCCACCAACAGAGACCTGGAAGGGGTTGAAATCCGGGAACAGGCACTTGCTGAATCATCGCATTCTTCCTCTGACACGAATACATTTCAGCTTGGTGCTCAGAGTTCCAAGCAGAAGTGAAAAATGTGCTGACATGAAGAATTTCCAATGTAAATCCTTTTCAGCATTCAGGAGCTTATATCAAAAAGAAATGACTCTTGAGTAAACTGACAGATACCGTTGTACTAGAACGTGTGTGTGTGTGTGTGTGTGTGTGCGCGCGTGCGTGTGTGCGTGCATCCCCAGTGCCTTTCTAGTCTGGTACCTGACCCATATCAAATATACATCTAATAACAAATGCTGAAGTATTCAGTAAACTGTTCAGCTACACCAGCATGCTTCTTAGGGCAACAGGTAAAGGGACTGATGTTCTCCTAGCAGTTTACCAACAGTAAGTTTTAAAGGATTAGAAATTTTTCTAGTTAAGTGAAAAATTCAAAACATCGTTTCAGTTCATTAAGCCTGGTAGTCCTGTGATGAGCAGCCGGCTGATTCTCTCATCGCACCTGTTGGTCTGTTCAGAAGCTACTGCATGTGCACTCAGCCATACTGAAGATGCACACCATCCCTGTTTAACGACTCCATGCTTGCCTGGTCAAGTGTCACAAAACTTCCAGGCCATGATTTTCCTTAAATTTTCACAAATGCTATTAAGGATGCATGAGGGTGACAACTGGGTACTTTTTTTTTTTAAAGATTATTTGTTTTTATTGGGAAGTCAGATATTACAAAGAAAGAGAGAGGAGGATCTTCTGTTTGCTGACTCACACCCCAAGTGGCCACAACAGCAAGAGCCGAGCTGATCTGGAGCCAGAAGCCACCCACGGGTCCCAAGGCCTCAGGTCAGGCCATCCTAAACCATTCTCATAGGCCACAAGCATGGAGCTGGAAAGGAAGCAGGGCCACCAGTACAGCATGTGTAAGGCAAGGACTTCAGCCACTAAGCTAACCGCACCCAGACCCAACACCTGTGTACTTTATAAACAGCCCAGTCACTAGCAGGAATCCATTTCTTCAGACGGAAACAAGGCGTATGCTCTTTGCATCCAGAGAAGCTGCCACTAGGGTTGAAGACAAATGGGCCACTAGCAGTCAGAAATCTTCGTATTTCAAATCGGATGCTCCAGAGCTAGAAGGGAGCTCTGGCCAAGGGGCAGGGACTCTGTGCATCCTGCCTGACCAGTCTCATGGCTTGCATTTGTGCCCTTAGGCTCTTGCCATGATTCATTTGTGCCTCAGTGTGAACGCTACCTCCCTTGTGATGGGTGACCAGCCCCACAGCTTCACAGGCCACTGAGGAGACTGGGAGAAAGCTGAAGCTGACCTGTTAGATTGTAATGGTGCTTAGCTGTTATCTGTTTCATCCTGCTGCAAGGCAATTACTCTTATTGCACCAGCACGAGGGTGAAGGTTAAAGCTCAGCCCTTGGAACCATGATATGGCACTGGATATGTTATTGATGATTCCTACGAGTTAGACCACTGGGCTTCATTGCACCCACAATGACTTCCACTCTCTCCTTCACCCTCTGCCTCTCTCGTTCCTCTCTCCCCACCTTGCCTGTCTCAGCTTTTTCTGTAGTACCACATCTTCCGTAGAACCCTCTCAGCAGAATTTTTACTTCCTCTATTCTCCCATAGCCCATCATGTATGTTTGTCTTTCAGCATTTGCTCAGATTAGCTCATATTAGCTATGTACTCCCTATCTCTTTTGCTGAGTTATTTCAGGTATGAAGCTTTAGACGTGTGGGGCCTGCACACCTGGTAGGTGTTCAGTAGGAGCTAGAATCAATCAAGTATTTGGCACCTCAGGAGACATCAGCCTGGCTATATAGATAGTAGTATAATAGTGCTATTTCTTTAAGCTATTCAAAAAACAGATAAGAAAGCATGAAGTCTAAAGCCAGAGGTCTCTGCCTAGATAGAACACTCATTGGCATTTTTGTTCCTTTATACCCAAAAGTTGAGGATGTTAATAGGACAGCTGACAGAGTTGTTCATGAGTTCTTTTCTCCAATCATGAAAACAATAATAAAGAGGAGAGGGGCAGGCACTATAGAACACCAGGCCAAGCTACTGGTAGCAATGCCCACATATCATATTGGAGCACCAGTTCAAATCCAGGATGCTATTCCTCCAGTTTAGCTTCCCACTAATGTGCCTGAGAAAGCAATGGATAACAACTCAGGTACTTGGGTCTCTGCAACCCATGTGCAAAATCCAAATGGAATTCCTAATAGAAGATGTCTTTCCCTCTCAACCTCTCCCTCTTTCTCTCTCTCTGTACGTGTGTGTGAGAAACTGTCTTTTAAAAAGTTAAGTAATTTTAAAAGAGTAGCTGAGCTGAGCTGCTTCTGACTTTTTGCATCTTTTGCTAGTGCCCTTCCCAGCTAGAAATTTAGTTGTTCAGCAGATACGGTGGGTGTGTGCCACAAGGATGGCTGAAATGAACGAAGAGGGGCTCCATCTTGTTGGCTTTGGCACGAGCTGATCCGTGAAGCTTCATGCATCCTGTACACACTGGGGCGAGCATGTCAGGCACTCTTCCTTCCAGTCTCACTGAAGCCAGCTGAAGAGACAACAGCAGCCCACAGAGCTTAAGCCAGTTCACAGGAAAAGCACTCCTCCAATATGGAAGTGATTTTGGTCACCCCCTTCCTTGGAAACAGTTACTCACATGAATAACTAGCAAGAGACTTACATGGGTGGAGGAATCGGAAAATCCTCCCACTGCTATTAGGCGCCAGCTATGGGATGCTTCCCCTGCTGTGTGTGTGTGTTTCTAACGACCTCTTGCTTACTCTCCTAGGCCCGGGTAATGGCAACTATCGGAGTGACCAGGGGACTCGGGGACCATGACCTGAAGGTTCATGACTCCAATATCTACATAAAACCATTCCTGTCTTCAGCTCCAGAGGTACTACATGGGATTTTGTTTGTTATAACAATGAAATATTTTCTGTTAATCTTTCCCACATCCAGACAGCCCAATTTGGTTACATGCCCTTCTGCTTGCTCTCATTTCTGCTGCTTTTTGTGCATTATCATGCCTTCACCATCTCCCACATAGCTACATAACCTTCTAGCAGTATTCCCTACCTCTCCCACCCCCATCCATCCATCCGTCCGTTCGTCCATGTGTTATTGGGCGACTCCTCAAGCCAGACTTCTTCCATTGACTTTCAAAGTTTGCCATAGTGGGGTCTAACTTTGTAATCTGATCTTGGTTCACTTGCGCCAAGGGAATGAACCTGCTGTTTGCTGTACTTAACCTACAATTTCTTATATTTACTCAACTACTCCTTCTGCCAGGGATGTCCTCTCTCCCACTCTCTCTCCCTTTCCCCAATGTCCAAATGATTCTCCTCTAGTGTAGCTCAGCTTTCTCCTTCCCGCAGCCAGAAGTTGTATCTGTCTGCTGCGGAGATATGTGAGAGAACTTTCTCTTCCAGCATTTTCACTATCAGCCTTCGGCCAGTCTCATGCACACCTTATCCTCTTGCTGGGTCTTAGTTACCAGGGAGACTGCAGTCCATTGATATTTGGAGAAGTGAATTGAAAAACACATTGTTTGTGTTTCCCATCAAGTTCTATGTTTCCTTTCTTTTTTTTGAAAGGCAGATATACAGAGAGGGGGTGAGACCGGAAGTTCTTCTAATGATTTGCTCCCTAAGTGGCTGCAATGGCCGGTGCTGTGCCGATCCAAAGCCAGGAGCCAGGAACTTCCTCCAGGTCTCCCATGTGGGTGCAGGGTCCCAAGGCTTTGGGCCATCCTCCACTGCTTTCCCAGGCCACAAGCAGGGAGCTGGATGGGAAGTGGAGCTGCCAGGATTAGAACTGATGCCCATATGGGATCCTGGCACGCTGGGGCCTTTTATGTTCCCTTTTTGTGTAAATCATTTAGAAGACACTTCACTTTTGCTGCTGTAATGGAATACCACAGCCTGGCTCGTTTATCTGGAAGAGAGGTTTATTTAGCTGCTTGTTGCAGAGACTCAGGAAGGCTAGAGTATGGTACTGGCAAGTACTCAGTGTCCAGTGAGAGCCTGTGAGTGCCTAAAAACATATCAGAGGACACTGTATGAAGCCACTGAGCCATCTTGGCACACTCCCCTCCACCCGTGACCTTATCTTGACCACCTCCTACTGGCCTCAGGTACTTCTAGGTACTTTTCACTGTTGACTTTGGAGATTCTAACACATGAACTTGGAGGATACATTCAGACCACAGCAGCTTCCAAACCTAGAATTTCTACAGAGATTTGCTCACAGAAAAAGAAGGCTGAGATTTGATGGCTCTCACTGTTGGTACAGCACCTCAAATGCATCAGGGCTGGCATCTCTGTCTCTCTCTTGACCTTTCCTTCATGGCTGCAAGGTAGTGGCAGCAACTCCAACAATAATATTTTCATGCCATACAAGAAGGAGGGATAGCTTCTATCTGAACAGATGCATGCTTGCATTTCATTGACCAAAACTGTGTCACGTGACCGTCTTCACTCTCTGCAAGCAACTATGGGAGAAAAAGCTTCAACTTGTCTAATTTCTGTAGTACAGGGTACCAGGTTGCCATGCTATGTAATGAACTATTTAGGCAATGTCATGCATGGGAAATGCCCAGGACAGTTAGACATAACTCCATGCATGTTCTTCCTCAGAGTAGATACACATGAAGGTGCTTTTGATTGGAAAACATAGTGTCTTGGGCCTGGTGGTGTGGCCTAGTGGCTAAAGTCCTCACATTGAACGTGCTGGAATCCCATATGGGTGCCGCTTCTAATCCTGGCAGCTCCACTTCCCATCCAGCTCCCTGCTTGTGGCCTGGGAAAGCAGTCGAGGACAGCCCAAAGCCTTGGGACCCCGCACCCATGTGGGATACCTGGAAGAGGTTCCTGGTTCCCGGCTTCGGATCAGACTCATCAGATGGAAGATCTTCCTCTCTGTCTCTCCTCCTCTCTGTATATCTGACTTTGTAATAGAAATAAATAATAATAAAAAAAGAGTGTCTCAAGTTAACTCCACAAAAGGAGGTGTTTATAGTGTGTTGGAATACATGTTTCTGATGTCCACAAAATAATCCATGAGCAGTGAGGGTTAATAGGAGAGTAGCTCTGTCCTGGAGAGCCTCCCCAGGAATCTGTCAGCCCCAGTGAAAGAATTCTGTCTTTCATTAATGTGACAGCCACTTGCCACATGTCTGTGCCGCCAAATGACCCACTTTCCCACCCCCAGTTCCACAACATTTAAGAGGAATCTGATTAGTAAAGATTAGGCCACAAGTGACTTATGTCTCTGCCTTTTGATTGTGTCTTCGGTCATATGTCCACTCCAGCACCTTCTGTGAGCATGAGCTGTGTCCAAAAATATATCTAGACAAAGGGGACTAAAAGGCCACTGAGAGAGAAATTGCTGGGAACTATTATACATGGAAGAAACATATTTCTTGACCTCATCCAGGGTTTCAAATGAAGTGAGCTTGCTGGAAATAGTAAGTGCTCTCCCAGAGTGTACAAATATTCTCCCTGTGAGCCCTCTTAGCAATTCTGTGTGATGAGAGCCATTACTATAGAAGATGTCCAAGGCGCCTTGGAAGCTGGCAGGCTATGGGGCCTGCTGTTCCATCCAGCCTCAGGATCCATGAATTCTTGCTGAAATGACATCTTGCTGGAGAAAAAGCAATAGATAATGGGCCTTGAAGCCCCTTTGTTTTAATCATGCTGAAAACTCATACATGTCTTCACTTGTTGCCCCTCGGCGGGAGGCATCCATCAGACATGTGAGATGCTGCCTTCGTCTTTCCACCAGCATTCCTGAGGAAACGCACATGAACCATTTTGCTTCTTGAAGCAGAGTGGAAATCTTACTCCTCGCCCTCTGCTATCCGTGCACGTGTGTACTTTTCATATAAGGAAGCGGCTCAGCCTGGTTTGCAGGGGCATGCTCTCTGCAGTTAGATGGCAGGGTCTCTGCTCCCTCTGCTGCTGGGGAGCCCACAAGGACACTGCAGGAGAACGGAGTCAGAGTCCTTGTGAACCTGCTCGGAAGCCTCGGGGCACTTTAGTGGGCTGATGCTGGTTTGCAAGGGCATGGGCTGCTGACTTCGTTAGTGTTAGTGAGGGTTGGGGATAGAAGGAAACTAAAACTCTGTAAAGTAGTGAATGCTTTTAGAAAAATTGTAGGATTAGGTAAGCTGTGGAAGCTTTTATAATTATGACAACTAATATGGATGGCTAATAATAACAGCCAGCATGAACAGCTTACAGACCAAACAGCACAATTTCTTTTCTTTTTAGTTGAAAAAATGGTGATAATATATCATAGTTACAGTTACAATTAATCAAGATCTCTAAAGTTTATTCCTTCTCACTGAACTTTGTACCCTTTGAGCAGTATTTCTCATCCTATGTTCTCACATTTTGATAGGTAGTATTTCATTTAGTCCTCAAAATAACTCTTTGAGGTAAGTGTAATTATTATACCCATTTTACAGATTGGGAAACTGGGTCGCAAGAAATATAACAGTAATTCTCCCAAAGCCATGCAGTTATAAGGTAACAAGCTGGTACTTGAACCCAGCTCTGTCAAGGAGAGGTAGAGTTCACAGGACTGCCCTTGGTCAGGATCCTAAGGACCCACGAAGGACTTTCAAGGGGCTCTGCAGAAGGCTCCTTTGTCTCAGAGCCCAGGGCAGCAGTGACAGCAGAGGCCGGAGCTTCTGTGCGAAAGGTCGGGCCTCAGATTGAGGTGGTAGCAGAGAGCAGAGAGTTGGGAAAGTAACTGGGAAAGACAGCGTGTGCACGTGGAAGCCGGAGAGAATTGTGCAAACCAGGACTGTGTGCTGCACATGTAGCTTAACGGGCATGGCGTGTGCATCCTGAGCTCTTCTTGCCTGGGATTAAAATTGTTGTACATTTTAAGTGCTTTCAGATGGAGAGCCCTCAGGCAGAACCAGGAAGAGGGAGGGGAGGCGCAGCTTGCACCAGCTCCTACAGGAAAGAGCAGAAGAGAGGATAGGTTTAGGCCCCCACTCCGACTTCCATCCCCCGTGCTTTGGCAGAAACGCGTTTCCCCTGGGTGGTGGTGATAAACTCATACCAAGAAAAACACCTCGGGAGCTTGCCAGGTCAGGGTACTCATCCCAGGTAGTGAAGAATGAGGGACTCTGCTCCTGTTCTCGTTGCCTCACCCACAGGCTACCTACCCTTCCCCACTGTGACTCGCCGAGAACACTCCCCACTTGGTTTTGTCTCTGCTTCATTTTCGGTCAATACCTTTCCAACCCTACTCAGTCTGGTGGTTTCATCAGTTGCGGGGTGGGATGTGGTTTAGTTCCAAGGACAGGGGGCTCTTCCAGGGTCTTCTTGGAAATCAGCATTGTTCCCATTCATCATCGGAACTCCTCATTCAATCTGATGCATTCAATCTAAAGAAATCAAAAACATGTGGATCAAATTTATGTAAAAAATGTGCAGGGGTTTAAAAATTAGAGAAGGTTTTCTGGCCAAACACATTTTTGGTTTTGCTGAACGCAAAGGCGCTGGAAAAATCTCGACTTTGCCAAACCCAGGGAGCAGCCGCCAGGTCTGCTGAGCCTCCTTCCAGCCTTCCGGGGCTGCAGGCAGGGATGTTTCTGGCCGGGCCCAGCATTCCACAAGAGGCCCCATCCATCCCCCATTCAGGCCTCGTGACTGCTGCGGGCCCCAGCACCTTGTTTGCCGTGAGCACCTGCAGAGGAGGTTACAACCTCTCCCTCACCATGAGGACAGTGTCCCCAGCCAGGTTCCTTGTCGCTTTGCTTAAGGAAACTCGCCACTGAGTGTTCTCATACCATCCTCCAAGAACTCAAGTGGTCCGATACGGGGTTTGTTAACTCAGCGGGCAGGAGCCCAGACCCTCCTCGAATTTCCCCTCCCCCAGCCCTGCACGTGGGTTCCTCAGGCAGCTTGGCACAGGCCTGCAGCCTAAACCTCCAGATGTTCCCTCCTCCACGCCCCTTTCTGGTTCGTGACAGGCCTGCCATGGACCCTGGGTCCTGAATCTCACCCTCTTTCCAGCCGCTGCTCCAAGGCTGGGCTGTGGCCCTTCAGCACTCACAGGGGCTCTGTGCAGAACAAGGGCTGCTTTTGTCGGGGGGAGGGGGACTGTGTGCAGAGCCAGGTCCCCCTGGCCGCCTCAGCCTGTCTCCCACCTCTACAATCCCAGTCTAATCTTGGCTTCATTTTCCCCTCCTGGTTTCCAGAATTCCCACCAGCTGTTTTTCATAACTCCCGATCACTCATTTAGCTCATTCTTGATGACTTTTTTTTTAACCTAGATGGTATTTTGTTCTGAAATTGCCTTATCCTAACATGCTGTCTCTAAACTACACCCCTGGCACCAGGGCTACCCGCGGTGTGCACAGGGTTCTTGTGCTTAAAGGTAAGATAGAAATGCCCAGATAGACAAGTCACTGGGAAAAGCAAATGGGGACATCTATGAAATTGCCTGGTGAAAGGTCCCTGCATAATACTGAAGGAAGGTCTTGCATTGACTATCTTCTGGTCCTTGATAACTTACTGTGGCCTGCATCAAAACTCATTTTAGGAAATGATGTGTTTTGTGCCTTCTGTGTAGTCAGGCCCACTTGTTAGAAGTAATATGAGTTTATGACATGAGAGAACATGTGTGCTGTATCAAGTGAAACAGAATGTGACTGTGCTTGTATAGAAAAATATACTCATCAGGGGAGGTATAGTGGCTCAACTGGCTAATCCTCCACTGCCAGATGAACACCAGTTTGGGTCCTGGCTGCTCTGCTTCCCATCCAGCTCCCTTGCTTTCCATCAAGCTCCCTGCTTGTAGCCTGGAAAACAGTAGAGGATTGCCCAAAGCCTTGGGATCCTGCACTCACATGAGAAACCACAAAGAAGCTCCTGGCTTTAGGGCTAGCTCAGTGCCAACCATTGTGGCCAGTTGGGGAGTGAGCCAGTGAATAGAAGATAAGTTTCTCTCTGTCTCTACTTATCTCCATAATTCTGCCTTTCCAATAAAAATAATTTTTTTAATAAAAGTATATTCATTGGTATAAAATAAGCATAGCTGAAAATCTTGAGGATGGTAATAGCAACTGTCTCTAGCTGGTAGAAAAGGGGAAAGCGGTTAGGTGAAAAACTCCTGGATCTTTCAAAATAACCTTACAATGTGATAGGGCAGCTTAAAATTCAGGCTGGGAGCAAGCGTTTGACACAGCAGTTAAGACGCTGCTCAGGACCCCTGGAATCCCATGTTGGAGTATCCAAGTTCAAGTTCTAGTACTGCTCTTAATTCAAGCTTCTTGCTAAAATAAAATGACTTTAAGAAATTCCGACTGTCAGTCTTGGCTGCAAGCTCTGTCTCGACATTAACTGACTGATGTTGAGAGTTACTGTACCTGAATCTCAGCTTCCTCTTCAGTAAGTATAGAGAATAATAGCACCATCACACCAAGGAATACAAAGAAAAAAAGTTAAATGGCACATTCAAAACACTTAGCACAAAACCTGGCATAACAAACACTAGTTCCATCAACACCACAAAATATCACTAACATTTCCCAACATGTTTATTGAGTAGAATACTGGGAAACAGATCTTCTAGCAACAAGGATATTTGGCCATGTGGAAAGTGAGACTAGCCAAAGAATAATTAGCCATCAACCCTGTTTCTTGCGTCCTAAGGGATAAGAAGAATGTGGATAGGGAGGGAGAAGGATATAATCGAAAGCAGAAGAGAGTAACTAGGACAGAGAAAGAAGGAAGCATAAGTGAGGCTGGTGTGAAATAAAATTGCCTCAGGGAGTCACTAAGTTTGGAAGATTAGCTCGAAGGGCTATTAGTGATAATAAAGCTAATTACTGCAGAGGCCCTCGAACTGGACCCCGAGGCAGCCACAGAAGCTTCTTCCCAGAACAGCTGGAGGAGTGGAAGGATGTGAAGTCAGGGTGCCGGGACAGGGCAGCTGTTGGTGAACTGAAGCTGTTGGCAGTCAGTAGCTGAACTGGGGCAGAGACTAGGCAAACTGAAAACAGAAGCATATTTAAGATTTTTCTTTTTTACAGAGTATTAAGAACTCTTGGTAGACTCGATTTAGAGAATGAAGAAGTGTGAGACATAATAACATTACATTCTAGACTGAGAAAGGAAGAAATGCTGGGGTCTGGAAAGGATCAAGAATGCTCTGAATTTTCTGAACCGATTTAAAAAGTAAATGCAGGAATCTAGAGTCAAGGAAACTATGATAGTATGAAGTTAGGCTGGGACCCATGCTTTGCATTTAAGAGCCAGTTTCTTACTCCTCTCCCATAACCTTTGAGTTAAATACATTCTCTGGGCCCTTCTCCACTCTGATCTCCCAGCTTCACAAAGGAACAGTCTCCCTTGTACTTACCTGCTGGAGACTGCAAGCCAGGGTTACAACTGCAACCGATGAGAAAATAGAGATCAAAGATAAAATGCCCGAGAGTTCAATGTTCTATATCCCATTTTATCAAACCTGGAGGGAGAGGGTCTGGCAGTATGACATCCCAGTACAGTGTCTGTGTGTTTGTTGACCACAAAATAACCTACTCCTAAAACGTACAGGCTTAGCAGATCAATCTGTTGCCATCTTTCACAGTCCTGTGTGTTGACTGCGCTCAGCTGGATGGGTCTCTGTTGGGATCTCAGTCACATGGTCACTGTCCTCTGCTTGTTGGGGCTAAAGTCATCTGAAGTCAAGACTTGACTCAAAGTCCACAATGTGCATGCATGTGGCTGTTAGTTGCACTGGCCTTTGGGTGACATTTTATCTAAAGTAGCAACACATTGCCTCTCTATTTGTTTTGTTTTGTTGATTTCAAAGGTAGAGAGAGAAAGGAGAGAGACACCTTCCATCTACTGGTTCCCATTCCCAATGCCAGCAACAACTGGGCTGGCCCAGGCCAAACCCAGGAAACTGGGTCTCCCACTTGGGTATCAAAGGCCTGTGCATTCAAGCCACTATCTGCTCAAAGCATGCATCAGGGAGAAACTGGATGAGAAGCAGACACTTGATTAGATTGAGACGTTTATTTTCATAAAACACAAATCCCTGAGATCCTCTTCCTGGCAGTCTTGTAGCAGCCAGGCGTTGGATGAAACTCTAGGCTATCTTCACACTGTCCAATATTTTAGCTGATTTTGAAACTTTTTGAGCTGTCTACCTTTCATAGTTCATTGTTTATTTTGTCTGTAGACTCCAAAGGAAAAAAACAAACCCTTAAGGAGATCTGTGGTATGTCCCAAGTATAAATTATACTTGCAGCCAAAACAGCCAGCTGCTTTTGCATGGTATGAACATTAACAGGGTATGAACATAACAGAACTATATTTGCAGTAGTTAAAGATCACTTGATTCATTTACAGCCAAGAGCTGTGAGGTCTTGTGGCCAATCACATCCAGATCCAGCTCGTCCTATGATGAAAGAGGAGAATGTTAGAACCATTAGCTTCTCAGCGGCTACCTAGTGCTAACCTTTGTTTCTGAGGTAAAGGGAGACACTGAAGATTGGAAAAGGACTACTTCCAAATAGAAATCTAGTCAAGCAGTCAAACCAGTCTTGGCAAAGTTGCCCAAACACACCGGTGCCCTCTCACGTCCCCTCGTGTTGACCTCAGCAGTTCCTTCTGCAAAAGGCATGGGGTATCCAACTCCTCCTTTCCTTACACTTGTCATCTGAGGAGTCAGTGTTCCCCTTAAATCCATAAGTTTTGATCTTGGGATTGAACAAAGTGGCTTGCCCAACTACCAAGAAACATCTTAGACCCAAGTGTTTTGCTACTAGAGCCACTATTGTCTTCATGGCATCATGAGCATGGACAAAATCAGAGAATTTGGCTGCAGGCTTGGTGGCCTGTCAGAATGCCTCTCTTAAAGCAACCTGCTTGGCTTACAAGTACTACAAGGGAAATACGCTGGAGTTTTATTTTATTCTGGTTACAACTATCATATTATTCTGATTACAACATATAATATCAAAGTTGAGTCTTGGGGTTGGCCACAGAGAGGAGAGGGGGCCAAAACGTTAACATCTCCTTGTTTCCCGCCACCTGTTGGCAGCTTTCATCTTTACCTTGGGAGCCACCTTTGGCTTTTCTGCCAAGAACACTCCTGAGAGTCCCTGCGTGAAAATCTCTAGAATTTTGTAATTAAACACCGATGCACTGAGCCCACTCTTAATCCTTTCCTTCTTCCCACGAATCTATACTCCATGGCAATGCCCCGAGATTCAAATCAGCAGTTATTTTCCAGATTGCCTAAGTTGATTTTCCTAACAGCTTTGTGAGTTAGACCAGGTCTCATCTATTTTTTCTTGTTTTCATTTTTCTTCAATTTGTAAAAAAAAGAAATGAGTTCAGATGAGTTCGTTGAGAGCCAAGGAGAGTCACTGGCTTGCCTTGAGTCATGAGCAAGGTCCAGAGGCCTGAACAAAGATCTTGTTCTTTTCTCCTCAGCAAAACCAAGCCTGAACTCTGTAAGAACTCCTCATCCTACCTGGAAAATTTGCTGAGCTGATAAAGATGTAAAAGCTGCGAGGGCATCTCAGAGAAACAGCAGAGATTTAGCAAATGTAAAAATTGATGGATTCTTTCTCAGAGTAGCTCCAAGAAGCCAGCGTCAGCTTATGGTAGCATAAGCTCTCTTAACATGCCAGTGAACTATCATCAGTAATGGGGCAAAGATGTGAGCCTGTATTAGACAAACGCTGAACCAGCAGCCTGTGGCTGAGCGCTAAGTGGAGGTGCTGTATGAAGGAGTTACTCTCACTGGCTCCTGTGTAAAGTAGGTACCCAGTGATAACATTAAGGAGGTCTCAAGGAGCACAAAAGGCCAGTTAGAGCATTCAGCACTTGGCTCATTCAGTCATGTTTGCCAGGGCTCTTTCCAACCCCCACACTCGTCCCTGCTGTCCAGTGCAGGGTGTTTTTCTGTTTGCTGAAAGCTCTACTGACAGAGGGAAGGAAGAGGACAGAGTTCACTTCTGCAAAGCAGCAGTGGAGAGAAGGTTCACCGTAATGGCCAAGATAGCTAGGTGCATCCCATGTTTCTCTAGAGAACCAGTCCTCCTAACACTGGGCTGTAATTATGTGTCTCTCATGTACTGGTTGAGAATCTATGAGACTTTGTCACTTATGTTCCCTGCCTCTCTGGTGCCTGGAAAAGTGATTGGTCTACAACCAGCACCTCTTCAGTTGTAGTGTCTCTAGAGCCAAGATGAAAGCAATAGCTGTGTCGTGGGCACATGCACAGTAGCTCACACTGCATTCTCCCCCACCCACACGTATTGCTTTCATGCGGGCGTGCTTTTTAGAACAGAAAAGAAAGAGTTGAGGGAGATGGATGAAATGGATCTGTCTTTGTCCTCGGCAGAAGAGGCAGTGTAGACAGTGCTGAACAGAGTCATGACCTGGTCACTAGTCTTACCAAGACTGCCCCATTCCTTCTAAAGAGCGCAGGTGGATGTTGAAGTATCCATCACTAAAGGTACCAGATATGAGGAAGGACTTAAGGTTTCTCATGACGAACACTTGCTCCAGAGATTCAGGCTGAGCATGAGTGCTTTCTATCTTAGCCTGTTTTGAGGCAATACAGTGTCAGAACCACAGCCTCACACAAGAGGAGTCTGTCCCCTTGGGCCTCCAGATAAATAAGGCAGGCAGGGTTTCAAGTGACTGCATTAAATAAAGTCAGTCTCCTTAGTCCTAGACAAGTAAGAGGGTGCTTCAAAAAGTTTGTGGGTGGGAGGGAAATAGTGGGTTCCTCCCTCGTGGGTCATTACCTCCCACGAGAGGGCATGGGAACTAGGACAGGGGCTGGGGTGGCTAGACAGACACCCAACAATATCCGTTAGGGACGGTAGGAGGAGATAGTTAGATGGAAGTAGGTGGCAACACCTGTTGGCAAGAATATGAACAGAACGGTACTGGGGACAGACTGGGCTAGTATGCCATATATACCGGCAAGCCAGGGTAGGAGGTGGGCCTGGTTGAGGCTACTGTGGGCCCCCTGACTGGGCTGCAACTCCTACTGGTACGTGCGAGGGACAAATGCGTCCAGGGTGGAACCAGGCGGGACTGCAAGAGGACACGGGTGGAGACAGAACCGGCCCAGCAACTGCAGCCGCCAGCTGACCGGGGCAGTGGACTGTGACGGGCCCTATGCTACTAAAACAGCAGGAATCTGGACTGGGAATACCTCAAAATTTCTTCGAGGATCTTCCCATTCGAGACACCGGACTCGGAGTCCTAACCAGGGAAAGACAGGACAAATCAAGCAACAACCTCAGCCATCTGTTGGCAGCAGAGACTGGGCAAACGGAGACCCTAGAAGGGACTGTGTCAATCAATGAACTCTTCAATGACCACATCATGATTGGGGTGGCGAGACTGGCAACGACCCATGAATGGTGAACTATTGGAACCACTTGATCGAGTATCTCGGAGCGCGCCCCACACCCGGGACTTGGGGTGGGCGGGAGACTGGGTGGGGCTTCTTCCTCTATATCCCCCTTTAGACCTTGACCCTTTTTTACCCCAATTAAATTTGTAAGGATTGTCAAAATTAAATAAAAAAAAAAAAGTTTGTGGGAAATAGAACTCAAAAGCAAGTTCATTTTAGTACAAAGGCATTTCAAAATTGGTGCACAATTTTTCAGAATGCATGCTACTTGTGAACTTTTTAAAGAATGCACTCATAAGCATGAATTTCCAGACCATTCCAACCATACCTCAAGCATCACATTTTCAACTATATTCTTGTTTACTATTAAGGCCATCTCTTAGGCTCATCCACAGTTGTTTATTGGACCTATGTATCTATAAAGCAAGTTACCAAGGGGAGAGTACCCTATACTTGTGGTATGATCAAGTACCTTATAGTACATACCTGAAAACCACTAGACTGGCTAGGAAAGAGGAAAAGGAAGCAAACATCTGTTCCTAAGAGGCACATGTTTGGCCTAGGAGTTAAGCTACCTGTTGGGATACCTACACTCCAAATTGAGTATCTAGGACCACGTTCTGGTTCCTGTCCTAGCTTCCTGTTAATGCAGAGTTTGGGATGCAGAGGTGATGGCTCAAGTAACCATTCCTGTCGCTCTGTGGAAAACCTGGATTGAGTTCCTAGCTCCTGGCTTCAGTCCCAGGAATTGTGAACATTTGGGAAATGAACCAGACGATGGGAAAGAAGTATACTTTCACTCACTCACTATCTTGCTTTTCTGACTCTCAAGTTTAAAACAAATAAATAAATAAATAACAATTCATGAAGGAGAATCCTGTGTTGATTCTTATGCTGTGGTACTCCTGTTCTTTTCAGGTAAGAGTCTATGATCTCTCCAAATATGAGCATGGAGCAGATGATGTGCTTATCTTAGCCACCGATGGACTCTGGGACGTCTTATCAAATGAAGAAGTAGCAGAAGCAATCACTCAGTTTCTTCCTAACTGTGATCCAGATGACCCTCACAGGTTAGTGCATCGCTGTGGTTATAGTGTTCCTCCAAGGAGACAGGCATGACCTATCTGAAATCGCCAAAGATGTTTCTTCATTCATTATTTATAGTAGAAGCTGATATGCATGATTCAGTAATCAAACTGCAGAAGAATATATGTATCTTATTAGGGGTACTTGTCCTTTTTAGTTGAACCAAGGTGCGGATAGTAAAGAATTTGATTAGTAAGATATTTCAGCAGCATTTCTTTCTCTATCTCACTTCATATCCTTCAAAGTAGGAATAATCCAAATTTTGAACCTACTGATGACAGAGTGATGACAAATGTACCTCAGCATTTATTCTGACCCTTTGGGGAATTGTTTCTTTCTAGAAAGATTAGGAAAGGACAGAAGGACTAAACTTAAGTATCTTTTCTAGTATGGGAGCAGTTAAATATTCTTAAAAATCTTAGAAGACAGTCATAAATAATGAGAAATCACCTCTGGTGGAGGGATGCTTCACCTGGAACCAAAGAAACAGTTTCCCATGAGTAGCAACAAGTAGGAACAATGGATAAGAGACAGCAAAACTGAAACCGTAATTACCTTAATACTGGATTTAATGACTCAAAACTTTCAATAGACATAAAGATGTGTTTATGTGCTTCCACAGCTACTTTCAAAGCAATGAGAATATGAGCAAGGACAAAAAGCCATAAAGTAACTAAGCACATTTTTAAATAGGGAACTGAAACTTTTACAAATGAAAAATATCAACTTAAGAATTAAAAATTCAGTGAATTAGATGATTAAAGAGCTTGAAAATTTATTTGAATAGGTAATCCAGAATATGGCTCCAAGAGATAGAAGAGAAAAAGTAAAAAGAGAATGAAAAATTTGGCTGGGGCCTGGTATGGGAAACCTAGTGGCTAAAGTCCTTACCTTGCATGCACCAGGATCCCATATGGGCACTGTTTCTAATGCCGGCAGCCCCACTTCCCATCCAGTTCCCTGCTTGTGCCCTGGAAAAGCAGTCAAGGATGACCCAAAGCCTTGGGACCCTGCACCTGCATAGGAGACCCAGGCTCTGGGCTCCTGGCTTCAGATTGGCATAGCTCTGAGCATTGCAGCTGCTTGGGCAGTGAGTTAATGGATAGAATATCTTCCTCTCTGTCTCTCCTCTCTATATATCTGCCTTGCAAATAAAAATAAATAAATCTTTAAAAAAAAGATTAGGCTGACTTCATATGTTCCAAATAAATTTCTAAAGGCAACAGTATAGAAAAATTAAAAATCAGCGTAATTTGAAAATACTCAACCTAAGGTTTGAGAAGCTCAACAAACCTCAGCTAGGTGGAAACAAAATTATGAGTAAGTATATCATAAAGAAACTGAAGAACTTTATCTGCCCCTCCCATACCTAAAAAAAAAAACCTAAAAGCAACTAGAAATGCAAAATAGACACACAGAAATGATGCTCAAAACATTTACACTGACACCTCATTTTTCAGAAGCAACCAAAGTCAAAAGATAGTGGGAGTGTATCTTGAGTTGGCCAAGGAAAAAATAACTATCAATTTGGAAGCTTTATCTGTAACAAAACTATCAATAAATTGAAATAAAGAAATGTTGAGGCAAAGCAGTCAGCCTCCTCTGAAGATTACCAACCAGCTTCCTCTAAAGAAAATTCCAAAAGTATATGCTCAGAAAAGAAAGCGTGTCACATGGAAGATCTGAGGAGAATATGGATTATTTGGCTAAGGTATCAGTAAGTATGTGGGTATATCTGTGTATGTGTAGACTGCATAAAATAGCAATAATGTCCAGATGTATGAAGTGAAGATTGGTAGTAGGAGATGGCGTTGGCACAGCACGTTAAGCCTTTACTGGAGACATCCCGTATCGCCACTGCCTGTTCCCCTGCTGCCAATCCAGCTTCAGTCAGTGTGTCTGAGAAGGCTCGGGTGCTTGGGCTTTTGTCACCCATGTGGGAAACCAAGATGCAATTCCAGTTTCTTGAATTCAGCCTGGCCCAATCCCAGCCAATCTGTCCATCTGTGTCTCTCTGTTTCTCAAATAAATATTTTTATTTTGAAGGCTGAATTTTAAGCCTTTTTAATGAGTTAAGCATAAGGTGGTGATTTTCTTTGACCAGGACGGGGGGGGGGGGAGGCAGGAGAAAGATACCCTTGACCACAAAGTCAGATGTTCCTTGGACTAACACCTCGAGGATGACTTGGATAACCCCATTTTCCCTCCATCCAGTCCCTCAGTCATCCTGCTTTGTGTTTCTTCCGGTCACTGTTGAAAACTTCACCCAACATTGTTCTTCACTGGCTGGTCTGTTTCACCTTCCTGTATCTGGGGTTTCTCCATGCTAAAGCATATATCAGAATTTCCTTCCCTTTCAGGCTGAGTTTGTTTCTGTTGTTACATGAGAGGTTTTTGGAAAGTTTATGGAAAAACCCATATTATGGATAAACATAAATTGCAAAATTCTATGCATTCGAGTAATCTTTTCATTCCATTTTTCCAAAAACTGTCTGAATTTGCCTCGTTTTTCCTATGTTTCACCACCACAACAGAAGTAAACTAAACTCAGACCGTATCACTCCTCTCAGAATTGTTAGCGCTTCACTCAGGTGCAGAGGAATTGGAGGTGCTGTAATTAAAAAGTCTTTATTAGAATTTGATTGTGCTTTTCCCCATTTCAAGCTTTTAAATTTAATCTGTTATAGATTCTCCTTGGTAGCAATGTTCTCATGTTGATTTTCTCTGAACTATTTTTATAAAGCTTTCCAAAGCCAGCTGCCAGTTAGGAGTTAAAAGACAACCAACTTTTTTTTTTTTTTTCCAAATCCTTCCAAGCTGGCCTGGTTTAGCTTCCCAGCCCCTCTCTCCATGGCAACAGATCTTCCCGCTGAGGAGTGGTAACCCGTGGGCAGCATGCAAGTGCCAGGTCGGAGCAGGCTACTGGCACCTAAGAGAATCTGCAGGAATCCCCTTGGAACAAACAGGACAGGAGAGAAAAGCATTTTCCAGTATGCATTTCAGGGATGATGGCAAACCAATGCCTGAGAAAGAGGCCTATGTCACATAGATGAATGAGCAAAAAGCACAATTTGCAAGAGACACACAGTTAAATACTAAGAGATACGCTCACCATCTGAAGATCAGAGAAACCCTGTTTGGCTGCTGAGGTCCTAAGGCAGAACCGAGGCATCAAGGTTTTCTTTGCCTGATTCGTCCCCCTCAGTTTGACTCATTAAAAAGTCCTGTTACGAACCTATTTTGTGAGCCAAAGGCTACTAGGATACAGGAGGAGAATATCTTGTGAGGAGAAACAGACACCTCTGTCTACCACCCTGAAGTTTAAAGCCTAGAGTGGGCATGATTCAAGAGAGGGGCATAGCCTATGGCAAGGGTGTCTCAGCGTAAACATGAGGAACTAGGCATAAAGCAGACAGTGTATGGGGTGGGACAGAACTGGGGAGGAAGACTGTGGCACATCCCAGGAAACCAGCCAAGTCACTGGCTGATGGGATTGGTCTGGCTGTAGTATTGGCTGATGGGATGTGAGAGGTCCGTAGGGTCCGCATGAGCTCGGGAATAGGAAGGCATTGTGTATTAAGGAAAATCTGTGTGCATGGGACAGGACTGCTGGCATCTGCTCACTGTGACCCATAATCTTAGAATGTTCTGAATAATCTGATGGCGAGCAATTTAAGATGGGGATGGTCTCATCACCCACCATGTGCTCCACAGTCCTTTAAACTGCACTGGACAAAGAAACTGTTTCAAACTCAACTAAATACTACTCTCTTCTGTAAGTGTGCCATCTGTGCACAGATGTGTGTGTCATTTGGTCAGAGGTCACTGTGCCCGCCCCTAGCCAGGGCTTAGCATGTTCTCTTTGGAGACCTGTTGACACAGCTCAACTACAGGAGCAAGTGTCTCTCCACCCCCTACCCCCAGCCAGGGGAGCCCTTCTGGTCTCAGGCTGCAACATGCAAACAGGAGCGGAAGTTACCCTGATAAGCCTGAGCCCATGTCATAACTTCTCTAAGAGGCTTTCACCCGTGGGTAACCAGAATTCATTTCTCTTCAAATGTAGTTGCCAACTACAGATTCACCTTTTGTGACATGGCTGTGGGGGCATGGAGTTACAGGTCCAAGCCCCAGGCAGCCTGTTGTTTCTTTCAAAATGAGAAAGAAGGGTTGGGGGTGTGTGACTGAGTTGTACACATCCCAGATGGGAGTGCCTGGTTTGGGACTTGGCTTCTGAAGCAGCTTCCAGCTCACACACACACACCTTTGGATGGTAGCAAATGATGGCTGCAGTGCTCAAGCCCCAACTACCCACATGGGAGGCCCAGATAAAATTCCAGGCTCTTGCTTTGGTCTGGCTTAGCCCTGGCTATTGTAGGAATTTGGGGAACAATTCAGGGGTTAGAGGATCTCTCTCCATCTGTCTCTCTGCCTTTCTATATATATATATATGTGTGTGTGTGTGTGTGTGTGTGTGTAAACAAGTACTTTTTAAATAAGACAGACTCTGGAAGGACTTCAGGGTGGTTGGCCTGCAGGGAACAAAGTTAAGAAGAGGAACAAGTTTTGACATTAGAAGGTTTTTGTGGGCCTGCTTTTCTGTGAGTTTCATGATACTCCTCAGTTTTGTTTAGCAGGAAAGCAGGTCAGAGGCTCTGGTCTTGGGAAGGGTGAGCCGTAAGGGTTTCGCCCTTTGATGGCTGGGCTCTTGTTTATGTTGTACGTAGGTCTTGTCTTTTCATCTTCCTCTTGCCTCCCACCGACAGGCATTCTCAACCAGCTGGCAGCATTTGTGTGCCTGGAAGGACATGGCATCTCCCTCCAGATGCTTCTGAGGGAAGAGGTGATTAGCAGAGAGATGTTTGCCAAACTCTGACCCTCATACCATCCTTCCAGGCAGCCGTGGGGGCAGAAGTGAGCTGTGGAGTCCTCTTGACCCCAGTGAATCTTATTAAGTCCCTTGGCTCTTTTGAACTGTCTCAACAAAGGAACCAGAAAATTAAAAAGCAGCTTTGTGGATGAGCCAGCACATGAGTGCAGGAAGGGTTTTTCTTTCTTTTCTTTTTACTGGAGTTTGCCCTCCAGTGCAGCCAAGCTGGTGGTTCTGTGACTCTGTGGGGTCATGAACTAAACTGTTCATGGGAAACACCCCGAGTTAACCTTCTAGGGTGGGGTTGCTGGAGGTCGGCAAGCTTGGGCTGCAGAGTCCCCCAGTTCCCTTTAAGTCCTGGCATATTCTCTCTGGGGACCAAAGGCTCCTGCACAGTGCAGAGAAGCAAGGGTTACTGAGGCAGAATCTCTGCAATTGATTATCCCCTCTGTAGGTCTAAGGGTTTCGGGTTGGGTCTCCTGGGAAAAATACACAAAACAGAGGCAAGTATGTAAACACTCAAAGAGGATGCTTAATACTTTGTCAGAAAGGAATAAATTGTTAATATTAGCTTACTAAAAGGGCAAGGGGGGGAAGACAAAGTCAAGAAGAACTGGGGCCAGAAAACAGTCAACCAAACGTGAAAACTTTGTGTGGATTCACATTCCAGATGCCCAGGCATAACTGGGCCAAGTTTCACCCCAGTCCTTCATTTTTTATAACATATCTGTGGCAGCTTCAGTTTTGTACCTAGTACCCAGGGGCCCTCCACCCTCATACCATGACACTCAAGGGACTTGCTTGGAGTGGGTCAAGTCTAAGACACCATTGTCCCCACAGACTGTGTGTCTAATGAGAGCCATCATCTTGAAGCTCACACTTTTATTGTAGCTCTTCACATTTGTGTTCTGATGGTTCAGAGACCTGGGTTCCTTGTGAAAGAAAGAGTTAATCAGTGCAAGGTGAGGACCCTAATACCCACCCTGCAGGCAGCAGGCATTGAATGCAGGTATCAAGTGCTGGATTGTATTGTCTAGATAATAGGAAATTTTATTTTGGCCAAAAACAATGGTTCTTTTTATGAAATCTTTCCATGAGTTCTGGGAACTAATTTCAGCAGTATCATATGGTTTTCAAAAACTATTCCTCAAGTGCAAAAAGGAAGGATTCTCTTCCCCAGCCCCTTCAAGCTGCGGTGTATCAATTAAGTTTTTAAGAGGAAATTCGTGAGTATTTGATCTGGTGTTTGAAGATAGATAAAAATCTGCCTTTTTGTTGCTCTGCACTGTTTAGCATATTCAGATCCGTGGGAATTTGGAAGAAAGCCCGAGATGCTGGCTGCAGCAGGCTCTGACCAGCATACAGCGGCCAGGCCGGCCTTTCTGTACTCCATGCTATTGATGCGGCTGTGTTGGAGCAGAGCTGTGTGGCCACATCAGGGCATGTTAAAGAGCTTTGCCAAGGAGGACTGAGAAGGAAATGGTCTATTATGTCCCCTCCTATTGAAATGTTGTTCAGGATTGAGTCTGAAATAAATACCCACCACCTAAGAAACCAGGGAGTCCGTGCCAGTGTGCAGAGTTGGAAGAAGCCTGGCTGTGGGGCAGGGGCTGGCTGTCACATCCTTTCCAAAGGGGTAGGAACCCTCTCCAGTCGGTTGCCTTGAACTTGCCAGCTTGCAAACTCCCACTGAATCCAGTGTCTCATTCAGCAGCTGTCACTGTTCTGGGCCTAGAGGTACCCTGCCTAGGTGAAGCGTTTGTACCCTCGGGTGGGGTTATAAGCTGCAGTGAGCAGCTTTCCCGGCTTCTGGACCTGGTTCGGAGCTGTGCGAGGGACGGATATGGGCCAGCCCTCAGGCAAGCTGCCCCTTTGGGAGCACAACAAAGGCGACCTCCAAGCCACTCCTACCCTTGACCCACCCAAAAGCATAGATCCCTGCCAACGTTCCAAAGCTTTTCTACATCTTAAATCACCACGTCCTGCTCAGAATGCAGAGTTCCTCCTCCAGTTCCCATCACACTGGATTACTGTGGGCTATGGGCAGATGGAGGCTGCCTTTTATATGCAAATATTTGGAAGCCATTAATTCCCCAGATCCTGCCATGTACCCTCCCCTCTTACAAGACCCTGTCTGTGCCATCCAAATGGCAAACATTAGTTCCCACCCAACTGAAACCATTGAAGACTCCAAGCCAGGTTATAGCCTGCAGCCTGGATCTGACTTCCTTCTGATACTCCAGTGTTATGTAGTCCTGTGGAAGATAAATTCTGCCCCACGTAGATGGCTCTAGGCAAAAAGCCTTTGGGAGGAGAAAGGCATTTTTATGCCTAACCAGAAAAATGGTGGCTGATGCCTGCTGACCTCTGACATGTGGCAGGCAGCATACTGAATGTCTTAATGGAAGAATCTCATTTAGTTCATGGAATGTGAGAGTAAAATAAAGGTTACCAGGAACCCTGGAGACTAGGGAGTGAGAGAATTGGGGGAAGGCTGATACACAAATATTAAATTATGGTTAAATAGAAGTAAAAAGTTAGGGTATTCTGGTGCATGATAGGGTAACTACAGGTAACAGAAATTATCTACTCTATGGTATTTCATTTTAGTTCAAAGACAGACAACAAAGATGTTCTGTTTGTTGGCTCATTGTCTGAATGACCTCAACAGCCAGGGCTGGACTGGGCTGGGCTGGACTGAAGTCAGGAGTGTGGAACTCAATCCCAATGTCTTACGTGGGTGGCAGGGACCCAGTGACGTGAGCCACCACCTGATGCCTCTCAGATACACATTACTTGGATATGGGATATGTGTGTTCCAAGCAGCATCTCAACTACTACAATACCTGTTCCCTGGATATCTTTGTAAAAGCTATAGGAGAAGATGTTGAATGTTTCTTACCAGAGACAATAAATGTATGCAGAGATAGATAGGCTTATCTTAATACCAGTTTTAAAATTTTTGAAACAGATCAATAAAAAGATCTGCTTTAGTACTTGCAGGAGACTTCGAGGTCTACACTATTATTCATGATTTCAAGTAAGAAAAGAGAAGTTTCAAAAAGCTAAGGAAATGTCTTAGAGCCGCCCATCTGGTCCCGAGGGAGCCAGACAGTCCGAGGCGAGCCCTGAGCTTTTCATGCTCCACTGAAAAAACTCAGAACTGTTGCAGAAACGGCCAGGATGCAAGTGACAGCTGAGGATTTATTGTCCCCCTTCTGCTCTGACTTTTGAGTCAGTAGTGGTGAAAAGAGCTTTTGGGCCTCCCCGAGTTCTCCAACCCCTCTTGTTTTTTTGGCTTTCCTTGCTGCCCCTGCTGTCCCTTCTCCACTCAACCCTGTCTTTCAGAGGCCAGGCCCTCTCCAGCAGCCATTTCCTCTCAGCAGAGCTTTGCTGATCAATATGGAAAGCTTTAGTCAGAAAAAGAAATCTATTCTCCATGAGATGCAGAAAGGGGCCTCAGCCTCCTCCAGCAACCCCTTCCGCAGCGTTACTGAGCAATGGCCCTACCCCTGCCATCACCAGCTTCCAGTCTGCCTCGTCACTCCAACTGGGGAGTAGACCACCTCACAGTCCCTGTCTGCACCCCATTCTTCTTCCCTGCTCTCCTGCGTCTTTCATGGTTTAACTCAGATTTTCTCAACACCCCTCACTCTGTGTCACACATGGGCCCTGTGTTCAGTCTCTGTACCCCATCAGTAGATACCCACCTCCTCTTTGTGACTGCCACCTTTAGCAGTTTCTTTCATTGTCACCCACTCAGAAAGTCCCTGTAAGAAAGACGCTGCAGAACATGTCCTGTGTGAGGAGTAGCAGCTTTTTTTTTTTTTTTTTTGCACTGGTCCACATATAAAGCAGCCTTGCAAATGGGGTCATGCCTGGGGCAGGCTGGCTGCCAAATATGGATGCTGATGAGTGATGCAGTGACCAAGGCCTTGATCCATTGTGGGAGCTAGAGCTAAACAGAGTTGTATCCCTGGAGTTGAGTTGATCTGTTAGGAGGAAGCTCCCTGCAGGTGACCTCACCGACCTGAGCTGTTGCTGACCTTCCTTCCATGCTGAGTCCACCAGAGCAGGAGGGGTGTATCTAGGATATTCCTTGTGTCAGTTGTGTACCAAATGCCATGTCCAATCAGTCCCCTTGGTTGTCCACTCCAAGCACTCTGGGAAGGGAAGAGCACCACTCACAGAAGAGAGGCCTGGAAAGAGAAATCATAAGAAGGAATCTGAGCTCCTGGGATTAGCACAGGAAGAAGAGTTTTAGGGATTCCCCTTGAACTTGGTTCCAGAGAACAAGGTAATATGCAGCTTGAGGCTCAGTGAGGAGTAAATGCTGGGCAGGCCCATCATTTAGAAGTGTGACATTAAACCGCACCCTACTCCCATGGATGTGGGAACCATTTTCCCCAAAAATAAGTACAGATATGTTGTAGAAAATCCCATCATGTCCCCAGTGAGGTAAATTTGGTAGATGACTCAGTACCGAATAAGCAACTCCGAAGAAAAGCTCATCACCAACACACCCACCATTGAGAAAGGATCACTGGGTCCAATGGCACCTTCCTCCAACTCCTAAGCAAAGCCAGGCTGTGGAAGGGCAGGTGAGGGAAGAGTTAAACCTGTGCAGACAGAATCATAAGGTAAGAAGCAGGGAACTGACCATTGTTAGTGAAATAAAGTAGCTCCCTGAATGGATTAAACAGTAATCTGCTAAGGAAAGAATTCATGATCGAAAGATAACACAAAGAAAATGGATTCTGGAAGGTAAAATGAGAAGATCTAATGAGAGTTATGGAGAATATGTAAAAAAAAAGGGGGGGAGGCAATATTCAAAAAGCTCATTGCTAGGAATTTTCCAGAATTAACTATTTTCTCTGAAGGAGTAGCACTAATTTCTAACCATTGTAAATAAAAAGGCAATCTCATTGTTAGGTCTTAGTGAAACTTCATACAAGCAACAACAAAACAACAAAAATGTTAAAAGCTTCCAATGAGAACAGACATCTCCTTATGAAAGGATGATAAAAGAGATTCTCAAGTGAAGTGGAAGCCAGAAATGAGTGGTACAATAGCTCCAAATCGCTCAGAGAAGGGTAGCAGCCAACCCCGAATTCCAACCTACAAGACTGTCATCCAAGATTAAAGGCATAAGTAAAGATTTTAGTAGTCCAAAGTCTAGGTGAATTTATCCCTCACAGACTGCTGTTTTAAAAGATGATAAGAAGGTACTTCAGGAGAAAAAGAAAAACAAATGAACTGAAAAAAAAGTAAATAAAAAAATAGTAACTATGCCCATGGGTTTATTTCCATAAGTATAGATTTTAAATGATGTAACGACTGATGGTGACTTTAGAACAATGTGGCATAACAGACTAAGCCACTGCCTGGGAAGTTCACAATCTCCTATCAGTCCCGCTTCTGCTTATAATCCAGTACTTTCATGTAGTTAAAATGGCAAAAACAAGTTCAGATATATCGGTTTTTGCAATAAGCAAAAATAAGCTACATCATAATGGCTATAAAATTAAATCTTAATTAGCCATGCATCACTGATGAAACATTCCTAGTGCAGAATTTAGAATACCTACTCTACCTTGTGAGTTTTATAATTGAATAATACTGAAGTGAGAAAGTAATACTGAAAAGAAATTATGATTTCTTGACTCAGACTAGTATGTTGTTAAAATAGATAGTGCTGTCCTACCTTGGATGTGAAAATAACTGGACTGTTACATATGCCATGGAAACCCAGATACAGGATGAGAACTTGGGGTGTGTGATGTTGGAAGCCAGAAACAGAAAGGTGAATTTATAGAGAAATTTCAAGGATAAAGAAAATGGTAACAAAATATCTGCTAAAAGACTGAGTGGCTGGTGTCGTGGCATGGCACATTAAGCTGCTATCTGCAGCATCAGCATCCTACGTGGGTGCCAGTTCAAGTCCTACTGCCCTACTTCCAATCTTGCTCCCTCCTAATGGCCCTAGGAATACAGCAAACGATGGGTGAGATGCCCAGATAAAGCTCTTGGCTTCCACGTAGCTCAGCCCCAGCTGTTGTATCCATTTGGGGAATAAACCAGCATAAGTAGGATCTCTCTGTCTCTCCCTCCCTCTCTGGACCTCTGCCTTTCAAATAAAGTAAATCTAAAAAGAAAAAGATGATTAAGCAGAATGAACATAGAAAAGCCGCCTTTGAAACAAACTTTAAGATAGAGGAGCAGGGTGCCAGGTCTACTGATGTAAGAAACTAACAATGAAAATGGCACGTCAGAAATTGAGAAAGTAGCAGTCTCTACAAAGAAATTCAGCTCCTACGGGAAGACAGAATGGATGATGAAGACAGTCTCAAAGGAAGTCCAAAAGAGGACTAAAAGACAGCCATATTTGAGAATAAAACTTTAATGATCTGGAAATGAGGGAAATGAGTTTTTGAGGCTGTCATTTTTCCTAGGTGACCTCATGCTTGCTTTTTAAAATACTAAAGCTAATTTGGATCACTTAAAAATTACCCAAAGTCACTAGCAATAGCCATAGTAGGGTAGTCTCTTGCCTTTAACCGTGGGAGGTGCCCTTCCATGCCTTCAGTGAAACCACTGAGATGTCATTTAACCTGCTTTTGTATTTGAGAGGCAGAATGATGTGCTGGTTCACTCCCCTGGTGGCTGCCTTCACCAGCAAAGGCTACACAGCACCACACTAGTTCTGTCTGCAGAGAGTGAAAGCTCAGTCCAGGTCTCTCACATATGAATGCAAAGACTCAACCACCTACACACCACTGTGGCCTCACAGGGACTTCGTTAGTGGGAAGCTGCACTCCAGAGTCAGCTGGGACTAGAACCTTGGTTCTTCACCACTAACCAAACACCTGCCCTCCTGCATCTTTGATCTGATCTCTCTCGTTCCCTACAAATCCAGGATCTGTTGAGCCAATCTGCCTTGAGACTAAATAGCCATAGGTTGGTTGTATGTTAGTGAGTGAGCCAACAGAGCTTGTGTGTTTTAAGATATATTCGTTTTTACAGAAAAGTCAGATTTATAGAGAGAAGGAAAAACAGAAAGATCTTCCATTTGCTGGTTCACTCCCCAGATGGCCACAATGTCCAGAGCTAAGCTAATCTGAAGCCAGGAGCTACTTCCAGGTCTCCCACACAGGTACAGGGGCCTAAGGCTTTGGTCCATCCTCTATTACTTTCTCATGCCACAAGCAGGGAGCTGGATGGGAAGTGGAGCAGCTGGTCCTGGCACAGGCATGGTGAGGATTAGACAAATAAGCCTAATCCTGCTTTGATATTTTTTATTGTCAGCCCTATTTTCTCACAGCTTGCTGTAACTTCATGCGTAGTCTGCTCACATGCTGAGTTTGGGTGTGGTTATCCTTGGGTGAATCAGTTGAGTCAGCCAGTATTTTGAATATGAAACTTCAAGTCCACAACCTGATCAATTAGATAATACACATCCTCTGATATTGCTGGGAGCCTGTCTCTGTAAGGCTCTGTTGCAGATCTACAATTCAATATGAAATTGGGAATACTCTGGGATAATTAACAAGAGGCTCTTCTGAATGCAATATAAGCCAAGTCTGAATTTTTCAACACTTGATTTGACTTTTCTTTAATAGATTTTTTTTTCTTTTTTCTGACATTATTTTTCATCCTCCTTTGCCTCGTTCCACATTTTAGTTAAATGTGGCTTTAGAGGCCCTTTGCTAGTCCCTGGTCTCAGACAGAGACCCCTCAGAGAGGACTGGCTATTATTCCGGTGTAGAATGTCAACACCCTAACCTCCAGGCTGGAGACCCACCACCCAACAGTTCTTTTAAAACAGACAGTTCTCTCTCCTGCTCACCTCCTGCTGTCCTCCAGAGGGAAAGGTACTGACTTTCATGCACTCTGCTGCCCTCTCCTCTGCCCCCTGGAGTTTGTGTTCTACTGTCTGCTATGTGGCATGTAGCAGTTGACGTGATTCCCAGAGGCTCCACAACTTGGAATCTTTACAGTAGAGAGCATTTTCTGCCGCCCACCCTTTTTCTTAAAGAATGTAATCACCACGCTGCATGCGGGCAGCTTTTGGTATGAGGTTTTACGAATTCCTAAGGGATTTTAGCCAAAGACATGGAGTGGCCTCTGGAGTTCTGAAGTCTGTAACTCATCCTTTGGAAGTCAAGGTAAGGAGGTTTCAAGGAAGAAAGGCAGGCAGGAGTAGCAGAGTGGTCCCCAGTCAAAGCTCCTCAGACTGGCTAAAAGGAAACATTCAAGGTGGCATTCATTTTGCTGGTGACTTACCAGTCCAATTCTTAGCTGGCCAGGCTTGGAAACTAATGTAACTGAAATCTGGGGAGAGATTCCTTCTCATAGTTGGTTGGAGATGATCTCACTTTAGCAAAGCTTACAACCTTGATCTGTAAACCAAAAAAGATAAGGTTTATCTGGAGAAATATCCATGGCTGGCATTCTTTAAATACCAACTATCAACTCACTCCTGCCTTACAAACAGACTTATACAGGAGGCAGATGGCCATCAGAAGGGTATTTGGTGAACATGAAATGAGAATAAAGGGAAATCATGTCAGCTGGCATAGACCAGAAGTAATCCATCGCACCACACTGCACTGAAACTAAGCTTTTATAAGTGTCAGCAAAGAGTTTGTGTTTCGTCAGTATTTGGATGGACACCTGCCAATGCTGTCTCATTTTTTTTATGCCTCAAGGATAACCCACGCTTACTCCCACCCAAATCCTCTACCAAGTTGGTCTTTCCCAATGTTAATACCTTCCAGTAGCTCGAATAGCATCATTCTCTTCCCCTAAATTTGTAAATTAAACCATAATGAGAAATTTTGTTGTCATATGTTGAGGTACCAATCCCTTGCTCTACACACATTGTTCTAGAGGAGATAGTGGCATTGGTAAGAACAGTGGAATGGCTCGACCACCCCCAAGTTTCTCAGTTATTCTCAAAAAATCTCTGTATTCTTGATATGTTCCTACTGCTATACATACACTAATAGTTTTTCTTTTTAAAGCAACTCACCTTTTAAAAGGAAATTTATTCCTACAATAAGCAGTAAGTTTCTTTTGCCACAAGGAGAATATAACCCTGAAAATAAAGATATTGGGGGAAAAAAAAGACCCTGACAAAAGACTTTCTCCTGAAGTGCCTTCTTACCAAATAAGTACTTTAAAAATCTTTTTATATTCATTTTATTTGAAAGAGAGACTTTCCACCCATTGATTCACTCCCCCAGTTTCCCACAACATTTTGCAATGGGCCAGCCTAAAGCCCAAGTCTGAAACTCGGTGCAGGTCTCCCAGAAGGGCAGCAGGGAGCCATCATTGAATGCTTCCTAGAATCCACATGCATGAAGGTGGATCAAAAACAGAGTAGCTTGGATTTGAACCACACACTCAGGAAAGGTAGGCATTCCAAAGACGACTTTAACCAGCTCCATTGGACTTTTCTCACTGTACAACATTTGTCATGGAAAGCTTTGAGTAGATTTTTGTTTAAAGAAGCACCAAACTAAAACTCTGACTTTGATGTTAGCAAAAACATGCAAAGATGATGGATGTTTGGCCTAATTAAGGCATCCCCTTGTTGGAGTACTGGGTTAGATCTCTGGTTCCCTCATAATGCAGGCCCTATGAGGCAGCAGACAAGGATTCAAGTAATGGAGTTTTTTTTGCTAGTCATGTGTGATGACTGGATTTAGTCCCACAACCCCCACCATTGAGAGCCTTCAGAAAATCAATAAATGGGAACCTTCTTTTTTTTTAAATTGTTTTATGACACAGCTTAATAGGCACTAGGATTTCCCATCCTCCTCCCCAAATTCCCTCCCCTCCCCACTGGCTTCCCCTGTTTTTACAATAGGTATCTTTCATGAACATTTGTAAGTTCATCATGCTGCCATTGAAGTATCTCCCAACAATGTAGGCATAGACAATGTTGGAGAGTCCAGCAGAGTAGGACCCTTCTTACTGTGCCTCTCAAAAATAGACTAAATTGGGACCAACACAATGGCTCAACTGGCCAGTCCTTCATATGCGAGCACCAACATCCCATATGGCCACTGGCTGCTCTACTACCCATCCAGCACCTACCTTTGGCCTGGGAAAGCAGTGGAGAATGGCCCAAAGGCTTGGAACTCTGTACCTGTGCAGGAGACCCAAAGGAGGCTCCTGGCTCCATCTAGATCAGCTCAACTCCAGCCACTGTAGCTACTTGGAGAGTGAACCAGCAGATGGAAGCTATTTCTGTTTTTCCTTCCAAGTATTTTTCCATTCACTACCTAAAAGTAGTCTCAGATTTGGGGAAAGATGACCTCAGTTTTTCTTCACTTGGATAATATTCAAAAACGGTCCATGCAACTAGAGTGGTGTCACCTCTTTTCCAGCCCCACCTGACCCTGGCTTCCACCTGATGTTGCACTAACTCTTCTCCCCGCCTCTCCCCATACAGGTACACGCTGGCAGCTCAGGACCTGGTAATGCGTGCCCGAGGTGTCCTGAAAGACAGAGGATGGCGAATATCTAATGACCGACTGGGTTCAGGAGACGACATTTCCGTATATGTCATTCCTTTAATACATGGAAACAAGCTGTCATGAAAATGGCCCAGGGGACTGGGAGGACAGAGGGAAAGGAATTCTGGGATGGCTCTTGACAGAGCAGAACTGGGACATGTCCCAGCTGAGTTCCAAGCAGTACCCAGGTTGGGAGGTGGCCGCCGAAAGACCTTTGGCTGTGCTTTATGATGACCCTTAGGTTTCCATTTCTCCTTTAGCAACAGGTGTGGACACTCGACATGAACCGAACACGAAGTTTGCTCCTGAGGGTTATATTTTTGTTGGTTCCTTTACAGGCCTCCAAAGTGGCCACTGACTAATTGGGACACATGCATCTTATTTATTTTATTTAGCAACCTGGGTAGCCATTTTCAGGTGTAACTGGCAGGAGGTTCCTTGGCCTGTCCAGCTTCTCTACGGGTTAAAAGTGCTGCATCGGAAAGGTAGGCACACAGGAGTCATGCTTCAAAAAGTTGTCAGCACTCACCTAAGTAAGCCTGAGATTTATCTTCGAGATTGCTGCCTGCCATGCCCACCCTTCTTCTTTCTCATTTGTGGTGATGCTGCAATGAGGTAGGGAGGTCTGTCCTTTTTTTTACATTCCTTCAGTCTTTCTCTCTTCCTTTCTGTGGAACAGAACTGGGGCTTTGCAAGTCTTTGCTGAGGAATTTCTGTATTCGAATCCAATCCAATCTGGGTTGCCCCCGCGTACCCACACTCACGCCAGCCACCCAGGCAGCTGTCTGGAACACATCGAGTGTCTTTGTTATTTGACACAAGGTCCTCAGTTGAGTTTTCTCACCATATGAGTGTGTTTCAAGGAAACAGTGGGTATTTTTTTGGACCAGCAGTTCTCTGTTGTCTTCAACAATTCTCTGGTGTGGCCTGAGTTTTTCTTGGATGTTCATGTCTGCAGTGGTTGGCCCTCTCACACCCACCGTGACATGCAAACACACATGCAAGCATTTTTCAAAGAGAAGTTCAGGAGTTCTTTGTGTCTGTGGATTCCCCTTACCTCATTTGCAGACCATTGTGGACTCAGGTTCTGTGGGCTGTGACCATGCCCATGCACATTGTATCAGAGTTCTGCCATGCAGCTCTGCTTTTGCCCATTGTCTTTGTGCAAGGCCCACTCAGCACAGTACTTTAATGAACATGACTTTGCCTGGGTTAGCTCTCATTAAGCTGTGGTTCTCTCTAGAGACTCATGTACTGTCTACCCAAGAGCTGAGACTCCCTACTCCCACTGTGGATCCACTTACGATGTTCTCACAGCGCAATGGTAAGACCGCACTGGGGAACTTTGCAGTCTTTGTCCTGCAGCCCTTGGGAGTTGTCTCCACTTAGACAACTCCATGGAATTAAAATGCTCTTCCAACAGTTTTTAAAAGGGTCACTGGTATGATCTCCCCAAATGTTTAGGAGCAGATTCCTATTCCCAGCATGGTAGAGCACCTGCATTCCTGGAGTTGTGGCTGCTGTCTTATGGAAGGCCTGCACCTTCCTGCTAGGGAACAAACTCAATCCATGGTGTGGCAACAATGCCCTGTGTGGCAGGTAAAGTCCTGTGGTTCACCTGACCAGCTATTTGCTAAATTGCTGTCTGGGAAGCATTGGACTCTGACTTTGTCAGGCATCGTCTGTATCTGCCAGCATTCTTGTCTCCTTTAATCAATCTTAGTCATTTCTTGAGCATCTCTGTGGGGCAAAAGTTTATGGTAACTCACTTGCTTCTCTGGAAGTATATGATGCTATAGACAGCTGTCCAGCAGTCCTATGGTAGTGTGGTCCATTTTGTGCTCCTACCGTCACTTTCAATGTCATGTGCAAATTGGAAACAAAATCTGTGAAAGACCCCTAGCCACCACCTTATTACCTTTTATCCCTTTGCTTTTCTGGACCTCCTTCTCCAGACGTTCCCTGAGTTTCTCTAGTTTTACTCAAGTTACTGGAGTAAGAATTTGGGTGTAGACACTGCATACTGATAGGTGTCATAACAACTTTCTACCCAGTTCACTAGTGTATTTACTGCCAAGGCACGTCTCAGGAAAAACCCTGGAAACCCTGGATTCAGATTACCCTAAAATCTTGAGCATTTGGTCCTGCTGATTTTAGTGACAGTATTGCGTAAGCCTCCTTGGGTGAAAAGATTTTAATGAGATGCTGAACTGTGGTTTATGTTTGGAAGATGGAGGAAGACTATAAATTAGATGAATAAATCTAAAGTGAAAAAGTTATTTGTCAGTGACCCAAGCAAATATCCCCAAGAAATGACACTGCTCTGTGAATTCAGCTTACTAGGCTTGAGTGTTCTTTTTCACCCAAGTCACCACAACCCAGAGCAGTAACTATGTCCTTGCAATGGAGTGGCCTTTGGAGCTTTCCTGGGAAGGCCCAAAACCACGACACACTTCTGTGGAACACATTTATATGCAGTTCTGAAATCTTGCATACTTAATAACCAAATCCGCGGACCCTAAGAGCCACCGAGGAAATCATCTTTAATAAAACACTTTTTATTCCCTTGTCAAGTTTTTATAGTTGTGTAGGGGTGACCATTTCCATTAATGAAAGGCTCTTACTTCTAAATCTTGCTGGGCTGGCCCCTGCTTTTCAGACTTTTGGTAACACTTCCTTAACCTGGGGGGCGGGGGGAGGGGGCTCATAGGCCATTAATCCTCTATAGTGTTTGGCTAGATAACCATCAAAGTTTTGTCCTTTAACAACTGAGGACAGTGTTATAAGACAAGCAGAGTCCGCCCTAAGGTTTTGCAGTTCTTCACAGAGAGGGATGGGGGGGACAGGTAAAAATTAGGCTAGGTCAAGGACTCCATCCTCCCAGAGGACAGAGCCTAACCCAGTGCAGATTCCAGCCAGTGACTTGCCCCAGAGTTTAGTTTTAGAGATTTGCAATGTTTACTTCTTTATTCTTAGAATCTCTTCATCCCCATGGGGTTTGGTGAAGTTAACTTTGCCCACCTTTTTTCCCAAGTATTCATCACTCTTGAAGTATAGCTGCTGCCATATACTGATAGGAATCCGATTTTTTCATGAGCAGCAGAGTGGAAACACTTGGGATAAAGATCCTACATCTTCAGGATTCTGCTGCTTAAGAAAAAACCCTTTCCTCGGCCATTGATCAACTTTATTTACAGCATTACAAGTGGTCAATTGTCTTCTCTCCAGTGGTTTGAGGATCTGACCTTTCCTTACGTAATCCAGTAGCTCCAGTGTTTTCATAGTGACTATGTTAAGTGTTGATGAGATTCTATTTTCAGAAAGTGAATACTCTGGGCTTCTTGGCAAAAAGCAATGAGAATCCTCATCTATGCAAAGAATAACAAGGGTGACCTGACAGGTTGCCAGATCTGAGAAAGGAGTAGTGGATGGTCCCGGGCTGCAGCATACAATTGGATGTTAGCAAGTGATTTCTGAGGACTTGCAACTCCAAGAAAGATTGCAGCCTGCATACCACAGCCCACCTCTCTGAGCAAACCCTGCTTTTGTGTTGGTGATGTGGCAAATGTACACTGGGATTTTTAAGGGACACTACATGAGCAGCTTGACTTGCCTCTTATGTAAGCGTCATGGCTCTTTGTGGGATCTGAGCGCCAATCTGGAGTGCTGCTCTTTCGAATCCACCGTGTTATCTGTGTAAATAGCTTTAATCTGTTCCTCTGTATTTTAAATGAGGTTTTGTTCATGTAGTGACCAGCTAGACAGGTGATCTGTAAAGGCTGTAATTGTGCTATTGTTTTCTACTGTGATGTACTTGAAGAAAGAGAACCTTGTGTCCTCCATTCTTCTGACCTCCCATGAGTATTTTGTGTTTATTTGGGGAATCCTAAGGTTCCTCTGATTCCTGTTTTGCCTCTGATTTTCTTTATTCCTTCTGGAGACCCAGGGAGGCCCAGAGTGGAGATCATTTGTTGTAAGGAATGTTCTGTGGTTTGGGTTTTCAAAACCATCCTGCATACAGTGAATGAGAGGAATCTGACTGGAAATGATTTCAGAACCCTGTACCTTTATGCTCCGTGATTGTGAAACATTGACTTTTGTAACCCAAAAAGGAAAATTGTTTAGTAAAGGGGGATTTATTTTGTGTGTTTGAAACTTAGGTGCAATGTCCCCTGGAAAAAGCTAAAGAAATGTATATGCTCAATGACATTTTAAAATAAAATATTATATATATATGTATATAGAACATCTTTAGCAATTTTTTTTTAATCTTCGAATTCACTGTGAAGTTTCTTTGTATCATGTGATGGAACAGTATATGAGCACTGTGAATTGATGTGGGATTGTCAACTGTGAACAAACTGGTAAGACATTCCAAGGGAAATGTGTGCCAACGCCATCAGCCTTCCAGGTATAGCACTAAAAGTGAATAGAACTATTAGATAGCATGTATAAGCTACAAGCAAGTCAAAGGATGACATTATTCCCAAGAAGTGATCTTAAGTGAGAGAGCTAATCTTGCTAGAGATAGTAGGGATTAAGTCTCCCCTTAATCACTTAAGCATCTTAAGTACTTACAGAGTGTTAGTGAAATATACTGTCTTAGAAAGTTTCCTTGACAGGTGAGGAAAGCATCAAAAAAAAAAAAAAAAGCTATTTCTGCTTAGTTGTAGAATCCAGACAGTTAAAAGTAATTTGAAAATGTCAACAAAATATTAAATATGCTCAAAGTAGACCAATCCCCCTTGTCTATGGGGGATATGTTTCAAGCCCCACCTCACCCCCATACCTGAACTACAGATGCTGGAAATACAGAGATGCGTATGCTGGTTTCTGTCCTGTTCATAAAAAAATTTTTAACTGGACACAGAAAGAGATTAGTAATAAAAAAGTTGTGGCAATTATGCGGTCACAAAAGTTAGGAATTGTTTATTCCTGTGATTCTGTTTCGTACTTTTGGATACATGTCACTGAACCCTTGTAAGCAAAACTGCAGATAAAGGAGTACTGTTGACTGATTCATGAAAGAAAACTAAAAGTTCTGGCGTTTCAAAGCTTAGTTAAGAAAAAGAAACAGAAAATAGTCCTTTTAGAATTTTATTGCAAAGTCCTCAGTTATTTTACTTGCGCCTTGATATTCATAATGCCCTCTTTTCTACTCAGAAGCAGAAAGTAATGGAAAGAATTACTCTTTGGAGTAGGCACCTTAAGACTGGGATATCTTCCTGAGGAGGTGGAGAAGTCTTCCAGCATCTATGTTTAGCTTGTCTGATTAGCACTTAAAAATATGGAAATGTGTCTTCAGAAATGGCTGTCAACAATGCACCCATGTCTGCAAATCAGGAAGTGGGTATTTGTACCCTCACCTCTTCACCTGATCTGGATTGTGACTGTCTTTGATTGGTCCTCGGCAGGAGTGGCAGCCTCAGACTTTCATTCTAAAATTTACAGCAATCTGGAAGTATCTGCTTTCGCTCTTGCAAGCCATACATCATGTAAACAGAGGATTACTGAGTAGTAAACACAAGAGCCCAGACTTGGGGACTGAGGCCTCCATTAGTCCTTAAGACAAGCTGACTCAGCCTGAGTGATGACCTAAGAGGCCCAGCCAGCTCTCAGTCGTCCAGGCCCATCCAGTTGAGGCTACAGTGAATAAACCAGAGAAGTGCTGCACAAAGTCCTGCCTGTAGAACCGTGAACAAACAAAATGGTTTTGAAGTCATGATATTTTGGATAATTTGTTTCCTGGCAATAGAAATAAGCTATAAAGAAACTGATTCTTGGGAATTTAGGATAAGATGCTTATAAATGGCCAGGACTGGGTCTAGAACTCCATTTGGGTTTCCCACAGGCATTGCAAGGTTTCAGGCATTTGGATCATTTTCTACTGCCTACCTAGGCACAGTCCTAGGAAGCCACATCAGAAATGAAGCAGTCAGGACATGAACCAGTGCCCATATGGGATGCTGACATTGTAGGTGGTTGCCTAACTGACTGTGCCACAACAATGGCCCCCCAAAAATACAATTTTTAAAGACAGAAAATGACATGGGGAGAATGCACCAGGACTTGCTAAATCATTCATGTGGAACTGGGTAGGATAGCAGAGACTGATGGGACCTCAGCAAGGGTTCTCAATGTATGTGTTTGTTTCTGCATGCCCCTGTAATGGTCATCAGTAAGCCAGGGAAATGACTGCTTGGGAGCTATGATCCTAAAATGAGAAAACAAAGGTCCTATACCCCTTCACTTCTGGTGAGATCCTCCCATGTTGTACCATTTATAACCCTTGGAATAGTCAAATGATTCTTGTTCCCAAAACTATTAGAGAAAACAAGGTTGTTTCTAAATTGTACGTGAACACATGCACCTTTTTTTTTTCTCTTGTTTTTTAAAGATCTGAATCTAGGGTATGGCACTCTGGTGCAGTGTGTTATGCCACCACTTGCAATGCTAGCCTCCCATGTAAGTGACAATCCAAAGTCTTAGCTGTTCCTCTTGTGATACAGCTCCATGCAGTGCACCTGGGAAGGCAGCATAAGACGGGTAAAGTGCAAATGCTTGAGCCCTTGTCACCGATGTGGCAGACCCAGATGGAGCTTCAAACTCTTGGCTTCTGCTTGGTCCACCCCGGGTGTTACAGTTACTGGGGAATAAACCAGCAGAATAAGGCGCTCTCTCTTATCCTCCCTCTCTCTCTCCAGATGCCTGCAGGAACTGATTCAGGCTGAAACCAGGAGCTTGGAACTCAGTCAAGGCCTCGTACAAGGGTAATGGGGACTCAACTACTTCAGCCATCACCCACTGCCTCCCAGAGAGCACGTTAGCAGGAAACTGGAATAAGCAGCAGAGCTGGGATTTGAACCCAAGCACTCTGCTTTGGAAGGCATCCCAAGTACCATCTTTTTTTTTAATATTTTATTTATTTTCATTGGAAAGTAAGATATACAGAGAGGAGAAGAGTCAGAGAGGAAGATCTTCCATCTGCTGATTTACCCCCAAGTGGCCACAACACTTGGAGCTGAGCCAATCCAAAACCAAGAACTTCTTCCAGGTCTCCCACACAGGTGCAGAGTCCCAAGGCTTTGGGCAATCCTCTACTGTTTTCCACAAGCAGGGAGCTGGATGGGAAGTGGGACCACCAGGACTAGAACCGGTGTGCATATGGGATCCTGGTGAATGCAAGGTAAGGACTTTAGCCACTAGGCTACCACGCTAGGTCCAAGTGCCATCTTAACCACCGCACCAAGGGTTCATCTCGATGCTTAAATATTTATAGATGAAATGCTACAATGTGTATCTTGGAATTATTTCAGAGCAATAAAGGAAGGAAAGGTGGATGGGTTTACAGATGAAATAAGATTGGCTATGTTGTAGAAAGTTATGTAAACTTGGAAATAAAGGATAGTTGCATGTTTTTTCAATGTCGTCCCTAAAATATCTTCTGCCAGGCCCACCCAAGAATTATTTAGTTCTTACATCATGGTTTGGCCAACTTTTTCTATAAAGGGCTAGATAGTCGATATTTTAGGCTTTAAGCCATTTGGACTCTGTCAGAACTACTCAAATAGCTATTGCACAAAAGCAGTGGGAATAACTGAACTAGGGTCTGCTCTGATGTAGTACAATGTCAAGCTTCATTTTAAAATCTTATTTTAAATCCATTCCTAACATCGTGACTTGATTTTATCTTCCTGGTGTGAACACTAATGGCCCACCACCAAGGAAAAGCAGGTTGGATCTAAAAACCATTCATCTTGCTTGATTGTTATAAACAGGAAAAGTTTATTAATTTGCCAGTTTTATTGCTAAGACAGTAAAAACTACATTCAGCTTTTAGCCAAAGAGGTAGTGGAGATGTTAGTGTTATATTATTTTTATTTGCTCAATATTGAAACACTACCAATTATATATTCCATGATTAAAACTCAAATTGGTTATTTTCTTTTCTAATTTGCTAGTGGAAATTAATCCATAATTTGCCAAACTCCCCCAGCCAAGAAGCAAAGAGAACCATATATGTAATTTATTCTTACTATTGTGTCCAGTGCTGAATACTTGAAATCTATATTCTTTCAATACATTCACAGGTAAATAGGGTCATTTTCTACAATTAAAGTTATTTCATCCTACTATAATCAGAAAACGTTAGTGTGCAACCATTCTGTATGGTTTCTATTCCTTTAAATTTTTTTTAAAGATTTATTTATTTTTATTACAAAGCCAGATTATACAGAGAGGAGAAGAGACAGAGAGGAAGAGCTTCCATCCAGTGATTCATTCCCCAAGTGAGTGCAACGGTTGGTGCTGTGCTGATCTGAAGCTGGGAACCAGGAACCTCTTCTGGGTCTCCCGCCTGGGTGGAGGGTCCCAGGCTTTGGGCCGTCCTCTACTGCTTTCCCAGGCCACAAGCAGGGAGGTGGCTGGGATGTGGAGCTGCCGGGATTAGAACCGACGCCCATATGGATCCCAGCGTGTTCAAGGTGAAGACTTTAGCTGCTAGGCCACAGCGCCAGGCCCTATTCCTTTAAATTTGTGAAGGTTTATTTTATAGCCTAACTTATGACCTAGTTTGGAGAATGTTCTGTGTGTTCATGAGCTAATTGGGGTAGTGTTCTATAGTGTTCCACCAACAGATCTACTTAGTGTAGTATATTGTTAGTCTTTTCCTTCTTGGTCATTTGGCTAGCTCTAACCATTATTAAACAGTGGGTATAAAAATCTCCACCGATTACTATGACATTGTTTCTTCAGTCTGTCAGTTCTTCATATATTTTGGGGGGGGGGCTGAGGCTATAATAGATGGTAAGCATAAATATAATTTTTACCTTCTCATGATAGACTGGCCCTTTTGTCATTATAAAGAATACTTCTTTGACTTCAGTAAAAATTTGAGTCTTAAGATATTCCATATTTGTCTAGCCATTCTTGTTCTTCACTATCTCCATTCACACTATATCGTTTCTCATCCTTTCGCTTTCAGCCTGCTTGTACTTGTTTATACTAAAATATAACTTGTAGGGAAAACAAATTTGGGTCATGTTTTTAAATTCATTCTGCAAATCTCTACCTCTTGATTGGAATATTTAGTCCATTTACACCTAATGTAAAGCAAGATTTATGTCTCCCATTTTACTGTTTTTCTTATGTCCTTCTCCTTCATTCTGCTATTACTGCCTTTTTTGGGGTACATAATTTACAGCATACAGTTTTAATTCTGTGTTTCTTTGTTGTTCGAGTTCTTACTGGTTGTCCTAAAGATTTTAATTAACAAGTTAAAGTAATCTAGTTTGGGCCAATATAACCTTAATTCCAAGAGAATACAGAAGCTTTGCTCCAGTATATAGTTCCATTCTCTTCCTCTTTTGTATTAGTATTTGCCCAATAAACTGCACTTCTTTATAAACCTACCCACACTTCAACGACCATTGTTTCATGCAATTGTTTTTTAAATTATGCAAGAGCTTAAAATGTATTTATATATTTACATATTCTGTGAATTTACTGTGTTCAGTTCTTTCTGAGGATGCAAATCGCAATCTGCTCAGAGTGTCCTTTGATTTCAGCCTGAAGGATTCCCTTTAGTATTTCTTGTAAAATAGGTCTGTTAGGGACAAGTTCTCTAGTTGTTCACCTGGAAATGTCTTTGTCTTTGTGAAAGAGCATTTTACCAGATGTGGAAATCCTGGTGGACAGATTTTTTTTTCTTTCAGCACTCTGAATAGATGATCCCACCACTAGTTCCCAGCGCCTAAGGATTCTGATGTTGAAGTTGGTCATTTTACTGAGGGTCACCTATGTGGTGAGTCACTTTTCTCTTGTTGCTTTTAAGAGACTGATCCTGGTGTGCCTATATATAGATCTCCATAACTTTGTCCTACTTGAGTTCATGGTGCTTCTTGAATGTACTGTGTTTTCTCATCAAATGTGGGGAACACATGGGGGCTTTGATAATCCACTGAACTCTGCCTTAGCCCGCATTTTGTGCTTTTGTACATGCTTTTACCTTCATGCAGGGATGGAAAAATAGGAGTTCCTTAGGTCTTAGAAACACACAAAGCCTTGCACATGGCCCAAAGACTTGTATATCCCCAGCAACTTGAGAGTACTTCTCAAAGCTCTGCCTAGACTTCCCCTGGATCCATTTGTCCTTTTTCAGTATTCTAGTCATTCTTTTGTTAGCCTCTACTGGTGTCACTGGCTCAGACAGCTGTAATGTTAAAGAACTGTTACTGGCTGTTTTCAGCAAGTGCCCTACACATACAGCTACTGGCGCTGAGCAGGTCATGTAAAGACAAGCCCTGAGAACAAAGCCTTTTCAAGGAGCTTCCAGACTGGTTAGGTCCTGACAGTTCCTTGGGAATAGAGCTTCTGGGAGAGCTTCAAACCTGCTCTGCCCCTCCAGTTTACTGTGGGGTTCAGACGCTGTTGGTGGAGAGAAGGGAAAAGGAAGCAGATGACTGAAAAGGCCCCAGTCTCTATTCTTGCTTAGATTGGGCCAGTACACATTCCTCAGAGTGCTGTGATCCCTGGGTTAATTTCCACGGTTTTCAGAAAGTGGGCTTTGGCCATGTTTGCCATTATTCTCTTTGCTTTTATGAGAGACTGGATTTTCAAAGGTTTTATTCCACCACTCTAGAAGACTTCACGAGATGAGGCAATACAAGTTCCAACTGCTGAAGTTCCAACTGCCCAAAGACACAGTCAAGCAGCATCAAAACCAACTGCCAACAAGTACCACAGTAGTTTTCTTAAATGTCCCATTAGATAATAGGTAGGAGTCAGAAAACTTCCTATACACCTGTGTGCAGATGGGGTTATGGAAGAAAAGATGAGGGCTCTATCCTTGGGTCTGTATCTGCTGCTTCCTTTCCGAAATGCCTCTAGCCAGGAGGTGCCGAGCTAAGCCAGGAGCCACGAACACATAAATTACTGCTACCTCACAGAAATGGTTATTGGAAGGTCGAGCCAAGAGTTAACCATGGGATGCAGGCACCCCTAAACAACCACCTTAAATTCTAGATCAAACACCTGCCTCAAATTTCATCTTTAGGAAACCTCTTTCCTATCAGTTCCCTGGCCTGTGCACTGAGGCATCCTAACTAGTCAAGGTCCTCTGTTGCCTCATCAGCACCACTTCTATTTTTTTTTTATTTACTTTTTAAGATTTATTTATTTATTGGAAAGTCAGATATACAGAGAGGAGGAGAGACAAAGAGGAAGATCTTCCATCCAATGATTCACTCCCCAAGTGGGCGCAACAGCCGATGCTATGCCGATCTGAAGCCAGGATCCAGGAACTTCTTCCAGGTATCCCACATGGGTGCAGGGTCCCAAGGCATTGGGCCGTCCTCGACTGCTTTCCCAGGCCACAAGCAGGAAGCTGGATGGGAAGTGGAGCTGCCGGGATTAGAACTGGCGCCCATATGGATCCCGGCGTGTTCCAAGCGAAGACTTTAGCCACTAGGCCACGCTGCCGGGCCCCAGCACCACTTAATATTCTTCTGAGACTCACATGTCAGGCACTTACCCAGACATGTTGAATTTTCTGTATTTTTTCTTTCAGGGGCAAGTGAGAAACAGGCAAGCTTTAGCATTCAATGTCTTCCACTTTAAAAGGAACAGATATCCAGGTCAGGAAAATTGGACAAAATTACATTGAAATCTTCTTGAGCCTAGAAGTGTGCTTAAAACAGATCCTACAAACTTGAGCACTGGCCTGTAATAAAAGTACTGATAAAAGGTAAATCTTTTACCAGGAAGCCCAGCTGTACTATTTTTTTACAAAGCCAACGTTAGGCAATGGAGAGTCACTGGCTACAGTGTTTTCAATCTTACGGCTCCCGGCATCTATCTGTGGGCTCCGGTGACCTGAAATAAGATCATGTCACATACTAACAGGGCACTTTTCCTTGATCTACTTGACCTGTGTCTTTGGGTTCAGCAGTTAAGAAGAGTGATAAGATGACACTTTTAGCAGAATAAAACCCAAAGAATTTAAGGTTAAGGAAGCCTAAATCCAACAGTGCAGTCAGTAGCTGTGTAACTTTCATTTATAAGAGACTTTTCCTGCAGTGTTTCTGTATCTTGGCTGCACATGAAAACCACCTGGGAGCTTTAAACATTTTTCTTGTCCATCAGATCAGATCTCAGATTAAATGACAATCCCCGTGGGAGGGACTCAGCCATCGGTTCTTTTGGAATGTTATCTAGGCGACTGATGGGAGAACCACTGAGTAAAGATGTCAACTGGCAGATCTGTGAAGTCAGGTGTAGCAGCAATACCGGACACCTACACTTGAAAATCAAACAAACCAGGCAGGTTTGTCTTTAATATTTGTTTTAATAGGAAAGGCAGATTTAGAAAGAAGCAGTGATAGAAGGGGGTGGGGGGCCTTTCATCCTCTGGTTTACTCAAGTGACCACAACAGGTAGAACTGAGTCAATCCAAAACCAGTAGCCAGGAGTTTCTTCCAGGTCTCCCAAGCGGGTGCAGGGTCCCAAGGCTTTGGGCTGTCCTCCACTGCTTTCCCAGGCCACAAGCAGGCAGCTGGATGGGAAGTAGAGCAGCTGGGACACAAACTAGCACCAATATGAGATCTCGGTACATGCAAGGTGAGGACTTTAACCAGTAGGCCACTGCACTGGGTCCCACAAGACATGTTTTAACAATAAAGTCACATTCACACAAAGAAGTTCCTTGCTGTGTATGTGAAATTCAAATTTATGAAATTCATTTATGACACTCCCCTGTTTTAGCTGGAAATTCTATATAGACAAAACTGAAAATTGAACAAGAGGGTTAAAAGCAAAGCTGTATCAACAGAGATTTCATGAAGTGGCAGGTCATTCTTCAACAACAGGACTGCCAAAATCACATGTCCCGCAGTGCCCGGCTGTCCCCAGGGAGATAGTTTCTAGTCATGGAGGAGGGGGAGAGCCCTAGGAACGTTTCACGCAGGCTTCCTCTGGCTGTCTCCATGCAGTAGGGCTGCTGTAAGAAAACGCCACACACTGGGTGGTTCGCACAACAGGGACGGATATCCGGCAGCTAGAAGCCTAGAAAGCTACCCTCAAGCTGTCAGCCGGTCCGGGGTCCCTGGGTTGCAGATGTCACACAGCTGTGGCTGTGCAAGGTGTCTTCCGTCCGTAGGGCCCATTTAAACATTTCTCTGCAGGACTATCTCCAAAGTGCAGTTACTTTCTGATGCTTGGGGGTGAGAATACCAACATGTGAATTGTGGGTGAATGGGACTTCTCTGGTAACAGTCACCCTGGCCAGACGGCAGTTGCGGGGGTGGGGAGGGGTTGGGGTCATCAAGCATTAATGCTGTGATTAAGGAAGCAGCAAGGGAGAGTTCTGACCAAGTGACAGAAGGGACTTTAGGAAGCGACTTCAGAAGTGACAGCAGCCTCACTTGTTTTGGGAGAGGCAAGGCAGCATCTCCCTACAGAAAGAGGTTAGAGGAAGGCCAGGAAAACATGTTAAATCCAGAGGAATGAATGCCAACACCAGAGTGGATTTCCCAGAGGCTGAGACAGCCAGGAAAGGAAAGCAGTTAGCTACCAGGACAAAGTCACAATTTCCATGCAGTGAGATGGAATACCCGTCTCTCTCTCTCTCTCTCTCTCTCACACACACACACACACCATTTCTGCCGCCTTTGTCTCTTGAAGGGAGAAAAACACCTCAACTGTTTGAAGACTGCACCTGAGCAGGAAGGAGCGGAGGGCTGTCCTTTTTCTGAATTCAGAAATGGTCAGCTTATTCAGGAACCCAGCGCACCCGTCTCCTGGCTGCTGAGCCCTGGGCATTAACAGGCAAGGCTGGGGACCCAGATGTGCTGGCTGCGGAAGGACTGCTGGGACATGCAGGCTTGCACGCACACACGGAGGCCTGCTGCCCAGCCTTCCCCCATCTGCAGCTGGGGGCCCAGTGGGCACCTACAGCCTTCGCAGCCACGTGGATCGCAGGTGACAGACACTCTGGGTTTTTATCTACGATTTTTAGGGGGGTGAGGGAAAGCATAACATTCTTCCTTTTCAACTTTTGACTTTACAGAGAATGCCCAAGCCAGGGGTGGGGTGCCAGGACTTGCCCAGCGAGCCGCCCACGCTGAGGTGCCCCGTCCACCGAGGAGCCTGGTGGCGCCGTGTGCCTTTGTCCTGGAGGCTTGAGGTCACAGGCCCGGGTGGCTCCCCTGTGGCGGCCCCTCTCTCCTGCCGCCATCCCCACGCCAGTGAAAGGCTCCTTAATAAGAGTGTAAATAAAAGCCAGGTTGAGAAATGAGTTTTCCATCCCAGCAGTCAGCGGTCTGACCCCGGCTGTAAATAGCCTTGCGGAGCCGCCCTCTGGAGTCTCGGCTCTAGGAGGGATGGGGGCGGGGTATGCAAGCCATCCCCCAGCCGTGCTGAGCCAGGGGAGGCCGCAGGAGTGCAGCTGGGGCGTCGGTGACCTCCGGGCACCGCAGGCCTCCCATCCCCCATGCCACAGCGCCCCCGCTCCCGCCGTCCTGGTGGGGGGGGGGGGTCACCAGGGGCGCGCCGCCAGGCCCCCTAATTTATGGTCATTGGTGTAATAGCTTTAACGTGATTTATCCGGCTGCGGGGAAGATGGCAAAAGCCTCCAGAGGAATGATTGGCCTTATTAATTCAGAGCAGAGCCGGGAGCGGCAGCCTCCTGGCCAGACAGGGAAATCAACTTGGCAAAGGCCACTCTGTGAGTCGGTTAAGTTTCTGGCCAAAGTTGAGCCTTTTGCTCAAACCAAAGGAGCTGGGGCAGGGCTTTGAAGAAGTCAGGGGGTGGGGGAACTTGGTTAGACAATGTGCGAGAACTGCTTGATTACAGCAACGCAGTTTGGAAAACGGTGAAGCTCTTTCAGTTTAATAGATTCCTTTGTAAATTATTCTTTTGTGCTTATACACCCGTGCTTTCTTGCGGGTAGGAGGGAGACAGGGTGATTCCTTGTTTCAGTCTGAGTACAGGAGGAGGGGAAATTGCCATGGCCACATTTACTGCTTAGAAGGGAAAGAATTTGGGGTGCCAAGGGGCATATAGGTATTAGGGTCTGCTTTAAGGTTGTTTTATTTCACAATCTGTGTGTGGGAAAGATATTTCCTGCCTTTTGTGTTCTCTTCAGGCACACTAACCAGTATTTATGGGGTCTATAAATTATTGGATAAGCACACCAATACCCTGCTCTTCAGAAGCTCATTACTCTGCATTAAGGTAGTAACTGTCATTTAAATGTCACCATTGAGTGATGAAACTCAGTCCCATTGACTAAAGGACCAAATGAGAATACTGAGGGAGTTATTACATTTGGTGGAAAATATTTTCACATGAGTGAATTACAAATTCAGCAGGGGCGGGAATGTCATTTAGTTGTACACCCCTTGGCTTATTCTATTTATCCGTGAATGTGGGACTCCAGTGCAGACCCAGCAGTAGACAGCCTTCAAATATAATCCTTACCATGGATCCTCAGGGGGGACCTGAACAAAGCCAGAGAGAGCGAGAGAATGTAGCTGCCTCAGGGAGGGGGCAGGTTGGTGTCACACATGCAGTGGCACAACCATTGTATTTATAGCTCTAACCAGAAAAACAGACTGGGAGCGGCTGAGTACCAATTTATTTTGCTGCCCGAACCGATGAGTGGTTGCTTCAAATGTCACTGCAGTGGATGGTTGCGCATTTCATTCACTGCCAGGGTTCGGGAGCTTTGAGGCAGGTCCAGAAGGCGATCAGTAATTGTCCTGCCACCTATGCAGGTGGGCAAGTGCAGTCCTGCCGCTGGTGGAATTGGCTCAGTGGGGGCTTCGGGCTCCCCGTCACCACTGGCTAGACTCAAAAGCTGCCTGAGTAGGGAGGAAGAGAACCCGTTTAGGTCTGTTACAAGAGCAGAATGGAATAGAGGGGCTTCCTCCAAGGACAACAAAAATGGGTTTGGAGGTCAGAAAAACGGGTTTGTCAGAGCCATAACCTGCATGCCCAGCACAGCGGTCCAGTGTCCAACTCCCTAAATAGGGGACACCCGTGTTACTGCACCGACAGTGCGGTAATCGAAGTATGAGGACAGTGTGTGAGAAATCCGGACACGGCTGAGTCTGGAAGGGCCAGGGAAGGTTTTCCAGTGCTGATGGCCAGTCGGGTCCTGAAGGATGAGATGGTGTTAATTAAGAGGTGAAGGTCATGGTGGAACACAAACTGCAATTGAGAGGAGACATGGAGCCGATCCCAGCTGCCGTGCTGCTGCAATGCCCAGTGAGAAGCTTGGAGACAGGACTTCAGGATGTCTTACCACGAATTTCACTCCCTAAGAAAGATTGGCAGTAAGGTGCTTCCTCTCATTTCCTAAACAAGGGAAACTCTAGATGTTTCTTCAAGTGCATCTAACCTTGATTACAGAGAAAGCCAAAACCATAAAAGAGAACTTGGGCTCTGAAATCCAGTAAAATTGTTTTTAACTTAGAATGAATGATTCTGCTCCGGTAACAGGACAGTGACTCAGGAATCGCAGTTCTCAGAGCAGTCTCCCTAGCTCTCCAACTTGGATTTGGGTTTTTTCTCTCAGGAGAGAAGCTGGCAGCAGCAGTCCCTCCCTCTTCCCTCCCGCACAATGGTCTGGTTCTACCCTCTGGGCTGCTCTAGGCCATCACAGGAAACTCATGGGTCATCACAACAAAAATCAGCTCAGATCTTTTGCATTCATTTGCTCACTGGGCAGCTTCCTCCCAGGCCACCCAGTGGATGCTCCTCTTTCTTCCTTAGCCTCCTGATCTCCTCCTCTCTCTGAACAGCTCATTGTCCAGTATCAGAACTATGACTATTCTGACTATCAGTTAAAAAAAAAAAAACTTCCACTCAACCTCGCAGGCTGTTCATGTCTATGCAGCACCACTATTATTGAGAGAATACCCATTCCCTTAGTCACGGATTCTAGGCCACCTCCAACAGCATCTCCAGAACCCTGTTCTCATGTTCTTCCCATCTCCTATCCAACCTGAAAGTGCAATGATGCCTCACTACATGTAGGAACATATGGAATGAAAAGATTTTGGTGCCAAACATGTTTGAAACCCATGAGTAGTTCTTTAGAATTCTTCCTGAAGATCCCTAGTGCTCCCTCGCCTCTGGGCTGCATTATTCTGTACCTGGCTTTGCAAGTGAGAGGTCATCTTGGTGAAACCCCTGCCTGTCTGTCAGGGGCAGGAGACCGAGTAGCCCAGTGGCTTGCCAACAGCTCCAAGCTGTGCCTATGAAGGCTGTGCTGGATGACTGACAAGGTCTGTTATTTATTCATTCTGCTAACCTTACAGAAAGCCTTTTGCAGATTTCAGGGGACGTGGAGCAGCAACAGCCTCCAGTCACTTCAAGCAGATACCTGATGTGTGGTATTCAGGTGAGAAAGTGTGTGGACAGTGCTATGTGCACTCAGCACAGCCTTCCCAGTCCCTGAGGCCCTCCTGTAGGCTGCTGCTCCGGCTCTGACAGGAGGAGGAGTGGGAGGGGAGGAGAGGCTAAGGACCCAAAGGTCATGTTGCTCAGGAACAGAAAGTGAAACTTAAAGACAGGTGGACAGAACCTACAGGAGGCAATCTTTGAGGTTGCGATAGCAAAGAGAATAAACAAAAGGAAAACATGAGCAGGGAATGAAAAGGGACAGTCACGGAGTCAACCAATGAGCTGCACCATTGCCTTCAACAGCTAGGCTCACTCCCACCGCAAAGGCCTAATGGCTAAATCCTCAACCTTGCATGCACCGGAATCCCATATGGGCACTGCGCCACTTGGGGAGTGAGCCAGCAGACAGAAGATCTTTCTCTCTGTATCTCCTCCTCTCTGTAGATCAGCCTTTCCAGTTAAAAAAAAAAAAAGACCCAGGAAGTGAGGAATGGGAACTGCTCAGGGCTGGGTGTTAGGATGTCTGCACCCCACATCAGAGAATTTGTCTCTGGCTCCTGACTTGAGGTTCCTACTCACTGTACCCTGGGAAGCAGTGAAGAGCTGGGGCCCTGCTGTCCCAGGGCGGGGAGGAGGGTTGGGCAGACTTAGATTGTGTTCCCAGTTTCCAGCTTCAACCTAGTCTAGCCCTAGCCATAATGGATTGGACCTCTGTTTCTGTGTCTCTCAAAGAGAGTCTAAAATATGGAATGTTCACAGTGGTGTTAGCGGTCATTTATTATTCATGAGCAGTGGATCATTTTTGTATTTTCTGTTCTATGGTGAATATGAAAACTTGTCTAAAACTACTTACTGGGCTACTAATTGCGTGATTTTTAATGCAACCACATTAGATACGCCCGTTAGCATGGCTGCTCCTAGCACCATACACGGTACACACAGACGCACAATTAAACGGGATGGGAAACTCCGGCATGGCCCAACATAAGGCAAAGTCGGTATCTCCTTCCCAGGTAGCACTCTGACCCCAGGTTCTCAGAACCTGAAGAATCCTGCACATAAAAATGGACCCCCCCGGGAGAGACAACATTTTATATGAGTCAGCTTCTGATGTGGCTCCCCCTGGACCGGCTGCCTTTCACTCAGTCCCTTGGGTAAATTCCTTTCCTTTGAGGTGTGAACCACACCTAGTAACCTGCTTCTAGAATGCAGAAGCGGTGGGTAGCTGTCACTTTTGAGCTTAAACTGCAGTAGATACTGACATTCTCTCAGCTGCACTCTCTCTGGCCCTACTTGCTTGATTTTCCCTGTTGTGAGATGCTCCCTGAAAAGGCCCGTTTGACAAGGAATTGACAGGAACTGAATCCTGCTGACAGCCAGGCAGTTGAGGTGACTGCAGCACTGGGAGACTCAGTGCCATCCCTGCCTGCCTTCTAACACCCCAGAAACCACAGGACAACGGAGCAGTATCGAACAATGTGTCTGTCTGGCTTTGTTTTTCTTGAGCCATATCTTACCTTTTTAGGCCTACTATGCAGTTGGCTAGAAACCCCCTCATCTGAGCATTGTGAGAGAATCATTGACACATACACACAGAGGACGCAATGTTAGTTACACTACAGTGAAGTCCATCACTGGCTGCTGCACAGAGACAGCCTCCGAGAGGCTGCATGGCCCCCCTTTATTAAAAGGCAGCAGGCCCCTCTCACACTATTAAATGTCTTTCCATTTCTAGCCTTACCCCTCTTTATTGCAGGAGTGAAACAGCCTAGTCAGCCACCCAAAGCTGCCCAAGAGCTCACAGTGCCTACACCACATGGTCTGCTTGCTGCCCACTTAATATACAGTTTGCTTAAGTTCCCTCCATTCTACCAGTTTTATAATTAGGGTACAGTACTTCCCATGTAGCAAATTCATCTTCACTAGTTGATATCTCAAATGAGGTTGTTTTGATCTTTGAGCACAAATAATTGCTCACTACCTTTATTAGTGAAGTTATTGAACATAATAATTTCAACAGCAGATGAGAGGTTTTCCAGCTGAAAAGTTACTTTAACTGCCAGGCTATAATGCTGGACCTTAAAGTCCTCACCTTGCACACACCAGGATCCCATATGGGTGCCAGTTTGTATCCTGCCAGCTCCACTTCCCAACCGGCTCCTTGTTTGTGGCCTGGGCAGGCAGTCGAGGATGGCCCAAAGCCTTGGGACCCTGCACCCACGTGGGAGACCTGGAAGAAACTCCTGGCTTCAAAATAGCACAGCTCCAGCCATTGCAGTCACTTGGGGAGTGAATCAGCAGACAAAAGATCTTCCTCTCTCTCTTCTCCTCTGTATATCTGACTTTCCAACAAAAATAAATATTTAAAGGTTTTTTTTTTTTTAAGTCAGCAAAAGCTGGGAAAGAGAAGTCTACAAAAAATGATCTGGCACCTGACTTATGATGAATACCCAAGTCACTAATGCTTCAAGAACCTGTGAAAGTAAAGACCTGCCACATCAGAGAATTACACCAAGTTGAGGACAGGAGGGAAACATAAAATAAAGACCTCCTCTGTTTAATTACAACCCACCTTAAGAGTGAGGAGCCATTTTCATCATTTTTACAATTTTTTTTAGAGAATATAAACATTACCTTATGACTGTCCCTTTCCTAGCAGATTGGCAAGATTGGAATTACCAAATTACAGATGAGGAAAATGAAGCTAAGTGAAGTAACCATGCCATGAATATATAATTTAGTAAGCATCTGGGCTAAAAAAAACCTCTTAGGCTCTCTGAACTCAAGAACAGGTCAATGGGGCAGGCACATATGGCATTAAGGCTTAGGATGCCCACCCTCATGTCAGGTCCTGGCTGTACCCCCTCATCCAGCTTCCTGTTTATACACACCTAGGAGGCAACTGTTGGATCCCTGTCAGACGTGTGGGAAACCCAGTTCCAGGTTCCTGGCTTTGCCCTGGCCGACTCCCAGAATGAAACAGTAGATGGAAGATCTCCTTTCAAATAAAAATAAGTACAAAGTAAAAAAGAAAAATCAGGTCTGTTTCCACTATAAGAATGCATCTTGTATTTTAGCAAGCATCAGAATTGTGGCATGGCAGGTAAAAGTGCCAGTTGTGATGCCAGCATCCTGCCACCCTGCTGCAAATCCAATCCTTGCTAATGAAGTCTAGGCTACTCCACTTCCAATCCAGTTTCCTCTAATGTGTTTGGGAAAGCAGCAGATGATGGCCCAAATGCTTGGTCCCCTGCCACCAACGTAGGAGACAGGATGGAGTTCCAGGCTATCATGAAGGAGAGTCAAACCTAAGTTAGTTTTGCAGACAGCTAAAATGACCAGGAATACTTAGGGCTCAGATTACTAGTTACATTTTTCCACTGTTTGCTATCTTCAAAGATCCTACATTCAGTCATGAAGCCCATATTACTGGACAGGAAAAATAAACTGTGCAATTAGATGACAAAAATATGTGGTATCAGTTTTATGGAAGTTAGAGGAGGTCGAGGTTGGTTAAATTAGAAAGATAAGCTTCTACATAGCGCTTGAGATGCCACATACAACATGCCGTGTGTTCTAATGCCACATCCTACATGCTGGATCAGAGTGCCTCCATTTCAGTCCCTATTCCTTCTGATCCATCTTCCAGCTTCTCCATGTGTAGCCTTGCAGCTGCCAGATGATGGTTTAAGTGCTTGGGTCCCAGGCACTCACACTGGGAGACCCACATTGAATTCCAGGCTGCTGAGTTTAGTGTGGGCAGGTCCTGGCTGTTACAGTCCCTTGAAGGAGGGGGTAAACCAGTAAGTGGAAGATTCTGGACACACTCTGCCTTTCAAATAAAGTGAAAAAAAATATATGTTTGGTCTTCAAATGACAATACGGAGGTTCTCACTGTATGCTAAACCACCCTAATAGGAGATAGCTGAGTGACTAGCTATTGGTATCTCACGGTTTGGTAGGAGTTTTGTGTCTGGGTGGTCCTCCTTAAGGACTCTTGAGTAGTAATCAGAGCAGCTGGGACTGGAAATACAAGGCTGGATCTGGCTGCCTGGCCAACGTATTGTCATCTTCACTTACATGTCTGGTGCCTCAGCCTCGTCCACATGGTTTCTTTTTCCAGAAGAACTGCCTAGGCATCTTAAGGGAAATCCAGAGTCCTGAGCCATAGGAAGTGGGAACTGCCAGTACTTTTATTACACTGTAGGCCCAGAATTAAGAACATAACTTTCACCACATTCTATTGGTAAAACTCATCATAAGCCAGCCCAGATTTAAGAGGCACAGGGGGTAGACTCTACCCCTCAGTGCAGACATGCCACACAGATAAAGAAGACACTGAGGACAGCTGTTTGAAGACAGGTCACCACAGATGGCTGGGCAGACAAGACAAGCAGAAGGTGGGAGAACAGGACAAGAGACAAGAAGAGATTGGAAAAACGGTTTACAATAATAATCAGAGGAAAGGAGTCTGGACCTGAACTGACAAACCTTCAGGACACACTGTTAAGTTCTCAGGTAACAAAGCAACTTTCACTCACTCAACACTGTCCCATGCACTGGCTGCCTCCTTCCTACAGCAGGGTAAGAGGTATCCACCCAGATGTACAGACTCCAGCAGACGCCAGCCAGCCACCACAGGGGAGTGTAGTGGGGCACTCAGTCAGTGGCAGTTTGGTGTGATAACTGCTGATAAAGAGGAGCTTGCTCTGGGTGTTAAAACAGAACGAAACAAAACACATCTCTCTTGGCCCCAGTGTGGCTTAATTGCCTAATCCTCCCCAGGCATGTGCCAGGAACCCATATGGGCTCTGGTTCATGTCCTGACTGCTCTGCCTCCCACCCAGCTTCCTGCTCATGCCCTGGGAAACCACTAGAGGATAGCTCAAAACCTTGGGATGCTGTACCCATGTAGGAGACCTGGAAGAAGCTCCTGGCTTCGGCTCCAGCCACTGCAGCCATCTGGAAAGTGAACCAGTGGACAGAAGCAGTTTCTCTGTGTCTCCTTGCTATAAACCTGCTTTTCCAATAAAAGTAAATAAATTTTTTTAAAAAATTTCCTCCTCCATCACTAATGATCAAAAATGCAGTCCTGACCTTCTAGCATGCAAGATGTCAGATCATCCCTTTTAAAAAAGACTTTGTTCCACTCAATATAAAGTCCTTTGAAAAAAACATCAAAAACCACAATGCAGGCACAGAGAGTACTGAGGCATCAACAGAAATACTTGAGAAAACACATCCAAGGCAGTGGAGAAACTAAAATAAGGGAGTGTTTTTCCTTTAGTCCCTGTAAACACCTGACTGCAAAGGGGGAAGGTACTACAACTTTTCCCAGACACAGCGAGTTACAGGCTGATCACTTGGGGGAGAACATTTTTTTGCTGTCTAAATTAGAATGAGCCCATGTCTTTTAAGACAACACCTCCAACAGGCTGTTCCCATGACATTCCAAGACCGCAAGTGTTCTTCTACAAGAACAGGCATCCTTCTGCAGCAGAACACAGCTTCTAGTGGTCTTGCTGGAGGCTGCTGACCACTACCACCTGTTGCTGATGTTTTTGTAGATAGTGAAGGCTCAATAAATATGTACCACCTTTAAGTGTATTTCAAATTTCATACAGATCAGAGATGGTGATGGCAAGTATGGTCAGAGCACTCAATTCTACACTTTACTCTGCCAAGAGCTCGAAGTATGCACTAAGTGTATACTAATATATATACCACAGTAACACAGGGGCTTCCACTCTGCTACCAGCAGCTTAGGGACAACACTTAAACTCAGCCCTGGTGTGTTCTGAATTGGAAAAGCTTCTCTAAGAAACATGGTAGCAGCCAAGTCAATGAGATGAGGTGGCATCTTTTGTCACCTTTCTGTCACTAAGTCTGTCCTTACTATTTCCAGAATTTTTGCTGTCAACTCCTATGCTCTTCACCAGCAGGCAGGTATTGAGAAGGGAGGAAGTTGATAGAAATGGGGAAAAAAAGAAAAAGGAAATGGAGGCATCATGAAGGCTGAGGGGCTGGGAAAACAACAACCTTCATGGTCCAAGGCAGGACATATAATAAATACCAGGACAGGAACTGAATGGAGACCACTGTAATCCACACCCAGCCAGCCAATCAGTGGCCAACTATGCCCTTGGCTGTTGGTTTTCTTATCATTTCACCATGAATAGCACTTCTCAAGAGAGAAGGGATGTAGGTTAATATTTTTCAAAGCTACAGGCTATATTTTCAAATTGCTGCTGGAAAAAAAAAAAAAAACACCATGTTAACGGCCTACAACTTGACAAATACGTTATTAGCTATAGTACTACAGATCTGAACTCCAAAAGGACTCTCTCCCTGGGCTAACATCGAGGCATCAGCACAGCTTTCTGGAGGCTCTGGAGAAGAAGCTGTTTCCTGCCGTTTTCAGCTTTGTGCAGCAACCTGTATCTTCCTGGCTCACGCCCTCCTTGCTTCATCTTCCTAGCCAGTCCTGGCAGATAGAGTCCTTGTGATGCACAGCTTTGTCTTTGCTCCTGTGGTCACACCCCTTGCTCTAACCCAGACTCCTCCCTCTTCCATTGGGCTCACCTGGATGATCCAGGATAATCTTCCCATCTTAAACTCAGCTAATTCCACCTTAATTCCATCTTAAATCTTTACAATTGTATTTATTTTTATTGGAAAGTTAGATATACAGAGAGAAGAGACAGAAAGATCTTCTGTTGATCACTCTCCAAGAGGCTGCAACAGCCAGAACTGAGCCAATCCGAATCCAGGAGCCTCTTTTGGGTCTCCCATGTGGATGCAGGGTCCCAAGGCTTTGGGCCATCCTCAAGTGCTTTACCAGGCACAAGCAGGGAGCTGGTTGGGAAGCGGGGTCACTGGAATTAGAACCAGTGCCCATATGAGATCTCAGCATGTGCAAGGTAAGGACTTTAGCCACTAGACTACCACATTGTGCCCCTACCTTCAATCTTAATCCCATTACCATGTAACCTAACACATTCATACCGCTTGGGTATTAAGACACAGGCATCCTGGGGGCACCCATGATTCTGTGGGCCACAAATACCTGGCAGAAGCTACTCTATTTCCATTTTCTTTCCAGTATTCTTTAAAGCCAAGAAAAACTCAGAGTTTCAGTTATCTGTTTGTTTTTCCTGTTAGGGGTTTTTTGAAAACAGAAGCAACAATCCTAACCATCTGTTATTTAAGCAAGGGAAGATTTATTGCTTTTGCCTGAAAACACTTGTCACAATAGCAACCCCATACACTTCACCATAGACTCCTCCCCACAGGGGTGATGGTGCAGTATGCAGACCACCTGGCTTCAACGATGCTGCCCAGTTTTGTGTAGTCTTTCATCCTTGCTCTAGACAGCAGCCGAGAGGATCTGGCACTTTATGGTGAGGCAACATACAGATCCACAGTCCCAGGGGAATGAAACCGTTTGTTGGGAAACTTCTGCAGTTTCCGTACAATGGGAAGGCTTGCCATGCAAAATGATTCTTCTCCATTTATGTGTCAATTCAAGCAATGCTATCCAAATACTGCTGCAATTGCTAGCAGAGTGTACTCATGCTCTATACTGCCCAGACTTCAGTCAACAAGACTTGGATTGGCCATTATTTTGAACACTGTCGATATCAAAATGGGGCATGGGAGACTGCTGAAAGTATCACATAATAATTTTTAAAGAATAACACATTTCTGCCTTTTATCTTTTGCTGAATCATTTCTTGATTGTTCTTTTAAGCTGACAACAAGAGTCATGTCCCTGAGTACAAAAGGCCATTAAAATGGCAGGGAGGACACACCACTCAAGTTAGAAAAGTAAACAATTTATGCACGTGTGTAGCAGGGTGGCAGGCATTTGGCACAAACAGTTGAGACCTCACCTGTGATATCTGCATCCCATACTGGTTCAAGTCCTTGTTCCTGTCAGTGTGCATTCTTTGAGGCAGCAGGTAACCTGGGCTGAGTTCCAAACACCTAGCTTTGGACTGGCCCTGTCCTGATGTTGTGGGTGTTTGGGGAGTCAATCAGTAGATGAAAGAGCTCACTCTATGGCTTGCAAATCAATAAAAAAATTTTAAAGAACTTAAGATCAGAATTACATGAACAGGGGCTGCCATTCTGACATGGCAGCCTAAGCTACTGCCATTCCTTATGGGCGCTGGTAGGAGTCTGGGCTGTTTCACTGCTGATCCATCTTCCTGCTAATGCACCTGGGAAAAGCAGTAGAACATGGTGCATGACCTTGGACCCTTCCACCTATGTGGGAGACCTAGAAGAAACTCCTGACTTCAGCCTTACCCAGCACTAACCATTGTAGCCACTTGGGGAATGAGCCAGAGGATGGAAGACCTCTCTGTCCCTGTCTCTCAAATAAATAAAGATTTTTTTAAAAGATGGTATGGATTGATTGAGCATTTGGAAGAGGTTTTTCATTACACTTCAAATGGTTACCATTTATGGAATACCTTGCTTATGTTAGCACTTGCTAGGCACTGGAGGTACAGAGTCTGTGGTATTTAGAAACTTTTTTTTTTTTAAGATTTATTATTGGAAAGGCAGATTTACAGAGAGAAGGAGAGACAAAGATCTTCCATCTGCTAGTTTACTCCCCAAATGGCTGCAATGGCCAGAGCTGAACTAATCTGAATCCAAGAGCCAGGAGCTTCTTCTAAGTCTCCCATGTGGGTGTAGGGCCCCAAGGCTTTGGGCCATCCTCTTCTGCTTTCCCAGGCCATTAGCAGGGAACTACATGGGAAGTAGAGCAGCCAGGACACAAACCAGTTATATGGGATCCCAATGCTTGCAAGGTGAGGATTTAGTTACTCAACCATTGTGCCCAATGTGTTTAGAAACACTCTTCAAGGTAGGGATTACAAACGAAGAAACTGAGGATAAGTGAGATTATGAAATTCAGCCAAAGTCACACAGCTACTTAACAGCAAGAGAGAAGAAACACTGTCTTGGTTACCTGTCACTAGAATTCTGTCCAGTGCCCCATCACCCCCTTCCACTCCACCCGGGGCAGAGAGTAGCTCTGTGAAGAACCACAAGTGGCAGCCATGGAAGGAGGGGTTCCACTGCTGAAGTGGAAATCACCAGGTTTTATCCACATTGCTCAACCAACCAGCTCCCTACATTAACACCTCTGCCCTAGTTTCCTTATTACAGACTTGTCTAGAGTTGTGCAAAGGGTCAGCTGGACACCCTGTGAATCCACCCTTGTTTCTGGTGCTCAATTCCTCTCCTCAAAAAAATTTTTATTAGGAAGAAATAGAATGAACCGAGAAAACAGAAAATTAGAACACTTTTTTCGAGTAAGAGGGAGTAGCTTAATTTTGTAGAACATTGCATTAAAACCACACATACTTTTTACTCTGAAAAGATGAGAGCATTGCTCTGAAAACTTAGAGACTTTGATTTTCCATTATTTACTTGGCCTCTGTAGACTGTATCCTCAGAGGAAATGGATCTTTGAACTCAAATTCAATAGTTGATCAAACCAAATGAATAAACATGCTAATTTAAAACAAACAAATAAAACCAAAACCAACAATAGCATAAATACTAGGGAAAATTCCATTGTGAATTAAATTCACTTAGTAAAATTCGTTGTTAATTTTTCTTCTTTTTAAAGGCTTTGCTAGCTTTCAGTTTTTGAGAAGATGTTGCTGGGATTCAGTTTTTCTGAGAACCTGGTTTTATATTTAAATCTAGGAATGTGTGTCACTGAACTAAGGACGTCATGTAATAGCATGCAAAACCTTCCCCAGGGTATGGCAAGTGATTGCCCAGGCTCTACACAGTACACTGCAATAAACAGCTGTTGGAAGCAGTACTTCAGATTAATGGGTCTAATAATTTATCTTACCCCACTACTAGTCAGAACATTAGGGGAGTACATAGATACTTAACACTAGTTAAACAAATACGTATTTATGCACATAGATTCCTTGCCAAGAGGTAAAACTATCCTACTGTCTTTCAGTTTTTATTTCAAAACTCCTTTTCAGGCTTTTCCTTTCAATACTGCTGTTGACATTTTTTAAAGTTTATTTCCTTTTTATTTGAAAGGCAGAGACAGAAACAGACAAAGCTCTTTGATCCGATTCTTCACTCCCCAAATGCCTGCAACAGCCAAAGCCGGGCCAGGCCAAGGTCAGGGGTGGGGAACCGCATCCACATCTCCCCTATGAGTGGCTAGGACTCACGCACTGGAGCCATCACCTGCTGGCTCCCTGGCTGTGTCATTAGCAGACATCATAAGCTGAGCAGTCACTCAAACCCAGGTGCTCCAATATGGGATGCAAGTGTCCTGAGGGGCCACCTAAGCGCCACACCAAACCATGCCTTGCTGCTCATTTTAATCAGAAATCTAAATTAGAATGAAGAGATGACAAATAGATTTGACACATTCTAACACTTCACAGACACCCATCACAGGAAGAGGGCCCAGCACATAATTCTGCATCTTCCATACTGCAGTAGATCCCCAAGAATAACTCCACAAAAGAACAAGAATGTCATGGGTTGAGTATCAACATAAGAGTCGTGACTCAAAATAATTTGAAGTGGCCTACAACAATGCTTGAGATATTTTAATTCCATGTAATGAAACATTGAAGGTTGCTATTGCAATCATTCAAGTAAAATTTTTGTTAACACTTCAGCATTACTCTAGCTATGCAGCCATTGTAAACTCTAGTGGGGAAAGGAAGCTTAGAGATGAGACAGAGTGGAAGGTCCTCAAATGCGTGCAGTTTATGGTGAAGCTAGCAGAGGGTGAGATGTACAAACCCAGCGAACCTGAAAGCAGGAAAGCACTGGACACTGTGGGTAAAGAGCGCAGTGGACAAGGAAAAAGAATGAATAAAGAAATTCACATTGACACATAAAACAATTATGTGCCAGGGAGACGCTGTGTTAAATATTAGGCTTAAAAGGAAGGGACACAAATGCTACATCTTGCTAAGAGGAGTACAAAAGAATGAACACATTTACATTTTGTACCATCAAGTGACATACAATTTACATTTTTCCACATGCAAGATAAACTCATACTCTCCTAAGACCTTGTAAAATCCTCATCGAGACATCTGTATAGCAGAGAAAACAATCAACAAAAGCAAAAAGTAATCAACAGAATGGGAGAAAATCTTTGCACGCTACACAACAGATAGGGAGCTTGTATCTGGAAACTCAACAACAGCAGAACAAGCAACCCTGTTAGGAAACGGGCAAAGGAAACAACCCGACATTTTCCAAAAGAATAAAATCAAATGGCTAACAAATACATGAAAGAGTACTTAGGCTCCTTAGATATTAAGGAAATGCAAATAAAAACTATACTAAGGCTCCAACTAACTCTGGTGAGAATAAAGAGAAGTCTACATACAGAAATCAATTGCTTCTGGTGAGAATGTGAGGGAAAAGGTAACTTAATCCACTCTGGGTGGGATATAAACTAGTGTGGTCGCTATGGAAGTCAGCATGGAGACTGCTCAGACAACTGCAAACTGATCCACCATATGACCCAGTGGAAAAGACAGAGCAGTGAATGGCAGGCCCTGATGCACACGGAGGATAAGGCAGCCCACTGGGGTCTGCAGATGACATCTGGTACCATAGCAAAGAAAGGAGAGCAGAACAAATTGGACAATTACCCCAGCCAAATGATGACAGCAAAAATTTGGTCAAATGGAAACTGTATGGTGGGTTATGTTAGCCAATGGACATTGGAAGGATTCCTCATCCTTTCATCAGTAAGACTGACAGCATTTCAGAACTATCAAAATGACCTGGGTAGAACTCTTTTGAGTGTGCACCACATCAGGACCTTGGATTGATACTGGGTGGCTCTTCCCCATCCCCGGGTATTGGGGCAGTTGGAAACAATGATCACACCCACTTTCCCCAAACCTCGACTCTTCCCACCCTGAACAACAATGTAAACATCTATAACAACTATACAACATGTTAACATCATCCATAAACACAGATGCTGAGGTAAGGCAAGCCATGCCAGTCTGAGTGCAGTGGGTACCAAGTCCACGAGCCCCAGAGGCAAGGGATCCAACAGGGCCCATGCTGCCTGACCCAGATCCTGGGGCCCAGCAGTGTGGTGGGTGCTGGGTCCATTAGCCACAGGTGTGTGGGGGGGGGCCCATAGTCCTGCCAGCACAGTGGGTACTGGGTCTGTGAGCTCCATGAGCTGAGTGGGGGGGGAGTGTCTGGCAGGGCCTGGTTCACCTGGACTGGGTCCTTGCACCTACCATACAGTAGGTGCTGGGGCCATGAGCCCTGGGGGTAGGGAATCTGTCGGGACCCGGGTCACCTGGCCCAGATCCTTGGGACTACCTGCAAGGGCTTGACTGCCTCAGTAGAGGAAACAGCAGTAGATGGCCACGCCCAGAAACACATGGAGGATTTAGCAGTCCATGGGAGCCTGCAGAGGACATCTGGTACCAGAGCAGAAAAGAATAGGGCAAACTGGACAACTATCCCAGCCAAATGATGACAGCAAAAATCAGGGTGAATGGAGACTCTAAGGTCGACTATGTCAGCCAATGCACATTCGAAGGATTCCACATCCTTCAATCGGCAAGATCAACAGCATTTCAGAACTATGGAAACCTCTTGGGCAGAACCCTCAGAATGTGCGCCACATTGGGACCTTGGGTTGATATCAGTTGGCTGTTCCCCATCCCCGGGTACTAGGGCTGTTGAGAAGCTGGGTATGGCTTCTCCCCTTTGTCTCTCACTTTCCCCCAGATACAGGAAGAAGAAATGGAAAAATTGGAAACAATGATCACATCTACTTTTCCCTATTCCTTGATCCTTCCCACCCTGATCAACAATATGAACGTTAAAAATAAAAATAAAATAAAAGCAAAAAAAGGACTGTATCCAAATGAAGTGGAATCCCTATATTTATAGCAGCACAATCCACAATAGCAAAGACATGGAAATAACCCAGATACCCATTCAGAGGAATGGATAAAGAACCATGGCACACCTATTCTATGGAATACTATGCAGCCAGTTAAAAAGAATGAAAATCTAGCATTTGAAACAAAATGGTCCCAACTTGGGACCATCGTGCTTAGTGAAATTAGCCAGTCCAAGAAGGACAAATATCATATGCTTTCTGTTATAAGACAGTCTTTGAGCAAATAGACATACAGCTAAATAAGTATACACAAATAATCACATAGATGAACTATATAATGGAGAATAGCATACTGGAAGTGGACATTGTAAGCACTTGCATTTTTTAACATATTGGTTGCTGAATACCATGTCAAACAATTCCATAATGTTGTAAATTGTTGTTGATGTTATGTCGTGGCTTTTAATCAATCCGGATGATATTCTGCCAACTCTGCCTTCAGGCCAGAGATGGTCTTCCCAAGAAACTGTTGAACTTATCTGGACAGTAAGATGCTGAACTCTATGCTTGGTACATGCTTGCAATGAAAGAATCTTGACTGAATTTGAACTGTAATACTGCAACAAGGTAGAGGAATCCACCATGGGAGAGGGGTTGGGGGAATCCCAGAGCCTATGAAACTGTGTCACATAATGCAATGTAATTAATAAAAAAAAAAAGGGGGGGGGTGAACATTGATTGCAGCACACATCTCCACATCTAAATGAAAGGACTCCCTCTGAAACAGTTAAATATGCCTTGACAGTATCATCCTAGATTTTGTGCCTTTGCCTAAACCTTCAGTGCCATGACACACTTAAGTAACAGAATGTTAAACTTGTACTGTTACTAAGGAACCTCACTACTGAGAATACTGGGGGAAACAGCAGGAAGGAAAAACAGGGAGGGAAGGAGGAAAGGAGGAGTGAGGAACTCCAATACCTACAACACTGTATCATGGAGAACAAGAACAATTCAAAAAAATCCTGTTGTTAGATGAAGAGGATCCTTAAACCTTAAAGTATGTTTATTTTCAAAAATTATTTCATTTTATTTGAAAGATTAAGAGACAAAGAGACACAGAGCTCTTCCACCCACTGGTTCATTTCCCAAATGACAGCAACAGCCAGGGCTGGCCCATGCTAAGACCAGCAACCTGGAACTCAATCTGAGCCTACTGTGTGATGGTGGGGAGTCATATCTTTTGCTTCTCAAGATGTGCATTAGCAAGAAATGCAAAGTGGAAGACCCATTGTTAGCATGGTGGTATACCTGGCTAAGCCTCCGCCTGTGGCAACGGTTTGGGTCTGGCCTGCTTCACTTCTGATACAGCTGTTAGTGGCTTGGGAAAGCAGCAGAGGATGGCCCAAATGGGAGATTGGAGGATTCACCTGGCTCTGAACCTGCGTAGCTACAGCTACTGCCGCCACCTGGAGAATGAACTACTGGGTAGATTTCTCTGTTATTCATTCTCTAACTCTGCGTTTCAAAAATAAGTATTTAAAAACAGGAGGTGCTGGCACCATGGTGTAGTTTAAGCACCTGCACACTGTATTGGCATCCCATATGGAATGCCGACAGTTCCAGCTGTTCCACTTCCAACCCCGTTCTCTGGCCTGGGAAAGCAGGAAATGGTAATCTTAGGCCCCTGTAATCATGTGGGAGACCTGGAAGATGCTTCAGGCGCCTGGCTTCAGCTCAGCTCAGCTCAGCTCTGGTTGTTGTAGCCATTTGGGAGTGTACCAGCAGATGGACGATCTCTCAATCTGTTTCACCTTCTCTCCATAACTCCTCCTTTCAATAAAAATAAAACTAAGAAACTGGAGGATCCACAAATGATATTCTAATTAGACACTTAGATACAGGATGCTGGTACCACAAGCAATATCCTGTGGCTGAGATTTATTTGAAAGTCAGAGACAGACAGATATCTTCCATCTGCTGGTTCATTCCCCAGATGCTGGACCAAGCTGAAGCCAGGAGCCAGGAACTCCGTCAGGGTCTCCATGTGGATGGCAATGGTCAAGTCCTCAGGTCATGTTCTGTTGCCTTCCCAGGTACATCAGCAGGAAGATGGACAAGAAGCAGAGCAGCCAGCACTATGACGTGGGCTGCCAGCACTGATATTTTAAGGTGCGGCTTAACCCGAGCCATATTGCCAGCCCCCTCCTTCAGCTTCTCAGTAACTTTTTCTTTATTTCTTGTAGACAACCTCTGAGGCCATGACACTCTCATCTCTTAAAGGCCCTTCCAACTTCCATCTGAGCTTCATTTCCAAAGCCACTGTCAATTCCAGGTTCTGTTATGGTGATGCTCCATTCTGTTTCCAGTTCATTCTAGTTATTGAATGCTGTGTAGGGATTCATTCCAGAACACTGGCTTAGAGAAACAACTCATAATATATCTCCTCCTTGTCTACACTGAGCTGCATGGTTCGGGCTCAGAACATCTCGGGAGCACACAGACATCCCTGGGTGGTGCTGGAGTCACCTGACTGTGCTCATCCATATGACTGGCTGAGAGAGACTGGGGCTCTTAAGAAACCGCTCCTTCTCTCTAACTCTCCTGTGCTCTCTAGTCTGGGAGCTTCGGGGTACGCCCTCATGTCAAGCAGCTCAGACTGCCACAGCCATGGAGGGCAGAGAGGGGGGCGTCTGTCTCACCTTCTATGACCCTGTCTCAGAAAAATCACATTATGGCATTTCTGTCATATTGTACTACTTGAAGCAGCCACAAAGGTCACTTAAGTTTAAAGGAGGGGAGCACAGGCTCTTTAAGTGTCGAAGAAATTGCTGACATGTTTTTAAACTGCCACAGCCAGGAAGAGGAAAAACAAAGGACATAGGATGACTTAAGAGTTGTTGCTGAGAGACCATACAGCATCCCAAGGTCCCAACTGGTAGGCAGTTACAGCCACACATCTGAAGATGGAAAAAAGCACACCAGGACTCACTTGCCTTCAAATGCACTCCAAATACTCCAAACTGTTGTTCCCCAAGAAGGATCTTTTTTCTATGAGCACACATGTACATGAATAAATAAAGCATTTCAAAACCTTAGGGAAAATTTTGAATGGATAAGCCTCATCTCTTATATGCACATCTCATACTACACATTTTAATCAACTTTTTTGAGACACCATGTATGCACAGATTGCAAAACTTTTCTACCAAAATAAATTCTTGGAGTTCCATTTTCCACAAGATTTTTAAATACATGTGTGCACATATGCGCATGCTTGTGTGAATATGTCATCAGAGAGAAACCAACTATCCCATCAGGCAAACTTAGCTCTAAACTAGAGGGTCAAACTTTTTTTTTTTTTTTTGCTTTTTATTTAAAGACTAATCTTACACTTTTCCAAAGGAAGTGCAGGAGGTGGGAAATGAGAGAGAGGGCAGGGCTACAGAAGCCCAGAAAAGGCAGGTTAAGCAGTAACCCTGGAGGCTCCCTGGCCCTGCCCAGACGAGCTTTTGCTCCTGATCCACAGCACCGTCAAGTTTCCACAGATGTGCGCACACATGCAGTCCTTACAAACAGAAACCCCAGCGCCACACGGCCTTGTCCTGTCCAGGCCCGATTCTCACACACAATCAGCTCCTCCCACCGTGTGTGCCTTCTGCCTTCCCAGAACATGTGGTTCTCCTCTGTGCACTTTTCTTCCCCTACATAAAAGCTTCTCACAGGTCACGCTTTTTGTTCCTAAACAACCATCTAAGCTGCTGGCCTGGGCACAGCACTCGAGATCCAGCTCCAAGCCCAATTCCTAGGCTGTGTCTACACCATCACAGGTCTCACTACCCAATTTCCCAGCTTCTATGTTGTAACCACTTGCTCTTCCTTGACCAGGACTTTTTTTTTTTTTAAAGATTAACTTATTTTTATTGCAAAGTCAGATATACAGAGAGGATGAGGAGAGAGAGAGGAAGATCTTCTGTCCGATGATTCACTCGCCAAGTGACCGCAACAGCCAGTGCTGAGCCCATATGAAGCCAGGAGCCAGGAACCTCCTCCAGGTCTCCTATGCAGGTTTAGGGTCCAAAGGCTTTAGGCTGTCCTTGACTGCTTTCCCAGGCCACAAGTAGGGAAGTAGATGGAATTGGAACCACAGGGATTGGAATCAGCGCCCATATGGGATCTGGTGTGTGCAAGGTAAAGACTAGCTGTTAGGCCACTACGTCGGGTCTGACCATGACCTTTTATAATTTCTTTATTCTTACTTTAAAGGCAGTTACAAAGTAAGCAGCATCAGTGGCTTAACTCACTACACCACAGTGCTGGTCCCTCAAAAAAAAAAAAAAATCTTAAGGGAAAAAAGTCAAGGCCAGTGCAGTAGCTTATCATGTTAAGCCTCTGCCTGGGTGCCAGCATGCTATGTGAGCAACGGTTCGTATACTGCCTACCCACTTCTGGTCCAGCCCCCGTGAATATGCCTGGGAAAGCAATGCAAGACGGCCCGAGGACTTGGGCTCCTGCACCACATGGGGCACTTGGCAGAAGCTGCTAGCTCCTGACTTCAGACCAGACCAGCTCTGGCCATTTTGGGAGTGAACAAAAGAATGGAAAATGTCTCTCCTCTTTGAATTATTTATTTGTAAGGCAAAAGGCAGAGTTACAAACTTAAAAAAAAAACTGAAAGAATTAAGAAGAGAAAGAAGATCTTCAACCCAGTGGTAGACACCCCAAATGACGGTGGCAAGGGCTAGGACTGGGCCAAGCAGAAGCCAGGAACCTAGAACCCCATATAGGTCTTACGAGTAACACAGGCCCAATCACTTGGTCTATCCTCCACTGCTTCCCCAAGTGCATTATCCAGGAGCTCTATCAGAAGCAGAGCAGCTGGGACCCATATAGTACCCATATAGGATGCTAACATCACAAGCAATGGCTCAAACTGCTGTATGCCAACCCCCCCTCTCCTCACAGCCACATATTCCCATTCCTTCATCCTTATTATATTGAAGAACTAGTTGTGTTGCTCCCCTCATTGAAGCTGCTTGCTTGGTGTTTGCATTTCCATAGCACACAGTATGCAGCTCTACCTAGCCCTTGTTTTATTCTGGCTCGTTATTTATACACGTATCTAATTCCCCAAGTCGAAAGCCCATGGAGAGATCATTTTTTAAATCAACTAATTACCTAATGAATACAACAATAAATAACTTATATAAATGATTGAGTGAATGATCCCAGATCCTCTTTCATTCTCTCTGAAAACATACCCTTCCCAGAGCTTGCTGAGAGGTGCAGCTCTGATGTTCAAGTCCATATGTTCCTGATCTTGCTCTTATGGCTTCTCTATTCCCAGAGCCCCTAAATTCTGGAAGAAATCAGTCTACATTCTTCTTAGCAACTTTATAGCCCCAGTTTTGCTAAATAATTCTCTTTGCACTTCAAAACTCCATCTGTCCCCTGACATGACTTTCCACTTAGCCTAGCTCAGCCGCATGCGTTTCATCATTCTCAGGTCCCAAGTGCACAGAACACACAGCTGCAAGACCACATATTTCTTGCTTACCTTTTCTTACATTAGCAAATATGTAAGTTCAGACATCTTGTCATAACTACCTTAACATATAAAACTGGCTGTGAGTTTTGGAGGAGTAATTTTTAACAGTCACAAAGAAAAGCATAAAAACTACTTTAGGCAGAGAACATTTATCCAGATGGTTAAGATGTTTGTGTTGCTTAAACTGCCTGGATTTGATCTCTGAGTGGCAGCTCCGAAGGCCCAAGTGCCCATGTGTGAGTCTTGGATTGAGTTTTCATCTCCCAGCTCTGGCCCTGCCCGTCTTTGTGGGCATTTGAAGAGTAAACCAGAGGATGGGAGATTGGCCTCTGCTTCATCTTCTCTTTCTCTGCCTTTCAAATTAAAATAAATGAGTAAGGCCCAGGGGGATAGCCTAGTGGGTAAATTCTCGTCTTGCATGTGCTGGGGATCCCATATGAATGGCCAGTTTGTGTCCTGGCTGCTCCACTTCCCAAGCAGCTCCCTGCTTGTGGCCTCAAAGAATAGTAGAGGATGGCCCAAAGCCTTGGGACCCTGCACCCATGTGGGAGACCAGGAAGAGGTTCCTGGCTCCTGATTGGCTTAGCCCCAGCTGTTGTGGTCACGTGGGGAGTGAACCAACAGACAAGATATTTCCGTCTCTCCTTCTCTCTGTAAACCTGATTTTCCAGTAACAACAAATAAATATTTTCAAAAATTTTCTATTAGAAAAGCAGAGCATGGGCAGCCAGGGTAGGGGCAGGGAGAGGGTCTCACAAATCCCTTCCACTTTACTGCTTCAAATGACTGTAAGCGCCAAGGCTGGGCCAGACGAGAGCCGAGGTGCCTCAGTCTCCCCGGTCAACTACTGCCTTTCCAGATGCATCAGCAGGAGCTGGATCAGAAAGGCAGCGGACAGAGTGGCACTTGGACAAACACTGTGTCCAACCTGCTGTATCACAATGCTGGGCCTGCAAGGAAACAGTTTTAAGGCAATTATTTTTGGTAATGGAAGAGAAACAAAAACAGAGGGACATTACAGAGGGGGAGGAACCAAGTATTAAAATGTCCAGAGGTCATTTTGTCAGAACTCAGGTTCCTAAAGTGGTGTAGGACTTGTGTGCCTGTGGGACGCTGTGGCCTGACTCCTGAACACTCGGCTGTGCAGTTTTCCCTAAGCCCTTCCACGAGATACTCAACCAAGGAGGTGGACACAAAGCAATATACAATTTCCTTACAACAAACTTCAAATTAGTACAAGTTCTAGACACACTCCTTATTCATCCTAATTACCAAGTTATAGTAGGTACACTTAAGCAAGAGTATCCTTTTGGACATGTGTGAACTTTCACTGTATTCAATAAGCCTGATCTAGACAAAGGAAAGTGTATTCAGTTTGACAGGGCCACAGTGGTTATTTCAGTGTGATCTGGAATGACACTTACCTGTACCTGAACGACCTTCACATCCTGTGATACAGAGTTCTAGCTGCCAGTCCTGACTCCAGCTTCCTGCCAATGCAGACCCTGGGCCAGACCGACCCCAGGCTGCAGCTGTGAAGACTCAAGATGAGGTTCCTGCTACCCACGAGGGATGCCTGGATTGAGTTTTCCATTCTGCATTCCAGCACAGCCCCAGCTGTTACAGATATCTGGAGAAAAACCAGTAGATGGGAACACTGTCTCCACCCCTCAAATTAATACAAAAATAACTTCAAAATGTTGTTTTAAAATTGCCCTTGGGGGTTGGTGTGGTGACATAGCAATTTAATTCTCCATCTGTGGTGCTGGCATCTCGTATGTGTCCAGGTCCTAGATTCAGCAGGGTTGTCTGATCCAGCTCCCTGCTAAGGCCCTGGGAAAGCAAAGCAGAAGGGCCCAAGGTTTGGCATCTGCGCTGGTGAGAGGCCTGAAAAAAGCTCCTGGTTCCCAGCTTCTGGCCAGCTCAGTCCGGGCCGTTGAGGACATTTGAGAATGAACCAGCAGATGGAAGATCGATCTCTCTTCCCCTCCCTCAAATATAAGTCTTTAAAATAAAAAAGCCAGTGGACACTCTGTTTTTTAACTTGCTTTGTAACCCGCCTATCTTGCCTTCTGAGAAACCCTGATCTCCTGAAAAACTCATTATCATGGAATTAGTGCAATTTGAAACCTATCTCAAAGACAATGGTATATTTCCAGAAAGTGGTGTTTAAGGCTGAGCGCTCCTCGGTAAAACCAACCCCCAGACTCCTAGTTAGAGGCTTGCTCATAAGAGATACCTAAGGGACTAAAGTAGTACTTTTGTGCCTCAACGGGACAATTTTTGAGAATGCTACTCACAAATTTAGGAGCCAGAAATCCCATGTAGACACAATCCCATTACAACTGAAAAAAGTACTTTTATGGAAAGATTATCAAATGAAAATTTATCAAAAAAAAGCAATGTTCAATTTGAAATAAGAACAATACTATATTTCATGTTGAACTAGTAATGCTTTTCTTAAATTCAGGTGAGACCTATAATACCTTAGTACCAAATACAGGATTAAACCTAAGCCACCTGGTACATCTTGTCAATGCTTTAAGATTATTTTTATTGGGGCCCAGCACAATAGTGTAGTTGTTAAAGTCCCTGCCTTGAACACGCCCAGGATCCCATATGGGCGCTGGTTCTAATCCCAGCAGCTCCACTTCCCATCCAGCTCCCTGCTTGTGGTCTGGGAAAGCAGTCAAGGATGGCCCAAAGCCTTGGGACCCTAAACCTGCGTAGGAGACCTGGAGGAGGTTCCTGGCTCCTGGCTTCGGATGGGCTCAGCTCCACTCATTGTGGCCACTTATGGAGTGAATCATCGGACGGAAGATCTTCCTCTGTTTTTTCCTCTGTATAGCTTTTCAATAAAAAAAGTAAAATTTAAAAAATTGTTAAAGAAAATTAGTTTTATTGGAAAAGCAAATTGACAGGGAAACAGATCTTCCATCTGCTGGTTTACTTCCCAAGTGGCCATAATGGCCAGAGCTGAGCTGATAGGAAGCCAGGAACCTCCTCCTATTCTCCCATTTGGGAGCAGAGTCCCAAAGCCTTGGGCCATCTTCGGCTCCTTTCCCAGGTCAGAAGCAGCAGGCTGCAACGTAAGTGGAGCAGCTGGGACACAAACCAGTGCCCTTATAGGATGCCAGCGCCGGCAGATGATTAGCCAAATGAGCAAAAGCAGTGCCTTCCAATATCAATTCTTAATTGTATTTCTGGTTCCCAAGAAATGTAATCAGAGAACTGCCTAAAGCACCCTTACTAAGTGCCCCACACTTTCCTCCGCGTTTAGCTTGTTCACCCATTTTTCTTTCTGCCAAGTCTCCAAAAGTGAAGTAGGTCACTAATGCTTTTCTCTCACACACATTTGGATCTAAAACACTGCACATGGTGTCTTTCTTTCCTTTGAGGCAATGACCTAACAGTCCAATTACTTTGCTTTTCCCATGGTGTCTAACAGTGATAATCCAACAAAAATATCTAATGAATTTCATTAGACAATCATACAGGTAATTTTGTTTTTCCTTAATTATCTACCAGTGACAACAACAGCTGTTCAGTTATTACAACATTCCCATCCCCTGGCTCACTCCATAAATGCCTAGGTAAGGAGCCAGGAACCTAATCTGGGTCTCCCATGTGGATGGCAGCCACTTGGCTACCTAAGCCCTCACCTGTGCTTCCCAAGGTGCAGGTGCCCTCTGGGGGTCTTCATTGCTAGGCCAAATGCTCACCCTTACACTCACTTCTGGTAACTGTCCTACTTGCCTTCTACTAAGAGAAATGACAAAGGGCAGGGTTGTCCAATGGGAAAGCAAATAGCACCTCCCTCATCAGGTTTGTTTACCATGGAGGTGGGAATAGTAAACAATAGGAGAGGCCATGTCTGGTTACTGAAACCTCACAGCCTTCTCAGCATCATGTTCCTACAAACTAAAGAGCTAATTTCATTGTTAGGTGCCTCTGACAAGAATTTTTTTTTAGGGGGCCACTCTACAAGATGCAGAAAACCTTGCTAAATCTTGTTGGTCAGTAATGCCTACTTGCCAGAATATTACTCTAATAGCTTGCAAGTGAATTTTGTAAGCTAACCAGAGAATCTTTTCCCAACAGTAAATCCCATGGATGAGAACATATCCATTTCCAAACAGGGCATTGATTCAAACGTCCCTCCCTTAGTCTGGCTATGGCCCAGTATTGACGACACTGCCTCCCTCCATCCCTCCAGTCAGTGGATTTTTGCAACTACAAATTACTTAAATGTCTGACAAACGACCTTTAACAAAAAAGTTAATTGCGCCAAGTAAATGTCAATAAAATGAAGATTGAAAAGTCTTATTTTTTTTGACAAGGCAAATTAATCTTGAGGGATACTGTTCAATTGCTAATTATTATCAGTGTGTTGAGAAAAATGCTCGTTCATTTTTAAAATCAGAGATAATGCAATGATGAGGCCAAAAAACAGCTGGTGGCACTGTTTCCTGCTGTAATTTAGTGAAGCATAAGGTGTCAGTACTTTCATATGCAATATTTGAAAACGTTACTATGTGGGCAGTACAGTTTGGGATGAAAGAAGGTAAAATTACAAATAATTTGTGTAGGATGTCGAACATTTCTAATATGCCAACCCACTTAAAGTTCAATAAAGTACAAGAATTTTAAATACTTTGGGGTAGATTAACAACTGTTGAGTTTCCATAAAAGTGATAAAATCAATGTAGTGGACTGGATGGTTAGGTTGATTCACTAAAGGGTTTCAGAAAAGCAAACTAATCGTTTTGATTAGTTTTTCCTAGAATAAAAATGGCACCCTGAGGCTTTCATTATCAAAACAATAAATAGGCACTGAACTTACTTAACTACCTAGAAAAGTAAACTTGGAGCTGACACACAAGTGCTATAGGTCTTTAGGATTCCTCGCCCTGGCAAAGGAGCGAGGTTACTCTGAAGCAAGGACACCTACCACATCACTTCTGAATTTTAAAAACTCTTACCAAAGGAACAGAAAGAGATACTGTTCCTCTCATAACATTTCCTCTTCTTGTGCCTTTTTGTAAATAAAAAGCTACCTAATGTTTTCAATTGAGCATCCAAAACCCGGGGACTTTTGCAATTACAACATATATAAATCAAACACCAATTTTCGAAGAAAAAGCACTAAGACTCACCTTCCTGTCTCGGTGAAAATGAAATTGAAAAAAAAAAAAATGCAAGTATCTTTTTCCCCCATGCAGACTTCAAGAGTACTTAGCATATCAAACAATTTCACTAGTTATGCAAACCACAATTTCTCTATCAAAATTAAATTTTCCTATTAGGATGCGTGGTCACTCATTAAAATGTTCCAGGCTTTATCTTGAAACCATATTATTTCCAACTTCCCGATCCCTTCCTCCATATGAAAATGCAATGCCATAAATTTAAAAAGCACAACGTGAGAATCCAACCCCCCAACCGCTACCAATTTGATTGTCCAAAGTTATAACAGAAATAAAAACGAAGCCACTCAACGCACTGTAAAAAGAATTTATTTGTTTGCTTTTTACAATTAAGCAGTATATCAATTCATTCTTCTCATTCAAAAAGTTGTAAAGTTGAAACAGAAACCTGAAATTGCTTTAGTTTTACATTTAAAAATAAAAAGCTAAAAGGAGAGTACATGCCAAAAAAAAAAAAATCAGTTCTAAAATGTTAAAGCATAAACTTTGCAGTTACGGGGTCTACTCCCCAAAGCCAACACAACAGAAAGGCTCCTGCCCACTCACACCTACAACTGGAGAATGAGGCAAAACAGGTACCGGGAGACTAAAATACAACCTCGACTGCTCCGAGCAGCGTTCGCGCGACTGAAGGGGAAAGTTCTCCGTGCCAGCAGTATCTTCCACAATCCCACTCCCTCCGCCGAGAGCGAATCCCACAGCTCAGCCCCGCGCTCCAGCCCTCTGCCCCGCACCCCTCTGCCGGAAAACGTGAGGCTAACGGTCTCGGCGGGCTGTCCCGGCGCCCCGCAAAACAAAGGGGATTCCCGGCCATTGTCCTCCTCGGCGGCGCTGAGCATCACCAGCACTAGCAAGGCAGTAGCTTGCGCAGTTATCTCCACAGCGGGCAATGTCACAACCCGACCAACAGCACAAACTACTACCTCAGCCAGGGCCATGGTGTAGGCGAGGCGCCGGTGCCCGCGCGGGGCGGCCGGGCAGCTGGGGCGCTCCTCCGTCCTTCCTCCGCCGCGCCCGGAGACCCCGCCCAGCGCCCGGGAGCCCCGCGCCCCTGCAGCCGAGGCGAGGGCGGCGTTCTCCAGAGAGCGAGCGAGCGGCGGCCACGTCCAGCGGGGAGAGCCGCTCCCAAGACGGCTCGTCCCCCAGGGCCGCTCGAAAGCAGGAAATGGGATGGGCGGGCAAAAAAAAAAAAAAAACCCGCGGGGAGACGCCGGACGTTCCCCGAGGGCAGCGAGCGGCGTTCCCGCCACGTCCCGGGGCTGCCGCGTCGGCGGGGGAGGCCGCGCCATGGCCCCCAGCCGCCGCCCGCGCCCCCGAGCACGCCCCGCCACGCCACCCCGGGCTCCGCCGAAGCCCGGCAGTCCCGCGGCGGTCCGTTCCCCATACCCTTCGGGGAAATCCCGTACAGCGCTGCAGGAAGCCGAAAGCAGAACAAAACAAAACAAAAACCCGTAAAAGCCGAAGGCCGACCGGGCGCCGGCTGGGCGCGCCGCGCACACACGAGCCGCCTCGCGCTCCGCTGCCCCAGTGCGTCCGGACGAACCATAGAGATCACTTATGAAGGAGGCTCGCGCGCTGCTCCCCACCACGTGACGGCCCCGCCAGGCCGCGGCCCCCACCCCCCGCGCCGCCATCTTACATCCGGGACCCAGGCGGCGTCCCCGTTCTCCGGCCGGCATCGACTCCCGCAGGGGGACCCCGGCTCCACGTCAGCACTGAGAGGAAAAGGCCACGAGCCGTGCTCCCCGCGTGCCCCCGCGCCTCGGCCTGCCCGGAGTCCGCCCCACCAGCCGCGGGGGGAGCGCCCCCAACTTCTTCCCGCCCGGTGCACGTAAAGATGGCGGCACTCACCTCTTCCGAGGTGGACACGTTGTACTCTGGCCGGGGCTCCAAGTTTCCGGCACTTCCTTTCCCAGCCGGCAAAGACGGGGCCGTGGGCGCCCCACCCCCGCGGCGTGGCCCGAGCTCCGTGCCGCGCACCAAACCGGCGGGAAAGCAGCTGCGCGCCTCGCCTCACTGCGCAGGCTCCCAGGGCTTTGCAGGCTTCCCCCCCACCCACCCCCTTTTTAAGAACAAGTTTTGGGAGCCGGCCAGGTGTCTTGCATCCTTGTCTTAACTTGGCCTAGCCAACAGTTTTTACCACATTTTTTTTGGCCCTGTAGGACGCTAAAGTTACCGGAGTTTGTCAGATAAAATACAAGATATTCAAATTGGAACGAATACTTTCAAAGCATATATCCCATGGATTTTTAAAAATGGATACTGGCTCTGCTGCTATGGTGGAGCGAGTTAAGTTGCGGCCTGTACCAGCACTCTTTATGAGGCCCTCAAGCTCCAGGTGTGACCCGCCTCCCTGCGTGCACCTGGGGAAGCGGAGGAAGCCCTGGTTATTGGGCTCCTACACCGGCGTGGGTGGAGGATGCCCCTGGTAACTGGCTTGAGCCTTGCCCAGTCCTGGGCCTCGCCACCATCTACGGATTGAACCAGTGGAAAAAAGACGCCTAACTTTGCTTTGCAAATCTTTTTTAAAAAAAAAAAAGTGTTTGAAATAGAACTAGATATCCTGTATTTTGTATTTATAAGGATTAATGTTTTTGAGGCCTAGACCAAGGTTTCATATAACTATATACATTCCACTGAAGGCCTGTGTTCCCTGCAAAAGTATGAACTCCATGGGGGCAGAGACTATCCCAGTGTCTAACATAAAATGGAGGTAGAATTTTGACACGTCAACCCTTAGTGACTTTTCCTAAGTGTGTGTTTTCCTTAACAAGCAGCCACGAAAGCATGAGAATCCCTAATGATTAATGCTAGAGAAAGCAAGAAAACAGCGATGAAGACTTGCTGGCTGTACAGTAAATGGCAAAAACCTGCCCCTGTTGGGGCCAATTCTAATAAACTCCTTTCTTGAATGGTAGGTGCCAAGTCTTATTTCTGTTACCACCCAGCACTTAACATGTGCCAGGCACGGTGCCTTCTGACACAACTTTTTAAAGAAATCTAATAATTAGTAGGCAGTGTATTAACCTACTTGCCAGAGGCTGCCAGACAGAAGGTTCTTAGAGCAGTAAGATCCAAGGCCCTCACGTCTCCAGGTGTCAGAGTTCACTGGGGAGAAAGCAGCAGCCAAACGCCAGGCCAGTTTCAGGTTTCTGGGAACGCAGGCTGTAGGGATAACTGCTGTGCATTGACAGGGCCACGGCTGGCAAAGCCCCAGGCGGCACGCATTCCCAAGACAGAGGCCTTTAAGGGACTTGTATAAATGGTCACGCTCTGCGACCTTTGGGCATGAAGTCCCAGGGCAGGGTTCCTGGCGGAATTAGATTGGTCCGTAAACAAAAGAGCCACAGGTGAAATCAAGTCAGAAACAGCTGCCTGGACAGGCACTAAGTTGTTCCTTTCTCGAACTGGAACTTTCTGACCTCTGCTTTCAAAAAATCATCTACTTATACTTGTCTTTTGCCATACATGCCACCCTCTCCCACCCTGCTCAAAGCTGCACTGGCTGTGGCACTACTAATTTCATTGCTCAGATGAAAATCAAATAGGATAATTCATTTGCAGGAAGTCAGATACTGTAAATAGCAGAACTGGGGCTGTTCTTACGAAGTCTTGACTTACTGCTTATTGTATAATCAGGTAAGATGTTTTTGACAAATTGTTTCAAACCAATACTGACCAATACTGAATACCTAATGGAGGTACAGTTACTGGACAAATCGATTTCCACAATATTTGGATTTCCTTGATATAGTTAATTGTATCTGTCTCAGTGCCTATTCATACAAACAGTAATCCCCTCAAAACTCTTTTGACTTATTTTAGTAAGGCTTGGATTTTAAGACTTGTAAAACATAAAACTAGCAGACTGTAGTCGAAAAAACAGCTTTTGAATCAAGATGCAACTGATTCACCCAAACTTTAAGGTGACTCAGTTGGGCTTCTAAACCTTGACTTTCTCTTCCTTGTAAGAGCACTGTGGGGATTAAAAGGAACACTGTAAGGCCTGGTGCTGTAGCCTAGCAGCCTAAGTCCTACCCTTGCACGCACCAGGATCTCATACGAGCCTCGCTTCCCATCCAGCTCTCTGCTTGTGCCTGGGAAAGCAGTGGAGGACGGCCCAAAGCCTTGGGACCCTGCACCTGCATGGGTGACTCAGGAGAGGCTCTGCGCTCCTAGCTTCAAATGAGCACAGCTGTGGCCATTGTGACTGCTTGGAGAGTGAATTAATAATGCACAGAATATCTTCCTCTCTGTCTCTCCTCCTCTCTCTGTATGTGATTTTCCAATAATTTTTTTTTTTAAAGGAACACTATAGGTCAAGCTCTGGCCTTCACACACTGCATACTTCAGAGACAGTGATTAAAACTAAGAATTAGAAAAATTACTGTAAATACATCTGACTGCTGTATATTCTTTTTCTGTAACATACTTGTATGACACAACTGAAAGGAATTTTTTTTTTTTTAAAGATTTATTTTTATTATTTTTTCATTGGAAAGGCAGATATACAGAGAGGAGAGACAGAGAGGAAGATCTTCCGTCCGATGATTCACTCCCCAAGTGAGCGCAATGGGCCGATACTATGCCGATCCGAAGCCAGGAGCCTCTTCCGGGTCTCCCACACGGGTGCAGGTTCCCAAAGCTTTGGGCCGTCCTCGACTGCTTTCCCAGGCCACAAGCAGGGAGCTGGAAGGGAAGCGGGGCTGCCGGGATTAGAACCGGCGCCTATATGGGATCCCGGGCGTGCAAGGCGAGGACCTTTAACCACTTGCGCCACCGCGCCGGGCCCTGAAAGGAATTTTAAAAGCAAATTATTTTTCTCTGAGAGTTAGAGAAAGAATGGTCTGGTATTGTAACAGACAGGATAGGCAGTATAAAAAATAGCCCAAGTTTTAAAAGTGCTCAAAGGACCCGGCGCAGTAGCCTAGTGACTTTGCAAACACCAGGATCCCACATGGGTGCTGGTTCATGTCTTTGCCGCTCTACTTCCCTTCCAGCTCCCTACTTGTGGCCTGGGAAAGCAGAAGCCGAAAGCCTTGGGACCCTACACCTGTGTGGGAGACCAGGAGGAGGCTCCGGGCTTCTGGCTTCAGATGGGCTCAGCTCTGGCCATTGCAGCCATTTGGGGAGTCAGCAGATGGAAAATCTTTCTCTCTGTGCTTCTCCTCTGCAGATCTTTCTAATAAAAATTAATCAGTCTTTAAAAAAATGCTCAAAATATTAATAGTCTTAGGTACATGAGGAATGGATTTCATTTGACCTAGAATTTTTACTCAAATAAGACTTTCCAAATTACTGAGAACATCATGTCTTTAGTATATGTATTCTTTTGTTTTTTACTTTATATTCGAATGGCTTTTAGATTCGACAAGCAGAGCAACAGATCTTCTATCCCTTTTCACTCCCCAAATGGCCACGAGAGCCAGTGCCAGGTCAAGCTGAAGCAGCAGCCCAGGACTCCAGCTGAGTCCCCCAGGTGGGTAGCAGGGACCCAAGGACTTTGGCTGTCCTCCTTTGCAAGGAGAAGGCAGGGCATCAGTGCTGAGAGCTGGCACCCTACTATGTAACAAGCAGCAGTACAGCCCACCGTGCCTCAACACTGCCTCCCTGTAAACTGACAGTCTCACACAACTCTCACAAACACTTGCCCTTTATTATGTTTCATAGTTCTTTTCCCAAATTGGCCATAGGTGTAGGATTTCCTAAATATATTTTAAATACTACTTGTAAAGACTTGAAACAGAATCAGTGAAACAGGGTGTCTATAATGTTATGGATCCAACTAGAATGAGAAAATTAAGTACAAAGTATACTGCAGAAAAATGGATCACTGGTCACATTTGAAATTATCAAGGGGTTAGTTTTAAGATATGAGAGAACTTGTGCTGATGGAACATAATTAAATACCTGAAGCAGCCGTGAGCCACAGAGGTTAAGATGTTACTGGGTAGGCCGGCATCTCACCCTGGAATGCCTGAGTCTGAGTCAACTCCAGGTTCCTGTTAGTGCACACCCTGGGAGGCAGCAGGTGATGGATCAGGTGGATCCATCTCTGTCACCCACGTGGGAAACTCAAAACTGAATTCCCAGCTCTTGGCCTTACCCTTCCTGAGCAGGCTGCGGAGAGCATTAGGGAGCGAACCAGCAGATACCTCACTCTGCCTTTCAAAAAACAAAACTTGGAATCACAGTGGTAAATGTAAAGCAAGTTAATCACAGTTATAAATATGCAGGGTTTTTTTTTTTTTGAGAAGTGTTGTAAATTACAAAGAAAATCTGGGCTTTTAGGCCAAAAGATTTTCATGAGTATAATATGTGACTGATACATCTAAAGAGCATAAAAATTATAAGGAGAAGTATAACAGTGTTATGACTTTCAAGAACTGTGTTGGGAGCTAAAAAATAATTTCACAAATTTAGATAAATACAGCCAGTCTGACACAAACACCATATGGTAACTGCCTGAAGAGACAACGGCTGTAAGTTACATGTAAAATTATGACACAGGGGTAGTAAAAGCTGGAAAACAAACAAAATTTGCACAGTAGGATCCAAAGATTAAGATTTTATTTTCCTACGTAAAAAGAATAGATCGTAATATTACAGCTTTGGCATTTTTTTCTCCCTTCTAGTAAAACATGATTTTGCAATGGTTCTCCAAATAATGGCCTGATTTAGCAGACCTTTCCTGGCTGCAGTATTTACTATGTATTAGCTTAGAATAAAACTTATATTGCAGCAACTGACAGTGGCCTCAAAATTCAGTAATTTTCTTTTTCTTAGTGGTGTGATCAACAGCAATCTCAAAGTAACAATAGGAATGTTTCTACTGACCTTGGTGTCACAGTAAATACCAAACATTCCAGACAGACACAGAGACGAGGACAGTAAGCACTCTAGATCTTTCATTACAAAAATACTGGTTTGTCACAGAGGAAATAAGTAAAACACGGAGACTATATCTTGCTTCAAATTCTTGGAAGTTGGGAGTATAAGTATTAAAATCAGGGTTAACATTTAGATTTAAAAAAATCCTGCAATTGTTTAAAATATCCTCAGCAAAAAGATAACTTTCCCAGAACACACACATACACACACACTCTCTCTCTCTCTCAAATAAGCAGATTTTTAATACTCTCCTTTGAAGAAAGTAGAATAACTTCTCTATCTGCATCACAGAAAAGACCTGACTACTCCAGGTTTAGCTTTCAATCCATATTTCTAGCAATCCAATTTAGTGAACAACTTGTCTGCTGAATTCTGTGGCTTCAGGAAGATAGGAGATATAAATTACTTTAACTTGTTCAACCATTTTCAAACAGCAGGAACTTCACCTTTGCACAAAGGCAACAGGGGCCAACATGAAAGGTATTTCAGAATCTTACTTATAGAAAGCCTACCAGCTCTACTTGTTAAGAACAAGAAATAGCTGACATTGGAGAAGAGCTCAGAGAATGCACAGACTGAAAAGAAGAAAACTGGGGAAAGGTGTAAGAAGATAAAAATGAAAGTGAAAAAAGGAAATGAGCAAAGAAAACAATAGTCAATGCTGATTTTTTAGGATATAGTACTCAATTTACTAAACCATCTGGATTAACTGCTCTAAGAATCCCATTATGAAATCAACTCCAAACTTTTTTCTCTAAAGAAAAATTCACTATCACCTCCACTTTAAAAAATAAGGAAACACCTTGGAGAAAATATGATTTTTAAGAAGAAGCAGAGTCTCAGACCATTGCTTCAAATTATCAAGATTATCAACAATTTTTCTATTCACAAAAGGCATGCTTATTCAACCTATGCCCTTTTGAAGAGACAACACTGCTAGTTCACTCAAATATTGCATTTAGGAGTACTTAGGGCATTCAGACTGGCATTTAAGATGCCACGTTTCCTACCACCATACCTGTGCTTCTCTCCTGGCTCCTGCTCCTGAGCCCAGCTTCATGCCAGTACAGCCTATGCAAGAAGTGATGGGTTGGGTGGGTGGGTTTTGCTACCCAGGTGAGAACCTTGGACCTGACTCCAAGTTAGGCTTCCAGTTTTGGCCTGGATGTTGAAAACATCTGGGGAGTGAACCAGTGGAAAAGGGCTCCCTCTCTCTTGGCTATATATTTTTAATTATCATAACTATTTGATTTATTTTAACCTCTGAAGCAGTTTATATATAAATCAATATACAAAGTCTCCCCCTCCCCCAATCTTTTTGACAGCTTTTCAATCCAAATCCACCGCTTTCCAGGGATATAAAATTTTTCCTACAAATGATTATGAAGTATTAAAAATTATTTACACAAATAGGTAACAATGTTTGTTATAAATTTGTTCTTAGAAAAAAAAAAACCTTCACTAGTAACACCGTAGGTAAAATACACCTAAGGCTTCTCTACACAATATCATGGTATCTACCACAATGACAAAGTAACTGGACATCTGAAGAACATAACAGGTTGATGGCATTGCTCTCTCAGAAACCATTTTTGTGCTTGTCTGTGCTCATTTTCTATATTGAAAACAACAACAACTATATAATATTTTGGGCCTGAACACTGGTCCATTCCAGGGACTTACAAACTTCCAATGAATTTCTGTGGCAGTCGTTGGCAGGTGAGCTCCTAAGTGTTCTGCCTTGGCCAGGCAGGCCAAGTATTCCTTTGAGAATCTGGTTGCCCATCTGAATTATTCTACATTTGGAGAGGATGCATTAGTCATTATAAAGAAACTACATAGCCCTTTGCTAACATGAATGCAATAGCCTCTACTTTAATAAGATTTTTTTAATTTTAAAATTTGTATTTATTTGAATGAGAGAGACAGACAATCTCTGATTTGAGGGCTCACTGCTTAAGTACTTGCCACAGCCGTGACTGCAGGAGGTGAAGCAAGGAGCTAAGCTCAGACCATCTCCCCCTTGGCCGAGGAGCTAGCTCAGGCCATCTCTCCCTTGGTCGGCAGGGTCTGAACCATCAGCCACTGCCTCCCAGGGTCTGCCTCAGCAGGAAAAGAGTATATACTTGAGTTGTTTTCTAACACTATTAAGTAATTTATGCTGATTCAATCTCAGTTTACCTAATCCTTTGGATCAAATGTTACAGCAGTATCAAATTGCAATAATGAACAAAATATGTCTGTGTTTATTAAAGTTTTTATGAACACAAATACCCTAGTTGTTATTGGCCTGCTGTGTAACTAAGTGAATGCTATTCTCCAGCAAAAAACCTGTACACTAAATCCCTTACTTCTAAGTTTATATACAACGTAAAGAATATGGCAAGAGTGGAATCAATAAACATACAGATGAAAAATGGGTATGGAACGATATAGATCTAATAAAACTAAAACGAAGCAGGTTTTTAAAAGGTTCCTTCCAAGTATACTCTTATTCCTTTTACTTTTAGCACCCATTAGGCTTCTAATAAATAAGTATTATATATCATTTTATAAAGTAAAACTAACACGAGGAAAATACTAAAACATTATAGAAAAATAATAAAATAATACAAAACCATGTATTCTTTCTTGGCAGTGGTAGCATTAAACTACACTAAAAAATAATCTACTAAAGCTAACAACCACCTTATTTCCTTAATAATGGACAAAACAGACAAGGACATTCTTTATCCAGTTGTTGACATATACTTCTGTCCAGCAAGGGAGGCACTAAAAGTTGACAAAAGATGATTATGTGAGGCATAAAGTTCATTCTGTATTTCTGGTACTTATCTCAAAGGACACCATTACTATGTTTCAAGGAACAGTTATAGGCTCAATTGTACAATGAAATGATCTTGGCTCTGGGAGGTTCGTGTTTGAATATCCTTGCATCTAGTAATTTTGCACAGCCCCATTCTTTTAATCACCCAGGAATCCAGTTCATATTAACAAGAAAAATGTGCTAACCTCCCTCAGGATCAGGGCATTTTAGAAAATCAAGCTAGAGGAATGCTTGGCTCAGAGAAATAATTTTTGCTAGTAGTGACACCTGCAAGGTGTTGGGAGATACTCTTAATTATACTATGCAGGAAATGGCGGAAAAGCAGCCACTTGGACCCATGAGATTGAAATGGATTACCTTATTATGTGGGATTAACACATCCACTGCATTTGTATGTTTGGAACCACAGGAAATGCTCTGACATCACAAGCTAATACACTATCAAACTACTCGGTTTATGTAAATGTATGTTGCATACCCCCAACTCACATTTAACTTCTGCTGGACTGGAAAATAATTATCCTGTTTGCAACTGATCTGTTATTTTTCAAAAATGGGTATAGTTTCACTTATAAACTAATAACAATATTTTTAATGTTATTGAAACGCACTACCCTTGTTATTCTGTTTCAATAATCAGTCAGTAGTGTGTGGATTTTTCTAATCTCCAATTTGATATATTCAAATGTAGAACATAAACTACACAGTTGAGTGACCTCTTTTTACAACTTTAAGGAAAATACCGAAAGCAGAAACAATGAAATGTTGTGCTTTACCTTAATTTTAGTCGAAATAAAACAGAAATTAAGTGACATAAAAGTAACACTCCCTCAAAAAAGAACTTACCACATATTTACAGGTAATAGTGCAACTTAAATAATTACATAGTTATAATAGTCTCAACATTAAACTTCATCTGTTACTCATTTCTAGTGTTTTCTGCTGTTTTGTGATTATTTGGAAGAAGCTGAAATTCATAAATTCTCTTAACATCAAAGATCTCCTAATATACTAAAATAATACCAAGACCATTATGATTTCTTATGAATAATCATTTTTTACACATCTTTCTGTCTTCACATAAATGATTATGAAAATTTAACTCAGAAGTAAAATATTATACCATAATTCATTAAATAAAAAATACAGTGAACTAGGTCAAAGTCAGTTTTTAGAAACAATTAAGTTAATGTATCAAGAGCACTTTTCTTTTTCACTAGAACAGGAAAGTGAAACAAAATTAGTATTTTACTCTAAGACAGCAAGTTTACTGGACTTCGAGATCTTGACTACCGTCAAAAATACACTTGTCATTTTATAATATACATATATTTTATACTTGGGGGTTAGTATAGATTTTTTTTTCTTCTTGAAAAGATATTACAAAATGAAGCAGTGAAATGAAAAAAATCTCATAGGCATATTTCAGGAAATCTGAAATCATCTTGCCTGGTTTATAATTCAAAGACAGTGATAAATGTTGGGGGGAAATCAGTAGAAATATAAAATGTGAAAAGTCTTTAAAATTCAGAGAGCAGATATAAAAGCAGACAAGTGAAAGCTAGAAGAGACAGTTAAGGAAATGAGGTATGATGGAGTCATAGTGCTACAACACATCTCAATTTAGTAAATTAACAACCCCTATTTCAAGGTTGCAAAATCAGCAAATCATAAACCATTTGCTGCTGTGTTCACATGACCTTTCGGGCCAGATGTGTAAGAGTCACCAGCAATACATTTAAAATAAGCCTGAAGCTAACTGCATGATTATGTGAACTTATCTGTGCACAATAAGGCAAATTATAGCAAAAATGTAAGCAAACAACTTTGTATTAATAAATACAATTTCAAGCATTTAATTAACAATATCAATATTTTTAAAATTTAAATAATAAATGCAACTATTTTATACAGAACTGTACTATTTATTATACACACAAGTTATCCGTTCCCTTTGTTTACAAAGGCTGGTTATAGATAATATGGAATGTTACAGTACCTTCTTGCATAAAATTTAGTACAATTTTATACTTGAAAAAGGGTGCAAAAACTCCAGCCTAATAAATCTGACTGAACTGAAATATGTTCTCTTTCTTTTTAAAAAGTACATCATTAACACATACACCACAAGCTATACATAAGCTCACTTCTGAATCACCAGTTGAACAAATGGTAGCAGGTACACTGTGTTAACCATCTCTCTCATCAGTACAGCTTGAAGGCTTGTACTGCTACTCATTCCGAGCCTTTGGAAGCTTTTAAGAATTACTAAACCCAGGTAAGTACAATTTAAAGAAAGCAAACAACAGCTGCCAATAATCATTTTTAGTAAGAAACATCCTCTCACAGAAGACTCAGGAGCAAACATTCTTAGGTGTATTTCTTCCTTCACTATCCTGTAGCTGGTCAAGATTCTCCGTTTTGAACTTTGGATGCTGGTGGCTGCATGAAGTCCTTAAAGGGAACTAGTGCCTCTTTAAGTGCGGAGCAGACTTCAGAGGATGAGCAGGTAATGCACTCCACTAAAGTTGGGTACAAGGCAATTACCTGTGCCCAGGTATTTCCATCAACTGTAATGCAAAAAGTACAAACCTCAAAAAGGGGTGAATTTAACTGGCAGAGATCACCCAATTGACGTAAACTCAATCCTTTAAATGCAATTTCAAAGAAAAAAACCTTAAATCTAAACATTTCACAAGTTTGCATGGTTTTTCTTTTTTTGTTTTGTTTTGTTTTGACCACTGGAACTATTAAAATAATCCTGCCATTATATAAGTTATGGGAAAAAATATACGATCAATGAGCAGTGGATCGATACTGATGAATTAGGTAAGTATATTATAAATGATACTGCGATCTGTGAAGGTTTGCAAGGTTATACAAATTCTGAGTAATACAAACCTTCATTGTTCTTTGTATAACTTCAGAGAACATGCTGTATAAGAACAATTAGAAAACAATTCAGGGGCCTGGTGGCGTGGCCTAGCAGCTAAAGTCCTCACCTTGAACGCCCCGGGATCCCGTATGGGCACCGGTTCTAATCCCAACAGCCCCACTTCCCATCCAGCTCCCTGCTTGTGGCCTGGGAAAGCAGTTGAGGACGGCCCAAAGCTTTGGGACCCTGCACCCACGTGGGAGACCCGGAAGAGGTTCCTGGTTCCCGGCTTCGGATCGACGCAGCACCGGCCGCTGCGGCTCACTTCAGGAGTGAATCATCGGAACGGAAGATCTTCCTCTCTGTCTCTCCTCCTCTCTGTATATCTAACTTTGTAATAAAAAATAAATTTAAAAAAATCTTAAAAAATAAAAAAATCTTAAAATAAAAAATAAATCTTAAACAATTCAGATTTTTACTCACTTGTTTACTAAAAAAAGGTTTAAAAAAAATCTATACAGAATTGCCTAGCCATATTCTTGACACTGATTTTAACTTAAGATCACCACATGTAGGTACATCCATTCTTCCCTGTTGCTGCTTGCTAACCATTAATGTGTATCATTACACGTGAATGCCAGTGTCACCATGCCTGCCTTCTTTAGCACAACCATGAACATGTACAGTTGAATGTTCGCTGAATGGACAAAGGTGTTATCTATCAAACAGCAGCAATCTCATTATACTCAGACCACACTGCATTTGTTTTCCTGTGCATAAAAGTAATAAAAATGCATTAAAATCTGCTGGAATTTCTTCTTAGACTTTGTAGAACATGTCTCAAATCTGGGAGGCAGTCTAATTCAGAATAAAGACTGCTGTGCTGTGTATCAGAGATTTTAATTTATTTTTTTACTCTTAATTTACCAGACATCAATTTCTTAACATTCTTTCTGAAATAAAGCAGTGATGGCTGTCCATGGTCATTTAATTTCTCTGCATTTCAACTTCTGCTTTAAATGAACACAAATATTTCTCAAGTGAATGTTCCTTTATGTACTTATTAGAGATTTTATGGTGGGGTTGGCATAGTGGAATGCAGGGTAAAGCCACCAACTGCAATACCAGCATCCCATAGGAGCACCAGTTTCTGCTCTGGCTGCTTCATTTCTGATCCAAATCCCTGCAAAATGTGCCAGGAAATGGCAGAAGATGGCCAAAGTGCTTGGGCCCCTGACAGTCAGGTGGGGAAACCAGGACGAAGCTCCTGACTCCTGACTTCAGTCTGGCCCAGCTGGGTTGTTACAGGCATCTGGGGAGTGAACCAGAGGATGAAAATCTCTCCCTCTCTCACTGTATAATTCTAAGTTCCAAATGAATAAGTCTTTTTTTAAAGTTCATGATCAAGTAAGTTTGACAGATGCTATATTTTAGCCTTTAGAGATCAGTATTTCTCTTGAACATATTAAAGACAGTAATAGAACAGAGTTAACTATCCAACTCAGGACTTCTAAAATTAATTTAATTATGGAATTGTGTTTCACACATTATCAACTGAAATTACTAACATTCATTCTTTAACATACATCTAATAAAATGCTAAACTGTTCCTTTATCCTCTCAGGCTTTCTCAGGTGAAGGCAGGGAGAAGAAAAGCAGAGTGGGACTGATGGTACTCATGAAAAGGGAAAGGTCAGTTGAAGCTGTCCTGCATGTACTTATTTTACAGACTGGGAATCCACATCAGGTTTCACTTGTAAAAAGAATTTGCTGCCTAACATAAACCAGAACAAAAATCTAGCCAGTGCAGTGGCAGAACAGATATTCCAATGACAGAGCGCAGGCATCCCATACGGGCACCAGTTCACATCCAGCTGCTCCTCTTCCCAATCAACTCCTGATAATGGCCTGGGAAAGTAGCAGAGGATGGCTCCAGTCCTTGGGCTGCTGACCCACAGAGTGATCTGGAGGAAGCTCCTGGGGGCCCAGCTACTTTCTAGTGGTAGTGATCTACCATCTAGAGGGTAGCTATTCTCAGCGCTTTATCTCATCCTGGACCAGCAACAATAAACATTTAAGGCCAGTGACTACTCCATCAAGCCACATTGTAATTGGACAAAATTTGATGGCAAGAAAACCATGGTTCAGAAAGTCTCCTAAGAAGCTTAAAATGTAAAGAGAGGTAAGCATGCATGACTATAATGCAACAGTGCTTTAAAACTAAAGTGCACATAGAAGTGCTATGACTTCAATGAAATCCTTTACCTGTAAGAAATGTAAAACAGACCTTAAAAACAGTCAAACTGGCTAGATAAAGGCAGAGAAATGGGACAAGAAAAAGTATTTAATACTTAGGAAGAATGAGAATATTAGTTTAGGAGGAGAGAAGGGTAAAAGAAGTCTAGTGGGAAATGGAACAAATAAATAGTAGACTGTACTACTCTGTAATTTGGTGGGCAGTGCTACACGAGGAAGAATTTTTGTAATGAACAAATGGATTAACAAAGCTGCTTTGGAAAAATCGTTTTTGGCAATAAAGAATGAATTGGGCAAGAATAAGTTACAAAAAGGGAAAGCAATTGAGAATGAAGTATAAAAAGACGGTGATTTATAGTGTACCATGTAAATCACAACAAACTGATGAAAGCCTTCCTTGTCCCCATCTCTAAAAAAGTTAGTGATCATTCACATTAAAAACATATGAAATCTGAATTATCCATGCAAACAAAAGGACAGCTAAACTGTTTAACATACACAGCATAAAACATTATAAATTAATTTTACTTGTGGACATTCTGATGGGTTTAATGGTTTCTGGTCATAAGAACTGGTAAAAAGAATGTCTGATGACTGGTACTTCTTCCTAAACTTCAGTTAACTTATTAACAGAAAAGTGTACCACAGATACAATCTAGGTATTATAAATTTAAGTGAATAAATTTTTAAGCACTTACCATTCTCAGGGTGAGTTTTCTTAAGTGAATCAATTAGAGTACTGACTGCTTTTAAAACAAATATGATTTCTGTTACTTGTTGCCTATAAAAAGAGGTGGGGGATTATTTCCATCAATAACTTAAAATATTCCAAATGTGTTATCTTATGAGATATGAATAAACAGCTGTTCTTTGGAAAAACACTAATGACAACACAATGCAAAATCAATGTTAGCTTTTAGCTTTTTTTTTTAAAAGATTTACTTATTTATATTACAATGGTAGGCCAGATTTACAGAGAGAAGGAGGGACAGAAAGAAAGATCTTCCATCTACTGGTTCTTTTCTCAAATGGCCGCAATGCCAGAGGTGAGCCGATCAGGAGCCAAGAGATTCTTCTGGGTCTCCCAAATGGGTGCAGGGTTCCAAGGTTTTCGGCCATCCTCCACTGCTTTCCCAGGCAATAGGCAGTGAGATGGATGGGAAGTGGAGCAGCTGGGACATGGACTGGTGCCTATATGTGATCCTGGTGCATGCAAGGTGAGGATTCAGCCGCAGAGATATCATGCCGGGCACCTAATTTTTAAATTTTAAGTTTATTTATCATCATTTACTTATAAAGTAGACAAACACAGGAAGAGAGAGGTGTTCCATCCCCTGGTTTTCTCCCCAAACACAAAAGTCACAGCTGAACTAGGCAGAAGGCAGGATTGTCAACTTCTGGGTCACTCACATGTTGATAGGGTCCCAAGCACTTGGGTCTTTATCAGCTGCCTCACATAAAGCATTAGAAGGAAAAAACGTGCCTGGAGTGATGGCCTAGCGGCTAAAGTCCTTGCCTTTCTAATAAAAAAAAAAATCTTTAAAAAAATTTATTGATTTATTTTAAAGTCAAAGTTTGAGTCAGGGCCAGGTGCAATAACTTAGTGGCTAAAGTGCCTTGCATCTGCCGGGATCCCAAATGGGCACCATTCTGTGTACTGACTGCTCCACTTCTCATCCTGCTCCCTGCTTGTGGCCTGGGAAAGCAGTAGAGGACGGCCCAAAGCCTGGGAATCTGCATCCGCACGGGAGACCCAGAAGCAGCTCCTGGGTTCAGATCAGCTCAATTACGGCCATTGCAGCCACTTGTGAACCATAGATGGAAGATCTTTGTCTCTCCTTCTCTCTGTAAATCTTTCCAATAAAAATCAATAAATCTGACATTCCAAAATAAATAAATAAATAAGAAAGAAAGAAAGAAAGAAAGAAAGAAAGAAAGAAAGAAAGAAAGAAAGAAAGAAAGAAAGAAAGAAAAAAAAGAGAGAAAAAGGAAAAGAGCTTCCATCTAGTGGTTTTATCCTAAGATGGTTACAATGGCCAGGGCTAGTTGATGCTGAAGCCAGGAGCTTATTAAGGTCTCCCATGTGGATAATGGGGGACAAATTATTTGGGCCATCTTTGGCTGCTTCTCCCAGGTCATTAGCAGAGGTGGATCAGAAACAGAGTTAACAGGGACAAGAACTAGCACCCATATCAGCTGCTGGCATCACATGTGGTGGTCTTACCTGCTGTGCAATAAGGCTTTCAGAGGTTTCTCTATTCTAAATGACATCAGTGCGCAACTATTTAATAACAAAAAGACAATGTTTTACTGATTGATACGAAGAACACACACCTGGGAAGAGGGCATTTGCCACTTAATCTTTCATCCTCTATATAACGATGTAGCACGTCCTGAGACCTTTTTAAAAGCACTGAGAGAGCCATCCGGGAGATGTAGCCCTCTTGTGGTGTTGTGACTTTATTACTGAAGGAAAACTGGAGCAATGTTTCAAAACACATCTTGGAAAATTCTTCTCTTAAACGAATGTCAATCTCTGCTTCTGTAAGACAAAAGTGTTGATGGTCAATACAGGTTAAATTAGTGTGCTTTAACAACTCCAGTCAACTAAGGGGAAAATTCATCAGTCTGACCAAAGATATCTAGGAATAACTTACGAATTAATTTCCTCCCTCATAGGTTCAAAAACAAGGCAAAACCTGTCGATCTCCATCAACAGTTTTCTGTCTTGGCTTATCTGTACCCTTCCACAATACTATAAAATCCTTAACAATTGTCTGCATAGTAAATTTGTACATTCTTTTCCTTTACTACTCTCTCCTGGCAACATATTTTCCAAAACAATATCACTGTATCTGGACTAGTGACCATTTAGATGAACTGTCTGCTTTATCCTGGAATTATCTTTGGCACTACCCTGGGAACTGATTCCATTCTGACTCATCTCCCAGACCTCAAGATTTCCTTTTTCTTGATTTACTCTTTGTTTTCAAGGAGTATGTTTTGAAGCAGTTTCCTAAGATAAAAGGACGATAAAGCTTTTGAGCTGTTAAACTTCTGAAAATGTCACTATTTTGCTGCAGTACAGTGTGATTCCCAACAGCACGCGCATCACCTGGGAACTTCTATAGCAGTGTGAACTTTGCGGCAGGCATTGTGGTGCAGTGGGCTTAGCACACCAGCATCCTGCATGGCAGTTTTAGGTCCTGGCTACTCCACTGCTTATGCACCTATCTGTGAAAGCACACTTGGAAGATGGATGGCCTGGATGCTTAGGCCTCGCCACATACCCAGGGGGCTAGGGCTCCTAATCCTACCTGCTGATGGCATTGTTGAGCAAAGTATGGATGGTAGCTTGCTTTCTGTTACTCTTCCTTTAGAGTGGATGAAAATATACAAGAAACATTTTTAAAAGGTGAATTCTCATGGCATGCTTGAGTCGTACTGAATCGGAGGCCTTTGGGAGAATGACTCAGTGACTGACTGCGTTTCAACTGATGATAAATGACACATGCACAAAGTTGAGAATAACTGCTCTAAACTCAACACTCAATGCAGTGCCTGGATAGGAAACTCCATGTGAAAAAAAGGCCTTCTCATTTCTAATTCTGAAACCACTGCTGCAATGTTTCTTAGCATCCTGTGGTGTCAGTGAAAATCCTAGCTTCATCTGATAACAAAGTTTGGCTTTTGTTTCTTTCTGAATGTTTCATTATCACGTGTTACTGTGAGTTTCTTTTTTCTTTTACTGTTTTGTGAAAACTAATGGATCATTTTTAATTTGAAGTTTTACTCTTCGGTTTACTTGATAATTTTTTTCCCATATTTTATTGTAAAGATTCATTTATTTATTTACAAGGCAGAATTATTGCAGGGCATGGGGATCAAGGGAGACAGTGAAGGAAGGACAGATCTTTCAGCCACTGGTTCTCCCCACCAGTGCTCTAGCAGCCAGGAGCTCCAGCACAGTCTAAGTTATGGTGGCAGGGGCCCAGTACTTAAACCATCTTCTGGTGCCTGCTCAGGAACATGAGCAGGAAACCATAAAGAGAGCAGTTGGGACTTGAACTAACACTCTGATATGGGATGGCAGCATGACAAGCCACCACTTAACGCACTGCACCACAATGACTTTAGAGTTTTTGATCTTAGATTTTTTTTTCTTTGTTCTCTTTTGTGAAAGACTTACTGTCAGATGCTAGTATTCATTTTTACTCTTTTTACTATCTACTTTTTAAAAAAACAACCTTTAACCTATTTCCTTAATATTTTCTTCCATCCTGTCATTTCTCAGGTATCACATTTTTAGTTTTAGCTTTTGAATGCTGGTTTTTATTTTTCTTTAATATATTTTTTCCTTCTTTCAGTGTATAAAATCTGTGTCTTTGACTATCCTAACTATAACAGCAATTATGTTTTCTTAGCCTCAGCATTTTAGATGTTACCCCCAAGTTTCCTTTCTCTTTCATTTTTTTTGGTTTTATATTTTGTGCTGTGAGCTTTGGTGACCAGATCATACTTGAAAGCAGAACACTGATCCTTGGAACCTCTGTTTACAGGTTGGCCGTGCTTATTAAGAAGCAATGACATAATAAGCACATTTCAAAGAAAGCTTCAGGTTAAAGATGAGATGACACTTGGGTCCATGGCAAAGTCACTGAAAAAATGTCATCACCATTCTTGCCTTTATACAGTCACATTAACATATAAATCAAGAGATGTCAGAAAAATACTAGAAAAGAGATACGTGGTAACCTGCTTTTATATAGTCTAGGATATTTACAATACTTGCAAATATTTTACTCAATGGGTATTTTATTAGAAATGATCTAAAATTTTTAACATATTCTTAAAAAGTTGACTACACAAAAATAAGATGATTTTTTTTCTCTGAGCTTCTTGTGTTTTTTAAAATTATATTTTACCATGCACTTAAAAACTGTCAGAGCTCCAGGAGGAGAAAAATGAGCTTATGCAAGTAAGCAGTTTGAGAGACATCTAGTGGTCAACTGTGTACATAAATTCTATTTTAATTGCTCAGCACAAAATAGTCTCCATTCCAGTGAATTCTGAGGATTAAAAACATGGATGGTTTTCCCAGTATGATAGCCTAACGTCTAAATTCTTTTCTTACATGCACCAGGATCCCATATGGGTGCCAGCTTGTATCCTGGCTCCTCCACTTCCCATACAGCTCCCTGCTGATGGCCTGGGAGAGGTATAGAGGATGGTCTAAAGCCTTGGCACCCTGAGCCTGTGCGGGAGACCTAGAAGAAGTTCCTGGCTTTGGATTGGCTTAGCTATAGCTGTTTTGACCACTTGGTGGGAAACCATCTGGGGAGTGAACCAGTGAATGTAGTATTGTTTTCTCTGTATCTCCTTCTCTCTGTATATGCCTTTCCCATAAAAAAATTATACATCTTAAAAAAAAAGCAATGTAATTTACAACCATATTTTCAATTAAATAGATGTATGAATATTATGTTATACAGCCATATTTGCAAAGTTTAATACCTAAATTAGAAACACTTATGGAATCCACTGAAGTCTCTTAAGGCTCATGTAAGTTATGATTTTTGTCAAGTCATGGATAATTGAAAAGCAATATCATATAGAAAGAAATCAGTGTTTATTCTGCTACCTAATAATTGGGCTAACTACTCAGTGTATCAATTTCATAATAATTAAAATGAAAATATGAATAACTTCTTAGAGCTATACATACATAGAGTCTTATAAGAAAAAATAATAAAGTGCCTTAACATTTGTTTAAGTAATATCTAGTGAATGCCTACTATGTAGAAAATACTGTTTTAGAATATGATTTCACTTCTCACAACATTTCCGTGAAGATAAATACGACCATTCAATAAAAGGGAAAATGGTTTAGAATAAAGAAATCACCCAGCATCTTCAAGCTCCAGCCACCCTCACGGGCGACCTGGAAGAAAGTGCTGGCTGCTTGCCTCAGCCTAGCCAGCCCCGGCTGCTGTGGTCATGTAGCGGTGGAATCGGAGGACAGACCACGGGTCTCTTGCTCCCTTTCTCTGACCCTCCTCTCTTCCTCTTTCTCAATTATTCTTTCAAATGGACAAATCTTTGAAAATAAGTAAAAATTGCTTCACAATTCTTCCATTCACAATTACTATAAGCCCAGAATTTAACATTTCTATGTCAATTTCTTCAGAAGTACATCAATACTTTCTAAACCTCTGCCCCAAATCATTAAAACATACCTGTAAATGAAGAGGACTGAGAATGTATTGAGCCCTTGTTAAGCATAGTCATTATCTGACCAACAAATTCCTTAGGAATAAAATTGGCGTAAGGTAGGATTTCAGTGCTAATGAGCTGAACTACCTAAAATAAAAGACACACATTCAAATACATTTTTCGTGAAAGACTGAGTGACTCCAAATTCATAGCATAAAATTTAAATTGTGCTTTTAAAAAAAGTCAAAGCATTCTCCTTGACAGAAACATGTGAGCATTTTAATGTTCATGCACTATTAGTCTGTTTTCCTCACATATTTTAGCAAAAAATAATCACTATTATAACTGCTTACTGTGCCACCACATTCATAAATGTTAATATTCATTGCAACTGAAAATAGCGCTACAGAAAAGCACAGTCAGCATATGAAACTTAGCCATGTTACAATAAGGAACTCAAAGCAGGATTGAGAGCAAGATTTAAATCACTCTTGTATAACCAGAAACTAAGATGAGAAACCAAACTATATTCATTTTTGTCAAATAGCCTATTTCTGATTCATAGTGTGTAATGTTGTTTCTAAGGAAGAGTTCACAAGACCTTTGACACAGTAGCTGCATAAAATCGGCAACAATTTGCATGTGTAACACAATGTCTCTGCTTTCCAAATGCACTCAGCAGTTAATCTGATATTGGTCATTATCCCAATTAAAAAATCAAAACCACCATCACCAACAAACAGCCATAATCAAAATATCTGGTTATATTCAATCCTATTGATAATATTGAAAATTTTATTTAAAAATCACCAGTTGCCATAAGAATTCCACAGTCTCTGTACACAGCTGGTTGAAAACTGAAAAAACTCCAAACAATTTATGGATTAATTTGAACTATAACACCTGGTTTGCTAAATAGCAAAACCTAAAATACAGCTGCACTAGCTGATTTATTTCTGTATAAACAACTTTTATAAACTTATTTAGTGAATAAAACTAAGTATCTAGACTATAAGCATGTAGCAGAATCTTAAGAAAGTCATCTTTACAATGTCACTATTATAGAACTCATGCTTACTATATTACTTACACTCTTAGCAATTTCACATTTTCAACAAATTTTATTGCTTGATTTTCACAAATAGTCACAGAAAAACGTTTTAAATGGTTTCCTCACCTCAACATCAATACTTTCATTTCTTTGAAATTCTTGAATAGAAAGATTATCTGGAGGTATGCTAAAAAATGAATAAAGGTAAACACTTGAGTTTTAGGATAAAATATTCCTTAGAAACACAAACAGAGACAGATAAACAACACTGACATGACAAACATATTTCCATCCAGGCTAGAGATTAGCATTTATTTAAATGAACACTACTTTTTCACTAAATTTCTTACTATAAGTGAAAATGCTAAACTGCAAACATGAAATTCAACCACAAAAATGCTTGAACTGTACAAAATCTGTAGAACGAAGCTTCTTTCAACACTCTGATTAACAAAGGTGAAGGTATTATTTGATCTTCAGCTATAGGAAAAATCATGATCGTGATATTACCTGAATTCACTTACGGCAGCAGTGACTTAATGTAACCCAAACTAGCTACTTGGAGACAGACCCTTCGTCATTATAATAAATACTATGTATGAAAACATCTTTACAATAGAGAATATCTGTAAAGAATAGACGTCGTTCAAAAACTGTTCCAGAAAGGACAGGGACAATCCACAGCTCTAAGAATTATTATTACCATTTTTATTATTGCCTTTATCGTTATTATAGAGTTCACAGAAGGGAATAATTGAAGCTCACAATGGTTAACATGTCCCCCTGAACACACTGCAAGTAAACGGCAAGGCCATAATTTCTATTTTTTTTTAAAGATTCATTTTATTTCTATTGCAAAATCAGATATAGAGAGAGGAAGAGAGACAGAGATGAAGATCTTCCGTCCGATGATTCACTCCCCAAGTGACCACAATGGCCAGAGCTGCACCCATTGAAGCCAGGAGCCAGGAACTTGCTCTGAGTCTCCCAAGCAAGTGCAAGGTCTCAAGGCTTTGGGCCGTCCTCGACTATTTTCTCAGGTCACTAGTAGGGAGCTGGATGGGAAACAGGGCTGCCAGGATTAGAACTGGCACCCATAAGGAATCCCAGCACATTCAATCATTCAATGTGAGGACTTTCGTCACTAGGCCACTGCACCGGGCCCAAGGCCATTTCAACCGAGATTTATCTGATACGTAAGCCTATATCATGTTATCACTACATTCTAGTTGGCAAAGCAGTATTAGCATATTTAGGTTCAGAGGTTTACAGTATTGTATCTAGGGCTGTATCGGATATCTGTACAACATGCCCACTTCATTTGAGCAATTTTCATTAAATAGATGCTTACTGATTACTACTACTTTGTAAGAGGCATTTTATTTTTGATATTCAAAATTTAATTATGAGCAAAATAGACTGAATTCCTGTTTCATGAAATTTACATTCTAGTGTCCAACTCTTAAGCTAATTTTGTATTGGGACCTAATGCAATGATTTCACATAGATACCCAAATGTGATCCAGACGCAGGAATTTCACAACCACTATCATTAAAGCATCTTCTATTCTTAACTTAGAACCAAGAAATAAGTTTTTAGTGACTGACATTGGAAGAGTTGTGATGATGCTCAAAAGAGCTAAGAATGGATTGGCCACCAACAAAAACAAAAATCACATGAGAAACACATAGTCATATCGTTAAAGCTTTTTTTTATTGTACATTAGAAGCAGTGAACTGAATTGTTAAATAGTTTATGGAAGAGCAACATACAAAGAGTGACATACAAAACTACAAACTGAGAGACTCACTTCTCTTAATCCTTGTGATTTATAAAGGAGATATTCAAGCATGCAAATATCAAAAACACTTCTGAAGTTTTTAAAATGTTTACGACTGATGTGTAGCAGGTAAAGCCATCACCTGCAATATCAAGATCCCCTGTGTGTGCGGGCCTGCGTCCCAGGTGCTCTGCTTCTGATCTTGCTCCCTGCTTAGGGCCTGGGAAAAGCAGAGCTGAGATGTTGGGCCCCCACTGGCCCCACTGGAGACAAACGGGAAGCTCCTGCCTTTGGGCTAACCTGACACTAGCCGACACGGTCACCTGTGGGGCGAGCAAGTGAACAGATCTCTCTTTCTGTGTCTCACCCTGTCTCTGTAACTCTTTCAAATTAAATAAATCTTATTTTAAAATGCTAATGATTAACAAAATTAATCTAAGATTTTTAAGGCATGAGGCCTACAGTGCTAATACAAGACATGCAACATAATTAAATTCTCTAAACTTGAAGAGTACAGTGGTAATTCTAAAAAGTTTTTATGAATTTTCATCTAAAATATTGAAATTGATAAAGCATTATATTTTTGTCAGTTCTCTAGCATATTAAAGAGTATAATTTAGCAGTTTTCATTATATTCATAAAGTTGGGTCATCACTATCATTTCTAATTTGGAATTTTTATGTATTTGTTTTTCTTAGAAAGGCAGATTTACAGAGAGGAGAAGCAGAGAGAAAGATCTTGAATCCACTTGTTCACTCCCCAGTTGACTGCGATGGCCAGAGTTAAACTGATCTAAAGCCAGGAGCTTTTTTTGGGTCTCCCAGGCGGGTTCAGGATCCTCTGGTGCTTTCCCAAGCCACAAGCACACAGCTGGATTGGAAGTGCAGCAGCCAGGACACAGGTGGCATCCATACAGGATGCTGGTGCTTGCCGGTAGAGGATTAGCCTGTTGAGCTACCATGTCATCCCATCATTTAGACCATTTGCATCATCCTCACAGCAACTTCGTGCTTGTTAGCAGTTGCTTGCCATTCCCCCAGTCCTCTCTATCCCTGAGGACTATTAATGTTCTTTGGCTCTGTGGATTTGCACATTCTGTTTTTATCACATAAAGCAGAATATATAACATGTGGCCTTTTCTTTTCCCCCCGACTTCTCCTACTTGTAATGTTATGAAAGTTCATCCATGTTACAGCATGCCTCAGTGCTTTATTCTTTTTCACGGCTGAAGCATTCCACAGAACGGATATGTCACACTCAATGTATCCATCAGGTGATGGGGTAAGTGGTCATTTTCATGTTTTGGCTCCTATAAATAAAGCTACTATGAACAATGGTATACAAGTTTCTGGGTGAACAGGTGCTTTCCATTAAGTAGTACTTACTGATTTTTTTTTCAAGTTCATAGTTTTCTTTTCCCTAAACTTACTACTTACTATAGCCTTCAGTGACATCCACAGTCTATCTCTTCTTTATATTGATTCTGACTCTATTTGTATTTTCTGTTTATTGTACTACCTTGCCAAAGCAGCTTGCAGACCAGAAAATTAGGAAATACCAAAGGCATAGTTATCAATGGCTTTAAGTGTAAATTACGTTAAAGATTTTATAAACGTTTCAACATAAAAGATCCTGATTTCCTAGAAACTTGTCCTTTTGTAATTCCAAAGGCCAGAATTCAAAAACTTTTGTGTTTCACTAAGGTGAAATCATGGTTCCTTAATTATGATGCATTCAAATGGGTCTTCTATGTAAGATTCCTGCTTTCCAAGCAGAAATACTGTGAAGAGCAACACCTTCCACTGCTTATAGAAAATGGAACTAAAATACAGCTTAATCCAGCTGTATTTTGTGTAATAATCCTCGATCTTAACAATCAATTACTTTGATAATGACAAAAAGTAAAAACTAGTTTTAGAGCAACTGTACAAATAAAAGGCTACTTCTTGAAATTTTAAAATGTTAATTTTAAAAAATGAATGAACTGACCTTTTAGTAAAGAGAAAGTCTTCAAAAGTGTTGGCTAGTTCTGGCCACATTGTATCAAATTTTCCAGAAGAAGCATGCTGACGGGCAACAGGTAGCCCAATAGAAAGGACTTTGAGGAGAGAAGACACTGCCAGTTTCCATGTGCTTTCGGAAGGGCAGGAGTACTTCAAACTAAGAGGAACCCTAAGAGTCTGAAAATAAGACGGTTTAAGACAGTTACAAAAACAGGTATGGGCACACAATTTTATTACAAAAAACATTAAGGCAGAGAGAAAAAAATAATGGCAAGCTGCTTCTCAGACATGATCTCCAAATCCTACCTTCTAGAAAGATGTATTATTAATTCCTGCCTCCATCTTCCAAACAGTTACGCTGAACAAATATTTTTACCCTCACTTTTTACGATATTAAAAAAAGGGACATTATCTGAAAAGAGTAAGAAATTTATTTATTGCAGCTTTTTCTCAATTTGATATTACAGAACCAGAAAATTGTGCTGCATTTCTAGCAAGAAGTAATTCTGCTGAGGAGATCTCATCCCAGAGATGAACAGTAATATTTTTTTCTATTAATGGTTAGCAAAATCTCTAAAATTTTTTGGATTTCATATTATAGTCTAACTTTTTTTTTTAAAGATTTATTTTATTTTTATTGGAAAGGCAGATATACAGAGAGGAGAGACAGAGAGGAAGATCTTTTGTCCGATGATTCACTCCCTAAGTGAGCGCAACGGCCGATGCTATGCCGATCCGAAGCCAGGAGCCTCTTCTGGGTCTCCCACGTGGGTGCAGGGTCCCAAAGCTTTGGGCGGTCCTCGACTGCTTTCCCGGGCCACAGGCAGGGAGCTGGAAGGGAAGCGGGGCTGCCGGGACCAGAACCGGCGCCCACATGGGATCCCGGGTGTGCAAGGCGAGGACCTTAACCACTGTGCCATCGCGCCGGGCCCTAGTCTAACATTTTAATGTGCTTTATTTCCCTTTCCAAGAGTTTCAGGGAAACATATTCTTTAAGATGATTGCATCTCTCATCACCGTGAGTGCAGGAGCGGAGAACCTGAGCTACAGATCACACTAACATGGTGAGACCCATCCTTCCGACTCCTCCACCTCAAAAACAGGGACTCTTCTCATACAAAACTAATTTGGTGATCATAAAGGCCTCCTAGACTAATCAATTTATCATAGTGATTTATCCCCATGCATCAATAAATTGTGAAATAATTTGCAGTAGAATACAAATGCTGCTTTTACACAGAAATTCTAGCCTGATTAACACAGAAGAAATAAATCCATATTTCAAGAATATAAAACCTAGCATATTTTATATTCAAATTATCACTGAACAATGAACATTTATACAATGAACATCCCAAATTGTGTGTGTGTACTTTTTTCAGGCTCATTCTTGGTCCTGTAATTTTTCAATATTTCCTGAAAATATACTATGATCTTTCACTTTGCTTGTTTTCAAAAATGCCTCTTTCCCTCTTTAGACATGGAAAACTGTTACTCCTTTAAGAGTCACATCTATTCTTTTCCTTTTTTTTTTTAAGCTGGGGATAGGCAAATACAAAGCCATGAGCCAGGAGCTTCTTTCAGGTCTCCCGATGGGTGTAGGGTCCTAAGGCTTGGGGCCAACTTCTACTGTTTTCCCAGGCTACAAGCAGGGTGCTTGATGGGAAGTGGAACAGCTGGAATCATGCAAGATCCCAGTAGTTGCAAGGCTAAGATTTAGCCACTAGGCTACCACGCTGGGCTCACTTCTATTTGTTCTTGCCAAAACCCCTCAGATAGTTACTTTTTCACTGTTGGCAAAGAACTAACATTTTATTCATCTCTCACTATTTAAGCATGATTAAATGTTCCAACCATAACAGGATCATCACTATCTCATGAGGCAATATTTAAGAAACCTATATGCTTACTCTCAAATATTCCTCATTAAAAGTACCTCACACTTTAGAAAACTGACTTGTTAAATGTAATCTACAAATGCACAAGTAACTATAAATACAAATGACATTTTACATTTATCCCGGTGATAATATATTACCTAAAGTGTAATTTCAGTAACACCATCATCACCAAATGAAAGACAGAAATGAAGAGGTACCTTAATAACGTTCTGTAGTACTTTCTCATTCACCACTGCTTTGTGACAGGCTGTTTTTTGGTATAAATCCACAACTACTTCTAAAGATCTCTCAGCAAATGGTACATAATTCAAGGCTACCCATTCAGCCTAGAAAACAATATAATCAAATACAGTTAAAAATAAATAGGACTAAAGGAAATTGGACTCAAGGAGAAAGCATCTTTGTCCTAAAGTTCAGGCCTTGGTTTTTAGATCATATTATAGTGCATGCAAAGTTTTCGAGGAGATATGTACACCATGAAAAAGTCATTTTCAGCGAGGCAAAAATTAAAACTACTGGAAAAAGCATACATAGCATTCTATCAAAAACTGGGAAAGATGTAATTTTATTTGTTGCCAATAGGTTAAGACAGTTTTAGGAAATTTAACTCACCGGTGCAAATAGTTGGATCTATTGTGATTCCATTGTGTTGCAAGACAAATAGAATAAGAAAAGTTAATACATATTGAAACTACTTTTCTGTTGATATAAAATTTCAATTTTTATGTTGAGTGAACAAAATAAGCATGTGCATGCATTTTGAAATTTACTTTTCCCTAAGCCAAAACGCAGTTAAAATTTCGCCATCTGTGGCTATAAAAATCTTTCATATAAAATCCAACTAAATTTCACACCAGCAGTGGACAACTTCTTCTTTAGCATAAATTTCCTCATCTTACATTATAGATGTTTCTGTTTCTGTGAAGATTAGCTTTAGGGATGTAGAAGTCGCTCTGTAGCGGGATGGGGAAGCTAAGGAAATGAGAGGAAGAAACCTCATTTCATGAAAAGTTTTGTTTAGAGTAACACGAAAGGCCAAACCTCCTGAAGGATCACGTGAAAAACAAAGCTGGGGTTGGGGAGGGCAGGAGGGCAAAAAGAAGAAAAGGAACATAGAAATGGTTTCCCAAATAATATTTCTATTCAGTTGAAACTGTTAACAGATACACCTAAGTTCATTGTGAATAAAAATTTTCTTTTTCTCAAAGTCTATATTAAGTGGAATAATTTATAAGCTATGAAACACCACATACCAAATAATAAAAGAGTAAGTTACCTGATTATATTTTGCATTTGCAATATGTTTTGTTTCCAGTTGTCCATACTGAGGAGGTTTACAGGAAAATTCTACAAAGGCCAGCAACTGGTCAAATATGGCTGGATACATTATCTGCATGTTTTCGGGTCCTATACATATGGCCTATAATAAGCAGAATATGAACACTGAAATGTATAACGCAAACTCTATGAAGCTCTTTACTATACATGCATTTGTTTAACCAAAGAATCTTAAAGACTGTCCTATCTTATGTAAGTATTACACCATCTGTTATAAGTTCTGGAGGATTTTAAACTTGAGCATTCCTAATGTGAGTCTGAAATTCCAAACACTCCAAAATCAGAAACTAAGCACAAACAGGAAGACACAAATGGAAAATTTCACATCTGACCCCCTATGAAGAATCGCAGTCAAAATACCAGCAACACTGCATATAATATAAAACCACCTTCAGACTATGTGTATAAGGTTGCACAGGAAACATAAATGAATATCCTCAAGATACTTCATTTGCTAACACACAAATATTCAGAAATCTGGAAAAAAATCAGAGTCTGAAACACTTCTGGCCATAAGTATTTTCAACAGAGGATACTGGAACTATTTTTGCTAAATGAAGGGTGGACTAAAAGTGTTAATTGGTTAAGAAGATGCTCTCTTTTCTCAATGGGGCATGAGCTGCTCCTTAACACAGTGGAAAGGGGCAAGCACTTAAAGAGAAGTCCCCAACAATTCCAAGAGTTGACAGCCTGATCCTCTGCTCAGTCATACGGTCATCAGATCATTATGAATGCATCGCTGACCAAGGTGACACTGGCTTTAAGTGGTATCGGGTTGAGAAAATGACGTATGCACCGTGCCAGGTCCACTGAGTCTAACAAATCATTAAAGAAATCAAAGTTGGAAGAGGTAAGTCAGTCCTCTATGAAAACTTGCTTCTAAAACAAGTCTACATATTAATTTTTAATAGAACTATGTGTCCTTAATGACTGATGTTCCTGAATATATAAACTTTATTCAAAATCAAAAAGTAAAATGTTTTTACTATAACAAACCAGTAATTACTGTGGAAAAGAAACTGGTTTGCCCTAAGTGAATCCTTTTATTTTCCATAAATTTAAAAGAAAGAAAAAGCCCATGTAGATACCTAAGAAAATAATAACAATTTACTCAGAAATAACATAGAATAGAATAATCACTCCATATATTCTAGTTTCCGATGGTTGTTAATAAAAACAAAACTAATAGTATAGTCGACTGAAAAAGGAAATTCTGGGAACTTAAAATGTATGCTATGGGATCCACTTCTTTTCCATCTAAGAAAAAATTCTTATTGGATTTTTTTTCATACTCAAAAGTCTGAAGAAGGTAAAAGATTTATATGAATTGAACTGTAGAAAAATTGGACTATAAAATTTAAAAACCTACAAAGAAAAAAAACAAAAAAAATGAATGTATATCAGAAAAACCAATCTGACACCTTTGGTGAAAAATTTTTTTAATATAAAAGTCAAGAATCAATAAGCACTCAGGACAATATTTCTTATTGGTCCTAGAGAACTATATTTTAAAAATGTATTGATTTATTTATTTGAGAAGCAGAGAACTATACAAACCAGCAGACAGAGAAGAGGAGCTTCCACCTGCTAGTTCACTCTTCAAAGGCCCACAACAACCAAAGCTGGAACCAGGAGCCAGTGACTGGATCCAAGTCTCCCGCCATGGATGGCAGACACTCAGCTATTTGGGCAATCATTCGCTTCCTCCTGGGGTGTACATTAACAGGAAGCTAGAACTGTGGTTCGAGCCAGAATTTGAACTCATGCATTCCAATATGAGGGGCCAGTGCTTGACATCCCGAGCAGTGTCTAAAAACTGTGTCTAACGTCTGACACAATTGGAGATTTTATTTAACTCATTTGACAAAAAAGGATTCAGTAGCCGTCATGTACCAAGGCTATTTCCAAGGAATTTAAAACGATCAAACTAACATTGACTAACATTCACTAAATGTTTACCTTGTGTCAAATACTAAGTACTTTACAAATACCACATTTAATAGCTAAAAGTTGCACTTTTATTATTTTAATTTTATACATGTGTAAGCTAAAGGACAAGCAGATTAAGAAACTTGTCTATATTATGTAGAAGACAGGGTCTCATTACACAAAAGCAAAGAGGCAGCATTCACACACAGTGTCATGGAACCTCCTGAAACACAACTCCACATCCTGCACGATGGAGGAGACACGTTATTTTTAGTCATCTCAGTTCGCTAAGTTTAAACAGCAATGAGACACAAGCTATCTCCTCTCCTCAGAACTTACATAAAGCACATACAGAAAAAAAGAATTAAAATTGCCGTTTTTCCATGTGTTTCTGAGTTGCTTTTACTTGGAAAACTCATCAGCACACATAACAAAGGCAACTTGGCTGAGAACTAGTGATTTGAGAAATAAGCAGATTGTGACTCTGAGGCTCTCAAAACGTATGGGTATTGAGGAAGAACAACTGAAGGCTCCCCTTTAGAACAAAAATAGGTGATCAGAAATTAATTTTTCCTTTAGAAAATAGCTTTTGGACAATTAAATGTTTTGCAGGACAGCATGTTAGTTTAAGCATAACATCCCAAAATGAAATGAAATTCTGCTTATGCAAAATTGTTCTGATGACTGCAGAAGGAAATACAAATGTTTTTGTTAACAGTAATTTTCTGGTTAGGTGATAGTAAAGGTCTATTGGAGATCTTACATTAAAATTTATGACGCGTTCAGGTAATCACACAAGTAATTACACAATGGCTAGAATAAAAACTAATACAAAAAGGACATACATTGATACAAACTAACAAAGCCTCCTAAGTTTCAAGCTGAAGGCATGTTATGTTTTCAAAGCTATTAAAAGTTTAGAGTAAATTTCTAATAAATGGGATGAATGATTATAGTGTTCACAGTGAAAGCTCAGTTGTTTAAAAAACTGAACCACATGCTTCTTCTTTTCCCTTAAAAGTTTTTGGAGAAGTTTGTTGTTTTTTTATTATCTTTTACACATATATAAAAAACTTGAACCAAATATCTAAATGACAGTTCTAGATTACGAACATTCCAAAAGTCTATGAGTTTTCTTTTTCTTTTTGGACACACTAACGTTTCCATTCCCCCTAGGACAGTCTGTAAGCAGCTCATCTTGTTTGCTCAGCCAGAAGGAAAAAGTAATTATAAACAGGCCACTTTTATTCCCACTGATAATAAAAATGGCTATATTGATTTCAACTGTGGAAAATTCACAACTTTATGACAAATATTTGTAAATGCCAGATGTCTTAAATGTTACATTTTCCCACAATCTATTTCCTTTCACAATGCAATCAGGGTTAAACACATTAAGGGTTGCAGCTCCTCTAGACTGCTCCCAGAGGCAATTCAGAGGTATCATAGTATAGCAAAAACATTACCATACTTGCTGTGAAAATACCCATCATTCCAGTTGGATACAGTACATCCAGGTAATCATGAAACATGATTTGCATTAGATAAATGGCTACTGACAACTCATGTATGATCTAGCTTCAGTTTATTTTTTTCGAATTTCAGCTAGTTTATCAGAATGGCTAGCTGTTCAATGGCAATTTTTTGCTTGCTATTTTGGTAAGTTGTAAACTCACTTATCAATTTAATTTTGATCTGGTCTTGCTTGCCATCTGTATTTGCTTAATAATTTTTAAGTCTGATTGTTTTAATAACACTTTTTTTGTAAATCAAAAATATATAAGGATAGAAATACATCTCTTTAAAATTTCTATAAGAAGGAGCTGGTGAGGGCTGAATTAGCTAATGCTCCACCTCCAAGTACAGGATCCTATATGGGTGCTAGTTTGTATCTTGGCTGCTCCACTTCTAATTGAGCTCCCTGCTTGTAGCTTCATAAAACAGTAGAGGATGGTTCAAGCCTTTGGGATTCTGCATCCACACAGGAGAATAGGAAGAAGCTCCTGGCCTCTGGTTTTAGATTGGTCATCTCCGGCCACTGTAGTCACTCGTGAAGTGAACCAGTGGACAGCAGATCTTTCTTTCCTTTTCTCAGTAAATCTGTCTTTTTCATGAAAAGAAATAAATCTTTAAAAGATAAATGAATAAAATTTCTATGATAAAACTCTTCCATAAATTACCCATTCATCCTTTTTATTAAATAATTCCAAAACAAAAGTTAAGGACAAATGAGGAAAAAAAACTAAAATGCAATCCCATTGGTTACTAATTTTATAATCATAAAAGCACTTTGTCACTGCTCCAAACATTAAATCCTCTTATGAGGAATCAATCGTATGGGCAGATGTTTAGCTTGGCACTGGATATGCCATCCAGAACACCTCTGTTCCAACACAGAGTGTCTGGGTTTGAGTACCAGCTCTGTGCTTGATTCTAGTTCCCTGCTAATGAGCACCTGGGAGGCAGCGCATGATGGCTCAAGTACTTGGGTTCTTGCCATGAACGTGAGACACCTGGATTGAGGTCCTGGCTCCCTAATTTGTTCTCGTTCATCCCCCAGTTGCTGTGCCATCTGGGGAATGAACTAATGGATAGAAACTATCTCCAAAATAGGTAAGTAAGTAAGTAAATAAATAAATAAATAGGACAACAGTTGCATTAATGAACTAAAAATACAGGAAGCTTCTTAAAAGTTAACTCAAAACAGACTTGAATTAGCTTTTCAGAAATCGCAGAAAATCACCAGATTTTAAAATTATTAGACCTTAACACTCTTGCATAAATACAACAATCTTAGTAATTGAGAATTTTTCCCCCATAGTGCATATACCAAAGTTAGAAATTTCCTCATGCATTATTGCTTAGACAGTCACTAAAGTAAAATTACCTTTTGGAGAACATCTAAAGCTGTAAGTACAGCTTCCTGTAAACTTGTCAAAACTGCTTCAGTGTAAGATGGAAGAATGAAAGGAGATGCATCTGAACTAATTGGGACTGAAACAGCACTGTGCAATATCACTCCCAATTTTTGCAAGTCATCCATGTTGAAGCCAGTTTTTATGTGTTGGTAGAGAGCTGGAAATATCTGAATTAAAGCTGTAAGAAAAGGCTGGCTGGGAATAAAAGTTAGTTTATCAAAAGCGATAGGAGGCTTAGTGCTTTCAGATCCAATTCTATACCAGGTATTCCACGCAGCCCACCAGAGATTCAAGTCTTCAAGCTCATCAGTAACTACTGGTGGCTCAGAACTACTGTATCTTCCAAGTCTTTCACCAATAGAATCTGTTCTTACAAATGGTCTGCTCATGGCAGGCCCTGATACGGACCCTATGAGGACAGGCACAGGCACATTAACAACAGGCGGTGTCTCTGGTTTCTCTGAGTCCCGAACAGGAGACACAATCTGTAAAATTTCCTGGAAGCTTTTCAGAGCTGCCAGAGAAACTTCATTGTTTTTGCTGAGTGCAGCTGATTGTATATGGTCAAGAAGAACATCCCAGGCTTTTGAAAAATCCCCTGTATTAAAAAGAAGAAAGAGTAAAATCTATTAGCATGAAAGTGATCAAAATGTCTCTAAATGTTAGACAATTTAAAGCATATCTGCGTTATTTTTCTGCTTACGTTTCCACAGATCTAAAAAAATTATGGTTAGGTACTAAGGTAGTTAACAATGTGAAATTTAAATCATTACAGTCCAGAAATTCAGAAAAAAAAACCTTTCAGATTAAAGGAGTAAAGGTATCGAGAACAAGTTAGTAGGTATACAAAATAATGTTTTGGTCTTAAAAACGAAATTCTAGGGCCCGGCATGGCAGTCTAGTGGCTGAAGTCCTCGCCTTGCAGGCTCGAGGATCCCATATGGGCGCCGGCTCTGATCCCAGCTGCTCCACTTCCCATTCAGCTCCCAGCTTGTGGCCTGGGAAGGCAGACAAAGCTAGCCCAAGGTCTTGGGACCCTGCACCACATAGGAGACCTGGAGAAGGCTCCTGGTTCGTGGCTTCAGTTACGGCCATTGTGGCTACTCGGGGACTGAACCAGTGGTCGGAAGATGTTTTTTTCTCTCTCTCTTCTGTGTAAACTCTGAATTCCCAATAAAAAATAAACAAATCTTTAGAAAAAAAAAAGGAAACTCTATAACTCTACCAATCGGCATCTGTGTCGATCGATAGATACACACATGCATATACACGTTTATAGTATTTCCTAGTACTTTTACCTAACAAGAATAGAATAAAAATATATGAGTAGAGGCTGGCATTGTAGTGTGGTGAGTAAAGCTGCCAGCATCCCATATGGACATCACATATGCTCCACTTTTGACTCACTTCCCTGATAACAGTCAGTGAAAAAACAATGGAAGATGGCCCAAAGACTTGGGCCCCTGCAACTCATGTGGGAGAGAGGGATGAAGCTCCTGGTTCCTGACTTTGTGGAAACCATCTCAGGAGTGAATCACTGGTTGAAAGATCACTTCCTCTTTCTGTCTCTTCCAGAAACTCTTACAAATAAATAAATCCTTAAAGATAAAAAAAAGTATGACTGAAACAATATTTTTTCAGTAACATATTCAGCTTATCCATATAACATTATTCATAATTAAATAAGACATTGTCTTTTTTATTTGAATTTGTGTGACATGGAGAGACAGACAGACAGAGATCGATCAATCTTCCATTACTGCTTCACTCCCTAAATGGCCTCCCAACAGCCAAGTCAGAGCCAGGATTTCATCCAGGTCTCTCACATTAGTAGCAGGGTACCAGACATCTGGGTCACCATGGTGCTGCCCAGGTGCATCAGCAGGGAGGCAGAGCTGACACAGAGAGCCAGGAATTGAAGCAGCACTCTTACAAGCAGCAGCTTAACGTGCTTTGACACAATGCTGGACTTGTCATTTTCACTCTTAATCACTGAAAATCAATGGAAAATTTAGAAACTGAAAAAGTCTGATACATGTTTTTAGTAAGTACAAGTATTTTAAATATACTGATAAAAAAACCCTTTGATTTTCATATATAAAAAATATTACAGCTGCACAATTTTCTTACATTTTCAGAATCTGAAACATGTGGGTCAGAGGACAGAGAGCTCCCATTCCCTGGTTCAATCTGCAGTGCCTGCACAGCCAGCACTAGAGCAGGCAGAAGCTGGGAGCTCGGACCTCAGTTAAGGTTTACACATGCGTGGCAAGGGCTCAACTACTTGAGCCAACAGGAAAATACAGATTTTTAAGTAAAGTGTTAAAAGCATTCTAACAAATTCTATGTTAAGACCATAAAAACTTCAAATACTTCTGCCTGTTAACATGTCAATTAAAAAGTCAGGAGAAAAACTACAACTACAGTAGCGATCAAATCTCCAATTTAGAATATTCAAAGTTATTTTGGAGGAATAATTTTCTGCCACTCGTTTATTAACACATTTTGTTTCTTGGAAGAAGTCTCCTTTCCAAAACACTAGTTATAATTATATACAGCATGTGGTTATGTCAATATGAACCTTATTCCAAAACAGTAAATGATCACTTAAAAGTCTATTAAGTCACATGAACATACAGAGCATATAAATACAAATAAAATAAGTACAATATTTTATGCAATATGTACAGAAGCATGTATAAAATATTTTGGTCATGTTTCTCCATTATCTCTATTGCAACCATCAAATTCCCAAGTATTATAATGTATATCCAGTCTTGGTCACAATGACATCACTGGTTAGATAATCACAGATTCAAGATAATTCTTTGCTGTGACAGGCATCATCCTTCGCTCTATTTCCTAGATGGCAGTAGTACCCATTCTTTTCCAGCTGCGACAACCAATATCTCTACAGTTACCAAACATTCTGTAAGCATAAACCTGGTAATGCTTGAGAAGCAATGACCAACACCACCAACAGCTTTCTAACTACATCTAGTCATCTTTTCCAGCTTCTGTAACATTCTACAAACACCAACCAAAGTGAAATTTCTGAACGTATATCTGATCATGTCACATCATGGATTAAAATTCTCCTATTTTACGTGTTCTGTCTACCAGACTATCTCTACTGCATCTACTTTTGCCTGATGTCTAAAACTTAGACAAAATATGACTTTCTCAAGGAAATCTGGACTCACAGCCTAGATGAAGATATATTTTAAGCTAACAATATTTCCTTGTAACATTTAACCATTGTATAATTTTGCTACCATTGTATATAGCTTAAGTAAGTGCTAGCCCACAGTAGCTAGATATTGTATATTTTCTCAGTGAATAGAATAAAAATGCAGATGGCCTCACACATAAAGACTGTGAAATAAGTTTTTCTTGGCATTAAATATAAATTCTAAAGGAATCTTCCATATTAATAAAAATTTCTTTCACATATCTGTTTAACCAGAAACAAACAAAAAAAATATACACACCTAAAGGTTGCAATAAATATCTTCTAGTGTTAAAGATTCTTGCTACTCCGGCTAATGTTAATACCCATGTCTCAGCCCACTGCTTCTCGGCTGTATCTCTTGAATGATGAATGAGAATATTGCCACCTCCAGACTCAATCTTTTCTTTGTCTGCAGTGGTAGAAGACTCTCGAACTCGGTCCAAAAGGTGGAAGAGTACCTAAACATTTATTGAAATGTCACATAAAAATATCAGCAACATAGCTCAAAGAACAGCATAGGAAATTAGAAATTATTACAAAAATGCCCTTGTTAGTATTATCAATTACAAAAATTGGAGGAACTGGTCATCAGAGGTGACAATGTATTTTATTCTAAGATCCTAGATTCTGAAAAATTAAAAGAGGGATCCAAAACAATTACAGTACACATTTGATAGAGATCATATCTGTAGCTCCAGGATTAACAATGGTGCTTCTCAACAACATCTGTGAGGGCTGGATAGTTGAGCCTGGTTGGATGGAACTAAGCTTCAATACCCATCAACATGTACAAGAGCCAAATGGGATGTGGGACAGACTGGACTAGTCTGTTACACATACCGGCAAACCAGGGTAGGGAGCGGGCCTGGTGGGAGTTACTGTGGGTCGCTCTGACCAGGCTGCAGTTCCTACTGGTTTATGTGAAGGTCGAGTATGTGCCGGGCAGAACCAGGCTGGACTGCAACATCCATTGGTTCCAGTGGAAGTCGGGGCTAAAAACAGAACCAACCCAGCAATTGCAACCACCAGCTGATCAGGGTGATGGACAGTGCCGGGCCCTGTGCTTGCAAATACACACAAGAATCTGGTCTGGAAAACACCTCAAAGTTTCTTTGGGGATCTCCCCAATCAAAATGCCAGACTCAGAACCCTAACCAAGAAAAGACAGAAGACAGAACAAGTCAATCAACCACCTCAGCTGTATGTTGGCAGTGAAATTCTGGGCAAATGGAGACTCTGTGATGGACTATGTCAATCTGTGGATTCTTCAACGACCTCATCGTGCTTGGAGTGGCGAGTTTGGCAGTGATTCATAACTGTTGAACTATCAAAACCACTTGAACAAGTATCTAAGAGCATGCCCCACAATCGGGAATAGGGGTGGGTGGGAAACTGGGTGGGGCTTATCCCTTAATATCCCCCTTTACCTCAGATACATGAAGGAAATAATAGTCTTACCCACTTCCCTATGACCCTTGAACCTTTTTACCCTAATTAACTATGTAAAGATTGTCAAAAATATAAAAAATGAAAAAAAAAAAACCAACAGTGTTTAACAATAACCAGAAAACAAGTAGTTGAGGCTCGAGAATGTTTACATTTAAAAAGAGGAACAGAAAAAAAAACTAGAATAAAAATCGAACAGAGAGGTAAATACAGGGTGTGAAACAAAAAGCAAGAAATGCAAAAATTTCAAGTAGAAAATAAAAGTGATAATATACTAAAAAATGATTAGGATGATGAAGCACGGCCAGAGTTAGTAGTCAGAAGAGCACCTGTAGGTTATGGACAATTCTTGTGACTCCCCACATGTGGTCTCTCAACAACATCAGCATCAGCATCACCTAGGAGCTTGACAGAAAAACTCTTGGGTGCCGATATTGTGACGCCGCAGGTTATGAGGCCACCTGCTATACTAGTATCACACATATCCACTGACTGGAATCTCAGCTGCTCCACTTCCAACCCAGTTGCCTGCTAATGTGTCTAGAAGAGCAGCAGACCATGGCCCAAAAGTGCTTGGACCCATGCAGCCACAAAGGAAACTCAGATGGAGTTCCAGGCTCCTGGCTTTGGCTTGGTACAGTCCTGATCATTGCAACCAGTTGGGGAGCGAGTCAGGAGGTGGAAGATCTCTCTCTTCTCTTTGCAATTCTGCCTTTCAAATAAATAAGTAAATTAAAAAAAAAAAAGGAAGGAAGAAAGAAAGGGAGACAAAGAAGGAAATCAAATTCTAAGGCAGGCCCTATTTCAAGCCAAAACAAAGCAGGAACTCTGAAGGCAAGATGGCAATGATGATGGTAGCTCAGCAATGAATGCTTTAAACAAGTCCTCTAGGAGACTGTCACACTTTAATGCTTACGTGACCCTAAAATAGAATTATTGGGAAACCAAATTATAAAGAGCTAGGAAAGAGGATGTGAGGGAGGGTTACAAATAGAATTTTATTAAAATAGAACCAATACAACACAAAGAAGCAGGCAATTTTTGGAAAGACAGAATGCTCACTAACAAGTTGTTCATTCTGCAAGATAATTTTAATAAGCGGGTAAAAAATGTATATTTAGCAAGTGACCATGAACACCTAACCAACTAGAGGTTATTTTTGTTTAAGTTTTTAGGTAGCTATCATTGGTATTTACATTCTTTTATAAGCAATTCTAAAATTCTAGTGTGATTGTATTTGAATAATGTAGCTCTCCAAACAAAAGCAGCACCCCATTGTGTGTTATGGATTGACCATACAGGCATTTGAGAAAACAGGGAAATAAAATTAAGGACAAAGGTAAAAATCAAAGCAGAAGTAGCAAGAGAGGAAGATAGAAAAATGAAAATGAAGTTTTTGTTAATTATTTTCTTCTTTAAGATGCAATGTAACATGACAAAATGAAATTCTCTGTTCTGTCAAATACATAAACATTTGTAAATTTTTCTTGAAGAAACACAAAGGAACAAGTTTCACTGAAAAAGTGTGTCTCAATTAAAAGCTTAGCAGCCCAGGCTATTTCACAGTACCTTCCAAATAACGGTGTGCCAGGTTGAGTGCTGTAATAAAGTTCCATGTGCTCCAATGGTAGAAAACAAAGTTTGCCCTGCACTCTTCCTGACAGCAGGACGGGGGTCCACACACAGTTCACCCAACTTTGCATAAAGACATAACCACAAGCAATCAAATGGTGGGGCAGGGTGGAACGGCCGATTCAAAATCTCTCCCTTCTCTTCTGCATGTTTCTGCTGTGCTGCCTCTTCCTTATTTAATTCTTTTTCAATAACTTCTCCTCTTTGGAAAAAATAATCTGAAATATTCCACTTCAAAGCAAAGTAGAAAAATACCATTTTATTCAGAGTTGATTTTAAACATGTAACATTTCAAAAACAAAGAAAAATATAGTATAGTGAACTGTAATACACTGATATATACCCATCATGTATAATTAACTATAAAGAATACCATAATACCATTACCAGCCTAACCAGATTAATTTCTTAATATCAATTAATAATAAACATGAATCTGTACAAAAGCAATTATTGCCTCTAAATACTATCAATGATGATCCCATTCTCAGACACACTAGTGAATGTAACAATTATGCCAATGGCAGAAACATAACAATTCAATATTGTGAATGTAATATGAATGTGTGGTACAATGGCTACTGGAATGTGGCTGCTGGCCCCAAGCCTCGCCAACAAAGACTCCTAACATCCAACACCTGCATTGGTATTAGCGCTTTAGCACTCCGCAATACCTACCTGAGGTAAATTTAAATTCAACTGTACAAATCTCTAAGTTATAATATATGTTTAAAAGATGCTAATTGTCTCTAAATACACATTATAAACAGGTCTCCTTATGTTCATTTCATGTAATATAAATGATATTCTAAATTCAAATATTTTATTATTTGTATAATCAAACTATATAAAATCAAGCTCAAGAGGCCAGTAATTTAACAAGGTTGAATAAAACAGAATTAAAATACATGTTTCAGAGTTTTGGTTCCTCCACTATTATACGTAGCTAACAGAACACTGTTGGCAGATTATAAGACTGCATAAATGGTAACACCTTTTGTATAAGTTTGATTTGCTAAATAGTCAATGAAATCACTGATTAAAAACAACCAAAAGATTAACCTATAACTCTAAAGTCAATGGAAGATTTTCTGTGTATACTATTACTAAATTCTCTCACAACCAACCCTGTAAAAGCCTAATGTCAAGTTATTATACAAAGACAATTCCAAATATTCTATTAATGAATTATTAAGTAATATTACTGAACTCTTCATGCAACCTATAAATTTGATACTTACAAGTCATTTAAGTAATTCCCATGCAGTCAAAAACACTTACTTTCACTGAATCAAAGTTATCTCTAAGTTATGTCATTATAAGAAAGGTAATGTTACTTACCAATAAACCTATTGAGGTTAAACTAATATTAAGTTCTTGGTTATGAAGTCCAAAGCTACCTGCAACTTCTACAACTATCTGAAGGCAAGTGCAAGGCATTGTTGGTAAAAAATCAGTCACTACCAACTGAAGACACTGGAATGCAGTTCGTATCAAGGACTCTCTAAAAAAAATTAAAGAAAAAATACATAATGATCTATTTAAGTGAAATAAGCAAATACAAATCGTAAAATAATACTAACCAAAGAAATTAGAGGAAATATTCTCCAACAGAGATCTTGTAATATTGACCTAAATGTAAGTACACTTTTAAACAAAAATAACAAATAAACCTTGCAGATAAAATAAATCAGGTATTAACAAAATAAGTATTAATATCAAATTATTACTATGTGTAGACTAAAGAAAATGTAAAATGATGATTGAGAAAAGATTCACCAGATATTTTCCCCCATTTTATCCAGCACTGTGCCTAAATGTACAAACACAATGTGCTCACTGAAAAAAAGAGTGAATTTCTAATTCTTTCATATCTCACATAAATATTCAAAGGAATATAAGAATCTACATCTAGTCTGTCAGAAGAGTTACAAATATCAGATGAAAAGAATAAGTATACACTTTCAGTTAAAATGCTAGTAGTAAGCAATAACAGTGAAAATAAAAATTATGATGGTTAATAGTTTTTGAGTGCTTTTTATGTCATAGACTTTCTAAGCATCTTATACATACTAATTTGCTTTGGTGTCACAATAATTTTACACATTACATTGGGGAGAAGAAAAAACTAGCTTGATCTTAGTTATTTGCTTAAAGAAATGTGTTACTATAAATGCCTGAGAAAAATCAGTTTTCCATAAATTATTAGGCATCTTGATGATCTAAAATTGCTCTACTGAATCGTTACAATAAAAATGTGAGCCCCACACTTCAAAATTACAAATATATCCAATGCCTGCAAAATCCCCCCACTGCAATGTCCTCATCCATTTCCTCTCAATGGATATGCTTTCTTCCGTATTCCCTTTCAAGACAGTGAAGGCACTACGCGTTAAACTGCTTCAGAAACCTGCAGTAATTCCTGCTTGCCATAGCCCCTGGAGTCGATCTGCTAAATCTGAAGACTTTTATTTCTAGAAAACCTCTGTATACACACACATACACACTCATTTGCTACCCTCCTGCCCATGCTAAAGTTGCAGTGTAACTACAAAATTACATCTGAACACATCAGTCCTCTGCTTAAAGTCCTAAATTGTCTCCCAAATGTACTTGAAACTAATCCAAGAAGCTCATAAAAGCATAAAAGTTTCCTCATTTTGCCTTTGCCTCTGCCCCTGCTGCTGGAGCTCTATTCTCTCCTGCCATAACAAACTACTTTCTTCCTGGAAGCGCTACTGCAAGTACTTGTTTCTTTCCTATAGCACAATTGCACTTCCAGGGCACCAGCTATTTATCTGTGTGGCCAGAGTGACTAGCAAGCATGGCGTGAGGAATACACAAGACAAAAAACCCTGTGTAATACTCAAGTGAATATACAGTAATTTTGAAGTAGTTTCAGATACTTCCCAATACATAGGAAGGTCAAATTCTAAATAGTATTTCACATCTTACCAAATATTTATTTCACCAAAAGAAAGCCCAATCATGCAAGTGTAATAAAACTTACTAGACTGATTCATCTTTCTTAGCATAAGATTTGTGCTCCCGTATGAATATCAAATAAACAGCAATTCTTCCACCCTTCTGAAACAAAAAGAATCCCCCCAAATACTCTATAGCTACTTGAAAGTAGAGGTAAAAAAAACTCTCACAGATCTTGAACTTCACAGATCTTGAACTTCAGTTTCCATAAATAATTATCACCACCACAGATTGTAGCATGGATTCCCTTTATACCGGCATCACTTTTTGGATGTTAGCTATGAACACTTACCCTTGATCATTTCTAATTGCGCCCATGACTCCAAGCACTAATGGCCATCCAGGTCCAAGGCTGTCTCCTTGACTCTGGAGAATCTGTAATACACATTCTAATTGCTTGAGTCGGATATCAGGATGGTTGATATTGGACATCTCCTTTAATGGGTTCAATAAAAGCAACTGCAGCCGCTGAAAAGGGGGCAAGAAACTGATTAGGGAAAGAAGCCCCCAAAAAGACAAGAAGCTGTTGCTTTTGGTTAAGTTAAATTTGCCTCCATTCAGAGCACTGCATTAAGTTAACTTTTTCTATATTTTCTATTTTTCTATTTTTAACAAACAGTGATTTCTCTAACAGTAACCATTTTAAACTTGTTTTAGCATCTAGTTTTTAAATAAGAAAAAAAATCAATCTTTGAATTATTATATTCAAGATAAAAACAATTTTAAGATTTATCTATTTACTTTCAATGTTAGAGTTACAAAAAGATAGAAAGAATCTTCCGTCAGCTGACTCACTCTCCACATGACCACAAGAGCCAGCATGAAGCCAGGCTGACACAGGAGCTACTGGTTTCACATGGTATCCCAAGAACTTGTATCATCTACTGCTGCTTGTCCCAGGCCATTAGTAGGAAGCTAGATTGGATTTAGAGCAGCCAGAACACAAAGTGGCACCCATCTGGAATGCCAGTGTCACAGGCAGTGGCTTTATTTGCTACACCACAACACCAGCCTCTGTTGCCTTACTTTAAAACACATCGGGGAGAATCAAGATGGTGGAATAGGGTAAGGACACGTTTAAACAAGTGGAGAAACATTAGTCAGCGTAAAGCAAAGAGGACACATTCCAGGAAACAGGAGAAGACAGAACAACAGCAGAGGGGTACCTGGAGACTGACACATAAAGGAAAGCACTGGACACAATGGTGTGGTGTTGCAGTGACTGATACCCCAGTGGCATTCAGCCAGTGACCATGTGATTTGCACTGGCAGCTTGAACTCCACCAGCACCAAGGTGGGAAAGAACATTCACCAGGATCTCAGGAGGTGAACCCAAAGAACTGCTCATTATGCTGGTCTGTTTAATTTGACCAGGAGAAAGGCAGGGTGGCAGGTCCCAGTACGCCAGTGTGCGTACGTGGTAGATTTCCCAGCCCAGTCTGCCCACTAGAGCTGAATCAGGCACCATTTTGTTTAAGTAGGCAAAGGCTATGGTTTGGACTACACATGTACTGAGCTGGAAGTGAATTCACTTCCGGCTCAGTGAACTACAACAATGTGGCATCCTTAATTTCTTTTTTCTTCCTGTTGTTGATTTTCTATTGCGGCTTTTCATTTAAGGGGACATGCAGTAACTGTGTACTGGAGATTATCATATCCAGATGTGAGGATGCAATGCAGTATGCATCTCTACTTCCAGACAAAGATGGACTCCCAATGCAACTGCTTACTATATTTTAACAACAGGATACTGGACTCTGCCATTGTCCATGCCCTCAATGATGTACATATGACTGTTTATGAAGAACTATACTATAGTAATGATATAGGGGAACTCAGTGAGAGAGGAGGGGATGAAGTAGGGGGTAAGGGAAATCCCTGTGCCTAAGAAACTCTATCATAAAATGATAATAATAACAACAACAACAATAATAAAAGCAAAATTAAAAGAAAATAAATAATTAAAAAGAAAAACATCAATTACAAACCAAAATAGAAATGAAACTCACAGAAAGAATTATATCCCTAACTACAATAAAAGAGATGAAAACAAGTCCTACTTCTTAAGATTACCTTGCATGTATTTTATCAATATATATCACATCGATTTAAATTTAAACTTCTCCAGTGTCACGTATTAAATGAAGCTACAGTACATCTGACAAAAATACATATGGGAGGCATTAACAGAGCTGATGTAAAACTACAAAATCCGTTGAAGAATAAAAAGAAAACACTCTGTTCTTTTTAAGTATACAAAAGCACTTGCTTTATTTAACATTTTCTCCTCTATAGAGATTCATCTACATGGTTCACTGACAGCACATATTTATTAACCTCTCTCTATGTGCCATGAATTAAGCTGGACACTGAAGATATTAAAATAAACTGACAAGCAACAGGCTTTTAGCCTAGTGCCCAAGATATCCATGCTCACACCACGATACCAGGGTTCGAAGTCTAACTCTGACTCCTGACTCCAGTTTCCCACCTAAAGTAGGTCCTGGGAAGCAGCAGTGATACCTCAAGTAATTGATTCATGCGTCTCTATAGCAGCCCTGGATTGCACGGTTAGCTCCTTATTTTGACTCCCACCCAGCACCTATCATTAAGGGCACTTTGAGAAATGACTGTAAAATTAAAGCTCCCTCTGCCTCTATAGTAAGTAAAAATAAAATAGTAAGAAATATCGTCTCAAAAATCTCAAAGTGTAAATAAATAAATAAATACATAGATACATACATAAATAAATAAAGTCATCTAAATGTAGGTGCTCTAATAGCCTAGATTTTCTCTGTCTGACTTCAACATTCTATTCCAGGAGCTATATTCAATAATAATGTGTTGAACACATTTGAAGTAGACAACTACAATACAATATGATGATGAGGGCATTGGAGATGGATACTAAACACCACAGTCCCACTCAATCTCACCTACTCACATCCTGAAACAATAAAGTTGAGATTTTTAGAAACTGTAAGATCTTTGAGAATCCCATGAGAAAGGTAAAATTTTGGAAATATAAAATAACTCCAGATTACTTTTTTTAAAAATGTGTTTCACTGTTTTGTTTTGTTTCTTATATAAGGGTAATACTACAAGAAAAAAAAGAGAAACAAACTCAGGTGAGAATCAAAGCCTCAGCATGACATGAAGACAGAACCTGCAGACTGGGAGAGAAATTCTAGTGAGTAGCCTAGGTCATGGTCATTCACAAGGGGCTTAAGGTATTCTTTATGAAGACAACCCAAAAATCTATCTTCTGTGAGAGAGCCATAGTTAAGTTTAAAAATCCTATAATTAGTTCAAAAGAGGAAAGATGACTTTATCTCAAAATATTCTCTTAAAAAATGGGATAAAGTTCTTTTTTTACCTGGTTTTGTGAAAGTGGAGGATCATGATTAAATGTTAATCCTGCTTTAATAAGTGAAGTTAAAGCTTCGGCTCCCCATTCTCTCATTCGAGAGTTTGGATGCTGGCAGACCTAAAGATACATATATGGAACAAAAATTAGATAATTCATTTGTATATAAAAGCTACAAAGCACACACTTAAGAAAAAACATTTCCTGTTCTTTTCACATTCTAAAAGTTATGTCAAAATATCCAATAAGCACTGGAAAAAGAATTATATATCCCAAATATAATCAAGCTTACCTTCTGAATAAGAGCAAGAGGAAGCAATAGGAAAAAAAAAAAGAAGAAGAAAAATATCAAACTAAAATAAGTCACAGAGAAGAAGAATTTCCTAAAGTGATAAATCTTCAGAATAAACAAAATAAGTAAGCTGATACTAAGGTTAAATTTGTAATTAAATACCATGCTAAAATTTGGAAAACCTTATTCATTGTCATTTGATAGCACTATCCAATAATACAGGAATCTGTGCATGTCCTTAATCACCCATAAAAAATAATCTCATAAATTAACAAACAATCAAAAAAACTCATGACGAGCAAGTGTTTAGTTTTGTGACTAGGATACCAGTTAAGAGCCTGGCATCCTACATCAGGGTGACTGACCCGGCTCTGCTTCCTGACTTCATCTTACTGCTAAAGGAAACTCTGGGAGGCAGCAGAGTGGCTGAAAAGACTGGATTCCTGACCTTCACACCCCAGCCTTGGCCTAACTACTGCATGCGTTTGGGGAAGTTAACCAACATGTGGGCTCTGTCTTTGCCCCATGGGTATGTTTATTTTTTTATTTTTTGGCACGTCTTGGTACTTTAATCCTCTGATTTCTTTTTTTTTTATTGTTATTAACATTGTATTATGTGATACAGTTTTATAGGCCCATGGGTATGTTTATAAATAAATATTTTAAAAACATACTCAAAAAAGGAAAAAAACTCATGTACAATTATTTTTCTTATTAAGAGTTCCAACATAACAATCAACTATACCAACCGAACCGAAATTGTATAAACACATGTACTGAAGAAAACAGCTAGTTATTAACCAGCAGTTAAATATTAAAAATATCCCAACTTCAAACAAAATTAATGTAAAACCAGACAGAATCCACAGCACAATTCATAATTAGAGACAACTTAAGAAGACAATATCACCATTGTGTCAAAGATCATAAGTCAGCACATGTAATACTTCTATGCTGCAATTGTCTTGATGTTTTGGAATTACCTAAAACTGAGGTGGCTCAAAAATTATTACAGTTAGAGGAAAAAAGTACCAAGCTAACAGCTGATTTCACTGATATTTTTCATTTTTAAAAAACGATTTTCAGTCAGTTAAAGCAACATACTCTTTCTGTAAACCAATTACTATACAATTTTAGTTCTTAATAAATACATATAAATACAGCATCAACAAAGTTTGAGGATGATGGGTATTAATGCTGATTTTCCAAATGGTTATCTATAACTGTTAGTTTAACATGCATGTCTCCAGTAACAAAAAACTAAAATATAATATTTTACCTCAAGCAGATGGCCAGTTAAAGGTCGCCATAAGATTTCTATTCGGTGCATATTAACTAGACCAGTTTCTAACAACTTGGCAACAGCAAAAAGTGATGGTTCCTAGGCAGAAAACATACTTCATATTGATATAAGGAACATACTTGTTACTTTCACTGCAAATAAAATATTCTGAAGAGTATGGCTATAACTAAATTAAGATTAGTAACAAACATAACAAAATCTGCTATCCCAGGACAAGCCATTTTGTTACCCAGAATAGCTCCTAGTTAGAAAATCTGATTAAGAGAACACTTTAATAGGGAAATGATGAAATGCCAAAAATTACACAGACGCAAAGGAAAGAATCATCCTCATTAGGGACGCCTTAAAATGCCTGGGCTACGGTAGGTGTAATACCAGGAAATCACGAGTATGGCAGAGCTCAGGGCTGTCAGTTCCAGAATGGCAAAGACAGCAGACACAAGTTTTCCAGTCTCTAACAGAAACAACCAATAAGCACGTGGCATTTATCCTATGCATTTGGCCAAACTAGAGTACTGGGAACTTGGGTCAGGAGAACCGTTTCAGAGCAGATGAAACAGAAACTCTACCTAGTCCAACATTAGCGGAGGTGGTAAAACATGCTAAAGTGCAGGTTCAGCTGATGAAAGTCACAAGTTATTTCCTAAAGTGTGGCTGTGGTATCTAACAAAAACATTGCACTAAAAAAATATGGCAAGATAATATAAACAAGAAATTATGAGAATAATATGTTTTCAAAGGCAATAATCTTTATATTTTTAAAATTTTAACAGTGTTGATGAAACCTAGCATGAAAATTTCTTATAGTATCTCTCCTTCCTAGAAGTCTTTGAACTGTGAATTAAGAAGATTGTGGTGTAGGACAAATTCTCAGATGGCAAGGCTGCCCTTTCCCAAGCGTACTAACGATATAGTTAACCTAAAAACAAAATTGATGGTAGAAAAATTCACACAACTCGCTAGCGATATTATGGCATACAGTATTAAGATTGTGAAGTTTAAACAGCCTGCGGTATCAACTCTTCCATGTCATAGTAACTTAACTTTGGGTAATATACAAACTGCTTTTTCTTCATCTATTGGGTAAAGCCCTAACAGTACTAAGAACTCCTTAGGTTAGAAACTGCCAGGCATGGAAGTCACCTGAAACACTGCCTGCCACTGCTTCTTTCTCCACCTCCTTATACCTTAACCCAGCTCTACACACAAGCCATGTGGACATTTAGCAGAGCACTAGACACCCAAGGCTCCGACCTAAAGATTGTTACTCTGGAATATGAAAGGCTATGGTTTTTTATATATATTTTTAAAGATTTATTTATTTTCATTGCAAAGTCAGATATACAGAGAGGAGGAGACAGAGGAAGATCTTCCATCCATCCATTCACTCCCCAAATGGCAGCAACAGCTGGAACTGAACTGATCTGAAGCCTGAAGCCAGGAGCCAAGAGCCTCTTCAGGGTCCCCCACATGCATGCAGGTTCCCAAGGCTTTGGGCTGTCTTTGACCACTTTCCCAGGCCACAAGCAGGGAGCTGGATGGTAAGTGGGGCTACTGAAATTAGAACTGGCACCCATATGGGATCCCAGCACGTACAAGGTGAAGACTTTAACCAGTAGGCTACTGCACCAGGCCCTGGTTTTTTATTTTTAAAAAATGCTCTAGCTACCTCTGTTGTACCTCTAAGATGAAATCACTAACAAGGGAGTTAAGAATGCAGCTTGAGTGAGCTGTGTGCATCTCCGCTTGCTGACAGTTGCTGAACATGTGACCTCAGGAATACTTACAGGTGCCACTGAACCTTACAGAGTTGCCTTAGTAGTGCTCAGCAAGAACCAAGCTCTTAATGAATACTATCTCATATTTCTGTTTTCCTACTGAGCTTAGTCATGGTGGCCTGGGTGGCATTAGTGTCACCTTCTAATAACAAGCTTTGTCATATTACTTCCTAAACACATTGAGACAAAATACTGCAACAGCAACTAAAAACGCTAAGCTAGTCATTTTAAGCCCACAGTTGAGAAAAATCATTAGACACTTTAATACCTAGAATAGCTAATTCATTCAAAACAACTACCATTGCTTAATCACCTGTTTTTCTAAAATGTAGAAAAGCTTGCTATTATTTGCGAATAAACAATCTGTATGAACGCGTAACTGGGTTAATCTTCTATAGCTTTTATCTATAAATACTTTGCAAAGTTTACATTGAATGCTTATAGTACTCTACACCATTAAAAATCCAAAATTGATTTTTTTTAAAGACTTGTTTATTTGAAAGGCAGAGTTATAAAAAGCAGTGACAGAAGGAAGAAGGGTAGGGAGGAGAGGAGAGAGGGAAAGCTAGATCTTCCATCAGCTGGTTTACTCTCCAAATAGTCACAACAGTCCAAAGCCAGGAACAAGGAGCTCCTTCTGGGTCCTGCATAAGTATAACCCCCCAAGCACTGGGGCCGCCCTCCACTGCTTTCTCAGGCACATTAGCAGGGAGCAGGATTGGAAATGTAACAATCACTCTCCAAGTGACCGTAATGGCCGCTGTCAGCCCAATCCGAAGTCAGGAGCCAGGAACTTCCTCTGGGTCTCCCACAAGGGTACAGGGTCCCAAGGCTTTGACCGGTCTCCAACTGATTTCCCAGACTACAAGCAGGAAGTGGGATGGGAAGCAGGGCTGCCGGGATTGGAACCTGCGCCCATATGGGACCCTGGCAGGTTCAAGGCAAGGACTTTCGCCGCTTGGCCAATGCACCAGGCCTTAGACCATAATTTCTTATAACATTTTTCTCTTTTAAGGTCCATGAGTCTTCCCTTTACTCAGTGGCTGTATCTTAGCACTCCTTCCACGTCCAGCTCCAATCACACTGCTTCATCTTGAGTAATCTTTACTCATCATAATAGAAATATGTATTAAAAACAGCTTATGTAACCAGTAACAAAGACTCCAAGAATAAGTCACTTAAAATGTATACACACTTTCATACTATCTTAACTGTCACTTAACCACAAATCAAGTAGTTCATATGCCCTTTTGAAAATAAAAACTCTTATTTCTTGTAAATCTCGTCAGAGTGCCACGTATATGGTGAGCATAATGTGTTTCCAGATTGAATAAATGCTTTAGACATTACCTTATGAGCTTACTTAAATTTTTAAAAACTATATTTATGTGTAAGAATTAATTTTAAAGATGTAGCAGTATTCAAGAAATCAAGAGGGATGATATTGAACAGAGTGTTTAGGATGCCATATGGGATACCTGCATCACATAAAAGAGTACACGGGTATGGGCCCAGCGCTGTGGCCTAGCAACTGACGTCTTGGCCTTGAATGCACCCGGGATCCCATATGGGCACCGGTTCTAATCCCGGCAGCTCCACTTCCCATCCAGCTCCCTGCTTGTGGCCTGGGAAAGCAGTTGAGGATGGCCCAAAGCTTTGGGAACCTGATCCCGGCAGGGGCAGATCTGGAAGAGGTTCCTGGCTATTGGCTTAGGATCAGCACAGCACCGGCTGTTGCACTCACTTGGGGAGTGAATCAATGGATGGAGCATCTTCCTCTCATCCTCTCCTCCTTTCTGTATATCTGACTTTGTAAGAAAAATAAATAAATCTTTTAAAAAAAAAAGAGTACATGGGTTTGAGACTTCACAACACGTCTAATCCCAACTGTCCTGCTAAGAGGCAAAAGGTGAGAACTAATTACTCGTGTCACTGCCAGCCAAGGGAGACCGCGGATTGAGATCCCGGTTCTTGCCTTTGGCCTGCTCCTGCCCCAGGAGATGCAAGCTCTCTCTGTATTTTTCTCTCTTTGTCTCTGATTTCCAAATTAATTGAAAGTTAAGTTTTTTTCTTTTAAAAAGAACTTTAAAAGTTTATTATTTTATGCCATTTTATTATTTTTTCCTTCTATTTTATATTTAATTTTATGATACAACTCTGTAGGATCTGGGATTTCCCTTACCCCCACCCCAAATTCCATCCCCCCAACTGTTTTTCCCCATATTATTACAATAGTATAGTCCTTCAGAAGCAGTCTTCATTCTGCTATTTATGCCATTTCATATCACCCCTACTTTGATATGGAACAAAATAGAATACATATATTCAACCATCTACATGTTTACAGATTCATCTAGGTATGCGTTGTAATATTTGAAACTATACCCTAATAAGATTTTCGTACTAATCTATAAATGAGTCAAATGAGACAAGATGACAAGCCATAACATATAGAAGCATAGCTAAGGCATAGGCAGTCAATGTTTTTTGTTGGATCCTGATTAGTGTTATGGCACCACATGTTAAATCACCGCTTACGGTGGCAGCATAGGTACAAGTCTTACCTAATTTGCTTCTGGTCCAGCTTCCTGTCACTGTGCCTGGGAAGACAACAGATGGCTTCCCTAGAGCACAACCAGGAGACAGCTCCTGGCTCCTGGCTTCCACTTAATCCTGATCTGGCTGCTGTAGCTATGTCGGAAGTAAATCAGTAAATATAAGATCTTTCTCTATTTATTGCTATGCCTTTCAAATAAACACATAATAATTTAAAGATAACATATTTTCATATTTTTAAACCACCTAATTATATTACAGCTTTTTAACCATTTTGAAGTTTTCTTTGTGTTTTTGTAAATGGTCAAACTATTTACTGTACAATGTAGAAAGCACTTTATTTCAATTTTTCTAAGATAAACTCAAATCATTCTGTGCTTCTCAATATAACAAAACACTGCATGTACAGAAAGAAATGTTCTTGAATGTCAGTATTGAAATTACTGCTTTCTTCACTTAATTGATAAGCAAAGCAAAATCTAAATTTGCAAGGTAAAGAGAATTATTACCTTCAGAAAGAAATGATTAGCTCCTTATTTTCCATTCCAGTGACAGCAAAAGAAACTGAGACATATGTATATTCCTTAATTTTAGACTTGTATTACCCCACTTATAAATTCTAAATATAAGTATTATGGTGACCTATAACTACTAACATTATTGCTTATAAAATATTTTAAAAATATAGAACACTAAAGTGGATATAATTTAAAATCATTTTTTAAGACATATCAGAAGCTAAATCAACTCTTCTTTCTCTTCAACAAATTAACAATCATTAATAGTAAAAACCCAACAGTGTATATTGGCATACAAACTGAGTAATAATTCTACTAGTAGAGTGGTAAGATCAAAACACATGTGTAACTTACATAACTAAAGCATGTACCATTATTGATAACTGAAAGGTAGAATATCACACCTTATTATTTCCATAGGCCATATCCATTGCTTCTAGGGATAAGGAGCAAAGTGCATTTATTAAATGATGCAATGATACGTCATCAAGATACCTAAAAGGAAAATGAAGATACAAGATAGTTTGATCTAAAAAGTACAGCTAACAGCAAAGTTTTTATCAGCTTAAAAAAAAGTGAGTCTTACTGTGAGCTTTCAAACAATCTCGAAAGTATATTGGAAATCACTGGTAAATCTGTCATCACTGCCGTTGTTAGGACCTAAGGAAAAACACAAAACTAAATGTAAGATGATGACATTTGCAGAAGCAGTATCTGGGCAAAACAGACAAAAGCTTACCGTACTAGGTCCTTCTACAGCTCTCCCAGGTTTCAAGGCACCACCACTACTAGGCTTTAATCCCAGAATCCATACAAGATGCTGTAAAGTTAAAAATTATATATATATATACACACACATATATATACATATATAAATACACACATATATAAACAAATTCACAAAATTATTACTAAAATTAAATTTTGTAGTATGTTTCTTATAGCTGAAATTAACCTTCATATGAAATAATGATACTGCACAGGCAATAAAACTAAACTCTGCACAGAAGCACTTCCTAAAAGGACATTGTTTCTTCCTTTGCAGTTTCTCTCTTTTCACACCTACTGTCTATTCTTAAAACTTCTCAAAGCAGCAACATCTACTGCTTAGCAATGGCTCACGGAAACAATGCTGATCTCTGACCCAAACACTTCAACATACCTGAAGAGTTGCCAAGACGAGTTGCCACGATGTTCCAAGAACAGCCCCATGGCAGTGCGCTAAGTTAAGCAAAGTCCTCATACATTGGATGTTTTTGGAAGTTAGCTACAATTAGAGATGACAGAGTTCCAAGAAACATTATGGATTATTAAAATTTAAAAGCTTGTAAAGCACCAACAATGTACTAAGTATTTTTTAAAAACACAAAAACAAATATAGGAAAAAAAGTTTTGCATGGTTTATAAGGCATTTGATTACAAGTTGTGTTACCACACTGGTTACAATATCAACTGCACAACTAACTAGTTTTTTCCTGAAAACATCACACAGGAGCCAGCATTGTGGCCCACTGTTGGGCCATCACTTGCGCTGCCAGCGTCCCATAGAAATGCTAGCCATGGCTCTGGCTGCTCTGCTTCCAACTCAGCGCCCTGCTAGGATCCCTGAGAAAATAGAGAAGATGAGCATGGTACTTAGGCCTCTGCTCCCAATATGAGAGATCTAGATGGAGTTCTAGGCTCCTGCTTCCAGCCTGGCCCAGCTCCAGCCATTTGAGAGTTGAGCCAGGAGAGAGAAAGCCTTTCTCTCCCGAACTCCTTCTTTCTCTATTTTCCTCCCTAAAACTCTGTTTTCCAAATACATATTTAAGAAAAAAGATCTCATCCAGGTAAAAGGTAAGTGTGCTGAAAGATTTTGTCAAAAACACACTGAAAGAGTATCACATATTTCCTTGCTTATTAATCAGTAACCAAGAGAACAAATACATTACCATGACTGTGCCCTGAGGTTGGACGGCCAGAGGCTGACCCACTGCCACAACTTGCTGGTGAGATTCACTTGATGGACTTATCATCATAACACTTTGGCCCTGAATGGAATACGCTAGGACACAAAGGAAAGCCTAACTAATTAAATGTACTTTTAATATTACATTCAAAGTAATGTCATGCAATTATTTAAATGTATTAATTTGATTAAGTTGATCATAACACATATTTGGTTATTGGTATGGGGGACAGGTGCATAACCTAGTGGTTAAGCTGCCTGTGTCCCACATTAACGGGCCTGAGTTAGAGTCCTCTGCCAGGTCCTGATTACAGCTTCCTTCCAGGGCAGACCATGGGAAACAGCAGGTGGTGACTCAGGTAATGGCATTCTTGCCACCCCCAAGGAGATGGGGATTACACTCCCGGCTTCCAGCTTTGCCTCCAGCTAGCTCCTCTTGCAGGCATATGTTGAATGAACAAGTAAATGGGAGTGCATTCTTTCTCTCTCACTTTCCTCTCTCTCCCATTCTGATTTTCCAACAGTAAATAAATGCACATCTATACATGTTGAGTACCCTTTTATCTGAAAACCTTGGGATTAGAATTATTTCAATTCCAGAATTCTTTCAGAATCTGGATTTTTTCGAATTAGGGATACTGACCTTTTAAAAAAAAATCTATCAGTTATAGGCCAACATTTTTAAAACTTCAGAGACAAAAAACCAAGTTAGGTAACTGTTAACCAGTAAAAATTATGAAACATTATATTTCTTCATAAGCAGAATAGAATTAGTTACTATTAATTACTTCAAACATATATTTCCAATATATTTTACTAGTTAGTTAGACCAATACATTTTCAGTCTGAAACAGAAGCATACTGAAATACATATCAAATGTAACAAATGAATAATTCTCAAAGTATTCAACAAGAAAGCAATCTTGAAATTCAGCTTAATCTAAGTGACTGTTCTATTTGTTCCATTAAAAAAATTCACTATTACATTTTTACACTATCATACAGTTTACAAAAGACTATTAGATTTGTCTACTTGTTTTCACAATTACAGTTTAAAACTGGTATCATTAGCCCCGTCACTTCCAATGTTTTAAAGAGAGGAAGGAACTGAAGCTCCGAGACATCAAGTACCCAAAGACCACAAGCAGGCCAGCAGAGGCTTGAACTCAGAATGTTTAGGTCTCCCGTGCATCACACCATCCCACTGGAAGGAAAGAACTTGGACAAGTCTAAGTCTTACATTTATTGGTCAGTGCAGCAGCAGTGGTGGTGTTTAATACAGTAAGTGCATAGTGTGGAGGCAGGGAGCCCTTGCACATCGCTGTTATAAAGGCATCTCGTGAAGTCACCAGGCCCAGTCTTCCACAAAGAGCAGCCATCGTCAGCTCAGCTTTCAAAATACTCTCTGTGGCAGCTTCATCTGTGCTAAAAAGATTTTACTTAATCTGATAAACTGATTTTAACTGTAGCATAAAATATAACAAAATAGGCATTCAATAATACTTTAATAAAATCTATTCAAAGATGCCATCAAAATCAATATACTGAAGGAATATATTCTGAAAATTTGAATTAAAACAATGCTCAATACGACTGAATGATCAAGAATCCAAAGATTTAACCCAAAATACTGATTATTTTAAATCAGTAAATTTGAACTATATTTTATTCTGTTAAAAAGTAAAAACCCCCAGGCCCAGCACAGTAGCTTAGGGGCCAGGATCCTATATGGGTGCTGGTTCTGGTTCTGGCAGTCCTGCTTCCCATCCAGTTCCCTGTTTGTGGCCTGGGAAGGCAGTCGAGATTGGCCCAAGGCCTTGGGACCCTGCACCTGCGTGGGAGACCTGAAGGTGCTTCAGGCTCTTGGCTTTGGATCAGTGTAGTTCCAACTGCTGCGTTACTTGGTGAGTGAATCATCGGACAGAGGATCTTCCTCTCTGTCTCTCCCCCTTTACATATTTATCTGACTTTGTAATGAAAATAAATAAATCGTAAAACAAAAAAGTAAATCCCCCAAAATTAAATTTAAAAATTATGCAGATAAAATTTAATTGATTGCACTAAAATTCAAAAAAAAAATTTAAATGTAAAAATAAAAACATGATGCATAGCATTTAAAAAGAAAAAAATAAGTAAAGTCAGCAGATTCTGAAACCCTAAAGGAAAACATCAACTAAAGAAATTAATCACTATGACTATGAAAGCAGTAACAATTTAAAATGAAAAAGACACACCAGTTTTAGGATTGTAATTTTCACTAGAGCACAACAATTTTGGAGTGGGGCAAGGCAGGATAAGCATGACTATGACAGAAAAACATCTTCTACACATAAAATACTGATATAGGAAATAATGCTTGGGACAAGTTACGTAAATTATTTTAGTGTATTTCTTCTTGCTTTTACACTACCATAATGTAATGCGGCACGCTCAAAGACGTAATACCTGGCATCCAGAAGCAGCGAGAGTGCAGCCAGGAGACCACACCAGCAGGCATTCACCATTTCTTCCCAAATGGCTCTACTAACTTAAAAGAGGAAAAACACAATACTTACTGATAATGATAGATGTCATAACATTTAACAATATGCAAAATTTCCCTGGCTATTTGACAACATGCCCAATACTCTATCAACAACTCTATTATTAGATCATAGAGCTCTAACATTTAAATTATATCTAAATATAAGACTCTTCAGACTTTAAGACGGTTTAAAGCTGATATGTTTTAAGATATCTACAGCAAAGTCTTTGTGTACATGAGTTAACTGACTTTTTAAAAAAAAATTGTATTAGTTCTTACACCTTTTCTATTCATCACGCCAAACTTTCAGTCTACAGGACAGCTTGGAGTGAGAGAGGGTTACATTATAAGAAGGTAGCTCTGCCAGGAAATCAGTTACACATTCTGAAAATGAAGCAAATAAATACAAATACAACAGGCACAATGGGATTAGGTGCCTGATAGAAGGAAATTACAAAAAGGGAAAATTAAAAATAAACCTGTGGAACTGAACTGGAAATTAGTGTGACATTACGGCATTAAATGTACATATTAAAATGTCGAAGGGTGTGTATATCTCCTGTCCACCAAGAAGCACACCCAGGGCCCACGTGACAGCTCAACACCATTCTCCACAAAAAGGAAAATGGGCCTCTTCCAAAAATGACGGCACCTGACCTAAGCAAAAAATACCCAAGATCCGCTTCAAACATCGTGCCTCACCAAGTAGTAAGGAAACACTCAAAAAGAGATGAAACAAGCCCCCAAAACACCAGGATTAACATGAATGGCATCCACTAGTCATGCTGGGGATAATGTAACAGTCAGAGATTGTTATCTAATAATAAATAAATCCATTTATTAAATGGACTCTACACTAACATATAAGAACAAATGAAAAACAAATCAATGTGGAAAACATTCTTTTCTCTTATAAGATTCAAAGTATTTCTTTACAAGAAGGTAATAATTAATTTTATACTGAAGAAACTTGACTAGCATCTTGTTAACCAAATGAGCAAAGAGGACATTTCCAATAACGCAGCAAAGTTTTGCTGTATGCTTTCTCCTGTGTATTAAATTAAATACATATTAAGTACAGCACAGTAAAATGTCTGTACTAGTTCTACCATAAATAAATAAATATACCTAAATAAAAAATGTGAGAAAACTCAAATTGACTAGGCCATATTCTTCATTAATGTTAGTCATATCAAAGGGAACTGTTCCACATTGGAGAAGAGCACAGACATGTTCACCAAATGGAACAGAAGATCTTGTCTCATATTTAGTGCAAACGGCAAGAGCTGAATGGAATCTGGGGTTAGGCAGCATTGCTGGACTAACACTTAATTTCTGATGGTAAATGCACTATGGTCTGTGGACGCCTGCCAAACCTTTATGAAATACACAGTGAAGTATGAAGGGGTAATGGGAACCATGCTTGCAACTTACACAGCTTAGGAAAAAAAGTATAATAAAATCTATATTAACTGAGAAAACAGTTATTGTAATATGGCAAAGTGTTAACAACAGAAAAAAAAAGTAAAGGATATATGGGAACTTTACTATTTTTGTGAATTTCAAAGTGTTTCCAAATAAAACTTGAAAATAGAGCATCATACCAGTTCCCTTATCCACGTGGTCTGATGCTGACTGCCTGTCTTGTTCTTCTGCAGAGGCTGTTGGTGAAGACTCTCCTTCAGTGGTGGACTGACATTCTGTTTCAACCTCTCCTAACTCGCCTTCAATCATACTAGTGATTCCACGGACAAGGTCTAGCAAACAATGGAACGCCACAGACATGGCATAACCTTCTGGTATTGTTGGGGGCTCAACTTTGTCCAGCATCTCTAGGCTGCATGATGAAAAAAAATTAATGCATTATTGAAAAGTCGAATGAAAAGATTAAAATATTATTTCTGTAACTTATACATAATATAAATTAAGATAAATAGAACAGCAAAAGTATACAGACAATATTTAAGAGTCTGTTTCATTTGGAGCAGGATCCCTTTATCATATCCAAAGAAAACTCCTTAGAAATATTAAGGCCTAATCACAGACAAAACTATTTTAATAATTTACTTATCTTTTCCAATTGTGCCAATATCTCCACTAAACGTTCATATCAGAAAAATAAACACCAATAATCAAAATATATATTAAGAGTTTAAAATAGTATGAAACTTTAACTTAAGCACTTTTAAAATTATATTATCAATTCAAATCAATATTGTAAATAAGAGGAACACACTTTCATGTTCTGGGAAAATGTAACTGTGATGGTAATTTGATTATTTATGAAAAAAATAAAAGCTGTAGCCAGTAATAAGTGGCTAAAGAAATCCAGGTAATCAGGAATATACTTACTTTATTGATTTAAAAACTAAAGTTCTAATGGGGAGAGTTATGGGCTTAATCTTTACCAGGCCAATTAGTTTTACAGTTATATACCTAACAAGTCAGTGCTAAGCATCTTCTTAGACAAATTTCTGTTCTCAAAAAAAAAAAAAAGAGTTTATTCAGAAATTATACCTAAAACAGATAACAAAGGAAATGCTGCCAAGTTCTATAATACAGACTCCAGAGAAAAATCACTTTATATGAACTTCACAATGAATGAAAAAAATACATGAATTCAACAGGGAAACTCCAAGGTGAAAATGCAGCCCACAGACAAAACAACAGCCAATTTGTATTACGATTCCAGAAATAATCCCAGTATTGACAATAAAAAACATTCATTCTTTAGAGATTTAGTCCTAACTTTGTCTTCAAAATGAAAATTTCACATAAAATATAGAATGCTATACAGAAAATAGTAGAATTCAGTAACAGAATAAAGTCCAAGTCTCTCAGGTAACAATATTAATTTTCACTCATTTTCACTTTTACTACAACTTGGCCAAGTTACTTGTCCTTTGTGGTTTGCTTCTTTTTCCCCCACCCATTCAGCACAGATCTTCAATTCCTGCCTTTTATCGGGTGCCCACCCAACATGATCTCATCAGAGAAGAGACCCTTCTGCCCTCATCTTCACCTTCACCACTTTCTTTCACCTGGCTTTCTTCAAAATAAAATCACTATCCAAAATCATATAATATTTATTGCTGTCTTTATCTCAGTAGCTAAAATATAAAGTGTAAGAGGGCAAGAATTTCCTAGTTTGTTTTTTTTTAATTTATAAAATGAGGCAGGGAAGTGAAGTAGGTAATTATTAATGTATCCTTTCACCATAAAAATCTGATTCTTGAGGCTGGCATTTTGGTACAACAAGTTAAGTGGCTGTCTGCAACAATGGTATCCCAATTAAGTCCTAGTTGCTCCAAACAATGTGATTAGCTAAGCACATGAAATTTTTCTCATGTACATAATCTTGATACTTAGATATATCATTATGCCCATTTTAAAGATGAAAGAAATGAGGTTAGAAAAAAATATTAACCAGTTGGCTGATGGTAACTTGGTTAATAATTTGAAGACCCAAATCCACAGAGTCTGAAACTAAGCTATACATTTCAAACCAAAACCTATACAGGATAAGCGGGTTCTTCAGTCTTAAAAAAAAAAAAATCCTATTTCTATTTTAGAATGTTACCAACAGTCTATAAATAGCACAAAGAAAATAAAATCTAGCCCTACATTAAAAACTCTGAAAATACGACAAAATAAGTTTTGACATGCACTGGAAACAACAGATCTAAAATTTAAAATAATGCATAGAGAGAAATGTATTAGGATCAAATATCACCCCAAACAAGACTGCTCCTTGTAGAATAATGTCACTACTACTTACTAGGTGGCTTTAGCACTGCCTTGAACTGTCACACTCAGAATAGGTATCCAAGTTCCTCTATATTCAAATGCTGGTAGCAAAGTAACACCTCCACCAATCCCCACCATTCCTGAGTTAGCTGGTGCTGATACTGGCCCACCAGAATTGTTGTTACCTATCACATAAGGTAGAAAAATAAGCAAAGATTTAGTTTAAAACTTTCTACTTTCCTGGTCAATCTTAACAACAATTTGTCCTATGCAATCACAATGGGAATTGTACAAATAAAAGAAATTTGTCAACTATTTTACCAATTTGAGAAATTCTGTTTTCTAAAAAAATCATTTCTAAATAAAAGCTATTATAGTAAAACTGACAATGTGTGATATGCATTTCATTATACTCCTTTTTTAAAATCAAAGGTGACAACAAAAAAGACCATCAGTCAGTTAATATGAAGAAGACTAAGAATGTAAAGGGAAGCAAAATCTATACATTGATTCCCAAACTACATGTGGAAAGCAGTTCTAACAAAGCTCATAAGGCTTTCTCTCTAGGCTGGAGAGAAAGTAAGTAAGCATTGTTCTAAAATGAAGATTAGCCCCAAAACTTTCCTTTTTCTATGATTAGAAAAAATGCAAAATACATCAGAGAAGAAAATTTACTCTAAAAGAAATGCACACAGTTTCCTTAGTAAGACCAAAATATTCTGTAAGTGTAAACATTTATTACCTGTGTATTTGGGCAATCCAAAGTTTTCTAGTTTTCAGGACTGCCATAAAATATTCCCCTCATAATAGTGAATATTGCAAATCATGGTAAAGAAAAAATATCAATCTGTCCTTACCAGCCTGGTTGGTTGCAGCAGGATTCCCAGTAGGAGGAACAAGAAACAAGGACTGGATAAAAGATCCCAGTGCATTCACAATATCACGAAAAACCTTGGTAGAATGCTGTTTCATATCATAGGACTGACAAAATGACCTATAAAAGAATTTGCAAAGTTTCTGACAAAAAAAAACATTCAAACATATTAAGTTTTTTAACATTTTTAATATTAAGTGATGCTGCACAAAAGTTTCAATGCCATACTTGATGATTAGTCATCACGCCTGAACTACTACACTAATTAGATCAGACCAAGATCCAGCTTCTTAAAAAGAAATTTATCTTACTGGCTGGTTGTCTGTGTGTATATGTATGTTTGTGTGTGTATACAGGATCTCTTTTAAAAGATATACTGGCAGAGGCAGAAAGAGAGATAGAGATCTTCCATGTAGTGGTTCACTCCTCAAATGGCCACTATGCCTGGGACTGGAACAAGGTGAGATCGGGAACCTGGAATCTCACTGAGGTCTCCCATGTGGTGGCAGAGGCCCAAGCACTTAGCCACCTTCCACTGCTTTTCCTGGTGCATTTTCAGGGAACTACATCAGCAGTGCTGCAGCCAGGTTCAAACTTGGATACCATCATGCAAGCAGTGGTTTAACCTGAAACAACACTAGTCCCTCTTGGCTGCAATATAACCTAGTCAATGCAGCTTGATGGCAATCACTAATCATACGTACCAACTACCACTCAGTGTTTTTTCCTCACACTTAACACCCTGCTCCTCTATATAAAGGACATTCTTTATTTGGAAATCACTAAAATCTCATTAACCTACTAATAACAAAAATTGACAAGGTTATACCTTAACAGCTGAGGTTGCACACAAAGTCTGTGTATTGATTCCACTGCAACAGCTCGTAACCATTGTGGTTTATCAGCATCCAGAAATTTAACCAGGAGTGACAGAAATATCTCACATTCAGTTACCTATAAAGTAAACAATTGTTTAATAATACTGCTTCAAATTACAAGAATTGTAACTACTATTCTTGTTCTTAACTTACTCTTGCTCTTAACTCTAGCTCAAAAACCAATAAAAATCTTTCAGATTTGAAATAAACTAAAATTCCTAATAGGAAATGAAAAAAAAAATAGAGAGAAAGGCGAGGTAATTATACTACACGGAAAAACTAAGAGTCAAATAATCAACATCCATCTAATTATATTCTCGCAAACACCAGTGATTAATAATTAGTCGTTCATGCTATTCTTCAGGAGATATAGAATATCACCATGCCATCTTTATTCCTATAAATTTCCAGGTGGCATATATCATGTAAACTCCTGAAGGATGACCAGCAATATCACAACATTTAACTGTACTTTCTTTAGCTGTTTAACAATCAAAGAGTTAATAAGTCAAGAGGTGCTTCAGTAAAAAATATTTTATCAGTTTATGTAAAACAATTAGAATAGAAACAAATTGTGTGAGCTATCATTACTCTTGCTATACTCATAGCCCATCTTCTTTGCCAGCTTTTTAAAATCAATAATGTGTATAACACACGTCTGATGACCAAATGAACAAACAAAAGCTAATCCTTTTATTCAAAGGCACATGGATCTTTTTTGTTACTAACCAAGGACTAGCACACTTCCTGGCTGGTGTCTTGTCTTGTCTTCACAAGTTAAAGAGAAAGAGAAAGCAACTCCCTCTGGTGACTTTCGCATATGAGGGACTCACTACTTGACCTCACCTAAGCCTAAACACTTCCAAAAGATCACACAGACAAACAGCACAAACACTGAGGATCATGCTTCAGTGTAAGAATTTTAGGGAATACAATTCAGTCCACAGTATCAAATTTTATAAAAACATAAGGCAAATAACTTATTAGTTCCAAATAATTTATCAGCCAAAGAAACAAAATGATTTCTAAACCTGCTCTGAGGAAATAACAACGCACATTTCTAAATAGAAGGAAAGGGTTAGTTGTGTATTATTAACAAATGAATATTAAAGAAACAGGAGAAAAGCCTTCTCTTCCTGGAGTCTTATTCTAATGCAATTAAGCCTAAATTCTACAAACAGAAAAAGGCCCTCTAAGACAATCCTGCCAATATTTAGGGAAGAAGTGCAGATGTGGAACGAAGTGGGCAGAGCGACTAGAATAAAAACTCCCTATGCACTTCAAGACCCCACCTGGCCTAACTACCTCATCTGATAGAAACTATGGCCTCTACATAAGCCCATGCATTTCCTCCTCTTTGAAAATCTATTCATCCTGGGCCCAGCACAGTAGCCTAGCGGCTAAACCCTCGCCTTGCATGTACCAGGATCCCATATGGGCACCAGTTCATATCCTGGCTACCCTACTTCTCATCCAGTTCCCTGCTTGTGGCCTGGGAAAGCAGTTGAGGACAGCCCAAAGCCTTGGGAGACCCAGAAGAAGCTGCTGGCTTCGGACTGGCTCAGCTCTGGCAGTTGTGGCCACTTGGGGAGTGAACAAACGGATGGAAGATCTTTCTCTTTGTATCTCCCTCTCTCTGTATATCTACCTTTCCAATTAAAATAGGTAAATCAATAAATCTTAAAAAAAAAATACAATAAAGCAGTACAAGATGGCACAAAGCCTTGGACCTTGCACCAACATTTTTGACCCAGAAGATGTTCCTGGCTCCTGGCTTTGGAACAGCTCAGCTCTGGCTGTTGCAGCAACTTGGAGAGTAAATCAGTGGACGAATGAGCTTTCTCTCGGTCTCTTTCTCTGTAAAACTGCCTTTCCAAAAAAACAAAAACAAAAGCAACAACAAAAAAACCTTTTCCTGAAGAAATTGAAAAATTTAAACTCCTTATTTAATAAACCCCTGTCTAAAAAGAGTACAGCATGTATTCCACACACAGACATGTCCTAGAACAAGCACTTACCAAGAGACTGTAAAACTGCTTAATGAGAACGGAGACTACTCTCAGCAAACGCATGCAGATGGGAAAATACGGCTTTTCCACTGGTGCCGGGGAAGACGAAGTGTTGGAACCTTGTCTGAACTTTATATTTGGAGAAAACAGCTTTATCACAAGAGGGCATACCCTCTCCTTGAGGAGAAAACTAAATTCCTGATGCTTTTGCAAAGAAAAAAGAGAAAAATTAACTCAGATTGCACTTCACACTTTGAAAACATAACTTCACCACTTAATAAAACTTCTTGATGATCAGTACCTCTAATTTAGCTTTATCAATTTACCTGTTTTATTAACTTAGTTGGTACACACTTTTGAAATTCATATTGCTCTTAATATGTCTAAGAACAAAATGACACTATTTCAGGCTTTTAACAAAAAAATAATTTAAAAAAAAGCAAGATAAAACTAAATCGTTGTATATTCCAATCTAGGCTGTAATGTTTTTCATTTTCAATGTGGAAAAAACATATGCTACTTTCTTGAAAAGCATTTATTAAGAAATTAAAAACGTTATAATTGACTTACTTGTAAAAAGACTTGTGGAAAATCATTCAGGACAGACTCCAGTAATTCAAGGCCAAATGTTCGAGTCATTTCTGTCATGCCTACCAGCCAGTAAGGGGCATCAGCATTAACCAACTGACAAAGGTCCTGGGAAAACAAATCAAATCATTTCCTTCTCTAGAATGAAATGTACTTTTCAAAACCCATAGCTCATAAAATTTATAAAAACTCCAAGCTTCTCTTTTTATCTGCTCTTTAGTAACTAAACTTTGGTGAATCAAAGTTTGAAAAGTTGCATATTGGATGAATTATATATATAAACTTCTAAAGAATAATATAACTATAAAAAACATATACAGCAGAAAGATAACTTATTCTTTTTAATGAAATAATTTACTTGAAATCCCAATTACTAAAATATTTAATTTAAAATACAGGTTCATGACTTTAATTTCCTTGTTAAAGGAAATTTTTTTTATGATAGCTATCCTTGATACATCTATTTTGTCCTGGGTTTAATTATTTTATTTCCTTAAAGTGAATCATATAATCATGCTAATTACCATATAGTAAATGTACAAGTTATTCCCTAATGTATTCCCTAAGTAGCTATTTTAATGCTACTTTTGACATACATCTCAAAAGTTCACATTAACAAAGGTACAAAATTCACACAAAACTATGTACTACAAGAAAAATTATTTTTAAGTGCAATACCTGAAAAAGCATATATGCATCTTTAGCACAAGGTCTGAGGGTACTGACAGATCTTCTGTTACTATTTCCTTGGACTAGTACAGGTTGTTCCACAATACCTGCAACCAAAATTCTAATGAGTTTGAGGATTTCTTAACGGTGTTTAATAAATCATATATACTATTTACAAGATGTTTTTAAAAGAAGTGCTTATTTATGAAACTATAAAGTTAAGTTTAATTACAACTTTTCATAATTTCATGACCATGAGAACTATGCCTCCAAATTGAAAGAGAGCTATTTTAATACAAAAATACCATAAAATTCACTCTTCACTATTTTATATTCTTTTTTAATAAGCTCAGTACCTTTCTCTACATACATGATTTTACTACTGTCTCATTTTTGAGCTGATTTCATTTGAAATTCACATGATCTTTCAATTAGAATAGTGGTAGCTATATGTAGGAAAGCACTGAAAGAAGTTCTAAAATACTGAAACGAAATTAAATAGCCTATATTTGACTAGATTATTAATTTATAGAATAGCTAAAAACATACTGTAGCTAATAAAATTTAAAGGATGAAGATAAGGAATACTGTGAAAAAAATCACAGACTGTAACACTTGGCTAAACATCCCCACAATGGGATAAGGACCTGCTAAGATGACTGTCTCATTCTGGAGCCCCTGGGGTTAATAGCAGCTGCAGCTCCCGGTACTAACAAGGACTGTTAGAAAGCAGCAAGCAATGACTCGGGGAATTGAGCTGCCTTTGGAGACACAGACTGAGCTCCTGGGTCTGGTTCAGGCTTGGCCTGACCCCCACAGGCTGTGCGCAGCTGAGGAAGGGGAAGGAGGTTACTCGTAACTTGTCCCTGTCTCTCAATCAGCCGCAGACACATGCACACACACATGCACACACACATGCACAAACACTATCCACACACAGGGCAATCTTCAGCTTAAAATGTGAAAGTATCATCTCCAAGATAAAATTAAGCATATATTGAAAATAAACACCAAAAATGATGATTCTACCTCTTAGGGTAATTAAATTTGCAGGGATTTATGTTTTAGGTGTCATTTTAATATAATAGTGTTAATACACATTTTCAGAGTACTCTAGTGTTTAGGTAACCTAAAATATGCTAAAACCATAGGGCAAAGAGTGAAAATTCAATAAAACCATTACGTAAGAAACACCAATAATCACACAAGGAAGGGACTTTCCCACGCTACCTTTGTGGTGCTCATCTTCTGCGACCATCCTCTCAAACACAACTGTTACAACTTGTCGCACTGTTGCAGCAGCAGTATTATTTGTAATATTATCTTTTGTGAAGTGTAATCGAAAACAAAGAACAATTGCCTAAAAAAATTGCATTAAAGTAAGATGAAGATCATGGCTATTATTCTTATTTTATCAGATGCAACGCCAAATTAAACAATTTCTGCTTGGTTATTTCAACCTCAGATACTTAAAATTCCACTCTTTCATAGAATGAAGCTATACAAATCTTCAAATTCTGAAATAATTCAAACTGTCAACAGCTGCTTTTGATTATCTAAGTAAAGTAACTAGCTCTTTTAATCTTTCAGGTTGAGTTGCTCTGCATTACTGAGATCACTTTGAAAAATAATACATGAATTTGTTAAGCATATAGATGAAAACATGCTTTGAAAAGAAACCTTTATTTTACTCTTTTTCAAATCAACTTTATTGAGGTGTAATTCATACATAATAAACTGTTTCCCCTCAAAGTTGAACCTAAGGAGATCTGACGAGTGCACAAGCCTGTGAAACCAGTACTGTCACACTGGGATGGAGGACATTTTCATCACCTCAAAGGTTTCCTTGCACTCCTTTGCAGTTCATCTCTTTTCTCACCTCTGGCCCCAAACAATCACCCATTTTCTCAAAGCTGTTTAGTCAGTATTTGCTATCATTTTATCTAAACATGTGCTCTTCTATGTCTGGCTTCTTTTCACTTGGGGATATTTGTGTAATTTACCCTCACAGTTAAGTGCATTGATTTGTATCCTTTTAATATTAAGTATTTTTCCATGGCATCAAGGTACAACACTGCCTTTATCCCTTAATCTCCTGATGCACTTCTGGACAGTTTCTAGTTTGGGACTATTAAATTAACTAGCATGAATTTCCATATACAAGTCTCTGTGAGGACTTAGGTAAATACCTAGGAATGAAATGTTTGGGTTGTACAGTAAGCACAGGTATAACATTTTAGGACAGTTTCCCAAAGTAGCTTAGAAACAACTTTATGTAGCCTCATCAACACTTAATGTGGTCAGTCTTATACATTTGTAACCATCCTAGTGGACGTGTAACGGATATCCTGGTGGTTTAAATTCAAACTTCCCTGATTACCATGAGGCTTTTTTCATGATTCAGTTATTTTAATATTTTGTAGAGCATCTGTTGAAATCATCTGTCTTATGAATAAATTATAGAAGTTACTTATATAATTTCTATATACAAATTCCTGTGATAGTTTTTTGTAACTATTTTCCCTCATTCTGTGGCTTATGGTTTACAAATTTTGTTGACTGTCTTTGCCTGTCCCAGGATCTCATGATTTAATTTTTTTCTATGTGTTCTAGACGTTATATAGTTTAAATGAAGCCACAGAGAAAAACATAATGCTGTCATATAATAGAAAAAAAAAAACCAAAAACATAATAGTCATTTAGAGTCAATGCTTTATCACCTCAATTACACTATCCCTTTGTCATCACTATTACTCTTCCTATTTCCACACAAAGGAAAAGCATGCTACATGGTAATACAGAAGCTTTCATGTCACTCAATCTTTGTATTTCTTTATATTTGATATTTTTATCCCAAAATATGTTATTACCAAATTAACATATAATCCTACAATCAGTTTTTACTTCTTTAGCAGGTCAAACAATAAATTTCTACAATTTTAAATATATGTAAAAGAATAAAAATTTAATAGCTAGAAACTTAAAGTGCTATCTACAATAAAATTTTATAAAAATAAAGCACCTTGTAGTTATAAGCTTAAAAGAATAAACTATTTGAAATTCAGTGAAAATGCTATAACCTAGAGACATCAAATGAATAAACAGAAAAGGTAGATACTATCTCACTCAAGTTAGTTACACATAGGTTTAATGTGACAGCATTCTTCCCTATATTATACGTCATTCACCCTTAAATCACACAAACTGCAATAAGTTACAAAGTCCAAAATGTTCACTAGACAAAAAAATCAATGATTAAATACATCTCTTTATATATCTCTCTACTCAAATCTTTATACTTATATTTTTTAAAAACTCTCAATAGGAACAAGCAAAACACCAGTTTCTGGGCTAAAGTAGTAGGGGGAGGGGTGTGGCACAAAAGAAATGATAAACAGCTACAAACACACAAAACTACCAACTAAAAAAACCAAAAGCAGCCTTTTGTAGCCACTTAAAAGACAGATTTGAACCATCTGGATTACAAAGTGCATATATGTGAAATTTTTTCTAAAAACTGAGAAAGCAACAGGTAAGACAGAGAATCTAAAATACTTCCCATATCCTTTCCCTCTTACTTCACTCACCCTCTGTTCCTAATATTCTGCTACTTTTCTACCTTTTTAATTTCCTATTCTTAACTAAGCCCACCCTCTGCAATAAGCCCACCCTCTGCACCAAGCCCACCCTCTGCACTAAGCCCACCCTCTGCACTAAGCCCACCGTCTGTACTAAGCCCACCGTCTGTACTAAGCCCACCGTCTGTACTCAAGGGTTTCACATAACCTGACTTCAACCCTGCTGGGAAGAAGAGAAGGCCTGACAGTTATTAGCACCCAATGCTGCTCATTACAACAGTTACAGGAATTTTCTTTTGGTTTAGACACACCAGGATTCAAGTTTTTATTCAGCTTACTCAAATTATGTCTCAAAGCACTTATGAACTCTGGCAAACAATTTTCCTACCTTAGAAAGAGCCTCATCATGAACTACTGTGTTGGTTGTTAAGAGAACAAGAACTGTTTGAAGTAGCTTAAGTTCTTCAAGACTGTTTTCCATTAGTTGCCAAAGCATATTAATTATATTTCCAGCTGCAATCTGAAAAATAAATATTTGAGTTACTGTCAACAGATGGCATATAGCTCTAGGTCCTTATATAAGAAAATGTGTGTCAACCTTATTACACCTGGGGAGAATTTCTTCATCATAACAATATTTTGAAATTTACAAATCCAAACACATCGCTCAACAAATTTGAGAATTCACAAATGTATTTCTCAGCTAATTTGAGAATTTACAAACATCTCTCAACTAATTTGTAACTCAGAAACAATTTTCTCCTCAAATAAAAATTCTTTGAAATAACCCATTCAAAAACACACAAAAAAGCAGCATGTAATTTCTGAAATACTAGCCCAAATCCAAATTCATGCCTGCAGCATTTCATTTAACATGAATAATGTAGACATATGCAAAATATAAATCTCCTATTCCTTTAATCACTTCATTTGCAATATGAATTAAAACAATACAGCCCAAGTTAACAATAACTTGGACTCGCAAGTTAAATTTGGTACTGGGTAAGATGCTAGGGAACAGACTCACCACTTGTATACACTGTATGGAAACAACCATAATTAAAGTATTTTTGTAAGATGCAGATCCACGGTAATAAAGTATGTTTTATTTTACAAACATAAGTTTGGACACAAACGCTTAATGAACTACAAATTATCACTTGACAAAATCTAGGAGAATTTATTTTCCCACCTTTTCTAAGGATGTGCAAATCATATAAATTAACTCATCAATAATACAAAAATTTTGCTCCCCCAAATTACCGTGAAAATTACCAAACTGAAACTTCTTAAGCATGACTTGACAAGATGCAGTTCTTTATTATTCGTGAATGTTTAATGCAGCAACTTTGCAACATCTTTAGAGCTTCCTTCAAGCACAAAGCCATTCATAAGACTGCTTTATATTAAATGTCAGGAATCTATGTTTCAGAAGTCTCCCTTTTTGAGAGCTCCTGCTATGACTCTCAGCTACAGTTCACACAAGTTCTTGCTATTACCTCAGACACGACTTCATGGGACATGAGTCTCTGAATGGCAGCCAAGCACAGCTGAGTGATCTTCGGTTCCTTGGTTCCACAACCCATTAGAAAAGGCTGCACAACCTCTGAGCTGTTCTCTTTCAATGCTTTATACAGAACACATACAAAGCACAGTATTAAATCCAACTCATGATTAAACACAAATTTTTACATGATTACAACTAAATAATGACAATGTTAACAAAAAGCTGTTTTATATAAAATAAATACCAAATGAAAATTTAATATTAAGAGTTAAAACTTGGGCTAGATCCTACACTGAAACAACACTCCTTACTGACAGCTTTGCGCCAACTTTCGACTAACACCCTGCCCTCTGGTTCTCTTCCTCTTCCTCCTCCTTTTATTAACTCTGCAAGGACCTGGAGCCCCAAAAATTCTGTCCTAATTCAAAAAGCACTTTACTTCCTCAAGAAGTGCAGCAAGAAAAAGAAAGAATTCATTCTTTCTAAAGTAGGAAGAGTAAAATTTGTATACATTCTCACTAACATATTTGTAATATTCAGAAGCTTCCTAGAATATTATTGTATTTCTTAAATTTACACTCCACTAGTTTCTTCAAGAAATAAATGTATTAAAAATAAGAACATTTAAAAATAGAACATTACTCATTACCAAAAATAGATATATATACTAGTATGCCCATGATATAATTACAAGCTCTAAGTCCTTCAAGTCAACTTTTAGAAGTTTTAAAGTAGCAGCAGAAATGTAAGAGTTTAGGAAGTGCATAAACTGAATCATACATATGTAAGTTTACAAAACAAAATTAAACCAATCACAGTTATTGAAAGGCTATACAAAATAAGACCGATCGGTCATGCTTGGGGAATTTGAGTTAAAAACACAGAATTCCAAGTCAAGAAAACAATATATCAGCTTGATATTTGTTTTCAAATTCATTATGTTTTATCTCAAAACATAAATTCTGAGTTTTTAAATGTTTCCCAAAACCACTGAGGAAGTCATGCAGAATCACCCATTAAGTGTGCAAAATCAGTGTTAATTTTCTCTTATAAATATTCTCCTTTCCTCTCCCAAAGTCATTATTTGGAAAGTTAAACTAACAGTACAGCTTTCTACAGCACGGCCACTCTGTATTTCAGTATAAATCACTAACCTAACACTGCTTCCTAAAGAATTTCTTGGCCCGGCGCTGTGGCCTAGTGGCTAAAGTCCCTCACCTTGAACGCCCGGGATCCCATACTGGTGCCAGTTCTAATCCCGGCAGCTCCACTTCCCATCCAGCTCCCTGCTTGTGGCCTGGGAAAGCAGTTGAGGACAGCCCAAAGCTTTGGGAACCTGATCCCGGCGGGGGGAGATCTGGAAGAGGTTCCTGGCTATTGGCTTAGGATCAGCACAGCACCAGCCATTGCGGTCACTTGGGGAGTGACCCATCGGACGGAAGATCTTCCTCTCTGTCTCTCCTCCTCTCTGTATATCTGACTTTCCAATAAATAAATAAATCTTTAAAAAAATTTTTTTCGCTTTCTTATTTCCTTGCCCTGTTGTGCAGAAAGATTTGATTCAAACCTAGAAAATATTCCATAATAATGTCTCAAAAGAGTTTAAATGTTTAAAGAGATGACCATGGAAGATTTCATGAAATGATTAAATATCATATCATATCATATCATATCATATCATATCATATCATATCATATTTACTTCTGCCAGAAGTACTTGAGGTTATAACTGTTTCTGGTAAATACACATTATGAAATGTTAAAGTAAATACAAAGTTTCAACAGTAACAAGCTGCAGTTAGCATTTTTATAATCCAAACATGTTCCTGATTTTAAAATTCCAATAATCTTCCAGATAAATTCTTGAAGGGAATGATGTGTTTCAAATGATACAGTAAGCAGGTAATACAAACAGAATTTTAAAGTATTCATATGTCCTCTAACTTCCCTGTTTTTTCTACAACATTGTGCTGCCACTCTTCAGGGTAAACAGCAAGCTAAAAATACTTAAAAATCTGCACTTGAATGCTGTCTTCCTAAAATCTTGAGATAAAGAAAAAATAGCATTCTTTTAAGAGTTTAAGATGCCAATGACTTTTAAGACATAACTATAATATTACAAAGAAAGTCTGTGCCCATAAAATTACGACATAATGCTTTCTAAACAAAATTTTTCTTTACAATTTCATCCTTCAGACATCAACAGCACTGCGGACGCCTCTTATTTTGAGGAGTACTTTGCAGCTGTCACTCAAACTTTCTCCTAAACCACTGATAACGCTTCTGCACGCCTTGACACTGGCATTTTTCTGAGTTCACCAGCTGTTGTTAACAAAGCTGTTTTAGTTTGTTTAAATAACTAGGATGACATTTTAAATAACCATTAAACCCAACACTACACAGAACTCAAACAATGTGATAATAGGTGCCATCTACAAAGAAGTCCACATACCCATTGAAAAATAAAACTGTACCAATACCTGTCCCACAACAATTCTAAAGTGCCATTAATTATAAAATGAACAAAACAATTTGGGGGTTATTAAGAACCTTTCGTTTAAAAAATGTACATCGTGGGTCTTAAACAGTGGAGTAGTAAGCTAATCCTCTCCCTGTTAGTACCAGCATCCAACAAGGACGGCCAGTAGATGTCCCAGCTGTTTCACTTCCAATCCAGCTCTCTGTGGACAGCCAAGAAAAGCAGCAGAGGATGGTTCAACTCCTTGGGTCCCTGCGCCCTCATGGGAGGCCAGAAAGAAGCCCCTGCCTCCCAGCTTCAGATCACCTCTACTCAGGCCATTGTGGTCATTTATGAAATGAACCAGTGGGTGGAAGACCTGCCTCTCCCTCTCTCTGTAAAATCCACCTTTCTGTGCTCGCTTTGGCAGCACATATACTAAAACTGGAACAATACAGAGAAGATTAGCATGGTCCCTGCGCAAGGATGACATGCAAATTTGTTTCATATTTTTGCTGGACTGACACTGTCTGTACCAGCAATATCAGGGCACACTTAAAAAACAGACTGATGGACTCATGACTCCTTATGAAGGACTATATTATTGTAGCAATGTGGGGAAAATCAGTCACGTGGTGGGATTTTGGGAGGGGGAAATCCCAGACTCTACAAAATTGTACCATAAAATTCAAAAATGCAAAATAAAAAAAAATCTTTCAAAGAAAATGTGCATGTTAGAACCAATAAAATATGGTCTCAGTGAAATATTGAAAAATATCAGCTATAGCCACATTTGTGAAATTATAACAAAGTGGTAATAAAAATATTTTAAGCTTTATTTTCAAATAATTCAAAAGGACTGAACATTATTCTCTCCTTTCTGTTCACTTTCTTTTCCTCCCAACTCACATACAAATATAATGATAAAAAAGAAAGTTTCCCTGCTATATAGAACAGATGATCAACAAAACATTAACAAAACAATAAATCTATGTGTTTCAAAACAGTCTGAATTTAAATAAATAAATAAATAAATAAATAAATACCCAGCACCTCTAATTCACAAGAGAAAAATTCTAAAAAGTTACTGATTTGTTTTCCTTCTTTCAAAAGTAATAGTGATCCGGGCCCGGCGCGGTGGCGCAAGTGGTTAAGTCCTCGCCTTGCACGCCCGGGATCCCATATGGGCGCTGGTTCTAATCCCGGCAGCCCCGCTTCCCTTCCAGCTCCCTGCCTGTGGCCCCGGAAAGCAGTCGAGGACGGCCCAAGGCTTTGGGACCCTGCACCCGTGTGGGAGACCCGGAAGAGGCTCCTGGCTTCGGATCGGCATAGTATCGGCCCGTTGCGCTCACTTGGGGAGTGAATCATCGGATGGAAGATCTTCCTCTCTGTCTCTCCTCTCTGTATATCCGCCTTTCCAATAAAAAATAATAAAAATAAATCTTTAAAAAAAAAAAAAAAAAAAAAAAAAAACAAAAGTAATAGTGATCCTAGGAATGCAGAAATTACTATTATCTTCTAATAGACATTCACCATTTACAACAATTTTAATCATAAGCTATTTAAGTAGTTACACAGAAATGTCTTTAGTGGGCTACGATTTTAAAAATCACATCAAGGATTTATATGTTATTTCAAATAAAGAAAAAGGCTGCTTCTTTTCAGTCAAAACTGTCAGTTTCTAATAAAACATAAAAATAGGTTTAGAAGAAGGGGGGAAAAGTTGCATATTTTAATACCTCCACCCCTTAATCAGTGTTAACTCAGAATAATAATGTGTGTTTTATATTGTAACTGCATGTCATAAAACTATTACATCAAATGATATACTTTCACACACCTGAAAGAGGTCCAGCAGGTCCCCATAGCCTAGGGGTTTCCTTGCTCTGAGCAGTTTCACTGCATAATTGCAGTTTTTATCCTGGAAAAAGAGAATTAAACTAGGATACCCCACTATAAGTCACATTAATAGGGGTTAATAAAATTTCATTGTGATAAAATATAAGAGTCATTGAATAATAAATATAACTCTTATTTAAGAAATAAAGTGTATACTAGACGTTGTTTCTACTCTCAAAACACATTTAAAGTCCAGTTTGGGGGAACACTGGTATTCCTAACAATAAAAAATGCTGTGGTGTCAAAGTCTCAAGTTATATGTGAATAATTCAAGAATAAGACTATAAATAAAGGGCATGCCGCATCATATTTTAAAAGTACATTACAGGAAAAGAAAATGTTGGTACAACTGACTAGTAATTTTGAAGAGAAAAAAAAGTGGATCATCAGAAAACACATCACAGAATATTATAAAGAAAAAAGAACTAGAAAAAAATGACTATCAGCTGTGTGAGAAGGGCATCATACACACAGAGTAACAAAAGAATCTATAAAAATTAACACAAAACTAAAAAAAACCTAGGTTTTACAAAAGTAAAAGGTAAGTAACCTCAGAAAAACGTGATATGGGAAGTTAATATTTTTGCCAATCAGTAACTCAAAACAACTTGATTAAGAAAGTACAAAAACTGAAAATTTTTAAAAAATTGCGTGCAGAGAAAATATTCAATACCAAAAGCAAAATAAGAATTTATCTGCCTGCTCGCCAAAAGTTTTTAAAAATAATAATCCCAATCAGGTTTTACAAAAATACACTCACATACCATTTACAAAGGTACAACTTTTACCTTTTTGGAAAACATTTCTAGAAATTTAAACATATTCAAACTCTTTATCATTTTATTTCTAAAAATGTATCATAAAGAAATATCAAAACATGAAGAAATGATTAAACCACAATCCACTTTCTGAAATCTTACACAGCAATTAGAAACATTCTAATAGCCTCAAAGAAAACCGCAATATCATTAAGGACTGTAAGTTTAATTTTTAATTACACCATAGAGAAACTATGTAATCACTTTAACCCAAAGGGTCAATTTGTGGGCATGCCTTATGAATCACAGATCCCATGTCTTTCAACCTAAATTACAGAAATAGCCTTGTAACAAAACTCCACCTCCATAATGGCACACTGAAATATATTCTCTACACTGGTGTCACAGTAATTTACTTAGTAATATAAATGTGAAAACGTCACTTCCCTGAATCAGTTTCTTTCCCGTCAAGCTGCTCAGGCTGTTACACAATGGACCATATTATCTCCCCGTCACTGATTCCCTCCCGATCCTAGTGTGTTTGAATGCATGACATAGTTGTTCCTGTCTATCTGCTCTCAGAAGCCTTTGTTTTTCATATCTGTACTTTCTCGGCTGAACTGCTCCAGTTCAGGCCTCAGAATGCAGCTTAAGATTCCCCAGGCTCGGCTAGGTACCTTCCTTGGGTTTCCAGAACAACCATGTCAAAACTTCCACTTCAACCTTTTTCATACAGTATTAGAATTTTGTGCTTAAAGTATGTTTCTGTTATTTCTCTGTTGCCTGGCTGTCATGAACTATAAATGAAAAAGCTCATGTATTCAAGTGATAGTAGCATGTAAAATTAAAGACTGGAATCTCAGGGTGATTCACTAATTAACCTACATTTTATGAGGGCTTATTATTTCTCATGTAATGGGACAGATACTGGTAATACAATATAGTAAGATATTGTTCCGGATATCAGGCAAAATGTCATTTGAAAGGCAAAGCTTCTGGAAGGACTTGAGAAGTCAAATGAAGGAACAGGAACGCTATGAGAATGAATGGCACAAGCGTAAGTAGTCTTTGTATTAGCACAGGGACTGGAGGTGAACTACATCACTCATCTATGTATCCTACCTAGTGATTCTGGCACAATTTACTAAGAAAATACCTGATATATATAATATGTTCCTATAGATATACTGATATACATATATATATATATAAGTATAAAAAATCACAAGTGTACATACGGATAAGATGGAATATACAAAATAAGCAGATAAACTATCTTTAAATGTCAGAAAAAATTCCAAGGCATTTATTCATTGTTAGTTACAAACACTTTAGTTACGATATGTAAATTGAAAGATATGAAGGAAAACCATGTCAGAAAATAAAAATCATACAAAAGGATTTTTTACATATAAATTCTCTCTCTATATATACTGTATATATATACATACATTCTCTCTCTCTCTCTCTCTCTCTCTCTCTCTATATATATATATATACACTGACAGTAGCTGAAAGCAGCCATGGGAAAATGTTAAATTCACAATTTCTAAAGATATCACAACTGCACAGGTTTCCTTCACCCAATCTATATGCCAGAAGTTGTCTGCATAGTTTTTAAGTAACACATGCCTTCCAGTTTCTAGCATAATGTAAGACAGAATAATAAACACAGTCATATTACACTATCATCAAATGTAAGAGTAAGGCATTTGGTCTTGTAAGGGAAAACTTTGCACTATCTTTCACTTGTAGAGTCTTACTTTGAAAGAAAAAGAAAATTGTGAGACAATGATTTGTATATCTGAATCAATGCTGACATTACCTGGCATAGCATTCCCACCTATGTCAGCATTCATGACAGCAGTGAAAACAAAGAAAAGTAAAGATTAAAGGAGGATGCTTAAAAGAAGTAGTGATGTAAAACAAATATTTACTTTGCAATATAAATAATCTGCCCTTGGGAAAATAAATCTATGAAAACTAAAGCTGGTGAGAAATCTACACTGAATATCAGTACTTTGACTAATTCATTGTAATTAAAAATTTTGTTTTTTTCCTAGCAATTATTTACAATTTCTTGAACTTATGAAAACATACAAGAATTCAATATCCCATCTCATCTGAGACCCCTCAATTGTTTAGTATCTCTGATTTCCGTTATATCAAAAGTAGTATTCTATAGTCTCCTACAGTATCAAGTACCATAAAGAATGAAATACTTATCAGGAAATAAAACATTCAAAATTATGTTAGTATTAATTGTACTCTGAGTTAACTTTGTAGTCCAGGAACTACACACTAATTCAAATTTTCTTTGTTTTTAAGAGCTTTCAACTTCTAAGATTACAGTGATCTATGAATCTATCATTTTTAGGTATTAATTGAGCTAAATGTTTGGGAAAAAAATATTAGGAAAAAGTTTAAATGTTAATACTCTCCCCAAGTGCATGTCTCTGGATACAATGGAGATTAAAGTTTGGACTATTACTTACTAAATGTGTATGAAAATCCAACTCGATTTGAATAAAGCTAACTGAATTAAGATGAAATTAACAATCCACCTATAAACTAAACTCCTATCAAATGAGTCAAAACTTTCATGTTCATCCTTAAGATTAAACAACTAAACATATTACTCAGAAGTAACACTTGGGAGTATCACTGGATACTAAAAATAAAACTAATCAACTACAGAAGCACTGAAACTTATTGAAGAATTAAGGAGACCATGATATTACCAATGGTAATAGCAAGATAAACATTTACAATGTTATTGTAACACAACTGGCTTCTAACAAGTCTTCAACTTCAAAATATCCAGGTCATAATTTATCTTTAAATAATAATATCCCGATAACAACCAACCTGCCCAATAAACATCTCTGAAAAAAAGACTAGTCCACTATCCCCACCCAACCACATACACTTTCACCTTCGATCACATCCCTTCTCAATATGCACACAGAGCATTATTAACTGCTACGAATAATGTTCTAAAACTACTAGGTATTTTGAAAAAATGTTCAAAATCTGAAGAGCTGTGATAAATAGGTAACATTTAAGAAAGCTAACTCTAAGGGCAAATTTCCAGCAAAGCCAGTTGCCTAATGAAATTCATTCTCGCTTCCCATCTAAACCATCCCCCCAAAAGTCTCCATCTCATTTTGCAACACTCTGAAATCCTACCAGGTAGGGATTTAGTTGTATCCTCTTTTTTTTTAAAGTTCATGAAAATTAAGAGATTCTTTACCATTTGAACTGTTAACAGGACTGCTTTTCTCCTATACTAGCTGAGAGCAATAGCACTACTCAAACTGGGAATACAGTAAAACAAGCAACAATTAAGTACGAAACATGTGGGAGGGACAACCAGTGTGGAAACCATGCCACACCACAGCAGCACACTGCACCAGGAAAAGCAAGACTACTGAATCTGCTTCTACCACTGATCACGTGACCTTGAGGAGCTGCTTAATTTTGTTGCATCTCAATTTGCTTGACCATAAAATATTATTATTCTACAGCGTCTTATTATGTTAGAGCAGCGTAAGTTACCACACCTACAACATACTCTCAAAAAGAAAAAAAAAAGTAGCTTTCCACTTTTCCATGTTCATTGCTAACACAAGAAGCCGAGAAGTAAATGGAGAAAAGATGCCAAAAAGACGTTCTTGAAATTCTTCCTTGAAAATGAGGTTCAATCAAGAAAAGATAAGAAAATACTCGTGCTTCATTTCTCCACCCCACCCTTATTCATCACTGATGACCATACTGCTTCAGTCCCAGGTCTCACATACATGTGGTATATAATACTACATTATAAACTGTTAATATTATGTTAAGGACAAAACATGTCTTAGAAGGTGGACTGAAAACCAATCTTCCATTCAATTCAGTGTGACAAATATTAACTGAATACCTTTTATGAGTAAGGCGCGACAACAAAAAAGATGACTACTAAGAAAAAATCCTTGCCTCAAAGCCATTCCAGAGAATTATCTAGCAGTCATCTCTAGGAAACAATAAAATACACAAACTGGGCTGTTTATATGCTCTATATCCTTAAGAATAAAATAATAGGGTGTAAGGAAGAGATGTTACAGTAGGAAAAATAGTAGAAGTAGAATTTTACTTTCAAGCAAATTTTACTAATTTCATTAGTCATTGAATTTTTAATGTATAACATTACCTGCCAAAATTTCAGTGTTTCGTGCAGCTATTGTTTTAACCTTTATAATTCCTGATTCAGCAGCCTGCAAGAATAAAAATAATCAAACATAAAACTTACTATCAATATAAATTATCATGGTAAAGAAGTCATATAGAATAGACTTTCAAGCACAAATAGTCACTCACTGTCACCTTTTTTATTTTTAAAACATCAGATACTAACCCTAGTAGTGACAAATACATTAAGTACATACAATGATGGATTTGACAATTTACAAGAAAATTCTGCACTACAGATGTTGCCTTTCCATACCTTAAGGCATGTTTGAAATACCAAAATCACAAATGGTTGGAAAATAAATTTTTTTAAACTAATGAAAAATTAGATCCCGCCTCTCCATTTTATAGCATCCCTCTCCAACATTAAAAAAATTCCAAAACACTGCAAACTCAAGTCTACTGTTTTGAACATAGAAAATCAGTATTACTTCTGAGAGCCAAACATTTTATAAATTAATACTCATTTCCATTTTCATATTTAAAACAGCTGATTATATTATGTTTAAGTGGTAATACTGATTATATATTTTGCAAAATCTCCCAAAACTGTACTGTCCAATATATTCACCATTAATACACGTAGCTATTAAGCACTTTCTACACTCCTAGTCTGAATTTGATATGTGGCTATGCCCTAAGTATGAAACACAAAACAGATTTTGAACACTTAGTATTTTTTTAAAAGAATGTAAACTATCATCTAAGTATTATATAGGCTATATGTTTAAATACCATTTTGAATATGGACTAAATACCAGGGCACTAGAAAAAGTACACGGAAAAATACAATTACTAGGTAAAAATATTTTGGCACAATTTTTGAAATAGTTTTTTTCACAATATACTCTTTGTGTAGAAGTTTTGAGAACCCCTCATATGCATGGATTTCAAAAAGTTTTACACCAAAATAAGCTCCTCTTTCAATTTCTTTTTCCGTGAATTTCTTGAAGCATCTTTCCACATATGCTATTCTTTTCATTTTAAAGCCATTTATTTTTCTTTTTATTTTTAAATAATAAATTCATCTTATTCTTGATGTTTAAACAGTTGAGAGGGATGCATGCCATGTGAACCATCGATTAGCAGGGCTAAGGAACGGGAAAAAGTAGATGAGAACATTTATGCATCAGGGTTCCCTTAACCACTATATCTGCATCATACCAAGGGGCTGGCCTGTCTTTAGAAGTATAACCTAGAAACAGAGGCCTTCAGACTCAGAATTCCTCCCACTCGTGTTTTTCAAATCTAGTGGGAAGAAAGGTCTATATCTTATTGCTTTTAAAATAACACCCTACTTCAATCAGAAATAATGCATATCAATAGGGAATCTACCCAACTGCAAATAACGCCTGGCTGAAATTAGACTAATGCTGGGACCAGTGCCATGGTTTAGTAGGTTAACCTTCTGCCTTTGGTGTCAGCATCCCATATGAGTACCAGTTTGAGTCCTAGCTACCCATTTCCAATCCAGCTCCCTGTTTATAAGCCTGAGAAGGCAGTGGAGTATGGCTCAAATCCTTGGGTCCCTGTACCCATGCAGGAGACCCAGAAGAGACCCCTGGCTCCTGGCTTTGGATTGGATTACCTCCTGTTGTATGTTCATTTGGGGAGTGAATCAGTGGCTGGAATATCTCTCTCTGTGTGTCCCCTCTTCTCTCTGTAAATCTGTCCTTCAAATAAAAATACAATAAATCTTAAAGAAAAAGAAAAAAATGGGGCCAGAGTAGGCAGAGTAACCCTCCTTCCTGTGGTGCCTGCATTCTATATGTGCTCTAATGCGTGTCCTGGGTGCTCCACTCTCAGTCCAGCTCTCTGCTTATGGATTGAGAAGGCAGCAGAGGACGGCTCAAGTCCTTTGGACCCCCCACCCACAAAGGAGACCCAGAGGAAGCTCCTGGCCACCAGCTTTTATCAGCTCAGTTCTGATCATGTAGACATTTGGGAAGTGAACCAGTGCATGGAAGACCTTTTCTCTATGTCTTCCTCTCTTATAAAATCTGCATTTCAAACAAAAGTAGTAAATTTTAAAAAGAAAAACTAATGCTAACAAATTGCAGGGAGTTATACAGTGATCAAACTTTTCTAATTTGGGCACCCATCTGGACCCAACAAGCCTAGACAGATATCATTTCTTCCATCACCTTTTCTGTAATAAATAAGCTTCTGTAGCTTCTGTATGTCAGTGTTTGACTCCTGTATTACTTTACTCCCTTCATTCGATTATGCTCTGCATAATAGCCATAAGCTCCATAAAAAACATCTCATTCATCTCTCTATAATTAATGCCAATCACAGTGTTTTTCATGCAGGAGCTACATAATAAATGTTTTTAAACAAATAGAAAGGTTCTAAATAGTATCAAAATGAACTGGTGTTACACAAGTACATATAAATGTCAATTTAAACTTATTTAAAAAGGGGGAGGGAGGGAGAGCAAGGGCTCTATCGACTCAATAACTGAAAATATCCAGAGAAACTCTGCTCCAGATGTTCACCGTGCCATGAAGGGCTGCAGCTCAGCCTCTCCGCTAGTCTTCCGGTTTGGGCCTGTTTTGGTTCAGTCTCAGGATGCTTCCAATCTATACATCAAAAATAGCTACAGTCTATTTTTTTTTTTAAGCATTTATCTGAAACACAAAGAGAGAGAAAGATCTTCTATTCACTGGCTCACTCCCAAAATGCCCACACAATAGCATGAAGCGAGGCTGAAGCCAGGGACCCTAGGAGCTTCCCAGGTGGGCGACAAGGATCCATGGATTTGAGCCATCAGGCACTGTCTCCTGGGATGAACACTAGTAAGAAGCTGGAGTGGAAGCAGTTCACCAAAACTTTTGAGGCACTCCTGTACTGGAAAGTTTAAACTAAATTAAGCTGATCAAGATATCAGTCAGAACTGAGATCAATTACTCTAAATCCCAAAGCTTAAAAGTGAGGGAAGGGGGACTCAGAGCAGGTGGCACAATTTCTAAATCCCCGCCTTGCATCTTGCGGGATCCCATATGGGCTGTGGTTTGTGTCCCAGCTGCTCCACTTCCCATCCAGCTCCCTGCTTGTGGCCTGGGAGGGCAGTTGAGGATGGCCCAGAGCCTTGGGACCCTGCACCCATGTGGGAGACCTGGAGAAGCTCCTGGCTCCTGGCTTGGGACTGGCTCAGCCTTGGCCATGAGGCCACTTGGGGAGTGAAGTAGCAAAAGGAAGATCTTTGTGTTTCTCCTCTCTGTATATCTGCCTTTCCAATAAAAAAATAACTTAAAAATAAAAGTGAGGGAAGAGTATAGCCTAGCACTTGCAGAAGCAAAAAGGAATGAGTGTTCAGGAGGGAATAACGTGCCCACTGCTAGTACTATGTACAGGGTTACATAAAAACGGTCTTTTTTAAAAATGTTGCTTCCCTTCACAAAAGCTCCTGTTGTTTTAATCATATTTCTCACAAGAATAAAGTTCCAAATTAAGATATATTTGCTAGTGGTACAAATTAACTATTCACAGACTACAGCATGAACCAAGAACTAAAGAAATGTGAAATTCGAGTTAATGACAACTTAGGTAAAATCATGTCTTCATCAGGCAGTAGGAAAATAGAAAAGTTGCTGGAATACTTCCAGATGTCAGTTAAAATCAAAAGACCTAAAGCGAAGACAGCACTTAAGAGTACTTAATAGGTCTAGAATACTCCCTAGAGGACACTATCCTCATAAAACAATTATTAAATTGAAAGCAATCAAATTTTCTTCACGCTTACTATACATCTTTAAGGTTTCTAATATGCATATGTATGCGTGTGTACACACACAAACTCTTAAATGGCCATCCATTCAAACTGACTGGTTTGGCCCCAGTGAGATAGCCTAGTGGCTATAGTCCTCACCTTATACCCACTAGGATCCCATAGGTGCACTGGTTCGTGTCCCAGCTGCTCCACTCAAATCTAGCTCCTTACTAATGCACCAGGGAAAGCAGCATTTAGATCCATCACCCAAACACAATTCCAGGCTCCTGATTTCAATCAGGCCCAGGTACAGTTATTGCAGCCACTCAGAGAGTGAACCAGCAAACAAAAGATATAGATCCCCCCATCTGAGACTCTGCCTTTCAAATAAATAAATATGGAAATTTAGTCTTCAACAACTATCTAACTAGATTGCTGATGTATACAAATGCTTTGCTCTAAACACAATGCAATGCTAACACAGTTGTTTTAAAAGGAAAATACTGGGTCCGGCATGGCAGCCTAGCAGCTAAAGTCCTCGCCTTGCACGTGCCGGGATCCCACATGGGCGCCAGTTCTAATCCTGGCAGCCCTGTTTCTGATCCAGCTTCTTGCTTGTGGCCTGGAAAGCAGTCGAGGATGGTCCAAAAGCCTTGGGAGCTTGATTCCACATGGGAGACCTGGAAGAAGTTACTGGCTCCTGGCTTTGGATTAGTGCAGCTCCTACCATTGCAATCAGTTGGGGAGTAAATCATGAACAAAAGATCTTCCGCTCTGTCTCTCCTCCTCTCTGTATATATGATGATCTGAGGAAAAGACAGACTTGTTTCCAAGCAGTTTGATGGAAGTATGTGGAAGGCATTAACAGATGTGCTCCACGGGCAGCCGGGAACAGAGGAGAACAGCGGGCTCAGGAGTGAGCAGTACCACAGCGAGGCCCGAAGCAGCAGGAAGGTTGCCACCAGCAAGGTAACCAAGAGTTCATGGGAGGCAGAGGAGAGCACTCGGAGAGGAGAGACGGGCACAGAAAGTTAACAAAAGTCAAAACACAGCAGTTCCAAACAGAAAGGATCACCGACAGCAATAAGCACGGCAGATGCAGGAGGGCAGGAACTAGCTAGGCAGGCTGTAAAAATATGTGTACCACGGTACAGTGGGAACGAAGCAAGAGTTAAAGGTGGATGCACATGGATTCACACATTAGTCCTTTCACTTTTCAGTTTTACTACCTTATGTAAATTACCAAACCTCCCTAAACCACCATTTCCTCATCCATAAAAACAAATACCTAAAATACTGCATTAGTCAATGAATGGAAAGTTCCCAGCCCAGTAGAAAACACTATTTTACTCAACTCAGAGTTAACTCCAAAGCAAAGCAGTTGCCCATTCATTTTTTGCATTTCCTGCCATAATAACTGAACTATAATAATAACAAAACCCACTATTTTGCATGTGGGTGAAAACAAGTTACACTTGGATAATAAAAGGAAATCAATTTTTGAAGAAAATTTTGGTTCTGTTTTGGTTTTATGTCAGGGTAATTTTTTTACTTCTTTCTTCTGTCACCAAATATATAATGCCAAGAGGGTAATCAACACATTATTAATTACAGTTTATATTTTTAATATATAAATATGGGTTTCTTTCACTATGCTTATGGGAGAAAGAACTCAATGCCAAGAGGGAAGAAATTATAGTACATTATAAAATACTAAACCAAAAGAGTTGCCTGTTCAGCAAATAAAGATTATTCAGGCCCCATTTTTCACTCTCATAAGAGCCAGAACAACAAGTCCTAGCTGAGGCCAATGACCTGAGCCTCAGTCCCCAAACGTCTTGCTCAATGCAGAACCCTGCTGCGGTGCAGAGAACACATCTCGCTCGTCAAGTCTTCCTCAGTCTGCTAACCCAGAAAAATACTGCATACTAAGGAGCTCTACCACAAGGAACTTCTGCATTTTCAGGCAAAAATCTGTGCCAAAGAAAAAAACATCTATCAGGCCTGAATAGGCAACAGGAACCTTAAAGTACATAGCCTGGAAAGACTGCTTACACTTTACTATCAATATCCTTTATGATTCTGCATCATGAAAAGGAACAGAAATAAATCCCTCCAGAAATCTTAATTCTGACCACTTCAACTCCCATGACCTTCACTCCCCTTCCTCTTCCATCACCCCTCTCTGGGACTGATCATCATCCAGTACAGTGTAGGCAACTGTTTTTCTGCCAAGGGCAATTTGGATATTTCAAACATCATTCACAGGTCATACAAAATTACCCTGTTAGACTTTCTGATTTCCAGTCCCACCTACAGTTGTCTTTCCATAGTCAGATCAAATGATTCTGACCACAGGCCAGGCGTTCCCTACCCCTGTATCTCTACTTGGCAATGCAAAATCCCTAACCCCTAACCTTTTAGCTCTTTCACTTTCCTCAACTCCCGCTGCTCTGACTAAACTGATGCCCAACCTTTAACCCTTTCATCTTTTTCCAATCAACCAACTATTTTTTTCTTTTTAAGAATTCAAACTGCATCTCACAATCCATCTAACTTCAACCACTTTTCTTGCTAAAATTCTTCAGTGTTCTAGATCTATTTTTTTTCTCCGCTTCTCCAAAGTAATCCACTGATTTCCTTAAACTTCGCACCATTTTTCTCATCATTAATTACCTCTAGTGACAGCAGGGTTTCCTATCTTATCAAGAAAACAGAGGCCACAGGCCAAATTGCCTTCAACTATGTCATCTTTCCAGTATGCTCCTTATTGTAATTTATGATGCTAAAATTCATCTTTCCCTGATCAGAAGATAGTACCCCTTCTCAGACTGAAATTCAATTCAGACACTTAGGCCCTTAAAACTCCAGCTTTCTCAGGAAATTTTCTCCATATCTTCATCCAGGTCCTCTATGTGGGTGCAGGGACCCAAGAACTTCGGCCATCATCTGCTGCTTTCCCAGGCTACGTGCAGTGAGCTGGATCAAAAGTAGAGCAGTGGGCTCCCATCTGGGATGCCAGCGCCACAGCTGGACATTTACCCTGCAACACCATGGCACTGGCTCCCAGCTTAGTAATTTAAAATTTACAATCAAGCATCAGGGCTTAAAAAAAAAAAAGTAGAATTTACTAAGCTTGAAATAGACTAAATATAAAGTATGTTGCTTAATTCCACTTTATTGTAAAAGTACTAGAGAAGCCATCCCTCCCAAAACATACATGCAACTGAACTGCAACTTAAGTAGCTTTAAAAACAGTTCAGAGATACTTCTGAAGTACTGTCCCTATGAAGACATGAGAACAAAGTTAATTAGCAAGCAAATTTACAGATGGAAAAGCTTCTTAGGAAAAATTTTCCTTAAGGTCTACCTACTATATAAGGGAAACACACATAAAAAACACACCCATATCTAAAAAAAAAAGCAAAATTTGGCATGGGAATTAATTTACAAGGGAAAATTTAATTCAACCAAAGTATTTTGTCAAAGTCTTCAATTCCTCCTTAAAAGAAAGCATCAGTATTGGGCCAATGACGTCATCTTTAAATCTATGACACAGTCAACTTCTTTTTCAATCGCTAAAGTACAGCCTTTAGCACATGCTACTGACTAAACAGATTCTTATAGAGTCCACAGAGCATGCTGCACATCAGGGACCTTGGAGGAGTGGAAGGCTGGGTGGGGTTTCTCCCTTTATCTCACCCTTTACCCCAGATACAGGGGGAAAAAAGCAATAATGTGGAAACAATAGTCTTATCCACTTTCCTGTAGCCATTGACACTTTGTGCCCTAATCAACTATGGAAAGATTGTCAAAATAAAGCAATTAAAAAAAAGACTCTTATAGAGCATGTACGCATGAAATTTTGTATTGTAGAAGACAAAATTATATAAGAGCCAGAATAGAGAGGTGAGCAAAGACCGATTAACAGTTAGTTGGCCCCATGTGGCCCCAGTGGCTCAAGTCCTCGCCTCGCATCGCCAGGATCCCATGCTGGCGCCAATTTGTGTCCCAGCTGCTCCATTTCCTGTCCAGCTCCCTGCTTGTGGCTTAGGAAGGCAGTGGAGGACGACCCAAAGCCTTGGGACCCTGCACCTGCGTGGCAGACCTGGAGGAAGCTCGTGGCTTCTGGATTCAGATGGGCACAGCTTAACCATTACGGCCACTTGGGGAGTGAAGCAGCAGATGGAAGATCTTTCTCTCTGTCTCTCCTTCTCTCTGTATATCTGTCTTTCCAATAAAAATAAATAAAACTTAAAAAAAAAGTTATAGTTAGCTAGGAGTAAATTCTGTGATTCTATTGCACAAAAGGGTGACTACAGGTCTATTTCTACTGTTGTATATTTCTCCGCAAAACAACAAAAACAAAAAATTACGAATTTCAAGCTTCTACCATAATGAAACATTAAATGTTTAGCTTATTATAAAAAAAACAACAACAACAAGAGGGGCAGGGGCTGGTGTTGTGGCAAAGTGGGTACAGCCACCACCTGCCACAATCAGAATCGCTGGTTCAAGTTCCAGCTGCTCAACCTTTGATCTAGCCTCCAGCACACAGCCTGGGAGAAGCAGCAGAAGATGGCTCAAATGTAATACTCCAGGAAGATTCTGGCTCCTCGTTTTGGCCTGGCCTCACCGCCAACTGGGGAGTCTAACTCTAACTTCAAATAAATAGTTTTTAGAAATGTTTAAGGCATAAGCATTTGGCTTAGTGCTGAAGTCAGCACGCAGGACACCCAAGCCCCACCCAGCCCCAGCTGCTGCAGACATCTGTGGCCTAAGCCAGGATGTGGGGGCTCACTGCTCATTCCCTCTTCTCTAATAAATTCAAAAGAAAAAAAAAAGTGTTCACTTTTTAAAGTCCTAGATCGATGAGAATCACAAGCATTACTCAACCATCACCTCAAAGATGAGGTGCAAGTACTGAATCTCCCTCTTGCTAACTTTCAAGTAAAAGGTAATGAACTTCAATCAAAGTGCTAGATTAAGAAAGAAAGGAGTTCCCGAACTTTACTTACCTGTTTGGAAATCTGAATGCATTTTCCAATAGAAATAATATTGTAAAAAGCAATTAAATTCCCATCTTAACCCACAAAAGCCTAAAATAGAAGAACCACAGTTTTTACATGAATTGTTAGAATTAGGAAAAGTCAGTTTTATGAACACATCATGTTGAAATCTCAAAACATGTTCTAAATGAAAGTGTCTCTCTTACGAATAACTGAATTCCTTAAAACACTTTACAGTGGCCTAATTTTTTAAAATCACTTGTTGTCATTGCCAATAGCAGATGATAGAGAGAAAATAACGAAAATCAAAACCAAAGAAAATAGCTATTATCTTTTCCCCTCCTTCTGGTACATCTGGTTTTCCATGAGTGACTAGAGTATCATTTGCTTGTTTTTGGTTCTGTTTTAATAAATACACGGTGCAGATTTTTGAAAACTGATAGAATCAAAAGCATTTACTGAAAAGGCTGACTCTTTAGAAGCCTAAAATCCACAGTTTGGCCAAGTTTGAGTTATATAATCTTTATCATAATAAAGGAAGGACCTAATGTGATGGCTTGTTGGGTAAATCCTCGCCTTGCAGGTGCAGGAATCACAAATGGGTGCTGATTCATATCCTGGCTGCTCCACTTCCCATCCAGTACCATGCTGTGGCCTGGGAAAACAGCCTAGAACAGCTCAAAGCCTCGGGACCCTGCACCTGTGTGGGAGACCCAAAAGAAGCTCCTGGCTTCTAGATTCGGATGGGTGCAGCTCTGGCCCGTTGCAGCCACTTGTGGAGTGAACCAGCAGATGGAAGATCTTTCTCCCTGTCTTGCCTTCTCAAAAGTATTAATAATAATAACAAAGAAAAAATATGTACATAATTATAAGACTATGGAATCCCTTGATGAATTTTATCCAGACAGTAAATGAAATTTTAAATAAAAACGGAAAATCGTAACTTTTATTAACACATACCTAAAATATCTTATCTCAAAACTACAAAAGAAAATTGAGACGAGTTTTAAGATTTTAAAATTGCATCTTAAGAGAAAAAGCCCACAGTGCCTAAATGGCTTCAACTCAAGAAGCAGTTCCAGGATTTATGTGTATCTGTTAGGAACCTAGGCTTCTCTGATAGAGACAAATTTCTCCTTCACAATCTAATAAAGCCACCCTTTAGCCTTATGTCAAAAAACGGTTAAGAAAGATGTGTTGGTGGCACTTACATACGGGGCTGGCTGCTTTTGACCCTGAACCCCAGCTTGACATGTGGCACTGCTCTCGGTACCAACACGTCAGTGGCTCCTGAGAGTCTGCAGTGTCTGCGATACAGCAGGTGGCTCTAGACACCTTAACACATCCTGGGACTGGTGGCAGCGCAGAATGCCACAAACCAAGGAGGGAAGCTGCTTCCCATGGACTCACAATCCGCCTGATGAGTAGTGGTTGTACCAGCACTGTGGAAGCAGGTCTGTCTGCCGTGGCTTCTTAAACCTGACTTGGACAGCCTCTCGGAGGAGAGAAGCCAGAGTGTCCAGTAAACCTACGCTAGCTCCACGAACTTCTCTCCTAAACCAGGCAGATGCGAGTGAAGAAGCAAACATTTCCAAGGACCTCTCCCAAGACAACCCCAAACAGCGCCGGGAGACAAGTCCCCCAACGCCCAGGTCAGGACGGGTGATGGCCGCGGGAACACCGGATCGGGACCACCGCGCCCCGCCGCGCTCCCGGCGCCTTCGATGGTCGCCCTCCGCAGCCTACCTCTTTGACAGGTGGGAATTTCTTCTTGCACTCCAGCGACAGGGCCCGCAGGTCGCTCTGCATATTCTCCAGCAGCTTCTTCACCGCCTCGGGGCTGTTGGGGCCGGACATGATCCCAGCAGGTCCCAGGGACACAGACAAGCTCCAGCACTGTCAGCCCGCTCTCCCGGCGGCGGCGATCCTCGGGCGGTCCGGTCCGCCCAGGGGGGGCTCTGCCCGGACTCCTCTGGGGCCTAGGGCTCCCACCCCCGGGCTGGTCCGTGCGCCCCCCGCAGCCCTCCGCCGACACCTCCGGCTCCTCTCGGGGCCCCGCCCCGCCAGGCCCCGCCGGCTCTGGCCGAGGAGTCCACCAGGCGGGCACGTCCTCCCCGCAGCCGCGGGGCCAGGTCACACTGGACGTCACCAACCAACCTGGCGAGAAGCTTCAGCGCCCGCTTCCCAGGGTCCCCAGATTCCCCAGACTTGCCGACGCCATTAGCCGACTCGCCCACAATTCCGAGCGCGGCCGGGACACGTCAGCCGTACTTCCGGGCACCGCGGCCACCGCCCCCGCCACGGCCAACCCCTGTAGCGAGCCGCCGGTGGGGCGGGACCGGAGGCGTGGCCAGGCTCGGGGCCGGCCCTTTTCCGGGCGGGGACTGTTTTCCTCAGTCACGCCCTCCAATAGTCTAGGAGGATGTGGACCGCATTCCCGGCGTCTGGATTTCGCTTCCTTTTTCCCTGACAAGTACCTGAGCAGAACCTGGAAGAACTCCTTGGCGTTTCTCTTTGAGTATGTTTGTGTCACATTGTATTTCCTTGTCTGTAGTATGCCTTCTTTGGAATTAATTCTAATCGTTTGATCCTTGTTCGTTTGCTACTAAAATCTTCAACTCTCCCTAAGTCTCCGTTATTCCCCTCTCCCCTCCCACCCGCCACCCCCCGCCACCCCCACCCCCCCCCGCCTAAATTTTATTGTCATTGTGAAGTGTCAGAGAAAACTGTCCTTGTTTCCAAAACTCGGTGCTGGCTTCCCAGCTCTCTCAGAAAGCTGAAGCCCCGTCTACTGGGCACTGTGTGGTGCGTCCCGCGCGCTTCAGCACCTTCCTCTCCAGCCTCTTCCTCGCCTTGTCCCGCTGTTTCTGCAGCGCCTGGCACAAAGTGGGTAATCAGCAAATGATCTTTGAATTCTTGCTACCCCCACTGAAATCGGAGTCTAAAAGCTCAAATAAGGAGCCGATAGAAAATCCTTACTTAGATCTTAAAAGCCACATACATGTGAGGCAAAAGCTAACAGAAACAGCCTCATCCACGCTCCTCAGAAGATCCAAGTGAGCAAAGAAAAGTGAGGGGAGGCTTGGAACAGGGTCGAGGGAGAAGATGTGGAAGCCATCCCTTCATCTGCCACTGCTGAGCCCTGTACAGGGTGGAAGTAGTGAGGGACGGCCCAGGTGCAGCAGTGTTTGGCTCTAAAGTGAGAAACGGAGCTGTGCTGCCATTTTCCTTTAGTCAAGAAGCAAAGCAAGCATGGATGGAAGTGGCCGATGAGTGACATTAGTATCAAGTTCCTGAGACAGTGATTTGGATCGTTTGTGTCAGTGACACAATTTCTGGGATTTTTGACAGTTCCTGTGGTATACAAGCTCTGTGTGTCAAAAACCTGTGAACTTTCTGGAAGGCATTTGGCACAGCAGTCAAAGCATCCCTTGAGAGGCCCTCATGTGCTATCACAGTGACTGAGTTCCAGTCCCATTCTGTTGGCGATTCCAGTGTACTGCTCACGTGCCTCTGGGAGTCAGCACAGTGATGGCTTAAGTAGTGGGTCCCTGTCATCCATTTGAGGAATCCAGTTTGTATTCCTGCCTCCTGGCCTAACCGTTGGAGGCATTTGGGTAGTGAATGGGAGATCTCTCTGTAGTTCTATTTCTCTTCTTTTCAAATAAATAAATGTTTAGGGGTGCATGGTGGCATAGTAAGCTGATCCTCCACCCGTGGTGCCAGCATCCCATATGGGTGTCAGTTCCGGTCCTGGTTGCTCCACTTTTGATCCAGCTTCCTGCTGACAGCCTGGGAAAACAACAGAAGGTGGCCCAAGTCCTTAGGTCCCTGCCCCCACATGGGAGACCAAGAAGAAGTTTCAGATCCCCAGCTGTGGCTAGAGTGGCTATTGCAGAATGAGCCGGCTGGAGCAGAAGAAACTTGAACACATGCACTGTGAAAAAGGATGCAGACATTCCCCAAAATATCTTTCACTGAACAGTCATTTCTCACACCACAATGACTTTCCCTGTAAATTTGCTTTGAAAACCACACACACACACACACACACACACACACACACACACACACAGTCTTCTGGTTTGCATGCCCAGAGAGGTTGTAGTGCTCTAGAAATGATGCAAGTCTTTCTGCAAAAACTAGTTACCAGTGGTAAATGTACATATGTATATATTCTATAAGCTAATAAAGCTTAACCTTAGGAATGATCATTTCTAAAACAAAATGAATAATTTGTCTTTTAGTAGAGAAAACTAATACTCAAACACAGCAGTCATTTTGCCTCGCGACTAACATGCTATTCAGGATGCTCATCTCACGACTTACAACCTGTTGGTACAATTATCTAGGATTATTCTTACTCAAACCCAAACTGCTTCTCAGGCTGAGAGTTCGTCTCTGAATCCCAGCTCCATGTCATGTCCAGCCACCTAGATCTCTAAATACTGCCTGTTCCCACATTCCTGTAGCTAGGTGCTTTGCACACATGGCTGAACAACCAGTTCCTCTGGCCAGTCAGTTTTTAGTGTTCTCCTGGATATCAAATGCTACCTTCCTGTCTAGACTTCATCTTGTAACCTCAGTTTAATCGGTTCTCCTTTGGCCTTTCCTTCTCACCTTTCAACCCACTGCTCTTTCACCACATGGGCACATTTAGCTTCATACTCCTATCCTTCCCAAGCTCTGTCTCATTTTAGTTAAAATATCTGTCCGGCTGCTCGACTGGATAATTCAGTATGTGGTTCAGTATGTCCCATGGAGCCAATTACAGAAGGAAATCATGTTGACTTGGCTTGGTATTTCCTGATGAAAAATCAGGGAAGATGTGGTCCACTAAGCAGAATCCAGAGTGGCTTTTAGTCCGAGCTAAGCCTTGGAGAGCAGCAAGCTGTCTGTAGGAGCTTTGCACGTTCTAAGAGCAGGCTTGCTTGCCCTTTTGCAACAAGAGAAACTCAGTTGAGAATTCCCTTGAGAAAAATATCTGTGGGCAAAAATAGAAAGTAATTGAAATGAAAAGTATTTGCTTTGCTTTAAAAATAAATATCATACTAAGTTTAAGTTCTTGTCATTTTTCGATGAAGTTCTTAATGCTTGAAAAGAGTGATGAATAAGTATGCCTCCTGCTCCCATTTTTGTTGTTGTTTTTCAGCAATCCAGAGGAAAAAAATTGAAAAATTCAGTTCAGAAGAAAAGCAGAAGCTGCAGTGGTGAGTGAGGCTCTTGGCTAACACACCTGCTCCATGTGCAAACCTCAGTGCCTCCATCACCTGTGTAACCTTTAGGCATGTCAAACACCAAAGGGTAAAATCACGGGGAGGACATTCTAGCCTGTGTGTGTCTTACATCCCTGCACTACCTATTTCTCTTTTTTCCTGTTTAGCCTAACATAACATGGTTTATGTTTAGCATAACATGGTTTACACTACTTCAGGGTTCCAGAACATTCAAGGATAGATAAGAGAGGGTACCACAAAGGGAAAGAGTATTGAAGACAGCCAAAAGTCAAGAATGAATGCTTAGCATGTAGTTAGGGCTGGAAGGAAATGCACTGGGACGGTACCCACTAAGTACCCTACCCCTACTAAGATCGGCCGGATTTCCCTATCTCCCTTCTGTGTCTGGCTGCAGCTTCTACAGTCTGTGTCCTGAAGCCACCTGGGAAAGCACCATGGGAATCTTAGATAATGTTGAGTTAATTTCCATGAGCTGTGCACATTTCCGACTTCCAGCTGATAGGGAAACCAGTGAAAGCAACTGCTCTCCCTACATTTCCTTTGGCTTCCAGAGTTGTGTGACTGTGTTATCTCAAACTCTGACCTCCAGCCTATCACCAGACTCTTTCAGAAACACATTACCAGGCCTGAATCTGGAGCCTCCCTAGGACTTATGTCAGCAGAGCCCCAATCAACAGCCCTTCGGTGGGTGCCCCCTCTAACACTGTATTTGACAACCTCTTGGCAGAAGGATCCCACACGCTCCCTTCTTCACTTGCTATACTTCTTGTAGAATGTGTCCTTTTCTCCTTTATTTTTGATTTTTAAAAATTCTACCCTTACTTCCCAATGGCCTCTGCATTCTCACTTTCAATTTTCCTACCCATGTGGCTGCCCTCATCTCCCATCCTCAAGAGCATCCCTTGCCACAGCGCTCTTTTCATTTCTTACTCATTTGGTTATTCACTCCACCATTTGTCTCACTTTCGCCATGAAAGTACTCTCTGTTATTAGACTCTGACACTGTCTCCTTCATTCCCTTCTCTACTCACTGTTTTTACCTTCATCTGCAGGCTCCTCTGTCACAGCAGTGCCCTTTGTGCCCTGGACTCAGCGTGCCTTTGAATGAATGTTAGATCCTTGGTCTGCTTCTCTTACCAGTCCTCATTCGGGCTCCATCTCCTCACCTGACCACACCTTCTCTAAAGACAAAAACATTTACCAGTCATGACCTACCCATGAATCCAAGAGATTCATCTCTGTCACTCCCAATGACCAGTACTGTAGAGGACCATCAGCCTCCATGTTCACCATAGCTTAATTTGGAGGTCAAGTCTTAAAAGCCCTTCCAAGGCCCAGCACGTTACCCTAGCAGCTAAAGTCCTGGCCTTGCACAGGCCAGGATCCCATATAGGTGCTGGTTCAAGTCCCAGCAGCCCTGCTTCCCATCCAGCTCCCTGCTTGTGGCCTGGGAAAGCAGTGGAGGATGGCCCAAAGCCTTGGTACCCTGTGCTTATTTGGGAGACCTGGAGGAAGCTCCTGGCTTCTGGCTTCAGATTGGCTCAGTCCTAGCCATTGTGGCTATTTGGGGAGTGAACCAGTGGACAGAAGATCTTGCTTCTCAGTCTCTGCTCCTCTCTGTGTACCTAAATTTCCAATAAAAACAATAAAAATAAATCTGAAAAAAAAAAAAAACCCTTTCAAGCTGGCGTCTTTGTTCCCAGCCATCACAGGCATTGATAGCTTAGACCTATCCTCTTTCAGTTCATCAAGAGAGGAATCATATTCTCTGGGTTCAGTTTTCATTTCTGAAAGAAGTAATAGTTTTATATATTCCCTCCATAGTGAAAGCATCCTGGAGGAAATTTTTTCCCATGATTCCTAATCACAACGAAACTGGTAAGTATATCTTGACAGTAGGATGCTGCACTCTCTAGCGTTATCTAGACCTACAAAGTCATGATACACTTAGATAGAAGAGTGATGGACTTGTGATTGTTGCTGAGGGAGTATCTGATTATACTAATGCGGGGGTAAGCAGTTTAGGGGAAATCGGGAGAGGAGGAGAAAATTCCTGTGACTATGGAGTCATGTATCATGAAAAAAATATTTAAAAAACTGGTTTTGAAAGCAAAAAAAGGGTCAGGTGGGATAATTAAAAATAAGATGAAATTCATTTGTCCTTTTTTGGAGTTTACTTATTTATTCTTTTTTTCTTATTATTATTTTATTTTGATGATCTTTACATAATTAATTGGGGCACAAAGGGTCAAGAGTTACAGGACAGTGGGTAAGATCATTGTTTCCACATTCTCTCCCTTTTTTTCTCTTCATGAACTGGCACCCACATGGGATCCCGGCACAAGCACGCCAAGGACTTTAGTCCCTGGGGTAGTGAGCCAGGCCCCATCTAGCCCATCTTAAAGACTGTGATCTTGTCAAGATGTCAAACAGTCTTGAATGTATTCTTTTTAAAAATAATTTATTTATTTTTAATGGAAAGTCAGATATACAGAGAGGAGGAGAGACAGAGAGGAAGGTCTTCCATTCAATGACTCATTCCTCAAGCGGCTGCAACAACTATAGCTGAGCCAATCTGAAGGCAGGAGCCTGTTCTGGGTCTCCCATGTGGGTGCAGGGACCCAAGGCTTTGAGCCATCCTTGACTGCTCTCCCAGGCCACAAGCAGGGAGCTGGATGGGAAGTAGGACTGCCAGGATTAGAACCGGCGCTCATATGATATCCTGCTGCATGTGAGGCGAGAACTTTAGCTGCTAGGCTACTGTGCTGGGCCCTCCCTGTTTCTATGTGATAATAAATCTTACATATATGAGGAAACTTTAAAAAGTTTGTGGGAAAAAAAGGTTTGTGGAAAATGGAACTTAAAGGTCAGTTTTTAAAGGTAGGCATTAAGACATGCCTATCTTACCCAGTGCCTGGATTCAATTTCTGCATGCATGTCTTGGCTTGAGAATCCTGACGGTGCAAAGTCTGGGCAGCAGTGGGCGTGGCAGAACTGCATGTAGTTTTCTGCTATTGGCTCTGGTCCCTGGCCAACCCCAGCTGCAGTATTTGTTGACAATTTAAGTGGAAATTGCTTCTCTCTCTCTCTCTACTTTTCAAATAAGTTAGTTAAAACTATTTGAAAAATGTTTATTTAGGTGTAAAAATTTTTGAAATCATTATTTTTCACATGCATCTTCCATGCACTTTTTGAAGATCCTATGTATGTCTGGATTTCAAACATTTATTGCCCTAAAATAAAATTTTCATGGACTCAATCTTCCAGGTTTTTTCTTTTATTCCACTGTGTTTTATTTCTATGACTGTATAGTCTGTGTTAATAATTGCTAGGACAGCTCCTCCTTATTTCCCTCTTCCTTACAACTAATAAAGTTATCTAAACAGAGACCTTTGTTCTTCCAAGCAGCCTTAGACTGTTACACTGCTGGGGGGAGGGGAGATGCAGCTATAGATTTTGATTGGGATTGGAATTGTATGGAATGCATAGCTTACCTTGAGGGGAGAGTAGATGTCTGTGTAATAATGAGTTATACTATGCAAGAGAACAATACACTGCTTACTACAATACATATGAGTTTCAACAGAGTTGATTTTTCACAGATAATTTCTGTATCGTTTCAGTTGAACTCTTTTTTTTTTTAACATTTATTTATTTCTGTGAAAGACTTATGGAGACAGAGATCTTCTCCTACCTGTTAGACTGCCTAGATGAGTGCAACAGCAAAGCTGGGCTACGCTGGGGCCAGGAGCTCCAAGTCCCCTCGTGGGTGGCAGGAGCCTAAGCACATCGGCCGTCTTCCATTGCTTTCCGCAGGCCATTAATGGGGAGTTGGGTCATTAGTCACAAGTTAACCAAACCCTATAGTGAATGCTGGTGCTGCTAAACCCACTGCCTCACAGCACTAACCTCTTCTTTTTCATGTATTTTATGGTTTGTCAGGTACTCTGGAACCATATAAGATTGTTAACAATACAGTGCCAGCAATGTGGCATAGTAAGTTAACCTCTGGCTGCAGTGTCAGCCTCTCATAAAGGCACTGGTTCAAGTCCCAGATTCTTCACTTCCAATCCAGTTACCTGGTAATGTGCCTGGGAAAGCAGCAGAGGATGGACCAAGTTCTTGCACCCCTGTATTCATATGAGAAACCTGGAAGTATCTCCTGGCTTCTGGCTTCAGACTGGCCCAGATCCAGCCATTGCCATCACAACCATTTAAGGAATAAACCAGAGGATAGACAATATACCTCTTGCTCTCTCTCATGTTCTTTCTGCCTTTTGAATAAAAATGAGCAAATCTTTTTAAAAAAAATCTTCTAAAAAATAATAGCAGGGCCTGGTGTGGTAGTCTATTGGCTAAAGTCCTCCCCTTGCTTGCACAGGGATCCCATACAGACACTGGTTCTAATTCCAGTAGCTCTGCTTCCCATCCAGCTCCCCCTGCTTGTGGCCTAGGAAAGCAGTTACCTGCTATGTGGGTGGCAAGAACTCAAGTACTCGGGCCATCATGTACATCGTAAATGCTGCAGGTGTAACCTTTTCTATACAGAGGGACTCAACAGCAGGGAGCTGAGGAAGTAATGCCTCCTATTTCCCTCTTGCTAGTGCCTCCCATTGGACAAACCCCAATGGGAAGGAAGTTTGTTGATGCAATCAGTTCAGTTCATTTTCCTGGAGCTCTTGGTAATCATACACTGTCAGCTGTGCAATCTGTTTTTCTCTGTATGACATTCCTGCCCACATGCTGAGTAAACAGATATGACAGTCCAGCTGCTTCTGAGCCTTGTTCTTTTAATCAGTGTGTCACATACAGAATAGCACCTCTACCTGCATTTCCTACCCTGCAGCACATTTAGTGCCTTTGTCTATAAACCGCAGGACTTACCTGTTCTCATTAAACTGTAGGCAATGTTCTCCGCTTTGGCTGAAAGTACATTTTAACCACAGTCTACTCATTTATCTGAATACATGGGTACCTACTGTACCCTTGCCTTTCAGCCTGTATGCCAGCAGACAATGATAGCCAGTGGTGGAGTTAGTAGAATTTAGTGTTAGCGTGCTAGCATGGTGAGGGCCTCCTTTCTTCTAATTAGCAAAACCTAATATTTTTCATGTTGAATTACATTGCTTCAGTGCATTGGGGAAATTGTATGAGAATTACCTGTTCTCCCTGATTACGTCAGCAGTAAGTCCAGTCCCCTTCAGTCTGGCTTTACATCAATGGCTATATTGAGTATTACCTTAAGTGGTGTCTAAATTTATGGTCACAAACTAGGAATATCTGGATGAAGAATGTATAATTTTCTCTTCCCTGGATCATGACAGTCTCTTAGGTTGGATCACAAATTTAAATCCTTGTCCTGCCAGCAAGATTAAAGACAGCAGATTAAAATCCACAGTTCTTCATAGTATTGCAATATAGTCTTTGGTCATTTCTTCCAAATCAAGGAATAATAGAAACTTGGCCCTAAAGCTCCTCCACTAAAAATGGCATTTTTAAAAAGATTTATTTTATTTTTATTTGAAAGGCAGAGATACAGGAGATAGACAGAAACCTTCAACTGATGGTTCATTTCCCAAATGGCCACGATGGTCAGAGCTGAGCCAATATGAAGCCAGGAGCCAGGGACCTCATCCAGGTCTCCCACATGGTGCAGGGACACAAGGACTTAAGTCTTCCCAGGTCAGAAGCAGGGAGCTGGATCAGAAGTGGAGCAGTCAAGATATGAACTGGTGCCCGTATGTGATGGTGCTACAGGCAGAGACAGCCTACTATAACATGATGTCAGCCCCTACAAATAGTACCTTGATTTCCTAGTACCTCCCAAATACATTCCCAACCTGATGATGTTTTATCTTCCCTGTCTAAAGGAACTTTGCAGATATGATTCCGGTCCTGGTGAAATGAGATGATTGTTCTGGATTATCCAACTGAGCCCAGTGCAATCACAGGATCCTTATAAGAGAGATAGAATATGATCACAACCCAGAAGGAAATGTGACAATAGACACCATAGGGTGTGTGTGTGTGTTCGTGAGAAAATTTGAAGATGCTACAGTGACAATTGCAAAGTGGAAGGAAGGGACCAGAACCAGGGATTGCAAATAGCCTTTAGAACTGGAATTCAAAAGAAACAAATTCTCCCCCATTGTGGCTTCAGATGTACTGTGCCTCTGGTAACCTGCTGATTTTAATTTGTAAGACTCACTTCTTACTTGTGAACTCCACAGTAAGGCGTTTGTGTTGTCTTAAGCTGTTAAATTCCAAATTTGTGGTCATTGTGTTACAGCTATAATAGAAGACTGATGTTGATGCCAGCCTGTATCTGAGGTACAGTAGTTCCAGGACTGCAAAAAGATGAACAGGAAGTCTGATCAATGATAAACAGGCCAGATCTTCGTGGGAAAATAAAATCAACAAACATAACCAGTAGAACCTTACCCCAGTTTGACAATTTTAACACAATAGTTACCAAAATCATTGTTTAAACATATCGAATATACAGTTTGAGAATTTGAAGACCCCCACACATCAAGTTAAAAGCACCTTAGTTCAATCCTGGAGAGAGATCTCAGTAGCTGCTGTGGCTTGAAAAGTTGAACACCTTTGCCCCCTGCTGGATAGAAGTGGCCAGATTATTTGTAGTTAAATGAAGGCAACAGGAAACGTTTGACACTTTTCAGTTTTTCTAACAAAAGACATTCACTGGTAAATTTATTTTATTCTTTCAAAGTTTATTTATTTACATTCATTTCTACTTGGAAGGCAGAGGACGAAGACATTTTCCATCTGCTCTTTTACTCCTCAAATGCTCTCAGCAGCCAGGACTAGATGAGGCCAAAGCCAGGAGCGAGGAGCTTTCTCTGGGCATCCCAGATGGTTGGTAGGAATTTAATTATTTGAGCCATCACTTCAGCTTGTCAGTGTGCACATTGTCAGGCAGCTGGAATTGAAAGCAGAGCTGGCTCAAACCTAGGCACTAAGATATGGGTGTCCCAAGCAGCACTCACCCACTGCAACAGCTGCACCAAATGCCTATCCCATGGAAAACAGCAGCTTTTTTTTCTTCAAGAAAGGGATATAGGGATAACTATTGAGAAATAGAGAAAATGGAGGCGGCAGGTGGAAGCCAAGGAAGGTGAGGTGGAGAGGGAGGAGGGAGAGAGATGAGACACAAAATAGTGTGCCTGTCCGCTCCTCCCCCTTTCCCTCCATCACATTGCACTGTAATAGCCTGCTCAGGAAAGAAATACTATTTTATAAAACACATTTACATGAGAAACTTATGTTAGAGATGTTACAAAGTTTAAGAATGCTGATTGTCTTAACTAAAAATTAAGAAATGAAATGGCATTAGAAGTTTTAAAACACTAGCTTGGTAAATGTTAGGAATTTGTTGTTGTTGATAAGAACATAATACACATTATGGGGAAGACTGTTGAGATAGTCCATATTTATTGTTTTATTTGCATGTACGTAGGTTTAACTCCAGCTAGCAACAAACTTGGAAGTCACAGGAAGTATTTTTCTCTCGCCAAACTACATAGAACAAGTGAGAAGTTCCTGATATGAATAAAAAACTTTAGCAAAATAAGCACCAATCTAAGCAAAATTTTCTACAGAACTGTCAAAACAAATATCAAACATTTAAAATGTGTGTGTATATTTAAACTATGCAGTCTTATATCCACAGAATTTTCATTGAACAGCAATTGTTAAACAGATAGTTTTAAGTGGTTTTATAAGCAAATTTTCTACCTACTTCCAGAAAAAAGAATGACATTAAAATCTACTTAACCGATTTTCTCCTTATTTTTTGAGGTTCTAGAGTATCATGTCGATTTTCTGCTTTGTGTGATGGATCCATGTGCTCTGCATTTTCTGGATGAGGCTAGCTCTTCTCTCATCTCTGACATGTTCCCGGCATGCAAAGTCAAAACTGGGGAACAATTAGATGCTCATATGATATAAGGTATGTTTCCCAATATACATACTTGCCAAGAATAATTTTTGAACTGTTCATATTCTCCAATTAAATATTCTCTACTCCATTAGCGAAGAAAAGTTTGATAGTATTTAAATTTTTATCCTTTGTATCTTTCCAGTTCTCATATTTTAAAACCTATTCTATGTAGCTTACAAAAATTTGAATACAGTTAAACTTAATTTTAAATCAGGTTTATTATTTGTGTTACTTGGAAATTCTTCTCCTTAAGGTAAATATGAATTACATAAATAAAGCATACACATCAAATTGGAATGCCCCCAAATTTAGAAAGCATACTAGAAGCTTTTATATACACATCTCACTAGAAAAATATGCTACTAAAACATAATATGGATCTGCAACTGAGTATATAAGAAAAATTAGCAAAGACATAAATATACTCCATTTCCTCTTTACTTCCCTATCCTCTGGTAAAGTGGTTCTTAAAATTACTACTGGGGTGTATCAAATATTTCCAAGAGAAGCTGCTTCAAATCTCCTCAGGTTAAACTGTTTAAATAACAAAATTTTTACTTTATTGTGAAGTAAAAAACATAGACAAAAATTTTCCACTATTCTTTGGATTCAGGAATTTTATTTTCCTTTCTTTCGGAGATTTGAAAGGAGCTTTGGCTCCTCTAAGTTATGGTATGAGGATTCTCCATGTTTCTTCCCTAAAAGTGGAAAGGGAGAGCTGGAAGTAGTAATAATGAAATAAACTTTCTGCATGAAATTTAAAAAATAAAACAAAAAATCCAAAAACCAATGGGCCTTCCTTTTACCATTATGGACCTGTAAGAAATAAGGTGACAATTCAAAAATTCATGTAAAATACAATTTGAAGACCACTTTTATGAGTGGGCTTTTAGAGCAGTGTGAAATTGCCATTTGGGATGCCTGCATTTCCAATCAGTGCCTTGGTCTGAACTCGAGTTCTGTTCGTAATTCTAGCTGAAGGACTTGAGCTGCTGACACAGGTGTGCAAGAACTGAACCGAATTCCCTGCTCCCAGCTTTGGCACACCTCGCTCTGGCCAACTGAGACAGCCGGAGAGAAAACTAGTGAAGTTTGTCACACACACATTCTTGGTGTAAAAAAATTTTAGACCTATGCAGGTTTTTAAATTTTTACATTATACTTTTGCATGACCTTTCTAAAGACCCCACATACTCCTTTCACTCATGGTTTCCTGGTTCACGTCTTGTAAGATAACCTCACCTAAAGAAATGAGTCCATGAAAAAGTACTGTCCTTACACGGTCATCTACGTTGGTACTTACTCATTTTCTTCATTCCCACAAACAAGGATAAATATAGAACTATAGAAAAATACAGATTATAAGATAGGCAAGATATTCAAATAAAGCGTCCAGCTGGGTTTTTTTTCATGGATTTAATTAAATTATTGAAGGAGACATCCTGAATGTAGGGTTCCATTTGAAGAAATAGAAGGAAGGGAGTTAGATGAATAAGGTGAAGGGAAGAAATGCCCCCATTACACTACAAATTCAATTAAATGGCAAATCTTACATAATATGAACTTAATTTTAAAAGGAAAAGCTCTATATTTTTCAACTGGCATCTTTTCACGTCAATATTCAAATATTGAGTGAGTGGAAGAAATTCTGGAAACAAAGTATTCAGAGATGTCTATTTACACTAAAACTCTCGATAATGAGTAGTGTTGGAGAATTCTTTCTCTTTCCCTTGAGTGCTCGACAGTTGTGTGAGGCAGACAGTAATGCAGTGGGAGGTAGCGTACATATGATACATCTGAGGATGCAACTGGCTCGACTACACAGTGATCGTGTCAACTGGAGACTGCTCAATGCTCTGCACCCCCATTTCTCCATGTGCATAAAAAAAAAAACAGGAGGATGACTCTTTAATTCATAGCTGCTGTGTGATTAAATGATATAATGTGTACCTGATCTACTGTAGCCAATTTTATAGGCAAAGAACCACATGCAGTAAGATTAAGTTCAAAGCTCTGATTATTAATTGGCAAGGTTAGATGTAGAATTCTATCTGGACATGGTTTTACTACCCTATGAACATCTACTTTGACATATGTATTCTCTCTTTGTACTATTTCTGCTTTACTTTTCTTTTGAAGCTGAAAGTGATAGTTGGAGACAGATCTGATGCCAAAATAAATATCATTTCCTCTTAAAAATCTCTTAATGGAAATAGAAGCTAATGATCAGCATTTAAAAGAAAGCAGATTTTCTGAGGAATTAGTGTGAACACTGCAAACGAGAGCTAGAAAAAGGACTTTTTAAACTTTTAGGAAAATGAAAAGATAGTTCATTAACTTGGTAGCTGGCAGGAAGAAAGTGAACTCCATGGGGACAGATATTATTCACTATTATCATCTCCATATCTAGAGCAGAGACTGGTAAGAATAATGTTTAATGAATACTTAAGCTAAAAAAGAGTCAACCTTAAGACATGTCCTTAAAATATTTCCTTTTACTCTGACATGTTTTTCTTTCTAGTATTAATATTAACCAAAAAGCCTACATAACTACCCATAAAATGGGATTTTTAATCCAAAGATTCAGAGTAAGAAATAAAAGACTAAATTAAGGCCTTGAATAGCTTTATTGAAATCTGTATAAATAAACATGCACATTTCAAATATAAACTCAAGTGAACTCAAGTGCAGACAAAATTTTAACCTCTGTCATGCAGGAGGTTAGTGTACATCAAAATAAAAAAAGAAAAGGAAAAAGAAAAAATCCAAAGCAGCTTTTAAAATACCAGGATGAAAAACCAGCTTTAATATCAAGGTATAAAGCAAAGCCATGATCAACATATTTCATTTATCCTGGTCAAATGCATTTTTTTTTTACTCTTAAATGCTAACATAAATAAATAATTTACCAAAATGTGCACTCACAGAGTGAACTTTTATTTACAATACACAATTTGTAATCTATTGTATTTGATTAGTTCAAATGAACATTATAATTTTTGCTTTAATAACAGTGGGACACAAAGCAATTTCTCAGGTAGTTGATAGTGAAATGTGCCCCAGCATTTAGATTTTCTATTAAAGGCAGTATTGTATGCCAATTGACAATACATTCTTTAACTAGATCAAAGGGAAAAGCAGCAAATGAAATGTTTCAAATGTTCACACATATTTTTGGCATCCTGGATCCTTGGATGTGGTGAAGTAAAATCAAATTTAAGGTTTGTATGCTTTATATACTGTACAGGTTCTGACTCTGAAACATGCAAATGCCATTTCTCTTATAACAAGTTACCTTCTGAGAAAAGCTGTAAGGCTATGGTGAATTCCATCAGGAACACACAAAAAGTTAACAGACCTACTTTTATAGCCAAATGTCCATTAATGATTTAAAGGCCAGCACATGAAAAATCTCCCATCTAAGCTTGATGTAATTATTTATATGGATACAGAGTACTTATATTGTCTGTCTTTATATTAAAAGAATTGAGTTAAAATTTGCCAAATTACTAAAAGATGGGGTAGAGAAAAACAGATGGCAAAAATTTTAATTTTAGACCAACCGTAGATTAAAGATATGATTTTTAAGCAAATAAAAAATGTTCTAAAGATTAGATCCCAACAGTTGTGAAACATACTTACATGTAATTGAAAAATGACTTTAGATGGAGTGTGAAATCTAGAACCTGTTTCTATACGATGAAAACATTATCCTGCATTTTTAATGATGTCAAAAGAAAATATAATTTAAAAAATGTTTCTTATGTCATGATTTTTTTTAATATGCCCACTCTGATTACCAGGAATAGATCTGAAAATTTGGTTTTCCAAGAATATCACTGCAGTATTTATGCCATATTAACACTGCAGCTAAATATCATAATATATAATATGGCAGCCTAATGCACATGAACTAGATTACCCAAAAACTAAGTTCAGCATAGGTTTCTTGCAGTATCATTAGAGCAAAATAAATGACCAACAACCACAAATTTAACATTTCTCATCAATTAACTCACATCCAAAAAATTAAAGAAAACATAATTCATCAAAACAACCGCAAACTTAAAAGGGATTTATTTGTGATTTCCTATATATATTTAGCTTGTAAATACAACTGTAAATGTATTAAGAGACAATTTCTGTTAAAGTTTTCATTGTGTTTCACTTCAAGTACTGCACAAGTTAAAATCTGATAAAGGATTTACATTCGGTTATCTGAAACTCCCCATCTCAGACATGTTTTAATGTGGTGGATAATTCCATCATTTCACAGATACCACCAGCAGGAAAGTCTCTCTTGTATGGCTTCAAAGACTTTCATCAGTTAGTGTGCATACAGTTTTCATTTTCTATGTCATTGTCATTGTCATTGCTATCTTCATCACTTTCCAATGGGATGCCTGTGGCAGCTGAAGCACCTTTAGTTTCTCGGTCAAGAGGAAAAAAGCCAGTTCCACTGAAAGTATCTTGTCTCTGATAGAATAGTACATACGCTGCTTTGGACTGTCAAAACAAAGAAAAGATGATCAAATGGTCATTTCCTCAGAGATGAAATACAATATACATTTTTAGTTGGTAACAAATTAACAGTTAAATGCAAGTTATAAAAGTTGAGTAAATATGATTTTTATATATAAAAGAAAAGTAGCTGCTGGAATTAAAAATTCTCTTCCAAGTTATGTGAACCAAGAAATATATCTTATATCTTAGACTAATATAGCCACTTAACATGAAGTAGATTTCTGTGCTTGCTTTTATTTTGTCTTTCAGTAAAAAATGAACATCTTTGTATCTGATACTAGGGAGATAGACAGATATAGTCCACTCACTAGTTTACTTTCCAGATGGCCACAACAGACATGTCTGAGTCAGGCCAAGGCCAGGAGGCTCTGTCCTCGACCTTCCCATGGTGGCAGGGAAGCAATAACTTAGTCATCTTCCCAGGTGTGTTACTGGAAAGCGGGACCAGAAATGCAGCATTCAGAACTTGAGCCAGCACTCCAATGTGGGATGCCAGTATTACAAAAGTGACTTAACCACTGTGCCACAATGTTCTACTGACTCAAGAATACTGTTACAAATATTATCACTGTGCAATTCCAATGAGTCCTTACATACTGGACTATTCTCTTTGGCATTAGGAAATACTTCATAAATACCCCTCCATTTTAACTCTCTCTTCCTCACAGCCAGGCTATTGGACTAGTCTATATTCATTATTCATTTTCATGCACCTTCCTTAACTAGGTATAATCTAACTTTTGCCCAAATTATTCCAATAAAATGGCTTTCATTTGGGTGAATAACCTCCAAGTAAATAACATACACAAGTATCTTATAGTTCATTTGGTCAATCTCTCTATAGCATTTTAAAAGTTCATTATTTTGCTTTCCTCCATCACAAAGGATCTTGGCTTTTGTGACTCCACTTTTTCTTAGACCTCTGCCTATATTTTGGGTTTCCTCTTCAATTCTTCTGGGGTCTCACTGAATCTTGACTGTACCTATGCACTTAGCAGGTGATTCATTCAAACTGTGCTTCAACTGCCAACCTAAGGTTGATAACACAAACTTAGATTTTAACCAGTTGTCACCCTTGAACTTAAAAGTGCTTAGCAACATCAGATTTATGAATCAAGTATGAAGAATACATATTATTTATTTGAAGGCAACATTCAAGCTGTGTTGTTAAAGAGATTTTGATGGAGGACATGGGCAATTTTAGGATGTTTGGCTGGAATATTAATAAGGAACATAGAATTGAAGAGTGGGGAGCCAAAATAAATCAGTTTAAATAAGAAATGGAAATGTACTTAACTTGGACATATACAAACTGACAGTATCACAGTGATATTGCATATTTCCCAGGAGGTTTTTTGCACACCTTTGCATACTATTATAGACCTTCGTATAGTAAGCACAGCAATGTTTCAGTCAATAATGGACTCCATGTATGATGGTGGTGCCATAGTATAATTTAACCTAGATGCATGGTAGACTGTACTACCCAGGTTTGTGTAAGTACACTCAATGATGTTCACAAATGAAATTGTACTTCTCAGAATGTATCTCCACCATTAAGCAATGCAAAGCTGGTGCGCACACACACACCCACCCACCCACCCACACACCCCCCCCCCCACACACACAAAAAGGAGGGAAAGAGAGAGAAATAGTAGAAGAGGGAGGGTGGGTTATGGAGTGAAAAAAAACTCAAAACTGTTTCAGGCCTATTCACATAATGAGAAATTACATTTGTAGTAATAACTGGGCTCAAAAGTTCTTTAATTTGCTAAAGTTCTTTAAAATGTTATAAATTAAAAAGCTAATCTCTGCCCTTAAAGAATGTATAAGAAATTCAGGAGTTAGTGTTTCTTCCATAAACAAGATTTTTAAGCAAATAATACATTTCCTACATGGTATATAGCACTATAATCTGTAAGTTTAAAAAGTATAGAAATGCAAAATTCATAAAAAACACCGTAAATCCTTACTAAGCAATTTTTAGCATTTGTCCCTAGAATATACCACAATCATGCTGCATCATTTAACAAAAAGAAAATTTGTTCTGATGTGAGTCTAACAATGCCAATATTTTGATTACAGGTATGGTAAAGCATTATAGAGGAGTTTTTCTCTTTTTTAGCACTCTGACCTAAGAAGTAAATGTCTAAAAGAGCTGAACATAATTTCCAAAGAAAAATGTTAATTAATTTTATTATAAATTCCATTCATGGTGAGAATTATATAAATGTTTTCATTTGGGGACAATTTTACACTTATTTAAACCAAAACATGTCTCTGTCAGCCACTAGAATTGATAGAAAAAATATAGACGCCATGGGCCTATTTTATTAATTTATATTCAGTACTTAAAACAGGAGATCCCCAGGTTCTCAGAAGACATACTTACCACAATTTGGTCTTCAGATGCCGGGGAGACACTGCTGTCATCAAAATAGTACCATTTCCCATCATCTTTATTTTTTGCAAAAGCAGTATCTAATGAAAAAAATACAACCACTTCTGTGACTAAGATGATTTATGGTTTTCTGAGGAACCCTCAAAACCATAGTTATCTATATCAGGAATATGTGCTAATATTATGTGGTAATAATTAACATATAAAATCTGGTTCATATACATTTGAATGATTCTATTAATGAAAAGTTTTCAAAAATAACTTCCTACTATCTAGGTGTAGTTTTATGTAAGCTAAAGCTGTTTCCAACCAAGAGTAAAATAGAATGGATTTAGTTTTTAGCTCACAGAGTAACAACACTAGATACAATAAGTTACAAATATTAACATTACATAGTATTTGTCCTGTACTAGGCACAGGGCTTACTAAGCACTTTATACATAGGAGGGCATTTCAAACAATTTGTGGAGAAAGGAAGATATGTTTTGGTGAAAACAATTCTTCTTACATAATCATAAAGCGTGTTACCTATTTTCCATCATTTGGTATATTTCATTGCAAAAAAGTGCAGCACTGCCACTGCAATATTTAGCTCACAATGGCTTGCTGTTTGAGTGGGCCTACAAATGAAATCGTTTCCTTAGAAAGTTATGTGAAAACATACTCAGACAAACCCACGTTTGCAGCTCTAGACCAAGAAAGGCACCATCTACAGAAGTTTAGAAAAACAAATGTGGCAATAAATTCTAATTCAATATAACTTTGACTTGGTTTGTGCTGTAAACTTTCAATCTGCATCAGAACTAAGGGAGAGATGTGTCAAGCGTACTCTGTAGTTATCACATATCAGCTGTGATGCCAAAGGGAAGGTATCAACAGGAAGGAATGTTTCTGAAAACACTATTTAAGATACATATGTGAAATGACCGAATATTTGTACTTTATGAGGGGAAAAGTTATACACAATTTTCCCCATATATGTCGTATAGCCATAATATGCTTTTTTCCCCCTAAAATGAACATGAAAATGGCATTTTGGCATCTTCTGGTATAAGTGTTGCTTTGAGGAATGCAAAGATGGTTCAACAGAAAATTCAACAGCAGAGTATACAGTTAAGCTCAATATCAGTGCTGAAGTAAGAGATGACAGAGTAGGCGCAAACTGTGAGCAGTGAGAAGGATGCAGAGTAACCGGGAGAAAAGCATCTAGTGAGATCTGCAAAGCAGTATCAACTATGTAAAAAAAAAGATACATTATGATTCACAAGAGCGCATACATCAAACATGTTAAGGAAGAGAAGAATGGGAACGAGGAGGCACCAACAGATCAACAGTTTCCTTCCTATGCTCTGATCTGTAATTAACTCAATCCTTTACATCTGACGGATGGAAAAGCTGCGCAGGGAGTTCATTCATATTGAGCGACTACTATGTAGAAGATGTTATCTGATGCTTTCTTTCCAGAAGTAGTGAAAATCTCAAGGAAAGATGGCTAAATTATGCAGAGATCAAAATTTAGTATAAAAGGCAAACTGTCAACTTACAATGACCTCCTCCCATTCCTCCATAGTGGTTGGAGACTGCAATCAAATTATAGCGGCAAGGACCTGCATTTGGATTAATCAGGAATTCCGACATATCCAGGTCACTGTTTAAAAAAGAAATGCAGTTGGTTACATGCTTTCCCTAAAATGTTATGGATGCTATCTCATGCCAGTATTCTTAACCCAGTTAAATGTACACTTTACTACAGATATGACAGAGAATCAAAAACCTCTTATATAAAAAATCATATATACATATATATAGAGACATTACTGAGTGATATTATTTAATGTTTTCATGTTAATACATTTAATTCTCGGTATACTAGTCATCAGCTTTACCATTTGGGTCTAATGGATACTTTTAACCAATTTAAAAAAATGATTTATATAAGAAAAATAGTGAAAAACAAATTTCTTAGAAATTCTAAAAAATACTGTAATCCCAATTTTTAATCCTAATTTTCCAGATATTGATGACATATGCTTGAAATAGGCAATATATTTTGAATGTAAGTGACTGTTCAAATCTGTATGCATGAACCTGGAACATGACTAAATATAAAAGGCAATAATGATTCTAAATTTCAAATGAATCCCTAACAGGTTTTTGTTTTACTTTTTATTCTTTCTCCCAACTACATCGTCAAAAATGCTACAATCTTAAAACATCTCATGGCTCACAATAAATTTGTTAAAGAAGAAAATGACCCTTCTTTTGCTCAAATAATTGTAAAACAGTTTCAGCTTGTAATTAGTATAATAAGTCACCTAACAAGTGGTTGAATTATATATTCTTTGCTTCCAGTAATTCTAAATACACCTGCCTTCAGCATTTGTTCACTCACTACTCACACCAAGGAAATTCTAGTGTACAAATACAAAATCTGGAAGAATACTGCTGGATTTGAAAAAAATTTTTTTTGGCTGTTGTTGTTTTTAAATGGGATTGTACCAGTTTCTTACTGCAAAAATACAGTGAAAAAATGAGGCATTTCCCATCAAATGAGTAAGTGAATGGGAAGCCAAGCTTCCTTTTTGTCTTTCTGAATTTGTAATGTATTTGGGACAAGTTTTTAAAGGAGGATTAAAACGCTGTTGTCTCCAGACTTATGTCATTCAATGCCAAAAGAAAACTGAAGGATATTGATATATAGGACTGATTTAATGGTGTCTTCTTGGTAAACAAGTTAATTATTCTGTTATACTATTTCATTATCTCTTTTAAATACTATTTTTAGGAATAGCTGATAATTATAAAACAATTCCAAGGAAAAATAAAATCTTTAATTCTCATTAAATATTGTAGATTTATGATTGGTGAGTCTACAAGGCAATGTAACACAGAGTGTTAAAAGTACAACTGCAGATTGTTAATAGAAGTGCAAATTTTTTTTTTCAGTCTTTGGAAAGTCTCTAAGAGACACCAGTTCTTACTAATTGTGGGAACTGCCAAAAGCTCAAATGGAATACAATGGTGCCTAACGTTTACCAAAGGATAACAATAAAAATTATTGTATAATTTTGAAAAAACAGTTGCCCATCATTTATGAAGCAGAATAAAAACTTACTTGATAGGAAAATCAACTAATGTATCCAATTTATCTCTCATGTATCGACTGTAAGAAAATCGCTTGAGATGTACTACAAGTACTGGAGGCAGGGACCATAAATCTAATTTCTTTGTCGCTTGCTGATGTTCTTTACAATTTGGGCAATACCTATAAATGAAAAGAAATATTTAAAGTTTTATAGAGTTACAGTAAACAATGTTTCTTAATGAAAACAAAAGATGAGAAAAAAATGTATATGTATGTTTTTGGTGAGCAGTTAACATATGTCAAGTAGGTATTAGACTAAAAGTAACTTAATATTCTTATCATCAACATACTTTCCAAATAGGCCTAAATGAGGGCTAGACTACTTACATTTTAGTATGCTAAAAGATATGCATGCATTACAAATCTGTGCTGAAGCATGTACATACACACACACACAGACTCCTAATTTATACACTAGAACATTTTAATAAAATTGATGGGTTAAACAAAATAATATAAAAAAATGCAAGGGTAATTTAAAAAGTCATGGAAAATGGAATTAAAAGTTTATTTTGGTGCCTTTCTCCTCAATCTTGAAATCTAGGCATAATATTATTTTCATACTATATTTTCTATGAACTTTTTGAAATATGAGGGCACAGGATAATTTTCCTAAAAATTTTTTCAAAATGGTTACAAGTCTAAAAATTCTTGTAAGCAGCCAAAACTAATTACTAATAGTAAAATGGCTGTTATGGAAGACATAATAATGAGTTTTAAAGTTTAACAATGCTTGCTGCGTCCAAAGGTGTTCCTGATAGGAACAGATACCACACTTGATCTTAGCCAAAAGACTGAGAAGCTTAAAGGCATTGCTATCCTTCTTTATTCTAAATTATTATAAAGAAAGAAAAGCTTCTACTTTAAAATATAAAAGAAATAGAAAAAATATTTAACTTTGTCTCTTACCAGGGATCTTCAGCACCTAGTTTTTCTTTTGTTGTAAAAAGCTCAATGCAATCTTTTAATTTCACAAAGGGTTTTTTAGGAGGTTTATATTCCACACTTTCATGTTTTTCGAAATCCTAAAGAGAAGTATTTCTTGAGTTAAGAGAACAAATGAAACAAAACTCATTTTAGTGATACCATCTTACTAAAATTATAATGAAAACTCCTAAACTTTCTCAAAACAACTGTAACTCTTACTTCAACAATGATTTATAATAGATAATTCCTGTGTATAAACAACTGAATGACTAAGTCAACAGAAGGCACGGTAGGAAGGCATGCTCAAAACCAATTCTGCATTACTTTTTTAAAAAAGGTCTTTTTGCAAAATCTTTTCTATTTCATAATTTTTTACTAGTAAAATAAACACAATTGGTAGAACAAATGAATGTTACAAAACATTACGATTAGTTATAGTGATCAAAATAAAATAGGTAAGAAGAGCTGAGTGGGTGAAGGCTTACCTCAGCAGCATTTTCATCAAAATATCTTTTTTTCAATTCAGGATCCCAATCCAAAGCAAGAAAAGATCTTTCTAAGGTGAAAAAATATTTTTTCTTTAAACTTAATATGCAGCAGTGTTAAAATTAGCATATTTTAATGTTAGGACATATGCCACAGTAAATAACAGCAGTCTTTCTTACTAGTACTGGATAATTAAGACAAATATAGGTTTGCAAACCACTGAAATACTTCAACTTAAAAAAGCATAAACAAAACATAAGCTAATAAAGTTAATAAAACATTAGGCATGAGTTTAATTTTCACTTAACACAGACAGGTATTTTACTTAGACACAGCGGCCTTTCATTTAACATTTTAGATAACGGCATTTTTAAATGACTGGGTTGAATTGTAGCTTTTCATTAAAAAAAATAAAAGCTAGCAATCTGTTTTCACAAATACTTACCATCTAGCCTAAGCTGTCTGTCATCGAATCGTATATGCCTGGTATCGTCCTTGATGTAGTTGATATCAGTGTTGCCTAAGTTGTTGAACTGGAATGTAAACAATCGCCTTTTGTGTCCCGTGAGTTGCCCTTTGCAGGTATCCTCGGTACATAATCCATTTTCAGAATCATTATCTCCTCCAACTGAATCTTCGGACTGACTGTTTTCATTCTCAGAAGGAAGTTCTTGATCCTGGCTGGACTCATCATCTGGCTCATCTGTTTCCATTTCACCTAGTTTTAGACATTAGAAATTTTAAACCAAGCCTAACGCATAAACTGTTTACATTTCTTAGTGTGCAAATGCTTTTAAGTTCATTCATCGTCAACTTCTAAGTTTCTCTCTAAGGTAATAAGCTAAGTGAACATTTTTTATAATTTAACAGGAAGGTCTTACTTGGTGAGCCTTCCTCGTGTATGCCATTGGGGCCATTGCCATTTATATTTTGGTCCTTACAGCAGTGTAGGGATCCTTCAGTTTCTTCAGTTTCGGTAGATATTTTGACATATCGGCTTAAATAAAATTAGAAACCAAACAAGATCAGTTCTATAAAGGTAAAGCAATAAACACAGAGTTTCCTATTCCATCAACAAAAGAAAACTTTAATGCAGTTATATTCAAGAATCAGAGAACAAATTTAAACTCACATTACAAATATAACTGAGCAATAAAATGTTTTGCTGTCATTACCAGAAAGTCTGTGGCAAGTAATTTTTCAACTTGAAAATGTACAAAGAGTCTTATTTAGTCTACAACATATTAGTACTAACAATATTATATTTATACATTATGACCTTTACACATAGGACATGGAACTACAATAATTAAATACCAGAAATGACAAATACATTAGTTATTAAGAGTAAAAGAAAGGGATCAAATGATATTCTTGCTTAGGTTATAATTCAAATCAAGGCTTATAATTATACAAAAATTAGGGTGCCTTATAGTATTGCCAATCAATATGTGTTCTTAAGTTTATTTAAAAAAATGAAGTAAATGCGTCAAAGTTTATACTTTCTTCCAAATGTAGACTTCTGGTGTGAAACACCTAAAAAGCTTCATGTTTCCTGGGTTTGAAATTACTTAAGTGCTGTATTTTACTAACTAGGACAGTGGATTTAAAACTGCTACCTGTTTAAAAAAATTGAAATAAGGCAAACATGTCTAATTATATTCTGATCACACCCTATTTATGACTTTAGACTTACTTTACACTTACCACATTCTCAAAAGCAAGAGATTATAGAGTTTATCTTCAGTATTGCTTCGTGGTACGGCCATGAGGAAAGGCTGGCCAAAAAGTGAAGAACCAGTATGGTGGGTATAGCTTGAGTGTCTAAATTTTTCTCTTAGGCAAACAGGAATAATCACATGTTCTGTATCTTCTGTTCTATTGATATTGATTTCAAACCTAAAAGAACAAAATTGACCATAAACTTTCAAGTTTTGTTACCTCTTTTGCTTTTGTTCTTAAGTAATAATTTGTACAACAAATTTTATACTTACACATAAATATCATCCCGTTCCATAATACTACTAAGGTTTTCATCCATAGCAAATATTCTGTGAAATCTATGATTGTATATATCAGTAACTATCATCTAGAAGGAAACAAATTTCTATTAAGCTGGTTTTGTAACACTGAAAACTAAATATCACTTTACGTAATTTAACCCCAGGAATACCTTACCTTATCTGCAGATACTCCTGACAAAGCAGATAATGCTGTACAAAGATCTAGTATGTTTCCTATTTTGGGGACAATCACTTTGTACTGAAAAACAGAAAATTACAATAACCTTATTACTTTGGAAAAAATATTCTTTAGATTAGAGAATTACACATTCTTATTTATTGGCTTATAGTGAGATATACAATCCTTTAAAATATTAATTTGACCATCAGAGAGAAAGGGAGAAAGGAAGAGGGAGGGAGAGAGAGAGACAGAGAGAAACAGACACACACAGAGATCCTTCATCCACTGGTTCACTTTCCAAATGGATACAACATTTGGGACTGGGCCAGGGTCCACAAATGTGGGCCATCCGACTGCTTTCCTAGAAGCATCATTAGGAAGCTGATCACAGCAGGACAGTTGAGACATGAACCAGTACTCCAAGATGCTGGTGTCACCGGTGGCGATTTAACATGCCATGCCATGATGCTCACAATTTCGTTTTAACTCTCAATTTTTCTAAGTTTGGCTGTTGCCCTTCATAACTTTCCTTTCAGAACCCATATGCTCCATCACATCAAATACTCCATTGCAAACCCTTAAATGTTGGTTACTCAGTTCTACTCTAGATGAGCTCTCTTTGAGCTATTCAGACACACTAAGACACAATGTTTTAAGTTTCAAGAGTATTCAATCTTCACTGCTTTTTTAACATTACTCAAATAATTCTGTATCTCACTTACTTCCTTATTCTTTTTTATTTCCCAATAACTATTTTAAGTCAACACCACTCTGTAAATTTCCTATTTCAGTATTTCTCCCTTTATCATCATTAGAATTCATACAGTACCCCCCCTCCAAAAAATGCTACTAGGAGGCTAGCATCCCCCAGCAAATTTAAAGAAAATCCATGCAGATTCCTTTTTTTCCTGTGACTTGCAGCACATAAAGACACGTCTCTCTCTTCCCACTCAAGGTTTACTTTAATATCTATGTTCTGATTGTCACACTTTTCTGCCTTTCCTGGGAACTACATCAAGTACTTATCATATATCCATTGCACCGTCACATATAATCCCTAATAATGTCCTTCTCTTCTCTGCTTTGTTGATACTATCTTTACTATTCTAGCTTCCTTAGCATTTGCTCAGCTCTGTTTATTTCCTGGCATTCTCTTCAGCTATTTATCAGGATGCCAATGCTATTACCCAACTTAAATTTTATCAGTCCTTATTTTATTGACTTCTCTGAGCACGTTAAATTTCTTTCCCCCTATGGCACTATCACTTCTAAGTTCTTTTATATTGCTGTGATTATACTTTATTCTTGAAACTCTTCTGTAGCCGGAACTTTATTCTTAGTGCTCCGCTCAATTCCAAACAGACTAGGTGACAATATATACTAATTTTCCATGGCTATTCCTGGATTAATCTGTTCTAGCATAATTATTAATAACAACTCCTTTCATTTCCAAGAGTTTTGGTTCAGGGGTAGAGCCCCATCCATTCTCTAAGTACCATTTTGATATTAACATTCATTGCGCCATAGAAAATTAGCAACTTAAAAATTAGCCTTAATAGGGGTCAGCACAATGGCGCAGTGAGCTAACCCTCTGCCTGCAGTGCTGGTATCCATGTGGGCACCAGTTTGTATCCTAGCTGCTCCACATCTGCTCCATCTCCCTGCTCATGGCTTGGGAAAGCAGTGGAGGATGGCTGAAGTTCTTGGCCCCCTGTATCCTCATAGGAGACTCAGAAGAGGCTCCTGACTTAGCTTCCACTGTTGAAGCCATTGCGGGAGAGAACAGATCAAAAATCTCTCTTTTCTTCTTTCTCCGTTAAATCTACCTTTCAAATAAAAATTAAAATAAATCTTAAAAAAAATAGCCTACTGCAGATTTACTGAATTTTGAGTCCTCCTTGTAGTTGTACTGATAGAATCAGACCTTATGATTTTGTAAGCCTGAGTTGGCCTGTGCACTGCACAGCCCCTTCCTTGATCTTAAGGGTCTAACTTCAGAAATGCGAATACAAATTCTTCTGGATAAAAGTAAAAGAAGATTTTTAGCAGCCATACTAGCAAAAAGGGGAAAATTACCCAATTAAAACCAGATCCAAATGTATCTGATTTGGTATGTTCCTGAAAGTAACATAAAGCAGCAGCAAAATAATTGGTTGAAATTTGAGTACATGACTAATGTTTATCAGATTTAATTACTTTGTATAAAAGGTTTTTTTTTTTTTAAAAAAAACTATATATATATATTTCTTCTGACCTTACTGTTAATAAACCCAAATACGTTCCTAAACCAACAGTAACACAACAATTTTGTGGAAAGCAACTCTTGCACATTTTATGACTATTATGCATTAACTAAATTGATTTTTGGAATAATCAAGATTCATAGAAAACAAACTTCTAAGCAGGAATTATCCCTGCCTTATTTAATGAACACAGTATTCGTCTTTTACTTTATTGTCTCCCCTACTTCCCAATTCGAAGGGCAGAGTTACAGAGACAGAAGGAGAGACAACACAGATCTTCTATCTGCGGGGTCCCTCCACAAATGGCCACGAGCCTGGAGCTTCCTCCAGGTCTCCTCTGCACATGTAGAGGGGCTCCAACATTCGGGTCATCCTCCGGTGCTCTCCTAGACCAACAGCAGGGAGCTAGACAGGAAGTGAAACAGCCGTGTCTAGAATTAGCACCATTTGGGATGCTGGTGTCACAGGCATTGGCCCCCAATATCTTTATATTCAGCAGCTATCCAAAAATATTGAGTGAATCAAATCTTTGACTACATTAATACATGTAATTTAAAAGGTTGCAAAAGATTTAAAAGGTCTCAATCTTAAAAACAAAACAAAACAAAAACGACAACAACAACAAACCTCACAAAAACCAATGAGTCTAGGGGAGAAAAAAAATATAAGTAAGCCAAAGCCCTTAATAACCAATTATTTTACATCTGCCTAAATTTCTACTTGACTCTAACCCTTTAAAAGGCATAAAAATGATAAGTGTTTAAATATGCGACTAAAACATCATGAATTTAAATGTATAATATTAGCTTTACTTCCAACAGCCATCATGAAAAAAATTAACATATAAAGAGGTCTGTTAACTCTCCCTGAGTCTAAAGAATTATACCCATTTCCAAGTATTTGGTTTATAAAATCTTACACTAATACAATCACTGAATTGTACTTAAGGATATAATATTTTTATAAAAATTTAATGATCAATTTTGTCATAAAAATAAAAAATGAAAAGAAAGTAATCATTACTTACCTGCATAGGTTTGGTAAGTGGATCCATTCTAACTAAATAAACTTCTAAAGTACGTTCTTTTTTCATGGGCAGTGGAAGTGTTAAATAACAAAAAGGATCAAATGTTACAGAAATCTTAGCACACTCAGGACAAACTAAAGTTGATTTGAAAAGGCCATGAAATATGTCTACTATGATTGAATCATTTCTTTTTAAATGGTTTTCCCAGGCTTCTTCGGCAACCACCTATACAGAAAGCAGACATAAATTACAAAGTGGTTCCACAGAATTAAAATAATAAGTGACAAAAATATTGTAAAATTTACCTTATCTGGCCTTCCATCAGCATCTTTTAATTGTATATAAGGTTTTTTCCTGATTCTATTCAAATCTTCATGTAGTCCATCTAATAGGAAAGCTAGCAGTTCCTGACAGTCCTGCTGTTGATATCCAGAGAACTGAGGTGCAAAACGTCCTACCTGTGTCTAAGGAAACAAAACTACAATTAGGGACGCATAGATCAATCTTTAAAAAACTACACAACTGGTCCTCATCATTCATGCGGTCTACATACCGGATTTCCTGATTTATTAAAACTTAGCTGTAACCCCCAAATCAACTTGTGACAGCTTGTGGTCTTTTTTGAACATGCTTAAATGAGGGGTCAAAAGATCTGATTTTCCACCTTGTAGTTTCAGATTTATAACACAAACAAATGTTCTTTTATAGCATATTCAGTACTATACTATTCACATTTTTATGTATTTTGTTGCTGCTGTTGGTGATTTTGGTATTTGACATGATTCCCAAAAAGGGTACTGACATGTTAACTAGGATTCATAAACACAAATGTGCCTTATGGAGAAGCTATGTTAGATAAGCTTTGTTAAGGTATGATTTGTAGTGCTAATGGCTATGAATTCACTGTGAAGGGACAAACACTGTATGTAAAGAATACAACAAAATTTTAAAATTAAATGTCTTTAAATAGGAACACAAGACAAATTATGTACTGAATGATTGATGAAAACATTTTGAGTAGGGATTTGGGGGCAATCAAACCCGCTACTTTCCCTGGGAACACTAATTGCACATACAAATATGAATCCAGAAAATTTGTTTTTTGCATTCCTAGTAAACACTGAGTGACAAAACAGATCAACAATCAAATTCTCAAAAAAAGCATTAATGATTGTTTAGTCTTAGATTTCTTTGTCATTAGTTTTTGTTATACTATTTTTTCCAAGTATTTTCTTTGTGTTTTTACTCTTTACCTCTACATGTTCCTATTGACTGCACCTGTAAACATCTAATAAGCATTTATAGTTCTTACCCTTGTCATAGTATCACAAATATAATTCTGTATCTAAATACATCATCGAAGCGTTCAACAAAATGAAAAAAATACAAAAGGTGACTTGCAAAAAGAGCAAGCAGAAATTATGGCAAACTTGTGTACCAAAGAGTTAATACCAAAAACGTGTGTACCAGATACTCATCGCTATCTCTCACAGGTGAATTTTCCACCATACCAGTCTTTCTCATTCTTTCTTTCACCATAGTCTCCCATGACTCATGTCTTGACTCTATTTTTGTTCTTAAACTAGCTACCTAACCTATTCACAGGCCCTGAAATATAATACCACTGTATTCTTTTGGAAGCTAACAGCTACTATCCTTCCAGCCCCTCTCTGATCAAACAATTTTCATTTCCAGGGAGATGATATAACTCTTGCTGGGACAATAATTTCAACACTAACCTTAAAGGCTCTTGGGGTGACGTAGCTAAACTTTCCAGACCACATTTGCTTGATCAGTTCAGCATAAGATTTGGCTATTTCACCTCTCATTCCCAGGGGATTGTCAAAATTCAATTCTTCTTGATACTTATCGTTGAGGAAATATTCTGTAAGAGGAGGGGTGTTGCTCAAACACTGCAAAAAAATAAAAGGTATTTTAAGTAAAAGTAATTATCCATTTAATTTTCCCTAAACCATGTTAAAATGAATAAGAAAATAAACTGATTTGCAATGTGCTGTAATGTACAGAGAAAAATTTAAGTGATTTTTTTGAAAAGGTAACTGGTCAAATATGCAACTGCTGCACTAAACTATTCATTTCCCAAATGTCAAGTAATTATAGTAAATGCAAACATGAATAGTTGTTGCTGTAAAATTTGCATTAACTTTAATCAGAGCACACTACCTGCAAAATGGGGAAAGAAGTTCAGAGTTTTCATTCACTCTTTTAATTCAGTGGTACAAACTAAGGATTGCATATTCACTCTAAGGACCAGAAAATTAGCCATTGGTACTCTGCACCCATGTGGGAGACCCCGAGGAAGCTCTGTGCTCTCAGCTTTGGATCAGCTCAGTTCTGAACCAGCAGGTGGAAGAACTTCTCTTTTTCTCCTTCTCTCTCTGTAAAATCTGCTTTTCAAAGTGAAAATAAGTATTCCTCGGTAGCCTTATCTTTTGCTAACCTTTTTTGCGCTCTATGTCTGGCCTTGTTTGATTACTCATAGGTCCTTGAAATCTGCACATTCTCTCTGATTTTGCAACATTACTGTGGATATTTGAAAATGTACCATTTTTGCCTTAACAATTTCCATCAACCCATTAAGATTCAGGTATCCTGACGAGAAAGCTTCTCTGGCTGCCTCTATAGGATTTCCTCTGTATGTTTCTATAATGCTTAGTGTTCACTTTTATGATGCACTTAATTTATGATGTACTATAACTCTGCTTTCCAATTAATTACAACTCAGATTTAACAAGCTACACACACCAAAAAAGGGACAGTTTTGATAACTGCTTATACTACACATGAAACTATCATAACCAATATTTAAATCTAACCAATTTAGTTTCAACTTGGGCTAAAACAGCATTCTATTTTATGTTGAACATGTTTCAAGAAGCTCAGAAGCTACATTTCTCTAGTAAATTCTACAATGCATATATGAATAGATAATTTCAATAGTAACTATCAATACTACTACACAAATTATGATGGTTTAAGAACTAAGAGACCCGGCGAGGTGGTCTAGTGGCTGAAGTCCTTGCCTTGAATGTATATGCCAGTATACCATATGGGTGCCGGTTCTAATTCCGGCAGCCCTGCTTCCCATTCAGCTCCCTGCTTGTGGCCTGGGAAAGCAGTCGAGGACGACTCAAAGCTTTGGGACCCTGCACCCATGTGGGAGACCCGGAGGAAGCTCCTGGCTTCGGAATGGCTCAGCTCCAGCCATTGTGGCTGCTTGTGCTTGCTTCCTCTCTGTCTCTCCTCTTTATCCTATCTGTATATCTGCCTTCCCCATAAAAATAAATAAATCTTAAAAAAAAAAAAAAACAAACAAAGTTGAGGTGGGCATTTAGCTTAGTGCCTAAGAAGACCATATTCCCTATCGGAATACCCATGTTTGACACCCAGCTCCGGCTTCCAGATAGTGTGAACCTTAGCTGACACTGATGATGGCCCAAGTAACTTGAATAATCACATTTCTGGATTGAATTTTCAATTTCTCGGCTTCAACTTGGCCCAGCTCTGGCCACTGTGTGTATTTGACAGGTAAACCAATGGATGGGAGTTCTCATTTTGTCCTTCAAAAAATAAACAAACAAACACACCCACCCTACTAAGGTCATTCAGATTTTTCTTCATTTTGAAAGAAGAAGAAAGTATGTTCTTAAGGACCAAATAAATATGAAAAGTTTTCATGACTTTAGGTCAAAATTTAAAAGCATTAATTGCAGTAAAAATATTCACACAAAATATAGTAACATGAAACTGCTTCTATGTCCTCTATTAAATTATTAAGGTTCAACTGCATAATACCCACAAATGCCCAAATCTGTGTTGAGGAGAATCAAATCTTATAATTCGTCACTAAGAAAATGGGGTCCAAATATAAAGCAGCGTGAGTGATGATAAAACATATATCTCTTAAGCCAGTTATTTTATCATTGTGCCTACAGTTGGTCCTAAAGCTGGGCTGCATGTTACCAGTATCATGTTAAAAACAAAGCAATAAGCAAACTAAAGGAAATGACTCTGTTTCACTGGTTCTAACTCTAATGGCAAAATAGAAATGAAAAATTGTGCTAATGAACAAGTAAATGCACTTGTTAACTAAAAACTTTTATATGTGAATATTTCAATGACCCCTAAACATACTAACAGTAAAATCAGTTAAGAACTCTTGAAGATTTAGAACTCTTGAAGATTTAAGGACTTAAAACCGAAATACACTCTTATTATATGATAGACTTATGTCAATCATTAATTTAGATTTCATCATTGAATGACTGGGTGGATTTATCAGGATATAAGCTACCCAAGAGTTTTTGATCCACTAGGAATGTTAACAACACCTGATGTACACAAAAGCCAGCTATTTGATAAGAATTGACTTTTCAGTATCTGTTTCTTAAAGTGGCTTTGTGCTTCTCTACTTGTGCCTGAATATGTAATTTTATATATGAAAGTATAACACTGTATGTTACACTGAACAAAGGTATGTAGGTTGGATGAATGAAAATTCATATGGTATGAGCACCTGGAGCAGCAGGAAATGGAGATCTGAACTGTCCATTTTACAATACTAACTTATCCAGAATTTCTACAAGTACAAATAATGCCTGAAGAGGTTATCCTAATGAGCGAAAAGGACTACTGTGAAGGGCCAACAATTAACAAGATAAATGTACATAATTAAAATTCATGTAAAGGAAATATTTTATGAAAGATTTTTCCCCTAAATTTTCAATCTTGAAGAAGACATAAAAAATTTTACAGGGAATAGTTCTAAATAAATCAGATGTCCCAACAAATGGGTATTCTGCTACATAGTTCAATGCATGCAATTTATATGTAGTACAAATCCTGAAGAATTATTTCAATAAGAAATGTGTAACTCAAGTATTTTATAAATTATTAATTTTCTAGAAAAAAAATCTCTAGTCATAAATGTCCTTATATAACTGGAAATTAGGCAACTGGAATCTTATATGAGACAGATCATGAATTTTATATAATTTTCACTATTGGTAGGATGGGACTGCCTGGCACACTTTTATTTATACACACAGGCATAAATCCTATTGGTCCTATATTACTTTTAAGATGTTCTTCCACTATGTTCTGATCAATGAAACTGATATTTCTGGGGTTCTCTGAAAAAATACAAATGACAAATGAAAAGAATCTCAATTTTGTACTCTAAGTACAACTTGCAAAAAAAATGGAGTCAAATTTCTACACATAACAAAATCTCAAGTGTGTATTCAATTTATTTCAGGAAATGAATATGTAATAGCCATACCATAACTTGTAATGAATCTGGAATTTCCCCAGTACCTGGAAAATAGTCAAAGTAATCCCCTTCAAAAAGAGTAAGTTGTCTTTTGTAATGCTGAATATGAACCACTCCCTTTCTGTTGAGGTGCTCCAGAATCCCAATTCTCAAGTGCTCATGTATGCTCACTAGTTTAGTAAACCGGTAACTAGAACAGGAAAGAAAACAAACTTAAATTTTTGATTACCTAAAGCTTTTGAGTTGTGTAGCTCATTCTGTAAACTGATGAAAATGTAATGCCACTCAAAACTCTTACAATAGTCACATCTTCAAACTGCCCATTACTAAATACAAAACCCAATCTAAAAATTATAGATTCTTATTTTAAAGCCTAACGTAGTCCAGTTAATGTCAATGTAGCGTACTCTAAGGTGGATAAAGAATTTTCATATATGCCACATGAATTGTTTTCCAGTTTGTAATGACAACAGCACAAACATTCGGAAATTATAATTCCAAAGCATTCTAATTGTACGATTGGTCTCAAGTTCTGTAATCAGACAGTAAATTACAAAGGATAAGTCTGATGTAATCTTTTATCATCAATTATTACAAATGTGTCTCAGTATTAAGTAGGTATTAAAAATGAGATACTTTCTGGGCTCAGCGTGATGGCGTAGGCTAAAACTGAGATACTTCATATTTTTGTTACAGCTTTCTTTTCCCCTAAGATTCATTAGATTTCGGAGATCAACTCCAAAGAATTCCAATTGTCCAAGTGAATACTAGTATAGCTGTATTTGGCTTCAAATTTCCATTCTTTCCACAAGATATTTAAAAAGAAAAAACGTATGCAAGTAAAATATGAATGGATATAACCTTACTGTTTTTTTTTTTAAACTTCCATTTTGCCTTGGATCCTTGCCTCCCCACCTCCCATCTGGTAGTCGGGGAAGAATCTGTACACTCCACGTAAAATGCTGATATTTTACATAAAGTACATGTGGTTTTAAGACAAAATTTTTGAATTGAGCTAAGGTATTTCTAACAATTTTATTATATATCATAAACTGACCTCTGTGCTTCAGACATGAATGAAATTAAACTGCACTTAAAATTTCCATTGTTTCCCCTTCCTTCAAATTTTATGGTATTTCTTCTTCAAAGAAGAACTTTTATATAGATTCTTACAACTATAGGAACCAATGGAAACTAACACATGGGCTACTAACATCAATCCTTCACCCCCCGTGCCATCTACAGGACTGAGGAAGAGTAAGTCTCAATTTGTCAAAAAGACTACTACTCTGTCACTTGTGGTAAGAAATACTGTAACTAAAGAATTCATGGCTATGTTAATGCCACTCATTTTCATACTGAAAAATACCTATTTATGTAAAAATAAATTTGAAAGTCTCTTTGATAGTGATTTTATATCACCACTGAAGCCATAAACTTCAGGTAAGGCATGTTTAGATGAGGTCTTAGAACCAAATGGTTCTAATAACATTAAGAAACAATATTCAGTGATATGTTAAAGAACTGTAGTCTATGCATTTTAATTTTGATGTTAAGCATATCTTATACTGCATGAATAATTTAAAAATGCATTATTGAACCCAGCAGGGTAGGTTAGTGGCTAAAGTCCTTGCCTTGCATGTGCTGGGATCCTATATGGGTACTGGTTCATGCTCCAGCTGCTCCACTTCCCATCCAGCTCCCTTCTTGTGGCCTGGGAAAGCATTCAAGGACAGCCCAAGCAAAGTCTTGGGACCCTGTACCTGCATGAGAAACCTGGAAGAGGCTCTTGCCACCTGGCTTTGGCTTACTTTGAATGAACCAGCGGATGGTAGATCTTTCTATCTGCCTCTCCTAAAATAAATCTTACAAAAACAAAAACAACCCACATCATAATGAAATAAAGGTTAGCAGTAACTGTTCAGGTAAACTTGACAAAGAATCCAGGAAAAATTAATGGCTCTTCAACTTTTTTTTTTTTTTCACGCTAAGTCCTTTCCATATTATTTGCAGTACAGAAATTTTGTTTATTTAGAATTGTGTACTTTATTAACTTTTTGGCTTTCTTGAAAAGGTATGTTACAGGATGGGATAGCAGAAAAAAATCTTAAAGTTTAACTATTATCTTTATATTACTTTCCTATATCATTTCATTATACTAGACCCATAAATGACAATAAGTTGAATATGTGCTAGCTTGAGTGTTCCCAATTATTTTTATGTAAAAAATTTGCACTGTGAAGCACTAAAGTACTAATAAAGCCTAGTAGTGATTAACAAGGCAGTCCAATCTAAGAGACAGAGTGGTTGGTTAAGTTTGAAGGACGTAAGATACACTAGAAACAATTCAGCTGCAATAAGTAAATACATATGAGATCTATTGCTTTTTAAAAAATTAGCTTTTTTTTTTGTATTTTAGATAGTTCTAAAAATAGTCATGTTGGGCCCGGCACGGTGGCGCAAGTGGTTAAAGGTCCTCGCCTTGCACGCCCGGGATCCCATATGGGCTGTGGTTTGTGTCCCAGCTGCTCCACTTCCCTTCCAGCTCCCTGCCTGTGGCCTGGGAAAGCAGTCGAGGACGGCCCAAAGCTTTGGGAACCTGCACCCGCGTGGGAGACCCGGAAGAGGCTCCTGGCTTTGGATCGGCATAGCATCTGCCAGTGCGCTCACTTGGGGAGTGAATCATCGGACAGAAGATCTTCCTCTCTGTCTCTCCTCTCTGTATATCCGCCTTTCCAATGAAAAAATAATAAAAATAAATCTTTAAAAAAAAAAATAGTCATGTTACAAAATAAGTTCCAAACAGTTTTGGCAAGAGGATTTTTCTAATTCAGGGCTTCTCAAACCATTTGTGTAGAAGAAAACAGTATTAAAAAAGCTTCAAATCATCGTGATCCTGACTCTTTTGTACAATACAACTAATAAAGCACTAGAAAAGTGAAATTAAGCCTATTTTTATTAGCATTAATATACAAAATTACACAAGTTGCCCTAGACATTTGTGAACACTATTTCTCTACTTGTACTTGTTTCACTGTTTACCAGTACTGTTTTGTCAGTAAACATGCTTGGAGAAACACTTTTCTAAAGAATTTACTGTTACTTGGCATTTTACTTAATGTTAAGAATATAAATGAAAATAAAAACAGCCTCTCCTTTCATGAATCTAATGGAGTAATTAGTTATTGCCCCAAAGAACGGATAGAGGAGGTGCAGGAAAGGCAACTAGGGAAGAGATTACAAAGTTAAAGAATCTTTTAGGGCCCAGCAGCATGGCCTAGTGGCTAAAGTCCTTGCCTTGATCACGTCAGGATCCCATATGGGTGCCGGTTCTAATCCCGGCAGCTCCACTTCCCATCCAGCTCCCTGCCTGTGGCCTGGGAAAGCAGTCGAGGACGGCCCAAAGCTTTGGGACCCTGCACCCGCGTGGGAGACCCGGAAGCAGTTCCTGGTTCCCGGCTTCAGATCGGCATAGCATCAGCCGTTGCACTCACTTGAGGAGTGAATCATCGGATGGAAGATCTTCCTCTCTGTCTCTCCTCCTCTCTGTATATCAGACTTTCCAATAAGTAAATAAATCTTTTTTTTTTTAAAGAATTTTTAAAAAGATTATTTTTTTCTTTAATTGAGAAGTCAGATATATAGGGAGGAGAGAGAGATAGAGAGGAAGTTCTTTCGTCTGGTGATTCACTTCCCAAGGGGCCACAACGGTGAGAGGTGAGCCAATCCAAAGCCAGGAGACTGGAGCCTCTTCCAGGTCTTCCATGTGGGTACAGGATCCCAAGGCTTTGGGCCGTCCTCCACTGCTTTCCCAGGCCACAAGCATGGAGCTGGATGGGAAGTGGGGCTGCTGGGATTAGAACCAGTGCCCATATGGGATCCTGGCATGTGCAAGGTGAGGACTTTAGCTGCTATGCTACTGTGCGGGGTCTAACTTAAAGAATTCTAAGAACTGAAAATAAATTTGGGTACGGAGGTAACCAGGTAGTGTCCAGTTTCAATTTTATATTGTAACAGAAAACAAGTTTGAAGTCTAATATCTTGATAGTTTAAAAGTCATATTTACTTTTAAACATTAATCTGAAATTAGTGTATTAAGTGGACTGAAATGCTGAGAATGGAAAGATGATTTAGAGATTTATTTCAGTCGTGCACAGAGAATGCTTAAGTAATGAAAAAACATATTTGTGGCAAAGAAGGGCAAATATAAGTGGTATTTGAGAGGTGGGAGGAACAGAATTTGGTAGAAGCTTTAGGTATTTGACTTAGGTTGCCATGTGGACAGTTGTAAGAAATAAAAGAATCAGAATTAGTCTTATAAGATATACTGAGCTTGAGTTATTTGTAGGCATCTTGGTAGGAATGACAGTTGCTTATTGGAGGATAACTCAGGAGGGAGAATTATGGTTGAAAAAGATTTGCAATTTGTCATAATATAGGTATCAACTTATCAATGATAAAAGGGCTACAAGGAACCTAGCAAAAATAAGGACAAGCATGACCTTATCAAAGGCAATTTCCGTGAGGTGGTATGAGGGTCACAGTAATAATGGTGATCAGTAGTTAATTCATATTTCACTATGGGCCAAACAATACTTAAGTATTTTATATAAATTTAATACATGAAGAATCTAAGTTTCTTATTCAAAGTCACACAAGTTACAAAGAGCAAAAACAGGATTCATATTTAAGCAGTGCTGATTGCAATGAGAAGAGGGCTAATCAAATTCAAGATGAGAAAGCTGGAAGTACAGATCATCCTTTTAAGATCCCTTCACTTCACCCTGTAATTCAAATAAAGACTTGCTTTATAAATCTGCTGAAAAGAGGTGACAGGTGAGGTTAAAGGCCTGGAACAAACTGTCAGAAAGGTAACAGAGGGTCCCTGAAGGTGGTGGCATAATCATAACATACATTTTGGTATGGTACTAAGTTTAAGAGGAATCAGAGTATGCTTTATTACTAAGATTTTTATTATAAACAGTAACATTTTTGTCAAAACTATATTAAAGACTGAAATTCCTCTTGGCAACATACAGATATTTAGAAAAGCCCTAGGAATTATTTGCAATGTTTTAATTACATATCAAATCTAAAATACAATTAAGGCAGTATTATCTGGTATATATAAAATTTGGTAAATCCCTGAGGCATTATGAACCAGCATTATATACTGTTCATATTTTTGATACTTTTGTTTTTAGAGCTGGAACACTAGTGAATAAAACCATAATAGCATATATGAAATTGTGATAAATGCTTTCTGATCATATAAACAGCATGTTTTCTGCTGGAACAAAATAAAATTTGGCTACAGCGATCTGTGGTGAGAGTAACAATGCTGTAGTCTGTGCTTCTGGTAATTCTTTTATGATTAGCACGTCACTATGGATAGTAATGAAGTTTACCAGACAAAATTAAAACCCAACTCTGTCAAGACTCATGTATTTTCTTGATGGCTCTCTTTGTTTTGCTTCCATGACATTTTGCTCATCATGCTGACTGGTTTATTATAGATCTTATTGATTTGTACAAGCCTCTCTAAGTTCTAAAGGACAGGCACTCACTTTTTAACCTCTGTATCACCAATGTGCACAACAATGCTTGGCACACAGCAGAGACTCAATGGATTTTTTGTTGGGTCAGATAAATAAATTGGCTACTAACAAAAATAAAAAGGAAAATAATTCAATCGTGCTTAACTCTTTTGTTCTTTCTTTTGTCCAACACTAGGTGAACTGTTACATATTTTTATGTCTTGGAACACCATCGGGGGAAAAAATCTCAAGTGACCAATTTGTACGATTTTAAATTGATATGAATTTCACATGAGATTAACACTAGTCATTTATTTTGAGGCTAGTGGAGGTTACACATAATCAAGACACACTTGATTTCATAATATCTTCCTTTTTTCCTACTACAAGAGAAGTTGATTTTTTCCACTGACACATTTATTATAAGCTTTACCCAAGAAAAATGATGGCAATTCTAAAAGAAGTGATTATTTTGAGCAATCTTAAATCAAGTGAATAAGTATACATACCACTTCTTTGAGAAATTGTTTTGAATGATCTGCAAACACTACTGTCTTAGGGGATAGCAGTATATTTGGCATCAAAGTAAGAACATCTTTTATGGCTATATAACAATGTGAACAGACTTAATGTCAGAATTGTATACTTGAAAGTAGCTAAAATATAGTACTTTGTTATGTATACGTCTTTACAATAAAACAAAACATTAATGGCATTCCTGTACTGATTAGTTGTGTTTAAGAAACATTTATCTCAAATTCTGCATAAAAACCTAGTAAGTTGCTTAAACGTTCCTTCCCTAACTTTTGTCATTAGTGGAGATACTTATGCCCAAATTCATAGATCTCAGTGCAGAGGGTATTAAGAGTGAAAATGATTTGCGGGGCTAGTGCAGTGGCATAACAAGCTAATCCTCTAACTGCAGTACCAGTGTTCCAAATGGGTATGATGTTCATGTCCCAGCTGAACCACTTCCAATCTGGCTCTCTACTGATGGCCTGGGAAAGCAGCCGCAGATGGTTCAAATCCGTGGGCCCCTGCACTCACATTGGAGACCCAGAAGAAGTTTCTGGCTCCCAGCCAACTAATCCATAGGGGCCATTTGTGAAGTGAACCAGCAGATGGAAGACCTCTGTCTCATCTTTTTCAAATAAAATTAACGAACTTTCCTAAACAAAACAAAACAATTTGAAGACCAACTTGCATCCTGTAAAGCAGGCCATAGGATTCATAGTGGGGCAGTCATGTTTCAAACAGGTTTATATGAGATCTTGCTGTCTATTATTAATTGAATAATCTGGTATCAGTAACAAAATCACTGCTATTCTCCCTGCCTGGAATAACATAGCTGATAAGTAACTGCTAAGAAACACTGACAATATTTAGTAACTGACACCAACATACACAGTACTAAGAATAATGCATCAAAACATCTATGATTGCCAAGTCGATGATACACATGAAGTTAATCCTTTTTAACAAACATTATCATAATCTACTTACAAACTAAAACAGAAAGATTGACCATATCAATATTAACGAAAACAAAACAAAAAAAAACAGATGAGGGATTTTCAGTAATCATGGCTTTAACTTACTGAAATCTAAATGAAAATTTAATAGAAACAGGCACAAGACAAGAAAACAAGGTCCTGAGAAGGATTTAATGTCACTTTCCTAAGAATCTCTCATCCAAACTCCTCCTAATCTAGTGAGTATTCAATAATATCAAATCTCAGTTTAGACTATAAGCCCAAAATAGTTTAGTGTCCACTTAATAAAGGAAGAAAATGTATCTTAACATGTTATGACATCAAGAAAACAAGCTGTTTCATCTTAAATAGCAGAAAATAAACTTGTAAAGTTTTTTTTCTCTCTTTTTCTGAGAGAATGGTGTTGGGAAGCAAATCTCTATTTTCATGATGATCGACTACAGACTGCCGTTTCATACATTTTCCATTCAAAAAAATAAAAATCTTTATTAAAACCAACATAAGACACTCTGTCAAATTATAACTGCAGGTGTAACAGGTCATCTCTGTAATGCAATACTTCGCTTATATCTATTGGAGATTAGCTCCACAAAACCCACAAATATCTAAATCTATTGATGTTGAAATCTCTCATGTAAAATAACACAGCATGTGCATATCAACACCTAATGAAGTGTAAACTACATGTAAGTAGTCACTACATCACATTGTTTAGATAATGATGAAAAAAATGTGCACATGTTCAAAACCTTTTTTATCTGAAATACTTTTCACAGCTGGTTGAATCTGGTGATGTGGATATGGGATGTAGTGGAACACAACTATATTATTAAATTTGCATTGATCTTTTACAGCTAGGGTAATGTAAAAACATTCTGATTTTAGAGTCAGAGGCTAATTATCTACAGTGCCTTAAAGCAGTACACTTTTATATGATGATTCATGTAATTTTTACCATTATAGAATCGGGGACAGACAAAACATCTTCCAGTCTACACTAATTTGAAAATAAGTGTTAATCCTAAAGAACACACAAATCAGATTCTCTCTCCCCACACAAGATTAAGAAAGGCAAACTATTTATGACAAGAAGTTGCTTGCCAATATATACAAAGGATACCATTTCTACCCCAGTTCTGATTACAAAATTCTTGCAAACTATATTATATTCACTCTTTCCTAAAATCATCTGCCTGAGAATGTAGGTCCTGCTTTTTCAATCTTCTCTCTTTTTTCAGAAATGGGACACTTGTCCCTCTAACCTAAACAAAGGGAACAGTAAAACCCTGATACCATGTTAGGTGATTCTAACGTAAGACAGGTGTGGCCCTTCTCGTCATCTGATAGAAGATTTAACATTTGTTGAGATAGTTTGCAATTTTTGTCCCATATGTGGAAGGAACGCAAATAACTGAGATCTACAATTTAGATTAGGCCAAGAATTTGGCCTAGAAAGATGCAGTTCAAATTTTTAGCTAGTCATATTATCTCATTTCTTCAGAACAAGCCATTTTAAGAATTTGTTTTATGTGTTGGGGGGTAAAGTGTTTCTTTTTTTGATTGAAGCTATACTCATTTAAATTTATTGTTGTTTAACTTAAATAAAATAGGAAAGTTCCTCAAGGAGAGAGCAGCATAGCACTACATTTAAGTCAAAGCTATGCAGCAATGTTAAATATAAACAGAGTTGTGATGGCTGAAGTTTAAGGCAATTCCTAAATTAGGATGTAACTGGATGTATGATAATGTATAAAACATCGTTTAGGGTATCAGGCAGTGGAGACATCCTGTTCTTGTGTCAGAACGTGCAGTAATATCCGCATCAATCCTTACTGTGCATTTAATCTCTTTGGGAGTTGCTTCCTGAGTTTTCCTGATTCAGTATTACCATATGAATACAGAACAGATCTTTGGACTTAAACATAAGAATTCAAAATTTACCAAAAGGACAATAATGTTAAAATTCATGTATCAAGAATGTTCTATTAGTTTGGGGGCTTCTATGCCCAGAGTTTGATCTGCAACGGAGAAATGAAATAACCAGCTCTAATTTTATATATGGTGATGATATAAAAAAATCATTTCTTTAGAATCAAAGATAGGAATAGTTAAAAGGTTATGTAGGAAAAGGCAATTACAGGAAGAAAGCTTCATGGAGATAAAAAAACAGGAAGGGGAAAGGGCACTAATCTCCTACAGCTCCAATATATAAAAGATATTTCATGGAAAGTAATTTGTTACACTATGAATATAAAAGTAGGCTCATGAAGTTCTCCGTTTTTAAAATCTTAATTTTCCGTTATGGTTAAAAAAAAAAAAAGGCAACTGAGGTTAGCGATACCAATAGCTTCCATTTTTGTTTCTTTTCTGGGAACCCAAATTTTGTTTTGAGGGTTATATTTCTGAATGAAGTGACATGCAATCTTTTAAAATGTAATCAATCACATCACCTAATAGAGTGAAATGTAATACTTACAACCTGTAGTAGAATGGATGAGTCAAATGTGCATGTTTAAATCTACTAGTACAATGTAAAAACTCAAAACACATAAAATACTCACGTTTGGACATGAAAAATCCAACTACACTGTGCCTGAATTAATGATTTCTGGGTAACACAACTTTGTTAGGAGACCTACCTGAATAGCTGAATTCATGAAACATGTATTTCCCAAGTTACTTAGGCCACAGAGGCCTGGCTGTTCATTGTTCCTTCCAGGTTCTGAATAGTCATAGCTCTTATAAGCAGTGTATGAAGGGAGACAGTAATTTGAATTTTTCACACTGGAAGACAAAAAAATTCATAATGCAGCCAATTATATCATGGTTTTAATGAAGAGTGCTTCATGACAGAGTTATCAACATTAAATTTCTTTTATAAAGCACTCAGTTTGGGTACTTTTAAAGATGTGAATCTCAACAACAACAAAATGCCCTGGATTAAGGTACCTTTTACCCAGTCAATAAAATCAGCGCATCATGTATCACACCAACCAATACAAATCTACCCTTGATTAACTGGAGCAACCTCACAGCTTGCTCCATTTTTGTTGTTCCATCAAACTTAAAACATTTAGATTTTAAGCACCACCCACAGCAATAAATCATCTAATTTATGGTCCATTTGCTTCCTTATACTATAACAAAATGTTACAGTAATAGGAATGTACATTATAGCAACAGGAATGTAACTAAATGTATAGTAATAGAAAAAGCTTGGGGAGAGATTCCCAAGGCTACTGTGACATCACTGTTCTGATGCACTGAAGATTTTATTTATGGCTTGTAATAGATGAGCAAAATCTAGCATTCAATCAACCAACCTGGATTCAGGAATTCAAGTATTGTTCTATACGCAAGTACATCCCAGTATTATCTGTCTTTTCTTTCTTCTAGCTTGTTAGAATAATACAGTTTATTTAACCAGACAAATATAATCTCAGGATAATTTGTACTGTTCATCTTTTTAATTGAAAAATATTTATTTTATTTATCTGAAAAGCAGAGTTACAGAGATGTAGAGGGTAAAAGCAGAGAGGGATCTTCCACCTGTTAGTTCTCTTTTCAAATGGCTGCGGATGGCTGGGGCTGAGCCTGACTAAAGCCAAGAGCTAGGAGATCCTTCTGGGTCTCCCACGTGGGTGCAGGACCCAAGTACTTGAGTCATTCCCCACTGCTTTGGCAGGCACATTAGCAGGGAGCTGGACCAGAAATGCAGCAGCTAAATACAAACCAGCACCCACAGAGGATGTGTGCTGCAGGCGGCAGCTCTACCACTATGCCACAGCATCAACCCCATAAATGTTACTCTTTAAAAAATCCCCATCATCTTTTAAAATCTGAAAAACATGATAATTTGAAAAAGAGCAAAGACGCAAATATATGATACATATAAAAAATAATTTAGTGGAAATAATGGATTCTCCCTTTTGTTTATTCTTAAGTCATTCAATCAACTAACCAATATATTCTCCGAAAGAAAAATGGAGAACTTCCATCTGCTGCTTTACTTCTCAAATGGTTGCACAGCAGGGGCAGAAGCTAAGAGTTTAAGAGTTCAATCAACTCTCCCAAGTTGGCAGAAGGAACCTAAGTATTTGAGCTATCACCAAAACATCTCAGGGCATTCATTACCAGGAAGTGCCTTTATGAGTCAGAGCCAGGGATCAAAAACAGGTTCAGCAAATATGTGATGCTGGATATCTTATTTAGTGTAATATTTACTAGGCCAAATACTTGCTCTTTCCTTAGTAGGACCTCTTATATAATAGGATACTTTTGGATATAACTCAGTAGCATATTTCAATCATTATTTATTCATTAGAACAAATCTGATGAGAATCAAGATTATTAAATTTGATGCACTGCTTTACAGTGCATCATTAGATGCTAAAAGCAAATGATGATTTATGTAAATAAGTTTTATAAGCAAACATAACGAGTCTGTAATTCCAACAATCTCAATGGGCTGCAATTTTCCTGGTCTTACTTCAAAGACTAGCATTGTGGCACAGTATGTCAAGCTATTGCCCGCAATATCAGAAACCCCATTAGCTTCCAGCTCATGTCTCAGGTCCCTGATAGTGGCCTGGGAAAAGTCATGAAAGATAGTCCAAGTTCTTGCGCCCCTGCCACCCATGTGCAAGACCTGGACGAAGCTTCTTGCTCCCGCCTGGCTCAGTGTTGTCCACTGCCACCAGGTGGGGGAATAAATTGGCTGATGGCAGAGCTCTGTTTGTAACTCTCCCAAGTGAATAAATAAATCTTAAAAAGTATCCAAATGTTTCAGTTTATAATTTCATATCACATATATTCACTTTATTAAATAATTTTAAATGAATACTGTTATACTGCCTGTTCTAACAAAGCCTTTACTAAACACGCACACATAAACAACAAACAGGTAAATCACAAAAACTGTATCAACCTACAATTATACACAAACAAAGCTAGCTTTCTGATGTTTTCACATTCGCTCTTTCCATCACACACCAAAAAGATCAACTCCTAACAAGGCAATCCACACTAAGATTAAACAAATATAGCAGGGCTTAAATCCCCGATAATTCAAATTTAGATATGCTCATGTTGTCGCTATTTATCTGTTTTGCGCTAAAGTAAAAACTTGTAAAGCATAATAATAATAGGATTCAAGTATCTTCTTTTCTTGTAGATGTGATCCCTGTGAGTTATATTTTATTTCACATTCATAATAACTAACAATATTTAAAGTACCTACTAGCAACCCGAAACACAACCAATCATGACTGGATTAATGAATTTGCTGTGTGATGAGAACAAAAAGCTTAACAACAACAAAACCCCGCTTATTATTGTATTATTATTGGTTATAATAAAAATTAAGATAATTTATGTTACTATAAAAATGTAAGGTCTGCATTTCCTACTCATTCTACACCTTCCAATTATTCCAGTGGCAAAACTGTATTATAATTTAACCATCCAGATACAGGGAAAGCATGCCCAAATACATGCTCATGCCCACACATACACACAAACACGCAAACATGTACACACTGCACGCAAACACATACACACTACACACAAATAAAAAACCAAAAAGCACATTTATAAGCTCATTCTAAAAGTATTTATTCAGACATCTGACTCTTCCTGCATGTAACATAGAAGGATGCTGGAAGCTCTGCTCTTCTTTGCAGCACCATGATGGAATTTGATGGGACAGGAATTCTTATTTACTGTGAAATGAACAAAAAACTTATTTGCAAAATAATTTTGATTTCTGGTTTTAAAAACTGGAATCCTTAAAAGATATCTACATGTTAGGTGTATTCTAAAACAGGTATTATACTTTGTCAACCAGCAGTTGTTTAAATATTTTAACGAAATAACCAGAAATGTACACCCTGAAGATGATCTGTCTCTATCACATCTCATGACTATTTTCTACTAACTTTTTCATACAGATTTTTCTTAGAAGGTTATGGTGTTTTGCAAAAATAAAGAAATATTAATGAAAATCCTAATCTTATACTAGGTTAATTCTATGTTATAAATCTATGCTCTTTAATGAAGATATTATAAACACAATTGTCTTTGTAATCTAAATCTTTTGTACAAAATGTTTAGATTGGTTTTTTAATCAGCATTGATATTTAACATTAAAAATATCACAAATGTATTATTTAACTCTCAGAACTACAATTATGCCCACTTTGCAGTTAGTGAAATGATGGTTTCAACTAAACAACTTATCAAGAGTTAGATAGCTAGCTCTGGTAGTCCTCCACATCCACAGTTCCTACTGACTGCTTAATCTCACACAGGGAATCACTTCCACTGCAAATAACAGATTCAAACGAATTAATTAAAAAAATTGAAATGTGTTCTGATGTGGACTGCCAAAGTTGGACCATTTATACACTGAAAATATTTCTGAAAGTAGTATTAATAAAACATAGGTAATAGAACCATTACCAGAATAAGAATCTGGCAGACATAAAAAATACACATAAATTATAAATGAATCATATACAGATACACAAGGATTAACACATAGATTATTCTAAAAAGCCAAAAACCCTAGTTTCCAGAAGTTAATTTATAATTAATATTCTTCAATAAAACTTGAATTATGCTTAAGTGAAATATTCTTATTTCTCAGAATGAAAACTTGTATTTTAGTAATGAATAAAAGTGTTGAATAGTTACTCAAGTCTTAAATCTGAAAATATATTTCACATAAACTCACATATTATAACTACTGTTTTTAATATATAATTTATACTTTTGGGATATTTTCACATATATGAACTTTCAAAAATACACTTAGTCATTACCTACTTCACACACTTAAAAAAACTATGCTCTTTCAGTCTGAAGTCTTAAGCTGCTACTTTTTTCAACAAGGTGAATAAAAATTTAAAAAAATTTTATATAAAATGATTATTCATATAAATATAGTGGTATTAACTCAAGTTTTTAAAGATTAAAAGCAGCAAAATAGGCATTCTATGTATAAATGCTTTAATTTTGTACCTTACTAAGAATAAATTCATTCATAAAAATTACTTTTATGTGACCAAAAACTGAACTTTTCACTATTAAAAGTGATTAACGTGTAAAGACTATTTTGAGTCAAAATCGGACTGATAAGATAAAAAACGTAAACTAGCCATAGAACAAGTAAACTTGTTCCAAAACTTAAGACTCCAATTCCTCAGAATCACCTGTGCAACAACAAGTCCCAAGACCAGATTGCACCATTACGTTCTACTATGAAGGGGAAATAAGACAAAAACAGACACACCAGACCACATATACTAATACAAGATTACTTCAAAAAAGTTCACAGAAAAATCTCATTATAAGATAAATTTATTTTTGTGTCAAAAAACCTGTGAAATTCATGCAGTCTTAATATGCATTTCTATGAACTTTTTGAAGACTTCTCATATGGTAAATTTGATCAAAATACAGTCTATATCCAATACAGTTTACATAAAGTTAAAAAAAAAAATCTCTCCAAAGCATGACTACAAATACATATTATACCTGTAAATGAATTCTTTTATAGTAAATGGAGCCACCTGCAATTGGTAGAAAGACAAGCAATATTTTATCTCCTATTAAAAGATTGGTTTTGATGAATTAAAGTAAATCATATAAAATGCAACCAAATTATACTTGAGGATTGTTTTAAACTCTTTTGTCATATGAATATGCATTTTAAAGAGAATATATAAAACTAATTCTAGATATTCACAGTGTCTTCAAGATTTCACTGTTATATTTACAACGTAATTTTAATAGCTAGGCTGCACAAATCATTTTGTGATTTTTTTTTAAAGAAACAGTGTCCAAGGTCAAAAATTTTCACACTGGCAAATTTTTATAAGAAAGAGGAAATATTATTTATGCTTTTAATTATACATTTCTAATAAACTCTTACAAACGTATCCTTTATTTCTGGGCCATTTGTTTATTTTCTAATTGTTTTCAAATTTTTTTCACATTTCTCTAGACCCTGACATCTTAAAAAAGGTTATAATTTGTAACTAGTACTTTTTCCCATTTATTTTCCTGACAGTTTTCTTGGATTCTCTACAGTGATGCAATGTTCTCAATAACAGTTTACAGATGATCTGCTTATTCTTTATTAGTCTAGAATAAAATATACAAACGTCCGTTTTTGAGTTCTCTGTGGTTCCGTTGCCCTGGAGGCATATTCTTGGTCCATGCTACACCGAATTCTCTAGTAAGTTGTGATAACCAGTGGGACAAATCACTTTTCATTATTTTTTGATTCCAAAATGATTTTGGCTATTGTACCCTATTTAATTCAAGTGTAAGAAATATTTTGTTAAATTTTATTCCCCAAAACATGTTTCCTAAGGGGAAATTAATTATAATGTCAATAGTGTTATTTTGAAGATTATTTCACAATTAGCTTACAGGAAAAATCAGATGTCATTTATGAGCTTGAAAAACTGTGACATCATTTAACTAAACACTGTGAATATATTAACTACAAAATACCCACACAACCCAGAAGAGAACAAACATTTTTCCCCATAATTTCATTAGACTCAACAAATAATGAGTGCTTTCTACTTTTTTCTTGTGGCAACATAGCATACACATATCTGTAACTAATATAAATTCTAAAATTCTGAATTTTATTATTTACTGTGTGGTACGAGAATTGTTTCTTTGAACACCCTTAGGAAAAGATTGGTTTTTTTCATGCACATAAAAATCTCTGTGTGTGTTCTCTATTTGAGAATTACTGTCGCAACCTGTAAGAGTACTCTATTCTAGGAGAGAGCTCTAAAATGACATCTGAAGTTTACACTTGATTACAAAACTGAGTTCTAATAGTTGGATGTGTATTTCAATATTAGAATGTGAAATTCTAAAAGTGGTTTATTTCTTTTAATAAGCTCTAAATATGTGCTAAGTCAAGAAGTAATTTAATACTATGCTTTTTATTTCTTCTGTAATTACGCATAAAGAACTGACCAATAATTTAAAAGTTAACCAATTTGAATGCAGTGAGATTTATTTTTAATTTTAGATACAAGAGATTTTTTGCAACCACAAAAGGGCGATCAATTAAACAAAGAGGCTTTAAGATTCAGTGCTTACTTTCTGTTGTTGATGTTGTTATAATTATTTGATAGAGATGAAGGAGAGATCTTTGGTAAAGTTGAAAAATTGGATGCACCTGGGGACCTTTAAAAATATGAAAATGTTAAATTAGATAAAAGATGAAGATTTTGAAATTAATTATGAAATAAAGAAAAGAACTAACAGATGACAATGTTGTAGTAAATGAAAGCTGGAAAACAGTTTTATGTGCAAAATCACTTTTATATTCTCCGATTTTCAAACTCCAGTGTATTTTCCCTTTTAAAATATAATGGCATTGTAAGATCAAACTGAATATACAACTTTTTATTGTTCTTATAGAAGTCTACTAATTCAATATACTGATTTCTTGGTTCAGCTAATCATAACTAACATGGTGCAATGAATTTCCAAAAGGAATGGACCTAAAATATTTTATTTTATTAGTAGGTACCATGTCATTCTACTAGTACACATGACTGAAGCAGATATGAAAATGTTATCAAGTTTTAAAAATTAAGACAATGGGGATAGAACAGCTTGAAAATTCTAAACATAATCTTAAGAAATAACATTTGGCTCACACTGACCTTTGAAAAACCGGAAGAAAAATACTTCGTGTAAATCTACTATAATACTTCACTAACTCAGAATCTTTGAAAAAAATCTCAATCACTATTGGCTTTTACTCATGCAACACTTTACAGATAATATTTATGGTTAAAACATCTAAATGAATGAAACACTGGAAGCTTCCTACAAGATTTTTCTTTTTAATTTTCAGAGCCAAGTTTTTTTTTTTTAAACTTTATTTATTTTGTTGGAAGTCAGATATATAGAGAGAAGGAAGAGACAGAGAGGAAGCTCTTCTCTCCTATGATTCATTCCCAAGTGGCTGCAACAGCCTGAGCTGGGCTGATCTGAAGCCAGGAGCCAGGAACTTCTTCCAGGTCTCCCACATGGGTGCATGGTCCCAAGGCTTTGAGTCATGCTAGACTGCTTTCCCAGGCCACAAACAGGGAGATGGATGGGAAGTGGAGCTGCCAAGATACAAACTGGTGCCCACATGGGATCCTGGTGTGTGCAAAGTGAGGACTTTGGTCGCTAGGCTACTGCACTGGGCCTCACCAAGTTCTATCCTATGGGTTTGTAAAATCCTAGGTTTTAGCAGCTAGTCAGGGTAAACTGCACATTAACAGAGCCCAAAGTGATTAGTTTTCAAAAGTCATATTCTCTATGAAATGGCCAATGGGCAGGAAAGCATAATTTGCAAAATTTGCTCTTAGGTAATTTGGACTGATCTCTGTATTTATACATATGCAGACTGTCAGGTAATATTTCTTTCATTACAAAATATTTAATTCTGAAATTTTACACTTCTGGAAAACTTAAGAAAAAAATTTTTTGGATATTATTTTTAAAAATTTTGCTGGTAAAAGCTGTATATAGATGAATTACTTACGTAAAATTTCTATTTAGATGCCTTTCTGGAAGAAGTCCATTTATCAAGTTTTTATTTTACTTTATTAAGCTCAAAACACCCATTATAATCCAAGTATTTCCAGGCTCTAGTTCAAAAATATTAATTGAAGTCAGAAATATTCTAACATTTTTTAATTAACATGAAAAATTTTAAGTCAGACAAAAAAATCGAATTAATTAAAGACTGATTTTTTTCAAAATGTGACTCATTACCACCTTTGTGGAACACATATATAAGATAAAATTTCCTGCATTTACTTACAGTAAAAATTATGGAAATAAAGATTCATTACACCTAGTAAATTTGGTCCAGGAATATGGCATATGTGAATTTATACATATACATTCTAAGCAATATACACAATAATATAATATATATTATGTGTATTCTTTTTTCTGTCCACTTTTTAACCGTTCATTAGCCTTATAGTAACAGAAGGAACAAGCAAAAATATCATGGAGTTAACCTGCATTTTCATAATGGCTTCTATGGAATTCATTCACCCTAAAGTTTCAAAAATAATTTCTGTACAGCTTGATCTTCGTAAGTACTAGGAATACAAAGAGCTGTTGATCTTAAATAGCTCACAAATTTAACAGAAAAAAATGACACATAAACAAAATAACTGAAAAACCATATAAGCAACATAACAAATTTTAATATAAAATTTTGTGAATAGTGACATGAGATAAGGAATAAGAGCAGGTAGGAATTTACAGGGATTATTACCAGTGTAAAGAACAGATTAGGCAAACATGAGACTAGACATTATAATGTATTTAGGGAATTGCCAATAAGTCTAGCTTGACTGAAAAAGAAGGAAGCATGACAGAAACACAAGTTTTATGTTCTGTGAAAGAATTCGGATTTTATTCAAATGTGCAGATACACTAACAAAATCAGATTTGCATTCTAGGAAGATAATTTTTGAGAAAAGAACCTGAAGATTGAAGATCAGTTAGTAAATGACAAAAGCAGGAATTAGTAAGGGCTGCGGTTAGAGTAGGCAGTGGCATATTGCCTTGGAGATTTAGGAAGCAGTTTTCAAAGTATGACTCCCAGAATCTGGGACCTTTCAGACCCCTTTAGCGGTGCTGTGTGATCCAAAGTATTTTTATAATAATGCCATGGTACTGTTTAAATGTTATTTGATCTCTTTCACTGGATGGGGAGCTGCATTAATAATGTAAAAATCATAAGGGGTAAAGTGCTGACTCCTTAGCCTGGGTAATAAGCCATAGCAAGGTTTTGTAATCACCATCTCACAGAGGAAAACAAAGTCCCACTTAATAACATTCAAGCTGAAAAGATTAAAATGATCAACTTTATTAAGTCTCGGCTATTATACTTCATACCAAATTACTGTAGCTATCTTGATTAAAAAACAAAAACTAGATTATTTAAATTGCAAGCAGTACAAATAACCTTTTCTTCCACCAAAGCTGCTAGCATTCATCAGCACTTTCAGATGTCTCTAGAACACCAGGTTTCATCATAGACACAAGTCATTCTTTATTCAACACCACTTTATTTCTTTTGAAAGACAGAGTGAGCTTCCATCTGCTCACTCCCTAAATGCACACAACAGCTGAAGCTGGGATGTGGCCAAAGTCAGGAGACCCAGGAAGTAAATCCAAGTATACATGTCACCAGAGACCCAACGACTTGAGCTACTTCCCAGATGCAGATTAGAAGGAAAGCAGACTTAGCAGTGCAGCCAGGACGACACCCCACACACTGGTGATTCGACATGGGATTACAGGTACCTCAACTGTGATCTAAATCACGAGACCAAACATCCACCCGCTGGACAAAATCCATGCTCCTATGGTAGAGGAGCTGACTGGTTATTCAGAGTTGGCCACAGCAGGTAGACCACCAAAACGGACAATTTCATTGCAAGAAATAAAATTCAAGCTTTCCAACAAAACTCAGATCTTTGGAAACTCTGATTCTACCACCGTGAGGTTGACAGATTCACTATACTTGGACTTTCTTGTAAGACTGATGCTTTAAAAATGTGATTAAAAACAAAAACAAACCCAAAAAACTAAACCCTGCAAATGAGATTTGCCAAATACTTGAAAGATCTGCATAAAATGATTTTCCAAGTGAGCAAAAGGTATGCAGTTATACATAAAAAGATGTTCATCTGACACGACTTCAGCTTCTACATTGCAATGAACATTCCAGACTCATACGAGTACTAACCATTTTGGTGATTCTATCATCTGTTATATCACAAACACACATAGATATATAAATATGAAAGTCAGGTATACAGAAGGAACAGAGAGACAGGAAAATCTTCTGTCCAGGAATCCCAGTGCGTTCAAGGGGAGGACTTCAGGCGCTAGGCTACCGCACTAGGCCCTCTATAATCTGATTTTGATGTGGTATACACGATTGAAAACACTTCTCCTGTTTCAAGCACTTATTTGTGAAAAAAATTTTCTTTATGTACATTAAACAATGTAGCACAATAAATTTAATGCATAAGCATGTGAGAATTGAGCAGGCTTCTATTTAGCCATATATTAAAAAAAAAAAAGTAAACCAATGCTACTCTTAGTGATTATTTTTGTTTTGGAAAAATGATTTTTCATAAAAATGATAATGGCTGAGTTATTTACAAATGTAAAATTTTTAATTGCTCATCTGATAAATAATATAACACACACAAAGAAAAATTCTTTGGATCTTTAATTCTCAAGAATGTAAAGGGGTACAAGACCAAAACACTGGAGGAAAAGTTCAGGGTTAGGAGGTGGAACCTGTTACACTGCTAGCTAATACAGATGAAAGAAAATGAGGCTGTGGAAAGAACTGGTGGGAAGGATGGCTCTGAGATGGTATCTGAGCCAGGGAATACAGAAATGAATACAGTTCAGGCTGTGAGGAATGTGAGATGGGGTGAGTCCTATATGACACTTAAATTTAGAATTTGAAAACATGTAATGCATATTGTACAATAGTATATTTCTGCCAGTTGGAAACGAGATACAAGACTAGTATAGAAACTACCATCTGATTTTGAGTACCTAATGTCAGTGAGGAAGAGGTTTTTAGACAGATCTTTAGAGAACCAATGCATTTAAGATATGGGCAGAGTTACTGCCTGTGGTCAGGGATGCTGTGGACTGCACTGTGCCTGGGAGTCTCTTTCACAATGAAGCTGTACACAGGTGTGTAACGCAACGTGACAACCCTAAAGAGGAAGCCTAGCAGAAAGGAGATGGGTCAGACCGGAAAGGAGAGTCCTGAGGGCAAGGGCAGGGGGTGGGGTCAAAGAAATGGTATCATAGATTCAAATTTGACACCAGCAACCCATATGGACTCTGGTTCAAGTTCAGCTGTTCCCACTTCTGATCCAGCTCTCCACAAGTGCACCGAGAAAGTAGCAAAAGATGGCCCTAGTTTTACAGTCCCTGTACCCAAGTGGGAGATCTGGATGAAATTTTGGGCTTCAGCTGGTGGTCATGTCCAATTCTAGTCTCAGCCATTGTAGCCACTGGGGAGCAAAGAAACTTCTCTTTCTCTCTTCTCTACCTTTAGAATAAATATTGTTTTTAATGAAAAAGATTGTTATATTCCTAGGCTAGGAAGAAAGATGATATATTGGTAAAAAATAAAAAGTATCTGTTACATGTGTGGCAGTATGTAGGCATTCTATATGCACAGAAAGACAATTAAAGAAACGGCATAGTCTGCACAGCTCAGGAATAGATCCTGAGGGGAGACGAACTGTCCTTAAACAGAAAGGCCATCAGAGACAAGCTGGATGTGGCCCAAGGTAAAGCTGAAATGTAAGAACTCTGAAATGCCGCTGCAGACAACACTGATGAGTGAAAACATATAGCAGGCTTTTCGGAAGTTGACTAGTTGGCATGTAGATGATGACCACATGCTTTATTTAGCTCTAGGTGATATAATTCAAATACATGGCTTACTATCAACTATTTTAATGTCTTTCTAGAGAGAAGAAATGCTTAGAACATTGTACACTGATTGGATACTTATGTCACATGCCTAGCTTTTTAAAAAGATTTATTTGAAAGGCAGAGATACAGAGAAGCAGCAGAGTCTTTCATCTGATGGTTCACTCCCTAAACAGCCACAATGGCCAGATTTGGGCCAGTCTAAAGCCCGGAGTCTCCTTAGGATCTCCCATGCAGGTGCAGGGATCCAAGGACTCTTGCTATCCTCGACTGATTTCCCACACCACCAGCAGGGAGCTGAATCAGAAGTAGATCTGAACTGGTGCCCAGGAAGCTGGAACCATGGGTGGAGACCTAACCCACTATGCCAGGATGTGGCCCTACCTGTCCAGTTTAAAAACTAATTTTGGCCTTTTGCGGCTAAGTGTATTATAAGGCAGAAAGTCACCTCTTAGCAAGATAGAAAAAAGTAAGACATCAATTTAGCTGACTGACTTTAAGAAAATTAAACCTTATCTCTGACAAGTAGATGTCTCTAGTATCTGAATTGTCCCATGTTTAAAAATTTCAACTAGAAACATGTAATTCATAAGCATGTAATTCAAAGCTAAGCTTCCCACTGAAACAGAAACAAAAAAAGAGATTGTGCTTGGTTAACTGTGTATTTAACATACAGCGATAGCCTAATGCCATATTGAGCAACTGTGTCTGAACACTGATATAGCAAAACAAGTAAAGATTTCCAGTTATTTTCAAATCTAACAATATAAAATAACTAGGGAAAAATCTAACTAATAATGTTAGACAAAACAATATCAATTTTAACAAAACGTCCTTTTTCCATTTAGTAACTATCCTAAGACAAATTTTTAGAGAAAAAGAAAAATTTAAACCTCTTGAACTATTTAAAGTAATTACTGTTGTGAGACACATATGCATTCAAGGAAGCACGTGCTGTGTACCTAGTACTAAACTGCTTAGAGACAGGAAAGCACATTTATGGGAATTTATAGGTAAACTGCTTCTCATAGTTTTACTTCAATTTCTTACTTTCGTTGCTTAATTTTACAAATATTCTATTAACAAAAGCACTCCTCTCTTAACTGAAGTCCTCTCTTCTACCTTTATGAGACTCAGTCTTTAACTTCCAACTCTAGTTGTTCCTTCAGAAATTTGAAGTGCACACAAATTTTCCTGTGCACCCAGTATTACCCAGATCCAAAAAATAACCCCCTCCACTATTCCTGCTAGGGTAGTTTAAAGCAAGCTTCAGATTCCCCAAATCTTAACTATAAATACTAACATACACAACACTAACAGAGAAGGAATCTTTTGTTCCATACCACATGTCAATATCAGTGCCAATGTCTACTTCATGTTCATTTCCTCCTTCCAAACTATGTTTTCCTTCCCAAATGTTTAGCCTGAATCATGACGCAAGAAATGCCATACATTTGCATATCTACTTTTCCTTTCAGTTAACTTCTCTCATTTCATCTAACTGTGACTGTATTTATTTTTCCATGTTTTCTTCTATGGATAACCTTGATTTTATATGTGCTTCTGTAAACTGTTCAAGTCCTTGTTTGGAAAAATAAGGAGAGAATGAAAGCATTCAATACAGGCCAGGCATCCCTAATCTGAAAATTTGATGACTCAACAAGTTTTGGGTTCAGGAACATTAGGGACATCTCTTGCTTGAAACACTTTAGATATGAGATAATCTTTAAGTATCAAACATCTATGTGAACTCTATACTTTAATTACATTCATTGATACATTTAATATTCTTCAAATGCTGACTCTAATACTGGTTCATCTTGAATGTGACGTGCACGTCAAGTTCGCGGATTAGCGACGAGCCAAGTTCGCAGGGTAGCGACGAGTCGAGTTAGTCAAGTTCGCGGGTAGCGACCATTAAAGCTGGGTTTGCCGCCATTCAGGATCGCGGTTTGCCGCCATTCACCATCGCGGTTTACCGCCATTCACGATCGTGGTTTGCCGCCATTCACGATCGCGGTTTGCCGCCATTCACGATCGTGGTTTGCCGCCATTCACGATCGTGGTTTGCCGCCATTCACGATCGTGGTTTGCCGCCATTCACGATCGCGGTTTGCCGCCATTCACGATCGCGGTTTGCCGCCATTCACGATCGTGGTTTGCCGCCATTCACGATCGTGGTTTGCCGCCATTCACGATCGTGGTTTACCGCCATTCAGGATTGCGATCTAGCGCCCATTCAAGTTCGCGGTTAACGATCAATTTCGCGATTTGACAGTCGGTCAAGTTTGCAGGTTAGCGGCGATCAGAGATGTTAAAAATATGGCCAATTTAACTTTTTCAGCGCACATACAGCCTTTATTACAGAAACTGCTGATGGTACTGTTGTTTTTGCAAACGGTGCAAAGGATGACCGTATGGTTTCTGGAGGAGGGCCTTTTGATCCTGCCACAATGGGAGCACTTAGGCAGAGACTTAGCTAAGGCAGAACACCAGGAGCCCCTTCCTCCAGGAACAGTCAGGTTCTGGACATTGATTAAGTCTTGCCTGACAGATGGCACTGATAAATTCAGAGGACGTATACAGGAAGGTGAGAAAGTCTTATGGAAACGCAAAAAAAAAAAAAAAAAAAAAAAGTCAGAATGGATGGTTTAAAGACCCTTAATGATTTCCAACAGGTACTGGAGTATATTAATTGGATCCGACCATATTTTTGTATATCTCATTGCCTTCAGGCTTTTGCAGCCTGGGGAGTCCCCCAGTGTTATAAGACTGATAATGGACCTGCCTATGCAGCCAAAGCATTTGATAAGTTTTGTTTTGAATTTGCAATTAAACACTCTACTGGCATCCCATATAATCCCACAGGTCAGGCTGTGGTAGAGCGTGCCCATGCAACTCTCAAAGCATTATTAATAAAACAAAAAGGGGGAGTAGGAGCCACCCTATATCCCAAAAGTCCTAAACATCAATTGGCTTTAGTTACTTATATTTTTAACTTTTTGATTCTGGATTTGGATGGCCATTCTGCTGCCGAACGCCACACTGTTGGCGCAGGCCCCTGCAAAGATTGGGTGATGTGGAAGGATGTTTTAACAAAACAATGGATGGGCCCGCATCCTGTCTTACGACGGACGCGAGGAGCGGTTTGTGTTTTTCCGCAGGATTCTGATGGACCGGTGTGGGTGCCAGAACGTTTGACGCGAGTGATAAGAAAGCCGGAGCAAGATGAACCTGTGGACGTGGTGGATGCTGACCAGCCTGATGTTCATTCAGATACCGAGACGAGACAGCCAGAATCTCCAGCTAAAACTGCACCATAAAAGGTGTGCAGCAAATATTGACTCGCTGTCTAGGGCCTTGGAAATGGCCCCCAGAATGGACTGCTGTCAAAGTACTGTGACTCCTAGAAGAGTAGCACCTGATCTTGCTGTGACCAATTTATTTCCTACCTGATCAAATTGTGCCTTTGTGGGGTATAACTATACATATGGTAACCCTGTTCAATCTGTTTCTGCTCAGTCTTGGAATGTCTGGGTACTTTGCACTAATAGGGGTGGGTGTTCAGATATATCAGCTTTTGCATTTATTGATAAGGTAGTGATAAGAAATTGTAATTATAGTAGTAGTAGTTCTAGAATATGGGAAGAAAATGTTAAAGTTAATTGCAGTTGTTATGTTATCTATAATGCTATTTATGTATGTGTACAAGCTCCATTTATGTTTATTGTTAATTGCTCTGTAGTTAAGTGAGCCCTTAACCAGTGTTGGAATGGCTCTGGCACTGTGGTGCTGGTACGCATTCCACAACTTATTTCCATCATATGGGGACCTGCTGTGTGCTCAGTCTACCTGGAATGTGTGTCACTCCCTCTATTGTCACCAATGGTTCCCGAGCACTGAATTTGTCCAGAGAATTATCCGCTACGCTATCCCCTAGTGGAAGCTGGTCCATACGACAAAAGTAGAGATTGCCACAGTAAAGCAATGGACAAATTGCATACTAAAGGATCTTTCCTTTGCACACCAATGGGCTGGTATAGTAGCCATGGGCCTTATATCATTCTTTGGGGTCTGTGGATGCTTCATCCTTGAGCACAGCGTCAGCAGCAGTAACAGCAGCTGCTAGTGCAAGCTGTGCTTGCCCTTCACAGCAGATAATCCCTAAAAGTCTGGCTAGGCATGCTGGACCGGTAGCCAGAGACGGGTAAGTATCCGATATGGCTTCACCAACCTAAGACAGGTGCCACGTTCCTAGCCACGTGGTTAGCCCATGATGGGTAAGGGGAGCCTGAACTCGGAACACCTAAGACAGGCACGGTCCCTTGCTTAATAAAACAAGAAGGGGGAGCCATGCTGTCCACCGGTTATGCAGTTAAACATTATTTTACTACAACAGAAAGCAGGTATAAGTCTTAGAGAAAAAAATGTTTAATGTATATGCATTTTCATAATTCCAAAACAAAACTGGCATACACATTTTAAGATCTTTATGAAAACTTAGAAACCTTTAAGTGCAGAACTAAGCCCCAGGTATAGGCAACTGCCTAGGTTGCCTTGTACCTAGGCAAGTGTGACATGGCTGGGAGAAAAGCAGCCAGTAGCTGGTGGACATTCTGGGCTTGGTTAATGTCAAATTTGTGTTAACTGCACCAGTATGTCAGTGTAGGTACCTGTTCTGGAAACTGGGACTCCTAAGTTGCTGATGTTGTACATTAATCCTAAGACTCTAAAGTAAACAAATTTTTATTGAAAAAAAAAGAGAGAGAGGAAGGCAGGTATGGGGATTGAGATGGGGCAAATATGATTACCTTTTATAACTGTACCTGTGAAGTACATGAAATCTGTTCTTTATAGTAATGAAAATTTAAAAAGGCAAATTTACAAAGTGATTTCTTCTACTTATGGAATCGCATATCTCCAAAAAATGTTGATTACATTTTGAGTAGACATTTATTCCCTTTGTCATTCCCACCACGCTGCCTGAATATCACAGGCCAAAGTCAAGCACACTAGCCGCCTGTTATCTACACAGGCTGTCTGCAATATTTGACGTCACTGACCAATCCTTCTCTTCCAGAAACTCTTTCCTCTGGTCTCTGTGACAAAGTAAGACCCAGGTTTTACTGAACGTGCGTGATTAACCTACTTAATCCCTCTGTCCTGGATCACTATTTTGGAACACCCTGTAAAGGCTTAATATACTATTCTCCACATTTTTTATTAGATACATAAATACATAAATGCTTTTTCCCCACCACTTTTTGAATTATGCAGTTACTGTTCTCTGAGCTTTGGTTACCTTTCTTTACATGTATCTGAGGCATCTTTACTTAGATATTCTATTAATTCAAACCTTAAAATCTGAGAAAAAGTCATTTCATGCCTATTTCTTAATGAGAAAAATAACACAAAATGAGATACACCATGAAATGAAAATTTTAAAGAATTAAAACGATTTTAAAAATATCTACAAAAAGATTTTGGAATATTATTAAGATTTATAGTTGATGGCTCCATTTCAAATTAAATATTGGTGTTATCAATTTATGCAACTATCAATTTACATGAATAACATAGAGTGAAAAAATGGCTCTAGCATCACTCTCAACTTGCATAAGCTAAATTTACTCAACCCTCCAAGTCAACTTAGCCAAAAAAGTAGTTACAGAAATATTTCAAAAAACCAAATTACTTTAAACACAAAAATAAAACTGCACATAACCAGATCTCATGTTTTAAACAAGCAGAACATTATGCGTGCAGATACTATACTCTTAATACTTATTTAGAATACACTGAGGAATAGATAAACCCATTTTGCATTATTAACTACAAAGCTGAATGAATTCAGAAATGATGGGTTAAGATGCATTAGTAACTCTTAACAAAATGTTGGTTTCGTTTTATTAATAAACTGTATTCATACTTTTGAAGTTTTTACAGGCATGCAGAATATCGTAGACTCACTTAAATGCTTATTTTTTCCCTAGCAAAAAGCAGTATGCAACAGTTCTATTTACCTTGTGCTATACTCTCCAAGAGTAGCCCATGGGGATGCAGTGCTGTAAAAATACTATTAGGAATTAGATTAAGTTTATACTTAGCGTACCAGTCGTAAGGATAGAATTTGGTTAATCAGACACCACAAATAGCAGTGTGATAAGGTATGACTAAGAACACTGGCATGGTTTTCTACTCAATTCTTTTTATTCCCCAGCCACTTGAGCCTTACTTGCCTGATAGTAAAGTTTTCTTTGGTTGTTCTTTAGTCTGGGGAAAATACCTCTCCAAATCACTTATGATTCTTAACTTTTTTTCCCCACTCAACACCTGGCTCAGATACTTTTTCTCTATTTCATTGAGTAATATAAATGAATTAAATCACATTTTAATGATATCCTTACAAAGTAAATTTTTATTGTTTCAGAAAAACATGAGTTTAGAGTTTTCCTTTGTATAATTTAATAATTTCAAAGGCATTCTTTAAAATAATTATACTTAAAGGAAATAATACAGAATAAAATTATCAACAAAGATCTGTTTTAGCAAGGGTCTACCTATGGGCAGATTTTCTTTGTTTTTGAGAATGCTCATTCTTTTATAATTATCCTATTCATATAACTTTTTAAACACAAGATTTAACAGTCACATATCTTCAAAATATACTAGCTACACAATACTAATATCCTTGGAAAATTTGACCTTCAATAGGGTCTTTCAATTCTTGAATGCTTTTTTAAGCCTGATCCAGCTCTGCTTCCAATTCTGAGATTCTTTCTTCTGCCTCATTCTTTCACTCTATTTTGGAGACTCTCCACTGTACTTATAATTTGCTCTACTCTATTCTTAATTTCTGATATCAGCTTTCATTTGATTCATTTCCAGGGTGACATATTCCTTAAATTCCTGCTTTATGTGCTTCTCATTGTTGATAAGAAGCTTTATAACAAGTGTTTTGAATTTTGTAACCCCCCATTTTCTCAATGCTCAGATAACTCTGAGGTGGGCAAAGTTTTTGCTCCTTTGCAGGGGAGTCTTCAGTAAGATTCATTGTGCCTCTGTCCTTTCTTTTGCTCTTGGCCATTGTGCTTCTGGTTAGCAGCTTCTACTCCTTAGGGCAGGTTTCTAAGCTGTGTCACCCACAGGTCTACAATTAGATTTTACTTATTGTGGTTGATACACGGCTCTTTGTTTGCAGTCATTTATGCCTCTTCTTCCACTGAGTTCCAAGTCTGGGTTTTTATGTTAGACTTCCACCATGGTCTCTGTAGCCCCAGCTCCTGGCTCACCACTCTTCACCTGCCAGGATAATGTGTTGAGGCTGCACTGCTGTGTGTACCACCTTTCTCCCACTTCCTGTTAGATTAGTATTAGGGAGACATCAGGTGTCCTATGTAACTAGATTTTTGGTGGTGCTGATCTTGCCAAGAACCCGCTGGCTGCTAGGTCTGAGGGCCACACGGACCTATTTTGACCCATATGATGCAGAAATCAGTATTATTTTCCCTGTGGGACCAGTGCAATGCACTGAGCTCAGTGAATTTGCTCCCAGCTCTCTATTTAAAATATTTTTTGATATATCTTTAGCTTTTGGTTAATAGCTTCAAATATCATTAAGAGATAAATGTGAGATAGTGACAATTCTTTGATATGTTGCTTGAAAACAGAAAAACAGAAAAAGCTTTTGTATAAGCATAAATTTCACTTCAGAATCCAAGATCCCAGAGACTACAGTAAAACACATGTATATCTATTTCACAAGCATCAAAGATGAGCAGCTCATCTCCAGATGCTAAGACATGGTGCTCGCTTTGGCAGCACATATACTAAAATTGGAAAGATGCTAAGACATAGCTCTATGTTTCAAACATATTCACAATGTCTGTCCATCATGTCAAGCACACTGATATGCTATCCCAGTTTCTTCATGTGACTGTGTGAGACTCAGCTGTCACTAACACAATATCCAAGGAATGTCATGCTAACAGTACAACTCCTTAAGTCTTCGTAGAAATTCTGCTGCTTTTGCTGTGGGCAAAGCTGTATTTGTCAAGAACAGATCCCTGATATCGTTCTGTTCTTATTTTCTTTCTCAGGGAAAGCGGAGTAGGAAGGAACTGCTGTGATGTACTCTTCTTTTTACTGCCTGCTTCAAAATGGTTCTCCCTATGTTTGATTCTCAGTCCTGAGATTTCAACTTTCTCTCCAATTTGTTCATTTGGAAAGAAGAGACATTATCCTCTCAAATGTTTATTTTCATATACTTGAACAGCTGGAGTGGAGGAAGAGGGAAAGAGAAAGGAAGGGAGAGGCAAGAGAGAGAGAGTAGGGGGAAGAGGGAGAGTGGAGTGAACGAGGAAAGGAGAAACAGAGATTCCATGTGCTGGTTTACTCCCTAAATGCTTAGAATAGCCAGGGCTGGGCCAGACAAAACAATGGAGTTCTGAATTCTGTAGGTTCTCCCCAGGTGTGGCAGGAGCTGATGTACTTTATCCATCATCTGTTGCTTCCCAGGGTGCATTAGCAAGATGGTTAATAGGACTGAAGCTATTGGAGGACTCCAAAATACATAAATTATACTGTAAAATCTCTTGCTCCCTTTCAACGGTATGTGATAGTTATAATATCAATATCTCATTTTCATTTATTTTACCAGCGGTGTATGTTTATTTTTAAAATCTGAGAGAAAGCAGGAGAGAGGCAGGTAGGCAGTAGCTTCCCATTTGTGGCTCATTCCTTAAATGTCCAACTGATGGTCCTGGACCAAAGCTGAAACCCAAGAACTTTATTCAGGTCTCGCAGACAGTTTGTGAAACTAGGCCAATTACTGAGCATTAGCAGGAAGCCAGAGAGAGCTGCTGCAATCGGGATTTGAATTCTAGTATTCCAAGGTGGGATGTGGGTATTTGAATTGCTGGACTAAATGCTAGCTCTCCAGTGGTAGTTACTTAACCAGATTGTCTCCAACTCACATATAACATGGCTACAAAGATTATATCCAGAGGGTTCTGTGTAAAAATGTGAGTGCTGAGTCAGGAGAATCAGCATTGCTAATAACTATTATTGACCGATTTATGGAATGGCAATACTAGTTTACATTCCCATTAACACATTTGACTTATTCTATACATCTTATCCAATACTCCCATCAGCAAATTTCCAGGTTTTTTGCCATAAGGATGGGTAGAAAGTTATATCTCATGCTTTATTTTAGTTTTTCTAGTCATTATTTTAATTTTTCTAGTCATTAATATATTTGTACTACATCTTATTTATATGTCAGCACTCACCTTTCAGTGTATTTAAATTCCATATTAACGTTTTACTTTTAAAACTATTTATTTACAGCACTTAAAAAATAAAGTATAGGTATGTTCCCTTGCAAGTTTTAGATATTCTAAAAATAAGATTTGACTTATAATTTGCCTTCAGGTCATTTTAAAGAAATTACGTTTATGTAATTAATCCACTTAATTTTTTACATATATTATACTTTATGGTTCCTCTGATATAATTATTTTCAGGGCTTCTTAAATTAACTCTAATGGTTTACATTTCTTATTTGAGTCTTTTTCTTTTTTGTTCATACCAGTATAATCAATAACTGCAAAAACATGGAAGCAACCAAAATGCCCATCAACAGAAGACTGGATAAGAAAGCCATGGTTTATTTACTCTATGGAATACTACTTAGCTGTTAAAAAAAACCCGAAATGCAGTTCTTTGTGGCCAAATGGGCCCAACTGGAAACCATTATGCTAAGGGAAATGAGCCAATCCCAAAAGGTTAGATACCACATGTTTGCCTTAAGATGAAAGTATGTCAACCCAAAAAACAGTACCTGTAAACTGTAATATTTCAACCCCAACAGCCTGTATCTCATGCAATAAGATATTGTGATGTAACCAATGAACCAACAATCAATGTGAGTCAGACTACTTATGATCTACATCAAAGAATTGTAAAATCTAATATACTTTTAAGACCTGACCCTATGCAACCCAGAAATGGGGCGGGAGAGAAATCTTCCATCTCCTTAGAACGTGTGAGGAAGACGTGAAGTATAACCTATCAGGATCATAACAGGTAACTAACAGACAACAGACTCAAATCAGCATTAGACAACAGTAAAACTGCAAAGACATACAGGGGGAATCAAGAGCGATCCTGACAACCTCTTAACAGGTCATATTCACAGAGCAGGGGGGGACCCCAGAGTGGAGCAGGTGGACAGGAGGAAGCTTGTATCCCAACCCTGGAGACTCCTGGATCCTCACCAAGGACTATCAGTATGGGCACCAAGAACTGCATCCCAACTACCAAGGAGACCACGGGGAATTAGAGTGCCTTCGGAGGTCAAGAACTCTGAGGTCATCCACCCTCGTTTGGATCTACACATGGGATGGAAGAAGCCCAAATCCTTCCTCGCAGGATCCAAGGTCATCGGAACAACAGTCAGGAGCCCTGAGCAGTCCGCAGAAACAGAAGAACAGTAAACTTCCTTCGGGACTAGGGAGCGGAGCTTTCTCTGGTCCTTGCTTAGTTCCAACTTTGGGTCCCAACCCTCTCTTGCAATGACCATCAGGGTTGCTCTGGAGCCTCCTTCCCCCCAAAAAAACAAACAAAAATTTAGAATAAATTAACAGAGAACAACAAGGAAAGCTTAGAACCAGACAGGAAACGGTCAGCGTGGACTCACACTACCTTACTAAGCAGGACACAAAGATTAGTTACTCCTCACTAAGGTATTGAAGATTTCTCTGCACACCCCTCCTAAAACTGTTCTGCACTTAAACTGTTGACATATGCCTTGTCAGAGTTATAAGCCAGTATAGACTATCCTAAAATCTGCCAAGTTCAGCAAAATTATGCTTCAACATTATAGACTGCTAAATACTAAAATGAAAAGACTAGAGACAGCTGAATAGTACCCTACAGCCATTTTAAGCTGTACAAAAGCCGGTTGTATATAAACTAAATTGAAGTGTCAATGAAGTAGTCACAGGATGTGGCTAAGAACTTGCATTTTTTAACATATTGGTTACTCAGTACCATGTCAGATAATTCCATAATGTTGTAAATTGTTGTTGATGTTACGTTGTGGCTTTTAATGGATCGGATGATATTATGCCAGCCATGCCTTCAGACCAGAGATGGTCTCCCCAAGAAACTGTTGAATTTATCTGGACAATAAGATGCTGAACTCTATGCTTGGTATATGCTTGCAATGAAAGAATTATGGTTGGACTTGAACTGTAATACTACAACAAGGTGGAGGAATCCACCATGGGGGGAGGGCACGAGGAAGGGTTGGGGAAATCCCAGAGCCTATGAAACTGTGTCACATAATGCAATGTAATTAACAACAACAACAACAACAAAAAAAAAAAAAAGAAAAATAAATTTTTTAAAAAAAGATTTATTTTTATTGGAAAGGCAGATTTACAGAGAAGGAAAGACGGAGAGAAAGACTTTCCATTCACTGTTTCATTCCCCAAGTCGCCACAAAGGCTGGAGCTAAGCAGAGTTGATCTGAAACCACGAGTCAAGACCTCCAGGTCTCCCACGCCGGTGCAGGGTCCCAAGGCTTTGGGCCGTCCTCAATTGCTTTCCCAGGCCACAAGCAGGGAGTGGGAATGGAAGCGGAGCAACCAGGATTAGACCCAGTACCCATATGTGATCCCAGAGCATCCAAGGCAAGGGCTTTAGCCACTAGGCTTCCACGCTGGGCCTGATACTATTTTTATTAGTATAGCTTTGTAGTGATTCTCAGTAACTGGCAGTTACATATCCTTTCTTTTTTGTTAAGGCTGACTTAGCTAATCCTGGACAGGTATTGATTGGTCTACGCTTATTTAAGAATGACAATGTCTTTCCTCTCCCTCCCTTCCTCTCTCTCTGTCTGTCTGTCTCTCTCACACACACACGAATAATACTAATTCAACAATTAATATGTTACCTTCTTCTACACACAAACACATAGAATTTTGAACAGGAAGCACTAACAAGATAGATGTAAAGACAACAGGCATTACTAGGTTAAGATGTAGCACATGGAGCTTGATAACATATTTTGTCAAGTTTAATATGTTTTTCTTGTAGGTTAAGTCACTATTACACTATTTTCTAAGTAGCTTACTAATATTAGATAGCAGGTACCTGAAAATTATTATTCACAAACAAATCCAAGCTTATCATATATTTACCAGTGAGTTTACTAAAACACAGCCATGATAATTTGTTGAAATGATATCTAAGAATGTTTTCATGCTAACACCAGCATATATTTGTGATAAGCCCATAGGGCTCACAGGGTTAAAAATATCTCTCTTGACCCTTTTTTAAAAAGTTGCTGGCTTCTTTGTATAGAAAAAAATAATCTGCTGGTTTTCATAAACGAAACTTTATGTTTTAGTTGTCCGTTGATTCTTTTGGATTTTATGATCACATATGTGCAGATAAGGAATTTTTTATCTTCCAAATTTATCTGGATTCAACTAAAAATTTCTCAGTGAAATTTAGCATGTACTGAAGAATTTAGTAAATGCATATGGCTTTTATCAGGTTAGAATCTTTTTATTCCAAGTTTTCTGTCTTTTCATTGATAAATGCAAGACTTAAAAAGTTTTTTCTTTTTGTGTTTCACTAAACTATCACTTGGTATATATGATATACTATTGCATAGTGTTTCTGTATTTTAACTAAGTAGCTATTTTACATTAATATTTAGGATTTTTTTTTTAACTAGTAGGTTTATGGGGAACTGTGAGTCTTAACTGTATTTCTATGCCACAATACCTTCACTCACCAAAATTTATTTCATATGTATGGTATGTTAGGTATCATAAAAAAAAACCCTAATTCCTCTTAACATACAGCAAATACTGTTACAGAAAGTAAAATGACACTGATCTAGCAGATAGAAAATGAAAGTGATGTGTAATTATTATGATTCGGGTGGAAATACTTTCAAAAGATATTTTAATCTTTGGAACTGATATTTCTATACTAAAGTACAACCACCTTTTTAATTTCTAAGAATTTTTAAAGCTATATAAAATATAGAACAATCTAAACATAAGTTAGAAAGACCAGTATTTTAGTTTTAAAGAAAGTGAATATTCACACACAAAAAAATGTCCAACTTCCGAATCAGTTAAGAAACCCACGAGTCAATTAATATCCTTTTTAAGTTTCACTTTCTTGCGAGTTCTACCCTTGCATTACTTCCAATCAAGCAGGATATGAATGACATTTTCATGTAATTTCAGGACACAAGCTAAAAAGGAGGCTATTTATGTTCAAGGTTCTTATTTCCTCCACTCAGTAGGAGTATTTGCTAAGGAACACAAACATGTTTATATGATGCTCCCTTGGACTTGGCAGAAATGTACAATAATAGCTTGCACATGTACTTTATTACTTGTCAGATTTCCAAAGTCTGATTTGGAAACACACTAGTTTCAAGTATTTTTGACAATGCAGGTAAAATACGGATCTCACAGTTTTTAAACAATGAAAGATTCCCAATTCTCCTTTGAGTCAGCATTTAAAAAGTAACTACTTGTGTTTTTATATTCTAAATAATTTTAGATGAATAAATATTAATTTTACATAATTGATTTTAATAAAGCTTTTGCTTAATATGCTTTTTAAGAAATAAAGCTTCAAGAAAACTAAACAATATGTTTTGTTGACTGCATTAAATAATGCTATTCTTCATTATATTTGTTTGTATAACTTATTCTAAAAGAGATTTGAATTGCAAGTGTCTAAAATATGACATTAATTTCAATGTGAATCCAGATTTAGATATCAAAGAGGTATATATTTTCACAACACATCACTGGGTTCTTTGATCATTCTGTATTTCATGATCGGAAATCAAAAGCTTCAAAATCATGCAGCAAGCCATAAGAAGAAGAAGGAGCACTTACTTAGGAGTAGAAGGACCCCTTGGCCATGTTCCGTCTTCATTTTTCTGTTCTATTACTAACACCTGCAAATATGACACAAAAAAGTTTTTCCATAAACTCAGAAATTAAAGTAACTTTCAAGATGAGTTGAATATGCTAAGCAACTGAAGTAAATGTGTATTGAAAGAATAAAGTAAAATGAAGAGGGATTTTTTTGTAGTTTGATTCCAAAAGTGGACAAAGGGAGACACAAACACTTTAAATATAATGAAAGTTATATGTTATGAAAGTCATAACACAAAAAAAGAAAATTATTAGTTCTACATTTTAAGAAATTCTAAACCAAAAGCCAAATATAATTTCCTTGAGTTTAGGGAGCATACTTTCCATTTCTTTTTTGTAACCTGTGTAATAGAACTGTACAAATAACATGTGTTCAATTAAACAATTATAGTTAACAAACTGACATCTCACTTTATTATCATGGAAACACTATTGAGGCACAGTTGCATGGATAATTCAAAATCACAGATTATACAAAATTTAATTGCAACTTTGAAATTGTCATTGTTACTATGTAGATTGTAGAGTCTTCATATATGTGACAATATCACAAATACAAGAACTGCACTCAAACTTGCTGTTGTAGCATTCTTTGCGGTACAAAAAATCATCTCCAGGGCCTGGTGTGGTAGCCTACTGGCTAAAGTCCTTGCCTCGCACATGCTGGGATCCCATATGGATGCGGGTTCATGTTCCGGCAGCCCCGCTTCCCATCTAGCTCCCTGCCTGTGGCCTGGGAAAGCAGTCTAGGATGGCCCAAAACCTTGGGACCCTGCACCTCTGTGAGAGACTCAGAAGAGGTTCTGGGCTCCTGGCTTTAGATCCACTCAGCTCCAGCAGTTGCGGTCCCTTGGGGAGTAAATCAGCAGACCAAAGATCTTCCTCTCTGACTTTCCAATAGAAATAAATACATCTTTAAAAAAATTTCAGGAAATTCAGCATTCTTCTGAAACACTCCAGAAGATAATAAGCCCTTAAGGACATTTAACTTCACTTCTTTCATCTGCAATATGATAAAAACCTATCTATAAAGAATAGCAATCTTTTGGTTATGAGTTTTATTTTCTCCATTATATACATTATAAAACTGTGGCTTAGAGACCCACAGAAAAGTAGAGACAGACCAGAAACAGAGGGAAGGGGGACAAACACTCAAGAATCTTAGGGGAGTTACATTACACTCCTAGAGCTAATTTGAATTCTGAAGTATGTGAACTATGGAGAGAGATGCATCGCTCCCAGCTGGCTAGCTGGGCAGGCGAGGGTGTGCTGGCTTAGAGGTGGAGGTTCAAGGTCCTACTTCAGCTTCAGTCAGGCAATTTTCAACTGCAATATTGGGTTTTGTAAGATTTCACTTAAGACTGTAGCAGATAAAATCAGTTTTTTTGGGTTGTTTTTCTTTTACAATATTTAACATTGCAGGCATTTGCCAAAAAATAATATTCTTCAGTTTCTTTAAATTTTTAAGATGGTTTTAATAATTTTTGAATAAAACAGAACAAAAAGTTGCATAGACTGAAACATCAGATTCTGTGTTTTGTATTAAATAAAAGCAACTAAGATGCATCACTGAATCAAAACAAGGACTCCACAATTTAAATGGTGAGCTTAATACACAAATAACTGAAGTACATAATCAATGATAGGAAAGACATAAACATAACCAGTTTGGAAGTTAAGTTTTATTTAAAAGTAGAAACATCCTATATCTCAATGTATATTGAGAAAAACAGGAAAGCTGAAGATGTATTGACATTTATATCAGAATTTGAAAGATGAATAAACCTAGGAGATGGTATGAAATAGGTTGGCACATTGGTACATTTGAATGATTTTTAATTTTTTTCTGGATGATTGCAGGGACTGGGAAGAAGCAGACTTCAGGCTGATGGGATGCCATCCAAAGTCTGGCAGAATGAAATAAATAACCTGGTGTGTTTAGCAAACTATAAGCAGTTCAGTTTGGAACTACTGGAATATAAACCACAAGGACTATTTAAAGTTACTGGGTGACTTCACAAGATGTTAAATCATGACTTATAGCCTGGTTAAAGAGCCGGGATTTGATGCAGAGCCAGGAAAGAGTTTTGAAGAGAAATAATGAAGTCTACATTTTTGGGTGAATATTCTAGTGCAATTAAGATCTAGTACACACGTTGGGAACCTGGAAATAGAGGAATGTTGTTCAGAGACCATGACAGCTGTTGTGGCTATTTGGGGAGTGAATCAGCAGATGGGAGATCTTTCTCTCTGTCTCTCCTTCTCTCTGTAAATCAACCTTTCCAATAAAAATAAATAAATCTTAAAAAAGAGAGACTACGACAGCTAAGTGCTGAGAATGGAGCAAAGAGATTAACTTATGAGATACTTTTAAAAGACAAATTCAGTTCCTAATTGCAACTAAACATCTCTGTCTTAAAAGTATTGATTTCTTTGGATCACACCTGAAATAAAAAAAATAGGTAGCTGCCTATTGAAAACAGGTTTAGTGGATCACAGCCATATTTGCTTAGGTATCACCCACCCATAGCTGCTTCTGCCTCACCCCAATGGCAGTTATAGTTCCAACAGAGACTACATGGCCTACAAACACAAAAATACCTACCGTACTTTTCATTACAGTTTACTGACCTATTTTCACTAGGTATTTTTATTAACTGAAAATAATTTTTTTCTAAATAAGTAGATTACCTCCAAAATCAAGAAAGTTATCAAAATTTATGGCTATTCCAGCAGGGTTATGAATTAGATACAATTAGAAACAGGAAACACAACAGTAGGACCCATTTTGTATTGCAGGGATATTCATTAAATTTGATGAAACCCCAAAGCTTCATGTATAATAAACTTAAAGGAAACAATAATGCAAGACAATACCTGGCCTTGATATAAGCCAGCATCCTGAATGGTGCTGTCTGGCTTATTCAGTGGTTCAAATGTATTACTCATGTATTTGTTCCACAATCTGGTCTCCTTTTCATCTGGAATATTGAAGATTTTTCTTATTTCCTTTTCAATTGTATCTAGATTTAAAGGGGAAAGACACAAATAATACATATTTTAAAATATAACCTTTTAAATAAATATTAAGAAATATAAGCTAAATGTTTAACATATGCATAGACTAGAAATACTGGTATGATAGCAAGTAGAAATATTTAAGAAACATAAAAACAAATTAAAGTATGCCCGTGTGTAATTTTTAGGGATGAAATGGCAATGGTAACTGAGAAATCTAAGACTTCATTACATATTTTATATAAAGTTCATCTATTTCTATATGAACTTCAATTTTTGGCACATTATAAAACCAGTATATTTCCTGAGAACATGTAGGAGTCAAAAATTAAAGTATGATTAAGGGATGCTACAGATGTCACGAATTTTCCATTATAATCTAGGGATAACATATTAAAATGTATATAATTTACAGTTTGAATAACTAGAATATATGAATAAAATAAAAAGCATCTGTTTGACAGAACTTCTATACAGATAATAAATTTTCATTCTCCCAGTAAGCCATGTATTTTCCTTATTTCTAAATTAATTAGAAATTACTGAAGAAACTTTTTAACATCAGCAGCTTAACTAGTTCAAAATAACACAGATCTCCATATCTGACAGCACAGATGTAAGCTTCGGTACTTATAAAGACATTCTTAGGAATATCATTACAAACTATCACACATCTATTTAGTATGGCCAATAGTGTGTCTCACAGATCAAAGAAAATTATAATCAAAATGCTTTAATAATATATGAAGACATACAGAATAAATAATTAAAAAAATTTTAAAACACCTGGTTTTGGAACAATTACTATTTATAAAATACTGAATTTAATCATACATGTTCCCTGAATAAATATCAAAAAATACACTTATCTTACATAATTAAAGTCAGTGCAATAATACTGTTCATGTTCCACCTAACAGCTACTGTATGTCAATAGTCTTGTGGTCAATTAGATTTTGATTAGGGATTAAATCAGTAATACATCTTACAGTGCATCTCAAAACTTGAATGCACTAAGCATCAGTATAGTATGGTAAATATTCAAGGACATACTCATGGAAACAGTAACAGATCACAGAGGTGCTTCTGGCAAATGCTGCTGAATTACTGGCAGCATGCTAAAACACACTGTTCACTGACTGACCCGCCCCTTGCGTGCAAAACTACATCCTGTTGCAGACCCTCCTACCTTATGCCTTTGTGACCCTCAGTGTTTAAAAGTCTGTTGCTGTTTTAAACTTTGACTATTGACCATCACTCAGTATGTGTGTATGATTATCCGCTCTGTGAACAAAGTCCCTCGCTGCTGGACTAAAATCTATGCTAGATTGTAACTTTTGAAGCAGTGATTCTTTTTATAAGTCACTTCACACTGAAAAACTATTAAATAATACTAATGAGAAATCCATAATGCTGTTCTATATCCAGAAATTAAGCAGTTGCTGACTTTCATGTAAGTTTTCAAGTCTAAAGTAAGATCTCTGATGGTTTCTTATTTACATATGGGTTTTCTATTAAAATGAGATACAGAAAAAATTTTAAAGCACCCAGAAAACAATCTCTATCAACTTTTTTAAGAGGCACCTTCTCATTTATATTTCAATTTGCTATAATTTTTAAAAATTTGTCTCCAAATTAATTTTAATAGACTACCCTTGTTAGGTAGATTAGATTCCTACTATAAAATACTAATATGACAAACAATAATGAAAACCTTTAGGAGGAAGAAATGTTTTATGTACCTGAATATGTCCTATCAATCTGGAAAGTCAAAAGTTAAACAGTTCATCCATAATTATAATTGAATGATATTTATATAAAAAAATCCCAGTACTTTAAGGATTCATATTAGAAAAGCGAGCTTATTTGAATTTTGAAGTCAAAAATGTACTAGATAAATTAAGAGGAAATACAAAGCTCATAACATAATATTTTATTTGATGAAAACATTAAGATTAATCAAGCACTGGATATTGAAAGAAAAATATGAGGTAAAAATATTTCCTGCCATGGAATAAGGAATGAATGCAAAATTCACTTATAAGCTTAACAAACACTTCATTTTAGTCAAAGTTATTAATTGGTCCTTTCAAGGAAATCTTACAGTGGTATTACTTTTAATCTTATTTTGTCAAAGCCTTACTTAAAAATAAAGAACTGCTTTTCATTATATTTGCAAATTCTCTGAAAAGGACAGTATTTTAATAAAAGTCACATACTTTTAAAAGGTTTTGAAGTTTAAAAACTTTGTTAAGCTCATTCCTGATCTTAGCATAAATATTAGTATGTATATTTTGATATATATTTATAGATGCATAAATCATAGAAAATTTGGTCTCTTCACATTTGATATGATTTGGAACCCAAGTAAAAAATTTATCAATTAAAATAGCAAAACATAATTTAAAAAACCACCAATGTATCATTTTATCATTTCAGCCTATCTTAAAATATTTAACTATTTACAGTATAAAAAATTAGAGAAACCAATTGCCATTTTCCATGTTACCTAAGTTATATTTAAAATACAAAGCTCTATTTCAATTTATATTTACAAACATGACATACATTTTTCAAGTGCTAAATTCTAAAAATAACTGCTCTTTTAAAAAGCAAAGCAATGCAATGTTAAAGTAATTTTAATAAATACGGAACAGGGCAAGGATCAATAAGTAATCCAACACTAAACGTAGACATTATTTAACCAAGGTTGAGAATCTAATGCTTATATACTAACCTTTACATAGCTGTAATCTAGGCAGCATAAAATACATAGAACTATCACTAAATACATAATTGCAGTGGCTTTAAAAGGAATTGGGATCTTGCATTACCTATTGTGTCAGCTTTGCTAAATCTTCGAGTTACAACATTATTCATGTTTCCATTTTCACAGAGCTTCAATTCTGTGAGATATACTTCTACCTTGCAGTGCTTGACAAACATACCCTGTTCAACCACCTAAAACAAAAACAAATTAGTGTCAATGCCATCAATATATGTTCTCTAATAGCATTATATTTCTCTAAAGAGGATTTTGGAAAAAAAATTCAGATCTCTGGGAAAAATATTAACTATTAAAACATGGAATTATTTAAAACAGATACTGTATAGTTGGAAAAAAAATCAAGAAACTTTTTTGAAAGCTTTAATATTTAACAGAAGATAAACGATCATAACAAAACATTAACTGACAGCTTGGGAAGGCATTCTATTCTATGAAGATATTCTGGTACACTATTAATTATAAATATAAATAAATTCAGCATTTACGATGAGGTTTACTCACAACTAACATTCATATGTATATGCTTTTTTCTCTATTTTATATATAAATACAAGATAGATAAGTACAGCACTAAAACATACAGAAATACTTAGCTTTTAATAATCATGCATAGCAGAAAACCTCTAAAATGTTATATTTTACAAAATGTGTTTTAACAATGGCTATGCTATGAGTCTATTTTAAAAAATACAACTTTTAAAATTGTAATTGCAATTACTTCTGTCATAATCAACAGCGATGGCCCTGCAAAGGATGTTAGTTTAATCTTTAAATGACTTTGACCTTTAAATACACACTTCATAATTCAGTGCCACAAGCGAAAAAGATGTTAAGCATGCAAGAAATAAAACATAAAAAGAGCAAATATACCTATCAGGGTCACCTTTTAGTAAATTTCCTTTTGATCTTCTAAAGGTTAAATGTTGGATTTCAGTCATGAATACAGTTTCTAAAAATAGTAATCAGACTGATATGTGATACATTAGACAAATATGGCCAAAGGGAGGCCCCAACACACTGCTGGATACGCTCACGGCTTTCATCAATCCAATAAGGAATGTATAACCTTGTCTTTTAGTTATATGCAAAACAGTTGCAACTAAAAAACAAATAAAATACCAAACCTAGTTTATATAGTACTTACTATTTAATCCACTGAGAAATTTTTTAATGTGCTGTCATGTATAATCTTAGTCATGCTTGTGATAAAGTTCTAAAACAGGTAACAGTCTGGACATCTCTTTCATTTTATAAAGCTACTACACAAACTGTAACTCTTAACAAGATTTATTTTAAACTTACTGTGCCGATTTATTCTGAGGCTTAAGAATGTTAATAATTTAATATTTAAAATTTACTTGCAGGTAAATGTGGTTGTTAAAAATCCATGAATCAGAGGCCAGCATGCTAATCCTCTGCCCTGTGCTGTTGGCATCTCACATAGCTGCCAAATTATGTCCTGCCTGGCTGCTCCACCCTCCACCCAGCCCTCCACTTAGGACCTGGGATGCTGCACCCAGATGGGCCTCCCAGAAAAAGCTCCTGGCTCTCAGCTTCAGGTCAGCTCAGATCTGGTCTCCGCAACTATCTGGGGAGTGACCCAGCAGATGAAAGATCTCTTTTTCTCCGTTTATCTACCTTCCTAATAAAAACAAGTAAATCTTTAAACTATGAACCAAATATTCTTATCGATAAATCTCTGCTCTGAGACACAGTATCTGAGTAAACTCCTAAAATAATAAAATACTAAGGTACTACTAATCACAGTATGGTTGCTGAAACTGAGATAAATCACAGGAACCACTTCTATGAATAACAATGACAAAAGATAAATGGCATCTGAAAAACAGCAGCATCAAAAGGGATAAATATAAAATAAACACAAAAACAAAAATTCCCTGTGATTCATATTGAGTTACAAAAATGTTGCAATACTATAGATGCTTTCCTGGAAAGTGGTGACTGAACAGTCAAAATGTGATAGTAACATGTGTGAAAACAAAACATTCTCTCAAAATCTACACTACCAGGATTAAGAATTTTTTCTTAGGATTTATTTTATTTGTTTGAATTTTATTTAATTTTTATTTATTTATTTATTTGAAAGGCAGAGTAAAAGAGAGAGAACCAGACAGATAAATCTTCCATCTGCTGCTTCAGTCATCTAAACAGCTAAAAACATCAACATAGGGCCAAGTTGAAGCCAGGGGTCAGAAGGTTCCTTTAAGTCTCCAGTGTGTTTGGCAGGGTTCCAAGAATCTGGGCCATCTTCTGTTCCTTTCCCAGGCACATTAATTGGAAGCTGAGGAGCTAGGATGCAACCTGCCCATACAGGACACAGCATCACAGGTGGCAGCTTAATATACTATGCCGTAACACTGGTCCCAAGATTCAGAATTTTTCCCAGAGCTCTTTTCAAAAGATTTTACATTATTAAAACATTTATCATCACTATTCAATACTACATGTTTTAAGATATTTATCTTATTATTTTTAAAAGTAGTGCACAACATTGCTAAACTTTTAAAATTATGCTAATTTGAAAAGATATTATATATTGTTAAAGCTAGGAAACAATAGTATCACAGCAGAGGAAAATACTGTGCATTTATGAATCAGTATGATGGTTATAGAGAAAGATTTTTCGAAGTATATACTATTATGTTGCAGTAAAAAAGATGGAAGTGTGTCTGGTACAATGGCTCAATAGGCTAATCCTCCCTTGTAAAAGTGTTGGGATCCCACGGATTCTGTCCTGGTTGCTCCACTTCCCATCCAGCTCCCTGCCTGTGGCCTGGGAAAGCAGTGGAGGACGGCCCAAAGCCTTGGGACCCTGCACCCACATGGGAGAGCAGGAAGAAGCTCCTGGCTCCTGACTTGGATCAGCTCAGCTCCCACCTTTGCAGCCACTTGGGGAGTGAACCAGTGGATGGAAGATCTGTCTCTCCTTCTCTTGGTAAATCTGCCTTTCCAGTAAAAGTAAACAAATCTTAAAAAATAAAACAACAAAACAAACAAAAAAACCCTCCACAGATTTATTTAAAAAAAAAAAGCTATAAACAAGAGAAGAAATTTGGCTCCTTGTCAAAAACTTGAAATTTACAGATATGTAGAAATATCTTGATTAATTCATGGCCATAATAAAGGCGGCTAATTTTTGAGGAAAATACAAGTCTATATAAAATTAAAGTAAATATAACTTCCATTTGTTCATTTTGCTGTCAAAATTAGAGGGTATTTTGTATAAAACCATTAAATATATTCGAAAACTACAATTTTTGTTCTAACTGTGTGAAAAGGTCAGGGAGCTTTCCTTCACTCCAAATATTTACCCACAGCAAAAGTATGAAGGAATGTATTCTATAGAGAAATCCGGTACTACAAAACAATTTGACACTGGGTCTGAAGGACAGGTTGAGTATTTTGAAGTAATAGCACACTCATTTCATTTTAAAACACTTAATAAGCATCTATGCTCAGTGTCAAATTTTATCTAATTCCTGGAGTCAGGATGAGAATTGGCTCAAGGTAAAGACAGAGAATTGAGAGTGTAAGGAAGAGAACTAAAAGACAAGGAGTTGGAAAAGGAAACTGTCAGTGTTTTTAGAAGATGTGGAGAAGCACGCCTGGTGAGAGACTAGCATTCCTTAAAAACAATGTGTTGTTTCTGGCTTCTATTGCTTGTCTGAGAAATCATTTCTTCGTTTTATGCTTACTTGCAAGATAATAACGGTATTCAAAACAGCTTGTGAATAAACAGAATGAAAACATAAGTTAACTTTGGTCTAAACATTTTGAAATCCATAGTTTTATTGTCATATGTACTTTTCAAGAATATTCTGAATATCTTGATTATCTTTTTTCTCTAGCTACTATTATATTTAAAGATTTGTTCAGTTTTACTGAAAGGACAGATTTACAGAGAGAAAAAGAGACTGAATGATCTTCCACCCACTGACTCACTCCCCAAATGGCTGCAACATCAAGAGCTGAGCAGATCCAAAGCCAGGAGCTACCTCTAGGCCTCCCACGTGGGTGCAGGGTTCCAAGGACTTGGGCCATCCTTCACTGCTTTCCCAAGCCAGGGAACTGAATGGAAAGTGAAGCAGCAGGGGAATGAACCAGTGCCCATATGGGATCCTGACACTTGTAGGGGAGGATTAGCTAATTGAACCAACTGAGCCATCGCACTAGCTACTATTAAAAAATTCTTTTTGACTTTTCAACATTTTTATTGGGCACATGTTATCTGCATATATTCTGTTTAGGATTCACTGCATTTCTTGAATCATCTTATCTCCTTAAGTATTAGTTCTACTACATTTTCTTTCACCTTCTAACATTCCAAAAACATGCATTAGGTTACATTTATCACATACCATGCATGCTTTCATTTTTTCTGTATTTTCCAATTTTTTTTTATTTCTATAGAGACTATTTCTACTGGTAAAACTTAATTTACAAATTCTCTCTTCAGTTCTGTTTAGGTACACTCAAGCATTAAGTCTGTATTTTACATTACATTTAAGTTTAAAAATCACATTTGGTTCTATGCAAGTTTCACTATACTTTTGAGTCTTTTATTTTTTTAAAGCACAAAAAGCACAGTATGTAAAAGTTTACCTAGTAAGTCCATTACTGGATTCTTTAGCGGTCATTTTTTTCTTGGACAAATTTTTAAATTTCTTTGTATTTGTTTATCTATTTGTTTATTTGTTTCTTTTTAAATTGAATGCTTGATACTATAATCATGTTGAAGAGGATCTGAGCCCAGGAAGATATTTAACTTTGTTCTGTACTAGAGCTAGGGTTAAAACACACAGCTAGGGTTGCTGTGGTAGCCTAGTGTTTATAAAGTCCTTGCCTTGTTTGCATTGGGATCCCATACGGGTGCCAGTTCTAATCCCAGAGGCCCTGCTTCGAAGATATTCCTGTCTGTCTCTCATCTCTGTATACCTGACTTTCAAAAAAGAAAATATATATACATATATATATATATACACACACTAAAAAAAAAGCACACAGCTAATTCATGTATCAGGTTTTAAGAATGGCAATGAAATTATAGGCTAATTTATTTAACATTGTTTTTGAAAACTTCCTCCTACAATATGATTTGCTACATTATTAAGATTAAAGACATACAGTTTTAATGCATTTAAAGATATTCTGGACACAAATTTTCCTCTATCCAGCGAGTAAAGCTTTGTTTCTAGTTTTTTACAGAAAGATGATCTAGACTTTAGTTAAAATCTCCCCTAGTTGATGGTAACTGCTTACGCAAGTGTTCTATCACTGGGAGCGCCTAGTCAAATAGCTGTACCAGTGTATCAGCAGAGTTGCCTATCATAGTTTTTGTGTTTTTTTAAAGATAAGGGGGGAAGGCAGGGAAGGTCAGTCTGGGACATGCCATCCTAGCTCCCAAGTTGACAGGTGGTAGGTAAGCTCGCAAGTTGGCAGGCTGGGGAAGGGGGTCTGGGGACATGTGGGAGTGAGAGTCTGACTGAGGGCATGTTTGCAGGGGAGGAATGAATTCTGGGGTCTTTCAGCAACTGAGTTATTACACTTTCAGGTAGGTGAAGGAGCAGAGATGGAGGAGTTTAGAAGGGGAAACTTTGGGGACTCTCCTGCTTAAGCTGCAGCTCCCACTGAAGTGTGCAAGAGCTAGAATTGGGTATAGACCAGGCTGGCAAGGCTGCAGCACCCCTTGGCAGGCATGTGGGCCGAGTTTAGTGTTGGGACTGACTGGGCTATGCCCCAGAACCTGCTGGTGCTCATGAGAGCCAAAATGGATGTGGAATAGGCCTGGGGGCCAGTGATGTCAGGCTGGGCTGCAGCAGTTGCTGGCACACGCAAGATCTGGAGCTGGAACTGGGCCTAATAGGGGAACTTGAGAAATGCCCCTGCTAGGCCATAGGACCCAGTGTTGCGAGAGTCAGGGCTGGGGGCACAGCCTCTGGATAAATTATCAAATGTCAAGTCGGCTAAGTTACCTTAAGTATTTGATATTCTAACAACCAATATCCATTCACACATCAGTTTTAAATCACCAAGTGAGAGAAAAAGTTTTTCGTTAATTTCTATTTCTTAATCCAATAATCAGTGTAGCATACAAAATAGTCAAACTGCCAAATTTTCTATCTTTCTAGTGTTACTTCCTAAAAGACTCTGACCTTTCAGGCTGACACCTTCCTGTGGTAGGAAGAGCCCCATCTACAGCACCAGCAACCCACATGGGCACCAGCTCTGATTCAGCTCCCCGACCGTGCACCCAGAAAAAAGTCTAAGTGCTTGGGCCTGGGCACCCACTGGGGAAAGCAGTTTCTGGCTCCTGGCTTCAGATCAGCTCAGCTCCAGCTGTTGTGGTCACCTGGGAAGTGAACCGGGAATGAAGATCTCTCTTTTATTCTAATTCTGCCTTTCAAATAAAGAAATCAAAAGAAAACAAAAACAAAAAACTTTTGTCCTCATTTTCACATCTGTAAGATGTAATAAATCTGTAAAATGTAATAGTTGCCTCATAGAATGTATGAAGATTACATGAGCTGACAATATGTTAATAGTTTTAGTACAGTGGCTATTAAAAGCTAATGTTCTACATATGTTAGCTGTACTCAGTATTTAATATACATTATTTTGCTGGCCTTTTCCTCCAAGATAAGTTAAATTGTTTTCTAACTCACTGAAAGAAGAATAAAATGTTAACTACTGAAGAAAAACAATATTTATATTCAGTTATCTTAAAATGTACCTTCCGTGCTATTGGCTCCTGACTTTCCATCAATGTATACCAGCTGACAAGTTTGTTCCAGCCTTCAGTTGGCAACAGTATGTAATCCAACTCATCAATAAGATGCTCCTTAAGAGACTGGGCATCACCATCTGCAAGAGGACAATTAGAAACAATGTATAAAAAGGAAAGAATAGCATATATTTCTAAGCCCTTTGGCTGCATCCACCACAAATCTCTTGAAATCTTGCAGGGTAATTTAATAATTTAAAGTATTTTTGAGAGAAGCTCTGAAGAGAGTGAAATTCCCTACATATGTCAAAATGAATTGTTGGTTTAAAACTTAAACTGTAAAAAAAAAAAAAAAGCTTTAATTGTGTAACATTTGTTAACCAATAGTTTCCTAAAACACAATTTCTCTTTAAATAGACACTTAAAAGTACTAAGGTGTGGTTGTTAGCCAACAGTCCTGACAGAGGAATACTATTCCAATATTTCAACTATGAGAGATCACTTACACTGCAATAGTAGTCATTCTAGCATCAGTTGATACAGAAAATTCAAAAGCAAACCAAATAAACTTTTGCAATTATCCCAAACACATTTGTTGAAAATTGTCATCATTCCAGAAGACCTATAATTCAGATTCTTCCCAAGACAGTAGATGGAAATAGTTTTTATGATATACTTCTAATAATTTACTTCTAAAAATTTAAAAATTTAGTGCAAGGCAGGCCAAGGATCTCAAAGCAATTTATTAACTTATATGTCCATCAAAATTCTAATTGGGCACTTAGAGTTTTTACTTCTAGTAATTTAATTTTTCAACATGCAGCAACAGAAATAGGTCAAAGAGTCACAACCAACTTAAAGGAGATTCTATTATTCTAAGTTTTGATTAACAGATGCTGGAAAAAAAGTTTACTTTTTGTAGCATTTTAATAATGAGAATACATTATCCACGTTAAATGTAATGATATAAATCAAGACTCAGGAAAAAAATTAGAAGGTATTAATAAAAGGTCATTTCTTTCTAGGATCAGTCTATGATCATAAAATCACATCAAAGTTTCAGAAAGCTATGTTTTAGATGAAACAAAAGAGAAAACAATTTTAACAGCAGGCACAAACTAAGTATTATTTTTAAGCTCATTCTTTACTTAGTTGTGAATTTTTAATTATTGATGCAAAGTATTAATTTGAAAACATTTGCAGTAAACTCAGAAAATCAAAGAAACTGACATTCATTAATTCTAAAAAGTACTAAAACAAGATGTTTATAGGGGAAATGGGTTGAGGGCTGTCACGTCACTGTCTTGCAATCTTTTTTTTTTAATTTGAAATTAATAATAAAGGTGTAAAATAGCAAGAGTAATTCAACTTTGAACAAAAACAAAACAACTAGAAACCTAAAATAGTAAAAAGTAATTTGTGTTTGCTTTTTCCTATTAATGTTTTATTTTTATTTCTCATTAATGTTTTATTACGCTCACCTCATCAAATACTACATAAACTTCAAATTATGTAAATGTTAAGACACTTTGAAGAATTCATGGATCTAGTGAAGTATTAGAAAACATTGCAAATATTCAGAAAACCTGAAGTGTAAATTAAGCAGCTATAGTTTTTTATTTTTACTATCAAATGTACAACTCCTTATTCAAAGAAGTTATCTGACCTTTAAGATAGTACTGGAAAGTCTGGGCATTCAATTACAGAACATCTTTAATTAGGCAGCTTGAAGTGACAGAATTCTGAGCACAGAGATGCAAACTTGTCCCTCCAATGCTAAGAAAAGTAAGCTTATTATGTTTATTCATATGATGCCTTATTTGAAGGAAGGCTACGCGATACTAAAATCTATAGAAGGAATGCAGGCAGAGAGAGAGCATATCTGTTATTATTAAAAAAAAAAGATAAAAATTAAAGTAAGCAAGATATTTAAAGTTTCTTTTTAATAGGGCCATAGCAGAAAAGCAACGAAAGAAAAATATGAACATAACATATATGGAAGAAATATAAAACAAATCATGATAGAATTATCACTGAATTAATATAGTTGAGATTCAGTGACATGGAAAATTGCTAAGGAATACATAATCTCATGGCTTACGTAATGTGCGAAATTGCATGGATTGATTTAATGGAATGACTGTGAATGACTGCTAAGATCTAACAGGAACTTATATTAACAGGAAGTTATATTAACTTGTAAGGTCAAATAGAGTGGCATTTTCAAAATGACTCTAAATATTTTTGATAGAATAATCTACATGAACTACTTAATGACTCGTTCACTGCAGATACAAAAATATAATTCATCATTATTTCCTATTTTATCTTGATGTTTAGAATAAAAAATTTGAGATACTGACATCTTTTTAAAATCAATCTTTATTCATACTTAATTAGGAAGTTCATACAATTGACCGATATGCCCAGAATGTAATGGTGTGACTCCTACAAACACTTTAGTTTCCTCTGAGAAACATTTTTTTAGTTGACTATTGTCATGCTTTCCCTAGGATAAGCCAGTGACGCTCTTACATGAGAGCCTTTGGGGTCTGAACTGTTAATATATCCAACAGTCATACTGTGAAGCTGATTTTGAAATGAATGCCTAATGTTTAAACAGTGGCTACTGTTTAAGTCTTCAGTGACACAAACCCACTGAATATTTTAGTATTTTGTGATTTTGCATACTTTTTGTCTCACATCACAAAACAAATCTCAGTAATTTTATCTATGCATATTGACAGTATCAATACAAATAGAAAAAATAAACTCACACATTTTGAGTTACTACACATATACCACGCTATCTGGCTCTGATCTCTAAACAACTGCACAGGGTAGCAACCTCCATGAGGCAGAATATCAACACAGGGATACTAAGAAAGTTACAGGTAGAGTGCAGTGTTTTACTATGGAGCACCACGTTATCTCATTCAATACTCAAGCTATGTTATCTCAACTTTCAAGACAAAGAAAATACAGTATCTCAAATTTTAAAACAACATGATGAAGCAGATACTCTATTTTAACTGACAGACTAAGGGTTGCTGATGAACTTGCTCGAAGTCACATATACACTCAGATCAAACAAAAATCTGTTTATTGCCTATTTTTTCTAACACAATGCCTTGAAGAAAACTTAGGGAAAGTAAAAATTTAAAAATCACATCTTCAGTCTGACACAGCGGCCTAAGTCCTTGCCTTGAACGCACCAGGATCCCACTTCCCATCCAGCTTCCTGCTTGTGGCCAGGGAACGCAGTTGAGGACGGCCCAAGGCCTTGGGACCCTGCACCGGCGTGGGAGACCCGGAAGAGTTCCTAGCTCCTGGGTTTGGATCAGCACAGCTCCGGCTGTTGTGGCCACTTAAGGAGTGAATCATCGCACAGGAGATCTTCCTTTCTGTTCCTTCTCCTATCTCTGTTTATTTGCCTTTCCAATAAAAATAAACATATCTCAAAAAAAAAAATCAACTCTTGTGCTGTTTTCTACAAAAGTTAAGCTGATTTTTATCATTTATAATAATAGCTTCTGATAAGCAGAATAAAATATTTTTTGAAAATGTCCCTAGGAAGCACATTAAATTTGTTTATGTTACCTAAAATTTTTTAAAACTAGTCATTTTAATACATGAGTAGTGTATGCCTTAGTGTGTGCTGTGTTTAATTTTATTTGAAAGCAGATTTATGGGGCCTGGAGGAGAGACAAAGAGACATCTTGCATTTGCTGGTTCACTCCCGGCTTGGGTGTGAGGCTTTGCCCAGGTTTCACTCAGTGCAGAGCCCAGGCGATTTCTCAGCAGCTTCTGAAGACAGCTGGACTGAAGTGGAGCAGTGCAGGCTTAAGCTACAATGTCACAGTGCCAGGCCCTGTCGGTCATTTTAATCTTCAATATTAATGATGTAGAGCATTTTTGTATGTACTTTTGAAAACTGTATCTTCTCTGGCAAAGCATTTACTCAAATCTTTCAGCTACTTTTTCTACAGGGTTTTGTTTCCCTTAAAACGAACTTTATTCCACTGTCATAAGAGCACACATTTCATGTGACTTGAATTCTTTTAATTTTATTGAACCAGGCTTTCATCTTCTTAAAGTCTTGGTGTACACTTGTATGTACACTTGAAAAGAATGCATTGTTTTTAAGAGGAGTGCTCCTGAAAATGTGAGTTAAATCAAGTTAATTAGCATGTTGTTCAATGCTTTGGGTCTGAAAATCTGAATATCCATTTCCCTTTCCAGAACTGAGGTGTTTTAGACAGTAATTCTCTCAGGATAATCTGAAATAACAAATTTGAATTTACCAATCGATCTTTTCAATCAACTTAGCTATTGAAAGATTTTCAATATTTTTCAGCTCTGTAGCTCCTAATTTTGTTTAATCTCTTGAATGATAATTTTCATTACATTAAATTTCATCCCTTGATTTTTGCTTAGTTGTCCATGTTTTCAAACTTTCTGAGCTTCTTTAGAAATAATCTGAATTTTTCTGGCTATTTATAGGTCTCCATTTATTTAGTTTATAGACATTTGCTTTTCTATGTGTATATGCACATCATGTTTTCCTGTAGCTTTATATAGGTGTATGTACAATGAAGACAGACACCTCTCCTAAACTGATATGGTTAAAATGAAACCACTTTTGTTTCTATGTCACTGTTTTCATATTGTGCTCATTTGATATACTGCAAATTTTTCAACAGCTTCTGAACCTTTCCATAAAGGATTTACATTTGTCTGCAACTGATTTTGACAGGGAAAAGCTTTTATTAGTAGACATGCATAAACCTGGGCTTTTTAAATAGATATCTCTTTTTTACTTGCCTATGTGCATTCCTAATGTGAATTTCATTGTTTTCATTTTTCCACCTACAGGAAAACCCATCATCCCTTTCTGTTTATCATATCTGATCACCATAATATGGGCCTATACACCAGAGGGAGGCACACTCTATTCCTCTCCCTTCTCCTTATCCTATAAAGTTATGCTGGGTGCAGTAAGTTGTCCCTTTCCCTTTGTTCTTAACTGCCCCACAAATTCTTTGGGTTCTAGCAGTACATGGGGTGAGATCAGAGAGAAGCTAGCCCTTGAGACTGTGCACTGAAAGGCTAAGACACTAGTGACACACCCTAGTTCTTTTTCTCCTCCTTGGGTGGACAAACCTTAGGTTCTATACCTTCTCCCAATATCGTACAACTACAGCAGATGCAGCAAGTCATTCGTCCCTTTGTTCTGTCAAAAAGAATGCCATCTGACAGAAGCCAGGTAGAAGGATGCTTCGCTCCTCTCCTTCCCTCCAAGGAGAAAAGCCTCAGGTCCTTAGCCTTCTCTTGGTCTTGCACCATAGTCTAGGTATAGAAACCACCTTTCCTACTTCCTGGATAACTTCTTCCAGGCATCTGGACTCTGTTCAAAGTGAAACAAACCGTCTCTTGTTACTAAAGGGTGAAATTCTGCATTGCGATAATCTTTTGGTTGCAAACAGTGCCAGCTTAGCGGGAGGCTGATATGGTCAAAATGAAGCCACTCTTATTTCTATGTCACCATTTTCATATTGCCCCACTCATTTGGTATATCACAAATTTTTCCATGGCCTCCGAATCTCCTAAAATGATTTACATCTGTCTGCCTGCAATGATAAACTTAAAGCTTTGTGTCTAGGGCAGATGAAGGACTGGAACTTCCTGTTCTACCTTCCCACTGTCACTTATCTTCACAAACTTATACTATTAAACAGGTATATATTAAGGAGAGAAATGTCCCATTCCAGTGATTACAAAGTAATTTTCTATCTTTGTTCTAAAACTAAATGTCTGATGTTAATACAGTCATTCCAGCTTTCTCTTGATAGTGTTAGCATGTTTACTGCTGCATGACAAGTTATCATAATGGCTTCCAATACATCCATAACATGGGTCAGCAGTTCAGGTAGGCTCCAGAAGATTCTGTGCTAGGGTCTCACAAGTCAAGATATCAGCCATATGGGGTTCTAATCTGAAGAATTCATTTGGAAGCCCAGTTCCTTGTTCCAGCATCAGACTTGTCTGTCCTTAGAGGCTGCAGCCATGTGACTCATATGATCCCCTGCACCCCAAAACCAGCAATGATATGTTCAGCCTGTCTTCTTCTTTGAATTTCTAATTTCTTCTGCTGCTTCTGTCACAAGCTGGAGAAATCTCATTGTGTTTAAAGGGCACATATGGTTAAATTTATCTCACTAGGATAACCTCCCTTTTGCCATAAAACATAATCAGGAATGACATTTCATCCTATTCACCAGTTCTACTTACACTCAACAGGAGAGGCTAATACAAGTGAGTCCCACTTTTTGGGGAGTCAAACTTGCTAATCATGGCAGGCATATCTTTTTCCATCTCTTTTAATGTAACCGTGTAAACTTACGGGAGATCTCATGAACAGCTGACAGTGGGTCTTTTTTAACCAATCTCACAGACTGTACTTTTAAAGGAGGTGGGTTATATTTACTGTGATTATTCATAAAGCTCAGTTTAAATCTACCAATTTGTCATTTGTTTTATATTTGTCTCATCTGCTTCTATTCATTTCTCACTTTTTGCAAAGGTGAGATCTTTAACATTGACATTCCATTTTGTGGGTCATGATATGGTCTAGCTCCTTTGCATGTCTGGTAATATTTAATCAAATCCAAGATATAAATTTTATGTTGTGGGATACTACACATTTTTTTATTCCTGAAATACTCCTGAATTTTGTTCTGAGACACAGTTAAATTATCTGAAAACAGTTTGATGCTTTTAGGTTACTGGGGCAAAAAATTAATTTTCCCACTGTCAACAACTCTCAAAAGTGTGTTCCACGATTAATGAGGCTTTCTGTGTTGGCTGCTGGGACAGCATCCTGATGCTTATGAGCCCTGATTCTTTTAGCTGTTGTTTACATCACCTGTGGCTGCTCGACGGCATCACTGAGGCTGAGGAGCAACAGGTCACTAAGCTGCTTTCCGAGCTGCATGTTCCTCTCGGATACTCACTCTTGGAAACTTGAACAGCCTTGGTCAACCTGGACTTTAAACTCTGACTCCACAGTTAAAGCAGAATGTGAAAGTCTGCATGGGTTTTTCCTTTCTGTGCCATGTCTCAGAAACCCTTTCAATTCAATAAGCTAAAAGGAATCAGAGTTCATCTTTTCTGTTCCTTATCACTTGGAGATTGCTATTTTTCTTTTTTACTGAACATCCCAGTCTCACATAATTTCTGAAGGGCTTTAGGTGTTTCAGGTAGGAGGGTAAATCTAGTCCTTGCTATGCCATCCAGACTAGAAATAAAAGATCTGGTACTTACGCAAATACTTTATTTTCTTCAATATAGTAAAAGGTAGCAAAGAAATGCCAAGTAATGAGGGGTAAAGAAGATTAATGCAAAAAACTCAAATATGTCAAGCCAGCATGGCAGTGTGCCAGGCTAATCCTTTGGCACTAGCATCCCATGAATGCTGGTTACAGCCTTTAACGCTCCGTTTCGCACTAGGCTCACTGTTTATATGCCTGGAAAAGCAGCAGAGGATGGCCTTGGGCCCCTGTATCCATGTGGAAGACCTGGAAGAAGCTCCTGGCTTTTAGCTTCAGATTATTTGGGGAGTGAACCAGCACATGGATTCTCTGATTCTGCAACTCTGATTCTCAGGCAAAAATAAATAAATTCATAAAAAAAGCAAAACTTCATCAGAGCTCCTTCAAATTAAAAAAAGTCATGTGCTATTAACAATGATACAGCATTTCTCCAGAATAATACCACAATGTTCTGTCATTTACGTTCATACCATTTGAAGAGTTAAACAGAATTAAATCCTTATTTCATTATAAATGAAATTTGTGATGATATGGAATAACCAATGTATAGTTCAGCCTGAGTTCATTGTCAAATCTATTATACAAAGAAATTCCAAGACCAATTTGCATGAACATTTCTATTTACATCCATTGATATTTATATATTTAAATATAACACACTTGTAAACCTGATTGAAGAAAGAAAATAATCACCTTTGAGAAGTCCAGAGTTATCAATTGGTCCAGGATACACATTTTGATCTCCCATCTGGTATTTGTCCCAATTGTCAAAGCCAACATACTTTTTCCACTGTTTGAACCAGCGACTATCAACTAGGTACCTATTAAAAAGAAAGAAAGAAAATGTAAAGAAAATACCTGGAGATACATGAACAGCAGAATAGTAATTTTTGATATTTCATTTACTATAAACTACATGCCTATATTAAAAGATTATATACTATTATTATGCCATTTAGAAAAAAGTTCATTTGTACAAATATTATTTTTATTATAAATGTCTACAGATTGAGAACATGTACTGAAAAAATTTTTTAAATCCCTAATGATTTCCTCATTCATTCATTTATCTGAAAATAACAGTTACAGAGAAATAGGAAGAGACTGAAAGAAGAAATCTTGCATCTATTGGTTCTCTCTCCAGAGGGCTGCAATGGTTGGGGCTGAGCCAGGCCAAAGCCAGGAACCAAGAACTTCTCAGGTCTCCCACGTGGGTGGCAGGGACTCAAGGCCATCCTGGGAGCTAAACTGACAGTGGAGCAGCTGGCATATAAACCAGAGCACAAGTGTAACTTTCATCATATCACCATGCTGGCATCCCTCTTAATTGGCAATATTTTTTAAAGTTTTTATTTTTATTAGAAACTCAGATTTAAAGAAAGAAGGGGAGACAGACAGATCTTCCATCTGCTGGTTCACTCCATAAGTGGCTATAATGGCTGCAGCTGAGCTGTTTTGAAGCCAGGAGCTAGGAGCTTCTTCCAGGTCTCCCACATGGGTGCAGAGTCCCAAGACTTTGGGCCATTCTCGATTGCTTTCCCAGGCCACAAGCAGGGAAAGGAGTGGACACAGACCAGTGCCCATATGGGATCCTGGTGCATGCAAGGTGAGGACTATAGGCACTAGGCTATAGTACTGGGCCCCATCATCAACACTTTTAAAAACATGTGACTGACATTCAAGAAAATACTCCTTAACTCAAGAACAATTCAAATATTTTTAATAATCAAAATTTATAACACAATGTGATAGAATAGAAGCCAAAACATGCTCCTTGTACAAGAGACCTGCTAATGCTGTATATCAATTTTATGTAGTTTACCGTCTTTGAAGGTTGGGAAGTTAATTCACAAAGGTTAGCAGATTGATTACAATAATTATAATCAAATATTTGCAAAAACCTTAAAATTATTAGGCACTCTGCCAATAAAAGCTAATAAAAAGAAAAACTTTCTCACACAGTGGTAAATTCTGCTTTGGTTAATGGAATTGGTTTTTAAATTTTGAGTATGATACACAAGCACTGAAGCATTATCAAAACTATATTCATCTTATTTAGAATTAGCTTCTCATCAGCGACAGGAAGTTTTAAGGGTTCACGATTAAAGACATTATAATTCACAAAAACTAAAAGTGTTTTCTGAGAACATTATACCTCCTATGAAATATGGATTTGTCACTAGTGTTTTTTTTTTAATAATCCATGCTATTTTTGATGATGTTTACATAGTTGAGAGGGATGCATGCCCATGTGGACATCGATTAGCATGGGGTGGGTTAAGGAATGCAGAAAGTGGATGAGACAACTGCCTCCAATCTCCTTTTTTTCTTGCTGTATCTGGGGAAAGTGGGGAGAGAAGGGGAGAGGGCCACATCAGTATCCTGGAATGGGGGACGGCCACCTGATGTCATTCCAGGGTCCCCAATGTGGAGCATGTTCTGGAGTATGTTTAAGTGGTTTCAATAGTTCTGAGATGCTGCTAATTTCATTGGTCTAAGGTGGAGCAAATCCTCTCAAGGTCCATTGGCTGACCTTAGTTCACCTTATCTTGATTTGCCTGGATACCGTCAAAGCTTGACCAGGAGAGCTGTCCAATTTTTTCTGCTCTTCATGGAACTAGACGTTGTCTGCAGGCCTCAATGAACTGGCTGTCACGGATTTGTCACTAGTTCCTATCTTGAACCCTGTTCTAGAAACATTTCCCCTGGTCTCCATTTACCCACAATCAACTGCACACTCAAAAGTAAATAAAGTATATTAGCTCGTATGTGTAATTAATAGTACAGGTAAAGCGTTCAGGGGATCATCCATCTAATGTTTCTGTACTTATCACACACAGCACCTGATGAATAAAAAACAATAGTTATATCTAAAAATAGCTAAAGCAAAGGGCCCATTCTAACAGAACCTCATAATTCGCAAAGAATATTCATGAGCAGTTTAATTTCCTAAAAGTAGGTATGCAGTATGCCACATTTTCTATGCACTCCAAACCCACTGGCAGGGTTATGCAACTGAAAACCCCCGCACTGTAGAATTTAAGATTTGTGACAAGAGGAAAACCGAAGGACTATGTTTAAGAAAAGCTTATTTTCTAAAATTATAATCAGCTGAATATCACTCATTAGAAATTTTTAGTTCTTCCTTGCAATTTAAACAAGACTTGATGTTTTTTCTTTTACAAATATTTGTCACATGAAGAAATATTTTCCTCTAGTGCATCCATTTATGTGTATATTATTGTGCTAATGTCATAGTTTTAATTATTTTAATCTGGATGTCAGTATATTTTAAGAATCTCGCATGGGACTGGTGTTGTGATTGTTGCAGCTTAAGGCATGACCTGTGACTTGACATCAGTCTCTGCTACTATGGATCTCCGATCCCTCATCCAGCTAATGTAACCGCAAGGCAGCATACAATAGCGCAAGTATTCACATTTTGGAAACCCATTTGGGAGACTCAGATGGTCCAGGTCTCTGTTGTTAGTCTAGTCCAGAAGTATTTGGAATCAGTAGGTAGAAGAACAGTCCCCTGATCTTTCAAAAATAAATAAAACTTGGGGCCAGGGCCCGGCGCGGTGGCGCAAGTGGTTAAAGGTCCTCGCCTTGCACGCCCGGGATCCCATATGGGCGCCGGTTCTAATCCCGGCAGCCCCGCTTCCCTTCCAGCTCCCTGCCTGTGGCCCGGGAGAGCAGTCGAGGAGGGCCCAAAGCTTTGGGACCCTGCACCCGCGTGGGAGACCCGGAAGAGGCTCCTGGCTTCGGATCGGCATAGTATCAGCCCGTTGCGCTCACTTGGGGAGTGAATCATCGGACGGAAGAGCTTCCTCTCTGTCTCTCCTCTCTGTATATCCGCCTTTCCAATGAAAAAATAATAAAAATAAATCTTTGAAAAAAAAAAAGACATTAAAAAAAAAAAAAAAACTTGGGGCCAGCATGATGGCTTAGCAAGCTAATTTGCCTGCACCTGCAAGCACTGGCACCTCATAATGGGTGCCAGGCCAAGTCCCAGCTGCTCCACTTCTGATTTGGCTCCCTGCTTATGGAATTGGAAAGCAATAGAGGATGGCCTAACACCTTGTGCCCCTGTCCCCTTGAGGGAGACCCAGAAGAGGCTCCTGGTTTCAGATCCACTCAACTCTGGTTTTTGTAGTCATTTCAGCATATGGAAGAGCTTTATCCTTCTCTCTATAAATCTGCCTTTCAAATAAAAATAAAGAAATCTTAAAAAAAAAAAAACCTACTTAAAAAAAAACACTACATTTGTTCAAAAATATGTACTTTGGTTAAAAAATTGAGATCCACACATAGTTTTTCTATATTATTCCTCAGGAACTGTCTAAAGATCCCTTAAGTGTGTGATTTTCTTAATATCTTTTCCAAATCAAACTATTTTAGTGTAAATTCCTACAGTTTATTATTTTTGAAATTATCATAGTTATTCCTGATCATTTGCTTCTCAATTAAGTTCTAAAATTAGTTTATTAGATTTCCCAAAAATCTACTACAATTTTGATTTGAATTGCATTAAACTAATTTTGGGGAAACTACTGTACAATGTTGAGTTTTCTCACCAACAGACACAGGACATCTCTCCATTATTCAGGCGTTATTTAATTTTTTCTCCTTAATGGTCTTAATATGTTAGATTTATTCTTAGGAACATCATAATTCTTTTGGTATGCACATTTTATATTATTCTAATAGTCATATTTTATAGTTGCATGAAAATAACCATTTAAAAATATATATCTATCAGTCCTCTGAACTAAACAGCTTTTGTAGCTTCCCCCATATTTTCCTATGTTAAAAACCATTTTGTTACTACAAAACATGTATTTTCTCTTCTCTTTCTTATTCCAATTTTTCTTCCCTAGCTAGGACCCTCAAAATAATTTAAGTGAAGAGATAGCATTTTATCTTAATAATGGGACCATCTAAAGTTTTACCACTAGGTAAGATAATTTGTAGGCTTTGAAACCGTTTATCAATTCAGAGAATTTCCCATTTATTCAACATCGGCTAATACTATTATGTATTACATTTGATAAGAATTTTCTGCACATACCAATATTTTATCCTTTACTAAGCTGAACAAAATTAGGATAACTTTTACTGTTTTACTCCCCCCCCCTCCCCAAAGTAGCTATAAGATAGGGATTATCTGTTTCCTGCTGGTGTGGTAGTGTTCCTATGAAAAACTACTGGATTCTGACATTGTTTGGAAGGGTAGATAATGATTCCTGCTTAAGTTTTTCTCACTTGGGATAGAGGCACAGGCACTTGGCTGAGTGACTTAGACATTCGACGGGATGTCTGCCTCTCAGAGTGCCTGGGTTAAAGTTCTGGCTCAGCTCTGGATTCCAGCTTCCTGGTAAGTACACCCTAGAAGGCAGTGGTGATGCCTCAAATACTTGGGTCCAGACGCTTAGCTGCAAGACCAGCATAAAGTGCCAACTCCTGGATTCTGCACTGGCTGGCCCAGAGATTTAGGTACTGAGCCATAAGATGAGAAATCACTGTCTGTCTTGTCTCTGTAATACATTTTAAAGCTAACTGGCTGGATGTCCATATTAGGCTTCATAAATAATTAATGGCAAATTAAAAACACAAACTGACAGCAGAATCATGGTTATTAGGAAATGGAGGGAGGAAAGGAATGGGTAGGAAAAAATGGCATTGTTATCCAGTTTAAAGTTTCAGTTACAGAAAACAAAAATAAGTTCTAGAGTTGTTATACAATACTGTGCATAGTTAACTGTACTATGCAACAAAGAGAACAGATCCTATTTTAAGTGTTCTTAGTAAACAACCAATACATTAGAAAACAATTTGCATAAAGCACAAATTACAGTGTAAACCTGAGCATTGTCATCTCAGGTTGAGACCAGAATGAGGCAAATGAGATGCCAAAGGACCCTAAAAATGCAAGGTGCCTTACCCTAGTCCTAACTCTCTGAAACAAACACTTATTTACTGAAATTAGTTTTTTGGCTCAGGAGTTAATCCGCTGCCTGCTTCACCAGTCCACATGAATGCGTTTTAGTCGCAGTTTTGCTCCACTTCCAGGCCAGCTCCCTGCTAATGCACATAAGAAAGCAAAGAAAGATGGCCCAACTGCCCCCTGTCCCCTACGGGACTCTCCTGGAGTCTCTCCTGGAATCCTGGACTAGAATGAGCCACTGCAGTCACTGGGGAAATTAGTTAACAGATGCAAGATACAACTTTGTTTCAGAAAAATAAAACAATTCTTAAACAAAACAAAACAAAAAACTGGGTGGGCATAGAAAACTACCCATCTCCATTAAACTGCACAGAAATATTGCACAATACAAACAACTCAAATATTTTAAGACACACCTTCTACATCTGCTGTTAAAATGTCATAAGATTCTACAACTCAAAAGTTGTACAAAAAGCTGTAACCCTTCAGAATCTGTCCTAGAAGCAAACTTCATCCTCAAACTAAAGTTTCCTTTATTCTGACACTTGAGAATTTTTAAACAGGAATATGTAAAATAATGCTTCCATTTTTATTATTTTATGTGTCATCCTTGCACAGGGGCCATGCTAATCTTCTCTGTATTGTTCCAATTTTAGTATATGTGCTGCCGAAGCGAGCACCATTTTTATTATTTTAAAAACCGCCATTAACAAGCTTTTGAGTATTGTAACCCAATCCCCACTCTCTGCACATGTCCTGTGGTTTTAATTCATGGTTTTATGTACCTTAGTGATGAACACATGCTGTGCTATAGCAGAACTAACTGTACAAAGCAGATTCAAAAGGCAAATGTGAAAGCAAAAGTGCATATTTTTAAAGATGCAGAACAAAATTTTGCTGCCTTAGAAGACAGGAAGAGTTAAGACAAAACTCAAAATGTCCTTAAAAAATAAATAAAATGATAAACTTGTCAAAGTTAAAGTTTCTTTTCAACAGAAGACACAGTCAAATAAAGTGATAAAATACCAAACAGGGAAGATATTTACACAACTTATAACCAGAAAAATTAGTATTAAAAACTCTTTTAATTAACAGTTGTTTTCTATATTTACAGAACAGGAAATCAGAACTGGCTCAATATTTATACTGGTATAATTTGCAATAATGAAGTTAGAAAACTGCAATGTATTTCTATCATGAAATACAACAAAAAACCTGAAAAATACAACACTGAATAAAGCAAATACATAATATAACACAAATGTATTAAGATAACAGATATGCACACATAGTATAGAACACTTTAAAACATGCAACAAATACAAAATATATTTACTACTTCAGACATATGTACTAAAATATAAACAAAGAGGATTATAAAATTTAATTTCAGTATGTATCAGCAAAGGAGAGGAAGAGATTAGGGAGACACAGAGAGAGATTCAAATTTATACGTAATTTTTAATGTTTTCATCCAAAAGATGTACATAGCATTTTTCTTTGTATTCATGTCTTTTGGCAGTTAATGATAAAATGTTTTGTCTGATATAGGCTTATGTGTATGTTTATATACTTATCTTCATATATTTGTCCATATAACAAAAAAATGTTGAGGCCAGCAAAATTTATGAAAGCAGATTAAATTTTAAGCCTAAAAATAATTACAACTACAGTAGGGATACAGAAGTGAAGTAAATCTATGTATATTCTATAAGATCAGCTTGCTTATGATTGTGTCCTCTGATTGTGGATTAATCACTACCATTTTCCCAGTAAAGTGGGTCACACAGGATTTATCAGAGTATTTCATACTTGGTCATGATTCTTACATACTACTAAAATACTTGCTTAAAAGCATTTATCCTAATGCCAGCATTATCTATGCTCAAATTTTCCAGAAGGAATCTCATACAGATTGAAGATCTATAAAGTCACTGATTTATTAAACTCTTCAAAGATGATCTGTAATCCTCTGACTTGTGTACAGCACAGCCTTCTCTAATTCCACATCGTCACAGGTCTCACCAGGTCACTAATACATTAAGTTCAACAGATCTCCTGCTAACTGCTTTACAAGGATGTGAGAAGCTCTCACTTCCTGACAAATTCTATCTCATTACACATTAATCTTACCTGATTTTCTTATTTGAGGGTATTTTAAGAGGCTCATGTAAAATGGACATTATTTTTTAATTCATTGTCCATGAACATTTTGAAGCACCCTTGTAATACTCCTTAAACCAATCTCAGCTCAACTTTGTTTTGCTCCTATTCTTTGGCTCTAATGTCGTGGCTGTAGCCTTGCAAACTAACAGTTCCTTCTCTTTCCTCACTCATGTGGCTTTTTCCACTCAGTATACAAATAAGGACAAGTCTTTGCCTCCCCTCCTCCCACAACATCTCTAATTCACATACTCATTTCCTCCTCCCTTCCTGTTTTCCTGCTTACCCTTTAGTCACTGTTCTTTCAAATTTCTACTTCAACTGTCCTTCACTTGTTACCCTGATATAAAATAAAAGGCTTTCTTTCCCCAACAGGACCTCACAAAGTCACAACTACTCACCTGAACAAATCCAATGGATACCTAATTTCATGTACATATTAATCACCTTAGAATTAAATTTGGAGCTGGCATTTTATCCACTGTCCACATGGGCATGGGTTGGTCTTCTGGCTGTTCCACTTCCCATCCCTGCTAAAGGTCTGGAAAAAGCAGCAGAGATGGCTCAACTGTTTGGCCCCTTGTCACCCATTTGTGAGTCCTGGATGAAGCTCCTAGCTCTGACCTGGTCCAGTGCTGATCCTGTGGCCAGCTGAGCAATGAACCAGAGGAAGCAAGAGCTGTCTGTCTGTCTTTTAACTCTATCTTTTTAAACTTGTGGAAGAGGAAAGGACTTGACTCTCTTTTTGCTTAAATGTTAGTATCACAAAAGCTGCTCTTCCACTATTCATATTCTCCTATCATATTATAATTCACATCAGTTATTCCAAAATCTGCGCCCCAGGGCCAGGCTTCAAATCTTATTTCTAATTCAGCTAGTCCACATCAACTTCGATTTTCCAGATATATTTCAACCTTGAGACACTCCTCATTTCACCTTTACATTTACACATTCCCCACTGCGCCTTTAACTGTCCTACCAGCAATTTACTTCCCCAAGCCAGAAACCAAAATACAATCCTACACTCTTCCATCATCACATAATATCCGGTGCTGATAACTTCAGAATATTTCTAAGAGCTTTTTCCTCTCATCTTCTTCCTCAGAAAAGTCCCTTAGTTTTACACCTCCCCTTGCCCACCAATTTTAGTGGCACAGATTATAACAACTGCCTGAATTTTCTCTGCGCTTTAAATTTTGCATGCTTCCAATCTGTTCTCCATTCTGCTGCCACAGACATTAAGAATATATCACTCCTGTTTGAAAAAAAATCCTGATAACAAAATACACGTTTTCTGTTTATGTAAGGTTTTTATAGAAATTGTTTTCACACTAGTCTATTATTACAGCAATCTTTCTGTCCTCTTTTTTTTTTTTTTAAACCTAACTGAAGGCAAAACCAAACTCAAGATTAGGTGACCTACTAAGGTCATACAACATGATTAGCTGGGTATTCAGCATCTTGCACTCTAGGTTTTAGACTGTATAGCTTAGTGTTCTTTCTATATAATAAGGGTTATTTTAATTTTACTTAACAAAGTTCTAAAGATGTCCCAGACATTTTGTAAAATACACAATATTCCCTACTTATTAAACAAGTAAGGATTTTTTTTAAAGGGTGGGGTGGTTAGAAAAAATTATTACAAAACTGTCAATAAGAATTGAAACATTTATTTAAAAGACATATTCTGATCATTTTATGTACTTTTCTTAAGAGACAATGAATAATTTCAAAATGGCAAATTTTAGTCCTTTGCCCACCAAGAACTGAATAGAAAACGTCTGAGTATTTATATGATGCCTTTATGAGAATCATATTTTCACATCAATTAATACACATATACCTAAGCATTACTTTTTGAGAGGTATTCTAAAATTGCAATAAAAATAACTGGATGGATAAATGTTTTTTTTTTTTAAGATTTATTTATTGTTATTACAAAGTCAGATGTACAGAGAGGAGAAACAGAGAGAGGAAGATCTTCCATCCGATGATTCACTCCCTAAGTGAGCGCAACGGCTGATGTTGTGCCGATCCAGGAGCCAGGAGCCAGGAACTTCCTCCAGGTCTCCCACGCGGGTGCTGGGTCCTCGACTGCTTTCCCAGGCCACAAGCAGGGAGCTGGATGGGAAGCGGGGCTATCGGGATTATAACTGGCGCCCATATGGGATCCCGGCACGTTCAAGGTGAGGACTTAAGCCACTAGGCCATGCTGCTGGGTCCCAGATGGATAAATTTTTTCATCTTCATTGTTTTCATGAATTTCCTTAGCCCCTCAAACCATGCTTGAATATATTATGGAATTACTTATTTGCAAGTCTTAGAAAAGTTACTCAGTAAGAGATGGGAATTCATTCACTTAAAGAATACTGGAGGTCTGCTATGTCATCCAGGTGTCTACTATCTATGCTATTCCATAAAAGGTGGCTAGCAAAGTAGCCTAGAGTCCCTGAGTTCATTAAATTCAGAATCGACTGAACCAGAAAGCTGGTAGGCAATCAAGACATAATTGAATGGTGCGATTGGTTGTGAGTAGTGGCACGGAGAGCTATGAGCATACAATGAGGACAAAGAAGCTGCAAAAAGTACATTGAAAAGGAAAACTACCTTTTAAATTTCATTTTCATGAGCTTTCTGAAATCTGTATATATGATTTTGTTTACTGTTACAAATAAATGCTATCTATTTGTCAGCATTCTTTAACAAGTAAGAAAAATAGGGCCTGGCACGATAGCTTAGTGGCTAAAGTCCATGCTTTGAACATGCACTGAGATCCCATATGGGCGCCAGTTCTAATCCTTGCAGTCCCGCCTCCCATCCAGTTGCTCCCTGCCTATGGCCTGGGATCCTGCACCTATGTGGGAGACCTGGAGGAAGCTCCTGGCTTTGGATTGGCTCAGCTCTGGCAGTTGCGCTGCTTGGGGAATGAACCACTGGACAAAAGATCTTTCTATTAATCTCTCCTCCTCTTTGTATACCTGACTTTCCAATAAAAATAAGATAAATCTAAAAAAAAAAAAGTAGAAAAAATACACAAAAATAACAATGTTAAGCCAAAGTAGCACACTTAATCTCAAAAAAATAAAATTTATCTTTGCAGAATTAATATACAATCTGGATGATTCACTCATGATTAATTCTGGTGTTTAGCAAAATATTTAAATTACATTTCATGGTGACAATATAAAGCCATTTTTAATACTAAGCAGAAGTTGATAATATTTTAAACTACTATAAATCAGCTATTTCAGGCACTTTACTACTAAAACTAATTTTCACTGCTTTAGGATAATTTAACCATAGAAAAGTATGAAGTTTTTTCAAACACATCAATGACCAGTCATCTGGCTTACTTTCTCTTTACATCATAACTTTTAGATTCCAAACATTTCTAACCTATTTTTTGTTCTGCACATTAAATCTATCAGTTAGCAAGGACTCATTTATGACCTCTTTTTAGATCTAAACTAAGACAAATAAGGAACTCAAGAAGGAGGTCAAGATTATATTTAAGCTACTCATCAAGAATATATGTACACGAGCATGGATATCTTAAATATGTATGCCTCTCCATCACTAAAGATATCTTGCAGCTGTATTTGTCATTCATGTTTGATAAGCAGGTATAAATGAAGTTTGACATTCACTATACAAATCCTCTGAATGAATTACTGCACCTTAAATATGAGCTTAGCATAAAAACAGTTTCTCTCAAGCATTAAAATAACTTTATCATGCCAATATTACACTGGAGATATCAGAGGAGTAAGAATCTATAAATATACACCAAACCATGCAATTCAAGAAAATACAAATATATTCCAATGAATCCCTCTCTTTATTCAGTCTTACTCTAAATTTAGTATTTATGGTTTCATTAATATTTTTATATTTTCTTACATAATTGAATTTTTATAGCTAATACATATTACTTTGAACATCTTAAACATTACTTTATCATGGCTTTTTCACTTGAAGAATTAATGTTGGTTTAGCCCTTTTATCCCCTAGCTACTATTTTCACTACCTCCGTTCACACACATACTATAAATGTCTTTTTGAACTCAGATTCATCTATCTTATTAAGACAGAATAGTGTTTTTCTTTTGCCCACAGCAGGTTAAGATGGGGAAGGAGATCTTTGAATTAGATGATCCACTGTGTTCATTCAAGTACTACAAAGAACTAAGGGTCTGGGGAAAATTTCCAACTTGAAATTTAAAGCAAAAATAGCCTGCTAAAAAGAAGAGTGGTATCATGTATATATTTACACATATCTAAGAATTTTACAATACAACATTTTTAAATACTAAAAATTAATGAATAAGAAAGAAACAAACTTGCAAAAGAAGCTGTTGACTCACTTCCAAATTTCTACAGTAAATTAAGGCAGTGTGGAACAGAACTGGGAGTCTAGAAATAAACCCTCAGTTTTGCAGTCAACTAAATTTGATGAGGGTGCCAAGATAATTCCAAAGGGAAAAACAGTCTTTTTGACATAGATTGCTGGGGCAGCTAGATATCCACATGCAGTATGAAGCTGGATTACTGCTTCATTCCCCCCACACAAGAATTAACTCAGCTGGATCACAAATTCAAGTACGAGAGCTAAAACTAAACATGTAGAAGAAAATGCACTTGGGGAAATCCTCCAGAGAGTGAGTTAGGCAAAGCTTTCTTAGATATAACAAAAGCAAAAATGACAAAGGAAAAAATACACAAATCGAATCACATTAAAAAAAAGACAAAGCTTTGTGCTTCGACAGACACCACCAAGTGCACTGAAGGAAAACTCTATAAAGGAGTGGGCATGTGGTCTAGTGGTTAAACTACCAACCCTGACTCCTGCATTCCACAGTGTGCCTGGCTGAAGCCCGTTCCATCCTCAACGCCAGAGTTCTAGCGCAGCACGCCCGAAGAGGCAGCAGTGGTTCCTGACTTCGCTCTGCATACTACGGGACTGTGAGAAGTGAACCAGTATATGAGAGTTCCATTTCTTTCTTTCCCTGTCCATTCAGTCCTCTTCCCTTCTCTACCTCTCAAATAAAATTTAAATTTAGAAAAGGAAAACCTGGAAGAGAAAATTGTCTAAATCATCTATTTGATGAGACCTAGAATTATCTAGAATTACAAAAATTACTCTCACAATGCAATAATAAAATGACAAATAGGTAAATTTGAAAAATAGGTAGAGGTTCTGGACTGACATCCTCAGAAGCCATATAAATAGCCAATAGAAGAAAAGATACCATGTTCTAGTAAATGATATTCATGATTATTCATGATACCCTCAAACTGGAACTCCCAACAGATGATTGACCACATTAAATGTGATACATTTTATGTGACAGATTATTATTCAGCAATAAAATGATATTAAGAACAAATGTGGGACCTGGCATGATAGCGTAATGGTTAAGGTCCTTGCCTTGAACGCGCCAGGATCCCATGTGGGCACCGGTTCTAATCCCGGCAGTTCCACTTCCCATCCAGCTCCCTGCTGGTGACCGGGGAAAGAAGTAGAGAATGGCCCAAGGCCTTGGGACCCTGGCACCTGAATGCGACACCCGGAAGAAGCTCCAGGCTCCTGGTTTTGGACTGGTGCAGCTCTGGCTGTTGCAGCCACTTGAGGAGTGAACCAGTGGATGGAAGATCTTTGTCTCTCCTTTCTGTAAATCTGTCTTTCCAATAAAAATCTTAAAAAGACAATAAACAACAACAACAAAACCAAAATATACACGATCAAATTTGTTTCCTTGGTCAAAGTCATCGACAGTCTTTTCATTCAAGTGATTAATTTTGCTCTTAATTAAATTGCATTTTGGTTTAGCTGGTTCTCTGAAGCTTAAAATAGCTTGGCACCTCTCTTGCCCTTTTTATAAGATTTTCTGACTCTGTTCACAAATGAAGTCTTCCCTACAGATACTTCGGCCAGCGTTCTGTAAGTGCACACTAACATCTGAGTCTTCTCAAGAGCAGAGTGTAAAGGAGCCAGCATTCCTGGCTCCTCCTCTCTTTGGAGAGCTCTACGGAAGCCATGCAGAACCTCAAGCAGGGAAACAGTAAAAATGGTCTAGGTATAACTCAATACAGGTTAATCCTAATGGGGATAACCGCTTTCTTTTTTTTAAAGATTTATTTCTATTGGAAAGTCATATACACAGAGGAGAGACAGAGAGGAAGATCTTCCGTCCGATGACTCACTCCCCAAGCAGCTGCAACAGCTGGAGCTAAGCCAATCCGGAGCCAGGAGCCAGGAGCTTCTTCCGGGTTTCCCACACGGGTGCAGTTTCCCAAAGCTTTGGGCTGCCCTCGACTGCCTTCCCAAGCCACAAGTGGAGAGCTGGATGGGAAGCAGGGCTGCCGGGATTAGAACCGGCGCCATATGGGATACTGAGCGTGCAAGGTGAGGGCCTTAACCACCTTGCTATCGCACTGGACCCGGATAACCTCTTTCTATCAATCTGAATTCATTTCCTCCTTTTTTTGAGGAACCATTCTTGATCGCTCTCTTAAATGCTTATTCTAACTGTATGCAGAAGTGAAGACACTTTCAGTTTTACAGTTGATTTCGACAGTCTAGTCTTTTGTTCAAATTGGATGATAAAATTTAAGGAAACAACATTCCTCTGTTTAAAGCAGCATGAGAAAAAGTCGACAGAATGCCTCCATGGGAGCAAATATGAGACAAGGAATATGAGAATGGCAACTCTGAAATGAAAATAAAAGGCACAAGCTACAGGAAAAAAACCAGTCATTTAAAAATTGTATGTGAGAGCTAAGGAACTCAAACTCTTTGGTCTAATGAAATACTTTAGAAATTATAGGAGCAGCAGAAAGGGCAGACTTACAGAGAGATGAAGGAAGGGAGGGAGAGAGATCTTCCATTTTCTGGTTTGCTCCCCAAATAGCCAGAAACGCGGGAATTGCACTGATCCGAAGGCAGGAGCAGGAGCTTCTTTCAGATCTGCTTGTGGGTGTAGGGATCCAAGTACCCACGTACTCTTTGGCCTTCTAGAGCCATAAGCATGGAGTTGGATCAGAAGTAGCTGGGACTAGAACCAGTGCCCATATGGGATGCCAGTGCCACAGGCAGAAGATTAACTTGCTATGCCATGTGCCGTACCCATAAAATTCTTAATACTAAAATGATATTAATGATATCTAGTAATTTTAATGATCAGAAACCTGATTAAACCACTTCTGAAATCACTGAACATAAAATGAGATAAACAAGACCATGTAAGGGCTAAACATATGTAAAGCATTTAAAGCAGTGACTGGCACAGAGCATGCATTTCCTAAATGTTCACTAGTCGTGACACTGTCATCTGTGAACCTGGGCAGGCCAGTTAATTTCTCCCACATTCTTCAACCATGACAAAGGGAAGGAATACGTTTGAGTCTTGTCTTGAGAATCAAATTAATAATGGTGTAACCAACCTTTATCAGTTTTTAATCATCTCCTTACCCCCTGCAATATACCCAATGGTTTTCACACACTTTCTCAATAATAATGGCTTATTATTTAGGTGACCTTCAAAGTTAGCAGAACTGCTGTAAACTCACATAATAAAATAGATATTTCCAGTAACTAAAATAGCAAATTTGATTCTTCTATTACTAGAGATGCTACTGGACTATTAATTTTTCAGGAAGATGCTAAAGAAATGGAAATGATTATGGCTGTATCATACATCTAGTTTCTTAACCTGAAGTGTTTCGATTTCAAAAATTCATTCTGAGCTATTTCTGAAGGAAAAGTCAGTTGGCAGATACAGAACACAAAACTTAATATTTGTGTTTTTCATCATCCTAGATTGTTCTTAATGGTCCACAGTCCAAAAAGGGAAACTTACATACTTGTGGCTTGTACACATTTTAAAATGTGTGCTTTTAAAATATATACAAAGTGTTAAAATATCCTACAAGATCTTAAAGCAGTAGTGTCTGTAGTAACATCTATGACTACTCATAATTAAAATCAAAAGCTCAACAGTAAATGATTCTAAATTCCCTAGTTTGAATGTACTTTTAGATAAAAATGCCACTTAATACATTCAGCTATTCACATGCCAATCTTTAAACATGTTTTAATTTCCCAAAGCAAGACCTTAAGATTTTCTACATATTCTACATCCACACAAGAGACGAGTGTAGGATAAAAATGGTAGAAATCTGCAGCTAAATATAAAAGACTCCATTTAAAGAGAAAAAAAATTCCCCCGCCACCTATATAGAGCTACATTAAAAATAACAGGCCATGGGCCCGGCAGCATGGCCTAGCAGCTAACGTCCTCACCTTGAACGTGCCGGGATCCCATATGGGTGCCAGTTCTAATCCCGGCAGCCCCGCTTCCCATCCAGCTCCCTGCTTGTGGCCTGGGACAGCAGTGGAAGGCAGCCCAGAACTTTGGGAACCTGCACCCGCGTGGGAGACCCGAAAGAAGTTCCTGGATCCTGGCTTCGGATTGGCACACCATCAGCCATTGCGCTCACTTGGGGAGTGAATCATCGGATGGAAGATCTTCCTCTCTGTCTCTCCTCCTCTCTGTATATCTGACTTTCCAATTAATAAATAAATCTTTGAAAATAAATAAATAAATAACAGGCCATGTAGTACTGATTTAGGGATCTGAGCTGAATACCCCGCCTACATGGCTTCACTGTGTGAACCCCTCTAGGAACCTAGGACTCTGATTTCATCAAACATCAGCACTAGTCTGAATTGTGGAGATGAGCAATAAGTTAGTAAGTACTTACAAAATACCTGGTGTACTGGGTTTTATTTTATAATTATTAATTTGTGAGGTCAAGTCAGACTTGCCATTGTGTGACTCACTCCCCAAATGTCTCAGTGCTGGGACTCAATGTAGGTCTCCCATGTAGGTGGCAGGGACCCAACTACTGGAACAATCAGATGCCGATGCCCAGGGTGCCCATTAGCAGGAATTAGGAGTGAACTCCGAAGTGGAAGGCAGGCTTGCCAAGCAGTGTCTTAATAGCATGCTAAACTCCTCATCTCACACAGTGTTTTTTTAATGTAGTAATGTAGTTGTGGTCTGACAAATTATTTTTTTCATGTTATCCTTATATGCAAGCAAGACTAATAACTGTCACAAAGCCACTTTACAAGAAATAATTTATTACCTTACTAATGGAAAAATGGTGTAACTTGGAAAAAAAAATCCTGATTGTCACTAAACACATTAAGTGAAAGAAGTCAGTGACTAGCTTTGGATCTTTATGCCCAAATATGGTACATTACTCCTAGATCCGCTAACAAGCTTAGGGAAAAGGCTTAAAGAAAGAAAAACCATTTTCTGGACTTTTCAAGCAACTCAAATGTGAAAAATACACATTACTGTCACTACTTCTATCCTTATTTTCACTAATTTATAACAAGATGTTTTTCTTTCTGATTTCATAGATCCTACTTTGACCCTAATCACATTGGTACAATTAAAACTAATTTAACAATAATAGTAACATAAAAATGTGTGTGTGTGTGTGTGTGTATAAATATATATATATTTATACTCAGTTTAAAATTCCTACTACCAGTGTCCTTTGACAGAACTGATTGGTGGCTAAAAGCTTATTTTATTTGTTGAAGTTGCATAAACTTAAGGCAAAGTTCTAAAAACTGAAAGCAATGTCTTGTCCAAAATCTCACTGATTAGATTCTTCAGCAATTTATTGAAATGAAAATCTAATGGATGTTTTAAATTACCCTAAACAGAAAACAAAACTTACTCTCCTGAAATCTACTATTGGTCTCAAGGTTGAGATAAAAATGATATGCAATTTTTACATAATATGTAAGTTAGCTGCCCATGAATACTGAACATATTTACCCAGGAAGGGTGTAAGAAGTGACTGGTAGATGAATATTTCCACAGCATGGGAGAGAATGAAGTGATAACTCTGATGATGTGTGGATATTTGTTTATTGATTCATAATAGATTTAAAAGAATCTTTAAAAATAGCATGCAACAACATACATTCTTTGCAAATCCATCATTTATCTACTGTTCTTTATAGACTGCTAAAGCACGTACATGTAAAGTACTTTACGCAAATTTTCTTTTTGTCTCATCAAGAGAAATCGCCATCTCAATGCTGTCTTGAATTCATCATCACCTAAGCAACTCTAGTTTATCATTTTTCTACAGTTCCTCAATTTCAAATTAATCCTGTCTGATGGGAATACACAACAACAAATATCAATAAGTAGCAGTGAGAGCAGTGCTACTCCCTTTTTACCTTTTTAAAAGATAAAATTCCCTTCTGCTTTGAATTACCTCTCATTATAAAATCTAGTACTGGAATACATTTCTCATCATCTCTGATTTTACCTGTAGAAAACCAGTTTGTGGGCCCAGTTCATGTTCCAGCTGTTCCACTTCCCATCCAGCTCCCTGCTTATGGCTTGGGAGAGGCCATAAGCTTATGGCCTGGGAGGATGGTCCAAAGCCTTGGGTCCCTGCACCTGTGTGGAAGACCTAGAAGCTCCTGGCTCCTGGTTTTGGGTTAGCTAAAGCTCTGGTGGCCATTGTGACCATTTGAGGAGTGAACCAGCGGATGGAAGATCCTTCTGTCCTGCTCTTTCCAATAAAAATAATTAAATCTTAAAGAAAATCAGTTTGTAAGTAAAAATCACTCACTACTTACAAATAAACAAAATCAAGTATTCACCCAACTCAAATCAAGGTACTGAGTTTGTCACTGGAATACCATGAGATGGTGCTCAAAAGCTAAGTAATAAAACTCACTCATTTTAGTGTATTTGACTACAATTTTGGGGCATCTGTACTAAAACTTACAAGAAATTATTGTTCTTTCAAAAAGCCCAAGCAGTCTTCCTAAGATGGTTAAACACATGTGCCAGGATAATGTTCCATTTGCATATGGGCTGCTTTTAGTTATAAAATAAAAAGTTTTGCTAAAGGACTCACACAAGACAAATTTAAAAATTTAATATAAGCGAAACAACTCAACTGTTATTCAATATCCCTACCAGTACAGTACTTGGGAGTTCATTACCAAATCTAAACATCAAATTTCTCATCAAAAAACTCTCAAACATTTGTTCTACAATCTCTTTTTCACAGATTTCACCTGGTAATTGGCATGTCAACTACCTCACGTGCAAGCTAACTTGGTTTCTGCAATTCTCCAGTTCCATCCGCACCTGACTCGCCCCCTTAAGTGAAACAGAAAAGTTAACAAGAGGAAAAAACTCAAACATCCTGCCATTGGTCAAATATCTTCTTCACGGTTTCCTTTTTTAAAAAAAAAAATCAGAGGAAATGACTCAAATTCACGGACCTCCTATATTTACTCTTTCCTTTAAGTGATTTACAGTAAATTAGACAAAAAGCAGAAACTTTTTTGCACAACACAACCGGTCCACGTTTACAGAGTTATGGGTTTTTCACACAACATAGGCGGGGAAAAAGTACTACGGCTTCTATCAAAGTACCTGCATTCAATTCCTAAGCCTGTCACCTGTTAACCTGCCTGTGAACAATATCACAGCATTCGAGTATATGAGACATAAGCAAGCACCTAAAACGAAGTAGTTCACAAATATCAGACCTTGTGGGAAAACTGAACTGAATCAACACCCCCCCCCCAACACACAAGCAAAACCACACTTGTCGTTCCACAGGTGAAGATACTGAGGTGTGATGGGGTGAGCTGTGCTTCCAAGTCATACAGCAAGCAACCAGGAAAAGAATTTACGCCTAAGTCCGACCCTCCCCTCCAGGTAGTCACCCCGCTGCTGCACACAAGAAAACACTCCGTAATTGGTACACCACTTACACGGAGACGGTGGAATGGGAAAAAAAAGAAGTTACTACAATTAAAGTGGCACAAAAACAACACCTGATGTTACCCAGTCATGTCTTTAAATGACTCTGCCTGTCACCTGACATGGTCGACAAGTAGTAAAAGCTACACCTAACTTCCCTCGGTGTTTTCAGAGAAGTCCGTCCCTTTTTCGGCATGTTACAAGCCTGACGATAAGCAAGTTCTTCAAGTGGACTTATCTACTTTGCGCAGGCCTACGTTATCCTTCCCGTACGAGGGAAGGGCTGCGCTGGTAACCGAAAAGCTGCCGGTTTCCAACAAGGCTCCGCTGAGGCACAAGACCACGTGGTCCCCCTCACAAGCCCACAGCTCCCTACCCTTCTCCCTCCTTTTTTCCCCCCCTTCCTTTTTTTTTTTTTTTGACAAGGAATTGACAAAACTCGGGCTTCTTTCTCTCGAGTGGAGCCGTGGCACATGCCACCTGTGTAATCCAGACCGCAAACGTCCTGCAGCTTTCTCTCCCGGAAGACGGCAAGAATCGCAATAATGGGGAACTAGGGTACCCACAAAGCCGGGGTCAGGAGGGACTGGGGGAAGTACTGGGGCTTGCAGGGAAGACCCAGACCTGTCAACACCGAGTAAGACTCACGCCCAACGACTGAAACCCGGCACTCGGGCAGGCCCGAGGTGGGAGCGGCTCCCCGAGAGCGCTGGGGACGAATCGACCCGCACGAAGCCGCCGCCCTCCTCGGCAGGGCTCTCAGCATGTCCCAGCAAGCCGCGAACTCTGGCCCTCGGGTCCGGTGCAACCTTTGCCCCCAGATCCTGCTGTCCTGGGCGGCCGCCGCCGGACCTGCCCGCACCTGTCACTCCCCAAAGACGCTAGACCGCGGTTCCCGCCCGAGTCTCCACCACCCTAGCGCACCCGCGGCCCCTCCAGATCCTTCCCCTCACCAGGTGTCCCCTTTCCGGAGCGAGGTTTTGAGGAGCGTCGCGATGTCAGATCGCTGGGTGTCCAGATCCGCCGCTCCGCCTTCCGCCATCTTCTTCCACTAGCGGTAGCGGAGGCGGCAGCGACGGTGGCGGCACGCCCCAGAGCATTGTGGGAATGGCGTCCCCGGCCCCGCCCACTTGGCAGGTCGAAACCAAAGGAGACGTAGGAGAGGGGGGGCGCGTAGGAACCTGAGGCGGCCCTGGCGGCGGGCGAGTGCGCGGCGGAGGTCGGCCATCCCCCCCGCCGCCCCGTCGGTCCCGCCCGCCCGGCGCTTTGCCTCGGCTCCCTCAGGCCGCGCGCAGGCAGGTTTTCACTTCCCTCGGCGGGGCTTCGGCTCGCTCTCAGAGAAGCGCTGCCACTCCCCAGTTCGTCTTCGACTTTACCTACCCACCCCTTTTTCCCACAGTCGCCTAAAAACCTTTATTGGCGCATTCAGTCACTCTAGAGGGTGGGGGTGGACGGGAGGATGTGGGGATGGACAAGATATGGCAGAAAATTGAGCAGCTCGGTGGCTCCGGGCTTTTCACAGAAGCCACCCAAGCCCGATGAACATTGGCTCGAGAACTATCCGAAAGCGAAGGCTTGGCCGCGGTGACCTTCCTAGGTTCCTTTCGGCGCTGCTTCTGTAGGTGGAGACCTTTGGTAGGCTCTTTGTGACGCCTCCTCGGGCACACCCAAGGCAAGTGAGCTGCCGTCTGAAAACAAGCCTTGGCTCCTCGGTGAATGAGTGAAAGATTCACTGAATGATGCGAGAAACAGAGAAGGGGTACACCCCCAAGGTGGCCGAGAGCAACACTGGTTTAGGCGCCCTTCCCAGTGGTGCCTACGTACCACCAGGTGAAAGCAGTTTTATTGGAAGCCAACAATTTAGGTTACAAGTGGGCAGGTCTACTCCCTCAAAAAATCAAATCCCGAGTCCACACAGGTTCCAAAGCCCGTATTGCTAGCACTTTCATTGACCGCCTCTCCTTGTGGAAGTCTGGGCAAAAATATGAACTTCACACGATTGGGTTAATTTTTAAAAACTACACACCTAGCTGCTAGCCCAAGAATGACTACCAAGTGAAAATAATACCCAAATTGGGCCTGTTGCAATAGCCTAGTGGATAAATCCTCACAAGCACTGGGATCCTGTACGGGCACCGGTTCATGTCCAGGTTGCTCTACTTCCCTTCCAGCTCCCTGCTTGTGACCTGGGAAAGCAGTAGAGGATGGCCCAAAGCCTTGGGACCCTGCACCCACGTGGGAGCCCTGGAAGAAGCTCCTGGCTTCAGATCAGCCCGTCTCGGCCATTGCGGCCACTTGGGGAGTGAATCAGTGGGCAGATCTTTCTCTCTATCAGCTTTTCCAATAGAAATAAATCTTTAAAAAAAAAAAAACCACCTAAATAAATCCTTAATAATTGAATTGTGGCAAAACTTTTAAGTACTTTCAGGCATGATGAGAAACTCTGGTGATGTGACTTAAATAACAAGGAAATGAGAAGCCTGAAAGGTGGACAAGACCGCCCGCTTGGTCACTCTTGTTCTGTATTTTTAATGCCCAGTCTAGCTCAATTGGAGTGAATTCAGACAAGATGGGTTTGATTTTAAGAGTACTGATCTATCCCCAAGTAGAAGTGTATATTGGCATTATGATTATTTGTTTTCACTTTATACACTTTTACTTTATTATATCAACCTTTAGAGTGTGGAAGCAACTTACAGCTTTTCTTATTTGACTTTTTTCCCAGCAGGTGAAAAAAAAAAGAAAGTTTCTGTAACTATGAATATCCTCAAAGAGTCATATTTTCCCTCAGTCTGACAATATGATATGGAAAAAAAGTTGAAGCCAATGTGGATGAACATATGCTCGAACTTGACTTCATTCTGTAGCTCCAAGGTACTTGTAGTTTAATCATAAGATTGAATATTATAACATCTAAAGGATTTTTATGAAGATTAAATGAAACAACATGTGTTTATTGCCTAGAACTTAATAGCCTATCAATAAACACCAGTATTGTTTATTGGTGACAGTGTAAATTGCATAGTATGTGAATTATATCTTTAAAATGTTAGAGAAGTTGAAGGTAAAACTGTGTTCTCATTTTATAAACACAGCATAACAAGAAGTAATACATCATTCACACTCTGCTGTTCAGTTCTCCTTCCAAGAAAATATATTTTAAAACACGGAAGCCTATACAAGACAGCTAAGTAAAATAATCGTGCCTTCACTGGCTGTGTCCTCAAGGCAGCAAGTTACCTGGAGATAGATGTGTAAATTCAATATCAACTTGAATTATGCATTAGGTTTATTAGGTCATTTTATACAGCTAACTAGCTGTTATCAGAGACAGGAAGGAAATATTAATTGTGGTATTTTACCTACTAAGGATTATCAGAGTTCTCAACTGGCTCTAAGCACTTCAAAATACTTAGTCCTCACAGCAAGCTTATGAGGTAGATGCTGTTGTGATTCCCAAGCTTTGGATGCAGAATTGAAGCAAATGAGTGGCAGAACCCCCACCAAAAATCCAAATGGTATAGCCCTAGAATCAATAAGGTTTGTGTAAATTTAAACTTTTGTAACATTTATAATCAGCAACCTCAGTTTATCAATTTAAGGGCATTCTGTTTATCTTACTGATGCTTTTCTCAATTTTAAAAATAAATAAGATACTGTTTGTAAATATTAAATTGGCCAAAGTCCACATCTCAACTGCATAGGTAAGTAGAGAAATTGATAAGAAAAGCTATTTTACCCTAAACCCCACAGATAATTCAATATAACTATTTCCCATTTAGAATGCATGCCTTTCCTGATGCTTTCCTTTTTAACTTTGCACAAATGTGTTGTTTTATTGGTGGTTGCTACTACCATCTCAGACCCACTGCAACTTCCTTGTCCGCTTAATCTAGAGGAAAAATAGTACAAGAGACCAAGCGCTTTGGAAATTGGCATCCATCTGAATGAAGTAGAATCAGAGTTGGTTTTGAAATTAGAGACTCTCCAGCAACGATTCTTTGACCTAATAATTTCTCTGTTCATGGATGTTTAAACAATCCTTTTCACAGAGATACTTGTACTTAGCAGGTAAGAGTGTCGAATTCAAGTGTAACTAACAGGAGAATAAGAATCATGTTTAAGGTGTCAAAAGAAAATTGGTTTTCAGCCTGGGGTTTTTAAAGATAGAACTTAATGGCAGGAAGTGCAAAGGAGACTTCCAAAATAAGCTTCACTTTTTTATTTTCAATACAAACCCAAGGGGAAATCTCCCTGAAGTCTAGGTGGATTTAGCAAGTCACATGCACACATAGGTCTAGCACGTTCCCTAAGAGAACAGTGTTGGTGACCTGGCAGCCTTTATTTCTCAACCTTGCCTACCTTTGATCTTCAGGAACGTCTGTTGCAATGTTTTCTTTATTCTCTGTTGGTCCTGTACAGGTCAGTTTCTGCAGTAACTTCACTATCCCTCATGCTTAGTCACTTCTCCAAACCCTTCATTTTTTTCTCTGATGTAATCTTAAAATTCCCTTCCCCCTTTATCAACTTTCCCAACAGCTAAAAGACAGCAGACAGGTGGGGGAATGGTGCAAACACCAAAATAGCATGTAGTCAAATACTTACTTAATCTGCTAATGATATTTTGAAATTTGGGATATGAGCAAAAATTGTTCCACAAAAAATTGTGCCACAATTCAGTTTTTAGAGCTCAAAAAATGAGATGCTGCTTATTTTAGACAGGCGTTAGATTCTGAAAAAGAGGTTGAAGAGATAGTGGTAGGAATTAGTCCCTTTCACAAAAAACAAGGATACTTGATTTTGACTGTGACTCAGTGCAACTAACTAGCTAGCTGGGGAGCCTTGGCCCAGCTGTTTAGCCTCTGCCAGTGCTCATTTTCTCACTGTGAATGCTTACAGGAATTTGAAATTGGTAACAGAAACAGATAAAATAAGTTCATTACAAGATAGTAAGGAGTTTGGGAGATTTCACTGAATGCTCTAGACCAACTAAATGTACTTAAGTAAAAAACATTAGAAAAAAAGAAGCATGTTTTAGCACCTGTTTTGTGAATTCTAGAAAGTTTACTTTTCACATGGACCTCAAGTCTATGAAATGATCAATCTGGTTTACTACTTATTTCACTTTTTTTTTTCTCTGAAGGGCATATAGATTGCTTTGAAAGCTGATACTACCCTGAAGATTAAAGTCAGCTTTCCCTCCTATAAGTTCTGAATTAACTGTTAATCAAACTAAACTGAATGGAATCAATAAAGTAATCAGAGTCTAATACATCTGGGATCATAGTAAAAATAAATCCTTAATAGGTAATATATTCTTTGGATCCTGGTTATTTAAAAATGAAATGTACATGTATGATGAGGAAACTTTTCCAAGGAAGAATTTATTCTATGAACCATAAATATTATTATTTAACTTGGTTTGATATATATGTTCTATTGAATTTGATTTGATCCATATGTATATATTTGATCCAAATATATGGTTTATTTGTATATATGGATATAAATATAAAATGCATATAATCAAGACTGATTTATCTTTATTGATAGATTCAAAGTTGACTAAAAATGACTCCATGAAAAAATGGAAATGTTTAAGCAGTGTCTGAGTTCTTTTCTCAAATCTGTAATAATGCACAGCTAAGTCATTTTCTAATATACTGATCTTTTGCTTTGAGTGAAAAATGAAAACATTTGTCTTAATATTACATACTTATATTTTGTCAGTTTTATATAAGATTTTAAAAATATTTTCTTTTATGCCATGGCTCTTGGAAATCTACAGAACTAATCTATAGTGATTCAGCTACTATATAGATTCTAGTGAGATTAACTTTGTTTTCTCCCAAGAGAGGACTGAATTATTCAGATTTTCTGTTTGGACAATCCTGCTCTTCATTTTTAGCTGAGATAGCAAAAAAGATTTAAGTTGCTTACAAAGAGTTTTAGAACAATGTAATAACAGGTCTTAAAGAATATATCTAAATTCTGTGATAAATAAAAATGTTACATGAGATATTCTTTATGATATTATCTTCCAGGAACCCAAGGAACAGGATAGTATAGACAATGCAGTAGGTTTATGACAAGTAAGAATTAATCCATGAATTGTGAAGAAATAGTTATCTACTTCTGCAGATAATTTACTGAATAATAATAGGAATTTTTTAGGATATAGTAGAAATATTATGCATATAGAGTCAGAAAGATCTATATTTGAGTGGTCCCTCTGCTACTTACTCATTCTTTAGAAAGCGAAATTTGATTTCAAAGGATTCATTCAGATGTAAATGAAACAATGAATATGGAACTCACAGTAGAAATTAGTATAAAGTCTCAATTATTTTTTACAAAATATTTGTACTATTTAGACAGGGACAGTTACTAAATTTCACTGTCTAAAAAATTTATTAACATCATAAAGCTGAGATGGAGTAATAAGCAGTTTTGTTACAACTAGTAGTGCTTATGTGAAGAAATTAAAATAAGAAAGAGGTTAAGAAGAATATTAAAAATCCAGTTTTACCAAATCTTTCATTTTAAGGTGTTCTAAAAGTAAAATAATGTACTTGCAAGCTAATGGTAGAATATTACACAAAAATATATTATATGCTTATTAATGTTTTCTAATTATAAACATAGACATATAACATATCAGAAACTTGTCCATCTGTGGATGGACAGTATGGAAGGCAGAATAGTTAAGCTACAGACATGCTCATGTTACAATCTCAGAACCTGTGAGAGTATTGCCTTACAAGAGAAAATGAACTTGGCAGAGATGACCAAGACTAAAGACTTTGAGATGGGGAGATTATCTTGGATTTTCCAGTTGAGTCCAATCAAATCACAGAAATCCTTGAGGGTAAAAGAAACTTTCCTGGCTATGATAAGAAGGGTGGTGTGACTGTGGAAGAATAGTTTTGAAGAGGTAAAAAAGCTGGTTTTAGTCAAATAATGTAAATGACTTCATGAGAGTAGAGAAGGTGAGGAAATGAATTATCCTGTAAAGGTTCCAGAAAGAAACACAGCCTTGCCAATAGCTTGATGTTAGTTATAGTAAGCTTGTGTCAGATGTCTGAAATATAGATTTGGAAGATAATATACCTGAATGTCCCTTGTTATTAGATTTATGGTAATTTGTTATAGTAGTAGCAGTAAACAAATGCAGAGCAGAACAGCCTGCCCTAGGGAAACTAAAATAGTGTCTATTCTGAACGAAGGCGATCACTGCATCCCTCTGACAGACACGTGCTGTTGATAACAATCATAAGAAACTGAATTCAATAAGAATTCAGTATTCTCTGGACCACTAGTTGAAAAAAATACACCAGATTAGTTTAAAAACTAATGTAATATAGAAAGTAGTTAAGTATACCTAAGTCTCTGGTGACTTGACTAACTGTCTCAGGCCATGTCATGAAATTCTTAACATCAGCGAGGTGGGGGAGGGGAGTAAGAGAGAAGGAGATCCTCCATCCACTGGTCCACTTCTCAAAGGGTCACAAGGGCTGGCGCTAGCCAATCTGAAGCCAGAAATCTAGAGCTTCTTTCTGGATCTCCCACATGGATGCAGGAGCGCAAGGGCTTGAGCCATCTTCTGTAGCTTTCCCAAGTCTACAGCATAGGGGATGCTGGAGCAACAGGGAGAAGATTAGCTGGTTATGCCACTGTGCTGGCCCCTCAAGTGCTTCTTTTAAAACATAAAGGAATGGTGTTCTCTAATTAAGAATGTAGTTGGAATCATCAAACTGGATTTTGGGACTATACTCTCAAAACAGTTCTAAAATCGGAGAGGAAGAGATCTTGAATGGAATTCTTGATTCAAACTTCAGAAAGCACTGATGAAACTCATTTAAATTTTTTTTTTTTTTTTAGCCACCTGAAGGAAAATTACTTAGCCAAAGTTTGTTAGTGGTTAGAAAGCTGAAAAATGCTTTTAAAAATGTGGTCTGTAGATCTGCTGTATCACCAACACCTGTGGTGTATTTTCAGTTGTGGATTGTTTACCCAATCCCAGATAAAGTAAGTGAGAGAATTTTGGGGGCTCAAGTTGAAGAACTATTATTCTGATGAACCAAGGGTGACTCTGGCTTTCTAAGCTTTGAGAAGTGTTAGTCTAGGGTTACAGGTTGGTTATTTTTATTTCCCAAGATTCAGGCAATGATACTTGATCTAGTGGCAGTCTACTTCAGCTGCTATAACAAAATAACTGAAGTGGGTAATTCATAAACAACAAAAACTTACTGTTCACCATTCTGGAGCCTGATTTGTCCAAGGTGAAGAAAGCAGCAGCTTCAGGGCCAGGTGAGGCCTTGCTCCCTGCTTTGGGGATGGCATCTTCTTGCTGCACCTTCCCATGGTGAACGAGGCCGGGGAGCTCCTGCATGCCTCTGTTGGGAGGATGCTGATCCTGTGTGTGAGGGGGATACCTCATGACTTAGTTTTCAAAGGTTCACATCTTTTTAATATCAGATCAAGTATCAGATTTCAACAATAAGGAGAGAACTACAGTCAGATTACAGCAAAGACAAAATTATAGTACTGTGTTTAACTGTGTTTAACTGTGAGGCTAGATTGTCAATTCTTAACAGAACAATCTTCATCCTACTCAGTTAAATAAATGGACTCTAGTATAATTCTACAAGATGTATTGTGCACTCCATCTACTTTTCTATTTTAAAATTAAGAGAATTTTTTTTCACTAAAGATAATGGTTTCTCTTGGTTTCATATCAATAATTTCTTCTATGTTTGGCTAAATCCTGTCCTTGCATGCTACGGAATCTTTAAGAGGAACCGATTCATGTCCTGGCTGCTCCATTTCCTGTCCAGCCCCCTGCTGTGGTCTGGGAAAGCAGTGGAGGTCAACCCAAAGACCCTGCACCTGCGAGCGATTCCCAGAAGAAGCTGCTGGCTTTGAGTTGGCTCAGCTCCAGCCAGTGTGGCCACTTGAGGGGTGAACCATCGGACGGAAGATCTTTCTCTCTGTATCTCCGTCTGTCTATATATCTGCCTTTTCAATAAAAATAAATATATTTTAAAAAAGATTTATTATAAATGGCTAAATATAAGTGTAATGAAAATATTTATATGGAGCACAAATATTTCTGACTTTATAGAATTTTTTTAAGCCAAAGGAATGAAATACTATGTATATACAACATATAGTTCTGTAAGACAGTTTTGGCACGTAAGAATTTGTGGTGCCTTTGTAGTTAGTAAGATCGAGTTTTATTTCTGTCCTTAAGTATCAGAGTAGCAGCTTAGCTTAGTGATCAGAATGTTTGAGTTGCATATTGAAGAGTCCTGGGTCCCATTCCTGGCTCCAGCTTTCTGATCCTGGGAGGCATCGGTGACAGCTCAAGACACTAAGTTCCTTGCCACTCATGAGAGACCTAGATTGAGTTACTAGCTCTGAACTTCAGAATGACCCAGCCTTAGATGTTGCAGGCATTTGGAAAGTGTACTAGTAACCAGGAGCTTTCTCTGTCTCCATTTTTAGGTTTGCTTCTGTTTTTCTTAAATAATTACGTTTTTAAAAATTTTCTATTTTTAGGAATCCCCGATTCTACATAAAGAGATAGCAGCATAAATTAATATGGAAACATCCGTAACTACTCCTTTTGCTTTTAAACATTATGCATTTTTTAAAATTGCTATTGTGGTGGATACCAAGCCTAGCCTAGCTTAGCCTATCTCAAAATGAGCTTAAATTCTTTTTTTCTTCTGCTCTAGAAGTAAAACACGCCTAAAGAACTTCTTGGGGATTAGAGCGATTGAGAATGAGATTTTTCATAGAAAGACTTAATTTGTGTGAAATTCAGAGCTACAGAAAGAAAATTTTCTATGAAAAATCTTTTTTTAAAAAAAGATTTATTTCATGCTTGTACATACTGCTTAAGCTGAGTTCACAAAGATTTAAACCTAGGTTTCCTTTTCAGAGTTTTATTGCTTTAGCTGTTAAGTTCAGGCATTTGATCTCTTAATTTTCGACATTGTATAAGAAATGATCCAGTTTAATTCTCTTGTACATGAATATTTAGTTGCAGGACCACAGACAGTTTTTCAAAAATATTTTCCTCATTTAATTTCATTGGCATCTTTTTGAATTCAATTACTTATAAGTGTAAAACTTATTTCTAAGCTCTTCAAATCTATTTAATTCATCTCCTTGTCTACCCTATGGTAGTATTGCATTACCTTGATTGCTGTTGGTTTGTAGTAAGCTGTGGACTTGGAAAGTGCAAATCCTTCAGTGCTGTTCTCTTAAGATTGTTTTGAACATTCTAGGTTCTTTAAAATTCCATGAACATGAGATAGCTCCATGATTACTTAATCTTCCCTGCAAATATATGTGGTTGTGTTCTAGATCATGTCAGATATAAGGTGAACAAAGAGAGATGAAAAGCTTCGTACTCCCATTCTGAAAAGGATGAGTGACTTACATCACTCCCTCTTTCCTTCTCTTCTACCTTCTGCTGCTTGAAAAGCAGAGCTGGTGAAAACTATTCATCACCTTTCCCCAACAGAAAGCTGGGACTGAATGGAGCTGACTTGTACCAGGGACCCTGATGTGGAATTTGGATGTCCTATGTTGTGTTTGGACTGTTGACCCAAGTGCTCATTCCTGCAGTGCTTTTCATTATTCCTGCAGTATTAACTTTACCTATCAATCATCTCACTTTATCAAACCCATTTATTTGCCACTTAAGTTTAGATTAATTAATCGTGTCTATAGGCAACTAGTCTAACTTTGCCTTTTTAAATAGTCATTCTACAGCAGATATATTTAATTCAAAACACTCCATTTATAATATGGAACTCAAGTAATCTGCCTTATTCTTGCTGGCACAAGGCTGTAATGCCTAAGTGTCCTAAAAAATAGACATAATCCTTCATGGGAAAATGGGCATCTGGAAACTTGTTCAACATGACTTATCTAATCCTTCTTGATTCTGATAGATAAATGATAGATAATGTAACAAAATTTACCCAAGAAATAAAAAGGAAATCATGAATTATCTAAGAAAAAAATAAATGTATGTGCACGTAGTATGTAACAAGAATGCATGTGTGGAGGAGGGTACAGATCAAAATGTAGAACTCACATCCATCTAACATCGAAGCCTATGGGGGTCAGAACGAAGTAAGTGAAAATGCTCCATAAAATCGTCTAGCTCTTGTGTATTACCATAGAAAGAAGGGTTATCTCTTAAAGATAATAAAAAGTTATAAGAATATGAGGAAACAAATCTCCATTTGTGAGTGATGTCTCACTAAAATAGAATGGCCTAGAAACTATAAAAAGTCTGGGCCTATAAAAATAAGAAATTTAAAGGATTATGGGTGTAAAAGAAAGAACAAAATAAAGAATAATAGGATATGTATAAAGGAAAAGGCAAATTAAAAAATGAACCATTTAGATCTCTGAAAAGAAATAGTTATTGAAATAAAAGCCTCAATGAGCAAATCAAGTCACAGATAAAAGAGAAAGGGGGCCTGGCACGCTGGGTCAGTGGCTAAATTCTCTCCTTGCAAGTGCCAGCATCCCATATGGGCACCTGTTAGTGTCACAGCTGCTCCACTTCCCATCCCTCTCCCTGCTTGTGTCATGGGAGAGTAATAGAGGATGGCCCAAGGCCTTGGAACCCTGCAGCTGTATGGGAGACCTGGAAGAAGTCCTGTCTTCTGGATTCAGATTGGCTCAGCTCCCACTGTTGCAGCCATTTGGAGAGTGAACCAGTAGGATGGAAGATCTTTCTCTCTGTATCTTTTTCTCTCTATTAATCTGCCTAATAAAAACAAACAAACAAATAAATAAATAAATATATCTATATATTTTTTTACAAAGAAAGAAGCAATTCAAACCTTAGATTTTTAATTTGATGGCCCAGTGTGGTGGCCTAGTGGCTAAAGTCCTCACAGTTAAAGCCCCAGCATCCCGCACTGGTTCTAATCCCGGCGGCCCTGCTTCCCATCCAGCTCCCTGCTTATGGCCTGGGAAAGATGGCCCAAAAGTCCCAAGGGCCAAAGCCCTGCATCCATGTGAGAGGCCTGGAGGAAGTTCCTGGCTCCTGGCTTTGGATCAGCATAGCACTGGCTGTTACAGTCACTTGGGGAGTAAATTATCAGATGGAAGATCTTCCTCTCTGTCTCTCCTCCTCTCTATATATTTGACTTTTCATTAAATCTTTAAAAAAAAAAGATTTTTAATTTGAGAGAATTTTCCTACATTAGTTAATTTTTGGTCCATTGCCAACCACTTGTACATCTAGGGCTTAATAACAAATAAGCTTTCATTTATTTATTTTTTTAAACTTATTTATAGCTACTAGAGCTTGGTAGATGTTGTTTAGAATCATTTGATCTTGGCTGTAAATTTCAAGTTGGATCAGTTGGATCAAAGTTTGCTCTATATGTCTGTCAGTATAAGTAGTGGCTGCCTGAGAATTGTTCTTATGCGAAAAGCAGAAGTTCAAAAGACAAAGTCTAGTTTTGCAGGGACATAACAAAGTGTGCTGTCTCCATTCCCGTGATTTGGTTATACCATGAAGTTATGTTTGGCTGCCAGTGTGCTCTGTTTACTTTTTCTGTGACATTGGGATTTGGTGAAATATAACTTCAGTTCGCACTGTGCCAGTTTCAGAACTTCTTGACTATTCTCTTTGGTTTTGTGTGTAATTCTTTTTGAGCTCACTGCTTTCTTGTGCTCAAATACATCTAGTGGCAGCCAGCTTTTTAACACTCTGCTTTGAAATCACCTCATCCAACTTCACAAGTTTATTAGATACATTTTCTGCTATGTTATTGCAGCTGCCAATTTTAACAAATGTTTTCCACCGTATAACGCTGCTTGCCATTTTTCCAGTCTCATGTGACAATCAAATCACTGCCTGCTGCTCATTTCCAAGTCCAAAGCCACATATTTTAAGATTTTGTTACAACAGCATTCCATTCTAGATATCAAATTTTGTATCAGTCAAGTTTTTTGTCTTTCAAAATATTCAACTGTTAGTTGTACAAAATGATATATGTGTATTTCTAACTGGTATGACGAATATAATTTGGTCTTTAGGCTCCCACTGGTTTTAAAGGGCAAAGTTATAAGTTAGTTGTATTAAGAAAACTTAGTCCAAGTATAGTGTTTAGAAGTGAGCCCTTTGGCATCCACTGTGATGGGCCAATTGGGTAATTTTCCCCTTGCAAGGGCTGAGAGTCCATGTGAGACTGGCTGAGATGCTAGTTCTTGTCCCAGCTCCTCCACTTGCCATTCAGCTCCATGCTTATGGCCTAGGAAAACAGTGCAGAAAGACTCAAAGTCTTGACTCCACTTAGGTAAATTAGTCCAATGTATCAGGAAGTGTAATGACAATTCCCAGACACTGTGAGTAGGAGGAATGTGAACTTGTTCAAGGGCTACAAAATTTTCAGTTTTGCAATATGAAGAGTTTTGGAAATTGGATTTCCAATATTGTGAATATGTGTAGCACACTAAGCTAGATACCTGGCAAAAGCTGAAGAGGTAAATCTTGTGTATATTTTACCACAATTAAAATTGTGGAAATGCTAGACCCCATAATCCCAGCAGCTCACCTGCCAGCCATAGCCAACTGTGAAGCAGTCTCTGACAAGACAGTCATGAATATGTGATCAAAGAGTACTAACTATGGAAAAAGAACATTTCTTTATGATGTGGTGGTGGTCTGCACCAGAGTAGCCCAGCCTACCTGTGCAGTGACTTCCAGGTGCAATTAGCTAAAAACGAAAAGATTTCGGCATTCATTGACTCTTCCCGGGAATGCATATGTTCAATGAACAAAAGTACCTTGTATCATCCAGTGTGCAGCACCCTAATGATAATCCTCAGTTTGATGCATGACATTGCATCAATGAGAAAACAGAATTTGAAGGTTTCGGTTAATTTAGTGGAAAAAATTAAAACAAAAATCAAGATTAATCAAAAAGGAGGATAAGCAGAGCTCCTTATAAATCCCTAGAACACTTGCATCACTGTAACAAAGACTACATGCAGTGTCATTCCTCTCTGACTATACGAAATGTCCTCTCCTCCTAAGCCAGACCCTTCTAAAGAGTATTCATGGACATCAGTAGGAATTCTGTGGGCTTTCTTGGAGTGCAAATCTCAACAGGCACAGACAGTTTTAATGAAAACAGCCTCTGCCCAGGAATCACTGCCATTCCAAAGGAAGCAGAAGTAGTTGGTGTGAAGGTCACCTTTTTGGGGTATGCAGCAGTGGTAGAAGATATTTCCTGGCATCTTCTCCAGAGATCTCTGTGTGGTTCAGTTGTTGATGATCAGAAACTTATGAATTTGGATACTCATTCAAATAATACTTCCAAACCAAGCTACTCAACTGATGCTCACAGGATCAGCTGACAAGACTGTTGCCTCCTGAGATGTGAGAAATCTGAAGCTTAAGTTGCATTCCTTTGAATCATATGAAGATAAAGTGTTCCAGGTGTGGTGGTCAACTCACAGTGAGACTGTTTTGACTTCCAGTTGTATGGGCTGTTCAAAATACAAGACCACTAGCCCTTTCAATATTGTTTTTGCTACTTCTCAGGGGGTTCGATATTTTTATTTTTATTTTCATTCATTCAAAAAAGTTTTTTCCTATTAATTTCCTCTTACAGAAAAATTGTTTGCTTCAAGAAAGTTTTCGATTTTTATTTATTTAGTGACATGTTGGTCATTCAGTAGCATGTTATTTAACATCATGTTGTAATTTTCTGTTTTTTTCTTCCTGTTGTTGATTCTGTTTTACGGCTTTTCATTGAAATGAATGTATAATAACTGTGTAATAGAGACTATCACATCCAGATGTGATGATATAATGCAGTCTGCATCTCTATTTTCAAATAAAAAATTGATTTCCAGTGAAGTACATCTTGACAATAGTATGTAGGACTCTCTGCCATTGTCCATACCTACAGTGTTAGGACACACTTAAAAAGAATGATGAACTTAGCACTGATTATGAAGGACTATACTATTGTAATGATATGGGGAAATCAGTGGGAAGGTGGAGATTTGGGGAGGAGGGGAGGGAAATCCTAGAGCCTATGGAATGGTATCATAAAATAATAAAACAAATACATTTAGAAAGAGAATAATTGGAAACTTGGATTGCTCCAAGTGCACATGGAGGAACTTGATAGATGACAGAGGTTCTGTTGAGAACATTTTGGAGTCCCTGTTTCCTGGCATTGGTCTGGCCCAGTCCTGGCTATTGTGGCCATTTGGGGAGTGAATCAGTAGATGGGAAGTCCCCCTCTCTCTTCTGTTTCTGTTCTTCTGCCTTTCAGATGAAAAATTAAATAAACCTTCACAAAATTGTAATGTTGAAAACCTTAGGAGAATAAAAAGATACTAGAGTGAGTCAGTAATACTTTAATATCTTACCTTTTATACTCACTAGGTAAACCTACTGGGCAGGCTCATATTCTAAATTGATTATAACACTGTCAGTGTGCATTCAATCATAGCTATAATGACTACAGAAGATTGTTACTGAGCCATCATTTCTGCTTTCTGCATTTGCACACTGTTGTTAGTTTCTGCTGGCTGAAGTCTCTGCGTTTAAGCACACAATAAAACAGAAAATCGGTCCATAAATGGTAACCTTTACAAATAATCATGAGTATATATTGTTGCTTGGTTTAATCAACTGCATAACCCTTTGTAAAAATTACTTCATTTACTTGATAAACTGAAATGGTTATAGGGCTTTATTTCAGCCTACAAGATACATGAGATGCATTTATAAATATATAATTAGGGAGATCTTAAAGCCAAATTTGCTGGAACTGCATTGCAGGTCCAGCAGTGTGAGCACAAAAGCATTTTCCTGCCATGTTTCCTTTGAGTGAGGTTTCAAAGTGGAACAGTTTGACATTCCAATGTGGTTTCTTTGTGAAAATATGTGATGGCAAACTGATCTTCAGATTAACTTTCTTATAATGAAAATCTCTTATAACTAAAGATATTTTATCACTTCTCAATATTTAACTATGTTAACATTAAAAATATCCATAATATCTTAAGATATCTTGATATCTTAACAGTAATTTAGCCTGTGGTTTCTACATCATTAGGTAAAACAATCCACTTTTCAGGTCAGTTGCTCGTCTTTTAAAAAGATTTATTTATTTTTATTGCAAAGTCAGATGTATAGAGAGGAGGAGAAACAGAGAGGAAGACTTTCCAACTGTTGATTCACTCCCCAAGTGACTACAGTGGCTGAAGCTGCGCCGATTTGAAGCCAGGAGCCCAGAGCCTCTTCCAGTCTCCCACGTGGATGCAGTGTCCCAAAGCTTTGGGTCATCCTCAGCTGCTTTCCAGGCCACAAGCAGGGAGCTGGATGGGAAGTGGGGTTTCTGGGATTAGAGCTGTCCCAAATATGGGATCTAGCTGGTGCTTTCAAAGCAAGGACTTTAGCTGCTAAGCTACCACGCCGGGCCCTAGTTGCTCATTTTTTGTTTTTAAAGATTTATTTTATTTGAAAGGCAGAGTGGCAGAGAGAGGCGGAGAGACAGAGATCTTCCATTTGTTGTTTCATTTCTTATAGACTACAACAGTGAGGGTTGGGCCAGGCGAAAAAACCATGAGTCAGAAACCCCACGTGGGTTTTCCACATGTGTAGCATGGACCCACGTACTTGGATAAACTTCTGTTACTTTCTAATATGCATTATCAGAGAAATGGATCAGAAGTGGGACAGGTAGTATCAAGCTGGTGCTTCAGTATAAGATACTGGTGTTCCAAGAGGTGGCTTGGCCTGATGCTAGCCCCTCAGCAGCTCATGTGAAATGACTTTTCAACAAGTGTAGCTTTTTATAGAGAGATTATAATAGATTTATCAATTTGTTAGTTCCTATTATAATTATATTCACAAGAATATATATTTCAATCTGTGATACTTTTACTGTGAAATGTAATATTTCATCAGTCTAGGGAGTTTTGCCTTATTTTTTTTAAAAGGATTTGTTTATTTTTATTGGAAAAGCAGATTTTACAGAAAGAAGAGGAGAGAGAAAAATATTGCATCCCTGAAGCATTTCCATTTTGGCTATTTATTTTCTTTTACAAATAGTACTGAAGTGTATTGTTCCTGAAACTATATATCCTTATACATTTCTCTTTGCAATGTATATGAGAGTTTCTTTAGGCTATGTAGTGTCTAGAAGTAGACATTTTGATTATGTAGTGCATATTAACTTCTATGTTCTTAATTCACTTTTTGACAAAGTGTAATGCCCAAATAGTTAAAATTCCATGGGTCCTATATTGAATTTATCAGTAAAAATTCTAGTCTTCGGCTCAGTGCAGTAGCCTAGTGTCAAAGGTCCTTTGCATGGGGATCCCAGCTGGGCACAGCTCTGATCCTGGCAGCCCATTTCCTATCCAGCTCCCTGCTTGTGGGCTGGGACAGCAGGAGAGGACTATGGCTGGCCGTAATGTTTCAAAGTCAAATAACATACAAACCTTTGGGAATTTACCCAACCTTATGATTAGTAATTTCCTGTTAAAAGAAAACTCTGAAATGAGAGTCACCTTTAATTAGTATAGCTCTCCATGCCTGATAATTAGCAATCCTATTTAAAAAGTCACACAACAAAGGAAATAGGAAGTTATCGTCCAGCGAATAGAAGCAAAAGGGTTTCTACATTCAAAGGTAAATCCAGTCAGCCTTTACTGGTGATTCCACTCAGAATCAGATCAAGTTAAACACTTCCTGAATTTGAGAATTGTGCTTGACCTTCATAGGATAAATGCTTGGTTGCAAAAAGAGTCATGTCCCTCTGTGATTAGCAGCCAAGAAAAATCATTTTGTAGTACTGAAACAAAAACGTAAGTAGGTATTTGGCTCAGCTGTTAAGGTGACATTTGAGACAATGGCATTGCCTATGGGAGAGCTTGGTTTGAGTCTCCACTTCTCTATTTCCAATCCAGTGCACTGTTAATCTTAGTGCAACAGATGATGGTTCAAGTAATCTGGTTTATGCCACCATTGTGGAAATTGCGTTTCTGGCTTTAGCTCTATCCCAGCTCTGGTCTGGCTATTGTGAGCATTTAAGATTTAAGAGAGGGTTGTTACCTGATTAGAAGTATGTTAGTGTCATTCTATAATGAGGCTTTTATTACAAGAATTCATATAAACATCTAAGATGAAAAATAGTGCTGGATATCTGGCAGCTGTTCACATAGGAGCAGTTAAAGCCTGGTGAGAAGATGAAATTGCTTGGGAAGAAAATGTCAGAAAACAGGAATGTAGGTCAAGAATGCATCCCTACAGCAAATGAACCCTTAGGAGGTGGTCTTGTGATATGGTATGGAAAATATTGTGCAAGTAGTCATTTTGTAAAATGCAGTCTGGCACAGTGAGGATGGAAATTGCATAAGCCTTAAGAGTTAAGTTGCTCTTGACTGTAGTCTGAAGAGCCAAGGAGTCAACTCTGGAGGTAGAGATATCTGAAACTGACCCAGAGGGAAAGGTCAGGGCAGGGAAGAGGTTGAATGCTTTGGAAAGAGAAATTAAAAGAGGAAAAAAAAAAAATCCAAATCTTCAAAGACTATTGGAAAACATTTGACTCTTTTGTTTCACAAAAATCTACATAGCTGTCAATTCCTTTGGCACTAAACTTCTGTTTTGAAAATTGCAAAGATGTCTTTTTTTTCAAAGATTTAATTTTTAAATTTTGGTTTGAAGGTAGAGTTACAGAGAGAAACTTCACTCCTTAAATGCCTGAAATGGCCATAGGTGAGATAATCTGAGGCCAGGAGTCAGGATCTTCCTCTGGGTCCCCCACGTGAGCTCACCTCCACTGCTTTCCTATGACACAATGAACTGGATCATAAGTGGAGCAGCTAGACCAGAGCTGGTATCTATCTGGGTGGGATGCTGGCATCCCAGGTAAAAGCTTAGTGCACTACACTGTGGTGCTGGCCCCAAAGATGTCTTTTAACTGGCTTAAGAGAAATTGCAGACACATTGCAAAAGGCTTCAGTGTCACTTTCAGAATATATGTAAATATAGCAAAGATACATGTACAAATAAAAACACTGGCTGTGCGCTGCTCTTCCTGCGCCGACCGACTGGGAATGGCATCACCACCATTCCCACACTGATGCGGCAAGGAGGTGGCCAGCTCATGGGGACCTGGGTGTGTGGGCTTGTCGGGGGCTAGGGGGTTAGCACCGGTGGGGGTGTGCGGGGACCTGGGGCTCATGGCCAGGCAAGCAGAATGAGCCTGGGGATTTTCCCATGTGCTTGGTGCTGGGTAGGTAGGGGCTGAGCCAGGTTAGCATGCTGGTGTGGTGAGTTGGTGGACTGTGCCTAGGGAACTTTGTATGGGCCTGGATCTTGGATTTGTGGTGGGGTAAGGTCCCAGGCCAGCACACGTGTCAGAAACTTGGGATCCTGGTGGGTGGGCAGAGCTCCAGGCTAGCACATCACTGGGCTTTGGAAGGCTGGGCTAGGAAACCCATGTACTCCTGGGCACAGGGACTGTGGGCTGATTTAGAGAAAGGGGCAGGAGGATATGGGAGAGGGAGGACCACTGAGTGGATGTGTTGGAGGTGTGCAATGACTTCTGAGGGAGGGACTCCCAATGACAAGGCCATTGTATTTGTAAGTTAGGGGACTGAGACCAGCTGGTTTGGAGGGGGGAGGCTAGAGAACCTTAATGGGTCAGACTGATGTACCAGCCCATGTGGGAGGCTTGGATGAAACACTGCCGACCACCATACACTGGCCCACACTAAAGCTAGGGCTGGGGGCCTGCCTGGTAGGGCTAGCTTACAGTACCCACCAGTGAGTGTCAGAACTGGGGACAGTAATATTAGGCTAGGCCATGACTCTGATCAGCATGTGAGGGGATGCAGACTGGGTAGATTCTGTGGGGGGATATGTGGACCCATGCCTGTGGAACTGCAGTTTTTGCTGGATAGCTTAAGAGATAGGGACTCCCAAGAGACTGTTAACTGTATCTTGACAATAGAATGCTGTACTCTGCCATTGTCCATGCCTGCAATGATGGACATATGACTGTTTATGAAGACTTATACTATAGTAGTAATATAGGGGTACTCAGTGGGCATGAGCAAGATCTGTGGCTGGGAACAGGTCTAGTTGGGGAACTAAGGGGATGCCTCAGCTAGGTTGTGGTTCCCATTGGTGAGCACATGAATTGAAATGGGGCTGGTGATCTGGGCTGGGCATGTCTGCAGTGTCCCTTGATATGGGTATGGACTGGGTCTGGAGTGTGCCAGACTGTACTTGACTCCAGCACCCTCTTGTGCTCATGAGAACCAGGGTGAATATAGGACAGGCAGGAATAGGTCTCTGCTCCTGCTGACCCATGCGAGAGCTGTGTCTAGTCATGGACTAGGTATGGCTGGGCTGTAGCACCCAACAATAAGAACTGGAACAGGTGGGCCAATGGGGTAAGGCTGCAGTACCTGCCAGTAGAGGAAGTAGACTAAGTCAGTCTCGGCCAAGGACCACCACTTTGTGCTCTGCCACTTGGAGAGGACCGGATAGAGAAGCTTGGGGAACTCCTCTTTCAGGATGCATTTCTTGCAGTTGTGCACAAGAATCAAGGCTGGGCGTAGCCCAGACTAGGCCAGGTTACAGTACCCGCCTGCCTACGTGTGGTTCAGACCTACCTAACACCTACAGGCAGATCTGAGAGCTAGGACTGAGTGTGGGATAGGCTGGGTCGGGCTGCAATACTAGCTAGTTCACATTAGGGATGGAACTGGAGAGTGGCTGGGCTGGGCTAGGCTGCAGGACCCACTAGCATGAACTGACACTGGGGATGGGCTGGGCTGGGCCAACAGCACCTACTGGCAAATGCTGAGGGAGGGAGGCCATGCCAGACTGGTCTGCAGCACTGAACAGCACACGTGAGTCTGGGGCAGGGGCACAGTTCTGGTGGATGGGCTGTGAGGGGGAGGCGTCTGCTGCTAGTTCACTGCTTCCACTAGTGAGCGTTAGAACTGGTATTGGTGCTAGACCAGGCTGGACAGGGCTACAATGCTTGTTGGCTGTATGTGAGCTGGGTTAGGGGAAGAGCCTGGCTGGGCTAACTGACTGTACCCACTGGTACATGCATAAGCCAGAGTGGGTATGGGCCAGTTGGGCTTTGCCATAGCATCAATTGTCAAATGCTGGGATTAGGGGCAAATCCTGTCAAGGTGAAATTCAGAACCACCTGGAGAGCACAGGATCCAAGACTGGGAAACTGTGGGTAACACTCTAATTGGTTGCAGCTCCCACTGGTAAGCATGAGAGCCAGGGTTGGGGGTGTGCCTGGTTGGACAGGTAGTGGCACCCACTGACATGAGTGTTGGATGGATAGTGGGGCCAATTGTGTTGAGCTAGGCTTCAATGCCTATTGGCATGTACGAGAGTAGAATGGAATGTGGGACAGACTGGCAAGCAAGGAACTAGGGTTGGGGGCACGTCTGGTGGGGGTTATTGGGGTTGTTCTGACTAGGCTGCGGCTCCCATTGGTGTATGTGAGGGCTCAGTGTGTGGTGAACATGGTTGGGCTGGGCCACAACATCCACTGGTTTGTGTAAGAGATGGGGCTGGAGACAGAAACGATCTAGCAATTGCAACTACCAATGTGTGCATAGGCTGTTGTGGGTGATGGACAGAGCCGAACCCCATACTGCCAAGCACACACAAGAATCAGGTCTGGGATAACTTCAAACTGCTGGACTCAGAATCCCAACCATGGGGAGAATTGCTGTATCTGTGGTCTGAGCGTGGAGTGCATGTGTCACAGCTGGGCCTCCTCAGTGGCTTAGGTGGAACAGTGAACAACATACCCAAATGCACATGGAAGATACGGCAGTCCGTTGGAGCCTGCAGAGGACATCTGGTACCATAACAGAGGAAGGAGGGCAGAACAAATTGATTAACTACCCCAGCCAAACATTGGCAGCAATTATCTAGGTGAATGGAGATTCTAAGGTGGACTATGTCAGCCAATGGACCTTGGAAGGATTTCTTCACCCTTTGTTGGTGAGATCAACAGCATTTTAGAACTATTGAAGCCACTTGAGCAGAACCCTTGAAGCATGCTCCACTCCAGGCCGCTGGGATGGCATGGGGTGGCTATTCCTCATCCTTGGGTACTGAGGTGGTTGGGAGGCTGGGTAGTCTTCACTCCTTATTTCTCCCCCTTCCCCAGACACAGGAAGAGGATAAAAGAAAATGTGGAAACAATTGTTTCACCCACTCTCCCCTAATCCTTGACCCTTTCTACCCCAATCAACTATGTAAACATCAAAAATAAAAATTTTTAAATGCAAATACTACGTAGCTATATGACTAATTGAAATTAGGCTCTGTTCAACAAACATTTAGTATGTATTTAGAATGCTTCAGGCAGTTCTAGCTTCAAGACTATCAAGATGAGTGGAGGGAATATAAATCCCTCTTTAAGTCTAGTGGGGTGGTCAGATATATAAACTGAAAGTTTTAGTTGGTATCATTAGGGATTAAAGATTTGAATTGTAGAGTCCAAATACCTAATTCTGAGCAAGTACTTATCTTTCTAAGCCTCAAATCAATCATTTATAAAATAGGAAAGTATTGTTTCCTACCTCTAAGTGGTGTTGGGGGGGAGTGTATGTAACATTTGTAGCACATTGTCTGTTCTGGCACATGTTAAGTGTTTATGAAACGTTATTACGTAATGTGGTGACAATGGTAAGTCTTGACACATAAACATGCACAGATTGCATAAAGACACAGAAGATGGAACATGAAAAATATTGTTTTAAAAAATTACTTTAATAAAAAAGCATCTTAGAAATTAAACCAAACACAAGGTTCTTCTAACTCTGGGACCTTGCATAGAGGCCTGTATGGTGCAATCCTTGTAAAGCTCTCCCCTCTGACACAATTCCTGTGGTCTAAGTGTCAAGTGCTCTAACTGTATACCTGAGGCAGGATAAGCAGTTAAGATGTTTATTTTGGTCATGGTTATGGAGGTGCAAGGTCCAAGGCGCTTTGTAGGGTGATACGGTACTTATTGAGATAGAATTCAGGCAGCACAGGACATCACATGGCAAGATATGAGGGAGCTTATTTGTTATGTCTGTGGTCTCACACTCCTTATAGTCTCCAGGACTGAATCATGGGAAATCCAACCAAATGCTCTCATTTCACTTAATCACTTCCCAAGGGCCTCATCTCAAACAGCATAATTGGGTTAAGTTTAAATTTCTGCCTGTTTAGTACCATTGTCTTAAGACTTTGATGTTTCGAGTTCTGCATGAATCTAGGACTAATTCATTTTCTAAACATAATGGCACCTTGGTGAAAATTAGAAAAGACATTCGTTGTAATAGTTTCATGTTCCCACTGGTCCCATCATCTAGGTATTGAGTGCAGTGCATAAACTGTATAAATGGGTAACAGTTGGAGTGGACACTTATTCCCAGCAGGTGTTTCAGAGCAACCTTCTTGGAGGATATTGTGAACAATTGTTATGTGGATAAATAAGGCCTAGCCAAAATGAAGAAAGCTTGAAACGATAAGCAGGGAAAAAGTTAAAAATAATGTGATATGAAGGAGAAACTGTTAGAAATTCAAACTCCCAGAATACAATGTGCAAATCGTAGAATTAGGAGAAATGAGTTGAAGATAAAGAAGAAATGGTTTATGAAAAGTTATGGCATGCCAAACTGGTCTTTAAGCTGAAGGAAGTGAGGGTCCATTCACAGTTTCTTTGGGGAGATTTTTTTGAAAGTTTTTTTAAAAATAGTACAAAGAGAACAGATTTCATCTATTTCATAGGTACAATTCTAAGAAGAGAATCAGTAAAAGGTAAATAGTTGGCATGTTCTAATCTGCATTTCAGGTAGATTATCAAGGTTTTATTTTGGAGCAGAGATGCATACTGCAACATGTCTTCGCTGTCCGGTATGCTAGTTTATGCTATACAGTTCACTTATGAGAATACATGAATATATATGTTTACTTGTATATCTATCTAACTTGTGTTTTGCATGAAGTTTGCTTTACTTTAACAACACTTTAAGGGATGGGCATAAAAGAAGAATCATGAAGGCGAGTGAGAAGAATGATTTAGAAAAAGTAAAGGAAGAGAGGAGGGAAGATTCAGAAACCAAGGAATTACAGTATTCAAGGAATCATGAGGAATTCTGGTTTGAAGAAGTGGCATAAATAATTGATATTTCCTTTTTCCTAAAAATCGTCTAAAAGCATCAATTGAAGTGAGAAAAAGCACAGATCTGGAGAAAGCTAAATCCTCAATCTACAAAATAGTTGAAAATGGTATTAACAGTTTAGAATTTAAAAGGTCTTTGGAGGAGAAAGAAAGCGAGCATACCAGAGTGAACTTAAAAAGAATCCACACAGCACAGGAAACTTCTTAAGGCAGTAGGCACAACTGGAAGGGCGACCTTTAAGTACTGTTTGGAGATGGAGTGTACGTTATATCAGATCATCTGGAGGGTACGTTGGTAGAAGAGGGCTCATGGAATCAAAATGCATGTACCAAGGCAGGTATTTGGCCTGGTAGGTAAGACATTTATGTAATGGAGTGGTTGGGTTTTGCAGCTAGCTCTGGTTCCTGGCTCCAGCTTTCTGCTTATACAGACCTTGCGAGACAGTGATACTGAAGTAATTGGGCTCTTGTCTGACTCTGACATCAGCCCTGCTTAAACCTCAGCCATTGCAAGCATTTGGGAAGTGAATCAGGGAGTTCTTTTTGCCTGTCTCTGCCTCTTAAATAGTAATAATAATTCATGTTGGTTGGAACTTTTGATAAACATTGCCAAATTGGCCTCAACAGACATATTGCCCCTGACAGATTTTTGAACACATTTACAAATCAACCAGCAGTGTGTAAAAATGCCTACTTCTCTGTTGTTTCTAAATGTGTTATGAAGCTTTTTGATTATGGACAAACTTGCATGTAAAGTTGACATTTGAGTCTGTCTTAATATGCATCTAAAATATTTATTTACCTTTATTGGAAAAGCAGGTTTATAATTCAGCTTGTCGATATGAGAGGAGGAGATTTTGTGTTTTAATGTTAATGTGTTGGACTAATTTGTTTATTTTAACAACTTATTCAAGGAGTAACATGTTTCAATACAGTTTTAACCTAACAGAAGAGAATGCAGCTGTATGTACTAGGTGGATCATTTATAAAAAGGGCAGTTAGTAAATAGTCAGTGATTTTATTATTTTTAGGTTTGGCGTGCATATCAGAAGTCTTAGTAGCTTGTCTGCAACTTTAAAATACAACTTTCTTTAGCAAATAAATGTATGTTATAACACACATACTGCCTCAAACTTTAGTCATGCATTCTAGGAGTTTTACTTTGGAATTAATTTTAAAATATTTTTAAACATTTTAAAATATGTTTCTGTCTCTGATATATAAAAATGAGTTTTATGATGATTTAGATTAAATAAATACTTAATTTAAAGTTTGTGGCTGCTATGTAAATATTCTCTAACCTTTTCCAGTATATATCAATGTTTGCATTCTTCAAAATAATTCATTAATTTTTTCTTCATTTAAGATTTGCTATTAAGGATAAATAAAATAGTGGCTTATAATTTCACTTATAATTTTAAACAAAATTACATTTTCATTTCTACACTTGAAAGAGCCAAACTAATTTTGTTTAGTTCTCCATTTGAATTTTTATTAGTCAGTCCAGATTTTGTATTTTTAGACCTGGCACATATTTTTATCCATCAATTTGCAAGCTGTAATATTGATAATGGAACATTAAATTGTTCTGTGTTTTAAAAAATGTTTTCCTTTTTTCTTTTTAATAGTCACCTTGACATATTCATTGTCAGTAATTAAAAAGCTATTTTGTCCTCATCTTTTCTCACTTAGTGTAAATCAAAATTTTCATATACCACCATTTTAATCCTATCATCTCAAATCCAAAATGCCAAAGTGCCTAGCTGCTTTGCAAGTATAATGTTATTGAATCTCCTATGTAAATGTGGAACTGCCTGAAACAATGTCCTTCAGAATATCTTTGGTAAATAGAAAACTATTCCAATTTAAATGTCCTTTTGATATTACTCTGATTATTATTGCTTTGTTTACTTTGTGATTTACAATGAGGAATCAACAAAATGTAAAAGAGAAAGAATAACAGCATAGTAATAATTTTGTATCCAAGAATATTTGAATCACTTTCTGATTAATAGATTTAAGGATTGCATAAAGGTAGTATACTGTAAATAGAGCAGTGCTTGACCTATTTGTGGGTGCCACATGGTTACTGTATTACATTTGTGTCACTACAATTATATATATGACAAGCTATTTCTTTTGTTCTGTCCATAAAATAAACGATGCAAATTCTTCCATTTTATTTTATTTATTTATTTAATGTCTTACAATTTTTTTAAGATTTATTTTTATTATTTTTTTATTGGAAAGGCTGATATACAGAGAGGAGAGACAGAGAGGAAGATCTTCCGTCCAATGATTCACTCCCCAAGTGAGCACAATGGCCGATGCTATGCCGATCCGAAGCCAGGAGACTCTTTCGGGTCTCCCACATGGGTGCAGGCTCCCAAAGCTTTGGGCAGTCCTCGACTGCTTTCCCAGGCCACAGGCAGGGAGCTGGAAGGGAAGCGGGGCTGCCGGGATAGAACAGGCACCCATATGGGATCCCGGGCGTGCAAGGCGAGGACCTTAACCACTGCGCCACCACACCGGGCCCAATGTTTTACAATTAAAAAAAAAATTATTTTCATGATATGGTTTTATAGGCACAGGAATTCCCTACTCCACCCCTGTGCCAGATTTCCCTCATATTATTACAGTAGTATAGTCCTTCAGCAACAGTCACAAGTCCAACATTCTGGACAAGCTGCTTTTGAATGAAGAAAGATTTATTGTGCCTCATAGTTTTTGAGGTTTACAGCCCAAGATTGGAAAGTCTCTTTGGGTCAGCTGTATGATGAAGTCATTTTGTCTTAAGAAAGATTGTGCTTCCGTATTTCTCTGTGTCTGAAAGGCCAAGCTGACAGATGACAGAATAGGTAAAAATGTTAGTACTTCTCTAGACTATGAGATGTTTTGCAAAATTTGTTATTCTTTCAGTCTCTTTTAATTTCGGATTATTGCCACTGTTAGAGCACCCTCTTAGAAGGGGAACTTGATCTATATATAGGACACATAGGGCTGCTCTTGCTGACTGCATATCTTGATGCAGTTAATGCACAATTTTATGAAAAGCTGATCAGTAACAAAGTTTGAACAAATGGAAGTGATCTTTAGTTTCCCAACAGAGAAAGCTGCAAGCATGAATGTATTGGAAACATTGTCTTTTATGTGAATATGCAATGCTATCTTATGCAAAAATAATGATTTAGCTTGTTAGTAATTTCTCTCAAGTTAGAGAGTTCTGATACTTCTTTCCCTTTCTAAACATTTTCTTGTATTACTTTGATCCAGGGCAGTAGCTCTCAACACAGGTTCAGGGGCATAAATAGGATTGGTTATCAAAATTACAAATGAAATTTTATAAGATAAAATCTTTTGAGTTGCTTCCTTTATGACCATTACTTTGTGACATATTATATTGAAAGGAGGGGTGACAGGTACAGTAGTTTTGAGGACTGCCATAGCGAAGTGTCCTAGTTGGTGACTTACATAAGAGTTGATTTTGTCACAATGTGACAGCTGGAAGTATGAGTTTAAGACCAATAGGGCAGATTTCTTAAAGAGAAAATTGCCTTGGGCCCGGCGCGGTGGCGCAAGTGGTTAAGTCCTTGCCTTGCACGCCCGGGATCCCATATGGGCGCCGGTTCTAATCCCGGCAGCCCCGCTTCCCTTCCAGCTCCCTGCCTGTGGCCTGGGAAAGCAGTCGAGGACGGCCCAAAGCTTTGGGAACCTGCACCCGCGTGGGAGACCCGGAAGAGGCTCCTGGCTTCGGATCGGCATAGTATCGACCCGTTGCGCTCACTTGGGGAGTGAATCATCAGACGGAAGATCTTCCTCTCTGTCTCTCCTCTCTGTATATCCGCCTTTCCAATAAAAAATAATAAAAATAAATCTTTAAAAAAAAAAAGAAAAAAAAAAAGAAAATTGCCTTGGTTTGTTGATATCTGTCTTCGCAAGGTCTTCTTGTGCATGCCTCTCCGTGTCCTTGAAAGAGCACCAGCCCTAATGGATCAGTACCTACCCCAAAGCATTCATTTTAACTTGAAAGCTTGTCACCGAACCCAGTTGCATTCTGTGACACATGGAGTTAGAACCTCAACAGCTGAGTTTTGGAGGGAGACACAACTGAGCCGGTAACATTGAGGATGTTCCCTTACAGGGCCATTAACTTCCTTTACCAACAATGGACTGTATCAACCATTTCTAAGTTGGAGTGCCTACGTGATTTATGGGACATAGGGACTCCTTGAAATACTTTGTGAACTTCTAAAAAAAGTGTGATTTTATCGGGTTCTCTGTGGTTCCCTAAAGGTGAAGAGTTCAAATGGTGTTTACCTGCTAGTAGTGGTATAAGCTGTAAATTTGATTTCTCATCTCCATGTTTGATGGTACACAGGTCTAGGAACTTAATCTCCATTTTAGTATTTGCTTCCAAAGGAAGCGGCATTCTGAGTTCCAAAAACATACAAAGTCTTCTTAAAAGATATCCTGTTCATAAATGATATGGAAGAAAAGTTTAGTTTACTCAATTTCAGTGAGTCATAATAAGTATTAACAGATTGAACTTAAACTTTTAAACAGTCATCCTGAAAACTGGACCATTTGTCTATAAACAGAATATAACTAGAAATTTTTGCTTTGAATTCTAAAGCTTGGTTTTAACATTCTTCTATTACTTATTCTTAAGACTTCTCTGGCTGCACCTCTTCATTAGGTAAGAGGACATCAAAGGCTCTTGTGGCACACTGGTAGCTGCCTCATGTAAATCCAGAAGAAGTCAGGATTTTCCAGTGGCTCCTGAATATAAGTTGATTCAGAGATGGATTAAGATTTGTAGGCTCAAAACTTTCTGGGTTACTGTAATAAGTTCCACTGGCACAGTTATACTATTATCTTTAATATAATTATTTACATCAAAATATGAAAAATACATTTTTTGGCTCTGTAGCTTCTATTTACGTAACTTCACAGCTGCAGTTTTTGGAAACCAGAACAAGGGAAAAAGACTTAAGAAAGCAATAATTTGGAATTATTTTCTGACTTCTTTGATACTAAATGCTTTTAGCCTTCTGTGAATACGTTTTACCTTGAAATTTACAGCTCTTGAATTGAATAGGTTGGATGTATTTTTTTGTTCTCCATAAAATAATCATGAGCAAATCTGTATTATAAGCACAGTTGTAATTTATATTTTCTTGAGAATTAGAGTATGTCTTGGATAATTTGGAATGCCACATGAACATTATTTATTCTTTTTGGGGGGGGGAGGAGCAGAGTGTAGAGAATATGAAAATACCAACTGTCCTAACAGGCTTAAAAGCCAGTGCTGTCTGCCAAGGGGAGAGAAGTGGAGTTTGAGAATAGTTACTCAGCAGAGGAGGTAGAGAGGAACTTCTGCTATGGAGATGTCAGAGAACTTGGATAGGCTCAACTGTAGAAACTTGCAAAGCTTCTGTTGGTAAGGAGGGGTTATTCCTAGAGGGCATCCATGGAGAAACATAAAGCATAATCGTAATGAGATGCAAATTAGCCTATTCGGTGTTTTGTTCACAGCCCACAGGACAAAGTCTGAAGGAGCAGGCTATTGTGCCGTGAGAGATGGGGCATCTCCTTATAGGGGGCCACTTAGAGCCATTGAAATCCCATGGCTAAGGATTATTAACATGACAAGGAAACTTTGGGTCTAGGATAATTTTTTTAAAAATTAAGAACGTTTTGAAATTAAGAAAAACAGAGTTTTTAAAAAAATAATTTATTTTTATTAGAAAGTCTGATATACAAAGAGGAGGAGAGACAGAGAGGAAGATCTTTTGTCTGATGGTTCACTCTCCAAATGGCTGCAACGGTCAGAGCTGAGTCAATCCAAAGCCAGGAGCCAAGGGCTCTTACAGGTCTCCCACATAGGTGCTGCTTCCCAAGGCTTTGGGCCATCTTCGACTGTTTTCCCAGGCCACAAGCAGGGAGCTTGATGGGAAGTGGAGCTGCCAGAATTAGAACTGGCGTCCATATGGGATCCTGGTACGTTCAAGGCGAGGACTTTAGCCACCAGGCCACTGTGCCAGGCCTGCTTTTCTTTGAGTTTTGACTGAGTATAACATTTTGAATAAATGAAACTTTCCCTGTGCCTTGAGAGCTGCTGTAGTTTAGCTGCTGGAGCAAAGTGGACTTCAGTTGCAATGCTAAAATGAAGCTCAGTGTTGAAATGTCCATGGGAACAGCTGAATGTAGGGGAGAGAAATAAACATTTAGGATTTGTGAGGCTTGCAAAATAAATTTATATGTCTTGGGGTGCATTTGGGTTCTTGTCTCTGGTGTATATATGTGTATGTGCACATGTGTATTTGTGTCTGTATGTGAGGGGCAAGTAAGATGAATAGTTTCATGGGCCATGTCAGGATTCTTCAAGATTGCAGAAGCCTCCTGGAAATGTAGTAACTAGATTAATATGATTCTTGTGATACCGAGCCTGGAAGGATGGAAGTCATTATTACTGGATATTAAATAAAAGTGTCCACATTCTGTCCTACAGTTTTGTGCATTGAGATAAAGTAATCATCCATTTACACTTGCAGCTTTGTTAGGTGACATAAGGATGCACATAAGTATGTCTGCATACTTCTGGGACACATGGAATAATGCAGGAAAGTCTAGGAAAAGTGAATGAATTGTAATCAGTATGCTATGTATTGCAATGTTTGAGAACACGTGGAGGAAACAGTACACTAGATTAGCAGCATTAGAGATACTTTTCTAGAGGAGATAACCCTTGACGAATGAATTGGAGTTAATCAGGCCAAGAAGAGATTGTTCATAGATGCAGCCTGCTGGTGCCAAAGGTTTCAGCTGAGTCCATTTGGGAAGCCATTATAACAGCTTGTTCATTCCATGAACTTGCTACTTCAAAACACAGGTTAAAAAATGAGGAAGTAATTTATATGAATAATTAAAGTAGATAATGAGTCCATCCACAAATGATGATATGAACTGCCAGGTGAAAGTTGCCAGTGATTTCTTGTTTTTAAGCCGCGTTTCAGTAACTGATACATTTGGATTGTAAATCGACATCTTCAAATTAATTTGACAACTAAATAAAAACCACATTATATTCTGGAAATTTTGTGTTTCTTAGAGAGATGAAGACCTGTGGAGACATGTTCTGTTGGTATTCGTGAAAACTGCTGGACAGAATACATTGTTTAAATTGATAATGTGAGCTGGTCTAGAGACTTGATATTCCAGACAAACTTCTTGTTCTTGTACAATACAGATGCCCTTTAATGGAACCTTTAATGGAATGTCTGTGCTTCACACAGGTCGGCTCACAAAACACCTGGTTTAAGCTACAGTGCAAAATGCTAGCCTCTAGGTTAGCTATTGTAATATATTACAAAAATGAAAACAAGTTCTTTTCCTTTACCTGGTTCTTAATGTGTTTTTGTAGTTCTATTCATTAGGAGATAGTCTTTTTTCACCCCTTATGTGTTGTTAGCCAAGGGGGCTGTAACAAACATGAGGCAAGCAGAGATTTGGGAAGTATTTGGGCCTTGAGGCTTCCTTTGTTTTTCTAGGGAACCTTCGACTGCCAGCATGTTAAATAGCTAGGCTGCACTGTTGGATGATGACAGATAGGTGGCCTGCTTACCTCCAGCATTGCAGCTTATAGTCAGCCAGTAGTCAGATAATGAGTTCAGTAGTATACTGTGAACTGACCATACATACAAGAATAAGCCCAGCTAAATCCAGGGGAACTTAACAACTGAACTAGTTTGCAGTGCCAATCCACAGGAATATGAATTAAAAGAATTTAAATTTTAAATTAAAAATGTTAAATTTAAATAAAAAATTAAATTAAAATTAAAAATTAACAATTATTAATTCTCTTGAAATATTTTTTATCATCTATCTGCTGTTCACTTGAACAGTTTGATATCTGGTTTTTGACCTTAAAGTGTTTATGGAGTACTTACTGTGTGTTAGGTCATGTGGTAGATGCTGGGGATACTGAAATTCATGACGTGTGTGTCACCTTGATGTATATGTAATGAATTCTGTGCTTCCTTCTATTTAGTTGAGTACCTGAAAGTATTCTGCAATTTAAAAAATTTCCTGAAGTAGCCATTTGGTCTAGCAGTTAAGACAGCCTCATCCCATATCAGACTGCCTATATTTGAATCTCAACTTTGTTCCAGAGTCAGCTTCCTGCTGATATATATCCTGGAATTTTCAAGTAATTGAGTTATTGCAACACATATGTGAGGTCCAGATAGAATTTCTACCTCCTGAATCCCACTATGCCCAGCCCTACCAGCTGTGGGCAGTCGGGGAACAAACAAAAGAATGGGTGTTCTATTTATGCCACATTGCTTCTTAAACAAATGAACAAAACGCACCAGATACATATGTGTATCTAGGGGAAAATGTACAGTAGTGAAAGATAAGTGGTGTTATTGCAAAAGAAAGGCATTATTGCAAAAGGAAAAAAAAATATTGGTTAATACAAAATTAAAACTAGGAGACAGGTGAGCCTGGTTGACTTACAGGTGGTACCTCTCCACACTTACGCGTAGGAATCAGGTATTTTGGGTCAATTGTTTCAGTACCATTTTACCTACTAGAATATGAAGGGACCTGCAGCCAACTTCTTTCAGTCCTTCCCATGAGTAACTTCTCTCTGTTGTTACACATGGACTGAAGATCTTTGGCTCAAGGCTTCTCTGGATCCAGGTCCAAATGACTTTGATATCTCTATGATATAGGAAACAGCGTGCTTTTGTTGTTGGGATTAGGGCATACATGATTATGGGACACTAGAGAGTGGATGGGAACCCAACCCAAATCTAAAGCCAAACCAAACAAAAAGCAGAAACTGACTTTGGATTCAGGTGGATCTAAATTTGAATCCTAGCCCCAACATTTAATGATGGGAAAACTGTCTCAATTTTTTTTTTTTTTTGCGTGAAGTAACATATTTTCTACTTTAAGGGGTTTTGTGTGTGTGTGTGTGTGTGTGTGAAGTAACATTATGTTATCTGTTTTAAGGGATGTTCTGAGGATTTGAGACAAGGAGCTGAGATAACCTATAAGGTCTGTAGCAGAAAGCTTCAAGTGGCATAGATGTTCTCTACCATTGCTTATAGGAATGTGAAACGGCACACTTAAGAAAACACTTTTTTAAAAAAAAGATTTATTTTTATTACAAAGTCAGATATACAGAAAGGAGGAGAGACAGAGAGCAAGATCTTCTGTCAGATGATTCACTCCCCAAGTGAGTGCAACGGCCAGTACTGCGCCGATCCAGAGTCAGGATCCAGGAACTTCTGGGTCTCCCACACGGGTGCAGGTTCCCAAAGCTTTGGGCCGTCCTTGACTGCTTTCTCAGGCCACAAGCAGGGAGCTGGATGGGAAGTGGAGCTGCCGGGACCAGAACCGGCACCCATATGGGATCCCGGTGTGTTCAAGGTGAGGACTTTAGCCGCTAGGCCATGCCGCCAAGCCCCACTTTTTGTTTTAAAGCATTCTAGACTGTATGATTGAGCCATTCCATTACTATATATTTTCTCAGAAATGAAAACATATGTTCATACAAAAAAGTTCTTCACAAATGTTCATAGCAGCTTTATTTGTAGCATCCCCATGCTAGAAGAAACTGAAAATGTTTATTAAGAGGCAAATGCCTAAATAATGTGAAGCAGCCACAGTATAGAAAACTACTCAGAAAAAATGCAGTAATTTATTAATACATGCAATGATGTGGATGAATCTCAAGATGATTACTCGGCTAGAAGGAAGCTTGAGAACAAGAGTACATAATACTTGATTCTGTTGATATAAATTCCAGAAAAAGCAAACTCATGTATAGTGGCAGAAACTAGATCAGTGGATGCTGGAGACTGGACTGGAAGAAGGCACAACTTCTAGATTGGCACAAGGACATTTTTGGGGATGGAGTAGTTTGGTATTTTGATTGGTTTCATGGACATGACCAGAATGCAAAACCCATCAAGTTGTATGCCTAAAATATTTACATTATTGCATTCAGTTTTACTTCAGTAAAGTCATATTCATAAAATGAAAACAAAGGGGAACTGGGTACATAGTAGTGACATTTTTGGCAACATTTGTGACAAGCAGACCTATGTTGGAGTTACAAGTCACTTAAATTCAATATGTAAAGATTTATTTAGTTCTTCAGAGAGAGAGAGAAAGAGAGTGAGAGAGAGAGAGAAACAGAGAGAAAGAGGAGAAATAGATCTTCTTTCCACTGGTTTACTCCTGAAATGGCCACAATGGTTAGAACTGTGTTGATCAGAAGCCAGGAGTCAGGAGCTTCCTTGGAGTGGCCCATGTGGGTGCAGAGGCATCCTAGGCCATCCTCTGCTGCTTGCCCAGGTCATTGGCAGGGAGTTGGATCAGAAGTGGGAATGGAACCAGTGCACATGTGGGAATCTGGCACTGCAGTTGGAGGATCAGCTCGCTACATTACCATGCCAGCTCCAAATTAAATTTTAGAAACTGATTTTTATTACTTCAGTTAGAGGAAGTAAAAGGTTTAAATTAGCAGATAAGTATCAATTCAAGATTTTTATTAAACTGTGATGCATATTTTCTACTTTTTGTTTTTGGAAGGAATGCAACAGATTCAGTTTCAAAGTGTTGGAAGTATTGGACTGAGATACTTTGATATTGAAAATTATTGGGGATTGTCTGGGTAATGAAAAAACACAAAGGTGATTACTGAATTTTAGCGTCATATAACTTAGAATAAGAATAAGAAAATCTATAGTATTTTGTAATTAATTTACACATTTATATTCTTAAAAAAGATTTTGTTTATTTTTATTGGAAAGGCAGATCAGATTTACAGAGAGAAGGAAAAACCTAAAGAAAGATCTTCCATCCTCTGGTTCACTTCCCAAGTGGCCGCAATAGCCAGAGCTGAGCTGGTCCAAAGCCAGGAGGTAGGAGCTTCTTCCAGGTCTCCCATGTGGGTGCAGGGTCTCAAGGCCTTGGGCCATCTTCTACTGCTTTCCCAGGCCACAGGCAGGGATTTGAATGGGAAGTGGAACAGCTGGGACACGAATTGGTGTACATACAGGTTCCTAGTGCTTCCAAAGTGAAGGTTGAGCCATTGAGCCATCAAGCCACTGCGTCTGCCTGCGCCCACACATTTATACTCTTTAATAAGATTTTTTATAATGGTAAAAGTATGGTAGTTTAATAAAAAAAAAGGATGAATATATTCCACATTTTAACAATAAAAGTAACATCTTAGCAATCTATTTATGGATTTTTTTCTGAGTACCAAGAGTTAATGAATTTGAATTTAGGTTATTTCCTGTGAAAACAAAAACCAATTTTTAAAAAAGATCTTTATTCATCTACTTATTTTTTATTTGAAAGAGTTGCAGAGAGAAGGAGAAGCAGACAAAAAGAGAGGGAGAGCTTCCATCCACTGGTTCACACCTCACATGGATGCAACAGCAGGAGCCTAGCTGTTCCCAAGTTAGGAACCAGGAGCTTCTTCTGGGACTCCCACGTGGGTGCAGGATCCCAAGGCTTTGGGCCGTCCTCTACTGCTTTCCCAGGTCATCAGAGCGGATGAAGAGCCAATGTTTTTAAAGTGACTTTTCATCCCATTGTGGGGTCCAGGTTTTCATTGTCTTTCCTGTTTGGATTCCATACTACTATATAATACAACAGAAAACTAGTGGAAGATTTGTAGTAAGACAGTGCCAGCTGTTTTAAAATACAAACTATGCTGACTGGGGAACGAAGTTGCTATGTAAGTGGGATGACAGGAACTTTTCATTGCATGAATCTTTTCGAGACCTTCAGAGTATCTGCAGAACCAGGTGTGTGCAGGACCAGCTGGAGTAGAAAGAGTTCAATGAATTAAAATGGCAGAACTGACATTATTTAGTTTTGACTTCTTGTTTTAAATGACTTCAATTACTTTCAATTTTTTTAAAAAATAAACTTTAAAATTTTAAGTCTATGATAAGTCAGATGGAATCCCAAAAATTTAGTGAATGGAAAGATATATAATAATAACTCTGATGTATATATTTCATAGTTTTTATGCATATAGAAGCATCTGGAAGCAACCCCTCAATTCAAACAGCGAGTTCATACAATGTAAGTATTAAAGTTTATGGATGAGACCTGGTATGAACTTGACTGAAGTAACAAAACCTTATGGAATTATCTTTTTTTAAAGCAACCACCTCAATCGAATTAAATCAGTTGACATCTTTTAAATACAAAATATGGATGAGTTACTAAGTGTGTTAAGATAAAAGTTACTAAATGAAACATATTTCATACTTCCTGGTAATTATGACAACTGGTATTCTTTCTACAGCTGGGGAAGGAGCATGTGGTGCCTGGTTTGTAGATGGTTTCTGTGAGTCAGAGCTATAAAAGCACATGGAGACTGGCAGAAATTTAGCCATACTGATCATTATTAGTTTAGATGAGTGAATATTCTTTCCAAAAGAAGGTCTTTGAGTTCTCTACAGCTGTAAGAGACTCGTGAGAGTCTCTGGATCAGCATTTTATTCTTTGTCTCAGTTTTTATGTTCTATTTCGAAACCCACCTTTTTTTTAGTTTTAAATTCAATACCACAAAATCTCATCACTAGAGTAGGGTTTGCTCATGGTCAGAATGAGCCTAGAAGCACCCTTCTTTTGCACTTGTACTGCTAAAAGCAACACCCAGTATCACCCAACCATGGAGGACATGACCTTCCAGGGTCGCGCTGTTCCATTTTCGTAAATATCACAAAGTTCTTGGAGTTGGGAGACTGCTTACATAAAGCCGCAGTGCGCATATCCTCGCTAAAGCCTTTAGAGGTTGGAATTCGGGGTGGGGGGGGTGGGGGGAAGCAAACTTCTTTGAAACTAGATTCTGTTTTTTTTTTTCCTCTGTGGAGAAACTGGAAGTTCTACCTCCCGCAAAGCTTTGTAAGCCGTCGTCCCACTAGAGGGAGACAGAGTCCAGCTTTTGCGGAGACGGCGCCCTGGCCTTCGCTCACAGGCTGTTTCTGTTTTCTCAGGACCGGCTGCAGGCTCGCAGCAGCAGCTGCCGCGCGTAGAGCTGATTGTTGGGAGAGTCGGAAGGAGGCGCCTCCACCTGGTCCTGCCGCCCGGATTCAGCGGCCAACTCAACCTGAAGTGTCGGGACCTGCCCTCATTCTCTCCCCGCGCTCTTGTGCTGTGCGAGCGGGTTCGGCCACTCCCTACTCTTTGGATAGCGAGGCCGGTGGAGTAAGGGGTCTAGGCTGCCGCCAGAGACTCTGCCCTGTTCTGTGACTTTCTGAAAGGTGACTGCTGGTGTCGCCGGACTGAAACAGAGCCTGGGGTGGGACGCGGGGAGCCGGCTTTGATTGCAGGGCCGCTGACTGCTGCTTCTCGGGTGCTTTGAATTGGCTTCTGCGGCCCTGCTCCGCCCCATCTTCCTCTCCCGCCTTCAGCGAAGCCACACCGGCGACACCTGCTCGCTCCAGTTGGAGGTTGGAGCTCGTACCTTCTCAGTGGTGACGCCCCTGGCGCGCTGGTGACAGCAGGGCAGAGGCGGGTTTCTCTCCCTCCCCGTCCACCATGCCGAAAGGGGCCGCTGGCTACATGCGTGGGGCTCTGCCCGCAGCCCTCGAAAGCTTGAGCCAGGGCCTGAAGCTAGCCGGGAGCTGTTGCTAAGTGGACAAGTGGACTGAGCGGACCGCACAAAGTCTCCGTGAGGGCGCCCGCGGGCACTGGGCTGCGAGCTGCGGGCACAGGGGCGCCGGGACGGCGGCTGGAGTCTCCCCTGCAACTTGACCGCATCTGCCACTCCGCACTAGATGGTGGAGGCTGCTTCCCCGAAGGTGAACCACCCCCAACCACTTGCCTTTCCCCAGAGAACGGGAGGGCGGGCTGGAGACCGGGACTGCCGCAGGTGTGAGGGAGTGTGCGTGAGCCGCCGAGTCCTCGGCGCGAGGGGCCCACCCGCGATGGAGCTGGAGCGGTAATTGCTGCGAGACCGCTCTGAGCCTCACACCGGGGAGCTGAGCGCACGGCGCGCGTCCGCCCGGAGCTGCGGGACTGGGGTTTGGCCTCGCCAACACAGCTGCTGATTACTTGGGCACCGTGGAATAAAGAGGCGGGGAGAGAGAGGAGCACTCGCTTTTGCACTCCACCTTCCAATCGCTTTTGGGGGAAATTCTAGTTTGGATGTCGGGAGATTCCTGAGCCTTCTGTGCCATCGGAGGAGGAAACGCATCCTCGCGCGCGCGCACACACGCACGCCCCGGGCCACACTTGCACGCCCTCCGCCAGCGCACACCCGCCGGACCCGGGTTCCCTATGCCCCTGGATGCTGACGGCGGATTGGCATCTCGGAAGCGATGCGAGCGCGGTAAGGCTGGCGCCGGCCCGCGGACGCTGCAGGAGCTTCGCTAGGTGTTGCCACCTCCGGGAAGCCGGGCTGCAGGTAGGAGCGCAGCGCGTCTCGGGTAACCGCGGGGCCGTGGGCACTGGCGCGGCCTCGGAGCCCCGCTGGGCTCAGGTCCCCCGCGACTCCCGCCGGCCCCAGGGGTAGTAAGTGGCTGGCTCCGGAGAAGAGGTGAGGGCAGGTGCCGGTGGGGCAAGCAGGGTTGGGTCGTGGAGAGGGACGCCAATCAAGCAGACTCGGGACGCGATGCCCCCCTCTCTCCCTGCTGCCCCATTTCCCCTATCAGCGAGCGACGAGTTTGAGCATTGAAGTAGGTTTTCATTCTGTCCCTCACCCAGTCCAGCCGTGGCTGGTGGCCGTTCTGGACTCCTGATAAGGAACTGGGGATTCGCAGTAGAGGGAGGCTCACTGGGATGCGTCAGGTCGCGTTTCTGAAATCTCTACTTTCTGTTCACTTCTGATTAGTTAATGCACAGGCCTGTCTGCAGGGGTTGGCGTTTTAACGAAGCTGTTGGTTTCTGTGTCTGTGTTTTTGTAAGGAATAGTGCTGAAGAGTTCCCGAGCCTCATCAGTGTTTAGGTTTGCTTAGGTCTGGGCGCGGATGCCTTATTACCGAACGAAACTAAGCTTTTGTAAAGAGCGTTTTAAGAAAGGATCCTCCTTGCGGAAAGCGTTCAGAGAAAGGACAGCTTCGGGGGAACTAATGGTTTTTCGTTTCTTTCCGGATAGATGTCACCTACCTCTTGCTAATGTGACACGGGTTTCCTGCCCAAATGCTTTGCGGCTCCTTTCCCCACTCTGCTCTTAAAAGGCGGAGCGCCCACCAATAAGCGCATCTTTTAGGCTACTCATCTCCGCTTTGCAGAGAAACTGCTCTGCTAAGGAAAGTTTAAGGTCCCTCGTCCCGTCCCGTTTCTTCTAGAACTGCAGGTTGAGCTATCTAGTCTGCCTTGGGAAAGGACCAACCCTGGCGCTCGCAGGGTTTGCCTAGGCAGTATTGCCCTTCCTAACCCGGTGTTTCACAAGTGCCTGAAGCGCTTGGAATCCAGTGTGTAGTTACTGTGGTGGCCAGTCGCTTTTCAGCTTGTGCTTGGTGAGTTTGGCGTTGGGTAACGAGACAGAAAATACCCTCATTTTCAGTGTGCAGTCTGCCTCTTGAATTTTGCGAAGCCCTCTGCCTGCCCAACCAACCTTTCCTCTGCACAGCACCCCCAAAACAGTGTGTGAGGGTGCTTCCTCTGGACTGCATGGGCTGCAGTGACTATTGACTGCGTGATCATGACCTCTTTTCTGCCTGCTCCGCTAGTTTGTTTTAGACATCACCATTCAGGTTGTTGTCAGTTAGCACTCTGAAAGTGCTCTATTAGGCAATATAAGTTAGGACAAATGAGTCATTAATTTCAGATTTCTGTCAAAGGCTAAACCGAGATAGCTAGCAAAGGATATTACAAAACACCACAAAAGCTTAAAAAAAAAAAAAAAGAATCAGAGCACTAAGATTATTTGTATTTACTCCAGGTTTTCCATATTTACTCATGTTCTCTTACATGTGATGTGAAATCACCAAGAATGTCAAAATTGGCACCTGACATCCTTGATTTTAAATAAAAGATCAGACAGGTGTTTAACTGCATCTCTCCTTATTTTATTCTGCTCTGAATCTCCCCTTTGGTCAATTGTTTGGATCTTGACCTTTTAAGAGTCCTCATTCTTAAAGTCATCAATAATCTCTTGAAGTCCATCAGTAACCACAGTGCAACCTATTTTATTTTTACTTGCCCAATATTCAAATGGAAACTGCTGTACTGTGTTATTTATAGACATAAGACTGGAAACAGTGTCATTGCTTATTGAATAGTTAGGCACAGGGAGTTGATTAATAGTCAAGCATATGTTTGTGTGCTGCTTTATTCAAATTGGGCCCTTTTGGAGATGAAAAGCTCGATTCTTTAAAAACTGTAGCAGTTTCGGATGTTTGAACTCGTCTCTGTGCAGTTTGTGTCTGCCAAGGAAGCAGCAGCAGATTCCTGACATGGAAGGAAACACCTTTGTAACGCTCAGTCAGGCTGGGGAGGAGTCCTAGGTTTCTGAGTGTGTCCTTTTGTATTCAAGAAATATTAGCTGTTTTAGCAATGACAAAGTGGAGAATGAATGTTCTTTGAGATGTCATGGATCTATGTTAAAATAGATACATGCTACTAGGGACTGCATAATAGCAGTTATTAACCACCAAGTTAAAAAAAAATGATGACAAGACTGTAAAAAAGATTTGTTTGTAGACATGGCCAGTTCTCCTTTTTAAAGATTTATAAAATTATGGAACAGGGGCTGATAGAAAATTATGAGAAAATTATTTTGTACCTTATCAGCCCAATTTGGTACTGCTGAATTCATTGGTTTTCAGTGCAGTACGTGATGACCATCTTAAAATATATTGCTATGTTGAAATCGACAAAGTTTATTTGAGTTGACTTATCACCAATTGCAGCTGACTGGGTACTGTAAACAGTGTCAGCTGGGCTTCCCCAGCATTTTCCAGGCATTTCTCATTATGGCCCTTAACAAGGGGTATGTCAAACTGAGCCAAAGGTCAGCTGTGGCTGTAAACTGACAGACTTCTAACACCTATCCCAAATGAGGTGTGCTCCAAAGTGTCATCAGTTCTTTCTAATGTATTTGAAAAGATGAAACAACCAGAGTGCAAACAGTTCAGTGCCTCTGCTTTTACTTCTGCAGTATTTTATTAGAGATGCCTCATTAAGTTGCGTTATTCTGCAGCTGTTTTGTTCGCTGAAGATTCAAGTAAAAACAAGGAAATTTACCATGCAGGGCAGCTCTGTTTTCTTGGTGAAAAATCATAGGTTGAAGTAAAAGAAATGTCCGGCACAGTCCCCTTTGATCTATGTCTGACATTTACAAACACAATTCATCACCGTGTTAGTGGGACTCTATCAAAACAAAGAGAGGTAATGCGTTAGTACAGACTACTGCTGGAGAGGCAGGCCACGCCAGCTGAATCAGCTTCATGTCTGGCCCGTTTGCCTGCCCAGGTTTTCACATGGATCTTGCTTTTGAATCATCAATTTTGTAAAGCCATGCAATATGGGAAATTTGTTGTTTTATTTAAAAATTCTTTGCTTAACTTAATTTTGTCACTTGGACCATATTGAACTATTTGTTACTGAATTGAAAGCAAAGGAATAATTTTTACATTGAGTGACCATGAGTCTATCGAGAGAGTTGTTTTATGCTAGGTTTGGAGCACTGTCTGAAATGGGAGCCACTCAGGTGGGCCTAGTAAACATTTTTGTGCCTTCAAATTGTCATTGGCCACTGACTTAGGGGGTAATATTTAGAATGTTCGATTTTGTTCATTCAGGGCAGTGATTCAATATTCTAGTCAATTTAGTAGGGTGGAAATTCTTCGATTTGCATTTTGCAGAAGTTTAAAGAATGGTTAGATAAATTTTTAATAGAGTATTTATCTATCTACTTATTTATTTGGAAAATCAGATATACAGAGAGTAGTAGAGATAGAGAGGAAGATATTCTGTCTGCTGGTTCACTCCCCAAATAGCCACAACTGCCAAAGCTGAGCCAGTCTGAAGCCAGGAACCCAGAGCTGCTTCTGGGTCTCCCACATGGGTGCAGGGTCCCAAGGCTTTGGGCTGTCTTCTGTTCCTTTCCCAGGCCACAGGCTGGGAGCTGATGGGAAATTTGGGCTGCTGGGAAACTGGAGCATGCAAGGCAAGGACTTTAGCCACTAGACTACCGTGCTGGGCCCTGGTTAGACAAATTTTAAGAGGAATAGCTAGAGTTATTAGAATGTGAAGAAAGGGGCCTGGCGTGGTGGTCTAGTGACTAAAGTCCTCACCTTGAACATGCCGGGATCCCTTATGGGCGCTGGTTCTAATCTTGGCAGCTCCACTTCCCATTCAGCTTCCTGCTTGTGGCCTGAAAAAGCAGTAGAAGACAGCCTGAAACCTTGGGACCCTGTACCCACGTGGGAGACCTGGATGAGGCTCCTGGCTCCTCAGATTGGCTCCTCAGATTGGTTTCTCAGATTGGCACAGCTCCAGCTGTTGTGGTCACTTGGGGATTGAATCATCGGACGGAAGATCTTCCTCTCTCTCTCCTCCTCTCTGTATATCTGACCTTGCAAGAAAAATAAATAAATCTTACAAAAATGAATGTGAAGAAAGTAATATTTAAACATATTTGTTTGTAATATCTAATCTGTTCATATGTATATACATACATATTCATGTGCTTTTAATAATACTCATGAAAGATTGTGTATTAAAGGGAGCAAGAACAACTATAAAAAGTATACATTTTGAAGTTCACAATTTTCACCATTTTACATGATTTGCAGTGCAAACAAACCCATAGTTTAACAAGTCTTATTTTTTTTGAATGCATTTATTATTGTTTGTTTTTTTAAGACTTGTTCATTTGGCACAATACTGGCCCCAAATATTTACTTTTTTATGTATTTATTATTTTTTTATTGTTAATAACATTGTATTATGTGATCAGTTTTATAGGTGCTTGGATTTATAATTGACTTGCTGTCTGATCCATGATTACATACAGTATGGTTTTCTCTTCAGCTTTTCTTTTCAAGATTCTTTTGTTTGCTAGGCTACAATCATGTATGCAGAACACTGGGATGTGTTTATGGACACTGTGATTGTGAGTTTTAACACATTTTAAGCATTGGATATATCTAAACACTGCCCTTATTAAATATATACCTCCACAATCAGAACACAAGCCACACATTGTATTGCAACATACTGTTCTGATTTATAAATGATGCCTACACATTTCCAAGAAACACTGATTTTTTTTAATGCTTTCGTTTGTTACATTCACTAAACCCGCCTACTGCCAATGTGTATAGTATGTTGGTTTTCATCTGGTCACTGGAATCGGTCCAAGTCTGGTCTATTTCTGCAATTAAATGGTATTGCAACTGGAAGGTATGAGATCTCAAATTTACTTGGAAATTGGATGAAAACTAGACATAAGCTGTAAGGAGAATGCTTCATTTTGTTCCCAGGGTTCCATGTGGGGTAGGTGCTAGAACTAAACAATCAGAGTTCATGTGGTTGAATTAGATAAAGTCGTTTGAATAATTTCCTTCAGTCTCTTGCATTATTTCAAAGAGCCTATTCTTGTTTTATGATTTCCCCAGAATGTCCAGTGAGCAAAGACATCTTCTTTCTCCTAAAATTGTCACATACACATTCAATTAAACTTGTTTTTATTATGCTGCTTTTATACAGTGGAATTGGGAAAGTCTTTAGAATGAGATTCAATAATGTGACAGTGTTGCACTGTAGCAGTTGTGGCAATAGGTTGGACCTAGCATTGTGGTAAAACGAAGACAAGCCGGGAGTCTCTCTCTGAGCTGTCAAGCCTAGTCTGCACAGAAAGCCTTCGAGTGTAACTTTTGTTGAATACAAAGTGTGTTGTGCTCAATATTGTTATGTTTTCCTAGTTTTTGCTGCTAGGAACTATTCACTGGATAATTGTATGCATGTGAATGGACAACTGTGTTGCTCTTTAAAGGTCATGCAAAGATTCTAAACCTTTCCATTTGCAGTGTTAATTGCCTATGGCCTCCTGTCGCTGCACATGTTGAGCTTGATAATACCAAGTAGCACTTTGGCTTTCATTGGTGGCTTATGCAGCTTTTTATAAACAAACATGAAAGTACCTATAGAATGCACAGCAGATGAGTTTTCAAAAGGTGTGTTTTTATTTTGGAGTTAGAAGTTTTCAAAAGTCAGCATGGCCTGGGCTGTGAGGTGATAGGTTCTCTGTGAAGCCAAAAATGCAACCATTCAAAAATTATCCATAGGTGAAAACTCTGCCATTCCTTTGTTTAGTTCTGGGTTGAGTTCTTCTTTTTAATCTAATATCCTTTATGGAGAATCAATGAAAATTGTACTTAAATATGAAAAAAGTAAATATGCTTGCTCTTCTCTAATGGTGCCATTTTCTAACATCCATAATACACCTGCTTTATTACAAAAAGATTGCCTGTATATAAAAAAGCAAGGTATGTAATTGGTCCCAGTTTGCTTTTTTGGCTTCAGAGTCTGCCTTTATGGTCTTGTGTAAATAAAAGTAAGGATCTACAAAAGAATTCTGTGGTCAATGTAGTTTTAATCGCAAGACCTCCACCTGGTGATAGAATGCATTGTCAGAATGTATTCTTTGTGAGAGCAGTCCTTCTAGGACTCTACAATGTATTCTACTAAAAATACAGAGCAGTACAAACTAAAGGCATGAATTTGTGACTGCTAAGATCAATCAAGATTTCAGAAATGACTAAGTTCATTTGAGAAAGATAACATGTATGTTTGTATTTTTAAAACCAGATTTAGCCAATATACAGTTACACATACACAGTGACACTTCCTAGTACCATTTTATCAAAGGCAGAGAAGCTTCATTATCCCTCTCATTTCTTTCTTGCCTTAGTTTTACCTTTGGTAGATGCGTGACAAGCAGCATGCGTTTAATGCTGCTGGCATGTTCAGAAAATTTTCCTTAGTGGTGACCATCAGATACATCTTACACTTTTACTAAGCGATCTGGTCCTGTTGTTTGTATTTTCTTCAGGAAGTTGAGTTGAATTGAGTGAAATAGGTCTTACTGTAGTTCTGTTCTGGTACAAGAGGTGAAGGAAGGGGGACGGTCCACATTTAAGTGAAGCAATCCAAAGGCGAGCAGGAGCGGAAAGGGCATTGGCATCTCTTGCTCCAAAGAGAGTCCCCATTTTGTGATGCGTTAACTGTAAGGAAGATGTCTCAGGTTTTTTTCACAGGTTGTTTTCTTGGAACAATATATGGCAATAGATTTGTGCTAGGGAAGGCACGTAACGTTATTGCAAACCCTTTTAAGATTGATGCTTGGTGTATTTATACACACTCAGAGTCAGACCAAAATTTATACCTTCCTTTTGAAGATATATTTGCTCTTCATATCATCTGTTGAATGTTTAAAATGGTTTGCTATAGTTTGAAAGCACATTTTGGAAATGGCTTGCATAAAATCAATGTGGTGCAGTGGCAGGAGCCCTAGAAATGGTATTGTAGCTCTAACAATGAGTGGCCTTGTGACACAGGGAAATCACTTCATTGCTTTTATAGAGAGAAGGAGAGACATGGAGAAAAGGTCTCCCTCCACTAATTCACTCCCCAAATGGCTGCAGTGGACAAATCTTTCCAGCAGCCTCCTCCATGGATGCAGGGGCTCTGTTAATTGAAATTTTCTCTGCTGCTTTCCCAGGCCATAAGCAGGGGGCTGGATTGGAAGTTGGAGCAGCTTGGATATGAATTGATGACCATATGGGATACTGGTGCCACAGGTGGGCTGATAACCTGCTGTGCCATGGTGCTGTTCCCTAAAAATATACATCTTTTGTTTTTTACATGTCCAGGATTATGAAGTATCATGCCATGAAAGTACAATATCTTTGCATGATGTATTGCTTGTCTGAAAGAGCTTGTCTTTTAACTTCCTAAAAGTCAAACAGCCTTGTAAGCATTTTTCAGTAAAGAAATAATCTGTAAAAGTTTTCCAGTATCAAGATTGGATTATGATGATGATCACAGTGATGATGATGAGGTTAATTATGATTAGGGTCATGAATACAGACTGTAGATGTGCAAACAAAATTGAATCAGACCAAATGTTATAATTTAGTTTGGTACTCTTTCTTGGCCTACGTGATGCTGTTTTGTTGCAGCATAAATTGTGATAGGCTGTGGATGCCAGAATCATCTCTATTGTAGGTCTTTGCTCTTCTGCTTGTCTTAATGGTTACAGAAATAAAATGGGTTGATTTGATCAGCTGAAGTAGAATGTGGCTAGTAAATAAAATCTTCATGAATGGAATAAACAAATTCATTTAAAAATCTGTGTATATAATTTTTGAGAAAGTCCGGTTATTTATTCAAGAAGTATTTACTGATACATTGTCTTAGTCTTTCTATGATAAAAATATCATGGACACAATGGCTTAAGTAATAAACGTTTATTTCTCACAGTTTTGGAGGCTGGAAATCCACAATCAAGTGCCAATTTCCTGGAATGAAGACATCAACTTTCTCTCTGTACCCTCACATGGCAGGTGTTGGGGGTGCAAAAAAGAGAGGAGAGCATTTTTTAAATGTCTTTTTCACACGAGTGTTAATCCTGTAAATAAGCGCTCCACCCTCATGACCTAGTTATGTTCCAAAGGTTCCACTTCCCACTATCATCACTTGGGAGTTTAGATTTCAGCATACAGATTTTTGGAGGAGCACTTTCAGTTGATAGTAAACCTCCAGGTGCATGGGGGTGTTTCAATAAACAAAGAGAGGCCAAAACACTTGCCTTAATGGAGTTTGTCCTTTTAGTGTTTTGTTTGAAGATTTGTGATGATTCTGAAGGAATAGTAGAAATTATATTGTGCTATAACTGTTCTTGTTAGTAATTCTTATCTGTAACTCTGAATTACAGGTCTGAGATAGTTGAAATGTATGAGTTGAGTGACTTGTGAAGAAAAATGTCATCATATATCTTTAACATTAGCATGAAACCGAGGGTGACAAAACTAGTAGCTCCTTTTCATGAATTACAGTTGTGGAGTGACTTAGATTATGACATGATGTGCCCTAGGGTTTCATAAACAGGTTGCAAATTCAAATTCTTATGTGTGACCAGCTGGGGATGTGAATGAGTATAGTAGGCCAAGTAGAAGGAAAAAAATAATAGCGACTGTCTCTGACCCTCAGGCACCGTGTGGTAGAGACCAAGGTGGAAATGCTACACGTGAGTAGAAAAGTAGAGCTGGGCTCCAGTATTTTTTTTAGGGGGGGCATTTCTGATTTTTGCAACAAGTTTGTTAGGTACATAGTTTAAAAATTTACTGAATTGAGAAGTAGAGAGAAAGCGAGCCCTCCCATCTACTTGTTTACTTTCCAAATGCTTGTAACAACTGTGACTAAGTCATGCATGAACTGGGGCTAGAAATTCAATCAGGGTCTCTTGTCTGGGTGGCAGACCAAACAAAGTACTTGAGTCATCACTCATTGCCTCCCAGGGTCTGTGTTAGCAGGAGTCAGGATCAGGAATCAGGAATTAAACACAGATGCTCCATCATGGGACATGAACATTTTTTTCCATGATTTATTTATTCCTTTTTTCTTGAAAGAGTTAGAGATATTTCCCACCCACTGGTTCATTCCCCTTAACAGCCTCAATGGCCAGGCTGGGATGGTCCAAAACTGGGAGCCAGGAACTTCTTCCAAGTCTCCCACATGAGTGTAAAGGCTTAAGGATTTCTGACACACATTGGCAGGGAGATGGATTGGAAGTAGGACAGCCAACACTTGAACCTGTGCCCTTCTGGAATGCTGTTGCTACAGATAGAGGATTAGCTTGTAATGCCATTGTACTGGGCCCAGGGACATGAACGTTTTAACTGCTAGACTAAATCCCCATCCCCTAGATGTGTGTAGTTTTTCATTATGATTGTACCAGGATAGCAATTAATTTAAGTTTTTAAAACTGCATGGGTCAACAGACATATTTTCAGGGATATGCTGGCTAAGACTTGTTAGCGTGTCACATTTAACAAGTGGTGTGTGAGGGCAGTTAGGGAGATCTGCATGTTGTCCCTTTTTGTCATCTCTAACCATAGTCCTCTAATCTTGCTGACTTCTGGAGTTGGATATGGGCAGTAAAGGACTCAGTAGGAGGAGCTAAATGAAAACTAAGAGTGACTCAATCTGACTGCTGTATTTAGTTTAATATTTTCTTTTTGACTCATTCTGTAGTTGATAGTGAGCTCACATGAAAGCTGCTAGTATCTTGGAGGCTCTGAAAGATATGTTGAGAATGTGGAAGTTTGAATTCATTTGCAAATGTCCAGAGTGGGCTTTAACTCAGCACTGCTTGGTAGTTTAGATTAGAGCCTCTTTAAATTTCTCTGTGTACACAAACAGCATAGCAAGAGAACTACGAAATCTAGTTCTGCAATAGGAATTCAGATACTGCCAATTTTGCAGGTGAAATGAATACTGTTGGTCTATGGACTATGGTTTGACTTGCAAGTTTTGTGTGTAATTTTTTTCATTTTTTTTTTTAACTTTCTAAGGTACAGTCTCTTAGTCTCAGGGATTTCCCCCCTCATTTCTCCCACTCATTGCTTTCCCCTATATTATTACAATAGTAAAGTCCCTCAACAAGAGTCATAAATCCATCATTCTGCTATTTAAGTGTGTCCTGACATTGCAGGTATAGACAATGGTAGGAAGTCTCTACTTCTATATGAAACATGGATCACCAATGAAACTGCTAGATATATTTTGGTGAGTACTTTTCACACTGACTTTTATTTCATGTGTTTGGAAAGGTGGATGGCCCCCAACTCCCCACCTCTTAGGGTTCTCTCTGTAGATAGCAGCTGAAACCTGGTCACACTGACTGTACATGATTTTCTCTAAGTCTTTTAATCTGAGCACAGGATTTGCATTTTGTTTCATTTTTCTCCTATTCAGAGATCATGTTTTTCTCCTAAAGCAGAGACCAGAAGTTGTTATTCACGAACTAACAGAGTTTGATTTATCTCCCAGTTTGACAAAGTAATTTTATGAGGGGGGGTCTTCAAAAATTTCACAGAAAATATATGCTATGAAAAACTACTTTTGAATTTCAAAGCTTATCATATGAAAACGTGTTGCTTCCATTTTCTGTGACTTTTTTGAATATGTTTTTATTTTGTAACTAAGGCAATATGTTATATATGGATTTATCCTACTATATAAGCTTTCCAAAAACATATTTGGAATTTCAGTAGTGATTTTTTTCCTTTGAGAGTTTTGATGTCAAGATTTTGGCCATGATATTTGGATTTTCATTCCACTTGAGAGGCTGCCTTGACAGGAAGGAGACTAGACTTGACAAACGGTGGTTTTTCTTGTGTGCTTCTTGAGCATACAACTTTAAAGTGGTTATTGTTAAAATTTTTTTTTTCTCCCTGATCCCAATTTTCCAAAAGTGGTATATTTAGGATTGAAGACATTATACCTTATGATTCAAGTACTCTGAATAGCTTATCTTCATATATTAGTAGGGGTTTTGAAATTAGCATTTATTTGAAAGGTAGAGTGACAGCGAGAAGAACTGGAAAGTTGTTTCATCCACTGGTTTACTTCCTACATGGCTTGAATGGCCCTGACTGGGACAGGCCAAATCCAGGAGCTTGTAACTCCATCTGGTTCTGCCATATGAATGGGAGAGGCCCACACATTGGGGCCATCTTCTGCTGTTTTGCCAAGCACATTAGCAGGGAGCTGGATCATAGGCAGAACAGCTGGGACTTGAACCGGTGCTCCAGTATCAAATTCTGGTGTTGCAGTTGGCACCTTAACTTGCTGAGTCACAGAGCTGACCGCTAGTAATGTTTCTTCCCTATACTAGCTTTGCTAATTTCAGAAGGTTGTGTTGGAGCTCAGGGATATGACTCTTCCTTGCTTTTACAGGTCAGTGCACTGGTGACTATTTTGTCATTAATTTTATTAGCGCTCGAAAAGTTACATTTCTCTATGCTGGTTTCTTAATGATAAACTTGGATTTAGACATGTCAGTCTGAGGAGGTGAAGCAATTTGTTCTCAGTTGTATGATTAATATGGTTCACAATAGTCATGCTATTAGATTTTCAATTTTTTCTTCTAAGTGCTTAGAAGTTTTTAAATATAAGAATGGTTTTGCATATTTTTAAAGCTGAATGGGATATGGATTTATTTTATTAAATGCATATATGTACTTAATAAACATGCAAAGACGAACAATAGGCACCTCTTGATACGATACATGTACTGTATGTTTCTTAAATGTGTAAGTGTTCTATGAGGAATTATTAATTTGTGTGTGTGTGTGTGTGTGAGTGAGAGAGAGAAACAAGTCAAGTCTGTCTACCATTATCTTGAATTTAAAATCTATACATTTTCAGCAGAAGGCCCAAGACAAAAATAAAATACACATGCTGACTGAAATTTTTATTCTTTTTTGATTTATTGTGACCAAGAGATTGAGACTCCATCTGGTTGAGAGTCTGCTATTTTATAAATTAAACAGTATTTGTCAATGTCAAATTTAAGTGTTGTTAATCACATATGGAATATATTTTGATTGCTCTTGTCAGTTACTTGACTCATCATTCATTAGGGAATTTAAATCCATTTATTCTTATCTACATAATTACCATTTTCATAATTTATCATGGACTAAATTTGCTTTCTTTTTATACCTTCAGGAATACTGTTGACTGAGACACCATTGTTTTTGGCTTCAATGATACTGGAAACTTTTGCTATTTAATACAGAGAATATGCATTCATACATTTATTCATTTTATTTTTGTTTCTGGTTTTAATAAGGCATTTCTTAATAAAGATTTGTTTATTTTTATTGAAAGGCATATTTACAGAGAGAGAGATAGAGCTTGCATCTGTTGACTCACTCCTTACATGACCTCAATGGCCAGAGATGGGCTTGTCTGAATCCAGGAGCCTTTCCTGGGTCTTCCATGTGGGTGCAGGGGTCCAGGGACTTGTGTCATTCTCCCTTGGTCTCAATGCCACAAGCAGGGAGATGTATAGAAAGTGGAGCAGCCAGGACTAGAACTGGTACTAATAAGGGCTACTGGTGCCAACAGTTGGAGAAACTGCCTGTTAAGCTACAGCCACAGCCCCTAAATAAAGCCTTTAAATGCTATGGCTGTGGGTGATTTCACAAACTTAAAATTATTGGACTAGGACCTGGGCTGATGGCTCAATGGCTATAGTTTTGCAAGCACCAAGATCCCATATGTTCTTGAAACAAACACAAAAGTCTTTTTAGTGCTTTCACATAGGAAAAAAAAAAAACTGAATAACTTGAATGCCATCAATTTTTTCAGTCATTGAAAACTCTACCAAGCATAAAAAACAAATAGGATAAACCACTGCAAGCTTCAGAAAATGATTCTCTTCACTTATAGATTAAAAATTTTCCAAGTCAGTGTTACAGGGAAAACTGAAAAATGAAACAAAAACAAATCTGGAATGACATTTCACAGATAAAGTTATGCAAATCACTCCTGGTTATAAGAAAAAACATACAAACTTTATCACAAAAGAAACACATTTAGGGGCTGACATTATGGCTCAACGGCATAATACTCCATCTCTGTGTGCCAGCATCCAATATGGCCACAATGGTTTGTGTCCAGCTGCTCCACTTCCCACCCTGCTCCCTGCTTTTGTCCTGGGAAAGCAGTGAAGGATGAACCAGAGCCTTAGAACCCTGCACTTGCTTGGGAGATCCGGAGGAAACTCCAGACTTGGCTTCAGATCTGCTCAGCAATGGTGGTTGTGGCCATCTGGGGAGTGAACCAGTAGATGGAAGATCTTAGTTCTCTGTAAATCTGACTTTCCACTACAAATAAATAAATCTTATATGTTTATATATTTTATATTATTTATATATATTATATAAAAATCTACATCATATGTATATTTTTTTATTGGAAACCCAGATATACATAGAGAAGGAAAGACAGAGAAGAAGATCTTCTGTGCGCTGATTCACTCCCCAAGTGGCTGCAATGGCCGGAGCTGAGCCAATCTGAAGCCAGGAGCCCGGAGCCTCCCCTGGCTCTCCCATGTGGATGCAGGGTTCCAAGGCTCTGGCCTGTCCTCGTCTGCTTTACCAGGCCACAAGTAGGGAGCTGGATGGGAAGCGGGGCCACTGGGACATGAACCGACACCCATATGAGGTCCTAGTACAAGCAAAGCGAGATTTCAGCCACTAGGCTACTACACTGGACCCAATACATCTTATTTTTTAAGTATTCATAGTTGATTACTAGCAAAAAAAATTATATCTAATTTATTAGATATAAAAACTTGAATCTGAAATTTTTATTCTACATTTATTTTAAATGATTGACCTGCATATATGAGTATTCCTTTATACCTGAAATCTTTCTCTCAACCGTTGATTATGAGGTCTTCATTCTGTTAGGCATCAAACATATTGAGAAACAAACTAATAATTCTAAATCAGGTGTTAAGTTGAAAGGGCCTGGTTTTTGTCTATATTGTCCAAAAGCATTCATACTTGAATGAAAGGTTTTAAAAAATCCCTTGTTATTGTAGCCAAACATTATTATTCCAAAGGACCCTATATAATCCTTCTCTTTTTGCTTTTTAAAAATTCCCTTGCCTCAGCTTCCTTGAATATGCTTGTAGTTTACTGTTGAACACATATTTCCCTTACAATGCTATTCATGAATAAACTTAACTGATCTTTAAAGGTTGTGCATGGATAATGTGTATTATGAAAATAGTATGAATGAATTTCAAATAAATTTTACATCAAAATTAGTATCTTAAAGCTCAATTATGCATAAAGTTTTTGGAGTTCTCTTTCATAATTAAGACTAATGATGAGTGAGATAGGAACCTTTGGAATTTACTGAAAAAGATGTATCACTTCTTCCACAGATCAATCCTCAGTGTGATATTAGTAAGAAATTCAGGTGTTATATATCACTGACTGAAAGTAAAAGCCATAAATGGAATTAAAATGGAAACCAAAGATATTACACACTGATTTTTATTCCATGTTATACCACCAGAAGGGCCTGGAGAACCATGGCTGTCCTTGCCTCCTGTTCTTTGCTGGTAGCGGATCACAGCAAGTCATTGAGGGGAATCTCAGGGTTTAGAGCTAATATTTGACTTTATGTTTTAATCTGTTTTTGTGGAAGTGTGTTTAGTGGAAGTGTGGTATTAGGTAGGGAACCAGATAGGGTGAATATAGGGGAGAAAATTGAAATCAGAGGGAAGTTTATTCTATGCTGCATCATTACACAAAAGCAAAGGAAACCCTTGACCTTTGAAAGAGGAAAGAAATTGGATAAAGGCCAAATTATCTGTAATTCTTGGGGGACAAGGGTAAAAGAGGAAATGAACTGAAGAATGTAGAAGAGAGAAAAAAATGCATAGCACCAGATCAGCTCATCTGCCCTTTCCCCCAATTCCTGTCTCTTTTTTTGTGAAAACCCAGACCAAGACATTTCCGTCCAGGCCTTTTACTGTATTAAAAGTGAGAAACAAGAGATCATGCTCTTACTTTGCCACTGGATGGTTATTAACCCATGTCCATATGCTTGTAGGCTACTTGAACATATCTTAGTGTTCTGTTTGTTGCCTGCACTGACTGTGAAACTCTTGAGGTTGAGGAGTGTGTCTTACTCTTCACCTTGTACTATTTGAGTCTATGCTTAACAGGGCATTTCTGATCTGTTGATTGACTACTCAGACTGTTACAGTGGCAAGAGTTGAGCTGGTTTGAAGCTGGAAACCAGGAGCTTCTTCCCAGTCTTCCTTGTGGGTGTGTGGTTCCGAGGCCTTGGGCCATCCTCCACTGCTTTTCCAGGTCATAAACAGAGAGATGGATTGGAAATGAAGCAGCTGGGACGGGAACTAGCACCTATGTGGGTTGCTGGTGCTGCAGGCAGATTATCAGCATGCAACACAATGTTCTGGTACCCCATAAATGCTTAATTTTTTATTCTAAATCTAAGTAGTTTCATTCTTTAAATTCCATAAGAAAAAATATTTATAGTCATAAATAACTATATTTGAGAAGTGCTATGTTGTTTACAAAATACTTGCATGCACATGATTTCATTTGATATTGTTAAATGGCTGGTTATGATTGAGATAGGTAAATGACTGACTGAGAAAGATAAAAATGATAGAACTAGTGAGCACCAGAGGCTACTTCGAATTGAATTTAAAGCCTGTCTATTCTGAGGCCATCATTCATGGATATCTCAGCAGATTAACTATTCTTTTGCTTTATAAAATCTTTTGAAAGCTCTTTAAAAAACAGCCAAGCACTGCCTGCCATTGTCTACCAGCAATGTCAGGACACACTTAAATAACAGAATGATGGACTTACGACTGCTTATGAAGTACTATGCTATTGTAATAATACGTGGGAAAGTTGTGGGGAGGGAACTTCGGTAGAGGGCAGGAAAATCCCACAGCCTATGGAATCATACCATAAAATTAACAAAGTATAAGGAAAAAAAATTAAGGGAGGGAATTTGGGAATTGCATTTTTTAAAAAGTCACTCCAGTATTCATGTCATGTGTTCTCTGAGAAATCTTGTAATAAATGAAGTCACTTTACTTATTTCAGAAATCAAGGCTTATATTGCCTTGTAAAGAAAATGTGAGTTCTACATAGGATACAACTGCACAAATAATTTCTCCACATCTTTAATGCTTCTTACATGTTTTGTAAGTCCTCTGCTTAAGCTGCAGTGAATGAAACAAACAAAAAAGGCCAGGCTTGGAAGTTCATGTCTCCCTAGATCAGAGGATGCATTAGCTTACTGTCCTTTGTAATAAAAACATCTGCCTTTGGCAAAGGACACATATATTTGTATCCTGTTATATAATATTAGGGCTCCTCAAGCTCAAGATTTCCCAGCTGTAATACAAAGCAGTGAATATGTGGCATCCACATTGTCTGTTTTGTTTCATGCCTGTAGGACCTGAGGAAGAAGACTGTGAAGTCAAGTGGGATGTGCATGCTGCTTTCTGTGCTGTCTCTGACCCAGGAACTTGGCGGTATTTGCCAGTACCTGTGGAAGCTGAGAAGCTAACTTATAGGTTTGCAGGTAGTGTAAAATTTTAGACTGCTCATTCTTCTCAATAGTATATCTGCCACATCAAAGAAAACTTGTATTTTCTGCATAGTTGATGTCCACTTTAGTAGTCACTCAAAACAATATTGTGATATAGACTAGTGACCTTTTATACTGCCCGTTTTCACTATTTAAAAATGGACTCATATTTGTGTATATGTAAGAGGTTAGTATCATAATTCAGTGCATGTATACAAAGTGTAATGATCCTGTCAGGGTACTTGGTATATCGATCACCTCGAAGATTTATTATCTCTTTGCACCATGAATAATGAAATTGTGCTAGGCTTTAAGTACTCTCCCACTTGGTCTTTTTTGAGACATCCTCTTCTCATATTTAGACAAGTACTTTGGTAAAAGTATAAGGGAGAGACTACTTGGGAATGCCTGGTGCAAAGAAAAGAGGTGGAAGATAGGAAGAAAGGGACAGCTTTGAAGTGGCAGATGGAAGCACCTGGTCTTGAAGACTCCAAGTGTGGCAGTAAGGAGAAGAAAACCAGGAGCTGTCCTGGCTGAGGTGACTGCAAGAGGTTATAGCAAGATACCTAAAGCAACTTCCTCAGGCTGCAAATTATTGTCAGCAGAGTAAATCCCACAGTTTGTGAGGCCAAGTCGCTACAATCTGGAAAAGACTCAGGGAAAAAACAATACAAAGATGACTCTTGCTCACATTTTAAAAGCCAAGCTTCCCTTATATCTATCATTGCTCCCCAGGGCTCTCTCCTGGTGTCTTTCTAAATAATCTTCCTGGGAGGTCTCATCCATTTTTAAACTTTCAACTGCTACCTATACACTGGGGATTCTCAAACTTGTGTCTTTTATTTTTTTTTTTTAATTATTTCTTTGAAAAGCAGAGTGACAGAGAAAAGGAGGGCAGTGGGCAATGATCTATCTATCCACTGCTTTACTCTTCCCACCCCAAATGGTCACAGTGGTCAGAGCAGTGCCAGATTGAAGCAAGGAGCCAGAAATTCTATGCAATCTCTCACATGGGTGGCAGTACTTTGGCCACCCTTCATTGCTTTGGCAGGCACATCATCAGAGAACTGAACTGGAAGCAGCATACCCATGATTTGAACAGGCACTCAGATGTGGGACGTTGGTTTTGCAGGCACTGGCTCTACACGCTATGCTGTAACACCAGTCCCAACCTGTATCTTTAAATCACAACTCCAGCCTGAATTCCTGACTGTTACTCACATATTCCAATTTGAACACCTCCAAATGTTTCAAATTAAATCAATTATCTTCCCCTAAGTTTCCGTTTTGCTTCGTGTTACCTCTTGAATGCCGCTGTGCATAGATAGTGCACCTGTCTGGTTGTCATGCACAGCACTGTGATGGGAAGAGGATTTTTCCTTCATACCACTTCTCTGTGAAGATCTTTAGACATTCAAAAAAAATTGAAAACTAGAGCATTTGCAGTGTGCCAGGATCTGCATTAAATACGTGACATGAATTATGTCTTATAATCCATACAGTAATTTCGTAGAAAGGTACTACTGCTATTCCTGCTTTATAAGGTCATTGAGCGAGGTCACACAGCTTCTGAGAAACAGAAACTTACTTTAAGGCATGTAGTATTGTGTCTCAGTTATGTTCAGTGAATAGTTAGTGTTGCTCTGTTTAGCAGAATGCCAGAGAATTGTATGGGTTCCAATTATGTATGTATGAAAATCCTGTGTAGAACCTATTTTTTCAAGTTTAGAAAGAAATTCATTAAGCTTATATAGTAGATATATGCATTCAGTCTTGCAGTTAGGATACCAGCTGTCATAGGCATTTGAGGAAATGAAACAGTGGATAGGCCCTTTCCTGTTTATTACTCTACTTTTAAAGTTAAAAAAAAATGAGGAATTAATAAATTTAAAACAATTTCACTGCATTATCCATACTACTCTTTGAATATGTCTCATACTTCTGAAAACATTCCTATGATTTTCTGATTTCATTTGATGAAAGCTTTGTTAAATAATGAGATAAAGATCTAGCATTTGAGAAAATTTAAAAAATTGATTTTATAGGCTTGAATATTTACTCTTTTGAATAAACAAGCTCTGAACATATGTGAGTTAAAGTGTAAATTTTTCTGGAGTTTAAATTCGGGTTAGAATGTTCTGCTACATTTATCTTCCAAAAATCTGTCCTGGGCTCTCTGCTTTATAAGAAATGGGTTTCTTGGGAGTCAGAAATAGTCTGTGCAGTAGCTCTGGCTGCAGAACTTGGTTGCATTTGGAGAACATCAATACAAGACTAATTAGATGCTAAATGCTTGGAGAGTATTGAACAATGCAATCATCTAATTTTCTGATTAATGACAAGGCCTCATGGAAACATTAATTATATTGGAAGAAGTCAGACAATCTTTTCTCTTTCCAGTAACCTTTTTAAAAATTATTTTACTTGTACATGACAGAATAAAACAAAAAATATTGCTGTAGGTAGATTTTTTTTCTAGTAAGACGGTAATGAAGGTATCAGATATTGTAAGATAGATGATTAGTAGCTTTTATTCTTAAAAGTTTAGGATGTTTTTAGTATGGTAACATCAAGGGCAGATAATACAGCTTTGCTATATTTAATTCTTTAATTTTTAAATTTTCTTTTACTTTATGTAAAGGAAACAAATTTTATGTATTTTACATATGCGATTTAAGAGTATATCTCTCCTCACACACTCCTTTTCCTTTTTTATATATTTTTTCAGTTATTTTTATGGTGACATACTTTAAATTTTAATCACTTAACCCTACAGAAAATGAATGCAACAAATAAGTAGAAAAAATGCTATTCCTCCAGGGTATAGATAAGAACCATAAGCAATAATCAAATCTCATAATGTCTGATTGCCTTTAAAGTAGAATGTTGGAGAATGTGGGAACCTGCTGAATTTCTTTTTCTAAATTGTGAGTAGAATCATGCAAATCAGTGTAATTAAAAAGTATTTAGTATCATACATTAAAGTTTACATTCTTTGTATGCATAAAGCATTTTCTTGGCTTAAATTAGAATTGTTGCTTACTGAATGGAAATGAAATAGTAATTGTGGATAATTTGTCTTAATTATCAATAAGTTAAGTATCACTACAGATTGTGTTAAAAAATGATAAATAGCGACAAAACTTTCTAGCTGTGTCTGAAAGAAAAGCCCTTGTAGAAGTTAAGATTCTAAGTCATGACAAGCAATAATGTAATTCTATTTAAAGAGTTATTTTCTTGAACATGATAGGACGGTATTATTTCAAATGACTACGGATATGATGAAGTGAAAATAAAGAGATTTGATTATAGATACATAGTAACTTTAGTAAACAAGAAAATATGAAGTTTGAAAAAAGGTAATATGATCAGATAAATGGTAGAATTTCAACTAATTTTCTTTATACATTTTATTATAATATTTACATGTTATTTTGCCATAACCTTGTAGTTTTAAATCAAAGAAAGAACTTGAAGTATATTAAATAGAAAAGATTCACTTCTTTTAAAATTATTAATTGTTTTCTTTTTTTAAAGATTTATTTTTATTATTTTTTAATTGGAAAGGCTGATATACAGAGAGGAGAGACAGAGAGGAAGATCTTCTGTCCGATGATTCACTCCCCAAGTGAGCGCAACGGTCGATGCTATGCCGATCTGAAGCCAGGAGACTCTTCCGGGTCTCCCACGCGGGTGCAGGGTCCCAAGGCTTTGGGCCATCCTCTGCTGCTTTCCCGGGCCACAGGCAGGGAGCTGGAAGGGAAGCGGGGCTGCCGGGATAGAACCGGCGCCCATATGGGATCCCGGGCGTGTTCAAGGAGAGGACCTTAACCACTTGTGCCACCGTGCAATTGTTTTTATTTTTGATGATTTTTACATAGTTGATCAGGGTGATTAGAGTCAAGGGCTACAAGAAGGTAGGTGAGGTCATCATTTCCACATTCTGTTTTTTTCCTTCTTGTGTCTAGGGGAGGGGGAAGACAAGGAGAGAAGTCATACACAGCCTCCCAAATGCCTCTGCACCCTGGGATGGAGGACAGTCACCCTACACCACCCCAGGGTCCCTGATGTGGGGCATGCTCTGAGGTTCCTGCTCATGAGGTTTCCATAGTTCAACAGTTCTGAATTAACAGTTCAACAGTTCAGATCAATTTGTTTTGTCTTCTGTCATCTGTTGTGGTACCAGGTGTCCTCTGCAGACTCCAATGTACTGCCATATCCTCCATGTGCATCTGGCTCTGCAGTTTAACTTGACAGAATTTGCCCCCTATGCCAATATCTGCCAGCTGATGCTATGGCAAAGGCTAACCAACCCACACTCACTCTGACTTATGAATGTACCAGTAGGAACAGTCAACCCAGCCTGACTTTGTCCTGATCTAGTCCACGTGAGGCCATTAGGTGTTGTAGTCCTGCCCTGTCTGGTCTGCTCCCATCCCAACTCACTCTCTCCATCGGGAGTGGTGGTCCAGCAGGGGGACCCTCCACAGCCCAACTACCAACTTCACCCCCTCCCACCTGGGACTCACATGTACTTATTGGGTGCTGTGGCCCATTCTGGCATGGCCCACCTATCCTCGACATTTGCCAGTGGGTGTTGTAGTTTGGCTGGGTCCTGCCCACCCCTACCCCCAATTCCAACTCATGCTGCTGGGGGCTACGGCCTAACCCAGCTCAGCTGACCCCCGCTGCCAGGCCTGGTCCTCGTGTGAACTGGCTTGTGACCCAACCTGGCCTGGACCACACAGCATTCTGGTGCTTGGCCTGGTCTGTGCTGCTCCCTGTTGTGGCTCTTGCGCTCACCTGTAGGGACTGTGTCCTGACAGAATAGTTGTCCAAGTGCCTCGGTCAGATCCTCTCCCGGTGCCAGATCTCACACACACCGGTGGGTCCATGGGCCAGCCCTATTTAGACATCTCCTGTCCAAGTGTTTCTTGACTAGCCGTTTCCCATTCTGTATTTTACTGTTGAGTGCTACAGCCCAGCCAACCCATACCCATGCACAGTTCACACATTGCTCAGAAGGGGCAGAGACTTAGCCTAGCCTGTCCTTCCTACATCTACCCTGATTTTCATGAGCACCAGTGTGTATTAGAGTCTAGCCCAATCTCGCGCACACCCAGACACAGCCTGCAGTTGTGCTGAGGAACACTGAAGCCATACCCAGACTAGATAGCAGTCCCCACTTTGGCCTTCGCACTCACCAGTGGGAATGACAACCCAGCCTTTTGCTCCCCAGTCAGGCTTGGTTCCAGCCACAGATCTTGCACATGTCAGTGGTTGCAATGACCCAGCTTGGCATAACCCTGCCCTGTCTTGGCCTTTGTCTTTGGATGCTATATATGATACACAGCATTTTTTTCTTATTTGAAAAAATCCACAGAGAAAGAAAGCTAAATTTTCATTCAATCATCTGAGTGTTAATAGCTCTGCTTCTCAACATTCTCTTTTGTTGGATCCCTATGTATGGACCATGTGTTGTTAGGCATTGTGGGTCATACTGTGGATACTTAATAAGCAAACATAATCTTTACTTTTGAGTTTATAACCAAGCAGAGGAGACAGTCAGAGACAGACAGACAGACAGATAGACACACACACACGTTAGGTTGCTTCAAAAACTGTAGAAAGTATAGTTAAAAGATAAGTTTATATTGGTGTAAAAATTTTGAAATCCATGCATAATATTTTTATGATATGTATTTTCTGTGAACATTTTTGAAGACCTCTGGTATATTTTCAATTTAGTATAAATAGTACTTGAGAAAGTTTTTTTTCAAGTATTTGGAAGTGAATTTTTCAGTGGGAAATAGAAATATTTTAATCCAAAATATGGAAAAATTTTATAGTATTTAAGAGTTATTTTAGATAAAGGTCTTTAAACAGTGGTAAATTTGTAATATAGGTCGTATTCATGAAGTACAGCTAGACAACCCCAAGAAAGTGTCATTTTAAGGGTATTAAAACAATGGATAGACCTTTTATTAAGTTACTTTTCTTTGGACTTCTTTATGGATAAGTTAAACTCCTTATCCAATGGATTTGATTTAGTTTTCACTTTATTTGATCTCTTTCTCATTTAATCCAGCTGACCCAGTTCCTTCATTTCCAACAGTACATGTGCTTTTCATCTTATTTTTGTGGTAATTTCTTTACAGATTTTCTTCTGGGTCTTTTTAAAATAATAGTGTTTCCCAGCACTCTGTTCTTATTTGTCTCTTTTGTAAACATAGTCTAATATTTTATTTCATCTCCTCTCATTGCTTACCACTGCCCATGGGCTGACGGTTTCCAATCTGACTTTCTGGGAAGATTTTTGTAGTATGATTATCTACTTGTTTACCAGGTATCTTCCTCTTGAAATCAGAGCAATCTCAATATGTCCAAAGTCTAACATTGGTTGCAGAGAGTGGTGGATTTTCAATAGTGGAGATTGTTGGATATTTATCATCCACTGGGTCATGTAGATAAAAAAAAAAAAAAACAGCAACAAGCCTGACAGCTTTAAAAGACATTAATCAGCAGTATAATCCATTATATATGGTAGATACTTCTAATTTATTCTCATTTTCAAGATAGAGAAATAGCAAGACAGAGAAATTTGGTCACTGTTTCCTTCTTCCAATGCCTGTAAAAGCCGCACAGGTCCAGACTGAAGTCTGGAGCCAGGAACACCATCCAAATCTCCCACATAAGTGATGGAGACCCAAATACTTGAACTATCATGGCTGACTCTCAGAGTGCACATTAACAGGAAGCTGGACTTGGAAGTGCAGCTGGGATTTAAACCAGGTACTAAGAAATGGGATGTAGGTACCCCAAGTGACATCTTAACCTCTGCACCAGATTAATGAATCACTTTTAATGTGAAACAATGAGACCACTTCGGATTTTTTACTCACCATGAAAATGAAATCATTTAACAAAGATGGTTGAGTGACTTTCTAAATATTTTCAGTTTAAGATATATTAGAGGGAAATCCATGAGGAAAACTTTCAGGCTCTTCAACAGTTTTGAGCAATATGTTTTCCATGTATATAGTAAAGCAAGAGACATTTACTTATTTTATTCTTTGAAAAGGATTTGTTGCAAAGCCAGCATTACGGGGGGGGGGGGGCGAGACAGAGATACACAAATAGAGTGGGAGAGAGAGAAAGAGAGATTGATAGAGATTGATTGATCTTCCATCCACTGATTTATTCCCTCAATTGCCACAAAAACCAAATTGGCCAGGTGAAAAATCAGAAGCCAGAAACTGCAGTGGGGTTTCCCATATGGGTAGCAGGGGCCCAACTATTTGAGTGATCTTCTCCTGGTTTTTCTAGGTACACTTCCAGGGAGCTGGACAGAAGTAGAGCTCTAGGCCTCAAACTGGCACTCATTTGGGATGCCAAAATCATAGGTGGTACTTGATTTGTGCCACAATGCTGGCCTAGTGAGACTAACATTCATCCAGTATCCTATGTTGGACCATGTCATGAGTACTCACATCATCTGTGAGTACAATATTTCATTTTTCTTCAGAATGACCCAGGGGCCCAAAGGAGCAATCTGTAATCTTACTTTATGGTTGGAAGGCTGAAAGTCAAAATGGTCAGTTACTTAGGCCCACTGGAGCTTATTGCAGTACTGGGCTAGAATTTGAACATAGGTTTTTTTAAAATGTAAAGGTAAAGCCTTATGTTCAGTCTTTGTTTTCTGTTGATATTTTCAATTTGCAAGGGTCACTTGCTATTTAAATTCTGTCTTTAAAAGTGAAAATACTTTGCTTGTTCTTCGATTATGCAATTAGTATGTATTGGCACCTACTTTGTGTTTACACTGAACCATATACTCACTAAAAGGAAGTGGGTTTTGACCTGTTGACAGAGTGTTGCAGAATATCCTGTTAGCCCATCATGCATATTGTGGAAAAACAATTTAAACAGCTCTGGATTCAAGACTAATATCCGAACCCCTCATTTATCCCGTTGATCTGTTTCAGTTACATGATTTTAAAAATACTTTTTGACATATTGATTACTTAGATCATTCAAGTTACATCAAACGATATTTCTCTCTAGATGGAGCTCTTGGGACCCTCTTTTGGACACATGTATAACTGACTTGCATCTGTTAAGACATCTATTTTATTGTGAAATTGCTGACTTGTTTGGCTTAATCATCAAGCTACATGATTTTTAAGAGCAGAAACTGTTCTTAGCATATTTTCTGGCACATTGTCGTCCCTTACTAAATATTTGCAGAAGAAGAAACAAAAGGAAGACAGGAAGTTCAGGAAAGAGAAAGGGTGAAGAAGACATACTCGTCTTCTAATTCTTAAAACTGCAATTTTTAAAAAGAAAAATGCTGCACTTGCCTGAAATGTCCCCCACTTTTTTTTTTGAAGAATAGTTTTCACTACACCATCTATACTATTTTTCTTTTGGAGAAAGAGTTTTTGTGAAAAATTGCTCCTATAGGTTTCCAGTTATATTAAATACATGAAAGATACAATACAGTTACACCCTACTACTAATTCTACATGAATTTTTAAAAATGATAGATGTGGGTCTATGGCCAACTTCTTAGTATTATAATGGACTTGTATATTCTCACTTGACCTCAGTATTATCAATATGGCATGTGGAAAGGGGAAGAAAAGTTCTTTAAGTTACCCTGTGAAATTTCCAGCAGCTGAGGATGCTTTTCTTAACAATTATTGTCTTGGTATATTTGGAGTGATATCCTACATTGTCATAAACTAGGTAGCATCTCAACAATGGAGATTTGTTTCTCACTGTTATATAGGCTGGGAATTCCAAAATCAAGGCACTGGCAGAGTCTGTCTGGTGAGGGACCATTCCTCATCCAGAGCGCCTCTCACCATCTTACATGCAGCCTGTACATCCTCACATGGTAAACAGGGGAACACAGACTCCTTTAGGTCATTTTAATAGTGGCACTAATCCTGCTCATGAAAGCTGAACTTGCATGATCTGTTCACTCCCTAAAGGGCTCACATCCTACATCATCACTCTAGGGCTCTCAACTCCATCATAGGAATGTTTGGCTAACTTGAGGTACCAGTGTATCTTGAGAATATTTTAGAAGGTGCATCTTGACACAAGCAGTGTGACTAGGAGATTACTTTGCTCAAAGACATTGAGATGCTTACTGCAGTGATGCTAAGGATTGAATATCAGATTCATCTGACTTGATACTTATGATGATGACAACACTTGGCTCTGAGGTTTTTTTTTTCTGTGTTTTGAGTTTTAAAAGGGATATCAGTTATTTTAGGCCCCATGGGCATTATAAAGCCTTGCCATAGGTCCTGGGGCTACAGTTTTCTCTCCTGGTTTACATAAATCACTTGGTACAACAAAATAAACAATAAGACAGTTAGGACCCTTGTGAAAAATTTGAAAGCTGTATTTAATACATGGCTTGTCTGAGAACTTTATTTTTTAGATATGTAAGTGCATTTCTATTGTGTACCTAAGGTTCATTTTTATTAAGCAGTAGAATCAGTTCTTAAAAAAGGCCTGCCACTTATTTATAAGCATTTATTTCTTGTGCTGGTTTTCTAAAGGACTTCATTTGTTATTATAATGGACATATACCTTCAAAACTATGACTGAATGCTTATTAAAAACTGAAAACCCAATTGCAGTTCCTCATGTGTTAGTGGTTGTACATCAGTTGCATAGGGACACATCTGAAAGACTCTTTGATATGTTGAGAACAGCATGAATTGGACAACTAGGATTGGAGTTCTAACTGTATTGGTTAATTGTATTGATGTTAATCAGATCACCCAGCTTTTACAAAAACCATCTTTTGAACAACTATTTTTGTTTATATCTTTGCCTGTTTGTCTACCAGTACCCTATTTTGTAGAAGGCCCAGTAGGTCTACAATTTGCTCTATATTTCAGTATTTTCCTTAATTGATAATGATTTTAAAATAATTGTAGCCACAATTTCTAAACACCTTCAAGTAGACTGTGTTCAAAATTCTATAATTTTTTATGCATGCATGCACATGAATGTATACATGTGAATGAATGAATATAAATCTGTGGTAATGCATTGATTACATGTTGGCTGTAGTCTGAGACATGGCTTTTAAGGTGATTTTGTCACTGTGTGAACATCATGAAGTATACTTGTACAAACCTGAATGGTAGAGGTCAGTTGCATAACATGGCCTCTTGGTGCAACCAGGAAACTCAGCAAACATGAGATGAGTGAAGTTTCTGCTAGCGTAACACAGTAAAAGTTTTAAAATATTTATTTATTTTAAAGGGAGAGTGACAGGGAGAAACAGAAAGAGATCTTCCTTCCCCTGGTTTATTCTCCAAATGACTGTAATATCCAGGGCTGGGCCAGGTTTGAACACCGCCTGAATCTGCCAAGTGGTTGTCAGAGGCCCAAACACTTGAGTCATCCTTTGTTTTGTTAGTTGTGGTAGCAAGAATCTGAATCAGAAGTGGAGCAACCAGGACTTGAGCTCTGCTGTGATGTGGTATGGTGGTTGCTAAACTTGCTGCACCCGGTGCTGCTCCAATAAACTTGTTCTTTTAAAAAATAAATGAACAATGGAATCATAATATACTAAGTATATTAACCAATGTAATAATCTTTTAAACGTTTTGTACTTTAGTAATTATAGAGAGAGAGCAGGAGAGAGAGAGATAGCTATCTGGGACAACTCCCATCCACTGGTTTATTCTGGAAACAGCTTCAGCAGGTGGGGCTGGGCCAGGCTGAAGTGGGCAGCTCAGACCTCTATCTAGGTCTTCCAAGAGGTGGCAGAAGCTCAAGCAGTTGGGCCATGACCTTCTTCCTCCCAGGGGTGCAGTAATAGGAATATGGAATTGGGAGCAGAGCCTGGGTGCAAACTCAGGTTCTGGTAGGGGATGCTGACATCCCAAGAGGCATCTTAATTCCAGCTCAAAGCTAGAAACTGAGAATTCAATTTGAGGCTTCCTTGTGGGCAGCAGGGCTCTGATAACTTGAACCACCCCTTGTTACCTTCCAGGGAGTTGGATTGGAAGTAGAGGAGCTTGGATTCCAACAAGGCACTCTCACATTGGCTATGTACATCACAAGTAGTATCTCAACCACTGCACCAAATGCCTGCCCCTGAATTTTTTGTTTAAAGACAGTCTGTATAAGTAGAAATGAAAATTTAATCTAGAAATTAAAATGCTCATGTTCCACATACAAATATCTGAATGTTCTTCCTGGCTGTAGCTCCTGACCACAGCTATAATAATTCTGACACTAGGATGTGGGAGATTATAGGGATTGAGTTCCTGCTAACCACATAGAAGACTTGGATCTGAGTTTCTAATCTCTTACTTCAGCTGGTCAACCATTGGCCATTGTGTGCATTTAGGGAGTGAACCAATGGGTAGGAACTCACTCTGTTCCCCAACTAGGAGTATAAAACACATATGTGTATTTACCCATAAATATTAATATACTCCACATGTTTTTTTCTCTATTTTTTTCACAAGCTCTTTTGAAGATCATTTGATTATACTCATGGTATATGGTAACGTTTTTAAATCCTTTTTACAGATGCATAATATTTCATTTTTTGGAAGTAATATGGTCTGCTTATCACTCTATCTTGATGAAAATTTGAGGTTTGCAAAGTAAAATAATTATTGAAATGATTCAAATAGCAATTCAAGGTTAGAATTGTCTGGTATACGTTTGGAACAACATGAAGATCAGGTGATTTCCTAAGCTGTATCAGGGTTGGAAGTTTACAGTGTAAAGAGAAGATGCGATACATGTCCCTGTGGTATAATTCATGTGCTCAGTGTCTGAGTGAGTGTTACTTGTGATTAGAACATTCATTTTGCATTTCCAAGCCACTAGATAGGGCCTATTGGTTCAAACACCCACTGATAATGGTTAGAGCATTTTTTTAAAGAGCTGTTTTATTATCCTTGCAGTCTGTCCAATTTTAGGGGAAGAAGGGCTAGGAAAAAAAGGGACAAGGAGCCAAAGAAAGATTAAAAGGGAAAGGAAGTAAAAGATGAAGTAAGGGAATTTGGAATTTGTTTTAAACCATTTATAAATTATTTTCTTTCTTTCATTATTAAATAGTGCTGCAAAGATAAGCATTTGTGTTTTTGCCAACATTACTTTGTGGTTGATTCCTAGAAGTGATATTGCTGAGTCAAAGGCTAAAAACATTTATATACTTTTGCCAAATTTCCTCAGGCACTGAATGCAGTGCCTGTCATTCTACCAGATTACTAAAACAGTATGTAGTGTTTCATTTTAGCATAAGATCAAGTAACAATTAATTCTGAATAAACTTATTTATTTGAAGAACAAATTTTATGTATTTATAATGCGGTTTTAAGAATGTAATTGTTCTTCCCGTGCTTGCTTTCTTCCCCTCCATCCCTCCTCTTTCTTTCTTGGTGTTCTTTTAATTTTTATGATAATGTACTTTCAATTTACTATATAATTATAAGCTAAAATATTTGTATTTCTGCTACTCTTGCAAGTGAGAGCTAATGTTTTTATATACCTTTAATTTGCATTGGAATGATTTTTAAAAGAATGAGAAGTACATAAAACATAAATATATAGAAGATGGAGAAAATACAAGAATTGTTCTAATGGGGTTCTAGCCTGTAGCCTTCTTAAAGGACCATTCATGATACCAGTCTGTAAGCAGCCTAAGATATCAGAATCCAGAACAGTTTTATTAATAGTGAGAGGGAGGAAAAGGAGAAATAGAAATATATGCTATTGAGCTTAAGCAACTGCTAATTAAAAATAGCATCGCTGCTAGGCAAATGTTAAATCCTGGAGCCCTAAGCTGGATCCCCTCACTCAAGGAGCTTATAAAATGCTGAAGATTAAATGCAAAATTGTTCTTGGAGTGCTCTTGCCTTTCATAGTGAAAACTAAATTGATGTGATGTCATTTGGGAAGGAAAGGGAGAAAAGAGAAATATAATGGAGTTTGTAGTAGGTTATGTTTGAGGATTAGGGAAACTCCAAGATGCCATAGAGGACTTAAAGACTGGAAGAATTTTGGAAACGTTACACTTGCCAAGTAAGGATTTTCCCCATGCTTTGGGCACATGCAGAAGCAGGAAGAAGTCAACATTCAGGAATTGGTTTAGCTGTATTTGCTCAGATTAAAGGACAATGGTGGTAACAATGGTGTAACTGGTGTAAAATGGTGTAAGATGTAGCAGAGAGGTTAAAAGAAGACGAAGGTCAAGTCCATTAGGTTCTGAAATTCCAAGTTCATCACAATAGGAACTAGGAAGGCTTGCTTCGTGAAGGTAGATGTGAAGTCTAACCCTTCTCTATAAGGATATTTTATATGAGAATAGAGTTCATCATGGTTAGAAAACGTTTTGTTTCAGTGTGATGGGAAAAAATATTTCCCCAAGGTATTGGGGAAACTGAATTAGACAAGCTAAGGAATATGCATTTCCTTTTCATCTCTGTCACTCACTAGCTTTATAACATTTGGTTAAAGATTTGGTTTTTTTGAGTTTCTTCTGTAAAATGAGCTATTGAAAGAGAATAGTGTGTATCACTATTATTTTTATTTCCATCATTGCACCACTAAGTTACTAACTCCTGTCTTTTGAGCCCTTTGTGTCCAGCCTTGTACTAATTATTTTATGCTTCTTTCTCATATATCCCTAGGCCTCGTATTAGTTACTTTATGCCCATTCTTTCACATATCTAAACTTGCATATTTCATTCTGAAAGGTGTCTGAAGCACATACATTGGAAATGAATTATTATTCATGAACCAACAATATATCTGAGAAATTTTCAATTTTGATTTATCGTTGAGCCATTTCAAAAAATAATAATCTTAAATCTTGAGATTGTCTTTTAATGTCTGAGACCTGAACCCTGGTTAGATTTAAGGCTCAGACAGTCAAATAGGAAGTAGCTCTTGTATTTTTAGGCATAGTTTCTACTAAACACAAATATGTTCATTAAGAATTTGAAAGTTTTGGTAAGGCTGCTTGGGTGTTCTGCAGGTTTAGCACAATGATGTTTTGTGAATAAAAATGTAACTTAAGTTCTCAAGGAACAAGAGAGATGTTTTCAGATTCAAGAGAGACAGAGTTGGGAAATTAAGTGAAACTTTGGCTGCCCTTCAAAAATCTCAAGTTTACCAAATCGCAGATCAATGGATGCAGCTTTTTACTAAACCTTCTAAGCAAGGGGCTGCTACAGTGGAATCTTGGCATAAGTCCAGACATTCTTTTACTGTACTTGTGAAAACAAATCAAATCCTAGATTTCTTGTGTCACTGTCTTTGATGGCCTAAAATAAAACTATTCATAACACTTCCATTTTTCTCGGTTTTCCCAAAATCAATTAGATGTCAGTTCATCTACTGAAATGAAAATCCTTTTAACGAAGCCTTAGGAAAGAGTTGAAATCCAACTTTCCTCCCCTTATTTCTCTCTGCTTTTCAATACATGTATTTTTAATGTGCCCATCAGAAGAAACATGACAAGTTTATACACATGGTTTTTGCTGATGGCCATTTTTCACTTTGTCTAGCTGTTTGAAGATGTGTTGCTGTTATGATCAGCCAGTTTACATTACTTTGAATAGAGACTGGTGGTGTATTTGCCGTAATTAAATAACTTCTCTCTGAAAGCATCAGTGTTAGAATACAAGTTTAACAAATGAAAGAGGATGTTCTGCAGGCTCTTACGTTTCTGTGACTGCTTACTTGGTTTCAATGAATCATCTTCAAGTAGGTGAGACACCTCCCTGAAAATGAGAAGCAAGGTCAAAGAAAAACTGAAGCTACTTGCCTTAGCCACTGTGGGAGGTAACCAAGGAAAACAAGAGTAGTGGTTGCTTTTGCCCAAAAGAAAAGGAGTTGAGAACTAAGAAATGGTTCTGTTAAACAGTTATACCATCTTAGTAACATCACCCCAAATTACTGTTAGCTGTAGCAGATATAAAACAGATAATTGTGGTCAGTAAAAAAAAAGTTTGTTACTAAGACCAATAAAAGTTATTAATTTTTTTTGGTATTTGGAAAGTTGTGTGGAATTGAAGCTCATTTCTACAGAATTGTAAATGAAGTATAACACCAAGTTTACCCCTTCAGTATTTCTCTGAAAGATCTTTGTGAAGTCATCCCTTTTTATTTAGTAATAAAGCACAAATTCTTTATTTTGACATTCAGATCTTTGTATTATTTTCTTAACTTCCATTACTGGCTCAGTCTTCCAAGTGCTAATGCACATGTGACATTTTATGTGATTAGACTACTCAGCTTCCACAAAGCAACTTTTATTTTCCTTTTTGTATGCTTACTTAATATGCTGTATTCTACTTGAAATGTCACCTTTCATTTCTGCTTTTGGAGAAATCTTCCCCATACTAATAGATATAGATACAGCCTTTCTTTATGACTCTAGAAGATTTCAATTAGAAGCTGTCATTTTTATTGTTGGATACCACATAGATATATTTACAATACAGAATTCTCTTGACCAGCTTCCATTGGTCTAAATTCCTTTCAAATGATAAGAATTTGTTATCCTACGGCATTGGAAAGCAGGGAGAATTTTTATGCATTGGACAAGACAGATTTTCAGGAGTGCAATGAAACAGGCATTTCCATATTCAGAGTTCACTTAGGAGATGATTCGATACATATAATTAAAACCCAAATCTTCTCCCAGCCCAGAGAAAGCTCTGCACCAAGGCTTTATTATTATTGAATATACATTAAACCAGAGTGTGATGCACATCACAGGGAATCTGCTGAGAGATTGTAAAGAAAGAAAGAAATATCACCTGTTTAATTAGCTAGGCAGGTACAACCCATTACATGTTTCTAAGATAAGCAAAACTAGTCTTTAACTTAGGCTACTGGACAGCACCATTTGTCACACATAATTCACCTCAAGTGTCCCTGATAATTGGAATAGCGACCTGTGTTAGTTATTGGCTTTATCTACAGGAAAAATCAACTTCTCATATTCTGTTTTTCCAACAGGTAGTTTCACAACTGACAAGATTCTTGCTCAAGTCTGGCTCACCCTCCTGATGAAACTGGGAGGTAGAAGCTCTGTTTTCCTTGACATTTTCACTTCCTAGAGGTGGTCCCAATTTTGTGAGAAACACATTTTGTGAGAAAGACATTTCTTAAACTCCTAGGAAGCTCATTTAGCTTTACAAGGATTTATACCTATTTCTAAGAGACAAGAAAGATGAAAATGCACGTTTTAACGTAAACACTGTTAACACAGGGTGGGGAATGTCTGACTACTGGGCCATGTAAGGCTAACAAAAAATTTGTTCTGACCCTGTTAACACAACTACAAGTGGGATTCAAAATTCAGTAAATCCATAGCAGGTTAATTTTAAGTTTATAATTTTGTGTGCCTGCAAATGATGTTATAAATATCCAAATGGTCTTTGACAGAAAAACATTTCCCCACCCCTGCTAAAAGAAAAGATTAATTGATGGGGAATGTCTTGCCTAATATTCAACGGGGAGTTCTAACTCTGTTCATTTAAATTTGTGTTTGCTGTATAAAACCACCCCTGGGGAAGTAGTAAGACTGCAGAACGGGGTGAAGGAATGGCTCAAGGCCATGTCTAGAAGAGACAGACCTGTCTCCATGTTCATGAGCACATAGAGCTGATCACATTGAGAGGGTAAGAAACATGACAGTAATAGTTTATATCTTTCCTTTATGACACATTTCTTTCTTCCATATACTAAAGTTATACACGTGTCTCATCTCCTTTGCCTGAATTGGAGCTTCAGGCAGATGAAAAATATATTTTCTTACTGTTCATGTTTAGCAACATATTTTCAAATCTTACTCTGGCTTTGAACTGTACAGATGTGAATATGAAGAGACTACATCTTATTAGCAGAAACCAAGTAATTGCAATGCAATTGGCCAGTTGCAATGCAATTTTTTTTTCAGAAAATAAAATTATGAACAAAATGCTATGAGGGCTCAATGGAATAAGTAACTACCTGCAGGATTCTGGGAAGCTTCCTGTAAGAGTTGATGCTGCTCTGTAAGAGTATCTTCCATTGGCTGCCTAGGTGCATACTCAGAGTCATGTAGGTTTTCCCCCTGACCTAATCATCATTTAAGATCATAGAACTGTTAGGGAAGGAAGAAAGGCCAACAGGGACATTTCTGGAGACATGAAGGGCAATTTTCATAGCGTGGTTTCCAGGAGATCTGTTAAAAAGGACTTCAGATGTATTTGCCATATTCTGTACCTTTCCTCTATCAACTGTTTAGCCATGGGACTTCATGGGTCCTGGGCCATAGATTATTTTTTAAAAGATATATTTAACTTGTGTCTGTTGTTTAAGGACTATAGTATAATATAAGGAAAAACAGTGTTGGTGGAGGAGGGAGGATGGTGAAGGTAGGATGGGAAATTTCTGAGCCTAAGGAACTGTATCATGAAAAAATTTAAATGAAAGATATTTATTTATTTGGAAGAGTAAGACACATACATATTGAAATTTTGCAATCACTGTTTTATTTCCAAAATGGCTTCAAATGCCAGGCCTGGGTTGGACTGAAGCCAAGAGCCAGAAAGACCATCTGGGTGTTCCATCTGGATGGTAGGGACCAAAGCGCTGGGTCCATCATCACCTACTTTCTCAGGTGTATTATCAGAGCGCTAAATCAGAATTTCTGCTGATACTCAACGGTGCTCTGCTAGAGGATGCCAACACTGTTTAGCCAGTGGCTTAATGCAGTGTGCCACAGCACTGACCCTTCACTCTTCAGTAATTTAAAAAAATGATTGAGAAGAGCATCCACAGAGTACAAATGCATGAATATGAGTGTCTAAGAACATGAAGCACAGTCTTCTACTATTATTTATCTCAATTGTACTGATTTTAGTCCCAAAGCCACAACTGTTGGAAAATACAAGCTTATATTTCAGATTCTGCCATAAAAAATATTTATTGTGGCTTTCCATTAGAACAACTTGGAGTTCTGACACTCAAAGGAACAGACTGTTCCTTTAGAATATTTCTTCTTGAGTTATAATTCCTAAATGGGAGAAATGCATCCTACAGGATACTTAAGAATTTTATGATGCTCAGTAATTCACTATAGTCTTCTCAGTTTATGGTGGCTGTTCTGCCAGTACTGATAGCATGAATATTTTTATTAATGGCCGTTACTCTGAATGTTAGTTTCTTCAAGATTATTAAATTTCTTTCGTTAGTAGTTTGTTTTTGTTTCATTCTCCCCAGTTCCCACCTTTTGCAAAGGAATTGACAGTAACACTACATGAGGCAATACTTTATGGAAACACTTAGAACAATTAATAAATGTTTAGCCACAGCTAACACATTTAAAGAAACGAAAGAGTTCTTCAATGCCGTGTCAAGTTGCACCATGGGACAGAAGGGAATTCTGTTTCCTTTGTAATGAGTCTTTCAATAGTCTGAACTGATGACTTTTTTTCCCCCAAATATTTTGTACTAAGAATTGATGATCATAACCTATATAATATACCTTTCCTTTCTAAAATAGAATATTTTAAGACAAATGTTTCCCCTTTGCTTCCTCCAAATGACTGGAAGAGGCAATTTAATGTCTCTTATGTGAAGGATATGCTATTGTAATAATATGGAGGAAAACAGTGCAGGTGGGAAATGGGGGTGGAAGGGGAAACCTGTGTACATATGGAACCATAAACTATTACAAAAAATAAAAGAGAGGGAAGAAATAAAAGAAAAAATGCCTCTAGCCTTCTGGTTGCTTTCTCATCATTTGTACTGGTTCGTAAGACTTTATAAGACTTGACCCTTGCTAAGTGGTGGAAGTAATACAAGAAATTATCATTCCGCTTTGCATTTAACTAGATCATTTTTAAAATTTTTTATTTTTCATGATACAGTTCCATAGGCTCAGGGATTACTACTTTCACCCTTCCCAGGACCACCCTCCCACAATTTGCCCTAGAATTATTACAATAGCATAGTCCTTCAGCAACAGTCACAAGTCCACCATTATGCTATTTAAGTGTACAGTGACATTGTAGATGCAGACAGTGGTAGAAAGTCCATTATCCTATTGTCAAGATAAATTTAGCTCCAGTTTCATTGGGAGTCCATCTTTTATTCAGGAGAAGAGATGCACTCTACAATGTATCTTACTTTTACCATCCTATATTGGGATTTAAAGGGAGCAGATATTTTCCACAAAAAAGAATAATTTATTTTAGATAAGGCCACTTATAATTTCACAGTTTTAATGCTGGGCAGTGTATGAACAGACTGACTCAAAATGAAAAAGAGCCCAAGAGGACATAGGCTAAGGAATTTGTGGTCCTGAGAAGACTTCTTACTCTTTTTCCATTTTTTTTTTTCTGTTGAAACTTGTCAGAGTCTGCATAATGTCTTGTTATATATTGTAAATTACAGACAGTTGTGTAGGAGGTCTGAATCAGATCTTCAGCTCTTTCATTGGATAAGTGACACCTCCAGCCATGACTTTAGGACGGCAGACAAGTCTTCTCTGAGGGATTGCCATAGGAGCCTCCTCTGAAATAACATGAAGGGAACAGCTCTGTGGAAAACTGGGGAGGGCATGGCAAATGTAGAAACTCGAGGAGGCAGGGAACTGGTGTGACTCAGGGAAGCAGGTGTACGTCAGCTGTCATGGTGGGTCAGCTGTTTCCTAATGCTTTCCTTAGTCTATTCTGTCACATCCCTGGCTAAGAAACACATATGTTCAAATTGCTTTTTTATGTGCACATATGCTTTGATAGTCAATAAAAATTAAATTACTGTGACAACTACTTTTTCATAGTACTATGTAATTATCTTGTCACTGAGACACAGTATTTTCTTGTTTCCTTTTCCCTGAATTGACTTTTAAAAGATTTTGAATGAAATCATCCCTTTCATGATCCATTTTCTGATATACAGAAAAAATGTAGATTTCCTAAAAGAAAAAAAATGCACTGTCTTTTGCATGTTTTTGGATAGTAGAGGTAAATTATTCTAGGATTTTGAGCTTGTATTTTAATAGTTATCTTTATTTTTTTTTATGAGAATCTGGATTACATAAATCTTCCTATTGGATATCCTATGTTCTTTTCCCCTATGTTACATTATTTTATTTGTATTGTCTAATTGATTTAGTATTTAGATTGTATATTCCTACTATTATTCTACTTGGAAATCTCAGGTTAGATTGCAGCAGTTTCGAATGAAGGGGTTAAGTCTCTTCTGAATTGTTTTCCATATGACCTGATACAATAATTGGATTTGATAGGTCAGGGATCCATGTCCCAAACAAATGCCAGAGATAGTAGATAATTTTCTTTTAATCATTACCATGCTTTGGACAGCCCTCATCAACAACCTCCCAGCAGAATCATAGCAGGTCCTGATATTTTTAGCTCCTAGATTTCTAATTTCAGTTGTGCAAATCATAAGTTGTATGTATTCATTAAGACCAGTTGGTGAATGTCTCTTATGTAGTATGAGTAGGGCAAAGCAGTACTAAAATTATTAACAGGCTTTTTCCATCATGGAAACTTATACTGTAGAATTATATGCAGTTAGTATTCCTCCTGTTTGTTGTGCTGGACATCAACATATTACTACAACACTTGGATTTTTTTTTTTTTTGCCTTGTAGCAAGAGTTCAACACATTTATGGAGACTGATTAAAATTAAAACATGAATATTTTCTGGAGAATGGGTTCTATTGTTGTAATATAATTTGACACTTCAGTGGCTTTTAAATCTATGTCTTTGGAGCCACAATTATGCCTGTGATTTGGGCAAAAGCAATTACCCATGCAAGTAGCTGCAGCTGTGTACAACTATGTTAAAATTATACACTGGCCCCATCAGAGTTGTATACCTCACTTCTGTGGGAGAGTGACCCTGAATTTCATAATAGCATTAAATACAGATCCTTAACAACAGAAGAATTATCATGCACATAACATTGTCAGAATGTTCTTGTTCCTTCAGATACAGGGTAAGCAATTTTGGGTTCTCAATCTCCAGAGAATTTGGGGCTCATTTATGAAACAGACAGTCAATCCATAAATAATTAAGATCTCATGGTGGTGAGTGATTCACTTCACGTTGGTGTGCCTTTAGAGTCAAGAGTAAATTCCTTAGATCATGAATTCAAGGTGCTTTGAATTTCTGCTTTATCTGGGGAGGGAACTGATATCACATCACATTTCTTCCAGTAGTTTGCAGGAAGTCAGAACCATTTTTTCCCCTTCTATGTTTCCTTATATGTTCTGTGTTGTTCACTGTGCAAACAAAATAGTATATGAGAATGTGAATGTCATTAAAAATGTTTTCTTTTGAATGTGGCAAGGAAAAGCTTCCAGACATTATCTTTCACCCCGTTAGATACTGTTGACTACAGAATACGGATGCTTGCACATTTTCAAAAACAATATTGTGTGTGTTTAACTGATAGGCTTGTTATTCTGGAGGAATGCACTAAATCATAAATATCTGCTTTATTGAAACACAACACTGCTACATTATGTTTCTGATTCCTCTGTAGAACCATAAACATCTAAAAACTAAACTTATTTTCTTCCAGTAGTTTGCTGGGTAACTATATCAGATAACTAGATGAAACATAACTGAAAAATTTATTTTTCAAGTCTTGTTAGTATTTCTAACCCCTAAATTTATTTCTCTAAATAATAGTCTATTCTAATGTATGACATAGCAGCCCTGTTGAGCTAACAGCTATATAGAAACAGAGCTTTTCCTTCAATGTATAAGAGACACAAATTTGGAGAAGCAAGAATTAGTTTACTAACACTTTTTCTGGCTGAAAAAGTGGAAAAATTACAGTAGAATCAGTAAAACAACTAAAAGATTTTCTTCTCACTGTCAATATATAATTGCCTTACTAAATTGGCACTAAAGTTTTATCATAACGTACCTAGTGTTCTCTATGTGGCATTAAATAACTATACAAATATCACATACCATAAAAGGACTACATATATTGTGATTCTGCAGTTTTCTGTGTTAAAAGTAGAGACGAGTTTCCTTTTTATAGAGAACATATTTTGTGCTTTCTCCATGTGGCAAGGTTTGGCAACACTATCTTTCCCTGGAGGAAAAGACTTTCATTTGCCAAGGTTGACAAAAGGAAGGCACTTTCTGTTTCTTAGAGGTACCATAAGATAAAGCCAAAACCAGCAAGTTTGGTGTTGATTAGCTAGATGACCTGAGGTTGTGGTTTGCTATTGGTGTTGCTTTTGTAAAAGAAAGAATAAGTTTCCTGCCCAACAGACAAATCAACCAACAAACAAGCATACCTGTCCCTATTTTGAAGGACCTTCCAGAGTCTCTTTGCCTGTGGAAGTCCCACTTTGGGCAAATTTTAGAAACATGGATTAGAAACTGCAAATTGGGTCTCCCATTGGACTTTAGTGATGGTGGTGGTGAGAACGTGAACAAGCATGTGAAATCATGTCAGTGTTTTATATGGTGGCTGTTTAAGATCCCACGTGGCTCAGAAATAAATGTTTTAGGGAATAGTACATATGGGCCTATTGTGAGTTTTTATTTTCAATGATGCAGCTTTCAATACTTGTATTTATTCCATCCAGATTTGATTTACTTAGGCTCATTCATTGATAAACATTTATGGGGCAGAAAAATTAATGTAGATTGCACATTTTTTGTACTGAGTGCTTCTAATTTGCTTTCTTGTTGCTTATCTTTTGAGGGTAATGTGTGTGGGTGGCAGTTAGTATTTTTGAAAATGAGGTGAGTGACATGATCAGAATTGCTCTATGGGAAATTAACCTGACACGTTTTTAGGGTGGGTTGAAAAAGTTTAGTCTGTGAGATAATTTCAGAAGCTGTGAGCGAAGAACATACTTTCAGTTATCTCCTTTCTTAGGCACATATATAAACAAATGCCTTCTTTTTCTAGAACATGCCAGTTTATTTCCTTTACTTTTTATAAATTCCATGTGTGTTATCAGAAAATGGATATGAGACAGGTTACAAATAAAGGTGCATATGTAGAAAGATAATGAAAATAAAATAATAGCAATTCAGCTTAGAATTCTTCCAGGGAAAGCACTGAGTTTTAACATTTTTTATGCCCTGGGCACCTATCACAGTACTTACTACTTAATGTTGGCTGAATTAAAGGATAACTGGCTGATAATTGAGTCATAAAGTGCAATATCTGGATATAGCTCATCACCCACCTTTAACACTAAATTTAATCCTCAGCTTCCTGGCAGCTGAAGACAAGCCGGAAGATTACAGATTCCTTAGTATCTCAAAACAAAACAAAAAACAAAACTAAATTGAAAACATAGAAGATTTTTCTAGGCCTGAGTTATAAAGGGAGGTCATTGTATGCATCCTTGTATAAGGGACGTGCACTATATTTTCAACAGCAGTTACACAAATAAGGCAGAACAGTTTGTCACTGGGCAGTTCCTCAAGTCAGTCCAGATTAGAGTTCTGTGAAGGTATTTTTGTGTTCAGATAAGAGCTGATGGACATCTAGTAGAGGTGAAAACTGAAGATCAGATCTCATAACAATTAAAGTTATGGACACACTGTTTTTTTTGTGATAGAAATTGGTGGGTCCAGCATGGTAGCCTAGTGTCTAAATCCTCGCCTTGCATGCCTAGGATCCCATGTGAGCACGGGGTTCATGTCCCAGCCACTCCACTTCCCGCCCAGCTCCCTGCTTGTAACCTGGGAAACAATAGAGGATGGTCCAAAGCCTTGGGACCCTGTACCTGCGTGAGAGACCTGGAGGAAAGTCCTCATCACATATATCCTGGAGAACTCTATGGGCCATGGAAAGACAGCCCTTTGTCTCTTAAAGCCTTGGAAAACTTGAAATCTATGCATAATATTTTCATAATCTGCATTTTAATAGAACTTTTATTATTGCATAGACTCTTTGGAGATCCCTCACATAGTGAAGACACCGTGGGAGGCAGCTCAGGTGTTCATACATGTGTATGGTAAGACAGCAGGAGTTGGATATTTTCTCCAGCTTGGGCATTTGTGGTAAGCCAATGGTAGCCAGTAGTGACATCCTATTAAGATTCTTATCCCGGGCCCAGCACAGTGGCCTAGCAGCTAAAATCATCGTCTTGAATGTGCTGGGATCCCATATAGGTGCCGGTTCCTGTCCTGCCAACCCCATTTACCATTCAGTTCCCTGCTTGTGGTCTGGGAAAACAGTTGAAGATGGTCCAAGACCCTGCACCCATAATGGGAGACCCAGAGGAGTCTTCTGGCTCCTGGCTTTGGGTCAACTCAGTTCTTGCTGTTAAAACCACTTGAGGAATGAATCAGTGGACGGAAATTCTTCTCTGTCTCTCCTCCTCTTTGTATATCTATCTTTCCAATAAAAATAAATAAATCTTAAAAAAATGTTCTTGTTCCTTTTACTCAGAGGGGTTGGCAGAGAAGAGTGTCCCAGAGCAAATGGCCTCCTTTTGGTCTAAGATATAGGAAGAAGATGAGTTAAAGAATGCATTTCCCCCCACTCCTTTTGAGTCCACCATAGCACAAACTGAGCAATGAGGAGAGAGAAAACTTTTGAATTTAATATGAGATTGGAACATTAAGTTGGGCAAACTTAACAAACAAAAGGTGCTTGAGAAGGTATGGGGTCTGTCCAGGATATTAAATGGTTTGACAAATCTATTTAGAAGGCTTTTGGGAAAATGCTTTCTGCTTATATCTCAACAAGTTGAGACTTTAAAATAAACTGGTTAGATATGGTTGATTTATTAACACTGCCAAGTTGTATATCAAGGGCAAATCCATCTGGCTGCAATGTAACTGCCAGACAATTTCTTATGACCAGTCTGTCCTCCTCCAGTCTGTCTTGGAAATGTAAAGGAAGACTGCCACGTGGTGGCATATGACATAGATGGGATTCTGCTAAGGGTTTTGGTTGTTACTTTCAATGTTTGCCCGATGAGGTGATCCTTTTGAATAATACTAATGATTAGATCTTTTAAAGTAAGTAAAAATAAACAAAAAATCAATTTCAGTCCATTGTTCTGCTACTTCTTTGTTTTGTGTTCACAGCACTATCACACAACATTTATGTATAGCTAATCAGTGTCAGCTTTCTTTTAATATTCTTTTTCTTTTCCACACGTTTGGTTTTGTTTCCTTTTCTTTGGAAGGGCAGACTCACTTCTTCATAATGCTTACTCTTCTTATCTCTTGGTTATCTCTGGGACAGAAGCGATGGGCAGGAGTGATATCCGCATATGGTTGCATACTTGCAGAAGTATTTCTGTCTGCTGACCTAAGTTTGGATAGATATTTCTCATAGGAACTTGGCTACCATTCATTCTGTCTGTATTGAAGGATATCTTTTAGAGAAGAATACATACTTAAGAACAATAGCTGACATCATAATTTGCCCTTTCCATTTGTTTCCCAAAGCAAAGAAGAAACCACCAATTGCTTGATATAGTAAAGAAGATTTGGAAGGTTAAAGGATAATTTTGACTTGGAGTTCCTAAGAAATGGATATTATCAAGAGATTTCATGAATAAGGTTGTGGGCAGAGAAAATCATTATCAGGTTGCTATTAGATGTGTCAGGCTATTTTCACAGCTGCTCAAACGGTGCACTGCACCAGTCTAAGTAGCTGCCTTCACACAGATGTGAATGACACATTCTGCAGTTGTGATGTGTGATAACCAGGCTCTAGGGATGTCACTCTTTTCAGATTTTAAAGGTGAATCGAAGTTCCTAGTCAGATAGTCCTTGATTGGGCCAATTTCCTTGAGGAATTCAGTAGGAGAAAATTTTCCTTTTATAATTAATTCTGAAGTCTTAACTCTGTCTATTGTCACTTGAGTTTTTTGAAGACCAGGCATGCTATCAGTAATACTTGGTTCTTTCTTAAGTAAATTTACAAATGCAATTACAAACTCTCTTCATATGACTATTTATTGGGGGAATATTCTGGGTTTAAAATTTTCAGTAATGAAGCTGTTGGTCTTTGGAGACTAAAGATTCTTATCAAACCATGGCTGGTATAAAAGGAAGGTGAGAGATTGCCCATCATAGTACAGTCTTCTTTGTGTTGAGAAATCTTATTAGTCACACATTTCTTTTTAAATAAAAAGGTGGAGTTACAGAGGTAAAGAGAAAGGAAGAGAGAGGGACAAGAAGAGGGAGAGGAGGAGATAGGGAGACTCATACACACACACACACACAGAGAGAGAGAGAGAGAGAGAGAGAGAGAGAGATCATCCATCTGCTGCTTCATTTACCAAATGGCTGCAACAGCCGTGGCTGGCCTGAAGCCAGGAGCCAAGAGCTTCTTCTAGGTCTTCAGTATGGGTGCAGAGTCCCAAGCACTTGGCCATCCTCCACTGATTTCCAAGGGGCAATACCAAAGAACTGCATTAGAAGTGGAACAGTCTGGATATAAACTGGTGCCCATATGGTATGTCATTTTCACAGATGGGGGCCCAACTTGCTATGCATAGCTTGCAGGCATACTTCCAATGTTATTTACTTCTTGGATTTCTGTAAGGCAAGGTAGTCTGGAAAGGCAGGCATGTAGATTGTATCACAGGTGATGCCTGATCCTGGAAGGCCTGGATTGCATCTTGAATAAAGCTCTTGTTTACATCCCTATGAGGATATTCTTTGATTTCCATGTGCTTCACCTTTCTCTTCTGAATAATAGGAATATAATAGTAATACTTATATGAAGAGCTGTCATAGGGATTAAAGGTGTGAACTCAAGGGAGGAGGTTAAAATATTGTCTCAGAAAGAGCCATATTCCAATACAGATTAAACATTAATATTACCTCTGAGATTTTCCGTTGACAGAAGTTGGTTCTGTTTATTTGGAATTGTTCATGAAATCACCTAAATTTAAAGTAGATTCTAACAACTAAATTATAGATACTTGTATCAGTTTCCAGTAAATGCCATATGAACTTTGCTAGAGGTAGAACTAAGAAATTTGATTAAAACTTTTGATTTGTGTAGAACCTTGTTCCCACTTTCTTCTTTCACTGTGGTATAGCTCCTCAGCAATATTGATCAATGTCAAGCAGGTTTGTGTGGGAGGCAGTGTGGTTTTTTATTTTTTGCTGTGATTTGTCTTTAGTTGTACTCCAAATGGTTCTGGAAACAAAACAGTGCAACATAGTTCGGTGAAGTGAAAGGGACCTGAAAGGCAAAGTTGGAATTCTTGCCTGCTACTTATGTGTAAGTTTGGATGACCATAGTACAGCTGCTACTTGTCACATCCCCTCCTAATGAATGTCATATATTTTTAATTCTCATGTTATATTCTTGTGATCACTCAACAAATGTTAATTAAGGGCCTAGTTCAGGCCAGGCAGAGCATTATTGGTATGGGCAGCTTCTGGTAGTTATCCTTTTTTGACAGAACTTGTTCAGATAGGTTAAACAGCTTCCTTAATATCAGGAGATCATAAAGTGGCTAGTTATTTAGCCTTTATGAGCTCTTGGTTCTGTATCTTTTTAAAAATATATTTGATTTAGTTGAGATGCAGAGAGAATCAAAGAGGAGAGAAAGAGACAGAGAGAGAGAGAGGGAGAAAGAGAGAAAAAGGCCTTTTGCTATTGGTTCACTTCCAAAATAAAATAGGTAAGGCTGGATCAGATCAAACTCAGGAACTGGAGGCTCAAGTTAGATCTCTCATATGGGTGGTAGGGACTCAGCTACTTCAGTTATAATCACTATTTTGGTGCTCAGGAAACTGGAATTGGGAGTGGAACCAGGACCTGAACTCATTAGGCACTGAGTTATGGGCATCCTAAATAGTGGCTTAATTATTATGCCAAATGCTGCCCAAGTCTTAGCTTCTTAATTTATAAAAGAAGGGAGAACAATGTAGCATATATGAGGATAAAAATGTTTTCCTCATTAATTAGCTAGGATAATATGTAAAGCCTGTCCTTAGTGGCCAGTTGATAAGTGGTTCATCGAAAGCACAGAAACTAATGATTTAACATTAATGATAATTTCAGTTCATTTACATAGGAAAATTTGATTTATAAATATCCTAAATTACAAGTATAAGCCATGATCTTGAGTTTGCCAATCTATTCTAATTGCCACAGTTAGTGTTTATTGAGTCTTGCCTATGAGTTCACTATAAGGATGCAGTAAAGGCCTATACAAACTCAATTGTGTTAACCTAAACATTCAGTTTATTCTGTCTGGAGCTCGGCTCTCATCAGAACTGTTTTGCTTGCATTTTTTCTTAGTGGCTAAGTCTAAACATTTAAAAAGTGAATAGATAATAACATAAAAGTTAAGTACAAATTATTTACTAAAAAAGAGAAAATTGTTAAATGATAGCATACAGTAGAAGTTAAACATGGAAATAGCAGAGAACTAAGCATAGTTACTTGAATAAATGTTGTAAATAGTCTAAAGTGTATCTTTGGAGTAGGGAGAAGAGACATAGATGATGGCAAGTAAGGTGCTAAATGTTGGATGCCCAATAGCCCTAGGCTCTGGAACCTTTGAGGCTGGCACCAACAACCTTGAACTACCCCTGAACAGAAAGCACATTCATTGGTCCTTAGTAGAGGTACACATTCAGGTTAGCAGGGTTGAACCGTGAGATGACAGAAAACCTGTCAGCTTTCTCTCTGAGCTTTTGATCTCCAGGAATGTATAGTGGCTTTGACTCTCTTCATGTGGAATTAAAAAAATTTTGTTCATTATTAAAGGCAGTGACATCTGTGATTAAATTGGAGATTCTGGACAATTTGCTTAACTTCTATGAGACTGTGAGACTACTTCCCACAGTACAAAACCTTACAGAGTCCAGCTGTAGTTATTTAAAAAGACAACATAGATAAAGCACTCAACACATTGTTTGGCTCAGAGAAGTTGACCATGGTAAGTCATTAGCAGCAAGTCCTTCCCCAGTATCTGCAGCACTGGGGTTCATGTATTCTCTTCATTGGTCCTATCTGTGCATTAACTCTTTGATATGAGCAACACATATTGTCTTTTTGTTTTAAAGATGATAAATTTATTTGTGACTGAAATTTATTTATTTATACCAGAAAGACAGATTTGCAGAGAGGAGGATGTGAAGGAGAGGAGAGAGAGAGAAAGAGAGAATACTTTCATCCACTGGTTTATTTCTCTAAATGGTCTCAATAGCCAGACCTAAGCCAATCCAAATTTGAGAGCCAGGAGATTTTTCCATGTCTTCCAGGTGGGTTCAGGCCCCAAATATTTGGGCCATCCTCCACTGCTTACTGAGGCCATTAGCAGGGACATGAATCCCTGCCCATATGGAATACCAGCATTCCAGGCAAAGGCTTAGCTTACTATAAGGTGGTGCTGGTTCCTGCCTATAGTCTTTGATCATCTTTTTTTCTTAAGTCCTATTCCTTCAAGACATTACCTCTTCCTCTGAGCACCATTGGCATTGGGGGTGATAGAAGGAGTGACTGGTTAAAATCTGAATCAGGTGTCTGTCTGCCTGGGAAACAGTGTAAACACGTGTTGCAGGTTGGATTGAATGGAAGGAGACATTGAGGCAGTTTGAGATATTTAGGAGATCAATCCCTGTGAAGGTTAAGAGAAGGGTGGATAGGGTGGAGGAGGGAGCAGTTGAGTTGTGATGTGCATCTGGGCACATCTTTGTCACTCTTGCAAGGAGCCCTGGGGTGAGTACTGTTCATTATGATTGTTTTTCACTGGTCAATATATTTAGCCTGTTGTGTGTTTACCTTCTATGGGCAGCATCTGAGAGCTTGACTGCTGGCAAGGCAGTTCTCCACAGCTGGTGGGAAAGTGAAAGAGCTGGTAGCAAATATCCTGCTGAACAGGAGGGAGTCCTTTGTTTTCCTCAGCATTATTTAATGAAGAAAGCCATAATTCCTGTTGCAGCCACTCCCTGAAAAACCACTTATAATCTGCAGACATCAGTCTAGGGAGGTTGGGATAAAAATTTAATCTCACAACTAAATAATAGGAAACTGCTAAAATATTTACAGTAAAATCTGCCAAGTTCCCAGGACAAATCTCTTCATAAAACATTTACCCAAAGAGCACATCATGCTTCAGGGAAATAAAATACACACTGTCACTCTGGTGTTGTCTTTTCAAAGTCTTTATATTAAAAAATACAAATAAACAGTAATAAATGATAATGTCCTTTCTCTTTGTTCTTCTACACCTTAGAAGAAAACAAATGTGTGCTCAATACTCACAGTGCAGCAAAAGGCAATTGGATTGGGTGTGAGGAGATTTTGTATTTGTCCTAGCTCAGTCATCATGTGATCTTGGGCAAGTCCCTTCTCAAATCCAGACCTCAATTTTTTTTTTTTTTTAGTGTATACAGTAAGGGGATTGGACTAGATCTCTTTGAGCACTAACATATTAAGACATTTGAATAATAGGTAAGCCTCTCCCTGAATTGATGAGTCTCTGGTCTTTTTATCACATGTTGTGATCTAGCAAGACATGCAGCCAAGATGCACACAACTTGCACCAAACACAAAGTGTTTCTCTGATGTGGGCATCATCTAGAATATTCTGTCAGCAAGCTGAAACCAAGTAAAGAAGTAATAATAAATTGTCTGAATCACCACGTTTAATTTTATGTTAAATCAGCATGTAAGCTATAAAATAAGAGGCATAGTTCTTATCGCCTATCAAAAATTTGATATTTTACTTTCCTTTAAGAACAACTTAAAGTGCTGGTATTCTGAGGGGGGTAGAATGCTCTAGTTTATTCAACTTCTCTGTAAATTATGACCCCCTAAGGGGGAAGGGGATGAGTCCAACAAAATAATTAAGAATATCATGACCAGCAATTCATTAAGAAGCACCTGTTTTGCCATATTGGATTTACTGGTTAGAATAGCACCGTGTAATTATCATAGGCTATATTTTTGCTGACTGTTGGATTCCTCAAGAATATTAAAACACATTTACTTGGTTGTGCTGATTCCTCACCAAACACACCTTTTAACAAGTGATTGACAAGATCTCTGTTCACGTTGGTGTTAATAGTAAACAGTATCAGCTAGGTCCCTCTTCCCATGCTGCCACCATTTAACAATTAATTTAAAAATGCCATAAAAGATGTTAAAACTTTTCTTATATATTTTCTGCTTGGAAAAGGAAGGCAATTTTTCATCTTATTTCTGATCTTCACATGGCATGAAACCTCTTAATTCTTTCAGCTCTTATTATTGAGTAAGGATAAAATTGGCAAGCCTGTTTAACATGTGAAGCTCACATCTCTTCTGAAAACAGGTTAGTTGAAATTAAACGGAGCATTTCTGTTTCCATTGTTTTAGATGTCTTATGTGGTGCAATGAACTGAAGAGAGAACATGAAGCATGTATTTGGTTGTATCAAGGGATGCCAAACTTTGCTGAGTTCCGTGTGCACTCAGGCTGTCTTTAATTGGCATGCTGTTGAGGGCTGTGACACAGACCTCCTTTTACAACAACTGTGCAAGTAGGGTTCACAGTTCAATGTATTTTGTTGATCTTTCAGCTGAAATTTGAAGTGTTGGTGCTCACTCATTCATTCACTCATTAAATTTTGATTTTTTATCTACTATTTGTCCATCATTGTTTTAGATGTTGGACCTTCAGGCTGTTGAAACATTCTATGAGGGCAGGAGATGGTGCTCAAACAAGTAATTAATATTCAAGATGAATGACAGTGCTTGTAATGAGAAAAATATAGACGAAAGGAACCAAGAGTATTTGGGGTAGAAGTTTGTTTTCAATTTTGTTTATGTATTTAATTTTTTTTGTTTTTTCAAGAGGAAGGAAGAGTGAGAATAAAAGAAAGAATGCTCGCATCTACTGATTCGCTTCCCAGATGGCAAGGATTGGGCTGGGCTGATTCAACCTGGGAGCCAAGAACTTTGTCTAAGTCACTGCTCTCTCCTATTGTCTACTTAGTAGGAAGTGAGAATCACGAGTCAGGGGTGTAACTTGAACTCAGGCACTTCAATATGTGTCTTAGCTGTTAGGCCAGATGCTCATTTCTGTGTGCCCTTTAAAATGGCAGTCAGGAAGGACTTCACAGAGGAGGTGGCATTTGAGACAAAAATTTAGAAGATGTGAGGGAATCTGTGATGAGCAATCTGGGGGAAGGGCATTCATTATTCCATGAGGTCAGCATTACTGTATAGCTTGTGTGCGCCACAAGCATGAATTTCAGAAATCCAAGGTTAGGTCAGAGAGGCAGAGGGAACACCTGATGCAGCTGGACCTTGCAGGGCTTTTTAAGGCATGAAGTTTCTATTCTGGGTTACTGAGGGGTCAGCGTATGCTCTCCAGTGATCCCCATGACTGCAGTGCTGAGAACAGACTGAAGACGTGTGCAGGACTGGTGACCTAGAGGGCGATAAGGATGCTCTAGTGGCTGTAGGAAAGGTGCTAGGAAGTGTTTGAGTCTCTTGACTGAATCACTTCATGAGAAAAGGCCCTGGGATAGTATTCTTATTCCAACCACTGTGGATGATCATGCCATAAACTTAGCTGTAGGGAAATGGATATGATTGAATGGATATGATGTGATATGTTTTGAAACTAGGAACTTCTGAGTTACAGTCCAAATTTTGTTATCAAGCAGTGGTGTAACTTTGGGCAAGTTAGTTAACATTGAGAGCCACTGGTTTGTTTCAAGTGAGATAACAACTCCTTGGCAGGGCTCGGCATAGTTAGTCTGGCAGAATGTATTCAAGCAGCTTATGAAGGCTTAGAAAACTCATGTTCTTTAAAGATTTATTTATTTTTATTGGAAAGGCAGATATACAAAGATGAGGAGAGACAGAGAGGAAGATCTTCCATCTGCTGATTCACTCCACAAGCGACTGCAACAGTTGAAGCTGCGCCGAAGTTGAAGCTGCACCAATTCAAAGTCAGGAACCCGCAGCCTCTTCCAGGTCTCCCACGTGGGTGCAGGGTCAAAAGACTTGGGGCCGTCCTCAAGTGCTTTTCCAGGCCACAAGCAGGGAGCTGAATAGGAAGTGGTAAACACGAACCAGCATCCATATGGGATGCTGGTTTGTGCAAGGCGAGGACTTTAGCCAGCTCAGCTCATGCTCTTTAAAATGTCAGTTTCCTTCAGCTAGCTCCTCATTAACTTAAAAATAGCCATTTACAAGATAAACTCAGTAGGTGAGGCATATATTTAGCCATGAGCTAACAACGTGCTCCTTGGATTCTTTGAGTAAAATCTAAGCAGGTCATTGCCCTGTGTATCTGTCCTTGAGGTTTTGGGGGTGATAAATAGGTGCATCTCTGGAAAAATGGCTTTAATTGTATTGGGAACAATTCCTAACACAGAGCTTGCTTTTTTTTTGTCTCAGAGCAGAGACTTCTATGGGGAGAAGACTGAGTGAAGTGGAGAAAGTTCTAAAGACAGATTTAAGGATCTCAGAGAATCTTCTCAAACATTTTTCTGGGAATAGGAAATGGGAGATTACCATATTCTCCCATGACCCCTAAACATTGTCAACCACTGTTCCATAAAATTCTACTTAACCAAAGGCTGATACTTTAAGTATCACTCCCCACTTGTGAGCAAAATTATTGCCGACTCTTGCTAATTCTTTTAACAAATATTTCACCATGAAACATTTTGTGGTTGGAGGATGTTATCCTGGCTTCTTAAATTTCTCAGTCTGTCAATATTTTCTCTTTTGGACTCCCTAACCACTGCTAATTATATACCTCTCTACGTAAATTCTGTTTACAGAAAATGCTTAGGATGTCTTTATAGCTTATATTTATTGCCTCTATGAGTTATGAGGCTGCATTTTTCTTGCAATTCTCTCCTAAACTCATGAAAAAAGTAATATTAAGAAAAAATTTTTCCCTCTACTTTGTAGAGGGAAGCATTAGGAGATAGTTGAATATTAAAATAAAATAGTTTCATAAAAGAGGATTTCTCTTATTTTTTAAAAATAATCAGAGTTAGCAGAAGAATCAAAAAAGAGACAGAAACTGTCAAATTGTGTGGCTGTGTGTGTGTATATCATGTAAAAGAGTATCCATACTGACATTAAATGATTCATGACAAATGTGGATCACTGAATCAAATAAGATACTTTTAAATAGTCCTGGATCTTCTAACTGGTTCTTGGATCAATTTCATATAAATTAATGAAAGTGAATAGATCTTTCATCCTAATGAAGTCTCTATAATTTAAAAACAAAAATGTTGCTATTTGCTAAGTAGGAATTATAGCTAAATACTGCTCTGTGTGTGTGTGTATGTACAAGCCAATGATGGAGTTGAAAGATTGCTTTTAGAATGACCATCTAGTTGTGAGGAATCAAATGCTGTTTGTTCAGCATTCATCATGGTGTGTCTAGCATGAACAACAACAACAACAACAACAACAACAACAAAATGTCGTCTTCTGGTGAGACCCAGAGAGAGCAGGGAAAGTCCGTCAGGCTCAAGCAGCCAGCCACTTCTCTACATTTATGATTTCTCCTGGGGTTTCCGTTGTTTTACCAGTTTGTATCACAGAACAAGTAAATCTGATTCTTTAATTAGTTGTTGACCAGTCAAAAGGTGTGCTTCTGTAATAGCTGTTTTGTTTATGGCATTTTTCTTTGTTAGCTGAACTGAGCGAATGGTATTCCTAAGTGAACTAATGCAGAGGTGTTAAATCAGGCTTTGGACTCTGGATTTTCTTTCTCAAAGAAAGTTTTTTTTCTTAATTTGGGTATTTTACCATGGTAAGGGAGATCTTTAAGTGTCTTTTTCCTCCTAGTGTTTTTCAAGTAGTCTTTTGCTTTGCTTCTGTAGTACTTTTTCCAAATCTTTCCCACCTTTTAGTAATACTAACACAATGCTGACTCTTTAACCTTACGATAAAGAGTTTTACTTTTGTTGAGTGGTTGAGTTTCCATGTCATAAATCTGGTAACAATCTTGTAATGCCTGTCATTGTAGTGCTGTGCAGTTTATTGAACTATCTAGTCCTTCAGAGCATTCTGCTTGCTGTCAAGTGAGAGGAGTCATATTTTCCCAAGGATATGGATTTGATCATGTTATTTGAAAGTAATCCAGTAGTCTCTACTTTGCAATAGGCCCCTGCCCACAACCTCAGACTTAAGTACCAGTCTTATTGGAAGAGGTAAGAAAAGTTTCTTTTTTGAGTTCTTGCTGATTTTTCTCAGCTGTGACTGTGTCCAAGGAGCTTACTGTTTAGCAGAGGAAAGAGAGACTTTTTCTGTGATTAGTATCGTGAGATGACTTATTGCAGTAGACAGTGCTAGGTCCTAATCTAATACTTGTTCTAGATAAGACCCTCCTGAAAAGAATGTTGTTAAGCTAAAACTCAATAGAATAGTAAAAACTAAACAGGTGAAGGTGGATGGATTAGGGAGGCATAGACAATGTTGTAGGGCTGTGATGGAAGGGGATGACTTCCAGTATTGAATGATCTATGCAAAAGTAGCTTAAGGAATTAAAACAAGATCATTTAATGATAAAATGTAGAGGTAAATTGGTAGGAGTAACTCAGGAGGTGAGGTAGGAATCATTTAATTGACAATTAGTTATTGATAACTATATGCTAAATAGTGATGATCATAGGGTAACTTTGTAGAAATGCTTCATATCTTTAGGTATAATTAGATGTTTTATGAGAAAATTGCAAGTTTGTTTTGCTCAGAACTTTCCCAGTACTTGTTCATCCTTCTGGAAAAATCACATCATATGATGATGCTCTGGAATTTGCATTGTCTGTGCAACACATCTTGTCACCTACATTTGATAGTGGTTTCATGTAAAGATGTAGCTAACTAACTACAAGATAATGCCTGACGTTTTACTCTTTACCCTACATTTAAAAATATATTTTATTCCAACTTGAAAATTATACCAATTTATTGAAATTGCATATAGATAATTATATTTATTCATGAATTTCATTTTAGTATAAAAATGGAATATTCCAAATACTTTGTGTTTTTTTATATAACACTTCTTATATAATACTTTTTATACTAAAAGGATTGTTGAATCTAAAAGGGTTGAATTTGCTGATGTAGACAAATCATACCCCTCCTCAGAATTGGGAATGATGCCCTACCTGCTCTATCTGATTATTGTAAACTGGGAAAGAGGTGAAATACATACTGGGGAGATGGCCATGTGGGCATTGTGCACTAACTTTATTGCTAAAAGGGCTCTTTAGCATAGAGGTGATTAGAGCTTAATAGTATTAATGTTAAATGCATTCTGTGAGGGAAATCCAGTTTTTTGTGAGCACCAACCCAAATTACTTGCTTGAAGGACTTTAAAAAATTATTATGTATTTGAAGGGGAGAGTCTCAACACTCTCTCTCTCTCTCTCTCTCTCTCTCTCTGGAAGGGAGAAACAAAGAAGAGATCTTCCATCTGCTGGTTCATTCAGCAAGTGGCTTGAAGGATGGGACTATTCCAGCCAAAAGCCAAGAGCCTGGAACTCCAGCTGAGTCGCTCACATGGAGTTCAGGGGCCACATGCTTGGACCATCTTCAGCTGTTTTCCCAGGCATATGAACAGGAGCTAGACTGGAAGGATTTTTTAAAAAATTATTATTTGTTTGAAAGAGTGACACATAGAGAACAAGAGGCAGAGACCAAGTAATTTATTTTAAAAAGCAAATTAATTTGGGGTAAACTGTGGTATAAATTTTATTTCATGTTGAAAATTGTACTTTTTCAATGTAGGTTTGAAATTTTCTCCTTGGACTTAGTTCAGTTTTGTGTAGTTATATCACATTTGTCCTCTGTTTCAACACACTGTTCCCTGTTTCCGTTTTGTGAGCTAATGCCTGCTGGAGCTTCTACAAGGCTTCTTAAACACAACACCTGATGTGGCCATACAGTTATGAAGGAATGAGTGACATATTGGATGGAAGAACTACCATAGAAACAATGGAAGGATCAAAATAGAAAGCAGCAAATGCAGCAATGGGGACCAATGTCCTGGTTTATTTATTATTGTTCATTATGAATAAACTCCACAATGAGATAATAACTCAGACAAGAGTTACACAAATATATCTGATTTTTAAAAGTCAGGATGTAAAAAGAATATTTGGAACTATCCATTTGACACAATTGTAATAGTTTTTTTTCTGCTACTCTGAAATTCATATTTGATTGAATCTCATATCTATTGCCCCTAATTAAATAAAAAAAAAAACAGAAAGTGTTCCTGTTGCTTTAGTCATGACATTTCTGTGCTATGTGCACACATATGACCAATGGTTTAAGTGTGGTCTTGGGATGGCTTAAGAAGGCCAACTAGAATCTTGCAGAGGCATAATTGAGAATCATTTGAATTTTGCAGAGATGTATGGAGTGTTATTCAGGAAAATCTCCTAAAGCACTTCATTTCTAGAACTTTCTAAGCTTTTGTAAAATAATTGATGTACATAGCTAATTCCCTCTTGATATGGAGGAGTACACTGTTTGCAGCTGGGGAAGCTTAAGTGTATAGACGAAGTTACTTTATTCTTTCTCCCTGTGTGTGGATATTGCCAAGAGGCCTTGCAGTTTGAAGGGTCATAGATGATCTGTTTATTTTGCAATTACTTAGTGGAGAACAAACTGACATTTTGATTTTTTTTCCTGCATTTGTCACTAACCTAGCGAACTGCAGTGCCATGTTTTTGCGTTGCTTCATAAGTGACATTATTTCTGTAAAAGTCAGTGAGCTCTGCAGCAGTGTCCCTTTTCATTAATGTGGTCTCAGTTTTTGACATGCTACGTCATGTCAGCCAGTTTTCTCTGTTTTGCATCAACACTGTAATCAGTAATGAACATTTTGTTAAGCAATTTGTTGATGCTTATAACTTGTCAGGCTTTCAGTTTGCTAACCACAGACAGGATTTCCACTTTCCTCTTTGAGAAAGGAATTTACAATTTGACACACATATTTACCATATTGTTTTTCTACCTTTCTTCTTTTCTTGGCCTTTGGAAAGAAAGCATGTTTTGTTTGAAAATCAGAATGTTTAATGCCGATCAAATACAGGCCACTGAATTTCAAGTGTAACTGACAGAAGAGCATTAGGTGAAGTGTGCAGTACAGATGCATATGTGGAAATACTCCCGACCTGGGAATGTCCCTAGCACAATGCCTGCCACTTAGTGGCAGGCAATGGCAGATGGTCTTGAAGACATCAAATGAAGCAAAATGAAGAACACATGCAAATGATCACTTTCTAAGTTTAAATATTAGGACACTCTAATTTTAATTCATTTCCTTTCTACTATGTGTCCTGGGGGATGGGATCGCCTCTAACAATGTCATAAACTGTTTTTTAATGTAATATCACTTTAATATGTTCATTTGATTGTAAGTTAATTGTTTGTTTTGTTTTGGTGGTCATCAAATTGTGCTGGTTTTCCTCTTCTGAAATTTGCTGCCTTGTGTGCATTTTGTTAACACCAAGAGCAACACTGAGAAGAGGTGTTACCTTGTTTTCTGAGTGTAAAGGAAAATGTCAAAATGGATATTATGTACTGAATCTTTTGGGGGGGAGCCCAGTCACTTGGAAAGATGGAAAAAATTCACTAGCAATCGGCTCTCCCCTTCTTCTGCCCCTGCAAGCCCATCTTCTAATTTACTGTTAAAAATAGCTGCTAAATAGTGAGAAAGTTACATTCATGAATAGAGAAAGTACTCCAGATTTCTGTTTATCATCTGTTATAACTGGTCAATGAGACTTAGGGACTAATGTGATATGCTGCTTAGTGGAGTGTTACTAAAGCACAACATAGAAACTTCTCATCCAGAATGTTTAGAAAATGTAATATTCTAGTATTGCAGATCTGCAAGAGTTGCCACACTCTGTACCCCTTTGTAGGGGTGGGGAACTTTTGTCTGCTAAGGGCCATTTGGATATTTAAAACATCACTCATGGGCCGTACAAAATTATCAATAAAATTAGCCTGTTATAAATTTATTGAATTTTGAGTTGTGTTTGTGGTCAGCTTGGAGGGCCAGATTAAATGACTTCACAGGCCAGACACTACCCTCCACTGCCAGCAAGTGTTCTCAGCTAGGGACAGTTTTACTTCCTAGGGAACATTAGGCAGTATACCTGGAGATGCGGTCACATTCGGGCAAGCCATATGTGCTACTGGCATGTAGCAGTGGGCATGATCCTTACTGCAGAGATTAGCTGGTCCAAAATATTGGTAGCTCTGAATTTGAGAAATGTTGCTTTGCAGTTTAACACTCTTTAGCAAATTAGAACAGCGGACTTCAGTTAAGGTACAAGTTGACAGTGAGCAATTTGGATGATTTGAATGATACTCTAGCATATTGCAGTGCTTCAATGTCAACCTCAATTATGACTGTTTTGGTAAGGTTCAGATATGTTGGTTTGTGATGATTCTCTCCTTCTAGATGGATAACAATGTTTTGCTGTGGTACAGTTATCCAAAGGGGCTCAATGAATGCATGTGTCATAGCATAACATTTGAGTTGCAATAGCTACTTTTCTTATGGAGATGATTATTTACTTCTAATATCACAACAGAATTGAAATACAACTTGATCTTTGCTAATGAGTATTTATTTTACTTTAAAAATAATTGATGACAAGTCCTCAGAAAAGTGCTCTGGTTGACATAACTGCTATTTTGATGACCTAAGTTTATGTGTTTATATATACAAGCAAAGAGGCAGAGAATATTCTGTCTGTTGCTTCATTCTCCAAATGCCAGCAACAGCTGGGCCAGGCTGAAGCCAGCAGCGTCAACCTTAGTTTTCCTATCCCAGATGGGTTGCAGAGACCCAACTATTTGAGCTGTCACCTGTTGCCTTCCAGGGTATACCTTAGCAGGAAGTTGGAATCAGGAGCATAGCTGGAACTTGAATCTAGCCACTCTAGTATTGGATGTGGGTGTCCCAGCAGCATCTCAGCAGGTGCTCCAAACACCCTTTTGTTTTCAGGCTACTGGGAGGATCGTATTAACAAAAAATGTCTTTTCATCACTTCTATGCAAAGTCCAAGAAAACAGAAAAGAAAATGCTTGCTTCTGTGTAAAAATGGAAAGTATCTGCTTATTAGTGAGTTAAGCATATATTGAGTAGTGGTTCCTTCATGTTTAAGAGTAGTTAAATAAGAGATGACTTTTATGATATTACTTACTGTAATTTTTGGAAAATAATAAATGTAATGCATGGATTAACATTGATTTGTGTGTTAGGAACTGCTTGTATAGACTTCTCAACTGTAGAGACTTTTAATAGAAACTGTCCATATGTGGCCTGATCCTGTCCCCAGAAGCACTCTTGCAATTATGAGTTCACATCAGGAAGTGAATTTATGCAAACAGTACCTACTTTTTGAGTGAGCCCACACTAAATGCTTTGTAGGTGTCATGCTGTTTTTCTGTACATGGGACATGAACTTGAGTGAGGACTAGTTTCTGCTCCCTGTGCAGCTTTAGGAGGAAATGCTGCTGTCAGGGTGGGGAGAGGTGGGCGGGAGAGTATTGAACGCTGGGCTGGACAGGGCTAGTGAGGGAGATAAAGAATGTGAAGGGTAGCATGTTACAAGTGTAAAAGTGTGTGGGTGAAGTATGAGAGGAACAAAATCTGTCACAAATGCCTGTCTTGACCTCTTGTTCTTTACCTGGGTTTGTTTTTAACCCTTTCTGTTGAAAAGCTTTTCATTTTTAGCCATGTTGAATGATTAACCTTGGGAAGGGCATTGTAAACACAAGCTCAATTTATGTTTGTCTTTGGGCCTCTCAGTTTCCAAGGAAATGAATGATGAGAGTATACAACCAGTGCATTGATTTTGTCACAGTTAACCATAACAAGCGTGTTGCTTCCAGAGCCATTTCTATGAATAGATTAACATTGAGTAAACAATGAAAATTCTTGAGCTTATATATTTCTCAGTTTCTATTTCAAGGCATAAGCTTAATTCTTTTTTTTTTTTCCTTTGGCTCTAGAAGCCAGAGATAAAATTGATTTCATCAAACTGCTGAGGTGGAAGGAAACAATGTCATTTAAGCATCTTTATCTCAAAACATGTCCAAAATAGAGCGCATTATTTTGCACATGTGTTTGCTCCTTCCTCCCCACCCATTTTTCTTGCCTTGATTGTTACACCTGTGGATTGGTGCCTTGCCAGCTTGCTTCCTTCAGGTCTGTTCTCTGTATTTGCTGTCAGAGTGAGTCATGGAAAGCACAAATGTGAAGAGAATAATATTAGCAGATATTTGAGTATTTACAAGAGATCTAGTATTCTGCAAATCTGTAATATATAGCAAATCTTTCCATTTTCACCGTAGTACAATGTCAGAGCTATTTTTACCTTTATTTTGCAGACAAGAACTTGCAGTAGGCATCACTTATAGAATTTTTTTTAACCCCAGGCATTCTGATCTGGGAAGGCTGGCCGCTAATATCTCATCCTTTTCTCTATAAAGTAAAAACATCCAATCTGCACATAAAATGAAGTTTTACTGTACTTGCCAAGGAGGAAGAAAAAACTCCATCAGGACAAAACCAGGAGAACAGAACTCTACCTGGGTCTCTCCTGTGGGTAGTAGGGGCTTAAGCACTTGAGCCATTGTCTCCTCCCTCCTTGTGTGTGTCAGGATATTAATATTTTTCATTTCCTTAAATCTTCTTTCTAAAAAACTTATAACATGTTTGAGAGTATGTTTTTAATCACATTGCCAGCTCCTTGCAGGAAAGGAAAAAAGATTTAGTGTGATTATATCAGGTTCTCTAAACACATGCTGTCTCTAAAAATCAGACAACATAAATATGCCGTGTACTAGGCTGGGGATAAGATTTAAGTTTCAAAATTACACAGATGTTTAAACCCCAAAATCTTGAGTTAATGGTATCAACAGGGTGACAATTTAATGCAGTCCTGATGTTTAATAGGTGAGGTTAGCAGTTCACAGGGGGGAGTTGGTTATAAAAACCGGCATGGGGCCCAGCCTCTTCCTGCTTCTTGGTCTGCTGTGCAACCCCCTGCCTGCCTGTTTTCCAATGTTCACCATCACCATCTCTATCAGGGGTCAATGCACTGTGGCTGCCCATGTTGGACCTGACAAAACTGTTAGCTCAGTATATCTTTATCTTTATAAAGTTAATTTTCTCAGATATTTCATTGTAGTGATGAATAGCTGACTAATGCATACTGTTAATTGGTTGCAATATGCATTTAGGGAGCCAAACTGAATCGTACTTGTTTTGTTGAGGTATTTCTTTACCAAAGACAATTCTTAGAATTTGTCTTTGAATGTTGAGGACAGGGACCCCTGAGAATATTCTTGTTAACATACAACTAATGGAACTGGAGAGCCAGCTTTGTGAGAGGGTGCCTTCTGCTTAGATATATTGTGCCTGGCTGTTTCCTTGCTATCACTAACTTGAAAATGTTAACACTTCTAAACAGGGACTGTGCATTTTTATTTTGTACTGGGCTGCTCAAATTATGTCACTAGTCATGGGCTGGCATCTTGATCAACTCTCTGTGGCAGGTGATTATTTAGTCATGGAGAAGCAAAGTGGGCTGGTAACCATGTTGCACTCTGGGGATGAAAGCTGAGATCCTGGCTTACTAAACAGTGGAATATTTAATTCTCCAAGTATTTAATTATTCTACAAGATCACCCTGGATCTGATTTAAGATATACTAATTGAAGAATACTGGTCTCTATAAGAGGAAAGAAGTGACAGGCATTGATACATATTTTTGGGTCTTATATCTATTTTCTTTTTTTGCTTTGTCTGATATTTTGTTTTAGGTCAGCTTAACAGTTCAGTTTTTATAATAAACATCAGAGCAATTAAATAGGAAATAGCATTTCCTTTGAACAGAAATCAATACCTACTATTTCCACTTTGATGCAAAGATTATATTTTGGTTATCTTTAGTAAATGTGGAATGCATTTTGTAATTTTAGCATTTTTTTTGGTGGTGGGTTACTAGCATGCTAAATATTCTCTACAGTGTCAGATGAACTAGTACATTTCAATGATGTTCTCAACAGCGTTGACTTAAGTTCCTTCCGTGAAACTAGTACCTGCCTACCTTTCTAAAATTCCTTAGAAAGCTTATTTAGAAACTTCATATACCTTTGGTTATCTTCATCTTATTCATCTGCACTTGCTTTTGACAAGCAGATATGTAATCTTGATCACATCTTTGATCACTGAGCTTTATATCATTACCCTGCAATCTTTGAAATTCTCTGCTGAATTCTTCAGCTCCTGTCTGTGGCATTAAAGGGGCAGAGATTCCAATTTATGTTGCAGTTTCTTTGAAACCGCCTGCCTCGATTTATTATTACTCATTTATCCTAGTCCTAGATACTTTCTATTTTAAAATTTTCAAATTTCATTGACTGTTGAGTTTAAATTTTGGGTTAACCAGGAGAAAATTCTGGTGCTTCCACAACATTCCATTTTACAGAGATGCTACTCTGCTGCCTCAAACCCAGCAGAGGGAGCCCTAGTTCATAAACGAATCTCCGGAGCTGTTTTGATGACTCAGAATGAGTAGTTTATTCCTGAAGATGGGTTTTATCTTTTATTTATTTATTTATTCATTTTTGTGGGTCAGGAGAAATCAGAATATGTGGTGATTGTGTGTGTGACAGTAAAGAAAGAAGCAAGTTGGGAGATTGAAATTTTAAGATATATTTGAAATGTGAAAGATACATTACAATTTCAAAAGGAAGATAACAAAATTGATGGAGAGAAGCATTTGGTGTTCAGGTTTTGAGAAGGTGCTTTAATGTTAATGCATAAACCACTTTTTACTTTTTCTAGTTAGCTGGTTTTTCCTTTAAAATTTTTCAGATTGAATCCTTATGCATTTCCATTTCTTGTGATTTTTATACTAGAGCAATTTCTCACTGAAAGCTTTAAAATTTTTCTTCCCTAGTCCATTACTTCATGGATGTACATCAAGCATCTGATTGTATATCTCAGGTAGAAGCTCCTGGTGGTGGTGAAGTTTAGGTTAGTTTTTATCCATTAGATCAGCCAATTAGTCTACCAACTATTCAAACAGTATTTATTGAACTTTAGGTACTATATGAGGTACAGTGTGTATGTGTGTTTATGTTTGTGTGTGTGTATGTGGTGTATTTGTGTATGTGTTGTGTAGGGATGAGAATGTAAATCAGCATGACATGATCAAAACTGTTTTGCCCTCTGTGAACTTAAATACAGCTGAATATGTAAATGTGTTTCATGAAGCACAGATCATTGTACAATCAAATATGAAGCAGTGGCTTAAAGTGCCCACAAAGTGAGCATGGAGTTTGTCTTCAGAGAAGAGATATGCAGTAGATTCTTGTAGCTATTAGAGCTAGGAAGGCTTCAGGGATGGTGAAGGCTGAATGATGGCTGGTTTTATGCACGTGAATTGGAAGAGTCTTCTCTTATGGAGCTGCAATGCAGAAAAGACTGTGAAATGTACCTGCATATCACGTCATGCTATTTGGGTTTTATTTGTTTCTTTACTCCAATTTCCTGCTAATGTAAACTGTGGGAGGTAGAAGGTGATGGCTTCAGTAACTGGGTTCTTGCTGCCCTCATGGGAGACCTGGGCTGAGTTATGACTCCCAACTTTGGGTTTGGCTCAGGCCTGACAATTAGGGAAAAAGTTGGTGGGTGTGTTTCTCTCTGTGTCTCTGTGTTTCTCAAACAAACTTGTTAAATTTTTTAAAATAAAAATAAATATGATATTTATATAGGTGATAATAAAAGAAAGTCTATGAGAAAACCAGCATGGTTTATGACAAGCTATGTTGTTTGTGTGATGCACATCTCTAGAGTATAGCATTCATACCAGGTTCCTTGTGAATGGTGCTCCTTGGGCATATACAGGGCTGGAGAAAGAACTCTGGAGTTATTGGGGTTATGTAGACTATAAATGTCTGTATTTCTAGCCAAAAAAGCACTGTTGAGAGGAATCTGTAAAGAGACAGCATATTGGGTGCAAATTGGTCTGTATAATAAGATAGCCTAGATTTGCATCCAGGGCTTATCAAGCAATCACTGTGTGTCTGAGGATAAATTTATTAGCATGTTATGCTTACTTCCTTTATTTCCAGCATGGCATTACAATAATACTAATACTAATACTAATACTAATACTAATACTAATACTAATACTAATAATAATTCCTACTACATGAAGTTATAATGGTCACTGAGATAAAATGTCATCTGTATAAAATAATATGAAGAAAGAATCAAGTTGGCGGAATAGGGTAAGGACACGTTTAAATGGATGAAGAAATATTTAATCAGGATGAAGCAGAGAGGACACATTCCAGGAAATAGGAGAGGACAGAACAACAGCAGAGGGGTACCTGGAGACTGAGACACAGGAAAGCAGCGAAAACAATGGGTGGTGTGGCAGTGACTGATACTCCAACAGTATTCAGCTAACAGTGATCTGAACTCCACCAGCAACCAGGTGGGAAGGGATTTGCGTTGGGAATTTGGGAGGTGAACCCAGACAAAGAACTGTCCATCCTGCTGGTCTGTTTGATTTGACCAGGAGCAGAGACAGAGCAGCAGATCCCAGACAGGCAATGCAAGAACTGGGTGGATTTCATAGCCTAGTCAGCCTGCTAGAGCTGAGTTTGGGGGCCATTTTGTTTACAGAGGCTAAGGCAAGGGAAAGGACTGGGCATACGCTGAGCTGGGAGTAAACTCATTTCTGACTCAGTGAACTGCAGCAACATGGCATTCTACAGGTTCTACCCAAGACAGGTCTGGGTAGCCCTCAGACCTGACGTCCAGCAGATCAAGAACTCTAGTAGAGGCATGTCAGGCACTATTTTGTACACTGTGGCAAAAGTTTTAGGACTGCAGGGGACAACAGAGAACTGTGCATGTGCTGACTTTGCGAGACCTCACTGAATTCAGTGGATTGCACTTGTACTACAGGAAGATAATACTGACTGTGGCAGTTTAGAAATCTGCCCCAAGGAGATGAATCTGATAGCTATAAGTACAATGACCAAGAGAAAAAGAAGACGCAAAGGCAAAATGAATATTTTTGAAGATTCCCCTACAAAGGTGCAAAACCCTGTGACAACCTCACAGTTAACTGAGGAAGACATCGAGAAAATTGGGGGCACAGAATTCAGAAAACTCATTATAATGCTTCTGATCAACATTGAGAAGCCTATACAAGAGTTCAAAGAATTTAAGGAATATTTTACATAGGAAATAACAGCAATAAAGCAAATCAAGGCTGATATATCAGAAATTAAGAACACAGTAGAGCAAATTAAAAGTACAGTGGAGAGTCTTCAAAAATAGAATGAAGCAAGCAGAAGAGAGAATCTCAGAATTGGAAGATATTTTCTGTCATCAGGGGAAAAGAAACAAAGCTGGAAGCACAGCTGGATAAGGCCAAAGCAAGTATTCAAGAATTAAAAGATACTATTAAGAGGCCAAATATAAGAGTTATGGGAGTCCCAGAAGGTGCAGAAAGAGAAATTGGTTTTTACAAATGTATTAATGAAATAATAAGGGAAAATTTTCCAAATGTAGAGAAGGAATTGAGAAACAAGATCCAGGAGGGGCACAGAAAGCCCAATAGGCTTGATCAAAAGCAATCTTCACCACAACACATGCTCATCAAGCTCTCTTCAGTTGAACATAAGGAAAAGATACTTAAATGTGCACGTGAAAAAAAATCAATTGATGTATAAAGGTATGCCAATTAAGCTCATAGGAGATCTCTCACAGGAAATTCTACAGGCAAGAAGAGAATGGAGTGACATATTCCAGATTCTAAAAGAAAAAAATTGTCAGCCCAGGATAACATATCCAGCAAAGCTTTGTTTTGACTTTGAAAATGAAATAAAATTCTTCCACAGTAAAGAAAAGTTAAAAAAATTTGCATCTTCCAGACTTGCCCTACAAATGATACTTCAAGATGTTCCCTTGACAGAAGTAAACGCATATTTTTCAAAAGAAGAAATTCAAATGGCCAATAGACATATGAAAAAAATGTTCAAACTCTGAATATTTGTGATTGACAAACTCCATCACTCAGGTCATCATTTGTTGGGTTTACATTAGCAGGAAGTCAGAATTTGGAAGGTACTGGATATCAAGCCCATTCACTTGGAAATGGGATGCAGGTGTCATAAGAATTATCCTTTTAAAAAAAGATTTATTTATTTTATTGCAAAGTCAGATATACAGAGAGGAGGAGAGACAGAGAGGAAGATCTTTCAACTATTGATTCACTTCCCAAGCGGTCACTATGGTTGGAATTGAGCCAATTTGAAGCCAGGAGCCTGGAGCCTCCTCTGGGTCTTCCATGCGGGTGCAGGTTTCCAAGGCTTTGGGCCATCTTCAACTGCTTTTCTAGTCCACAAGCAGGGAGCTGGATGAGAAGCAGGGCTGGTGGTATTAGAACTGGCATCCATATGGGATCATGGCACATTCAAAGTGAGGACTTTAGCTATCACACCAGACCCAGAATTATCTTAACTGTTATGCAAATGCCCAAACTTGATTCACATATATATATGTATATATATGTGCTTATGTATGTATTACAGAAAGAGAGAATTTGAAATGTCTTTTGTTTTGTTTTGTTTCTCTGTACTAGTTTTATAGAAAAATCTTCACTAAACATGTTGGGAACACCTATTATCATTTTCCATGCTGGTATTTATTGAAGCATATCTGGAACTGAAATTTACCTAACAAATTTCACCACTGTTAATCTGTTCTCTAAGTTTCTTACATCATGAAATTATCAACTGGTTTCTTCCTAAACAAATTTTAAAAATGCATATTTAATGAAACCATTGAAGTTTATAATGCCAAATCCTTTTTGGTTATGCTTAGTTATTATAATGAATGATATTGCCATTTATGGATATTTTAATTATATAAATTATCATAGTTGGCCTCATTTTAGACTTAATTATGTCTTTCAGATTATACCATGAGGCAAAATTTTTTAAAAATTTATTTTTATTTCAAAGTCATATATATAGAGAGGAGGAGAGACAGAGAGCAAGATGTTCCATCCGATGATTCACTCCCCAAGTGACCGCAATGGCTGGTGCTGAGCCAATCAAGTCAGGAGCTTGGAGCTTCTTCTGGGTCTCCCACATGGGTACAGGGTTCCAAGGCTTTGGGCCATCCTTGACTGCTTTCCCAGGCCACAGGCAGGGAGCTGGATGGGAAATGGAGTCGCCGGGATTAGAAATGGCACCTATATGGTATCCTGGTGTATTCAATGCAAGGACTTTAGCTGCTAGGCCACCGTGCTGTGTCCTGAAGCAATTATTTGTTACTTATAGTATCTGACTTATTGCTTTGGCAGTGAAAAATGTTTAATAGTTATATATTAAGTGGTTCAGAAGTTAACCTTTTTATTCTTACTGACAGGCAAAGTATAATCATAATGGGCAGAAGTAAAAGCCCTTCTGTGAGTGCATATTTGGAAATCTTTTTCCTTTTTGGGGTATCATTTCTTCATTTGTGATCTATTTGTCTATAAAGTGTAAGTTAGTTCAGCCTGTTTCTATTAATATTATTTTAGATGAAGTTTACATAGTTGATCAGGGTGGGAAGGCTCTAGGATTAGGGAGAAGTGATGTGATCATTGTTTCCAAGCTTTCTATGTTTTCTTCCCATTTCTGGGGGAAAGAGGAGTTCAACTTCTTTTTAAAGAATCATTCTAACCAACTAGTTTCAAAATGTTAAAACAAATTATTATACGAAAGCAAAAAATGGAGATGGAAGTGGAGCAATGATTGTTACTGCCTTTTCTTGTTGCTTTTATGTTTTGAGTTTGAGAGTTGTGTGTGATGTGTATGTGTGGATGTCACTTTCTGTTGTGTATAATTCAGCTGATCAAAACAAATTCTTAAATATGCTTTGTTGAAGATTAATGTTTCTTTTACTTTGATAATCATTCTTGCTGTATTTGATGAAATTAACATTTTTAATTCCTGCTGTGCAAACTTTTATTTCCTTTAGGAAAGCATTATACATGTAATTAGAGTTGTGTTTAACTTTTGGAATTTAGGAATATTTTTAAATGATGGTGTGGTAGTGATTTGCTACAACTACAGATCACTGTGTGAATAGTGAGTAGTACATTAAATATCCAGGAAAATATGAAAAGATATGTACTCACGCTGCACACATAAAAACCTCCAAATCTATTGATTTTGTGTCAAAAACAAATCTTTAAATACCTAATAGAAAGTTTTGATGAATATATTTTAGATAGAAAGTAGGAAAATATTCTTAACATTTTGAGTATAAGAGACAAAATTTTTAGTATGTTAAAATTATGATTGTAATTCATCAAAGGATCCTGTAAAAAACAGAAATCCAGGCACAAACTAGGAAATATTAACAATATACATACGACTGACAAGGAAGATGTTAAGAACACAAAAGTCATCTATAAATTAGTGAGAAAACTGGCAAAATTTGTCAATGAATATTTTACAGAAGAAACTAATAACCAAGAAAAATATGAAGAGATACTGATTATGTCTACTAGTGATCAGAAAAATTCAAATAAAGACAATAATATAATGACATTTTAAAATCTTTTTTTGATTCAAAGTTTATTAACTATGAATATCAGTTGAATATAGAGAATAAAGGTCTCACTGGATGTTTTTTGCTGGTAGAACAAAAATTAGTGCAATCATTTTAGAAAATGTTGGAAATTCTAGAGAAAAATTCCATGTTCATATGTTGACCCTGGAATCTAGACATTCTACTCCTGGATGTTCAATAAAGCTCATTTACAGGGGCAGCTGTTTAGTGTAGTAGACGTATGGTAGCGTTGTTAAGAAGCCTTATGAGTGGGCAGACACCATTGGTGTCTGTGTTGTTCTTATCCTGTGTAGCAGCACTGATTCAAATCCTGGGTGCTTTGCTTCCAAAAAAGCTACTAACTGAGAGGCCTTGGGGAAAACAGTGAAAGATGGCTTGGGTGCTTGGAGTTCTGCCACCCTTGTGGCCTTTGGCTTGGCTCAGTATTTGCCAGGGCAGCCATTTGGGGGAGTGAAGATTTCTTTCTCTGCCTCTTCTGTTTTGTATCATTCTGCTTTTCAAATATATGACATGGATTAAAAAAAATAAGCCCATTGGATTGTCTACATCCATTATTGCATTGCCTGGGCTTGATATCTACCTCTGCTCCTAATTTTAGTTTCCTATTTATGAGCCAGGTTTATGCTTAGTCTGATTCCATTCACCTGAGATACAAAGAGAAAGGAAAAATGACATTATAACTCCTCTAGATACATGAATATTAATGAAATTCAATATTTTTGTCTAAGAGTACACATAAGCTACATTTTGTTGCTATTTTTTGTATTATTTATCAAGGTATTTTTGATTACATGTTGTATGGGAAACATTTTAAACTCATTTCAAGCATTTAGAAATATTTTTTAAAATGACTATCATAGACAAATGATACATAAGAATCATTTATACTCATTTTAATTATTTCTTACTTTTTTAAGGAAAAAAACTAAAGTATTATCTAAAACCTAATTTTTTTTAATGTAAAAGTATTCAAAGTTCATAAAGGTGAGACAATTGAAATGTTAAGCATCTAAATGATCTAAACACATCTGCTAGAAACATGAGAGATTTCAGTCTGAATAATTTGAGTCAGTCTGTGAAATTCCAGATCTAAAAACTTACTAAAACATATATCCTAAGATATATAATTTAAAAATCTTCAGAAAGACAAGATTGGAAATATCATAGAAAAGCAAAATTAAATCAATTTGTGAAGGACTGCAAATATATTACAGTGCTAATTTAATGAGTCCACACAAGATCCAAACAAATACAGAAAATAATAAAAAGGATTTCATCTTATATAACAACTATTAGTCTTTAGAATTTGGAAACACTATTTTATAGTGAAATCAAGATATTTATTCATCTATTTTTGTGTGCCTGAGTTTGACTCAATGATATACTGGTGACATTAAGTGACAGAAGAGTATTTTCTCAGCACACAGGAGGCTAGGAGTCCCAGATCAAGGTGTTGGCAGTGTTGGCTGCTCCTGAGGCCTCTCTCTTGGCTTGTAGATGATCGCTTTCTGTGTGTGTGATCAGTTGTGATACTGCTGTGTTCTTATAAAGACATAAATGTTATTGGATTAGGACCCCACCCTAACAGCTTCATTTAAATTTTATTACCACCTTAAAGACCTTGTTTGCCAATGTGCTGTGCATTCTGGAGCTCTTGGTATTAGGAATGCAATGCAGAATTAGGGAAGAAAGAAGCTGACATGGCATGGTGCCTTGGGCCATCACTATGACACCTACATGCCATGTGGAGCATCAGTTCGTGTTTTGGCTACTCTGCTTTAAATTTGCCTCCATGCTAATCCCCCAATGGGGGAGTGGTCTAAGTGATTTGGGTCCCTGCTACCTATATGAGAGCAAGGTGGAGTTTCTGGCTTCAGGCTTCAGCCTGTCCAGACTTGGCTATTTTGGAGTGAGCTACTGGAAGAAGAATGTCTCTCTTTCTGCTATCATGCCTTTCATGTAAATTAAATAAAATCTTAAAAGCAACAATTGATTTTAGGAGAAACACAATTCAGCCCATAACAACAGTCCTTTCTGGGATTATGTTTTCAATGACTTAGATCTCGGATGAGTGTCTGTTCTTTTCAAAACCTGGTTGTAGGTATTTGACACAGCAGTGACGCTTACTTTGATGCCTCATAATGTACATGAGAAAACAGCAAGATCACAAATTAGAGGAAAAATTTTTATGCTATTAAATTTTCAAATTCTATCATCCTCAAATCTCTGCCACTTTTCCCAAGGTCTAAAGGTTCCCGCTTTATTGTTTCAGAAAAGTAACTGCTGTTAAATCAGTCAACAAATCCCTCACTCCTAAGTCTAGAATATACTGTATGAAGTTGAGTACATGAAAGTAGCTTAATTGAAAAAGAGCATTTGTATTTAGAAGCATTTGTCATTAGAATAGTTGGTTATGAACTCATATCTGGAGCCACTGTGTTTTTCTGTACATAAGGTCTAATTTAATGCTGATGATGTTTCTCTTTCAAATATAATTACCTATACTTATTGCAGCATAGTGTCAATGTGAAACTTGGTTATACCACACTGTATAAATTTCAAAAGGGGGCTCATTAGTTGTTTTCATTAGTTCCAGTATCTGATTTAGAAGCTAATTTTTATATTAAAATGTTGTCTTCTTATGTTAGCTAATCACTTATTTTCTCTTCCTACCCTTTTCTCCTTTTCCCTTGACTCTCATTTACTTGGAAGGTTCAATTAAAGGAGGAGGTAGAATAACAAAAAGGTCAAATGACTTTATCAAGGGCATGCGTTTGGCACATTGAATAAGGCAACACTAAGGATGCTTGCATTCCATGTCAGAGTGCCTGGGCTTCAATCCTGGCTCTTCTCCCAGTCTCAGCTCCCTGCTTATGCATGCTCTGGGAGTGCTTGGTTTCCTGTCACCCATGTGAGACACCTGGATTGGGTTTTTTGGCTCGTGCCTTTGGCCTGACTCAGCCCTGCTTGTTGCAGGCATTTTCAGAGTGAACCACCAGATGAGAGATCTCTGTATCTGTTTCTCTCTTTCTGTCTTCCAAATAAATAAACAAACCAAATATGATTTTGCTGATTAAGTCAGGTAGACAGATATGGGCCAGTGACCAAGGACAAGAAAGGACATGGGGTGTCTGAGTGGACCTCATGGCAGACAGAAAGAGTGTGAGGATCAGATTCATTCTGTAGTTCCTGCATGGTGGTACAATTAAGCACCATCCATATCATAGGATCACATGCCATCTGTGAATCTAGGACTATGGGAGTGGGATTGGGAGGGAATTCATCTTTAAATCTATTGAGATGATCTTTCTATCACACACTCATAAACACAAATGCATCGAAATCAGTGTTTCTTGCCTACCTGATTTCATAGTCTGTGAATTGGGTCTGGTGCTATGCGTTCCATATATTTCGGTTTAGATACAATGACACCTGCTTACAAGTACTGAAAATGATTGAGCTGCAGCATGCTTTGACCCAAGGCTAGAGACTCACCAAATGTAAAAATCATACTGCAGCTCTTTTATATGCTGTCATAAATAGACAGCCAGCCAGTAGAGTGTAGAGCACTGGCCTCCAGCAACAGCAGGAAGAGGATCTGATACATAAACTTAGAAAATGGGGGACTGAGAGGGAGGTAGACATAGTCATTCTGCAAATGGGAAGGAAAGGCATGGCTGTTTTTACTTTTATAATATCCTGATCAGAATAAGGTTACTGATTTCTAGATTTGGAATTAAAATAAAAACAGAAAATAACCAACTTATGAGGAAAGAATGTCTTCAAGGAGATCAGTATATTGAGAAAATACCAAAAAAGAGAAAGGTGTTATATTTAATTTAGAAATTAGCTTTGGCATAAATAATCAAGATCACAGGCATTTATTTCAGTTAGCCCATATGAGATCAGTCCATTTTTAATTCACTGAGGCTTTTGAATTAGAATAAAACCCAAATAAGACCTATGACAAAAGTTACTGAATAAATGTAAAGTTCTTGAGAGAATCTCTGGGGAATCTTAGTGTTACAAATCATATCAAGACAAGTAATTTGTATAATTACAATTGTGGTGCTTTTTATAAACATGCCTGGTAAAATAAAGTAAAAGTCATCAGCTTTGGCTAGCTGCCATCTTGCGCCCACGCGTGTGTGCTTCATCTCAGCAACTCCGTTGGAGACCCCCTGAGAACCAACCCTAGTCCCCTAGACAGTCCTGTTTCTGCTTTGGCAAGATGAAAGAAACCATCATGAACCAGAAAAACTTGCCAAACTGCAGGCACAAGTGCGCATTGGTGGGAAAGGAATTGCTCGCAGAAAGAAAGTGGTGGTTCATAGGACAATAACAGCTGATAATAAAAATCTTTGATTCTAAAAGAAATGATGGGTGATGAATATCTCTGGTATTGAAGAGCTGAATAAGTTTACAGACCAAAGAACAGTGATCCACTTCAACAGCTCTAAAGTTCAGGCTTCTCTGGCAGCAAACATAGTCACTATTACAGGCCATACAGAGATAAAGCAGCTGACAGAAATGCTTCCCAACATCTTGAACTAGTTCACTGCAGATAGCCTGACTGGTTTGAGGAGGCTGGCTGCAGCTCTACCCAAACCATCTGTGGATATGAAAATCACCACTTACGCTGGAGAGGACAATGATGATAAAGTCCCAGATCTTGTGGAGAGTTTTGATGTAGTTTGCAAGAATAAGGCAAAGTAAGTGGAGTCAGGTTCCGAAGAAAGTAAAACTTGAGGAACTTATTGAGAACTGCTATTTTATATTATGACTGCTTTTAAAAATTGTTTTATCAGATTATGTGATCTGATAAAATTTAGATCTTATGTTATAAACCCAAGCCCCTTTGATAGTGCAGCTCTTTTTAGTTCCTGCTTATATTCTTTGCAGCTAATAAGCTGAAAAAGCCTGGGAATAAAGTTTGAAACAAAGATTAATGAATTTCTTTGACTAGAAAAAGCAAAACAAAACAAGAAAGAACTCATGGGCTTTGGATTCAGGTAGTTCTGATTCCAAGCCTGGCTGATTTACTAGCTCAGGGAGATTAGACATTGCATTTTATTTTTCTGTAAAGGGGAATATGAGCATAACTTCATCATGGTTATGGAAATTTAATCTTTTTACATTATAAAGATGCCTGGTAATGATATTAAGTTTTATTTTTGAAGCTCTGACCCATGATATAAAATGTTCCTGGTTGGCTTAACCAAGTATCTTCAATTATTGAGGCATTGCATCCTTTAGCAATTTAGTTCTTTTATAGTACAAACTTTTGATATATAATAAACAATTTCATATAGAAGCAAATTAAAGTATCATAAAAAGAGACCATGGAAAGACTGTGAATGAAAAATGAAGTTTTTTTTGGACATCACTCTTTATAGATTTGTAAGCAAACAGAGAAAAGAAGATAATTTAATAGGTACTAATGATAATATTATAGTAACAAATGCTGAAGTAAAGTATATTCTATTTAATACATGCTAATTTTAGTCATCTAGATTCTCACCAGAATGAAACTATAGGGACTGGCACTGCAACGTAGTGGATAAAGCTGCTGCCTACTGTGCTGGCATCTCCTGTAGGCACCAGAGCAGAGTCCTGGCTGCTCTACTTCCCATCCAGCTCAATGCTAATGTGACTGGGAAGGCAACAGAGGATGACCCAAGTGGTTAGGCCCCTGCATCCACATGGGAGAGTTGGATGAAGACCTGGCTCCTGACTTTGGATTGTCCCAGCTCTGGCTGCTCTCTGGTCATTTGGGGAGTGAGCCAACAGGTGGGAGATTTCTCTCTGTGTCTCCCTCTCTGTACCTCTACAAATAAATATGAATGAAATAGTGAGCTATGAGATAACTTAGAGATTAAAGAAGAAGCTGTTATGAATTTGCACTGCAGAAATTATGAATGTAGAAAAGGTAAGAAGTCCAGTAAAATATATAAATAAATAACTAATTTCAATTTCCTTTTTGAATGCAAATCTTAAGAAAATGAGTCTTGCAAGGTGCGAGTAAGGTCATACCAGGTAAGTCTAGGGTGTTTTAAGGAGTCTTTATTAACCAAGCTTGGTAATAGCAAGATCCACTAGAAATTAGCAAATGACAACTCCATATGGCAGTCCAGTCTGAATCGAAACTCTGGGGAGTACAAATGGTCATCACCCTGAAGTTCATCCGTTAAACTGAAGACCCATGTCCCAGCTTTCCCAGCAATATAAATTATCCTAAGAGACATGCAGAGAACAACCTGGACATACTTGCAAAGCTGCAAACATTTCCCTTTTCCTGGCTTATCTGTCCATACCCTGTTACTGCTAGACCCCACTCCTCTTGGAACTTTTGAAAGTACACAAATTGGAAATTCAAAGCATCTTAGCATTAACATCCTAACTGTCCCTCCCAAGTCACGAACAGAGGGTAAGGAATACAAAGAGGGGCCATGCTTAGGGGCTGCCTGTCTTTGGAGTTTGTCTGTGGGAAGCCAGAGCACAAGCAAGTGCTGGGGAGGCCAAGAATCCGAGTGACAGAGTGACAGAAGCACCAAAAAAGCATGCCCCTCCCTATCAAGGGCCTTAATGGAATCTTGCAGGAGGAGTAGTACTGCAACAATCCAATACTGCCCCATCTCAGGTTCCAAATAAGCATCACAGGTGGGAAGAAGGGACCACAATAGGTGTGTGTTTTGGGGAGGGAGTGGGGGCAAGTGGCTTCCCAGCTCATGACCCTAAACTAGCTGCCGACCCCACAACATAACCTTAGTTTATTTCTATAAGCTAGAATCCTGATAAACATCTAAGTCTTAGATTTGAGATCCTTAGATTCAGGTGATCAAGGTTAAAATCAAGAAAATTTAGCTTTAAACATTCTTCAGAATCAATGCATTAAAATATTCACATATTTGAGAAATGATGTGTTTGTTGTTGAGGAGAAGGGGAATATCTTTCATCTGCTGGTTCACTTCTCAAACAGCTACTGAATCCAGGAGTTCAGAACTCTGAGCAGGCCTCCCACATGGGTACAGAGGCCCAGGTACTTTCCCAGGTACAGTAATAGGAAGATGGATTTGGAAACAGAACAGCCAATATTTGAGCATACATTGCAATGTGTGTGTGTGTATGGGGGGGAGGGGTTGGGGTTGCAGGTGGCAGCTTAATTCATTATGCCATAATACCAGCCTGCATGATATTTTAAAATTTTTGAGATAGAGTCGGTTTATTTGGAAAAATAAAGTGTAAGCCAAACTTAGGCCTCTGGTAGGATTCATATGGTTTCCTCTTTAGAAATTTTTACTATTTTAAAATTTCATTATTTTGGAGAAATCATATATATTCCTATACTTTTATTATCTGATTGTGATCCATTGTCAACATTGATTAATTGTTGCAGGTGATGGAGAAAATTAGATATTCTACAGCTTTTCCTAAACTGGTGGATGATGTAAAATTTATTTTACTTTCAGTGTTTATTAATTACTTTTATTATTGAGGGTAATTAGAGAGAAGTGGAACTTAACAGCTTAATCATATGCAAGGAAATGAATGAATGAGTATTAAGAAAACAGGGTCTTCCACTGATTTTTGGACCTTTGCCAGTCAGGGGACTTATGGAATGGCAGAGAGTAAGGTAGAAAGGAGGTTCTGCTGAAGCTTAGTGGTAGATGTGATCTCTGGGAATGGAATACCCTGCTGCAGGAAAATTAGGCTCTTTTACAAATCTCTCAATTGCTGCTGTGACTTCTGACAGTGAAGCTATTTTAACTTTTAATTTGCTTAAAGGCAAACCAGGCAGCTGTCTTCACAGTAGGATATGAAGGGAGAGTGTTGGAGGAATGACTCCTCTTTTCATGTAAGTTAAAGAAAAACACACCAAGAAAAGTTTACAGTTACTGTATAAATGCTTAGCAGTGTCATCCCTGGTGTTTGTCTTATGCCTTTAGTTTGCTGGACACATCCGATTCGGGGGAGATTTTAGATCTGGGTGAGGTTTGAGTTGGGGACTCTACATAGTATTTTCATTAAACCTTTCTTCTGTTCTTTCCACTTTTGTTTTTTATCATAGTGTTTTGCTTGTCACACTGAAACATATGTAGCAAGAACTAAGACTATAGCTGTTTTTCTGGGAATGGGAACTGTGTTAACAGCCTGGTAGATGTTGTGCGTGATCTCCTAATGGCAGAAGGCTCTGGATGCTTCCTTTTGATGTTGCCCTCCAAAGGTCTCATCAGAAAGCATTACTCGCTGCATTGCCCCCTTGTGACTTCTGGTGGTTTTCTTTTATTTGACTATTGATTGGTATTACACATCCCTCTTAATGCTAACATTAGATGATGCTATATCAGAGCACTTAGTGGAAAATTACAGTATATCAGTAGCAAGTTATTAAATAGTTTGAACTATGTGTCTGGGATGCATCATCAGCCGAAGATGTGTTCCAGCTGCATAGCTGACTTGGAGTTTTGGTAAGTCGAGTAATTTAACTTATCGTTAGAAGACATTTTGTATTTTTTAGACCAAGATGCATTATTTAGATGAATTCAAAACTTCTCTTTATACTCAATATAATACATTTTTAATGGCTGATAATTGTATAGATAATCTCATACAGGGGAGCAAATTGCTTCCCTTTGCTTATCATTACAAATTTACTTCTGAACAAATTAAAAATGTAATCATCATCCTTGTCAGAAATGGGCAGGAAAACAAAGGCTCATTAAGAATTTGCTGTTCCCTGGGTGAAATAAATTATCAATAATCATTGAAGTCCATAATGTATGTGGTTTAGTGTGACATCTTAATTTGCGATGATTTAATGGCTTAGAAGTCGGTTTTGTTTTGCTTTTTGCTTTTGCTTTTCTCTTCTGGGGGCTTGCAGCAGTCATATATCCTTTGCAAATGAGTTTGTATTATGGTAATCACACCAAACCTGTTTGGAGTAAGGACTAATAAAAATCTAAAATAAGAAGCCTAATTCTTCCAGTTAAAAATAGACTTCTCTCCTTTTCTTAGAGCATTTGCTTTAGAAACCTTGTAATTGGAAGGACTTTGTTCTCTCTTTGGAAGTACATAAATAGTTTCAAAGCAGAGAGGCCTTTTGTCAGCTTTAGGACCCAGGAATGTCTTCCTTCAAAACTGCACAGCCATCTGTTTGAAATGTAAGCGTCAGGGAGTTGGCTCCCTTTTCTCCAGGTTTCTTTAAGAAGGTGGGGGGTTTCTAGACTAGGGTGAGTAAGCTTACTCTGGCAGGCAACTTGAGCCAACAACTCCTTCCTGCTATTGAACTAGGAAAAATTTGTTTCTTTTCTGAAAGAAGCCAGGTAGGTAACAAAGAAAGCCAACTCGATTATCAGGTGAATTTAGGATGAACTGTGTGTGACAAATGGTACTGTCAAAGTCCTCTTCTAGAGACTAGTTACCGTTCATCTTGAAAACATATGTAACGGTTTGTGTCTGCTCAGCTAAATAACAGCCTCTTTGAGTACTGCCTGTGATGCCCATCACATTTCAACTTAATGCTTGTTTTCAACAACAAAGACGTTTTCTTTTTTACAGAAGATTTCATTGTTGGAAGATGTTTTTAATTCCAGTTCCTCAGCAATGGTCATGGGCTGGTATAAAAAAACAACGCTTTGCCCAACTTGTGCCTTTAATTATGCACTGCTTTTCCTTCTTTAATCAGATGTTCAATGCAAGGAGAACCCTAGTGGCTAAAATCATTGAGGATTAATCAGTATTATGTAAAAAAAAAACAAGACCATTTCATTAACATTTTATTTTTGTAAGAGAATAGCATTCCAAATTCAACTGTGAAAGCTATTGTGAAACTAGGATTAGTTCAATGGCACATTTGTCACTTTTTTCTTTAATTATTACTTAATACGTTCTCTGAAACAATCTATTTTTAGGCTAATTTTATTCTATTATAGTTATCACTATTCATTTTAAATAGAACTTTCTTCCAATTATACTGTTGTAGGATCCTGCAAAATGTTAAACTTGGCATTGCTAACTCAAAGGTGACTTGTGGCATACGGATGATTTATGCCTGTGGAATTGCAGAGGTCTAAAAATAGGGCTTGATGTTACATTAGTATGTGCTGCAGTACACGGGCACAATAGAGTCAAAGGAGGATGGAGTTTCATCCCTAACTCTGTTTTCTTGCTTTCATTTTTGCATCTGAGCAACACCTGAATAATTGGAAAATGCTTGTTTGTCATTTGTGTCATTTGTGTCATTTCCTATCAGTGCGTGCTGTCCAGCCCAGCCAACTCCCAGGTGTTTATGAGGAATCATGTAGTCTGTAAATAGTCCTCCTGCGTAAGTATACTTGCTGGTTTAATTAGAAGAGATCCTTTGTGTGTCAGACTGGACAATAGCAGATCATTGCTGCCAGGTTCTGATGGGGTAAGTGTTTGGCTTTGACCCGAAGAGATCAGCTATGAATGTGTGCTGTTAGACATACAGCAAATGCTACAGATGAAAAGGAGCCTCTGTGAGCAAGGTGAAAGCTGGCAGCTCTAGAGAAGTAGTCTTTCTGAATGAACAGCAAGGAAGAGATGAGACAGTATTTGGTGTCCTTTTTTGGTTTGTGCGAGATTGCAGTGTTGAAGGGTGCTTTTCTAAAGCCTTTTTGGACATGAACTCCAATAGTTGAGAAGAAATAATATAAATAAGTTCATACAACTGCTGTGAACAGGGTTGGAGGAGCACATGGGCATGAAAGACCACAGAAAGAGATACTGAGATTGAGGATTGTACCGTCCCAAGTGTTTGTGGGAAACAGGAGCTTCTGTCCTCATTGGAGGACCAGTGGCAGATGGATAGGTAAAAAGATGACTGAGCGACTGTCTTCAGAAAGTCCCAATGTCTTTAATGAAACTTGCCTGTGCTAAAGGATTTGCTTCTCTTCTGGAAGTAACTGTGGAGCATCCTTGTAAAACCGTGGATAGCTGATACGCTTCTGACATTGTGGTTGCAGGACAGCTGCCAAAACTAGTTACCATAGAACCCTCAAGCCTGGGTCCACTTACCTGACATACAGAAAGGCTATAACTCACCACAGGTGATGAAAAAAAGTAGCTATTTATTACAAAGCACAGAGCCATGAGCCAGGCAGCTGTTTCTTAATTCCCGGGCTCCCCACAGAGCTAGCAGTAAACTAGGCTGAAGAATCCAGAATCCAGGCTGAGAGAAGCGTGTTCAGCTTGTGTCTGGGTGTTGATAAGTTGTGCGTGTGACCTTCTTTTGACTTGTTAGTGGTGCTGTGCTCTTTTAGGAATTGTTATGATGACTAGATGGGGCTATGTGGCCTTGGAGGTAGAAGGGAGGTTATATGTAAGTGATAGTTACCTTCTGCTTCAAGACCTGGAATTTACCTGCTTTGATCTGGGATTCTTCTGAACAAGTTCCTTTGGATGATACTAGTCAGCAAGTTTTTATCTATCAGTAAAGCAGATGACTTCTTAAGTCTGTTTATTAGTCTTGTAGGGGCAGCTGAAACATTCCAACAATTTGCTAAATTCCTTTTGATAAGGGACAGGCAAGGATACCTTGGGTTAAGGAAGATTGACAAGAGGCTGGGTCCTGCATTCACATTTTAGGGGTTAAGCCCCACGATGAATGAGTAGCTAACCAATCCTGAGAGTTTGCTGGAAAAGATCCCAGGGATGGCCATCTCAGCAATGATTTTACATTCCATTGTGGCTTCTGCATTGTTGAGGGGTAACAATGCAGAACATGTTATACTAGTCACCAGCTGCCAACTTAAATACACATCCAGGAGAGTAATTTTCAGGGAGTATTAACCTGATATTAATGCATGTTGATGTTTAGTTTAATCATGACCTTTAAGTTACACTTTCAGAAGAAAAATATCTTGTATTTTTACTATACGAATTGTTGAGAAGTTGAGATACTATGGCTTTTTTAAAATGGACCCAACAAAATACTTTTAAATCACCCACAACTTCTCCCTGAACCTAGGCTAGTCAACTTAAATCCAAGTAACAGCGTGGTGAATATCCCCTGAGTACTTACTTTAATCTCTGTCATATTTATATAAGTCATTGTATAAATATATACATATATATATATTAGACAAAGCACTGGAATACTGAGAAAATGAGAGAAGAAAGAAACTTGTTATGCTTTTGGAGCTAATTATGCAGCAAGCAGCAGCTTGCTCCTACTTGCTCTGCATGACAACTTGCTAACTAGGAAACTCCTACTTGTCCTCCAAGACCCATCATGGCTGTGGCCTCTGCTCCCTGTGAGTCTTTCTGCACTTTCCTTTCCCACCCTCAGTAGAGCTCATTCTTCTTTCAGCACTTATTTTTTTTTTTTTTACCTTTTGTTAACACTACTGTGCATTTTAAAATTGATCTATTTTGGTATTTTCCTCCTTCCTTTAGCTGTGAGATGCTAAACTTAGTGTTAGACAGAGAGTAAGTAGTCAATATTCAGCAAGCCTGGAGAAAATGAAAGGGTTTTCAACTTGCAGAAATGGCTCCTTCTCACTTAGTAGAACTTTGTACGCCAGATGGTGATGGTGCAAGCTCTCTGATGAGTTGCTCTCATATGAACATGTCTGCAGGGCTGCAGCTTATTAGATGCGAAGTTGTTTTAGAATCTGCTTGCATCCTTTGGTGTTTTGCCTTTAAAATGAGAGCTATGTTTGAGCTTTTGGAAGAATGAACACTTAGTCCAAGGAAACTTGAGAACCAAATATTTTGTAATATTTGCAACCACATTCAAATTTATGGTGGATGTGATTATGGATCAGGGATGCGTCAGTTCTTTACGTACATGGCTCATTTAGGAGATGGTCTGATAATTTGGGTCAAATCTGCTTCATCAAATTTCTGTGAAATGGGGGCAAAATAAAACACCCCTTGATGTCATGGTGCACCTTGCACGTTGCAGTCCACATGACCGGCATCCTCAGGGTTGAAAGGCACACATGCACAACCACATGAGCCAGATGTGTTTGCTTATGGTAATTAATGATTCATTGCATATGGAATACATAGTACAGTGCCTGGCTTTCAGGAAGCATACACTTTCATTTTTATAGTAAGTTTGCTTTTAGTATGACTGCATGGGGTAAGAACTATGATATGGGCCATAATAAATAATATTTTCATATGATGCTAACATGGGTAAAAGGATTGAAACGCACTCTATTTGGTAAATCATTGCTAAAGTCTATGTTTAGAAGTCAGAAAATTTACCAGAGATTCCAAATCAAACTAAATAAATGCATAATTATACTGCTTTTTATATATTATCAGATGATTTTTTGGTCTTTAAGATTCCTCTCTACAAATAGTACTTTACTACAAGTAAAGAAATAAACCAAGGAGCTCCTGATTTCATAATTCCAAAGACCTGACTCTGAAATTTCATTGAACTTTTGGGTTCTTCTAGAATTTGACTGACTGTTAATAAAGATGTAGTAATTTAGCTATATAGGTTTCTTGTTTCTAATCTAGAGAAAATTGAAAAAGTGAATTTGAATTACTATGTGTATATATTTGCATGTACAGATATTATTAAAAAGAGGCAGTGTTTGTGATATAACACACAGTAACAGCAAGTGTAATAATGAAAAGTTTGCCCTGGAGGGATAGCAAAAAATAGTGGGAGAGAAAAAAAAACCATGCTAATAATTATCTCTGAGACCTGAACAATGTGTAATTTTTTAAAAAGATTTATTTATTTTATTTTTATTGGAAAGTTAGATATACAGAGGAGGAGAGACAGAGAGGAAGATCTTCAATCCTTTAGTTCACTCTCCAAGGCGGCCGCAATGACTAGAGCTGTGCCGATCCAAAGCGAGGGGTCTGGAACCTCTTACGGGTCTCCCATGCAGGTGCAGGGTCCCAAGGTCTTGAGCCATCCTAGACTGGTCTCCCAGGCCACAAGCAGGGAGCTGGATGGGAAGCGGCACTGCTGAGATTACAAATAGTGCACAAATGGTATCCCAGTGCATGCAAGGCAAGGACTTTAGCTGCTAGGCTAATATGCTGGGCTCAACAATGTGTATTTTAAGAAGATATTTAGGGGTGAGTATTGGATGTAGTGGTTTGAGATGCCCACATCCCATGTCACAGGGCATGAGTTTGCTGCTTCTAACTCCTGTTTCTCACTAATTTTCATCTTAGAAGGTGGCAGGGGATAATGTAAGTATTAGCGTCTGCCACCCACAAGGGAGATCTTGATTGAGATTTTGGTTCCTGGCCTTGGCCTTGTCTAGCCCTGGCTGTTACAGATATTTGGAAAGTGAACAAGTGGATCAGAGAGCTCTCAGTCCGTAAACCAGGTCTCCCTTACAAGTAGTAGGGAACTTGATTCTTGAACCATCACCTCTGTCTCTGAGGGTGCATTTTAGCTGGAAGCTGGAATCAGGAGCACAGTCAGGACTCACATCCAGGCACTCTGATATGGGATGTGGGCATTTCAAGTGGCTTCCAACAATGTGCCAAATGTCTGCCTCTAGTTTTCTGATCTGTAAAGTGAGGTGATACTTTCTACCGGGCAGAGGTGTTTTGGAGCTCCGATGACATATACTTTTATGTAAAGTGCAGCCAGGCAGGACTGGGCACATTGCCACCATTCAGTGTATTATTTACCTTTTCTTCTGCTTGGTTGGATTTGTTTTTTTAGTATATTTAACTGTCATGGACATTTCATTGCTTTTGTAATCCTCTGGAGATCACATTTATAGTGTGTACTTCAGAAAATAACTGGTCATTGAATTTTAATTGTAAATCTTGAGTTAGGTTGGTACTACCTGCAGGTGTGAGTCAGTAGTTAAGTACTAGGTGGTCTAAGATTCTGAAGACTTTTTATTTTCTAGTTTTGTGCAGTTCCTGAAATGTTACAATCTCTTAGTATGAACAAGGAAAGCTAATGCCCATTGCCAGTGCTGTACAAGTGAAGAGAACTGATCACGCTCTTGTGCTGAATGCTCTGTAATGTAGTTTGGATAATGGTTCTAGGTTGTATTGCAGTCCACTCTTTTTAATTTACTCTTAGGTGCTTCTTGCCATTATTACATCTATTATTGATGTGAAGGATGTTCTAGAGGCTTATGATATCGATTAGACAGAATGTTTCTATATTTTGTTACCAGTTTTTGCTTCTCATTTCCACCACTAAGATCAAATGGGCAGTTTTTCCTATCATGGAATTTTTTGAAAATGGTTTATTTACTTTCAAAGTCAGAACTAGAGAGAGAGAGAGAGGGTAAGAGAGGGAGGGAGAGAGGAGGGGGAAATTACTTTTTTTTTTTTTTACAGAGATAAAAGATGGAAATGGAGAAAGTTGTTTAAGATGTAAGCTCAAAACCACTTAAGGAAGGATCTCAGAGCATGCCCCACATGCGAGACTTGGGGTGGGTGGGAAACCAGGTGGGGCTTCTCCCTCAATATCCCCCTTTACCTCAGATACATGAAGAAAACAATATGGAAATAATAATCTTACCCACTTTCCTGTAGCCCTTGAACCTTTTCACCCAAATTAACTATGTAAAGATTGTCAAAATATAATTAAAAAAAGAAAAAAAAAGATCAAATAGCACAGCTGAACTCAGAACAGCTGTCTCAAAAAAAAAAAGATGTAAGCTCACAACTTGTTCTGCACATTTTGTTGTGTGAATTAAGAGAAAACTGGCTGTAAATACAGGCTTTTCTCTTCAGCTTAGGGAAGTGGCTCACTCTAAGTTTGTAAGAATTGGGAAGAAGGCCAGCAAACAGGCAGCATACCAGTTGAAAGGGTGGCCCCTTCAGAGCACCCATCATCAGCTGACAGGTACAGCAGCTCCAGGAGACCTCTGCATAAACAGATAATCCCTCTACAAAACCAGGTCAGAACCTCCATTCCTGTGAGGGAAAGTTATCTCTGGGTGGTCCTTTAGATGTCACCCAATGTAGGCATTGGTGCCGTGAGCTGGAGTATCCACACGTAAGCCAAGATACTCCTGGGTCCCAGCCAAATCTTCCAACTACTCTATGGTTCTGGTTCATTTCACTCTTTCAAGAAACCCATTTCAGAATGCTTTATTCCACTCAAACTTATGCTTCAGTCATCTGCTCCAAGTTCAGTTACTGATGGCACATCTTGTGATTTACTCCCTAGGTCACTGCCCTGGCCGGTATTAGAGCAGGCTGAAGCCAGGAGCCAGAAGCTTCTTCTAGGTCTCCTGTGTGTGGATGACAGGACCCAAACACTTAGGCCATCTTTTGCTATTCCCTCAGGCCTTTAGCATAGAGCTGGATCAGAAATGGAACATCTGGAACATGAACTGGGGACCATATGGGATGCCTGTGTTTCAGGAGTCAACTTAACCCATTATACTGCAATACTGGCTTTTATCATGGAATGTTTTAAGGAGTCTTTTGCAGTATGTGTTGGATTGAAGAATTTTGTGAAAGCTACCTAATTTCCTTAAATTTATTTGTAACACATGATGTGTTTGGTAACCTTAAGTGAACTTATGGTTTGTTAGATTTATTAAACAAGGTTATCACTTTGAGGAGTGCAAAATTTGTTTGGATACATAAATTCTAGTAGCCATTCTCTATATGGTTAAAAATTTAGACTCTCTGGGGATCTTGTTGATTCTTTGCTTTTGAGATACATAATCAGTCTGAAGCCAAAATTCACTTGAATGTATAAATTAGTTAGAGATGATTTCCCCATCCTTTGTAAATTAGAAATAAATCTATTTTTAAAATGTAGTTTTGATCATGAAAAAAGTTTCCTGAAGCTCTGTCTCAGAGCAATATGTAATTGTATTGGAATTAAAATGTCAGGATTAAAAAAAAATTCCCAAGTAATGCCAATATAGAATCTATTTTTGTTATTCATGTACATTGCCATTAATTTGTCATTTAATTACATGTAGTTGAAATCTTCATGACAATCAATGTTATTATCTTGATAAATCTTTAGAAGCCACACGAGTGGTTCATGTTAAAAATAGATAACTTTGTTCATTATATTCTATCAGAACACATTTCTGAAGATGTTTCTATAAAATTGATAATATTGTTGCAAAGAAATATAGTTGTTGGATTGTATTCCTAACCAATGACTGAAAATCAAATAAACCATAGAGATAATAATATTCATTATAAAAGAAAATTATTATAATCAAGTTCTCTTTTATAAAATAGTAAGTTTGTATATCAATCCCTATAAAATATCTATAATATGCTGTGCATGTTGATTACAAAGGTGATATAAAATCTTCATATAGCAAAACTTGCATTGATATGTAAATTAAATTAAGAATTAATACAATAGCAATAATTAATAGTAATTATTCAATTAATCATGATATGCATTATATGGAATTTTGGGTTTAGATGGTTTAGAGTCCCTATGTCTCTCTAAAGAATTTTGATTATAATGTTCTTTTCTCCATGTTAGAATATGTTGGCTTTGTATGCAGAGGTATAGAGAAGATGCTGCTGGCCTCAGAGTCATTTCCTAACCAACTGTCACAAGAGTTCAGTACACGTATAAATGAAGCTTATTTGTTTATGCAGTTATTGAGGAAAAACATACTGGATATATGTCAAATTCCAGGTCCTGTTATACACATTTGGGCTACTAGAATTTGGAGAGAAGAACAGAAGCCAGTAAAAGATGTTGACAAAGAATAAAAAGGAAAAGCAGCTGAGTTTGCTGTTCCAGAAGTCAAATAAAGAAGAAATTTCAAGACATTTGTACTAATCATTTGTTTCAAATAGAGTGGAGACTAAGAACTGACTATGGGATTTGTTAGCATGGAGAGTCATTTGTCACCTGAGGTGGAAGGATTTTCACAGGGATGAAGATGTGATCGAAGAGATCAGAAATTATGGGTAAGTGCTTAACAGCTAGCTTTAATCAGGTTTATTGAAATAATCTGAAGAGAAATGAAGTGAAAGAAGATGAAGTTTCTGGTGGATATACTGAAGAAATTTTATTTTTCAGCAAAAAAAAAAAAAAAAAAAAGAACCAGAGTTTATTTGGCTTATATGCTAGTGGTTTAGTGAGAAAATCTGATCTTGTAAGAGGAAGCAGAGAAAGGCTAGATTAATCTTCCTGAGTAGGTGCTAGGGGTTGGAGCTGATGCACAACTGAGAGGTTGAGTGTAGCTGGGAGCATAGATGAGTTATCCATAGCATCAAAAAAGAAGGGGCAGTGTATGGCAAGGCAAGATGTTAAACTAGCAAGCCTTTAAACTTAATTTTATCCCTTTAAACTTAATTTTAAGTTGTTCAGTATTGTTGCCCACTAGCACTCAAATTATGATTTACTGAAAACAGAACATCACTCAACTTGACATCCTGTTGACAGTAATTAGAATGCTTTCTTCTTTTTTGGAAACTCATTAAAACACTTAATAGCAAAATTTAAAAGGTGCTTCCAAATTTCTTTTTAAGAGTGGGTATGAGACTATTATGGAATGGCATTATGACTGAACTCTTACTTACCTTAAGTTTGACAAATCTTTGTAGATGCAGGAGGTAGGATTACCAAGTGTTGAGGTTGATTTTGGACTTTGAAATGATTGTATTAGACATATGAATGCTGATGGAAGCTGGCAAATAGTTGTATGTGGACTTAATTACTAGGTTAGATTACTAATTGAACTATTAGTTCTGATGTTTTAGTCTGCCTCTACTTCACTTTTGATAATTTGGTGGCCTTTTTTTTTTTTCTGTAGTGATAATGAAGTTGTAAAGTGTTTGGTATTAAACCAGAGAGCCTTTCCCAAAAATATATTGAATAAGGAATTTTTATGTATTTATGTGACTATATGTACATGATGTTAAATATTTAATCTTTGTTAATTATGAATGATAATTTGATATTTAATACAGTAGATATACATATAAAATATAAAGCTGTAATGATATTAGTTATGATCAAATTAGATTTATTGCCTTGCATTCCAATGAGAAATGTAGACACAATATTACAGTTTTTTGGAGAAAGAGAAAATCTACCATGGACTGGAATAGCTGCAGATGATGTTTTGGATGAAAAAATCAAACTTGGGTTGGGAATTGAAGGCAAGTTTTTGTTTTGGCACCTGAGATATGAAAAGGATGTACTTGCATCTAGGAAAAGGCTTGGCATATATTAAACAATCAACACAGACATATTTGATTAGTTGTGTTGTATGATGTGCACAACTATTCAAACCTTTTTGTTTAAATTCCCAGAAAGCAATAAATAAATGGAGAACAGGCATAAACATCTGTGCATATGAAGTAAGCATGCAACTATGCCAGCTTCATCTAATATTAAATTATTGGAAGCGTAATTTTGGTGCAAACCAACTACCTGGGAAGGATTAATGAAATACTGTAACAAAAGTGACAAGTTTTTGGAAAGGATTGAAAAATCGAGGTAGAGATACTCGTTGTTTATTTATCTTAATCTCACTGGGAAGATTTTTTCTTGGACGAGTAATGCTGGCAGTTGGGATTGTATAGTATTGGAAAAAATGTTTGTCATGCTCAATGAGAAAGAGAAGGGAGTGATGAGAAGAGACTAGTTCTTCAGTTGAAGAACTTTTGTACCAGGAGTGGCAGTGAGTCTGTTTTAGTTCCCAGCTCTTCCTCAGTTGTCTAATGAAAATACCTTACATGCATGATCTTGAGGTAAGAGTTTTCTCTTTCCAAACTAAGCAGACTGCTCAGTGTGATGTCAGCTGTTTTGTTTAGGAACCTCACTATTTTTTGGATTGTAAAAGCATGCTATGTTTTCCAAAGTGGAAGTGTATTTTTAGTTTTCAGTGTAATTTTGATATGTGTTAGTGTTTGTAAGTCTCCTACTTTATTATGGATGTATAAATCATTGCCCAGAGATTTTGCTCAGGAGGTTTCTCACAGAGCTCATCACTTAGTATTTTTAGGAAAAACATTTCAATTCTGTCTGTTAACTGAAATTCTTGAAAGTCTCCCAGAAGTTTAATTCTACTGGACTAGAGGTTAGAGACCATTTTAAAAGCATGTTAAAATTTTATCCACAGGAATAGCCAAGACTTGAATGTGAATTGGAACCTAGGGAGACTGATGTTTAGTGAAATGAGTAATCAAGGCAATGCTTGAAGGTAGCCATGTGTGAGCAACACTAGTTAGATGATTTTGTGAGAGTTGAAAATATTTAGACACATAACTCATAAATGTTAACATCAAAACGTTATGTATCTGAATTTAGGGTGCAGGATACAATCATGAGTGTGTTTCAATGGATCTGTAGAAGTATCTGTGATTTAAGAAATCTGTTTTGTCTGTATGCTAAGATAGATGATATTTGCATCGACAGACGTCAAATCAAAAATGTTGTGAAAACTGTTCATCTTGAAAACTTGTAAAAATACTGGGGTTTACCTGATCTTTTAATTTATTGCTGCTTTAACAATTGCTTGGTTCAGTTCTATGATTTTTTACAAAGGTCTTTCAGATAACTATATATACCATATGTATTTAAAAGACTGAGTCAGGTTAAGAGACATATAGATTTGTTTGGCCTGAAGGGATAAAATATCTATCTTTTTCTCTACAATGTCTACTTCATATTTTAGCTGAATTTAGAATCTGGTTAAATTCTGCTGCTCTTAATATCCTGTTCATTCTAAGGTTATCAACTGACAAAACCAATTACTGAAATAAAAAACATCAGCATTGGGCCCTTGGGCACTGCTGGTTTCTTCTGCTTAGGGTAATATTGGGAATCATAGTATGGAGAGAGTTCACAAATCTGAGGCTGAATTGAAGATGGTGGTTTAACTTGCTGAGCTACAATACCAGCTCCCGTTTTTTATTTTATAAAATGGTCGTATTCTATTATTATTTATTGTGGTAAGATATTAATAATTTGGAAATTACATGTTAATCATTTTTAAAAGTATATTTCAATGGTAGTAAGTACATCTACATTGTTGTAAAACTGTCACCACCAACTCTACAACTTTTTCATCATTTCTAAACTGAAACTCCATGGCCCTTACACAAGAAGTAATCATTTTCTCCTCCTTCCAGCTCCTGGAAGTCATTTACTCTACTTTATTTCTTTTATAAGGTTGAATGATTGTCCTTTGTAAGTATATAACACATTCTGTTTATTCATTAATCTTTGAAAGATACCTGGGTTGCTTTCAATGTTTGGTTGTTGTGAATAACGTTGCTATGAGCAGGGTGTACACAGGCGTATTTGAATCCTTGCTCTCAATTTGTATGGGTATACTCAGAAGTGAAATTGCTTATTCATATACTAATTTTGTATTTAGTTTTTGAGAACCACTATACCACTTTCCATTGCAATTATAGAAGTTTACATTCCCACCAATAGTGAACAGGATTTTAATTTTGTACATCTTTATCACTTTTCTTTCTTTTTTCCTTCCCTCCTTCCTTCCTACCTCCTTTTCTCCCTCTCTCTCTCTTCTCTTCCTTCCCTTCCTTTCCTTTACCTTCCCTTCTCTACTTCTTTCTTTTTTTAACGTGATCATAGCCATCCTAAATGAGTATAACATGCTATCTCTCGTTGTGATTTTGATTGGTATTTTCTCAATAATTTTTGATGTTCAACATTTTCCCATGTGCTTATTATTAACTATAAATTTCCTTTGGAGCGATGTCTAAAGTCCTTTGCCTAATTTTGAAATTAGATTTCAAATAATTATTGCATTGTAAGAGTACTTTATATATTCTGTATATGCTCACTTCAGGTATGTAAGTTGCCAATTTCCTTTAATTCATTGAGTTGCCTTTTCACTCTGTTGATAGTGTCTTTTAATGAACCAAAGATTTAACTTGGGAGAAATCAAATTATCTGCTTTTCTTTCATTGTCATTTCTAAATAATCCTTGCAAAATTCATGCTGCTGACATTTAGTGCTATTTTCTAAAAACTTTATAATTTAAATTCTTACATTTATGCATTTAAATATTTTTACAAGCTGTAGCATACCTACTCTATCTTTTTGCTTTTCATAATAAATATGATCATTGGATATGGCTGTGTTTCTCTACATTCCATCCATAGTGTTTCAGTCAGGACTTGGCACATAGTGAAATATGAATTGAATAAACAAGAGAGAACATTATAATGAATCATCTAAGGCAAATGCTTGCACCTTAGAATCATAGAAGTGTATCCTGTCATAATTTATTTAGTTTATATTGGTAATCTTCCAGGCCATCTTTCTTGTGCAGTTTTTGGTCCTCTTATGAACATAGAGCTTGGATGTTATACTTCTGGGATGGCATTGTAGTGTAACAGATGATAAAGCTGCCACCTGTGACACCAGCATCTCATATTGGTGCTGATTTGTGTCCTAGATGATTCATTTCTGGTCAATCTTCCTATTGGTAGGCGGGAAATAGCAGCGCAAGATGACCTGAGTATTTGGGCCTCTGATGCTTATGTGGGATACCTGGAGACAGCTGCTGACCTTTGTCCAGTCCTGGGTGTTATGGCCATCTGGCGAGTGAATCACTTAATCTGGGAGAGGTTGGTGGAGTGAAGGATGGATCACCAGCTGGATTAGTGAAAGGTAGCCTTGGGTAAAGCTGGCATGGGGTATTTGCTTTGGTTGGGCAAAGGGTCATTGTATGAGTACCTGCTCAGGCATAGTAGAAACATTTACCTTAACAGAATGGTCTGACAAGATCTTCAGTATTAGGTTTGTTGGTTCTTAGTAGAGGTGAAAATTGGTGAATTCATCATGTATCCTCAAACTTCAGGTAATATGTGGTAAAGGCAGTAAAGGAGGCAACTGAAATGGGCTCTATTTTTCCTTTTGAAGACAGGAAAACACTTGAATATTCTTTGAATTCATGTTGCCAGAAGAACCTTGGGTGCACCCTTTGGTTTTTGTGCCTTGGAAGGAGTATTGTAACAGAAGAGCCTTAGAAATGTTTAATGGATGTCAGAATGCTTGACTGTGACTTTTTCCTCTCATTGACCATCTTTGGAATCAGGAGATTTGATTTTAAATTTATTAATAAATTATCTGGGTGGATTTGAGAGCATTTTTTAAGGTTTCTGTCATTCAGATTATGTCAGACAACTCTTCCCCTTGCTTGTTCAGTCTTTAGGCATCAGTGTTGATGATAGTCCACGCATGAGGCCTGCCAACTAGGGAGGAGAAATCTAACTACACTCAATGGGCCACAGGAGGGAGAACCTGCCCTGGACTAATTTTTTCTTCCTGCTTTGGAGAGGAGAATTGCCCTTCTCAAAAAACAATTGTAGACTCACATCCAAACATTGCTGTCAGAATTTGGCAAGCATTTCCATCTCTGCATTAGTAAATATGCCAAGAGACTTTTGTCATTCTTGAATATGAGTCTGTGCTGCTCTCTTCAGCATCATCTGTATTTCATTTCTCTTTTGTACAACACTGTTATAATTAGAGAAGAGCAAATGGAAAAATGCTAATGATAGTCATAATTGGGCTCATTATTTAAACAAGTATTAGATAAGCTGTTAGGTACTTAAGTATTAAATGTATAATTGGGAAGTTGTTTTGTGGTCTCCAAAAGCTTTCTTGTAAACTGGATTTTGAAAATTGTAGCAGGGAGAGAAATATAAAAAGGTGAGAGAAAATATTAGACAAATGTAGTGCAGTTGCCAGATGATGTTGTCCTTCTGCATATCTATTACAGATTTTGATGAAAGGCTGGCTTTTCTGAAAATGTACTGTGTTTTCATACTTATACCGCGAATATCTTGAATTTGGAGTTCAGTTTAAAAACACCTTGGGAATACTGATGCATCTGTTTTTGTATGCATCTTTTGAAGCATTTGCACTCAAGCATACACACAATGAGAATAAAGTATTCTTCAAGTAACAGCAATGTGGGAAGAATTCAAATTAGAGATAAAATGTAAATTTACAAAATGATAAGGCTACTAGCATTATATAAATATAAATGTGCTAGATATTTTAATAATGGAGATAATCTGTTAAGACTCTAGGTACCTCTCAATGGTTTCCTCACTGTCTAGCCATCCATTGACATGAAAAGTGCAATATTTTAAACATACAAGGCACATGAGAAACTAAAGCTTTTAATGATAGTATTAATTTTATTTGAAAATGCTGTTTATATTTTAATCCAGCATGGCCAGATAATTATAAAAATGTTTTCTGGACTTAGTTTCACTATATTAAATTCCTATTTTGTTTTGGCTTGATGGCATATTGGGTGAGGAGGTGTTATTGAGGGATAGTGGTATTTCAGTAATAAAAACTGATGTTTGTGGGATAGATCCCTGGAGAATGTTTGGACTTTGGGGATTGTCCAGGGAATGTTTTTCATTTTTTTCCTTTTTTAAATTTGAGAGGCAGAGAGATAGAGATGGACAAAAGGAAGAGCTATGTGCATAGACTCTCTCTGAGAGTGTGGGCCAGCTTCAGCCAAAAGTCAGGAATGTTGTATAGGTCTGTCATGTGGAGGGCACAGACCCAATTTCTTGAGCTATTACTTCCTCTCTCATAGAATCTGCATTAGCAGGAAGTTGGAGTTGGGAACTGGATCAGGTATTGAATCCAGATATTCTGAGAGGGAACACAGGCATTCTAACTGGCACTGTAACTACTAGGCCAAATCCCTGCCCTGCTAAGGACTTTTGCATTTTAAGGCAGCTCCTTTTTCCCTGAGAGAATGATCTACTGACAAGAGGATGGCCTAAGGTGGAAAATTAGTCTTAATCATTCTGAAATTTGTAGGAATTGTATCAGTGCATTTTCCAACTAAAGAATGAACTTGCATTACTTTTAACATATTGTTTACTCAATACTATGTCAATCAATTTCATAACATTGTAAATTGTTGCTGATGTTTTGTAGGGGCTTTTAACCGACCGGGACTGTACTCTGTTAGCTCTACCTTCAAACCAGAGAAGGTCTCCCCTAGAAACGGCTGAACTTATCTGGACAATAAGATGTTGAATTAATCTATGCTAGGTATATGCTTGCAATGAATGAATCCCAGTTGAACTTCAACTGTGAATATGCAGCAAGGTGGAGGAATCCACCATGGGGGTAGGGTTGTGGGAGGGGTAGGGGGAATCCCAGTGCCTATAAAACTGTATCACATAATACAATGTTATTAACAATTAAAAAAAAAAGAAAAAAAAAGAATGATTCGCTTAGGTCAGAGTCACATTAAATCATAGTTGCTTTCAGATCAGAGTACTGCTCCAGTTTACAAAGCTATTAATGAACCAGCAAACATAACATCCTATTCCCACTGCCCAAAAGTTTATGAGGCAATGTAAGATATTGGTCTAAAGCCTGGATCATGGATGCTGCTGGTGAGGACTTAAAACGCCACACTAGCGTTTCTTGACTGTGGGATTTGGGCAAGTTTCTCTCTTTTTTTTTTTTCCTTTGGTTTTGTCATCTGTTGAAGGTGGTTTATGGTGGTACAGATTCTGACAGTGAAGTTGAAAATATTAGATTAAAAAAAATCAATGTAGAATTCGGTAAACCCATGGCTTCTGTTATATAAGTGTTAATTATGGTTCTTAATGAGTGAATAAATGGCACAAATTATCCTTAGAGGCTGCATTTTAAATTTATAATAGATATTTTTTAAAGAATTCAGTTGAAATATTCCAAGGTGAAGAGTTGGTGGCTGGGTATTCTGATAGATGGAATGATTCTTTGCTTTAATTCATATGTTCATAAAAAGCCTTTATAAGCTCATGTCTTTGCAAGACTGAGTCAGAAATTACTGTCCCAGGGAAAAATTTCTGATCTTGAAAATTTTTGTGATGGTAAGATGTGTCTTTGGTTTTGGGAGAGCTTCAACCCCTTAGTGAATGGTGTTATATATGACCCTGAGCTGTGCTTAGTATTAGTCGCCTTATGAAGCACTGGTAGTATGCTATGCCTCTTGGAAAGCAAGGAAAACAAGATGTGATATTTGTACATTTCTTGAAAAATAGCTGCTTACTGGTAAAGATGACAGGAACAACAATGGAGTAGGCCTCCAGCCATATAAGAACAGAATTGGAAGTGGAATATTTTCTTCCTAACTTGTTGAGGAAAAATCATATAATTTTGTTAGGAAGTTTTCCTCCTTTGAAATGAAAAACTGAATTTATGCATTTCCTATTTTACATGGATTTTTCATGTTAAAATTAATGTGACAATAATTGTGAAGGTAATTTGAAAAGTGAAAATGACTAAATAATTGGAAAGATGTTATTGCAATTCTATAAATGGAAGTAGTTAGGGGATGTTCTAATGTGAGAGCAAAGCTTTCAGAAACTTTTTACTGAACTGGCTGTATGGATCATTTATGCATATTACAGAAATGTTGATCAGCTTTTCTTCCCTGAAATCTAGTAAATTTCATAATATAAATATAGTTTGTGTGAATGTATGGTCATACAATGTGGTAACCACAGCTTTATAAATTATTAAACTGAGGACCAAAGACACTCAAGAGATGTAATGCATCCACATTGAATAATGTGTAGTTTGTTGGCCTTTTGTTAAGGTCATGTATGTGCCAAGTCAGAGAAACCAAATCAATGGCATGTGTTTATCTACCTCACAATGGTGGTTCACTTTTTCTATTTCTCCCTTCTCCTCCTTCTCCAGGATAATTCAATTTTGTGTATAACTGTGTAGTGAAAAAGACCTGTTATCAGTAGGAAGGGCTGTGTGTTGGTAGGATTTGAAATTGACCAACAAGATTTCTATTCCTATTTTGAATCCTTTTACGAATCCTTTCTTTTGAGTGTGGACTTGTGTAATGAACATAGTGGAACTTCAAGAAAGGGAGATTATTCTTGACGAAACTGACCTAATCAACATATCTGCGAAAGAATCTGGGTCTTTCTTGGAGAAAGACACTAAAAGTGAATGTGTTGTAGTAGGGAAGGAGCATAGGATAAGGGTCTCTGTTGTTTGCTTTGAAGATGGAGAGAGCCACAGGACTTGAGTTCAGGAGATGAAAACACAGTTTTACAGCTGGAGGAACTGAATTCTGACACAACGACATGGTTTTGGCAGAAGATCTAGGCTTTAGGTGGTGATGTAGCTTGGCAAACACCTTGATTTTTCCCTGTGAAACCTGGGCAAAGAGACCTGTTTGTACCTGGACTTCTGACCAATAGAATTGTGAGCCAATAAATTGGTAATGCTTTAAGCTTCTAGGTTTGTTAAAATTTGTGTTGTGACAATAGAAAAGTAGCAAACTAAAGGAATTGGCTTTGCAATCGTATACTTGGTTTATCTTCTATAAAAAGCTTCATCTTATATAAGAAAGTAACTTGAAGTGGATTAACTTGATTGTTATAAAATTTTTGTACACAGGTACTTTGTTCCAATAATGGATTTAGTAACAACATGTAATTCAGATTTTCAACCCATATTATTGCCTGTGTTCTCATAGGTCCATTAAGAATATTAAATAATTAAAATAAATTAATAAAATATACAGTTCATAGGGCTTGTTTACTACTCAATTCCATGTGACTTGTAACTTGAATGCAGATAGATGAAAACACAAATGTTTGCTGACTTGGGAGATGGGTCTGCAAATTCTTGAAAGTAAACACTCAAGTGAATCTGGATATATGGGATCAACGATTTCTCTAGGATTTTGTTTGCAGAACCACACTTTTTTGGGAGGAAAGAGACTAGTAAGAGAGGTGCTGGTATCTGGCTTTTGAAGAGCTGAGGTTGGAGAGGGTGGTTAGTTGGAAATAATAATGTGGTATCATAAATATAGTCTACTCCTTGGACAGCTCAGATCTTACGAAAAGACCAGATTTAGTAAGAAGCTAGGAATTTTCAAGAAAAAAATGTAGAAATGTCCATACAGTAGACTGCATAAATTTCCTGGAGACAGAGTGACTTGATAAGGGAATTTCCCTTCCTTTTTAAGTATTGGCATTGTTCTGGTGAAATATATGAAGATGCCACATAATAATGATGGTAGCCAGAGAAACACTGATGGGGTACTGAAGGAGAGTCACAAACCTTTCATTTAGAGAAGGAATCCAGGGAGCCTAATAGGTTATTTGAATGTGGAGTCTGGATTATATCATGAAGATTTTGAGGTTTCTGTGGTAGAGAAACATTGCTGTTTAGTATTTTAAGGTCCCCATAATGTAGAAGTTGAGGTGTTAAAATATAGATTGGGAAATTAGAATGGAGTTTGTGTTGAACACATGGATTTTTAAAATCAAAATATTGCCAACTGAATTCATGGATGTGGATGAGCTTGTGGAGAATACTGATAAACTGTTAGAAAGTTTGGAATAGAATTGGGCAAAGTGGTAGCCTGGAAGCCAAAAGAGAAACAGGGTTTCATATCTTTATAAAATTTCTTGCGTTGTTTTAAATACCTGTTGAGTAGGTGTTTAGGGTTCTCATGATTCAGTCATCAAAAGAAGTTTCTTCTCAGAGATGGGCACACCTAATGCTGACCCTTGTTTCCTCATCAACAGCACCAATTTCCTTTATAAAAAGAAGCTATTTGAGAAGCAGAGAGAACTAGACGAGAAGTGCTCTACCCACTGACTAAGTTTCTCAATGTTGGCAAGGGATAAGGCTGAGCTGGATTGAAGCTGGTAGCTGAGAACACAGTGGAGGTGGGTGGAAAGGATCCAGCCATCTACCTACCACTCACTGTCCCCCAGGGTCTACTTCAGCAAGTAACTGGAATTGGGAGCAGGACTGGGACTTGAATCCAGTCACTTTGATGTGGGAAATGTATCTTAACCACTAAGCCAAGTGCATAGCCCAACTTTCTCTTCAACAATTTAGAAAGAAAAGACCAAAGATGTTCTCATTTGTAATTAAACAATAATTCTTTGCTTATGTAAGAAGGAACTTTAATTTACTGTTATGTGAAAGGTAGTTTATGGAATGACTTTGAACTAACATGTCTTTGACAATTAATGGATACAGATCACAGAACAAAAGCATCCTCATTAAGCCTTCTTCATATGTGTTTCAGCTTTTGAAATCACTGGTGTTAAATCAGTTGAAAGAAGTGCCTTTACACTGTTGATTTTTTTTAAGGAAAAAGCCAATCAAGTGAACTAACAATAATATTCTAGGCTGATAATTAGTGACTTCAATAATGTATCTAGTGTTAAATAATTCCTTTTATGGTTGATAGTTCCATAAGTAATTATCTAGGGCAAGAAGAATATGTAACATGTTCATTTATGTTAAATCTTTCAGAAAGTTAATTACCTAACCTTGGACTGGTATACTCAGGAACTTTAACTCATTTAGGTTCCATATATTTCAAGCTTCCACTTGTGAGCTTTCTTCTCATTTTCAGGAGTACCAATTTGATAGTATTCTGCTCCCAGAGACTTTGGTACTGCAGTTTATATCTTCAGGGCTTTCAGAAAGGCTCTCTCAGATTGACATCTGTCCATGACAGTTATGGGAATGAGAAATAAACTATAACTTTATTTCTTCAACTTTATGTGCATAACAATAGAACTACTGGTTAATTCTGGAACAAATAGTGGAAGCTATTTTACTTTCTTCTTTTGCATAATAAGAATTATCTCAGTAAAACGAGATTAGGCAAGGAGTGTTCCTAGAAGGTTTTTGGGGAGTATGCATTAATTGGTATTTGGTATCTTACCTAAATATAATAATTGGAAGTTATATATAAGGAAATTGTTAGATTTGGGGAAATAGGTTGAAAACTTGAAGGAACACCTTAGAAAGCAGAAAATAAAATTTATCCCATCGTGTTAATAATAAGACTTCCATGAAACGTAGGATATGGGAGAATGATTTTCAAAATGTTATATGGATTTTGCAGATTAACTTACTTCCTTCTTTCCTTCCTTCCTTCCTTCCTTCCTTCCTTCCTTCCTTCCTTCCTTCCTTCCTTCCTTCCTTCCTTCCTTCCTTCCTTCCTTCCATCTGCCTACCTTTTTTTCCCTCCTTTCTTTCCTTCCAAGATGGATGGATCTATCTATCTATCTATCTATCTATCTATCTATCTATCTATCTATCTATCTATCTATCTATTGGAAAAGCAGATCAGATTTACAGAGAGAGGGAGAGACAGAGAGAAAGATCTTCCATCCACTGGTTTACTATCTGTATTGCCTCAGTGGCTGGAGCTGTTGATCTGAAGCCAGGAGCCAGCAGCTTCTTCCGGGTCTCCCACATGGGTGCAAGGTCCCAAGGCTTTGGCTATCTTTCATTGCTTTTCCAGGCTGTAATCAGGGAGTTGGATGGAAAGTGGAACAGCTGGATATGAACTGGTGCTCCTATGGCATGGCAGCGATTGAAGGGGGAGGATTTAGCCAATTGAGCCATTATTCCTGGTCCCTTTCTCTCTCTCGCTCTCTCTTATTCTCTCTCTCCATATGTGCATGTGTATGTTTGTATATGTATTTGTGTCATTAGTTGGGTAGGTAAACTCTACAACAAATAGTTATCAAATGGTTAAGTAATAGTCCTCAATTAAGTGTTTTCGTCTCATCTGCTCTGGTCTCTACAGTCATCTAGGAACAGAGCAGAAATGGCCATTCTCAATATGAGTAGGGGAAGAAAGTCCTATCTGGGTGAAATCATCTTCTTTTAAGCAACTGATGAGAGGATTTTGCGATTTTGCATATCTTGTACTTATACTCTATTGTTATGAACTTGGACCCATGTCCACAATTATCTGTGAGGCAACTTGGGTTTATATAGATTCAGGGTTAGAGTTAGTATCTTGCCTGTGAATTTATAACTACCAAAAGAATAATAGGATTTAGTAGAAAGTTATCATGCTTATCATGATGGACACTGTTCTTTCTTTCTTCCCCTAAAATTGAATACACATATTTTGAGTGACTTTAATCTTAAACATGTAAATGCTTTATTTATGTTTTGTTTATAGTAAGTAATCAAGTCATAGCTGTTATTGCACAAATATTATACTTAATATTGGACAGGAATGCTTGGTACAGTACTTGACATATGAACGTGTAGTACTTTTGTGTACCATTCATATTTGACATGTTTTCTATAATAATTACATCTCTTAAGATCACATAGATATAAGAGTTTTGGATGTGCTAGGTATATATAAGTTTGCCTCATACTTTTGTGAAAATAAATGGATGATTGCAGGATGTAGCTTTAAAAGCAAGAGAAAATTAGACTTTGTTATGTTCAAAGTTTGCTATATATACAGATTTGTCAGCTCTGATAACTTTAAAATGTACTGTCTCACTGCAAAAAATTGCCCAAAATTAAAAATGTATTGGTACTTAACAATTTTCATGAATTATGAAATAGCATACAAAATATACCACTACCCAAACAATTAAATTACATTAGGGTTTTTTTAAATGTAAGGGTTCTTATAAAATCCTTTCTTTTTAAATGAGCCCTTAAATGTCAAGATTAAGCAAGATTAAGTTTCAGAAATTTATAGTACAGAAATAAATTACTTGATGACATATGTTAGAAGAACTCTATGCCCTATATTGTCTGTGTGCTGGAGTGTTATGGTAGCTGGTGGTATATGTGAGATTTCCTGGACCTAGAAACCCAAAGACAATGTTAACTTTGCACCCACAATTCCAAATGCAGCACGTGTATTTTAAAAACATGTCAGTTTTAAACTACAGCATGGTCAAGCAAGAAAGACATCAGATTTTCTCCAGCAGTGTTGATTTGTGTTTGCTGTTTTATCTTTTCATGAAAAATATATGCTCTTTTGTCATTCTCTACAAAGATCCATGTTCATTGGCATAATCATACTGTAGGAAGATTTCAGCCCCTGCTAGGTCACCTGGCTCGTGGCCTGTCACTTGATAATAGCAGATAACTAACAATATACTGCATCCACACTCTGTATTCAGAAATATATCCTACTTTATTTCAGAAAGGAGCCATTGACTTGGATTGTTAGGTTAAATCAATCTGTTTGCCCTTCCCCTGTGTAACTGAACTGTATAACATTGAACCCTTCCTGGACATCAATTGTTTTTATATGTAGAGTGATACCTAGCTCGTATTTCTGATATGAGGAGGATGCAGTCAAAGAAGACATGTAAAATGAGTAGTGAACAGAAGGCAACAATATCAGAGGGATAGTGGAATCTTCAGGCAGAAATGTTTAGGCTAACATTCCTCTAGTGTTCCCCCTACACCCCTGGCGTAAATCTATTATCTACTCTGCCTTACTTCTGTCCCCTTACCCATACTTTCTGCTTTGTTTCCTATAAAAGTATACAATGGATGAGATACTTTCAGGTAATGGATGTTCTCTGTTTTTCTTAATCACACAGGGTCTGTCTGCTGTACTGTTTTGGTAGGAGGGATTTTAGAGGTCTCAGTGACCCCACGTGGAAGCAAGAACATTTTCAGGGTTGTGGAACTTTATCATCCAACATCCATATTCTGATACTGACTTGTTTTATCTAAATAGTCTTTTTTACAAAAGAAAAATCTGCTGCAAGATGAAAGTCAGTTTTGACAGCTGATCTTGGTGTTTGCTGGATTTACTGGATTTTCACCTTGGCTTTTTTGGACACTCAGAAGTTTAGCATTTGAAATGAATCATTTCAGTGGCTGAAGATGCACAGGTGGTATTGCTGCTTAAGATAATCAGTCTTCATATCTGTTTTTACATTTTAGCTTACCTGTTAGGCTGTTTTCAGTTTCTGTAACAAAAATGTGAGAAGCTGGATAGTGAATAAATAATAGGTTAATGTAGTTCACAGTTTTGTAGGCTGAAGTTCCAAATAGCCTGAAATCCGTTGGACGCTTTATCCAGATGGTATCAGGATGGAAGTTGTGTTAATGTGAGAGGGAGTGATTAGATGACAAGACAAGAAGCCAGAATGGGATTCCACGGTCAAGTTGTTCTTTACTAACAGCCTGCTCTTCCGAGAGCTAATTCACAGTTCTGTGAGAGCTACCTGAATTCCTTCTGAGGACACTTTCCCAATAACCTTCTGCTAACTTTTATCTCTAATGGGTTCCATACTAATTCTCAACAGTGCCACATTGAAGACAAAACTTACAACAAAGATTCTTAGGATTACCCTCCAACCAAATATAAATGATAGCACTATGTTTCCAAAGAACACAGTTTTGCCTGAGTCATGATGCCTGGGGCAAAATGAGCATGATAGAGTTGTGTCTCATGTCATGTAAGCAGTCTAGTCTCCCTGTCATGTTGCCACAGTTACCAGAGCTGTGAAGTGAGGTACTTCACTAAGCTATGAGCTGGTGGGCCTGGGCTCCTCAAACACAACATGGCCAGGGCTAAACTTTATTTCCCTCATCCCTACAAGTTTACATCTAATCTTCATATCAGCCAGCTATTCAAGGCAGATGCCAAAAACATAACCTGACTCCTGATATTTATTCCGTAACCAGTTTTGAATAACCCCAAATCTGTTTCCACTGTTTCTGCTAACATCCTGCTCATTATTTTCATCTCTCTCTGCATTTTTCCTTTAGTTAAGATTAGGTAAGATTTTCCAATAATCCCTGGAATGATTGAATGAATTCATGAAACTTTCTTGCTTATATGTCCTTCAAATTTCCCTTCTCTCCTGGAAAAAAATTAACCATCCTCACCCAGGCTTGAAAACCCCCCATATTGTCATCCATCCTCTTGCCTACTCTCTGAGCTTATTTTGTGATCTCCTTTGTATTTTCGGAGTGTTCTAGCCACTGCCAAGTTTCTTTCTGCCTGGAGAGCTCTTCTGTATCTTTACAAGAATGTTTACTTCTTGAAATTCAGGCAGAGCAACCTGTCTTGTTGCCTTATGTTCCTACATTATATTGTTACATTTATTGACTCTTTCTACAATATTTATCACCTCTGACCCTAGACTCTAAGCTTACTGGGAGGAGCCTACCTAGTTTTCTTTGTCACTGCGTTGTAGTATTTAGAAATGTGTTTGAATACAATAAACATTTATTGAAAAATTTATTTTTGGCCTTTTATATGAATAACACTATTTGTAGTTTGCATCTTTTTAAAAAAAATCTTATTTATTTATTTATTGTAAAGTCAGATATACAGAGAGGAGATACAGAGAGAAACGTAGTCTATCCGTTGGTTCATTCCCTAAGTGGCAACAATGACCAGAGTTGAATTGATCAGAAGCCTGGAGCCAGGAGCCAGGAGCCAGGAGCCAGGAGCAAGGAGCTTCTTCAGGGTGTCCCATGCAGGGTCCCACGGTTTTGGGCCATCTTTCATTACTTTCTCAGGCCACAAGCAGGTAGCTGGATGGGAAGTGAAGCAGCCGGGACATGAACTGGCACCCTTATTGGATTCTGGTGGGTTTAAGGCGAGTATTTAGCTACTAGGCTAATGTGCCAGGGCCAGTAATTTGCATCTTAAACAGTACTTCTTCATTGATTGTAAGAAAGTATTAAGTGATAATGGAATGTGTCAATCTATTTTGATATGTTAAGCTTTGATATTTCTATTTGCTGTAGCTGACATGTTCATATTTTATAATCATAAGCTGGACTATGATATTATAAGTCACACGGTACCCCTGGCTAACATGAACATGAATAACAAAAAAGAAAAAAAATAATCTAGGAAGAGTATATTGACAACTAAAGAAATATTAAAATGATAATCAGGGTGATTTAACCTTTAGGTAATGCTTTAGGTAAGGTTAAGTCTGAGCTAACTAGAAATTTTCCAATGGATAATTGTCATGTTTTTTTCTTTTGAACTACAAATAACTTCTGATTTTTAAAATCATGTCACCCTAGCTCATTGGATAATTACAGATATCCCCCCCTCACCAAGTCTGCAGAATATTCAAACCATTCATAGAAAACGGATATTATGGGACAATGCATATAGGTCGAACTTTTTACATTCAAACAAACAAACAAACAAACAAACAAAACAACCCATACAAGCTTTCTGCTGTCATTGCCAACACTTTTGCACATAGGTAACTGCAGACTGCTGAAAAATCTCTTCGAAGAATTTTAGCAGAAGGTGAAACAGGTCTTTACAAGTTTCATCCTGAACACAAAACAGTGCTACTTTCAAAATGTCAAGGTAGTATGATCTAGAACAAAGTTCATGAAACAGTATTTTGACTATTTTACATATTGCTTTTTCAATTTCTAGAGGGTCAATGAGTGTCAGCATGTGAAAGTCAGCCAAAGCTCTAGCAGAAGTTTCCAGAATGCCTTTAGCAGAGAGGCTTTCTCCACATCGCAATGCTCTTACTCATTGTTGTCACAATTTTAGAATAATTTTTATGGGAAATTCTCTCTATGGGAAATCATTTGGTATCCACTTTATAGTACTGATTTGACTCCTCTTGACTTTTTTAATTTCCAATCTTGAAAAGATCTTTGAGGGACAATAATTTTTTTGGAGTTACTATTGTAAAAAAACAAAGACAAAAAAACTGTGGCTGGCATAACAAGCTAATCTTCAGTCTGCAGCTCCATTGTCTCATATGGGCACTGATTCTAGTTCCAGATCCTCTGCTTCTGATCCAGCTCCCTGTTTGTGACATGGAAAAGTAGTGAAGGTTGGTACAAATCCTTGGGCCCTTACATCCATGTGGGAGACCCAGAAAGAAGCTCTTGGCTTCTGGCTTTGGATTGGCTTAGCTCTAGCTGTTGTGGCCATTTGGGGAGTGAACTACCAAAGGGAAGACTTCTCCTCTCTTTCAACTATGTAAAGATTATCAAACTAAAATAATTACCAAAAAAAAAAAAAGAAAAGAAAAAGAAGAAAGCTGTGTTTACATGACTAAATCCCCAGGATCCTCTGTTGATTCAGAAAGGGAAAAAATGATCGGTATCTTCACTTAGAGCAGCATCTTGAATGTGAAGGAGCTTATTTTGAGAAGAACTTGTATTTTGCATTTCTATCCTGTAATTCTATTTTCCATGAACTTTTTGAATCCTCTGCTTATATAACAGAGGCGAGAACAATAGTCTGTCAGAGAGTACTATCACATGATTTCCTAGGTGAAAAGGTGATACCCAGTGTGTCTGAGTCTCATTTAATCAAGTGAAAGTGAAGGCTTTGAGCATGTTTGCTTTTTCATGGTTACTGGCTCCTGTCTGATATATTTTAAAACTAATTTTTCAGTATGTATATTGAGTTTTGTAGCATCTCTTTGCTTTGCTTCACTGCTTTTCTTTCTCTTTCTGATACACACATTTCTGTACCAAAAATATTGTATGCTTTAATGTTTGCTGAAAAAGTTTGCAGTTAAATCTGTTAGAGATTAAGAAATCTCTACAATCTATAGCTATTATTACACCTCATTCAATGTAACTTTTCAAAACAGATTTTCCAATGATCGTCTAAAAATAAAGCAGCACAAGCAATAAATATCTTAAAGAGAAAATTGACTTCAGTATCTTTAGAATTTGTTGTAGTTCTCTGTTGGGAGCTGGTCTCTGATAACTCAGGCAAGAAAGAAACAATGAATGAATGAACACTACTCCAAAACTAACAGACAAGGGTATAAGTGTTTTCAGGATAAAAGGATTTCTTGCAATATCATAAATTTTAAAGATAATATATGTGCACTGACAGGAACAAGCATTATACTTAATACAGATAAAAGCATTTTTATTTTATTTCAAATATTTTAAAAAGATTTATTTATTTTATTTAAAAGGCATAGTTGAAGAGAGAGAAGAAGAGACATAGAGAGATACATTTTCAATTCTTGGTTCACTCCCCAAATAGAAACCTGGAGTACTGCTGGGCCAGACCAAAACCAGGAGTCAGGAGCTTCTTTCTGGGTCTCCCACATGAATGCAGGAGCCCAAGGACTTGGGCTGGATTTGAACTGGTGCCCACGTGCGATGCTGGTGCTGTAGGCGGGGGCTTAACCTATTTTGCCACAGCACAGGCTAAGGTTATTTTCATTTTGAAGCATGTTAGAAAATCTCTGCAATGTTAATGATAAATGCAGTGCAAGTGTGCACTGATAGTGAAGCAATATGATTGAGCATTATTACCTTCTTACCATAGGAAGAGCTAAAGTTAAGACAACGAAGTAGTACACAATTTGTAAGCTAGCCATCACTTCAGGAAATAACACAAACTCTGGAGAGCTAGAGTTGAGCATGTTCTTAATTTTGGTGGTGTGCTGGGTGTGTCAGGTAGGGGATTTGATATCAACACTGTGCCCCTGGACTCAAGAGCATTAGATTAGTAATTTCCAGAAAATAAAACATTTAAAGATTCTTACCTGCCCTCATGCCATTACAGATTTTCTGTTATGGTCATGGGTAAGGTGGGAGGGTGACGGGCTATTGTGGTACCCTAAGTAAAGAGTTAGCATCAAGAATGAGAGACGGATGTGGAGCCCAGAAGCCATTTATCAGTGGCTTCTAAAAATATCATAAGCTAATCTTTGTGGAAATGTGGTACAAAACCATTCTGTTTCTGTTGTGGTGGAGGATTACAAGCCAGTTTTATTAATCTCTGCAGAGTATTCTTTGTGATGTTTCCATATAAGAAAGTTTATAAGAAATTTGTGATATTCAGGCTTCATGGTTTTTGAATAGCACCATTTTGTTTGTGGGGTGCTTGATGTTGATAACACTGATGCATTCTTTCAGTAGAAATTCATCCCTTCTCTCTCTCTCTCTCTCTCTCTCTCTCTCTCTCTCTCTCTCTTTCTTTAAGATTTATTTACTTTTATTGGAAAGGCTGATTTACAGAGAGAAGGAAAGACAGAGAGGAAAATATTCCATCTGCTGGTTCACTCCCCAAGCAGCCTCAATGGTGAGAGCTGAGGTGATCCAAAACTGGGAACCCAAAGCTTTTTCCAGGTCTCCCGTATGGGTAAAGGATCTCCAAACTTTGGACCATCCCCTACTGCTTTCCCAGGCCACAAGCAGGGATCTGGAAGGGAAGTGGAACAGCTGAGACACAGACTGGTGCCCATATGGGATGCTGGTGCTTACAAGGTGAGGATTTAGCAACTGAGACATCATACTGACCCTTTCTTCTCTTCAATGAGTAGTCATGATGATAAATATTTGTAATGAATGCAGTCACATAGGCTTCTGGGTTGTATTTCTCAGTAATTCTTGACAGTGACTGTGAAGTATGAAATAACTGAAATCCTTTACATGAAGTCAAAATAATTTTGGTTGGTGAAGGAGAAATCCTCTAAGTTGGTGTTTGAATAATATTTTGAGTCCTTGAACTTCTCCATTTTCATATTCTAACAGAAAGTGAGCTCATCTGATGATTTGACTGGCATGATAGATGAGGCCTTTGCTTACCTATTTTTAAGACCTATTCTTAGGAACAGGTGGAAGGCAAGATAATTGCTCTTTGGGTACCTGCAGAAAAAATAGCTTAGCTTTGATATTTCTCAGCTTTTCAAAAGAGAGCATAGGTAAGTGTATAAAAAGAGAATTCTGTATCATCTCTTTTTCTTATATATTCCTCCTACAACTTTGTATTGTGAAGACTTGCCTTTATAGTTGATTAGCCTAGGCACTTGGGGTTGTACCATTGTAACTGAAGAGAGACCAAAGAGAGCAAACTTCATCTTATATAGGGCTACTTATAATTTAAAATTACATTTCTTACATTTCTTACTATTTTTGTTCTTTTGAGGATGACAGCAAGATACAGAGAACTCCCCTTGCAGGTTTACTCCCCAAATGTCTGCAAAGTTTGGGATAGGTTGAGTGGAATCAGAGAGCCTGGAACTTTATTCAGAACTCTCAAAGGTGGTGGGGATCCAGTCACTTGAACCATCACCATTGCCTTTCGGGGTTTTGTTTTTGCCAAGTTATACAGTCATGTGCCAGAGCATTAGTGCATCTGAGTAAAATCAATGTGGGACTCAGCTTAACATCAACTCCCTATAATGTAAAATTCTTAAAAGATTCACTTTGTAGCTCTAGTTTTCACCTTTCATTTGTATCTGTGAGAAAATTAATTACAATATTTATTATATTAAAATATATAGAGATGCATTCTGAATTTCATTTGAGTGTGTGTTTCTAATGATAGGAAGAAAAATAAAACTTATGATTTCTATTTTATGACAGGAACTGTATAGGCCAGTAACTATGAAATTGAACCATTGTGGAATTGTGGAATTATGGAATGGAAATCACAGAATTGACGACCCAAGACTAATAATTTTCCTCCTTTTTCAGAAGCATCTGAATTCTAGCAAAACACAAAAGCCAATCTTAAAGTGCTAAACAGATACACAATCAGGTTTAAATCAGTCACTTAATTATAAAACAATGTGCATTTAACTATGAAGTTTGATGTGTTCTTAGCAGTAAGTGATACTTGGATAGTTAAAATACATCTGACTATTTATTGAAAGTTCTTTTGGATATTGTGATGAGAGTAGCATTTTTTTCTGATAATTTGCCATTTAAAGAATTGTAGTGTTTCAGGAAAGAGTCATCTAGCCTTTTATTTGGCAAATCTGTTTTTACTTTTCAGTGGCTAATTCTCTGTTATCATTTTTTTTACTTATGAAACCATCACTGCTTCTTGTCATAAACTCAGCACTTGTTCTGCAGATTTTCCACATGTGTTGTCATGCTCCAATTCCACTGGCATGGATATTTATAACTAGCAGTTTTCTAAATCTGTGTGGTTATGGGAGCTGACATGCGAGAAAGAATGGATTTTTCTTAATCATTTTGTGGATGGTGAGGATGAGGACAGGTGCATATTTTATTTTTAAAATATTTATTGTTTATTCATTTGGAAGGCAGAGTTACAAAGGTGTAACTCTGTTGGTTCACTGCCTACATTTAGGGACACAACAGCCTGTGTAGGGCCAGGCCAAAGCTAGGAGCCCAGAGCTTCTTCCAGGCCTCCCACCCTGGTGGCAAGGATTCAGGTACCTCTGCTGTCCTCTGTTGCTTTCTCAGGTGTACTAGCAGGGAGCTGAATTGGAAACTAAGAAGCCAGGAATTGAACAGATATCTAAATGGGATGTTAACATCACAGACAGTGGTGTTAAGCCACAATGATCCAGTGCCAGCCCACACATATTATTTTTGTGATGGAATATCACAGGCGCACGATTGAAGAGTTTTAGTTACACTCTTATTGATACCTAGCATCCACAATTAAAATTTTTAATCAGCGTGTGTGATTCTCCTTGGCTACTATACCTCTGCGGTTTTATGAGGCAAATAGGACAGTCACTACACTATGGAAACGTGTCGATTTTATGAACATAGAGTGTTGTGGTATGATGAGGTAAAATGTTATTTGCAACAACAGCATTCCATATGAGTGCCAATTAGAGTCCTAGCTGCACTACTTTTGATCTAGCTCTATGACATTGCATCTGGGAAAGTGGAAGAAAGTAAGTTGGGCCCTCATACCCATGTGGGAGACCAACATAGAGTTCCATGCTGCCGGGCCCAATGACATGACTTTTGTAAGGAGTGTTTTAATGAACAGTAAACATCTAGCTCAGCCTCAAGAACAGGTTAAGTGGACAAGTAATAGCCTTGATTCATGTTTTCCTATAGATGAACTTCTTGTCTTATCCTTAAACATTAATATCATCCAATTTATTTTGTCAACCTGTGCCCTGCTACCTTTTCTGGGCATGACACTTAAAAAGTATGGACCGTTTTGTATTTGTGTTAATTTCTAGGACTATATTGTAGACAATGATTGTGCTCCTGAAGATACTTGATAATAGGAAATCTATTTGTTACATATTTTTAACAATCATATTGTTTTAAAAGCTATAAACTTTATATCCATTTGACTAACAAAAAGTTTAGTAAGTAAATAACTGAAATTGGACAAATTGCAAAATATGGTCTGAATGCTTGAATTACCATTTCAGTGCCTCCACATCTACCTTTCTTTCAGAGGAGCCTTATTCAGGGCTGCATTCTGAATGAATCACAACAGCATAGAGACCTCTCAGAGGCATTGAGTAAAGGTTAGTCCAAACTCTAGATGCTTATGCCTACTTCTTTAATTAAATTTAGCAGTTCAGTGTATAAGAATTGAATTTTATGGTAAGGTATGGATGCTGAATTTATTCACAATGCAAAGTAGACATATAAATTGCTTAATTATTATAGTAATTTATTTAGACTAGTACCAAGAATTATATTATTTCATATTAAAAATTTTAAGAAAACTTTATTAAGTGATTAGAGCCAATATAACCATTTTTCTATTGCTCCTCTTATTTATATAAATTTATATATTTAAGAACAAATGTAAACTCACCAAATGCCAGGGCACCTTACTATGTAAAACAAATATTAATGGATTTAAGGAGAGAAATGGACTCCAATTAAACAATAGCAAAGCAATCCCAAGATTAGTAGGAAAAAAAGAAATAACCAAAATAAGGGAGGAAATAAGCCAAATAGAGACCAAAAGAACAATATATGAGACAATCAACAACATAGATACCCCACTATCTCAACTAATTGAAAAAAGGAGGGAGAAGATATGAACCAGTAGGATCAGAGATAAAAAAGGAAATATAAGAACAGATACCTTGGACATACATAAAACTATTAGAAATCATTACAAGCAATGATTTGCCAGCAAATCAGAAAACCTAGAAGACATGGATAGATTTTCAGACACATGCAATCTGCCAAAATTGAATCATGAGGTAATTAATAATGTAAATAAACCTATAACAAGGACTGAAATTGAATCAGTAATTAAATCACTACTAACCAAGAAAAGCCCTGAACCAGATGGCTTCACTGCTGAATTCTACCAAATTTTTCAAGAAGCACTTTCCCTAATCCTCCACAAGCTTTTCCAAACAATAAAAAAGGAGGCAATCCTCCCAGGTTCTTTCTATGAAGCCAGTATCACCTTAATACCAAAGCCAGATAGAGATACAACAGAAAAAGGGAGCTATAGACTGATATCCCTGATGAACATAAATGCAAAGATCCTCAACAAAATACTAGCCAACAGGATCCAACAGTACATCAGGGAGATCATTCACCTGGACCAGGTGGGATTTATCCCTGGCATGCAGGGATGGGTTAACATTTGCAAATCAATAAATGTGATTCATTATATCAGCAAATTGAAAAATAAAAGTCATATGATCATCTCCATAGATGCAGAGAAGGCATTTGATAAAATCCAACATCACTTCATGCTAAAAACTTTAAGCAAGATAGGCATATCCTAATCCTCAAAATGTATGAAATGTTACTTTACAGGCAAATTGCATGGCCAAGGATAAGTGCACTGAGGTGGAAAATTTTCCTTGATGATCCAGATGGGTCCTCTAATCTTGTGAGTGCATAAAGCAGAATATCAAAAGTGTAAGACAGGGTCCTGCATTGTGGTGCAGTACGTTAAGCATCCTATGTTAAAGCACTGTTTTGAGCACTGGCCATTGCACTTTCAACCCAGCACCCTCCTAATGTGCTTGGGAAAGCAGCAGAACATGGGAAAAATTCTTGGGCCCCTGAACCCCAAGTGCAGAACTAGTATAGTATTTCTGGCTCCTGGCTTACACCTGGCCTGCCCCTGGCCCTGGATGTTGCAGCCATTTGGGCAGTGAACCTGTGGATTGTCATGACCTGTGCATCATGAACCAGTGTGTAAGAAGATGGTACAAGATCAGAAAAAAAGAGACAGAAAATAAACACTTTTGAAAGTGAGGGGCCAAAGGGAAGCCTCCTTCTAAGTTTAGGAAGGAAAAAGCCCTCAAGTTCACTGAATTAGCTTTTGGTTGTGCTGCGTAGGTGTCAAGTTACAGGAATTGATATGGCACAAACATTAATAGTCACACCCCATTTTAATTAGCTAATAATTGGACAGAAAAAAGCCAGCCTGACCCAAGTATGGAAGTCGACACATGACTGCCTCAAGGATATCCTTCAAGCACACAGTTTTGTGGCGTTGAACCATTGCCTAGTTGCAGACTATTGCCTTCAGACCTGGACCTTGATCTGGGACTGCTGTCCATCTGCAGACTGTTGCCATGTTGTAGACTATTGCCATCCTATTAGCCACATGACCTTGGTCTCTGTGCCAGCAGTCTCTGAACTCAGTCTGCCCTGCTCTTCCTTATCAGATTATACCTGTTTTTAGTAGACTGCTTTCAGCAGTGGATTATCTTTCTTTCTGTCTATGTCTTTCAAATAAGTAAAAATAAGTACCTTTACCTATCTCAGTCATGCAACAGCTGAAATTAGATAAGAATAAAGTTTAAGAAGGAAGAAAAACACGTGATGTATGGGAGGAACTCCATCCACTGCTTATTGCTTTGAAGACAGAAGAGGGGGTCGTGAGGGTCATGAGTCAGTGATTGTGGGAGAGGCCTGTAGCTGGGAGAGGCCTTTAGCTTATAGCCAACAGGAAAATGAAGACCTCTGGTGTTTAACTATACGGAATTGAATTTAATCAACAACACAAATGAGCAAGAAATGGATTCTCCCCAAGAGCCTCTAGGAAAGAATCCATCCTGCCAATACTTTGATTTTCTTCTGAGAACTTAATTGTATTTCTGACCCATACAACAAATGACAATAAATTTGTGTTAGGTCACAGTTTGTGTTATTTTTTTCTGGCAACTACTGAAAATGAATATTAGTAGATTCAGCTCTCCAGCTATTTCATGTAAACAAAGGCAGGGGTTTAGTGAGATTACAGTTTATTAGATATAGTTCAGATAGGAAGAGACTAGTTTGTGTAGAATCTTTGGCCAGCCTGTTGCTATTAACTGCAGGATTGTGAGTCAGACTTGCAGATGAGAATTTTTATATAAAAAACTTCATTTGTTCTTGTAAGTTTTGCTTCATAATCCTACCCTTCTTGAGTAGTCTTGGACTGTGCATGGACTTCTGTATCCTTGCCTTTCTGGTCTAAGATACAAGACTAAAAATAATCTCATTGTTCTCCTTGACCCCTTTCCTAAGGCTCACATTTTGAACTTGGCACTTGAAGTCTTATTCTGAAGAAAGCAAGATGAATAAGAAAAGGTGAATTCAGGAAAAAGGCATCATATTTCTTTCTGATGTTCTGAGCAGATGTAGCCTAACTGGACTTTCAGGGTGGGGAGAGATGTGTTCTGCTGGGCAGTCCGAGGACTCTTTCCTCATCAACTCATGGTGGCTAGTGCTTTGAAACAAGGCTGAGAGTTGCTAAAATGTGTATATACAAGGGATATTTTTAAAAAGTAAAGATTCTTTCAAGAAGATTAACATAATTAGCAGGCATCTCTCAAGATGGATTGAAGAAGAAAACAAGCAAAAGCTATGCTTAAGAATAATAAAAGGACACACAATGGTGAACCTGGTTAAGTTTAGAAATACACTATAGTTGCATGATAATAAGTCTGGAAACTTACAGAAAAGTGGAAAAATTTGTAGAAAATCACACCCAAACCAAACTCACAAAGAAATAGAAAAAAAGAGCATTAAAAAATGAAATCAGTTGTTCATTTTTTAGAAAAAGATTTATTTTAGTTGAAAAATCAGATTTACAAAAATCAGAGATAGAGAGGGAGAGAGAGAGAGATCTCCATCCACTTTTGTTTTACATCCCAAATGGCTACAGTGGTCAGAGCTGACCCCGTATGACACTGGGAGGCAGAAGTATGTTTGAGGCCTTCCACATGTGTGCAGGTACCCAAGAGCTTGGGTCATTCTCTGCTACTTTCCCAGGCTATAAACAAGAAACTGGATCAGGAATTAAAGCAGCTGGGACATGAGTTGGCCACATTATGGGATGCATTATGGGATGCTGGATTCTTCACGTAGAGGTTTAGGCAGCCACACTGCCACACTGTTCCTTCAATAAGTAAAGTTAAACAGCTGGCTCAGATGATGTTATCTAGTTAGTTCATCCTAACACTGAAAGAATAAATAATTCCAATATTTCACGACAGCTTCTAGACAATTGCAATGGGAGATGTAGCATGGTGTGTTTACCATGGCAGAGAATGATGGTTTGTGTCAAAACAGAAAAACTCTCAAAGTACCAGCTGGTTTTTTTTTTTAAAGATTTATTTTTATTATTTTTTTATTGGAAAGGCAGATATACAGAGAGGAGAGACAGAGAGGAAGATCTTCCGTCCGATGATTCACTCCCCAAGTGAGCGCAACGGCCGATACTATGCCGGTCCGAAGCCAGGAACCTCTTCTGGGTCTCCCACGTGGGTGCAGGGTCCCAAAGCTTTGGGCCGTCCTTGACTGCTTTCTCAGGCCACAAGCAGGGAGCTGGAAGGGAAGTGGAGCTGCCGGGACCAGAACCGGCACCCATATGGGATCCCGGGCGTGCAAGGCGAGGACCTTAACCACTTGCGCCACCAGGCCGGGCCCATACCAGCTGGTTTTAATTTAAGAAATCATTAGACCCTGTCACTCCAATTCCCTACCATGAAGGTTATTTGTGTTTTGTCTATTACATGTGAAGCAAGTAGCACTTGTTTAGCTGGCAAGTGAAGTGCTCATTGTGGTTCTTGATTTTCATTTTCTTGGGATGGCCAAACCTGAGTGACTTCAACACTCTTGGGAGATTTTTGATAAAGGGCTTGCTTACTTGAGAAGTGGAGTTGGTTGGGGGTCTGAAGGACCACAAATTCTTAAGTTCTTCAAAGTTCTAAAACAATGTCACCTGTGCATGTATTGTCACTGACTAACTAGACCCTATAGAGGTAACAATAGTAGTAGTATTAGTAATAATTATTATACATTGCACTGAGGGTTGTTTGCATTTTCACACTTAGAATAATTAGAATATTGCTTACTAGCAGACGATGTTGCTAAACTGAAGAGGAGACCATCTTTGATGTCTTGTAAGTAACAGACTAATGTGTAGGTTGCAGAGTGCTACTTAACTTCAATTATTCACTTTTTTCCTCCGTTCCAACAAAAAAAAAATAAAGGAGTTGGACAGAGCAATAAAAAGAGAGAAGTGTTATTTTCAATTTTAAAGATATGAGAACATCAATGAATCTGGTTTAAAGATATGAGAACATCAATCAATCTGGACATTAATACAGAGATCAACTTTTCTATATCTGTTGAAACATCAAATATTTTAGGATTGTATTAAATTCTTGATTTGAATGGAAAGTATATTCCATGGAGATATTGTAAACAAGAATCAACTGTTTTGGATTTTACTTTCATATTTATGTGTACATGTACATGTAAGTTTTGGCAGTAACTTATAATAAAAACAAGATTTTAGTTGTCATCTAATACACACACCTGCAACTGAAATTGTATTTTATGAAAAATACTTATAACATGTGCTGGGATTTCTATTCTTTTGTTTATTTACTTATTTCAGAGGCAGAACGACAGAGAGTGGGAGATAAGGAGAGACAGAGAGAGCTTACATCCACTGGTTTATTCCCCATATACCTGCAGTCACCCAGGAAGGAGAGACGATGCGAACTGGGAATACAGTTCGTATCTCTCACACGCATGGCAGGAACACAATCACTTGAGTCATCACCACTGCTTTGCTTGATCTGCGTTAGTAGGCTGCCTGAGTTGGATGGCCAAACAAAGTACACCAAAATGCTACAAGGCTAAATGTTCTCTCCTATTTTTTTTTATTTTATTCTAGACAATCTCTTTGGTAGAAATGTGTGGGCTACGAACTGTTAGTTTTTGTAGCTTACTAGTGTGTCATTATCTACAGCTAGAAAAATACTCTCTGAAGTATAATCAGAATGCTACTAATGCTACTATCTCTTTAGATGATTGTTGATATCCTTTCTTTTTCCATACTATTCAGATATAGTCAATGGAAGTCATTTGTATTTTTAAAAATCTTCTTAGTTTATCATTGAAATGTTGACACAATAGTAATTATGTCCTGGTAATATGTAATCTTTTTTGGTAAATTTAATTTGGCTGCTGAAGGCCAAAATTAATGCCAGTGAAAGCTGAATGTGGGAATATATATCCTTATTATCATAATACATTGGCTAAGTAGTATGTGGAAAGGTTGAACTGAAAGTTTTTTTTCTGTTTCAGGCATTAAAAAATCATTCTTGTTTATTTGAGCTAAATAGTGACAACTATAGTTATGTTAGTCCCTTTGGGTTGATATAACAAACACTTGAAAAGTCTGGTTTGCCAACAACATAAGCAAGTTCTCACAGTTAACAGTTTGGGAAGTTCAAGATGAAGGTGCAGTCAGATTCATATCTGGTGAGAACTGTCTTTTTCATGGTCCTCTCATGTTGGGACGAGGATAGGAGCATGTTGGGGTCTCTTTTATAAGAACATTCATTCATGAAAGCTTTACTTCATAACCTAATCACTCTGTAATCCCATCACATTGGCCTTTAAAATTAGCATGAATTGTGGAAAGACTGCAGCATTCAGTCTATAGCAATAGTCATCTAAGAAAATGTGTAAAAGTAATTTTTGTTCCTTAGTATTATTAAAGGGCAAAGATATTTTAAAAATTAAGATTTTGAGATGACATCCATGCTTCCAATACCTTAAATTGTATCAGTATATATATTTCTTTATTGTGAGAATCATAAAAAATGTAGGCCTAGCAAACAATGCATTTTAAAATACCACAAAATGCGCTCAAGTGTTATATATTTAGGATCCAGATTTATAGAATAGGTTGTGGTTTTATGTGAAGTACCATTTAAAGAATCCGGAAAAGCTTTATTAAAAAAAACACTAAATAGGAACTATTTCACTCAATTTTATTCAAGTTATGAGATTCCAAAAGTACTTTTTAAAAATAACTTCTTTTTGCCTTAAAATGTATTTCTCAAAAACATATACTTAGTTTACTTTTTAAAAAGAAGTTTCAATTGTCTAAAGCTTAAAGCATTTTATACTTTATTTTCTTTATACTGGAGGCATTGCAGTAAATGCTGAAATCTTGCATGAACTGATACTTAGAGTATGTTACGGCTTCATTTTTGGAAGGTTTACATGTTGGTAACACAGTGGGCCAAACTATGTCGAATCTTGAGCATTGAGGTGCAAAGGACTGAGAAAGCAATGGATGGACGTTTCAATTTTATATTTGACTATATTTGCTTATTTATTTTGAAAGCCATAGTTCCAATGAGAGAGGGAAAGAGAGGCAGGCCTTCTACCTGCTGCTTAATGCCCCAGATGGCTTCAGTAGCCCGTGTTGCACCAGATTGAAGCTAGGGGCCAGCAGCTACATCCAGGTCTCCCACTTAGAAAAGCTTCAGCTGCTTTTCCCAGACCATTAACATGGAGCTGCTTCAGAAGTGGAGCAGCTCGAGTACCAACTAGTGCCTGTATGAGATTCCAGTGTCATGGAAGCAATTTACTTGTAATGCCATAATACTGGCCTCTGTCATTTGGGCGTTTGAGTGCGTGCACATGCAGGAAAAACTTTCCACACTGAGTATTGCTAACTAGAGATTCTGCTAGTGTGTATATATGCTTTTACTTTTTGAATAGCTAGTATGCTAATGTTCCGTTATTGTGTTGCCAGTAGCAGCAGCCATTTTTAGTTACAGCAAGTACATGGCTATATTCTATACACCGAGTTGAACTCTTAGATTTCTTTTGCCAAAACTACTCATGTCCAACTGTCTTGTGTATGCAGCTATAGTTTATTGTTTGTTATTTGTGAAGTATAATTGTATTGGATTAAAATGCTATATCACTGCAAAATTAAGCAAATGCCAATATTTATTCAATATATCCTATAATTCTTCTTCCAAAGATAGATTTTATTTATTTGAAAGACAGATAAAGAGATCTTCTGTCTGTTTGTTCATTCCTCAAATAACTACAATGTTCAGGTCATTCTATTCTGGGTTTCTCATGTAAGTGTTAGGGGTCTAATTATTTGGGCAATCTTCCACTGCTTTTACAGTTGAATTAGGAATTAAATGGATCAGGAGCAGAGGAGTTGGGACTCTAACTGGTGCTCTGTTATGGGGTGTTGGTATCGCAGATGGCAGCTCAACCCACTGCACCACAATGCTAGTATGTATCTATTGCTAAGTGGCATTTTACATGCTGCTCATGCAGTCAAATAACTTTGCAGATTGCATATTAAATTTCTGTTTCATGGGCTGTTGGCAAGTATACAGAATGTCTGGCTCACTTTGAACATAAATGAAGTGCATAAATTGATTTATCCATGTAATGAGAAATTGAACACTTCTAGTATCTCCTGGAGTTTTAAGATATTCTTGTGGTCTCTACTCTTTCTTACAGGAAGCTTACTTGAAATATAGTGGGAAAGCAGTCCTGCAAGTGTTTGTTTTCCATTCCTGACCTTACTACTCTTCATGAAAGGGAAATGTGCTTGACTTATCTTTAAATTGTCAATACTGATTACAGAACATGAACTGTATACTTGAGAGAGACAGTTATTATTCAAATGATTATCATTCTTTATCACAAAATGGGTATTATTTCTGTATCTAGCCTCTCTACATGAAGCAGGCCATTGGAGAAGGAGAGGAGTAAGGGTCAGTCTGTGTGCCTCATTTGGTTGAAGGTCGGAATAGTCAGTGTTCCTGATGGATGAATGGGAAAGTGGTAATTAGACTCCTAGCTGTCAGGAAGTATAGAGTTGAAATATTAAAGCAATGCCAAAAGCTGATTTAGCAAAAAGGAATTTGTCCCCTCTGGTATAATATAGCATCAATAAGAATGCTGTGAATGTATAGTTCCTCAGAGTGAACTTTCAGACTTAGGCATTTTGGAAATCATGGAGAACCCTTACAGAGAGATGGGAAAGGATTTCAGTTTGCTTTCTTATAATACTGATGAGAAGGATGCTTAGAGTAGTGTGGGTTCTAGAAAACAGATCAGCTCTCTGGAAGGTGTGAAAAACTCTGATTTGTAGTATTTTCCAGTTTCTGTGGAAGAAATACCCCCACCATGCTACTCTAGGCTATTGGCTTGATATCACTGTACCCAGAGCTGAGAAGGACTACACAAAGCTGACTGCCATAAGCCAGCATGCACTTGCCCTGGTACAGGGCACCTTTAAAGTAACATTATTTCTTGGTTATAGAAATTACTCTTTGGAGGTGTTTCATGTGTTTTTTCCTTGATCTTGAATTTTATTCTCTTTGCTTCAATGCCAATGATATAAAGCTGAAAATTTCCTGTCTTAATACTAACTCAAATTGAAATTGGAGTTTTCAGCTACTCCACACTTACTTAGGTATTGCTGCTTATATTATTGGTAGTGATTTTTTAACAGACTCATTATAGTTTGTAGATGTAATTCCAGGAATGTACTGATACTCTTTCCTTCCCTTCATCTCTCTCTAGGATGTGTCATGTGGTTTACTAATTATGGAAGTGATCAGTTTTCATACGTAGGAGTGTATGGAATTGGACAAAGTTTGGATCACAATTTTTCTTTTTCTTTTTTATCTTTTGGCATCTTAGCAAGAGAAGCAATTGTTTTTCAAAATGTGTGACCCTGAGGAGGCTGGAGAACCTGGATCTCAACCACTTCCTCTGCTCTTCAGCAGCGTGCTAGGGAAGGCACTCCAAAATCCTCTTGTCCAAAGAGTGCAAACAGCAACTTTGGACATTTTTACTGCACACCCAAATGAGCCAGCATCTGACTTGCTCTGGCCACATTTGGTCACGTTTTCTGTTTATCAACCCACATATTTTTCTGAGAGTCATCCACATAGAAGTGAACTATTCATTTTGCATATTTAAGTGGCAGCTTACAAGTATTCTAAACTATATTTTTCTACAAGCAAGTGATCACATTGCTTTCATGTAGCACTGTCAGTACCATCAATGTACTAGGTACAGAGGTTTGCCGCTGTACTGTAAATAGTCCTACTTACTCTTGTGTTATATTACTCACATGCCCCTCAATAAACGCAATAGTATATGCACACATAGCATCATACTATATGTGTATTAATTGACTTTATTTTGATAATCTCGTTTTCATCTCCTGTATTTCTATTACATATTGGCTTTCCCTTAAGGTTTTTATTATTATTTCATTTTATGACACAGTTTCATAGGCTCTGGGATTCCCCCAACCCCTCCGCCAGCCTTCCTCCTACCCTCCCCCCATGGTGGATTTCTCCACATTGTTGCAGTATTACAGTTCAAATCCAGTCATGATTCTTTCATTGCAAGCATGTACCATGCATAGAGTCCAGCCCCTTATTGTCCAGATAAATTTAGCAGTTTCTTGGGGAGACCATCTCTGTTCTGAAAGCAGAGCTGGCAGAATATTATCCTGTCCAATTAAAAGCCACAACGTAACATCAACAACAATTTATCATTATGGAGTTAATTGATATGGTATTGAGTGACTCATATGTTAGAAAATGCAAGTTCTTAACCACACCCTGTGACTACTTCATTGACATTTCAATTTTAGTTTATACACATCTGGCTACTATATACCTTAAAATGGTAATAGGGTACTATTGAGCTATCTCTTGTCTATTTTCGTGTTTATATTTTGCAGCTTGTAGTATTGAAGCATGATTTAACTGAACTTGGCAAGTTTTAGGATAGTCCAGACAGGCTTATAACTCTAACAAGGCATTTATTAACAATTGAGATGCAGAACAGTTTTAGGTGGAATGTGCAGGAAAATCTTCAGTACCTTAGTGAGGAGTAACTAACCTTTGTGTCCTACCTAGTAAGGTATATGTGAGTCCAAGCTTTCCTTTTCTTGTCTGTTCTAACCTTTCCCTTTAAGATTATTTTTGGCTGGGGCTGGTGCAGTGGCTCAACAGACTCATCCTCCACCTGTATCCATATGGGTTTCTTGGTTCACATCAGCTCAGCTCCAGCCGTTTGGGGAGGGAGCTAGTCGATGGAAGGTCTTTCTCTTGCTATGTCTCTCCTTTCTGTAAATCTGCCTTTCAGAAAAAAAAAATCTAAAAAACAAACAAACAAATCCAGAAGATTATTTTTGACTAACAAATCTGTTAAGAAGATTTAAAACAGCCCTTCAAAATTAATATTAATGCAAAAATGGTTTTGCAGGCTGAGGTAGGACAGATAGTTAGTTACCATATTTTAAAAAGCTCTCTTTTGTATAGTAAAAAAATGATTGCTTTATATTTGCGGCTTTGTAAGCCTCAAGGAAATAAAAAATCATTTTAAATTATCTGGCTAAGTTTTTCTATTTGATAGATATTTATGAAAAATGTCAGGTAACACTTTGGATAAATAGGCTTAAAAATCTCCATTGGAAATTAAATTAATGAAACTTAATAGTATTCTGTGATCAAATAAACCTGCCATCTAATCAAATTTACTCTTCATTGTTTCTGAGGTTGTTTCCTCTGTTGAGCTGAATGTTAGTAGGAGTATTATGTTTATATTACACAAGGCTTTATTATAAAAAATTATTATTTACACCATCTAATTTAATTATCATGCTGATCCTGGACATATGTTGAATGGATATGTTAAGAGAAAAATAAGATTTTTTTTCGAGGATACAACTTGCCAAATATCATATGGCTAATCAGTGGAGATTCAACAATCTCAGATTTTTGGCAGCTGCTCTTTCTTTGTTTTTTACTGATTTCAAACTTTCAATTCCTGCTACCACTGGGATGTTAAAGAGATATCAGAATGTCTCAAAATCTGTTGTTAAGAGGACACTCATTAACATCATTAACATGAATACATCAGTGAGTTTATTGATAGTTGGGTTTCTAAACTCATTATTATTGGCGCTTTACTTTCCTAATTTTGAGATGATCTCAATTTTTCTGCAATAATTTTGTATGTTAGTTTGAAGAATAAAAAAGTGAAGGTATAATTTAAAATTCTTGAGATTTTGTAAATAATATGTTGAAGTTTTAGCATTCCCTAATAAGCCAAGCAGGAGTTTGTTAAATAACCGTTAGACCAAGACAAATCCCTCAGCCACATGGTGCTGGTTATTCATCTATAGATCCTGACCTCTCTGCTGGTTTACTGAGGTTCCTGCAAGCAGAGTGTAGCAGTTCAAATAGAAATTGTAACTACAATATTCACTCAAATCTGTAAAGAGTTTTATATTGCTATAAATGTTTTTTGCTTAATTATTATTTTATATTGGATATACTTATTCCCTGTAGATAATCATGCTAGGGGCAGTTAAGCCTCTCAAAATCTTTTTATCAGTGAGATAACAATACACTGAAATCTAGAAGAAAAGTGTTTAAATGTTAACATCTGTGCTTTTCCCTTTAGCACTTGTAGTGATTTATAACCCATACTAAATTAGATTCTGTGTATCTTTTCGTATAATCAGTTGATACAGAAGATTGTATAAGTTTTAGGGTTTACTGTGTCTTTCTTTCCCTTTAATCTTTGTTTCTGATCAGTGAGCCAAGAGCTTCCTAATTGGGTAGCAATAAATCAGTGCAGGAATTGACTTATCCTAACTCATTTTTCTAATTCTAAAATACATCATGGGAGCAGGTTGAATTTTGGGGTCAAATAGTATCAGAAACACACTTTAATCTTATGGATTCATCCTTAGTTTGTAAAGAGAAAATTATAAAATTTTCTCCTGTGAAATCCATCATTAGAGCATGGGTTACCTTGGTCCCTTATTTCTCCAGCCAGGTTTTTTTTCCCTTCTTACCACTCATCTTGCTTTTTTCTCAGATTTTCTTTGGATCTCAGTTCTTAAATTTTCATTGGCTGTAAGATTTCTTGCTCTGGTCTCTCTTACAGGAGGCATTGTGTATTCTTTCCTGTCTTTTGTCAAATCTCTGCATGCATTACTGATTTAGGAAGCATCCTTGCTGTCTGTTAAATGTGTGTGTGAGTGATAAGGTTTCCCTCACACTGTCCTGAACAGCTTTTGTGATTTGACTGATGTTGGTAACCAGAGAGGAATAAAAAAAAAAAGTCATTTGTTTCTCCACATGTAGTTTTTCTGAACTTTTTAAAAAGTTTTCTTTTTATTCGAAAGGCAGATACAAAGAGAAGGAGAGACAGAGAAGAAGATCTTCTGTCTGATGATTCACTCCCCAAATGGCCTCAATGGTTGGAGCTGAGCCAATCCAAAGCCAGGAACCAGAAACTTCTTCCGGGTCTACTGCATGGGTGCAGGGTCCCAAGGCTTTGGGCTGTCTCCACTGCTTTCCCAGGTGATAAACAGGGAGCTGGATGGGAAGCCAGGCCGTTGGGATTAGAACCGGTGCCCGTATGGGATCCCAGCAGTTCAAGGCAAGGACTTTAGCCTCTATGCTATTTGCACCAGGTCCAGTTTTTCTCAATTTTCAAAGACAGATACATTTAAAATACTGCCAGGCTTGGCATTAGGGTGATGTTTTCTAGTAGAAAACATGGTGCAAATTTGTAGAGCATACTTTTTTAAGTCTAAGGATTTTACCCATATGTATTTTGATGTGTTTTTATATTTTACCTTGGGGTTAAAATTTCAGTCTACATTACTTCAAAATAAAGGGGGAAGCAGCCCTGTTTGAAGGTTACCACCTCTCTGGGTAGTAACTGTGAGGATTGTGTGATGAAATCTGGATTTGCTTCCTGTAAATTATTCTTAGTAGAGTCACATGTGAAACTTATAAAAAATTTCTGTTCAGTTAATTACAGATAATGAACAAATAAGAATAAGTGAATATGAGCATAAATGGAGGTAGCCAGAGAGAGGTTATCATCATAAAAAACACTGGAAATGAACAAGGCAACTGGAGCATGACTGAAAGTAGTCTAATTGCCAAGAATTTATATTTCCTTAAAATTAACTTCTAAGCTGTGTCCACATTAAATAATGTGTATCTGTATGTCAGATAGACAGGTTTGATTTATTCATGAACAAAACAAACCATTACTATATCTAGTGATAGTTCACTCTGTTTGCTGCTCTAAAATGAATGTTGTCTCTGATATCTCAGGCCTTAAAATGTCAGGTATAATGATTTTTTAAAAAGGGCCCAAGACACACAGAGATGCGTTTCTGCCAGATTCAAGGGAAATCAGAAATTGGTCTGACCATTGCATGTCTTATTTTGCTATCATGCTGCTTACCTGGGAGAGATGAATTCTTTCGACAGATTTTTTTTTTTTAAGCTGTCATACTTGCCAATCTTGAATTTTTTTATTTTGGTCTACTTATCTGTTACAGAAAATTGGAGAGGAGAGAAAGGGGTGAGATCTTCCATTTTATGATTTACTCTTGGTATGCCCACAACTGCTGAGGCTGAGCTGGGCCAAAGCGAGCAGCAAGGAACTGATACGTATCTCCCACATGGGTGTCAGGAAACCATTTACCTGAGTTAATAATACTGCCTGCCAGTAAAGCAATAATCTGTGCATTAGCAATAATCTGGAGTCAGAAGTGGAGCTAGAACTTGAATTGAGGTACTGTGATATGGGAGGAAATTGTCCTAAAAACATCTTAACATTTACTCCAAATCCCTGCCCCTTCTAGTGCATTTTAATGGGAACCATGTGATATTTCAACACAGGTGTTCAGTGCAACCGATCAAGCAGGCAATTAACCTTTTCATTTCTTTATGTTTAGAGCCTATCCACTCCTCTCTTTCAACCCTTTATACAGCATAAAACATTATTGTGAACTATAGTCACCCTGCTGCTCGGAGGAACACTAGAACTTGTTACTTCTGTTTTGGTACCATTATTCAATCTTCCTTTATCCTTAGAGAGATTTTTCAGTCCAGCTGTTCAACTAGAGACTACACAGCAGTATGTAAAAGGAAAAAAGGTAAAGATGAAAACCTCTGTTCTTATACACTTTTCCAAAAACTGGTTGGTCCCTGAGTTGTTTGGAGCATACAATGATGTCTGATAGACTATTGATCTACCAGCGGGCAAGAGGCAGACAGAGCAGTCAGAAAAAAGCAGGGGTCAGAGTTGGAAATAACCTGCCGCTTTCATGTTTATTTTTTAAAAAAAGTTTAGTTAATTTTAAAAGAAGAGTGAAAAAGAGGAAGAGTTCTTTCCATTTGTTGGTTCTCTCCCCAATTGGCTGCAGTAACTAAGGCTGACCAGGCTAAAGCCAGGAGCCTGGGACTCTATTGCATCTCCCACATAGGTGACAAGGACTTAAGGACTTGAGCTATCATTTGCTGCTTCCCAGGAATGTTAGCAGGGATATGAAATGACAGCAGAATTCAATTGGCACTGCCAATTTGGAAGTGGTTGTTCCAATTTGGGACTGTCCTGTGCCATGCTACCCTCTGCCCTCGTGTTTACTAATGCTCGGTTCTGTTAACCTGAGCTGTGATGATATCTGTCTGGGGAGACCAGAACCCAGATATTCAGCTTTTGTCTACTTGTTGGAAATATACACACCTGACTTCGATACAGAGAATTTGTTGCTCTTTATTCGCCTACATCCAGATACCTGGGACCTTTGATTGAGTTTCTCACCACTTTTCTGACTATTGAGTTTTGTTACTCTACATTGTATAGAATGTTTGTAGTTTTTGTGTAAAATTCTCAGATTATTGCCAGTTTTATTGATAATAAAATGTAAACTAGGGGTTGGCACTGTGTTGTAAAGGCTAAACCTCTGCCTGTGACACTGGCATCCTAGATGGATGCTGGTTTCTGTCTTCACTGCTCTAGTTCCAATCCAGGTCTCTGCTCATGCCTTTAGGGGTGGTAGATGATGGCTTAGGTCCTTGGGCCCCTACACCAATGTAGGAGACCCAGAGGAGGCTCCTGGCTCCCGGCTTCATTTAAGCTCAGCTCTGGGCATCACAGCCACTGAGGAGTAAACTAGTGGATGGACGATATTTCTCTGCCTCTGTTCTCTATATGACTCATACTTTCAAATTAAAAAAAAATTAAAAGAATGTGAAATAAAAAACTTGGGCAATTCCAACTATGGAAAGTGCATGAGGATAAATAGCCTGTTTTTTTTTCTGATATTTAAAAGGCTAAGTACAGTTCCCTAACACCCATTGCCTGGTCTCCTTTCTAGAAGGAAGAGGCAAGACCTTCGAATCATAGTTAATGAATTATGAAGTTCTTCTCTATCTGGAAGGATGTGTTTCAAAGAAGAATAAAACTTTGCAAATGGTGTAGAACCATTACAAGCCTTATGAAGAATTAGTGGAAGACTGGAGAGTACTGGGACAAGCATTATTTGTAACTTGTATATGTTTGTTTATTTTTCAAGTGGTTAATATAAGAGTTACAGCCTTCAATCTAATTCCTTTGAAGCATTTTGGAATCTCAATAAAATGCCCCAGCATGTGGTTTTAACCAATGTGTAGGGATTTATGGATTTATCAGAGGGTAGCTATGTTATTTGGAAGAGGTAAGTCTTTCCTTTGAAGAACTTAGATTCTGTCCATGGTACTCAACAATATGATACATTTCCAAAATTATTTTTAGTAAAATAAAAAATAATAAAGTGTTAAAGATATACATAGCTAATGTTTGAGATACAATTAAAAATGGTTTAAATGCAATGCAATATTACCCCTCTGAAATAAAGCAGCATTTACTACATATATGTAAAATAATAATTAAAAGTGATCTTTTAAATTTCTATATTAGAAATGAAAAACCACTTTTTCATAAAAGCTACTCCAGCCTTCGTAAACACTGGCTGGCCTCCTTTTTATGAAGATTGAATTTTTAACTTTTATTTGCTTTTAAAAAATTCTTATATGAAAGGCAGAGTCACGGAGAGAGAGAGAGGAGAGAGAGAGAAAGAAGAGAGACAGACATCTTCCATCTGCTGACTCCCTCCCCATTCGTAGGAAGCAGGCTTTCCTAGCAGGAATGCCTTATCTCCAGTTCCTTTCAAATGGGAAGCAGATGCCACAGTCAAGGCAGCCGTCTTAGAGATTTTCCATTAAAATCATTATTTAAATAAGTTTGTGTGTGACATTAAGGCTCAATTAAATGCTACTTGCAAATCCGTTGTAGTTGTGATTCTGAAAATAAATTTTAGTAGTCATACAGTGCTATACTACTTTTCTTGTCTTAAACAATATTGAAACCATCTCTAAGAACTTGAAGCTAAATGAAAAATTGCCTTAAAATGAAGTAGCATAGGTTTTCAAAAACAGTTTTCTGGGTTATGTAAAAAATCTTTATTGAACTATAAAACTTTATTATTGAGTGTGGCGAGAAAATGTGGTGTTAAAAAATAAAATTAGATCTTGAATAGTAATGTAGCATGTAGTTTGTGCCTCTGGGTGATTTTTCACTCTTTTATCAAGGAGAGAATTGAGCAATGCATATGAGTCAGATGGTGACCTCCAAGTTCTACCTTGGCACTTCTAAATCAGAAACTTAGCAATGTTGACCATAATAGCCATTTCAATATTACACTTATAGAAGAAATATTTTATTTTGGCAACAGAAAACTGATTACCTTTATGTGAATTGTTTTCTCAGACACTATGCACACAGTCTCTCAGATAAGAGAACTCCCTTGACCATTTTTATAGAATCATAGGGCTATAATTTCATAAATTTATTTGCAGAACCTGTCACATTTTAATAATTTGTGCAGTTCAGCCGTCCACAAGGGGCCCAGTTATGATATAATGCAAAGAATATGAATGTTAGGGGAAGCTGGGAGGATTTGGGGTATGTACTTGTATATGTCTTATTTTCTTGTGAGCAATTGACACTCTGTTCTTGGACTATCCCTAACATGTTTATTGCTGGATCTGTAAACATTGGGTAAGACACCTCTCTGAATGTTATAAGTGTTAGTAAGGAAACTGTCAAATTAATAACGTTGCTGGCACATTTGTAAGTTACATGTATATACTGCTTACATACCACGTTGTTTTGAGAATAAATGATAAAAACTTTCTGAATGATAAGGTCCTGTTAAACATATAAAGATTCATGAATTATCTATTATAACTGTAACTTAAAATGCTCAGCTGAACCTTTAAAAAATGCTTTGAGATTCTCTTCTCATATGGCAAATTGGAGTTTGCCGGAGCAAAACAATTTTGACTTAGGGGAAAAATAATTGTTAAGGAATTTTTTGCGAACTACTTATGTGCTGCCAATAAACTGAGCATGAACTCTTGCTACTTTGGCTGTGTGGCACAGGATTCCTCCCCCTTTAAACATGAACTGTAAGCATCTTTGATGGTGTTTTCTTTTGTTTCTGTATATATAGTTTCATTAGTTTCCTAGACTTGCCATAAAAGAATATCAAGAGCTAAGTGATGGTTTTCAATAAAATAGGGGCACTTCTAGGGTAGTCCATATCACACATTAGAGTGAGTGGGTTCAAGTCCCAGCTCTACTCCTGAATCCAGTCCAAGTACTCAGTTCCCTGCTCTCCACCTGCCATTGACTTGGCCCAGGCCTGCCTGTGTGAACATTTGGGAGAGTGAATGGGAGATCTCTCTTTCTGTTTCTCTGTCTTTCAAAATAGTAAATTAGTGAGAGAGAAAGAGAGAGAGAATGAATCAAGGGTCAAAGTGCCTGTTGGAGAATCTTCCTTCTCCTGTCCCAGCTCACAGGAATCCTCGCTGTTCCTTGCTTTCCAGACAAATGGCTCTCTCTGTCTCCCAGTTTGCTCCCTTAACAAGGAAACCATTCTTATTGCATTAGGGCCCATCCTACTATTCTCATTTTACCTTGATGACTTCTGTGAATGAAGTCACATTCTGAGGGAGTGGTGCTTAGAACTGCAACTTGTTTTGAGGGGAAGAAGAATTAAGTCCATCACAATTGATTTTCCCAAAGGAGCTCACCTTAGCCTCTTTTGAGTGCTATGTTTTTTTCTAAGTGACCTTATTTGGTGAATTTAAGGACAATAGTATTTGCAACCTAATATCCTACAATGGATGCTGGCTATTTTGTTTTTATTGTATATAGACATTTTTTTTCTCTGTAGTGCCCAGAATGGTATTATGCAGGCCAAATGCTCCAGTGTACCTCATTTTAGCTTTCTTCATTTGGTGAGTTTATAAGACTATCCAATAGCAATTCAGAGAGGTAAAATGAATCAGAAAATATCCGCTGGAGGGTGTCAGCCAAAGTGTGATCCTTAGACCAGCAGCATCTGCAGCACCTGGCAGATTTTGAAACACATAGCATGGGCACCATCTCAACCTAGTGAGTCAGAGAAAATCACTAGCAGTGATGCTCAGGAGTCTATTTTAAGTTCTCCAGGTGAATCTTGCAGTTGTGTTTTAGTCCTTAACTGGATTGGATATGTGCAGGACGCTGGAGAATCTGTCTGGGTTACCAGTAGCAGAGTTTATGGGTTAGTTGCTCAAGTGCACATGTGTCTCAGGACTCAGCAACAGATGGAAGGGCCACCTCTCAATTTTCTCTCCCTGATTTCTTAGCAGCATTCTAATGCTCACTTATGGCTAAAAGAGTTTAGATGCTGAGACCATGTAACAATTTCTCCTAAGTTACCTTTAAAAGTTCTATTGTAAGCTTCATTGAACTTTTAACATTGCTTAATGTCTTTTTCTCACACTTTTCTGCTTCACAACTGCTTGTCTAAACTCAGAAAGAATCCAACCAAAAGGTGTTTTTTTTCCCTCCCTAAGTAAATCTTATGCACATCAGCCTGTTAGTATCCTCTTTGAAGGGACATAAGCAACATAAATTATTGTGATTTATTACAAGTGAAGAGCCTATTCGAATGACCTTACTCAGCACTTTCCATGGAGTACTATGCTAGTGGGAAAACATTTGTCATTTTTGGACAGATTTGGAATAAATAAGTTAGATAACTAGTGTAAGGTGCATAGTGTTTAGCATATCAAATATTGTATGCATGAAATTCATATATCATTACAAAGCAATGGATGCTTTTGTGTCTGCACATTAGTAATTCTGCCTTTGCATTTTTAAAAATTTCATTATGTGACACAGTTTCTCATGCTCTGGGATTCCCCCAGTCCCTCCCCTGTCCTCCCCCTGTGGTGGATTCCTCTACCTTGTTTGCCTTTGCATGTCTTGTTCTGCATTTCTCCTGCCTTTGAGTTATCAATGTCCCAGATTCATTGTGGGGTCTAGAATCATTCTGTGTAGGTCATTTGTGGCAAGGACAGAAACTGTTAACCCTGTGCTTAGAAAGAGGTAGGCATTTTCTTCTTTGCTGAGATTTATTTAAAAAAAAACTTTTATTTGAAAGGCAGTTACAGAGAGGGGGAGACAAAGAGAGAGGCTTTCCATTCACTGATTCACACCTGAAATGTCCACAATGGCCTGAGCTGAGCTTATCTGAACTCAGGAGCTGGGAACACCTTCCTGGTCTCCCACGTGGGTGCAGAGGTCCAAGGACCTGGGCTGTATTCCACTGCTTTTCCAGGCCACAAGCAGAGAGCTGGATGGGAAGTGGAGCAGCTGGGACACGAACCTGTGCCCATATGGAGTGCTGGCACTGCAGAGGCTTAGTTTATTATTGTACCATGCTAGCCCTACAGCTAGTCAGTTTCTTAGGCAGATGGATATAACAAAACAGCCATGATTTGCTAATTGTGGGATCAGTAACTGGGGTCGATAAAGGAGTAGGCTGAGTGAGGAATTTGAGAATAATTTAAGTTCTTTCTGAAAATTTTATGACCATCATAATGTATCTAATTTTAATTTCTTTCATTGTTTATTAATTTTAGTTTCTAACTTAAGAGGAATAAAACCAGAGGGAGAAAGGGAAGAGAGTGAGGGAGTGATCAATGAGAATTAAAGGATGGGTAGAAGGAAGGAAGAAGAAAGACAAATTAAGGAGAGAAAGACAAGCTCCTGTTGGCTGATTCACTCCACAAAATTTGTGCTGTGGCCTCATGTCAAGGACAGACATTTGGAGCTGAGAATTCAACACAAGTCCCCTATGTAGGTAGCAGAAGCCCAGTTTCTTTAAAAAAATATTAATACAAAGAGAATGGATTTTGTGCATTTCTTAGGTGCAGTTATAAAAAGAACCCAGCTTCCTTTCCTCCCCTGCTCCTCAAACCCCTCTCCCTCTCCTTTCTCCATTAATTTTTTGCTGAGAGATAACTTTAATCCATTTTGTGTATACAGGCTTAATTTGCCACAAATCATAACTTTTGACAAGTTAAAAATGAGAAGCCCCCAGCTTGGTTGCTTGAGCCATTACTGCTGCCTGGTAATAGCTCTCCTGGAAGGCAGCTGGAGACAGGAATGGAGCTGGGTATCAAAACCCAATACTCCTATATGGAATGTGGGAGACTCACTAAGCTTCTTAATCGTTAGGTCAAAGACTTTCACCTTGTTATTTTAAAAATCAAGACTTAAAATATACTCATGCTGAGTGAAATCAATGAGAGGAATATACATTTCCTTCCTGGGTTCCCATAGTGTTTCTCAGTGATCAAATAAAAATGAAGGTTGTGGTGGTTGATTTTCTTTTATTCTCTTGTGTGTTTCAAAAGTTTTCTTGTGCAACATTTATAATTAAAGTGTTTTGCTATATGTATAGGTAGTGAAATATGGTTAAGCCAGTTAACATATCCATTATCCCACTTGGTGTTTTTCTTTAACCTTTTAAAAATTCATTTTTATTGAAAGGGCACCTAAAATCTCACTTCAAAAAATTTCAGTGCACTATATAACATAAACTGTAGTTCTCATGTTGTAATTAAGTCTTGAGACTTGATTATCATACATACCTGCTATTATGTCCCCTTTGATCTGCATCATCTTATTTCTTCCCACCCGTGCTCCCGACAACTGGTAATCACTGTTAAATTCTATATCTTTTAGTATTCATTTTTTTTGTTTTAGACTCCACATATAAATGAGTTCATGCAGTATGTATTTGTCATATACAAATGAAGAGAGAAATCTGTTTCAAATAGATAAAATGCATGCAGATATGTCTGCATTAATTTATCTAAACCCTCTTGAACATTTGCTATTTGCGTAAGTTATAAAGGTGATGAAGAGGCACTGTTTCCTCCAAAGGGATTTAAGCTTAGTGGAAATGACTATCAGATCATGTGAGGTAACATAATTTATGTGATCATATTAATCTAGCCTAGAAGTATTCATGATTGCTTTTGTGATCATGACTAGTTATTATTCCAGACTGTGATGTGGCTGCTCTTATGTTTTGTTACAAATCAGGACTGGATGTGCAGAGTTGTGTTCCTCTATGATAGTCTCATCCCCGTCAGCCTTTGGTGGGGCTGCACATCCATATTTGTAAAGGGCAGTGTGAGGAGTTTGACACATAGTAAAGTTCATGATCTGCTGCTGCGGAGTGTTTAGAGGAAGGAATGACACCTGTTTCCTTGGGGCATGGCTAGAATAAGAATCATTTGATTTTTTTTTTAAATAAAGAATTTCTTGGAACTTTGAATTTAATGACTGACTTGGCCTTTGAAGACCTAACCCAGCTCAAATATCAGAGGGATTTCATAGGCAGTGTTTTTCCATTCCAGCATGCTTAATAACATCAGCTCTTGCTTCGTGGTTATTGGTTTGATTGTAACTCATCCTGCACAGATGGGCAATAGTTTGTGAGTACAGATGGAGGAAGAACAGCAAGTTCACTGGCAGAGCCCACACATAGGGGTGAGCAAGAAAGAGGGCTGGAGGTAGAGACACGAAGGAAAATGAACGTTTACCTGTTCAATGAAGAAAATATTCCTTTCTCTCATGTTTAAACAAAGTTGAGCAGAGTACACATTTTCAGAGCTCATCAAGATTCAACTTGCTTATTGTTATTAAACTAGTAATAATTACTTTCCGAACATTGAATAAAAAATACTAACAATTCAGCAAGGTTGGAGTAGGAAGGATCCTCACTGAGAAATGGTACATTTTCCATAAAGAGCAGAAGGAAGGGAGTTAATGGGGGTGGAAACAATTGACTGGCTTTCTGTTCTAACCAATAAAGGCTCTCCAGTTTATATGGCCATGAGGTTTCCACCAAGAAAATAATTATTGCTCTGATGGAACAACTTCTCCCTTTTCTGCATTTGATATTTGCTGTGGTTTTGATATATGATTTTTCAGTTTTGTGTTATATCCTGAAAGAAGAATAAAATGTAATCATTGCTAGATATTCTGTATTTTAAGTCTCTGCCTACAAATTATTCCTACTGTCACACCAGTATGCATGCTGGAATTTCACTCCTTCATCAGCAAATGTTGTTTTTCACCCACTAAGAGTATTTCAGTCAGATTCCGTAGTGAATACGGGCAATGAACAGATACTGGCCAAGTAGTGCATCCCACCACTGACAGGACTGGTGACCTTGAACCCACTCCCACTGAAGCAGCATTTTCTACTTCAGGACGTCTCCCAAAGGGAGACTTACTTTGGTTTTTTTTTTTTCTGTAGGCTTGAGAACTTTTGTTTCTCTGGCAGCTGCCAAATTTTACTGTTTAAACTCTTCTTGGTTTACCTAGAGTGCTTAAAAAATGAATTTTTACTTAAACTATTCAATGTTTTTCTTATTTTAAGATCAAAACCAAATTTGTTAATACTACTCATATGATCTTGTGGTAGTACCTTGTTTTTGTCTCCAAAGGCACATTGGAACCAGGACTGAGGCAGGAGTGCTGTTGACATCTAGTGGATAGAGACAAGGGTTGCTGCTAAACACTCCTCAGTGTTCAGAATAAATCTCCACAAAATGGGACTGTTGAAACAGGTTCTGATACCTTGCCCTTGCAGGCCTTCCCAGACTGAACTTCTTTGGTCACCTCTTATTGCTCTCTCTGCTCCAGGGGCACTGACTTCCTTTTGATTCCTTGTATAGTTTCTATACCTTTGCCTTTAGGGCTCTGTGCTTATGGTTCTCCATACATAGACCCCCTTCTCTCTTTTTTATTGGTCTAATAGAAATTTATTCTGAATTCTTTGCAGCACTATGTATTCCTGAACTTTGGAACTTATTAATGCATTTAATTAAATAATGTACTGCATAATTATTTATTGATAACAGCCACTAAATTAGAACCTTTGGTAGGGCAGCATTATGTGGCATCCCTAGTGGCAAGAATAGTATTTTATACTTGGTACACATTTAAATATTTCTTCTGTGCTGTATCAAGTAACACACCTGACAGTAATTTATAAACTTTGTTGTGCTTAGCACATAAGCGTCTTCTCTCTAGATCTATATGACATTTGTGTTGAAAGAGATATTTGGTCTTATAATAGTTATAGGCAAACTAGCAAAACATATGGTGTGTGTTTGAATGTGGTTGGTTTGCTATGACTAATATAAAGTCACTCTTTCTGTTATAATCACCAGTATTTGCTTTCTTCATTCTATCCCTCTCACCTCAATTACAGGTGATTCAACTTTAATTTCATTTTTGTATTGATTTTTAAAAATATATATTTATTTTTAATGGAAAGTCAGATATATAGAGAGGAGGAGAGACAGAGAGGAAGATCTCCTGTCCACAAATTCACTCCCCAAATGGCTGCAGCAGCTGAAACTGCACTGATCCAAAGCTTGGAGCCCGGAGCCTCTTCCAGGGCTCCCACACAGGTGCAGGGTCCCAAGGCTTTGGGTCGACCTCGACAGCTTTCCCAGGCCACAAGCAGGGAGCTGGATTGGAAAGTGGGATCCCTGGAATTAGAATCAGTGTCCACATGGTATCTTAGCATGTGCAAGGCGAGGACTTTAACCGCCAGGCTACAACACCGGGCCCTTTTGCATTGATTTTTTTAAAAATTGATGAGTCATGTTTTATGAATTAATAAAGATGGTTAAATGTTTGAATTTCTGTTAAAGCTGGGCTGAAGCCTAATATTATATCATCAATTCCAAGACTAGTTTTGTAGGAGCTTAGTAGTCTTATAGCACAGATATTATTGACTATGGAAAGTTACATTGAAGATTAATCATGCAATTTGGATTTGAGAGTAAGGGATCACATTGTGAGCCAAACATCCTGTTTGGCTCCCTTGCTAATATATACTCAGTCGAATATAGTTAGCATAATTAGGCTGCCTACACAAAGCAGAGGTGTTCATCCTCTAGATTTTTCAAATGGAAAACAGACTGAACATCATTATTAAGTTGATTAACTTATTTGTTATCTGAAACAAATTAGGGTAAGCATTATAGCTAGAGATAGTCATAAGAAAATCTGAATTGCAGATCATTATTTATGAATCTGTTTGTGGAGAATGAGCTGACATGCTGGCTGGCCCTTCCTGGGTAGGTAAGTCCACCACCTGTTTAACTTCTAGGTTCAGACTATTTTTCTGCCAGTTGGTGCTTGTCTTTTGTTCTGTTCCTGTTTCAAGTATGGGGTTGAAAAAGGCAGTTCACCTGTAAGTGAAGATGTTTACTGCTTATAATGCTTGTTAGTAACAATAATAATAATACAAAAAGGTACATCCTCTGGTTTTAGTTCTTAATGAGAGAGATGCAACAGATTTCTGTTCATTATTATGTAATCATTATTTCCATTTATGTGTTAATTGGATATGATGGTCTATAAATGTCAGGATTTTGTCTCACACATTTTTCCCTGAACCTATGTCTAGTGTGTATATATTGTTAAGTAAATGCTTAATTGAATAAATCAGGTTGAGCCATAACAAAGTGCTGAGATTCAGCTCTTTCTTACAGTTCAGCCTAATATACATTTTTATATTAATTTCCTATAAAATGTTTTCTAGTTAATAGTGAAAAAGATTTGCAATAACATCTGATCTATTCCTCTCTTATGTACATAATTGTTCAGCTAGGCAATCTAGCCATAACTGAAATCAATGATTCTTTAGGAAATTATATCTAGGGTTGGATAAATAAATTTATCTAGGAGATGATGAATTTTGTATCAGTAACCTGCTATGAAGGTATATATAACTCATTGCCTATTTCCTGATTTCACAGTTTTCAGAATTCTTCACGTTATGGACAGTTAGCCCTTTAGAAATCCAGGAAAGTCTAAGAGAACTTCAAAAAGAGGAAAAATGCAACTAAAAGATCACCTATTTGGGCAGAAACATTGTTTGAAATTCATGCATAGTTTTCACTTAAATTTTCATGAATTTTTAATGACTCCTTTATATGTGCTCATGAAAAATTCCATGATGTGGATGGGCATATGGCAGTGTTTCATAGGGTGATGCAGGAAGGGTGGTTTTTCTGCCAAAGAGTGATGTCACTCTTGACAATTCCAGGACTGAAGAGCAAAAGTAACAGCTTGAGCTCGGTTCTGTTCCATGGGCAGGGTGGAGTCATTTTGTTAGCTGCCAATCAAATGTGGCTATCTGAGAGAGGTTGACAGTTCAGGTGTGTGTTTCCTTGAAGGGCAGATCCTTATCTGGGGGAGAAGGGATTGAGATTTGACATACATTTTTATTTATTTGTGTAAACTCCAGGAGGGTAGAATAATAATCATGAAAAGTCTGTGAAAGGCATGACGATCATTTCTGAAGGTGAGCATGTTCTCAGGTGAGAAAATTGCTTCCTTTTCTGATTTTTTTCAGATAAAGATAAAAATTTCAGGATTACCAAACACAGTTCCATATGTGTCTGATTTATACAGAATAAGAGAAGCTAATGACACTCTCTGGATTATAAATATAACTAACTCCAAGTAGGTTTGCAGTAATGCCTTGTTAGAAAAGAGATCACAAAATTTCCTTAAATTAGTGCAACAAGAAGTCTTGCATGAGAGGTTACTTTTTGGGAAACTTGTATTATTATGCAGTTATTAAAAAATCTGTTAGTAGTGTAATGCTTACTTATGGTCTTCATGCCAACATGTTTGAGGCTCTGCATACTTCACATTAGTCTGAGTAGAAATAAAACTAAAATTAGTATTAGAAATACAGCTATTACTATAAACATAATGCTTTTTACCCTGGGTAGCCTTTGCATGTACATTTGCTGTGCAAAATAGCTCTTAGAACTCCTATGGGAGGTACTGGGAAGGATTAATTAAATCCTAATGCACTTGTAAATCAAGGCCAATAAGTATTTATTGGATTCTAACTAAGAAATTTTGGGTTAAGTGAAATGGAGATGAATCATTTTATATTACTTCATATATCTTTATCTTGTGCCCGCCCTTGGATGTTTCCCCTTGATCATAGCTATAACCCTCTGTTTTATACTGTGAGCAATTTTTGTTAAACAAGAATGCTTGTAATTTATCATTACCCACTGATCTCTTGGACTAACATTGGCATAAGTGACCAGGTTAATCTTGTGCACTTTGTAAGGGTACTTTTCAGCCAGATTCTCAGTGCTATTTAAGTTAGGGTACCATTTTTCCAGTCTGATATTAGAAAGCAATTAGGGTCTAGTTATAATAGCTTCCTAGTACAGAGAGTTCACTTTTTGTCTTCCCATGCTATTTCTCATGATGTATTAACTATTTTTCTCATAAGAACATTTTATCAGAGCCTGGTGTGATGGCTAAATCCTTACCTTGCAGCTACCGGGATCCCATTTGGGCACCAGTTTGTTTCCCTGCTGCTCCATTTCCCATGCAGCTCCCTGCTTGTGCGCTGGGAGTCGAGGATGGCTCAAAATCTTGGGAACTTGTACCTGCGAGGGAGACTTGGAAGAAGCTCCTCACTCCTGGCTTTGGATCAGCTCAGCCCCAGCCATTGTGGCTACTTGTGGAGTGAATCAGCAGATGGAAGATCTTTCTCTCTGTCTTTCCTTCTCTCTGTGAATCCATCTGTCCAATGAAAAAATACATCTTTTAAAAAAGACAACATCTTATCAGATAAGAAATTGAATTGGGTTGGAAAAGGCAACCTGAATATTAGGATACACTAAAACTTAAATGAAGCTAACTATAAAGTAGGCCACCATAAATATTGAATTTTCTTTAAATACCACAGAAGACATATCACCAGAAGTGTCAGCATTCTGGAATATGAAGATCTTTTTGTTTTTATTGAAAGGAACATGTAGATTTGTTGACTTCTAAACTTGTATTCTGCAAGTGCTCAAGGTGTTTGCATGTTGGTGAATGTGCATTCTTTGCCATTTGCTGTGGATCTATTGATTTCAGAATCTCCTTGGCAGTCAGCAAAATCTAGACTTCTTTGTGCTAGACCTTTAATTCATTCCCCTGAACATCTTTTTCTGTCTTCAGCTACACAACCCTTCTCACCAAAGGTGACAATTCTTTTACCTTGGAGATTTAAGTACAACATAGAGTTGTCATATAAAAAGAGTGAAATGAGAATAATAATAATAATAATAGTATTTGATGCATATGGCTGTAGTGAGGAATGGATGTGCAATGAGACTGAATTCATACCTGACACGTATTTTAAAAATTCCTTTAAAGATTTGTCAAGGGTGGAGGTGAGAGAGAAAGTGAGAGAGAGGAAGTGAGAGAGAGAGAGAGAGAGAGAGAGAGAGAGAGAAAGAGAGAAATGAATGAATGAAAAAGATCAGGCAGGGCAGAAGCTGCAAGACAGGATCTCAATCCAGTTTTCCCACATGACTGGAACTCAGTTATTTAAGCCATTACTGCTTCCTCCCAGGATCTGAGTACACAGGAAGCTAGAGCCAGAGTCAGGCACTGAACTTAGGTACTCTGATGTAAGACAAGGGCACTTTAAACTCTTTCCCCCGTATCAATGAGGGTGAAGAGGCAGCTCCAGAAACCCATTGCTTCTAGCTCCCACACTCATAGCTTTAACTCTACTTCCTGCTTTGAATTTATTGGGGGAAATTTCATTAACTTCATAGTCGTATCTAAGTTAGTCATAATGAGAACATTCAATCTCCCAGATCACACCCCACCTTTTCCAATAATTTAGTTATTTCAGACACTTTCCTTATCCTATGCTTTCCTTATCCTATGGCCTTAATTTTCCATTTTTCCCCTCCTCCTTACCACAGCTCATGGACCATTGTAAGAAAAATCTTCTTCCCCCACAAACAAGTTTTATTTATTCTTTTTTTGGGGGGGTTATTATGCTGGGCACCTTACCATATGTATTGATTGTTAAAGATTGATTTTTTTTTTATTGGAAAGGCAGGTATACAGAAACAAGGAGAGACAGAGAGAAAATCTTCTGTCCACTGGTTCACTCCCCAAGTGGCTACAATGGCCAGAGCTAAGCTGATCTGAAGCTAGGAGCCAGGAGCTTCTTCTGGGTCTCGAACAGGGCTGCAGGGAACCTAAGTCCTTGGGCTGTCCTCTACTGCTTTCCCAGGGTCACAAGCAGGGAGCTGGATGGGAAGGTGGGGCAACTGGGACATGAACTGGTATCCATATGCAATGTGGGTGCATACAAGAGGAGGACTTAGCCATTTGGCTATGGTGCCAGGCTGTATTTATTCATTTTTTTTAAACATTACTCCTTAGCTTTCCATTATACACTTTTGTAGGTTTTGAGATCCTCTGCTGTCTTTTCCTTGTCCTTTCCTCCTACTTTCCCCTGTGTTTTACAATAGTATAGTCCTTCAGCTACAATCACAACTCCAATGTTCTGCTATTTAAATGTGTTGTGATATTGCAGATATAGGCAATGGCAGAAATTCTAGTATCTTTTGTCAGGTTATATTTAACAGTTTTATGGGTGTCCTTCTTTTATTCAGGAGAAGAGGTGACTATTGCAGTGCTGCTTTGTTTCCCAGTACTTTAATCTCTATTATACCATTTGCTTATGAGAGTATATATATGTGCATAGTTATTTACCTAATATCTTTTTATTTTGTATTTTGCATGAAGGTTGCCTTATGTCAGAGAGAATATATGAAATTTGTGCTTTTATGATTGGTGTATTTCACTGAGCATAATGGTGTCCAGTTTGGACCACTTTGTTGTTTTTTTTTTTTTTTTAAATTTTTATAAAATTTTATTTTGATTATTTAATAGATAACTTAGGGTCGAAGGTTCAGGGCTACATGAAAGTGGATAATACTAGTATTGTTTTCCATATTTTTACTTATGTTTAAGGGGGTTATTTAAGGAGAAGGGCCCACCATTTTCACTCCCAGATCCGGATGTAGGGCATCGCGTGTGGGATTTTGTCAAGTGGTTTATGATTTTGAACAGTATGACTCGTTTGTTCAAATCCTTGCCACTCCATGCATATGAAGGGCTTTGAAACAAATCCATGATTGACCATAGTCCATCATAGCGGAGAAGGTTGGTTGACCCGTTCTGTCTTTCTCTCTTTTACTTCGTTAGGGTTTTGAGGCCAGCATTTAGATTTAGGGAGGAAATCCAAGAAACCTTTTGTATGTGCTAACAAGTACAGGGCCCGGCGGCACGTCATCGCTCCAATCAGCTGGTGGTTGCAGTTGCTGGGGTTGGTACTGGTATTTCGCTCCCGACTACCACTGGAACCAATGGGTGTTGCAGTCCAGCCTAGTTTGCCAGACAATTGGCCCCACATAACAGCGGGGAGCTGCAGTAGGCTTGGAGCGACCACAATAACCCAACAGGCCCACCCCTACCTGGTTTGCCAGGGTAAGTGTAGCAGTAATCAGTGTCCCAATTCACCAGGGATTAGTTATTAGTTATATTCTGTGGAAGTGGTACAGAGGGATGAGCACTAATTCCTCAGGCACTCCATCCAGGATTCCAGTTGCTTGCTGGTCTAAGCAAAAACAACTCGCCACTTTTAAATTTGGTTTTGCACAGTAGGAATAATCCACAGCCCGGCTTTTCCTTGATCTGGTCCGCACGAGCCCACGGTGTAAGGTAGATCGCCTAGTCTGGTCTGCCCTTCCCTGCCATTTTCCTGCGGACGTAGCTGTCTGAAGGAAGGAACCCTCCCTAATTCCCTGGCGGTTGCCCACTTCTTTCTGTCTCAGGTGGTAGGGCGCTGCGGTCCCTTGGTAAGGCACTCACTCGGCATTATAATGGTGGCATAGTTTTGTTGCGACAACCGAGGTCGACCCACATGGTGCCTGATTTGCAGTGGATGGATGTGGGAAGATTCAGGGTCTTGCCCCCACGTCAGCAATTGTATGCCGTGGGTAAGCTTTCCATGGCTTTTCTGGGCGGTTTCTATCATGTTTCTTGGTTTATGGGGTCTGTGTCTGCAGAGGAGTTGCCAGGGTCTCATCAGAACCTCTCCAATGCCAGGTTTACCCTTACCGTGGGTCCAAGAGCACCTTACTCAGTCCACTCTGTAATAAGGAAACTGTGGTTTTCGGTACTGGCCTTCACATTGGTTCTTGCTGTGAAGTCAGCCAGCATGGTTTTTGCTATACCACATATGGCTACACATGGTCAGTAGTGGGTTGAGACCTGCTTGTCATCACATTCTGCCCTGGTCCTCCAGAACCACCAGGGAGTCGGGGGTCGGCCGGTTCGGAGATCCAATCCCAGGTCCAACTTGTGCTAAGGGGATAAATGTTTCAGATCAGAACGCAGCTCCCTTACGGCTGTGCCTCTTGGTGGACCTCAGCCAGCTGGGGGTCTGTTCCCATCTGGGTCTGTTCCCCAGATAGATCTCTTGCTGCATGATGCTTGACTCAGCTTGGCACAGTCTCACTGTTGACTTGCCTTAGACACTGTGGCCTTCGGTCCGGGCTCCAACAGACAGGGCAGGTACAAGAAAACTTAGATGGCTAGACCTTGCTCCCTCTGTGTTTCTAGTTTACTTGTGGGCTAGGTTTGTTCAGTCGTGCTAATTATCTGTTCCATTACAGTTGACCATGGCCAACGGATGGAGTACTTTTGCAGGGAAGGCCCCCAAGCAAGTTTCTGCATGAGTGCTATTTGGTGTCAGAATTATTAGTGACTGAAAGTTATTGCTAAGAAGAGTTACTGGCTGGGTATGGTAAGCAGACTTGGGTAACTGGAGTGAATTAAGCAGCAAATTCAAAGAACTAAATCCCCAGAGGCTCCTGCAGGGGGGCGAGAGCAGGAGAGCCTGGCCACAAAGGCGCATGGCCGCCGGGGACAGCTCAGAACATGGCGGCCTGTGCATGGGGCTGTTCGGGATCCAGGAATGAGAGCCGTCTGAGGACCAAGCAGCAGGAGGCTGCTGGGGTTTAATAACCAGGCCAAGGTCGACGCCCTCCCAAATCCATTCACGCCCGAGGGCGGCGGGGGGGTCGGCTGCCCAGGTCCGGAGGCCTCCCCTCGGTCTCCTCTCCCGATGGAAGGACGCGGCCCTGGACAGCGGCCGGGGACAGCTCAGCCATGGGGCTGTACGGGATCCAGGGATGAGAGCCCGTCTGTGACCCACAGTATTGGGACCCTTTGTTGCAAATGTTGGAATTTCATCATTTTTAATGGCTGAGTAGTATTCCAGGGAGTGGAAACAGGTACCAGATTCCTTATCCATTCTTTTGTTGGTGGGCATCTGGATTGTTGCAATGTCTTTGCTATTGTAGATTGTGGTGCTGTGAATATAGAAATGCAGGTTGCTTTCTCGTTTGTGATTCACTTCATTTGGTTATATTCCCAGGAGTGGGATTGCTGGGTCACATGTTAGATAGACTTTTAGCTGTGTGAGAACTTTCCATGCTGACATTCATAGTGGCTGCGTTAGCCTTCAACTCCAGCAGCAGTGCAGTAGGTTTCTGAATCTCTTTGTAAGTCCTGGATATTAGATCCCTCTTTGTTGTGTAGTATATGAAGATTTTCCTCATTCTGTTGGTTGCTTCTTTGTTTTCGTTGATTATTTCCTTTGCTGGACTTAGAAGCTGCTTAGTTTGATGTGGTCTCATTTATTTATTTTGGCTTAGTCTGCATGTGCTTTTAGTAGCTTTTCTAGGAAGTTTGTCCAATGCCCTTTGTACGTTTCTTCTAGAGGTTTGATGACTTCTGGATGTAGTTTTAGGTCCTGATCACTTAGAGTTGATTATGTATACAATGGTAAGTGGGGGTCTTGATTCGTACTTTTGCAGGCTGCTCTCCAATTGTCCCAACAGCATTTGTTGGAGAAACTGCCCTTTTCCCCTGGAAAAGGCTATACATGTGTTGGCTCACTTCTAGGGTTTCTATTCAATGGCTTTGATCTCTGTTTCTTTACTAGTATCAGACTGTTTTAATTACCACAGCCATGTTAATTTTCCTTGAGGTCTGGAATTGTGCTTCCTCCAGCTTCACTTTTATTCTTCAGGATATCTTTGGCTCTTCATGGCCTCTTGGGTTTCCAGAAGAACTTTTGTATCTTCTATTTCTGAGAAAAATGTTGTTGGGATTTTGATTGAGATTGCATTGAGTCTGCATATTACTTTTGGTAATATGCACATTTTGATTGTGTTGATTCTACCAATACAGGGACATGGTAAGTTTCTCCATCTTATAATGCCATTTTCCATTTATTTTTCACATTGAAGTGTATATCATCTGATATTAAAATGGCCACATCAACTCATTTTTCCTTTCCATTCCCATGAATTATCATTTTCCATCCTTTCACTTTAAGTTTTTGTGTATCTTTGGTGGTGAGGTGTATCTCTTGAAGGCAACAGGTAGATGAGTCCTGTTTTTGATCCATTCTGCTAATCAGTCTTTTGTTGTTTTTTTTGATTCATATTGACAGGAAGTGATTTGAAATTGTCATTCTTGCATTGGGTTTTTCATTGTTTGATTTAGGTTTCTTTTGTGGTTTTATCAAGATGTTCTCCCCCTTTGTCATCATTGGGTGTAGTTAGTTTCATTTTTCCTTTTTGTCTTCAGCAAACATTTTTGCGTTATGTTTGTAGGGCTGGTGTGTTAGTGGTAATGTCAGTTTCTGTTTGCTATTTGTTTACGAAACAAATGAACATTTTACTGGATATGTTGTTCTGGGCTGACTGTTTTGTTTGTTTTGTGATCGGGAACGTCACTTAATTCTCTTCTGGCCTGAAATATCTCTGAGAAGTCAGTAGTGAGTCTAATTTGTGTTCCCCTGTAGATTATCTGATGCTTCTTGCATACCTACTTTGGTATCATTAAGTTCCAGCTTTGGAATTCACACAACAGGGTCCTAATGTCTGTCTGCATTTTGATGTTTGGCTTTTAGTTTTGGCTAACTCACCAGGATCTCCCACATTCTCCTAGGTTCCCACATTCTCCTCTTGGGTGGCCCTGGCATCTCTCAGGGAGTTTTTTGTGTGTGGACATCCTGGGTGTGGGCTTTTTCAATGGCTAGCTCACTCTCGAATGGTGAGACTGCACCAATCCAGGGGCATCAGGTAGCCCATGAAATTCCACTCAGTTTTGCCTCCCCTCATGGGTGTTGGGGAGAGTGCTTTGCTCCTGTGGCATCTAGCTGCACACTCCCTCTCGGAACTCCCACAGGAGTTTGGACAGTTTCTGTTTGCCTCAGCCCTAAATCCCCAGGACTCCAGTTTGCAGGCTGGGTTGCATTCCTGTAGCACCCCTCCCTTCCCTCACCCTCCTCTCACTCATCTTGCTCTCAGGTTGCAAGCTGCAACCTTAGGCATTTTCTGCAGATTGTCCTCTTCCACAGAATGCCACCTTCTCCCCATAGGCCTTCTGTGAACATCGCTCACTTAATGCAGCAATTTCTCTTCTCCATCTCTGCACAGTATTTGCTTTTCTCCCAACACCCTCTCTGCACTCAGGACCACACTTTTATACTCTGCTTGACCATCTTGTTTCACTCTAGTTTTCATTTTTTCTATGAGTATTCGTTTTACTTATTTCACTCTGACAACTCTTCTTCCACGAAGTTGCTGAAATCCTGGCAAACAATGGCTGTTTTTGTTCTGCAGCTATACTTCATTCTGCTAAGCTTGGAGGTAGGGTTTTTTCTTTCTTTTTCTTCAATTGTCTTTTTTTTTTAAGATTTTTTTTTGAAAGGCAGACCAGATTTACAGGGAGAAGGAGAGAGAAACCTCTTGCATCTACTGGTTCACTCCCCAGTGGTCTCAACAGTGGAGCTGAAGCAGATCCAAAGCCAGGAGCCAGGAGCTTCTTTCAGGTTACCCATGTGGGTGCAGGGTCCCAAGGCTTTAGGCTACTGCTATCCCAGGCCACAAGCAGGGAGCTGCATGGGAAGTGGAGCAGCCAGGACACGATCCTGTGCCCGAATGGGATCTAGGCACTTTCATTGTGAGGAATTAGCCACGGAGCCATCCCTATAGTCTTAACTTTTTATTAAACTCCTTTAAACTGTTTCTCTTGCCTACCCACCAGACTTGCCAATATGTCATGCACACTAGACACTTGTGAGACCTTCCATAACTGATGTTTTTTTCCTTCCATTCCACTCAAATCCTGCTTTGATGGAATCATTTCCTTACAGGTTTTTCAATCCTAAACGAATGGGTTAAGGTGGCTTCTTTGGTAGAATTAAAACACAAAAACAAATTTATTTAAAACAAATTAGCAGAAGAAAGGTCTTCAGATACGTCCATCCTGTATCAGAAGGGAGTGCTGGTTTGAGTCCTGGCTCTTCCTTTTCCAATTTTGCTTCTTGCCAGTGCATTTTAAGAGGCAGCAGATGATGACTGAAGCACGTGGGCTGCTCCCATCAATGTGGGAAAATAGGGTGGAATTTTTGCCTTTATGCTTCTGAGCTGTTGAAGGCATATGGGATGTGAGCGAGAAGATGGAAGATTTCTGTCTGTCTCTTTGTCCTTCAAGTAGATGAAAATAAATAAGCCCACAGGAAAAAAAATCAATGAGGTTAAAATGTACTATTTGAAAGTAACTCACCTGGTCCAGTGTAGTGGCCTAGAAACTAAATCCTCACCTTGAAACTGCTGGGATCCCATATGGGCGACAATTCATGTCCCAGCTACTTCACTTCCTATCTAGCTCTGTACTTTGGCTTGGGAAAGCAGTAGAGGATGTCCCAGAGCCTTGGGACTCTACCTGCGTGGGAGAAGCAGAAAAAGCTGCTGGCTTTGGTCAGCTCAACTCTGGCTGTTGTGACCACTTGGGGAGTGAACCAGTGGATGGAAGATCTTTTTCTCTTTAGCTTCTTTTCTCTGTAAAATATGCCTTTTCAACAAGAAAAACCAATTATTAAAAAAAAAATCTAAAAAATCCTCAAGTTGTTAAGAAAAATCACCCTGTATCAACTGCATCACAGTTGTGAATGATTCTATTTGCGTAGATGATGGGAGGAGATTCTTGGTATTGCTACTGTGTGAGTTGTACAAAGAGACCACCTTGCCCACATCCCCACGCCCACTTTTACTCACTTTAGCTTCTGAGCAAAATCTATAGATCCATAGATAGGAAAAGAACTGTTTTAGTCAGCTAGAAACATATCTTTCTCCAGAATGATGATATTCTTGTTTCAGTAAAATGTCTTCATAATTTCTAAATATCCAGCCCCCCCCCCCCCAAATTCCTACAGAGAAGGTCACAAATAACCTAAGCTAACTTTTAATTAAACATTAAAAATATAGGATTTTCTGTTTCTAGTGTTTGTTAGTCTTCTAGAATGCCCACTTTATATCTTTTCATTACATGTTAAAGCATGTTTTAATGTGTGCTTTAAAAGTGAAAATAATTATGTACTGGTAGCCTGTTATCACAGTGTGGAGCTAGTAGATAGCTCAGACTCTTGTATTGGATGTGTAGGAGGCGGTGAGCAGGAGCAAGCAGGAACTGGAAAGTAGTTTGGACAATAGTTTGTCCTTTGGGGTAGTTGCACTGGCTGTTATGGCAGATGTCCCTTTTCCTGTTTTGTAAACAAAGTTGATTTTACTCACATTTGTTCTTGGCTCCCACCTCCTAACAGGTGGCCAGTTAGGCTGTAGTCAACTCTGCAACTTCTCTCTGTCAGGAGCTCTGAGAGCCTTCTGTTCTGATTAAGACTGTAATTTAGAGGAAACTTAAAGCAGTTAACAGAGTCTATTCAATTTGTGTAAATGTAGTCCTAAGTTCAGATGGATTTAGGTGACTCCCATGATGCTTTTCTTTAATGCTGTGGTGACATGGTTGGCCATAGAGGTTTCTAGAATTATCCATGTAAAAAGCAATTGATGACTAGTAGCTGATAATTGTTTTCTAAATATTTCTGCTTTGAGACTTAAAGGGGATAGTTCTTTTTTCTAAGACATACTGGCTTTCTCTTCCTACACACTCTGAGAGATAAGGTGCAGAAGATAAAGATGAGAGAGAATGGGGTCTTATTGTAAAGCAATGATTGCCTTTCAGGGGCTGGTCTAGCTCCCATAGGAAGGTTAGGTCCTTAAGTGCAGCCCAGCTTGCTCAGAGGCCAGATAAAATCTGCAGGAGGCAAGAGTAACTTGTTTATCTTCACACGTGTTGCTTGAAAAGCTGAGATAGTAATAGGCAAGCAAAGAAATATTTTGGGAATTTTCTCTGTGATAACACAACATAAAAAGGATATTGTTTTCCTCCAAAAATAATAGATAATCTTGTGGGATTTGTTCAACACTAATTTGATGTTGGAGCCTGTCTCTGCAACAGATGAGTTTAAAAGTTAAGAATGAAATTGGAAGTTCAATGTTTTTCAGCATAGAAAAAGAATGAGTTAACATGGAGCTTGGAGGTTTTTAAACTCCCATCCTGGTCTGGAATTTTCTGAAGGGGTCTAGTGGTAAAAGATGGTAAAACATTGCAGTTAAGTTTTGGATTCTACAGAGAAATACCTGGAGTAGAATATCTGTGTTACCATTTTCTACCTATGACAAATGGCAAAGTAACTCATTCCTACATATTTCTATTTCTGTTAGTGTAAAATGAGAACTGTATCTTCTGCTTAAAGGATTTAAAATGCAGTAATCACACTTGGAATAGGACTGGCCTATGGCAAAGATCCATTTATGAGGTTGTTTTACTGTTGTGACAGCGGAGGCCAGGCAAAATTTACTCTCTAAGAAGTAGGGAAATACTAACATTCTGTGCAAGAAAAAAAAAATAAAACATGAGATTGTTTTTGGATTCTTGTATGAAGTATATACTGAACAAACAAAGGAACCATTATAGCGCAAAAAGAAACACAATTACAATTTACATAGCTTCTCTTAAGCGTAATTTAAGATTTAGTAGCTTTTTCACTATGATGTTGCACTGTGAGAAACACTCTATCAATTTGTTTGATTGTAAATATTGTGCTCTGGTTGCTGTGACTAATGTGCCTGTGTCTAGTGCCATGCCAAAGGGCTATATGCTGCATGCTAATTATTTATCTTGTGATCACACAAATGCTGTTCAGAATTGTGACTTACATGCAGATCCTTAGTCCAACCTAGAAAATTTTCATTTACATATTTTAAATTAGTCGGCTTTCAGTTCAATGATTTTGTCTAATTTTTTACTCATAAATATGTGGCAGATGTTGTTTAGCTAAATTTAAAAATTAGGAATAATTATTGTAGAAATAGTGCTTTTATATATGCCATTCTGTGAACCATGGGAGAGTCATTATCTGAAAAGAGAAGAGAATTCCCTGGGGGAAAAATATGTGTCTTTCAGCTATTGATTTTTAAAGGAAAGACCCTAAAATTATTATAAAATCAAATCAGTTAGGACTATAATTTCTAGCTGTGCTCTGATTTCTTTCATGCTGAGTGATATTGCCACATAAGTGATGCCAGCATGGTCAAGCGTTTAAATGCAAATTTATAATTCTAAATAATTTTCTTTGTTGCAGCCATTGTGTTTAAACTTGAAATCCTCAAAAGGTTTATCTTGATTTTGAGAATCTTTTGAAATAGTAACTTTTGATAAAATAAAGTTAAAAAAATAACCCAGGAAATAAAACAATAGTGTAATGCAGCAAATTTGATGCAGACAGACCATCTCACAGGCTGCGCAACCAAAACAGAGTTGGACAAAATGAGCAGTGTCTGTCAGCCGATGGAGGAATCAAAGCTGTTTGTGAGACAAACAAGGAAGTGTACAACATGAAAGGTCAAGTCCAGCTGGAGCTGGAAAGAGAAAATCAGATCAATAAACAGGTCAGCCTGCTCTCTCGACGAGATGTTTCTAGGCTTTGCCAAGAGATTGGAAATTCACATTAGCAGGAAGGACGCGAACCTATCATGGGTTTACCTGTTGCACCTTGCTAGGGGCCTGGCAGGGCAGCTTTAATGGCAGATCAGAATGGAGTTCACATTTTTCCTTTTCTGCTTTGTGTGCCTTCTTGGACCTGCTATGTGTGTGTGGTGAGTTCACGTTTCTCTGAAACAAGTGGGCAATGGAGAAAACACAAATAGGATCCTTTAGCAGCCTTTCCATTTCGAAAGTACTGTGTGAAAGGATTGGAAAAACACAATAAATGAATTCTAATTAGTTCTTTTCATGGTTAATGTTTATGTTCATCTAAAAAGGACAATGTGAATGTCCCTTTTAATTGTTATATTTCTAGCCTTTTACAAATTAAATTCTTAATGACTCTTGTTAATAGTTAGCTTTTGAACTCTTTTACATGTGAATTGTTAATTGATTCCATTGATTGAGTTCCTGCATGTATTGAGATAAAAATGAAACCTGTTTGTATGGTATAAACATACTCTGTGAATGTGTATTACTAGTGAATTTAAAACATTGAGTGAACTACTTATTTGTCTCAGATTTCTGTGTAGCACACATTAAGTATTCAGTGTATTCTATTAGACATTATCTTTCTTTGGGGAAAAACTAGATTATAATTATAATCTGAATTATCACAATTATAATCTGAATTATCACAATTTTTCCATAAATGTATTTTTAATTATTAAATGTGCTGCTTAGTGTTCTTCTGTGATATAAAAAGTTAAAACAGACTTTTTTTAAAAAAAAAGATTTATTTATTTTTATTTGAAACACAGATTTATAGAGAAAAGGAGAGACAGAAAGACAGATTTTCTGTCTGCTAATTTACACCTGAAATGGCTGCCATGGCTGAAGCTGAACTGGTTCAAAGCCAAGAGCCAGGGATTTCTTCCACTCTCCCATGTGGGTGCTGGGTCCCAAGATGTTGGGCCATTTTCTGCTGCTTTCCTAAGTCACAAAGAGGTGGCTGAAGGGGAAATAGAGCACCTGGGACATGAACTGGCACCCATATGGATGCTGATGCTGCAGGCAGATTATTAGCCTATTGAGCCACTGTGCTGGCCTCTCGCTCTCTCTCTCTGTATATACATATATATACATATATATATATACACACACACACATATGTATGTATATATATACACACATATATGTATATATATACATATTATATATGTATTATAATATATATATATTATATGGCAGTAGCAAAACAATTCCAGTTATTAAATGTCTTAGGTAAGTATTATCTGCTCTGTTTGAATATAGTTGTTAAATTTTGTGAAGAAGCTGCTTCTTATAAGTAAAAATACTATGTAACAACAATTTTGGGATCTATGTCATGCTGAGAAAACATTATTGAATAGTAGTTTGTCATTATATAGGAAGCAGAATGGTTTCATCTTTGGGACATTAACTTGATCTAGTTGTTCAGTAAAAGCAATATTAGGAAGTTGTGCTCTGAACAAGCAATAGGCACCTTGGCCAGGCTTATAGTCACACTTCTAGAAGTTATGTGTGGTTAGATCCATGTTTCTGTCTAAGCAATCATTCATTTAACTCTATGAACATTCATTTTCTATGCAAACAGTACAGTCACTCCACCTAACACTGTGTACTTCTGAGGGCTGTATTTATAGTAGCCTAGTCAGATCTGTGCAACAATGTAAGAGGAATGAATGCTGAGATCCTGGAGCTGTTGGCTGACTGTCCTATGTAACCAATGACAATTACACCAAATTGTGTTGGTGTAAGGGAGGGGAGGATCTGCTGGGTGCAGAAAATGTCTTACCACAGCTAGGGAAAAAGGCAAGAGGAGTAGCAACATAAGTTGTTTCAGGCAGTAGAGTGAGATTGTAGATTCTGATATGGGAAAACTAATTAAAGCAGACACAAAAAGCCACTTTAGAACTAATAAACACATTTGACTTTTCTCAGTCTTAACAAATATCTATTTATCTCATCTATCAATCCTCTAAGAAGTAAGTGAGGTTAGTTACGCTCTGGTAATGAAGGTGATAATGTGCTGTGAAAAAAGAAAATTAACTGAGAGATAAATGGAGGTGTTAAAGCTTGGGTGATAGGCATTTTAGCTTAGCCAATGTTTCTCTTTCTCCTTTTCTCTCTCCTCTTTGGCACTAGGTCAAATCCAGATTGTAAGCAGTAGATTACGGGTAAAGCTATCCATCTCAGGTGAATTGAGAAAGTGTGGGTACAAACTGCTGTCATTCCTCGTCTATGTTGTTTCCTTGTGACTTCTGAAGCTTTGTTGCTCTGTAAGGAAATCCAGATACACATTGGCATACTTTTACTTATGAAATCATTGGTTTCTAACTCATAGGACATATATCTTGCTTTTTAAGTTTTGTAGTATTTGGACAGCGTTCCAGTAAGACAACAAGTTATTTGCCATCTGATTTTTATGTAATTTTCTAATAAAATAATTAAACCTATAAAAGGTGATATGTCTTGTATCCTAGATGTACCTAAAGTTGTTAACTTCAGATATAAAAAAGTAAAATTCACTTCATATAAGCAAAATATTTAGAGATGAAGCATTTCTGTATCTTTTATGGACTAAATCTAGGCAAATCATGCCCATAACAGAAGGAGGCCTGCCTCTTGTCTGTAATAGAGCCATTCATGTTCAGGGTCCTTTTTCCCTACTTCTGACTTAGTAATCACAGGTAACAAAAGTTTTACTGTTGAGAAATAGATCTCAGTTAATAATACTTAGTTCTGTATGACATCTTAATTTCTGTGATTTCATTCTTATCATTACTGCTCATTGATCCTATTTTGCACAAGAATTCCTTGCACAGGTTATATGAGTGAGAATTAAGTAAACTAATACATGTAAAGAACTTGGCAAATTCTTGGCCTGTAATAACATTTTACAAGTACTAGCTGATGTTGTTATTATTCTATGAAGAGACAAAAAAGGAATAGGGATGATAGCTGCCTGATAAGAGTGCTTGTTGGTTCCTCCTTAGAGCCTGTCTTCTTTAGATCCCAGCTTGCTTCATAAAAAGATGCTAAGTATAGATACATTTCTTCCAGTATGATAATTTTAAAATCTAGAATGGATTATAATATATCATAGGCCTTCATAAAGAATAATATGAAAGGTTATCCTTGATTTCAAAACATAATTTGAAGTCTTTAATGTGTAAGACTTTTGTCAGCAGAATTCAAAATTTCAGTGAATCCAGTTCCAGAGAGGACTGTCTTTCTTTAAAGATGATTCTTAGTCCTTTCCCATAATTGGAGCTGTGTGTCTCAGGTGTGGGCTTCTATCATACTGTAAAGTTCTTTTTTTTTTTTTTTTACCTCAGTACTTATTGTGCTGGGTTGTATAGATGCACTTTGTCCTGAAGAGTTACATCTGTTTGTTTCCTCTCTTTCTGCTGTAGGAATCAGCAATCTGTTTCTGCTTTGCTACATACTTTAGGCTTTTTAGGCCGTAGTGTATCTGTTGTAACTACTGTGCTTAATTATGTCACTGATTTGCAAAACCAGCTGGGGATAGTATATGAAGGAATGAATGTGATTGCAATTGTATAAAGCGATCTATGGGCACTACGTTTTGAATTTCACATAGTGATAGGGCAGTAAGTACTATTCTTATTTTCATTCTGTTCATTCATTTAAACATGTAAAGGTGATTCTTAGTCTGGTCCATAGAAAGATGTTCTGTTAACAATTTTGTCCTTTCCTTTGTACTGAGTGCTCTTTGCTACAGGAGTACCTGATATTTTACATCACATTTCTTCCTATTTCCCTGGGGAAATTTCCTGCATTTTCACAAAGATTTTCAATTGAGATAGTATTCTGGGTAGATTTTTACCATAAATACCTTGGGAAATCTCACTAGTTATTGAAAAGGTATTGCCAGGTGAAATAAATGAGAAGCTTTTTCTATTACTGATTCTTTATGTTAGTTCATTCTGATAATTATAAGAGATAGTAGTGACTTTGGAAGGTAGTTTGGGTGGTTTTCAGAACCAGAATGTCTGAATGCTGTCGGCTTGCCTTCTGAAGAGTGAATTGCATACTGTCGATTGGAAATTAATACATGTTTAATTGGTACAGGTGTTTATAAAATATATGCCGTATTAATGTGAAAAACAGGAGTAATCATCGTATTTATTTTGTGGAGGAAACATTTTCCAGAGAGAAAGTCTTCTTGTAATGAGGAAATGAACACTGAAAATAACAGATTAAGCTCCAGCACATGGACATTCTGTAACATGTTCCCGCCATAGATCATTGGCTAGATGGCTTAATTTGAATTTATGATTGTTTTCTTTCATTTATCTGAGGTGGAAGAAACAGAGACAGATAAAACTTGTGTCTGCTAGTTCATTCCCCAAGTACCTATCCCAGCTTGGGTTGGGCAAGACTGAAGCCAAGAGCTGGGAATTCAATTAGGATTTCCCTCATGGTTGGCAAGGACTCAAGGAATTGACTTGCTGTCTCCCAGGTTGTGCGTTAGCCAAAAGTGAGATTCAAGAGTGGCTCCAGGACTCCAATTCAGACCTCCAATAATGGTCTTGGGTGTCTAGTTATTATACCAAATGCTTACTTATTCTATTTCAAAATAGAATATATTCTCTTATAAATTTTCTGGGTTTACAAATTCCTTCATGATAGGAATTGTTTCAAGTTATTTTTTATATATTTTATATGTTATATAATGAGAGCATTTACATGTATTTTAAAAATTGTGTTCATATATAACTTAAACTATGTCTAAAATGTGGTGGCCTATAAAATGCTTCCTTTAGGATAATGTTATGAAAAATGTTCCCTTTGTATAAATATGTAATAATTAAATATGGTTATTAGCATCTACTCATTGAGAACCAATAGTGTCTCAGATAACTTTTTAGGCATGAACACATTTGACTTTCAAATTGAAGCTTTAAATTTAATGCTCATTTTCTTTGTCATAGAAACTAAGGCTTGGGGAATTACGCTAATATTAGCTTGTGAGTTGAGTAACAATAGTATTTCTAGGGCTCTTAAGGGTTAATGGGGTGAATTGTGGACTGAGCTTCCTGGTATACTGGTAAACCCTTTGTTTTAGCTGCTATTGTTAAGGTCATACAGCTAAAAAGTTGTGGTTGGGGATTATATCACTGATCTGTCTCACTCCAGAGCCCGTGCTCTTTTCATCATTGTATTCCAATTCCCGTAGCCAAGGTGTGTGGTATAAATCTTTGTCCTTCCTATTCTGAGCTCGTGAAGAGCAAAGGATGAGAATAGTTGTTTGGTACCATCTACTGGCACCTTGTACACACAATGATGAATGTTGTTGACAGCTTGACACTGCGGTGCTGATGCTCTGTCTAGTTCTGCTACCTCTGAATGAATGGTGGGATGGTGGATTTTGAGAATTCAGAGCAACATTATAGTATGCCTTCTTTTATATTCGAAAAAGAGTTTCTTTTTCCCAGTAGTATGTCAGCTGCTTCCTGATTCTAAAATTTGTTTTGCTGGTACTTATGTGGAGAAGGAACTGAGGGCAGTCGAAGTATTCAAGCAAAGTTAGCATTTTCAATTAGGTTTGCAGATATTTTCAAATTTTAGTTTGAAATCTTTCTGGTGGTGTTGTCCCAGGATTTTTCAAAGCTGGATTTTTAACTTGAGGAATAAAAATTTAGTATTGGAAGTGAGAGAATTAAAAAAAAAAAACAAATAATCAAGTTTGGTAGTCCTGGAGAGCTTTTCCAAAACAGCATGTAAATAAAAAATGAGCTGTCCCTGCCCTTGAGGTTTGTTGCTAGTCATTTGTCAAATGCAATTGACTTCCTTCACTTGAAGTTTCTACTTTGTGGTGATGTTTCTCCACATTTGTGCACGAGGACTAGGGTTTCTATCACATGTACATGCCTGTGCTAAGTGCCTCCTAAATGTTGGAAAACATAATTGCTGTGTATGATACACTTAAAAAAACGTGTTTAGTCATTTTCCTTGTACTTGAAAGGTATTTACAGAGAGAGGAGTGAAACAGGAGAGAGACATCAAAGATCAGAAAATATCTTCCATCTGCTGGTACTCTCTCCAAATTGGTACAAGTTGGAAGACAGCGGATTGGAACTTCATCCAGGTCGCCTACCTCAGTAATGAGGATCCAAATTCTTGTGCCATATCTGCTGCTGAAGTGGGATTCCCAGGGAGGCAGGAAACCAAGTCTCTTAGCAGGAAACAACTTTTCAATGTTGGCAGTCCTGGAAGATTTACATCCAAAGTCTGGGCCCCAAGCAAAGCAGGGCATTTTCTTATGCATCCTGGCAGAACCAATCATAATAGACTGCATTGTGTCTTGATCAGAACGTTCCCTTCACTCAGTCCTATTCCCAGAGAAACCCCTACCATGTATGCCCCTAGCCAGGTGTTTATTTTGTTTACAATTTAACTGCTGGATTTCTGTCCATTGGGAAAGGTCCCCTGTCACCTATGACACTGCCTACTCAGGTGCACATTAGCATTAAGCTGAGTCAGATGTAGAGTAGCTGGGACACATATGAGGCACTCTGATATGGGAGGCAGCTGTCCCAAGTGGTGATTTAAATGCTTTGGCCAGTGCCTGTCCCACACACATTTTTTATTATAAAATATGTACCATATGAAATTTTCTATTAGACTTTTAAATTTTACTTAATGTAAATATACCAGACTGAATATTTAACAATGTCACATGACCATCATTACCTGCTCTATCCAACACTCTGTTTTCTTCCCAAATGGAGATTCTGTACCCACTGAACCTTGATTCCCTATTCTCCAGTCCCTCCAGCCCCTGGCAGTCAACATATTGCTTTTTGTATCTGTGAATTGAACTGCTGGTGTTTCAGTTTTATAACTGATTAATTGGCTTAAACTGAGGCCTTGTTTCTTCTGCTTTATTCATCCTGTGGTTATCATCTCATTGTTGGGATTGATGTTTCACAGCCAGATTTAAGCGAAGATGCAAAATTAATGCAGTTCTCTTGCAATAAAAATTCTGCTTTTCTTTTCTATGTAATAACCTCTTAAATTTCATTATCACATTGTGAGGACAAGAACTATATCCACTCTTCCCAATATTGTATCACCAATGTCTGCTGCATTATTTGCACTTTGCAAAAAATCAATGTATATCTCTGTATATGAAACAAATGCTGCTGATTATACTTTTGTTGCTGAAAATGTACTTAAAGTATTTTAAAATAATTTACTGAGAATTTCTGCTATGAAGAAGACCACGTGAATTAGAGATCTTACTTTATTCCTGTATCTATCGTTCAAAAATTAAGTTGTGGTGAAATAAATCACTTCTAAATCACTCATTTATTTATTCTTCAATTTCTCGTCAAGTATTGTCTCTTATATTTTAGGTGCCATCTGTGCAATGGTGCACCAAATATATGAGATTATTGAATTTATGGAGATAATCCTCATGAGGGGTATAAACAATAAAAATGAACACACCAATAAAATATTAGGCAATTTTAAATTGAAGGAAGTGAATAAGCCTAATTTCCATATTTGTGAGAAGTGTGTTCTCCTGTAGGAGACAAGATGGCTTATTCAAAGACATACTCTTTTGAGAGGGAGAGAGAGCAGAGAGGGAAGAGAGAAAAGGGAAAGAGTATGTGCTCATGTGAGAGAGATCCTGCCATCTTTTCATCTGCTGGTTCACTCCACAATTTCCTGCAAAAGCCAGGACTATGCCAGAGGCAGGAGGATGGAATTTCATCTGTAATTAAGTGATAGAATGAGAATAAAATCATATCTAAAGCACCCACCACTGTTTAATTCCTTGCCTTTGTGGCTGAGAGCAAAACCCAACCTGTACTCCATTGAAGAACTTCCCAGCCTCCTGTAATCTTCTTCAACCTGGATGCAGCTGTTAATCTTCCTCAACCAGCTCAAGTTCACCTCAGCTGTTAGCACCACCTAACACCCACTGCCCACCCACTAAAGACCCTCAGTTTTCTTTAACTGTGTGTAAGAGAACAGAGTGCTCAACCATTGCCAACAGTGATTCCCTTTCAGATTTGTCACTGAACTAAACCTCTTTTGGCTGGAGTCTGTGGTCTGCCTCTTGTTCTACTTTTACACCGAGTGAGTGGCAGGAAAGTATCATCTACTGCCTTCCAGGGTGCATGGTAGCAAAAATCTGAAATTGAAGTGGAGGAGGAGTTTGATTCCTGGCATTGGGCTACTGATGTGGCCATCCGAAGTGGCAGCCTAACCTTTCACAACATTGCTCATCCCAGAGAAGGCTTGTTTGAAAGACTTGAGGAGGTATTAGACAACTTTATTAAGAGACAGATTTGAGCTAATCCTGGAAGAAGTTGCTACTTGAATTTTTCAAACATGAAATACATGACTTTATTTTTAATTGTCCTGAACTTGGGGCCAATCGAATTTTGTGAAATTGTGGAACCATGTATTCTAGCATTAGAGTTTGGTTCTCAGTCCGTACTGGTCATCAGAATCATGGATTTATGTGGAAGGCTAGAGCCCGAAACTCTGATGCAAATAGTTTTATTATTTGTAAATGCTAGTTGAATCTTTGAGTTGCCTCATTGTGTGTTTAATAATTACAAAATGAAGTTTCTTAACACCAAACATAATGTTAAATTATTTCTAGCTCACAAACACAAAATAAATTACTCAGTAATGTTGGTTAATAACCTTGTATGATTGAGCCTAAATGTTAATATCTTGTTGGCAGATTTGGCTCACTAATGTGCTAACTATACACAGAACGCTTTGAAGATATAACGTTCTAATTTTGGCTCTATTAGTATTGAATTAAAGTTTTTTCTTTTTTTTCACTTATGCGTTTTTTTTCACTATGCGTTTTGTAACCTAGTGGAGTAATATTTATTTTAAAATTTGTTTCATAGTATGTGCCAGATTGTTAGGCTTTAAGATTTGGGGATTCATGGGCCCGGCGTGGTGGCGCAAGTGGTTAGGTCCTCGCCTTGCACGCCCGGGATCCCATATGGGTGCTGGTTCTAATCCCAGCAGCCCCGCTTCCCTTCCAGCTCCCTGCCTGTGGCCTGGGAAAGCAGTTGAGGACAGCCCAAAGCTTTGGGAACCTGCACCCGTGTGGGAGACCCAGAAGAGGCTCCTGGCTTCGGATTGGCATAGTATCGGCCCGTTGTGCTCACTTGGGGAGTGAATCATCGGACAGAAGATCTTCCTCTCTGTCTCTCCTCTCTGTATATCCGCCTTTCCAATAAAAAAAATAATAAAAATAAATCTTAAAAAAAAGATTTGGGGATTCAAAGAAGGAGGCTAGTTAATGAAGACTTCATTTTATAGAGGATGAAATAAGGGGTTGGAGAGTTGGAGTAGAGCCTGCCTAGACAAAGGGCAGGGGGTTTGAAAATTAGACTGAAAATTAGACTTCATTGCGTTTGAGCAGTAGCAGAGTTTCTTTCTTGAACAGCTTGCTGGGAAGGTGCAGAGTGCCACAGGACCCCTGAAGAGGTGGGTGGGAGTGGTGACAAAAGGCTTGTTAGTGAAGTTACAGTGCACTGTGCTAGGGGTATGGAATGTCATCAGGTGCAGAATTTTCCGGAGTAATTAGCGTTCCACTAACCTTTAGGTTAACTATCTGTACCCAGTTTCATCAGGCCTGAGAGTTCAGGCTCAGTGTTCCAATTAAGGTGTCATCAACAATGAAGTGTCAAGTATTAATAGAGAACTTATTGTGTTCCAGGGGCTTATTCATGGAAATGGGTCCAAGATTGCTAAATCTACTGTATATGTTTTGCTCAAAGCACTTGAATAACATAGCATGTTGATACAGCCTGTTCCCAGCATATCAATTACTTTAAAAGTATTAACTGTTTTTTGGGTTTCGATTGCACTACATTTGAATATGCTACAGTATTTCTCAACTTAGAACAAATATGTTGTATTTACACATTGAATCTCCTACCATGTCTGTTGAAGACTGAGGTTTAAAGACTGCATAATCCAGTGAATACTGTAAGTTGTTAAATAGAACAACCTGACTTCAATACATTCCTGTGAAAAGTAATTTCATATTATTGCAGTTCCTTATATGATCCTTTATAAGTTACAATGCAGTTCATTACTCACACTGTGCTATTGGACTAGTAATAAGAGTAATTTCTATAACAGAGCAAGTCCCGCAGGGACACCATGCTGTGTGATGATGACGTATGTGGTGTTAAATATCCGGGTGTAGTGTTTACCTGAAGAATCAGATACTGAAATTTTAGAGTTGCTATTAAGTGTCAAATGGTATCCATTAGCAGCAGGAAGTTTTATTTCCCTTTTCTTGTTGTGCGTTTATTAACATGCTTGCTTTTAAAATATGTTAACCAGGAAAATTGTGTTCCTGCATTAGCTCAAACCTCTTACATGCTATGATTAGAGATGTATGGGTAGGTAGTAGCAGACATTCATTTCCATTGTGCAATCCTTATGGTAAATGCCACAAATTTATATGCTACAAAGCTTGATTCATCAATGTCCATGTAGTAACATTCTACCTCATTTACATACAATAATCCATTTTTTCTTAAGCAGACTGTCCTGCTGAGTTTACTGACTTTTTTTGGCCATCAATTGCAGATGCCTAATCATAGGCTAAGTTCGTTTGACAAAACCTGAAAGTACTCTGCCTGTTCCCTTTTCGTGTACCTTTGTGATTGTAAATAGGGGCATGGATGGCTCTTGTGCAATGAATTAGTTTGCAGCATTTTAATAAGTGCAAATTTACATTGAGACTGGAAAATCTTTTGTTAACTGGGCACATTTCAAGGCTATGCTTATCTGCAGTATGAGTGCACTTAATATTATTTTCTACAAGGTACACTTCCCTCAAGTATTTAGATTTAAGTGACTTTCTTTTTTAGCCTTATAATGAATGGGGATTTGAAAGCCTTAGTTTTTTGGAGTGCATTTTATTCTGGAATATTTATTTGTAATGGTTGGAAGTGTGTATAATCTCGTCATTATCCAGTTACTAATTCCTGGTTCCTTCTAGGCACTCAATGTTTACTGAATGAATTAAAAGAAATATTTAAAGTGTTTAAGCCTTCTTCCCTTCTTTTTGATCCATCCAAGATGGATATAAGGGAACAGTTATGTCCGAACTTAGTTCATTGATCTTTAAGTAGTTTATTTATTTATTGTTAAATTTTTATTTTGAATTTTAGAATTTTATGGTACAATTTTGTAGAGACTGGAATTCTCCCTGCCCCCCCCCACCGCCAAATCCCACCCCCAACAGATTTCCCCCACATTGCTACAATAGAATAGTCCTTCAGAAGGAGTCATGATTATGTTAGTCAATTATTTAAGTGTTCCCTGACACTGCTGGTACAGACAGTGTCAGACAGTCCAGCATCCCATTGTCTACCATTTCCGACAGTTTCACTGGGATCATTTTACCCAAAATAACTTTGTGTTTTCTGTTTGTCACTCGTGCATTGATTATTCAGTGGTGCTTTTTTTTTTTCGACTTCATGATGCTAAAATTTTGTTGTTGTTGTTGTAATTCGTACCAGTTGTTGACCTTATTTTGTGGCTTCTCACTTATGGGAATGTATAGTGATGGAGTACTAGAGACTACCATATTCAGATGTGGGGATATAATGCAGCATGCGTCCTTGCTTCCATATGAAAGATGGACTCCCAATGAAACTGTAGCTTATTTATTTTTAAACTTGCTACAGAGATCCCCAAATATGCATTTAGTATGAGTTTTTATGTATGTCTATGTATGAAATCCCAATGGCTTGCCACTTTTGCAAAGAGCTAATTGTATGTATGGGTTATAGATTTTCCATGTGCTATGAGTACTTAGATGGGAGAATTTCATTGAGAAATATCAAGTAACAAAATTTAGCGTTTAGGAAAGTTGTTCATTTGAGAAGATCAAAATATGATTTCAACAACAGTGTTCTTTCCATTAGTTTTTGTCACTTGATTTTTCTCTTTTTGACCCACAATTTTCTTTCAAAGGTCACATCTCTCATTATATACAATTTGAAGCCTAAAATGTTAGTGATAAAATGGATAGTGTCAGGCATTTCTCAAAACACAGAATGATTGCAAAATTTTTCTTGTGTATAATTCTGATGGATCCAGACATATAGCAATGCCAGAAAGCCAGCTAGGAATAGTTAGACATGTTAACAATTTCATTATTCTGTTAATTCCTTAGTGATTACAATGATAGATAAAATGCATTTTTCCCCAATTCTGGCTTTTGTGTTAATGATATTTTAAAATTGGGATAACATATTTCTTTTGATAAATTTTAGATACATACATTTTGGATCAGACTTAAGAAGATGTTGAAGTGCATAGTGGTATGCTAGGATCCTTTCATTTTAATAGATTTTGTTAGTGTTATAAATGTAGCTACTAGCATATGCCTACAAAATTGAAATTTGTTTTTACTGTCACTCCTTTTCTTTTTTAGTTCTTTTAAAGCATTGTTATTTTATAAGCTTAATTTCAAAAAGGCTAGAAGGTATGTGAAATATTTCATATTTTAAGCACCTATTTCCAGCAATGTAATACTTTTTAGATGATTTTTGGTTGCTGTATTTTATCTTTTGAAATACTTGGTCAAAATGATAGTAATCAGAAGAAGGAATATTTCACATGGTAGAGTATTAAGTTATTTAACATCTTGTCAAATTTTTTCATCATGTCCCTGAAATTAATTTACTTATATCTTAATCCTTTGCAGAAATCATAAGGATTTCCAAAAGTCTACTCTCAGAAATGAAAGGAAAGGGGATTGTGTCTATTTTTAAAAAGATTATAAAAATAACAAGGCTCATTTGTTCTTTCAACAAATGCTGATTGATTACTTGCTATGAGCCCGGTACACTTTTTAGTTGCTGTGAACAGAGCAGTGAACTGAGTAAGTTAACTTTCTGCCTCATAGAGCTTGCCTCTTAATGGGAAGATAGTGAGTATAAACATATAGAATGACTGCAATAAGAAGTCTGAATATTAGGAAGAGCAAGGTGGAGGAATGTGGTGACTTTATAGAGAGTGATAAGGGAAGATCCTTTGATATGGGGACAGTTTTGCAATGTCCTGAATGAGCTGTAGGGTCAGCTGTGTGGCTGTTGTTGTAAAGTGCCTTACAGTCACATGATAGCAGTTGCAAAAGCCCCATGGTGACAATGTGCACAGCGTGCTTTGCGTATAGCTAGGAGTTTGTGGCTGGGGCAGGGGAACAAGTGGGGAGGATGATGGGAGAGGCAGTCGGGTCGCAGGTCACAGCAGATCTTGATCACCTATCCCAGAGTTTCCCTCACATGGGTCCTGCTTCATAGGCAAGACCTGTTACTCAACACCTCCTAATATGGGATATGTATTGGCCATTTAGAATCTTAAGAGATAAGAAATGTTATGCTGAGTTTATTGTTGCCTTGAAGTCATTTGCAGGAGTATGAAGCACATAGTTACGATGGACATTTATGATGAACCAGGAATCTGACTCTGTTTGCTCTGCAAGCAGGTTAAAAAGGACTTCTTACAGGACTGTTAGACAAAATGAGTTGGGAAAAATATATATGAATTTGGTGGCTTTTACTTAAATGGCAATCTAAGTGCTTGTTACACACACACATAGATTCACATTTTGGGAGTTATGGAGGAAGGAGAGGTAATAGGGAAAGAGAAGGAGGGAAAAATGGAAAGATGGAGAAGGAGTGAGAGGGAGAGAACTTTTATCCATCCAGTGGTTCACTTCTCAAGTGCTCTCAGGGGTTAGGGTAGTGCAGGTATGAAAACCAGGAGGTGGCAACTTAATTTAGGTCTCTTGTGGGTGGCAAGAACCCAGTTGTGTGAGCCACCATCTTTTGCTTCCCAGGATCTGCAGTAACAGGAGGTTGGAGTCTGGAGCTGGGCTTGGTAATTGAAGTCAGACTCTTTAATGTGGGAGGAGGACACCTTAATTGGTGCGTTCGGCACTAAGCTAAAATATTTCAAATAGATCGTGATACTTTGCAAATTGATATAATAAAATTGATAAAACACTGAGAGTCTGCTAAAATGTGGTGAAACCTGGGTTGACACCATCTGTATGAGGATTTAGTTGTTCTTCCTAGATGTAGCCTTTGTAAGACTTTTCGTTAGTAGTAAAGTCAAACTACTTGCAAAAGCAAATATGTTAGTAAATATGTTACTGTACATTGTAAGTGTGTTTTATTTAAAAATTTCAGTGCCTTAATTTTTATGTAATAATTCTTTTAAAAAGTCAACAATTTATAGGATAATCTATTTCAGGTCTCTGAGTATACTGGATATATACATGAATTTGTAGGTTCTCTGGTTTGTGTAAGTTTTCCCCTTTTGACCAGCAGAGGGCATGCTTTTCAACCCATCAGAAAACATGATTTAGAAAGTAGGGTTAGAAAAATTAGAAGTTCAAATTCTACATACATAGTTTATAAAACAAAAACATCATGAACACTAAAGGGAATGTAATATATAGTAAATATAGCTATCATCAGGCCACATTGTAAATGGTATCAAATCATCAAAGAGACAGAGTGAGAAGTAGCTCTTGGGAAAATTGAGACAAAATAAATGATCTTTACTGTTTTTACAGTAATGAAAAGGGAACTTATGTTTACATCTGTTAGTAGAGATTGACAAGAAAATAGTGAAATGCAAGTTTTAACGACTAGATGGCTTGAGGGTAGATTATGCAAGGCATATTCACTTTGCATTCTTTCTTTTCCAGACATGAGTACCACTAGTACATATGAGCATCAGAAAGAATCTCAAACTGGAATTGGGCTACCTGCTATTTGTGCAAATTAGGGTGAATGGCCAATTTATACTACATTGTGTTAATTTAAAGAAAAAAGACCATAGTAGTAGTACTTGCCTGATGTGTTTACGTGGATTGCTGGAGAGATAGAGGCAACCATACACAAGATGTTAACAGCTCCTCTCAGAAACAATAGTTTGGACTCCATATTTCCTGTTGTATGAGCTGTGGTTCCTGAAAGCGCTTTCCTTCTGGAATCTCATGTTAAAATGGCTAATAAAACATAGTGCTATAAAAATGCAGCTGAAGGGTATGGCATATCTCCCCTTATTTTACAATTAAATTGTAACCTGTGTGAATTTCCAGAAGCACTTCTGTGTTTTAAAATCATAATAATATGGTAGGGTCTGATTGGAAAGGGATAAAGCGAGACAAATGTGGGAAAACAATGAATGAAACTAGAGCCTTTTTTCCCTTTTAATTCACTTGTAAACATGAATGTGTAGTATGTATGTATTTGATTTACAATATGGTGTTTTGGTTGACATTTACATAGTGAGATGGTTACTACAGTCTTATAAATTAACATATCCATCACCCCACCTAGTTTTATGTATACACAGACACACATACACATATAAACTATGTCTATGTGTATACACACACACACACACATATAAATGTATGATTGGTCAGAGCACCTAGACTCTCTACTCTTAGCAGATTTATAGTGTTTAATGCAAGAGTGTTATATGTGCTCCTCATGCTGTAGATTAGGTCTCTGGGTCATTCATCCTGTTCAACTGTGCCTTAGAACCCTTTGACCCACCTGCTTCTATGGAGGTCCTTCTCCCTCCCTTCCTTTAGTCACCACCATTTGGTTCTTTAAAATAAATTCACTAATAAGTAAGGCCATGTTTTCTTTTTTTTTCTCTGTATGTCTGACTAATGATCTCAGGTTTTATCCATTTTTTTCTCAAATGACAGGATTTCCTGAGTTTCAAGGCCAAATGCTATTGTATATGATAATGTGTTTTTTCACTCATTTATCAATCAACATTTAGGTTATTTATGTATTTGGGTTATTGTGAATAATACTGAAGTGAATAAAGTATTAGGCATGATATATATGGCATTGATTTTGTTTCCTTTGGTTGTATAGCAAGAAGAGGAACTTCTAGATCAAATGGTGAGCTACTTTTAATTTTTGAAGAACCTTGAAAGTGGCCATTAAAGCTGATTATCAAAGCAGAGACTAAAATCTAAAATAGTATCATTTTCGAAACAGCTCTCTGTCCAGAGTGAAAACAACTTTTGAGCTATAAATTCACACTTACGAATTCGTTGGTTCACTAACTGAACAGCTGCCTCATTCCTGCTGCTTGTTTTAGAGAGAGTGTCCACCCCATCACACTCCCCAGTGACTTTGAAATACAGTTTCTGTCCCCTTTGTTCTGATGGCTGAGGAGAGTAAGACGTTGGCACCTTTTTTTTATGAGAGCTATTTTTAACTCAAGTCATTTTTTTCTCCCCTTTAAGACCTCTTTACTTTCTCTCTTTTCCAGCTGTTGCCTGGTAATAGCAGAAACACCTGCTCTTTTTTACCCTTCCTTGCTCTCCCTTTATTTCATTTAGATGAGTTGAAAATAACCTGAAGGTGAACTAGGAGTGTAAGAGCAGTGCTGGTGATCCACTTGCAACAGGATAAAGTGAAGTGAAAACAGACAAAGAGAACTTTCCAAAGGCCTGAAGTCTCCTACAGAATTGCCATGAATTCCTTCTTACTTTCTTTAATCAAATATGGTATTCTTTGGTGTTGATACTCAGAAGAATGTTTTTTATTACTGTTGTTTCTGCTTAATTAATATCATGATGGCTTTATCTATTTAAAATATAATGCATATTCAATAAGTGTAAATTAAAAATTTACTTCTGAAGACAAATTTTAACTATCTATAGTTAGGGCATAGTTGGAATTCCACCCAATAGAAATCAACTTTTGCAGGATAACGTGTGAAACAATTAGGAATTTTCTATTTATTTTGCATCTGTTTCCTATAGAGAGATTATAATTGACTTATCTGAATGAAGTTTGTGATGTAATGTTGGAGTAGACATGAATTGTCTAGTCTGAACTTGTGATCAAATGTATTTTGATGTGTCTCAGAATCATACATTTTCTAAGTATCTTCAGGAATCAGCCAATGGAAGAAGGAAAACTTATTTTTAAAAATGTAACCTCTGTTCCGTGATCTCCTATGTTGGAAAAGGACAGACTGTCCATCATTTGTAATAAACGTCCTCTAGTTCATCTCTCCACCCTCTGGTAACAGGTACTCAGCCATTGTGAGGTAGCTCTACAAAGTCTTTCTTTACATCTATTGTGGTCTTTTGTTCCAGGCACTGACACTGCTAAATGCTAACATTTATTGTCTCATTTAATCTTCTCCATGACTCTGGGATGTAGTACTGGTGTTAGCCTTATTACAAATGAAAGGAAGCAGGCAGAGAAGGGCTAATTGCCTGCTTGGGAGTTTTCAAATGACTCTCCATGAGACCCTATTAATTATCATGGAGCTGAGCATATGATAGGCTTTTAGCTACCGACTGAATAACTGATTCACCAACAATGGAAGAGTGAACAGCCTGCCTTCCCTTTTAGTCAGATAAGTACGTAGATTTCTCCACATTTCACCTTGCTATGTGATTCTGTGTGAAACTTTTAAGCTCTTTGTTCTCTAGCTTCCGTTTCTGGCAAATGTAGATACTAGTATCAGATAAATCTTCTTAGCTGGATTTTTATGAGGTTAAATTGATACACTGTTCATTGAAGGGCATTGTTTATAACAGTTACTTAATTGCATTTGCTTGCTAAGGCTATGGCATGAGGTGTCTGGATCTGAGGCCACTGTTGAAAAAAGAACATGGTTTGGTGTGAAGAGTACTTTGAAATTTTCATTTACTTAAGCTGGAGGAAAAAGAAAAGCCTGGGATCAGAAAGAACTGTTTCCTCTCATGTTAATATCCTTTTGTGGCCAGAGTATTTTTCATTCTTAAATGAAATCTCTAGAATAAGAGATAAGGAAGCTTAGTATTTGGAATAGATCCTGTTCATACAGATGAATAAAACTCAGCTGCTTTGGCACAGTGCCCTGGGGTTATTGACTTCTCCAACTGGAAGCAAATCCTCAGCATAGGAGAGGCTGCCTGACTCTGGAAGGTGCGTCTCTGCTTCCAGGTGGACTGCTTGACAGTGTTAGGAAATGTCACCTGCAACTTTCTCAACATTGGCAGAATCAGCAATCGAGGAGAGATGAATATCCTCTGCTCCTTCCTTGCTTTTCTTCAATTATGTTCTCCAGGTGCTTCTCTATTTTTTCCTTCACCACCACGCTACCATCTGTGCAGTGTCACAGGAGGGGATATTGACTGTGGTTGCAAAATGGAGAGCCAGACACTGCTTAGCTTTGATCCTTCGCTTCTGACTGTGAGGTCTTACTTAAGATATTTCCTGTCTTGGGGCCTTGTTTTCCCCATCTGTAAAAGGAACTGAGTAATTGTGCATATCTAATTCGTGGCTGTGAGGATTAAATATTTTCACACTCATAAAGCACTTGGAAAAGTATTGAGCATACAGTAACAGCCAGGCAATGTTGTCCTTTTCTAGCTAAAAGTTTTGTAAAGCAAGAAAAAGGTGCTTACCTGTGTTGTAAAAACAAAAAAAAAAAAACAAAAAAAAAAAACTTCTCATCTGCATTTTTACACTGGGATTCCATCTTCACAAGGCACAGTCTTTTTAAGTTGTGGATAGAACAGGATATGAAGGATATGACACAAATACATAAAAGAGGTTTCTAAAAATTAGGTTGTTTGGAAAGATTTCTAAAATATGATGCTGTATTACATCTCTTGAAGCACAAATTTGGCAATCTGAACTCTTACCATTTCTTTTTTTAAAATTTTTTAAATTTTAATAATCTTAGTTGATTAGGGTACAAAGGGCCAAGGGCTACAGGGTGAAAGTGGGTAATATCATTGTTTCCACACTAATATAATCATTTTGCCCTGTATCTGGGGTTAGGGGAGTAACAAAGGGAAAAGCCCCACGCAACATCCCACCCATCCCCAATCCCCAACAGGAGGCGCTCTCCGAGGGTCCTGCTCAAACAGATTTGATAGTTCATCAGTTCTGGATTGCTGCCAATCTCACAGTCCCAACCACAATGAAACCTATTCAGAGTTCACTGGCTGACAGTCTCTTGATGGTTGGGGTTCCAAGGTCAGCAGTTCAGTTGGAGGGATATCCGAAGAAACTTCATCTGAGATGATCCCAGATCTGATTCTTGCGTGAGTTTGCTAGTACAGACTCCAACACAGTTCGTCACACCAATCAGCTTATACACATGCTGGTTGTTGCGATTGCTGGGTCCGTTCGGTTTCCAGCCCCGTCTTCCTCGTGAACCAATGGGTGTTGTAGTCCAGCCTGATCCTACCCACTTCATACTCGGTCTTCATGCAAACAACTCTTACCATTTCAATTGAAATTTGTTATTACTGTTCATGATGATACTTCAAATGACAGGCAAAGGCAACTGTACTTTAAAAAAATTTTTTTATTGGAAACTCAGATATACAGAGAGGAGGAGAGACAGAGAGAAATATCTTCTGTTCGATGATTCACTCCCCAAGTGACCATAATCGCCGGTTGCACCAATCCAAAGCCAGGAGTCAAGAACTTCCTACAGGTCTCCCACACGGTTGCAGGGTCCCAAGGCTTTGGACTGTCCTTGACTGCTTTTCCAGCCCACAACCAGAGAGCTGGTTGGGAAGTGGGGCCAGTGGGATTAGAACTGATGTCCATATGGGATCCCGGGGCATACAAGGTGAGGACTTTAGCTGCTAGGGCCCACACTGTACTTTTTTTTTTCCTTTAAAAAGAACTTTTATTTATTTATTTGAAAGAGTTAGGTGGGGAGGAGGGAAGTAAAGGAGGAAGGGAGAGAGAGACAGAGACAGAGAGAGAATGATCGCGCATCTGCAGGTTCATTCTCCAGATTGCTGCAATGTGCAGGGCTCAAGTAGGTCAAAGTCGGGAGCCAAAATTTTCATACGGGTTTCTCACGTGGCTGGCTGGGGTTCATGTACGTGGGTCTTCTTCTACATCTTTTCCCAGTTAATTAGCATTGAGCTGGAACAGAACTGGTGCAGCTAGGACATGAATTAGTACCCATAGGGCAAGCTGTCATTGTAGGAAGATGGTTGGCGTTTCACAACACTGCCTGCTCCCCCTGCCCCCACCAAGCTGTCCTTTTTACTTATGCTGGTTTATCCCTTAAATCTGTGCATTAGATTTTAATCTTTGAAACAATGAGTTTAGAATTTTTCTTTTTTATTATTTTTTAAAATTAATTACATTATATTATGTGACACAGTTTTATAGGTACTGGGATTCCCCCACCCCTCCCCTAACCCTCCCTCCATGGTGGATTCCTCCACCTTGTTGCATAACCACACTTCAAGTTCAGTTGAGATTCTTTCATTGCAAGCATATACCAAGCATAAAGTTCAGTATCTTATTGTCCAGATAAGTTCAGTGGCTTGTTGGGGAGACCTTCTCTGGTCTGAAGGTGCAGCCAGCAGAGTATCATCCCAATCAATTAAAAGCCCCAACATAACATCAGCAACAATTTATAACATTATGGAATTAATTGACATAGTATTGAGTAACCAATATGTTAAGAAAAATGCAAGTTCTTAACCATATCCTGTGACTACTTCATTGACATTTCTATTTTAGTTTATATACAACCAGGTTCTATACATCTATACATCTTAAAATGGCTATAGATTACTGTTCAGAATTTTTCTTTTTGTTTATGATTTGAATAATTTACACCTGATCTGCTCTAGATCACACTGAGGGAACTGAAATAAGCCTTCTCCTTAAAATAATTCTTTAAAGTAATATTCCGGAATAGTTTATATGTTTATATTTTAGGACTCATTTAAAACTCTAATGAACTGTGCACTGCTGGGCTGACATTGTGGCACAACTGGATAAGCCATTGCTTGTGAAGGCAGCGTCCCATATTGGAGTGCCAGTTTGAATCCCAGCTGCGCCACTTCCCATCCAACTCCCTGGTAATGCACCCAGGCAGGTAGTTGACGATGGCCCCAGTACTTGGATCCCTGCCACTCTTCCACTCATGTGGGGAACTTGGATTGTGTTCCCATCTTGTGGCTTTGGTTAGGTTCAGCCCTGGCTTTAGTGGCCATTTGGGGAGAGAACCAAGGGATGGAAGATATCAGTCTTTTCCTCTTTCTCTGTAACTCTGACTTTATTTTTTGTTTTTTAAAAACAAAATGAAACTTCCCATTCCAGTTTTTTGCTAATGAGCAACATCTCTCCACACCTGTTACCCACATGGGAGATCTGGATGCTTCTGGGTTTCTGACTTTAGCCTGGCTCAGCATGCATTTGGAGGGATGATGATGGAAAAATATATTCTTTGTCTTGCTCTCTTTAAAATGAAAATATGGAAATGATTAAAAATTTAAAGCAAAGCAAAATATTCCCTTTGGATGAAGGGGATTGACATTACATAAAAGCTTCTCATTGTTCCCCCTGCTTCTCCTTTTGTCACTCCCACAGATAACTTGCTATACAACAACCAGACTGAACTCATAAACATATAAATCCAGTAAGCCATGTGCTTTTCAGATCTCTGCAACTGCTTCTTCTTCTTTTTTTTTTTTTTTAAATAAAACCTGACTGCTGTACCTTGGCCCACAGGAGCCACTGTGCTTCTCTTCTTCCATTATCCTCACTGCTCACTCAGTGATGACGCCCCCTTTTTCTTCCTCGACTGTACCATTCTCATCACCAACTCTAGGTTTTCGTTCCTGAGGACATTCTTGTTGATCACTTTATTCAGATCTCTGCTCAGGTATCTTTTTCAAAGAGTTCTTCTCTGACCACATTTCTGTCACTCTACACTCCACTATATGTTAGTTTTTGTTACAGCCCTTACCGTGTGCGGCATGTTCTATGTTTGCTTGTTTCTTCTCACTGGAATGTAACCTCCAGAGTGTGATTGTGTTTCTAGGATACAGAAGAGAGCCAGGCTTATAGTGAAGGATCAATATTTTATGAAGGAGGAATGAGTTGAATAAATTATTTTGTTAAGTATATAGACATAAGCCTTCTTATGATCCTATCTGATTGGTATATGCAATTTTCCAGATTCAGAATATTTGATTCTGAAAGTGATAAGAATGGAGAAATTGCCTAAGACCCCATGAGCTTGAGATGAGGGTTCTTATATAAGTAGATTTCTTAAGAAAATGATTCCCAGGTACAAGAGTAAAGCACCGGAAAAGACAAAGAAAGGAATACAGGGAAGAACTATAACTGACAGTCAAGTAAAAAGATGTCAGTTTCACTCATATATGGTGAATTTTCAAATAAACACAGATCATGAGACCTATTGCAGTATGTCATTATTAATCATTTGTTTGACTAAGATGTAAAGCAGAGTTTGGCAGGACTATATTTACAGCAATACTGGTACACAGGTATTTTGTTTTTTCTGCTTGTTGACAAAAAATTTTTAACTCCCATGTATATGGGAGAATATGCAATATTTGTGTCAGCTTATTTCACTCAATGTGATGTCCTCAAAATTGTACCCATTTTGATGAATGCACATTAGTTCTTTTTATAGCTGAATATTCCATATAAATGAAATAATCAACATACACAATTCACAAATTCATTGACTGCTTAGACATGTATTCCTGGAGAACCCATTATGAAATGACACTAAATTAGTGTGAGGAGATATGGCATTGAAAATGCCCAGTGCAATCATAATTTGGTAAGATATAGTAAAAAATGCCAGAATCCTGAATGTTGGCATGCTGAAAGCTCTAAATTCACAGTTTAAAATTTCAGAAGTTAGAGACAGGAAAATAGAAAGAATGAAGGTGAGCAAGAGAGTAAAAGAGAGAGAGAGGGTAAGTGAGCTGCTGTCCACAGGTTACATGTTCACTTTCCAAATGGCCACAATAGGAGCCTGGAACTCCATCAGTGTCTCCCATGTGGATGGCGGGGCCCAAGCACGTGGGCCACCTTTGATTTCATGGGGTAAATTAGCAGGGTGCTGGATCATAAACAGAGTAGTCAGGATTTCAACTGGTATACTAGTGGGGATTTTTGGCATTCCACGTGGCTTAACCTACTACACTACCAATAATGACCTATTTCTTTGGAAAGATGCTTTGTATATCCATAGCTGTTATACTCATGCAACGATTGTTAATATGCTTGAGTATTTTTGCTTTTAAAATATGTATAATTGCCCCCACCTTATTGTATAAAGTGGTTCATGAAATGGTTTTTGTTTCTATAGGTTTCTTAAATAAGCCTATGTAAAGCAACATTATGGTTGAAATGGAAGAGAAAGAATCAGAGAGACTGAAAAGAAGTCTTCAGGAGAAGATCAGGATGAAAGTTGTGAACATAAAAATGTGGAAACTAAGAAAGATGGAGTTGACAAGAAAGAAATTCTTGAGTTTGGCAAAGTAGAGATCATCAGTGATTGGCATAGTTTTGATGGAAATATGATTAGAATGGGGTGAAAGGGGAATGATATGAAAGCTGGAGATGGTTTTTGTAGAAATTCTTGAGTTTGATTAAGAGGGTGAATATTGAAGGAACTGGCAATGTAAGTGAGATGTATGAATCATTTTTCCCTCTTCAGAGTGTAGTACATTGGAGTGTATTTGAATGTCATTGAGGATTACTCAGGAAAGGGTGTGAAACTGTAGGCAACAACATGAAGGGAGCTGGCATGTGGCTGGGAATACTGACAGTAAGATCATGGTAATTTCTCCATTTTAAGGAGAAGAAATAACAGACATGAATCGATAGCATTGTCTGAAGTTGTCTAGATAATACATTTACCATGTATATTTTTTCAGTGGAGTTGCATTTAAGGATGGTGAGGATTTTACGCTAATGTGAGTAAAGGATCAAATCAACCTGCCCTCCCAAATGTTCAGAGGCAAAAGTGATTACATTAATAAAAATGAACAAGAGTGTTTGTTAGTGGTCCATAATTTGGTAACAAACACTCTTGTTCATTTTTTGTGGAGCACTGGTTTGTGGAGAGTTGGGCCCAGTTGTGAGAAATGCTCAGTGTCAGACGGGAGAAGTGTAGATTGTAGAGAACTGGGTAAGGTTTAATAGCAAAGGTGGTACACTGAAGTGATATTCAAGGAACATGAATCTTTCATTGTCTCCAGTGTCAGTTTGAGGTAGAGGAACACAGTGAAAGTACTTAAAAGATAAGTAAATATCCTAGTACCACATGCTATTTAGTCTCTGTGTCAGAAAATTATTTAGGACCTATTTGAATATCTGTATGCAACAGTGATCACTTATGAACTTCCCTTGTATTACAAATGGGGGAATTGTAGGGATTATGGAAATAGCAGTATGAAAAGGGAAAGCTGCTTATGAAACTGTCATTAGTCTGAGCAAGCAGAAATCTACTCTGTGCTCTTCTGTTTCTGAGTGGCAAAACTAAGGTATGTAGCTTTTGACTTCCAAGTATCTTGTATTGTGTTACATATTTGTAGATTCCCAAGGTATCATATCATTTGACCCTTGTTAGAAACATTCTCAATGGTTAACAGATAAGCCAGAAAGACATTTAAATGAAATACGTTCTAAAATAAAGATTTGAATTTTATGTCTTGGCCCAATAAAGACCATACTTATTAATTAAAAACCATGTAAAAATATGTCATTGAAATTGCAAGTTTGTAGTTCACAAACTTTAAAAGATTTAGTTCTGCAGATGCAAACACTGATAAAAATTAGTGATTTAAATAAATGGGATGTCAAAAAGGGAAATTAATAAGGAAAATCATTGACTTGTGGGCATTCTTAAAAATGAGAATATCAGCCTATTTTATGGAATAGAAATGAATTTGTGCTCTTTAGTGGATAGAAGAACCCAGTTAATAGAGTCTAGCTCTGGTAAACTTCCATGCTGTCATTTTTCAGTTGTGTTACCTGGGAAATTAAATGCTCTCTTCCTAGGCTTCATCTGCTTTCCTTACACAGTAGGGATAATCATGCTTGTTGTTCACAGTTTTATGGTAGTCTGACATAAAGTAGGCATTGAGTTTGACACTCAGTATTTGGGAGCTGTGATTTTTCAAACAATGTGGAGAGAGTTAGATAATTCATTCAGTCCATTATTTTAATGGGTATTCAGAATTGCTAGGCATTGTTCTTGGTTCTGAGGATGTAACAGTTTATAGAACACCCAAGTCTATACTATTATTGAACTCACTCTTTTTTGGTGGTGGTGGGGGGCATGTTTTTGAAGTAAATGATGAGCAATGTCAGTAGCAGGCAAAAGAGATTAGAGGAAGTGATATAAGTGTGGATGAAGTCAGAGAGGAAGGAGCAGATCAGGGAGAGTGCTGAGGGCAAAATGAAAACATTGGGTTTAACTCTGAGCAAAAGGAGAAACCTGTTCAAATATTTTGAGGGAGTAGTGACATAGGTGGAATTATGTCAACACCTTATTCCAGTTGCAGCCTCGGAACAGACTATAGGGAGACAGGTGTTCTTATAGGAAATACAAGTGGGGAGAAAACAGGACATTTAGGTTGGGTAGTGGCGAAGCTGTGAGAATTTGTTCAATAAGTATCTGCCAAGATTTTCTGATGGAATTTCCATTCATTGAAATTAGGGATGTGGTGATAGGAATAGAAATTGGAGAAGCAATGTAGAGTTCTGTGGGACATATTAACCATGAGTATTTTAGACCATCAAATAACACTATAGCAGAACTTGGCAACTTGAAAATAGAAAGTTGAAGGAAATTCACTATATGCAAGTTTTAAAGCTATATGATTAGAGATGAGCGGGGAAGTAGGTAGATTTTGACAAGGGTACTGAGGACCGTGTTCTGATTGTTATCAGGCTGTAGAGGTCAGGAAGATGAGAAGGAACCTTCAAAGAAGTCTGAGAGGTGCTATAAAGAGAAGAATTGAAAGAAGGGTTTCTCCAGACCAAAATGAGGCAGTGTCTCAGAAACAGCAAGTGGTCAGCAGTGTCAAAATCTGCTGAGCAAATGAGTAGTAAGAACCCTGAGGAATGACAGTTGGGTGTGGAATATAAAGATTACTTATGATCTTGACAGGAACTGTTTTAGAAAGATGATTACCAGTGAGCAAAACCCAATTAAAATAGGTTCAAGAGATAATGAAACAGGAAATTTGGACAGCAATTATAACAAAAGGAATTTTGCTGTGAAAGAGTAAAAGGAAATAAGGAAGACAAAAGGAGATATATTGTCCATCCTAATGGAAGAGAGCCAATAAAAGGAAACACTGACTTAATCCAAATGTGGAATTCATGTTAGAAGCTGTGAGAAATGTAGGGATAATGGATGATAATATGGGACTTTGAAAAACAGTGGGTGACAGATGTTTATGGTAGACAACATGAAGTCTTTGGAGGTTTAAAAATCCTATATGCTTATAAAAAATTCCAGAATTGATTTATAAACATCAATATCTCTAACAACCATCTTAAGTATAAAAAATAGAAAAACATCTCTGTATTGTGAATTGCTTGGATAGTCTTACAATGAACTATTTTAAACATTTTATATCTGCTAGTTTATTTGATCCTCCAGAACATACATACTATAATGGACTTTATAAGTGAAGAAATTGAGGCACATGGAATAAGCCAACTTTTTAAAGTAACAATTACAAGTGGTAGAGTTAGTAGCTGAATTCATGTGAATTGGTTCCAGAATACAGCCTAAAAGAGCAGGCATTTGACCCAGTGGTTAAGACACCTGTATCCCATAGCAGGTGGGTTTGGTTCCTGGCTTTGCTCCCGACCCCAGTATTCTGCTTCTGTGTACTCTGAGAGGCAGCCATCATAGCTCGAGTAAGTGGCACCTGAGGAGCACAGACAGGAGGGAGGATAGTGTGGGCAGTGTCGCTGTGCTCCTAAATCTGTATTGTGAAACATGTGAAATTTGCTTATGTCACGTAAATTAAGATTTTTTTAAAAAGTAAATGGGACCATACCACATCTATTGGGAGACCTGGATTGAGTTCCCTGTTTCTGGCTCCAGTGCAACCTGGCACCAGCTCTTTCGGACATCTGGAGAGTATGCGAGTAGATGGTAGCTCTCATCTACCATTTTTCCTCTCAACTAAATAAGTAAATGTTAGGATAGAGAACAAAGAACTCTGACTATTGTCCCTCCCAATTTATTGTTTTCTAAATTATAATTATTCTTAATTCCATGTGTAGCTATTTTATGGATATTTTAAAAGGTCGCTATTCTGCTTAACTAAATATCATTTCCATTTCCATTCATTCTATAATTATTATTCATTTGTTATAGCTCATACAATAGTATATTTGTAATGTACATAATTTATATATGTATGTAGAAATTTATCTATCAGTCTCTCTAAATATCCCCCATCTATCTGACATACACACACACACATACACACACACAGACACATCTCTCTGTTTGGGAAGTTGGAATGTTTTTGGTAATTGTTGCTTCGTGATTGCATAGTACTTTATTGTTTTCTAAGCACTTCCACGTTAAACAATTTCATTTAATTCTCACGGCAACCCTGTTTGTTAGAATAAACGTCGCCACTTAAACAAATGAAGAATCGGAGACTGATGGAAACCTGCAGAGAGTTTAACTCAGAGTAGATGCTTAATAAACTGTTGAATAAAGGAATAAATGAACAAATGATCTGTAGTCATGGCCTTGGAGTCTGGGAGCACAGAGCACTAATAGAAAGCAGTGACTCTTGACTACTAATCCGGAGCTTTTTCCATTTTGCTGCGGCTGTCTTGAAATCTTTCATCCTTATTCTTAAATACAATCCTTTGGCTTCCAAGCATTAGCAGTTAACACATAATCAAAGTGATGAGATAGAATTCTTTGCTGCATCTCAAATTTAGAGCTGGTTTTCAATTGAAGAGTTACGGTGATACTATAGGGAGCAGACATTTCTTTGGGTCAATATTCAATTAATGTCTCAGTAGATTGCTAATAGAGACTGAATTGTAGGGAATGCTATTTTGGAGGTAAAATGGATGAAAAAAGATGATTCTCAATTACTGAAATCATTAAAATATCGAAGGTGATTACTTACGCATTTAAGTTGCCTTCATTGTTCTGACTTGGGCACACTCCAACCTGGGTAATTGGTATCTTTTCCTTGGCGATTCTGCTCTCCATTTCGCTTACCAGGCCAGGAGGGCAATGTGCCCCCTATTTGGGAGCACTTCTGTACATTTGCTACTAATGATTAGATACCTGCCAGATGCCACTCATGAGCCACATTTATTTTGGGGGTAGGTGAAGAAGTTCAGGCTTCTGCCATCCATCTCCCGGCACAAGCAGAGGGTGGGTCCAAGCTGCTCTCCTCTGAGGAAGGAGGTAGGAGGCAGGCATGTGTGTGCTGGATGAAGAGGGCTGTGGCAAGGGAGATGCTGTGGGGGTTAGAAAGTACTAAGAGGGTTGGGGGTGAAGCAAATATTTTTATACTCCTTGTTAGGAAGGAGTGATTTTTCACAGACATTTATCTGCTAGAATGATGTCTGTTGCACATGATATGGTCAGTGTTTTTGCTTTGCAAAGAGAAAGTTAATAAGATGTAGCTTATTCCACAGGCTTCACATATGCGCTGTTTGGGGCAGAGGAGAGGGATAATGGTTCACTTTAGCATGTGGTGGATGTCACTATTGTCTCTGTGGCTCCCCTTCTCTCGCATCTTCAAGCTCTACACTGCTTACTGGGAACTGCTTACTGCCAACTCATCTCAGATGGGGGACTCTGAACCTGGACATACTAAAAAGGACTGGTCAACATAGCATACTTTTAACAAATACATGCCTCCAGTTTTCTTCTGGCCAGAGTCACCTCAGAGGTGTCATGTGTTGTGTAAAACGCATGTGAGCACCTGGAAACATAAGTGAAAGAGAAATTGATTCTGTTCACACCCGCAGACTGCCTCTAACAAGGATGAAAGTCGTATTCCTAAGTGTCAAAATAACGTCTGACAGGGATTTGAGGAGGGGATAAGGGAAATCCCAGGCCTATCAAACTGTATCTTTAAATGATATTAATAAAAAGAAGTAAAATTAAAGAGAGAATACAAGAATCCACTAACTAGTCAGTAAGGACTGCATTGTACCTACACTGTTGTTAAGTAGGTCTGTGTCATCTGCATGCAGTGTGCTTTAGTGAACCCTTAGTTTTGTGATAGAATCTATTTGGGGAATGATAGGCACTGTAAAAGGTTGTGAAAATGAAATTAAAACTTGAGCTTACTTTGTTTCAAAATTTTTGAAATTCATGTCGTTTTTTTCATAATAGCATTTTCCTTAAACTTTAAAAAAAAGATTTATTTATTTTTATTGTAAAGTTAGATATACAGAGAAGAGGAAAGATAGAGAGGAAGATCTTCCGTCCAATGATTCACCCCCACCCCCCATGACTGCAATGGCTGGTGCTGCGCTAATCTGGAGCCAGGAGCCAAGCTTCTTCAGGGTTTCTCACATGGGTTCAAAGTCCCAAGTCCTTGGGCTGCCCTCAACTGCTTTCCCAAGCCACAAGCAGGGAGCTGGACGGAAAGTGGGGCGGTCAGGATTAGAACTGATGTCCATATGGTATCCTGGCGTGGTAAGGTGAGGACTTTAGCTGCTAGGCCACTACGCCGGGCCCCAGTTGAACTCTCATGTGCCCGTCCCCAATTGAGCTCTCATGTGCCCTTAGCTTTGATCAGAGGTTAAGTTAAGAAATAGCTCATTAGCTGGAACAAATGAAGTGAATTGAAAAAAAATATGTATTCTGTTTCATAACTACTAAACCTCCCTCCCCACAACATACATACATAATCACTGGAAAGTAGCATTCAGAAAACTCCTTAAATGGATTCTGGCAACAATTTGTCTTTCCCTAAGAATTCACATAAGTATGAAAACATATACTTCTTTGGATTTGTTACTTTCTACATTCTTCTTGATACATTTTGCATTTTAAATATTTATTTAATTATTTAAAAGGCAGAATGATATAGAGGGGAAGAAAAAGTGAAAGATCTGCCACTTGCTGGCTCACTTCCCAGTTGGCTACACTGCCTATGATTGGGCCACGTTAAAGCAAAGAGCCAGGAAGTCCATCCAGGTTCCCCACTTGGCTGTCAGGGACCTAAAAGCTTGGACCATCTTCCTCTGCTTTCTGGGTCTCGTTGACATGGGGCTGGACTGGATGTGCGGCAACCGGCAGTTGACCCTATGCTCCGATATGAATTACTGGCATTGCAAGTAGTTGATTAACCTCCCTTACCACCATGCTGCCTCCTCCCTCATTTTAATTTTTAATTTTAATGTATTTTGTCTTTTGACACAATAAACGATTTTCTAGGTTCTAAATCTTTGAATTTTCTGGAGTACATTTTATCTGTTTCCCTAGCTACTACTTGCAATCCTGTTGGGATTTACAAGGGGTATGTATTGTATATGAAAAGGAAATCAGTGGCAAGACAATTTCCTCTCAATAGCTTCCTCCTGAGAGGGAGGTCCACTCATTGAGCCCTGTGAAATTGGATGCTAAGCTCAGTCTGGAGCTTTGGAAGCTGCCAGGCTGGTACCCCATGACTTGTGGGCACAGCCAGGACAGCCCTCCTCCTAACTCTTGTCCTTTGCCTCCGTCAGAAGCTCAATTTGTCCTCCATAGAAGAACACCAGTCAAATACTTATTCATTGTGATGGCGATGTATAATTCTTGATTTGTTTTATGTGATTTAAACTTTGGGGACGTTTACTACTTTTTAACTTATATCAACAAACATTTGTTTAGATCCTTAATTTAGATTGGGTAATTTAGAAGAACAATTATCTCCTATGCTTTCCACGTATGTTCTGTTGTAGGGCATTAGCATCATTCCTGCGTCTATTCACGTCCTTCCATGGAAGAGACCCTTTGTAAGACATTAGGTGCCTCTTCCATTTACCAGCTCTGCTAATTTACTGAATCATTTAAGTGTCCTTAGATTAGCCTATTTTTGGTTTAGACATGACTGTTTTCTCAGAAATATGAATTGTAACAGGTCAAACATGGTTTGGGGAGGCCATATACAAGCTTTACTGGATTCTGCAGCTTAGCAGCTTCCAGGGGCAAATATTTTCTGGGAGTTTCTAACAGAGGATCATCATTTTGTAAAAAGCAAAGCACAAATTGCGCATGCTCCTTAAGTTGTGCAATAATGCCACCTAGACCCAGGGAGAGAAGTACATTGGTACAGCTGACCCAGTGGCAAGCTGACCAGAATTATCTATTTCTTTGCCTTAGACCATGATGGATTTCTGGCTTTGGATATTGGGCAGTGATGTATAGAGACAACACTCATTCTAACAGAAACCAGCAATATTGTTGCTTATCCCTTATTGCCTTTTTTTTTCTGTACTAATTCAGCTGCATGTAAAAAGGATGCTTCAAGGAAGCATATTATGATTTATGAGTTTGGAGCATGCTGCACTAACAAGATTCTTAAGACAGACTGTGCTGCAAGCTTGTTTGCTTTGAATTTTGAAAAGAAAAAGAAGATGTTTATCTTTCCCTGCTTATGACATTGGATGCTTAAAATTGTGCTGAAATTTGAGCTTATTTATATTTGGAGGAGGAAATTCAGCTACATAAGATGAAAGGAAATGATTTGTATGTTCTATTTTAAATAATTTCACAAGATGTGGGTCAGCTGGAGTTCCTTTTTTTTCAGTTGAGAGAATGACTAGCAGATGTTGGCTTCAGCACTGAAGGCTATGTGAGTTTGACCTACGTCTTGGCTTCTCCTTGGTTTTGATTCTGTTGAGCCTATTTCTATAATATGCTCTAAGGTAATTATTCAAAATTTGAATTATTATATCTGTCAAACATACAAAATGAAATCTGGACATATAGAACACATTTCTTCATATATTCTAACATGTTTTTATTTTACTTGATGCAATTGATCTTATTACTAAGGTGGGTTTTATTATTGAAGGAAAAAGTGACTTCTTTTTGAAACCAGACCTCATAGCCAGAAAGTCATAAACTTTTTTATAGAACTTAGGTCACTTGATGAGTTTCTGTGACTCTTATTTCTTAGGAAGTATCTTGACAATGATATAAAAGATGGTGTGGCGCAGGGTCATTTAGTGTGTACTGTTACGTTGTTGGTCACCAGGGGAAGCTATTAGATACCATAAGCAAAATAGCATCCCATGGTGATGGATGTGGGCTGTGTCGGTAAGGTGAACATACTGAGTGGTCCACTGCTGTGATTACCAGTTCATGCTCCACTCAAAAACAAAACTCACCTAGGAATCCTGCAAACCTGTATTTCACTTTGAAATATAGTAATCAGAAAGCCTTTTTATATATAATAACACAACTTCTTAATATTCAAAGGAGAAAATAATCCCAACCACATTTGTTAGTTCTTAAAAGTCAAAATCCAGTGGAAATAAGTGCAATTGTATCTTTTACTCTGATTCCAAAACAGGAACAACAAAGAGAAAGAGAGATATGTAATTACAAAGAGAACTCTAGAAAACTTCTAAAGAGAAGGAGGTGGTAACATATTTAATGATTTTTTTATGATTTCTGTTCAATGTTTATATTGTTTCCCTGAACAGGAGACATTTATGACTCACAAATAAACATGATAAATTTCAGAAACTGACTTCTGCTTAATAGAGATCATTTCACTTGAGACTTTAAAAATAACCTTCAGGGAAGGCTTTGGTCTAATATTATAGAAGCCCCATCCCACATCAGCATCCCTGGGTTGGCTAGCTGGCTCTGAACCCTGACCCCACTTCCCTGCTAGTGCAAACCATGGAAGTCAGTGGCATTACTCATTTGATTGACTCCTTGCCACACTGTGGGAGACTTGGATTGAGTTCCTGTTTCATGTCTTTGGCCTGGCCCAGAGCCTGCTCTTTCAGGCATTTTCTAAATGAATAAGTAGATGATAGCTGTCATTGTTTGTGAAATTCTAGCTTGGGATACAAGGAGACACACAGCAATTGAGAGCTACTGCCGTGTGTATATGTAGAGGTGTAATGAGTAGTAACAGACTGTAATCTGCTGCGTATGGCCACAGAGCAGAATCATCAACATAGCTTGGGATCATGGAGCTGATAGTATTAGGACTGGAGGTCATTAGCTTTATTTGCTTAATAGTGACACTTGGAAAGCTTGTTTTAGGCTTCTGAAATGAATTATTCCGATGAATTTCATTAGTTTAAGATTTATTTACTTATTTAGACAAAGTCAGTTCTAGAAAGGGAAGAAAAAGGGGAGAGAAGAAGAGAGATAGAGAAAGATAAAGAGAGAGGGAGAGATCTGCAGATCTGCTGATTCACTCTTCAAATGGCTGAGGCCAGGAGTCAGGAGCTTCATCCAGGTCTCTCATTTGGGTGAAGGCGCACGAATACTTGTACCATCTGCGCCTGCTTTTCCATGGCCATTATCAAGGAGTTGGATTGGAATTGGAACCAGTTCAGGCACGAATTGACATCTGTAAGGGATGCTGGCATCACAGGCAGTGGCTTTACCTCATATGCAACAACATAATCTTCAAATTCCCCCATTCTTAAATCACATTATCTCTCAGTTGCTGTGTGTCTCCTTGTATCCCAAGCTAGAATTTCACTTTTTCCCAGTTGTACTGTTAGTAATGGTAACAGGGAGTGTTCCTCATGAGTAAGGTGTAGCCTGAATGGAGTTTTTGCTCATATTCTGCCTCAAGAGTATTATTTTGTATTTGACATGGTATTAAATGGGAGAGTACATTTATGGGAGATGTAGCTTACTAAAAAAAAAGTTTAGAGTATTCCTTAGAAAAATGCACCAGATTAGGACATTGTGTAGCTTTTAACTTTTCTGCTCGTCTGTTCATTGCTGTGCCTTTTAGAATCATAGCATGATTTGTCTCCTACTCCATCAAATAAATTCCAAGCTTTTGGCACATGCTTTGTGCAACTAACCTGATTCCCTCTCTCTCTGCTTGCTGCCTCACCTCCTCCCTCCCTCCCTTCTTTACCTTTCTTCCTTCCCTGAATTAAGCTTGTATAGTGTTTGATTCCATGGGGTGGGGAAAGAAATTAAATAACTCATAAATACATGAAAAGCACCTGGGTCAGAATTTTGTTTTGAGTAGTTTCTCTTTCTTTTGCTGATGGGAATATAGTTATTTTTGTGTAGCAACCTGGTAGCATTAATATGCTAGTTAAAAAGTGTGTAAAAGCTGAAATCAAAACTTGGAATTTATTTTGGTACAAAAAAATTAGAACTCCATGCATGGGACATCTTGAAAAGGTTTGTAGAAGAAAGAATTATACAAAAATGATGGGAGGATTTTGAAATTTGGGGCATTAAAATAAATCATCTTTCAGTTTCTTTTCTCCATAAGCTGATATAATTACCTTGTGTGCTCCATGACTCGTACCTCTAGAAAATTCTCAGAGGTAGAGACTTATGTCTGAGGACTGTTTCTGGTCTGTGCTAGAGTTAGAAGAGGTGCATCAGATTCCAAGGCAGTAGAGATGTCCATTAAGAGAAGACTGGGGAAGTGAAATGTGGGAGAACTGTACTTGACATGAAGCATTGGAAAGCAGCATACTAAATATTTATAGGTATAGAGCAAGCTAATAGATAATAAGAACTTTGCTCTTTATCTCTTTAAAGTTATCTGTTTAGCTCATCTCTGATATCAGAGTTAAAAAAGAGAATAAAAGAGACATGATTCATGATCTAATGTTGCTTTTATAAATGAGACCCATTCATATAATTTTTACCACTTTCATAATGATGGAGACACACTTATGCATGAATAGCAAACAATTTAGAACAGAAGGCCTAGCAATAGATTGGATCTAAAACTAGAGATGGGCTTTGTAGTGATGAAAATGTTAACTAAGGAACATGAGTGACACTTCCTCACAACCTATGACTTTCAACGACAGTCATGCTCCTCTGTTGGTTGGATGGAAATGAAATCATTTTTCTGGTTTCCTGGCATTGTGATTCCAGAACTGTGTTTGCATTGGAGAAGGAGCACCTGGATGTCATTCTAAGTACTCTGTGAGCATGAAATGCAGTCTAAAGATAGTTTATGTCAAATGTGTTAACAAATTGCTTTCCAAATAAGCTCTGCTAACATTGCTTCTTACCTGGGTGGTATTTAGAGTATACTTGTATGAGATGCAGAGTTGATAATGGGTAATAAACCCAGAGAGCTGTTATTTTTCCTTTATTTCTTGATTCCCCACATGTTTCCTTTGCTGAGCTCCCTTTGCTGGCTAGCTCACTGTATCTCCATCTTTCAGCAACTGATCTCCTTCCAGGCATTCTTACTGTAGCCATAAAGCTGTCAGGAGAGTGGTATACTCAGGAGTTTGATGCCCCATTTTTACTGTGTGGCAGTAGGATCTTTCTCTTTGATATTTAAAAAAATTTTTTCTTTCCTCTCCACTTCTTATGAATTTTCCCTCCTTTCCAATTCTGATAACACTTTATCCAAATCAGAGCATTTGTTCCTTTTTAATTTATATAATATAAACTATAGCCTATGATCTTTGAGATGTTCTTCAGTGGTTTAATTCTTGAAACCTTCATTGAAGATTTCCTTCCTGTGTTCATTCAGTAAGGCCGTGAGTCACTTTACCATACACCAAATCCACTTAGTTGTTGGTTCCTCAAAGGATAATTACTATTTACCTAATTATATGGTAAGCACTAGATAGTAGCAGAGTAATTAAACAATGTACTGCACAATTACAAAGTAACTGTGATATTTGAGGGAATTTGTTCTACCATAATTCACTTTAATGATAATTCATGGCTAGCATAAAAGAAAGACACCAGATTATCTGTATAAAATGGCAAATGTCATTTAGTCTCACATTATACTCTATTACAGTTTAGTACTGGTGGAGCAGAATGTATTCTCCTGTGAAAATGAATTTCACATTCTTTCCTGGTGATGAGGAACTAGGCTCTTGATTTTTCTGATTGGGTAGCAATTGCGATTGTTCATTAAGGAAATATTGCTCATTGCCATGCATGCTTACTTTCAAAAGCAATACAAATCTAGACAAGACTTGGCAGGAATAAGCAGGTGTAGCTTATTTTGGAGTTTGGAGTTTCAGTTCTTACAGTTTAAAAAAATACATTAGCCCCTGGGTTCATAGTTATATTGGGACTCTGAGCCTGGGGAAGGGTATCTTGTAAAATTTTATATTCTGAGCTCTTGCCTCACATACATTTCATCAGATAGCTTCTTATCTCGCCCAGGTGAATCCAGGGTATTCTCAAGTTGGTGAGCTGCTGAGTACCACTGGGGAACCCAGGTCTAATGTGTACAGGTGTGGGCAGACCTGGGGACTGTGGTTTTTCATTCCCACAAGCCTTCCATCTGACACAGGTGTATGCCTGAGCTCCATTCTCATATAGGCACCACTCCCTTCCATTCCCAGACGCCTGTATCAGTTTCAAAATACATTCTGGAAGTCAAGCCCTCTAGAGGATTTATACCAAAACCATTGTGACATTAGTATGAATAGGTCCTAGAATTGAGAGCATGATTGAAATAATAAAGACTGAATTCATTTATGTTACATTGCATAGAAATATTTATTGCTGAGCTCAATGCAATAGCCTAGTGGCTAAATCCTCGCCTTGCATGTGCCAGGATCCCATTTTGGTGCCGATTTATATCCCAGTTGCTCCACTTGCCATCTAGGGCCCTGCTTGTGGCCTGATAAAGCAGTAGAGCATAGCTCAAAGCTTTGGGACCCTGTACCCACATGGAAAACCCAAAAGAAGCTCCTGGTTCCTGGCTTTGGATTGGCTCAGCTCCAGCTTTGTAGCCACTTGGGCAGTGAATCAGCAGATGGAAGATCTCTCGATCTCTCTGCTTCTTTCTATATATCTGACTTTCCAATAGAAATAAACAAATCTTTTTTTTTTTTTTTGGTTAAAGTAGCATTCATTGCTAAGGAAAACTGGGCAATGTCGCTTTTCAACATTTTCTTCAAAAACAATAATTGAGGTATATTTTCATGATTGTTTTTTGTAGAAGGGAGTCTGAAACTAAAAAAGGCAAACCCCTATTTTCCTGAAAACCAGGGAAATTATTTCTGAAACCCCACCTCACACAAAAGTTGTTTAAGCGCTTGCTAGAATAATGGGGGCACCACGATGTTTGCATTGTGAGAGTCTGGCTGTCTTGTATGATTTCTATTATGGTGACAGACAAAGTGAGTGAACAAATGATCTCATATTCCAATAGGAAATCAGAAAGACCTGCAGCATTCAGTAAAAGGTTGGCTTTTAAAAAGAGTAACAATTTCACATCGTTGGTCTTCCCACTGTAAGACCTTACAAGTGCTTTTCTTTTTATAGATCAAGTATAGGGTTATTGAATGAATTTTACAAAAGAGCCTTCTTGGGAACTTTGCTTGAGAGCAGCTTGTGTGGTGCAGTGCCTTGGCTTAGCAATGAAAGTCTAGACATTTGGTGCACACTGGGTGTACACAGTCAAACAAGAAAGTTGAGATAATACGGCATTTTTGTTTCATAATTTGATGGTTTTTTATATTTCTAAAAGCTTTATGTTTTGTTTGAAAGACAGGTTTACAGAAAGGTGGGGAGGCAGAGAGGGAAAGAGAGAGAGAGAGAGACCCTCCATCCACTGGTTCACTCCCCAAATGGCTGCAATGGCTGGGGCTAGAGGAGCCAGGAATTTCTGGGTCTTTCACATGGCTGCAGTGGCCAAAGCACATGGGCAATTCTCTACTGCTTTACAAGGCCTTAATCAAGGGCTTCAATTAGAAGTGGAGCAGCTGGGATATGAGCTGGAGCCCCTATGGAATACTGGTGCTGCAGGTGCAAGTGCAGTTAGCATACTAAGCTAAGGAGCTGACCCTAGAGATTTTTGTATTTCTAGTGTAAATGTGAAAAGCATATGTCATCTTTCAAAGATGGAGATACTTATTGTTGAAAATGATGGTGCAATATTAACAATTTGGAAGTAACTAAAAATGTGAGGATGAAATATTTGCTTGTTGAAAATTTAAGCTAAGTGGGGTGTCTCTTCCTATCTCCTTTTAAGAGGCACCCCACCTCCAAGCTCTCTCTCTCTATAGGTGCTTTCCCCTTCCCTCTTTTTCTATATTCACCTGGTCCCTTTGTAAGTAAAACTTTGCTGAAAAAAATTGGCTGAGTGGAGAATTGAAAGACTGGCTACATGAACCATTAATACAAGTTGAAAGTAGATATGTACATTCGAGTTTTTCATTGGGATGAAGCATATGTGGTTTTTAATGCAATTTCACATGAAAAGTTGCAAATGCTTTGTGCTTAAAAGAACAATTCTTAAATGATCTCATTTTCTTGGTATTTTCTATATATAATCATTGCTGGCCAGATTCAAAGTAAAAGTGAAATCAGATGATTTGTCTGTTTCTTTGCTAAGAACTGATTCCTTCTTTTTAAAACATTCACAACTTTATTGTGATTTGATTGACAAACAAAAATTTGTGTTTTTAAGGTGTCTAACATGATGGTTTGTTATATGTATACGTTGTAAAATGATTACCACAAGCAAGCTGTTGAATAAGACAAACCAGTATACAGTACAGTGTTATTAACTGTAACCTACCAGCCAAGCTATACATTACAGAACCTGCTCACCCAATGACTGACCATTTGTATCCTTTAGTCAACATCTCTATAGGGAAATATCAAGCAAATCTCTGTTCATGTTTCAGCATAATGCTTCCAAGAGTTCAGATTGTAAATACCTCTTGAGTAGAAACTATAATTTAGAAATATGTACAGCCACATTTTTTGGAGTGCTATTCAAAAATGTCAAAATATGAAGAAAATCATGTGTCTGTTGATGGATGGTTTAAAAAGCTGTAGCATGTATGTGCACACACACAGGGAAATGTTGTAAAGCCTTTGATGGGGAGATCTTGACATTTGTGACAATATGATGGGAAGGAATTATGCTGAGTGAAATAAACTAAACACCAAAGAGTGTTTTTCATAATTGTTCAATTAGAACCTAAAAAAACCTACAAAATATAGATATGTGAGAGCAGAATGGTGGTTGCTTGGGATGGAGAAAGGCAGACCAAGATGGGGCATTGTAGATAATAGGATATGATGGTGTATTGACATAAATGAGTAAGTCTGGGGATTTAGTACACAGCATAAGGACTACAGTTAATAAAATTGTGTTGTGCATTGTAAATTTGCTGAGCAACTTGAATTTTGTGTGCTTGTCATACAAGAAACAATATATTGTGAGAAAACAGGTATATTAATTGGCTAGTCTGTAACAGTCATGTGATGATGTATATGTATACTTGAACATCATGTTATATACTTGAAAAAGACTTATTTTTCTAAAAGGCAGGGTTAGAGAGAAGCAGAAACAAAGGTTGGGGTGGAGTTGGAGAGAGAAAGACAGAGAGATCTTTTCATATGATGATTCACTGACCAAATGATCACAATGGCTAAGCTGGGCAGATCTGAAGTCAGGAGCCAGGAGCTTCCTTCAGGTCTCCCACACGGGTGACAGCAGCTTAAGTAGTTGGGCTATCCTCAGCTGATCTCCCAGACACATGAGCAGGGAACTGGCTCGGAAGCAGAGCAGCCCAGACTCTAAGTGGTTCCTGTAGGGGATGCTGGCACTGCAGGAAGGTGTTTAGCTTGTTACGCCACAGTGTTGATTTCCATCTTATACACTTGATATAATGAAGAATTCTGCAGAGTGTCGACAGCTCAGAATTCTGAGCTGGCTTTGACCCAGATATTGGCATTCAAACCACCTATAAGAACTATTATATCCTCCCCAAATGACTGGCTCTGCATATGTTTTCTGCTAACTTTGCCTTAAGCACTTACTGCCAACTGGCAATGCAAGCCTACTCATTACTTGAATGAACTGGTAATAATATCTTCTCTTTACCAGGCAAATTGCAGAAGCTAGGAAGAAAAAAAGATCTTTCTTTATTTCTATTTATGTGGCACACAGATTTTTTTTCCACTGAAGAACACTGCATTGTTCAATAATTTAAATACTAGTAATCCTGCAAGCTGCACACTGTGGAGACTAGAATACGTTCTGCCTTGAGCATTGTACAAAGCCCAGCTGTTCCTGGGTGGCACTGCTGCTACAACAGTGTGAATTGCACTTTTAATTTGTCTTCCCATCTGACAGCACATCTAATTATAGTTTATAAAACCTGTTTTAAATGCTACTTAAACCTTCCATTGAAATATATTTACACCAAAGTGAAGATTAAGTAAACATTTAAAAATTATACCATCAAGCCATCAATTTAGCCACCACTTCTGCATGTTAAGCAATAACATACATGATACTTATACTAAGCCCATTTTCAACACAACAGAGAAATATGTGCCAGAATGGAAGTGTAAGGTAAGAGGTGATCTTTTCTTGCTTCAGAATTATTTAATCATTTACTCAGCATATCAGAAAATGTGGGAGGTCTTTTCTACTACTAAACTTGTGTATTTTGAAATTTTCATGAACTTACACATTTAAATGAAGGAGCAACTAGGACAGGAACACATTTTATTAATTACACAGAGATGAATTCAAGTATATATTTTTAAATAACAGTAGGTGGTACTTCCCTTAGTCATGTTCTCTTATTTTTCAATATTGTAGTTAATAACTGTTATACTTACTACAGTATCATTATCCTCACATAGCGTAGTATACTTCCTTTCCTCTTTTTGGTGAATTTTAATGAAAATTTTTATTGTATCAATGAAGTTTTTTCTCTAGAAATCCAATAGTTTTAATTAGCAAATCTCTCATTTGAAGCATTGTTTCTTAAACCTGGCAATACCTTTACAGTTTTAAAGCATAGTGATGCCTATCCTACTCAAAGGTTGCAATTTAATTTTTCTGAGGTCTGAAGAGGGTCTGGGGAATTTTGTAACTCCCAAAGTGATTCTGACATGCAGCAGCATTTGAGAACTATTATTCTCCTGAGCTAATCCTGTTTCTTTTCAGGAGTTCTTTGTTGGAACCATTGACACAGTGATTCCTAACATGTCTGCACATTGGGTTTACTTGGAACACTTAAAAAATTATTTTCTGTGCTCCTAAGGCTCACTCCCAGCATCCCAGGAGGTTGTGAGGTTTATTTGCTTTGGGTGGTTTATTTGCTTGAGATTTTAAACTGTGTGGAGACCCCATGTGATTCTTATGTGAAGCCAGTTTGGAAACAATTATGGTAACAATTTTTAAAGCCAGATGAATTCCAAGGACATGAGGATTTACACATGTTTTGTTGAGGAGATGAACTTGGTAAGGTATCAAGTTCTCATGCTTTTGTCTTTTCCCTTTATCTCTGTGTTCCCCTTATATTGTGTCTCTATGATAACTGGTGTCATGGTAAGCGATAGTTTCACCTGCTTGGGCAGCTGTACAAATGTCTATTATGCAACTGTTTGACACAGGGCTGCTATTGTCTGTAAACCCTGGGGTGGTTGGGTGGAGTGGGATGGTTACCTGTGGCTACTGGTCAGTGTGATTACTGGTCCATACTGCTGCTTGTAGATAGATGTGCACACACAGATGCAGCTGCACGTGGAAGTGTGAGCTCTCTGACTCTGTGTGACTGCATGTAGATGTTTATGTGTGTTCCTGATCACTGACAATACCATGTGGGCAAATGACTGTTCCTTGTGCATTTCTCACTGCCACTGTGAGTGAAGGAGATCTAAATTCAGATGTAGATCTATTTGTCCTGGGCCCTAAAGCCTTGGTATATACATTTGGAACATGTAATCATCCTTGAGGGATATGTATTTGATTAAAATTCAGTATAAAATATTCTTCCCCTTCTGTTGTTAACAGTATACAGATGAGAGTATTAGAAACCTTGGAACTCTTGCAACATTTTTTTAGTCTGCATTTTACTTACATTCATAGGTATGCTCATAGGTAGAAAAGATAGACCCAAATGTCTATAATCTTTTTTGACAGGTTTATAAAACCATGCACTTATTTTAGTAGAGGTTGTACATTTGAAAAGGGAAAACAAGCTGTTCTTTTATAACACTCACAAAAATACAAAAAATTTATGCTATTTTCTGAGAGTAACATTTGCCTAGTGGCCAGGTAGATGAGAAAAATTTTTTTCTTTCTTTTTAAGATTTACTTATTTTTACTCAAAAGGCAAATCTACAGAGAAAAGGAGAGACAGAGTGAAAGATCCTCCATCTGCTAACTCACTCCCTCAGTGGCTGCAATAGCCAGAGCTGAGCCACTGAGGAGCCCGGAGCTTCCTCTGGGTCTCCCATGTGGGTGCAGGGTACCAAGGCCTTTGACCATCCTCCATTGCTTTTTCAGGCCACAAGCTACCCGTGCCCACATGGCATCCCAGTGCATGCTTTCTGCCACTGAGCCTTTGTATTGGGCCCTAGTAAATAATTTATAATGTATGACTGTTTAATTTGATTGCTAGTTTTTGTGTGAGATAGATCCTCTACTTCCTAGTCATGATTTGAACCATCTATCTGAACCACAGTTGACCTTAGGCTAGTGATTGAATCCCACTTCCTTTCAGATTTTCCTTGGATACCTCATGCCCTTTGCAGCTCTTTCTCTTAGATGATCTACTGCTCTTAAAATTTTTTATTTCCAATGATGAGTTCTTAGGTATAAATCATTTACTCTCTTAAGAAAGTCATTCTAGTTGTTTTCCTAACACTAAAAAGTGATCCTGCTGTGAAGTTTTACTGTTCTGTCTTTTCCCCTAACTATCAATTAAGGCTTGGGCAAGAAAAATGAATGCACTGAGTTCCAAATGTGAAGTTTTTAATACCAAGATATAAGGCTCATACAACTTTGAAAGGGCTGAAAGTGTATGTGAAGTTATTACCTGTGGGTGCATCTTCTGTGTAAACTAATTAAGGATTTTCTCTTCCTCAACATTTTTCTTCTGCTATAGTTAATACTGATGCTCTAACCCCAGCTTATTCTCTTTTATTAAATTGTCTCATAATGAGAGAAATACAAAGACTTTAAGTAGATTCAGTAATATTTTGTAATTTGCCATTTTCCCTTTGTCTGATCACTGCTTACCATTTAAGACCCAGAATATATTTCCATCTGCGGGGCTTGAGATCTTTGCCTGAACCCCTTTTCCCATATGCTTTGCAAATGTTATTGTCTACAAATGTTGTCTTTTGTCTTTGATTTCTATTTACTCATTATTCTGCCCTGCTATCCTTACCTTCCCAAATTATTTTCTGTTTTTTCTTTTAAGATCAATAATATATCAAGTGATTTTTTCCTTCCTTTACCTGGAATGAATGGGGCCTTACCTGGGTGAGTTTTCCTCTTCTGTTTCAGATTCCCAGAGTGGAATGTGAGCATGAATATATCAGAAGGGGTTATTTAGTCCACTGCTGTAGAGAATGAACACTCTTGAGTATTTTATTCATCTCCTTTTAAAATTTTCTTTAAATTTGCAATGTTACCATCCTAGTCTGGGTGCCGTAATGATTCTTCTAGGAGCTTTTTAACTAGTGACTGCTGTTCTTATGACAACTTCTTGATGACTCGTCTTGCCAGACTTTCCATGTGTATTGGTTATCCAATCAGCTATTTGCAGACGGTCCTGCTGTGTGGTTTTCTTGCAGAAGCATTTGTTTCTTGTTTACACTGTTGAAAGTCCTTCAGACTCTGGGCTTGATCTACTGTAATTCTTTTTTTTTTTGCCATTTTAAAATTATATTTTTGACAATTTTTACATAGTTAATTAGGGTAAAAAGGTTCAAGGGCTACAGGAAAATGGGTAAGACAATTAGTTCTATATTGTTTCCTTCATATCTCTGACGTAAAGGGGGATTTTAAGGGAGAAGCCCCATCCAGTCTCCCACCCACCTCAGGTCCCTCATGTGGGGCATGCTCCGAGGGTCTTGCTCAACTGGTTTTGATAGTTCAGTAGTTATGAATTGTTGCCAGTCTCCCCACTCCAAGCACGATGAGGTCGCTGAAGAATCCACTGATTGACATAGTCCATCATAGAGTCTCAGTTTGCCCAGTTTTTCCCTGCCAGTATATAGCTGAGGTGGTTGATTGCCTTGTTCTGTCCTCTGTCTTTTCTTGGTTAGGGTTCTGAGTCCAGCATTTCAACTGGGGAGATCTCCAAAGGATCCATTCAGCAAGAATAGATCAGATGACTAGAGTTTCCTAAGATGTATTGTTTTTCATCTCTGATTTTACTTGGTTTTTCTCTCTTGCCTTTCTTTGGTAGTCTGGCTAAAAGTTTGTTTTCCTTATCTGTTTAAAAAATGGCTCTTTTCACAATTTGTAGCTTTTTACTTTTAATTTCATTTATTTTCTGTGATTTCTATAATTTCTTGCTTCCTGTTCATTTTTTTGTGGTAAGTTTTTGAGATGCATTATGAGATCATTTATTTGAGATTTCTATTTTTGTAAGCACCTGATGTTATGAATGTCCCTCTCAATACTGTTTTTGCTACATCTCATGAGCTTTGATATTTTCTTTTTGTTTTCATTTCTTCAGAGATTTTTTTTTCTTATTAATTTCTTGACTGATTCATAGGTCACCCAGAAGCATCATATTCTTCAAAATTGCTTTTGATTTCCTTTTTCATTTCTTCAGCGACACATTGGTCATTCACTAGCCTGTTATTTAACTTCATATTGTTGTAAATTTTCTCTTTTTTATTGCTGTTGACTTTGTTTCATGGCTTTTAATTTAAAAGAATGTATAGTAACTGTGTAATAGAGACTGTCATATCCAGATGTTAAGATACAATGCCATATGCATCTCTGCTTTCCAATACAAATGAAACTGTTAAATACATTTTGACAATAGGGTGCTGAACTCTTTGCCATTGTCCATATCTACACATCAGGATATACTAAATAGCAGAATGATGGACATATAACTGTTTGTGAAGGGCTATGGTATTGTAATAATTAGGAGAAATCAGTCGGGGAGGGGGATCAGAATACGGAGGGGAACTTCCAGAGCATATGGAAATGTACCAATAAACAAACAAACAAATAACTTGAAACATAAGAAACCCCAAATGCTGAATGTGCAGTTTGAAGCAATGATGACAAAATTGAGATTAATGTGTGCTTCATGTTTCTGTATAATATCTTAGAGGGAGCAAGCAACTTAATGTGCATTAATAAGTCATATAGAAGTAGGTGGGAGGTCTGAAGCACAGGTCCATTGTACTACATTTTATGTCTAGAGTACTAATGGAGTGAAAAGGAAATAGCGTTTGGTTTGGGGATGGAGTATGAGGCGGCAGATTGAGAATATTCACAGAGTTTTACTGCAGGTGCTTGCAGAGAGGTAATAGAAGATATATGCTATATAGGTAAAATAGCAAGATTAAAGGGTCATAATAAATAAGTTGTAAATGGAAGGAGAAATGAAGATGTAAAATTTTCGTTGTTGAATATTTTGCCATCTATGCTGCCACAGTAGCTAATGTAGGGATGGGACACACAGCCTATTATCTTTCCTTTTTGTTTTAATTTTTTCTTGGGAAGGCAGATATACAAAGAGAAGGTGATACAGAGAAGCATCTTCCTTCCGCTGGTTCACTCCATAAGTGGTTTCAATGGCTGGAGCTAAGCTGATCCAAAGCCAGGAGCCAGGGACTTCCTCCAGGTCTCCCACATGAGTGCAACGTCCCAAGTCCTGGGCTGTGCTCCACTGCCCTCCTGGGCCACAAGCAGGGAGCTGGATGGGAAATGGAGTACCCAGGACACAAAACAGCACCCAATGGGATCCTGTCACATGCAAGTAAAGGATTTAGCCACTAGGCTATAGTACTGGGTGCCATAGAGCCTATTTTTGTTCCAGTTTTAGTATATGTGCTGCTGAAGTGAGCACAAGAGAGCCTATTTTAAAACAAGATTTAAATGATAGTGTGGTTTGATATTATCTCTTGAACGTTGAATATATAATTGAAATACATGAAGTGCTCGTTAAACAAAAGTTGATCATTGTGACATTATAAAACCAGGATCAAGATTATAGTCCTGTGGAGTTGCAGGTTTTTGGTGCTCATTGCTTATATGTGTGCTGTATCTGGGATATCTGTTAGCTCCATTACAGGGGAATGGATGAAGGTGGTGAACAGACATCCTCATCTTTTTTCTTCATGTAATACTACACAGAAACAGGAACACCATAAATCTTGGCTGCAAGTGCTTATCTTTTTGTTTTTTTCTGATGTATTTCTTCATTTCTCTTGCCACTTGTTTTGATTGATCGTCAAGCTCTGAACTGAAGTATTTGCTATTCCAAAGGAGAATGCCTCTATGAACATTATTTTGAATGGTTCAAGGAGTTGGCTTAGCTTTCGCTTCAGTTTCTATCACTTCCTATTATAATAGATTGCAGGAACAGTGCCAGCCTGCCAGTACTTTTTGATGGGATGTATGTTGTGTGCTGAACTTGCTTCATTCAAACTGACAGAATGAATGGTGTGAGTGTAGTGTGTTCTTTAGAATTAAACTGTTTCTTGGGTGCACAGCGGATATCTATTTTATTCTTCTTATCTACATGTAATTTCTTACATTTCAGGTTATTAAGTTTCCCTGGCACAGGATCTCTAGGAAAGTAGGGTGACAGTTTCCAATCTATATGTCACTTTTTGTGAGCAAACCAGCTCTTAGATTCTTCTTTGTAAGCCTTTTGAGTGTAGCACAGTGTTTATATTTAGCAGGGAATAATTAGTGTCTCTTAATTGAATTAGTTATTGCCTAGTTATAGAGAGGCATAGTGTTGCTCTGATTACAGAACATAGTAGAATATACACACAAAAATATGCACTTAAGTTTCACCTCCTCATAAAAAACTGTGAGTCAAGAATCCTTTTATAATGTCCCTCAAAATTTCTCACTTTTAGTTTGAAGCAGTTTTAAAATTTGTAGTATGTGTGTTTCATCCAAGATCAACTTGGATTTTATTCTCCTAGGTGTATGCTGTTCATATGCAACTTATTTAACTCAGAATATACACATAGAAAAATAGTTGTTTAATTGGGAAAAACTATGAATTTTATATTCATCCTTGACATCTCCCATCCTATTGTAATGAACCCAGACAACTTAAAGACTTCTTGAGAAAGTCGTTTGATGGAAGCTGTGTTAGTCTAGCATTGAATTGGAGCAAAATAACCTTCCTCTTCAAGATCCCTTGGGAGGGAATTACATTATATAATGTACATCTGCTTCCTTGGATGCTGCTGAGCTTAGCTCTTTTCCAATTTAACTCTGTGAGTATTTATTGAACCTTACTATATGCTCAGCCACAGATTTGATGATGTAGATGATTAAAAGGCAATATTGCCTTACACTCACGAAGGTAAAGCAATACAGTAATACAATAAATAAAAATAAAATGTTTTGATGAAAATGAGAAGTTATAATTTTTGTGCTCTGTTCATAGGAAAGTTAAATGGTACAAATATTGAAGAAAACAATATGGATGTTTTTCAAAAAATTGAAAATTACCATCTATCTTAATAATTCTGCTCATGGGTAGATATCTAGAAGAATTTAAAATAGGGATTTGGGCCCGGCGCGGTGGCACAGTGGTTAAGGTCCTCACCTTGCACGCCTGGAATCCCATATGGACGCCGGTTCTAATCCCAGTGGCCCCGCTTCCCTTCCAACTCCCTGCCTGTGGCCCGGGAAAGCAGTTGAGGACGGCCCAAAGCTTTGGGACCCTGCACCCGCGTGGGAGACCCGGGAGAGGCTCCTGGCTTCGGATCGGCATTACATCTGCCGTTGCGCTCACTTGGGGAGTGAATCATTGGACGGAAGATCTTCCTCTTTGTCTCTCCTCTCTGTATATCTGCCTTTCCAATAAAAAAATAATAAAAATAAATCTTTAAAAAAAATAGGGATTTGTATACACTTGTCTATAAAACCATTATTTGCAAAGCTCCAGAGGCAGAAATAGCTCAAATGTTCACTAAAAATGAATGGATAAGTAAAATATGCTATCTATATACAATTCAGTATTATTTGGACTTAAAAAGGAAAGAAGTTCAGGTATATTCTGTGAAATGGGTGAAGCTTCAAGACATTATGCTTGGAGAAGTAAGCCAACCATAAAAACATGATACTGTGTGATTCTATGTATCTGCTACTAGTAGAGTGGGTAAATTAATATAGGCTAAGAAGGCAGCTAGTTTTCAGAAACAAAGCGGAAGAAGAGACTGGGTAGGTACTATGTATTGGTTATAGAGTTTCAATTTGAAAAACAAAGAGTTCTCGAGATTGAATGCACAAAACTAGCAGAATTTATATTATTGAGTCCCAAGTTTGGTGATTTTTAAGATTTTAAATTTTGTGATTACACATTTTAGCATACATTCCAAAAACAATTAACACAGGGTTCACATGCTTGAGTGCCGTATAGTCTATCAGTGAATGAATGAGGTAACATTTGAGCAGTAACAGAGCAGAGATCTTCCCTTCTGCTGGTTCACTGCCCAAATGACCTCAGTGCCCGTGGTTGAGCCAGGCCAAAGCCTGGAGCCTCATTCTGAGTCTGGGTCTCCTGTGTGGACAAGGGGGATCCACGTACTTGAGCTGTTTTCAAATGCCCAGATGCATTAGCTGGAAGCTGGGATTGGGATTGGGGCAGCTAAGCACTGTGGCTACAACACTACTGTGAGGTAAAGATGATCATATCCAGCCTCACAGGTATAAAATAAGAACTCTTTTTGGGAAATAGTTTATTTTAGTTAAATTCTGCTTGAAATTGAAGCTGTGAACCAGATAGTTCAATTGCATTTCATGAAGTTTAGTTAAAATATGAGGACAAGTAGGAATTCCTGGAGTTTTATGTTAGCTATACAGTACATATGTTTTTTTTTAAAGATTTATTTTATCTTTATTGATTCACTCCCCAAGTGAGTGCAACGGCAGATGTAATGCCGATCCGAAGCCAGGAGCCTCTCCCGGGTCTCCCACGCGGGTGCAGGGTCCCAAAGCTTTGGGCCGTCCTCAACTGCTTTCCCGGGCCACAGGCAGGGAGCTGGAAGGGAAGCAGGGCCACTGGGATTAGAACCGGCATCCATATGGGATCCCGGGCGTGCAAGGTGAGGACCTTAACCACTGCGCCACCATGCCAGGCCCTACAGTACATATCTTTAACTATAAACAATGAAGAAATGTGGTTGTATGGTTGGCTTTGGTATAAATTAGTAGAAATAAAGTATTATAGTGAAAGTGTTTGTTATCAGTAAGTTTCAAATTATTGAATCCCAGTGAATGGAAAACCAGTGAAGAACTATGCTCTTTGCTAATTAGAAGAGTTAAGTAGTCTATAATCAAATGGAATAAGCTATTTCCTGTTTGTGGAAAAAGCAGTGGACCTGTCTATCTGAAGCAGATTTTTAAAAAAATGATAAAAGCAATACATTTAAAAACTATTTCTAAGGCAGTGTTTGAAGATACAGAAGACTGAAAACAAATGTGGAAAGCTGCTAGGATGCTTTCCTCATAACAAAACAGCTAATCCCATGGAGGCTGTGAAATACTGCCCTGTTACATGGAAGAGTAAATGGCACAGTTCCGTAGACTGATAGGTGGGACATGGCATGAATACCTGCTCTGCTATTCAGCTTTTTTGTAACCTTTGCTCAAATGCTTATACCCTTTAGGCTATTACTTCTTAATATGTTAAATAAGGCTATAATGATGGGATGCCCACTGGCATAATATTTATATGTAAGTGCTATGGAATAGGCAGCATTATTTCAGGCTAGAAGCCCCTAGGTAGCAGAAATGAAGATTTAACTCTAGAATAACCTTCTTATATATGATCCTATGGATAGACTTGGAAGCCATCATTTTAAGTAAAATAAGCGTACTTTTACTTGTAAGTGGTAGCTAAACCATGATTTTCTAGAAGTGTAGGGTGTTGAGAAGGATAGCATAGAGAAGGAATAAAGGGGTTTGAATAACTGGTACTAATGTGCACTTGTTGCAGGGAATTAAACACACAAAACAAAGGCAACTTCAGTTCTTTTCTCACCGGATAGAAGAATTTTCATGGATAAGTTGAGTGAGCAAACGAGAGAGGGTTCCAAAATAGGATTACTTGAATGTTTGTTTTTAAATGCAATTCTGGAAAGGGGATAAAATGGGTTCTTTAGAGAGTGGGGCTGAAACTCAACAAAAGGCCAGAATCTGTAATCTTGTCTAGCTTGCTTAAAACAAAGTCATTAACAGAGTGTGATTGGTAACTTTTTTCTTTTAATTCTCTTAGGTCACTACTTGCTTGGCATTTTCAGGCGAGTAGGATTGACATTCCAATAGGGACTGCACTTAACTGCCCAACAGTTGTGTTTTGATAAAACCAGAATCAGGTGAGACTTGATATTTTGCCTTTGCAAATGGCAAAAATAGAGGAGAAGCAAAATCTTACGTGTTTTTGAAAGGAACCCCCTTTTTCTCATTTCACCAGGGAAGTGACCCTAACTGTTTATTAGCCCATCTAAACATCTTACATAGTTACATACTAGTGTTCCATAGCATGGTCAGATGACTGTAGCTTACAGCAGTTTACATGTTTTAAAAAGAACTAGAAAAGAACAGTTCCTATGTTCTTGACGCAAAGAACTGATTAATGTTTGACGAGATGGAAATGCTAATTATGATATGATCATTACATATTGTATCATGATCACATGGACTTCTAAACATGTATAAGTGATATGTCTCATCTAAAAGTTTTTAAAATTTTGATTGGAAATCATTAAATCTCATCATCAAAAAAGACTTGGCCAGTTTATATATCAGTATAAATTATGGACTTAAGTTCATAATAAGTACAGCAAAGAGAAAAAGAAATTTCATTTTCTTTTCATAAGGTTGAATATACATAGGTGTTATAAATAGTTAATGGTTTAAATAAGACATGTTTGAAGACTGTGATTTTTTTTTTAGGTGAAGTAGTATTAAATGGCTCCAATAAAACATGGACAAAAAATAATAAAACAAGGTGAGAAGGCAGTATGACTGATTGAGCAAATGTCTAAACACTAATTTGTAATGTGCACAGGCCATTTATAGTGATGTGTGTATCAGCAAAAAAGTAAAGGAACTGGGGACCAAAATACCAGATCGCACTGCTTGTGTTTCCACTGCCTGAGCTCTTTTTTCATCTGAGAAACAAGAACAAAAAGAAAGCATTTCTTACAAGGTAGCTTTGAAGATTAATCAATATAGATTTAATGAGCAATAAAAGTATACACAGCAAACACATTTAGCACAAAACATATGCCCACAGCAGTGTGTTAGATATTAGACATATCATGGTAATTACAAATAGCTCATTTTCTTAAAGAGTACATAATATAATGGATAGGCATGTCATTCTGATGTCTTGATGCTACTTAAAATATATACATGTAGAGTGAACATGGTACGCATATTGTGGTCTAGATTTCCTAGGTTCTTTCCTTTTAATTAATAAGCATTTTAAGCTTAGGCACTGTCATGGCTTAAGTAAATGGTAAAGGTTATTCGGAGGGTGAGGAATACAGACACACATGCTCAGAGACAGTGTGCCAGGAAGTGAAAGGTAACAGAGAGATTGCTAACTCTGTCTCAGTGTCCATCCACAGGAAGCAGCGCAGGCTTTAAGGGACCTGGGAAGGAAGTGGTTATGCAGTAACACAACACCAGCCCCTTAGGTATCAGGTTGTGATAGGTGAGCATCCCTTGACTCATAGGTGAGCAGAAAGGATCGCATAGCCAGGGTATGTGTGGCTTCCACACCATTTTCTTTGAACTGACTCCCTGCCTAAACCATATCTCACAAAGGAAAGGGACCAGAGAAATATCTAGAGGAAGATTTTACAGATCTACAGATTTTAGTTATTAAGGTATATACTTACTGACTGAACGTGATTAACAGAGTAGTATAGTTATTTGAATAAGAAATTCCAGATGTGAACTTTTTTATGGTGAAAAACATTTATTTAGAATTAGAAAGCTGGATGCAGTTTAGATGGTCCCAATTTTGTTGGCAGCATCCAGAGCATCATCATCATCAGGAGTCAGCCACACATATACCCCTTTTCTCCATATGGTCTGATCAATGTCCTAGAGTTTCTTCATGGCTTGTTTGATCGAATCCACAATGAGCACGAATATGTTGTTGTCTTCTCTCTTCTTCATAACGGACTCTGTGGTCTGGGGGAGCTTGATGATGGCATAGCGGTCAAACTTGTTTCTTCTGGGGACATTCTTTTGGGAATATTTGGACTGTCACCACAGGCATTGCATCTTGGGCTGCCAGAAGGTGGGTAATGTGTGGCTCTTCTTGTGGCTGTGAACACTTCTCAAAACTTCCTTTTTGGCTTTCAGAGCCTTTGCTTTGGCTTCAGCTTTGGGAAGGGCAGGAGTTTCCTTCTTTGCTTGTGGTGCCAATCTTCTAATTGGGAAATTTTAACTGAAAATATGAAATTAAAAATGAAATCAGACTCCAGTATGCAAATTAGGCATGTTATCATGTGACTTAAAAGATGATGCAGTGGAACATCTGTTAAACTGTAATATGTAGAATAGAATCATTATAAATGTTTAAGTCAATGTTATAAGTTTTCATTCTTGCCTGAAGAAAAATATGGAAAGTAATGTAATAGGAGGAATTATTTAATCAATCCTCATATTCATTAGGTATTTCAAAGTACACATTCATTTGATTGTTATGCCTCTGTACAGAGTCAAAATGGTGGATGTTAATGGGTTAGTTCAATTCTGGCGACACACATACAGGGGTTACATGGTTAATGATTAAGATGCTGATTACAATGTCCTTGTTCTATACTGGAGTTTCAGAGTTCCACGTGCTGTTCTGGCTCCCGACTTCAGCTTCCTGGAAATGCAGATGGTAGGAGAAAGCAGTAATGGCTCCAGTAATTGCATTTTTGCTACCTACATGGGATACCTGCATTAGGTTCTTGGCTTCCTGACTCCTGGCCCAGGCACAGCCCAGCCAAGTATAGCCCCAGTTGTGCGTATTTGAAAAATGAAATAGGGACTTGGGGTTCTCTTATTCTGTTATCTGTTTATATCTGTCTTCCACTCAAAGTTTTAAAAATTAAAAGAGGCATTTTCCATATCAGAGTATTCTATAAATTCCCCATAATCAAGTGATTACAGTAGCAGCTAACAAGAGCAGAATAGACACCCTAAAAATGTATGAATCCTGTCATTTGAAATGATATAGATGGAACCAGAGGTCAAACCTGGCATTGCGTGTGTATTGGGTGAAGGCTAGGCTACCAAGGCCTTCAGGAGCTAAACCACGTGGCATTGCTGAGCTCAGGGCCTGCTTTAGCACTGTCTGGAAACAGAGTAAACCTACACATCTACAGCCAACTGTTCTTACTTCCACAAAGAAGATTCCATACAGAGCATTCATTTTGTCTATAGGTATATCAGAATGGCATTTCCTGATGGTATTTCTGGAGTCTCAATGACATTCCCACTCCTACAACTTCATTAAGCATTGCTACAAAAGGGGCCTCCATGTGACGGCTCTGTCTTGGACTCCCATTCTTTCCTTTGAAATCTCAGTGAAAGCTGTAATAGCCCTAATCTCACTTCCAAATATAGTGCCAGAATTGGTACCATGTGGACAACCAGGTTGGCCACTTGCTCCTGTCAGGATGATGAGCTATATCTGCGCCTTGTGGAACCATGTCTAGAGCTGTCACACAGTATTTTGGGGGATGGCAAGGAGCATAGCCCTGAAATGGTGTTGGGCATCAAGACTGTGTTGAGTTCCCTGAGCCTGTTCCTTGAAACTGTTGTGTATTTCTGGGCATCTGGACCTGTGCTGGGAGGAGCACCCTTACAGGTTTCTGAGAGGTCCTATATGCCCTTTTAATCACTGTTCTGATGCATGGAACGTGGCTTCTTTTTAACATATCAGACTCTTCAGCCAGTGATTGCTGGGCTGGACTTTTACATACATTCCCACTTACTCCTTCCCTGATTCTGTTGCAGATTTTTCAGATGCTTCCATTTGCTTTCCCCTTTAGTTATTGTATATTTTTAAGTTTTCTAATTGTGTGCAAATCCTACTTAATGTAGTTAGAAATAATTAAGAAGTAGCCAGAATTTTTTAAAGTTTTATTTTTATTTCAAAGTCAGATATATATACAGAGAGGAGGAGAGACAGAGAGGAACATCTTCCATCCAAAGATTCACTTCCCAAGTGACCACAGTGGCCGGTTTTGCGTCAATCCGAAGCCAGGAGCTCTTTCGGGTCTCCCAGGCAGGTGCAGGGTCCCAAGGCTTTGGGTCATCCTCGACTGCTTTCCCAGGCCACAGGCAGGGAGCTGGATGGGAAGCGCGGCTGCTGGGGTTAGAACCAGTGCCCACATAGGATCCTGATGTGTTCAAGGCAAAGACTAGCCGCTAGGCCATGGCGCTGGCCCCAGAATGTTTTGCTTTCCAAATATTTCCTCCACCAGGTGTTACAGTTTATTACTTTAAAATCTGACCTTCTGTGAGAATTCTTTTAGGTTAGTTTAGCAAAGGTCTTCTTGCTCTTGGTGATCTTTAGTCACTTCCTCTCTGTGTACTCCCTTACTTGGTAATTTGGCTATAAATTCTCAGGTGTCTTTGCAGTATTTAGAAGTAAGATTAATTGGTCTCCAATATTGCAATTGTATTGAATAATGTTTTGCCTACTGTTTTAACATGTGTGGGATTAATTTGCAACCATAATCATTCTGCACTGAAATAAGGTAGTATTAGCTAAGAAGACAAGCGTAAAATATATAGAAGCAGTAAGCTACATCTGTGACAATAAAGGTCTCTGACCTCAAAGCTTGTCGTTTTCATTAGACAAGCACAGGCTAATTTGAACACAAGTGTCTGAGTTTGGGATCTATAGTTTATTTCCATTGTTGTCAGTTATATGTTTGGAATTCAATGATAACAAAGTTTGTCTACATTTGTATTTTGCAGAATTATTGTGAAATTTTAATTAGCTAGTGGTTATCAATTGATTTGAAGAGAGTTGCTTCAAGTATAGAGTGCATTGAAAGATAATATGAAAATGATTTCACAAAATCTGAGTGTGAGGTAATTAAAGGCAAGAGCACCATAAATGCCACTATGTGGCTTCTATTAGTGTTCATCAGAAATTGACACTTGAACTGAGAAAAGACCAAATGTCATCCTGTTCTGAAATGGTTGCTGAAAAATTCTTACTCCTCCTTTAAAGACACTTTCACCATCTGTTGGTAGAGGAGTTGAGATATCTGCCTGTTAACTTAGCAATTAAATGTGCTAATATAGTCACAGAAGAAAGTGATTATCACACCTGTTTTTTAAAACAATAACAACAACAAACCAAATTCTTCTGCCACTCTCAAACTGAAAAAAAGAAAAAACAAAAAATACACCATCTGGTTATCTATGTAAACAACACTTCAATTACAAAAAAAAAAAAAAAAACAAAACAAAACCCTGCAGGTTGAAATGTTATTTATGTATCCTGAAAATGTAGAATTTTTACAAAACTCTTAATTATTATGAAAGTTAGTGACTTGCTATTCTCTGATTATGATTCCTCTATCTCTTAAGTCATACTTAATGGAGACTATACTCCAAAGTCATATGTTATTAGTGATAAGAGGATGGAAACTTAATCTGGTGATGGTGTTTAGGTGTGACTTTAGTAAGTCATTGGATTAGGTTAGTTCCTTGCTGTTGGCCCAGGGATTGAATCATGGTGGCTTTGTAACTAAGGAGAAAAATCACATAGACATACATGTACTCCAGCCATAATGTGGTATACATCTTCAGGCAAAAAGTAACTGAACCAATGTGTATTCTTTTTTCTCATTTTGGGTTTTGAAACATAAAGAAAGGGAAGAAGGATGGCTGTGATTTTGGATAGTTGGTGTCTTCCTAATCCTGGGTACTGCTCAAATCGGGAGTTGGAGAAAGGCTGTGCAGGCAATGGTGTGAGCACAAGACAGGCTCACAGGGAATTGAGAGTAATGATCCAGGATTGGGCTTTGGAGACTGCAATGAAAGCCTAGCACAAGAGCCCCAGACTGAAACTTGCTAGTGGGAATGGCGTCCGTGACTACAAATGAAGAACTGGTACTGAACAGGATCAATGAAGTTGACCTGTAGACCTGTGGGTAACACAGCTTAAAACCAACCTTAGGAGAAGAATCCATTAATCACAATTGCAGTGGCCAACAGCAAAAGATCAGACAGAGGCACATGAATATTACTGATGCCTCCTTTGTGAAGGAGCAAAAATCTTTGTCAGCCTCAGAGTTAACCAATGAAGACATGGAGAAACAGGGTAAAAAATTTTTTAAATCATTATAATGTTCATTAAAAACAACAAGAAGCATCTGCAGGAGTTCAAGTAATTCAAGAAATATGTGGTAGGAAATAACAGCATTGAAACAAAATCAAGCTGATTTATTAGAAATTAAGAATACAAGGGATCAAATTAAAAATTCAGTGGAAAGCCTCAAATAGAATGAGTAACGCAGAAGAAAATAAATCTCAGAATTGGAAGGATTTTCTTCAATAAACTGGAATGATAAAAAAATTGGAAGAGGAACTGCATCAAGCTAGGAAAAGTATTCAAGAATTAAGGGACACTATTAAAAGCTATTAAAAGGCTGAATAAAAGGTTTGTATTCAGAAAGAGAAGCTGGGTTCAAAGATGTATTAAATGAAATACTAATTGAGAACGTCCCTAATATGGAGAAAGAGCTGGGAAAAAAATACAGGAGAGGCACAGAATTCCCAATAGGATTGAAAAAAGTGCTTTTCACCACAAAGCATGATAATCAGACTCTGTTCAATTGAACACAAGGTAAAGGTCCTTAAATATGGATGTGAAAAATTAATTAACATATAGAGGACCCCAGTCAGACTCACAGCTGACCTCTCAGAGGAAACTCTGTAGGACAGAAGAGAATGGAGTGAAATGTTCCAGATTCTGAAATAGAGAATTGTCAGCTCAGAGTAACTTACCCAGAAAAAATTTCTTTGTTTTTGAATATGAAATAAAATTTTTTTTCCACAGTAAAGAAAAGCTCAAAGCATTTGCCTCTTCTAGACCTGCCCTACAAATGATGCTTAAAGATGTTTTCTTGACAGAGAAAAGGAATAGCACCCAACTAAACCAGAGGCAAATATGGAGAACATCCTAGTAAACCAATAAAAAAAGACTAAATCAGACAATGAAAAACACATTGATAAAATGACAGGACCAAATTAATACCTATCGCTATTAATCCTGAATGTAAATGGTTTAAACTCACCAATCAAGTGTCATACTTTAGCATACTGAACAAAAAACAAAGCTCATCCATCTGTTGCCTAAAGGAGGCATATCTCACCAACAACGATATGCATAAACTGAAAGTGAAAGCATATTCTAGGCTAATGGAAAGGAAAAACATTTGGTATGATCCTTCTTCCATCATATAATATAGACTTTGAAATAAAAAAAAATTAAGAGAAATGAAGGACACAACTTAATGATCAAAAGATCCATTCAACAAGAATTCACCATAATAAATGCATATATGCCAAATGCTAGGGTTCCTAGCTGCATAAAGCAAATAATACTGGATTTAAAGTGAGAAATAAACTCCAATACAATAATAGTGGGGGCCTTTAACACACCTTTAACCTTAGTGGACAGATTGTTGAGACCAAAGCTAGCAAAGAAACAACAGAGCTCAGGCCATAAATAATTGCCAGGAAATTAGATTAATTGGATTTAATTGATATCTACAGAACCTTCCATCCTACACAGAATTTTTTTTTAACTCAATACATGGAACTTTCTTAAGAATTGATCAAATTGTGGCCACAAAACTTAGCATGCTTCTTCTCAGACCATTATGGTGTGAAACTGGAGACCAGTGGATATTTAAACATTTGGAGACTGAAAAATATGCTGCTAAATGAATAGTGGATCATAGTTAAATCACATTGCAAATCAAAAAGTGTTTTTAAGCGAATGACAGCATCAACACTAATATCAACATTTATAGGACACAATCAAGACAGTGTAAAGTTCATCTCAATGCTTAAGTTAAAAAATTAGAAAAGTATCAAGTAAATGAGCTAGCTGTTTATTTGAAAGAGCTAGAAAGACAACAGCAAAGCAATCTCAAGACTAGCAGGAAAGAACAAATAGCCAAAATAAGGAAGGAAATAAACTAAATAGAGACTAAAGAACAATAGATGAGTTCAATGAATCAAAGAGCTGATTATTTGAGAAAATCAACAAAATAGATTCTAAACTAGCCCAACTAATCAAAAAGGGGGTGGGGTGGGGAAGGGAGTAGATACGAATCAATAGGATCAGAGACGAGAAAGGAAATATAATAGCAGATACCTCAGACAGCCGTAGAATTATTTGGAACGATTACAAGCAAATATATGTCAAAAAATCAGAAGACCTGAAAGAATTGGATATATTCCTGACACATACAATCTGCCAAAATTGAATCATGAAGTAATTAAAAATCTAAATATACCCATAACAAGAACTGAGATTGAGTCAGTAATTAAATCCTCCCAACCAAGAAAAGCCCTGGATCATTGCAAATTTTACATGGGTGGATTGTTTTAAGAGGTACTTACCCCAATTTTCCACAACCTCTTCCAAACAATAGAAAGGGAGGCAGTCCTTCCACATTCTTTCTATGATGATAGAGATACAGCAGAAAAAAAGTAGACTAATATCCATAATGAACATAGATGAAAAAATCCCCAACAAAATATTAGACAACAGCATCATACAGTACATCAGGCAGATCTTTCTCCTGAACTAAGTGGGATTTATCCCTGCCATGCAGGATGGTTTAATATATGCAAATCAGTAAATGTCATACACCACATCAACCAAATTGAAAGGCAAAAATCATATGATCATCTCAATAGATGCAGAAAACGCCTTTGATAAAATACAAAAGACAAAATAGAAGGATCATTCTACAAGACAATCAAAGAAATTTATGAAAAGCTAAATGCCAGCATTATGTTAAGTAGAGAAAGACTGAAAGTGTTTCCACTAAGATCTGGAACTAGACAAGGATTTCTACTTTTGTCACTGCTATTTAACATGGTATTGGAAGTCCTTGCTAGAGCCATTAGGCAATAAAAATAAATGAAAGGAATTTGAATTGGAAAGGAGTAATTAAAATCATCCCTGTATGTAGATGATATGATTCTCTACAAAGGAAAAGCAAAAGACTCAATAAAGAGTCTATTAGTACTCATCAGATAGTTTGGCAGGGTAGCAGGATACATTATTAGTGAACATAAATCACTTAATGCACAGACAACTCAATAGCTGAGAGAGAACTGGTGTATACAGTCCTTTTAAAAATAGTGGAAAAGAATCCATTTACCTTGGATCTAACCTAACTAGAGACATGGAAGACCACTATGATGAAAATTATATACATTTTAAAAAGGAATAGAAGATGACATTAAATATGGAGAAATTTACCATGGCGTTGGATTGGCAGGATCAACATCATGAAAATGTCTATATCACCAAAAGATTCAATGCAATCTCAATCAAATTCCCAACAACATTCTCAGAAGTAGAAAATATGATACAAAAGTTCCTCTCATAAAGAGCCAAAGATATCCTGAAGAATAAAAGTGAAGCTGGAAGAAGCACAATTCCAGACTTCAAGGAATACTACAGGGCAATGCTAATCAAAAAGTCTTGAACTGTTACAGAAACATAGATCAGTGGAACAGAATAGAAACTCCAGAAGTGAGCCCACATACGTACACTCAACTAATCTGCAAAGAAACTTGAAAATAAAGAATAAAGAAAAAGGGGAATATGGTGGCATTTTTAACAAATGCTGTTGGGGCAATTAGATAGCAGCCAATTGTTAAGAATCAAGAATCAATAGAAGAATCAAAACCCCCACCTTTAACCTTATCTAAAAAAAATCATCTCTAAAGAGATCATGGCCCTAAACATGCACCCAGAAACCATCAAACTACTGGAGGAAAACATAGGGAATACTCTGTAAGATATTGGCATTGGCAAAGTCTTCCTAGAAAAGTTATTAAAAGCACAGGCAGTCAAAGCCAAAATATCAAATGGATCTAGATAAAACTAAGATGCTTCTGTGCAGCAAAGTAAATGATCAATAAAGTGAAGAAGCAACCAACAGAAGGGGATAAAATCTTTGCACATAAACAACAAATAGGAGACTAATATCCAGGATTCACAGAGAGCTTCAGAAACTCAAGGGCAGCAAAACAAACAACTCTGTGAAGAAATGGGTGAAGGAAATGAATATTTTTTCAAAAGAAGGACCTGAAATGGCTAATAGAATATGAAAAGTCTACTATGACAAAATCCTCAGGCTGTCTAGCTATCAGGGATATACAAATAAAAGCCACACTGAGATTCCACCTAACTCCTTTGAGGCTGGCCTGCTCAGAACTCTACCTACTGTTGTTGAGAGTGTAGTCTAGTACAGCCATTATTGGAGGTCAGTATGGAGAATATTAAGACAACTAGACAACTGAAAATGCATATACCGTATGACCGAGTTGTGCCACTTCATATCCAAATGAAATGAAATCTCCATATGAGAAAGTTACCTAAAATTATAGCTGCACAATCTACAATAGCAAAGACATGGAAACAGCCCAGAATGCTTATCAAAGGAGGAATGGATCAAGAAACCTTGGTTATATCTACTCTATGGGATTCTACTCTGTGTTTAAAAAGAAAGAAAGCCTATCGTTTGCAACAAAATGGTCCCAATTGGAGACCATTATGCTCAGTGAAATATAACTCAAGAGGACAAATATCATCTGTTCTCTGTGATGCAAGGCAACATTTATGCAAACTACAAGATCATATATAGGCAAACATGTATGCTTTTATATTCATCTGGAAGATCTGTATAATGGTTACTAATACCAAGACATGAAGATACATTGCTAACAACTCTGCACCCCGCAAAAAAGGTGGACTGTCGACCAAACTGTTGAAAATATATTGACAATAGGATGCTGGACTTTCTTCCACTATCTATACCTATAATGTCAGGATATACTTAAATCGCAGAGTGATGGACTTGTGATGGGTGGTGAAGGAGTGTATTATTGTAATAATATAGGGGATCAGCGTTGGGGAAAGACAGTATGACGAGAATGGAAAGGGGAAATCTCTGAGCCTATGGGGAAAAAAGAAAGTAAATGTTAAAAGGTTTAAAAAAGCATCAAAGAACTCACTGAAACAGAATGAAATACAATATACCTTTATAGACCTTGGAATAGTTAAAGTTATGGAGAAAACTTTTTATCACATATAAGTCAACAGAATATATATATATATACATATATATATATAAATTTGTAGGCAGCTGGAAACTAGATTTCTGATCACTGCTAACATGCATTATTTTTAGCCTCTTAAAACTCATGATCTTGTCTTACAGAGCAATTATAATTGGGAAAAATTTTAGATTTTGCTTATGTTATCCAAGTTTGTTTTAGTGTTAGTCATTTTAAACTGTATTGTGACATTTGAGTTTTATGAGCACTTCCAAGTATCTTGAAAATTCCTATAAATAAAGTTATCATGTATACTTAAGTCATGGCTGAACTGAATATAACCACTCTGATATCCAGTATGAGAACCACATACCCTTGTAAATTAAATATGTGATGTAGTGAGTGTTTGACACAGTAGCTAAATTGCTGTGTAGGATGTTTATATCTTATAAAGGAGTATCCAAGTGTGAGTCCTGGCTGTACTTCCAGTTTTGGTTTCTTGCTAATGTACATCTTAGGAAATAGCAGATGACTCAAATACTTGGTCCATGTAACTGGTCCCTTTGGGAGACTTAGACTGAGTTCCTGTCTCCTGTCTTCATTATGGGCCAAACCCACTTGTTTCAGGGATTTAGACAGTGAACTTGTAGATGACTTGTTATCTTTCGCTGTTTCCATGCCTCTCTTATTCCTCTCCTATGCCTTCTTCTTTCCTCTTCCTTCTCTTTTTCCCTACTCTTCCCATCATTCCCTCCCCTCTTCTCTCCTCTCCTCTTCTTTTCACAAATAATTAAGCCTAATAAAAATGTGATATCCACGAAGCTCCAATTTTATACTTAGTTCAGGAAAAGCTTAACTATGGGGTTCTTACCCAGATTTAATACTTAACATCAATTTGATATGCCACATTTTGATTAAACTTAATTTTTTCAAGAGCTTCCTATTTTATAAGGGTAATGTGCTCTAGTTTTTTCTCAAAACTGTAAATTAATATTACATGCCTTAGCCCAACTATGTTAACATTTTCTCTTAAAATTAAGCAATAAATAACAGTAAGTTTATAATCCAGACACTATTTTATTACTTTAATTATATGTGGAACTTAAGGCTCACTGTTTCTTCTAAAAGTAATATTATCTCCACATCTATTTCTGGAAATAATATTATTTCAAGGCCCTCAATATATCCTCTCCTGGGTTGGTGATATGAAAGTATTTACATCTTTAGTACCAGCTGAACTTCTAACACATTATAAGATAAATGAAGACTTTAGGCTAATACGTCTTTTCTGTGTTTAATGATTTTGTGTAGGTCAGTGAACTCAGAGCTTTCTATGACAAAAAAAAGGCCCTGAAGTAGAAATGCCTGTTACCAATAATAATAGAGATCTTTTTGTCTGAGTTTCAAATACTGAAGTTGCTTGTTTCATTCATGCATATGAGTTTTTAATTTTGTATCAAATTGAGATCGCACGTAATGCAGAAAAAAATAGTTCACACAAACAGAATTAATTAGCATATGGACGAAGTTCTGTCATTGGCTTTGTGCATTTTGTGGATCAAACTCATATTATCTTCTCAGCTCAAATACACCCCACGAATATACTCTAACTAATAGTGCCAAATGTTATCTGTTTTTATTTTTTTAAAACTAGGAGCCTTATATATACATGGACAAGATCGAGAATGACAAAATTTGTGCCACGAATAAGTTGTTGCCTCAGCAGTTGTCGTAAACTTGTGTATTATAAACTTCAAACTGCTACACAGTAGTGTCCCATATCTCCTGCTACACCCAGAGAAAAATTACTTTTTCTTAAATTTTGAGTGGACTTTAAGGAAACCACTATAATTATCTTATAGCCTATTCATAACTGCCATGGCTTAAAGTCCCTACTTTAATATAAACATCTCCCTTAAGTTCTTTTCTAAACCCTTATTTTTGTGTGAGTACAAGTAATGGAAAGTTTAAAAGAAAGTATTCCCACTCTTAATAGGCTTTCCAAAAAAGTGTATGTAGCATAGCAAGTTGTTTTCAGTGCAGTCTTGTGTTTCTGCTTTGTTTTGTCATCTGCCCACTGTGTAATGCCAGTTTTGAGGGAACAAATTTTTCTGTGGTGTAGGGAAAACTGTTAAAAGGAGCCAGAGCTGGGCATCCAACTCAGAGTCAGAGGCTTCCCACAGGTAGTTTCCTGTTGTTTGAGGGAAAGTTGGCATTTTTGTTTGGTTCATTTCTTCACAGTGTTGGTTGAGTCCTGCTCACACTGGAAATGGCCATCTGTTTTACTTCTCAACATATTAAAATATGAATCACGTCTAAAGACAAACCCAGAATCATATTTGATCAAATACCTGAAGAACTCAATGGGGTTTTGACATGTAAAATCAATTCTCAGATGGAGTAAGCACAGATGAATGTTTTCAAAGATGGAAAGTGTGCATATATGTACAAAAGTTAGGAGATTTAAATGTGGAGTTGATTCAGAAGGAGAGTTGGAATTGAATGCAGGAACTGGCCATTTGGAGTATTGACTCAACATCTACTCTTTTCAGTCTTTGAGGGCAGTGTTGCCACCAGAGCTCAGATTGCTGAGCTGTCACCATTGTTGTTACATGGTTCAAATACAAAGCAATTTAAAAAGTTCGTGGAACATGGAATTAAAAGGCTTTTTTTTTTTATTTTGATACTCAAATCCCTGAAATCTACACATCTAAGGACTTTTCAAAAAGTTCATGAAAAATGCATGATATGAAAAAATCATGAATTTCAAAATTATTTTGCACCATAATAGACTTAACTTTTAGTTTTGTTTTCACATCAATGTTTGAAACACCATCTTTTATAGTTTAAGAATTACAATATAAACGTGCATAAATCTGCCACTTAGGTCCATGAATAATTTACAGCAACCCCCAAACTCACATGATTGCAGTTCTTTCTTCCCAATGGGAGATGACTGCTCTATCATTTGTGACAATTGCTTTCTTACTTTTTATATTTTTAAAACTTACACATTGATAGTTAAACAGTTTAAATTTTTCTTCCAGAGGTTGTACTTCATGCAGATGAAACCATCATGAATATATTAGTCAATTGTCAATAAATTTGGGTGCTTCTGATAACCTTATTTTCTATATCTTTAGGGCATCTTAGAATGTTTTGCTAGTACCTCCTTACGAGTTGTAGTTACCTTAAGTTGATTTCTCTTGGTTTCTTTTTTTTTTCTTTTTTTAAATTTTTGTTGGAAAGGCGGATATACAGAGAGGAGAGACAGAGAGGAAGATCTTCCATCCGATGATTCACTCCCCTAGTGAGTGCAACGGCCGATGCTATGCAGATCTGAAGCCAGGAGCCTCTTCCGGGTCTCTCACGTGGGTGCAAGGTCCCAAAGCTTTGGGCCGTCCTCTGCTGCTTTCCGGGGCCACAGGCAGGGAGCTGGAAGGGAAGCGGGGCTGCTGGGATAGAACTGGCGCCCATATGGGATCCCGGGTGTGCAAGGCGAGGACCTTGACCACTGCGCCACCGCGCCGGGCCCTTCTCTTGGTTTCTATATGTGTAAATGTTTATGCTAGAAGTGCTTTGCTTTGAAGTCAATTATTTCATATATTAGGGATCTTTCTGTTTTCATCTTGGTTTTTGACATGTATTTGGTGTATGATCTTGTACGAAGCACTTAATACCTTTGCTCCACGCAATGAAAATAATAACAGATTAATGAAGGAAGTTTGTGAAAGTGCCTACTGGCACCCAGTGAGTACTCCATCATTCTTAGTGTAATTTCTCTGTCTCCTTTTTACTTTCAGATTATGGGGCTGCTTTCCAGATGTTTGAGGTCTCTATGAGTCTGACAGCTGCATAAATGAAGATTTCCTTAAAGTATGCCTACCTATATTCTCCTCTATCTGTACTCCCACTGCACCAATGCATATCTCTTTATTTGACAAGTGTTGTTAAATATTATCATGTGTGGCACATCATTGTTTTGAAGTGGGGAAGACTTACAGGGCATACCCGTATGTTAAGCATAATGCATTGATAGAGTGTCACTTATATACCAAGAAATTGAGAGTACCCTGACTCTCAGCAGCCAGAGAATTGACATCTTACATAAAAATAACATTGTAGCACAATGTTCAAAGTATGGGTAGGAACTGGCTTAATGTGTGGCTTTCCAACAAGTGGACAGAAAGACTGTAAATAAATTTCTAAGAGGAAACATTGTATAGTCTCAGTACATAATTGCTTTTCAGTTTTTTTTATAGAAGCTTGTGATGAAATGCAATATAAAGTTCTTAATTTCCACAAGACCTGATTTTGCCTGCCCCATATTAATCCATTAGACTTGTACCAAATACTATTTGTAGGGGCCTGGTGTGGAATCTTAGTGGCTAAGTTCTTTTCTTGCATGCTCTGGGATCCCATATGAGTGCAAGTTTGTATCCCGGCTGCTCTACTTCCCTTCCAGCTTCCTGCTTGTGGCCTGGGACAGCAGTAGAGGACAGCCCAAGGCCTTGGGATCCTGCACCTGTGTGTCCTGGTTTCAGATTGAGTCAGCTCTGGCCATTGAGGCCACTTGAGGAGTGAATGATTGGGTGGAGGATCTTTCTGTTTCTCCTTTTCTCCTTTTCTCTGTAAATCTGACTTTCCAATAAAAATGGATAAGTCTTAAAAATCTCTAGTAGCTACATTAAAAAGTAAAAATTAAAGGTTAGTATGGTGAAATAGCAGGCTAATTCTTTTCCTGTGACTCTGCCCTATGGGAACCAGTTTTAGTACTGCCTGCTCCACTATAGATCAGCTTCATGGTAATGGCCTGGGAAAGCAGTAGAAGATTGCCCAATGCTATGGGCCTCTGCATCCATGAAAGAATTGATTCTGTTTTTCAATGTAATAACTCTTATTGAATTTGTATAAATCCTATAATGAAGTAAGTATATATGAAGAGTTAGTGTCGCTTTTACTGGATTGACTTTAAAATCAGTGTGACATAGCACATCAAGCATTTTGTAAGGTGATTATAAATAGGTAGATAAATTATTTTCTTGACTAAGTGATAATTTGGTCTGGTGGCTCTTGATGAATTAGAGACATGGTAGAATTATCTGAAGAACTGTGGTAGAGGGAATTGTTTCTGATGAATTTCTATCAATTCAGAAATAGATTGTATTTCTGAGAAAGGTAGGTTAAATATTTCTTATCATTTTGATACTTGGGTTCTTGGCATTTGCTATTGAAAAATTATTTCTGGATAGTGTTTTCAGAAGCAGACATGTTAAAAATAAAGTGTACTGTCATAGAATTAGCATTTCTCAGGGTAAAGATGTGTTAGTAGAACCTAGCATTTTGCATATAGCACTTCGCATTTCTGCTTCTCATCCAGCTTCAGTTGATGGTGCTGTAGAATCAAGCTAGTTATATCACATACTCATGCCAGGGTTAGTTTAATGCTTATGAATTCATCCAAGATTACCTTTTTTGTAAACCATTTTAAAAAGATTTATTGATTTATTTTTATTGCAAAGTCAGATATACAGATGATTGGAGGAGAAACAGAAAGGAAGATCCTGCATCCAATGAATCACTTCCCAAGCAGCTGCCAACGGCCGGTGCTGCGCTGATCTGCAGCCAGGAGCCTCTTTCAGTCTCCCAAACATGTGCAGGGTCCCAAGGCTTTGGGCCATCCTCGACTATTTTCCCAGGCCACAAACAGGGAGCTGGATAGGAAGTGGGTCCTCAGGGATTAGAATGGGTGCCCATAAGAGATCCCGGTGCGTTCAAGGCGAGGACTTTGGCTGCTAGGCTGCTGTGCCAGGTCCGTGTTATTGTGTGTAACTCTTATTTGATCTAAGACATGTAAGTGTTCTTCATGTCATACTTTAAATATATTTCCTTAAAACCACTAACTTGGTAAATAGAACTCTGTATTAAGTGTGGTAAGGAGGTGGTTGTTTGAATACATCCTTTCAACAAATGGAAACTCTTATGAAATCAATCTGTTTACTTATATTTTGGTCCAGGTATTTTTCTTTATTTCTTCCTAGAGTTAGCCATGTAGTTTACTCTATGAGAAATGCAGTAACAGAAAGGAGGATTGTGGAGAGACTCTTTGCTCCAATTTGGAACAAACACAGCTTCGGAACTCTAGGAATTATGTCTGCCAAGTCTCAAAGGGCGTAGAGAAACATTTGCAGAAGCTGAAGTCAGATTATCTTTCAACTTTAAGGCAGTTTTCCTAGGCATATATATGATCACCTGGTTAGCAAATGGGAGTACATAAACATATTCATGAAATTAAAATATAACATGATTCTGGCTCAAAAATTTTGTGAAATCCATGCATCTGCAGATCATCAGAAAGATTTTGAATAATGCTAATTGCTAATAATGCTAATCTTTCTTGCTTGCTTTCTTCCTGCCTTCCTTACTTTTCTTTCTTTCTTTCTTTCTTTCTTTCTTTCTTTCTTTCTTTCTTTCTTTCTTTCTTTCTTCTTTCTTCTTCTTTCTTCTTCTTCTTCTTCCTTCCTTCCTTCCTTCCTTCCTTCCTTCCTTCCTTCCTTCCTTTCTTTCTTTCTTTCACTTCTCTTTATTTGTTTCTTTTTCTTTTCTTTCATACCAACATACACTGATCTTTGATTTTTCACTAACCTTTTCAGGTATCCATTAGTGCTTGATTGTCATGTCATGTCTCATATTTCACTTTAGCATGATGAACACATAGAAGAGGGCAGGCATTTCACACATTGTTTAAGACACCTCTTGTATTGCCTGCTTCCCGTGGTGAAGCATCTATGTTCCTGCTGTGCTTCTGATTCCAGCTTCCTGCTAATGCACACTCAGAAGCAGCAGGTGGTGGTTCAAGTAATGGAGTCCTTGCCATGCACATGAGAGACTTCAGAGGAGTTCTATGTTCCTGGCATGAACTTCTCCCATCCAAGACATTGACTCAACCAGTTGTGGCACTATGCTTCCCTTCTCCAAAAATCTCCTTTACTTTGATCATTATAAATATTTCTCACTGTGTAGAAGCAGTTCTGAGAACTTGTTAAAAACTTCATCTAGGTAAATTTGATTCTTTACTAATGCTCATGGTTGCCTTAAATCCAACTTGACTCTCACAGCTGGTTAGTGTCAGGAGACAGTAGTCTGTGACCCAGGTAAGCCAGCCAGTCTGTTACTTGGTGCTGTTTAATTTATCAAAGACACTACCAATGAAGCTTTTTTTTTTTTTAAGGTATTGAGAGTCTGGTTCTTTAATGGGAAGAAGGCAATTGTAGGAAGGTGTCATTTGGGTGTGGGAAGTGGGACACATTGAATAGAAGTGCTTTGGGGGTCTGTTCTGGGTACTGTATCGTTTCTTTCCTTGTTACAATTGCATCCCTGTTTAGCTTTTCATCTCTAACCACTTCTTCCCCAGCCTTGGAAAGCATCTATTGTTATCACATTCACTGAGGGATGAAGACTTTAAAGATTCTTTTCAAGATCTGAGCGTTAATAGAAAAGGAGTGTGCTACCACAGCTTGTTATGTTTGTCATAAAGAGCACTAACCCATTAGAATCACTGGACCTTATTTGGCATAGCCTTTTAGAGTCCATTCTCTAACTTGAAAATTTCCAAAATGTTTTCTTCCTTTAAATTAGAATTTCAGTACATTTCATGCATGCATATTAATAACATATATTATTTGAGTAACTGGGATAAAGAAATTAGTTTTCTAGTACAAAATTTAATTTGAAGAAAGTCAATGATTTATAATGCTGTTTGATGTAACTCAGCTAAATGATATGAGGTAAAGTAAGAAAATTAGGCTCAGACATAAAATATGTAAGGAATGAAAATGTGGGTGAAGCTAAATAATCTTCAGATGCATTTTCTTTGGTGGGCAGGCAGAGCATTCTACACAAAATTTTGATAATATACAGAAATTTCTTGGCACATACCTTATATTAAATTGTTCTGCTCTATATTCCTTTGTGTGCTAGAATTTCTAAAGAAGATAATTTATCTGATATATAAGCCCCCACTGGGCACTTTAAACCAAACCAAAACAAGAAAAAAAGCCTTTGTAATGTTACCAAATGTCAATGGCCACCATGAACACTTGGAGCTCAAGTTAAACTGCATCTTCGCTGTGGGAGATTAAAATAGGTTTCCACTCTTTATTAAACTAAGAGCAGATCCAAGGTTTTATATATTGTGCAAGGTTTCACAGATGACCACAGGTAAGCTACAGCAGCAGCTGCACAGTTGGTGTGTGGCTTGTTCATTCATAACTTTTACACAATGAGTGCTTTACAAAGACATTAAAATTTCACAGCAGCTGGACGGTACTAAGTACTCATGTAGCATAAGATCAGACATTGTGTCCTAATTATTACATTAATTTCAACTACAGCATCAAACATTTGCACCTAAAATTAAAGTATTTACATATGCCAAATGAACCAAAGTATTTAAGGTTTTCAATCTAAGGTATGCTTACTACATAAAAATTAATTTTGTTACACACATAGGAATAGTTAATTATGAGTGCTGAAAGACATCACATGGAACAGAGCAGTTTCTACTAATCCTAAAATTAAAATGAATTACAGTGCACTTTAATAACAGAATGCCTTAGGAAAAGCTGTAATTTTATGATTAAATTGATGATGCTGTGAGCAGCTTGAACATCATTTCTTTTACTATTTTGACATAGAATAAGAGGGAACAAATCTTAAATCTGTTCATCTAGTCATATTTTATGAACCAATTGTCATATGCTTAAGTAAGGACAGTTCCTCGGTGTGTTTTTAAAGCTATTGGTACCAAATTACTTCTGCTATGGCTTCTTTTAGTGTTTAATGTCAAGGCTATCAAAGGAAGCGCTGCTCCCACATAGACTATTGTGATTCATGGCACCTGACAAATTGGCTTACAGACATGGCTGTCCAAAGGAATTAGCTACTCCTTCTGTTGTGCAGAGTGTCATGTAAGGATACCAGAAAGTCAGAAAGTATATTTGAAGATCTTGAGTAAGCTAACTCTGGTGGGAAAGTGAATTTGTTGGGGATGTTGATTGAACCCAGTGTCTGAAAGCACTATCCATGAAGTAATGCCTCAAATACTGAATGTATAGATGGGTTGCTTTACGAGCTGGAGGCAGTGCAGAGGGTGATGATTAGGGCCAGGCATTTTGTATCTGGCTGTTGAAATCTTCATTTTGCCTCTGAGTAGATATAACATTTCACCTTTCTTGTGGAGTGAGGAATAATGGCTTCGCAGTGTTGCTGTACAGAGGAATGCGATAATACATGTAAACTGTTTAAGCTTAAAGCATAGTAGAACAAAGCACAACTAAGTGCTCAGTGCATGTTTTCTACTATTGTTGAAGTGATTTCTTAACATATTGAGGTATGAACATGTAAGATTCTTTATGATTCTTTGTTTGAACTTAGTAATTCTCAAGGCTTCATTTTCATTCCAGGCTAGGAGATTTAATCTTACTAATTTAAAGGTTGTAGAGTCACTTCTAGGTTTAGTTCTAGTCTAAAATGTAAATGTGTGCCATGTAAATTAAGGTTCCTTTATTGCCTGTTTCCCTCTGTTTGTCACCAAAGCTGATCCTAAGCTCCAGAGGGCTTGTTTGGATTCAAAGGATTGTCAAATGGTCTGTGTTGCTTTCATTTGCCATCTGCCACTATGATGTTGATACACTGTCAATTTCCTCGGTGTGGAACTTTCATGGCTTCCTCTGGTTAACCTGCTTGGACTTTGACTCTTAATACTGATCGTCCATCTAGTTTTGTTATTCTTTTTACCCTGTGGTCCTTACAGTCTATGTTGTGTGACATTATAGATATCATTATTATTGCCAGTGATTCAAATCTGTCAGAAGAGTGGCACGAATTAGGCTAACAAACTGAGTAGGGCACTGGGCAACAGCTTGCATAGCCATACAAGTCTTTGGGGCCATGATTGGCAATGGGTAGCTGGTGAGAAAGCATGTGAAACCAGCTGATTTGATTACTGATTATTATAACTGAGACTTAAACTCAAGTTTTTTTTACCTCCAAATTCTGTGTTGTCATTACATTGTTTGATTTCCTAAAAAGATAAAATATTTTTATATTACTTTATTTTTAATTTAAAATTTTACATGTATTTTAAAGAATGTAAATGCATTATATATATGCATACATCTAATGTGTGTTAATAATCAAATAAGTATAGTTAACATCCTCACCTCCTCAAATATTACCATACCTAACTTTCAAACTCTTCTGGTTATTTTTAGATGTGTAATACATTATTATAGCTACTATTGCCTTAATGTGCTATAGAACATTAGAGTTCACTCTTATCTAGCTGTATTGTGGTACCCCTTATCCAGCCTCTCACTTTTTCCCTTTTGTGTTGAAATTTTTATCCTCTAGTGACCATTATTATTCTATTCTCTACTTATATGTGATCATGTTTTTCTAGCTTCCAAAGCTGAGGGAGACTATATTGAATTTGCTGTTCTGTGTCTTGATTATTTTATTTAATGCAGGTCCTCCAGTTATGGAAATGACAGGATTTAATCGCTTTTTTTGTGTCTCAATAGTATTTGGCTGTTCACATATACTGCATGTTTAAACCTATTCATCCAGTAATGAATATCTCAGTTCATTTCATCTGTTTGTGAATAGCACTGCAATAGACATAAACATGCAGGTTAAACCACAATTTAATTTTGTCAGTATATTTGCCAGTAAAGAGGTTGCTGGATTATAATGTATAGATTAAATAGTAGCTCCATTTTTTCAGTGTTTGGAATAACTTCCACACTATTGTCCACAATAGCTCTACCAATTTATACTCTCACAGGTTATGAGGGTTATTTTTTCTCTACATCTTCATAGAATTTATTTTTTATTTTTGTCTTAATAGCCATTCTAAATGTGGTGAGATGATATTTGATTGCAATTTTGATTTTCATTTCCCTAATGATTGATAATGTTCAACAGTTTTTCATTACTTAGTCATTTGCATGTATCCTTTTCAATATATATTTTAAGGTTTTGGGACACTTTTTAAAGATTTATTTGATTTTATATTGGAAAGGCAGATTTGAAGAGAGAAAAGATAGAAAGATCTTCCATGCATTACTTCACTCCTCAAATGGCCCCAGTGACAAGTGCTGAGCTGATCTGAAGCCTGGAGCTTTTTTGGGTCTTTCATGTATGTGTGGGGTCCCGAGCCTTTGAACCTTCCTCCACTGCTTTCCAAAGCAACAAGCAGGGAGCAGGATGGAAAGTGGAGCAGCCGAGACACAAGTGAGTGTTCATGTCGATGCTGACCTTGGAAATGGAATATTAGCCAGCTGAGTCTATGCACTGAGTTCCTTTTGGTCACTTTTTTAAACTTTACTTATTTGATGATGATTACATGGTTGACCAGGTTGGGAAGGACTGAGAGTTAGGGAAAAGTGGGTGAAATCATTGTTTCCAAATTCTCTATTTTTTTCTTGTCTCTGGGGGAAGGGAGGAACCCACATCTAGCCTCCCAAATGTCTAGAGTCCCAATGTAGTGCATATTCCGATGGTTCTGACCAAATGGTTTCAATAATTCTGAAATGCTATAGATTTCGCCCATCCAGCAGTGAGGCAACCCTTCCAGTGTTCATTAACTGACATTGTTGACCTCAATTCTCCATTCACCCACATTTTTCTGTCATCATTTGCTGGGGTAGTTATACTGTTCAGCATTCATAACTATTGTCACAGAATAACGTGCTAGTAATTATATCTAAAGCCAATCCTTCCACTCATTCAGTATTTTCAGTTTCTTCTCATCTCTTGGAGACTCAAGTCCAGTGAATATTCCTTTTGTTTCAAGAGTTAGTCATCACCCTGGTGGATCATTTTTGGCATACAATAAACATTCATTATGTCTCAAGTATCTCTGAAATTTTTTGACCTCTCTTTTGTACCAACTTCAATATTTTGCATTTGTTCCTGTTAAAACTTGCTGTCCTTCCAGCATCTCATAAACCCAATCTAATCTAATCTTTGTGTTACTAGCCCTTTAAATCTACTCTCATCAAACTAATAATTTTGAAAAAAAGCTTTCACAGGTCTAAATCCAATACCCTCTTATATTCTTTCATTTCACTTAAGCTATTAGCAGTACTTGACATAGTTGACCAGTTTTTTCTTCTGAATAAACTTTGACTTATGGTATACAAACTCTGTTACCCTTCTATTTCATTATTTCCTCAGTTTTGTTTACTTATTTCTTTTCTTTCCCCTGACCTTATAATATTGGTGAGGCCGTGGATTCAGATTTTATTCCTGTCTTCTGTTTTGTATACATTCAAGTGACAAAATGTATTTCTTTAAAGGACATCGATATGCTAGTTGCTTTTACATTCAAATTTTCTCAGTTGTATGTTTATATGTTCAGTTACTTAATTCAAAAATTTATTTAGAAAACTAATTAACAGTCCATATCTGACACATTCAAAATGCAAATCTTGACACACACTCTCCAAGATAAAACCCAGATCAAATCGAAGGAAATAAATGCAAATAATCTTCTGTTTTATCCACAGGACTTTTCCTTCTCAGTGGCAATTCTGTTTTCTTTCATTTCTTAGCCCTGAGAGCTTTAAAGTGATCTTCAGGTCTTCTTTTTCCATGCCCACATTCAACCTATTATCAAATCTTCTTGATCATCCTTCCATTTATATTCAACTTCCTCCAGTTACCTTTACTCTGGCCTATATTACCCATATACCCTATATTATTCCATGTCATTCTTACTCCACAGCCCTTAACTATAGCATCATTATTTCACAAAGAGCACTAGACATGTCTGTTATCCTTATAATTACAGTGACTCTTGGGCCCTACAAAATAGACACTGATTTAGAATCTCCCTTTTAACCAATATGATTTCACGTAAAATACAGTTTGGAATTCTCTGAATTAATCAGTATTGCCTCTATAGAACTGTACATATTAAAGATATTCACTAAGTTCCTGCAAAACATTTTCTCCTTTGTTCTCCAAACATAAACTATGCTTCCAAGATTTATATATATTTTCACTGGAAGGGCAAATTTACAAAGAGAAGAAAAGATATGGAGAAAGAACTTCCATCCATTGGATCACTCCCCAAATGGCCACAGTAACTGGAGATGAGCTGATCCAAAGCCAGGAGCTAGGAGCCTCTTTCTGGCCTCACGTGGGTGCAGAATCCTGAGGAATTGGCCTATCCTCAGCTGCTTTCCCAAGCTGTGGCAGGGAGTGATGGGAAGTAGAGTGGCTGGGACATGAACCAATGACTATATAGAATATTGGCAGATATAGGAATAGCCTATTGAGGCAGCTCACCAGTCCCCCAAATTTAAATTATTGATTCTGCTTCATTGGGCTTGCCTCTGTAGTCTTGCTGCTCAAGAATTTTATTTTTTTTTCACTGTTATGGCTTCTTAGGCCTTCATTTCCATACTCCTGGTGGACATTTGGCCAGTGTTTCTTCTTGAGATGCCCACATTTTACACTAGCGCGCTTGGGTTCAAGTCATGTCTGTACTCCTGACTCCAGCCCCCTATGAATGCAGATCCCGAGAGGCAGTACATGATGATTCCAGTCACTGGATCGTTCCAGTCCACTTGAGAGACCAAGGTTGAATTCCCTAGTTCTTAATTTTGTCCTGTACCATGCTGGCTGTTGTAGGCATTTGGGAAATAACCTAGTAGATGGGAAATCTCTCCATATATGTCTCCCTCTATATCCCTTCCTCTGTCTCTCTGCTTTTCAAATAAATAAAATAAATAATTAAAAATATGTATACATGATGTATAAACTATATGGCTTTGATAAACCTATATCCAGATAACAAAAATTCTCTTCCTGTTTTTGCTCAGGTCCCTAGCAGAGCTATCCTCCCTGTGGACATACATTGCCCAGCCACCTTAACAAGAAACATGGAAAAATGAATAGCTCCTTCCCTTTGATTTCCCACTTGGTTAGCTTCCTGGTGTGTTACATCAGAGAGCATAGACCGATCATGTCTGTGGGAGACAACTGTGTAAAAATTCCTCATGTAAAACAAGAAATGTCAAAAGAAATCAAATCAATAGAATGTGATAGATGCCTTACAAGGTAGTAAGCTCCTCAACAGTGGACATAAACAAGGACAGCCTGGATTCCTAACGGGCTGAAGCATTGCACAAATGACCGGATGTAACCTTAGCTTGTTATTCTAGAAAATAGATTGATTTATGATAGGTAAAAATAATGAAAAATAATTTGATTTTTAAAAGATTTATTTATTTTTATTGGAAATTCAGATTTACAGATAGAAGAAGAGACAGAAATATTTTCCACTGGTTCACTCCCCACCTGGCTACAGCAGCTGAAGCTGAGACAATCTGAAGCCAGGGGCCATGAACTTCTTCCAGATTTCCCGCACAGGTGCAGGGTCCCAAGGCTTTGGACCATCTTCCACTGCTTTCCCAGCTCACAAGTAGGGAGCTGGAAGGGAAGTGGAGCAGACACAAACCTTAGCCCATATGAGAGCCCAGCACTTTCTTGGCAAGAAACTATCCACTGGGTCATTTTGTTGGGCCCTGATATATTTTTTTCCAAGTACTGTCTAGCTGCAGTTTCATACAGGCATTTTATGTTTTTTTCTTACTATTTTATTATTTCATGATCTTCGTTTTTGCAAATGATGTTTTCTTTTGACCCAGAATTTCAGTCTTCTGCTGTTGGGCAGTGTGCCCAGTTTTCCTGACAGATATCCTGTTGATCTGGAATACATATCTTAATTTTCTTGTCCTATTCTTGTATCTCCAAGTTAGTAAACTGGGGCTAGGAGATCCATAAGACTCACTCTTCTTGCCTCCTGCAAGTTCTTACTGCTCCCAGATGGGCATTTAGGTTAATTAGACATGAATGACAATGATGTGAGTGAACTTATCATAGTTATTGTGGCTGTTAAGAATACATTTCCATGTAGCATCTGTGTATAATTTGTATAAAGAAACATAAAACCTGAAATACATCCTTCCTTAATTATTTTTCAAGCAGAGATTGAGCATGTTAGATGAATTTGAAGATCTCACTGTGTTTCTGTCCATTGGGAATAGACATTTTTTTTGAATTAGCACTCTAGATTTTCTTTAGTTCATGGATCAGCTAACCACATTCAGAATGCTTTCTAAACAAAAGTGGAATGAATGCAAAAGCTAGACATAGGTGATTTATTAAGTCAAGAAATCAGAGAATAAAAAAGCTAAACTTTGGAATTGCAATCAAAATATAAAAAATAGAAATGGTCAGTAGTGTTCAATAGATTTCAAAAAACATTATTTGTGAGGCACAAATATTGGCAGAGGGGAGAGACAGAGGCAATACTCAACTGCTGGTTCATTGCCCAGATGGCCACAACATCTGGAGTTGCCAGACCAATGCCTGAAATTGGAAACCAAGTTCATGTTCCCTTATAAGTGGTCGACAGTCAGCTACTTGAGCTGCTACTGTCTTAAAGGGTAAACAGAAAGTTGGAATTAGAAGTAGAACCAGAACTCAAAACACAGGGACTCCAATATGGGGTGCAGATGTACTGTAAGGCCAAACATGTCCCATAAAGAAAATTTTAAGCCATTTTAGAGATGATTTATTGGCCATGCCTTACTTTAAACTAGTCAGATTTCAGCTGCTAAGTGTTAACTATAGCAAAAACAATAAGTACCATTTATTAAACCTTTGCCATGAGCCCAAAACTGTACTGAATATATTAATACTCCATCACGTTCAATCATTATAATGCAGTGTAGGGGACTATATTGACGCACATTGATCCATATTACATGAATGTTTGCTTAAGTAAACCTAGTCTCAGGTTAATGAACTTGATAGAAAATGAACAGTCAAGTTTTGGAGCTGGGATTCTAACACAGACCTTACAGATCCCAAGCATCTTTTAATGTATTTGTACACACATTCCCTTTATTGTGTTTAATTTTATAGCATATATTTTAAGATGGGCACAGATGCAGTAGTGACCTCTATGGTAAAAGATTTTGTGTCATTTCACATGAAGAAGGACTAAAGATACCAAGAACGGTTTTGATTTGCTAAGGAGGTGAGGATTGTCGTTTAGTAGTTGAAAATATCTTTCAGGAATGAGGACTGACGTGATTTACATGGTGTTTATTTTAGTGTCAGCTTGGCCAGGCAAAGGGACTTCCAAATGGCAGGTTGAACATTTCTTTTGGGGATGCCTGTGAGTATATATTTGCAAAAAGTCTAATCATGACTTTGCTGTGGTCCCTAGAATTTGCTTGATATGGGAATAATAGGGATCAGAAAAATGGTAGGGTTGTGGATTGGAATAGTCAGAATTGGGCCGGTCCCAATTCCTGTTTGTTTGAAGTGTTATCCACAGTGTGAAACTAGATGGGTGAAGGAAAAGTGGGAGTGTGGTGTAAAGAAGCAGAGAACGGATTTTCCTGCTGCTGTGTGATTATGAGAGTGCTAATTATGGTAAATTGCTTCTCTTTGGTAAAATGCAAAGTCTTGAGCCCAAAGAAGCTTTCTAATGTGATTGTAGATGATTGGCCCAGAAAACACAAGGTAAAGCAACATGACTATTTTCTTCTGAAAATTGTAAAGACAAAATACCAGGAAAGCAACCTTTGAGAGCATCTGTACATGATGTAACTCTTCAGTCACTCAGGGAACAAGCAGGAAAATTACTTGCCTTAGTTTTGCAAGTCCTGAAGACAAAGAAACAGTCAAACATCTGATCTTGGAAACAAATGCCTCCTAAAATAGAGTTGCCCAAATCACTGGCAGAATTAGGGCTTTGTGGAAACACAGATGGTTTTGGAATTGCACAGGGTGAGTTTATCAGCAGCAATGGCAAAGGGGATGCTAATTAATGATGATAGAATGGGCTGATCGTTGGCCTGCTGTATGGAGCCTGGACTTTTGTCTAGTTTTCAAGATCCAGCACAATTTCTGCCTCTTTCATAGATTTTCTCTGTGTACTTCTCTGAATAACAAGTGTATTTTTTCCATCTTTTTGTCGGTTTTAGTCTCTAGCATGAATTTGGAATGAAACCAGGGACTAACTCCGGTCTAGTTAGCTTGAGCCTACAAACATTAGGATTATTTAAAATTTCATGTGCTTACATTCTGTTTCCTGATTAAGTTGATAACTTCTTGATGACAAGAGCTATTGATTTTAACAAGGCTACCCACAGCCCTGCCACGTAGGTACTTAATCACAGCCTAGAGTCAACCTCTTGTTAGAATGTTTTCCATGAGGTGAGAGACTCATTGGCCACTATGTCACAAAGATTCAGTCATTCCTACCTTGTCAGTTATTGATTTTGCCCAGCTAACTGTATTCTTGGTGTGTAATATCTTTTCCCAGCAGTTTTTAGTTAGTCTTAAAAGTTGCATTCTGAACACACAAATTATAATAATATAGAAGTATGTCTCTTTCCACATGGTGAATTGAACCATTAAATTCCATGCAACATCTTATTAGTTTATGTCTTGTGTCCTGAGAAGCTGGAAGGGACAGTGTGACTGGGTTAACATACTTCCCTCTCTCCACCTCCCAACACACGCACACACACACACACACACACACACACACACACACACACACACACACGTTACCGGTTCTCCTCTAAGGCTTTGTTTTAAAGGGAGTTACTCACATAATTGAATTAATATGCCTGGGAAATTTTCTTTTCTCATAGCCTGCTTTAATAATTACTTATTTTAATGAATGCCACATATGTATATGTTCAAAAGATTGCATTCTATATATTCCTTGCAGAGACTTAGAAAATGTTTCTTGAAGCTGATACCTCTCAGAAAGTGTTTGAACTTTTGCCGTTCTCTGTAAAGACCCTACTCACTTTTTCCACAGGTCTAGTACCTCTGAATTTGTAGAAAAAAACTTGAGTTCTGTAAGTATGCCCCTACTCAGCACTCCCTGACACCCTGTTTCGTATACATTTAGTGAGTCATTTTCTATCCCTTTCTTATTATTTCTTGCTATTTGATCATTACCAGTTGGCTGCCTGCTCATATTTTCCTTCTACATTTCATGATTCCCTGCTTTGGTGGACATCTATTTTTCGTTCTCCTTATGCATTGCTATTTCTGTAGGGGTTTGCCCTTTCTTATAGCTCTGTTCACACTAGACTCTCTTCTTGCTGCTATGTCCCTGTGACGTAACACTCTCAGATGACCTATAAATCTCACTCCTCTTCCCCCCTAGAACTAGAGTGTTGCATAAAACATCCTGCTGGGCATCTCTAAGCACTAGCAGATTGTTGAACTGGAAACTGTATTCCTCTTACTTTGATACCTCACCTCCGGTTTACAAATAGGAAAATAGAACCTTGACGATGGTGTGACTTCAAGGTCGAAATGTTTGTTACAGTTTACAAGTGTGTGACTGACTACTCCTCCTGTTCAGGGACCTGGATGCCTTTCTCTGCTGATGTGTGAGCATCCTTCACTGTGTCCATGGGATTGCAAACTGTCATCCTGTGTAACCCCTGACAATGAATTGCAGGCTCATTCATGCAAAACTGGCTGCCTGAAACTGTGTTATCGGATCACTCTAGGATCAAAAATTACATATCACATCAGAGAAAAACTGGCTTTGGGAGAAAACCAATGTGTCTTTAGGTTTGCTAAGAATATAAGTGATTGGTCATCAAGTGAAAGATAAGATTGGGAAATATGAGACAGTATCTTGTTCACTCCTTCTTTCTTAGAGGTTTGCCAAAATTCACACTGAATATGTTTGTATCCTTTAATGATTTTATATTTAGTAGATCATAATTTGGTGTCCCATTTTTGATGTCAGTCTATAGTTGCTGGTACCATTTAAGTTCTAGGACATGTTATTGCTGTGTATTTCTGGATTTGATGATTTCAAAATCTTCTTTGTGCTTCTCAGAGCGCACCTGAAAGCATTATCCTTGTCATAGGGTCTGAGACTTCATCCTCATAACTCGCCATGTGTTATTCTGTTGTGGGACAATTGTTCTGACTCTTTTGTATCTATAAGGCGAAATTCAATTTTTTAGAACAGTTATCTTTTTCTTGACAATCTATTAGGGATCAGTTGCATATCTCTGCAGTTATTTTTGTTAAAATGTAATTAAAAGTTGTAAAATCTTATGTTAACATCATGATGGCTGAACTTAGATTTTCTGCATGTATGCTCAGATGAATTGATAAAATATTGGAAAAGACAGAGCCTGCAGCCTGTGTGTGAGAGAGCGTGTCTGCATGTCTGGTGGCAATAAAGAGTCGTCAAAGGCATTTTGTACAGGGACCTAACAAAATGAGTACTTTCTTGTTAGTAATTTTCAAAAGCTATTTTTTTCTGTGTTTGAGGAAGAAATTATGTATTGTACTTTGTTTTCATAAATGAAGAGAACAAGAGTTTCTGTTCTAATTAAAACCTCCTTTCATGGTAATTTGAGATGAGGATGTTTTTCCTGGAGCCCCCCCGCTTCCCTTAGGTTTTGATATATGTAATAGTGAATTGATAATGTTGAGAATATCTTGTGATGCTAATTCTGAAAATTTACTTGGTGCTTTGTTGTTCACATGTTCATTCACATAAACTATCAAATTGGATTCTCAGTGCTAATGAAATAATATCAAGAGCATCTTGACTGGAAAAGTTAAGCTAATGATTTGTTTTCTTCAATTAAGATCATCATTATTATAGTTATTTATAGTTCTCTAATTTATAATCTTGATGTTAAGGTAATAGTAATATTGGGTTTTTGAACTACAGTTTCAAAAGAACTGACAATTTTTTCCCCTTTTAAAATTGCATTTCATTTTACAACATCATTTCATAGGGTCCTATGTTCCCCCAACCCCTCCCCGTGCCCTCCTCCCATGGTGGAAGAACTGACAATTTATTGCTAAAATTTTGTGGTACTTATCATGTCATTTCACATAATTGGTACATTTATCAGTGGGCCTGGAATAGTTTAGGCTTTAAATAGTAAACTTTTTTTATTTTACGGGAAGATAACAAACTATTTTTTTAAAGACAGTCTTTGTAGTTCTGGCTCTCCAAAGGAGTTCCATGAGTTATTGAAGTGTCTACAGTTGATTCTCTGCAAAACAGAATCATACCATTTGGTTGTATTCCTGAATACTCTCAGTTAATATTGTGGAGGTCCAGAAATTAAAAATAAACAAGAAGTCTCTGGAATCTCCAATGAATATGGAATGTATATGCTCCCCTTAATGCTTTTCGTCATTTACTTGTTAATGACAACATGCTGGAGATGTTACGTTGAAAACAACGAAGAAGGGGAAGTTGTGAGGACTGTTGGAATATTGGTAATGTGTTGTTCTTAATTTGGGTGTTGGTTAAAGTGTGATCAGAGGGAAAAAGCTCATTTATCTATACACCTATTCATTTATTTATGCATTTCTTGTGTATGTGTGTATATAATAAAAAATTAAATTGTATAGATATGTATACAATGAAATGTTACAGAAAAGTTGGTTGGTAAATAAATCAATACAATATATTTTTGTATCTTTATATTGAAATTTGAGATCAATGAAACATGTATTAAATAAACTTTTCGCATGCTGCAACACTTTTAAAAATACAATTCATTTTATGTTCAGGCCAATAGCTGTAATACTACATGATTATTTATAGGGGACTTGGACGATCCAAGTTTTTGTTGCAGATATTATATTAGGGAATAACATAAGCCACAAGTTAGTGTGTAACTTGGTGGAAAATTATAGATTACTTTTCTTCTTATTTATTTACCTTTGTTTTTTGTAATGAAAGGTTTATTTAGCTTACAGTTCTGAAAATCTAAGGGCATGACACCAATATGAGCCCAACTTTTATAAAAACCCTCCTGGCTACATCACATTGTGATGGTTCACATTGAGGTGACAGCATGTTGGAAATCCAGAGATCATGTTGCAAAGCAGGAAACTATAGGGGATCCAGGGGTCAGAGTCATTCTTATAAAAGTTCACTTTGGTGAGAGCTCATCCTCTCTTTTGAGAGCTGCTTCCTCAAAAGGCCCACTACTAGACCTTACCTAAAAGTTCCCATACCATATCTTAATGCTGCCTTACTTTTAAAAGCTGTTAATTTATTTTCTGAAAGGCAGAGTGGCAGAGAAAGAAAAGGAGAGAGAGAGAGAGAGAAAAGGAAGAAGAATGAGGAGGAGAAATAGGAGAGGCAAGAGGAGGTGAGGAGAAGAGACCAAAAGAGGAAGAGGCGAGGAAAAGAGAAGTGGGAGCAGAAGAGAGGAGAGGAAAGAAAAGGAGAAATTGCTTTTCCACCTGCTCGTTCATTATTAATATGCCCACAAGGGCATAATGTCAGCTAGGATTGGTCTGGGCCAAGTCAATGCCAGGAGCCCCGAACTCTGTATCTCTCACATGGGTAGTATGAGTCTGAGGACTTGAGCCGTTCCCACTGTCTCACAGGACACAGTAGCAGGAAGCTGGATCAGAAGGAAGCTGTACTTGACTGGACACTCTAATGTGGAATGTAGGTTTGCCAAGTGGCAATATCACCTTCTCTATCACAGTGACTGAGTATTTTTTTGTACTAACTGTATCTCCTAATTTATTTCAGTTGTGGCTATCAATGAAATTGTCATTAATTTTCCCCCTTATTTTCCTATGAAAAAAATGAATGTTCCAATGTATTTGAAATCAAGGATCAAACCTTATATCCATATATTACATATGTAATATATTGCTAGTATCCAGTAAAGCACCTGGCAAAATAGGTGTTCTGTGAACTTTTGATGAAGAAAACTTGTATTATGCTCAAATAGAAACAAGTAAAAGGCAGAATCAAATGCTGAACTTCTATTTAAACTCTCTGTGTTCTCATTCTTCTAATCTCTTAAAGGTGTGCAGTTTTTCCCACCAGGATAAAAACCTACAGTATCTTTAATTCAAATCTCTGAACTTTTCTATAGAAGATTAATTATCTTCTTGCTGGAATGGTGCAAGCAAGCCAAGGGCTCCTTGTGGATAGCATCAGTGTGGGCTACTGGAGGGTAAAGGTGAAGATAAAATCTATATTTTATATCTAACCAATTAATAATACAGTTACTGCAGACAAATACTTTGAGGCTTCCAGTGCGAACTTCACTGATACCGTGTTACTGTTTTGGATCCCCAGAACTTGGCTTTGAAGACACAGAGAGATTCAGTAATTTCAGAGGATGATCTTGAAAATAAGTGTAGAAACTGCTAACCCCTCTGGCTTTTTTTCTGATTTTTTTAGACTCTTATTATTCTGTTGTTTGAATGGGAAGATAATTTAATGAGTGTAGATGACATTAAATTTGTATGGAAGAGTTTTGCTGTTGAATTTTCTCGGAAGTAAAAATGAAAGTGAAGTTTTAGGCATCTTGATTGGAATTGTCTTTTTGACCTACTTATGGTGGTTGACATACAAACTTCCAGTAGTCTGTTAGCCATACTAATGAGCAGGGATCTTATCTTAAGTAATAGTATACTGAGAATTTTTAAAGTGGGCTGTGGTAAGATTACCATGCTAAAAAGGGAATGTTAGCATCCTGTGTTATTAGTAGAAAGACTTCTATGATAAAAGAATGGAAGCCGACAAATCAGATAGCAAGCTATTACAGCAGTAGATTTGGACAAGATAGACATTCAAAAAAACTGGATGGGTTTAGTATATATTGACACTGCTGAGCCTAGGATGGGTTGAAGGGTAAATGGAGGTGAGGGAAAGCAAAACCACTGCTGATGTGAATTTTCAGTTTAGGTGGATGACGGTGAGCGGATAATGGGAGGAGAGTAGTGGGTAGGGGTGTAGGGTGGAGATGCATTGGATATGTCTAATGGCCAAATAATTGGAGATGTGGAATTCTCAGTTGAATATGCCACTTCGGTTTAGAAAAGATGTCAGGGTTGGAGAAAAATTTCGTGAGTGAACAGTGAGGAGATCCTATTATGGTTATAAGACTGGATGAGATCATTTGGGAAGAAATTGTAGACAGAAAACAGCTCCAGTGGAGCCGGAGGCACTGCAGTAACCATTCAGTAACAAGTTGGAAGGGCAAGCAAAGCAAGAGGGTAGTAAGGCAGTAGGAATCCTAAGAGTATAGAGGTGCCCATGTCTCACTCCCAGCGGAAGTGTTCTGAAAGGAAATCAAGTAAAAATGCTAACTAATGTGCTGTGATCAAAACATTCATCAAATCAACACACTGTGTGCCATTAATTTGTACAATCAAAATGTAATAACAATGCAAAATAAGAGTATGCTCAAAATAAGAGTTTGTTTGGTGCTGAGAGGTCAGCAAAGTTAACTAGTGCAGAAAGAAGTTTTTGATTTTTTTTTGGAAAAAAAATTTAGTTTTTTGTATGCATGTATGTGTTTAATTATTTATTGTGAAATGTAACAAAAAAGAGAGTTGGTGAAAGGAAGAGAAACAGAGATCTCATCCCCAAATGTCTGCCAAGGCTGGGTGTGGCTAAAGCAGGAATTCTTTATAGGTCTTCCGCATAAGTGGGAGGAACCAGTCAGATAAACCATTACCTGCTGCTTTTTGGAGCCTGAATTAACATGAAGAGCAAATCAGGAACTTGAAGCAAGCATTAAAACACAGGCAGTCTGACATGAGATGTGTGTAATTTGACTTTTAGGTCCAGTGCTGGCTCATGTATTTTTTTCTTTAGAGCCTCTGACCCCATTCTCACCCCTTTGTCCTCCTCTAATTTGAGCATTGGTACTATTCTATCTCTGCTTTAAAATGGATGGAAGTATAGAAAGCAGTGAAGGTTACTGACATCTTATTTTAAAAATATTGATAGTTGATCATTTTTCAAATGTAAAGCTTTTGTTGAGATAATATCTATTTCCCTGATTCCACAGTTTGGCTAGAGTACTTATTGTGTTTTTTGTAGACAACCTACATTGAGAAGGTTTCTCTAGAAGCTGTAATATTAGAGCAGAAACTTGCAGGCGCTTTAATGTTAATGCCCCTTAGCTGGGTCAATAGATTGCAATGAGAGTTTGAGTGGTATAAATTCAGAGATGCAAACCCTACCCATATTCATAACTAGATGCTACAAAATCATAAAACTGTGTTTACATGTGCCACCATTTTAATCTTGTGCAATAAAGAGAAATTTAGATGCCCAGGTATAAAAATATTCAAAAAAACAAAGTCTCATCTCAGAAATGGTATCTTGACAGCTTAACAGCAAGACATGCACCTGTATTATGATAGTTATTGATTGACATGGTATTAACAATTAAAATTACCTCCTGTTGCTATTTAACAGACAATTAATTAACAAAGCTGTATATAGTCAAAGACTTGATCCATATTCCCCTATTCAACTTAAAATCCTGTTTTATTTCTTCTCATAGCCTGTGAAAAAATAATTTGTGCAGGCTTTTGTAAAGGTGTAGGACAGAATTGAAAATTGTTTCAAAAAGTAAACCTGAACAGTTAAATCTTAGGAAATAAATTAAGTGTGGTAGCATTATAATAGTTTTACTTAGAAAATATACAAAACATTATAGGAAAAATAGTCATGGTCAAGTAGACATATTTTAGATGCATATGGTATAAAGATTGTACAAAGGAGGATAATAGTTCCTCAAGAGATCCTAACATTTTTGTAATAAAGTAGACCAAAAGAAAAAAAATACTAATCACATCCACAACTTTATACAGCATGGCTAACTGCATGAAAAGTTTGACATGCTCTAGGAGACAAGTGTTTTTTAAAAAAAAAAAGGACTGATATTGAGTTGAAAATGCACTCAATGTTTAGAAATTAATGGTTATCAATTAAAATCACAAAGTTATAGAACAAGCATTGTAAAATCACTGATCTTTAGCAAAAACCAGAGAAATGCAAATTAAGACCACAAGTGGATAGCATTTTACAACCGTTAGAATTGTCAAGACAATAGCAACCATTCTATTACTTCAAGTGTTGACAATATAACGAGCCCTGGAAGCCTTTTTTTTTTTAAGATTTATTTTTATTATTTATTTATTGGAAAGGCGGATATACAGAGAGGAGACAGAGAAAGATCTTCCGTCCGATAATTCACTCCCCAAGTGAGCGCAACGGCCGAGGCTATGAAGATCCGAAGCCAGGAGCCTCTTCCGGGTCTCCCACGCGGGTGCAGGGTCCCAAAGCTTTGGGCTGTCCTTGACTGCTTTCCCAGGCCACAGGCAGGGAGCTGCATGGGAAGTGGGGCTGCCAGGATTAGAACTGGCGCCCATATGGGATCCCGGGCGTGCAAGGCGAGGACCTTAACCACTTGCGCCACCGCGCTGGGCCTGAGCCCTGGAAGCTTTTACTGTACCTCTGATGGCGATGTAAATTAGGACATTCACTTTGGAAAACAATGTAGTATTATAAAGCTATGCATGCATTCCCTCTGACAAGTGATTTCTTTCTTGTGTATAAATCTTGAGCAAACCCCTGTAAAGCAAGAGACATGCGCATGGCTACTTCAAAAACTCATGGTAAGTGGGACCCAGCACCTATGTGGGAGCCCTGGAAGAAGTTGCTGGATCCTGGCTTCAGATCAGCTGAGTTCTGGCCATCGCAGCCACTTGGGGAGTGAACCAGCAGACAGATCTTTGTTTCTGTTTCCTTCTCTCTGTAAAATAAATGAATAAATAAACATAAATCTTTATTTTTGAAATTTATGTTTTAATAAATAAAATTTAAATAAAAAAATGTTTCAGGAGAGTAAAAACAATATAATACCATATTTATTAGGCTTAAACCAAGTAAACTGAAAGAATAGATTGTTTAAAAATGTGTGTTTGTGTGTGTGCATATGTGTTTGTAACAGAGAGAAAGAGAATTCAAATGCTAAGTTTGTTTTATAAAAACAAAAAGGTTAGGTATAAAAATATTTTGGACAAGTAGAAGCAGGAGGAGGGCAGGAGCAGAAAATAGATACTTCCAATAACAGTAGTAATGATCTAAAATAAATTATGGGTTTCATAGGTGGTGATCCACCTTCATTTTATGATTATTCTTCCAAACTATGCCTATGCTACCTATTTTTATAGTATAGAGACGTAATATCATGACATCAGTTACCATTGGGATCATTTTGACTGACAATCTAGATAGGCTAATTCCTCGGTTACCATGCTATATAACAGCTCTGTATAGTCTCAATTTGCTTTCTTTACCAAAAGGTGCAGAGGCAAAAAAAAAAAAAAGGAAACCTCACGGACAATACAAGGAGTTACATCTCGTTTTAAAAGCTACCTCAGGATTGATGTCTTTCAGACATCAGAATACCTATTTAGCATTTTGGTTGACAATGTGACATGTTATTCAGTGCCTACTCAGCTCTATCGCCTTTTCACTTCATTCAATTTAAGAAGCACTGGCAGGATGAGCATAAAGAAAATCAAATAAATCATCTGCCAAAAGGCCCATGTGTAAGGGAGCTAGGCAAACAGTGCAGAAATACTGATTAAAACAAGCACATCGAAACCCTGATAACCCAAGCCTCTCTGTGGGGAGATTGACAGGGATGAGCGTGCGTTTGGAATGATGGCATGAATGTGAATCTGAGCACTTGGGAAGTGCTGTCTATTTCACTGAAGAGGTAATTGCATAAAGTCCGTGGAATCCCTGGGCAGATGAAAAATGTGGAGTTTGGTAGATTATTAAGTATTTTGAAATGTTGTTTTAGATTCATGAAAGTATAATATGATTAGATCTTGGCTTAGTTTGTGCTTTTGATTGTCATTATTAATACTTTCCATTTCAGAATTCAATGAACTCTCACTCTGGAGTCATTGCTTTTCATATGCACTTCATAGTTATCTCTGACTAATTCTAAGGCACGTGCTTTCTCTCTGTCTATATATATATGAACAAAACTGAAAAGACAAAGACTGTCATCCTTTACCTCATCTATTACTACATATTTTTAGTACCATATTGCTGACTCACTAACCTTTAAATTTTTTTTATTTAATCATTATTTGAACGAGAGGATGCATGATGAGGAAATAGAGAGATTTCTCATTCATGGACTCATTTCACCAAGGCCGTCTATAATAGCCAGGAACAGGAAATTCATTCTGGCTTTCCGATCTGGGTAGCAGGGCTGCAACAGCCTGAGACATTGAATGCTCACTTCCAGGGCATACCTTATTAGTAGGAAGGAAGTCGGAAGTGGAACCAAGACTTGAAGCCAGGTAATCAAAGATGGCGTGTGGACGTTCCAAACAATGTCTTCATTTTCAGCCAGATGCCACCCATGGCTCACCAACAATTGATTGTTACGTTTTCATCTTCTCCCTTCGTGTGTTCTCTCTTTTCTCTCTTATTCTCCTTTCTCCTTTATGTCTCCCCCGTTCACACCCCTCTCTCATGCTCCTCCATCTTCCAGAAGTGCAGAATGGCTTTGTGACCTTATGAAATCCTAGTTTATAGATCAATGCTTTTTTGAGGAGGATTAGCTCCTGTATAAATCCAAACCATTGAGCAAAGTGCATTTTCTGTGTCTGAGTACATCAAACTGAGTCACTACATTATCAAGCTGTATTTATTAAGCTGCTAGTTGGTACTCCGTACTAAGCTGCATGGTATGCATGCCTTTCATTCTTTGATTCTTCCACTAAGCACGTGTTGAGAAACTACTGAATCTTATGCTGAACTTTTGGGATATAAAGATGAGATTGTCACAGCCCCAGCCTTCGAAATATTCAATATCTGAAGGAATTTCCCAATGTGTAATTTAGTGGTGTGAGTTGCCAAACACTTTCACTATTAAGGTGGCTTAAATATAGCATAGAAGTTAATGTCATGAATGAACTTTATGAACTTTTCTCTCAAACTGCCAATTCCTTGTATTTGTGTTTGATTTTGTATCTTTGGATAATTTCAGGTCTGGAATCTAGCCACAGAGCTAGGACATCTTGAGTTTGTGAAAGTACATCCTTCTGCAATGCTTTCATATATACTTGTATTAAAAATTATCCATTGTGTCCAAAATTTCTCTTCTGTGTGAGCTTATTTGCATAGGTAGTGTTAAACAATGTCTATGTGCTCCAGAATTAGCCTGTCTCTAAGTTCCATACTTATGCTTGCATTTCACTAATAACATCCTGGACATCTGTATTCTCTTTTTTTAAAAATTATTTTTTATTAGAAAGTCAGACTTACAGAGAGAATGATATACAGAGAGGAAGATCTTCCTTCTGCTGGTTCAGTCCCCAAGTAGCCACAACAGCTGGAACTGAATTGATTTGAAGCCAAGAGCCTGGAGCTTCTTCCAGGTCTCCCACGGAGGACCAGGATCCCAAGGCTTTGGGCCATCCTCAGCTGCTTTCCCAGACCACAAGCAAGGAGCTGGACAGGAAGTGGAGCAGCCGGGAGTCAAACCAGTGCCCATATGAGATCCTGGAGCATGCAAGATGAAGACTTTTAGTCACTAGGCTATGGCACTGGGCCCGGACATCTGTATTCTTAAAGTTAACATGTCCAGTTATATTTTTCTACCTCATTTCCATCTTACAACACTAGAATTTATCTAAATCCTTAAACCAAAAGCATAGACTATAGATGCAATTTCTCTCTCCTGTAATATCCTTTCATCAAATCCTTGAACAAGTCTTGAGGTCAACATACACAAATACGTCACACAAATGCCTGTTTTTCTTCACTTACCTGGATACTTCTATAAGCCAATCATTTGTGCTAACTTGCCTGTATTATGCCTCCAGGTTCCTGATTGCCTGCTTCTTCTTCTGTATCCACTCTGTAACATTACTTACGTATTAATTAGTATTTATTATTTATAATTTTTAAAAAAATGTATTTACTGGAAAGGAGGAGAGAGAGAGAGAAAGAGAGAGAGAGAAGCCTCCCAGCTGTTGGTCACTCTCAAAATGCTAGGAATTGGTGAAACTGACTAATTGAAGTGGGAAATGAGGTGCCCAAATCAGCGACAGGGATCCAGCTACTTAAGCCATCGCTGCTTGCTTTCTCCAATGGTCCACAATAACAGGGGACCGGAATGAAGAGGTAGCACTTGGATTCAAACTCCGGTACTATGATATAGGATACAGATATCTTATTAATGTATATGTCCACACCTACAGCATGCTATGATTATGATCTTCAAGAAATCTGAATCAGATCAGGTCGATTTTTCTGACGTTTCACAGCTTCTTCCACTTCCATCTTGTCCTGGCTTCTTGCTGACTCAAATAAATCTGAATATTTTATCATGGTCAACAAGGTCTTTAAGGACTAATCTCACCAGTGCCTTCTACAATGCCTTCTTTCTGTCTTACTATTTCTCTGCTTCTTTTTCTTATCATTTACCTACAATAGGCTTTTGTTGTTATTTATTTATTCATTTGTTTATTTCACAGCTGCTTACTTTGGTTCAATCTTCCTGACTGTTCCTCAAATATACCTTTAGTCTTCCAATCGTCTCTATAACATGATTTTTAGAATTCTTTCCATTCATTAACACTTGGATTTACTATATTTGTTTATTTGAATCTTCATTTATTTTCTCACTTCTGTGACATAAATCCTATAATGGGAACATTAGGTTTGTTTCTTCTATTAATTACTTCACATCCATTCCCAGAATAAAACAAAGCATGTACTCAACTAAAATTTGCTGGCATATGAACTGAGACTTTAAAAAATGGATTTGCCTCATAATATAAAATTAAAACTGTAGTTTATTATCCTTTGTATTTGAAAATATATGTAGAATGAAACATTTTCTAGTCTCTTCCCCTCTGGCATTTAGATATTTATGATGTTAGGTAGATGCAATGGTGAAAAACAGCAGTCACCAGTAAGGAAAACACTGAAAATGCTCTCATCAGCTGGTGTGAGTTGGTTCTGTTCTTGGGAAGATGATTGGCATCTGATACACAGTCAGGATCCTGAAATGGATTGTCTTTTTAGGGCAGAATTGAACCTGTCAAGAGGCTGGGGAAAATGATTTATGGCCTGAAGTGATGGTAGAATAATGTTTCTGAGAAACTGCAGTAAGCTCTCTAGAGCCACTTGTTTGTTCCACTCAGAAGACCTCTCTCCCTCTGGTGTAGGAAATGCTTTGTATGAAACAGTGTCACTGCTTCATCTTTGTCTGTAGACATTTCCCCTGACACAAGATGGGATTTCCCAGTGAGGTGTAACATTCATTAGTTCCAGGGCAACTTGCTAAAACAGACACATGTCTTTATTTCTCAGCTTCATTACAGAATCAGAACACACTAGGTGACCGGTGGGGGAGAGCTGTGATGTATGAAGCAGAAGAGAGATTTATTTTTCACATGGCGCCTTGTACCTGGAGTAATGAGAGCAGCAATTGACTTGCTCACTGAACAAACATGACGGGAATGTCATAGCACAAATTTATATTTATGCAAACCCACTAGGGTCACACTGGAAGGAACTTTACAAAGTGACCTTATTTTGGGGAGATTTACATCTAAATCACTAGCATCCAGTAGGTAGCCCACACTTAGCAAAAACCCTGTAATAGCTACCCCCAAAATGCATACTTCTAATGAATAATGTAATGCTCGCGGCATGCTAGGACATAGGATAAATTGTGCTGCCAGTTTAAAATGAGAGTCGTCAACTTACAGGCTATTTCTGGTATTCATCTTGGATTTTGTGGCAGTGGAACATAAAATATCTACTTTAAGAGAAATAGAGTGATTTATCTGCATCATCATGGGCCTTTAGAATCCCTCTTTTGGTAATGGGGAAAAAAGTGGATGGTAGGGAAGCAGATAATTTTTCTATGTGTAGGCAGCCAAATGCATAGAGAGCATACATTTCTCAGAATATTTGGGGCAGACACGTGTAAAATGTCTCTGTATGACACAATGATATGGTGACACTATTGAAGATTTCCTATTATGATGGTCAATAAATTGATTTTAAAAAACATTGCTGATGCTTTTAGCCGTGACCTATGAAAAGAATATTAAGGTAATAATTTTTTTTTCACTAATGAGTTCACAAGTTTACTGACTTCAGAAAGCAGTCTGGATGTGGAACTTTTGTTTTCAGATTTGACACTTGCTTTTCGATTATTCATCGCCTGGAGCCATGTAAAATGCAAGGAACATGAAGGTGAAAGGAACTAGCGAGGTCCTCAAGCTCCTCACTCCAGGGAAATCACATTGGGATGTAGTGAAGCTCATGAAGCCTTTGCATCAGAGTACTTATGTGCGAAGTGCAGAATATGATGCTTCCAATAAAATAGGGTTGTCGTTATTAAATCAGTTAAGACAAATAGAATAGTTGGAATTATGGCTGAGGTGTATAAAATATATAAAATGACTGATTGTTACGTATTGTAGCTCACATAACAGGTGAATGAAATGATTAACTCAGATGTCTCTAAGCATCTCTGTCTCTAAGTTAGACAAAAGGTATCCAAATTTCTAGCAGATTGGAAGTCCTTCATTAATTTTTCCAATCCATAAACATGGAATATATTTCCATTTTTATGTCTTCTGTTTCATTCTTTAATGTTTCGTAATTTTCATTATAGAGATTTCCTGCCTCGTTGATTAAATGTCCTTCAAGGTATTTAAGTCTTTTGTAGCTGTTGTGACTGGTGCTATCCTGCATGTTGCGTCTTTGATTAGTTCCTCAGTGAACACAGCTTTCATTTGACCATCAGCATTCTCAGTATTCTGAGATGGATACACTGCTCCAGATTTGCTTCTAATTAGTTTGTTTCATAGACTTCAGATTGTTGCCAAGTGACTCTTCTTATTCATACTCCCGACATGTTCCTGGCTAGTTCCAAGTATTTCCACATGTCCCTTGATTTGACATGCCTTTCTTGTCATCTCTGGTGTTAGCTATTTTCTCCTTCAGTCCAGAGTCAGCATTTATTAAAAAGACCCCTAATGTGTGCAGTCGTGAGGGTTTTTCACTCCATTATTTGTGATAATGGATAATGTGGCTGCCAAGACTTGGGAAGTAACTAATATTATGATGCATCAGTTTATTCTGTTGTAAGTTTTATTAAAAACAATTCAGGTCAGAAGATTGGTAGTGTTTGTTTTTTTGTAGGTAAGAATACCGACTGTGAAGTACTTTGACAGACTTGTGTGAAGGCAGAATTAGAATTAGACATGATGCTTTGTCCTATTGGGCAAAACTTTGTAAAAGTACTTGTGGCTTTCTACTTTCTAAACCACTAAACCCTTTATTTAATAGCCGCTTCATCATGTTTTCACACGTGTCATCTAGCAGATATTCTCCCTGATATGAGTCCTTTGAGAGCAGGAGGAAACTGTGTATGCTAACATTAATTCCCCTTAGAATTCTCATAAAAGGGTCTTGTGCAAAATAAGCAGTAAATGATAGCTAATGAGGATGAGTGTGCGGTATTTCCCCAAGTCAAACAAGTGTATATGCTGTTATTGTTTAATAATTACTATGTTCTGATGAAACATGTGTGGCAAACAATACGTCGACTGTGATTTCAGGCTAAGTGTCTTTCTGTATTAATTGGAGATTTGCCATTTTATTCTTTCCTTATAGAAATTAGTGGAAAAAAATTTTATTACCACAAACCTCTAATCTATTTTTTATCTTAAAGATAAGATCTTATTGGGGCTCAGCATCATGGCATAGTAGGCTAAGCTGCCACCTATGGTGCTGACATCCCATAGGAGCATCTTGTGTTCTGGCTGCCCCTCTTCTGATCCAACTCCCTGCTTATGGTCTGTGAAGGCAGTGGGGGATGTCTTAAGTCCTTGGGACCCTGTATCCATGTGGGAAACCCAGAGAGGCTTCTGATCAGCTCATCTCCGGCCATTGCAGTGATTTGGGGTGTGAACCAGCAGATAGACAATCTTTGTCTCTCCTCCTCTCTGTAAATCTGACTTTCCAATTAAAATAAATAAACATCGAAGAAAAATTGTACTAAGGAGAAAGACTAAACACGGCCATTTTCTTTTTCTCCATTTACTTCTTTTGTGTATACTCCCCAGCTAATCTGAAAGACAAGCTATTTAAAGCTTTAAAATGTTACGGAAACCTTCTAAATACCCTTTTGTCTTCTCTAGTTTTTGTTTTACCAGCTGAAAAACACAAGTTTCTTTGGTATTTTTATACCTTGGGCCTTATTGTTTTCCTCCAGTGTTTTCCATTCGGTACCAAAGTGGAGACACTGATTGCTGCTTCTAAGTCAAGATATCTGTATTTCAGTAGTTTCTTTTCTTCCTTTCATTCTTGATTATAATCTTTATATGCCACTGCTAAACTACAGAGTGGAAACACAGCAGATTTTGTCCTTGCAAGAAGGAGTATACTATGTTTAGCTTTCAGATTCTCCCATGCAGGGTGATCTTAGTTTTCAATTTTAAAACTAAGTCGTTCTTTGATCACATAGCATTAATGTGAAGCCCATATGTTTGTGGCATAGTTTTTAGTGGAGGGAATCAACGACCACTAGGGATAATTACAAATTCATTGAACTCCATTTTGATCTTGGCATGCTGTCTTCCATACTTTGTGTCTTTTCTGATGTAGTCAGAGTTCGCATGGCCCATGATTAGGAAATACTGTCCATTCTCAAAATTCACGCAGAAAATGTGATGGCTTGGATTTGAGAACACACGCTGTTTATACATATGCTGTATTTGATATACGTATACTTTCAAATGGGATTAGCTGATGACATTCAAAAACTGAGGCATTTTAAAATGTGCTTCAGTACTGTGGTTCATTATGGAAAACAGGGAGCTGATGCTCCATAAAGCTTCTCTTCTCTTGTCCTCCAATGGTTGAGTTGAATAATGTGTGGAGGTGATTGGAGGATGAGTTTGGCTCCTCCTGTCACTTGGCTATATGCCTGGATCTTGCAGGTCATCTATTACTATATACATTTTTCTCACAATTTATATATTGTGAATATAATGTAATATGTTACATTAATTGTATTGGCAAGTAATTAGCAATGTTAATTATATTAGCCAATAAATAAATAGATGTATGTGTAGCTATGTATAATTTGCATTATAAAAAAGATACCATGGTCAAGATCCCTTTATTTTTATAAGCCCAGAAAAGAATTCAGGAGGAGTTATTATAGGCAAATGCAATATATGCATTGCTTTCAATATCCGACTTTCAGAGGAAACAACCTTAGACCTGGAAATAGAAACCTAGATTTGAGTTCTGGCTTTGCACCTTCCTGATCTTGACCTTGAGCATATCACTTACCTTCTTTGAGCCCAGTTGTTTGTCTCTACAAGGAGTATAATTATATCTGCCAATTTATCTGCCAGCTTCGTGGTCTTGTGTCATAACTGTGATCATGGATGTGAAAGTTATGGCACTGTGCAAGGATAAGAAGCTTTCTAGGAAATGCAGCATATGGTTTCCCTAATGCGTGGAAGCTGGTTACAGTCATATGACTTACATGTAACATAAATAATGGTTGAAAGTATGTGTCCTACTGCCTACACCTTTTGTAGACATCAAACTTTATCAGACAGAAAGAAAACAAGTGCGAGTCTATAGTGCCAGAAAAATAAAATCTTAAAGACACATACTTTTTATTTTAATTTACTTATTCCATCAATATTGATTTGTGCCTATTCTGCATTTTTTATAACATTAACAGTGTGGATAAAGTAATGAAATCGAAGACTGTTTCCTATTCTTAATTTAGTTAGCATTCTAGTATGCTAAGCGAGAGACAAAAATCACACAAACATAAAAGTTAGAGTTTCAAATATTGCCAAGTGTCATGAAGAAAGCATAAAGATTTTATGATCGGGTCAATGGGCTAAACTGTTCCTGTTATGGTTCTTGTTTTATCACTTATTTTTATTTTGGCAAAGTATGAATAATATGGAATTTGCCATTTAAACTATTTTTAGTGTAAAATTTTGGGGAACTATAGCTACAACATTATGCAACCATTACTACTATCCATTTTCAGAACATTTTTATCCCTTATAGGCATTCTGCACTCATTAAATCATAACTCTTCATTTCTTCCTCCCTTTGGTTTCTGCTAAATTCTAATCAAATTCTTCCTTCAATATATTTGCCTGTTGCAAATAAGTCATATAAATGGAGTCATGCACTATTTGGACTTTGGTAATTGGCTTATATTACTTACTATGTTTTTAGGAATTATTTGTGTTGTAATATGTAAAGGAATTTCATTTCCTTTTATTGCTGAGTGGTATTCTAACATATGTGAATGTCACAATTTGTTTAGCAATTCACTGTATTACTTACTTTAACTTGATTTGGCAGTAAGTCTAATTTGTATAATTGCAAAGCACTTCCATATTCATTGTGCATGACAAGAGGAGAAATAACACAGAGATTCACTGCTAAATTATTGTTAAACTGTAGTGGTATCTGATTTGGTTGTTTTGTGTAACATTCTACCTGATTTATCTTAGATTCTTGTTTGCAATAATTGAAGTAAGAAGTTACGAGCTAGAATTACACAAACACACGGGTCTTTTAGCAACAGTGAAATGACAATGACTATAGTTTGTACAATCCTACCTGCCTATGTAATGTGGGACTCACTCTATCCAAGACGGTTTTTGGTGACATTCCCTGACATAGATTTATGGCTTCCACCACCTTCTTGAAACATAATTTCACATTCTAATAAATCCCACCATTGGGGAAATTTTGTGAGTTCGTGCTTTTAACTACTTGACTTACGCTTTGCAATATAGATTGTACAGTATTTAAACATGCCTGCTTCATGAATGATAATGAAAAATTCATTGGAAATAGTGGGGTGGAAAGAACTAAGCTGATAAGGTAAAGAGAAGACAGCTATTTAATTGTTGTATTATTGATTTTACTCAGGGAAATCTCAAGTTTGGAAAGGATATTTAAATGACATTTCAAAAGGATCTGAAGGAGCAGATGTTTGGTTACCCCTAGGAAGAATAGATTTGGGAATGACAGTTCATAGTGAAAAAGTAAAATTGTAAACACATGTTAAGCATAAGGATACCAAAATACATGAATTTACAGAAGAATAGGATAGTGCTAATCTGTACTGTACAATAACATTCAAATCTTCAGTCATATTGTACTCAAACTATCTGTAGTTGTAGGGTTAAGAGTAAACTATCTTAAAGAATCCGGGAAGAATGAAGAACATACATGTGGTGATGTTTTCTTGATGCTTTGTGGATATACTTTGGCGAGGCAGATTGGAAAAATCATTATTCTTCATTGAATACTGAACTTACCATAGGAAATTTTAAGTGCTTATTGGTATTGTTTATAGATTGAATCCTCTGCGTCAAATTCTTTGCTTAGTACTTTATGTAGATTCCTTCATTTACTATCCCGATTTCAGTGGAGGAGATATTGTTTTCCAAATTTCATAGAAAACTGAAGCTTTATGGAATTAAACAGTGTGTCTCTGACAACTTATATGTAGCATAGCCTTAATTTTCCATATCTGCTTTAAATGTCGTGTTTTAAATGCCATAGATGCTCTTTTTTAAACCAGAAGGAACAGTTCATAATCGTCTCAATCAGCCAGATGAACTAAAATCAAATTGAAGTAGCTTTTAACTGTCTCTCCTTGGGTCAGCTAAATCAATCAAATGCTATGATTATTTCATATTTTGGTCTTCGTTATCCTTTATGAAATTTTGAACTTTTTTTTTAAAGGCAAACATGATCCTACACAGAAATTGGTATTAGTTTCTTGTTTAAAATAACGTATGAGGACAATTTAGAAAGCTTGTTAGAAAAAAACCTTAAAAATCAGTTTATTTGGTTGAAAAATACTTGAAATCTATGTACAATTTTTGAGTATATGCACTTTCATTAACATTTTAAGACCTCTCATTAAAAAAAAAAACAGATGGGATTAGCATATTTGGCAATAGGGTTATAATTCACTTAGTTTAGACAAATTCCATTTTAAGCTATGATCCTGTATTTTATCTGGCAACCCTGCCTAAGGTTGCCTCTTCAGGTATAGTAATCTCAGTGTGTGTAATCTCAACAATCTGATATTTGGTACTTATGCAACATTTTGCTGTGAAAGTTTTAACTCACTGCTCAAGAGACCATTCAGTGTGTATACATGATAAAGGGTTAATAGTACATCACTTAAAGCTTGATAATTTTATAACCTCGTAGGACACAGTGGTGGAGTCTAATGATACTTCATGATCCAACAAAGAGATGATTTTCTTTTGCTGTTTTTTTTTTTTTTAATAGCTAAGAACTAGCACTTCCTTGGCTTTTATGTTTCCCAGGGAAGCCCGTTTAAGATGGTCCACATGCTGTCAGGACTTATCACAAGGACTGGGCGTAGGGAGCATTATGCAGTCACTATTGCAATGATGACCCAGTATTCAAGCCTTACTTTCACCATGTGTTACTTGTTTCAAATTAAAAAAAAAAAAAAAGAGAGAGATTCTAATATATAATCTGCAGCTAGCAGTACATTCAGACCATACAGTGTTAGCATGATAGCTGAATGAATCAGCACATTTTAAACTGTATGATTATAAATACATACATGGCAATGTTACTGATCTCAGTTGGGACATTGTTCTCTATGCGACTCTAGAAGGATTTGAGGAGAATATTTTATACTTAATATTTCTAGAATGCCGCACATAAGTGCATTAGATATACATTCTCTGGTATTCCATTATCAGTATTCATTTTGCAGAGCCATTAGAGCACCCTATTTGTCAGTTATACTTTCAATTTTAGCTCATTGCTTCGTATTCATAGGCTAATGTCCTAAAATGTAACTGAATTTCTTACTTATGACTAAAACATAGCTCTAAAAACTGTTTTTCTCGAAACTTATTTGTTTCTTATTCTTTGAGGGCAAATTATTTTCCAGACAGTATTCTTAACAATTCATTAAATTATCTATATTTACAATTAATACATTAATAGATAAAATAGCTAATAGCATATAAAATATCAGTAGTTATGGATTCATTTGTGTACACACACAAACATATACACATATAATATTTATTTTTTGCCAAAGTCTTACCACATGTGCATTTATGAATTCTGTATATGACCTTGCCTCTTAAGGTTGCTAGATAAATTTGACAAATTTATTTAACTATTATGTGTTAGAATTCAGGGTCATATTTAAGTCAGGTGTTCCTGACTTAAAAAGCATTCTACAAAGGGAACCTTGAAAAAGTTCTAATATTTCTTTATTATGATTATAAATCTGTTTTAAAAAGTGGATGACATTTTCATTTTATGGATAGAATAAGAGGGCAAGTGATTCACTTGTAATGATAGACACAGTGATTTAACAGAACATTGCTCATATTGGGTGTCTTTTGAATTTTCTCATACATATTAAATGAGTAGTTTGCCTTAGTTTTTTGGTCTATTTTGATTATTAGAATGTATAGCCTTAGATATTGTATGTTTCTGGAAAAGTCATTTAAATGATAATACTTTTCTATTTCATATCATTTGAATCTGTGGGTGGCAAGTCAATTTACACAAACAACAGTTTGGCTATGTTCTGTTAGGCATAAAACAATGGTGCTTCAGTTTTCTCTGTCCACTAAAATTGCGATATTGTGAAAAAATGAATGTAAGTATAAAATTTGAGTGAGAGAAGCAGGCAATTGTGGTTTTTAAATGAGGCTAGTATTTGTTGCCAGGCAATTTTTGGAAACCCAAGAGATTTTTTTTGGCTTAATTTTCAGGGCTGACTTCTTTACTGAACAGAATCCAAGAGTCAGACACTGATGTACCAACTACAATGATGATTTTAAAGCAATTATTTCAATTCAGAAAGAGTTGAGAAACTGATTAAATTTTGAAGTCTTTGTTTTGGGCTTCCTAGGGAAAATATAACCTACTTAAGCTAATTGTCAGATTAGCACATAAAAATGCAACTTTGTGAACTTTTGCTGATAATTCATCATTTGAGAAATCCAGACAATAGTTTCAGGGAAATCGTGATTCAAATAATGTGCACAGGAAGTGTGTCTTGAAGTATAATATGATGATACAGGATATGTTCATGTAACGTGAAGGAAAATCAAAATGAATAGTAATAAAAATCGTTAACATTGACTACATTGGCTTCTGTATAGTATTAGTATTCAGCATGATATTATCGGAAGAGTTAACTTATCATCCCCTAAGATTGTTATTGTATATCCTCATACATGCAAATCATGTATAAATATTAGACCTTTGCACTTTAACAGCCATTTGTATCTATTGCATATGTGTCTAGCCCTCTTTCACTGTATTATTGATATCACCATCATGGATAATTGCTGTTAAAGTGATTAACTTGGATATACAAGGTATAGCTATAATTTTTGTTAGAAAATACTTGTGACATTTCACATTATTATTGCATTAAAAATAATGAAATTTTTGGATATATATGTATATGTCCTATTTAGCAGGACTATTGTATTAATCTATTAATAAGAAAAATATTTGTACATGAGATTCCTAGAATGAACTTGGTGCAGAAACAGAGTAAAGAAGGCCAACATAGCTGAATGAGAGTAGCAGAGAAAAAAAGAAAAGTCAGAAGGGAAATGAGATTGCGTTTTGTCTCCAGCCATAAATTTAGGTTTATTCTCAGTTCGATGTGCAGATAAATTCCCAGATGTTAAACAAGGGATGGGGGTAGTGAAATAGTGTGATATGAATTACGTTTTATAAAAAAAATCATTCTGATCCAGTCAAGTAAAAGGGCACTTGTGTTATGAATTGGACATTCCACCCTAAGGGGTGATTGCTACATTAGATTTGCCTGCGAAAGGGCATGACATTGTAATTATTGAATGCAGGTTTGTCTATTAGGTCAATGTAGACAGATGTCCTAAAAAGTGGTTTTTATATTTTGCCATATATATATATATAATCTTCATTTTAAAAAATGTGGCTTAAGCTCATGGAGGAGGCATAGGTAGTTTGCATTCTAAACTTTTATCTTTATGTATCTGCCTTTTCTCTCCTGTTTTTCTTCTACTCTCTTCTATAAACCAGTTAAATTCACATTTGATTGTTATGAGGAAGCAGTTTTTCTCATAGCATGACAAATTTTTATGCCTTGTTTACAGTTATAAATGTGTCTATTAACCACATTGAATCTGTTCTCTTGTATTCATATCATAGTAACATGAGAATTGGTGAGATTGTATTCTAGTAATGTATTTCCTGTGGCCCTGAGAAGGTAGTGTGTCTATAACTTCCTTAGAAACAAACACATTTAAACGTAAAATAAAAAGTAGAATCAAGATGGCGGAATAGGGTAAGGACATGCTTAAACGGATGAGAAACATTTAATCAGGATGAAGCAGAGAGGACACGTTCCAGGAAATAGGAGAGGACAGAACAACAGCAGAGGGGTACCTGGAGACCGACAGACACAGGAAAGCAGCAAGCACATCACAGTGTAGTGTTGCAGTGACTGATACTCCAGCAGCATTCAGCTAACAGCCATCTGAACTCCACCAGCAACCAGGTGGGAAGGGACTTTCACTGGGCACTTGGGAGGTGAACCCAGACAAAGAACTGTCCTGCTGGTCCGTTAGATTTGACCAGGAGCAGAGACAGAGCAGCAGATCCTAGATGGGCAGTGTGAGAATAGGGTGGATTTCATAGCCCAGACAGCTCCCCAGAACCGAATTGGGTGCCATTTTGTTTAAGGAGGCAAAAGCAAGGGAAAGGACTGAGCATACGCTGAGCTGGGAGTGAACACATTTCTGACTCAGTGAACTGCAGCAACATGGCATTCCACCCAAAACAGATCTGAGTAACCCTCATTCCTGACAGCTAACAGATCAGGAACTGAAGTAGTGGTATGTCAGGCGCTGTTTTGTATAGTGTGGCAAAAGTTTTAGGACTGCAGGGGATGACAGTGAACTGTACATGTGCTAAGCTCAGGAGAACTCACTGAGTTCTGTGGATTGCACTGGTTCCGCAGGAAAATAATACCGACTGTGGCATTGTTAAAATAGGTCCGTGTGGCACCCAGACCTAAAGTCTAACAGGTTCCAACAAGATCAGCGCCTCCAACAACCTAGCTATAAAGGACACCTGGTGTCTCCCTAATTTGGGGACCTGCTCCAATTGGAAGTGGTAGAAAGGGTGTACAGAAACAGTGCAGCCTCAGCATGGTATCACAGGAGGTGGAGATTGGTGAGCCTGCAGTTGGGGCTATAGAGACCATGGTGGAAATCTAACATAAGAACCCAGACCTGGAACTTGCTGGAGGGAGTGGCACAAGTGGCTGCAAGCAAAGAGTTGTGTACCAACTGCAATAAGTAAAATCAAACTGTAGATCTGTGGGTGACACAGCTTAGAAACCTGCCCCAGGGAGAAGACTATGATAACCAATGACCAATGACTATGATAAGTACAATGACCAAAAGAAGAGACAAAGGCACAATGAATATTACTGAAAACGCCCCTGCAAAGGAGCAAAACCCTATGCCAACCTCAAAGTTAACTGAGGAAGACATCGAGAAAATGGGGGACACAGAAATCAGAAAATTCATTTTAAAGTTTCTGATCAACAATGAGAAGCACATACAAGAGTTCAAAGAATTTAAGGAATATTTTACACAGGAAATAACAGCAATAAAGCAAATCAAGGCTGATTTATTAGAAACTAAGAACACAGTAGAGCAAATTAAAAGTACAATGGAGAGTCTCCAAAATAGAATGAAACAAGCAGAAGAAAGAATCTCAGAATTGGAAGATATTTCCTGTCATCAAGGGGAAACAAACAAAAAACTGGAAGCAGAGCTGGATCAGGCCAAAAAAAGTATTCAAGAATTGAAAGACACTATTAAGAGGCCAAATATAAGAGTTATGGGAGTCCCAGAAGGTACAGAAAGAGAAACTGGCTTTACAAATGTATTTAATGAAATAATCAAGGAAAATTTTCCTAATCTAGAGAAAGAATTGGGAAACAAGATCCAGGAGGGGCACAGAAATCCTAACAGGCTTGATCAAAAGCGATCTTCACCAAAACACATACTCATCAAACTCTCTTCAATTGAACATAAGGAAAAGATCCTTAAATGTACACATGACTGAGATTTAAAATCAGAATAAAAACCATAGTCAAAGTTGGATTTATCTATTTTTTTTAAGTTGTCCCACCTCCACTCCTTTCTTTGTCCTGTTATCCTCTCCTAATTTCATTTTGTAGGGCTGTCACATACTTGCTATTCCTTCATGTGGACAGCTGCATTATATGTTTAATCTGTAAAACACCGCTGACATTAAACAATTACTCAATGATTATTAACCTACATCTTGAATCAGGTATTATATAATCACAAATGTATATAATATATTCCCTGTCATTAAGAATGTTTTATGAAGGTGATAGCTAGGGATGTCAGTAATTAAAATGAATTGTGGCAAGTGAATATTGTGCCTAATAAATGGCACCAAACATCATCCTGAAAAGTCCTGCTGGGAGAGTTCTAACCTGCACCATGACCAGTGACAACAAGTCAGCCATGTTTAGAAGTGGGTAAGGTTGAGTGAGCTATGGATTATGTTTCAGGTGAAACATATGGAGATGAGATCTAGTTGAATGCCAGAGAGGAACTTTAGGACAGTTAAAAATACAGATTATGGGAGTATATGGAGAAATAAATGGAAAGGAATATGATAATGTAAGATTACAGACATAATGGGCACTCAAAACGGTTTTTTTTTTCTTTGACAATTTGTTGCAGTACTGTTATACCTTGCTGGTGATGTGGGCTTCTCCTTCTGAGTACTGAGGGAATCATGTGAAGATTTTAAGCAAGTGTGTCTCATAGTCATAGCTACTTATTAATCTATAGCATACAGGATGCTTTACATTCAGGGAACAGTGTTTTCCATGCATTCATGCTGCAGGTATTGTGGAGAAAAAAGTGTGTGTACACTCTGTCCTAAAGGTCAGGGGAGTGCAATAGTAATGGGAGAAATTCTAGTATAGCAGTAAGGGATAAATTCTGTTGTACTGAATGGCAGTATTACATTAAGGTTGGATGTGAAGCATACAATCTAGAGAGATCAGGAGGTAGAACTGACAGAAGATGGCAGTGGACTGGATGGGGTGGGGCTCTCGGAGAAGGAGAAAATAGCCCTGCAAATCTTGACTTGTTTTTTTCTTTCTTTGCTCTGACAGCCTGTGACTTTGTGGGTGTTTCTCTCTCTGTACAACTAGTTTGCAGTTTGACCAGCTGTCAGTTCTGTCATCCCATTTGGTGGGTGCACAATGGTATGAAAAAATTACGTGTTGTTGACCTTGTAGCAGAGGCCATTTGCTATGAGAAAGCTGTTATCTAAAATTATGCTGAGCAGCTCCTCCTGTCAGATGAGTTTTGTTCTTTATTCTATTATCGGGATGCAGTAGAGTGAGGTCTCGGGGACTGGATGTAGCAGGAGAGGCAAGGTGGCTGAAAACAAAGGAAGAAAAAAGAGAATTGTAAAGCAAAACTAATAGAGTGCTGTGAGAAAACAAAGGTAGTAGAGTGCAAGATTTTAATGGTGTTTGGTTTATAATAACCTAATTCTAAACTAGATTATTGTTATAGCTCAATATTTCTCTAAAGGGCTTTATGAAGACATTAGTATCTATGATACACTGTAGAGAGGTTTCTGAATTGGCATATTTAATAATATGTCTCCTGTTTGTGAATATGATTAAATTTTTTGAATGTGTATTTCCTTCCTTTGTTTTTCACTAATACTGTAGCAGCATTCTGTGGAATTTGTGTCTCAAGGAACACCCTTAGAGAAATATCTGTCTGAGTCATGACTGCAAAATGGTCATTGTTATCTTTTTTTGAGCATTTATTATCTGCTATGCCTAGTGCTGAACTCTTTATATAGATTCTTTCATTATGTATTCATCCCAATAACACTATAGGTAGGTGTTGTTATTATCCTCATCTAACTGACAATTAGTATAGTCAGAGATACTAAATAGTTTGTTCAACGTCACCTAAGTAGTAAGCAGTAAGTCTAACATTAAATTTGGTCTAACAGTCCAAATGCCCAATCCCTTGCCAATTTTTCTGACATATTACAAGGTACACCAAGAGTCTGTGAAGCCAGCTTAAATCATCTCATGAATGGGACTAACCAGGGACTCAGGAAGCAGGTTTTATAGATGACTGAATGTTCTCCAGTCTCATGGTCGTTGAATCTTCAGTGCATGTTGGTCACTGAGCAGGCAAGTTCACTGACAGCATCCTATATTATGGTAGGAGAGAAGGAAGCAGATCTGGAAAATTACAGGATCAATGCAGGTAGGAGAACCAACAGAAATAAAATCACATAAAGGTCACATAATTAAAAGCCAGTAGAGCTTGGATTCAAACCAACTCTGACTCAGAATTTCATGTTTTTAATCATTCATCGCCTCCTCTTCAACATCTGAATTAATTTGCACGAGTTTTCCAAGCTAAGAAATGTTAACATTTATCTACATTAAACTATATAATGGATTGATTTCTTTTCCCATACAGTTACCGACATAAAAGACTTCTTTTCAAATGACAGGTTGCCAGTGAAAAATAGTTTTGGAAATTTGGTGTTTTGGAGGTTAAGACATGAAGAAAAGGATAACAAGGAGAATTTAAGTGTAAAGAAATTAGACTAGGGGAAGAAGTGACCCCAGGAAATTGAATCAGAACCACAAAGGTCAATGGTTTCGGTGGTTATGCAAAGGAAGTTCCTTGTAGCACTTGCATCTGAAACACAATAGGTGACAGAAATACATTTTATCTCTCTTATAAATAAGTATGGAAGGATTCTACTTCTTATAAATTTTTTTGTTACACCTTAGCCATGTGGTAGCTAATGAAAGGATTGTAAAACTGACAGTTCTGGATTTGAATTTGTAATGCTACCATAAAATTGGCCTAAGTAAAACTTTCAAGTTTCTTCTGCTGGGGACTGGTCATGGATTATGAATATTCCAAATTTGTTTTGAACAGTAAATGAAAAATGTTGTATAAATTACAAAAGAAAATCAGTTCTAAAGCATATTAGGTTTTTCATTTCTTTGATGTAGCATAAGCAGTCTGACTCACATTGATTGTTGGTTCATTGGTTACATCATAATATGTTATTGCATGTGATACAGGCTGTTTGAGGCTGACATAATATCACAATTTACAGGTACTATTTTTGGATTGACGTCATTTCATCTTAAGGCAAACATGTGGTATCTAACCTTTTGGGATTGGCTCATTTCTCTTAGCATAATGGTTTCCAGTTGGGCCCATTTGGCCACAAAGAACTGAATTTTATTTTTTTTTAATAGCTGAATAGTATTCCATGGAGTAGATGAACCATAGCTTTCTTATCCAGTCTTCTGTTCATGGGCATTTTGGTTGCTCCCAAGTTTTTGCAAGTATTGATTGTGCAGTGATCCTGACAGCCTCTTAACAGGAGGTCGTATGCACGGAGCAGGGGGTGGAGGAAACCCAGAATGGAGCAGGAGGACAGGATGAGGCTTGTATCCCAACCCTGGAGACTCCTGGATCCTCACCTAGGACTATCAGCACGGGCACCAAGGGCTATATCCCAACTGCCAAGGAGACCACTGGAAATTAGAGTGCCCTCATTGGCCAAGAACTCTGAGGTCATCCACTCCCTTTTAGATCTCCCACATAGGATGGAAGAAGCCCAGATCCTTCCTTACGGGATCTAATGTCATTGGAACAACAGCCAGGAGCCCTGAGCGGACCTCAGAAACAGAAGAGTAAACTTCCTTTGGGACTCGGGAGAGGAGATTTCTCTGGTCCTTACTTAGTTCCAACTTTGGATCCCCACCTTCTCTTGCAATGACCATTAGGGTCATTTTTTGAGGCGGGGGCTCTGGATACCCCCCCAAGTGAGATTAGATAGACAGAGACCAATAAGGAAAGCTTAGAATAGACAGGAAATGATCAGCTTGGATTCATATGTACCTTACTAGGTAGGACACAAAGATTAGTTACTCCTCATTAAGATATTGACGATTTCACTGCACACCCCTCTTAAAACTTTTCTGTGCCCCAACTGTTGACATATACCTTGTTAGAGTTATAAGCCTGTTTGGACTATCCTAAAATTTGCCAAGTTCAGTAAAAATCATGTTTCAATACTATAAGCTGCTAAATATAAAAATGAAAATAGACACAAGAAAGCTGAATAATACCCTATAACCGTTTTTAAGATGTATAGCAACCGGTTGTGTATACACTAAACTTGAAATGTCAGTGAAGTAGTCATAGGATGTGGCTAAGAACTTGCCTTTTTTAACGTATTGGACACTCAATACCATGTCAATTAACTCCATAATGTTGTAAATTGTTGTTGATGTTATGTTGTGGCTCTTCTTTGGAGGGAATGATAGTCTACCAGCTCTAGTTTCAGACCAGGGATGATCTCCTGAGGAAACTTTTGAACTTATCTGGACAATAAGATGCTGGACTCTATGCATGGTACATGCTTGCAATGAAGGAATCATGACTGGATATGAACTGTACTACTGCAACAATGTGGAGGAATCCATCATGAGGGGAAGGCATGGGGAGGGGTTGGGAGAATCCCAGAGCCTATGAAACTGGCACAAAATGAAATTAAAAAAAAAAAAAAACAGTTACATGAAGCCATCCAAAAAAAAATTTCAGGGCTGAGTTTTATTGTAGGTAATTACTGTTACAAATGTTTAATTTTCCTCATTTTTGGCTCAGCTTGAAATTTCATAATTTTGTATTTTTCATTTTCATCTTATCTTTTTTCCCCCAATTCTGATAATGAAAAGTGAATTCTAACAGCATTGTGTCTCTGGTAGTGGAGTTGTGCACATTAGATTGGTCATGTTAGTATGCATTAAGAAAATAAGTTTACCAGATGATCTTTTAAAATCCATTAGAAATAAGATATTCAAAGCTGTTTTATTCTATATAGGAATTCATCTAAATATTTTTGTCTAAACTGCTTATTGTTTGCCCTGATTATGCAACTTGGCTTTGAAAAAGCAACCTTTAGAGAAAAGGAAAAATATTACTGGACTTATTTACAGATGATTCAGATGGGTCTTGTTAATATTCATAACCTAAGTCTATGTTTACATGGAATGAAAGTGTATAGTATTTCCAAACTGATTCAGTATGTTCACAAATAGATAAACTGGCTACAGCCTTCACTTACTTCTTGCACCATTGCTAGGTTTTTTTGCATGAGGAACATTTATCTTCCCCTTCATAGTTTCTGTATGGTGAACAGCATTTTATATACATGAAGTGCAGTTTCAGGAATTAAAGGTGCTTGGGTGTCACAGAAGTCTCTAAATACAGCACAACTATAGTGGAAAAATGCTTTCATGTGCTTCATATTTTTCTTTTTTCATTTTCAGGATGAGTAAGAGATATTTACAGAAAGCAACAAAAGGAAAACTGCTAATAATAATATTCATTGTCACCTTGTGGGGGAAAGTTGTATCCAGTGCCAACCATCATAAAGGTAAGCTCTTGTTTTGTTGTATAAGTTCTCTGTGCGAGATGACTTCTACTGGAGAATCACGTTCCGTCATCATTGGTCTATTCAATTTTATCAGATATGGTTCCCTACTCCCCAGCGATTCTCCTTAAGTAAAAATGTGCAGAGTCATCTTCAGGATGGTTTTCAGAAGGGAAGCATATTTCTAGGATTACTGTTATTTTGGCAAATGTGTGCAGAGAGTGCAAACCTGTAACTCTGCCTTCTCTCCCTATTTTAAGGTAGTACTGTTAAAAATGTAGGTTGACATGTAAAGAAGTTTCAGGTTTCTACAGCAATGATAAATACCTTAATGCATGTAGAATTGTAGCTTTTCCTTCAGTGTTATGTGTTGGTGGTAACAGTGGTTATGTCTCTGAAGGGCAGAAACGTTTTTTGGGTACTACTATTTAGCAAGCTCAATTCAACATAGAGTAAGAATATTTGCCCCCATGCATGTATGTTAAACTTAATAGCTCAAAATTATACCTTTTATGTCCTCTCTCCTGGCCACAAGGCACTAGATGATGAATAACTACCTTTTCAAAGTGAATTAAAATGGGACCTTTTTCTCAACTGATAATCAAGTATTCCTGACACAAGGCATCAATTTAGATTTTTCTGTGAAATATGGTAACTTTGCAATTCAATCTGAGTCCTCTGTGAAGCCTGGGGACTAGCAACTGGCTGGGAAGTGGGAATTCTATAACTCTTAAATTAGCCGCACACATGCATTTAATTAGTATTACATGGACCATTAACACCAGGGATAAAAAAGATATGGTATGAGGGAGTGAAGCCTATTAGGTGAATTTCTTCTGCTTGGATTAGAAACCCAAAAGGACATCTTATGAAGCTGAATTTTATGAAGATATCTTCATCCATATTCCATGATCGTATTTTTTGATTCACGGTGTTTTTGAGTATACATGTAAATATGTGTGTGTGGCCGGGAGGGGTGTGAGGGTGGATGTATGTGTATTTTAAACAGTGCACTGACTGATTCAAAATGGGCATAATGTTTCCTTCATAATTGTAATCATTACCAAATGAAGACTGCATTCTCTATCTCCCAAAATGACCCAGACCTAAGGACAATGAGTGCTTTAAAAATAGCTGCAGGTCATTATGTAAAGTGAAATAAACCAGGCACAGAAAGACAAGTTCCATTTTGATCCCACTCAGATGTGGAATCTACAAAGAGTGGACCTCATAGAAGGCACAAAAAGAGTCTGTGGAGATGAGGCAGGGCACTAAGATATGTTATGGAAAAGTTAGAAGTTCTGGTGTTCTTTTGCACAGCATAATGACTGCAGATAATGCTTAGATACTCTGTATTTCTTAAAAACAGAAGAAAGGTTTGAGAATGAGTTAACCATAAGTATAGTAAGTATTTAAGGAGATAGATAGGTTTAGCATGATTGGACATTGCACAGTGGTACTCCTAGTATAATTTTCATGTGCCACGTAAAAGTATTCAAAACAACAGTAACAAAGCTGAAAAGTTCTGGGTCCAGCCCAGTGTCAGAACCAGCCAGAGCACACACCAGCTCTTCTATTCCCGATGCTCACTGCTTGTTCCTAACCAACAAAGATAATTGGAAAGATTGGGGAATTTGAAAGAATTACAGGGAATAGCTGGCACAGTGAGGATTCATCTCCCACGCCATGAGAAAGGAACTTCCAAAGAACCACTGGCAAGGACAGCCTGAAATATGCACCACATGCCATTGGTAAAGACGCTTTTAAGAATTTTTAGGTCGTGTTATGTTCTGGGATAGCTCTAGTTATAAGATACTTTTCGTCTTGTCAGGAAAGCATTTGTTGGACTCCTAAACATGCTAGCTTTATGAAACTCAATATGATATGGAAGATAGAGTTCTGTTGGTTTGTTCCCATCTTGTCTATGATATTTTAGATGAAAAGTCTCTCCTTCTCTTCCTTTCATCTTTACCTTCCTTTACACCTTACTTCCTCCTTTCCACTATTGCCTCTCTTGTTCCTTTGCATTTTCTTTTGGGGAGTTGGTTGACAAACAAAATGAAACAATGTATTTATGAGCTGTTGCCCAATTGCGTAAAATGGGTGATGGTATATACTCATCAACCCATTGAAAAATGTGTTATTTTTAATTCTCTGGCCCCCAACTGTGTCTGTGACCCAGATGTCTATCCTTTGCTTTTTTACTCAGGATAATTACTTTTCTAAGTTTTGCAATTATAACTGCATTGTTTTTATTTATCATTATACTGTACATTTAAATGTATATGTCCAGCAGACATATTGTCCAGTTTTGGTGGTTCTTAATTTTACATAAATGATATTACACTGTACAGATTTTCTGTAGTTTGTTCCAGGAATCTGAGAAATAAAATTTGTTATAGTTAATGGCATGTTGTTATACTACATTCAATTTTAATGTACATGTTTTAATTTTAATTGCTACATGTTTTAGTATATGAAGTCACCATAAATCTACTATTTATTCTCTAAAATATGAACATTTGATATTTTGTTTCTTTTCATTGTTAGCAGTGATCCTATGAATATTCTTGTGTTTGTCTTTTGATGTACCTGTGCAGGGTTTTCTTAAGTCACTATTTCCTAGGAATGAAATGGTTGATTATGGAGTACGCATATTTTTAGTATTACCAGAACAGGCCAAGTAGTTTTCCAGGATGATAGCAATAACAACACTGTTCAAGGCAATTTCTTTTTTATCTTTTTCTATTCCTGTTTTTTTGTAGTTCTATCTCTTCATTCAGCCTGGATATTGTTCAAATGAGCCATATCTCTTCTTGATTGATTTCACCAGAAGTTGGTCAATTTTATTAGTTTTCGGAGACTCAACGTTTGCCTCTCGATGTGTTTACTTCTTTCTTCTTATATTTCATTATTTTAGACTTATCTTTATGTTAGTTTAATTGTTGTTTTTGTAGAAAACTTTATGTTAACACTGAGTATATGCCAGGCACCTGTGCAGAAGTCACATTCAATGATTTTTACTGCTGTTGTAAAAAGCGCTAGCTCCCAAGACGTCCTCTATCATGAGAAATTGATATGTGGTCATTTGTAGAGTTAAATGATGTAGTTCAGATGGATAATGAAGCTCATATCATCTCTAAAAGTGGGATAATTGTACAGTTTCGACTAAGCTCTTGAGGTATCAGAAAGCCTGGAGGGCTCACTCCCCTAAAACAAAGCCAAGGCAGTGGAGACACCTGTGGTGTATCTAATCCTTGGAATATACATTTGAATTCTAACTGGATAGAGTGGGGACCTAGGATTCTTTCCATCTTATCTCAAAAAAGCAAATTATTTTTCTCCAAGGAAGGAAAAGGAGTGGCTGTCTGTCTTAAACACAAATATAAAACAATTTATTATCCTCTGTCACACAGCTAGAGTATTTGGTTGGCTTTTTTGGTATGGTTTTATTCCAGTGTTAGGCCTGAAGCAAGATGGACTGATTTGCTTACTCTTTATTGTGAGATCTTTTATAAGAATAGGTTTTCGATCCAAGACAGCTTGGTGAGCATTCTAAGGCAAAATAATAAAGATTAACATTAGAAACCCATAGCACTAGAGAGCATTACAAATGCCAATTTACTTCATTTAACCTTCATAATGGTCTATGAGGGATATACCATTTAAAATCATTCCTCTATATCAGCAACTATGTTGAAGAAAAGTAACTTATCAAAGGTTTCTTCGTTAGTAGTTATTGGAGGTAGGAAGTCTTGCTCCACATAATTGTGACATGTATCTGGTAGTAAATTTCTTTATTTTAATACTTTTTGAATTCAGTTGATTTTATTTATTTTTATTAGGAAGGCAGAGAGAAGGAAAGACAGGGACAAAAATTCACTCCCCAAATGATCACAATGGCTGGAGCTAAGCTGATCCGAAGCCAGGAGCCTGGAACCTCTCCTGGGTCTCCCTCATGGGTACAGGGTCCCAAGGCTTTGGGCCATCCTCTGCTGCTTTCCCAGACCACAGTTAGGGAGGTGGATGGGAATTGGAGCAGCCAGAACATCCATCAGTATCCATATGGGATACCAGCACTTGCAAGTGAAGGATTAGCCAGTTGAGTTATTTTGCCAGTCCCTAGCTGACTTCTTATGTATAGATTAGAATACTTTCTTTTTTTTTTTAAAGAAAGTATTTATTTGAAAGGCAGAGTGACAGTGAGAGTGGCAGACATAGAAAAAGCACGATGTGAGAAGTGGGATGGAGGGAGGAAAGAGAGAGAAGAGAGAATGAATGAATGAGAGCAAGAAAGAGAAATCTACCCATGTGCAAGTTCACTCTCCAAATAACCACAGCAGGAATGGGGCCAAATTCCCCAGGAATGAGGAACTCCGTCTTGGTCTCCCACATAGGCAGTAGGTTCCCAAGCACTTGAGTTATTATCTGTTGCCTTCCTTGGGTGTGTTAGCAGAAAACTGGATCAAAGGCAGAACAGCAGGAACTCCCACCAGTGCTTGATAGGGTAGGCTCATGTCGCAAGCTGTGCCACAATACTGGCCCTGGCACTATCTCTTGAAATGGTGTTCTTCATCACTATTTCAATTAGATTAGAGTTCAAGTTAGGTGTTATTGTATGTAAATTTTCTTAATCTGTTATCTGTTCTAGACTTTTAAAAATATTTTCTACCTTCCAAGTTTTTCTGTGCTATATTCAGTTCTACTTTCTCCCACCCTAATTCTACTGTTCTCTTGTATCTAATCAACTGTTTAGCCCACACATTGAATTTGTATTTCATTTATTATATGCTATTAAAATTATTTTCTAAGCTAATATGTGTACTTCTGATACCTTTCCTTCTAATTCATGTTTTCACTCCCTACCCAAATGTGCATGTTTCTCCCTATCTGATAACTATGATTTTAAAATATTTATTTTTAGGGGCAGGTGTATTGGCACAACTGGCTAATCCTCTTCCTCTCCAGGCACTGTCATTCCATGTGGGCACCAGTTCATGTCCCAACTGCTACCAATCCAGGTCCTTGCTTGTGGTCTGGGAGGGCAGCAGGGGATGGCATGGTGCCTTGGGATCCTGCACTTGTGTGAGAGATCCAGAAGAGGCTCGTTGCTCCTCACTTCAGGTTGGCTCAGCTCCTGCCATTGTGGTCATTTGAGGAGTGACAAGTGAATGGGGACTTTTTGTTTGTCTCTCTTTTCTGTGAATCTGTCTTTTCAGTGAAAATATATCTTTGAACATTACTTATTTTCATTTATTTGAAAGGCAGAGTTATAGCATGAGAAAAGGAGAGAAAAAAATATATACAGAAATATTCCACCTGCTGATTTATTCACAAAATGGCCACAATAGTGGGAGCAGGGAAGGTTCGAAGCTGGGAGCATCTTTTGGGTCTCCTATGTGGTTGTAGGGGCTCCAGATCATGACCCATCTTCCACTGCTTTCCCGGGATTAATCCAGTAAGTATGTCATTAAAGAATACGTAAATAGAAGAGGTGAAAGAACTGAATGAATAAATAATGCACTGAAATACCAGTCAAATGACAAGCTGCCTCAAGAGCCCTCAAGTGACGAATTGTGTTGCTCCATTTGTTGGACATTATGTATTTGAGTACTGGAGCATGTTGGGCTTCTGAATTTGAAAACCCAAATACCTAAAAAGAAGAAATTGTTGTCTTTTTCTTCTGTGCTTTGGGAACTAGTGGGTCCTCACCCCCAGACCAATAAGTTTATAGCTCAAATCACCACTGAAAGATCCTACCCTGAATTCCTGCAATTATATTGAGCTGGGCATTTCAGAGGGGATTAACTCAGAACCTTGTGACAGCCAGTCAGAAAGTCCAGGCAGTATTTCCCCCTTGGAAGCAATTACATTAGGTACAGCTTCAGATATTGGGGATCAGAGCAGAACTATTTTAGTTTAGGACTCTGAACTCTCAACAGAAAAATATAGCCATTAATCTTAGAAGGCTAACATGTTTTCTTGTCTTTTCCTACTCACCTATTCCAAAGAAATTTGACAGAGAGTGAGTCATCACTGGGTGTTTCGGTTGGGAAAGGATCTTTATTTTGTGTGACATATGCACAGGCAAGAACGATAACCGGATGAGGAAACCTCGCAGATTTGTTTAATATTATCCTTGTTGTCATAAAGGTAATTGTTAATCTGAGTTAGAAAAATAAATTTTAAAATAAAGTTGAGTTTTGTTTCAAAACCTGAGTGAGATAACAGCTAATTAAAACATCTTTGTGGCTCTTAATTTGCCTTTTGATTCATTTGATTGTCCAGTTAAGCAAACAACTAACCAGGAAACAAAATATATATTCAATGCCTGTTTAGTGTTACATTTTAGAGCCAGTTCTAAAGACATACAAGTGAGGAAAAGGGATATACCCCAACCCTAAAGGAGCTTTCTCTAGAGCGAAGGAAGGATCATGTAACCACAACAAGTATTTAGTTACAAATAGTCTTGAAGTGATATAAAGGTAAAAACTTCAGAATGGCAGGAGGTCTGAATGTGGGATGGGATTGAAATAAACAGTGAGCTGGGATGGGGCACCAGGCCAGAGTAGCAGTTTGTGAAAAGGCACTGAGAATAAAAAAAAAAAAAAATTCTCAGGAGATAAAAGCCAATATGGATAGAAATCAGAGAGCAAAAGGATGGTGGTGCTTACTAACCAGAAGCAGTGGCTGGGGCAGATATCTTTTGGGACATATTCAGAGCTGATTTTCTTGCAGTTAAAATGGTTTGATTCAATTTCACTAGGGTATTACTGTTTCTTTGTGCTGGTTTGCAGCTGACTGTGCCATAAGGCAAACTTATACAGTAATAACAGCAGATCTTAGGAGGAAATCAAAAGAGAAAAATAGGCATTTTGGCCTGATGATTGCCAAGAAGAGTTCAGTATACGCAAAAATCAAAGCTAAGTTCACCCAAGTGTCTGTACCAAGTTAAAAAGACAGTACAAGGGAGTAGGTGTTTGGATTGTAGGCTTGCAACCTATGTCAGAGTACCGTGTTTCAATGCATTCCTCCTGGTCCCAGCTTCCTATTTAGACAGACTTTGGGAGGCAGCAGGGGTGGTTGAACTAACTGATTTCTTGTTACATTGGTGAGCTACATTGAGTTCAACCTACTTTCAGGCCTGGCTATTGTGGGTATTTGAGATGTCGAATAATAGGGAGGAGTTCTCTGCTCTCTGTCTCTTTGCTTCTTTCAAATGCATAACAAATAGCAGTTTTTTAAAAGAATAAAAATCTGTACAAGGAATCCAGGAGTTAGTGAGAACAGCTGTTGGTGCATCTTAAGTCATTCTGATGTGGTTTTGGGTTTTGTCCTCCATGTCTGAAGTGCATGTCCTATATCCATGTTGCCCTGATGAGATGCTTGACCTGGAGCCTGCCAGTTTTTGTTATTCTGATACCTGTTACCTTTCCTTATTCTTTATTATTAGTCGCCTTTTGTAAAAGCCTTTATATTTAAAAAAAAAAAATCTTACAGATTTGGAGGAGCTAGTATATCTTATTGGATCAGCAGTGCGTTTTAAGGAACTCAAATGGTAATATATTTACGGAAAATATATTTATATGTCTATTTCTTCTATTTAAATGCTTTTTAAATAATTGTCATATAGAATAAAAGGTAATGACCTCCTAACATACTTAAACTTTTGTGCTCTCGCAATAGGCTTCTAGTCTTGGTCCTGTGTATACCATTCTTACTAAATCACCTGACCTTACTGTTGCACAAGCTCTTTTGAAATTTTATTTTTTCACAATATAATTTCAGAGGCTCAGAAATCCTCCCCACTTACCCTTCCCCTACCATTTTCTCCTAAATTATTACAATAGTATAGTCCTTTAGCAATAATCACAAGTCTACCATTCTATTTAAGTGCATCATGACATTATAGACACAGACAAGGTTAGAGTCCAGCTTACTCCTCTCAAGATATATTTTTATGACCTGAGGCCACAGAATTATTTTTAATATCTTATGTAGCCTCTATTTTTTCATGTAGAGCTCATTTTCTGTATCTCTAATGCATTGTCTATGCAATAGGAAGTCATCTACTTAGTGATTTAAGTCAAGTCATGGTCTTTGAGTGTTATGAAAATTAATAAGCAGCACACAAGGCCCCATATTAAATTACCAGAAAAAAATTGCCACTTAGCTGATCATTCATGATGAACATGTCTACTTCCCTAAGTAAATTGATTATAAATTCGCAATGAGAATGGAAGACTGTGTTTGTAGGACAAACAGATTGAAAGATGAATTTGAAATGGTGCTTAGGCTATTTAGTAGGTCAAAGTTGTGATAAAGAGAAGAAAGCTTTGAATTCAAGGGATTTAGGATTCAGTCTAAATGCCCTGGGTTGAAACATATTGCTTCAAAAATTTTAGTTTCAGAATCTTAAAAGAAAGAGTAGGAATAATAGATATTTATTGTTCTATACTGGAACAGTATGGAGACAAGAAAATGATATGTTGTGAGTCAGATTTAGGCCCAGGGAACACATTACTCAGAAACTAATATTTGAGAAACAGGAGTTTATTCAAAGGAATGGATTTACTCAAGAAGCTAACTTTGGGGTTGGCATTGTGGCACAGTTGGTTAAGCTATCACCTCTGAACTCAAGAGTGTTCATATCTCAGTGTTGAATAGAGTCCTGGCTATCCTGCTTCTGACCCAGCTTGCTGTAGCAGCTCAGGTGCATAGACCTCTAGTACTTATATGGAATACATTTTTGGAGTTCCTGACTCTTAGCTTCAGCCTCACCCAGACTTAGCTAGAAAGCTAGCAGGAGAACTTGAAAAAAGAGAGTAGATAGGGGCTAGCACAAAGCATGCTAATCCTCCGCCTGTGGTCCTACCATCCCATAGGGACATTGGTTCAAATCCCAGCTGCTCTACTTTCTATCAGTTCCCTGCTAATGGCCTGGAAAAGCAGCTGAGGATGAGCCAAAGCTTTAGGCCTCTGTACCTACATGGGAGATGAGAAAGAAACTCCTTACTCCTGGCTTAGTCTGTTTCAACTCCAGCCATAGTGACCATTTAGGGAGTGAAGCAGTAGGTAGAAGATTTCTGTGTCTCTCCCTTTCTCTCTGTGACTCTGACTTTCAAGAAAAAAATTAATCCTAAAAAAAAAAGGAGCAGAAAGGGAACAAAGGATGGTGCTGGTTGTAAATTGGTGTTTGGTCAGGACACAAGGGGCTGTTTGAAGTCACAGTGGTTACTTCCAGCTTGCAATCGTAAATGCAATATCTGGGCATGCCTTGTCCTGGGAGGGTCAGAATACTTTGCAACTCCAGCCATCTTTCCAAGGACTGTTTCTGGAATTTTCAAGCAGGTATTATTTATCTTTTGAAATGAACCAACACTCTAATTAGTTACAAGCTCAGCAATTAGCTCTTGTTTTTCAGAGCATGTAAAAAAAGACAAAGATGAATTCAGTATAGTTACTATAACGCTTATGAAAGTTCTTGAGAGTGATGTAAAATGTGTTCATTTTTGCAATATACAAATTTCAACCAATAATACTCTTATAAATATGGATAGTTTCAAAAGGCTTTTCTTGGGAAATAAAATTAAAGGGTGAGTTACATTTTGCTCTTTCAGTATATGACATGGTACACATCATAATCAGTGGTTTAACTCCACTGACTGTGAATTTCATTTACTTTTGTAAATGCACGTCAATGGGAATATTTTGCGGAAACTGAGTTTTTGGTAGCACATAAGCAAGCTGTCTTGCATATATTTTTAAATTACTTGTAACTGGCTCAGTAGAAGCTTAATAGTGGGAAAATCAATCAGTTGAAGAAATTGAAATACATGGTATTGGTGTCATAAAAGGAAATGAAATCAACCCTCAGGAAAGGGGATACTGCTGCTAATGGTGCAGTGAGGGAAAAAGCATGTCATGCCACTTCATTAAGTTATCTGAATAGTAGTTATATCCAATGTGTTTCTTTCAACTCTGAAACTGTCTTGTCTCAAAACAGATGTTACTTAAGTCACCACCACTCTTGTTTTTCTAACAAAAATGTTAACATTGCCTTTTCATTAATATGACATATTAGTATATTTGTTATAATTAATATATGAAACCTGGCTTTCCCTACCTTTTCTATGTACTGTCATGACATATGATAGCATAAACTACGATCCTTTCTCTGAGGACTTTTGTGTCAAAAATTGGTGAAGTTGTTTTTAAACATCTTTTTCAAATTTATTTAAGATATTTTATTTTAATTGAAAAATTCAATTGTAAGTCATTCATGTTGATATGTAAGTAATTACATCCTAAAGTAATTCTCTTATGCAATTAGTATATAGTGAGTTAGAGTAATTTACAGTTAACGAGCATTGAAGAGTTTTCAAAGATATCAAATTCTCATTGATTTCTTTCCTTTGTTACCTTTCATTCCCTACTTATTAAACAAATATTCATTCAACAAATATATTAAGTATCTAATATATGCTAGATACTAATTAACATCAAGTCACTGTCAGACTAGATTATTGTGCTTTCAAAGAATTGATCAACTAAATAAATAAAAGTTTCAGACTGACTTGTGTGTGTGTATACAAGCAAGAGAAGAAAAAAATGGTAGAGAAAATCCATGTTAACTTTGAAATAAAATTACCAGAAAGTGCTTAGATAATGTGTGAGCCTGAGTGGATGAGTGAAGGTAGGAGACTGGCTGGTATGCAATAGATGATAAAAGGATGCGTGTGGGAGGGAGCAGCAGGTGGTGGAAACTGAGCTAAGGGAAGAATGAGGGATCTGTGTGGGAAGCGGGGATGACTGTAAACTATGATCACAAAATAACTTGTTTGCTGAAATACCCCTGGGAGGTGAAATCATCCCTTCTTCAAGAACAGCTTGGTTGTGTGTGTGTGGTGTGTGTGTGTGTGAAGTTAACACTCCTCCCAGAATGTTACCATGATTTTCAGAGCTGCCTTAGGGCAGGCAGTTGTTTTAATATCATCCATGGAGTGCTTACTTAATCACATTGTGTGTTATTTTAACTATTATAATGTACAGGTTACATAAAGACAGGCAATAGCACTAATGAAGACTGCCCTTCATATTATAGAAGATTATAAAAATATTTACAGCCTTCTTAACTTGAACATATTCTGAGACTGCAGCCTTGTTTTGTAAAAGAATAGGGTTCCCAAATAAATTGCAAAATTTTAATAAACTAATTAGTTACATTATTTTAGTAGAAGTACTAGAATGATTATTACTCACTTTTAAAAGGTATTTTAGGATCTAATCCTTTTGGGACCGGTACAGTAGTTTAATAGGCTAATCCGCCTGCAAGACCCAGTGTCTTTGTCCATTCTTGTCTACTTCTTTGCTCATAAACTTAGAGCTACCATGTTGAGCAAACCATTTCGTCTTGTCTAATTCCTGTTGATGTAGACATTTTTCTGTATGTGTTCCTGAACTCAACATGAAGGTAGAGCTCTCAGACTATTTTGGTGATCCATAGGCATTACATGAACATGAATATTATACTTGGTGGGAATTCCTGCAGTAGTTTCTTCGTGGAGTGGATAAAGGCAGACAGCAGTGTGCTCTCTGGGGATGAGATGATGCAGTCCAGACAGATGGTTTTCTGTGAACTGAGAATGAATCCTCACATGATGGATGACTGTTCCTGAATCGTGTATTTTAGCCATTTTGCTATCTCTTCTCTTAATAGGCTGTGATATTTTATTGAAGCACAGTGACTTCCTATGTTAGTAGAAAGTAAATTATTATTTCTGTTTGCTCTCATTTCAAATTAAATCATAATGGAAATCTTTGGATGTAATGAGCTTTAAAACCTAGTTTCTGTGAAAGCGACCTATTTCAACCTAAATTATGGAGACCTTAATCTTGGTAATATAAATTTATGTATCATAAAAGAGATAGTAGCCATTTGAAAACATATTTTAAATGTGGCTTTCTTATATAATACTTGGGACAATAATAAATCCAAAATTGTCTTCCATTTTGACTAAAAAATGACTCCCTCAGTGATTTATTATGAATATTGAAATCTTGAAACTACTTGACCAAGTTTCAGTCTTTCTGAAAATGCCTGGAAGTAGTTTTCAGAAAATCACTTAGAAACCTTGCAATGTTTTTCAAGGTGCAGCTGTTTGCTACTTAGTGTCAGTCTGAAGCCTTGGGCAAAACTGTTTCTTTGTTGCTTAAAATATTTAGATGGTTTAAAGTGCAATTCTCACTAGGTATGTTCTGGCTGTTCCAGGGCAGAAATTATTAGACAAATGATGAAAAGCTGCCATCTTTATAACTAACACTTACAGCAATAATCTACATTTCTGGATAAATTGCCAAATATTGTTAGAACAGTCTCCCTTTAAGCCAGGTGTGTACTATTTTCCCAATGTTATATATTTACTTTTCCCAAGTAAACATATTGACCTAGAGTTTCAAGACTGAAAAATAATCCTGGAGGATACTCTGAATCCATATCCCTGCCTTATTGCCTTCTTCATAATTCCTAATCTGTCAGCATAATGGGTTTCCAGTTTGCCTCTTGACAACTTCACTTACCGAAGGTTTTTGGAAAGATAAAATTATTGAATCTTGTTTTAAAATTCTATCCCACATCCATATGCATTTACAAACTTATTCATGTATTTACATGTGCGAATATATACCTTTCAGGCTTAAATTGCTCTATATAATACATCTTTAAATATTTGCAGGCACGACACATTTGTTCTTTAAACTTCTTTCATATAGACATATATCCACAAATCTTTCAAATAACCATCCCAACTGGACTTTTCTCTTTATAACCCTTTGAGGATTATCTTTTACAGATTAGCTTACTCTGAATATAGACCACCCAAAGTTTAATAAGATGGAAAATATTGTTTTCTGAAATTGTTCTATTGTTTTTTTCTTCAACTGTTTAGCCAACCTCATTTTTCTGGTCTCCCCTAAATATAATTTTTTCAGACATCTAGATTCCCAGTGCCTTCCAAACAGTGCCCCAACTTTGTTTTAAGAACGCAGTGCAGTGGAGTAATTCAGCAAACAAGGAAATAATTTCTTTGTCTGACTCTAGGGTCTTAGTCCTCTGACATATTAGTCAGAAAGGACTGTCTGAAAGAACCTTTCATGATTGCCTTCTTCTTTCCCATGAGCTTATTGAGCTAAATTGTTCTGAAGTTTGTCTCAATTCTTCTTAGAGACCAACTGAACATATTCTGAGACCCAAGAGTCTTTTCCCTCTTCTTTCTCTCTCTCCAGATAGTGATTCATCTCAACTTGTCTGCATGTCTGCTTCCTTCTTCCCTGTAAATATGGCAACCCACGTGCTGCCATGTTTATGCAATATAAGACACTGTCACCCACTAAGTATGAGACTTGTGTACTTCAGTATTGTGGGAAGGAGCCACAGAGAGGATTTGGATTATCTTTCTGCATAACTGTAACTGAAATTTAAATCTCTTTCGTGGAGAGTGTTTTAAGCAGAAAAGGATCTACTTCAGCAAGGAATGGTTCTTTGGTGTTCCTGTGTATTTTTATTTTGTATTTTTAATCTTTGATAAACTTAAAATGTCATTAAATACTGAGGGTGTCCCATGCCTTTGATAAAGTTTCTAAATTTTGTTGACCTGGGTTGTGTACCTTATTTTGGCTTCTAGCATCTGTTTTCTGTACTACAGTGGAGCTTGACTTGATAATCTTTTCAGTGGGCTCAAACCAACATGAATTAACTCTAGCTCCTAATTTAATCTTTTATTTTTCATACAGATTTATGTAATCCTTTATTTGGAAAATGAAAATATCAAACATTTCAAAAGTTAGCACCTAACATTTTGAAGAACACCAGAGTTCAATAAAAAAAAAAAAATCAGAAGCATGCTATTCCAAAGTAACATCTACCTTTAGAATGAAGGCATTTAATCGTACTTTGTATCTGCCTTTTGATCTCCCTGAAATAAAGAACAAGTTCCTCCATAAGGGAAACACTTTTTGATTAAGCAAACTAACCCCTCTATATATGTTCTTTTTTAAAATCCTGTCTTTTGACCCTGGGTGTGTAATAATCTATGTGTATGACCAAGAAGATTCAAAATCTAGCGTTAAATATATTTATTTTCTGTGCATCTTTGGATGGAGAAGAAACTTTCTTGTGATAATATTGCCATTAAAAACTCCTGATACTTTTCTTACAGTTTTGGGTTTCTTCGGTGGCAGTTTTTCAGTTGGGCAATAAGGAACTTAAATCATGATTTGATTTTTCTGGACTTTTTTTGCTTCTTTGGCTTCTGTCTTCTTTCTTGACCCATTTGTGTGTGCCAGATCCTTAAACTTTTCTCTTTTTATTTTTCAACTGTTTGAATCAGCCTAATCCTGGAGAAATGTGCTGGTTTCTAATAGGTTCATTCCAAATATGTTTCTGTTGGGAAAAGAAGTTTCATTTGAGCAGTGCATTCAAATTTTACTTAAGGAGAGAGCCTGCCACGACACAATGCAGGTGTCCCACCAGCATCTTTTCTCAGTGTACTTGCACACACACTACGCTGTTAAACCACATTTGCCATGTTTCACCCACTGGTACAAGGATCCTGTTGCCTTCTGTGTCTTCACCATTGCCCTTGTGCCAGCAGGAAGCATAGATATGGTGTCCTTTGTGGCTGAGAGATTTCAGTAACCTGTGTTGAATTAGTTTCAAGAGGCCTTGTGCCTGAGACCTTGACGCATTTATGCTGGCGTTTGACTTTGCTTTCTCTTGATTTCAGGTAGCTCTATAATTTTTGGCTTCTGACTATTGGCCTTGACTTAAATTCTGATTTTCACCTCATGAGCCTGCTGCTTTCCTTCCAAATGTCTGCCTGTCCACCACCATTCTCAATTCTCCATTGTTTTAATATGACATTTGCAAAAAAGAAATTAAGGCTATATAGAAAATGAGAAACATCATCATTTTCTTTTGCTGCTTTATTTGAAGGCTGTTCTTGAAATTAATACCCTTTTTGGTGTAACTAGATATGTGGATATTTGGGTGAAAGACTGTTAAGGAAAATGGTGGGACATTTTCAAATAGGATGGATAATGTATACAACAAGTTGTGTTGGGAGTTACTTTAGAAACAGAAAACTTCCTGGTAACTTTTATCAAGTTGCCTTGCTTTAGACTGGAGATGTTTTAAACTGATTGATTTGTTCTGTCATCTCTCAACCAGTTTATTGGTTTGTTTATATTCTTGCACTCTGTGCAGCTCATTGTCTGCGCTCTGGTTTAAGGGGATAAAACTGAAAAATTAGTATGTACAAAAATTAGAGGAAGATTTGTCTAGAAACCATGGAAGTGGATATTTAATATACAGTCTTATAACAAAAGTAAGTTTCAGAACTTTTGAAATATACCAGGTTGATTCTTTGTGCCAGTCAAGCTGGCTGTTTGTGAAACATGCCAAATAACATTATCACTGTGTTATCACACTTGTGATATAAATAGCCAGGCACAGTGAAATACACAGAACTGAGGCACTTCAGGCACATGTTTAAAAATAGACTTGAAGCATATTAAGTCAGAATTAACCTAAAAATGCCACTGTTCCTACTTTGTGATACACAAAATCACAACTCTGTATTCTGTGAACTTGACTCCTGGAACGCTGGATTCATTAATTACTGCTCCCACAGAGACAGCAGCTCCAGCATTATCTTTATTGCTGTTTCATGGGCTCTTTGCTTTCTAATCCTGGGAACCCAAGCCGCAGGGGCATTCCAGATGCTCTCATGGTTCTCATGGCTCTTTAGATCTTTATTAATGAGCTTCCTTCTGCCTTAAATCTTTCCCCCATGTCTATGTCAATCAGAGCAGCTAATTTCTTGTTTTCCTGGTGCCAATTCTAATGCTTATGTAGGATCTTTTAAGGCGGCAATTGAGAGATTTCTTTCTTGGAGAGCTATCCTGGATCCTCTGGACTGAATTAGAAATTCCTTTATTGTTTATTTTCAGGGAAACTTGTTTTTTCTTAGCTTTGATGATTTTGCTCAATTGTATCTTTCCTGCCTGTTTTGCCTATTCGATTGTTAGTTTCTGGAGGGCAATGGCTCAATTCCTTCAGTGACCCAGAGGCAGTCAAGTTTCTAAATTTTAGAGAATAAGTTAGAGGGTAATGTTTATCTTTCTCCTACTTTCTACTCATCTAGAAATATTTTTAAATGTAACTAATTAGATTTTTGGGAGAGACAGAAAAATAGGAATTCATGTCCCTGGTTAAGTCTTCCAATGCCTTCCATGGTTTGGGCTGAGCTAGGATGAAAGAGGAGTTAGAAACTAGCTCCACATCTCTCCTATGGCATCAGGGGGCCAATTATTTGAGCCATCACCTGCTGCCTCTTAGCAGGAATCTGGAATTAGAAGCAGAGCAAGGACGCTAACCTAGGCACTGTGATGTGGTATGGGATATCCTGACCAGGCTGTTAACTGTGGCACCAAATGTCTGCCCTTTATGTCCTGCAGTCGCCTTATGTCCACTGGTGGGGTTTCTCAGCCCTGGCATTCCTCATTTTTGGGAACAGAATTTTTTCTGTTGTTGTTTTGATGACCTGTTCTGTGCATTGCAGGATTATAATAGCATCTTTTGTCTTAACTGATTTAATTGCAGCAGTCCTCCACCCGAGCTGCTAAGGCTCCACTGCTGTAAGGTTTTTTCATGATCATATTCACAAGTCTTGCATTGCTTCAAATTATGGGAAAATACAGTTCAGTGTTCTCTGAAAAATCAGATGCTTGTCCCTTTCCTGTTGCACTGCACCCAGCTTTACTAACACAGAACCTGACATTGAATAGTTGCTCAAAAAAATATTTGCTGGAAGTATTGATTCATGCTGGGAAAGAACATATTTTTCAATTATTGAGTTGCTTGTTTTGATTATTTTTCTCTGGCTTTGATGGGATGAATGTGAAAATTACTCTCAGGATAAATCCCCATCTTGTACATATCCATGACATCCCACGTGATCGCAGCTCTCCTCGGCAGACTAAGCTTACCTTACATGATTTTTTTCTATCTTGACAGATTCGTTCTGTCAATTTTGAGCCATCACATAACTTATCTTCTCTGCATACTATGCGATTCATTCCCTGCTCCCCCATCATTGCCTTCTTAGTAACATACATTAGGGTAAAAAGTTACAGAAAATCATATTCTGCAAGTTTTGGAGAGAGGAGGTATTATTGAAAACACGTGACTGTATAAGGGAAGGAATGATCCAAGATGTGGGGTCAGCTGGAACAAGAACGTCATTACCGTCCCAGATCCTCCTGTCATCGCCATGCCTTCCTGATAGAAACTCCATTTCCTCCTCCTCCAATTTCCTTCCTAGAGAGAACAGAGCCAGAGTAACATGCTGAGTCTGCTTTTTACGTTAGTAGTTCTGCTACAGAAAGGTGTTGATTCTCTTCCCTCAGGTTTAGTTCCCAGAAGTTATTCACCATGGAACAAATGTCCAGGCCTATACTGATTAACTGAGGGTTAAACTCATTGTATAAAGCAGATGGGGAAGCACAAGGTTCTGTCTGAATTCTGTGAACCACAGCCAACTCCAACATTGCGTAATTGCTTCCCATTCTTCAGTGCTCATCTCTAATATAATTTTCACAAAGATCCTTAATTCTAACCTCTTGTAGCACTTTGAGTTTCTTCATAATACTTACTACAATTATAGTTGTGGTTCTTTTGCTGTAGTTTGATTTCTATCTCCTGCACTGGTGTGTGAGTTTTAGGCATGCAACAACTATGTCTGTGTTGTTCATTTCTTTCCATAATTAGCACCAAGTTTTACTAATGCCAGATACCAGATTACAATTATTACATTATGCATGCAATGCAGGATTAGCTCACAAAATTTCAAGTGTAATAGTTCAGACATATAGGTGACACATATGAGAAAAAGTTCAGTTTCTAATTAGTTTTATTTAAAGAAATAACAAATATCATATAATGCACTTGCTATGTACATCAAGAGCATGCCTCCCAAATATTGTTGCTAAGAAACCTACAGATGTTTGCAGTCCTACTGTTCAATAGCAGCCCATAGGTTAAGAGATGATGTGAATAAAGAGCAGTATTCTTTTTTCCTTACAAAGAGATGTTAATGAATAGAGATGAAATCACATGTAAAAACAAGTGATTGCCACCTACAAAAGTTCATCACATAATCTTTATTTTTAAAAATTCACAGAAACAGCAATAAAAGAAAGATAAAATGAAATGACTTTGAGATAGGTTCTATTTCAAGCAACAAATTTTAATTCCTATCAATTTTGTTGGTTACATCATTCATAAATATAAATTTAAGCGCTTGTGATATGAATTGATGAATTTGATTATATTAAAATTTTGACAATTAAAAATATCACAATGAAAAATAAATGAAAAAACATACTGTAAAAATATGTATGACAGTGAGATGATAGTCTAAATACATAAAAATGTTTTATGCATCTATAAGGAGAATGCTCACAAATAACTTTAGAGTTAGAAAGAAATTCACAAATGAAGAAATTTCAATTTTCAATGAACATGTAAATCTATAAAATTGATTCCACTTCAATATTATTTTGCAAAAATTATAATAGTAGTATATATACTTAAACCCAGCTGGCAAAGATTCTGTATACAGAGTGCCCACTAACTTATGGTCAAAAGACTCATGGATTACTTTTGAACTTTCAGAGAATATTGGTAATGTTTTGTCAGACTTAAAAAAATTCATTTTGGGCCCGGCACGGTGCCGCAGTGGTTAAGGTCCTCGCCTTGCACTCCCTGGATCCCATATGGGCGCCGGTTCTAATCCTGACGGCCCCGCTTCCCATGCAGCTCCCTGCTTGTGGCCTGGGAAAGCAGTGGAGGACAGCCCAAAGCTTTGGGAACCTGCACCCACGCGGGAGACCTGCAAGAGGCTCCTGGCTTCGGATCGGCATAGAATCGGCCGTTGCGCTCACTTGGGGAGTGAATCATCGGACGGAAGATCTTCCTCTCTGTCTCTCCTCTCTGTATATCTGCCTTTCCAATAAAAATAAAATAAATCTTTTAAGAAAAAATTCATTTTACTTGAAAGAGTAGCAGAGAGAGATAAAAATATATCTTCCACCCACTAGTTCATTCCTTAGATGATTGAGATGGCCAGAGCTGAGCTGGTCTGAAGCCAGGAGCCAGTGGCTTCTTCCTAGTCTCCCACACAATGCCAGGGCCCAAGATCTTGGGTAATTCTCTGCTGTTTTCCCAGTCTGTAAGAAGGGAGCTAGATCAGAAGTAGAACAATTGGGACACAAACCAGCACCCTTATATGATGTCTGCACCACGGACAGAGGCTTAACCTAACACAACACCATGTATATCCCAACACATTTGCTTTTTGTTAAAGAAAGAATCTGTTTATTGAGTATCATTGAGACAAGCAACAGGTGGCTTAAGGGAGACACTACAGGGGCCAGCATTTTGGTCCAGAGGCTAAGCTGCCACCTGCCACACTAACATCCCTTTCAGAGGGCTGAGTCCTGGCTGCTCCACTTGAGAGCCAGTTCCTTGCAACAGCAGATGGCCCAAGCACTTGGGCACCTGCTGCCCAGTGGGACCTGGATGGGGTTCCAGGTTCCTTCTGCCTAACCCAGCTCTTGGCATCATCACAATGTAGTCAGTGAAGCATCAGGTCTCTCTTACCTTGTTCCACCTTTAAAATAAAAAAAAAAATCTTAACAAAAGGGACAAATTAGAAGAATTTTAGACCTGTAAAAAACATATATATACATATATATATATATATATAAATTCACCAGCTCTTACGGAGGACCAGATCCTCTTCTTCAAGATGAGTCCTGTGAACGGAGTTTTTTGTTATGTACACTGTATCAGCAGGCATAACATGTAATATGAATTTCCTTGCTAGCATTCAAAAGTATAAGATACTTGAAGAATAATCTAAGTGCAGAATCTTCCAAGAAAATACATTTTATGATTTTTCATATATACCTAACTTTTCAAACCTGTATTTTTAGTTACTTGTCTTTCTTTAATCACACCCAAGCATTTCACAGGCAGATGCCATCAGTTTTATGACAGTTAATATACAATTACAGCAATAATAACAACTGAAGAATATGTGTCTGGGGGATGCATTCCTCTGATTCTTGTAGGTGCCCATGATAACCAGTAGAAGCAAGTGGCCAACTGATTAGTAGTATGTAGTGTCAGAGTAATTTGTTAATCTGTGACCTGGAATGGAGGACATTAGAATTTTCTTTTTTTTTTAAGATTTATTTTTATTATTATTTTTATTGGAAAGGCAGATATACAGAGAGGAGAGACAGAGAGGAAGATCTTCCGTCCGATGATTCACTCCCCAAATGAGCGCAACGGGCCGATGATATGCCGAGCCGAAGCCAGGAGCCTCTTGCAGGTCTCCCGCGTGGGTGCAGGGTCCCAAGTCTTTGGGCCGTCCTCCACTGCTTTCCCAGGCCACAGGCAGGGAGCTGGATGGGAAGCGGGGCTGCTGGGATTAGAGCTGGCGCCCATTGGGATCCCAGGCGTGCTAGGTGAGGACCTTAACCACTTGCGCCACTGCACCGGTCCCTAGAATTTTGTAAAATAGAAAACGGTCATGAGACCTCCGTATTTACTATAATTTCATTTTTTTTAAGATTATTAAGGGCAGATGAACAATTACTATATTCTGTTAATACATGCTAAACTAAAGATTACTTTTCTAAAAAAGATATATTTATTGTTTGTTATTGGAAAGAAAGATCAGATTTAAGGAGAGAAGGAGAGACAGAAAAAAAGATGTTCTGTTCTCTGTTTTTTTTCCTCAAATGGCTCCAATCATTGCAGCTGAGCTACCCCAAGCCAGGAGTTTCTTTTAGATCTCTCATATGGGTGCAGGGTCCCAGAGTTTTGACCGTTCTCTACTGCTTTGCCATTCTATAACCAGAGATCTGTGAGGGAAGTGAAGCAGCTGTTGCATGAACTGATCCTCTTATGTGATTCTGGCACTTGCAAGGTGAAGATTTAGCCACTCAGTCACTGAACTGGGCCAAACTAAAGGTTTCTTAAAGGTGGCCATTGTATCTTGTGCATTGTTACGTTTCTAAAACTTATTAGAAGCTGGTGTGAGACAAATGTAACAAACCTTTTTGCTGGATAAAGAAATGTGTTCTTTCCTTCAATAATATTTTAATTCTAGAACCAGATCTTGGGAAAAATTTAGTTGTTTGTCATAGTTCTATGTTTAACATATTTACTACAGTTTTTTATGGAAGCTTAAATATGCTGTGAGGTTGTTCATTGAAGTATTACTTGTAATAGTGACAAACATTGAATGTGGAAGGAGGCTGGTGATGCGGCACGTCATGTTAAGCTGCCTCTGATGATGTCAGTGTCACTTGTCAGAGCGTCTGTTTGAATTCCCAATGTTCCTCTTGGAATCCACATCCCTGCTGATGTTTCTGGGATCCACGTCCCTGCTGATGCTACTGGGGAGGCAGCTGAAGATGGCCCAAGTGCCTGGGAGCCTGCCATCCATGCTGCAGGCTGAGTCTTGGCCTCAGCCTAAAGCGTCTCTGGCTGTCACTCTTTCTGGTGGGAACCAATGGATGAAAGTCTTGTTTTTCTCTCTTCCTTTCCCTGTTATTCTGCCTTTCCAATCAATAAAATAAGTCTTTAAAAGATTCAAATGTCAAAAATAATCAAATTAATCATACTATATGGCAAAACATCATAGAAATTAAAAAATGTTTTAGTAAGTGTTAAATTTTTTTTTTCTCCAAGAACATGGAATGTACTCAGAATTTTATATTAAAAATTTTAAGTTATGGTAAATTGATATGTAGGGCTTTGCAAATTTCTAATAAATACAGATATGTATATATGCTTGTATCAAAGCCTGAAAAGAAAAATTCATCACTACTGGCTGTACTCCTTTGAGCTGTATGTAATTTTTATCCTCTTGTCTACAGTTTTATGTATGATTTTATAGTCAGAAGCAGAGAGCAAAGTGTGGGGTTGAGTTATTTTTTCCTCAGACAATGAGAGCAAATGGATTAACGTTTAAAACAGAACGCAGCTGAGACATTGTAACTGAGACAACAAAGTAATTACGGAGGCTCTTAGTCATAGGGGAAAAAAGTTAGAAAAATCATATGGCCAGAATAGAATTTTAAGTATCTAGACCTATGAAAGACATAAATTACATGATATTATATAAAGAATTATTCAGATGACTTCAAGTTATACAATAGCGTTGATTTGATTGACTAAACAATGATAATATAGGGAAATGGCTATCATTTAATACAGAATAAAAGAATCCAGTTGAATGGTAACGTCAATTGTCTGTAGGATTTTAAAGTTGAATGTTTCTTTTTCCCACTTATTTCTTATCTCTAGAAAACTCTGCTTGAAGTTCACTAATTGGGACAGTCCCCCACAAGCTAATGTCTTCCCAAAGAAGGGCCTTGGGGAAGCAAACCCTGACCTCTTAGCAAAATAGTGTGTGGTACCCTGTGCATCCGATCAGTACATGACTGTATGGGAATGTATAACCTCCAGGTGCTCTCTATTGGAAATGGAGCTGCACACTGGCCTGAAGGCACTGTTTGTCTGCCCAATTTCCCTGTACAGAAGCCAAAGTCAGCAGGTCAGCCTGTGGTCAATATTGTGAATCAGTACAGTTATTCATAGCAGAAATAAAAGTAGATTGCAGGTAAGAATCCTGCAGCAGACTGCAGCATCGGATAGCTTGATGTTATTGATCTCTTTGAGTTCCTGTTTGTACTTCCTGCTTCTTACTATTCCTGAGCAGGATAAAGCAGGAGATGATCATAAACTGGATCCATGTCCACAGCTGGGCCCAACAACAAAGGGTTGCAGATTCAAGGTAACACCTTATCTCACCAGTGCTGATCCATGCTGGGTGTGAGGACTAAGTGAACTGGCACGTGAAATAAACACAGTATAGGTGTTAGTTGTTAAAATGAAATCATGGAAAACAAACTAGTGAGTTTCAGAGAGAAAGCATGATGATAAAGAGATGGTCCTTGGACCTTGAAGGGTGATCAAAAATCTGATGGAATCAGTAGGTACAGTGATTTCCATCTTTGCTTCAGGATTCAACTTTGGTTTTGTAAGACTTGTGTGGATATTTTGCTAATAATGGAGAAACTCTGTGCTCTATCCCAGATCTTAGACTGGAGTGCTGTACTGCACTTTACACCTCCTCATGTTGTTCTGATACCCATTTAAGATTTGAGATCATTGCAGTTTGAGATGTAGGTGGAGAACAACAGCAGGACGAAATACAAGGAGGTGTGGAGTATTTGTGGCATATTTGGTGTAATGAGTCACTCCAGCTTATCTGGGCAAGAGAATTCTGCAACAGTATACATGGATATACATCCAAAAATGTAATTTGGGGCTGTTATGTAAAGGATGTTTGGTACTATATGAGAGATATGAGATTCTGATGACTAAGCAATAGAAATTCACCAAAGATTCATGAGGAACTAAGAGTTATAAGTCCCAAGAATATACATATAAGTATAACATACATAAGTCCCAGAGTATACATTTGAACATTTCTGGGGAAAGATGGTCCAAAGAACCATGCTGCTTTATCTAATTGAAATTCACGATTTTCAATTTAGTTGCAAATATGAATCCTTTTGTTATAGATCTCTCTTTTGTTTTTCTCTGTCTCTCTCCCTCTAACTCTGCCATTCAAGTAAATAAATCAATCTTTTTAAAAAAAATTCTCATGGGTGGATATTAAACAATCACTGTGGTGAGGTCCCAATCCCTGAATATCTGATCGAATTGTTTTGGGGTAGAGTGAAGATTTAAATAACAAGATTTCTCTGGTGATTCCAGTGTGCAGCCGGAATAGAGAACCTATGCTCTCACCTGGTCACTCATATACACCAGCTAAGCTAGTTCAGAATTTCTCTTTTCTTTTAAGTGTTCTTCACTTGCTTATCTTATGACCTTCAGTTGTTGACTTTGATCTTGTATTTGGAGAAAATAACACAATTATAACAGAACAACACAAACCTCTAAGCCTATCTTCTTACTCAATCCTCATTCTTCACTTCTGGTATAGTAGCAGAACTGGCCATTCTTGTATTTATCAAGACAAGCTCTCTCCGTATAAGCTAGGTAACACGCTGTCACTAACTCAATGATTTCCCTGCGGAGGATGTTGCTTGTTCTCCTCTATGCTGCTAATTGCATTCCTTCTACTGGCTCATTCTTACTAATGTAAACACACAAATATCTTGATCTTTTTGAAAAAAGATTCTCCTGATTAATCAATTTACCTTGTAGTTATTAATATAGGTTACAGGTAAGACTGAAGAAGTTGGCAAGATGTTTCTCTGCCTCATCTCTCAAATGACATGTGAATTAATTCATATTCCATTTCCTTACATCCAGACTTACCAGTTTCCCAATTGAGAAATGTATTTTTGTATGAACTGAAAGAAATAAAATATATTTTCTATGTATTAAATATTCACGCAAATACAAGGATACTTCAAAAAGTCTGTAGAAAAATAGCTTGTCATGAAAACAAAGATCTCAACTATTTGACAGCAGAGTGTATTGATATTTTAATTACATTTTCCATGAGGTTTTTGAGATATCATTATAACTGCTTTGAGCTATATATATATATATATACACATATACACATATACATATATACATATGCATATACATATATATAGAGAGAGATTTTAGTTAAAAGCACATAGACTGATTTGTTTCATAGTGTTAATGAAAGTTCTCTCACAGACAGAAATAAAGTTATAGATCTAGTTTTCCAAAGATAGATCATTTCAGGGAAATTGTTTGACCAGGATGTTTTTAAATAGAAGTAGGCAGGGATAGCTGGAGAAGAATAAGAAGTAGGACAGTGGCAGGAGATGAAATCAGAGAGGAGATTGTATTTTCACTTGAGCTCTTATATTGTTCTACATGTTCTTATATATTTATCTTTATTTATTTATATTGTTCTGCTTTTCTATGTTATTTAATGCACAACATATACAGTCCCTAGAATAATGTCTGTTATGTGTCCGTCAATATTTGTTGAATGAATTATTAAATAAATCAAGTGATGCATTAAATTCTTTTAATAGTAAACCAATTAGGCAGAAATGGCAAAATTGCCTGTATTCCCACGAAATTAGGACATTTTTGCATTTTATTTGCTAAAATTCTTATTTGGCAAAGAGTTAAGTCTTTTTGCTCTAGTATAATTTAAAAATATATTATCTCAAAGGCTCAAAAAGGAAGAAGGAAGAGGCAAAGAGGGAATTGGGGGGTGGAAGAGAGAATTTCATTATGTTCTTAAAATTATATCCACAGATCAAAATGAATCTGTTAGAAACTCCTAGCTTCAGATGGTTCAACTCCAGCCATAGCAAATATTTGGGGAAGGAGCCCAGCAAACGGAACATCTTTCTGTCTCTCTCTGTAAATCTGCCTTACCAATAAACATAAATAAATCTTTAAAAAAAAAAACCCTAAATTGTTAGCCTATAAAGAGAAAGCCATGGCAAAATAAAGTTTATAATGTTTAAAAATAACAACTGAAAAATCATATTTTTATTGGAATTTATTGCTATGAATAAAATGCTTCCTTTGATGTAAAAATCCCTTTACATTTGGTAGAGATATGCTGATTACAAATTTTGCTAGTAAGAATATTAGCGAATGATTAGCAGTGAAAATAAGAATATTCATGTGAAGTTAAGGCCAACATTGAATACCATAATCAGAACTAACATCAGGGGTGTGCTAATAAACCTAAAGTTTTGTGAATTGTTTACTTATTAGTCAATTTAGAATTAAAACATCAACTACTCAAAGCTTAAATGTTTGATTTGGTAGTGCTGGAACAATGATTTATTTGTATCATCGTCTTTCAGAACACTTCCTTCAGGACAGTATTGTACCATTTAAATATAAAAATGGTAATTGTCTACTGAGATAGGCAAATAAGGTATTTTGAGGTGCATTTTTCCTATCTTTTTACACATTGCGTTCTCTGTATTTGTCCTAGAATTTTAAAAAATAATTAAAATGTTTTAATATCATGAATGCAGTAGATGTTAGAATGCTGTCATTATTATTTGGTCCTATTATTAATATCAATGATTCATAAACATTCTTTTGGTTTAAAAGAAATATATAGCCTTTTCTAAAGTTATCTAGCAAATGTGTTTTTTTCCTAATGTTTATTAAACACATGTAGTTCCCTATTTGTTTAACCTTTTGGATGTTTTACATCATTTTTGACATGAAACAAACAGCTTTCATTATTAAATATAAATTATTGTGACATTTCATTCTGAGAAAAAAATGGTGGCATTGCTGGCTAAAATAATCATTCAGTGTCTTAAAGCACATATGATTATTTGCTCTAACCTTCATATTCATATACCAGCAAACAATCCAAATGGTTTGCCATCTGTGTTCACACTTTGATTAAAAATGCTGGTGATTTACCCCTTGTAGTACCTGCTCATAACAAGCTCAGTGCCTTTCCAGAAAGTGCCTGGAAATACTGTGGACTGTTGGGCTTTCTTAAGATAATTTCTAAAAAGCAAAGCCTGGTAGCAAAACAACAAGGCTGCACCCAAACTTAGTCTAACTGTATTGAATGCCCATCACCTTGTAAGAATGTGGATATACAATAGATTGCTCAGAGCTGAATATGTCTGATGAGCATATCAGTTTTGAATAGAATTAGTTAGTACAAATATCTTAACCAATGTGACAAGATTTTAAAATGAATTTCATTTGAAATTACAATTGGGAAAAGAAAAAAAGAACAGCATTAATTAATTCAAGAATATATTGGTGTTCAGAATCATATTGTCCATGTGGAATCATTAGAGTGCTATTCAGAAGTTTGCATGTTACTTCAATTTCTGTGGAATCACTATTCTTTTAATTAAACTTCAGAAATGTAATGCCCAGAGTCATCATTTGTGAGTTTCAAGAGGTTTTTTTTTTTTTGTGTGTGTGTGTGAGTTTGCTTAAACTTATTTGGAAAAAAATTTTGAGAACTATATTAAAAATACCCCAAATGTTCATGGAAAATGGCATAATAGATAAGTTTATTTAGTGCCCCAAATTAAAATCCCATGTAGTCTTTTTCATAGTATGCATTTCCACGAACTTTTTGAAATATTCTTGTGCATATAAGTCCCAAGCAAATTAATCAATATATAAAATGTTAATAAAAATTGTAAGAGACAGAAGCAAATGTAAAATGTTGATAAAAGCTATAAGAGACAGAAAGCAAATAAAGGAGGGGACAAACACAAAATATAAACAGCTTGCTTTGAGTTGCTTTGACTCACTGCCCGACCCAGAAGTACTCAATATTCACAAATAATTTCCCTAATGCTTTGTATTTCACATAACACTTTATATTTTTATATAATTGCTTCCCAAATTTATTTTTAAGTCTTTTTTTATTCTATAATTCTCTTATTTTAAAGCACTTACTAAATAATTACTTTGGTAGCTATTTTATATTCATTTTTTCTGACTTAACAAAAATTCCAAGTTTACATGCATATATAACTATCCACTAAGAAGAATTTATGAACACCTTCTCAGCATGGAACATTGTTAAATGCCATGAAAGACATGCAAATAAGGACAATTTTTAGTTACTGCCAGGCTGTACACTGTATATTCTGAAAATACAAAGCCATAGAAAGGACATTTTCTAAAATAAATGCAAAATACAGGACTACTGAGCAGAGTTTTATGTGCTTGTCCAAAACTAACACCCACTGTCAAGAAATAATTTGGTAACATAGGTATTGTAAGCCTTCTCCTAGCTGTCATTTCCTCAACTCAGAGTAATTTGTTAAGAAGTAGAAAGCACGTAAGAAAATTACCCCAAAATGTATGCAAAATGTATGTATTGAATAGATGCATATGTATATATATGCATGTAATATTGGATTTTCTGCACTCTCATGAATTTGCCACTCATCACAGGTAGGCATGTGTTCCATTTTTTAGGTCCAATGGCTTATTCCCCTTCCTCCTCTGCCTAACTTTCCCTATAAGAAAAAGAAGTAGCTGTTTCAAAGGGAGTGTATGTTGAAAATGGTACTTATACTTTAAATGTATGTTATATATTTGTATGCGTCCTTTAAAGATTTATTTGTTTGAAATGACAGATTAATTTGGGTGGGACGTGGTGAGGGAAGATGGAAGTGATAGAAAAATCAGGAAAGATCAAAAATCTTCTATTCCTTGCTTTACTTTTCAAATAATCTCAACAACCATGGTTGGGCCAACCTGAAACCTGGAGCTAGAAAGTATATCTCGAACTCCTACGTTGGTGGCAGAGTACCCAGAGTACCTGAGTCATCTGCCATTGCTTCCCTTGTGCTTTAGAAGGAAGTTGGATCAGAAACAGAGACTCTTCTATGGAATGTTATATGGAATAAAGTAGTGGCTTACCCACTATAACACAGTGTGAGCCCCTATGGGTATTATAATAAATGTCTGCTTGTATGTTTCTTCCACACTTAATCCAGAGCTTTCCTTCTGACTTATTGTAGAAAGACAATCCCATACCCTGAAAAACATTAAGAACACAATCTTCCTGTAATTTCTCATGTTTTCAGTCAAGGTGGCTTTGGCATTATGCAGTTACTCTCTCCAACTCATTTTTTTGTTAGTTTTAAAATTTTTTTTAGCATTTTTATTATTGACATAATGCATTTTTACTTTTTTTTCTAATCAAGGATTTAATGAACCACTAAATAAAGTGTTCAACAAATAGTGAAAAAAATGATCAGAAAAAAACATAGGCTGGATCCATGAATAATAATCAAATGGAAAGATAAAAATTTCACACATAAATAACAAATTTCTGTGCTTAATGTAGTTTTAGATGTTTCTTACTTAGCAACTCTCCTTGACTTTGTTCTCTGTTTCTCTTCCCCAGCTCTCTCACTATCCCTTCAAATACAGCTTGTGTCCATCTCACACCCAGTAATTGCCTCTTAACTCTTCTGATTCAGTTAACAATGCTTCTATTCTTCCTCCCGGTGGCACACCAAGGGAGTCATTTGGATCTCTCTCTCTCTCTCTGTTTTGTCTCACACCATCAGTTGTCCTGCTGATTCCAGGGTCCTAGTACACTGTGTTCTTTTGTGTCTGATTTCTTCATCCCATCAGCCCCATCAGATCCTCATTGTTTTTGAAATTGAAATCATGTCCTGTGCTTCTTGCTTTTTCCAAGAGCTATGATGCCTTTCAAGCCAACATCACTTGTTCTCTGAACATTCTTGCCAGTTGGCATCTTCCTTGGCTCTTTGATTTCACAGAATATTCCCTTCCATATATTGATTTATTGAAACATTACATATCCACATGATTCAGTTTATCCCCTGAGTCATTTATCTGAAACATTTTTTGGAAAATGGTTCATATGATTTTTCTTTGATCTGTGGATTTATTTTCCTCCATTCTGTAAGCATGATTCTTTAAGATGCATCGTATTACAGATGATTTAAGCTCTTTTGCATTGACAAGACATTCTCAAAACTTAATGCAACAAAGTTGTAATTTCTATTAGAGTGGAAACTATGTTTTATTCATAGATGGATTTCCCAGAGCACTTTTCATAATTTCCAAGACAGAAGTGCATTAAATATTTGATGAGGGAATGAATGAATTTAAGAATTGTTATTATCAATATCAATAAACCCTAGATGCCAAGATATGGCTAAGGGAAGTCAATTACTTCTAGACTAAATCCCTCATTAATTTTCTAAGGTGTGCTGTATTTCACTTCTCTGAGAGAATAAAATGTTATGATGGAAACAAAATAAATACTCTTTCGTAAAAGCAGCTAAATGAATCAATATGATTTCACACCTAAGTTTAGGACAGTCATGGAAACATTGCACATTAGGACATAGGCGTCCAAGACCAAGCTTATGCTCACAAGGTGTAGAGGTTATCTGTTAGTGTCTAACAGATTAGCCCAATTTGAGCTATTTGAAACAATGCACATTTTCTTAATTTAATTATTGGGGGTGGGGAGCAACAAAGGAAGAGATCAACAGGGAGAAAATAGGTGATCTCTGCATTCAGTAACTCACTGTATCCATGCCGGCAGCGGCAGAGGCTGAACTCTGTTGAGAACCGGAAACTCAGTCTGGCTCAACTCAGTGGTTGGGTGTCATGTGGGTGCCTGACGCCCAACTACTTGGGCCATAACTGATGCCTCTCAGGACATATGTGAGCGATAAGCTGGAGTTAGTAGCAGGCACTCAGTTACGGGATGCAGGTGTCTAACGAGTGTCTTCACAGCTACACCAACCTCCCCCCAAGCATATGGTTTCTGTAGATGAAGCATGTAACCGTGGCTTTGCCGAGTTAGGTGCTTCAGGGTCTCCCCTGGCTGTCCTACAGTTGTTGACTAAGTCTGCAGTATTACTAGAGGTCCAACTTGATAAGAAATTATTTCTCAGCTCATTCAGGTTATTGACAGAATTCATTTCCCGGCAGTGATAGGAATGATAGAGTCCTCAGCTCTCTGAGATCCCGTGTAGTTTTTAGTTCACTCACTTGCTGCCAGCTTGCTTCTACACAGCTGGCAAGAAAGAACAACTCGGGCTGGTGTGGTGGTCTAGCCTACTGGCTAAAGTCATTGTCTTGAACGTGCCGTGATCACATACGGGTGCACCAGTTATAGCCCTGGTGGCCCCGCTTCCCATCCAGCTCCCTGTTTGTGGCGTGGGAAAGCAGTCGAGGACGGCCCAAAGACTTGGGACCCTGCACCCGCCTGGGAGACCCAGATGAGCTCCTGGCTTCAGACCAGCGTAGCACTGGCTGTTATGGTCAGTTGGGGAGTGAATCATCGGATGGAGGATCTTCCTCTCGGTCTCTCCTCCTCCTCCTCTCTGTATATCTGACTTTGCAATAAAAATAAATGATTCTTTGAAAAGAAAGTGAACAACTCTAGAGTTCACTCACTAAGAAGACAAGTTTCCATAAGACAACATAAAAAGGTGTTATATTGCATTTACCACCTTCTACCGATTAAAAGCAAATGACAGGTCTCAGAGTCGGAAGGAAGGGATTCTACAAGGAATGAACACCAGAAGTTACGTGTCTTAAGGGTAAACTTGAAGTTTCAATGCAATGGCTTTTGGCATGTGGTTACTTTGTGTTCTTATATGTGTCCTACTTCCATTCTTCTGCTACTATGACCCTAAATATACGTGATTGAGTTTTATTCAAATGAGTTATGAACACTGAAGAGCCTGATGAGTTTGGGGCAGGGTGAGGGATGAGAGAAAGGCTATGTTTGCTGGGTATTTCAAGGATTGGAAACACTGAAGAGTTTATACCAAGATAACTGAGAGGATGCGTTGCTCCGGTGCAGATGTGTGAATCATACAGAATCTGGAGTTCAGGTGAAGCAACTACTTTTGCTTGCAAACAAATAGAAATACTTAGAGGATGAGAAATATTTCAACGAATCAAGCCATATACTTGGCCTATTTGGACACTCTGAGCTCTCAGAAAGCAAAGTTAATTGGTACTTACAATGTTGTTTGTTATGACTTAATGACATTGGGCTTGATACAAAAGCAAATTTTGAATACTTTCATTAAAAAATTGAAACTGGTATAATACAGTGAAAATTATGCAGATACTATCTTTATTTATTCATATTTTGATACAGAAAGAATAGAAGTTAAGGATTGTTTTATACACTTTTCAGATGAGGTTTTGATACATAGAGGAGCCATTGTCTTAGCTCTCCTGACTAAAAAAATGAGTCATTATGGTATTTTCTAAAAATTAGATAAAACTCTTTATAGAGTGCATATAGAATCAGTGTTATCAATTGTGAAGACATAAATTGCCTTGAAAATAAAGTATGGCTGTGTTTCTGGCTGTTTTTCTTTTCCAAAATAGACTCTTCTTGGTAAATATATGAAGTATGTTTTTTCAAATGAATCATTCCTTCAATAAGATTGATCGGTAATTCAAAATGGAACCTTTATTTACTTATTTAAACATTATGTGATATTTTATACTATATGTGTGTGTGTGTTGTATATGTGTTATATGTGTGTGTGTGTGTGTATAAAATCATATCTGACCACAAGCTAATCATGGGAGCACAAAGGTCAAGAATTTGCTCTTTTAAGTATTTTGTTGTTTAGTAGAGAAGGAAGCACAGACACAGGGATTGCACCATATTCTAAAAGTGTAGAGATACAAACAACCTCCTGAAGAAATCCACAGGGAAGAATATTTACTACCTCTGAAGGGTTGTGAACAGCCTTAGAGAACATGACATCTTTTTTTTTAAGATTTATTTTTTTTTTTATTGCAAAGTCAGATATACAGAGAGGAGGAGAGACAGAGAGGAAGATCTTCCATACAATGATTCACTCCCCAAGCAGTCGCAATGGCCGAATCTGCACCCATCCGAAGCCAGGAACCAGGAGCCTGGAGCCTCTTCCAGGTCCCCCATGCAGGTGCAGGGTCCCAAAGCTTTGGGTTGTCCTCAACTGCTTTTCCAGGCCACAAGTAGGGAGCTGGATGTAAAGCAGAGCCACCAGGATTAGAACCGGTGTTCATATGGGATCCCAGTGCAATCAAAGCAAGGACTTTAGCCACTAGACTGCCACGCAGGCCTGAGCAAATGACATTTAACACCAAAAAGGTACTCAGTCAATTTATATCTTTCACTACCAATTGCTGTCTTAGTTTTGTAGAAATCTTACTTTCTCTGCATCTTCTCTCTTTACTTTCTTTTCTGAATTAGTGTATATAGGTGACTAAAAATTTGAGTAGATTGTGTGGTTTCTTAAGTTAAGCCACTGTGTGTTGCACCTGCATGTCATATGGGCATCAGTCCAGTTCCTGGATACTCCATTTTCCATCAAGCTTCCTGCTAATACACACTGGAAACAAACAAAGCAGGGTCCAAGGGCTTAATTGCTGCACCTATATAGGAGACCCAGATGAAGCTCTTGTCTATTAGCATCTACATGGCCCAGCCATTGCCAATGTGGCCATTTGGAAAGTGAGCCAGCAGATGGAAGATCTCTTTCTCTTTCCTTTTTAAACAAGCAAGGAAACAAACAAACAAACAAAACAGCAGCGATAGCTATAAAAAACAGCTGATAGAATTCTAGTGCTAGAATTCAAAGTCAACCAGTCATACACCGTGAATTCCCAAGAGATCAGGTGGGTCTCCAAGCATTCCATTCAGGGAAGAAAAGTCTTGGATTAGAATTCATGTTCTTTTCCAAGCAAAGTGCTTTTCACTTTGCAGCCTCATTTATTCACCTAGTCATCAAGTGCTTAGAAACTTCCTTGTTTGGTGGAGCTAAATTCAAGTGTTAGAATTTTCTTTTTATTTCCCTTTTCAATTTTCTCTTTTCTTCTTTCTTCCTAACTTTCCTTTCATCCTTGTTTTCCCCCTCCTCCCTTTTAAATTCTTTTCTCTGACAAGTGTTCTCAGTACCTGTAGGAGTGAGGGAGAGGTGAAAGGTTAAAGGGATAGAGAATCTTACTCTGTTTATTGAGTGTTAAGCAACAACAACAAGGAAAGGAGGGAATGAATGGAGTTTTCATAGTTAGCCTCAGCTTGCATTTTTTCCATTTATTTGGAAATGTTGAGACAGAATTAAGATGTGTTAGAACACAGTGTAATATTACTAACTAAAGATGTTCAGCTGTTTTAACTACTCTGCCCTTCCCATTCCCACACTACCATTTTATGAACTCCTAATGTTAATGTGAATAAGGCAGGTACGTTATCACCATGTCCTTGCTGGTCCACAGTGGAATGGAATCCATGACAAATAAGAAGTGTTTGTGACTGTTGGTTGGGGCAGAAAAGCTGACGTAAATGCCATTTTCGTGCAGAATTCAACAGTGACTTTTTTGTGCAAAGTTTTTTTTTGTTGTTGTTGTTGTCCTACTTTTCTGGGTAGACTGGTTCTTTTTAAGATCAGCTAACCTTTTAATGAAATTTAGAGATTAAATTAATTTTAATATTCCATACATTTGCCCATGGATTTAAAAAAATGTCAAATGAGTTTTTAACTTAAAATTTTTTGAGGGAAACTTTCTTTGCCCCCCAGATGTTGGTACATTTATGAAATTTAATAAAATTGCAGGGCAATCAGCACTGGAAAATGTCTTCCGGGACATTTGTTGGATTTCTGGTATCAGTTCAACAAATGGGAACCAGAAGCTGTTCTGAGCTTCAGTCATTATGTAATGGAGATAGTAAACATGTATTTTCAACAAGTGAATAGTTAGCAAATTGGGCATCTGGATGCTGTGGAATTTTGGAATCTTAATTGCTTAATTCACCCCTGAACATCTGCCAGAGAAAAAAGAGGAAGGATAACGGAATCTTAAGAAAGATACAAGCTCAAAAACAGCAAATGATAATGAAGTATCTAACAGTATTTTAAACTCATGTCTCTACTATGTCTTCTACAAGTAGTACTATTTCTGTAATTATGCAGAGGTACTTAGATTTGCATAAAAGGTTTTTCAAGGATAAGCGATTCAGCTGATTATCAGAGAATGGATTAAATTTGCTCATATTTTCTTCCTTCCTTCCCTCCTTCTTTCCTTCTTCCTTCCTTTTTTTTTTTTTTTTGCTATTGAAAACATTTTACAAACATGAGAAGTCCAGTGTGTGCTGTTGACTTGATGGTTTTAGTTGAGATGAAAAGAATTAAAATACATTCTTACAAAAAGCATTTTAACTAATCATACAAGTATTAGATTTTGAAAGAAGTTTATTAATACTATCTTTTGTGTTTGTCTCTAAAGCAAAACTATTCTTTCATAGTGCTTTACACAAATTTGTGTCTGTCATCATTTGTATTTATTCTTTTTAAAGATTTATTTATTTTTATTGGAAAGATAGATTTACAGTGAGGAAAGAGAGAGATGTTTATCTGCTAGTTCACCTCTCAAATGGCTGCAATAGTCAGAGCAGAGCCAATCTGAAGACAGGAGCCAGGAGTTTATTCTGGGTCTCCCAAGTGAGTGCAGGCTGCCAAGGACTTAGGCCATCCTCTGCTGCTTTCCCAGATCACAAGCAGTGAGTTGGATGGAAAGTGGAGGAGCCGGGACACAAACTGATGCCTATATGAGATGCCAGCACTTGTTGGTAAACTGTTAGATTTGAGCCATCACACTGTTTCCCAGTTGTTCTGTTTTGAATAGGGTAAGCAAATTCAGACATCTAGCAGGGTCAGATTCATAGAACAACTTCACCATAAACTATATAATAATAGCGAATTCACCAATAGTAATAGTTGAAAAAGAACTCTTAGGAACAAGTGATGCAGTTTAGATGTATTGTGAAACAGCAGGAGAAGTAAGGGTTTGGATGCCACTGAAGTTTCTTACAAAATACATAAACAAGTTACACCATCCCCTATGGCATTTTTTAATTGGTAAAATTAAGTAGTATGGATTCATTGTGGGATATGAAATGAGATCCTGGTTGTAGGACATTTCAATAAGACAAAAGTTCACATTTGACCATGTTATGCTTTGCTTTCCACTCAATACCTCTAATTATATAACTTTTGAATGCTATCATCAGAACATTAAAGTTAGAATGGGGCTTATTATTGATTACTTATTTCAAAGATTGGCATGTTCTCCTTGGGGTCTTACGAGTTGGAAATATCTTAGGGAAAGTGATGATTGCTCATGTGGGAGATGTGTGTTCTAGAATACAGTGGTCTGTCATGTGCAAGAGAGTTGGAATCCAGCATGCATCCAGGCTTTGTTTGGAGAGCTTTGTTTGGTGTGGCAGCCTATAATAGCAAAGGATCTCTTTATTGAATACGTTTGAAATATAATAGTTTTAATTCATGCCATCTCAGGTTTACTGATGAGAAGAAAGGCCCAGCTGGATTACACTTCCATCAAAGTAAATAATTTTTTGGGCACCTTTACTTTTAGACACAGGCAAAACAGTAAGAGCACTGAAATAAATGATTTGAATGAAATGGGGTTTGGAAAATTCTGTTTGACATGTAGGAAGACAGATGTGACAATGTAGAATGAATAAAATTATTCAAAGATGTCATGAAAAATAAGAAAGATAAAGCTGAGGTTTTAGAAAAATGGTGTGACCTGACTCGTTAGTTCTAAGTTTCCTTCCAGGGTCGTGGTGAGAACTGCAGGCTTCCTGCTGCTGAATAATGAGGAGGGATGGTCCAGTTTGGGCTGATTGGCAGGATGAGGGAAGCAGGAGTGCAGCAAACTCAATAGCAGAGGATCCCTTGAGTCATCCTGAGAGTTAAAGTTTTTGAGAATGACGTTTTGGAGCATGTGGGGAAAATGGCCTGCAGGAAGGTAGATGTTAGCTGAAGAGATGGTAGAATTGTGTCAGTATGCCATATTGATGTGGCTGATTTTTGTTTATCATGGTCATTTTTACATACTACCGTTATTGTTTTTGCAAAAATGTATTTATTGTGGCCTTTTGTGCCTATTCTGTGCTGCAGTGATTTGCCTCAGGAACGGCGGTGGCATTTGTGTTTAAAGACATAGGACACACATAATTGCCACTTAACACAGAAGGCATCTGTGAAGTGCTAACTCTACAATGAACTTTGGAGTAAGAAAAAAAAATTGCAATGACCTCTTTTAGGGAAAATATTCCTGTCTAGTAATTTGAATGTTTAATATTTCTAGGAAGGGCCCAGCATGATAGCCTATGGCTAAAGTCCTTGCCTTGCATGCGCCAGCATCCCATATGGATACTGGTTAGTGTCCTTGGTCTTCCATTTCTCTTCCAGCTCCCTTCCTGTGCCCTGGGGAGGCAGTAAAGGATAGCCCAAAGCCTTGGGACCTTGCACCTGCCTTGGAAGATCCTGAAGAAACTCTAGGCTCCTGGCCTTAGATTGGCTCAACTCTAGCCATTGTGGCCACTTGGAGAGTGAAAGTGGAGGAAAGATCTTTCTGTCTCTTCTCTCTGTAAATCTGCCTTTCCAATAAAAATAAATAAATCTTAAAAAAAAAAGATTTCTAGAAAGCCAAAATCGTATATTCTCTGTCTCTGTAACATAGTTTGGTGCTTTAATTTCATACAGCCATTAACCTAATACTAACTAGGACATATGATCCTAATATGTATTATTTTCACTATAGCAATAAATGTTATTGCTATTATTACTTTGTCACACAGTATACCCTGTCATTTGAATGTAAAGCTTAGCAGTTACTTTTCAAGATGTCATAGTGAGGTTTAATAATCCTGAGTTCCTTATGTAAGTGTGCTGTGTGCACTGTGCCAGGATGTCTTCCTGTAGTATATGATAATGCCTTGAGATGTGGTCATCTCAGTCACTGTATTTGTAGTTTCTATGAATAGATGGTTATTTGAAATTGCAACAAAATGTTTTGTTGCATTTTGATGACCCAAGCCTCACAGATAGTAAATGCTGTTTGCTCATAATTTTTCAAAGGGTAACATGTTATTATATATATCATCGTAATAACTAATCTCAATGCATGCAGAAAAATGAGGCAATGACCTTGTCCTCCAAGGTCTCAGTCAGATAGGAGAAGGATAATAAATCCTGCAGTTGAAATGGCTGCCTTGTTGTCATTCAGATCCCAGCCTAAATGCTTTCTTTGTAAAGCCTCCTCTGACTCCTTGTCTAAGGTTACTCCCTGCCCCGCAAGCTTTAATCCATCCTGTGAATTCCTGGGAAAGACCTTTTCCAACTTTTCTATTTAAAATAACGAGGAGACAAGCAACTGTGTAATGCTTATCCTTTCCCATATTTTTTGGTTATCTATCTCATTTCTTGAAAATAAAAACTTCACAAGAAAGGGAGTAAGTCTTATCCTGTTCATTGCTGTAAACCTAGCTCAAAGAAACGGAGACACTCGGGGAGGGAGTAGCATAGCATGTTAATCCTCTGCCCATGGTAGTTTCCTGGCCCAGCTGATTCACTTCCCGTCCAGCTCACTGCTGTTGGCCTGGGAAGGTGATGGAGGATGACTCAAGGCCTTGGGCTTCTGCCGCTTAGTGGGAGACTCAAAAGTTCCTGGCTCCTGACCTTGGATCAGTACAGCTGAGGCCGTTTCATCCAATTGGGAACTAAATCAACAGATGCAGCAGGCAGAGGCTCTCTCTCCCCACCCTTCTCTCTCCCAGATCCTCCCTCTCTGTCTGTAACTTTGTCTTTCAAGTAAAATTAAAAAAAAAAAAAACTAAACTAAAAAGAAATAGAGGTGTGAAACAAATATTTAGTGCATGAAGCAATGATTTTATCTAGTTTCACAACTTTAAGTACTATGTAAATACTGATGACTACCAAATTTAATCTCTAAGAATTATTTCTCCAGCTCTAACCTCACAAGTAAATCCAAGATGAATGCATTCACCTGATTGCTTCTCTCCTCATGAATGTATAATGGGCAGTAAAATTTATCGTGTCAAATTAGAACTTTCATTTTTCTTTTCTCTTTTCCCTGAAATCTGCTTTTTTTTTCTGTGACATTGTTAAAATTAACAGAAAAAAATAAGAAGGCAAAAAGGGGGCAGGGTGAGAGCATGGGCATGATAGATGGGTGGGTGGGAAGTGTAACTATGATCTTAAATCTATTTATATGAAACACAAAATTTGTTCACTTTATATAAATGAAAAATTAGCATCTCTCCTGTTACAGCTAAAACCTATAGATTCAGTCTGATCTATAATGTTAGATTTGCCTTGAAAAAAAATGGGCACACTTGGAAAAAGAGTTAAAAGTTTATTTTGTCATAAAATGCTTTAAATACCTGCATATATGTGTGTGTGCATATATATATACACACACATACCTACCTACATATACATATATATATATACAGGCACACACATACATACATACAAGGGGTCTTAAAATATGTTGTTTAGGTGTATATTAGGAGAGTCCAGCGCAGTAGCCTAGTGGCTAAAGTCCTTGCCTTGCATGCGCCAGTACCTCATATGGGCATCAGTTCTAATCCAGGCAGCCCAGCTTCACATTCAGCTCTCTGCTTGTTGCCTAGAAAATCATCGAGGTCGGCCCCAAAATCTTGGGACGCTGCACTTGCATGGGAAACCTGGAAGAGACTCCGGGCTCCTGGCTTCAGATTGGAATAGCTCCGGGGAGCCACTTGTGGAGTGACTCATTGGATGAAAGATCTTCCTCTCTGCCTCTCCTCTTCTCTGTATATCAGACTTTCCAATAAAGATAGTAAAATACTATCTAAAAATATGTATTAGGAAAAAAAGTATATTTGGATTCTAAACATTTTGTGTACTGAGGCTTTTCGAAATACCCTTGTATTAGTCTGGTTGCTTCTAGATTCCCTGTGGGAAACTTCTTTGGGAAGGAAAAGGTTCTGGGATTAGAGTCAGGCAGCCCCTGTTGAGCATCTGTGGAGGAGTGCTGAAGGCAGGTTCCGAGGAATGATCACATGTGGGCCGGGGATAAGAGAGAGAACCTAGGGCAAACTTGAATTCAAATAACCACATCTCTCACGAGAACCTCCCTCCCGACTTAGCAGTTCTGAGTGACCTGAAAAACTCCCATGCGTCCTACCACATGGAGGCCATAAATGCATCAAGGGTTCGCCCTTGATCAATGAACCGCTAACATAAAAATACCTATAATGGACTTGGAATTTGTTGGGGGTAAAATGAGAGCCAGAAACAACCTAGTTTCCCATGTGGATGGCAGGAAACCCAATGCCTGATGCACAGTTATAAAGAGAGGAGGAATGAGAGAGAGAGAGATCTTCCATCTGTGAATTCACTCCCCTGTAGCAGGTCTGGGCCAGACCAAAGCCAGAAGTCAGGAACTCCTCCTAGGGCTTCCATGTGGGTTCAGGGTCCCAAGCACTTGGGTTTTCTTCCTCTGCTTTCCCAGAAGCATTAGCAGGGAGCTAGGTAGGAAATGGAGCAGCTGGGACTCAAAGTGATCCATATATTGAATGGCAATGTCATAGGCAGCAGCTTAACCAACTATGCCACAATGCTGGCCACACATTGTATTTTTAAAAGTAGTCATTTCCAAAATTAAATGTAATGTTCCATATAGAATGATACATTGTGGGCATTTGGTGATGTTAGTCAACTTAGAACACTGATAATTTTCAGTATATATATATATGTAATTACTACTTATATATTAGTCTGTTAACATTATCATTTGAAAACCTTCCTTTGTAAGAACTTTAGTTCTATTTATCTTTGATTACATGTGTTAATATAATGTAACACATGTAACCAATTATTAATTCCATAAATAATAAATCACCAAATATTAACAATTCAACAATAAAAGTGTATTGCCACCCACTTGACAGTGGTGTGAGCAGTAACAGCTTTGTGTTAGTTCCACTCTAAGGGAAACCCAGAACAACTTAACTCTTCCTCTTTAAATAACTGATGTACAAGGTCAACTTGGGCTACTTCTTGCAACTGGCTAGATGGGGAACAACAAATCACTAAGAATTTTCAAAATTGTTACTTACTTATTTTTTTAAGGCAGAGAAAGAGACTTCTTCCATCTATTAGTTCATCTCCGAAACAGCCCCAGCACTCAAAGTTGGTCATGGCACAGCCAGGAGCCAAGAAGGCAGCCTGATCTCCCCTGTGCATGGCAGGGCCAAGGTGAGCCTTGAAGCAGCCTGTGATCAGGAGCAGGGCCAGGACGCCAACACATGGACTCAACTGTGTGATGCCGTATAAACTGCTTACCACGTGTCCATCCTAATCATTTAAAATTATCTGATTCTTGTGACCCAGACCTGGAAGTGGGATTCCTCCTTTCTACCCTCATTCTGTCAGTTATAATTTTATCGTGAATGTCTATCAAAATACACAGAAGCTGGGCAATATGAGCTGTTACTGGGAGCTGCTTTATAGCAAGAATTCTGAACTGTGGAAGGCAGTATAAGTCTTTGGGAGATAACTAGCTATTTCTGCCACGTTATTTAAACTTCTCTATCCCTGAGATCTGATTGGAGCTATCCCTGTAAGTAGTAAGAGTCACAGTGTACAAAACAATGATGCCTAATTTGATCTTGATTGCTAGCATTGTCCTCCTAATCATCCACTCTTTCCATGAGGCTACATAATTTCCTTAAATATCCTTAAGTATAAGTGGAAAAATCTATATTTAAAAACAGGAGTTATTATCTAACGTTACACATATCCTCTTTCCCTTAAAAAACAAAAACAACAACAAAAAAACAAACAACAGCAACAAAAGAAAAAGCTCAAATGGTTCAACCTCCTTTGAAACAATTTTCTCCCACCAAAAACAAAAGGCAGAGCTCATTTGAGGAAGCCAAATTTAATCTTGATACATTAAAAAAAAATCAAAGTAGCAAAATGTCAAGACAGATTTTATATGGGGGAAAAAGTTACAGTGTGCACTTACCAATGTTTAGGAAAATTATAAATTATTCCGGAATAGGAAACTTCATTTCTTTTTAGGGGAAGTCTGGTGAGATTTAAAGATTTTGGGAGTTGAATACCATTCACAGGATGATTCTTTATTTTTAAAAAAGATTTATTTATTTTTATTGGAAAGTCAGATATACAGATACACTTTTACTGCCCAAGTGGTCACAACAGCTGGAGCAGAGCTGATCTGTAAGCAGGAGGCAGGAGCTTCTTTCAGGTCTCCTGCATCTGTGCAGGGTCCCAAGGCTTTGGGCCGTCCTTTACTCTTGTCCCAGGCCACAGGCAGGGAGTTAGAAGGGAAGTAGGGCTGCAGAAACGTGAACCAGTGTCCATATGGGATCTTGGCACATGAAGGATGAGCTCTTTGGTTGCTAGGCTACTGTGCTCTGACCTCCCAAGTTGATCGTTAATACTTTCTTCTGAATCCCTTGCACACATGGAAGGGTGACCCATCTTATTTGCAGAAAATGCTAGTATTTGGAGATTGCATAGAAATTACTAGCTGAAATGTTAGTGCATGGATAATGTCAAACAAAAGTCGCTTGTGATTGGAATATTGACATTCATATTTCTTTGACAAGATGTCTGTTAAGCCTGAGAAGGACCTGGCCCTTTATGACCATGACATGAGGTAGGTGCACAGGGCAACATAGAACTTGATGAAGTTTCCTACAGTTGTGGGGTATGAGAGAGATCACACTAGACAAGTAAAGGATGTATTAAGGAATCTTTATTAACCAAGCTTGAAGATGGCATAGCCCACTAGAAATTAGTGAATGACAAGTCGCCATGGCAATCCAGTGTGAATTTAAACTTGAGAGTAACTTTAGATTCAGACTGATTGCCATGGCGACTTGAGTAGTAACTGTGAGTAACCTTGAGTTAGTAAGCTTGAGAGTGACTGTGGTCATTACCCTGAAGTCTGCCCATTAAACTAAAGACCTATGTTCCAGCTTCCCCAATAACGTAAACTATCCTAAGAGATGTGCAGCAACAACCTGGACACACTTACAAAGCTGCAAACATTCACCTTTCTCTGGCTTCTCTGTCCACATTCCATTACTGGTAGGACTCTCCTCTCCTGGAACTCTTACAAGTACACACATTCGAAATACAAAGCATCTTAGCATTGAGGTCTTCACTGACTCACCCAAGCCCTGAACCTCTGAGGGTGGGGAATACAGATCTACAGGACTATCTATGCTCAGGAGCTACCTGTCTTTGGAGTCTGTCTGCGGAAGCCAGAGACCAGCTGATACTGGAGAGGCCAAAGTTGGAGTACAAGAGCGATGGAAGCACACAGCCAAAAGAGTGAACCCCTCTCTATCATGAGGCTTTTTTGGGGTCTGGAGAGGGAAGTGGTCACGCAGTAATGCAATGATGGTGAGCGTCATTTAACTCACAGGTGGGCAGAAAGGATTACCTGGGTAGGGAGGTATGACTTCTAAGCTAGTGATTCTGAACTAGCTGCCTGAGACCATAACATCAACATTCAACCTGAGTTGATGTTTTTACTGAGAGTAAACAATTATGATATGTGTGGAAAAATATGAAGAAACATGTAGTATTATCAGATAAAGTCTTACCAGAGTCACACTTTTAAAAATTATGAAATATTCAAAATTGTGAGTCTTTTGAGATTATTATAAAGAAGTGTGCTATTCTTTTAATAAATAGCTTTATAGGATATGGTTTTATCATGACAGATACCCTGAGACTCACTATACCTGAACCATATCACAAGTGTAATCTTCATATGAAGACAACTTAGTAAGAAAGAAAATCAATACCTTGATGATAATAATGGACATTTACTGACATTCATTTATGCAGTAAAGTTTAAGTACTCTATTTTTTGTTATCCCAAGCAATCTTTTAGAGGTAAGGTACTGTAACTGCATAAATTTTATATGTGAGAAAACTAAGGCTTGCAAGGGCTATAACTAACCTGTCCAGCTTTAGGCAACAAGTAATAATAAACCTGTAATATAACCCGGGCAACTTGACTTTAGTGATTACACACTGAACATTTTGGTGACACTTAATTCAGTTGTTTCCTATGACCACCATGTCTAGCTATTTTTACCAGGCTTCCTTTCCATTTTGATGTCATGCTTCATTCATTTTTTCTTGAATTGCAGGCACATTTATTGGTTGAATACTGTGTCAGAGACACTGTGTAAGGAAGTAAGGCTACTGTGATAGTATTGATCTCACTGATTCCAGTCTTTCCTTCCACAACCTATCATACATTACTTTGTCCAAAGTCCTTTAGTGCTGCTTTCATCTTGGAAATACAAGTTCTTCTACCTCTACCTGAAGGCTTTTAAAAACACAGGTGCAGCGTTAGTTTCCTGCAGAACTGCATAACTACATATTCTTTCCACTCATTTGCACCTTCATGCATCACATATTGTTTTGCTCTGTGGTTTGTTTACATTCTAGTAATCTTTTGAGATGAGATTCCTCCTTGCAGTTACTATTCCTCCAATTATGGGAGGTGCAGCACACACACACACACACACACACACACACACACACACACACACACTATTTTTCTAATTTGTATGATATTCGTAAAAATGTAACAAATGTTTTTAAAAGATAAAAAATTACATATGCTCTTTACGAAATCACAGCATGGAGTAGGTAAAAACAGCTATATTCTTCCCTGCCACCACTTCTCCCGCTAAGTAGTTAATATTTTGTGCTGTTTGCTATAATTTTTCTTTATGTGTTTGGACCTTAGAGATTATAATTTAAGTATACTTGTGGTTAGTACTGCATATTTCTGATTCATGTAATACTAAATAATTTAATATGATATATATTAATGCCATTGAGATAAAATCATTAAGGCATACACTGTGGCTCAGTGCCAATTAGTCCATCTAACTCCTTACAACTGGACTGGAAATCAAAGACCTCTGTCCAGATACTACCACCAAAGTAAACATATTTTACTTTCTGGCTCCCTAGTTTGTCACCTCTAAGTTAAATATGATATGAAATCTGTTCTCTTTATATGACTAAAAATACAATAATTATCTGAAAGTTAGAAAGACTCAGAGAGGGAGGGGGAGAAAGAAACAGGCAGAGACTGATAGAGTGTGCTCCATTCATCCTTTCACTCCTGGAGTGCTCTCTGCTGCTAGAGGCTGAAGCCAGCAGCCAGAACCTGACTGGTCTTACATTGGACGGCAGGAACCCAAGTACTATGTCATCACCTTCAGGTGGTTGCGTGAGCAGAAAAGCTCGAGTTAGGAACCAAGGCCAGATGTGCTCCCGGGTACTTAGATGTGGGACACAGACATCTTAATCTCTGGTGCAAACATCTACTCCTGATTACTTCCTCAAGAGGAATTTGGTGAACTTTGGATACAGTCCTGCCTAAAGAGAGGCTTGGTTCTTTTGCCTTTGTGGAAGGGTTGCTTCTCTGCTAGACTTTCACATAAACCTTCTTATTTTTCATAAAACCCTCTTATCAGTTCATGATTCCAACATAGAACCAGCATCCTTAATAACCAAGTCTAAATGTTTGAGAGCAATTACAGTGTGATTTATTCCCAAAGGTTAAAAGGAACAATCCACCACTATGAAGTGGACTATTAACACTGTCTTATTAATTTTTATGAGAAGAAAAAGGAATAAACATATGCTGTTGGAATCATAAACAGACCGCAATACTGTTCTCCACCCACAATGTGCTATTACCTGCCACATGGGCTTAAAAGTAAAAAGTAAATCTTGCTCACACAAACTGGTGACAAAGCATATGTGCAAATTGGATGCAAGTCAGTAGAAACCCAGTAGAGTTGAGGAGGAAAGCAGTTACGTTTTGTATCTGCTCCTGTTTCTTGGCTGAATGCTATTAGAGGATATGGTGCTTCTTGACAGGTTCAAACTCTTGGCGTTTGGCCCAGTGAAGAAAAAGTGAAGAACTGAAATAGTTGCTGCTGTGTTTCCTCTGCAGATCATATAGTCAATTTTCTTAGGTAACATTCTGAGGACATTTTAACTATCTCATGTAACCTAGTACATTGCTTAACTGTTCTCTTTAATGTGTCTCTGGAAGGTTGTTAGCAATGCAATATGTAAGTATGAAATAACTATGTTGTGATGATCCTAAATATCCTGATTTCTTGTCCACTTCCATCTTTTCTTCACTGCATGCATGCTGGTTTTTTATATCATGGAAGCATTATGCCCTAGAAATGAACTGTAATATGTACTATGGAACTTAAGGAAAGAGAGAAGTTCTGGGGCTTGCAGGCATTGTGGCTTAGTGGGTGGAGCTGTTACCTACAATACTGGCATTCTGTAGGGTGCCAGTTCATTTCCTGGCTGCTCTGCTTTCAATCCAGTTTCTTGCTAATGGTTTAGGGAAAGCATTGGGGACAGCCTAAGTGATTGGGCCCCTGCCATTCATTTGGAAGACTCATTTAGAAACCAAGCTCCCATAGTGTAAAAACAGGACCCAACCTCCTATCTCCCTTAGCACAAGGTGTGCTGGCCTGCCCTTTATCAAAAGGAGTTCACTGACTTAATGGAGTGATCCAGATGACCTTACAAACTTCTCAACACTGAACTCAATGAGCCTATTTGTTTCTCTAATAGATAATGATATCAGTGGCTAGTATTTTCCTGGAGTGATTGGATAGGGGAATTCCAGGTCTGCGCAGAAGGTAACTGCTGCAATCTCATAATCCCCTGACCCACTGGAGCCATCTGATCATCACAAAATCCCTAAAGCACATAATCATTGACCCATCAAAGGAAGGCCATGTGTATAAGTGACCACCAGAAACTTGCAGCTCTCAGTCCCAGTTTCAACCTATAAGAACCTGCTCTCCTAACTCTTTGGAGAGACTGAGAATTAAGCAATAGCTGCCTTGCTCCCTGCTCTGTACTTTGCATTAAATATCTACTTTCTTCCACCACTCCAATATTAGTGATTGGCTTTCTGCATGTTAGGCAAGTGGACCCAATTTGGTGGTTCTGCAACAACCAGCTGAGGGTGTTGTTTGACAGTAATACAAAGCTCCTGGCTCCTGGCTTTGGCCTGGCTAGCACTGATTGTTGCAGACATCTGGAGAGTTTACCAGTGTAAGGAAGCTTGCACTCTCTGTCTCTCTGTCACTCTTTCACTCTCCCTGCAACTCTGACTTTCAAATAAATAAATGAAAAAAAAAATTAAAGGAAATTGTGACACATGCTGAAGTCTGCATGAATCTTGATGGCATTGTGCTAAGTGAAATAGATATCCTATATAATTCCACTTCCATGAAATTCTTAGAGTGGTTAAATTCATAGACACAGAAGGTAGAATAATAATCTCCATAGTCTACAGGGCAAGGTAAATTAGGAGGTATAATTTAATGTATGTAGAGTTTCAGTTTGGGAAAATGAGTATGTTCTGAAGATGGATCATGGTGTGGTTTTCACAACAATGTGGATGCATTTGATGCCACTGAATTGTACAATTAAAAATAGTTAAAATGATAAATTCTATGTTATATTTCTTTGACCACAGTAAAAAATGAGCCATATTTTCAAGAGATGTGTTTCTCAAACTGCGTTGTTGCATTAGCCAACCTTGAAAGCAATTTAGATAGGTCGTGATAAGTATTTAAATAGAAATAGCAACAATACAGAATACAAGGAAAAGATGTATTGTTGAAACTTCTGTTTCATGATTACTTAGCTAAATGTCATTGGTGTACAGTAATTTACAGATAATGTCTGTTTTCTGTAAATGATGCTCTGTTCTGATAGATTGATGCCCATGCAATACTGGTTATGAAATATTTGAAAGAATCTCTTATATATACTTGTGGTTGAGGCACAAAAAAAATTGAAAGCCAAACATTTCTTATAGGAGAAAGTCTAGTAGACTGGCAATACATTTCAACATAGAGAACTCAAGGAACCATTGTCTAGCACACAGTTTTAATTACAGAATTGGCTGTGGAGTTTTCTCTATCCATATGGCTCTGGAGGGGGTCTTGACTTTGTGGAAGATGTAATCACCTACTTTGAGAAACATGCTCTCACCAGTGCCGAAGCACTGATTAAATAAAATGAATCTCTTGTTAACCCAGGAGACTGAAGTCAGATAGATGACTGAACACTGGCCAGCCCCTAGGTTTTCTACGTGGAGGACTCCATCTGTGATGATGTGGTTTTGCCTTTTTTCCAGACTTTAGTGCCCAGCCAAGTCTAAGCCAATTTGCTTTATAATTTGTCTAAACCCTTTCCTGACTCAGCAGCGATAAATCCACCCAACTGTTCATTGCAACTCAAGGGCAATGTCCTGGGACTGTCCAGGGCTTAATTTCACTGGATCGTTAGTGCCTTGCTCCCTGGAGGATGTTAGCATTTTAGTTGTCTATGATGTTTGTCTGAAGGAGCCAAAGTCTTTCTTCACAGATGGCAGCTACTGGTGCCTGGCAGGCAAGCTGATGGATGAATTCTTTTCTTTTGGCATTGTGCAGTGGAGCATGCTCAGCAGTGTGACTGTGGCAAACTGCTCATTAGCCTGGCTTCTAAAGGCTACTAGAGATGCTGTTGGTGTACAATGCTGTGTGAACTTTGCTCACCATTCTACATCCAACTGGACAAAATAGGTTAATTGCTCAGGGGAATTAGCTCTGCCAATGTAGCTAGCCTAACATCTGTGTAGTAAACTCTTACCAAGAATTATTCTTGTGAACTTAGAACTGCTCTCTCTCAGAAATGAGTGGCCTAACTGAGAGAGTTTTGTAACCGTTGTATGAGAGGCTTATGAAATTTGTCCTCTGCCTGACTTCTTTTAAAAAAAATGTATTTATTTTTGTTGGAAAGGCAGATATATAGAGAGGAGGAGAGACAGAGAGGAAGATCTTCCATCTGATGGTTCACTCCCCAAGCGGCCGCAATGGTTGGAGCTGAGCCAGGAGCTCTTCCACATCTTCCACGCAGGTACAGGGTCCGAAGGCTTTGGGCAGTCCTCCTCGACTGCTTTCCCAGCCCACAAACAGGGAGATGGATGGGAAGTAAGGCTTCTGGGATTAGAACTAGAACCTCTATGGGATCCCAGGGCATTCAAGTCAAGGACTTTAACCACTAGATTATCATGCTGGGCCCGATTTCTTACTACTTGTTAGGTATATTTTAGTATTTACATTCATGTTTAACTTTACATTTAATAAATTCTAGGCTCACCAAGACTCAGTGTTATTTCTTGTACTCCAGAAGCAAACGAATATTTCACAGAATTGTGCAGTGCTAAATGTAAGACAAGTTTAAGGAACACATTAATTTCTTATCTATTTATGTTTATCACAAGTAGCTGGACTTAGGGCTGGTAAACTGTCATGACTATTCAAGTTATAAGACTATTTTCATAGTAGTAACTTTCAAATTTCTTGATTTTTTTTGTATACAGGCAACAAATTTCTTTTTTTTAGAAAATTAGAGCATCTTACAACTTTCCATTTAATTTTCCTCTTTTCTAAAATTCCTCTTTCCAGTTCTTCTCTACCTCACTTCTGCCATTCAGATATGTGAATCCATATCTGAGATGTTTTGTTCTCATCTATTTGTTTATCTTGATGTCAGTACTACACAGTTATTCTTGACTTTACTGTGACTCCTGATATCAAGATGTACCACATTTGTTTTCAGACATTTTTGGATATTTTGGATCTTTTCCATTTTGTAGGAATTTTAGAATCAGCTTAGAAAATTCAATATTGACTGCTGGGCTTTTGGTGCCAGTAAGGAGTGCAATGTTTCTAAAGATTGGCATGCAGAGAATGGAAATACTAGTATTATGTGTTGTGACCTTTGAATAAATTACACTCATTCTTCTGTCTTTAATTTCTTTTATGAACGATTTACATTTTTTGTATACATTTATGAATATGTACCTATCCCCACATGATTTCTTATCTTTGGTGCTCTTTTATATGGCGTTTAAAAATTTAATCTTGTTTATTTCATTTGAAATGTGGAATGACAGAGAAAGGAAAGATAGAGGATTTTCTATCCATTGGTCCTTTCCCTCAATTGCTGATGTAACCACATCTGGGTCAGTCTGAAGTCAAAAGCTAGGAACTCCATTCTGGTTCCCATTCTGTTGGCAGGGACCCAAGAATCAGAGGCATCCTCAGCTGCTTTCCCAAGCACGCTAGTGGAAGGCCAAAGTGGAAATGGATGAACATAGACTTGAATCAGCACTCCTAGATGGAATGCCAGTGTTGCAGGTGGCTTCTTAAACCTCTGAGTCACAATATTAGTCCTCACATTGGTTTCTGAAATAAGACACAATCCTTCGGTTAGTCCTGTGTGATCTCTATGAATACTATGACTTTTAATTATTTGTATTGGTAAGTCAGATATATAGAGTGGAGGAGATACAGAGAGGAAAATCTTCTGTCCATTGATTTACTCCCCAAGTGGCCGCAACAGCTGGAGAGCTGGAGCTGAGCTGATCTGAATGCAGGAGCCAGGAGCCTCTTCCCGGGTCTCCCATGAGGGTGCAGGGTCCCAAGGCTTTGGGCTGTCCTCACTTTCCCAGGCCACAAACAGGGAATTCGATGGCAAATGTAGTGGCCAGGATTCGAACCAGAACCCATAGAGCCTATATGGGATCCTGGTGCTTGAAAGGAGAGGACTTCAACCACTAGGTTACTGCAGCTGGGCCTTGTTTGTTTTAATCTTTTGGGATTTTTTTTCTGTTCCCTTGACCCATGCATATGCTGATTGATACTCTGCTGTGCAACTTTTTGTGAACCTTTGCTTCTTTTCCTGCTCAGACACATAGCTCTGTGTGCTGACCCCAAGGAGGTCACCCTGTGAGCAGAATTCACATGGCTCCATATGGTTCCCCCTCCCTGATTTTTTTACAGATCAGTACTTTTTGAAATAAAATGTTTCAGGGCCTGGTGTTGTAGCCTAGTGGCTAAAGTCCTCTCTTTATACATGCTGGGATCTCATATGGGCACAGGTTCATGTCCCAGCTGCTCTACTTCCCATCCAGCTCCCTGCTTGTGGCCCAAAGCTTTGGGATCCTGCACCCATGTGGGAGACCTGAAAGAAGCTTCTGGCTTTGGATGGGCCCAGCTCTGTCTGTTGTGGCCACTGAGGGAGGGAACTAGCGGATGGGATGGAAATCTTCCTCTATGTCTCTCCTACTCTCTGTGAACCTGTCTTTCCAATAAAAATAAATGTTTTTTAAAAAATAAGAATTCAAAATTACAGTGATTCACATGTGGGCTTAAACTGTTTCAGAATTAATTTGCTTTGGGGAAAAAAAAAGCAGGAAGCTAATTCTTTAGTCACCTAAAATTTAATTTATACATAATTTAAATTTTTAAGGAATTTATTAATGCATTAGATTTTCAGGGTCAGATCTAATGCATGATCGTTCTTCCACACAATTCTCATTAATTCTTATGTTAATGTGGGATTAATAAAAAGAGAACAAATTTGTGGGAGGTCATAGATATCATTCTAGATGTGTGATGATACTTCCGTTTCCCTCTTTGATTACTTCCCTTCTTCCCTTCCCTTCCCTCTGTCTTTCCTTCCTTCCTTCCTGCCTTCTTTCCTCCCTCCCTCCCGTCTTTCCTTTTGATTTTAAGATAATCCTAAATTTACGTTATAGTCAGAGGCTTAAAGATCCACAAAATAAACAATTTAACCAATAAGAAGTGAAAATACCATAGTTCATCAGGAATATAGATAAGGACTATAAACAGTAGTCAAATTGGAGCATGTCTTGAATCTAATCATATAATTTAAAAATAATTGCAGATCATTAAAACTATGATAATATATCATTTGTAATTACTCATTTCACAAAAATATAAAACCAAGTTTGACAAAACAATTTTAAACAATACTGCTGTGATATAAGGAATTTCCTTTTTGATTAAAAAATTGTCTCCCACTTATAATAAAGAATATGAGGACAGAGAACATGTCCACTTTACGTCATTCAACACGATGTGCTGTAGTTCCAACTATTTTGGTGTAAATGTTAGAATTTCGTTCTTCTGGGTAGTTCAGTAATATTCCTCAGCGTGTATAATGTATTTCTGTTTATATATATACAGCCCATTTTTTTTATTCATTCATCTGATTATGTACGCCTTGGTTGATTCTGTGGTTTTAACATTGTGAACAGTGTTATAACTGTGGTGGTATTGTATGGAATCAGATGGGCTAATAGATAGTTAGGGTCACTGGTCCCCTATGAAATTTTCCTTTGAAAATACAAAGTCTTGCTTCTCCCCATTTTGCCCCTGGGAAGGGCAAGTTCTTCCTGGACCCTACGTTTCCCATCAGAATAGCAACTGGGTAATTAGGTGGAACCATTACTGTATTGTGAATTCCACCTCCCTGAGTTTCAGTTTATCATGAAATAGAAAAAAAAAAATCAGAAAATCTGTTTGAAAGAATGCAAAGCACTCCTCCCCACCCCCGCCTCACAGAGAAAGAATGATCTTTGGCCAGATCAAAGTGTCAACTCGCATCTCTCTGAGTCTCTGATTTCATGAGAAATCAAGCAGTGACTGAGCTTTCAGTTTATCATGAGAATGGGAGGAAGCTACCTATCACCTGCTTCTGATGCCTTTTTGTTTTGAGCAAGCTAGACAGGATTAGAATTCCAGGCTGATTGTTTTAGTTGCTATTCTAGTTTTCTCTCTGCGTGTCTCTCAAAATTGTACTGAAGAGATACAACTTCACCATTTTCTTGTGTTTTTGCTCCTTTGAAATCCTTCTTCTGATGCTGCAGCAGGAGGTTTCTATTTTTAATAAATCTTGCTTTGCTCACTGACTGAAAATTCTTCTTTCATGTGAGACAAGAACCAGGTCATTTGTGACCTATGTGTCAGAATGCCCTGTAACAACACCAGTATCTATTTTATGTAATCTGTTCATGTCTTTCGAGCACATACCCAATAGTAGGATTGCTGGATCATGTAACAAGGTTAGTTTCAGTTTTTAAAGGAATCTCCATACTGTTTTACACAGTGGCTGCCTGGTGTACTTCCCACCACCAGTGTAGGAGCTCCCCCTTCATACCCTTGCCAATATTTGTTACTCTCTTTCTGACACAGGTGGGATGATAACTCAATACGGCTTTGATTTGAATTTCTCCACTGGCTTGTTATGCTGAGCATTGTTTCATGTGCTTGTTGGTCATCTGTGTTTCTCAAAGTTCTTGGCTCGTTGTTAACTGGTTTTGTTGTGATCTAGGTTTAGATCTAATATTTATTTCCTACATTTTTGCCTCTTAAAAAGCATCTTAAGTACAGGCACCAACATGGCTTAAGAGAGTGATAATGTTTATTCAGAGATTGAGAAATACAGAAATATGTGAGCCAGGTTCAGGGAGAATGAGCCAGGAAAGGAAAAATATTAGAGGAACTGCTACTTCTGTTCTTGTAGTTTGTACACAAGAAGCAAGCGAGCAAGCAGATACCTGAGAGAGGTGAGTCTGAGTGCACTGGGGCTAAAGCACAAACAACCCAGTGTGTGATGCTGCAGAGAGCAACCCCTCCTCAACATGGCTTTTAAGGGGCTCAAAAGGGGAGTAGTTATGCAACTCTCCTCCTCTCCCTCAGGTTCCAGGTCATGATAGGTAAGCATCATTTGAGTCACAGGTGGGTAGAAAGGGTTATATACAGAAGTGTGACTTCCAACCCTGAAGTAGCGGCCTGCTTAAAATCATATCAAATTGATTGTTTTATTGTTGGGTATTTTTTTTTAAATCTAAGCTATATTCTGAATAGTAATGCTTTGGCAGATAGGTAGCTTGTAACAATTGTTTCCATTTCAGTTAATGTTTATTCACTAAATTGATGATTTCTATTGCTGTCCAGAAGCTTTTGAGTTTGCTATAATACTGTTTGTTTAGTTTTACTTGTGTTGGATGTACTTTGGGGGTCTTATTCAAGAAGTCATCATTTATGTTGATTTCTTAAAATGTTTATCTTGTTTTTTTTCTTTTTTTCCCCCCAAATGGCTTTGTAGTCTCTGGAATTAAATTTGTGTCTTTGTTCTATCTTAATTTTTGTATATAGTGAGAGGTAGAGATCTAATTTCAGTCTTCTACATATATGCATCCAGTACTTTCCACAACACTTACTGAGTAGATTGACCTTTCTTCATATCCTAACAGCTTCATCAAAACCCAATTGATGGTACGTTTTTAATTTCTAGACTGTTTTTTTTTCCATTAATCTACATGCCGTTTTCTTATGCCATGCTTTTTTAAATACTGTAGTTTGTAATATGCTTTGAAGTCAGATGTTACAATGCCTGAAAACTGACATTTTTGCTTGCTAATGTCATGTGAAGTTTTCTTTTTTAAAGCTTTATTTATTTTTATTGGAGAGTCAGATATACAGAGGAGGAGAGACAGAGAGGAAGATCTTCTGTCCGATGGTTCAAGCCCCAAGCGGCCACAATGGCCAGAGCTGTGCCCATCTGAAGCCAGGAGCCAGGAATGTCTTCCAGGTCTCCTATGTCATTGCAGGGCTTCAAGGTTTTCGGCCATCCTCTTTTCCTTTCCCAGGCCACAAGCATAGAGTTGGATAGGAAGCAGGGCTGCTGGAATTAGAACCGGTGCCCATATGGGATCCCAGCACGTGCAAGACGAGAACTTTAGCCGCTAGGCCACTGTGCCAGGCCTCCTGTTCAATTTTTAATTTTCTCATATTTCCAACATTTCCTATTTTTGCTGATAAATTTGTTGTTTCTAACATTACCTACTTAGGATTTTGAGAGGTATCATATAAAAGTATTACTGATTATATATTTTGGAATAATTAATATACAAATTTTCCTTTATACACAACAATGTATAATTCAAATTCTTCCAGAAAGTTCACAGAACTGACACATCAAAGCATGAGATGTGTACCTTCCATATTTATAGTTATTGTTTCACTGCCAACAAGTAGAGTCGTTTCTCCATTGGTTTCCTAGAAAACTGCCCTCTGATAAAATGTGGTATTGTATTCCTTTCCCATAATTCCTTGTAAGTCATAAGAGGAAAGTGGATAAATGGGGGAGAGTATAAACAATTAATTAACATTATAGGATTTATGAATATTACATAGATGAAACTTTCCTCTGTGTAACAGATTTGAAATACAATTGCTTCGAAAATAGTGCAAGGGATATATCATAAAACATGTCCAAATTGTCAGTTAGTTTAAAAAAACAGTGCTGAATTCCTACCTTTGTTACATTTTGATGGAAAAACATTTTAAGCAGTCTAAATTTAGCTCTGAAATATTCTTTTACCCAGTAGTGGACTATGAGGAATTTTCTCATCAAACTCTCTCTTCTTGAACCATGGATTAGAGTAACTTCCATGAAGTAACTGATATGCAGTGAAAGGCAGTGAGTATATTAAACCCTTCAAATTGGACACTGGAAAAGGCTCTGCTGCCTCTGGCCTCAGACACTGTGTGGGCTTGAGATGATCTGTGTCTCCTGACTTTCTGAGAAGATTCCCTTCTTGTTGCTTGCTTTCTTGATGTGCTCAGTCTTATAACAAAGCGCACACGCAGACCCTCATTCACCATCTTCAGATGATTTAAAGCGGGCCGCCATCTCGATCCTCACTCAGATGTCTTGTTTTCATTTCACTTTCCTATGTGTGATAGGGAGCGGGCTGATTTCCAGACTAAAATAATTTTATTGTCCCCTTTCTAGCTGTCCTGTTTTCACTCTCTTTCCAAGAGGACATCTCCGTCTTACAGGAGAAAGCACATTGGTGGCAAATTGTGGCATGTAGTTTTCATGACATAGTCATAGATTTTTAAAAATATTTCTAATTTACATTTAATCTCATTTCTATTTATAATCTAGTGCTGAGTCTCTTGGGTCATTTAAATAAAAATATCTTAGCCTCCTCTTACTAGGAAGCTATTAGTATAGAACTTGAAATGGAATCTTAAGCTGCATAAATATTTAAAGGGCATGTTTCTTTTTCTCTATAAAAAATTGATTTTCTTAAAAATGTAAATATAGGACATTTAATTCTGCAGCTTATAGCTGCTGATTTTCTTGCGATTTAAAAATTCCCTGAAAGTCAAACTTACCCTCACTTAAAACATTTTTATTCATTTCCTAAATCATTTTGCCCATTTCCTTTCTCTGAGTTAGTTTTTTGACATGAAAGCAAAAACATCATGTCTGGGATAGGCGGAGAAGACGAATTCTGTGCTTCCTGTCTTGCATATCATTAGGGTTCATTAGTTTCAATTAAATAAAATACTTATTGACCATCTTCTCTCTGACATACTCAAGAAACCCTTGTTTTAATAAAGAAGTCAGTTCTTACAACACAGTTTGATGACTTCCTGATTATATTGATAGCGCAGAGGAGGAGTTATCACAAGGTGTTAATTTTATTACCAGAAATAAACTTCATTCTGTCATCTCTAATTAGACATGTTAAGTTAGTTTATTGACACGAAGTTGTCTTCACCAGAACAGCGAAGCATTATTCAATGTTCTATGTAAAATGAATACTATTTTTCATGTTTCTTAGAATATCAATTTATAGCTTTGTTTTCATATTTCTGATTGATCTTCTGTGAGCTTCAAGCACTTCAGACTTTTTTGCCTGGGGCCGCCCTTCAAGTTCTTAATGATTTGGAAGCAATGTTTTATGTAAGTAATTTTCAAACAATTTATTGGCCCTTTGATGTAAAAATATGTTGAAAATTGAATAAGTAAGCTATTTTAGCATAAATCCTATAAGAATAAATGGTTTGCTCAAACTTTAAAGTCAAAGTTTGACACTTCCAAAAAATGGTAAATATTAATTGTTTATTATTATGAAAGAAAATACTTTCAGGAATAGACTTAAGGGAATAGCTTAAAACTCTTTGATAAATACCTTACTAAATGAAAAATTATATTTCTTGCACATGTGTTCATAAATGCTGCATTTTAAGTAACATCAAGTTTAGTTTAAACCTATTCTGATGACTCAATTACAGAGGAACTTGCAACTGACCACAACTACTAGATGATGGAGAAACGCCTAAGTTCTATAATTTAACCTAAGATGGTTGTGCTCAATTATTTGTATGTATGTGTACCCCATTATAGAGCATAGTATGACTCCTAGTCTTAAATAGCACTGTTTCTTGTGAGAGAAACTCAGAACAGGAGATATGTGGGGAAAAAAATCCAGATATGTAGGAAAGTTTTATGTATTTTATTCACTGATGGATGACATAAAATCACACAAATTTCTGGTTTTATCTTATTTATTAGCAAGTATGCCTAAGCAAAAGTAAAAATTGCTGCTTTTAAAAATATTTAATTGCAGTTAATTTCATTTTTAGCTCAATTATTTTGCTAGTTGTAGGTTTGCTTTGCAAGATTTATACTTGTAGTGATTCCAGAATATCTTAGAGCATTTTTTCCCTAAATGACTAGTTAGTAACTGTAAAATATATACTTGTTGTGTATTTCTAACATTTTAACCATTGTAGACTTTTGTTACCCTTTACCCTGAAAGATCGTCCTTTGGTTGGGCTGACACTACAGTTGTATTTCTTTCATTTCTGTCACTCTCTTACACAGATACACACACCAGTGTAATGAATGTCAAACAGATAAAGTGGGAAAACAATGTCAGATTTCAAGCACAAGCACGGTGATATTCTGAAATCAGTTACTTTACCAGAAGATGTGTTTATTAAAACAAATCTCGACATATTTCATTAATCAAGCCAAGTATGGCTGCTTGTGTTTGCAGCTGCAAGACAAAAATATTTCAGCCCCCAACTTTTCATCCTAGCTCAGCTGGAGGTAGATGAGGCATACTCCAGGCAAAGCATTGAATCTTGTGGAATTTGTCTTCATCCTCATTTTTCTTCCTTTTTGTCTCCTCTGCATCCTTTCTTTGTCCTTCTATTCTTGTGCTTCCTGCTGCTCAACCCAAACAGGAAAGGATCTTGCAATGACCCATGTATACCTATTGATTGACTGGTTACAAGAGCACCGAAATGCCTTCACAATGAAGCATTACTTCGACTAGCCTTTTATCTGTGATGGTAGGCAAGACTTGGAGCCTTGTTAGAATGTATTTCCTTTGAAGCTGGTTAGAAGATTGTTTTTGGAGGGTGCAGTAGGAAGGAACCCTCAGGAACTTTGGAAATCACAGGTGTCCTACTTAGGTAAGTTTGATTTAGACCTTAGGGTACTTTGAGCTGTCCAAGCAAATGATCTAAAGCCAGCCTCTGTATAAGAAACATTGTCCTGGAACCTTTTTAAAATGGCAAGGAAGATTTTATTCAAGACTGTGCAACAGGAATGAACAATATCAATGAATGTCAATGGGAAGAGGAGATTGAACTCGGCTCTGCTGAAACAGGATACAGGAGGGCTTTGAACACTGGGGTTAGCCGTTGGCAATGCATGGGAGGACATTAAGGGAAGGCTGGTCAGTGGGATTAAGTTCCTTGTGCTGATCTAAGCTACAGGTTCCTACCTTCTTACATGATTGGGGGATTAGAATCCCTTAGTTGAATTTCAAAAAGCTGGATCTAGTGTCCCAGAAAAAGTCATTCTTGGATTGTGAACTTGGCATGAGTCTAGGATTTGTAGCTCAAAAGAGAAATGGAAGAGTTTACAGATTTTCTGAAATAAATTATTAGGAAAAAGGGAAGTAAGAATCAGGAAGAAATCTGGTGTTGAATTTAGCCAAAATGAGCTAAAGGTTAAGAGCCACTCTGCCTTGGTCATCTGCTGGCACACTTTTGCCCTCTCCACTCCCAGCTCCCAATTCCTAATTTGCCCTCTTTTTTGCTCAGGTACCTTAAGAAGGTTTCTAGTTTTGCACTGATTTGACTGAAACTGACCTGCTGTGCACATATTATTGCTTTCTCCTACAGTTTGTACACTTTTTACCCTAACACTAGTAAGCTTATGGATGTTTATCTTGGTTGTAGCGATTATTCATTTGTTTGCACCCAGGTAATTCCAGCTAACACCTGTTTTCCAGCATGATAATTGATAATGTACTTCTTTACTCTCCACTGAGTCCTGCTTTGGCTCATCATCACTACCACCTACCTACCCTCTCTCTTGATCTTAATCTGTTCTCTGCCGTCTCTTCCGTATGCCCAGGATATGTGACATTGTCTTCATTGGCAGGTGATGATTTTTGATTTGTTAACTCTCTTATCTATTGTCTCTAACCAAAGCAAATATTTTTTATCCTTTCACTAAGGAATTTTTGCTTAAAATAAGTAGTAGAGTTAGGCTACATTCTCTTTATTAATAGAAATGTCCACATACCAGGGACTAATAGTACATTATAACATTGTAGAACAAAAGAACAGATCCAGAACAAAGATACCATAGATGCAACACATTTGAAAGTGAGGGGCCAGGTGTGATAGGTTAGTAGCTTAATCCTTGCTTTGCGTGCTCCAGGATCCCATGTGGGTATCTGTTCATGTCTTGGCTGCTTCATTTCCCATCCAGCTCCCTATTTGTGGCGTGGGAAAACAGCAAAGAATAGTCCAGACCCTTTGGACCCTGCACCCTCCTGGGAGACCCAGAAGAAACTCCTGCTTTGGATCAGCTCAGCTCCGGCCATTGTAGCCATTAGGGGAGTGAACCAATGGACAGAAGATCTTTCTCTCTGTAAATTTGCCTTTTCAATAAAAATAAATAATTTTCTAAAAAATGAAAGTGAGAGGAAGTGGTGAAATGCATGATACCTAGGAAAACCTTGCGCTGTGCTCATCATACCTGCCTGGGCTTTTCAGAGAAAGAGAATAGAACTGGCATTCTATACTGCAAAATTTCTATCTCCAGGAGGGAAACCTACTGATTTTGATTTATCAGTTGATTTTGATCTTTCCTAGGACTCGTCATTTCACTCCCACCAGGAGAGTTCATAGGATGTAAGAATTCATAGCAGCACATTCCCAAAAGCCTGGTTTTAGCTTAGAGTAAGACTGCAGTTATAAGGACAGGCTTTGGTAGAGCAGAGTCAGCCCTTGTTGTGGTGAGGATGTATGTCACTTGGAACCCAGATAACTCAGAGTAACACCTGTTTTTGACAGCGTGATTACTAATAGTGTACACCTTCAGTCTCAAATGAATCCTAGTTTGGTTGTTTGTGTTGTTGCATTAGCTTTGTTACTTTAAGTTTTGATCCTTTCCAATGGTCCTCTTTCAGGGCATCTGCCATGAAGGTGTGCTGCATCTTTTCATTCTATCTACATTTCAGATTTGGAATTATTGAGTTAAACCCTCATCCTCTCTCTCTTTCTCTTTCTCTCTCTCACTCTCACACACATACACACACACCACTTACATTCAAAGAGAAAAGTTAGTTCACACACTGGACACCATTCAGATATAATTAAAAAGAAAGTGCTTCCCTATATGCAGTATAATGTGCAGAACTGTCAGCCCACAGAATCCTGCGTTGTGATGCTAAGCACAGTTCATTCTCCAAAGGGACTCACTGCTTTTTCTTAATAAATAAGAAAAAAAAGAGATGTAGTAGTGACTTATTTACAAAAGGATTTGATTAGTGCTTTGAAAATAAGGCTTGTTATTTCTTCCTTTATAAAAAGATCTCTTTTGTTACTCATCTCTGTAAGCAAAGTATAATTGGTAAAATGATTTACTGTTCTTTTTTGGTTTAGAGTAAATTACAGGATCAAATGGCGGCTGAATGGCGATGGATAAGTATCACATTCATAGTTCAAAGTGTCTATTGGTTATTGATATTACTCAAGAGAAGACATCGAAGTTAGAGCAGTTAAAGAATTTTGCAGAGGCACAGCTCTGTACAGGAGTGCTGGGATTCAAACCTGAGGAAATATAAATTCTTAAGATGCCCTGAATCAATCCCCTAAACTCTCTTCCAGCTACATGATGCTTTTTTCAGGATTAATCTTCTCCATGGAAGGCAGATAACTTGTCTCTGCAGTGTTGAACCAACAGGAATTTAATAAATAGTAAATGAATGAGGAACTGCTTGTGTGAGAAGGAGAGGGAAGAGCATAAAGTGGCAATGAGAAGCATGCATACTGTGGAATCTGGAGTGCAGATAGTATCTGGCAGTGAAAATGTGTACAGGGAGTTATTAGGCTTTCTACTTAGAGTCCTGGTGCAGAGGGCAGATCACCAGGACATGTACATAACAAGGTAGGAAGCATCAGGGATAGATAGGGCTTTGGTAATGCCACATTTTGACAATTTTTCTTAACAACTTCCTTGCCGTATAGGCTAGAGAAATAGTGCAGGACAGTGACCTTGGGATGCACTTGAATCCTGCAACCCCCTGATTGACTCTTTTTTTTTAAAAAAAATTATTTATTGGAAAGTCAGATATACAGAGAGGAGGAGAGGCAGAGAGGAAGATCTTCCGTCCGATGATTCACTCCCCAAGTGAGTGCAACGGCCGATGCTATGCTGATCCAAAGCCAGGATCCAGGAACTTCTTCCAGATATCCCACATGGGTGCAGGGTCCCAAAGCTTTTGGCCGTCCTCCACTGCTTTCCCAGGCCACAAGCAGGAAGCTAGATGGGAAGTGGAGCTGCCAGGATTAGAACCAGTGCCCATATGGGATCCCAGTGCGTTCAAGGCGAGGGCTTAAGCCGCTAGACCACGCCGCCAGGCCCTGATTGACTCTTGTTAAAATCTCCCAATGTACAGAGGTAGCCACTTCACATTCAGGATCTCATCTCATCCTCACAAAAATTGTATCTACTTTGAAAAGATTTATTTGGAAGGCATAAAGAGAGAGAGACATGCAGAGAAAGCTCCTGTCCAGCAGTTCTCCTCTATACACCTGCAACAGCTGGGGCTGGATCAAGCTCAAGCCAGGAGCCAGCAACTTAATTATGATCTTCTGGCAAGAACCCAGGGACTTGAGGCATCACTTGCTGCCCCTCAGGCCAGGATACACATTATTAGGGTGCTAGAATTAGAAATATAGCCAAGACAGGAAGCTAGGCACCCAAATATTGAGTATGGACATCCTAACTGCTAGATCAACCACTGGATTAATCCATCCTCACAGTAGTTTTGTGAGGCATTTACTATTATTGCTATTCCAGGACTGAGACACTCAAAACTTTGTCATAATATGACTTGAGCAGGGTCATGTGCAATAGATAAGCTTTTACAATTTGAGTCTGATTTTTTAAAAAAAAGGTTTGTTTATTTTTATTGCATGTTGTGGGCTAAGAAGTTGATTAGTGCTCATTGGAATGGGCAGGAACAGGAACTGGGCTTGTGGCTAAAAACACCTAGACTAATTGGACTCATCTGTATCCAGTATCCTGACTAAATTAGGACTTGGGGGGAAGAGTATACAAGGAGGAGTGAAGGAGCTATAAAGAGATTTTGCAGAGACTTCTACCATCACTGGTCTCCTGTCGGTGCTTCATCCCCAGACCCTCTCCCTGTCCGTGTTACTGGCTCTCTGGTTGAAGCAATTGCAAAGTCAGATATACAGAGAGGAGGACACACAGAAAGGCAGGTCTGCTGATTCACTCCTCAAATGGCTGCAAGGCTAGAGCTGAGCCGATGAGAAGCTAGGAGCCAGTAGCTTCCTCGTGATTCCGCATGCAGGTGTAGGGTCCCAAGGCTTTGGACCGTTCTCAACTGCTTTTCCAGGCCACAAGCAGGGAGCTTACAAAAAGTGGGGCTATAAGGATATGAACTAGTGCCCAGCAGTCTAACTGATTTCAAAGAATGAACTCTGAGTTGTTACTTTTCTTTAGTGGAAGTTTATCAGAATGCTATTACCACCACAGCAAAAAGTTACCATTGACACTACTGTTTCTTTCATTCACTATTGATTATGCTACCTCCTATAAAGGCACTTCAGAAAGCTAGGTAGAAATGTGTATAATGTAATCACTACTTATGGCTTTAGGTTTTTTGGTACCAAATAAAAATCCTAAAAGTTTTAAAATTTCTGTGTATATATGAGAGAGAGAGAGAGAGAAAGTGAGAGAGCCCCCTCCTGTCACTAATTTGCTCCCTAAATGCCCAAAATGGCTAGGACTGCATCAGATTGAAGCTGGGACTTGATAACTCCATTCAAGTCTCAGCAATACAATTATTTGAGCCATCACCTTGCCTCTTGGTGTCTGCATTAGTACAAAGCTGGAACCATGAGAGAGGGAACATCCCTAGTTACTCCTGTATAGCATGTGGGCATCTTACTGGAGTCTTAACAGCCAGGCTGAACATATACCCCTAAACTTACCTTTTACTTTCATTTTCCCCATGGTTCTCCAAATATGTAAGAAAAATGAGATCTCCATCAATACCAAACACTTATTGAAAACTTCTTGCAGTGGGGGGTTGTTCCAAGTGTTTCATAGGTACTGGCTAAATCCTAAGAGGAAGAGAACTGTGATCTTTCCTCTGTCACAGACGAAGAAATTGAAGCAAAGAGGTTAAGTGACTTAGCCAAGGTTACTCTGCAAGGAGTGGCAAAGGCAGACTGTGAACGCACATAGCCCACACCTAGAGTCTCTGCTCTCAACAACAGGGTTGCTATTTGTGTTAACTACTGAATCCTAGAAAAGAAGGAAATGTCCATGTTAGTTTCACTTAAAAGCAGTGCCACCTACTGTAACCTTTTCGTGCAGAATATTTCCACAAAGTAATAGCAGTGCCCCTGGATTTGCAAAATAATAGTAACAATAACGATGGCAATACTTGCTGTACCCTCTGAACATAGTTTGGCGAGTAGGTTCCTTAGTCTGCTTTGCAGATGAGAAAATGGAAGCGTTTATGTAAAGATTCTGTCAGGATTCACACAGCAGTGACAGCTGTAGAAAAGTCAGCATCTGTCTGATGTCCTCTTGTCACCACGGGGTGCTTGGATATATCCCACCAGAGGCTGTGTTAGTCTTTGATTCATTAATTAGTTCTGCTGAATGGTGGCCATTTTAAACTGCCCAGGAGGGCATGTTCCTGTCCATGCTTACTTCACTTGCAGGAGTAAAAGGAAAATTGCCAAAAGAACAACCTTACACCAGGGACCTTTTCAAGAAAATAAATTCCTGGGATTGTCTTGGTCAGTGTCCACTTACTGTATTTCACTGTGTGTCTTATGTTTTTACATCTGCATCAAGCTGTGCTTTCAAAACACCCTACAAGTGGATGCTTATAATTGTGGTGAAGATTTACACTGAAAACTTAAAAAAATGTTTAATGTACTATTTAGAAAAATTTATGTTTAAAAGGTCTTAACAGAAGGCTATTGTTAGTATATTTAGTAGGGCTAAATATATATGCACATGCAAACAAAACAAATACATACCGTTTAATTTTTGAGAATTTACTTATCTGTAGAAATGTAGATCCAAAATGGAGTTTATAAATCCTCTCCACATTCTTGCCAGCAGCTGTTGCTCTGTTTTTTTAATAATACCCATTTTGATAGGGGTGATGTGGTTTCTCCCTGTGGTTACAGTTTTGGATTTCTGTGATGGCTACTGATATTGACCATTATTTCATATACTTGTTGGGGCCATTTATATTTCTTCTCTTGATAACTGTCTATTGAGGTCCTTTCTGATTTCTTAACTGGATTGATTGTTTCATTTGTTGTTGAGGTTTGGAGTTGCAGTTGTATTCCAGTTATATTTCCTTTGTACAATAAGTAACTTGCAAATACTTTTTCCCATTCTAATGGATGTCTCTTGACTCATTTGATATTTTGTTTGATGTAAAGAAACTTAGGAGTTTGCTCTAGTCCTGTTAGTCTAAGTTTGCTTTTGTTACATGTGCTTAAAGAAATGCCCATCCACCCCAAGGTCTTGAATTGTTTATACTGCAGTTTCCTCTAGCAAATTTCATAGTCTCAGGTGTTAAATTCTCAATTTTCCAATATGTGGTCTGGGCACTTTTTAAAAAAACCAGTTGGCTGTATGTATGTGGACTGATTTCTGGGTTCCTTATTGTGTTCCATTGATCTATTTGTATTTTTTGTCTTTTTAATCCCAGTATTACGGGGTTTTCATAATTATAGCTTTAAAGCATCTTTTAAAGTCAGATATAATATCTCCAGCTTGATTTCTTCTTTTTCTTTCTTTTTCCTTTTTTGGTTCAGGATTGCTTTTTCTCTTCAAGGTCTTTCATGAGTTCATGTGAATTTTAGGATTGCTTCTAATTCTGTAAAGAATGTTATTTATATTTTTACAGGATTGCATTGAATCTGTATTGTTTTAGATACTATGACATTTTAATAATATTAATTCTTATAATCCACAAGCAAGGGATAGTTTTATATGTGTCCTGGTGGCTTTTTTCATTAATGATCTTTTTTTTAAAAAAAGATTTATATATTTTATTTAAAATACAGAGTTACATTAAGAGAGAGGTAGGAAGATTTTCCATCTACTGACTCACACCCCAAATGGTTCCAATTGCCCCAGCCTTGGTCAGGCCAAAGCCAGGAGCCAGGAGCTTCATTTAAATCTCCAACATGAGTGTCAGGGTTTCAAGCCATCTTCTGCTGCTTTCCCACATCAATTATCAGGGAGCTGGATTGGAAATAGAGTATCTGGGACTGTTATCAGTGCCCATAAATGATGCTAATATCACACAAGTCACTCTAATGCACTGTATCACAACACTGACTCTTCATTATGTTCCATGATATTCATTGTAGATATTTTTCACTTTGTCTGTTAAAACCCTTAATATCTGATTATTAAGGCCATTGTGAGTATAATTTCTTCCTTAATTTCTCTTTTGGCAAGTTTGTTATTGGCATATAAGAAAGTTACGGGTTCTTTATGTTGATTTTATAACCTTCAACTTCACTGAATTTTTTAGCAGTTCTGAGACTTTTTTGGTAGAGAGAGTTTAGTTTTCCCCATGTATAACACCATGTCATCTGAAAACATGAATATTTTGACTCTTCCTTTTAAATTTTAATGCCCTTTATTTCTTTCTTCTCTCTGATTGCTATTGCTAATACATCCAAAAGTATACTAAGAAAGAGTGGTGGAAATATGTATCTTGTTCCAGATGCGAGGGAGAATGTGCTTAGCTTTTTCCTTGAATGATAGTTCTTTTTGTTCCAAATCCCCATCAGAATTTGATCTCTAGTATTCTAAATTCTATCGTTCTAAGACATGGATAGTAATATCTCGTTGTTTTAATTTCTAATTTCCATTATGATTTAATGTGAAAAACTTCTCCTGTGCCTTTTTATTATTTGTATGCTTGCTTTGGTGAAGTGTTTATAAATTATTTGGCTGATTTTCAAGAAGTTATTTGTATTTATTGTCGAGATTTAATAATTCTTTGTATATTCTGGATGCCAGTATTTCAACAGACACATCTTTTGCAATTATTCTCCCCCAGTTTGTGACTTGTTTTTTTTTCTATTCTCTTGTTAGTGAATAAAAATTCACTATTATGAAAAATAAGTCAATATAATGAAAAAAATTTTATTAAGATTTATTTTACTTGAAGTAGTTACAGAGAGAGAGAGAGTGATTTTTCATCTACTGTTCACTCCAGTAATGGTCGCAACTGCCATAGCTAGGTTGATTCAAAGCTGACAGCCAGAGATTATCCTTGGTCTCCCACATTGATGAAGGGTCCAAAGGACTTGGGCCATCCTCCACTGCTTTCTCAGGCCATCAGCAGAGAGCTGGATATGAAGTAGAGCAGCTGAAACTTGAACTGATGCCCAGATATGATGCCAGTGCCACAGGTGGAAGATTAACCTACTATTCCATCATGCTTGTACCTTGTCAGTGTTTTCTGAAGAACAGAAAGTGTACATTTTAATAAAGTCTAGATTATCAAGTCTTTCATGGATTATTTATTTTATACTTTATGTATATTTCTCTCTCTCCTCTCTACTGCCTTGTAAGTTCCTTGAAAAACGAAGGATTTCCCTTGGCTTATATTCTCAGCAGATAGACAGTAATACCTTGCACTTTTGCTGTCTCCAAGGCATGGGTGAGTCAGTGGTGATCCCACGATGAATGAATAGTGGAATGCAATGAGAGTACAGATTTCCTAATTGTCGACCAGTGAGTATCCACGTTGCTGCTTCTCTGTTCTAATTTGAAGTTCACACCATGAACAAACCTTAACATTTTCTTTTAAAATTTTATTGTTATTATTATTTTGCATGATACAATTTTGTAGGTATGGGGATCCCTTCTGTTTCACCCCCCCACACCATTTTTTCCCATATTATTACAGTAGTAGAGTCCTTTAGTAACAGTTACAAGTCTAACATTCTGCTATTTAAGTTAACCAAACCCTAACATGTTTTCTAAGGGAGCATTCTCAGAAACTGTTAATCAAAACAAATAAATCTTGACTGATATCATAATGTGAAATTCTTAGTGTTTTAATAATATACATTATGATTTTCTAAAGACCTGCCAGCCTTTTTTTCTTAAACTTTTAAGAATGCCTGAGCTAGTCTTCTGTAATAATCTATGCATTTATAAACTTTTGCAGTGACAATTAGAATCTGGATATTCTTTATTGAAATTGCTGAAGTTTGGAACAAATAACTTAGTTTCTGCATCAATCACTGGAAACAAAGCAAACATTACATGTGAGAAAAGATTTTGTTGGATTGTAGTTGAAAGGTAAATACTCTTTATTTTTGAATGATACAGTTTGTAAGTCATACATGTCATTATGGATGTTGAGTCAGTGCTCATTGTAGTCCTTACAAGTTGATATTCCTGAAATGTTATGCAAGGATCAGTATTCCTTTAGGTTTATCTTTTCTCAACATCGATTTTTATTTAAATTTTGGATATAAAGCATGTGGCTTTTAGCAGAGGAAAAAGGAATCTCATGAACTCTCCCAGGTATAAGTCTTCCTCCGTTCTCTTTTTCTTAAACCAATGGACATTGTCAGGTTGACAATTTTGCTTTGTTTGTAAACATCATGCTTTTAAGTACAAATTTTGAAACTATTACCCTGTAGAGGAAATATTTTAAGAATAAATTTTCACTTATGTGGGGGTCTCTGCGAAGTTAAGTGCAGTCCTAGTTCCCCCGTCTATGGGTAGGGGAGACCCTGAGAGCGCTGAGCCCAGTGCCAGCCAACCCAGGCTCCCAGCGAGTGAGAGACAATCAGACGTGGCAGAGGTTCCTCCAACGCAGTTCCACTTTATTGAAAAACAGCACACTCTTTTATAGGGGTAGTCCGAAATCCTAGCTGGGGGATTTCCAAGAGGGAAGTACAAGGGGCCAATCATTGTAAAGGTCAAACACGCACATGGCCAGCATTGAATAATTCTCATAGGGAGAGCGGAGGTGAGCACGAGTGCGGAAATGGCCTCAGCCAATCAGTCTCTTTTCAAAACAATTGAATTTTCTGACTGAGCCATGCCCAGAGCGCTTCCTCTGGGTGCCATCTTTGACACATGGATGTTGCCGGTCCTAGAGCCCCACATATTTACTCATCCTTAAAGAGGAGAGAGAAACAGAAGGACTTGCCATTCACTGTTAAACACCCAAATGCCAACAACAGCTCGGTGCTAGAGCAGCCTGAAAAAGGAATCAGCATCTTATTCTGGACGTCCCATGTGGGTTACAGGGACCCAAGCACTGGACACACCTTTTAGGGGTTATCATTTTATTCTCTCAGTAGTTTTAGTTCATTTTTCCATAGGAAAGTGGAATATTTTTAGAAAACAGTTTAAGTAAAGATGTCATTGGCATTTGGCTGTTTCGTCTCTGCTCATCCTGTATTTATTAATTATGGGAACTTTTTGAGATATTTAAGAGACCATTCCTTTTAATTAGATTGGTTCAGCATGAAAGTCTAGAAATATGTCCCATTTTCTCATTCTAATGCATTAGAATGAAAAATTGCCTATCTCAAGAAGTTTTTGTTTCAGCACATCTTTTTTTTTTCATTCAGCCTGATTTACAGTCACCTAAATCCACTAAGTATCTTGTATTTCGAATGCCAATTGGTGCATACACATTATGTTTTACTTTTGCTCAGAAGGTGTAATACAAACTCTAGGGAGCTAGTCAAACTGGGCAAACAAATTGGAATTTATGAAGACAAACAAAATTTTAGAACCAATGAGACAAATCAGAATACAAATATGAACAGAAATCTACTGGAGAGGAAGAAATTAGTAGCAACACAGTCTTAATTTTATGCTAAACATACACTTTTCTGCAGCCTGTCAGATTAATTTTTCACATTCATCTCATATCAACTAACTATACAGATAAGATAAACACATAGATACTTAGATTTTTAAATTAGATCACTTATATAATATAGATAACATTTTAACAACCATGTCTTTGTAGCTTATATGCAAAAATTGTAAACATAATTTTTCAATTATGTTATAAAAGGAGACAACTTAATACATTATGCCATTTGGACTTCATAAGAACTCTAACAAGCCATGTCGGGTTGGACATACCAATTCTTTGCAGCATAAACAGACTTACTTAAACAGAATGATACACAGCAGGCTAGGCTTATACCTGGTTTGTCAATTTCTAAGCCTGAGGTTAACAAGCATTGTATGGGGGGATGAGGATTCATTGACTTTATACTTTCACATAATTGCATTCTGTTGTATATGTTTGGAGCTTTTTATAAAAGGTATTGTAGCTCCACTGCTGGCCCACTACTCCTGCTGGTGAGAGTGAGCTGGAACTAGGGGCAGACCAGGCTGGACAGGGCTACAACACCTGTTGGCTTGCATATGAGCTGGGTTACAGAAAGAGCCAGGCTGGGCTAAGCAACCATATATACGGGTACATGCATGAGCCAGAGTTAACTGCAGGCTGGTTGGGCTTTGCCACAGAATCAGCTAGCAAATGATTTGGGTACAAGTACTGTCACACTAGATTGTTACACAACCCAGAAAGTGCAAGATCTTGGGCTGGGAGTGGATCTAGTAGAGAAATTGTGGGAACCACCCGGATGGGCTGCAACTCTCACTGGTGAGCATGAGAATCGTGGCTGGGGTCAGATCTGGCTGGGCAGGTGGTGGCAACCTCCCAGCCTAAATGTGGGCTGGATAGTGGAGTTAGTTTGGTTGAGCTAGGATCCAATGCGCATTGGTATGTATGAGAGCCAAATAGGATTCAGGATGGACCAGACATTCTGCTGCATGTATCATTGTGCTCAGGAACCAGGCTAGGGCAGACCTGGTAGTAGTTATTGGGGGGTCACTCTGAGTAGGCTGCAGTTCCCACTGGTATGTGTTAGGGCAGAGTTGGGCTGGACCACAGCATCCATTGATTTGCATGTGAGATGGGTCTGGGGACGGAGCTGACCAGGTGACTGCAGCCACCAGTGTGTGTGTAGGCTAATATGGGTGATGGATTGGGCTAGACAGTTCACAGAATGGCACACACAGGAGTCAGGTTGGAGTCACCTCTGGCAAGGTTTTTTTGGGAATACTCTCCCCTCAACTGGATCACTGGACTCAGAAATCCAGCCATAAGAAAAATCATCAGAATAGAGTCTCCATGATTGCTGACGTCTGTGTGATGGATGGCATGGCCAGATGCTCATGTGGAACATGACAACCAGTTCTTTGAGGCCTGCAGAGGACATCTGGCACAGTGGAGAGCAGAACAAATTGGGCAGCTCTTCTGGACAAATATCTAGATGAATTGAGCCTCTAAGATGGACTATGTTGGTCAATGGATCTTGGAAAGATTTCCTCAACCTTGGAGCAATGAAATCGTTGGAAGTAGTTGTCTGTTTTACTTTCCCCCATTCCACAACCCTCCCCACCTTAATTGGTGGTTTACATGGGTTTGCATTTCTCTCAACTACATGAACATCATCAAAAATAAAACGAATTTATTATTAAAAAAGAAAAAGTATTGTAAAACAGTGACTATTATCATAATGATTAGAAGCAAAAAGATTATCACTTTTATTTTAATCTCTTATTAGCCATTTTACATTAGGCTAATTAATTTGTTTCTCAGTTTATTCATCTATAAATTGGGGACAAATATAGTTCTTGGCATTAAATAATGCAATTACCATTATATCATAACTTATTTCCAAAGTTTATGATGATTTACATATATAGTATGATATGCATTGCTGTTTTCAAAATTATTAACCAAAAGCTAATAACTAATGTTTAAGATAAATAATTCATAAAGTTTAAAAAAATTGATGTAATATAAACTTAAGTTTTCAACTCAGTTCCATTAATTTTCTGAAGTTACTTTTATATATAATTTTCAAAGACCCATGCATAGATACAAATCATGTACTTTTAATTTAATCTATGAAGGAATTTTTTCCGTTTATAAAAAAGGCTTATTTATTTATTTGAAAGGCAGATATCACAGAAAGGGAGAGGATAAGAGAATTCTTCCATTCATTGGTTTACTTCCCAAATGACTCAGCAGCCAGAGCTGGGTCAATATGAAGCCAAGAACCAGAAATTCCATCTTGATATCCCATGTGAGTGATGGGGCATAAGCACTTGGACAATTCTCTACTGCTTTCCCAGGCACATTAATAAGGAGCTGGACTCAAATGGGCACTCCAGTAGGTGATGTGCATAGCAGGTAGCAATTTAACCCAATTCATTACCTGGATTTTTTTTTCCCAGAATGTAATAAGGAGTTGGAAACCAAGGTTTCAGTAAAATGCTATGGCTAGAATATAGCAATCATAATAGGTTTATAAAATATTTAAGAATCATATGGTATGATTCAATAGGCAGTGTTTTAGGGCCATGTTTCCAGGGCACTTCACTATAGAGCCAATGGTTCTGTTGTTGAAATGAGACACAAGGGTCATAACCTTGCAATGTAATGATTGGAGCTAACACTGAGTGTTCCTGTTTCATAAGAATTTAATGAAGCCCATATGTCTCTGCTATCATTTCACAAAGAAATTAGGAGGCAACAAATTTGTGTTAATGTATTATATCTGTGAATGAAAAAAATATCAGAAAGGTTTCTCTTGTTTGTGTGCATTTAGTGTGTGTGTGTGTGTGTGTGTGTGTGTGTGTGTGTGTGTGTGTGTGTATTTTGTGACCTGGGAATTGTGACATAAAGAAAAAGTATTTATTTATTTTTTTTCATTTAAGTTTTTTCCAGGGGGCTTTGAACCACTTTAATATGATGCTTCCTGATCTTCTATGAAGCTTATTTTGTTAATTTGGAAAGGCCTAATATTTCACTAGGTTAGTTATCATGAGCCTTACCTGAATTTATGTGGAGAATTCCATCTTGATTTCTCATTAACCTTTCGAGACAAAACCACAGGAACTAGTTTTACCTTCTTAATTTGCTTGTTTACCATTTGTTAAACACATACCACATACTGGGCAGTTTACATGAAAAATTAGTCTTTGTCTACAAGAAGTTGAAGCAAACAGCAGAAAATAACAAAATGATACATATGCATACATACACCATTCTAAGGTGAATTAAGTTCTGATATAAGGCTTACTCCTCTCATTTGAAGTATATTATTGCATTTAGCATATTTATTGATATATATATGAAGAGGTTCATGTTTTTTTCTTCCCTTGCCTTCACAATCTTTCAATGTTATACCTTTCAAATATATATGTAAAAATAAAAAATATATGTATAAATATGTATACATATATCTATACATCTATCCTATTTTTGAACTTTTACATTTTATGTAAAAGGTAGAGACAGACAAAGACAGATCTTCCTTTCCTGGTTCAGTTCCCAAATGCCTGCAACAGTCAGAGATGAACCAGGCAGAATCCAGGAGCCCAGAACACAATCTGGATCTCTCAGCTGAGTGACAAGAGATGCAAGCAGATGAGCCATCACCTGCTGCTTGCCAGGGTCTGATCCAGGCGCCCCACCAAGGCATGTGGGCATCTTAAACAGTATCTCAAATGCTGTATGAAATGCCCACCCCAATCTCTAATATATATATTTTTAAATTTAGTCAAAGCATTCTTCTTTCACACACACAGTAAAATTGTACATCTTTGGTGTAATAAGAACAAAAACAGTGATAGATTTTTTTCAAATTCTGTTTCTCCCCAGGAAACCCAGTCTGTGAGTCTGGATCCTTTAATCTTAGGCAGGGAAGAGAAAGGTCAGGACAGGAAAACTCTGCATCTGTTGAGCTACCACTTGATATACCTGATAACCTTTTCCCCAGGGCCCTTACTTTTATTATATTTTATGATCATTGTCACACCTCATTTCTCTTTCAAGAAAAGAGAAATACATGCCTGTCACCACAACTCTGGCATCCCAACCTTACCTGGGGTGGTTACTGCATTGGAGAATATTACAACCACATGAATCACACAAATATCTGAACAATAGTATCTTTTTTTTATCTGTATTCTGCATTGGTTCAAATAAACTAAAATCCTCTAGATTTTATACTACATGGGATACATTTGGAATAGTATGTCACATAGAGTAATCTGCAAAGCAGGTGACAGTACTGTTGGTTGATCAGGATAGACTAAGTTTGTGGAAGTTAACAGCAACCTCCTAGTATTAGAGGCATTTATTTCCATGGTTTACTTTCTCACTTGCATGTCCATCATGCTTGGGAGAGAGAGAGAGTATCTCATGTCTCCTAAGTGAAACACAAGTGATTCAGGTTATTGGGTTTCCATTGTCAAGGACAAGTTACTTTGGATGATGGAGAAAAACATACTCACCCACACACTAGCTCTAAGTTTCTCAAAAGTTAAGCTTTAGCATTTTGTTTAAAATTATTTAAAGGATACATTAAAATTGTACATATTTATGGGGTACCATTTGATTTTTCAGTATGTGATTTCCAATCAGGGTAAATATATCTGCTCGAACATGCAACATTTCTTAGCTGAAGACATCCAAAACTTATTTTTATGGCTTGCTTGTTTAATTTACCTCTATATATTTGTATTCACATGTATATTCTCTCCCTCTCTCACAGAGGGAGAGAAATGGGAGGTTTTCTACCTGCTCATTCACTTTCCAGATGTCCACAACAGCCTGGACTGCAGCATGCTGAAAGGAGGAGCTAAAACCTCTATGTTGATGACATAGATCTAACAACCTGAGGCAATTCCTACTGCCTCCCAGGGTGTACATAAGTCAAAAGCTAGTTTGGAAGTGAAGGCAGGAGTCCAACTCATGTAACCTGACATTGGATGCAGGTGTCCTAAGAGGTGGCTTGACTCCCCACACCACAATCCCCGCCCCTAGGTTTTCTTTAAATAGATAAATATACAGCACATTAATGTTATCTAGAATCTTTGTACTGTGTAATAGAAGCCCAGAACTTACTCTTCTGAACTAACTGTAATTTAGTACCTATTTATCAGTCTTTACCAGTCCTCACTCCCAGTTCCCTCCTCAGCATCTGGTAACCACTACTATAGTAATTGTAATTATGTCTGCATGTATTTAAAGGCAGAGTTACATAGAGAAGAAAGGTAGAGAAGGAGAGAGAATGAGCTCTTAAGTCCACTGTTTCACTCCCCAAATGGACACAATGGCCAGAGCTTGGTCAGACCAAAGGCAGGAGCCTGGAGCTTGCTCTGGGTCTTCCATGTAGGTACAGTGGCCCAAGCACCTGGGCTATACTTTGCTCTCTTCCAAGCACATTATCACAGAGCTATATGGGAAGTGTAGAAGCCAGGATTTAACCTAGTGCCCATAGGAGATGCCAGTGCCACAGGTGGTGGCTTTACCCACTGTGCCACAGCTCTAGCCCTACCATTTTGTCATCATATTTTCAAGTTCTATGAGAACTGTTCTTTTCTTTTTTTTCAAATACTCTACTTAAAACTGGTATCCTTTCCTTCTGATAATGGGTAACTTACTTTTGTTCCTGTTTCACTGGAGAAAGCAAATCATATTCTATATCCAAATGATTGGGGTGAAGAAATGCAATACTACCAGGTATCCAAAGGAGAACCAGAAGCAGTCAGGAACAGCACTATCTGAATTTTATTCTTATTTTGTGGTTGGGCAAATTAAAAGTGTTTTGCATAGGGAAGGGGAAAATTGATGCAGTTTTCCCTTCTCTGTTCATTTCTCATGTATAATGACATCGCCTGAGGATAAAGATGATCAGAGAGTCTCAGTGCTGAAAAGGTGCCTCCTTCTCCCGAAGAGAAGTCAGGAGAACTTCAACATGCACTCCCGGTTGACACGGTGCAGTGGGAGAGAATAGAAACCTGGCCACAGTTAGTCACTCCTTATACCTGTCTCAGAGAAGTGATGTGCCTCCCAGTATCGCATGACCATCACTCCCCCTGTCTCTCCTTGGTTACCATTCAAAGACTTGCAGCACTTTATGTCATCATCAGCCTCTCTTTTTTTTCAGGAACTATCTGGAATCCAAGAATTTCAAATAGCTTATCTTCCCATAGTGATCTTTCCCTCTGTTCTATATCATCACCCCATCTTTTCTTTCATTGTGTCATCTGCAGTTTAGCAGGTGCATAAATCAAATGCCTGTAAGACGACCTTCCTACTCCTTCTTACTGAATTCACTTCCTTTTTTTCTGTCTACTCTATCCTTTCTCAGTTCTCAAAAGTCTCTCATATTTCATAGAAAAGTAGATGAAATCACATGAGAAATGACCTCGTTTTCTTACTGCCTAATCCAATCTGTCTCTGTATCTACACGTCCCAGCTTTGTTCTTGAGCCTGATTTTGTCAATTTGTCCCCACCTGCTGGGAGTTCTGAAACTGAATTTCTTCTTCCTTTTGAAGAGCTCCTTTTTAATTTCCCATTTTCTCTACTGGATTGTCAATTTCTCTTCTGTTAGAGCTTTCCAGCAAACAAGTATGCTTTTCTAGAATCCATTAAAATTTTCCCTTGACCTCATGCTTCCTTTCAGCTATTTCTGTTTCCTTCAATCCTTTACAGAAAAATACCTTGAAAGAAATTTTTGTAATTGTCTGTACAATCTTACCTCCTATGCTTGACTAGCTTTGCTTCAAACACATGCTCGCACGATTTTCACAGAGATAAATAACAGTAATCACAAAAGCTAACTTAGAAGAGTGTCTGCTATGAGACAGTATTCTGAATGATTTTTTCACATCATCTCATTCAATCCTCAAACCTAACACGTGATGATGGATATTTAAAAACTAGGCACTGGTGCTATGGCTCAATGGCTGAACCCTTAACTTACAAGCACCAAGATCGATATGGTTGCTGATTTGTGTCCCGGCTGCTTCTCTTCCTATCCAGCTCCCTATTTACAGACTAGGAATGTAGTCGATTGTGACCCAAGTCCTTGGGACCCTGTACTTTTCTCTCAATCTCTCTGTAAGTGGTGCAGGGGCTCAACAAGTCTCATCCTCCACCTTGCTGCAGTGCTGGTATCTCATGTGGGCACTGGTTCTAGTCCTGGCTGCTCTCCTTCTTAGCCAACTCCCTGCTTGTGACCTGGGAAAGTGCTATGCTATTATGGAGAATACAATGCGTGGTATAATCCCTAGAGCCCTTAAACCTACATGGGAGATCCTGAAGAGGCTCCTGACTCCAGATCAGCTTAGCTCATGACACAGTGGCCATTTGGGAAGTGAACCAGTAGATGGGAAGATCTTTCTGTCTCTCCTTCCTGTAAATCTACCTGTCATATTTAAAAGCTAAATAAATCTTTTAAAAAAAGAAAGAACAAAATTAAAAAGACTAAACTCTTGCCCAGAGATATTAGGTGACTTGCATAAAGCCAGATGGTTATTAGATTAGATTTTAATTCAGCCCCCTCTGTGAAATATTTGCTTTAAACCATTACCCTGAATTAGTTTTATTTCTATTTTACAAAAATATGTCTTCCACCATACATTAACATAAAGTTGTTAAATCTGTATAAATTTTGAAATGGCTAAATTGAGCTCTTTCCCATATGAATTATCTCATGCATTCTTTGTGTGCTATGCTATTATGGAGAATACAGTGTGTGGTACTAAGTATAATCATCTTGTTCAACAGCAGATATCCCTTCATTCTCTCATGGATGTCAAGGACCCAAGCACTTGACTTACCAGCTGCTGCCTCCCAGAGTGCACATTCCCAGCAAATTGAATGGGAAGTAAAAGGGAGATGCAATTCCAGGCATTCTCCTGTAGGAAGTTTTCCATTTTACAAGATGGAATATTAGGGCCCAGTGTAATGGCTTAATTGGCTTATTTTCCCCCTGGTAGCACTGGGATCACATGTGGGCACTGGTTTGTGTCCCAACTGTGCAACTCCCCACCCACTCCCAACCCTTGCCCCCGCTTAAGGCCTGGGAAAGCAGTGGAGGATGGCCCAAAACCTTAGGACCCTACACCCTCGTGGGAGACCTGGAAGAAACTCCTGGTGTTGATGGGCTCAGTTTAGCTGTTGCAACCATTTGGGGAGTGAACCAGCAGTTGGAAGATCTTTTTATCTCCCCTTCTCCCTGCAAATCTGCTTTTCAAAAAAAAAAAAGTACAAAGACTAAATATTAGCCCATGAGTTTTAAGTATACACCGTAATTTCTTTATCCTTCCATCTGTTCATTACACTTAGGTTAATTCCATATATTAGCTATTATAAATAATGCTATAATGAACATGGGAATTCAAACATCTCTTGGCATGCTGATTTCATGCCTGATAGATAGACCCTAGGAGTAGAAATACTGCATTGTTTGGTAGTTCTGTTTTTAAGTTTTTGAAGAAACAGCATACTATTTCTTCAATAAACAAGTTAATATACATTTTTACCAGTAAGGTAAATGGGTTCATTTTCTTCACAATATTTTTCCTTTTTTTGCCAACACCTGTTATCTTTTATATAATGGCCATTCTTTATTAAATTAAAATTTTTGGTTATCATATAATACCTCTACATTGTATGAGATATCAGACAATATTTCAACACATAAACTAATTAAACCAGCCAGTTAGTACTTGTGCTTCTTTAACTTCTCTGTTTTTGGAACCTACAGCTTCCCTCTCTCAGTTCATATAGTGTATGATACATTATTGTGAACTTTAGTTGCCCCATTTGCTGTGGAACACTGGAACCTATTAATTTGATGTCACTATTTTGGTACCCATTATCCAACTTCCCTGTATCATCCTTTCCTTCACTTTTGCTGCCTCTCACACTCCATATTCTAAGATCATATTGACTTATTTTTCAAAGTTTCCCTTATATAAGAATAACATACAGTGTTTGTCTTTCTCCATCTGGTTTATTTCAAATAACATTATTTTCTCTAGCTGCATTAATTTTACTACAAATGTCAAAATTTCATTCTCTTAATGACTAAATAGTATTCCATTTTGTACATACACCATATTTTTAGTCATTCATCCATTGATGGGTAGCTAGGTTGATTCCACATCCTTATTGTAAATTATGCTGACATGAACATAGCTACAAGTTGCTTTTGGTGTACTGATTTCATTTCCTTGGGAGATATACCCATAAGTAGAATAGCTGAATTATATAGTATATCTATTTTAGTTTTAGGAGGAACCTCCATATTGCTCTTCGTTTATTAGCATTAATTTACATTCCAGCCAATGGTGTGTGTTCCTTTTTCGCCTACATCTCTGCTGCATTTGTTATTTATATATATCTTGTTGTGGTTTTTACCATTACCCTTATGTCTAGGCATACTGAACATTTACCTATGTCTGCTTGCCATTTTATTTCTTCTATGAGCTGTTTAGATCTTTTCTTGTTTTTTAACTAGATATTTTTTTTTACAACTGAGTTTTTATATTTACTTATACATAGTCTTGATATTAACCCTTTGTTATATGTATGCTTAGCAAATATTTTCTTCTATTCTGTTGTTTTTTTCTTCATTGGGTTGATTGCCATGAATGTTACCTATGTTATGCAGAAGCTCTTAGTTTGAAATAATTTCAGTTAGTCTAGTTTCAGTTTTGTTGTATAGTTTTTCAGATTTGAAGAACAAAAAATCATTGTCTGTACTGTTTCCTTGAAGTCTCCCACTTACATGGAGGGTTTTTTTTTTTAGCTATTTTGAGTTAACTTTTATGTAGGATGATAGGCTGTGTGTATGTTTGTGTGTGTGTGTGCATGTGTGTGTAGGGGGAGAGGGTTGTCCAGTTTCAATCTTTGCATGTGGATATCTATTTTTCCCAGCATCATATACTGAAGATGGTCTTTTCTGCACTACATGCTTTCCATGCCTTTGTTAACCATCAGGAAATGCATAGCATAATTTCTGGTATCTCTACTCTCTTCCATTGATCTCTATGCCTGTTTCTATTCCCACACCATGCATGTTCTTGTGACAATATTTATATATTACATCTTGAAATCTCGCATTGTGATGCTTCCAGCTTTTTTGGGAGTGGTTCAAATATATTTGGCTATTTGTAATTTATTGTGCTGCCTTATGAATTTTAGCATTGTTTTGTGTAGTGTCTTGAAGAATGATAATAATATTTTCCTGGGACAACACTGGATCTGTAAACTGCTCTAGGTAATAAAAGCATTTTAGAATACTAATTTTTCCAATTCATGAACATGGGAAGTCTTCCCATGTTTTGGTGTTCTGTTCAAATTCTTTGCTTAAATTTATTTCAAGATATTTTACTTAATTATTTTTATAGCCATTGCGAATGGGATCAATTATTGGTGTATGACATGCTCCTGATTTTTGTATCGGTTTTAAACCCTGCAACTTCACTGAATTTACTCTATCAGTTTCACTTTCTCTTATTAGAGATTTTAGATTTCTGTATGTACAGAGTCATGTTATTTGCAAAAAACCAAATGTATAATTTAACTTTTTCATTTCATGTTAATATGCCTTTTTATTTCCTTGTCTTATCTAATTGCTTCTGATAAAACTTTGGTAGTCTACTAAATGAGAACTGTGAAGGGGGAGATTTTGTCTGGTTCAGACCTTAAGAGAAATGTTTTTTTCCTTATTCAGTATGACATTGGTTGTGGGTTTGTCATATTTAGCCTTATGTTTAGATATATTACTTTTAAACCTAAGTTGTTCATGGACTTTATTTTAAATGAATGTTGAATTTATTTAATGGTTTCTCTTTGTCTGTTAAGATGATAATGTGATTTTTAATCCTTTATTCCATTTACTTGTATTACATTTATTGATTTGATACTGATTATTGTACCTGGAGTGAAGTAATATTGTAGTTTTAATTTGACTTATAATTTTTACAAAGTTTATATTATTTTATTAGAAATTCAGATGTACAGAGAGGAGGAGGGACAGAGAGGAAGATCTTCTGTACACTGATTCACTACTTAAGTGGCCACAATGCCACTGTGCAAATCTGTGCAAATCTGAAGCCAGGAGCCAGAAGCCTCTTCTGGGTCTCCCACATGGGCACTGGGTGCCAAGTCATCGGGTCATCCTTGAATGCTTTCCCTGGCCACAAGCAGGGAGTTAGATGGGAAGTGGGGATGCCGGGATTAGAATCAGTGACCATATGGGAATCTGGCACATGCAAGGAGAGGACTTTAGCCACCAGGCTACCATGTCAGGCCTGACTTACCATAAATTTTGTGATTTTATTTTTTCAGATACTTGTTGGCAATACATATATGAACTATTTTGGGAAATATTTATTCAGGTTCATTTTCGATTTTAAGTCATTTATTCCTTTGCTATTGAGTTATTTGAATTTCTTAGACATTTATTATTTACATTTATTTACTTACCTATCTATTTATTTGAAAGGCAGAATGTCAGAGACAGGGAGAGAGAGATATCTTCTATCCATTGGTTCGCTGTCGATGGCAGCAACAGAGAAAGGCCAGGTTAAAGTCAAGAGCCAGTACTTCTTGCCAAGTCTCCCAGGTAATTGAACCATCATCTGTTGCTTTCCCAGAAACATCAGTAGGAAGCTGATATGGAGGTACAGTAGCCGAGATTCAAGTTGGCACTCTACTATGGCATGCCTGCATTGCAAGCATAGACTTACAGTGCTACTACAATGCTGGACCCTTACATGTTTTGAATATTAACCCCTTATCAGAGTCATGGCTTACAATTATTTTCTCCTATTTTATTGACTATGCTGTGATTTGGTTAATTTTTTCTCTTCTGGTCCAAAAGCCTTTTTGATCTGTGGTATTTTAATTGTGTCCTTTTTTGTTTTTATTTCCTATATTTTTAGGAAAATACCTCAAAAATTGCTGTCCAGTCTAATGTGGAGTTCCCTATGTTCTCTTATAGCAGTTTCATAGTTTCAGGTCTTATGTTTACGTATTTAATCCACTTTATTTGTATTTGGCATCAGATAAAAATCTAATTTCCTTCTTCTGCAGGTGGATTTCCAGTTGCCCCAACACCATTTATTGAAGAGACTGTCCTTTCTCCATGTATGTTCTTGGTATATTTGTTAAAACTTTGTTCTTTTTTGCTATTTGGAATGTATTACTGTTTCAGTGGACATTTGTGTCTGTTCATTTAATTGGACCATTCAGCAGCAGTTGCCACAGCTGAGCAATTCCCTCTTTTGAAATATTTTATTCTTTATTTCTATTTTTCACATCTTATGGTTTTCCTTTTACTTCATGTGCTGCCCCACCATTCCTGACCTAGATCTTGAATTCTTCAAATTCTTCAACTTCTTCCTCCTGTGTCTCTTGGAAATCATTTCACGGTAACCTTGTTAAGCCTGCGTCGTTTTATACCATGTACTGTCGTAGGTTTCTGAATTTTATATCTGCAACCAAGATCTCTTCGCTGTTTCATTTCATACATGTTTCTACCTGTTATATACCTCTTCTTGTGTGTCTAATAAGGTTCTCACATTTAACATGGCTGAAGCACAAATCTTACGCCTAACCCTCTTCTACCAAAGTCTTCCTTCCTCTGGCTTTCTCTGTCAGAAACAACAAATGCTAAATTCTTAGCCCATGTTTGAGAGTAATCCTTGATTCATCTTTGTCTTACAGCCCGTGACCAACCCATGATCAAGTCAACTTTATGCTGAAGTGTCCCTACCCTGTAACTTCTCATCTCTGCTGTTGTTAAGTCTTAAAACCCATCCCGTGTCACCTAGACTCCTAACTCCTCTTAACTTGTTTACACACTTGCCTTCCAATATCTGACAGCCTGAACCAGTACTTAAGTGAGACTATGTAATTTCTGCTCAAAGACTTTCCCTTGCAGCGAGAATGAAATCTAGTCTCCCTAGAAGCCCCTCCCTGAACTACCCACCTTTCTGACAAATTTCCCTCAACCCTCAGTGGCTCCAGTGCACTTCACCGTCTTGTGGCTCTGGGAACATGCCGCACCATTGTCTGTTTCAAAGGCTTGCCATTTGTTGTCCCTTGTGTTTGGACTATCCTCCTTGCTTGGCTCTTCATTGGGGGTGCTTCCTTCTCTTCATGCAACATCATTCCTTTTCAGGGAGACCTTCCCCCAAATTCTGAAAATATATCCATTTCTGTCCTGCACAGGTGTTTCAATCATGTTACTCTACTTTTTTTTTTTCTTCAGGAAGATTAAAATTATAATGGGCACATTTAATACTTCAGATATTTATTTTTGCTTTCTCTCCAGGAGTAAAATCTTGTTGAGGGCAGAGATAGACTGTTTCTTTGTGATTCATTGTTTCACCCTGGTAGTCGGGACCATGACTGATCCACTCAGTCAAAATGTGACTAAATGAAGTATGATGTGGAAAGCAGTGCATTAACTTGTATTGAACTTGTAATTTAAAGCATTTATTAGGTCAAAGCAAATTGATTCATTCTTAGCTAGGAATATTTTTTATAGCACATGATGATAGGGATGCAGTTCTGACATTTAATATTTTAGCTTTCATAGAGATAGATTTGTGCTTGAAACAAATGCAGAGAATATTCCCATTTACATTTGTAGTGGTGGAAAAAATATTTGTTGGATGGCAAATGGCATCAGTGTCTTGAAATTTCTGAGGATTACATGTCAAAACCGTACGCCACACCTGAGTTTCTTGGGCTTATATGTAAGTGATAGGAAGTAGATGATCTGTGTTAATTAATCTCTTTAAGAAAAATTTAAGGAAGCTGTCTTACCTGAGTTGTTGTGTGTTGGTCCCCCTTATCTCCAAGGAGAAAGTTAACATTATCTCATGCACTGATCTCATTCATTGCAGATCTCAATATATTTGTAACTATTTTTAAACTTTTAAAAAAGATTTTGCTTTTATTTGAGAGGAAGATATTACAGAGAAACAAGGAGAGACAGAGAGCGAGAGAGATCTTCCATTCACTGGCGCACTCCCCAAATGGGTGCACTGAACAGAATTAAGTGGAGCCAAAACCAAGAGCCAGGAACTTCTTAGGGTCTCCCATATGGATGCTGGGTCCCAAGGACCTGGGCCATCCTCCACAGCTTTCCCAGCTATAAGCTGGGAGCTGGATGTGAAGCTAGAGCAGCCAGGACATGAACTGGTGCCCGTATGCTAATACCACATATAGAAGATTAGCATATTGTGCCACCACACCAGTTTCTGTTTATAACTTGAAATTTTCAATATCCATCTTAATTTTTTCAAATTGTTAAAAGCATGATATTTCAATAAATGGTTGAGTTTAAGCTTTTTCTAATTTTTCACAGGTAAAACTTACACATTGTTTCATAATGGGGTTAATACGTAAAAAAACCAAATGACAGATATAGCAGTATTTTAGACAAATTATAACTTTTAAGAAAGGATCTTTTTTTATATTTTAAAATTAGATTTTATGGAGAGCAAGCTTCCATCCACTGGATCGCTGTCCAAATGGATGCATTGGCCAGACCTGAGCCAATTTGATCCAAGGCTAGCAGCCAGGACTTCTTCCAGATCTCCCATGTGGGTCAATGGAACTTGAGCTATCTCTGCTGCTTTCCCAGGCCATAATCAGTGAGCTGGATGGGAACTGGAGCATCCAGGACACAAACTACCACCCATATGGAATGCCAGCCCTGCAGGCTGAGGATTTCCATGCAACGCAACCAATGCCAATCCCCTAAACTATAACTTTGTCACAGAGTGGTAAATGAGATATGAAGTTTGAATCATCCAAAAGCTCAGCAGCCTTACTCTAAAGGTTAACAAAATGAGTGTCAAAAGCTGACCATGCATAGGAACTGGGTTTCCAGGTATCTACCAGACAAAGAGAAGTTCACCCAAGCTTTAGCTGCCATTGGTGCGATTCAGTAACAACTGTACCCTCGGGCAAAATTTAAAGGAATGACTTTGGTCTCTGAGACTAGTAGAACTTTCGGTGAAATGGGAGTGATTTAAACAAACAAACAAATAAAATCACTGGGTTTGTTTGCTTTCAGAGCCCCTAGACAAAAGAATGCTGTTGATGTACTCTTGCTGTCTGCTGTGCTTCCTGAGAGGAGATCTCCTGTCTGCTCTTTACACTGCCCTAAAAGAAAGGACAGTAGCAGCATTCAGCTGCTTTGAGAATAGTTTGAGAATCAGCCCCATGGAAGGGTCCTTGTGCAGGGCTTTGCTGTTCTCTGATTATCACACCGAAGAAAACAGTATGGAACAAGTTATATAAAAATAGTTTTTGATGGCACCACATCTTGCCTCTCTATTTGAGACTGTTTTAGTCACTCATTCTAATCTAGTTGCTAATTGTTCTTGCTTCACCAAGCATTTACTGACAGAAATGGCCCTACCGCATTTAGAAAGAAAATCAAATCTGCATTTATAGAGTAAGCATCATAGTATTTCTAGTTTCATGCATGGTGGATTCCTTATAGAGCTATATTTAATGTACTGCTAATTAAAAAGAGGAGGAACAACGTATTCGACACTTTCCTAATGTTGTCTTATCTTTTGTTTCTGTTGGCACAGCTCATCATGTTAAAACGGGAACTTGTGAGGTGGTGGCACTCCACAGATGCTGTAATAAGAATAAGATAGAAGAACGGTCACAAACTGTTAAGTGTTCCTGCTTCCCGGGACAGGTGGCTGGCACCACAAGAGCTGCTCCATCTTGTGTAGATGGTATGTCTTCTTCCCTTGGTGGCTGTGATAGTGAAGCTGGTAACTGTTGAGAACCAGAATCCCCTTATAATGCTATCAGCTGAGGTCAGTTCTAGGGGATGACCCTATCAATCACAGGGTTGAAGTGACATTAGTTGGGGAACATTTGAATTCTAAAATCCTTTGGAAGTAGATCTCAAATCTTACATGGATCAGCACAAAAAGTATTATAGTGAAGTTTCATTTAGTCTATTCTCATTTTGATATCATAAAATATTAATTTCCTTGCAGAAATGGGAGGGAAGAATGTACATAAATTAATTAGGAAAGTTAATATAAAAACCCATAAGTTAATAGTAAGGGTCTAAACTCATGGATGGTGTTTAACAATGAAAAAATTATTATGCTATATTTGAATTAATGTTTAGCTGTGCATAAAATTCATATAAAATATTGACTTTTGTGAAAATGCAATAACATATGGATTCATTTTTTTGAGAGTTCAATTGAGTGTAATAAAATGCAAACCTTTACAGTAATTTATTTAAAATATACTCCATAAATAGGAATTTGTTAAGTACTTTATCAGCATGGCATATTTTACATAATGATGTTACTTCTCACAGGAAAAAATAGCATTACATTGTGTTGTACAAATGCCTACTTTTAAAAATATATGTTTTAGAGGCAGAGAGAGAGAAAGAGAGGTAATTAGACACAGAGACCTTCCATATTCTGGTTTCCAGCTTTAGCCCAAGGGTTCTAAGCCAGTAGTGTGGAACTCTACGCATGTCTCCCTGTTGAGTGGCAGGAACCCAATAACTTGGTTTTGCTGCTGCCTTCCAAAAACTGTCTTAGCAGCAAGGTGGAGTCAGAGATTGGAGCTAAGAAGGAAATCCAGGCACACAGGCCAACCATATATAATTTTTGTCAATTAAACATTTTTTTAAAAATGTTTTGCTAATGCTCCATAGTATACTTCCTGATTTTCATCTTATTTGTGAAAAAATATTACATTGATTCTAAAATTATTCTAAACTGCATTTTCTTGTATGTTTATATAAATCAACACATGGACATGTTGACATGGCTTTTCCCCCCACTCTACCAGTTCCCATGAAGCCTGTATTTTCACATTAAAATAAAGGTCAACCTTGTGATTTCAGTTGACAGTATTGTATTGTAGCTTGTGTGTTTTTACCACGATAAAATGAAATTTAATATAAAGACAAATTCTTTCAGTGAAGAACTCTCTTAGAAGAGACATGGTGTTTTAGAAAAATTGCTTAGATATAATGTCGTTAAGGACAAAACATCAGTCTCCAGTGGTGGGAAAAAAGAAACAACCTTGTCTTTTATTCCTTTTTTAACAGGCGTATAGAGAACTACTAATCCCAAATGAAAACATTTCTTCTCTCTCTTACAGCTTCAATAGTGGAGCAGAAGTGGTGGTGCCACATGCAGCCCTGTCTAGAGGGAGAGGAGTGTAAAGTTCTTCCTGATCGGAAAGGATGGAGCTGTTCCTCCGGGAATAAAGTGAAAACTACCAGAGTAAGTGGACAACCCGCTTGTATCCGAGCACCCCCGAGGCAACAGAGAATGGGCATGTGCAGTGTCAGCTTTAAGTGGTGATAGCGGAAATGGCATAGACTTTTACACCGTGTGGTTGTTCCATTTTTCCTCTGGTTCATTTTTCATAACCCATCTTCAATGCACCCAGATGACATTTCCTGTGGATTGTCATCGACTCTCATTGCATCTGATAAGCATTGTTTGTACCCTAATGAATTAGTGGCAGAAGTGCCCTGAGAGTACCTGTTCAATTTGGGAAAGGGGCCCCAACCCCCTTTTCTCTGCTGAATAAATCTGAATAAATTTAGCTAAAAATTTATTTTATATACTAGGATATTTCAGAAGTTCATAGAAAAATTAGATAAAAATGTATATTTTGGTTTTAAAAAGTTTGAAATGCATGCATTTTTTCATATTACATGTATTCCACAAATTTTTGAAGATCCATGATATAACTCAATAAAAATTTTCCACACCTGACACAACAGTCTAGTGGCTAAAGTCCTCATCTTGTATCCTTTGGTTCATGTTTTGGCTGCTCCACTTCCCATCTAGCTCCCTGTCTGTAGCCTGGGAAAGCAATAGAGGATGGCCCAAAGCTTTGGGACCCCGCACCCTTGTGGGAGACCTGGATGAAGCTTCTGGCAGGACATGATTAATATTGATTTATTAAAAGCATCTGGCGGTACAAAATTTTCCTGTAAGGTACTTATATCATAAAAGGCTCTTTTATAATACTATTAATTATCAGTTCAAAATAGCACTCATATAAATTTGCTGAGGTTTTGATATTATGAAACAGAAACAAAACAATAAGCTTTGTTTCACCAAATCCCATGCTTTTGTTACTTCAGTGGACATTTATTGACTAGTTTAAGTGTATAACTATATGCTGAACAAAGTACTTGATGTGAATTAGCTCATTTAATTCTCTTAATGACCCAGTGAAGATAACATCATTATCTCTTTTTTACAGACGAATAAACTAAAACATCAAAAAGTAAAGTGACTTCCCAAGTTCATATACCTAATTAATTGGAAAGCCAGGATTCAAACCACATAGTCTCATTCCAAAACCTAATCTCTTAACCTATGTTTTCTGTAAGTTAATTGGATGTGTTCCTAAGTAACAGTAATGAAAGCTTATTATAGTTATTTTGATATGAAGTGAACATTTAAATTTATCTTCTTGTATCATGACATGAAAGAGTAGAGACCAAATGGCATAAACTGTTGTGAAAATTATTTTTAGAAATGCTGTTTTCTCTCCCTATTTGTTTCTCTTGTGCTCAATAACCTACAACTGCTTATGTTTCTGATTCACAAATTCTATCCTGTGAAACCAAAAAAATTCAATAAGAGACTGAGAACTGGTGGATAGGGAAAGTTACATGCAGATTCTATCTTTGGTTTAGTTGGGAGACATTGTTCCACATACATACAGGAGAGAACCTGCTGGCTGTCTTTCATCTGTTTTGCTCTGAAGAGTGAATGGTAGTGGAGGACCTCATTTAGTTGTCTGAAGGAGAAATGATGCAACTGTATGTATTGGATGAAACTGGTTTATAGATCTGCTCCAATACTAGAGGTCCATGATTCTCATTTTGGAAAAGAAAAATCATGTTACATAAAAAGGCTAGAAAGAATTTGAATACCATCAGAATAAGTTATTATTAACATTTTATAAGAGAAAATACTGGTGCTAAGAAAAATCTCAGCTGAAGAAACATCAATATTTTTAAAAGACCAGACAAAGTATGCCATTAAGAATGTTAGTTTGGTTCATGCAAGGATTTGGATACCATAAACGAAGCGATGTTTTCAAGGCCTTCAGGTTACTGTTGCTTTGCCATCCCCCTTGAAATGGTACAAAAGCGTAGGAGATAAGAAAAATCTTTGAAACCGTAATGTGACTTTGCCCACGGTGGAAGTGTTGGGCATAAGTAATTTTCAGTGTGCATCAGTGGGAGCAATATCATTGAGAGGAAACTTGGTTTGTCATTTGTGCCATTGGTGCTATAATCCCTTTGCCAGCCATCAGTAAAGTGGCAGCGGGCGCTGTGAGCCAAGAAGCCTTTGGTGCTTTGACATGGCTATTCTCTGCTATAAATGGGAGGTCCAAATAAGCAGGAATATGTTACAGCATAACTCAAGAGCTGCTCTTCACCAAAAGGTATTTGAGTTTTTATGCAAGATATGTTGATATTACAGGATTATCACTGTAAGCAGAATGCCTTGAGAAATGATTAGAATTTGCAATTAGGAGCAGCTTCCTTTATAATTGCCTGAACCCAATCTGGAGTGTTTGGCTAAGCCTAACATTAGAAAAAAAGGGCAGCCAGCCAAAAACAGCAATTAGGCTTGCATGAGCTCAACAGAAACTAGTGCTACCTTGCAGAATAAAAATTTGATAATTCCCCACCTAAGACTAATTCAGAACCTACATTGCAGTTATCGCAAATGGGACTTACACCCTCCTGTCTTTGTACTAGATTCAGGAAATGTTTCCATCCTGACCCAGTTTCTGTTCATCCCAACAAAGGGAAAGTGAAGGCATAAAGAGCCTTTAGAAAGCATAGATATTTTGTTGCATGCTTGTTATTCAAAATTCCAAGAATTTAATCTGAAGAGAATGGAGCATGCAATATATATTTTCCCAAGCCCATTTCTTGTTCTGAAAGTAGGAAAAAAAAAATTGCAGCTATCTGACATCCTAATTATGTCTCATGTTGCTTTAAGATCTAAGTTACAGAGAAAGGAAGAGTCCTATAAGGCTTTTGGTTTCAAACTCACTTTCAAAGATAAACAATGAAGAACTTCTCAGAGTCATTAATAAAAGAATAGGCTTCCCAATGTGAAAGAGCACCTAATTATAAGCTAATTATGCAATACAGAAGTAGCGAGGGGAAAAAGTGTTGTGGAGCTTGTAAGCTGTGAGGGGAAAAAAAAAGTGTTTAGCATTGTGGAATCATCAGAAAGAACCAGACTGCAATTCCTTTTCTATTAGTGTTTTGATGTCCTTTTTCTGTGCAAGATCTAAAGGAAGTATCACTCTGCTTGTATAATCTAGATCCTTTCTCACATGAGCACTGCGTGCCAGACCGCAGTGGTCATTGTAGTCATTATGTCTGATTCTTACCTAAGGAAAAAGGAACTTTATATTACACAAGACTTTCTGTTGTCATCAGAGAGATTATCTGTATGAATCACAAATCTCAAGTCTGTTCACTTTTCATATGCTTATAAGAAGAAATTTCCTGGGTAATTTTAAACTAATTGGAATTCTTTCAACTTTATTCACCCACTTAAAATGCCTTAAGCAGATAAGAACTCTAATTTTAAACGTTTCTTCAAATAGAAATGAATTTTACAGACATAAAATATGATTTTACTTCATTGTAATTACAATGTGAATGAACAAATACTAAGAATCTCCTATGCCTGATGTTCTGTCAGAATAGTGCTCATAATGCATTTGAGGCAACAAAAGTAAATATGCAAGCATTTACTTAGTCTTACCCTGTGCTGGTCACATGGCTAAGTGCATTGCAGGTGTTTGTTTAATTTACCCAAGCACATCAGGTACCAAGGAGAGTACTGAAATGTATGATGACATGATATGTGCCCACAAGGTGTATGCCCTTGTCTGGGTGAGTGGATGGTATGTAGTTGTGTAATTCTTTCCTGACAATAAATACTGGAATCAATGATAAATAACAGTCAAGATTAACTTGATAGAAATAATGGCATAATGCCAGCCTATAGTTCAGCTTCTTCAGCTGGAAAAAAAATAAAAAGACATTGAAATAGATTCAATTTCAAGTTCCTCTGACCCAACGTTTATTCCTTTGTTTCATGTGCCAAGGACATTCCTAACTTCCTTTCCAGCTAAATTTATGTGATGTTAATAACTGGCTAACCTCAGAAAATAGATAAGTATAAGGGTTTTAATTCCTTCGATAGTGTTTTGTAATGTTTTCCTGATTAAAGCCTCAAGTCATCCCCTCCCCTTATAGATGATATTTTTTACCAGCGCTCAGTGACTGTTCTGTTGGTATTTAGGAACAGTGTGCCCAGAGGGTGCTATTTCAGACTGAAGGCAAGGAAAACTACAGTGGAAGAGAATAAAATGTGTTTCCTTAAACTTAACGTAGTACAGTTTCTGTGGCTCCTTCAATCCTCATGCAAATTTAAGTGCAGGTTTGCATGGTGTAGTTATTTCTTGCTTAGCAGCCCTTTCTTAACAGGCACATTCCCATTCATTTGTCTTCCTGTCACCCCCAGTCAGGCCCTAAATTGCAGTCTGGTTCATAGCCCAGAGCCTAATCACCTTCTGGAAGGTGGTTTTCAGATTGTTTTTATGGTATCCATAGCAAGAAATACATCTCACACGTGTTACCTACATAAATATACATACCATCTTAAAACTAAAGTTGCACTTTGCTATTTTATTTTTCCTTTCCCTTCTTTCATACTATCTCAATCTCATGAACTGATTTTTTTAGCCTGTTCATATATTGGCAGCTTCCAGTTTGACAAATATTACTTTAGGAATTAGTATTAAGATTTCTTATGTCTCTGCTGTATGAAACTGACAGCCAGTATTAATCTACAGAGATGTAAAGTACCTGAAAATTAATTTTCAAATAAATTTTGCTTTCATATTTAATTAAAAAATTTTTAATCAATATTTTAAGGTAAACATTTCATAAGATCTTATAAATGTATATTTTTATGGTACAGAATATGTAACCTATGTATAATCCAACATTCCAAGAGTCTCTTATCTACAATTGTTCTAAATTCTGGGCACAGCACAGAAAAGCAAAAAACAGGTGAGAATCACTGACCTAGAGTCCATAATTCTAATATGACACATGACTTTCTTTTTGCTGTGATACCAAATTACCACAAATTTAGTGACTTAATACAACATCCATTAGTTATCTGCAGGTCAATTTAGCAACCAATCAAGGAATGAAAATTTGGATATTCTATCTTTGGAATTTTGCCTACAGCACAAGAGGAGACTAAGTAGATAAATGTATTTTGTGTTAGATGATGACTGATATTATGGGGGGAAAAAAGACAAGCAAAGGGAATGGAGAATGCTGGGTAGGAAGTTTGTGTATTTGATGGGAACCTCCAAGGAGGCAAGGGGGGAGCCACATGGCTATTCAGAGGAGCAGCTTTCTAGATGAAGCAAAGAACACGTACGCTAATGTAGATGAGTGTTGCCCTGGGAAAGTGGTATCTGGTGGTGCTTGTGACTGGAGTGATAAGAAGGGCTGGAAAGGGCACATAGGGCATGCCATTAATGGCTTAAACTGTCCTATGTTAAACAGAGTGAAAGTGGAACCATTAGACATAATGAAAAAAACTGTGGGAACAGTATACTTTGTTTTTTTTTTTTTTCATTTTGTTTTGTTTTAAGGATGTAGTTATTTTGATTGGAAAGGCAGATGTACAGAGAGAAGAAAATACAGAAAGATCTTCTGTCTTGTTGCTTCACTCCTCAAGTGACCACAACAGCCAGAGTTGAGCCAGTCCTAAATCAGGAGCCAAGAACCAGGATCCAGCATCTTCTTCTGGATCTCCCCTGTGTGGGTTCAGTATCCAAAGCCTTTGGGCCATCCTCTACTGTTTTCCTAGACCACAAGCAGGAAATTGGATGGGAAGTGGAGCACCCACCCAGGACATGAACTGAGGTGCAAATGGGATTCCAATACATGCAAAGCAAGGATTTAGCCACTGAGCCATTGCATCAGGCCCTGTGCTTTATGTTTTACATTAATATCTATTAATACTTAAGTCATTTAACCTAACAAAAAATCAAATGTGATAGAATACCTTAAGAGGAGTAGGTAAATCAACTGAATTTGAACTGTGGTAATGCAGCAGGGAGGAGAAATCCACCATGGGGAGAGGGTTCGGGGAGGGGTGGGGGGAATCCCAGTGCCCATAACGCTGTGTCACATAATGCAATACAATTAAAAAAAAAAGAGGAGTAAGTGAAGTGTTTTTGACAATGTAATAAGAGGTGCAGATGTTAAGTAAATGAAATTCATATTAGATAAAATTTGAAATCTCAAATAATAGGAACATTTGAAGCAAATACATAAGGAACTATGTAAATCATTATTTTAAGTTTTTAAATGAAGGAGTATGGACAGAATGGGTTAACTTACTGAATAGAATTTTTTTCCCTCATGTAGATGTTGAGTTCTACAAAGGTGAAATAACAGCTAAGTGCCTAAGACACAGGTTTAATACAAGTAACATTTAAAGCCTGCTGTTTTAAATTTATTAGCTACTTCCTTAATTAACAATAATTTAATGGAGCCAAGAGTGCCTTGATATTTATTTAGAGAGTTATTAGAAACTAATTCAGAGACCTTTTCAAATTTATCATTAGGGCTATATATCCAAAACTTGGGCTGTATTATTTCTTTAACACAAGAATGGGCAGTATGTAAATGCTTGAAGTTCCTGTAAGATTTAGAAGTTTCTATAGAATTTTTCTATAGTCCAAACTGGGAGCTCCATAAACCAGTCATGGATTAGACCAACCACTTTTCAAAAAGCAGATGGCCACTACCTCACTGCCTTGTGATAGGTTTTTTGAGAACAACGATTACATTGAGAATGTCTTTGTAAAACTCTGCTGGGTAAAAGCTGAACAAGTGTTGAGATTGTTATTGACTCATCAGAAATTTCTGCTTATTTATAAGGCAGTCAAGTACACTTATAGAGTAGAAGTTATATGCTCAGAAAACCAGAAAGTCAAGTATGATCAGTAAATATACTCATAAAAGCATCAAGCCAGTTGGTCACACTGCCCTGACATTTGATCAAGCTTTATTCCCAATGTTTCTAATGGGTTCTGTAATGAGATTACTATTTAAAACTGCAATTCAAGGAAGATCAGATATCCTTCATGAATAGAGCAGGCAAAATATAGAGCAGGCTGGGTAGTTTATAAGGGATAGAAATTTCTCACTGTTCTAGTGGTTGAAGTATCAAGACCCTGAAAGATTAGTTGTCTAGTGATGGCTGCTTCCTGCTTCCAAGATTGTTCCTCCAGAAGGAAAGAATACAGTGTCTTCATGTGGTGGAAGGAAGAAGGACATGTAAACCCAATGCCACAGCAATGGTGAAATAATATTTTATCAGAAGCAGCAAATTAAGCTACTTCCTGAAATGCTAGCATCACAAGCTGGCTTTGTTCCAGTTCCAGGTGCTCCACTTCCAGTTCAGCTCCCTGCCAAGGAGCCTGGGAAAACTGGGGCTGATTCCCACTTAATTTTACCTTGCCTCCAATGTGGGAGACCAGGATGGTTTCTGGCTCCTGGCTTTGTGCTGGCTATTGTTGCCTTCTTGGAAGTGATCCAACGGAGGAGGGGGTGATTCTCTCTCTGCACCCCATCACTTTGTGTGTGTCTCTGAAACAATGACTTATCAAGCAAATACATCTTTCATTAAAGCAGCAAGTGACCTGAAAACATGAAAAATATAGAGAGCCTTGATCCCATTCACAAAAAAGATTTCTGATGGTATATGAGCCTTGTAAGGGCCCTATGTCTTAGTATCACATTGGTTACACCTCTACATACATAGTCTCCCTCTGCCAGCACCCACCCCCAGCAAACAGATCAATCTATTTGTGATCTTTGATAAAGCTGTTTTTATGTCATTCTCGCCTACTTGATAGCTTAAAATAGTTTCCATTCTTGCTTTTGTGTATTCAATGGGTTTAGACATGTATAATGAAAGGGTTCGCTATCATGCTGTCAGTGTTTTCACTGCCCTACAAATCCTAAGTGTTGTATTTATTCTCTTCTCCCATGGTTCCTAGTAGCTCTCATCTTAGTGTCCCCATAGTTGTGCCTTTTCCAGAATGTAATGTATTTGGAATCATGCGTTATATATTATTTCACACTGGCATTCCAGTATGGGATCTGGACATCCCAACTGGCAACTTCACCATCAAACCAAATGCAGGATGGCAATTCTTTTATTGACGTACTTACCTTATGTTTTCTCTGGCCTTCTTAAACTGATATACTATCTAACTGATACATTAGGAAGCCTACAGATGAGCAGGTGGAGGGAAACATCAAAGCTTCTACTGTAAAAGCTCATACTTACTAGAATAGTCAAAATCTAGAATCAGTGCAGGCACTGATGTGGTACTAGTCTTAACACAAAGCAGTACAACCAGATCAAACTGGAAGAAAGTTCACAGGCTTTTTCAAAAACTAAACATACTTGTCTCAGATGTCAACCAGTTAGGCTTCCAATATTCACCTGAGAGAATTAAAACTGGATCTACTACTAATTCTACTTTTGTTCGAATGCACGTGCTGGGGGCATGCCAGTGACACGGAGGCCTGGTTCCTGGCTTTGACCTGACACAGCCCCAGCTCCTGTAGCATTCAAGGAATGAATCAGCAGGTGGGAGCTAGTTATTCATCTGTCTCTCAACTAAACAAATAAAAATGGAACAAGAAAACAGTGATCCTGAATTACCTAAATCTAAAAGATGTATGTTATAAAGGGGAAAATACCCACATATGATATTGAATTTTTAAAAATTTCATGTTTATCATACCACATAAAGTAGCTCTAAGACTTGTAGTCAGGGCCAAGTGATGCAGTACAGTGGGTTAAACTGCCGCTTGCTACAGTAGCATCCCATTTTGGAGTACTGGTTTGAATCCTCACCACAGTGCTTCTTATACAGCTTCATTCTAATGCACTTGGAAGTAGTAGAAGTGGGCCTATTTACTTTGGGACCCTGACACCCATAAAGGGGAGAAGGGTGGAATTCCTTGATCCTGTCTTTTACCTGACTCAGACCTGGCTGTTGCAAGCCTTTGGGGAGTGAAACAATGGATGAAAGTTTCTTCTTCCCACCTTCACTTCTTTGTTTCTCACTTCTCTCTCCTTTTTTTCCCTCTCCTTTCTCTTGCTCTGTTGCTCTGCTTTTCAAATAAATAAACAAATCTTTGTATTGTAGTCATAAAACATTGCAGAGTTTCATATCTGGCTATTGAGATTAATAGGCAAGGAGTTTCATTTTTTGTGGGGATACTATACTGTAATAATTTAATTGGAATTTATTGTGAAAATGCTGCAGCACTGAAGTTTGCTAAAAAAGTGAAAAAAAAATGCTGAAGATTTCATAATGACTCCGTATGATTTCTGTTAGCTTTGCTTTAAATGTGAATAGTGGTTGTGTTTCCAGGATGTAAATAACTATCAACCTATCCATATTATCTAGCTACTATCCGCCCATGCATGCTTAGGTCTTATTTAACTGTTAGGAAATGCATGATATGTTCTGCTGAGAAAGCCATCTAAGGTATGACTATTAAAAGTCATTGTTTGGGTTGTGTCCCATTACCTGAAGTTATTCACTTGTGGCCTTGAGAATGTTATGTCCAGATATGCGTCTAAGTTGGTGTGACTGTGAGATTGAGACAATGTTTTGCCTGTGAAATGGCTTATTTTGTAGATTAAATTCGTTAATGTGTATACAGTGCTTCAAACAGTTTCTGGACAAATGTAGGGGTTACTGTAGGGGTTATATATGCTGATTGAATAAAACACATAAATCAAACACATTGTTCATGGAACAATAAAATGAGCTAGTTTTTTCATAACTCAAAAGTAAGCATTATTATTCCACAGTACTCACTCCTGTTCAATAAATACTAATGCAGTGAGATAACAAAGCTTCATTTGAAAGATCTAGTTGCATTCAAAAAGAAAAGGCAAATGTATTGGGAAATACTGGGGAATGGTCTGTCATCACCTCTTCCATTTTGAATCAGCCAAAGAACACATCCTACATAGGAACTACAGAGCTGGAATAAATGATTGCAATGCTTATGAAGAGCACAGGGTCTGGGATATTCCAGTTATCACAGATAAGCCAGGTAGGAACTGCAATAGGAAGCAAAGGAAGTGTATAGGTGCACTTCCCAGGTCTCTACTGCAAGAGGAGAAGCATTATTTTCTTCTTTACATCCACCTGACATGGGACTTTTCAGCATCTTTGGATTGCTTATCAAGGCTACAATATGAAGAGGCTTTTTTTTCCTGAACTTTCTAATTGGGGCTTTACTCGACCAGTATTTCCAAGTATTCTGTTGCAATTCAAAGACATTTTCACAAAAAGTCCATCTCTACATGATTAAAATGTTCTATTAAAGGGGAAGTAGGATATTATGCTGGTCCTGCATGCTAGGTTTTTAAAAATATTTTTCCTATTTTAAGTTTTCGTAGTTTGCCTGTAGCAGTTTAAGATGAAGTTAGCCTGGAGTTGTGTTTGCAGCAGTAAAGGATTGTTTTATTGAGTGCTGAGGCACCGTGCCTGCTTTGGTATTACTAACACAGCATTAATGCTCCTACTAAATCACAAAAACAACTCATAGAAACTGATGCAGAAAGTGTTTATAGAGACTCAGCAATTAGCAGAGGCCAATAATTCGTATTTATGGAATAACAAAATCTCAAGTGATTTCCTTAGACCTCACCGTACACATCAACCAAAATATGTTGTAATACAAAAGTTTTTAAATTCAGGAAACTGAAAAAATCTGAGTATGTATGGTTTACATAGTGTACTTTCTTTATAATTTGTAATGACTCTAGTATAATATTTGAAAATAATGCAGGATCTGTCCTATTCTTCACATAGAAAATGCATGGCATTGTGAAGGATAATAATCATAGTACCAAAGAGCTAGATATATTTCATATCTTAATGATGTAATAGTTAAGTCTTAATTAAATAATTGTTTTGAAAATATTTATTTTAAAATACAGTTTGAAAGTGTTTCAGTTGCACTTATATTTTTACTGTCCGCATAATTGTGTTTAACCTTCACAGAAGTGTGATGAGAAAGGCATTAGCTCTATTTTTAGGTAAGGAAATTTTTTTTAACAATAAAATAATGGAACCTTAATGAGGAACCCAAAGTTAATAACCATCAACACTATGAGCAGGTGATGTCCTTAACCTTTCTTAAACATTTCATTATGCTTGTCCGTCTGCTTCTCTGAACATCTGTATTCCTCACTGTTACCTTCATAACATCGTATCTATTGGTGAGCAGTTTGCATAGAGTGCACTGTATAGTAGTTGAATTGAATTGCTCATGGAAAAGAAAGGGAAAAGTTGAAATCCGTGTAATTTTTATTGTTTGTTTTATGCTAAACTAGCCATATTCCTTTCTAGTATAAATTTTCATTATTATCTGGCAGTTTTTTTTTAAAAAACCAAGTCAATAAATTTAAGGGAACTTTGAATAATAAAAATTTCCAATATTGCTGCCTTTTTTTTTTTCTGTCCCAGTGGCTAAAGTTTTTGTCTTAGTAATCCATTCAAAGTTTAAAGATTTTAGTTTTCCAGTATTATCAAATTCAAATTTCCATGATAAGGGTAGTTACTCTAATTCCCTGCAAACACAGTTCATTATATTTCTAGAGCAAACATAATAAGAATTCAGGAAAGCAGGTTTAAATCAATACTATGCTTGATTTACTGAAAGATGTAGCTACTCTTACTATAAGCAACTATTAGCTAATTTGTATTTCATATATTCTAAGAAGTTAAGCTTGAGAACAACACTGATTCCGAACGTGATTGCAATGTATAGATTCTCTGTTGGTGGGAGAGTGGATGGTGACTAACACCAATTCATCAGTGAGGTTGAACCTTTAACCATACATCTGGTTATGTCTTCAAAATATACCACTACTGCACTCCAAATGAAGCCTGAGGAGCTTGCAGAATGTAGTTTGGTATGCAAAGAGACGTTGGACAGTGAGAGTGGCGAGTGACTGACTGTCCAGGAGAGGATAAAAATCAGGAGAAATGAGTTTAGTTTTTGTGGTCACTAAAACCACAGAGTAAATGGTCAGTGTTAGACAGAGTTGTGTAAAGTCTATACATGCTTTTATATCCCTGTAAAATGTCAGAGAGCAGTAATAAATCAGGGATCTGCAAAGATCGGCTTCCTAGCAAACCCTCTTGTTTCTGATTTTAAGCACAAAGTGCTACACTCAAAGAGTAAGATGAAATAAGAAGTAGAAGGGCTTAACTTGAATCATTTGAATTTTTTGTTTCTTTAAAGTGCATTGAGACAGACACACACAGATTGACAGAGCTGTCCCAACTGCTACTTCAATTGCCCAGTGTCCCAAACATTCACAGCCAGGTCTACTCAAAGCCAGTAGCTTGAAACTCTGGCTTCAGCGGTGTGGATGGCAGAGGTACTGCAAACATTACCTACTGCAGCTCAGGAGACCGGAATTACAAGTAGTGGTGGTACTTAAACCTTGGTGCTATGATATGAGATGTATGTCTCAAGCCACATTTCAACTGCTTTATTAAAAAGCTGTTTCTGAATTAATTTTAACATCTGAAGTTGGATTGAAATGAGTGTGGGGCTAGGGATCATGGATGCATTTAACAAAAACTAACTTACTTCTTTGCTATAGATGAAAGCTGGGTCTTAAATATGTACACAATTTTATTTTAAAAAATTTTTAAAAATTACCACACACACATGAAGGCAAGAAGCAAAAGAATTTCCTTCTATCTATCTTTCAAGTAGATGAGAATAAATAAATAATCATTAATACAATTGTAAAAGAGTGTGTAACTTCTGAGCTGATGGAAGTAATGATAGATTAAAAACAGTACAAAACAACAATAACAACAACAACAAACCGAAGATAGCCAAAGGAGTCTAGTGATTTAAATAAGGAACGCTCAAAGAATGGTAGATTTAAATTCAAACTTATCAGTGATCATATCAAATGCAAATAGGCTGGATGATTCAATTAAAAGTCAACTATGAAGATTCTCAATCTAGATCAAAAGCTCACAAGTATACGATATCTATAAGATATATCTTAAATAAAAAAATTTTAGTTTAAAAAGATATGTTAAGCAAACGCTAACTTCAGAGAGCTGATATAATGATATTAACACTCAAAGGAAGTTTTAGTAAAACTTTTTGCCAAAGAGGGAAAAAGCTTATTCCCTCAGTAAGGAAACACGCGACGATTTAGTGCTTACATTCGTTTCAGAGGAATTAGCAGCAATAATATTTATTGAGTACTCACCATGATCAAGCATTGTTCTAAGCACTGGACACACCTTAGCTCATTCAATGATCACCCAGGATCTAGGTTTGATCATTATTCTCTTTTTACATATGAAAAGATTGAACATTGAAGAGATTTCCAATGTTCTATCACCTATGAGCACTGCAACTGGAGTTAAACATAGGCAGTCTAACCTTGGAATTATGAAAATCATTGTTGAAATGAATCAAAATTCATCAGATAACTCTTAGCTTTTAATTTGATAGTTTCAAAGTAGGTTGCGATGGATGTGTTTTGGTCGGGGACATTCCTTTCCCTCTGCTTCAGAAACTGACTTAGATCTGTCTTCATGTCTTCTTTTCAGGTAGTCCCTGTCATCAAGATGTGGTATTAGTTTTCTTTTTATGACTGAACTCAACTTGAATTTTATTATCATAAGAGTAACATAATAGATTGGTGTATCTGTTAGCCTCTCTGTGCACCGGATGCATCAAATGCCACACTGTGGAAGGAAGGGTTGAGAGGTTTTCTTTCTCTAATTAATTTTCTATAGGGGAAAACTTAACTCTAGCTAGATTTTAGGTGAATATAAGCTATACATTCAGAAATTGTTTCCCATCAAATGCTAAATATATTTACTAGGAAAGCAAAGTTTGTATTGCCTTTCTTCATTACCTCCCAAAATACATACATAACCATTCACTCATTCCTACCATCTTTTCTGTCTTTAATACAGTAAGCACCTTCTCTGTCTAAACAGAAAGAATTGAAGCTTTCAGGGCTTATGAAAAGAAGTTGCTTTTTTTCTAAGCTCTGTCCAGTCCAGAATCTGGAAATGAGGCCTTTTGAGGGAGGAAATAACGAATCCAGGTGTGTTACTAATAACTTCTTTGCATTTCCATTTTGTTTTAATCCATGAGAATAAGAATACTATACAATTTGCCTAATGTTTATCCTCAATGGATAACATAGAATTACAATAACATTTGCTGGATAAGCATCTGAATGCGTAAACAAAGCTCAGTGACTTCATCTCTGATTACTCACCTCTTATTGTTGCTACACAGTGTTGATACTTTTTATTTTTTTAAAGATTTATTTTATTTTTTATTGGAAAATCAGATATAGAGACAGGAGGAGAGACAGAGAAGTAGATCTTCCTTCTGATGATTCACTCCCCAAGTGAATGAAACGGCCGAAGCTGCGCTGATCTAAAGGCAGGAGCCCAGAGTTCTTTCAGGTCTCCCACATGGGTGCAGGGTTCCAAGGCTTTGGGCTGTCCTCTACTGCTTTTCCAGGCTAGAAGCAGAAAGTTGGATGGAAAGTGGGGCTGTCAGGATAGAACGGACACCCATGTGGGACTTTAGCTGCTAGGCTACCATGTTGTGCCCTTTTGTTTTTAAAGATGTATTTATTTATTTGAAAAGCAGAGTTACATCTATTTTCCAATCCTTTGTTTCACTTCCCAAAATGACCATAAGGGCCAGTTCTGGCCCAGGGTCCTGGAGTTGCATCTCGGTCTCCCACATGGGTAGCAGGAGTCCAAGCACTTTTGCTGCCCTGCAACATAGCAAGTACAGCTACCAGGAATCCACCATATACTCCGGTGGGAGACGCTGGCATTGTAAACAGGGACTGAGCTTGCTGTGCCACAATGTAAGTCCTCAGCCCCAAGAGATGCCTTAATTTGCCAAACTCACAACAAGTGAGTTTGCAAGTGCTGATGCCTCTTTCCAAAATGCCCGTCCCCAGCTATTGGTCTGATTGACTCTCCTCTTTGTCAGCTTTCACTGAAGCTTCCCTTCCTCGGGATGTTTTCCCTGACTGTGCCAACCAAAATTGCACATCTATTCCTCAAAAATCCCCTTATACTCCTTGACTTTATTTTCTCTTGGAATTGCCTAAAACTGGGACATTTGTCTTATGTCCATGTTGTTTGTCTGTCCTTCTAGGGAATTGATTCCACAGGGACAGTGATTTTTTCCCTTTTTAATTTTATACATAGGAGATCGCCTTTCATTTAGTATGTGCTTGATAAGTATCAGTTGAAGGAATGGAAGAATTTGAAACCTAGTACATGTTTTACCGGATTTAAAGCCCCCCAAATGGAGATTCCATTACCCAACGACTCACAATTTACAGGTTCTTTGAGAAAGCTCATTTAATTTATCTGAGGTTCAGTTTTCTGTGGAATGAGGATAATTGTAATTAGTGACAGAGAAATCTCAATAAACCCGGTAAGTGGTAAGTAGTAACGCTCTCACAGAACGATTCTGAACATTTGACAAGAGAACTCACGTGTGAGCTACGTTGTCTCCTGATGCCAGCAACTGTGACCTGAGAGATGGAAGAAGGGAGGGTGACATGTCACAGTTGCAGATTTCTGTGAGGAACAAATGATCCAGTCTTGCTGAGATTGTACTCTAGACCAAAAGCCACCTGGGACTTTTTGGAAGCAGAAGTTATTATTGCACTGTTTATGTTTTTAACACTACAGTTAATGCAGTAATAACTTCTGCTTCCGAAAAGTCCCAGGTGGCTTTTTAAATGTTAGAGGGGGGCAAAGGTAAGGGAGGTCGGATAGCCTGAATTGTAGATCTTGATTATCTGCTTCAAAGTGTGGATGTATGTGTGTGCATGGACATGTGGGATGGAGCGAGGGGTGGTGGTGGCAGAGAATCAATCATTGTAGTCTTTGTTTACTGGCAATAATTACAGGAAATTTGATGCTAATTCATTTGTACCACCATGTCTAGTGTCAAGTGAGCATGCTATTCTTAAGTTTGGAAAAATTGTCACCTATGAAAAACATATCCTGACTTGTTAAGTGGCAGTATGGAAATTATGCTGCAGAAGTGTACATTTCTAAACATTTGGGATAATTTAATACCAATATTGTAATTGATATGCCATCCTCATGTGTCATATATCCATTTGGGTATTTTCCACATTCCAAGTGATTTATCCATTAAAGCATACCCAACTGCTATTATATTATTGAATTATTATCTTCATAAATTAATTTTGTTTTAAAATTCTGACCTTTTCTAAGTCAGAAGAGATTTAAATATCTGAGATGTAAATATGAAGGTGAAGTTGGGATCCATAAATATCTAATTTCAAATGCTGACACCACATAATCCTGGGAGTATTCCTAGAAAAATTAGAAGTGGAAGTATTAACCATTTGGGCAACCTAATCATATCCCTCGCGTTTACAGAAAATCCAATTAGTATTTCTCAATTTCCTTCTTTTGAGATTTTTAATTACTTGTTCTCATATTCATTTATTCACCCATTCACTCACCCTTTTGTCTAGGTTACCTATCCATCCTTGTCTACTGCTTCACTTTTTAAATAGTACACAACGAATGCACCTTAAAGCACTGCTTATTTCTGCTAATATTATTTATATTACTTTGTGGTTAGTAATAGAAGCAAGCAGGTAAATAATTATGTCATGAAATGCATCTCATCGATAAAGTGCTGTCTGGTGAATTATAAAGTGGCAACTAATATTCCTTTGGGCTTTGAAGTAAATGTATTTAAAGGAAATTGAAATGAATGCAATGATAAAGATGTACAAACAAGCATATCAAGTCCTAGGAATATTAAACAGGCATGACCAGAGCTGAGAACATGTCCATGTTCATTGTGTGGAGGTTTTGGGAAAACGGGCATGTGAACCTGGAAGAACTTAATAGATCATGAGTAGGAGTACAGATTTGTTCCAGAATAGAAGTTATTGTAGATCTCTGTTCTCAGAATAATTGCAGCAAAGTGGAAGAGAAATCTCCAGGAACCATACAAGTCAGGGAGCTATTGCAATTGTGCAAACCGGAGAGAATAACAGCATTAATTAAGAGAGTATAAGATAAAGAGAAGGCAACAGATTTGAAAGATGACTAAAAAGTTACTAGAAGGTAACATATGGAAAGTATTACGTTATCCTCCAAATTTTAATGAGGATATGTTAAAAAAAACATCTTTCAGAAATGTTACCAAGTTGTTGAACAATATAAACAAAATGGAAACCTGGAAATGCATGATTAGATTATTTCAATTGTATTTATTGGATTGTCTAAGTTATGAAGCTCCTCAATTTTTTCTTAAATTCTATCCTTTATCTTAGTATATATGTCCAGTGCATATCTTGACACTGACCCACTTCAAGGCTGTCTTGGCTCTGATATCAGGACAAAGTCAATTAGACTTGGTGAGCAGAACATAAAATTTCAACTCCAGTTTGAACCATCATTTTAATAACACATATTCAAAATTGGGAATGATGGGAAGAGAGAATTATTGTTATTGTTTAAAAATGTGAAATCTTTCCAAGAATATGGAAATATCACTTTATCTTAAGATGTGATCTTTCCTCTGCTGTTAGGATGGTTTGAACTATCCTAATCACTTAAGTTTATGTAGGCAGTATTTTGGTTTTCTTTTGGTTTGCACTATCAAAATCCCTGTTGATCTGCTTCTAAATTACAAATATCACTTCCTCATGGCTTGTAAACATATATTTTGTTACTAATATTGCTAAAATATTAAAATTACCCAAATATTTAAAGTTCAAAATTATGTTTTGATACATGGGAAGTAATTTGGGGGAATCAAGAGAACTTTTGAAAGTTCATCTTTATAAAATGTCTTAAATCAAGCCTGAAAAATGTCCTGGACCAATGGAGAGAGTTAATGAGGATTACACAATTGATGATAAGTAGGAACAACAAAGTTGACTTGAAGAATGAATGCTGTGGGTGACCAGATCCATACTTTGTTCAAAAGATATACTCCCATGTAACAGCCTTAAAAATATATACAATTCAAGATCATGTCCTACCAAATTATACATTACTTACCAGCATGGATGGTCAAGCAACCTATCAATGATTAAGATTGCAAATATTAAATATTTAAATTCTAATTGAATAAACTTTCTAAAATTTGTTTACACTTTTAGGATAAAAGCACTCTGTTGATTTCTGTGAATTTCATCTTAATTTTAATGATTTTTTCCCTTGGGTTTATTCAACATGCTTCTCAAAATATCCACAAGAAATGTTTATTACTCTTGTTTTGACTTAACATAAAAGATGTATTTTGGTTCCATTAATTGTTAATTTTTTTCAAAAATTAAAAAGCAGTACACTAAGGATTTCTCATTCTCTGGAATCAATATAAAGCTACGAAGGTTGTGAGCTTTTTGTAGAGGCATAGGTAGTCCTTGTTCTCTCTTCTCTTCATGCTTGTTGAAATGTTCCTTTTCTCCCAGGCTTGCATCCTGTGATAATCTGTTACACAGTGGAGAACCTGACATGTGTTTGTTTCTTAGGCAAACGTGTAATACTCTGCAAGTTTGAAAGGAGACTCAGAAAGAGAAGGTTTCTGCTGTGCCTGCTGACAGTCATTGATTTTCTCACATTCAAAACCTATCTGGCTTCACATTGGAGCAATAGTTGTGGTGAATCCTAGTGTTGATCCCATTCTAAGGAAGGGACAGAGGTTTCGTTAAGAAGTACAGATTCAAAACCAGCTGCAAAATCCTGGTTTATTTCTCACAGAGCAGCAGGTGTGTACCCCATGTTAACAGAATTTGCGAACTAGTCTTTCTTATTGTTAACAATACCATTCTTAACAGAATTTATGACCTAATCTTTCTTACAGTTACCAATAATATTCTGTGGGGCTTTGATTTAAGGGGGAGCTAATGAACTTGATACAGTGATAGGAATCAGAGAGCAAAGGACTGTTTCAGGGGTCAATAAAGAAAAGCATAATTTTTGTGAAAAGTGGGGAGAGGTATCCTGCTTTGAACGGATATGTGATTAATACACTTTTATATTGCCATATCTAGTGTTTTCCCAAAATAGAGTTAGAATAAACAAAATATCACAAGCAACAGCTTTTCTGTTTTACTTTCTCAAGCAGAGATGCATTGTACAAAATGTCAAAAAATATTATTGGATCTTGATCAGAGTACAACTCACTTATTTTGAAATTAGTGTAAGTACTAAGCCATCAGTCTTTCATTTAATCTCCATAAACCAAAGGTAAACTGAGTTCTGGTTTAATGCTTCATTCATTATATATATATAATATATTCCATGATACAGTTCCATAGACTCTGGGATTTCCCTTATTCTTTCCCTAAATCTCCCCACCACTCCAGATTTCCCCCATATCATTATGATAGTATAGTTCTTCACAGTCAGTCATAAGTCCATTATTCTGCTATTGAAGTGTATCCTGACATTGTTGGCATGGACAATGAAAGAAAGTCCAGCATCCTATTGTCAAGATACATTCAGCAGTTTTATCAGGAGTGTATCTTTGTTTTGTAAGAAGAGATGTACACTACATTGTACCTTCATTATATATTAAATTGTCTCATGATGAATGCTGTGTCATACTTGCATCTAAGAAATTGCAAATAGCTAGAATTAAAGATTCATATTTTGATCAACTTTGGAAATTTGAGACTACTGAATTGTGCTTATTATCACTAGAGAAACCCAGAGAATAAGGGAAAAGAACTAAAAGAAGTAAAACATGTCAGACATGGCTATCTATGTTGTCCTCTTTCAAAAAATGGACTTCAGGTTTGCAGTTTCAGAAGAGTTTAAGAACAGCCACACATAAAATGTTAACCTTTCAACTTAATTTTATGGAAAAATATAGACTCAGAAGTAAAGGAGTGAAACTCCAACAGTGCACTTGAATGCCAGCATCTCAAGCAGTGTCTTAACCCATGCACCACTTTATATGTTGTTGTCTTTCACTGTATGTATGTGCACATATTTACATACATACATACATAGTGAGAAATTACACTATAAAATATAAACACTATATATATGTATATATACTGAAAATTATTTTTTGAAATTTTCCTCGTGCAGTAAATAGAATTTGTGCAGGGCAGCTGAGGAAAGGAGGCATGTTATGTTAACAGACTCATGAAGGGATTTAATAGCTACCCAAAGAGAACCATTGCATGCATTGTTTTCGTAGCAGTGAATGTCATCCAAGGAGGATTAGTTGATGTGCTTCTGAGTGGATGAATTGAACAAATGGCAACGCAAACTGTTGTCTGCTTCCATGATTCACATAGAGAAGTTCATGGCAGGTGCATGGTACACCTTCAGAGTTCCAGGGAATAGTGAAGGTCCATCTGTTGAAAAGATTAATTTCCAGGCCAGATCTTCATTTGCACAGCACAAGAAGCCAAATCCGTTGACAGATGTTGTGTTTGTATAGAGCTCACCAGCTCCGCATTCTAATGTCATACTTCCGCCTCTAAGAATGCTTAAAGTCATGAATGTAGTGATCATGCCCCTGATGAATTTGGGTGATTAGAACCAAGTTTTCTCCCATTTGGAAGAGGTGCTTCTTAAGCAAAATGATAGTGGTTATGGACTAAGGAATTATTAGAAACTCATTGAGTCTAGCCAACTTCCTTGATGAATGAAAATGCTAGAGATAAAGCCCTAAAATCAGCAGCTAATTACACCCGTGTAAACCCTGAGCTCCTGCCTATCAGAATAACTGTGCTCCACTGCTTGCTTGCATGTGATGCTTGGGTTTCCTCCAGAAGTCAAGAGGGGTTACATGCCATGTCAAGGCAATCTATCCACTTTCTATGTCCATATTGAGACTCACACTGAATTACACCTACATATCCAGAAATACTATATATTGTTTAAAGCAATGTTCTTTGACTCATCCAAGACTATTAAAGTTTTCAAGTTTTAATCCAACAGAACACTGAAAATAGCTCAAGGTCATTCAATGCACATACTGACACTGGCTGATTTAGCGAGAGAGTTCTTTAGCATCTTGAGTATTAAAATGTCTGTTCAGGTTAATCTGGAACAGGAAGTTCTTTGAAGAGAAAATTGAACTGTTAAGAATATAGTGAATTTCAGGGGACATAGAAATCACCTTCGTCAACATGAAAGTAAAATAGAGGCTTGAGTCCAAAATAAATGTCTAATGTTGGTATTTATACAGATGTTTCATGCGTTATTGTAGACTTTGCCTCACTTCCAGACCTGAATATGATATGGCCGGTTTGCTCGTGCAGGAACAGCCCTGAGAGATAGGTATCTTTCCTTCTGTAGTACCTCATTCTATAAAGTGCTCTACGATGAAACAAGTACATTTATGAGCACTTATGGCAACTTTTCTTTTGCTTAAGTGAGAAAACCTGCTACTGCAGTGTAATGATGTTTTAATTGCATATTTAGTACACAAAAAGTGAAGCAAGAGCTTAATTCATATGCTTTAAAGAGCTACATTAAGAAAATATATTTGGGATAAAGTACTAGTTATTTTCCAAGAAAGGATAGGTTCATTCAAATCAATACTAAGGATTATGTAAATATTATGTTCTTCCTTTTTCTATTATTGAATGAATTTATTGGAATGTTTATATTAAATTGTATGTATTTATTATGTTATTAAAATAGCCATATTAAAATGTAGCCGTGTGGTGAATTTAAAGCTGTAACACCACAGAAATGTTCTTACATTTTCTAGCTTTTCAGATGTCTAAATAACAAACATGTATCAGTCCAAATGTGAATGTTCTTCTAATAACATTTTAGTGAAATCTTAACTATCTTTAAATGAAATTCACTTTAATGTTCATAATGCATTGTCTTCTCTGTTGTGTCTGTGTAACTCATTTTAAATTCACAGGATTATAACACTCAGTAGTTCCTCATAACAAGATATTAATAACAGTATTGGGAATGAATTAATACAAGGTTTACATTGATGCTGTACTTGGCAGCCATTTCACAAATTTGCATAGGCTGGCTAATTGCAAAACTGAGATTCAAAACCTATCTGGGGTATGGAGTAGAACTGAAATAAAGGAAAACTATCAGTGGACCCATCAATGAAGCATATGGGAATTTTAAAATCTGCATTTGGATTGGTTCTGACTGTACCATATTAATTTTTGTTTTCAGCCCAGACAAAGCACAGTGCGAAGAGTCTGATGGCAGCTGGTCTATCAGAAAGAATTGAATTATGGGTCTGAGAAAACAAGTAACATTTGCTCAGACATAATCAATGATAAACTTGTACATTTAAATGCATTTAGTCATCTAAAAATGCGCACATAGCTGAATACTAATAGTTAACAAGTGGCATGCTCATTAAGTGCCTTGCACTGTTCCAAGTACTTGACCCACTAATTCATTTACTTGTTAACTCACATAACTCTATGATTTAGACTCATCAATTTTTTTTACCCAAAAGCACATGGTGTTCAGCAAAACTGAGCTCTGAACTTGAGCAGCAGGATGCCCAAACGTAATCTTTGTCACCACTACGCTCTATGGCCTTTTCTGAGAAGATTGTAGTCTCAAAGCCAGCCAAAAGAGTGGGGCTCCGTTCTTTATAGGACTATTATTATTAATAAGTTTAAAAGAAGAAATGTCTGTAAGAAATACCACTAAACCATACAGGACATGGTGTCACCATGAGCATACGCAGAGAAACAAGAGGTGAACCCCCCTCAACAGGTGTCATGCATCACCTTTTGTATTTGGCTTGTGAATATCCACTGCTGCCACCTGCTAGTATTTAAAAGGCATTCACTAGGGCAGACACTTTGCAGGGATTATCAGATTTAATCATAATAGCAAATGTGTGAGGGCCAGTAATAATATCATCCACACAAGACACATGTGGAGACCAAGGCTCAGGGAGTTTCAGTAATTTACTCAACCCCATAGTGTTTAGAAAATGATAAGGCAGGGATTTGAACCCAGGAAATCTGCCTACATAGCTGTGACAATTTATCATTATGCCTCTTGCCACAATATGCTGTCTCCTACTGATAACCTAGTCAGCAGGACTTGAATAGGAGAAAAGGAATTTTAAACTTTATGAATATAATGATTTTAAAAATTTTGTCACTTGGGGACAAAATCAAGTTTTAAATTTCCTTCTTGCATTCTAATGTATTTTAACTTGAAGGTATGCAAAGGAAATTATATAATGTTCAAAGTATAAGATGAAGCAGTTTAAAATAATTGACTTCATTCAATTTAAGATTTAATAATAGATGCCTTTTAACCAATTTTATTTTCTCAAATTAGATGAGTAATCTTAAGATGTGATTGTAGCATGAATTTGGTGGAAACCTAATTAAGACCCTGAATAGGTATGTTAGATTGGGACAAACACATACTCTGATGTTACATTTTAAAATAACTAAATGACAGAACTTTGAGTGGTCTTGTCATTCAGAAATCATGAATGTTTGAGGTTTTATATATCTATATCTATCTATTGTATATCTATTTAGCACTTGATTTGATCAGTATGCAGTTTACACATGCATTAAAACATTGTACTGTACCCCCACATCCATGTATCAATTAAAGTAAAATAAAACTTATAAAAGAAAATCAATACTTCTGTTTAATGCTTACAGATTAGCTTTTTCAGCCTGCTAGATGATTTCCAAGGTAGCTCAGTGCTTGTCACTAGAGAAGCTATTGTTACTATTCTTATTTTTTAGTTTTGCTCGTGTTCAGCAGCTTAGTTGTCTCAAGCTTGCTGATGTGCAGCACACACAAATAAGATTTACAGGGAAAAGAACAGCTGTGTAAAATATTGCCATTGGTAAAGCAAATTTATTGAGGTAATGATTATAGCACATGAGGTTCAAGGCATAACCATAATGATCATAGGATTACTACGTTCCCTGATTTAGTATTTTGTATCTATTGCCCATAGTGTACATTCATAGTAGCAAATGCTATTTCCCTTCCATTAGAGGTTGATATTTGAGGTTTAATTGTGCTATTGTTTTTACAGTTATTTGAGAGAAGAGAGCGGGAGAGGAGAGAGAGAACACTCCCCGATGCGTGCAATGTCCCAGGCTAGGCTGGGGCAAGTAGAGTTGCTTGGGAACTCAGTGCAGGGCTCCCAAATGAATGGCAGGAACCCAATTACTTGAACCATCATGGCTTTCTCACAACACCTGCATTAGAGGAGGTCTTGTGTCAGGTTTTATAGTCTGGAATCAAACTCAAACCCTGTTAGGGCATGCAGGCATCTTCATCAGGTGTCATAATCAATAGATTTATCAGTTAACCCTCAATAACAGTTTCATTTTCAAATGCTATGTGGAGGCTGGCATTGTGAAATAGTAGATAAAAATGCTGTCTGCAATGGCAGCATCCCACAAGAGTAGCTCTTTAAGTCCTAGCTTCTCTACTTCTCAACATTGCTAGTGGTCTTGTTAGTGGTCTAGGAAAAGCAATAGAAGATGGCCCAAGTGTGTGGGCTCCTGGCATCCACATGGGAGGACCTGGATGAAACTCTTGGCTTCGACCTGACCCAACACTGTCCATTGCAGCCATCTGGGGAGTGAACCATGAGGTGGCGGATGTCTTTCTGTCTTTCATTCTCTCCCTTCCTCTCTCTACAATTCTGACTCTTGAAATAATAAATATGTCTTTAAAATAAAATGTGATTCAAACTGGTGATAACATAGATACATCCAGAATTAATTCTGTTATACATATTTTCATGATTCAGAACAATTAAAATAAAACAATGGATATCTGTCTTCTACTTTGAGCAATAGACAAATTGTGTTTCCCTTTAACACAATTCATTACTGATAATCCCATTTCAGAGTTTAGAATACAGAATTACTAATTCTATGATGTGGTGAATGACAATACTTCCATTTTGTATTCATACACAAATAATGTGACTGAGGATAAGTGAAAACTATAACCACATATTGTACGGAATTTCTATCCTTTCCTCACACTAATGCCTTCTGAGAGTAAGGCTGATTGGAAGACCATTTGGTTCCGTATTAACAGAGATGGTTTTGGCAATTTCCATTACTATTTTCCTGCAGATTCATTAATAGAGACCTTTGGTTTTGCCATTCCATTGGGTATGGACGTAGATGGTGGCTGGGAGGATCCTGATACGTGTTGATGCATCTTTTTGCTTGGACTCTGTGTTGAAAGAGTCAAATCATTAGTTAACGTTTGTTTACATTCCTTCAATGCAGCCCTCTGAGTGTCTGTGAGTGTGATCTTTTCATGTTCCTTTGAGTCATACTCTTATTTATTTATTTCTTTATTTTGGTGTCTGGGAAGTGTTCCTCTTCCCTTTGAAACTCCTGGATGGCTATTTGTTTATTGATTTATTTATTGTTTAAACTTTGTACTTTTAAAAACAGCCTCATTTTGAAAGTTTTGTTTTGATAATCATTCGGTGTTGACGAAACTAGTTTCCTAATCTTTATAATACTTGACCATTGCACTCTACAACAACACTGAAGAATGAGCAGAAGTGTTCCCATCGTACATGTAAGAGAAAACTGAGAGTTTGCATGAGTCACCCGGTGTGACAAGGCTGATGTCCACATTGGCTTAAATCCAGAACTCTCCATGCTGAACCACAGCGTGCACTCGAACCCAAACCAAGTAATTGAAATGACTAGATCCTAACAGATTTCCCACTTTCATACTTACATGTTAGAAGTGTTTTGTAGCCTGGTATTTTAAAAATCATTTTTATGATGCAGTTTTGTAGGCATAGAGACTCTCCCTCCCCCTTTCTCCTTCTGTATTTTCCCCCACAATAGTACTGTAGTATGATTCTTCAGCAACAGTACATTAGGTGCGTAGTTTGGGATCACATTATCAGAAGATTGTGTTATTCAGCTATCGGGTACTTCTATTCATAGGATGACAGTATGAAGCCACTGAAGTGTTTGAATATGTATATTGATATTGAAGTTGCTCCTTAAAAATACTAAAACATGCAGTAGCTTGGAAGAGTTGTAGTGAGGAGATGTGACAATGTTACCATACTAGTTCAAATGGAGATGAATAACAAAGGCCATAGCAAGGGCTACTGTTGTGCAATAGCAGGAAAGCTACCACCTGCAATGGCATCATATGCGTGCCATTTCAAACTATGCTGCTCCACTTCTGATACAACTTCCTGCTCATGCGCATGGAAGAGCAGTGGAGGAAGGCCATCCACAAATGGGCATTCATTATAACAGTAAAGACATTTGGGAAAAGGGGATCATTGCAGTAAGAAGAGAAAGAAAGAATGCTTGTAAGATATTATTCTAATAACACAATGAATACATTACAGGATGGGAAGGGGCCTGCACAAGGGCTCAATTGACTATTCCTCCACTGTAGGCACCAGCATCCCTCACAGGCACCAACTACTGTTCCAACTCTTCCACTTCCAATCCAGCTTGCTAATTATGGGCTGGGAAAGCAGCTGGGGACAGCCCAAATCCTTGGGACCTTGTGCTCACTTGGAGACCTAGAAGAGCCTCCTGGCTCCTGGCATCAGATTGGCTCAGCTCCCACCATTGAGGCCATTGGGGAGTGAACCAGTAGATGAAAGATATTCCACTCTGTGTCTCCTTCTCCCTGTGAATCTGCTTTTCTAGTAAAAGTAAATAATACTTTAAAACCAAAAAACTGTAGCATTCTACTATTGAAGTGCATCATGGCATTGTAGGTATAGACAGAGGCAGATAGTCTAGAAGCATTATCAAGGTGTATTTAGCTGTTTCACTGGGAGTTCTCCTTTTAATCAGAAGTAGAGATGCTTACTGCAGTGAATCTTCACTTCCTGGTATGTATTACCTGCTCTGTGTTGTATAAAATATGCTAGATATTTGTATGATGATTATCTAGAAATATTGTATAAAACTAGAGTAGGATAAAAAGTCAGTTTGTTTAAATCTGTGCTTACTTACACTATCTCTTTTTTACTTATATATGAAGCTTATTTTTCCATTAATTCTTTTAGCTGATAGAAATATAGAATGTATATTTACAATGTTATGGAGGAAATGGAAGATATACTTGTATTTGTAAATGCTTACAGTGTCTGTATTCGTGTACATTTCTTCTTAGGCAAGGAGAAAAATTTGTTATTATGTAAGCTTCTGCTTTTCTGCAGGTTGAGTATCATCTAAAATGCTTAGGATCTGAAGTATACTGGGTTTTGAATTTTGAAATGTTTGTTTATACAAAATGAATTATATTAGAGATGGAACCCAATTATAAATGTGAAATTCACTTGTTTTTCATAGATCCTATTGCACACAGAATCCAAATGTCATTTTATATAGTATTTCTTTGTGTGCCTGTGTTGACTGCAACCAGTCACATGTGGTCAGATGTAGAATATTCTACCTGTGACATCATGTTGGTGCTAAAACCATTTGGGGTTTGGATGATTTCAGATTTGCAGAATGGGACTATTCAACTGATAGAATAAATGATGTCTAGCTTCAAAATTACCTGTAAAGAGCTTTGATGAATAAATAATTGAGCTAATGACTCCTGAATTTATGTCAATCCAAAAAAAAAGAAATTGCAACATTTCACTTGGAATGAATATCTAGGAATGCATCTCCCATACTGACAGATTCCTTAGATCTTGGGTTTCAGGTGTTTCAATAGGACACGCCTCTTGCTTTTATGTAGTCATTGGGCAACATTCCTCCAATTCAGTTGTTATGTTGCTGTAATTGTTTATAGTGAATCTATGCTGAAACTAAATCATTTGTCCTCTGTCCCCTCTTTCCCTCACTGTTCTCTCTTTCCTCCTCTCTGTCTAACTTTCTCCAATTCAGTATATTATTGTGTTTTTTATGTACTCAATCACTCAATCTCTCTTTAAATGCGAGTAGACGTATTCAAGTACTTCAGTCCCTGCCACCCATGTGAAAAACCCATATTGTTTTCCAGATTTGATTTTAGCTTGACCCAGCCTGGTCCTGTGGCAGGTGCTTGATGTGAACCAGTGGATAGGAAATTTGTATTTGTCTCTCTAACTTTCGAGTAATTAAAGTGACTAAAATTTCAATAATATATTCTGAAAAAATAATAATGAGAAAAAACTGATATCCTTTATCTTTGTGAATATTGAATATTCAGGGCTTTTGGAATTCAAAAATACAGTTGATAGAGCAAACACGTGAACATTTTGAATGACCTATTCTCACGATGTTTAGTTTTACAGTAAAATCGAAGTTATGAAATGTTGACTTTATTTTCTTGTTCTTCATAGGTCACCCATTAGCCAAGGGATAAACCAAGTGATCCTCAAGGCTGAGGATACTGAACATGTGCATTGAAACTTAACTCCTGGGGTGATCTTGATGGAAGATTTTTATACCTGTCAGAAGAGGTGCTCCTGAGTCCATTATCCCACAGGATTCACAGGATTTCATGACTCACGATTAGCCTTTGCTTGAAACCAAGACTTTAAAAAAAGAGCGACATGAACTTCTATGTCAAGAAGATGTCGTCGCAGTTGAACTGTGTTCCATCTGGAAAAGCGTTGAAGGAGTTAGAAGTTGCCATCGGCAGAGCTGGGCAAGAGTTATGGTTTTCAGGATAATGTCTGAGACAGCAGCCACCTTTGGGATTCTTGTCTACAGATGTGACTGCTTTTCTCATCTCTGAAATCGCCTCCCATGTGCCCTGTCCTTCTGTTATGGCTGTGTCCCTGGCTCCTCTGTTGATTGGCTAATGGGACTGAACTGCTTTCCTGACATTTCGTTTGCAAACTTCTCCTCTGGCATGGTATAGACAGAGACCATTTTATTTGTACTCTGGTCCTGGAGCTCTGAAAACCTACATGTTTTAACATCTTAAAGTTGCTTTTCTTAAAGGAGTGGAAATATATATCCATTGATAATAATTATTGTTGGCAAGTAATAATTACCTGAATACATCAATCACATAAGAATGTATAGACAAGTTGACATGTTTCCCCCAGGCTAACAACACTACTACAGCTCTCTGTCAGTTAAATACGTAGCTGCTAGAACCGGATTCCCATTCTCATTACACAATACTTAGTACCTCTGGAGCACTCTCCCTTTCTGGTTTTTCTTTTTCCTTCTTTCTCTCTTTCTTTCTTTCTTTCTTTTGTAATGGGCTTTTTCTTTAGTATTTTATGAATCCTTTTTGCTTTCACAGAAATCAGTGGTGAGCAGTCACGTTATTAGGTAGCCTTAGTTTAAAAATTCTCCAGGGATGCATGTGCTGTTCTGATTTCTTAGCTTGGAAAATCACCGACTTAGATTTTTTCTCGTATTTTTTTAAGTTATCCTTTTTTTTCCCCCCCATTTTAAAACACTGTACCTTGCTCGATCCCGATGACTGTTTGAATGCTTCTGTATTTGTTTGTTCAGTCTCTTGATAGAATAAAGTGTTCATTTTCCATCATCTCAAGTTTCTAAATATTGACAGAGTTGTCTCATTCAAACAGTTTCTTAGGCCAGTACTTTGTCCAGATTTTCATAGTCATCTTAACATTTGTGATTTTCAGTTTCACAGGAGAATCCTATAAATATTTAAAGGCCTTAAACATGTATGTACTTTTTTTTCTATGCTGTTACAGAATGTATAATTTTATACTACATTTACTTTTTTCATTTGTGATGTGAAGGGAGGGAAGAATGTGACTGTATAGAAATACATGTAATTTGAAGGGAAGGGATTCCTGTGCTTTACTTATTTTAGACTAATTTGAAGATGCATTAGAAATTGTCTTTTTAAAAGTTTCATCATGTTAAGAGCGGCTGTGCAAATGTTTTGTGTTTTAAAAATCCACCCACATGGCTTAATAGGCCTATATTGTTTTCCATGATGGAACTCACATGTCCTAAATGTAGCTTTGATCTGTCTCTAACAGTATTCTAAAACCCCACCCAGACTATTTTCTGGGAAAAACCGTTATATTTATTGAAAATTAAATTTGGAAAGTATCTTTTTGGTGTTAAAGTGGAGTCTATTGCACACATGGATATGAAATGAAATGACTTCTTATCTCCATTTTAATTTTGCTTCAAACTAATAGCTATCTCTCAGTAGAATTTGCAATGTTCAAGAGTATCTGAAATCATGGAGAAAGGAATAACAGTTTTGCTGGAGTTTCTGCATCAGTTAGAATATCCTTATTTTCTTTGGAATAAAATGGAAAAGTTCATTATTTTAGAAATTATGAATTTGTCCTAAGTTGTTTGAAATTATAGATCATACTTCTCATTTTTTAAAACTATGTTCTTTAAAGCAAAACTGGAAATTGTGTATTATATACAAGTGTAATACATGCATATTGATAGATAAAATAAATGGAATTTAAATATACTAATTAGATTATCTTCTAATAGATTAATGTTGTGACTATTCAGAAAAGGTGAATAAAATTGGAATATAAAATGACTGCCTTTCATAAGTTACATTTAGAGTCTATACTTTTGTGCTTTGTTTTAAAGGAACATGTTGTTATCCAGAAAAACTCCTGAATTCATGAGGAAACTGACACAAACCTTTCCATTTTAAATAAGGTTCCCATATTCCATTTGCTTTTTTTCCTAGGAAACAATGAAATAGAAACACTTATGCTTTCATTACTCACCCACATCTAAACCATGAATGCAACTGGCATAACTTTGGTAGCAATAATAAAAACAAATTTTAATGTGAAAAGTCTTAATGATAATACATTGATAATACATTGTTCATCTTGTAAAATGAATTATAGTTGAAATATGAATTAAAATGCCAAGTAAAACTAAGATTTAGTCCTAAATCTTTAAAAAAATTTGAATAGCTTGAGATACAAAAGCAACCTCAAAAATAAATGGTTCAGGAGGTTTCTGTGTATCATTCCCATCTTCTTCTAGTAATAATGTCTTATAAAATCATAGCACATTATCAAAACTGGGAAACTAATATTATTACAATACTGTCAACATAAACCTTATTCAACTTTCATCAGTTTTCTTGTGAATTGTGTGCATATTCTTATCCTTTTTAATTAAATTGATATCCATCAATTGTTATAAGTTAGAACATGAATTCCAGTACAAGGATAAACTATGACCTAATGAACTACTTGATAATTTTTGAGGTCAACTATTTTTAAAAAAATAACATTCTATGACTTTATTTTATTTTAATGAACTCTTTTTATCTTTGCACAATGGGAATTTACAGTTGTAAGAGCATACAGAACTATATTATGGTTTTAAATGTGGTACTTTTTTCAAGGATTTATCTATTAATTTGAAAGGCAGAGATACAGCTAGAGATGGAGAGCTACTTTGCTCCCCACAAGGCCAACGTGGCTGAGACTGGGCCAGGTAAAGCCAGAGACTGGGAGCCTCATCTGTGTCTCCCTTGCAGGTTCAGGGGCCCAAGAACCGAGGGCCTTCTCCATTGCCTTCCCAGGCACACATGCAGGGAGGAGGGGGTGTCAGAAGCAAGCAGTCAGGATGCAAACTGTCCATCTATGGGATGCCAACTTGCAGGCAGTGGTGGTTTAATCCACTAGGCCAAAATGGCAGTGCCATGGGTAGGAAGGAGTAAATGTACAAGGAGGGGAGAACTCTTAAACTACAATCTAAGAGCTATGGTCTGAGAGAGCAGTACGTGTGGGTCTTAAACCAATGAGAGCACCAAAGGGCTGGGTTTGTGCTTCTAACCCTATTAGGAGAGAAATAAGTATGTTAGGAAAACTTTGGTATTTCTAGATACTGAGAATTCAAAAGCCAATACAGGTACAATTGAGAGCAATTAATTGGTAGATACATGCAGTTGGGGGAAGAAGAGGTAAGCATGCATCCTCAGATGAAGTGAGATAAGATTAAAAAAAAAAAAAGGTTATGCTGCCTTCTCTTTTGAGTACTCTGGCCTGCTAGTTCTTCCTGAGTGTGGGGCACGGGTGATCCAATTTGCTCTTATTTGAGATATGCATCATTGTTTTCATCACTGTTATTGGAATACTGGAGTACGGAAGGTTAAGGAAATTTCCCTGGTTACACATACTACGAAGTAACAGAGCCTCTTTTAGTAGTAAATCAGGAGTATGTGTCTGTAGAATAATTCAGAGCAAACCAAATTAAAGGGATTGATGGATCTTTATGAGCCTACGAAGGAGTAGGGGCATAGAAATAGTTTTGAAAGTAGAAACTGTTTTATTAAGGAGGAGGAATAGGAGAGGTCCATCCGCAATATTGTTGTTCTCCTACAAAGTGCCAAGAACTATGTTAAAATGTGAGCAGAAGCTTCACCTTCTTTTCAAATGATGTCTGGCCTTAAAGGGGTAACAAAAGGAAATTTTGGATATAAATGTAACTTTTTAATATAAAATGGGAGAGTAATGAAGAACGGGGAGCTACAATGCTCCACAGAGTAGCATATGGGTAAATCATGTAATCATGATGGGTTCAGTAATGCCTGGGCATTTTGCAGGATGTTAGCAGAGTCTGTTTGCCATTTCAAGGGTTTTAGGTTTGATTTTCAATTAGAGGTGAAGTTTTCTCATGTTCACTCACATTGCATCAAGGAAGGATTGATCTAGAGTGGTGCAACTGCAAACCACAGTGGCAGCAAACGTCACTTATTATTGCTTCCAAGTTGGGGTCAGCTGGGAGGCTCTGCTGATCTTAGCTGGACTCATTTCCTGTCTGCTGGTGATTGTTTCCAGGAATGCAGTTCTGAGCTTTGTTGAGCTTTTTCACGTTTATTACGGGGTTCAGGTGCTAAGCCAGTCCAGGGATAGCTTAACTAGAAACAACTGGGTTTCTTCCAGAGCTGGCCTCACCCTCTAGCAAGCAGACCTGGGCCATTCTCATAGCAGAAGAAGGGGCTGTCTGAGACAGTCTTTATGGTGACATTCCAGTGACTCAAGTTGGTCAGAGGACCAGGGTGTATGTTTCGGGTGGAGAGTCTGTCTCTTGATGGAAGTTTTTGCAAAGTCATCTTGCAAGGGTAGAAAAAGAACAATGGTTGGGCTATCTTTTCAATTACTTAATACTAGTGGCTTCTTGTTCTTAAAAACAAAATCTTGTTGCTTATCTGAGCAATCTTTTCTAACCAACTACTACTTCTATACACATCAAAATAAAGCTTTCAGTGGGCCCCAGTGTTCTCATATGAAACCTGTACATTTTTTAATCAAACACATATGACATGCTTCTATCTGTTTCATAGCCATGTCATATTTCCTATTCCTTCGTTCAGGCAATCCATAGGGAATCCTCCCACACTCAGGCCTCACGTGTAACTCTGAGAGTGCACTCCGTGCCTACCAGCGCCTTTCATCTCGGAGGCTGTCCCTGGTCAGTTTTTTTTCTCAAAGCTCCACTACAAGTGAATGAGCACTGAAATATTATCTCAAATTATTATTCATGTGATATCTTTGAATTAAATCCTTCTTCAGTGAGACAGATTCCCAAAAAGGACTAAAATAAACATTCTACAAAAGGTAGGTGACATTAAACAGGCAATCTTAATTATAATCCTGGCTATATATGAGATATCTTCCAAATGTTCATGGACAGTGTTCGTTAATTTTTTTTAAAAAATTCCATTTCTACCTGGTACCTTCAAGTGTGTATGTATGTGTGTGGGGCTCGGTACACAGGCTTATATTTCACAGTTTGAATTGAAAACAGTTTACATAGATTAAGGTTGCCAGTGAGGTGATTGTCTACAGTCCCCTCTCAGGTTCTCCCTCTTAATGCAAAGAGTGCCTGTAGTTACCTTTACAGCACCCGGCTCTGTCAGAGCTCATGACCCAGAGGCTTGCTCCCACTGCTTTCCTCTCATTTGCTGTCTGCCTAACTTGCAATCCTAGTCTCTTCCTCTCAGTAATTTCATTGTCTGACTGTGACCAGCAGGCAGAAGACAGCCAAGATGTTGCTTATTAAATGAATCATTGCATGATTTAATATTCGCTACATAGGCACACTTATTAGCAAGTTTGCTTCTTATTGATTGACAAACTTGTTGCTTCCTTGGAAATGTGGAATTATCTGTGGTTACAGAAGATCCTGGCAAATGGAGCATGTTCATGATCTGCAAGGCAAATGTTGTGTTAGTCTTATAATTTTTTTCCCTCTCTGACGGTTAAATCTTTTATACTGTGCATCAAAAGTATCGCAGTTAAACAATCTAGGGATGAAAAGGCCCCTCCTGGATTACTGGATTCACTCTGCTAAATGGCAGTGATATGTTATCGAATCACCGCTGTTGTCAGTATTTACAGAGAGTTTTCATGGGAAAAATATCCTTTGCTACTTCGAAGGCATTAGGAATCAGATTCAAATCAGAATTTGAGAACTGTCGGTTCTGGAGAATACAAACAAACCCTTGCTATTTCACTGTCAGTCATTTCAAGACCATTATTGAAGATGCCTCAGAATTGATCAACCTGTTCGTCTCATGTCCATTACTTTCTTTAAGCTGTAATTTCTTGTATGCTAACTCTAACATAAAGTCATATTTGAAATTTGTAAATTATTTGCTGACCATGACAGCTAAAGCATCTATTGCCAACATCTCTAAACGCGAATAGACCCTTCCCATTGTCATGGGCTTTGTTATTTCCAGAGACACTTGTAATGATAGTCTGTGAAACACATTTGCCCCTCTTCATTTCACCTCTGGCTAAGCAATAAATTTTGTTTGTTTGCTTTTTGTTTTAATTTCTGCCTCTCTCTGTCTCTCCCTCACCCTCCCTCTTCTCCCCACCCCTCTTTTTTAGTTTGTGTGGTGATTCCAGTTTAGCTTACAAAAGTTAGGTTGGCTCATCCTCTAAAGGATTTGTGATGGGGACCCATTCGAAGAGAGCTGTGTGGCAATGAGAAAGACAAGATGTGAGATATGCACTCTGTCCCTCACAGGTTTACTGAGAAAGAATGGGCTCAGCATAATTACTTCATAAGGAGCTTTTGAAAATCCAATTTCAAGATGGTTAATTTAGGTAGAAAAATGGGTAGTGGAAGGCTCCAGTTTTACTTGAATGCGATGTGCTGTTTTGCAGAACACTTGGTTCATCTTAGAGGTTTAACTATTGACAGTGCTGCAATAGCACTGTCTTCCCTACAACAGGATTCCACAGATAGCATTATGATGAATCTCCTGCATGTGTTCATTTAATTTCAGGGGTTGCTGCACTAAACAATAAACCACATTTGAGAGCCGGAAGCCGGATGTATCTTGTCACTTTCTTTCCCAGTCGGTTCAATCAAATGTCATTCTACTCAATTGAATACAGACAGGGTGAATTTCAAGTAAGAGAAAACTCAGCCTGAGCGACAGATTTTCTCTAAAGTTACTTTTGTTTGCTCTCATCTTTTCCACCTCATCCTTCTGTGAAACCGCAGAGTGAAATGAAAGTCGGGGAGTCAGTGCTTCTGCTGCCTGCTGCTTCCGTCTGCGCCTTTGGGTCAGCGAAGTGGCTGCTGCGCCGCCGGGTCATGCAGTGTGCGCTGCGCAGATCCAGAGAGCGCATGTACAGAGATGGTTTGGAACACAGCTTCTCTCCAGTTGCACAGTGCTTGTTCTGCACAACTCTAGACACGAGGCCTGAGGAGTTTCTTCATTGTCAAAGAGATATTTGCTGCTTTCTTTGTTCTAGAGGAATCAGGAGGAAAGTAAAACTCGCAGAAGTTTTGGTTTGTGAGTTAGGCTTCATTTACAGGCGCTAGAGCGCGTCATGACCCTCACGTGATCAACTGTGCGGCTGGCCAAATTTCTGGAACTCTTCGCCTTCAGTTTCTCATCTGTGAAATACAAACCACAATGTCAGTTTTCTCTGCTTCTCTCCGCCAGCAGGACTAGCACGGGGAATAAGTGAACAAGCTGCCAGCTATCTGCAAAATTAAAGAACCATACAAATGAATTCCCATATTAGTACTGTTGTTAGCAAATGCTGGAAAATGCTGTCACTCTTGATGCTCTTGGTGACATCTCGATGACATTTTCTAGCAGTGAGAGTTGCAAAGCTAAAGCATTGTACTATTGATTAATAATCAAGTCAGATACACTTTGGCTTTTATGAATTTAGTGGCATAATAAATAGTTTGTCTCAAATATTCATAAATTTTAGTGATTATTCCGTGTTTATGACATCCTTGGGCTATTCAAGGCATTGGATCACGTTGTATTTTAGTTGTTTACTCCTGGTTATAAGTAAGAATATTTTTCCTCAAAAATCTATCCCTAGCGTCAGTTATCAATCTGAAATTTTAAAGTTTTAATCATTTGTTTGAAGGGCTGAATTACATAGAAAGAATGGAATACGCACATAGAAAGAGAGAAAGAGAGAGAGAGAGACCTCTCACTGTTGTTTCGCTCTCCAATAGCCACCATGACGGGGGCTGGGTCAGGTAGAAACCAGGATTCTGGAACCAGGGCTCTCATTGGGTGGCAGGGGCCTAAATACTTAGGCCATCCTTTTCTACTCTCCCAGAAGTTTTAAAGGAAGCTGAATTGAAAGTAGAATAGCCAAGGCTTGAACTGGAATTCAGAAGATGTCACTGCCACAGGTAACCCAATCATAGATCACGTGGGTAATAGACAACGATGCTCATAATTTTCCAGCTGAGTTCATGTGAATGCTACGCAAGTTGGTCAGTATTAAATGCCAGATTCTGCAACAGAACTCTGCAGACTGACTTGTGCTGTTTACTTATCCAGCCAACATTTCCTAACAACTGGAGAAAATAAAAACAGACAGGAGTAATGTCCAATGCCCCCAAATAGGTCACCATGTGCTCTCCCAGCTGTGGGCCAGAAGCTGTCTTTGAATATTCACACAGCTGTGATAACACCAGGGATGCTATTTCAAGACCAGATTTATCTACATCCACCCCAAACAAGTGTCCAGTAACTGGGAGGTAAAAACTCCATCAAATTAGAACAAGCTTCTAAAAGGGTCTGTATATGCCTTTTGTTTACAACTATACAGATTCGCCATAGCTGTGTTCGCATTCTTGCCGAAGGAATTCCGTCACTCAGAATGATTGCATAGCTAGATGAGGATTATCTCTGTATCATCATTCATTCCTTATTTTTTTTTTGTTGGCCTTTGAAAATTAGAACTTTTACCTATTCCTGGTCCCCCAGTGTTTCTCTATTACCCTGATTCCTCAATGATTATCATCCAAGGATTTGGTGTTGTCATCTCTGAATTCTTCAGAAATTCTGGGAGCTGCCTTTAGATGACATGGAAGCAAAACTCCATTGGAGAAAATTGTGTTCATTTTAGATGAATCTGATACTTTATTTCCCCTGTTAGTCATTCCTCAAGAGCATAAAGGATTATTTTGGGAGGACAACAGATAGAAGTAGAAGAGAAATTGAAGAAAATGTACTGTGTATTAAGGCAACCCTAGCATTACTAAAACACCAGACTCTTGGCTTATTTAATGTGATAGTCACTATGGCCATGTGGGAGCATGCATACCCGCTGTGAGTTTACAGAGGAAGCCCATGAGCAGGTAAAAAATGTGAATGCCAAGTCCAAGCCGTCTCAAACCCCAGTCTTTACTCTTCCCATACTATTTGGTATCTCTTTTTCAACCCTTGATACAACATAATAGCATCTAGCCAAAACATCAAGTTTTTTTTCCCTTTAAGAGCAACTAAAATGTTATTGACACTACTAGAATTTCCATGTCTCATTTCATGGAGTCCAGTTGATGTTATGTAGGCCTATGCTGTATTTCTATTTTAGTATGTCCTTGGCTGCACAGATCTTTACAGCCACATCCACGTTTACAGGCACACTCTTCCCGTTTTCATCTGTTCATTTTTGAACCTACTATTTGTCAGCCAGTAGGGGTTGGTGTTATCTATGAGCGAAGACTCCTTTGATACATTCCAAAAGAGACTTGAATCATTTTTCTATTTCCAGAGCCAATAGACTTGTTCAGGATTGGTTTGGAATGGAGAAAATTGGAAATGGTTGGAAATTTGAAGGTTACTTTCACTTAGAATCATGGTTATTTAGGTTAACAACTTATGTTCATTCAACACTAATTTTTCAGATGTTTTTTGCTTATTTCATGGACATTATCCTTGAAATACAAGCTTACCTGATACACTGTGATTTTTGCACTGGATTCATTGCTGAAGGTACAATGAGGCAGTACAGCCTTCTAGCCTGAGATCCCTTATTTAAGCCACCAGGGTGTTTGTACATAATAGATGTGTAAAGTAAATGTCAAGAATAAGTAGTTGATGAAAATCTGAGATTTACTAACCACATTAACCACTTTCAGGCTGTTTGTATTTGTGAATAATTCTTGATTCAAAGCAATGATGAAAGTTTTTGCTTTCTAATTTTTTAAAAAGATTTTTTATTTTTATTGCAAAGTCAGATACAGAGAGCAGGAGAGACAGAGAGGAAGATCTGCCCGATGATTCACTCCCCAAGTGACTGCAACAGCCAGAGCTACTCCAATCCAAAGCCAGGAGCCAGGAGCTCTTCCGGGTCTCCCAAGTGAGTGCAGGGTCCCAAGGCTTTGGGCCGTCCTCTACTGCTTTCCCAGGCCACAAGCAGGGAGCTGGATGGGAATTGGGGCTGCCGGGATTAGAACCAGTGCCCATATGAATTCCTGGCGCAAGGCGAGGACCTTAGCCACTAGGCTACTGTGCTGGGCCCAATCTTTTGCATTTTTAATTTCAACTTTATTTATTTTTGCTCTGACCCTTATAATAATTGTTTAATGCTAATTTGATATTTGAATTTGAATATAATAATTGTTTAATGCTAATTTGATATTTGAATTGTTATTATTTTTATTATTTTTTCTACCTCTTCAAGAGGCATCATTAATGTGCTGGAGATCTTTCGCTTTTTTTTTCTAATGCTTCAAGCTTCTTTCTGAATATTGCTTTTGCCATTTCTTGCATACTTTTATATCCTGTGCTTCCATTTTCCCTTATTTCAGGAAAGGTTTCAATCTTCCTGATTTTTTCAACTACCCATTGGTCACTCGCTAGCATGTTGTTTAATTTCCTCATAATTGTTAATATTCAATTGTTCTTGATGAACAATTGTTCTTGTTTTATTCTTTGCAGTCTGAAAATATACACAGTATGATTCCAGTCTTTTTAAAGGTAATGAGACTTGATTGGTGGCTTAACGTATGGCTCATCCTGCAAAATGCCCCGGGTGCTGAGGAGAAGAACATATTTTCTGTAGCTGTGTGGTGAAATGCTGTCATGTCTGTTAGGTGTGTTTGCTCAGCTGTCTGCTCAGCTCTCACACTCGCTGACTCTGGATGATGTGCCGGTTGATGAGCATGGGGAGCTGAAGTCAGTCACTCTTGCTTCAGTGGAGTGTACCCCTCCCTTTCAGTCTCACAGTATTTGCTGTTGATATCTGTGAGACCTTGTGTCATGTGCGTTTTTATGTCTTCTTGCTGAATGATTATTTTATCAACACATGCTGTCCTTCTTTGCCTCTTTGTTTCAGTTTTTGATTTAAAGATGATTTTGTCTGATATCAGCTACTCCTGCCTGTTTGGGGTCTCCCTTTGCCTAGAATATCTTTTTCTAGCCCTTCATTTTCAGTTTATATGCATAGTTCGGGAAGTGAATTTCTTGTAGGCAGCATTTAGTAAGGTCTTGATTTTCAAATCCATTCCTTCAATGTAAATATTTTGGCTGGGGAATTGAATCCACTTACATTCAATGTTAGTCCTTACAGACAGGAAGCAGGCACCACGCGTGGGACTGTTACACACATTGTGTATTGTGACTGTGGTTGTGGATGTGTAAGCCTGGACATTTGAAAACATTATATGTAACTACGTGTAAATGTTCATGATAGGAGTACAAGTAAAACCGTGTGGATTCTGTCAATGTCAAAAAACTGTAATACTTGTTTATACCCTTGAAGAAACTATATGTGGTATGAGGGAGTCATTTACTCATTATTTCTAATAACCATTTGTTAATCTAAAATTATTTCAATGGCAATTTGAATTCCGTTTATCTACCATAATTTATAGAAGATAAAACCCATAACCCTTACTTTACTTGTTTCCTCTGTCTGGAAATATTTCCCCCCCAATCCTACTTGATTATCTTCCTAGTGATTACTCATATGGAGATACTTCAAAAGAGTTGTGGAAAAATGAATGTAAAACATACTTTTTTCGTGAAAAAAAAGAAAATCTGTGCATATGTACATGGAAATGCATATTATTAAAAACTGTATACAAAATTCGTTTTTACCAAAACAACATTATCTTTTAGTTCTATTTCCATGAACTTTTGGAAGATATCTTCTATTATGTCTGCTTCTAAGAGACCATTCCAATCCCCTCACCTAAAGTGGGCAACACTCTACCCTGTCTTTCCATTCCAGCATTTAAAATATGAAATTATTGATATATATTGCTGCTCTACTTTAATCCTCCACCTAACAGGAATTCCACAGACATAAAACCTGGCTTGTTTTCTTCGGCGTCACAGTGTCCATCACATAGCTGGTGTGTACATCTATGTTTGAATTATCAAAGAAAGAAGACAAGCAAGTCAACTGAAACAGCTGTCTATTAAATAGTTGAAACAGTCTCAGACCATTGTCCGGCCATTTTCAATTCTATTACTACCCCAAACACCAAAGGCCAAACTATAAACTGGGATTGAATCAGCTAAGAAGATGTATATACTAGTAGGCATTACCCCCTCAGCCCCCCAAAAAAGCTGTAACGGAAGGCAGTATTGAGTTTCAATCTAGAAACGTGCTCAGTATTTGTCAGATGGGTAAATTGATGAGTCAAGCATATCTGCAAAAGGGCAGATGCAATAACCATGATGGAACGACAGTCTCCAGGGATGTGGAAGGGTTCAGGAGATGGAGAGCTACTTCTCACCATTCCATCTCTCGTGTTCTCCAGCTTAATGAAAATAAAGCAGAGCTATAGAGTAAGAAGTGTCTTTAGTGAAATAAAACCTGCCTGGCAAACCCTCCCATATATTTGAGGAATCTAAGAGCTTTATCAATGCTGGAGAATTTAGCTTTGAAAGCAGAAATCAAAATCGCCATGATTCCTTTCATAGCTTAGTGGCACAGACACGCACACAAAGGGGTGAGCAGCATGAAGTATATACTCCAAGTGTGACAGACACTTTGCCTCGTTTACCATTTTCACTGTCAGCACAACGCCCGTCAAAATAGCCTGCGCTCTGCAGCTGTACCACGGTGGAACTTAAGCACGGCACGGTGATTGTTCTAGCCTCTTCTGCCAGTAATTCCTGCTGCTTTGCCGAGAAATCATGGCAAGGGACTCAAAAACAATGTCTCCATATGTTACACTTGCTGGAATTATTCCTCAGACAACTTCTCTTGTCATTTTTCATATGCAAGAACTCATTAGACACCTAGAGGAAGAACATATGGAGAACAATGATGCTATTGGAAGAAAATAGCTTATTACAGAGATTGTATTCCTACTCTGAACTAGTTTACTGGAAATTGCAACGACTGTTTGCTCATGCTCTGGGTGGTGCCAGACTTCAGCTTTCTCCAATACAAACTTTTCCATTGAAACTAAATATTTACTAGCATCCTGGCCAATAAGGTTGCTTTTTTCATTTATTTTATCAATATTTGGAATCATTTAGTGAATTACAGGAATCTTATTTCTTCTTCAAAGGAGAGAATATTCCTGAATTTCCTGCAGTGCTAATCTCTCCTTCAGTGGAAAAACGCACTTACCCTAGAAAAACAAGAGGTTAGCTTCATGGTCCAGAGTTTGCACTCAGCATGCAGAAAGGCCTGGGATCCATTTCAGATCCTTTGTTAGACCTCTATCATATATGGGCTCCAAGTCCCAATCTCCTCATCTCTAAAATAAGAACAACTATCTTATTCATGAACTTAGTGAGATGAACTATGGAGAAGTTCGCAAAATATTCAAGTTGTCATCATCATTGTCATTATTATTACCAGCAGGTGTTCCAATCTGTACATTTATTGTAAAGTACTCCTTTTCTACTACCCTAAGAGAGAAAAGAAGACATTCGGAGACCAGAATAAAAATTACCAGAGGACGAAGCCATGCGCCCAGGTTCGAATCAGCAGAGCTGAACATGCTGAAAGAGATGGAATTCGTTGTTCGGTTCTCTCAGGTTTGATGCTCTATTACTGGTGAGGCTTGCTGCACATTGCTATCATTTACTTGCACAGTGTAGATCGTGACTCCTGTCAGTGACGTTACTGGAAGATGAGTCTTTTGGGCAACTGGCTACTTTGGTAGCCAGACCTTTGCAGCAATATGAAAGGTAAGGAATGGCTGTTGTGAAAAGCAAGCCACTGGTTCTGTTATTCAAAGCTCTTGCTCTTTTCTTTTAATCATTCATATTAATGCTAATGGGAATCTTACATAAAAACCTTGAATTCAGTGTGATAACAGTAAAATTGAGACTGAAAAAACAAAGCATTCATTTAACTTTTTTTCTAAAAAAACTCGCAATTGTCAAAATTCTAATAGACTCTTCCTGGAACTCACATTGCATGTCTTCCAGGCCTCCAGCAAGAAGAATTCTTCCTTTCCATCCCTTCGCATCCGTCCCTCCCTGCCTGTCATCCCCCACACCCTCACCTCAACTTTTAGAAAGCTGATGAAAATAAAAATTTGGGAATTATGAAATCAACAGGGAAAATGTAAGCTTGTGCGAGTAGTGTGAAAAGTAGATTCTTTTTTTCAAAACTTAGTGAGATGCTAAGAGACCAAACTCAGTTTTCTTCCCTTTTCAAATAGTTGAAAGAATAATTGCTTCCACTCTCTGACCATAGAGATGAGTTTTTATGTTAGAACATAAACCATGAGTGCCTCCCAAGCCAGCTAGGACACCCACACTCAGTGACTGCACATGGTTATAGCTATGGTCAGTCAGGAATAGGAGATACCAGGTATGTGGTCTGATCCTGCCCGACTGGGAGAAACAGAAAGAATAGGGGTCTCCCAGACCAAGGCTCATGTTCAGAGATACCCCCTGCTTTTACTCAAAAGACCTATAAGTTATTATCCAAAAGTGCAATCTCCAAAGGACTCTTTCAACCTCACCAGTAGTTGTTATCTGATCTGACTGTATGGGAACTGAAATAGGTAGTCGCACTGTTTCCAGGAAATTCCATCTCTATTCTACAGAAATCCTGCCCTATGAGAAGAACATTCCAGCTTTCAGTTAAGATCCATGCAATAAAAGACATCCCCCAGTATCTCATCAAGGCGACAGACCCTTGCATGTTTTGAGTATGCTTTTGCTTTGCTGAATACACTTCACTCCTTTCTGAAAGTGGTTTTGAATTCTTCCTCATCTGATTTCAAAAACTGAGGTGATATTCATCATCAAAGATTAGCAACATTGATAAATGGAGAAAATCAGACTTTTCAGTTTGTCAAGCTAGTCTAACGTACAATCCATAAAAACCATAGGATTGAAGTCAGTTCCACAGTGGACTGATGGTGGTTTGCAGAGACAAGGCCCCTGGGAGTGGCAGTGGGGCTTTTTGCCACCAGGGAATGCGGCCCCAGAAAGAGGATGTCCTCAAACGGAAAGCAATCACTGAGGGCTCTATTTACATGCCAGGTGCAATATGCAATGAATTCGTTATTCAGATAATTGAAGCTAAGATGCAGCTTCTTGTATCTCTTGCCTCTCAAGAAGAAATCGGCTTGGCAGAGACAATAAAATAATTGTATAGCGTATCAGAAACATGAAATACTACTTGTCTGTGAAGGAAGGAATATATAATTTGGCAATGTTCAGGTCGAACAATGCTGAAGGCTGATTTTTATGTCAAATATCTTTTTTTTTTTAATAAAAGGGTAATTGTACTCCAAATTTATAGCGTTGCTTATGGAAGCAAAAAAAGGGATACTGCAGAAGAAAAAATGTCAGAATATCCATCTGCTCCATTATATTACAGCAGCATATTGCTATTTTACAGATTTATTATAATTGTTTTAAAAGGTCGTTTTAAGTATGTAGACAGTTGTCATGCTTAGCCCTTTCAGAATTTGCTCTTAGCAAAATATATCTAAAATTATTTTAATGGAGTTTGCAAAACCAGGCATAGGCCTGTATTTCAATCCAGAGATGTCCTACAGTTTAGCTTGGCGTGATAAACCCAGTTGAGAAGGTCAGTCCTACCGGTGTCCTCACTGGAAGTACTGCTCCTCTGTGTGACACAGACACAGGAAACCACGGGTCTACTTTTCCTAAAGAAATCCTGACTTCAGAGATATTGAGTTCCATATGGGTCACACTATACATTACTGTGGTTCTGGAAAACAACCATTGATGTGTACTGGTGGATCGTCTGAGTTCTAACACCAGGAAAACAGAGAAAGATCTTTAAAATTTTTTCTGTGGAAAATTCAATGAAAAGATAAGGATTTTTTGGTGAACATTTTTTGAAGTCCTTGTATTTTTTTTTTTCATAGTATGTCTCTTCCATGAGCTTTTTGGAATATTAACATCTAGAGAACACTAGCAATTCTAAGTACTTGACAGCTTTTTGTTCTAGAAGTTGGTTCTAGATTTTTAGTGCTACAGCAAGAAATTTATGGTATGAAATGTTATTTTTATGTGAAAGAAAATAACATTAAGACCAAATAGAAAGCTGTTTTAGAACATAGAAGTATGTCTGTGATCTAACACGGGGGTGCGTGTGGATGTGTGGGACTGGGCGGAAGGCTGGAGCGAAAGCCAGCTGGGAATGCTGATTCACTGGTTAGGTGCTACTGGGAAATCCAATGAGAAAGAAGCAGTCACCTGTGAGTCGCTTCTGGGTCACTTGTGACAAAGCTGCTTTCATTCATGTCTACGATCAGTATGTACCATTTCACATATTCCCAATTGATCTGGTCCCTAAATTTATTGAAAGGAGCTCTTGTTGTGTCTGTACAAGCAAATTATTGTGTGATTGTCCCATGAAGCAATCGTTTTCCTAGTACCGTGTTACAGGCATGTTGCTGATGAATTTACCTCCGGATCTTTCCCTGTTTCTATTACTCCTTGGGGTAAAAAAAAAAAAAAAAAATGTCATGTGGCAACAGAGTGGCTTCTGACCTTCAACTCTGAGGCCTGTCCAGGTTTAATTTGATTTTACAGCAGTAATCATCATTCTATTGAAAGTATGGTGGGAAATGTTAATGCGTCAAGGCAGGAACACATTATATTTTATTAAATTTGGGGAAATCTGTTTGATAGACAATAAACATTAAGGCTGAGAGTTCTAAAATTTTTTTTTTAACTAAAAACTTTCTCAAGTTCTTTGATGGGTCATAGAATATTTCTTATGTAGAATTCAAATATCCATAATATTAAACGGACCATTTAATTTATTTAAATATTAAACTGGAGTCTTTGCCTCAATTAAAAAGTTAAAATATTCTGTATATTTGTGATAATACAGTGATATTCTAAAAAATAGCATTTATTACATAACATGAAGCCTGCCATTTCCTGAGGTGAGTAAAAATAATAAAGACAACGTTCAAGAATGAGTCTACATTAAGGCTGCCAAATGGCGATTTGATTAAATTATGTGTTTAAATCAGGAAAAGGGAAAGCCTGCTCCAGTGATCTGAGTATTAAACTTGTATCCTGATGTCTTGAAGCCTTTATTGTCTTCTCTACTGTCTACTTCGAATGCCACAACAAAAGGTATACTATAATGTCTAGCTTAATCTACTTTCTAATACCTATTCTGGGATACTAAGCAATACTAATAGCAGCAAAACAAAATTTACACACTTAAGGACTTGAGGAATTTGTGCTGGGGGTCAGTATCTATTATGGATTTTTGTTTTAGCAACATTCTTCTGCAAAAGACCCCAAAGTAATATCAACAATATGCATAATGCCTAGATAAATTATAGTTTTTCATTGCTTCCAAATTATGATGGTCTTTTTTATCATTATAGTAGAGTATTAAATACTTCTAAAGGGAAGTAAAACCATCTAGCTAGTGCCTAATAAAGCTGGTGTTCTAAGCTGCCTTTTCCAGTTGCCAGACTTGCAAGGCCACTTCCTGTTGCAGTTGCTCAGCTTTGCTACCGGTTAACTGCTACAGTGATGGAGGGCTTGCTCTACACTTTTCATGAAAGGTGACATTTCAGCAGAGCACAGCTTGCCCTCCTGAGTGCAGGAGGAAGGGTTACATCAATGGATACCATAAAAAGGTGCCATGAAATAGTGAAAGGAGCAGATGCCATTCTGAAAGATTTGGAAATCATGAAACATTAATTATCCCAAAGACATGATGAATCATTGCCAGCGACTGTTCAGTGCTTAGCTTACTGCCTACCATTTCGTGTGAGACGTTCTAGAGACATTAGATTGCATTTTGTAAACCAGTGACATTTTCCTTGTGCCCTTGAAAATAAGCAAGTAACGAAAGCTTTTAGATCTGATTTTTTTTTTTTTTTGCATAGCATTTTAGTTGCAGTACAATAGGGCTGGCGATGACGTTTGTGAGGGCTAATACGTTCTCTTAAATGGCACTTTCCATAAGCCCTATAAGGTTCATTACCAGTTTCTCAAGCATAGGAAGTCTCGTGTTTTGCCCATCCATCAATCCATCACCACCGAAACATATAGGAAAAGAATCCTGAAATTCTGCAGATATGTAAATATTCATACTCATCTTAAATGAATGACATCGCAGGGTGCAGTTTTGGGCAGAGACCATAGCATTACTTTGTAATAATTCAAAAGACAGTCAACATTGCTACTAAACCCACAGTCAATCGGAGTGCAAACAACGCCAAGTAACTGTCAGGTGCTTCTTGACTACTTACCAAATTCTGAGCACGACGTTCAGTGCCTTCTGCGTATCCTCTCAATTCACCTTCAGATTGTACCCTGAGATTGACACCTTATCCCTTTTACAAATGAGGGAACTTTTTTTTTTGAGGGAACACATTTCTTCTAAGTCCTCAACTGTTCAAAGGACATGGCCAGATGCAGGACTCACAGGCAGTGGGTGCATGTCTGCTACGGAACAGTGTGTACAAGAGTAAAATCTCCATCGTTTCTCCATTCTGTTTCCTCGGTTGTATTCTGCTTCATGTAAGGAACATTATACACAGATTAAAGCTATTTTATATAAAATACAAACTTTTTATAGGAAATAAAATTGTATATATCTTGTAGTTCTAAAGGATCAGCTTTATTTTTTTGTTGTTGTTGTTAGACGAATGAGCTGAACACCTGAGAAATATGAATATAAGTTTGTTTTAGAATGTTGGTATAATTCTGTTTTCACATGACCTCCTAGGGAAGTTTGAGGGGCAGGCATTTGTCCTGGCAATTAGGGTCCTGCTTGGGGTACCCGTGCCTCACAGGGAGTGCCGGGTCCAAGGTTTAGCCACTTGACTTCTGATGCAGCCTCTTGCTAATGCACAGCTGGGAGCAGGTGATGGCTGAAATATTTGTGTCCACGCCAGTCATGGAGGCAATAAGGTTGACTTCTGAGCTCCTGCCTTCAGCCCGGCCAAACCTCAGTAACTGTGAGCCTCGGGAGAGTGAGCCAGTGGGTGGGAGATCTCTCTCCGTCTGCCTCTCTTTCTCTATCTGTCATTCTACTTCCAAATAAAAGAACATTAAATGATTCAAATGATTTTTCAAAACACAAAGAAGTTCCTTTCAACAGAGTGGTGGGATTCTTTTATCTATCTATCTATCTATCTATCTATCTATCTATTTATTTAATTAATTCCCTGTTCTGTTTATTGGGATATTACTGAGATCAATGTGATGGGAAATGACTCGGAGTTATGGATCTCCAATGATCTAATTCAAAAATCAGGTTGAATACAGTTCTTGAACTTTGGTTTTTGGATTGATTGTTACAAAAATTAATAATATATTCCTTCCTCTTCTCGGATCATAAAATCCCTTTTAATTGTCATGAGACAACCTTCCCGCTTTCCCCTCCCCCCCGCTGAGCACACACATATTTCCAATATCTTATTAGTAGGGAAATAGTGAAAGTCGGCAGTCAGAGAAACAAAAACAGCTGAGTTTGGCCTTTCTATGAGCGGCAGAGAAATCTCTGGTGGTAAAAAAAAATGCCAATAATAGGCCAGGAGGACAGATTTTAGATTAGTTTTTTCTTCAATAAGCAGGGCCTTGATTTTTCTTAAGATTTATTTATTTTTATTTGGAAAGGTAGATTCACAGAAAGAAGGAAAGACAGAAAGATCACCTCTCCAGTGGTTCACTCCCCAGGCGATGCAATGCCAGAGCTGAGCTGATCCGAAAGCAGGAGCCAGAAACCTCTTCTGGGTCTCCCACTTGGATACAGTACCCTGAGGCTTTGGGCCATCCTCTACTGCTTCCCCAGGCCACAAGTCGGAAGCTAAACAGGAAGAGGAACATCTGGGACATGAACTGGTACCCCTATGGGATCTCAGAACATGCAAGGTGAGGATTTAGCCACTAGGCTACCACACTGGTCCCAGGACCTTGATTTTTGAGACCTTTTCAAATTTTTTGAGAGGTAAGCACATATACACACACTGTCCCCATGCACTAGTCCATTCCTTAAAATGCTCATGAGGGCCTGAGGTAGGACAGGCTGAAGTGCAAGCTAGAAACATCAATCTGGGTCTTCCAGCAAAGCAGTGGGGACCCATGTTTGAGCTATATTCTGGTGCCTCTCAGGGAATGCATTAGTAGCAATGGGAAATTGGAGCCGAGTCAACCTCAGGCATTTTGGGGTGGTATTTGGACTTTTACCATTTGATATTAAGATGGTAAGCAAGTGTCACTCACTCATGCCAACACTGTTTTCTTCCATTACATAAAATACTTCTATTTTGTTCATCTTTTTAGGGAGGGCACGGGTGCGTGAATATTTGATTATTTATTTACATATTCATATTCAGAGTCCATCTTAAGACAGGTCTCTAGCTAGTCATTATGAATCGTCTAGAGATAAATACTAGATAAACTTAATTCCTCATCCTGATCTAATTTAGCAAATTTCATTTGTATTTGGAGAAATTACAATTTGCTCAGTAAGTCAGCAAATATGAAGTCAAAATAGTTCCTGAATGCTGATGATATAAATATAGCAGAGTGTTCAGATTTTCTGGACTCGCAAGGCTGATGAGGGAGTGAGCCAATGAAGACTGTAGCAGAGGATGCAGAGGAGAAAATGTTGCTTTACTCTCTTTGAAATTAAAGATTTGATTCAAACAGCCCAGTGGGTTGGGAGGTGCTTCCAAAGGCTCTGAACTAGCATCACTCTCAGATGGACAGTGATGATGAGGCTGGCGTGGGGGCATGGTGGACAAAGCACACAAGCAGCTCTTGGCAATAAAGGCTTAATTCCAAGCTCTCACTGTGTGGCATTTCTCTGTGACTTGCTCTGGGTATAGCACCACAAGGAATACCCTCTTGCTTCACAAAATACAACTGATAGTCAAAGCACAGTATAGGGACTGGCAGATTCAGCTTTCACCTATGAGACTGGGGTCCCATAATGGGTACCAGTATTTTTCAGGAAAAAAAAGAAAAAGAAGTATAGCACACTCCTCCAACTGCCAATATTCACAATTTTCCTTTTCATGATTTCAGCTATTTATGGTCAACCACAGTCTGAAAATTTAAAATGAAAAATGGCAGAAATAAATGGTAAGTTTCAAATAATTTTTACTATAGTATGTTGCTGTATTTATTGCATTTTTATTTTCAGTCACCGTTGATGATCTGTTACTGTGCTAATCTATAAATTATATATTACATTTTCAAAATATATTATGTCTCAGGTTCGGTATTATCAGTACTTTAAGGCATGCAATATGAGTCTTGGAACTTAGACCTCTACAGCCTATATAAGTTTCAAGAAAACTTGGACTTTGAGGACATGGCCTTCATGTTATAACAACATGTTATCTCATGTCATTGGACATTTCTCTCTCTTTAAAGAATTTATTTATGTATTTGAAAAATCAGACTTAAAGAGAGAAGCAAAGATGACCAAAACATCCAGGATTCGGTCAGACTAAAGCCAAGATCCAGAAGTTTCTTTAGATTTCCAACATGTGTGGCAGGAGCCCAAACACTTGTGCCACCTTTATCTGTTTTTTCTTAAGCTCACGATATCGAGACAAATGACTATTTCTAGAAATCTACCTGTGAAATGGAATCTTTATAGATAAAATTGCAACACTAAGGAGACTTCTTTAACCAGCATTGTGCATAATGATCCAACCTATCCAACAATTAGTCAATCTTTGATGTCCATAGTTTTGCATCTGAAGCTGATAGCACTCACAACTGATCGAACATTTGGGAAAAAAATTGTCTATACTGATCTTGCATGAATGTTTTATTTCCAAAACAATGCAGTATAAAAAGATAGTATGACAAATATACATACTATTCACATGGCATTGGAGGTTGCAAGTAACCTAGCGGAGATTTAGGTGTATGGGAGGAGGAGTGTGCATCACCATGAGTGCATTATTTCATTGAAGGTGTTTGAGCTTTGTTGATTTTGCTGTCCACAGAATCAGTGCCTGAGAGCCCTGATGCCAATAGCCCGTTGACCAGAGAAACATCTGGAAATAGTAGTGAAGACTTTGAACTTGGCAGAAGTTTTCAGGTTTTTTAAAAAACATTTTATTATGAATCCTATTGTCAAGATATAGTAAACAATTTCATTGTAAGTCCATCTTTGTCTGGAAGCAGAAATGCATACTACCCTGCATATTGCTGATTTTGTATTATGACTTTTTGTTTAAGGGGATGTACAGTAGCTGTGAAAAGGAGACTAACATCCAGATGTGAGGGGGCAGTGAAGTTTTCAGTTTTAATGTCAGTATTTATCACATGGTGGTAATATATTTCAGACATTAAGGAATACGTGCATGAATTAACCAATCCTTCTGATATCAGTATGTTTATGGGGGATAGGACATTAAAATCAATGAACAATTCAAGTAGTTGATTTCCACATCGGACTGTGATGGATGTTAAGCAGATGAGGATTTTCCACGTTGGTGCTATTGTCCTAACTCCTCCCCCACCCAGTTTTGCTTCCTCATTCTCTTTTGCATTAGTTACCTGTGAAAAACTGTGTAACACGCCCTCCCCAGTTCTCAGTAAAATTCAAATTATCTGGTGGTTGCCTGTTACCCAGTGTTTGCTAAATAAAAATTCCTCCCATTTGGGACATCATATTTTGACCTACTGCTACTGAGGAAGTATAGTTGAACAAAAAATCTTCTGCCCACTCAAAAAATCTCTCCAATAAAAAAGAAATACTAGAAGCAGAACAAAGTTTAACGATTAATAGAAATATAATGGGCAAAAACACCAATCCTCTAAGAAAGTGTAAGCAGAGAATGACAGATCATCTTCAAGCAGGTATGTAAGACAGCAGTTAGGATGCTTGGGGAGTACCTGGGCTACACCCGCGGCTCTGACTCCTGAGTCGAGCTTTTTGCTAATGTAGACTCCAAGCGAGGGCACATGATGACTCAGATACTTTAGTCCCTGCCACACATAAGGGAGATTAAGTTCCTGGTTCCTGGCTCTGACCCCCCCAAAGCCCTAGCCTTTGAGAGCCTTTGGGGAATGAAACCATGAATGGAATCTCTTTTTGTCTGACACTCAAACAAAAACATCTTAAAAAGTTTAAAAAAAACCTTGCCATTGTATCTAGCCACACATATGGGTGACCTCAAGAAAGCAATAACAAATCCTCCTGCAAAAAAAGTGTCAGCTCTGTTTATATCACCTTGTAATTTGGTGACTTTCTTTGTTAGTTATTTTGTTTGGCACAAAATGCTAGGTAAAATTCAGTCTTCTTGACGAAAGTAATTTTCCAATTCAAATTAAGGCCCTTGCTAAAGTTAAGCCCCTACCCTCCCAGAGAAACTGCAAGACAAGGTTGCTGTCTCCTTTGACATTTCAAAGACAACAGACCCCAGTTCTTGATGAAGACATTGGGCTGATAAAGACAGCAAGAAGCTTATTTGACTTCTAAAGTTGATTTTCATGTATTTCAAAGCAGCAAAAAATACTTTCACAAGTTTGCTGAAGTTAACACTCTAAGAAAAGGGAATGGGAAGTCTTTCCCTTTATTTCAACAAAGAGAGTCAACCCTTTTATTTTCAATTCACATTTGTCTTTACATTGTTCCTGAAATTACCCAAAAAGATGTATTCTCTTCTGTCAAAGCTGTATAAAATTGCCTTCCTCATTTTCCAAATTGGAACAATTCTTTGGAATCCTGTCCTACTGAGAAAAGCGTTATGCTAATTGACTGATTTTCTTCCACTCTGTCAGGTGGAGTCACACTGTCCTTGAAATACAGTTCAGATTGTGTTTCTAGATGAACTTTTGCATAATTTTTTCCAGCTCTATGAAAAATGTTCCTGAATTTACATATTGCTTTTGGTAATATGGACATTTCAATGATATTGACCCTGCCTATCCAAGAACATGGTATACTTCTCCACTTTCTGAGTCTTTTCTCTATTTCTCTTTTTTAATGTTTTGTAATTTTCTCACAGAGATCTTCCACATCTCTAGCTAGGTTTATTCCAAGATATTTCAGTTTCTTCTGTTACTTTGAAGGATACCATACTGGTTAGCTCTTTTTCAGCCTTGGAGTTATTTGCATACACTAGGGCTGTTAATTTCTGTTCGTTTATTTTTACCCCGCCACTTTGCCAAACTTTTGTATAAGTTCTAGTAGTCTCTTTATCGAGTCTCTTGGTTCTCCTGTATAAAGCATAATATTGTCTGCAAACAGAGATAGCTTGACTTCCTCTTTTCCAATTTGAATTCTCTTAATTTCTTTTTTTTCTGGTCCAATAACATGTCTGAGTACCTCCAGTACTATGTTAAATAACAATGGCGATAGTTGGCATCCTTGCCTGGTTCCAGATCTGAGTGAGAAGGCTTCCAATCTTACCCTATTCAGTATTAGGTTGGCGTTGGATTTTCCATATATTGCTTTGACTATCTTGTGGACTATTCATTCTATGTCTACCTGGTGCAGAGTTTTTAGCATGAAACGATGTGGATTTTATCAAATGCTTTCTCTGCATCTATTGAGACTATCATATGATTTTTATTCTTTAGTTTCCTGATGTGATGTATCATAATCCATCCCTGTACGCCACAAAATTTGTGGAACACTGCCAAGGCAGTGTTAAGAGGTAAATTTATCACAATTGGTGCCTACATCAAGAAACAAGAGAGACACTAGATAAACAAGCTAAGTATACATCCGAAGGAACTAGAAAAACAATAGCAAAATAATCCCAAGAACAGCAGAAAACAGGAAATAAGATAAGAGAAGAAATAATCAAATTGAGACCAAAAGAACAATACACAGAATCAATGAATCAGAAAGTTGATTCTTTCAGCAAATAAACAAAATAGACACCCTACCTGCTCCAACTGACAAAAAAAAAAAGTGGGAGAAGAGAAGAATTAATAACATCAAAGATTAAAAAGGTAACATATCAACTGATTCCTCAGCCATACAGAGAATAATCAGAAATTTTAACTTTGCTTTGGCATGGAAATATTTATTTTAAAATAAAAATGAAAGCTTTGCTGAGTATAGTATCTTTGGTTGGCAGTTTTTCTGTTTCAGCATCTGGAAAATATTACTTCATTCTCTGCTTGCTTGAAAGGTTTCTTCTGAGAAGTTGGCATGGATTCTGATTGGTTTTCTTTAAATGTTATCTGGTTTTTTTGTATGCTTGTTTCAACATTCTTTAAGTTCGCTTGAGGGAAGCTTGACAATGATGTGTCTTGATAAGGGTCTTTTTGGGTCAAACCTGTTTGGGGTTCTCTGCCCTTCCTGACTTTGGCTTCCCCTTATATTCCCAGTATTTGGGAAGTTCTCCTTTGTAATTTCATTGAATACCTCCTGCAATCCTGCTCTCTTCCCACACCTTCCAGAACTCCTGTAATTCTGACATACAACTTTTTGATGGTGTCATTCATTTCTTGGATAGATTTCTTGATTTTGTTCAAATTTTCTCCCAGATATTTAATTATTCTGTGTTCTAATATTTGGCTATCTTCTACTTCTGATATTCTTTCTTCTGCAGCATTCATTCTGTGTTTATGCTTTCTACTGTGTTCTTCAGCCCAAGTATTTTGGTTTGGGCCTGTGTTATTTAGTCTATCATTTTAATGATATAATTCTTAAATTCCTTGAGTTCCTTCCAGGGAACTCTGAAAAGTTTCATGATTTTTTTCTTTTGTATTCCCTATCTGCAAGTTTCTCAATGTCTTTCCTACAGCTCTGAGATTGATGTGATCGTTTGTTCATTTTTGGGGGGAGTCACTGACTCCATCATCTGTGTTATTTCCTTTTCTATTGCCTCTTCCCATATCTGTAGGCTTTCTTGTCACTGATTTAGTCCTGACAAAACCCTCTGATGTGTTGTTGGAGTTTTCTGGAATGTCTGTGCTTGTCTGATATCCTGATGTTTGCTAAGGCAGAGGGACACACACTGTGTTCCTGCTCGGAGTGGGAGCGGAGGGTTTCTCTCTGACCTGACTCCTTCAAGCGCACATAGGCAGTGGGAATGCTTTTTAGGCCTCTCTCTGCCAGGCACATAAGGAGCAAGAATGCTTCCCAGCCACTACTGCTTTGTGCGTTCTCTGCCACGCGCTACTCGCTGTCTGGGCCCTTCATCTTCCTCCGTTCCCAATGGATGAGCAGCAGGAATGCACATCAGCTGGCACTGCTTTGTTCACTCCCAGAATCTGCACTATTGCTGCTGGCAACTGAATCAATTCTCTGTCTCCTTAGGGATCCTGCATCTTCCTCTCGAGTGATTCCAGTGTCCTGGAAGGCTCAGGGTACTGGACCTTCAGGTGTGGGTGGACTCAGATCACGCCCCACATGTCTCTGACTCAGATGGTCCACTCCCCAGCTGTCTTCTTTCCAGTGGTGTCCCCTCCTCAATCAGGGGTCACCCAGTCCCATGCCTGTAGGTTTCTTCTCCAGTTTGATTTGCATCACCAGTGTTTTGTCCTATGGATTCTTCCACCTCCCTCTGTCTCCTTTGGGAAAACAAAGACTCCCATTAGGAGTCTGCATGTATTTCTTTGAAACTTACCAGGCTTTGACCAAGTTGCTCCTTGCTCCTTGCTCTGGCTGTGGTCCACATTCACCTTCTCAGGTTGCAGGTTACGGTTTTGAGTGTTTTCAGCAGCTCTTCCTTCCCTGTGCGGCACCTGCCTCGCTCCAATTGACTCCTGGTAGTTTTGAACACCTCACCCAGCAACTTTCCTCTCCTAACTCTCTGCTCAGCTGGATCCTGATCTTATTTTTTCTATACGCTCAGCAATACCAGCCTTCTGGGATCAGCCATCTTAAACCTCTGGTTATCTTCATTTTAAACTCTCATCTTCACAAGTAGTTCAGAGGTTCCTCTGTGCTTCTGCTCCCAAGATCACGGCTATGGGGACTTGGATATTGGAGAGGTGCAATTTCATCCCTCTGTGCAGAGCATGTACACAGTTGAAGATGGAAAGAGCTGTAATGCATTAACATAATAAGTTTAATATTAATTTTATGACAATCCTGTTCCTGAGTCCTTATGTATTAGTAAAACTTCCACCTGAAATATTCTATCTACTCTGCTGTCCTGTTCCCCTCCGTCTTTTTTGCTCTTCATTTCCAATTAATAAACTCTTCCCTCGTTGTTGCTGTAGAGCACATTGATTTTCTCCTTTGTTACCCAGAAGTCTGTCAAGACATGCCCTCAAGGTTCACATTTTTCTTCTGTGGCTTAAAAACAAGAAAGGCATTTCTGGGCCTAGCACAGTAGCCTAGTGGCTAAAGTCTTCACCTTGCATGTACCAGGATCCCATATGGGCACCGGTTTGTATCCCGGTGGCCCCGCTTCCCATCCAGCTCCCTGCCTGTGGCCTGGGAAAGCAGTACAGGATGGCCCAGAGCCTTGGGATCCTACACCCGTGTGGGAGACCTAGAAAAGTTTCTGGGATCCTAGCTTCAGATTGGCTCAGCTCTAGTCATTGAGGCTGCTAGGGGAGTGAATCAGTGGATGGGAGATCTTCATCTCTGTCTCTCCTCCTCTCTGTATATCTGACTTTCCAATAAAAAAGAATCTTATAAAACAAGAAAGGCATTTTTTTTTTTCTCTGTAAGAATTCTAGTAAGGGCTTTTAAGTTAACACAGCTACATGCAATTATACAAAAAAAAATATATTCCTATTTGGAAAATGGATTCACAGAATAAAGACAAGATACAAACAAATTAGCTGAAGAAACTGGGTATTGTGGAAAATAAGTTTAGTTAGGAATGTGTAAATTCGCAGTCTAAGCTACTACAGAATTCATGGAAGAGAATTTCACGTCTCTGTACTTTAGAAACCTTATGCTCTGGTTGAGGAAGAGATGTGCACAGCATAGTAGTCTCAACCCAGATGTTTTGAAGAATTGAACTTGCATTATTTTTAACATATTGTTTACTCAATACTATGTCAATTAATTCCATAATGTTGTATATTGATGCTGAGGTTTTGTTGGGGCTTTTAACTGACTGGATCTTTACTCTGTTAGCCCTATCTTCAGACCAGAGAAGGTCTCCCCAAGAGGCCACTGAACTTATCTGGACAATAAGACGCCGGACTTTATGCTAGATATATGCTTGCAATGAAGGAATCTCAACTGAACTTGAACTGTGGTTATGCAGCAAGGTGGAGGAATCCACCATGGGGGGAGGGGTATGGGAGGGGTGGGGAGAATCCCCAGTGCCTATAAAACTGTATCACATAATACAATGTTAATAACAATTAAAAAAAAAAGAAAAAAAAAGAAGAGGAAATGGTAAACTAGGGCCACAGGGATGTAGTAAGGCAGAAGTATAATGACTGTAGGAGATGACAGCTGCTACCTGGTGGGTGTGGCTCATAGCTGGCCCATGACCTGAGGCACAGCTTCCAGCCCTGCATGAGGAACATGACCTCTGACATGAATGGAAAATCTGGGGGAACAAACATGCCTTCTAGTCAATTACAGTGTCACTGGTGGGTGTGGAGACTGCTGTAAGATGCCCTCCCACTAGATTGAAGATTTCTATTTCTGTCTGTCTCTCATTTTCTGAGACTCTTCTTTCCAAATAAATACATACGTAAGTAAATAAATAAATATTTTCTTTTAAAAGTTGCTCAATATGTCTCACATACAATGAAGAACTGCCAGCTCTTAAAATGATACTGAATATAGTCTGAGACACTGTGTTTGAAAGTTGTGTTATCTGTTCTAATCACAACTCAATGAAATCCTATGAGAGATTTGAGTGTTTATTCTCTCCCTAGACATTGTAAATCTGTTCGTCATCTTTGATGAAGTGAGTTGCAAGAAGATATCAACAACTATCACATTTAGGAAAGAAATAGGATGTATGTGATTGCTTGATCTGTTTGCATTGTATAGAAATTTCTGATTAAGTAGAGAAAAAGATTAGCCAAGAGGTAACTGTAAATTTATATAATTTTGAAAGTTGAAAATGTGTTATTAATAGGGTGATGGGGTTGAGAAGTGAAGAGACCAAAATAAAATCAGAAGTGGCACCGGCATGGCGGGAATTCACTCATATTGACATGCTATTATGTCAGAGATTCATATTTCTACTTCCTGACACATTATGCTAAATTTGAGCTAATATATCATTACAAATGTTGTTTTTGTTAGGTAAAGTGAATTATGATAGCGTGTTAAGTTAGGGATTGATGATGCACTGAAAATGAACGTGCTTACATCATAATTCACTTTTTCTTACTGGCTCATGTTGGTGGGGAAAATAAACATATTGACTTGAATTCCCTGGCTATTTGTGTTCTGTTAAGAGGCATTCATTTTTAAAAGTCTATCTCCAGTAGTATTTTGAATTGTGTTGCATTAGGTTCTCTGTGATGCTTAAAATATTAGAAAACAGCAGGCAGAACATCTGACAAGGTTGATAACTCTGTTGAGTTTGGATGTAAGCATGAGATCCCATTGACACAATTTTAGCGGTGTTGTCAGTCACACTTTAGAGAGAGACAGAGAATGGATTTTGGAAAAATCTGATGTATGACAACTGATCACTGAAAGCAGAAGTTTCTAAGAAGCTGAAGCAACAGAGAGCCCCACGCTCAGAGGAGAAGAGGCAGTGATTCAGACCCCTGCAGTGGCTGGGTGGGTTTTCTTTGCAGGTGGAGTCCTGCAGCCAAGGCCAAGTGGGAACTGCATCATTATGATGAGCACACAGTTGGGCCGAGTGCTGTTAAGGTTCCTGCCAGATGAGGCCTGGTGCCTGCCCCCACCCAGGCTCACCGACCTGCGGCTGTGGTACTCAGGTGTCGTGACCTACTGCTCCGGCCTGCTGAGCAACAGTCTCCAATGGAAGTCTGAGTGGGTGGCTGGTTTGCATTGTGAGCGTCTATAAGTAACTTCATTCGTTGGCTATAATCTTTCAAAATGTCAAGACTATGTATATGCTGTGAGGAGGTGCAGCAGCTTAAACCACTGCCTACAACTATGCCAGCATCCTGTATGAGCACTGGTTCAAATCCTGGCTGTTCTATTTTTGATCCAGCTTCCTGTGAATGTACTTGCGTCACCTGGCTAGGAGACGTGGATGGATTCCAGAGTGCAGGCTTTGGCGTGGAGCATCTCTTGGCCATTACAGCCATTAGGAGAGTGAACCAATGAATGGAAAACTTGTTACACTCTTTCATTCTGCCTTTCATGTAAATAAATAAAACTTAACGAAATAAGGGAACATTACTGGGTAAGTTATCTACTTTAAAAAGTGATTTCTAGCATCAGGACAGACTCCAGTCAGCAGAGGATAAAACTGTGTTCTTTCCAATCCTTGATCTTGCTAATTGCTCTTGCTAATATTTTTTAGTACTGTATTGAATCAAGGTGGTGACATTAGGCATTCTTATCTTATCCCAGATCTGAGGCAAAATGTTTTCAACTATTCTTCATTCAATATGAATTTGGTTATTGGTTTGTAATTTATAGCCTTTATAATTTTGAGGTGTGTTTCTTCTTTATTTAATTTATGGAAGTCTTTTTTTAAATGAAGGTACAATTAATTTGTCTAAATGCATTTGCCATATCCATTGACACGACCATATTTTTTTTTTTGCTCATCTTTTTGCTGATGTGACCAATGACATATGACCTGAGAATGAAGAAATACCCATGCATCTCTGGGATAAATCACATTTCATCAGAACATGAGATTTTTTTTTAAAAAGATTTATTTTTATTATTTTTTTCATTGGAAAGGCGGATATACAGAGAGAGGAGAGACAGAGAGGAAGATCTTCCATCCGATGATTCACTCCCCAAGTGAGCGCAACGGCCCGATGCTATGCCGATCCGAAGCCAGGAGCCTCTTCCAGGTCTCCCACACGGGTGCAGGTTCCAAAGCTTTGGGCTGTCCTCAACCGCTTTCCCAGGCCACAGGCAGGGAGCTGGAAGGGAAGCGGGGCTGCTGGGATTAGAACCAGCGCCCATATGGGATCCTGGGCGTGCAAGGCGAGGACCTTAACCACTTGCGCCACCGCGCCGGGCCCAACATGAGATTTTTTTAATGTGGTTTTAGATTGTATTTGCTAGTATATTTTTGGGAATTTTTGAATCTATATTCATAAATTGAGTATTTGAGGTTTGTGCTACTGAACTGCATGAATTCCTCTAGGCTCTTATCACATACGTGCTTTGTACATATTTTATCAGTTTGTATGTTATTTTTAAATTTTATTATATGTTTTATTCTTTTGTTGTGCAAAATCTTTTGTTTCATGTGATCCTATTTGTTTATTTTTGTTTTTATTCTCAGTGTTTTGGGAAATGTCAAATGTCATTGCACAGAGTAAATTGTGGAATGTTCTATCTAGCTTCTTTCTAGGGATTTTTATATTTTCTCTTCTTAAAGTTAAATCTTTAATTGACTTTGAGTTGATTTTTGTGTGTAGCTTTATGCATTGTACGGGCATGAGGATTTAGTTTTACCAACAATGTTTGCACAAAAGAATATCCTATCTCCATTGTGTATTCTGACAGCTTTGTAAAACACCAGTTTACTGTAAACACATGGATTTGGTTTCTGGGATCTGCATCCTGGGGCATCAGCAGAGGATGACTCAAGTGCTAGGGTCCCTGAATCTTCCCTGGGAGAATTGGAGCACTGGGCTTCCGGCTTTGGCCTGGCTTTAGGCATTTGAGGAGTTTCTGTTTTCTCTCTGCATTTAAGTTACCTAAAAAACAAACACTGAAAAAAAATTAAAATTAATTAAAATTAATCAGAAAATTTAGTAAAATTTCCAAATACAAAATAAATTACAAAATTTGCTTGTTTTTCTTGATAATGACAAGGAATTATCTTAAAAAAACTATTTAGTAGGCAGGGTTTTTTTTCTTAAAAATGTAAACGTTTGTTTTCTTGTAAAAAATATTATTTATTTATTTTTATTGCAAAGTCAGATGTACAGAAAGGAGATACAGAAAGATCTTCCATCCACTGGTTCACTCCCCATGTGGCCACAACGGCTGGAGCTGAGCAGATCCTAAACCAGGAGCCAGGAGCTTTTTCTGCGTCTCCTATGCAGGTGCAGGGTGCCAAGGCTTTGGGTCGTCCTCTGCTGCTTTCCCAGGCCACAAGCAGGGAGCTGGATGGGAAGTGGAGCAATCGGGACATGAGGTGGCACCCACACGGGATTCCTGCGCATGCAAGGCGAGTTTAGCCACTAAGCTACTTCCCTGCCTCACTGCTTCCAAATTTAAAGATTGCTTTAAGATTTTCATAAAGTTTTTTTGTAGAGATTTATTTATTTTCATAAGTCAGAAATACTTTGTGGACATAAGAATTCATAATCAAGCTAATGTTGAAAAGATTCTTAATTTTTTTTGAGATTTGATATTTTTTAAATTTTCAGAAATGTTTTGATGCTTCCTATAGTCCCTTGATAAAGAAGTCCTGTCACTGGAATTACTCTGGTTTCTAACATCCTGCCGTCTCTCTCCTAAACACCCACTCACCTTGTTATTGATTTCCCAAAGATTTTGCTCCTTTCATTTCTTTCTAGAGAATGATTGATGAATGCACCCTCCCAGTCACTTTTCTTGAAATAAGGGCAAACATATCAGCTTGCCCTGCTGTTTTTCAAACATAAGGAGGAGAATAGGCCCAGAAATAATTTCTACGAGTTAGAAATGTGACTGAGATGTTGGCAATGGTTAGATTGCCAACAATGGCAAGCAGAAAGATTTGAGACCGAGCAGACAACAAGTTTAATGAAGAGATTTCTGCCGGGGTGTAACACAGTCTTTTCACATTCTGTCTAGCACATTTCAATGTTCTCACAGGAAGAGTGAAAAGTAACAAAGGCAGCCATCATTCATGCCACCAGGAATAGTACTCAGGTATCCTAGTAACAGAACTACTGGAAGAATAACTCAGTCAATGTTCTTGAGGGCTTCCTGTGTGCCAGGTGTTGTGATCGGCGGTGCAAATCATGATGACGACGGTACGTTTCTTGTGCGTTATCCTGTTAAGGATACACAAAACTGGTACAAATGAGCAAGTAAATATAACGGAACACTGTGTTCATGAGGACACATGTGGCATAGAATGTGAGTGAAATATATTCCTTATCTACTTCAAACCGTTAATGATAGCATATAGAAATATGTTCTCACTCGTAAGACCCTTAGGAAAGTGCAACTCCTGGCAAGAAGAAGAAAGTACGCCTTCTATTTTGTTCTGCTCCATCATATTTGGTCTCCACAAGGGCAGGCAGGGGCCGTGTCAGCTCTGTCAACAGCTCAAGCCCAAAGCAGAGCCGTGCATGAAAGCAATTGCTATGTACTTTTAAATGCTATTCCTGAGGACAGAAGAAGTGAGGACCAATTCTGAGTTGTAAGAACTGCTTCCTTACCTCGCACAAGATTTTGTAGGAAGTCTGTATCTGGGCCAGAAAGCACTGAGACAATGTTGGATCTAGAAATGGAAACTTTTGTGTGACTGCGGAATAAAAGAGCCATTCATTCTGAATAACGGATATAAGCAAGCTCATGGGGAGAGTGTTAGTCACATGTCTACCGTATTTTAAGTCCTCCTCCCTGAGGGAGGGCCCAGAGAAACTGACACACTCAGTAAAAGCCACCTGCTCAAGCAGAGGTTCATTGGTCAGAGGGATCTGCAGCATAGGGACTCCTCTGTGAGGGCTGAGACAGGTGTCTAACCATCCGTCTTTACAAGGTGGAGCAGCCTTCCAGAGCACTGCCTAAACTGGAATTCAGTTTTGAGGTTCTGTTATGTTGCTTATCTGACTACATATACAGACATGCTCTAATCCAGTCTCATCATCCTCGGGGGTTCTGCCTACATGCCTATCCAATGTCTGAGTTCTATTTCTCTTTTGCAACAAAAAATAGAAATAGAAGAGAATAGATGTATAAATTATTTTTACTCTTGGACTGCAACTAAGATTAGGGTAAATATCTTTATCACTGACAATGCAAAGTATGGCAACTGAGTTAGAACTTCGAAATTTCAGAGTGGAACCAATGTGATGGCTCAAATGGCTAATCCTCCACCTCCAAACACTGGGATCCCATATGGGCACGTGTTCATGTCCCAGCTGCTCCACTTCTGATCCAGCCCCTTGCTTCTGGCCCAGGAAAGCAATAGAGGATGGCTCAATTTCTTGGTAACCTGCACCCATGTGGGAGACATGGAGGAGGCTCCTGGCTCCTGGTATAGAATTGGCTCAGGTTTGGCCATTGTGGTCCCTTAGAGAGTAAACCAGCATATGGAAGATTCTCTCCTCTGTCTCTCCTTCTCTCTGTAAATCTGCTTGTCAAGCAAAAATAAATAAAGCTTAAAAAAGTTTCAGAGCCAAGTTACAAATAGATAAATAAATAGCATATATAAAATATAAAATCCATAAAATAAGCAATTCATTAATACACCCATCAGGAATTGTTTAGCCACTTCTGGACCAAAAAATGTAGTACTAGTAAATAAAACTCTTGCAAATTTTTATGATAAACTCACTGTTTATCTCCCACAGTATTCAAGTGCATGGGGAGCTCTTCTCTAGGAGTGAAGCAGAAACTCTGCTTCTTTATTTTTATCACTTTCTCACCTGTATGCCTGTATGGTTTTTGCTTTGTTTTGTTTTTGTTTAATGGCCATCAGAGTCCCTTCCAACTAGTCAAAGATAAATAGAAAGAGGAGAGTCACTTGTGGAAGGTTTTCCACCAGCAGTTTTCTGGTCAGATAGTATACCTGTGCGCTCAGAGGAAAGAACAAGTTGCTTAGGTGATTTACTTCCACAAAGCCTGTTTTTGCATAGATTATCAGTTTGTGATAAAGCTTCAGCCAGTATACAAGAGAACACTGAGGATAAAGATATAGTGATAAGGAAGTAACATCTGTGAGCAGACAGAAGAAAAGAGTTGTGTGTGATCCATGATCTGTATTAATTTGACAACACAGAAGCAGGCATAGAGGCTGAACAGTTCTGTATTAAGCTAAAGATTTTCTCCATTTTTAAATGTGGATTAGCAATATCAGTATGACAGTACACCTACAGAGATAAAATTTCAAAGTGTCGATTTTTATATAGAACATTTTTCACTATATAACGATACGAAGTTAAAATTGTCACTCTTAACGAAACAGTTTGCTGTTCTCATAAGGCTCGTAGTTACGTAGCCTTTTTGTTGTTCTGACATTCTTTTTGGTTGATATTTAGATCAGTAGGACCAATACAATTTAATTTAAGGTACTTAGAAGATCTAATTAAGTAGCCCTTTTATAATTCATAATTTGTTTAAACTTCTACCAAGGTCAGATTAATTTACCCTACAAAGAAACAAATGAGAATATTGAAGACAAATAATTATGTAGAGCTTGGTCATGAAAAAATTACATATGAAATACAAATAAGGTTGTATCAGATAGGTTTGTATATATCAGTATGGGAACTGGGCTACAGATGGCAGGTGGAAGAACAAAAGCAATGTTGTGGAGTTTTGAAAAGGCATCCCTGCAAACTCACAGACAGCATTGTAAAAATTACAGCACAGAGCATTATCTATGTGTTAATTTCCATAATGGTGAGTCTTCTATTTGGGACTTTTATAAATATCTTTATTTGTTGACTATATAAGTATCCCTTGTGTCCTAAATAACTAGGACAGACCCAATTGCAGGGCATGCTAGAACCTTAGCAACGTGAACTCGTGGAAATAAGAAATGTAAGAGCAAAGAACCAGACTGGATTTAAGCAATGAGTAGCAAGCTTTGTTATGGTACAACTTCTACAAGGATATTTTACAAGATGTATGGCGTAAAAGCAGACAATTTAGGGTTGATTCGTGCTTGTAAAAGGAGTTTAGGGTCAGTTAGGGATATGTTAGAGCTCAGTAATCCTTATTGGAGGAAAAAGAATGACTACATTTATTGAACAAATCATGTAAGGGCATGTGATACATTTGAACTTTATTTAAGGGCAGGCCAAGCCTGATTGTGGGAGAAAAATCATAGCCAAAACAAAAGATCTGATAAGATCTAGACTGACCATCAAAAAAGTTAGAAACTGAGGCAGAATCTTAGTGATTGCATATTGAGCACGAAATAGAGCTAGATTTTAATTTAATAGGTTTACAGGTTATGCTATATCTTCAACCAAATGTAAATTTGTTTCTTGTTAAAATTTGACCTGTATTGTCCAGAAATGATTAAAAAATCAGATACAGGTGATTCTAAAATCAAAACATCTTGCTTGTAGTGGATAAGAAAAACTGTAGACTTATCTTAATTTCTAGGCTATGAATACACTGTGAATTTGGACAGGATCTTAAATTCTGTATGTTTTCATTCCCTTCCAGTTGTAATATTGCTAGATATCTAATAAATAATATTAATTTGCTTAGATTTTGAAAATAGGATGCTTCTGTCTATGTAAAAGGATTTTAATGGTTTTATTATTGTTGCTGTTGCTGTTCTATTAAACAGACTGCAGTAATAAAAAGCATTCCAAGGGATAAAAAAATACCAAATCAAATATTGTTTGCAATGACATAGGTACTTCTAAAGAACATTATCACTTAAGACAATGAGTTTATTTTTTCGTTGTTGTTGTTCAGAATCTTGAGGGTTGGGTTAACTTTCCTTTGGTTTAAGATTTATTTAGTTTTATTTGAAAGACAGATTTCACAGAGAGAGGATAAACAGAGAGAAGTCTTCCATCTGCTGTTTCATTCCCTAAAGGCCATGAGCCAGAGCTGAGTTGATCTGAAGTTGGGAGCCAGAAGCTTCTTACCATTCTCCCATGTGGGTGCAGGGACTCAAGTATTTGTGTAATCCTCTGTTGCTTTCCCAGGCTACAAGCTGAGAGCTGGATGTGATGTGGAGCAGTCAGGACATGGAGCAGCACGCTTATGGGATGTCAGCAGCAGCAGGCAGAGGATTGGTCAGTCACTCTGGCCCTGGATTATTTTTTCTAGATCATAATCTCTCAAGTACCCTATAATCTTTTTGGTTATAGTTTAGGAATTTTATTAGATCCCAATTTCTGATTATGACTACTATTTGTAACCTCACATTCAGTTTAAGTTGCTACTTTGATTTCATTTTTTTACCCTGCAATATCTTATTCATGCCATCACCCATTTCACTTATCTCAGTTTTAGTCAGCTTTGGGCTCTTCCTGTTATCCTATTCCTAATTTATCAAGCTCAAGTCACTGTTTCATCACGTCTCTTGTGTCCATCTCTTTCTGCATCCCACCTACCATGGTGTGAGACAGGCTTTGATAATCTATTGCCTAAATTTCTAGTTCTCTTTTGCTTTAGCTCTTTGATTCTGTTTTTTTCAGTCAACTGTGTCTGCTAATTATTTTAAGCTTTTTAGATATTTTCATTTTATTTGAAAGACAGAGACAGAGAAAGATAAAACAAAGCAGAAATCTTTCATCCATTGATTCACTCCATGATGGACTTGGGCCAGGTTGAATCCAAGAGCTCAGAATCCTTTCTAGGTCTTCTTGCGGATGGCAGAAATTTTAGAATTCATCTTCCAGTGAGCATGTTAGTAGAAAGCTAGGCAAGAATTGGTACTGGGAATCATACCCCGATGACATCCTAATAACTGTGCCAAGCACCCATCTCTGCTGATTATTTCTTGGCTATATACCTTCTACCATTTTTATATCATTTCCCATATTTAAGACATATACCGTGTTCTAATTTCTATTTCAGTAACTCCAAAATGCTTTCTTTTGACTTTGAGAATGTCTGATAAGATCTTGCCCCACCCATCTATCTTCATTTTTGTTCCTGAACTCTATCTTCTGTGTGTTTTCAATCAATATCTTATATTTATGCAGCATCCTAAAGTTTAGGGGAAACTTCAGGAATCTTACTATAATTCTTCCAGTGGCAAATGGGATTCACGTCCACATTACAGAGACTGCAAAAAGTAATGAAATTTTTCCAATATCCCAAGATCTAGCTCACTTACATTTCAATACTGTAGCTTCTCATATTTGCTTTTCATAGATTGTGTTGCTTGCTTCTGCTGTAAAGTTGTATTTCTTTAAAATTACACTTCTTCCTCTATGCAGATATTAATAATTGTTTGAGCCCATATTCCCCTTCTTGGTGAATTAGTTTCTATTTTGTGTTTCAAATTTTATTTCTGATGTCAGACATTGTCACAAAGGAGTAGATATTATTTATGTTTTGGGAGCCATTAATGTATGCTTCGTGATATTTCAGTCATATTGTGTGATCAAAATTTTGGTGAAGTATATTGAGCTGAATCAAACATCTTTCTCGAAAACATCTGCATTCTAAATTTAGCAACTGATGGCAATGTGGTTCTTGAAGGAATTTTGACCTGTTGTGCGGATTCGGAAAATAAAAAATAAAGAATTGTAAATTTATGTTTTTATGGTCTGCTGCTCATTCAGACAGCTAAGGGTAAGACATTTTGAGTATAGGGGTATTTATTACAGAGTGATTAAGAAAGGCTTCATGGTTGAAGTTAGCTTCAAGAGGGTCTTTGAAAGATGATTGGCACAGCAATATGAGACAGTAGATTTGAAGTGTAAGAAATTCGCAAACATAAAATAATATTACTATTTAAGAACACATGGCATAGTTTAGAAGTGAAGAGATTTAAGTTACTTGAAACTGGGAGTGTTTACTATTCAATTAACACATTTACTTATTCATTCTTTTGACTGAAAGTGATGCGGGTCACTGTGTTTGTTACAGGAACAATACTGATGCTGTAGTGAGAACCACAAGGAACTGGTGCTGTAGTCATTTGCATTTCAACTCTCTGGATTGGTTGCTCAAGTTAATTTATTCTGAACAAGTTGAGTTCCCTGGGCAGACAGGTTGATGTATTGCATTTCATTATTTTGCTAGCATTGCGTATTCTCTCTCAAAGTGGAGCAGGAATTGAGTCCACAGCTTGGCTGAGCTGTTATCATAGGCTTGTTAACTTCTTGGATGTAACCCATGAACATTTATGTCCATGTGAGAGAGGTTATGAAAATATTTTTAAGTCAGTGGGCGTTTTCTCTGAAGACTTTAGAAGCAGGCATTCACTAACAGGCTCTCCTGTGAAAGCCACTGTTTGAAAACTAATTTTTTTTAAGGGTAAGCAATGAGCATAATAAAAGAAAACAATTATTGGAGCAGTTTTGTCACCTTGTGTTAATTTAGCTAGAGTAATAAAATTCAAATTAAGTTCTCTGTTTTTCTGGAAGCTCTGCAATATCTATTTTATATAAATGTACATTAACTTCAAAAAACTGCTGAATTCACAGTGACTATTGTTAACAGTCTTCTATTTTCATATATGAATATACACACATGTATACACACAATCCAGGCATATTTCTGTTATCTATAAGCAGTTTATTAAATAGGACTAATGCAGACACCACAAAATCAAATGCAATCGCAAGGACTAACAAAAATAGACAAATCTTGTGTTTTGTAGTTAATGATTGTCTTAGCAACGACCACACCTGAAGACTCCTGAAGATTTTACTTTCTTTGGTGCTGTTTTGTCAAGTGACAGCAACTTGCTTGTTTATGTGTTGTTAGGAGTAGATACGGACTATGCCTTGTGAGCCTGTGCCTCTTGATGCAAGATGCAAGTCTCATGACTCCTCAGTTGTTCGTGCATGTTCCTCATTCAGCCAACGAAGGACAAGATGTTGAACTAACACAAGACAGGAGTAGGAAAAGTAAAACAACATCTGAAAAAAAAAAACTTTTGAAATATCACCCGAACACCCATTATCTCTTGTCGAGGCAGCTTTGTGTGGCATTCCCTCCCCACTTCCCACCTCCTGGTATTATGGAGGTGGTACACCACAATCATTTTTAGAAAGAGGGCTTAGACTTTGGTTTCACATTGCTGGCTTGTTAAAAGAAAAAGCCTTAGCCTGTGTTCTTTCACAGTGTTTAATGAGCTGGTATCCCTGCAATCAGTGGAGAGAACGGTACAAAATGTTCCTGTAAAGTTATATTAGCAAGTTATTAGCTATTTGAAATGGCTGTAAGGAGCATGTTGAGGTAAGATCAATGAAATGACATAGCTAGTGGAAGGCTTTTATATGAAAACCGATTCTGAACATAATTGCTAATAAAAGATCTATTAATACTGTAAAATACACTAACAGGTTCATTCTAGGGAGTAGTAAGTAGGTGATAATTAGGAAATTGGAGGTTCAGATGCTGTTAGGAACCTTAACAGTATCTCCAGCTTGCACTGTAGGATGCTCCACACTGTGCATGCTTGGTAATAAATTGTAAGTCAAACATATATTTTAAAATAAATTTAAATCAATTTTTTTTCTGTACTAAATATAATGGATACAGTAAAATTACAGAACCTGTAGCCTACTGACCAGGAGAGCAAAACACTGGGAATAGAGAGATGAGGAGAGTGTGTGTGTGACTGTGTGTGAGTGTGTATGTGTGAGTGTGTGTGTGACTGTGTGTGTATATGTGTGTGATTGTATGCGCGTGTCTGTGTGTATGTGCGTGTATGAGTGTCACCTGCGTCATTTTGGAAACATGCAGTGTTTTGGACACGTGTGTCATGTGCATCACGTGTGTCATTTTCGACACGTGTGTAGTTGTGTAGTTGTATAATTGTGTAGTTGTGTAATTGTGTAGTTGTATAGTAGCGTTGTGTAGCCTTGGGACCCTGCACCTGTGTGGGAGACCTAGAGGAAGCTCCTGGAACCTGACTTTTGATCGGTGCGGCTCTGGCCATTGTGGCCGCTTGGGGAGTGAACCATCAGACAGACGACCTTCCTCTCTGTCTCTCCTCCTCTTTGTAGATCTGACTTTCTAATAAAAAAAAAATTGAGGACATCTGTGATAACGTGTCTAAAAATCCTGGCAGTAATGATCCTGCAATTTGCAGTGTAGATACAGTTTTCCTTAGATACCAGTTTTTGGTTTGAATTGCTGAATTAAAGTTATAGACAGAAGCTGTGGGAACGATGCAGTACACGCACAGTGACCGTGTGGGTTCCTCCGTGGTTGCAGGCAGTGGGTGGGGACGGCTGTAGGCATCAGATGTGTTCACTGGGTGACTGCAGGAACTGGAGTAAACCCTAGGGGGTGCTGTCACGCAGATGCTGTTGCATTCAGGTCTTTCAAATTAAAGTTATGCGTGAATAAAGTTGTTTGTATACATAAAGGATAAATATATACAATGACCTTCCCCTAATTCTTGCTTTATTTTTCTTTTCAACAGCAATCGGGAATTATTATGTTTTAGCTTGTCTTTTTATTTAAAAAACGTTGCTCAATATGTAAACATCTGATTTGAACCATAGCTGACTCACAGGTGTCTCTAGAACTTTCTGGAAAATGTAAGCCCAGTGTCTATTCAACAGGGCCCGGTGAGCTGGTGGACATGTGCTTCGCGTGCTGGTGAGAGCAGCCGGGTGTCCATCCTTTGTTCGGGAGGAATTGAAGCACAATGGAAATACCCCTGAACTGTTTTATTGCAGTCATTTTTTTATATCTGAAATCATAATTTAATATTTTGAATAAGATTTAAAAAATAAATGGCAAAGGTATAAACCCATGACCTTGTTGGTGTGCCTTACTTCAGAGATGGTGTCGGGTGGTAAAGGGGTGCTGACCTGGGAGGAGCCACTTGTGCGCCCACCGCTGTTGCTCCTGGAGGGGCCAGCGGGTGGTGAGAACCAGCAGGGTTAGCAGGCTCTCTGTGGCCGTCAGGGATACAGGCTTCTCCGCCCTGAAGGTTCTCTTCTCCATGAACCTGGGCGGCTTGGTCCTCAGTGGTGCGTTCTTTGCTGTCCAGATTCCAGCAGCTTCTGACGAGCGGAGGCTTTGGCTCTTGCATTGATTAAAAAACGCTGTTGGGGTCTGGCCAGGCATGGGACTTTGTCTACCAGCAGCAACACTAAATAACGAGGCACACTCTCGAGGGTCCGGAAAAACAGGAACCACCACCATAATCGGAACACAGGACACCCCAACCAAGGAACGTTTATTGCCCAAAGCGGGCTGCTTATATACAGCTCTCCACCAGTCACTTCTCCCCGTGGGTCACTGGGCGCTACCTGATAGGCCAGAAGCAATGACATAATCGCAGTGAGGGCCTATCCCCGTGACTTCCTGTTTGTCTACTGGCAGGACCAGCCCCGCCTCCTGGCCCTCGGCCAGCCGCCATCTTGCCACGGGGCATCATACGCGTGGGGCTGGCTCCGGGCTCCCCACAGGACTTGCCCTTACTCCTGCGTGGTGGTCTCCCTCTCCCGGACTTGCTCTCGCGGTGGCAGGCGCTGCGCAGCCAGCGTCACTCTGACGGCATCCCTGGCTCTCCTCTGGCGCCCACCTGCCCATCTTGTGAGGCTGTCAGAAGTGGACACTAAGGATTCGTGCCACCAGGCAGGTGAGTCTAATCTGGGGTTTTTTCATGTGAGGCGTGGCCCGACGAGGGTGGGCACGAGCCCTTGTGTAGGGTGTGTGTGGTGTGCCTGCCCCATCGGCCTGGGTTGTTCCTCCACAGGAACTGGGTCGTACTGCTTTGCTACAGACTCAGCACTGTGTAGGCCCCTTTAAGTTGTTACCGAATGAAGAATTTGCGAAATGAGGAGTGGAGAACAAACCAGCCGACCCAAGCTCTGCTCAGGATCACGGAACTGGTATTTATTTAGCCCATGACTGCCACGTCGCGGACACCAGTGCCTGCAGGGGGCGCTGAGTGAACATGTCTGCATCCTGATGTGGAGCCCAGACCCATCCTGGTCATGGGAGGTTTCATCTTTTCTTCCAGATGCCATTTTTCATCAGTGCAGAGGCTGCCTGCGGAGGTGAGCTGGTCAGTGCTGACACTTGCCTGTGTTCCAGTTTAGTCTCACGGGTCGTATGTGTGTGGGGGTGTCTGCAGGTCCCAGCCCTGCAGGGGCTTCGGTCCTCCCTGTTGTGTGTCGGCCTCTCCTGGTTCTCCAGGAAGACGGGCCCATCGCGGAGTGCAGGCTCTGGAGCAGTGTGAGGCTGGGGCTGGGTGATGTACATCTGAGCCCTTGGTGTCTGTCTCAGCCGCCTGTCAGGAAGAGTAAATAAAGCAAGCGTGTGTCCAGAGATGCTCCTAGCATCTCCAAGAGTGGGCTGAGCCTGCGGCCCGCTGAGATCTGGGGAGGGGAGGCTTCCCTGAGGCACACAGGTGGTCAGAACTGGGCTGCCAGGCTATGGGGCACGCATGACCCTGCTGCCGACAGATGAGCTTCTCTGGAGCTTCCCACTTCCATGCGGCCTTCCATCCTCTTTCTTTCCTGATGGTTCTGTGCCATCATCCCCAGAGCTGAAAGGTGAGAGACAGTAAGACCAAGAACCCCAGAGAGATGGCTCCTCCGGGGCTCTACCTGAGGAAGGGCCCAGCCCTGGGCGACATTCCCAGGTGTACGCAGTCTGCCATCATGTCCTCTGAGAAAGCCGAACACCTGGCGCCTTGTCCCGTGCCACCTGCTGGGGTCAGCACAGGTCAAGTGCTGCACTTGAGGTGCTCGCTGTTGGGAGAACAGGGCTTAGGGTGCCGCCGGCTGTAATCAGAAAATAGCATTTCACTCTTTTTTAAAAAGATTTATTTTATTTGAAAGGCAGAGTGACAGAAAAGGAGCTATCTGGCTCACTCCCCAGATGGCTGTAAGGTCCAGGTCTGAGCCAAACTGAAGCCAGGAGCCAGGAACTCCATTCTTGTTTCTGTGGGGGTTCCCTGCCTAAATATGGATCTAGGTTGGTTATAGTCTGTTTTATTTAATTGACAAATAATATGCATTTTGAGGGACCAGTGTATTTTTCATTAAATGTATACAACATGGAATGATGGAATGGACGTGATTAGCAAATTTACCACCTCAAATGTTCATCTTTTCTTTGTGATGAGAACACTTGAAATCCTATTAAATATTTACAAACATGCAGCATCTTGCTATTAACTGTGATGCCTTGCGGATGAGCCCTAAGCAGCAGCTCCCTAACCCCTTCCCCCATCCCTCCCCCACCCCCAGCCTCCAAGTTCCTTTCTGCTCTGTACCTGTATGGGCGCAGCGGTCGAAGGTTCTGCATAGTCGTGCAGTTCCATCCTGTTGGTCTCTGTGCCTGAATCACGTCACTTCATACGATGTCAAGTTTCACCCTTCTTGCCACAAGTGATAGCATTTCCTGTTTTTGCTTTTTTAAAGCATATGTATAAAAGTACACCACATTTTAAAAATCCATTCATCTGCTGCTGCAGTGGACATGGGAGCCCCACTGTGTCACAGCCCGGTGTTGGGCCAGCAGTGGGGCAGGCAGGTAGTGTGGTAATGGTGTTTGCAGCCTTTTGTGGAAGCTTCGGGCTGTTTTTCAGTGTGACAGGGCTGACTTTGAATACGATCAGCAGTGTGTAGGGGTTCCGTCCCCCCACTAGGGTTGTTCCTGATTGATTTTTTTTTTTTTTTTTTTGGTGAGAGTTTATCTAACAGGTGTGAGGTGACAGCTCACCGTGCTCTCGGTTTGCGCTTCTGTCTGTTCCTGCTGCCTTTGTTGAAGCTGAGTTGGCTGCAGATCTGTGGGTTTGTTTCTGAACTCTGGTTTAGTGTGTTGGTTGATGTGTTCATGCCAAGACTGTGCTGGTGTTTTAGAATGTTTGTAAATTAACTTTCATTAACTTAAAAGGCAGATTAACAGAGTGAAAGGGAAAAAAAAAAAGAAAGAAAAGAACTTCCATGTACTGGTTTACTCCCAGAAGGTCACAGCAATTAGGACTGGGCAAGGCTAAAGCTTGCAGCCCAGAACTGGTAACGGGATTTGGGGCGTCATCTGCTGCCTCCAAGGTGCGTTAGCAGGAAGTTGGATCCCAAGCAGAGACCCGGGCAGTCCCAGGCACTCCACTCTAGGATGTTGGCCTCCCAGCTGGTGACTTGTGTAGTTGTATAGTTGTGTTGTATTGTGTAATTGTGTAGTATATTTGTGTTATGTAGTTGTGTAGTTGTGTAATTGTATAGTTGAGTTGTGTAGTTGTGTAATTGAGTTGTATAGTTGTATAGTTGTGTAATTGAGTTGTGTAGTTGTGTAGTTTTGTTGTGTAATTTCATTGTGTAGTGTAGTTTTGTTGTGTAGTTGTGAGTACAGTGAATGCAGTGTCTCGCAGTGTCTGTGTAGTGAATGCAGTGTCTATGCAGTGGATGCAGTGAAATGGTGTTTCCTACTAGATATGATGTAACTGGGATTAATGTTAGTGTAGCCAACATGAAATTGGTGATGAGTGTTAGCCACTAATATTATAACTCAGTATGAAAAATATGAGGCAGTAAGGTATAATCTGTAGTAACAAGCATAAGCCCAGTATATCTAAGAAACTCGTGAAGTGGGGGAAATGGGACAGCTAGAAATAGAACAGGTGAAAGTGGTGATCTGGTTTGATAAACGTTCTGCTCTGTTAGATGAAGTTGCTTAATGGTATCTGTGAAAACCTGCATTTCAAACCTTTGTATTTGAGGACAAATGTGAAACAATTCCAGTAAAGTCAGTTTGGTTGAAATATACTTGAGAATTCAAAGCCAGTTTTTACTAAGTAGGGCAATGATTTGGGTAAATAACAATAGAAAGCTTTTAAGAAGTAACTTTGTTGGATGAGTGCACCTTACAAAGAGCGGGAGTGTTTGCAGTTCTTCAGGTTTGGTTTTTGACTTCTTCGGTAGCACAGTGATTGACCACCTGGTTCTGTGGAAGTTACCCAGATGTTCCCACGCATCCTAAGATTTTCTGATCTAACCTTAAACACTAATACTAATGTAAAGCAACAGGACAAGTTGGTTTAGTTTTAGCCTCACCATTCTCCAGAAGTTTAGATTTCCATTATTATTATTTTCAGATGTAAGGGTAAGAACCTTGACTTTTCTAGCTGTGGGTATTCCTGATTAGCTATTGTCATAAGGTCAAGCCCTTCCCCTCATTAAGTGAGTTCTTTAAAAATAACGGGAAGGAAATATTACAAAGAGAAAAATCTGATTAGCTTTTAAAAATTGGGAGTTGCATCAGCATGTGAAGTGCAGAGAATGATCCTACCATGTTTTCTTTTAGAACCAACTCTAGCGCTATTTCTTTCATAGCCATAAACCTGTCGTTGTCAGTTAATGTAATCAATGGGTGTGATTTACAAATCATTATGCAACCAAACTCCAGCAATTGAAGCCATATATTATATTAGAAGGGATACCTCTTCCTCCATTTTCCCATTAGCCTGAAAGTAGAGAATGTGAAATACTGAAAGGCATATAGGGATGATGACTTTAAACTACAGAATTTTAAATAGGCTTCCAATTTATCAAAGCTGACTCTCACCATCCCTAATAGACAGTCAGCTCTGTGACAGTGGAATGGAGAGGAAATGCTGTCATAAGCATTCTGCAGAGGAACCCGTGCTCAGAAAGGGAGGGCTTCTTTCTTTTCCTTTAAGGACATTCACAACTCCTGAGTGACAAATTGCTCTGCTGGGTCACATCAGTAGCATGTAACAGCATGGTAGCTGTTTGTCCACCCCATGGAAAGTCATTATCTTCTGGGATTGCCATGGCCTTCCAAGTGAGCAAGACTCTTGGGCTGCACTACCTCCTCTTTCAGATTTGCCACAAAGACATGAATACATGGATCTACTGGGCTTTACTTGTCTGAAGGCTTGAGGCACCTGACAAATTAATATACCATTAAAGCAATTCTTCAGGGGACTTTAATACAATGACAATATGATGAGTATTCAGTGTGAAATTTGCCAATGATGTGAAGCTGTTTCCTGGTCTGTAACAACAGAACTGTTCAATTATAAATTTAAGTAATTGCACTTTGAAAAAATTGTAATTTCTATCCAACATACTTGCCATATTCAAATTACTTTTAAGACCTCAGCTTTCTTTCATTTTGCCTCTTGCTTTTACATTTGGTTTTTGAACTGAATAACTTATCTAGTGAATATTTTTAATTTTCTTTGTCTCTCGTCAAATCCCTGTCTTTTTTCCAGTTTCATAGACAAAAATGACTTCTTATCCAGTTGCTTGTCTTCTTGTCATTTTCCTCTAAATGCTTGCTAATTCAAATTTCTGGCAATCTTCTGTCTTCGATTTTGGAATGTTCCTTCTTCCATATTTCCAACCAATTTTAAGTTCTTTGATGGTCAATATAACATCAGGCTCATTTGCATTGCATTTCCAGTTATGACAGTGATCTCCGATACATAGAAGGCACTTCAGGGGCTCGTTAGCATAAAGGCCTTTGCTAATGTATTTTCCTGTTGTGGGTTAGATCTCTCTGTCCCAGTCTCCTTTCTAGAATGAATATTTAAGTTATACTTTCTGAAGCCACATGGAACAAGCTCAAATAATTTGAAAGAAAAAAATTGCACATATATTTCTCACACAATGAAAAATGTCCTGGACAATGCAGTCTTCATATTGTATGCCATTCCAATAATGATGGATTTAGATTAGTTACAGGAAACACAAAATGAAATCTTCCAGAGACCATTGTGGGAGACCTGGAGGAAGCTCCTGGTTCCTGGCTTCGGATCAACACAGCTCTGGCTGTTGCAGCCACTTGGGGAGTGAACCATCGGGAGGAAGATTTTCCTCTCTTTCCTCCTCTCTGTGTATCTGAGTTTCCAAAAAAAAATTATATATATATATATATATGATATATATAATATATATGTATATTTTTCCAAGCATTAATGCTAGCAGAAAATTTGAAAATAAATTGTTAAAACAGCAACAGGACTAGAACTGATTCTGGGGAAATTTATTCAGGTCAGTATCTTCTGAAAGCTTCCTGATGCATAGGCTTTCAAAGCCAAACTGAGAGCCAGAACTTGTAAAGATTTTTATACTCTGTTTTGGGAATTTTTGACAAGGACTTTTGGAGAAAATAGGATTGAGGTGCATGCTCTAAACACTATATTCTGAGTGTAGCAGTAGGCATATGTCTTCTTCTTATATTTTAAATCAAATCCATTAATTTAGCATTTATCTTTATACTGCCTTGTATTTTTGCTTGGGTTACATTTGTTGTTTTTTGAAGATTTATTTATTTATTTTATTTGAAAGACAGGTGTGCAGAGAGGAGAGACAGAGATTGACCTTCTGTCTGCTTGTTTATTCTCCCAAATTGTTGCAATGGCCATAGCTGAGTTAATCCAAAGTCAGAGAAGTCAGGAGGTCTTTCTGGATTGTTCATATGGGTGCAGGGGCCCAAATGGTCAGGGCTACCTTCTGCTGCTTTCTCAGGCCGTAAAAAAGGAGCTGGATCAGATATGGAGGAGACAAGACTTGAGCTAGAGCCCGTGTGGGGTGCTATTACTGCAGGCAGCAGATGAGCTTGCCACACTACCATACTTGCTCCACATTTATTATTTTTATAAACGGGGTGCTTTTTAGTATCCATCACAGTATTGAAATCAGTAGATGTTAATAATAATGCATCAGCTGAATTAAAGTGTGAATAAATGTGTCAGGTATACTAGAAGGTGGTAGTGCAATTTTTAACAGCTCATAAGAAAAATCACTGTCCAAGACTTTGATTGGTAATTTTTCTTTTCTTCTTTATCTTTCTGTTCTTATTCTCGTTACCCTCCCCTCCTTTACTTCTAGAAAATAGAATAAATGAACTATTAATGTGTTCTTTCTGTATGTTAAAATTTTTAAATATGTGTAATTCCAGGCCTGACATTTAATTGTGGCTTATGATTCTTAAGATTATTTAGTAAAGAATACAAATTATTGTCCCTAACCGGAACAACCAGATATAAATTTTCTAGGGTTAGCTTCTTAGGGTCTCTGTTTCTTATTTTCTTCTTGTTTTTTAATGCAAGATTATAGAAGGCAGTCAGAACAATATTATGTTGTTTTAGTTGCCTAAAGAAAATCAGAAGTTAAGCTGATCTGATGATGTGCAGTTTATGTCCAGAAACAAATTTTCTTATCTACCCATTAATCCAGTCAAAAGAAGTGCCTAGAGTGCATTCAAGTATTAGCACACTAGGGTTGATTTCTGTCACCAAAATGAACATGGTACTGTTCTTCCTCTTAAGAGGTTTGCAGTCTCCTGAGAGGAAAAATATCATAAACAAATGATTATCACTTAAAATTCATTGGATGGATTCTTTGGACTGAGTCACTAAGGAAAAGAGCTTCAGTTTAGAGAAAGAAAAAACTACATTTGGAAACTGATTTCAGTTTATGGGACTGAGCAGATTATATAAATCTCTGAATTCCTGTGTTCTGATTAACTAAGTTTCAATGATGATTGGAGGATTACATGAGATTAAGTATGTAAATCACCAGGCAGATGGACAATAGCTTGCTATTTAGTCTGGCTGAGCCCTTCCTGTTCATTCCTACCTGAATCTGTTGGGAGGCTTGGAGTAATTGGGGTTAGAAAAGGATAATGAAATGAAAGGCAAAAAATAAGGCTTTCTTCTGTAACACACACTATACCACCAGTTTCATCTGTATACCTTGTGTTGTCAAACTTGAAATCTCCTTTCACAGGTCCAGGGACCCACAGAAGTGCAAAGGACCCAAGGACTTGAGCCAGCCTCTGCTGCCTTTCCAGGCCATCAGCAGGGAGCTATAATGGAAGTGGAGCAGCTGGGACTAGAACCAGTGCCAATAGGGGATACAGGTGCTGCCAGGGCATGCTTAACCCCATGTACAAGGGTGTCTGCCTCTGATGCTCATGTACCTGAGAAATTTCTGAAAGTTATCAAGCGATTATCAACATTGAGATTTGAGTATGTGCTTGATGGACTTGACTTCTTAGGGCTCATTGTCTGAGTCTGTTACACCAAATAAAAATTGCAATTATTCATGTACAATACTACTTGCATTTTTTCAAAATTTTACTTTCTGAATTAACACTATGTTATAACTTAAAATATGTAATACATATAAAACCAGATCCAAGGTTCCATCTTTTAACCAGTAAACACAACTTTGACAAATTTAGTGGATAAAATCATCCATCATAGTAAATAAATTATAATGTTGCAGATTTGATTATGACTTTTAGTGCTTAATATTATTATTTATTATCTTTTTACATGTATGCTATAAACATTATGATGTATTATAGGTAAATACCAGATTTATAATATTTTTTCAGTTTTATAGACTTACAATCCATAAACAAATGGATTTTATGTCTGGTGTTATAGGAACTTTAAGTCACATTCCCCACAAATTAACACTAATTAAGATATTTTGATCTTACAATGTCATGTACCCTGCTTTATGATTTAGAAATATTGACAAAGTCAGTAGTACTTAACAAATAAAGAATGCAATTACTTCTTTACCTTATAAAAATCGAAGGTGGAGGTGATTTTGAGGAAGCAGGTTTGCTGTGGCAGACTTCCAGAAGAAACAGCACAAATCACTGAGACCATCAGAACTTCTATGTGATCATCTATGCAGGAGAGAGAATTAAAAACCCCAGAACCCTGGTTGAATCTGCAAATGTAATTGAATGAGAACTCCAGGATTAAGTTCTTAGCATAGAATCCAGTACTTTTAGAGATAAGCCTTAGAGCTTGGCTTAATCAAATGTCATTTGGGTAGCAGTAATGACAATTTTATTGCTCAAGGGACATAGCCAGCTTCATCTGTGAGAGGAAGAATGAGAAGTTCAATAGAATGATGTTTTAGGGGGAATGGTATGTCTCATAAGGCTAATTTCTGAGCATCTTCATTTTATTAATATGTGACTTTGAGGGAATAAGGACTGTGGAAATTTAAATATGGTCACCCAAGAAGATCAATATGTTTGTCTCAGATATATGAAAGCTTAGATTTTTCTAAACTAACCTTAACACATTAGCTGATTTATCCTAAAACCACTAGCAAGTGACCAGGAAATATTGATGAGGAATTTAAAAATGTATTTACATAGCATAAGCAAGCAATTGTTTAAAAAATCATGTCCTTTAACTCACTTGTAGTGTTTGAGAGATTAATGAATCAGGTTACAGCTTTTTTCATTTACAAAAAAAATCTTATCATGTAGCCAATTGGGTCAGCAACATTTTTTTTTGCCTTATAAGATTAAAAGTGATTAACAGGATATGAAAATAAGGGATTATCCACATAGAGCAGCAAACCCAATTACATTACTTCTGGTGTTACTTATTGATAACCTGCAAATTTACATTATTAAGGTAATAAGCAATTAATCAGATGTGACCATTTGGATATAATCAAGACCTGATTCATTTATTAATATTCTTTCAGCCAACAAATGGAAAAAAATCCATGTATTCTATAGTAACAGCTATTTTAATTATGTCATAATGCACGTTCCAAAAATCTCTATTCAAAAGCTCTATTACTTTTCAATGTCTTTTGTTACCAGTGGTGGCTGCAGTTGAAGTTTGACTCTTCTAGAATCTGCTTGTCTTCCTTAAAGGAAGTCACAATTTACTAATCCAAGATAACAAAAAGTCCTGGCACTTGCTGGGATCCTCCTTAATTTCTCTGGGGAGACAGACTAGCTGCTTAGAGTCTTACCCTGTAGGCTAAAACAGTGGTCCCTGTTTCTTCCCAGGAAAGCAATTCAGATGAGGGACAGAGATTGGTGATAAGCAAGCTAGCAAAATTCAGTGGAGAAGATGCATGACAGACCAGGTAGCAGCTTGGCAGAAAACCCAGTGCCCTGTCCATGCATAGACTGGGACTTTGATGGGTACAGGGCAAGCTTCTTCCTACTCTGTTACTTTACCATCCCCCTGACCTCTCTCAGCTGTTACTGGACAGATTTCCCTAGTGAGAGATTTTTATCTTAGAATATTTGGGGCTATGGAGTATAGAGTTGGGGGTGATGCCCTTTTTTGGGGGGGAAATGAAGATTCCTTGGCTTGGGACCTCCCCTGCAGTGTTGTGGCCTAGGACTGAGATGTGCAAGTCTCAGGTTGCATTCAAAGCATCCTGTCCCCAAAGCACAGAATATCCCCCCTCTTCCTCCACCTCCTCCACCTCCCCTTTCTCTCTCTTTACCTCTCTCTCTCACACACACACACAGAGTCACAGTCATATTTCCCTAACACATTTCAGTTTTAGAAATGTTGAAATGTTCCTTTCAGTTTTAATTTCTGATCATGCTTCTCAAGAGGGCAAAGAATTCTTCTTTATCCTCTATTTTTTGTTATCTAGCGTCTTTCTACTTTTTCAGATTCTGTTATGTACTCATTTTATGTCTCCTTGTGCCAGGAATGGCTATTAACTTTGGAGATATAAGAGTATATATGAAGGAAAATAGTCCTACTTTTATGAATGATCAAGAAAGAAAAAAAATCAGAAATGATCGAGGAAATGTGAGGCATGGAGAGGTGTTCTAAGGAAAACGATGGGTTCATTGGCTTTCCCAGTTCACCAATGATGTAATTAAAAATCCAAAAATAGAACGGAAGCTTGGCAGTATGGACAGAAAAGCCTCCATGAAAGGAAAGGAGTCCAAATATTCTCTTCCTCTCAAATAATTAATGTGGATTTATCCTAAGGACAATCCAAATCACTAAAACATTTTAATTGAGAGAGAACAATTTGTGATTTAAAGGGATCCTTCTGCTGCAGTTTGAAGGTTAGAATGCAGGAAAGGCAAGGAGTGTTCAGCCAGGGAAGGGGAAAGTTGTTAGGTTGAACCAACGGAAAGATTTTTGCAGGTCCACCAGCCTGTTGATGATGGGGCTGGTGAGTGGAGGATTTCAGAACATACCTTTGGCTTTTTATGCTTTCAGGAGAGTAAAAAGATCATCTCCCACCAAGAACCGCTTGCACTGCGTTTCAGAAGTCCCGCCTAACCTGTCCTCCAGCCCCAGTCTCTGCATTCTTCACCCCCAGGGATGTGACCTACCAAGGCTCAAATGCCCAGAAATGCTGCTCAGTTCCCACCCACTGCTCCATTTTCTTGGAATTCCTCCCAACCTAGAAACACTACCAAGACCCTAACTATGAAAAGGCCAATGGATCAACCCCATCCACACCAGCAGCCAGCCACCCTCTGTGGAGTTATTTTCCTCTTTGATAACAAATCTGATTTACCTGTGAATTTCTGCCCGCCTCTCTCGGTTGTGCATTCGTTTCCTGAGAAGTGGCTGAATTCTGTGCTAGCCATTTTATGAGTATTAGGACTTTGCTCATATCATAAAAGATCATCAGACATGGGAGGTTTAAAATTGTTACTGGAAAAGCTCGGTGGGTTCTTTCCTCAGCTTAATATGGAAAAAAAAAAGCCGGAAATCAGTTGCAGACAAAAGTTTTATTTGCAAAGTGGCCAGGTGAGTGTGAAAGGAAGAGGAAAGACGAAAATGCCTCCTGGGAGAAAGCCGGGAGGTGGGGTGCCTCCTGAAAGGAGAGAGGGAGAGACACAAAAGGTTTGAGGAAGGGACTTCCCTGACCCCTTCTTGTTGGATGGAAACTTACAGGTTAAATGTTCCCCTTGGTGGTCTCTTAACCAGTTATAATGGCTGGGCAATTCTTGTGTCAACTACTTGAAGGTGTGGCCAAGAGTTCAACAGGATGGTATCAAATTTTTTTTTTTTCAATGTTAGTGTAAGGTAAAGATGGGGAGATGCAGGCAGATTTAGGTTTTGTTCTGGAAGATGAGTTGAAAGCTCATGCTGGTACATGTGAAGGAGACGAAGATGAAAGGCTCAGATCCATGTAATAACCTTCCACACATAAACAAAGCACGGATTACCTCGGATTATGGTGGGTCTTTTCCTGGTTTTATGATTTATGGATGTTGTTCTGTTTCCTAAATCAACTGTCGGCAACTTTCTACCTGGTTAATACCTACTGATCCTCCAAGTTGTAATTAAAATGTCACTTACTCTGATACCTCCCCAATCTAAATTAAATATTCCTCTTTGACCTTCTAAAGACTCTGTGCCTGTGCTCCTCTGAAAGCAATTACCATATCGAATTACAATTCTTGATTTACATTTCAGACTCCCCTAACAACCCAGTGTGCAACATGTAACCATGACCTTCAACAAGGAACCTCTGTTTTCTCTCATTTTACCTAGACTAGTAAAAACATCCATTGTTAGGGAATAACAGGTCGTCATCTTCCACTGTTAAGACTAATGCTTTTGGGCCCGGCGCAGTGGCGCAAGTGGTTAAGGTCCTCGCCTTGCACACCCGGGATCCCATATGGGCGCTGGTTCTATCCCAGCAGCCCCGCTTCCCTTCCAGCTCCCTGCCTGTGGCCTGGGAAAGCAGTCAAGGACGGCCCAAAGCTTTGGGAACCTGCACCCGCGTGGGAGACCTGGAAGAGGCTCCTGGCTTCGGATTGGCATAGTATCGACCGTTGTGCTCAATTGGGGAGTGAATCATCGGATGGAAGATCTTCCTCTCTGTCTCTCCTCTCTCTATATCCGCCTTTCCAATAAAAAAAATAATAAAAATAAATCTTTAAAAAAATAAAAGACTAATGCTTTTATTACTGTCCTGGTTGTGTCTGTCACATACTGATTGGAAAATCCGCCCCCCCCCCATTACATTTCTTAAATTACGTATGTGTTAGAGAACAGACATATTTGTTCAATAATGAATTGCACAACAATGTCTATGTCAAAGAAAAACTGCACTGGATGCAGTTAAACAAGCCCTGGATTGAGTTCCTAGCTGCAAAGTTTGGACTCAGCCCAGCCCTGGTCACTGAGTGTATTTGGAGAATGAATCAGAAGATGGGAGTGTGTGTGTGTGTGTGTGTATAATGTATATTAGACATATAATATCATATATATATTATCATGTCCAGCATGCAGAATTGGCATTCATTTATCAGGTGTTAGGAAATAGAAGAGCCCTTACCCTTTCAGAGGGTGTGACAGATTTCCCTCTACTACAGAGAAGGGTTTGTTAGAGGTTTCAACTCTGTGCTGAGCAGCCAGTCTAATGTGCAATTCTCAAAACTATGTGTTTGGTAGATTGGTTCACAATATTTCCAAAACCAAAATGGCCTTTATGATTGACGGGAATTATGGCAAACTCTGAATTGGGTCTATTCAAGATGACCAGAACAAAAGATAATCACTGTATTCAAAGACTTTTCTTGGTTTTGTTGATAAGGCATTTGGGTTATGATTTTCTTTTAATCAAATTTTATTCTCATTGGTAACTAATTTTTGACAAGTGGAAATTCTTTCAGAAATTCAGAGTAAAGTTTTCTGTAGGATTAGACTTACGATGGAGTATTCTTTTTATCGTTATAGAGTTTGCTACGCAGGGTAGTTTGGGAAATGATGTCTAACTATTATCAATGAAAAAATGGTGGCACATGAAAGAATGTGATGATTCCTCCTATTTATTTTTGATAACTCACTACTCAACCTAAAACTGTTTTCAACTCATTAACGCTGCTATGTCATCATTTTGATATTGGAAGAGCAGGTTGCATGGCTGTTGGGTCAGTAAGAACTTCTGCTCATCTGATTTCACAAGGAAGCAAATGTTAAAATGAATGATTCTGATTAGAACCTTTGTCTTCAAGTTCATTTTAATTAAGCTTTATTTCTAACCACAGGGTCTAGAGGATAAACCAGAAAAGCCCCAGACCCTATGAAATCAAAGACTAGGGACAACGAAGTTGTCAGAAGCGTTCTTACTTCTTTGGATGTACAGGGTTTTCTAGCACTTTCCTTTCCCTAATAAAAAGAGAAAATCAGTGTTTTTAATTACAATGTTGTTGGCAGTAGAAATCTAAATTCCCAATGGAAAATATCAACTGAATGAAACTTAGAGTTTGAGAAGCCCTGAACTGTGTAACACACTTCCTTTTGATCAGTAAAATACAACAATGGAAAATGAAAACAGAATGAGAAAACAATAGTACATGAAGATCTCATCTAGCTTTGAGTAATAGCAAAGCTGGCAAACATGTGTACACAAATACAGGGTTTGGGGAGTAAAGGAAGACCATAGCCATGAGAACAGATACAGGCTATTAGTGAGAACTTGGCAAAGCAGTGAGAGATCACTATTCATGTCTGGAAGAGACTCTGAGGCAGGAGAGTGGGAAAGCTCTACTATGGGAAAAGATAAGGTTTCATAGCTACCCTAATTGGAGCTTGTTGACATGGAAAAGCTGAAGATGGGATTAACTACAAGTAGACGTTTGTGTGGTTGTGGTTTGGGAAGAAAAATTGGCTTTTGGCTGATCTTGAGTTGAAAGGAGAAAGAGCAAAATGAAGTTGTCCATCAGTCTTAAGGAAGTCCTGACCTTGACTAGGCCAATGCTACATGCTGTGGCTTGATTTTCTGAGTTTTGTATGTGAATCAGAGTTCTATTGTCAAATATGACTTAGCTTGCATGTATATTTACTATCTTCAGGTTAATATTGTTCTTATAAGAAATCAAGTCCAATCATCCAGGGATGTAATTGCTATATAAGAAAAGTTGTCAATGAATCTGAACAATCTAACCATCGTTAAGCATTAGATCTTACAGGAGTGAAAACAGCCTGGCACAGTGCTTGGCATAATAACTGAATTCTTTGCAGAAAAATTCAGCAGAGATTGGAGTGAAATATCCCCTAACCTTTCTTCCTGCAAAGATTTATTTTTTGATTTTGGAAAAAAAAACACCAAACTCTCCTGGAGATTTTGTACCCATCTCCTTGGCCAGAACTTGGTCATCTGATCATTACTGCTTGCCGCAAAACTTGAAATTCTAGTATTCTGCTCCTGAAGGCTTTTATTTGGAGCAAGGCAGGGTAGGGGTGGATTACATTATTTGTTTGGTGAGAGAGAGAGAGGGAAGAAGAGAGTTGGAGGATATATATATATCCTCTCTCTCTCCCCTTCTCTCTCTCGATACATACTGTTGTATTCCCCAAATACCAGTAATAGCCTGGGCTATAGGAGGCAATTTCAGAAAGTGAAAAAATTTCTTTTCTTCTGACTTACTATTAAATTTGTTTCTTTTCATATGCATAAGGATTTTATTAAAAATACATTTTAAATGATAAAGTGTAATTAAGAGTTATGTTTGGGCACAAAATGATAGATAAACTGGCCAATCCTCCCTTTTCAAATGCCAGAATCCTTTATGGGCACCAGTTTGTGTCCCAGCTGCTCCACTTCCCAATCAGCTCCCTGCTTGTGGCCTGAGCAGGAAGCAGTAGAGGATGGCCCAGAGCCTAGGGACCCTGCACCAGCATGGGAGACACAGAGGAGGCTCCTGGCTCCCGATTTTAGATCAGCTTAGCTCATAATTGTGGTTATTGGGGAGTAAACCAGTTGAGGGAAGAACTTTGTCTCTGCGTCTCCTTCTCTCTGTAAAAAAGAGTTGTGTACATTTTGGTACAATTTATAGTTACATATCATTTGTTTCCTGGACATGCCATCACCACCTCAGATTAGGAAAATTCTTTGTTCTGGAAGCTAGAAATTAGAAATTGAAGTGTTGGTTAGGCCAGATTCTCACTGAAGACTCTAAGGGCAAATGTTTTCCTTTGCTTCTTCTGTTGCTGATGGCTTCAAGTGTCCTTTGGGTTTTCATAATAACTGCTGTCTCCTGCTTTTATTTTTACATGGCCTATTTTCTATGTGTATCCGTATGATTCTGTGAGTTGTACTTATTTTTATAAGATAAGAAAGAAACAATGAAAGTGTGTGTGAGAGAGAGAATGAATGAGGGAGGGAAGGAGAGAAAGAGAGAGAGAGATGAAACAGAGAGAGAGAGAGATCAAAATCTATATTTGCTGACTGATTTCCTAACTGCCTGCAATGGTAAGACCTGAGTCAGCCTGATGTCAGGAGCTAGGACCTCAATCCAGGTGTCCAACATAGGTGGCAAAACCCAAGCTGACTTAATTCTTAGATGTTTACTTATATCTGTAATGCCCTTATTTCTAAATAAGGTCACATTGCAATGTGCATGAATTGGGAAGCGGTTATATCATTGAACCACAATATCTGCTTGTTAGAGGACCTGAAAAATGTGGTGATTATTCTGGGGATTCATAGTGAAAACAGAAGTTTCTGTCTTTTTGATAAAGAAGCCTAACCTCATTTGGAAAGAACACACTGACTTCCTTTCTGCACTAGCTCTGCTTTATTTTCATCTCATTTGCTGTTCCTGCTCGGTCTTCTCTATTAGTTTTCTGTCATTTATTCAAACTGAGATGTTGATGAACTTCAGATTTCAGCTTCTGAATTTCTCTTCTGCAAACAGACTCATTTGTTAGGTTATCTTTTACAGTCTCCTGTGTGTATTTTGATTTCTTTTAGGATGGTAATATATTCATAAATCACGGTGTTCACAAGACACAAAGAACATAAGCTAAAAGCATTTCTCTAGCCACTATTCTTAACCACACAGTAGTTCTCATTGCAGGAGCTGATTATTGCAAGTTCATTTTGCAGACAGTCTGTACATGCACAAGCAAATGCATACATATATATATATATATGTATATAAATACATGTGACTTTGTAATGTGTTTATACACCTTTTCACAAATTCTTAAAAATAAATACAAATTTAGGCATATGATGCCAGCTATTCAAAATGTTGTTTCTTCGGTTGAAGATGTATCTAAATTTTTTCTTATTATTCATTGCTCTTTTAGTCACTGTACAGTCTTCTATTTTCTAAACTGCCCAAATGCTTATTTATTTAATCAAGTTCTAAAGTGTAATGAATATTTTCTTGGGCTTCTGAGCATCAGAACCCTGTGACCACTGCGGGGGCGAGGATAAGGTGTCAGCAAGGATCAGTGGAGACAATCTGGTTGGGCACTTTCATTTATTGTAAAGCAATCACAAACTCGCATAGCCTAAGAAAAGGGAAAGGCAGAAGGGTGTCTCCCGACAGTCCTCCCACCCACCAATGCCACTGTGATTGGCTGGAAGGCATATCTATCTCTCTGGACTCTCCAGTCATGATGAAGGTTACATACGTCACGTCTGGCTGGCAGGTATGTTGTAGATCAGATACGCCATGTGTAGCTGGCAGGCAGTGTGGGACTGCACAGACTTCTCAGAGTTGCTTATCAAGGAAGACCCAGCATAGGTCATTGAAGGACAGAAAAGGTAAGTCAGGGTGCAACACGCTGCTCTCACCTGCGTGGCCAGTGATCAGGTCTGGTGGAGGCCTTGGTGTGCTAAGACCATTGCCAGGGGGCTTATTGTGAGCATGGAGTGCCTTATGACCCCCTCCCCTTGGACCAAGCAGGCAGAGATCCAAAGATGGTCTCCCACAGGAAATAAATACCACGGCTTGTTTAAAAAGTTCACTTGAACCTGTGTAAGCAAGGTGTTACGCTAAATTCCAAACAATTTTTAAAAATCTCTGAATATGTATAGCTTGCTGACATAATTACACTTGAGCAAATTCAAATTGTACTCAACTTGCTTCATAATATGTTAATTATATTAAACAAATCTACATTTTTTTGAACAAGCCTTATAGGAAGGCTCACTGTATCTGTGAATTGTCCATTGTGCTCTAACATGATGATTCTGGAGCAGGCTGGGTCATTAGGTAAGTGGTGTACAGAACATACAAATTGCTACATGTATGCAGAAATATTTAGAAAGTTTGTGGAGGCCCAAATTCTCTGTGGTTACTGTTTCAGTACAAATAGAGTACCTCGGTTTGGTGGCAGTGGTGCCAGTGTCCTACATGAGTAACAGTTAGTGTTCTGGCTGCTCCAATTTTCCCCATTCAGCTCCCTGCTTATGATATGGGAAAGCAGTAGATGATGGCCCAATGCCTTGGACCCTGCATCCATGTGAGAGACCCAGAAGAAGCTCCTGGCTCCTGTCTTCAGAGCAGCACAGCTCTGGCCATTGCGGCCACTTGGGGAGTGAACCAGTGGATAGAAGATTCCTCTTTTTGTGTCTCTCCACCTATCTCTGACTCCTTAAAATAAAAATAAAGTAAGTCTTTAAAAGAATTAAAAGTAACATACCTTTGTATTTGTTTTTTTTCTGTTTCTGGCAAATGAGACCATTCAACTGGAGAAGTGCCATGGGGGAAAGAAGACTTTCCTAAGACATGGTGTCAGTGGCATGGTGGCAAAGCTACTTCAAAAAATTTTTGTGAAAGGTGGAATTAAAAGATAAAGAAAGAATGAAAGGGAGAAAGGGAGGGAAGGAGAGATGGAGGAAGAAAATTTCATTATATTCTTAGAATTGTTTCTATGAGCTGCATTAAATCTGGTCTCTTTATATTAACATCATATTAACATGAGAATTGATGGTAATCACATGGTAATTATAATTGTAATTATCATGCATTTGATGTGAACCTGAGAATTTAACACATTAATAATTTTCTTTAAAAATTTACATTTTTTAAGCCAGCCATTCAGAAATCATGTCTATTTTTGTGCTAACAAATCCATGAGTATGAAGGGTGTTCTAAAAATTGTGCATTATGAAAAAACTATGGATGGATTTCAAAATATTTTACACCAAAATAAACGTATGTTTTATCTTCATTTTTTTCACAGACTTAAATTTGTTTTATTAATCTAGAAGGAACAGAGTTATTGCATTGTACAAGTATAGTTCCAAGGAGACAATCACACTTTCCCTGCTCTCCTGTTGCACTAAAAGTTCTCTGTTCCTCCTCTCTCTTCAGCAGGATCTATAAAGAGCTAATAAATAAATAAATAAACCTCAACAACACAAAACAATGAAGTTAAGAATGGACAAAGAGGACCCAGTGCTACAGTGTAGCGGCTAATGTCCTCTCCTTGAATGCACCAGGATCCCATGTGGATAGCAGTTCTAATCCCGGCAGCCCCGCTTCCCAGCCAGCTTCCTGCTTATGGCCTGGGAAAGCAGCTGAGGATGGCTCCAATCTTTGGTACCTTGCACCTGCCTGGGAGACCCAGAAGAGGATCCTGGCTTCAGATTAACTCAGCTCCATCCGTTGTAGCAATCTCTGCTTTAGCGTAACTAACAATTTCACAGAAATGACCATTTCTCCATGTAGGGTTATCTGTAAGGTTTTAGGAATTAGGACATGGGTTTCATTGGAGAGCTCGGGAGGCATCAGAGTGCTTGCTGCAATCTCTGTAAGAATCAGGTGGGGTTTTAACAATAAAGAAAAAATCCAGTTTTCGTAGCTTCCTAGATAGTTTTAGTCAGAATAGTATATTAAATCGATCACAATCAATATGAATGACATTAACACATACTTTTAAAGCATATCTATTTTTTTAAAAAAGTATGTATATTTTTATTCAGTTGAAAATCAAAGAGAGAGAAAGTATGTTTTAGTTGCTGTTCTCGTTCTAATACCTACAACAGCTGAGGCTGAGGTAAGTCTAAACCAGGAGCCAGGAGCTGCATCTGAACATCCCACATGGAAAGTGCCTGAGCTATCACCTCCTGTCTGCCGGAATATACATTAGCAGGAAGGTGAGTGGATTGGATGCAGAACTGGGACTCCAAGCCAGGGACTTCATTATGATGTGTGAGCATCTCAGTGAGTGGCTTAGCCTGCTGTGCCACAGCATCTGCCCTTTGTATTCTTTGCTTCTACTTTTTCCAAAATTCTCTTATTATGAGTAATAAATTAGAAGATTCACTACACCCATCTCTTGGGCCTTTTCTCATTTTGTGAACCATTCTTTATCCCTAAAATCTTTGAATTACCTTGGGACCTCTTGAGTAAATGATTTCTAAGGAATATGGACATTGCTAAACTAAGTTGTCATGGGGACTATGTCCTCATTATTTCCATCTCCTGTAAATAACTGTGACATCTTTAAAAAGATTCTGTAATTTTCCAACCTTTTATTTTAGGATAAAAATGTACCATGCTAAAATGTGATAACACCTACCAGATGCATAGGACAAATTTTAAAGTCTACATTGTTTTAAACTGTAGAACTCATAGACATTGAAAGCTGCCATACTTTTTTAGCTTTTTAAATTTAGAGTCTGGAATGTACCCAGTAGACCAAAGTGACTATAAAACAAGCCAACTGAATAGCAAGTGACTCATAATATAGAACTAAAAGATCCCTTTGCTTTAATATCTGGATGCAAGAGGGCATGTTAAGGGCTAAATTTAATCCTTAAGGTGGAATATCTTATCATAATAGATATCATTAAGTCACTATTGTTACTTTTAATTAGCATACTTTTTTGTTCATTTAAAATTTCATAGTATTAATGGCATGTGAATACACTAGTGTCTGTTAGTGACCATTTGGACTGATTGCCACATTTGTGGTGAAGTGTTAACTTAATGTTTTTAATAATGTTAATGCTCTCAATTTAGACTTGAAGATCAAGTTTAATTATGGTATTAGAATAATTATAAAGCCCTGTAAAAATAAATAATATTAGAAAGCAAAAACCAGTGGAAGGATGGAACAAAGAACTATTGGGGGAAATGTAAGAACTGAAATATCATATTTTGACTCATTGCAGGATGGATTGATTAGTAGCATCATTTGAGGTGATCAGGAAAGGAGATTTTTTTCAAACTTCTTCGGCATTTGTATCCAGTGAGACCCCAGTTGAAATACTAGTTTTTAGGCTTAAATTTTGATATTTTTAAAAGATTTTTATTCAAAATGAAAACAGTATCACACTGAGTAGCTCACAGACTCAATGGCAGAATTGATTTTGTTATGTTTCTCCAGGAGGAGAGCCTGGAAAAAACCCAATATTGGTATGGACAAAAGTGATGGCAGCTGGACCTTTCTCAAAGCTACCTACAATTTCTCACCAGCACACTGAATAAAATGATGAAAATAACCAAAAGTACAATGCGAAATATCATCTTTCAATATCCATTTTATCTTTACTCTAAGTAATAGACGCCACCTGATTCTTAGCTACTTGTAACAGGGTCTCAGGAAAAAAAGACTTAATTTGAAGCCTCTGGAGAGTGTGTGTGTGTGTGTGTGTGTGTGTGTGTGTGTGTGTGTTGAGCATGCAACTGCCTAAAAATTGATGTGTGCAGTTTCTGAACAATGAATGGATTACTTCAGACAGCTCATGATGCATGCATATTATGAAAATTACTATACATAAATTTCATTTTTGTACCAAAATACACATATCTTTTAATTCTGTATTCTCATAAACTTTCTGAAGTACCCTTTTATTCTGAACAAGAAGCCATTTGATTTTCCTTCTTTTCATTCTTCTAGCTCTGGCATGCAGAAATGCTAGAGTTGTGCCAACCATAGGAGCTGGAATTCTCACTTTAAGAATGAGAGAGCAAAAGAGAGACAGAGTTTGTGCTCCGAAAATGATGTATCTTAAATATATAATTTCCATGGGATGAGAGCCATTTTTTTTTCAATGAAGCCATTATTGCTTTGCAGTTTCTGATAACTTTGGCTGAGTTGAATAGAAAATAAAACAAAATCTTTAATATGTGATAATTTCATTCACAATTGGTTAAATACAAACACAACCCAAAAGAATAATTAGTAGATGAGACAGCAGTGCGCATACATGCTGATTGATAATACATTTCATTTTCTGACTACTTTTCATGTTCTTATTTGAAAACATTTATTTTTTACTTACCTGAAAGATTTACATGGAGAGGAGTAGACACACACCTGTCTTACACAGATGCTCTCTTTCCAACTTTTCCTGTTCTAGAGCCTAGAAAATGGTTCAAAGTGGTGAAAATATGCTGTGTTATTTTTGAAGATTTGATTACAGAACCCAGAGCAGGAGAAGCAACTTCTTAAATCTTACAGTTGTGATTCTTCTGTTTACCTCTTCCCTACAGTGAAGTTTTCATGAATTAGTACGAAGGGTTAGTGATTTGAATCTCAGGAAAGATAAAATCTATTGGGCTCCAAAATCCCCTAGACAGATGGCATGCCTTGACAACATTTTTTGCTTTCATGTTTCAATTGTTCAAAAATATCCTCTCCAAATCTGGTATCTGATTTGCAGCGTGTCTACACAGTGAGAAAGGAGCTAAATGGGCTGGGGAAAACAGGTTAGATTGCTCAAGGCGTTTTATTTTTTATTACAACCGAAAGATTTTTAATTAGTTATTTACAGTGTTTCTTGAGCCTGGCTGCTGTGTGCCAAAAAGACCTCTCCTTCTTTACTAAAGATGGAGCAATTTCTATCATGTTTTGCTGTTTTGAATATTTTACACATTTAATTAAATTTTAGGTTTCTGTCCCATTTTAGAGTGACAAATTTTATTTACAATCTTTAATGTGGTTTATATGGTGGCATTTCCTAATGCTGTGTGATGCTTTAATTTTGAAATCAGGGTGAAGGGATGAGCTTCATGATTTTAGGAAACTCAGAACTGATGGGAAGATTCAGATTCCTGAGGGGGAAGGGAGAGGGAACCAACTCTTCTTGGAGAGACAGAACAAATGCCTCGTGCAAGAACCCTCACTTGAGTCAAGAGCTGAAGGATAGGTGAGGATTCGCAAAGCTCATAAGATGGAGTTGGAGAGAAGAGCCAGGCTAGAGGAATAAGAGGGACAAGATCACAGAGCATGAACAGGTGCATGGATCACATCCATCCCCATGGAGTTCAGCTTGTGTTCACTGAAGTGAAATTCTCTCTCAATTCCGTTTTGAAACACCCCATCACTAAATATCTTAGTGTAGTTGGAGGACTAAGTATCATGGTAAGAAATAAGCAGGAAGATTGTCAATGGATGGATTTCCATTCCTTTGAGTCTTCATTGCGTTCCTCAGTATCTTGGGGTTTCAGATCACAGCCTTGCTTCATGTTTCAGCGAAATGACAGAAGTCATTAAATGGACACCTTATGTTTCCATCAGCAACTCTATAAAGCGTGCTCTGTGTCCTGTTAGGGCTGTTATTTAGCAGAGAAAACATAATAAATGGTCAGTTTTTCTCCTGTGTTATGAATTCATTCCCTGTTGACTTCTAATATTTTAGACAGTATAACTATAGAACAGAAGTCAGGCAGTAAGTAAGACACAAACTCTTACTGTGTAGTGTCTTTGAGTTTGGTGGTAAAAACAGGTAACAGTAATCATCCTGATTGGCGATAACCTCTATTTCTCTCCACCTTTTCATAACCAAGCTTCTGTGAAGATTTTTTTTTAAAATAAAGATATCCTTCTTCATATGCATACCCCTTTTATTTCAATAATCTTTCCAATGGGATCTCAGTGACTGCTAAAATCTTGAAGGGAGTTCGAATTTGGGTTTATGTTAGACTTATTAGAATATAAATAGTGTGGTCCACTCTCTTTGTTTCTCCCTGTTCCTTCTACATCTCTGGTGATTTCTGCTTCTGTTCATAATTTTACAGTAATCCAGACTGTGTAACATGTATATTTAGTTTCACCACTATGCAATAGTCCAAGGAGAAAAAAAATTCATCCTTTTCACCTTGGACATTACTCTTTTGGATAAACATCATAATTTGCATAGTTTCTGATTCAGTCAATTTCCATTGCAATAAAATAATAATTTTAGTTGATGATAATGTATATTTTAATGTTATAGTTATATGTAATTGATTAAAAGTTATCCACCAAATTATCTCATTGAATTGTTTATAAAATGTACAAAAATAACTTAGTAGTTCTCATTATTATTGAACCAAACAAAAATAGAAATGTGAATGTTACACATTCTGGATTACAATCAAACTAATTTCAATATAGTTTAACTTTTTGGCACAATATAGTAGCAGTCTTCAACATTTTGAGAAATCATAGTAGTTTGAATATATTTCCCAGAGAAGTGAGCATATTCAGACACATATTTTTATCATCTTATTCAATGTTTAAAATATCATTAAGAATTGTGTGATACTGTGCATTTATCTGCTCCTTGGAATGTCATATCCCATATTGACATGCCCATTCTAGACCCACTGCTCTGTTTCCAGTCCAGCTCCCTGCTAATGTGCCTTGGAAAACAGGACATCATGGTTCAGTGACTTAAGATCCAACCACCCTCATAGAAAATCCAATAGGTTTGTTATTCCTGACTTTAACCTGGCTCAATCCTGGAGATTGTGGCTATCTGCAGAATGAACCAGTCAAGAGATGGTGTCTCTCTTTTTCTCCTTCCCTCTTTCATTCTGCCTTTCAAATAAATAAATATATAAATAAATAAATATTTCAGTTGATTTTACATGGAAAGTTTCTAAGGAAATCATACATATATGTGTTGTCTGGGACTATCATTGTGAATGTGTACCACAATTGTTTCCTGGTTTTTGCAAATCTCATTTGTCCTTGCTTCTTTGAAACATTATTTTCAGTGGTTTGAAGAATTTAAATCTTTTGCACAATAAGAAGAGAGGACTCTATAACCTAGAAATTCAGATGTATTTTCAAGGGAAGGTGCTAAAATGGGATATGCATATTTTCTCCCAGTTGAATATATCAGAAATGAATATTGTGGTGTCTTCTAGTAGACCAAGAATAGACTATGGATAATGAATGCTGGATAAAATCTAAAAGCTGCATTTATAGACTGTCTCAATATTAGAACCACAAACATTGTCATCATATTTATCTTTCCTTAGTAAGACTACATTTCTGATTTTGCTTTTAGGATTGCAAATATCATAATTGATTTTATTGTATATCCCTTATGAAAGTTGTGCTCAGCGTACCTAAGGGTCATTAATTTCAGTTTTTATTGCATTTTTCAAAAATTTTGACTTTACTAACTTTTTCTACATTGCATTTTTTCTGCAACTCCAGCCACTACAATGATCTTGAAATGGAGTGTTGAGGTAATGGAGCAGATGTAAATTAAGCTCACCCACCGTAACCAAGAGACAGCTGGGTGGTAGTGATAGAAGCAGTGAACTTTCTGTCAGAGTATCTTGATATATTGTGGTTTTGTCATTTATAATTAGCAAGAGCATATTTTCTACACTCTCTGAGATTCTGATTTTTTTTAAAGATTCATTTTTATTATTTTCTTATTGGAAAGGCAGATATACAGAGAGGAGAGACAGAGAGGAAGATCTTCCGTCCGATGATTCACTCCCCAAGTGAGCGCAACGGCCCGATGCTATGCCGATCCGAAGCCAGGAGCCTCTTCTGGGTCTCCCGCGCGGGTGCAGGTTCCCAAAGCTTTGGGCTGTCCTTGACTGCTTTCCCAGGCCACAGGCAGGGAGCTGGAAGGGAAGCGGGGCTGCTGGGATAGAACCGGTGCCCATATGGCATCCCGGGCGTGCAAGGCGAGGACCTTAACCACTTGCACGACTGCGCCGGGCCCGAGATTCTGATTTTTTAAAAAATATGTTAAATGAAAACAGTATTACCCCACAGGATGGTTGGGAGGGCAAAATGCTTGTTTTTTTTTTTGAAAAATGTTTATATTGTCTATTTTACTCAGTGGGGTCCCAAAACACACTTACTAGGTCTGGGTAAAAGAAATCACATCATTGAGTCTAATAATCTGATGCTTTTGCATTTGGGGGTTAGAAGAGACTTCAGATAGTTTTTGTAGTCTACTTATATTGTAAGAAGTAAAAATCAGTTGAGTTGGCATGCCTAGCATTGTGCAGTTAATGGCAGGCCTGCGGCTGAAATGCTGGTTTCCTTTAAGCAGCCATGTGGGTTTTCTACCTGTGAACTCTGTTGGAAGAAGCAGGACAAGGGTCACTAAGTATGATCAGACATCACAAGCTGCACAACCCACTTCTGTTAAGAAAGTTCAGTGATTACATAATGGCGATGTACAGAGGATTGAGTTCGGATGGGCTCTCCTGGTGTCTGACAGTTTCTGGCAAGTCTCTTTGGAGTGAATAGTAGTGATCATAAGAAACATTTCACTGCCTGTTGCCTTAGTTAGATTAAGGAGAATCAGTGATGCACTTAGTGCTTTGTGCATAGTGTGCAATCTGTACCTATGTTGTGAATTCATTTGATATATCCTACCAGTCTAGTTAATAATATATGCAGAGGTCTGCCTTAGTTGCTCTTTACTCAAAATTATCTAAACAATTCTTACAGCACTGTGGTTCTTGATCCTTATGGAAGCTTAGCTGTGATGAATACTAAACCTCCAAAGATTAGTTTGGTAGCAGAAGCTGAAATGCAGACTCCAGGTAGCTGGTGCAAGTGTGTCTGGATGCTCTTCTACTTGTGATCAAGGAACTTCAGTTCACCACTTCCATTCCAGTTAGTAGTTCTACTTCCACGCATTGAAAGCTAGAGCATAGTTTGGGTTTTTGTTTTATTTTCTGTACCTTCACCACACGAGAGGCAGATCTGCTCATCTGTCTGATTTTAGGACCAAAGTGACCTCCAAAAGGGGTTTGCTTTTAATTGGATCTATTTATATTCTCATTCATTTCAGCTGGGGCACTGACCCATGCCAGGAGCATTTCTGCCCAGTGGCCTGCCCCAAATTGATACAGTACTTGACCTGTTACACTCCATTTCCTGAGCCGCAGGCCTGATGGAGTCTATTTCCGTAACCCTCAGCACCCTGACATGACTGGGATGGCAGGCTTTTTCTTTAACAATTGTCTTCCCACAAACTAGCTTCAGTATGACTATTCCATTATTAGCAGTATATTCTGTGCTAGCTATAAAATCATAGAGCTAGGTGCTGGTGGAGGTTGTTCTTGTGGAGGTCCTTGAAATTCAGGCTATCACGTTAGCCTTAGACCTGTGCAGTGGTGAGTGACTCCAGCTCACTGTTCCTTTCCTTCCCCAGTTGTTATATACTCTACTCTGATTTCCTGAGATCCACAATTATTTTCATTGTCACAAAGATAGATAAAAATATAATAAAAACTCAAGAAGATTCAATTTATATTATGGCCACGTGAGTTTATGAATAGATGCTAACTTAAATGTAAATGTTTATGCTCTTATACAGATTGTGGTATATGTGTTAGATGTCCAGTGCATGTTGACACACGGTCAAATGAAAAAGGAGATATTGAAAGACACTCTCAGACTAAAGCCATATTTGCAATAGCAGTGGTTATTTTTTTAAAAAATCTATCCATTTTCATTGGAAAGGCAGATTTATGGAGAGAAGGAAAGATAGAAAGAAAGATCATCTATTTGCTGGTTCGCTCCTCAAATAGGTGCCATGGCTGGAACTTAGCCAATCCAAAGTCAGGAGCCAGGAATCCCATTGGGGTCTCTCACATGGATGCAGGATACTAAGCATTTGGGCCATTCTTCACTGCTTTCCCAGGCCGAAGCAGGAAGCTGGATGGGAAGTGAAGTATCTGGGACATGAACCAGCACTCACATGGGATACCTGTGTTTGAGGATTTGCCGGGTGAGTCAGTGTGCCAGCCATAATGGTAGTTATTTTTGTGGAATGTCAGTTAAGAAGCATGCTCTCTTTTTTATTTTATACATTGCATAATAGTTTGAATGTTTGCAATGATTTATTCTTTTAATAAAACTTAAAAATAAACTTTTTTCAGATTAGAATAAAATGAGTTTTAAACACAAAGAATGAACAAAGGAAACTGGAAAAGTTTTGAGCAGGTGTAGTGTTCAAAGAGGTTATTTTTCTCTTCTGAATGACACTGAGGGGAAGAATAAGGGACAGGCTGACACGCCTTATGAGAGCTTCATAAGATTTTAATTGTGTGTTTAAATGATATTTGCCTATTATGGGTCTCTTCAGTCTTCTATTATATAAAATAATCGTTTTTGAATACTCTTCAGTAATTTAAAAAGTTTTAGTTTGATTTGGCAAATTACATGGATACCATTTAATGGTTCATCCAACACTAAATATGTATAAAGGACACTAGTGGTGCTGAAATATGAGTTAATGGCTAAATATACAACGTATTTTATATGGGCAGTATTATGATCCTCTTTAAATGTTTTGAGATATTTTTATATAGTTTAGTAGCATACTTATCATTGTATTGTGTCCCAAAATATGTTAGACACATAATCATATCTTTTCTAATGTGTAGCTGTAAGTTGCTAACTTTCTGCAAGTTAGAATCTATAAAAAACAGTTTTGTACTGGATACTTGTTAGAAACAGAAAGTTAGATATTATTTAAACTTCTGGACCAGGGTGAGAGAGTTTTCTGTACAGAACTGAGTTCAACACAAATATAGCAAAGAGAATTAGAACTTCACAGCTAGCAATCGAAGTGAAAGGTAAAGTGGATAGAATGTTTCAAAGAAGACTTTGTTTACAAATCAAGCACATAGGGACATTCTTGATAAGCTGGATTAATAAAATCTTGCTAAAACAAGATTATTCTGCACAAATTTTTGAGTCCCCATGGAGAAGGATCAGAGAAGTCTTATTAATGTTTGATGGGGTAGAGCGTTTTTATCAAGTCCCACCGTGGTATTTCATGTATCAGGGCATGGCCTACTATGATGGTACCACAAACAGATTTCTTTAGTAAGCGGCCCAAAGGAGTAAATTGAAGGGATTCTGTGTTTCTCAACCAATTTATCTACACTTTATTGTATATCTTAATGTATTTTTATATCTTTGCAGCCTCTAATCAGAGTACAGTGACATAGGAACTTGCTAGGCATATGACAAAAGGGCAAAGATCTGGAACAACACAAGCATGCCTACTGCTAGCACTTTTATTCCATGCACTACTGGATGTCCCAAATAGACCAAGAAAACAAGGGGTATTTAAATTAGAAAGGGTATAGCCTGGTACATGTTCATAAAGGATATTATGTACAGAAAACAATGAATACTCCACTAAAAAACTGTTAGAATGAATAAATTCAGCAAATTTCAATGTAGAGAAATACGTAATGTTGTCATGCCTCAAAATGGCATAATCTCAACAAGAAATCAAGAACCCAACCCCATTTCAATGTCTACAAAAATTTTAAAAGCCAGAATAAATTTAACCAATGAGGTAAAAGTACTCTACATTAAAAACTGTACATTATTAGTAAAATTATAGCTAGCACAAAAAATGGAAAGACATGCTGTACTTGTCTAGAAGACAATAACAATACCAATAAAAGGCACTATTACTCAGTGACTTACAGATTCAACACAATCCTTATTACAGCTCCAATGAGATTTTTCACAGAATCAGAGAAAACACAAGTAAAATTTGCATGAAACCAGAAAACTGCCAAATAGGTAAAATGATCTTGAGCAAAATGGACAAAGCAGGAAGCGTGTACACTAACTTTGAAATATTTTATGTTCTAATAATTACAGCAGTACAATAGTGGCATAAAACCAGATCCATAGACAGGTGGAAAAGAACAGATACCTTGAAAGCAAGACTCATTTGCAACAAATTACTCCTTGACAAAGGTGCTGAGAATATGCACTGAGCAAGCGATAGTCCTTTTTCAGTAACTCGCAATGGGAAATGTGGACATTCACTTGCTAAACAATGGAATTAGACTCCTCTCTGTCACAAGGTACAAACATCAACTCAAAGTACTTTTTAAAAAAAGATTTATTTATTATTTTAAATCAAATTTACAGAGAGAATGAGAGAGAAAAAGATTCTCCATCCGCTGGCCCACTCCCCAACTATCACTAGAGCTGAGCTGATCCGAAGTCAGGAACCAGGAGCCTCCTCCAGGTTTCCCAAGTGGATGCAGGGTCCCAAAGAGATTTCCCATTCAATATTATGTTACACTTTGGCTTGTTATGCATGGCTTTCATTATGATATAGTATGTTCCTTCTGTGTGCTTTATTTATGTATTAAAACTGTTTTCTTGTACTACTTTTTAAATTTTAAATCTATTTGGTCTGAAAGAAATGTGGCCTTTGCTGCTTTCCATTGGGTACCATTTGCCGGAAACACTGTTCTTCAGTGGGTTTTCACTCTATGTGTGTCCTTACAGATGAAGCGAGTTGCGTGCAGGAAGCACATGGTTGAGTCTTGTATTTGTTAGTTTAATTTGTCACCCTGCTTTACAATTGGAGAATCACTCACAGCATTTAAGGATTTATTGATAGGTAGTACTGGGGTTACTTTGATTCATTGCTTATCATACACATGTCGGTACAGGTGATGGCTTTACCTGCTACATCACAAGGCTGTCTCCTACCTTGGTTTTTTTTTTAAAGATTCATTTTTATTATTTTTTTTTTATTGAAAAGGCGGATATACAGAGAGGAGAGACAGAGAGGAAGATCTTCCGTCTGATGATTCACTTCCCAAGTGAGCGCAACGGCCAATGCTGTGCCGATCCGAAGCCAGGAGACTCTTCTGGGTCTCCCACGCGGGTGCAGGGTCCCAAAACTTTGGGCTGTCCTTGACTGCTTTCCCAGGCCACAGGCAGGGAAGCGGGGCTGCCAGGATAGAACCAGCGCCCATATGGCATCCCGGGGCGTGCAAGGCGAGGACCTTAACCACTTGCGCCACTGCACCGGGCCCCTGCCTTGGTTTGTAAAAACATTTATTTATTCATTTGATTGTATGCATTTAAAAGGAAAGGAGAGATGAAATAGGAGGGAGAGAGAGAGCGGGAGAATGAGAGAGAAAACATTTCCATTGCCTTGTTCTCTCCCCAAACACCCACCTCACTACTGTCTGTGCCAGGCTGAAGCCAAAAGCCAGGCACTTCCATGTAAGTGACAGAAATCCAAACACTTGAGCTGTCATCCACTGCCTCCCAGATGCTCTGCAGCAGAAAGTCGGATCAGAGGCTGAGGGACAGCTAAGCCCAGTCACTCTGATATAAGATGTGGGCACCCAAGCAGTAGTTTATTTATTAATCTGTTGCACAACATCTATTCCTCATCTAGCATTTTTCAAAATTCATAGTCAGAACTTTCTAGAAAAAATACCTAAGAACCGTTGAAATCACACTGAGTCATTATCTTTAGAGTAAAGCAAGCAATTACAAAAATGCTTAGTGAAAACATGTTTTTTTCCCATTTTAATTGCTTGTAGGAGCCAGATGGGGAGTCTGCAAAGGAACATTGAGAGGGAGAGAGATGACACGCCTGTATCAGGGTATATAGCCTTAGAAAACTTTTCTAGCATTCCAAACAGCAGTCTCTCATTTTGCTTAGCTGTAGAATAAGAGAAAAAAAATAACTTTCACATACATTAACTGTCAGAAGGCAAGACTCCAATGGAACATAATAGTTACTTTATTATAATTGTTAATAAAGTTACATTTTAACAGATGTATAATAATGTCCAATGGGCTAGTTACATTGAAGATGAACCAAACTTGCTCTGTATGCCTGCAAACAGGACAGCTGGGATTGGTCTGTGAGCGTGAGCCATGGAAATGAGATTTCTGCTCTGAAAGAAGAGGAGTTTCTTTAATATGTTTTTATAAGAATGGACTATTTTGACAAATATGTATATTATGGATAGAACTTTCCGATTATATGCAAGGTACCTATCAGGTGTGAATGTTGGGAGGTGACTGAAACACATAAAGGTAAGATGAATATAATTCTCTTTCCTAGCCTGAACAACCCCAAATGTGAAGCTTCAGTAAAAATAGCAATCCAGGCTACTGTGGTGGTTATTCCTCTTGGGCCATTGAAACATCCCATTCTTCCAGGACAGAGACATTCGGTGAAATATCAGTATCCCTACTGAAATACACTAAATCATGAAGATGCAGCAATATGTGAGAGTAGAATTCTTTTTTTTTTTTTTTGCTATTGAAATGACTAGTGAAAAAGAACAAAAACAATAAGAATAGCCAAAATATCTCAAAAATAGCCAAAATATCTCAACTGGAGTTCCAGAGGGAGTGAGAACTTGGCAATCTTTCAATTATCAAACAACCAAATTATATGATTTAAGCAATTAAGGAATTGGGGTATTTAGATAAATAAAATTAATAATGCAATTTACAGATGCTCATCTTTAGCATGTAAATCATTGTTTCTCAACAGCTATATACTGAAACTGCCACTCATAGGGAATGCTGTTGCTGCAGGGACAGGAGCAGCTCCATGTAACGTTAATGGTGAAGACACTTAATGATTTGGTGGACATGGGAACTACCTTGGTGCTAAATACCTGATGATTAAACTGGGATCATTTTTCATTTCAGGGTGAGCCTTTAAGAAAAGTGCGGCAACCATAACAATGCCAAGTCAGAAAACCACTTTAAATACGGTTTTCTTCCTGTGTATAATGTTTGGTATTTTTACTGGGACAGGACTTGTTGAACAAGGTGGGATCATGAAGGATTTTCTCTGGGAGATTGGAGGTCCAGGTAGCTCCAGAGAGTGCCTGTGCCCTTAAAGGAAGCTCTACTCCAATGAGATTAGGAACAGCTAGCTGATCTCATGAGAGGTAGGGGAATATTTGTGGGCAGAAGACAATCCAGAAGGAGTTACAGCAGCCACTTCAATCAAGTTTCCAACCCAACTCTCAATATCGATTATAATATCGATTGAGAGAAATATTGCTACACTGTTCTTCTCTGGAGATTCAAAATGTCCCAACCATATTTTGAGAAATCCTGGCAGGGACTGTAACAGACTCATAACTTTCAGAGGGTGGGTTTTCCTGCTACACATTGGCAATTGAGATGGCTTTGAGAGTTGGAGGCTGTTAATGTTTTTTTTTTTTTTTTCCAGTAAAACTGTGGGGATTCAAGCATTGAATCCATCTTACCTGAGTCAAGCTTGCATCATTATTACCATTAAATAAACCAGGCTCTCTTCTTTGTCTCAGCTGTCATTCCGTGCATTAGAAGACTTTGTAGTTCTCTATGTAGGGCCAGAGAACCAATTCTACAAGGAAAATGGGAGTCCAATTTATTCTGAACAAGTCATAGTATTCCAAGATAGCAGTAATGTCTGCAAACACAGTGAATGCTGAGACATGTGCCTCATAAGTTAAAGACTTTTGCACCCAGCAAAACAGAAAAAAAGAGAGATTTAGAGTTAATAATGGCTGGCATAAACTGGCACTAGGATTGTCAGTTTAAGTAGGAGGATTTATTATAAGGTCACTGGACTATTTCTGTGTCATCTCAACCCCAAAAGTAGGGCTTATTTACTTCATCATTTTTATGTAAGGAATTCAGAATATATCTAAGTTATTCTCAAACTATTTCATTCCTTATATCCTGAGTGATCTGACACCCTTATCAGCATCAAGTAGCTAAGGACTGTCATTTCACCATCCACTTCAGAGTTAAATAAAAACAGAACAAAATAAAAAACAAAGAAAAGAGGGATGGAAACCATGAACATAAAAGATGTCCCCTCTTCTTGCTTAATCACTGACCTCCTGTGGCTGTATAACATACTACAGCCCATAATAGTCATTACCTAGAGTCCATAATAACTTGCAATTCCATGATAGTTTCATTAGTTTAAAAAAATCTGCTGAGCTATATTTTCTAGGTTGCTGATGGAATTGGACATATGTAGCCTTAGCAGATCAGCATCCAATGACCCCAGACAGGGCAGTTACCTTATGGCTCATTATAATGCTAAACATACACCCCCTTTGCTGTTATAGCTGTCATCTTTGAACATATCATGCTTGTAAATGAATGATTTGTCACGGTACATGCTGAAAAGAGTTTTCTCTACTCCATTCCTCTGCTCTTATACAGTTGTTTTGTTTCACCCGTTCCACCCAGGTTACTCTAACTCTATAAATTCCCTAACCCTTTTCTGAACAGAGAGATTGATTGGGACTACATGACCTGCCACTTTTTTCCTACACATTTCTAATTAATCATAAATGTTCTCTTTCTCAGAAGGAAAATTCAGTGTTTTTGTAACAGTAACAGTGGGAACACAGATAAGGACCTTGTGTCTGTTGCATGCATGCCCCCAAAGTACTATTGCCAGGTTTGGGCTAATAAGCATACTAACACCTCAACAAATCTATTTGTATCTTTTTGTGTTTCATTTTTGCTCTGTTTATGATAAGAACACTTATCATAATATCTGTTACCCAACATTTTTTTCTGTAATAGTGTCCTTAAATTTTTTTTTTTAATATCAAAAACAGACTTCATGCATTCCGTAGGTACAGTTCCAAGAAGACAGGTACACTTCCTCACTCACCTGTTCTCCCCCTTAAACTTCCCTTCCTCTCCTCACTTCATAAATTTTTGCAAAGAGATAATTTAATCCACTCTATATTCACAAGCTTGATTCACAGCTTATCATTCTATACAACAAGTAAAAAGTAGGAAAACCACTGTTCCACAGGAATATAAACTCAGGCTAATAATGACAATCATATCCGGAAGTGATCATTTCATTCTTCTGCAGTTTTTTGCATTCTATATTAGCTGCTACCTATCAGAGAAATTATGGCACTTGTCTTTTTGAGACTGACTTGTATCACTAAGCATATAAAGTTTGCAGTCGCATAAATTGTGTTGCAAGATAATTTTTTATGGCTTAGTAGTATTCCATTCTCTCTCTCTTTATATATATATTTCACATTTCCTTTATGCAGTTATCAGTTGATAGACATCTGTATTTGTTCCCTATCTCAGTTGTAGTGGTCTGTGGTGAACCATGGGGGTACAAATACATATCTCATATGCTCATTTCATTTTATTTGAATAAATCTCCAGGAAAGAGTAGGCTGGGTCTCTTTTTCAGATCTCTGAGGAATCTTACTGTTTTCCATAGTGGATGTACTAGTTTGCATTCCCACCAGCATTACGCTAGGTACCCTTTCCCCACATCCTCAACAACATTTATTTATTTTATTTATTTTTTTATATATTTGGGTGATAGTCATTCGAATTGCAGTGAGGTGAAAAGTTTGGTCTTAATCTGCATTTCCCTGATGGCTAGTGATGTTAAGCATTTTTCCATCTGTTTGTTGGTCATTCATATCTCTTTCTTTGCAAATGGCCTGTTCATGTTTTTTTTTTGCCTGTTTCTTGACTGGGTTGTTAATCTCTTGAGCTCTTTATTGTGCTGGATGTTACTTACTTTGTTTGCTTACTTTCCAATTATTTTCTCCCATTCTGTCAGTTGTCTCTTCAATTTATTGAGTGTTTCTTTTTTTTCTTTTTTGAGAGTTATTTTTATTTTATTGGAAAGGCAGATATACAGAGAGAATGAGGTACGGAGAAAAAGATCTTTTATCCATTAGTTCACTCCCCAAGCAGCCGCAACAACTGGAGTTGAGCTTATCTAAAGCAAGGAGTCAGGAGCTTCTTCTGGGTCTCCCACTCAGGTGTAGGGTCCTAAGGCTTTGGGCTGTTCTTGATTGCCTTCCCAGGCCACAAGCAGGAAGGGAAGTGGAGCAGCCAGGATTGGAACCAGCAACCATATGGAATCCCAGCGCGGCAAGGCAAGAACTTCAGCCACTAGGGTATTGAGCAGGGCCCATGTTGAGTGTTTCTTTTGTAACGCAGAAGTTTTTAGCTCCATGGAACCGTATTTTTCTGTTTTTGCTTTAAGTATCTTTGCTTCTGGGATCTTTTCTGAGAAATCTTTGCCTAAAGTCTTACAGTTTCCGCAATGCTTTTATCTAGTAATGTGCTATTATCATGTCATAGATTGAAATTATTTGGAATTGATTTTCTATAAGAGGTAAAAGGCAGGGATCATGTTTCACATGACAGCATATAGAATTGTTGAATATAGGCACTTTGCTCTTCAACGATTCTCTAAGTTGACATATTTGAGGATTTTTATCATTGAGTAACTCTCCATTTCTCTTCTCTCCAAATCCTGACGACTACCATTGCTTTACCTAGATTTGACACAGTTTTTATCTCAGATGATATCAATGACTGAAGAAGGTTTTGGAGTGAAAGAGTACGGAATATCTTGAAGGAAAAGTTACTTTGTTTTCTGTAGAGCAGAGACGGGGATATGTTTGTCAATAAATGGTTGCTTGCTATCTAAAGTAAGAGCTGTCTTTCTGCTCTCTCTCGTTCAGGCAGAGGAGACAGGCTTTCTCAGGGAAATGCATCAGTATCTTATATGGTTAGGATGATTGACAGGCTCAGAGTAGGCAAATATGAGACCAGTGAGGTCACTGACATTTTGGAGACAGGAAGCAGCAGAACAAAGAAAATAGATTGTGGAACAAAGGAAAGGTGAAATAGAATGTTAAAAGGCCTGTGAGAGTGAACCTGATTTTGGGGGCAGGCAAACTGGATAGAAGTGATATAAACAAAATATGAAGGGATGTGACAACACTGCAAGTTGGGTTCTGCATGTGGGAATGTGGGAGACAGATTGACATGTGTGCTGCCCTTGTATCGTGGTTGATGGTAAACTGATTAGTCCTTATTCATCCTTACTATAATCCAGTTAGTGGAGTTTCCTTTTTATTTCTGGTTCCCAAAGAAACAAGTTGTTGCATCACTTCCTTGTGTTCACACAGAAGTCAGGGACAGAGGCTGGGGCTAATTCCAGGTTTGTTGAATTTCAAAGCTTTTCTTATTTCTTAGAATTTAATTTAATTTAATTTAATGCAAGAGAGAAAGAAAAAAGGAGAGGGAGAAAAAGCCAGCTCTCATCTGTTGGTTCACTTCCCCTAAATGCCCACAGCAACCAACACTGGATCCAGGTCAAAGGTGGAGCCAGAACTCTTCCAAGTTTCCCACATGAATAGCAGAAACCTAATTACTTGGGCCACCTGAGTTGCCTGCTGTCTTCCGGCATTACCAGAAAGATGGAATCAGGAACCAGAGTTCTACCTTCCCTATATTTAAGATCCACTTACAGCTTCCCCAGCGTATTAGCAGAGAGTTTGATAGGAAGCACAATAGGTAGAACTTAAACCAGTGTTCTGATATGGGATGCCAGTGTCATAGACAATGGACTTAAACAAATGCATCGTGGCACTGCCCCCAACTCCAGATGGTGTGATGGCTACGTCTGGGCCAGGCTGAAGTAAGGATCACTGTGATCCTTGACATGGGTGGTAGAGACATCTTCCTTTGTCCAGGTACATTAGCAGGAAGCTTTATCTCAGGTGCAGCAGCCAGGAGTCAAACCAGAATTCTGAGATGGAATTTTGTAATTTCAAGTGGTGCTTTAAGACTGAACCACAATGCTGGGCCCTGAAATGACCCATCTTCGCAGCCCAGAAGACATCTTGTATGCTTTATATGCACATTATGAGGCTGGAGCAGGTTGGTTCCCACAGAGCAGAATGTCCACAGAATGGATGAGAACCAGGCCAAAATGCCTGTTAGCAACACTTTGTTTAATCATCTCTTAACAATATTTATGTAGTCTAGGTCCTCTGCTCTGGGTAAAGTTGTTAACTACTTATGTCTTATCTGCTTCAAAATTTCTCTTGTGTGATGCATTAGAGATGTCAATTGTGCCACTTATTTTGGCATAAGCCATTTTTTTTTGCAGTAAAAAATGATTTCTATTATTAGTGACGGGTAACATACTTCATATGGATTAGGTGATCAGAACAAGGGTCCCATGGTTAGGGACATCTGGGATATTTGAAAAGAAATTAACATTTGTCAAGCACCTGCTATGTTCCAGGCTTTGTGCCAGGAACTTACATACCTCATCTCTTTAATCCTCACAACCACCATGAGAAGAGGAGGATAGTCATTGCCAGAGATGAGAAAATAAAGACTTTTGGTGGTTGGTTAATTTTAAAATACTTTTGGCATAAGATAGCATAACTCCGTATGCTTGGACTGTTAGGAGATGCACAGGAAGTTAGCAATTGTCACATATAGCAAAAACATGGGTATCTTGGGCATGTAGCTAGAAATCCTTATTTTAGCAGGCAATAATGTTGAGTTTAAGGGAAACATTGACATGACCATGTTCATAATATAACCCTAAAACTTGCTAATTTAAGGAGAAACCAAGTGGGGTTATTCTACTTTGTGTCGATTAGGACAACATTTCCATGTCAAAAAGATTTGCAATTTTTTTTAAAGATTTATTTTTATTATTTTTTCATTGGAAAGGCGGATATACAGAGAGGAGAGACAGAGAGGAAGATCTTCTGTCCAATGATTCACTCCCCAAGTGAGCGCAATGGCTGATGCTGTGCCCATCCGAAGCCAGGAGCCTCTTCTGGATCTCCCACACGGGTGCAGGGTCCCAAAGCTTTGGACTGTCCTCGACTGCTTTCCCAGGCCACAGGCAGGGAGCTGGAAGGGAAGCAGGGCTGCTGAGATTAGAACCGGCGCCCATATGGGATCCCGGGGCGTGCAAGGAAAGGACTTTAACCACTGCGCCACTGCGCCGGGCCCTGTTAATCAATTTTTTTTTTTAAATAAAACTAAGTTATACACTTTTCTTCCTTGACATCTTCTGATGATTTAGGAAATGCTTTTCCAAAATACTCTTACCAAATGCATTCATGCACCTTGAAGCATGTAATGCTTATTCTCTGATAACAACACCTAAACCATTATTTGCATCACTGGCCTCCATGCTACTTTGAAAGACACTGTGAAGAAATATGGAGCATATCTTAATAGTTGTGCTGCATCTGTCATATTTTTCACCTCATATATTAACTCTTAAAATGGAGTGCTCTTTGGATTATTTATTGATTCATTTTTTTGCTGTTATAATTTATTCCCTCTTATAGCTATCATTCACAACAATTTTAGATAAGTAGGATCTATGAGAAGGGATATCAGAAGAGTTGTGTTTTACTCTATCTGATGTAAACCATGATAGTAATATATGTGGCAAAACTGATAGAAATAGTGAAAAAAATTAAGTATTTGTTAACTTCTACTATATGTAAAAAGCTTCCCATTGTTCATTAAGCAAGTATTTATTAAACAGGTATCCAATCAGGTGAGTATTCACTGAGTGTATAGCCATGGTAGAAACCCGTGCTGTTGTGTGTGAAGGCATTTGTGTGTCATAAGAGGGATGAGCAGAGAGAAAATAAACAAAAGAAGTAAGACATGACGTATACGAGATAATGAAAAGCTTTATGGAGGAAAAACAAGGTGATGCTAGGACAAGGAGATGGCTACAGTTTTCAAATAGGATGCTGCATTTTAAGTCACTGGCCATGACTTTCTAGAGAGGATTTACCCCCCCAATGAAAGTACAGAAAAAAAGAATAACTGGCATGATCCAAATTATTGCCATGGTTATTGTTGACTGAAGTTTGTTTTTTTTTTCCCAGAAGTTGTATTTATTTTTATTTATTTATTTTATTAATTACATTGCATAATGTGACACAGTGTTATAGGGACTGGGATTACCCCACCCCTCCCCAAACCCTCCCCAAACCCTCCCCACCCTGGTGGATTCCTCCACCTTGCTGCATTACCACAGTTCAAATTCAGTTGAGATTGTTTCATTGGAAGTATTTACTAAGCATAGAGTCCAGCATCTTATTGTCCTGGTAAATTCAGCGGATTCTTGGTGAGACCGTCTCTGGTCTGAAGATAGAGCCGGCAGAGTATCAACCCCATCAATTAAAAGTCCCAACATAACATCATCAACAACTTACAACATTATGGTATTAATGACATGGTATTGATTAACTAATATGTTAATAGGAAAATGCAGGTTCTTAACCACATCCTGTGACTTCTTCATAGACATTTCAATTTTGGTCTATATTCAGCCAGGTCCTATACACCTTAAAATGGCTATAGATTACCATTCAGCTGTCTCGTGTCTATTTTCATTTTTGTATTTAGCTGTTTATAGTGTTGAAGCATGATTTTGCTGAACTTGATTGTTTTTCGGGTGGTCTGAACTGGCTTATAAGTCTAACAAGGCATGTGTCAACAGTTTAGGTGCAGAACATTCTTAGGAGGGGTGTGCAGAGAAATCCCCAATACCCCAGTGAGGCGTAACTAATCTTGTGTCCCACCTAGTGAGGTATGAGTGAATCCACGCTGGCCATTTCCTGTCTGATGCTAAGCTTTGCTTCTTGTTGTCGTCATCTATTCTAGGTTTATGGTTTGTTTGTATGTTTGATTGTTTTGAGGGTTTTCTGGAGTGATCCTGATGGTCATTGCGAGAGAGGGTGGGGACCCAGAGCCAGAACTAGGCAAGGACCAGGAAAAGCTCCCCTCCCTAGTCCCAAAGGAGGTTTATTATTCTTCTGTTTCTGCAAACTGCTCAGGGCTCCTGGTTGTTATTCCAATGATGCTGGTTCCTGTACAGCAGAGTTTGGACTTCTTCCATCCCATGTGGAAGCTCCAGGTAGGGGTGGGTGATTTCAGAGTTCTTGGCCTCCAAAGGCATTCCTATTCCCTGTGATCTCCTTGGCAGTTGGGATGTAGTCCTTGTTGCTTGTATTGATAGTCCATGGGGAGGATCTGGAAGTCTTCAGGGTTAGGATATGAGCTTCCTCCTGTCCACCTGCTCCGTTCGGGGGTCTCCCCCCTGCTCCATGCACACGATCTCCTGATAAGAGGCTGTCAGGATCGCTCCCGATTCCCCTCTTATGCCTTTGTAACTTTACTATTGTCTAGTGCCGACTCGAGTCTGTTGTCTATGAGTTACCACATATGATCCAGATAGGCTATATTTCACGTCTTCCTCACACTTTTTAGGGAGATGGAAGATTTCTCTGCACTCCCTCTCCATTACGGAATTACAGAGGGGATTAAGAATGTTTTAGGTTTTACAGTTCTTTGATGTAGATCATAAGCAGTCTGACTCACATTAATTGTTGATTTATAGATTACATCGTATTATCTTATTGCATTGGATACAGGCTGTTTGAGATTGCAATAATATTACAATATACAGGTACTATTTTCCAGATTGACATCTTTTCATCTCAAATTAAGGCAAACATGTGGTATTTACCCTTTTGGGATTGGTTCATTTCTCTTAGAATGATAGATTCCAGTTGGGCCCATTTGGTCACAAAAAACTGCATCTCGTTTTTTTTTTTAATAGCTGAGTAATATTCCATGGTGTATATGAACCATAGACTGGATGAAGTTTGATTTTTAAATGGCCCCAGAGAAGGTCAAAGTGCACTGCCAAGTGGTAGGAGTTAACGACAGTGGGATTTAAAATGAATGGGAGGGTCAGTGAATGTACGTTGGTATTTTGCAGAGGGAGAAGGTTCCGGTGATAATGGACTAGAAAATTACTTGGAGTATAGTTAGATAAAGTAGTTGAAGAATTAAATTGGAAAAGCGTAATTTAGTTGACAAAAGAAGGTTTTGGCTTTAGTGATGTTGTAGGAAGAGCTATATAGGATATTGCTAATGCCCTTGTGACTGAAAAGTTCTGAAAAGGCTATCTGCAGATGAAGGCTTATTTTAGTTAAAAATGCTCCAAGCAACATAAGCAAAACAACAAAGAAATTACACTGGATTAGATCCAAATATATCAGGTATAAGTTTTATGGAACCAGTCCAAGGGCAACCTGGTAATAACCCATGCTATCAAATTAAGGATGGACTACTCATGCAAGTACAATTTTTTATATTTCTTATTCTGCTCCAGTCACAGTGTGATACTTCAGTATTCCCTCTTCATGCTGGAACAACAATCAAAAATCTTAATGTAGGTGACTCAAATTGATATGAGTTCATTATTATTTGTAACAATTTTGTATAGTCTGTAGAACAGTAGTGTTTCTGCTTTTAAAAATCTAAACATTAGGGCCCGGCGCGGTGGCGCAGTGGTTAAGGTCCTTTCCTTGCACGCCTGGAATCCCATATGGGCGCCGGTTCTATCCCAGCAGCCCCACTTCCCTTCCAGCTCCCTGCCTGTGGCCTGGGAAAGCAGTCGAGGACGGCCCAAAGCTTTGGGACCCTGCACCAGTGTGGGAGACCCTGAAGAGGCTCCTGGCTTCGGATCGGCATAGCATTGGCCGTTGCACTCACTTGGGGAGTGAATCATCGGATGGAAGATCTTCCTCTCTGTCTCTCCTCTCTGTATATCCGTCTTTCCAATGAAAAAATAATAAAAAATAAATCTTTAAAAAAATCTAAACATTAAAGGAAAGAATGTTATTGGCACAGCTCATGTCAAGCGTTTTCCATGTCAAGTGTTTTCTACACACATTTGTCCAGTGAACTTGCCGTATACTGTTAAGAGGATTCAACAGAGTCATACCCTTGCACACAGTGTTCGGTTCTTACAGACTAGGAATCAAGCTATATGTATGAGGGGTCTGTAGATGTATTAGGGACCTAGATTCCAGGATTATAGATGAGGTATTTAATTTAGCTCAGACTGATGACATAATTTCATAAGGAAGAAATTCTGAGGTAGGCACTAAGTTTGCCACTGACAGAATAGAACTGCCCAGGATAGTACAGTGTAGGTTATTAGAACATTGATCTATTCAGTTACTCAGTTTTAAGATACTTTAAACTATATTTGAAAGGTGAAGAGACAGAAAGGGGCAGCAAGAAAGAGAGAGAGAGAGAGAGAGAGAGAGAATGACATCTGTGAGCTGGGAGCTTAATAAAGGTCTCCCATGTGGGTAGCAGAGACAGCTTCAGGTATCCCATGATGCCGCCGAGTGCATGGATTAGCAAGAAGCTGAGATCGAGATTGGAGCAGAGGCTTAAACTCAGGCACTCTGGTAGAAGGTGTGTGCTCAATATTTATGATGGAATCAGATGCACAGCTCCTGAAATGACACTATGCTAATAAATCAAGGAGTCACGGTGCTCAAGGGTGAAAGGCCAGTAACAAGACGTTGGAAAGTTAGAGTTTTGTGCATACCATACTTTGGGAGCACAGAGATGAGAGAGACCCGGGGAAGGTGGTACCTGGGAAAATTCTGTTTGATTCCATGCCCACATTCAATTGTAAGGAATATGCTGGAGTTAGCCTCCTAAAAAGAGAGAGAACCCAAAGGTACAGGTGTATGGAACAATATGTTTTGTTTTTTTTTTTTTTTTTAAAGATTTATTTTTATTATTTTTTTCATTGGAAAGGCGGATATACAGAGAGGAGAGACAGAGAGGAAGATCTTCCGTCCGATGATTCACTCCCCAAGTGAGCGCAACGGGCCGATACTATGCCAATCCGAAGCCAGGAGCCTCTTTTGGGTCTCCCACGCGGGTGCAGGTTCCCAAAGCTTTGGGCTGTCCTCGACTGCTTTCCCAGGCCACAGGCAGGGAGCTGGAAGGGAAGCGGGGCTGCCGGGATTAGAACCGGCGCCCATATGGGATCCCGGGCGTGCGAGGTGAGGACCTTTAACCACTTGCGCCACCGCGCCGGGCCCAAACAATATGTTTTGTTCACAGAGTTCTAAGTGGTGGAGTTTTGGAATTGGGTATAGGAACTGGAGAGGGAACTGCGCATAACAGATCATGAGTAGCCTTGTGGCTTCACGTGTTTAAGGTTAACTTATGGCTACATGAAGCCCTTTGGCATAGAAACAACAGTAGATATTATTAGACAAGGAACAGGCGTGAAAAGGTGGACTTGGAGAAGAGGTCAGTCTTAGTCTTGTTACCACGTCTGGCACAGAGACCTGAATATGTAAGAGTTTAAGCTTCTGGGGAAATGATACACACTTCCTAGACCTGGTGATTAAATATACCCAGAGTGGACAGGAGCCCTATTCCTGTTCCAGACCTGAAGCATGTAGAAACAGAATCTGTCCTGTCTCTTCCACATGCAGCTATTTCATTCCAAAAGCAGGGTGTGTTAGGGACTGGCAGATGGAAGCACCCTCCAACAAGGCTGCCTCTGCAGGAGGGAGTCAATCTGAGGGTGCTGATGGCCTTGGGTTGCTCAGCAGGACTGAATAACAAAGCGGCTTTAGATCATGAAATCAGACAGCCTGGAACAAAGTTGTCCCTCTCCATGATTTTTTGTTGAATGAGTGTTTTTGTTTTACTCAAAGACTTTCAGTAAAATTTCAAGGGGAAATGAGTGGAAAACCTCCCAAAGTTATTTTCTCTTGATGTGATGACTAATATTGTGTACAATATAGATGTCCTATGGATGCCTGAGGCAGTGAACCTTATTTTAAGAAGGAAAAAAAAAAGCCTGGAAGTACATTTTAGCAAAATGCACTATGGCATGGTACTTATAAAAGTTTGCAGAATATAGACTTAAGAATATTCATTTATTTTACTAAAAAATTCTTTTAAACTCATGAGTGCATAATTTGTTCATAGTACACACTTTCCATGGGTTCTAAAAAAGAATCGCACCAGCATAATTTCAATACAGGAATAGATTCATAACTTAAATTTTATTTCCACTAACTTTGTAAGGTATTTCATATAGAAACTAATTATTTAAACTTTAGTGAATTTCTTCATTGATACTTTTCTTAAAAGAAATTATTTTTGTTATATATGACATCGTGTAGTATATTACATTGTACCTTATAAGAACATACAATTAGTATTTTTCATATAAAAGTAAAACTTTGGGCCTGGTGGCGTGGCCTAGAGGCTAAGGTCCTCTCCTTGAATGCGCCAGGATTCCATATGGGTGCCAGTTCTAATCCCGGCAGCTCCACTCCCCATTCAGCTCCCTGCTTGTGGCCTGGGAAAGCAGTTGAGGACAGCCCAAGGCTTTGGGACCCTGCACCTGTGCGGGAGACCCAGAAGGAGTTCCTGGCTCCTGGCTTCGGATCGGCATAGCATCGGCCGTTGCGCTCACTTGGGGAGTGAATCATTGGACAGAAGATCTTCCTCTCTGTCTCCTCTCTGTATATCTGACTTTCCAATAAATAAGTAAATCTTTTTTTTTAAAAAAGTAAAACTTTGGAAAAGAACAATCATTTCTTTATTCATTTGTCTTTCTGTTTTGAGGCAATAGCTTGTAGCCAAAAAGCCTGTAGATATGGTCAAATATTTTGTGTCTTAAAAGCTTAGAGAGTTGTGGGGGATGATTCCCCTTCTCTGCTTTTGAGTGTTCCTTCTTTACTGTGTTCTCTCGAAATTTGGTCTTGGTCCAGAATCAGATCTTTTTACATTCCTTACCTGATTGCACAATTTTGGTCACATGCAACATAATCCTTCAAGAAGAAATTCTATTTTCCGATTGGAGGTGCTTAGAACTTAATCTGAAAAGTACTTATTACCAGTTGACATTTCTTTAGAATCAACCCCCCCCCCCCGCAAGGCTATTATTGCTTTGTTTAGTTGAGAGGTAGAGAGTACACTAGGTCCTCTATTTATTTGAATTAGTTCGCCTCTCAAAGGGTTACAGCAGCCTGGGCTGGCCAAGGGCGGAAGCCAGGAGTCATGAACTCAGTGTAGGTCCCCGAAATGGGTAGCAAGAATCCAATGAGTTGAGCTAATGTTTCTGCTTTTCAAGGTCTGCTTAGCAGGAAGCAGAAGTCAGGTGGCTCAGCCAAGCCTCAAACCCAGGCATCCTGATGTGGGATGCTGCCTGATCAACACAGATTTTTAATGGCTAGCCTAACAGCCTACTTTGAAGTCATTTTTTCCCTGCCCTTTGGAGACTTTGAAGGTACATTCAAATTTGAGAGTGAAAGTATTATTCTTCTCAGTCCAAATTGTCCTTTATTCAACCCAATTTTGCTGTACTCCCAAAGGATCGAATTCGATGGAGTCTTTTTCATTCTTTCGCATGCCAGTTCTTTTTAAAAGAAGGCTAGAGTGTTCCTTTCCAGTTTTGATTCATGGTGCATGAGCACATCTTCTTCCCTTACTCCTTTTTTATCCCCTCCCCCTTGGATGGCTTCTGGCTTCCCCCAAATCAAATCTGGAACAAGATTATTATGTTGAGTGATCGCCTTTTATGAGGCTTCCCTGTCAGCAGCTTCAGTGGAAGTCGGGCGTGCAGAGCTGTGATTTACCAGCGCTCAGCGCTGAGTGATTTAATGTATTCACACATCTTGAAGAGCAAGATGAATGGAAAAACGCCCAGGAAGGGGGATGGCCAAGTCACTCATCAACCACGTTTAGGGTGGGAGTTGGCGCTGAGGTGGATGAACAGAGCTTGCTCAGTGAAAGGAGCAGATTTTCGGAACCCAGGAGGATGTCGTTGAACTTGCTGCTGTGTTAGAACACTGAATACAATGCCGCATCCTTTGCAGAAAGGATTTACTGTATGGTGAATTGTGAGACAGAGATGTTAAATGAGAAGGCAACGAGAAGAAACTGACCTTGCACTTGTAAGAATTATTAGATTTTAAACAGGGGAAAAATGATGAATTTGGGTAGAAAATAGACGGCCCTAGGTAATGAAATTTTCATTTCCTGTTGAAGTTCTAGACCATTCTGGGGAACTTTGGATGTGGGTGTTGCAGGTGGAAGTTTAAATGGGTATTCTACAATGCTGGCTCATCTTTTCTCTTCTCTTCTCTTCTTTTCTCTTCTCTTCTCTTCTCTTCTCTTCTCTTTCCCTTCCTTCCTTCCTTCCTTCCTTCCTTCCTTCCTTCCTTCCTTCCTTCCTTCCTTCCTTTCTTCCTTCCTTTTTGTATTATACTTACTTGAAAAGCGAAAAGATAAGGAGATATACTGCCAAATAGAAACAACTCCCATCTCCTGCTTCACTCCACAAAGTCCACAATGGCTGGAGCTAGGCCATGCTGGAGTCAGATTCAGTTCAAGTCTCCCATGTGGGTGACAGGAATGCAGATACTTCAGCCAAGGCCTACTGCCTCCAAGGAAGCTGAGGTCAGGAGCTGGAAGCAGATTTCAAACCTGGGTACTCAACGTGGAATGTTGTCATCTCAACCAGCTTGTTTGCTAAGGTTCATTGCCTGCTCCTCAACTTTCTTCTCAGTCTTAATGTGTAGTCAAGTCTATGTATCAATCACATATTATTAGGGATACTTATAATGTCTATTTCTAAGGAATAATTCCAGGCCTATGAGTCAGAATTACTGGACGATAATCTAGAAACCTAGATTATTACAAGCACTCCAAATGATTTTTAGAAACACTGAAGACTGGGCCCAACGCGGTGGCCTAGTGGCTAAAGTCCTCGCCTGTATTGGTGCCGGTTCTAATCCTGGTAGCCCCACTTCCCATCCAGCTCCCTGCTTGTGGCCTGGGAAAGCAGTCGAGGACGGCCCAGAGCCTTGGGACCCTGTACCTGCGTGGGATACCCGGAAAGAGGTTCCTGGCTCCTGGTCTCATATTGGCGCAGCTCTGGCTGTTGCATTCATCTGGGGAGTAAATCATCAGATGGAAGATCTTCCTCTCTGTCTCTCCTCCTCTCTGTATATCTGACTTTGCAATAAAAGTAAATAAATATATATTTTTAAAAAGAAACACTAAAGATTTAAGAAATTATTATCATAAAAAGTGAAGGAGAAGAGCACACACTTAATGATTCCATCTATTCCATATGCCTTTTGAATATTAGTTTATTTATTGCTTATATCACATTGTAAGTCATTCACTACCATCATTATTTCAGAAGTTAAAATGTTTTCAGATTTTTATAATAATCTAGGATAATGCAAAATCATGTTTATCTTGTTGATTTTCAAAGCCTCTGCTATTTTCCTGGACTGATCTCTTGCATGTCAAAGATGGTCTGTAGGTCTGTCCCTGTCATATTCCCAGGCTGCAACGAAGACACACCGACAACCGTTCATATCGGCACTGTTTCCCCTGCAGTTACAGCACCCTCCTTAGGGGCGCTGCCTGCTGTCTCTTCGAGGTTTTTAATAGACAGTTCAAACTAAAATTGCACTCAGGATGGTTGCACAATAGTGAGTCACACACCAGTTGCTCTGCCCATCCATCCGTGTGATTGCTTAGTGCCATTACAGCAAATAGAGCAACACCACATTGACCTCCTGACTCTCTGTGTTTCAGTTCATAAGATTTGATTCTCCAGCTTGAAGCCTCAGATGACTAAACCCTGTGGCGACCAGAGTTACTCTTTTGGTTGAATCCAGTTTGCAGACTCAGGCACCGTCTTAGCATTGTGTTATGGCAGGATGGTTTCAGGTCACGTAGTGCACTCACTCATCTGTATTAGTTGACAAATTGTGACATTTGCGTTCTGGCTTTTAAACATCAAATATCAACCTCTCACTCTTTTTTTGAAAATGTTTGTGAAATTAGACTTGATTGATATGATTTTGACTTAGAATGGTATGCTGAGAACTAGCATCACTCAGAATTTAACAACAAGGTAAAAGGATTGATGGAACACATACATTGCAAATCGTCTCAAGTGTATCAACTAAGTGACATTGCAAGCCTTGAACCTCTGACCTGCCATTTGAGTCTGTGTTTTGTTCTTTTCTACACTCTTTTAATATTAATGCCACTGACTTCTGGAGAACATCAAAAACTTGGTTTAACAAAAAGGGATTTTAATTTCCAAGAATTGTTTAATATATCCCTGTCTAACTTTTAGTCTTGGAGTTGAACTTCATAATTTTCTTTGTGTGCTAAGGCCTTTAATTAATTTTAGTATAGGTTTGCCATATTTAATTTATCAAATATATTCCTAAACTTTAAAAAAAACTTACTTTCTTGATTCATGAATAATATTTATTAATTATTTTCAAAGATTTTTTTTACTACCTAACTCCTTTTCACTCTACTACCATCTCCAGAAACTTTATTAGTTTTTAATACTAATGGTTAGTCTCAATTCTGGCATCATTCCAGACCTTTCATCATACTGATGCTGTTGTTCTATTTTGAAATCTGATAATCTGATATCAATGCCTATTTAATCCATATGAGTATCCGTAGCAGCAACATTAACCTCCTTAGTGTGGTGTCTGTGTGCTGGATTATTCGCTGTCCAGCAGCGAGGGGACTTGGTTCATGCAGCTGATAGTCATACAAATGGACTACTGACTGAGGGTCAATAGCCGAAATCTATTAACAGCAAAAGATTTTTAAAGACTGAGGGTCTTTAGAATGCACAAAGAAGGAGGATTTAAGACAGGCTATGATTCACACGCCAGCAGCAAGTGGAGAGGCAGGGGAGTCCATCAGTAAACAAGGTGCTCTAGCAAGCATCTCTGTCATCTAAGCTTGAGGATTAGGGAGGACTTGCCAGCCCTGCATTTCCATATCAGCTGTGTCAGGACCTGTGCCCTAAATTCCCTTAGCTATCTCACAGGATGAAGGCTGGTTAGGGCTTTACACTAGGGGGATTTCTGTACTCCTAATTTCGGTCTCCCTCATCACATGCTTTGTAACTTTCGGTTTTTTTGTTCACCAACCATATTGCCCTTGCCATGCTCTTTCTCATCACATGTTCTTTGCACATACTATTTCATGTCTCTAGAAACGTCTTCTCTTCACATTACTTAATTGAACTGACTTCCCCTGAAAATCTTGGATCATCTCTGGTTGACAGAGTTCCACTTGTTGGGAGATTAACCTGGGATTTTCAATTTTGCTCACAGCTGTATGAGTATCATCACAAACTTGACCTGAATTTACTCATAGGCGTGTATTTCAGTATTTAGGGGTTTTGGAAACCAAAATAAAGATCCTTCAGTTCTGTCTTCCACCATTATGTGCTGTGATCTCTCTCAACCCAGGTGTCTCTGTATTGGGGGTAACATACTCAGAAACTAAACAATTGTCATTTTTATTGCACTTCAAGGCTAGAACTGAATTCTTAAAGCATTAGAAAGCTAAGTAAGGCTTTGGTTTGCATGTAGTACTAAGACCTGGAGCTACTTAGTTCACTTCTCTGAATCTCATTTTCTGAACTCAGAAAATAGGAGTAACAATAACCATCCCATAGGACTGTAGTGAGGATTAAATGATGAGACACATACAATTCTTAGCACGATGTCTGTCACAGTTAGTATTGAAAAGATAAATTGACTGTGAGAAGTTTGTACCCTATCTGACAAGGCATAGCAGAACAAAATTTGTTTCATCTCTCCACTTCTCTCTGACTCTCACACACACATGGTAGCCATGTGTTTACTAAAAGCTGACTATGACCTTGTTTGTTAATACTGGAGATCACGGTCAGATCTCGTTGTGAAAGGATGCCATTCTATGTACACACTGTCTTCTGGAAGGAGGTAGGCTGGATCTATACAGAGAACCAGAAGTTTGGAGCATCTTCTTCTGTATCTTAACGAAGTTATGCACAGTATAGCCGCCTGGGAGGTGACAAGAAAATCTCATTTCACTGTTCTATCAAGGAGTTGGAGGTCTTCTTTAAAAATGGTCAGAACACAAGGCTGAATGAAAATATATATATATGAAAAGCCACTCAATTTTATTGTATCAGAGATGGCATTTTTAAATGAAGGTAAGGAAAAAAATGGGAAAGATTTTCTAGAAATATGTGTCTAAGTAAGTGGGAAACAAGAGTTAGTGGCCATAAGCCCTAGCAGACAAGGGTGAACTTTATGTAATATTCACCAACTTCTTGGAAGACATTTTCCCTAGGCACACATCAGCAGGATTAAGAACTCCTTTGGGCAAGGATTCCTATGTTAGATAATTAAAAATATTTTTTAAATATATGAAGCAAAAATTTAGTCTAAGGCAAAAATATCTTTACACACAGTTTCTATTTACTTCCGTTGTCCCCTGCCACCGAAAGCTATATGATAAAACTGAGCAATTAAGGAAGTCTAATTTGTACCTTCTGTTCTCACCAGCATTCACGTTTTGTCTACCCCTACCCCTGCTCCAGCACCAAAGCTCAGCCACACATTGTCACTTGTAGTCTATTTTTTCTTGCCTTTTATCTGTCTTTAAATATAGATATGGGCAGAATTTAAGAACTACCTATCATCTTGTAGGTACACTGGCTTTATTTTTATTATTATTTTTCCATTATATGGTTTTATAGATACATGGTTATACTTTTATGAACAAAATTTCTCAAACCCCTCCCTGCACCCACTGATTTCACCTATATCATTACAATAGTATAGTTTTTCATGAATAGTCATAAGTCCACTATTATGGGCATGGAGATTGGCAGAGTCCAGCATCCTATTGTCAAGATGTAGTAAACAGTTTCATTAGGAGTCCATCTTTGGCTGGAAGTAGAGATGCATATTGTATTGTATCCTCACATCTAGATATGATAGTCTCCATTACACAGTTACTATACATTCCCTTAAATGAAAAGCCACAAAACAAAACAACAGGGAGAAAAATAACAATTTACAACACCGTGAAGTCAAATAACATGCTGCTGAATGACTAATGAATAGCTGAAGAACTAAAAAAGAAAATTAAGAACCTTCTTGAAGTGATGCAACTGTATGATCTGTAAGTCAGTAAAGAATTAAATATGAGAAAAGAAACTTTTTAAGAAATGAAAATAAAAATAAAAAACATCAGAATCCATGAGATATGGTTTTGACTGGTTAGCTCAGATATTTTCTGTAAAGTTTGTTTTTATCTTTGTTGTAGAACTGCATTTCCTATTTCTTGAAAGAAAAAAGCAAAAACAGCGGATTTCTTCCCCACAACAACTTTTGTGGGGTGCTCAAAGATTATACAAAACTCCATATAGTAAAAGGAGCTTCTTGCTCTTCTACCTAGGTAAGGAGGGAAAGCTGGAGAGCCGGATGGAATGGGGAAGGATATTTCATCTGTTGGTTTATTTCTCAAATGCTTGCAACAGTGGGGTTTAGGCCAGGCTGAAGCCAGAAATCTGAAACTCCATCTGGGTCGCACATGAGTGACAGGGAGTCAAGCACTTCAGCCATTATACTCTGTGTCCTGGAACATTCGCCAGGAGATTGACATGAAGCAGAGGTGCCAGAACTTCAGCCCAGAGATTCTGGAAAAGTATTTTCTAAGCAAGAAATGACTAAGCTGAAAGTTGAGATCAATGAAAGTTAACAGGTAATGACCGAAAGGAGGCCAGCATGGTCACAGAGTAAAAGTGCAAGAAGTGCTGTGTGGGTGATGTGTGAAACTACAGGAGCAAATGATGATGAAAAAGAATCCTATGAGCCAATGTTCAGCTGTATTATATTCCAAGATCAATGGAGACACACTGCAAGATTCCGGAGAACAAAAATAATGAATTTGATCTTTTTGAAGGATCTGTCTGATGGTTTCGGAGGATCGTAAAGAAGAAGATTGCAATAGATGAGATAGGAAATGAATTCAGGAATCAATGCCAAAGGAGAGTGGCTATACTTGATTAATATTAATGGTGGGGAAATACGGAAATGAGATGTTTAAAGTAGAAGAACAGAATGTTATTCCTTGTTTGTAGCACAGCATAGTCTGATTGCTGAAGGCATGAGTTCTGGGCTGGATTCTTTGGCATCAAAGTCCATCTCTGCTTTTCGTCGAGAGTATGGAACTTGTTGGAGTTGTTCGATCTGGCATTTACAGCATCACTTCCCCTGTCTGTGATGTGCGTGGTGACAAGAGCCATCCAAGCTCCCACATTCAATGCACCAAGAATAGTATCTGGTAAAAATAAGATCTTGGCATGTATTAGCCCTCATTTTAAAAAATATTTATTTTTATTGGAAAGTCAGATTTTCAGGGAGAGAAAAGGAGAGACAAAGAGAAGGATCTTCCATGAGATGATTAAGTCCCCAAGTGGCTGTAATGGCCAGAGCTGAGCCAGTCCAAAGCCAGGAGCCAGGAACTTCTTCTAGGTCTCTCAAGTGGGCACAGGTTGCCAAGGCTTTGGGCCATCCTCTACTGTTTTCCCAGCCCACAAGCAGGGAGCTGGGTGGGAAGTGGGAAGTGGAGCAGCTGGAACATGAACTGTATGGGATCCTGGTACATATGAGGTGAGGACTTCAGTTGTTGGGCTACTGTACAGGCCCAGCTGCCATTTTTTTTATACTGCCATTTAGCACTCAGATATAAAAAACCTCATTCACTCAGTAAGCTTTCACTCAGTGCTTACTGTGTCCCAGTGACTTATATACTCTTTGCCTTTCATTTTCTCATCTGGAAAATGATTGCCTTGGAGAAGTTCTCTGGGTGGGTTCTAGCTGAAATTCGGTTGGGCTATTATTCATTAACATTGGGGCTACCACACTGATTAAGTTGCAGTTAAGGGAAAAGTGACTCATTCCACTAACCAGACCTCTGTGTGTCATTTGTCAATCGTTTCTGTAGTGAGAAGCAGGGAACAGGCAAGTAATTGATTCCACCACTCTGCACCATTACCTATTAAACTGCAAAGCAGGAGAATTTACTCTAGAGCATTTAATGACTTGGCAAGGATGTGCCACAAGGATAGCAAAGTTTACCTGGGTTAATGTGAGTTTATTTTCTCAGGAGTTAGGAAGGTACTTTAAACCAAAGAGTGTAAGACAAGGATGGGAATGTTAAAAACTTTACCAGTCTCTGTACTGATCCCAGCTCCTCAATGGAAGAATGAAAGTCAGGTCTCCTGTTGTGGATCATTATAGCAGGAAAGACGAGCAGGGCTGAGAAATCTTAAAAGTAAAACTTGTTTAAATGGGTTTCCTGCTGAGTTCGATAATGCCAGCTGCAGCTGCCTCTTGCTGTTCAAAACTTGAGAAAAGGATGGTTTTAAAAAGTAAAAACTTCACAAATATGTATTATTAGCTCTCATTGTTGAGCACCTACAATGTGCCCTGCTTTACTGTTTTACTTATCTGTTTGTTTATTTTTTAAAAAAAACAATTCTACTAAATCATGGTATTAAAAAGCATTGGCAAAGTTGGTGAACTGTAACAGAAGACCAATGTGAGCATTCTAGCCCAGGGAGGAGGGGCTCCCAAGGAATCAGTCAGAGGAGTCACAACAGGCAGTTGCAAGTAGCAAGGCTGCAAAGATCCAGGACTCCAAGGACAGCAGGAGTGGCAGGTGGGAACCTACAATCAGAGAGGTTACACGCTGTCACTGCCATTTTCTACACCAGGTACAAACCTTCCCCAAACAAGTACAGAATGCCTGTAATGAACTGAACGATCTAGATGCTAACAATATATCTGAGGTTAAAAAAAATTTATTGTATGTTCTATACTGACAAATGGCATGGGAGCAATTTCATGTTACATTTTGTCAAAAATTAGGTCGTGTTTTCTCAACTTTGGACGTTTATAGCGGTTTGAATAGTATAAACATTGAAAATAACATAATACCTGTTGAATTAATGATATAAATTTAATCTTGTTTTATTTGGTTCATACTTAAAATTTTGGTTTGCAGCTGTAGATCATTTTTAAAGATTTATTTGGCTGAAACAGAGGGAGAAAGGTGATCTTCCATTTGTTAGTTTATTCCCCAAATAATTGAAGCCAAGATTCAGGAAGTCCATCTTAGTGTCCCGCACAAGTGGAAGTCACTCAGTGACTTTGGCTATAGCAGTAGCGACTCAAACCAGTCCTCCAGTGTGCACCACGATGGTGGCTCCGGAGATGAAGTTTATAACTTGCTAACATTTATATTAAAATACAGCCATATTGTGTCAAAATATTCCTTGAAAAATTATTTGGAGATAAGGTTGATCCAGTTAGAACCACCATTATTATTTTGTGTACGCAATAATTGATTATAAATGTGTCTTCAAGCATTTTGTTCAGGTGCATATAATTCACTAATTTTAATGGTTTACAATATACAATTATGACTTTTGTCTCAATTATGTGTAAAAGTGAAGTTGAAATATCTGCTAATCTGGATAAAATGGTCCTTGGGTTATGTTTGCCTGTGAAGGTTGGCCAGATCCCCACTGATGTTGACCGGACACAGGTTACCTTCTTCATCAGAAGTTGTCCTGCGTGTGGTGAACCTGTCATGCCACATGTCCCCCGCTGAGTACTTGTGGCTGATTGGGCTGTGGAAAATTGATTGTCACAGAAGTTTCCTGCAGATTGTACCTGAAATTCTGATGGCAGGAAAGTATATTTGTTCCTTTAATTCTTTTCATTCTTACAACCTGACCAAAAAATCTCACAAGGTAAACTTTTTCAAGTGGGTAGACCACTATGAACAGTAAAAATGTTAGGAAAAATCCTGCTGGTCAATCAGAAGACCTGATTGAAGTAGTTATGTGAAAGCCATTTTCTGTGTAGGTTATTGGAAATGTTGTTCTCTTCTTTAATGATTTTATTTTTACTGATAACGATGAGCAGGCCCCACTGTCTAGAAATTACTCTAAAACACAGTGCAGGAATGATAAGTGTAGATACTTATTGTCTTGATTTTTTTTTCAAATAGGATTTTCTAGGTGGTATTTTAAAATGCAGTTATAAGCAATGGGGTATTTGTTCTCCATTAAGTTAATATAAAATGTTGGCAATTAAAAGAAACACTGTTCTTTATTAACACAATTACTCATTTTATCTAGGTTCAAGCAAGCCTGATTTTATGCTGTGATTAACAGCTATAGCCATTTCATTTCAAAAGCAAGTAAATGCTGACCCTTTCTCTTTCAGATGGCAAGGTTAGGTATCTTATGAATCCATTTAGGTGATCAGTAGATTTAACATCGCCATTTGAAAATAAATTGAAATCAGGCCCGGTGGCGTAGCCTAGCAGCTAAGGTCCTCGCCTTGAACGTGCCGGGATCCCATATGGGTGCTGGTTTTAATCCCGGCAGCCCCACTTCCCTCCCATCCAGGTCCCTGCTTGTGAGTTGAGGACAACCCAAAGCCTTGGGACCCTGCACCTGTGTGGGATACCCGGAAGAAGTTCCTGGTTCCTGGCTTCAGATCGGCATAACATCGGCCCGTTGTGCTCACTTGGGGAGTGAATCATCAGACAGAAGATCATCCTCTCTGTCTCTCCTCCTCTCTGTATATCTGACTTTCCAATAAGTAAATAAATCTCTAAAAAAAAAATAAGTTGAAATCCTTAACCTGCCTTGGAATCTGGTGTCAAATACACTTTCCTTCTAGTTAGATTTTCAGCTACTCTTATATGTTTCCATAATATACAGTGTGTGTTTTAATATTTCAGTAGAGCTTAGCTGATGTAGGACAGACACACAATGCATGCTGGTGTGTTTTCAAAATAAGTATTATTATCATGAGAGTATTACAGAAAATCAGGTTAAACTTCCACTGATAGCACTGCGTCCCATTTTCAGAGTTTTGGTTCTAGTCTCTGCTAACCCCTTCTAATTCACTTCCCTCTAATGTTTCTAGAAAGACAGATGAATTTGGCCTATGTACTTAGGCCTCTGCCACAAATGTGGGAGAACAAGCTGGAATTCCTTCTTTAGATCTGCCTGAGACCCGGCTGGTTTTGGACCTAAAGGAAGTGAACTAGGAGATGTGAGCACTAATCCTGTCAGATTAGTAAAAATAAATGGGTTTTTGTTTAAATAAATATCTTAAGAGTGTTTGAAAAAGAGTTTTTTTTTTTTTCCCTCAGAGCTGTATTCTTCCAGCTATGAATGAATACAAATAGATTGTTTCAAATATTTGATTTCAAAAAATCTGAAAAAGACTATTGATATGAAATCTTGAATGTCCTATTGACTGACAAAAGGAAAATGGACACAAGACATTTGAGTTATGTGAGGGCCCAGCATGATAGCCTAGCAGCCAAAATCCTTGCCTTGCATGTGTCAGGATCCCATATGGGCACTGGATTGTGTACCTGTAGCCCTGCTCCCATCCAGTTCCCTGTTTGTGGCCTGGGAAGCCAGTGGTGGATGGCCCAAGGCCTTGGGACCTTGCACTCGCATGGGAGACCCAGAAGATCTTGGCCCCTGGCTTCGGAACAGCTTAGCTCCTGCCGTTGCTGCCACTTGGGGATTGAATCAGTGGATGGAAGATCTTCTTTGCCTATCCTCCTCTCTGTATATCTTATTTTCCCAAAAAAGTAAAAGAAAAAGTAGACGGGCCTGGCGGAACAGCCTAGTGGCTAAATCCTCACCCTGCAACTGCTGGGATCCCATCTGGGCACCAGTTTGAAATACAGTGATCAAGAATCCTTATGAGGTTGAACCACACAGCCTGTGATTTTCTCTGTGGCCAGGATCTGAGTGCAGTCATCTAGCAGGGGAGTCCACCAAGACACCTCACCTGGGACGACCTCAGACTTGACTCTTGTGTGCCAGCTGGTGCAGGGTCAGGTTCACTCTGTTGCTTGCACCTGCCAAGGCAAATATTGGTGGATGCAGCTGCTGTGTTTTTTCTTTTTTTAAAGTCATAGATGTCACATGGCAGTGTTAATAGTGTTAAATTCTTTTCAGTAAGAATAACAAAAAGAAACATCGTCAAACCCATTCATAGAACCCTTAGCCATTTTCTTTTTTCTGAAATACACATATGAGGCAGCATTTCCTTAAATGCTATACAGAAGATCAGTTTCCTTTTGAGATTAAAATTTGATGATATCTTATAGAGCACCAGTAAGAGTCATATCTTTAGATGTGACTTATGAACCTGTTTTATCTTCTTTGCTGAGACTTGGGCATGCTGAAGCTTTGTTGATATTTAGAAGGAAATGTGAAATCCTGAGTGAAGAGGGCTTATGTTCAAGAACTCTTCAGAAAATGTTATATTTGTTTACCCTTAAACGATGCTGTTAGGATAGCCCAGATGCTTTGGATCCCACTCAGCTTTTACTAACCCAGAGAAATATGGCAGGAATCACTATAGGCACCTAGGTTTTACTAAAGGCTTCTGTGGATGTATCCATTAATTACAGAATTGTCTTAAAATTTTCTTCCTCTACAGTATGATCAGTTTGCTGGAAGAGGCCATTATCTGACAAAACAGTGTTGGCTACATAATTTGTAATGTTCATGGTCTTCAAAGTTACTGGATTCTGGGCTTGGTAGTACTTGGCTCATGTCACTTCTGTGTCTTTTTGTATTTTTCTCATCTCATTATGCATTCAGAACATGCCTTGCAAGTATATACTGGCTGCAGGTGTTGGGGATATTTCATGTGTGGTCTGTGATGATCTCTGCTTTGGAATATGTGGGTGAATTGGGCAGGTAAACAAAGAAGTGTTTCCTTCTAAGATGTAAAAACATTAAAGAACTAGAAGTGAAGGATTCATGAATTTGTTGTTGTTGAGCTTAAGGTCAAAGATTAATGGGAGACTCAGAAGCCATACAATGTGAAGCTTCACCTGTCCCTGTAAGAAAAGCAGTATTCTTACCGTGATGTGTGTGAGTACCAGGAGACATTATTTCCATAATTGATGCACCCTAGGATCCTTCTGGCCCTTGGACATAAACTCAAGTTTTGACCTCTTATTTTATTAGCTGGAATAATTAGTGTAGGTATGACAGACATGTTTTCAACCAATAGAGTGAGCTCTTTAGGGACATATATTTGTGAGACATTAAAAAATTTAGTAAATCTTTCTGTTCTCTTTCCCCTCATTTGTGGTATGAGGTAATTAGAAGCATCTGTTTATACCCTGGGACACTTACACCTCCAAGATGAGCTAGCTATCTTTAGATTTTGGCAGTCTTTCCTGCAGCATCATCTCCAGAAAACCTATCTCAAAAGTTGGCTCAGAAAGGAGAGTGACAGAACGGAATGGGCAGGAAACATTTGTCTCTTTCTACTCCACTTAATATTGGAGAATTTCAAGAAATACTACAATGAATAGAAGAAGGTTAGCATCATCAACTGAAAGGTTTTACAAATTTGTCTAATCATTAGGGGTTTTTCTTCATTTTGAACAATGCTGGCTAAAATAATAAGGATTTGCCATTGCATAGATCTCGACTCAGGATTTCTCCACTAAGTGGCAAAAATAGGAAGACAGAGATAAATGAAACAATTACTGTGTGACAACATTGTGATAGGAACAAGGAAACTTGAAATAGCAACCCCTAATCTCATTGGATTTACAACTTACTAAGGTAAGGCATTTCTGAAATCATAAATATAGAAATATATTTACACATTTGTGCTTTATTTGTGCAGCAGGGAGGAAAGGTGGGAAAGAGAGACACATAGAGAGAGAGTTAAAAGGCTCCTGATTCATTCCCTAAATTCCTGAAATGTCTGGGGCTGGAATCAGGAGCTGGGAACTCAATCTAGGCCTTCCGGATGAGTGTCAGGAACCCAATTGCATGGGCCATGGCCACTTCTTCCTAAAATTGAAGGAGACTGCCATCGGGAACTGGAGCTGGGAATCAGATGCATGCATTCCAATGTGGGACATGGGCATCTGAACCACTCCCTAAGATGCATTTTAAATTACAGCTGTGCTAATACATGATACCTGATGATGAAACCACAGTGCACATCCCATTTGCCAGGCAGGAGTTGTTTGGCCAGATTTAGCCAGTGGCTAAATTTTTATGCTAAGGGCAAAGTGACTTTATAATTCCTTTATAGACCAGTCAATGAGTAATTTGCAAAAGGCCAGTCTTAAGGAATTTGGAAAGAGTAAATTATCAATATGTGAACTCAGGTTTATCTAATCCTGAAACTTGATCTCTGTCTGGCTCAAGAAGTGTCTTTTATTGGAGAAAAACTTCTTTGAAAGTGACAGGATGGATGAAAACAGAATAGAGGTAAAGACATTAACCATGGCAAAGACTAGAGGTAATTTCTCCTCTGAAACAGGAGGGAAGGAGGAGGAGAAGAGACATTAATTTTTAGATAATTAAGAATTGACAATGTTATTTTCAAGATTTATGAGTTTTGGAGTGGCTGGCACCAAAACATCTTAGGATCAGTTTTATTGATGGGTTGAATAATCTCTCAATGGAATGCATTTATTTTTAATTAACTTCAGTGAAAGTTAGTTTCTTTAATAGAAGAATAAGTTATAAACTTTATGAAATACATAGTAGTTCAACAGTTTCAATTTCCTAATTTCCTTATTTGAATGAAGGCTACAATCCCATTCTTCATGTAACTAATTGTAAATATATAGTGAGATTAGTAGACCTTAAGATCTACAACCTTTAAATGATGTAATTTACAAGGTCATTGGACAAATTAAAATGCTTAAACTAAATAAATACACTTGGTTTAGAGCTAAGGGGAGGGAAAGCTTATATAATTGAAATTTTCTGTTAAAAATGTTAATACTTATGGGCTCTGCAGGATAGCCTAGTGGCTCAACCATCACCTTGCAACCACCGGAATCTCATATAGGGACCAATTTATGTCCCAGTAGCTCCACTTCCCATGCAGCTCCCTGCTTGTTGCCTTGGAAAGCAGTAGAGGATGTCACAAAGCTTTGGGATCCTTAACCCACATGAGAGACCCAGAAGAAGGTCCAGGTTCCTGGCTTCGCACTGGCTCACCTCTGGTCATTGAGGCCACTTGGAGAGTAAATCAGCAGAAGGAAGATCTTTCTCTCTCTCCTTTATTTCTGTAGATGTGACTTTCAAACAAAAATAATAAAGTGAATCTTTTAAAAATGTTAATACTGATAATCATGTTGAGCTAATGAAGTAGTCTCTATTTAAGAAAGAAAAAATCCATTTTACCCGATTTGCTGTTTTTTGGGGGGCACTGAAATGAGATGGCATGTACTGTATGAATGCTACCACATTTGTCTCTGGATTGCCTAAAATGTTCTTTTTTTTCTGTATGTTATTAGCTCAGTTGAATTTCAATTGAGAAAATTACAAGTGTGTAGTGGTTTAATGGGAAACAGAGGTGTTTAAAAATGCTGAAGCGGGTGTATTCCAACACAGCTTGGTTTAAAATGAAACTGCAGCAGTTTTCAAAATGAAATTCTTACTCTATTAAAATGCAAATAAACAATGTCTACCTTTTTTCCTTTATTTTCTGAATTCTCTCCAGACATTCCTACCTGGTTATGAAAGAACTTTCAAAATACATAAGACATGTCATTGTCAAGACATGAATTTTTTGTGTTGAACTTTATTAATAATTTATAAAAATCATCTTCCTTTGAAAGCCAGTCATATAAAGAGTGATTATTTTTAAGAATTACAACTAAAGAGTATTTCCTAGAAGAAAAGCAAACTGGGGAAGGAGAAAGAGGTAAAACCTCCAGAATCTAAAAAAATGTGGCTTCTTTTGAGAGTTGATAGCAGTCGGTCTTCTCAATTAAGCATGCAAGGGATTCCTTTTTGCATTTTGCTCTGTTGCCTCCCTAAATTGAGAAATGACATTTTTTTTTTGAGGCTTATACAACCATACAGACGTAAGCACCCAAATTTCTATTTCTACAGTAATTTTTTTAACCTCAGATATACTGTTAGCATCTAGATCGTTCAGTTCAGGCATTCTGTACTTGTCTTGGGAAGGTTTGTACCTGGTGTAGAAAATGGCAGCAACAGCGTGTAACCTCTCTGATTGTAGGTTCCCACCTGTTGCTCCTGCTGTCCTTGGAGTCCTGGATCTTTGCAGCCTTGCTACTTGCAACTGCCTGTTGTGACTCCTCTGACTGATTCCTTGGGAGCCCCTCCTCCCTGGGCTAGAATGCTCACATTGGTCTTCTGTTACAGTTCACCAACTTTGCCAATGCTTTTTAATACCATGATTTAGTAGAATTGTTTAAAACAAAAAAAAGATCTGTTATCTCACAGTCTGCTCCCTGAACCTTCTCAAATATAATGCTGAAGTGTGCCTTAACCATGTTAGCTCAGTCATCACCTGTCTGCTGAGAACCCAATGGGCAATGCTGAGTGTGTAAGACCTCACCATTAAAGGATTGAGATCTTTGCTCTTTGTTTATTTGAGAGGCAAGGAGAGAGACAGAGATGTACACCATCATATGTAGAGAGGGCTCCAACCACTGCTTCATTCCTCAAATGTATACAGTGACCAGTGATGTGAAACCTGAAGCCAGAAATTGGATGTTGGCCTCCCAACCCCTGGAGATATGACCCCTGGCTCCCAGAGTTTACATCAACAGGAATTTGAAATCAGTTCAGAAGATTCTGGAACTGACATTGTGGTGTGTGTGTAAAATCTCTGAATGTGAGACATATAATAGTTGGTTTAAAAAATGAATTCAATAAGAAAGCCTGGTGCTTTCTTAAGATTTAAAAAAAATATTTCATATGTAGTAAAGATTACTCTGTATACAAGTTTTTTTTTAAGTAAATTCTTTAAAATTTTTATTGGAAAGTCAGATTTGCAGAGAGAAGAGGAGAGACAGAGAGAAAGATATTCATCTGTTGGTTCACACCCTATGTGGCTGCCATAGCTGTAGCTGAGCTGATCTGAAACCAGGAGCCAGCAGCTTCTTCCGGGTCTCCCAGCAGGTGCAGGGTCCCAAGGTTTTGGGCCCTCATCTACTGCTTTACCAAGCTACAAGCAGGGAGCTTGTAAGAAGTGGAGCAACTGTAATGTGAGCTGGCACCTATATGGGATCTCAGTGGTTGCAAGAAGAGGATTAAACCACTAGGCTTTCTCACTGGGCCCATAAGTTTCTTATAGAAGCAAATTGTATTAATTTTACAAATCTACTTTGTGTCCCCCTTTGAAATTATCATTAATCTGTGTATCATGCATAGAAAATGCAGATTATAGATGAACTTGTCTGTTTTTAATTATATATTTTATCCCAGTGTTAATTAACTAATTCAACCTGAAGTATTTTAATTATACTTCCGATGCTTTAATAATTGCTTCTATTAAAAGTCAGTTCCTTTTAAGTTGTTAAAAGAACTGTATTCAAAATATTTTCTTGTATGAGTATGTATTGGCAGTGATAGTATATGATCCTGATTTATTCATGGGAAAAGAAAAAATATATAGAAAGACTAATATAAAATTTTAAATCAGTGATAAGAAAAGATGGTCATTAAGCAGCTACCCTAAGGAATGGAACAAGAATATTTGATGAATTGTCACCATCTCTTTTTATATATTTAATCAATACTCTATTAACTAGTGGTACTTTTTATGTATTAACTTTTAAGTCAATCAACTTTATTTTGCATTTCATTTTCATTGTTACTAGCAGGAAAATAATGTTATTTGCTTTTTGTAGATGAAGTTTTTTTATGTACAGTCTACATAAAATCTTCATTAATCACAAAATTCATTTCATGTTATGAAAACTCATCAAAGTAATAAATGAAATGATTGAGCCCATTCCGTTTTCCCTTTCGGTTCAGCAGAATGTGCCAAAGAGCCCAGATGACTGAGCTGTGAATTCTTCATTGGTGTCATATAATAGCCTCTACAAGAGAACTACACACTGCTTCCCATTAACATTCTCTGAGCTTCCGGAATCTTTGTCAGAGTGCCTGCTCATGGAGGCCGTGATGACACGTGTTCTTGCATCTTAGCTACATGCAACGGCATGCTTTTGTCTCATAGCGTCTATGGGATTTAAGCACACTAAACTCTGATGGTATCAGTGATTTGAGTTTCTGAGATTTTTTTTTTTTTTTAAAGATTTATTTTTATTATTTTTTCATTGGAAAGGCGGATATACAGAGAGAGGAGAGACAGAGAGGAAGATCTTCCGTCCGATGATTCACTCCCCAAGTGAGCCGCAACGGGCCGATACTATGCCAATCCGAAGCCAGGAGCCTCTTCCGGGTCTCCCACGCGGGTGCAGGGTCCCAAAGCTTTGGGCCGTCCTCGACTGCCTTCCCAGGCCACAGGCAGGGAGCTGGAAGGGAAGCGGGGCTGCCGGGATTAGAACCGGCGCCCATATGGGATCCCGGGCGTGCTAGGCGAGGACCTTTAACCACTTGCGCCACCGCGCCGGGCCCGAGTTTCTGAGATTTTATAATGAATATTCTTGCTTATTTAAGAACTTACATTAATTTTCCTAAAATGGGTGACAATCCTATTTCATTCTCTGCTCTTCCACAAATTAGGGTTTATATGCAATCAGGTGAATTTTATCTTGCTTGATTGAGAGACATGTACTTGTAGAACTGGATCAGCTATTTTGCATATATTGCTTATAGAGAGATATTTATTGCATATACATTCATAATTTTAAGTGGTTAATTTTTGAAGGATTTATTTATTTGAAAGAGTTAAAAACAATGAGTGAGAGTGCAGGCGTATTTCAAAAACTGTAGAAGACTCCAGAACTACCCTCACAGAAAAGGAATATGGGTCGGAGGAAAAACATTTCACTAATTAGCACTTTTATAGTCTTAAATCGTTCACCGTGTGCCTTTGATATTAACACTGCTTGAGGCATTAGGGTTTGTTATATCACATCATGGACAGGGATATATCAGAAGATATATGTAAGGTATATATGTAAGGTCAGTTGACTTGATGTTATGCTGTTGAAAAATCATTGTCAAATTTATATTTAGTAAGTTGCAAAGCACGCTTCTAAAGTGACTTCAGATTTCTACTAGATGCTTTGCTGTAGGAGAGATTGTGCAACCATTATGGCACCAAGGGTATAAGGTTTTGAAATCCCTCATGCAACTCTAATCATCAGATAATCAAGGGGACAAGAAACATCTTTATATTTAGTTATGCTTTTACTTACTGAACGTAGATGAATAGCTAAGCTTAACAATATTAACTGACATTGCTGGAAACACATTTCACAAAGGAAATAGATTCTTAATGCCTACAATTTGTGTCTGCGCCACCCCAGTCCCAGAAAGGGAGCAGTCCTAGAATTATGCTTAGGAAGGGCCAGTGGCAGGGTAAAGCAGAAGAGCGAATATTGCAACGTAAAATCAGTTCTAAAGTTTTATTCCTTTAACCCAACAGATCAAAAATAAAATTCTCAAGACTGATAGGGAACACTGACACATTGAACTTACAAAATAAAATATACACCGAAATCTGCATTGTGTTCGTTCATTTGATTGATTGGAATTGTGAAACAATCTTCAATAATTGTACAGCAGAGAGGTAGGTGGAAACAGCCCACAAGACTTGAGCAGGATTTCGCTCTTGAGGAAGATGCTCTGAAAAGCTCAGGAGATGAAGATGCTGTTCTCCAGGGAAATACAAAGAAATGGCCTGAAGGCAAGCTTGAAAAGACATGACACCTGCTGTGCAGAGTGCTTCCAGTCTTTTCCTTGAAGTGCTGTAGAAATAGATATAAGTGCATAGTTGGGGATCATGATATATTTAAAGGAATGATCTGTGAATGACAAAAGCACAACTCAATGGAGAAATGCTGAGCTGCTCTTTTAATGTAACTTATGCAGAGATTGGCTTATGTTAAACATTGTTTTAAGCATTTTACGTATGCTAATCTATTGAAGTTTCGAACAACTCCATTGTTTATACAGATTATAAAATGGAGGTTTTCGAGGGTTCCATAGTATGTAATAGAATCAGGGTTTGAGTTTAGGCATAGGTAAAGCCTTTGACTCCAACATCTGATGTAGGTACCAGTTCATATACTGGCTATTCCACCTCTGATCCAGCTTCCTGCTATGGCCTGGGATGGACAACAGAAGATGGTACAAGCGTTTGGGCCCTTGCCGTTCAGGTGGGAGACCTGATTGAAGCTCCTGGATTCATCCTGATTCCAACATCTGGAGAGTCAACCAACTGATGGAACACTTCTCTGTATTTTTCTTTAGTGACTGTCTCAAATCTTTTTTGAAAAGGATATGAAACGCAAGACAGAGCAAATAAAATGATTAATCAGTCCAAGATTCCAACCAGTACCAGTAGGGAGAGTAAGCAGAGGATAGAAAGTGAATGTAGTAACTGAGGAAAAACATGTGGAAACCAACAGCAGTTCCAAAATGAAAGTATTCCCACCAAATATGATGCATGCTCGATGATAACAGGTCCACTGGGATGATCATCCTATGAAATGTGTGAATGGTACAAATATGAAAATATGAATATTCCAAAAATCAGAACAGCATTATGTATTTCAACAGCTTCATTGGAAGAGCTAGTTAATAATTTTAATGGGAAATGATTTCCTATATAGAATTGCTATTTCCAAATGGAGATTTATGACATGTAAAATCAAGGCCTGCAACATAGAAGAAAACACAGGAAATGTCCAAAATCTCAGCAAAAGCATCAGCGTCAAGGTGTGGGGCAGCGTCTCATTCAGGGCATGCAGTCCTGGAAAAGGCTTCCTTACACGATGAGAAGAGTGGGGAGAGACTTTCACATTTACAGCAGCCCTAGGAGCTTAAGTCGATGGTGAATGAGTGAGGGGGTGCAAATAAAAACTTGGAAAACAAAAAATACATTTCGGAAGCAAAAAGCAATCACTGCAAGAGCGTAACTTGACTGTGAATCTCATACTTTGTAGCTACTTGGGGAGTGAATGAGCAGGTGGAAAATTTCTGTCTCTCCTTTCTGTACCTCTTCCTTTCAAATGAAAATGAAAAAAAAATTGTGTAAAGAAAGTTTGTGTCTGATAATATCTGATTGCTTGATTTTTAAAAGGATTTGTACCTGTTTTATTATTTTATAGTTCTTTTCAGTTTGAACCTATAATAAATTCATTTTTGTGATGAAGATCTCACTTCTTTCTTTTGTGTTTCTCTAGCAGTTTCTGTTAGGGAGATTACTCTTTCACCTACAAATTTTTGTAGCACTCTTATTGAAAATCAATGATTCATACATGAAAGTAGATGTTAATTACTTTCCACTTACTGTATATTTTTCTTGGGTCAGTACTACACTGATTAAGTCATTGAGGTTTTTGGTTAAGATATTAAATTAGAAGGTGCATTCCAGTTTCTTTGTTTTTAAGATTTTTTTGTTTGTTCTTAAGATAGACATCAGTTGGTAGGGGAAAAAGGCAGCTTGTGTCTGATGAAGTTGTGTTGAATATGTGGCTCGACTAGAGAATGTTGCCATCTTGGTGGTGGTGTTGACTGTTTTCTTCCTTGACATTGGGCTGTTTTTCCATTTTAAGTCTTTATTTCTTTTATTGGTTCTTTATAATTTTAAGCACAAAAAAGTTTTCAGTATAAAAAAGTTTTATATCTAATGTTAAATTTGCATTTGTGGTTTCTTTTACATTTTCGATGATATGAATTATTTCTATCTTTGCTATTAATGTGCGAAGTACAATTAGCAATTGTGCATTGATTTTGTGTCTTACAGGTTGGCTGAACTAATTAATGTTTTTAATTATGCTTTTAAGGATTTTCTTAAGATTCTCTGTGTACAAAGTCAAATCACTTGCAAATAGAGATATTTCCCTTCATCCTTTCCAATATGGATGCCTTAGATTTAACTTTCTTGACTAACTGACCTGGATATAAACTCAAATACCATACTTAATAGAAGTGGTAATTTCAAATAATATTTGTCTTTGTCATGATTCTAAGGGAAAGGCAGTCTGTCTTCGCCAAGAAGTATGATTTGCTCTGTAACCCTTGAGAAAATTTTCTTATGCTTATGGTTCAACTGTATTTATCATGAAATAATATAGAACATTTTGTACCTCCTGGGATTGTCAAATAGTTCCCTCTTGATTCTTTTAAAAATTAATATAGCATGTTGTGCTGATTTTCAAATACTGAGTTGAAGTTACGTTGCTAGCATGGATCCAAGAGTCATGACTTTGATGTAGTTCTGGAATTTTGGGGTTAGTACATTATTGAGGGTGTTTGTGTCTACAGAACGGGGACTGTTGTAGTTAGTTTCCCTGTGATGGCAGTGTCAGGTTTGGTACTGTGGACTCGATGTGTTAAGTTGAAGAGTAGCCACTTGCATTTTGTGTAAGAGTTGAATAATTAATTTTAGCTTAGAATATATTGTTCTCCAGAAATGTAGTAATTTTATTTCTGTGACCTGTTTCACTGTGTACACAGTGACAACCAGTTTCATTCATGTTGTTAAAAAAAAAGAATTCACCATTCTTAATGGGTGAATACTATTACAAAGTTTGTGTGTACCTCCTTTTCTACCCATTTATCAGTTAATGGACATGTTAATTGTTTACATAGTATTTCTTTTAGAATCTGTGCTGTTTTATGCAAAAAATAGAGTAAATATATGTTTTCATATGTAGTTACTACTTGACAATATTAATTAATTGTTTAATATCCATTTCTAAGTTTTGTAACAAATGTGAACTGTTTTCACTTTTCATTATTTGTATTTACTTTCCTACTAGTAAACTATTTCTAGTTCTTTTCCTCATATTCTGGGGCATCTTGACATTTTTCTCATAAACCAAAATGAAATCTTTGTATATTCGTAATTAGCACTTCATCATACATGGACACTTGTATAGGTCAGGCAGTTGTTTTGTTATGATTCAGTCTTACTTGTTTTCATTTAAAATTCCTATTGGTTTTCATATTATGAACATCAAAGGTTTCCTTTGTAGTTATTTGTCGTTAAGATGAGAAAATTGTATTAGACCTTCAGACATTAAAGATATTTTGCTATATTTTTGTGCTGCAACTTTCTGTAGTTTTTATTTGCATTTCAATGTTATGTTACATAGATAACTACTTTTGATGTATCATAAGCAAGAACCATGGGCACTAGCTCTGTTTGCTGCAGTTATGGCAATGGAAAGAACCAGGTCATTGCCAAAATGGTGCTTCATACTCTGAGTTGTTTTACTCACATGTTATCATGTTATCTCACTCACAAACAAGGAGAATGTTATAATATGCATTGATTGGCACAAATGTTTAATGTTTCTCAAACTCTCAGTAGAAATATCTAATATATTAAATCATCAGGGGAATAACTTTGGCCCAGGGGAAAAACTAGGGCAATCCTTGGACTTTTATGGGCAAAGGGGTAGTGGAATGATTATACCATATTTGGGATAGGGGAGATAGTGAGTGTTGGGTAGGAAAGATAACAAAGAAATAGAACAGACCTACCTACAATCTCCAGCAAGGGTGATGTAAGGGACCAAATATCAAACAGTCTAATTACTTCTGTGTTGAAGAATTTTTAGCATTAAAAAATCTCTTTAAAACTCTCATTTGGAGACTATAACTTATCATATGCTAAACTTTTATAGAATTGAATAATTCCTTGGGCTTCCCATTCTGCAGTATAATCCTAAAAGAGGCATAAATACTCAAGATTTAAAGTAGATTGAAACTGAATAACCCAAAACTATTTTCTGAGATATGAAAGCTGGTGGCCTATCTGCAGTCCCTCAAGGTCTTTCCTGCCACCCTGTGGTTCACTGCTCCGTCATCACCAGGGTCAATATCTCGGTCTAGTGGAGATGAGGCACCTGCAGATTTCTGCCTTCCTTGAGATCTCTGCCTCCACCTGGAGTTAGTGATCCCTCTGTACTTTGCTATTTCTATGTTCTCTACAGTTCTCAGTGACCCTGATTAGTTGCTGCTTTGTCCCTAGTCAGCAATTCTTTGTATTAAGCTTCTCTCTCTGGCTGTTTTAGTGTCCTAATTGATCCTACACTACCTGAGTTCTTTCAGTTATCACTCATATCTTTCAGAGATAATTCTGGATGTAGGTACTGCGATTGAGGACAACTATGGGTTTATGTAGTCGTTTCATCCTGTCAGACGAATGAGAAAACAAAAATGTACATTTGTAGTTCAAATGTTGTTACATATTACCTCAGTTATGTGTTATTTAACGGTTGTCTTGGCATTTGCTTGTAGGTGGAAGAATAATTTCATAGTGTCCTAACAATTAAAATGGATAAATTCTTGTAAAACACTCGGCACACTTAAGTTATATACTCAGTAAACCTTAGTTCCTGTTGTTCCAATGATGATAGATACCTCAGTCATGCTTTAAAATGAGGACAATTTAGTGGTCAGTTAATTTTGTGTCCCACTTCCCTCCTCTCTTTAAAGATGAGGTCCATTATGAACTTTTTTTTTAAACAAAGCTGTTTCTCATTTTTTTCCCTTTGGTGTGCTTTCTCTTTTTTACTTACCATGAAATTATGTTGTTTGCTGAGGAAATTTTTATGATTGTGTCCAATGACCATAAAAATTCACTCACTTGTCTTACAATACTTTCCTGGATCACTATGCAAGACCACTGAGAGAATCTGTTTTTAAATTTAACATTTTAGTTTTACATGAACTCTGTCACGTGCCTGATATTAAACATTGAAAGACAGTGTCTGTTGCTGGTAGCATGAAGGAAAGTGTAATTTTTTGCTTAACTGGGAACTTAATCTTCAGTTTTGTTTCATGATTTTTGTGTTAGCTGGTAAATGACTTCCATAGATCTTCAGGGATCACACATGGGATAACAAACTTACATGCAGTGTGATTTCAAACAGTTTTTTTTTCCTTTTATGCATAAATGAGATGAAGCCTGAGCTAAATATATCATTATTCATATTCTTATATTTGGAAGGACAGATGGAGAAAGGGATAGAAAGGTGGATGGTCTTGTAGCCACTAGTTTACTTCCCCCATGTGCACAACAGCCGTGGAGGGACCAGACTGAGAACAGAGCACAGAGCTTAGTGTGGATGTCCCACACTAATAGCAAGAACACAAGTACTTGTGCTCCCCAGGATTCAAAGCCCGTCATTCCAGTCAGAGATGCATCTTAATGACGGTTCTAAACTTAATGTCTGTTAAAAATCTTTTGATACATGTGCTGTGTCCACATAATATCACACATTCACACTCACACACACTCACACTCAAATACAGAGTCAGAGCCCTGTATCCAGGAGTTCTGCATCCATATATTCAACCAACCAGAAAATAAAAACACTAAGGTTTTTCTTGTCTTTATTTTATGTATCTTGTCTTTTTTAATGTAATGGACACCTGAAAACAATTATTTGTAAGCATCAAGATGATCTTGTGTGTATGCATTTTTGGAGATGGGTTGGGGGAAAGATACTTTCAATGATATAACAGTAGCTTCCTTGAACTATCTTGAGGGGATGACCACTGAAAACTTGAATCCGTTGAATATTTTTGACCTTTTAGATGCCGCAAGCATACAAGAATATATGCCTTGGAAATGTCTATAATTTAATCTAGCAGATTAATCAATGGGAAGAGTCTCCTTGGGAATTGGACTGGTTGAGAAACTCTGTAATAATAACTTTTTCCCTAATTGCAATGAGCAGATGTCATGGCTAGAAAGGATTTGGAGTTCTGTTTCCTGTTTCATAGCTCATGTTTCCATTTTTTTCTTTTGTAATAATATCTTTAGGTCTGTTCATCTTGTGACTTCCTTATTTGTCATTTGGAATTTTCAAATTGCTGCAGTGGTCATATTCCATTTATGCAACATTTTAAACAACATCTCTTGTGCAAATATGAACGAATTTGCCCCAGGGGAACAAAATGTATTATAAAGAAAACAATGTATGTAAGGCAGTTTTATAGGATTATGACTGTGGTTCTCCTTTAAATACCAGCACATTGATTCCCATACCTAAGCACAGTTAGAACTAGTTTGCTGTTTAATAAATAGGAATGAAAATTTTTTCAAAATAGTTGAAGTATTCAAACTATAAATTAGAAATAACTTGTAATGAAAATGAATGAACAGATTCACTTATGACATGATACTTTTTCTATTTGCTTCTGCTTTCTTTCTGCATAAGGTTTATGAATTCTGATAAATGAGAAAGAAGAAACAACTGTAAAAAGTTGTTAATGGGTGGCAACTTGCATATTTCTACATGACTGATATTTCCTTTGTAATTAGCTATCACTGCTTATTATTTTAAAATTGAGGAACATAACCTGTATATTGTCATCCATTGCTTAGCTGAGGACTATATTTAATATTATCTTCTTTTGGAAAGACTATATTTGAGAGGCAAAGTCGAAGCAATCAAAGTCTATTCAGATTTTTAGTCTAACACAAATAATGTCAAGAAGGGGTTGTTAGCACAAGTGTCTACTCATTCTAAACTTCATGTAATAGTATTTTGTCTATATACTTGGGAGATTTGAGTGATTACTATATAATCCACCTTGATTTTAATGATATGCTTTTTCATTAACACTTGCTTTGTGCTCAGTTTCCTTTTTGATTCCTTTCCCTCGCTGTACTGTGTTTTGGACTCTTTGTCACCTTTTCGCATAAGGAACCTGCCTTCTCACGTTTTTCTCTGTTGTTCTAATTCACTTTCCCCTTGGGATTTTTTCAGTGGATGAACATGCGTCATGGACTCTACAATTTCTAATTGCAAATTTAAGGATATCTATCTCTGAGGAATGAGTCAAAAAATAGAAATCTTGACAGACTTGTTCATATGGGATTGGTCTCAATGTAGTATTTCCATATCAGATCTTTTTAATTAAAGAAGTCAATAGCTCCTGATTTTCATGTGATGAGTAAAGATGTAGTGATGGGAATTCTGATTTTAATCAGATCTCCTTCATCTCTGCTTCAAATGATAGACATTCTTTGTTTGACTTCAAGGTTATTTTCTCTTTGACTCAAGGACTTGTGAGACTATTCTGCCTTTCTTAATGTTTGCAGGACAGTTGAAAAAATAAAAACGGAAGAATAGTGAGAGAATATAATTGATTTGTGGGTTTTTTGAAAAATATGTGATATCTAAAGTGAGATAAAGCTGATTTTGATACCATATGGGAAAATGTGCGTTCTCCAAAAATATGTGAGATGATGCTATCTTTTTACCTTCCTCTGTGCTTACTCTTACTCCCTGCTGATTTAGAGAAGGAAAAATATCACCTCCTTTTCTGGGAAATGCTGTCTGCTATCAGGTTTCAGCTGTGCTGGAAGTCTTTGAAAGCTGACGCAGGATGTATGTTCTAGGGCACTGAAGAGACATCTAAAACAGAACGCAGTCTGGACAAGTGCAATTAGATCAGTATTATCAAGAAAGTTGCGATTTCCTGTGCATGTCAATTTCCTTTCCTTCTTTGTCCATCTCTGTGTCTTGTGTTAGTCTTTTTCAGACTTGATCCTATTATTTCTGATATCGATGATTTCAGGACTTAAATTTCACTCGAAGTCCTAGACTTGAGCTTGCTAGCTCACTTCCTTCCAGCATCTAGGACACATCAGACCCTGTTTTTGACTCTCTTACTCTAGAGTAAACTCATAAAATTGTGAGAGATTCCAATCAAACACTTGCTACAAAATCGTATAAAAATGGAAGAGATGTGATATTCAATATAAATAAAAGTTTTCTCCTTGTAAGCATATGAGAAACGTGGTTAATATAAGACTGCTCTGCTATCCAAAGAATATACATTTTTAATAATGTAGTTTCTTAGTAAAAATACACCCTGATTTTTTCCATTTCAGCATCTTATTTCATTTAGTAAATATTTAATAAGTTTCTAGTAAATGTCACGCTCGATGCAAAGTGCAAAGTGATGCAATCACCACAGTGAAACAAACAGTAAAATTTTTACTTTGCCTTATTTTTGGTGAGTTCTGTTTAACTTCATCGTTAATAGCTAATTACTGCATTATGGAGCTTTTTTTTTTTGTAGCACTGGCTATAATTATAATTGAATAATTTATTGTGTACTGAGTGGTTTCATATCTCTGTTTTCCAGTAAAATACTAAGTTTATGGACGGCCACATCCGTTTTTATTTCTGCTCTATCCTGACTTGTTAGCTCCTTGCTTTGCAGAGAGTAGTATTCAATAAGTCTGTTTAGAATGAATGATTGGGTAAATGCCTTGGTCTATAATTAGTAAGACTTAAATTTATTGTTACTGGATTGCTAAGGTAATGATTCCATCTAATCCACTGTATAGAAATGACATTTAAGTTTCCTTAGTAGCAATGTGTAGTGAGGATCTGCTTTAATCTGATGATGAAAGAGCAAGATCTTGGCAATACTAGATGGGCTGCTCCCACCAAAACTGATCAAATTAAGGGTACCATTGAAAGTGGGTTCCTTTTCTTTCAGCTGAGGGGATCTTTTTGCCAAGTACCTGGATTAAACAGAATGTCTCCTGTGAAGGCTAGAATTCTTAGCTTAAAGAAAAGCAGTTGGAGTCCTCACTACCTGCTAGGGACCTACATGTATGGTGGACAGCGTTTAGAATCCTGTTTTCATTTCTTTTTAGAAGATAAAAAGATGGTTCTCTCTTGTCTGATCAGAGGAACATAAAAACTTTACTAGAATTATAATGATTCCCCAAAGTGGTCCATATTCTAATCTGTATCCTTGAACAGGCTAGGTTAAATAGCTGAGGAACACTAAAGTCAAGGTTAGACTGGTTCTTCAGTTCAACTAGTGACAGGCACATTATCCAACTGTGATTAGAGGATCCAGTTCCTCAACAGTGGAAGTAGGAAGCAAAAAAGAGAACAGAGATGGTGGTGTAAAAAAAATATGCCTTCGTGTTGCTGGGTTTGCAGACAAAAAAACTGAGCCAAGGGACCACAGAATGTGGTCATGTCCTACCAATTAGACAATGTAAGGAGGAACCTAAGCATAATTATACATTATTTTAGTCCAGGAAGATGTGTTTTAGATTTGTAACTTTCAGAACTCTAAGAAAATATATTTTCATTTTTTTCATACCATTAATTTTGAACTAAATTGTTATAGCCGCACTGTTATGCTGATACAAGCACATTAAAGTAGACTCAAAGGTTAAGCTTGTGATTGTAAAGTATTGAAAGTATGACATAGTAAAAAATTAAAAGCAAAAAAGAATAGGATGAAGAGAGGAAGAAAGGATGGGAAATACCATTATCCCATAAAACTGCATATTTTTGAAATGTAAATTTTTATTTCCTTTATATACACAAACAAGCAAAAAACTAAGAAGAAAAGAGAAAAGGAAAAAAATGGCACCATGTGGCTAGTCTTCTGTTATCAGAGTACTCCACAGAGAACCAGGGAGTCCTCCATCAAGCTGCAAACCTCAAGCAGTGAGGCACTCGGCACTTGGTCTGCAAGTCCACTTGCTACTGACCGATGTCTGCCCAGTGCCATGTTAGGAATACATTCATGCATAGGGTTCACAAATGGCATTCATTTAGTGCGATATGTTAATCATAAGGCACATTTTCAGTGATCTAGAGGAAAATGGGACATTTGTAGTCAAAGCTTGGACATGGGGATGGTGACAACCTCAAAACTCCAGTAGAAAGTAAGAAGATGGGAAGTATATATATATATGGAATGGTCAGGAACTTGGATAATTTACAAGTTACTGTTCTTCAGAGACACATTGTCTTTGATGTCTTTCTTAAAGAATAACATACAAACATAGACCTGTCAGATTTATAGAGCAATTTTAAATATTATTTCCATGAGAAAAAGGAACGCTTTACTGGGTAGACTACTAGCTGTTTGGTGTCTCTGTATCTTGTTTAATCACTGTTTCTCTGGCAAATAGCACGATGCCTGTACCAGGGAAGGCACTGTTCAGTCTTTGATGAATGATTCCAGAATGCGTGGTGTTGGTGGCACCATGAATGGGATAACCTCCTGGACTGTGGAGGAACTGTGGAGGACCCTGAGGGAATCCAGCACTTAAACCATTGAGCCCTAACTAAGGGAAGGAAGTGGGATGAGCTTGGCTTTGTGCGGGGAACATATAAAGATGAAAGAGTAGTGAAATAGAGAGTTGACGTTGGGAGAACAAATATGCCTGATGTTTATTGATGCCATTTGAATTACCAAGTATTTCTTTTGCCAAAAGGACTATTTTGCTTGCCCTTTCTGACCCATTTGAAGTCTGGATTTTTCCCTTTTCTGCAAGCACTCTATATTAGATATTTTAATATGTGCTCACATATAGGTCATCAATCCTTTTTTTTAACCTGTTTTATCTTAAAATGTTCCCCATTGAAATCTCAGTTATTCAATTGGCTATATTCATTGAAATACTGTTGGAACATCTTCAATTTCTTTATGTTTTTAAAAAAGAGAACTATAAGAAAGTTATGTGCTAAAGACATTTTGAGGTTCACATAATGACACTGAGAAGTTTTTGTATGTTAGGAATCTGAATTTATACTTTTATGCCCTTAGCCTGGAAGTATATTGTTAGTGAATAATGAGGAGTGACTGCCATATTATTTGCAGTTCTGTGTACAATGGGGATATTTTATATATATATAAATGTATTTATTTGGCTTTGTTTACTATTTTATTTTCCATATTGAATTGAAGATGGTAAAAATATACTATGTATATAATAACAAACTATGTATTTCTTCTTATTAAAGTCACAAAACACAGACAATTTAAATTTGTTTTCTTTCAATCATATTGAAAAACTATTAGTATGTGGCAGTGTAAAATAAGGTCTGTCATTCCTGCAGTTTGCGAAGTGTCACTTGTGTCTGTGAGTGCTATTTCAAACCCTGGCTACTCTGCTTTCAGTGCAGTGCCCTGCCATCGTGTCTGGGAAGACAAAATGATGACCAGGTGCGTGGACCCTGCCACCCACGGAGTGACCTGCACCTGCGTGGATGTATGTCCTGTGTCTGATTTCTGCACTGCCAAGCCCTGGAAGTTGTGTCATCGGCAAAGTGAGTCAGTGGGTGGAAAATCACCTCTCTTCCCTTTTCTCTCCATGTCATTCTGCCGAGTAAACGATGTTTTAAAATAATTAAAAGAAAGCCAAAAATTTTAATGATATAATTTATTTATAAACTTGAAGACCACTGATTTTTTTTTTTCATTAATCAAGAACTGTCTGACCCTATCTGCCCCTGAGATGAGTTCAGTAAGTTCCTAAAGTACTTGGACACAAACCTAACTAATATACTGAAGTAACTGGTATATTTTGATCAGCAGTGTGCTTCACTATGTTTGTTCTGGTCTGAAGCTTTCATTTGTATCATTTGATGACTTAGATTGTTTTATTTCCTCAGTTTATAAATACTGGATGATGTTGGGTTATTGACCTTTCATGCTCAGTGTTTTGCTGGTATTTTTCATGCTCTACAGTGTCTTAGAACTTATACTGTTTTATATGTGGCAAAATACAAATGCATTTTTCTCCACATGTTTTGGATTCACTTAGTTGGAAGGAAGATAATCTCGTTCTAGACTCTTACTAATAATCTTAAAACTTGCCCTCAATATAGGAAGCCCTCTCTGGAAGTATTGTATTAATATTTGGGGTTCTCATGTCTTCAATTTAAAAATATCCTTCGATTTAAAATATTCATGGCAAAATTTAAGCTCCCAAGTCTTATGTTAATTGTGCTCAGAAGCAGGAACTTGATCCAATTATAGCATGTGATGGTCAGGAATTTGGCTTACTTGCTAACGCAGGGTAAATCATGATTGCATTCGAAGTAAGGACCACACAGAAAAATATTCCCTCTGCCTCTACCTTGGCTTGACCGGAAGGTTGTTGCTCTAACCACACTCCACCCTCTTCAGAAACCAAAAAAACAGGGCCCCCCCAGTCTCAGACTGAATTCATAAGCCTAGCACTAAAATAATGCATTTCCTCTGTAAGTTTTCTCCTCTTAGATATTTTACTTGAGCTAATGATAAGTTGACTAATACTCTAACAGGAAAAACTATTTTAATGAATTAAAATTCATCTTGTATTTATTTTATTAAATATGTTCTATGCAATATCCTTGCTAAGGATAATGTTTTTGTTCAAAATTGTGTTATAAGAATTCCTAAAATAAAATATTATTCTTTAGACTATTTTAAGTATTTTGATAGCACTCCAAGTTTGAACCATTTTACTGTGAAATTGACCAGTTCCTTAACATCAGTGTGTAACCTATGATTATTTTTTCAGTAGATAAACAGAGAAATATAATCTTATGAAACAGTTTGTGGAACATTTGTGTATGAGACAGTTTTTAATTCCTGACACTTCTTTGTATGTATTTGCAGGAAAATTGTTCAATTTTATATAGGAATATTTAAATATAGATGCTCTGAGGATATGCTATTTAAGATTGACAGGCTTGATTTCAGTCACATGCAGCTCTTCTGATCTAGGCCACAGCTGTTCACCTTGCTACAGTTTGACTCGCTTTCTTGATTTTTCTTGTTGTACTTCTCTTGATTTGTGAAACAGTATCTGGTTTAAACTGACATAGTCAGGCTAAGCATGAAGTACTTAACCAGAGACTCTTACTCCACTTCTTAAGTCTGTGGAAAATATTATTTTCTGCATAGTTAGGAAAAAAAGTCTTCAGAGGATGTTCAGAGCTCATGAAGAGCTATTTGAATAGCAGAGGCTTAGTGCAGAAAAGTTCTGTGGTATGGGTAAGAAGCTCCTGTTTCAACTGATGAGGTAGAGACTGGATTCAGGATGTGGCTGTGACCAAGCATTAGAACTTTAAAAGAAAGTGGATAGTGGTGGAGGAGGCTTGGAGTGCTTTTGTAAGGGGTCAACCAACATGAAAACATCCATAGGAATGTTGGGAAAGTATTAGATTGCAAATACCAAAAGGACTGGACAGTTGAAAGCATACTGTATGTAATTAGAATTAGGGTAGAAATCCAGTCTAATTAGTAGGATGCTAAACCTAAAAATAAGGGATCCAGGGAAACATCATTGTGGGATCAAGAAGGCTAAAAGGCAAAGATTCTGAATCTTATGGCATGTATCTAAATGTTCTGTGTTGGTTGGTGGCGTTGAGTTGTGTAGGGGTGCACGAATAGAAAATGCCATTACTTAATGATAACCCATTTGCCTCAACATGGACATCATATTTATATGAGTCCTAGTAGGGAGAACTCAGTTTACAATTGTGCCATCATCTTAAATCATATGCTCTAGACATATTTTCCCATTAAACAGGGAATCACTGGGTATAATCTTATTTCAGTTAGATTAAGTTCCTAAGGCACTGTTGTCATAATTTATTGCTAAACAGTCCCTGTGACCCATCTATTTATTCCTCTCCCCACTGAATTATTGCTTCCCTCCTCTGGCTCTAGGTAATGGCATAAATTTAAAAAAATCAAATGCAAAAATATCTATAATTATCATTTTCAACTTTGACTTGTATAGTTTTTTCAAAATGTGAATATAGCTTAAGGTCAAAGATTTACTTTCAAGATTTACTTTCAAGGAAAAGTAAACCTTCACAAACAGTTGTTGAAGATGACTTTTTTCATAATAAAGGCATGTTTGTGTGACTATGTAAAAACATATAAGCGCATTTCTTTAAAATATTGTATATTTTGAAGTTCAAGCAAATGATTTCTTAGAAAATATCTGCTATGTATGAATGAAACAGTGTAAATTATGAGAAAAAAGAACAATTGCTTCCCTTTGTAGCTCAAGTTTCAATGGCCATGTGCATTTGCACACATAAAATATCCCGAATGTCTGTTCTCTACATGTTCCAAGTATGATGGGAAGGAGAAAAATGATGGTATTATGAGTCTCAGTTTAGGAATTCGAGTATTTGCCTACATACACATCGGAAAGTATGAAATTCAAATATCACCATAATGTCACTCACACAATGTTTTTTTTTTGTTTGTTTGTTTTGAGATTTATTGATTGGAAGACAGATTTTGCAGAGAGAGAAGAGAGCGAGAGGACAGGGGGAGAGGGGAAGGGGAGAGGTATTCCCTCCACTGGTTCACCCTCCAAAGTGGCTGCAACAGCAGAGCTGAACTGAAGCCAGGAGCTTCTTCTGGGTCTTGCACCAGGACAGAGGGGGCCTGAGCAATTCAAGTCTCCTCTGATGTCTTCTCAGGGCGTAAACAGAAAGAAAGATTGGGAATGTAGTAGCCAGGACTCAACCTGGTGTCCAATTGGGAGGCCAGCACTACAGATAGAGGATTAGCCCGCTATACCATGACACTGACCCTGCACACCATGGTGTAAGAACATTTGCCAAAAGTATTTAGAGCTAGTCATATCTCCAATGTGCATGCTCTGCAAACCAGAGAACTTAGTCAACTTATTCTAAACAATGCCATTTTAATAAAGGCATTTAAAATTGCTGTTTCATCAAAGCTAAGAAACCATGTATTTGATGTAAAAGGAACTACAATGTCAGAACTGGTAAAATGAGAGAAAACAAAAAAAGTGCATGTCAGCAGTGTGTACAGCAGTCAGGCTGCGGTGCAGCTGAGGGAGGTGTGCAGTGGTGGTCTCCACGCTTCCGGTGAGTTCTCAGGGCCCTTGCGGACTGAATGTGATTGTTTTCTAATCTAATGCTATCCACACTAAATTACACACCTCAAGTGTACCATGCATTGTGTGTATTTTGTATCAGTGACTTGGCCTGCAGTCAAATTGGAGGACCAAGTAAAACCTGTTTATTTTAATTTGCACAGGACTTCAATATAAATCAAATTGTTTTTGAATAAGAAATATATTGCATATAGTTTATGTGGCTCTGTGGCACAATGGATAGCGCATTGGACTTCTAGTGACGACAAGTGCATATAGTTTATACTTTAATTTTTTTAGTTTTTTTTTTTTCACTTATTTGAAAACCAGTAAGTGAGGTGGGGGGCAGGAGGGCAGGGGATGGAATACTTTTCCTATTCCCTCTGGTTTGTTCCCAAACTGTCTGGCAAATCCTGGGTTGGGAGCTTCATCCTGGTCTCTCACATGGGAAGCGTGGACAATCTTCAGGCCATCCCCTGTAAGCTCTAAAGATGTCCGTTAGCAGGATGCTAGGAACAAGAGGGGAGCTGGGACTTAGGCCTCAGCACTGAGGAATAGAATACGTGTGTCTCAAGCATAACATCTATTCCCAACTCCCATCCTACATAAGTGACATTTTTGATAGCATATGCAACTTCTATGCCTTCTCTTGCCTTCAAGTATCATATAATTTATATAATTGTATCGAGTGTGGTATAAGAAGCCATGATTTTTATATGTCACTAGGAATTACTGCAAGAAGAAAAATTTTCTGACATTTCTAAAATGTCAGATCACATGGAGAAAAAAAAAATCACACTAATTTTAAAGCATTTTATTTTTGGATTCACTTAAAATCCCTAGTAGATACATTTTTGTACTTTGCACCTGAAGGTCAAACCTTCCAATCGTAGTACTTGTTTACCTAACTTGGGGCCTGCAGTCCCATCTTGAAGCAGCTCAAAACTCAGGATAACTAATTAGGCAGTTAGCTGGCTTCTACAACTTGTTCACGTAGCTCACAATAGTGAGAACAGTCAAATATTTAAAGAATAAAATGGCTTGAACTTTGATAATAAAAGCGTTTCTCCATGTGATTGTTCTGGAGCTATGTTTCTTTCCCCAAATTCATAGCAGGTAATTTCAAACTAAGAAATATCTGCAGTGGTTTTCTTGAGTGTACCCTGTAAAAGCAAATGCCTGCGGTGGAGTTAAAATAATAACATGGTTCCTTTTCACTTCCTGACGAATTTTGGATAGTTCAGCCACCATAGCAATTGTTGACATGCTTTTCCACTTTAGTGCAGGATATGTAAAATTTTGCAGCAGTAATAAATGGAAAAAAGAAGAAAAATATTTTTCTTTTAAAATACCCCCCAAATTATATGTATATCTCAGTGTTAATTTTAGTTAAATATTTATAACAAAAAACTGAGATAAATTTTTGTAACAGTATCTTGATAAAATTGACTCTTTAGTTCTGTCTGATTTCTCTGTCATATCAAGGATCAAAGAGAAATAAAAATTGAGCAGCCTAATTACAACTACAGAGGAGCCTGAGAAATGTAAGAGATAAATTTCTTCAGATGAGCTCACATATAAGATGTGATATAATCAATACATTATATATTTATAGCAAGAGTTTCAGTTTTGACCTGACTATTGCTGGGGATTAAATTTAGAAGTGCAGAAATTAATCGTAATGCTATCAGTAGAAGCAGTGAGATGAAAGGAAGGACTCAAAAGGTCAAGGAATGACTGTTGTTTAGACTACACCCAGAAGATCTACTTATTTATTTCTCAATTCCCATCTTTTGAGAGAAAGTGAAACAGATCCACACAGACACTTCACAGATACCATTAGTCAAAACAGTGGTACTATTTTTTCTGTTTGTCATGGAATCCCAGGTGTTCCATTGTAATCTTTCCTACCTTTCGTTCTTAAGTACTTATTGGAAACATTGTCCATCTTCTGTCTCAGCCAACGAACAATCTCTCAAAAGACAGAATGACAACCATTCAAAGATCTCAGCTGGCTTCATTTTTTATTGGTAGACTTGAAAGAGTTTCATTCTACAACCCAGCATGAATGTTTCCATGAATGAGTTGAACCAAAGAGAATGGCTTCAGAGACTACTGCTACCGTGGCTGAAGAGAGTACAAAGAAAAACATAAAAACATATTGGTTGTCTTCTTTTATAAAAATGTGCTTACTTATTTGAAAGGCAGAACTACAGGCAAATTGGTCACAACAACCAGGCTTGAATCAGGTTGCATCGAAGCACCAGAGACTTCATCCTGGTTTCCTTCATGGGTACCAGGGCCATAGTACTTGACTCATCCTCAGCAACCTTCCCAAGCTTATCAGTGGTGCTTAGAGGAAAGCAAAGAAACCTGGACTCTAACTGGAACTCTAGTATGGGGAATCAGTTTCACAAGCAGCAGTCTAACACTGTGCCATAATGCCAACCATGGATGATTCATTTAAGCCTTTTTCCTAGTAAGGTGAAGATGGTAAGCAGTAACAATAGGAAAATGACTGATTGCCCAATCACAGGTTACTTCAGGTTTCCCATTTGTGTAAGGATTAAGGCAGAGAGAACATTATGACCGTGGCAATTAAAACAGGCTGATTTGAGAAGCTGGGCTGTTACTACTTTGATCCTGATTTGTCAGTTCAGGTAAATCGCTTAGTTTGAGCTTCAGGATATGGAACTTTCCTGCCAGTGGTTCCGTTTTGATTTCTGATGTGGTCTATCAGTGCCTGCTGTAGGAACATGGCCTAAAATGATGGTCTTTTCTGTTAAATGTGAAAATATTTCAGAAACAAATCCTCTTTAGCTGTATCTTAAAATTTCTTAAATGATCAAATTGACACTGCATGCTAACTCCTTTTTTGAAACAAAATGTGTACCTGAATTTGTTTCTCCTTAAAGCAAGATTAAGGAAAGCAAAGTAAAACAACAACCTGTAATTCACCCTGCCTGTACATGCTATACATTTTCCTGTAGTTATTGGCCTTTTTCCTTAAGCTTCCTTTCCTGTCGAGTACAGCAATTAGCTGTGTCACTGCCTGAACTAGGTAACTCCCTGACATTGGGATTTCTTTGTCAGTATACTCTATTATAATTCTACTTACTTTGTACACACTCTTCTGCTGAAATGATCTGTATGACTTGATTGTAAGTTAACACCATTCCTTTTGAGATTTTCTTCATTTGCTGCTGAGATCTCTTCCCTTTGGGATCTTGTTCTCCTTTCTCAGTCTCTCCTATTGTTTTGTGGATGGATTATTCCACAAATTCAGTGATAGTCTTGTACCACTTGCCCAGATAGGGAGAAGCTGGGCTTCACCAATAGCCTGAGCATGCTTGCATTTGGTTTCATGTTGGATGCTCTCTTTGTCACCCCTAGAGCTTTCAGTTCAGATTTTATGACTCCTATTTATGACTTCCAATTTTATGACTCAAATTTATGTCTCCAATATCCTCCAGTCAGACCTCTCCCCTCAGGCTCACGTCTCTGTTTCTCATTGTGTATTGGACATCATAAACTTGGTGGCAACAGTCATCACAAAATCAACATGCCCAAAATAAAAACATGAAGTACCCTTTCATAGATTTCCCAGTTACAAAGAAATCCAGTCATCTTCTGTCTTTCCTTTCTCTGAGGATGGTGACTTCTCCCACTCATCTGCATATGCTGATAAACATGTTTCATCAAAGTCCTTCCTTTTACTCATATACACAATAAATGAATGGCAAAACAAATCTCTCTCAAGTATTCATTTAATATATCAATTATTCACTGCTTTTATGGCCAATGCTTAATTGAAGTAACTTTATATGTTAGTTGAGTTATTACAAGATCTAAGGCTCTTTTCTGACTTGCTTAATTTGTTCAAATTGCTTCATGATTTACCCATCCTTCATTCAGGTTTGAGAACACATTTTCCAGAAAGCAATTCTGCTTTTTCATACTTGCTCTTGGCTTTTCTTTATCATCTTTAGGATATAGTGTAATATGGTCCAAATATCACTATCTATATAAAGCCAATTTTATAAGCATGTAGGTCACTCTTCTACTTATCTCTGTATGTCAATCCAGTGTACAGAGCACAGACTTGACATCAGGGTATGTGTGCACACACAGGAAAGGCATTTCATATGTGAGTCTCACTGAAACCAGTTATCAGATCCTTTGAATTCTGTTCTCTTGCTATGGATGTTTAAACTTTTGGTCCCAGGAATTACTGTGTTTTCAAATCATAAATATACAAACACAAGTATTTCATCTGAAAGTAGAAATATATTACAATAAATATCTAGGTTGTTAAATCCTATTACTTTGTGTTAGAAATAATGATCATTCCTATTTGTTTTAATTTTGGTCCAGCTTATTGAAATTTGCTTGACAAATGGTGATAGATTTGTATTGTTTGTCTATAATCCCTTGCTTTGTAAAAATTAGTCTTCCTATTCTCCTTTAGATGTCATCTGATTTTGCAACAGAAACTGAGTCCAAACTTTCCTGTCAATCACTAGGCTTACCACCATATTTTTGCTTTTGATATGAATATCTGTTCTCCCAACCTCAAGCAGGATACCTGCAGGATGGGCTGTCATTCTTACAGATGGAAATATTTGACCCCATGAAGACTGCCATCTGATTATCCAGCAATAGCTGAGTAAGCTTCTACTGGTTCACTCCCTAAATGATTGCAACAGCAGGGACTGTGACAAATTGATGCTAAGAGCCAAAATATCCACTCACGTCTCCCATGTGGGGGCAGGAACTCAAGTACTTAGGCCACCGTCTGCTGTATCTTAGCACATTAGCAGGGAGCTGAATCAAAAAGTTCTAGAATTCTTTCAGACACTCCAGCCTGTAAAGCAGACATCCCAAGTGGCAGCTAAACCCATTGCATTGTAATGCCAGTCCTTATACTGTACACCTTCATACAAGCCATTTTTTTGGGAGGGCGGTAAGACTATTATTTTTTCCATATTGTTTCCTTCATGTTTAAAGGCGGGTATTAAGGGAGAAGGCCCACCCAATTCCCACTCTCCCCAGGTCCTGGATGTAGGGTATGCTCTGAGGCTCTTGCTCAAGTGGTTTTGATATTTCAACAGTTATGAATCGCTGCCAATCTTGCCACTCCAAGCACTATGAGGTCCTTGAAGAATCCACTGATTGACATAGTGCATCATAGAGTCTCTGTTTGCCCCGTATTTCGCTGCCAAGATATAGCTGGGATGGTTGGTTGACCTATTCTGTCTTCTCTCTTTTCTTGGTTAGGGTTCTGAGTCCAGCATTTTGATTGGGGAGATCTCCAAAGAAACTTTGTCTGAGGTGTTCTCAGACCTGATTCATACAAGCCACTTTAAGGTTCTTATTTATTGTCCTTCCACATGTAGGACAATCAGCTTTTGTTCCAAAATGTCAACACTCAAATTCATCAAGATCCTTAAAAACACTTAAAAGCACCTCTTTGAAAAGACTGTAAGTGAACAAAACAGTTTAATGCCTGTTTTCTACCACTGAAATAATCTAGAAGGAATCATTATTAAACAGAGAAGGCTGCAGAAATGAATGTCAGAAGGGGAGTTGAAGGGAGGAAAGTGAGAGAAACAGACCTATTTTTCTATGAGCAATATTGCTGAATGAATTTTTTTCATGTTTCATGTGATGTTGATGAAGGTGTGAAGAAACACGATTGGCTATATAAACTGGGATATTTCTTTTTTTAAAGAAATGATTAATGTATTTTGAAAGAAATACACAAGAAAGAGGCAGTAGAGTGGGAGAAAAAGATCTCTCTGGTTCATCCCTCAGTTAGCCCCAACAGTTAGCACTAGATCAGACCAAACACAGCAGCTATATATTCTTTTGAGTTTCTCACACATTTGCCAGGGACCCAACCACGTAGCCATCTTCACTGCTTTTCCAAGGACATTCACAGGAAGCTGATATGAAGTGGAGGAGGCAGGGTTCGCATTGATTCATGTATGAATTGCCAGTGTTACAGGCAATGGCTTTACTCACTATGCCATAAGGGTGGCCCCAAGGACATTGCTTGATGGGAACCTTTCTGTAGCTATCTAGGTTTTTAAAAATGATATTTTTTTTTGGCTTGAAAGTCATTTCTATATTTTAAGAAACTTATGAGATGAATCGCAACAGTGCATTATTTAGGAAACTCAATGAAGCATTGTTTACAAGAGAAATTGGGAATAATTATCAATAAGTAACTGATGAAATTGCAGTGTAGTTATGAGAATTATGCTGCATTTGTGTGCCTAGAGAAGTTTTTTTTTATTGAAATAGAGAGTCCAATGTACTTTGTTGTTTTTTAATGATTATGTTCCAAAAGAGTAGCTATGCTACAGTTCATTTTTCTTTCTGGCATTATATATATATATGCAAACACACATAAATATATATATATATATATTTATGCTTCAGTGTGAATAAGTGTTTGTTATATATGGGAAAATCTTAAAAGAATTGCAAAAGTTACCTTGATAATACTATTATATGTATTCTAATTTCCTTTTATATATTTCTCAATATCATAGATAAGTCTATCATTCTGTATGATCAGGAAAAAAAACCATAAATGTGCCGGGGGCTAAGGAGTTGATTAGCGCTTGCTGAGCTGGGCAGGAATAGGAACTGGGCTTGTGGCTAAAAACACCTGGACTAATTGGACTCGTCTGTATTCAATTTCCTGGATAAATTAGGACTTGGGGGGAAGAGTATAAGGAGGGGTGAAGGAGCAATAAAGGAGACTTGGCAGAGACTTCTACCATCACTGGTCTCCTGTCGGTGCTTCATCCCCAGACCCTCTCCGTGTCCATGTTACTGGCTCTGCTGGCCGGAGTATAAATGCTATAAGGTTAAATTATTAGCAGGGTATAAATCAAAGAGGATTTCTTACAATATTTATTTATTTATGATACAGTTCTGTGGGCTCAGAGATTTCCCTCTCCTCCTCTCTGATTCCCCTCTCTGCGCTGATTTCCCTCAAAGATTTTAAAAGGTGAACTTACATGAAAGGTTTATTCAACATAGGAATAGCAAATCTAACTATGTGTTAGATTGTATCCCCCAAGTTAAATTCTGAGCTAAAACCTTACTTGCCTGCTAGCTTATTTGTAAATTCATCCCAGGTGATGCTTTGCATCCAAGAGTTTGAGGTGTCTAAGAGAAGACGGCGTATTGGAAGCTCATTGTTAGCCTTTACTGTGGGGAGTTTGGTATTTTCTTCATGGCAGAAGCTGGTTAATTGAGGAAGCCAGTGCTGCTGACTGCATGCGAAGCTGCCCTCTCGGTACCAATGCCATGCATATGCCCAACTGTACCAGTGTCAGAATGACTAAGAAAGAAGATGTGATTGTGTCCCCTGGTTTTGCGGTGCCTCCTCTGTGCTGCTTTGTCTCTGATGTAGCGACACGAGCATGCAGAAGTGCTCACATTTTGGGCCTGATTTCCGATGCCTGACTGCACGCCTCTTCCTCAGATCTCCCAGTCTTAAATGGTTAATTCTTTCTTCTGGTCCTTCGAACTTTTAGCTGCTAACCAATTCCCTAGTTACAATCCAGGAGTCTGTCTTATTTTAAACCAATTCTTTCAAACAAATTGAGTAATCATACATACTTCTTATACTTAGGTTCACTGGAAGCATTTCTTTTATTCATTCTCCGTGAGGATCATGTTTGATGGGGAGTAAGGCAACACTATGGCAGTGACCACATATTGTGCAAATCTACTGGGAATCAGGCTTAATGTTTTTAGAAAATCATTCTATTCAAGTATCAGAAGTTCTTCATCATCCTTATTTACTATGACTGTCTTGAGTACTATCCAATCTAATGGCCTTGTTTCCCAAATAGTGGGGTGGTGGGTGTCACCGATGGAACCTACAAAAGAGCCTTTTATGTATCTGTACCACAGTCAAGATTGTCACCCTTCCAAGTCACCTGAAAAACGTGGAAAGCCACTATTCCAAAGTGAGGAACATGCCGTATGTACAGCAAAACCTGACCCACCAAATGTATTTTTTATTTCCTTAAGATTTATTTCATTGGAAAGTCAAATATTACAGAGAAAAAGAGAGACAGAGAGAAAGATCTTCCTTTACCTGGTTCATTTCCCAAGTAGTTACAATGGGCGGAGCTAAGCTGATCCGAACCCAGGAACTAGGAGTTTCTTCTAGGTCTACCAAGTGAGTGCAGGGTTCCAAGGCTTTCCCAGGCCACAAGCATGGAGCTGGAAGGGAAGTGGAATATCCAGGACACTAAATCATGCCCATCTGGGATCCCGGCACATGCAAGGCAAGGATTTTAGCCATTAGCCTACCGTGTTAGGCCCAAATGTATTTTTCTTAAGGGCAGATGGCACAAGTTGCAATACTTCATCTTGAAGGTGAGAATATCATATATTCCAGATTATTGGGCACCTGAATATTTGACTAATACACTAATACGTATGATAATGTCTATACATCTTGTGAGAATGGTTGAGAGAATGTACCGCTGATCTGGGAATTCAGCTGTGTATATTTGGAAAGGCACTCAAGGTCAGCTCCTCCTGGATGATGTAGTATGTGATAGAATCAGTTAGTATTATTAGTGAACTATCATGGAAGTGCACGGAAAAAGGACAACAGCTGTGTGAAAGAGTAAAGTGGGTGCTTAAAAGAAGAAAAAAGAAGTGCACGTGAACAATGTTAAGCTCATGCTGCTAGGTTTATCTGCCCGCAGTTGTAGTCATTCTTTACGCATTCTGTGTTGTTTGTGTGGTTGAGGCTGGTGAGTATACAGATACCATGCTAAAGAGGATGTTTTTTTGTTTTGTGGCTTTTCATCTAAGGGGATGTATAGTAGCTGTGTAATGGAGACTCTCATGTTATTTACCTTCATGGCATTGTAAATTTCTATTTTTCTTTTGATTGCTGATTTTGTATTATAACTTTTCATTTGAGGGGATGTATAGTAGCTGTGAAACAGAGACTAACATGTCCATATGTGAGGATACAATGCAGTATGCATCTCTACTTCCAGACAAAGATGGAATTACAATGAAACTGTTTACTTTATCTTGACAATAGGATGCTGGACTCTCTGCCATTGTCCATGCCTGCAATGGTGGACATATGACTGTGTAAGAAGAGCTATACTTTAATAATGATATAAGGAACTAGGTGCGGGGGGTGGAAATTGGGGCTGGAATAAGGGAAATAACAGGAGCCTATGGAACTGTATCATAAAATGATAACAATAATAATAATAAATGTAAAATGTGAAAAAAAGAGGATATCTTTTTTGGAGAGAATCAAATTTCTCTTTAGGATTTCATTCAAGGAATATTTTAAAAAAATATTTGTTTATTTTTATTAGAAAGTCACATATACAGAGAGGAAGATCTTCCATCCAATGGTTCACTCCCCAAGTGGCTGCAACAGTTGGAGCTGAGCCAACCCAAAGCCAGGAGCCAGGAACTTTTTCTGGATCTTTCTTGTGGGTGCAGGATCCTGAGGCTTTGGGACATCCTCAACTGCTTTCCCAGGCCACAAGCAGGGAGCTGGATGGGAAGTGGAGCTGCGGGAATTAGAACTGATGTCCATATGGGATCCTGGCACGTTCAAAGTGAGGACTTGAGCTGCTACACTATGGTGCTGAGCCCTAAGGAATCTTTTTAAAAGTAAAAACTGGAGAAAGAAAAGTAAGCTGTAGGCAGGACTGAATTAACTGATAAACAAAACCATGAATATTGAGTATATCTTGTATTTTACCTTCTTTAGATGGTCATATAATCAGTGTGAGAATGTCAGGGTATTCATAGTTTGATATGATTGGTCTTGACAATGACTTTCCAGAGTTTCCACATTGTAAATAGGATCCTGTAAGTGAAATGACAGTTTTCCCTGGGTTTGGAGAGTCTTTCCATCAATTAACCCCACCGAGGGATGTTGTAAATCTCATATCATTTAGGTCAAACGGCTTCAAAAAATAATCACTTAATTAATTGTGATCGGTTGCTATTTGAACATTCACTAAAATTTGCATTTTTGGCATTTAGAAGACAAAGTCAGTAATGGCAAACAGGTACCTTGGTGAAAGTACAGGTAAAGGGCGAAGAAATGTCTTGGGGGCTGGATTTCCAGTCCAACTTTCACCTGTATGCGTCATATGCTTGTCTTTTTATGGCACAAGCTTTCCAGTGGAAGCATTATTGGAATTTTTTTTTGAATACAAAGTGTTTGATAGAAAATGCTTGTTGGTGACAGTGCTGCAAATGTTTCTCTCACACAAGAACATGTGCATCAGTGGTTCCCCAAGGTAGTTGGACAGGCTCTCGAGTTTTTATGCCATCCTTTCTTTGTATGAGCAGCATGCAGAGGTCTGGTACATCCTCTGAAAGCAAACAGAACCTGATCTCTTTGAAGTGACCTTCGTTAGCGGGTCTTGCTCCTGCTGTGGTGTGATAGGCATTGCATCGAGGGAACTCACAGCCAACTGGGAGCTGTGTTCCTCTTTGATGACCGATGCTGGCAGAAAGGCATGCTGCTGCCTGGGGTCTCTGCTCTTTGTCCGGTTCCTTTGCTCTCTTAGAGTTTATACCATTAATGGGATCCTGGATCCTGTGGTTATTTAAGGTATAGGATTGATGTGATAGCCCATTTGAATGCACTCTGCATTTTGTGAGGAATTGCTCAATAGGTACCCAAAGTTTCTGCTGCATATTCAAGAAAATGCAACTATTCATTATTTTTCTCTTTTTTTTTTCGCATATCATGTGGAATCAAACACTGAAGGGACAGAGAATCATCATATTAAATACAATCTGTGTGTTACACAATGACTTTATATGCAAATTTATGTTAGAATTTCTCTATAAATAAGACAGAATGCACTATTTGGGATCATTATATATTCCATTATTTCTCAACAACATCACAGAAGTAATACTTGTGAAATAGACCAATGGTGTAGCGAATGGTGTCAGGAGGTTCACTTTCAGGTGCCTTCGATGATCAATAAAAGGGCTTTAGTTCAAGTTCAATGGAAAGACTCTTAGGAATGGTAGGCTCTTTAGTGTGATCTGAAAGTTGTTTACTGTCAATCGTTGGTTTACTGGCAAAGTCATGGTAAGGGTCTGTATGTATTCAGTTGGCTGTTAGAGTCTCAAGTGTTTGCCCCTTCAGTTCAATATTCCAAATACAAAGCATTGACATCTAAAATTCATCAGAGAAAAAAATGGATTTTTCTTAAAACATAATTTTATTCAACTATACATTTTACAAAGAACCTTAAACTCTTTGAGGCTATTTCTTCTAATATGTTGGAAGTAGATAAAGATGACTTTTAAGAAAGTAATATTTTTTCAGTGCGTATGGCAAAGTTCACATAGGATTTAGTAAAGGGAAACTGCTTTTGTTTGATAAAACCAATTTATGGAAATAGAAATAGTTTTGGTAGATGAGAAGTTATTAAATTTGTTCCTTGGTAATGTATTAGTATTTAGTAATAATGGACTAAGTACTCAGTATGTACTAAATTTAATCCTCAAAGTATTCTAGAAATGTTAACCATGAAAATGCCATTGTTTTTGTTGTTGTTGTCTTTTGGTATTCTGGAGTCCTGTGCTTTTAACTGTAGCAGTGTCCTGGGGTTTTAAGCCCACTATAAGCTGATTTTATAAAAGAAGTAAATTGCTATATAAAATTCATTTTTAAAGAAACTTATATTAAAATGGTGATGGTCTCACACTGCTATGAGATTAACTAAAGGACAGCTGGGTTTACAGCAGTTTGGGAACACAGCAAGTTTTTTCTTCCAAAATAAAATTACAAACTTTGTCACTTGACGTGATTGGTATTAAAAATGGGTGGTCAGTGAAATTTCGGTTTTTTTTAGCCAGTTTAAAATTTGTCTGCTCAAACACTGATATTTCTCCCTTGCCTATTGACCCAGTGTTAGGCTTTGCCAGTAGAGGGAGCAGGAAGAACACTGCAGGAGGAAAGGAATTCTCCGCTCCTGTTGGGATGGCTAAGCAAGTGAAGGACCTTGTGGTGGGAGCATATCTCCCAGGGGGAATCTGTGACTTCCCCCAACTTCTTGTGATTTCCAAGCAACAAAATCCCAAGGATGTCTCATAGGATTTTTTGGTGGGTCAGTGGCTTCTTTCTTTCTCGTTATTGCCCTCTGGTCCCTTGTCCTTGTTCCAGGGAGACCTCTTGGGATCAAGTCAGCATCCCCATCAGTTCAGGTGCACCTTGCCATGAGAATCCTACTGAAGCTCATCCACACCATAGGGAGAGTTCTGCTGCAGCAGACCCAGCTCTCTGACTATGGACCAGTTCTGGTTCAGGGCAGTGCAGGTTCTCTGGCTGCCAAAGTGTTACAACTTATGTCTTCAACAGCAAGGTCTAAACCTAGACATGAGACTGAGCACCCATTCCAACTTCGGTTTTATTTTGTGCTATGATTGTTTATCTCCAGTGTATATTTTGGATTTTTTATATAAACTAGAATCGGTAACTCTTTGAGAGTGGTTTGTATTTTTTTATGTTAACTTTTACTTGTTCAAATTAGCCCAGTATGTGATTTTCACCTCCTGATTGGACCTTGGCTGATAGAGAAGGAATATGGTGGAAGTCACAGCTCTTAAAATGTCATAAAGATTTAATTTTCTTAGAAGAATCCTATAGTATACTAATACATTATTTGGAAATGTTACTATATCTTAAAATAAAGTTAAAAAATGAGTGGGAAGTATGGCCCTGGTATGAAGGCTCAGTGGCTAAAGCCTCACCTTGCAAGGATCCTATAAGGGCATTGGTTCATGTCCCATGCCTGGCTGTTCCACTTCCAATTTGGTTCCTTGCTTATGAGGAGAGGAGGCATGGCCCAAACCTTGGGACCCTACATCTGTGTGTGAGACCATGAAGGAACTCCTGGTTCCTGGTTTCAGATTGGTTCAGCTTTGGTCATTTGGGGAGTGAACCAGAGGATGCAAAATCTTTCTCTTTGTAAATCTGACCTGCCTTTCCAATAAAAATAAAGAAATCTTTTAAAAAATTAGTGGGAACTATATATGTAAAATTATTAAATATTATTATTATCTTATTTTCACACTTTCCATTAGTGTATCTTTCTGATTTTGTTTTATAATTCTTAATAAAAAGCTTGTCTATATGTATGATTACTTTGTATATTTATATGATGCTTGCCTTAAAACATATTCTAATACTCTCTATTAATTTTTTCTACCAGAAAGGCATAGATATAGTCCCAATTACAAAAATACACTTTTGATGTTACAAAAAACTATTGCTAAAGTACAAACTTAAAAATGACACCTAATTCACTTTTTAATAAAATATTTATTTATTTTTATTGCAAATTCATATATATAGAGAGAGAGAAAAGAGAGAGAGAGAAGGAGAGACAGAGAGAAATATCTTCTCTCTGATGATTCACTCCCCAAGTGACTGCAATGGCCAGTGCTGTGCCAATCCGAAGCCAGGAGCCAGGAGCTCTTCCAGGTCTCCCATGGAGGTGCAGGGTCCCAAGGCTTTGGGCTGTCCTCTACTGCTTTCTCAGGCCACAAGCTGGGAGCTGGATGGGAAGTGAGGCTGTCAGGATTGGAACTGGCACCCATGTGGGATCTTGGCATGTTCAAGGCGAGGACTTTAGCCACTAGGCCATGGTGCCAGTCCCCCTAATTTACTTTTATACTTAATTTTAGAATTATTTTGGTGTGATAAAAATGATTAGAGTTTAGATATTTCTAGGTAGGCTGAATGTCTGAAAATTTAAGTTTATTCTAAATAACAAACCCTCTAAAATAGGCTACAGTAATCTGCTTTACTGGAGAAAAAGTCAGTCTCAAACATTTGCAGCAAAATGCAGAAAAAGTGATTACATGATTTAAAAATTTTTGTTCTCGTCTTTTCACTGCTGTCTTTCAGTTTAAAATCTAAAGTTGTCTGAGTAAAATGTGGAGGTGATGATAAAAATAGGTTACCTCGACACCCAAACGAGAGGCAGGTATGACGCTGCCAGTGTTACATCACCAGGAGATGTCTTTAGCTGCAGTTTGCAACTACTTTTATACCCACGTTTTGGTCTCGCTGACTTTACTGTCTGATTTCAGCAAATTGAGCTCCTTGCTGAATTCTCAGCCCAGATTGGGCATGTACTGTGTTTTGACTGCTTCTTGACTAGAATATTATCTCAGGCAAATCTTGATGCTCTGAAATTTGCAGTCTGTGCCTGAAGTCATCTATAGCTTCTCCTTGTCTTACAGTTCCACCTGAATAAAAAGAAGCTATTAGCCAAGAATCTCTCTCTTTTTTTGTTCTTAAAAATGTATTGATTTTTTAAAAAGATTGATTTATTCTTATGACAAAGTCAGATATACAGAGAGAAGGAGAGACAGAGAGGAAGATCTTCCATCCGATGATTTCACTCCCCAAGTGACGGCAATGGCTGGTGCAGTGCAAGTTTGAAGCCGGGAACCAGGAACCTCCTCCAGGTCTACCATGTGGGTGCAGGGTCCCAAGGTTTTGGGCTGTCCTAGACTGCTTTCCCAGGCCACTAGCAGGGAGCTGGATGGGAAGTGGGGCTGCTGGGATTAGACCTGGCTCCCATATGGGATTACCTTCAAGGCGAGGACTTTAGCTGCTAGGCCACAGTGCCAGGCCCTAAAATGTATTGATTTTTATTGGAAAGGCAAACTCACAGAGAAGAGAAAGAGCTTCCATCTGCTCCTCTACTTCCCAAGTGGCTGCAAAGGCTGAAGCTGAACTGATCCAAAGCCAGGGGGAGAACCCTCCTTTGGCCTAAATTAAATTATATTCTAGCTAGCAATGTATGAATGTTACATTTGCTCCACCTCTTTATCCATGGTTCATATTGTTGGCATTTCGTATTGTAGCCATTGTAACGAATTTAAGGGAGTGTATCACTATGAAAAAGTCTATACTTCTGACAACCTTCTTAAACTGAGAGTGGCATCACTAAGATTCCCCATTAATACCACATTCTGTGTTGGCCATGTTTATGTTATTTTTGAGTAAGAATAATACTCTTCCCCATCTGTAGGCAACTGCCTAGTTTGCTTTGTAACTATGCAAGTGTTACACTGTTGGGAGAAAAGCAGCCTGGACCTGGTTAATGCCAAATTTGTGTTAAGTATAACAGTATCTCAGCATAGTTACTTATTCTTATTCCTGTTGGACAGGGGATGAATGATTTCTTGGGTCTTTGATGGACCAGACCATTGCACTCCCAGGTAGGCAGGGAGCTGAGATGAGGTTTAGAGGTAAGAAACCAGAGGGAATGTCTGGGTCAGCCAAGGCACCTGTCCACATGAGATATCTGGGCTGGGCAAAATAGCATCACTCACAAAAGCTGAGGATGGGTGGGCAATGTCTGGCAGGGCAAGGGTACAATATGCACCCATGAGTATTGGAGCAGATGGAGGGCCATGTCAGGCTGGGCCCCAGAAACCACCAGAACACAAAAGAACCTAATCTGGGGCCACATTCTGGAGGGTATTTGTGGGCTTCCTTCTGGAACTGCAGCATATGACAGCTTGTATGGGAGCTGGGGATGATGACTATTTAAGTCAGGCTATACCATGGCACTTACCTGATGCTTGCAGGAGTGATGGCTGGGAGAAAACTGGGCTGAACCTGGATGCAACATCTGTTGGCACATGCAAAGACCAGGACTAAGGGCAGCCCATGCCAGGCAGAGCTGCTGCACCCTCCAGCATGCATCAGATCTAGGCAACAGAGTGGTCCTGGTGGGGAAACTTGGGGAACTTCCCTGCTAGGCAGGTTGCTGCTCCCACTGGGGAGCACAATGACGTAGGCTGGGGGCAGGCCAGGCCAGACAAGCTTGAAGCACTCTTCAGCAATTTTGAGGGCTCGGTCTGAGAGTAGGCCAGCTGAGAAATTCCACAGTACCTGCTTGCGTGCATGAAGGCCAGGATAGGATGAGGTCTTTGTCTGTGTGGGCTAGACTGTAGCACCTAACACTGACAGCTGAAATTACAAGTGATCCAGGGCTGTGTGTGGGCTGGGCTTAGCAAGGCTGTAGCACCCATTGGCATGCCCACTGGCATTTATGAAAGCCAGAATGGGTATGGAACAGGCCAGGCTAAGCCACGGCACCTACTGGGTCCCACGCAAGGTGGCTCTGGGGGTTGGCTAGGCTAGACTAGGCTGTAACATCCACTGGTGAGTGCTAGGACTATGGGCTAGTCATGTCATGGTAGGCCATGGTACCTGTTGGCACTCGTGAGATCCAGGGCTGGGAACAGTTTTGGTAAGGGAACTTGGGGAACTTTGCTGCTAGGCTGAAGCTCCTCCTGGTGAGTGTGCAATCTGGGGCTGGATGCAGACCAGGCCAGGCTGGATTGCAGCATCCATTGGCATACATATGAGCTAGGTCTGGGACCGGGGACAGGCGAAACTTGGCCAGCCTACACATACTGGCAAGAGCCAGGATGGGATTCAGGCCAAGCCAGGTTGGACTGCAACATCTGCAATTCACATGAGGGCTGGGGTTGGGCCAAGCTGGGCTTGGCTTCTATATCTTCTGGTGATAGCTGGGACTAGGAATGGGCAAGGCTGGGATAGGCTGAACCAGGCTGAAGTACCTGCTGGCAGTTTCCAAGGCTGGTGTTAAGCCATCTCAAGCTGGACCACAACATCTGCTGACATATGCAAGCCCTAGGGTTGGGAGCAGGCCTGGTAGGAGAACTTTGGGGACTGTCTTGCTGTGCCATTGGTTACACTGTTATGTGTGAGATGTGGAACTGGTGTTGGGTTGGTCTGAGGGTGGACCTGGCTGGGTTATGTTGCTGCAACTACTGATATGAGAGAGAGCCAGAATGGGTGCAGATTAGCCAGGGTAGGCCATAGCAACCTGTTAGGTTGTACGGCAATATCCCCTGTCAGGCGCAAGATCCAGGACTGGGAGTAGGCCCACTGGGGAAAAATGGGAACTACCTGGCTGGGCTGAAGCTGCTACAGGTGAGCATGAGAGCCAGGGCTGGTTGCAATCCAGAATGGTCAGGGCAGCAACAGCACCTGTTGGCATATGTGTGAACCAGATTTGGAGGTGGATCTGGGTGAGTTAAGCTGGAGCACCATGGCTATATACAAGAGCCAGATAGGATATGGATGGGATGGTTTGGGTTAGGCCTCAGCACATGTTGACACATGCTAAAATTGGGGTTGGGATGGGCCTGGTAGAAGTTATTGGGGGCTGTCCCCTCTAGGCCACGGTACCCACTGACTTGTGTGAAGATCAGGCCCATAGTGAGTTGGGCTAAGATGCAGCATGCATCAGTTCACATGAGAGATGGGACTGGCTGTGGTATTTACTGGTTAAGTCACAGGCACATCACTTAATTATTCTGAGCTTCAATTTCCAAAGGTACAAGATAGTTTTGTAAAAAGCCAACTTGAAGACTTTTTGTTAAGATTATTTGTAATAAATATGGCTCATACTTATTGAAAAATGACTGTGCCAGGCTATTAAAAATACAAAGCAGCTAAAATAGACTCTTTCTGTGTCTCAGAATGAGTCGGTGGACTGGCACGTGTGACATGTTTTCAGATGATGTGTTAGGTTGCTCCATAAACGTAGAATCAACAAGGGTGTAGAGGAATGGGAGAACATTAACAAAGCAACTGGCTCCTGTGTTTTGGGAGAGGGCTGGGAATTAGATCTTTAGACAGTGCTGACAGCTGCTGAATCAGGGAAGGGCTGCATGTTGTGGTTTGTAGAGCAGTGGCAGCCTGGAGGAGCTGTTCCTTCTTTGCCACGGGACGTGAGGGTTGCCAGTCTTCTCCTAAATGTTTAAAATGTTTAGATGAGGCCCACCCCATAGAGGATAATTTGCTTAACTGGAAGTCCCCTGTTGGAAATGTTAATCACATTTTAGAAGATACTTTCACAGCAACTTCTAGATAGCTATGTCACCACCAGCAGATGCAAGATCTTTGTTTCTCCTCTCTGTAAATATGCCTTCCCAATAAAAATAAATGAATCTTGAAAAAAGTCAAATCAGCTTGTTCTTCTTATATTAACAGTCCAAATTCGGGAAGGATAAAGATGGAATTATTTTCCTCACTATATTTTCTTAAGAGTATTTTTTCTTGGCAGACAACAGAGGAAATTCATCCTGCTTTGTTTTAATGTTTTACTTTTTTATGACAAAGCATATGCAACTTGTGTTCATGCATGTCTTTTAACCATCGTGAACATTGTCATTGAATTTTTTTAAGACTAAGACTGCATGCTGAGATAAATGAGTCATTTGGAAGAAATCTGTCCTGATGATGAATCACCCATTATTTCTGAGAGCAGATGTAAGTAGTGCTAATGCATACTTCAGTGCAAAAACTGTTTTATTATTTAAAGAAATAAGTGCCCTTAGAAATAGAGAAAAATCAAAACAAAAATCCTAAAGCCCATGGAAGTTGACCTAATTATTATGGTTTAAAAAGAAAACCAGAGTTTTATCAGTGGAATAATAAGTGCCTATGTAAATGAATGTTTCTTTTCACTTTATATACTTAAAATGGCTTTGCAATTTACTGCGTTCAATGAAATATTTGTGCAAAATTTTCACTTTAACTTGGTTATGTCTGGCTGGGTACTCTAGCATTTTGGCATATCATTCAATTTCTCCTTTTTACTCGATATAGCTGCTCTGTTATTTAAAAAAGTAATGGCTTAACTGTGCTTAATACTGCCAGTTCTGATGTTGGGAAGAAATATTCATCAAAAAATGTTGTATTTAGTTCAGAAAAGTCTTGATTTTAAAAACTCACAATATTTTCACTATTTAGCTAAGAACTATTACAATACAGATTTTGTTTTGGGTCACCAAAATTGCTGTGTTTTGATTCAACTGATGTAAAACAGTTAAATTCAAGAAATAAAATCAGTGATATATGATTGTTAAGCATTTATATCAGGCCTTTTGTATATCCTCAGAGCTTACATATCAGATCCTTTAATGTTGTATAAATAAAACTTCCAAGAACAAAATGTAAGGTTGGAAACATTCAATAAAAATACCAAATAAACACAGGGAAAGGTAGAAGAATTGAAATTCACTCACTTGTTCTTCTGTTTGTGCATTTAATATTTAATCTGTGTTTGGCAATTTTACTTTTCACCAAGATGTAGGATTGCAAAGAGTTAGTTGGGGGAGATGATGGGCTTCTCATTGGAATATATTAGGAGGCAAATTGTGGAGATGCCTATCTGGCTAAGGTGAGAATTTGGCAAACACAAACAGTCAAGGTCCTTGAAACAGGGAAAGAGATAAGAGATTCTAGGGCAATCCTAGAATGCAAGGAATGGACTGTTCAAACTTGTGTAATTTGATATGTGTTAAGTATGTTCATTTTTATTTAATTTCAACAATGTTCTGTACTTAAAGACATTATCAGTTACATAGTCACTCCCATTTCTTGTGGCTTCTCCTTCTCTTAAGCAGTCAATTGTTGGTTAAATTGTTTAAGTATGAAATTACATCTTCAATTTAATGTTTCTGGAGGTAAGTGCGCCTTTAGCTGCAGGGTACACTGTTCCTTGTAGTCACCAGTAAGTGTTTGAAAGATTGAGTACATGTTCTTAAGTGGTATCCAGAGTGACAGCTTGAACGTGATGGTGGGAAGCCTCCGGAACAGTCAAAGACAAACTGAGCACTGTACAGTTTGTATATGCATATTGTCACATGTGTATACCTTGGGACTAGATGCTAGGAAAGGCTTATCAGTGAATTCTGTAAGATCACTTAGAAAACAGTTCAGGTAGAGCTGGCATCATGGTGTAGCACCTGTTTAAGTCCTGTCTGCTCTGCTTCTGATCCATCTCCTTGCTAATTTGCCTGGGGAGGCAGGAGAAGGTGGCCCAAGTTGAAGTTCTGGTTTCTGAACTTCAGCCTGGTTCAGCCAGAGCCATTGCTGCCATCTGGAAAGTGAATCAACAGACGCAACATCCCTTTTGCTCTGCCATTCTACTTAGAAGTAAATAAAATACATTTCTAGAGAAAAGTAAGCAATCCAGGAAATGCTGCCAAAGGGTAAAAGGACTTGGTTTAAAGAAGTAGGATCTGATGAGTATAGTGGTTCAGAATTTATATTTTACAGCTAGTTTAGCTCTACATTAGAAAATGATAAAAGTAGTGAAGTTTTATTTGATAGCTATGCCTTTCTCTATTTCAGCAAAAGATCTAGGCCACATCTAAATTTAAGATAATATCTAAGTGATTTTATCTTGTCCCCCAGTCAGTGTGCAACCTCTGTGTCAGCTAGGCCAAGAAATAATAATAACACAGGCTGTTCTAAAGCTGAAGCTAAAGAAGGCCTGTCTCATTGAAAGGTTACAAAGAGACATTCTATTGACTATACAGGTTTTTAAATGAAAACTTACCACTCATTCTGCTTTCTTGTCTTCATTGATTTCTTTTTAAATACCAGTCATGCTTTCAAACTTTTCCAGAAAACGAGTTTCTAGAAGGAACCACGAAACTACTGTAAGTAGCAACTATAAAGTATTCAGCCAAGATGATGTCACTGGCCACAGAAGCATCTTTCAAACAGGGTTTATGACCATTTCTCTATAACATTCTCACCTAATTGCCATATTTTTGTGCTTCCAAATAGCATTCTTAATATTTAAAATGGCACTGAAAGTGATTTCATTGAAGATTGAGCTACTGTCCTACAGAGCAATTAAATACTTACCTTGGAAAATGTTTGTTAACAGACACATCAACCTGGAACCTTCTCCTGCAAAATCCGTGACTCCTTTTAAATGAGTCTTACACTCCCCAGCCTCCTTGGGTAGTACCCCAAGTCTCTGAACCCTGCTTTTTCCTTATGAGGGCTTTTCCCCTAAAGACTTCTTATACTTTTAAAAATGTTGGTCTTTTTTTTCAAACAGATAACTTCCAAAATCTTTGTCAACATCCATTTTCTTCCACTTGCATAAATGTATTTATCACGGTTAGGTAAACTTACTCATCACTTCAAATTCAAATGTATTGAACTGAAGTATTTACCACTCTTCACTCTTCCATATTTCTTAGTTACTCCAGATTGAACCATTGATGCATGGCATTGATAGAGATGGAGACAGGGAAAGAAGTTGCAATGTAGCCAGCACGATGGGATCAATCTTGGGAGTAATGGACAATGGAAGTTGTAGAAGATGTCTGACTTGGATATTGATCTGTGTCTGAAAACATTCATTTTCTTCATTTAACCAGGCGGTGGATAATAACACTTCCCCAATGACATCACTTCTAATCCTGTTATCATCTGTTCTTGTATGTCATTTGCGGTTTCAATCATCAATTCTTAATCTCCTACAGATGACATTTTCAGTAAGAAGGCAAACATTTCATCAGATAATGTCTTTTTCTGAATAAAGCTGATGTGTGTCTGGAGAGTCGATGATCTCCATTCCTCCCATTAGCGTTAAGGTCCACCGGTCCCATATTTTTTTCATTGTGGTATAAATATATCCAGCATTTTATTATGAAATTAGATTTTTAACAGAGAGAAAACTTCTAAATACTTATCCCAATTTTGTAAAAGATCAATGATGGAAATGGAAGAGTATCAATCATACTTTATTATGATTGCAATATCAAATCACAGTAACTCTCTGAATTTAAATGCGCCTGCTAGACACCAGCAAGACAAAGTATGATCCTTGTATTGAACAGATTTGGCTTTACATCCTCTTCCACCAAAAATCACAGATGCCACGCTTACTTTCAGAATTGTCTCAGACAAGTCTTCTAAACAAAGAGTCCTCTTATATGTGGAAATGAAAATTAAAAACAATAATAATAATAAAAGAGGAAATGCCTGTGTATCAGTATAGCTGCAAATAGAGTTTTGTAAAGGTTTGTTTTATACCTTTGTCAAATCAATGGTTAAGAATGTTATATACTACTATAGTTTTAATGATCTGTAATTAATGTATACTATAGATGGGTGAAATGGTCATTTTTCTGTTCAATTTTTATTTATAGTCATTACCTATATCCTCACTGAGCTAGGTTTCTTACCTATTATACTTACTTAGTGAAACATTAAGTCTTTCTACAGCAATGTAAATTTAAAATGTTCTTAAAGATGGAACAGGGACAAGGAGAAAAGGGAACAGGAGGACAGTGAGGGAGGAAGAAGGGGAGAGACAGAGAAGAAGGGAAGCTCAGGGGAAGAATGAGAGGGAAAGAGGGGGCAGAAAAGAACATCATATACATAGAACTATCTATTAAATAAAATCTGTTAAAACCATTTAAAATAAAATAGATTAAAATTTTTCTTTGTTGGTAGTAATGTCTATCTTGAATGCTCATGTATTATTTGTTCCTTTATTTTAGCTAAGGATATCTCATTGTGTTCACTGACAGTACCAGACCCTAAAGGAGATAACATGTAGTTAGCTTGTAACTGACTCTTCTATCTCAAATCAAACCTTTTAAACTTACTATTGATGTTGGAGAGCTACTTTAAACAATAACGTCTCAGCCTTACACTTGCTTATGGTCAGTGATAGAAAATAATTGCTTTTCCCATATATTTTAATTTAATTTATCTAATGTGATATGGATAATTCATGAGGTCTTAGGATTATCTTTATTTTACACACAGGGAGTTTGCGCAACATCATGTAACTAGTAACTGGCACAAGCACTCAAACCTGCTCTGGTTCCAAAATAATTCATTCAATGTGACACATTCTCTTCAAACACATTATTCTGTCTGTCAAAAGCTTTTACATTGTCCAGATTATTGGCCACCTATATTTTCAATTGTTTATTTCACTAGATAAATGGATCCCCCCCTGATAAATTGAATCCAAATGAGGCATGGTCTGTTTTTATGCCTCAAATATTTTTCATATCATTCATTTGATTTGGCAACAATCTCTGCTATTCTGAACATGGTGTTGTATTCTGCAAAGATGAGTATAATAATACATGCTTTGTAGGATTTATGAAGATTAGATGAAAATCTTGCATAAAATTATTGTATAAAGTACACAGTAAATTTTAGTTGCCATCCTTATAATAGTTACTGTTCATAGGACCAAATAAAATGTATATAAACAGGACCAAATAAAATGTATATAAACAATTTTATAGAAATATGCATTAGGAAATTATGAAAATTCACATTAAAAGCTGGTAAGTATTTTTGAATGCATCATAGTATTATACATGAAGCTTTGCATGTGGATACACTGTGAGTTCTTGGTTGTGTCTCTTATACCTGTTTGGAAAACAAAATCCATGGAGTAACATTTATTATAGTAAGTCTTTTATCAGGTTAAACTAATATGCTTGCTGTGTAGCACAGTGATGTCAAACTGGTAGTAGACTAACATCATTATATATTGAAACTTGCCGCCAAACCCAATTTCAAGATAACTTAGCATTTCTTTCATTTATTTGTTAGGCACATTGAAAACAAAATTGGTAAATCAGTCTTATAAAATTGAATGGTGAAAGGATGCAAAAAAATGGAAAGTGTTAGTAAAAACATATTCTGTACTTAATATAAAGGAGTTACCCTCTTTAATTGATATTTTATTTAGAGACATCTAGATTTTGAGTAACATTAAAAGAGAAAAACAATGCCATATTAGAAGCTTCATGTTCTTACATTTTGTAATTTTATATTTGATCCATTGTGCAACTTAAAACATGAAGCATTAACTTACAAATATCAGGAAACATGAAGATAGATCAAATGGTTTGAAAATGCAGTGGAGCAAGATGATGAGACACAATTGGCTGGAGATTGAAGTGGGAAGAACCAAGAGCAGAAAGATTCAGACCTTAAAATCGCAATCAGAGGACTGTCAAATTTCACTGATATCTCAGTGCCGCTTGTAGACTGATGGATGCTGTAAATAATACATCAATGGAAATGTCTAAGGCAGCGCTGGGTATGTTTTTATCAGTGTGAAGAATGTCTGGAAGATTGAGAGCAGCGTTTTGCAGTCTACTTTCATTGTTCATAAGTACACGTGATCATCAGTTACAGCGCCTAGTTCGTACTCTCTTTCTGACTTTTATTTGGAAATGACATGTGAATATGATGGACTGGCTCTTTTTCACTCTAGCTGCAGTGCCTTATTTCAGGTTGTGTTATGGATGATGCATGTATACACATAAATACGTGTGTGTGCATGCATATGATAACTGTGAGGGGTTTTTAAGAATTCACAGAAAATACTTAAAATGAAGTTTGAGAGAATGCTTTATTTGCAGTAAAAATTAAGACACTAAGAAATTAAAAGATTTATTTATTTGAAAGAAAAACTTGACAGGGGGGCCAAGCAGCGTGGCCTAGTGGCTAAAGTCCTCGCCTTGAAAGCCCCCGGATCCCATATGGGCGCTGGTTCTAATCCCAGCAGCTCCACTTCCCATCCAGCTTCCTGCTTGTGGCCTGGGAAGGTAGTCGAGGACGGCCCAAAGCTTTGGGACCCTGCACCCATGTGGGATATCCGGAAGAAGTTCCTGGCTCCTGGCTTCAGATCGGCATAGCATCGGCCGTTGCACTCACTTGGGGAGTGAATCATCGGAGAGAAGATATTTCTCTCTGTCTCTCCTCCTCTCTGTATATCTGACTTTGCAATAAAGTAAATAAACCTTTAAAAAAAAACTTGACAAGGGACAAAGAGGAAGAGAGAAAGATGGCTTTTATCTGTTCTTTTAATTACCCAAGTGGCCACCATGAGTAGTCTGGACCTAAGCCAGAAGTCAGAGTATCTATCCTGGTGTTCATGAACCAAAGCACTCTAGCAGGGAGATGATCAGAAACAGGGTTGCTGGGCCCCACGTAACAGCCTATCACTAAAGTCTTCGCTCTGCATGCACAGGGATTCCATATGGGTGTGGGTTCTAATCCTGGCAGCCCCACTTCCCATCCAGCTCCCTGCTTATGGTCTGTGAACGCAGTTGGGGATGGCCCAAAGCCTTGAGACCCTGCACCCATGTGGCAGACATGGAAGAGGCTCTTGGCTCCTGGCTTCAGATCAGCTCAGCTCCAGCTGTTGTGGCCACTTGGGAAGTGAATCATCGGACAGAAGATCTTCCTCTCTGTCTCTCCTTCTCTCTGTATATCTTACTTTCCAGTAAAAATAAATGAATCTTAAAAAAAGAAAAAAGGAGTAGCCAGGACTGATGCTGGTGTTCAGGTGGGCTCCAGCACGGCAGGTCGCTGGTTAAAGCACTGTCATGATGTCGACTCCACATTCTTTCCCTTTTAAATGCTGCTCCTAGGATGCCTGTTTTAAAATTTGACGCAAGTGAAGTTGAGTATCTTTTCCTTTGATTATTTTGTCTGACCCTTACCTATTTTCCTTTTGGACTTTGGCCTCTTTATTAATGTTTGTTGATCAATTTAGTGGAGTCAATAAACCTCTGACTATAAAGTTAATTTAAAAAATTGAGACTGTATTATATGCTTCGTTTGTGAGATTACAAGTGCAAGTTTGTTTACTTTAGCTTTTGCATTCTTCTTCAGAGAGAGAAAAGTTTTTGAATTGCAGGAAATCTTTTTCTAATGAAACACTTACTACTGTCAAAATCTTTCACTTGTTCAAATATATATGCATTGGGATGTCATGGATTCATAAGCCTACCTTTGGCAGACAGACACAATTCTAAGAAACATTAATCATGTGAAGCATTTTCCATCTGGGCTGACAGTAAAATCTTCCTGTAAGAATGTTTGAATGGAAGAAATGACAGCTTTTTAGAAATTCTCTATTACTAAGTGATATACACATGACAATATGTTTTAGAAAGTCCGTGGGTTTAATGAATGAACATATAGGATATAGACTTCCCTTTCACCTGGCTTTCTAATGCTCCGATGTTTTGTTCCTTTTCAGCGTATGCTCTGTGCTCTGCTGCACGTACGGTTTACAGCTACCTATCTATTCAGAGAAATTCTTTCCATTTAAAATACATTCTAGATTAAATAATAAGTAAGCACTTTAGCATATTTAATAAATTTACTTCCACAACTGCAAGGGTTAAAAAAACAAAATAAACTATATTTAAACATGTTTAATATTTGCTCAGTTTGCCAAGATTCAATTAACTCTAGCAGGTTGAGTAAGATGCTATAGATAATTCTGCAGATATTGTTCAAATGAGGTTAAGATTAGTTTGAGTCTCACGTTGAACTTTTGCACAAGACAATTAACTTAACTCTAGATGCACCAAACTAAAAGACCACCATTGGGTGGGGCGCGGTTGGAGCTCAGCATGATGGCTCAATTGTCTAATCCTCTGCCTACAAGCACTGACATTCCATATGGGCAGGCCGTTTGTCCAGAATTCTGTCATTCAGACTTAATATAAAAACTGAAAATTATTTTCCTGAAAGTGTCTTGGAAATATTTTTTGGTTAAATTTGTGTCTTCTTCTAAGCATTTGGGGCTTGTTAGCAGATTCAAGGAAGACCCTATATAGTTTTTCTGAGTTCTTTCTTTGTATCATTTCTTTTTCGGTGATAATTTGTACCACAAATATCCTTGGCCTCCACTCTGTCTCTTCCTCTTTGACATGATTCCATGAATATTTTCCGAGAGCTCTTTCTGCTACGGGCCAGATAAAATGTCTAGGCAGAAACCGAGGGCTAATGTAGGGCACACATCTCAGTCTCTCTTGGGGTGGCAGTGACGCCCTGTCTGCTTGCTGATATTGGCTAACAGTTATTCCATGTGTTTTTTCCAGTGTTCTAGTTGCTTCTGTCAGGAAGGTGAATCCAGTCACAGTTACTTTGTGTAAACTAGAAAGGGAAGAATCTATACAGCACCTGACCTTCCTAAGAAAAACTTCTGGATCAACTTTTAAATTTGTTCAGGCTTTATTTCTCACCACTTTCATTTCAATTCTGTGCAATTTTGCCACTTTTATCACTCCGTTGAAATCTTATTTAATGTTGGTGAATGACTTCTGTTTCTCCAAAGTCACTTGAAATTTTTTCACTTCTTGTTACATGATCTCTCCGCAGAGTTAGGTGTATTTGATTGTCATCTTCATCCCTGGGAACACAGAAGCAGAAAACAAACCTTACTTCCTTTGCTTTCACTAGCTATAGTTTCCTCTTGGGTTTTGCTGATCACATCTTGACTGTTTCACCGAGTTTCCTTTTTTCATTTGTTAACACCCACAAGGCTTGTACTAAGACCTTCCCCAGGACCATGACTTCTGTGCTCATTTTTTAGTTGCATCCATGGAATCATTTCCATTGTGGAACCGCAAAGGAATACCAAATGTGATAGCTCAAGGACAAATCATTTGAACTGAGTTTCTCGGAAGCATACTGTTCTTCCTAAGTTCCCTATCCTTTCAGGTATGCCAAAAGGCATTTTCAACAACTGCCTCACATTTGTTTCCATGTGATCTGCCATCAAGTCCTGTCAGTCAATGGAAAATATTTCATATCCTATGAGCACATCAACCCTCCATTGTTAATTTAATCACCTTTGAATCTACTAGCCTTTCCAGTACCTTGGGAACTAATCGTCCTTTCTATTGCCTTCAAAATAACCTGTTTTCCACCCGAGAGACAAATGATCTCAAAATATGGTCTAGTATGACTTAAAGGACCATGCTGGATGTCCTTGCATTTAACCATGATAGACTATTTGTTGTTTCTTCAGTTAAGTACTTAATTGTGTGTTTAGAGACAATAAACATCTTATTTTTTTTTTCTTTTTTGACAAGATACATTTGTTTACTTGTAAGGCAGATATTCAGAGGGGAGAGGGAAGACAGAAGTTTTCCATTTGATGGTTCATTTCTAAAATGGGTGCAAGTACCAGAGCTGAACTGTTCTGAAACCAGAACCCATGAGCTTCTTCTGGGTCTTCAACATGGGTCCAGATACGTTGGTTGTTTTCTGGTGCGTTGCTAGTCAGGGTGCTAGATCGGAAGTATAATGACCAACTTTGCAACGAATGCCAGTGTGGGACAGCAGTGTCACAGGTAATAGCTTTAGCAATATGCCACAGTGCCTTTTTCTAAAACACTCTCTCCCCCAAGTTGCTATATACAAAAGCATTTGGTGCTTTCTCACCCATGGATCTTGGGTCAAGTGTTATTTCCTTAAAAAAATAAAACAAAACAAAAAAGTTCTCACTAACCAGAAAGTTTTTATGGAAACCATTAGTCTGATCTGTTTCTGAGTGTTTGATAAGTGTTTGTCTTTGCAGCTATTCAGTGGACTGTATGAAAATGGTATCTGTGTTCTGCTTTCGACAGCTTTGATGTCCATGGTACATACTCAGTTTGATGGATGAACTGATAAAATAGAATAGTATGCAAATGTACAGGATTATCCAGATACTTATTCAAAACAAGGATATCATATAATTATAACAGTTTAAATAATCCCTAATGTACCTGTAGAAATAATATGAAATTTTTCTGTATAGTATTTATTTTTATCTACAGCTTGATCTGATACATTGTGTTTATCAAAAAATAGAAATAATGTTTTCACCTTTTCTTGCTGAGTGGTCTCTGTTGATATCCCCACTGTCAATTCCTCATCTAGCTTACCTTTGAGGAGTCTGGTCTTATTTTCCTTGTGGTTTATCACTACTGGCAAGCCAGTTTTTCTACCTGGTTTTGTTATTTGTGTTCTCTTTTAACTGTTTTCATCTGTCGTTTTGTCCTTTGTTTCTCTCTCAGCACACCATGGTTAAGTACTTGACAAACTTGCTATGAATCATTAGGTCACCATTGATGGAATTCCCACCTTTGTGTTCTGAAGACTCGGTTTTGATATTCATCCTTATGTACCTTTCTGTATTACTGCTCATTCCCTTAACATGGAAATAAAACTCAAAGAAACCAAATCACCACAATTATGTTTCTTTTATAGTAACCCTCTTGTTTGTCTCATGTTTTCCTCACTCATATTTCTTATAACAATTCTTGAAGTTTATTCTATGTCATTCAAGTCAATATGCCAGTCTTTTAAAATGAAGGCCCTGGGCCATCCCTCCCATCTCTCCTGCCCCCTACACTGATTTCCTCTATTTTATACAATAATATAGTCCTTCAGAAAACAGTCATAAGTCCATATCATGATATAGTAGGTATGGCTCCACCTAACATAGTGGTTATACTAACCTACACAACCACCAACAAAGGAGGGTATCTTTCTTCCCACATTTGTGCCAGCAGTTGTTAGTAGAATTCAGGATGTAGGCCAGTCTCAGTACAGTTAGGTGGAACCTCAATGCGGTTTTCATTTGTATTTCCCTAACACCTAGAGAGCCTCACTATTTTTTTTCCATGTATCTATTAGCCTATTTGGGTTTGTTCCTTTGAAATATGCTGCTCATATCCTTTGCCCATTTCTGCATAGGGCTGCTTGTTTTACTATTGTTGAATTTCTGAGACTTTGTAAATCCTGCATGTTAGTCCCCTAACAGTTGTGTAGTGGACAAAGATTTTCTCCTTTCCTTTTGATTGCTTCTTCACTTTGTTGATTGCTTGCTTTGCTGTACAGAAACATCTAAATTTGGTATGGTCCCTTTTATTTACTTTGGCTTTGTCTTACTGTGCTTTGGGTGACTTTTTAAGAAGTCTTTCCTAATGCCTATATCTTGGAGAGTGCTCCCTATGTTCTCCTATAACAGTTTGATGATTGGTGGGAGAAGATGTAGGTTCTTGATCCATTTAGAGCAGATTTTTGAATGAAGTGACAGGTGCGGTTCCTATTTCCTACCTCTGTAGGCTGCTGTCTAATTGTCCCAACAACATTTATTGAAGAAGCCAGGCTTTTCCCTGGATTATTTTCAATTCTCTTGTCCATGTGTAGGCTCCATTCTGGAATTTCTATTCTGATGCATTGATCCTCTCTGTTTCTGTGCCAATAAGAAATTGTTTTGATGACCACTACACTGTAGTATGTTTTGAGGTCTGTCCTTCAGCTTTATTTTTATTCTTAAAGATAGCTTTGGATATTCGTGGTCTCTTTTGTTTCCTGATGAACTTTTATATCATCTTTTCTGTTTCTTGTAAGAATGTTGTTGGGATTCTGATTGGAATTGCATTGAATCTCTAAATTATTTTTGGTAATGATCCAATCTTAAATTCAGATTTTAAGAGATGGTTTCACCACTTGATGCACTGTTTTTCCTCAAAATTGTATTTGTCTTATTTGTACCCATTTTTGCAAAATATCTCTGAATGTATATTTTCCCAATGTTATATGTTTAAGAGGAGACTTCATAGTTTACAAGGTTTGTTTATCTCCATTTAAGTTCTGAAACTAATTTATTATTTCTGTATTGTGAAATTCTTTTGGATCATGACATCTCATTACATATATATCATATAAATTTGGTGAGTATTTGTGTGCATGACAGGCTTAACGTAATTTAAAAATACCAATAGTGGAAATGAAAACCAAACAAGGTCACAGAGCTATTCATGTACGGACACGTACATGCTTGTGTACCTATGTTTGTTGCTATTTCCCCACTCCTCACTGAGTTCACTAGCTTATGTTCTCTGACTTTACCTCTAAATCCTACTAACAGTCTCTTGAAACTTTACAGCAATCTGCAAGTTGCCATTCATTTTCTTAGAATTCAATCTTCTGAAATTTCTTGTGGTACAGTATAGTGTTGGGGAATTTCTCATTTCTAATTCTATCAGTATACATTCTAGGCTTTCTCCTTTATTCTTTTCCATAAGATTATTCTCTTTCCCTTTTTCCTGACCCTGCATAAATGAGGTTCAGCCTGGTATAGAAAGCTTCAGGGTAATGCTTCTTCCTTATTTGCCCTCATGCCGTTATCATGCCCCTGGCTTCTAATGAGGTGACTCCCAGATCTCTGGATACACTCTGCTTCATATGCCATCCTCATCAATCTCAGACACCTTTAAAATGTGTTTGAAGAAGTCTCCGTAAATCTGTTTTACCATATTACTGAAAAACTCATGTCATGAAAATTAATAACTTCCTCTTTATTGTTCTATGCTGTTTTTTGGTAACAGTGCTTATATTGCTGTATTGAGTAATGGAACTGTTATCCATATTCTTTTCTGAACTATAAAGTTTTGAAGACAGAAGCTGGCATTTATTCATCTGCAATTTTCAATCATTATCCAGCTCAGTGAATGCCACAAGAATATCCTTAATAAATGTTTTTAAAATTAATTTATTGAGTTGGAATTGGCTTTAATATTCTGTTTTACTGAAGTCTAGCCTCGTGCTTAGCTAAGAACTAGAGCTTATCTTTTACCAATTTATAGCTAAGAAGATATTGCTGAAATATCTGACGGGTTTCCTATCTCTAATTTCTTTTTAAAATTTTATACTATTCTTGCAGCTAAGGTTTATATAGTCAGTGCTGTTCTTAGTATTTAAACATGCTAATTTCTGGCACCCTAACAATAAGCTTAAACAAAGACATTATTATTTCTAGTGTACATTAAAAACTTGAGATACAAAGACTCATCAATGACTATGGTTTTAATATATGTGTTCTTTCAATAATTACGTGTTGGAAGTTAACCACAAAGGTGATGCTCCTAAAAGGTGAGGCCTGAGAGACGCCTGCTCACATGAATGTTACTGGTAGCCTTAAAGAAGGCTGAAGAGCATCCCTTCTCCCCTTCATTCCATTGCGATCACATAAAGACACAGCAGCAGGTAAAATGTTAAAGTGAGCCTTTATTTGAGAGTGATGAGCTGAGTTCTTAATCTTTCCCATCTGAACTTTCCCACCTCCAGAACTGAGTGAAATACATTTCTATTATGATAAGTTACTCGTTTTGTAGTATTCTGTTATAGCTTCATGAATGTTGTGAGTGTTCTAGTCTGTTAATTCAATCATGATTTGATGATTCATATCTATATAACTTTGCTCATTATTAGTTTACCGAACATGTATTTTTTTTTTTACGATGGATCAACCCACAACACTATCTTTCCTGTCATTGAAACATTGCTATTAAATTGATGAATGCCTGGAATTAGATGACCAGAGCATTTGGATCAATGACCTCAATGAAGTAAAAAGCCTCTCTTAATTGCATCCTGCTTACTAAATCAAATCATGAAATTAATGTTACCTAAACTATTTAGGTGTACTGATTACATAAATAACATGGAAATCTTTCATTTTGTACCTTTATTCTGGTCACACAATGTCTTACCCGTAACATGCACCATTACATTGAATATTTTATTTACATACAGATTAAAATATACACACTTATTTGACTTAAATACTACCTATTTGTTTGCGGGGCACATTCAACTTTCATTGGAAAATGGATGATGAGCATCACAATATTTATTGAATGATGTTTCTAACACAAGCATTTGACACCAAAAACAAACAACGCAAATTTGTAAGAAAAAAGTAAGCAGTCTCTAGTTTGACAAAACTAAATCAGAGTTTTACAAAATTATGATTTGAAGGAGACTTTTTATTTTTCATTGCTTTAGAATGCTAGACTACAGTAATTTTCATGATCTCTCTTTAACGTTCTGATTTTCCATATGTGGGTGAAATGTCTATTTTACTGTTCAATTGTTGTTTATAGCCATTGTTTGCATTTCCACTAATGTAAGTTCATCATAATAGTAAGAAAAATCATTTGCCAAGTAAAATCTATGAATCTTCAAAAAATACTGAAAATGTAAGTTATGGAAAGGTTGCATAAATATTTAAAAATGTTTGGCGCCAGAAGAAGTTCAAGCTCTAGTTTTCCACTGATTTTTAAAGAGTATCCTTGTATATACATACAAGGATATTTTATATACCCATGGTATTATAAATATTATAATATTATATTATATATTATATATAATCATATTAATATATAATATATATTATAAATATTATAAATATTATAAATATTTATAAATAAATAAATAAATATTTTATATACCCATGGTATTATAAAATATTTTCTCAGATCCTTTAGTTTGAATTTATTTTTGGATAAACATAAGGGATACAGAATAATGCATAGATTTGGATTTTTCAATGGTTGGGTTAAATAGAGAATAATATTGCATGTAAATTTTTGTTAAGGCTCATTAGTTTATTTGAAAGGTATAGCTACAGAGGGTAGGGGAGAGGAGAAGGAATGAGGGAGGAAGGGAGGGAAGGAGAAAAAGAGGGAGAAAGAGAGATGGATTCCATTAGCTTATTCACTCTCAAAATGACCATCTCGTTAGGGCTGGAGCAGACCAATGCCAGGAACCAAGAACTGCATCTGGGTCTCCCTCACAGGTACAGTGGCCCAAGTTCTTGGACCGTCTTCTCTTGCTCTCCCAGTGTATTAACAGGAAGCTGCATCAGGAGAGAAACAGTTGGATTTGAGCTCATCCATATAGGATGCAGACATTGTAGGTACTAACTTAACCTAATACATCTCCAGCTGCTACATCTAAATTGTCTTTGAAGAATTTATTTATTTGTTTGAAAGGGGAAGTTACAAAGACACAGACAGAAGTAGGGTGGTCTTGTATCTGCTGCTTCAGTCCCCAAGTGGCTGCACTGGCCAGGGAAGAGCCATGTTGAAGCCAGAACCTCATCTTGGTGGGCGCCAGGATGTTCTAGCACGTAGGCCATCTTGTACTTTCATCACATCATTAGCAGAGAGCTTTATTAGAAGTAGGACAGCCAGGACAACTTCAAATTTTTTAGAAGACAAAGGATGGGCATGGAAGAGAATAACATATCAATAGACCCTTATGCTAATTCAAGATATAAAGTAAGATTTTCATATTTGTAAAAAAACTAACACTACCAAATATGATCACTAATATCAAAAGTTAGAGACATTTTTTCCAGGCAAATGAAAATTAAAAGAGTTATCTGAAAGTGATATAAAAAATGTACCAACATGGGGGCTGGCACCTATCATGGTAGCAAGCCAAGCCTCCTTTGTGCTGCCAGTTTCTCACACAGGCATCCCTTCAAGACCTGGTGTCTCCACTTCCAATGTAGCTGCTCGCTAATGATCCAGGAAGGCAGCAGAGTCCTTGGGCCCTTGCACACATGTTGCAGACCGAGAAGAAGCTCCTGGCTTCATGTTGGCCCTTCTCCGGCCATTGGGACAATTGGGGAGTAAATCAGCAGAGAGAAGATCTTTCTGCCTCTGTCTCTCCTTTTCTCTTTGTAACTCTGCCTTTCAATTAAAAAATAAATGAATGAAATTTTTTGAAAATCCACCAATTTGATCCAAAAGATAAAGAATGAATATCATACACAGAACGAGCATGATATTATAAAATAAATGAAAATGATCAGAAATAAAAGAATAAGAACACTCAATCACAAGTACTAGAAGTGCGCTATAAGGTAAATAGAAATGACTTGTGAGCACATAAAAATAAAATTTGCATCTATTATCACTGTAGCAAAGAAAATCAAGAGATCTGCATTTTTGTATGTTTTGGCTCATTAATGCTGTAAATAGACCCTTGGGAGTGCATTACATTAATAAACCAAGATAAGAAGAAACAGCCATTCGTGCAGAACGGAAATGACTAAAGTTTTATGCTGTAATTTTAGTTCTTCACTGAAAATACAGGAACCTCATATAGTGATATTTGTGAGTATGGCTGGTATGAAACAAAAATTTTTCCATATTCCTTCTTATATATTTGAAGATCCTAGATTTTATGAAATGTTATAGAAAAATATTTTGCACAGTGAAAATAATGAATGTCCTCTTCCCCATGTCTGAATATTCTTTTTCTCTGTACTTTAAAATATCTACTGACTTTTATGAAGTTGGGAGCTTAGTGAAAAATTCAGACATACACACTAAAAGACAGAAGGGTCTTTGATGATAGATTGTAGTCATTTTCCCACTTTCTTTTAGTATTAATGTCTAAATAATAACTGTGGAAAATGTGTCAACAGACTTCTTGAAACACTTGATATTGTTGTCATTATATATCCCAGAATAAAATATTTTTCACTTGCAATATAAAACATTTTAATTACAATACAAATTACAGATTACAATCATGTGGCAGTAAACAAAGAGCTAATTTGTGTTCTTTGTCTACACTCATCTTCTGTTGACTAATTAGTTTCTCTAGGAAACACCAAGTGACTCTTAGAAATACGAACCTCTTGAGAATATGAAGATTCACTTTAAAGTGATTACAAATATCATAGTAACATAATTAATAGTTGAATTTGCATCACTGAAGTCTTCTAAAACACCAAAAAGCATCCTCTCTAAATTAGTATTGATAATTGTGGCCATTTAGAATGCATTTACACTGTTCCTTTAAGTCAATTGAATTTTGATATGAAGCAGAATCAGAAGGTAAGCAGCTGCTATATTTTTAAAGATTTGTTTACTTATTTGAAAGGCAGAGTTAGGTACAAACGAAAACGCGCACATACACACACAGGTCTGCAGCCATTGGTTCAGTTTTCAAATAAGCCACATGGGCTGCCACTAAGCCAGCCTGAAACCAGGATGCAGGAGTGTCTCCCACGTGCCTGGCAGGAGCCCAAGCACTTGGGCCATCCTCTGTGCAATTACTGATGTAAAACTACATCCCTGTGTGTGTACTTGCATGCGTGCGTGTGCACATATATTGCAGGAGGACAAGTGATTGGATATCATTTGGACTGAAAACAATTGATTGCATGTTCAAAACAAAGAGGGGTGTTCCTCCTTTGGCAGAGAAACTGGAACTAGAACACCTAGGAAAGGAGACTCCCTCTTGCCGTTGAAATGCAATGCCTCAAACCCTCCTCCTCTGTGCCTACGCCATCCTCATTCCTTAAAAGTCTGATGCTGCTAATACACTCCGGCTATTGACCACATCAGTCAGTAATTCACAGGCATGGTTATCGGCTCCATGCACCATTGCTGCAGGACAGAGAACAAGATGTAAAATATTCTCACCTGCTAGCTACAAGCTGATAATTCATACTCTCAGCTTCAGTCATGAAACCTTTTATGAAGGGAAATATTTTGGAATGATTCATTCAATTATTTTGAAGAAATGTTTGCATAGCCAGCATGAGGGCCTCTGTGGAGAGAATCTAAACTAATTTTGAGAATATTAGATATCTGACATGAGTTTATTTTGCTCAGTCATATAATGAGGTTTTTTTTTTTTGAGAGTTATTTATTTTTATTTATTTGATAGGAATATTTACAGTAAGGGAGAGGCTAGGCAGAAAGAGAGAAAAGGAGATCTTCCATTTGCTGGTTAACTCCCTAGGTGGGACCAAGGTTGGGGCAGGCGAGAGCCAGGAACCAATAGCTTCGTCCATTTCTTCCCTGTGTGTATAGGGGCACATGTACTCAGACCATCTGCTACTGCCCTTCCAGGCGCATTAACAGGGAACTGGATTGGAGTTGGTGCAGCCAGAACCCAGACCAGTGCTGTCAGCACTGCCGGTACTGCAGGCAGTAGATTACTCATTATGCCGCAGTGCTCACTCCAAGTTTTGTAATTTCAAGTTGCCTTTGAATTAATTTCACCTTATTATTTCAATTCCTAACTTATGGTACCTGACAAAAGCATCACATGGAATAGATTTTGTTGTTTATTTAGATCATCCATCTGCTGTTTCAGTTTCCAGTTAGTCACAACGACCAGAGCTGAGTCAGGCCAAAGCCGAAAGTTTCTCTGTGTCTCCCACATGGATTCCTGGGGTCAGTCCATGTACTTCAGCCATCCTCCATTGCTTGCTTAAGCATGCTAGCAGTAGCAGAAGTGAAGCATCAGGGTTTGAATTGGCACCATTATGGGATGGCACATCCCATGGATGGTGGCCGCATTCAATATGTTATTACACTTGTCATGATGCATTTATTTAATGGAAAATAATGAAAAGTGGCTATGCTTACCACTATACCACCAACACCATCCAATGGGAAATAATGGAATAAAATTATGATAAATTTGATTAATTGGTAATGTATCTTATTACTGCCATAGTCCATATAGATGTATGATTAGTGTAATAGAAGTGATCATTATATAATAATTCTGGATTATTTTCAGTTGTGATTCTAGAATTATTTTCTTTTTAAGCTTTATTGATGGATGAATTGTTCATGAAAGTCTCTGGATGAGGATTCTATTTGTACCTTTGCCCTCCTTAATCTGTACCGGGCTTAGCATCTAGAGTAATCTATGTAAATAGTTTTATGTTTTTTCAAAAAATATTTATTTATTTGAAAGGAGAGAGGGAGAGGTCTTTCATTTGCTTGTTAACCTTGCAAATGGTCATACTGTGCCAGATCAAAACAAGACACCAGAAATTCCACCAGGGTTTCCAACCTTGAAAGCGGGGTTCAAGTACTTGGGCCATGTCTGTTGCTTTCCCAGGCACGTTAGCAGGGAACTGGGGCAGAAGTTGGGCAGCTATGACTCATGGGACATTCATGAGATGCTGTCGTGGTGGATGGTGGCTCACTCATTATTCCACAGTGCTGACCCTAAAATATAATTTTTGTGATGTTACTTCTTTGGTTAAAATATTGAAACCTTTCAACTTTAAAGAATAAAAGCCAAAGAACTATATTTTGATCAATATACATTGTCCTGCAACGAATTACTTTTTTGAACTCATATTCTACTTCCTGCTTCTTTCTTCATCTTCTCAAAATGTAATCTCTTACATGAATTAAATATTTTATATAGTGTAAGAAACTGGAAGAGAGGAGTTGGTAGATTCCAAACACAAAGGTGTAGAAATAGGGATGTTATCTGTCTGGATCAAACAGGTCTATGTTGTGTTGGTGTTAAAATATTGCACTGTACCACATAAAATGTAAAAATACCATATGGAAACTAAAAAAATTTTAAACTGACTTTTTTTTCAAAGATTTATTTATTTTTATTGGAAAGGCAGATATACAGAGAGGAGGAGAGACAGAGAGGAAGATCTTCTGTTCCATGGTTCACTCCCCAAATGGCAGCAACAGCTGGAGCTGAGCCAATCTGAAGCCAGAAGCCAGGAGCTCTTCCAGGTCTTCCATGCAGGTGCAGGGTCCCAAGGCTTTGGGCCGTCCTCGACTGCTTTCCCAGGCCTCAAGCAGGGAGCTGGATGGGAAGTGGGGCCGCCGGGATTAGAACTGGCGTCCATATGGGATCCTGGTGCGTGCAAGTTAAGGACTTTAACCACCACGTTATCACGCCGGGCCCTAAACTGATTTTTAAAAAATACTTAATGTGCTACTATTTGAAAAGTTTCTTTGTTTAAATTATGATTTTACATAAAAGGGCATCCTGTTTCTCCCTCAAACTAGTAATTCATATTCCTCTTTTTAGTGTTATTTTACTCTTGCCATTTGCTGCTGATATATAATTATGATCTGGCATCTCCCATAAAACAGATGATGTATGATAACAGGGAATTTATTTGTAAATTGCTCCTAGCATAGAGAAAATACTCAATGTTTTTGAATGAGAAACAGTGTTGAGCTTACAGTTAGGAAATAATGATCAAATTGCTCTTTTAAGTAAATAAATGAATTATCTTATTGTCCAAGTCAGAGACGTGAATGCTTCGTACAAGAAAATTTAAAACATGTTATTTATTTGGCTTAATAAACTCAATGAACTTGAGCATAAGTTTGGGTAATATTATACATTTTAAAGTTTGTATTGAAGTAGCCACACAGTCACAACATTGATATTAAATGCATTCGTATAAAATGTAAAATTTAATTTTTCTGTGCAAATGAAATCAATGAATTTATTCATAAAAATAGAATTTTTATTCTAAGTTTTTGATTGAATTGTTAGCGTACTCATGCGACTGGCTTTGTGAGTAAAAACAAAAATGATGATTGTCTTTGATTTGCCACAGAGATTTTACTTATTTGATCAGTATGTGCACGTACCATGGGAGTAACATATATAAGAATGACAATCTATGTCTCATGGAAAATATTTTATTGATTATAGCACATTACACCCGAAGATACACAGGGGACCTCATACTATCATCACCTCAAACACTGAGCACAGATGGCTTATTGTCGACTCTAGAGTTGACAGCCCTTTTGATTTCCTTGAATCCCAACTTCGTTTTCTTGATGCAGCAAGGTCATTGCATTCTGACTCGGTTCTGCTTGCCAGGTTGCAGACAACTACCTGATCTGACAGAAGCCTTCACTCTGGCTGATTGTGTCTTCTGAGGGATCAGAGTGCTGCACAACCGCTATTCAAAAGTCTGATACTAAGCAAAGTGTACATTTATTAGAAGCCCAAGAGCTCATGGAGAATCTCTTAAAGCTTTATTTATTTATTTTTAAAGATGTACTTATCTTTATTGGAAAGGCAGATTTACAGAGAGGAGGAATGGAGGGAAAGATCTTCTGTCCGATGATTCAATTTCCAAATGGCCACAGTGGCTGGAGCTGAGCTGATGCAAAGCCAGGAGCCAGGAGCTTCTTCTGTGTCTCCCATGTGGGTGCAGGGTCCCAAGGCTTTGGGCCATTTTCTACTGCTTTCCAAGGCCACAAGCAGGGAGCTGGGTAGGAAGTGGAGCAACTGGGGCATGTGGATCTCAGTGCTTGCATGTGGTAGATTAGCCAGTTGAACCATTGCATCAGCCTTATTTATTTTTTATGAAATAAATAGAATGATAGAAAGAAGATGAGACAAAAAGAAAACCTCTCTGCTAGTTTACTCCCTAAATGTTACAATGGCCAGAGTTAGGCTAGTCCAAAGCTGAAAACCAAGAACTTCTTCTGAATGTCTCACTTAGGTCCAGGGGCACAAGCACTTGGTCCATCCTTTACTGTTTTTCCTAGGCACATTAGCACTGCATTGAATTCAAAGTGGAATAGCTGGAACATGAACTAGTGCCCATATGGGCTGCGTGTATCACAGAGGGAGTCTTAGACTGCTAACCAATGGCACCATCCACCATATTTTTTAAATGTAATAAACTCAGAGAGTAGGTGTATGTTTTCCAAGCAGCAGCATTCATGCCCTTCCAGCTGTTTTCCATATCTCTTGGTTTCCCTTGAATTAACTGCCTTCTTTTTTTCCATGTAGTAGGAATATATATTAGGGTAGGTCATATGGAAATATAATGAAAAACTCCTTTGATACTCTCTAAGCAATGACTTTCGCTTGAAGTTAGCTCTCTTATATGTAGCATAGGGAACTGGTTTCATTATTTTTTCTTTTATTGTTTAGCTTGGACCAAGTTGTCATGTGGCACAAGTAACATTAAAACATTTTGAAAAACATAAAATGAAGCACGAATGCAATGGGCCATTTCTAGTAGTATTGAACTTTAGTGTTTCTTCCAAATAAAATAGCTGGGGAATGAAATTCTTGGATTAAGAAGAGGATTCTTACACATTTTTGACAACACATGCTCTTAAACTAAAGCACTCCCTTGTCCCCTTTCTCCTCCCAAAAGCAATTTCAGCTTAACAGAATCTCCTGCGATTCTGATGGTTTTTGTAAGAGAAAGGATTATCTTGTGATCGTTCAGCTTTACAATTCTATCAAAGAAAGTAGGACTTTTGCAGACCAGCTCACTGTTTTTGCTTCCCAACAGTCATGCGCACTTTCTGCCATTAACTCCCCATGTAATATGCATGAAAGTCTTTGTTTCTTACATCTTTTTTTTTTTTCGTCAAGAACACAACTCTCATCTCAGGCGTTTTAGTGGAGTAAATTTTTCTGAAGAGTATAGAGCTTCAGAAGGGAAGTAAGGGTTAAAGGATGAAAAAGGTTTCATTTTATAAAAAAAAAATAAGGTTGTATTTTAACTTACAACTTACAGGGCAGTTGAAAGTCATGATTATCATCATGTTATATAACAACTCAGAAGGGAAGGCAATCCGTGCTGGAGGGCGTGAGACAGGTTAGCATAAAATCTGTTGCAGCAGAACATGAAAATATCACTTTTACTGAAAGTAGCTGCCACGGGGACAGCTATTGAATGATTGCCTATAACATAAGGATACCTTGTTGTAGTTTTCAGGCTCTAAATTATTTTATTTAAAACACAGAGACTCTCATAGAATGTCATTGACTGCGGAAGCTCAAGGAAGAAGGCTTGGGCACAGCACGTCCTTCCGAGAGAACAAGCCATCAGCATCTCATTCCTCCCTCATCTTCGAAATGTGCTTGCTTTGTAGGTTACTCATAATGGAGCACTAAACAGGTAGAAATCATATGAACACAGTCTACAATGGATACAAACAAAATCATTATACATAACAAACTTATATAGGTGAAAAGGTAGGCTGATTAATGTTAGACACTCCAGTGTTTTATAACTTCTAAATTCTTGGCAATTTTTCCGTCAACCTCCCTCCAAAGATCTGTTCTAAATTCCTACATTTCTAACACAGTACATATTTCCAGTACATGTGCTGAATGCTGGATTCTCACAGGAGTTTACACCTTAACCAACCCTGGAGACTTTGAGGAAGGCACTGCATTTATTTCTCACAGAGAATGTTATGCTGTAGTGCCAGGTCAGTGGTGTAAACCCCTGCCTTCCAGTCTGTTCCTTCTCTCATGGTTGTCTGGAACCCTGTGTATGCCAAGGGCTTCAATCAGATTTTGTGAAAGAATTCTGTTTTAGATCCCAGCACATTGTTAAATGTGGAAAGAGCTCCTGTACCATCTTCTCTACCTAAATTTGGAATCAGCATGGTACCAAGAAGGCCCAAGGTTTTTGTTTCCGATGTACATACTGCAGGAAACTTCCTGGTGACCACAACTAGCTAAAAGATGAGTCACCCCTATGATTTATTACGTTATATGTCAAAAGTAAGGAATTTTTTTGCAGACTTAATTAATGTCCCCATTTCAGTTAGTTTTTAGCTATTCCAGCAGGAAATTATGCTGAATGATCCTGGTTTAATCAAGTGAACTATTTAGAAGGTTCTAGAAGTCAGTGACACTCTCCTGTGGCCTTGACGAAGTAACCTCTATGACTTCTACAACTGTATGGAAAGGTAGTCTGCTGAAAGTTATGTAAGCTAAGCTTTGGAGAAGATTCTGTCAGGAAGGAAAACAGCCTGGTACTGCCACACACACACACACACACTCACACACAAGACAAGATGGTATGGAACATGAAGTGGAGAGGCTATCAAAGTGGCATAACATAGAAGCATGTTGGAGTTAGTGAGACAGTAATCTTTTTGGGAAGAAGTAGATGGATTGTTGAGGTGTACAGAAGGCAAAATTGACAGGGGCGCTCTGCTGAATGTGAAGTTAAGTAGATTAGGAATGATTCTCAGTCACAAATGACTCGTGCTTTTGTGAAATCCTGGAGAGAATCAGGTTTGAAATATAGCATGAATTTCATACCTACTGATTTTTAGGGGTGTTTTTTAACATGTGGAAGCAATGCTTACAGATGGTCTATGTCTTATCCCATTTTACACTGCTGTGATTGAGTATCTGATGCTGGGCATACATTTATTACACAGCAGATCTGGAGGCTGGCAAGTCCATGTCACGGTGCTGAGTCCATTTGCTTTGTCTGAGACAGAACCATACAGACTGTGTCTTCTGAATTTGAAGAGTTCTGGACCCTGACGTGGCAGAAGGTAGAAGAGATGGGGCTCAAGGCATGGTATAGTAGGTCACACCACCAGCTGTGGCACTGACATGTGAATGTTGTCTCAAGCGCTGGTTTCTCCATTTATGACCCAGCTCCCTGAAAATGACCTGGGAAATATTGGAAGATGGCCTAAGTCCCTGGCCTCCTTCAGACACATGGAAGACTAGGAAGAGCTCCTGGCCCCTCATTTCTGACTGGACCAACTTTGGCCATTGCAAACATCTCAGGAGTGAATAGAAAGAAGATCCCTCTCTCTGTCTCTCCCTTTCTGTAACTTTTACTTTCAAGTAAATAAATAAATATTTAAAAGAAAATTTAAATGTCAATAGGGCTGAGAGGGAAAAAGGAACCTGATTTACTCTTTTAGAATAGCATCAATCCCACCCATGAGGATGGAGATCCCCAAACTAATCTACTTTCAAAGATTCCCATTTCCCAATACTATGATTTTGGTAATCAATCTTTTTCTTTCTCTCTTCTCTTTTTTTCTTTTATCTTCTTTTCTTTTCTTTTCTTCTCTATTTTCTTTTCTTTTCTTTCTTTCTTTCTTTTCTTTCTTTCTTTCTTTCTTTGTTTCTTTCTTTCTCTCTCTCTCTCTCTCTCTCTCTCTCTCTTTCTCTCTCCCTCTCCTTCCTTCCTTCCTTGTTTCCTTCCTTCCTTTCTTCCCTCCTTTACTCTCTCCCTTCCACCCTCCCTCTCTCCTTCCCTCCCTCCCTCTCTCCCTTTCTCCCTTCTTGCCTTGCCTTGCCTTGCCTTCTCAGGTTTCCATAATTGACTTGAAAGACAGACTTACCTAGCAGGAGAGGCAGAGACAGAGAGATCTTGGCATCCAGTGTTTCATTGCCCAAATGGCTGTAATAGCTGGGACTGGGCCAGGATGAATCCAGGAGTTTCATCTGGGTCTCCTAGGTGGGCTCTAGGGTCCAAGAAGGCAAATCATTTTCTACTTCTTTTCCAAGCACTTCAGCAACAGACTGGATTGGAAGTGGAGCAGCCAGAATTTGAACTGGGACCCATACACGATGCTGGTATTGCAGATAGTGGTTTATGTCACTATGCTACACTGCCAGTTTTAGCAATAAAATTTCATTTTTTGGAAACTTGTCTGATATATGTAAAAATACTAATATTCTGATATTATTATTTAAGAGATGGCAGTAACCAATAGATTTCTCACCTGGGGAAATTTTTTCTGAGGTACAGCTGGACCTAGCTCACCTGTGCAGCTTTGAACTCTGCACATATGCAGTCTGCAGTGCATTGTGATTAAAAAAAAAAATGGGTAGGGGTGACCCCAACAGCTGCATTCTAAACTCAAAGTCATTGGCACTCCTTTAGGAACAAAAACCCAGTATTTTCCTTTTTCTTCAATCTAAAAATGATTGATTAGGTCCCCCAATCCTATTTTAATGCCAGTTGAAATAAACAAGTGTTGATATGTATCTTTTATGTGTTACTAGAATAGTGTATGATTCCTATTCAGTGAAGGCCAACCTTGCATTGTAGATAGCTTCGACAGAACACATTGTGTCCATGTTTTTAGTCTATTGGTGACCCTTTATTAAGTCTTTTTTTTTGGGGGGGGGTCATTGGAACCAGATCAGCTTTCCAAAGTGAGGGGAAATCATTCCAGGCCTGACAGGGAAATTGTTTCGCATGTGGAAAAGCTAAAGCAAAGGCCAATCTAAATTAATTTCCAGGAGCTGGTGAAAGAAGAATTTTAGGAAGATACGGCTATGGTCATGCATCTTCCTTAAACCAGTTTTATTTTTTACGCACTTTATGAATTCAAATTAATCCTATACTATTCCCAGTGAATATTTGATGAATGTTACAAATCTGTTTCTAGAAAATGTCTGGAAATAAGGGAAAGGAACAACTGGGAGATTTTGGTCCTGCAACAAAAATTCTGTTATGCAAGCAGATACTATTTCTATAACTATTTTTTATTCTGTGTCTATTTTTTTTACACATAGTTCTAGCAATGTTTGACAAATGGTGTGAGAACAGAAAAATGGAGTTACTATATGGTATGGAAAGAAATTAAGAAAGCGAGCTATAAACTGAGAGATACTGTATGAAATACTGGAACTTCAAAATTTCTAAGAAAATAATGGAATACTCTGTAAATACACAGAGCAATGTTAATTGACTATTTGGTTCAGAATAAAATTCTACTTCAATGCAAACAGAAAAATAGAGTTTGATTGCATGTCTAAATGTAAACAATATGCAAAAAAATGAAATATTTATCTTTGGTAGTATAGCACACAAAACTTGCAAGCAATGTGTGAAGCTCTGTAGGCTGTGGGTTAAGGGTGGCAGATGTAATTATAATTTAAAAGCTTTTCATGGTTTCAATTATTTACTTCTATGATTGGGATAGGTTTTAATGTGTCTCCCTGAGGTTTGTGTGCTGGAAGTTTGATCTTATGTGTGGTGTTGAGGTCATTAGATCATTAAGATATGGAGGTTAGGACAGGATAATTAGCCAATGCAGGCATTGGTCTTGGAAGCTATAGATTGTGGACTCCTGGAAAGAGTTACTCGTCCTTAGAATGGTTTGCTATAAAACAAGACTACTCATGCTTTTGAACCCCTCTGTATATGACTGATCCCATTTCGCCCTTATGTTGTAACATAGCCTGGAGACCCTCATGGGAGATCATAGAAGTAGGAGTTCCTAGTTATAGAATTGCATCCCCCCAAACTGTGAGTTAAATAACCCACTTTTCTTTATAAAACACTCATATGCAGCCATTTTGTTATGAAAACACAAAATAGACTATTATATATATGTGCATGTATATATGCATAAACATACACTATTATTTGTTTTATTTAAACTAGAAAATATATCCCATCAGCAATGTCATTTTGAGGTATTAAGAAAAATAAATCAAGGAATTTGAATTGGAAACAAAGAATTAAAATTACTCCTGTTTGCTTGATGACATCATTTTATATATACATAGGAGAAGACTATTGAGACTGATAATGGAGTTTGGTAGGGTAGCAGGTTATAAACTGATGAACATAAATTGATGGCTATAGTATATACAGGCAATGACACAGTTGAGAAAGAATGAACTTGTAAGTACAGTCCCTTTAAAATAGCAGAGAAAGACCTTAAATACTTTGGAATAAACCTAACCAGAGATAGGAAAAACTTCTATGAGGAAAGTGACAAAACGTTTAAAAAGCAATAGAAGGAGACAGTGAAACATGGAGAAATACACCATGTTCCTGAATTGGTAGAATCAACATCATCACAATGTCCATATTAATGAGTGTAATATACAGATTCAATATGATCCCAACCAAAACCTCACCATTCTTAGAAATAGAAAAAACGATATGAAAGTTCATCTGGAAACACAAGATACTACAACTAGTCAATGCTATCCTGAAAAATAAAAATAAAGCTGGAGGAATCACAATTCCAGACCTCAAGACAAACTACAGGTCAGTGGTAATCAAACCAGTCTGACCCTGGTGTTTGAGTAATTCCCAGGGCCCAGCAAAGGTGTCAGGTGTCCATCCAGAGCCATGAAGACAAGGGATAACACATCAAAATACGGATACATTTCCCATTCCGCCGTCACTAGCTGTGTAGCTGCCAAGAACAAAGCCACATCTCCCACTTCCTAGCCAACAAATGCAGTGTTGCCTCGTGAATCAATTTCTCTTCTGAGGTACCCACAAGTGTATTTGGGGAGAAACTTTGAGAACAAGTAAGAATGGCTGTCCCTCTAGGAGAATGGGGAGACTCCACTCAGGAACCTGGATGTCAAGAAGGAAGCCATGGTTCAGGTGGAGGAGGCAGCTGCGGAGATCACTGGCAAGCTGCAGAAGCAGTAGAATCGCCTAGCAGCAATAATGCCTTAGACTTTACGTATATCTCTTATCAGAAGCAAATAATGGATTTTGTTATTGTGCATTCGTCAAACAACTATTCAGAGAACGGACACATCATACACATGATGTTATGATGATAGCTAGATCATCATCCCAAAGCCACACATGAATGTTATGAAAAGGAAGATGCTCAGGACCATTGGCTCAGTGTGAAGGCTTGGGTTGAATTCTGCTAAAAGTAACAGGAGAAGACTTTAGGCAACTGTGATGAAAGTGGGAATAAATTATATAAGATTTCTACATTTTTATTATCATTAAAAGAAAATATGTAGGCAGTTTCAATTTTACTTTTACATGGCCCCTAGAGCCTACTCGTTGCTCTTGATGTAGTACTTAACACATCCATAGGTAAAATGTGAACAAATTAAAGTGGCTGTGTCTTAATTGAGCCTTATTTACAAAAATATGTGATAGTCAGGGTTTGGCCCTTTGTCCGTAGTTCGCATACTCTGGTGTAGAGTTATTAAATTCTTTTCTTTTTATCAGTTTTTCTTTGATATATTCTGAAGCAAAAATTAAGTCCTTATGCAATTGTAATTACATTTTTCTGAAAAAAAATTTATAATCATGTAGTACCTTATTTGGGCTTACTATTGTTTTTGTTTTTTTCCGATATTAATACTGTGATGGTAGCATTTTGGTTTATATTTATCAGCTCTGTTTTTCTTAAACACCTCCTTCTCCTTCCCTTCCTTAGTGTTTGAAATTTCTCTGTGTTTTCTTTTGTGCCCCACTCCCCTCCTCCGTGGAATGTACTTGCTTTCCATGTGGTTAGTGTTTACATATTAAACTTAACTTTTATCTTGTAGCTCAAGTATTGCTGCTTCTACTTTTGCTTCTTCTTTGGTATTACCAGGATTGCCAGATTTAGCAGTCCATCCAATAGTAAAACATGGAGTGGAAGCGAGAAAGGAAGAAATAGAGGATTCTCATTTTTTTTTTTCTGGGAAATTGACAGTCACAATTCACAGATGGGCACATCTTTTCATATATGTGACTCAGTTTTTTTTTTTACTTTTACATTAGGATTTATTTTTTTAGTTTGCTAAAGTTTGGTTGATTTGAAAGGCAAAGTGACAAAAGGAGGTAGAGACAGAGCTAGTCCATCTGCTCTTTTATCCCCCAAATGACAAACATGATCAGGACTGGGCCACAACAAAGCCGAGAATGAGGAATTCCTTCTGGCCGTCCTACGTGTGTTGGGAAGGGCCCAAGAGGCTGATCAGTTGCCTGCTGTTTTCCCAGGCACAGTAGCAGGGAGCTGCAGTGGAAGTTGCATGGCCAGGACTTCAGTCTTGTCTCACATGGCATGTCAGCATTGCAGCCTATTTCGAATATTTTTTAGCACTATACTTTTGGCATCTAAAACATCATTTAATGCTTATCTTTGTCATTTCAAGATTTGCATTCCTTAAGTAAGTAGTATTTTATCTTTATTTCAATTTTAGGTTGTTTTAAAATAATTCTCTTTTGATCACACTTCATTAAAACTATCTTTCTGAATTGTATTTATTTTTGAATCAAATATGTGATTATTTAAAATTACTTTGTTTATGAAAAGGGAAACCTTCTTTGTATTGCATACACATTCTTTTAAGAACATAATGACACTTCCATCCCTACTCTTCTTAATCTCTTCCTGTATTTTCCTTTTAATTTTTGCAATGACATACATTTAATTTACTTTGTAAGATTAACCCTCCAGTAAGTAAATAATTCAACAAGTAAGTAGAAATGTTCTTTTCTTACGAATAAATATTTTGTTTAATCTCCTGAGTTTTAAAGTAATATTTTCTTGTATTTTATATATCTTTTTAGCCTATTGTTATTTTTTTTCCTCTAGCTATATTTTAAAATAAGCAATGCAATCTATGTTTGGTAGATTGATTTACAACATTTCTAGTATTTGAAAGTTAGACATATATTTTGGATTTGGTGGTTTATGTTCCAAATACCTAGAACAGCCGAGGCTAGTCCAGGCCAGACAGGGATCCAGGACTCCAGACGTTACCAGCAGACAGCATCTGAGCGATGAGCTGCAACTACTGCCTGGGATCTTACCGTGACAGGAAGTGTTCTTCATGCCATCTTGCCTGTTGTACCAAACTCTCCCAAATATAGAGTAAATGAAATGCAATTGGCAAATGACAAACCTTGCCATTCTTCACCGTCTTCTAGACTCATGTATTCAACTCAAATTTGGGAGAAACTATTTCTTACCTAAAATCATTTTTCACGTGAAGATTAAAATATTCTCCTTCTATGACTTCTGAAAGTTCTGACTATGACGGAATTAAATGCAGTCCTTAATTCTTTGAAATACTATGACACAGTCTATGCTTCCCACATAATTGTTTGAGTGACACCACCCACATTCATGTCGGACTGATACTCCTGAATCTTTATCAAGATATTAAAATACATTACTCCATGTAAATTCCCAGAAAATTATGTAAGTATTTGGTCTTCCCTGTGTAGAACAGTATTTCAGCAAGAATTATAAATATATAGAGAAATACAAGAGTTGAGACATTGTAGGAAACAATTACATGTCAGAAATATTCACAAATCAGGATCTCATGGTTTTACATTTCTATATTTTAATATTGTAAATGTTTCAAAAGTTAATCCTCCCTTGTTTTATATTTCATCTAATGGAAAAATATGAATAACATTTCTATGAATTCTTTCTCTACAAATAAAAGTGTAAATTGATGACTTTGGTATTATTAATCATTGCCTCGGTAAACTTATATTTTTGCATCTATCTGTATAGAAGATGAGATTTTTTTAGACTTCATGGAATGTTTGCCGAGTTTGGGAAGATGAAGCTCAACATTTGTTTGCGTACTGTTGTTACATACTGTTTATATACTGTTTTTAACTCTTTGTGCACTATGTGTAACGTACTTTAAAGAAAGCAATGCTTTTTAATTACTATATTGTCTTTTGATAGAACACATTCTTTCATTATAGAATTCATGCCACATTTCGCTTAGATTCCTGTTAACAGTGGATATATAGTTATATCCCCTGTCTTGCCTCCAGAGTTGAAACAAGTGTAGTGGACATAGTTGGTTACCTGAAGATGTATTTGGATGAACTCCAATAGTGTACCTGTGGATGAGGCAGCCACTCAGTGCAAGAACCACATGCTAAGAGACCGCATCAAGTCTATGGCCTCCAGGATGTAGCTGTGGAGTATAGTGGAAAGCAATATAATCTAAGGTAGCAAAAGAATAGAAGCTCCTGTGTTGCTAGTGCTGTTTTATGTGAGTGGTCTGAATGTATTTTAAAATTTGGGCATAGGGAAGACAATGTAATCGCTAGAGACACATCCTTAATAAAAGTGAACAGAAAGGACTTAGCTAATCACTTTACATGTTGCAGTCAACTTTTATTTATTTAATTCTTCTCATTTTAATTTTTAATCAGAGCTTAACAGATCCAGTAGAGTTTGTAGATACAGTTCTTATAATCATGTTTTAGCATTTAGTTGTCAGGAGTTAGATGTGACTTTTTGTCACTAGTTCCATCTGCTTAAGATTCTAAACCTTAGAAACAGGGGTTCTATCAAAAGTCTGTTTCAGCTGAGGGTTAATTTTGCTCCAGAAGGCAAATTTGGCCATGGGGAAAGTCTCAGATGGTCAGGGAATGAGTCAAGTCCCAAGGCTTATTTGGCTCCGGTACTTACTGTGCTTTAAATCTTAAGTAGCTAAATCTCTGAACACCTGTTGTTTATTTAATGGGACTCTTAACGATTACAGAATGTATTTGAAGTCAGTTTTCAGAAAATTAATACTTTCAGAAATGGGATATTTTCCCTTCAGATGTCGAGTGACATTTTTCTTTCAAGATTTAATTGTGCGTTTGAGAATCTGTGCTTTAACTTCCTGAAAATGTTTTAAATATGCGTGAATTTTCATATATTTTTGAGCATCCCTGGTTTAGTAGACACAAAAATATAAGAACACTGTTAGAGTTTCAATAATGATCAATAAATATTTTGGAAGATTAAATTTATTTTAAGCATATAAATTTCATGGAAATTTGCATATAAATGAAATTAAAACATTCTATAGAAATTAGAAACTCAAGTGATTTTTATAGAATGTTTAGTACATTGTCTTAAACAGAATAGGAAATATGAATTACAATTTCTCAAAACAGCAGAGTGAATAATTACTTAGTTTTATGTGCTTTTGTCATCAGCTCTGCATAAAGGTTTGATACTTCATAGTTTTACTTATTTATAAAGTACACAAACTTTTCGATGAATGATTTTGATTTCAATGAACAAAATATAAATTTGTTTGTAATTTGTCTCAGCAATTAGATATATCTGAAAAAAAAATCCACAAATTTAATTTCATTCTGAAGTTTCACCGTAGCACTTCTACCAGCTATTTGCTATAATTTTTCATCTTGTTTTATTTTCCTTGCTGATATTCTGAGATATCACGAAACTAGAGAAATGCGTACATGCTAGAAATTAAAGATACATAATTAAAAGCAATAGTAGTGATCACAGTTCCATATGATGTACTGAAATAGATCAATTAGTGATTTATATGAATTGATATCTTTAGCATACAGTGTTATATTTAAGGAATATGGTTTAGATAGTGGTTTGTACTGTACCATTAATGAAGAGCAACATGACAATGTAATGAAATCATGCCAACTACTAAATACACCATGTTTAAAAGTAAATGTTAAAACATATTTGGGAGCCAGCTTGTTGGTATATTAGCCTAATCCTCTGCCTGCAGTACAAGCATCCCATATGGGCATGAGTTCCTGTTCTGGCTGCTACACTTCCCTTCCAGTTCCCTGTTTATGGACTGAGAAAGCAGCAGAGGATGGCTCAAGTTCTTGGGACCCTGTGCGCACATGGGAGACCCAGGGGAAGCTCCTGGCTCAGATCCACTCAACTCTGGTCTTTAAAGCCTTTTAGGGAGTGAAACTGCAGATAATGGAGACATCTCACCCTCTCTTTCCTTCTGTCTCTGTAAATGTTGCCCTTTAAATAAAAATAAATCAATCATTTAAAATATATTTTGATTTTGTGTTTACTTTGATATGAGCAAATATACGTATATATGCTATTAAATCTTTTCAAGTCATCATTTAAAGAAAACTCTAAACTACTAGTAATTAAACTTTATGAAAGAATTTAACATATTGGTGCTCCTTCTATTAAAACTGTGTCATTATAAAGCTAATCCTTTGTTGCTGGAATGTTCAATCCAGGCATCTCAGGAGAGCTGTCAGTACTTTTGGTCCCGTATCTTTTATAGCTAGATCTGGTCTCTCTTTTCTTTGCTCAAGTTTCTGTTGGTTGTTATTGAAGAGCTTGTCCTATGCTAGGCAGTCTTGGAGATCATTACTCATGAATAATTTACTTTCAGCTTTAGCGGTTTTTTTTTTTTTCAGAGTAGAAATTTCTAAAAGTATTGTGAAAATTCCCATCTGCCAGTATTGTTTTGTTATGAATTTGCTTTCATCTAGTGAATGTATATTTGCAAGGAAATATATATTTGGTTAACAATTAAATATCTCATTGTTTTTGTCCAGTATCTCTGATTCAGAAGGTGAAACACATCATAGCTGTTTTGGTGACATAATAGACTAATCCTTGGCTTACCAGCATTGGCATCCCATGGGGCACTGGTTTGTTCTCATATGGCTGCTCCACTTCCGAATGTAACTCCCTGTTTCTAGCAAGGAAAGCAGCTCAAATCCATGTGGAAGACCTGGAAAAAGCTCCTGGTGCCAAATGTGGCCATTGTGGCCATCGTGGAGTGAACAAGAAGATGGAGGAGCTCTCTCTGCCTCTCTCTCTCTCTAAGACTCTGACTTTCCAAGTAAAATAAATATTTTAAAAACACAAAAATAAAACATGATGAAATATAATGCAAATAGACCTGTTTATATAAAGTACTCCAGTAGTTTGAATACAACTTTGAGGCTTCAGGGCTAAATCTACTATAAATAGATAATGCATGAGATCAAATAAATTTAGAAATCTCTACATATAATTAAATATCTAGAGTAACCATATATCCAGAACAGGATTGTTTAAATTTATTATGTCATCAGTAAAAAGAAAATAATGCTTGACATATTCTACCGACTAAGAAAGACTCAGTGCTCTCTCTGACTGCTGCATTACATGGCAAGAATGTTAAGAGGGAAGTTCGTCAACTGTAAAAATACCCTCAATGGAAACAGTATATATAAGATGATGCCAAACAAGGTGAAGGTTTCTATTAACTTCTTCTGTACCTACTAATATGAGCTGCAGAACTCATATGGTACAAGAAATACTCACTAATAAGGATGTTCAGTCAAAGAAACCTGATGTAACCTAAGGGTTGCTATATGGATCAAAGTATAATTTTCTTTTCTTCACCGTTGTCTTTAGTAGTGATGCTTTCTTAGTGGTCAAGAACAACAAAAATGTGTTTTGGTTAAGATACTTAATAGTTTAGAAAACAGGTCCTTGGTAAAGACCATTCTACCTTACATATCAGATTTTGAGAAGGTAAGATTGGAGACCAAAGCTTTACTGGATCTAACAGTTCAACTTCATTATAGGCTTCACAAGCTCAAATATAATTTGTTTCAGTGTAGTGTAGGAGCAGGAAAAAACACAGTATCTTCCCATTAAAATCACCTATGGAGTTCTAGCAAAATGTCTAGTGCTCCATCCCTGACGTATTAGTAAAATAAGAATCTCTGGGATTCGAACTAGGCTATGTCTTCTGTATAAATAATACAGGCTTCTGTGTTCTTGTACCAATCACACAATCCGCCCCCCATAACATTCTGTCAGTGTAATCTTAGAAATCCTTCCACACGTCCTATTCCAATCACAATCCCTACTAATCCCCAAATCAAACACTCTTTAGTTTACATGCTTCTTTATATTTCCTTTTAAGATTTATGCATTTGAAAGTTGGGGTGAAATAGGGAGTGAAGGAACTGGAGAGATAGGTGGAGGATAGGTAGAATGGGATGGAAGAGAGAAGCTGAGAGAGAGAGAGAGAGAGAGAGAGAGAGAGAGAGAGAGAGAGAGATTTTTTTTCATGTGCTGGTTCACTTCCTGAATGGCTGCAAGAATAGCCGAGGCCAGACCGAATTCATGGAACAAGGAAGTCCACTTGATCTTCCACATGTATGATTGGGGCCCACATAGTTAGGTCATCCTCTGATGCTTTTCCAGACACATTGGCAGGGAGCTAGATGAGAAGCAGAGCAACAAGAACTCTAATAGGCTCTCTGATCTAGAATGCTTATGTCACAGGCAGTGGCTTAACCTGATGTGCTGTAGCATCTGCCCCGCTCTCCACATTTCTTTATAGTTTCATTACCTAAGGATAGTTTGAGTACAATGAAGATCAACTAACTCAACAACTCTTGATTATTTGGTTATCTGGTAGAATAGTTAAGATAGGAAAGGCAAGATAAAGACTTCCTTTGATTTAACAATTTTTAAGGTCAAGGATTATTTTCCTTCCGTTGTCTCTTCTCCTTGAATTAACTGTGTAAGATAATACACTGATGCATATTTGGCAGGTTTCAACCATTGCATTTCCTATATGAAGAAAATTTAAATCTCCCCATCTTTGGCAAGGAGGAATTTCCGCCAACTCCTGAATCCTTTTGAACTGATTCTGGTGTTGATAGCTTGCTTGCAGCTTTACATGACAAGGTGTTCCAGGCTTATGACAGCTGAACTTCCTGACCTAGATCAAGGAGGTATTTCCCTGAAAAGACCTGGTCTGACTTGTTTTGTAATAGTACTTCAGAACCAAGAACTGTGCCCTAGGGCTGCTCAACACTGCATCATTTATCTCTGCATCTAGGCTGCTTTGGTAGACAGAGCTAGGAGATACAGGACAGACATTTATTGATATTCTAATTCTAGACATGATTTTCCTATATATTTGCAGTATGATTATAAATCATATATATGATACAGTACCTCCTCCGCCAACATAATCCATTCTGTGTGCCTACTATCACACATTTTTTTCTCTTTTAAATCTCTCTTGCTTGTAGTTTTACAATTCAATGCCTGCTCTACATCTTTGTATCAACATCTGTCTTGTCATTTGGCTGCCTCTGTTACATTCCTCCAAAGTCACCATGGGAATAGTTTTTTTTTTGTTGTTGTTGCTTTAGTTCTTACATATTGACAACAGTTTTTGCCTTTTATATTTGAACATCAATTTCCCTGAATATAAAATTCTTGGGTCATGTTTAATTTATTTGAATATTTTGGGGGTTGTTCTCCATGTTTTTCAGACAAAAAGCAATGCCATTGTAAAGTCTGATGCTAGTCGCATTTACTGCCCAGAGAGGTAGCAGATAAAAAGAATCATATTCATTCTGTATGCTGTTAATGTCAGTACAAGGTCTAACATTTAAACACCTAAAATGAAGTATGTACTACCCTAACGTTACAATTTTACAGTTTTTAATGGTCTGTTTTTGGCCACTTTGACAACAATGGATGTTAACACTCAAGTAAACATTTTTCCTTATACCTGAGGAGCTGATATTCAAACACCACTCTGATTAACACTAAGCCAAGATGAGTGTAACAGGCTATGCTGTTCTTTTCACAGAGTGATTAATTTCCGTTTTGTTTGGGAGGCTATTATTGTATGCACTGTAATAATTACTTACAGGAGCCCTTTTCACTTTAGAATATTCTGTTTTAGAAAACAATTATATATAATGATTATTATTACATGGTAGCACTTGACAATCTAGGGATAAATTCAACTTTAAGCTCTTTGATAATCACATAAGAACATATATATTAAAATCTGAAGCTTCTATATTCATTGTGTATACATCATCTCTTGATATGACTACAAATTTTCTTTTAATTCCCTTTATTTTAGTGTTTACTGTATACAATGCTACCAAAACTTATGAATGCATGCATATCTTCTAAAAAATGAGAGTTTAAAACAACAATAAACACTTTCACTTTAGACTTGAACATCTTTGTTTTTATGCAGCCAATGTTCCAATCTCTCAACATACTTTTGCTGGAGAAAGCTATTCAAGGTGTAGAAGTCACAAGCTTGGACTCAGTAAAAGATTATAAAAGAACCATCACTTTTGCTGGGATAGTAAATACTTTATCATTTATATCCTTCTTGTCAGTGCTAAATTCCACTGATAACAATGGAAAAGTATGGTCTGAATTGGGAGTTTGAAGACATGTAGTCAATCAATTTAACTTTCTGGGGAAGTCATGGCAGGTCTGTAAATGTTCCCCAGGGAAGCGGAACACTGCATAAATACATGGGACCAAGAGCCAAGAGCAGAAAATGCCACCTGAGCTCCTGCTCTCTGGAAGCTAAGAGCAATTTCAGAAACTTACACTGTGCTGTGGTTTTGTGAAATTGGCGCACCAAGGAACAAGAAGATAAGCCCTGAGGAGCTCTTGATGTTATCAGCATTTATTTGTATGGCAGGCGAAATTCTGTCACCAATCCAAGCAGAACCACCAGTGGCCACAGATGCCAGGCTCCACTTCCTGAATCTAAGTGCCCTGCTGCTGATCAGTGCTGTGGATCTGGACCTTACTAACATGTACAAAGCCATTTTGTTTACAACTATTTGGTTATTGTTAAATGTATGACTTCTTTTCATAATTTGCTGAATATTTTTACACTTAAAGTTAATTCAAGGGAAGCTTTCCTTATCAAATTATATACTTTGATGTTGTTCAACAATTGAAAATATCCACCGTGGGGATATAATGGCATATATGTAAATGAAATGGTTATATTTTTAATTTAGAAAATCTTTTAATTTAGAAATCTTTATTGTTTCAAGTAATTTTTTCTTGGACTTGGCTGGCTATGTCTGCACACATGTGAGAGTACTTTTTGTAAATGCTGTCAAGTTATACTACAATGTATACCATCAGTCTCAGTGTATGGACTGTCTGTTTATCAATCCTTTAATCTCTGTTAGATTGAGTTGAAATGTGATGCTACTTTTTTATTCTACCATTCACTCCACTCCATTGCACTCTTATCCACTTCATTCCACTCCAATCCACTCTGCCATACTTCTCTCCTTTCTCCTCTGCTTGTTCACTTTTTATTTTCCAAGGTAGACTACCCTTTAGGGTTTTTTGTGTTTAGAACAATGTGGAATAATACTTTAGTGTTCAGGGGGAGTTAGATTGCCTGGATCCCAGCTCCGGCATTTATAGCAGTGTGACCATTCTCACTGTTCCTTTGTGTAAAATGGAATAACAGTGATATTATCAAGATCTTATTATTCTGAGGATTACAAAGATTGATATTTGACAAGTGTTTCTCATATTTCCTAAGAAAAACTAGACAGTATAAACATTTGCTACTATTGAACATTTTATATCATTTTCCATTTTCTCCCTTCAGTTATTTCTTATGTTTAATGAGATGCAAGAACAATTTGAGATTAAGGATACTAGTCACCTGTCTTCATTCCTCAAAAGATAAATTCCCATAACCAAAAATTATGCTCAAGGACTTTGAACAACTGGTAGAAAACAATTAAGATGTTTTTGATTCAAACTTTTGGTTCAAATTTGTTTTCATCGCCATGCATCGTTTTTTTTCATAATATGCATTATCATGAAATTTTAAAAAATCTTTCACCTTCATAAATGTCAAACATTTTTGTGTCAGTATAAAATTATATTTTAATTTTACTTTTCCAGGGATTTTAAAATTATTTTTGTCTCCTTGAATATCTAACAAAGTTCAAGTTTAGGAGGGGTGGTGCAGAGATCTACTTATTCAGTCATTCAAAATGTATTGATCCAGAAGCTTATTTGCCAAAAACAGGAACAAGACTGAGAATCCAGAAGTTTAAGAAACAGAGCTGGTCCTGCTTTCCTGAAGATGAGGTAGCATGAGCGTTGCAACTGGTTGTTTGGTACAGTTTAATGAAGGATGTAGTGTTGCATTAGTTATGTCTATGTGGAGTAAAGAAAAAACAAAACAAAAACTATGGATGCCAGTAGAAATCAAGACATGAATTTTAATTCAGCAAGAAGGTAGCATGTTTTAGAAATTTGGGATTGTTCTCTGGTGGGTGATGACAGAAAAATATCCTGTTCTCTGGAATTAAATGTTTCAATAGGACTCAGTGCAGAGTTACTCCGATGTTCAAGTTTCTATGGACACACATTGCTCTAGCACAGTCTTACCAGTACTGTTATTTGGTGAAATCTGATCAAGAAAACCTCCAGCCCCTCTGGGAGAAAGGAGAAGGATAGGATGGAGTAACTCCAGGAAGCGTTAAGATCTGAAAGATCTATAAAAACATCTCCCTGTCATTTTTAAGGTAAATATTAAGAGATAGCTGGAAGAACATAGGTGTTTCTTTATATTTTGGTAGAATTAGATTCCTGTCTGTTTTTCATAGTCAATCATCTCATATTTCATTATTGTTTTCAACAGAAGTTAACTGTCAAAGGATATTTAAGTTGGTAAATCCAATTTATTTAATACAACAGATAGTGAAAATTTATCAGTCATGTCTGTTCAACTTAGACTGTCTTTCCTCAATTTTAATAATTAGTTGTGGGAAATTTACTTGGGGGACTAAGAGTACTAGGAAAAGTTATCATGAAACCGGGATGAAGGCTTAGACATCATGTAATTGTATTGAAACAGCAAGTGAGCACAGTGGAAAATTAAGATTTCTTCTGAAGCTGGTGTGTAGCATCATAGATTAAACCTCTGTCAGAGATGTTGGTTTGAGATGTTGTTTGAGATGTTGCTTTTGCACTTCCGTTCTAGCTCCTTGCTAACGTATGGGAAAGCAGCTTAAGGTGGGCAAGGACCAAGTGCTTGGGTTCTTGCACCTGTGTGGGAGACCCAGCAGCAGCTCCAGGCTCTTGGCTTTGGACATGCCCAGCTCCAGCTGTTGTATCATTTGAAGAGTCAATCAGCAGATGGACAATATGTCTCTCCCGTCTCCATCCCTGTGTGTGTTTCTTTTTCTGCAAATTTACCTTTCAAATAAAATTTAGATAAATCTCTTAACAGAAGATGAACAATGGGTTTTCCTTAAGCTGACACTTAGTTTACTTTTATTCTAAAATGGAGATGATAGCTACTTCATGTAATTATGGGGAAGACGAAGTAAGATATGAGGACTCTGTAATAAATTGTGAAGCATTATGCAAATATAAGATATTATTCCCCGTACCTTGTTATGGCTATTTCAATGAAAAATCAAAGACAATTAACAGGAAAAGTTATGCATATTAGATTATTATAGTTAATTAAATTAAGCTTGTCAGGCTGTTAGGTTGCAGTTATTTTGAGCATTTTTTAATTCTGCCTCTTGAAACAAGTTGGGCAAAACTTAGGAAAATATTCAAGATAATGAAATGAACCTGCAAAGACATCTATTATCACAGAGTTTCAGCTTCTATGAGATTCTTTAAATATTTGATTGTTCTGATTATAAAACAAAACGTTTTTGTTTAGACAGCTCTTGAAAACAGTATTGTTTGCATACTGAGATTACCATCCAAAAGAGGTTAGCTAGAAATCAAACTTTTCCTCTTAATTGTGTAGCTGAAGAAATAGCTCATGTAAGATTGGTTACAGATTAAAAATATCCTGAACAATAATTATATACTTTTAACATATCCATACCATGAATTAAGGAAGTTTGGGCATATTTCCTTCTACTTAGCCAACAAAGAAATGAAGTAACAATTACCATTGCAGCAAAGGAGTAAACGTGTGTTTCAGGAAGGGATTCTAACAATCAAACCGATTGACCGAGGAAGGGGATATGCTTGGCTACAAGCAAATAAAGAGGAAAAGAGGCGCAGGCAGGTGCTGCTCATTCCCCGCCATGCCCGGCCAGCGAGGCAGCCACAGTCCCACGGCAGAAGCTGGCTTCCTGCTAGCACTCTCAATCTGCTGAGAGTGTATGAGTTCTGGGATCCTTAGGCATCTGATGGATTGGTTCAGAGGTTCCCTTCCACACTCTTACAGTCAAGAAAATGACAAAATTGTGCAGTCTCACTACCTCCACGTGGCGCTGAATTGGCTTCTTAAGTTTGTAGCATTCAGAGTCCAGAAACTGATCTTTAGGAAAAACAAACAAACAACAACAACAGAAGAAATTGAAGTCTGCTTGTATGATTGATTTTTATGTGGTTGGACTTTAAGGATTGTTGTGGCTGTATATACACAGTGCCACAAAGGGATGTGCAGTGTATGACATGTATTAACGCCGAAGAAATAGTTCATTGTGAATATATATGACTTGCCATGCATTAATTATACCTCAACAAAGCTATCAAAATGTTCATAAAAAAGAAATGGAAGATTATACTCTGTTTCTCTCCCTTTATCTTCAAATAAATAAAATAAATCTTAAGACATATTAGATAAATTTGAATTTGTATAATTACTCCTCCCACACATTTCTTAGTTTTTGATATTTACTTCTAATTTTCATCTCTTTTACTCTTAAAACTCACTTTAGCATTTTTTATAGCATGAGTTTGATGTTGATAAATTATCTCTACTTCTGTTTGGGAATGTCTTTATCTGAAGAATAGCTTTTCTGGAAGCAGTATTCTTATTTAGAACATTTTTCCTTCTGTTTGTTCTATGAAAGTCTTACAAGTCCGCAGCCAGAAAGTTGAAACCCCTATATGTTATTTCATTTTCTATTGCAGCTTTGAGAATCTTCTCTTTGTCTTCAGCATTGGAAAGTTTGAGTATGTCTTAGTGTAGATGTGGTTCATTTCATTCTGATTGTTTACCTCTGAACTTCCTGTATGGGAATAATTCTTTTTCTAGGTTTGGGATATTCACTGTGAACTTTTCAATAATAGTCTGTATTCCTTTGGCATTTTCAGGCCCCTCCTGAATTCTGATAATTCATGTATATGTTCTTTTAAAGCTATCCCCTACTCTTCATGAACTTTTTTGCATTTCTCTTGATTATTTTTCTCCTTCAATTGTGTGTCTTCAAATACCTGACTTTGTGCTCAGTGGATTTAGTCTTCCGTATGATCTATTCATTCATGGGAAGCCAGAATGCAAGCAGGTGCTGGCCAAGAGTCAGTGCTACAACAGCAAAGGAAGCATCACAGGGGGCAGAAGGGACCACACAGGTGGGGCTGGTGGGGAGTGGCTTCCAAGCTGGTTATCCTGAACTAGCTGCCTACCCCCCACAGAGACCATTTCTGTTCTTGTCTCACATGAGTGAAGAATTTTGTATGGACAACACAGTGAACAAAGCCAAGATTTATTACAGAAGTCTCCTTCTGCAGGATGGGGGTTTTAAGAAAGGAAAGACAAGGAAATCTGGTTGAAGTAGTCTTTTAAGTACATTTTTAGGGGTGGGGAGGTGGGGATAAATAGAACAGCATTTAACAGAGGGTGGGGGACAAAACTCATCAAAGAGCCAGAATGATAATCTTGTCTAACTTGCTCAAAAACTCCATTACAAGGGTGTGATTGGTACTTCCTTTCTGTTCTTACGATAAGCTGAAATCTTTAACACATTTGCTTCCTTGCTGTTCACCTGATAAAACTGGAAACTCAGTGGAGTGGGAATTACATTCCAAAACCTGCCTATCAGTTGCTAGTCTCATGAAACTAGAAACTCAGAGGGAGATTGCATCTTAATTCTGCTATCTAAAGGTTTTTGGGAGAATGAAGAATCTTAAAGACAACCCCTCCTCCCCCCATTTCCTCATTCCTCCAGGATCTGGCCCAACTAGTTCCTTGCAAGTATATTTTTAGAATTGTATATATAAATAACATTGAATTTGTTCTTTGTATTAATATCACATTAAAATGAAAATTACTGAGAATTCTGAAACAAGCATTCAAGCTAGTGTTTGAATACTGTTGCTAAATAACACCCCAAATTGGTTGGAGGCATAGTTATAGAACCTTCAAACTGGGTCTGCTTATCAGATATGCAGAAAGGCAACCACAGACACCAGGGTAGTGAAAGAAACTTCACACTTACGGCAAAGCTCCGAGCAAGGAACTGGGCAGCTATTGCTTAATTCTTGGGCTTCCTGAAGAGCTAGGAGTGAAGGTTCTTATCCATTGAAATTGGGGCAGGGAGGTATGTGATCAGCTGTGTCCCAAGTTCCTGATTTGTCAGTGGAATTCATGACCTTCCTTTGATTGGGCAGTGATGCCATGCTTTTTAAGGAATTCGTGATGGCCAGGTGGCTGCAGCTGTCTGGGAGCTAGGCGGATGTAATAATTACACTCTGCTCAGACCTGAAATTCCCCATTCAATTCACTCCAGGACAATACTGGTCATTGAGTTTCTTATCTATTGGAGAAACCAATGACTCTTTGGGTCAAACAGGTGATTAGAAGCCTGTAAGGCCAGTGGTTCACTCCCTTACGTCAATACAGGGCAGGCACAGACACCTTGTTCTAAGGAAGATGATATGAATTTTACAATTTGTGAATCCTTTTTCTGTTATGTGTATCTGCAGTCATGCCATTTCACAATATGTTAATGAATTTGTTGATCCAACTCTTTCCTTTATTCATTATGATAATCCTATTATCTTTTGTAAGCCTTCTTTCTTAAAAATCTTTAGTTGAACTATGCAATCAGCTATTGAATACAAGTGGACATATTTTAAAAATTGAGAGAAGAGAGAGAGAATGTGCTCTAAACCTCTGAGTCACACATAAAAGGCTTGGAAGAGCCATAAAATCAAGGTTGATCTCCAGGAATTCAGATCCTCCACATGGTTAACAGCTACATAACCCTTTGTGCCATTTCTACTGCCACATGGGATATGCAGATCTGGCAGCTGGAATTCAGGGACCAGAGCCAGGTATTGCAGCTATCTGTTTCCATGTGGGATATAGGCATGTAACCAGTGCTTAACTGCTGGCAAAAAGGCCTGATGGTGTGATTTTTTTCTCCTCGTCTGTCTGATTTGCTGTTCGTAGCCATGTTTTTGAGTCAAATCTCCCACAGAGATAAGTTATGCCAGTCGCGATAAACCTGTCTTTTGTCATGATTTTTTTTTTTTTTAGTTTCGTTTTATGACACAGTTTCATAGGCTCTGGGATCCCCCAACCTCTCCCCAGGCCCTCCCCCCATGTTGGATTCCTCCACATTGTTGCAGTATTACAGTTCATATCCAGACATGATCTCTTCATTGCAAGCATGTACCATGCATAGAGTCCAGTCTTTTATTGTCCAGATAAGTTCAAAAGTTTCCTTGGGAGATCATCCCTGGTCTGAAAGTAGAGCTGGCAGAATATCATCCCTTCCAATGAAGAGCCACAGCATAACATCAACAACAATTTACAACATTATGGAGTTAATTGATATGGTATTGAGTGACCAATATGTTAGAAAATGCAAGTTCTTAACCACATCCTGTGACTACTTCATTGACATTTCAAGTTTAGTTTATATACAGCTGGCTTTTGTACAGCTCAAAATGGCTGCCGGGTGCTATTCAGCTGTCTCGTGACTATTTTCTTTTTTATATTTAGCAGCTTATAGTATTGAAGCATGGTTTTTACTGAACTTGGCGAATTTTAGGATAGTCCAAACAGGCTTATAACTCTAACAAGGCATATATTAACAATTGAGGTGCAGAACAGTTTTAGGAGGGGTGTGCAGAGAAATTTTCAATACTTTAGTGAGGAGTAACTAATCTTTGTGTCCTGCCTAGTAAGGTATATGTGAGTCCAAGCTGTTTCCTATCTGTTCTAAGCTTTCCTTATTGATAAGCCTGTCTTTTGTCTTGATTTAAACTACCATCATAGTTCCATATCTAATATTACTGGATCATGATATTCCCTTAATTAACTACACCTTTCTACTGACTAGGTCCTCGTCACCCCCGCTTTCACCGTTGTTGGGCCCTTCGTCTGGTGTGGCTCCTTACATCAAGCAGAACTTGATTGTAACTAACTGAAGCATGCAAAAATGTTTGTACTTGGGAGTCCATCTGCTCTGTTTCCAGTATCACTCTCACATCGTGTTACTCTTCAAAACCTAAACTACCTTTAGCTGGAACTCAGAGCCTACCTCACCCTCTGGTCCTTGATTCCTATTCTATACATCAGGTACGTTCATTTGTAGTCTAGAGCTCCTAAAATGAAACGCTTAAAAGAAGAATAAAACATGAATCAGAGTTCATTTGTTTTTTTTTTATGCCTTCTCTTTAGCAAAGCATTATTGACCTTAGCATTTTTATATCTTTGTCAGTTTTCATAGTGAACGTTAAGAGGTTTTTCGTTTGGCAGATTGTTTCCTTGGAGGGTGGTTCTGTGGTGGGGATGAAGTAGGATACCGAATGTCTGTGTGTATACTTTGTAAACCAGCATTCCCTAGAAATCTCCCTCCACTCTTTCGCACATGAAACATTTTTAAACCATAGTGTTTTGATTTTGCAACCTTTGAATGGATTAGGATACAGTATCTCAATATGATTAATGTTAGGCATTAGTCATTAATGTTGAGATAAGTATCTTGCTTTTCTACCAGTCATCCCTCTAACTTGACTCCCTTCTTATTAGCAGTAAAGATGGCTTCTGGAGGTGATAATATTTTGTGGTGGTGCTTTCAGTTTGAATCTCGCATCAATGGATTTAATATTTGCAAAAATAGTTTTTATACATTATCTTCAAAATTCTCTCATTCACTATCTGGAAATCTTTCATTTCAGAGGCCTATAATCTAATCTCTGCGGAGTCTTTTTGAGGAATCAGAGCATCTACACTTTACCCTATGCATTGACTTCCTTGTTTACATTCATGAATAAGAGCACATTTGAATGGCAGAAATAAGTAACTTCAAGCAATTCAATAAAACACCATATCGTTGTGGCTCCTCCTACCCATTTACAGTGTGAGGTAGATCAAACTATAGTTTTAAATTTAATTTGAAATATTGACAAATGATCTTCATAATTTACAGTCATTTCAATAGAATTGCTTTGGCTTTTGTAATAGATCCACCATGGATCATAAATATTGAGCATGATAATAAACATACAAAAGTAGCTTAGTTACTTGCTACCATCAAGTTGTAAAGCACATTAAATGAAAATGTGCAAGGTGCATTTAATGACTTTTAGGTAGTATGCATATTTGAATATGCTATGTTAAATAAAAGTAATTGTAACATTATTCTCCCCTGCTCCCACTGTGCTTGAATTAGAAGAGAAAATGTGTGCGGGACATCAGCACAGGCATTGCTTATATGATTTGTGGAACTAAATATTTTATTTTATTTTTTATCTCTTATTTTTCTGAGGGAGATAAATGTATGCATAATCATTGATTCTATAACCATTATAGTATCACAGGGTGTTATATACATGCTAATATATATATAATAAATATATATAATACATAACATATTATAATGTATAATATATATAATATAATATATAAAATATTATAATAAAATATCACTAAGATAGATATTATTTTAGTGTTTGGACATGGGAGAAGCATATTTTGTTGAAACCAAAGATATGATAAAATACAAGGGCAGAAGCATGAAATCATTAAAGGATTTGGTTTAAGTAGACCATAGCAAAAAGAGATATTTGAAAGAAATATAAAGGATATGGCTCAGGATGAAAATAAGCCTAGCTTTTGGAAAGCTTCCATTGTCTTTTCAATACACTACTTACACTTTTATTTTGGTCTCAAGGCCATTTTAGAATTCTATTAGTGGCATTTAAAGAGGAGTTCCCAGCAATCCATTCTCTAAAGGAATGGAAACTTGAAAACAGATGTCATTCTGTTATATAACCAGAAGACCTAAGCCATATGAACAGATTTTCAAGACTGTAACATACTTCCAAAAGAGGACAGGGCAGTATCATTTGCACACACAGTGCATTCTTATTTGGTAATTGTGGTGGCCAATTGAGTGATAGACAATTGATTTAACTCAGAGGAAAAACAAATTTCTCTTGTGATAGGAGGTAATTTTGTACCCTGGAGCAAGTACCCACTGAAATTAGCCTCCTACCCTTTTACACAAAGGAGAAGAGAGAGATGCTCTCTTCCTTGTTTATATTCAAAGACTTCGACTTCAGATTCCTGAAATGGACATTCTTGGATCAGTACAGCTGACAAATACTCTTCAAAAGCAAATATGTAAGTTGGAGAGAGATAATACTGATAATATTTTCTTAATTTTATTGTTTAAGCTCAACGATTTGTGTTTCAGTACTTGTACTGCACTATTTGTTTGATACTGATGAATAAATATTTTTTAAAGAGAAAGATGTGATGATACAATTTTCTAACTTAATGCTCTAAGAAGAAGGAGGGACAATAAATTCCTTTTGTCACTTCTGAAGGGAGAATTATGTCTCTTACATTTGTGAAAGCATTAATCCATACTTGTATTAAATGTAAATTCAGTAAAAATATTTAAAAAACACAAAAATTAAGTTAAAAAAAACCCCACTTTATCCTGCTGTGTCCCAGGCATTCTTTTGAGAACAGAAAATAAGCTCGAACCTGCTCTGTATCAGATAGGACTGATATAAATGAAAACAAACACTTTTACCTAATATGGAATTCCTGAAAATGTTTGCTGTAATTTTGCTTGCTTTTGAATGACTTAATCAGGTTTAACTAAAATAATATATAAAGCCGGCAAGAAGTGAGTTTTTTTGTTCCTCATAAAGTTAAAAAAAGAAATAAAAGAATACCAGATGACAGTGATTTGTAATATTAGAACTAGGCACTGTTAGAAGAAAATTAAAAGTTAAATGAACAAAGCATCATTTATCTAGTTCAAAAGCAGCAATTCCTTTAGCTCTGTGAAGCGAAGCTCCCAGTGACATGCAGAACATAACTATCTAATTAACACTACATGCGCAGGTGCATTTCTTTAACTATGCAATTAAGTTTCACTGAGCATACTAAACCTTATTACTCGTTCACTCCTATGTATATCAAATCATCTTTAAATCCTTTAATTTATTGTATTTGCTATGGTACTACAAAATATAATTCAACATCACAAACTTTGAATTCATAAAATAATATATTTCATTTTCATAGAATACAATGCAACATTTATACAGCATTAAAATCTGAAATATATTGCACGTCTTTATAATATCTGATCTATTGCATGTTCCTTACACACCGACGTTACCATTTGTTACTAACATGTTCAAATTCTATTTACCACTAACATCAAAATATATTGTAATACAAATCCTTTGAAATATTCCCTTAAAAGACATCGTGTTTAAAGAAGTTTCAAAATATAATGAAAAAATTTGTAGAAATCAAAAGCCATTTCAGGCAAGAAATCATTCACAAATTAAGTCCCCTGACAGATCAATGTCTGTTTAAATTACTGTGTTATTTCTAGCATGATGCACAAGACACTTAACTCTCAGTAACCATCATAAAATATTAATAAATGAATAAAAATAGTATTGTGGAATTGCTTATAATAACAATATCTATGAAACATTGAGGGTTTGATTAAAATTAAGCTTTTTCTACGTGCTAAAGTAGAGTCAGATGGGAAAATAAATGCAGAAAACTAATCTGTAGTAACAATAATTTAGAAAGTTCAAATCACATTTTGCGTCTTTGAACTACTGTATTTCTTTTAATAATTTCCCATTGCTAGTCTAATACCTTTTGACTCACAAGGTAAATCTTTTTCCTAAAGAATAATGATGATATTTTGTCTTTGAACTAAAGTCATACATTATGATTACATAATTTGTTTGGACAACTTGAAGTATAATGGATGAATGTCAATGAATGCCAGTGAAATTGTAAAGCATGTGAAATGTTAAGCAATATTTTGAGTATGAAAAGAAGTATTCAAAATATTCAAGGAGAATATGTATGATGAAAACACTACACGTGGATTTCAGTTTTTGCATCAAAATAATTTTTAATTTCACTTTTTCTCAGATTGTTTCAAGCACATTGTACATATATATGCACACACACACACACTCATGAACACACATATATCTACACACAAAGCATAAATTTTTTACAGACTTTAGAATGCCAGTATTGTCTGTCCACAACTTTTAAAGCATTCCAACAATTATAAGTGTGTGGTGGCCATTAGTTCAGTTCTGTAGTCTGAGCTACAGGTGTCTGAGTCAACAACCTCAGCGTAACTGGAGATCAGTTGGAAATTTGACATACTGGGTCCCACTCCACATCTAGGGTGAACACAAGAAAGCTTGTTTTGGGGCCAGTGTTGTGGAGCTCCTGTTAGACTTCCATTTGGAGTGCTCACACCCATTTCAAAGTGCTAGTTTGAGCTACGGCTCCTTTGATTCTGAGCCATCTTCTTGCTAACACTGTAAGGAAGGCAGAGGAAGCTGGCTCAGGGGGCTGGGTCTCCGCCACCACAATATGGGGTCCCTTCCTCCTCTCTTTCTCTCTATTGCTCTGCTACTCACATGGCTAAATAAATCTTCCAAAAACTCTCTTGAAATGGGGAATGGTAATGTGTGTTTTAATAAATCATCCAAATAATCAATGGTGGCTAATTTTGAGAATCTTTAACCTTCTAATTCCAAATCTTCAGGTAATTATTTTTTAAGATTTATTATTATTATTGTTATTATTTATTGGTAAGATAGATTTCTTTATAGAGAGAAGAGAAGATTTTCCACCACTACCCAAATAGCCACAATAGGCAGAGCTGAGTTTACCCAAAGCTAGTAGCCCGGAGCTTCTTTAGGTCTCTGATATAGATGCAGGGTCCAAAGGCTTTGGGCCACCCTCCACTGCTTTCTCAGGCTAGACTGGGAGTGGGATAGCTGGAACACAAACTGTCATCCATGTGGGATGCCAGTGCTTGCAGGTGCAGGGTTAGCCTGTTGAGCTACTGTGCTGCCACATCCTCAGGCAATTCTTCATCAATTACGTTGTTAAGACAGAAATTCCAGATCCATGAACCAATAAAGTTAGAATCCAGAAGGTTAGGAAAGGTAAAATCTAGACAGTGGTGTTTTTTTAAAATACTCCCCACTGGATATAATTGGCAATGGATGTTAAGAAACGCTAGTTTTGTAAAATATTGTGGTTTCGGCAAGTCTCATTTAAATACTACTTTGAAATTACCAAAATGATTCAGTAATACTCCAACCAGTCACTCAACCTCAGCAGGCTTAGAATAAGACAACCAATATTTGCATGTCTGTTTGAAAGTTTCCAGTCATCGTATAAACTGTTAAAATCACTGTTTCTGAAGAGATTTATCTCACCATAAAAAAGCTAAAATATGTAATTCAACCTACATTTAAAAAAAATGTGTTCCTAACAATTAGAGCTTCTACAATGCTATGTTATTATTGTTTACATCAACCCTACAATGTAGATAATAGCCTCTGTTTTTGTTGAAGGAGCTGAGGCATTGAAACAACTGAGAAGTTTGCCTAATTCATCCCCTTCACCTCTCCCCATCCCTCAGTATGAATAATTAACATTTATGAGGGTCTGTCATTCAGCAGCTACTATGTTAAGAATTTTTAGATTATGTTGCATTATCATATAATAATTATTATTGATGTTACCTATTTCACACCTGGGGACACTGAGGCAAAGAGAAATTTAATGATTTTTCCAGAGCTACACAATTAATTTCTTTGAGTCATGAGGGTACATGCAGGCACTGTTTTCACAGAGCCTGGGATAACAGTATCTAGAAATGTGGGGCTGTAGGAGTTGAAGTGCTGTGCAAAGGAGGAAAGCACCAAAGTCCACTGAGCTGCGCAGGTGTATCTGTTACCCTTTTGTTCCTGCAGCCTTCAGCAGGTGACAGCCAGGTCACGCACCCTTCTGATGGTGGATACAGGTGTTGCTTTTCGCTTGCTTTGGAGCTTTAAAAGCTTTAAAGTGATCCTTTCCTTTGCAGCTCAGACACCAGTTTAGGATCATAAAACATTACATTTGCTACTCATCAGACAAGTATAGTCCAATGAGCCTTTGTCATTTTTACCTGGTTCTTTCCTAATGGATCTTAGGCTGGGTCATTTTGACTATTGTCCCAAGTGTTAAGAAAATAATTTATTACAGAACAATTTTAAATTTGCAAAAAAAAAAGTGAGGTGATAATACAAAGTCATTTCATACTTATATCTTTGTCCCAGTTACTGAATTGATTGGAATTGTTACTGTTTTCGTGCCATCAGGAACAAACAGCGGATGTTTTAGAATCTTAGACAATGGTCTTTTATCTCTTGGACAATAGTGAAGGCAGTAGTTACCGTCTTCCAGCTTCTACCTGATATTGTTAGCTAAATTATTTGCCACTAACATCTACTTTTTAAAAGTTATTTATTTGAAAAGAACAAAAAAGAGAGTATGAGAGATCTTCTAAGAGAGATTTCATCTACTCCTCAAATGTCTTATTCAGTCTGGGAATGAGCCAAGCAGGAATCAGGACTCAGAAACTTCATCTAGACCTCTGTGTGGATGACAAGCTTCCACATGCTTCAGCCATCATTTGCTGCCTTCAAAGGAACACATTATCGAGAAATTAAACTGGAAAGAGATGACACTGTAGTATTGTAAATTAAACCTCCACCTGGCATCTTGTATCAGTGCTGATTTGAGTCCCTGATGCTCCATTTCCAATCCAGCTCCTTGCTAATGCCACTAGAAAAAGAATAGAAGATGGCCTCCATGCTTGAGTCCCTGCACCCATGTGGGATACTATGATTCTCCCCATAGTTGGAGTTCCGAGTCCAGGAGTTCAGTTCGGAGAAGAAACCTCACCTCATTTGAGGCAATCCCAGACCTGACTCTTGTGTGTGATTGCCAGTGTGGGGTCCGGTTCAGTTAGTCACCCCTGTTAGCCTATACACACACTGGTAATTGTAATTGCTGGGTCAGTTCTATCTCCAGTCTTATGTCTTACACAAACCAGTTGGATGCTGTGGCCCAGCTTAGCCTTATCTACCACATACTGGGCTCTGATGTTCACCAGTTGGACCTCAGTCTAGTTGGCATGATGCCCAATCACTGTCACTGGGCCTGGTCCCAGACTTGGTTCTTATGATTGCCAGTATATGTAAAAGATTGGCCAAGTTGGTCCTGCAACCTATTCAGTTCTCATATACATCAATGGGTGTTGAAACTAAACTCAATCCAACTGACCCTTCTATCCAGTCCATACTCATGCCAGTGGGTGCTGCTGCCCATATGGACAGACCCGACCCCAGCCCTGATTCTCATGCTTACCAGTTCGAGTTGCAGCCCATCACAGAAATGCCCACAGTTTCCCTAACAGGCCAATTCCCAGCCCTGGAGTATGCACTCACCAAGTGCTTCTGCAGCCTTGCCTGACAGGACTTGCCCCCTGTCCCAGCATTTGTCAGCCGGTGCTGTGGCAAAACCCAAACAGCCGGAATCTTCTCTGGCCTATGCCTGCCCCAGGGGATACATTCAGTTAGCCCCCAGTGCCAGCATTTGACAGCTCTCCCCCTAACCCAACTCAAATGCCCAGCCTGGGCTGCCTCTGGTTCCAGCATTCAAGTTCACCAGTGGGAGTAGTGGCCCAAACGGGGAGCCCCTGCAGCTCCCCTACTGGGCTGACATTGTTCCCTCTCTTTTGGGGGTTCCTCTAGTGGGAACAGGACTCCAGGTGTGATGTCTGCGCTGAGAAGAAATTTGAGACACAGGGGATGCAAAGGCCAGATGAACCAATGCCAAATGAACTTATACCAACTTCTTGCAAAGCAAGCAGGCTGATAAAAGTTGTGAGTTAACCAAACAAGAGCATACAAACTACTTCTGGTGATCACAAAAGATTAGGGAATCACCAGTTTCCAACCAGTCATATGAACAAACATGTTACAGGAATCAACACCAGTAAACAATCAGATCTAACTAGAAAAGGAATCTGACAAAACTTTATTTGTACTCAGATACTTTCAGGCCACAATTACTAAAGGGAGAGGAAGATGATAATGAAGACGTCTCACAGCTCCCCAGGTACGCTGTGTCAACAAGGTGGTTCGCAGTCTCAACAGATTGAGAGTATGTGAGATTTGAGGTCCCTTGGACATCTGGTCGTCTGTTTTGGGGGGCAGATCTCCACAAATAACAAATCTCCACACCTCTCCCTCCACCCCACTCCCCTTCATTTCTGGTGTGCTGCTGCAGCCCAGTCTGGCACAGCCTGCGTCAACTCGACATTTGCCAGCGGTGCTGTAGACTGGCCCTGCCTGACCTGCCCCCAGTTCCAGCTCCAATATTGCTTAAATTCACCCTAAGTCTGCTTGCAAAATCTTGTCTCTTATTTCAGCCATGGCACAAGGTACAAACTGCCACAGTCCAGAGAGCAGATGCTTCATTTTTCTCAGTGGCCTGGGGGAATGATTCCTTTGGATCTGAAGCTGGACTGTCAGGAACATGGTTATTTTTCCTTTTGGGCCTTGTGCCTGGAATAATGCCAGGTTCTGAGAACATGGGGAATAACGCTTTGTACTGTGTGTTTGTGATAAGAGGTATTCTGAAATCCAGTGCCCATGTCTGACGACACTGCTTCTTTTGTATTTGATGCCCTGTTTTCTGAACAACCATCTCTGGTGGGATTCTTTTTCATGAAGATATTTTAATTTTATAGTGCCCCATAGGCCACTCTGTGGAGCACTCCTCTGAGTTATGCTTGTTATTCTGACACAATGATTGTTAGTGCCTTTCCTTATTTCTCACAAATGTCTTGGTTGGCACTGTATAATGTGTGCTGACCTCATAGGTAAGTAAGCAAAGATGCACATAAATTGAATTATTCAGTCTCATCAGTTACAAAACTTGTGGTTTAAAATTGAACTCAGAGGTCCTATGTTTCTATTTACTAGCCAGTTTTCTCAGGTTATGTCTTACCAAGAATTACCTACAAAATTTATGAAAAAAAAATGCATCATTTTAAATTTGTAATAGGAAGTTTTATGGTTATATAGTATATTAGACATTTTAATGAGTGAAATTTCTGAGCTATTATAGATAACCATGTATTGAACATTTTATGTTTTATTTCTAGAGTTATCAATTCTTTGCCTTAGTTCTAAAATTCAGTTGTTGTCATGGATTTGAGGCAGTTTCTCTGGTAGCTTAATTCACAGGTTTTGAACTTAAGTTCTGTGCTGTGGGACATGGGCAGTCCCACCAAAATGTGGCCCTATAAAGCATGAAGTGAAAGACAGAAGAAAATAAATAATTCTGATCCCCAAATAAAATTTCATTGAATAACCTTGAATTCTTGACTCAAGAAATTTTCATTCCAATTAATTAGTGTTATAAAAATATTTGATGGTACTTGTGAAATGATAGTAAAGAAAAGTATTCAATATTATCAGGGTAGGTATATAGGGACACTTGATATGGGACCTTGCAGTGGAGAGCAAGACAAGGAAAATATCACTTTAAGTAGGAATTTAGAGCCAAAGAACAGAATATAGATTAATGGATAAAAAAATTACTCTTTAAAAAAAGGGGGATCTGTGGTGGTCACCTAGCAGCCAAAGACCTAGCCTTGCACGTGCCTGGATCCCATATGGTCACTGGTTATAATCCTGGTAGCCCTGCTTCCCACTCAGCTCCTTCTTTGTGGCCTGGGAAAGGCCACGGAGTCTTAGTGTCTTCCACCTGCATGGGAGACCCAGAAGAAATTCCTGGCTCCTGGCTTTAGATCAGCGCAATTCTGGCCATTGAGGCAGCTTGGGGAGAGAAAAGCTGGGTAACCATTGGCTGAGGCATAGCTTGTTTGCTTCCCCATTATGCTGTTCTTAGATTTTTTAAAAAAAATTTGAACTAATAGGTCTACAAAAGAGAAAGAAAAGTAGCTTTCTGCCTCCACCACAATCACAACTGGGTCTGTGAAATAGCTTTAGATCATCTTATATGACAAGGGGCTTTGTGGTGTTCTTTTTTGTCCTCCCTGACCTGCAAATAAAATGGAAACTTTGTATGTTCATGATTTTCTTTTCATGTTGAGCTCACAGGACCATGGGGTCATGCTCCCAATATATTTTTAAGCTTCACACAATTACCCTCAACCCCTGTAAAGCACAGAGCAGCAGGACAGTTTTTATAACCTGTCCCCACGAAAGCCACCATCTTAGGCAGACCCACAGGGGACCCCGTATTATGCAGTGCTTATAAAAATATAAAGGGCCAAATGTAGGGCTAGCATACTTAACCATCCCATCAATGTGCTTTTCAGTGTCAGTTTTTCTAGCCTGTATTTTCTGCTTTAAAGCTGAGCTGTGTGGTTTCTCTGCAGGCTGCCAATGTAGAAATTATTTCTCTCTCTCTCTCTCTCTCTCTCTCTCTCTCTCTCTCCAGCTTATTATCTTCCTACATTATTCAAAATTGAGGAGGGGTAGCTATTCACTTTATCCACACACATCCTTGGATGCTTCACAGTATCTTGCCACTCTGTGCCACTAAACCATGCTATGTAACTTTCTCTGAACTGAGTGCAATCACCTATTATTGCACAGACTTCCAAAAGAATTTTTAGTTTTCAAACCATTGTCTTCTGTAATGTCAGTTAAACTTTAATCGTTTGATTTTTTCCAAAAAAATATCAAACTAAAATCACAAATGACAATCCAAATATTAACTTGTAAACTGGGGCGTAATGTAAAAAATACTTAAGATGCCTAAATGGTCATGTAACCGGGATGCTATAGAGACTGTTGTCTTAGACAAGATAAGTATATTTTATACTCTTACATTGTCAGATTTATTTTCTCAACAGAGCGGTTACATTAACCAGGCACTTAAGACTGATACACTTAACATTTGTATGCTTAGTATGGAAATGTAGATATCAAGTCTTATGTCAATACAAGCCTGTTGTGCTGCACCAACTCTGTCAGTTTCATTAGCTTGATTATAACCTTGAAGTTTCCTGGGAAGCTTCACATCCTGTTATCCAAGATGACAGCGGATATCTCTGCCAACTTACCCTTTTGGGTCAATGTCCGTTGCGCTTTGGTTAATCCTAGGTGTGAAGCATCTGATGGCAGGATGTGCTACATTCTCTCTAAGGACTGGTACACATGCCACACAGTCACAGTGATTCAAAGGCTTTATAACCCAGGGTGTGTGAAAGACCATACAGGACAGAACTTGTGAGAAAATGTAATACAGTAAGTGCAATGGCAGTACAAATTTGCAGACAGAGTTCATTCTCAACATTTTTCCATGTGAAGAAAGTGAAATATTGATTTACCGTGCCTAAAAGTTACTTTTCTAATACAAGTATACCACTTGATCATAAGACAGAGCTGATTTTATGTATTATGGATTTTATAGAGAAAGCTGAAAAGTCTTAGTGTTATATGAATAGATCTTCAAAATGCCATACGTAGGTTGGTGTTTGGCACATTTTTTTTAAAGATTTATTTATTTTTTTTAAATGCCAAGTCAGATATACAAAGAGGAGAAACAGAGAAGATTTTCCGTCCAATGATTCACCCCCCAAGTGACCAAAACTCCGGAACTGAGCTGATCTGAAGCCAGATTCCAGAAACTTCTTCCAGGTCTCCCACACCCATGCAGGAACCCAAGGCTTTGGGTCATCCTTGACTGCTTTCCCAGCCCACACACAGGGAGCTGGTTGGGAAACAGGGCCACCAGGATTAAAACCAGCTACCATACGGGATCCAGGCGCATTCAAGGTGAGGACTTTAGCCACTAGGCCACCGCACCGGGCCCTAGCACAGTATTTAATTCTCATCTATGTCCCTTTTCTGAATGTGAGTTTTGTTTTCCTGTTTTCTGCCTTCCCTGGAAAGCAGGAGGTAACAGTTCAAGTGCTCAAGTCCCTGCCACCCATTTGGAAGAGCCAACTTGAGTTATGGATCCCTGGCTTGAGCCTGTCCCAGCCTCTCCCACAGCCTCTGCCGCAGCCTCTGCCGCAGCCTCTGCCGCTGCGGGCATTTGGAAGTGAGCCTGTGGAAGAGTGACGTGGAAATCAATCATTGCTAAAAACTTGAAAATTAAATGTAATATACAGACGATTCCTATGGAACTAATGAAAGAGTTTTTAATTACAAAGGAGGATCCCTACAGGATCTTATAACACCTAATACATGTTACTTTTTAGGATTTACAATGTGATATAAACTCATTTGTTCATAAGTGACTAATTCAACATTTTATACTACTTATGAGAATACATTATGACAAAATGAAGGATTTTATTTCTGAATGATGTCATGTGGTGAAAGTTATGAAGCAATACCAATAAAAATAAAATACAAGCATATAGTATTCCTGCTCTCACTATCATTGTCTGAAGAATTTGAAACCTTATTTAACCCAAGAATACATTTAAATATTAAAATATGTAAAATGTAAAATAGAAGCTTAACCTATGTATGGAATCATAAATGTTTATTGTAAAAACTTATGAAAAAACTGATTGGAAAAATTAAATTTTTATCACTTACGTTACACCCCAAAATATCCACCACTAACATTGTTGACTTTAATTTCAGACAGTTTTCTATTAAAAAAATATATACTTCCAGATTTATAGAAAAATGTATCACACTTTAAAGTGATCAAACATTCAATTTTCATTTACATTATGAGCACGTTTTACAATTATGATTTTAATTTATTAACAGAACAGATTTTTGTGTATTTCACATAAATGATTTTAAGCCTATACTGATACTTTCTACTCTCCCTCCTCCACTTTAACATTCTCCATTTATTTTTCTTTCCTTTTAATTTTTGTGATAACATTTTCAATTCACTTTATTGTCACAGGTTTAACCCGCCACTGATCAAACAATTCAATGAGTAGAAAATAGACCACTGTGCCACAAGAGTGCAGACACGGTCTATAAACAGTAATCAAATCTCAGTATGTCAATTGCACTCACATAGGGTACATTTCCTGTACTCATATAGCATCTACCATCAGTCAAAGGAATCTGAAGATGTTTGTCTTCTGGGGACTGGTTTCTTTCAGGAAGCATAATATGAACATGTGCTACATTCTTATCCAATCATAAGTTGAGCTGAATTTACTCAATTGAATTGGACTCAGCATATAAATTATCATATCTCCTTTACAGCTCAGTTTGCAATGGTTAAGATATGAAACTGCCAAGTTGTCCTCAGCTGATGACTGCATAATGAGTAGGTTTTTAAAAACTACAGAGTTCGAAAATCATCACTTTTGTAGTATCTAGTATAGGTTTGAAATAACTAACAGAAATTACACTTGAAGCAAGAGTTAAACCAATTCCTGAGTTAATAAATGATCATTATAGGCAAATATTATATAGTGTCAAGCAGTTTTATAATGTATACATTAGGCTTAGAGTTTGTTCATTTGTGTATATATCAATAGTGATGAACATTATGTCAACAGTCTCAAAATGTTGATGATGATTTTGTATTATAATATACACATTTCCTACAAATGTAGCTTGCTTTATTTGTTAACCTCTTTGATGGGTGCAGCTTGGAAGGGTATGCTAAGTGAAGTTTTATTCTAATGTGAGCATGGAACTATTAATTTATGGACATGTCGAAATAACCTTGTGATAATGAAGCATTTTTCTTCCTAAGAATTTGCCCTAGATGTGAAATTTCTAGGTATTTTAATCCAAGCAGCTTCTTCTGCTTTATATATTACAGCACTTAAACTGCCATTGCTCTAAAATTGATAATGGAAAAAAATAGTGGCAAAAGCTCTTTATGCTAAGCTATATAGGCCGTATAAGAACAATGCATGACATTTTGGAAGCTAACAATTTTCTCTTTTGTTTAGAGAATTTGGGGGCTAAATAGAATAGTGATAAAAATCTAAACAGCCAGAGTATAAACTGTTCTGAATCATAAACATTAAGCTTATAGGAACTTTGCCATTTCACTTCTTAGATTACACATAAAAACTGTATGAATGATTGCTATTAATTTTTTTCAAAATTCCATTATAGTAATGTCTATCTGTAACATGATTTCTAAGTGTAAATCATATAGTATTTTTCCTGTTCAAACATTCATTTTTTAATCTGTGAGGAGGTCCTAACTAAGCAGAAATTTTTAAATATCAACAATTTCATGATTGATCAATAGTGTCTCACAAGAGGAGGTGGCCTTAGTTTTCAGTTGAGCTTTTTTTTTCAGATTTATTTATTTTTATTGAAAAGTCAGATTTACAGAGAGAAGGAGAGAGAGAGAGAGAGAGAGAGGAGGATCTTCTGTCTACTGATTTACTCCCCAAGTGGCCACAACGGCCAGGCTGAACTGATCCAAAGTCAGTAACCAAGTGCAGGTCCCAAGGCTTTGGGCCATCCTTGACTATTTTCCCAGGCCAAAAGCAGGGAGCTGAATGGGAAGTGGGGCTGCCGGAACTTGAACCGGAACCCAAATAAGATCCTGGTGCATGCTAAGTGAGGACTTCAGCCACAAAGTACTGCACTGATTCCTCAATGAATTTTTTTATTTGGTGTCTTTATGATTCCGCTACAGCATTTTTCCTATTCATCATCATTGTGTAATATATTGCAAAGAATATTATATTTGAATATGCTATAGTTCAATTTTGTAGAACTATTGTTTCATGTAATAGCTTTTCAAGTGGTTCAAATGAATAAAGACAATAATCTGTAAGTTCTTTTTCAGCTTTCCTTATGATTTTGTATGGACTCAGAGCACTATCCGGGTTTATCTAGGTTTAGCCTGGAAAACTTGATTTAGTGTTTTCTGTAAAGGAGATGTAGTGGCAATAATTTTTCATATTATATTTTCTTTATTTTATTTACTTTTTGATGATGTTTACATAGTTGATCAGGATGGGAAGGGTCAAGGGTTAGGGGAAAGTGGATGACAGCATTGTTTCCAAATTTTCTTTTTTCTTCTTCCTATGTCTGGGAGCATCCCAACTACCTCAGTTCCCAGGGATGGGGAATGGCCACCTAACGCCATCCCAGGGTCACCAACGTGGACATGCTCTGAGGATTCTGCTCTAGTGGTTCTGATAGTTCTGACATGCTGTCAATCTTGCCAATCAAAGGATGAGGAAATCCTTCCATGGTCCATTGGTTGACAAGGTCCACCCCAGAGTCTCCATTTGCCCAGCTATTCGCTGTCAACGCTTGCCTGATGTCGTTGACCAATTTATTCGTCTCTCCTTCTGCTTTGGTAGCTAACTGTATTCTGCAGACCCCAAATGACTAGTCATATTCTCCATACACATCTGTGCATGCTGTCTTAGACATTGAGGAGACCAGTTCTGACATATGCATTCCACAATAAGTCAGTCCACAGATCCTGCAATTCTCCCCATAGTTGGTTCTGAGTGCAGCAGTTCAGTTGGGGGATCCACAAAAAAACTTCATGTGAGGCAATCCCAGTCCTGACTCTTGCGTGTGATTGCTAGTACAGAGTTTGACTCAGTTACTCACTCATGTTAGCTGAAATACACACTGGTAGTGGAATTGCTGGGTCAGTTCTGTCTCCAGCCCCATCTCATACACAAACCAGTGGATGCTGTGGCCCATCCCAATCTAGGCCACTACACACATGGCCCTCATTTACACCAGAGGTAACTACAGACTAGTCAGAGTGACCCTCAGTAACTACCACTGAGCCCAGTCCTAACCCTAGTTCTTGTGCTTGCCAGTATGTGCAGCAGACTGGTCCAGTCTGTATGTCCCACATCCCATTCAGCTCTTGTACACATCAATGGGCATTGGAGCCCAACTCAACCCAACCAATCCCAATGTATCAGTTCATTTTTTTATCTGAGGCTATCATTGAAGTGTCTCAGATAATGAAATAAAGGTACAATGTTTTCATTTATGAAGCTAAATTTTATTGCTATAGTAATCTTGGTTAGCTTTTTGTTTTCTGTTACTGTAAATAACATGATTTTTTTTCCTTGTGTCATTGCTTCTAGTGAAAAATCAGCTGTTAATCTTTGGAAATGTGACATAGGATTAGTTATTTTACTTTTGCTATTATTAATATTTTGTCTTCTTCATGAAAGATTTATTTGTTTGAATCGCATACTCTCATACACAAACACATGCACATAAATTCACAGAAAGAGAGAGGACCTTTCATCTTCGTCTCATTCCCTGAATAGTCAGAACAGCTCATGTGTGGGCAAGATAAAATCAGAGGTCAGTGTAAAATAGTCAAAAGTTGTGAAGATAAGGCTTCTGGTGTTTTGCCAATATAATCTTTGTAAAACATAGGTTTCATTTCTTCTCCTTTCTTCTTTCATTTAAACAGTAACATTGACTTATTTTTTTTTTTCTTAACCGAAGTCACAGATAGACACAGGAAAGGAAAACACAAGGTGATATCAGCTAGCTCACTACCCAAAGGTCCACAACAGTGGGATCTGCAAGATCAAAGCATGACATACAAACCTTTCCAAATTTCCCCACACAGGTGATAGGAACGTATGTGGCAAAAGCACTATGCATGGATCAAAATACTTATGCTGGCTTTACATGTTCTTATATCGGTTGGTCCTCTCTGCACCTGCAATAGTCAGGAAAGTCACCCATGTAAGTGGCTTTGGACCATCTTTGGGTTGATTACAGACACAGAAGCAGGCAAGCAGATCCAATGTGGACCATCCAGGACTTGAACTGATGTACATAAGGGATGCCACAGTTGCAGGTTTTTATTTTTAAAAACATGAATGAATGCTGTATTTTATCAAGCACTTTCTCTATGCCTGTTGAAATAATCTCATTATTCTTATTCTTCAGTTGTTTTTGTCCAGTTCTGAACTGAGAACCGTTCATGTGTGATAACCCCATACACTAAGAAAACCTCAGTTGTTAGCTGTATCGTAATTATTGATTTGCATATATTGAACCAACCTTGCACACGTGGAATAAGTCTGTTTATGATATTGTCAAAAAAGAGCAAATCTGAGACTCAAATGTCAACATTCTGATATGGAATTTGGACAACCTGTGTGGTACCTTCTGTACCAAACATCCACTCTGGTATTTGGCCTGCACAACAAGTATTTGCAGGGGATTATTTACTAAGTATTCCATCCTGCCACAATAAAAAGTACCTTACAATCTACAACATTACATGTAAGTTTCTATTTCGACAATGACATTTAATACATAAGTTATTGTGTCAGATTCATGCTACTGCTATTTAGTTTTCCATATTATTTTGCTACAGCATCCTCTCAAAATATAATAACCTCAATAAGGCAGTTACTTACTTTCCCCCTGAACAAATACTCAAGATTTGGCCAATCCAGGAAGATGAGAAGAATTCTTTTTAATGATTTATTTATTTTTATTGGAAGGTAGATTTACAGAGAGAAGAGCAGACAAAGAGAAAGATCTTCCATCCATTGATTTATTCCTCAAGTGGCCACAGTGGCCGGAATTGAGCAGATCTAAAGCCAGGAGCCAGCAGCTTCTGCATCTCCCAGGTTTTGGGCCATCCTTAACTGCTTTTCCACTGGATGAAAAGTGGAGTAGCCAGGTCGTGAGCCAGTGCCCATATGAAATCCTGGCACATGCAAGGCAAAAATTTAGCCACTAGTCTTTTGCTCTGGGCCCATGAGAAAAATCTACCATCTCAATAATTTTTCATTTCATTTATGTTTGCCCTTTCTAGGAAGAAATAATTTGTCTAAGTGAGATTATGTACAGGTTGTACTCATCACATTCAATTATATCTTCTTTGTCATGAATAGAACTGCATGAACTATCTACAAGAACTTATATAAAATCTACTTTACATTTTAAAAGATTTTGTGTATATCCAGACCAAAGGAGTTTCTATTACTAAGAATGCATTTTGATGTCAATTATTATCTTTCAAGCCATGGAATCAGCGAGACTGTGAGGCAGAAACATATAACTAACATTGGTATTTCAAGTATTATAATACGTGCAAACTATGCTAAACTTTTAGAAAATACAGGACCGAAGGCACAAAATGATTTTGCCCAGGAATCAGGAAGCTCCTTCCAATTCTCTACTGGTGTGCGAAAGGTGAACGCTATGGTTAAGGATGTACCTTAAGTGTAAAGAAAAAGAGGCTGATGCTGTCATGGGATGGGTATAAAGCAGAACAAAAGGCTACCCTGGGAGAAGTTAGCAGCTGTTATCTCTGTGTTAACAGTGAGGAATCTTTACTCAAGATGATGCAGAGACGTACAGGAGTGCATCACCAGGGTAGTGACTGGAGCTATTAGCCAGTGCTAAACGCTCTGGAGCTGCTGTTAGAACACACCCAAAGTCACATACCTGTAAGCTAAAAGAATCTGTCTGCTGTAACCATTGTGAAAGAACATTGCTGAAACGGTCAATCAACCAAGGTGTTCATCATTGAATGGAAGGATAAAGACAGTGTGGAAGATGCGTGTACCTATGTACGCACATGTGCGTGCACGCATGTACACACACACAGAGGAATATTGTTCAGCTAAAACAAAGAATGGAATTCCAGTATTTGCATGTTGGAACTGGAGGATACCATGTTGAGTGAAATACTCCAGATACAGAAAAAAAAAATACTGCATGTTATCCTTTATCTCTGGCATCTAAAATTAACATGAAAAATGAAAAATGCTGGTATACAGTAATTTGGTAGCAAATCCAGTGCTTTGTCAAATTTGGGCTGAAATAATTTTTATATAAATTGATAAGAATTATGTATTGCTGTAGTATTAATGATTTTGCATGTGCTGGGATCCCATATGGGTGCTGGTTCCATGAACTTAAAAGGAATTAAGTGTACTTCTTAAATAATGTAAAAAGATGGGTTGTTACTTAATATATTTATAAATGTTTTATGAAGATTCAATGGATGATAACTTCATGTTATATAATATGAACATTTAAATGGAAGAACATGCAAGAATTTAATAAGTTAAAAATAAAGGATAAATTGAGTTCATTAATAATTATTAAATTATCAATAAAGATGCAATGATAATTTGCATACTTCTAATATTAATGCTATGTGTCAGTATGGTGATGTTTTGGTGTCTGGTGTTTAGGGTCAAATCCTAGTTGATATGTGGCTGTGAAAATATTACTGCGCATAGCATTTGCATTTAGCTGACTTGATGTCTAACAAACTACTCTGCATGTTGTGAATGGGCTTTAAGGAAAATGAGTGAATTTTTGCCTCAGGTTACAAGGTAGAAATTATGCTTACAAATTTTGGATTCATGAAAAAGACATTCTAGCTGAATTAAACAGTGAGTTTTTGTGATTTTTAACCAGCAAAAACATCAGAAATAAATATATTCAAATAAATTTAAAAGGGGGAAAGTTCTGTATATAAGTAGTAACTATAAACATCATAAAGTCAAAAAATTGGGGAAAACTTAAAATGATTAATATATTTAATGTTTCAATAACCACTAGGGAATAATTAGATAAAGTTGGAACACACTAATAGACAAGAAACATAATGGCATATACAAGTATTCCTTGAATGCATAAATGTGATGTTGTGATACAGATAAGACAAAAATGTACTGTTATGCAAGTGAGTATAAGTACAATAATGTTTCTAATATGTGTACTTGCTTTTCTTAAACAGTATTGAGGGGTTGCTAATATTCTGAAAAGCATTCGGAAATATATACTGAGGGCCTTTAACAGCATTATTTTACTTTAAGAAATTTATCCCAAGGAAATAAACAGATGCTGACAAAAATTTATGTACAATGACATTCATAATGGAATTATTTATAATACATAATTGGAAGTAACCTGAAATAATCTGCAACATGGAATATGTTAAATAAATCATTATACTTTCAAGTTAAGGAATATTACAAAGGTATTAAAAATCATCCCTTGAGGAATGTATAATGACATGGGAAATGCACAAAATGGAAAGTTAATTGAATTTCCTTCTTTTAAAAAGATTCCAGAGATATCTGTATCAAGGCCGTGATTTATGCCAACACATTTCATTGCCTTTCACCCTAAATACCCATTAAATTTGACAAAGAAAAAAGTGGGTAATAACTTATTCTGGTATTGGTATAAAAGGAAGAAAAGATTTGAGCCCCATGTATTTAAACAGGAACATTCAGTATGTGAGTTGTAAGCTTATTTTAGTTTTGCTATATTTTCTTCATATTTCTAATTAACACGATAGGTGCTGATAGAAGTCCTATTCTTCATTAGAATGGGATGTAAACATAATTCTTAGAATGAAAAGCATTGCTTCTCAAATGCCATTTTCTGGCCTTAAATAAGTGGAACCATGTGTTTGATTATTACCATCTGATTGGAGGTTAACATGTGGTTTTCTTTTTTCTGCGTGTTCACTGTATGCTGTGTAAGAATAACAAAATAGAATATGATCCAGAAGAGAAAAAGGCAGGGGTCCATAGCAGAGGAACGGATACAAATATGGATTTATGTTCCACCAGACCCATTGAACTGGTTTCTATAGCCATTGAAGTCACCTAAAGCCTTCGATTTACCTGGCTGTCTGATGGAGGGAACAAAAAGATAGCAGCCGAAACTCAGTCACTCAGTGTAGAAACTCTGTGAGTTAGGGAGTTTGGTAGACTTCTTGTTGTTTTGGTTTGGTTTGTTTGGAACACAGGCAGCTAAGTAAGTGCATAAATTTATCCATGCTTTCCCAGGCTTGAAACACATCTCTTAGATTACCAAGTCTAACCTTATATTCCAGGAATGAACAAAGCACAGATCAGAGTATATAAGCAAACAGATATGGGAAGATAAAGAGAGGTGCTGATAGCTTATCCTAATATTAAAGATCTTTCCATGGGCCCCTTTATGCCTGGGTCATAATTCCTGGAGCTGATGTCCTTTCCCAGCTGTTTAGAAGAGACTGCATCCTAAGCACGAGCAGTGATTCAATATCAATCCTCCCCACTTGCTAGTCCTTCTGTAACACTGAACAGAATAATGAATGTGACAAACAAATCTGTCCCTCCTATAGTTGTGTGAGAAGTGACTCTGGCGATAGTAAAACTATAGGCTAACACTGGTACCATGCGCAGGGCTTAGAGACTGTGTCATGTCACTTAGACCTTATTATAAATGCAGTAGGAATCCATTGCCTTAATAGAGTTTATTCAGTGGAGCATGAAGAAATTTGCATTATCAGAAAATCCCTCAGGCTCCTTGATCTGTGGAGAATGGATTAAAGTGTGGAAAAATGAACGAGGAGGAAATTACAGTAATCCCAGCTGAGAGATGATAGTGGCCTGATTTAGGTAAGTGGCAGTCAAAATGCAGAAACAGAGTAGCTCTGTTTAAATGTATATTTAAAATGGAGTTGTCAAGACTTGGTGAAAGGGCAAATATGGGAAGAAGAGGAGGAACAAGCAAGATGTTTTTCAGATTAGTGAATCTGGGGACAATGTGGTAATTTTAATTAAAAAATTGAGGAATAGGATTTTGGGAGAAGATTGTGCTTAAGGACAACTATGTTAAATGAGACATCTAATTACAAATGTCAAGAAGTTGATTGTGTAGAAAGTCCACAGTTCAAGAGAGGTTTGAGTTAGATGTAAAATTGTCAGGTTATAGTGGAGTAGTTAGTGCTTCAAGCCATAGTATCAGAGGAGATAATCCAATGCATAGCCTAAGTTTATAAGGAAGGAGGGAAATTAGACTTTTTTTATAGTGAATTATCTACAGTTTAAACAAGCATGACTTCCAACCACTTTTCCTTGTGAGACATATGTATTTTGTTTTCCAAATTCTTTACTCAGTTTGTTGTGCTAATTTGATAGCTTCACCTATAAAGGAAATATTTCAGTCTTCTGCTACATGATCTCTACATGTTTTTATGGTAGTATCGCATTCTATATTTTACATATTTTGGGGTTATGATATCTAGCTTTGAAGCTATCATTGCCTATTTTGTCTTTCCTCTTAGCTGATGATAATTGCTATACCCATGTTTTGGATACATATTGCCTTTTTATGCTTCCCACAGAAACATCCATTGAATGTCCACTTTCTTTTATATAGATTCAATTTATTCTTTCTACTCTAGCATTTAAAACATTTAAATGGTTGTTTTTTTGTTTTGTTTTGTTTTGTTTTTTTGTCCTAGAGATCAAGCATGGGAACAGTGAATTCTTTCCATGGATCTCACATCCCTCAAGGAGCCTGAGGGATTTTTGTTGTTGTTGTAACTGTGTAAGCTCTTTTTATACTGTATCGGTCCACTCTACCCCATGTCTCATTTTCCCTTACTGTTATGCTAAGTTGCATTTGCAGTGTCATCTGTAATATCCTTGTTGTGAAACCCAGGCGACACTTATCTCACCTGACGTTTCTGAACCAATTCCTGTCTCTTCACTCATCTAGTCCTTAGGTTCCAATCCCATTAAAATGCTAATGACTACCAAGTCTGCTATTTTTCTGCTCAACCTCTCCTGATTTTCAGTCACATATGTTTAGGAAAAATGCACATTTTTTCCATTTGATTGGATATTTTAATTGAAAATGGGAAGGGTCATGCCTAGAGCCCTGTATTTACACTGCTGTCTTACCTGGAAGTCAATAGGGTCCATAAGAAATCTCAAAACTTATAATAATCATAATATTAGACAGCATCTGGTGTTGAGTTCTTTTACAAGTTTTGTATTCTAGATGATACATGGAATTGGAAGCATTTATTAATGAGGATACAATTTAGTGCCTGTTAGACAGGTCTGGATGATTACAGAATCTCAGAGTTACTTTCATTTTTTCATTTTGATAGACAGTGATGCCAAATTAAATTCAACTTGTATGAGTGATGTAGAAGTCTCTGGGTGCTGTGCTACTTGGCTAAGTGTGCCTTCTTTGCAAATGACGACATCCAGGTGTCTGTGAGTTCAGTGGTAACCACTGCAGGGTGATTATTAGATTCTTGTAGTCTTTGAAAAACATATTTCACAGAACATATCAATATTCCCTTTTACTAATGGATTTTAAATTTTTTAACAAAGACTATTTCAAAACAAATTGAAATATTTTTAAAAATACTCAATTATTTAACTGTCAGTATTTGAAAAGCAAAGTCTGCTTTTTCTTCTGACATCGTACATCGTTAATAAAAGATATATGAGTAAATCTTTTTTTTAATAGCTCACTTTTTAAGGACCATTCAGTTTTATGTGGTTGTTTCTTTTAAGTCTAACTTTTAATGCATTCTCAAATTTACCCTGATGAACCTCTAATTTTAATAAGGAATTTGTTTTTTATATATTTATAACTGAGTTTTATTAATATTTCATGTAATTAAAAATTAAACGAATAAATCTTTAAACAATGTGCCTTCAGGAGGCACACATAATTGAATACTATCAGAATCTACTACATTCAGGCTCTAAATATTAACCCAGAAAAGACATTATCTGCACCAAAATTGTGGTTGGAAGCAGCACCTGAAACAGCAGAATTGCTTAATACTTGATACACCTTATAAAGGGAAGAACCTTAAAGGATTTGTTTATTCTGTTCTTACATAATTCAGAAAGATACTGGATGAGAGACACTGAAAACCTTACTCAAACAGGATCCCCATTTGTAATTTTTAATGGGCCTCACCTTTGGCACACAAAAAGCTTGACTTTCATAGCAGACCATTTGCCTGTCAAACTCCAGGTCTAGGATGTGACTGCCATTTAATGCATGATGGATTTTATTTTTATTAATAATTGCACCACTCTCATCATTATTGTTAATATTATCAGTATATTGTCATTTTAACCTATGAGTTAATATATGGAATATTTACTGGTCCCTTATTCTGTACATTAAAATGTTATATTTTATACTATAGTAAAAGCCATTTGGAATAAACATAGAAACATTTAGCTTAATTAGGCATATTTTTGTAGAATCATCTGATTTTTCTTCATGTATATATTATAGAATCTAATAATACTGATATTTTTTTCTCTTGAATACTTCAAGATTCAGTCTTCCTATGGCTTCCTCTTGTATAAAATATTAAAATTACATGGTTGTTATTTTTGACAACTCCTGGAGGTCCTCATGCCTTGTTGCTTGCTTAAAGATGCCAAAAACTTGGTGATCACTTAGAGACCACCTCCTGAGAGTGGGCAAGCTCTGAAAGGATCCTTGGCCTTGGCAGATACCCGGAGGCCTCCACCCCTCATCCACCTCCCAGCTTCAGCTGGAAGCAGTTGGCAGGAAGCCAGAGCTCCTGGTTCCTTTCCCTCCCCCATCTACCTCTACTAGTAATTGGGTACTTTCTTATAACTGGATTGCCTCCTCCCTCCACCTACCTTTACCAAAACCCCAAATTCACAGAGAGAAGTAGAGACAGAGAGAGACACCTTCCACGGGAGTAATGATGCTGTATGTATGCAGTTGTTGGGGAGATAAAGCAGAATGTACTCATTAATTGATCAAAAGATAAAACAGGTTAAGTGTGAAGAATGATAAAAGAGAAATGCAGAAAACAAAGAGGAACATAGTGAATTTCCAAGTAACATAAAATTAAAATCGTATAAAGTCTAAAATTTGAGATGTTTCATATTGTTTAAGTTAACATTGTTATATTTTGAAAGAGTCAATGGTATGCTGTAAACAATTTTAAGTATAAGGATACAAGCTATGTACAAAGGAAAAATAAAATGTAAAAATAAAGTTTATTTGATCAAGTTAATATTAGAAAAAATAAAGCTCAGAACCAGCTATATTACCAGAGATAAGTGGGTTATTTCAAAGTAAAGAATGATTTAATTTGGACAAGAAGGATTTCTATGTAAATGTAAATAATTATATAATGTAATGTAGTTTTTGAATACAAAAAAGAAAGACTGCGAACCAAATGATGAAATGATAAATCTAAAATTAGGATTGCAGATTTAAACAAGAAATGAGTAACATCGGATATTTGGGAATGAAACAATGTATGTGTAATAACTCATGAATCAAGATAAATTAGTGAGGACTCAAGTTGCAGCCATATGAGATATCAATGTTGCAGACAGAAGCTTGATCTTAGCGCCACCACACCTGCCATAAAATTATACTATTAAATGCTCATGTTTCAAACAAATGCTCAGATTTAATCCTGCTTTTAAAACGTGAAACCTGATTCTTACTTTACACCTGACATTAAAACAATTTTACAGTGGATCAGGGATATAAATTGAAATATGAAACAATCAAGTTACTATAGATAAACACAAGGGAAACACCGAAATGCATCAGATTGGACAAAAATGTCTTGGATAAAATCCCAGAAGCACAGGCAATAAAAACAAAGTATAAAAGTAGGATTGCATTAAGGCAAGAAGTTTCTGCACTGCAAAGGAAACTGAACAAGTTGAAGAGGCAGCAGACAGAATAGTAGAAATTATTTTGAACTCTGCATCTGATAAGGGATTAATTTCTAGGCTCTATAAAGACCTCAAAAAAACGGCAACACCAAAGTAAATTAAATAGCAAAACCAGATGCATTGCAGGGAACAATAAAATGATTCTAGAAAGAAGGTCTCAGATCTAACACACTATGAACATAAGAAATGACAGATTTGTAAAAGTATTATCTAGCATGATCAGTTTCCTGAATTTTGGATATGTTTAAAACCTGAGGTTTTATTACTCAGGTAGTGGGAGACACTTTCTTCCTCCCACTTACACGGGCAATCTGAAGAATCACTCTTGCAGTTTATTTAGGAAGATTGCCCCTGGATCTCCACCTGCCTAGCCCACAGGGGAGGCCATAGGCACATGGCACACTGTGCCCTTGACTAACATACCCCAATATGGTCTGTTCACTGGGCATGCAATAAGAGCAAGGGCTGCACCCTTCTCTTCCCTACTCTGCTAGGACTTCCCGGGTAAACAACTCTAGGAAGTCAAATGTTACATTCATCCTAGTTTTCAGCAGGTAACATCGTGACGATTCCCTGTGATTCCTGACCTTTGACTTCACTGGAGGGTCCAGAGAGATAGACAAATCTGTTAGTCACAGCGTTGTACTGTTGGGGCCGTCCTTCTGCCTGCCCTCTTCTCCTGTATAAGCTTGGGACTTCTCACAAATAGATGGACATTCCTCACCACCAGTTTGTCTCCAGTGTTTCTGCTGCAGCCGAAGAGCACTGTCGTCTCACTCTGCTTGGTGGTCTCCAGTCCTGCTGGACAGAAGACCCCTGAGACCTTTCCAGCAAGCTGAATTTGAGCATCAGCATAACAAAGATGACATTAAGACGCTAAGCTAAGTTACTTATATGCATGCAGATTAAGTTTTCAAAAATTTGAGGCCTAGAAATCTGTCTTAACTTCAATCCATGACCAAAGAATATTGGGGAGGGGAAAAAAATGAAAGAATAGCAAAGAACAAACCAATGAGCTCCTTAAGAAGGATGCAGGAAAGGGAGGTTGTATTAAAAAAAAATAGGCCAAGTAAATGTGCATTTCAGATAGGAATTTAAAAATACATCTTAAAGCATTTATACCTTATTCATGGGAGAAGAAGAAAGTATGGAGGTGTTCTAATTAAGAACACATTACTGTACTATATAGGATAAGACTCAAAACTGCCATAACCAGGTAGCCATTTGTTGCCCTGATTTAGTCTCCAGGTCAACTAATAATTGCATATGTACCCTGGAGGAATAACATGATTCATATCCTCTGTGTACCAAGACCGTATTTAACCATGCCTTGTATTTAATCCTTCTATACTTTGTGGTCTGTAATTTTCTAGCAGAGAAAAAATTGAATAGTTAAAAAGTTACCTACACATTGAGAAAGAAAAAGAAATAAGACCATTTTTGAGTTTGTCACTTACTAGTTTTATGAATTAATAGTTTTGTGGATCAATAGTTTCATTATCAATAAGGGGTTGGTATAGGCAGCAAAACTGATGTCAACATGAATTAGAATAAAAATGTAAGAAAGACAATATATAGATAAATTTCAGAAATGATTAAAATATTTGAGTGGCAACTACAATTTACTACAAATATTAGTTATATGAGAAAGAACCAAAGATATCCAGTTAAAACAACGAAGTTGTTAGATATCAAACCTGGATGTCCAGTTCAAACAACAACGTTAATGATAAGAGGAGTTCTTTTTTTTTTTTTTGACACAGAGGGGTGTAAATCAGAGAAAAAAGTTCTAGTAAGTGTGATTCTATAAAGAAATATGAAGAGTATGACACTTACCTAATTTACCTTTGTAATATTTTATTTAAAAGATTTGTATACCTGGAAAGTAGAGCAATAGGGTTGCGGAAAGGGACAAGAAAGACTGATTTATTTCTAATCATAATTAGATTCATTCCCCAAATGTTCATATTGTTTGGAGTGGGTCTAGACCAAAGCCAGATCCAGGAGCTCTCAGTCTCTGCCTGTGTGGCTACGGCTCAAACACTTGGGCTTTCGGCATCTTCTACTTTCCCAGGTGCACAGCAGAGTTTGGATGAGAAGAGGACAAGCCAGAACTGGTGCCTGTATTCCGATAAGGCATTTTGGTGCTCTGTGTGGCAGCTTTAAGCACTTTCCATGATGCTGGCCCCATACATTGTAACATTTACTGAACCAGTATTCAGTGAATGCAGGCAGTTTGAAGAATTGTTCTAGAAAAATTACTAAATAACCCTGTGATGTTTTAAATGATGATTAGCTGGGGTTTTTTTTGCTGAAATAGAATAACCAATCATGGTTCTCATCAACTGAACATTTCTCTCAAATATAATGCAACTAAATTTTATAGAAATGATGTAGGGCAATTATTTGTAGATATATATATGGAGACACGGAGCAATGCTATTCTATTTAGTTATTTATAAAAGAATATGTTGAACAAAAATATCACAATGAAAAAATATGGATATATTTGCAGACTGTATATTAAAATAACTTCTTAACCTGGTTGTTTTTCTTTACTTCAATTAACAGAAATTATACATATAATATATGAGAAAATTATTTACTCCAAACCAACACATTGTAGAGTTGTGGATCATCTTTCCAATTTTCTTTACCTGCCTACTGCATGATTTCTTTTAGGCTCTGAGCTGTGCTAATTTGCATGTTGAATTAAACCACTTTATCACTCTGACTGTCTTAGGAGCTTAGCTGGAGAGTAAAGAAAAAAAGAAGTGGACAGTACAGCTGGGAGCTGGAAGCTTGTGTTATGCCTTGCTTTGAGTTATGATGGTCTCTAGTGAATCGTGAAATTACAGGATGCTCGCATTAGAACAAACTTAGATGTCAGCGAGTCCAAATGTTTCTTCTACATCAAGATAACCTGCATTCAGAAAGGGTCAGTAACTTGTTTAGGCACACAACTTCCAGTATTGTTCTTTCTCTTTTCTTCTGATTTCTGTTATGACCTATACTTAGGGAAATCAATTAGTAATTTATTTTACAAATAATTCATTAATTGTACAAATATGAATTGCTCTCAAACTTTTGAGAGCAATTATGGTGCATAGTGTACTATATTGTCCTTGGAAGGCAAGATATATACCCACCACAAGTATTCAAAAACAGATATGTAATATGTTGTAAGAAAATTGATTCTGATTACTAACAGGATTTAAATAGGATTGTATTTATTCTGGGCTTGGGATATCTTAAAATGCATCTATTAAAATGCAATTTGAATTTGTCCTAAGTAATGTCTAGAATGTCAAGAGATGGACCAAATATTATAAATACAGGAAGTAGCCTGCTTCAGAAAGTCTTGGGATATTTTCTAGATCATATAGAACTAACTGAATGAAATGCTGAAACACAGATGGAGGAGGATTTGAAAAAGACCTGGCTTCCAGGACGAGGCAGGAACAGGGTTCATAATTTAGGATGATGGCAAAGAAGGCTAGATTAGGTACCACAAAATGAATGTGATGACGACCATGTCAACAGAAATTTAGAATTTATATGTAAACAGAAACTTGCAAAGAATTTTCAGTAATCTGAAGACTTACAAATGCAATTGGATTTGACAGAAGCGGGAGAGAGATGTGTTTCAATGAAATGATTAACTTAGTTCTAGACAGAATGTTTGAAATGAAGAATAGCTGACCCTTCATCTGTTTGTCTCCAAAGGCAGGTCATTATATGTCATATACCTGAGAGACTTTGGGACTATAGATGTAGAATGAAAGTCCTCTGAAAGTTATAAAAAGCGTAGTGATACTCTGGGTGGTATCAATGGATAGTTCAAAATTTGTGTGTAGAAGAAAGGAGAAAGGAGAGTTTCACACTGAGCAGAATGTTCTTCAAGACCCCTAACTTGGTGTTGGCAATTGAAAATGAAGACCAATTGTAAAGGACACTGACTTTTTCAAAAGCTATTGTAGACCTATAAATGAGCATTTTTTGCTTTGGCTACAGCTTCATTCGTATGTGCTTGTAATAGTGATATAAATGCACTCATTTTCACATTTACTAAACCAGGGTGAGGGAAGTGGTTGAGGATGCTAGAAATGTCACACTTTTATTAGACTATTGCTTTAAGGTAGTGCATTTCTGATAAGCATTTGCTTACAAATATATACCAAATATGTACTACACACCAGATACAGTTCTATGCACTAGAGATATGGCATTCAAGATATACTAAATCTCTACATTTACTTTTGTGTAGAGGGTAGAAAACATAACAATAAAATCATTTAATGTAATATGTGATAGTAAGATGTGTTAGACAAATAAAAAATGTATAATTAGTAAGTATTAAATAGTTCATGATCATACATATATTTATTAAGATTTCAATATAAATATCACATCAGTTTTGACTGAGATAACACATTTTTTTATGTAAGAAATTGCATATGTTGAAGGTCTTCCTTCTATCTCTCTTACCAAATTCCAAAAGTAAATTATCATTATCTGTATCCTTAATTTGCAGATATGGTCATTCTAAGTATTCTTGTACCACTCACTGAGATAGATACCACTCAATACATGGAGTATCATCCCCTATAAACAACACAGTCAAGGATTTTAAGAAAGTGCTTTATTGTGGAAATATTCTATTAGTGCCATAACTAATATCTCCAGTGTATAATTTCTTTTTTATTACCCACTTGTTAACTGATGCCCTATCATAAAACGTTTTGATTCTAATGTATGTACCCATATCTTAGTAGCATAATACATATCATTTGACATAGTTAGTGAATGAACTACCAGCGACAAAATAATAAGACTGCCAGTTATATTATCAATATAGTAATCCTTCTGTTCCAGGGGTGTGCTTTTTCCTAGAAGTGTGGTGTGTGCTGATAGAGATGTGTGTCTGTCCATCTGTTGGTGGTGTGAAAACATAACATCTAAAATTTTCTTCTCTCCTAAGTACTCTATAAGTTTATCTCTGTTTATTTTTCATCCTATAATTTAGTAATGCTCTGTGTGGTCATATGTTCCTTAGAGGTAGCTTGAAAATGTATCTCCAGATTCTTGTGCCTGAATAGAAGGATTATATAATAAATATTTTTAAACTGTTATACACTGAGCTGTATGATATGAAATACCATAAGGGTTGAAGAACATTAGCAACCATTTTAAGTGTAGAAATTAAGCATGATTGGTTTTGTTATATAGCTTAAGAAATGTTTTACAAACTCAAATTATTGATAAGATGTTTTTATGTGGAAGTTTTCACTAACAGTATACCCTTTTGGTATTGCAGTTAATTCATTATGTATAAATAACAGAGGCTTCATCTCTATTCTTCCAATTTGTTTACAAACTCAGAACTACGCAAAGAAACACGTATTTATCTATTTTTAACATTCAGCAATACTGTTACATTAGCAATCAATGTGGCAGAAGCATAAATCCATTAAAAGTTTATCTCATTGCTTAGATTTCTAATTTTTAAGTTACGGATGGCTGTTTAAAACATTGATTTTCTTTAGAAATGCGTAGCCAACTCCAGATACTAAAATAAATCTACAGCAGGTTTTGAAATCTAAATAATGTTTTCTGGAGTAAAAGTAATACTATTTTTCTGTGTTTTTTTTCCTGGTTATTTGCTTAATATATCATCAAGTATGATTTCATGAAGTGTTGGCAGTCCAAGCACTCACAGTACACGTCTTTTATTACCATTTAGTGTATTTCCAACTTTGGTGAGTCACTTTAATTTGTTTCAAATTTGTTCATTGCCGAGTACTGTAAGGATGTAAATAAGATCATCATTATCATCATCAGCAGCAGCTTCTGTGGTTCATTTCCCAGGCTTTCTTGTGTTAGGAGTTGGATCCCTAGTGTGGTCACGTAGAGGTGGTAGGGTCTTAAAGAAATGGGGCTGCTTGGACTGGGTGTCATAGCCTAGTGGCTGAAGTCTTCACTTTGCATGTTCATGGATCCCCACATGGGCACCAGTAGTGTATCCCAGCTGCCCTACTTCCCATCCAGCTCCCTGCTTGTGGCTGTAAAACAATGGAGGACAGCCCAAAGCCTTGGGAGCGTGTACCCACATGGGAGACCCAGAAGAAACTCCTGACTTTGGATAGGCCCAGCTCTGGGCATTGTGGCCACTGGGGAGTGAACCAGTGGATGGAAGATCTTTGTTTCTGTCTCTTCTTTTCTCTAGAATCTGCCGTTCCAATAAGAATAAACTAAGTAATTAAAAAAAAAAGTGCGGTTTCCTGAAAGATGATGAAGTAATGGAAGCTTTCCTTGCGAAATGAATCAGATTGTTATGTTTAAACAGAGTAATTTCTGCCTTCAGTGAAACTGCAATTAAGTTTCCTAACAATTCATTATGTTTCTTGTCAGCACATAAAATCCCCAAATTCTATAGCTGAATTCATCATTTTATGAATAAATTTTCTTGTCCTACGTAATATCCCATTCCAAGGAAAGCACAGCCAACTAAAATGAGAACAAGTGAAATCATCTTCAGTACCATATTTCCAAAACATTTATTCATATCATTTTGTCAATTTCATCTTTTATCTCCTGAATATCTTCCTCTCTTTCGTCAATGGCCCTGCATTTCATTCGATTTCTGCTACTCTGTGTCATTTCAAGTGGCTGCTGCTCGCTTTTTCTATGCTGCAAAGTGACCGACTTCTAGGAAATCTCTCAGTCTTATGAATTGTTTCAGGAAATTTTTCAAAAGCATAAATAGGATAGTATCACCCTTCAGGTTCATATATTTTGGTATTCCCCAACCCTATAATTTACTAAAAAAATTTTTCACCTTGATGAGACGTAACGAAAATGCAACATTTGAAGAGTAGTAAATTTAAAGATATGAGGAATAGTATTTTTCATTTGAATGTATGTAGGATTGTATGTGTTGTGTGTAAACTTTTCCTTTGACAAACTCTTTATGACCCTTTGTTGTAAACTACCAGTAACTCTAAATTTGAATAGGCTAGTCTTTCATTAAAAATAATCATTTGTTAGATGAATTTTATTTCTTTCCCATGTAGAAACATAATGAATTGTTAGGAAATTTAATTGCAGTTTCACTGAAGGCAGAAATTACTCTGTTTAAACAAAGGCTATTTTTTACAAAATGAACATTCAATAATAATTACTCTTTTGCAATATAATTTTGATGGAAGTCTTCAGATATTAAGGGTTTGTCTCATAATTATCTTTCTTCTCTGTTGAATACTTTTTATTTTGTCTCTTTTGTCTGCATGTGGGAATTTAATAGTGCCTTGATTCTGTATCAAGCATGCTCACCTAATAATAAATACTTTCCAAGGGGCTCAAATTAACTTCAAATCATAATTTTCTAAATTGACTACTTGTAAATTCAACGAAGATAGTGCTGTATTTTGCTCTAAACTGCAGTTTTTGGCTATGAATGTAAGATTTCTAATTCATAAAATGCAGTTACAAGCTTTGAGTTTTTCTCTGTAATTGTTCCCTGGGGAATGCTGTTTGATTTCATGCTTTCTATTTTTCTTCTTTTTAAAATAGAATTTCTGTTTGATATTTGTTTTTAAAGAAACTTTTTTAAGCTCATATACTGTTTTACAGCTTAAATATGAGCGCTATTCTTGATAATACATATTTATAATTAATCCCAAAGGTGTATTTGTGTACAGTTTGTTTCTTTACTATTTGTTACATTTTTATCTCCAACCTCTTTAATATGTGATAAATATGTATGAATATGTTTGATAGAATAACAATTTTTTTGATGTTTGAAAATTTATGAAGCTTACCTTAATTATGGAATATATCTTGTTTACAAAATGTTGTTGTAATTGAAATTGGAATTTGAGCAATGAACTTAACTTTTGAAAATCTTTCTGAAAATGTTTCTTAAAACTCTCCAGTCTATTTTTTTAAAAAGACTTATTCATTTCAAAGAGTTACAGGAAATGATGGGGGAAAAGAGGGAGGGCAAGAGAGAGAAGGAGAGGGAGAAGTGGGAGAGAGAGAGAGAATGAATGAATGAATGAATGAGAATCTCCCATCTGTTCCTTCACTCCCCAGGTGAGCACAACTCCATAAGCAGTATGCATGAGTTTTATGTAGATCACCTACGTGTGTTGCAGGGGCCCAAGAACTTGAGCCATTATCTGCTGCTTCTCCCGCATCATTAACTTGGAACTTGGTTGGAAATTGAGCAGCTGGGACAAGAACTAGATCTCGTATGAAATGCTGATGTCACAGGCAGTGGCTTATTCTCTGTACGACAGCAGCCCCTGTCTAGAAGCTATGTAAAGGATTGTGTGAATTATTTTCAAATGTACCAATAGTCTTTTATAATTGGTCTTTATAGAGAATAGGATGACATTTAGACAAAGCAAATAAGCTAATTACAAGCATTTTTTAAAAGGCTGAATTATTTGATTTTTAAAAAGTACTAATTTAAGTGCCACTTCATTTAAATTTGGAAACAAGTCTACAGGTTGTAATATACCAAACACAAAAGCATAATGAATCTCAGTGAAATTTGTTCGATTCACCCTCTTTCTGCTGGAACAATTGACTCATTCAGCAATCATGGATAGCAAAATCTGTCCCCTTAGCATTTCTTGCAACTAACATCCAACTCTCATTTTAGAAATGGACATTAGAGAACCTGGCATAGTGGCATACATCTCTAGTCCATCTCCTGCATTGCCAGCATCCCATATGGACACTGATTTGCATCCCAACTGCTCCATCACCAATCGAACTCCCTTATTATGCCCCAGGAGAAAAGCAGAAAATGACTCAAGTCCTTGGTACCCTGCACCTACATGGGAGACTCAGAAGAAGCTTCTGGCTTCAGATTGGCCCAGTCCTGGCCATTGTGGCCATTTGAGGAGTGAACCAGCAGATGGAAAAATCTCTTTGTCTCCCCTTCACTCTATAAATTTGCACTTCAAATTAAAATAAATAAAACATTAAAAATTTACACTGGAGATTCCTTCATAGTATATGCACAGATGCAGTTGTCTACGTTCAGAATTTTTTTAAAAGCTATTTATTGTGTTTGAGAGGCAGATATGCAGAAAGTGAAACAGAGACAAATAAATACAGCTTCCATTAACTTGTTCACTCTTCAGATATGTGCAACCGTCTATTCTTTGAGGCCACAGCCAGAGGCTGGTAAGCTCGTGTCTCCTATGTGGGTGGTAGGGCCACAACTTTTATTACAACCCTCAGCAGTCTCTAAGAGCACACATCTCCAATTGAGAGCAGAACCAGGACTCATCTAACATAGGTTCTGGACTTTCCCATGACTTGTTATGCTATGCCCGATAGCTTGATGTATGTTTCACAGACCCCATGGAATAGAGCGTTATCTGCTTTGCTTCCATCCTATGATGGTTTAATTGTTGTATCAATATGACTGGTTCACTGTGTTATTCTCTGAGGTGCACAATAAGACTAAGGATCAAAACGTGAAAGAACAAACTTCAGTTGGAAGGAACTTTAAAAATGTCTAACCTGAGAAAATATTTTAAGTTATACCAATCTCCAAGCTACTGCTGGAAATGATAGTCCTTAGAGTCTTGTAACATATGCAACAAAAAGCATGTCAAAAAGCAAAGAAAATAATTCATTTTGAGTTGAAAATATAAAAGGGTTTGGCTTTATAAGTGGGCTTTTATTTCATTCTGAATGTAACCTATAGAATAAAAGCGCATGCAATTAGTTAACATAACCCATTTTAGACAAGAATAATTGCATCTTAAGAATAGAATTTTTTTTTTTTAAAAAAGATCATGTTTTAGATTCTCAGGTTTCCTAAGTGAAAGTTTAATCAGATATGTCTCAGTTTATAAATGAATAAATAGGGTAATTTCTAGACAGAAGGTGGATCCCAGAAGGCTAGCTTTGAAACAAACACAGTATAGGAATATAACTGCAATTCTCTTTGTGGTAAAAGTATTATCCAGTTAAAATTTGAGATTAGTCTCATATGAAACCATGCATGAAGTCCAAAATTATGTCTGTTGTTTCATAACTTTCCTGGTTATAGTCATCACATTGAAAAACTATGCTAATGGCTAAGCGCTTGTATTCACCAGCAAGAAAGATCCAGGAAAGATCTTGGGTATGTGCTGAGGGCATCTAAATCTTCAAGTTTATAGGAAAATATTTTCAGGGATAAAACACAGTAGGGATGAATAAACCTTCATATCTTGACAAAAAACACACCAGTTTGGGGGCCAGTGTTGTGGCAGAGCAAGTTAAGCTGCTGCTTGCGACACTGTCATCATGCATAGGATGGCTGATTGGAATTCCATCCACTCCGTTTTTGATCTAGCTTCCTATTAACATATAAATAAATCTAAAAAATAATTTAAAACTTTACATATTTACCTGGGTTGTCTTTAGAAGAACTTTGCAAATTAATAGAACCCCAGGAAAGACCCTGTGATTCCAGATTCTCTGCAAAGAGAACCTTCTTGTTAAAAACCAGTTAGCATAATAATGACATGGCCACAAAAACATATAAAGCTTTGAACAGGCCAAGGCAGTATCCTAGTTGTTGTGTGGCTATCCTCACACCAATTAGGAGGTAATAATCACTGCTTTTTAAAATTTTACAGACCAGGAAAATAATACTACTGAAGCCAGTGTGTCGGCAGACATTCAGCTAACACACAGCACAGACATGCTTAATCCTCCAAGCATTATCACATCAACTATGTTTTACTTAGGATGAGCTCATAAATGTGTTTGGTAAACCTGGCACAGACCATGTTGACTAAGAACGTTGTATTCACTAATACAGGGTCTGCTATAAACAGGCAAGCAAAAAAAAGAAATTAAGTAGGTAAAGTGAGAAAACAACTAAATATTCATTCATGCTAACTTCCACATTATAAAGTTTTTTAAAAAATGAATATATGTCGACATGTATTCATGTTTTGAAGCTTAAAAAAACACCTGGAAATTTGAAGTAATCATTGACTAGACTTTTTCCAGCTTATGGACTTACTTATTTGTGTAAAAGAAAGTGAACATTTCGAGGCAGGGGTGAGCCAACTGTGGCGCAGAGAGCCAAGCGACAGCTGGGGTTGGCCCACATGCTGCGCCAGAGTGACAGCTCGTGTCCCAGCTACTCTATTTCTGATCTGTCTCCCTGATAATGTGTCTGAAAGCGGAAGATGACTTTAGAGCTTTTCATTCTCTCTGTCCTTCTCTTTCTCTCTCTTACTATAAATCTTAAAAAGATATATACACAAGGTAAGGAGTAAAGCATAGCATCTGAGATAAATATGGTGGAAATCCATTTTCTAAAATGTATATCCAAATTAATGAATGTTCTACAAAACAATCACACAATATTCATGTGTTTGAAAATCATGAATGTCAACGACTGAAATGTTTGAGTAAAGCAAGGATTAATAAGCATGTGATCTGACACAGGCTAATTTTTCTCCAAACATCATTGTGACTATTGGCAACACTTACATTGGCTCAATGGATTAGACCTGCTATCATGGTTACTTTTCTGATTTTCACTATTGCCTTCAAATATAGTAAAATCCTATTATTTGCATACAAAAGTAGTAAGTCTACAATGTGCTTTCAAATGTCTCAAGAGACAAGTTAGTTTTACAACATTTTGGATTTTTAGAAAGAAACCTTTGCCTTGAAATGAAAATAAATGCTTTTTTTGAATTTGAAAACTATGTAATTCAAAATATAAGCTGAATATCCCTAATATGAAAATCGGAAATCTCAGATACCCTTAAAACTGGAAGTTTCTGGATCCTGCAGTAATGTTACAAGTAGAAAATTCCATACTTGACCTCACGATACATGTTGAGGTTGGAATTCAGGTGTACAAATTTAGTCACTTGCCCAGTGAGAAAAAAAGGCTCCTGTCCTCTTTATCTTAAATAAATCTACTTTATGCAAGTGTATGCACAGGCAAAATATGCAACAGCAAAGTTCCACATGGAGCCAAGAGCAATGTATGCTACTTACTGCTTTGATTTTGTATTTCTTTTTTCTCCCTGCATGTTGTATAGAGAAATTATTTTTAAAAATGCCCAAAATGCCTAACGGTATCCCTATTGTGACAGAAATAATACAAAGAAGAAGCATGTTTTTATATAGCTCAGAAAGTCAAGACATTGGAGAAACTGGATAACATTCAAAGTGTGAAAGGTCTTACAGTAGAGAAAGGAAGATAATGTAAAATGTGTGATGAATTAATTGACTGACTAGTCACGTGCATTCATAATACAACAAGAAATAATGCTAATCTTTAAAGTCAACATGAGGCTTCTAAGACAGAAAGTCTCTCTAATGTGGCAGCATATATAGGAAACATTTTAAAACACTGTTCCGTTAAATGTCTTCTCATTTGCAGAGCGCCCATCTTCTTATTCCTCAGTGGCTTCTGATGGTTCCTTCAGCCAAAATGGAATAAAACACAGTGCACGGGAGGAACATTTTAATCAAGACACGATCTCATAGGTAGGAACAGTAACCTTGCTGTTTGTCCTTACTGCATTTACCGAATGGCCTGAGCATTGTGGTGATTCTGCTGTGCTACCTACTTACTGACATACTCATTTTTCACTGGACTAATTGTGATTTAATTTGTAGCTAAATTTTACAAGTGAATAAGCATAAGAGAATTATTGTTTATTGGCACCATATAAATTCAGATGCCAGGATGATGGTGATGTTAGACAACCATGGCTTGGTCACGTGAGAGACTGAGATTACAATATCTTACTTTTGGGATATTTTAATGTCTATGAGCTTTGTATTTTACAGAAAAATATTTAAATATTACATAAATTATCTTCAAGTTATTTTAGTAGGTGTATATGAAACATAATTTTGTGTTCAGACTTCCATGCAATAGGCAAGATACTTTATTATATCTGTCAATATTCTAAAATCTTAAATTTGGAAATATATTTTGTATTTCAAGTAATTAATGTTCAATCTGTGTATATATCAAGATCCAAGGTAATATAAAATTTTTAGTTGCTAATACTATTTGGAAGCCAGATATTACATATATATATGATATTATATATGATATAAAATATATAAAATGTTAGATATAGCTCCTAAGTTACTAGGCATCAAATTTTTGATTTTGAGTCTTAATCTGTTCAAAGCTGTGATGATTTTGTTCTTATATCACTTATGCCTAGCATTAAAATCAGCATGAAATATTAATCTACACTGGACAATGTTTTGCAGTCAGCATTATGACTATTTTAATTGAGTAGGATTTTCTGTTCTGACAACTGAATTTTACTTCATTTCTCTGTGCCACTATCTTTCTTAGACATCTATCTAGAATCTAGTACTTCTAGAATTAAAATCATGTCATTAAGTCTCTAGTTTGCTCTCTGCTATACTGCAGCCTCAAACTCCATATTCTATATAAATTAGATTTCTGCTCCTGATTAACATCATAGTTGATGAGTATTAGACTGCACTGTCAGTATTTCTCCAAATCTCATCAGACCTCACTAACAAGGCCTCCACGTTTGAACACCTTTGAGGGACTCTAGCACTGGAATGATCTTAATGCTCGACACATCAGGTTAATATATGCATTTTCACATGGAAAACAATGCATGATATCAACTGTAATACCATGCTCTTTGCAGATGTTGTTCTGCTTTGAATTTTATCTGAGTAAGTATACTCGAAAATGTGAGCACTTCAGCATGTATGTTATATAAAGAGACAACTGAAAACTGCAAACCTGGAGCTTCAGGTTAAATGTGAATTCAAATGACTTACAAAATATTTTACATTAATTTCTGCAGAGTCAGTAACTAGGTAAAGAAAGCTGTAGATATTTTTCCAGGAAAATGAATGACAATCCCATCGCCTTGTTCACCAGAAAGGCAAGCATTATGCCTTCCGATGTAGCTCACTTATTTTTTCCTATTTCAGTTAATTATTGATAATGTGCTTATTTTACTGTTATTCACTTATTAATTCATTACATGTTATCAGTTACCACTTGGCCGATCCTCCTGCTAGGTGATGTGTATGTAGAGACAAATAGGGCCGTGAGTGTTGCAGACTGTGAGATGCTCTTGCAACGAACATTAATGCCACAGCAGAGAAAACCATGGTTGCTTTGATGCCATGGATTTTATCTTGTATAGAATACATTGTATTTTACATTATTAGAGCAAGAATCTTTGTAGGAGAGATTTATTTGTTTCATGGATGTAAACATGCTCCTTTACTCTATGCTAAATAATATTTTAGACATAAGGATTAAGTTGCCTGTAAAGTGGGCAAAAACAGCATTTTTCTTGGAGCCTAGGTTTTATTGATTTGGATATTTAAAAAAAATGAAATATCAGTGCAAACAGTAAATTATACAGAATTGTCACAAGTGCTATGGGAAAAAGCAAAGATTATAGAGGCGATATAGGGTGTTGCATAGCTTGTGATTTTAGCAAGCAGTGAGGATATATTTTGATAGAAGTGTATGATAATATTATTATGGTTTTATAATTGATTATGGAAACCAGCATTCAAAATGGGTTAGTGAATTTGCCCATGGTCAAATAGGACCCAGGAGCGTCCCGATGAGCATTCAGACTCGGTTACCCGCTGTTGCTGTCTGTACAGCTAATGACTGCAAAGTGCACCGATTTTACAGAACTTCATTTTAAAACCTCATTTATTTAAATGCAGCATGACACTGCAGGTATAGACGATGGTGGAAAGTCTAGCATTTATTGTCAGGATATAGTTAACATTTTCATTGCGAGTTATTTTATTTGAGAGTAGAAATGTATACACTTAGCAGAATGATAGACTTGTGACAGTTGCTGAAGAACTATACTATTAATATTATCAGGGAAAGAGGACAGGTGGCAGGAGGGAGTGTGAGAGCAAGATTCCTGAGCCTCTGGAGCTGTATCATGAAAAATAAAGAAGTAATTTCTTTCCCACAAAATATCTGCTTCATCCATTCAATTGAAAAGGAGGATATGTGAGCAAATTGGCTTCCTTTTGAACAATGGAAAACTGCAGAGATTCTGACTAGCCCAGGAGCAAGAGCACACATTGTTTCAGAAGTATGGCCCTTTTAAACTGATGGATGGTTGGGTGGCTTGTGGAAGTCTGAGTGTAGCACTCTGCTTCTGACAATCCTGACTGCCTGCCTCCACTAAGTACAGTGCTACATTTTGAAAGGCGTTTTTAAGCTTTCTGTCTCCCTGTGAACTAAAGCACATCTGGCAGCAAGACCAATAAATTTGGCAGCCAGCCAGCGAATAAGACAGCAAATCCCTTTTGAGAATCAGCCTTGTGGAGCTTGAATAAGGAAGTTCAGCATTAGGCCTATTTACCTGGCAGCCAGCATCACCTTTATGTGCACTTCTTGAACCCGTCTTATCGTTTCTTTAGAAATAGAACAATGATTTCAAGTGGCTCAGAATCTTTCTACCAGTTCTTGTTCAACTTTAGAGGATTAGCTTTTAACTCTGGCCAAAGCTGGCTTCCCAGGTCACTGCTTAAATCCCTTAAAGACCTCCCAGCTGATCATTACTGCAGTTTCCTTTATGTTGTTGAAGGATTTGTATTTTGTTCCTGGTTGTGAAGCCATCCAGATTGAATGAGATCTGTTGGTCCAAGATTGCTCCTGTAAATTTTTCAAGTACCACACAGTGCCACATTATTTGGAGTGGGTTAATCCTCTAAGAGATTTTCAACAACCATTTGGAAAACTGTCATGTGGAACCCTGTGGGAGTCATGTTTGCTATTGTGTAGGATCACCTCTGGTATTTCAAATATAGCAAACAATTTAAATGGAATTGTTACGGAAGATAAAATTGGCTATCCCATCCTAACTTAGTACCTTCCCTAAGGACATGCAAGCTCTCTGGAACTTACTGAAAAGCTCTGGTTTCTGGCGTAACTGCTGACGTTTCTTTATTGAAGTTTGTTATATCTATGTTTTATGTATTCTTGCATCTTTCTAATATTAATTTACTAGTGCTGCTCAGGTTTTATAAACCATTTTATTTGCCTGGAAATGCAACTTTATAATATGGCACATTACATAGCAATATAAACTCATCAGTTGAGATGAGATGCCATTAAAAATACCTATACTTTTAGAGTTTTAGTCAGTTTTACTACCAGCCTTGTCAAACCTCTGAAATTTTGCAATTTCTATAATGATTATAGTTCAATGAATACTTTAATGTATGCGTTGTGGTTTGAATCCTGGAGTGACCGAATGAGGATAGGTGACAGGCAATAAACATGCACTCTGAGTTCATTTAAACACTTGTTTTTGAGATCTTTATTTACTTCTGAATCTGTTGCAAGCCCCTGAAATTGTTGCTAAGTATTTACAGGACATTGTAGGCTTCCATAAATCTATAAGAATAACTGTGGTCAGTATACATGAGTTTAAAGTTCTGTATCAGTTTTAGAAAGGACAGTATCAACATACCACAACAATTGGTATTGAAAAGATTCGATTTCTACATATAGAAATCTGAATTATGCTCCACACTGTTCACATCATCTCACAGTGGACTGAATACTATCCAATTACTAGAGGAAGAGATAAGTGAAATGTTGCGAGTTTTGGCCCATCCAAAGACTTCTTGAATAAGACCCCAAAAAGTACAGGCAATAAAAGCAAATATAGACAAATGGGAACACCTCAAGCTAAAAGACTTCAGCCCAGGAAATGAAAAATTTAATAAAGTGAAGAAACAACAGACAGGAAAGAAGAGCAAATTTACAAACTATGCATTTAATGATGGATTAATATCCAGAATGGATAAGAAACTTAAGAAACTCAACAGCAAAACAAACATTCCAGTGGCAGGGCACAGGAAATGAAGTCATTTTTCAAAGGTAGAAGAACAAATGGCTAACAGGCACATGAAAGATTATTTAATCATCAGGTAAATGCAAATAAAAATATAGTGAGGTATCACCTCACCCTGGTTAGAATAAAACATTAAAAATTAAAAAAGGTGATTGTAAGGATGTACAGGAAAAGGTACCCTAATACGCTGTTGAGAAGAATGAAAATTAGTACAATCCTTATGAAACATAGTGTTCAAATCCCTTTGAAAACTGAAGATGGTGCTTCCCCGGCAGAAGCTGGCTGCGCAGGCGCAGGAGCGGTCAGTGAGGGTGTATCTGTCCTCTCGTCTGACAACACATGCTCCGTTTGGTCCGTTCTGCACTGCAAACTCCTGCATTTTTCAGTGTTTTCTTCTGATGAAGATCAATGCAGTTTTTAGAATGCAGCCACCTTGAATTTCAATATTTTAGGCTGCAATCTTTTTAAAATGTTAGTAGTCATTAACAGAAATTGTATTAAAAATTCTTTCTTTATTAAAATTAAAGAATTAAAATTCTTCATTAAACTTCAGATTTCTCATTTTCTGTGCTCTAACACGGGGTCATCAAAAATTCACGGAAATGCATATTGTAAAATGAATTCACAAAATTCAATTTCAATTTCTTACTATAAATCTTTTCAATCAGTACTTTATGAATTTTTTCAGGTATTCTTATATAAATTGAGACTGTTTTAAATTATAGGTAGTGAACAAATGTTATAAGAACGCAGGTTGAAAATGAATTCATGGCAAAATAATAAAAGATTCTTACCACTTCTAAATGAAGGGACAATATTCTTTCTTAATTTTTGTTTAAATTGATTTGAATGTTAGAGTTACAGAGATGGAGAGCATTCTTTTTTTTTTTTTTAAAGATTTATTTGTTTTATGGGAAAGTCAGATATACAGACAGGAGGAGACACAGAGAAACATCTTCCATCCACTGATTCACTCTACAAGCGGCCACAACCATAGGTGCCAAGCCAATCCTAAGCCAGGAGCCTCCTCCAGGTCTCCCATGCAGGTGCAGGGTCCCAAAGCTTTGAGCCATCCACTGCTGCTCTCTCAGACCACAAGCACGGAGCTGGATGGGAAGTGGAGCCACTGGGATTAGAACCAGTGCCCACATGGGATCCCAGTGCATGCAAGGCGAGGACTTTAGCTGCTAAGCTACTGCAGCAGGCCCAAGAGTCTTAAGTACTTGAAAGATTGAGTGAAAGAAATATTAATGAAATTTCTTTATTGAATGTAATCAAGCTCTATTTAAAAAGATAAGGTTTCTCCACATTACCTCTAATTAAAACTAGCATCAACAGTGTCTTCAGGCAAGTCCTTAAGTTTCCTAAGTAGCGTTGTGATTTAATTTGATTTGATTGATTTTCTATGCCCTTTTGTTGCCTACGTTAGAGCTCTTATTTGCTGTCCTACTAATCTGTGCTTCCTTCTCCTGAACAAACTAGTAAACAAAAACACAAGTCATAACACCAATTCTTATTTTTAACATTTACCAATGTCAATATGTACGTGTTTATGTACCCTGACGAGTTTTAAGCTACTAATATGGCCTTACTCTAAGCATGTTTAGACAATGATGTGTTTAATCACCTCTCGAGAACCAGGAAATCCTGGTGCCAGTGCACCACTCTCTTGATCTCTATATTCAATTATGAAGAACCTGCACAGTTGTGGATTTTTAAAGTCTTAATATTTTATAATGTTTGTAATATGATTGTGGAGCTATTATTGAATTTAGTGAGTACATTTTACTTTTTGTTTTGTATAAAGTGCTGTTCTGTGACTTACATGGTAATTCTATTAATCCTATGACAATTCAAAAATGATATATGTGTTTATATGGGAAAACCAGAGACACAGAAAAAGAACTGGACCCGAGATTAAGAGAAATGGCCATAATTTAAGCTTAGTCATTTTAGTATTAAAGACCTTACTCAGCCATTTTACCACTACAATTAGATTCTGAAGTCTGGTAACATATTTTATTTTAGAAAAAAAAAAAAAAGAAAGTGAAGGCTCAGATAACTTAATAGGCATGGCTAAGAGTTACATAGCTATAAAGTCGTAGAACCTAAGTTCATAACTGGGTTTATGTGATTCTAAAGATAATTAATGTGTTTCAATAATACAAAGTCATAACATATATATGGATTTCTGCTGCCAGTAAAAGCTGAAAGTATAATAAAGAGAAAACCCCACAGGTATGTAAATATTTAAACATGAAAAGTAATTCCATAGGAGGCTGTAATTATACGCTTGATTTATCTACTTGTCAAATCACCTTGGTTATGTATATTATGATAAGCATTAAGAGTTACGGAAGAGTCCAGGCTGACGTGGCACAGTGAGTTAAGCTCCTGCTCGTCACATCAGCAGCCCGGAGGTGAGTGCAGGCTCAAACTGCAGCTCCCCTGCTTCCCATGCAGCGTTCTTGATGGTGAATGTGACAAGGTAGTCTGAGCTAGCCTATGTGCTTTGGCACCTGCCACCCGTGTGTGGAATCCTGGCTCTTGGCTTCATAGAATTCTGCCTCCTGACTTCAACTGGCTTCAACAGGCTTCAACGGGCACAGACCTGTCTTTTGAGGCCTTTTGGGGAATAATCATCAAATAGCAGATATTTCCTTGTTTGTTGTGTGTGTGTTACCCTTCACATAAACATATATATTTTTTTCAAAATTACGAGGGAACTGACAGATACTTCATTCTCTGGATTGTGCCTCAATTGTGACAAAATAATGTATACCTCTTATGTTGTTACTTAAAATGCAGCAAACATTATTTAAAACAGCAATCCAGTCTTCTGCATTCTCGTTCTTTCATGGAGTTCTGGTCAGCTATTGTATAGATATGGCTTGACAGATGTGTTTAGGTAACTATCATGCTAGAGTTCTCCCATTCACATTTGTACTCAGTTCTTTGCATTGAAATCCCCCCAAAGTACTCATCTCCTGCTGAATTAGATCTTCTTCCTGTATGTCAGTTACCTTTTTTCATTGAGCATGATGCTTGAAATGGACCTGTGTGGCTGCATGTATTAGTTATTCATTATTTATTGAGAGATGCAGCCAGTCTGACAGATACATATTCCTGAGAAAAGAGCCACACAAGTGTATGTGTTAACATTTGCTTTCTGTTTTTTACTAAGGACGTAAGAATGTGTGAACATATTACTGCTTTTTTTATTTATCTGTTAGTAGCCACTTGTTTTATTTCCTGTTTGGGATGCTTGTAAATATGATTATGAAAATGAATGCTATTTTGTTTTGAGTAAATTTTTGGAAGTGGATTATCGGGTTGATAGTAAGTTGGACAGTTAATAACACTCTTTTCTAAATCATTTCACCTCCCTCTGCTAATGAGCATGGTTTTGCTTGTTATATATCACTTCCAACCACTGGTGTTGTTAGTGTTTTTACTCTAATGGTCATGTAATTGTGTCCCATGATGACTCACATTATCATCGCTCTGATGCCTTAAGATTGATTGCATATTTTCACTTTTGGCTTCTTTAAATTTCTCTGTTTAAAAGTTGGTTCCTTTGGGGGAGTTGTTTAAAGTTTGTGATAGGGATTTCACACAGTTTTTCTGTCATGGGCATGTACCATATGTAGTTTCTATCAATCAGTATCTTGCATTTTTATTTCTTAAAGGTAAATTTGAAAATGGATTTTTCTTTGCAGCTTCAAGATTTTAAGCCAAACCTAACATTTTTGTCTGTTAGGTTATCGTTTTTTGTTGCCTAGGGCATCTTTGCGTCGCCCAGGTTAAAGGAAAAAATCTTTCCTTAGGAGTTTGCTGTTGCGATGTGGAGGGCAGGTTAAATAGCTGTTTGCGATGCCGTCATCCTATTTGGGTGCAGCTCTGGGTCATGCCCCACATCTCATCTAGTTCTGGCTTGCGAGCCAGCGAGTGTCAGGATGGGGCTTGGCTTACTTAGTCTACGCGAGGGGCAGCGGGAGCAAGGTTGTGGTACATGTATACATTCGAGACTTCGGCAAAAACCTTGAGACCTTTCTCCTGTTTCGATGGCATCTTGAGACCCCTGTGGGGCCATGCAGTTGGCAAGAAGCCCAAGGCCCTCTGGGTATTCCCCTCCCCCTCAACCTCTTCAAGTAATTTGGGCATTTTCCAGTAGCTTGGTTGCCTCCTCCCTCTGTCTACCCTGGCCCATGCTCATTTTGTCATTAACTTGTCACAGCCTAGTAGCAAACAACTGCAGGATGAGGATGAGTTACATAAGTTGTGTTGAGCTACACAGTGCAACCTGGCAAAGTGCGTGACAGTTGTACTGATTGCTAGGCTTATAACATGCAATAGATGCTCATATCCAATAGAAATATTGTTATGACTCCAAGGCTGGTTCCCCTGGACCCTTTCTATACAAGCTTGCACTTGGTTATTAATAAATGGGCAAGTGCACCATTACTGTCTCCGGTACTTCTCTATTGAGGATGTGTTCACTGTACCACGTTAGCTGGGTATGTGGTCCACATCCGAGGCTCCCCATACTGGCTAATGATCTGAGAAAAGAAGTGAAATATAGGCCAAGTACTAGAGCCCTGCGTCTAGGTGGGATATCCTGATGAAGCTATGGCCTGATCTAGCCCGTGTGCTTTGCAGCCATTTAGAGAGTAAGCAAGCAGATGAAAGATCTTTCTCTGTCTCATTGTCTCTATTTCTCTCTAATGTTGCCTATCAAACAAATGAATCTTTAAAAACAATATTTTGTATTTGGTAAGTTTTTTTCTTAGTGTCAGATCTTCTATTTAGAACTATGATCCTTTTGGGTGGATTGATGTTTATAATATGAAGTTAGTGTTAACTTCAAGTTAATCCAAATTAATATGCTGTTAATATTCTCTATTAAGAAAGTTCTCTCCCTTGTATTAAATTGCCTTGAAACTTCTGTTAAGAATTGATTGACAGGGCCCAGCACAATAGTGTAGTGGTTAAGGTCCTCGCCTTGCACCCTGGAATCCCTATGGGCGCTGGTTCTAATCCCAGTGGCTCCACTTCCCATCCAGCTCCCTGTCTATGGCCTGGGAAAGCAGTTGAGGACAGCCCAAAGCCTTAGGACCCTGCACCTTCATGGGAGACCTGGAGGAAGTTCTTGGCTCCTGGCTTTGGATCAGTGCAGCACTGGCCATTGCGGTCACTTGGGGAGTGAAACATCGGACAGAAGATCTTCTGCTCTGTCTCTTCTCTCTGTACATCTGACTTTGTAATACAAAATAAATAAATCTTTTTAAAAAAGAATTGATTGACATGCATCTATTCATTTTATTCGGGACTGTGTTTTGAAATAGTGTGAATATTTCATTGATAATATTAATTTTATACACTGTCACAGTATTTATAGTCTCATATATTTATGGTAAGTTATAGAAAAGTAGTATTCACCAATTTTGTTTTCCTAATAAAATTTGTTTTAGCTATGTTGTCTTTTTAGTTTCCCAGTTCTTATTTATTAAAGGCAGTTTGTTCAGAGTCTCATTTTAGTCTAATTGACTTGATACAAATTTAGAGAATTGATATCTTAAAAGTGTTATATTTTCTAATGCATAAGCATATTTCCTATCTCTTTTTATCTTAAAAATCAGAATATTGTGTTATTTCCAATGTATAGTTTTATGGGTATTTTATTTAGCATACTTCCTTTTTTAAAATCACATTTAGTTTCTCTCAATGCTTTGAAGCCTTCAGTATTTTGAAACCATTATTGAGGTGTACTTACAATGATGGCTTTTTGATATGTTATTCTTTTATTAGTTTGAAGCAATTTTGACTGCCTCTAGTACTTAATAGCCTTTCGAGTAACATTGAGAAAGCCGCTATAGTATTGTTGGAGCTGATTGTTTAAAAGATTTATTTATTTTTATTGCAAAGTCAGATATACGGAGAGGAGGAGAGACAGAGAGGAAGGTCTTCCATGTGATGATTCACTCCCCAAGTGACCACCATGGCCGGTGCTGTGCCGATCTGAAGCCAGGAGCCTGGAGATCCTCTTCCGGTACCAGGTCTCCTATGTGGGTGCAGGGTCCAAAGGCTTTGGGCCGTCCTCTGCTGCTTTCCCATTCAACAGGCAGGGAGCTGGATGGGAAGTGGAGCTGCCGGAATTAGAACCAGCACCCATATGGGATCCCAGGATGTTCAAGGCAAGGATGTTAGTCACTAGGCCACCATGCTGGGCCCTAGAGTTGATTTTTTAAAGATACAGGTTTCTCTTTTATTTTTTAAAATGCTTTTGTGAATTTTTTGTGAATTTTGTTAAGTTTGCATGTAATATTCCTTCCTGGTAGAAAACATACGTCTGGTTATTAATCTTCCTTTTAAAAAATGTATTTGGAAGACTGAATACAGAGAGAGGGGAGTGACAGAGAGAGGAAGTCAGATCTTCAGTCTGCTGATTTACTCCTGAAATGGCCATGATCAGTGGGGTTGAGCCAGACCTAAATCAGGAGACTGGAACTCATCCCACTGATATGAGTAGCAGAGGTCCAAGTCCTTGGGTCATGGTCCTCTGCCTTCCAGGTGTGTTAGCAGGGAGCTGGATTGGAAGTGGAGCAGCCAAGAAGGAAACTGGTTTTCATATGGGATGCTGGCATTATAAGTGGTGGGTGTAGCTTAACCTGCTATACTGTAACACTGGCCCCTGGATTTTCATCTTTAAATTTAATTTTAAAGTATCCTTTAAATAGGGTCTTCAAACATTTAATGTAACATAACTTTTAAAATTTGCATTCAGATAAAACATACATATTTTTTATTTGTTAATTTTTTTCTGATGTTTCAAATCAATTGATTGTTTTTTTTTATTCTACTTAGCTGCATATGTGTTTTCTAAATTTTACTATTTGCATTAGGATTTGGAATATGCAGTTTGAATGCCAGCTGCTTAACTTCTAATCCAGTTCCGTGCTAATGCACCTGGGAAGGAAGGAGATGATGGCCCAGGTGCTCTGCCGTCAGTGTGAGACATTCAGACAGAGCTTGGCTCAGCTCTGCTTGCTCTGGTTTTTATAGATATTTCAGTAGTGACCCAGTAAATGGAAGATCTCGCACACTCTCACAGTGATGCTCCTTGTAACACTGACTTTCAAATAAAGAAATTGATGCTTAAAAAAAGAATGCTTAGTTAAGTCTTTGAACTGGAATAATTTTGCCACGTGCAACTGGCACATGTCTACTTTCACTCCTTTGGAAGAAGTGAGAGACACAGGAGAAAGAGATCGTCTCCCTGCTGGCTTATTCCTCTAATGGCTGCAGTAGCCAGGGCTGGGGCAGGTGGAAGCCAGGAGCCTGGAACTCTCCCCGGCCTCCCATCTAGCTGCCGGAGCTCAAGTATTTGCACTGCCTTCTGCTGCTTACCTGGGAGAATCAGCAGGGACTGGATCAGACATGGAACAGCTTGGCCCAATTAGTGCTTCTATGGGCCTGGCATCACAGGTGGCGACGTAACTCATTGTGCCACATTGCCAGCTCCTCTTTGTGAACACTGCTTCCCAGAGTGGATCCTCTTGGGAAGCACATCTGCATGATAAAATGCAAGTAATTAAGTATGTGAATGTATTAAAGAAGATGCAAAACATGGCTGCGAATATATTTTGGACTTTAGCATAATTAATATTCTTTTTTTTCATATTTCAAATGAATAATTTTTCAGTAAACATTTACCTGATATGTATAATGTATTAGATTGCATGAGGCTATTAAAATACTAAAAAATGTGAATACCATATACACTATACCTTTGGGGAATTAACAATTTAATTGCTTTTCTGGATGAAATTGAACAACAGCTTTAGCTATTTCATGAGGTCACTTCTAAAACAAGATTAAAAGACATTTATTCGGAATAAAAGACATGTGCTTATCTCTTGTTCTGCTAAGGTAAAAGGACATGCATTTAAATTGTTCATATATGAGGCAAAATAAATAGGATGGCTTAATGCTTTGTTTCCTCTGTTCTAAAAATAACTATTTTCCTGATGTATTCCAGGGCGATATTAGCTGCCTTGGGGTTCTATATCACTGTGTCTCATCATGGAGTTCACTGTTGCCTAAAATCCCAGAATTTTTTTTTTTTTTTCAAAAAAAATGGACATGCAAGGATGCTAAGAAACCACTCCCTGTTTTCTTGTTTCACAGTTGAATTTTGGTCCTTTGAGCTCTGCCACAATTTCATTTCCTTGTGAATGCTGCCCTGGGGGACAGCATTGTGCATGGCAGGTTAAACTGCAGCCTGTGACACCAGAATCCCATTGGGGAGGCCAGTTTGTGTCCTGGACGCTCTATTTCCAATCCAGCTCCCTGCTACTGTGCCTGAGAAAGCAGCAGAAAATGGCCCGAGGGTTTGGGCTCCTGCCACCACCACGGTAGACCGAGCTGCAGGTCCCTGAGTCTCCATTTCAGCGGGTCCACCAGTGGCTGCTGTGAGCATGTGGGCAGTGAGCCAGAACGGGCAGGACTTTCCTTGCTCTCTTTCCCTCTTCTCTTTCTCAATCTTTCTGCTTCTCTGCAAACTTTTCCCGATCAAATAGTAAAGTACATCTGTTTTAAAAGTCATGCGCTTGGTATCCAATGCCTTTCTGAGACATTTCTAAAAATAATGTTCACAATTTGTGATTTTAGGTTTCTTTCTGTTACTTTTATGTTAGATATTTGTTTTATTTATTTATTTATTTACTTACTTACTTACTTTTATTTGAAAGTCAGATTTGCAGAGAGAGAGAAGGAGATCTTCCAGAGAGAGAAAGATCTTCCATCCCTGGTTCACTCTCTAGTTGGCCTCAATGGCCAGAGCTGTGCCCTTTCAAAGCCAGGAGCCAGGAGTCTCCCTTAGGTCTCCCATGTGGGTGTAGGGTCCCAAGGCTTTGGGCCATCCTCTACCATTTTCCCAAGCCACAGTCAAGGAGCTGGATGATAAGTGGAACAGTTGGGATACAAACTGGTGCCCATAAGGGATCCTGGTGACAAATTTAACCACCAAGCTACTGCACCTGACCCTAAATATTAACTTTTAATTTATTCTCTGTAATAAGTTATACATTGCAGTATAAGCTAAATTACTTTCCAATAGCATTTTTTAGTTTATAATAAAACTATGAATAATCATAAGTGCCATTTATTGGACATTATTAAATATGTGTTGTAGACCATAATACAATATTATGCATGTGTTGAATTCTCATTGAATTTCAGAAGTACAGTCTAAAATCATTTTCATGATTTCCCTGATTTTGAACTATGAAACACAGACAGCTGAAATCCTAACTAGGATTTTCTAATTGAAACTCATTTTCTTCTGGAGGACAAAGCTGAAGAAATAAGCTAGCATTTTATTAAGGTTCTGCATGTCATTTAATTATAGTCATTTGTCTATTGACCAAGTCTTATTTTTCATTACAGTTCTTTGATGTGTGATCCAATTGCTTTGTGCTGAAAATTTCACATTAAACATTTTAGATTATTCTTGTCAGAGACAAGAATTTCCAAATATTGTCACGCAGTGATGTAGTGATGTTTTAATTATGACAGAGTTTCTTATGGAAAATGAGTTTAACTCCATAAAAGAATATTGGACAGGAACCAAATCATTTTCACCGTAACGATTTTATAATTAGCTCATCCTTGCTTAAGACTTTAATTCATTTCTGGGCTAAAACTGATCTCAAGTTTCTTTTTAGTTAGAAAAACAAAAATATTACAGAATGTGATCATATGTAAAGTGTTCACAATAGTGAACAACTTAAACTTAGATGCCTTTTAACTTCAGTAACCAGGGAGGATGTAAATAGTGACTCTTCTGCTGGAAATATCAAAATTATAAGCAACTTGAAATGTTGCTTTATGGTTGAATACATTTATGACATGCTGTCCTCTAAAAATAGAATGTGAAAAACTTAAGTGGATTCAGGCAGAAGGAAATTAATTATTTATTAAATAATAACTTTTTGAAAATGTATTATTGTTCACAAAACTATGCAACTGTCACTTCAACCTAACTGGAGAGTGTTCGCACCCCAGTCAATAGCCCTGGGCTCATTTGCAGCCATTACGAATCTGTTTTCTGCTTCTGCAAGTATGCCTCTGCTGAAGTTTTTGTACAAGTGAAATCATGCAATACCTGATTGTTTGTGACTAGATTCTTTTACTCACTGTAGTGTTTCCAAGGATCATCCAAATTATATTGTATATAAGAATTCCAGTCTTTTCATTGCAGAATAACATTCGATAACCTCACATTTTTATATTCCCTATCAGTCATCCTAAGGGAGGCAGCCTCACCCTGAATGGCTGAGAGGGGAGTGCTGAGTTCTGCACGGTTGGCCACATCCACCAGTAATAGAACTTTGACCATACCAGTCAGTGGAATATTCAAACATTCATAATTGTTTATTATTGATTTAAAGTTATAGCCCTATCTGAATATTTGGAGCAGGAACTCTGCTCCCTCTTCATCACGAATTATCAGCATCCACTTAAAGTACAGATCCCAGAGAAATAACATCTGGTAGAGGGAAGTCATGTATTCTACTCTTCCTAATAGATTTTCTTGAATAAGTGTGTCTGTATTTGCTCAGCGCCCACCCCAAATTCCAGGCATTTTATTTTTTCTTTAATTTATGTGAAATACATTGTAGGGAGGGGAGAAGGGGAGACAGGAAGGAGAGAGAGAGAGAGAGAGAGGGAGAGGGAGAGAGAGAGAGAGAGAGAGAGAGAGAGAGGGAGAGGGAGAGAGAGAGAGAGAGAGAGAGAGAGAGAGAGAGAGAGAGAGAGAGAAAGAGAGAGAATAAATATCTTTACCAGTTTTTCTTCAAATCCCTGCAACAGGATTGGGCCAGATAGAAATTAGGAGCCAGAAACTCATTTCAGGTGATTGGCATGGGCGCAGGTGCATGCGCTCTCACCTGTTGCCTCTTAGGGAACACATTAACAGGAAGCAGATTGGAAGTAGAATAGCCACGGCTCAAGCCAACCATGCTGCTGTGGGGTATGGACCCCTGCAATGGCATAACCACAGCATCCAGGCTTCCCAGACCAGCTTCCCAGACCAGCATCTTAATCACTAAGCCAGTCCTATCATTTATACTTTTAAGGAATAAAATGTTATGCATTGTTGAGACTAGACTAATTTGAACAAAGGTGAAACTGGTCAAATAGGTGTGTGGATTAGAAATGGTGATGGTGTGCACCTGAACGTCAGAGATGAAACTGACAATATATTTTTGAAAATAGAACCAAGAAGGTTTTTTTTCTGATATGTAATCAGAGAGGGTGTTATAGGTTAGGCCTGACAAAGTGGAAGTGGAAAGTAGCAATTAGCTGAGAAGTTCATTATACACCAAAAATTAGGTAGGGACAAAAATGAAATAAATCATTCAATTTTGACTGAATTTAAGATGCTTAGTAAAACATCTAGCTGGCAGGGAATTACAGGCACAAGTTTTAAAGTTTTTGAGAAATAATCAGCCTATAAGTACAAATTTAGGAATTACTATCAAATCATTTTGTGGCATACATTCATGAGACTACACAGAGGCATAAGAAAACCTACAGGAGAACCCTAGATACAACCCTGATGCTCTCCAAAATTTAGAAAAGGATGGGGGAAGTAGAAACATCAGAGTAGGTGATTCATTTACTTAAAAACATTCATTCATTTGAGATTCAGAGTTTCAAAAAGAGGAGAGACATGGAGAAAGGTATCTTTCATTTTCTGACTTACTCCGCAAATAATCCAATAGAGAGATCTGGGTGAGGTTGAAGCCAAGGGCCGGGAATTTATCCAGGCCTCCCACATCGGCGGTAATGGTCCAAGAACTTAGGTCCCCTTCTCTTGCTCTCCCGTGCACATGAACAGGGAGCTTGAGCAGAAGTGGAGCAGCTGAGCTGGAGCTGATGTTTATTTCGGATGCTGGCCTCAGAGCCAGAGGCTTAGCTTGTTGAACCACAATCCAGACCCTCCCTTATTTGAAAATGGAGAACATCCGTATTTCAATTTTTGTTTTCTTCCTTCCTCTTATCTTGAAGTCTTTAAGTATTTAATTTATATTAAAATAAATTAAAATCTAAATATATGAAAATTTATATAATATTTAAATGGTGATGTATTTAAATACATCAAGAAGAGAAGAAAGAAAACAAATTAGGATGCATATTAAAACTAAAAGAAAAAAAAAAGGTTAATTCTAGGTTAGTGATTGTTTTTAGATGCTAATTTGTATCAGTGATCATGCCAGATTCATTGGATACCAAGACAGAAAAGTAAAAGTCCCTCTCTGTAGGAAGAAACCTTGCATCTCAGTGTTTTAAAAAGGAAAGAACAGAAACTGGCCTCCCCTTCAGTATGTCAGCACAATCCTTGCACCTCAACCTCATTTTGTTTTAAGTTGTCTCTGGGTCCATGATTAAGCCAATCAACCAAGCTGTTTGAGTTCTTTTAATTTCTTGCTTTAAACATTAAATTCAGAGTGTTGGCTTAATGGGCACATATAAGTAATTTCAAGAGGATCTAATTTTGTGCTAACTTCCTCCAAACTCACACACACTTGAAATGTATTTTCCTTACATAGTTATCAGTTTTATGGCTATATAAAAGGCAAAAGTAATTGTGCTGGTTTTTCTGGCAAGCACCTTTTTGCAAGCTACATTTTATACCTCACCCTTTAAGGGCTTGCTGAGGCCTCAGGCTAATTATAGATCAAAATAAAGAGTAACAGGTGTGTGTTCCAAGGAGCAACAACAGAGCTTTATAAAGTATTTACCTCATTGCATAAGATTAACCAATTTATTCCAGTGTAGAACAACTTTTTATGACAATAAAACTCATCAGAACCAAGAGTTTTAATGTCCACTTTCCCTCTTCAGGGAAGTTCTGACTTCCCCTTCAATGCCTTCACTTTACAGGAGATCTGCTATGTGCGCAGAGGTTTGAATTTATGCTATAATTCAGTTCCTTTCAGGATGAGGCCCTAGGTTTTGTTATCACAAATATCTCTAGTTTGATATGAGCATCGTGCTGGGCAGGCATAGTTACTATCAAGTCACTAAAGCTCTGGACTCATCTTTTCCTTCCCCAGCCTTCACCATTGCCGTTACGATCAAATAGCTTGCTTTATTATATTTCTTATTTGAATAAAATGATCTGAGATCTCAAATACATAGTTGCACACTTCCTTGCCAGCTAGAAGTATTTGATTAGTAATATCTGATGACAATATCTTTATCTTTCTATTACCATATTATGGTTGGAGTTTATCATTGAAAGCAGCCATTAGTGCCAATATATTGATCCAAGTCCAGAAAACTCAAAAGCAATCAGAAAATGTATTTGTAAGATTCTGTGACTTTTGATTCTACTACTGGATGTCAAATCAAAAAAATCAAGATTGAAGCAATGGAAAGAAAACCAATAACCAATGGCAAGGATCAGCTTACACTGTTGATGATGCTGGCAAGGCGAGCACTGAATGTTGATGCAGAGCCACTGGGAGCTTAAGGGACAAGCTGGAGCTGTGATCCACATATCAGATGTATTTTCTCCAGGTAGTTCAAATCTCATCTTAAATCCTTTTTTTCTAACTGAATCTGACCTTCATCAGGTTATCTAAAATAATTTCCAGTACATGGCAGACTAGTTATGGACCAGCTAGATTAATGGTTTTTCTTTAAATTATTTGGAAGGCAGAAACGGGGTAAAGATTGCCCATCTGCTGGTTCGCATCTGAAAAATCTTCAGCAATCACAGTTAAGCAGGACAGAAGACAGGAAATGAGAACTCACAGTTTTCCGGGTAGCTGGACGGGACCTGGGTACTTGAGGGCATCATCTGTTTCTTCCCAGGGTAAAACGTGTGTAGGAAGCTGGTACTGGGACAAGAGACAGGACTCAAATCCAGCCACGAACCTTCAAAAGCAGGAGACAAAATAAATCCCCCTTTTCCACAAATAATGTATCTTAGGTACTTAGTTTTAGGAATGAAAACCTAACACAAACTTGCATAGAAATGGATACCTTAGTATGCTTTTAATTGTAGGGAGAAAATAGGTGACCTTTTCCCCCAGGAATAATAGTTGCTATAATTGATTGCAGCTTCTTTCAAGTAAAAGAATCTTCCTTTGATTACGATAGATGTTGAACTGTGGTCATATTTCAGTTAATTTCAGGTTTTGGTGGCAAGCAATTAGTTGTGTTATGTTTTCTTCATTTCTGTTTTCTGGCAGCCTCTATAGAATGAGTATTTTCCTTGCCCAAATATTGGTAGAAATCTCCACTGCAGTCATTTGGAAATGTCTTTTTTAATCAAGTGCTTAATTGTTGAGTTTGTGCATTTATTTTGGCAGTCAAAATTTGAGGTGTAAAGTCCAAGAAAAATAGATCGGAATTTTATACACAAGTTTTTGAAAAATATCATTTAAGTCTGAAGAAGAAGGGAGATTCATAATATTTTTATGGCTAACTTAACTATTTACCTCAACAGGTTATTCATAAATCAGATGAATTTCTAATCAAATTTTCAATCAATCACAATGAGTTTTTTTTTTTTTTTAGGAATCATAAATTTTCCAAATTCTTAATAAAAGGAAATCACAACAGCTAAGACAATGGTAGAAATGTATATTCTTTGGTAATTTAATTATTTACTTTCTCTTTATGAAGTTTTGATCATTGCTTTATATCTAGAGTTTGTAATAGATATCTCTCTCCAAGAACTTTTTAATATTAACCATTCTTTTGTTCCTCCTGTTTGCGAGAAACAGTGTCTGGTGGGAGTGGAGCATGGGTCTGGCTGTCTGACTAATTCACAGAGAACATTGAAATGAGGACTGTGGGTCCTCCTCACCTGTTCTCAAATCAGTGTCCTCTGAAACCCTGTCTGCATCTTTTAATTTTAAAACACCAATGTTTCTTCCTGTTAACATTGGATTCTTCTTGCAACGGCTCTCCTTCTGTACAATATTCGGGCCTAGATTTATTTTACTAGATTCCTCTGAGTCATCAGCAGGTTTCAGATCCACTTGCAAAAAATATTAAGAGTAAGACAAAGGTTTGCTTGTGGCAGTGAAACCTTTGCGTTCTAATGCTAGATGACCAGCAAAACTCACTGTCTTCACAACCATGTTTGACTTTTTTTTTTCAAAGAGCTCTTCTATCCTCTGGTTCTTGTTAGATAAAAACCACACCAAAACAGCTGAACTACTGAGATCAGGATGATGATAGAACCAGGTTTGCTGAATGAGATCTGCTCCTGGGCATGTTTCATCAGTCCACAAAGTGGCAGGGCACTGAAGTCGCACAGGACTGAGGTGTGCCTAGCTTACATAGTGGTGATGATGAAGCTTGAGGTAAAGGTATGTGTTGTCTTCTGATTGGTTGACTCCACTTGAGTCCAGGGAGGCTTTTCTCGGTGGGAACATTTGGCACCACCTAAGGGTTTTCTGCCTGCTTCGGGTCCCTCCCGGCTAACAGGGCTAACAGTTCATTCTCTAGTGGCTGCAGTGAACAGGGCTGCCTTAGGCAGGAAGAAGCCAGGAACTCCCACTTGGGTAACAGGGTTCCTGGGAACTTGGGTCACCATCTGCTGCTTTTCCAGCTGTTACCAGGGAGTTGGACTGCAAGCGAAGCGGCTGCAACATCAGCCACTCCCATTTGGGATGTAGTCATCGTAGGCATAGGTTTTACTAAAGTCCCTCTTCTTGGCTTCTAACTAAATCAGATAACTTTGCTTCCAAGAAAGCAGAGTTTGCTATTTAATTCAATTTGCTTAAATTATAGCACATTACATTTAAATTCCTCACATGCATTTTCCAATTTACGAAGTTTAGCGACAATTATCTCTAATTTATATACATGCACACATATTCACACCTTTTCAACTCTGAGATTTATTTAGTTCTTTTCAAACCTAGCTGCAATTGCAGGATTGTTGATTATTGTTAGATTGAATTCAGTTTCTTAAAATCCATTTCCATCTATTTTATGCTGTTTAATATTAAAATATCTAAAGCCCCTGAGGATCTGCATCTGAATATACTGATTATATTTGAGTATTAGTTTGTATTGCATTTGTATACAGGTATTGTGGTGTGTCTTTTCCCTAAGGATTAGTCCTCGAGTTTGTTACAGGGATCCTGCATTCTGACAACAGTTTAACCCACCCCAGCATACAGCAAGCGTGTCTATATTCATCCCCACCATTTGGAAAGCTGATAAAACACTGTGCCCCATGTGGTTTTTTTTCTAAGATAACTTTAATGTGAGATGGGTCTTGATGATTTTCTTTACATTCTTACTGCAAAGCAATAAATTAAAATGCATGGTTCATTTTTTCTTTTATTTCTCTTTAGTGTAAGATTCATAAGTCTTCTCTTTCTTTCCAATTTTAAAAAAATTTTGAGAAACATCCTGTAATTGACCCTGAACTTTCTTGGAAAACTTTTTGATGTTAGTCGTGTATTGCTGTAGATTGAAACCCATTATATTCTCATTAAATTTTACTTATCGCTTTTTACTGCTGAGTAATATTCCAAGTTTTGTTTGAATATATCACAGGTTTTTAAATTTTTATTTACTTACTGAGGGATATCTGGACTGCTTCAAAAATGAAGTTACCACAAGTATTTATGTTTAAATCTGTGAGGATACGAATTTGCAACTGTGGTAAATACCAATGATTCTTCATGCTAAATTTTGCAGTAAAACTATATTTAGCCTTTACAAAAAGTATAGACTGTCTTTCAGAGTGCCTACACAACTGTTTATTCCCCAAAACAGTGAAGGAGAGTGTCTGTAGCTTCCTATGCTAGCAGTGTTTGGTGCTGTCATGGCTCAGGCTGCCTCAGTCCTGGTGCATATGCATTCACGTTCCAGGATGTTTGAGGATACAGTTCGTTAGTGATCTGTGATATCTGTCATCTCCTCATATGCTTCTATGTGTTCTTTATGTCCGCTTTGCTGATATTTCTTCAAATTTTTGTCTATTTTATAATTAGGGTGTTTCTTACTAAGCATTAGGACTTTTTTTTTTTTAATCCAATAGGTGTTTTGTAAATGTCTTCTACAAGTGTGTGGGTTGGTTTTTTTTTTTTATATTCTTTAATGAAGTTTTTACTGATACATATTTTCTTTTTGTATCTTATGCTTTGGATGTTATATTTAAAAATGCATCATCAAAGCCAGTTCATTTATATTTTCTCATATGTTATTGATCTTGAGATGCATTTTATAAACCATTTAATGTCAATGTATAGGTTAGATTTTTTTGCATGGTAATATCTGCTTCCTGTAGTTTTATTTGTGTTTTGCTTCAGTAAATACATACATATAAATAACTTGATTCTAAATAGATTTTTATCCAGAAAGCTAAAAATAAAAATACCTTTTCAAGCAGACTTATCATAAACTTTCATTTTCTTTGACAGTGTTACAAACAATTCTTCTTTTTTTAAACTTTTTTTTTTATTGTTATTAACATTGTATTATGTGATACAGTTTTATAGGCACTGGGGATTCCCCCCACCCCTCCCACACCCCTCCCCCCCATAGTGGATTTCTCCACCTTGCTGCATAACTTCAGTTCAAGTTCAGTTGAGATTCCTTCATTGCATGCACATACCTAGCATAATTCTGACTAAGGAATAGTTAACAGTTTGTTGGAGTTAATTTTGGTTCTGGAAAAAATTGTGCCTTGTATATTTCAAATAGTGCCGTTTAACTGCCGTTACATTGTTTGGAATTCATCTTAAATTACATATTAAGTGGATCTAACATCTAGAGTTGAAATATGTAGTTAACTGACTCTTCCTTTCTAAATTAGGTCTGCACTAAACCATGTGTGGTTCCAAAATTACATGAGAAATGTCACTTAACACATCATCCTTTGAATAGATAGTTATTGTATCTTTTCATGTGCTTATTCTCTATCTGCTTGTACTCTTCAATTAGATGTTTATTTTTCTAATTTATTATTGTTTTGAGAATTCCTATATATAATGAGAACTTTGATGAAAAATATGAAAAATTCTACCTATGTCAGTTCTTGATTTTTAATAATTTTAGCAGAGGTTTTCACATGGCCAAATTTTATATATATATATATATATAATATTTATGGTTCCGCCTTGATTATTCCAAAAAATCAATCTTTTCCTTCCTTTTCCAAAATTTTATTATTCCAACTAGCTGACTGAAATAATCACATTTATCTCTTGGGTCTAATAATGCAGTTTAGCTCTTTAATGGCTCTTGTTAGATCCGAGGACCAGTGTCTTTCTGGGATATTTATTTGGATTAGTACTACATTACCTGCTGAGTCATCAGCATGGGAACCAGAGGTTAATTTCCTCCCTACTAAATGAAGCAGATAATCAGCCATCGGAGAACTGCTTCTATGCTGTAAATAAGTCCTGACAAGCTGAGGACGAGCCCAATGCATCAGTCCGTCCTCGTCATGCCATCTGTCCACAAATTAAGATGAAGTAAATATATTAATTTGTTACATTTCAAAAGCTGCACTGACAAACCCATATGGACATTTTAAATGGCAATGGATAGCTGAAACACATTACTAATGTTCCATTGAGCCATGGGTTATAGCTTTTCAGGCTTCCTTTTCAGCAACCAATATGCGGAAAAGATTGTTGCCCAAACTTACAGATCATGACATCGATGCAGATATTTTGAAGGCCTTGTACAAAGAAGGTTTTTATATATTGACGTTAGAAGTTACCTCAACTTGATGGTATATGACTTATCCTTTTTGTTGAAAATGAATTAAACTCACAGATGAGTGGGATTGCAATGAGCTGTCCAAAGAAATTATATTTATACTGTACTCCTGCTACCCCAAAGAAATGCACAAAATAAACTAAAAGTAGGACACTACATAGGTATCCTCCTCCCACATAGAAATAACAAGGCAGGTAAAAGAGAGGCAATGATCCCACTCATCTTTCTGGAAAGAAGAGATCAGATAGTGCATTATAAAAAACAATGAACATTCATGGCCATATAAAGGCTAGCACGTTCGTGTTGATTAAAACAGCAGGCATGTATGTGCATATGGACATATTCCACACAGATTATGTACAACATTGACGAAAATTTCAATCCATTTAATATGTGATAATTGTGCTAGATATGCCATTCTATGTAAAAGTGTTGATAACATAATTATGTAATTAATGTACTAAAATGGACAATATGCATTTTCTACTGACTTATCTGATTCTCTCACCCTCTACTTTTAACTTAACTGATGAATCTTCTCAAGATACAAAATAGTTTACTTTTGTCATTATTCTAAGTCAATAGGAATAAACCTGATTGCTTTGTGTAAATCAGTCTTTATATATATATAAAGACTTTATATATTTATATTTATATAAATAATTTGTATATTATTATATGGGCCATCCTTGATTTGGTTATTCTAGAAAATATGTATATTATATACTTGAAAATGCATACATTTTAATATATATACTTTACTTCCCTATTGTAGCATGTTTTGTACTTTGAATCTGATGCCTGTTTTCTTCTTTCAAACCAAGCAGTAGATATTCTGGAATATGTGAATTTTTAAATGATTTCATTATTTATTTGAAAGTCAGGGTTAAATGGAGCAACAGACAGAGAGACACACAGAAAGATTTTCAACCCAGTGATTTCCCAAGATACACACCGTGGCTATGGCTGGACTAGGTTCAAGCCAGCAGTCAGCAGACCTGGAGTCCAGGTTCAAGAACTTTGGTCATCTTATGTTGCTTTTCTCAGGCCATGGTCAGTTGAAATCTGTGTTATACAGCCTAAAATCTGTTCCTATTTTCAAACTGTGTTTCATAGTTACTCAAATGTTATTTACATATGTTGGTTTTATATTTCAAAATCAAACATATTTGTTAAACTTTATACTATTCTAATTTTGGTCATTATCACTTATTGGAGAGTGAAGTGATTATATCTGATTCAGTGTCATCAGTGTCAGCAATAGAATTAAGAGAGATTAAACATTGTGCACTTAATCTAAAACGTTAAAAAATAAAATGTGCTTCTTTACTATCTTTGTAATCGTTCATCAAACTTCCTTTCAGATTTTAGGGGAGGACAAAACTTTAAAGACAGTTGGTAGCAGCGTTTGCTGTGGGCCTCAGAGTAATATATAGATTAACCCTCAATTAGCCAGACTCAAAATAGAGATATGGTTAACAAAAGGGTGAGGCAGCGGTAGGTGTGCACAAATTAAAACTCAGTGAAAGCCCAAGTCAGTAAGCAGAGTCCAGATTTGAAAAATAGTGTTAAACCCTAAATGGTCTTCTCTGGGTTAGTTTTTTTTCTCATACTTTTACTAACAGTCTTAATTAGAATAAAATCAAATTTCTATCCCTAGAAATTTAATGGCTCAGGAATCATGAGAGTAGTAGGTAAGCAAGGAAATTACTGTTTTCGGAGCCAGCAATTCCATTGCTACCTGGATGATTCTCTATGGAAACAGTCCAGAAACAAAGGTTGATACCTACGGCAGCATTTCAAGCCTTCTGTGTGCTTACCACAATAGGAATGATTATTCCTGAAATTTAAATTCGGAGCTTAGTTTTTCAACAGTTTAAGACTTAGCTTGTGTTGTATAGAATGCCCATCACACTATAAAATATGATGAAGTTGAAGTTTAATAACGCTGTTATTACAACACTGAAGTTCACAGTGTTTGTCACTTGTAGGGTTATGTAAGCAAGTCAGCTCACATACTGTCCCATTTCAGGCATTCTTGTTTTAGTTCTCCAGAGAAATTTTGGGGCGGCCAAGAAAGATTTATCTCTGTAATTTTCTCCAAAAGACTCATATATCTTTCTTAAGCTTTAACAAGGCCTACACTGAAGTTGGTTTTATGAACAAAAAGCCATATCCTTGCCATCTGACATTTTATTGTTAATATATAAAATGCTCATGAAAAACATTTCTCACTAGGCTCCAAATTTTATATTGCTTTTCTTGTAGCTGTGTTTGTTTGTAATTGCTTTTTGATATTATATCAAGGACCATTAACATAGAGAAAATGGCCTCTAATTCAGAAGCACCAATCCGGGCAATCTGACATTACATTTAAATAAGGCCTTTGGTCTTTATCAAATAATTACCTTCAATTTCACGGAGGATAACAACAGTAAATATTTTTTTTAAGTGAAAGCTGAATAACCTTTGAACATACTTGCATCATTCCAAGGATGATTACTCAAAAGATATTCAAGAGTTCTTCAAAATATACATGGAAAACCTGTATCCTAATTTTGTTTATGTCTAAGAACTTCTTGAAGCCCTCTAGGTTCATGGGATAACAACATAAGGATGGGTTAGCTTCGTGGTTTCATTTGTACACATTGTATACAGCTATTAAAATGTGTGTAATTATTGTTAATAAAATGGAACTTTTAATTTTTGTGTGGTCATTAAAAAAGATTTGGTAATTGTGGCAAATATTGCACTAGGTATTAAGACAGCCATTAGGAATCCTGTGCCCCACATGAGGGTACTTTGGTTAGAGTCTCAATGTTGGTTCATCATTTCAGCTTTCTATTAATGCAGACCTGAGAAGCAAGGGGGTGGGCCAGATAACAGGTCTCCTGTGACCCATATGGGATATGTGAATCAATTCTTGACTTCTGACTGTGGCTCTGGTGCAAGAAGTTGGAGGGAGAACCAGTGGATGAGAAAGTTCTTTCTCTGTAACAAACAGGTTAGAAATATTAGAAATATGTTTTAAAAAATAAAAACAAAAAACAAATTCATCTATGTGGTAGAATTACATGACATGATTATAATTGTTTTATTGTATATTTTGAGTATTTTAAACCTTTCTAAACCGTGTATGTATTACTTCTGCAGATAGAAACTGTTATATAAAATAATGCTTTTTACTTATAATACCAGCATAATACTGTAAAAAAATGAATTGCCCTATGCTGATGATAGGTTTACCTAATCAATGGAATTTTATTTCCTGACTGAGGGTGTAGTAGGCTCTATGAAGAGGCATGATACATCGTATCATTTTTTCGACAGGTGTTTGTTGGGGGTGCAGAATAACATGAAATTATCTTATATGATGCTATTTCCCCTTTGCTGGATTAATAAGCTTTTTGAGTCCAAGGACTTCTAATTTAACTCACAAAGCCCCTAACATAATTTATTCTGTAGTTTGACATTGACTGCTTAGGGGCTCTCCCTTAAAATGCTTCATTTCTCCCATTATGCTTATTTTACTCAAATGAAGACTGATTATAACTATTTTACTGACCAAATTTACTAACACAATTGAAACAGGAAGAAGAGACCGCACATTCAAAGTTGTGCTTTGAACATGTTGTTCAGTTTTTCATCCTATAATTAAATATCTGAGACAGATTGTAAAGTAAAGAAAAGTATGTTTAGTCGTAGAGGTTAGAAGTTCCCACAGCACAGCACAAAACGTTGGCTCTGATGAGGTACCCATGGAAGATGCCAGAATATGGACAGAGGAAGAATCACCTGGAAATACAAGAAGCAGAGAGAGGGGTTGGACACAAATTCAGACTTTTCATAGCAACCCTCTCATGAGAATCACCTTCTGAAGGACCAGAGATTTTAGCACCTCCCGTTACTTGCACTTCTAATACGATCAGCTTCTGATAGTGTCACTGCAGATACCAAACATTTAACATAAATCTTTAGAGAACTTTTCATCATGCAAACTGATATCCATGTCTACATATATTAATCATGCAAATAATTATAGCCATGAAGACAACTTATTGACATGCAATTACATGGCTTCCTAATTTTTACAAAAGGAGTCAGTAATATATCACCCTTAAACTCAAATTGCCCGTTACGTGTTTTAATAGAGACTTATTAGAGCACAGCACCCTCACTTGTTTAATATGATCAGTTGTCTCTTTTATATTATTACAACAGGGATAAATAGGCGTCACCCATGTTTCATGTACAAGAAACCTAAAATTGTTACTTTCTGGCTTTTAAATGATGTTCACTGACCCCTGTTCTCAGCAATCCATTATAATCTGGCTGTAGTTTTATGTTTTGCCCTGTCACCCATATCAGCCTGTGTCCATACTGGTAGTTGAAATTGCTAAGGCAGATCTGTCTCCAGCCCCATTTTTTATACAAACCAACCTAGCCCAACCCTGCCACCCCCTCATGTATACCATCAGGAGCTGCAACCCAATCTGAGAGACCCTAGTAACCTCCACTTGGCCGACCCTGCAGCCCTGCTTTGAACACGCATGGCATGTTCAGTGGACTGGTCTGGTCTTCTGACAACCCATTCAGCTCTGTACACACAACTGGGCATTAAAGCCTAACTCATCTCCACCAGCTGCACCCTGCAGCCCACACTAATGCCGGTGAGTGCCACCACCTAGTTAGCCAGGTCCACCCCAGGTCCTGGTTCTCATCTATGCAGTCTTGAATCCCTCCATTTACATTTGAGTTTAAAATGTAGGCAATATCATAATTAAATTGTGAATAATAGAATGAACATATAAATACATTAGTAAATTTTGTGCTCATTGTCATTATGACAAGCACATATATGATATGGAAGAGTTGTGCTACATGTATAATAAATTAAAATTTTTTGTTTTGTCATTTTGATGGAAAAAAATTTCACTTCTGATTTTTATTTCCTTTAAGAATGAAGAATAATTTAAAGCCTGGAGACTGTGCAGTGGTAAAGATGATTGTAAACAGAATGTGAACAGGCTAACGAGTTGTTGATTTAATAATAACAACTTGTTACAGTACATGGAAATGAATCTCTACGACTTTCAGTTTGATGGACAACGGGAAAGTAGATAAAAGCTTCACCATATAGCCCCTCATGTATAGGGTATTCTATTAAATCTCAGCGAGCAGTGCACATCATTAGAAACTCTTGCTGTCACAATGAATCCTCTTTATGAACACTCTGATGCACCTTGACATAGGGAGCTCAAGCTTGGCTGGTCCGCCTCTAAATAAGGATCCACTGACTGATTCTCTTAAACTTCTCTCGCATTTCTAACAGGCTTAGACAGACTGCCTTTTAGCAAGCAACCTCTGAAAATAAGGGAAGCCCTCGTTGATAATTTATCTCAAAAGAAGGGTTTTAGAAAAATCAGGTGAAATTTTTAATTAATTTTCTCAGTGACTTTCATTTTGTTTCATGGGATGTTACACAAAGAGTGAGTGGGTAAGGCTGGTAAATGTATCGAAAGTCATAGGATGATCCTTTGTAATAATTATAAATAAAATGCTAATAAAATATCCAAGGTAGTTTATTTTGCAGACCTGCCCCCCCAAGACTTCCTCAATTCGTTTCATTCACATATTGACATAATCCCACCCCACAGAGTATCAGGATTGTTGTTTATGATAGATGCGGAAGAACAGAAGAGGTGGCATGTGGCTTCTGAGATTAGGTGATAGAACAAACAGTTTCTTTCTGTTCCTCTCTGCCTCTCTCTGTCCCTTCTGCTTTCAGTTTGTCTTGGAGGAAGGCATATGCCCTGTCATCAGGATATTCAGGCCACCTTAGGAGAGGCTCACAAATCAAGAAATAATGTCTATTGCCAACAGTCAGGAAGAAACGAAGCCTTGTTCAATTCATGAGTGAGTGAATTGGGAAGCCACGTTTGTAGCTCCGGTACAACAACTGAATGTGTGAATTCTTGGCCAGTCTTAGTTGTAGTGACTCAGTCAAGCTGCTCTCAGATTTCTGATATTCAGAATCTGTGAAATATAATAAAGAATTTTTATAAATCTGATGGACTTTTTAATTTATCCACTATTATGAAACTTTCTAAAAAATTATTTTATGATACAGTTCCATCGGTTCAGGGATTTCCCCACTTTCCCTCTCCAATTCAACCCCATTGATTTTTCCTGTATTATTACAATAGTATCATCCTTTAACAATATTCTTAAGTCCATCACTCTCTGAAACATGCTTTACCTTAATTCAAAAGACACAGAACTATACAACAAAAAAGATAACTACAGACCAATATCACTTAAGAATATCAATGCAAAAATCTTCAGCAAAACACTGGCAAATATAACCCAGTATCACATCAAAAAGATGAGCCACTCTGCCCAAATGGAATTTATCTCAGGGATGCAGGGATTTTTCAACGTTACAAATCAATAGGTAGGAGCATTCTTCAACATGAGTAAGGTAATAGATGACAGATCCAGAGGCAATATTATGTTGAATGGGAGGGAAGGTAGAGGCACTCCCACTAAGATCTGGAATTAGGAAAGAATTCTCTTACCACTATGATTCATTATATTTCTTGACATTTTAGCAGGAGACATTAGGCAATAAAGATAATTCAAAATGGCATGACTTAAAAAGGAGAAATCAAATTATGCCTCTTTATGGATGACATGATTGCTTATCAAGTTGCATCTGTTTCCAGGTGTGGGCATCTGCTGCTTGGTGTGCCTTTACACCTTATTGGAGGACTTGGATTAATACTCACCTCAGCTTTCTAGTATTATAGACTCTGAGAGGCAGAAAAGACTGGCTCAATTAACTGTAACTTTGCTACCCAAGAAAGAGTTGTGATTGAGTTTCCAAGTCCTTTCTAGCTTTTTCCTGATTCAGTACCTATTGAAGGCTTTCGGGGAGTGAACTAATAGGTGGAAAATCTATTTGCCTCTACCTTTCAAATAAAATAAATAAGATACCAAAAAAAAATTTATGAAAATCATGCCTAATTTAAAAAAATGTTCCTTTGCTTCAAAGGCAGAATTATGCAAAAAGAGGGAGACACAGAGAAAGGAAAGATCCTTCCCTGTGGTGCATTGCCCAGATATCCACAGCGGCCCATGCAGGACCTTGCCAAGTGAGAGTCTGAAACCCCATCCAAGGCTCCCACACACTACAGTCATTTTCCAGTGCTTCTCAAGTTAGATTAGCTGGAAGCTGGGACTCACACCAATGCTTGTACGCGATGCTGGCATTGAAGGCAGTGATTTCTCCTTCATGTCATGGTATAAGCCCCATTACTTAAAATTTGTACCATTAAGGTTATCTACAAACACAGTAAATGATTCACAGCAACTGGCTTATGTATTCAATAAAGGAATTCTCTCTTTCTCTCTTTCTATCTCTCTTTTTCTTTCCCTCTCGGGTATAATGTGGCAGCAAGAAATATGCTAGGGAAAGTTCCCAAAGCCTTAAAGCATTTAGCTTCTGTAATCTTCAGTCCACGAGCCTCCTGATAATAGCAAGAAGAAATGAGAGGGGCAGTGATTGATTGGGGAATACTCAAGCAAGTGGGCCCTGTGCTGGGGCCAAAACCAACGCTGGCCTTGGTCTTAATAATTTTCCATTACACACACTTCCTTTGGCACCAGTGAAACAAGGTTTGATTTATTTTTGATGGATCTTCTTCACATCAGAACTCTATTGCTTTCAAACTCTTGCTGCTACAACACCTGGAATGATTTTTATCACTGCCATAAAAACATTAAATGAGTTTAGGTGCCAAAGACCTTTCTCAGGTTCTGCTGTTTGATAAGTGAAGTCAGTCGTTAAAAAATGTTTTTTTCTGCTGCTTTAACTTTTGACATACCCCTAGAAAATCTATCTTCTGTACCCAGTAGGATGTATGCTGCTTTATAAATGTGGAGAAACAATGACAGATTGAGATCTGTGTGGAATCACAATGGATATTTAAACATTGTATGGCATCCTTTAATTGTTAGCTGCTTGTTGATTTATTTGGGTTGGATGGATTTTCATGTTTTCTGTTATTCTTTCTTTGTTTTAGTAGATTAGGCTTAGAGAAAGAAGGCTGTGAGAGCATTTTATATGTTTTCTATTCTCATTAACAATTTAAATAATCAAAAGCTAATTGTTCAAATATCACTCACCCTGGGCAATTACAATGAAATCAAACATTCCATTGGACTAGTTTTTGGATTTCTTTAGCAGTGCGTGTTCAGTTCCACCTGAGACCAATTACCTATCAGGTACATTTATAGGGAATAACATTTTGAATGATAGTGCTAAAAAAATGAAATGTAAGAAGTAGACACGCATGGATTGCTGGATTCACCTGTAATGTCCTTCTATGCTCAGGTGTAAGACATTGAGGGTTAATACTTTAGGACAGTTTTAGAATAGGATTTAATAAGTGACTCTGTTTTTAATGGAAGTTTTCTCATAAACTGAAATACTCGTCTCTCTCTCTCAACACATATGAGAGCTATTCTGAAAATTAGAAGTTTCCATGCATAATTATGATCATTTCTTTGTGTCTCCACAATTTTTAAAGGTCCTGACCTTTTAAATTTCCTTCTGTTCACTTAAACACATCTCCTTAAATTTCAGAATATGTCCTTACTATTTTAATCCATGCTCTTAGATAGAATGATGTGCATTATAATAGATTCAGTATCAATTTCTACCAATTTGATCAACGTGGACATCATGAGAAATGTGGTGCTTTTTCAAAACCGTATTAAAATAGTTAATTCAAACATCAAAGACCTTTCTTACAGATTTTTTCTTCTTTGATGCAGTGATTGACAGCTCAAGCGGTCCCCCAAGCACATGGGAGACCCAGATGGAGTTCCAGTATCCTGGCATATTCCTGCTCCCAGCCCTGACAGTCAGGGGTATCTGTGCAGTGAACTATTGAATGGAAGATCCTTTTTCTTTCTCATTCCTTTATATTCCTCTTTATCATTGTGCCTTTCATGTGAGTGAAAATAGATACAGCTGTTTTCTTAAAAAAGAGTTTCCGCACAGCAAGAAGTTAACAAAGTAAAAGGACCACATACAGAATGGGAGAAAGTATTTACAGGTTATATGTGTGTTAAGGGGTTAATAGCCATTATAAATGTGACTAAAATCAACCAGAAGTCAAAAACCAAGTAATCAAATTTTATAAAATTTAGTAACTCTAAATATATATCTCTCACAAGAAGAAATACAAATTGTCAGAAAGGCCAACAGGCACATAACAAAATGCTCTGTGTCACTAAACGTGATGGAAATGAAAATCAAGCCCCAATAAGATATCACTTGCAATTAATTTAATTATTGTCTAAAAAAAGGCAAAAAGATAAGGACTGTCAAGGACTCACAGAAAGGCGACCCTTGCATGCTGTTGGTGACAAAGCATTTAATGCAGCAGTTGGGTGAAGCAGTATTCACATTCCTTAAACCTGGAAATAAAACTCTCATATAGTCTAACAGTGCTAGTGCTGAATTTTTATCTTTAAGGGAATGATATCGGTCTACTCCAGAGGCATCTGCACTCTTGTCTTTGTTACAGCACTGTTTATAATAGCCAAGAAACAGAAACAACCTAAGCATCCATACATGGATGGATAAACAAATCTGATAGCATCATTTCAGCCATGAAAATACTTAATCTTGTCATTTGCAACAACATGGATGTAAATGAAGTTCATTATGTTTAGTAAAATAACCCAAGTAGAGTGACAAGAAGTGCATGATTCCACTCATATATGAGATTGGAAAGAGTTGATCTGATATGTATTCAGAGTATAGAAGTTGTTACCAAAAGCTGAAGAGAGTATGGAAGAGAAAAGGCTAGCAAAAATTCAACTGATGTTTTCAAAGTTATGATTAGTTTTGAGTGACACATTCTGGTGTTCTTTTACATTGTAACGCTGTTATAAAAATGACAATGTGCCATACTCAAAAATTCTAAGCAAGTATACAAAAGAATTTTGAATGTTTCACATTAAAGAAAATTCCATGTTTGAGGAGATTGATTATGTTTAGCTTGATTGACACCACACAATGTAAACACATACTCAAACATTGGGAGTCAGCACAAAATGTGTAATGTTAATGTATCATCTAAAGGCTTTCTCTCTAATACAGTTCTACATTTCTGAAATCTTATCTTGTTAGATTAATTTGAGATGCTCTTAATAACTAAAGTATGTCATCACATGTTTATAATATTATTAATGGAAGCAATATAACCTACATCATAATCTTTGCATTGTCAACAATGAACATGTATTGATTGGAAACATTAGGAATAGATAATTATGTTTAGGAGAGTATGTGGGTTTGTAGTTTGAAAAACAAATGAAAACATGTTAATACCTTTCCGTTTCAGTTATTTGACGCTATAACTCAAGGGGAAATAACAAGAGGGAGAGTGTTGGAGTGATCTCCTAATTGTAGTCCATTTGTTGTAGGCTGAGGCTTCTGTTGTTGTTCTAGAAAGGAAATTTTAAAATGAGTTAATATTACTGAGAATAAAGCCAGCTGCCTGACTGTAGATTATTTTACCTATTTATACCAAATTAAGCCGATATGGTGTTTTTTTCAAATAAGCCTTGAATTGTGCATGCGCTGCTCTTTGCTCAAGCTGTGTCTTATATCTTGCCCCTCATTTCCACTCATCCAAATTGTACCTGTTGTACTCACAACCATTTTATACTACTTACATAACTTTTTCCTATATTCCTCTAGATGACAGCTATTTGGGAACACATCTGCCTACATTTACTGGCTGCGAGAAGACAAGCAGCCTGTACTGTCCATCACTGTCTCTCACAGCCGCATGTAAGACAATGCCGTGCCCTAAGCAGGCTTGTTAAACATGTGGCAAATAAAGAAATGTTGACTAAGTTGGGTTTCTCACTTGGATTCTTGACTCTTCTAACAATTTTTTTTTTTTTTTGAAATTCTGGCTTTCTATTAGAGCATGTATAAGTTCCACAGCAATGCAAGAATTCGAGTTTGGGGGGTGAGAGTTTATCAGAGTGTTGTTTAATCACACTGCACCATACACAGATACGTAATTAAGCTTCTCTTTTCTCCCTCTCACTCATCAATTTCCTGTGCATTTCATTTCTGTCTTCCTGTCCCAATTCAGCTACGTTCCTATTGAGCTGTGAACTTCACGGATAGCATTTTTCGTGTTTTCATTTCCCAAACTGTCTTTTGAGTTTTACCAGTGAGTGTTATTGTAAGAATTTGCAATTATGTGGGCTGGTGTTAAGGCACTATGCGTTAAGCTGCTTCATGAGTGTATGTATCCCCAGATGTGTGCTGAGTTGAGTTCAGGCTGTTCCTTCTAATATGTCTGGGAAAGCAGGAGAGGGTGGGCCAAGTGTTTGGGGCTCTGTCACCCACGTGAAGGACTTAGAAGAAATGCCTGGCTTCTGGCTTTAGCCTGGCTCAGCCCTGGCTCTTTTGGTCATCTGGGGAGTGAACCAGCAGACAGACTGTCTCTCTCTTTTTAGATTCATCTTTCAAATAAATAAATAAATCTCTTAAAATAAAAATTCAAATTATGAAGGGAAAGCATTCGTTCTATTTTTTCTTTTTGGAGACATTTTTTGGTAAGAGCAGACAGTAAAACACAGCGTCAGATAACTTCCGAGTTGAATGGTCTCTGTGTTCTGGGCTATGCTAACATGTCATGAACAAACAGAAATTCGGGGGCTTTTGTTGATATTGGCAAATGTAATGGTAGTTTCCTTAGTGTCAAACTTTCTTATTCTTAATACTTCCTGAAGGCCAATGTGACAAGGTAAATTTTGGGAATGCCAAAAAGTAGGCATTACTGAGAAAAATCACTGATATCCCACATGTAGTTGTTTGACAAAACATTTGCGTTTATTCCTATTAACAAACTGAACAGAAAATAACATAATAAACATGAGGAGGAGTGACAAGTACTGCCTCTTTTAGGAAACAAATGTCGTTCTCTCCTTTCATCCTGGCAAGCAGTAAGTTGCAGCTATTATGTCTCTTTTTCCAGGAAGCTGGTGTCATTTCAAAGTCAATGCATTGGCTGTGTCGTCTGTAAACCATATAGTTCAGTATTCTCCAAAGATGTTCAGAGATTATGCTTCAGAGATTATGGCTAGGCTTTCATGCTAAAACTGTAATTCAGGTTTTGGGAAAGCATATTAACCAGTGGTATTTGCATTTAGCACATACCAAGTGCTAACCAAGCCTGTCCCTGCTTAGCTTCCAAGATAGACAAGGTCCAAGATTGGGTGCATTCAGGGTGGAACAGCCACAGACAGCATATAGCACACATTCTTTCAGATACTTCAACAGACCTCACTCAAATACAAACAGCATAGGTTCATTTTTTCAGTTACACATATTTTACAGGTTCAAAAAATGTCCAAAGATTTATCAAATATATTTGAAATGTTTCTTTTATTAGGGATGTTTATTTATTTGGAAAACAATGTTATAAAGGGACACATACACACAGAGGTTAAGAGAGAAATCATCTATCCATTTTTCACTCCTTAAAGTGGCCACATTGGCTACAGCCAGGCAAGACCAAAGACAGGAGCCAGCAGCTTCTTCCGGGTTTCTCATGTGGATTCAGGGGTTCAGCTACTTGATCTGTCTTCTGATGCCTTCTGAGACATTGTTGGAGAACTGGACTGGAAGTAGATCAGCTAGGACTCAAATCAGTACCCATTTGAGATGCTGACACTGTGGGCAGTAACTTTACACACTGTCACTTTACCTGCCCAGAAACATTTCTTAAGAATATATTTATAATTTGAGAGAGCTGGGCAAAACAAGTTTACTATTGAGGACAGGAAGCAGCTATGTTTGTGTACCTCACACACAACAGGCTAGTCCCACAATAATAATACAGCTTTTTATTATTTTATACTCTCTTGCAATTTAATCATTTATAATTAGGGATTACAAAGGCTGAGAGATATCATTCTTTGTTTTTCAAAAATTTGTACATGACTATAACCCCCACATACACAAATTGAAACAATTCTTCACCCTCTGACAAGGAATGCATGGTTATTCTTCATGTTATAGAAATCTAATATGTCAGACCTTCCTTTTAAGCCTGAGAACTTTTATTTTAAAGCAGGTTAAAGTCTACAAAGATGTTTTTTTTCTTTTATGGAAGAGCAGACAGGGCACCTTAGTCTGACAAAGTTTAGAAATCAGAGATTTTTATTTGTTGTTTTTAAAGTGTCTCACCCAACGGTATGTTGCTGTGCTGCTAATTATGAAGTATACGCCCAAGGAGCATCGCCTAACCCACAAAGATGCTCACAGCTTCTGTTCTGGAGACAATAGTATAATAAGATGAAACAAAGAATTAAAAAAATGGTCTTATGACTGAGTTAGAATAAGGAGAGCAGATGTTTTCTGGGTGATATGCAGCCTCTCATTAGTATTAAATAATAGAAAAAAATGGGTTAATTATCATCTTCCAAAGATAGTAAGATCAAATAATAACTGGGAAACTCTTTCTTCTATTATTTATCCTAAAAGAACATGTTTGGAGCTCTCATTTTTTGAAAATAATAGTTACTAGAAAAAGGTTACTTGAATTACACGGAGAAATGAATAAGCAACTAATTAATCTAATAATGCTCCCAAAAATCTTTGTATAAAGGAAACCCAGGAGAGAGATTTGAAGTGGTTTATAACATAGGGTTTGGGTAGTGGAGCTGGTAACAGTTACACAAATGCTTTGTGCTCAGGCTTTCTGACATTGTGTCCCAGCTTCCTTACTTTTTAAATCGAAAGTCTGAAAAGTTTTGCCATCTCATTACAGCTTCCGGTTCCTCTTTGTAGGCAGTATACACATATCGGAGCATCTCCTGTGGCACATGATCACGCACACGTTCATCAGATTTGACCAGTATTACCAGAATTGGCAGCATCGGTATCAGTTATAGTAACAACTCTGCTAGAAACAGTAAGAGTTCATAACACTCCACATATCATGATTCCCATGGTAGCTCTTTTTAAATCTTTAAGCATGAAGGGATGTGCTCCCACGATGAAATGAGCATTTTGTATCGGAGTGCTGGCTTGATTTCCTAATGCTCCACTTCCAATTGAGCTCTTTGCTGATACGTCCTGGAGTACAGATGAGGATGGTGGCAGTTATTTAGGTCCTTGCCACCCATTTGAGAGATGCGGATGGAACCCCAGGCTCCTCGGCTTTGGCCTAGACCAGCCGCCATCATCGCAGTCATTTGGGGAAAGGTTATGAAATCTTTATTTTCCAGTCTCTCTCTCTCAAATAAATAATCCCCCCTTCAAATAACTGTCTCAATTTTATTTGTAATTTCCCTGACAATGTCAATGAGTGACACACAATGATAAAGAAGAAGTTTTTTAAATGATTTACTTCTACTTTGATATCATTCATCTTTAACAAAGATATTACTGTTGTATGTTACACAAAAGATATCTTGATTTAGGGCTCCAAGCAATCAGTTTCAAGGTCTTGTTGAATGAGAGCCTTGGCCTAATTATGCAGAAGGCAAGTTTGGGTTAGAGCAGTATGAAGGCAGTGCTGTGGAGCTGTGCCTTGTGCTCATGCCATGCAGAAATGAAATTGTTGTGCACTCTAATTTTGTCAATGTTCTTTTATTGTTTTCAGTTCTTCAACAATCTTATACTTTTTATAACTATTACCTTTTATAGACCTAATCTCCAATTATACTTTCAATTTGTCATCTTCAAATGATATGAGTCTGTAGGAATTTTTTGAAAACTCAATGTTCCTGGTATGATAATCTGATATAAATCATTAATTCCTTTTAAATTTGACTAGTCAATCCCCAGCTATCAAAAGGAAACATATACTATCTTGTAGTTATATTTGGTTTGATTCCATACTGTTATGTGTGCTAGTTTCTCGTTCAGGACCTTGCTGTCAGCAACAAATAACTTCATCTCAAGCCAATGAATTAAAAGACTCCTCAGCTACTTACAGAAAAAAAGCAAAATGGCGCATCTGTAGTCTTAATTTATTTATTAAATATCCATTGTGTTTAGGGCATTTTGTAGCATACAATTGAATCAACACTCTGGAAAGAAGCAAAAGTAAAATGGTGTTCGCTCACTACTCCTCATTGAATTTCAGAATTTCTTTATGAAACCAGCATATGGAGAAAGTGCTTCCTTATTTTTAAGTGGTAATTGTTCACTAACATCAGGACTTCAAAGTCAGAATGAAAGAAATGACTCTTTTCTCCCCACTAAAATTGAGAGATCGTATATATATATATATATATATATATATATTTTCTTTCTCTCCTTCAGCTCTTCCAATGTTGATTTTCCGGGAGAGGAATAGCTCCTATTTGCTCATATTTGAAGTGAAAAATGGAGAAAGTGGTGGTAGTGGGGCCCATCTATCTTAAGTGACGCAGATAACAGTGTTAGTAAGTGCCTTTTCCTTTGGAGATTCAAGCCCGGACGGGGAGCAACTAAAAGCTTTTTCTCATTGACAATGTCTGGGCTCACAAGGGAAATATATTCTGTCACTCTGAACTCATTCCAAAGTGGGATAAAATGTTCTGACTTGCATTCAGTTGCTTGAAATTCAGGTGACTAGATAAAATATTTCATGATTGCAAAGCATAAATCATGTGAATGCAGCAGCTGTAGGTATTTGTGTATTAGCTGTTTTTCAAATTTTGGGGGAAAAGCAACTTGTGGGACAAATCATAGAAGATATTTTTACAAACAGTTTGTTATAAACTCATAGCTTTATGTATGAATGCTTCGGAAGAAATCACTACCTTTGGATATGAATTAATATGAATATTGTACGATCCAGTGACAATCTTAAATTAACTAATACTGTTCTAAGAATTTTTTCACATGGATACTTACGTCAAATAACATCAATGCATTTTTCATAACTGAATTTTTGAAGACACCTAAATATTTCTATTTCATGTCAGCCTAAATTAAAATTTAGACCTTCTTTACCTTGTCCAAAAAAGTTATGAAGAAAACAAGCGAAGAACTACTTGTGGCTTTTATTGTGTATACTGAAAGTATTTTTAAAGAAGGGGAACAAAAAGAAAATAAAGATAAAGAGATCCGAGCTCTGGGCTCTTATGGAACACTGGTTTTGTAAATTTTAATTTATATTTTCTGTGGCCAGAATACAATTTGTTCTGCAGAACAATTCCAATGAGTTACAGGTATTGTTCTTACACAGGAAGTCTTTCATATTTGCTGGATTCTTAGTTTTTATTTATTTAGTTTCACCTCATAAGGTGACTGACAAAAGCTATTATTTCCATAAGGAACAGGCTATTGTCAGCTTTAACTCAAGGTCACTGTGCTTTATTCATGGTCACTGGGGTTTCTGTTTCCATTACAGCATCTGCCGTGGAACATAACCAAGGAAGGCATTTCAAAACTGAAATCTGCAAATTCGGTTAACCGCTTCAAATTCGTGCTTATGTCAATCAGTACCTTAAACGCAAAAGAGATGTCATTTTATATGTGATAGAGACCCAGAAATGTTATCAACATATTTTTGGGGGCTCTTGAGAAAGTCGTAGATTTAAGTAAGAACTAGCTTTGGCCTTGGGGAGTTTGTCTATAGTGGTTTTATCCTCTGGCTATCCTTAAAAGATTGATAAAATTCATGGATTCCAAGATACTGATTAGTACACATGCAAGAAGTGCTAAGTACTTAGTGACATGTTTCAAGCCTGAATCACATGAGAATGCTGTTGAAACAGAAAATCCGAATTACTAGGCCTGGTTAACATACCTGCTGACATTAGTTAAGGGAGATGGGGAAGAAAGAAAAAGACAGGAGGAAAAATGCAAACTTTGTCATTGAATAAACATGACCATATATGTATCAAATACAATTAGTTTACATGTGCCCTATGAAATTTATCTTAGTGAAATTTTTGAGAAAGAGGGAAATGTTAGAGATTCTTTGTTCTGTAGCTGATATCAAAATAAATGCCCACCAAAGCAACCTAAAATAATTTAAAAGAAACAGGTAGGGTTAAATAATGAAAATACATTACATACTCTTTACTTGATGTACTAAATGTGTCAAAGTTTCAAGAAGGTAAGGCTAATTTGTTACACTGTTGGTGAAAGAATTATACTCTGTAGTTATTAAAATCATGTTTCTACTGTAAATCTCTAAATAAAATTCAATGTTTCCCTAGGTGAAATATATGTATAAATATATGTGTTTTTTCCTTCTGCATTTAAAGTTATATTAAGGTCCTCAGTCGACTCCTAAGAGTGAACACTGTTCTCTGTGTGCTAGAACTCCGGACACGCGGGTTTGACAGTGTTTCCCCCAGTCTCCCGTGGGCAGCATTCTTCTCTGCTCTAGCAGCGCCTTTCCTCTGATGACGTCACCATCCCTCTTTTTGCGTACCGCCCAATGAGTAACAACCACTTCTACAGGCTGCAAGGCTGTGAGAGCTAAAATCTCTTCTCTACGGGTGGCGGGAGTCTTAGTCAATACATGTCTTTCTCTCCAAATTGCTGTGTGTGGAAGTAACAAAAGAAGTTGGAGTCTGTAAATATTAGTTTTTTGCCTTTTCCGAGTTCTGAGGCCATAGTCGAGCCAATAATTCAACCTTTTGAACTGAAGTGTTAGGTCACCATGCCTGGGCTTCCATCACTTGAGTAAGATGTACAGTGGAATATACCGCCTTCCTGATTCTTTCCTTGCAGCTGCAGGATTCAGTGGACCATTCAACATCTGGGCTTTCCAGAGGTGCATCTTGTAGATCATGCCTATTAGAATAGACCTGCACTATGGTCTCCACGCATCAGTATGCTAACTTTTCAGTACTTTTCTGTGCCAAGAGAATAGCTGTTTTGAGGTTTTATCATACTTTGAGAGTGACTGCAGGTGAGTCTGGAAAAGAGCCTGGGGCTTAGTCGGGCATGGTAACACTGGTGTCCTTTCATCTTTGTAATTCCACATAACTTCTGTGGTGCTCTAACTTCAAGGAGCTGCTCTAAAGTCAACTCAGTGGTTTTCTCCACCAGAAACATCTGTTCTCAAGCGTGCAGGCCATCCTGTGGTCACTGAATCAAGTCGCTTGAGACTGACAGATATATTGGCTCACTTTTTTCCGTGAGTGCACTCAGAGTCATTGCTTGCTTTATGGCTACAAACAGTCAAGGGCTTATGCAGGACTCCTTAGTGAAGAAGCCTTTGCCAGTAAAGTCTAATCCTTTCAGACCTCATGCTCTTCTGCCCAGTCAAGTGGGTGCCTGTTGAGATCTTTTTGTGAAAGCCTCCTATTGGTCAATACTCCAGGGATGAGTTCTGTTTGTCCCTTCTTGCCAAGTTAGATACGGCCTGGTTGGTGATCTGGTTCCACGTGGGAGGGAGATGTTAGCAATCAGAAATCCAAGTCAAAAACCCTTTTATACACACACCAAAAAAAAAAGAAAAAAAAAAAAAGAAGTTTCATAAGGAGTCGTTATTTGTTTCATTTACCTGGAGTCCCTTGTTAAAAAGAGCTCCCTTCTCTGGGTGACAACGATTATCTCGAAGTGCCAGGACGACGTGATTACTTTGGTGCTGGACTTGTGTAGAACTCTGACAGGCAGTAGGTTTAAATCTGGAAAAAATAAACTATTTAACAGCCAACAAGGACAGCAAATTGGGTTTTCCTCTTAAAAACAATGAATAACATTACAATGTAAAATTAGGTGAATTATGATTAACACATCAGGTAAGTATAGCAGGAAAAGTTGGCTTCAGCTTTCAAAAACTCTCCAAGTTAACAAGCATAACCAAGGCACAATTAGATTTTTTTTTTAAATATTGTACGTGATGTTTGGAATGTTCAGTGGTGACTGCTCAAGTGATATCTGCATTTACTCCGTGTGCATGTGTAACCCTTGCAGCCAAACACTATGTGCATAATTGTAGACATGCCACTGTACTCAAGTATACCCAGCCATGAACAGAACATGCAGGCAGTCACATTGCCATGAAAATTTAAAATATCATTAAATAATTTAATTTTGAAATGATTAAGTGAGAGGGGTAAACACACCTATCTTTGTGTATATAAAATTGCATTTTATACAAAAATTATAGACTGGAGATAATTTTCTGTCCGTCGAAGATAAATAATTTAAGAACAGCACCTGTAGTATTTTAAGTAGAAGACATAAAAATGCACACATTTCATTTATTTATTGTCTTGCTTGGTTTTCATTACAAGTTTTATAATTTATCAGATTTTTAATCAAAGCTATTTATTCTTATTTAGTTCATTGACCTTTATACTTCCAAAAACTTGATGAGTATTTATTAAAGTCCTCTGCGTAAATTGGAATGCATATATTTTCAGAGAAGAATCAGAACTTTAGATGACAAAAAGACAAAATATGTATGGTTACAATTATAGCAGTTCAGCCATTGACAAGAAAGCAGTTATACTTATGATTTACAAAATTGTGAAACGTGCCTGCACATGTAATAATATAAACAGCCCCAAAAAATCCTCCACAGTTCACTGGGTTCGTGAAAATAACAATCGTGGCAGACAACATTATGTTAGAACCCCCAGATTGTGTGTGTGTGTGTGTGCGTGTGTGTGTGTAGACATATACGTATGTAATCTCTATGATATTTGTGTCAATAATATGTATTTGTGAGCATGACAAAGTTAGAATGTATCTTACAAATGCATTTTCTATGCAATCGAAAGAGCCCAAGTGATGTTTTTCCCACAAGATGAGATTTATATCTGTAAGAGTCCCAGAGTGCCAACTAGAAATTATGAAGCCAAAAGACTTAATTTAGAGTTTTCAGTCTGAGAATGTCTGTCAAGGATATCATACTTTTAAGTTATTTGGTCAAAGGAGGATCCCAGAGCATGGTGAAAAGTACCAATCATCCATTCAGTCAGAACTGAAGGTCAAAAATAAGCAGAGCTGTAAAATGATCACTCAAATATTTCAGAATAGTTAGATACTCCAAGACAATCTGAACTGTGTTTGAAAAAAAATCAGAACTTAATAAAGACAACGGAGAACATAGTGGGGAACATAGGGGACCGTGTAGACAAAACAATGTTGCTTCGTCGGCCATTCATCAAAGCGTTAAAGGGAAATCCAGAATGAATTCAGGTAATATGATCATCCCATAACCTGGACCACATTAAGTACATCAAGAAAAACTATAGATTATGAAATGAGTCATTCTTCAAAAAGAAGAAAACCAACCAAAGGACAACCAATAAAAAAGACAGCCACAGTCCAAAGATGGATTGAAACAAAGAAAGCAAAATGTTCAAAATAAAAGACCAGAGCCTCTCATGAATGTTTTTACTAATAGGAAAGGGCTGCCAAAGTTGAGACTCTGTTCTCAGCACCCAAGCGCTCAGTCTAAACAAGGACAGTGTTTGCCGGTAAATCGAAGAGAGTGTTTCATCTGTCAGGAGAGAAGGAGCTAGCCAACTTCTGTGTCTCAGGAACCGCAGCCCTCCTGAACCAGGCTAAGTGAAGGTGCTTTGGGATTATAAAGATCCCACAACAAGGAACCACTAATCTGAAAAAAAAAAAAAAAATCATGCAGTTGCTAGCCTTTGGTGTGAATTACCATGCTTGTCTTTGGATCAGTGGCAATGCACATCTTCTCTGTTTCAGCGCAGTGATCCTGAGCTCAGAAGTGGTGAGATTACACATGATCTGACTAGATGGTATTGTTCTGGTTTTTGGCTGGTATATTGGCCAAATGAACTTCCGTCAGCTCCAAATGAGCTTCCTGGGGGCTGCATGCAGACGGTGGTTACTTTTTGCCCCACCTCTAAGACAACACTGACCACCAATGCATCATTTGTTGGGAAAGAAAATGACCTCATAAGTCTGAAAACTAAAGTCTTGTAACCCATTTTTTTTTTTTTACCTCTGCTTCAATTCAGTTATTCAGTGAGAAAAATTTGGAGTGATGAGGATTGGGGTTGAAGGTATCTTACATCTGCATTCAGGTACAAAACCAAAGTGACTTGGTTCCAAAATCTTGTTCTAACAAAGAAAACAAATTCTAATTTCATGTCAGTTTATCTTTGATATTAGTCTTCGATCTTTAGACAATGCTATAAATAAGTTTGTTAGTACTATAGTTAACTATATTCCATGTGAGATTTTTTTTTTCTTGTAAAGGTTATCCTTCAAAACTTTCTTTGATATGCTTGGGCCCTCTGAAATTCACCGAGTTCTCTAATTTTTGCCCCATCTTGTTCTACTGTTTATTCTGTTCTAAGACAAAAACTATGCATCCTCTTTCTCTTTTGTTCATCTATATATGCATTTCATTCATTATTTCTTAATTATTATTTTATTTTAATAATCTTTACATAGTTGATTAGGGCACGGAAAGTCAAGGGCTACAGGAAAGTGGGTAAGGTCATTGTCTCCACAGTTTGTTTCTATATCTGGGGAAAGTAGGATAAAGGGAGAAGGCCCACCCATCCCAGGGTCCTCGACGTGGAACATAATTTGAGGATCCTGCTCAAGTGGTGTTGATAGTTCAACAGTTTTGAATCGCCGCCAGTCTCGCCATTCCAAGCACGATGAAATCTCTCCAGAATCCACTGGCTGATATTGTCGCCCTAGAGTCTCTGTTTGCCCAGGTTTTCACTGCCATTACCTGGCTGGGATAGATGATTGATTTGTTCTGTCTTCCATCCCCTGTTGTGGTACCATGTCTCATTCATTATTAAGCTTTCTTAGTAGAATATATTATCAGTTCTATAACTTCTATTTATTGTTTTTTTTTAACTTTTAGATGGAGTTGTTCTAATTGGGGTGAGGTGACAGCTAATTTTTTAAAGATGTATTTATTTTTATTAGAAAGGCGATATAGAAAGAGAAGAGACAAAGAGGAAGAGTTCCCATCTGCTGATTCACTCCTGAAGCAGTTGTAATGGCTGGAAACGTTCCAGTCAAAAGCAAGAAGCCTGGAGCCTCTTCCTGGTCTCCCACATGGGTGGAGGGTCCCAAGGCTTTGGGCCATCCTCGAGTGCTTTCCCAGGCCACAAGCAGGGAGCTGGATGGGAAGCCGGGCTGCCAGGATTAGAACCCCTATGGGTTCCCGGTGTGTGCAAGGCGAGGACTTTATTTTGGTTTTCATTTGCACTTCGCTGATGGATCGTGAGTTTGAGCACTTTTTCATGCGTGTTGGCCATTTGTATTTCATCCTTTAATAATTTCCTGCTCATATCCTTTGTGCATTTATGAACAGCACTGCTTGTTCTGTTGTCCTTGAGTTTCTTGAACTCTTTATAGATCTTGGTTACACTGTAGAACGACAGTTATTAGGAGAAATGCAGATTATTATCCTATACATTTGATATATCCATGGAGAATACCCAAGCAATGAACAATTCTCAAAGCGAGAGTTTTACATTACAGTTCCTATGGCATCTTTAACAAAGAACAGTAACTTCTTAGAGAAGTGGCTTGACAAAAGAAAAAGACTGTGACTGAATCTCTATAGGGTGGCAGATTGCAGAGAAGCAAATGCATGGCCGACAGAGGTTAATTAGTGAAGGAGGTTGTGCTAATTCCCCTGGTGCGCTTTCTAGGCCAGGAAGGGCGTAAAATTGTCAGCAGTGCTTAACTTCTGGTACAGAAGGGTGGAATAACTTTTGTCTTTGTTAAGTCAACTGTACTCTACTTTTGCACAAACAGAGGAAAGGCAGAGAAATACTGGAGCTTCTGCTTTTTCCTTATTGTTTTCAGTTCAAAATAATTTTCATGCCAAAAAGGTGTATTTTGTTCTCCCGCATCTCTAAGTAAGAGTACAGACTTTGGAGCTGCTGTGGTAACTTAACGGGCTAATCCTCTACCTGCAAGAAGTCCTGTTTCCAGGCTTCGGATCGGCTTAGCTCTGGCCACTGCGGTCACTTGTGGAGTGAACCAGTAGACAGAAAATCTTTCTATTTTTCCTCTCTCTCTATCTGCCTTTCCAATAAAAATAAAATAGATCTTTAAAAATAAAATTAACTCTGTGTCTCCTTTCCTGTCTGTCTGTAACTCTGTCAAATAAATAAATGCTGTAAAACAATTTAATTAATACTATTGACATAACAGAAATTTAGTTAATAGTATCAGCAGAAGAAACAACTTAATTAATACAGTCAACTTCACAGAAGAGGCATCGAATAGATGCAGAGGCCTAAAATAGAAGAAAAATTTGTGGAGATGAAGTTTGCATACCACAACATGCATAATGTGTTGTAAAAAGTCAACTTAGTAATTTATTTTTAATCAATAAGCTAATAGAGCCACAGTGCATACACCTTTTAGGCTTGGTGCTTTCTCACATATGTTTGAGCTCCAGCTAATTTTTCCCTAGTATTTTATTTTCTCTCTTTTCTTTAAATACAGTAATTTCTATTGTTCTACATTCTCGGGTCTAGTTTTGAATGCATCTAGTAAGTTTTTCACTTGTTTATTTTTATCTCCAAAGTTTCTAATTTTTAGAAGGTTCTTCATTTATTCTGTCAGCATAGTTTTGATTGTTTGAAAACTAACTGTATTTCTTTAAGTGTATTCATATTTATAGCAACTGTTTTGAAGCCGTTGTTTGCTAAGATTGACATAAAAAAGACTGACATCTAGAATCATAATCTGTTTTCTTTCTGACTGCAAATTACAACTTCCTTGCTTTTCCGGTTAGTGTGCTTTTTTGTTGAAATTTAGATGTTTTAGATTGGATTTTACTTATAAAGAAAACATCTGAAATGAAATGCCTTTTTAAAATTTGCGTATGGGATCTGTTGCCTCTGTGCTAACTCCTGATCTATTCAAATCTGTCTCTTTCTCTGTATTTTTGTTTAACAACTTAAAGAATGTCCTCTCTGTGCACAACCTAATGTTCAGCTTAATGATGCTGGCAGACACCTTGTCTGCAAAACTCCAATCTCTGCTTCCTGGGAAGCCGTTCACAGCTCATTCAAGCCTCCCTTACTCCTCGGGCTGTGTCCTGCTGGACAGTGTGAGATCTCCCAGTTCATGAACAAATTCAATTTACTAGTCAGAGATGGGTAGAGGCTTTAGGTGCCCAAAGTTTCTGGGGCTCCTTTCCAGATCTCTCCATTCAATTTATAGGCAACGATTTTGGGATAGCAGAGCTGCCGACTTACCCATTGTTTCTTAGTACCGAAGCAACACACACTTTTATTCATAAAATATACATTTCAAGAACCTGAGTGGAGGGCCTAAAAAACATACATAACTAAGCCTTATGTATGTCTCTCCTATACTACATTAAGAAATAATAGCGTGTTCAGCTTTTCACTGAAAGGGTGTATATTTTTTCTTAGTTTACTTCTTTTGGCATATGCATACGTGACTTTTGCACGTTGGATCAGTAGCAGTTAATTTGACAACTGAGTTGGCTTCCACATGACTAATACTGTGCACTTAGCATGTGCAGTGTGGAAATGCTGGGCAGTGAGATGACTCAGCCGGATGGAGTGGTGTGGCATACTTTAGCACACTCCTCAGAAGGATGTACAGTGTAAAACGAGAACTTTTTATTCCTGGAACTTTCATGTATTATATTCAAACTATAGACTACAAAACGCAAAACTGTGGATATGGAACGATTACTGCAATGACAATGCTGCCAGCCATGGGTTTCACCTTCTACCCCAAATCAAGTTTATCCCTCTGGCATCAACACTGCTGGTCTTCAGAGCGAGACTGGGAAACTGCTGCCACGATTGGGTTTGAGAAGATAATAGCAGCATAGGCAAGAAGCCTGGAGGACCAGATTTTAATCCCACAAAACTCTGCTTTTCATGCACAGACACATCTCAGAGCTTTTCATGTATAGGCATGTCTCCATTTGTTGATTTCCTTTCAGCAATTTCCAGAGGTTGGAAATGATTATTTGTAGCCGTTTCGTCTTGGATGTTTGTTTTAGGGAGCTAGAATTACTGATGCTGAGGCACGCATTAGGCATAGCGCTTAAGATGCTATCTAAGACACTCGGGGGAGGGGTCACGCATCAGCATGGCTGCGTCTGGCTCTTGGCTCCGTGCTGTGAGTTGTGATTCTAGCTTCATGCCAAAGTAGATAGAGCCTGGGAGGCAAAAGACTCAAGCACTTGGATTCCTGACACTCACTTGGGAGTACTTCATTGATCCCCTGGCTCCCAGTTCAGCGCCCTCGCTCTTAGGGCATCTGAGTTCATCAGCAGTGGGAAATTCCATCATTGTTTCTGTCTCCTGTCCTTATTCTTCCGGATTACTGACATCTCTGCCTCTAGAGGAACATAGGCTTACCAGCCTTTTCATGAACACTGTCATCGCATAAGCTTCTCTCCACTGCAATGTGTCTGTATGTGGAGCGGAAATTAGTTGCTTTTTAATAGAGTGTCTTATATCTCTGTACATATTCTTGAATGACCTACTTCCTTCAATTGCTTATAATTCCATGACCCACTTAAAACAGTTTTTTATGAAATGTAGGTTAATCAGAATTTATAATAATAAAATAATTTTGAGTTTAGGTTTTGTTGGAGCTCAAAGCAAACGTAAAAACGAGTAACATTCGTGAGGTATTCATTTTATATTTTATCATGGATTTTTGCATGAATTTTGTTTAAATGTGTTTTCATTAAAACACTCTTCTTGTCATAGGAGTTTTTCAATGGTTGTTTACATGTTGTACCTACTTATTGCACTCATCCAACTCTCAGCCTGGCGAGATGAGCTAAGCACCAACATGGCAGCATCTAGGCCGACTAAGAACGTTTATCATGAACCTAGTGGAGGAGCACCCACAGCGCAGCTGCGGAGACTCCACACATGTGTTATACCAACGTATATCAATGTCAAATGCTGTGTGTCATTCAACTTAGCACCGGTATATTATGACAGAACTATTTCTGTATCACTTTTAGTGAAAATGGGCTACAGAACTATTGTTGACATAAGCTTAATGCAGATTTGTACAGTTTAGCCATTTTTATGACATCAAGACAGTTCAAGAGAGTAAGATAGGCAGGGAAGCACTTTTTTTTGTTTTCAATGAGAAATACTGTCATGGAAACTGAAATATTCATGCTAACCGGAAAATGCTAGTATTATTTTGTAACCAGATGCATATGGACAGAAAAATGAAAATGGGATATTGCCCATAATCATGAATCCATATCACCTGCACAGTGAAAGACTAGCAAATGCTTACAGTGGGTTTCGATGCACAAGGCTAAGGATCCCTCCTCCTAGGCTGCTGGTGACTGAATGAGCATGAATAACACTGAACTGCAGTGATTTTTCATTGCATACATAACCGACTGGCACATCTCTGGTCTGACTCAACCATTTTTATTCGTATAGAGTAATATGCTAATTCTGGTTTAGCCATATCTTGCTGAATAGAATTTATTTGGACTTCTATAAATTGGCTTTGTTTAGCTTTTGTCATATGCAAGCAGAAATTGTGTAATGTTTTTGGAAAATTACATATTATAACTGTGTTTTGAAAGAGTAAAATAAGTCTAACAATGCTTTGTGAAATTTCCAAAAGCAATTTGTAAGGGGGTTTCGTGCAAAATAATACATTACATGAAAAGCTAACTCAGAATTGTTATATATAATTTATATTCTCAAGAAGACAGATCACAGGACACATGCTTGGGCTACTAGTTTAAAAAAATTGTACGCACCATCATTTCTGGGAAAACTACTTCACACTGTGTTTTTAAAATATATATAGTTGGGCCCAGCGTGGTAGCCTAGTGGCTAAAGCCTTCACTTCGCATGTGCTAAGATTCCATATGGGCATTGGTTCGTGTCCCAGCTGCTCCACTTCCCTTCCAGCTCTTTGCTTCTGCCCTGGGAAGGCTGTAGAGGATGTCTCAGGATCTTGGGATCCTGCATCCTGTGGGAGACCTGGAAGAAGCTCCTGGTTCCTGGTTTAGAATCCACTTGGCTCCCACCTTTGTGGCCACTTGGGGAGTGAACCAGTAGAAGGAAGATCTTTCTGTCTCTCCTCTCTGAAAATCTGAATTTTCAATAAAAATACGTAAATTTTTAACACATATGTATTAATAGTTGACAAATTACATATTTGCATATACATATATATGTGTATTCATATACTTTGAATGGATGAGCTATATACATATGATGTGACATTTTAATATATGCATACATTATGGAATTATTAATAAAGCTTACTAATATATATTCATCACCTCATAAACTTATAAAAATTTTACTATGAGAGAATTTGAAATTTGTGGTACAAATGGTGCTATAATTTTTGAAAGTTTATTTCAATTTAAAGGAATTATGAAAATCTTATATACAAAAAATATGTTATGACATAAATGTGCACGGGGTGCATCATTTTGACTCCTTTTAATTCCATTTCCCACATTAAAAAAAAGTTTTCTATTTTCATCTACTTAACAGACAGAGTTCAGGGATGTATATGAGAGAGAAAAAGAAACAGAACAATCTTCCATACACTGGTTCATTCCCCGAATGAATGTCATGGCCAGAGGTAACCTAAACTGAAGTTAGGAGTCAGGAGCTTCTTCTGGGTCTCAAACTTGGGTGCAGAACCCCAAAGACTTGAACCATCCTCCACGTCCATGTGGTGTAACAGTATACCAGGCTGAGTTTTAGCCTACAATGCCACGATACAAGGCATGTATGGCTTATCGGTTCAAGAAGAGATGATAAAAGAATAGCATCAGGGCATTAGTCAATGATCGTTTCTCTCTGTGTGAGTTAAACAAAAACTCTTTTTCAGTTTCAACTCAATCCACTTTTAAGCAGCCTAGGAAATGTTCTAGGTTGGAATTTTGATAACGTAGAGAAAGTCTTACATTATTTCTTGACATGAGATGAAAAAAAAAAAAAAAAAAAACAAAACCAGTATGCTGCCTGTGGGCCTTCTCAACACAATATGACTTGGAGAAGTATGCCTTTTCCTAGACCAGAGTATTAATTCTGTGTTTAAACTAAGTTACCAATCCTGTTAGTAATAATAAGAGGATTTGCACAGCAATTACCATTTTGTAAGGAAGGTTTGTTAATGCCACGGGGACAGGCGGTCAGGAAGCTACTACTAAGCTTTTATATAATGCTGTCCTGTGCTTAGTTTTTGTATATCCATAATACTTAATGTTAATTCACTGTAGCTCCCCTTTTGGAAGGAAAGGCAAACTGAAATTTAGTGGCTGAAGTATAACTGGTAGTAATAAAGTAAATATATGGATTTGAACAGTTAAATTTAAATTTGTATTCAAAAACATTGTTCTCACTGTTTTTCTCCAGTAAAGAGAATCTATCGTCTCTGTATTCCTCTGGAATCCAGTGGCTAAGTTCTTGCCCTTTAATGTAGAGTAAGAAAGTCTTATCTTAATGTCCTTGTGGAAAATTGAAATATGACAATAAGCTCTTCAACTCTATTTTTTTGTGTGTAAAATAAATCTCATGATGAATAATACTCACAAACATGGTATTTCTGCTACTTTATTGTTTTGTTCCAAAGGCCTAAATGGTCTGCTTTTGAACTAGGACAGAATGCCACCAGGTGAAGCTCTGATTGATAAGTTACTGCATCATCTTTAATCCTTCATTTCCATCTCTAAGTGTATCTCAAGTTAACCCCTCTGGTAACGAACACATGATTCATCCTTGAAGTCACATAAAAGGTTTCAGGATTTTTTGTTTTAATGAAAACAATTTTAGTGATTAGTTGAACTAATCTTTGTCAATTAAGTTCTCCCAACAGCTGAGATAAGCAGAAAGGTAAAAGAATTCTGAGTAATTTTCTCTTTCAATGCAACTCTCAGACTGGCATAAACATTAAAACAGCAATTAAATAATCACAGCAAATATTATTAGTAATCACACATTTACTTGTAGCTTCTAATTAGTTTCTTAATATAATTATAAGTATGAACTAATGTTTGCCATCAGCTTTTAACAAATAGATTTATACTTAGAAAGCCTGAGAAAGAAAAAACCAATTTGAATTTTGCAGTGCCCTAACTAGAATTGCAGCTCGCCACACAGGAGTACTTACTTCCTAATGATGATTTATTTGGTTTTAGATCCTCAGTGGGTAACGTCCCTCTTTGAGTGAGCATGGTCGCCTCCATCACCGTGATTTCTGTGTTAGGGACCTGCATTTCAATGAATCTCACCCACTATTTCCACAAACCTTGGGTCTAATCACCACAGTTAGCAGAGTCTGAACAACACTTGAAACACCTTGCACTCTCCTGCCATATTCCATCCTTTCAGGAACATATTTTTTTTTCCACTCGTCTTTTATCACAACATTAAAGCCGTTTATCCACTGAAACCGCCAAGCCCTCATTCATCATAACCTCTTTCTAGCATATTTCCATATGTCCAAACGTTATTCATGATTTACAATTCTTATTATTCATTTCATTTTGATGTACTATTCTCTCTATTCTCTTTCCATTCTGTTATCCTGGCAACTTAAAAACCATATTCCCATATTATAACTGGTTATTTTTGAAAAATGGAGATTATACAAATAACATCATTATTTTGAAATCAGTATCAGATTTTCAGCTGTCTTCCAAACCAATTTTTCTCACACATGTCATTTATATGTTTGATCCTCTCCTCAGCTTTTTTTTTTTCCTTCACATACATGCTATTTCCATGGGACTTGCTCACCTGCAACTCTTCTTCCTTGTCAAGTTCTCAGAAAATTTATGCTATCAAATCTATTTTTTAAATGGAGAAGCAATTCTCCATTTATCTACATCCAACTCTATATAGAACAATACTGAATCACCTTGCTCTACCTTTTAAGGCACTGTGTGATCTTGATCCTAGCTTCATGTTCAACATTGTATCTTATTGCTGCTTTCAGTGAGCTAGCCACCTTCTTCTTCATCCTACATTTTCAAATGCACAACCAGAAGTCTTCCCCATTTTATGCACTTAGCATGTATTCTATGTGTTGAGCAACTGACTCCTGTCACAGTTTCTGTGCTAAGTATTGTCTAAGCCAGAACATGAAAGTCAACAGAATGTGTTTAACTATTACAGTTATACTTTACACCCAGCTTTCAGCACATGGTTAGCCCAATGTGAATTAGATCATGAAATCTCAAAATTTATGCCACTGCAAATATTTGGCATTTTAAACATAGGCTTTTTGTTTGTCTGTTTTTTAAGTTTCTCATCAACGCTAACATTTAGCTGCTATACAGGGTTCTAGGTGTACTCTCTCTTCATAAAAATTATCTGAATCTCTCGTTTAGGTTTCTCTTTAATTGTCAACACTCTGGAAAGTGATAGTCATCATATGCTATAATAGAGTGATCTGAAACTCAAAAATCTTCATTCGTGTATTACTTTTATTTAATTTGTGACACTATTGACAACCTTTTTTTAAAAAAAAATAGCTCATGTTTTACTTGTTTCATCATTCAGTTCATCACAACAATGATCTTGTCTTTTTAGCTTAATCTTTTTTCATTTTGTTAAAAATATGTATTGTAAAATAGATTATGTCAATTACTTTTATGTGTACTCTGTCAGCAGTTAGCAATATTTTTGTTCATTTTTTTTAGAATGTTGCCTGATACAGAGGAGTTGCTCAATATATTTTTCTTTGCAGAATGAACTATTTAAAACTTGATGATATTCATGTTTTTATTTTCGTTTTCCATGCTTGCTTTTACAGAGGCGTAATCTCAGTGGGACTAAAGAAATCAGTTTGAATAACATCTCTTCTGTTGCAAGTCTGTCTATATCAAGAATTCCTTGGTTCAAGTTTCTCTATTTATCAGGTCACCTTGTACATTTTGCAAGAAATTGAGCAGGTTTTGTATGCTTTTTTTCATTAATAAAAAAACCCCAACTTTTCTAGATGAGTTAATTTTGTCCTATGTATTTAAAATCTGACTTGAAACTAAAATAAGAGAAACAATTGTAAGTTTAGTTTTGATCATTTTTTAAGTCTTACTGCATAGACAACAGCCATATCAAGTTACACACTTAATTTAGCTGTTGATCTAATGCATGCATGCTGGTCAGTTAGTATTCCATGGACTTTGGATTAAAATTGATAAGCCATAGTACTCAAAAACAGAATTCATTCTGCTAGTGGATGCACAGAAGGAAAAGAGGGATCTTAAAGGGATGTGAAACTTTTTTTTGGCAAAATGTGAATGCAGAGAATCTGTAAAGTTCATACTGGAATCCATTGCTGAGTATTATGACTACGCTTACTGACTACTACAGTTCAAAGAAGTTAAAGACCTGGACAATGCATTCAAAGATTGTAAGATATTGTCAAGGAATTAAATTTTATTCTGTTTAATATTGTAATTTTAATTTAATTTTAAGATTTATTGATTTATTAGAAAGGCAGAGACAGAAAGAGAGGGACGTACACACACATACACACACCCAGTGATCTTCCATCTGCTGGTTCATTTACCAAATGGTCATAACTGCCAGAGTTAGGCTGATCTGAAACTAAGCTCCTTTGGCTTCTTCTTTTTTTTCTGATTTATTTATTTTTATTGGAAAGGTATATATACAGAGAGGAGAAGAGACATAGAAGAAGATCTACTGTTGGTTCACTCCCCAAGTGCCCGCAATGGCTGGAGCTGAGCCAATTCGAGGCCAGGAGCCAGGAGCTTCCTCTGGGTCTCCTATGTGGATGCAGAGTTGCAAAGCTTTGAGCTGTCTTTGACTACATTCCTAGGACACAGGCAGGGAGCTGGATGGGAAGCAGGGCCACTGGGATAGAAGCAGTGCCCATATGGGATCCCAGCACATTCAGTGTGAGGACTTTAGGTGCTACACTATCGCTCCAGGTCTGGCCTTGGCTTCTCTCAAGTTCTCCCAAGTGGGTGCAGGAGCCCAAGCACTTAGGACATCTTTTTGCCGTTTTCCCAAGCAGATTAGCAGAGAACTGCATTGGGAGCAAGTGAGCAGTGAAAGCTCAAACCGGTACCCATGTAGAAAGCCTGTGACAGCTTTACTGGCAAACCACACCTCTGGCTCCTAATGTTAATTTCTTAATAAATTATTAAGTATTATATTGTGTTATGTATATTTTAAACACCTCTTTCATGTTCTTATTTATCACAGCATCTTTAGAAATGAGGTAATTATTCAAAATAGTAAGAAGCAAAAATTAATGAACCCCCAATTTGTCTGTCTTCAAGGTATATTATTTTAATATGCACTTAATAAGCAAATATTTCATAATGATGGTGCTTGCTAGATTTTTCAGTTCAGTAATAATATTAATTGGCAAATTGCTAAAGTGCAAACATTTTTTGCTTGGAAGATTTTGGGCAAATTGTGTAAGCAATCTGGTCTGAAGTATTCTCATATTTATTTTGCATATGTTCATTTATTGGCATTTCCTCCCACTTAATTGAGAGCTTCTTGATAGCTGAGTTTATGTATCTCTGGCTTATCTTTCTCAAAAGATATTGAGGCTGTCTCTGGAAATGGATACAATTCTGAGAGGAAACTCAGGCCGCATTTGAACTCATCAGTCTATTATTCAGTTTTTTTCTCCAGAAATATTGGTAGAGAAGTATTACACATTTTCTCTTTATTCCATATTTTTGACCATACGCATGAGTAGGCATCTGTCCTAGCCCAACCTTGGTCTCTTTGGGGTCAATGTGAGGAGGCATTAATTTAATGCAGGAAGAGATGAAAGTGCTTTGCTTCCTAGGAGCTAAGAATCACAGTAGATTTTTATTCTCTAAAGCATCCTGCAGAGCTCCTCACACAGGACACCAATGACACTGAGTACCTACATACTTGCCATAGCATTTGCCATTGTTTCATTAGGATAGTATGGGTACAGTTGTATTCTTAATGTGAGGGAAAAAAAAAACTCTCAAGGGATGGGAGAAAAGCCATGCCAGCATAGCAATGAAATAGTTGCTCTACATGACATTTTTATTTCTGGATGGCTGGAAAGATCAATTTAGTTGCCTGCAGCTCATGAATTAATGTCCTCGGCTATCAAAGAAAGAGACACGGTGCACAGCAACTTGTTCTTCATTGCTAAGTTCCTGTCATAAGTAAAGTAATAATAAAGCAACTTCAGAATAGGTGTCACCCTTAGGATATGGTACTGCTGTATCTTAAAAATTACTAATACATAAAACATAGGCTTTGCGAATTTCTGTTCAAATGAGATGTTTTCTATTTAGGCATATGGAAAGAAAAAAAAACTGGTGTAATTCATTCTTTAGTTTTCTATATTGAAAGGTCGTTATAGTTCCTTTGATTTAATGAGGAAGATCTGTTTGGAGTTCTCAAATATGGTTTTTACTATTATTTTACTCTGGTAAATAATTATAGTATGCATCTGGTCAGTTCTCTTACAAAATGCCAATAATGATGTCTTTGTGAGCTGTGTATGTTAATATTATGAGAAAAAATACAGTGTTAAGTCAAAATTGTGATGGACATTATTTGTAAGTGCAATTTCAAATCACTTCAAAGTTCCATAGTTGTACATAGGGCATTAGGGGAATTAAATGTACTGCTTTTAGACAAGGAAAATGAGAAAATGTAAGTCATTAATTGAAGGCAGCAGGGAATTTTATTCATAACAGTTATGCTATAGTCTCAGATCATAGAATGGCAAAGGTGTGTTCACATCACTTATCATTCCATAACATATTATAAGTCTAAAGTTTGTGGGACCTCAAATGCAAGATTGCACTCTTAATATAAGTTTGCCTTATATTCACAAATGGAATATATTCACAAAGCAAAAAATGAATGGGTCAGTGTTCTGGTAGGCACTGGTTGCATATGTGGAAAGAATTCAAAGAGGGTTGAAAAGAACAGATGGAATAACAACACCCTCATTCTTTTTAAAAGGGTTTTTAGAATCTATTTGAAAGGTAGAAGTGCAGAGAGAACGACTGAGAGGTGGATCTTTACATTGGTTTGTATGCGGGATCGGAAGTGGAGCAGCTGGGTGGGATCTGAACCCTGTGCCCGTATGGATGATGGTGTCACAGATGGAGGTTTAATTCACTATGCCACACCACTGGCCCCACATCCTTTCTGTTGCTTTACCTTTCATAGTAGTCCTGTGAGGTGAATAGAACTATAGTTACTTTCAATGTGTGAAATCGAGGGCTCTTTTTAATTCACAGATATGAAAGAAGATATCCATCCAGTTTTCTTGACGCTTACTCAGGCTCGTTGATAGTATTTGTGGTCCTGTATGTCTTCCTTTCTATTTTCTCTCAAAAACAGTCCAAATATTTCTCCCAGGATCTATTGAAACTACTTTTCAATAAGTTTATCAATGTCTTGTGGCTAAAAGTAGTTTTCTATTTCTTGGCTGGAGCTGTTTATTAATTTTGGTAAAGTTGACTACAAACTGCTTCTCAAAGCATGTTCTTCATGGTTTCTGACACTTCACTTGCCCGACTGTCCTCTTGTCCCTGAGGCTACTCTTCCCGGCCTTCTGGTTCCTTCTCATATCCATCATCTCCAACACTGGAGAAATCCAGAGCTCAATCATTCGGTATTGTTCTCAGAATACTTCACTCCTCTCTCTGTGACTAAACAGCACACTGTGTGTCACTCACCACCAGGTGTATCCTGATATCCAAGGAATCACCCCTGAATGCCCAACTACATCCTTCATATTCCCACTTGGATGTCTAGAACGCAATTTACGTTTCCATCAAACAGGCGAGTCCTGGTATTTTCGCCACAGTCTGCCCTCCTTCCAGACCTGTGTTCCTGGCATCCTCTCCCTTGGATCAGTCCCCTGGGGCTGCTCTCATAAATCGCTCTAAATTAGTGGCTGAACAAACAAATGTGTTTCCTTACAGCACTGAAGGCCAGAAGTTTGAATCTTGTATCACACTGAGTCCAAATCAAAGTGTCCACAGGACTGGAATCACATGGAGGTTCTAGGAGAGAATTCATTTCTTTCTCAGCTTCTGGTAGCTGCTGGTACCCTGTGGTTTTTGAATGTGTTATTCTAATTTTCGCTTTGTGGCTTATTGCTTTGTCTTCTTCTGTTTATGAATAAAACCTCTTCCACTTTCCATTTAGAAAATACCTGTTGCATTTATCATTTAGGGACCCCCTGGAGAGTCCAGGAACCTGTCATCATCTCAAGACATTTCATGTAACCAAACCTCTAAATATCCTTCTTCCTTCAAGTCTACATTCTTTCTTGCATAACAGCATCCATTGTCTCGATGTAATAGGGTATTTGACTGGGAATGATGTTCAGCGTGTCACAATCTCCCTTCATGTTTTCGTTGAAATGCCAATGTGCCTGCAATTCTTTCCCTAAATTTATTTGGAAGCAGGGACTAGGACCAACACCCATATTGGATACTGATGCCTCAGGTGGAGGCTTAGCTTGCATGCCACGGTGCCTGTAGATTAATATTTAGAAAAACTAAGTGGGAAGTAATTCATTAACCAGGCTACAAAAATAGATCTCTGTACTTCTGCTTCATTCATTTCAATACTCTTCCACTTCTTGGTTTGTAGATAAAGGTTTCTAAATATATGTTTGTAAACATTTCTTGAAAATCCTAACAACAAGGCCCAGTGTGGTAGCCTACGGGCTAAAAGTCCTCGACTTGAAACTGCCAGGATCCCATATGGGTGCCAGTTCTAATCCCGGCAGCCCTGCTTCCCACCGAGCTCCCTGTTTGTGGCCTGTGGGAGACTCCTGGCTTCGGATCAACTCAACTTAGGCTGTTGCGGTCACTTGGGGAGTGAGCCTCTCTGTCCCTCCTCTGCTCTGTATATCTGACTTTGCAATAAAGAAAAAATAAATCTTTAAAATAAGAGAGACAGGACATATTTGGGTAGAAAATGTGAAATGTAAATCAAAGGAGGTGAAAGTATAGACTCCATTTGATGTTTGCTTTAAGGAATATATAATCAGGCATGGCTATAGAAGTACTAAAGAATATTCAGAATTCTGTTTTACATTATCAGACTTATAGTATGTGGTGTGAACATTGGCTCTTAGCACTTCACAAAGCAGAACATATCCCAATCTAGATGTACAATTTCTTTGTTCCTTGGTACTGGATTTATATCTTGTGCTAATTTTTTTTTTTAATTCTCCAGTTGATCAATCACATAAATTCTCATTTTAAAAGTAGAAAAAAAACATTTTTAGAAGATTTATTTTTATTTTTATTGGAAAGTCAGATATACAGAAAGGAAGAGAGACAGAGAAGAAGAGCCTCCATCTGTTGATTCATTCCCCAAGTGGCTGCAATGTTTGGAGTTACACCAATTCAAAGCCAGGAGCTTCTCCGGGTCTCCCACATGGGTGCAGGTGGTCCCAAGGCTTTGGGCCATCTTTGAGTGCTTTCCCAGGCCACAAACAGGGAGCTGGATGAGAAACGGGGCCACTGGGATTAGAACCGGCATCCGTATGGGATCCCGGTGTGTGTAAGGTGAGGACATTAGCCACTAGGCTATCTGGCCCTAAAATAAAAACCATTTTAAAGTACAGGTGTCTGAGCAGACTCCAATTAAGGTGTCCATGTCCCAAATCACAGTTCCTGGATTAAATTTCTCGTTCTACTCCTGATTATTCCTGATTTCTACAAAGGCAGACGTGGGAGGCAGTGGTTGACGAAGTGGTTTCTTGCCATCAGTGTAAGCAAACTATGTCATGTCTCTGATTCTGACTTTGGCCTCAACACAGTTCCAAAATAACTGGCTCTTATAGAGTGAACTGGTGGGTAAGACTAGCTCTTTTTTCCCAAAGAAATAAATGAGTATAATTTAAATATCTGTAGCATTAACTTTAAAAACCAAAATTGTACACTTAAGAAATTATTTTTATATCCTTACATAGAATCACCATTACCAATCATATTGTTATGAATGAATTAAAAAAAAAAAACAATTGCTGCATAAATAAAGGGAAATTGATTTACAGAGAAGCTAATAAAATCTGCTTGTCACCCATCAAGTTAGAACCAGATACATATACTAAATTAATTGATTTTTGGTTTATAACTTATATTTTGATCCTTGCTGTAATCAAGGTTTCTGACCGTTGGCCTAATTCATATATTGGCTGAATATGACTTTGTTGATTGTGGAAGGAAGTTGTCCTTAGCAGCGCAGTGTATCTAACAGCATTCCTGGCTTTCTGCCGGTAGTTGCTACTGGCGCCCTGCCCTTTTCCCTCACTGCTGTCAGTAACATTTTGACCAATTTTAAAGTTCCGCACCTTGCAAATGTTCTTGGCCCAGGAGCAAGGGTTTTCCCAGTTGAAGTTCTTAATCATCAGTGAAGAGATACTGCTACAAATATTATTCTGTATAATTATACCTTACATTTGTGTCATCTTAGATGAGACTTTTAGATTATCTGAAGTCATCTTAGATTCCTATGAACTATTTAATATTAAAACACCACCCATCCTATTAAATGCTTGGAAATAGGAACAATCTCCATATATTAGATATGATAAAGCATATGGTATTACAATACTCCTGTCACAGAATAACTGACAAGTATTCATGTTTTTAGTAGCAGTTAGTCTCTTTACTAAATACATAAAATTAAGGTATTAATTATTATTACAATCACTGGAGAGTGGTGAATACTTATAAATATTAGTTAATCCAGAACATATGTAATACAAAGGATCTTCATCATGCACATTATTAAAAAGTATGCAAAGATTTCAGGTTTTGAGCACCAAAACAATCTTATCTTTTAATAACCTGTTCCCATAAAGTTTTGGGAGAAACCTCATGTTTTGTGATCTGTCACATGGTTAATGAAGGGTGCTTTTCTACTGCAGCATTCAGTCCTGATATGCATAATTAGTAAACCAGAAGGGATATATTCTTTGCTAGGTTCATTTTAAACTTGAAGATTTGCCTCTGTTTTAGAGTCCTATTTTAATATCTTGATTATTCTTGTTTTGTAAAGATTTATGCATTTTTATTGGAAAGGCAGATATACAGATAAAAGAGACAAAGAGGAAGATCTTCTGTCCGATGATTCACTCCCCAAGTGGCCCCAATGGCCAGAGCTAAGCCAATCTGAAGCCAGAAGCCAGGAGCCGCACGTTTTTTTCTGGGTCTCCCACACAGGTGCAGGGCCCCCAGGCTTTGGGCCATCCTTGACTGCTGTCCCAGGCCACCAGCAGGGAGCTGGATGGGAAGTGAGGCCTCCGAGAGATGAACAGGTGACCTTATGGGATCTTGGGGCATGCAAAGCGAGGACTTAGCCACTAGGCTACGGGTTCCAGGCCTATATCTTGATTACTGATAGCTAAAGTATGTTGCTTCCTGGACCCAGAATGGTAGATCATTAACAAAATGTCAATCTACAGCTGAAAACTGTCGCGCCCACGTGTCTTACCGCCCAGCAATAAGACGCAGACGCGAGTGAAGCCTCCTGCGGTAAAATTTATTGTGCACACCAGCATGAGGAGGGAAGCGCGGATCCCGGCAGGCTTCTGCTCTTATGTGCTGTCTGGCCCCGCCTCTGCCGATGATAGGTCGGCGTCATGATTACGCAGGGTTCTGGGCGACTGGATTCGTCAGTCCCAGTGTTTACGTGCCTGCCGCGCCGCAGCTCACTGCGCATGCGCTAGGCGCCTGCGTGGTACTGCCAAAGCTACGTGACTTTCCACCAGGCCCCAAGATCTAGCCTCTCTGGCCGGCGCCATTTTGGGTACGGCATGTAGCCAGTACATACAGATATGGCTGGCAACAGAAAACAATGATGCACACTTTAGCATATAATATGCAGGGGGGTTGTAGTATGAATTAATTATATATCTTTTGACCCAGAGTAAGGGAAATATTCCTAAGGCAATATAGGTGTAATATAGTACCAGCCTGATATATATGTATGTGTGTGTGTGTATATATATATCACATAAATATCATATGTGTGTTTTCTGTACCAGAGTCTTTCTTTTCTGCCATTACTTCTAAGACCTTTAGTTTCACCCATTTCCTTCTGTTTATTCGAATCCATCCTGTTGTGAGCAGAGCTATTGCCCTTAAGTGCTTACTACTTGCTCATGTCATGCTCTGTGGTAGAAACTCACCTGGAGTTCTCAGGTAGCTGCTACACTGACTTTCAGATTTGATTATTTGGAACTCCCACTGAGCACAGTAGGCTGCTGGGACATATTGGTAGCTACGTCCACACATGGGCCATGTTGAATGAGATCCTTGGATCATTACTGAAAGCAAACACATAGCAAACTAAAAAAATAACAAATAACTGAGACAATCTCATTCATTCATACTTCAGATAAAATTGATAAAGTAAAATAGCTTCCTCTCCAAGTGGTTAAACACATTAGGTTTGTATTGTAAAGAAATATTGAATTACTACAGTGAGGCAAAAACTGTTCCAGTCTCAGCTTTTCATATGTAATTCAGTTTAGTGTTCTTTATAAAGTCATATATCTGGAAGTTCTGGAAGTTTTCTATGGGCTTTCTATATTGGCTCTCTCTGTCCTGTATATGTTATCCTCAACTGTAACTTCATCCTAGTTTGTTCAATCTCACTGCTCATTAAAGACCCCTACAGGGCTGCCTGTGCTACATACCGGGCTTTTCTCCCACTCTTGCTCTGCTGTGAACCCTTCCAGATTTGGATGTGTGGCTTACAGTCTGGAATACATCGTGACCAGTGATTTTCATGCAACATTTCGATAACACTCCTCCTACTAGAATGCTTGCTTTTATTCTCATTTTTCACTTCTATCGTGTTTATATAGTCAATATCCAGAAACAATCTTTTTTAGCAATTAGATCTTAGTTAATGAACAAATAATCAGGACAGTGTTCAAACTATTATGCAATTGCAATGTACAAATACAAAGATGTTAAATAGTTATCTAAATACTATAAAGATGGCCCTTGTACTAAAAAAAAAGGCCCTCTGAGGTGACAGCCATTTTACAAACTCCTAAATCAGATTATCCTGCTGATCGTGAGAAGCTGGAGGTGTTTTTCTCCACTGCCGTTACTCATATCTTAGGAAATGATATTTAATTTGGTGTAGAATTTTCCCTTTGGCTCACATCTGATGAATATATAAGACATATAGTTAAAAGATGATGTGATTTGATATGTTAACTTTTTAAAGTTCTCATTGTCCTAGAAGCAAAATTTTCTAAACATCTAAATAAGCTGAAAGGATGTGTGTGTGTCTATTCCATGTTATGCTCACACACTGTCTACTGTGTCTACTCAACAATTATTTAATTGTGGACACAGATTAGCTATAGTGACTTGTCATTTGATGTGAACCAGTAGCTGGATATAGCAAAACTGATTATTTTTGTCTGGTGAAGTGTCAGAAGATTTCTGTCAGAGAAAATTATAATCCCAATACATAGGGTTATACTTCCCTGTGGTGATTAATAAGTTCTTAATCTAACTGATTTTCTTCCAACATTCTATCCTGAGTGACCACAAATTCCTTAATTGGTCTTTGAGTCCATCAAAGCCATCCTTTCAATTTTTTAAATTAATCTTTCACAATAGTTATCCTTGTTGTAAGATTCTAAGACTGTTTCAAAGATACAGATACCTCTCAGTGTCCCAGCCTGAAACTCGGGCTGATGCTGTATTAACCTTGGTAGTAAATGATATTCTTGGACAAAGCACTAAAAGACCATTACAAAGGGTGTTTAGTCCCTGAGAGGAATGTGGGTCAATTAATATTGATTGGAATTAGGAAAAGGAATGAAGCCAGTGAAGGAGTAAGAGGAGATTGGTTAGAAAGTGGGGAAGTATTCTTTTGTAATTTTTATAGGTGTAGAATCTCACAAATTTAAGCTTTGAGAAAGAAATCATACTTTTGTATGACTTTTGCTTAGACACTAGATCAAACTTTACAAAAAATGATCAAAAAATGTGATATAAATATTCTCCTGAACTTCTCCTATGGGGAAAAAATGTGTGAGAAAAAATTCTTGTAATACTTTTCTGTTTACAGCTGCCACTTTGGGGAATACTTCTTAAACAAGATATTTGTATCCTATTCAAGATTTAAAGGACTTTTTTTTTGGCCTCATGTTTGGGAAAGAAGTATTATTTCTCAAGCAATGTTGAGTGCGAACCAAGTTTAGCAGTTTTATGCACAAAAATTTAGGACTATTATGAGAATAAATAGCTGGAAAAAAACAGAACTAAAAGACTTCTAATTGGAAAATTCTCCCTTGTGTTATATAGTCTGGGTAATTTGGAAACTTATCATGGCTAAATAAAGTTTTACAGCAATCAACACTGTGCCTGGAGATTCAAACCTTACACTGTTTTATTTTATTATTATTTGTTTATGAAAAAAGAACTGCTTTACTGGTAGTGTGTGCTAAATGATCTCTATTCAACCAGCTAATTCAGGATCTTGATAGGTCATGGACATGTGAAAATTGATATCAGAAATAAACAGGAAAATTATATTCTCCTGCATCCATTGACTTTGTACTAAACTCATTCTTGAAGGTATAGAGTAAATAAGCAGAGTGCCACGTTTTGTTAAACACAGAAGTGTAATCATCATTCATACAGTTTTTATGAAAGCAAGTATTAACTTCCCATTCTTCATTTACATCTTCATAGTTTGCAATCAGTGCTGAAATACTTCTGAAGTATCTGAAGTGATGCTCTCTTTGCATGATTAGTCTCTGTCCCAGATTGAAATCATTCTTTTGTGATGGAGACTCTAACACCAAATGTTGTCTAGGAATACTGTTTGTGTCTGGTACACTGTCCCTTCATTCATAAGGTCTTCCATTCTGGAATGGGAACAGGACATATAACTCAGGGTTATATCATTGAGGCCCATTCAATGGCCAGGATAGACTCATAGAAAGTATATTGAATCAGTAGCAGTCATTAGGCCTTTTAAAGACATCCCAGACCTGTTGGTCCTTAGATGCCACATTCTGTCTTAAAAGCATCTAAAGGCCTAGATGAATTTTTATTGTTGAAAATCAAAGTCCACATTCTCCACTCACTTTCAGTGTTGTCAGGACCCTTTTTTCTTTCTTTCTCATTGAAATGATTATGCTCTCTAACAAAACTGATTGTTAGCAAAATGTATTTTGTCATTATCTGTTATTTCACAATAAGATACCTCAGTGAATGCTATAATATTAGTAGTCCTTCCCATCAAGTGAAAAAAGCATTTGTTCAATAACTTGTTTTGGATGGATGGAGAAATGAACTTAATCTTTCTTTACAATGCTATTTAAAAAAAGTTTTCTTCTAATATTAACAATAACAACATGATGCAATCATCTCTCACTATCTCAAATTGACTCAGTGTGGTTCTTTCTCTCACTCTAAGAATGCTTTACAAATATTCCAATGTGTATGATTCTATTTCCAAAATGTTTTGCGTCTTGATTCTTTGTTTTTGCTAAATGTCTCTATTTTGGCAAATGGGAATCAGATAACGTGTATTGAAGGAAATGGAGTAGAGAAAATACCCAGTGTGACTTTAACAATTCACTAGCCAACACTAATGTCAAGTAAGAAAAACACTTGACTATAATAGTTGTAATTCTGGGGGGAAAATTCAAATTGATATATACATTTAATTTTAAATAATAAAACAATATTTTAAATCTCTCTCTCTCTCTACATATATATATATATATATCCCGAGTGATGAGATTATATTTCTGAGATTAACATTTATATGCAAAGTAGTTTCACAAAACCCAAAATGTCAAGTGGCAACTTTGCCATAATTCCTGAGATGGCAATGACATTGCTATGACTCAATGACAAAATGAAATGGCTTGTCTGATGAAGCATCACAGATTCTTCACCTTCCATGATGTTCTGTATGCCTGCAAGCTTGGTTCACTCCATCACCCTCCTCTTTCGCACATAAAACCAACTGACAAGTTAGAGGAATAATGTGCCCATAAAATGTCCCAAACCCATGCTTACCATTATTAATAACAAATGATTCCTTTTGAAATAAAAATGGAATGTCAGGCTGTTATTGGCTAGTCTTAAGTCTTTTCAGTACTATTCTAGAAAGATGGTTTTTCTAGGGCAGGTTATTAATTAAAGGGCTTGACTTTTTCCCCTTTCATAGACCTATCAGACAAAATTTCTATAAGCTATACACCCTAAAGTTATGAATTAGTGACGCCTTTACACTGCTATCATTTTTAAATTGCAATTTCTAGTAATAAAGCACTATCATTTTTTAGGCAAGAATTAAACAGTAATAATGATATATGTAAAATTAATGGGGATTCTTCTTTTGACCTCAGGCCTCAAGCCATTTCAAAGTCAAAACTTGAATCAGTTTGCTCTTAAGTTGTCTGAATGAAAATATTCTGTAATGGATAAAGAAGGAATTTGGTTGCTTCCCTGGCTGTGTTTTCACTCACAATTAGATCCTTATTTGTCTGGAAATGACAGCACAGAAAGGACCAAAAGTTATGGGTGTTGGCTGGTATACCATGCAGCCCTCATCGCTCCTCTCTGGAGCCGTTGTACGCATCTCAAGTTGGCTTGATAGAATCCAGACTTTCTAAGCTGCACTGCTAAGCAAGGACTCATTTACTTAACGGGTGGTAAACTTACACTCTCATTAGGTGCAGACGTGACAGTGTAATTAGGGTAGATGTGAAAAATGTTTTTAAATGCAATGGAATTACTCATTTCCCACAAAAATCACAATCTTCCTTTGCTGTTCTCCCAGATGATGTCAGTCAGGTGGAAGAAGTTAAATACGTCCAGGTTTGCCCAGGCTTCTTTTCCCTGGGGAGTCACATGACAGATGGAAACATTTTTACATAGAAAATGAAGCTTTAACTATGACTAAGAGAATTAAGAAGAAATATTTGTCACATCTACCTTTTCTTACTACGCCCATTCATTCTCTTGTCCTTTTTCTTCATAATCTGTCATTATGTTGGATGGATGCCTCTCAATGACACAGCAGGAACTATTATGAAACTGACAGCTTTGGAATAAATAAATCCTGTTCCACAAAATGAAGCTATTAAGGATGCTGGAAAATGGCATACAACTAAGTATGAGTGCCTATTATATTATGAGCAAGTTTATAAAACCGCATTGTGTATATTAAGCAGAGTTCATAAATTTGCTCAGTTTACGAAAACTGAAATATTAAAGGCTGAGTTTTAAAGCAATATATTCCTTGTATTTATTCATTTATTAATGATATTCGATTTTTTTCTCAGTTGGGTGTTAAACATTGGAATTAAAAAGTAGAAAGAACAGTATTATTGCAAAGATTTATTTATTTAAATGACTTATAAAATGATTAATCAGTGGTTAAATGGTTTAAGAGATTATATTTTCTAAAATGCTGATAGGGATTGAACAGAGTAATGAAAAAAAAATTAGCATCGTCATGACAAGTCTCTCTTCCACTGTAGATACATTTTAATGCAGCGATTTATGAAAGAAGTCAGTGACGGAGGAATTGTGCTTTGGCCAAGAATTTTATGCTTCATTACTTTAAAAACAAGAGCAGCAAGGATGGGACAGTGGAAAGGTCTTGTGCTTGTTGTAAATATAGGAACAATTTTGCTAAAATATTTTTGTGACATTCCATACTCACATATAAAATACATTTTAAAAGAAGATGATGCTAAGGTAGTGACTTGTAATTTCAAAATTCTGTTTAACAATTTCATTGAAGACTATGCAAATATAAATCTTATATTAACATAATCTCTTAAACCAGCAAGTTACCACTTTCTACACTACCCCAGCTCTCAATACATTTTTGTGTACAATTTTCTCTCTTCTTCCTTTAACCCATGCCATGACAAATCCTCCCAGATATTCTTCGCTTTCTCTGAACTGTGCTCACACCGTTAGCGTATTGTCTTTTCCATCATGGTTTCTGTCAGGTTTCTACATGAAGTAGTGATCTGTATTAAGAGCAGCCCCAGGAAACAGACTCTCAAGGTAATTTTCCGCTCTAGACTTTACATCTATTTGAGATACACATGGATGATTTCCTTGCCATAATGACAGTCAAGAAGGTAGGACATGGTTTCATTTTGATTTCATAAGTTATGATTTTCTAATACATATTCTAAACAAGCCCTTTTTTTCACAGACGCTTAGGACAAATCCCCCTTTCCTCAAAAATCTGAATCCTTTCCACAAAAAACATTAGAGTCACTACTGTTTTGAAAGCAATTACTTTCTTATATCGATAGATGAAAAAATATCAGATAAAGCCATGTAAGCAGATAGATGTTCGAGTGTTAAAACCTGGAGAAAGATAAAACTCCAGGAAATTGTGAAGTGGATTTGTGAATTTGGCATGGCCTAGCTCAAGCTCTTGTGTCCATGTGGGGAGCGAACCAGAAAATGGAAATCTCTCTCTTTTTTTTTGTAACTCTGAAATTCAAATAAATATATATTTTTAAAAACAATAGCACATACACAGTTGGATGAGCACATAAAGGAAATAATGAGCAAAAGCTAAGGTACAGATAGATAACTAATTCACGCAGAAAACAATTCCTCTTCCCTCTGACCTCTTTACTTCCTGGAGGTTGGGAGAGGGAGTGAAGCCGTTACAAGGACACCATCCCAACTTCCCAGCAAATCTGAATTATTTGATTGACCTAAAATCTGAATGAATCACTTTGCCTTTGCTATTTTGTTTAGAAGAAATTCTCTTATCCTCCACTACACTGTGGATCCAGTTTCTCCTCTACTCAGCATTATAATTTTGCTTTCTTCTCTCATCTGAATCCCCAACTCCTTTTAGATTTCTTTACCTGAGATGTAATATCTTACATATTTAGACTAGGTCTAATCACTTTGACCGTTCAGTTTTCCTTTATGAACAAATACCTCAAGGAAAAAATCAGGTTCATGATCTCAAACTCTCACCTGCTCCTCAAACTCCAATTAGCTAAGCCTCTTTCTTTGAAATGTATTTGTACTATTCTTTAAAAAAAAAAAAAACAAAACAAAAAAAAAACTTTTCATGTCTCTAAATCAAGCTAGGAATTATTAAACTTGCTTTGCTAACTAAACTTTCAGCAACATTCATTATTCTTGATTCTGTATTCTTAACCAACCTGCTTTTTTTTTTTTTTTTTTTTTTTTTTTTTTTTAAAGATTTATTTTTATTATTTTTTATTGGAAAGGCGGATATACAGAGAGGAGAGACAGAGAGGAAGATCTTCCGTCCGATGATTCACTCCCCAAGTGAGCGCAACGGGCCGATACTATGCCGATCCGAAGCCAGGAGCCTCTTCCGGGTCTCCCACGCAGGTGCAGGTTCCCAAAGCCTTGGGCCGTCCTCGACTGCTTTCCCAGGCCACAGGCAGGGAGCTGGAAGGGAAGCGGGGCTGCCGGGATTAGAACCGGCGCCCATATGGGATCCCGGGCGTGCAAGGCGAGGACCTTTAACCACTTGCGCCACTGCGCCGGGCCCCAACCTGCTTTTTTTTTTGTTGTTGTTCAGTGAAAAGCAACTGTCTTGTCCCTTCTCTGCCCATCACCCACTATGTTTTGCTCATTTGCCTGGACTTGCTGGCTTCTTCCTTCTCGGAGCAGCACTGGCATAGATGAAGCTTTGATTGCTGTTTTTCCATGCTCCACGTTCTTTCTGGGGAGTTTTGTTAGCTTTTCTTTAGCCATTGATCTAGTTATTTACTCTAGATACATAATTGTCCTAAAACATTCCCTTAGACATTCCACAGAACTTTTTTAGACACACATACACAAATTAGCTCACTATTTTCTTCTCTTTCCTCCCTCCAGTTGAACAGACTTTTCCTATAAATTCTCTAGACTGGATAATAATAACATACTCCTGTTATAGTCATGTGAGAAGCCTAGAGAACAATTTTCACTCTCCTTCTTTTACTTTCTGCCTCATCAAATTATTTTCTAAATATACCGCATATTTTGATAAGGATTAGGAGATTTTTCCAGATATGGTTGTTATTCTCAGTAATTTAACACGGGTCAACTAACGGGAGATTATTATGTGTGAGCCCGGTCTAATCAGGTGCTGTTCACAGAACCGACACTCTTGGAACACTCGCATCCCTTACATTTCACACTGCAGTGGGGCTGCCTCCTGGTTGCCGCTCTCATTCCAGCTCTCTGCTAATGTACACAGTGGGCAGACAGGGCATGGATGGCTTCCTACCCACCTTTCTCTCTTGTCCGTTCTCTCTGGAGCTCAAAATAAATAAAGAAGTCTTCAAAAAAGTCATCCGTTTGACTAAAAATATATTTTGTGGGACACGTTACCCAGTTGGATTGTTCCATTGCTAATTATAAACTGAACTATAACAGAATCAATTACTAAGGGCAAATCTTTCCCTTTCCTGGAAAATATTTGTAAAACTTCAATGGTAGGCAATTTGTGTATGTACTTACAATGGTGGTATTGTGTCATAACATTCTTGAAATGTGAAAAGTGAATAGCACAATAATAATTTAGTTAGTGTATCAAATGGAATGTAATTATTAGGAGTGAATGCTGTATTGATTTCTATAATAAAATGGGTGAATAAGAATATCCTTATTCAAGGCTTATTTTTAAAAATATGTTGAAACAAAGACTTTAACAAATAAAGATAAAAGGGCCCGGCGCGGTGGCGCAAGTGGTTAAAGGTCCCCGCCTTGCACGCCCGGGATCCCATATGGGCGCCGGTTCTAATCCCGGCAGCCCCGCTTCCCTTCCAGCTCCCTGCCTGTGGCCTGGGAAAGCAGTCGAGGACGTCCCAAAGCTTTGGAACCTGCACCCGTGTGGGAGACCCGGAGAGGCTCCTGGCTTCGGATCGGCATAGTATCGGCCCGTTGCGCTCACTTGGGGAGTGAATCATCGGACGGAAGATCTTCCTCTCTGTCTCTCCTCTCTGTATATCCGCCTTTCCAATCAAAAAATAATAAAAAATAAATCTTTGAAAAAAAAAAACAAATAAAGATAAAAATAACTGTTACTGGGCCTGGCACGGTAGCCTAGTGGCTAAAGCCCTTGACTTGCATAGCCACTGGGATCCAGTATGGGTGCATGTTCGTATTCCAGCTTCTCCACTTCCCTTCCAGCTACCAGCTTGTGGCCTGGGAAAGCAATAGAAGATGACCCAAAGCCTTGGGACCTTGTGCCCTTGTAGGAGACTCAGAGAAGGCTCCTGGGTCCTCGCTTTGGATCGGCTCAGTTCCAGCTACTGCAGCCAATTTGGGAGTGACTCAGGAGATGGAAGATCTGTATCTCTTTCTTGACTTCTCCCTTAAAGCTGACTTTCCAATAAAAATTAAATTAAACTTTAAACAAAAGTTACTCTTTTTTCCCCCTCTGATATGTAATGTTTAAAGGAGAAGTAAGAAATACTTAGAAGAGTCGAAGTAAATCTATGAATGGCTCTGAACTCAAAACTCAAATATCACAATAATCTTGCATTTTGATATTAATTTGCCCCCACAATGCCTTTTTAATAAAGTGACATCTCTAAATACATTTCCATTAAATAAATCATAAACGGAAAGCTGTGAAATACATGTGTAATATATTCTAGAAAAATGAATCCTGAAAAAGCGTAAGTTCAGCTTCCATTCACCTAACTTTTTAAACTCACTTGATGATGAGAAGGAAAGAGACAGCTCTCTTAGTCAGTACGCAGACTTGCTCAACAGAGAAAAAAAAAGTTGCAAGCTGATAATTAGGAGAAGTTCACTTAACTTTGAAACTAATTTACTAAATAATTTTTTTTCTCTTTTGCACACACCCAGATGCACACAGTTTAAATCACACATCTTAGGCAACCTGACTAATTTTGATTTTTTTGCCCAATATATTACTGTGAAAAAAGGATTATACTGGTTGCATTTAACTCATATTTTTGAGTAAATTTATGTATCACATTGAGAGCTGGTCACAAAAGGGAGAAAATGATCAGTCTCCAACTTTATTATAAAACGATGTCTTGTGTGTGCCTAGTGTTTCTAGAATATCAGTGTCTTACATATTTGCATTCTTTTGCTCAAGTTTCCACATTTCCAGAGGCTCATCTACACATCAAAGCACCTCACCTCTCAGATTCTAACACCCTACGTTTATTTATCAGACTCGGAAGGATATAGACGCAGTTTTCAGTTCGATCTTCTTTCTTAAGAAACTTTCTCATAAGTGCTAGCTTAACAGGCCTGAGCTGTCATGCTAAATGCATGTTTCACTTTTTGTTCTCCCTACTGACTTTTTCATTCAGTCCATCACTGTCTTGTCACTTTGTCCTTGAGGATAGTGTGGGGACACTGTCATTATTCACACGCCCCATTCTTCACTGGCATCTGTTTGGTTTGTGCCAGGGCTGCTAAGACAGTCTTCAAGGTAGAGCCTGTCTTCATCCTCTCCTAGGCAATCTGAAAAAACTCTCAGCAAGCAGATTTCCTGCACAGCAAAGGGACCTTCATTTCATTATCCTGTGGCAGCTGTAGCAGCAGCAAGCATGCTGCCTTCTCAGTTCTACACTTTTGATCCTTGCTTTCTGGGTGCCTGGCCCAATGGCCACTCTTACCACACCGACTTCACAGTTGCCTACTTGGTCAGCTCTTTCAGAACAGACTTGTGTGCCAACCCGAGGCACCTGCTCCACTTTGAAAGGTGCATGGGTATTTTTTAAATTACTTGTTGTAATTACACTTTCTCTTTTTCTTCTCTCAAAGTTCTTCCCCAGGATAGGCTCAGTTTTTGGATGTTGTTTTCCTCCAGGGCTTGCATGTTTTAATAATTTGTGTTGTGTGGAATTTACATTTGCATTTCTTCAAAGAGCTTATTTTGCTTCTTTTGTATTTACTGAAGAAATGTATCAATAAATGAGAGGGGGTACAGCATTGAAGTCATAAACAGATTTGCTGAATTGCAAACAGCCATCCAGGGGTTGGTGATGTGATAAGATGGGTAAAATGTCTCATGTAGGATAGCCAGTTTGAGTGCCAGCTGCTGCAATTTTGATCCAGTTGTCTGATAATGTGCTTATGAAACAGTGAAAGATGGCTGGAGTCTTGAGCCTCTGATCGTTCTGGGGAGATCCCATGGAGTTCCAGGCTCCTGGGTTGGCCTGGCTCAGTCCCAGCCATTTTGGCCAGTTAGGGCGTAAACTAGTAGATGGAAGACTTTTCTCTCTTTCTCTCTCTATGTGTATGTATGAGAGAGAGAGAGAGAGAGAGAGAGAGAGAGAGAGAATTTTACTTTCCACAGAAATTAAACAAAGCAGCTATCCATATTAACCTACAAGATGACTGATGATTTACCATCTATGTCTAAGTTGGATTTGTACCATACAAACATTCTAAAACAGTGTAACTTTTCATCTTCTATCCATTATTGCCTAACCTTTTCAGTTTTAGGTTTGAATCCTAATACAGTAAGCAACAAGTATACACATTTCTTCATAGGTCTGGCCTCTATCTCTGAACATACACCAGAACTTCAAAAAGTTCAAGATAAATGGAATAGGAATTCCGTTTAGAAATACATACATATTTTCATAATATGCATCTCATTTATTTCCACAAACATTTGAGGTCCCCTCATGCATCGATTTCATAGACTTTTGTGCCAGAATAAATTTACTTTCAAGTCCATTTTCTGCAGTTTTTGAAAAACCCTCATAAAATTCCTATTTTATATATATGTTCAAGAAAGAGCATCTTTCAAGGGCACTCTTGTGAAGTGTTTTTCTCTGAGAGTCTATTCAGAAAAAAAGTGCAGAGTTCCCTGGTCTGTTCCTGTTTTTATGGGCTCAGATGGACTCAGATCCTCCAAGATGTCTCTAACTTGAAACTGAGCAAAAGCCTTCCACAAGTTTGAAGATCTTGGCAGCATCATTCCTTTACCTCAGCTTCTGATTTTAGGTTTCTAAAGCTGCTTAGAAACTGAGTAAGAACCCTTTCATTTTCCCTATATCTTATGGTGATACAATCTGAAGTACAACCTGAGACACTCTCCCTGGAGGAACTGCACATTTTGTCTCAAATTGGTTAGCTGAGTGTTTTTGAATAATGATTGTGGCTGTGATAGGTAACTACTGTTTATCACTTCTTCCCTCTGATGACTGACCTCCCATAGAGAGTTTGACAGTGAAGGTTTCTCGCATTGCACTACGTGCTTTGCACAGATTACAACGTTTAATCCTTGTAAAACTCCTAATGAGGCCTTTCAACAGGCAGAGAAAGTGAAGCACTGAAAGACTAAATCATTTAACAAAGATTGCAACCTAAGTGCGTGAGCCAGGCTTATCTGACTAAACACTGGTCCCTGAGAAATAACCAGACAGCAAAATAATGAACTACTCTGAAAGTGAAGATTTATGGGAGGAGAAGGAAGTTTAGGAATGCACCATTACTAGAAATTCTGAACAATTGATAATAGTATCTGAATATTATTATATTAAATAATCAACGTATAGAAAAATTGCAGGTTTTACAGGGAGGCATGTGGAAGAATGAGGCCAAGCTAAAATAATAGGTCGATAATTCATGATTTCAGCAGTGAGGCTTTGCTTTATATTGGCATATTTGCACACATACAGCCAATGAAATATGGTCAGTTCCTAAAACAGGTTCAAAATACACGTATCTGTCAGAATATTATTGTTTCATATACATGCTAAATATTCAGTTGCATTTTATAAATATCTAATAGATAATAGCTGGTGTGCAGAATATCATTCAGAGGAATGTGAACATATCCGGAACGTATATGCATAATGTGTAAACTTCTGTCGCCAAGTTATTGATGAAATCATCTGTGGTGTTCACTGTAAGGGATGTTGTATTTTGTCCTTTATCAAAACCTCCTTATTAAATAAATGTCTTATAACAATGACTATTAAGTATATGTAAGGGAGAAATACAAAAATATTTACTCTATGATTATATTTTCCTTTCCTACAATAATAAGTGAAACTAACCATACAATTTACTGGCAGTCACTAAAATCTTATCCTCACAAGTCAATTATAGTATGTTATTAACTGGAGTACCATTTCAGTATCATGTCTCATTCTCTTATGTCACATTTTTAAAATGAGCCAAATGCCCTAAGTACAGAAGCAGTGGTTGTATATTCTTTGATTCTGAATGTTGGGTATGATACAGCACAAGAATTTGCAAGCCTTAAGTTGATAACAATTCCCTCCTCCCATCTCTATGTGTACTCATTCACACATGGACAGAAAAGGCATCAAGTCAATAAAAAAGGTTTTGTGGGCTTCATGTACCATATTAATGGGGTTTGAATTGGTTGTGTGTTCTTTAGTTGGATGCTATTTCCATTTAATGTTACCTGAACAAAATCTCCCTTTTCAATTTCTAGATGAAATAAGCATAGTCATTATAAGTAAAGTTTTTTTTTTGTTATATCTGTCTGTCTCTCTTTGTTAAGTAACAATAAAACTCACATTCCATAGCTGTAAAAGGCCTTAGGGGTAAGGCAATGATTTTTTAGAGCACACTATTTTGATAAGAATGTGCCAAAGGATTACAGAAACCAAATGAAAGCACCCATATCAGCCAGTACGGGACTAATTTGAGCAAGAAAGTAGAAGAATATTGGCTCATAGTCAATAATTCAAAGTATGCATCATGAGTCCATTCTGATATAAATATGCTACTGAAAAATATAATTGAAACATTTCTAAAGAAAAATAATTTCAAATAAATTTTGTAGATATTCCATTGTAATTAAATGTCAGTATCATTTCTGTACTAATTCTATATGGGCAGCATATTGAAACTTTCTCCAGAGTACAGAATGAAAATGGGAAATAGCTTGACAACCACAGTGCAGCCAGATCTCAAGGTCAACATCGACAGCCATAAATCATGTTGATAGTATGCACCTTTGACATGATGTGATGGCAGTGGAATTTTACCTGCATGATCTAATTCTTCAAAACCCATAGCTACAATCTTATTATAAGAAAAATGTCAAAGAAATTCCAGTAGGGGTCCTTGTGTAATGTATGGGCCAGCAGTTCTCAACATTGTCAAAAGTAGCAAAATTCTGAGAAAAGACTGAGAAATTATGATAAGCCACAGGAGCCTAAGAAGATAGATATTAGTAAATGTGATATAGAAACCAGATGGAATCCAGGAATTATGCATGGAAAGCTGAGTAAAGTAAGAGTATTCACAGGGCAAACTGTTATGTGGAAAGTGAAGATGTAGAAATTGTTTTCTGAGTTTTTCTGCAAACAATAAAAAAATTGCTTAGTTACTTGAGGATACTTTTTGTTACAATTTATTTATTAGAAGTTAGAATTACAGAAAGGGAGAAACTGAAAGACCGAAAGTGAGGGAGAGTGAGAAAGCAAAAGAGAGAGAGAGATTGAATCTCAGCTGTCTTACTCCCTAGATTGTCAGAATGATGACAGCTGGCCAGCCCAGGCTTCATTCTGGTGTCCTGTTTGAGCGGCACTTAGGCCTTTAATGTTTTCGTTTTCTGGCCTCATCATTTTGCTACCCAAAGAGCTACAAAGGCTGAATTGAGACGATTTGAAGGCAGAAAACAGAAGCTTCTTCTGTGCCTCCCATGCTGTTGCAGGGCCTAAGACCTTGGGCTATCCCTGCTGCTTTCCCAGGCTACAGGTGTGGGGATGCATTGGAAGAGGGGCAGCTGAGACAGGAACCGTGCTTTGTGGGATGCTGGCACTGCAGCTGGAAGCTTAGACACCGTGATGATGGTCCCTCAAAATTCCATACTTTTTCAGATAACTCTCAGGGCGTAAATCTGCCAGCAGTTCCCAACGTCACTAAGTGTGAGACAGTGGTCTCTCCAGATGTAGCAAAACCCTGAGACAAGCTGGTGAGGAATATTTACTTTATTATGCACAAGTTAGAAGTCTTAAAGTTTAAGAAAAAGGAGACCAAGAAAGTATCTTCAGGCAGTCCCTCCTCTCCCATTCAGTAATGACAGTGGGATTGGCTAAAGAGCGTGTCTGTTCTCCTTGACCTTCCAGTCATGTCAGCTCACATTCTCCATAGAGGGCAGGAAGCCATGCCTCAGGTAATGGCAGATATGCTCTAAGCCACGCCCACCAGGTAGCAGGCAGAGACCCCCCGGGGATGATTGCCCACATATACCCAAAGAAATTTTGTCAACTGTGGCATTTTTATGGACTTAATTATTTATTTTTTTGCGATACCAACTGATAAAGAGTGGGAGAATCTTTTATCCACTCTTTCATTCCCCAACTGCCCAAATGCCAGCAATAGCTGAGACTGGAGCTAACTGGGGATGGAATAGGCTACAGATGGAAGCTAAGAAATGCTACATGTCCCCATATTAGGTAACAAATGATCATGCCATCATTTTTCTCAGGAATGTTAGCAAGGGGCTGAATTCAGAAGTAGGATAGCCAATAGTCTACTCGGCACTCTGAAACGGAATGAAAGCATTACAAGTGGTGCCTGAGCCACTGGAGCCACAGCTCCTGCCCTTGCTTTTGTTTTCTATCTCTTACTTCTACCAGATGCTAACTTTCAAGTGGTTAATAATTTTGTTAAATCTATCAATTCCTTTATTATTTCTCCTCTGCATCTGTTTTAATCACTCCTACCTAGCAACTAACCTGTCATCCATAGTCACCATCTCAGGTATTGGTAATGTCTTCTCTTCTTTCAATCCTAAACCTGTTCTTTATCACTTTTCAGAGTCACTTAAGTTTCTGTTCAAGTTCTGTGCTTTGTAAAGGTCAACTAGAAAATATGTAGTGTTAAAAAGTTTCTGCATCTCTGTGTGGTATGGGATATAGTAATTATCTGATAAGGTTGGTAAAATGTTATAGGAATGTAGTGATCAGAAAAAAAAAACTTTTAAAGAAGTCATGATTAAGCTGTGATCAAAAAGTATGTAGGTATGAGACATAAAGAGTAAGAAAATGGCATGATGGGAATGTTCTAGGAAAAATATAGTTTTGAGTAAACAGAAATTCACTGCTTATGTGCATAAGTTGTTTTCATGCTTACCTTCATATGCTCTTCCCTTACAATAGTTCATATTATTGCTGAAAATTCTGGATTAAATGTCCAAAATTCAAAGCACTGGTTAGAGAAAGATGATCTAGTTTGTTACATAAGCCCAGCAGTGCTCTTTGTAGATTAGTATAGCATTATTTAAATTTTAAAAATTTGATTCATGTCACAATAGACATTTTTGTCTAGAATTCCATGGTAATAAAATAATGTACTTCAAAAGATTTGAAAATGCAAGACAATTTAAAGTTTTTCACAATAGCAAGCATGATAACAGCCGTTGTTTGAGCATATTCCAAATTGAAGATATTTTTACCCAGAGTAGGGAAAGATTTACCCTTTCTAATGGGTTAACACAAAAACATCCCTTTAGCTTTGATTTTAGTTAGCCTATTGCCATTGCTACAACTATTGAAAATCAGTTGTAGTGGTGCTGTAGCAAAAGTTACCAGTAAAAATTAGTAAAGAAAGGCAATCTCGGGAAAAAAAAAAGTGGAAAATGTGAAAATTCATGATATGTTCTAATATAGAAGTTCAATAAAAATCAAAAACAGTAAAAATAAACTTTACTTTTGGGGGGACAGAAAGTTTGAGGAAAACACTAAATGTACAGAGAAGCCCAAATGGAAAATCTGAAAAGAAACGAGATCTGTAAGCCCATTGATTTATCTTACAAATGGAAACTAATTTATTTTATTTAAAGTTCTCAGGCACCTTCCTTCTTACTGGTATTTGCTTTTCTGGCTCATTACATTTCTGAATGATTAATCTTTGCTCTCTGAGGAAAGAAAATGAGATTATTTAGTGAAGTGCTGAAGGGCGAAGCACCTCAGGACCGAGTTTAATCCAATCAGAGTGAACTCGGGCTGAGACTGTCATGACATTCTTAATAACAAAAACAATGACATTTTCCGATTATTTTTAGTACACGACATGGGTTGAAGCATACCTTTACCTAGTGGTCTATAACTTATATTGGATTATATCTATCTAATATATGCATACACGTGTATATTTTGACTGACTACGCTCCGCTGGCTTGTTTTGCCATTGAAAAATCAGTCAAATGTCTCTAAGAGAAGCCAACAGAATTAAGTTAATTTATCAGAGTTATGTCTAACTTGTTGGGAAAAATTAGGATGTTAGTCCCTTCCCTTCAGGGACATGTTCAGGTAATTGAGGCCCAGATCTATAAAATGCCATATGAAAACACAATTTTGGAAGAAATTACTCCTGTTATGTTCTAAACTGAAATGCTTTGTTTTCACAAATCACAGTGAACAAATTAAAATATATTGACTTATGTGAAGGGAAGCGCTTCCTCTCTTCATTTTTAAAGACCACTTATGTCAAGTTATTTTCTAGCGAATATGGAAATGTGGTTATAGGAAAATGGCGAGACCTTCACGCAGACAGCATTCATTTAACGGCCGCTTTAAGGGTGGTCAAGTGAGTACTTGCTGCTTTCCGTGCGTTAGTAATTCTCTCTGTGCATTTTTCCTTTTTAAAGATTTCTTTTTATTTTTATTGGAAAGTCAGATTTGCAGAGAAGGAGAAACAGAAAGACCTTCCATCTGCTGGCTCAGTCCCCAAGTGGTTGCAACAGCCAGAGCTGAGCTGATATGAAGCCAGGAGCCAGGAGCTTCTTCCAGTGTCCATGCAGGTGCGGGGGTCCCAAGGTTTTGGGCCATCTTGTACTGCTTTCCTAGGCCACAAACAGAGAACCAGAAGGGAAATGGAGCAGCTGCAGCACAAACTGGCGCCCATATGGGATCCTGGAACATGCAAGGTGAGGACTTCAGCCTCTAGGCTACCATGCCAGGCCCTCACTTTACTTTTCTGGTATTCATTTTAGTTTTCTTGGAAAGCCAGATTTACAGAGAAAAGGAAATACAAAGAGAAAGATCTTCTGTGTACTGGTTCCCTCCCCAAGTGGCTACAAGACCAGAGCTGAGTTTGTATGAAGCCAGGAGCCAGTAGTTTCTTCCGTTTCTCCCACATTGGTTCAGGGTTCCAAGGCTTTGGGCCATCCTCTACTGCTTTCCCAGAGCACAAGCAGGGAGTTGCATGGGAAGTGGAGCAGCTGGGACACAAACTGGTGTTCATATGGGATCCCAGCACGTACAAGTCAAGGATTTTGCTGCTGAGTCATCCTGGCAGACAATGAAGCCAAGGTATTTTTTTTTCTCTAAACTCTTATTACTTGAGATGAAACCCAATTTCTTAAAAGTTATGACAGAACATTATGTATTTTTAATTTAGAAGATGATATGTTTTTAAGTATTACATCATGATGGAATCTATTGTTTTATATAAATGGGCTCATTTATTAAATACATACTCTGATAAGGATCAGGGTGAGTCTCCAAATACATTGATAAAATATCTGATGGGGGCATCTTAGTGAGAAAAATGATGAAAGTGAATAATAATAGATAAAAATGAATCGTGTCATACTGGGCTTAGCCCCATGTTGTAGCTGATGACTGCCAAGTAGAGAGAGCTCATGTGTTTCATCCAGGGTTATAGATCTTGAAATGATAAATCAGAAATTTAGATGAGGGGATGTGTTGCTAAAACATGTGGTCTGAACCTCAGTGCAGTCCGCATTCAACTTTTTTAGATCAGATCAAAAGAAACAGACCCTGGGGCAGGGCACTGTTTAACATCCTTCAAATTCACACGAGAAGTCTGATGCGCACGCATTCTGCCCAAGATACAGGAAAGCTAGCGTAGCGAAACGGAAGCTTACCGATCACATACAGTTAGCCCCTGGTTCCTGCAAATTCTGCAGCCACTCAGATGCTAGTTTGGTCTCTGCTTTTGTTTTAGTTCTTCCCCGTTTTCTAGCACTAAATGTAATTTAGGACCAATTTGTATTTTCTCTGCCCAAATCCAAAGTCATCCATTTAGCCAAAGAACTCTGGCTTGTTTTATTGAGGTAGTGTGTTATGCTGGCACCTAGGTGCCATGACAGCTGGCATGGTGCTCATTCTGGGCCCTTCCAGCTGAAGAGGAAGGAAATACGGGTCTGTATTACATGCGTATGTGTCTACCTCTGTATCTCTATAGGTAAATATAGAGTATACACATTGCGTGTAGCAATGTGCAACTATATGAAGCAAATCCAGGGTTATGTTTGCTTGTTTAGTCCATTGTCCTGTGGATCACAATAACCTCCTCTCTGCCTACTGTGCAAATTTCCACTCCAAAGGTAAAAAAAAAATGATCTCAGGCCTCCTCTCCATTCACTGACTTGTTCAAAATAAAGTCTTTTTTATAAGGGTGCTTTCATTGTTTCTGGAAAATAGAATTGCGTGTATTGTTTTGAGGACTGTCTACTCAAGATTTTTGTCTACATTTTTTTAAAGCTTTCCTTTTTATTGGAAAGGCAGATTTCCAGAGAGAAGGAGGGACAGAGAGAAAGATCTTCCATGCACTGGTTCACTCCTTAAGTGGACAAAAAGGCTGAAATTGAGCCCATTTGAAGCCAGAAGCCAGGAGCTTTTTCTGGCCACTGAGGATGCAGGGTCCCAAGGCTTTGGGTCATTCTTCTCTGCTTTCCCAGGTTACAAGCCGGGAGCTGGAAGGAAAGTGAAGGAGCTGGGATATGAACCAGCACCCGTATGTTTCAAAGCAAGAATTCAACCACTAGGCTGCTGTGCTGGGCCCTTGTCTACTTTATCATTAAATGATTTGTTTTCTTGGCAATTTATCTAAATACCTAAGCTTATAAAAGCATGACTGAAATAGAGGAAGATAGAATACATGAGCAGATATTCTATATTCATTAACTGGAAGAATGAATACCATTATAAATATCCATAATAGTCACAATGATCCAAATTCCAATAAATTCCAATAAAATTATAAAACTACAAGAAAGTCCTAAAATTTATGTGCATTAACAAAAGACATCAAGAAATCAGAGCAATCCTATGCATAAAGAACAAAACTGGATACTTCACATTACCTGATTCTAAAACAAATTACGAAGATATAATAATCAAAATGACAGGGAACCGAAACAAACATAAATAAACTGAGTAATGAAGCTGGAGAGATAATCAAAAATTCTCCATTGGAGGTTGGGTAGAAAATTTGTTTTGTAATGATTATGGATGGAATGTTCCCTAAATGTACATTAAAGTACTTTCAAAAAGGAGTTATTTTTGATCAGCTATATTCTGATTTTTTTTCCTACTCGAGTTGTAACTTATTAAGAAAGAACTGTTGAAATCTCCAAATATTGTACTGTTTCTCCTTGCAGTGCTGTCATTTCATATCTCACAAACTCTTTCTGTGCTGATCGCGTGTCCTTCGGGTTAGTTTCCGGGCTGGATCTATTCTCAGGTTTCACAGGAATGTCTTCCATGATAGTACTTCTTGATATTCCCTCAAACTGAGGATTCGGGTACCTTTTCCCAGTTCTCACCAGCATCCATCGTCTGCTGGTTTTTGGATGATGGCCACTGCGATTGGAATGAACTGAAAGCTTCCTGTGGTCTTTATTTGCATTTTCCTTTTGGCTAATTTTCCTAAACATCTTTTCTTGAGTCTACAGGACATTTGTATGACGTTTGAAATTTGGTTACTTTATATGTACTTTTGAGGAATACTGGTGTTTCTACATGCTATCTGTTGAATTCCTTATTTAGGGGAGGGTTAAACTCACCAGTATAAGTTGAAAACATGTCATTGTCAAATTAAAAATTAATAGTAATAAAGGAAGGGGAGAACGGATGTGGGGGGAAGGGAGATAGGATAGAAATATATCATTATGCTCTTTAAACTGTATATGTGAAACATGAAATTTGGTCCCCTTACATCAATGCAAATTAGAAACTTAAAAAATACATAAACAAGACTAGTAAATGATTATTGATATAGCTGATAATAATATTTCATTGTTTGTAACTCTTCACTGCTTTATTTCATTGGGAATCCTCCCTGTGCAGACACAATAGCTGGACGTTGAATCAAATGTGGAACATTCGAAACTCAGGCACTTTGGTGTGAGATACTGTGGTCACAGGTGGTTGTTTCACCTGCTGCTTCACAATGCCACCACCTAAAGGAAATTTTAGGTGGAACGGCTATGTGTATATGCTTTAAATAAGTATTAACATGTTAAATCATATTTCTTAGGTAAGAAGAGACCTTACACGTACTACATATTTGAGAGTGTTAAAGATACATCTGTTGGCACTGAGCTCTGAAAAATAGTCATTAGAGGATTAAAGAAACACAAGTTGTTGTTTCTGATGATGTAAGTGGGAACGTGAGCAACTTTCCAAAACTGAGTTCCTTGTGTTGCTGATGTAGATTTGTCAGAGACCAAAATTGATCTTCCTAGCATTTCTGCTGAAAGTTTGAGCTCTGTCTGGCCACAGGCTTGCAAAGACACTCCATCCAGTTTCTTCCCCACCCTAATGCTTGATGAATGATCTTGATGATCATGATTAAAACAAACAAACACTTGACATTTTTTTTTCAAACCAATTGAATTCAAAGAATAATCGAAACCAATTACACTTTCCAGTTATTTTATCTGTTCTCAGCAATTGCTGCGTTATTGACATCTTACATTGATGTGTTTCTTACAACTGATTATTATTAGATAAAATATGTGCTTTGCATTAGTGTTAACCCTTTGTTGTATATTTCTCTGAGTTTCTGCCACAAATGCAATGCATCTGTCCTTGCAGAATCAAAGCAAACAGCATCATTGTTGTAAAACTCTCCAAGGTACCACTCATACATTCATCCTCACATCTCCTCCATGGTAAATACTTTTTTAAAAAAAGTTATTGAGACTACAGCTATGCCTAATGCAGCATATGGTAAAGTTCTTTTCATAGCATTTTTAAAGATTTATTTATTTTTATTACAAAGTCAGATGTACAGAGAGGAAGAGAGACAAAGAGGAATATCTTCAGTCTGATAGTTCACTCCCCAATGGCTGGTACTGAGACGATCCAAAGCCAGGAGCCAGGAGCTTCTTCCTGGTCTCCCCCACGGGTGCAGGGTCCCAAGACTTTGGACCACCCTTGACTACTTTACCAGGCCCCAATCAGGGAGCTGGACGGGAAGCAGGGCCTCCAGGATTAGAACCGACGCCCATATGGGATCCTGGTACTTTCAAGGTGTGGACTTTAGTCATTAGGCTCTTACATTGGGCCCAGTAGTAACTCTTTAAGAAAAATATTAGAAATAAAATTTTAATTTCACTACATGAAGAGTGAGTTTTCAGTTAGTTTTCTTCTGATTAGACAAAGCAAAATGCTTATCAGCTACTAACAAAGTGTACCTATTTTCATTGCAACAGTATTTTAAGACATTATCAGGAAAAATTTTAAAACTAGTATATACTGTTTCCATATGCAAATGTGAAAAATTAAACATAACAAGAAGGACACTTTATTAGCCTACTTGATTTAAACATTCTAAAAGCTGTTTACAAATTAGAAAAATACAGTGTCTTTTTTATTAATCGTGTGTGATTTAGATTTCAGCAGCGAAAGCAGCACTGGATCAGTAATCCAGACAGACTTGATCATTTTTATGGTGTTTACATAGATGTTTACTTTTCCATTGAAATTTATTAGTAGGGCCTGAAATAAGTTATCAATAATTTAACAGAAAATTTGCCTTGTTTGTATGTTTATGGATAGACTGTGAGGCTAATAAAGCCAATTTGAGTTCTTCTGACCTGTGATGCCTTGCATATTTATTTTTAATAGGAGCTCCTACAGGAAATGAGAATAACCTTCCTAGTAAATATTGGTTATTAGATTCAGGAATGAAGCCAGGGAGTTTTTTATTTGGACGTGTCACATCAGAACTAAAAGTCAGGCAGTGTGCAACAGGATGCATATAAATAAGAGAAGATTGTATTTATCACCAAAATAATGAAAAGAATCATCAACAATCGTGGAAAGTCTGCTCTCTAGGAATTGATTTATTTTTAACGTTAATGAATAAACAAACCCAAAGTAACTATGGATCTGAGTTCTAAGCCACTTAGATAACATGAGTATGTGGCCTATTAGAATCATAGGTTTCCTTGGGGCTTTAGAACATTTTGTCATTAAATTGACTAAAGGGATGAACATGTGCCAGAGTTTTTAAGGTACATTTTGGAATGCCTGCATGCCAGATGTACTTTCCAGGGCTTGCTTTAGTACCAGCTACCTGCTGTGTTTACTGTGGGAGGCAGTAGGTGATGGCTCAGGTACGTGACTCCCAGCCCAGAGTCAGTGGACATTTGGGGTGTGAACCAGCGTATAGCAAAGATCTCTCTCTCTCTGTTTTTCCAACAGCAATGAAAGATCAAGATATTGCATCTTGCAGAGAATGCATGAATGCAAAATAAATAAATAAATAATAAATAAGCCACACCTAATACTTGAAATACATAAACACATAGACATGTGTGTGCAAACTATACAATGGCAGGGTGGCATATCTGCAAAGTGTTTTTAAGTGATCAGCAACTTTTTGAATTTCCAGTTAAAAAAAATTTAAAAATATATGGCTAAAGTCCTCCTCTTGTTATACACCAGGATCCCATGTGGGCACCTGTTCTAATCCCGGTGGCCTGACTTCCCATCCAGCTCCCTGCCTGTGCTCTGGGAAAGCAGTCCAGGACAGCCCAAAGCCTTGGGACTTGATTTTGCCAAATTTAACATTTTATCCTATTGAGAGTTTTGGGTTTTTTTTTTCCTCAACTTTTCTGCCTTAATAATTTAATTTTCCATTTCTTGCAGAAAATGGAGTGAAATAATAACCTAGTTTAATATCTGCCTGTTTGAATATTTCTAAGTGGCTCCTTGATGCCAAAGCCAACATTTGTGGCCCTGTGAGGAGTGAATCAGAATCAAAGCTTGCTCTCTCTCTTCCACTTTGTCTCCATATCTCTTTTCCTTTTCTCCATTTCAAATAAATAAATAACATAAAATTCCAAATAAGTGATATACAATAAATACACAGCTTCGTGACTTCCACTGTGCCAGTTTTGAAAATCGACTTTGACTGGTGGGCATACACTCACTCTGACATTGCATGTTAGCATGTTTCTTCCTGAATCTTCCGTCAGTGATATCACCTGGTATCTTGAAATCAGCCACGGTACCAACGTGAATTCATTTACATCGTTCAAATAGGCAAGTTTGAAAAATAGTTTTTTTGTGTGATTTTTTTTTCTGAGACATGATTTTTTTTTTTAAATTTCTGAGACATGTTCTGGCACATTCAGTCCAGACCAAAGTGGTGGAAATCAGTCATAGGGCTGGGTTGTAAGTGATATGAAAGGATTAACTGATACAAGAGACACTTCAGTTCACAGGGGTTGTGGTAAAAGGGATGCAAACAGCTGTCCCAGCTAACCAAAACGTGAAGAAGAGAAAGAGTTGTGTACAGTGATCCAATAAATCATAAAATTGCATGGCATTTATTGAGTTCCTGTAAGGGTTATATTCAGGCTTGATTAGACTGTCCATGAAACTGTCAGCAGTCTCTCTGTCTCTCTGCTTTAAAAATAAAATGAATAAATAAAAATTAAAAATGTATTCTTTTTCTTTATGCTCAGTGGATCTTATCTCTGAACTAATGTCTTCAAATGATTAAAAGTATGTACTATTTCCCCAAATCCATACAATAAAAATTGTATTAATTATACCATGAAAACTATACACTATAAAGTATATATTCTGTAGTTCCCCTTCTACTTTTATAAATGCTATGAATATCCCTTGAATTATTTTATACACCTCTCCAGGTTTTGTCTTTCTACACATAAAGGAGAACGATTAGGAAATAGCTGAATGTGATGGAAACAGGAAACAGACAAGAGATGGAAAGACCTGCTAAAGCATGCATATTGTTTCCTGTCCAGAGAAGGGAATGTTGCCACAGATCTAGCAGAAGCAGCGGAAGTGCAGCAGGAACGGGTAGGGCTAATAAAGAAGAACACAGAAGCCAACCAGCTGACAGCGTGTTCAAGATGGCAGACCCCTGGCAGAAACCCATGTTCGTACAAGTTGGTTGACATTACACACTGGAAGGATAGGAGCCACCCCTTGAGTCAAAATCAGACAATACGTTACCTTTAGCTTTAAGATAAGCTAGTATCTATTGCAGGCATAAACACCAGTGCAGCTCTGCTGGAGAAGACCAATGTGGTCATTCACTGGGGAATTTATGTACATTTATTTCTAAACTTCCACCAAAAGTAAATAGAATATCATTAATTTTTTTTTGTTTATAGATTTCACTGAAAATAAACCATTTTATTAATTACCTATTTTCTTACTTTCATTCTCTAACATTTTTCAAGGTGCAGGCATTTTAAAAGATTCATCTAAGTACTTATTTGTTTTAACTGTAAGATACTAAAGAAACCCGTAACGGTTTTTGCAACGGTTTTCTAACTGCTAACTCAAGCCTCCAGCAAATAGCCCAGTAAATATTTAATATCGATCATCAAGATAGCAGCAGTTTATGAGCGTGGGCTGAAGAGAGTCCAGGACTTAACATGACCCTGCCCCATTTTCAAAATAATAAGGGAAAAGAAAAGAAAAAGAGCGGCGGAGATAAAGTACAGGAATGTTGTGAAATGTAAGCGGTAGGAAGGCTGGAAGTGTGGGCGTCAAGCCTACGCCGGGGCAGACCCGTTAGCAGATACCCTCTACCACGTGGGCTGCTTTCGATACTAACTGATTGTTAACCAGGGTTCTCTTAGACAATAAAAACAGGGTGTGAAAAAGTGCATGACTTTCAGTAATACTTTGAATCAAAATAATCCTCTATTTTAATTCTATCTTACATTTTAACTTCTGGAAGTACTTCCATACCACAAAAATACTTAAAACAGTCCCTTTTGGAGAGTAGATATCTGATAGATTTTTTACTTTAATATTGCTATTAATCAACTCCTGAAACTGACATGCAAACAGCATTTCGGTGGGGTAATACTCTTTTAAAATTTTATTCTTTTCTGTACTAAAGCTGCAATGGACACAGATTTATTGTAACTAAGGAAGGTGTCCACAAGGTTTGAGCTTAGGAATAAACGGAAACCAGTATTTAAGTTATATCATGATTCTACTTCTGCTATTTAATTCAAACTGCTTATTCTGTGAAAGTAAAGAGCTGTGTTTGTAAGAGAAGAAAAAATTATAAGTAAAATAGGATAGCTTCAATTAGGAAAACGAGCCCATTAAATCTCATATCTTAGTAGAACCCAATCATATTTGTTATCTAAGACTAATTATAGTGATGAGATTGTTAAAATGTAATTTAAATCATCACAATACACACTTTGATCATTTAATTGTATTATTATTATTTTATGATTTAATGAAATGTTCAGTGATGAACTATAAAATTCTATTGCTCTGTAATATGAAAGGAAAAACCTTCAATCTGTTAGCAAGACATCTGCATGAACAGAGCAGTTCTCCTCAATCTGCTTCGACTTCTGTACACATCTCATTTTATCACGATGATCTCAGATTTTCTAATTCTTATATATGACTGAGAATGATAATCTGAGGACTTGGTTCTTTAAATTTTAGGTACAGAAAAATTGCATAGAAATTAATATACTGCAAAAGCTATTTATTTTCTCAATTATATAATTGGATAATTACAAAGAAGATGCCTCAAAATGCTGTATTTTATTTATACTGTTAGGTCATAAGTAAATAATATTTTTCAGAGTTAAAACTTTTGGTTAAGCAAATTAATTCGCTTAATTTGCTTTTCCAATTAATCTCCCACAAGACATACCAGAGATCATGAATTTCAATTTAGTTTTTATTTTCGAGTTCAGCTTCTAGGAAACCTTACCAAGGCTGCTGGTTCTGTGCTGTAGGGAACTGAATGACCACTCTCTGGTCCTAGTTAGAAGCATGCTTCTTCTTGCAACTCAGGTTTGTCACCTGGCTTCCTCAGTGTGTAGACTGCCTCTGTACACGGGATGTTTTATTATAAAATTGTCAATTATTCAACTTCAGTCCAGTGTGTACAGGCAATGAAGGGAGGTTTTGGAGAAATCTGGTAATTTGCAGCATACAATATATCTATACAAATACGTATGTTTATTCATGTATTCATCTTTTTATTCTGAATCAGAAAAATTATCTATACATAATTACATGCCAGTGATATTTGGATGAATGAAAAAATGGATGTATGTAAGAATAGAACAAATTACAATAAATACATTTTCTTCTCTTCTGGTAGAAACTGCTCACTTGAGTGAGGGGAAATGAGCCAGAAGTGTTAAAGAGGTGTTTTGGAAATCAGGATTCTCAGAGTTTACTAGCCTCCTCCCCAGGGGTGGTTTGACAGGGAAAGGTCATGTTCTGGTGTTTGTATTCTGCTTTGTTTCATAACTCTGCTTCTTACCAGATCAAAATTCCCATGCATACATCTTGTTCTCCTTCGTTGGTCCTTTTGCTAGAGAACCATAGTTGTCTTAGAAGAACATAACTAGAGTTTCTAAAAATAACTTAATGTTGAGTATTCTCAAAGACAGTCTAGAAACAGTGGGGTTCTTGGCCTCTGTTTAAATGTCTGATTCACTTCCTAAAATATTTCTTTTGCATTCTGCAGGTCAGAGATCTAACATACCTCACAGTTCTTGCTTGTGCTGGTCTTTTCATTTGGTGTTAATAAGCTTTAAATTCTCTAAGTACAAAATCTGTATTTGCCCTGTGGCAAATTGTTGACTCTTCAAGAACCACACACGGGGGCTAAGCACCATAGCCTAGTGGCTAATATCCTCATCTTGAAAACACCTGGATCCCACATGGAGGTCAGTCCTAATCAAGCGGCCCTGCTTCCCATCCAGCTCCCTGCTTGTGGCCTGGGAAAGCAGTCGAGGGCGGCCCAAAGCCTTGGGTTCCTGCACCTGTGTGGGAGACCAGTCATTGCACAACTTGGGGAAGTGAATCAACAGATGGAATATCTTCTTCTCTGTCTCTCCTCCTCTCTGTATATCTGCCTTCCCAATAAAAATAAATAAATCTGAAAAAAGAAAAAAAAAACATATTGCCTGTCTGCCACCTTTGTGACATTTTTTAGAATTGCTTAGCAGCATGAAGTTATTTTTCTCCTTTGATCTTTATCACCCATGATTTACCTTCAATTTTTTTTTGTTTGTTTATCTATGTGTTTCTTCCTTCTGTTGGCCAATTTAATGCATTTAAATTTTTAAAGCATGGAAAGCAGGTGTTTCTATTTTTCTTAGCCAAGATTTGCCAACATGTTTTGGTCAAGCATGTTTTATACTGAAACTATTTATAGTTAATCTTAATCATTAATTTGCTATAGTTTTATTTCCATTATCATTGAAATTACAGTAGCATATAATTCCTATCACTATGTTGACCAAGATTTAAAAAGAAGTTTAACAAAACATTGTATTATTTCTGTTTTTTATTTAAGGGAACCAACAGACCTTTGATTGTAATGTGATTTAAAAATATGTTATCTCAAAAGAAATTCAATAAAATAAAGATTTCCATTTCTACCAGAAAAAGGAGAGCAAGAAAGTTATATTTTTGACTTTTTAAATCATCCTCAACTGTAATTTATAGAAATGGCAAACTTTAAAGTTTGATGACTTTCTGATGCCAAATTATAGCCTTAGTTAAGCATTCCCATCATTAAGAGGTGAAGTTTTTCTTTATCCCCAGATTGGCCTTCTGCTTCGTTGTGGTCCGCAATCATCTGCTCTCTGTCATTGAACATTACTTTATCTACTTGATACTTTGGGGTTTATTCAAGTGGTTACATTGATTGGTAGCTTATCTGTTTTCTTGTTGAGAAGTATTTGATTGCATGGAAGTACCATTATTTGTTCATGATACAAGTGATGAATGTTTGTGTTGGCTCTAGTTTGGAGCTATATTGAAGTTTCTGCAAACATTCGTATAAAAGAATTTCCATCAGTATACGCTGCTATTGATCATTATTAAATACCAATGTGTAGTATCTCTGGATCATCTTGTAAACGTACAACCACACAGAATGCAAGCAAAGTTTTTCAAGGTGATGAAATCATTGTACTTTCATAGCAGTGACATTAAAAACTTTTAGTCTGTGCACAACCTTGTCAAGATTTGGTAACATTATTTAAATTTAGCTGTTATGGTGGATATGTAGCAAGTTGATGATTTCATTTGCATTTCCCTAATGATTAATTATAGTGAACATGGTTTCATTTGCTTACTGACCAGGCTGATGTCTTCTTTCATGATTTTTTTTTTCAAATACTTGCATAACTTAACAGTGTTTCTAAATCCTGGCAGAGTGTGGAAAGCAGTGATGTATCTTAGATACAAGTCTTTTGCCAGATATATGTATTGTGAGCATTGTCATATTGTGAAGAACAGTAGTACTTCATGGATTAAGGTCACTTCATCAAAATTTTTGATGTTTGCTTTTATTTGTGTATTGTTGATTTTTTTCTTGAGTTTTTATATTTAAACATTTATTTTTATTGGAATGTCAGATATACAGAGAAGAGGAGAGAGAGGAAGAATAAGTTTTAAAAGCTCTGCTCTTCATCAGTTATAGATAAAGGTTGCAAACAGTGATAGAGTTCCAGGATGTAAGTCTAACTCATAGATTACATTTTTGTACTCTGTGTATTAACGATCACAGACCAGAAAACAACACTTAATGTTTCTATTTTAGAGATGGGCTCATTTTACCTAGCATAATAGTTTTTAATTAGATCCACTTAATTGCATAAGACAAGATGTCATTCCTTGTTATGGCTGAGTGTGTCCGTGCACCTAGCTATACGCGACAGACTACTGTGAAGTCACAGAATTCCCACAGCCTTTGTGTCCTAGAGTCCTGCAGATGCAGGGTGCTGAAGCTCCTCTCAGCCCAGCGAGGCTGTGCCTGTCGCTGGAGAGAGCAACGGCCTTCCCAGCATAAGCTACATTTGAAAGTGCTCCCTTAGTAGATTGTACCCCTGCAGACCCCTTCAGGCTCATAGAAGGGTGGAGTATGTTCCCCACAGTGTCACATGCCTGTGTCACATCCTGCCAGGTCACTAGGATAGAATGAGCGTCGGGTAGACACATGGAATAACCTTTTGGAAAAACTATGGCTATGTCACAGCCAAGTGACCTTCACTTATCCCACCCCAATATTTGTTCCTAGCAGGTCTTGTGCCATCTTCAAGATGTCAACTTCTTCCTGCTGGTCTGGGTGCTTTGTGGGAGAGAGGAGAAAGGTGTGTGCTCCACCCAATAGCAGCCTGCCAGGAACCTTCTCTTGCTCTGTCTCCTTTCTGGACCCAAAGTAGGTGTGGGATGAGATTCTGCACCAGGAAATGCCCCCAGTGACTCTGGCCATGTGGTCTGCTCCCACCTCGTTTTTTTTTGCTCCAGATCTTCTGTGTTCCCTTCCCACCCCCATTCTTGGTTCAGTGTCTCTTGAGGTGATAATAAACAGCGGCTCAGTGCCAGCCGTTGACTAACGGCAAGCAGTGTTTGTGACTTTAATTTCATTGTCCATGGAGCTTTCAATGTGTTTTTTCCCTTCTTCACTGAAGTTTTCTGTCAGTCAGACCTTTGGAACTTAGTCCTTCCTTCCTTCTTTTATATTCCAGAGCAACCCAATAGATGATAGTCTGGCTATCCTCTATTGAGCCATCTTGGAGTTCCCAGCTTTGTTTCTTGACTCTGTGCTCTGTTCCACTGATCTGTGTATATCTTTATTCCAACAATGTTCAGCCCTCATCACTGTGGTATTAAAATTATCTGGGAAAACACGTGAGCACACTCTAACTTTGCTTATCCTTTAAGAAATCATTTTGGCCATTCTATGGCTTTTGTATTTGCATATAAACTTTCCATTCAGAATTTTTGGAAGCCTCATTTATGGTATAGGGCAAAGTAAGAAATAGATTTAAAAAACAAGCTCTCTGATGGTGGAGTGCTGCATTGACTTGGCAAGAAATTAAATTTATCTGTTTACATATTATATTATTAGTCTCTTTTAAAATGCCCATCATTTCCCCCTTACTCTCTTGTCTGTGAATACTTAAAAAAAAAAAAACAACTATACAGTGTTGCCCTACTTTTAGTAAGGCAGTGTTTTTCTCCTCAATGCCGAACATAATATAAAAACTCAACATGGGTCTGAAGTTTGTGATTTTCCAACTATTTTTAAGCCAAAGCAAGTTCTTTGAATCCGATCCAACAGAAATAGCAAAAATGAAAAACAACAAAAACAACCAACTGATGAATCTGGAACCGCATTTGGAGGAGTACTAAAATATATTCATAATTATAGCCTAACTCTTGTCACTACTCCAACCATCATTGTGAAGTATAATATTCAGGTAGCCTTGGAAGAATTATCTACATATGTAGAAGAAAGACTAGATGTATGTATGTGCATGCTGTTTTTCAGAGTTCTTTTTAAAAAGGAATAGAAAAACAAGGCTTAGAGGGACAGGATTCATAAACTCTGCAATCAATAGATAATGTTGCTGCATAACAAGGACACCAATTTTTTAGGAATCAAGTATTCTCCATACTTAGCATTGAAATTAAATAGGTATGAAATATTTTATTATTGCTTCTCAGCTTTTTGGCTGAGATCAAGTGCATTATCTTATTAGAAAATAATTGTAGGCTTGGCGCAATGGCTCAGTGGCTAAAATCCTCTCCCTGCATGTGCCACACGAGTGCTGGTTCGTGTCCCGCTGCTCCAGTTCGCATCCACCTTCATGCTTGTGGACAGGCGAAGCAGTGAAGGGTGGCCCAATGTGTTTGGCACCTCACTCCCAAGTGAGATACTCAGAAGTTGTTTCTGGCTCCTCCAGACAGATCTTTCTCTCTGACTCCTTCTCTCTGGAAATCTGCCTTTCTGCTAAAATAAAAATAAAGAATAAATCTTAAAAATAGAAATTTTTAAACCAATATAAAATTTAGAAAGACTAAAATCTAGTCAATAGATGCGTAACTTGGGCAGCTAGTTTTATTTTCTCTGCATTTCAATTTCCTCAAACCTTCCATGAAGTAAGTAATATTCTAGGTAACCTTCTAAGTATATTTGTGCTAACGCTAAAAATGCTTTGATTTTGTGTGACTAGATGGTTTTTCAACTAGGACATAAATTCAGACTGAAGTACATTTATAACCAAAATTTCATTTTACCTTAACTTAATAAAAGTTTGACGTTCGTTCCTGAGTGGCCCTGAGCAGCATTCTTGTTCTGAGTTGGAGTGATTTCTTTATTGTGATGAAGAAGATTGAAACAATTCATCAACAGAAGTTGATATATGCCATGAAGTTGAAGCCACGATCCTATTTCCAACATTTCTTAAGTGCCATCTACTCTCTTCTACTGTCATTTCTGTTTCTAATGGAAACGATGCCATGCAAGCATATCATGATGCAAAACCTTCTAGAATGGCTTTATAAATGTAATGCTTCCTTTTTTTTTTTTTTTTTGTAGGGGAGGCTTGATTTTATTATAGCAGAGAGGAAAGTACGGCAGATGGTCATTGTTCCACTTTAGTAAGCTAGTATGCAAATAACAGTGAACACAAAGCTATAGTTTGGAAAATACTATTTAAAAGTTTAGTCTTTTAGATAGAGGTGAAATGCACAGCATACAGATAATTTTACTATGAACAGTCCAGTAACCTCGGATGTCTAGACAGTGAATCCTACTTCTCGTTGCAATTGAGAGGTTTCTTTTTGTTGTTCATTTATTTTGCTTTTTCTTGACACTTGCCTATTTCAGTAGCTTCATGCAATCTACCTACGAATTAATATCATAAATGTGGGATTTGTGAAAGTGATCATGCATGGGGAAACGTAGTTATTCTTTCATGTATATGGTATAACTCAGTGAAGTAATTCTTGTAAGTATATATCCAATAATAAAATATCTGCTGAATTTTTACATATATATTATTTTCCACAAATAACAGTAAATGTGATATTTGTCTTTCTGGGTTGGAGTTATTTCAGTTAATGTATGATTTGAAAATGTCAGATTGTAAACATAGATTTTTTTTTACAGTTGAATACCAATAATTTTAAAATTTGAAAATAGAGTTTGCTAAGTCATGCAAGGCATTCTCATATTAACATTAATGTATTCCCTTACATTAACACCTTAATTATTGTGACAGAATTCAGTAAGAAGGGAAGGATAGTTTGACTAATACATTCAAACAGAAATGAGATGTTACTGAAATATTTTTAAAAAGGGAAAGGAAAGGCCAGAGAGAAAAGAAAAATAAGTCAAAATGATAGTTTGATCAAATATTATTTCAGCAGGGAATGTACTGTTGATCTCTTCAATCAGTATGTCTTCTCCTTGTCCATGAAACTTGTTCTGTTTTAGGTTGGAAGCAAACACTTTACACTTTTTCTTTCCATTTCTTCCATTGTTTATTCAGTAGTAGATTTCATATTCCCCTAAGTTTGTACGGAAGGGAAAAGAAAAAAAAATCAAAATAAAAAATATTGCTGCATGGAAAGTGCTACTAGCTCTGCGATCAATGAAATTTCCATCATTAAAATTTTGATGTTTTCTTCTGTCCTTTGGTTGGCCCCTTATAACTCTTTACCAGCATCTAATTAAACTTTCATAGGATCATTAGCAGCTTGTTATATGCTTCACACAGGTTAAAACTCCTGACATTAACTAATCACAGTGCAACTTCATACATAGTATGTGATTAGAGTGAAGACAATAATTATAGATTAAGGGGAATTTGTATATTCTAAAACGCAAGTTCTGTGAAAGTTCAACACACCTGATATGCCAGATATAGTTATATCAAATATTGCATTTTCTTTTCTCTTTTGAAAAATATGTTTTATTTAAATGACAAAGTTAAAGAGAAATAGAGAAGGAAACATAGAGACCTGGCTTGGTTGACTCCCAAAATGATCACGATGGCTGGGGCTGGGCCAGGTCTAAGCCAGCAAGCAGGAGCTTCTCCTGCATGGTCTTAGGGGCCCGAGACTTGGGCCGTCTTCCACTGCTTGCCCTGATGCTTTGGCCAGGACCAGGATCGAAAACGAAAGAGCTGAGGTGTTATCTGGAGCACATGCGGAAGGATGGCATAAAAGTGGCCTCACCAGTTACACCATGATGCTGGCCGCAGGTACTTTTTTTTCAGAGTTTTGTATTATATGCATATTTTTAAAGGTTTATTTATTTTTATTGGAGAGAGGAGGAGAGAGGAGGAGAGATAAACAGATCTTTCATCTGCTGGTTCACTCCCCTAGTGGCTGCAAGGGCTGGAGCTGAGCCCTATACGCATTTTAAATTTTCTCTTTATTATATCTTATCATATTAATTTTTTTTCTGGGTAGAGACCGCCACCTCTGTATTTAGTGAATTATTAAATCATAATTTTTGGCTCAGCCAAGAGTATCGCTTTCCTTCCAATCGAAATATTTTAAGATCGTGCCTTCTCTGATCACAGGCTTCTTGAAGCAATACTCTCCTGAATTAAAAATCCCGGGTTGAATACTAGGTAACTAGAGACTATTCCTTTATGAGAGTCTACTGAAATTACTTAAACTAGCCAATCATAAACTGTATGACAAACTCAAAGTGTAATTAATTTACTAGTTAAAAAATTCTCAACAATCATGATGGTGATTAAAAATAATGATTGGGCCCAGCGTGGTAGCTTAGTGGCTAAAGTCCTCACCTTACAAGCTTCAGGATCCCATATGGGCACCAGTTCTAATCTGGACTGCCCTGCTTCTCATCCAGCTCCCTGCTTGTGGCCTGGGAGGGCACTCAAGGACGGCCCATAGCGTTGGGACCCTGCATCTGTGTGGGAAACGTGTTGGAGGCTCCTGGCTCCGGGCTTCAGATTAGCTCAGCTCCGGCCATTGTGGCTGGTTGGAGCATGAATCATCAGATAGAATATCTTCCTCTGTGTCTCTCCTCTCCTCTGTATGTCTGACTTTCCAATAAAAAAAAATCTGAAAAAAATGACTAAATAACATCTTTATTTAAAAAATGTTTTTCAGATGTATCACAGGAAAGAATAATGTGATGAATTAACTGGTGCATATATAAACTAGACCATAATCCTGAATATATACTTAGGTTTCAAAAAATTATGCTAGATGACTTTTCTAACAGCTCTCCAAGATCAAGCATTTTGTTGTTGTGGTGGGAATGAAAAAAATCTTTGTCTTTTTTTTTTTTTCATATTAACGTGATTTCTCAGAAGAAAATTTGCTCTGGTTCTTTAAATAGTACAAATTTTCACTTCCGGATTGGAATCAGATATTTCCGAGTAAAATTTTTGAGAAAGTTGAAGTCATTATGGTTTTGCTTTCTGGGACATGGGAGTGAAGGACGGAGCTGTGCTTGCTGCCTGAGAGGTTTCCTTAAGCTTGCTACCTTAGAAAGAGCAAGGGTGTCACCTTCTGAATGTGGCCCATTCTTTTTCCTTTTTTACCTGACTTGCCATGATTGGATGCCTGCTTCCGGTTCCTGATTCCTGTCAGTCACATCTGAATCTGGCAGAGGCTGTAATGGCTCAGTTAGAAGGTTTTCTGTTGTATAGTTTAAGTTCCTGGCTATTTTTGGCCATGCCAACCACAGCCATTGAGAGTTTTTGAGGAGTAAATCAGAAGTTGGGAATTCTTTGTCTTTATCAAATAAATAGACATCAATTTATGAAATCTGTGTGTATAATAGACTTATAATAAAATACCTAATATTTGAGGTATGTCCAAGCGTCATCTGCAAATGTCCAATTGGAAGATACTCAGTGGGGTGCGTTGTGCCCGGATGTGATCGGTAATTCCATGTAGAATCATGTGATGGAACACAATGTGACTGAGGAAGTCTCTCAGGAGCACTTGTCGCTGACAAGACTTAAATTGATGTTTTATGAAAATGTACTTTGAGTATGCTTGAAAAGATGCCTAAATATGGCATCTGGCATTAACATGTTATCTTTATGACTTACGACTTCAAAGGTTAAAAGGTTCAACTATGTCCCTGGAGAAGGCAATATCTCAAAATGCCAAGAACGATTTAATTCTTCTTTGACACTTGGCTTCGCTTTCCTTACATTCTGTAATTACTTTTCAAATTACAAAATCAGTCAAATGAATTCATTTATTCTTTGGCACCACCTATCATTTCCTTTTCTCTTGGTTCCTAAGTCTTAGATAATCCAGATTCTGTAAATTCAAACACTTAAATTGCATTAGTGACCTTATTGATTTTCTGACCCAGCCGCATTTTCTCTATTTTATGTTTCACCTCATAAATGCCTATGTCTGTGTACTACTCTGTGCATCCCATTGCAAAAAACACAGAAATTTTCTCTGTAATTTCCACAATGACAATAGTTTAAAATAAAGGGAACAGCCCTTCTGAGAAGCCTCATGTATACCTCAGCAAAAGGTAGAGAGGAGTAGGATATATTTGCACTTTATTAGACATTAATTAAGCTATGAGTCCCTCTCAGTTGGGAAGTTACTTTTGTGTTACAGGGGTGAGTTCTCCCCCATCCCACTCTTGAGATTATCTATGGATTTAAATAAGAATGGGTGGGCTTGAATGTGAATATGGGAGTTGAAACAGTAGAATTACCTTGTATTCTGGGAATGGAGGAAGTTAAAGTTCCTGTAACCACCTCTGCCAGGAAAGCATGAGAGTGGCTCTTGCAGGAGAGCACAGGGCGCTGGCAGGAGAGCACAGCTGAGGTGTAGATGCAGCAGGACAGAGAAGTCAAAGTTGGGCATAGGCTTTTGTCATGCCACTGAGCCTGCTCCTTGACATGCCTGCAACCAGAATTTGAGTTTATGCCTAAATTCAAATCCTGACTCTGTTTTCCATTCCATTTTTTCAGTTAACATGTACCCTGAGAAGTTTTAGCTGATTTCTAAAGTAGTTATGTCTGTTCTACCTTCTGGCAGAACAAAATTGTGTTCTCAGCAATTCTCTTTAGATGGCCCGGTCTGGGCTTTTGCAGTCGTTTGGAAAAAGATTATGTCACTGTGGAGATGGAATTGCTCTGTTTCTCTCCACCTTACCCCCTCTGGCATTGCATTTCAAACCATCATAAAAATGAGTTAATAAAATTAAGGATAGATATATCTAAATTATTAAAATAATTAAATTATTTATTGAATTATTTATTGAAAATGATTAAGTCCTATTATATGGTTCTTAGGTTCTAGGGATGATTTCAGCAAATAACACAATACAAATTCTAGACAATAGGGAACATGAAAATAATTATGTTAAATATGTAGCATGTTATCGCTTGTCATAGTAGGCTAGCAGATAAAGTCCTCGCCTTGCAGTCGCTGGGATCTCAAATGGGCACAGGTTCTAATCCCGGCAGCCCAAGTTCCCATTCAGCTCCCTGCTTGTGGCCTGGGAAAGCAGTTGAGTATGGCCAAAACCCTTGAGACCCTGCACCCACGTGGGAAACCCGGAAGAAGCTCCTGGCTCCTGACTTCAGATCAGCACAACTCCGGCCATTGTGGCCACTTGAGTGAACCAGCAGATGGAAGATCTTCCTCTCTGTCTCTCCTCTTTGTATATCTGATTTTCCAATAAAAATAAAAATATAATCTTTAAAGACAGTTAAGTAGAAAAGAAGTATAAATTCAGCTGATACATGCTTATATATGCAAAAGGCTTGAAATTAAATTTGCTCCTTATTAATAGTGGTGAATTGATTCCAGGACTCCCAGGGAATATAAAGTCTATAGGTATTCAAACCTAAGCACTACTTTGGTATACTATCAATTATTTCTGGATAATTATGATATTCATATATATTTACATATAAATGTTAAGTATGTATCTATTATCTTTTATTTTATTATATATGGCATGTCTATTATTCTACATGTAATGCCTAAATACATCCATTTTATATAATAATTTACTATTATACTAACATTTATGTCTAATATGTATATTGTATATATAAATATTAAATATTTACAATATTATATATCTGTTAAATTAATACTATAATGTAAATATGACATAAGTATTTGCTATTCTCTATGTTTTGTGAAAAATGGTAAGAAGGGAATCCAGTTAGTGCTATTGTATTATTTTAATATCTTCACTAATAGTTGGTTAGTTTATAATGTGGAGTCCACAGATGAGAAGACCAGAAGAACTGAGTGGTAAGTAAAACCGTGTTGAGATGTTGAGTTAAAGAAAGAAAGGTGTATGCTCTTTGTACATAGAAAATGAAATGCATTCCAGCGAAGGAACAAGTTATTGCAAAAACTGTGAGTTGAGTTGGTTAAGGGCCTAGAGTAAAAATGTTAGAAAGATTGTACGGCTGTATGTCATGAATGGGAAAATGATAACTCATGAAAAACATTTCCCTAAAATTATAAGATTGGTTATGTGAAGGTCGTTGGTGAACTTAACATTTGCTGCAGCAGAGAATCTGAGAGATGACTGGGGTGGATTAATGGAAAATATGATGAAAGGAGTTAGAGCAGTAGTATCAAGAGACACAAACTATTTGAAATATAAATAATACGGAATGTAAATGTACACACAAATGTTTCTCACATGTTCATGTTCATTTATGTCAGAAAATTAAGAACATACCAAATGCATCTGGTCTCCTGGTGGGCCCTCAAAGTCATTGTTCAGCCAATGGCAGCCAGCATTCTGATTTCTGTCACTTTAGATTACCCTTGGGCTTCTCATAAATGGATCAAAATGATATGCATTTCTTACTTTCCTCACTCAAAAATATGTCTATGATATTGGGAACGGTTCATTGTGTAGCATTAAATTTTAAGTAGTAGTAGTGTTGACTTGTTCTACTGTTCCTGAGTGTTTGGGCCACTTCCCATTTGAAACTTTGTAAGTAAAACTGCTATGAACAATCTTACACTTATTTATCAATTGACTGTAATGAATAAGGGGTATTTGGGTAACTGTTGAAACATCTGGAAGAGATTGACATTTGAAGTAGCAGAAAGTGAAGAAGCTCTACCCTCCTCTGTGTATAGAGACAATCATTATTCAATGCATTGGGGGCCCAAATAAAATGAACAGGCAGGAGAGGGAGTCTTCTCTCTCTCTTCTTGAGCTGGGGTATCTCTCTTCTACTGCTTTAGACAGCAAAGCTCCTGGTAGATATTACTGATACCTTTCCCTACCCTATTGTTTGCATTAGTTTTAGCTCTCCTATCAGTGTCTTTAGATGAGAATTTACTGTTATTCTGTCCCTTTTATTTTGGGGTTTTCATTTATTTTTTACATCATTGAATTAGAATTAGATCATTAACACTGAACTGCTTTTTCCTTTCTAACATATGCACTTAAAGCTATTCATTGCTTCCCGACAATACTACAACTGCATTCACTAAGTGTGCCAAGCAAGTTCTTTCATTACAACTTAGTATTTTCTAATGTTCATTATGATTTGTTCTTCAAAATATGAGCTGCATAGAAGACTTCTTTAATTTCCAACATTCTGGTAAATTTCTGTTTTGAGCTACCATTAAAGTTCATGGTTGTCACAGAAGTTAGCTTGCACAAATCCGATTCTTTGAGAATTGTCACAAGGTTGTTCTCGTGCACTTGCAGCAATGTGTATGACCATCAGTATTACCTCTTTCTGTGTGATCTCTCCCATCGACGAGGTGATCCAGCCTTGTAAATGTAGTGCTGTATTAAACTTCTTAGAACTTCATCCTGCGCATACATCGAATGACAATCTGCCAACAAAAGCAAAACCAAAAACATCCCAATGGAAGTCCTTATGGGGTTACTTTTGTGGAAATTCATCTATGAGCCTTCATCCCAAAGTATGTTTGATTCCCCCCTTCTGATTTGACTTCCAGTCTCTGTTCCTTTTCCTCTAAAAGACAGCTGCGACTGGAAAACACCTCTCTTGAACCCCTGTACCGTCACTGCAGGGACAATGTTTTTCTGAAGAAATTGTGGATTATTGCAAGAAATTTACTTTGTGTTTCTTTCTTTGCATTACTAATAGTTGAACTGGTGCTATTTGTTTTTTTTTCAATTTCTAAAAGAGGCTTTTTTTGTATATTGCTGACCTTTTTTGTAATTAATAATAGTAACAATATAAGTTTCTCCCTAAGCCATTCTAGAGTCACAAATTAGAAAAAGGCATGAAACTTTTGTGCAGAGAGCTTTTTAAATATTTGAGAAATATTCAAATATATTGGATAGTTAAATTGGTAGGTTGTAGTATCAGAATGGGGAAGGGTGTTTGTGAGATTTCCTCAGTAAAATAAGCAGTAATGCCAGACTTGCAATGTGATAATTGTGAAAGTATAGTGTTTAGTGACAGACGAGAAATTTGATTTAATGACCTAGAAAATCGTAAAGTTGTATTCCATTTAATTATTAACAACAATTCAATTTAATTAACAACTATTGCATTCAATTTAATTGTTGACAACTGTTGGAGCCAGGTGAGTTTGTTGGTCAATAATTTCAGATGGAGGCTGGTACTGTGGCATAGTGAGTAAAGCAACAGCCTGCAACCAGCAACACAGGTGGTCATTGGTTAGTATGCTGGCGGTTCCACTTCCAATCTAGCTCCCTGTTAATGGCCTGGGAAAATCAGCACAAGGTGGCTTATGTGCTTTGGCTCAGCAACCTGTGTGAGAGACCCTAACGAAGCTACTGGATCCAGACTTTGGCCAGACCCAGTCTTGGCCATGTTGGACATCTGGTACGCTCAGTCTCCCTATGTCCTTCATTCGCAGCTTTGATTTTCAAATAAATAAATCTTGCCAACAGCAACAACAACAGTTTCAGATGAAAGAACTCAAGGTTTTTCTCATCTGTTTTTACAATGTAACCCTGCCCAATGGGAGGGTATATATATATATAGACAATTTAATCCAGTGCAAGTGTTGAGCCCAGTCAAGATTTTAAGGCTTTATGTGAGGGAGTGATAGTAATCAATTTCCTTTGATGCCTAAATGTGTATCAAATGCTATAAGGGTGAAGTAATTCATAGAAAATGATAACCACAAAGGATTTTGTGGTGGAAGACGGTCCAGATTTGATCTGAGGATGGAGTTATGAGATTACATAAAACAATCTGCAAAATGGGAAAAGACGATTAGAAAGCTTGAAAAAGTCTGCTTTAGAAAAAGTCTGCTTTTTCCTTGTCTCCCAAAGTTCACTACGGCATAGTATATATGCAGTTGATTTACACATGTTCGGTGTGTGTGTGTGTGTGTGAGAGAGAGAGAGAGAGAGAGAGAGAGAGAGAGAGAGAGAGAGAGAGAGAGCAAGAGTCTAAATAAAGGTCAAAGTATTATAGTTGCGCAAATGTGGTGAGGAAAAAGAACAGCCCAAATACAAAGGCATATGATTGCTAAATTGAACTAATTTAGCACAAATATGATTTATGAGCCATACATGATTAGAAGAATGTATGCCTCTTGGGAATTCTCAGAAATCCTTTGGAGGGCAATGCATTTTTCAATATCACTGTAATGAAAGTTTAAGGTCATTTTATTTCTAACTAAAAGAGAATCAATCTAGCTGATATCCAGAATACATTTGGCGTTTCCGACCGATTCATCACAGTGAGTCACAGCATTGTTGAGTAACAAAGCCCAGAAGACAAAACACAGTTATAATTAAAATAGTGCCTTACAAAAGTAATTATATCATCTGTCAAATCAGGTTTTCCAAAAATTCAATGAGAAGTTAGCTAGCTTGCTCTGCTACTCTGCATATGTCTTCAAATGTACAGTACACAAAATGAATATTATAGACAAAAGCTGTATTTGGAACATGTTCGCCCAATTTTAAAGAATACAATTTTAAAGTAAATACATTTTGTTTTGCTAAATACCATCTGAAATTGAGCTACCTTTTAAGCCAACCACTAAACTCCTGAAAAATCTGTGAAATGGGACACATACAAATCAAATCAAAACAAACAAACCCCCCCAAGATATTGACTATATAAAGTATTCTTTATTTATATTTATTTTAAATTACCGAAAATGTGCTGATTAGAGGCTTGAAGGAGATTATAATGGTATGGTTTATGCTTTTCTCATATACTTGTGCATGTATTTTTATTTCTTTAAATGATAATTTATTTTTAATGTGGAGTGTCCGGATTTAATATAGTTTATAGATATAATTCTAGAAATGTAATTATACTTCTCTTCTTGCTTCCACTCTCCTTGTGTAAGTAAAATTAGTAATATTTTGAAATATGAAAGTTATTAATTTGCATGCATTACTAAAATATGTAAGTGAATATTAAAAATAGATTGTTCATTTGAATGTTAATTTACTTTTGAAGAATATATTTTATAATGTTCTGATTTTTTTCCCAACCATAAAATAATTAAAACCTCCCATCTTGGATCTGTATTTGTCAGTTTAAAAAAATTAAGGTTTTTCTTCACTTCTAATTTTTATAATGTATTTATTTGGGAGACACAGCGGATGAAAGAAAAACATATAGAGAAAAAATTTTCTCACCCACTGACTCATACCCTAAATGCAGGCGAAGTCCTCTGACTGCAGTCACAGCCAGAGCCAGGAACTCACTCAGTTCTTCCCCCATGGGTGCTGGAATCGTTGCTAGCCAACACCACTGCTGCCCAGGACTTCCGTTAGAGAAAAACAGGAATGGGCAGCCACTCCACTGCAGAATCAGTTACATACTTGGTCAAATGTCAGTCCCTCCTCTCTTTTTGTACTTTTCTTTCTTCCTTTTTATAGTATTAAAAAGTTGGTAGTGTCTTTAAACATTCCATTTTTTGTTGTCATGCTTAGAATAATGGCCCATGAACTGAGGAAGATGAGGCAGAAATAGGATTAAAAGCTATGATTGCTGATATCCAGAAACATAGCTACAACCTTATCATTCGGTGTCTCCTGTAAGTCTCATGCTCTCTGAATCAGCATGTAGCATTTTAAGTCTCCCTGAATCTTCCTTCTCAGTGCTCCTCCATCCAAATAAGCATACTGTGACAATACGTACTTGAGTAACACAGAAATATTTAGATGCGAGTTTTATAAGAAAATAATTATTTTTTAAAAATCATTCTAGCTCTTCCTCACATTTACTGATGAATTTTGTGTGTTTTAATTTATTTAATTTTCTCTTGGAAAAATAAGATTTTCTTATTTTTATGTTAAAACAGTATTAGCAATGAACTTCATTTTTAGAGACTGAGGTGAAGAAATATCAAACATATAATTTTTACAAAGTAACTTTGAGAATGAGAATGGTGAATAATATCATTGTACTTGCTCAGATCCTGAAAAATTTAAAAAAAAAAAGAATTAACTTTATTTGTAATGAGAATAGGCAAAATCAAGCATTCAGGCTTCAATATTAAAGAATTTTGGAAAATCATAAGATCACATAATGTTAGATAAGGCCTTAAGGCCTCTCATTTACATACCTGTAAACAGAATAAGTGATGCTTTTTGCAATATTTGCCTACCCTACTATTTTACCAAAAACATTCTTTAATATGAAAGGGTTTGTTTACTATAAGGTCAATATTAGTTAATAACATATTTTAACATTTTATGTCAGAAACGATTTATAAATGCCTAACTTTAAATGACTAAACTTTAAAAATTTTATGAGTGAGAAAAATACAGGTGGAAGCTTTTGTGTGGAGTTGAACATGGTTGTTTTCAACTGAAAGCCAAACAGAAGATAGATCCAATAACAGGTGTGTGGCTGAATAAGAAATGATGGGAATTGGCTCTTGTTTTCCTCCTCAGTTGCTTTATGAACGATATATTATGCATTATTATAACAGCTTACTCTAAAATATATGGATTCTCATTTGGTTTTGGAGAGTTAGACCCATAGAGATATATGAATATTAAAATGTGTAAGGGTTATGAAAATGAGAAGACTTTGGGAGAAATGGCTAACAACATAAACATATGAACAATTATAACTAGTTATCTTTGCATCTCATACCTTTCTTTTCCTAGCAAGAGTCAAATATAGAAGGTAAAATTATTGTTCTCATATTAACAAGAGGGTTATTTTTGCTTTACACACAAAAAAAGGCTTTCTATGATTATTTCAGTTTGAAAATCCAGAGTGAATGACATGAAATGCTGTGAAATTTAATGCTGAAGGTCACAGACCAACCTTTCATGAAATGAAATCAATTGTTCAAATGGAGAAAAGCAGGTTTTGGAGCAAATAGCTTTGTCTTCCTGCAGGTCTCATGAGAATCCGTTCATGCTGACTCCTTATCTTAGCATGTAACACAATCGCCAATTAGTGTCAAAGTTACTGGAGCCAACACACTCCCAACTGCATTAACCTTATGTACTGGTTCAAGGAAAATGCAATTATTCTCCTTCTAAACTAATCACCAAATTTGAAAGTTATTATTAACTAATTTAATTTTAAATTGGCATAACCTATCGAAGTACGTATCAAATTTATTGCCTAAGAAAAAAGAAAGCATATGTGGAAATATGTGTTAAAACCAAAGCAAGTGGAAAATAAGTTTTTTTTTTTTTTAAAGTTCAGCCTCAGAGAAACTATGCTTTTAACCTTGTCCAGGTCAGAACCACTGGAAGAAAAAAAAGACATTATTCATGTCATCGAAGGCTAGGAGTAATTTTTCTAATTCCCAGGCATATTAATGACCAACAATGAGTGAACCCCTTAAGTACACCATTTATTGTCTTAAATATGAAAATGTTTAAGCGATTAGGGAGGAAATTGTTTGAATTAATTAACTGAACTGGAGCTCAAGGGATCTAGTACAAGATTTTCAGACAAAAGCTGGAAATTTACAATAATGACATTTCTTTCATGGTTAGAAAATATAGAACCAGTGGGATTTGGAGACACTCTTAACATTTTAGCTGATGCCTGTTGAGGGCTTAAGAACCCTATGAAACCATTTATTTTATTCATTGGAGACTTCTCTCAATTACAGTATAAAAGGCATCACATTAAAATAGCCATGAGGCCCACAAATTTCATCACACAAGTAGAATTGGATAACTGGTACAATGAAAATTCAGAATGCAAATGGAAGCTATTAAAGTAATAGTGCCATTTTAAGCACTCTTTTTGTAGAAAAGGTAATGTGTAGAAAGATAAAAAACAGAACGACGTTGTACTTGGTTAGCTTCATCAGATTTTCATTTCTCTGGTGGGATATTAGTTGCAAATGAAAGTCCCCTGTGCATAAGAATCCACCATTCGGTGGTGATACCAGTTGGCATGACACAAGTATCTGGGAGAGCATTCTGGTTTAGTTTGGATTAGGTAAATACATGAAAGTGTAAACTTCAAGTTTACATTCATATATGTATTACTGATTTATCTTTCTATAATTTATCTCCCTATACTACATGTATCCATCTATCTACATGTCTATTTTCCATTATCAATCATTCCATCTGCCCATCATCTGTGTATTTATAACTGTATTGATATATCTATGCTGAACAAAGTGTCAGTTGATCCTTGGCTTCTTAATAAAAATATGACACTTAAAATTGTAAAACAATACAGCAGAATTTGCCCTATTAGACACAATTTTATGAGTTTCTTCATCTGCTTTTCTTTTTAAAATACCTATTGGAGAGGGCAAGATACAGCTGAGAGATATAAATAGAGAGATAAAAAGATAACGCTCCAATGTGCTGGCCCAATCCACAAATATCTGCAAAAGCTGGGAATGCCTTGGGTAAAGACCAGCCAGTAAATTCTTTGAGGTCTCCTCCTTGCAGAGCAGGAATCCAGTTGATAAAGCCATCATTGTTGACTCTAAAGGTGTGTGACTTGGTGATGATAAAGTCAGGAGTTAGAGAAACGGAGGCACTTTAAATACTTAGCTAAATGCTTTCCTGGGGCATAATTTTGATATGCAAACCATGCAAAAGCATGTATTTTCCTTCCCTGTAAAGATACCTGTGTTATCTTTCTTATGTGAAGGTGTATGGCTAAAGTCTTATAGCTTCCCATCATCAAATTTGTTCCTCTTTTATTGACATCTAATTTGTGTAATATATAATATGTGTCATATATATATAAAGTATATAATATATGTTATATATCATATAAAGTATATTATATATATATATTATTATTATTTTAGATGCATTTCCACCGGTTCTAGGATATCCCTTAACCCTCTCTGGTTCTGAATGTAGTAGATGTAATAGTGTTGTTAAAATATTTGTATATGTTCTTTTCTACTGTAGATAAGCACTCTGCTTTTGTACAAGCAAGATTTTATATAAACTTTTTTTATAAAGGGAGGCTGATACATGGTATGGCAGGTAAAGCTTGAGAAAATTATATTCCATAGTGGAGTCCCAGCTCATGTCTCAGCTGCTTCATTTTTCATCTAGCTTCCTGCTAATGTGCCCGAGAAAGCCATAGAGGATGGTTCAAGAACTTGGACCCCTGTAACCCATGTGGGAGACCAGGGAAATTTCCTAGTTCCTTGCTTCTGTTCGGCTCAGATGCAGGTGCTGCAGCCATACTTTCTAAAACATATTCTACCTCTACCAAGAGTTATGAGATATTACCAAAATAGAGTTGTGTGGCAAAATAGTATCTGAATTAAATCATGTTGAATAGGGTTTTTTAGAGCAGGATTGTGATACAACATGGAGAATGAGTTGGGAACAACCCAAGAATTGAGTCTGTAACATCTTAATTCTATGTTGTTCACACAAGATGACATGTCCAGCTGGCAGTAGACATAAGCTACTCTATGGGCGGAAGCTTGTACTACGAGCATAAACTTGGTTTTCAATGCCATACACATAGACTTCAGCTATTAAGTGGATGCACTTTCATCCTCTTCTGGAAATGAATACAGAAGAAGAGGAATGCAGGGACGGAGTTTTCCTATGCTCATGGAAAGCAAAGGAGGAACCAGAGAGCTCTAAGGAGAGTCCAGAAGTGCTACTTCCCACTCATCAGATGCAGACTCCCACGTATCCTAAGAAGAGCACGATGTGCTTGGTCTGACTGTGGACTCACACCAGACTTTTGCTGTGTCTAATTAATTAGTTAATGAATTCAAGCAAAAACAAAGGAGGTGCTTTATTGAAGTGGATACTGCATCTTGTGGTGGAAAGCTGAATATGTTTGTATCTACTGTCAGGAAGGAAGTATAGTAAGGTAGACGTAAACATAGCTTTACGTTTTAGTCAAGGTGGGCAAAGACAGGGACAGTGGTGCTGACAAAGCACTTGAGGCACTTGAAAAGCAAAGAAGAAAAGCAGACAACAGGAAACAAAGGTGTTGGAAGGAACCCAGGAAACAACCACTGAGTAAGACATTTGCAGTTATGTAGCATTTTTCTATCTGTGTATCGGGACAATGATATTATGCCATTGCATTTTATTAATCTAGCCAATTTTTCCATTCATATGAAGGCTTACTACACGGGCTATAACTGTGAAGTTCCTTTCATTCTCAATCATGCTGTTTTCTCGTTCTATACACACACATGCACATAAACCAAAAGTTTGAAATTTCTGGGACATATCCTCTAACTCTGTTATTATAATCAGGGAAAGATAACCATGTATTTTATTATTTCCCATGTCAAGGAGACGGATGATTCACTTATGCATGGTTAACATGCACGTTAAAGAAAATAAAAAAATTCTAACTCTGTCATTAAATGTTATATAATACATTATTCACTTGACTATCAGAAATCACTTAAAAATAATTTTATAACTTTATATACATGTTATAGATGCAGGCATCAAAGTTTTGTATTAAAACAAATGGACTCTACTTGTATTTTATGATGCAATAAGCAGAAAACAGTATTTTATGCACAGAAAGTTTATTGCTATACATATTCATGTTATGACAAAATAAACAAATTCTAGAAGAATAGTGCATTTTGTAAATGCTAAAACTTCCTTTTCCAGACTATTACAAGTATAAGGCCATTTGACTTAGGGAAAAATCTTTTAGGCTGTATTCAAAGTGTGATGACTGGAATTATTTACATCTATAAAACACTAAATGGCATGTCTTTAAACAGATCTGCATTTGAAGGTCTATATTTGATGCCCAAATATGTACCTGAGACTGCGGAAGATAATTCAGACTCTATTATTTCCTTTTTTCCTTTAAAATAAGGTGGTTGTCAAGCCCAGCGTGGTATTGTAGTAGCTAAAGTCCTCGCCTTGCATGCCCTGGGATCCCATATGGGTGCTGGTTCTAATCCCAGCGTCCCTGCTTCCCATCCAGCACCCTTGGGACCCATATGGGAGACCCAGAAGGGTCTCCTGGTTCCTGGCTTCGGATAGGCGCAGCTATGGCCTTTGAAACTGCTTTTGGGGAGTGAACCATTGAAAGATCTTCCTTTCTGTCTCTCCTCCTCTTTGAATATCTGACTTTCCAATAACAATAAAATAAATCTTTTTAAAAATCAAGGTGATTTCTAAAGAATCAATCTTCTTTTTAGTATTTGCCTGTTATTGACAGTTTTTGATTGGCAGGCCACAACTCAGTTAACCAAACACTAAACTGAGCGCTGCACCTAGCACATTGCCCCCTGCTTGTGCCCTGAGGTGGGGGGAGGGCACTCTTACATGTTGCGATTTAAGTCCAAAAACCGTAAGTTAATATCAACATCGGATACCTAGAAGATATATAAATGACTGCCTATCGTGTTTCAACTTCCTCGCACTACCACGAAATGCCTTAGCCACGAAAGTGAAATATTTCCAGTACCAAGATTTCTGTATTTTAATGGTTTCTGCAGTTAAAGAGGAAAGCTGTATATACAGGCATAATTTGCATTATGAAATGATACGATCTAAATAAATATGAGCTGTACGATATTAAATGAAAAAATATTTCTTCAGCCCCTGCCCTAATTTTTAAGAGATTTTAGTTATTTTTATTGGAAAGGGAAATAAACAGAGAGGAGAAGAGACAGAGAGGAAGATCTTCCTTCTGATGGTTCATTTCCCAAGTGGTCACAATGGCTGGAGCTGAGTCGATCCGAAGCCAGGAGCTTGGAGCCTCTTCCTGGTCTCCTACAGGGGTGCAAGGTCACAAGGCTTTGGGCCATCCTGACTGCTTTCCCAGGTCACAAGCAGGGAGCTGGATGGGAAGTGGAACTGCTGAGATTAGATCTTGGCACTTTCAAGGAGAAGACTTTAGCTGCTAAGCTACTGTGCTGGGCCCCAAAATTTATTTTTTCTTGGCAACTATGCTTTTCAAAATACCCATTATAATATATGTGTTGTAATACTTATGATTTTGGTGGATTTAACTATTTAAATGGAACACACCATAGAAGAACTTTCTTGGCATTAAGACAAGCTCGAATAGTAATGTAATAGTGGTGAGTCATCAAGATTTTCTTGGCTGCAAATAGTGCTGATAAAGCATTCTGCATACTAGCTTTGGCAAGGGAGTATTAGCTTTTCAGTTTATCATCTAAGATTTTTATTATGGCACATAATTAAATATCATATTGTGGGGGTCAGGGAAATCCACTTACACTTAAAACTAGTATTTGAAGTGACAATTAAAAATTGTTGTTAACAAAGTTGTTTTTCCAGATGTTTTTGATAAGTATATATAAGTATTCAAATATTAGCAATGAACCTTTAAAAGTCACTGTTTTATATTTACACTTTCATTTTTCTGCCAAAAATGACATTTTAACATCTAATTTAATAATGTTATGTGTAATGGTATTTATTACATGTGTGTATACAAGTTACATATATGTTATAGCCAATGTATTTTAATAATGCATAAATAACAGATATTCTGAGAATATTGAGAAGCGATTAAAGGTAAAGCTATAGAAATAATTTCCTATATCTGGAAAGAAAGGCATACATTAAGCAGTTTATAATAAGCATGTTTTTTTTTTTTCATTTTAAGCAGAGATGTGGAAGACAGCAAGAGTGAGAGAACAAAAGCGACAGAAGTGATAGGGGAGAAGAAGGGAGGAGAGGAAAAAGGAGGGGAGAGGGGATTGCAGGGGGGAGGTTAACAGGGATAGGACAGGAGAATGGAGTGGGGGGCAGGTGCAGAAGAAGAGGAGAAGAAAGAAGAGGAGAGAGGAGAGGGGAGAGGATTGTGGCTAGGGGAACAGCGGAGGGAGGAGAACAAAGCCTCGAGGAAGGGAGGGGAGCAGAGGAGAGCAGAAAGGAGAGATCTTTCATTTTATGGTTCATTTTTTCAAATGCCTTCAATAACCAGGGTAGGGCCATGTAGAAGCCCAGAGCCCGGAGTGCAATGTGAGTGTCCCGTAGGGGTTACAAGGAACCCAGTGCTACTGGAAGAACGGCTAGGACTTCAACAGGCACTCTGATCTACAGTGAATGCCTATCAAGGTGATTACCTCTGCACCAAAAGCCTGCCCAGTGCTTGTAAAATAAATTCCTGATGTGTCCTTTCTGTGTATTTTTGCTCTATACTTCTTTTTCCCACTGAGATTGGCTTTGTCCATTTTTAGGTATTTTTGCTTGTTTTTAATATGCACTTGCAAATATGCAGTTTTTTATCGTATGCTTAAACACTGACTTAAAGTAAGTTGTTCCAACAACTCTATGCCCCCAAATAGAAGTAGCATATTTAATGTGGCATGTCAATTGCTCACTATAGGTTTGAAGGCCCAGAGCAAAGCTGCTTTGAAAAAGACGTGAACAAAAACTTTATATATTATGTCTAGTAAAATAGACTTCAAAAATTGTCACTATTCTAATTGGAAGAAAGCAAGAATGTTAAAATGGAAATTTAGTTTTAAATAAACAATTCTATGTCAATATAAACTACAATATGTATTAAAAGAGTTGAAAAACATATGCTGAAAGGAAAGTCTGTCATTGGTTAGGCTACACAAAATCAAACCCTTTTTAGATGAAGAATTCCTGCCATTCACAGCAGATGACTCTTCAACTGTTTCAGAGTTGGCGTTAGTTTCAAAGCACTAGATGAAAATATCCCTCCAAAGACCTCAAGGATGTTTTAATTTCCTCTAAAGAATCTGAGCTTTAAATATTTAAGTGCAGTTAAAGGATTTAAAATTTGAAGTAGAGAAAGAAATTTATTTTTTAATGATGTACACCAGCTAGTATACTATTTCTGCATTAATGTTTGTTGCAAATTCTCCAAGCAGTTATTATTTAGGGATCTTTTCTCCAGTGATTTATAAAAGCAATTTCCAAAGCTACAGCTAACTTAAGTCTCCTGTGGGTTATAGGGACTATGCATCAGAAAAGTAATTTTGTTTTGTAACAGTGATTTTCAGCAAAAAATCTGATGGAAGCAATCTTTAATTTTACTTTTTTCATTAATTTATTTTTTGCAACCTTTGGGACTCACATTGTGGAATTGTTTGAGTTCTGTTCATAGTGGGATTTCTCTTGGATCATTTATTCAGTTATTTGTCCTTTCCTTTGCTGAGCACATTTTATATGCGAATGTTGAGCTCAATATAAAGGCATAGCCACTATCTTCTACATGATTGGGAGGAATAAACATAAATTGAACAGCACCATGGTGAAAACAGAGAAATTTTTACAATGTATTTTGTGAGCCCTTGGGAGAACTGTTTCAATCAACTCTGAAGAAAGAAACACTGAGGGCTGGCAGATGGAAAGACTTCTCAGAAGTAACCCTTGAGTCACATGCTGAAGGGATGCCCTAAGGCAGTGGAGACCAAAAAAATGATAAAGCAAAAAAGTGACATATACAAGGGAAAGAGGTGATTAAAAAAAAAAAAAAGAATGATGCAGTAAGCAAGACCGAGATTAAGAATGATTTCATATTTCATACAAAAGTATTTGTGAAAATGCAGATTACTGATAGCTCAGCCGAGTACAATTGGTCCCCACTATTCATGGATTTTGTTTTGGCAGATTTGTCTACTTGCTAAAATGTATTTGTGACTCCAAAGTTAATGCTCTGGTGCTTTTGTAGCATTCACACACATGCACACATATGTGAAAACTTTGACTCTCTCGTATGCATTTTCAAGTAATTTTGCGCAAGGTGACACTTTGACTCCTTGTTAAAGTTCTCCCCTAGACACTGTCCTTTTCCTGTCTGTATAGTTCTGCATTAGCTTTCATTTTGTTGCTGATTCTGATGTCTTACATGGCCTGCAACCATAGACTAGAGTGTTGTAAAGTGTCGTATAAAACCATGCAAGAAGATTATAATGTGCATTATGTAAAAGCTGGATGGGTTACACGCACATCAATCTGGTTTGAGTTATAATACCCTAAGCCACGAGTTCAATGCTTCTATAACACAGGATCTTTTCAATAAGTTGTCTTTCAGCAGAAGTGTAAATAATGTATTGACCAACTGACGGAAACATCATGATTGGAAATTTCCAGGAACCTAACCTTGTATTATTCCTGGAAAAAAAACGATTCTATATTCATTAATGCAGCTTTTGTGTGGATTGTGTAATACAACTACTATGAGTAGCAAGCATTGACTGTGGTAGCTTTGGTCGCAGCAGCAATGCGAAGAAATGATACATTTGCAAAGCAAAATGATAATAGCTCAGATATGTATGTGGCCACTACATTGGCGAATGTGTCATCTTATATTCCAGTCTTCCCAATAGGATCAAATACATTTTGCATTAAGGCGAAAGTGACAGCCACATTCATGTAACACTGTTCCAAAGATACATTTTGACCTTCTCAGAATATGTCTTAAGAAAATATTGATAAGCACAATCCCACAAGCCAAAACCCCTATTTTATGAATAAGACAGGATCAAGTTAATTATGCCAGTGTAATGGCATATATATGGTGTGGTATGAGATTGACCTTTTGATATTTTGAGAACTTGAAAACTAAAAAGAAAAAAATTAACTATCCAATAGTGGATTGCCCTGCCAGACTACAAGCAGCGAGCTGGATGGGAAATGGGGCAGCCAGAATTAGAACCAGCACCCATGTGGGATCCTGATGCGTCTAAGGTGAGGACTCTAGTTGCTAGGCTATCGCACCAAGTCCAGTCCCCAGGAACTTTTTAATTTCCCCTTTGATTTCTTCTGGGACCAATTTTTCATTAAATAGCATGCTGTGCAGTTGTACATATATTTGCATATTTTCTATAGTTCCTGAAGTTGTTGATTTCCAGTTTCATTTCATAATGGCAATATACATATATTAAATATATAAATATGTATATATGTCTCTGTGTGTGTGTATATATATATACATGGTGGTTATATATATTAAATATGTATATATGTCTCTGTATATATATGTGTGTGTGTGTGCGTGTGTGTATGTATATATATGATTTCTGAGGCTTGCTTTATGGCTTTCATACTATCTATTCTAGAGAAGTTGTATGCACCCAAGGAAAGAACGCATGTTCTACAGCTGTAGGTAGGAAGGAGTGCTCTGTGATATTAGTCAGGTCCCATTGGTCCATGGTCTGGATTAGCACTATTGTTTCTTTGTTGATTTTCTGTCTAGTTGATCTGTTGATAAATGAAAGTATGGTTGTAAACTCCCCCATTAATACTGCATTGGAGTTTGTGTCTCCCTTTAGATCCATTTGCCCTGGCATTGTGTGCATGTGCATTTTTTATAGTCACATCTTGCTAAATCAATTCATTAATCATTATATAACACCCTTCTTCATCTTTTTAAACAGATTTTATGTTAAAGTTTATTTTGTGTGCTATTAGAATGGTTATACCTACTTGTTTTTCCTTTCTATTATCATGGCATATTTTTTAAAAAAATTTTGTTCTTTCATTTTCAGTCTCTGTATATTTGTTGGTGAGGTACATTTCTTGTAGGCCACAGATAGTTATTGAGCAACTAAGAAATTTTGTGTTGTTGATACTGACAATCCGAAATGCCCATAAGGTCTGCAGTGACATTACTGCTGATCTGCAGACTATAACTATTGACATTGTTCTTCAGATATTTTGTTTTCTTTCTGCTTTTCTTGGTGATTAGGATAGTAGGCAGGGTTATTATTATCTAAGCAGTGGTCATCAACTGATCAGAAGAGAGGCAGTTACCTTGTATGGTTGGACTAAAGAATCATATGTGCATTCGAGCGGCTCTTGATTCAACATTTGCCCATTAAAACTGTGGCAACATGGGCCGCATGGTGGACTAATGGTTAAAGTCCTTGCCTTAAATGTGCCGGGATCACATGTGGGTGCCGGTTCCAATCCTGGCAGCCCTGCTTCTCATCCAGTTCCCTGCTTGTGGCCTGGGAAAGCAGTCGAAGATGGCCCAAAGCCTTGGGACCCTGCACACACATGGGAGACATGGAAGAGCTCCTGGCTCCTGGCTTTACATTGGCTAATTTATGGCTGTTTCTGGCACTTGGGGAGTGAATCATCAGATGGAAGATCTACCTCTCTGTCTCTCCTCCTCTCTTTATATATCTGACTTTGCAATAAAGTAAATAAATCTTAAAAAAAAAACTGTGACAACATGCAAGGTTCTTTGGGACCTTTCTTTGTGAGCTACTCCTCAAAGTCTAGGGGAAGCACATGTATGTGGAATACGCGGTGGATTTAGCAGCAACAGAAATGCTGTTACTACTTCATTAAAAGAAATGGCTGTGTGGTGAGCTAGAGAGAACTCAGCTGACATGCTTATGGACTCACTGTCCTGTTCATCTCAAGACAAACTCAGCCACTGGCTGAGAGTGGCAGGGTATTTACACTGGCTCATTTCAGTGAGACATGGAACTCCTTCACTGAGCAACACTGGAAGAGATACATCCCGTTAATTTTCCCCAAAAGTCTCTTATAAAAGTGCTGTAACTGTTCTTACTCAAAACGCTTTTATTTTTCTGAGTGAGGAATCTATAGCATGTATCAATTAGTGCAAATTACATAAATGGGAGCAAGCATTAGTGCAGTGATAATCCATTAAGGAAAAATGATCAAAAGCACAGAAGCCTTAGCTGAAGTGTTGTTCCAATTTTCCAGATTGTTGGTTGCACCATATGTCTTGTATGATTACAAAAGGACAGCTTTTGGTAAAGTCATTTCATTTTGCCATCATAAAACATTATATGCAGAAAGTGCATTTTTAGTCATCTTCACCCTATGAAGTGAAAGAGAAAATCTGATTGCATTCTTTTCATTAAAAACTTTGGCAGGGACTCTCGGGAAGACGAACTGATGAAATCATGGAGCCTACCACCCATAACATGTTTTGAAACTATGTGTGACCAATATCACGAAATGCAGGCTTTCTTCCACCTGTCTACTCTTAAAAGATTTTAACCAACAGATCTCTTGTATTTATAATTCCATCCTGGAGTGTGCTTCTCAGAGGACTTGAATTAACACAATGATCAACCGCTGAATGGTTCATTATGTATCAAATGAAGCTTGTACAGTATACCCATTTCTATAATTTAATAAATGAATATAAATATGTTCACTGCAATTGAGATAGTCTTTCCCAGAAAAAAAGAACTATTTCAAGAGCATTTTTTTCTTTGGATGTCTCAAAGGTATAAATAATTGCAACATACATGCTTTGGGTATCCCAGAAACTTTTGGAATAAATTGCTGTCATTAATAACATATGTATTGTTATTAGCAGTTATATAAGGAGTTAAATAATATATTAAATTGACTAACTGATGCAACTGAACACACAATAGGCACACTCAAAGTATCCAGGGTGCTTTCTACTGACACCTTCTTCCGAGGTCAAAAAGGTTGAGTTACATGTATATTACCAAGATGTTGACCTTCCCTCAAGTCAACATTCACCTGCAGCAGTATTAATTTAACGCATGGACCAGGACTTAGTTTAAACAGAGACATGGGAGGGGGAGGGGAAATGAGTTTGGCCATTCTGCTTCTATACTGGGTTGTGATGTGTTTTCCAGTCCTTCCTCCAGTGTATGGAAGGAGGACAAATGAGAAAAGTCTGCCCAAGGAGGGATGCTTGTGCGCTGCTCCCTGGGGCTGCATGCTTCGCACATTCCAAACACGGTCCTTCTGTTTGACGATGGACTGCTGCCCCAGAGTAATGAAAAGTGCATACATAAATAGGACTGTATACATAAACAGGACTGTCTAAAGTGTGATATTAATCTAAAAGTTACCCAATGTAATTCCATACATTAAGCTAAACAAATTTTACAAGAAATAATAAACAAAACAAGTCACCAAACAAAAAATGGTAGCTATTGACTTAATGTTAGAAATATATAAGCTGAACTATTTCCCCTTGCTTAAAAAGGTTATTAAAATTTATGATGAAAGATCATCATAAAAATCCATTTTGGGATATCACTGACAGCAGTAACAGTGATATGATCTGGGAGAGTAATAAGATTAAGTGATAGTGATTATTTAGGCAGTTATTTCATAATGATTCTTTCACCGTATATATATATACATTTATTCCACAATTTGTGTGTGATTACTTCTCAACAAGAATTACATTAGTTAAAGACGTATTTTAGTTTTTAAAACTAAAATAATACAAATGTTTTCTAGGACATCACATTAGATATACATATACATTATATAAATGGAGTATTATTTGTGTGTTATAAATAAATCAGCTTAATTAGTAAACATCAGATTTCAAAAAGGTATGTGGGGCTGTTACTGACAAAGACATATAGATCAATGGAACAGATTGTAAACATCAAAAACTAATGCACAAATCTACAACCAAATAATCTTTGACAGACTAGCTAAACTCACTATCTGGAGAAAGGACAGATTTTTCAAGAAATGTTATTGAGAAGATTTCATTTCTGTGTACAAAAATAGACATAAGACCCCTTCTTTACCCCATATACAAAAATCAACTCAAAATTAAAAGGATCTAAACTTTAAATCTGAAACTATCAAATTAATAGGACAAAAACATCAGCTAAATTGTGTAGGACACTGGTTTACACAAAGGATGCTTGGATAAGACCACAGAAGGACAGGCAACAAAAAAATCAAGTTAAAAAGCTTATACACTCCGAAGGAAACACTTAACAAAGTAAAAAAGGCCACCAGCAGAATGAGAGAAAGCATTTGTAAATGTTATATCTAATAATGAATTATTATCCAGGATTTATAAGTAGCTCAATAAACCCGACAAAATCAAATCAAACAATCCAGTTAAGAAATAGGCTAAAGTATGAACACTCATCTTTCAAAGGATAAATTACAAATGATCAATACACATGAAGTGATATTCTGGATAGCTAGCTACCAGAGAAATGACAATAAAAATCACCTCACCCAAATTAGAAAGTCTATTATCCAGAAAAACTACTAATTGCTGGTACAGATGTGGAGAAAAAGCTAGTTTAAGACACTCTTGGTAGGAATGTAAACCAGTGAAATTATAAAATCACAGTATGGAGATTCCTCAGATCTGAAATTGGATCTATCATAAGGCCCAGCCTTCCTATGCTTGGGAATTTACCAAGGAAGATGAAATCAGCACATGAAAGTTTTCTGCACATGTTTATAAGAACCCACGTCACAAAAATAAGATGTGGAATCCTGATGACCGGACAAAAACAAAATTCATGAACAGTTGGTGGAAGACTACGGAACCAGAGAGAGAATGCAATCCTCTCTTTCACAACAAAATGGATACAGTTGGAGAGCATCTTTCTTGTGAAAGAAGCTATTCACAAAGAGATAAATATCCTGTATTTCCCCTGATTTGTGCTAATGTCTAGTGTATAGAGAATGCAATATGTGTGAATGAAACTGATGTATTCAGATTTTCTCTTTGTGTTATAGTCCTTTGCTTTAGTCCTGTAGAACTTAGTTTTATTATTACTTGCCGACTTCTTTATTTAATGGAGGATTAAAACAAAAAAAATTAAAACAAAAGTAAGGAAGGAAGACGTGTGGTGTGAATAAGAGAGGGAAGCTTGGAAAGTGCAATTACGTTCTGAAGACTGTACGACATATGCTACACTTACATAAAAGTAAATAAATAAAATAGAGAACAACTCAAAGAATTCCTACCATACTCTAAGTATGATGAGAATTTTTTGGCTGTTCTTATTCCAACCACAACCCCAAACCCTCAGTTAGATAGAAAATTTTATATTTCACAGATGAAAATAATTGAGATACTGAAAACATGCCAAAACTTAATAGTAAACGGCAAACAAAAAAATAGTAAAATGCTGTCTAGCTCCTTGACAATCACTTATTCTTACTCTTAATTTCTTTTCCCTCCTTCATAAATGGCCACTAATTATTCTTTAACTTTCGAAATGTGAGATCCTCAGGTGGGTCTGTCTGTATCTTTGCAGGGATAGAAAATAATGAGGTTTCTCATGTTTAAAATGTGTCTTTGGAAGTTCTGGTTACTGTGTAGATGTATAAAGGGCAGCAGGTCTACATCCAGAATTAAGAAGAAATTAAGAAGAAATTAAGAAATTAAGAAGAAATCACAAATTACCAACCCCGCTCATCCTGCCGACAATAGCAGAAATTGTAGGAGGTTATAGGAATATGCTAAGCAATAGCAGCTCAAGTTATACATATTCAAAACAATGTCTAAAAAATTCCTCCAGTGCCCCTTCTAAACATGGGATCTTAGCTCTAGTCATTTTGTTGTGTCCTAAATCCTTTTCTCTTTTTAAGGCTGGTTGTCACTTTGCTCCCGCCTCCCTAACCTTTTAAGTGGTTGTTTCCCATCACAACAACACATATGAGGAGTTCTGCTGCAGCGGCAGTAGCGTGGGCTTCTCATACTGTTACGGTGTGCCTTGGGCAGGATATGAGAAGTCAGGCGAGACAAGAATGCAAATTTATTCACTCCTTGAAGAATTTCTCTCTTCAGTCTTCACGCAGTTTCGATGTAACCATTCTGAATGTCTTAAATTTGTACAATAAATTATAACTTGCATTATTTTGTGGGAACATTTAAATTTTATTGTGTGCTAGCTGTGAAGACTAACTCCCCAAGCCTTGCATTATAATTTTAACAAGTAATATAGCTTTTGAATTAAAACACAGTCACTCATTTTGTGCAAATTTACTGCAAATTGTGGCTATATAAATTCAACACAGTAGAAAGGGTTTAATTTCAAAATATCCTCTGGTTCTGGTTGCATCATATTTCCACTTGATGGAGAAAGGTCTTTTTATTTACTCTTACGTTATATTTCTCGGGAGGCTCTATTCCTCCCTGGGGTAGTATTTAGTACAATGAGGAAAGGCAATCTCTTTCTTCAAGAGTAGTGCTGACTCCGTTGATTATCAGTTCAAGTAAGCCTACTGTGGCAACTTCATGGGTGTGAATTCGAGGTACTCAGTATCTTGCATGTAAATATATGTGATATATATATATCTGTGATATATCTGGTGTTTTGGCAATATTCCTGGAGAAAAAAGCATCCATACCTCAATATGTTCTATAAACTTTACATATTATTCCCTATTGAAAATTGTCTTTTAATTTTTTATCTTCTTGCTTTGAACACATATTTTCAATATCACTTTCAATTTCAATTTCAAATCATTTTGTTATTTAACACACACATCTCAGGGGTTCAATGGGCAGTAAGCAAATAATTGCTGTAATTTTTGGCAGTTTCAAATATTGGCTGATTCTGCTCTTATTAATGTTAAATGCATTCCAAAAGAAATACGTCTGAACAGCAGTGGAAACTAATTTTAGTACTGAAGATAGCATATGGGCCTCTATTTGTTTTCGACATTTAGCATCTCCAGTTATATTCTGATCTCATATTTCTCCTGTGGACAAGGAAAGTTTTCTTTCAATTTAACATAGTTCATTTTGAACATTTTGTTTCCGGTGTTTACTTCCTGCCTAAATTTAAATGATACCTAAAAATAATGCTAACATTACCGCCAGGAAAGACATCATCCACAAAAATTGGGAGATAGCATGTTTAGGATTGTTTATATATTGCATCATAAATTTATATACTCTATGTAGTTATATGGCTAACATATAAACCATGATATATGATAGATGTATGGAGCCATGTGGGAGAGCAAGAGTAAGAACACGAGAAAAATAACCCCTGTTCATAATATAATATCATAATTATCACCTTGAATTACAGATTTAACAACATCGTAAAGTGTAGTTAGCTGAGCAGTTGATGTGCTTTCCTTGTAAGAAACTTCCTTTGATTGGAGTCAGGGTGAAATGGATTGTGTCCTGTAGTCAGGACATTGTAGCTCAAGGTCAAATCGCCTCCGTGTGTGTGTGTGTGTGTGTGTGTGTGTGTGTGTGTGTGTGTGTTTGAGAGAGGGAAAGAGAGAGAGGAAGAGAAGAAGAAGAGAAAGAGGAGGAGAAGAAAGAAGAGGAGGAAGAGCAGAAGGAGGAGGAGGGGAACTTACACTGCAGAATGTCAAGTGCACAGTCTGGTATTGTTGGCTAACGTGTAATGCAATACAGCAGATCTCTTGAACTTATTCATCCTGAGTAACTAAAAGCATGAAGCCCTTAAACAGCAACTCCCCATTTCTGGCCATCCTGGGCACCAATATTACATTCTTTCTATTAATTTGATGATTTTTAAAGATCTCATATCAATGGACGTGTGTATTGGTAGTCCTTTGTGACTGACTTTGCCTAATTTCCTCTGAGCTTAGAATTTTCTTCTTTTGCAACTCTAATCATTAGCAATATGCAAGTCAAACTCTCAGACAAAGAGAATGCATTATGCATATACAACATACTAATATTGCCTTAATAAATAGGTCCTACTATATGCAGTTGATATGGGATAGGCAGGGAATTCATGACAAAGGAGCTGAGAGGTGTCCTTCAGCCTCTGTCTTTTAGAACTGCATTGCTAGTAGTCTGCCTCCTCCTATCCAACACAGCACATCACCTTCCTCATGAGGCATCTGAAGATCCTTCACCATGAAGAAGGCACCAAGCTGAGTACATGTTTGCTGAGCTCCACATAGAGAGCCAAAAATATTTCCCAGAGATCATTGCCTGCACTAAATCCCATCCAAATACCACATCATTTGCATAGTCTATTAAGGCACTAGCAACACAAGATAAAAGAATGATTGACTTAGAGGATCCTCATGGTAAGATTTTTTCATATGAAGCTTACCACATTCACTTTTGGAGATGTAATATCTGTTTAATTGTTTTAAATAAATCCTGGCATCATTCTTGTATTTTATCTATTTCATTTCCCTGAATTCTCTCATAAGAGAAGACAGCGACTTGAAATACATGCAGTGAGGGCAAAATCCCTACAACGGGGCAATATTTATCTATCACTAGCAGCAAAACCAAACTAGCTACCTATGTCCCATCCTTTTCTGATTGAATTGAAAACTGAGCATTAGACCTAATACTAATGTTTCATGGTAGCTGTGATGATTAGATAAAAATCCTAGGCAGCTAACCTGGCAGTGAAGATCCCTGCTCACCAACTTATAGCAAAGGGATTTAACTCCTGGCTCTGGCTTCTGGCTCCACATTTTCGCCAATGCAGATTTTTGAAGGCAGATTTTTGACTCACATATGTGTGTTCCTGCTACCTGTGTGGGACCTGGTTTGTATTTTCCATTCTGGCTCCAGCCCAGCCCTGTCATTGTGGGCACGTGTGCCATAGACCTGTAGATGGGAGCTACCTTTCCCTATAGGTCTCTCTTGAAAATTAAAACAAAACAAAATGAACAACAAAAAACTTGGTAATTTTTAAAGTATCACTACATTGAGTTAAAATCAATGCAATTGTTAGTGTTCACACTGTGTAGCTTGGGAGGATGATTGTGGATATTTCAGGTGAAAAACATAATGGATAAATCATTGTAAGATACATGACAACAGAGATAAATTACTTTCAGAAATATGTTTGGGAAGGACAAATATATAGCAAAAATAGTTCTAAGTGTCTTTAACATTGGGTAAAATAACTTCATATGTAGGCATTGCTCAAATAGCTTCTCTATTGTACCTCATAATCACATTAAAAAATTAAAGTGTTAAATTATTATTTCAGTAGAAATGTATAGGGGAATGATCTTTGTCACCCTATTGCTTTATAAGATTGAGAAATTGGCAAGCATTCACGGGGCTTCAACTGAACCGAGTGTCACCGAATAGTTTCCTTTAAAGCTCAAATTTTGCCAAGTTTCTTACCATTGTGCTTCGATTCATTTATTTTCACAAATCCTAGCCTTTGTCTGTTATGATTAAGTTGCTAGATCTTCCTCCAAGCTTCTTTTCTGTAAATATCTACCATGCTATTCCCTGTGATTCTTGCATGCCAAGGGTTTCTAGAAAATGTGTTTTGTTGCACAGTGAAATCTTATGTTTTAGAATTACACCCTCAATTCAGACTTAGACAGCCTTTTTCCACCTGTTCTGGCAGAACAGCCAATTCAGGATGTCCAATGGAAAATTATAGCCATTCATCAGCAAAGGCAGGGGAGTCGTCATTTATTGTAAAACCTTCGGTATCTGGATGATTGTAAACTATCACAGGCAGCATTACTCCCATTGTAATCTTTAGTGGCTCCTTGTTTCTCAGAAAAGAATAACAGAGCTAGTAAAGTTTGTTTGTTTCTTAACCACTCACTATCTACCTGGAGACTCCCCATATGCTCATACTTCAAACCTCTTCTAAATTTCAGACGTCTTCCTCTCTGAAGGTATTAAATTGTAGCATTAAAAGCAGCATGACTTATAATGTGGTCTAGCCTACCTTTGAATTTTCTGTGTAGTTTATTTCCAGGAAACACATCTCTTTATGAATAGATGTTGCACTTTGCTGCCAGGGGACTAGAGCAGCAAGAAGAAAGGGTTTATTATTGCTTTTAAAAATGCGCAGTTCTTTTTCTTGTTCTCAGTTGTTGTACTGACGGAACGCAGCTCACACGATTAGTGATCCTAGAAGCCTAGTAAGCCGGAGTTTCCCCAGCTGGCACCATAAAAAGCACTTTTCACTTATTTTGCAACTTTTATGTGAGTAATTGATCCTTTCATCCTTTAATTTGGTCACATATAAAGAAACATGATGAGTTTCCTAAAAATACTCCACATCTTAGAACTTAATGTTCTACATTTTTCATGTTTTCCTTCCTGATCCCAATTATTTTCACTCCGAAAGAACTGCAAACACAGACTTTTAACATTAGGAAAAAGAAAAAAAACCAGAACACCTTTGTCATTATGCTTCAAGGAAAAGTTGATCTCATAGTGAATGAGTAAGTGGTAGGTAGGTGACCGCTCAAAAGAGAGTTTTAAAAGTGGTTTTATTTACTTGAAAGTTGAAGTTATGGCAGGGAGGACAGGCTTATACAGAGATGTTTTACCCCTGGCTCGTTCTCCCAGTGGCTACAACGGGCAGTGATGTGGGAGGCTCAAGTTCTCCCCCATGGCTACTGTAACCATGGATTGATTGAATCAGCAGATGGGAAATCTCTCTCTTTCCCCCTTCCCCCCACCTCTCTCTCTCTCTCCTTCTTCCTCTTCATCCCCTCTGACTCCCACTCTCTTTCTGTTCTAGTTTTTCTGCTTTCTTTCTCTAACTCTGATCTGCTTCTCACATAAAATAAATATTTAAAGTAATAATCTCTCTAGGTTTTAAACATTTTTACAATATTGAATGCGTTGTATTTTACATAATTTTCATCAGTTTAAAAATACATTCCAAAACAACCAAGAGTTATTTGGCTCTCATGAGATGTCAGACTTTACCCTAAGTTACTTTTATATCTTGTTTAAAAGTTAGATCCATTACTAACCTATTTTTATTAGTTACTAACCCATGTAAATCTGTACATAGATGGTATTACCTTCATTGAGTAGGTGAGAAAAATGGGACTTAAAGAAGTTAAATCATTCAACCAAGTTATGACAACCAGCAAGTGATGGTCCTTAGGTCAGAACTTGGAGAACTTTAAATCAAGGTTACCTACAATGTTTACTATGTGTGGAGTATGGAAGAACAGACATTGACATATGTGTGTGGAGACATAAACATAATGTTTTATATAACAGGTTAAAATGAGACATGAAAATGTAGTACAAATGAAATTTAGATTAGTAAGAGAAGACTCGGTTCAACATTGTGGAAAAGGGCTTCAAGGAGTTAGATACAGAATCAATCTTAGAAAGTATATAGATTCTCATGGAAATAATGTGTAAAGTCAAGGATTTTACCATTGAAACAAGCTGAAAGGCTACCTTTGGTAGTCAGGATAATGGCTCTTAAAGACATCCACGGTAGCTACAACTATTGCAAATCAGGTAATTGGGAAAAGAGACATGAAGGAACATGATTCAGGATATATGGGAAGTGTGGGAGGCGCTTGACCAGGTTTGACCATGCTTGAACATTACAGAAGGGCCAGGAGCCTAGGAATCTAACCTAAGAGAAGGGAGGACTGGCCTTAGCCATCAACAGCGTTAACTTATGGAAGCCCCTAAAATTGTGACAATTGGTATGGTCCCAGTAGAAAACCGATGAAGAAAATCTTTTCACGGAGGTCAGAGAGGAAATGGTATTTTGTAACTGTTAGCTAGCATTTTTATAAGTCCTGTAGCTGGAGCAGTATGACTTTTGAAAGATAATATAATGGCATGTCATTGTACTGTTTTAAGGTCACATGGGCTAGACCTTAAACATCTCTGTTGGTAATGTATATTTTCTAGCAATGAGATACTTTGGAAAAAGCTTACTTCTTAGGAGGATTTCAATTTTGTATAATTAAATTTTTCATAAGTTATAGAGCATTTGAGCTGGAGGCAAATTTGAAGAAAATCAATCCTTTAGTTTCACATATGAGAATGCTGAGGCGTGAAGATAATTCATAAAAACATTCATTTTCAATTTGGGGGAAGATTCTTGGATCAAGAATCTTGGCCCCCTTTCCCTTGCTGCCTATATTTGTCTACATGGTCTCCTCAGATCATATGAAGAACCATACACCAGCCGCACAAGTGGCTTATCCGCCTAAGAAGCTATAACCTGGTTACAGAGTTAACTGCTGAAGGGAAGTGTGAAGCTGAATTCCACCAGAGAAAGCTATTGTAATGATTTATTATGAGCATGATTCATTATATCATCACTAAGATGGGAAAAACAACCTGTATTACAAGGGCTCTATGGTCCACACTTCTTGCACCGTATTTTAGAAGCCTTACACCCAAACTTTGACAGGTATGTATAAAGGGAATTGATTTAAACTCCCTTAAAAATGCAAATGCATTCATAACTTTAAGTCTGCACATATATCCTACCACTGACTCAGATTTCTAAACAGTTTCAATTTTCTCCAGACCTTTTTATGGAGTTCCCATGCTTATTTTATGTAAGGGGTTCAGTTTTGTCATTAGAGACACAAATGCATACTCAGGAAACTTATATGCACAGCAGGAGAGCTTAGTGAATCATATTTGGCAGTTAATAAAACCTACACAGAGTAACAATGAAAAGACGTATGGATATATGGGTATCAACTTTGTATGCATATGTGTGGTTGGTGTGTCACAATACATTCAAAACATATCCTTTCCTTTCCTTTCTTTCTTTTTTTTTTTTTGGTGGGGGGAGTGCAGGGTGGGGTTAGAAGGGGTCCTGGAAACCACACTGCAATGAATGAGTACTGAGGCAGTCTGGGATTTGCCAATTCAAGGATTCTTCAACTGTTTCATTAAATCTTAAATAAGGTAGGTATTCAGCATTAAGCCAGTTAGGAATCTACCTGTATTTCATTTACACACTCATATCCACAAATTTATTTGAAAAGCCATCAAGAAAGTTCTTAATGCTAATATGCATTAAAATTATTAGGTGTACCTTTAGGATATAGTAGAATTTATTATAAACTGTATATCACAGTCTTTTATTTGGATAGACCTGTGTTTTCATAAATCCAAATGATCTATAGATGCTATGAATCATCTACATATGATATTTTGTACTTTCCAAAATTTCTTCAGTAGGCCCAAATTGAAGCAATCTTATGGAAACTACCAATACTTGCAATCATAATGCTAAAAAAAAAATGCTGCATAAAACGTGTTTATACCTCTACTATTTTTTCTCTGTAAGCCAACTCAGTATACAAAGTGTTCTTTTTGTATGAAAGTGTAATATGGAAAGATAAAAGAAACAATCTCATCTAAATGAAGTAGACCATTTAATCGTATGCATTTCAACAGCAATGTATAGTTTGAGAATTTCTTGTGTTGCTGGTGATTGCTGTGCCATTAAGTGATGAAGATGAAGATGAGTATGCTAACAGTAACAGAAGATATTACTTTTTAAGTGTCTGTTTATGTCATGAGTTTCTGTATTTTATTACATTTACTAGCGCATCCAGTAATGAACTATTAGTGGGGAATCACTGGCCACATAAGGCCACAAAGACATTGCTGGCCAACAGCCACAAAGAGACTCAAAAGTGCAACTATACAAGAGTAATTTTTAAGCCGATATTTTTGTGCGGTCAGTGAATGATGGTATTAATATCCAAATGATACTTTTCAGAAAAATGATTTCTACACCCAGGAGAATAACAAAAAAGTTGAGATAGCAAAGCTGGGAAAACAACATTCAAGTCTTCTTTAAATTGAGACCATTCAAATGCTAAAAGGAATTCAAAAATTCAAAATGAAATTCATAATTCCAATTCTGAAATAAGATCACAAATATTAAAAAAGAAATGAAATGATGTGAAATATTTTGTATGAATTAAATGAAGTGAGAATAAATGATGAAGTGATTTTAGAAAACACGGCGATAAAATCTAAAAATTTGTTTAATGGTAGGAAATATTCATACTTTTCAAATTACTAAGCAACAAATGTAAAGGGCGTAAGGAAAGCAAGGAAGCATTAAGGTCCAGCAAGTATGCAGAGCCTTCAGATTGCACCAGGCAATGGAGAATCAAGGGGTGAGCATATATGAAGCACCTGCTAATTAGGAACTGGATGGCACAGAGTTGTGATCGGCGAGAAGAAGGAACAGCAAAGGTGACATTCACATCCACCTAGATTGTTGGTGGTCTTTGCTACCCAAATTATAGCATGAAATACTGCTGCAAAGATAAAATTTCATTTTTAGGAAACTTAGTCTACAGCAGGAAATTAGAGTGAACAAAACACAGATTTCAATAGAAGATGGCGTGTCTCTGGAGCTACTGAGTTAGCAGGGACTCACTCACCTGACAAGAACCAGTGATGAAAGTTTTGCCAAGGTGAGCAGTGCCAGAAGATGGCATAGCTTCTTCTTGATTGCCTTGTCTGAATGTGAACTTCAGCATGCACCAGGCAGAACTGTCAGGTCAAGCAGAGACTAATGGGGCATGCTCACAGATCAGGGGGATGAATGTATGTCCTGAAACTTGACCTTGTTGGCAGAATTAGGAGATGGGACTATTAAAATTGAAATGCCTCATTGAACAGTCAAGCATGCTGCTATGATCCTAGAAAGATGTGTTAGGAACAGGAATTCTCTAGTTCTTGAGTAATGAATAAATATTCAGCACTCTGCCTAACAATCCCTGAAACCAATATTTGACAAGATCAAGCGGATCTTTCTGTTTGCCAGAAAAAATATATTTATAATGTAACTGTGGTCAAGTGCACAAGTATGTACCATCAGGCTTATTCAGGTCAGAGCTGGAATTACCAGACGTGTGAGGATGCATATGAAGGTAGTCCAAAGTAATTTTTTTTAAGTAGTAACTACTTAAAATTTTTTTTAAGTAGTAACAAATGGAAATGTTGCAGGCATTTTAGAATTTAAGGATTAGTACATTGAAAGATTGATGATAATTTTTATGTTCTAAAAGATGCATAAGAATAAAGGATTTGGAATCACAGCAAAAATAAAAAAGAACTGAATTGAATTTTCTAAACTGATAAATCGTATATCTGAAATACAATTTTCACAATATATTGATCATTGCATTCCATACATGAGAACACTCGCTCTGGGAAATACCGGAATCTGCTCAAGCCACTGTAGAATGACCGGTCATTAGCGTGTTTCCAGAGGATTTGGGCAAATCACGTGCCTTTCTTTTCTCACCAACCGCAGGAGTAGAAGTGAGAGAAATTGATCATAGGGAGTTTGCGTTTCTTCTCTTCAGCCCGCCGTTTGAATCTGTCGACATCTCCCTGTCACGTTTACATCAAGTCGTTTTTCATTATTTCCTGGACAGTATTTTGTACAAAAACATATCTAGGATGATATTCCTGCTAGCGTTGGGCGACCATGAATATTTGAACCATGTCAGTGTGGAGAAGGTTCCCCCTATAAAAACCTTCATATGACTTCAAAAAATAACTAGTTAGACAATGAGTTTTGGAACCCTTCTGTACATAAAGCAGGAAACAGAAATGCTAAATTGCATATAAGCAGCCAAAGCAAAAATAACCAGGCAATAAGTAGCCAGTGCTTCCACGAGGCTTTGCAGTTTCCAGCGTGGCAAAACAAGGCATCCTCTCCTATCTCTTAATAAATCCTTTCCTCTGTATGCCCCTGGGGTCTGAGCCAGCTTTTTTTTTTTTTAAAAAAAAAGATTTATTTATTTGTTGGAAAGTCAGATATACAGAGAGGAGGAGAGACAGAGGAAGATCTTCCATCCAGTGATTCACTCCCCAAGTGACCACAATGGCCAGTGCTTTGCCGATCCTAAGCCAGGAGCCAGGAACTTCTTCCAGGTCTCCCACATGGGTGCAGGGTCCAAAGGTTTTGGGCCGTCCTTGACTGCCTTCCCAGGCCACAAGCAGGGAGCTGGATGGGAAATGGAGCTCCTGGGATTAGAACCAGCATCCATATGGAATCCCAGCGCGTTCAAGGCGAGGACCTTAACCACTATGCTATCGCACTGGGCCCCTGAGCCAGCTTTTCCTACCTGAAGTTTCAGGTATCTACTAGTCTTTCCTTCCCATTCAGACCAAAAATCTGCCCTCTGCTCAGAAAACAAAACCAAAACTACTTGCCTTTCATTTTGTTCTAGTCTCATCTTCAAGATGTGAAACCATGTTTCCAAACAGGCCCTCCGGTGTAGATGTTGGATAGCACCAGTTTCCTTGCTTCTCCCCCTTGGCTGAACTCACCACGCTGAGAAAGTGAACAGCTGCTTCTATAAGATTCTCATCACCGGATTCATGAAAACCTTGCCCCTCCAACCTGCAACACTCCGGTAGCCAATGTGGTCATTTGTTTAATCCACAACCTCACCAAAATTTGGTTTTTCTATTTAAATTTCCTTTATAGATTAAGAACTAAAAATGTCAATATCGCAAAAATTGAAAATAGATTGGCAATAGCTAGAAGAGTCAGTGGTTGGTAAGCTAATTACTCGTTAATCTGAATAGCTAATTTTTATTATTTATTTATACGTATGTGTATTTATTATATTCTGAATAGCTAATTGGGTTTAAGTGTTGTGACTTTTAATTACATAGTTTTGTAAGACCAAATATAAGAAGAAAGATACAAAAAAGAGTTTTACATTCATACCAAAACAGTACATAAATATTCGCTAGTAAAAATATACAAGATCTTCACATTAAATGAAATTTATTTCAAAATAATTAGCAGATACAATTATAGCCCCTCAAAAATACACTCTGAAATTATTTGCTTAATTAGGAAAAAAACAAAGCTTAATTTATATCTCTAATAATATTTTACAACATAGAGAGATGCAAAATAAGTCAGAAAAACCCCAAACGAAAAAGGACAGCAAGCATTTCACATAGGCAAGGGTAAAGTAATGGGCTAATATATGGGTAATAACATATACATTCTTTACAATGCCATTAGATAAAATAAAGTTGAATATTCTAAGAAACTCCAGTTTCCTGTTATCCCTGTTTCAGTCGTTTGAGAAGATAAACATTAAAGAAATGAAAAGTGAAAACAGGCCACAAGTTTATGAACTGTATAAGGAGAAATCATGCTAGGTTAGATATTAAAATTAGTTAAAGAAAACAAATGCAAGTTGAAAATAGCAACACTAATCGAAAGGATATACTATTAAAATCAAGTTGTGATACAAAACATTTATAATATATTGATATATCAAGGGAATCTGAGCTAAGAAATGAACATCAAATTCATTTCTACACTGCAAGAAATGACAGTGGTATATTAATTACTGCTTAGCTGAGTGATCTTGATAGCAGTATTTTTTCTTTAGAATTAAAAATATGTATGTATGATTTTTGTTGGAATGTCAGATTTACAGAGAGTAGGAGAGACAGAAAGATCTTCTCCCCATTGGTTCACCCCCCAAGTGGCTGCAGCCGTTGGAGCTGAGCTGATTTGAAGCCAGGAGCAGAAGCTTCTTTTGATCTCCCATGCAGGTACAGAGTCCCAAGGCTTTGGGGGCTGTCTTCCACTGCTTTCACAGGCCACAGGCAGGTAGCTGGATGGGAAGTGGGACTGCCAGAATTAGAACCGGTGCCCTCATAGGATCTCGGTGCTTGCAAGACAAGGACTTTAGCTGCCAGGTTACTGCGCTGGGCCCTATACGTGTATTTTTCTAGTATAACATTTCTCCACAATAATTTGGAAGACCTTTGAATCTCACAATGGATAACAAAGCTAACTACAAAAACTTCAGCTCCTTTCACTTCTCGTTGATTGACTGCTTTATTTTCCTATTTGATAGGCAATTTATTTAATTCTAATACACAGCATTTTCTTGTCACGTAACATGAAACACTGTATTCAGAAAATAGTTGCAGAAAGGATTGTAAGAAAGATTGTCCCAGGAATGCTTCTAAACAAAGCATTGCACTGCTTATATAGTTCTATTTTTCACTGTCTATTCAAGACACATTAGCAACACGCCATTAGACACACAAGTCGGTTGTTACGTTACAGTGGGTTAAGGGGCCACTTGTGACACGCTCATCCCATATGAGGTACCTCTGTGTGGGCGGGTGGGTTTGCTGCTTCTGTTTCTAATACATCTTGCTGCTAATGTGCGCCCCAGAAGGCTGAGCAGATAACGGCTCACGTGCCTGGGTCACTGCCACCCCCATAGATGAGCCCAGATGGAATCCCTGGCTATGACTACTGACTCAATCTGCTTTGGTTGTTGCAGGGACTTGGGGAATGAATTAGCAGGTAGATCTCCAGCCATTCCCTCCCCCCTCCCCTTTTCCTCTTCTGTTTTTGTTCCCTCCCTCCCTGCTCCCTCTTTCTCTCTATTTGTTTAGTCAAATCAATAAGAACAAATAAGTAGGGAAAACAAACTAGGAAAAATAGATAAATAATCCAACTACAGTCTTTTTTAAAATTTGCAGTACTACACTCTGAGTTACTAGGAGCACTAAATTAGCAAATACTGAACAATTTCCCATATGGAAGCAAATAACGAAGTTCTGTCCTCTGAGACTGTCATTACAAGGAACTGTCAACTGAAATTTCACTTGCATTATATGCTTGGTTGGCCAAAATCCTCAAAAACAAGCCAGTTTCACCCATTCTGATAATAAGGTTTGCCAAAAATTTATTTTCCTGTACAACACATAGTATGTATTTGAAAATTCTTTTTTCAACCTCCAAATTTTCAAAATCTGCCCCATCTACAAACTTAAAATTTTCCATCCCATGTCAGCTGTTAAAATGTAGGAGGCAGCCAGCCTAGATGTGCAAGGGCTTAACAGGCCCTCCTGTTCCCAAGTCCAGGCCTTGTGTCCAGAAACCATACATTCCTCAGACTTTCTTACAATGGCTCTGTGTTTTAGACTTCTCTTTCCTTATTTTGCAAAAATTAACTTTCATATATTTTCTCATTTTAGGCTTGCAGGGAAAAGAGTATTAGTATCAAAAGTCCCAAATGTCCTTCACTACAGTAGTATTCCATTTTTTTAATTGCATGTTTTGATAAGTGTGTTCTCCCATGTATCTGGCAGTTTAACATCACTCGAAACTCTCTGTGGCTTGTCTGTTCTTCTGTCCTCCCTCCGACAACAACCTACCCCGTCAATGTTGCCATAACTGTGCCTTTTGAGAATGTCAAACAGCTGACATCATGTAGCCTTTTCATACATGCAGCTTTCATCTAGTAATATAAACTTGAATTTCTTCTATGTCTTTTTACAACTTGGCAGATGTACTTTTTCTTTTTTTGCCAATAAAGAACATTTCAGCATAAGAGGTACCAGTTTGTTTATCCATGAGAAGATCTTGGCTGCTTTCAATTTCTGGCAATTGCAAGTACAGTTACTGTAAGCATTGACTTTGCTGCTTTGCGTAAGCATCAGATTTCAACTCAGTTGAGTAAATAACGACTGTGATTGCGTGGTGAAATGACAATTGTATACTTTGTTTGCTAAGAAATCACCAAACTGTCTTGAAAACTGTACAGTGAGAAAACCATTTCTCTTTCTCCTTAGCAAGAAATAAGAACCATTGCTTCATTTCCTCACCAGCATGTCACCTGATTTGAACCTGGATAGGCACATGTATGTTAGAGAGCCAAATGTTACGTTCCTTCATACATATGTACACATTATTTTGAAATATCTGGGGAATTGGCTTTGAAGTTATAGATGCATTTTAGTTATGAAAATTAGCAACTAGAAGTTTATGATTAATGTACATTCTTGGCACTCATGCTGTAGCAGAACTTGTATAGAAAAGGTAGTGAATGGATTCTCAAGTGTTAGACTACAGAATTTGGATTCAAATGGAAAATGTTAACATCTTCTTTTCAATGTTTTATAATATTACTTCTACTATTCATAGAGTATGACTCCATCCTATACTCTTTTCCAAATAAATACTCTTCAAAACTGAAATGATTAAAAGAGGATTCAGAATAAAATAGTGACAGTCTAACGCTTGTCAGGGAAACGCAATGAGGGTAAGAGGTACAGCATGTTATCCCTGAAATAAGAATATTCTTTTGTTTTTTTAAAAAAATATTGTACAACCACTACTGCTTTTACAAATATCTATTTTATTTCATTGAAATTCAGAGTTACAGAGAAAGGAAGAAACAAAAATAAAAACCTTGCATTCATCGATTCACTTTTCCACTAGCCACCAGAGCTGTGGCCGGGCTAGTCTGAAGCTAGGAGCCGGCGGCTTCGTCCTGCTCTACAACAGGGGCCTAAGGATTGGGGGCACCTTGTGGCATTTACTGCTGTTTCCACATTAACTGAGAGCCAGATGGAAAGCCACGCATCTGTGACTTGAACCAACACCCCTAGGAGATGCCAGCGTCACAGAGGCCCAGGGACCCCACAATGCCAGCCCCACAGATACTGTTAGAAAATCGTTGAGTGTTGTATGCTGCCCGAGTGAGAAGTTTCTTGGCTTATGATTGTATCCAAAATTACTGAGAAGTGATATATATTTCTACATTTAAGCAGGAATATTTTTACAGTAATTTTGCTTCCTTAGTTAATTTTTTTCATTCTTCTTTAACTTACGATAAGGGAGTTCCCAAAAACATTTTTTAATGGAACATCTACTGAATACAATCAACTAAAATTAATTAATCTTTCACTACTATTTAATAATCTTTCCACCTACAGCTCACAAGTAAATATTTTCTGTTTTGATGGAATTTTCTAAAATAAAAGAGTGTGATTATTTTGAAACATACTTATCACTTAAATATAAAGTGGAATACAGTATGATCTTGGGCTACCGAAATACATGAAAAATGACAGTATTTGGTGTCTATAAATCCTGATGGTTATAGATGTTTGTTTTGCTTTCATCAACTGTAAACACATATCTACAACACAAAACATATTTCCTTGATCTAAGCATTAAAACATTTTAATTACATATGAATGCAGGGTACATATGCTTTTCAGTTTATCATATGCAGCTAGAGGAGTGTATTTTTAGAAGAAAACAATAACTAGTTACTAACAATGCTGATTTGCACATTTTAAATAAAATTTAATATATCCCAAGCCAACTGTGCATAATATAAGTTGACATAAATATGATGATTTGAAACCATTTCTTTAGATGTGATGCAGTTTGATGTATATTTAATAAAGTGGATTTTTTTTTCAAGTGCAGAATGTTAGAAAGTAGCTCTCAGGGCCCGTAAAACAGCTGGCAAGGATGTTTTCAAATTCTTACATTTTTAGATATTTCAATATATTTCTAAAAGCAAAGGATGTGACAACTATTTAATTGTACAAGTTACTGAGTCAGTTATATAAAAATATTTCCTAGTGCATCAAAACCATAATGCATAAGTCATGAAAACTTAATGTGATTTCCAAATTCTGTTTTGCATGCAACGTTCATTGTTTTGAGTTACATAATGAACTGCTGCTCAGGTCTCATACGTCACTGATTTATTGTAATGGTATTCTTCTGTTTTGTAGTCTTAGTCTCTCTTGCTATAACATAGCCATGAGATGCCAGTTTTACCTAGTGAAGTGACTGTATCCCAAAACAATGATAACACGAAATGCTGGTAAGGGCTTATCACACGGGAAATTGTATTTAATGCTGATAAGAATCCAAAATAGTAAAATAGTAGAGTAACTTTGAAAGACAGCCTGGGATGTTTTTAAAAAGCTATAGCTACTTCTGCTTTTCAAAGAGGAATTATTTCAGTTATATATTTTTATACAAAGTGTTTATCCTATAAGCTTATTTTAGTTTTAAATTGTTACAGTAAAAGAATTGTGACTGATTCTATAGGTTAATCATATTGATTGTGAATAGTAAATGTATTTAATATTAAAATTAAAATTAATTATGAATCAAAATAACAGAGTGACTTTTTGTTGCCTCTTGCTAATGTAGATCATTAGCATATTCAAATGTTTCTTCACTTGCTGACTCATTACGTTTGTACACTTATTCAAATTTATCTAAACTGAACACAATTTTCTAATGCAATATTATTTGCAAAGTAATTCATTTAATTCAGGTGTATTATTCTACATACAGAAAAAATTATTCAAATTTATTCAAAAAGACTTCATAAAAGTCTTTGTAAATGATTTAGAAAGTGTATTTCTGTATTTTGTGTAAGTTTCTTCAAAAGAGAACAATGTAATTTATATTGCTTGTTTTGGCCAATGACATATATGTCAGCTGAAAATGTAGAAAATGGAAGAATGTAATGTTAGCACTTAATGAAAGCTAATATTAGAAACATTTATATAAATAATAGTGTGCTCACTTGAGGAATGTTGCTGACATCTGTTGCAGAAATTTGAGAATCTGTGTTAGAGCTTTGATTCAAAATGTAATTACCCAAAGTTGAGAATCAACTAGAGTATCTGTACAGTGAGCAGCATAAAGTCTGTTCAAAGTATAAAAGCACTGGAATACATTGTGTCTCAAATGTGATCACATTTTTACCAACAAATAACATTTAAACCAACTATGTCCTGCTATAAAAAAGCAAATCTTATCACTATATTAACCTTACAGAAATATGTGTAGCAGACGAGGCCGATGTGTAAACACCACTAGCTTTGGAACGAATGACAGCCATCACAGTGACTCAGGGAGTTTTACTTCCTTTATATGAAAGTTAAAATGTCAGTTGTAACCAACATGGTGAGAATTCTGAATCCGTCTAAAATGAATTAGCTTTATGGGTATTGGAGGGATTAACATTTGTCCTTGAAATCTCAACTACAGGAAACAATTTTAATCAATGGGTCCTTCATATTATAATATGTTGTCATATTTAATGCTTTTCCTGACTATTTACACAAAATAATTCAGAAGAAGTGCATTTGGGCTAGAACACTACTAGAAAATCGAAACATTAGTGACAACTATGAAGCAAGGATCTCATAAATTTAATCAATCATAAAAGTAATGAAGATTGAAATAATCATATTCAACCTCTCCAGGATTCTGGAAATTAACTGAATTTTTTGAGGTAGTGGTTAATGTGCAGTTAAGAAAAATAATTGAGTCTTGTGAAAAATATTGAGCTTCATGACACTTAAATTCACTTCTGTCTCATTGCCACCCTCCCTAAGCCCATGATTGAATGGAAAATAGCATCTCACACTCTTAGTAGTGTAAACAGGAAAAAGGACTATTTTCATAAAGAAATAAGTGAATATTCTGGTAGTTCACTTGAAGCCTAACTTGAAAGTCTTCTCTCAACTACACTGGGGGTTGTCATAGTTAAACATTTCTCAGTGATATGAGATTGGAGATATTGTTGAGTGTTTTATCACCAAGGATTAGAAATGCATTTTTGGTGAGCTTAATTCTGAGCTATCTCATACTCTTCTGTGTTATTTTGATTGGTATTATGTTGGTAAGATCTTTTTTCCAACTTGGGGCTGTTTGCATACAATATGGCTGCTGGTTTTTGTTCATTTATTTTGTACCTTGCCACTCTACCAAACTCTCATACAAGTTCTAGCAGTCTCTGTATTGAGTCTTTTGGTTCTTCTATGTAAAGGTTCATGTCATCTGCGAATAGTGAAAGCTTGAATTGTTCATTTCCCATTTGGATTCCTTTGATTTCTTTGTCTTGTCTTGTCTCGTAGCCTCTGCGAGTACCTCTAGGACTATGTTGAATAGCAGTGGTAATAGTGGACATCCTTGTCTTGTTCCAGATCTCAGTGGGAAGGGTTCCAGTTTTTCTCCATTCAGTATAATGCTGGCATTGGGTTTTTCGCATATTGCTTTGATTATCTTGTGGATTGTTCCTTCTATGCCTACCCTGGCTAGGGTTTTTAGCATGAAGTGGTACTGGATTTTGTCGAAAGCCTCTCACTATGACGTCAATGCACCTTACTTACCCATTGTGTTTTGTTTAAAGTTTGTTCCTGATGTTCTCCTCTAATAAACATTGCTGGATCAGGGAGAGACTCCCAGTGAAACTGTTGGATGTGTCATGACAATGAGATGCCGGACTCTGCCATTGTCTAGTCCTGCAGTGATGGACTCACAACTGTTTATAGGGAACTATATTGTTGTAATGATATGGGGGAAGTCAGTGGAGGAGGGGATTTGAGGAAGGGGTAGGGGAAATCCCAGGGCCTATGCAACTGTATTATAAAATGATGATAATAATAATAAATGGAATAAAAATTAAAAGCCAAAAAACCCAGAAAAAATTGCAAACCAAACAGTGGGTAATAGGATTATTTCATGAAGGTAAACTATGTAATTTATAAAAAATTATACTTAATTTCCTTATTTAAGTCACACAAACACCAATTAATACCTAGAGACAAGTTAATTTAATTCTCACATCAATATTTCCTGCTTTGCAAATCTTGTCTAATTTTTATTTTTATTTTGCCTGTGACATGGTATTTGATCTACAGATTCAGTTCGTGTGTTTTTCCAATACCATATTTTAAAAGCATCTTTCTGTCATTTTACTATGCAATATGAGCCACAGTAAATATCTACCTTGGGATCAAATAAAAATTAGATTAGGATACTCACTACATTTTTCCTATATCACCTTTGTTGTAGTTCCTTTAATTTTCAGATATTACTGGTTGATTATTGTTAGTCTATTCTATGCTTTCCAAATTACACATTTTATTCCCAGTATGGTATGTTAGAAATGCAAATTAGTGTCTCTGATGCGTGCATCCCATACGGTGCCAGTTTGTGTCCCATCTGCTCCTTTTCTGGTCCAGTTCCTTGCCTGTGACCCAAGAATGTAGGGGAAGCTGGCCCAAGCCCACCCACATGGGAGGTGAGAGGATGCTTCTAGCTCCCAGCTTTGGACCCACTCAGCTCTGGCCATTGTGGTGTGAGTAAGCAGATGGAGGACCTCTCTCTGTAAGAAGGTAAACACATGCTATAACTACATGTGGGGATATCACCGCTGCCTTCCAAAATCTGCATTAACACAAAGCCAGAATCATCAGCAGAAGTTAGGACCCAAACTAAGGAACACTCATGGGCCATGGCATCTAGGCAGCAAGTCTAAACTCAGGCTCCTCTCTAGATATTTTTGACTATGTTTTTTTTTTTGATAGAAAAACATAGCAAATGGCAACCCAAATAGAATGATTGTGTTAAGAACAGTGAATACCAACTCTGGCGCAATGAGTTAGTAGCTAAATCTTTGCCTTGCTAGCGCTAAGATCCCATGTGGGTCTCAATCCATGTCCTGGTTGTTCAGCTTCCCATCATGGTTTTTTGCTTGTGGTCTAGGAAAGCAGCTGAGGATGGCCCACAAGTTTGCAACAATGTGACCGTGTGGGGGACCTGGAAGAAGCTCCTGACCCCTCGCTTCAGCTCAGCTCAGCTCCAGCTGTTGTGGCCACTTGGGGAATGAGCCAGTGGATGGAAGATCTTGCTCTCTGTCTCTCCTCTATGTAAATCTGCCTTTCCAATAAAAGTGAATAAATCTTTAAAAAAAATAAGAATAGTGAATATGTTTCAGGTGTTATGATAAATTATACTAACATATAGCAATGTGTGAATGAAATCCATTCTACATATTTAATTTTTAATTTTATTAATTGTATATAGATGTCTTGCAGGCAACTTCTATGAAAAATTCTTAATAGCAAGCAATAAAAATTATATCTAAAATAATCATTAGTGAATTATATGTTTTATACTTAGTATTATATTCATGAAAATATTTTACATGGATTAAAATGCTTTGTGGTCAACCTTGAATTCCAACAAAAGTGCGAGCTAGTCAAACAACTTTAGTAATCCATTGAATCCAGGTAAACTTGATTTTGGAATGCTTCCTGTGTCTAAAAAATTTTGACATTAAAATGTCATTGTTTTCTAAATTACCCTTAAAGAGCAATTTGCCTTAATTCACAGATTAACTTACCTAATTATTTCCAAATGATTTAATATATACTTGCCAAAACAATACACGTCATGATATTGAAGGCATATATGAGACACCAGCATTGCATATCAAGGGATTTTTTTAAAAAAGATTTATTCATTTTTATTACAAAGTCAGACATACAGAGAGGAGAGACAGAGGAAGATCTTCCCTCTGATGGTTCACTCTCCAAGTGGCCGCAACGACTGGAGCTGAGCCGATCCAAAGCCAGGAGCCAGGAGCTTCTTCCAGGTCTCCCATGCAGGTGCAGGATCCCAAAGCTTTGGGCCACCCTCCACTGCTTTCCCAGGCCACAAGCAGGGAGTTGGATGGGAAGCAGGGCTGCCAGGATTAGAAACAGCACCCATATGGAATCCTGGAACATTCAAGCTGAGGACTTTAGCAGCTATGCTAATGTGGCGGGGCCGAGGGATGATTTAAGTCATGGCTTCCTGCTTCCAGTTCACCTTCAGGATAATGTGCTTGAGACGGCAGCAGATGATAACCCAATACATATGTTTATGGCTTCCATATGGAAGTCCAGGATGGAGCTCCTGGCTTCTGGCTTTGGCATGGCTCCAATCTGACTTTTGGGACCATTCGGGGAGTCGACCAGCAAATGGAAGGTCACTCTCCATTTCTGTATCTTCTCTTTATGTCATCCTGCCTTTCAAATAAACACAAACTTCCTAAACGATGCACAAAATCATAGTTATTTATAAGACATACCTTGTGTATGAATAATAGTATACTACATGATTATATAATTTAGTTTTTATTTGGGGAACCATAATGAGATACTTAAAAAAATTTTTCCCTTAATTTCTTTAGTTCTTCATTGAATGCTTTTACACTTTTAAATGATCATTATCTATCTTTGAAAATAGAGTGGAATGACAAAGAATCAGGGAAATTTTTATTCAAATGCTAATTTTCTCACTTAAATGTTTATACAAACTAAGACATTTATCAAATGAGGTTAATAATAATATAATCAGATTAAAATTGGGAAGGGCATACATACTTGAACTTGTGCCTGATGTATTCTTACATTAGGCCCTAAAAGATCAATACTATTAGTAGTTCAAACCAACTAATGACTTCCTTCATTTGTCAAAAATTCTATAAAAAATATATAAAATATCTTCATGCTGATTAACAGATTTCAATATTTATGTACATTTCATTCATAAATATTCATGAAGCCTAGGAGAAAAGCAGTTATTAATTTTCCTTGTTTCAGTTCCAGGGAAACAGGATTTGTTATATTTGTAGTAGTTGCAAATTTTCTCCACAAATGTTTTAACTCAATTAAAATATATTCATGAATGTAAAATGTATAATGTATGATTTGCCAGTAATTATCTTGATATGCTTCAGCAATTTGCTCAGGGTCACGCATGCTCTAAAAGTCACTGAATTCAAGCCCAACTTTCTTTTTAATATATCATTCTAGAAAAAAAAATATTATTTGATCAGTAGAAGATCATCAGAAAATTGTTCCTAGTTGTACTTCCCTGGTCTCTGGAGCTGCCTCTGAGTCTTCTGTGCGTATGACAGGAGTCCAAGTATTTGGGCCATCTTTCGCTCCTTTCCCAGATGTATGAGCTTGATCAAGTGGGGAGGCCAGGACTCAAAAGGAACCTTATCCGCCAGAATCCCTTGTGATCAGCAGCAGTATAAATAGAGCCGAGGACCTTATAGCTAAACCATTCCCTGATTTCTGAGTTTTTATTCGCAATAAGCTGGATTCAGAAGTAGAGCTAGGGCTTGAACTCCAGTCCTCTGCCATGGGATATAGAGATCCCAGGCAGCAACCTAACTTCTGCCCAGTGTTTTGCCTTTTTATACGTAAGCTTTATAAAAGTATAACAATATGTGTACACATCACTAGGCCGTTACCAAGTTCACAAATGGAACTTCACTTAGGAGGTCCTCAACTTTAGCTCCTCTTAATAAATACACATGTGTTAATATAGTTTACCCACCAATAGTATCCAGTCATATTCCTTTGTTCTCAGGATCACAAAAGTTGGTCTATATGGTGCAAAACTTGAATTCTACAAAAGTGACTATAATTCTTAAGACAAAGAAGAATGAAATGTTGACTATATATACCTCTAATTAAAGCAAAAGTTACGAAGCTGTAAGGCATGGTGCAAATGCAAACATTATTCTGTATGTGTTATATAGTTGTCAAATATGTTACATTCATTACATATGATACAAATGATGTGCTCAAAGCAAATGAAACACGGAATATGGGCAATGTTCTAAAACTATGCTCCTAGCACTGACGTAAGAGTTCTTTCTTCTAAACACATTGGTATTTTGCAGAACCTATTGATTTGTCTGTTCTGATGTCTATTAGCCATACAACTGCAAAAGTCAGTCATGTAGAGCTGTTTGAATTTTAGAGTTGGTAAAGATGTAATTGGTTTTACTCTGATGTCACATCATTAAATACAGCTCTGTATAGTTTGCATTTTCCCCTCCTCTCCACCAACACCCTGGAAGTTTGAGGAGGATAAATGTATATTTTACATTGATTTTGATTAAATGGCTTTTGCCCTGCATAGTATGAGATGGCTAGGTCATTGCAGCAATTATACAACACAATTCCCCAAGCGGACCTTTCATCCTCTTGTAATATAAAATCAATAATGTCTAAACAAGGACCGAGATGGCATTTTAATGTTTGCCAAAGTGCATTTAGACATCTGAGCTGCCTCAGAGGTGGTTTCAAAATGCCTTTTGAAAGCAGTGACAAAAATATTTCTGTCTTGTTTATGTCTTGAAAATAGATCTTTATGGTTATGTCTATGGTAATCAACCTCAATCAAAATATTATTTAAATTTTTGATAAAAGTTTAATACATGATTCTGCTTCTGTAAAAGAATATTCAATATACATACAATAATTTAATTATATATTATAACTTATCATTACCTTTCTGTGCATTCAAACACATCCAATGAAGTATCATCTAATTAATATTTATATTGCCTCACAAAGTTTAAAATGTGGGACTTATTCAAAAGTAGCTGATAAATTCTATTGTAAAGCTTTTAAATCTATTTATGAACCTGATTTTTCTTTTTTTAAACATTTATTTATTTCTATTGGAAGGACAGATATACAGAGAGGAGGAGGGACAGAGTGGAAGATCTTCCGTCCGATGTTTCACTCCCCAAGTGACCGCAATGGCCGGTGCTGTGCTGATCTGAAGCCAGGAGCCAGGAGCTTTTCCCAGATCTCCCAAGCGGGTTGCAGGTCCCAAAGTTTTGGGTCGTCCTTGACTGCTTTCCCAGGCCACAGGCAGAGAGCTGGATGAGAAGTGGGGCCGCTGGGATTAGAACCGGCCCATATGAGATCCCAGCATATTCAAGCGAGGACTTTAACCACTACGCTATTGTGCTGGGCCTGAACCTGATTTTTCTAATCAATAGATTGAACAAATTTATGTTATTTTGTATTGAAGTAAAACATCTTTAGTTTTCATATAAGCACGACTGGGAAAATGATGTCTTATCTTATCTATTGATATTTACTTCAAAAGAAATATTTTTCCAAAAAAATATTCTCATGCTCCTTTCTTGCCAGAATAAGAAAATATAAAACCTCAATGACTAAGGAAGGCAACGGTTTCTTTTCTAGTTAGTGGATTATCTTCATTATTCATTGGACCCTAGAATGATATTTAGGAAAGATATTCAAAATCAATCCAGAAAGTATTTCAAACTGGTAACCTTTCATTGAGTGAGGTTAAGCTGACAAATGCTACAAAGGGGTAGAAGCTCCTCCGAGAAGCCCTTCATTTCAGTCTGCGCAATTGGAAGATCCAATTAATGCTTTATCTCACACAAAATTTACAGATCTTATGTAAGCAGGTCAGCTTGTTAAGCTAACTTACTCTTGCCAAGCGCATCAATACTTCACAAGTCAGAGAATAGGTCTAAATCAGCTACTACTCTAAGAAATCACTAAATTGATCAAAACCCTAGTATATCCCCAAATGAATTAGATCTCTTTTTTCATAAGGCAATGCTATATGTTTAATCCTGTTAATTTTTGCCATATCGCTGATTCCATCAGGTTATGGTGAATTACCTCAGCTACTAATTGTAAAATTCCCAGAGCCATTCAACTTCTCCATAATTTTTTCCTACCAAAAAGTGGCCACATTTTTAAATATTTCTATGCATTAGATTTCCTGTCTGTAAATTGTCGTTAGTTTGTATAGATGAGTCATTAATGTATTCCCAGAGTTTTTCGGTTTGTTTGTTTGTTTGTTTTGCCAGCCTATATTTCAGGAAATTTGAAAATGATGTGAAAACACTAAAAGCATCACTTTTTAGATATCAGTACTTTCCACATGTCTTACATCACCCAAGACCTTCAGTCAGGAAAAATGCTCCACTGAATACTCCACTGAATAAAATAGATTTTTTTAAAAAATTCTAACTCATCAAGTTGGTAACATCTACTTTTAAATACTATTTTAAATCCATTACATTATTATTTGTATAAAAATACATGAGGAAGAGAGCTGTTAAATTCAGCAACAAAACAGTGCATCACGGCTGTCTCTGTTTTATAACTTACAGGAAACAAGATGGTCCATTACCTCTCCATCCATGAACACGCACGTGTGTCCTGTGTGTAAGTCACGCTACAGCAATTGTCACATGCAGAAAAAACAACTTCCCACATATGTTGCTCAAATTCAAAAAATTGTTGAACTAAAGATCAGTTTTGATCGACCCTTATTGTAGGAAAAAATGCAATTTATCAATTGACTTGATTATACCTTGGGACTGAGATTCTCACTCAATTCAAACAGTATTACACTAGAAACAAGGCCGGCACATACCCATGCCCGCTTTGGGGCTTCTAGGAAGAAATCAAGCATTCAGGAAAAACTAAAGCAACTTTCTGCTTTCAAAGTTTTCACAGGGAGTTCATGAATTTGAAAAAATTACTGTTGGAAAAATTTGGATAAGGAACTTTTCTTGAACATAATATTTATATTAAATAGAAAATATGAATATGTAACAGCATTTAGTTAGTTCGTGGGGTGTAAACAAATGAAGAAAATAGTGTACTCTAAAAAGTTTTTTCACATTGTCTTTTTTGTTCTGTCCATGCAAAATTTGGTCCTTATGTTCCTTATAGTTGGGAGTATATAAAGTAAAATGAGATTGATTGTGTGTGTGTGTGTGAGTGTGTGTGTGTGTGTGTGTGTGTGTGTGTGTGTGAGTGTGTGTGTGTGTGTGTGTGTGTGTGTGTGTGTGTGTGTGTGTGTGTATTTGCACGGTAGGAAAAAAGAATCCAGAAGGATTGGCCTGGTTGTATTCCCTCTGAATCTCATATATATCATTTTCTACACTGATAGATGGTTATGATACAATATATGTCTTAGATATATATGAAAAAATTTATGTTCCCTGCCAGCAGTTTGTGAGCCATTTTTTTTTATTTTAGAATTTATTACTCCAGCCGAAATAAGTATAAGTACCAAAATATGAGAACCAAGAGCCAAAAATCTCAAACTGACAGTTGACATAATTTTGTAATTTTTTTAATCTTTCATTTTATACATTCACAACACAGTTGTGGTCACATCTTTTACTCTCATTGTGAGTCTTGATTATAATACATTATTGCCTTTAGAACTCAATTTATTTTTGAGTCTTTTGTATTACTTGAAATTCCACAAGGAAGAGCAGCCAGCCAGTATTTCCCTGGTACGTCCATCATATATAAACATGGCCAGTTTTGTAACTTCCTATTACCTACTTAAATAATGCCACAAATGCTGCCAGGAATATGTTGCTTAATACAACTGTAGCACACCGTATTTTACTAAAGCATAGAATTTTAAACATTCATTTGAGAAACTAGTTTACTTCCCCAAACGTCTGCAATGACTGGAACAGAGGAGTGATGCAAGGTGAGAACTGCACATTTACCGTGTGTGGTGGTGACACAAGCACTGGAACCATCAAGGTACTTCCAAAATGCATTCCCGGCGAGCTGGAGTCAGGATCCGGACCTGGGAATTGAGTCTAGGCCCTCGACGGGGACCTGAGTATGGCTCTCCCTCCTTTTTACTATTGTACTTATATAAGGTAAATAAGTTCCATCTTTTCACAATCCAGATTTGGAATCATACTGACACCTCCTTATTCCCTCTCCTTTCCCTCCTTTACATTTCAATTCACATTATAATCACAGGATTATGACTCTATTAGGTCAAGAATTCTACAAACAGAACATAGAAAAAATATTACTGTTCCTTAAGAATATAAAAAAGACTATAAACGATATCAGAACCTCAAAATTTCAATTTTGCCTCTATACATTAATTTTTTAATGTGTAAATTAGTTTCACTAGATGAGGTTGAATATACAATAGTTGTGTTTAGGGGACTTTTTCACTAAGAATGGTGATATTAATTTGCATCCATTCTTTTGCAAAAGATGGAGTTTCATTCTTTTTATGGCTAAGTAGTATTACATAGTGTCTGTGTAAACCACAGTTTCCTCATCCATTCACCAGTAGATAGACATCAGGGTTGGTTCCATATCTTAGCAATAGTGAACTGGGCTCCTATAAATATGGGAGTACAGAAAACTCTTTCTTGTACTGATTTCATTTTGGTAAATTCCCACTGGTGGTATGGCTGGGTCATGTGATAGATTATTTTCAAATTCATAACCACTATCTACTAGGCCAAGCATCTATCTGCAAACAAACATTTTAATAAATATGGAAATATTTAACTGCAAATGGCTCTAGAAGCATATAAAATGGGCAGATATTTGATGTCTTATATGCAGTTTTTGATGTCCTGTCCCTGTCTCTACTGACACTCGTTAATCATGAAAGGCAGTAAACTTACTGAACATTTAAGACAGAGATGTACTTAATATCAAAATAGTGTAGATTCAACACCGTAACATGAGAATATTATGAAGCATTAAATATAGAGCCCAGCATAATAGCCTAGGACCTAAAGGTCTTGCCTTGAATGTGCCTGGATTCATATGGGCAATGGTTGTAATCCTGGCTGCCCCACTTCCCATCCAGCTCCTTGCCTGTGGCCTGGGAATGCTGTTGAGGATGGCCCAAAGCCTTGGGACCCTACACCCATGAGGGAGACATGGAAGAGGCTCCTGGCTTCAGATTGGCTCAGTTCTGGCCGTTGCACTCACTTGGGGAGTGAATCATCAGACAGAAGATCTTCCTCTCTGTCTCTCCTCCTCTCTGTATATCTGACTTGCCAATAAAAATAAATATTAAAAAAAAATTGAATGTTGTCAGTAATTTATTTACCACTACAATTATTTATCCCAATGTGAATTTATTACCAATTACATACTTATTTTATATGTTTCTGTCCAAAAACATTTGTGGACCCAAATTTTACTGGAGAAATGTAGCTGAAACTAGTTGATCTTCTATAAATAAAACATTCAAAAGTATGTATTTTCTTAAAGCACTTATAAATTTACAGGAGGCAGTAGGTTGAGATTATTAGAGACATTCGAAGGAAGTAAATATATTTTGGTTGCGTGACAGAAATGAATTTTAAAACATCAGAAGACAAAATGTGGTTAGCTAATTATGGCCCCTCCAAAGAGATCTGTAGTTTTTGAAAATTTCTTTTTACAAACACACATGGATACCTGCACAGATTTTAAAGTATCTATAAATATTCATATTTGTGTAGAAACCTGATATTAAATATAACGTTAGCTGTCAGTTTTACAGATGTCCTTTACCCAGCTGTGGAACTTCCACCTGTAATTTCTTGAGCGATTTTAATAATGAAATTTATTGGATTTTGTCAAATTTCTCCACCAACTGAGATACTCATTTGTTTCCCTTTTCCTTCCTTCTATTAACATGCTGCAATATATCAGCCCTCTCTTTCTCCAGAGGGCCTCTGTTTTATTAATGAGCTTCATGACTTTGCACACCGCTGTACTTGTGAGCAGGAATTGGCAAGAATGCGCTGCAGAGACTGAGAGCACCTGCTCACCACAGCTTAGTTCAGGCAGAGAGCAACCCAGCGCCACTGACTACTGCCCACTCACTAAGGTCGCCCATCTGCTTCTCATGTTTCTTTGTGCTCTCCCACAAGCCAAAGGGTAACGGCTCGCCAATTACATTGTTGGGCTTGCCTTCTGCTTTTCAGAATCCTAATCTTTGAATGCAAAGGGACCATATTACTAATGACCTAATGTTTGACATGAGATCTGAATGATTACATACGGGCAGGGTAGAGCTTGGGGGAGAGAGAGCGAGACAGACAGACAGACAGACAGACACACACACACACACACACACACACACACACACACACACACAGTGAGAGAGAGAAAGAGAGAGAGAGAGAGAGGGAGGGAGGGAGGGAGAGAGAACTTCCCATACTGGTTCTATCCTCAAATCCATGGAATGACCCTCAACTAGTATTAATACTGAGAGCCAAGAACTCAAACCAAATCTTCTCTGTTGTGTGCCTGCAGCCCAGTCACTTGAACCATCAACTACTTCCTCCTAGATTTCTGCATTAGGAAGAGGCTGGAGTCAAGGTCCAAAGCCAAGTATTGAACTCAGGCATTGCAATTTAGAATGCAAGTGTCTTAGCCACCAGCATAACTGCGACCCAGAAATAACTTGCTGAGAGTTTAGATGTTCTGGGCAGCCTTCACAGGCTTTGACACTTCTTTGAGTCAAAACTTTACAGAATGAAAATCTCTGTCAAAAGTAATTTTTGAATTTAAATACAAAAAGGGATGATGAGAGAACAAAAAAACAGTATGGAAATAATATTATTTAAAGAATGAGCTGAGAGAAGCACAAAGTATGGAGAAAGGACAGCAAGAAAGAAAAATGAAGGCAGCAAGAAATGACCATTGTGGTGAGATGAGCCATTTCAGGCTGACAGTTCTTCTACCTCTTAAACGAATGTAAAGACTTGCGTTTTAAATGACAGATAAGGAAGGAAATAGGTTCATGTATAATTTCTAAGCCAATGGTGTGTCATTCTTTCCATTTCACAATTGCAATAAAAGGAAGTAATTGTTTTTGGCTGAGTGCTGATAGAATTTTCTGGCTTGCTGAGATAATTCCCATTCTTCCCTTTCAAGTGAAAGCCGTATCTTGACTCTGAGTTGTTCGTACTCAGATGTGTAAGTGATAGACAAAGCATGAGGACGAGACACTCACAGCACCGCATTATCAGAACCAAATCATGAACTTCTTTGTTCACCACCCAGAGCTCTGCCTTTCAAATAAATAATTCTTAAAAATGAAATCAATTATGGAAATTGATGCACATACTCAAATCCCACAAAATGCTATTAGAAAGACTAAACGAGGGCATAGGTACGTGAAAACTTATTATATTTAACAGTGGAGATGTTGAATACTCTTAAGATGTCAGCTTTCTCAGATTCATCTGCAAGTTGAACAAACTATCACAATGTTGCCATCTCACACAACTCTACTAGGTAACATTAAAATGTATTTGACAGTGAAAAAGACTGCAAGATGCCAAAGCATTCTTCACAAAAGAGCACTTGTTCTCCTGAGCTTCAAAAGTCAGTACCAGAATGTGCATCACAAGGGGGATGCAGATACAGAACGCTGGCTTAGCAGTGATAGTGCAGAAATAAACCCACACATGTGTGGTGAATTGATTCTAAAACAATATGTCAAGTCATTCAATGGAAGAAAAACATACTTACAAGAAGTAAAATTAGGATAACTGAGCATTTATAAAGCAAAAGCATATAGCAAGGAATTTACCATATGGCATGCACAGAAAAAAGAATAGACTTGGAAATCAGATGCTTCGCTTTGTGGCCCGATGGAATAAAGCACCTCATTAGATATGCACATCTCGTATCAGACTGTTGCTTGAAGCTCCTGGTGCTCAGACTCTGAGCTGTCTCCCTGAAGAAGATGGTGAAGAAGAAGGTCTAGATTCTAGGGCCCCTCATATCCACATGGGAGATCTGGATGAAACTCTACCTCTGACTTTGGTGTAGCCCAAGGCAAGCTATTGTGGCTGTGTGGGAAGTGAAACAACAGAAGGAAAAGTAATCAACCACACTGTCTCTTTGTTGCTCTCACTCTGTCTTTTCTGTCATTCTGCTTTTCAAAGAAAAGAATTCTTAAAATAAGTTTGTGGACAAGAGTTGCACAGCAGGCTAAGAAATTCCTTGCTGTGCTTTTGTCTCATATGGGCATGGAGAGTGAATTTAAATGCTGCTACTCTGCTTCTGATCAGACTTCTTGCTAGTACATCTGAGTAGGCGGCTGGTGACAGTTCATGTGTCTAGGCTCTCCCAACCTTGATGCAGTTCCAGGCTCCTGACTTCAGCCTGGCCAGGCTCCAGTTGTTATGACCATTGGAAATTTACAAAAGGATGGAGACAAATGAATATTTCGATATCCTAAAAACATGCATACATTTCCTTTTATTAATTTTAGCCATTTGAGTGGATAAGAACTGCTAGCACATGATGATTTTGGTTTACAATTTTTCCAGTGATGTTCAATATCGTCTCGTGTGTTTATGACCCACTTGTACATCTTTAGATATTCTGCGTGTACTCAAGTCTTTCACTCATTTTAATTGCACTATTTGCTTTTTCATTATTGAATTTTAAGGTGATTTTCATTCCTCCTGAATGCATAGTTAATAACAAAAATATCATAAGGTATATCATAGGGGTAACAGTTCATACCTTGGCCATTCCAACTCAAGTTCAGGTCCTTGCTATAGGCCTGGGAAAAACAGCTGAGGATGACCCAAGTAACAAGGGCTCTGAAATACCTGGAAGATGTCCTGGCCTCTGGCGTTGGACCAGTCTAGCTCTGGTCATTGTGGCCATTTTGCTAGTAAATAGGTGATGTGTGACCTCTTTCTCTCAGTCCAGGAACTTAGCAAAAATTTGAGGCTGAGGGGATTTCAAAACAACTTCATTGGTGGTAAATAATCATGACATTTGTGCGCAGTCATCTGTGTCATTTGTATAAAATAGATAGGTGTGCAACGCAAAAAAAAATGCTTGATGAATGAAGAGATAAAGAAAAGATCTACATAAGTTTCTAGTGTCATTGTTTGTCTATTGATCAAACACTGAATGGAGTTACATATGAAGCTACTTCAAAACTTCATGGAATATAAAACTAAAAGATAAGCTTGCTTTAAAATGCCCCAGAATGAAATCCATGCATAGTTTTTTTCCAAACATGCAAATTTGATTGATTTTAAAAGGACCTTCATTGTCATGTTACGTACCACATTGTTTTTGTTATAAAACGATTATTTGACAGCTGATATAAATCTATTGTAGTTCTGCACAAAATATTTCTGTTTCTGTTGGCATCTAAATCATAGGACAATGACCAGCTGGGGCTGTTATCAGGAATTGGCAATCTACAGGCCAGCACATTGCTAAGTTTGGACCACTTCCCATTTTGTAAATAAGCTTGATTAGAAACTCAACCATGACCATTTGGTTGTGCTTTGTGTAAGTTGATTTCTGTGAAACAAATGCAGGGTTGAACTGTTGCCACAGAAACTATATGGCTGGAAAAATTTAAAGTATTTACTATTTGGCTCTTCACGCTTACCAAACTCTGCGACATATAACATCAATATTGATTCTCTCACACCACAGAGCCAGGTTTACTGCTGTTACAAAGTATTGTGGTTAACAAAATAGCATCTTAAATTATATTACCGGATAAATTCTAGGGAGTTCTTTGCCTGTATGACCTTGATTAAATCACTAGTTGAAAACATTTCTGTGGTCACTTAAGGAAAATGAGTATAAAGCATTTATTCATACAGTCTGTAAATATAAAACATATCCAAAAGTGCTACTCTTATATCTAATACATAATAAAAACTGAAATTAATTTTTATTAATAATAATGAACTCAAGCTTCATCTGCTTTTACTTGACCTTCATTATCTGTTTCCAGCGCCTGTGGCCATTTGTGATCTTGAGCTTTAAGTATCTAATTTTCTTCCATCATATCCACTATGTTAAAAATATTGTTCCTTGGGAAATTTTAACACCTTGACAATAAAATCTAGGTACATGAACGACAAAATGAAGCCACAAACTCTCTACCAAAAAGTAGATGCAAGGAAGAAATTCCAATTTTGTATTCAAAAGTAGAGTTGTACTCAAAAAAGAGAAAAGCTCATTATGTGAAAGTTCGCAGTATTTTCTTTCTTTTTACTGTACAAATTCTTATTTAAAAGATGCCTTACCACAACTAGGTAATAGTATGTATTTTATGATTAAGTAGCTTGCCATGTCAAATAAAAATAAAACACTTCAAGCCAAATTCCACAATTTTGTTGTCTCATTCCATGACCAAATTTTAAATTTAATATTAAGGCAGTTATGAAGCTTTTGTACTTTAATCAAAATTGAAAGGTGAACATTGATGATTAGCGTAGAAGTTTAAAGTAATGCTGAATTTTCTAATTAAAAATGAATACATCTGTTAAATATATTCTATGAACACTTTTCTTGACAACATTATAATTTTATGAGTATTTTGATATTCTAAATGAGAAAACATTTGCCAAGAATCTGCCTTTACCTTCGAACAGGTGTGGATACTGTAGGTGGAATATACTAATACCTAAACAACCATAAAAATAAGAATTATTAATATGTTAACAAGAGGTCTTATCACAATTAGTTGATCCTACATTTGAAAAATCAAGAATATATCAAAATATTAAGAAAATAGTCTATTGATCCTCTCAACTGACTGAAGAAATTGAGCATTCATCTGTAATAATTCAAGTATCTCAGCAATTTAGATAATAAGGAAATCTTCCCATTCTGAAACATGACTTAATGGAGAAGCCTGTGATAGCGGTTTAATGAGCAGAAAGGCTGTCAAGATGCCATGTTCTGACCCTTGAAATTTTTTTTTAAGATTTATTTATTTTATTGGAAAGGCAGATTACATAGAGGAGGAGAGACAGAGAGGAAGATCTTCTGTCCGATGATTCACTCCCCAAGTGACCGCAACAGCCGGTGCTGTGCCGATCTGAAGCTAGGAGCCAGGAACTTCTTCCAGGACTCCCACGTGGGTGCAGGGTCCCAAGGCTTTGGGCCATCCTTGACTGCTTTCCCAGACCACAAGCAGGGAGCTGGATGGGAAGCAGGGCTGCCAGGATTAGAACCAGCACCCATATGGGATCCTGGCATGTTCAAGGCAAGGACCTTAAACATTATGCCATTGTGCCAGGCCCGTCCCTTGAATTCTGTAATGACATACAACACAGGGACATCAGAAATGTAATTCATATTAGAGTACTTGGTATGTAAAATTTTCTGTGATGCTTTGATCTGCAGGTAAGAGTGAGAGCAAATACAATCTCTTTACTGCAGTGTGTGTGTGTGTGTGTGTGTGTATGACATATGGTAAAAAATAAGTTATATGATACATATTCCACTTGGTTCTTTGTACAAGTAAAAAAAAAATGAAACAGCCACAACAACAACAAGAAAACACTCAAAAGAGAACAAAACTCCACAATTTTGAAATAATAAATGGAAGTAGATGTAATGGAGTAATGGAAACCATACTGCCTTGTATTAAGATGAGTGTCTAGTACTCATTTATGGGTCATTTGCTGGCATACAAAACTGGAATGGTTATTGGAGATAGTATAGTGAAAAAACTGATTTTAAAACCAAGAAAATTATCACCAAGAATCAAGTATTTGGGGGAGAACCATCTATGCTCTAGTTTGAATGTGACTTTTTTCTTCAAACTCATGTAGGACTTGAATCACCCAAGTCCATGCTCATGCTGTTAGGAGGGTAGAAATTTAATCCAACCGCCGCGTTTGAAGGTGGAAAGTCTTTAAAAGTGATATGTAAAGCCTCCATAATTGAATCCGGAAAGCTCTGTGCGGAGAGTGAGAGGAATGATATGTACACACATCATGATATGATGGTGAGAAGATGAGACCTTTGTCCAGAACATCATCATATTATTAGCCAAATAAACTTCTTTTTCTTTAAGATTTCTTGATTTATATAAAAGGCAGACAGAGACAGGGTGATAGAGAAAATGAGAGACGGAAAAGAGATCTTCCATCTGCTGGTTCACTCCCCAGATGGACACAATAGCCTGGGCTCCTTCACAGGATTTTGCCACGTGGGTAGCAGAGTTGTACTTACCGGGACAACCTTCCACCAAAGAACTGGGTTAGAAGCAGTTCTCCGGGGATAAGAGCAGGTGCTCTGATAAGGGATTCCAGCACTGCAAGCAGAGACTTGCTACACCAGAGTGCTAACCCACCAAATTTCTGTTCTTTATCATGCTAGCCTGTCTGAAGTATTTTGATTCAGTAGCAAAATCTAATACCATATGCATTATATGAGTTATATTATCTTAAGTAAGTATTCCTTTTGATGACATTTCATAAATTAAGCCTTTACAAAGATATTTTGGGAATGGCCTATTTTTAAAACCCTTTTTATATGGTAAATGCTAACTAAAGATCACTGAGTACTATGGCTTGGCCATTTGTTTAGATGTTTCCTAAAGGGCTATTTTTTTTTTTCCAAAATTAAAGAACAGAAGAAAGTAAGGAAGACGTGGCATTGAGAGAGAGAGAATACAAGGGCAGGAAGTATGATTATCATGTTAGACTTATATGAAGTATGTGAAATCTGTTGTCTTTATAGTACTAAAAATTTAAAAAGATGAATCAATAAAGTGTCCAGTATTTTCTATTTTATTTTCACTACTAAGGAATATAGTGTAGTCTAACTAACTCATGATTAGAAGTATGGTGTTTGGTAGTTACTCCTGGATTATAAATGGACCATAAAATTCTAAAAATGGAGCTTACTCATCATATAGTCGCTAAAGTTTCGAAATAAATTAATTACCATGAGACATCTATCTTACAGTTGCCTCATTTTTATGGGGATGGCTCCATATGAATCATTATAATTGAGCTATTTTCTTCAATTGACAATATTAAATAAGAATCTATTCTGTTAGATATTTTTTATGAATGTGAGAATTTAGTGACATAAGAGAATTTCTTCCTTCTTTCATGTGCTTTAATGGTCTGATGGGACAAACAATCAATACAAATATAAAAAAGAAGCATTAGAATTTCAAATGTTGAGAAGTTTCATAAAATATAAAGCAGAAGCAGAAACAGAATTTTCAGTAAACTGGTGGATGGAAACTAAGTTATCTGCTAAGACCATTAGCTAAATCTTTCTTAAATGATTTACATATACTAAGGAGTAGAGATGATAAAAATGGGAGGGGCTTGGAAACAAGTGTTTTTGCACAAGGTGAAATGTAATTGTAAAGACCAAACTTCAGTTGCCCAAACAACAGAAAAGCAAGAATGCCTAGGATTAATTTAATGTGAGAAATAATTACAGTGGCTGAATTAGGTATGTTTGTAAAATTCTAAGACATTTATATCATAATTATTAAATCTCTAAGGAATTATGGTGCAATTTTATAATGTTTACAAGAGGGTTAGTGTAAAGTTACGTTGTTATGGGCTGCAATAGAAACAATATAGGCAGGAAATTCATATTAGACCATTATATGTCATGTATGTGATATGCATGAATAATTTAGGAAGAGAAATGTTCTTTTATGCATAATAAAGTATTGCAAAAAAGCAAATCAAAGAAGCTAGAAAGGATATTATTGTTGTAACTCAGAAAGGGAAGAGAAATCAGCTGTGCAGTGAAACAGGGTAAGTAGTAAGAGGTGATTGGATTGCTAATTTATTCTAGAGATAACGGTAACAGGAACACTAATTAATTGAATATCAAACTGGAGGGACATGAATTGATCAAAGATGACACCAGAAATTTTGTCAATTTTATCCCAAGGTCTTTAAAAAAATTGTAAGTATTGTGGCTGACACTAATCTTGCGAGTTCTGAGTCATGGCTTTGTTTGTGTTTACAAATGGTATTGATTTAGCCCCGGTGTGGTGGCCTAGTGACTAAAGTCCTCACCTTGCATGTGCTGGGATCCCAGATGGATGCTAGCTCTAATCCTGTCAGCCCTGTTTCCGATACAGCTCCCTGCTTGTGGCATGGGAAGGTAGTTGAAGATGACCCAATGCATTGGGACCCTGCATTCATGTGGGAGACCAGGAGGAGGTTCCTGGCTCCTAGCTTCAGATCAGCTTTTGGTCACTTGGGGAGTGAATCCTCTGATGTCCTCTCTGTCTCTCCTCCTCTCTGTATATCTGACTTTGCAATAAAAATAAAATCTAAAAAAATGCTATTGATTTTATGTGTTGATTTTGTATTCTACAACTTTTCAACAGTTACTTATGAGTTCTAGTAATCCGTAAGTACAGTCTTTTGATACCCCTATGTATAGCGTCGTATCATCAGCAAAGGTGGATATTTTGACATCTTCGTTACACAGCTGTATCCTTTGGATTTCATTTCTCGTCTAATGGCTCTGGCTAAAACTTACAGGATGTTTGAATAGTAATGAGTGGTGTGGGCATCCTTGTCTAGTTAGGCATCATATTGGAAATGCTTCTAACTCTTTTTTATTAAGTATGATGTTGGCTGTGGGTTTACCACAATGTCTTAATACTGTTGAGGCATGTTCCTCCTATGCCCAATTTGCTTAGGAGCTTTTGTTTGTGTGTTTGTTTTGTTTTTTAATCATGAAAGGATGCAGCATAGCCATTCCACTCCAGAGAATATTCCCAAAGAAAACTCGTTAGCAAGTGAGAGGATTACCTCTAAACCTACAGTTATAGCAACTCATCTCAGAATAACTAAGACATGGAATCAAGCAGATGTTCATTACTGATGTTTGAATAAGGAAAACATAGTTTACATACACTGGAATGCTACTCAGCTTTCAAAGAATGAACTCCTGTCTTTTGCAATGGACACAATTGGAGACCATTATGCTCAGTGAAGTAAGACAGTCTTGAAAACATATTTTGGCTGATATTTGGTTACTGATATTTAGTGTTTTTGATACATGCTTACTTGTAGCACATCTATACTCTTGCCTGTATGCTTTTCCATTTGCTGTTTATTGGATATTCACGAGAGTGTTAAATTTGTAATTATAAAATAAGCTGAAAGTAAGTCATTGTAAGAATTAAAAGAAAAGTAGAAAAAGAAGGGGACAAAAGGAATATGGAAAGAGGGAAAGAGGAATGATAGAGTAGGAACTATCATCTGTTCCTAATGAGAAATACATTAATTTTGTTTTCTTTGTATTTAATTAAAATATATTCACATACTTATTCATGAACCCTATGTGTTTCTGATAAAGCAATCACAAGCCATGCATGGCCTTCAGATTAAATCATACTAGATTACTAGCCTTATTCTGCCAATTTCTGGTGGTGTGAATTTAGTAAAATACCTTTAACTTCTCTTTCTTTTTCAGATCTGCAAAGAACATGTTAGTAATATTTGTTGTTCCTTTGAAGATAAATTTTGAAAAAAAATACATGCTATGCTTTTAAATTGGTGATATATGTGTATGAGAGGAGCTATAGGCCAAGTTAAAGGATGGACGTAAGACTTCCTACATTATATTACCAATTGAAGAGACTCTATAAGATCTTCAGGGTCAGTTGTTCACTGGAAGTTCTCATCCAAATGTATTTTACTAATGATTGTGATTTTATTATAGTGGAAAGACTTCAATTAAAATTCTATAGATAAGAAACACAGGACAAAGTCTGGGGAAGTTCCCCAAACGCAGAGCTCTTAATCCTAGTCTGCCTTTCAAGAAGCCATGGACTGTCTTTGATTTTAAGATTTACTTCTTTTCATTGGTAAGGCAGCTTTACAGACAGAAGAAAAGACATAAATAGAAAAATCTTCCATCTTCTGGCTGCCTCCCCAAAAGTCACAACAGCCAGAGCTGAGCTGGTCTGAAGCCAGTAGCCAAGAGCTAAGAAGGCATGGGCTGTCTTAACTGCTCCCATTGGTGGCTGTGAGAATAAGCAGGGAGCATCGCCAATCAAGAAATCGTATCAAGTCTGCTGCCCCAGATCTATATCAGGTCTCTTTTAGTGCCTGTCCATGTGACTGAATTCATCTTCAGAGATTCCGTAGGTGCCGTGTGACCCAAATGTCCCTCATAAATTGCACTTTTATAAAGCTCTATAGTGACTCAAAAATCCCAAGTTTGAAGCACTCATTAGGCTGTACAATCTAAGAGGCTGGAAATTTCACCCAATATTTTAGGACAAACACTAAACAATTCTGCACTAGACAGCATGAATTTTATACTTCTATTGTGAGAATTGAAGCAGATAATACATTTAAACTTTTGGAATTTTACGTAGAGAGGATGAGCTTCCAAGAGCGTTCTCTATGGCGGGAGATGGTGATGGAGTGAGGGCTTTCTACTGCTTAAAGAGAAACATTCTAAAATCTTTCCTCAGTCCCCTGGCTAAGCCAAAGTCACTACGGACCAACGGCTTCTAACCCTCGAGAAATTCTGAATGGCCTCATGATGTCTACCTGAGAATAAACAGTTTCCACTCCATACAGAACACTCACTTTATGGGTAACTTGATGCCAAAAATTTTAATAAATATTTGAAATAACAATTCTGGGGAATTTTCCCACTTCCATAGTATTGTTAACCATTATCAATAACATATTTACCCTACAGTGCCAAGCCATTTACGTGATTTTAAATTTACATTAATTTTCTTCTTTTATTACTGTTTTCCATCTGTTCAGATTCAACTGCACTAATAACTATTAATGTTTTATGTGACAGTAGAGAAAAATTGTTCTGAGAGCTTTTAAAGCAATGGAGTATAAAGTAAAGGTGAATCAGGAAATAAAGTTTTAAAGTAAGATTAGGAATGTTTTAATGAGTGGTATGTAATTGACAACTAAACAATGTAAATATATATATATATAATATTATCAAGATATTGATGCTATTAATATGATACACATCATCCAAGTGCTGCATCAAAAATGAATCAGTCAAGACTCACACTGGTGCACACATGGAATTCCAGTGCTGCAGGTGGCAGTCTTACCTGTTATACCACAGCACTTGTCAACAACATGTTTCTGGAGTTTACTCAGCCAATAACTGCTATTTTGTATCTTTTGATCAAAACCTCCCTATATTCTCAACCCTTCAACTCATTGTAATAAATTGACATATATATATAAAGGTGAGAGCATATAAAATCTGTCTTTCATATTCGACATATCTCACTTCATATAATGCTCATATTTTTCGGCCATGTTGATTAATGTCTGGATTGCATTTCTAAAAAATTGTATGTGTCAAATATTTATATATGGCTACTGGATTTTTAAAATTCTTTCATTTGTCTACCCATGCTTAGTTTGAGTCTGTCTTTGATTCTATGTTGAATAAGGACAAGATGAACATGTAGTGTAGAAATCTCTTTGAGATGGTGTTTTTATTTCTTTGAGTCATAGAATCAGAAGTAGTATGAATGAGCCATACAGCCATTGCATTTCCAGTTCTTGAGGAATTTTCATGCTGTTTTTTTCTAAAAATGACTACCAATTTATATTCCACTCAATAAGGTATAAGGGTTCCTGTTTTCCACAAGCTCTACAACACTTGTCCGGTTTTGATATATAGAGGACAGCAAGTAGGGCAGAGGTGCTGTGTTGTCCCATAGTGGTACTGATTCCTATTTTCCTGATGATTAGCAGCTGTACACTTGTCGTCCACTTGTATTATCTTTCTAAAGAGGTAAATGTCTATTCAGGCCCTTTGTTACCTTTGATCCTATCATTTATTTTCTGCTATTAGTTTGTTTATATACATTAGACATCAAGCTCTTATAGAATACATGAGCTGGGAAGTCTTGAATTGCTTCAAGACTTCAAGGTGATAACTTCTTACATAACGCACTGAAGGCACAGTCCTAAAAGCAAAGCTAGACAATTGGGATTATTTCAGCTTTAGAAATTTCTTCACAGAAAAAGAAATAATAAAGTAAAGAGACATCTGACAGAATGGGAACAAATTATTTTCAAGTTACTTATCTGTAAAAGGATTATTATCCATACTATATCTTCAACTCAAAAAAACTCAGCAACCAAAAAGAACAAATTCAGTTAACAAATTGGCAAAGGACCTCAGGATTTTAAGACAGTTCTCAAAAGAAGACACCCACGAACCTTACAGATTGAAAAAAGAAAAAACAAAACCCATAAAACTAAAATCTCAGTATCACTCGGTATGAAGGAAATGTGGACTAAAACCAAGCCGAAACATCATCTCAGTCCTGGATGAGCATCTATTACCAAAAAGCAAGAGTAACAAAAATAGTGAGAATACGAAGAGGAACTCATGCATTGTTGGTAAGAATGTAAACTCATGCAGCAATTGTGGAAGATAGTAGGAAGATTTCTATAAAAGCTGGAGATAGACCTGCAACTCCACTCCTGGATGGGTTTCCAAAGGGCATGAGCTCTTATGTGGGTGCAGGGTCCCAAGACTTTGGTTCATCCTCCACCAATTTCCCTGGGTAGAAGCAGTGGATTAGATGGGAAGTGGAGTAGCTAGACCACTAACCAGTGCCCATAAGATATCCCAGCATTTGCAAGGGGAAGGGTGGCCAATTTAGTCATTGCACCAGGCCCTACAGTCATAATTCTGTAACACCTGAATTTACTTGGGGATGGAAGTGAGATCGTTCTCTCATTTTACCGCCATTCAACAAAGTAAAATATAAAGGACAAGAAATGTCATTTCTGAACTGATACACTCATATGCAATAACTATTTTTAATACTGAAACGTTAATCCTAGAGTTTACAAATTGTATTACCTTGGATATGACATCAGCTTTCTGCTACTGCCATGAAGTGAAAATGTGGAATACCATGAGGTGGCATGGTGCTTACATCAAGAATGTCAGTGTGATTCGAGGAAGTGTCCATAAAACAATACATGAGTGATGGTGTGCAAGTGCAAATGTAATTGTTCATCCCCAGATGCTGTCAACACATCAGCACCAGAGCAGAACATGGAGTCAAGGCCTGAATGAGTCAGTCATTGACCGATCTCGATCAGGCACAGCTACTCTAATACTGCATCATTGCCTACGTTCAAGCCGAGGCTCTGCTTTTAGTTGAACTCCTAACATGTATCCTGAGAAGCACAACTGATGGGTCATGTGGTTGCCACCCATGTGAGAGAACCAGAATAAATTTCAAGCTCCTGGCTTTGGCCTTGATCAGCCCTGACTGTCGCATATATTCCAAGAATGATGCATGAGGTAGAATCCCAGGCTTTTGGCTATGTCCTGGTCCATTCAATGTGGCAAGTTAGGGAAAAAGCTAGCATAAAATGAAAAAAAAAAATCTCTCTCTGTCTATCATTTTCTGTATATTACTCTGCCTTTCAAATAAATAATCAATAATAAACTTTAAAAAAAATTTAGAATAGGAGTGCTGGCTGCCCATAGCAGCACCAGTTCTAGTTCCAGCTGTTCTACTTCAGATCTAATTCCTTGCTCTTGACCCTGGAAAGCAACACAAGATGGCTCAAGTCCTTGGAACACTGCATCCACTTGGAAGACACAGAGGAAGCTCCTGGAGTTTTGGCTTTGGATTAGCTCAATTCAGGATGGCGTGGCCACATTTGGGGAGTGAACTATAAAGATCTCTCTCTTCTTCTCTGTCTCTCTCTTTCTCTACTTCTCTCCATAAATTTGCCTTTCAAATAAAAATACATAAATAAAATGTGAAAGTTTTGTAGTAATACAGAAAGGTTTTCTCAATAGTCTTCAATATGTTTACATGATCTTGGCATTTGAAAAAATACTTTTGTATCAGATATATGAAATTAATTACATTATCTGATTAATTTAACTTGTCCAAGATTCGTTGAGCTTTTAAAAAGTATTTGTTAAAAGATCTGTTTTGATATGGTATAGACACATGAAAAAGAGACACAAATAACCAATTTATACCTTGAGCAATGATTAAATTGCTGAGAAATAAAGGAAGGACATTATTATGCATGTTGGTAAATTCTCTCTCTCTCTCTCTCTCTCTCTCTTTCTCTCTCTCTCTCTTTCTCTCTCTTTCATTTGAAAGTTAAATTTACAGAGAGAAGGAGAGACAAAAATCCTCCATCCAGTGTACTACCGAAGTGGCTACAATGACTAGAGCCGAGCTAATCCAAAAGCAAGAGTCAAGAGCCTCCTCCAGGTCTCCCACGCAGATGCAAGGTCTCAAGGCCTTGGGCCATCCTCTACTGCTTTTCCAGGGCACAAGCAGGGGGCTGCATGGGAAGTGGGGCAGCCAGTTCACAAACCGGTGCCCATGTGGGATGGTGGAGTTTGTAAGTGGAGGGTGAGCCAGTTGAGTCATTGCACCAGCTCCACCAATATGAATTTTAAGAAGATTTTCTCCAACTTTTGTATGCCCAACACTGTTTAGATTAGCACAGATATTACTTTGTTTTATTACAGACCATTAGAACATCAGTCGAGATATGATCTAAAGCATTCTGTTCATCGTTCTGTACAAATGCTGTGAAAATTGTGTTTGAAATCCTGTGCAGAAACAAAGATCCCATGATAACCTGACAAATAAAGTAATCTGAGAAAAGCAGATACCAATTCCTTATATTTGTCTAAATAGAAATGAGAAAATGCTAAAAACCATTTCTAGGCAAAGAAAGGAAACAGAAGGCCACACAATTATTCATTGAATTCAGGTTTCCATCATAGACAATTTAGACTGGCCAAAAGAAATCCTACCGTATGGTTTAGAGATAATATAATGGAGCTAAATAGCCATAGACTGGCAGAAAACAAACAATATAAAAACATGAAAGCAAGATTTATGCTCCTAGGCTTCAAGTTCAGGATGTCAGGATTTAGAAAGTGACAAGGACAGGAAGCAGCGAGACGGCGTTCTGAACTGTTTTTTCTAATTGGACCCTCAGAAGTTGTTTACAACTGGACGAGATAATATACCAAAAAAAAGGGGTAATGGACTGAAAATGAAGAAACAAGTTTTCTGGAATTGATTCTCTTATGGATCCAGTAGAATCCTGAATATATCGCACGTATCCTCTGAGGCTCTAGCTCCGAAAAAACAGAATCTTCAGGCAAATTTCAGGCTACTTACTTTTCCTAAGTGCTGTGTGAATTAGTCTCTTAAATGTCACCTGAATTGTATGCATTCCATGAGTGTCCTAGATTAACTGCCAATCCCTCTATTGATAAATTCTGGTTGGCAGAATTAGTACCGGAGACCTTTTCTTGTAAGAAGGCAGGTTATCAGGAGTAAATTCTCACACACCTGATGTCTTTCAAAACTATTTTGAGGGGGAAAAAAATGCAGTCTTTTAATGTTTTCAGCTATAACACTACACATATGACCATGAAAGAATGCGCTTAGAAATGAAGCTATCTGAAATATAAACAACATGGCTTTTTATTGCTAATCAAAATACTGGCTTTTTAAAGATTTATTTAATTATTATTTGAAAGGCAACTTTTAGAGAGAAAAGGAGACACACACACACACACACACACACACACACACACACACACACACAGAAATCTTCCTTCCGCTGGTTAACTCCACAAATGATTGCAACATCAGCCAAAGCGGAGCTGATCCGGAGCCAGAAGCTTCTTCCAAGTCTTTCATGCGGGAGCAGGAGCCCAAAGACTTGAGCCACTCTCCACTACTTTCCTAGGCCATAAATTGGGAGCTGGAACAGAAGTGCAGCAGATAAGGGCCCAGTACAGTAGCCTAGTGGCTGAAGTCTGTGCCTTGCTTGTGCTGGGATCCCATATGGACACATACTCATATCACGGCTACTGCAGCTCCCTTCCAGGTCTCTATTGTGGTCTGGGAAAGCTGTCAAGGACGGCCCAAAGCCTTGGGACCCTGCACCCGTGTGGGAGACCTGGAAGAAGCTCCTGGATCCTGGCTTCGGATTGGCTCAGCTCCAGTCATTGCAGCTGCTCAGGGAGTGAATCATCGGATGGAAGATCTTCCTCTCTGTCTCTCTTCTCTGTGTATCTGCCTTTCCAATAAAAAATAAAATAAATCTTTTAAACAAAAGGATAGATCAATGTAAAAGAATCAATGTGAAAGAATCAAGAGTACAGGAAAACTTAGATTCAGTCACCGATATTAGGTAAATTTGTCACAAAACTTAAAAAAAAAACTCTTTTCACGAACAGCACTGGAAGGATTAGGCATCTGTACACAAAAGAATAAATTTGGTGACCTCTCTTAATCCATGTGTAGCAATTAGCTCAAAATGGTTCGTAGGCCCAAACCTTAAGAGACAAACTCTCAGTAAAAAGCTAAGGAGTAAATCATGGCATCCTCAAACTTTGCTAACGGGAATATAAAATCCTTCTGTAAATCTGCCTTTCCAATAAAAATGAATAAAAGTTTTAACCCAGGCTGCCTGATTTGAGACATGAACTTCCCAAGAAGTGTCGGAAGCACTGCATAAGTTGCCTGTGTCACTTCCATCTGTTTTACAAGTTTGAGCCGAGATCCCATAGTTGAATCCAAAGGGGCGTACAGAGAGGGACTCTGGTTCTTGATTTTCTATTGTAGAAATGGTTCCCAAGACTTTAAGAAGCACATTACTTTACTGCAATTCTGATAGCAATATTAAAATCCCCCTTTGAAAAGTATGCATGCATAAATATATATTACATATGTATGTATGTATCATTGCTACAAAAATAATATTTAAAATTGCAAGTTTTCTTAAGGAATTCTATGCAAAAGAAGAGAGGGAAGAGAGGGAGAAGTCTCATTTTGTTTTGAAAACAGAAACTATGTATTGACTTATGTATTTTTGACACAGAGAAGGACAGAGAGACAGACACACAGCTGGCATGCCCTGGTTCACTACACAAAGACCACAAGGACCCAAGCTGGAACTGGTGTCTGGATTACACAGGGTGACAAGACCTTAAGTCCTCGAGTCATCAGGTCTGCGTGAGCAGAAAGCTGGAATAAGAAGCTGAAGCCAGGGGTTGTATCCAGGCCCTTGGATGGGCCCCAGACTGAATGCCTCTGGAGTTTTTTTTAAAAATGTAAAATACCGTCACAGGGGCAAGGAGGAGCTTGGAATTCTTAGAAGTCCAGGATGTGAACTGTTAGAACTGACGTATCCATTAAAGAGCTGATAGATTATGGTTCATGCCAGAAGTTTCTGGAAAGAAAACATTTTCAGCTTTTCTTTTTGTAAGCAAATATCTCCTGAAGTCGTAATATTATGGTAATGCAAACAGTAGAACAAAGTAAATCCATGGTAAGCAACTTAGAGCTCTTAGGTCGAATCCTTTGTATTGCCTGTTTTTATACAGAGCATCAACTGAGAAAACATTCACATTTTAAATGATTGAAAAAAAAAGAACTTAGAGGGGAATAATATTTTGTAGCACACGAAAATAGCAAACCCAACTCTGCATGCATAAACCAGCTTTATTAGCACAGCCACACTCATCGGTAACATTTTTCCATGACAGTTGCTTACCACAATGGCAGAATTAAGCACCTGGGAAAGAGATGATATGTTCTACAATGCCTAAAATATTTAACACCTGACATTTCACAAGGAGATTGCCGTGATCTAGGCTGATAGAAAGCTCTGTGGAATGTAGGCAGTTTCAGTCACCAGAAAGAAAAATAGGTCAAAGAGTCAGAAAGAGGAAAATAAAGAGGAAAAACAAAAAACAACTCATCCAAACATAGGAGAAAAATCTTGCCAAGTTATTGAATTAAACCATATAGGTATGTGATACCAACATTATGTACTTAACATACCGATGACTTAATGATGCTGAGATTTTATGTCACAATTATAATTAAAGCATAATTTTGTAAAGTTTCTTCATTCTCCCTTCATCCCTTTGAAATAAGATGCTTGCTATATCGAGATCTTAGCCACAGTTTAATTTGATCACTCTTATAGAAAAAATAGGATGTTCTGACTGATATTTTACATAGAAAGGGAGGATATAAAGTTAATTTGATAAGCAATAGTATTTTTGTTTTATTTTTTTTTAAAAAAAACTACCCAAATAAGCTTATAGGATGTGCAAAGGTAAGGCAAATCATTTTTCAGTATGGCATACACTCAATATTCAGGGTTTCCAAGGAGAGAGAATACTTTTTTTTTTTTATTGAAAGGAATAAATTGTGTCATTGCCGAGGATAAACTGCAGAAACATATCTTTAAGCTCATAGAATGCATACATGATAACAATTAGTGCTAGAAAAAAAGTATTGCGTGAATATATGTTTTAAAAAAGTCACTGCAGTTGGAGTTACAGATTATTAGTATAATAACCATCTGTCATTAAATATGTAAATCTATGCTCAGAGATGCAATGGATATGTGAATAAAAAGATTCAACAAGAGCAATGACATCAGTGGTAAACTAAATTGTCAGGTACATTGCTGCTAATATTAAAGGTGAAATTTTTCTCAAAGTTGGTTCTATATAATACTGATCATTTTTAGTTTATAAAGTATCACACTTACTATAACAGTAAGTAATAAAACATGTGAAGGTATAGTCCGATTCAGTTGGCTGTTAGATCAAGGAAAGTTTCAAATGTATTTTTTTTTTTCTCTGCGAAGTGTATTTTTGGTTTCCTACATGAAGACAATTTTGGTTGCTTCTGAGTCTTTCCATTATAAATAAAATAGTTGTCAATGTTCATGTGTAGGCGTAGACAATTTCAGCTTTCAGGAAGCGAAGCAAGGAATATCATCAGTGCCTTATAGAAACCATAGGCCTCCGGAAACATCTCCCCAAATGGCCATGCCAGTGAGTGAGACTTCCTGCGCTGTGCATCCTTGCCAGTGTCTAGTACATCAGTGATCCGGTTTTGCTAGTTACATGAAATATTTAAGGACATCTTGTTCTTTTAATTTTCATTGAACTGGTGAGATACGGTGTGGAAAATATTTTCTTCTGATGTTTGTTTAGCTTCTGTATATCTTCTTTGTGAAGACATTCATTTCTTAACTCTATTTGGGTATAATTTATAAACAACAGTCGTATGTATTGATGGTATAAAATGTGTTTTTCTGTGTGCACATTGTGAAATGACTGCTACAGTCAAGCTCACACGTTCGCCTCCATTTTTTTTTCACGTGGTGCGAGGTCAAGATCTAACTTATTAACCCCAGTGATCATGCTCTTCTTCAGATCTAAATCTTGGCTTCTCTCCCATCACCCAGTTCCTGGTACCCAGCAGGAGGTCGTCTACCTCTGCGAACTCTCTTCATGCCTAGATGATAAGGTGGCATTTGCCTCTTTGAGTCGAGTTTAGTTCCCCTCAAATTCATGTGTCAATGTAGAAGGATTTCCTTTTATGTTTTTTTTTTTAAGATTGAGTAGTATTCCTTGGACGTACACGCATACACAGAGAAGTGCCCATACACACAAGATAGGTAGGCAGATATATAGATTATATTTTCTTTATTCATTTTTTACATTTATGAACAATTGGATTGTTTTATCTGTTTTAGCTTGGCGTGAATAATATTATGATGAAAGTGGGTGTATTGATGCTTTCTCAAGATATTGTAGGGACTCAATTCCAGGCATGACACACTCAGTTTTCTGGAAAAAAAAAATTAAACTAAATGTGAATACAGTTGGTTTTCGGTAGAAGTATAGGGGCAGTCATAAGTCCATCATTCTGTATAAGGTATGGACACTGACATAACATTGAGTGTCCTATTGTCTTACGGAGGACTACACCATTATAATAATAAAGGGGAAATCAGTTGAGGGAGGGAATTTAGAGAGGATGGAAGGGAAATCCCAGACATTATAGAATTGTATCATAAAATTAAAAATAAAATAAAAGGGGAAAATGAAATATTTGTATAACACATAGTACAAATAATTGTTGGATTGTTGGTTGGAAAATACAAATAATGGTTAATTTAATGATCTTGCATTTTTTTAAGATTCATTCATTTTTATTGCAAAGTCAGATATACAGACAGGAGGAGAGACAGAGAGGAAGATCCTCCATCCAATGATTTACTCTCCAAGCAGCCGGAGCTGAGCCAGTCTAAATCCAGGAGCCAGGAGCCTCTTCCCAATCCCTCACACAGGTGCAGGGTCTCAAGGCCTTGGGCCATCCTCAACTGCTTTCCCAGGCCACAAGCAGGGAGCTGGATGGGAAGTAGAGCTGCTGGGATTAGAACAAGTGCCCATATGGGATCCCAGAATGGTGAAGGCAAAGCCTTTAGCTGCTAGGCTATTGTGCTTGTATTTTAAAATTTTTATTGCTAAAATCAGGTAGGTATAAAGATTTACCAACTATTAATTACAATATAAATTATTTTTAAAAGAAATATTTTCCAAATATTCAAAAAATCTTTGCGATATAATTTACTTTTTCCATCAATATGTCACTAAATTTAAAACAGCTAAATTCAAAGCTAATTGGAAGGAAGTGTGTTACCACTCAAGTAAAATCCAGGTTCTTAATACACATTTTTAAAAATATCTCAGAAGACAGAAGATAGTTAGAATTTGCTTTTATTTGGTGATCCAATCTTCCACCTTGTAAAATAGAACCATGAAATTTGCCTTCGTGACCCGACAGCTGTAGTTTGGTTAGGCTTGGGGAATACTGAAAATATCCATGACTTTACTGTTAGACTTCAGTAAACAATTGGCAATTGCACCAGAAGTGGAAACAAACTTGAAAATATGAAAGTACAAGTAAAGCAAAAAATTGAATGTGAAATGCATGAATTTAATCAACATTTGAGTAAAAATATATAACCCTCTGCCATTGTCCATATCTATAATGTCAGGACATACCTAACTAGCAGAATGATGGACTTTTGACTAATCATGTAGGACTATAGTATTGTAATGATATGGGTCATATCAGTGGGATTTGGGGAGGGGAAGGAAAATCCCAGAACCTATGAAACTGTATCATAAAATAATAAATAAATTTAATATGAAAAAATGAATAAATTTGGTAGAAATATATATATATATATGTGAAATATTAAACCCATCTGAAAATGTGTAAAGGAAACATATTCCTAGTGGGATGCAAGCTCTTTATTATCCAAATGTATTTTATTTACCTTTGTAATTCCTCTTTGATAAATACTGAGCAGAGGTAGGAACTAATATTACAGACACTGAATAATTACACAGTGGGTTGAATATAATTAAACTCAACTCTCCTTGGACTCAGAATGAATACTGCTGAAGAGCTTTCTCCTTAATTATAGGCTATTCATTTATTTCATTTGCCTCACTTCAGGATGGCACATGAGAGCAGTGATCGGCCTTTGCATTGCAATGATTGTGAAAGACTGGATTGAAGGGCAAGTGCAAGAATGGATTCTGATCATCACACACTCAGCCAAATGATACTTCGGAAAGACACAAAAACCAAAAACGCTGTACCATGGAAAACACTGTGGGTTCCTACATGTAATACATGCCATGTTCCAACAAAGAAGACACACTGTAAGTGGGTTTATACTGTCTTTGATAGATAATGTAAATTGCATCTCACTATAGAAAACTAAAAATAATTTCTAAAGAATTCATGTTAGATATATTTCTAATATAATATTTACAAGCTGTCTTGGGACAAAGAGAAGCTTAATTAAATATTACTTTGAAAACAATCCAGTGTATAAGCACTATATGTTTACACATCAAAGGGTGAGGAGACAATGATGATAACCTCAGATTAGTTAGTCCATATTTGCCAGTTGTTTATTTAGTATTAACTCTTACAAAGCATTGAAATGCAATATGAGAACTTATGTGCAAGAAATATTCTGTGAAAATACTAAATTTTTGTCCACATTATTTCTGCGTTTTCAGGAACGTCTTTGTTGTTGGAGTAAAATTACTCCATGACTCAGCAAGTTAAGCCCAGCATGGGCTTTGGGCATCCCACATCAGGGTCACACTTTGAACGCCAGTTTCTCTGCTTCCAATGCAGCTCAGTGCTAACATGTCTGGAAAGGCACTGGGCGGCATTCCTAGTGCTTAGGCCCTGGCACTCCAGTAGGAGAACTACATGGAATTCTTGTATCCTGACTTTAATTCAGGCCAAAGCAATTTGTCGATGCCGGGTACACTGCCCTTTCCTTATTTTGATAATTAATTTTGATACATAAAGTATCACATTTTGTTATCTATTTTTTTTTTTGTTCTTTTGGTGTTATATCTTAAAAAAAAAAAACTAAATTCAATGTCATGAATGCTTTGCCTCAAGTTTTCTCCTGTTTTATGATTTTTAACTCGAAACAATCTGAATTACCTGTTTATAGAATGAAAGATAAATGTCAAATGACACTCTTATGCTCAGTTGTTACAATACCAGTGTTGAGATAACCATATCCTCAAAGAGTGAAATTGGCAACGTCGCTGAACATAATTTACCCATAGAAATGAGAATTAATTTTTCAACTCCCAATTCTATTCCATTAACACATATGACTATCAATACTGTGCCATTCTGATTATTGCAGCTTAGCAATAGGTATTGACATGAGGATGTATGAAATGCAAACCTAGTTTTGATCCTAGCAAAATGTCTTAAGTCTTTTACTACCATAGTTGTGTTTTAAATAAATGTCCTTATCTTGTTAAGAAAGAGCTAGTCTTTTCCAAATTTCCTTAATACCTCTTTTGAAATCGCATATGTTTTTCCAAGGATTTTATGTTTAAGTTAAGTTAAATGGCGCCACAACAGAAAGAGAGGGATAGGGAGTCACCTGCTGGATGACTACAGGAATAGCAGCAAGGCGAAGGATAGGCCAAGTGCACGTCAGGACCCTCTGGGTCTCCCAGTTGGAGGCAGGGATCCAGGCACTTGGGCTGCCCGCTCAGGCACACTGGGAGGAAGCTGGGTCAGAAGGCGCTCCACTATGGGATGTTGGTATTGCAATAGCTACTGAACCAACTCTGTCACAAAACTGGCTGTCCTCCAAGTGTTGATGTTCGTCATGTGTTTTTTCTGCATCCATTGAGATGATCATTTGCATATTTTCTACCCTCATGCAATGAATTCTGTGTCTAGAAGCATACAGAAACATACTTAAATTCTGGGATCCTACCTGATTTTGAGGCTTCACTCTTTTTGCCACTTTTTCACTTCAAATCTTAACATGCAAAAATTCGAAAGAAAATCAGTTTATCTGTTTTTTAGGATGCCTTTTTCTGATTTGATATTAGGTTGGTGCTATCTTCATTGAAAGAGTTAAAAGTACTGCCTCCTGAGTTATTTGATAAATTTGAAGAATAATTATTATTAAATCATCTTTAAGCGGTAGAATTCATCAGTAAAAGCATAGCGTGTGAAATACGCGTTGATGTGCTTGGCTTCCCCTCAACACAGTATACTGCCTTTCACTTGCTGATGGTGTTTCTATACATATTGATGTTGATATGCTTACATTAAATATGAAAAGGAAAATGTTTTATAACATTTGGTTAGCATAATTCACTCCTAAAATATGGTCTAAATAACTTTTGGAAGAAATCCTATGAGTTATCTATTTAATTTCATATATCAATACATTTTTATAGGTCATTAACAAGATTATTGTTCACTGATTTATAAAATGTATGTTGTATGCCCTCTCAGAATCAACACATTTATTCAAGAAGTTTATGACCTCCATGACTTTATGTTCTGACAGCATTTCCATCTGAATTATTTAAACTTTTCAGAATTTAATTAACTTAACTTTAGAAAATTGCATTATTTAAAAATGCTTTCATCCACCTGAAGGTGCATGTCCCCTTTTTAGCAATGTAACTTCAGTTCTCTTAGTTGAGACTTGGAAAACTCTGGTTCAGTTTGCTATACTGCTCTTGACCTGACCGGTGTACATATTTTCATTATGAATTTCTAGTTTTTTTTTAGCCCATGATATTTATATTTAATTAATTTATATCCAATAATCTTTTTCTGTTATATGATTCTGTTCAGAATGTATTCAGGTACCCTGTCTCCTGACATCTCAGTTACTCATACTTTTCTTGTTTTGTGTAACCTTGAGAGTTTTGAGAAATACTGCATTTGAATTTTCTAGAAATGTTTCTACTGGGATTTGTCTGAGCCGCTCTTATGATTAAGAGCAGATTTTTGTGTTTGTAGAACAGAGGGGAAGGGTGCCAAGGATGTTGCCTCATCGGAGAACATCCTACACACAGAACCTAAGGGCTCATCCCTGATTATCAGGCCAAAGCAGAGCTTCTTCAGCTTCTCTATTGCAAACCGATCTATTCCTTCCTTATCTACATGACATCCCAAGGACAGAAGTCACCATAGAGCAAGTACATTTAAATGGTGAAGTGCTCTGCCTTATTTTCTTGAAGGCATCCTATCTTAAAAACAAACAAACAAACAAAAAAACTTTACAATTTCCCTGCTCATGAGCTTTATGCATCACATTGATTTATTTGTGAAATATTTTTTTCTATAAATAAAGCTCTTATAGCTTTATTGCCATCAATATGATACTTTGGCTTGCACACTACTATATATCTTAGTTCTACTGTTTTCAGCATTTTCTGTGTGACTACACATCTGTCTTGGATCAAAAGGAAATCTTTGGGTTTCCCTGAACTTCCACTCATTACAGTGCTTTGTGCTTGTTTGTTTACTTGTTTGTTTATTTTTAATGTAGAGTGTTACCTAATGGTTCAGACTCGTTTACTTCCAGGACTAGAAACAACAATTTGTCCAAAATGGCTTGTACCTATTCAAAGAGAATGGTATTATAAATGAAAGCCTATGCATCGTTGGAATCAGGGAGTTATCGCATGCAGGTGCTCCCAGCTCCCAGCGCAAGGAAACACACATGTGTACAAGTCAGATACACATACCTCTTTATAAATAGTCCTGTTTCAAGATGTTGTACATGTATTAAGGTAATCTTGTTATTATTGCTATTTTTTTAAAAGATGTAATTATTTTATTGAAAAGTTAGAGAAAGAAGAAAGATTTTCAGGGAGAAAGATCTTCCATTCTTTGATTCACTGCCCAAGGGACTGAAAAAAGCCAGAGCTGAGCTAATCCGAAGCCAGGAGCCAGGGACTTCCTCTGGGTCTTCCACTCAGGTGCAGGTCCAAGGCTTTGGGTCGTCTTCTCCTGCCTTCCCAGGCCACAAGCAGGGACATGGATGGGAGGTGGAGCAGCCTGGATACAAACCAGCACCCATATGGAATCCCAGGTGTGCAAGGTGAGGACTTTAGCCACTAGGCTACCACACCAAGTCCAATATTCATATTTCTAATTACAATCCACTACTAAATCAAAATTTATACTTCTTTCCCTTGCTTGTCTGTGACATAATCAGGCAGTGAGAAATATCTCCTCCAGCGTGCATTATGTAAGTATTCAAAAACAGTATACAATTATAGCATTGTAAGATTATTTCCATCAGTATTTTCTTGGAAACCCATTTAATCAATAGAGGAGCAGGATTCTGTGTAATATCTTATATCGTATGGGTTATAGCCTACACTATAAGTAGGTTGGCATCTCTCTGCTACAGTTTGGTTGTCTTACATACTTCTTATACCATTGGTTTGTTTTATCATACATGTTGAACCCATCCCAGAGTCACCTCTAAAACTCTTAAATGATTATTTTATTTAATTTATAATGATGCAGGTTCCTTTTTTATCTTGCAAAGTTCTGTCAACTATCAAACACCTAATAATATAACCGCAGTTATAGCTTCATACAGAAATCTTTCAGTGGTCTAGATAATCCCTCGTTTCAGCCTTCTCCCTCCTTCCCCAGGCCTCTGGCAACTGCTAATATGTTTTAGAATTGCTATGGTTTAATCCTTCTAATGTTTTGACAATATCGTATGATTGGTATCCCAGGGAAAACAGCAATTTTCAGAATGATGTCTTTTGCTTAAATATATATGATTAAGATTCATCAATGTCTATTCATGGTTTGGTAGGTTTTTTCTACTGTATTCATTGTATTCTTATGATCTTTTCAGTGAGATAGTGGCTCTCGTATTCCTATAATTTACAATTAACTTCCCTTTATGTTTTTTTTTCTCTGTTGGACTATCTAAGTCCACTTTTAACTAACACCACTTGCAAGACTGTCATCTTTTATGAGCACCTGTTACAGTCCCAGCTGATCCACTTCCAATTGTGCTCATTGCTAACAAACCTGGGAAAGCAGTAGAAAATGGTTCAATCATATGGGGCTCAGACACCCATCTGGGAGACCAAAAAGGAGTTTCAGTATCTTGACTTAGGCTTTGGCCAGAGTCACCATGTAGTGAGTAAGACAGTGGCTCACTTTCTCTTGTCTCTCTCTCTCTCTCTCTCTCTCTCTCTCTCTCTCTCTCTCTCTCTCTGCCTTGCAAATAAGCAGATACATTCCTTTAATAACATAAAAAGTCTTCCACTTGGCTTACACACACAGCATATCAGTGGCTGGTCCTACTTCCTAATACTTTGGTTCCAATTAGCTTCCAGTTGCTGCATTCTGACAGGCTCAAGCGCTTGAGACACTGCCGCCACAAGCTTGGATCCCTATCTTCATCCTGATAAAATTGTACACATCTTAGACATTTTTAAATCACTTCAGACGTTTTGGATGCTTTCAACATGTGCTTCTCTTTCCTTTACAGTTTCGTTTCTTTTGGCACTGTAGTTTGTGAAGGTTATACTGACGTATCTTTGAGATAAGAAATTCTTTGCTTTGCTGAATCCAATCTAGTGATGAAGCTATTAACAGTACTCTTTAACTCAGTTAATATTTCTTATTTGTGGAATTTCCAAGAAAATGGAAGTTTTAAAGTATCCTTTGTTACTTAGTTTCTATTTATTTACTGAGTTGCATTCCAATCCTTATTTTGCCTCTTAGAAATATTTTATGCTTTTTTTTTTTTTGGTTGATTTGCCTTTTAGTGTGTTTTTGTTGAAACCCCCTCACGATATATCAGATAATAGGGGTGATGACAAATAGGCTTTCAACGTGAAGTTCTATGTTAATCAGGTCAGGATTTAGGCTGTGTTTATTCTTTGTTGTTTGTATACGTGCCCTGAAACTGAAACTGCCTTTGGTTTTGTGTCCGTGATAAATTGGAGTTTTCAAAAACACTTTTGAGATACATGCTTAAGCTTGCTTGGATGTAAAGCATGTTTCTAGACTCTCTCGTTATACTGATGGTTTTAATCATTCTAAAAGCTGTGTCCTTGGAAACTTTTTCTTGGCTTGCTTCTCTTTTCTGTTATCTGAAATGCGAAGAGTTGAAAGACTAGAGTAAGAGAAACTATCTCTTAGATAGAGGTTAAATCATTTCCACTGGAGAAGAGCCATTCATTATTGAGGATAGCTAGGGGTATGTACTGTTCTCTATCCCCTGAACAAATCCTTTGGGGAATCGTCATTGGATTTGTCCTCACATTATTGCATTTAGCTCATTTTACTCACTTTAAAAAATAGATTAAAATATTTTAATATAAAATATTAAAATAGTTATTTATTACTTATAAATATATAAAATAGTTATTTTAATCTTTTTAAAAGTTATTTCTTTAGTGATTCCATTCACTATTTTCTATTTTGGGGGTAAGAAAAATGGTTAGAATTTTTAAATACATAATTGCCTAAATATAAAACAGAAACAAGGAGAAACAAAACTCTACTGATGTTACTTCATCCTAAGTAGGTATAAGTGCCAAAGAAAATGCTTCCAACATGCACCCCCAAACCACAAATGGTTTTTCCCTCATTTTATTATGGTGTAATCAAGAATCTTTGTTTATTAAGTGTGTCTTAAGAGAACGAAGTCCTCATTGATAAATAAACTGCAAAAAAACTACACACAGTAAGAAATTGATATGAAAAAAGCATCATCTCAGAATTCTTTTTCAAGAGAAGGTACATTACAGCCTCGTGGATTTATCATTTCAGACACCTAGTAGAAGTCCAAGTAGCATTAACCACTGTGAATTTTCAAGAAATATCCCCACTGTATCGGTTGGTGCTAATGCACTCTATAAATTCACTCTCCTGCTTAATAGCCTCTGCGTTTCTCATTTCCTTTACACAGTGGGATAGTATTTTTTTTTTTTTGCAATTCAATTCTGAAATAGAATTTTGATTGCAGGAAAAATACATGTATTTGTAATTTGCATTTTTGTGGTTATATTTAAGAGTCACATGATAGTTCTTTTCTTGAAGCATGAAAAAAACAGAGTTGCACAGCTATTTCTACATTTTCTACAAGGTAGGTTATTTCCGATTCAAACACAACAACTGAGGCATTGTTGTACATGCACTTGAACTCAAATGCTCCACCTTTAAATCCCTGAAGTCAAATTTACTAAATGTTCTACAAGTGTTAATGACATTGTCCCGATGCCTAGCCCAGTCATTTTGAAGACACTTGGATCCTTCAGCAGCATCTATGGGTTTGATTCCCAGCTCCATCTCTTGACTACACTGTCTATTCTTTCACACACTGGGCAGAAGTGCTGATGGCTCAAGTAACTGAGATCCAGTAACCACCGTGGAAGACGAGAATTGAGACGTTGTCTCCTGATTGAGTTAAACTGATTTTCCATTATGGATGTGGAGTTAACCAGCAGATTGAAATCACAACCTCCTTCCTGTCCGAGAAAAAAAAAATATGTAAGATTGTCTTGATTTTTATACAGCTTCTAATATGGGTTATGAATTTCTAGGTGGCATTTTGTCTATCAGTATGAAAATGTGATCACCTAAAATGAATCAAAAGGAGCACTTGTGCCAAGGTATAACGGGACAAGGGGCATGCCGGGTTTAACTTGTGGGATTCAGCTTCGTTGAGTAGCTCAGGACAAGAAGAGTAGACACAGATTGTTGGAAACCAGTCTTTGCACAGTGTTTGCTGGTATTGCCACATCAGTACATGGTACAAACTCAGGTACTAACTTCCTAGCTGTAACCAGAATGTCTCATGCCATACACAGATCACGGGCATATCTCTGTTCTGCCTAGGGTTAAGAAGCTTGGGGAGATTTTTCTGCGTGTTTTTAACAGCCTTCTGTGTGTTGGCTTATGTTGCAATCTGTAATCAATAACTACCTTAGAACCAGAATATATGCTATTTGCATAACATACTTTTCAAAAGTTTTATTTGTCTTTCAAAGTAGATTTCATGATCTTTCTAGATGGCCCTGAAATGATTTTAAAATATTATTAAGATAATATTCTACTACATATACTTTTAAGATTTATTAATATGAATGTGACAGAAGCAAAAGAGTATGTTATGTAAGAAGTTCAAATAGACTTAGCTGGTTTTCCAATAACAAACACACAGCAACATTTAGACATTCAGATATACATGGGCACATGTACAAAAAACATAGCATGAAAGTTTAGAAGTCAGACTTCAAATGTATTTTACTTTAATTTAAAAATAATTTATGAATATTATAAAATCTTAAAATGAAATTGAACAATTTTACTACATTCTATCTTCATGTGATATTAATGTAATATTAAATGCTTCCCATTGGATTAACTGGGATGTTCAGATTTAGGACACCAGGAGTCTATTTGGGGAATAACTATGTTCTCTTTCTCTACTCTGTTGGAGAAAAATAGTTCTATTATCTGCAGGATTCCAGAAAACTAATTTCTATCTCTTCATCTTTGTTGCCTTCTGATCTGAAAAGGAAAATCCAAACTACATATTTGTTCTTGCTTTTTGTTGTTGTTGTTCTTACTTTGAATTGCTCAGGCAGTCACATGCTGGAAATAATATTGCCTTATACACTACCCCCCTTCACTTGGCCAATGGTCTTTTCCTATTGTTGAATTGAAATCTATTCTTTCCTTGAGGCCCTATTCATCTCTCTAACACCACAGTGTGAATAGATTATAATAAGCAAAAGCAGGGAGTTTATTCTGCAGCTGTTTCCAGTTATCCTGAAGCACCAGGCATTTAAGAGAAAATTTCAACCTTGGACAATGCCATTGCTTCCTCTCATCCACAGCCATTATTACAAATGAGCCATTGTGCAGATCTGCTACTATAAGCAAGCCATTCAGGTTACAATGATAGACATCCCATTATAATGATAGACATCCCATCACCTAACGAGAATGCTATGTCCATTCCCTCCAGCCTTTAGTTTTGCTATGAACTCTTCAGTTTTTTTTCTGATAATTTTATTAAAATATTATTTAATTAAAATGAGAAAATGAACAGATTTTTAAATTGTAGATGCTTGTTTTCAATTAGAAATTAAATGGATTTAAAATAAAAATTTTAAAATGGTTTTGAAATAAAAATCGATTTCTATTATAAAGAAGCTTCTTATCAATTATACCAGAAATATGAAAACAAATGTAAGTTTACTAACAAACCTTACTTGAATCATGGGAAATACTTCTTCACAATTATAGGGCAGATTGTATTGGATCATGATATAAATGGAAATAAAGTAAGAGCAACATTATGCTTTCTCTGGAGGAGAAAAATGTTAGTTTTGTTGAATTCCAAAAAGAGGGAGATATGATTGTAGTGAGGGCAGGATGAAAAACAAAACATTTTTTTAAGAATTATTCATTTTTATTGGAAAGTCAGATATACAGAGAGGAGGAGAGACAGAGAGGAAGATGTTTTGTCCAATAATTTACTCCCCAAGTGGTCCCAATGGCCAGAGCTGAGCGAAGCTAGGAGCCTGGAGTCTCTTCCCTGTCTTCCACGCAGGTGCAGGGTCCCAAGGCGTTCGCCGTCTTCGACGGCTTTCCCAGGCCAGAAGCAGGGAACTGGATGGGAAATGAGGCCACCGGGATTAGAACTGGTGCCCATATGGGATCCTGGCATGTTCAAGGTGAGGACTTTAGCTGCTAGGCTATCATGCTGGGCCCACAAAAAATTAAAAATGTATGTAAAAGCTGTTTTGATTCAAATCAAGGAACATTTTGTAATTATAGAATCCTCTAGATATCAGAAAATACTCTGGTGAATTGCTTTTTACTTACACATTAATATATCGGTGCATTACTATTATTTTAATTTTATCGAAAAGTTTAAAGGATTAGAAAATGTGCAAAACTGAATTTGTCTCCATGGGTATCTTTTGTTTTTCTCTGTTTTGGGAGAAAACTGCCCTCTATCACCTTGGTTAGGATGTTTATTTATCAAGCTGCCTTGATGATGTATCCTTCCAGAGCCGGAGAGGGCTACTCTCACACGGTAATCAATACACTGATATCCCTCCAGATACAAAGGTAAGCTGGCTTCTTATCAGTTATAAAAGATTCTGATTCCCTTAGTTTTCTCCTTGTATAATGGACCATAGCACAATATAGTCTGTAGTTAGTATGGATGCTTTCTGTGTCATTCTCTGAGAATTAGAATTTAGGGAACCCAGAGTAAAAAGCACTGATGTCCTGACTGTTGAGATCTATCAGTCAATAGATATAGATATAGATATAGATATTGATATTTCAAGTTTGAGTCCTTTTTGATCGAGTTTTGGATGATTTACCACCTTCATGAAGATGAGGTAGCCTGATTCATTTCTGAAAAGAATTAAATCTCATGCCATTCACGACTGTTGACCATCATCCCAGGAAAAGTTCAGAGTTAGGGTCACAAACAGAAGGCGCAGAAGTCCCACATTTGAGATGCAGAGGCTGGTGTGGTGATATTACTGGTCTTCTTAAGCTGAGAAAGCGATGTCTGACTACGAAGATGTTCTCACACATCGTCATTGCCCTTTACCAGCAGGTGGAAGGGGTCTCTTTCATGTTTCTCTCTGTGTCTCTATATAATTCTGAATTTTAAAATAAACATATAAATATTTTTAAAACAGGAGTCACATATTCCTGCCCCATATTCCTCTGCCTCTGACCTGAGAAGTATTTATCTCAAGCTCCAAAACAGTTAAAAGCAAGAAATGTCAAGATCGTACCCATGAGCAATGACACTTTCACAAACATTTCAGAGTTAAGGAGTGAGGCTGCGAGAATTTCTTAAACTACTTGCTGTGAGCTCAATTGCCCCTCTTTGCGATCAACCTTATATTTTCAGGACCTGCTATTGCCATGATGTTTTCTGCGAGGTGAGGCAAAAAAGGGCATCCTCCAAAGACTCTCAGCATGCTCTCATTTCCAAGGCCCAAGGCAATCGGTGGTCATAGCCCTCTCCATACTGACTTCCACAGTGGCTGTACTAGCCTACACTCCCGACAGTGAAGCAGGGTGTCATTCTCCCCTCATCCATGTCGGCACCTGTTGTTAGTAGATTTGTGAATGTCAGTCAATTTCATTGGAGTTAAATGAAACTTCAATGTAGTTTTTATTTGTATTTCCCTAATAGTGAGGGAGCCTGAATATTTTTTTTCATATGTCTACTAGACACACTCTGCCTCCTTGATACCGACACATTGCCACCCAGGATTGGAGTAGGAGAAAATGTACAATTATAAATTAATATGTGTAGAGTTTCATTTGATAAGATGACATAAATTACAGTGCTACGTGATGATATTGGCTCATCAACATTATTGCCTCTACAACAATTTGATTATATTTAAATGTCCAAACATTGCATTTTATGTCATTTTTATTAATTTTCCTTTATTTGATTTACTTATTTTATATATTTCTATTTTATTATTTTAACAAGATTAAAATTAGAAAGAAAAAGTACAGAATTTAAGGAAAAACAGTTTTTCTTTTAAAAAAAATCATTATTTGGTCTATTTGAGCCACAGGGTAGGGGAAGAGACTATTGTATAATCAATTACAAAAGTCAAAGTTATTTTTTTTTTAATTTTACAAAACATTACCTGGGTTCAAAATTTTTTTAAATATATTTCTAGTCTGTATACAACATGGCTTTGATTAGAACATGATGATATTCTAATTGCAACAGACTGAAATGAGTCAAATATTGCAAGTTAAAATTAAAGAAAAATTTTGATATAAAAGTATATACTGGCTAAATGTAAAGTTTTTAAATTAAATGTGATGTTTGACAGTAGCTTAAATACTGAGTATAGTTTTTGTTTGGAGGGCGACAGTAAGATTATTTACACTTACCCATGCACACCTGGCTTACTAAACACCTATGCTTGGCTTTCCAGTGGAATGAGCTGGGAATTTCAGCCATCAGGAGATTTGTGTTTCAAAGTATAATAATAAACATTGCTATTCTTTGAAACACAACATACACTGCTACCACCTTAACAATTCCTCATAGAATCAACCCAGAAACACTGACAAAACTCACTTTCATCCAAAACAATTCCATTAAAACCCAGAGGAAACTCGTATGAGTGTGCGTGCGTGTGTGTGTGTGTATTCAAAATAAATCATAATAACATTTGGTTCGTAACCATTCATTCATTCATATACCACGTTTTCCTTGTACTTGCTAAAGCTATTGTTCTGAAACAAGATATTATATTTTGCATCAGTTGAAATTGCTCTTAAATTTTAATTTTGGATTCCTAACTGTTCAATTTTAGGATAGCATTCAGAAGCTCTTCCCAGCCAATATTCTCCATTTCGTTACTTCTTTCTAGGCAAATTGATCAGTGGTGTTTTGAGAACTGGCTGTGTGCCCAGTTTCCACAAATGCCAAAGACTTCTCTGAAGCAAGTTAATTAAAATTGACTGCTTGTTTTAGGCAGAAGAAGCAGGCAGGATGCCGGATGGTGCTGAAGAGTGATTGAACAATTTAAGCAAACAGAATAACCTGCCTTCAGGCCATAAGACAAAAATCCTTTATTAGGTATCTTTACTCAAATACATGTCCTCTGAAACGTTATTTTTAATTGAAAATGTGAAATATATGCAGTAATTCAATTGAAAAAAATGCTTGTAGGCATAGAAAAACATAGGAAATCTGCAAGCCATCACTTTTCAAAAAATATATAAATTGGACCTTCTTATAACTATTGTTTTGAGTAAAAAATATATATGCTTAGATTAAAAATGTGTGCAAACAATGACAGGAAAAATCTGGGTGAATGGAGACTTGAGGTTGACTATGGCAGCCAATGGACATTGGGAGGGTTGCCTCACCCTTGCATCTGCGAAACTGACAGCATTTCAGAAGCATCCAAACCACTTGGTCAGAACCCTCAGAACATGGACTCCAGTGGGACCCTGGGTTGATACTGGGTGTCAGTCCCCCATCCCTGGGTCCTGGCATGTTTGGGGGACTGGATGTGGTTTCTCCCCTTTCCTCTCCCCTTAGCCCAGAGACAAGAAGAAATTAAGAATTAGAAAACAATGATTTTATCCAATTTCACTAACGCTGAATGCTTCCCACCCTGGTCAACCATGTAATCATCACCAAATAAATAAATAAATAAATAAACTTAATTTTTAAAATGTATGCTACATAGCCTTTACAGTTGTGTATAGCAAAAAAGACACAGTTTCCATATTCATACTTTGACATCAATTAACATCTCTCTTTAATGAAAAGCACAAATTAAAAATTCAGGAAAAACGTGGTGGATTTTAAAATACAGCTAATTTGTATTTAAATGTGGAATCATCTTTAAATAGCACTCTGTCCAAATGCTTGTGGAACTCTTCTAGACTCCATTTTTCTAAGAAAAAAACTTGCTAGCTAAAAAATCTACTATAAGATCTTAGCATGGGGGTTGATTAGCTAAAGGTTGACTATATAAGTACAATGTTGGCACCTTTCAGAAAGGAAGTGAAAGACTTGAGAGCGTAGTAACCATTGGGAGTACTACCAGGTATAGTATATGTGTACAATATTTACTTAAAATGCTGATTATCAAAAATCCCAACATAAATTTCATTGTTTTTCTCATCATAACACTATGAAATTGAAATTTATGTACTCATTTTACAGAAGGCAAAGCTGAGAAAAACAGGTGGGAGGTAACTTTGTCAGTGTAAAATACACTAGAATTAACTGGTCTACAGGAAATTGTATCAATTTAATGATTTATCCTATGCCGATTTTCTTCCTTTATTCCTCCCATTGTGGTTTGGTTTATTATTCTACTACTGAAATTGCTGTAATCAAACAAAAATACTGCCTGATTTTTCTTTTTCTACACTCATTCATCAAATAATTTGATTCTTTTTATAAAAATGTAAAGTATAGGTGTATACTGTTGATTATTGATGATAATAACAATGATTATTAAGATAATGATGTTCTTGGGCCCAGTGCGATGGCCTAGCAGCCAAAGTCCTCGCCTTGAACTCGCCGGGATCCCATATGGGTGTCAGTTTAATCCCAGCAGCCCTGCTTCCCATCCAGCTCCCTGCTTGTGGCCGGGGAAAGCAGTTGAGAACAGCCCGATGCCTTGGACCCTGCACCCACATGGGAGACCTGGAAAAAGCTCCTGGCTCCTGGTTTCAGACCGGTGCAGCACCGACCGTTGTGGTCACTTGGGGAGTGATCTTCAGATGAAAGATCTTCCTCTCTGTCTCTCCTCCTCTCTGTATATCTGCCTTTCCAATAAAAATAAATAAATCTTAAAAAAAAAAGAGATAATGATCTTGAGCCACACTTGATTAAGTTAGTGATGTTCTTAGAAGCACAATTGCAGTTAAACAAATTCACTCTTATTTCAGTAGAACAGAAAGCGAGAACTCAATCTAAAGAAATACATTATTTTAGTAAAGAGGACTTCGCAGGAAATTTTGTAAATTTTGGATTGTCTTGGATGGCTTAGCAGAAATAAACTGGAGCATTGTATTGGATCTCTTAAAAGGTGGAGTAAATTCCGTTATTTAATATCTTAACATTTATTTTGTTGGTAGGAAAACTAACATTGGCCTAAAATTCCTATTAATAAAAGCAGCAATTAGACAATTAAGTTAGACACATCTTAGCATAATAATTGAGAGCTTTTCTATCTTGTTTCTGTCTGGATGGTACGATGGTCTTGTCTATAATTTGTTTAGAAAATATTTCAGTAATAACTAATGCATTTTTCCAATAATATACTGTGAACCCAGCCTTATGTCAAGCATTTAAATTCTGTTATTTAATTCTAGTATTCACAAAGGCTATGTACCTTCTGGATTGAGATATCTTAATTAGCTATACACACATGCTTATATACATATATATATATACATACATACATATGCAATACTTTAATTTTAGCATCAATATATAAGGTAGAATGTATACAATTTTGTTGCCTGTGTCCTGAATATTTACTTTATAATGATGTCCTCTTGTTCCATGCATGTTGATATAATTTTATTCATGTATGATCAAATAATACTTCATTGTTTATGTGTGTGTATTTTTACCAAATTTTCCTTATACTTTCATGCCATGATAAATTGGTAGGTCCTGTTTTAAAATTAACTATACAAATACCACATGGCTGAAAAATTATATTGATCCCTCAAAAAGGAAGTCGTTCATATTCATGTAAACATACACACAATATGTATAACAGCTTAATTCATTATAACCAAAGACCATAAATTACCCTAGTAGTCATTGATGGTGAGCAAACAGACCTTTTTATGTTAATATCGTTTGAGAAAAATATGCAATGGAGTGATTGATATGGATAGCAATACAGACGGATCTGAAAGCATGATCAGTGAAAGACACACTCTTTAATTATACTTATGTAGTATTCTTTTCCTAAGATGCATATATTTATCTATTTGTAAAATTGCCACAGTGTGGTAAAGAGAGTAGACAGTCCTTCCTTCGTTGGAAAAAATAAAATAATCAAAATAAGGGAGGAGTTGAACCATATAGACACCAAAAGGACAATGCATAAGATCAACAAATCAGAGAGCTAATTCTTTGTGAAAATCAACAAAATAGATTCCCTGCTACCCCAACTAATTTTTAAAAAGGAGAGAAAAGATACAAGTCAATAGAATGAGAAATGAAGAGGAAATATAATAACAAATGCCTTGGACATCCATAGAACATTAGGAACTATTGCAAGTAACTATATGCCAACAAATCAAAAGACCCAGAAAAATGGATTGCTTTTGGATCCATATAATCTACTAAAGTTGAATCATGAGACAATTAATAATCTAAATCGATCTATATCCAGGACTGAGAATGAATGAATAGTTAAATTCTCCCCAACTAAGAAAACCCTGGTGTCATTTTTTTTGGGGGGGGGGGGCTTCACTTTGAATCTGTAATTTCACGTGCAAAGGAATTAGAATACCTATCTTTTGTTTTAAATTCTTTTGTTTTTATTTGTTTGGAAGTTAGATAATACAAACATATCTGAGAAAGAAAGAGATGTTCATTCCACTGGTACACACTCCAGATCCCTGCAACGACGGAGCCATGGTCACGCTGAAGCCAGAAGCTTCTTTCAGATCTCCAACAGGGGTAGCCGAAGCCCACATACCGGTATCATGACCAAGCAGGATCCATCTCCCTGCACATCTGGATAATATGCAATGTCTATCCAATATGACTCGGGCATGGAGAATGCTTTGTTTCTCCGTCATCTCAAATGCACATTCAGTTGCTTCTCTCATCACTACCATCTCCGGAGCATCCCACAACAGGTGCTCATTATATTTCTGTTGGAGTTTTTCTCAGGGAAGCTCACCTCAAGCACAATCATGTCCTTCCTGCTGCTTTGCTGTTGGGCAATCAACTTCCCTGCTAGGCTCTGCCTGTCTCTCATTGCTTTTTTCTTTGTTTCCTGAGAAGCCTCAAATCTCGGAAATCAGCTGTTATAATTCCCCGTTTATATCCTTATCTCTCTCTAGGGGAAAGGCCTACTTCAAACAAGGGTATCCCTTTTATCTGTGGATCTGATACCTTTTGCAGTAATACAGGAAGATCTTGGAGATTTGTGTCTTGGTTATTTAGAACAGCTTCTCAGGGTCTAAATATATTCTAAGCCTACTTCTAGTGTCTAAATTTTTGCCTACATCAGACTAGCAGTTTCTCCTGTTCTAATTATTACACCCTAAATGCACTTCTAGTGTTTTAGGTCTCTTTCTACCTCAAATTAGCACACTGCTTTAACAAGAGGGAATTGAAAGTGGAAATCCATCTGCACATTATTTGGTACAATGCATTGAATTTTTCTTGATAGATGTTTAATTGACTTAAATTGCTTACCTATGTTTTAGATTTTAGAATTTAGGCTAGAGTATCTAGACATCAATAATCAAAATTGATCTTGTACTAATTTCTTTATTTTTAAGTATTTTAAAAATTTATTTCTTTAAGTGTTTTTGAGAGGCAGAGAGACAGAGAGAAAGAGGAGGGCAGGGATGTGCTCCAGGAGCCAAGAACTCAATCCAAGAGCTCCACGTAAGTGGGAGAACCAGATCACTTGAGTGTGCAAACAATAGGAAGCTCAAGTTATCCAGGCACAGGTATTGAGCCTAGGTACTCAGATGTGGAGCACAGAAATTCTAGCTTGAATAGTAACCACCAGTCTGAAGATCACCCTGGCTTTTGTCATTTAAATAATCTTTCCATTATTACAAAATCAGGATGACTATAAATTCTTTTTGGAAATGGTTAAACTCAGAGAGTTGAGTTTCAGCTTAACTTTTTTTTCAAGGAATTTCTATTTTCAGGTTATTGTGCTATATAATTTGTAATGTATAATTAGAAGTTTTCAGTTCTTACTGCAAAAAAGAAAAAAAAAATGTCCTAACACGAGATTGACATTCATATTTAGTCCTGTGCTAAATAGCTCCATCAAATTATTAAATTTAATTTTGTTTATTCAATATGGCATCAATTATATAGAAGAAGTTGCACTAGGAAATTAGAGCATTTTAGATTTGGACAATATTCTATGTTATCTAAGCAGAAACAAAACAAAACAAAAGAAAATTAGCACAAGGCAGATAAAAGTGAAGGCCATCCATGAAACCCTATATGTAGCACAAATTATTCATTAAATACATCTCTAGCATAAAGAATTCATAATAGTGCATTGCACAAATGAAGCCATGCTTTACAGTATGATTCTGAGCTCTAATCCAAACTAATAAAAGTATTATCAATGAATTGGGTTGAGAAAATTGGATTTCCTCATGTAGAAGTCTGAAACAGAGCCCCTACCTCATATCCTATACAAAGCATCAACTCAGAGTGAATAAGTAACAATTCAAGACATGAAATACATAGGCCTGTATTTTAATTCTGCTTTCTGTAAACCTATGGAAATGCTCTTTCTTCGTCATCATCCTGCTGTGGTAACGTTTTAAACAGTAATGGCATGGTACTTCCGATTCTGGTGTCAATGTTTTCAGCCTCATTTTCTGACTCTATGACTGAGTGGCTCCCACAGAGTACTGCGAATCATAAACCCTGCGTATTTATTCACTGGAGCTTCCCTTTTATAATATTTGAAATTTAAATCCAGTTCAAATATCACCTCTTCTCTACAACTTCACTCCAAATCTTCAAAGATAAAAGCACTTTTACTTTCTGTTCTCAGAGCAAGTGTGATCTTTAATTTCACTAAATAGAACCTAAATCAATGGGTCATGTAGTAAAGAGATTTCCTCCCCTGGAGAGTGAAGGAATCATCCTCGTAATTGCATTACCAAAATTCAAATGTACAGTCAAATGGTTAGATGATTTTTTTTTTTTACCAAGGACCCATATTTTTCAATTTTCGGATCTGTTATATTTTACTCAACCTTTGCTGTAACTCTTCCTTTCCCCCCCCCTTTTAAAAGATTTATTTGTTTTTGTTGCAAAGTCAGATATATATGGAGAATGAGAGACAAAGAGGAAGATCTTCCATCTGATGATTCACTCCCCAAGTGACCACAAATACTGGTGCTGCGCCAATCTGAAGCCAGGAGCCAGGAACCTCCTCCAGGTCTCCCATGTGGGGGAAGGTCCCAAGATTTGGGCCATTCTTGACTGCCTTCTCAGGCCATAAGCCTCTCTTTTCTTTACTCACAATGTGCCTTTAGAGAAGAGGCTGATTTCAAACAGCTATCCTGGTTAATCTACCGATAGCTTCCCAATCAACCTGACAGCCACTTCCAAGAGGTATTCCTTGCTTATGGGGATCAACCTGGGCCTGGAAGATAAAATACCCCTGACAATGGTGGGCCACCTACCATTCTGCTTTCTGTATTGAGGCCTGGGTCAGAGCTGTGAGAAAAGCAGAACTTCCTTCCCACTTAATAATTCTTGAGATATGCTCCTCAGCAAAGGGATATTTAGCATTCTGCCTACCCTTTATACATAATCTCATTCTAGTTCATAAATTGCTCCCATTGAGCATCCACTGTACAACTTGCTGTGTGGTTATTGTTTTCTGATGGACCCTGACTCATACACATTTTACAAATGAGGAAACTGAGGCATGGGGATGAATGACCCAGGCTGAGTCAGCTAGTAATTGGTATTACCACCGTGCAAACTGAAAAAAAATCCTCTCCATCTCATTCCTGCATGCATTTTCTTGGCCATTGGATTGTACCAATCAGACAGGAGTGCATTAGATACTTAGCAAATTAGGTTATATTTCTACATTATAATTTGTTAGCCATTTGATGGTTATAATGTATATGTTAAGAGGCAGATGGGAGAGATGAATTTTAGTAGAATGAGGGGAATAGGTGTATTATTTCAAAAGAGGATGTGAAACAGTGAGGACAAATTAAGATGTGGGGCCTGCAGGTGGCAACATGTGTTCCCTCTGGCTTATAAAGAAAACAGGCCTGTACAGCATTTCTCAAATGTTCTGTAGAGCTCCCAACATTTAAGGGTTTGGAGTATAACATAGCAATGCAGTTTTCTAGTTTCTCTGAAGAAAATTAGAATACCATAACCTCAGAGAGTCGTGCCTATAGCGTTAAAAAAAAAAAAACCTACATTATTTATTCAATATTATATCACACTATTTTGTTACTTCCAGGCATTTCTCTTGCTTATTTAATTTTTTCTTTGTTATCTCTCTTGGTGTGTTGGTATAAAAATTCTGGGAGGTTGTATCCTATCTATATTTGTTGTTGTTCGCTCTCAGAACCTGGAGCAATTGCTGATATATATCTCAATGTTTTTTAAGAGACTATAGAAAGAAAGTCAATTTGTTGTGGGTTAAAGGCAAGTCACTGAAAGTAGTAAATAGAGCTTTAAAAAGATGACAAAAGGGATTTTGGCTTAAAAAATTTAACCAAAAACAGAGCTTTGCACTTATATATGTATAATTTCTGATATATAAAATATTTTATTTTTCAATTGTTTGTAAAACACATTAAATAGGTAGAAACTTACAGTCCATGACTGACTAAATACCAAATTCCAATCACATTTTTTAAAATATATTAGCAAAGAAAGTCTATCTAAAAGCGAAAATGACCAAAGCAGGCATTCCACTTTGATTGCTATGCTGTTAAAATTGTCTTTATGTTCATTATGAGACACAAGTCATATCTTCAGTCTACATTAAAAAGAAATAAAATGCACATTCCCTAATGTGAAAAATACTTTTTCAAAAGTCGAACCCACTCATAAAAATATTGCATAACTGATTTCTAGTAACTTTAAGGTTATAAATTGTGTCAGTATAACTTTACTTCTTCCTTCCAAAGAATGTCACAATTTGGATTAGATAGCTTATCTTTTTTTTTTCTTCTTTTAATCTTACATTGGTCTTCATTTCAAAATTTCTGCCCTGTTACCTTAAACTCAGAATTTCAAAGACAGTATTTTCATAGAAATAATTATGCCATATTCTTATTATAAAAATTGCTTTTACAGATTAAATGATTTCCTTACATGAATTGCACATTTTCTATGTTATATGACTTTCCAATTTATGTGTTTTGTGACACCCATAAGTATAAGTATTTAAGTAAATGAACTGTGCTTATACTCAAGAGATTGTTTATTCATATTTCGGATGTTATTATTTCCTGGTAACGTTAAGTCTTAATTTTGAAAATCGCTATAAATAATTTATTTGCTTTAATAGCTTTAAAACTATTTCAATATCCTATTTTCTCTTATTATATGTATCCACACATAATTATTTTTCATGATTTATTTGTTTTATACTGTCCAAATTGTCATCCCTTTCTTCCTTAGATTGGCAAGCCTATGTTGAGTTGTTTAAAATCTGAACATTGGTCTGACATCTAATTCTTTAAAATTAGTATCTCTTGTAGAGCAACTATCTTGATTCTTCTACAGTTTTTCAATTTTTTTCTACTTTCTGTGTAAATTTTCTCCATTTTTGGAGAAAGAAATACATAGCTATAATTAACAAATGAAAAATACCATAACTAAGCTCAAAATTTTAATTCATTTTGGATATCTCTCATTTTAAAAAAATTATAATTTACAACCTAATAAGGAATTCCTTCATTCTAAGCTGATTGCACTATAAAAATCAAAACTTCCATATTAATGAAGAAGTTATTACACTTAAATCAAACATATCATTATATAAAAGGAAAAAACACTGGCATATCTGGCTAGAAATATGAAAATATATAAAGCATATAATTGAAGATATACAAATGAACATAATACATAGCTAAATTGGTGATTTAGAGGTAAAATGTAGAATTACAGGAATGATTGATAGAAACTTTAACAGGATGTTTTCTCAAACTTTCTGGAAGGCTTTTTTATTTAGTTTGAAATTTAAGTTCAGCAAATTTCCCATGAGGCATTTGTGAAATATTTAAATGGAGAATGAAGAAACCCGAGAATGTGGAGATTCACTTATTGAGTCTCTTGGTAAATACCTCACAGTGCTGCAGTTAGATCCAAGCGCCTTGACTTGAATGTTTGTCCTCTTGAACATCACAGTGCACTATGGTATCGGTCAGAAAATGTCACTCTATTTCAGTGGCCAGTTGAGGAAAGCATTTCAAATTATAACTAAAAAACTAAGCATGGAAAGGCAAGAATTACATAGAAGTTCTTTATGGGCTACAGAACTAGAGTGAAAAAATATACTTAACTGAATAAAGTTTAAAATTGTATTCATGTTGATGGTACTAATGATATCTGACAATGCATTTGCCACTTCTCCTTTGCCAAGTGTCTCAGAAAAAAAAAGAGTGGTTTGTTAGGCAAATGGCATTTGCTATAATTCCAAAGCCTAGGAACATTGTGCCACTATTAGCCATGACAACAGCCAATGCTGTGTTTCAATGGAAGGGTCTTTGTGCTCTTACAGAAAAAAAAATGACTAAGATACAAGTCAGTCTTACTTTCCTTTATAGTTGATATGCTCAGATCAGTTCTATCTGCTATATCATCATAAAGCACATGAAAGGAGCATAATACAATTATATTTATGTGATCTTTGATTAGCTCATGAACCTTGCTTTTAAAAAGATGATTCTTCACCTTAGACAACACTGAAGAATATGTAAAAAAAATCATTATTTTTCTTCACTGCAAATACATTTTATTTTCTTAACCTGGGCTCATTGGTGGTTTATGCTCTAGTTTTGTAAAGTACTAGTCATACTTTACAATGAGGTCATGGAAAGGGAGAGGAAGTCATTGTTATCCTCCATTTATGCTTCTGTTCTCCACAGGAAGCAGATTCTTACCAACATGTCATTGATTGTAATTCTTTGAGCGTATCCTACAAAAACAGATGCCGTTGATACTTACACATCTCTTTGAATCATTTATTAAATTAGATAGGGAAGGCTAGATCACGTACTGGTACATTTGTAAGTGATTAGATATAATATTTTCTACAGTGGGCTTCTCTCTCATTTTACCATCTTTATGTCTAAGACAATACTGTATTTTTTGTTGTAATATTTCTAAATCTGTGATTGTGAAGCAATTTTTCATAGTGTTAATGTGCCAAATGTTAAAAGGCATATATGTACAGATAAAGGCACATTTCTTAACATTAGAAGAATGCAAATGTATTAAGAAGTAAGTATTTTCAGTTTCTTCTTTTATTCCTGTTATTGATTTTGTTTTATGGCTTTTCACTTAAGGGGATGTATAGTAACTGTAAAGGAAGCTATCATATCTAGCAGCATGTTATTTAACTTCATGGCATTGTAAGTTTCTGTTTTATTTCTGTTTTTGGTTTATTATTGCGGCTTTCCTTTAAGGGGAAGTATAGTAACTGTCTAACGCAGACTATCATATCCAGATGTGAAGATATAATGTAGTATGCATCTCTACTTCTAGACCAAAGATGGACTCCAAATGAAACTGTTTACTGTATGTTGAAAATAGGATGCTGAACTCGCTGCCATTGTCCATGCCCACATTGAAGGACATATGACTGTATATGAAGAACTATACTATGGTAATAATACAGGGGAGCTCAGTGAGGAAAGAGTCGTGTGGAGAGAGGGTAAGGGAAATCCCAGGACCTATGGAACTATATCATAAAATGATGATGATGATAAGTAACATTTTAAAAAATTAAAAAATAAAATAAAATTTAAAAAGAAAAGAAGGTAAGTATTTAACAAAAGCTGTGAGCTCCTGGCTCCTGGATTGGGATTGACTCGGCTCCAACTATTGCGGCAATCTGGGGAGTGAACTGGTGCATGAAGGATCTTTCTGTTTCTTCTCATCTCTATAAAGCTGATCCATCATTATAATATAAAGAAGCAAGCAAACAAGCAAATAAATCTTTTTATTTAAAGGGCCTGTCACGATGGCTCAATGGCTAAATCCTTACCTTGCAAGTACCAGTATCCCATATGGGTATTGGTTTGTGTCCTAACTGCTCTACTTCCCATCCAGCTCCCTGCTTATGGCCTGTGAAAGAAGCAGAGGAAGACCCGAACCCCAAAGACTTGGAACTCTGTACCTCATGTGAGAGACCCCAGGGGGCTCTTAGGACCTGATTGCAGATTGACTCATTTCTAGCTACTGTAGCCATTTAGGAATGGAACCAGCAGATAGAGGATCTCTTTCCTTGTCCTCTCTATAAATCTGATCTGCCTTTCCAATAAATGCATAAATTCAAAGCTTTAATTTTGCTGTGACATCAATTCATTATTTAAAAACCAGACAACAATCCCCTTGAATTTGGAAAAAAGACAACCTTTTCTACTTCCAAAATTCTCCATGTCTATTACTTGTATTTTTCTTCATTTTTACATATTCTTACTTGCAGAACACTTAAAATGCAACATGTGATAATCTATGTGACAATTCCTAATGTGCTGCTTAGTGTCATGGTGGTTCTGTACAAACTGCTTGAATTTCCTCAGAGTTTGTTTCCTCATATTTTGTAAAAGGCAAATGCCACCTATCCTAAAAGATTATCATCAAAGTACAATTAGCTAAAACAAATTATAAAATCTGGTGGTCAACATTGAGTGTGTGATACTGTTGTTTTCAGTATCAGAACATCAGAAATAACTTCAAATGATAGTGAGTTCAATTTTGAGCCAATTATCATCATCATCAACATTAATTTTAACCATTTTTAAAATTTTATTTGACTAGTTAAATCTATTCAGAGCCTTCTTTAGAAGTAAAATGAGAGATGAATCATTTATTATTATTATTATTATCATTTTATGATACAATTCCATAGGCCCTGGGATTTCTCTTACCCCCCTCCCCAGTTCCTTCCCCCCCTCAGTGAGTTCCCCTATATCATTACCATAGTACAGTTCCCCATACACAGCCATATGTCCATCACTGTGGGCATGAATAATGGTAGAGAGTCTAGCATCTTATTGCCAACATATAGTAAACAATTTCATTGGGAGTCCAACTTTAGTTTGGAGATGGAGATGTAGCCTGCATTGTATCCTCACATCTGGATATGACAGTCTCCATTACACTGTTGCTATACATCCCCTTAAATGAAAAGCCACAATACAAAACCAACAACAGGAAGAAAAATAGGAATTGACAATATCGTGAAGTTAAATAACATGCTGCTAGATGTGATCATCTTCATTATATAGTTACTATTCATCCCCTTAAAGGAAAAGCCACAAAACAAAATGAACAACAGGAAGGGAAAAAAAGGAAACTAACAACACCATGAAATTAAATAACATGCTATTGACTAATGTGTCACTGAAGAAATGGAAAACAAATTCAAGAACCTTCTTGAAGAAAATGATGCTACAATATGGTCTATGAGTCATTGAAGAATTTAATCAGAACAAAGTGTTTTGAAGAGATGAAACTAATAAAAAATCAAAATCCATGAGATATAGTTTCTGCTGATTTTTGTTGGTGAGTGTGTCTCCTGTAGGAACCAATTTAAAAAACAAGGTGACTAAGAAAATCATTTGTAAGTCTGTATGTGTGTGAATGCATATAATCATTGACACATATAAAATATATAAACATATGTTACAAACAAAGCAATTCATATCATAGAGCTTGAAATAAATAAGAAAAACTTTTCTCATTTTGAAATTTGTCAACTAAGGGTTACTTACTGTAAAAACCCACATATTTTATAACACATGTTCTATACTAAAATATTAATGTTACTCTTATGATTGGAAATGTTATAAAAGATCATGCATAAGAAAAATCATGAAGCACAGAACTTTCCTTCAAATTATGAAAATATAGTTTCCTCATTAAAACTTTTTTTTACATTTGACATTATAGGACCACAGCCTTTTTATAAATAGATTCACTAAGAATTCTGATATGTTATAGAGCCAAAGAAAAGGAAAATTGGACATTTTGTTTCATTTAAATTTGCTTAGGGAAAGCTACAAACTCATGGTAAAACTTGCTCAACACAGACATCAGTTATCAGAAAAAAAAAAAAAAAGATCTAGAAAGTCTGTAGAACTTGCTTTCAGCATAATCCATTTAGAGTCCTCCAAGTGACACAGATTCCATTAGAGGCCAAGTGTAAGTAAATGACCATGCTAACAGAAGTGTTTAAGAAGCCATAAGTCAGGAGAAGTTGGAAAGCCTGGGCATTATTGAGGTTAACTGCTGCAAGATAAGAGGTGAGAAACCTTGACAGAGAAACAAGATAGTTATCAGTGCTTTAAAGTGAAATTATTACTCTAGAAGGAGAATTTAATTTGTTCCTAAATAAAAGAAGATTGATTTTTGTTTTCATTTTGTAGGTTTTATTTTGATTGAAATTTGAAGCCAGGGAGTCAGGGTTATAGGAAGGGTAAAAATACTGACACCTCAAAAAAGAATCCTGTTAAGAAAAATTCCCAAGTACGTGTTTCTGTGACTGCAGATTTGAAAAACCCATTCCACCAAATTATCCACATCCCACTTTGATATAATTTATACCACCCTTATGTTTGCAGCACTATAAAATTCCATGAAATGTGGAAAATTAATAGGAAAAAGATAAAGCTAGGGAATTAACAATACTATTTATTTAAGTTTACCAAAACTTAGTTGACCTACCGTCACAGGTTATCATCTATAATAGCAAAATACACAAATAACTCCATGAGAGGTGGTTTTACAACTGTCTTAATAGAAATTGGAAGGTGATTTTCAGGATAGGGATCAGTATGCCAATAGCAATGTTTTAATTAATTGTGAATAATTCTCAATGGTTCTTGGTAGAGTCTAATCAAGGAAACTAAAATTGATAGAAGAACACACACAAGAAAAACACAAAGACAGTTGGGACATACTGAGCCAGCAAAGATTACATTGCAAAGAGTTTTGGTTTTTCTCCTCCCCCTCCTTAGCTTTTATAGTGACTGTTGTCACATTGCAAAGGTTCTCCAGAGTTTTGGATTTTCCAAATCTTACAATAAAAATGAAATCCTAAAGCCAGCATTATAACATAGGTTAAGACACTTTCTGTAATGCTGGCTTCCCCTATGGACTTCAATTCCCATTCTCACTGCATCATTTCCAGTCCAGCTCATGTGCATGCTGAAGCCGCAGAAATGGCCCAGGTCCTTGGCCCTGACGCCCCAGCAAAGACTGGGAAGAAGCTCCTGCATTTGGCTTCAGCCTGACACAGTCCTGGTTGTTGTAAACAATGGGCAATGGGGGAGTCAAGCAGCACATGGAAGGTTCTCTCTCTCTCTTTCTCTTATTCCCCTTTCTCAAATAACTAAATAAATACTTAAGTAAAATGTCATTAACATAATGATTTTAGGCTATGATAGACAAAGTGTGTTGGGCATTAAAATATAAATATGAATTAAATTTATTTTTGCCCTCCAGAAACTCTATTTAAACCATATCAATACGATTGATGCCTTATTCTGGGATGTGAATAATAGAGAACATTAGGAAACTGGTGGAATCAGGTGACAAAATTTGTTCTTGCTAAATGTATAACCAAAGAAATCCTTTGTCAACATTGAGTGTTTCTAGTCTGAGTGCTTTTGAATGATAACATTTCAGCTTACACCTGTCTAGACCTTTCTTGTATTTTGTTCAATCCTAAAACATGCCCTCTGAAAACCCTACTCAAGAGATAAAAAAAATTTCCCCTAAGTCTACAGGCAATCAGTCTTACTAGACAGTGTGTGTGTCAATAAGGAAATGGCGTTCTACAAAGCCTCTCTGTGTCCTGCATCCAATCAGCATCAACCTGCTCATATGTAGGGAGCCAGTGACTCTTAGACATCTTGACTCAAAGTGTTCTTTGTCTTTGGAACTCTGTCATTTCTTCTGATACAGTAACAACACCGCAATTAACTGGTTGTCTTTGCTTCCACATCACATCACTCGTTACTTTGACTTAACTGTTTATTTTCTAATATTCTCCAAATTCCTTTTCCCATGTCACTTCAGCCATCTCCCTCCTCTTCTGAAATAATAAATCCAACACCAGTATTTCCATTTTTTGCCTAAAAAATATTCACATTAATTTATAGTTTATATTTTATGCACTTATACATTGCTTAATCTATTGTCAATATTGTCAAAATTGCTTTTTTTAAAAAAAATCCCTTGTATCTATTTAAGAAACTAGCTCTGTGTGGATTTTGAGAGCATTCCCTTTTCCTAAGGTTAGGATACTATGTTAGCCAGCATCAAGTTGGTCCCCAGTGATTAACCGCTTTTGAGAAAAATCCTCCTGACACATTTACCAGGACTAATGTGTCTAAAAAACACAATATGGTTAGTATAGGTCATAAAAACAACACTGTAACTTCTTATTCTTACAATCTTTTCCCAGTGTCTACAGTATGTCTTTACTAAATTCTCTACTCCATTGAAACTTCTTATAGGCATTATTTAAATAACATGTATAAAGGTCTATTAAACGTAGTCTTCAATTAAAAATACATTTACACATTATGTGATACACGCTGCATACAGCTGTATGTCTAAGTATATCCCAGCATTTCTTTATAAGTGTTTTTTTCTAGTCAGCTTTAATCATGCCTTGCTCACATCCCACAACCTCCCTTAACCCTCATGCAGCTAAAACTCCAATTAACTACCTTCAAGTCAGACTTCTGGAAATAGTTATTGATATTTTTCTCTCATTATTTCCTCTTTTCATATTATTCCTTACCAATTGCAATGTCGCTCCAGTAATTAATATTTCATTGAATTGTTCTCATTGCAATCGCCAGTTATTTTTTATGGATGGCAGAATACATCTTTCTATATCCTTATTCAGCTAACTCTCTGTCATTGATTGTGCCACACAGTGCTCCTTCCTTCCACTCAATTCTCTGAAATTGTGCTCTCTTTCCTCTGTGAGGAGCCATCCTATTATAGAAAAGTTCTGCAGATTATTTCCATTTGTTGCAGTCATTCCTTTAATTAAAACAGATACATTAGAATCACCTCACCTTTGGTATTCAAGTGCTGTGAAGTATCTTTGCTCGGACGCTGTGGGAAACAATAAACTACAAAGTCATTTTGTAGTACATTGAATTACGTATTATTTAAGGACAAAACACGTTTGTAAAAATGGTATGAAGCAAAGAATATTTTGACAATAGAGATATCACTCAACATTATCTATATATCCTCTTAAAATTAAAACTCTGTCAAAGAAAAAGATGCAGAGTGAGTCACAGAATATATTGGAAAAAAAAAGATATTTTCCTGACTCAACTGAGTAGATTATACATCATGTTTCTATCATTCCTATATTAGCAATAAGAAATTGAGTTTAAAAATAGACAACATAATGAAGCAACTTCGCATGTAATTTTTTATCATTAGTTCTGTAAGTATTGTATGCTCAAAATTACTCTTTTTAAAAGGAGCTTCCTTGTAGTGTCTAAATTTCTTTCCACTGTAGGAATATTCTCCTTATTTAAATGCAAAATATCTCATGGCATTCTCCTTTATTATGTGCTTCAATCCTGAAATACCCTAATTGTAATGCCCTGGTGCCTTCAAAGTCTTAGTAATTTTTCCACAGCACACCCTGAGTTAAAAATAGCAGTGCCAAACAACACAGCAGTAGCAGTGCAGTACCAGAAAGATGTTGCTTTTCTTTTGTTGCATATTAAAAGTACATCATGGAGTCACTGCACAAGACATTCTCAACACATTCCATAGTGTTTCTAAACTTTGGAGAGGCTTCCTCAATACTACAGTCATCCTCTCTCTGTTTTCTTAGAGCATTTACATTAGAAAACTTGCAATTATAAATTCACTTTCTCCTCTGTTGATACATAAATCTTCCACCCTTAGACAGTTTTACAGCCTGGGAATAAACTCCTTGAAAATATAATTATTGAGAGACAGTGTCCCTACCTTTCAGCCTTTGTTTGGATTTCAGTGCCATTTCAACAAGCACTAGTTCACAGACACAGATCATCTGAACACCCTTCTCTCCAAGGACCTTCAGAACCTCTCCACCGGTTCACTCCAGCATCTAAAACGTTCCAATTTTCTGATTGTTGAGTTTATTCTCTCTCCAGGTTGCAACAGTAAAATCAACTCTTTCTGACCCTTTTGATAAACTGCAGGCAATTGTGCCTCAACCTGAGGACCTTTTAGGATTTTGAGGAATATCACAGTGGGCCATTGAGAGGCACCATTAATATAAATATGTTTGACTTCTGGGTGCCAAAGTGATAGGAAGAGGAAAAACAGTAATACGAACAAGCTTAAACAGCAAAACTAAAAGTTAAAAAACAAACTGTTTATAGGTTTTTGGTTCTATATTCTGCGTGTCTGTTTCCGCTTTCGCAATTCTTTTACCCCCACCTAACCACAGTTAGAAGAGCTACAGAGGAAAGTGAAGGCATAGGATTAAGACGTTAAAATCAAAACATAGGATGCTTTTCTTCTACCCATTTATTAGACTATTGTTTCTTAGCATACTCTCCTGGGTTCTTTTCTCATGCAACAAAATCTTGCCAAAAATATCATCTGCCATGCCTATAATTACTATCACTTACTTTAAATAGAAATAGGAAGATATAACGTCACTTGAAACGTGGAAGGCTTATATTAAATACATCAAAGGGAAGTTACAGGAGATTTTCCATTCTCCTAGGGGAAGTTTGCCTTCAGATGAAAGATCATTTTCACTGGGCATTATTACCTTGGAAAAGTCCAGCTTTAAAAGAATGTTGCCATGGTAGGCATTCTGTGCAGCAGTTAAAACAGGACTTGGGGCACCCGCATCTCATCAGTGAGCGTCCATGGTCCAAGGCTCTCTAATTCCAGTTTCTAGATTCCAGCTTATGTGCATTTTGGGAGTTAGCTGGCAATGATTCAGTAGTTGTGTCTGTTATAAATGAGAACGATCTGATTTAGTTCATGACTTCTTGCTTCGGCCAAGCTCTAACTCATGCGGTGAGCCAGCAGATGGAAGATTTCTCTGCATCTCTCTCTGAGTTTCCCTGTCTTTCAAATAACTAAATGAAGGTACATTAGAGAGAGAAAAGAAAATGTAGGATAGTGGTGACCACAGATTATTGTTATGCCAAAATATTTTTCTTGAGATTCAGGAGGAATTTTAATAATTTATGAATATTTGATGGATACCTTTAAGCCCAATGGGCACAAATGGTTTTTACCAATTGAGTTGAACATTAATATATTCTTTTAATCACTTCATTATTTATTTGAAAGACTATTATACAAGAGGAGATAGAGATCTTCCATATGCTGGTTGACTCTCAAAAAGGCTACAGTTAGGTCAGATTGAACCAGGAACTGGAAGCCTCCTCCAGGTCTCCATGTCAATAGAAGGGCCCAAGTACCCATCCACCCTCTGCTACTTTCCCAAGCAACTTAGCAAGGAGATGGATCAGAAGCTTAGCAGAAAATCCAAAACCATAGTTTCACATGCTGCCATTACAGGCAGTAGCCTTACTTGCTATGCCAGAGTTCCAACCCCAAAATTACTCTTTTTAAAAAAATTTTAAAAATTACTCATATATTTGAAAGTCACAATTGCACAGAGAGAAGATGAGAATGAGAGAGGGAAGACTTCCATCCACTGACTCACTCCGCAGCTGGCTGAAATTGTCATCTTTCACATAGATGGCAAGGTACCGAACAGTGAGGCCACCTTCTACTGCCTTACCCAGGACAGTAGCAGTGAACTGAATCAGAAGTGCCTCAATAAAGATGTGAATATGTACCCTCATCGCATGTCACCAAAGCAGGAAGTGGCTTAACTTGCTACACCATAATGTTGGCCCCGAAACTTTTTTCTCACATAAATTACCTCTGTGTCTTCTCTGGAACAAACAATGGCATAAATCAAATGTATCCCCCCTCCCCAAACAATACAGAATACACCGTCTATCGCTACACAGCTACTTAAACAAAGGTTCCTTTCCGTGCCTTTAACAAAACATTTTGAAAAAAAACCTTTTTTTAAAGATTAGAGAGAACATACATAGACACTTTTTTCTATAGGTATTTACTTTATAGTCCAATGTAGTAGCTACTTATATAACATGTGGATTACAGCAGATGCTTAAGTAATTCACATACAAGTGTCAGTAGGCTATACATGAATTGTATACCACTTTGTAAAGGGCACTTGCACACTCACACATTTTGGAATCAATCCCTCATGAATACCAATGGAATAATGTCATTACTTTTCTTGCTGTGCATTGGCATTACTCAAGGACAAATCACTGCTTTTTTAAACTTGTATTCAGAAGAGTCTTATCAATATTATATTTGCCTCTAGTATTGATCTCATTTACATATTTCTATATTTGTGTTGAAAACCGATAATGACACAAGCTTTGCCATCCTAATCCTTAAGTGTTAAACTAGCATTAAGTACAGTCACATTGCTGCTAGATCAGCTATCCAAAACTGTTTTATTTCAAAAGCTGAAACTATTCTGATTAAATAATTCCCCATTGTCCCCTGCTATCACTTAGCCCCTCAGAACCACAGTTTTATTTCTAATTTGTATGAATTATATATTTTAGATAACTTATATGAGTAGATTCACATGTCTTTCTTATAATTGTTTTATTTCATTTTGTTCAAAGAAATACTTCAAAGCCCATCCATCTTTTAGACGATAGGAGATTTTCCTTCTTTCTCAAAACGAGTTGCATTTTCTGCATTTACAGTGCACATCTTTCCTTTTAAGTTTACCTGTGAGATTGGTGCCTGAATAAGCTATAAAGGCAAGTATAATGATACAGGTCATTTGCTGAAACACTTTCCGTAGCGTAACTTAACAATTATTGACCTGATCTACTCTTATCTATGCGACTTCATTTTTCACCATTCTTCATGCCTTCTCATCTTTGCCACCCGTAATTTATTTATAATGAATCCTAATAAAGATTAGATGCATTTCTATACTTTGGCTTCCTTTCACTCATGAAGCGTCTTTATTTTTAGCAGCTTCCTTCTCATCTTACTTTTTATAAATTAAATGTCCATTCCTTTGTGATTTCATAAGTCATATGGTCTCAGTATGGTTGATGCTATCCTATGCATTTTTGATACTGTAATTTTTGCAATTTACTACGTATCCTACATTTATTCTACTGTTCTCACTAGGTTATTCACATAGGAGAGCAATGGCATTTATGTTCTTCACCATCTTACTCCCAGAAGCTAAGAAAACAACCTCTTATTGAATGATTAATGAGTAACTTGAATATTGAATGAATTGAATAATAAATGAGAATTTTGCCTAGCCAGCAAATTTAAATCAATCATACATAAAATAAAATAAAATAAAATAAATTCATTGTGTTAATCTATTAAGGCATAAGTTATTAGGAATCTCTTATGGTATAATAAAGACTATTGTTCAACAATATTTGAAGTGAATGTTTACAATTAAACAAGAGCAGTAATCGAATAGCTTTCTATTTCTCAAGCATTAAATCAGATTAAGAATTCAACAGTAATGCCAGATTGAGATGATGCATGAACAAAGTATTAATGTTTGCTTCTGATTCCCTGACTCCTTAGTTTTGCAGGAAAAAAAATATTTTCTTGGCAGATTAGCATACAGTGTAAAAACTCAGAAATAAGTAAATTTTTTGAAGATTTATTTTTATTATTTTTTTATTGGAAAGGCGGATATACAGAGAGGAGAGACAGAGAGGAAGATCTTCCGTCTGATGATTCACTCCCCAAGTGAGCACAACAGCCGATGCTATGCCGGTCCGAAGCCAGGAGCCTCTTCCGGGTCTCCCACGTGGGGCACAGGGTCCCAAAGCTTTGGGCCATCCTCGACTGCTTTCCCGGGCCACAGGCAGGGAGCTGGAAGGGAAGCGGGGCTGCCGGGGTTAGAACCGGCACCCATATGGGTTCCCGGGCATGCAAGGCGAGGACCTTAACCACTGCGCCACCACGCTGGGCCCTGAAATAAGTAAATTTTTTGTGTCTCTCTGTTAGCTTGATGAACTCTGTTCACCAATGAGTCCTTTATTATTTTTGTAAAGTTTGGTTTTTCATGGACTTTCAGCTACATTAGCTTACTAGCACTTTCAAGCAAGCCTCACTGAACTTCTGTGGAATGGAATTTTACCCAAAACTGCACCTCTATCATGCCAATGACACATTTGCTGATCTCACATTGAATCATTGTCTGAATAGTGGGATTCTGATATTTCCTCTGTATTTGGCAACCTGTTTCACTGGCATTTACCTATGTCTGATTCCTTGAATACCATGTACCATTATATTTATGTGCAACCACATTTCTTTATAGATGCTTGTTCATTTATTTAAGAATCTTTCTTATACACTAACCCTGCATTAAGTTTAAAGGTAAACCTGCACCTATGACAGTGACATAAGAGAGCATCACTTTATAAAGCAAGATTTCAAAACAAAGCTACTTCAACAGGAATCACAGCTCTGGCATGTCGGAGCTGCATACACTTGAGCAGTTCGTGTAAACCACCTCTTCTAACTTTTTACCTGTTGTGTTACTATTTAAAAAATCACTTTAAAAAAATTCCTTGTAATCAGGCATTATCTTTATTTAAAAAAAAAAAAGGAATTTACTTAGGTTTCTCTTTTGGAGTCTGCAAGGGTGGGCAGCATGACAAAGGTTCTGGTGGCCTCTGAGGAGGACCTCAGCATTAGCTGTGTGCAGAGGACCCTTTGTGGAAGGCAAAGATTACATTGTAAGTCAGAAGCCTTGCAGCAGTTCACACTTCCGTCTTCTTTCACAGCAATTTGATTTTCTAATACAGCAAACTCCTTTTGGGTTTCCTACAGAGGTGGCAGGATTCCATGTAGTAATACAGCAATCCACTGCTTGATGAGGTGCATCGGCAGAAAGCTGGAGCAGAAAAGGACTAGCCAGGATGGAATCCTTTACTCTTATAAGGGATGCTGACACCACAGCCGTACTATCACATTGGTACCTAAGCCTGATCTTTTAAAGATCCCATCACTTTCTAAGTCACCACCTTTATACCAGCTTCCAAGATGTGAAGCTGTGTGGCAAAATGGCATGGAAACATTGTAGCTGAAGTGATCACTGAACAAGGAAAGACCCTGCACAATACTGCAAACATCTGATAGGTAACAACTTTACTTCCATCTCGTGAAGTTCATGTTCATGGACTTTGTAAAGCAGTGCCTGTGTGTGAAGACAGATTAACCTATAGGGTAACTGCTTAATATCTAATAGTTAAGAAACCACCTCAGAAAATCAGGAGATTTATATACACAACATTTTGAACAATAATTTGTTTCTAGTGTGAATAATATGGCGAGGTAATCCGAGAACTGTACCACAGGACATCATCGCATTGGAAATGATCCTATTTCTAAAGCAACTTGCTATGTATTGTCATGTTTATTATTGTGGTTTTTAAAATTTTGATAGCTTCAAAATTAGGATGGCCTTTAATTACCTTTAGTAAGGTAGCAATGTGATAGTTATTTTTACTTTAGAGGTAATTTGCCCAGGAGTCGGATTTTGCCACTGTAGTTGAAATCACAGCCAGTAATGCTGATATTTCATATCAGCCAGCCAGTTTGAATCATGGTTGTTCTGCTCCTAATCAAACTCTCATCTTCCCAGGAGAAAACACTCCAATGGGACAAAAATTTGCAAATGTTGTTTCGATCCTCATATGCATCCATCCCTTCATACACTGTATCTTTAACAAGAGAGGAAGCTGCATACCAGATTATATGCAACTCAACTTTAATATCTGGAAGTCAGCTACAAAAGGAAATAAAGAACCTGACCTTAGCCTTTCTCATTTAAAAAACAATGACCATGTGCAATTCCTCACCAAGACTATATAATGAAAATATCTCAAATTATTGATAATTCCATTCTTGAAAGAATTTGGACATACAAGTAAATGGTTTAAAAATTCAAAATCAGAGGGATAGTGCTATCTACAGTGTAGACTTCTCATATAGCTGCTGGTTCAAGACCAAGCTGCTTCAGAAGATGGATCAAGTGAACTCTTGCACCCACATCGACCCAGGAGAGGTTCCTGGCTCCTGGCGGCTTGGCCCAGCGCCAGCCACTGTGGACGTTAGTGAGTAAACAAGCCAATGAAAGATCTCTCCCTATGTTTTTCCTCCCTTTCAGACGTTTAAATAAATAACTGAATCTTTACAAAAATTTCAGAATAATTTTTTCATCCAAAATGCATTAAAGAGTTGAAATTACGAATTTAAAATTTTCCCTTTATTTCATTGATAAATGCAAGCTTGAGTTTCTTATGAATAGATTTTGAATCCAAATAACCTTTCAAAGGGTACATATATAAAAATTAGCTCACATTACAAAGTCGACATGTGCTGTTGTGGTTGCCATGGGTCTATCCTATACACCACAAATGGAGGGAAGCACCTTGCCAGAGGACAAAACTTCAAGACTTCATCAAAGCTCCGCCAAGCCTCTTCGTCCCCAGATCTGACTGCTGCATTTTGGGGTTCACCAGTGCTCCTTGGCCAATTGCACAGACATTTCTCAGGCTCCTTGACCACAATAGTCAATACTTTGTGTACATGGGGTTAAAGTCTGATGAGCAGAGTACCTCCCGGGCAAGTGTTCGGTGCCACAGGTGGAGCAGAGAGTGGTGGTTCCAACTTATCAGTTCAGAGCTAAGGGAACTGAGAGGCACAGGTTTGGACCACTTTGCACTACTGTCTTCCCAAGAGCCCTAGATAGGGCTGTTTCCAAGCAGGAGCACTGCTCCCACACTTGAAGAAACCCTATCTTCTGCTTTCCCTGTAGCCAAAGGTGAACACCATTGGGCTACTCTCAGATATCGCACATAATCATATAGAAACAACCTATTACTATTTAAACCAAGCAGCAGTTATTCGATAATGTCACAATTAAATAGTGGTACAATATAGTGTCATTTAAAATTGTTACTTTTAAAAAATAATTCGGAAATATTTATTCAAGTATTAAACATATACATTATTCAAAAAAAGGCAAAAGTTCTAAAACATGTAAGGAGGCTCTCACAACCATTAGAATGGCTATTACCCAACTATTTTTAAAAGCTGTCATGTGCGGTGGAAGATGTGGAGAAATTAGAGCCGTCGTACACTGTTGATATATAGTTTTATGGCCACTTTGAAAAGCAGTATGGTAGTTTCTTAGATATTTAAAAATATTATCATGTGATACCATAACTCAACTTTAGGGAATATGCCAAAAGGGAGTAAAAGGCTGAGAAGAAATACTTGCACATCTGTGTTCATAGGAGCACCACTCACACCTGTCAGAAGATAGAAGAAACCCAAGTGTGCATTGAAAGATAAGTGAGTGAGTAAAACAGAGTGTCAACACACAAAGGAATGTAATTCTGGCACATGCTGTAACAACGGTAAACCCGAAGGCTACCATGCTGAGAAAATAACTCCGTTACAGAAGCAGAAATACTGCATGCTTGCATCTGTATATTGTATCTAAAGTAGATACATTCCCACACATTGAAAGTGAACTGAATATTAGCTGCTGGGGTCTGACAGGAGGGGGAAAATGCACAGTTATTTAATCAGTATAGAGTGACACATTCAAAAAATTCTGAAAACTGGCTGTTCAAAAATATGAAACTGCTTACCACAATTAACTCCACCCTTAAAAATGGTTAAGATGTTAGTTTTATGTTGAGTACATTTTATCACAATTTAAAACATTTTGAGTGAAAAAAAGTAATTTCTGTGACTCTGAGATTCCCCTAAATCACCTACCATATTTTCTCTAGAGAAATTCCATTTGTATTTCGAAAGTGCACATTTGGTGGTTAATTTTCATCAATTCAAAGTATCATATACTGAATTTCTCTTGTACAATGTATACATTTAACATCAGTACATTGACTCAGCCACATATTTGCTCTTTTGTAATCATGTCAAAACTTTGCACATATTTGTTTTAATTAAGTAAACCTTTGAAATTTAATCCCCTCATGTATGTTTTATTGACCATTGACTCACTTTCCCTATATAAAATAAGATCTTCATATTTCTTGGAGTTAATAGTTCACTTGGTCAGTACCTCTTTTTTCTTCTTCTTTGTTTATCTTTTGTCTTCAGGTTTATTTCCAGTTAAATTATAAATCTTTAAATAATTTCTCTATACCACATTACACATCAGATATTCAGCCCTGCCTGCTGGGTTTATTTGACCACCACAGAGCCCTCTGCATTCCTGCTGTTTCTGAGAGCTGGTAGCTCAATTCCAATCTCCCACACGCTGTGTGGCAGAAGCCCCATCACTTACCTTGCTGCCTCCTGGGATCAATGTTAGCAGAAAGGTGGGAGCCAGAGTTAGGAATTAAGACACTCTAATACAAGGCACTGATAACTAAATGTCTGCTCTCATCCCTAATGCTGTTTTCATAGTGTTGAAGCATTTTATGCGAGTTCTTCCTTCTCTTGTCTCCCTCAGGCACATTGCTTACTGTCACCTTCAAGTTTTCTGCCCGATGTCTCAACTCCTGAAACTTCTGTCTTTGTTTTGGCTTTTGGTCTTGATTTCTGTGGCTCTTGTGTTCGATACATTCTTCAAATATCTGCTTGAAATCTTTGTACACAGGGAAATGGTTTGTTTATGTTTCATTGTAGCGTTGGAAACATGTCATTTTATCAGAAGCCAGTGTCATAATCTTTCATTTACTTTCTGTTTCCTTTGAAGCTATCCACTTTGTCCAAAGAAGGATCTCTGGCACGCACATGCATACATTGATGGATTTGAGCATTCTTACAGCCTAGTCACACAAGCCAACTGAAGTGAGAGAAACATCCTGCTCTCCCTTGTTGCCCCTTCCACCTGTCTCCAGTTCTGCACTCTGTGTAATTCCTCTGGAGCCTTAGTCTCACTGATACATTGTAGGTTCAGAAAACACATGAAACATTGGGGGCTGGAGATTTACATACAGCTAATGGCACAAGGCAAGTGATATGACAAGGTCATTCTTTCTGATACATTGGCCTGTGTCTCACCAATCAGCTCCTCTGATGTCCCACACCACCTGTTGAGCTCCAGGTCTGAGACTCTTTGGAAATACAAAATTTCAATTGTCTTTTGTATCCTGTTGTACAAACCCTTAGAGTTTAGCTTTCTCAGCTATCCTAAATCACTTTTTGTTTCTGCTACCTACTGATAATTTTATTTCTCATACTTGTAACACAAATCTCTTTGCATATATTTTTTGTATTTTCTCTTCATTAACAAAATGCTATTATCAGGCCAGAAGTAAGGATTGTGTCTAATTTATATCCTAACAGGAACGACTGGGATGAAGAAATGAGAATAAAAAGATGAAAAAAATGTATAAGCTTCAAAATATTACAAAATCTATTGTTATAAGGACTTATCAGTTTAAAGCCTTACACAGTACATTTCCATTTTTTCATTACAAAAATTTAAACTCTAACACTGTATTTAATTTTCATTTACTTTTTGAAACTTTGAACATTTTTGAACCAATTAGCTTTCACCTTTGGTGTTTAGTTATGCGGATCCACACACACTGCCTTGCTTACAAACTAAGCTGATGTTTTTGCTTTCTTCACTTACCTGCTTTCCTTCACTGAATCATATAAAATTTCACTTTTTTTTCAATACTCTGTTTATTTTTACTCATTTGAAAGAGACCATCTTTTACCCCCCTGATCAATTGCCCAAAAAAGAATAGGAAGGACGAAAGCAAGAAGAATCCAGGAACATGGTACTCAGCCCAGTTCTCTGCTCATGAGTAGCGAGGACCCAAGGACTTGTGTCATCTCCGGCGGCCTTCCGGTGTGCACATTGCAAGGAAGGTGGAATTGGAAATGGAGCCAACATTCACTTCAGATGGGAAGAGGACATCTCAAACAGGGAATCAACTTCTGCACCAAAATGCCTGCCCTCTTATCCCTCCATTGATTTTTTTCGAGAATGACAGTTTAAATGTTATTATCGTTTTGAAAGACCAATTTTACCCAAGTATGGAACATTTGAATGAGATAATTCATTTGTCTCTGAAAAGCATATATAAATAGTCAAGCACTTTTTGCATTTCCTTTTTGCATTTGATATTGAAACTATGATAGACAGGATCTCTGTCTCTGATGCTGACATCCCATTGAGCCACCTGTTTGTGTCCCCATTGCTCTATTTCTGATCCAGTTTCCTGTTAATGTGCTTGAAAAGGCAGTAGAGAAAGGCCCAATTGCTTATGCCTTTGCAGCCATGTGAGAGACTTGGACAAAGCTTAGAGCTCTTGATTTCAAGGATGGTCCAGCTCTGGCTGTTGTAGTATTTGTGGAGTGAACCAACATATGGAAAATTACTATTTAAGAATTTGATTCATTTCTACAAATATTAATTTTAACAAGTGTTGCTCTATTATCAATCCAAAGAGGACACCGCAGTTTGAAATAACACTAACTCTGTGTGCCATGAACAAAATGAATGGGTTATAACAGTGATGAACTATTAAAAACTAAATCAAAATGGACCTCTTGCAGTAATTGCATCAGTTGTGCTACCATTCCTAGATCTGATAAAAATAGACTTAGCTACATAGTACAAAGCAAATGACAGAGCCAATTTGTTCTTAAACATTAGTAAGAAGGATGTGCTCTTCATACTCATATGGGAAGAACATGGATTGACCGTTACAGTCTTAGGCAGGATTGTGCTAATTATATTACTCTTTGATATTCTAGGTCCATTGGGCTCAGTCCACAACACTACTTCTCAGGCTTTAGTTCTTTATATTGAAGGTATCCTAACAACAGGTTTTGATAGGTGCCAACCAATGCAGACTCTTTGGTCCAACGCATTTGTTAAATGGAATAGAAGACAGTCCCTACAAAGACTTGGTGACTTTCCACACCATTGAGGTCATTTGGAATTAGGTATTGTGGAGCATGCCTTAATAGCCCACATAGAAAAGATACACTGGAGTACCTTGTACTCTTTCTGTAAGACACAAACTACATGCTGAACATCCCTAGACAGGAACACAGCAAAGTCCACCGGAGACTCTGGAGGCCTCAAGAGAAGCCTTGCAGCATAGACAGATCATATTCCTTGGCAAGGGAGAGAGGCACACATAATTCAAAATGCATCAAATTGTGCAGCAAGGACACGCCATCTCTGGCAGAGGATTATGCATCTTTCAAAAAGCAATGGGCTTTGGTAGAAGCAGATGTCTCATCATGCAGCACTGATTTTTGTACTGCATGAAATTTATTTATGAATTGAATTTCCTTATCAGCATCTTATACTTTTTACCTTGCAGATCCTAAGCATGTTTTGTCAAGTTAATATCTAAGTGTTTCATTTTCTTTCCAGAAATTGTAATATTTCAGTTTTATTTTTGGTTTTGATTTGTTCAGAGAATACAGAATGATTTTTTTTTTTGGTGGCATCTTGTTCTTACATCCTGAGATAGTGTGGAACTCTCTTTTATTACCAAAACATGTGCAGGACTTTTGAAACAAATGAAAGTAATATGGGATTACATAACCTGTTTAATTTTTTTTAACAGTAGTTCTAACTGAGTTTCAGATTTCATGTAAAATGAGTTTTCTCCAATTATCTGGAGCTACTACATTGGGAGCAGCTAATATTCAAACTTTGATGAATTTAGCTCAAATTTCACTGATATCAAATATGATTTAAAGGTAGTGCTAGGGGAAGCTATCGGCACAACACTAAAACATTGATCAGAACACCTGCATCTCCTGTTGATGTACTTGGTTTCAGTCCCTGCTTTGCTTTCAAGTCAACGTCCTGTTGGGTATCTTCAGGGAGAACAGGTGATGGCTCAGGTCTTCGGGTCTCTGCTTCACCAGAGGAGGTCCTTACTGGACTCAAAGCTATTGGTTTGTCCTCACCCTTCCCTAGTTATTGTGGACACTGGGAGCATGAAGCAGAAGTGGTGAGGCTCTGTTTGTCTGCATCCTTGTGTTTCTGCCTTTGAAACCAAATGACAAAAGATGTCAAATGACGAGGATTTCTTATTTTATATAAAAAAGAGCATAAAACCAAGGAAGCTTTTCTTAAATTTAATAATCAAAATAATATTGCTTGAATGTTTCCAAGACAAAATAATATTAAGGAATCACATTTGTTCCTCCCAGAATTTCTAAGAAATGAAACAAATCATGTAACTGCCAGAGCCTTATTGATATGTATTCCAATTGCAAGAAAATTTTATCATTACAAATTTACCATGGAAGAAGATACCACCAATATGTCTTTTTTTTTCTTCAGACATTGCCTGTGAAAACTGAAATGTCACATATATATGCTTATATTCAAGTGTACTTACTATATGCTTACATATTTTCATGTTTGTGTTTGAATATATTTACACAAACTACACACATTCATGCATATGAAAACACATAAGCACAAAATACACTATACATGCTATACACACACATATACATTGAGCCTGTCAAATGCTCACATAGAGAAAAGCTGTGAATTGTAAATGAGACATTGTGAAATGCTTCCCTAAAGGGCTACATAATGAATTTTTCAAGCTTTTCAGGCCATATGGTCTCTGTGGCAACTATTTAGCTTTGGAATTGTAACATGAAAGCAGCCATAGACAATACACAAATAAATGAATGTGGCCACTTTGTGATAGAACAATAATTTTAAAAACAGGTGGTGGATTAGATTTGGCCCTGTATTAGTTGTCAAGGGCTGCTTTAACAAATTATCATTAATTTAGAGGCTTAATCGGGATTTGCTTTCTTAATGCATTAGACCTACAAGTCTAAAATTATAATATATGCATAGTTGATTCTTTTTGGGTACAGTGGAAGAGATAACGTTCAGTGCATCCCTAGTGGATTCTAACAATTGCCAGCAATCCTAGGTCTTTTTATTTCTTTGTATATGACAACCCAATCTCTACCTTTATTTTCAGGTGGAATTCTCTTTTGTTTGCTACTTATGTCTCTTTTTCTCTTACATTCACTCATGTTCATTAAGGTCTTTTCAACAGGCATAACATTTTAAAATATTTTATTATAATAGAATCAAATTTTTTGATTAGATATTGTAATACCTCTTGTTGAAATGATCTTCAACATCTATTTGTATATTTGCCATTATTAAGAAGTTTGACTAAGACCCAGTGTGATGACTCAATTGGCTAATCCTCCCATTGCCAATACCAGAATCCCATATGGGAACCATTTGTGTCCCAAATGCTCCACTTTCCATCCTGTTCCCTGTTTATGGCCTGGGAAAGCAGTAGAGGATGACCCAAAGCCTTGGAATCTGGTATCCAGGTAGTAGGCCCAGAAGAAGCTCCTGGTTCCTGGCTCCTGGCTTCAGATTGGCTCAGCTCTGGCTGTTGTGGCCATTCTGGAGTGAACCAGTACACGGAAGATCTTTTTCTCAGACTTTCTTTCCCTCTGTAAATCTGCCTTTCAAAAAAAATAAGTAAGTCTTTAAAAACACAAATATGACTAAAGGAACCCCAAAGCAATAAATTCTTTAGTTATTAGTAGGCATTCTCAAAGACTTTGGTATCAGGACAACTTCATACTCTCAAAAATGATGAGGAACCCAATGAGCTTTAGTTTTTGTACATGTGTATTTCTCACATGTCATTGCCATATTATAAATACAAATGAGTAAGCTTTTGAATGTATTACTATATATTGGTATTGATTTGAGAAATATGAATTTAATATTAAATATGTTGATACTAACATAAAACCATTGTAACAAAATGTTTTTTTCTGAAAACTGAATACATATTCAACTAAAAACAATAACATAATTGCTCTGACCTATGTGCAATCATTTAAATCTTTGTTTTATTAAGAGATGATAGGCTTTTTATGTCATCTTAAACATTCATCCTATAAGAATATGTTGTTTCAGGGCCCAACACAATAGCCAAGTGGCTAAGGTCCTTACCCTGCATTTGCCTGGATCCCATATAGGTGCTGGTTCATGTCCTGGACACCCCACTTCCCATCCAACTCCCTGCTTGTGGCCTGAGAAAGCAGTCTAGGACAGCCCAAAGCCTTGAGACCCTACACCGCATGGGAGACCTGGAAGAGCTCCTGGCTCTTGGCTTTAGATCAGCTCAGCATCGGCCGTTGCGGCCACTTGGAGAGTGAATCATCAGATGGAGGATGTTTCTCTCTGTCTTTTCTTCTCTCTGTGTATCTGACTTCCCAATAACAAAAAAATAAAATCTTTAAAAAACAAAAGAGCATATTGCTTAGTTGAATATATGAAGGAAGTGTACCCTGACATTGTGTTGCTGAACGGGGCATAGATATTTTAGCAGCCATTTTACACAATGTTGTTATATTCTTCTTAGTCTTTATCAGAGCTGATGATGTATTAGCTTCTTAAGTGTGAGCTGATGTATGTGGAATTTGAACTAATTACACTCTGCTACTTTGAAATCCATTAGTCTGTCTTACGTATTGATTGGCCAGAGCAGGCATCATTTTGTAGCGTCATAAACTATTTATTAGGGGAGCATGTGTTCTATATGAACATTCCAAATATCAACTTACTGCATAAAGATAACATAACAGACACAGCATAATAAGATAGTTAAGGTTTATTTATTTATTTTGAATGTTAGAGACAGGGAGAGACAGAGATCTTCCACTTACTGGTTCCCTTCCCAGATAGCCACAATGACCAGGAAGGGTCTAGGCTAAAAGTAGAAGCCAGGAGCTTCCTCCAGATCTCCCAAGTGAGTGACAGGTGATCAGGCACTTGGGCCATCTTCTGGACTGTTTCACAGGCCATTAGCAAGGAGTTTATAGGATACTGATATCACAAAGCTGTTTGGAAGTAAAGAAAGTTACGTTTACACAAATGATGAGTTTTTAAACATGTGAACACAATTGCAAGATACATGGAAAGTTTCAAATGTTTCCAATGAAGGCCAACTTATCGGCACTCACTAAATTAATTTGTACTCTACTTGAATTGTTCAATTAAATGATCGGTGCAAATGAGCCGGCATCTGGTCAATAACAAAGCACTGTAGGTTAGACATGATTTTTGGTGGAGCGGCTTTCCATGATATCATTTTCAATACCTATTGGAAATTTTGCTTTGTTTAAGACACTGTTCTCATAATCAATGGACTAAATGATTAAACTGTCACATGGCTTAAGCTATCCATAATCACATCAAAAGTGATCATATCATCCTAATGACTTTTCCCAACTTTTTCTCCCTTCAGTGAGTGAATTTCAAGGTATGGTAAGAAAAACATGTTCCCATATGCATATTTTGTGTCGCTAACTTGGTTTATGCTAAATGAATGGACAAGCGAAGAGACTATATCATTAGTAGGTAACACCTAGTGGTGAAAAAAGGAAGCGTAATGCCTTTGTACAGTGAAAAAAAGACAAATGAACAAATAAGTCTTGTTAAATGTACGGTGTTTGAAAGTACTAGTGTTCTGATCTTTGTAGATCCCTGGAAAGTTTCTTTACAGACTTTCTCCTTTCAGGTAATTTCACTCTATTACCTCTCACTGAAAGGGATTTGCATGATAAGAATTCATCAGAATCATGTGCCTGTGCATTTGCATTCAAAGGGATTATATTCTTGACTCAATAAAATAAAATTTAGTTAATATATATTTATGCTTGAATTCATGTGCAATCCTCCATAATATTTGAGAAATCCAAAAGAAATTTGGATAGTATTAATAGTTTTAATGAAGATAAAAATCACACAACTAAGGAGAAAGTGCCTAAGTCCCCAAAAGACCCACAAGCTCTGACATCTAACTTGGTTTTCTTCCTAAGTTTCACAGGTTCTCCCGTCTTCACTCAGTAATGCATTCATTTCTGCTGGAAACTTCCACTTCTTCTAAAATAACTGCTTATCAAATGCTAGATCCTGCAAAAACAAACTTAAAAAAAATAGTCTCATTGAGGCTTTTAACAACAAGTGAAAACAATTGAAATTATTTTAAATAGTTTTAAAACCAGCAGAAAGAATATTCCTAGAAGACTTGTAGAGAACAAAATTGTAGATGATGGAGCATTCTACTTTTTGGTTATAAATGTTATTTATTTTTAACAATAGGAGTATATTGTTTGTGTTGTTTATTATTCAATTATAACATTTCTTTCTTGCTTTAGTTTTTTTATTTTTAATTCTTTTTAAAGTTTTGGTTAGCTTGTAACACATTCAACATAGCTCCTGCACACAACTCTAAGGATGCATTGTTACCCTTTGTTCCTCCACTTTCCAATCTCTCTTCTTGTCCCTTTCTTTCTCTGCTTAGTTGTTGAAATAGCATTTTTTAAACTTCTACCACAGTAACAAGGTTTAATGTGGAGCATTCTACTTAACAAGGTTTTGGGATTCACTGATTCTTTCCTTGTCAGATTCAGGTAATAGAGTCCTAGCCCAGTGTTGCTATACTTTATGCTATACTTTATTGAGAAGCAGAATTCAACGAAGTCCTGAACATGAAGCCCTGAATGTACAAGTGTCCTTCCCATAAAAGATACCAGAGAGTTCGTGTTCTGTTGCTCAGTAGCTACACATCAAGGAAAGCCCATGCGCGTATGCAGAGAGAAGGCAGCTATCTAAAACCTAGGAGAAGAACCTTCAAACACACTCAAATTTGCTCTTGTCTTGAACTGTAAAAAAATCAATCAAACAAAAATTCTGGGGGCCAGGACTGTCTCAAAGTGGGAAAAGTCTCCACTTGCAATGCTGCCTTCTCACATGGGGCTCCAGTCCTGGTTGGTCCACTTCCTTGTACTGCCTTAAATGAATATTATGTTATGCCAAGCAGTGAAGGAGACAATAAAATCTCACCTAACGCAAATACAGAAGATTATCAAACAAATAACATGGGTGCCCTAAAATTAGAAGAAAGTCTTACAGTGTATTTTCAAAGTCAAAATATAGCATACATGCTTCATGAATAATTTGTGCTGAATTGAATGTTGAGCCAGCTTAGGGCAGAAGGTGGAGATAAAATATAAATCAATTTAATGTCTATTCATATATCTCAATTGCTGTCTTCATGTAGAATTTTGTAACAGGTATGTTTGTGGTGATGGAGAGAGGTAAGTAACTCGTATGATTTGGTATTCATTGTGTTGAGAGGACCACAACCATCAGAAACATCTCTTTATGACTCTATTAACACAGCTCCAGGAGATGAAATCTCTTCGTTTCTTGCACAATTAAACATTAGAAATAGCAGAGAGAAAAATCTTCAGCCAGACTTTTAGAAATCACTTTGACATGAAAAAGCAAGTGCCAGATGGAAAAGAAAGGAAGAAAACTTTGAATAATGGAAAGCTAAAGTTAATTACATCCTTTAATAAAATGTGATTTCCAAAAGTTATCAGTTTATGAATGAAGGGGAAAAAAAAATAACCAGCAGCCACCTAACATTCATTTGAGGATGATGAGATTGCTGTAGCCCTGAGATGAGATCTATATTCATTTTGAAGTCGATAAGTAATGGAAAATAGGTAATGACATGATTAAACAATGAAAAATATCTTGTATAATTGAATATAGATTTAATTTTTCAATGTAAAGGAAGACAGATGGTATTATTAAGACAGACTAAAAAAAAAATGAGCAGCTCTCTAAAATGAGGATGTACTTTGTAAGGAGAAATAAAAAGAACCTACTTTACAAAAAGAGGCTGGAGAAACTTGTGCACATACAGTGGTTAGGAATACTTGATGAAAACTTCTGTAACGAAGTAAAACTTCATGTGTTAAAACCTTGTCTGTAATATGAGGTTGATTACTTGAGCACGGGTGGTGAATGCCAGAGGCTGGTGTTGTGGCACAGCAGGTAAAGGTGATGGTCAACAACTCTAGCTTCCTATACTGGCACTGGTTCTTGTCCCAGCTGCTTCACGATAATGGCCTGAAACGTCATCAGGGAGTGGCCAGAGTATGTGAAACTCTGCCATCCATGTGGGAGCCCCAGATGGTGTCCAGGCTCCTGGCTTCAGCGTAGGTGAGTCCCAGCGACAGCGGCTGTTTCGGTAGTGAACTACTGAGTGGCAGGACTGGAAGAGTTCGTTTCTCTCTTTCTCTCTCTCTCTGTATGTATGTAACTAATTTTAAAAAAAACTTTTTTTTTAAAGAAAGGAGGCGTTATAATTTATTCTCTGAATTCTTCCATATTTTGTAGCACTAGGATAGCTTGCACTAATGCATTCACCCTGACTTCCATACATAATGAACAATTTCACTCAAGATCGTTGTCCTGTGCACATAATGTGCATATACCCAGAACAGAAGAGCAGTGCATCCACCACACGCACCAAGTGCAAAGGAGCGGCTGTCCATACGAGCATGGAGTGCAGCAGAGCAGTACTCTGCTTGAGCACTCGGTACAGTGGAGCAGCACCCTGCGTAAGCACCCACAGACCCTGAACACAGATATCGTACAGTGTTCTCTGAAAGACAAGCTGTTTCCACTTAAGTTGCACTGTTAATTAATACGTATACATATATATACATATTCACATGAAAGAATATGATAGTAACATGTTGTATGAGAGAACACTGTCTTATTTAAGTTTGTAACCACTTCCAGATTGATGAAAAGTAACAACCTAAATCGGATGATCTTTTTCGTTAGTTGATGAGTTAGTTTTATGTTTTCTAAACGTATTTTTGATATTTATATCTTTTCATGGATATGATTGCAGACCCCACTGATCTGAAGAATACAAGATTCCTGCCATAATATTTATGAATTGTCATAAAGACCAAGTCTTCCTTTCAGTTACTATAAACCACACAATATAATAAACTCAGCTATACTGACAAGAATCATGGGGCAGTATCCTCACACTTTTATTTAGCTCATTCTGTGCCCCATACTTAGATCACAGGTGTTGTTATTCAGCAGACACAATGATTGATCCAAGGGAGTTTAAATTCTTTTATTTCTTAGATCAAAGAAGAAAAGTTCGGATCAAGAAGATAATCACCCTTAGTTTTTTTGTTTGTTTGTTTTTTACTTTTTTGATATATCTGTATATACTTAAAATGTATCTTAAAGAGAAAGCACACGGAAAGGAAAAGCATCTATGCATAAGATTAACTCTATCTTATTTTATAAGACTCTTCCTTCTGCTAGTTCTCTACTGAAGTAACAGCAATAGTCAGGTCTTGCCCAGGCTGAAGCTCGGGGGCAAGAACTAGAGCCTGGCTCACACAAAGGGGCCAAGGTCCAGGTGCTTGAACATCTTCCACTGACTTTTCTGGAGCTCTGAGACGCAGAAGAGAATGCAACACGGCTGTGACTGCTATCTGCACTCTGATTCATGCCATGCTGGCATCAGAAGTGTCAGCATAAGCTGCTCCACAACCAAAGGAAACAGAGCCCTAGGGAAATGGAAAAGAAAAAATCACCTCCTTATATGGGATTGCTAATTTTTATATGGATGTCACAACTGTCTATTGAGATATGACATATGAAACAACTGACTACGGATTGTAGCACTTGCAAGCTAAGGATGTATCTACTGAGTTCTCCTGCCAGCACCCCAACAAATATGTTCTACAACAAAAAGCAATTTCCCAAAATTCCACTAACCAACAAGTAAAAAACACTCTCATGAAATTCCAAATGAGAAGAATAACTAAAAGCATCTAATTGTAGAAGGGAAATATTAAAATTATGCTGTTAAATTTGACATTGGATTGCTTTACACAGTTACTTTATAGAAGAAAATGTACCCAAACTATCAACCAAAGGAGAAGATAAAATTCATTTTCAGACATAAAAATCCTCAAACATATCCACAACTGCAGTCTTGGTAAGGAAAGAATTGAGAAATAAGATTCATAAAAATAAGAGCTCAAGACAAAAAACTTGGGGAAAAAATGAGCCAATTCAGAAGGTTCCTAGAGGAGACCTATGTAAAAGGCCTTATGACAAATTAGTTCCGTTTGGAACTTAAAGAGATAAGAAGGCAACTCTTCTGGGAAAAAATTCAGTGTCTTTACGAAACATGTGGAAATATATACTAACCATTAAAGTACATTAAAAGAGAATTATTATCCTCTAGAAAATCTGATTTTAATTACAAAATACAAATATTACTGATAGTTGCAAAGATTATGATTATGTAACATTAAATAGGAAGGAAATAGATTGTAGAAGTGTGTTTGAGATGGTTTATTATATTTCAGAGTAGCATACAATATATATGCCTTCAAATATCGATGAGGGGTTAGGTATGTAAGCAAACACTTGCTCCATACTCCAGGAACCATCTAGAATAGTTAACATTCGCTGTTTTTGAGAACAAGTCCATGGATTTAATAGGACATGGTTTATCTTTTGAGCATATATAAACATAAATAGAATTGTAACAAAATCACATTGGTAAAATAAAAATAAGTTAATGAGAGATTAATTTAGAACTATAGAATATCTGTACTTTGATATAATAAAGCATAAAGATAATAATTTGGGAAAAACACTAGCTTATTTTCCGATTATTGATTAAGATAATTATAGTCCCGTATACATGAATTTGTGCATTGCTATTATGTAATTGGCATTCATCTGTTTATTCTAGTCAAGCCTGTATGGACTAAAAGTTTCAATTTTTGCTCTCATAAGAAAACACAGGTAAGAAAATAGTAAAATGCTTTAGTCTATAAGTAACGGGAATGGTACTGTCACCTGCTCTGTTTATAAGAACAAACGAAGAAGTTTTTAACCTGCAGATACACACACTTAATGTCAATTACTTCACTTTGCTCACAGATGCAATGCCTTTTGAGATGTTCCTGGCCTTACTTTTGTTTTAAATGTTTAAAGAAATACAATCCTTTCATAGCTACCTTTGACAATGAATTTAAATATTTTTAACTTAAGCTTTGTTTTTCCATCAAAGAGTTTTAGACTATGATTTTAATCTGTATTTTTGGTTTTAAATCACACCTAGAGGTACTGTCAAAAATTGCCTTGGTGTTCCTCAAACTCTCTTGAAAACTCCCCGGTATCCTGGGTATTAGATTTAATATGAAGATCGTAGTTTGATTAGAACATCATTTGCCTTAGGAATCATTCGTAACAACTTTGCTACTCACAATAATTAAAATTCATCAGATTCTTCCTTTTCATGGTCTTGAGATTTAATATAAAATATGCTGGAGGCTTGAGATTCTCTGGGAGGGAATGGTTCATTATTATAGCTCTTTCCTTTAGGAGGATAAAATATGTTTTAGGGACAATTCAAACTTTTCAATTACCAGATAAGACAAAATTAAGTCAAAATGTGTTTGATGTCAATCATGGTCTCAAATTCTGGGTCCCCAAGTCCCGAAAAATATTATAAAAGGAAATTTTTTGCATGCTGCTAATTTCTATATCATTATACTTTACATTTAAATTTGCTGCATAAAAAATGTAAAGTCTGTCTTATCCAAATCGGATTTCCTACTGGATTCTTGGAAGTCAGGATCTTGTTTGATAACATGCAATTTAGGATATTCCCAAATATTTAAGTCCAGTGTTAAATATTTAAGACAATTGAAAGACTGATCTTTTTGGCAAAAAAAAAAAAAAAAAGATCTTGGAAAAATTTAGCAACCTTCTATGAGAAGCTTAATATATTTAATAACGATAAAATTTGGTATGTGACTACATAAAATAGAGTAGAAAAATCATGCAGGCTTCGGTGTGACTCTGGCTAGTAAATCCTAACATTAAAAATACCAAGCCAGTCCTTATAAACATTTGCTAATGCATGCCAAGGCTGTGCATCAATGAAATGAACCTCTGCTTGCAATGCCTGAATTCCAGCGAGTTCTCACTGCTCCTCTGACTCCCTTGCTCACCTGCAATGTGCCTTGGAAAGCAGTCGAGGAGGGCCAAAGTCCTTACAGCCCTGCATTCATGTGGGAGACCCAGCTGAAGCCAGCCTGGCCCAGTAGATGCAACAATCACGGAGTAAACCAGCAAACAGAAGTCTATCCTGACTGTCCCTTATTCCATGTAACTCTGACTTTCAAATCAATCAATCAATCAATCAATCAATCAGAACCAAAGATTGCTAAGTTTACCTTTTGCCCCTCCTTGTTGAGAAGCTTATTTTGCAGGATTTGAACTCTGATGTCTTAATGTTCATGGTTGGTACATGCAGAGTGGAGATGTGACCTAATTGTAGTTTTTGATGTGGTACTTGTGGGAGGAGTTTAGGTTGGTAAGGATATGTTCCCCAGTAATTTCTCATGAGAAAGTTGGTTGTTTTAAGTTGGAATTTGGTCCCTATTTCCGATCTGCTTAATGGTTTACCATGCGATTGTGTCTGTATCTGCCATGATCCTATTAGGCTGCTTTACCTGAACTGAAACCTGCAAATTGTTAAATAATAAACTGTTCACTTTACAAGAAGTCTGTCACAGGTATTTTAGATAAAGTAATAAAAAGTAGGCTAAAATAATGTACAACATTTTTTCAGCAATAAACTCAACTTTTGTCATTTTTTGTTGTTTAGATTTTCTTCAGTGTTGCCAATTGCCTATAGAGTGATTTACAAACATAGACTGTTAATTTTTCCAAGATTAACCAATGAAAAGCATATTGGGAACTCTGTAAAATTACTATGCCTCTGTGCGTTCAAACTGATGGTTACTAAAAGGACCCTGAATTTAAGAACTTGAACTACCACTCTTAGATTCCTCCTCAAAGCACAATCATCTTCCTATCAGAAAGGCTGCATTAAAAACTAAAGTTATTTGGAATTATTATCATGATTTTAAAACTAATAACTGAAAGCTTTGTGAATACCATTGATATTATTGTCCTCACAGTCCAATTTGAGTAGTTTTAGTTCAATTTTAGGGAATGACTAAGTGGATGTACTATGACATTCAAGTCCATATGACATACTCTAAAGCTTGCCCAAATGATTCATGTGCTGTTACAGTTTTTTTTTAAACAAAAATTTAGCGAAGGGCAGAATTCACTTATGAGGCTTCCTCACAGTCTTTCTTTCTTTCTTCTTCTTCTTTTTTTAACCAGATTTGCCAAATTTAGCTCAGAGTGTTAATTATTTCTCTCTGCTGCCATGGTCAATTTCAGACTCAATGATACACCAATTCAATGGCTTATGCAAAATTCCACGATCTTAATTGCAAGTATTCTATTCTCTAACCAGTGCTTCTGAATGCTGCAGCTCCCTCCTGCCATGATTTTGTTCGAACTTCCAGGATTAAAATGCATTGTTTATACCAATGGGTATGGCTTAATAAAATTTCACGTCATTACTTTTCTTTCTTCTAAGGTCTAAATCCTACAATTTGTTGTTCAAGCTCTTCCTACAATATATTCTCAACTGATGTGTCACTGTCAACCATTACTCCTTGTAGACTCATTTCCAAACTGCTTACTTTGCATGTTCTTCCTACTCTGCCCTGCACACTAATTTCCATGGCATAGTGTACCAGAACCGAGATAAACAAAACCATGAATGCCACATGCAAGAACCAGATGGAGTTCTGAGTTCCTAACATTTCAAAAAGACTGTTAAAAGGTGTTGGAGAGTGAACCAGCTGTCGTGAGACTCAGGCACAACACGGCCACCAGAAATTTTACAAAAAAATAAATCTTTTCTAAAGATGTTCATGGATTTAAGAATTTTATACCATAATTTTTTATCCTTTTAGTTCATTTCCCATAAAATTTTTGAAGTACTGTAATAAATATAATTTAATAATTCAGGATTAATCAGTGAATGGATTTTGTTTGTTATACATTTAAGCTTGTAATTGAATTGAACACATTTTTTTTCACTTCTTTAAAATAAGTATAACAAATCCTTTTGGAAATCATAACATGCATGATAAATTATTCTTTTATGTAAATTTTATCTGCTAATTGGTATCATGCATTTCACAAACCAACTGTTACCTACTTGCATAACCTGAAATGATTTGGATATTTTAGTTTGGATTTAAAATTCCTCATATGATTAGGTGCTATCACTGTGGCATTGCAGGTAAAGCCATCACACATGGGCGCTGATTCCTATCCTAGCTGCTCCATTTCTGATCCAGCTCCCTGCTAAGCCACTTGGTTAAAGATGTCCTTGGACCCCTTCCACCCACATGAGAGACTCAAATGTAGTTCCTGGCTTCTGGCTTCAGCCCATCCCCAACACTGGCTCTTACAGCCAGATGAAAATTTCTTTCACTCTCAGTAACTCTAAATTTCAAATAAATAAATAATTAAAAACAAAACTAACCTCCACATAAAATAAATGCACTTGTTATTATATTTTATCCTTAAACCCTCTGTTTCAATTTTATTACTTATAAAACAGGATCTGAAATAAGAAATATAATCACTGTGACAGAGAAGAATTTTTTTAAAAAAGCATTTCTCAATAAAGCAGTTCTTAATGTCATTTTTCCACATGACATTCAATAGTTCCCCCTTAACCACCTGTAACTTTAGAAGCAGGCACGTGAAATAAAATGTTGCAGCTTATTTGAATAGAAAATAACCACTTATATCTGTTTATTTTGAAATCGGCTACCCCTGGAAATATTTCAACAGATTTTATTAAATTATGGAAATGATTTACACATGTCGGTTTTAAAAAGAATATTTATGTTTTCTTTCATGGCAAAGAACGGAAATGCATCAGTAAGTTGTAAAGAGCTAGCAGCACGAAGTATGCATAATACAAGATACTGTATGCAAAAAGAAAATATAGAGTGTTAGTTATAATACCAAAATGTAATTCAACATCAACATCAACATCCAGTAGTAATATGCAACCATTACAAAATACAATAATTTCACTTATTTTTTAAAAAAACGATTTATTTATTTTTATTGGAAAGTCAGACATAGAGAGGAGACAGAAAGAGACAGAGAGGAAGATTTTCGATCTGCCAATTCATTCCCCAAGTAATCTCAATGGCCAGAGCTAAGCCGATCTGAAGCCAGGAGCCAGGAGCCTCTTCTGTGTCTCTCACACATGCAGATACAGGGTCCCAAGGCTTTGGGCCATCCTTGACTGCTTTCCCAGGCCACAAGCAGGGAGCTGGATGGGAAGCAAGGCTGCCAGGATTAGAACCAGCACCCATATGGGATCCTGGCATGTGCAAGGAGAGGACATTAGCCACTAAGCTACTGCCCTGGCCCAATTTCACTTCTTAATACATCAAAGGATTGTAAATTATTTCTTCTAACATAAAAAAATAAACTATTGCCCAATTAGATAAATAACTCTCATGTGGAGATCACATATTAGTTGTCTTCATACTTTCAGATACAAGAGAAAATGAAAGGAGATTATAGTGTCATAGATCTACAACTTAAACTTTTCTGTGTTTATGGTCCTTTTCAAGTCTTAGCATTTTTTTTAAAGATTTATTTTTATTGGAAAGACAAATCAGATTTATGTAGAGAAAAAAAAAAAAAAACAGAGAGAACAATCTTTCATCCACTGGTTCCCTTCCCTGAATGCCCAGAACAGTCAGAGTTGAGGAGATCTGAAGCCATGAACCAGGAACTTCTTTTGGGTCTACTACACAAGTACAGGGTCCCAAGCTTTGGGCCATCCCCCTCTGCTTCCCAAACCATGAGCAGGGAAATGGAGCAGCCAGGACATGAACTGGCACCCATACTGGATCCTGGTGCTGGCAAGGTGAGGATTTGGCCACAGAACCATTAGACTGGGCTCTCAAGTCTTAATAAATATATTTTCAAACATCAGGGTTTTTTTTATTGAAAAGTCAGAATCACAGAGAGAAGGAAAGTCAGATTCATTGATTCACTCCCCAGGCAACAGCAATGGCTGAATCCGAGCCTATCTGATGGGAAGAGGAGCAGCCAGGGCACCAACTGCTGCCCACTTGCAATCCCAGCACACATAAGTCAAGGTGTTACACTTTTCTCTCTCACTAGCACATCTATAAATAACACGTGTAAGGCAGGGCTGGAAGAGGTGAATTCTTTGAGCTTGTGTTTGCTGTGGGAGTATTTTGTTTCATTTTCAAAGCAAAGGAAATCTTTGCTGGGTAAGTTATTCTTAGTTTCAGTCGGCCTCAGGGAGAGGAGTTTTGTGCAGTTAGTCATTCCCCTACCATAGGAAATGTTTTTCGGTGATCTTTATGCCTATTTCTACATGCCCTTCTTTGCATGAAGTATTCCTTAGCACATTTTCTTGCAAAGATTTATTTTTTTTTTATTAATTTGAAAGTGCTAAAGAGAGAGTGGGAGAGACAAAGACAGAGGAAGATATTCCATTCACTGGTTTGCTTCCTAAATGGCCACAATCTGCAGATCTGGGAAAAGATGAAGCCAGGAGCCAGAAACACTTTTGGGTCTTTTTCATGTGAATACAGGAACTCAAGAAGTTGGTCCACAACTCGCTGTTTCTCCCAGAACATCAGCAGGGACTTGGATGGGAAACTAAAGAACTGGAGCTCATACAGGATGCTGCTGTCCCACCTGGAAGCCTTGGTAGGCCATATTATCCCCATTAGCACTTGAGAGTTTTAGCATGATTTTTAGAAGCTTACATTTTATTTATATGCTATTTATTATTTAAATATATGTATTCATATATTATTTATGAATGTAATTTCTAAGAATTGTCAAGAATTCAGTTTTGCATGAATGATTATTTTACTCAACATATAAAATACAAACAATTGAAGCAATTTATGTTTATGATCCATTTGTATCATTGGCTACTCTAAAAGGATGTGGTCATTTATAAAAAGTGATGTTAATTCATTCCTTTCATGTGTATTAGAATGAATGATGAGAAAATGGCGCTTATGGAGATAACACTGATTAAATATTAGCAGTTTTATTTGTGTAAATACAATGTAATTAACATAGTAGTGTCTTATTAAGAGTAATTTTAGCAAACTTGATTCAGAATTGTATGAAGGAAGTACTTGTAGCTGTTGTAAATACTGTTTCTTCAATATCTTGATTATTGGAGTTCAATTGTGTCACTTTTAAAATGTATTAGAATCAGCTTACGAATATTTCCTAAATTTTCCCTTCAAATAATGTGCCTTCATGTATGAACATAAGGGACTGTCTCCCGATCAGCATCTGAAATTCTAGCGATAAACGGAACAGATGTGGTTTCAGATGAAGCTGGCACATAAATATGCATTTCCCCCATTGCTCCTTACCTTCTTCTGCAGTTGTAAATCATGGTCTTTTTAAAGTAGGCTGTACAACAGATGGTGAAGCGTTAGTTTAAAGCGATGTTTCTTTTCATATAGACTACTGAGCCCAGCGATCGCGTGCTACAACGCTGTAGTTCTCCACGACACCAATTTATTTACCACATTAAAATATATTGGATTAAGTGGGCATTTCAACTACGCTTGCCATATTGTGAGTTTGACTTTAACAAAATGTCACTAGAGTGCACTGTTATGTTCTAAAAGAATGACGGATGGTGTAAGTCTAGCAAGCAATCACAGTCTATAAAATAATAAGCTTCAGCATGATACAGAATTTAATGTCTACCTGCTCTTCTTTGTGTGGATAAGAGCTAATATGTCCTTGTGCTTCATCATGATGTAATTGAAACATAATGGACTTCACAGGCCTGCTTCGGGACTTTCACGTCATCTTGTCTATATCAGTTTAATGATTGTAAACAATGAACACGTCCACACTCTCACAGGAATCAAATATAAAGCAGGGCTTTCAGTGACTGGTGTCAGTATAGTTAATAGACATAACTAGATATTTTAGTGTAAGATACACACATGTGACAGTTGCATTTGTAATGAATTTTTAACACATTTTATCCAATCATCTCACGATATTGCATTTTATTACACAATAAAATTCCCCCATCTTACAATTGATTCAGATTCATTAATGATAAAAATCAGTGTTAAATTCCTTAAGTGGTAATCCTAATTGGGATGGCAGGGTTTTTTGTTTGTTTGTTTCATGTTGATGTTGTTGTTTTTTTGCTTGTTAGCATGACTAAATTAGATGCCCAGGAAATGAAGAATAAAGGTATAGAATAGCTGAAATAAACATTTTGAACATTTGCACATCTAGTTACTCATTAAATATTCTTATACAGTGGCTATAAATGTGTGTACATGAGTAATTGGAAGATAACTTGGCTTTTTTACTTCTGGGATTTATTTCATTTATTCGAAAGGCACAGACATGAAGACAGAGAGGGAGAAACAAAGATGCTCTTCCATCTGCTGGTTCACTCCCTGATTGAAGCAATGGCAAGGACTGGGCTAGACCGCAGCCAGGAGCCAGGAGCGTCAGCACTTCAGCCATTTTCCATTACTTTGCTTGGCATATTAACAGGTGCTACAGACTGCAGCTTAACATTCTATACCACAGTCGACCTTAGCTCTATCACTCATATTGATCATTTTATTACAATCATCTCAAAATAACATCTCTAAAATATGAAATGTGTCTCATATTCAACCACATGGAGAAGGAATCCCTGAGTGAAACTTGTAGAAGTACCACTGCAGAAATATGTATTTCCACTTAAAAATATCTCTCTGGCACCTCCACACTGGAGTGCGGTGTAATCTGAGTAGGCTGAATTCGGCAAGATGTGGCAATGAGCGTCATATATCATGCTTCCCAACATTTTCTGCCAGTCCTCGCTACGCCTCACTCTGTGATGGCACTGGAAATCGGAACTACGGGTTTAAATCACCTTTGACTTTAAGTTTCAGTTCTGTCTTAATCATTACATTTAATTTTTCAGTACTAAATGTCCAAATCCAGGCAAATTACACATTGTATCTTGTATCTGGGTATAGCTTCTTTAAAGATTATTTATCTATTTATTTATTCAAAAGGCAAACTTAAAGAGAGAAGGAAAGTTCGAAAGATCTTCCATCTGCTGGTTCACTAAATTCCTGTAATGGCCTGAGCTGAGCTGATCCTAAGCCATTAAGCAGGAACTTGTTCTGAGTCTCCCACATGGGAACAGGTGTCCAAGAACTTGGGTCATTCTTCACTGCTCTCTCAGGCTGTAAACAGAGAGATGAATCAGAAGTAGAGCAACTGGGACATGAACTGGTGTCCATAAACTGGTTGGTGTCCATAAACGGGATGCCAGCGCTTGCAGAGGAAGGATTAGCCTGTTGAGTTACTGTGACAGTCTCTAGGTATAGCTTCTTAACACTTAAGCCTTTTTTGTTTTTAATCTCAATGTTTTTCTATAATTAACAATTATCATGTTCAGATTAGATCTATGTGGCACACTGTGGTAATTGAATACCTCAATTCAATGTGTAATGATATAATCATATCAGTTGGCATTTGCAGCTCCTTAAACATTGAATTCTTTTGATTATCACATAACAATTATACCTGTTTCCGCGATACAGTATAGTATTTCAATATATGCCAAGTCAGGGTGGTCAGTTGCCTCTGCCTCTTTGCCATTTGCTTTATCACATAGACTTCAGGGTTCTCTCTTTTGAATTTTGTACAAAATACACAACAGTATATTGTGACCTCTGGTCATCCCACAGTGCTGTAGAAAATTAAAATATATGCCGTCTCCTCTGCTTACTGCCCATTACCCAACATTCCTCTATCCCCACCCCATTTTCCCAAGCTCTAGCAATCATCAGCATGTTATATTCAGATGGTCACATTTTAGTGTTCATGCATAAAGGAGAACAAATGTTATTGGTTTTTCTGTGTTTCTGATATTTCACACATCATAGTGATCACCAGCTGCAATAATAATGAACATTTCTGGAATTATTTCTTTATCACTAAGTGATTATAGAAAATGGTTAGCAACTAGATATACAAATACATACTGTTTGATTATAAACTCTCATTTTATTTCCTCTACCCATAATAAAGCATCACTCATGTTGTCATTCTGGAGTAAAATACTCTATATCGCTATTGTTTGTTGGAGCAAAGGAAAATAAGTGACAGATATGATTACATTTCACACTGGATAGGCCAGCATCTACAAAATGCAACAGTAGTGCCAATGTAGCATCTAAAAAGACATTGCATTCACTAACATTATCTGTTATTCAATGCATTTTTGAACTTCCCCAGTTTTCCCAAGAATGTCATATTCAGATATTTTCTTGTTCTTGAAATATTTAAAATACATATTTATTGATTTGAAAGACAGTCACAGAGAGAGAAGACAGAAGGAGACAGACAGATTTTTCCTCAGTATCAATTATGAATTGGGTCACAATGCCCAGGACTGCTACAGACTGCAGCCAGGAGCCAAGAACTTCATCTCAGCCACCTACGTGGGCCCAGACACTTGGGCCATCTTCTGCTGCTTTCTCAGATGTATTAACAGCAAGACAGACAGCACGTGAAGCAGCCAGGCCTCCAACTGGCATCCATGAGGGTTGCTCGTGTTGCAAGTGGATGCACACGTTGCTTTTGGCCGAATTTCAACATTCACTGCTATCTGAATTATTCTTCTTTCTCATCAAAATTCTCTCCCTAGCACTCACATTTATGCATTGTCTACTTAATACCAGGAACTATTCAATGCTATATATACATATAACTCCATTCACTTATCACTACATTGGTTTGCTTTATTTTGTTTTGAAATGCAGAAACAAACAGAAAATGCTCCCATCACCTGGTTTGCTCCCTAAATGCCTGCAATGCCTAGGTCAGGACCAGGTCAAAGACAAAAACAAGCTTCAGCTCTTCCACTGTGAGAGTTGAGAGCCCTGTCCTTAGCGTCATCATCCTTGTCTCTCTACATCAGCTTTAGCAGGGGCCTGGATTCAGAAGCTGAGATTGGCCAACAATACAGAATTCTAATACGGACCATCAGGGTCTCATCTGGCCTCTTCATTGCTGGGTCAATTCTCACAGGCGATTTTAATTAATATTATTCTGATTCACACATGAATGACTGAGTATTCAGTACCTGGGAGATGTGCATGTTCAGATGGGTATTTCATGTATTGGGCGTCTTCCCCAGGCTCTGTTCTACTGACGCATGCGTTGCATGCAGGTAGTTTTGGGGGCTTGAGTCAGAAGTCTTGAAATTAAATCTATGTCCCTGAGACATTATGATTTGAATCATGTCTTCAGTTCTGTTAGTCCTTTTTTACAACTTCATAAAGCAGTGGAACTTTTCCCTACTGGTTGCTATGAACAGAAGTAAACTTTCTAGCCTCTCTGACTATAACTATATTCACTTTTTTTTCTGTTTAGTATCTAACAATAACAATAAAATATAATATTACCCCAGACGTATTTTTTATTAGTTTAGCTCCTGCTGGTTGGAATATGTTCATGTTTGGCCTATTATACTGGCGAACTACCCCACATATATATTTATATCTCTGCCATAGGAGTAGCTCACACCTTCGGCCGAATCCTGGGCCCCTGAATAGTAGTTGTGTGCAAGCAGAGGGCGAGCATGTTCTATGCTTATACAAAGAGAAGCACAGGCTTTAGCTGTCGACCACGAAAGTACCACAGAGCACTTCATCATTTCCTCTGCCTTCACCTCCCCTTGTAACGCTTCTTTCCTCTTCTCTCCTTCTCTTTTTATCCCTCCTTATTACTCTTCCCACCTGTCTTACTGTTCCTCACCTTAAAGGGGGAAATTCTAATTTTAGACGATTTATGACAATTACTCAAGATCGTCATTTCTCACACATTTGCGATCTAGAGAGAAGCTATATTGGGTCCACCAATCACTCACAGATAGACATAACAGGTTAGACCGGAATTTAAATAGTTATTTAAGTCAGGGAGTAACTATTTTAAAAGGTTTGCCAATAAACTAGCAGAAACTATAATGTCAAAGAAACAACATTCAGAAAGATTTCTGTGATAGAGAAAATACAGTTTCTGTAAATTTCAGCAAAAATAATATCCAGTTAACCATGGACAGCTAAGTGATGTGCTTTTCTATTGGAAAGAAGGAATTAAATCCTGTGCTTAGTGTTTTTCTCTCAATAAACAGATTGATCATATTTCCTAGGAGAAGAACATTATCTGAAGGATGCCCTTAGCAGAATGTGTATGGCTTAACATGTCTTTTGTTAAGACAAACTTGATTCTGTTCATTTTGCCTTAACCCCAAGTTTGGTAAATATTCACAAAATAGAAAATACAGAAAACAGTCAAGGTGGGCATTTGACTTGGTGCTGAAAATTCCAGCTCAGAGGTCTGCAGCAAACAGCACGCACCTGGCTTTGACACTTGCCCCAGCACCTGCACACCCCTGAGAGACCACAGTGATGTGTCAAGCCACAGGAATCCAACCGAGAGTGTCTGTCTCCCAGATCCAGCTGCAGCCCAGCCCCAGGCTATAATTTCAACAATTTGAAGGTTAGCTAATAGATAGAAGGTCTCTCTTCTCTCCTAAATTTTTATGCTCTCAAAATTAAATCAATATAACCCCTCCATATTTACATCACAGAAAATTTCTAATCCTTTATCCACTGCTTTTATTAAGAAGATGAAATAATTTTTGCTGCTATAACAAAATGATTAACAGAAATTAATCATCTTTTACATCTTAAGCTGGACTTACATTATGATAAACTCTTCTACTTATACTATGCCATCCTTTTAGTTAGTTTTATATTTTATTCCCTATATCATATTTGTAGGTTGAGATAATGAGAATTTATTTAATAGTCTGCATTTAAAAACCATGAAATTGCTAAATTCAAGATTTAGTGATTTTGTAAAACCAGTGTTTCAGTCAACTCCAGGCACCATAACAAAATGCCATGGACTGAATATTTTAAACAATGGATATTCATTCCCTTCCTTTCTAGATCCTGTAAAGTCCTATCTCAGAAGGCTGGCAGGTGAGGGCTCTCCTTAGATTACAGACAGGTACAGCCTCGTTGTGTCACCACAAGTTGTGAAGGCATTTCTGCTTTCTTTTTCATCTTCTAAGGAGACTGTTCCTGTCCCAGGCATGATGGGGGAAGGTCCACCAGCTTGACTTTCTGTAAATCTAATGATTTAACTACAATATCATCAAATTAAAACTAGACATTAGGATTTTAATGTATGAATTGGAACAGACAAAAGGTTCATTCTATTATAATGCTTTCCAAAGCTTTTATTTATTTTTTTTTTGGCTGTTTGTTTTGAGTTTCTGGAATATTTCATTTGATATTGGGTTATTTAGTCAGTATCCTGCCGCAGTATATGCTGTCATCTATGAAATCAGATGGGATATAGGAGGGGTCTGTTTGAATTCTGTTTCTGCTGCCTATCTGTCCCCTTGCTGGCAGAAGTGGGAGAAGAGATGACCAGAGCAGTTGGGTCCCCGTCCTCTAAGTGGGAGGTTGGGATGCAGTCCCTTCATTCCTGATTGCTGTAGCCATCCTCAAATACTGTGGTCATTTAGGACATGAATCAACACACAAGTGAAAATCTCTCTCTCTCTCTCTGACTTACTCTTTCTTTCTGTGATTCTGCCATTCAAATAACTAGATAAATCACTTAAAAATATATAGGAAATATCTACGAATCAATGACAAATAGAAACTAACAACCAAAGGCAAAGGACTTGGATTTCTTCAAAGAAACTGGAGATATGTTCAACGGTTATCTAAAAAGATGCCCAACATATTAATGATTTGGGAAATACAAACAGAAACCATAATGAGGGTTACCTAAGCTATGTTAGGGTAGTTGTAATTGAAATATATATATATATATATATATATATATATATATATATATTTGTGTGTGTGTGTGTGTTAGCAAGTATTAGCAAAGACACAGATAATTTGGGAGCCCTGTGTTCCCCAGAATGGTCCAGCAATCCTGCTTCTGAGTATATATCAAAATTAATACTGGAGAGATATCTGCAGTCACATGTTGAAACTGAACTCCCATATGCTACAAGTACAACCCAACTTCCTACCTGTTTTCCTTAGCACAAAACTGCCTCTCCTGCCTTTTCCCAAATCTTTTTGAATATTCACTGACTTAAGCGTGCGATCAAGATGACATTATAAGTTTCTAATCATTGGACTGAAGGAGTCATTTGCTTCTCCAGTAAATAAAACTTCAATAGCCAGTACTATGCTAGAGTGGTTTGGACAGGGGAATTCCAGGTCAAAACACAATTTAACTGTTGCATTGGTATAAGCTCCAGACCAACTGGAGTCCACCAAGCCATCATAAATTCCTTAAAGTGAATGACATCACTTTCCAATCAAAGGAAGGTCACAAACTCCACTGACCAAGCAGAAATTTGGATACAAGCTGATCATGCACCTCTCAGTCCTGAATCCAATATCTAGGAACCTTCACCACTAAATCCTCAGGCAGCTGGGAAATTAAGCAATAAGTGCCTGGCTTCTTTCTCTGAGCTGTTCAATAAATACACAATTTTTTTCTACCACCCTGAAGTCAATGATTGGCTTTCTGCCTTTCCCGGCAAGTAGATCAAGTTCAAGGATTCTAAACAATGCCTCCAACCAGTTTGAGGTGTTGTTTGGCAACAATGTTGAAACTCTATTCTTGTTATCAGAGTGCTTCGTTTGTATTTTAAATTACAGTTCCTATATTTTGGTTTAGATCTGCACTCAGTTTTCCAGTCTTTGCTTAAATCGATCAATCATTTGACATTTTTTACATTTTACTTGATAATATTTTCATGGTCATTTTTGAATGATTCAATCTTGTGTAAATGTTACAGATTAACCTAGAACTTACAGTATGCATCACTGTCTTATTAGCACATAGTCTAAATTACCACTTTCCCATCTTCCCAGAAAATGCAGAGGCCTTAATACAAAATCATTTTGTTGATTTGCATTTGAAACTCCCGAGACAGGTGTTGTTGCTTTAAAGTTCATTTGTTTTTGTTCGCTTATTTTTTAGTACACTACTTGCTCCAAGTTAGAAGTTATATCCTTTTACACTTAAAAGTAAAGGCAATTTTTCTCTCTAGAAATGTTACTAATTATCTCTATGACTTTTAGTGCTTTTACTATGATATATCAATGCAAACTTTTCTCCATATACTCTCTTGGGAATTGCAGAATTATTTGTGTGTTTGTGTGTGTGTGTGACTTAATTATCTTCATCCATTTTGAAAAATTTTTCAAGAGTGTATCTTCAAATATTGTTTCCCTATCGTCTACTGTCTTATTTCCCCTGAAGTCCAGTTCCATGTGTAATTTACGCCTGAGTGTGATTATTATGTCTTTCCAAGTTCTGCTCAATGACTCTTTCATTGCTTAATTTGAATATTTTGTACCTGTTTTCTTCAAATTGGTGAATCAGACCTTTTTCATGTCAAATCTTTAACTCATAACTTGAAATCTTATTATTGCTAACTTTTTGATCCTTTCCAAAAATATTATTCCAGTAACATTGTGATTTTTTAATCTCTTGAATGCATTGATGATGTTATCAATATTAGTTTATTAAGACATTATAAAAAGCCAGATGATTGATTTCTACTCTTTGTTGTTTTTTTTCTTAGGATAGCAAAATTGTAATCAAATAACAGGTATTTCATGCAAAAATTTAGAAAGACACTGAATGATGTGAATTCCTTTATGGAGAATTATTTTCTGTGTCTCTTGTCAAGTGATATTGTACCAGAGCAAATGCTTAATTGAATTGAAAATGGCTGCAAGATTTGAGTTGCCTACTGCTTTGATGATTGATTTTTATAGTACATAATTTTGTTTAGATCTGAACTGATGAGTGATTGCCCGCAGCATGGTTTATTATCAGTCCTTGACATCTAACTTCTTCCTTCTCAACACACCAAAAAGCTGCTGGAAGAATTTATTTTCTTAACCTCCATCACAGACAGAATTGTAACTTCTTCAAAAACCTCCTTCAAAAACCATATTCTGAAACCTAAGCCCCAAATGCTTTAGTGTATAGCGTTTTTGGAGATTGGATTTGTAAAGACTAGTTGAAGTTAGGTAAGATCATAATATTGGGATCAAATCCAAAATATCTAGTATTCTTGTAAGGAAAAGATAATTCAATAGCTAAAGCCCAATGAATATTAGAAAGCAGTCCTCGTGGTTCAAAGCAACCCTGTCTTGGTCTTCCAAACTGCAGAATTGTGAGAAAAGAAATCCTTGTGATTTAAGCTACTTGCTCTGTGGTATTTTTTAACTGTAGTTCTAGTAAGCTCATGTGATTTTTAAGCTTTCTCCATTTCATTAAGTTTTAGAGATATCGCCTTTCTCACGTTTAACTTTTAATTGGAAAGCGGTCAAAGGTGAAATTATTTGCAAAAATTAGACATCACCTACTTGACATTCTGAGCCATATGTCAAATTGAAATATGACCTAAGAGGGGGAGAAAAGTGAATATATGTAGATAACAAGAATATTTTCTACCTTAAGGAATTTACTACACAAGTCTTATGTGAGTTTGTGAGTCTCCTTAGTATTTAAGCTTTTGCTATACTTTTTCTCCATAGAGACAGTCTGATACCAGCATTAGACCTGGAAAGGAAACATTCTGATATTATAACAGTATCAATTATTAAAATTTCAGTGATTTTTTTTTCTTTACTCTCAAAATTACTGTTGTACAGATGAGTACCAACAGTAGGTTGCACAGATTTTTTTTCTCAATCCGTGACTTCTTTACACATTTGTCTGGTTTGATTCATCTATCATTTTTGAATGTGTGTAAGCAGTGTCTCCAAAAATTCAGTCTCGTTGGAAAAAGTTTATAATTTCAAATTAATAATAAAGCTCTCGAATCAATTCAATGGTTTTCATGTTTGCATATTTTTGTTGAATTTTAATGATCCTGGAAATGTTGCTATGAGCAGGTTTCAAGCAGGATGATCCAGGTTGTTGGCATGATTGGTTGCCAGCTATTGACAAACTAAAGAAGCTGAGCATATCCACACTGGAACACATTGGCACACATTGACTAAGAAGGACTGCAAATCTTTTAAAAACCTTGTGCCTCTGGGTAACTATGAAATTCATGATGCCATGAGCCTACATGGAACTTTGGTGTCAGTTCAAAAGGATTTCTCCCGTCATCGTCATCTTTTCCCTAAGCTAATAAGGCTGTCTATTTTCGAAAATTCACCCTAATGAAAACTTACATGCGGAAAAAATGTTATCAATAATTTGCTTGTGAAAATGAAATATATTGGCTCAATCTCCTGTGAATGGCTTTGCAAAAATGAAAAATAAACAACTGGTTTATTCCTACCAAGATTAGACAAATACATTTACCAAGAAACATCAGGGTAAGGGCATTAGTAATATAGAGTTTCTGATTTTAGTGTTATTTCCTATATTCACGACTGTGCTTAGATTTGACTACAAAGTTGAAATGATATATGTGTTGACCTCATGAAGAAATAATAACATAATATGGAATTAGTTTTTCAAAGTGAAGACAGGAGCTTTATAACATACAAATAAAAGTCATTCAGTGTATTGTATATGTGCTGCCAAAGGGAACACAGTCCTTCAGTGTAGTATGCTACGCCTTCGTTGAATATCATATAAAAATGCAGACCAGTAAAATATTCAACATTCCTATCGGAAATGTAGAATAAATGCCAAAGTATATTTATGAAACTTAGTGTATGCAAGTTAAAAATAAAATTTAATTCATCTTAGTAAGCTAGTTAAATGGAATGTAATAAAGATACAATAATAAAGAACATTTGATAAGTAGGTAAAAATAATTCATAGTGATTTTTTAATTTCCAATTCAGATAATTCTTTCAGTGAACTTAGCTGAGTATCTGGAAGACAGAAAATATCTGTAACATTTCACTAGTTTTATAGTGCTGAGATTCAACTCAAAAATTAAACAACATATGTATCAATTTTATGCTTTTGAAATGCTTTTATTCCCGCTTTGAACTTTATTAAGATCTTCTGTAAATCCCTTAAATAAGGATGCACAGTACTAGCTTCACAAGATCTGCCCTTGCTTTGTTCCACAGATATCACGGAGCACTTGAAATATGTTGTGTTGCTTTTTAAAAAGACTTATTTAATATGAGGGTGTCACTGCAGTGAGTAGGTTAAGCTTCTGCTTGAGGCGGTTGCAACTTGTATGGGTACCAGTTCAAGTCCATTTTGCTCCATTTTTGACCCAACTCCCTGCTAATGTGCCTGGCAAAACAGCAGAGGATGGGCCACGACCTTGGGCCTTTACATCCATAAAGGAGCGACGGAAGAAGCCCTGGCTCCCAGTTTTAGACCAGCCCAGCTCTGACCATTGAAGGCATTTGGAAACTGAACCAGAAAACAGAAGATCCCTCCATGTCTCTTGACTCTATGATTCTGTGTTTCCAATAAAAGTAAATAAATTTTATGTGTTTGGATGACGTGGTCACACAGAATGGAATGAGAAAGAGAAGGAGAGGGAGAGCAAGAGAAGAAGAAGGGAGAGGAAGCGAGATCTTCCACCCTTTGATTCATTTCCCAAGTGCCCTAGACATCTGGGACTGGGTCAGGCTGCAGATAGAAACTAGGAGCTCCTTACGGGGCTCACAGGTGAGTGGCAGGGGCCCAAGGACTTGGAATATTTCCTGCTTGTTTCCCAAGGTTTTGGCAGGCAAATGGAGCAGAAGTGGAGCAGCCAGGCTGAGCTGGTGCCCAATGAGATGCCAGCAGTGCAGGTGGTGACTTAACCTTTTATACCACAAAGCCAACCCCTAGAATATGCTTTTAAAGATACTTTGAAATGATGAATGCTACTTTTAAAAAATAACTTTGATTGCCAGTTCAATAGATACAATAGAAAAAACTCATCATAACATTCCAATAGAAGTTGAGAGACTTGCTTTCATTTTGAAACTGAAAATACTCCGTTAAATGATACTACAGACGGTTTTCATGAAATATTGCAGTAGATACTGAGTAGCGGATGAGCTCAAATCACAAGATATGAATACTTCTAACATGTACGAACTGAAAAGTTATCTCAAAAAAAAAAAAAGAAAACACAATGGAAATCATTCTCTAATAAATGCCATCACTTTTCTGCCTAAGGGCAAACTGAAAAAATGAACTTTAAATTGGAACATAGTTCCCCCCAAAAAAGTTTCAAATAGTTTTCAAAAAGTTCTTGGAAAAATGGAGTGGAAAGAAAGTTCATTTTCATGCAGAAAATTTTAGAATCACATTTATGGAATTCAATAATTTTATGAGAATTGTGCAATTATGAAAAACTATTTTGGGGGTTTTAAGTGATTTGAATTAAAATAAACTTCAAGAAGGCATTGCAATTATTTTCATCTTTAAAACTGAGAGTCATATTCTTTTAAATTTCTTATTTAGTTACATATTTGATTATATTCATGGATATAATCATGAGATTGGTATTGCAAGGGTTTTGAGTTAAAAAATTTTCACTGTGGATACATAAATATGACAAAAATATTGCAGCTTGCAGGAGCAAAATGAAGTAGCAAGGAAAGCTGAGATACATAGTAAAGTTAAACAGAGCTGCCAAAGATAAAAACAAAAGAAGGGCTTACAAAAATTGTCTTATTCTTTACAACAGGGCTTAATGCCATGCATATCCATTAAATATTTTCTTGACTTCTAAATTGTTCAAATATGGAAGTTGAGTATAATGTAGTTTGAGCAAATGGTAAAGGATTTGTCTCACAACCCCATCACTTGCATTATCTATGAACTATAAGCACATAATGGAAATTATGCATTTCAATCATGTTCTAATGTTGAGAATATTACAATCCCCCAGGATATATTTGTGTTAGATTTTATAGCAAGCATTTGGTATAGACAAAACAAAAAAGTAGTGACTCCAAAGTACCAATAAAGATTTCCTTTTACACTTCTCTAAGAAACTTTTTAAACAGTCAAAACATCTTCAGGTATTAATGATACACATAGTTAAAATTCAATTGACTACTTTGAGTCATAAGAATCTTGTTGGCACCAAAAATGGTATAGCTTTTCTGAGAAAAAAAGAAAATTTCATGTCAGCTAAAAATAGGTGATGGATTTTTTTTTTCTTTCTGAAAGTTTGGGTTTTATTTCAGTCATTTCCTAACTTTAATCCGATGGTTACCATGGAGATAAAACATGTTAAGGTATTTCAAATTTCAGGGTTCATCTGTTAAATTCTTAATTTCTGCAGGTGAGTAGTTAGATGTTCAACTTAGATGTTGGACTCTGGAATTAAAACAATTGTTCATTTTGATAAGTTCATAAGAATTGAATTTTTGGTTCCAAAATGATTTTCTTAATGAAACCAACTCTCATTGTATTTAGATACAAAAGAAATAAACCTGACTTAAATAATCTTTTTAATATAAATAATGATTATGACAAATAAAGTAATTACTCCACTTAAAATCATTTCAAAGTGTATTAAATGATGCCTTGTTTCAATGCTAGACTAATAGAAAAAATAATTACTAAGATTCCAAGCATTTTACAAGAAATTATTGAACTTTATTTCATGTAGATATAGGATAAAGATGAACCCTCTTTCCTACATGTGTTCAGTGTTACCAAATGTATATTTCTAAACTACTCATAATTTTAAATAGAATAGCTCTTGTAAATTCACATGCCTTTGATAATGTTGCATTTAGTCTGTTATTTCAACTTTACTTTCATATACTCTCATGAACAACTGTGGCTCCAAACATAATGTGTCTAATTAGTACTTAAAGGAAAACTATCACAGTCATAAATTATTTCCTTGTTAAAAAAAATTATACTTTAGATTTTTGTCATCTTAATTAATATGTCTGTAACATGTAGTTTTTTACTCTTATAAAATGTATATAAGTACTTAAATACAGGCCCTGTAATAACAATTGATGCTTATAATTTCAAGTTTCTTTATATCACATACTTAACAATTAATGCAAACTGGTATATAGTATATATCATAATATTTATATTAAGGCATATTTATAATGTCTACTTTATTATACTATTTGTGATGTTATACATCTATGTAATTCAATGCATTATTAAAATTGTCCATTTAATCTTATCAATGTCCCCAGGCCACACAAAGATCCTTGCCTCCCTTATTTCTCTATTGATCATTATCTGGACACTTGCGATCTACTATGAGGACATTCCATGGTACCAAATCATCTTTAATTTACAATGTAAATCTCTCTCTCTTTCTCTCTCTCGCTGAGTCAATATTTTCCTATTTTCAAACTGTTAGATTCATGAAAATCTGTCATTACATCCCCTTCTGCAGAAGAGGCACCGATACGTTTTGTTCTGATGTTTTAGGAATTGTGCTTTAAAGCAATGAAGAGATTTAACAACTTCCATGATATAAGAAATCTGTGACACAGCCTTCTCAATCGACGCTCTATTTATTAAAAGCCTCTTTTAAGAGATATTACCTGATTTTAAAGATATGTTTATTTATTTGAAAGTCAGAGAGAGGCAGAGATGTTTTATCTTCTAGAGTACTCCCCAAAAGGCTGCATAGGAAGGAGCTGGGCTCTCTTGGTCTCACTTATTTGCTGTCTTGCTCTCTTTGTAACTCTGCTTTTCAAATGAACAAAAATCATCTTTATTATTATGTTTGTCCCCTGCAATGATAGACATATGGCTGTGTGTGAAGAACTATACCATAGCAATGATATAGGGGATCTCAGTGGGGTTGGGGGAGGGAATTGAGGAAGGGATAAGAGCCTATGGAACTGCATCATAAAATGATAATAAAAAGAAGTAAAAAAAAAAAAGTGGAATCATAAAATGTTAGAGGAGCTGGATGTCTATTCTGGAGCATTGCACAATGTTTATCTATTGACACATCATGCAGTGACTCTTAAATAGGTGCCAGTTGTATATATACCCATTAAAAATAAACACAACAAAGGGTACATTTAAATGCCCTTTTAAATAATACAATCTGTCAATTGTAAACGCGTGACTACTAATATATAAAATAGGTCAAACACTTGTTTGTGTTTGCCTTTTGATGTGTTTAAATCTTTTTCAGGCATAATTGAATACACAAGTAAAGTCATACAAATTGGGTGGGCTGTCAGAGTAGTAGAACTGGGCAGCACAGACATAGGAAGGCTTTTCAGCTTGAACGTTTATGGTGAAGGGGGTTGGAATGAAGTGCAGCAGCAGGACCTTCCCCTGGTATCTAAGAGTGAAGCACTGTGGGGACCGTGCTGATGATTCCCTGCCTACTTCAACACGTTAGCGCAAGATTTGGTATGAAACTCTGAAGTTGATCAGGAGATGTTTTCTTTGTAAACGCAAATAAAAAACATGCCCTTCAACCCTTTTACCAATAAGTCTTAAAAAAGGTTATCATCTCATTATGCTTCCAAGTGATTTGACATTGAACAATTTAAATACAATCAGTGCTAAGTATTTGCATTCATTAAAAAGACAGTGTAGATAAATATTTGTATTTCATGCTTCGATGGAGAAAATGGTAACAGCATTAAACCAGTGATCTCAGTTCATCATGGGAAATGATGGATTGTTGGATATGAAGTGTTTACAAGACAAAGTGCATTGTTTTCTTACCCAAACTGATGTTTTATGCTTGCTCTATGCCTGGTAGAGTTAATTCAGCAATGTGGAATTCTGACTGTATCCAATTGTTGTGTAAGAGATGGAATTCAAAGGGAATCCGGTTGTAATCTCCAGAAAAGAATCTTACAGGTAACCCTGCTGGTCAAAACACCTGGCCTCCAGGACTGGAGGATCCAGAAACCCCACTGAACCTCCCTCCCCCAAAGGAGCCAGTGTGCTCAACTGCTGGTACCTTTCACCAGGGATAAATACATTCTAAAGTAATTCATCTTTTAAAAGATTTTTTTAGCATTATAATATTTTCAAGTACATGAAATCCACTACTGACAAAAATAAACATATTTCCGAAGCATTTTCAACCTACTTAAGAGCACGAAGTTAGTTCTTCAGTAATTGAATAATACTGCAATGATAACACATTTTTTTCAATTTACAATAAACAGAAAAATCTCCAAATGATTGTTTCAGGATACACAATAGCTAAGTAATTCCTTAACATTAGAGATGCAGTATTTATGAAATGGCTGGCTCTATTCTGTCAGGGATTGAAAGGATAATGGTTGTTGAAAATGTCTTCTGAATTTCATTATGTTCTAACTAAAAATATTTTAAACTCTTTACAGACTATTGAATCTACTGATTCATTCACTGAATTCCCTAATTTTCAATCATCTAGAAGTAATTCTTTTGTACTAAACTATGTGAAAATTTTTTCATAGTAGTTCTCCTATGTGGAATCTTGACATTGGCCTCCCACCTTCCTACTTGAAAATGCATGTTTAGAGTAGATCAACATGTACTAAATAGGGCACATTAAGAATTATTTTTGTGGGCCATCAGAGTTGTAGTGTAAATATTTAAAAGAAAAGAATGGTAGGAAAGAGTGGGATTCTAAAATTAAGCAGCTTGTTATCAGAAATTTGACATTTCCACTCATCTGGTTGTAATTGTTTGCACACTGTCATGATTTTACAGCACTGTTACCAAGTAAGCACACTTTGGGGAGTCATTTTGTAAACTCTAATTCTAAAACTAGCGGTTTTGAACTGGACTGTCCTGTAGTTACGTTCTAATGCAAGTGGAAGCGCGTGATGAGGAAGACAGCAAATGTCTTTTTTTAAAAAAAAGATTTTATTTATTCATTCATTTATTTATTTATTTTTAAAGTCAGATATACAGAGAGGAGGAGAGACAGAGAAGATTGATTCACTCCTCAGTGGTCACAACAGCTAGAACTGAAGCTGATCCGAAGCCGAGAGTCAGGAGCTTCTTCTGGGTCTCCCATGTGGGTGCAGGGTCCCAGACTACAGCAGAGCAGGGAGCTGGATGGGAAGCAGAGCCACCAGTACTAAAACTGGCATCCATATGGGATGCTGATGCATGCAAAGGAGCAGTTGTCATTTTTCACACCTTTCATTCACAATATGATAGCAATCTTCAAAATAATGTGATAAATTATTACTTTCCATCTTCCGTTCAGTCTTCAAGTTCTTATAATAGATTGGGAAATCAGACTAGGTGATATTTCCAAGGACTTTCTAAGATTGCCGAGATTTGGACCGTATTTGCGCTGCCTGTGACTGGCTTTGGAAGTGCTGGAGCAAACAATGATAGGTAATTCAATTGAGATGCTAAGATGTCTGGGTGAGATTTCAGCAGTAATGGTGAGAAATGAAGTATTCTCAGAATGTTTTAAGGATAAAAATACTAAAAGAGTATGTCAGGTTCCTTGATGTGAGAAAGAGATAGGAATCATTTACTCTATTTTCAAAGTGTGTCTCATTTAGAGCGCTTTTTCCAGTTTCACAGCTTCAATCCTTGCTCAAACTGCCAACCTGTCACAGCTGTCCCACTCTGATATGTTTCCAGTAGATTTCTTTTCTTTGCTCTCTGTCTCTGTATCTCTTTCTAATTAGAACAGCTATTGAAATCTTCTTAGCAAAACGTCTTGCTTCTGCAGTATCACAACCCTTCAATGATTTTGTTTCATATTGAGGATGAAATATGAAAGATTTGCATATATTAACAGTACAATCATGGATTGAAAATAAACCGATTCACAGTAAAGTTACAATGGTTTACTTAGATAATGTTGCTGAGGTTGCAAGTGAGAGGTTTTGGACATGGTAGCACTTTTGGAATCATACACATGTCGTGTGTGTGTGTGTGTTTATTTTATAAAGAGAGAGACTGAGAAGGTTAGTGCTATGGTATCATCAATTTGTCATTTTTCACACCCTTCATTTAGAATACAGTAGTAATCTTCAAACTGATGTGATAAATTATTACATTTCATCTCCCATTCAGTCCTCAAGCTCTTATAATAGATTGGAAACTCAGAGCAGCATATCCACTCACTTTCTCAAACATAGGCAGTATGTAAATTTGTTATATAAATTTTATCTTTCCCAAAGGCATTATTTATATTAATATTAGATATTTCTCATGAATCAAACTTATTTTAAAATTTAATTATTTTACATTTTATGTAAAAGGTGGAGAGACAAAGGCAGAGACAGATGGAGAGAAATTTTCCATCCCCTGGTTTATTCTTTAAATGCATACAACATCTGTAGCTAAACCCTCTATCAGGAGCCCAGAATTATATGCAGGTCTTGCACATGGGTGGCAGAAACCCACATCTGTGAGTTGTCCATCCCTTACTGCTACTCTGAGGCTGCATTAGCAGATAAATGCATTGTTACCAAGGTAGCCAGGAGTTCAACTGCATTCTGACATAGGAGACTGGAGCAATAGGAGGCAAGACAGTGTACCAAACACTTACACTTGTTTCTTAAATAAGGATTCAACACTTTCGTTTGTTCCATTGCAGAATGCAGGATAACTATAAAATATTTTAAAAATCAGAATGAATAGCATTTATAAGTTTTATGCAGAACCAGTTTTTATATGAATTTTTAAATTTTTAAAATATTAATTTTTATTTGAAATGTATATTTACAGGGACAAAGAAAGAAAGATCTTCCATCCACTGGTTACTTCCTCAGTGACTGCTGTGACCAATGATGGGCCTCATAGAAACCAGGAGCCAGGGAATTTTTTGAACCTCCCATAAGGATACAACAGCCCAAGCACCGTGGCCATCTTTTACTTCTTTCCCAAATGCATTAGCAGGAGCTGGACCAGAATTGTAGAGGTCAGAAGTTGAAACAGAGGCAATATATGATGTTAATATTGTAGAAAGCAGCTTTACCTCTTGTGCCACAATAGCAGAATCGGCTCCAACTGAAAATGACTAAAGTGCTTGGGGTACTGACGTTGACATGAGGGCCCTGAGTTTACTTCTAGGGTCCTGCCTTCTACCTAGTTTAGCCCATTTGGGAAATTGAAGAGGTTTCTTCTCTCTCTTGCTCTCGCTCTCTCTCTTCATCTCTGTGATTCTGCCTTTCAGATAAAATAAATAAATCTTTAAAAAAAAAAAACATATCAAGTCCTTTGGGGCTGTTACAGTGGCTTAACAGGCCCATCCTCTGTCTGGAGTGGCAGCATCACTTAAAGATGCTGGTTCAAGTCCTGGCTGCTCCACTTACAATCCAGCTTCCTACCTTTGGCTTGGCAAGACCATTTGAGGATCTCTCATGTCATTGGGAACCTGTGCCCACATGCGAGACTGGGAGGAAGCTCCTGGATCCTAGCTTCTGAACAGATCAGCATTGAAAGTGGAGACAGCTGGATGTGAACTGGCCACCATAGGATGCTACTGAAATAAACGGCAGCTTTACCCACCACCTTCTAACACTGGCCCAAGGGGAAGCATGTTCTTAAAGTCAATATAAAGCATTAGACTAAATATTTATGCTCTCGATGAAGATACATGTTCATAATTTTCTGAAACTATCAATTTATTATATTTAAGTATCTTCTATCCTAGAATCTTTACAGTGTGCAAAATCCTTCTATTTTTTCCCTAAGCATATGTAAATAGAAACATGTTCATAACTTCTCCCATATTTCCCTTCACAGGTGAGTGAAACTCATTATTTTTCTGGTAGGTATTTGTCAAAAACAAATCCTCTGTGACTGGGAGACAGAGAAGCACAGGTAGTGCAGGACTAAGGAAAACAAAAGCACATATCCTGTCTTTTTAATCTGGCAGTTTTACAACATTTACTGTTTGCTCGTAATGCTGGTGCTAAAGCAGCTGAAGCAGTTTATATTCCTGAAACACATACTAAAAGATGCAGAGAAAGTATGAATAAAAAACAAGGTTTTTGGTAACCGAAGTCTTCCTGACATTAATAGTATTACATAAATCATGTCCTCACTAGAAAAATCAATGAAGATGCAATTATTACTGCAGTTTCATAATTAAAAAAAAAACTCAGAGTAAATTATTGTATGCCTTATTTGCCTATAATATCATTTATTTCTTAGACTATTCTGTAATAAACACTGCACAAAGTGGTATATTTGCCTCCTATCACAAAGAAGTGATGAGCATGGTCAGAAAGTGTTCATTTGCTTTGATGCTTTATTGAGAGCCATTCTTTACTTCTTCCTTTTAAGACTCTCAATCTTTTCTGTGGCAACCAATCTCATCTAGGCATGAGAATTAATAGGATCCTCTTTCAACAAATTCACTTTAAGGCCCACATGCTAAATGTTGTCATGTTTCAAATATCTTTGTCCATTTTCAATGATAGGAGGAAAGGAGATAAAATATGAATATTCTGTAATCAGGATCTGAGGGCGAGGGTTAGGTACAGAGTATAAATATAAACAAAACAAAGAACAACTATATGTATATATATATATACACACACACAAATACCACACAAATACCCAACTATGTATATATAACTATATATATTGGATGTATGTTTATTTTGAGCACCAAGACAGGAAAAGCAGAGGGGCAGCTGGGGATTACTCCAGGTCTCTCACAAAGGTGGCAGGGCTCAATTGCTTAAGTTATCCACCTGCTGAGCCACATGCACACATTAATATGAAGCTGGAATAGGGATTGGAGCCCGCACCCCAGAAACAATTCCTAAGTGGGATTCAGCCATCTCAGACAGCGCTTTAATCATTATGCCAAATACCCAACTCTTGCATTGCCTCTTAAGTACGTTATTATGAAAGTACAACTGTTTCATCTAGAAACATAGAGCTGGCGTAAATATATCTCATTTCTCTGTTGTGTCTCAAATACACGATTGTATGTGGCTTGCTTTTTGCTTTTCTTGCTTCGTCTTTTTTGTGCTCCAGGCTTCAAATACTGTTTATTGTAGCAGCACTATTATAATACATAACTGTAGTACTTAGGATCTAGTATGAATTTTATCCATCAGAAAATTAAAGTTGTCTGGAAGAATGCCAAGTTGTGACGCCCTAATGATGAAGTAAAATTGTAACAAAAGCAAACGTAGAGTGATCCTTCATTCAGATGATTATTGAAAATGTTATTGATCTGTTTCCAAACAAGAATATTGTATTACTTATCATGCTGTGCTGTTAGTATTTCAGATAAGCAAGAAGCTGTTCACTTGTAATGTTTATGACGAATTTAGTTGGCTTGAGCCCACTAAGCAACTACCAAGAATATATCAATATATATGCAATATAGTATCACTGAAATGGGAGAAATATACGCATTTAGTACATGAAGCAACATGGATCTGAACTTAAAATAGCCCTCTGAGAACTTCAAAATATATTTTCCAACCATCGCTTAAGTGACAAGAAAGAAAACATTTAGCAAACATTCATGTGTGCAAACATACAAGCCAACATTTCTGTAAAATTATTTTTCATATGTAGTGAAATTATCTTTTATAAAGTCCAAAAGATGGAATTGCTCTCTCGTACTTAAGAAATGATATTGCTAATAAGCAGAATGAGTTCTTGAGATCAACTGCCAAGATGAAACGGAGTATCAGAGTGGTGCTCAGTGTCATGGCAGCGAAGCATGTGGTGAACACAGGTATTTGGCACGGCAGTGGAGTGTGTTGGGATTGAAATGCCCACATCCCCATCTGAATGCCCGAGTTCTACTCTCAACTCCCAACTCCAGCTTCCTGCTAATGCACACTTTAGGAAGCAGCAAGTGATGGCCCCAACACTTGCATCCATGCCAACCAGATGGGACATCTAGATTCAGTTCCTGACTCTTGGTCCTTTGTGGGCATTTGGTAACAGAACCAGTTAATGGAATATCTGCGTGTCTGTTTCCATCGCTATGCTTCTCTCTCACTTGCCCTTCAAGTAAAGTTTATTGTATTTATTCAGTCATTTTTATTTATTTACTTATTTATTTAGAGTAAGGCCTCATCTTAAAACAGGAAGTGCTAGTAGTAACATTGGTGAAATATACTAAATGCTTTATCTCATACAATAAAAACATGAAACTGAGAAAGAAGTGATTTTCCCCAGTTTTGTGTGGAAATGTATCCATCACTTCTTAGACAGGAACATCTTTTCATGTTCCCGAAAGACCCTGCTTCTGCACAGTGAATAAAAGTACAGATGAAAAAAAAAAGTGCCTAGAAATAGTGGTTAAAATGCTAATTTCTGGCAGCAAATAAACACTCAGATACTGTTGGAGAAAAGTTATTCAAATCCCCTTGAAATGAATGCGCTAAGGAGCACAGAGGATTGGAAAGATCAAACACATTTCAATGTTGATGCTATAAAATTACCATCCTGGTGTTCTCATTCTAAAATCATTATATTTCCAAGTCCCATTGGCCATTTGTTTATCTTTGTGATGCGTTCTACTTTTAATGGCTAGCAACGTGCAAGAAATGACACTTTCCTCAAACAAATTAGTTTACTTAACAGCAAAACTGTAAAGACATACAATGACAATTCAAACCAGTGAAGTGCTCTTGTAGATGAGAAAAATCATCCTGGTGTGTAGAGCAAAACTCGGTTCTTAACAGAATCAATAAAGATTCCTGAAAGAAGGAGCTTTGGAGTTGACACTCAACGGTTGAACAGGGCTTTGCGCAAAAGAGACAGCAGAAAACAAAGCCAGGGGCCTGCTTTTGGCAGAGCTCAATTCGAGAATCTGTGAAATAAAATGGTGCAGTGAATGATTGATCTTCCTTTATATGCCTTCGCTATTTCGGACGCATAAAATGCTAATAGTTGGAGTGTGACTTTACAACATGTCAATGCACATCACTTGTCCTTCAAGAATATGTAGGTAGCGAGAAAAGATCCAGGGAGCAGAACACAGGAAACTATACTCTCCTTTATGCATTTGCTACATTTGAAACTGGTGATGAAGCACATTTCTCTCTTTGATGGGTAAAACTTCCTCAGCAATTGAGCTCCCAGGAGGAAATGACTTTCATTCACCAGACTGACATGGAACCTGTCTTTGTTGTCCTCCACAGCACTTAGCACATGGTGGATGTTTAATTAATGAAGGCCCCTCTCATTACAGTGATTAATGTTGAATTCTAACATTCGGTCTTGGATTTCAGTGGCAATTTAGAGCTTCCGCTCAAGTGCAGAGTCAAGTGACAAGTTGGTAATTCTTAAAATGCAGGATCGATGACACTTAACAGAAGTTCTTCTTTTAAGTCATCTTCACCAGTGGTTTCTAACCAGAGCTTCTTGTAGGTATAAATGATAATCCTTTACATTCATCTTTGGTCCATTATAACCTGTGTATAAATGTGATTTTAACAGTACGAAACACAGGCCTTGCCAATGAGTTTATCATATGAACATTCATGATTGGGCATTTATTCTTATTCAACAGTGGGGAATTCTCTACAATCCACACATCTGTAAAATTTATTATTCCTTAAAACAAAAAGTGATTAGTATCTTTACAAGTATGTGCCCATTATTACCTATGGTCAATGTTACCCTAAATTAAACTAGTGCTCAAAATTTTATGTAGGAATCAATACAAAATTAATTTTAGGGAAAAAAATATCTTATTTATCTTGCTGTTGTAAAAGTTTGAGAGCCAAATGCCAAATGGCAAGAAATGAGAATCCTGGAAGGTAAAAAGACCCATAGATTCCATGAAATAGGATGATGCATGGGACAGGCACACCGCTAGATAGTGTAAATGTTCTCATGCTTGAAATACACTAGGGAGTAATTTATCAGTAAAATCAGTACAATGTAGTAAAATATATCTAAACACACACACATATATACTAATGAAGATGTGACATTGTGTTTATAAATGTCTCAGTTTTGAATGTATTTAAACCAGTTTCAAATGTAGTTAAAACATGTGTGTTTCAAACCTTGTTGATAGCCTGGTGGCTAAATCCTTGCTTTGCAGCCACCAGGATCCCATGTGGAGCAGTTTGTGACCCGGATGCTTCACTTCTCATCCAGCTCTCTCTGTGTGGCCTGGGGAAAAAAACAGTAGAGGATGATTCAAAACTTTGGGACCCTGCACCCGTGTGGGAGACACAGAAGAAGCTTCTGGCTTCTGATCAGCTCAGCTCTGTAGCCATTGTGGCTGCTTGGGGAGTGAACCAACAGATGGAAGATCTTTCTTTCTGTCTCTCCTTCCTTCTATAAATCTACCTTTCCAATAAGAATAAATATATATTTAAAAAATAATAATCATGTTTCATTTTTGAGTGATCATCATAGGGGTTTTCAGAAAAAGGAAAAAGGGGGGCAAATAATGCTAAATATTAAAACCCCCAAAGCAAAATATTAAAAACCCCAAAGTGACAAATATGACCAATATTGAACAGCATATCTCAGAATTTTTTTTTTTTTTAGGAATATGTATGCTGGTTACCATGGTTTAAAAAAATTATGTCTGGGCCCAGCATGGTAACCTAGTGACTAAAGTCCAGCCTTGAATGCACCGGGATTCCATATGAGTAACTTTATGAGTTTCACTCTTTGCTTTAGTCTGAACGTGTCTCCAAAAATCGGATGCTAAATTTTGATTCTAATATGAAGAGATGGGAGCTATCAAACCATTAAAAGGCATGCAGAAAGCTTAAGTACATATTACTAAATAAAAACTAAAAATCCACAAAGTCTGTGAACTGTATGGATCCACTGTATGGCATCTTGGGAGAAAATAAAAATAATGAATACAGTAGGAAAAGCAGTACCTTCCAAAAGGGAGACTGGATACAGAAAGAACAGGTAATTTCTAGGGCAGTAAAGATATATTTTATAAAATTATAATAATTCATATCATTATACATTTACTGAAGCTTATTCAATGTGCAACATGAAAAAGAGCCATATCTAAGCTATGGATTTGGGGTGATTATGGGTCATTTGTACACTCATCATATGAGGGCTTTCTGCACCACATACTTAAGTGGATGTGGGGTTGAAACTATGCTAAAAATAAAATGCAACTTTAGTTAAAATTGAAAACATTGTACTCTCATATATGCTTAACCCAGGTTCCCTTACTGTTATATAATCATATATAACAATGGTACAATAATGATAAAGGAACTCATATTGCAACAACATTATTGATGAAAATACAGGCTTTTATTCAGATCTCACAGATTTTTAAAAAGAATATTCTCCTGTATTCCAGAAAGTAATCCAGTGCCTCACATTCGTTTAAATTTCAGGTTTATCTCCTCAAATAAGAGTGGGATGATTCCATTATATGTAGATTTATGTTTTACTCTTCAAGAAGCAGAGTGAGAACGTTTTCCCAAAGGTTCTGTGAAATTTCACATTGCCAACAATGTTATCTGAGTACTGTGTTACATTGACTTCTATGGCTAAACTTGTCCATTTTTGTGATGACAGTATGTGGATGGAAATATTCCATTGTGCTTTAAATTTTATTTCCCTAGTGACTAATGATTTTACCTTGCACTTTTTTTTAACCACACACACATGTTCTTCCTAATGAAATGTTCATTGCTCTAGAAAATTTTTGGATTTTTTCAGTAGTGTGTGTGCGGGGGGACTCTCTGAGTTAGGGAGAGTTGCTAAGAATTATGCAACAACAATGCTGTAATTGACAGGGCAGAATACTGGAGTGCAAATAGGTGCACACAAAGCTGTTTAATCTAATGAATGTTCCCCCAGAGAATTCAGCAGAGTCTAAGATGTACGGTCATGTGAAGAAATGGCACATGAATAGAGGAAAGAAAGTATCTGCAAGAACAGGGCTATCTGTTCCCTACAGCAAGACTGGACAACCCTACAATCCATAAGATTGTCTTTTGCTTTCTCTAGTTATAATTGCTATTCTTCAAGAGTTTATTTTCATTCCTTTGTAACTATTCCCGTCTCTCTCTTCCTTTTTTTTATTTTAAAAATAAATTTGTACAAATGCTAGAGTTACAGAGAGAAGAAAAGAGATCTTCCCAGAGTGGGGCAACTTGAAACCAGGAGCCTGGAGGCTTTTCTGAATCTCTTACACAGGTAGGTATATTGGGCCATCTTCTGCTGCTTTCCCATTCCATAAGCAGAGAACTGGATAAGAAGTGGAGCAACAGGGACCAGAACCAGTGCTCATATGGGATGCTGGTGCTTGCAAGTGAAGGACCATTTCTAAAGAGTGTATAGTGACAGAGCTGAAGAATATCCCATTGTCATGATGCCAAATGACCCAGTGAGTGTATTCATTGTCCTCATTTCTGGCACTCCCAGATTCTCAACATCTTACATTGACTAAGTCCAAATCTCAAAGGGGATGTGTTATGTATAGATAACCACAGAAGAGATGTGAACCAGAAATAGAAAATTATTGACATAAATAAAATAGAAAGAAGGAAGGAAACAGGGAAATGAACCAGGAAGTGGGGAGGGGAGGGAATAAAGGAATAGAATGAATCTGATGCATTCTGCTGGTTTGAGATATTAGTTTGGAAGACACAATGCCAGATACTACAGTCTCCTCCCCCAAGTTGAAACTTCTGAAGTCTACAATCTATAATCCCACAATATTAAAAATCCTGAAAATTTAAAGACAGTTACTACATTTTAGAAAGAGAAACAGAACAATGCAAGAACATTGCACAGGCCACTTACACAGTAAGTACTCAGCAATAACGTGCTATTTTGGAAACATGGACTATCAGGTTACTTCCATCACATTAAATAGGAGAATGTAAACATATTTCTGAAGGAATAGATCAAAACTGAAAAGTGTAAGCTCCTATCACTGTGGTTAATAATGGAACAACCAATTTAGTATTTGTGTTCATCTGGAAATCTATAATTGACAAGCTAAACCTTTTGGTGAGATTGATGGAGAGTTACTTATTTATTTGAAAAGCAAAGTACAGTCTTATCAGAGAAATAGGAAGAGGTTTGCATCTGGTGGTTCATTCCCCAAAAGGCTACAAGGGCCAGAGGTGGACCAGTCAGAATCCAGGAACATCTCTGGTTCTCCCATGTAAATGCAGAGACCCACATACTGGAGCATCTTCTTTCTATTGTTTTCCAAGGCCAATATCAGGGAGCTGGATCAGAAAGAGAATTGCAGGGACTTGAACCAGCTTGCCTGTGGGATCCTGGAGCCCCGGGTGGTAGCTTTTTCCACAACATCACAGGTTCAGCCTCATACTGGAGTTCCTTAAATTCTTCCTCTCCATGGTAAGATTTCTAATAGGGAGCACTGCAGACAGTCTTCTGGTGAGAGTACATAGCCTCGGCTCTGTGTGGGGAAAATGGGGGCCAAGAGATGAAGACACTTTGAAAGAGAATTATAGTATTTAGTAATAGTTCGGCTTTTTTTTTCACATGTAGGGATATAAAACATGCAATCTGGAAAAGCGATTTTTTAGAATACTTCTTCCATCTTAGGTCAGAGGAAATAATTATAGAGTTTTAACTTACATATTTACATAGATTAAAATTATTTTCAAAATGTTAGTTTTATTCACCTGGACAGAATAAGAAGCAATAACATTACTATTGGTAAAATAGTTGGGAAGTGATCTGCTGTTCCTGACTACAATAGAAGCTGAAGATAACCTCTATGTACACCAGCTACTCAAGTTCTTCTTGTCAGTAACACTTACACATTTTTCCTTATTAATGTTTAGATCTCTAGTTGGGACATTAATCTCACACTCATTATTCCCAAGCCTTCGCCAATAAAATCAGAGTACAATACATACTACTGCAAGTACTAAACGTGCCAATGCATTTTCAAGTACTTAGTGTTGCTTCCTAGACAGCACAACACACATTCAGCAATTGCTACTATTATTGCTATATTTGCTATTAGCTTGATATGCTTCACATGTTTCTCTTAGAGTTTGATTTGATTAAATTTTGTCTATGGCACCCTTCAGCATGAGGTTTATGGTGTAAAAGCAATAAGAATTAGCATCTCTAGTAGATAGACTTCTTAAAGGAAAAAATTAGTTTGGAGTTTCCTTGAGTCTATTCTAAAATTTCCTACAGCAACTGGCAGTTCTTTGCTCATGGACTTGAATAAAAGACCAAGTGACTGATACGGAAGGGGATAAATTAGCAGCCACCATATTGTTGCTATTTATTTGCTGATTTTTTTCATTTTATCATACCTTTAGAAAGATTATGCTAGCTTTCATTGGCAGAATGATAATTTAAAAGTCTCAACATATTTCATCAACTGAATGCATCTTACCTACGAGCTTGCAGGTCATATGCTGCTTTGTTGTGCTTCAGTTCAACTTGACTTGACTTGACTTAATCCTGTTCCTCAAGTGGTCTTACTCCAGAACCCGAAAAAGGCTCTGAAACCAACAGAGCTGTACTCATGCAAAAAGATTAGAGTGAGAGGCCTAACTGAACCACCATATACCTTTAACACTTCTGGTTGCCTGCTTTGCAAATTGTGTGGGCTCTGAGTTAAGTCTAAAACTCGAAAGAGAAGATGTTATACCTACAGAGAGACTTGGAAAGAGTGAGAGTGCATAATGCTCATATGGGAGAATAAATTATCCAAAAATAAAAATAAAGTATCTCTATAATTTTTTGTACTGTCTGCACTGAGAGCTTTTCCAGGGTCCATTTATTTGAGTAGAATGTCACAATCTTACTCCAGAATATTATTTTCCAAAAAATTTAAAATAATCCTGAATACTTTGTGTGAACAAGTTTTACTAGATTTGCATATTATTTGAATTCAGAAGATGTGTTTGAAAACATATTTGTTTTCTAAATAAGAACACTTCTTTCAGGTATTTACAATCTTCCTGGGATATAAATATTTATCATTTATCCTGTTGACATAGTCAGTTGAAGATCAAAGGAATAAAGTTTTAGGAATATAAACATAAACCTGTAGATACTTTCTTGGAATAAAATAAAAACAGAGTTATTTACCCAAACATACAAGAATGCTTTAGCAAACAGCAAGTTCTGTGAAAATAAATATGTATATTAGGTCAACGGAGATCACTGCTGGGAAGCAAAGCTTGGAGACAGAAGTCAAGGGGTCTGAAATGTGAGTACTGTGCTTTTACTATTCCTTGCGCACTCCAGGTCACAATTATTTTTCTATTTAAAATGTATAAACTATGTCAACAAAATACATAGTTTATGATCAAGTTTGGTAAGTGAAAATTAATAAGCATGCACCCTTTAAAGATCTTACTCAGTGGATAGATGGAGCAGTGAACAGCAGGCCTTAATGCTCGTAGAGGTTGCGGTACCACATTGGGGCCTGCAGAGGACATCTGGTGCCATAACAGAGGAAGGAGAGCAGAACAAATTGGACAACTACGCCAGCCAAGTGATGACGGCAAAAACCTGAGTGAATGGAGACTCTAAGGTCCACTTTGCCAGCTAATGGACACTGGAAGGGTTTCCTCATGCTTGGATCAGCTACACTGAGTTTTCAATCCAGCTTCCTGCTAATACACCATGGAGGCAGAAAATGATGGGTTCAATACAGGGCTGCCTGTTAATCATGTGGAAGACAGATGGAATCCTAGCTCCTGCCTTTGACCTGGCACGTACACGACTGTTATGGGCACTCCGAGTGTGAGCAAAGAGGTAGATAAATCTCATTTTCTCTCTGTCACACAGCCTTTTAAATTATAAATGAATCCTTAAAAGTGAAACAAAAAACTAAAAATCTGTCTACTAAATAGGAGTAACATCATGGAATGGCAGCTAAAACCATCACCTACAATGTTTGACTCTCATGTGGGCTGCTTATTCACATCCTGGAAGCTCCACTTCTGAGTAGGCTGGCAACTAATGGCTTGGAAATAGCAATGGAGTATGTCATATGTACTTTGGTGCGTGCACCCATGTAGGAAACCCAGGTGGAGCTCCTGTCTTCTGGCTCAGGCTTGACCAAACCCTGGTCAATGCGGCCTTCTTAGGATTGGGCCACAACAGTGAAGATTCTTTCACACACCCTCTTTCTGTTACATTGGCATTCAAGAAAATAAATATTTTTAGATGACTATTTAAACTCTTTATACCAATACTACCCCCCCAAAACACCCTTAAGGCTATAAACATTTATTAAATTTTTCTGAATATTTATAATTAAACAGCACTATTTATGTAAAGCTATATCAGGCTATCTCAGACTATCCATATAATTCATTAGAGCAGCAGGTGCAACAGCTTAGGAAATGGCTGCACTTTCCCACACTGCAGTAGCAGGAGTCACATAACTGGGAGCACACATACTTAGTCTTCTAGCTCTCTTAGGAATGTCTATTTCTGTAAGTGGTTACTAGAAGAAACCCTTTATAAATCGTGCTATCCATGATTCTGAGCAAAAGAAGCAGAATTAATATGTTCTAAATATGAAAGTGTAAGGAAATTCAATAATAATAATAATAATAATAATAATAATAAAACTTAGGAATCAGCAGAGAAACCTAACAAACAAGGATACAAAAGATTGGTCAACAAACATGCTGATGCCCTACACCAACTGAAGCTACCTCCATGTAACCATTGTGTCCGTAAGAGCCACGTTAAAAGGGGATCTAGGAAATCGTTTGATTCAAAATATGGTTAGTTTTAGATGATAGTGGAGCAAAACGTAAGGAAACCAGCCTCTGCTAGATGTTTTGTTTTGTCATTTATTTATTTATTTACGAAGTTATTTAGATATCTACTTGTTTAGCTAGTTGGATAGTTCTGGGGAACTTGGTATTTATGTGTTAATAATACAGTAAATAAACATATACCATATCTATAATTAATGGCACTTCAGAATTGCAAACTGTGCTCTTGTATTTAATTCTCAAAACAGGTCTATGCAGCAGATATTAACATTATTGCATTTCACCACCGCAATGTGTGTTATATTTAAGAATTGGAAAAGAAGTTGAAAACTGCATTTTAAAACTAAATTCCATAGATCATTTAAAATAGAGAGCAGTGCTTTAAAAAATATTAAAGACTTGATCACCACACATTTTCAATGGAGAATTTTACACTCAAATGTCTGTCATTCTGACCTTTAAGAGGTACTAGAAATGTCAGTCATAGTCTAAATAGCACACCCAACACATGTTGAAGTGTTCAGCAAATTCTAAGCTGTGGACAAACAAGGAAAATCTGTCAAACCAACTGTTCCAAACTTTGACAAAAGTTCCTTTAGAGAAGGATTTGTGTCTCTGATTTCATTATTCAATCACCGAATATAAATGCAGCATGAGAATTCCTTACCTATCTGAGGATTTCCACACGTGGGATTTCTGTTCCACACAGCATATGGAGTAACTAACCAGTGAACACAGGCTCTGCTAAAACATTATTGCTTAAATCCATCATTAGTTATTGACACTGCTCTTTCGATGTTTATGCGAATGGATCAAGGAGATAATAAATTCTATAGAATTTATTCAAAAGTCAAAATGTATTTGCAATGTCTAATAATATTCTAATTTATGGATCTATCTATACAAGCAGCCATAAAATATATATGCCATTATATCTGTATTTAAGCATACGTATAAATGCATACACTGATACAAATATGCTTATGGGAAATTTGTATACACAAATATGCCTAATATATACACATATGTAATATATATGTAAACATAAATTTATTAATCTATATAAACTGAAATAGTATTTTGGAAGCACAGAGTACACGGTATAAATTGAAAAGTTAAATATGCACATTATAATGTAAAACACTACAATATTCTACCATTAAAATATTATCCTTTTTAACAGTATTTCTGGTTTTCCAATGTTTTTATAAACTCATTTTTAATATATTCTTTTCTACATTCAGCCTGATTTTTACCTCATCATATAAAATGTCTCTAGTTAAATGTAACCACATTTATTTTAAGATTTCATTATAGTCTTAGAATTGTATCTTATGCTTCTTTGGGAAGACAATTTTGCTTTCAGAGACAACACTTTGCTTAAGATCTTGCTCTTTTATTTGAAGACATTCAGTAGCCTATTGGAAACATGAATTGTGAGCTCAATAGAATTAGAAGTCTTCAACATGTGTGTGGTACTTATACCTGTAGTTGAAATACTGGAGTTGTATAGGAAACCATACTGAGTAACTGAGTAGAATGATAAGTAATAGTAAAACAATAAAGAAAGAACTAAGACATCAACATTTGCAATTTGAAAAATGGGAATTTAAAAACCATTGTTGCTTGGGAATAGGCAAGAATTTGCCCAACCAAACCACAAAGGTACAGAAAGCGAGAACAGAAATATACATATACTGTTTCATCAAACTAAATATCTTAAATTGGCAGTCAACAGTGATGAACTACCTCATAGAACAGGAGAAAAATGTCCCGAATGTAGAGAAATAACACACACAACTCAACAGCATAGAAACAAATAACTCAATTTGAAAATGGGCAATTGATCAAGGGCTTCTCCAAGGGAGGCATACCAATGACCAACACATGCATCACTCACTTGGGCTACTGTAATCATGTAGGAGACCCTGAAGAAGCTCTTGGCTCCTGATTCCAGTCTGGCCCAGCCGTGGGCATTGTGGCCAGCTAAGGAGGAAACCAGCAGATGTAATCTCTCTCTCTCTCTCTCTCTTTCTCTCTCTCTCTCCCTGCTCTCCATCTCTGTAACCGAATTTAGATAAAAGAATAAATCCTTAAAATAAAAACTCTAAAAATTCTATGTATCTATCCAAAGGAAAAGAGACCATCCATCAAAAACACATCTGCAACCTATGTTGCTTATAACACTGCCAGCAATATCCAAGAAATGGGAAAATACTAGTTTTCCATTAAAGAATGGATGGATTTTTTTTTTTAAAAATGAGCTATATATACACAATGAGGCAGTATTCAATCTTTTAAAAGTAAGAATTTCTAGGCTTCTATAATGTATCGAAGTGACTAGATAATATTAATATGCTGTATATGTTGTTTTGCATGAATGTATGAAGTTTCTTTAGGTTGCTGTAACATCACTGAAAAATGGTTGACTTAAATAAACAGCAATTAGTCCTCTCCCAGCACTGGAGGCAAGATGTCCGCAGAGCTTTCTCTCTCAGGAGGCTCTGCAGGTGGGTTGGCCTGAAACCCTCCGTATTTTTTTTCTCATCTCTGCCATCATTATCATGTGGCATTCTTCCCTGAATACATACATATCACCATTCCTCTTCTTAGAAACACGTGATTGGTTACCTTAGAGACCACCATGATCCAGTCTGATCTCATATTACCTAATTACATATTCAAAGATGATACCCATAGAAAGTCAAATAAATAATTCTGAAGATGGATATACATTTGAGAGTGGGGCAATACTGAATCCATTTCAGTTAGGAATAATATTAACTCGTAAATAATGGAATAGCTTAATCTCTATAACTCACAGTTATGGGAGATAAAGACCTACATATTTCTTTCATTATCTCACTGAACAATACAATTTCCTTATGTGCGTTTTATTAGTGCCATTTCCCCCCGTTTTTCAGATGTGAGAATTTGGTTTTTAAACAAGCTAATTATTATCATTAAAGTGTGCATTGGTTTTATCTTTAGACATCTGAATGGAATATTCATGTTTCTCTTACCTACTCCACTGAAAAACCAGAGAAACTCTAAGGTTATTACAAAAAGAGAACAGCGACATATTTGAGTACAGATGTGTAACATACATTTGAACTCAGGCTGGTTTGTCAACCACTACAGTGTTGGCATATGTTCTTCATGGTTTAACGTTGATAAAGTGAGATGCCTTTTGCATGACTTCTCAGGTGATTTCACAACCTACAAAGGAGATGAGCAGCACCTTGCCTGATTCTGCATCTGTTCTTACTGATGCTGTGTGTGGCAATCTAGATGGTGTTACTTTGCACATCAGCACACTTTAGAAAGCACATTAATCTGTCGTTAATTAGGGAATTTACGGCCCATAGTGGCTGAGATTTCAGTGTCAGAGACACATCGGTGTTTTTAAATTTGAGATTCAATTCACCTTGCACATGGTAAAACTGGTTCACTTCTCTAAAGAATTCCCACTCTTTTCGGGAGCAGATAATTATTCACAAATTCTGAATCTATAATTTGAAAAGAATGACACTAGGTACAAAAGGGAGAGAAGATAATGGGTGTGTTTGCAGCCAGAAGCAAGATTCTCATGCTCCCTTCCCCTGGTGGCAAGGAGAAGCATAAGGAAAGGAGGGAGGCCCCCAGCTGTTCCCAGTCCTCAGCACATCAATTAAGCCATGTGATTTTGGAGTCTGTTTCTGTTCATCAATTATGTGTATTTTTGGGTAGTCATTTGTCATCCTCTAAATCACATTCCAATTATGCCAGGAATGATGGTGAGAACCCAAAATCTATACCAAACCCCTTAGCCCTTGCTTCCTTTATATCTTTATCCATATCTTTATCTATATCTATCTGTGACTATATCAATCTCTCCATGTGTGTGCATATATATAAATTATATATAAAGATGCCCTGCTGGTCATACTGGCATTCCTATAAATACTGTATCATCTAGGACTGTTCTGACATATCAGTTCTGACAGTGACACTTGTAACGTTCTTACTTAAGTGACATCATATTCAAGATTCCTAATACATATTGCACCTAGAGGAAGGACTTCAATAACATATTTATAATATAAAAGATGAGGGCAAATTCAAATACCAAAATGGTAATTAATTCTAGAAGCTGAATCTCATGAAATTATAATTGTACATTCATAACTGAAAGTGGTTTTAGATGTGTGAAACAGTTTAATTTTTATGATGAAGGGCGATTGTTTCCAGAAATATAATGTTCTTGTCTATAGGGGTCCAATAGGCACATATTACCTTCGTAAGTCATGATGTTTCAACTGTCATTGCCAGAAACTCCAGGTGTTGCTAAAGAGCTCTTATCTTCAAATACAGACTGTATTGAAAGCCTCATGAGATGAGGACTTGCGGATTTATAATTCTAGAAAACGTTTCTGAGCACAGCTAATTCGTGTCCAAAATCGAGCTGGAAACAATTCGTTATTGACCACAGGAACATGATTGTAGATATTTATCAAATCTGCTTGAAAAGCTTCTGAATTCAGAGAGAATGAGAGAATTAGGTAAACCGGAAAGCATAACTAGTTAGCCTAGCTTGATTCACGTTAGCTGAGGCTATGCCAAAATAGTGAGATTACAATGACGATGGCTTGTTCCTGATTCCACATGCATGTTCTCTTCCCTTGGCATTGTATAGACCTGGCACCTAGAAAGCCAGGTCTGTCCTGACTAGGCTTTACTGTCATGTCACTATGAGAGAGATTGCTGTATCAAGTTAATGCAATTCTCAGTATATCTTGCAAAATTCCACATATACAAGACGGTATGGAAATCCAGTTCTGTTCTTATTACATATATGCTAACATAATTTTAGAAAAATCACAACTCCTCTAAATCTTAAATTATCTTCATTATAATGAAACTAATGTACTGTGAATTCATTGACAAAATTAAATGGACATGAAAATACATTTTCAGATGATGTCAGTAAATGAATGGATATTTCTGCAACTCTTTTTTTTTTTTATTGTTCCTTACATTGTATTATGTAGTACAGTTTTATAGGCGCTGGGGATTCCCCCCACCCCTCCCATACCCCTCCCCCCATGGTGGATTCCTCCACCTTGTTTTCTGCAACTCTTAAAGTGGTAATATTCAACATGCACTCACACAAAACTTGTTATGTAAGCATTTTCTATCAGTTAAGCCCTGATCTATTTGGTGGAGTTAAGTAGTTAAACAAAATAGCAACCTTATCATAGCAGATCTTTAACATGAAACACAATGAAACAATAAATAAGAGGGCCAGGTGCAGTAGCCTAGCAGCTAAAGTCTTCACCTTGAACTCATTGGGATCCCATAGGTGCACTGGTTCTAATCCCAACAGCTCCACTTCCCATCCAGCTCCCTGCTTGTGGCCTGGGAAAACAGTCCAGGATGGCCCAAAGCCCTGGGTTCCTGCACCCGCATGGTGGGAGACCCCAATGAAGCTCCAAGCACCTGGCTTCAGATTGGCACAGCTCCGCCACTGCGGTCACTTGGAGAGTGAATCATCAGACTGAAGATCTTCCTCTCTGTCGCTCCTTCTCTCTGTAATTCTGACTTTGCAATAAAAATAAAATCTTTAAAATTAAAAAATTGAAAATCATCCAGATTTTAGTTGCTTCTCTTAGGGTGATTAATTTTATTTTGACTAGTCTTAGCCTGAAGTGGTAGGTAGAGTTTTAATTTTAAAGTATTTGTGTTTAATGTATTAAAGGACGTTAACCACGAACATAAAGAATGAACAAAAAGGAGTGTACCAGTATGACAGGAAGAGTGTTTCAAACAGTTCTTCAGTGAGATGGCAGGCAGGGCGGTTAAAGCACTCCTTTAGATGCCCATATCCCATATCTGAGTGCTTGTTTGAGTCCCGAGGCTTTGGGCCATCCTGGACAACTTTCCCAGGCCACAGGCAGGGAGCCGGTGTACAAACTTGTGCCTATATGGGATCTCGGTCTGAGCAAGCCGAGGACTCCAGCCATTATGCACAATGCCAGTCCCTTTACCTATATCATCACATTAGTATAGTCTTTCATAAGTAGTTATAAGTTTTCCATTCTGCTATTTAAGTGTATCTTGACATTGTGTGTACGGACGATGGCAGAGAGTCCAGCGTCCTATTGTCAAGATATATTAAACATCTTTAATATTTTATTTGGAAACAGAGTTACAGAAACAGGGAGACATATTACCTTGATCATCTTTTTCAAATATAGATGTGTGCCTCTCCAACTCATTTCATGGTTGGGTCACTCACTGAAGTGATTCATACAGTTAACAGCAATAAACAGAAAGCTTGTTTCTTGCAAAATCCCTTCTCACACAGCCTATTCTGAACTTCTCAAGGGAACATTTTGTTTTACTTTATCTTTGGCGTATGATTTAAACATATATATTGTCCTTAAGTTGTTTGAAGAAAATGTTGAGGAATAGCTGCTAGGTCCAAATGAAATCATCCTTACTGTTCTTCGCTTCTGTGATGCAGGCATTGGACGCAGCAGGCAGGAACTGCTTTGGATGCCTGGATGCTATAATGGATCTGAGTTCTGGCTTCTCCTTTAGCACTTCAGCCTGCTGCTGATGCTTATGCTACAGGGCTGGAGATATGGTTCAGCGAGTTTGACTTCGCACTCAAATTGGGAGATCTGGTCTAAGTTTAAGCTTTTTGGATTGGGACTGTCCTGCGCCTGACTTTGGTAGGCATTTCAGAAACGAACAGCAGGTGGAAGATTCCCGTCTCTCTCTTTCATACACATGTGAATGTGTGTTTTTCCAATGAAAGGAAAACAATTTCTTAAAAGTAATTTGTGATTAAGTAAATATTATATATTGTGTTATTAAAAATAAGTAACAGAACGTTCTAACTCCAAAATTAAACATCAATCTTTTATGAGAGTTTTGGAAGTCAGCTGTATATGTTCTCCTGTCCCAGAAGCATGTCTGAACACCCCAAACTGTCAGTTTGCAATAGGAAGGTTCGACAGTGAGCGACTGGTCTGATGATCCTCGCTAGAAGCATCAGTTCACCGAAAGATTGTCTCCCTGAAAGATCAGCTCAGATCACTCTTGTCAACAAAACATCCTTGAAAAATTACTACTTCTAGGAAAAGAAAAAGGAGAATAAAAACGGTAGGCCCTACACAACAAATCCAGCTTACACTAACAATGACATCTGGGGATATTTCATGGTGTTTTAATATGAAGTAGAGCCCTTTGAATCTATAAGACCAGGGATGTTAAGACAGCAGGAAAGCAATAGAATAAAAGCATAAAGAACAGGCAGTAACAAGCTCCCAGGGTAGTCCCTAACTCCAGGCTTAATAACAAGTAAAAAAAAGGCAGTATTGAGAAAAAAACAATACATGTATCAATGATACTTGAGGTACCAATATAGCTTGATTTGAAAGAATGAATCCAGGCTATGTTACTATTTTTCTCGGTAAGTTTCATTTACTTTAAGAATATCTGAAGCATCACATGAAATTTTTTTATTGCAGTGGCAGCATGCCTAGACTTGATAGGCAGATCATTTTACTTTAATTGGCACAGTTTCTTTGTAAGGCGGAAGGAAAGAGGGCAATAGATAAAGGGCACAGACTGAGACAGAGACCTCCCACTGACTGATTGACTTCCCACGCGTCTGACATGCCAGGTCAGGCCCAAGGAATCCTGACACCCGTGTGCTCCTGTCTCCTATTATTTTATTTGACTTATGTTATATTCCAATAGCTACCACTCTGCTCCTGGACTTTCTCCTATTCTCAATGAATACATTTGTTTCTGTGCTAAATCAGTTGTGATTACTGGTAAAACTGCATTTGATATCTAATAATGCACAACAGTTATTTTTAAAAGGTCACAAGTAGAATCCTGGCCTTTAACCACTTCCCATCAAGCTTCTCGTGCCGAATTTTTTTTAAGTTAAAAAAAAAAAAAAAAAGAGAGAGAGAGAAAAGATAAATAAAGACTTTATAGAAAAAATTTCTCATACATTAAATATTTTAAAAATATTTATTGAAAATACTATGTTCAGGTATTTTTTCAGGTTTAAATCTATTTTTAAATAAAGAAAAATGGCGATTATTTATCATAACTGTAAAAACTTTTTCAAGAATAAAAACCAACAAATAAAGGTGCCACCAATTTATACTTTGCCTACTCTTTGCATATCCCCAGCCGATACTCTTGCAGATAATCCTGTATTGTAGGAAACACACGAACCCCCAAGTAATAAGCCATTCAGAAAGCGATACCATACCTAATCAAATTAACTAAATGCTGCTGTCCGAATCTATCTAGTTGCTATAATTTAATCAAAGCTAAATGAGATTATCATTTAATTAAAATTGAAGCAAATTAATTGTCCCAATTGTTGTTTCTATGCAAGATGCAATTTCGCAACATAGTCACTGTGATTAATTGAGGAGATTACTTGGAATATTGACATAGGACTGTTGCTGGGGGTTAAGGCCATCCACAATATAATCATTTTCTTCCTTTGAACTAAAAAAAATTAAACAAAATATTTACTTCACATCTAAGGCCTTCTAATTGTAATATTTTTTTGATCCAACAAAGCAAAAGCTTGTTAAATGTATAGAATAGGAATCAAAACAGTTATAAAGAGTCTAAAAGCACTGCTATTCTGGAACCACTTGCTGATCCCAAATGGTCTGATTATAGCACAGGTCATATTTTTTTGTGACATTATCAAATACGTGTCTAATGTGTGAATCTTGTATCAGACTTGATTTCTATTGTATTATTCTTAATCAAATTTTTTTCACTACCTAGATTTGTCCAGAAATTTCTCATCTTTGTACACTAGAATCATGCTATTGCCAATTACTTTCATTTCTTTCTTTTCTTCTTTCCTTCCTTCCTTTCCTCCCTCCCTTCCTTCCTTCCTTCCTTCCTTCCTCCCTTCCTTCCCTCTTTTCCTTTCCCTCTTTCTCTTGTTATTTTTTTCTTCTTATACGAGGCTGAGGATGTTGGCAAAAGCGCTCAGGGATTCAGTGCATTTCTGACATAATCTGGAGGTGTGGACTAAGAAAAACCGACACTCCCTAATGTGTTTATAAATCTAAAAATTGAGTTTCCCGTGTGTATGTGCGCTGTGGCCCAGTGTCTTGTAGAGATAGGATATTCTCTTGAGTCCAGGCCTGCATACTGTCAGTGTTCACGGTGTGGATGAAGAAAATGAGAATTTTAACTCATGAACCCAAAAAATCATCATTCATCTACTTTTGTGTATTCCTACATCCCCTGATTTAAACCCAAAGGTATTGTAAAGCATGCTTTTCTATAACTGTGTTCCTATAAATTTTGTTACTTGCAGTTGCTAACTGCCACCTGTGGTATTATGCTTCTGTATATATACCTGTGTATTTTAGCAAAACACCAAAACATAATATAAAATATAAACATCCTCAAAAGAATGGCTTAGGGTATAAAACTCTTTTTATATCTTAAAAATAAATCCTGTAATATGTACTCTTCATTCATGGAAAAAGAGTAGGAATAAATATTTGCTTTTTTAGGTTATTTATTTATTTATTTACTTACTTATTTGAAAGACAGGGAAAGAGAGAGAGAGATAAAGAGAGAGAGATTCCATCAGCTGATTCACTCCCAAAAAAATCTTTTCTTAAAAAATTAAAGATCAGTTTATTTTGTGTAAAAAATCCCCTGAAATCCAAATGCTTTTCTCATAATGTTAATTACCAAGAACTCTTTACAGACCACTAGTACTTAGTTGTTATTATTGCTGGACTTTTAAAAAATATTTTTAATTTAAGTCATCATCAGTTTTCCAGACAGGACAATTTCTTAAGAATGTAAGACAGGAAAGCCCTATAATATTTGTGCAACTTTCCCATTACAGACAGGTAATAACTGCACACTTGTAGTTATTAACAGGTGCAAGGTAATTCTTACCTTTTCAATAGATCTTACTTCTAAGTCCTTGGTGTGGTTGCAGTTTTACAAGCACCATAAACTAAAATGTTCAAATTTATATTTGCAGAAGAAAAAGTAATGGATAATAGGTTCAAATCATTTAAACTCTTATGTAAACTTTTTAAAAACTATTTTAGAAATGTGAAAGTTACACATTGGGACTGGGCTTGGACAAGCTAGAAACCAGAAGCTCAGTCTAGATCTCCCACATGAGTGTCAAGGACTCAGGTACTTGAATCATCATCCCCCGCCTCCAGAAATGCACATTAGTAGGAAGTTGAATCAGAAGCAGAGGAGCCAGGAAATACATCAGGTGCTCCTATTTACATAATGCTGGAACCTCCAGTGGGAACTTCACTACTTTGCCTAAAGCCCACACTGCAAGAAATATTCTGACGTCAGAGTAGTAAGGAAACCTTTGCACTAATGCCACGACGGTTTGGGCGTCCTGATCTTTTCAGAGACCCAGCAGTTTCTCTCATTGTTGATGCTATGTCTTATAATAATACAGCAGTCGCTGCTGAACCATTCAACTAAAAAGCACACTGAGAGGACCACAAATGGATGGCAGGAAGAGTAGGCATTCTCAGCTCTGACACTCCGTTAGTGTCCTTGGCCAACACATTTCTATGCCGCATTCCTTGTTTATTTATTTATTTGTTTGTTTATGATAATGTTTACATAGTTGGTCAGGATGGGAAGGATCGAGGGTCAGGGAAAAAAGTGGCTGTGATCATTGATTCCAAATGTTCTATTTTTTCTTCCTGTTTCTAGGGAAAAGGAAGTGATAAGGGGAGAAACCATACCCAGCCTTCGAACTATCCCAGTGTCCAGGGATGGAGAAAGGCCACCTGGTATCAATTCAGGGTCCCGATGTGGCACACTCTTGAGAGTTCTGCCCAGGTGGTTTTGATAGTTCTGAAATGCTTGCTGATTCAAGCATGAGAAAACCCTCCCCATGCCCAGCGGTTGACACAGTCCCCTTTCTTCCAGATCTTTGCCATCACTGTCTGGCTGGGACAGCTGTCCGATATGCTCTGTTCTCCTTCCTCTGCTATGGTGTCAGACGTTCTCTGCAGACCCCAATGGGCTGCCATATCCTCCTTGTTCATCATGGACTGCTGCCCACGACTCCATCTTTGCCACTGAGGAGCATCATTCTGCTCTTCTACATAGGGAGTCTCAACATTCTCCACTAACCGAATCAATAAACACATTACCAGCATCAATACAGCCCAAGATGCATGAGAAATGTCTAAGTGCATAAGTGATCTGCATATTTTATTTTTTAAAGATTCATTTATTTATTTTTATTGGGAAGTCAGATTTACAAAAAGAGAGAGAGAGAGAGAGAAAGATCTTCCACCTGCTAATTCACTTCCCAAGTGGCCACAAGGACGGAGCTGAGCTGATCTGAAGCCAGGTGGTAGGAGCTTCTTTCAGGTCTCCCGTATGGGTACAGGTTCCCAAGGCTTTCGGCCGTCTTCAGCTGCTTTCCCAGGTCACAAGCAGGGAATTGGAAAGGAACTGTAGCAGCCAGGATACAAACTGGCACCCATATGGGATCCCAGCCCATGCAAGGTGAGGACTTCAGTCACAACTAAGCCACCACACCAGGCCCCATGATCATTTTCATTTTCCAAGTCTTATAGTAACAATTTATAAACTGTAGGTTATTTCATTCTACAATTAGTGTGATGTGGGTGCTTTGGATAGTGGAAAGCCTGTCTGCTTTATGTTTTTAGTTGGCACCTAGATGCATCAGTTTAATGGTTTGCCTATTCTGTGACTTTCCTTATATTTTATTGGAAGCTTTTGTAACCCCCCAGCCACTGACAAAACACTGACATATTTTGAGGGTAGTTGCCCTATACTTTGGTGGGCAACCTGTTTTGTTTGCTTGCCATTACATACAACCTAGTCTTTTGGGTCTATGTCAATGAAAAAAACAATGGAAATATAGCTTGGAATCTGCTTTGAAAAGAAAACTTATAGATATCACATACATTTGTAAGTAACTTGGTTATACTAAATATCCTTTCATTATACCAATCAACAAAATCAGATCACAAATAAATTCTGTACCCTGCAAGTCCTTCTGTGTTTTGTTTTCTTGATATTATATATAGTTTTTAGAAAATCTAATTGGGATTTATAATATATTCTTTATCATTTGCCAGCACTATTAAAAATCATTGGCTGTTTGCATTCTGTTTAAATCTTGTAACATTAGCTGCAGTGTTGCTGCTTAATAACTAAAGCACTTTGTGGCGTTTTTATCGACCACTAGTTCAAGTACTACAGGAAGTTCTCCCAGGTGTCCCCAAAGATGTGGTTCAACAATTATCCTTGATAAGCAGATTTTTAATCAAGGAAATAAGGCATAGTTAATTATGCACATGGGCTGTACTTTAAGTGATTTTTATTAACTCTGTGCTTCATCTCTGCACACACAACCCAAGCATGACATGCAGCTCTTCCTTTAACTGGTGCTTACTGCGATTACAGCTGGACCTAGATGTAATTTAATTAGCAGACACAAAGTCTTCTGGAAAGGGAAAAACTGCTGACAGCTGCAGAGACCATTATTTGTGACTTTGTGTTGCTCTGTTCTCTGGTTACAGCCCCTCTAATAACATTGAGGTGTCACGCTATCCTAAACCATGAAGTAAATTTGCATATGAAAACACTGCCTGCCCCATTTCCAAAATTTACTAGGATTTGCATTCTAATAAGAATGCAGGATATTCTGATGTACTTTTTTTTTCCTTTCAAAATGCATTTGCATTCATCTGCTTTGAAAGAGAGACAGAGAGCTTCCTTCTCTGGGTTCATTCCTCATATGCCAACAACATCCAGGACTGGGACCGATCAAAATCAGAAGTGTGAAATGCCATCCAGGTCCCTGGTTGGCTGGTAACTAATACTTCAGCCACAATTTGCTCTCCCAGGGTACACTTCAGCAGGAACCCGGGACAGAAGCAGAGGCAGGACTCTCTCTAGGTGCTCTGATAAGGGATGCTGGAGTGCCAGGATGTGAACCACCTGCTCTGCCACAGCCTGCCCTGATGTGGAATGTTCTCATATGGAATTTCTAACATAACATTTTGATAGCACAAGGAATCCATGTGATAGCTCACAACACTAACTATCATGTCTGTTGCTAAAGCAAAAAGAGCATTCCCTGAGGAATGATCAGGCTTCTCACACGATTGTCTTGTGGTGTGTCCTGTCACTGTCACAGGCTGCAGACACTGAGACATGACACCCCGTCACAGCTCCACGAGACGATCTAATCTGCACATTGCAGTTTTTCAAATATCACGATACAAATTTAAATAAGATGAGAAAATCTCCAAACACTCAAGAGCAATGATGAAGGCGTGACATTTTATGTTTTGTAAGTGTTGTACAACTCCTTTCTATTGCAGCGTCTTTTTGCGGGGGAACTAATGAATGTTACGAATGCACTTCTCTGTTTAAATTTGCTTTTTACTAAACAGTATTGTGCATTCTGGATATATTCAAGTTCTTACAATAAGGGTGGACCGTTTTCTTCCAGGTAAAGAATGTAATTTATTTTTTTTTAAAGATTTATTTATTTTTATTGGAAAGTCAGATATACAGAGAGGAGAAGAGACAGTGAGAAACACCTTCCGTCTGATGATTCACTCCCCAAGTGAGCCGCAATGGCCGGTGCTGTGCCGATCTGAAGCCAGGAACCAGCACTTCTTCCAGGTCTCCCACGCAGGTGCAGGGTCCCAAGGCTCTGGGCCGTCCTCTACTGCTTTCCCAGGCCACAAGCAGGGAGCTGGATGGGAAGTGGAGCAGCCAGGATTAGAACTGGCGCCCATATGGGATCCTGGCGCGTTCAAGGCGAGGACTTTAGCTATTAGGCCACACTGCCGGGGCCCAAGAATGTAATTTCTATTCAGTGTCTGAATTATCTTTTCTCAGTTATGTGAACATCAGGACACTAAAATCACAATGTCAGGAACACCTGGTGACATTCTGGAATAGATGCCAAAGGCAAGCAGGATTGACTAAGCATACTTTAATATAGCCCTCCAGTGAGGTAGAAGGATACGTACAAGATTACATATACAGTCATACTTACATGATCATTTGTAAAAAAAATTATATAAATCAAATACCAAAATTATATGCTACTAATAAGTACATTTTATGCACACACAATTAAAGACATTATTTTTACATATTAATGTAATTAAGTATATAAAGAACATTCATTGCTGCCATGACCATAGATTGTATAGTATAGATTACTCCTGCCTATTCATATCTAAGTAGTGGTATATCAGCAGCACTGAGGTTTCAGCAGAACTTACTACTATATTAAAAGTAACAACATAATTATTTATGGATGGGAAATTTTGAATAAAGTATTGATAAGAATAATTAAAATCAGAATCGCAACACAAAATGATAAAAAGCCACCAAAAACCTAGGCTGAGTGTTAGAATTATAAGCATCCGAAGAAGTGTCTGCAAAGGTTGTTACTTCATTTTATAATCAATAACACATCAAATATGACTTGTCCTTGGTGCACTTAGTGCCTATGGCTTAGTTGTTTCATTAACATGTAATCAAGCGATCCAGAATTACATAAAATGATTACTCAATCAAAATGCATTGATGTGTGATGTCATTAAGCAAATAAATTCTGAATATATTAATTAAATAAGAATGAACAATAAGTGTTATTTTAGGGTCAAGTCTTTCAAAGCTTGACTCATAGCTAAAAGTTTACTCCAGGATATTTTCAATGGCTATATTTAGCAGTTAAAATTAAACTAAAAATATTAATCTGAATATGCGATATTCTCCCTTAATTCAAGACTGTCATTCAAAAATTCTTTATTGTTGTTATTAAAAGAAGTTAATATGTTTCAACAATCAAACCAATCGTAAGTAACTACTATTTGTTTGTGTAAGAATTCACATGTATTTTATAAGTTAAAAGATGGTACAAAATTTAAGTATAATAGAGCAAAAATACACTGCTTATAAAAACTCATCAAAAACAACTATTTTGATGATTTTATTTCACTCCAGAATATTTTTCTCATTGCAAACCTTTTTCTCCATTATATTAAGCAAAATAAACCAAATAAGGTTCATCTTTAATATATGCAAACATCTAACTGCATTAAAACAAAATTAATGAAGATTATTATTTATAATCTAATAAATGATGTGCTTTAAAGATGCTTACAATGCATTAAGTGGAACTATAAAGAAAACCAGGGAAATGTGGCAATAAGAAGCATTGGAATGAAACAATGAAAATTCATTGATGTGGATTCAGTGAATAAATACACTTGCACATAAATACAATGTATTTGAAGGTTTTCCCATGAGAAACAGAATGTTACTGAAGTTTAAAAAAATACAATCAATACCAGGCACTTTCCTTTGTTAGAATTATTATGAAAGTTAGGAGACATACTATATACAATTCATACACTTTTGAAATGTATATCTTACTTTCCAATAAGAATAAATAAATCTTTTTAAAAGATAGGGAGAAGTGCATACATTAGAGATTTCTTGATTTAGGGGCTGAATAAAGTTAGTAAATAGAACCGTGGGCATTTTGAAAGGTTTCTAGATTTGCGGAAAATCTACAAAAGATTGCTTTGTCGTTATTGTTATTGTTTTGTTGCTGTTGTTGTTTCTTTTCCAGTATAGTCCTATTGGAATGCCCCACCCCAAACAGAGGTCACAGTTTCCAACCTTTTGGGCAATTGGAGGACCTACAGCAATAATGCATGACTCACAAAGAACAGTAACAACAGGTGAGGAACAATGTGGGCTTAAAGGTAAGTGAATCAAGTTCTTTCTTTTTTTAGGATTAGTTTGAGGTAGCTATCTAGCACATGAATGGGGATTTTGATATTAAACAAGAAGTTACAAGGGTAATTTTAGAGTTTTTCTTATTAAAATCCTTTTGCTTTAATGGATTCTGAACTGTGAAGCTTAGGTAATGCTTGGCCACTTTCCAACTACATATTTCTATCGCTAGCACCATAACTGTATGATTTTAGAAGGTATTTGTCCTAAATGGAGTTGTCAATTTCTGGAAAGGAAGTGATGATTCAGTAAGGTGGTTCATGGCGATGTTGGTAGGTCATCTAGGTTAACAGCTTAAGCTGTGTAAAAATACCAAAGTTTCTTCTCTCGTATATACTTATTTTCACCAATGTAAAATCTGATAAACGTTTGTTAGTTTGAGGCAAGCATTATATGAATTGATATATTGATAAGTCTGGAAATATGATAATAACAATTTCTGTTTCTGTCCAGATCCCTGTATTGTGCTAAAACTGACAACTAAAATCACACTGTGCATTTTAGAAGCAAATGATTCTTGGCTTGAGTTGAATCTAAATAATAGGTTAAATTTATGCTACTCTGCTACATTGTACAAGTTTACTTTTAGCAAAATCATGATAGTAAACTCCTAGATATATTCTTTAATTTATGTTAGGTGCTAAAGACACAATCTTTTAAAAATTAAGTGCATTCCTTATACTAAATACAGGTTTTTTCAAAAAAGAGTAAAATCTCCTTGCATTCTGTTTACAGTATTGAAATGGTTCTACTGACAAGGCTCATTAATTTTAAGTAAAAGATGAGTAAATGTATATGCATTGTAAATTATTAAATTATCAGTCACCAAAACTTCAATTTTAAATTAAAAAGCTTTTTTCATTGTTATATTATGGAATATGAGAAATTTCCTGTGGTAGTGCAAGCTGATGAATTTTTCACAAGTTGAACAGTACTATCTATGAAATTTTGTTATATAACTTAGTATCAGGAAAAAAAAATGTTTGGTTCTAACAAAAAGTTGAACTGAAGGTCATTCTCACCACCTTTTCTGTTTTCTCCTCTAAGATTTTCATTCTTGGTGTAGCATGCTTATCCTCCGCCTGTGGTGCAGGCATCCTGTATGGATAAGGGGACTCCATTTCTGATGCAGCAATCTGCTTTTGACCTGGGAAAGCAGCAGAGGATGGCTCAGTTCTTTGTGTTCTGAAATCATGTGTAAGACCCCAAAGATTCCTGGTTCCAGGCCCCTGGCTCCTGGCTTCGGATCAGCTCAGCTCCAGTCACTGTTCCCATTTGGATGGAAGCTTCTCTCTCTTTCTCTCTCTCTCTCTCTCTCTCTCTTCTCTGCAAATATGCCTTTGCAATAAAAATAAATAAATCTTTAAAACGAAGTTCCATTTCTACTGGTCTAATTCCTTTATATAATATACCAGCGATGATGGCAGCATTGTGCATGAGTTTCAAACAGAACATCTAAGAGTTGTTAGCACATAAATTTAATCTCTTTACTACTAGCAGGATAATTAAATGCTTTCATCTGGCAACCTTGCTGGCAAATGGCTTCTATGTGGCGTATCTCCAATATTGAGAAATTAAAAAATTATTTTCAAGTATTATATACTCTGTCCATAGAGTTCTCTCCAGTATATAAAAATCTAATGAGAGCCCACTTAAAATTAGTCTAAGCTCCAAACATGATTAGAAATGATCTGTGTATGGGCCCTGTGCAATGGCCTAGCAGATAAAGTCCTTACCTTGAATGCACCAGGATGTAATATGGGCACCATTTCTAATCCTGGTGGCCCCTCTTCCCATTCAGCTCCTTGCTTGTGACCTGAGAAAGCAGCCAAGGATGGCCCAAAGCCTTGTGACCTTGCACCCATGTCGGAGACCCAGAAAAGCTCCTGGCACCTGGCTGCGAATCTGCTCAGCTCCGGCCACTGTGGTCACTTGGGTGTGAATCATAAGACAGAAGATCTTCCTCTCTGTCTCTCCTTCTCTCTGTATATCTGACTTTGCAATAAAAGCAAATGAATCTTAAATAAATAGATTTGTGTATAAATAACACTCCTAAGATGTCACTATTTACTGAGAATACTTTGATACTTTCATATTTGGCCAAGATAGTACATTTTAAATCCCCTTCCTCTTGAAAATGACAATCAATAATTTTGTACTAGGCTTAACTTCCTAAAGTTATTCACTAAACAATTGAAAGTGATTTTTATGCATGTAATACATTGAAATAATTTCAATGCAAACCAACAAATAAGTTCCAAGGTGGATACTGTCGAAACCATATGAATAGGAGCAGGTTGGATAACCTTTGTTACTGGGAACAAGTAAAGGTAAATTACCCCCTTCCCCCACCATCACTCTCAAACAGGGAGAATCAGAGAGGGCTGACCAATTTTCCTAGCCTGAATACTGAAACTCTAGCACATTGGGCATTCTAAATGCATAAACAACCTCATATTAACTTAATTTAGGAATTTAAGAATGCAGTAGGTACCTTAATCCCTCCTAGTGGCAGTGCTGGTCAAGACTACTCAATCCCTCTCAAACAAAATACAAATAAAACTGATCTCAATGTTTAAATAAAGTACAAAATAAGAATGTTCTTGATAGCGATTATTCAATTTCTTTAACCATAAACATTAATATTACAGATCATGTGAGAATCTAAATTATTGATTCATTTAGATTTAATATAGACCTGATACAATGTTTAAGATGTGGGGCAAACGTGATAGCCACTACACTACGAAACAATGTTTAAGAAGTGCTTTGAGATGCCTGGGTACATATTCAACTTCCTGCCAATGTGTGCCCTGGTTAGGAAGAAGGAGACAGCTCAAATAATTGGGTCCTTTCCATCCACATAGGAGAGAGGGGTGAAGTTCTGGGCTCCTGATGCCAATCTGGTCCAGCCATGGGAAATTTGGAAAATGAACTATAGAACTCTATCTGCTTTTCACATAAATTTGATGTAGATATAGACATAGATATATATGATATAGATATAAACATAGAGCCTGAAAAATTGTGTCATGGATCAATACCTTCCGTATGTATACAGAGTAACTCCTCTGATTCTGTGAAATTACATAACAATTGCTTTAAGTTCAGAGCTGTAAGAATTAAAGATCATTTTAATGTACTTTATCTTGTTTGATCACTTATTCTGGCAAATGCAGCATAAGTTGACCAGACACCTACACATGCATTTGGAAGTGTATTGAAAATAATAATTTGGCACTATTAGAATAAAGATGGTACCTCAAGTGAAAAGATTGGATAAAAAAATTTCCAAAGTGAGTATGTGCATCTAGAATGAGAAAAAAAAATGATGAATTGACCATGGCATTCTGAAAACCATCAATATAAATAATTTCTGGTATTGTGAAGAAATTTTAAATGAAGAACAAAAGCAAGAGATTGGTGTATAGTTTCAACAAAGGGTATTTCAAGAACAAGGGCAGTAAAAAAAGGAAGTGAGTATAAAAAGAATAAGGTACAGTAAAATAAACATTGAGCTTTCATATCTTCAAGCTAACTGCTGATACTGGCAAAGAAAGGGAGACTTGTAATTTATAGTTAGATTTGAATAATAACTATTTGGCACCAAGAAGGATGGAGAACCTACATCCTAACAACCTGTGCATCCCCTAGTAGTTTTAGGGGATTGACTCAAGAATAAGAATGTGATCCAGGCTTAGTCTATCCTGGCTGTCCCAACATATTCTCTTGTTTTCTTTTTTAAAGGTCTGTAGATTTTTACTTGCATGTCAGAGTGGCAGAGACAGGAAAAGACAAAGAAAGCTCTTCCTTCTGCTGGTTCAATCCCTAAATGTCCTCAGCATCCATGGCCAGGCCTGTCCAAAGCTATGAGCCGCGAGCTTCATTCAGGAGTTAAGAAAGGTAAACCAATAGAGGATGGAGAGTTCTAGCCATGAGTGAATTGGGATGTGTTAACCATAGTTAACCGAAACTTTTGGTGTTAAGTATGTATTAAAATTCAATGTAAAAATATCCTTTCACTAATATTAGTGAAGGATTTTTATCTCAACTACATAGTAACTGAAAGTTGAACGTTAATATTTTCATTCTTGACAATAATAGATTATGGCAATACACCCACTATTTCCAGTTGTGAATGTAATAAAATATGTTTAATGCAATTTTAAACGCTGTGAACAGTTAGATCACATAAATATTGCCTTGTACTTTTCACTGTAAATGATAATTATGGTACATGCAAGTTCATAATAATTTCTTTGGGAAAATTGGATATATATCCTTGTACTAATGAAAATGTTTGAGAGAAATGAATTACAACTTGGAATTAGCTTCCCATAAATGACATGAAAATATTTCTTCTGAAGTCATATATGTAATAGTGGGATAGCTTCCAATCATATGCTTACTGATAATGATGTGCATAAAAATAGTTATTTTTATTTGTACTCACCATGTAGCTCACATCTGATAGACTGCTAGATCTATTGCAGTATCTTAGACATCCCAGTGTCAATACTTCAGAAACCACTGTTATTGCTGGGCCCACTTGCAGTTGAGAGTATAAAATACACTGCCAACTTTGGGGGAAAAAAAATCATTGCATTTCTTGTTACGCCTGTATTGATTCAAAATTAAGAGAAGTATTGCTGCCTCCACAATGACAGAGATTTGTTCAAGTAGTTCCACTGTTGGCCAGGTGTTTAAAACCCTGGCTCCTCTGCTTCCTGTCTCGCTGCCTGCCAACATGCCTGGAGATGTTCACATGTGGCAGAAAATGGCCAACTTATCTGAAATCCAGAAACCCCAGGGAAAGACCCGGATAGACTTCTGGGCTCCTGGCTTCTTCTCGCTGCAGCCCTAATCATGGTCATTTGGGACATCTCTCCCCAAGTCCCCATCTCTGTCATCTTGCCTTCTGAACAGATAAATTAATACATATCTGTTTAAAATATTCATTCTTGCTCATGTAAATGAAGACATGAATTCTGTAACAATAGCAATTTTTATTCTATACTGCTTTCCATTATCCTAACTTAACTGACAAACAAAAAAATAAGAGAAAAAAAAAAAGCAATGAACATCATATATGATTTAAACAATGTTCCTGATCGACCCAGACAAAATCTCTGCTCCATTTCTGGACATTTGAATGAATAAATATAAACGTACACAATTCATCATTTAAGTCAGTTAGACTGAACTTTATTGTACTGTATTTAAACCATTCTAAAAGACTGACGTTATGGAATAGCAAGTGTTTCATACAGGCACTGGTTCCAGACCCATATGCTTTTACTTCCAATCCAGCTTTTTGCTGATCCCTGGGGAAGCAACAGAAAATGGCTCAAGTGTTTAGGCCTCTGTCCTCATGTGAGGTGAGAAACCCTGAACAATCTCCAGGTTTCGGGGTTTGACCTAGCCTAGCCTTGGCCATTGCGGTCCTTTGGGGGTTGAACCAGCAGACGGAAAATCTCCCTCTTTCTGCATTTTTCCACTTGTCTCTGTACTTTCATCTTTGAAATAAGTTTTTAAAAATAGAATAAATGTGTAAATAGATAAATAATTTTAAAAGAATTATTAGAAATAAATGACAAAAAATATTAAAATCATAACACTAAGTCTGCTTGTTTCAGCTTGTTTGCCATACCACATCTACAAGAAAACACAAGCAAGTATATCATTATTAAGAATGTTTACGGTCCAGCACAATGTCTCGGTCAGCTAAATCTAAACTTTGCGAGGGCCAGGGTCCCATATGGGTGCTGGTTCATGTCCCAGCTGCTCCACTTCCCACCCAGCTCCCTGCTCATGGCAAGGAAAAACATCAGAGGATGACCCAAAGCCTTGAGAGCCTCCACCTGCATGGGAGATTCAGAAGAAGCTCCTGGCTTCTGGCTTTGAATCAGCTCAGCTCAAGCTATTGTGGCCACTTGGAGAGTGAGCTGGTGGATGGACAACGTCTCTGTTTGTCCTTCTCTCTGTAACTTTGGTCTACCTTACCAAGAAATAAACAAATCAGTCCTTTAAGAGTGTTTCATTTCTCCTAAATAAACAATGTTGCCAGTGTTTGACAAAATGGTTTTACCTCCCTTCTGTTAATTACTATTAATTGATGTAGAATCCATTTGCTGTTAATAATTAAAATCCACGATTAAACCATCAGTAAGCACCAGAAGTAAGATATTAGTAAAAGTGATCACTCATTTGTACTCCATTTTCACAAGACTGACTGTTATTTCATAAGTCAGAAATAGTGGAAAACTGATTTAAAATGGTTATAAATCTAATTTCAACATCATTTTAGTTCAATCATGGCTAATTTTGAATATCAAGCTATTTTAAGAAAATAAACTTTATAGGAAAATGGGAATAATCATTAAGTTAAAATTGTCTTGTGTCAGTAACTTACCTTGTTTGAAACACAAGTGAAACTAATTTTTTCAACCTATTACTCACTCCTATTTTTATCTATGAGTGCATCAAAGATGTTGTTTATACAAGTAAAAAAATGTAATGTTTTAATGTATGCCAATAGTGCCAAGTATATTTCTTCTAACCATAAATGCATATCCGATACACATCTTATATTTTCTAATGGACAAACGGCTTCTGTTTCACAAAAGGCCATGGACTCACACTGCACCTTTTCTCAGAAAGGACTCAGTTTCACCCACAATGACACACTTAAAAGACGCTTAGGTTACATGCATTTGTTCAGATAGCAAAGCAAAGGGCTCAAAATCGATAGAACTGCTTTTCTAAACCTATAATCCATAGTTGTCAATGAAAAATAAATATAAGTTATTAGCTTTGAATGTGGTTTAGATGATTTTACTTACGTCTGTTTTCAAAACACTCAGAATGAATTGTTTCAGCCAAGGTCGTCTATTAAACAGAGTTCACGCTGCCTGGAAGCACAGAGAGGGGGCAAAAATGTTGTCAAGAATCGCACAAATCCCAGTATACTTCTCTTAGATTAAAAAAAAAAAATCACTCTGCCTAGCAGATCAAAACACTGGGTTAGCGCTGTTGTAGTGTTTGTAAAAGATGTACTGTTGTCATATGCACTGATGTAACGGCACTTGCATTAAATTCACTGTGCACAAATGAGACTTGCAAGAATAGTTTCAATACATTCTTCTATTTATCTCTTATCATTTTTATTTGATGTCTTCTGTAAATGAAATTGAAGAACAACAGTATTGTTTGAAACACAATATTTGATATGCTTTGCAGTTTTCCCAATATCCTGTCTCATAGATGCAAGAATTGTTGAAAAACACATTAATGCATTTAGTTAAAGCAAAACAGTATTTAGCAATTTTAGTTTGGTTAGGTTCCTGTGCATTGTCAGAATATATTTTTCACCGTCAAATACAAATCCTCCTAATTTCTAATAACAGAAGAAGTTGCTGCTATTAACCTGAACACCATTTGCTTCCAAATGATTCCATGACAAATGTAAAAGTTCCTGACACAAAGCTCTGGAATGCTATGCTCCATCGACATTGGCTGCCTGCTTCCCAGCGTAGCTTCTCATTCTGAAACCTGAGGAAATGTCACTACTAGGAGACTCCAAATGACCGGGGTTGACCCTCCGGGAGATGTTCTCTTCATAGTTTGCATAGCAATGTGCCAGGTAAATTACCAGATCATTCTTTGAGCTTCTCCCATAGCATCTTCTTTCTGCCAAAGTTTGCTGGTTCTAGAAGCCTTGAAGTATAGATACTGGTTGAATTATATTATACATGTAATCTTACAGACAGTGCCAGGTTTATTCGAGTTATTTAAGACAATTTCTATCATTATTATTAATAGGGAATATCACTTAAATAAGTCTTGAAAAAAATCTAAAATTCACACGTCACTGATCAATAAAGATGAATGACAATTTACAATGTCATTAAAATGCTTAAAATAATTCATATATATTTATATATTTACAATTTTTTGTTTTTGGTTCTTATTTAGCTTAAAGTGTTGAGACATCTGAAGATATTCAAATGGGAATTACCATTTAGTAAGTTTCAATTTCAAGTGTTCCTAGCCTCAGAACTCTATGTAATTAATTAAATTCTGGCACATACAGAACTCAATATTTCCTTGTGATTTGTTTAAACCTAAGCCAAACCAGATGTCTAGAGAAGCAGGTGAATTTTAAAAATGAAAATCCTGGAATTATTGTCTGTGGAATTTACCTACTTAAGTATCTGTCATATAGAGAACTCTAATTAAGATAGAGGGTCAGTTAATTTATCGAAACAAAACCTTTTTTCACACAGTTTCACTACCAACTTGGCTTTTGTCTTTGAGCTTTCTGTATGACATAATTATTCTCAAATCATTGTAAAAATGAAAACTAAAGTAAAATTATACTGAAAATATACTTTCATATTTCTGTAACAATTTGTTTGAAGGGTAAAGTACAGTTCAATTTCTCTGAGATAGAGTTCTAAAACATTTGCTTTCTGAAAACAGAGAAGAGAGTGCTCTGGGAATATCAAGCTTTTACCAGAGGAGAACATGCATTAGACTCAGAGAACATGTCATCTGAATGTTTCATTTGGGGTCAAATGTGTTTAGCCATAAACTGAAATGATTCCACAAGGCTCATACTATATCATGATGAGACACCCAGCTCATCCATTTCCTAGGACTAAATGATATTTTGGACATGAAATTGTAGCCTAGTGGCTAAACTCCTTTCCTTGCATGTACCAGGATCCCTTATGGGCACCAGTTCATAGCCAGGCTCCTTCACTTCTCACCCACTTCTCACTTCTCAGGGCTGCTTGTGCCCTGGAAAAGCAGTAGTGAAAGGTCCAACATGTTGGGACCCTGCATCCACATGGGAGACCTGGAAGAGGCTCTTGGTTCCTGGCTTCGGATGACCTCAGCTCTGGTCATTGCAGCCACTTGGGAAGTGAATTAGCAGAAGAAAGATTTTTTTTTCTCTGTCTCTCCTTTCTGTAAATCTGACTTTCCAACAAAAAATTTAAAATCATTTTAAAAAAGAAATTAAAAGGCATTTAAAACATGTCTATATATTGAGAGTACAAACTATCCTGAAACATAAGTAATAAAAAAATGTTATACAGGGGAAAGAAAAGCAAAAATTACCGAACTGTATGTAGTTCAGATTAAGTAATTTATATTTTAATTATTTCCCTAAATTAGCTGATCCTTGCCTCTGTACACCTCATTTCTCTCTTGAGGCTAATTCATCAAAATTGAAACATGTAAGGCATGTTTATAAATTCCAATTAGATAGCTTGCATCCTCTATTCATTCACTGAGACTTTGGTTTTTTTTTTTTTTTTCATTGTGGTTTTTTTTTTTCCTGTTTTGGTCATAGCAGGGATGGGTCAAAGACAAAACAAAAAGCCTGGAGTTTCATCTGGATCTCTCATATGGGTGGCAGGGATGGAAGTACTTAGGTCATCGTTTGTTGCTTTCTCTGGTGAATTAGAAGAGAGCTGGATCAAAGGCAGAGCACTCAGGACTCGAACCTACACTTTAACACCAGACGCCAACATGGTGGCAGAACCTACTGTACCGCAGCTCCAGCCTAATATCTTGATATCTTGAAAAGTATGTTTTTTCCAATACTTATTTATTTTTATTGGAAGGCAGACTTGCAGAAAAAAGGAGAAACAGAGATCTTTTAACCAATGTTTCACTCAGCTGTAATGGCTGGAGGGAACCAATCGGAGACTCTTCCAGGTCCACATGGGGGCAGAGTTCTAAGACACCAGGCTATCCTCTGCGGGTTTCCCAGGCCACAAGCAGGGAGCTGGATGGAAATGGAGGAGCTGGGAGGGACGAAATCAGAGCCACAGGGGATGCCTCACTTGGAGGTGGAGGATTAGCCAGTTGAGGTTTTTTTTTAATCTGGTACATTCTATGATGTGCATTTTTAGTGCTATATCTGGCATTTTTGGTATTATGGTGATGGCATAACATGATCTTACTTAAACCTTCTGATTTTGATGCTCCCCTTTCATATTGATCAAATTTTCATTTCTAGATGACAATGAAAGTCATTTCCTGCTGGGGCCATGTGCACTTTCTAAAAGGTCAGAGACAAATCATTATTTTTAAAAAGATCCAGAGTTCCAACTTTACTCAAGTTTTCCACGGATACCATGTGGCTGGCAAGAGCAAGGGTGTCTTGGTTATCCCTACAGCCTCAGTCATCGTAGTGGATGCTGGTCTTGTTAGCACCCGGAGCTGCTGTAGTCTGATTTTCACCAGGTCTTCATTGACCATCTCACTGCAGCATGGAAAGATGTTATTATCCCTAAGTGGGAAAAAAAATCTAGGCTTCTTATTTGAACTGCTCTGCTATCAGTCCGCTGGGGGTACTGAAGGGCCTCATAGACCTGGATAAGATGTAGTTTATGCTACTCAGAGGCCCGTGAAAGCAGAGCGGAGATCACCTGCTTTTTGCTTGTTTAGCCTGTGGGTTTGACTGAAGTAGAGCGAAGTATTGTCTAGAATTTTTCTTCATATGAAACCCGACCCTTTCTGGATTCTTTGGCTAAACAGTGAATTTTCATTTTTTTTTTCTTAGTGTATGCCTATTGAGGTTTTGGGGTTGCCAGCTTGTTTAGCTTCAAATCTGGAGCATATGTGGAAACAAAAGAAAACAAGAAATTCATTGGTTTTTTTTTTTTGAATCCCCATATTCCTAGATAATTTCCTTTACTCTCCTCACTCTTGAGCTTTCTTACGTTTGCATTAGATATGAATTGGCAGGCCTTTCTTTGTGCACTGAGGAATAGAGACATTTACTTCTATTTGATATTTCTGTGCATTATCTTCAATTGGACCAATGGATGCAATCAATGCTGAGCAATCCTCAGCATATACTCTCAGTAGTTAAAACTGATTTTTAAATTTATATGAATAAACAAAGGAATTCTATTAGCTAGAACAAATGTTTGCAAAAGACACAGCTTGGGGATTTATATTACTGAAGATTAATAGTTACTATAAACTTTTAGCAGTTTAGGTAATAGGAAACTGAAAAAGATTGAGATGGAGATTAATATAACAGTATAGGAAGCAAAACAATAGTCACACATTAATTTAGAGAACCAGTTCTTGACAGATAAAAAACAACAGAAAACCAACAAATTGTTAGAAAATCAAACTTTTGTGCAAAAACAGTGAACTATGTGGAGTCTCTTATAATAACTCAAAGTGGAACATAAGGCTGGGCATTTGTTAGAGCGGCTGGGATGTCACTTGGCACATGGGATTTGAAATCTGGCTCCTTTCCTGATTTCAGTCTCTTGTTAATATGCACCTGGGGAAACAGCAGCAGCTGATGGCTCAAGTACTGGGTCACTGCCTGCACATAGAGTATTCAGTTTCACTTCTGGATTTTGACTTCAAGCTGGTCCATGTTTTCTCTTGTGAGCATTAAGGAGACAATCCTGCTTGGGGGGGATCACTGTCTCCCCTTGTCTTTCAAATAAAATCAATTCATTTTATATAGAAGAACATAAATCTAAATTTAAAACCCCAGGTTATAAATCCCTGGAGACAAAACATTGAACAAAGCACAGAAACCTTAGAAGATGGACACAAAAAGATTGATTAGTAAAATATATCATAATTTAAGATCTTTATTTGATACAATGTACTGTTAAGAAATAGAGACTGGAAGAAATATGTATGTGTAAAAACATAAATATATCCATCAGTTAACTTTCCAATACAGTAGGCAAGTTACCTTCATAAGCAATAAAGGTTTGTTTCATTTACAGTTCTAGAGAGGGAGAGATGTGGCCATGCAACTGGTTCAAATTTGGTCACAGATTTCTTGCTGGTAGGGCGCCAAGGCAACATAAGGCAACACATGCAGAGGGAAGGAGCACAGACGTGTACGTCTGCCTGCACTCAGTCTCTGTTCTCAGTAGAGATATCAGTTTAATGATGGGTCCCCATTCTAATCGGATCTAAACTTTTAATCCCTTCCTAGAAATTTCATCTTTAAATATCATAATCGTATTACATATGCACCCTATTAACACCCTCAAAATATGGGCTTGAGAGCTACTATCCTGCATGAGTCTGAGATGGATAAACCATATTCAAATCATCAATGTTTGTGTATTTGAAGTTGACTGGGTAATGATTCCCAATGAGATGTTATAAACAGTAGAACCTGAAGATAGTTCACAATATGGCAAAAGGGTTTGCTCAGATACAGCTAAACTAAAGATCTGAGATGGACATATTATGCTAGATTATTCTAGTTGGCCAGGAGGATATCACTGTTGTCCTTGCAGGGACAGAAGATACTGGAGGCAAAGACTGAACTCACCTAGCCACAATCTGAGCAGGTTTGTCAATTCCAGGAAACTGAAGGAGGCAAAAAGAAAATTCCTGCTAAAATCTCTCGAGGGAGGGGTACCATGGTCATCCCTTCATTTTGTCAAGTGATACTGAATCTGGGCTTCTGGTTTGAAATACAGTGAGAGGACAGATATCTGCTCCTTTTGCCTTTCAGGCTTGTGGAAATAGTCTCAAAGGCCAGAAGTGAATAAAACACATGGTTATGATGTATATACAATAAATTAATTGTATGTAGTGCACGAATGAAACTTAATACCTAACAACTAGAGAACAATATATCTTTAAAATAAACAATTTGAATAAAATATTAAATAAAGCTGTATAAAACCACAATATGTGAAACATGCTCAGATATGTTAGTCTGTTAGTCTTTGGAGAAATGTAAAGTAAAAGGAAATATTTAGAAAGGCAAATACATGCTTTTCAACAACTTATGCTTCATATGTTTTTAAATAAAAAGAAATTACAGAATATATGAGATACTGAAAACATAATAAATCAAATTTTGTAAGGTCGAGCTAAATCAGTATTCAGATCTTATTTCAGTCACCTCAATTTCTGCCTCAATAAATAAAAATAGATTTCATCAAATTTAAAATAAGCAAGGAAAAAAAATCGATGACATTGTAAATACAAAAGTAATAAATGCTTTGGTTAGGCAAGAAAAAAAAAACTTTGTATGTTCAACTGAAGTGGAAATCCACTGAAATCATAAATTGGACTTTTTCAAAATCAAGAAATTCCACTCCATTGTAGGAGTGTATGGAAGCTAAAAATTAAAACTCAGCCTGACTGTAGACCAGAGACTCCTAGGGACTGTGAGTAGGTGAGAAAGTACTAAGAAGCACTCATACACAAGGATTACAGCCCTGGGTTCAGCAGCACAGCATGGTGGCTGGAGTCCACAACTGCCTGCTTACAGCCTAGGGACCTTCGAGAATGGGAGCTTGAAAGCTCTAAACACAACATAATAGAGAAGAAATGTGCGTTTCCCTGAATTGACCAGTGCATGCTATATAAACATCTTGCAATTTGAGTCTGTGACCTAGAAATACATATGCTTTTTACAGGTAATTCAAAATTTAAAAAGAAAGTATAATGAAAATGCAAATTATTCTCATTTGATTATTATGCAGTATATGCAGCTAGTAAAGGATACATTATAACTCACAAAAATGTACAATTAAAATTTTAATAAATAAGGACTGGCATGATGACTCAACTGGCTAATCATACACCTGCAAGTACTGGGAACCCATATCTCTCCAATCCTGAAAACTGCTCACACCAGAAGTAGGAGAAAGGTTGTAGAGACAACCGTGCAGCCTCAGCGTGGGATAACAGGAGATGGAGAGCGGTGAGCCAGGAGCTGGGGCTATGGAAATCACGTAACACAAGAGTCTAGACCTGAAACTCAGAGGGAATGGTACAAGTGACTGCAAACAAAGAACTTGGTACCGAACACAATCAGCAAAGTCAAACTGTAGATGTTTCCTGTCTGAAAATGAAATAAAAGTGTTCCACAGTAGAGCTCAAAGAATATGCCTCTTCCAGACGTGCCCTACAAATGAGACTTAAAGATGTTCTCTTGACAGAGCAAAAGAATAGCACCCACCAAAGCCAAAGGAAATGTGAAGAACATCCCAGTAAAATAACAACAGAAGACTAAATCAAACAATGAACAACCCATTGCTAAAATGACAGGACCAAATTATCACCTGTTAATATTAACCCTGAATGTGAATGGCTTAAACTCATCAATGAGATGTCATAGAGCAGTAGACTGTAAAAAACAAAACCCGTCAATTTGTTGCCTACAGGAGACATATCTCACCAACATAGATCAGCAGAAACAATATCCCATGGATTTTGATTTTATCTCCTCTCCTCTCCTCTCCTCTCTTCCCTTCTCCTCTCCTCTCCTCTGTTTTCTTTTTTGTTTTCTTTCCATTCCTTTCCCCCTTTAAAAATACTTTACTTTTATTTTAAAGGCAGATTTAGAGAAAGAGAAGTAGAGATAAAGAGATCAACCAACCACTAGTTCACTCTCCAAATGGCTGCTATGGCTAGAGCTGAGCTAATCCAAAGCCCAGGGCTTCTTGGGACTCTCCCAAGCATGTGCAAGACCCCAAAGACTTGAGCCATCACCTGCTGCTTTCCAGTGAAACATTATGATTAGCAGGGAGCTGGATTGCAGTAGAGCAGCTGGGATTCAAATCAGTGACCACATAAGATACTGGTGTTACAGAGTGAGGCCTAACCTACAATCCCATGGCACTGGCCACTTTATTCCTTTATTCCTTCTTATGCTATTTTATTAAAGACACCATCACAATGGAAGAGGAGCCAATCCTACTTGCATCATTTTAACTGATTGCATCTGTTTAACCTTACTTCGAAATAACATCAGATTCTGAGATATTTTGGATTGGTGACACAGTTCAGATTGCATACACACACACAATGTTGGGACAGATTTCACAACAGAGATTATGCAAATTAAAGATTCAAAACCACTACCTGTTAACAGTACGTATCTAATAGAAAATAAAGACTGTCAAACAAGCAAGCAGTTAGAGATCTTTTAACTACTGATTCTCTCCTCAAGTATCCACAACAGCCAGAAGCAGGCTAGTCCAAAATGGGAACCAGAGATTTAATGAGGGTCATTCTTATGAGGGGTAGGGACCCCAGTAATTGGCTCCTCCATTCCCCGCTGTCGGTCAAGGCATACAGCAGGAAGCTGGCAGCCAGATTGGACTTGAGACTAATTTTTAATAAGATGTTCTACTAAAAAAAAACCTGTCCAGATGTTCAAACATTAAGGTTATCTCACATACCCATATTTTTTATAAACAAAATGAGAAGTATCTCTGCTGTCCAATTGATTCTTGTGTCATGAAGAAAGACAGCTAACAGAAAATTGACCTACACAGTTGTTTCTGTACAATGCTCACAGTTAACACTTATAATTGTAGACCCATGATACATGACTAATCAGCACAGTAGATCCATATTTGAACTTAAGTTCCAGTGACCCAGAGACCTATTAGAGTTAAGTTCATATAACACCTGTATTAACTTCTAAAGCTCTTTGGAGATAAAGTGCTGACCATTGGCCATTAATTTTTATTATTTCTTATTAAGTATGTTTGTGGGAAATGCATTAAAATGGTCAGCTAAAATTTGTCTTTGGGAAGTCCTAGAGACTTTTTCTATGCTTTTTATTATTTTCTTTTCCAAGCTTGCATTGCTTGGTCAGTTTCTTGGGGCGGGGGGAGTTGCATTTGTTTTTACTTTTTGAGAGCACACTGGATGTTTTGTGGCAGACATTTCATCAGAGTGAAAGGGTCTTTTAACAACGGCAGTCCTTGTCATCTTGAGTTGTCATCCTGTGTTTCACACCTAGGCTTCAGCAAGGGGTGGTGCATCATCAGATATGATTTGCCTTTTATTTATCAAACCTTTAATTTCAGAACAAGATTTAATCAGCAAAATTGTGGGTTCCTTATGATTCTCTGCAGTTAAGAATGCATAAAACATGGAGCAAATTATGATTGATAATGTAAATTTTCTGACTCCAAAAATCAGCAACTCCAGTTGATAATTCCAGAATAGTCCTTAAATTTAACCAGAAATACTTTGTGAAATTAGAGATTTAACATATAATTGAATATCTAAATTTTATGTCTAATCATCACTACTAATTATAAAGGATAACAATATATTTAAAAATATGAAATAAAAATTAATGAAAAAATCAGTATGCATGGCATATATATTCTCTTCATTAACCAAAGCTTCAAATAACATTGATTAAAGTGAAGAAATTTTTGCTTCAAGTAAGTATTTCCTTAAAGTTCACAAGTATTTATGTAAGTCAGTAAAGAGTAAGCAAAATGTTCTTATATCTGATCAATAAACACAGGTTATATGCAAGACACTATTTGTGCAAGTGACACTTCACCTCCAGTATTATTAGCTTGATGTTTAAAATGTCACAGCGTTGATCAATGGTGCCACCGTTCTAATTATGCAGAATGCCCTTCACCCACATTTATGTCTGTTAAAATTTCCCTCAGACTCATTTGCCATCTTCTGTGTTGACATGCCTTTCACTGGAGTCTCTACAACTACTGGGAGTGCAATTCCAGCTTTTTCAAATGATTTCAGTTGTACTTCATGGCTGGCCAGGTTTGTGCCAGGTTCCCCCTCAGCCCTTTTGCCCCCTAGCACATCTTCTTCTGCCTGACATATATTCAGCATTTGTTTCTTTTGCCTGACATTTTCTCACCCCTGCCACTGCCAGGAACAGACTACCCCAGACTGCAAGCAAGGATTAGTAGCGCTGTAGGTCTGGTTGAGGAAAATAATTGAGCCCCATTGTACGATTATTGTGTCAGAGCTTTATAAATCACTTTCAGTTACTGTTCTTAATTTCTTGAGGTATCATATAATGAGAGTGTGATCAAAGATTAAGATAATAGTTTTTGTAGTGAAACAGGTTAAACTACTCCTTGAAACACCAGCATCCTGAGATTGCCTGAATCCCAGGCCCACATGCTCTCTTTCCATTGAAACTCCAGATAATGGCTCCAGTTTTTGAGGTCCAGTCTGTCATGTAGGAGACCTAGATGGTGTTTCTGGCTCCTTGTTTCAGCCTGATCAAGTCCTGCTAGTCAGAAGCAGGTGGGCCGTGAGGCAGCAGAGAGAACGTGTGTGTGCCTTTAAATAAATAACAGACATAAGTAAGCTATTAAAAAGTCAGATAACTTTGTTTATAATCCTGGACATAGTAAGTTATTCATGTATGTTCTTAAGCAAGTTAATTTGCCTATCACTCTCATTTTCTCTGTTATAACCCAGCAGTAATGTCTGCTGCCGCAGTTTATACTAAGTGTAAAGGAGAAGACTTCCGCATGGAGAACCTTAGGGTAGTTCTTTCTGTGCGATAAACTTGAAAAAAAAAATGAGGTGTTGTGTTTTATGTCTATTGACCACTCAGACATCACTGCTGCCTTCCGTGTCTTCAGGGCATGTTAAATATAGCCCAGGTATGCTTTCAACCCGCTGTAACCATATCAAGGCCCGGATTCTCATGAACTCGGAAATGCTCTAGCTTAGAGGCTGCGCCTCATCCATGCAAGTAGTCCCAGCACCTACATCAGTGACGGTCACATAGAAGCACTTGATGAGTCTTTAATAATTAACTAAATAAACCAGCACAGAAGAATGTACTATAATCCTGAATGTAGCTCAAGTCCTCTTTTTTTAAATCATTTTTTGTAAAAGCATCTTTGTTTTTAAAAAACTTCTTTAGTTTAATTTATATTAAAATATCCCCTTCCCATCAATGAAAGCTAACGTTTAGCTGAAGAAAACAAAGCCATGCTTTTTTCCCTCCAAAAATTCTAACCTCAGAAGTGAAAATGATTATACTCTTGTCTGATTTTACTTTTCCTGTTAATGAAGACATGTAATTGTTTGAATAACAACTTTGAGCAATGTTTTATCAGCATTTTATGTCAAATAGTTTTAGTGGAATAAGCTGCACAGGTTAGAAACTGATGCGTGATATATTTATAGTTTCTGTAAATTTCACCATGTGAACATACTTTGCGTGGGTCATTCCCATCAAACTATGAGAGGGAGGGAGAGGACAGGGGGAATGAGATCTTACATCCATTGGTTCATTTTCAAATAGCTGCAACAACCATGCTGGGCCAAATCAAAGCCAGGAACTAGAATGCTCATCCTGGTTTCCTGCCTGGGTGGCAGATACTAAGTACCCAGTCCGTCATCTGCTGCTTTACTAGGAATTTAACCAGCAAACTTAATGGGAAATGGAGATTCCTGCATTTGCACTGGCACTGCAATACAAGATGACACATTACAAGCTGACTTGGATCTTATTGAGTTATTTTTGCTTTCTAATCTTAAAAAAGCCTTTAATTCCAGTTTCCCATGAATTTTTTTCAAGTTCCAGGCTCATGAAATGCTTCTTTATTTGACTAGGAGCAAAATTGTTGCATTGTAGTACACACACACACACACACACACACACACACATACATAATTTAACTCTTTTGAATATTGGTAGAACAAAACAAGTTACAAACAATGCAGTATGTGTGAGTTAGAGTAATACTGTATCCTGTGGCTATGATTTGTATGCAATTTGAGAGTTTACCAATGGGCTTTCGTTCAAGATCTTGTCCCTCAGGTGGTGGTATTATCAGGAGATACTGAATAATGTTAAAATGGGGAACATATAAGGGAGGTACCTCTGCCAATGTTTATTTGCCACAAACCTAAGCAATGGACCCATTCCCTTTCCATGATCCTCACGCCCCGGCGTGCGCGCCTACACACACACACACACACACACACACACACACAACTATATGCATAAAAACCTTATGTTTGTGTGAGTCAGGTACATGAGACATTCTTTAAATATATGTAAAACCAACTCATCCCCTCATCTTTCAACTTCAACTTTTTAATTTTTAGTATGTATGCTTTAGGGACATATAGCAATAAATAGTCATGTCTCCAACTAATGATGTTGAATATTTTTAGATGTTTAAATATAATTTTAATATCTGCTACTAAAAGATTATTTGCAGTCACTTTCTCATTTTCCTCTTCCATATTTCATTTTTTCCCATCAATCTTTATGTATTCATGCACTTTAGCCTCTCTCTATCCTATGTTCTTAAAATATGAAGTTGTGGTGCCTTACCATGGAGACTGGTTCCAGAAATCCGCTACTTATCAACATCCATTTATGCGCAGGATCTTCACATAAAAGTATGCCCCTACTCTTACATAATCTTAGTCATCTACAGGTTACTTACAAACACAATGTAAATGCTATATAGATACTTGTTAGGTTGATTTGGTTTTAAAGAACAATGACAAGGGAAAAGTATCTACTTACTAACTGTAGTGACTTTTTAAAATAGATTTATTTGGATGTCAGCATGAAATAGATAGAAAGGGAGGCATATGTACACATACAGACAGCACACACACACACACACACACACACACACACACACACACACACACAGAAAGAGAGACAGACAGAGAGACAGACAGAGAGACAGAGACAGATCTTCCATCCGCTGGTTCACTCACAAAACAGCCTTGGCAGCAGATGTGAGCCAGGCTAAAGCCATGAATCTGGAAGCCCATCCAGGTCTCCTATGTGTGCAGCAGCGGTTCAAGCACTTGGTCTATTGTTTGCTGTATTCCCAAGTAGAGAGATCAAGATTCCAACTAAATATGAAAGGGAATTCCAAAGTTTCGAGTGGAGGCTTAGTCCTCTGCACCACAAGGTCAGCCCCAGCAATTCTTGCAATTCTCTGCATTTTCAATCTGCATTTTTAGGGGACCCATGGAGGCAGGGGGCTGACTGTGTAAGTCCTACTTTCTAGTTTTCCTTTTTGCGTTCTTAAGTGTGATTTAAACTATGAACCCCAGTTCTGAACTGTAATAAAATTCAATTAACCCATCTTTTGCTCTACTACCACTAGCTTGCTTTTCAAAAAAAAAAAAAAAGCATTGCTTACCCATAAAACATTTTTTTTCTAATCTTCATGCTGAAAATTATTGTTTTCCACTTGGGCTTATAGTTTATTTCTCATCTACTAAATAGTGAGACACATCACTGACTTTTCAAAGGGCCAGTCACACTTTAATCCTGAAGTAAACTTGGTTGACTTTCATGTGAGCTATTGGTTCTTTAGGTAGATCAATGAGAGTGCTGTAAAACACCATAAGCTTTCTGATATCTGAGAGCCCTGTGGGAATGCATAGTTTGCCACAGTGCATAGCCTCTTCTTCTGGTTTTTCGAGATTACTTTATTTATCTGAAAGGCCAAGGTAGAGACAGGGGAAAACAGAGAAGAGAAAGAGACAGAAAGAAACATCCCATCCATGGGTCCGCGCCCCAAAAGGCACAGAGGCTAAAGCTGTCCCATGGTGTCAGGGAAACAATTAACTGGAGCATCTCCTGCTGCTCTCTGAGGCGCATTAGCAATGAGCTGGATTCTAAGCAGAGCAGCCACGATTTGACCCAGAGAGCATACAGAATGCAGTACTATGGAGATCTACTTAATCTTCCATGCCTCCATACTGGCCCCAATGTGTCTTCTTCTTGAACGCTGATACTCTATGAATGAAATACTTTCTAGTTCCTTTAAGCACATGTACTAGGGCGTTTTCTTCTTATTATTTTTCTTTCTTCTGTCAAAATGTATCTATAATTTATGGTCTGATTGCATGCGTTTTCATTATTAAATTTTATTTATTTTTTGGATCAGGCAACAAAAATGTGTCAATATATTTGTTATACATATAATAATGGTGGAAGATCTATTCTATTTGTCCCAGTTCCAGGATTTTAGACTTTCTTAAGGGACCAATTATCTTGACATCTTCAAGAAGCATGTGGCATAAAAATCATTATATTCAGACACAACACGGGAAGGATGAACTGCTTGGAGTTTGGGGCAGTCTGTTCAAACTCTCATTGTGTAAACTGCATTTTCTTTTAAATATTTCCCAGAAAAGCACATACTTATTGCTGCAGAATCATTGTTCATCGATGGTTCTGTATATGTGTCACTTTCTGATTTTAGAAGTAGTTGGATTTAATTCACCTTGAGGTCTCTTTTATGCATTGGGATATCACCTATGACATCAGATAACTGTTTTTTGTTTCTTTGTGTTTGTCCATTTGTTACTAATAATGCATAACCAGACTGACATGTAAATATATTATCCTATTTGCGTAATATTTTTAATCACAATCACTGAAACCAAAATGACAAAAATCATATTGATCCATACTAGCTCACACTGCACTCATATTAATAATGAAAGTGACAGGGTATCATAAATACACACAGGAGCACATATCAGCCTACACATCTCCAGTAATTTGTAGATTTACACTCATAGGAAGCCACTAATGGGATACAGTGCATTTTCTATTCTATGAATAGTCAGAAACCATGCATAATGTGTCAGTGAAACTGCTAATAGCAGATTTTCACAGGATCATTTAAACTTGTTATTATGAGCAGGGCAAACTGATCTTTAAAGTGGCTGATAATAAAATACTTCTCTGTTTTGACTCTGTCTCTGATTGTTCATTTTGTCTTTCTCCCCAGGTTATTTATAGCAAGCACAGGAAATTATCGCTTTGATATTTGGGGATACTTATGTTCTATTACATCTGAGAGACTAGTGGCCAGTGAACACCTAAGAAATCAAGTTAAAGGTCCCTGAAGCACCTCCTCAGTCTAATGCTTCAATGTGAGAACATCCCATCAGAATATCCATTACCACAATATATCTGACAGTGCAAATGTTCACAACAGCCCTTATGGATGCAAGAGATCTTTCAGAAATGCAGAAGCTAAGAGTACCTGTGAATATAAGGGGTCAGACTCAGCTACTGGAATTCACACAGCATGAACAGCAACACTTAAAAACAGGATCAGTTTGTGAAAAATGAAACTTTAAAGACAATGAAATTATTACGTACAAAAGACATCTGTGCTTACATGTTTTGGGCAATTCCATTCACAGTAGCTAAGATATGGAATAAACACAGTGTCTATCAATTAATGAACAGATAAAGAGAATGCAGTACGCACAATGGAATGACATTCAGACACAACAAAGAATGAAATTGTCATCAGAAAAAAGAAATAAACGGACATTGTTAGGTGCAATAAACCGGGCACTGAAAACCAAACACCAAATTTCCTACTTCATGTATGCAAAATAATAGCAAAAACATTTTTCTTAGCATGGAATAGAGCTTATCAGATACAGGGCAAGAGGAGGAGGGAGTTATACGAATTGCGTCTCTGGTACTAGAACACAGGAAGAAAGAATATGTTCGGGGACAGCACCATGGCTCACGGGCTAACAGTCCACCTTCAAGCACCTGAATCCAACATAGAGGGTGTCTGTGTTGTCTGTGTCTGACTCCTCCGCTTCTGATGCAGCTCCCTATTCATGGCCTGGGAAAGCAGCAGAGGCCCGCCCTAGCCATTGGGCCCCTGAACTCAAGAGGAAGACCTGGAAGAGGTCCCTGGCTCCTGGCTTCTGATCTGTCCTGCTTTGGCTGCTGTGGCCATTTGGGGAGTGAACCAGTAGATTAAAGTTCTTTCCCTCTCTGTCTCTCCTTATCTTGCAGATCTGCCTTGTAAATAAAAATAAATCAACCTTTAAAAAAGTTAAAATGCTACAACTTTTAGAATTTTCAGCAATTTGCCCAAATTTCTTAAATAAAGGATCCACAAATTTTTGCAAGGTTCTCCTTCATTCTTTTAGATCCGAGAAATTAATTTTTAAAATGCATGCATATATTCACACTGGTTTTAGGATAGGGTGGCTTTACCCACCTTTTCTTCTTTATAAAAATCATTTTGGAAGTGATTTCTTCTCTTTTTTTAATTGTAAAATAATATTGAAAACCAGTATCTGGACATTGGGTGTAGAACAAATTTAGAAACAAGAACTTAAGCAGTAATCACGTTGGGAGGTGGTGCCAGGCTGTGCTGAGCTCAGCTTGCAAATGGAACTCTGGTATTCTGTATCAAAGTGCTGACTTCAGACCAGCTCCTCCAATTCCAGGCAAGCTTCTTGCTAATGCACACTGTGAGGCAGCAGATGATGACCTCATTTAAATAAAATCAATACTTGCATAATGCTCACAACACATCCGTTGCATTGATGAGGATTGGTTTCATAGAAAAGCTATACACTTGAGGTTACCAAACAGTGCAGATGTAGGATTTGCTGTTGTGGTGGTGTCCATTTGTAATAGAAATTGAACTTTCTCTTGAAAAAAAGAAGATCTATCATTGTTTTTCTTAGAAATTATCAGTGCACTTCAGGTTAATTTTGGCAAATTGTATATATATACATATATTTTAAGGGCAGGATTAACGTATTGATAAACAATTTAGGAACAAATTAGATAAAACTGGGTATCAATTATAATTCCACAAACGTCTACACATAGTTATACTTACAATTAATGACATGTCAAACTGTTGGAAGAGAATTGATCAATAACAAAGCAATCTGATTCTCAGAAGGCCAGATAGTTTGAACATCTCAAAAAATGTCATTTATCTGAGCTGACATGCAAAATGTTGCCACATTTTAAAAATAAATGGCAGAAGCATCAGGGTATGTATTTATCTTTTTAGCTTTATTTTCTAGAAACAGAGTAACTTAGAATAACTGAATATTCAAGATAATAATAAAAAAATCTACCTGCTAACTTATTGTTAAATATTTGATCATGTTTAGTTATGTATTATGATGATAATAACTGTGTGATAAGAATACTTATATACAGATGAATGTTGTCACTTTGTAAAATCATACTGTAGCAATAAGACTTCCAAGACAGACACCATAACCCACAGTCCCTGTTGGCATCCTTGGGGGTTCCTGTCCCTCTGACTGTGGTTCTATTTAATGATTTGATTTTAGTTTATAGAATATGACAAAGGTAAAAGATGTGATCATTATGATTGCTACAATGCAAGATGATCCCTATCTTTCTCTTGAATTCTGTGATGAATAATTTTATGGTGTCCACTTGATTAGAAGAGCAAAATGTAGGATGGTTCTGTGGGACTGTTTTCGAATGAGAGTAGCCTTGATCTGGGCAAACGATATCAGGAGAGTCGGGAAAGGCTAAATGGGAATATGATGTAGCCTCTGAAAGTGTAAATTTGCTCAAATCCTGTCTCAGATATAGCTGCTCACTTTCGTATCTCATGATTCACACCCACTTTTCCTTTGCTGGCACCCAGAATTTTGTTTTGTTTTTAACCTCAAATGGAGTCCCTCATACTTGAACTGAGTCATGTTCCCAGCATCCCAAAGTTTCCAACACAGATAGAGCCGAAGATGACATCTGCTGGCTGCCATGTGAGCCAAACCCTCCACAAGTCCTCTTTTGTGTACTTACATACCATTTCCATATCCCTTCAAAAGAGCTGCTTAACATGCTGAAGCAGGAAGCAAGTGTAGGTTAGTGGCCTGCGAGGGACTGCACATCTCATTTCAACAACTCTGAAGGAGCTTTCCAAGTCAAGAACCTCATATGAGACTAGGAAAGTGCCTGATTACCTGGGAAAAGCTTCAGGTCAGGCCTCAGTTCTAGAAAGCCCACTGGTTGCAATATTACAGGACTCTGAAGCAGAAGATCTGTGTTGGCCTTTATTTCTGGTCCTAAAGAAAACAAAGCATTTGTTGTTGCTTTGTGCTAAAATACAGGTGGTGTTTATTATTTTAACCATTTATTAGAGTAGTATTAAATGCATTCTCAATATTATGAATCTAAAAACAATAAGACCAACATTTCTTAAATCTCTTTCAAACATATCTGTATTCATTAAACAACAAATCTCCCTTCCACTTGAGTGCCCTCATAGCTCATGTTTTATTTTTATCTCTCTGCATTAATCTGCGAGAAGCAATATGCAGTATCTGTTCTTCTGTGTCTAAGTTATTTCATAAAATATACTAATCAAAAGATTCATTGACACTGAAGGACATATCAAGATTTCATTGCTTCATATGACTGGATAATATTCTTTTATATGATTGTAAAATGTCATATTTGTTCTTTCATCTGTTGATAAACACCTGATTTTTTCATGTTTTGGCTATTGTAAATAATGCTACTATCATATGAAAGCCCATTAAAGTTTCTGATTTCTGAATTTTGACTTTCGGTGTATGAATTCAGTTCCTGCCATGTAGATGATAGCTATGTATTAATTAATTTTAAGCACAATCTTTCATATATGCTTCCAGTTGCTTCAACGGTTTCTGTGATTTGTTGACCTAGTAATTTTTCACTTATCACTTGTATACCATTGTGCTGCTCATCGGGACAGAATTAGAGTTGTGAACAGATGGATATTGCCTTCCCACAAATGTAAGCAATTATTTGGGATTTAATATTTGTTTACATTTGTCTGATAAATTGTCTAATAGAATGAAAGAAAGATTAAGTGAAATCTTCTTACCTACATAAAACAAATTCAATATCCTAGGAACCAAAAATCAACTGCTTAAAATTATTATAATGAGCACTGGGACTAAGGATAACAATTAGATTATTTGGGTCCACAAGAATTTTTGTTACTAGTCAAAATACCTCTTGATGCCTTAAATTAAATAAATGGGTAGTCTATCGCAATGTTATTTGAATTGTCTCAAAAAATACTGAGATTCCCGAGTCATATTATTTTTGATTTTCTCTAAACTTCCACCACATTTTGGGGTTAAGGCTGAATATTCACCCCAGGCCACACACAGGACACCTTATAACTGGTTCAGCCTTCATCACAAAGATGAGTCAGATACAAAAGCTTGAAAGAAATGATGAGAAGTGTTCAGTTGCTCTTCAACCCCAGTAATGACATTCCCCCTGGTTGTCCTTGGCTGCCCGTCACACATACACGGATGTTTGCAAAACTGTTTGTGTCTAACTTGATGCAAATATCCTTCTGGCCAACCCCAAACCAGATCTGATCTAGTTCCAATATTCTCCCAAGACAATATGTTTCATAATATAAAATTAACTATTGCAGTGTATCTTCCATAATAAGATCATATAATATTAAGACAGACGCAAAAAAAAATATATTATCTAAAAAGAAAATGATAGACTATAAAATTGAAGAAAACAAGGCTAGAGCGTGCAATATTTATTTCTACAAAAGCCCATTATTCCTCTGTGAATTAAGTTGCTTAATTAAAATTTATTTCCCCGTATTCATGGACGGTTAACCTTATGGGCAGTTTCCAGAGCGGGTGGTCTCTGTCTTCAGAATCCACTGTGTTAACTCTAGGATTTTTTGTTCCTCCATCACAGAGGAAATTCCAACTACCTTTCTTCTTTTTCCTCTTCTTTTTTTTCCCTGATTTTCATAACAACATTTGTTTTTAAGTGGGATGTTTAAGATGAATTTGTTCATCTTTACTCTCTTGTAAAATGTTTCAGCATATTTATTGTAGTTCACTTATTTACTGATAATGAAATATGGAAAAGAGCATCTAGATTCTGTGTTTAGACTGCAGGAGGGGTGGCCTTTCTTCTCACCATTCTTGTGCCTTTCAGATGCTTCTTCTCATTCTTTCTCTGGAGCGTTTCCTTTGTTTTCTCACAAGGGAGAAACAGAGATGTTTCTCTTATGGATTCCAGGAAGAAAGAAACCCTGTGTGGAGCACCTGTCACCAGTGAAGCACCGCACTGAGCCTGCTGCCTTGCTCCTGCACTGCCTTCTTGCTAGTAGGATTCTTCCTCCTGCATGATCCTTCTGGTGTGTAAGAGACAAAGCATTACAGCCTGAGATTCAGAAGTGGACATGTATGCTATAATTTCTGTCATTAAGTATGTGGCTGTCTTACATAATACTTTTCCACAGCATTCAGACTATTTTATCATAAAATTTTATTGGATGATTGCCTCAAACTCATAAAACTGATGGAAGCCTTTGCTTATGTTGTACTCTAGACACAAAATTTTATTAGGGACATAATAGAAGATTGGAAGAAGTATATTCATAAATAAGAGACAAGGATTTCATATCCTTTGGCTGTCCATTTAACTGTCAACTATTTCTCATTTTCATCGGTAAGAGATAACATTGCACTGGATTTCTCAAGAAATTTTTTACTAATTAGTGAGTTAAGTAATTTCAGAGAGAGATAGAGCAAGGTCTAGAGAAAAAGAGGGTGCTCCCATCTGCTCATTCATTCCCCAGTTGCTTGCAACGCCTGGGACTGGGTCCTTGGACCAAAGCCAGTAGCCAAGATCTCAAGTCAGAACGGACATAAGGATGACAGGAATCCGATGATGCTAGCCGTTGACACCTTGCCTGGTCCTGCATTAGGAAGAAGTCAAGAACCAGAACTGGAAATCAAACTCAGGCGCTGTGTTGTGGGACACACGTGCTTTTAACTGCCAGGCTGTCTACCCTTCATTCTGTTCTTTTACGTTAGTGATACATTCATTCCGGTGTAACGTATCGTGGAATCTCTAAGCAAAAATTATTTAAAATATAATTTTCAAGCTTAGCTATTCATCAGATACTGAAATTCTTTTGGATTAACATGTAGCATTTGTACATAAGCTATAGTAAATATCTCAATAAATATGCACAGAATAAACCAGTCATGCCAGCCAATTAGTGTTTTGATTTTCCTATCTTTCTCCTTGTGTTTGGAGTCTATCACCTGCCTGCCCATCTTTTTTTGTTGTTGTTGTTGTTATAGAGAAGAGAAAAAGAATAGAGATCTTTCACCTGCTGATTCACTTCTGAGATGGCTACAACGGCCAGGCCAGAATCAGGAGCCAGAAGCTCCCTCTGGGTCTTCCACATGCGAGGCAGTGGTTCTAGCAAGGCAGTCATCTTGTGCTGTTTTTTCCCAGACTATTACCAGGGAGCTGGATCTGAAACGGAGCAGCAGGTAGTGGATGGGCACCCCATGGGGGTCTGACAGACAACAGCAGCATAACCCACAGGGCAAAAAGCATTTTACCACAATCGGTGCTTAGGACCCCAAACGTCTTTCTTATACTTTGTTTCACATTCTTCTAGAGTATCATTCTGGATCAAACCTTTATCATCTTTTCATTGTTTAAGTTAATGGCTTCCTACAAGATTTATTTATTTTTCCTGGAACGTCAGATATACAGAGAGGAGGAGAGACAGAGAGGAAGATCTTCCTTCCAATGGTTCACTCCCCAAGTGACCCCAACAGCTGAAACTGAGCCAATCCAAAGCCAGGGACCAAGAGCCTCCGAAGCGGGTGCATGGTCCCAAGGCTTTGGGCCATCCTCAACTGCTTTCCAAGGTCACAAGCAGGGAGTGGGATGGGAAGTGGGGCCGCCAGGATTAGAACCAGTGACCAAATGGGATCCCGGCACATTCAAGGCAAGGACTTGAACAACTGCACTATCATGCCAGGTCTATGGCATCACTATTTTTCTGTGACTCTGATACATTTCCTCTACTAATTTGAAAACCCACGAGTATTTAAAATGATCTAAAAAAAAAAAAAGCAGTCTATCACAGTTCATTTGACCAGATATGCTGGTATTTCTTTTTATTCTGATAGTGATTGACAGATCCGAAGACTCTTTAAAGATGCCAGAAAAATAAAAACCTCCTGTACTGGGAATACAAAAGTGGCCAAAAAGCAATTAGCTAATAGTTGACATTGATGCTTAGAAAATTATCATCTGGACATTGCAAAAATTAAGGAAAATTAAAATCATTGCTTATGAGTCTAATTTTCTCTCCCTATTGTGTTCAAACTTTTCAGTTAGCTTCTCTACACACTCACTGCTTAGTATCTGAGCAGAATAGAGCGAGTCAAGCTGCAATGTTAAAGCTGTTAACCATTGTGGCTAACAGCGTGAACTTTGCAGACAACCTGAGCTTGTACTTCTGCTGTGCAATATTTGCAATTTTTTAAAATCCCCATATGCTTCAGTTTCCTAGTCTAGAAGATGGGAATATAATAGTACTTAGCTTTGTGAGAAAAGCAGGCAGATTAAATCAGCAGATGCTACAAGAAAATATTAGATAACTATTAAAATTATTGTTTTTGAGCAAAAGGTGATTTTTCAAATGCTTTATGGCCACTTGACTTTGTTTTAGCACTAAGTTACTGCTCTGATGCAGTAAAAAACAAAAAGTTAATAATTATAAAAATTAAGAAAACACCCACTTTTTAAACATACTTCAGCAAAAGCCTTTTAACAAATTGCATATACCACATAAATAATTACAGCAATAACTGGATCAAATGCAATTGTGCAATTCTCTAGATTCTTTCTGTTTTTCTCCAACACTTACATTAAACCAAAGCATCATTTAATGGAGGCCATATTTAATTAGAGTGTAAGCTTTATTTAAATATGTGCGTCGTTACGTAAATAAATGTATCTAATTCTGAAAAAAAAACCTGAAACTTAGATTTTTTTGGTTTTCATTAAATAAATGTTGTAATTACTTTTTTCACTGTAGTGCAGTGTGAGATCATATGACTTAAAATTCAAGACTCCACGATGATTTGACACACACTTAGAGGTTTTTATTGAACATTATGACATATATAAACCTTAAGAGATCTTCCTGACACTGCATTACTTCTATTATTCCCTGGCTACCGATGCTAATAGGAAAGTTTTCATGTGAAAAGAAGAACAAGCACGCTGAAATACCAGATCCAAAATACCCCCTGCTGTTTTCATCAAGGATTTCTTTGAAGATAGTCTACAACCAGAAAAAACTCAACAGGCAGTAGCTGTATGTGTGCTTATATACTATTCAACTGGAAGCAAGTTCTGGTGAGAAAATTCAAGAACCTTGAATCCTTTATGCATTATTCATTACAAATCAACACGCATCAACCCTAGACATCCAAAGGTAGGTCTCAGGGTCCCACTGGACATAATGGACCAGCCCTTAGATACTCACTTTTTTCATACTTGATGAAATTCAACATGACTGTGCCCTGGGCAACGACCTTTGGTTGAAAGCATGCATACCACAGTGCCCTATGTTATCATTTTTTGTTTCCACTGAAGTCATTTTCTTCTATGCTGTTTAAAACAAACAAAAAGAAACAGTAATATTTGACATGGCTGTTAAAGAGATACATATTTCATGCAATTGATTGAATTCCATTCTATTCATAGAAGTTGAGGATTGAATGCTTTTGAAATACTGCAATGTGTTGTATGTTAAACTTAAGTTTGAAGTTTGTTTCTTAAAGATATGATTATTTGAAACATACAGTGAAAAAGGGAGACAGACACACAAATACCTTGTCTTTAAACCCCAAATGCCCCCAGTACTTAATAAGGAAACCAGGAACCAAGAATTCCATTGGAATCCCTCAAGTTGGGGCAGGATTCCCAAATTCTTGAGTCCCCTTGCACTAGCCTCCCAGGTGTATTAGCAGAAAGTTGGATTGGAAGCAAAGGAACAGATCTTAGCATCAGAGCTAGAACCAACAGTGAAATACAGGACGAAAACCTCCCAAGCGGGTGACAAAGCCTTCCGCACATATCTGACCTAATTTTGTTCCTCATTTAAGCAATCGGAGAAAGATGCCAACTTAGCCTCTTGTGTATCATAATAAAACAACCAAAATCACAAAGAGTTACATATCGTTGATGTTTTTTCCTGCCCTTTTTTTTCAACTGACTTACGGCAAAGGAATTAAAGATCCCTTTTCATTCCACAAGTGATGGCATCGTTAGAAAACACTTAAGCATTCACGTTACTCCAATTGACCTAGTTTGAGGGACCGAGACTGATTTTGATTGCAAGTTTGTCATGAAGATTCTCTAAAAAGTAATCAGAAATTCTTCCTAAGAAAAATGATTTTATCATTCCAGCAGTTCTTCCCCTTCAGCCTAACTGTCCCAAATTATCCTCTACCAAAGTTTTGTGATTATATTGTTTTAGGCTTTCATTGTTACCAGAAACATGCCTGTTTATGCACATATATACTACTATGTGTCTGTTACTGTAGTTTTGAACATATCTACTGATTTCTGTAGTTTAAGTGCTTATTCAATAAGTCTATTATTATCTTTTTCCAGTTTATAACTCTCTCATTAAACAATTCTATTCAGTAATTTTCCCTAGATTGTAAATACTTATCTATTTCTTAACTATTTCCTAATCATCTACAAGTGATTAATCAATTTTATCTTCCCAAGATACAAGATTTTGAGGGACCCAGTATCTATTAAAATGAATATCTCCATTCAAAAATCCATAACCCTTTTTTATGAATGTCATATGCATGAATTTTTAACTCAGCTGTGTTTGGTGTGAAATAATTTCTATTTAGCAGAAATAAATATCACTTGTGTGAATTAATATTTTTTGTTATCCTGGATTTATTATTTAAGTACTGGACACCCAGTTGTGCACATTTATCTCAGGTTCATGGTAGGTTTCTTACTAATAGTATTTTCCAAGTTGGCAATTTGAGAATTTCAGTGACAGCTTTTGGGCGCAGACAGTAGCCTCGCCAAGGCCTGCAAATTTCAGCATATATTCGGTCCCTGTTGACTTTGATGGCTTCTACCAACCTAAGCAGAATCCCTGTGTTTTCAGCATCAAACTGTGTGGAGCCAATGGTGATCTGGATCTTCCTGGGTACCAGGTGCTCCAGTCTGGCCTGTCCCATGATGATTCAGTGTGGAACTCCCATTTTATGACACCAGAAGGGATAGAAAACAACCATTTCATGTGCAGTCATCACCAGCTTAGTCTTCTTGGGCTTCCTCAAGGCGGTGACAAGGTTGACCCTTCTCCACAGACATGCATTCTCTTGGTGAGACGTCGCCTTTGTCAGCAGCTCCTTTTTTTTGTTTGTTTGTTTTCAACCTAGGTCAGCAACACCTGCTGCTTATCATGTTTCATCTCTGAGCTGTCTAGTGGGATGACTCTAGCCGTTGAGTATCTGTGTGGTCATCTATTGCCTAGATGACTGATCACTGGCAGGTGGTACATTCAGCTGCTTAGCCAGGTGACCCTCTGTGATTGCAGCTGGTTGTAGAGGGGCTGTTGACAAAACAGATGGAGTCCCTTTCAAGTTAGATGTCCTGTCCAAAGCGAAAGTTCATAGACCTTTTATAAGACAAGGGATTTACAACTTAAAAAAAAAAAAAATCAACATTCACAATAACAAAGACCGGGACCATCTTCTTTCCCTTAGCCATCTTTCCTTTTATTTCCTGCTGAATGCTTGTGTAACATAACATGTTATTTTTTCTTTTTCTAATAGCATTGGCAACCTATCTGTTTTGAATATGTTAATCTCTTTGATGAAAAGATCTTGCAAAGGCAAAACAGCCTTGGGGTTAAAAAGCACAGACTCTAAACCCTGATTGCCAAGATTTGCCTTTGGCTCTGCCAGTTGCTTGTTATATAATTTGGGACACATGATGCACATTTTCTGTCCCATCTACACCTCAACATCTTTATGGGTTAAAATTTGTGAGAATTTGATGTCTATGTGTTAACCATATATACATGTGAGTATATATGTGTGTTTCTTCTTTGGGCCTGTGCAGAAAAGTGTAAAAGAGAGCAGCATACTTAGAGAATTAAGCTTTTGTGATCGTTTTCTGTTGCTGTTATTCCTACTTGCCTTCTTGCTCACAACCTCACCAAACCCAAGATTAATCTGGGACATCACGATTTCCCACATGGATTCGGCTTCAGGGCTTTAGGGAGAATTTTCTGAAAATATAAAACTTTGACATGATTATAAAATAAATATGTTCCCTGTTGCAATGAAGATTAATGATCATTGATAAAAATTGAAGAATAATTTCCTTCGGGGCCTGGAGTCTAAGGTTAGGCGTTAAGAGAGCAGTGTAACCAGAAAGACAATGTGAGAGCGACTCTCGTGGCAACCGCCGAGGTACATATTGTATCTCTCTGGAACACCTGGAGAGAGTAAGCCTTAGTATATATTTTATTCATGACTAATACATTGAATTTTCTTCGGTGCAGTAAGACCCACAATATTGAAACTTAAACTCTCAGCTACAGTGTCACTGCACATTTGCAAATGAGACTGCTATTTCTAATATATTCCTTCGCTCAGTTCTACCTCTCATTCCCACAAAAATATGCAAAAAAGTTCTCTATTCTTCTAAAAATATACTGATTTAACTCCTACCCATTCAGGGAATGGGAAATGACCCTACATTTTCTCTCATGTGAAAACATAAAGCTGACGTGTAATAATTAGCTCAGTCACACAGTACTGAACCTTAACACAACTTGCTCTTTCTCTTTTGATATACAGATACCAGATCACCATCAATCGAAAAGTCTCTTTAAAAATAATTTTAGGGCCTGGCGTGGTGGCCTAGCAGTTAAAGTCCTCGTCTTGAATGTGCTGGGATCCCACATGGGTGCTGGTTCTAATCCTGGCAGCCCCACTTCCCATTTAGCTCCCTGCTTGTGGTCTGGGAAAGCAGTTGAGGATGACCCAAAGGCTTGGGACCCTGCACCCACTTCGAATAGGCTTGTCACCGGCCATTGAGGTCACTTGGGGAGTGAATCATTGGATGCGAGATGTTTTTCTCTGTGTCCCCTCCTCTCTGTAAATCTCACTTTGCAATAAAAATAAATAAATCTTCCAAAAAATTTTTTCCAATTGTTTGTTTATTTCAAAGGCAGAATTTCAGAGAGAGCATAGGGGAGATACAGAATTCTTCATCTCACAATGTACAACCCAGCTGGCCACAAAGGCTGGGGTTGGAGCACATCAAGGTTGGGAGCCAGCAGCTTCTTCCCAGTTTTTAGACGGGTGCATGGTCCTGAGCCATTAGGTCATACTGTGCTTCCTCCCTAGACTCTTTAACAGAGAACTGGATTGGGAGCAGGGCTGGAACTTGAATGAGGATCCTCATGAGATGTTGATGTTGCACTGGAAAGTTTTGCCTGCCATGCTATGATGCTAATCCTATTATCGTTATTAATTAACCTTTATTTACTTAATTTTAATTTACAGTTGATAGAGTTTAGAGTTGAAATGTGATGTTTTTAAAAGCTGATTCTGTTCATCAGCTTAAGTTAATTTGCAATTCTTTCATTGTAAAAATGAAGCAGAATAAAATTTCAACAACACATACAATAAAACCAACCAAACTAAAATTACTACATGATATCATCATCCTGTTAGCATGTAGCAGTTTTTGCATAATACATTGCCCAGACATCACTCATGATCTAAAGAAATGAACCATTCTTTATTTCCATAGTTCTCTGGGTCAGCTTTGGAATTCTGTTGAGCTCGTGTATCTATGATGGTTGGTATAGCATGACCTCACTAACGTGCTTAAATCTTTTCTGAATGATTTGTCTTCTGATTGGTTGAATGACTCATTGGGATGATTCATGTCAGTTCTCTCATTTTCTAGTTGACCACTTAAAAAAGGATTTATTTATGTTTATTAGAAAGGCAGATCAGATTTACAAAAAGAGAAGGAGCGATAGAAAGATCTTCTATCCACTGGTTCACACCACAAATGGCTATGTTTAGATTTGCCCCTCTCCAAGAGTTAGTTCACAAAAGCTCTGTTTTATTTCAAGTTTGCATAGAGAATCATAATGTGATACTGTTATTTGCACAAGCACATTTTTTATAGTCATACGTCATTTTATACCAACACTCTTAAGAGACATACATGACATACCAATAGAAAAACCTCTTGAAGAGGATAAGCCATAGAGGATCACAACTAAATGGGTTCATAGGGTAACCATTACTGAACTTTCAAAAATCTAAACATATTTATGATAATCCAATAGCAGTATACCTAATGATCATATCTGCATAACAAAAACCAAATCTGGTTACAAAACATCCTAGGAAAATACGTTTTCTGAATTAAATAAACGTACTGCATGCATCTCAGAAATAGCATCCCCAAATGTAAACACAATGCCCAAACTATACAAATTATTCCCAAGCAGGAAGTTCATGGAAGCTCATGTAAACGCAGCCAATGCTTGGGAAGGTGGAGGTAGTTAATTGTGTCTCAAGCCTTATCAAGCTCACTATCACAATGAGAATATACTATTATCTTTAAAATGTTCAGGCATCTCAGGACTCCGATTATAAGAGGAAGTTATACCAAAGGGAAGCCTAAGCCTGATAGAACACACATTGATTCTTTTCCAAGGCTTATTCAAATATTTGTCTCATGACTTCTTCCTTGAAATACATATCCTATTGAGATATCGTCCACAGTGAACCTGCTTCTCAACAAACTCATTTCTATAATTGGAATCTACCTTTTTCCTGTTTCAGTCTGAACTTCCCAGTTCCTCTTAACTCAGAATTGAACTAGAGAATAGAGATATAATCACATTTGAGAGCGATAATAGATAGAAAGCCGGAATTCTGCACTCTTAGAAATGTCAGATAGAAAGCCAGAATTCTGCACTCTTAGAAATGTCAGATAGAAAGCCAGAATTCTGCACTCTTAGAAAGGCTGAGGAAACTTGAATTGCCCTGGACTGTAGAGCTAAGATAAAATCAAGTCATAGGGGCTAATATTGTTTTCTTTGTAGTACATGTTGGGTTAGCGGACATCTTTAGGTTGGCTGTCAAACTATGCTTCCCTTGGGGATTTTTGGGCTATCATTTCTTTTACAAAGATTCTCTGAAGTCTGACACAGATTGAGGAGGTTTGCTTTCTCCAGCCAAATGTTGTAGCCATATGAGACTTCAGCAAATTTATCAGAAAATGATTATAAATGGAACACAATTTTCAAATAAAATTCACATGATGTTATAATTTGTGCTCTCTTAAGGGGACTAATAAGTAAATATATTGAAAGTAGTCAAAATATGAGGTCTACTGTGTAGATTAAATTAGTACATTGTACAGTAGAGATATCCTTGATATATTTATATTCTTGATATATATATCAAACACCAAGTGAAGCTCGAGAACACTGGAAAGCAATGTAAGAAAGTTTGCTGGTTACAGCACGACAGGCATGGAGTTGAGTTTTGCTGATCAGCTATGTCACATGAATCTGTCGACGGGGATGCTGTGCTCATGCTGAGAATTTGAAAGTAAAAGTAAGAGTCAAGAGTACACTGTGCTGTCTTTAACAACAGCATGACTTAAATGTCTTTTTTAGACTTTCCCTTTGTATCATGTGCCTTCTTGACACATTAACAGGAAGTTGGAAAGGAAGCAGAGGAGTCAGTTCACAAACCAGCACTTCAGGACAGGCTATGTGGGCCCAACTAAAGAATTTAACCCACCAACCACAATGCCTGCCTCTCCTTGAACACATTTTAATGAGAGCTCAAACTACGCCTTGAGTAGACATTAATACAATAGGACATGATTCTATTGCAGTTGAAATATCATTGGCTGTCCTAGTCACACCTGCACATAAGGATCAATGTTTAAATCAAATGGTGTCAGGTAACAATTTTCTGCTAGCTGGCTTTAACTTTTGCCCAGGGTTATTTTGTGTTCTCTTTTTCTCTATTTGTAAGTCAGAGCTACAGAGAGAGAAGAAGGAAGAGAGAAAGAAGTAGACACAGATAGTTTCCATCTCCTAGCTTACTCCCTAGTTGGTCACAAGCCAGAGCTGAGCTAACTAACTACAGGAGTCAGTTCTCTAAAGTGTTTCAAGGCTCCAGCACTTGGCCAACTTTGGGTGCTGTGTTTTAGACCATTAGCATGGGACTGAATTGGAAGTGGGGTAGCTGGGGCTTAAATTGGCACTCATACGGGATGTTGGCATTACAGGCAGCAGCTTCATGCGCTATGCCACAACACCGGTCTCTGTAACCTCTCTTAGTACTTAAAGCCTACTTCAGCTTCCTGGTCAGGTGCATTTGTTCACTGATTCTCGCTTCCATCCATCTGAAGTCACTGTTATTTTGTATATTTGAAATTGCCAGGTGAATCTCAGCAGTTCAGTAAGATTGTTCGATTGTATGTAGTTAGGCAGATATATCAAGGCCTTAGCTTTTGAACTAACATTTTATTTTTAGGATATTTCTTGTCTTAATCAAAATCATGATAGCCATAAATCACCGACATGAATTTAATAATAACATCACTGAGAGCCTTTCTTTCATTTCTATTCTACGGTCATTACACTGAATGCATAATGTAACCCATTAAAAGGAAAAAGCTGCATACACATTAGTGGTCATTGCTTTAAGTCATCATGTTAATTTACCATTCTAGAATACTCAACTACATCGTTATAAGTAATTGCTTCTGTGAGTAATGCTTATCTGCACTGCTTATTTAGAGGCAAAATATTCTATATAGAGGAGAGCATTGCTCAATGATAATTAGTGTTCTGCTTTTAAGTATCTTCCTTTCTTATACACATCAATGGATTACTGATTAATCTATAATAAATGAAACATGTGATACTTGAATTTATCTACAGTAAACATTTTCAATCTGCCTCAATATCTTAGCAATATCACTGTATACACTGAAAGAACTGGAAACTTAGTCCTTAATGATTTGTAACTACAGTTAGTGTCATGATCTTGAAGACCAATACTTCTAACTTAATAAATACTAAATTATTGGCCCTTCAAAATATTTGAAGAATACATTTTCTGTAAATCTCCCTCATAAATCTGTTCTTTTTATTTGCTTAGTGGTTTCTACTGGTAAACTTTCTTGATGTTTACAGCTGGTATAATTCTAAGATGTTATTTACATCTGCCCCTGACTTTTAAATAAAGATTATTCTTTAGTAAGTAAATCCCCTTAGTTAAAATTTACCAAAAAAATTATTGTCCAAAATAATTGAAACAAGGGACTTTCAGGAAACAATATTGTCTGATTGAGCTATATCACAGTACCACGCGGAGCAACTGGTGGATTTATTCTCTCTTTAAAGCAAGGATGTTGCATCTAATGACCTTGCGATTTCTTTTAAATTCAAACTTTCACCAGGATTTTGGGATTTTGTCAGAATTTAGAGCTGTACCAGGATGATAAGGAATCAATATCTACAACCAGAATTTATAATATTCAAGTAAAATAATTGCATTCCTGTCTTTGCAAAAGTATCTTTATATTTGCCCCATTACCAGTAGCCTTAGTGGCCCAAATATCAGCATCTTTAATACAGTATTTCATTTTGGTATGAATATTGAAGTTCATTGCCCTTTGATTAAAACAAAGTTCGTTTCTTTCCTTTCATATACAAAATATGCCACTCTTGCCAGTATTTTCTGCATTTGAAAGTTCATATCCTCTCTTTCTTTATCACTTATCCGACTTTGAACAATTGCAACCCTTTCATGTTTGTAATTTGCTAATAAGTACATGTTACTAGTCATTTGCATTACCTCAAGTGAGAGGAAGAAAAGCAATTGGCTCTTATTAGCAAAATCTTGGCAAATCCACAAGCTAAGATCCAACTCAAACAATAGCACTTAGTGAACCGATACCACATTTTACATCTTTCCAGACATCATTTGATGTTTCTTTGTTTACTAGTGCTTTCACAGATTCCCTCGCTGAGCAGGTTTCGTGTTGCTACCAAGCCTTTGAATGTTTTATAATAAAGTCATTTATAGATGCCTGTGGATAAATTAGAACCAAGGATGGTGGCTCAATTGCATAATCACATCAACTGATTTTGTGTTCGCTTTCAAGATGTATGCATGAATGCTGGCATCTCGGTTCCATGAAGGGAGTGAGAGCCAGAGCTCCTCAAACTCCAGAAATCGGGCGAAAGTGCATCAGAGGATCAAGTGGAAATACAGATCGCCACGTGAGCCTTCAACCTGTTGACGCTTGCCTAACAAGGTGATGTCTTCTGAATCTTCCATTTAAACAAGTATGCGTGCAAAAACGCTCACACTGAAATAGACTACCTGCCCACATGGACTTTAACAGCTGCCATCAGTAACTGGATGATTTGCTTTTCAACTGCAAAAAAGATGATTCATTTATTTCTTTTATTTACTAAAACGGACTTTTTTTTTTTTTTGCTTTTTGCTATTTCACCCCAAAAGCTGTAGTTCTCACAAAATCATAGCAGATCTCATCCCTTTGGGGCTACCTGTACCTGATGACACTAGATTTGTAGAACTTCTAACGAGTATGCATAGACTCAGCGTCAGACTAAAATGAAATTATTCATGGAATACTTGACAAAGGGGAAGCAACCGAAGATAAGCTAAAATTAAGCTGTAAATACAATGTTTAAACATGCCATTTTCATTATTGAATCCCTTTTAAAATCAATGTACTTCTAAAACAATCCGGAATATAGCAAAGACACTGGAAAAGTCAAAATTAGGGAGTTAGATCATGTGGAGTTGAATTTCCAACTTAAATATTTTCTTACAGCTTAATTCTAGATTCTCAATTTTCCCATTTTATGAATGTTATTAAGATTAACACCTTTTTGATTATTGTGAGAATGTTTTGTTTGATTTGTGTTGCTTGCTTTGGTGAGAAAGAAAGAACATTATCTTCGTTTTTAAGAAATAGCTTAGAAATCCTGAGTCTATTTTTTGGTGTATCAGTATTTGAATTATCATTAACATATATAATTTCTTCCTCACACAGACCCTTTGGAAGAATATTAGAATGTTAGTTTTATAAGTTTTGGACCATTATTACCTAACCACATGTTTGTATTCAGAATTTTATATGAAATGCAAAATTTGATTTTATCATGAAGCTACTCTTCATATGACATCAAGACAAATCAAACTTGAATAAGTATGAAAGCAAGTTTTTTTTTTTCTTGTATATCCTAAAAGGAATTACTAAATTCTAGTGCCCCATGACGTTCATTTTTCAAGCTCAAGAATAAACTAAGAGTAAACGTTTGATAGCTGGTGGATACCACTTCTAAAACTCTAATTTTATTGGCAGAAATGTTCCATACTCAGAAATTTTCTTCCAATAACAATAAATTGAAATAGCAATTGCTTTTCCTTGGTGGTCTGCCTGAAGTTCCAAATGCAGACACATGTAATTCACTCCTAGCAGGAGCCAAATCCTGGAACTATAAGAGCAAGATGAAAAAACTTCAAATTTCTAACTGTAGTGAACAGAAAGATTGATCTACAAGAAAACATAGTACAGCCAAATGAAATTCAAGCAAGAATATTGCAAAAAGCAGGTATAGTTGCTAAGTTTTAATGAATTGGTTTTTCTTGTGTAAAGCTTCTACCCTTCTGAGAGTGAAGGTATGGTTGTGAATGTTCAAATTACCTGATTTGCCTGGAAAAGTCTTTTTTTTTTTTTGTCTTCCCTCACCCATGGATTCTAACATAGTTACAATTTTCACATTTTTTATATCCGTTAAACTTTCTGTTTTTCCCTTGTAAGCTTAGAATATGGTTTCTGTATTTAAAATATGCATGGAATATAGAAATCATCCTTATTAGTGAAACTGACCTTTATGATGTTAACAAAATTTCCTGCTCTTGTTTCTTACACATACATGAGTCTCAAAGAAATCTTTAGCTATTACAATGCTTCCAATAATACCTTTGATTATAAGTTTTCTTCCACAGTTAAATTTGATATTCACTAGCCAGGATACATCCTCAGTGGTTCTTTTGGGAGTTCTAAGCTAAAGCACATCTGGTTGTGACTGTAGTAAATGAATACAAATGTGTCTAACCAAGTTAGTTGGTTAGTTGGAAGGGACCCTTATGTGAGCTTTTTGAGAATATTGGATCATATGCCATTCAATCACAGCTGTGTGCTTAATGAGCAGTAACTGCTGAGTTACTGGCAAAGGATTGCTTTTAAATTTTCATTTATTTTATTTGAAAATCAGAGAGAGAGAGAGACAATCTTTCACTTGCTGGTTCATTCCCCAAATGGCCCCCTGGTCAGAGATATGGCAGTCCAAAGCTGTGATCGAGGATCTTCCAGTTACCCCACATGGGTTCTGAGGCCCAAGCAGTTAGGTTGTTTTCCACTGCTTTCCCAGGTAGGGAATTAGGCAGCTCAGTAAGATGTGGAACAGCCAGGATATATATCAACAACCAACACAGAAAGGAGCTTAATCCATTATACAACAACACGCCCCTTTTTAAATTCTTGAACCTCCACATCTGAGTACACAATACGGTTGTCATTGTGAGATATTGGATTTGGAAGTATTTATTATAAGGTTCAATTAACAAGATTAAATAGATTAATAAAAATATCACAAGGACATTTTAGAAACTGGACAATGAACTAATTCAGTGGGAAATTAGGATTCAAATGTGATGGATTCTGAATACAGAATCTAATTATAGAAAATAGAAACACCAAATGAGTGCTTAGCCCAATCGCTAAGCATTATGTTAATGATATTATATGGATAATCTCCTTATAATTCTTATAAGTCTACAGTCTACATTTTGGAATCATTTCTTTTAATATAATGGAAAGAGAAGCTTGAGTGAAAAAAAGTAACTGGTAGGTCCAGAGACAACAGTTCACAATACCCAATGAAATGCTTTAAATTTGGAATAATCATTTAGAATTCTCCCATTTATGAGCAATGAGAGAAATCAACCTCTTAAATCAAGCCAGGGTCATTGGATACAAGTTACTCAAAGAATTTCTCTCACACACAATGAGATTCAAAGGCAAAATGTCCTATTCTGTGCTGATAAAAATCAAGAGATGGCTTCAGATTAAATAATTACTGAAAGAATAAATTAAGTACTTATCTCTGTTCAAGATGTTGTTGCAAACTATCACACATTGATGCTTATCAATGACAAAAATTTAGCCCTAATAGATCTGCATGTGGAGAAATTACTTTTATTGGAAAGCCTTATTTACAGAGAGAAGGAGGTAAAGATCTTCTGTCTGGTGGTTCACTCCCCAAGTGGCCACAATGGCTGGACTGAGCTGATCCACAGTCAGGAGTCAGGAGCTAGGGGCATCTTCCAGGTCTCTCACATGGGTGCAGTGTACCAAGGCTTTTGGCTGTCTTCAGTTGCTTTCCCAGGTCACAGGCAGACAACTGGACAGGTGAGTGGCCAGGATAGGAACTGGTATCCATACGGGATCCCATTACATGCAAGGTGAGGAGTTTAGCCAGTAGACTACTGCGCCAGAGTCTGGATGCGGAAACATTTACTATTGGGTCACCTACAGATTCCTCTTCCCATGAGGCACCTGGTTCCAAAACTATCAGATATTTTTTTTAATTTTACCATGCACTCCCAAGGAAGAACCCCAGGACAGCTCTGTGGGGAACATGTTTGTGAATGCACTAAGTCAGTCCTCAGGGACTATTCCCTCATCAACTAAAGTCTGTCCTGTGTCACCAACTCTAGATAATATAATGTTATGTATTAGGTTTTAACAAGTGAAATGGGGGGTGTCAGATTCTAAACTACTTTTACCATTACTGTATTTTTTGTTGGCTTTGGTTTCAAAAATGTGTTACTAAGATATTTATTGAGGCACATACTGATAATCTGTGAACATTTTAGGTGATTATCTAACAGATAAGGGTAGAAAAATCCCTTATGGATGTGATAGCCAGCTCATTTAGGCTAGCAGGGGACATCAACTGCCTCATCAGAGGATGGAAAGTAAAACAGGTTGAACAGTTCTCCTGGCCAAGCTTTGCAGCATGTTCCTGGGTCTGCAGATGCACTAAGGTGGACTTTGACAACCAACAGAGCTTGAAAAGATGTTCTCAGCCTTGGAGCAATGAAACCAGCTTCTCAGAACTATCAAATCCACTCAAGCTATACCATTGGAACATACTTCCTCACATCAGAGCTTGTGGGCTGTCATCAAAGAACCATCCCGATCCCTAGGAGCTGATGTGGTTTGACAACAAGGAGTGGCCCTCTGCCCTTCATCCACTGCAGACAAAGAAAAAAAGACTCCTGGCATGTTTCCCTCCCACCTGGACATTCTCCCCACCCTCAACAGAGACCTACTTGGGCATGCATCCCTGTCATGTAGGTAAACAATATTTAAAATAATATTTTTAAAATGAGTAAGTAATACAAAGGAAAAATCCCCTATGATCATCTCATTAGATCAAATCTCTTTGATGTAAAAGTGGTCAAAATGCTTGATAAGCAGTATTGTATCAGTAATAAGGTCTGGGGGCTATCTATTGGGTCATTTTCCAATGACCTTTAATTTTATTTGTTTTCTATTCAGCATGCAAATACTCCTAGAAAGAGAATTTACACTGGCCTTATTTTGCTTTGTCCACACCCTTTGGATGAAGAATAAATCTAATGCTTACTGCACAAAAAGTGGAACCCACTGTAAAGCAGGGAAACTAAGAGAATGTCTGGCTAGGACAGTGGCATAGTGAGTTAATCCTCTGTGTACTGTGCTGGCATCCCTTATAGGAACTGGGTCCTGTATCAGTTGCTCCACTTCCAATTCAGCTCCCTAGGAAAGCTGCAGAGGATGGCCCAAGTCCTTGGGTCCCTGCAACCACATGTCAAACATAGAAATTTTTCCTGACCTCAAGCTTCAGATCAGCTCAGCTCCAGGCATTGCAGCCATTTGCAGAGTGAAGCAGAAATGGAAGACCTCTCTGTCTCTCCTTCCTTCTCTATGAAATTTTCTTTTCAAATGAAAATCAATATATTTTTAATTAAGGGATAATCATTTCAATCTAATGTATTCCTAATAATCTAATGTATTGGACAACTCAATCATCAATAGGCTCCAAAATACAGATATTCAATACAGGTCTAAAAATGATTCATTGTTATTGTAATATGTATACATATATATGTATATATATGCAAACTGTTTAAGCTAGAAAAGGATTTGTCCCGATGATGCTAGCCCATGTCCTGAATAGTGATTTAATTCTACAGCAATTAAAGCAGATGAATATGAGGTATTGTGCACTTTGCAGACTTTTTAAAAAGATATATTTATTTATTTGAAAGTCAGAGTTATGGAGAGAGATATGAACTTCAGCAAAGAAAAAGCATGCTGAGAGCTTTGATGAAAATGAATATGAAAGAGTGAACTTCAATCAGCTTTAAGAGACTGAGTGTAATAATCCAGTGAACAAATGAGGAGAAATCATTAACTGGCAAGCGAATGATAGAAAGGGGACTATCTAATTGCATTGTATCAGTTCCTTTCCATAAGCCATTGTGACCAGCTAGGGACACAGAAATGCTACACAAACCAGAGTGTCAAGGTCAGACAGTGATAAGGAAGAGGATGAAACTAATTATCAAGATAGGATACAAAAGAATTGGTGAATAAGAGAGTATCATGCTAATTAATTCTTCCATTTATTTTGACTTTCATTTGTTTGCCAGAATAGTGTTACAGATGCCCATCTAATACATATATCTGTATTTTTAAATAGCCCCATTTTATTTAGTACCTCTCTCAGCTCCTAACGCAGGACAGATTGTATAGATTGGCAAAGAAACATAGGTTTAATCCCTGAATGATCGAAGAACTAAAGAATAAGATTCTGGGAACATGGAAATAATGTATTTTATCAGTCCAAGTGATGACCGTTACTATCAGCTAGATAACACCGATTCACAACATGGAATAGAAGCTTCCTTTCCAGCTTCCTGTTAATGTGTCAAAAAGGCACATGACACCAAGGGAAAGTCTAAAAAAGACATTTAAGTCATGCTGTTGTTAAAGACAGCACAGTGTACTTTTTTTTTAATATTTATTTATTTTTATTACAAAGGCAGACCTTCTGTCTAATGGTTCACTCCTCATGCAGGCTGCAATGGCTGGAGCTAAGCCAATCCAAAGTTAGGAGCCAGGAGCTCTTCCGGGTCTCCCACATGGGTGCAGGGTCCCAAGGCTTTGGGCCGTCTTCAACTGCTTTCCCAGGCCACAAGCAGGGAGCTGGATGGGAAGTGGGGCTGCTGGGATTAGAACCGGCACCCATATGGGATCCTGGCATGTTCAAGGCGAGGACTTGATGATTGTTAAAAACGTCTGCTGAAATTCATATCTTCCTGGAGTCAGAAATATGGATTTAAATCAGGGTACATATATTCATTCATTAGTTGCTTTACGGACATTAGTTAGCCAGTGAACTTTAATTACTTACCTATTAAATGAGGCCATGATCTCTATGTCACATAAAAATTAACTGAAACCTCATAATGGAAAATATTACCACAATGCTTACATGCCAGAATATGTTCTGAACAATTTTTATGCTTTTTTTTTTACCTATTTAAATTACAAATCCGAACTATATATGATTTCAAAGACAGTTTCTGGTATCTATGTATATACATATACATCTGTAGTCAACCAGAATAAATTCTATGAGCCTAATAGTGCTTATTATATTTTGAGGATTCATATCACACAGGAGAAAAAATATTATGACTTTCTTTTGGGATATGAGAAAGCAATGGTAATGGTTTTGACGTTCAGCAATCATGTTACATTTCATTCTTGGTATTCATAATCCTTACGCAACATCAAAATTTGGCAGTCACTCGTACAGGACATCAAGTGTGTGCAGAGAGCCGGAACCCCTGGCAGTTTTCAGGATGCACAAGATAGGACAAAAATGATTAACACAGAATATAGTTTCAAGAAATCTAATTTTTGAAATTTAAAATTTGAAACAGATCTATTTATTCCTGAAACTAATTGTTGTTTACATATGTGTCTCTAAGCATATTGGGAAATACAGAAAGATATGGCTAGACCTAGTCTTTTGAGACTGTGGGCATTGGTGTACTAATTCAGACATGGCTTTAGAGACCTTCATTGCGCATCAGAGTGCTTGGGTCGGTGTCTTACCTTTCCCCGATTCCAGCTTCTGGTATCCGCTGAGAATGTAACTGGCAGGTATAAGTTCTGCTAGACAGACCCCAGTCCTTCCTGTGAGAGACCCTGATTGAACCCTGGAATCCTGGTGGTGTTGGGGAATGAAACTGAGAGAGATTGTGGTCCTTGTCTCACACTGAAGAAGAAATTTCATGTGGAAAGGGATGAGGAAATCAAGATTTATTGAAAATGAGCAGTCTTATGCCATAGCGGCTTGGGGTGGGGTCTCCATGGGAGTGGTTGCCAAGGAAAACTTCCCAGTTCTGGGTTTTTTTTTTTTTCACACACTAAATGGCTTGCTGTGATTGGCTTCTGTGTGCAAACCAAATAGAGACGTAACCAATCAAGGCATGAGTAGAATAGCAGCCAACCGGCATAGAAGAATTTCAGTCCTGTCACGATTTGATAGCACGAAGTGTAGTTAACTGACTGAACGTTTCCCTTAGGCAAACATCCCACTTCACAGAATCCCTTTAGAGCTGGCACCACCCAGCCCAGTTCAGTCCTGCCTCTACTGGTGACAATGTGTCTGTATTTGTCTCTGAAGAAACATGGATGTATGCTCCGAGCTGCTCTGGAGCCCTGCTAGAAATGAACAGCACATAGATGATAAAATACCGTTATTTTTCCATTACTATTTCTTAAAAAAAAAAAAACACTGCTTAATTTTTCTTTAAGCATTAAAAGGCTCGCGTCTAAGATGTTCACAAAAACGATCAATAGTTTCAGCGTTCACAGTCCATGCTATTATCTCTGCAGCTAAGTTGCTGTTCCATTTGATAGATATTTCTAAATTACACTATATCCTCAAAATCTCATCCTGTTGTTAAAGATGTATTGAACTGATATTTAAGTTCATTATTCATTATTAAAATGGAGTTACAAATTGTCCTTTTTCATTTATTTACTGGTTTTTATTTTTAATTTAGTTTTATTTTTTACTTCTAGCTTTTAACAGTTTCAGTATAATTTTCAGACTAAAAAAAAAAAAAAAAACCGTGGGAGCTGGCCCACGTGCTTGGGCTCCTCCATTCCCATGGGAAATCCGGATGCATTTCCAGGTTCCTGGATTCGGCCTGACCAAACTTGAATTATCATAACCATTTGGAAAGTGAACCAGCAGGTGAAAGATTTCTCACTAACTGTGTTTTTCAAATAAATAAATTTTTAAAAAGTGGTTCTTGGTTGAAGACTCAAATATCATACCTGAGAAAAGAAAACTACTGTACAATATTACAGGAGGAACCAGTAAAGAAAATAATACAATTGTGGAAAATTTCAGAAAAGTTTATCTAAGATATGGATGCAAAAAAACGTGTCAAGCCTGATTATTTTCAATTAGGATTTAGTTATTAAGTTATTATAATTGCAGGGATTTAAAAAATCTTTTATTCTTCTGTTTCTGAGAAATTTCCAGATTCATTTAAGGCAATAAAATTATTCTAGTATCATTTTATACAGTCTGTACCTTGTTATTTATTGTGATTATGGAATTATATCTGCCCTTGGCTGCTTTCTAAGAATGTCTTTGAATACTTGCTGAGTAATTATCTACTTTAGCAGTGGGGAAGGAATGATAGGGATAAAAATTATAGCTCAGATTAATTAAAAAAAAAAGTTTTAACACTTTCTAAAATGCCTGTTGGTAGATGTCCTGGGCTTCTATTCCATGTTGTGAATCAGTGTTGTCTAGCTGATAGTAATAGTCATTACTTGGACTGATAAGATACATTATTTCCATGTTCCCAGAATCTTATTTTTTTAAAAATATTTATTTTTATTGCAAAGGCAGATATCCAGAGAGGAGGAGAGACAGAGAGGAAGAGCTTCTGTCTGATGATTCATTCCCAAGTGACTGCAATGGCCAGTGCTGTGCCAATCCAAAGCCAGGAGCTTCTTCCGGGTCTCCCATGCGGGTGCAGGGTCCCAAGGCTTTGGGCCATCCTTGACTGCTTTCCCAGGCCACAGGCAGGGAGCTGGATGGGAAGTGCAGCTGCCAGAAGTAGAACCGGAGCCCATATGGGATCCCAGTGTGTTCAAGGTGAGGACTTTAGCCTCTAGGCCATAGCGCTGGGCCCGGAATCTTATTCATAAATGTATTTTAAAGAACATTTACTTTTCAATTTTATATATAAATTTTGCATATGTTTAATACTTTATTGGGTAACAATATCATTATATGGCAAGTAGAAAATTATAATAATGAATAGAAAGTGAAAAAATAAGCAAACAAATGATGATTAAAAAAAAACTATCATTCCTTAGGAGTTCGAGCAAAGGCTATATACAACAATCCAACCCCAGAGTGCCAATGTCATACCTATAGATTATTTTTTTGGAACTTTGTGTATTAGTTATCAAAAATTAGGGGAAGCATGATCTATGTCAATTTGGTAGTAGCTAATTTCACTAAGCATAATCGTTGGCAATTACATCCACTTAGCTGGAAAAGACCAGACTGATTCTTTTTTTTATGCAGAGTAATATTCCCTAGCCTATATTTCCACATTTTCTTTATCTAGTCACCCACTGATGGTCATCTGGATTAATTCCATTTTTTTTGCCCTTGTAAGTTGAGCTGCTAGCAACACGGTGGTACAGATAACTCTCCCATGCTGATTTCATTCCGTTTGGATAAATCCTGTCTTCTGTGATGGTTGAACTAATGAACATTGCCACCAACAGTAGATTACAGTCTCCCCGACATCCTTGCCAGCACTGTTTCTGGATTGTGGAATGATAACCATTCTAACTGGCAGGAGGTGAAATCTCATTCTGGTTTTAACCAGCATGTTCCTGAGGGCTCATGAAACTGAACTGTGTGTGTGTGAGAGAGAGAGAATGTATGTGTGCCATTTGAGTTTCATTCTTTGAGAAATGGCTGAAGAATATATAAATTGAAAGGCAGTTTTCTTGAGCCATTTTATAATAGAATTAGAATTAGAAATCAAGGATAAAGACCAGAGTTGTGGAAAGAAAAAGAAAGATGTTGTCATTCCTCTGTGTACTCAGTGATTCTGTACCTTTTTGAAGAAGGTTTCACTCCTTTCAACACACAAGAAGCCACGAAATCACAACTACAAAAAAAAATCTTACAAAATAATAGAAATTTTTTTTTAATTATCCTGGGTTGAATCCAATTCATACTGTTGATGGGTAGATATTTACCCTGATACGTAATCCAGTTAACATAGTCACATCCCATTTGCAATACCTGAGTTCCATTCCTAGCTTCACTCCTGACTCCAGCTTTTGAAAAATATGCAATCTGGGAGATCAGGGGACTTGTGTGCAGCAGACCCCTAGGCCAGCATGGGGGTGAGGCAGCAGTCACCTCTATAATGAAACACTGGAGACAAATGGTAGTGAGGAATGTCTATTTGAGAGAAGTCACATACGTTTATATAGGGTAGGAAAGAGGGGCAGGCCGAGGGCAGTCCCAACAGTCCCAACAGTACGTCCGCCCTCAAGGACACTATGACAGGCTAGTAGGTATTGTCTATCTCTCTGAACCTTCCAAGGAAGCACAGGAAACACAGGAGGCTGTGTCAGGGCAAGCTCGTTATCTGCTGAAAAGAAGGATGAAAGTAACATTTGACTGCCTAGAGTTGTCTACCAAGAAAGTCCCAGCATAGTTCATCAAAGAGGCAGAGAAGAGAGACTGGGGTATAGACCATCGCTCTTGCTGCATGCCCAGTGAACAGGCTGTGTTGGGGTCTTGGTTAGCCGAGAATCCTGTCAGAGATTCCCCCAGGGACACGGTGTGTCCTGTGCCTATGGCCTCCCACATGGACTAAGCAGGCAGAAATCCAGGGGCGATCTTTCACACGGGATGCATTAGGTAATGGCTCAATTGATTGAGGTTTTGCCATGCATGTGGGAGACTTGGATTGAGTTCCTGAGTGCCTGCATGGACCTGGTCCAGTTCCAACTGTTGCTGTTATTTGGACAGGATCCCAACAGAAGATGCAACCCTGTGTGGAGTGGATGGTGGTGTGGGTGGCTAATAGAATACACAAGGTCCCATCACTCGGTGGGGAATTGTGAGCTCTCTGAATAACCCCAGGAAAGAAGAATGGAACATAGCATACGAATAAGAAACAGGGTTGGGAAATATGCTCTAGAGAGGTAGGACATCATAGAAAGTGAGGTACATTTAAGGATTACAGAGAAAGGCATACGATATGATGGATAGCTGAGTTAGTGCAGAGTCAAACACCACCAAAAACCAAACTTGCTAATTATGGGACTGAGAGAAAAAGTCTAATGTCTTTGTTTTAATGAAGATTATACCACATAGTTAAACCCAGTTAAATGACACCACCAGTAATTCTGCAATAAAATGTAACACTAAATTCGTAATTTTTGTTTTCAATGTGTTGATATCATGAAAAAATGTATTACTCAATCTTCATTGTTTAATTTTTTTGTAAACTAAGCTTCCTTCTTCATATCTCAATTATATTCTAACCTGTAGAGGTAACACACCTAATGTTCTACATTTTTTGCATTTTTAAAAAAGAAAAGTGTGAGTCAACAAATATCTAAAAAAAGTAAACATTAATGAATAAATTATTCTGAAATTAACTGCTAATTAAACACCTTACACAGACTCAAATTTTTCATTTATGCCTTTTTTTTTGCATATTCCAGTGACGTGAATGTACAAGTAAGAAGCCCAGACAGAAGTCCAGCACACTCAGCCCCCTCATTAGGTGCAACAGGCTGTTTTTCATCTGTCATGCTCCAGGCTACAGAACCAAGCAGTTAGCTCATACATCCAAATGTATTGCTCAGCACTTTTATTTACTTGCATACCCTTTTGAAAAGAATATTACTTAACAGAATCAGACTCCATCCCTGAGTAAATACCAAAACGTGTATGTTTCCTCCACTGCGGGGGAAGAATACATACACATCAAACTATTATTTATTTCTGTTTGGTGTTTTGTTTGACACAAAGCAGCAATCATAAATTATAACTGGGAGAAGACAGAGTCTCAGGTTTTAATAGTATTGTTTTGGGAATACATCACCTAGCATTGAAAACGTCTTATGAAATTCATCTCCATAGCTGTCTACAGAGGGAAAAGAGAACGACACACTTTGCAACGCTAGCACAAGTCTCTGAAACATTGAGAGACACCACGTGCTTTTTCTTGATTTTTTTCACGCTTATTTTTGGCATCCACAGCCATGTTCCAGGGTTTTATTGATCTTCATTCCTGCTGTGGTTGATTAATGTTTCAGGAAGTAGTCAAGTGCATTAGTGCAGAGCGGAATAGAAATATCCGTGCATTTTCTTAAGTCAAAGTGGGCTGGAGGGCACAGAAAAACCAACCCACTTACTGGTCTTATCTAGTAATGTGTGCACACAATAAAATGCATCTCTAAACCTGACAAGGATGCACACTGGTTAACAGCAAGCTTGACACTCTTTTCAATTCTCGCTGTTATGAATGACCTGTCAGCAACGTCTGACAATCAATACAATGTTTGTGCTTTGTGAGAACATTTGTGATCTTTTCTATTTTTTTCTTAAGATTTAATCTCTAGGATAAGCATGTTCACCTTATAAATTTACTCCTTAGAAGGTACATTCCTTAGTAATTGCTTTTCCTTGATAAGGTTTTCTCACTCATTATAGGATGACTGCAAATGTAATAGTTAAGACACACTTCTACTGTAGCAATATTTTTCACCCTGACCCCATTCCCAAGGTTGAGAAATTGTTCATCAGTTTAATGTTTCCTGTTTGCTTCCTTGCCAGCTGCATTTTTCAATTTTAATAGCTCATTTTCCATGATCTGCAATTCTCTTTTTTTCATATCAAACTGGATTTTTTTATTAGATGACTATTATATGATACTCAGATTTCTCTGAACTTATTAAAAATGTCCAACATATTGTCATCTAAGTAAATGATCATATCTAATTAATGTCCCTTACAACCACTGTGAATTTCTAAAAACAAAAGCATTCTGTAGGAATAATAATCATCCACACCTGTTAGTTATTGCTGGATTTGAAATATTACATTAATATACTAGGAATACAGTTGATAAAAATATATTTAATAATACATGTAGTTATCCAATCCAGTTATGGTCAAAGGCTCACCTTACAAGTAATTTAGTTCAGAATCAGAATTTGTACCGATCTTTGATACTCTCATGCTTGTTAAAAATAATACAGCTATAAGAAGCATGGTTAAAAACCTATCTTGATAATATCTCTGAGAGTACTAAACAATAATAAACGTCTGATATTCTAGTAGTCATATAATGAGGAACTGAGAATTTAAAGTCTATACGGTGGTGAGTGGAAAATGTCTTTTATCAAATGCTTCTAAGCACTATTTCATTCTCTAAATACTTTCAACATTTGGGGGGGCTGGGCCAGGCGGAAGCTAGCAGCCAGAAACTCAATCCAAGTGTCCCATGTATGTGACAGGAACTTCATGACTGCAGGCATCAAGGTGTGCATGAGCTGGAAGATGGGGTAGCTAGTAGGATCAGCATGCAAACCCGGAAACATGGATGTCAGACATGGGCATCCCAGCTGGCAGCAGAACAGTAGTACAAAATATCAGCACTTCCCTCCCCTTTTCAGAATAATTGTAGATCCATATGAAGTTCAAAGAAATAACAGAAAAAAAATCCTACAGTGCTTTACTTAGCTTTCCCAAGGGTAGTATTTTGAAAAGTACTATAAAATATCACAATCACATTATTGGTTTTGTTCCAGCATCCCAGCCCATTCAGGTTTTTCTGTAGACAGTTTTACTTACACATGTATGTATATGTATGTGTGTGTAAGTTTTATTGTGTACCAACTATATGGATTCTTATCTGCACCACTTCAGTTCCAGCATCACAATCATTGCTCCTATAGTCATTTTGCTTTCACAACCACTTCTCTCCTACATCCTCTACTTTGAGTCCTGTACACTAGTAATTGTACAACCACAAATCCTGCAACTGACTTCATTTTGCTAGCAAAAATTAACTCCTCACATTGTAAATAATCAGACTTGTATTTAACCTAACAGATAAATGATACTTGCTGGAGACTACAGAAACTGGTTTTGAGAAAGCCCATTGCACATATGAAGTAATCCAGAATCCCCTAGTTAGTGCAACCAAAATATTGAATTTATGATACCATGCTGAAAGTAACCGTGGTAACTCTGAACGGCCCTTTAGGTACTTGTCTGAAGGCCAGATGGCCCTCTTTTTATCCCTTGTTCCCAAGTCCCACTTTGACATGGGGAGTGAAGGTTGAAATAACTTCAGTATGGGATGTACCAAGTTGAGGCTCAACCCACTGTGCTGCAACACACATTCTGTTTTCTTTGCTGCACAGTAGAGCATCACTCTGTGTTTAATACACATTCTCTCCTTGGCTTTATAATAAACCCACAACAGGAAACCCAGAACCTTTCCTAAATCTGATCAGACAATCTACCATCATGACCTGGGCCCATCTTCCTCTGTTCCATTAGCCTTCTGGAGATCAGCTACAGCATTTATTTTGTTGTAAATGTTTCATCCACGTAGGAAGATGAATTTTATCTCCCATCTGTTCTTGCCCCCTTTTCTGTTACTTCTGTGAGGTGTAGAATGTGCAGTGGAGGGAAATAGAATGTAAACTCCTAAACTGCTTAACTTCAAGCCTATATATGTTGCTGAAGTGATAATACAAGCAGAAACAAAAAAAAAAACCCTAACTTGAGTGTGATGTTTATCAATAATTTTAACAAAATGAGCAAGTGTTGCTTGTTGTAGATTTCTTTCTATAACCAAATTATAGTAATGACTTCTGCAAAAATATTGTTAAAGCCGTCACTGAATTCCCTTTCTTTTCTACTGATTTGATATTTTAGAATCACTTTTAATCTACTGCACACCCAAGAAAAATAAAATACTGTACAATCTCTGAATATTGCTGATTTTCCATGTAAACCCTGTGGTGATTTTATTGGGACAACATGCATAATTGTTTTTTTGAAACCTCAAATCTGTGAATCAAGTTAATGCAAATGATTTGTGTTTGAGTACTATTTCTGTACCTATCAGTGAAGAACACTGCAGAGTGATGATATCATTATATCTGTGTGTGTTTAGACACCAAAATGTTCCTATGTGGTCTATCTTCAATTAGAAATGTGACTTTAGCAAATAACTTTATACACCTGGGTTTTAATTTCCCACCCAAGAAAAAAGGCCAGTATTTTATAAAAGAATAATTCTTTTAATATTTTATACTTCTCCAGCCATAGGCAATTGCCTATGCAAGTGTTACACTGGTGGGGGAAAGGTAGCCAATTTGTGGGCATTCTGAGACTTGTTAATGCAATATTTGTATTAGCTATAGCTATTCAAGAATGCCAGCATAGTTGCTTATTCTTATTTTTCTTTCTTTTAAAAAAGATTTATTTTATTTTTGTATTGGAAATTCGAAAATACAGAGAGGAGGAGATACAAGGAGGAAGATCTTTCATCCATTGATCCATTCCCCAAGTGGCTGCAGCAGCCAGAGCTCAGCAGATCCAAAAGTGAATCATCAGATGGATGATCTTCCTCTGTTTCTCCTCATCTCTGTATATCTGACTTTCCAAACGTTTCTCAACTATTATTGAAATTCAATAAATGCAATTGAATCTTTTTCCTGGAAAGCCACTAAACTGTAGATATTTAAGTGGCCACAGCAATAGACACATTAAATGATCATTTAGGGACACATTAGGAATGAATACAAATATGCTGAAATCACAGTATAATTTACACACAGAGAAATATTAATGTCAGCATTTTTGCATGACATTATTTGTTAGATATTCCAAAGTATCAATGATATAAACATGCTATACTGGTTCCTTTTTAATTGAATACCAGTTTTTTTTCCCCCCTCTGGGTCAAAATACACCAGGCAAAAACCATCTAGCTTTCCATGTTCTTATCATGTAAAGATGCATATATGACCAATATTTGACCAATTCTTTATAAGCTTCAGTTTCTTCTGTGACATTTGTAAAAAAATAAATAAAAAGTTGCTATTCTTTCCCAAACACCTCAAAATATTACCAAGTTAAGCCAATCTCTTTTTGCTTTATCCCTTCTTTATCCCTAATAGTTAAACCTTTTTCTATAAGGGATAGAGTAAGAATGCTAGATAAAGAAGAGAAGCCATCCTTGGAAAATGATTGTTATTTGGAAATTGTCCATGCTATATCTGATGGCCTTATTCCCAAGGCTTCCTGTTTTATGATAAAAAAGAAAGGTCTATTCTGGGTGAGTTTTTATAGCTATGTCTGTAATATGTGGCACAGAGCATTCATTTACAATTTTTAAATTTTTCAGTTAAACAGGTGCTAATTTAATAGAATATAATGCTATGATATTTGTAAATGTTTCAGTGCTATTATTATTTTCCATATACAATTTTATAAGCATGGAATTCCCTGCCTTTCCCTCCCCTTTCTCCCTTCCATCATTTCCCCTTATATTATTACAATTTTATAGTCCTTCAGTAACAGTTATAAATTTATCATTCTGTTATTTAAATGCATCATGGTATTGCAGGTACAGATGAAGATGAAAATGATGCTATAATATTAAATGACCTGTCTTCATTACAAAAGAACTCAATTAGACGACACATATAGCATTACGCAAATTAAAGTAACTTTGTTTTTTTGAATCATTTTACGTGTTTGTTTATTGTATTCTAAATTCAGACAGGGAGACAAGACACAAGGGGATTACTCACCTGCTGGCTTAGTCACTGAATAGCAATAATGGCTGACATGAACAAAGCTGGGAACTGGAAAATCAATCCAGATCTTATCATGCGGGTGTCTGAGACCCAACTGCTTGAGCCAACACCTGCTGCTTCGCAAGATCTGAATTGACAGGAATCTGGAATTGGAAGCAGAGCTGGGAACCAAACACCTCAATATGGGGTGTATCTTATATTTTAGCCAAATGCCTTCAAATGTACCTTATTACTTAATTTTCTATGGAATTTTTTAGCTCATCCTTATCTTACTGAATTGAAAAGTTTCATAGGCAACTTCAGAGAAAAGAAAACCAGGCACTAATTTTTTTTCACTATGTACCTGAAGATAAAACACATTTCTAAGGTGACTTAAGTTTAGATGATTAGTTAAAATAGATGGATACAGCCCAGTTTTGTGTTTCACATCACAAAATGCTGGTTTGAGTCCACTGTGCTCCACTTCTTACTGGACTCCCAGCTTGCACTCCAGGAAAAGCAATGGAATATGGCCTACTTGCTTGGGCACCTTTCATCCAAGTGTGATGCCCAATTGGAGGTCCAGGTGCTTGACTTCAGCCTGACCCAATTCCAGTCACTGTCACCATTTGAGTGAACCAGAGTATGGACGTTCTCTCTCTGTCTCTTTCTCTTAAACTCTACCTTTCAAGATTAGTCAATAAATCTTTTAAAACTAAGATAAAATAGACAAATCAATAGGTATAGAGAAAAAGAATTGCATACTTTGTGTAAGGAATATAAAATATTTCAACAACTATTTTCCTAGTAATACATAAACTCTTGTACAGATCTTGTATATCAAGTTCCTCTAGGTTTCTAGGGCATCGTAAATACCAGATGGCATCTTTGAATGAATGAGTGGTTGAATGCATTCATGAGATCCTCCGCATGATTTAGTGTTAGGATGAACGAGAAGAGGAATATTTATGAGTACATTTGTGTTTCAGTGTTCATTAATCTTTTTTCTTGATGTGTTCCCCAGATTCAGATTGTAACTATTGAATATGACAGTAATTATCTTACAAAGGTGATCTTTATATGAAAAAGAAAGTCATCTTTCCATATGTCCAGCCGAGTTTTTCTAAGAAGTTGATATCTACTCTCCTGAGAATTATAAATTTTGAAAAGCAAATACCAGATAATGGCTGCTTAATTCACTAAATTAATTTAAGCTACTGCTATTTTTATCTTAATCTTTTTTTTAGAAATTTTGAGATTCATTCTAAGAGTTAGGGATTTGAAACATGGTTCGAGAAAAGGTGACTTTATGAATTTTATTTAAGAAATATGGGCAGCTAGTGCAAGATGAATTGTTTAAATCAAACAGTTTACAGATTTAACTTTCTTAATTTATATTTATTACTTTCAAGATAACATACATTCTTAAAAATTAAATCTATCAATCTCCATTGTTTTCTGAAATATAGCTTTCTCATACATAAAGTCATAAAAATTGCATTCTTCCAATTTCCATTGGTAATCAACTGTGACATTAAAATACATAAATCTTTGTTCAATTCATTTCCTTTTTCTTTGAAGAAAATGAAAATAAGCTGCATTTAGAAATGCTGACTAGTAAGCACGTGTGAGTTTGACTCTTGCTAGTAAGTTCTTGGGAGTTTCTATTTGAATTTAAACTTCTTTGTCATTATATCAATTGAAGAAAACTTGCTTTATTCTGAAAATAAAGATGACAGTTTAGAATGTGAAGTTTTTCTTAATATAACTAAAATTTAGGTTTATTTGGTGCAAGAATATTTTGAAGTGCATGCATGTGTATTTCATTGCATACATTTTCCATTGACGGCTTGAAGATGTCTAAAATGCAAGGACTTGAAATGATTGCACCAGCATAAACTTATATTTTAATTTCATTTATACTCAAGAGTTTTGAAGTCCCATCTTTCAGATCGGTTTGAAAAGCTTGAGTCAAATATAGCCTTGTGTTACTAGTTCAGTCCCCAGCAATGCTCATGAACATCACAGCTGAATGTAAGGTAATTGAACTACTTCCAAAAAGATGACTCCGCACCAATCATTCTCTCGAGACTGGCTTCCCCTACTTCATTGGACACATTTCTGAATTTCTCTAAATCTAAAGTTTGTCTTACTCGCGAATGTTGAATGGTTTTATAACACCCACTACCTGGAAGACATGATCTGTGGACTTCATGGCTTAATGTGTAGAGTGCTTTAGAAGGTGAAAGATACTTCTCAATTACATATTATAGAGTGTTTTTTTGTGTATGAAATGATAAAATACACAAACGCAGAAAAAAAATATGATCAAAACCCCAACATCCATACCAAAGGTGTCAAGATTTCTTTTTTCATTTATTATTAAGAAAATTTCTTTTCTAAAATTTCAGTATTCTCAGAACTGAATAGTTCCACTTCAAGATAGTTAATATTTTTAAACAAATATTTCACTACCAAAAACTATGCTCACAATACAACATCAAACACCAATATTAATGACAAAAAATAAATGAAATCATTTACTTAGTTCATATTAAAATTATCCATGGTATTTTAAACGTATCTCTTTTGGTATTCAAAGCAAGAACAAATATACATATATCCACACACACACATATATAGTCACTTTAAGTTAGTATATATAATATATGTTCATAATTTACATATTCACTATATGGATTCACTATAGTGTATGTATATGTAGTGTGTTTATATGTATATATTCACAAATAGATATATTCACTTTGTTAGTGCATTCTTTTACGTCTCCTTCAGTCTATGTAAGTTTCCTCTCATTTTTATGCCATTGATATTTTGTGCAAATTTGATATTCTATTGAAGTCTTATAATTTTTGTTATGTGGATGTTTTTTGCTTTAAAGTATAGTGTCCTACTTTTAAAAATTTTGTTTATTTTTTATCTGAAAGGCAGATTTTACAGAGGAAGAAGCAGAGACAGAGAGAGAGAGGTCTTTCATCCACTGATTCATTCCCTAAACAACCGCAATGGCCTGAGCTGAGCTGATCTGAAGCTGGAACCCAGAAGCTTTGCCAGGATCTCCTACCTGGTGGCAGGAGCACAGGCCCTGGGTCATCCTCTGCTGCTTTCTCAAGCCAAAGCAGAGAGCTGGATCAGAAATAAAACAGCTGAGGCACTGACTGGCACCCATATGGGATATTGGCACTACAAGCAGAAGATTGGCCTGCATGTCTCCACGCCAGCCCCTATAGTGGTAGCTCCAAGCCAGATGATTTGAAAGAGGAATGTGGGTATGTGTGTTTATATGCACATTTGGTTATACGGATATAACAAGCATATGGAAAATAACCAAAGAAATATCATGCTAACCACACTTGGGAAGAAAAGTGTGCAGTTGATAACTATGGATGTCAAATTGACTTCTTTATTGTTTATTCCTCTACACCTTCTGAATTTAAAATGCTGCTTAATATGTCAGCAAAAGTGACTAAATATTGGCATGGGGAGAATGCAATATACAAGCAATCACAATTTCTTTAATTAGAAATTCATTTTTCTCAAACAAGTCTTCATTGATTTTTCTGTCTCCCTCTTTCACATTTAAGGGAGCCCCAGGATTATCAAACTTTCCAGGATGATTTGCAGATTTCAAGGACAGTGATCAACATTCTTTATTTACCCTTCTCATGTATTATTTTCACAGATTTCAGGGATTAGAATGTTGCTGAAGTCACTCTTGGGAAAATGCCTTAACCTTTGCTTGTAACTTGGAGATACTACTACCTTAGAAACAACCCAACCTGGAGCCTTTCCTGTCACCTGGCACTCTAAATTAGACTTTATCACATTTCATAGCATTTAGAACTAGAGATACAATTTCCGACCCTAGTCAGTCCTGCCATTTTCCAGAAATGTGACCTGGAGACATTCCTTTCAACTTTTTTCATTTAATTCCATACCTAACATAAGCCTAAAGTTATGCATACATACTTCATGATATTATTATGATAATCACATAAAATGTAAGTAGTATATGTAAAGTTCACCAGGCTCACTGCAAGACTATTTTAGTTCAATAGGGTTGGGTCTTAAAGTTATTGAATTTTTAAAATTATTTAAAAAAACAGGTGCTATATAATTAAATTTAGATCATTAAAATTGAAAAATCTTAATATTTGGCAAAAGTAAACAAAAATCTCATAGGTAAACACACGAGACTTAGCATCATAAATGTCATGTGCAATGAACTCATGAGAAGTCATGCGGAAGCATGCAGACACTGTTAGCTTAGTGGGTGAATTCACAAAAGATGTTTTCATATATCTTATTACTTAAATTCAAACTTCAACATCTCTCTGTCCTCTCCTATACTATCAAAGATTACACAGTAAAAACCATTCATTAGTGTTTTAATTGAAATACTATCCTCACAATGAATAATTGTGAGAAGTATCTATTATGAAAAATTACCATTTTGTTACCTCTCCAAGACATGAATTAACCTATCACTTATATACATATAACAAACACAACAATCCTCTGTCATAATAGAGGTAGTAGATTGTATAAAGTGAAATATTTGTAGAGAAATAGATTTCATTCCTTTCACATGGCTCAATTAACACATTCTGCATTAAATTACTTGTGCATTTCTTGATCCTAATTTCTGGTTTTGGATTGGATCCTACTATCCTGTTCACTCCTGGCAAATTTTATTGGGTTCACCAAATTGTAAATCCTCCCAAGTGAACTCAGCATCTACACTTCAAATGAGGAAAAGAAAAATGAACCTGAAGAAAATGGACCTGCATCCTTCAATTGACTTTGAAACAACCACAGAGCATTATAAAAATCAAGTTTAGAACTATTCATCCTTGAGTGAGCAACCTAGGCAGAAAATACTCTTTATACTGAAAGAAAGAAAAAGCCAGTGCCAAGGAAACACACAGATTAAAAGTTTCTTATCAATAAAAAGATCTAATTACTATTGTCAGGATGATCTTTTATGTGGCACCTCAACACTCAAGAGAGGATGCCATCTGGGCAAATTTCAGTTAGATGGGGAAGGTAACCTCGAAGAAATGTCAGCAATAAAAACTGCCTTCTCAACTCTTTGTAATTCAACACTCTGGTATAAATTCCCTGTTATTAAACCACTGAAATTCATTTGTTCATCCTTGAAAAGTCCACAAGTTGTTCATTGTCTACTTTGTACTCTGACTCTCAGTGCACATTTCTAATCATACTTTTCTTTTTTGGTGGAGTGAGCAGGTAAACAAGTCAGATTTCTGTGATTGAAAGAGCAGGTGGCTTTAGTTACTGGGTTTCCATTGGTTTAATATCCTTACTTTGCCAATGATTTAAAATTTTAGAACAGGGAGCTTGATTGAAATTGGAATAGCTGGGACTCAAATTGCTATTTAGATGAAGTGCTGGCAATCCAGGAAGCAGCTTAACTTGCTGTGCCACAGCATCAGCCCCAAATTTCCACCTTTCATAAATTGTTGGAGCGATAATGATGCTACTGTTGCTCCTGCCTTTTATTACACATACTTAGCCATGCCCTTTCCTCTTTATCCACAAGCTGAGTTTCACCACATCCAGTGTAGTGTGCCCTGGGACTATAAAAGATAATCATTTCAATTTTGAACAAATTCAAAATCTAAATTGTGTTGTAAGTCAAAAAATGTACCCTGTCTTTACACTCTACCCCAAAGCATGAGATAGTCATCTTTCCCTTCTTACAAATGTTCTAAAATAGGAAACATTTTAGAAATGCTGTCTTCCCAAATGTCTTCTTCAAGTGGATAAAATCATTTAGATGTACAGAAATTGGCCCTTTTCTATACTCCATGTGGTCTCTCCTTATAAAGCCATCAAGTTTTGATCATGGGATTCCATTGTAACAATCCAATACCTATCCAATTACTTTCCAAAGTCCCCACCTTAAGACAACATAATTGGATCAAGCATTCACCCTAATCCATCAATAATTAGCACTAATCCTTTACGCATTAGCATAGGACTTTGGGGCTTACACTTCTGCATGAGTTTACAGAGTCAAATCTGGTGCAGTCCATAGCCAGTACAGATCAAGGGCTTCAAACACAGGACTTTAGATAATATTATTACAGAAAAGGTATTTTAAACAGAAACTCAGAAAATGTGTATTCACCGGCCTTTTTTGAGCAATATGGTTGACGGACTCAAGAAGATATCATTTAATAAACGCTTTATACAGATATCTTGAAGAAGAGAGCAAGGGTATCTGTTCTACAACTCAACTCGGTCATCTGAGTGAGAAAGCGGCCGTAGATTGTAGATTGGAATAACAGTCTTGACATTAGGGACTGCATGTTGAGCTGGGGTCCATCTTAGGTGAGGTATTCCCAACACCACCTGTGAGTCTGTGATACTGCTGAGAAAACTATATTGTGCTTGGCAAGAATGCTACTACCCCTGGCCAGGCTATTATAATTGTTTGTTGGAGAAATATTTCTCTACATCAAATAAGAAGATTCTATACAGTAAAGGAAACAATCAAAGAGTGAAAAAAGCCACCAATACAACAGGAGGAAACCTTGGCACACTACCCAACTGATAGGGGACTGATATTCCAGATTTACAAGGAGTTTCAGAAATTCAAAAGGGGAAAAAAACTGTGAAGAAATGGGCAAATGAAATGAGCAGGCATTTTTATTGAAAGAATGAATTCAAATAACTAAGGCACATATGAAAAAATACTCAGGCTTTCTTGCCATTAGGGAATACAAATAAAGACCACCTTGAGGTTTAAACTAACTCCAGTGAGATTGGCCAACATTTAGGAATTTACTAGCAGCACCTGCTGGCATGGATGTGGGAGAAAAGTTATCCTACTCTACTGTTGGTAGGAAGGAGTTTAGGCAAGTAAAACCATTATGGAAGTCGGTATGGAGAGTACCTAGACAACTGAAAATTGATCTATTGTATCCCATTCCTGGCATATATCCAAGAAAGTAAAATCTGCATATGAGAAAATGATCTGCAACCCTATACTTACAGCAGCACAATCACAACAGTGAAGACAAGAAAAACTACCCAGATTGTCCAATGAATGAGGATTGAATAAAGAAACTGTAGTAAATCTGCTCCATGGAATACTACTCATCCATTAAAATGAATTAAATTCTAGCTTTTGCAACAAGATGGTCACAACTGGAGACCATTGTGCTCAGTGAAATAAACCAAGCCCCAGAGGACAAATATCCTATGTTCTATCTGATGTAAGGCAACATTCATGCAACATACAAAACAAATGGATATATATATATAGACGAACAAGTATATACCTGTATTCTATAGATGAACTGTATAATGGAGACTAACATTTAAGATACATTGCAAGATGCATCTCATCTGAATTAATAACTCCCAATAAAACTGTGAAATATGCTTTGAAAAGATGAAACTAGATTTTCTATCATTGTCTACACCTACAATGCCATGATACACTTAAATATCACAATGTTGGACATGCGACTGTTTTTGAAGGATCATACTATTGTAATAATACGGGGAGAAATGGTGATGGGAGAAGTAGGAAGCATGAAAGTTAGGTGGGATGGGGAATCCCTATACCTACAAAACTGCATCATGGAAACTAATAACAAGAAAAAAAAAAGGCATGCGACAATAATATTTGTCTTCTCTCCAGTTTTGATGATAGGTACCTGCATCTGATAGAAATTATGCATGTAACTGAACATGAACGAGCTACCAATGCAAACGAATTTTGGTATTAAATTTATAATATTATTCATATGTGAACTGTTTTCTTTTAAATGTTAATGGATATATTAAGCAAAAAGTAAGTAGTGCTTGCAGCTTCAGAGTCCCATACAAACACCTATTCATGTCTGATCTGCTACCTGCTTGCAGCTTAGGAAAGAAGTGGTGGGTGCCTGAGATTCTTGAGTCCCTACATCCACATGAAACACAGTCACAGGGAACCCTGGATCCTGGCTTCAAATCAGCACAGTTCTGGCCTTTATATTGGCAGCTTGACTCACTGACTTATCCAACCTCTTTCCTGACTACAGTTTTGACTTATGTCTTTTTTACTTTAGCTACAATTATGTTAACAGATACACCTGACATTGAAGGGCAGATTTTGAATGTATATTGTTTCTACACATTATTCATAAGAACACCATGCTTTTAAGTTTTGCAAATTTATAATAGAGAATTTTGCAAGAGTTATGCTTGTAATTGTGGAGAACAGGAAACATTCATAACAATAAAAATAATACATTTTAGATACAACAATGCTAGGCATTTGAAAATATATAAATCATTGGTATTGATCATCTGCATAAATAATATTTGATATTTATTTATGATAATAGAAACCACAATGTGTATCACTTTAACTTATTTGGAGGCAGAGCGAGGAAAAAAAAGACGTTTACACAAGGAGATCTTCTAAGTGCCTGTAACAACCAAGACGAGGTATGACTGGCACCAGGAGCCAGTGACACAATCTGGGTCTCCAGTATGAGTTGCATGAATCCAGTCCGTTGATCCACCACTGATATCTCGCCGTTTTTGCCTTAGCAGGAATCCATAAGTAGTAACAAAGTCAGGTATTAAATCCTGGTGCTCCATTGTTGGAAATTGGCACTGGAACAGCTAGGCCAAGTGTTCCACTTCTTAATTTACATTTTAACCATGATGGTAAATAGAGTATTTAACCTTAAGATACTTTGATTTATGGTGAAAGAATTATGTAATAAATTCTTCAGGAGATCACTGAGTTCCACTTTCTGCCATAAACATCCATTTTCTGCTTCTTTGGTTCTTCATTTTCCATGCCTCCTATACTTTCATTCTTTTTTAAGTTTGTTGAAGTGATAAAGGCAGCCAGGAGAGCAGAGATCCCACCCACTGACTTATGCCCAAATGCCACAACTGCTGTATGGAACGGTTCTTGGACAGGGAAATGCCAGGAGGCAGAAACTCAGCCAATTTTTCCCACATGAGAGACAAGAATCAAAGTACTTGAACAGTAATGTCTGCCTCCCATTTGCAAGAAATTCGAACCTGGACCTGGAACTAGAAGTCCATCTAGGTACTCTGATGTAGGATTCAGTCATGTTAACCATCATCACAACCACTTTCCAGAAAGTCTGTCCCTGCCATGCCATGTTTAATATTTTGTATCTTCCCTCTTTTTCTATTCTAGCAATGTGAATTAAAATGTCAGCAATATTGTATTATCCTTGTCTCTGATATGCAGTTTTAAGTTTTATAGGATAACAAAAGAGTTTATACTTAAAAATTGGAGATTCACATAATATCACAAGTAACAAAAACTTCAAAAGCTGTGGAAGCATGTTTTGTAGAACACATGGTATTTGATTTTGTGTTTTGGTCTCCATTACCATCCTCCATAGCAATTCATATGTCTTGGGTCAGGAGAAGAAAGGCAGATGCACACAGCAGTTAGGAGTTAGAGGTGCCCGTTATATGGGCCCTGATGATTTTGGTATCTGTTTTCCAAGTCTTAGGATTTGTTCTTTAGCATAATCAACATTCGAATTAAGTTTCTGATACTAGTTGTGTTTACCATTCAGGAATCTTCTTGGCTAAATCTCAACAAGGAGTTTAAATTATGACAGTATTTGCTACAGGACAGCACATAGTAAATAAGCTTATTCAACACAAATTGGAACAAAATTAATGTCCAGACCTGGTACTGCCAGCACATCTATGGTCTAGTTGAACTACTCTTGTGCCACAATGATTCAAGTAATCAAGCCCTGCTGGAATTTTAATGAGCCAACTTTTTGCAACTGGATTGTGCTCCAATCACTTTCTGGAAATGTCTTCATTCCAGTTACAAAATGTTAGTCTACTCAATGTAGCTGTCATTGTGCGTGTCCTGGGACTGAATTTCTCATTCTTCATCTTGTCATCTGTAGTCAACGAAGACAGAAATAGACACCCCTTCAGGGAAACTCTGGAGGGATTCACAGTTTCTGTGACTAACGTTTGAAGCATTCTGCAAACAAGTTTGAGGTTCTTTGGAATGGTTAAGCTTCAAAATGTTTCTCAAAATTCAGAGATTTATTTCTTATTCTGTATCAACTGATTTTTATCATTTTAGACTTCATGCAGGTAATCCATGTGCACTGTACAAAAGTACAGAAAACAGAAGAGCAAGAGGGAAAAATACACTTATTTTCTCATCTATAAGTATAATGTGAAAAATGTATGTATATTCAACAAAAATTTTTGTAAATATATTTCTTAAAAGATTATACATAAGGTTTCATTGCATACATGTTGCCATCATTTTTTATTATTTAAAAAAAATCCTCAATAAGTTCTCTAGACTTTCCTTCTTATCTGATGATTAACTTAGAATAGAAATATAAGATTACAAAACTTAGATCAGAGAAAACACTGAGATTTTTGATAGTTTAGCCCAATTAAATAGTTAATGTTGCTGTTTCATTCTTAAATATTCATTACACAGAACTAAAACTTTTTCAACTAATAATTATAAATTTTCCTCATTATTCATATGGTGAAAATGTACTAAATGCTTCCTTGAGCATGCAGTGTAAATTCTAATAAATAAATATGCAATTTTTACAATTGGAAACTAGGAAAATGAGACCCACTTCATTAAAGTATAAGGCAATGATGAAACAAATTGTTTGAATGGATTTTTTGTGAATATCCATTAAAATAGCTTTTAATATGCATTATCACATTTTATTTAATTTTCACATTTACCCCATGAAAGATACAAGCCCCTGGTATATTTTTCATCTTTCTTCCAGAAGAGGATGACATGAGATTGTGATATTAAACAATGATTCATGATGAATTAGATAAATGTAAACTCACTTTTTTGAACCCCTCAGTTTCTTACTTTTTTATATTATGCCACAATTTCAATGTCATATCAAAATATTTAGAGTTTCAAAAAAAGTCTTTATTTATTTATTTATTTAATCATTCAGATAAATGACTAAGTTACAGGGAGAGAGAGCAAGATAGAGATCTTCCACCTGCTTGTCCACTCCCAAGATGACCTCAATAAATGCACAATGTGAAACGGTACACCCACAAAAGAAAAGGCAAATGAATGTACAGTTCATTAAGCAATTTGGAAAAAGTTTTACTTGTACGTGATAGCATATTTCCAACATGCCAAAGCCTGCGTGAGTTGCTAGATTCATCTGAGTTCTTTCTTTCTGCTGCAGTAGAAAATGAGAGATATATGAAGCTCTGTGTTTTTCCATTTTCACATATTATCAAAGCATATAACACCATTCTAACCAATTCAATTTCAGACTCCCTATGTAATACATGAGTTTAAATGTTGTTTTCTTAAATTCACTCATAATAGGATTAAATCCATAAAAGAATTATAGACTTCTAGTTTAAAATATAATATAGGAAAGACATTTAAAGATTTATTTTTATTATTTTTTCATTGGAAAGGCGGATATACAGAGAGAGGAGAGACAGAGAGGAAGATCTTCCGTCCGATGATTCACTCCCCAAGTGAGCGCAACGGGCCGATACTATGCCGATCTGAAGCCAGGAGCCTCTTCCGGGTCTCCCATGCAGGTGCAGGGTCCCAAGGCTTTGGGCCGTCCTCGTCTGCTTTCCCGGGTCACAGGCAGGGAGCTGGAAGGGAAGCGGGGCTGCCGGGATTAGAACCGGCGCCCATATGGGATCCCGGGTGTGCAAGGCGAGGACCTTCCCACTTGCGCCACTGCGCTGGGCCCAGGAAAGACATTTAAACCTAGCAGTTAAGACCGGGGTTAAGACATTTGCATTGTACTTCAAGGTGTCTGGTTTGCACCCTGGCTCTGGCTACTGATGTTGACTTTATGTTAATGCCGACCCTGAAAGGCACAGAAAGTGACTCCAACAGGATGGCTCTTGCCACTAACATGGGAGACAAAGACTGAATTTCCAGCACCTTTTTACCTGGCATTTGGGGAGGCAATCAATAGATGGAAGCTCTCTCTTTTTTTCTCTCTAATTCTTAGATGGTTTTTTAAAGTAAATAAAATACAACACTTAAATAAGTGCCTATCTCTGTTATCATTCTCAGCTGTAACACAGTGACAAAAGCTAAAGGATGCATGCTGTATGTGCTACTCATTTTACCTACCTATTTTGAAAGCATGAGGAGGCAATCACAGTTCCAATTGCTGGGAGAACGGAGGTTGAACCACATACACAGATCTTGACTGGACAACATTATTCCCTTGCCTCCAGAACAGTGTCTCACTACATGATCTTCTAATCTCAGAGTATGGACCAGACCAGCAACTAATTAAGTCTACAGTGAATCTGGAGTCTAAAACAAGAAAAAAAAAATAAGAATAAGTTGTAGGGTGAATAAAAATTGCATGACCACCTTGAACAACAGAAGAAAACTAGTACAGTTCAATATACCAATCTGCTTAGAATACTGTGTATGCAGTGATTTCTACCTCTGTCTATGAAGATACCATCTGCTACTGTGCAGCCAAAGGTCCAAGATGTGGAAAACAGCTGAGTAAGACCAAGGGGATAGGAAAAGAAATGTACCCCTATATATATCCTAAGCTTCACAGCTAGGATTTGGCTTGACACAACGCATGTAGGAAAATCTCTGCAGAAAATAACATTAAAATTGCATAATGTGTTTTTTAAAGCTGGCTCTCCTGCCGCTCCCAATACCAAATGTGTGCTCTGGTATTTCTTTTGTCTCATTTACAACCTTTACAAAAATACCTTTTAAACACAACATGGCTAAAATACCTTTTAAAACTTTTCCAGCTTTCAATATTAGATCCAAGCACAGTTCGCGAGTTTTATGTGCCCTGAGTTTACTCTCCAGACATTCAAGCTTCATGTGAGCTTTAATTCTCTTTTACATGAGCAGATATCTCAACAGCAAAGGGTATTTCATTTACTTGCTAGATATTACAGGAAAATACACATGAACAAACCTCATGAAATCACATTTATTTAGCATTTCTACATTTTCCCCAAAATTGTATAAATTCTCAAAAGTGGTCTGTTGATTCCTTGAAAATTTAAGATCTGCTTTATTTTGTTTGCTTTTGTTACGATGTTGTTTACATGCAAAATGAGATCTATGAAATACATGAAATCTACTCTATTCCTATGAACAAAAAAAAGTTTAGAAAGAGATCTAGCTGTCTCTTTTTCTCTCCATCTGCTCCCTTTTCTATGTTTTCTGATAAATGATTTCTTCTACAATTTTTAAATTAGGAGAAAATACTTGTAATGACATTCACCCAAGAACAATAACAGCTGGTAAGTATGCAGCTGTCTGATGTCTCTGGTCAGTACAAAAGGCAAACTGAAAATACAATGAGTTCTTCCTACTTCCCCATTAGGATAGTTAAAACCGTAACAGTAAAAAGCTCCGAGTACTGCAGAACATGTAAAACAAGGATTCTACTGTATTTCTGGTAATGCACAATGTTAGAGCCATTGTAGAAATATATTTAATGGTAAAACACACTGCCATGATACCATAAGACACAGCAATGTCATTTTAGACATTTCTCTAAATTGACCGGAAATTTAGATTCACTAATATATATATATATAAATAAATATAGATTTTTTTATGAAAGGAAGATCTGGTTCTTTCAAATAATAAATACAATTGACAATTTTGTTCCTCAACAAAACCTGTAGAGAATCTAATTTTTCTTTAATAGGTAAGTGGATAAACAACACAGAATCTTTGATGAACCTTGGCTGCATTTTGTTAAGCGAGAGAAAATTGTTTTAAGGGTTTCAATACTAGAGGAGTTTATTTTCCATTTTATTTATTTTCTTGTTTGTTTTTACAAATAAATAAACCCAGAAAACAAAGCTTATTTAATCCACGGAGACATGCAATCAAAGTCTGCAAAGGAAAACCGATCAGGTAAGGTGGCTGGTGCTCAACTGACTACATTATAATCCAGTTCTTGAGGGTGCCATGCCATCCTGAAACACTACGTCAACATTAACAATAACAAGCAATTTAAAAGATAGTCCTCCTTTATAAACTGACCTTGAACTTTCCGCTACTGTGGAACAGAGTTGAAAATAATTGTATCTAGCTCATTGAAGACTAGTAAGTTCAGAATACATTTCTTCATTTCTACTCAAGTCAACTTAAAAATTTAAAAATATAGAGACACTCGTGGGAAAACATTTCTTTAAGATGTTACCAATAGGATCAGTCATCAAAGGGTATTATAGAGAATTCCCTCTGTTTGTTTTCCAACTGTTTTAATATTCTTCCCAAACCGAATGCTGAGAAATTTTTGTATATGCATGTCAGCCTTCAAGTTCTATGATGCTGACAATTGATTGTGATGGTCTGGCGTGCATGCTCTGTTACTTAACCTAAATCAATTAGGACATTGAGTTTCTTTAAATATGTAACATGCATGTAAGCATCATACTCATTAACAGGGGTCTTTTTATTTTCACCTGCAGAAAAAAAAAAAACATCTTGAAGTAAAGCATTGTGTTCATCTTGTCCTTCATTCACAGCCGCTTGAATTCCATAACCAACATCCACTCTTGCATTCTGAGTAAAGGTATTCAAGTGATTCAACTGAGATCAGTTTGGATTTGGTAATTTAAAAATGTGCAGTCATTCTGAAAATGAAGCAAAAAGGCCAACTTTCCTATGTTTTTCATTTATCAATAAAATGGTCATGGATCAGGGTGCTTGAAATGAGAAGCCTCATTAATAAAACCTAGATTTGATCTAAATATAAAACATTTCAATGCATGACATCAAAAATATCAAAAATAATAAGTAATAGGCTGCATTTCTGAAAATATTTAACTTGCAAGGGGACAGCCAGAATATCTAGAATAATTATACAAATACCGTGGGGGTAAACTGTTTATCTTCTGTTTATCTTCTCTCCAATTTGTGAAGTATTTGATAGATTTATTGAGCAGGCAATAATCAAATTCTATGTATAACGAAACAAAGATGTGTAATATTTTTTAGATAAATGCTAAGCATATTAAGTCTTAATAATTATCAAGACAAAAATAAGTGTATTCATAAACACCATAGGAACAGAATAGTATTTTTCTTAAGATATTTTTCTGTTTAAAGCATATATTATATGTTTATTCTTGATGTTAAAAATAAACAGCTTTGGAGCTTGAGAATAATCGCACTAGGTGGCATTGGAGCGATTTGTGCTATGTAGAGTAAATTCTTTCACAAAGAACATCCAATGAAATTTAATGCAGCACAGTAAAATTTGTGGATTAAATTTGATGAAGCTCTCCCTGAACTCAGAAACTTGGAGAGTTCTGAAAGCAGGAAGCATGGATGCCAGCTGGGGTTTTCTCAAATCAACCGAATTAAGCAAGGAGCACTCATGTAGCTTTATTAGCACACACAATTTAGCATAGTCATAGTCAGGCTTCTCCACTTCATGGATTACTTTCTTACCGATAATATTATTCCTTGGAGAATTCAAGACTTTTGATTACATCATGAATAGTTTACAGTATTGAGCTATAGAATGAAAATTAAACTGAGAACATTTTACAGGTATACTGGCTAATTAAATAGCAGACTGCAACAAGCTAAACTTACAGAAAACCTCAGCAGATTTGGTTGTCAACCATGTGCAAAAAAATAAATAGATAGATATGTAAATTTCAATGAATATACCAGTGTGCTGAGATGAAACTGAGATAAAAATGGATTTTAAAGTTTGACCTACGCATGTAACATGAAACCAAGGCCTTCAGTAATTCAGTACATTTTTACAGTTCCAAATAAATCCACCCTACCTTTAAATATTCATATTAAGTAGACTTCCAAAAAGTATAACTCCTACTAATTTACATAAAATATAAACAGAAATGATTTATAAAAATATTTTCAGAGTTCATTGAAAAGATGTTCCCCTACATGAAGGAATAATAATAAAACTCTCAAAAAAATACAGTTCTTAAAACCTTTTTAGTAACAACTAAATAATGCTGAAAAATCCCACATAGGTGTAAAAGAGATAGTTGAGTATCTACTCTACTCTATGCTGGAGGTAAGTAGGATTAAATTTATTTCCTTCATGATCTTTTCCAAGTAAAAATTTGATACTGCAGTGCACCCACTTAACAAACTTTAATTACCTGTCATAATTATCAGAATAAAGACCAAAATCTTAGTTTGAAAAACTATGGAGAATTCTAGAATTACGCATGCAGAGGACTGTATCTACAATACTCCCCCAGGGTATTGTCAGGTATGACTAGAAAGGTTATTTTTCATTTCTTGAAAAGTGCCATGGCTCCCTCTGACTTAACATACTGTTAACCCATTTGTATCCTCCCTGAAATCTACTTGCAATCAGAGCCATGTCAACTTCACACTTGTATTTTCATTCTTCATAGTTCACTACACATGCCATTCCATTATGGAATGCTTGATGGACCACTCCCAGATTATAATCACATTAATTCTTTCTGATAATGCCCCCCTGTGATAGTTTAAATGCTATTTAATAGGTAACTGAGTTTCTGAATCTACAGCTTGGACAAGGATCAGTTTTGGGGAAGATAAGCCTTAGAAACTTCAATACTTAAAATATATTGGGGCCAAAGTCAGGCACAATCGATTAAATCACTGGTTGTGAAGCCAGCATCATTAAAGTCCTAGCTGCATCACACCTAATCCAACACCTTGCTAATGCACCTGCAAAGACAGGTATCTTTTAAGCATAATTTTGAGAGGCGACAAGACAAAACAAAACAAAAACTGGACAGGCAGTTAACGATCACAGTGCAGCAGTCAGAATTCTAATCCTGACTAGTTGTTCAGAACTACAAGTCCATTAGAAGGGTAACAGGTCGTCTCCTTCCCCGCCCCTTCTCCCGATAAGCTGAAAGGCAGGCACCATCTCTTTGCTTCCTCATCATAAATGATCAGAAATGGGGTTTGACGCTTTGATTTGATCAAATGTAGTCTTGAGGTGACAGGTCCTTTGTATTCCCTAAAGTAGACTTCCACATTTCTTTTTGCTGTTTTGTGACAAAACTGGAAATTCAGGGAAGAGGAATTCTCATTCCAATAGGTTCTACATCTGACTGCATAGTATGTTTTAATCCTTATAATAAAACCACGAGTCAGGGTTTTTTTTTTAATTTTTTTTTTTTTTTTTACTTTCCAAAGAATAACAAACCAGAATCAAATTCCATACTTTCCACATTTTCCAAATTTTCAAAGGAAAATTTCACCAGGGACAAGGACCCAAACTCTCCTTACATTTGCATTGTTCTAATGTTTAGAGTCTTCATATTATTATATGATATGATCTTGTATTATATTATACTTTTATAGTACATTTTTATAAATACTTGTTTATGTGAAAGGCAGAGCTATAGAAAGAAAGGGTGAGGAGAAGAATATTCCATCTATTGCCTTACTCTCCAGTGGTCCAGCAGCAAGGTCATTTAAAATTAGAAACACCGAAGAGTTTTTTTTTAAAAATATGCATTAACAGTATATTATACGATGTTTTGTCACCAAAAAGAAAAAATGTTTATGTAATGTTCAATTCATCACAGTGCATATCTCTTCAGATATTTGACATTTCCTTGGGGTGAATACCTGCGAAATTATATTCCAGATTTTTTTTCTTTTAAAGAGAGAGAACTGTGGAATACATTAGCATTACCTGTAGTCACCTTCTCGTTCCCACCCCACCATAATTTAGTGTTGTGAATACGTCTGAAGGATGTGTGAGTGACTGAAACACAAATCCTACGTGGGACACGGAGTGAAAAGTCGCATTGGCAAACAAAGCCCATCTTTCGGTTAAGGATGTTGTGAATCAGTGCAATGACATTTTAATACTTGAAATCCTTGGATCATGTCACTCTCTTGTCTTACACAGTGTCCAGAGATCTCTTTAAGGCAACAGGTTGGTTCCCTAAGCGTTGTTATTTATGGCGCATTTCCTAGGAGAGAAATATTGTGTGGCTTTTACTGCAAACAAAGGCAATAGAACATATGAATATTTAGGACTGGCCACTTGAGTATCACCATCTTTCAATTCATTTGTCAGCGCAAACAGCTTAACTGGAAGACAAATTGAGAAATCTTATTATTAGCAGACAAAAGATATAATCATCTTGTCTTTTCGGCTTAGGATATTTCTGCTTATGGAGTAACCAGACAAAAATAATTAATTAGGATTTTAGTCTAGTAAAATGTCATTTTCCCTTCAATTTCAAGTTTTTCTTATCCTCTTTTAATAGTTTTACTTTAAAATTTTAGAATAAACAAGTAATTTTGGTTTATAATAAAATTGAGACTATAAATATTCTTCACTTTCAAGCATATTTTTAGTTTTTATTTTTCTTTTGATGCTTTCATTGCTTCCCTTCATTGTCTGTAATTCATAGTTTTGGACAATCCAATTATCTCTTAGAAGTAGTTCATGACATGTGGAAGCAGCATTAATGCTTCCACAACTTTGCAAAATGTATTGCTTTACCTAGTTACTGCTTACACAGACCATTGGTATAGATATTTCATCTTGATTTTAATTAAGCATTGTTGGTCGCATTCATTCAGCCATTGAATTTGCACTGATTGGTCTTGTAAAATGGGATGATGCAAGAGTTACAGACCAAGCTCATGCTTCAGTTGACGTGTGTTCCAGATGGGGGTGGCAAAAATTTCCAATGAAACAAATATAATGTTAATTTAGTAGCTATCATACAAATTTATTATAAAGCTATATGGAAAAATTAACAAATAAGAGAGCATAGACTGAATAGATAATGATGCTCTTTAAATATCCATGGAAATCAGAACCCTATCTAGTATTTTATTTAAGACGCTCTGAATAATATAGATCCTGGTCCTCTGGCAAATCAGACAATGTGCGCATAGGAAAGGTAACGTCGTGTGGTAGAAATTTTCTGTTTCAGAGTACAAGACAGAGCTTGGGATGCTGAGCTGTATGACCTGAGGCAAAAATACAAACCAGGGGAAGAAAGGCGTGGATGAAGGCTCTGCTGTGGATTAAGCCATAACTTGGAGCACCTGTGCTGCCTGAGTGTCTGGCTCAAGTCTCAGGTGCTCTGCTTCAGATCCGGCTTCTTGCGAATAGCACAGCAGGGAGCAGCTTACTGCCTAGACTCCCGGATGTCTGCCATCCTTGCAGAAGAGAGATGGAGTTCCTGGCTCCCAGCTTCTGCTCGGCCTAGTCCTGGCTATTGTGGTCATTTAGGGAGTGACCTAGCAGACTGACACCTTCTGCCCATATCTCCCTCCTTCACTCTCTTCCTTACAACTCAATATATAAATTTTTTAAAAATGAGCAGAGGGATCAGAAATATTTTAAATTAAATAAATCCAACTTAATTTTACCAGAATAAAAATTCCTTTCCTTCAACAGGTAAAGGGTTAACTTTGTGGAAATGGTTTTATCTGAATTGTGCTTCTTTGTTTCAAAAGACACACCACAACAGCTCACTGTTAAAATGGTCTTATAAGTGCGTCATCAGTCTAAAGTGTCACTGGGCACCAAAAGGGCTAATGATAACAGAGGAGTGATATTAACGTCTGTGTAGTCCTCAGAGGGAGCTGTGACTCAGGATTCTAGCATGACTTCATTCCAGTACAATAGTGTTTTTAACTCATCAGCAAACCTTCATTTTCTTTACCCTTTAAGACCACTGTGTACAACCAGTTCATTTTTTTTATATAACGGATACCGTTGGTTCTCTTTTCTTTGTAGAAGGAATGAAGAGAATTCAGAATAATGCAATGAGGAGCTGGTACTGTGATGCAGTAGGTTAAGCCATCTTATGGTTGCCAATTGTCATTTCAGCCACAATTCTAATCCAGTTTCCTGCTAATGTGCCTGAGCAAGCAGCCGGGGATGGTCCATTCCTTGGACAATGGCCACCCACATGAGAAACACAAAGGAGGCTTTGACCAGCCCAATCCTGGCCTTGTGGCTACTTGGGAAATGAGTTAGTGAACGAAACAATCTCTTTGTCTCTGCTTCTCTCCCAACCCTCCATTTGTCTCTCTCTCTCACTGTCACTCTGCCTTTCAAATAAATAAATACAACATTTTTTACTTAAAAAAATGAATTTAGGCATTGAGAAATGCAATCATATTTTTATAAAATAACTTTAATGTAAGAACCCATGAATATAACAAGAGCAAACACTTACCTAAACACCAATTTGAAACGTTTAATAGAAATGTAATTCAAGCAACAATCCTAGAAAAATTGTATTCAAGGACTTTTTCTTAGCCATTTTAAGATAAGGAATATGAGAAAGGTTATAATTTCTTATATTTATGGTGTATAAATTGTATGTATATGTATGCTTATATTGTATATAAATTGTATATGTGTATATGTACAACTGGAAACACAGATTAAACTTATGGAGAGGAGAGACAGAAAGATTTCATTCACTGGTTCACTGGTTCACTCCACAAGTGGCTGCAATGGCTATAGCTGATCCAATATAAAACCAGGAGCCAGGAGTTTCTTAAGGATCTCCCACATGGGTGCAGGATTCCCAAGGCTTTGTGCCACCCTCTACTGCTTTCCCAGGCCATAAGCAGGGAACTAGATGGGAAATGGAGCAGCCAAGACTCAAACCAGAGCCCATAGGGAATCCAGGTGCTCGCAAGGTAAGGATACAGCCATTGAGTCATTGCACTGGGCCCTAAAAATAACCATATAAATTAGAGTTTTAATATATAAACAGTGAAAATTGTGACATCCTGGTGCTTGCTAAAGATTTAGCCACTGAACTATTGTGCTAGGCCTGACAGATTGTCATTTCTAAAGTGATAGAGTTGATATGTGATCAATCTTGAGTATGAACCACAGCTAAGCTCCAGAATCTATTCCCTGACGACTCTGTGGAACACAGCCTGGTGAAAGTAACAAACAAAGTAAAACACAGCATAACTCAGTGTCACAATCGTTTAAAATATTCACACAGAAGCGTGCCAGCCTAACAAATCCAACTGCTTCATTCATTTCATGTGTTATACCTACCGAGCGTTATACATATTTTAATCATTTTAATCGAAATGTGCAACAATTATATTTCAAAACTCATTAATAACAACCAGCTAAGGCCAGATTATCAATCAGTTAGAATGTCAGAGTTCCTGCTTTCCATTCTAGCTCTGGCTTCTGACTTAGCATCCTGCTAATACAGACCATGGGAGGTACATATGATGATTCAGCTAATTCGGTTCCTGCTGCCTTGGCAGGAGACAAGTTGAGTCTCCAGCTCATGGTTTTAGTGCAGCTCAGTCTGCTCCCTTGCAAGTGCTGTGTGTGTGTGTGTGTGTGTGTGTGTGTGTGTGTGTGTGTGTGTGTGTGCGTGCAACTTCTCCAAAAAGTTAATGCCTATAATTTTTGAAAGGATAAGTCATAATTTTGATAGTTCCATAATATCATATTAAATGATTATGACACTATTAATCAATAGAGATAACCTCGATATTGCAAAAGTCATTCCTATTTTTTTCATGATGATAGCTTTATTTTTTAGAGCATTAACTTGAGGAGGAATTTTAAGAAATGAGATTAGATTGTCTGACATTGCAGACTTAAGGTTCTTACTAAATGCAGTGTTTATAAAAAAAATTCTCTCTGCCTGCCTGACACTTACTACAATTAGCAAATATAGTCAATAATCAGTAAATACATCTGTTATCATGATCCCCAAAGTAAATTCTATATGCTGAAGTTCTTTCCCACGACCTGGGCAACCCCATGGATGTTTTCCAAAAGGGAAGTAGTGCAGTCCACATGAGACTACACAAAGTGTGTATTCAGGGAGCTAATTAAATACCAAGTGCTTGTAGGAGTGGACTGGATGTCATCCCAAGCTGAGAGCGTGGTATCTCTATTTTACTTTCCCCAGAGTAGAAAATACACACAGGTTTACCATTCATTATTGGATTAGGTATCCTCTATGTTTTCAAGTTAGCTAAGAAAAAAGTTAAAGAACAACACAATCCCCAAATTCACAATATTTTAAGCAAGTTTATTTTCCTAAGCATTATCAACATGGCAACTAAATGGAGCTACTTTATGCATTTCCAGAATTATTTTGTTTCACTTCGACTAAATACAGCGATCTGAATACTCTAGGATAAATGTCACAAAATGCTTGCTTCTCCAAAATGCCAAAGGAATGTATTGGTCTTCCCATCATTTTTATATCAATTGTCCAATGACTCATGTTGACTGATATTTATTCTATGACTATAAAATCTGAGAGTAATTCTCTCAAGCATCTTTATGATGTATTTAACACATCAGCTTTCTGTAAATATTTCTGTTTGACATTCATTCTTACCTTAAATGAGAACCTATATAAAATGTTTTTATTAATTATAAAAACATCTTTTCTAGAAAAAAAAAGATGATTAATACATAGCAATTGTATAACGCATGGAATCTAATGGTACCATTAAAACAAGCTTGCCTGCAATGATCTTCAATAATGTAACAGCGCCCTCTATGTATAGGTGTCTGCAATAGACAGCTAAGTAATAATGCTTTTTAATACTTAGTAAAAACTGGTGTCCCCAGATCAGCTTTCACACATAACGGTGAAATTAACTTTCTAGGACGTTAATCAATTTTATAACCCGGCTCCATAAAGCTAAAAGAATACTCTTAAGATTTTATAAGCAAGAAATAAAGATAGAATATTGAATCTACTGTTAATTTATTTGGAGAATAACCACTGACTTATTGTATTTCGATGTTAAAAGCAGAGATAATTTTTGACTGGGAAAAGTAATGCACTAACACACACATAATTAACATTTAAACATATTCCAAATAATAGGGAATATTTTATTTTAATATTGACCATATCTTCAGTTACAGTCTCCATTCATGAGGCACTTCCTTGCGAATAACAAGGCAAGCACAATTGAATTATAGTGACACATTTCACGAGATTTTATCACAGAATCCAAATCAGAAAAGCAGATGAAAGTACTATCCAGAAGAAAAGCCTGTATTTCCCTTATGTCCTCTGATGTCTACAGTCTATCCATAAATACCCGAATATTCTGGGCAATATGCCATCGCCTAGTGGCGAACCTCGTCTTCAACGGGATCCCATATGGGTGCCAATTCATGTCCCTGCTGCTCTGCTTCCCATCCAGCTCCCTGCTTGTGCCCTGGGAAAGCAGCAGAGGATGGCCCAAAGCCTTGGGACCCTGCACCCATGTGGGAGATCTGGAAGAAGCCCCTGATTTCTGATCAGCTTGGCTCCAGCCATTTTGGCCATTTGGAGAGTGAACCAGTGGACAGACCTTTCTCTCTATCTCTTCTTCTCGCTGTCATTCTGACTTCCCAATAGAAACAAATTAATCTCCAAAAAAAAAAAAAAAGCAGAGCTTGGATTCCTCGTGACAAATGTATAAAAGGCAATATGACAGAAAAAGGGGGAAAATGAGGGAAGGGGAATCCCACACTATACAAAATTGTATGACAAATTTCAAAAATTAAAATAAATTAATTAATTTTTAAAAAGCAATGTGAAAATCCTAACAGAGACATTTAAGCTTTATACAAAGCTTATTTATGTTGTTAAGTGACTAAACTATTGCTACACTATAGGGGAAAATAGTGTGCATATGTGGGGACGGGTGGACAGGGAAACCCCTGTGCCTAAGAACTGTATCATGAAAACTCAAGAATTTTGAAAAAGCTTATTTGTTTTACTAATAACTTAATTTTTTTTCTCTTTTCAGGTGCCTATCCATTTACATTAGTTGGAGGCCTCTTAAGGCTATAGCACTTTCTAAAGTAGATAAGAAAATTCCAACAATAATTATTTATAATGCTAAGGAAGAGACCCAGAATTTATGTTTGAAATACTTAGAGCAAATTTGTTTATATAAAAACCAATTGTAAGACATAAAATTTAAGTGCCCAGTTATTTTCCATATCGAGTAATCAACTTGGCCAGAGGCTGTCATGTAGATATGTCAGTGTATTAATAGACATTTGTAGGAAAGGCAAGTTGTTAAACAACCACTTATTCTCATGTAAGCTACCATTCCATTGAATATAACTGTATAGGAAAAAGACTAGAAGGCCAAAGTGTTTGTTATCCCAGAAAATATTATTTACTTACAAATTAGAAATATCAGGAAAAAAATCTGACCTCACCACGTTCAACCCTAATTAAATAAGTTAAGCAGATGTAGGGCATACGTCAAAATCAGGATTACTTAGAATCAATGACCTGTGAAACGGAGGTTAAATTACTAGGCAAGGACTGAAAGAACAGCGATGAGAACACATGGCTCGTGTTCTCTTTCATCCTAACTTCACAACAAGAAGTTGGGTGCACATGCTTCCCCTGGCCAATACAGCTCTATCTCCGTCACCTAGAACTTGCATGGAGTTTGAATCTCTAGCTCAGGCAATCATAGCTCTTGCATCCTACTCCCCTTGCCTCTGTTGGCCCTTTCGTTGCAGCAGTTTACTATTTATGTTGCACCAGAACGAACTTTCAAAGACATCAATCTAGACAACACGCTCCTGGAGGAACACACTCCGACAGAGATGAATTCAGTGTGGTCTATAGCTCCTCACCCAGGGGCTAGCGCCTGATGTCGAGCACAGAGCAAGCGTCCGATGAATACTGCTGAATCAATCAGTGAGAAACAGGAACCCTACTCATTGCATTACCTTCAGTAATGCTACATAAGCTCTACCGGAAGCTCCATCGTTACTCATTTGCTTTTCATTTTTCCACATCCTCCTTTCCCTTCACCAACAGCACGGTGATTCATTATATCTCTAGAAAGGAAAGACCCCTTCCTTTATTTTCACTTATTTTCTTTCAGTCTGGAATATCCCACATATTCACTTTCTTTTTTCTCTAAACTTTCACTATTATGGAGGCGACCATTCATAATACAAGCCTCAACTCTCCACCAATCAATTATCCCAAATCTTCTTTCAAAGCTCCCAAAATCTGGAGGACACATTTCCCATGTTTAATTTAGCCCAGAGTCCAATACAGAGCAGAGTGTACCCTCAGTAAAACATAAACAAAATAAATCATTCTAAAATTAGTAGCATTATTTTAAAATCAGAATTAAAATATATAGCACAGGATTTGTAATTTTGCTAGAAAGTGAAAAGAAATAAAGAAGCAGAAAAAGAGAGAAAGAAAGAAAGAACGAGAAAGAAAGGGAAAAAGAGAGGTGGAGAGGAGAAGAAGGGGGTGATGGAAGGAAGGAAGAAGAGGAGAGAGGAAGAAGATAGTTAAGTTTTTCAGTGTTCTGTAGATAAAGTTCCACTCAATTTTTAATTTCCTCTGCAAATGTGACTCTAGTCCTGATTCACATAACTCAATCATGATAACAAAGTTCGCAATATTATATTAAACTATTAGGAAAAGATAATCATATCTTGTCACTATTCCACTTAAATTCTGTTGAGAACACTACAAATATTCACATACATATGGTTCTATATGCGTATTAATTATTTGTACAGTTAACAACATAAACCTCACTAAGAGGTTGATACAGAAGTGGATAAGCTTGAACCCCGTCTTAGTCACCTGTGTTAGAATCTTCTACTTACCCATAAACTGTCCTGATTTTGAGCTCATTACAATATGTCTTTTTGGTTCACTTTTCTCATGTGTAAAATGTACATTATGCATTATAGTGTTTGGAAGTAACATATAATGTGCATAAAACTAGAGATGTTAAAAATTGACTATTGTTATTTCAACGCTTTTGTGTTAAAAACCTATACCAAAGAATTTATGTTACTGAAAAGACTAACTAGCAAATAAGCAGGAGTACCATTCATTAATACTATGGTAGATATCTTTATAAGCCTGTTGTTTCCTTATTTAAGAAGATAATTAAGATTTGACCATGACTAATTGCCTTAGAGATAGGTTTCCTGCCTCTATTGCAAATTAATTTGTATCACATGAAGTGCACTAAAACATGCATTAAATTAAGGATTCCGTGTCTGGTAATCAATTCATCTTAGAAAAAGAGTTGAACACTTGTAAATGTATCACTGATGATTCTTATAATTTTACTAATATCATATGCAATTATAGAAGGGTTCATATGTATTCTCCAAGTTTAACCCTTAATCTTTTACTCAACTGATTTACAATTAACTCTTTAGAATCAGCATATGTAATCCAACAGTATCATGCAATGCACACAGGCTCACTTAGCAGATTTACTGGGATTTCTGAAACACTTTTTATATAAAAGATACAATTCTGACCACTAAGAAAAATAATGAGAAAATAGGAGGCTATTGACTCTCAATATATGAAAACAGCCTCCTTTCATCATCTCAGTTCTGTTGATAAGAAATCTGTCTGCTCTTGCCTGTATCATATGCTTAGGTTCAATCAAACTAAAGATGACCGCTTGGGAAAAGCAGGGTAGCTGAGAGTATAGACAACTTTTGGACAAGAACAGGCGGAGCAGACGCTGGAAAAGAAGAATCACCAGATGAGGTGACAGAAACTCCTTGGAGTCTTCTGCAGGGAATCGGGAACCACACAGACAGGGGAAAACTGCTGAAAGCATCCAATGATGCAGCCAGCAGCCCAGGAGGATGCACGCAGGTGAGCTACGGAAATGCACCCTAAGCCACAGACAAAAGCCTGGTGAGTTTTAAACCATCACAGAGGGAACAGGAAACAGGGAGTCTCCCAGCAGGAACCTCCCCAATGAGACAGTGGAGGCAAAATACCCATAGAATAAAACAATGGTGAAGAAACCTGAGGAAAAACCCACAGACACCTAATGGAACACGCCTCTGACCTAAGAGGGCATGCCTTGTTGGGGAGGCAGCATCTGGGGAGGGAGCATTCTGGGAGAGAACCATTTGAGAGAACATACAGACCAAGAACTAAGTCTACACACTGAAGGGTTCGTACCCCAATTCTTCACCTTCCACCCCCCATCCCCGAGAGATACCTGGACCACCTGAGAGGGAAACACAGGATCCCAGCGGGGCAGAGACCGTAACTGCACGAATCCCAGTATGAACTGTAGGGAAACCCCAGAAACATTTACATCACGAGCACTTGGACCAGACACTAAATAACACATATGAGGGTATATACCCGCAACCGTTAGTGCCTGGTGGTGTGTACCTGGTCCAGCAAAGCTGGGAAGAAGGACAGTCAGAGAGGAATTCTCCCCAGGCGGATACACAGCGGTGTCGCAAGCTGCTGGAACCCGAGTGTGAGCTGCACCAGTTGGTTAGCACTGACATCCAGACACTGCAAAGCACAGGACGGTGTAGACCTGCCCCACATGGTGAGCGCTGTGTCTGGTGGCAGACAGGCTACGGGCAGGGCTAGTCAGAGAGGAACTTTCCCTGCAACATTTTCCTGCAGCTCAGGAGCCTCTCTGACCCCAGATACTTCAGAAAACACCCGCAAAACACCAGATCTGAAGGCTCACACGTCCATGCACATTACCAACAGGAACAAAATAGCCCATCGATCTGAAAGACCATGGGTAAGGGCAACAGAAAAATAAGAAGCCACATAAATGAGGAAACTAGTACTTCCCTCAAAAATGAACAGAAGATCGTATCAATTTTAGAGCTGCAGGATGAAGATATCGAGGCTCTCTCAGACAGGGAACACGAAAAAAAAATCATCATAAAACTTTAGAGACAGTGAGAAATGGTGGAAAAATTCAAGGAATTTAAACAATATCTCACCACAGAGCTAGACTATAAAACACGTCCAAGCTGAAATACTTGAGCTAAAGAACACAATAGAAAGCCTCAACAATGGAATGAATGCTGCAGAAGAAAGAATATCACCATTGGAAGAGCACCAATTTGAGAACACACAATTAATTAGATGTATAGAAGATAATCTGAATAAAGCCAAGATCTGTCCAAGAAATGAATAACACCTTCAGAACATTGAACACCAGAATTATTGGAATTCCTGAAGGAGAGTGGAAACAAAGACAGGATTGCAGGAAGTATCCAATGAAATTCTAAAAGACAACTTCCCAAACATTGGAAACAGAAGCAGAAGCCAAATACAGAAAGGGCAGAGAACCCCAAACAGCTTTATCTAAACACTTCTGTTCTCACAAGAGCAAAATTAGCATGCTGGCGGGACTAGCACCTTCTCTGGAATCTCTGAGAAAAACTCTGCTTCCAAGATCCTTCAGGTAGTCAGTAGGGTTCATTTTTGGGGAATTATAGAGCTGAGAAGCTAGTTTTGTTGTTCCTTGTCATTCTAAATGAACATTGAGCTCCTTAGAAGTGCCTTTTAGATGGGACCCATTCACTCCTAAAGCCACTAATGGTACACGATGTTCCTTCCATGCTTCACGCAGCCCTGACTTTTCCTCCTGCTGTCAGAGAACAGGCTTTTCCAAAGGCTCATCTCATCCAGTCAATCCTATCTGGCTGGAAAATTTATTTTCTTATGGTCAAATATCTTGGATTTTATTACATCATGGAAATCCTTTTACATTAACAGTTCATTTGGTATAAATAATTCAACATTTAGTATATTCTGCTGTGTAATCATCAGACAAAAATCTTGATGGGAGAGAAAAAAAGCATCTTCAGAATTCAGCCTATTTGAACCGAGGGCTGCTGATACATTTTTTTTTAAAAATCACGTGATTGGTAAGGGCCGTTAAAAAAAAAGCAACTGAGATACAAAGGATGTTTGCTTGGTGGGATTGATAGACTAACAGGACACTGAGAAACATACCATTTAGAACAGCAGATGATGTGATAAAGCTACAAATCTCAGAAAGGAAAGGAGAGATTTAGGCAGGAGCGTGTGACTTTTAGTCATGCGTGGTAGAGCAAACATGGGGACGATCTAAATACATATGTATATATGTATATGTGTGGCACATGTATGTATTATATATTATATAAAGATGTGTATATGCATGTATATATTATATATTATATATGTATGTATATAGATAGATGGATATAAAGATTCAGTGTTCCAGTTTAGGAAAAATATATATGGAAGCTGTATCCATTCACCTTCACGTCTACCTTCTTCCCAGCAATTTAAGGTGGTGTTTATTCAAATGCGTGTTCTTATATTGAGGTTTGAATTAGAACTCACATTAAATATCATGCTAGGACCCACAAAACAGATCAGTCAAAAAACAGAATGACACACAGGACAAACCAACTAAGCTCAAAGCCTTTTTATTTTAAGAATTTTTTTTTTAATCCGAAAGTCAGATTTACAGAGAGAAGGAGATACAGAGAGAATGATCTTCCATCCGTTAGCTCAATCCCCAGGTGGCGGCGACGCTAGGTGTTGAGCTGATCTGAAGCCTGGAGCCAGGAGCTTTGCTCAAAGCTTTTTAACACCAGTTTCTTTGGACCCTGTGTTCCAAGCTAAAGCAGGGACAAGCTGACATTAAGAGTAACTCCCCAGAGACATATTTTAGTGGTAAAACCGCTGCTCTTTCAGCACATTATTTTCAAAGATCATATCAATCCCCTCTGAATGCTATAAATAACCTTTCTTGACCTTCCCCACATTGAGAATATTCACAATTTCCCATGATTTGCATTTCTTTTTATTAGTAAGCTAATAAACCTAATGCAAGAATGTTCTTAACAGTCCCAGATGGGTAATGTCTAACAAACAGCATCTTACATAAAATGCATCAAGTTTCTCCTTGACTCACAGGGACTTCATTCTGTAATATTGTAAATCTTAATTGGCCTCCTTGCTTGAGTTCATGAGTACGAAACAACTTTACACTGATGTGAGTTCTTAACAGTAGGTGTCTCCTCTGTCTTGAAAAATGTCCCCCCAGATTTCCTGATCACTTAGCCAAATTTGTATGCATTTTTCTGCTATGGAAATTTTCCAAGGCATTCATTTCCACTAAGCATCGTCTATGATTATCTGTTGTCTATACGGGTTTTTGTTTCTAGCATGCTTTGGCAGATGTTTTTGTGTCAGTATTTTTGCTCTGTTGACACATGGTCTCCACTGCAACTACTCGACTCCATATTGTGAGATGAAAATATTTGCAGCCAACAATGAATAGATCAGGTTATGTTTCAATGCAATGTTAGTTACACAAACCATTGTTAGTCTGGGTTGAGCATTTTGGTTGTCGGTTGCTGACCTTTGATTTACAAAATGAAATTCAAACCACAGAATGCAGGCGTTGTATAAATTGGCCCCCAGATTAGATCAGAAGCTGAAGGCTGTGGACATCAAACTGTCGTATCACACCATTCTCCTTTATACAGATTGCACATAAGGTCACCTTGTGAGCTCTACAGGGACAACTCACACTATCATCTCTGTGCTTCTGAGCAACGCTTTTAAAATTCCATCTGTTAGGAGTGGCAATGTTGTATAGCATGCTAATTCCCCATCTGTTCATGTCCTGGCTCCTCCACTTCCAATCCAGTTTCCTGCTTATGACCTAAGAAATCAGCAGAGAATGGGTTGAATCATTGGGCCCCTGCAGCTGCAGAAAAGACAGAGATAAACAACTCCAGGCTTCTGGTTTCAGCTCAGCTCAAATCTGGCCATTTGGGTAATGAACCAGTGAATGGAAGATCTGTCTGTCTGTCTTTCTCTCTCTCTCTTTTTCTACTTTGCTCTGTAGACCTGCCTTTCAAATAAAAATACAAAAAATATTTAGGGAAAAAATCACATCTCTTCAAGTTGGAGTACTCTTTGATTCATAAGTTGTTGGTGTCTTTGGACACTGGCTTACAAGTGTAATCATTGCTGACGATGGTCACCTCTGCCACAGCTTTCAAACCTGGGCTTCCTCCAGGCTGAAAACATCTCCCTCTTTCGTCATGACTCCACAGCAAATGTGACTAGCATAATTCAAGTAAGAACAATTAGAACCGAAGGAGTTCTTCATAAGAACAGCTTATTCATCCGGAGGGTTCCATTACACCCACTTGTAAGTGAGATTTTAAGACTTCCTATAATGTACTAGAGCTCATAGCCTAAATTATAGGTACATATTTTCATTTAAACTAAAACAAAAATATTCGATGACCTCCACTCTTCCGTTAGCTCTGAATGGAGCAGAAATGTAAAACAATATTAAGCAAATGACCTTGGTCTTGACTAAAATGAAAAGAAATGTATGGCTCTAACATAAAGTCTTCTAAAATTTGATTTTAAGATATAGGAATTACGATGTTTTATATATAAGAAATGAAAAGAAATGAATTTACATATTAATTTGTAGCATATCAGGTTAAGTTCCTTTTTTTTTTTCATTTGGCCTTCCTATTCATTTACTTGCTATTCCAATTCTTAATCAACTCTCTGCTGTTATTCTTGGAAGGCTGTAGAACATAGCTGAATGCACTGGGTCCTTATTTTGCACTTGCTTCAGAGATCTGATTCTTTAAGAGCTGAGAGTATACATAGTTGTTCTCTTTTATCACCAGTGTTCTGCATCTTATGTTTAGGATAGATATGTATGGAAGACATGATTGTGTACTTTCAAAGAAATTTTGTATATTAAGATAAAATGATGTCACTAGAATCATAGCAAATGTTATTTAAGAATATCAAATTAATACATACATTTCATAAAGTTGAGCCCTAACCACTTTTAGAATGTTAATAACAGAGATGTTGATGTTTCTCTATGTCAGCAAGAGCCGTCTATTGAATGATATATTAAAAACTCAGAAGGGTGGGAAGACATTATTTTTTTTTTCTTACTAAAAGCTGCTTTTGGGCAGAAGCAAACATTTTGTACACTTTAAAGAGACTCCCCCTTTTCTCATGCCAACACAGGTGATCCTGACTGCCTACTAGCCCGTCTAACTGTCACAGGACAGCATAGCATACATAGCTACCCAGAGTTGAGTCAAACACAGAATTGGGCACAGAGAGGATGGAGGAGCTCGGGAACAAGGCAGGAGAATTTGCCTTCACCAGGAGGAAAGCATAATGATTAACCTAGTGAGCCTGCCGATTTAAAGCATCCGTCATCTTGAGCATTATTCCATCAAGCTGAGGAAGGATGCTGTCCACAGTAATGTTGCCCGGGGAGGGCACCCTTGCAATGCAAAATGAGGCCTTTGTTAGGAGCATTGAGTGAATAGCAGCCTGGCCAAGATGGATTTTTGAGTCATTAGGATAAGATCACAGAACTACTGAAGATCAGACAACATGGGACAGGGCGGTTTCAGGGTCTTATCAGCAGTCACTCTGCAGAGTAGTCTGAAAGTGCAGTGAGGAGACATGGGTGTCATGATTTTGTAATCACCTCTTCTTCAGCAGCCACCTATCTGCCTGAGTCACGATGACCCAGGATGAGAATTCAATAAAGAATTTGAGTTCCGTGTGATATGTTCATGAATGTTTTTACCAGATACTTCAGTGCAGCAAAAGTGGTAATGTATAATCCTTAGAATTTAGAAGGTTTCACTTTTGTTTGAGCATATAAACAAGAAAACAGTTATAGGACAGACAGGATTTTATTTGTGCTATTAGAAAATAATGTATTAGTCCACTGTTCAAAAAAACCAGTATTGATCAGATTGAGAAAATCAGGAATTTTTTATTCTAGCATTTTTTAAAAAATTTAATTACTCCATAGTTGAGAAGCATGCATGCTCATGTGGATCTTTGAAGAGTGTGGAAAGGGTCCAGATAAGGAGGAAGGTGGGTGAGAGAAATGTTTCAGGAATTTTTTATGTATAAAATTAGACACTACATGTAAGACTACCCAGAAATATAAAGTCCTGAAGATGCAAGGCACCATTTGATAAGAGTATATAGATGAGCAATTGCAACACGTTTGAATAGCGATAGACCTAGTATGTGCAAAATTGAAGGATGCTGGGAAATATGAAACAAAATATTTAATGTCAAAGAGAATTGACCAGTTGCTATGCATATACAATATCACAGGCAATTTAGCAACAAATATTTGGCTCAAATTCTACCTAACAAATTACCAGATGATATTGAACAAACATGCACCACCATATTTATCTTCTGAAAACAATATACAGTCTGTATCAATCCACTGGTATTGCAGAAGCCAAATTAATCGTTAATAATAATCACCAAATTTCTTATTGAGGTTAATCTGTCTTTTGGTAGCTAAAAAGTAAAGTAACAGGAATAACAAGTTTTGCATTTTTCTATTTGTCTTCGTCTATGTAACTGCTGTTGATTTTGCTTTTAAAGCTTCATGAAGCATTAGCAACTAAGTTCCATTTAAATTTGTCTGGGAAACATTTATTAGAATAAAGATGAGTATTTTAATTCAACAGCTGCCAAACCAAATCATCTGTGTAGTAATACTGCCAATGCTTATTTATATTAGTAATCATATCTTCAAAAGTTAACATTATACTCTTCAGCAATATTATCATTTTTAAAATGCAATTAAGACTTTTAAAAGTCACAAATAAGCAGAATTTATCAAAGGGTGATATGAATCCTACAGTTGTAAATGGCAGTCTTAAAATCCAAGACTATACATTCATTCTACAAATATGCACTAAAACATAGTAGGCCAAAAATCAATGTGACAACATTGGGCTTGAATTACATTTTAAAACAAATGGAATTAATAGAAATACACAAAAAATTTCATCTGCCAGCAGCAGAATACACAGTTTTCTCAAGTCCACATGGAACATTCTCACTGATAGATTATACTTTAGGCCACACCTTTGTGGGTGGAGTTCTTGGCTGCTGATTTGGCTTGGAAAAAAATTAAGCTATTGCAGGCTTTTGGAAGATAAGCCAGCAGAGGGAGAGTTCTCTGTTTTACCCCTCCATGTTTTCTATTTATTAAACAAATAATAAAAAATAATAAATAAACAAATATTCTTCAATAAAATACCTTAGGAAAACTAGAATTAAAAACTTACCAGGTGTCTGCATGATAGCTCAATTGGCTAATCTTCCCCTTTCCAGTGCTGAAGACCTATCTGGCGCTGGTTCATATTCTGGCTACTACACTTCTATCCAGCTTCCCACTGCTATGGCTTAGGAAACAGTAGAGGATGCCCCAAAGCCTTGGGATTTTGTACCCGCAATGGAGAGCCAGGGAAAGCTCTTGGCTCCTTGCTTCAGATGAGATTAAGTCTGGCTGTTCGGTCATTTGAAGAGTGAATCAGCAAATAGAAGATTTTTTAAAAACACCAAGGCTCAGTGAGATTCTCTAAATGCAATCCTACAAGCAAATAGTTACCAACTGCATAAAAAAGAAAAATATTTGCAATAAGCAAAATACTGCTATATATCTCAGCACTGGGGCAAGAAGAAATTAGACCCTATATTAGAAGAAAGAAGGGAATAGGAGAGATCAGTGCAGAAATAAATAAAACATAGACTATGAAAAATCAGAAGATCTGAGTTTTGAAGAAATTAGAAGAAAACAAAGAGAGAAGATTCACAATTCCCCCCCCAAAGATCCACCTCATTCCAATTAATAATATGTAAATATAAAACATCATAAAACTACTGTGAACAACACTTTTCAATAAACTGAATAACCTAAAAACATGAGTAGGTTCCTACACGCAAACAAAAAACCCAGGAGTGAATTATAAAGAAACAGAAAATCAGAACGAGTCAATTAAAATTAGGGAGATTTACTCAATAATATGAAGGAGTCCCTCAAAAAGAAAATCCCATGACCAGATGAATTACCTCTAAATTATATCAAGCCTTTAAGTCAGTATTAATTTTAATTATTCTAAACTCTTGCACAAAAGTTAAAATGCAAGTAAGACTTCTACATTCGTTTGACAAGAGCAGCATTACACTGCAAGCAAAACTTCACAAGCCACAAAAACAGTTACAAGCCAATGTTCTTGGTGAGTATAAATGCAAAGATTTTCAATAAAATACTAGAAAAAACAAATTCAATAACACATTAAATAATCATTTTCCATTATCAAGTGGGATTAATCTTTGGGATACATAGCTGATTCAACACCTAGACAGTAGCTATAATACATCACCTTAACAAAATTAATAGATTTTAACACCACATAATCATCTCCACAAAGGCAGAAAAATGAAATTAAACATCCTTTCATCATAAATACTGTCAAAAGTTTAGTTTACTGTTGTTACAATTTAATATAACAAGAGGAAAAAATGTCCTAGATTCATGAAGTAGAAGAATTGATTTTCCACAAAACACAAGAAAACACATACAAACTAATATCCAAAAAGCAATTGCTATCCAAATAATTTAAGGAATTCCTTACAACTCAATAATGAAATCAATCAGTGATTTTAAAAAGGCCTACCAACCTAGATAATTATTTCGTTCTCCCTCACAAAGACGTAAAGCAGCCAATGAGTACATGCAAAGGTGATCACATTCACTAACCATCAGGAAAAAAATGGAAACTAACAATAACAAATAAATAAACAAAACAATACCATAATTGGGATTAACTGTTACTATGAAAATATCAAAAGGTAACAAATTAGGTGAATGGTATGGAGAGAAAGGAATCCTACATACTTTTGGGAATGTAAATGGATTCAGCAATTAAAGGAACCACTGTGGAAGTTCCTTAAAGTTAAAAATAGAATTATTGTTGGCTTCTGAAGTCTACTTGTAGGAAATAAAACCTCACAAAGAAAGTAAGCTCTTTATCGTGTGGAGATCCTGTATTGCAACATTCACTGCAGCTGTCATTCACAATAGCCAAGCAGTGGAAACAACCTATGCATCTGTTAATTCATGTATGAATGAAAACAGAAGAAATTCTCTCTCCTTACACACACACATACACACACACAAGTACTTTAAAAAGTTAATGGAAAATGAAATTAAATGAAAAGGTGATTTTGGTACAATTTTTCAAACTCATATTTTTTTTCACAATGTGCCTTTTCAAGCAACTTTTGAAGATCATTTGCAATCATGGATTTCACATTTTTGCGCCAAGATGAAAATATTTTTGAACTGTATCTTCTACCAAATTTTTGAAGTAACATTTTATTCCGTCACAGCAGAAAAAAATATTTTTTGAAAGAAAACAAAAATAGAACAAGGAAGACACAGTAGCCACAAATAATGACATACAGCCAGTTATGAAACATGTCTCAAAGCTTGTGGTTTTGATAAAATAATTTGTGTTGCATTATATAGGAAAAGTTAAACAGAAGATCTTCAACAGTATTCTAAAACAGCCAGATATTAAAAGTATGCCAGCTTCTTACATATAAATACAGATGGATAACAGTGGTGGGGTAGACTATCCCAACTGGCAACATGAGGCAACCTAGAAGTTTATTTGTTGTATTAAAAATATAATGCATTTTGTACTTGGGGTGCTGTCTGGTTGAAAACTATCTTGAAATTGGGCAAATGTTACTCTTATTTGAAAAACTCTTCCAGTCTCAGCATTGCTTCACACTAGAGCTGGTACTAGTGCCTTGAACTAGAAGCTGTCCTCAGTATTTTGTGCTGTTTTGGTAGTCGAAGTTCCAACAATGCCACAGTGTAGCAACATGAGCAATGATGCTATAGCATGCCAAGTTCTGAAATTCCTATGAACTTCAATTGCTTAACACTGACTGTAATTTATCAACCTCAACGACTCTTTGAAGAGGGACCTCATTCCAGGACCAACTGTTTTTTGAGAGAAAAACTGAAGAATCTTAAGTGCATCTTACTTCCTTTTTCATTATGGGGCAACCAAAAACATCTTAATTTGGGGGAGTACCAAACAACTGTACAATTCTGGCCCTATTAGAGGAAGGGATGTAATGTTAGAAATCTAAAGAAATGAATTTGTCTGAGTATGGTACTTGCTTATTGCTGCAACAAGACTTTAAGATGAGAAACTCTCAGGATTTTTGTACATCACCAAAAACAAAATCCAGTTGACTTATGGTTTTCTTTTAATATTTCCTATTGAGCTTCCGGGGGTATTACTTGATTAGTAATTAATGGGTGGATGGAAAGTATTCTAAAGATAGACATGCAAATGATATGCTTATTTCCAAGGGTCAAAAATGTATTAATGGAAGTGATTATGTTGCATGCAGTATTTTGCATTCTCTGCAATAATTAAAAAGATGAAAGTGTTTCCAAACTTCCTTACAACATATACAGAAAACTTAAAAAAATTAAGCAGTTAGAGTATCAAAATGAAGAAATATACAGTTCTAAAATTATTTGTTCTTCAAGCAATAGCACTGGGTTGTTATTGTTGCTAAACATCAACATTTATCTGATAACAACCGTAGCATTCAGTTATGTGGGTTTTTGTAAATTTTATGATGCTCAAAGACACAAGGTGATTTCCATCTTGGATATTTGAAAAAGTTGTCTTCTTTTCTCTGCACTCTCCAACAGAAACAAAAACAAAGTCACCTATGTAGCTTCTGATGCAGCTTCTTGCTGATATACTTCCTAAGAGGTAATAGAAGTCTAAAGCACACGGGTCCCTGCCATCTTTATGAGAGCCCCAGATGGAATTCCAAGCTCCTGGCTTGGGACTGGCCCAGTCTTGCATGTTTTGGTCATTTGGAGCATGAACCAGCAGACGGAAGATCTGCCAGTGTTTGCCTTTCTGTCACCCTACATTTCAAATAAAATGTAAATAAAGAAGTAAATATTTTTAAAAATAAAATTAGACTCATTATCACAACAAACTGTGGTGTTTGTTGGCTTAACTTCACTGGATTTCATTTTACTGGATTTGATCTTGGGTAATTAGGGTACACCATAAGACATTTTGTACAATACTTATAAAGATGCTAGCTTCCACTGCACATTTTGTCTTCAAAGAAAAAAGAATATGCAAACAGAATTAATATTTTGTGATTCATACTCCTGTGAACTGTGGTCTTTTATTTGTAATTTGTTAAGCACTGTGTTTATTGGTGTATTAAGCACATGATTATTAAATGGGTTGAAATTATGTTTTTGCAGAATCTAAAGAAGGAAATGGCAGGCAAGAGGACGGGAAGAAAGGAAGGAAGGAAAGAAGGAAGGAAGGAAGGAAGGAAGGAAGGAAGGAAGGAAGGAAGGAAGGAAGGAAAGGAGGAAAGAAAGAAAGAAAGGAGGAAAGAAAGAAAGAAAGAAAGAAAGAAAGAAAGAAAGAAAGAAAGAAAGAAAGAAAGAAAGAAAGAAAGAAAGAAAGAAAGGGAGAAAGAAAGAAAGAAAGGAAGGGAGGAAGGAAGGAAAGAAAGGAAAGAAAGGAAAAAGAAAGGAAGGAAAGGAAAAAGAAAGGAAGGAAGAAATAAATTGATGAAGGAAATACAGTTATCTTCTTGGAGTTGTACTTATGAATGCATTAAATCTCTTTGTACGTTGATTTCTCCCTACCTCCATGGCAACAACGGTTCCTACTGCTGCTTTTCCACCCAGCTGTCCTCCTTCTTCTACATTCCCATGTCCCCTCCTCTTCTTCCTTCACCTTTTTCTCCCTCTCGATTTTGTTACTGTATAGCTCCCTGTGGGTGGAGGTGGGGAAGGATACTTCCTTCTTCTCTCCTGCGCATGCATTTCCATTTCTTCCTCCAGAGATTTTGAAATCACTACTGTAAGAGCTCGGAGTTCCTGCATGTCAGTATTCATTTTCTACACCTTAGGTGCCCGAACTCTCACAGGCTTGAATGAACCTTGCAGTTATATAACAAAAGTGCTAAAAAGTAATTCTCTGAAATCTTTAGGATCAGATTCTTTCTAATGCAAGCACAGAGGCAGACGTAGCAGTAATGGCAGACATATTTTGTAGAGTCTTAGGAAACCAATTGCTTTTAGGAACGTGACTGCACACATTGGTTACTTATTGCTTTTCCACAGAATCAGTCACCCAATGGACTACATGGGACAGAGTATAGTTTTTTTTTCTGACATTCTACTCTATAGATGAGGGTGGCATTCCTGTGTTTAGACAAATAATTAGAAGTCTCAGAGTGAAGTTATTCACCTACGCATCAACTCTGGGTGATAGGGAAATCAAAACACAGAGAAGGATCTGGGCCAAGACCGGACACTCGAGGCCACTTGAAGGAGGGACAGATTCCCACACTCTACTCTTTACATGCCAACTTTGAAACTTCTTATTCTGGCTTGTGACTCTCTAAAAGGCTCAGTAGGCCCTAACACATGCAGCACAGGTAAAATTACTGACATGCTTACCAGCATTCTGGGATGGCACTCAGCAGTCTGAGCAAAGATCAACGATGCCTACTTACAGTGGTCATTGACCGAAGTATTCACAATGTCAGCTGTTGTGAATAACAGCATAGATGTGGGGACAGTCCAGAAGGCGTTTGGTTCAAGTGTTGATTAATAATACCGCATAAAACAAGTTTACTACTCACATATGGAAGCTTTGTGGGATTACCAAGGTAACTTTCCAACATTGCACAAAAGGAAACCGGCTCTGTTTTTGTGGTATCTGCAATGTATGGCCAACAATTTCATGCTTTTCTTAAGCCTCTTATCAAGAAGAAAAGGAAGAATACCCGAATTAGTTGTCATATTTCCCTCTAGATTGGAGAGTGTGGGGGCGGGGAGGGGGGAGGGATAGTGCATCTTGAAAACTAAGGAATGAAATATTAAGAATAACCTTTGTCTTTCTCAGAGTTTCCGAAGGTTCCTCTGGTCTTGCCAAACATTCAACTGCTTCGTGAAAAAATAATGTGACTGTAGCAAATAATGTAGAGCACTGTGCTGTGGAAAAAGAAATGCATGCCTATGCCATCTTAGTGCCAACGTGTGAGAGAAATGACGCATTCAAATTCAAGGCGCATTTAAAAACCGAATGTTGAAAACTATAAGTGAAACTTAGAATTGGACATGGGAGAAAGCATAATAATTTGGATAACAAGACACAATAATGTACACATGTAATTAAAATTTTCATTATTTTTAAAGAACATCTTTATGCATTGTGCCAAGCAATATGTGATACTATCTTGTTAGAATCATGTAATCAGATTCAATTCCGAATAGCCTAATTTGTCAACCTAAATTATCAAACATGAAAATTTCGTTTAAATAATTTAGTATTGACTATTCACACAAATTAAGAAACAAAAAGAGAAGCTATTTTTTTTTGCCACCTATAAATTAAAGCTGGTGAACTTCTGTAAAGCCATCAAATTCCACGCGGACCAAGAGGACAATGCTTAAGACAGAAATAGACAGGCATCTTTTAACATTTCCAAGATTTCGATATCAATTTCCCAAACATCCTATTAGTCTCTCTGAATATCTCAGATGTGCATCAGTCAGGCTTTGCACTGAAGAACCTAAATCATGTCATCTTTCATAACTCTAATACCAGGTAAAATGTTTTAAATGCCATTTATTAAAGATAATACTCTCTGAAAAAAATGCATTACAAACTGTTATTCTTTCTAAGAGAAGAGTAAGAATTAAAACTGCCCAGATATGTATTTACCTCAGTGTGTTTGGAATGTACTAGAGGTAATGGAAAGGAAATTGCAATTTAACATAAACTCTATACTGCAATTCTACTGCTGTTCTCACATGCATTGCCCCCCTCCACACACTTACATATATAGTTTTTGGTTTTCCCACCAGTGGATATTTTTGTAATTGTGTTTATTTCTAAAAAGTCATCAAGCAAGAACTTTAAAAATAAGGAGCTTAGAAACTGTAAACTGTTTATTGAAATAGGATGGTTTAGAGGAGAGTCTAAGATATTGCATTGTTTGTACATGCTGTGGGATATACGAATCAAAATTAAATGTCCTTGGTATAATTGGAGATATAGTTTCATAATGCATAAGTTAAGTAACTGCTGAAGATCAACAGCTAATTAGCTGCTGGGAAAACTGTCAACTCTCAAAGAGGTAATTCTAAGATACCATTACAATCAAGAGACTGACGAATGTCAAGCCTTAAAGATAAAAAGACACAATGTCTCTTAAAAAGAAAGGCAATCTAATTAGAAACCTGAATTTTTCTGTTGACTTGGTGGCTAGGATGAAATTATGGAAAATAAGCTTACATAGACAAAAATCACAGTACACTAAATACTGTCTACTCAAGAAATTCACTGAAAATAAGGCAATACAAGCATTTTGTTTAAAAAAAAAATCTTGTTCTCAGTAGCAGGAATAGTTCACAAGGTTTCCCAAAGTTTTTTTCTAAATAAACATCTTGTTACTTACTATCTGCTTTCATGTTTACTGTGAATATCAGTAGAGAATATTTTGGCACCAATTAGTAGTATAGTTGACTAACAACAGTTTGACATGAAAGCCATGCAATATTTTTTTTAATTTAGTTAATATAAACACATGTTCATGTATGTCACGCCCACGCTCCTATCGACCCGCAATAAGAGGCAGACGCGAGTGAAGTCTTCCGCGGTAGTCTTTATTGTGCACACCAAGATGATGAAGAGGAAGGCCCCGACCCAGCTCGTGCTCTCGCTCTTATCGGGGATGGCTCCGCCCAAGTGGCGGCTTATTGGTGAGCCTCTAGACCACGCGCCAATCCTGCAGTTTGGATAGGGCAAGAGGCCTGTGCACGCGCTGATCACGCCGCTGTTCACGCGTCAGCCCTCAGCGCATGTGCAAGCGCCTGCGCAATACTCTCCAATGTACGTGACAGGAGCTACTCCTGCTGACGTGTTTATTTCCGCCAGGCGCCATCTTTAGGCCACCGTGTGTGGCAATCAACATCACCGCGTGTGGCAATCAACATCTCCCCCTTTCTTCTTTACAAAAAGAGCCTGTCTTAGGTTGTGGCTTGGGATACTCTTTACCCGTCTAGGGAGATCATTGTCAGATACCAATGGCCTCCTGTCTTAGGTGGAGACATCCTAGCCATCTTACCCGTCATTGGCAGCAGTTTGTAGAGAAAGTTGGCAAAGGTCAAGCTGCTGACATGGGTCACCCTTCCGCGTGCAATGGGCAATCCCAGCGGAGTGCAAGGGCTGACCCTGAATGAATAAGGGTTGTGTGCACACCCAACTCGGTGCAATGCCGTGACGGCTCGAGGTGCTAGGGCTGTGCATTGGACCTTATTCATTATTGAGCATGGTTAACCAAGCCTGGGGGGAGGCACCCTCTTGAAGGGCTAGAAGGGCCTGGCGGATAATCACACGATCTTGAGCAGCCCTCTGTCTTATGCGATAGAGGCAAAAAAGGGCAAGCGCCAACCCGCCGCATAAGAGTGAGAGCAAGACCCCCACTCCCGCCCATTCCTTTATAGAGGCCGCAGCGGTTTTGATCCAGTCTGTCATGGAGTGTGCTATTGAAGGATCGACTCTGGTGGAATTAATCTGCACGATCGCGATCCTTAGATCTTGTTGAAGCTCGTCGAACTCTTTGGTCCAATTTCCTAAAAGATAACTAGACAGTTGTCTGGACAAATTAGCAGCATGTGAGCCATTAACAAAAGGAACCGATGTCACACATAGGCCAGGAAGACGCCATTGACAGCCTAATTGTGCTACTTCCCACAGGGTGTCGACCTGGTCCTGAACCAGATCGACTCTCTGATTCAAGACCATCAGGCCCCCTTTTAGGTGGCTATTAATGTGGGCCTGATTTTGTAAGGCTTGGGCTGTAGCAGCAGAAATGTTATTTAAGGCAGTGGCCGTCTGTACAGTGGTGGAAAGGGCCACGGCCGCCGTAGCGGAGGCTGCAAGAGCTACGGTAATAGCGGCTATCAGAGCGGCCGTTATCCCAAAATCCCTCTTCTGGCGATATAGGGTCAGAGCAGTGGGGGTGTCCACGGGCCAGGGAAGCCATCTCGGGATGTGCATCACAACAGCTCCATCCCAGTCATCAGTGGCATTCCAGCATTGTGCCAATTTGCACCATTTCTCAGAACAATTCAAAGATGACACTGGTTGGCCTGTAGATTTAAACAGCAGGAACAAAAACGGAGGAATCACACAAACTGGAGTGGAAACAAAACTCTCTGTCCTAAATTCTTTGGTAACATTTAACGAGGTCTCAAAAGGTTCCGTAAAATTCCAGGTAACATTGGCAAGCATTATCTTGCCTCCTCTCAACATTGAAAATGGTTGCAAATCTGTACAGGATCCATTAATTCCACAAAGAAGCCACTGATGCCAGGGATTCACAAAAATAGATTGTACTGGATTTTGATATGTATAATTAAGGCCACTATAGGAATTATTGCGCCAGGTACCCATAGCAGGAGAGAAGGTATATTGGCCTCGTCTGGCCCACATAACCATGGGGGACTGACAGGAGGTCCATGGTTTCAAAAGTTTTGATGAATAGGGCGTGGAACAACGGGGCATCCATTTTGGCTGTGATGGAATCGTCAGATTTCTATTAAGATGGCGGAGTGGCATAGCCCCGAAAATTATGGTGGCATTGGCAAAAGGAGCGGCCTCAGTAGATGGCGACTGTGTGGACAACAAAGTTTGCCTAAGCCATTGATCTAGCTTCTGTGTCCAGGTTAACTCTGGCTGATCTACCCACGCAGCTGCCTGTGGAGAAAAAGTAACACAAGAATAATCCTCGCTGGCAGAGCCACTCCAAAACTGAAAACACAGGGAGCCACTCAGATCCAAATTATAGCTTGTAACATTGGCCTCTTCCATATCCATAGGCAAATATGGCAAGTCAAGGGTCTCATTTGTGGTAAAAAAGCGAGGAAACACAGCCGCTGTATGGGTGACCGGCAGGGGCCGTGGAAAGGCAGTTAGAATGCCCCAACGATGCTCAGTCATGGCTAAGCTGGATAGAAGCAGCACCCCAACTAGCACTAACAGGGTATTACCCCGAAAGGGATTCACGGTTCTCATTCTCAGCGGCGTCCTCTTCGTCCTCTTGCGAAGGCGCTGCTTCAATCGGGCCTGGACAGCTGCGGGTCAATCGTGACGGAACCCAAATCGGGACTGGAGCATCCTGTGGAAACACACAAATAGCTCCTCGAGCTTGTCTTATTACCGGGTCTGGACCTTTCCATTTAGTTTCTAATACATCCTTCCATTTGACCCATGACTGTTCTTTAGTAGAAGGAAGGGAATGCCGATCGGCGGCGCTCAGGCCTTTCTCATCTAGTTGTAAAAAATTAATGGTAAAAAGGGCCAGGGCCAAAATGGCCCGAGGGCTATGGCTAGTGAGGCCAAATGAGTCCCAGGCGGTTCTCTGTTTTTGTATGTACTCTTTAATGGTGCGATGAGCGCGTTCAATTATTCCTTGTCCTTGTGGGTTATATGGGATACCAGTAATTAATTTCACACCCATCTGTTTGCAAAAGGCATGAAATTTCACCGAAGTATAGGCAGGGCCATTATCAGTTTTGAGACATTCAGGTTTACCCCACGCGGCCCATGCTTCTAGGCAATGTTGGATTACATGAACAGCCTTTTCCCCAGTTAGTACTGATGCAAAAAGTATGCCTGAAAAGGAATCAACAGATACATGTACAAATTGATTTTTCCCAAAGGAGGGGACGTGTGTCACGTCCATCTGCCATAGTTGATTAGGCCTCAATCCTCTGGGGTTAACCCCTTCATGCGGAACAGGCCTAAATTCGCAGCAGGCAGGACAATCAAGAACAATCTGGCGTGCCTCTTTTCTAGTAATCCCAAATCGAAGTCTAAGGGTCTGGGCTGAAACATGAAACTGTGAATGGAATTGGCGGGCCTTCTCCTCTGAGGAAGGTGGAGACACAAGCATCATCAGAACCTGAGTCCTGGTGGCGGCGTCTGCAAGAGCATTTCCTCTAGTTAGTGGTCCCGGTAGGCCTGAATGGGCTCGAATATGGGTTATATAAAAGGGGTGGTTTCTATGCCAAATGGCCTGTTGAATTTGTTTAAAAAGATCTGCCACCGGGCCGGACTCTGAAATAAAGCCAGCGGCCTCTAAAACATTCACCGCATTCACCACATATAGGGAATCAGAAACAATATTCAAGGGCTCTGAAAAGGTTTGTAAGGCAAGAAGCACCATATGACATTCCACTCTCTGAGGAGAGACTGTTGAAAAGGACTTGGTTATTATCCTCTCTTCAGCAACCAGGGCTCCAGCTCCTGTCGAGGAGCCGTCAGTGAAAACTGTCAAAGCACCAGTAAGAGGATGAGAGCTGGTTTTCTCTGGAAAAACCACAGGATGTCGCTGTAAAAATTGTAATAATGGGTGTTTTGGAAGATGATTATCAAAAACTCCTTGATAGGTAAACATTAAGATGGACCACTCATTGCTACACCCACTCAGCACTTGTAATTGTTGAACAGTATAGGGAACTACTATACGGTCTGGATAGCGTCCAAAATGACACAAAGCTAATTTTAACCCCTTAAGTACTATGGACGCGACCGCAGATGGATACCATTGAATAGACTTAATCTGAGAAATCTGAGAATGAATCCAAAGCAATGGGCCTTGTTGCCATAACACAGCAGTGGGGAAAATCTCTGTAGCTAACACACATAATTCAAAAGGCTGATCTTGATCTAGGCGAACTAATTGAGCCTTCTCTATGGCCTCTTGAACTTTCACTAAGACCTGTTGTGCCTCAGGTGTGAGTGTTCGTCGGGAGGCAAGATCAGAATCGCCTTCAAGTAGGGCGAACAGGGGCTTTAACTCCTGAGAAGAGATCTTGAGGAAGGGTCGTAACCAATTAATATCCCCCGCTAATTTTTGAAAATCATTCAGTGTTCGCAAATGAGAAATTTTAAGACTTATCTTTTGAGGCCTAACATATGTTTCTGTGATTAAAGATCCTAAAAAGGCTTTTACCTGCTGCATTTGAACCTTCTCGGCTGAAACTATAAGGCCATAATTCTGTAGAGCCCGCTTCAAATCAACATAAATCTGTAATAACTGGTCTTGGTTTTGGGCACAAATTAGAATATCATCCATATAATGGACAATACGAGCTGTTGGAAACCGGTCTCGTACCGGCTGTAACACTTGGGCAACATAAAGTTGACACATGGTGGGGCTATTAGCCATTCCCTGGGGCAATACTTTCCATTGATAACGCTTATCCGGCTCTTCATGATTAACAGAGGGAATAGTAAAAGCAAACCTCTCCCTATCTTGTAATGCTAATGGTATAGAAAAAAAGCAATCTTTTAAATCAATCACTAATAACGGCCAGTGTTTAGGGAGGGATGACAAAACTGGGAGGCCCCGTTGAACGGGACCAAAACATTGCATCTGTGCATTCACAGCTCTTAAATCATGCAAAAGACGCCACTTTCCTGATTTCTTTTTAATAACAAAAATAGGAGTATTCCAAGGAGAAACAGAGGGCTCTAAATGTCCCAAATGTAATTGTTCCTGAACTAATTGTTGAGCAGCTTGGCATTTCTCAGAGGATAGCGGCCATTGGGGAACCCAAACCGGTTCGGCTGTTTTCCAAGGTAGGGGCAGCTGCATACCAATGGCTGCTATTAAAAACCCAGGGGGGTGCTGAAGGTGCCGGAGTTGTGGGTGCCTCTTGGCTCCGCCCATTGCGGGAGGAGGGGCCACAACGTCCCTCCTGGCCCTCGCGTTCCCTGGAGTCTTTCTCACCTCTCCTTTTTCTATTATAATCTTTTCTTGATCTACGCTCTTCCTCTGAGTCTAAAGATTCTGTATCTGAGGAAGAGGGAGCTACTTTTAACTTCTCTAACTCCGATATCGGGTAAAGGGAAGATTTTTTCTCTTGACTATGGCCATTTTTATTGTTTTTCTCATTTTTCTTGACTCCCTTTTCTTGTTTAAGCTTGGTACCAACTCTCTCCTCCCGCTCTGTTTCTGAGAGGCTATCTTGGGCTAATTGAAGGCAATCTCGACCCTGAGTCACAGCTTCTTTGCACCGGTCGTCTTCTAAACATGCACGAATCAATCTCCATAGTGGCATAACTCCCGGACTCAAACGGTCACGCTCCTTAGCTCTCTGTAAATCTTTACCGAGTTTCTCCCAGGACCGCGGAGTCAATGATCCGGAAACCACATACCAGGGCGCATGACGGTCTACTTCTTTGATAAAGCCTTCCAGTGTACGTTCACTAACCTTTAATTTACGTGCTTTCAAAAGTGCCTGTAAAGGCTTAATCAAGGAAGTCTGCGCACCCATGTCTCAGGGTTAAATTCCTCAAGCCCAGTAACGCCTCCCTCTCAGAGCTCCTTACCTATTTATGGCCGCGGTTCTGACTTCTCCCCGTATGGCACGGGGGGCCTTCCTCTAGGTCCCGAAATTTCCCGGGTTTTCGGCACCAGTTGTCACGCCCACGCTCCTATCGACCCGCAATAAGAGGCAGACGCGAGTGAAGTCTTCCGCGGTAGTCTTTATTGTGCACACCAAGATGATGAAGAGGAAGGCCCCGACCCAGCTCGTGCTCTCGCTCTTATCGGGGATGGCTCCGCCCAAGTGGCGGCTTATTGGTGAGCCTCTAGACCACGCGCCAATCCTGCAGTTTGGATAGGGCAAGAGGCCTGTGCACGCGCTGATCACGCCGCTGTTCACGCGTCAGCCCTCAGCGCATGTGCAAGCGCCTGCGCAATACTCTCCAATGTACGTGACAGGAGCTACTCCTGCTGACGTGTTTATTTCCGCCAGGCGCCATCTTTAGGCCACCGTGTGTGGCAATCAACATCACCGCGTGTGGCAATCAACACATGTAGGTTAGAGATCTTTTTCTAAGAATATAATGATACTTACACTAGAATATGTTATAAGTAGATGGTGTTTACTCAACAGTTTGGCCACATACTCAAGGATCTGGAATCTTTCCACACTGCTCTCCGACCATCCATATCACACTCATTTTCACTCCTGCCTCTGTCGTACCAATTTCCTTCTTGTGACCAAAATCCCACAGGTAATTGAAAGGCAGTAAAAATCCAAACATACATACATACATACATGGATACATACAAACATAAAAAGGGAAGATGATGGCCCATGGTTTGCATTGTAGCCTAATGACTAAATCCTTGCCTTGCATTTGCTGGGTTCCCATATAGGTGCCAGTTCATGTCCTGGCTGCTCCACTACTCATCTAGCTCACTGCTTGTGGCCTGGGAAGGCAGTCAAGGATGGCTCAAAGCCTTGGGATCCTGCACTTGGAAAGGCGACCCAGAAGAAGCTCCTGGCTTCAGATTAGCTATGCTCTAGCCAGTGTGACCACTTGGGGAGTCAAACAGCAGAGAAAGGTCTTTCTATTTCACCTTCTCTCTGTAAATCTGACTTTCCAATAAAAATAAATGTTAAAATGAAAGGAAGATGAAACACTTGCCAGGTTGCTTCCTTTCTATTTATTTATTTTTTCCTAATAAGAAGGATTGCTTCTCAGATTCCCACAGCCTCCAGATTTCTGATGCTAATCTATTTGTTGTATCTGGGACATGTGAAAATCTTTAAGTCAAAGGAAGGAATCAGAAAGACCTGATATCAATAACAGAGACCAGATAGCGGGACAAAGTTATTTCTCAACCAGTGAGAGGAATCACACCAAGCAATTTCTAATTACTTGGATGATAAGATATTGAACTCGCAGACTCCTGAGAGGAGGAAAATCTACAGTAAACATGTTGGCATCATAATACATGTGTATGCATGTATGTTATTATGTGCGTATGTAGAAAATGCATATATGTACATATACACCCATATGACAATGACAGTGTAGTAACTGCAGATATATACTGTCATATCTAACTCTAAATTTTGTATGTATAAACACTTCTTTGATAAAAATTAGCAAACGTGAGGAAAGCCTGTTTCTGCACAAGGGGCTATGTAGCGTTGTACGGACAGAGCCACTTCCTTGTTTGCTAAGGAAGGAAGGCAAAATCCGAGTTCATTGTGTTGGGCTTTAGGGTGTGTTAATGAACACTCGCTTCTCTTCAAATAGGCTTTGAATAAAATGAAAACTAAAGTTTCTGAATTAAAATATTTGTACCAGTTGCATTAATAATAAATATGCTTTGAATAATGCAACCTTCATTAGAGGGTCAATTTTAGTCTTCCTTCTACTTTTTTGTGATTTATTCATATTTATGTAGGATGGTAGATTTTTTGGATCTTACTTCATGAGAATGAAACATTTTTAGAAACAGAGAGAAAGGGAGGCAATTCAATCTGCCTTAATTGGAATGTTTAATAGCTTGGATGTTTAGTGCATTTCATGAGAAACGACTTTTCCTTTTGAGCAATTATTTATTTATTTAGATGTATTTATTAATATATTTCCAAGCTAAAGATACAACAAGGGCAGGAAAGGCAGGAGAGAAAGGGAGAAAAATATCTTCCACACACTGGTTCACTGACCCCAATGGCCGCAATGGGCAGGGCTGGGACAGTGTCCCAGGTGGCTGCAAGAGCCCACAACACAGAGTTACACTCTGCTTCTTTCCAAGGTACATTAGCAGGGAACTGGATGGAACTGGAGGGAACTGGATGGAAGTGGAGCAGCTGAGACTAGAAGGAATAGTGTTGCAAGTAATGGCTTAGCTTGTGGTCACAGAGCTATTCTTAAGCACCATTGTTGACTTTCCCATTGCAGCAAACAAAGACATGTGATTTCTTAGAGGCCTTTGTGATTGAGGTACACGTATCAGTTCCACAGTAGAGCAATCCAAAGCTTCTCTGACAGACAATGAAGCAGAAACAAGAAACACGAGCCGTGCCAAGCCCCAGCTGCACTGACACGTCTCAATCTTCTGGATAAGAGACTGTTCACTACAGAGCTCTCTGTTTCCGGTCTCCTTCAGCTAGATGACATCACTACCCAAACAAGTGAGAATCTCGGAGGTTAAAAACAAATTTTAGTTCTTGGAAATCAGACCACAAGAACATCCCTTTTGTGGCACGTGTTGAGTAGAGTGAGAGAGAAAAGAGAGACAGTAGAATCATACAGTATTTCTTAAACGTTTATGTGGAACAGAATATAAACAGTTGAACATTCGTTTTATTTTCCAAAGCAAGTTCCAGGACAAAGCTTGATGTGACAGGGTTAAGGACGTGTGTCCATGGTCTCACCTGCTTGCTTGTCCATTTGTTTAGCTTGGTTATGAAAGCACTGGCAAACACATCGTTTCAGTAAAATGTTATTCTGCTCAGATTAGCAAACCGTTCCAGTTGTTTACATAATGACTGTTATGTATCCCTAGGAGAAGGCACTAAGCCCCGGCAAACAGAACCAGAGGAAGAATCTGTTACAAAAAGGAAAAAACCGAGTTGGTGGAACGAGCAGAAAAGTGTTCTCATCTACAGGAAGGGAGCAATAAAGTGCCTGCTTTCTAGGGCCATTGCAGGAATCAAATGGATTAATATAGAGGCGTAGAACAGTATGTGGTCCATAACAAACACTTAAAATATTGCTTCAATTACTTACTATTGTTACTCCTACACCAGACCTGAAGAGTGATATTGCCCTTATGCTATGAGATGTAGCTGCAATCCAAGAAAACACAGAAAAAGAGCTCTCTTCCTCCAAAGGAATGAGAAATGCAGATCAGAGCTAGGTCAAGCTGAGCTTGAGTAATTACTTCAAGTCAAATCTCACAGAAGTTAAGCTTCAATTTTCAGTATGGCTGTATTTGCTTATACACTCCTCCAGTGGTTTGGAAAACAAACCATCCAAAACCACAGCAGGGTCCTCATGATAAGCTTTTCCATAAACATTGTGCCTAACAATGTATACCTAACTGGGGTAGATTAGCTGGAGGAATTATTTTACTGGGCAGAACTTAGTACTGCTCTATTTTATAGAATAACTGATAATATAGTACTTTTAGTCTTGGCTAAAATAGTGCCTTGTCATTGTGTGTGTGTGTGTGTGTGTGTGTGTGCGTGTGTGTGTGTGTGTAAAGAGAGAGAGACAGACCATAGAACCACCTAATGGAGACATTGCTGAAAAACAAATTATACTCCAAACTTTGGCATAGTCCATACTGACCACATCTGGGCATCCAGTAATGAATGACACCTGCATAGGGGCACTTGCTCTAAGTTGGGACCAACACTGAGTTTCTTCCTTTAATCAGCCTTTGTTTATTCTCCTGAGGAACAGTAGGCTTTTTCATTTTCTGTTTGCTTTTTTCTGTTCTTTTTCATTATTATTTTCAACTGGTCATTTGTTAATCTCTTTACCTAACAGAGTGTTATACATGCGGAAAATAATAAATGTAATAAATTAAAACAAAAAGTAAAAACAATTTCTTCCAAAACAAATGTGCCAGTTCCAGAATTTTGGGGACATATTTAATAGTTCTTTTTACAGTGTGACAATAGAATTTGGAATAGAGAGAATCAAAAGCAAAAAGAGTTGATATGAATTCCCGTTTGTAATATCCCCTCCAAGCAAAAACCCCTGCCCTGACTTCACTTAAAATAAAAACCAATATGCAAGTGCTTATTTCCATATGTGTATATCTATCTATCTATACATGTGTAATTTTATTTTTGTAATCACTTTCACGATGGACAGAATAATGTCACATTATCCAAAAAGAAGGGATGGTGAGGGCAAACTAATGATAAACTTAGTGAGATGGTTTAAAATGATAGTTACAGGAATATGAGACATACAAATGTAATAAATGTATTCAAGCAGCACATAGCTATTATAAATTATCAGAGTACTAAGTGCTGATTATGCAGTGTATGTAATTTTAGAAAAGTAATATTATGAGAAGTAACATTTGCATTTTTCTGACTGCTCATTTGGAAATTTCAGTTATTCTTGCAAATTAGTTTTCTTGAATTGACTCAATAGATTTTAAATGAAAGAACACATGTACAAATCAGATGACAGAAGGCAGAGAAAATATACATATGTATTTTCCTAATTAGTCTACGAATCTGTAATTATATTAATGCACTTCATTTATTTGTTCAGAAAAGCTTAAACATCTAAAATCAGATTATGCTGACTTTTGGGGATGGGGGTCTCCATTTACGCAAACAGCCTAGATCAAACTCTCTTCATTGACAAAGGGGTAGCCATGACAACTTAGAGATACCAAAGACATGCTATATATTGTTCATCTGAAAAAAAGAAATGATGTGATTGGCTTGAAACATTTATAAAAATATAAGTATTTTGACTTAAAAGTTAAGGCATATGGCATATACATGAGGAAAAATAATAGAGGGAACAATGTTGAGAAAATAGATTCTACTGCTTCATTCCTAAGGACAAGTAGGCACACTGCTTGGTGTTTCAGTTTTGTTAATTGATTGTACAAAAATTCATAAAAATCTGGCAAGGAATGCTATTTTGAAAGTTGAGAAAGCACCTGTTTTGATGTGGAAGAGATTTTCCCAATGGCACATAACTAAAAAAGATCAGAACCAGACTGAAATGCATTCAATTTATATTGGAGTGGGATTTTAACCAATAACACAATTATAGCTATCAGCTTTAAAGGGAAGAAAACTGACATTAGATGGACTTGATAGTCAACAGATATGGGTTTCAACACAGGAAGGGGCAAAAGAAAGTGTTTTTTTTTTTTCAACTTGTCACTCCTTTAAAAACACCTACGGGGGGAAAAAACATGAATTGGATGCGTGTTATGGTATACTGAGTCTGTGTTAGAAACTTGCTATTTATGAGTCATTCATTTAGATGGACCTACAGCATCTCCACTATGGCCACATTTACAACTTAACAAGAAAGTAGTAACTGCCAAGAATACTTTGAAAAGCACACTTTATTTTTAAAAATATGATGAAGCCTGTAATTATAGAATGGACTGAAATTATGTTTTTGAAAAACTTTGAAAAATAATAAGAAAAAAGGAGAGGGATTAAGATAGAGAAAGAGACCTTTATGTTCATTATGGTCACTCTGTAATATGCATACAATGTGCATATTGATATATTTTTTAAAATTTATCTATTTCTATTGAAGAGTAGATTTAGAGAGAAGGAAAAACAGACACAGGCCACCCATGTTGGGTGCAGCGTCCCAAACGTTTAGGCCATCTTCCAATGCTTTTCCAGGTCATAAACACAGAACTGGATTAGAAATAGAGCAGCCAGGACACAAACTGGCTCCCATGTGGGTTGCCGGTGCTTGTAGGTGGAGGATTAGCCAGTTGAGCCATTGCTCAAGTCCCTGTGATCTGTGTGTTTATATGGAGAGGTGCATTTGTGTATAGGTATACATAAACACATGGGAAACATTTTAATATTAGGAAAATGTGTATTCAGTAAGCATCACCAAATGAAAAGGATGAACAAAAATAAAGGAGAGTAACCTGTTATTGTATGAGATGCTATTAGCAGGTTTATCTTCCTAAGTTATTGTTTCTCATGCTAGTTCTTACTAATAGACTACTAGCTATTGTCTATAGGACACAAGAAAACATTATGAAATTTGAAGCTCTGCATAATGAGATCCTACTTAATCTGTCCCACTTTATTTCTCATTCTTCATTCCCTGCTGCTTCAATAATGAATTCCTTACTCCAGATAAGCTTGGAATGACATTCTCCCTGGACTTTTAATTTGTGTTTTCAGCTCCAATATCTACAGAAAAGTGGCTGAAGCAATACCATTACCATTAAGACCCAGGCTGTTCTTTTTGTTTCTTTTCATGCTATTTTACCATTCATGGAACGTATCTGAAGCTTTTAAAAAAGCATTTTAAAATAGATAATCTTCCACATGTAGCAATATCAAAACATTCTATGTTCACCATCTGAATCCAAAACCAGTAAAGAAAAAAGCAAACTGCAGTTTCATAATGTTTTTCTCATCATATTATTCTTTAGGAATGTTTGCATTTCTGTTGTATAAACAAGATTCATGCTTTTATTTAGTTAATGGTAACAAAATAGAGTGAAATTATATTTCATTGAGAAGAACTGAAGTGAAGGTCTTTCAAATCCCAATTTAATATATGATCATTTCAAAAATTTTCTAGAATTTCTATATTCAAGGTTCTAACAACACAGAGCTAGATAGAAGGATACAATAGCTTATTCAAATGAATTAAATTTTAATGGGACAATATTCATGTGCTTCCAAAGGATTTGCTTTATACCACTGGAAGCTTGGTTTAAAAGAATTACGTCAAGGACAGCTTATGTATGCACATTAAATGTCCTACAAATGTGAGAAAAATCTCATATTTATTTTTTATTTTATAAAGAATTAATGTTTTGAATAAATTTTGAATAAAATTATCTCTTGCATTTACATTAAGGTTACGATTTAAGGTTCTAAATTTACCCTAATCTCTGCTACAACCCACATAAAATTTCAATATGAAAACAAATGGAACAAAAATTTTGACACAAGAATTGTTTCCATAGAATCTTAATGAGAGGCAGAAGTACACAGAAAATCGCAAAAATTGGAGAAAATTGGATATGATAGCAAGTTAAGTGTAGAAGGTATACAGATGACCAAATGCATTACGTCATCGAATTCACTGTGCATGTTCCTGAGAATAAAATATTCTGTCCACCTTTACCTAACAGCTCTGGCAAAAAAAAAAAAAAAATGTACTAGCTCCGATTTATCTGTTTATACTGTAGGTTCCTTTATTTTGAGGACAAAAGCTAAACTCTGACCATTGTCCTGGAACTTCTTTAGCAGTGTGAGTCCAGTGTGGTAGTCTAGTGGTTGAAGTCCTTAGCCTGCTTGCACCAGGATCCCATGTGGGTGCCCTGCTGCGCATCCAGCTCCCTGCCTGTGGCCAAGGAAAGCAGAAGAGGATGACCCAAGTCATTGGGATCCTGCACCTGAACAGGAGACCCAGGAGAAACTTCTGACTCCTGGCTTCGGATTGGCTTAGCTTCAGCCATTGCGGCCACTTGGGGAGTGAATCAGTAGAGGGAAGATCTTCCTCTCTGTCTCTCCTCCTCTCTGTATACCAATAAAAATAAATAAATCATTTCTTTAAAAAAAAAACCAGCTGATTCTCACTTGCTTATGAGCAAACTGCTTACTTGTTGACTATTTTGGCTTTGAAATTGGATGCTTTGTACGCTGCCATCATGGCCTGATCCAAAGTCAGGATATACATATATGTAGGTAAATTGAATAAGATAATTGTCTACACAGTTCTGGATGCTTTTCACCAATTGAAAATATTGTGTTAAAGACATACCTGCACTAGAGTTGGCGTGGTAGCCTAGTGGCTAAATATTTGTTGGCAATGACAGCCAAAGCTGAGCAGATCCAAGGCCATGAGCCAAGAGCTTCTTCAGGGTGTCCCCTGCAGTTGCAGGATCTCAAAGTTTTGAGCTGTTTCCACTGCTTTCCTGTGCCATAAGCAGGAAGCTGGGTGGAAAGTGGAGTATCTGGAATATGAACTAGCACCTATATGAGATTCTGAGACTTGTAAAATGAATTTTCATGCTGCACTGAGGAGTTTTAATTGTAGCCTATGAGTAACAAGGTCAGTCATCATATAAAACCAACAATAAGAACATGGCGTATATAGAAAATAAAACAAGGCAATCCAAGTAGGAAAAAGTATGCAGATTGATAGGGTCTAAAAAAGGTCATAGAAGATTCATACTATGAATAAATGTGACAAAGACCTCAGAATTCTTACTTCCAAAGAACTTAACTTTTAATTCCATGTCTTCATAAAGTTGTTTAAGTATATATGACAGTGTTAACTAACACAATCAATAAACTATGTAGATCAAGATAGGTTATGGAAATCACAGGAAATTAGAATTGGTTAAAGAGATGACTTTCAAAAACTCTGTTAATTATTGTTTGCAAGGTGGGTTTTATAGAGAGAAAGAGAGTTCTTCCATCCACTAGTTTACTCCCCAAAAGGCTACAATGACTGGCACTGATTTGATTTGAAGCCAGGAGCCAGGAACTCTTTCCTGGTCTTCCACATCAGCACAGGGGCCCTCGAACTTGAGCCATCCTCCATTGCTTTCCCAGTCCATGAGCAGGGCACTGGATCAGAAGTGGAAGAGCCAGAACACAAAGTGGCATTCTTAACAGGAGGAGGGCTAGCATGCTATGCTCACCTCTCCTCTACCCACTGCCCGATGATCTGACAGGAAATGCTAGAGACTCAGAGAAATCCAACACTATTGTATAACAAGTGCTGTTTATTTACATAGAAAGTTGAAAATGTGAATATTTCTCTTTACTGGAACAGGATTTGATAGAGGGAAAGAAGTGAATGTCTTAAGGTGTTGAGAAATTAATTTAGCCATTAAAACAGAAAGACTTATAGTTTACAGAAGGCATTTTTAGTCTCTCAGAATCCCAAACAAAAAAATTATTTATCACTACGAACTTGATTAGCATTAAAATTTTCCTTCTTTCTTTTTGCTCGATGCCATGTAAAACATGAAAATTACTCTGTCTCTGGTTGGTTATTAAGACTCACTTCAGTTCAGAAAATCAGAACCATATTGCTAGGTATTTCACTAATGTTGAACATGTAATGCTAAGGGACTAACATGCACTGGTTAAAAATTTAAATCAGAGTTTGTATTTGGAATTCTCTCCCAAAGCAAGCAGGCTCTTAATTATAAAGATAGCCTTCCTCAACAACGGGGATAAGCGTGACAGAGACAAGTCTCCTCATCCTTAATTTGATACTTCAACAGCCCCGATGCAAACATTACATGTATTCGTTCACCTGTTCTTTTAGTTGATCATTTTTTGTTCAAAGAAGAAAGTAACAAGAATCATAGCACAGATGGTGCCTTTTTATTCCGCACAAGTCAAAATAATTAACCTTGCAAAAGACTATTATAAGCAGCCTCTCATTGGTCTAGTCCATTATGTGCCCATCTCCACAGGGCTAATCTGAGCACTTGTACACTTTCTTGGACTCTTGAAAACCAGGATCCTGGAACTAGTTCAGAGAAAATAACCAGCTGGAGCTTTACATAACATTTTTAAATTGTGGAGGTATTGCATTAACAACAAGTTTTATGATACAAGATTTTAGAATGCTAATCTTAATTTCATCATTATTAGCCATTTCATTGTAAATCCCAATGCTCATTTTAAGTCAACACATACCATTTTACCTGGCTTAGAGAATAAAAACCAATCCAATGGGGATCCGTTTAAACTGAAGTTGATGTTATTTTTCACTCTCTCATTGAATCAACACATGCCATTGCATCAGTTTATAGACATTATACTCTGTAGTTTTTCAAAAGTTTGTTATATGGTGATACTTTGGGTTTGATCAAAGATTGTAAAGTCGCAAACAGTTTTGCTCCTGTGGTCTAATCCTAATTTTGCCTAACATTGAACCTAACAGTGAGCTAACAATGATCTAACATTCTCCTGTGTTTCTACCACTTGAAAGAAGTACACCATTCTTTTCCAGAACCATCTGTACTTGTTCTTGCATCCATAAAATCCAGCCTTCAAATATATACAATTCTTCCTTGGTCTTGGTGGTCTATCAAGCAAATTAAATTAATAAATAAAGCAAATATTTAGTATAACTCTAATTTGGCTTCTCTGAATTACTGTTTTCTTAACAATGGATTTAAAAATGTTTTTCTGCAAATTGTAGTCTCCCAATATGTCTACTGTTTCTGAAAGTTTCACTTTCATGTTATTTAGGTCAACAACTAGATCCCACCATGAGTAGATATAGCTATCCATAACAAAGTTCTGTTCAGTTGGAATTCTAGACTATGTTTTATCCATGTTTGATAACTGATTGAATTGTGATGGAGAAACTGATGCAAGTGAATATTAGTTTTAGATTAACTAATATGTCATGAGGTTGCTTAATACAAAAATCCAGCTATTTTATGAATTTTCAAATGGAGTTATTTGATTTTGCAAGATTCCTGTAACTGGTTCTTCCAGACTTGTGGAGACAAGGTTTAGAGAAAACAATAGGAAATACTAGGAAAAATCGGCAGAATCTGTGAGCAATTTTCAGACACTGGAGGAAATATGTTCTTTGCAGCACTTCCGTTTGTACGATGATGTCAAGTAGGAGCAATACTTACCCTTGGAAATTAAAGTGATCACAAATACATTGAATAACACAGTCTTCAAAAATGAAGTAAACGTGGCCTTTTTATAATTATAGTTGAGTATAGTTCAGGCTCTGAGAAAGCTCAGAAGCCAGCAGTTGAATTAGAAATAGATTTCAAGCGCACTCATCATCCTAAGATGAGTATCATTTTGCTTCAGGAACTGCGTCAGTCTTTAAACTCAGAGACTGTGAGAATCTCAAGAAATTTTTAATCATATTGATTTCATTTCCTCTTTGCGTCAAGTTACTTTCTATTTCATGGTCAGTTAAACTAATGTTCTATATATAGTAAAAGATTATTTCTTTAAAACTTGTTTTAAATGTCAAACTTTGAGGCATAGACCTGCCAAAATCATTATGAGAATGGAAATAAGATCCTTTTGGAGAAATGAAAACGGGCTAGGAAACAGTCCAGCAGGAACCATATGCTTCCAACCAGCTGTGACATATTTTGCCACAGGGAAATGCTTGGTTCTTTGTCCAGTTCTAAGCAAAACACTGAAAATGAAAGCTACATGACAAACGAAGTGAGCATTTCCATTGATGGATATATTCACCAAGCATGAGCATAACTAACAATGACTGTTACAAGTCAGAAGATAGTCCCCTGCCTAGAACCTCAAGGCTAGAATACTTTCTCCAACTGCACTGAGTGATCAAGTAAGACTGTGCCAGGAGAAGTGTTGGTTTTGAGTCTAGATATTAGAGAAGAAGCTAGAAGATGCCATGAGAAATAACTATTGTACTCGTTATCAAGTGCAATTAGGCACCAAACCTGGGAGTCCCACGAAAGTTGTAGTTTTTATTCTTATATACATCCCCCCCGCCAAAACTTGGAATTTCAAATTTGGAACTTACTGCACCCATACATTATCCTGAAAAATATTTTTAAAAAATGTAAAAGGCATAAGCATTTATCTTGCTGTTTGGGTAAGCAAGAGTCAACAAAGAAAAGAGTTTTGAAAATAGGCAAAAAAACAATAGAATGATAGAACTTTTAAATTACCATTTTGCAATCTCTAATGATATAATAGATTTAGGCAATGGCCAATAGTGAATGCTAAAAGCATTTGGTGAAGGTTGATGGAGAAATTTATAAAAGAGAATAAAGCTGATGAATTAGATTTCTATTGCTGTCACAATAAATTACCACTAAGTGAGTAGCTTAAAACAACACAAATGTATGATTTTATCTAGTTCTCCTGCCTGAGTTCCCTGAGGAAGACCTGAGGCTGCCAGCAAGACTGCCATCCTTTCTGAAGGCTCTCCAGTACAATCTGCCTCCACACCTCAACACACCTGAGAAAGAAGCAGAGAGTGTCCTGGTGTCCCACGCACTGAGGCCCCTGATACCTACATATGAGATGGATTCTTGGGCTCCTTGCTTCAGCTTAAACGTTGCAGCAATTTGGAAGCTGGAGCAGTAGAGAGACTATTTCTCTCTCTCTCTCTCTCTCCCTCTCTCTCTTTCTCTCTCTTTCTCTCTCTCCCTCTCTCTCTCTCTCTCTTTCTTTCCACTGTGACTCTGCCTTTGAAATCAATGAGTGAAATATTTAAAAGTAATTGCAAAATTGAATAGTTTCAACTAAAAAATTATGAGCAAATTCAACGTATGGAAGCTAAGCTTTAAATACGTCCCTTACAGTTGCTTCATCTTCCTTCGTAAGGCCGTGTGACATCACTGGCTTATATCTGTAAATGTCTCTCTTTGAATATGTGCAGAAACATCTGTCAGGTATATCACAAGAAGAGCCCAGAAATTCTGTTTTGCTTCCAAGAAATTCTTGAGCTCCTGGTATTCACTTCCTTTTGCAAAGATAATCAATCTTTTACTAATGGGAGGGGACTGTGAACCCTGCTCTCTCATCGGTGTAGTCTACACCAAATCCTTACAAAAACATCTATGTGCCCCGTAAATGAACAGTGTTTATCGTTTTCTCGATTGTCCTACTGAAGAGCAAGGCTGGACACAACCTATGCTACCAAATTGGAACTGAACACACCAAGCTGCGCTGTTCATCTTATTTAAAAGTCTTCTCATAAGCAACACAGAAAGAAAAATATTTTTGAGGTAATCGTGTTAATTTATGATCCTATATTTTTAGAAAAATTTGATGACTTCAGTTAACTGGTCAAAAAAAATGAAATGTTCCATTTGAAAGTCAAAGTGAAGAATAAAGACAAGCTTGTATCATCATTTCTAATTTTGCTATTTTCTCAATCTTCTGATCATTTAAACCTAGGGTATACATTTGTTCTTGTTCCAAGACCTGCTCAAAGTTGCACATATCATAAATAAGATTTCAAATTTTGTGTAATTGCTTTCAATGACCATTTTACTACAATAAAATTATTCATTTTAGAAGATCTTGTGGTTAAAAAACTGTTATTAAAAAAACAAATAAGCAACAACAATGACAACAAAACTGGGGCTGGACCTGTGGCATAGGACGTTAAGACTGCTGCAATGCTGTCACCCCAATCGAATCCCAGCTGCTCCATTTCCAATCCAGCTCCCCTGCTAACATGCCTGGGCTCCTGACTCCGCTGCATCTCTGGGTGTGTGAGAATATACCTGAGATTAAAGCATCATTTTGGAAAACTGAAAAAGAGAAATCTGACTTAATATTGTTAGAAAGGCAGTAGAAACAATAAATTATGCTGCCAAGGGGAAAATGAAACATTTTCTAAAATAAACAAAGATTTAGGTTGCAAATGCCTTTGTGGTTAGCAGTATCAACACTGAGTGATCACAATGAAGAACTGCACAGAATACTTAATCCACGCTTAAAACTGCTGTGGAGTACAGGTGCTTAAAGAGGGAGGGATAAACAGTTTTCACCACTGATTGCATTAGTCTCTCTGTGGCATGATGAAGAAATTAAAGGCTTTTTTGAACTGTTCGTTCAAGTTCCTGGGAGAATTTCTATTCTTGTCATTGCAGCTGGCTTTTATCTTCTCTCTCTCGTTCGCCCCTTAAAAACGGTGTTGCTTTGTAGCGCTGTTCAATGTATCCTCCAGTACAATGAAGGAATAAGCTTATATCCTACGGCATGAAAGTTCTGTCTGTACTAGAAGACAATATAAAAAAACCAGGAGGAATGCAATAATGTGAACATTAGGAGAGAAGGAATAAGAAGAAACACGAGGAAAGAATCCGTTTCTTCCATGGATAGCAGAAGCAGCAGGAAGTTGGGATGTATCTCTTTGTATTCTGTATGACACATAAATGAGAATTAGAATATACAGAAAGATCTTTCATCCTCAGGGCAGAAAAAAAAATATGTGAATTTCTGAAGAGGTGAAATCTTGCTGGTGCTAATTGCATTTGATATCACTATCTTAAATTCGAAGTGATGGCACGGATGCAGACAGATAGACCAAGAGCTGGTTTCACGAAAAATCATAAAGCTTTTCTGCTTCTTCCACTGAACAAATTATGCTTTTTACAGCAGCTCCCCCGAAGAGATGTTAATACATGACAACCATTTCCCCCCCTTTGGTCAAGCATACCTTATCTAAGCAGAAGTTTCACTGGAGAATCTAAATGGTCTGACATGAAAATAAGTTAGCCAGTGACAGCTAGATTCCATTTGATTAGAACTGTGTTAAGAAATGGAAGAATCATGTATCCAACTATGAATCTAACAGTTAATTCCTCTTTTAAAAAGGCATTTTAAGCTTCCACTGAAAAGATAATGAAAGGATATATTAATAAAGAAAGAGGGATACTTGGGTATAATAAGCTGTTTCCTCCATCTCAATGTGAGAAGTGATTCAGGAATAACAGAGTTTAATATTTTGAAGACAAATATTGTATCACAGATGTGTGATGACTAAAAGTATAATGTTAGGGTCCATTGCAGTAGCCTAGTGGCTAAATTCCTCGCCTTGCGTATACCAGGATCCCAGCTGCTCCACTTCACTTCCATCTCCCTGCTTGTGGTCTAGAAGAGCAGTGGAGGATAGTCCAAGGACCCTGCACCCATGTGGGAGACCCAGAAGAATCCCCTGGCTCCTGCCTTCGGAGTGGCTCAGCTTCAGCCATTGCGGCCACTTGGGGAGTGAACCAGCGGATGGTAGATCATTCTCTCTGTCTCTCCTTCTCTCTGTAAATCTTCCTTTCGAATAAAAATAAATAAACGTCAAAGTGTAATGTTATCTTATCCTTACATTGAAAATCTAAAAACAAAATAAAACAAAAAACAAACGAGCAAAAACCAACACTAAAACTTCAAACATTTTGGGGAGGATTTAATAATTTAACACAAACACTGAGTACAACTTTATCATTGCTTACTTGAAAACTCCAAATGCTCTAAAAATCTAAAAAAAAAAAAAAAGTCAAAATGACAGTGCAAGCCATATATTCCACACTCGACTTCTTATTACTGGCTGTAGTTAAATTTCAGGGGCATTAAAAAAAATGTATAAAATTATCATCAACCTCCATGTGTAAAAGAGGGGAATTTTGTGTTTAGACTTGAGTTTTATCCCCAAGATAGCTCATTATATTAATGCAAATTTGCATAATCAAAGAAAAATCTGAAATCTGAAGCATTTCTGCCCTTAAGCATTTCAGATAAGGGAGACTTAAAATGGAACAAGAAAATTTTTGTGGCCAAATCATTTTGGGAAGTGCTACATCCTCTACACATTCTGCTTGCAGAATTGCAATGCGCGCTCTTGTATTAACACTGTAAGAAATTCCGTATTTTGCCTAAATCAGTGTCACTTTACTTTGCAAAGAAAGAAGTGGGGGGAATCCCAGTGCCTACAAAACTGTATCACATAATACAATGTGATTAACAATAAAAAAAATTTAAAAAAAAGAAGTGCCTTTTGTGCCGTTTCTCACTTCTTCTCTCTCTGAGAGGCACTGAATTCCTTCCTTAGATGTATGTCTCTCAGGAAATTTATTTTCTGTGGATCTTTCTAAATCTATCTTCAGAATGACAAACAAATGCCTCTTTTGCATATTTCCCTGTCTTAACTAATGAATGTTTAAAACAACTTATTACCGGGCCATTGAAAATGAGAAGTAGAATTTATCTTGGTGAGCGTTTGAATGTAGCATGAATTATCTGGTACAAGTTTGCATTTACAGGAGGAAAACCCAAGCTTTTAATTTCATGACCTCTATCGTTGAATGTGATTATAATTCTACCTGATTATTCAATGTTATGATGGCTCTATCTCCTATATTTTTAAGTTTTAAGTCATATTCAGATCATTCTAAAAAAACCTATCAAAATCCATGAACAGAAAACAACCTTTGAACATGTATCATTAGCACAGAAAAATGAAATTGCCATTTTAATGCAGGAGAATGCCTATGAAGTTTCCTTTTTAGAGAGTAATAACCAGTTTAACCCATGCACATCTATGGAAATTATTCTCAATATTTTAGCAGCTCCTTTTTAGACGTCAGCACATGATAGATAGAAAGATACAATGTCAAGGAAAAATAAAGGTATCTCAAAGTAGTGACGGAGAAAAAAAGAAAGAGAAAGTGAAATGAGCCCAAGTTTTACCTGTTTGACTTTTGCAATCGGTTTTGACAGGTGGTTTCACTCATAGGGACTTTGGGCCCAAGGCTAGAATTGATTAACAGGTAAGTTCAACTCCAATAAATGCAAGCTCCCAGTGGATCCAGATTGGAATTGAGTTGTCTGCAGAGACTAAGAGTGGACTGCTTCTCAGATACAGTCCATGGCTGAGACGAGAACCCTGCAGGTAGTATAAATACTTGGCCTTTTGGGAACTGTAATCAAGCTGAAAATTTATTAAATTTTCAACTAGTAAAACTGAGAGTAAATTTTCCTAATATGAAACACTTATAAGGACAATGATATAATCTGGTTTTTATGCTGTTGTTATACTGACGATGGCAAAGTGTCATTTAAACTGAGACCTGACCACTTGCTAGAATACCAAGAGGTCAGTTCCTTTCCATGTTCATGAAAATCCTGAACACATTCAGTCCATACAATTGTATAAAAAATTCAGAATGTCTTAGTACTCCTTTTAACTTCCTAAAAATAAATATGATATATTATGTTTAATGGAATTATGGCTGAAAATTAATTTGTGATAAAATGAAACATTTGCCTTTAGCATCCATAAATACGGATCTGTGCTGATTTATTATTTTATTTATTATTTTGTTTATTATTTTATTTATTATTTTCCAGTATCCCTCCTTAGCTCTCCTATTTTCTATTTTGCACATTTTTATTTTACTTTGAACATTTTTCAGTTTATTTCTGGTATTTTACTCATTGTAAATAAATCCTTATCCCATGATTTCTTTTTTTTTTTAAAGATTTATTTATTGGGCCCGGCGCGGTGGCGCAAGTGGTTAAGTCCTCGCCTAGCACGCCCGGGATCCCATATGGGCGCCGGTTCTAATCCCGGCAGCCCCGCTTCCCTTCCAGCTCCCTGCCTGTGGCCTGGGAAAGCAGTCGAGGACGGCCCAAAGCTTTGGGACCCTGCACCCGCGTGGGAGACCTGGAAGAGGCTCCTGGCTTCGGATCGGCATAGCATCGACCGTTGCGGCTCACTTGGGGGGTGAATCATCGGACGGAAGATCTTCCTCTCTGTATCTCCTCTCTGTATATCCGCCTTTCCAATAAAAAATAATAAAAATAAATCTTTTAAAAAAAAAAGATTTATTTATTTATTGGAAAGTCAGATATACAGAGAGGAGGAGAGACAGAGAGGAAGAGCTTCTGTCCAATGACTCACTCCCCAAGTGAGCGCAACAGCCAGTGCTGCACTGATCCAAAGCCAGGATCCAGGAACCTCTTCCAGGTCTCCCACGTGGGTATAGGGTCCCAAAACTTTGGGCCATCCTCGACTGCTTTCCCAGGCCACAAGCAGGGAGCTGGATGGGAATTGGAGCTGCCAGGATTAGAACCGGCACCCATATGGGATCCTGGCGCGTTCAAGGCGAGGACTTTAGCCGCTAGACCACGCTGCCAGGTCCTATCCCATGATTTCCAAAGTTGGATTTGAGGCATGCAGTTTTGTTATTCCATAATCAAATCACTAATTCCTTTTCTCTATTTTAAGCATGATCTGAAATCTTCATTTGTTTTGCGATTTTATGCAAGCAGCCTTATACCTGTAAGAGCAACCCCTCAAACAAGACAAATTGCTCTTTTTATTTACTATTTAATCTTTGTAAAAGACACAAATTCATGTAATGTACATATTTATACACCCCTTGACCTATAATCTGTAATTATGATAAATGTTAGTCTATAAGGGATATCTGTCATTAAATTTGAAAATTAGAATGTTGTATTCTTAAATGCCTAATAGAATTAAAAAGCATGCATTTCAGTTTTGGAAGAAATCAATAATGCATAATTATCCCGTATGGAATATTTTTACTAGATACTTCTAATAAATTTTCACGTGTAACTGGGCATTATCATTCATGTAATCCACAGTGCATAACCTATCTACTCCTAAGAATTCACTAAAATATGTGTCACAAGGGAAGCTATATATAGAAAAAGTTCCTAAGATTCAATCTAAAAATTTATATTACACAATAAATCATTCAGCTTATGCTGTCTGACAAATTCAGATTCTGCTATTACGCTGTTTCTAATGCACCATTAAAATCAAACACAAAGCATAATACATTCCTTCTGGTAAATAATAATCCACAAATCTACCCAATTTCATACACATTTTACTGTCAAAATATTTGACTAATAGCATGCTAGAAATAAAGAGATGGAAAATATTTAGTAAAAGTTTGCTGGTAATATAATTTCAGATTAGAATATGTAGTTTTCATTTGTCCACTGTCAATTTCATTATTTGTGATTTAATTTGGAGAATGGCAGCGGAAATGAGAAGAGGCTATGATTGCATGTCTTGTGGCAGAGTGACTGGAAAATCCAAATTTCTCATTTGAAATAGTAGGCATTCTCAAATACGCAAAACTCAATTAAAATTGTTTGAGATACACCTCCATTTGATTTGGACACTACTGTATGCTACAGTTTGCTAACGGGTTTTAAGTGTTCCCCGAGGAGGTGTTCTTCACTGTGAAAACCAATGCGTGTGTGTACACACACACACACACACACACACACGACGTATTCTCGTTTTGACTCTCCTGATTGGTAGTCAAAGACGCATCAACCAGCAAGAACTCTCCCTCGATTTCTGGTTTCTCATTTCCTGCTGTCATGAACCACTTCCACCCGCTAAGTATCTGTAGAACATTCTTTGCTTTCTTTTTGCTTATTTTCTCAATGTATCTATTTTAATGTCTTTAATCTTGTTTCTTCATAAATGGACCTTGATCTTATTTGGTATTACTTACACTTTGTCAAATGCCTGTATATGTCACTAGTGGGAGGTATTCTTCCATCTGTAATGAGTTAGACCTCTATAATAGAACTGCCCATCTTAAACTCCTGCCCCCACCACAGCCTGATGATAAATACTATTTTTAGTGCCTTTGCTGATACTTTAAGCTAAAAAAAAAGTCTCGGTTAGTCCCCATTTCCAAGTTATACAATTCAAATTCTTCAACTTGGCAAGCATCCTCCTAACAGCTTCTTCTAAATTTAGACTTAAAATATTTTATCAGATATGTTCATATACCATGCATGTCCTAGATTTTCTGCTTTGCTTTTTAAATGTACTAGCATACATTAACCTAAACTTACCGTTTGTCAGATGACATGCTATATGTGGCATTTAGAACATTTCATAAAATTTTCTTTGTTACACAGGAAAGCAAAATGCGGCCAATTGCGTAGATGAAGAAATGTATGCTTGACAAGATTATAGCTTGATAGTGATCAACAGACTCAGTAAAATGTAAATATTTCCGAGACTAGCGTTTCCAGGATTGTCCAGTAAGTTATTCTATAAGCACTGCTCACCATTACACCAAACAGTCAATCTGACCCACACTCAGAGGCTTACTTCAAATAGGTGGGCGGGGGGTGGGGGTGGGACGGGGGCCGAGTACCTTGACACCTCACTAACCTCACTGTACAAATTGACCAGACAGAAACATAACAAGGAAACAACACATCTCACTCAGAAAACTTAAAAAATGGAGCTTACCTGATATCTACTAAACCTTCCGTCCTATCGATACAGAACACACTTTTTTTCCCCATCAACACATGGAAGCTTCTCCAGAACTGACCACATTTTAGGCCAGAAAATAGTCTCATCAAATTTAAAAGTATTGAAATCCTGCCATGCATCTTCTCAGTAAAAAAAAACAAAACAAAAAAAAAAAACAAAAAAAAAAAAACTTCTCAGAGTAAAACTGGAGGTCAACGAGGCAAAATAAGTCCAAAATATATGAATATTTTGAGAGTGAACAAATGCTGCTAAATGAACAACGCATTCATGAAGAGAAAATAATTGTTTAAATGAATAAAGGCATTAAAAATATGAAAAACATGTGGATACAAGTGAAGATGGTGGTAAGAGGAAAGTTCATTTCAGTAGTTGCCCGTCAAGAAACCAGAAAAACACCAGGTAAATGGGCTAACAATCTGTCTGAAGGAGCTAGAAAAACAACAGCAAAGCAATCCAGATTAGCTGAAAACAAAAACCAATAATCAAAATAAGGGAGGAAATAAAGCAAATAGAAACCTTTACGTGGTTTTTTTTTTGTCCTTTTTCTCTATATCATGGGGGCACATTTGAGGTAACCCCAAAAAGCCTTTCCCTACCTGAAGACTCAGGTTTGCACGTCAGGGCTAGCAGTTAGATTTTTAAAAAACATTGTTAACTGGTTTGTCATCCGTTTGGCAATATTGTGTGCTCAAAACTGATATTATTTCAACTTTTTATTTTGTTGTTTTCAGTTTCCTTTAAAAGTAGTCACGGACTATGATCTCATGGAGGTATAAACTTGATTCCTGCAATGTGCATGATTTTATTTTCTGATCTCTCTGTTATAGCTAACAGACCCCTTCCCCCAATTTAATGCATGATTCCTTGAGACCTTCTCAAACGAACAGCCTATGATGGGAAAGCAACAGTTTCAACCACATCTTCTCATTCTGGGCTGCTTGCCAAGGGCTCTCTGATAAACACTTTCAAGCACAGACATACCTCCCCGCAAGGCTGTTTCTTCATAGCTATTCCTTATATCTACTTCCATTTGGGAGAATAGAAGCAGAAGCAGCTTTCAATGCCTAAGGTAATGTATTACCTGTGTCTTTCCGAGCTCGTTACAGCCTGAAACCAGAGAAAACACTCCTTAAAAACTATATAGATGACCCGCCATTTCACTTGCTCCAGATGGCAAGAAACAGCTAATGAACAAAACCCTCTGGGGTATCTCAACTTCTTTCTTCAAAGAGTACACTGGATTAGCTCATGATTGCTACACTCTTACCATGAACGACCAGCTACCTACAGTAAAGGATGAGTGTCCAGTCGCTGGAATGTGGCTGCTGAACTAGTTCAACTTATTTATGATTCTGTTATATGCCACACTTCACTTCATATCTAACTTCTGTAGCGCTTGATCTTAGGTTTCGATTATGAGTGTCTCAGCTCGGGCCAACATGTAGGAAAAGCAGACCGATGGGCTGAAGCAGCAGAAATGTGTTTTCTCATAGTACTGGAGACCAGAAGCCCAAGCTTAGGTATGGGGTTTGATTTCTGATGAAATCTCTTTTCCGGGTGTGATGATGACTACCTTTTTGCAGTGTGGTCTCCTAGCTTTTCTCTGTGAATTTTCAGAAAGTGAGAAATGATCTCCTGTATCTCCCTCTCTTGATGTAAGGATAATAGTTTCACCAGACTAAATTCTTAATGTATGACCTCCTCTAGCTTTCACTATTTCTTAGTGGAGTCAATCTCCACATAGAAGGAGAGTGAGGATTTGGATGCATGACTGTGGGGGATATAGAATTCAGCCAATAACTGATTATTGTAGAGAATAAAAAAATAACACTATCAAGATAGAACCTTCAGTTTTTCTGGTGTCACATATGTCTGCAAATAATTATTGGCCCCATTTCCTTCTATGTATTCCTCTAACAACTATATGTAAGAGAGCAGTGTGTTGTAGATATTGCCAGACACTGTTTGTATATCAATCATCACAAAGCAACGCAGAAACCGCCAGAAGAAAGCTTTTCTACGAGGGCTCTATCCGGTGTCATCCATAAGTTTTCTTATGTTCCACTGTTCAAACCACCTTAATTAAGGTTAAGAGAAACAATTCTTTATAAATTCACTCTAGCACAATAACTTGGAAGGCAAAATCAAAACTGTGCAACTGGAAAAAGCATCTGCCTTCCTGGTTAAGCAGGATGAAATAAAAATAAAGTAAAATAAATAAAAACCAAACTTTCAGTTGTGAATATCTATTAGAATGCAGAATGATAGAAACGTCATTAAGAAATTCATAAAGGAATATTCATAAAGGAATATCATATCTGCTTTAGAATGCGAAACTCTGTTTCCATATTTAATGCAGAGTCTGCTTTTACTGCGGCTCAGGACAGAGCCAAGGAATAAGTGTTATAGAGAAAGCAGAATGAAAATGGGGTTGGTGTGTGTGTGTGTGTGTGTGTGTGTGTGTGTGTGCGCGCGCGATTTACTTTTGCTGCTTTCTAACCTCAAAAAATGTCATTGCTGTTTTTGTCTCTACCATTCTAGTTGCCCTTGACATTTTATGGCTTTTGAAAACTTTTATTTACATTTTAGTGGAGTTGAGTAACGAATGGAACTGAACGTGTACATGTTCAGTTCTACACGTTTGGTTTTTGTGACATTTGGGAAAATATACATTTATGTAAAGAAAATAAACCTGTCTATGCTAGTTGCAGACATGATGTAATCGGCTATCAAGTTTTCTGTTCAGCAGGAGTTTCCAACTGTCTTCAATCAAATAATGCTAAGACTACTACTACTAATAAAAACAGAAAGAAGGCATGAACGAAAATAAATACCACTGGGGGATCTTAGCAACCAGACAAGGAATTCAAGAAATGGGGAGTCAATTGTATGTGAAATAAATCACGCAGAATCTGTTTTTTCACTCTCTGCAAAATATTTAAGACTGTGAAGTAGATGTTAAATATTTGCATATTGAATCAATAAAAGAAACATTGAAGCCGGTGGAATCAAGTCAGAAATCTACTTGAACTAGCAATTACTTAAGAATATGGGAAAATTAGTGATCAGGAGTGGGAGTTCATGAGCATATATCAGTTACCTGGCTTCTTTTAGATAAACCAAAAATTAAGAAACCAGGAAAGCATGCACATGCACTATATATATATATAACTATATATATATACATATATATGAAAAATAAGTAGATATTTTGATTGATATATATATCAATCATATATATATATTGGCTAGGGGAAGAAAGACAAAGGTGGTTGAAATGAGGTTAATTGGATATTCTGAAATAGGCATGTTTATAGACTGTTTATAAGCAAAGTGACTTTTTTTTTTTGTCATTGAAAAGAAAAAATACCAGGAGTGTTAGATTCTTTGAAAGCAGGAAACTGTTAGCTGGCTTTAGAAGAATTATTTGATGTGAGCAGTTACATTGTTTTGGATCAAAACTGGAGAAGTTTCAGGAATCAGTGCTAAGTACAGCATAGAAAACAACTCTCCTGGCATCCCTTTCCTGCAGGTCAGTTCATTGCCAATCAGAGTAACAGCTTGCCTTAGCCAGATCCTTGCAAGAATCAGCAGAAGCTTTGTTGGGCAAAGGAAACTGCAAGTCAGTTTCCAAATCCATTTGCTCAGTGCAGATACAATTTATGTTTTTCTTTTTGCTTAGCAAGCAGTTGTGCTACAAATTTTGTCTTGAGAGTTTTGGTTGCAATGAAACATTGGTATAATTTAAGATGAGACAAGCATATATAAAAAAATGCGAGAGCAAAAACTGCCTTTTTTGACCCACCGAGGCATTCTTTAAGTCTTGTTAAAATATATATTCACTGGGCTCCTCTAAGCTCTCTGGTATCAGTCATTATTTTAAAAAAACCAATAGGGAAGTTTTAATTTCCATTTAGTAAACATTTATCTGCTAAAGAACTAGGATTCTCTTACACGAATTGAAATATTTTATCAGTGCTTGCTGCTTTCTCTATTTATACAGCACTATATGAAATAAATTATTAAAGAATACCCCACGTTTCTGTTTCCAAAATACTTATTTTGTAGATCATCACATGCTAAATGTTGAATAAGTGATCTGTTGTTTTACTAGCTCAAGTCTTCCTCTAGACATATTTCTTAAAAAGCATAGACAAGGAAAACGAAATCTTACAATTTTTGACATCAATATCACCTTTCTAAAAATGTTCACTTTCCATGATATGCTTTTATAGGTATAGGGAATGCCTGCTTCACCTTCCCCTGCTCTGTCTCCATTCTCCCTCCCTACTCTTTCCACTTATTTTATTATAATAATATAGTCCTTCAGCATCTGTCACAAGTCCAACATTCTGCTATTTAAGTATATGATGGCATTGGAGGTAGAGGAGATAGCAGAATATCCAGTATCCTATTGTTAAGGAATAACAGTTTCATTGGGAGTCCTCCTTTTATTCAGGAATGGACACTCATGATGCGATGTATCTTCACTTCCTGGTATGCTAGTCTCTAGTATACAGCACATCTACAAGAATATAGGCATAAATTTGTTCATCAGTATATCTACTTATTTTTCATTTTGTATGAATGTTGCCTTATATCAGAGAAAGCGTATGATATATGTCATTTTGGGATTGGCTTTTACACTCAATCTTAGGATCTCCATTTTGGATCATTTTGTTGCAAACGGTAGAGTTTCGTTTATTTGTAGTGGTTGAATAGTATTTCGCAGAGTAGATGCATCACAGTTGTTTCACCCACTCCACTTTCAGTAGACATTTGGGTTGTTCCCATGCTTTTGCTATTCTGAATTGTGGTGCTTTAAACACATGATTACAGGTAACATTTGCATATAAAGGTTTTACTTCTTTTGGATACATTCTCAAGAGTGGGCTAGCTGGGTCATATAATACATCAGTTTTGAGTCTGAGTTCCATAGTGGCTTCAGTAACCTCATCTCCCACCAGCAGTAAAGTTAATTTCCCCCCACATCCATGCCAGCAAGTGTTGTTAATAAGATTCTGAATGTAGACTAATCTTGTTGGAATAAGGTGGAACTTAAGTGGTTTGTATAGAGAGCCTAAGCATTTTTTTTCAGATGTCTACTAGACATTTAAGTTTGATATTTTGAAAAATACCTGCTTATTTCCTTCAGCCATTTATTCACAGGGCTTTTTTGTTAAGTTTCTGAAGCTCTTTGAAAGTTCTGGAAGTTACTCCTCCCATTCTATACCCTCCACGATCTGCGGATCATTTCCTTTGCTGAACAGTACCTTCTTCATTTGATCTGTGCCCATTTGTTTATTTTACCTTTGACTGCCTGTGATTTTGGTGAGTTTTTAAATCTTACCAATGCCTACATCTTGTACATGCTTCCTATATTTTCCTTGAATTGTTAATGGTTTGTGGGTACATATTTAGGTCCTTGATCCATTTGAGCTCATTTTTGTATAAGGTGAGAGTTGGGAGTCTTGCCTCTTACTTCTGCAGGCTGATAGCAATTGTCTCAACAGCACTGGCCAGACTGACTTTATAATTGATTCTGTTCAATGACCATTTGCCATCATTTGTGCCATTTCCACCAGCACGTTTCAGTCCCGGGCTCCCATGCTATGCTTCTGCCACACCCTCTGCAGCCACAGCTCCCGTCTTGCCACTTCCCCCCGCCCCCATTATCTCCACACTGCTGTCTGTTCAACCATTTTCATGCTCTCAGTTCCAGCAGTACCCAAGATTAGGAAGATACCAGCTGTGACTTTCAACCACATCATAGGGCTCTCAGTGGGACTGAGTGCAAAGACGTTTTTTTTCCCTTTCTTTCTTCTTGGAAACTACTGAGAGTTAGGTCTGGGAGCAACCCAGACCTATTTTGGATGGAAACCATGGGATGCCAAGTCAATATTATTTTCCTCATGAGACCAGTATAATGTGTTGAGGCAGAAGTGAGTTTTCCCTTGCTTAATTCATATGAAGCTTATTTTTCACTTGCCCCTCACCTGCTCTCCCTATCCCCACCCCTACACATACACATACTTTTGCCACATAAATCAAAATGGCACCTGATGTGGCACAGGTGTGGATCTGGGATGTGATTTAATCATGCTCCCTAACTTTGTACTCGGGCTCTGCTGTTTTGCTCATGATTGATTTTAAAAAGTCAATGGAGTCTGCAGTTCATTGGCTTGATTCACCTCTCCGTTCCCAGCAACCTCCTCTTCCCACCTGACTGCCAGTGGAGCTCCATCATTGCTGAATTTATGTTCACTAACACAGTACTCCGGCATCTCTACTGCTTTCACATGCCCACAGGTCTCAAGGTGTCCCTCTGCTGTCAGCTTGTGGGTAATTCTCACCATATAATGTAATTGAGAGTGGCACCTTCTATGATATGTGAAAGCAATCATTAGCATGTTACATCAACATTCTCCTAAATACTGTGTATTGTGACATTGACAAAATAAAATCTGTCTCTTTAAGAATAAAAGCAGAAATAAGGACACAGTTGTAAGAGAAATGCATACAATAAATTCTGAAAAGCAAACACTATGATAAACTTATAGGACTTGGTTTTTCAAGGGCAGCTTTCATAGGAAGATTTCAAAAGTTATTCATAAAGCTCTGTAAGCTCCTTATGCTTTTAAAAATTCTGAGACTGTCTTCTTGGTGAAATGTTTGTTCAGAAAGAATTAATGTCACTGTTGGTTACAAAATATCCTGGCTTGTTGAAGAAACTGTAGACTAGCTCACTGTAGAATATGCCAAAATATGATGAACTAGTTTAAATTCCACTAAGCCAAGAAGCACACAGATCCCTCTCTGTTTTGTAGACACTGTGATGGGCAAAATATGTAACAGTCATACAAAAGGCAAGGGTGTGGGGAAGCGTGCATATTCACACTGATTTCTAGAAAAGAAATTCATACAGCTTTTGAAACAGGAGTTTTGCAGTGCTTAGCATATTTTAAAATTTTGTACATTTGACAGGATAATATTACGTGTAGAAATTCAAACCACAGAGATAGAAAAATCCACAAGGTATCCAAGAGATTATTTGTTGCAATGGTCAAGCATTGAAATGACCAAACTTATAATCAAGAAAGGAATAATAGTACAACACATGAAAAGGTGCAATCACATGGGAACAATTAAGAAAAGTGGAGTTTCCGTGGGTGTTAACGCTGAAGTGGAGGAAGCCATAGCTTGGAGTGCCCTTACACCAAGAATATGCCGGCCTCAAGTCTCCAGGCACTCGACTTCCTGATAAACCTTAATGCTAAAGTGACTGGGGAGGAAGTGAATAACAGTCAAAGTGCTTGGGGCCCTGCCACCCAAGTGGGAGACTTGGATGGGGAGACTTGCCTCTGGCTTCAGCTTGTTCCACCTCTGGCCGTTGAGGCCACTTGAAAATTGAATCAGCTCAGGGACAATCTTTCTTTCTATGTCTCTATTTTTCTATGTTACCCTATCTTTTAAATAAATAAATAAATATTTTTAAAAGAAGGGGAAATGGAGGCCCACTGGATGGCACGTCAGGTTAGTCTTCTATCCTGTGGCACCAGCATCCCATATAGGTGCTAGTTCACGTCATGGCTGCTCCACTTCCCATCCAGCTTCCTGATTGTGGACTAGGAAAGCAGAGGAGGGTGGCCTGAAACCCTGGCCCCCTGCACGTGCACTGAAGATTCAGAAGAAATTCTTAGCACCTGACTTCGAATCAGCTCAGCTCTGGCTATTGTGGCCATTTTGGGAGTGAACCAGTGCATAAAAGACCTTCTTTTCTGTCTCTCCATAAGATCTGTCTTTCAAATGAAAATAAATATTTGTTTAAATAACAAGAAGAAATGAGGTATGCATTTATGTAACTGCAGAAATATCACCACAACATAGAAGTTATATCATATACGGTATCAAAATGTAATTGCATCATGTAATTCAAAAAATCTCTGTATACTCCCAGTTTACATGTATATAAACACAAAGCCAAAGAACCAGCACAAACATCTTCACAGCAGGTATTACAAGGATGAAGGTGGAGTAGAGAAAATAAAAGAAACGTGCACAATTGTCCTTATATTTGCATGCATTTGAATCTTTTACAAAAGGAGCATATTTCTACATTAGTTGTGTAATCAATCAACAAAGACTTTATAGCAAAGCCAAATCTGAGTATTTGAACTTTCCACCGATGTTGCTGTCATATACACATGAGTCCTGCTAATAAGAAGCTACCATTTGCAGTGTCAGAGATGTGTGAGGCAGTGAGCCAGGTAACCGATATAGACAAATATGCAGTTCTCCCTCAGTATCCATGGGAATTCATGCCAATCCCTCACAAATATCAGAATCAGCGGATGCTCAAGCCTGTTGTATAAAATGATATGACAGTATATATAACCTATTCACATCCTTCTATGTTCTAGTCATCACTAGATTGCATCTAATAAAATGTACGATTTATGTTGATAGCTTCTATATGTATTAAAAGAATGACTACAAAAGATCTATACCTGGCCGTTACCCAGGAACTTTGCTTCCAAAATATTTTTATCCACACTTAGTTGTAACAAAAACCTTATATTTTCAAGTGCCTTCCTGCTTGCTGCTTGCCCATTCAATTTAAATCATTGGAGGTCAAGAATTATTAGAGCTAAATGGGATATGGGACAGACTGGACAGGCCTGCAGTACATACTGGCAAGCATGGGAACCAGGATAGAGGGCTGGCCTGGTGTAGATTATGGGGAGTCGCCCCAACTAGGCTGCAGCTCTCACTGGTATGCGTGAGGACCGAATACAAAGTGGGCAGGATCAGGCTGGATACAACACCCATCGGTTCATGTGGAAGACAGGGCTGGAAACAGAACTGACCCAGCAATTGCAACGACCAACATGTGCATAAGCTGACTGGGGCTGCGGATGGTGCCGGACCCTGTATTGGCAAACACTCACAAGAATCAGGTCTGGGATCACCTCAGATGAAGTTTCTTTGGAGATCCCTCCAACTGCACTGCTGATCTCAGAACCCCAACCGTGAAGAGACTATGTCAGCCACTGGATTGTGCATAGATTTCATCGTGATTGGAACAGCAAGATTGGCAGCAATTCAGAACTGTTGAACTATCAAAACTGCTTGAGCAGGACCCTCAGAGTGTGCCCCACATTGGGGACCTGGGATGGGTGGGAGACTGGGTGAGCTTCTCCCTTTGTTTCTCCCCTGACCCCAGACACAGGGGAAAAGTGATGATATTAGTGTGGAAACAATGGTATTACCCACTTTCCTGTAGCCCTTGACCCTTTGTACCCTAATCAACTAAGTAAGATTATCAAAATAAATAAATAAATTTTAAAAAATAAATGTTTAGGAGTTTGAATTCATTTTTTTAATTGGAAAGGCAAATATACAGAGAGCAGGAGATAAAAAGAGAAAGATCATCCATCCACTGGTTCACTCCCCAAGCTGCCCCAACAGCTGGAACTGAGCCAATCTGAAGCTAGGAACCAGGAACTTCTGGGTCTCCCATGTGGCTTCAGGGTCCCAAGGCTTTGGGCTGTCCTTGATTGCTTTCACAGGCCACAGGCAGGGAGCTGGATGGGAAGAGGAGCAGCCGGGATTAAAATCAGCACCCATATGGGATCCTAGAATGTGCAAGGCTAAGACTTAAGCCACCAGTCTACCATACCAGGCCCAGGAGTTTGAAATCTTACTCATCCTTGAAGATAGCTCTTATCACCTTCAGTACATGATGATACTTTTGAATGCACTCAATAGATAGCACTTAGGGAAGCACTCATAATAAATAGATTGCCAAAAAATTCTATTTTCTCTCACATAAATACTCAGAATTTAGGCAAGGTGAAGTAATATCAGCTCCTGATAGAGAAGTCATACTTCATAGAGAAAGATACTCTTTCCCGTATCTTCTTAGAATATATTTCCTGGGACAATTTCTTTTCTTTATGGTCTAATTCGTGCATGTTATATCCTTTGCTCTCCCCATAGATACAGTAATGATAGAAAAGTAACATACTTGTCATACCCATGCTGTTTCACTTTCAATCTAGGATCAATGATGTCATTTGAGGCACTTTAGAGTTAATTTCTTAGGTGATACTTGAAATTCACTTGAAGATGTACCCTGCCCTTGTCACGGTTAAAACAATTTTCCGTTTATGTCCAATTTTATTACAGACACCTATACCCCATACTTAATGGGAAACAGAAAGGCATAATTAACTAAAGAGCAGCCAAACCTGCTTGTGATAACAGAGTTGCTTAGGTTGACATAGTTGTCAGTCCACTGTATTAGTTGTTGTATCTTCAAATGCTAGATTTAACTTATATCCCCCAAAAGTCTTTAAGAGATCCATTTCATGAATTTACGTAAGACACTTGTGAGTTTCGATAATGTGAATGAGCTGTGCTGCACGGTACGCTGCATCCCTATCGGCTAACTCCCAGTAGAGAACTGAAAATGACCTTTTTTTCTCTAGGTAATTCTGCCCGCTAATTACTCTTTCAGTTCAAATTGATAGCAGTCAAGACTTACATAGAATGGGATCAATCAAAGTAATTTCTTTCTTTGGGCACAGTGCAGTAGCCTAGCAGCTGAAGTCCTCGCCTTGCATGCACCAGGATCCCCTATGGGCACTGGTTTGTGTTTCGGCAGCCCTGATTCCCATCCAGCTCCCTGCTCGTGGCCTGAGACAGCAGTCGAGGATGTCCCAAAACCTTGGGACCCTGCACCTGCGTGGGAGACCTGGAAAAAGGCTCCTGACTCCTGGCTTCGCATCAGCTCATCTCTGGCTGTTGCTTCCTCTTGGGGAGTGAATCTTTGGATGGAAGATCTTCCTCTCTATCTCTCCTCCTTTCTGTATATCTGACTTTGTGGTAAAAATAAATAAATCTTTTTTTAAAAAGTGATTTCTTTCTTTAAAATTGTATTAAAAGCTATTCATCCACAACATACACAATTATGTTTTCCTTCAGATATACATTGTGTTAGGGTTCAAAAATTATAGGACACATGGACAAATCACATTTTAAGGTGTCCCATAAAATGTAATATTCATTGCAATATGGTCAAAGTAAAATTGGAGCAATGAAAAAGTAATTGTTACTGGTAACTGTCTAAGTCAGGTGTTGGATATTTATTTGATCATATTTGCCACTATTTCTCCCATCTGTATTCTAGTTCATCCTCATAATTATCCAATAATTGATTTTTAATCAAATAATTAGTAAATCTCCTGCTAGATTTAAGCCACATGCACATTATGCCATTAGGAGCAATATATAGGATCTTTGCCTCGGAGTGCTTATCTACCAGCTGATTATTGAGATTCCGAATTTTCCTGTTTCGTTGTGTCCTTTTTCTTACCTGTTGGACGATACAGTGCAGCCTGGCATTATCTAAGACAGAATTTAACTCTACCAATGCCCCCAGCTTTTCTTTCTTTATATTTTAATTGATGATTACAAGTTTTGTATATGTACACTATATACTATGTTTTGAAATACACATATTTTGTGAGATGGCTACATTAATTAGCATATGCATTAGTGCACTTATTTTTACACTCTTCAAATGGCCACCAAGGAAGTGTGAGGCCCAGGCCTTGACCAGGGGCTACAGAATGGGAAGCTGACATGACAGCATTGGCCTAACCACTGCACCACACCGCTGGCTCCCATTACAATGCTTGGACTTATTTTCCCTGCTTCGCTAAAATTGTGTTCTTTGACCAGCCCAGCCCAGACCCTCCCTCATTTTCTAGTAAATTGTTTCTACTCTCTGTTTCTATAAACATGACTTCATTCGATTCCAAACTTAAGGGAAGTCATGCAGATTCGCCTTTTGGCTCCTTGCATAATTCCAGAGGATAGACAATGCTGATGAAAGAATGTGTGTGAAAAACTAAGTGGCTGTATGCGTTGTGTACGTGGCATTTAGCAAAATTTTAGACAAATCACAATTATTTGTTCAACCATTAGTATTATCATGTGCCATTATAATAAAATATAAATACCATTATCATGAATAGCTATCATAAATACATCTTTACGGTTATTCAAAATTAGTGAACTCCTTTTCTCCATGGCACTTAACACTAAAAACTCTTAATGTAGTCACTGTGAACTCAATCTTTGTGGATAATATCTATATAAGAATATTTACAACAATAATCACCTCTCCAAATTTTAGAAAGTAAAAATTACTTTTTCTTCTGTAATAAAATGATCTAATTCAATGAAAATGAATACACAACTGGTCTCAACAAATATGTGCATGTAACTAGAACACACTTCCTTGCTCTCAGTTTGACACGATATGACACATCAGCCAGAGTCAGTAGGCCACTCCTGGCTTTGGACCCTGAGAAGATCCTTTTTTAAAAATTAATTATTTTCATTAATTCATTAAAGGCACAATGAATGGGTGAGTGCGTCTCTGAGACAGGGATGCCAATACTTAACCCATCATCTGCTACTTCCCATGTGTCTGAACAGAACTACACGGAAAGTGGAGCCACTGGGATTCATTGGGCTCTGGATGCACACCTCTGCTTCCAAATTTTACAATCCAAGACTATCTTTCTCAAGGACCTGAGAGCCTTCTTTTGGAAATGTAAACTTTGAGGAAATAGTGCTTCCCAGTTTCTGCAGCAGAATGAGATCTTCACTGCTATGGCTGTCTTGTTACGGGTTGAAACACAACCTCTAGTTGTGCTCATGTATTAAAATTTGCTTTTCTTCTGTGTAATGACAATTTGAAAACACAGACTCTAGGATCAACCCAACTCAGCTCATGAATTCTGCCAAGACTTTTGCTTGATTAGTATTAATTCTAATCTGTCTTTTCCATAGCAGCAACTCAAAAACAGGATTTTATACCTGCTTAATATTGTTGCGTACAATTTTTGCTTTTAACAGAAACACATCATAGAAGTGAAGAAAAGACGTAGTGTTTGTAGTTTGAGAGTTTATAAAAAACAACTCCAAAAAACTAACCATGGTCACAATAGTAAGCATGCACCAGAAACTATCTTTTTCTAAGCTGCTCAGCTAGGTTTACCTTATTACTGAGATATTTCATCATACGGGTAAATTATTTCCTTTATATTGAAGTTTTAGGAATTAGAATGACTAGAACTTGAGCTTATATTCCATTGATTTAGACTCCATAATAAATGGTTTCATGTTTGTATTTGCTTGTATTTCAATATAAAGGACAGATATTGATCTAAAAAGAATTGCTAAAAGGCCACATGAGAAAACCGAGGCAAGCCTGAAGATGAAACTAGATGTTGCTTACACAAAGGTTCGGTACATTATGCACGTAACAAAGAAGAGCAGCACATGTGCATAGAATAGTGAGGGGCACTGACGGGAGACTCCTAATGCAGTGATCTTAAGTACAATTCAATCAATGTAACAGTCTCTAGTGCTTTTGAACTTCACCTTAGATTGTTCTTTAAACAATAGTTGGGCCATCTTTTATCAGCTAAAGATGAAAGAAGGTATGGTGCAAAAGAGAAGAGACGAAAGCCGAGAGACAAGACATTATTATTTTAAGATGGGGATTACTGTGATTCGAATGTTCTTAAATGTTCCTGAGGAAGCAGTAAGAGCAGGATAAAAGGAACCCACGCGTTTCTTTCTACATTTCCTTCTAAAATCTCTGTTGACTTCACCTCTCTTCACAGATAGGGTGAGCATCTTTTTTATCTTTTTAGCTTCTTACACACCTTTAAAACTTTCATTTTACTGAAAGACACAATAGAGGGTTCTCTTTGCTTTTTTACTTATGTTAGGTAATCAGCAAAATAGAAAACATTTATTCTTTTCTATGAAAGCACATTTTCTATGGTTTCACAGTAGCAAGCATTACTAATGAAAGTCTTTATGTATACAGGAAGCTGGTGATCTTCCAACATATTGATATAATTGTTTCTCCAAATTAACTGAATCAAACGGTTATTCCGATGAGTTATAAATGGAGCCTGAGGTCAATTTTAACTTAAACTGTAAGGAAGCTAACTACCTAGTCATGGCATCCCTAATTTCTGAACAGTTGCCCTGTCCTTGAAATATGCAAAAACTCAAAATGGAAGAAAATTGGCATAACAGAAAAATGACATCTGAATAAATGAATTGGACATTTTATAATAAGGAATCTCTAAATATTAATTGGCAATTAGTAAATTTAGAAATAACTTTCTTCTATCCATGATTAACTATGGAAGGCAATAAAATCTTCCATTTTCCCAATTCATGTCTCTGAGAATTCGTATTTATTTTTCCATGTATTAACAAAAACATAACTTAGAATTAGACCTTGTTATTCATATATTAAATATATCTGTAAAATATGAAATAATGCCATATTCTCATGATCTATTTAGTTTTAGAAATTCTACTTGTTAGAAACGGGCTTGTTATTATTTCTACATTATTTAATACATGTTTCACATTTTGTTTTCATTTCTAACATGGAAAACAGTGATTGCTATAAAATTTTTAAAAGGTCATGCTTTGGGGCCAGAGTTACAGGAGTTGGTAATGGTGCTTGCAAAACCAGGATTTCGTATAAGCATCAGTCATAACCAAGCTGCTCCATTTCTCAAACAGCTTCTTTCTAAGGAGTCTGGGGAGAGAGCAGCTGAGGATGGCCCAAGTGTTTGCGCCATGGAGCCCTGAAAGACACCCCTGACTCCTGGCTCCAGCCTGGCCCTTGCATCCAAGGGCCCTTGCCCTTGAGTGAACCAGCGGATTAACATCTCTGTGTGTTCTTTCCTCTGTGTGGAACTCTGATTTTCAAATAATAAATAAATAAAGACTTTAAAGACGTAGGTCTTTAAGGTTGTTAGACAATGTACAATAAAAGTAGATACTTTGATGTGTATCAAGCATGGCAGTAAAAACGGGAGCGAGGAACCATGTTTGTTGCCTGTGTGGTATTTTTGGTACTTGTGTGACTCATTAATGACACCAACAAAAGCTCAGATCACGGCTAGCTTTTTAAAGGTAGCCAATGAAGGTTTCATTATTAATCGAGCTCATTTGTTAAGGGTAGTTGCATTAAATGGGTATGAGTGATATATACAGTTATAAGTAAAATATTCACGGTTTAAAAACTGTACATTTTTATGATCAACATGTTGAAAATCATCCATAAAGTGCTTAATTCACTTCTTGCAACAATTTCGGTCACAATAAGTAGTCGGTCACACTCAAGTCATTTTAGCTCCATGGAGTTGATATGTTTCTTTTCCTCTTCTGGCTGCTCTGTTTTTTCTAGAAGATGTGTTTTTCTCCCGCCCCCTGTCCTGCTGACACGCTCTTTTTCTGCAGATGCAGTTTTAAGCAGAATTTTCTTTCTCTTTTTTTCTTAAGCTCCATCCTCTTTTTCACATACGAGAGCACCTAACTCGTTGGTTATTACAAGTTAAATGATCTGTTTCAATGCTGGGTGAATAGTTTGTTTGTCACTGAATCCTCCGAGTCTAAAAATAACAAAAATTTTAACCACACTTTGCATTTCACATTGCTTCACATTTTTTTAAGATTATTTCATCTTAGCATCAAGCTTTTTAACCTGTATTCGTATCCTGATTTGATCAATATTATAAGTTGTATGCATATACCAAAATAACAAAACTGTGTCCCCCAAGTATGTACAACTAAAATAATAATAAAAATTCAGGTTCCAAATTAATTTTTCGAAAAAGAAAAAATGGCAGAGAAGTTAATAAGTAGTCTAAGTTATACTGAAAGCAAATATAAAATATGAGATTCAAAATGTATTTATTTACCCATTGAATTAAATTTGGCTTCAGTATAAAATATCCAGTAAACTTTTGATAAAAACGAGCTGAAGTTCAATGCTTTTTCAAAAAGTTTCCTGTCCTTTTGTTAATTTCCTGAATAGCACAATATTGGATTCTTTCCTTCAGCGTCATTCTCTGAACAAGTAATTTTTGCTATTGAATAAGAAAAGCAAAATCTACAGACTACAAAATTGTTTTAAAATATTTCTATACATACCAGGATATTTTTGTGAAACTGATATAATACCGGCCTTCAAACTGACAGGAAAAAATGAAATTATTGTATTATTGGAGAACTCTTTCTGAGGTGATACTTAGAAAATAATATTCAGAAATATATTCAACTTTATTAACTCCATGCACCTGATACCAAAGTAGAACTGTAAAATATATTATAAATTTCTTTTAATCTCATTGTAAAGAACAATTCAAAGAAAATGAGTAGGAAATTCAGACCACAAACTAAGCAACAGAATAGTCAATTTGAAAGTCTGATGTTAGCTACTTCACTATGAATAAAATTTTTAGTTCTCAATAAGATAGTTTCTTATTTTATAGTCCTCGATTCAGCCTTCTTTGGTGGTGCAAATATTATTTAATATTTCAAACCGAGATTGACAGATACCCAGAGGCAGATACACATTTTTACTGTTTCAGCATCATCATGATGTAGAGACAAAAAGGATGAACTCTAACTTACCTGTGTAATTATGTCTAAAGTAAGTTTAGATGACGAAGCATGTTGTGCTTTGCAAGTAGATAAAATGCAAACACGCCCTGGAGGAGAGAAGTGTGAATTCTGAGTAGAACCGGCATGACTATATAAACCACTTGGACCAAAATCAGATGAAATAAAATGTTTTATTTGGCCTTTGATTTTCTTAGATCAATTCATATTAAAATAATTTTTCTAATAATTGCATAAAAGCTTTTGATATCAGAACCACTTTAGACACATTTATCCCTTTCAGCTTTTCATTAGTCCTCCAGTTAGTAGTTTTATGCCCATTTACCAGATGTGAAAATTGAGGGACTTGGTGATTAAATATGTTCATAGTCACTCAACTATTAAATTGTGAAGTCTTTACATAACTTCATAGTCCAGCTGGACAGCTTCTGTTCATCGCTATGTTCTGTTGAGTTCAATTTTCAAGAGACTTTCTGCATCATCATGTGTGTTGTCAGGAAATCTTTCATTCCTTCTATTGCTTTTTACACTATTCCGGTATCTGTTATGATATTCATTCATTCATTTCATTCGTTCGTTTGCTGTTTCCTGAGCCAGACATTCATATATAGCAGAGGAAGCCCAAGTCCAGAAAAAAATTCCCTGGCCCTTGGCTTTGGATTGACTCATACAATTGGCTTGGCTGCTGTGGTCATTTGGAGACTGAACAAGCAGATAGAAGATCTCTCTCTCTCTCTCTCTCTCTCTCTCTCTCTGTCTCTGTCTCTCTGTGTGTCCATCTCTGTGTAAATCTACCTTTCAAAGTTTCTAGTATAATATTCAGCACATAATAGATCCTCAGATTAAGATAAATTGAGCAGCTACAGTTCTTTGTCACATAGTAGGTCATCAGTGAGTTAGTTCTTTTGCATTTATCCATCTCCTGTCACAATGCCCTGTTTCTGTTTGCGTACTATGATAACTTAAGTGACCATTAGCTCAAATGCAAGTCGTTTTTTATATAAGTAAATCAAGAATGGGAACAAAAATTTTTGTCAAAGGAAAAAAATTTGTAGTGATATAAAAAACATGTGGACTTAATTATTTGTGAAATTGTGATAATCATCTTACTATGACACTATTATGCTGCATTTTTCTGTGATCTTAGTATGTACAAATTTAATAACAGAGAATTTCTTAGAAGTTTGAGGATGGCATATGGCTGTAATATTAAAATATGCAGAAGCAGGACCTGTTTGCATGAAACAGCGTTAATACATACCCTGAAGGCAAGCTGAATCCACCTCACAGGACTCTTAATAATCCAGGCAATTTGGCTGCCATGTATTTTTTTAAATAAAAATGCAAAGGAGCAGGGTGGAAGGAGCTTAGGCAAGCGTTCTCACCCTCAGCTTTTGTCACATAGGCAGCTTTAAACGCACAGTGAGATCCTCCGTCTGACCTGCTCAATCAGGATTCCCACGTATAGGATTCAGCCGTGGGATTGCTTGTACATTCCAAATGTGCTCATTTTTTTTTGTGTGTGCATCTTAGAAGGCAGACATTTTAATGAAGGCTTTGAAATAAATTGTTGTGTGACCAATTCTAGGTGGCGGGGCTGGGGGATCATTTCTATGTGGCATGGTGTATTTCAAAAATCTATGCTAGTAACTATTCAAAGGTTACTGTAAAAATAAACAGCACAAAATACACCAGCATTATCATAGATACTTAGTAAGAATATCTAATATATGCATAGGCATTGAAGATATAGGACGAGACCCAGGAAAGACAGAGATATAAATGTATTCTAATGAACAATGGTGCAAGTCCCTTTTGTTCTGGGCCCTGGGGAAATCCTTTGGCATGTCTGACAGAACCTTGGCTCTCCTTAGTCTGTCACCACATACAGTTCTTCCCTATGTCTGTGTCAAGTGCTGCCAATTGACAGTAGTTAACTGTCTAATGCCCATGGAATAAGACAGAATAATAAAAACTACTGCACATAGTTCTCTGATTATTTCCTACTGCAAGCAATGGCATCCTCTGTAATAGTAATTGCATGCATTCTTACCCCTGATTCCTGTCTGGCTTATTCAGTTTGCAAGATTGCACTGGCCAGGGAAGAATATGATGAACCAGATCATGTCAGTGCCTTGTAAATTCGGAGAAGTAATTTATTATAACCCTAGGTGATTCACTGAGTATTATTACTCGAGAAGGTGGAAGCCAGGATACAGGCAGGGTTAACACGAATCTTTCCACTAATGATTAAAGACTACTCAACTTAAGGAGTAATCTTTAGTGGCTTAGTTCCAGACATCTCGGCAGAAAACTAATTCCTGTTAGATTAGAAGCATAAACACCTTTGAATGGATGGAGCCACACTATCACTTAGAATATTTTCAGAAATATGGAATTTTTTATTTACAAGATACAGCAAGTAGATTGAAATCTATCAAAAGGAAATCAAAGGACTAGTCCAACAAAAAGCTGTACCTACTGAGTCCTCTGCAACAATAGAATGGCACAATATTGGATGACTAAATAATGATTAAGTTTTAACAGAAATTACTTCTAAACAAACACTACATTTATCGTGAACTCTGGTTATACGTGATCTCTACTTATTGCTTTTTATTGTGATAAACTGTCCAGATTGCCATCTTCTCAGCTGATGGGAATTCTGACAGCTTAACATTCTCTGTTCTCACTGTAGGATTTGTTGAGTGAAGAATATATAGTGAGTAGTTGCTAGCCAGGTAGATAGATGGCAGCTTAGGGAAGAAAAGGACCAATTCACCATAGGAAACACCTCAAACTGGCCACATGGATGGGAAAGCTAATGTACTGCTTACAATTGCAACCATAGGAACATACATGGGATGAACTGAGTATGTTTAAGATGCTGATCAAGTGGTCTTTGGACTGTCAGACAAGATGCTGGTTGGGATACCCTAATTTGCATCAGAATGCCTGATCCATCTGGGCTTTGCTCCCAATTCTGGCTTTCTGTTACTGTTGACTGGGGGGTTCTCACGGAGAGGTCCTGCAACCCACGTAGAAGATGCAGCTAGATTTGCTGACTTCAGCCCACAGCCCCAGCCCTTGCAGCCATTTGGGGAGGGACTCAGTGAATGGGAAGACACACTCTCATCTCTCATGCTCCCTCCCCCATCTCTATCGCTACCATCTCCATCCCCATCTATGGTTTCTGTTGTGTGTCTATTCATTTCCAATAAGGAATTTTTTTTAATTAAAAAATATATTTTAAGTCATGCAATCTATTCATATTGCACACTTCCTTGAATTGTTGTTGAGAAACAAACATATAGAGTCTGCGTTATTCAATAATCTGGATGCAACGTAACATTCCACAGTCATGTACACTATGCTAGTTCTGATGTCTTACCAATAATACTTCCCCTCATTTTTACTTTCATGTTTTCTGCTTCAAAAATGTGTTTTCCTTATTCCTAAGTCTGTAAATGCAACTTGTCTGTTAGGATTCAGATCAAATTTTTGTTATTTTTAGCCCTGCTGTGCCTCTCGAGTGAGAGAACTTTTATTTCAAATATTTAAATATCCAATCACTATCACTTAACTAATGATATTTTGATGTATGTTTAAATATATAAACATATAAAGGAACATACCTGTTTACCTCACTAATAACAGATGGATTAACTCTTAAATAAAGGGAGAATTAAATTACTTATGCTCTATAAATAAATCAACCACAAATTTTCTAGAGCAAGAAAGAAAATACATTTGAGTGTGAAGCAAATCATTTCTGACATTTAATCTTGTTCATTTACATCACTAACTATTGAAAGGAAGTACCCATTCAACCTTCTATAGAAATAAAATTATACAGTGGGGGAGTCAATTAAATCCTTACTCATCTTTGGAATGCTTCTAAAGATCATCATTTTGACTGAGGTAGTGTTCAGAAAGAAGTTACGGTAGAAACAAAGTAAGGTAATATTTAAAGGATGATCTTCATCCTTACATCAGAGAATGCCTGGGATGCCCTCACTGAACGGTCACGCACAGTCATGGAAGTTCTCCCTCACGGGGATTGCCCACCAACGAGCCCCAAGACACTGCTGAGGGGGTGAGGCGATGGTATTCTTTGACTGCAGAACTGCCGGGGACAGTCTGATGGAGCTCATCCATTTATTATAAAGCCTGTACGAATTTACGTAGACTAGTCAAAAGGGCTGTCCCTGACAGTCTTCCCACCCCAACAAGGACATTGTAACTGGCTAGAAGGCACGTCTATCCATCTTGACTCTCCAACCAAGCCACAGATCATGTTCCTCACTTGCAGGACTGGAAGCGGTGCCTCTGGTCGTGGGCAGGTATGCCAAGAATAACACCCACCCGGTAGCGGGCATAGATCCAGGGGCAAGACTCCAGCTTTCACAATTCCCTACTCTCACCTGAGCCATTTCAACAATCACTTATTTCTTCTTCCTAGTTTCCAACAGCCCTCAAAGCCTCTTCAGTGATATTCTACAACATAATTAAAGTCATCAAGTTCTATTTTACTCAAAACCTTCTGTTGGGGCTTTTAATTGCAGCCATTAAGGAGTAGTTTACATTGAACTAACCATTCTTTTGATAGTGAAAACCGTATTCCCAACATACAGTAAATATGCTGTGTTGTATTCCATGTCTGTCTCATTTATTTTCATGTAGAATCATTATCAAATTCTATGCAGGTGACAGAATTATCAATGAGAAAGCAGCATCCAAAACCTTGTGGGAGACTCACTGGATGGAAATATGAAGTGGAATTCAGAAACATGGATGAAAATCTTGCACAGTAAAAAAAAAACAACTGTATATATGTATATTAAATATTCTGTGCACAATTTTCCATTTCTGATTTTTAAGCCATGAAGACAGGTAGCAGGTAGTAAGAGACCTGCATGTGTTAAAGAAATTGAATCTAATATATATGTCTGTGTGTATGTGTGTGGTGTGTGTGTGTGTGTGTGCATACACACATAGCATTATATATTTCGGTTTTTGTTAAAGAAATTATATATATAGAATATATATAATATATCGAATTGAATTAAAGCAAAAATAGATCCAGATGGCTTTACCGCTTCATCATTGAAATAGTCTTCTTTCTTCATTCTGCTCTCTTCTTTCAGGCTGAAGAATTTTCACTGAGAATTAGCTAAAAAGCCAGGAATGATGTTTTCTTGGCCACGCAACAGTGTTAGTGCTATGTAATGAAAAAGGAAGCTATCGCCTTTACTTCCAAGTATGCGGCATTATGAACTTCCTTTGACCTTCCAAGACTGCCTGTTGCATTCTAACTCTTGTGTGCTGAGGCCCAAGCCCGCTTTTAGAATCATGTACAATAGATAGATGTCCAACTTTGGCTGCCCTGTCAGTGTTGGTCTGGGGACCCGAATAACTGCATGGAGAACATTTTCATTTATTCTTGCCGACAAAGAATTGTTTCAGAGATTTTATTAGCTATAAGGTAAGTTTGATTGTTTATTCCGCTGCTGCTTGCGTTTTAATAGTTTGTGTACCCTCATCAATACAGAAACCCTAACTGTAATGTTAAGAAGAGTGGCAGGAACATGCATATACATGTAGCTATCTAAAGGAACTGTGCAATGGAGACTATCATACTGAGATGTGAAGATACAGTGCCGAATGCATCTCTACTTCCAAATCAAAGATGGGCTCCCAATGAAACTGTTAAATATATCTTGACACTAAGATGCTGGACTCTCTGCCATTATCTGTACCTACAATGTCGAATTACACTTCAATAGTAGAAGGATGATATAAGTCTGTTTTTGAAGCAGTACATTGAAGGTGAAATCAGTGGAGAGGGGAGAGGGAAATCCCAGTGCCTATGGAACTGCCTTATTAGGAAGAAAGGAAGGAAGGAAAGAAGGAAGAAAAAGAAAGAAAGAAGGAAAGAAGGAAAGAAAGAAAGAAAGAAAGAAAGAAAGAAAGAAAGAAAGAAAGAAAGGAAGGAAGGAAAGAAGGAAGGAAGGAAGGAAGAAAGAAAGAAAGAAAGAAAGAAAGAAAGAAAGAAAGAAAGAAAGAAAGAAAGAAAGAAAGAAAAAGCCTATGCATTGTTAAAAAGTTCTACAAGCACTGAGAATAGCATCCACTTGTATTTCATTGCCTATAATTGAGTTTAACCATAGAAAATTCTTCAGTTACCCAACAGTTAATGTTTCATTCTTCTGTAGCACAATGGCTCTGAAAGTACACTAGTCTATTTGAATTGCTACTAGAGAAAAGCTTAAAAAAAAAAAACAGAAACATAAACAAGTGAAAATATCAAATGTCAAAGCCATCTGTTTGGGGAATATCAGAACTTATGCAGGTAAATAATTAAAAGAGCCCTTTTTTTCACACAGAAATAAAATTTGAGGCCCACATGTTCGGAAAGCGTCACATATGGAAACTAATTAAAACCTTGTCAAAGGAAGTTTGTCATCTGATATGCTTCAGTAAGTGAACAGCAAAACAGGACACAATCACCGCAGAAATAGGAAAAACAGTTCACTTTGATATTTGTCATTGTTATAGAAACGTGTATCTCAGGATCCAATTAACATATTCTTGGAATATTCCTGTTCTTGCGATCAGAAGTAAATAAGGTGATCCACAATAATTCTAGCTTATAGATGAGACTGAATGTACTGTCACACAACATCTCATCTAAGAAGACTTGTCTCAACACATCATTTGCGCTAATGTACAGCGAGCAAATAGAAACAAAGACCTCTCGTTGCACCTCTGCAAAAAAAAATGTGTGAAAAGCAGATGCACAGAGGCTAAAAATGGAAAATAAACTTAACTGATTTCAATTCTAGCTTTCATGTTTTGGTGACTTGGCTAGCTAAGACTTGCAATTATCAATTCCACATCTATGCCCCTCAATGGACTGTTTAACTTATATAAAATTTCAAAAACTTTAGAGTTTCCCAGAAATGCATATTACAAAAAAACTATGCATGGGTTTTAAATATTTTCCCAACAATGTAAACATATTTCAATCCAAATTTTCCACACACTTTTTTTTCTTTTTTGTTTTTTATTTTATGACACAATTTCATAGGTTCTGGGGTTCCCCCAACCCCTCCCCAAATCCTCCCCCCCATATTGAATTCCTCCATATTGTTACATTAGTACAGATTATAACCAGTCATGATTCCTTCATTGCGGGCATGGACCATGCAAAGAGTCCAGCATCTCATTGTCCAGACATATTTAACAGTTTCATTGGGAAACCATCCCTGGTCTGAAAGCAGAGCTGGCAGAGTATCATCCTCTCCAATGAAAAGCCACTATCTAACACACTTTTGTAGTATCTTCATATATTTCATCTTAATTCCTAATTCTTAGGGTGGTTTAATAAACATGGATATATACATTTCATTGAATTGATTTGAGCAAGGTATAAATTCCCTGTTATCCCGTAAACACTTCCACTGTCTTCCTGCCCACTGCCCAACACATAACACACACAATTGCTCTCTCTTCGCCCTTATGCTTTGTACTGTAGAAGCTCTACTGACTTCTTAAAGACAAGCCTGTGAATAATTATTGTCCTCTGTCTACCTGGGCGTTCCCTAGATAGAGTCAAACTGAGTTCCAACGGTGACTCAGATGGTGCAGAAACTCCACGTGTCAAATGCTGTGATGAAAAGGCAGGTGTATGCTCACTTGTAGAGTCCCCAAGTAACCAGCCTCAGGAGGAGTGCCCAAGAATAGCTCTGCTCTCTGTGACAAGTAAGTTAACAGTGAGGAGGTGTAGTTCCCTGTAAGACCTGCCTTTCGAAAACAGTTTTCTGGGAACCTTATATCAAGCTAGGGGAGTGTGAAGGATGCAAAATAGATGCTGGCGTGTTCCTTCAGCTCAAATATCACACTTTCTCATGTCTGTGCAAAAAGCTGAATCGCAACAGCGCTTGCCACGTGTGTCTTTCCTGCTCTGTGCATTACTGCGAGATCAGCATTGTTAGAATATGCATCAAAAAGGAAACGCATGGAAGATTCTCTTCCTTGTTCCTGCTCTCGTTAGTGCACATTCTACCTTCTGGTTACAAAGTCCAGAGAAGTCATAACTGTGCTATGCTATTGACAAACAACAATAACAACAAAACCTGATAGACACTGAGAGTCCTTATTTCTGAAAAGAATTTACCTAAGACCTATAGCCACTACACTAATAGAGAAAGTTTTTTAGGACGACTCCAGTCAAAATCTAGTTCAATATTCCAGAAATGGGGATATTGTGGAAAGAAGAGTAACAAAATAAATTAGGAAAGAATTTATTACAAAGACAGCTGCCAATTAAACCAGGGAGAATGTGAAAATTTACTGTAGGCAAATCTGACTATATTGATTTATTTTAAAGTAAAAAAAAATCTTTTGATATTATTTATCATGCATGAATACCGTCAGTAATATCTTGAAATGTTTCTCATGAATGTATATAATTTCCGAATTTTTCTTTAAAAATTTACAATTTTTTACCCAATGTTACATAAATGCTGCGTCTGATTATTAGTCAATCTATTTGAGCTCAAGTAAAAAGAAAATGGTAGAAAATCATGCCAAATCCATTCACTTGGGTTTGTCACATTGCAATGACTGTCACCAATTTTTTTCTCAGCCTTTACAGCATCATTTGATAAAATACTCATTTTAGGAATTATTTAAAGAAGCTAATTTGTTTTTTTTTTCAAATACAACCGTATAAATTTTAGGCTAACTTTTTAAATGGTTGTACTCAGTTTAGAGTATTCCTTAAACCTTGTATATGTTTTTAAAATTTTATTAAAATCATGTGCCATTTTTTTCTTTCCAACCTTCATTCTGCATTCTATGATTACTCCAAAAAGAGAGAAACTTTAAAATGTCACAATACAAGACTCTTAGATGCCATTATACGGCTTACTAAGCCTAGGAGAGCTGTCATTTGCTTATGTAATCTCATCACGGCTATCCAAACTCAGAGGTGAACTTTCATGGCAGGTGCCCAGCCCTGATGGGTTCCAGGACTTAGTCTTACCTTGCTGTAGATCTCAGGTAGTGTTTGCATACTGCCTTCCTCATTCAAGAACTAGTTACTGATTTCATGAACAAGGCAACGTATTTAATAGAAAACAAGGAGCAATGGTTTTCTCTTTTCCTGCCTTGAGACATGCTGGAATCCAACAATTCTCCATACATTAAAATGACAGCCTAACCCATGAAACAAGCATGCATATCAGCTTTTAGACTGAGAAAAACAGTGCTAGCAGCTTGCCATTATAATGCAGGAATGAAGCACATCCTCTCATCTCTAGCCTCTCCTCCTTCATTGTCACAATACCCCCCGCCCCCGGTTCCAATCCCAGCAGCCCTGCTTCCCATCCAGCTCCCTGCTTGTGGCCTGGGAAAGCAGTCAAGGATGGCCCAAAACCTTGGGACCCTACACCTGCGTGGGAGACCTGAAGAGGCTCTGGGCTCCTGACTTCAGATGGACTCAGCTCCAGCATTGCAGTCACTTGGGGAGTGAATCATCAGATGGAGGATCTTCCTCTCTGTCGTTCCTCCTCTCTGTATATCTGCCTTTGCAACAAAAATAAATAAATCTTACCAAAAAAAAAAAAAGAAAAGAAAAGAAAAGAAAAAAAGCAAAAACTGAGACTAGAGGTTAGAGGTAAACGCTCATGGTCATGGTCATTAAGCCAGAAAGAAGAATAACTCACAATAGGTCATAGCATGCTTCTTTTATATCCAGCATCTATTGGGCATGCCTCACCCTCCTCTCTCTGATCGCCATTCAGCTTAACATAAAAGTGTTCTCTCTGTACTGCACAATTCCATGGTGATTTGTAAATTATCACTTTATCTATTTGTTGATGTTATTCTTCCATTTTTGTTTTGTGTTCAGAACTATTCTTTAAGATAAGGTAGCTTTGCAAACACAAAACTGGAAAGAAAAAACATACTGTCTCTTTGTTTAAAAATCTGTTCTAAATTGCTCTCTGATCTCCACCGAGGAGGCTGTTCAGAGCAAGACATTAGCCAGGTTCTTCAACACGGACCTGATGATCTTACTCTTGTTCTATTCTTTCTGATTGTTAGAATTGAACATAATGTTTAAATAAATGAATGGCATTCTCTTACTTTTCACGATCATTGATATTATAGACATCAGAATGAAATCTTTTACTCATTATTTACATTATGGTAATAATGAGGCAGAAAGGTAATTTGTTAAACAGAAAATAGCATCTCATGAGGACCCGGATCTGAGAGTCACTAACATTGACAAGGGTTGCAGAGTGAAGAGCAAGGATGATAGGTCTGTAATAACAGCGTAGTTTTATCAGGGAAGACATTCCGCTTGCCTTGCTTCCTTTATCTTACATCGAATCCACCTGGAACTAGACTATACCACAAAAAATTGCATTTGTAACACTAGACACCATCTGTTTCTGTGGCCTGCAAAGAGGCTGTGGTTCCCACTTGACTATATCTTTGTTTTTGCAGGGTAAATTATCCCACTTACAGTGTATCCTCTAGGAAATTAACACCATAAATAATACTTGGGTGCTTGTAAGACTCTTGTCCCAGGAGTGATTAAGAACTACAATTTTCCATTAGCTTGAAAATTGTATAAAGGTCAAGAAAAGAAAACTACTCCTGTTGTCGGGACTTTAGCCACAGAAAAGGACCGAGACATGCATATACCTTTCATTCCCTATTCATGTTTAATTTGTGGCTTCATTTCTGAAAAGCAATGCTGAAAAAAATTCAATATACTTTATTATACCATCAGTGATTATAGTAATACTTTATATTTTTATATTTCTGATGTGTAAACATTTTCCAGATCCCACAAAGCCTTTAGAAATAGGTTGCATTTTAAATGTATCAGAGAGAGACAGAGAAAATGTGCTCATCTACTGATTTGTGCTTCAAATGCATACAGTGGCCAGTGCTGAGCCAGTCTGGACCTTGATAGGAAGTATGACTATCATAACCAGTGCTTTTTATATTCAAATATTTATTTTGTGGATTTTTTGTTTGAAAGGCAGATTTGTACAAAGAGAGGTCTTCCGTCTACTGATTCATTCCCCTCATGGCCACAGTGGCAGGCCTTTGCAACACGGTTGCAGGGTCCCAAGGACTTGGGCCATTCCCCTTTGCATCCCCAAGCCGTAAGCAGAGAGCTGGATTCGAAGTGGAACAGCCAGCACAGAGTGGAGGACCGGCATGCTGTGCTGGTTCGCAGGCTCTCATAACCAGTGCTTTAACTCACCCCTAGATGCTTTCAGGGAGAGAAACAATCCTAAACCTTCGTGCCACCACAGTTCAGATACTTTTAAGGGCATTACATTTAATTCTTATATCAATGCCATAAGGTTAACATATAGACTGAGAAGCTGAGTATCCAGAGACACTTTTTCACAAATATTTAGAGAGCAAGTGAGATCAATTTACTAGGGTGTCTGTGTCCAGGTCTTCAGTCTCTAACCTACCTGGTTCCACCTGAGTTACTTCAACTTCTGTTTTCATCTCATTAAGTGCTGTGCTTTCACCATCCTGCGAGGCTTAAACCAAGAATCTTACACTTACACACGTCCTTTCATCTTCCCTCCCCTCGCATCAAATTCATCAGCAAATTCTGTTGTTTACACCTTTTTTTTCCTGAGACAAGACTCATTCCTAGTTTGGTGATATTTCTCTAACCCCCTCCTCACCCAGGCTTCTTTATGTGTTCTCCCAAGGGGACTATAATTCCAAAGTCCACTATTTAAAAATCAGTCAGCATATTCTTTTGAAAAACCAATCCAGATTGTGTCACTTTTGTGTCTATAAACTGCACTCGCTTATAACTCCATTCAACTCCAAGTCCTACAGTGGTTCTACATGGTTTCCCACCTGCTCTGCTCTTACCACTTCCCATGATGTGTTTGTGCTCGGACCTTCCATGAGCAAACCAGGCACACAATGATCCACATCTTTTTCGATTGCTCTTTCAATAGGTACCTGTCATGACAACTTATTTCATTCAAGTCTGATCCAACAGAATCTCATTAAAGAAACCATCTCCAATTTAAAATATTGCAAATATGACAATCACTCTCCCCTTTTGGTTCTAACTTTACTCTTAACATATAGCCAAATGATAAGAATTTGTTTGATCTATTCTAGGGTCAATATTATTATCATGACATTTCCAAGACAGTAATGACTTCACTTAACCTCACTGTTACTATGATTCATGCCTTATCTTAGTATTATTATATTACTATTATTTTAGGAAATAATTGACATTTCAGAAATGATTTATAAGTATATATTGAGAAACATGTTAGGCATAGTCTTCCATAAGATTTCAACCTAACAGAAAAAAGTAAATGTTGATGTAATGGTTATAAGAAAATACTAGTGACACATTCTTGCATCAGTGGAAGTACATTACATTAGGATGTAGAATACGTGGGGATTTCTAGGAAAGATTTCCAGATTTAGTATGAGTTTGGCTTAATGATAAGTGGAAAGAACATCACATTTAAAAACCGCCAAGTGTGGTGAGATCACGCAGAACTCATTCGAAAAAGTTAAACAATCATTAACAGATCCACATGAGTATTTAAAAAACAATCAGAAGAAAGTGAATCTACAGAAGTCTTGCTTTGTACGGCAGTGTTGCTCCTCAGTGTGGTGGAGCCTGATAATTTAGAAATTTTTAAGATGTCACACAAAATATTAAGATTCCATTATTTCATAAAAAAATGTGTTAAGATGAAATGACCTGGCAGCTGAGTAGGAAGTTTAGAATGGAGTGAAGCATTTGAGAACACTTCTTAAGACATTTTCCTAGAAAGGAAGATGAAAACACGGTAGCTGCTTTACTTGAGGAAATCAAAAGGACTTACGTTTTTAAAGAAGGATGAGATTGAAGTGTGTGTAAATTTCATGAAAAGATTTCTACAGAAAGGCAAAGTTTCTGATTAAAAAAAAAAAAGGAAGAAAACAGTGCTATAGATTGACACTCAAGGTGACTGGAAAGAGAATTACAGGGGACAGGTGGCCTAAGCTAGAATGCCTCCTCTGTTTTGTCGGAGCGATTTGATATGCTCTTGGGCAGGGCCAGGAAGTGAGTGCCGAAGGTTGGTTTTCAGTTCTCACAAATCCACCGTTATCATAGTGAGCACACACATAACGTGTGCTATCAAAGCGATTTTAATGTTTTACATTGAAATACTTTATTTGAGTTTGAACTGAAAAACCGCTTTACTGAATTGGCTTCTAAATAACCTACCCAGATGTTCTCCATGGTTATTTCCAAACACAGATGTCAGTTCCCTGTTCTCTAAACAGAACATATACTATTATGTTGCAGGGGTCACTTCCTTTGTCAGATCAAATCTTCCTCAAATGAAATGATATTTTAACTGGAAAATGAAAAGAAATATGTATTTTTTTGTGAACAACATATTGGTTTAAGTGAATATCCACTGTGAAATGACTAAATCAAGCTGAATTAAAGGTGCATTTCTTCACATACTTCACCTTTTGCTTTGAAGTGAAAATATGTAAAATCTACTGAGTAGCAACTTGCAAGAATATAATACACGGTCATTACCCATAGTCAGAATTTTGGACAACAGATCTTCTGTCCGTATCCTTTAGAATTCTAATGTGTTCTTTCACCTGCATATCTGCAGTACTTCTTCTCGCAAGTTCCAACTTCTCAGAACCATCATCCTACTTTCTGCTTCTGTAAGTCCATCTCTTTTAGATTATTTTGTTAATAAGATCATGCAGTATTTGGTTTGGGGACCGAATTTTGTTTAACTTAACACAATGTCTTCAAGGTCCACTCTGCTAGTGCAAGTGGTGGACCTTTTTCAAAAGAGACTGATGAGCAAGCTGCTGTGTGTTTGAGTCACATGCTTCCTTTGCTACTGGGGAACAGTGCTTAATTTGTTTTTCTTTCTCTTTTTTTTTTTGAGGAAAAATATAGAATTTTTTTTCCTAATTGGAAGTGTAAGATAATAGCATTGTAAGATGTAGCATGAGCTATTTATTAAAGGTCAGATGAAGTCATTGTAATTTGAAATGGTAAAAATTTCAACTAGAAGATCTCTTACGGTTTTAATCTCTAATAATATTACTGTGTCAGATATACCCATTAGAAGACTATTCCTGTGTCAGTTTCTTTTAATATTTATTTATTTATTTGAAAGTATAACAGAAAAAGAGAAATAAAGCACGTAATATGGGCCCAGTGCAACAGCATAGTGGCTAAATCCTTGCCTTGCATGTGTTGGGCTCCCATTTGGGTGGGCCGGAATGCTATAGAGGACGGCCCGAAGCCTTGGAACCCTGCACCCACATGGGAAACCAGAAAGAAGCTCCTGGATCATAGCTTCCTACTAACTCAGCTCTGGTTATTGCAGCCATTGGGATGTGGACCTCCAGATGGAAGATTTTTCCTTTGTCTCTCCTCTCTGTAAATCTGCCTTTCCGATTAAAAAAATCTTAAAAATACAAGTGATATGTGTTTTACGGTGTATATATGGGTGGATGCAGTTTCTATTTTCATTCATATAGGGATGGATATGGTGGTTCTATTTCCAAATATATTCAGGGAGTTTCATACTCTTTCTTTAGTGACTATAAATTTGTATCCCCACCAACAATGGGCAACAGCTCTCTCTTCTCCACTTCTATGAAACTTCATATCATTTCTTCAATGTAACAGGTATGAGATTATATCATGATATTAATTTGCATGTCTCTGATGATGATTGATTTGTCATGTTTTTCATCTACCTGGTATCTAACTGATATAACTCCTCCTAAAAGAGATCTGTTCAGGGCCCGGTGGCGTGGCCCAGCGACTAAGGTCCTCGCCTTGAACGCCCTGGGAGCCCATAGGGACACCGGTTCTAGTCCTAGCAGCTCCACTTCCCATCCAGCTCCCTGCCTTTAACCTGGGAAAGCAGTGGAGGACGGCCCAATGCTTAGGGATCCTGCACCTGTGTGGGAGACCAGGAAAGAAGTTCCTGGCTCCCGGCTCCAGACTGGCACAGCACCGGCTGTTGCGCTCACTTGGGGAGTGAACTATCAAACAGAAGTTTTTCCTCTCTGTCTCTCCTCCTCTCTGTATATCTGACTTTGTAATAAAAATAAATAAATCTTTTTAAAAAAGAGAGATCTCTTCAGATACTTCACTCGTTTTTGAATGAGATTTTCTTATTACTGCACTGCTTAAGTTTCTGATGTGATTTTATATATATATATATCTCTTATTACATACAGGCTTTGTACATAATTTCTACTGTTTCATAGCTCACTACTTTAGTCTGTGATCTTCCTTTTGCTGTGTGGGCTTTTTAAAATTATTATAATCCAATTTGTTCCTGTTTCTTCTGTTGCCTATGCTTTGGTATTTATATCTAAAAATACATTGCCCAGATCAATATCATGCAAATTTTCCCTTACTTTTTTTCTCTAGTGGTCTTAGTTTCGGGTCTTACATTTAAGTATTTAATCCATGTTGAGGGTTTTTTTTTTTTGCTTTGTTTTGGGTTTTTTTGGTTTATTTATTTGCTAGATAAAATCTCAATTTCCTTTTATTCTGCCTTAGGAATTTGGTGCTAATACTGAAAAAAAAAATGTAACAAAACCTTGTGGTGATCTTCCAAGAGGCAAAAATGAAAATGAATGACTATAACCACTGTATAAAATGCATTTTCACTCAGACACCACATGTTACCTAGACTCTATGGAATCTTGAGGCATATAGCATGCCTTATTTGTCTTATAACTTCCTCTGAATACCACGTGCAAAGAGTTCAAGTGGAAACAGATGCAGTACTCATGTTTACGGTGAAGGGCTGCAGATAACATGCTGGGAAACAGCAGGTATATACAGCACGTGTCTCGAATCCTGATTTAGTTTGATTTTTAAAGTATAATTTTATGTTTAATTACTTTATTTTCTTAATCTATCTTGCTAAGTCATGATATCTCTACAAATAACAAAATGAAGTTTCTCACAGTGAAATGAAAGACTATGCTGTTATAATAACTTAGGGACAAATGATAACAGGGGATATACCAAGGAGGATGAAGAGAGAAGAACCTGTATTATTCTATATCTGTCCCATGAAAATGAGACATCTTTTCTGAAAGTAGTTGAAAGAAGTTAACGGGTATTACCAGCTGTACAATGATTGATCAGTACACATGAAATGGCCTTGTCATCGCAACCTTCCAGCATGAACCTTCATGTGTTGATTGGGGCAATTCTAGTACTTGATAAGCACAAATGTTAAAGCAAAACTAGAACTATAAGTGAGAAAAAAATATGAAAATAACAGTAAAGACAGTTTACAAAAAGCTAAAACAGAGGGACCCGTGTTGCAACACATCAGGTTAAACCACCGTTTTTGAAGCCAGCATCCTTTACTAAAGCCCCAGTTTCTGTCCTAGCTGCTTTACCTCCACTCCAGCTGCCGGCTAGTGCACCTGGGAAGGCACAGAAGAATGCCCAAGTGTCGATTACTGCTGTCCCTTTGCGAGAAGCGGACGCAGTTCTTGGGTCCAGATTTCAGTGTGATTCATTGCGGGCATCTTGGGAGTGAACAAATGACTAGAAGTGTGCCTGATGCTCTTTCAAAACACAATGTGATGAAAGTCAGCAACAGTAGTAAATGCTTTTATCACATGCACCCTTGAGGTGATGTGATCCAGATGGTACTTTGACTCTGTGGTCTTCATCCCAGTAATTCATAATCACAGTCTAATCATGAGTAGAACAACCTATAAATTCCAATGAAGAGAGACTACGAAATACCTACCCAGCACTCCCCAGTTGTCATGGTCATCAAAAAAGAAAATTGGAGAAGCTGTCACAGCCTATTGGGAAATTTATAAATTAATGGTGATGTAGTCTCCTGGGAGAGGCTCTATAATTTTAAACAGGCACTGGATAAAAATTAAGAAGAGCTAAATACAGCATGTGCCTTAGTTAATATTGACATCATTATTAATTTATAGTTGTGACAAATATTCTATACAGATGTAAGGTATAATTGAAACTGAATGCAGGGTACTTAGGAGTTCTGTATACTATCTTCACAACTTTTTTTCTAAACTTAAAATTATTATAAAATTAAACATTGACTTAAAGTCATATTTGATGACTGCCCACGTTTACAGAAAGGTATCATGCGTTATCGTTTCAAAATATGACTAGTTTCTTAGGAATTGTCAATAAGATGCCGATTTCTGAAGCAGGAATACCAGTCATTCAAATGATGCAAATGCATTAAAAACACATGAGTTGTGCAGGTAGTAGAAGTCGTTGTATTTTTCTGCTGCTCATCTAGAAATAACCTAAGAAATTAAAAAAAAAAAAAAAGAAAGAAATCCAGAATTCTCCCTACAGTAGGGCTGTGTTATAATTGTCAGTTAAATCTCTCTAAATCTCAGTTCTTCATAAAAGATGTGAGGTAAAAACCAGACCCTGAGATTGCTGGGAAGCATAAACACAAGATGTGCAATTTGATTACTTACAGTTTCAGCCACAAAATTACTGTTTGTATCTAGCTGAAATAAAAGGCTAGGATAAGATTATTGGTAAAGATTGACATCTCGAAATAAAAGATCTTTCTAGAAAAATTTAAAAAGTATTCTGTCATTGACTTCTTCCCTATAAAGACAGAAACACACAGATCACTTGTATCAGATTGAGTACCTTTCTTCAAATCAAGCAATTAACTTTGTAGTTTCTAACATAGTAATTGGATCCAAATTAATCAGGACCTATTGCTTGCATAATGTTTTAGATGTCTCTATTTTCATTTACACAGAGAAGGAGAGACAGAGAAAAGGGTTCGCTTCCCAAATGGTTGTAATGGCCGAAGCTGAGACAATCTGAAACCAGGAACCAGGGGCCTATATTAAAATGTGATTGCTCCAGGGTTGCATTGTACCAAATAAAATCTTGATATTATTTGCTATTACATTTTAGAGTGCATGTCTACTTTTTCCACAAATAATTTATTCTAAAGCCCACTATTTATGCTTGGAATGAAGGGCACAAAACTCAGAAGTTGAAAGAAAAAGGGAGAATTATGCAATTATTGTTATCAGTTAAAGCTCTTACCAGACTTTTCTCATATAAAAAAACACTTGATGGAGGCTGGCATTCTGGCATAGTAGGATTAGCTTCCATCTGTGGTGGCAGCATCCCACATGGCTGCTTGTTCAAGTCCTGGCTGCTTCACGTCTGATCTACTTCTGAGCTAATGTTCTTGGAAAGCGGTGGAGGATGGCCCAAGTGCTTGGACACCTGCACCCACATGAGAAACTCAGAAGAAGCTCCCGTTTTCAGCTTGGCTATATAGGGAGTGAACCAGTAGGTGAAACTAATAAACTTCTAGCAAGATGGTAAATTTCATACAACATGAATAATCAATTCCATTTTTTTCCCCTGCTGGACACTACTTGCCACTTTCTCAAAACTCTGAACTCAACAAAATAAAAGGCTTTCTTAGAAATATTCAGTGAAATAGAGATGCTGCAGACCGTAGAAAGGAAAGAAATATCAGCTTGAAAATAATAACAACATTCCTTGGTTAGGTATTTTCTGTCGCTTAATAAATCACTCACTAAAGAAGCCAATGGCAAAGCCTACTTCTTCAACAGCCCCAGATAGGGTTGGTAAGAGCACTTCTATTGATGTTTTCTGTGGTTTCCCATTAGTTTCTTTTAAAAGCCATAGTTTCTATTGATCTTCACCCTGATGCTGCCTGTTAGATCTCCTCTTTCAAGAAATGCACTTTCACAGATCAGCAAATGTGTGCACAAAGCAAAAATCTTCGTCACAAGAAAATATGTGGAAACAGTGGTACGTGTTAGCTAAGACGTCTGCCACTTTCAGGAGAATGAGGATTCTAAGTAGAGAGTGTGGGAAAGGAAGCTGTAAGTCTGTATTTCCAAACCAAAAAGTACATGTTTCACAAATAAAGTCAGCTTCACTTCTTCATGCCCTGTTTCCTACAACAGATCTGGAATTAATTGAATGTGAGGGTGGATTTCAGCATCATACCAGCTGCTTTCATTAATATAGTTTCATAGTTTCAGTCAGTTATAATAAAAAATATCAAAAACTCCAGAATATTTTTAAAAAAAAAGCATTACCTTGAAAACCATTGTTGTGGTAAGAAAACCCTAAAGCTATTAAACAGGCTGATGATTCTAGTCCAATTTAAAACATTTCTAAATTTTGGAATAAAATAGAATCACATACGTAAAGGATATTTCACTTTATTCCAGTTCAGACATTCCATCTTCAGAAAGCATAGGCTGAGTTAGAGTTAGTAACAGAATTGGCTAAAGTGAGAAAGGCGACATCACCAGGTAAAGAATAACCAGGTATCGGTTTATAGAGTGATTGCCCATGTGTTAGAAGTAAAACTACAAATCTTTTCCAAGGATGCAAAAATCAGGTCAGATGGGAATAGAGGTAGCAGCTGTCAAGGCTTTTGTGACCAGAAGCTCCAGGGAAGGAGCCAACAAAAGGATCAGACAACCCAACAGTGGTCCCGTAGGGCACTGGAGAGCCAATCACTGTGTCTAGTTTGAGTTTTCCCTAAGACGCAGTGAAAGTGTTAATCATCATATTCCCCAGGCTCCTTCAGCTTCACTCATTTTGCTTTCTTGAGGGCACAACGCTTGGAAATGACTGTATTGCAACAGCTCTGATGAACACAGGTCTTAGGGATCCATCTGTCCTGCTGAACCATGCGGTTCTTTGTATTGGATCTCAACACTTTCATACCACTACATCTAGGCAACAGGATCAGAAGACCAATATAATTCATTGGACTCCCACATACGTACACCTCAGACCCTCTGCTTCCTGTCCCTTGTTACTCCCCTCCATTCCTATCACTTCTCTCCTTATCTTCTTCCTTGCCTCTCTTTGAGTGTCAGTGGCTGAAAAAGGGGGAAGGTATTGTTAATTAATCCTGCAAAGCTGATTTCTGCTCATTTCTTGGCAAGGTAGTTTGTACATGTATAAAAGTTTGTATATGTGTAAAAGTCTCATGAGGCGTTTGAACCAAGAACGTAAAGGGAAATTTTCCCACCTGTTTCCTCCTCTTATGTTATGCTATTTCAATTACTTACAATTACTGTGATTTTGTATCCTGCAATTTTTCTGAGTTCAATTATTTATCAATTTTGTTACATTTTGAAAGTTATTTTCATTTTAGGGTTTGTCTGGAAAACACATTTTAGATGTTTATTTATTTGGATTCGTACTTAAAAGGCAAACTGAGAAGGACAGAAATGTAGACAGAAAGTGAGAGAGAGAGAGAGAGAGAGACGGAGAAAGAGAGAGTCATCTCCTAATGGCTAATGCCCACAAGGTATCCAACTTCAGGCTCAACTGAAGCTTTAGCTTAGAACCCTATCAGAACATCCAGTGTGAGTGACAGGGACCCAAATACTTAAACTAGCATCTTCTACCTCCCAGGATGTGTCAGCAAGAAGCTACATGAGAAGCAGAGTAGCCTTCTGATATGGGATGATGGCATTCCAAACTGTGTCTTAAAAACATGATGTGATCCAAGGAGCACTCCTTTTTCCAGGTCTAAGAGGTTACTACTAATTCTCAGCTCATAGTCATTCCTCTGTTCTTACATCCAGTGACAACTTGAGCCATCACAGTAGGCCCAGATATTGAATTTTATAATTTTAGGAGATCTTGCCAACCAAAGAGGCTGACATATTCCCAAATCTCTGATTTTCTAAGTCAATCAGCTCCTTGCTTGTGGCCTGGGAAGGCAGGAGTGGATGGACTAAAGTCTGGGGCCCTGTTCCCATGTGGGAGACTCAGAAGCTCTTCTCTCCTGGCTCAGCTCCAGCTATTGCAGCCATGTGGGGAATGAACCAGCTGACAGGAGATCTGTCTGCCTCTCCTCTCTGTAGATCCTGCCTTTCCAACAAAACTAAATAAATTATTTAAGGGGAAAAAAAAAGAGATTAGGACATGGCCATCTTTGTATGGCAATTGTTTTACTTAACACAGTTTCCTTCAAAATTTGTTATGACTTCTATTGATGTTTTCAGAAGAAAAGATAGGCCAAAACTATGTACTCCATCTTAGCCAGACTGAAGTTTTCAGGATAGTTTCATGTTACGATAATCTTAGTTCTGAAAGGGACACCTTATTCTCCTAGACAAGTATAATTTTATTTCATTTGATTATCATATCATCTTACTTATTTGAGTAATATTTTAGGCTTTCCTTCTTCATATTGTAAAACACAATTACAATTTCTAAATAAAATTTATAAAATACAAATACTGAATTAATCGAATCCCCAGGAAGTGAGATTTCAAAGTTAATGTAATTCTGGAGCTCAGAAATAGGATATTAGTATAAGCCATATTTATATGTGTACTATGTAGCACTACAGCATAAAGTAATGGAAGGATGTATAAATACCACAATATGTCTTGAAACATCTGAGTTCTGACTTTTTCAAAGATTTTGCACAGGCAGCCTTCCTGTGGGTTGTGGTTCCTTTACAAGTTTATTTGCTCTTGAAGACCATAGAGGTAAATATATAACAAAAGACACAACTCCTGTTGTTCAAGTGCAAGCAATAATTCACGTTAAATCTCTTCTGTATCACTGGTGAATGAATTAGGTCAGAGGGGAAGAAAATTGAAGAGCTCCTAAGGAACTATATGAGACTGAGAAAAATACACTAATAGTAAAGTTCGAACTGGCTAAAAATTACAAAACATTAGCACATACCACTAGATATATCTGGAATATATTTATATATTTTATATTTATATGATCATATGTATATATATATATATGATAGAAAAAGACAAGAAAACAGAAATATCACTCCGATACATGGTGGAATTTACATATCTTTGCTTACATTGGCCCAACTAATTAGATATGGAAAATCATAATGGAATGATTAAAATAGAAAGATGTACTTAGTCATTTTAATGAGGTGGTATTTTTGCAATTGCAACATGAATGTTATACTTTGGATTCTTAGAAGTTGTCTATAAACTAGAAGACATGGAAAAATAGTAAAAGCTTAACCTACTAACCACAACACTTGACGTGTAATTAATAACATCTAATTTATATATGTACCTTGTGGGATTGGCATTTGACATAACAGGGAGAGCTCCACCTGCTAGCACAGTGTCCTCTAGGAGTATTGCTGTGAATCCTAGATGCTCTATTTCCAGCTGTTGCACTTCCAATCCAGGTCCTGCTAATGTGCCTGGGAGAGCAATAGAAGATGGTCCAAGTACTTGGGCTCCAGAACTCATGTGGAAAACCAGGATGAAGTTCCTGGCTCCTGCTTTCAGGCTGGCCTAAGCCTGTCAGATGTTAGGGAGTAAACCAGTGGATGGGAGAATTCTTTCTCTGTAATTCTGCATGTCAAAAATAAATCAAAATAAGCCTTTAAAAATAAAAATATACAGCTCATTATTTAAAAAATATATTCATATTTATACTATCACCCTTTTTCTTCCTTATGTTTTATGAAACAAAGTAAACAAAAGGAATAAGAAACGGAGCGATAGGATTTAAGTTGTTAGAGGAGATATTTTTTCTCTGTTTTTAATCTCATTCTGAGATTATTATTCTATACTTCCAAACTCGGATAATATTTGATAGAATGAAAGCTTAAAGCTTATGAAGAAAAAGTTCCTTGTTCCACTTTTTAAGATTTTTCAAGGAATTGATCAGAGGCCGCCTGATGAAGAAAAAAGCAACAAAGGGATGGACATACTAATATTAATAATGAATACATGACTAAGTCATGTTAAAGGAATACTGAATGTTTCCAATGTTATATTTGAGGTCACCTAAATGCCTCAGCTTTTATGAAATATAATTTCAGATTTTATTGATGAAGCTCTGAGTCTTCCTTCAAAGTTTCAGCTAGGAAGTTGTGTGTCTCCTCTGAGACTTGCTGATGTAGTTTTTGGAGAACTTGGATAAAGAGTCTAATGTGTATAATACACTGACCCCATTATAACTACTTGCATTGCATCTGCGAAATCCCACGGTATTTGAAAATTGTAGGTTTTCTGGGGACTCACGGCTGACAAAGTTCTTCTAAGGATTTATTTTTATCTTAATTCAGACTCAGATGTAGGACTGGTTCTAGTTCTCATGTTTTTCACATTCTCGTTATAAATTTTCTTATACTCATGAGCATTGATCAAGGATATTCCCTGATGTTTTGGGCATTAAAATCATCCCAAGGACAACGACAGTGAGAAGAAGGGAGTAGTGACTCTGGGCAATGTCACTAAGTATCACAAATGACATACTGCAGGATTATAAGAGAAATAATTTTTTGAAAAAAAAAAGCTATTTCCTCAACAGGGAAACGGAGAGGCAGAGATCGTCCATTCGCTGATTCACTCCCCAAATGGCTGAAACAAGTGGAGCTGAGCAAACCTGAAGCCAGGAACCTCTTCTGGAGCTCTCACATGAAAGCATTGCCCCAAAGACTTGAGTCATCTTCCACTGCTTTGCTAGGACACAAGCAGGAAACTGGATTCCTGAAAAAAAAAAAAAGGTGGAGACACAAACCAGCACCCATATAGGATACTAATGATTGAAGATGGATGATTGGTCCATTGAGACACAGTACAGGCCCCAAAATACTGATATTTTATTTCAAATCAATATATAAATAAATAAAATACTGGGCCCAGAATGGAAGCCTAGCAGCTAAAGTCCTCACCTTGCAAGCACCAGAATCCTATATTGAGCACTGGTTCTTATACTGGCTGTTCCACTTCCCACACAGCCCTCTGCCTGCAACCTGGGAAAGCAAACTACAACAACCTAAAGCCTTGGGACCCTTCACCCATGTGGGAGACCCAGGGAAAGCTCCTGGCTCCTGGCTTCAGCTCAGCTCAGCTCTGGCTGTTGCTTGGCCACTTGGAGAGTGAAGCAGCACATGGAGGATCTTTCTGTCTGTCCTTCTGTCTGCATATCTACCTTTCCAATGTAAATAAATACATCTTTTAAAAAATTATTATTTTAAAGGTAATAAACAATGAAAACCTTTCCAGTTTTAAAGTTAAAAATTAATACGTGAATGTGTGTTTCTGTCTGTTAGCAAAGTATATTTTGGTATCACTGGAAACTAATCTGAACAAATTATTCATTTGGAGAGTATTTGGCCTGTTCAGAGAGCAGGTCAACTAGATATTTCCACTCATTTTACTTGAAGATTTCTCTCCAAGATCAGTGAGAATAATCCCATCGGGATGCCTAAATATGCACATTAAGACGGACTGTGCCGGACTCTGTACTGGCAAGCACTCACAAGAATCAGGTCTGGGATCACCTCAGATGAAGTTTCTTTGGAGATCCCTCCAACTGAACTGCTGATCTCAGAACCCCAACCATGAAGAGACTATGTCAGCCACTGGATTGTGCATAGCTTTCATCGCGATTGGAACAGCAAGATTGGCAGTAGTTCAGAACTGTTGAACTATCAAAACTGCTTGAGCAGGATCCTCGGAGTGTGCCCCACATTGGGGACCTGGGATGGGTGGGAGACTGGGTGAGCTTCTCCCTTTGTTTCTCCCCTGACCCCAGACACAGGGGGAAAGTGATGATATTAGTGTGGAAACAATGGTATTACCCACTTTCCTGTAGCCCTTGACCCTTTGTACCCTAATCAACTAAGTAAGATTATTAAAAAAAATTTAAAACTTACATAATAAGCAACAACCTAACCCAAATTTACTCTTAGTCAATAGAGTTTTTTTTTTCTTTCCAAAGGTAAGCTGTTAGTGGAATTTCCTGGTTTTCAGAAAACCATGCTGCCATTGTGTCTATAGTCTATATATTTTAGTTTGAGAGCTCTTTGAAAAGTAGACAAGAAAAATTACTTCATTTATTTTTAAAATTACTTTATCTATCCTTAAATGTATGATCTGTTGAAAGAATGAACTATTGTTAATATTCATGCATGAACTTAAAGTATGATAAAAGGTTGTTAATTTAAGAAAAACTATTTCCTGAATTCACTCAATTTGCATTTATTAAATTATTCTGTCTTTAACTCCGAGACAGCCTCCTATATTGATGGCTTCATGCAAATTGAGGTACATTCATATCTTTGCTATGGCATCACTAATTTAAAATATTTATGAGCTTGTTGGTACTATACTAAGAGTTGAATACAATGCATTCAATGTGTCCTTAGTCCATAGATTTATAAGTAAAATATTTCTAATATAAAGTAAAAGAAATCCTACCAACCAAGGAAAGTGTAAAGGGCTATTCAGAATAATAAATTTCTGCATATAAAAGAGTACTTGAAAAAGTATGTTTAAAAAAATTTAGAAAATTATTTCTGGTGTAAAAGCGTGTTGAATCAATGCAGTTTTATAATATGTCTTTCTATCAGGTTTTTGAAGTCCACTCATAGCTCTGCTTTGATGGTTTCGCAATGGGTTTACTCTAAGATTGAGTAATACTCTTCTCTAACCAAGGGAAAGGATATCTACCACATTTTTAGTAGGTAGTACCAGAGCAAGAAAGCCCAGAGAACTGAGTTCTGAAGCGTACAGCAGATCACACAGCAAGTGTGTGCCAACAGCATTCTCACTCCTCAGCAATAAAGGGAAGCTTCCCACACCCAGTCACCTAAATGGCTTCTGACTGTCTGACAAGAAAAAGTTTTTCCATACCCAAACTGTAACACCCCTCATTTTATATTACATAGTCTCTTGCAATCCTTCCATGTTTTTAACTCATCTAAGGATCCTAGCACGCAGTAGACTCTTCACACTTAAGACTCCAAGATCACATTTCTACGGGGATATAAACACAGCTAAAGCAGGAATCCTGTCCCAAAGTGGCCATTTCATTCCTACTCCTTTCCATTTGTTCTTCATTAGAGATGCAATATTTCAGAGAAAACATGTTTATTTTTATGAGACTGGCTTATTTTCAGAAGCACCAAGGTTTTCAATTGCAAAAGACAGGGTTTTACATCTTTGTGTTTGAGTCGTATTCCTTGGCACGTATATAACACACTTTGTTTATGTTGGCATCATCCATTGCTGGACATCTCGGTTGATTTCATGTCTTGGCCATTGTGAATCTAACTGACATAAAAGCGGGTTTACAAGTAACTTGTATTTTGATTTTATTTTATTTGGGTGTATTTCCACGAGTGTGATGTCTGGGTCATATAGCAGACCTATTTTCAGAGCTTTAAGGAATCTGTACACTGTCTTACACAATAGTTATGCAGTTTACACTTCCAACAACGATGAATTCGGGTACATTCCCCCCCACACACACATTGTGCCATTATTTATTTATTTATTTATTTAAATTTGGGGGTGTCAGACATTCTTACTGAGGTAAGGTAAAATCTCATTGTGGTTTTTATTTGAGTTTCTCTGATCCTGAGTGATCCTGAACAGTTTTTTCATGGACGTTTCTTCTTTTGAAAATTGTGTCTTTGCCCATGTCTTAATGGGTTGCTTCTGTTGTTGCTGTTTCATTTTTGCTTTCGATTTTCTTGAGCCATTTATCCGGAGTGTTAATCAATCAGTTTGGTAATTTGCAAATATTATCTCCCATCCTGTTGGTTGCCTCTTCACACTGTTGATGACTTCATTTGTAGTTAGAAACTGAGAATTTTCAGGCTCAGTCTACCACAACAGGTTTGTATGGCAGGCTTTCCCAGAGGAAAAAGATTATTCTTTCCATGAGTATTCTTAAAATGCAACCTGTGCCAGTGGTCTTTGAGGGAGATTGCAATCACAGACTTCAGTCTTGCAGCCCAGTTATATTCATGTCAATGTCTACATTCCTACTTCAGATTCTCTTTTCTGAAGTCTCTACATGAGTTCTTCATAGACGCCTTCCTTGGGTGATTCATTCTGAAGCTTCCCTATGGGAGAACAGGTGGAGACTGGGGGTGGGGAGGTAATTGAAGATCTATTTCTTCACCCTAAATCTGTATTCAGTACCTTTCCACACCTAACTTTTCCTCCTTTACTTTTCCTCTGCCTTTTGGGTTCACAAAGCTTCAAGAAACTTCTTCCTGAGATTCTGAAAAGCAAGAAAATGTCTTTTTATTTCCCTGTAACACCATTATCTGGGAGAAAATGGACAGGTATGGTGCAGAGAAAGAAGAGTGCTATGCTTTCTCTGACTTAGTCTCTGCCCACACTATAGCAGTAAATGGGTAAAATCTTGACTACCACTTTCAATTTCAATTTTTGGCTTTAACAAGCTACACCTACACTTGCCAGGTCCACTCTCTGCAGCTCAGCAAGACTTGTGACATTTAGGTGTCCATCTTCAGATCCAATGATCTGGTTTCTATCATTGTGAGAGAGATGGTTATTGAAGGAAATGGTCAACATTTCTAAAATGTGCTTTGAATAGTTTCAGAATGAGAATGTGAATAACTTCTCTTATTCAAAATTTGTTTAGATATTTACTGAAATACAATTTCCTCCAATAGAGGGTTGCTCAGCAATATTTGTTTAATCAAACAGAAATGCTAAGTTTTAGTAAAGAAATTTGAGCATCAGGAAAACTCAAAAACTAACTCAGAACGTAATTAGATGATCTTACCTACATTTCAGCAACCTATTTATCATAGCTTCATATTATCAGTGGCTTTTATTATATGGTAGAATATTCTATTGGTATAGAATATGAAGCTAAGACGCAAGACACATGGATATTGGAAACCCTAGTATGTGTTAATTCTGAATCATTGAATTTAATCAGAAAATCTTAAAAAATGAAAGCATATATAAAAATTCAAGGAGAGAAAAGGTCAGGGAGTTTTTTTTTTTCATGAGTATACTTGTTTCTGCAAATGATTTAAATGAATCATTTCAAAATTGAACAAGAAACAGATGCCTGTTTAATAAGGTTTGAATTTAATGACATGGTTGCCTAGGTATGGCACAAAAAAACATCTGTGTTCTAGGACCTAACATTAATCCAATTTCTTTAAAGGAGCCATTTACATTTTTCTTCATTTTCAGTAAGTTGGTATCTATTGCACAAAATAACCTTGTGGCTATGACATTATTATCATATGAACAGAATATTGTGAAGCCACTCATTTAATAACTTGTAGATTCCCATTTTGAATCACAACAAAGAGCAAAAAGCAGAGTCAATTAGTTCTCAATTATATGTGCTGCATTTTTTTGTAATAAATGGAGAGATTTAAGGGTAACCTGGATTAATGGGGTGCACCATGTGCAACTTTGAAGTAACTTCGGACTGAAAGTTCTGCAGACTTTGCTTTACTCCTGGTTTGTGGTCCCATCATTTCTGAGTTGAGTTCTGGTGACAGTTGATTAGACGTGAATTACTAATTCTCCAATATTAATAATTTCTATAAACTTCTATAAGTTTCTATAAACTTCTCAAAGTTACATTTTTTTTTGGCTTTTCAGACAATAAAGTTGCCTAAAGAACAGCCCTCTTATTTAATTAATCCTTGATTTTCCATCCCTAGAAAAGACAGACATCTCACACCTGCCTTTTCCTGTGGACTTATGCCCTTTTTTCATTATACATTTATTTTTCATAAATAATTTCTCTAGTATCACAATGTTCAATCATAATAACTGAATTGTATATTAGATTTGTGTCTAGCTTATGGCTATGAATATAAAATATGAAAGTAACAAAAAATAATTCAGTCATTAGTCATAAGCTCCCAGTTATGGATTAAAAAACAATTCAAGAACCCTGCATAGCAAATTAATACTCCTCCTGTGATGCCAGCATCCCATGTGGGTGCCCCTTCAATTCTTTGCTACTCCACTTCCAATCTAGCTCCCGACTAATGGCCTAGGAAAGCAGAGGACGTCTCAAGTCCTTGGGTCCTTGCACTGACGCAAAGCCTGAAGGAATCTCCGGGCTCCCAGCTTTGGACTGGCCTAACTCTGGTCACTGTGGTCATTCAGTGAATGAATCAGCAAATGGATTCTCTGACTCTCTGGCTTTAAATTTTATACAAAAAATAAAAATTCTTTAAAGTAGAAGCATCACATACGCAAAAAAAAAAAATAGCAAGAGGACTGCATTAACACTCAGAGATTTCAGCTCACGTGTTGCACGGATTCTGACAAATATCTGGAATCAGAATGCACTATACGCTTACTGCAGTCCTTTACAGCTAATTTGAATTGTCAACGTTCTCGTCTCTCAGGGGGCAGGTAGGTGATGTGGTTGTAACCCTGCTAGTGCCTTTTGGCAACCCAATGAGCACCGAGTGACAATCTGCTGTATTAGGTGTGATGGCTTTGCAATTTGGAGTGTGCTTTACTAAGGACATTTGTGACATTGTGGATTACATGTGGAACATCAACTTCGGCCCCAAGATACTGTAAAATTAATACTTTTTGCACAAAGACACCTGGACACAGAAGCCAATTTGTGTGCGCACTGTATTTCTGGTATTTCTGGACTGTGTTATTTTTGCTTTTGCTATAAATTGTATAAAGAGCATCATTGATGAACAGCAGTTTTTTTATTCATTTAGCTAACAAATTCCCGTAAGAAGTCTCCCAGCATAAGGAAATGACAATTGCATCTTCCTTTACTCATGTTTAAGAGTTACTTCTGCAGTACTTCTATTTTACATATATAAATCACTTAGTAATCATTGACAGATCATCAAAGAGCAGATAGAAAAAAAATTTGTAATTTTGTAAGAAGGAAGTTAAGCAACAACTTCAAAATTAAAAGGGTTTCTTTAAGACACTTTCAGAAATGAATCACAATGTGTTTTATTAAGGCACAGAAAACTTCAAAAGAGAGTTTAATTGAGATTAATACATATTTTGCTTTCTAACTAGAATTTCCTCTCTGTCAAAGGTTCTATGATTGCTTTTCCAAGCCTCTAAAACTTCATACATAGCGAAGAGTGTTATATTTTAATAGGTTCTCAAGGATTTCTATTCACTAACTCTTCATCTTGACTCATTTACTGTTCATGAAGTGCTAACTGCTTTTTGCTGGTTATAATTTCCAATATTTTTGATAAAACTCCTCTCAGTGGCTCAATACAAGAAAAGTCAAATGGAAAATTGAATTATCTTCATTTTAGCTACAAGATTTAGCAGTATCGTAGAAGTACAAGTAATATTTCCAAATCTGAGCAAAGTTTGTTCCTCATTCCGTACATCCATTAACTGATGCTTTCCGTAAACGCAGCTGGATGAACACCGATCCATTTGGCTATGGGAAAGATACTTCCAAGCACAATCATGAATATCTCTTTCATAGGCAGACAGAATAGCTACCAAACCACACAGACTCATAATCCATTTAAATTTCAAAGGTTGCTACATTATTTTTTAACTTCATTGAACTTAAATTTAGTCAATTAAATTTGAAATATGATTTTCAACTTTTTAAATGGCTGTAAATTCAATTAAGTGCTGCTTACAATCCTCCTATTACTTATACGGTGCCTATTAAAATTATAGCTATTGCTTGATGCATAGGTTATTTACAAATACTTGCACACTTGTGTCCTTCTCTAGTGACAGTGTAGGATTAAAAACAAAACTACAATATCACAAAGGCCTGTAGCAAGGGAAGTTATTTCACATTCCTAGTACTGTGAATTAAGTAAATTTGCTAATACTTGTGACTCACATTAACTTAACAAGACCAAGCTGGTCTACAGATTTTAGGTTGGGAGTTTCCTCAATGTGGTATCTCCTGGATATGCCTAAAAGTTTAATATTTTTGCAGGAGACGCAGTAAACTATGGGAGTCTTTGTTGAGATCCTTAAGTCCTTAGATTAAATGTCACACAACTTGCTATTTTCACACTATATTAAAATTATTCAGTTGTCCAAGCCTCAAGTCAATTATAGGGGAAAGTGTGCTGTATCAAGAGGAAAGAGATATAGTGAGGGAAAAATTACAATAAACCTCATAGTCCATCACAATTTGGAACAATTCCATTAGATTTCAGCAATATAGACTTAAATAATCAACTATATGTCCCGGTGTAGCTACAGACATGTTAGGATAAAAAACAGTCACAGCAAACAAATGCTCTTCAAGACAACATTTTTAATTGGGGAATTATTTAGAGACTTTTCACTTGTTATAATAACTGATATTTGGCTTATTCCCCCAAAATTTACACTTCAATGATCTCAGCTAGGACATCAACACCAGTGCCTTTAAAAAATGCATTTTGTTGTTTTAAAAGGAGGGTGATGGGGAAATAGTCAAGGAGAGAGACAGAGAGAGAGAGAGATTTCCAATCAGTCGGCACACTCCCTAACATTTCTCCAATGGCAGTGGCTAGAGCAGGGGAAAGTCAGGAGTCTGCAACTTCACAGAGTCTCTCAAATGGACATCAAAGGGAAAAGGACAATCCTCTACCTTTCCAAATTGCCTTCCTTAAAGCCAAATGGAAGCAAAGCAGATAGAACTCATCATCTGTTTTTTTAATTTCTCTGTTATTTCTATAATACACAACAGACTATCATCATATCAGAACTTTAAATTTCATGGAGTCATAGCACCAGACTATTCCGACAGCTGTGACAAATGTAGTATCAGATGACTAATAAGTTGGTCTCGAGTACCCAGTGTTTCATTTTTACTTTCTGTCTCTATGTTCAAATTCTTGAAAAGCATTCCCGTGTCCTTCAGATTCATGCCTGATAGAGTGCATCAACCAAGTCTTGACAATTCAATCAACTTTAACCTGTTACATCCTATAGTCCCATATAGAGTATACCTACAAAATTTAAGTTGAGCAATAAGCATATCACTTAAATTTTTAAAAATAAGCACCGTGCTTCTCCGAGTTCTGTTCTTTTGAGAAAAGTGATAAATGGACTGGTTCACTCCCAAAGTAGCCACCGTGGCCAGAGTTGAGCCGATCCAAAGCCAGGCCCAAGTCATGTGATTTTACATCTACAATTTTTCTGTACGTTTTTTGTAAAAACCCCACCTTAGATACCATAGTCACTTTCACATCCTTTACTGTTGACACCAGACACTCACCTTTTATATAACTCATTAGGCTACATAGGCACAGAACATCATATGCAAACCTATCAGGGACAGAAATGACAAACCACAAGACTTCTGAAAACTTTCCATGTAAAATAAAAATGCTGGGTCAAGTGTGACAATCTACTGGCTAAATCCTTGCCTTGTATACACCGTGATCCATACGGGCACAAGTTTGTGTCCATCCCTCTCCCTGCTTGTGGACTATGTCAAGGATGGCCCAAAGCCTTGGGACTCTGCAGCCAGGTGGGAAACCAGGAGGAAGCTCCTGACTCCTGGCTGTGGATCAGCTCAGTTCCAGCCGATGTAGCCATTTGGGGAGTGAACCAGCTTATGGGATGGAAGCTCTTTCTTTCTGTCACTCCTCTCTGTAAATCTTCCTTTCCAATAAAAAATAAATCTTTAAAAAAGAGATAAAGATGCTGTTAGAGAAGTAATTTAAATTACGAAGTTATAGTTGTAAGGAAAACTAATGAAAATCTTTATCATTCGTCATCTTATGGCTGATCAGAATTTTGTAGAGAAAAATATGTACAGATACGATGCTTAGAAAAACTTCAGTTTTTTTTTTTTTTAAAGATTTATTTTTATTATTTTTTTCATTGGAAAGGCGGATATACAGAGAGGAGAGACAGAGAGGAAGGTCTTCCGTCCGATGATTCACTCCCCAAGTGAGCGCAACGGGCCGATACTATGCCGATCCGAAGCCAGGAGCCTCTTCCGGGTCTCCCACGCGGGTGCAGGTTCCCAAAGCTTTGGGCTGTCCTCGACTGCTTTCCCAGGCCACAGGCAGGGAGCTGGAAGGGAAGCGGGGCTGCCGGGATTAGAACCGGCGCCCATATGGGATCCCGGGCGTGCAAGGCGAGGACCTTTAACCACTTGCGCCACCGCGCCGGGCCCAAAACTTCAGTTTTTTAAAAGCTGTATTTTCTGAAGAAGTTTGAGAACATGTGAAGAGAAGTGAGAAGGTTTAAAGCATCACAGAAAACAATCGTTCTTGGCAGCAGGATCGTGGATCTTCCGGCACAAGGAGATGGCACAGTGAGTGCCCAGGGAGCTGGGGATGGGAGCATCATAAATGGCAAATGTTTTTGAAAGGTTGAGGTAAAGAGCATTATTAAGGTGCAGAGAAAATGGGAAAGAAAAAGAAAAACTAAATAGGATTCCAACTGGTCATAAGCGCAGTAAAGGAGAAAAGTGCTGTGTTTTTAATGCTGTAGAAATGGGACAGTAGAAAGAAGAAAAAGAAGTGAATCGAAACTCTTAAATCCAGTTAGAGAAAATTGATGGCAACATCCATATAGTAAGATTGAATTTCAAGGAAAAAAGGGAAGACCTTCCCAGGAACACTGGGTGACAAGAGGAGAGGAAATAGCAAAATTAAAATAAGGCAGTGAGCACGTATACCTACCCCTTTTAAATAGTGCACAACCCTTTCTGCAATTCCAAACTTACCTAAACACAAGCCCTATACAACTTCTAATTCCTACCTTCTCACCTTTTCTTGTCATTTGACCTGCTCAGCCCAGATACTCTCTTTTCTTATTAGAGCTGAAATCAGTGTCTGTTTCCATTGAGCATCACCCTTGTTAAAAGATTTTCTTCATAGTGGAATAATATGAGTAGCAAAGAAAGTAGGGAAATTTCAGAACCAGTTACATATATTCAATAGGGCACATATGTTCACTAAGTTATCATATTTTTACATGCTTTCCATGTTTGGTTAGGGATGAAGATTTAGCACTATAATGAGAGAATTTGGGACTTTTCATGTTAGAAAAGTAAGATTGAAGGAATATCACACTGATCCACACAATTTTACCTGGGCTTTTGCCCCTCAGGGATGTAGGGTTTATTTAAAAAAACGAATTCACTACAGAGACATGTCTTCATTCAGTCAGTTGTGACTTGCATCCGCTCACAGGACATCTGGTTGATTTTCACAAGGATTAAAACAGAGTTAGGTCATTTTCTTGGGGCTGGAGTGTGTGTCCACCATTTGTACGAGTCAGTTCATCGAATGCTCTTGCCATCACAAAGCAAGTAAAAATAAGATGACAGAGGCTTAATAAACTTAGTTTTCCTCCCAAGATTTCCAGAACTAAAAGACAGTAAAGCTAACCAAGTCCAGGATCTTTATAATTATCACTAAGAGAAAGCATGAGAAAACTCATGTGTGTGTGTATCTGTATATATATATGTGTGTGTGTGCATATACACACATATATACGAGATATATATATATATGAGAGAGACACCTAAGTGCCTCAAATGTGTGAAAGATTAAAGTTAGGGGAGAGAGATCCAGTCAGGTGTCCGAGGTGTGTGGCAGGAACTGAGCCATCGCCGCAGCATCACAGTGTTTGTATGTGCTAACAGGTGGAGTCAGAAGAGGAGGCAGAACTGGAGCACTTCAACGTGAGACACGGAAATCATACACAGTGCTAACGAACGTGCGAAGTGTTTGCCCTCAGGAACTGATGCTTGTCGAGAACTGGGTGTGAACAAAGCTCTGCACCTCTGGTTTGAGATACCAAATATTATCCTGATCTTCAAGAATTAACTTTTCAGGAAAGAAACTATGTGTAAATAAAAGTAGATGATGACCCAGGTTATTCTTTTTCACTTGAAAAACAATCAATCAGTGCCAAATTTTCTGACAGAGGAAAAAAAAAAACAGTTTACTGATCAATCAGGTCACGAAAATAACTAGTAACTGGGCAAGGACAATGAACATCACAGGACTTCTGTCTTCCCACCCAGACTTCTTTCTCCCGAAAGGAAGATACAACCAGCTAAGTCCTAGGAGTTCAGATGAGGGAGCAAGCCCTGTGAGTTGGAGTCGTGCTTCGATATTTCCTGAAACTCTCGTTTGAAAAACTTCTGCTATTGTTTCAATCAATTCTTTAACAGAAACATGACCTGAATTTATCTAAAAGGATGAAAGTGTAAGCATTTGCTTCATAATTGCACAGATGCTATTGATTTTATTACACTGCCATTTTCATGCCACAAGACATCCAATATCATTTATAATATGTCTAGGGAGAGAATAGCCATATATTATTAACACAGATTTTAGAAGGTGAATATTATGTGATAGAAAAATTGGAAGCTTGGCATCACAATTTAGGGGATTTTTTAATTAAGATTCTACAATAAAAAAAAATCATTTGATGCTCTTGCAGTACTTTTATTAAATAATGGCTTGGGCAACTCAACATCAGAACTTCATTTTATTTAGCTGGAAATTTTCTTCCCAAACCATCTGGGTTGGCAGGTGTTCATCTGATCTGGGTTGCTATGAGACTGGAACTCGCTAATGATGATGAGATATAGAGAGATAAACCTAAATGTTTGTTCATTTGAAGCAACTTTATGTTTTCCCATGTTGGAAACATCAACCATACCTTGTGACTTTCAAAATATAACATTGGTAATGAAAGAAGACATGCTAGTGCTTAAAACCAATGAAGTAAATTGATGGCAATGTGTGTTTCCATTCTGGACAGTGTGAGTCTTTATGTCTTCCTCTCAGCTAGAGAACGTCTCACTGTTAGTGTGTGTATAGTGTTAAGGTGAGTGGGCAGTGCAGGAAGGAAAGCATGACGTCCTCCAGGTGAAAATTGTGTTCCGATCTGGCTAAGGCAGAGACGAAATCACTTGCAAATGCTTGTCAGGGAGCACTTAGAGAGGGCAGATACTGCACCCAAAAAAGCTGTTGTTATTTTTCAAACTGACCTGCCTGGCAATTTTCAACCTGATAGACTTGAGCAGAAAACTGTTGGTGCCCGAGGCAAGGTTATAAATGAGGTAGAATTGATAGTTAATCTGATCTTAAAAAACTAGAGACATGACTTTATAGAACTGTGGAGAAAATTAACAAGGCTCAAATGGCATATTTGAAGTTTGTGGTGACTGCTCGGAGTCATGAATATTCATAGTAGTGTTTGTATGTTCCGTGCGTTTCTAACAGTTTCACTGGGTGGAGCCGGTGATGATGCTCCTCCCATCTCTGACTGCTTTGAAATGCAATCATTCCTGTTTATCCAAGCACTGTTTTACTCATGATCTGGTTATTAAACTTTTGCTTTTGCATAATTGACAAAAAATGAGCTTAGAATGCAGAAATATTCAGTGCTAATCAATGAATAGATCACAGTGGCTGCTTTCTCTTCCTACATTTGAACAGCAGAGTCCAGTAAGTGACAAAAACCAATTACACAGTCCTCGTGTCCATCGCTCTGACACCTGTTCCCAGTCTCAGAAGTAATTCTGTAAAGTGGCTTGAGGAAACTGGTAGAATAACCGTGAGGAATAATAACTACATTCTCTAACACGGCCACCTCCCCCACCAGATGCCTCGGGTGTATATGATTAACATTGAGAGCCTCAGGAAATGTTCATAGAATAATAAAACAAAAATGTATTTGCCAGGTTCACCCATCCATACTTAATCTAAGGAATTTACTTTGTCCTAAGCCAAGTAGGAAACACCTGGAAAAATAGTTAAAGTGCTTTTCTTCTCTTTGTTATTTGATACTAGCGTGCAAAACTGTGTTGAAATCCATGGGCAGTTTTTTTTTCTATAATGCGTATTTTCTGGGAATATTTTGAAGACCCCTCATTTCAATTTGCTCATAGAGACAATGGGTTCGAGCTCTAGGAAGGACAAAAGTGAGACAGTCAGACATGCAGTGTCAACTAAAGTCAAGGGAACCCCCCATGCAGTCCTGTAAGAAATTGAGTTTTGCCAGATTTTTATCCTTTTTTGTTAATTACAGAAATTTTTTTGCCTTCCTCCTGACACAGTTCCACCCCATCTGCTCCAGTGGTGGCAGGAATGTGTTAATCTCCTTCATGCCTTTCCATGAACATGGCTTCTTCATCTTAGCGAGAATTCAGTAAACAATGGCCTCACCAACTACAAGAGGTTTTATACTGTAACTATGTCATGAAATAGAGAATCATTTTGCTTAACAAATATATGAATAATGGTGTCCATTTGCCCAGGTTGTGGGAAATGTGTGCTGCAATTAAGCAGCAGCAAATAAGCTTCAAATTCTAAATACACCTTAGGCAAATGAGCCTTAGCTCTCAAATCTTTGTTAAAGCAGGATGTGCAAGAAGGATGACCTATCTTAAAGTCATGGGTAGCCTGACAATAAAAGGTGAGGGAAGCTGACAGGTGTTTCCAATGGCATTAGAACTGAAAGAGTTTCCTGAGGCAAAAAGAGACTGTGTCTAAAATAAATGTGATGCTTGATGGGTTTGATATTCATTGCAAACCTTTGGGAAAATGTTTCAAGTAGTTTGCTTTCCAACCTTTTTTTTCTGAGTAAAGAGTAGGAATGTGTCACCTAAAGCCCAAGCAACTCCCCTCCCTTGGCAGCAAAGTCAATCTCTATTCATAGAATGGGCATGTTCTGGAGCCTTAGCAATTTATGTTTCTTTTATTCTCAGAACACATATCAGCCCAGCAAGTCTCACTTCGTGTGCTTGACATATTTCAATGTTATACTGCAGAATAAAGCATCCTTTCTCTCCATGCACACTGAGTTTTCAGGTGGGAGTTTCCATATTGCAAACCTATCGGTCAAATCAAACCAATGTGTCTGCAGATGCCGGGCCGTGATTACATACTACACATTAAACAGCAGCACGACATACAATCCCCTCAGCAATAAAGCCTCTTAACACACACACAGAGTAGAAATAACTGAGGGTTAATACATAATCTGGAATATTTTCCCCCTTTAATGGCATCGCCTCGATGAGTCAACAGGACCTACCAAAAGGGTTATCATAATTTTGCTTTTTACTTGTAAAACTTCAACTTCATAAAATTCTGCAGCTCGTATCATCTGTACCTGACAGGACGAAAAATATTTCACATGAATTCATTCTTACAAAGCGTGTGGTGAAATGTCACTGCAAATCATGTCACAATTCTTAAATGAGATAACAGAGCAAACAAATAGAATAAGAAGCCAAAACTTTTAAAGCTAGTTTTATACAATATCAATTGTGTTACCTTTCAAATACAAAATTTAAAAATGACTGTCAATTTTACATGTATTTGGGAACTTTTCAGTGAACTGTGTCAAATAAATTTTTATACATTACCTCAGATAGGAAAATTTAAATGCTAATTGTTAATCTGAAAATATTAACATAATAACCAGTTGTTCTTTAGTTGACATAGAAAGTTTTTTTTTCTGAGAACTGTAATTTCTTCAAGGATAACTTGAATATTCTAGAGGGCACGTTAAGATTTTTCAGTGTTCTAAAAATCAATTACTAATTTGCCTTACAAGGACACACACAAAAATCCCAGAATTTTCTGGGAAATATCATTACTCTTTCTTCTGACCATCACCTTCATTAACTGTGTTAGCCAGGTTCCAAAACCCACAGTGCATGAACTATATTCTCCTCTGATCTGCTTTTAACAGATTTTAATCAGTAAACTGTAGTAGGAGAAATGACCTGTGACTCCCAAGATCAAATCACAGCAAACCATTAAAAACTTTGTTTTTCTTACCAACTTAATTTTCCTCTGCATTTATCTTTTTACATTTTTCTTTTTTTTTTTTTTTTGACTTCCATTTATTTATAGGGCAGGGAGATGAGGTGGAGAGGGAATTCAGTAGTGGAGCCAGGATGCCAGCTTAAATAGTAATATATGAAATTTAGCATCCGAAGTAATGACCAAATGCCTGTCCCGAATCTTCTTTATATTATTTTTATCTTCACAAATGGCACATCTCAGGTTCTGAAACTTACTTAAAAAGCTGCACGTTTAATGAATAAACTTTCTCTATCAAGATATCAAAATGCCAAGTTTCTAATCCCAGTTTCTCATAGTGCATGCATTTGTTAAGAATTTAAGTCATTACACATTTATTGTTTTTAAACGATTTCATTTATTTGAAAGGTGTAGTTAAAGAGACACCTAGAGAGAAAAGAATCTCCCAACTGCAGGCTTATACCCCAAATAACTACAATGACCATGACTCTTCTAGGACAAAACCAGGAGTTCAAATTTCCATCTGGGTCCCCAACCCCCACAAAAGTAGAAGAGACCCAAATACATGGGTCATGTCCCACTGATTTTCCAGCATCATTAGCAGGGATCTTGATTGGGATCAGAGGTTCTGAGATGAGACTTGAATCAGCACACTCATCTCACTGAGATGAGACTTGAATCAGACTTGAATCACACACTGATGTGTGGCCGTGTGGCATAGCAGGTAGTAGCTCATCTGATTGCACTACCACACTTGACCACTTCTGAATCTCATTGCATGCAGTTTGTGCATTTGATTCAACGTGTGACCACTTCTGAACCTCACCATATACAGTTCATGCATTTAAAGTAATCAATAATGTTAATTAAAAATGTAACACCAAAACTAGAATAGAAAAGCTACAGATTTCACAATGAAGAATGTTTCCCAGCAAAGAACTTTGTTGATGATCTACTTGATACCTATAAAACTCATATTTGTATCAGCCATCTCTTCATTAGAAAAAGCGGAGGAAAAAACAACTTTATGTTTATCTCATATGTTAATGTCACATTTAATTACATAGATAAGAAGTTATATCTGATTCCACGGCTAATATTAAAAATCCTTATCTAAGTAATGATGATAAGAGATTGCATGTTTTTGAAGTAACTGTACTGCACACATTTAATTAAGCCCAACTTTTCTAAGTCCTGTCCTCCTCTGGACACCCCCTCCCCAAATCCCACTCTGCAGGCAACAGAAGACAAATCTTACTTCTGCAAAGAGTGGCCAGTTTGATGTTTGAGAGAACAGAGAATTGTTTTATTTATAAACAATCAATCAAGTCAACATAATGCCTGAAGGCTGAACCTCAAAATCAAAATCTCAAAATTTTCCCTGATCTTTGTTTTCTAAATTTTACACAATTTAGTCATCATCACCTTCTTGGGTAAATAATAAAAGCATGTAATTTTTTCAAGGTATTAACTGTTTTTCAACACTTTATTTTTCAATTTTTTATGATGCAGTTTCATAGGCTCAGGGACTTTCCCTCACCTGTTCTAATCCCTCTCCCTGCCTTGTTCCCTATATTATCACAATGGTATAATTCTTCAATAACAGTCACAAATCCATCATTTTGCTATTTAACTGTATCCTGACATTGTAGGTCTAGACAATGCTAGAAAATCCAGCCTCCTATTGTCAAGATGTAGTTAACAGTTTCATTGGGAATCCATCTTTTATTTAGGAGCAGAGATGCATACTGCACTATGTCTCTCCTTTTCGGTATGATAGATTCAAATATTAACTATTTTGATATACTAAAACAGGTGTGAGTTTAAAGCTTGATCTGTGTCCTTCCTACCCCAACTCTAGGGTGAAAGATGGATGGCAGTGTTGAAAGGTCAGTATGCTAGTTCACCCTTGGTGCAGTCCTTAGCACCGGTCACCACCAAAAGCAAAATTACATCACATAGCCCTTTGCAGGTGGCTGGATAGCCGCTCCACCTTCTCAGCATGGTAGAATTTGAGGAGCTCCTTGCTCCAATGGGAAGCGTTCCAGTGCTGAACGTTCATGGTCTGCCCATCTTACTGCACTGATACGGTCAGGGGGACTATATTCCATCATAATGGGGATGCTCAACACCACACGTTATAGGATGTATCTCAGATAGCCCAAGAATAATTGGAATGAGAAATATATTTGAAGGGAAAGATTACTAAATCACATACATATTTAACAGCTTTTGTGACCTGCAATAAAGAAAATGAAGTGTATGGTCCTTAATAATCAGAAATGAAACAAGTAATTGCATACCATAGTTTTCCTGTGATACTTTTTGAAGGAATGAGTAGGGTTTGCCTGAAACATGTGTCTAGTGATGTGTGTATGTATGTGTATGTTTTTCATTTCTCAGTGTAGGTTAACTCTCCACATTTTCTTACCCTTTAATGCCTGCTAGATACATCTCTTCTCTACCAAAAAGAATAAAAGTAAAAAACTCAGAATGAAAGTGTTCCTGTTCGGTGCATTCTGAATATTAGTATACTAAGCTTATTCCTGGATTGCAGGATCAAACAGATTTTAACAACTCCCCAAAGCATAAGAGTATGATCACATATCAGCTTGTATAAATTTACATGTATTCAACGCTAAGAGGATTATTCCTTAATTTCAATTTTTGATTAACACAAAATTTATATTTTGGAGGTAGAGTGCAACATTTCAACTGACATGCACAGAATCAAGCCAGGCAGCTAATCTTTCTTTCCTTTTGGTTTGCTAGCTGTTCCTCTTGTCCACTTCCTCATGCAGTGTATAACACATTATCGTTAATGCAGTCACCCCACTGTGTCATGAACACCAAAACCTGTTACTTCTGTCTGGTGTTTTGGCTCTTGCTGTTCAGTTTCCTGCTAATCACTGTCCTTCATTACTCTCTTAAGTTTAGACCTCCTATTTGTTTTTCCAGAGAGACTATCTCTGTACTTATTGATAGATGAAGGGGAAAAAAAGGACTCCAATACGACCATAGTTTGTTAGAAAGCATATATGAGTTAAATCCAACAGGTGGATTTTAATAAGCATTTGCAATTACAGTAACTCGCACACTAAAGTGGAACCGTGTTCTCTTCACTAGCCTGCACTGTCCTTAGGTGAAGCTTGACTTTAAAAATAAATTAAAATAATAAAGAATTAATTGAAAATTTTAGAGATGTCAAACTTGTATAAGCTCTCAGAACATCTCAACAGTCATAAGAAAAAGTAAAGCCAGGACACAAACTAGCACCGATATGAATGCTGGTATCATAGGCAGCAGCTACACCCACTGTTTCGCAGGGTCAGCTCCCATGGGTTGTCTTAACTCTTTTGCCCAATACCTGCCCCTATTTGAGAATTTCCAACTCTTGGGACCCTGAGGTAAACATGGTTTACAATATTATCTTCAGTTGAAAACTATTTTGATGTTATATTCCAAATGTTTCAGTCTCACGCAAAAAGGTCTAGATGAAATTTGCCTTTTTACATTGTCTTTCCCTGACTTTAACTTGATTTATCAAGAGTTCAGCCTAATTTCTTTCGAATGTGTCATCTAGTTTGCATAATTTTCATCTTGGATTGAAATAAATATCATGGTTTCTAAGAGTATAATGGTGGGAAACATAATTGACTGCATTTCCTGGTTTCAAAGCCCAAGAATTCTTTCCTTGTCTTTGGGGACTAGAGCTTGTGGGTGGAGGAATCTTCCAGAGGCCAACCTTCCTTGGTAAGCACCGACAATGTGGTTGTTTAAATCATGTAATTAAAGAAAGAACAAGCACATTTTTATGCTGCTAAAGGAAAAAAAAAGTAAGACATACCTATATGCTAACGTGTTTTAATTCTTGTAGCTCAAAGATGGCCTATTCAGCTTAAATTGCATACCTGCCCAGAATGCTAAATTCAGAGGTGATTCGAGAAACTCCAAAGCTCTACATATGTATACATATGCTACATATTGACTGTATTAATTGTTAAGTATGTGGGTGCGGACGCGTGTGTGTATGTGTAATAACTAAGAGCTAATATTATGTGAGTAAATCAAGTTTTTTTCATAAATTACTTAACCTAAAAATAATTATCCTAAAAATAATGATTCAGATGATGATCATGGTTGCAGTAGTGATATATATTACCAGATTCTGAAGCTCTGCATCATTTGCATGACAGCAACTTGAATCCATGTACCGTTATGGAATCCATATCCTTAACTACCAAGCTACACTTTGTCTTCCACAAAAGCAGGGGAAGATTTGTGATCAAGCAGCAACATCTTCCAACATCGGAAAGGAAGGTGCGAGTACATACATTAAACATGCCTGCACCTGCACTAGACTCTTAACATTAAATGATGCCTGCATCCTTAATGGGCTTTGGGCAACAAAAATAATGGTCTCTATTAAGGAATGAAGAATACAGAGAAAGCAGTTTAATTGGGGTGGGGATGCAAAAGTTATTCCTTTATTTTCTTAAGTTTAATGTATTTATTTGAAAAGCAGAGTTGAAGAAAGAAAATGCAATAAAGAGGGTCTTTCATCTGCTGATTCATTCCCCAAATGACTGCTAGAACAAAGTCAGGGTTGGCGCAGTTCCAGCAAGCAGGAGCGTTGTCCTGGATTAGGTTGTGGGTGCAAGATCATCCCACAACCATTATCAGAGAGCTGGATCAGCAGCAAAGCAGTTAAGACTCAAACCAGGGCCAATATGAGATGTCAGCACTGTGGGTGAAAGCTTAACCTACATACCACAACATCATCCCCCATTCTTTCAAATTTCTGAAAGCATTTGCTGTATAACAACAACAACAAAAAAATCAGCTAGCTGTTTCCACACATGTTCTGTCTTCATGCTGAAGAAACTTTCTTACTAAAATGAAAAAAAAAAAAATACACTGAGCTTAAAACTGCTTAAATGACTTTTAAGACTATTTATGTTAGAGAAGGCATTAAGCTATAGCTCCTCATAGTATAAATTCATTGAACATCTTATCACATCATATTGGCTGTTGGGATTAAGTTTATGTCTAAATGCACAGAAAATCTGAAATTTTGAACCAGGAAGGATATATACACCCAAGAATATATAGACTCAGTATAATGAATAGTTTCCTAATTATCTTCTAAGGATGTCATGAGGCTAATCTGTTATATCTAAGGCTGAATATGAATTAGGAATGTGCTAGTTCATTTGCAGTCATTAACACACACTCTGAGTTTCCTATGAGACAAACACCATCAGGATTCTGAGGATTAACTGATTTTCAAAAGTCTTTTGCAGTGTCAGAGTTCATACTCTATCAACTAAGTTATTCATACAGAATGATACTTTCATTCCCGCCGTGTGTCAGACACTATGGATTAAAGTGGTGAGAAGGATGAATGTTATTTTGGTACCCTGAATTATATTCTGGTAGAGAAAACAAATTTACAGAGTAGATAACAAATTGTAATTACCGTACAATAATCTCATGTGGGAAAAAGTCTTAACGTATACACACAGGAGGGTAGGAAACACAATAATTACACTTCACATCATGATTCGCTGTGGAAGGAATACTCCAGGAAGAGAGAGCAAGCTTTCTGAGTACGGATGTGCTAGAGTAACCAAGAAGGCCATGTTCCTCTACCACGTGCTGTTCCTTTGCGGGGTGATTTTTTTTTCTTTAAATTTTTCAGTCATCTTCTAAGGAGGTACATGTAAGAGCTTTCTTGTTGTATTAAATAAACATTGATATGAACATTAGACCAGTACTGATCAAGTAGTTTCATCTGAATCTTCCATTAGAAAGCTAATATTAGTTTTTTCTTATAATGTTTTAGCATCCACCAGCAATTATAAGCTAACTCCATCACTTCATTAGGCCAAAGTCATATTTACTATATGACAAACGTCAGTCCACATCAACTTACTTCAGTGGAATTTTTAGATGCATTTCCAAGGCTATGCATCGCAGGCAGGAATTGTGGTGTTTAATTAACAGCCAACCTCCAGCTCTAGCCTAATGGAATTTCATTCTTTTGTTAACATAATGGAGTTTGAGTTACTTTTTAATGACCTTACACAATAGACTCATCCCATTAGACAGAAACTCTCTTTGCTTTACATTATTTTTTATGCATTTATAATGCAATTTGTGTTTTGAAGGCAATTTGGATTGTGTTTTTCATTTTCTAGCTCTTCTTCTGTAATTTTGCTTTCATACAGGATAAAAGATGACACCAAGTAAGGTAACAAGCCAGAGTAGCCAGTATCTCAGCTGAGGCACAGTTAAACTTTCAAATAAAAGCAACCTTACTGGTGACAATTGACCAAAAAAATTAAATATGAAATAATAAAATTTAAGGAAAGAGTAGACAGGGTAGTTGCAATTTCCCCTATCTACGACTGAGATAAGACATAAGAGAAGGAATTCAGCCATTCAAAAATTATACAATAGCATTCTAGGCCAACAATGGAGCTAAAGCAAAGAATCCAGTGAAGGAATGAGTTCGGCTTTAAAAACTTGAGAGAAGAGTGATGTGGCTACAGCAAATCCTGATTGTAAGAAATAAGAACACAAGACTACGTAAGAATTACATCATACAGGTGTTTCGGTGGAGATCATCATGAAGAATTTGCTCTCATTGATTCATCATGAAAAGTAATGCTGAGAATGAAATGGTGTAGTGACACAGAGTTCTATTCGTATTTTCAAACCTTGGACTTAGAGTGGTGCTATGCATAGAGGGCATAGGGAAATTGGAGGGTGTGAATGAAATCAGAATGACCATATAAAAAGACAATTGCAATACTCTGGGGTAGAGACTAGCATAGTTTAGAGCCATGGCAGTAGATATGGAAGAAACAAAGCAGGCATGGAAACAACGAAGCTGGAAAGTAAATATTGAATGCGAATCTGAGAGATTTGAAGGATTATAACCGTGGCTAAGAATAAAAGCAGAATTAAAGTTCTTTGTGTAAGCACATGATGAATATTTGTGATAACGAATGTTTCAGAGAAAAAGAGAATTAATTTCATATACTTCCAGTTTAATCTTTATAACTTAGAGGGTAGTTTGTACTTACAGAGTTGATTTTGGAATCCATACATTTGTGAACTGTGAGCAGAAATTAACAAATTGAATAAGAAAATCTAGAAAAAACATTAAAATGGTAGGTAGCAATCTACAAAGGTCCCAACCCTGGATCATTGCAACACTGATAAGCTGAAAGCAACAGCAGAAAGGGGTTGAGGAAAAGATGCCAGCAAGTGAGAAAATTAGGAAACTTAGATGTCAAAAAGGTCAAAGCAAGCTGGGAACAAACAGGTTGAGAATAGAAGTGGTGGCTCCCTGGTTTTGGCAATAAGGAAGGCAGTTGTGAATTTGACAAAGCTAAATTTCATTTTGGAAAAGATACACACCTTAAGATGGCACACTTGAAAGTCAACGTGTTGATGTATTTATGCCGAATTTTGTAAAAATGTAGTATAATTAAAACTGTTTCTAAGACAGAATCTCCAAAGATCAGATTTTGGAAAATTTTGATAGACATGGTCTCTCAGAGCTTCCTTCCCTCAACATTTTTGTGGCGTTTGTTAATACATGCATTAGATGTCAGTGCTGAAAGCAAATGTACTCACCATTTGTTGACACGGTAATGAAGAAAGCAGCAGTAGCTGAGCCTTGCTTTCAATGCCTCTTTGAACTTCAAACTTATAATTTCCTAAGTGTTTTTTAAGGGATACTTTGCATTCATCCCCATGTCCCAGTAGTGGCTCTCTCCAAATAAAACGTAGTTAGGAATTCATTATTTTAGGAGAATGATGAAGGCCCACGGTACAACTCCAAATTGTTAAATACCAACATTTCTAGAAAGATCGCATCTGCTGCATACATCCTCATCAACCACTTCAAAGCAGAGGAAGTGACTTTATTAGACCTTTTCCAGACAAGACAAGGAGATAAAAAAAGATTAAGAAAATCAATATATCACCTTCACACACTGGCTTACAGGCAGACAACAGAGACTTCAAGCTCGAAACCAAATTTAAAATCAGAAAAGCGTAATGTCGCCCCACCTTCACAATGAGCAGAGCTGCGATAATAGATATGAGGATCCCATTTACTCAGACACTTTGATTAGGCCTGTGTGAGTGCTGCGCTCAGCATTCAAAAGAGATACAGCCACTAACACATTTCTATTGCCTAGTCCATCTTCAAAGGACGTAACTGTTTGCCTCTGGAAGAAAAGTCCTGGATGGCACATTATCTGCAGAAAATAAATCAGGATAAAACATCCCCAAACGCCAGGGTGAGGGAGGATGATGATAAACTCTGAACTTGGAAAAATGACCAGAAGCGTGTCCTTTAGCTGTAAAGTAGTGCTCAGAAAATGAGATGAAAGACAGACAGACCCGGGGCAGGAGTGATTGCTGGCGACCAGAGTGGGCCAGAGAATGAGCTATGCCTGTAACCCACGCACACCTCGTCTCTGTAGGATAATTGATTCATCTATCCCAGCTTTGTCTTGGTGTTCTCTGGCCCAACCACAGCATCTGGGAACACGTTTGGGAGATTCTGAGACCCCTGTCACACCAAGTGCATCTTCAGTGTTGTATGGGTGCAGCTCCACAATCTGGTATTTAACGAACTTTCCAGGTGGTTCTCTTGCATGCTCCAGTTTGAGAATGATCTGTCCAAATCATTCCAGCAATTTACATGAAAATGTATTCTTGTCTCAGAAATGTCTTTCATTTAAAGAAGAAAAAAATGCCTTACATTTTGTTAACACATGGCAATGGCTAAATTCTATGGAGAAAAATATAAGCATTCGTTAAAGTCAGAAAAGAGATGTTGGTCTGTTATCAGGCTGTCCTAAAAGCACAAATGGATGCATCAAGCAAGGGTTGACGATTACCACAGCCATACACAGCTGCAGACCAGAAACATTATCTTCACTGGAAAGAGTTACACAATTTCTTAATTATATGTTTGTTGTATGGCTAACCTAAATGAATAATTGCTAATTAACTTGCCTTTTTTGAAATATCCTGTTGACCAGGATGTTTTGAAAATATATCAAATGGAATTATGGGCCACTGTTCAACAAATAGTATTAGGACTCCCTAAGTGGATTGCTACTAAGCAAGGAGGGTATTTCTTGAAGAGCTGCTGCTGAAGAAAATTTATGTTTTCTAAATTTGGCGATATGACACAGCACTTGTTTAGCTCCCATTGTAAATCCATTAGGAATGCATTGAGTAGTAGCCAAAGAGAAACTTGTGACAAAATGAACAACTCAAGCCAACACATTTGAGCATCACCAAAATGTTTGTTCCACCCAAAACCATTCAGCTCTGGCTGTGGCTCCCTGCTGGAGCATCAAGTGGCTTCGTTCCTAGTGCTTAGTTTATTCCAGGTGGGACCACGGCCAACTAGATCTTGTTGAATCAGCAGCTGTCTGCTTATCTGACCAGAACAGCTCAATGGGGCAAAGTTCCTCTCCAAGAGATAAGCAGTCCCCTCCATTCTAGGAAACCAATTGGCTCAGGAAAAGTAGTGTGTGTACAGCAAGATTACAAGTGAAATAGAAAGAGAAGCCAGAACAGGACATGGTAGAGTAAAGGGATAATAGTGGGAGGAGAAAAGGGAACAGCAAGGACGAGTAGTTAAGGATGGCAAAGCAGGAGAAAATAAAAGAAAAAAAATGCTGCTACTCAAGCACAGAAAGACCATTCAGTATTTAGAATATTGACAAACACTGGTTGTTTTGCTTTTATTAAAAAAAAACTAATAATAAACTGAAATGTCATTATTCTATGCATCTACCATGGCTCTGCTTATTCAGAAAATAAACTTCTCTGCAAGAGTCAACACAAATTAACTCTTGATAGCAATCTAGGTCAAGCCTCTAAAATTTCTTGCACTAGATATATAGCAAATCAGGCTTACATTTAAGGATATTTTGGTAGTATGCCAAACTTCCTCAGTTAATCTTTAAGTCACATTTTACTGATTAAAAAATGGTTATATCTATCACCAGATTTCACTTTCCCAAACAGCAAAGGTTAAATGAGTCCACTCTGCGGTACCTAATTCTTGATAAAGAATAATGTGACCAATGTACTAGAGTCTTACTTATAGCTCTAGGGGACTAATTCTGTGACCCACTTTCATTTACTGCCAAGACAGCACTGTATCCTGATGGGAGCAAAAAATCACATTTCTGATCAAAGGGTTACGTCCAAATTCTCACTTATTTTTAAAAAGAAATCACAGAATGCATTTGAATAATTCTAAAAAGTACAATTAGTGTAAACTATTTTTAAATGCAAGCCTATGTTATTCATGTCATTTAACCTCCAATTTGTATCAAATAGCTAATTACAAAAAGAATATGCATCAATCTATGTTTGCTTTATTTTACTATAAGCACTAGGATTGATGATTATGTAAACATACCTGATATTTACCTTTAACCTTCAAATTATTTGAATCTAATACTTTCAATTATGATTAAATTATTAATTGAAACACAAAATCTTTGAAAGTTTTCTATTTAATGCATATTAACTGCATTATCTTAGCTACTTTCAAATGTTTTCAATTCCGGGCCCTGTGCAATGGCCTAATAGCTAAATCTAAATTCTATTCTAATTCTAAATCCAAATTATACTCCAGAATATTCTGCTTTTATAACATGTTTTAGTAGTAACATTTCAAAAGAAAATGAGCATAAGCAAGTAAGAATATATTTTAAAACAATATTCTTGAATGTAACGTAACATTGGGGTTATCAGATAGGAAGAGAGATATTCAAACGTTGTAGTAACTTTTCTGCTTTATTGTAAACATTTTAGTTGGCAGATGCATGCATGAATGCTGAATTCTTGGAGAGTTTGTGCCACACAAGCAATCTATAAGAGTCAAAGCAACTTTATAACTTAACCATCCTGGAAGAAAAAAATAATCATTTTCTTGAGTCATTGAAAAAAAAATAATTAGTGTTTTGGTCAGCAAAAATTCAGGGAAAACGATCCAAGGTGGCTAAATAATGTGAAACCACAGTGACTACAGCCAGTTTAGAGTCAATAAAAGAAAGAATGGGAGAGGAAAAAAAGGAAGAAAGAGAGAGAGAGAGAAAGAAGAAGAAGAAGGAAGAGGAGGAAGAGGAGGAGGAAAGAAAGAAGGAAGGAAGGAAGTTTCTCCCTGTCCCCTTCTGTTTCTGTAACTACCTTTCAAAGAAATGACTAAATCTGTGAAAACTGCAGAGACCATTTATAACAAACCAATGGAGTCAGTTCCTAGTACTGACTGACGTTGTGTCAGTCCTGGTCAGTGTGGACAGTAAGAAAATGGACCAGGGACTATAAGCTCATTCTCTTTCTGTGTCTATGTGCCTTGAATAAATACAGAAACACATATTAAAAGGGAACTATACAATATTGAAATCAAAATACATAAATTTGTTAATTTATGAATGCTTCCATAAACATGTAATGTGCACTTTCTGTCAATAATATTAAGATAAAAATAGGCATCTTAATTGCCATCTTGGAGTATAAAAGATTTTAATTATTGCTATGGCTAATTATCTTTTGCACTCCACTTAACTTTTCACTCATTCTTTATTCACTCATAATTATACGTAGCTTAAGCACGTTACCTGAACACTTTCTCTAGCAGGCCTGGGAACATATTTGTAATTCAGAAACTTTCCCTTCAAGAAATCTAGTGGAGCAGGCAATAAAATAAAGATTTCAACAGAGTATACCCATGCACGGTGATTAAAAACAGTGTTCCTAGTCATCTTAAATGTCCAGGTGAGGCCTTTCTTGGAGGAAGTGAAAATTCTTCCAGTAATGAACAAGTCTGATGAAGAAACATGCAAAGAATCGAATGGTCTATGATGGGGTAGTCCAAAGCATAGAACTTTAAACCCATGTCAAACACTGGTGGAGAAATTTATTATGGTAGAATTTCCTGAAAAGAAATATTCTCCTCCTGGTACGGGAGTTGAAGGCAGGGAGAGGCACTTGTCAGGTGAAAGGATCTGGGTAATAAGTTAAGAACGTGAAATGTTAGCCTGAACATGATGGAGTGGCATTCCAAGACATGCTCCAAATTACTTTTAAGAAACACTCTCCAGACAGCGGAGTGAAGAGCTATGCCAGAAAGGAGACATTGCAGCATCTCAGACCACCTGCGTTCATGTCTGAATAAAGGCAGTAAAAGGAAAAATTGAAAGGGAAAGTGAAGACAGATGAGAGGAGGTGATCCATAAAATAATTGTGTTTGTGTGAGTATGTATACCAATGTGATTTAATGTCCCTAGGTAGGAATTAGCAAATAGTGATCCCATGTAAGAAAGCATGTCATACACCAGAAGAGTACAAACAGAGCAAACATTACTCAAATATTACAGGGAAGACTTGCCCCTCAGCGTGCCTAAGATCCTACTTCAATTTTGATGTTTCCACTGGAGTACTTTGACTTTTACATCAATTCGTTCCTATTCATGACTACACGAAGGACAGGTGATCATTGATATTTTGTAAGTTTCCCTACTCACAATAAAAATATATTAACACACTGAACTATCCTTTATAGTTTAGTTTAGTTTATCAACTATCCTTGATTTAGCCAAGATTAACATAAAATGCATGCCCCTTTTCTTTTGAGGGCTCATAATCTGGCAGGAGACAGATAGAAATAGAAAAAAAAAAATACACACACAATTCCAAGAGAAATTGATAGTTTACCTGATAAAGTCCAAAATAGCATAGTATTTAAACATAGAGGGAAATCAAAGGAAGGCTAAGACAAAAGATTAGACAGTACTTTGGATAGAAAGTGTTCCAGCCAGACACAAAAGAACGCACTCATATCAGATCCCACAAGTCAGCCACCGAGTCATCGCGATGGGTCATATTAGACAGTAGTTTTACAAACTCCCTTTGCTTATAATGATCATAATGCTCCTGTAGGAAGATTGGCAAGCCAACTAATATTCAAGCATTCACTAAATTCAGAATTGTAGCTGCCATACTTTAGCATCCAGGATTTTTCATAATATGAATAGGAATTTCAAAAATCAGGAATCTCTATTTTAGTATTCTCTTTTATAAAATGTGACACTGAAAAACACATGCACAGATCATTTTGTATGACTGGAGTATTGAGTTTGGAAATCAATCCATGCATCTATAAGCATTTGATCTTGAACAAAGTTGCCATGAATCCATAGGGAAAAATTCTCTTCAATAAACAATGCTGGAAAAGCTGAATATCCACTGGCAAAAAATAAAATTGGACACTTCTCCCACAAAATACACCAAAAACAATTCAAAATTAATTAAAGACACAAATTCAAGACATAAAATTACAAAACTACCAGAAGGAAACTTAGAAGAAAAGGTCTTTGACATTGGTCTGGATAATTTCTCAGCTGTGATTTCAAAAGCACAGGTAAAAATGAAAATAGATAATGGATACATCAAAATTTGAAAAATCAGCAAAGCAAAGAATAAAAACAATGAGAAGGCAACATATGAATTGTGGAGGAATTATTTGCAATTGTATGTCTGATAGGCATATGTCCCATATGGGCACTGCATTGTGTCCTGTTTCTGAGTCAGCTTCCTGCTAAAGGCTTGGAAAAGAAGTAGAATGCACAACAAGTCAGATGTGTGAAAGAAAAATACTGTATGATGTCAATTACATGTGGAATATAAAAAGAAAAAGTACAGAGAAGCAGAAAACAGAAACACTACTATTAAAGGCTGGGGATAGGAGGAAATAGGATAGTGTCCATCAAAGTATCTGGTATTAATTAACCAAGATGAATAAGTTCTGCGACCTAATATACAACAATGAGCTTATCATTAATGAGGATTCATTTCATGATTAAAATTTGCAAAGTGGAAATTTTAAGTGCTTTTATCGTAAGTTCACAAAAAAGTGAAATCTATCAGTCAAGGGATATGAGAATCAGCTTAAGTACAGTGGTAATTCATAACTTATATCAGATTACAAAATAATAAATCATACACATGTACATGCTACTTGTCAAATATAACTCATGGAAAAAAATGAAAAGACACCCACAAAATAAGAAAACAAATATGTTTTCATCACATGAAATATAACCAACTTTTGTCTAGCATGTATGAGGAGTTCCTGTAAGTAAAACAACGTAAAGGCAAATCACTCAAATTAGAAATGGGCAAAGGAGAATGAGCAGTTGGTGCAGGAGTTAGGTCGTGTGCTTGGTTACCTGCATCCAACATGGGAGTACCCAGCTTGAGTGTCAACTGCTGCACTTTATTATTCTTCCTCTTGCTAAGACATGGTCTTGGAGGAAGCAGATGATGGATCAAGTATTTGAGTCCCTCCCACCCACATGGGAGACCTAGAATGAGATCCGGATTCCTGTCTTCTGACTACTCTAGTCCTGGCTGTGGAGGAAATAACTAAAATTAAAATTAAAATGAATGAACAGTTTAAAATTTCTGATCAATCAGGGAATGGAAAGGATGACAAGAGCAGTATGGTGGTGTAGCATGCTGGTCCCCTGCCTGTGGCACTAGCATTCACATGAGTTCCAATTCCTGTTCTGGGTGCTGCACTTCCTATGCAGCTCAATGTTTATGACTTGGGAAAGCATTGAAGCACAGCTCAGGTCCTTGGGCCCCTGCACCCACATGGAAGGCTCAGAAGAAGCTTCCGGCTACCTGGATATAGATCAGCTCATTTCTAGCTATTGTAACAATTTGGGGAGTGAACCAGTGGATGGAACACCTCTCTCTTTCTCTCCTTTTTTTCTGTAACTCTGAATTTCAACTAACTAAATAAATATTTTTATATAATGTCAAAAAATGTCAGCAGTTTAATAAGGATCAATATAATACCAGGATAGACATTCTAATATTCTTTTTAAAAAATTATTTTTGAGATAAAAAGTCTACTTTTAAATATTCATTCCAAATATAGTTATCCATGCTCAGCTCCATCATTGTAGCCATTTGTGGAGCAAACCAGTGGAAGGAGCTTGTCCTTTCTGTAAAATATGCCTTTCAAATGAAAATGAATAAATCTTTAGAAAAAAGAGAGAAAAGAAAGAAAGGTGGCTAAAAAGCTAAGCAAAAGTAGAAGAGATTTTCACAGACTTTGTTCCAAAGAAGATACACAAATAGGCGATAAGCACAAGCCAGAATGAAATACTACTTCTCAAGCTTGGCGATGGCAATGATAGAACTGATATTTTGCTTTGTTTTGTTTTTTTAAGAAAGAGAGTATAAAGCATCAAGAAATCAAGAATAAAAACCACTTTCTCGGGATGTGGAGAAATTGAGAAATAGAAACACTCATGCTTTGTCATGGAGTTGCAAAGTAACTTGATATTACAACGCATGGATGAGTGTTCTTAAAAGCAGTACTTACACTAGTCAGAAAATAGGAGCAATTCAGATGGTTACCAACTGACAAATGAGTGTAAAATGAGTGAGACTGAATCTGGCATCCCGGCTTATGGTAGTAAAAATAACTCAACTTTGTTATTGGTGATGTTTGCACAATTCTGCAAACATATGAAACAGTAAGACAACCTTGAGTTGTATACTTTACATATATGAGTGACAGATTATGTAAGCTGCTTCAATAAATTTATCTCACAACTATGAGAATGGGAATGCAACCAAAAAAAGAGTCTTATTTCCTCAATGCTCACAGCTCAGTTCTGTTCTCAACCCTCCAGAGAAGTACAGGAGGAATTAAACTATGACAAAGGCTTCTTGATAGATGTCCATTTAGAACTAAGAATTTTGAACATCTAATGAGCTTCCAACACGTCCTGGTTAGAGAAACAGCCAAGGGCTTTAGTGTCTGGGCCCTCTGGCTTAGTCTGACTCTCCCCAGAATTCCAGTATGGAACATAATTCCCCTTTTCCACTTTTCTGTCTGTTATACTAACTACACATGCTTCCATGAATACCATTTTATTTAACCACCTGCTTATGCCAAAGATTAGTCAGAATTCCAGATATCACCAAAAAGCCATACGAAATATTAGGCTATCTGTTTATGCCTTGACTAAACTCTGTTTCTTGTCAACCAGCTTTGAGAATACTCTTATTCATTCACTGTTTTCTCTGACTACCCTACCGTTTGATTAGAAATTCTTGATGCTGCCCCTTGTGACTTAGATTGGGTGAACTCTCATTTATTTCATTTCATTCTGTTGTGATGTAAATTAGTGCTTGGTGTTAGCATTGCTAATTCATAGACAAACTGTGACCCAGATAATTGAGCAACATATACAACTAACAACTGAAATAAGAAACGGAGTTGTTTTCATATTTTATTTGGCAAGATTTTCTTAAAGACATATTTTTATATATTCAAATGTTAGAATGTCAGAGAGATCTTCCAACCACTTGTTCATTGCCTATATGCCTGGGGTTGGCCCAGTAATTCAGAGGCCCGAGTACTTGGGCTAGCTTCTGTTGACGGTAGGTGGATTATAAACAGAGCAGCTGAAACTGAAAGCAGCACACTGACATGGAATGCCAGTGTCACATTTGATTGCTTAAGATACTATGCCCACATCACTGGGTCCATGTTTTCTGGCATAATCCAGTATCATAAAATCTTATCAGAATCTCCACGATGCTTGTCAGATGTACAAATTCTCAGATCTGTCTCCTAAAGATACCAGTTCCATTTGCATGGAGGAGGGACTGGGAACTGTTCGTGTTGAAAGGAAATCCCATGCAATGTTCAGACGTAGTAAATCTGACAACCCTGTTCTCACACAGAGTTCTTGTGCTGCTGTCGCGCAGTATAGTTACATGTATGCCATAAACTTTTCACAGATTCTTACTAACTAGGCAAAGCAAAAGACATTGATGATTGAATAAGATTAGAACATATTTTGTAGCTATTTCTCTAGACATACATTGAGGTAACATTGGATTTGTCTACGTGAGTCCTATACCTTCCTCTTCACCCACACACCTTCCAGCCAGTCCGTTCCATCTTGGCCCTCTCAGAGTCCTGCCCTTCTCAGCTCACGCGGATGTGTGCTGTACCGTTCCCTCACAAAGGGGAATGAACTGATGCCTGAACACTAAACAAAGAAGGATCCTATGTTTGTTCACATGAACAGATCACAGGAGGAACAAAGCATTCTCAAAGAAAGAATCATCTAAAAATATTCTAGTGTTTTCCAAAATTGACTCAGGTATTGCCTTCAGAGAACTAGTCAATCGTGGCTTCTCCCCACGGCATGCCAGTGATATGAAAATGGAGGGATCAGCAGTAATACAGCCAGAAAAGTCTGCAGTGCATTGTAAAATAATCTGTATTTGCTGTCTAATACCTGTAAATGCAGTGCCATGTTTTAAATAAATCACTTGCAGCTATGATAGAGAATTCAGGGACGCCTAATTGACACAAGAAGATACGTCCTCCTCCATGGAAACCGTAGGTTGTAGTTTTTCTCCTCAAGGTATTTGCCAGCAGGAGACGATGGTAATTGCTCTCCATGATTCTTTCTAATAGCTTTATGGTACTGCAGATCATACCTTGAAAAGCAAAATACATTTCTTATGAAAACTGCTAGCCAGTTGCCACGATGTCCTTATTCTTACCCTTTAATTAAGCAATTACTACAGTATGGTTGTTTGGCCTGGTTGCTGGAAAAACAGTTACAACATGCAGGGTTCCACATCATGCTATCGAGATTTTAATAGCCAACTATGCCTCCTGACACAAGCCTATTGCTAATGTCATGTCTGGGATGTAGAAAGAGATGGCTGAAATGCTTTGGTGCTTGCCTCCCACAGGTGAGGTCGGAACGGAAACGCAAGCTCCTAAAGATGTTCTGACGCAGTCCCAGCTACTTTCAGCATTTGGAAAGTTGGTTTTTAGATAACACACTCCCTCTATCTTCTCTATGTATCTCGGACACATTTTGAAGAACTGCTACAAAAGCCAATTACTTTGTACTTTTTAGTAGGCATGTTTCATTTCCAACCATACAGGATGAAGCAGCAGCTATATGGTCTAAAACTTTAAGTGGGAACCGAATGAGGGATCTTCATTAAAAATACCACGTAAGGGCTGAAAACGGAAATCCTAACAGCCGAATAAGACTGAGGATTTGGGCCTTGATTTGTCAAGAAATGTGCCTATAGATAAATTCAAGATTAGTAGAAAGAACAAACTTCCTTACAAAAGGATAGCCAGGCCATGTGATAAACTTCAAAATGAGACTAAGATCCTTTTAGGCAGAAAATCGTATGATCTTAGAGTAGACGGTGTGATGGCAATAGAGTCCAAATCTTCAGAAGACGAATGCAAAGAAGCCTGAGATTTACCATAACAAATCAAGTCCCAAGTGACATATTTAGAACTCCCCATTCGATTTTTCTTTATGACTCATTTTGTCTAAAAGCATATGGGCAGAAGCAGAGGAAGAAACAGAGAGATAGGTCATCTGATAATTACTCCTCAAATAGATACAATGGCTTGGGCTGTGCCAGTCCGAAGCCACGAGCCAGGTCTCCTTTACAGGTGACAGGGGTTCCTGTCCTTTGGACACCCTTCCACTGGCTCTCTAAGTGCATTACAGCAAGCTGGATCAAAAGCAGAATATTCGGGACTTGGGTCAATGATTTGATATGAGATACTGCTGTCCTAATGATAGCTTTACTTGCTATGCCACAACACATATGCTTCTTATTTAGCTAATAAGTCATCAAGTTCTATCAAGACGAATTTTCTGGATTCTTCTTTGTATGATCATTACTTTTATCATTCTTTTCAGTTGTCACAAATGCCCTGCAGGCATCTTTGCTTCCTGCTTTAACTTCATTTTTCAAATTATTTTTTACAAGTTTTTCTTGGTACATTACTATTGGCTCAGGGATTTCCTTTTTCACTGTGCTCATTCCCTCTACCCCACACTTCCCCACTCCCTTATTATTACAATAGTCCTTAAGCAACAGTCACTTTCTGCCATTTAACTGTATCATGAAATTGTACATATAAACAATGGTAGGAAGTCCAACATCTTCTAAGATGTCCAGCACATGATTGCTGAAGTGATCTTTCTGTGTTGGAATTTCTTTTCCTAAAATCTATAAGTGAGGAAAATACAAGATGGTGGAATAGGGTGAGAACAGATTAAAATGGACAGAGAAGGATTAGCTGAGGAAACCAAGAGTGCAGAATCTGGGGAAAAGGTGAGGAAAGTCCAACAGCTGAAACATGTGCACATGGGGCTGCGGCTAGAGAGCAGAGCATTGCAGCAGTGAATAGAGACCCTAGTGGAGCTCAGAGTTCCACCAGCAATCAGATGGGAAGCAGAGATCACCAGAAGTTAGGAGGTGAATTCAGAAACAGAACAGTAAGACCTGCTGACTTTTAATCAAATCATGAACAGTAGTAGAGTGTCAGATCCCTAACAGATGGGTGTGGGAACAGGGTGCATTTCATGGCCCAGATTGCCACATCAGGCAACATTTTGTGAACTGGGAAAAACTCTAGAGGAGGGACAACAAAGAACTGAACAAGCACTGAGCCGGGGAGAACTCATTTCCAGCTCATGTGTTGCAATGATCACACAGGAAAACAATACCAACTTGGTATCCCACAGATTCTATCCAAATTAAGTCTGGGTTTTCCCAGATCTAATTTCCAGTAGGTTTCAGTAATAAAAAAGAAAGAAAGAAAGAAAAAAATATATATGCACTGGACACCACTGACAGCCCTGTGATCTGGTTTTAAGCCACAGCCAGTGTCTCCTTAATCCTGTGAACTGTTGGAGCTGAGAGAGGGAGATAGGCTGAGCAGACAACAGTGTGCTCATATTATGGGATCACAGGGGGCAAAAAGTGGTGACCTAAGCTCCAGGCTACGGAGGCTGGGGCAGAGCATAGCATGGAGCCCAATGGAAGGGATGGTGGGAGTGATGGTAAGCAGAGAATCAGGCAATGAATGGGAATCCCTGTGCCTGTGAAAATGTATTACAACAGATAATTTTTAAAAGTCCAGTCAAGTACAATTATTTCTACTTGTTGCAAAATCAGTTTCAACCATTAAAACATCTGTCGACAACTTCCTATTTTATATGCAATGAAACACTAAACTCTGTATGGCTCTCAGCAATTACATCCTCTTGATCTTGCTGAGTGCTTCATATTCTCTTGTTCCAGACATACTTAAGAGTGCCGATATTTCCATGGAAGCCAGGATCTCTTGGAACTAATTAACTTTGCACATAGCACCATCTCTGCTCAATGGAAGGTCCTTCACCTGCCTTCGCTTCTAATTGATCATCACTTACCTGTCCTTCTAACCCAAGCTCAGGATCATGTGTTGCCATTTTAATGCTCAACCCATGTTATTCTTTTCTTGCGTATCAACAATTCAGTGCTCAAACCTACAATATCCTATTAACATCTGTGCTCTATTTAGCGTCTTATTGGTCTATTCCATGTGGATAGTCAGGATGTTTTTGTTTTATCATTTTCCATATGCAGCACATAAATCTTCAGCTTGTCGGGGGGGGGATGATTTCGTGTTTATTTTGATGCAAAGCCAAACTAACTCACAAGTACCTAGGTAAGTCATACTACCTGGAATAGTGTGTTGAGAAGGATCAAGGTTATTTTAAGAAAGATAACTAGGATAATTGATGATACCTGTCTTGGTTCCTCATTGTAAGAATAGCAATGTGTGTGTAATCATGTTCCATCTACTCTAGCACACAAGATAAGCCCATAATTTTCAGCAAAGCCATGATAGTTTTCAGTAACGTAATAAAAAAACTTTGAAGACTAGCAGGAAGAATTGGAATATGATACAAAACCAAAGCAAAACTGCAGTGTTGGCCCAAGAGTTTTAAATTGCCTCAAGCCTATTGACAAAATTATTGTTTGAGTCTGGAAAAAGTTGCAATCCTTTATTTTGATTCTTGCGACTCAAAAAACATAACACAGAGCATACTTTGGCATGCTGAGTGCTTTGTCTGCTTTTACATTAAACATTTAATGGATACATAAATTTTTGCATGTTTGTGGGGTACTATATTATGCTTCCTTGCATGTAAATGTATTTAGACATTTTACATTTCTGTATAGTGAAAGCATCCAAAAATCCTGTTTTCCAGATTTTATTTAACACAGAACTGACCAATACAATAACATGCATACTCAACATGTGAGGCAATAGAACTCCAGAAATTATTTCTCTTACCGAGCTTCAACCTGATACTAATCAATCGACATTTCCTTCTGCCTCAGTCCTCTAGTAACCAGCTTTACCATCTACGATATCAGCTATTTTAGAGCCCACAAATGCCTCAGACAGTTCTGGTTCTCTGTGCTTTGGCTTATTTCACTTAACATAATTAGTTCCATTTCCATCTATGTTATTGTTAAGGCAGAATTTCATCCATTCTATGATTGGGTAATATTCCATTGTGTATAATACCACATGTTACTTATCCAGTCATTGGTGGATGAATACTTAGATTGTTTACATTTATTGGCTATTGTGATTATTGCTGTAATAAACATGGGCATGCAGATGGTTTTTCAGCAGACAGATTTCATTTCCTTTGGATATGTACCCGGGAGTGGGATAGCAGGATCATCTGGCAAATTTATTCCTTCTTTTACTTTCATGAGGAAACTCCATTCTACTTCTAATGGCTGTACCAACTTAGAGTCTCAGCTACATTATGCAAGGATTGTCTTTCTCCACAGCCTGACCAGTTTTTGGGTAACAGCCAATCTAACTTATATCTCAATGTAGTTTTCTGTTAATTTTTATTTTGAATTTTGTGGTACAATTTCATAGAATCTGGGGTTGCTGTAATTTTGTTGCTGTTGTTATTGTTGTGATTAACTTAACCTCATACCTGCTGTTGGCTTTGTTTCATGACTTCCCGTTTAAGCTAATGTGTAGTAGAGACTAACATATCTAGCTGTGAAGATACAATGCAATACACATCCTTACTTCCAAATCAAAGATGGACTCCCAATGAAATTGTTGGATATATCTAGATAATGGTATGTTGGACTGTCTTACATTCTCTGTACCAGCAATGTTGAGGCACACTTAAATAACAGGCTGATGGAATTATAATTTGTTATAAAGGATTATATTATTGTAACAATATGGGGAAAATCAGTTGGGGGGATTTGGGAGGAAGGCATCTCAATGTAGCTTTTTATATTTCCATGATAGTTACTGATGTTCAACTTTTTATCATGTACCTGTTGGCCACTTGTATGTCTTCCTCTGAAAATTATTATCTATTTATGTCAATATCCCAATTTTAAACTGAAATGAACTGTTAGGGGTGGGAGTGGAGCTGAGCTAAAAATCCTTGCCCATTACAATGTCCTGAGGTATTTTGCTTGTTTCCTTTAAGTAGTTTCACATTTAAGTTCTCATACATGGATCTTTATTTTGAGCTGCTACTTTTACATGGTGAGAAATAGAAGTCTAGCTTCAGTTTGTTACCCAAGTATATCAAATTTTCCTAGCACCAATTCAAAACAATAACATTTTCTAATGCATATTTCCAGGATATATTTCCAGCCAATAAATCAGGCAACATATGTGTATACATCAAGATTTCTATTTTGATTAATTCATCTATGGATCTTTTTAATTCCATTGAAACATTATTTTAATTAATTAAGTGTTTTTAAAATGTTGAAGTTAGATGGCATATTGCTCCCTGTTTTGTTTTTTGCTTTTTTGTCTTCATTTTAATTTTTTATTCAAAACAATGTTTGTTACTGGGAGTCTCATGTGCCTCCATATGAATTTTATTATTTTTTCTCCATCTCTGTGAAAAGTGTCATTGGAATTTTCATAGAGATTACATAGTATTGTTAAATATTATGCATATTTTAGAGTATTGATTCTTCCAATCTACATATTTCCATTAATGATTTGTGGAGCTCATAATAGTAAAGTTTAATTGCTTGTTAAATTTATTCACAGGTATTTTTAATATTAGAAAAAAAATTGCTGGATTTCTTTTTCAGAAGATTCACTATTGGATGTCTAAATATTCTACTAATTTTTGCATTTTAACTTTATATTCTTCAACACTATTGAGTTTATTAGTTTCAAAGTTTTTTGTTCCAGCGGTCTTTGGATTTCTATACATAAGAAAATTTAGAATTTATTTAGAAACGGTAACAAATTGACTTCCTCTTTTCCAATTTAGCTAATTGATCCAACTAGAACATACAATACAATGTTAAAAAATGATAAACTTGTACATCTTTTACTCATTATTGATCTTAGAGAAAAGGCCTTTCCCCGCTCAATATGATGTTAGATTTTAACTTGTTATATATGACCTTTGAAGTACTCAATTCAAACTTGATTTGATGAATATTTTTATGTGGCCATACTTAAAATTTTCTAAGACGTCTTTTCTACATATATTGAAATGTTCATATTAATTTGCCCACCATTTTGCTAATACAGTATATTACATTGATTGATTTCTGTGTTCAATCATTCTCATATCCCTTTGCAACTGATCTTTTTAATGTACTATTGGAATGAATTTGTTAGTAATTTGTTGAAAATGTTACACATATGTGCATATAGCGTTTTGGCTCATAGCATTCTTTGCTACATCTTTTAATTGATATTTATGGTAATTATTAATAGGTACAATTTTAGTATTACCATTTTTTTCTAAGATTTATTTATTTTCATTTGAAAGGCAGATTTACAGAGAGAAGGAGAGACAGAGAGAAAGATCTTCTATTTACTGATTTATTCCCCAACTGAACGCAACGTCTAGAGCTCAGCTGATCCCAAAGCCAGGAGCCCCCTCCTGATCTCCCACACAGTTTCAGGTTCCCATGGCTTTGGGCCTTCCTCCACTGTTTTCCCAGGTCACCAGAATGGAACCTATGGAAAGTGGAGCAACTGGGACACAAACCTGCACCAATATGGGATCCCGGCACTTGCAATGCAAGAATTTACCCAATGAGCCATCACACTATGCCTAGTATTACAATTTTCATACTTGTTTTGGTTTTTTTTAGGGGCTTTCATTTCCACTTCCTTTCTTTTTCCATCTCTTGAAGTCTTCATTTGTGGATAAGTGATTTGCATTCATGATGTATTTATATTTTTGTTATTTTTAAAATAAATTTATTGTAAGCTTTAGTTTTGTGGTATCATGAGGTTTACAATAAACTTTTGGCTGTAACAAGTTATCCTGAAAGGACAGCCATTTAACATTGACCATAAAGATAGTAAAAGATATCAAAAATAACAAGATCAGAAAATTCTAATAAAGACTCTAGTTTTATTCTGTATTCCTCTCTACATTTTGAATTACTCATGTTTCCTTTGACCTTTCAATTGTGCCTGTGCCTTAACACCATATTCATGATGTTACTTTGTTCAGTCCTCACAAAAAAATATGTAAATATGTAAATTGATTGTGTGCCATTTTCTGAAAAAAAAATTAGAGTATTCTAAATTGATGTGGGTAGCTGATCTTACCAATGATATTTATACTTCCTGATATTTGCTTCTGACTTGTCACTCTCTCAGCTTGAAGAACTATCTTTATTATTTCTTGTAACACAGGGTTGGTTGTGATAGATAAATCCTTCAGTTTTGTTTCTCTAGAAATCTATCATATCTTAAAGATAGCTATGATGGAGATAAGAATCTGTGCTGGCAGTTTCTTTCCCGCTGTGCTGTAAGAAGCTCATGCCACTCCTTGGATTAGAATGCTTCTGCTGAGAAATCTGCAGTCAAGCCAATTGGGGCTCTTTATGCGTTATTTGCTTCTTTTCATGCAGCTGGCAGAATCCCCTGTGTATCTTTAACTTCAGTGAGCTTAACTGCTGCTAAGTCATGATGTAGCTTTGGTTGGTGTGGTTTCGACTGGTGTGTCTTCCTCCAGATTTTAGAATTTTTTCAGCCATTGTCTTCTACTATGTTTTCTATTCCTTTGGCATTCACAAGGCTCTCGTAAGTCCTAATGATTCAAATATTTACTCTCTTTATGCTGTCATATTTCTCATAACCTTTCCTCATACTCAATTCTTCTTACTCAAGAAAAGCTCATCTTTGAGCTCACTGACTCTTCTGTTTGGTATATTCTGGTGTTGATCGCTTCTATCACATTTTTAATTCCATGCAGTGTATTTTTCCACTGAAGAATTTCTTTTTGATCCCGTTCAGTTGCTTGCATTAATCTCAACTCCTGGAATAATGAACTATTTCTCTGTATTCTTTTAATTTTGCTCACCTTTCTTACTGGTAGTTATTTTGAAGTATTTATTCAATAATTTTGAGATTTCAATTTCTAGATGCTTGGTTTTCGGCACCCTATGTGAGGTCCTGCCTTCCAGGAAGGTATTGTTGTTTGTTGTTACAAAATAACATCTGCTCATTGTAGGATTAGTTAGAAAAATCTGGCTTTACTTCTAGAAATTCTAAGCAGCTATTTATTTTCTCTGAGCCTGTGGATATTTTTTTCCTGACAGCACTGGAAAGCACCCAATCCATGATATCTCAGGCCTGCTATTGATACATGCATGCTGATTCAATTTTACAATATCCCAATACTCAAATTTGTCCAATATTTATAACCAATGTTAGTGTTTAGGAGGAACTTAACAAGTGTATCAACAGGGATAATCTGTCCTCACAAGACCCTTGCTGGACCTCAGACTCCTCATTTGTGTCCATGAAATACAGAATGATGCATCATAGTTAAAATCTTCAGGCCAGCAAGACCAGCGTAGCTTAGGGGTAGGAACAAAACACACTCTACTTTGAATCTATCAGTGACTGAGGTGGGCTCATGGCCTGATGCTATGCATAGAAACCACTGGTGGTATTGGCTGCAATATAAAATTGCTCAACTGGAACCAGAAATCTCTAGTGACCACTGAACCATGTCCAGACATACTGTTTGCAAGCTTGCGTCTGAAGGTACAGACTGATAAATCTGCTCAGTGATGGTTTTCATTGGCTTGGTACTGAGTTCCAAAATAGTGTTGTGTTTGACTTTCCTGTCTCTGTCTCATTCTTTTTGTTGAAATCAATTTAAAATATTTCCCTGAAATCTTTTAAGTGCCTAAAGAAAAATCCTTCAAAATTGCATTCGGTAATTACAACCCACTTGCCCCTCACTCTCCACCAGCTATTTAGTCAACTGGGGAAGGTAAGGAAGATTGACTGGATCTCAGTGGAAGGGACCAATGCTTGACACCACAAACTGAGTCACAGGCTTTCAGGTGTTCTTCTGACCCACTCCTGCTTCTCCAAGACAAATCTGCTAAGGAAGACAACCCCCCCACCACCACTGCAGAGGACTTTTTCTCTCACCCTCCCAATAACCATTTATTTTTCTTTCTTTTTGAAAAGCTACAATGGTGCAAACATGGGATTGATTGGGCAAAGGCTAGGAACGATGACTAATATAATAGATTCTTTGCAATATTAAGAGAATGTTTATAAAGCTAGTGTTTTTGAAGATCCTTACTTGAGAGTGGCATTCAGTGTGGACAGAAGAGAGGGTAGGGAAGAAAGTTTTGCTAAGCTCCTAAATCTCTTTGGATATATGTGAAATTTATTCACTTTATAAATTTTAAAGTAGCATTCAAAAGAAATATGTTGTACTTTTATTCCTAGGGAATCAGTTGCATTGTAAACAGATATGCTTCATAACAGGTGATTTTGATTTTCAGTGACTAATTATCCCTCGGATAAGATGCCAACTTTTTCTTCACACATAAATGTTTTCTGTGAAGATGATTCATTCTGCAAATGGAGGATTAACTTTAAGCCTCAACCATTAAATTGAATCTTTCAACATTTTCTCATGTATCTGGGATATTTGTAATTTCTAGTGAACATTAACTGTTAAGTAGCAAGCTCCTAAGAGAAAGATACACACTCACACAACTTGTGTGTCTGCCAGGATGCTGTTATCAGGGTTTCTCTTTTCCTCTTTGCTTCTTTTAAGATTCTGTCTTCATGGTAGCAATATTCAGTTAGAGAGTCCAAAAGCGCATTATGCATATTAAGTTATAGAAATAATCACTCACTGTTCTATATTTAAGTGTATACACATAAACACATGTAAAACACAAGACCTTCAAAAATTCATGGAAATGTACATTATGAAAAAAATACACTTGAAATTCAAGATTTTCTTTGCAACAAAACCATATTTAATTCCAATTTTTCCGATGGATCTTTTGAAGTTTCTTACCATAGTAAGTTCAAGAGCTTGACAATATGTTATCTGGGACTGACTGAACTGAACTTGGTGTTCTCCATATAGACTTGATGTCACTTCAATTTGCTTTATTCAATTAGAAGATATGAAATGTGGAGAACATAACAAAATGATTGTGTATTTTATTACAAAGGTTGAAGAAGCAAGGCTTTTTTGTTTCAAATTAATTAATTCAAGAGTACCTATTCACATAGGCATACCATTCCTGAGATGTCAATTTTAGAGTGTCATATCTGATTTGGTGTGTCTGTGAAGGTGTCACCAATGGTGATCAATTGGCATGGAGCACTGAGCAGATTGTGTGGGAAGATCAGCCTTGCTGTGGCTGGCCACCATCCATAGGTTGAGCGTCTAGAGACTCTATGGGAAGGAATTTAGTCTCTCTCAGGGAGCAAGGACACAGTGTTAGTTCCTGGTCTTCAGACTGCAGGACCTGCATCTGAAATCCCCTGGTTGTGACTCAGGCTTTCAGCCTTGAGCAGAGCCTCACATCCTGGGCTTCCCTAGTACTGAGGCTCTCCAACGCACAACAAGCCATACTGTTTGCCAATAAATTCTTCTTCATATAAGTATTATTAATTTAATATCCCCATAAAACAATAACTATTATGGTGACAAAGATGAATAAGCTCCCTGCTTTGTCTACACCTAGCTATCAGATTTGGAAAAATTCCCCTTACATCCCTGGACTTTTGTTTGGCTTATTTGAGAAATGATGATGTTAAAATGGGCTGACTGACTTTTGAATGATACTTTTGTTCTTAAACTCTTAGAACCTCATGAGTCACTTGGCTGACTAATAATATAGTGATGTTATGAATATTATTCATCAATATTTTGGGATTAGTTGCTGATACTGAGTCATAAAGAATTCCAAAACATTTTGGTTATATAAAAACTAAGCAAAGCATAATGTTCATAAGGTCTATTAAAAATTCATGTTACAGGATGACTTTATACATTCATTTTTAAACTCTTGGCACTGCCAAATACATTACAGAAAAGCCCTGGTAAACACAAGTTTAAAGGAAAGAGTTGGATTGCTTGATTATTTTGCTCTTGCACTGGAGTATATATATACATCTGTCCTTGTAGAGGGGTAAGAACCAATTCTCAGAATGGTGGAGTGGGCACAGCCTCCCACTTCAGACAGAGGACTCTGGACTGGACTGATGCTTGCTTTGCCCATCTACCCAACCACTGTCTTGAAGCTCGTGGAAATTGAAGCTGGAGGCCAGCACTGGCAGCTTCAGAGTCAGTGCAAACAATTCTGGCTCGCAAGGGCAGGAGGGTCATGTGCAGTGCAGGAAGTACAGATCCAGCCGTGCAGCCCCGAGATCGCTGCTTAAGATAGCAAGGTCCTCACTGATTGTTAGTCTTCCCAGGGAGACTGAAGCTCTGTTTTGTCTTTCCATAAATTTATTTTCTTTATTTTGTGACTCAGAACCAGTTTATGATGTTTGCTGTTAACACCCTGTGTCAGCACAAGCATACAGGGTTATAAGCATTTGTGCAAAATGTTCAACTTTAAGTTTGTGATTTTTGGAATGTTTACAGTGCTCAAAATAAATTGACAAAATAGAATACGAAAGATACTTATTGTTAAAATACGTATCTATTTAATAGTGTGTTTACAATCTTGATCTGACCATTAGTTTCTTATTGTATGACCTTGCACAAGTTCATTAACTTGTCTAAATATCACTTCATTAACTTCTCTAAATTTCATCTATGAAATAGGGGAAAATTTATGCTTACTAGAAAAGTTGTTGTAAGAATTTGATTTTAAACAAGCACACAAAACTTTAGGCACAATCCTCAACTCAAGTAAATGTTTTGCAAAAATGCCCTACTACTCACAATTTTATTGTAATCTGTATTATAGTAAAAGGAATAGACCCTTTGGGAATTTATTTCAAATTCAAATTTCACAATTCTGATTCTTATCTAATCTCTTGACCTCTCCTGTATCATTATTTTGATATTTTTGAAAAAAAAATGACTGCATTAGCAAAATAATCCAGTCTCAAAAATTACAGTTATCCTATATTTTCTCTGATAAAAAAAAAAGGTTGAGAAATAAGTGATAAAATGCTCCGTATCACCAGTCATCAGGGAAGTGCAAACTAAAATCACAATGAGATAACAGGTCACCCTTTTTATGATGGTTTTTATCCAAAAGACAGATAGTAACAAATATTGGTGAGGATTGGAGAAAACAAAAATACTTACACAGTGGGTGGGAAAATAAATTAGTAGGGCCAGTGAGCTACTTAGAAAACAGTATAGAGATTTCTTTAAAAATATATATATATATATAAGAAAAACTGAAAAACAAACTTGCTGAATGATCTAGTAATCCCACTGCTGGCTAAATACCCAAAAGATTTGAACATATTGCATCCAATAGCACGACACTGCTTCTAACAGCAAGGTTCACAATAGTCCAAATATGGAATCAATCAAGGTATCTGTGATTAGATGAGTGGATAAAGAAAGCGTGGCATACACCTGCTGTAAAATATTAAGTTGTTTTAAAAGAATGTAATTCTGCCACCTACAGCAAAATGAGTGCAATTGAAGAACACCATGTTGAGTGATGTAGAGCAAACAGAGGCACATACCATATGTTGTCTATTATATGTCAAAGCTAGATTTGAAAAAGAAAAAAAAAAGAAGTGCCTTGTGTATCCATATTGTTGCAAATATAATTCTGTCAAGCTATAATATATTTTGCAAGCCATTGGTTAAGAATATTATACTACTGCAGATCTAATGATGCATGACTGCTTCATAGGTGCCCGACATGGCTCTCTGTGTTTCCATGAAATGATTCGTGAATGATGGCACAGCTCTAAAAGGCACTCAGTATTCTCATCTCCACTTTACTTATGCAGAAACTGAAATACAGAGAATGTAACAGCCTCAGCGTTCACAACTTATATTCCAAGTGGCGTCTGAGCTCTAACCAAACTGCTGGTTGAGAAACATCAGTCTAGGAGTGCATTCCTGGGCAAGACATGTCATAAGCATAACAGAATGAGTGATATTCACAGGTTTGCCTTAGTCACCACATTATCTCTAGCTTGGTACATAGCAAGCAGAAAGTAAGTAGTCATTGGAAGAGTCAGTTGAATGATAGCATCATTTCCAATGTTTTAGGAAGTAGGAAGCTGAGAAAAGAAAAATATACATATATTATTAGTAAGGAATAGGCACTACCACTACTCATGCCCTGTTTTAGTGTAGTGGTCATGAGCAAAGATTCTGGTGCTGTACTGGCTGGCTTACAGTTGTACCGCCGACACCCTCTCGCCGAGTGATCTTGGGAGCACTTACTCTGTGTTTCACCGTCTTCCTCTGTCAAGAACAGATAATAGCAGCTAGCAAAAATTTTAATATTAGGGTAAAATGAAATGAATAAGACAAACTGCCAATTAGAACACTCTTGCAGTTATCATTGTCCTGAGTTCAGCATAGATATCAATAATGCTTTCAGCACTCTAACTGAAAGAGAGTTCAAATCAGTGCTGCCTGGAACATTCTCTGGCCAAGTAATACATGGCAAGGAAGTGCAGGAAACGGAAAGGAGATAGGTTTCAGGAAATGCTTAGAAGGAAAGCAGGAACGTGGAGTAAATACAGTGATAATGCTACCAGGAGAAAGAGTGAGAATAGGAAAAAAATCGTGAATTCAGAAAGAGATTATTTTGCCATATGATATGCATGTAGATTCACTAGAAAATTCATACCAGCAATTTTAATATAGTTCCAATCTATTGATTTCTCTGGAGAAAACCAAACCAAAGAAAACGTGCAACTCAATTTGAAATTGTACTGTTCTTACTTGTATGAGTCTAGTTTCCCATGTATTAAAAGCGTTCCGATGCATTTCCATTGACCTTTCGAACATAATGTTGTCTGAACAATGTGAATTTTCTTTGTTAACTGGCACAGGTCCTGTGCTCCCAGTTCCCTGTGTTAACCCAAACGTCCGTCTGAGAGCAATAGTGACCCAAAGTCAAATCAGGAGACATCTGTTTTTCATCTCTTCTTGCTGACAGACGCTGCAACAGGGAGTCCTCAACAGAGCTGTGAAGTAATCAGCAGTCACTGAAGATGGACAAGCCATTCACTCTCAGCAACGGTCCTTCTGAATCACAACAGAAGAGCCCGCAATAGGGCACAACAGTTTACCAGCTTACGGCTATGCTTCCAGGACACAAGGAAAGAAGCCAAACGCAAATAAGGATGGACTTCCGTACAGCAAAGCTGGACAGGTCCAATGATTCTTGCCAATTGTTAATTTTTTGGGTTTTATTTTACAGTGACAGTTCTTACAGGAAGCATTTTTGTTTAAGGGAAGAGTGGTGTAATAGAGATGCTCTAGCCATAATTCTAAAAAGCAAAATCATGTTGTCTCCCATGCTCTTAGTACAGGCATTTATTCTATATGCAAAATCAAACATTTTTGCATGAGATTTCCAAGTTTTCCCTGCACCAGAGAAAAAGATGCACTTTAAATGATAATCATGTGTTCAACTTCAGGATGTTATAATCTCATTGTTGACTCTTAAATGGTAGTCTGTTTATGAAAACAGATTATGGGGAATACAGTCAGCAAATTAGGCCACTATGAGAGGAAGAACAAAGCTTCAGACTTATGCAAAAAAAGCTATGGCACAAGCAGCTTGCTGAAAAATATATTTAGTCAGTAAGACAGTGCACTGGAACACCAAATTAGGGTCTTTATTATAAAAGTCCAGAGCTTAGTGGAAAATGCTTAAGAAGAAAACTCACTGAGCTAGTAGAGAAATTTCTTGCAGTAGGTAATCCAATTGAACATGAGTTATAAAGCATAATAATATTTCTGTAAGTTTTGACTAAGGATGTTGGGGAGATACACAGTCTACAAGAATAAATTCAAGTTGGAGGAATGTCGTATTTCTGGTTGTTATCCAAAATTGGGAGAAAGGGACATGTCAAGAAAATGTGCACATTTAAATGTAAAGTATTGAAATGCTATATGGGTATTGTGAAAGCACAAGGATGAGATAAAATGAAATACAGAATATATCTCAAGATAATAGCTTGCAATGTCTTAAATGAACTTTATGCCGGTTACAACAAAAAATTACTTTAATAATTGCTTTAACTGTACATATACTATACATGTATCTGTAATGTAATAATGCTAAACCTGAAATGTCTGAGCCATCTTCATGGAAGTATCATTGGCCAGCTATCAGGAGCCACATGCTTAGAAAGCTCCTGTGACTCATCTTGTCTGGCCAGTTCTATACTCTGGTCTGGCCATCTTGAAATTCTTCATGCTTTTGTAATAATAAACTTTGCATTTTCATTTTATGTTGTGCCCCACAAATATTTTTTTCTGCCTGATAAGACCATGAGAATCTGCCAGTTGACAACCGCCAAAATCAGGCCACCTGTTAATCAGTTTATTTTCAGGACTTCTATAAAACACTTTCAGGAAGATATTTCTTAAAAGTTCATAGAGGAGTAAGCATTTGAGACCCTGGTTAAGACACCAGCTTGGCTGTACACATTCATATCAGTGTTCCTGGCGTTGAGTCTCAAACCTTCTCCCAATTCCCGCTTCATACTAACATATTTCTTGGGAATCAGCGAGGGAGACCAGGAGGTTATACTGTATTCACTCATCCAAACTCGTCGATGGAGTCCCCAGCTCTTAGGCACTTGAGGAGTGAACAAGCAAATGAGAGGTTTCTCTATTTCTGCTTCTGTCCCTCTATTTCTCTCTCTCATTAATAGATAAAAAATATCTTTAATTCCATATGGAATTAAAAGATGCTTATTTGGATACAAAATTTGAAATCGGCATGTATCTATTGCACAGTATGCATTTTCTATGAGCTTTTTAAAGTCTGTTATATTTTAGCCATAACTTTAGACAGGAAAGTCTCACTAGAGCCGATGTAATCATGAACACACATTCCAGAATGTTTGGAGTCCTAATTTAAATTCGATGTTTAGCACAGAAATCTTTGGGCTGAAAAAAATGATTATTAAATGCACTCCTGGTGTGTTCTGGGATCTTAGGCAAAATATATGAACTCTTTATAGGACACAAATGGCAAAAGATCCTCAAAGATGTATTTCATATTTAAATGAACTCACCACCCAAAATATAAAAATATATAAGGACAAAACGTATAAGAAAAGATCATAAAGAAAGAAAAAAGGGAATTCAAGGAAGAGCCACTGTAGTTGATACAACTACAATATAAATTCATGAAAGAGAATAAGCATTAGCTACACAAAGCAATTTAAATCTCATTTAGCTTAATATTTTATTAGGATTCTGCTTTGCAGTCTTATTTCCACATTTCAAGTATTTGAGAGTCATATTGTTTAGTGATCACAGCATGGTTCTGGAGATGTGAAGTGTTTTCGTCTACACAAAGTCCCATTGGACAGTATAATGAGGACATTATAAAATACATATTTATAAAATGTAGAAGTTGAAGTGGGGGTTGTGGCACAGAGTTAGATTACTGCTTGGGATTCCTCCAACCCATGTCAGTGTGTCTATTGGAGTATCAATTCCTCCACTTCCAATTCAGTTTCATTTTAATACATTTTGAGAAGTAGTAGATGATGCCTGAAGGGATTGGGACACTGACACTCATGTGGAAGACTCAAGTGCAATTCCAGGTACCTGCCATTAATTTGACCTAGCTCTGACTGTTGCAAACATTTGGGGAGTAAACCAGACAAGGTAATCTGTGTGTGTGTGTGTGTGTGTTTATCTGCTTTGAATTCGATGAAAATAAAAATAAGCTTTGTAAATATAAAAGTCATTTATGACAAATTAAGCAAGACACTCAGAGGAAATAGGACATATTTGAAAAGCAACAAAGCAGAAACAAAATTGTGGAAAATGAATAATACAACCATTTAAACTTAAGGGTGAGGCAACAAAAAAAGGTTAGAAGTTAAACAGAAGATGAAACATAGATTAAGAGAAAGTTAAGGATCTGGAATATTCCTCAAATCAATTCAACCCGTGTTCATTGGAAAGCTACTATATGTGAGCATCCTTTCTAGGGGCTGGGACTTTACATTAGTAGCAAATGGTAGCCTTCCATTATGGTTTTAATCCCAGAAGGCAGAGCAGAAAATAAATTTTTAAAAAAAAAAGCACAAGGAAATATTTAGATGTATGAAACTTTATGGTTCTGAATATAATTCTTATACATGAAAAGATAGAAAGATAGGTGTTAGATAGATATTTTGAAAGATATAGAGATGCTGATTGAGAGAGAGCTGATGTATGTTCTAGCTGGATAGACATATAGGCAAATGATAAGTAAAAAAAATAGCTAGTTTATCTATGTAATTTTTGGAATGAAATACAAACGTGCAAGTAAGAAATGTATATAATGTTTATGGAATCAAGAATAGTCAATCAGCTTAAGAAGTTTTCCAGAACTCTCTCTCTTTCCCACTTTTGTATGAGACTTACTGAGAAGAGAAAAAGGCAAACCAGAGAGGAAAATGTCAATAGCAATAAAAATTCTTCATTTTCGGGTGATACTTTGCACAGGACAATTTGCCAGATGACTTCCCTGAAATTAGAAAGCATCTGTCTCCCGAGAGGGCAAGGCCATATATTAGGAGGTGGGGAGAAAACATTTTCCTCTGAATACCAATTAAAGACTTGACGAAAAATTGCAATTCATTAAAAACAAATTGAAAGCTGTCCTTGCTTGCATGTCAAGAGTCAAGCATAGAGAAACCAGACACATAACTAGCCCAGGACACTTCTTTCTGAAAATGTAAAATATCTTTTATGTTAGGCAGATGTAACTTTTGACAATGAACATGGAATGAATTTCAGTAGGCACACCCTCCCTGCTAGACATCTTGAGGCCAATATCTGAACATTAGAGCACCAAGAACAGAAAGAGAGAGAGAGAGAGAGAGAGATGGAGGCTTATCTGGCTTTGCTAAGAAAATGATGATGTAAAGGCTTCAGAATGGCTCCAAGAGCACCAAACATGAGCATTGGCCCTGAAAGCCAAAAGTTAATCCTCAAGCAACACAACCCTCTTAACCATAAAGTGTGGAAGATAAATAAGACCCACTGGAAAGGAAGGAGAAGGGAGCCTTGCTTCCATATAATTCTAGAAGTTGGATACCATTTAAACTGACACTCAAACTCTTAGGTGTCAGAGGTGCAGCCAATGCAACAGATGCCTGTCACCTTGTGAGGTTCCAACTCAGTGTTACACTCACTATTCACATTATATGATCAAGGCATTAAATAGAAAGCCATTCAAGCAACAGAGAAGGAGGAGCGTGTGTTTTCATCTTGTCCACACTCAAGAGAGTTAATCACTTTCGACGGAAATTTCTAAAAAATTAAAGAATAAAAAAACTCAAGGACGTTCCTAAACTAGAGAACTCTGTGTCAGCTTCTTTCTCCATATATGTTATTTATTTCTCAGCACCCTTCAATATCCTTGGAAAACAGTTGGAGAAGACACAGAAACAAGTAGAGCTTTGTTTGTTTGCACTATCAAAAGAGTAGAAAAAGAAATGAGTTGACAAATGTAGGGAAAATATCTACTCTATGTCAAAATATGCAGAGATGTTATAGTGCTTCTATAGTGCTTCTACAAACACTAGGAATTTGGAGTAGTCGATAAATATGACTTTCACTGATTATACAGCAGGAACAAGAGAATGTGATATATATAAATGCACACACATATATACACATTGAATATATACATATATATTTAATATACATGTACACCATATATTTGTACATATATACTCAGTGTGTTTGTTTGAAAGGCAGCAAGACTGAGGTCACTCATCCACCAGTTCACTCCTCAAATGCCCTCAATAGGCACAACTGAGCCAGGCCAAAACTGGGGCACAATCCAGGTCTTCTGTGTGCGTAGGGATAGGCCCAACTGCTTTATCAGTCACCTGCCACCTCACAGGTTGGGTATCACCAATACATCAGATTTGGAAGTTAAACAGGACTTCAACCTAAGCACTCTGATATGGGCAGGATACTGGCATTCCTAACAGTATCCTAACCACTGGTCCAAATGCCTGCCCCACTGTGTTGTTTTGGTTCCATGCGTGATTTTACGCACAAGTGAGGCAATGATAGGAGTTGTGTAATTACTCCTGCATAAGAGAAAAGCATGTTCAGAAAACCATAATGTGCAGCAGGCAAGAAACAGAAGTGAAATTCAAACCCAGCATATTTAGCCATGAACTTATACTTCTTACCCTCTTCAACCCTTCACTGACTTTATAATACTTGGATATATATTTTGGCAGTTGTTGGAGCTAATTTTATTATAAGATGACAGCTTGAAGAGGCTTTATCTGCAAATTAGGCAACTTATTATAAAAATCACTCAAGACATTACACTTACTATTGCCTGACCTCTGTATAGCCACCGTTAATGAACTTGTCAGAATCTGAATTCAACAGTTAGAATCCTAATTTTAAAAGTTAGTTGCAATTTTTAGAGGATATTTGAGATAACATTCTGGCTCATATTTGTGTGAATGTATGTGTATAGGACAGTGTTTTAAGGGCAAATTTGAGTGAATTGGAGCTCAAAAAGTCAGTTTCTGATATGAAGTTTAACTCCCAAGCTCTTCCCTGGCTTAATAGATCCTAAACAGACTCAAAAATGATCAGTAGCTATTTCCTTTGCCATCCCATAGCCTGTCACAAAAGTTAAGTAAAAGAATGCACACCTCTGCAAAAGGCATATGAATTTTTAGCTACTTTTCACATACACCCTTCTCAATTATGGCATCATTTAACATATTAGTATCAATACTTTACCTTCTCTAATTCCAAGAGGATATTTTTTTCCCCTTAATGAATGCCTATACATTTAAAAGGCAGAGAAAAGAGAAAGACAGATGAAGGAGAACTTCTGTCTCCTTGGTCCACTCCACCAATAACGTTGGTGGTAGGGTTGGACCGGGAACCAAACATTTGGACATGGAAGCAGGGAGTTAGACAGAAAGCAGGCAAGACTGGAAGCGGTGCTCTGAGGAGATGTCAGTGTTGCAGGCAGTGGCATAAACCACTTCAGCCTGAGGAGGACTTTTCTACATCCAAATCACATCTCATTGGAAGAAAGGCAAACCAGGAAGCATTTGGTAATACAATAGGTAAGCTTTCCTTAAACAATGCACAAAATTCTTCATGAGATTTCTGTCTTCATTTTTTCATTAAACCTTCCTCATATTCATCAAGTCTGCAAAACCTACAAGTCATCAATGTGATTGCTTTTAATCAAGGTGCCAACAGCCGAGAGTTTGTCAGTGTGCAGACCTGAACAATGTTTGTATTCTAAAAATTGTCACATATGGTGATTCACCTTCTTAAGCCACCTTTGCCTTCCTACACTGTTATTTGTTACGAGAAATGTTACATAATTTGGATGCTTTTGACCCAAGTAAAATGTCAGTTGAAAACTCTACATTTCTGTTTTATTATTAATAATGCCCTTTGTTTTACACTTAATTAGAGTTTGTGGTTCAAGGCAACAGTTTTTGAAGACACTGTGTACGGTAACAGCAACATTTGAGGACTAGGCCTTTGGGAAATTTTGATGAGATTAACAGTAAATAATTAAAATTTCTTGTGTCATTTCAGTGAAGTAGAAAAAAAAACTGGTGTTTTTTTTTTTTTCTTTCTTGGAAGCTATTTACTGTTTTCATAGGTTGGTAATTATGTCTTTCTATTTCATTATGTCTTTTCTACTGAAGATGATGTTCCAAAAATTCGCCACAGTTTATAACTAGAGTTGTGGATTATTTTCAACAACCATGGAGCCCCAGAAACAAACATAATAAATGCTTGATTTTTGGTGGACCTGGGGAACAATTTGCTTAGCAGAAAACCTTCACAGCCAGAAAGAGAAATCTACTAAAGTAACACATCAAATGAGAGTGAAATAACATGGTTAGGATGATGAAACAGGAGTTTCCACTTTCAAGTGATGGCTAAGGTGAAGCACCGATGGTGCCGCACAGCTCGCTGAATGCAAGAAACCGAAAAACAGCAGCAGCCTCTCTGGGCTGGGGACAGCAGATTTCACAAGAAAATGTCATGCTGGGGCATATGTAAGATTTGCAAATGAAGTTCAAATGTAAGAAGACCTTTTCGATGTCACAGAACTGCCTAAAAATATCAAAGTCCAAGACACATTGAAGGTTTGATAAATAAAATATTTGTCTTGGAGGCACTGAAGCGGCATCTGTGATTGCTGATGCCCCCTGTAACAGTTGGCTTCAGGAGCGGTTTCACTGCCTCTCCTTGTAAAGTCATGTCATCACCTGCTGATTATTTTTTCAGAGAGATACTGATGTCAAAAAATCCTTGGAGATGTGGTTTACAAAAGAAATTCCAGATGATGGTACAGAACTGACTCACTCTATTCAGCAATGCCTGTTTACTTATGATTGCTGCTTGAAAAACTCTATAAAGCTGGAAAAGAGCTCTTAATGCTCCTCCTGCATACAAAAAAAAAGTGATTTAGCAAAGGATGAATTCTTAATAGCATATTTGAGTTCAAAAGTAAATTACAGATTTTGCTGACCATTTAAAAATGGAAAATGGTTACGGAAACAAATTTGCTTAATGCACATTTCTTGTCACTTGGACCAACGAAATAAGTCTCTTTAATGAACATCAGAGGGTATTTGGATGTCAAAAGGCTGAGAGCCCTGCATTTTAAAGCAGTGGGACTCGAGAGATTGGGTTGTGAACAGAAATCTTGAAATATTCTGCTTTTTTGTTCTTGAAATGAGAAAGGATATGTAGAACACTCAAGTGTTATGAAAACTGTACTGGGGGAAAAAATGCACAAAATTAAATAGTACCTCCCCAAGGAAAGTCCTTCACACTGAGTTCATGCTGGAGCAACCAGTCTTTGAATCTTAGTTGCAAATCTGATTTAAAAAGCAGGAAACATTTTGTGAATTTTTCAATTGCAGATCCCAGATGAGATTTCCTGGACTGTCTCAAGGTAATTTCTCTATTTCTTTGAAAGAAAAGTAACTAGCCATTCACAGGAGAGTGTTAAACAAGTTGCTGCAGTTTGCAACTCTTCCATGTATGAGCAAGTCTATTCTTAAAAAGACAGGCACAAGAGTGAGGCTGGAAATTGTCTCAGTGCTGCCATTGTGCTTGCTCCAGGAATACTGGTGGATCTTAACGATGCTGATTAGTCCTGACTGCTCTGCTTGCAGTCTAGGACACTGCTAATCACCTTGGGATGCGTCAGAAGATGGTCCAAGTGCTTCTGCTCACATAGGGAGACCCAGAAGAAGCTCTTCGCTCCTGGCCGTGGCCTTGCCTGGCTCTAGCTGTTGTGACCAGCTGGTGAGTGATCCAGTGGATGGAAGTCCTCTATCCCTCTCTGTCTTTCCCTGTCTCTTTATATGACTCTACCTTTCAAATAAAAATAATAAAAACTTTAAAAAATCAAAGATATTATCTCATGTCTTAAAAGTAAGATCCATGCATGCTTATCTCAAATTTAATTCTCTGTAGCAAAAAATAAATAAATAAATAAATAAGCATCCTTCTTGTGATCTGGAATTGTGATTTCCCCCTGCTTGATTTTTATTCTTCAGAAAAGCTTTGGCTATTCGTGGCATCTTGTGCTTCCAGATGAACTTTTGTATCTTCTTTTCTGTTTCTGACAAGAATGTTGTTGGGATTTTGATTGGGATTGTGTTGAATCTGTATGTTGCTTTTGGTAGTATGGACATTTTGATGATGTTGATCCTGCCAATCTAGGAACATAGCAAGTTTCTCCATTTTTCAATGTCTTCTTCCATTTCCTTTTTTAATGTTGTAGTTTTCATCATAGAGGTCTTCCACATACTTGGTTAGCTTAACTTCTAGGTATTTAAGATTCCTCTCTGATATTTTAAAGGGGACTGTACTTACAATTTGTTTCTCAACCATGGGATTATTTGTATACACGAATGCCATCAGTTTGTGTTCATTGATTTTGTATGCTGCCAAAGTCTTTTATGAGATCCAGCGGTCTCTTGGCTGAGTTTTTTGATTTGCCTATGTAGTGAATCATGTCATCTTGCAAATAGAGATGATTTCAGTTCCTCATTTCCAATTTAGATTACTTTAATTCTTTTTTCTTGCCTAATAACTCTGCAAGGACTTCCAATACTATATTGAAAAGTATTGGTAACAGTGGACATCCCTGTCTAGTTCCAGATGTTAGTGGAAAGGCTTTTAATCTTTCCGCATTTAGCTGTTTTTTTTTCTTTTTCTTTTTCTTTTTTTTGTTTTGTCTTTGTTTTAACTTCATGCATGCTGTCGACCTTATTTGTGGCTTCTCACTTAAGGGAATGTATAGAAATGGAGTAATAGAGACTACCATACCCAGATGAGGGGATATAATGCAATTTGCATCCCTACTTCCAAATCAAAGATGGACTCCCAATGAAACTGTTGGACATATCTAGACAACGGGAGGCTGGACTGTCTGACATTGTCTGTACCAGCAATAATGGGGCACACTTCAACAACAATCTGATGAAATTATAATTTATTATGAAGGAATATACTATTGTAACAATATGGGGAAAATCAGTCTGGGGGTTGGAATTTGGGAGGATCCCAGACCCTACATAATTGTAAAATAAAATTCAAAAGAAAAAGAAAAAATAAGCGTATGTTTATTAACACAGAGTAATCCATTATTTTACACTCAAAAATAATATTTTATGCATTATGTCTATATGTGCTTTTTTAGAAGATTTTAAAATGCATATTCATGTGCAAAATAATATTGTAATGACTGCCCTACATATGGGCATGATCATGTCATTCATTTTTAAAAAGTATTTTTTCTATGTAGCATCAGAAGATCAGCTTCATATTCATTTTATTCATGTAATTCTGAAAAAAAATGCTTAGCAGTCTTACTATAGAATATTGCCAATAATTTACATGCAGCAAAAAACACAATTAAGAGCCATTTTAACATTTATTTAATTTTCATGTATCTTTAGAAATATGAAATTTGATTTTGAGATATGTGAGTTATTTAATAGAATGTATACTGCTTTGCTTGTGAAAAAATTAAAGAAGCTATTACAAGTAGTAAACTTTGATTGAATATCTGTTTTTATCCATAAGAAAAGATCTATAAAATTTACTTTTACTGTAAAGTAGGGGGAAATAAAATTATTTTACATACAATGTATATTACATTGCACTGGAATCTCCTGTGAGGGCACTTTAAGAAGTTAGTGAAAAAATAGAAAGAATAGTTGCTATTTAGAAATCCAATCATAGTGGGACTATTCCAAAAATGTTCCTAGAGATGTGCATTTTTTAAAAAAAGAAAACTTCAAAAATATGAACTCTTTCACCACAATAATCTTAGCATTTTACTTATGTTTGAAATTTTTGAAGTAGGTGAACACCTGCAATAAGATTTTTTTAAAGATGTATTTATTTATTTGAAATTCCAGGCAAATGAGTCTTCAAAATCCTGGTTCACTCCCCAGCTGTCCACATGGCCAGGGCAGGGAGCTGAAGCCAGGAGCCAGGAGCTTCATCAAGGAGCTGGGGCCCCTCTACTTGGCCAATAGCAGGGAATTGCATCACAGTGTGAGGCTTTTGGACTGGAACTGGTGTCCACAAGAAACGTGGGGTGGGTGCTGCAGGTGGCAGCCTTACCCATTATGCCTTAGTGATAGCCCCTGCGATAAGATTTTGAAGTCTGTATGCATAGCAAAATCTTAAGAATCAGGTAGAAAAGCAAAAAACAAGACCAGAAATCAATATATCCCTGTAGATGTTACTGACATACCAATAGCTGCCTATGCGAGAGAAAGTAGATTAAAAAAACAAGGAAGTTACTGAAGTACCCAAACTAAAAGATTCATGGGAAATTAACCATTCTCTGCACCAAGTCACATGCATACTTAAATATGGTTGGTCTTGATTGCTCAAAGCCCATCACAATGGGCTCAAAGTAGTAAATTACAACAAGATACAATGCTGCGAACTATGAAATCTGCAGAAGAGAACGGAAAGGAATGGCTGTGAGTGATCTATGTAGATATTGTCGAGCAACTGTCTCTGCAGTTTAAAAAAGAAATACTCCAAGATGCCTCATCATCTCTGTGTTGAAGGTAATATTATATCAGTATCTTATCATCAGAACTTTTCCAGACATTGATTAATAAGTATGTCTTTACTGACAGTAAGATTAGAGGACTTACATAAATTAAACTCAGTACTTCCGCCTAATCTATTTTATATCTTCTCCATCCCTCTGAGTTTTATATTTCGTAACATTTGAGAGTCTTCAAAGGAGAATTTGTAAATGATAACACATCTAAATATGTTCTCACTTTTAAGTCAGTGACATCAATTAATAAAGCAATTGTGATTATAATACTAAATATATTCCACAGCTTATGGCTTTCTTCATGATGCTGTTTGAATATGCATATATTTGAAAAGTCATAGCAATGAGATTTTTTGAATCAAACAAAAGGAAAAGAAAGAAAATATATAGTATAATGACAAATTGGATTTAATCTGTGTTCAGGAATACATGTTTTGTTTTTTTATCATTATTATTTTATTTTATGACACAATTTCATAGGTTCTGGGATTCTCCCGACCCCTCCCCAAACCCTCCCCCCCATATTGAATTCCTCCATATTGTTACATTAGTACAGATCATATCCAGTCATGATTCCTTCATTGCGGGCAGGGACCATGCAAAGAGTCTAGCATCTCATTGTCCAGACATATTTAACAGTTTCATTGAGAAACCATCCCTGATCTGAAAGTAGAGCTGGCAGAGTATCAGGACCTCCAATGAAAAGCCACTACACAATTTCAACAACAACTTACAACATCATGAAGTTAATTGACATGGTATTGCATGACCAATATGTTAGAATATGCAAATTCTTAACCACATTCTGTAATTACTTCATTGACATCTGGATTTTAGTTTATACATGTTTATATATGTTTTTTTTTAAAAAACTGAGAATGAAAATAATGAGAAATCTGATATAATTAGTCACAAAACTAGTCCTAGTAATATTGACAATTTTTCTTCCTATCCTACATAAAGAACATTTATCGTGAACACAATTTCCTGTAGATGAGTTTATGATTTACTAATAAAAAAGAATGAGAAGAAATTGAATTTGACAATTGAAGGCTGAGGTTGATGAAGTTTTAGCTATGCAAAGTATTTCAGTTTTCACTACGGGGTATAATAACATGGATTACATTTCCTCAGCAAATCTCCTAATTTCTGCAAAATGCAAGGTTTGTTTAAATTTATAGATGCCATCTAACTGTTAAAGACCCTATAAAGACATGTTTGGATTTGTGTGAACAACCCATCTTATGTATATTCTGATAAATATGTGAGATAAGGACAATTGTAGCTTGCAGAGCTATTTTCTTCAGTTCTACCATGTGGTCTCAATTTAAAAGATAGCCTTTAATTATCATTTCCCAGAAAGTACTTCTTGCACGCAATGCCATATGGGAGCTATAATTAGAGTGATGACAAAAATATGATTTTTAAGGATTGTCTAACTTATGTTGGAAGTCACATTATTCAAGTTGCTTACATCCTGATTTTGGCATGGGCTTCTGCTTTAACTTTTTCCCTAAATCAATGGTTCATGGAGCCCATCACTTGACCCTGTTGTGATGGGTATCTACTAGCTCTATTGGCTTAATAAATTTAAATTCAGATAAAGAAGAATTTGTAACCTCTGTATTAATACAGTCAAATCTTGAATTTCTCTCAATGTTTTCCATTTGAATCATAAAAGGCATCTTTTTATAGTTACCAAATTTGATTAGCAAGTATTTTTCCAAATCCTATCTTAATATAGTTACTCCATCCTTCAGTATCTCCATCTCATCAAAACTAGCATAATGCATTGCGTCCCAATTGTAACGAACTCATATATGTAATCTTCTCTTAGTTCAGTAACTTTTTCTAGACCAACATTCTCAAAATATCCCTGGAACTAAAAAAATTTGTGTTTGTCCTCCCTGAATGCAGTGTGGTAAGTCCAAAGAAGGAAATGAGCTTCATAAAGTTGATAGGAACTCATTACCTCATCAGCGAAGGTGTGAAAAGCTGCAGCCTTCCTTTTCACAGCCAAGTGGGTTGTCTATAATAAAACACCTATCACTTCAGGGATTTTAAATTAGCAAGCCATCTGGCAGAAAAAAAATAATAATGAGGACAGCATTACTCATGAGAGAAGGCTTAGACTTAACTCAAAGGGCTAAACACTATGGACTCTATGATCTGGTTATATGCCTTTTTTGACTTAAAGTTTTGGTTCTTACTAAACATCATGCCTCTAAGAGTCACATTTCAAACAGATTTTTTTGTGCTTACGTAATTTAAGATCTGCATTGAAAACTGAATAAGAAGTGATCATTGGGTGTAGACCCAATTTGTTAGTTTAGATTTAGGTAGTACTGTGTAAAAGTCTCATCAGTTATTTGTATTCATTCCTCACCATAAGAGATCTAGCCCGATAATGTGCAAATAAAGTCACTTATCCGCAGTGTCCTCCTGCTCTGGCTTCCCTGATGATCTAGACCTACTGTTTGGGAAAAACAAAACAAAAATCAATGCACAAGAAGGCGGGATGGTTCATTCACTGTCATCTGGTAAAAGGATGATTAAGTTAGGTTTTAGGAAGAAAACAAAATAGTGCTTCACATTTTCCTTGCTCATAGATTTGCCATATAATAAGGAACTAGTGAAATTTAAAAGGGGGGTTCGGTTTTAGTGGTTAAGATATGCTTGCCACACATCAGAGCACAGGGTTCAATTCTTAGTTCCAACACTCAGTTGCAGTTTTGTGGCGATGCAGACAATGGTAGCAGGTGACAGGAGAAATAATGAAGTCAGAACCATGGGAGACCTTCACAATCAGAGTCTGAGATTTAAATATATATCTATGTCATGAATGCAATCATACAATTATATTAAGGGAATCTTTTAAAAATACATGAGTGTATAATACAACTTTAAAACTGTATGCCACTACCTTATGAGAAATTTTTCAATGGTAGCCTTTTAAGTATTTTTCTGTATACTTTTGTAATATCTGAAATTCTTACACTGAATATATATTATATCATATTATTATATATTGTAATAAGAAAACAAAGATTAATAAAGCACTGAAAAGCAAACCATATCATTCTTATATTCAATTCATTTTAATTTGGGACAGCTAATAATATGACTTTCTAACACAGATACAAATGGACTTCTACTCAATAATAAAAGTCTTCCAGACTGTCCAAATTATACAACGTAAAACTGTTTTGATTGCAGCTGAAAAACTGTAATCAAAACTTATTTAAGGATTGTTCTATGTGACTTCTCAGACACACAAGTTGCTTCTTCTATGAAACCTGTATGTAAAAATCTTAGCTTTCCAAATTTTCATCCCAAATTTATTAGCTTGCATTCTACCATTTATACACTCAAGCACATATTTGGGCATGAGCATTTTATTTGGGAATATGTTCCAGAAAGCTGACATGAAGCAACAAGGAAAACTAAAGAGACAATGGCAAAAATCAAGGAAAGATGCATGAGTGTGGTCATGCTGCGGGTACCAGGACCCGTAATCACATACCTTAGTGCATGTGTAGAGTATCCAAGAAACCATATCTTTAGAGAAGATAACTGAAATATTTTCATGTCAGAGCCATCTCCTCCGGCATGACAGTCCTTGCATGGTTGCGTGATGCCTGCCATGTGGGTTTCTACGAAGTTAAGGGAAACTCTGAGACAGAAACGCGATGAGACATACAGCCCATGCTCAAGGAGAGGTGCAGTCAGCAAGTGCGGGAGCATCCACCACCTCTGCCTCCGAAATTAAATGTGCAGTAAGTGAGGTGTCACAGCCCTGCCAAACACCTGCTTGAACTCACCCACACAGTGTGCAGGTGTAACTCACTCTGATTACATCATGTTGCTTATGCTTAAAACATGGTGATTAGCGAATGTTGTGAATAAAGCTCAGTGATTAGAGCCAAGGAAATGAGCAATGTCATGCTTTACTGCAGAGTTCCCTGAGATGATAGGCAATATTCTTCTACCGTTTTCCAGCGGTTACCATCACCGTGGCCAGCTGAAACGATGTTAGTCTAGGTATCTGTTCAGTCCATTGATGGAGATCTACCCTGCCTTCTTCTTCACATAGTGCTGCTACTAAGAAATGCTCTACCACATTTACGTATTCTAGGTGGGATGCTCAGGCGTTTGTTCCTCAGGAGACTCAACACTGTTTACTCAATTCCTTACTGCAACCTAGAGGACAGTACCACACCCCTAGAAGACGCTAGTTGCTGAGAATTTGGCACATTTATTATTACATTTTCACGTACTTCTATAATACTAAGTACACTCTAAGCACACTTCACAGTTCATACAGCTGAACTGACAGGAAAAAAAAATGAGTCATTTTTTTAAGAGCAAGACATGAAAAGGCTTAAATAATCCTGATCTCTGTTGCGTATCAGAAGGAAGATAAAAAGTGCAGGAGAATTCAGAAGAGTGGTCACAAAGTTGCTTGTTGACTTTTAGGATAAACTGTAGCTTCGACATAGAAAAGGAATTGATTGTAGACAACAAATTTAAAGGCAAGAATTGGAGAAAACAGGCAAGTAGCCGCTGTGGTGATTGAAGAAAGACGAGACAGGATCCTAGAGAAGAATGGTGGCAGCACAAACAAGAAGATTCTGGAACCTGTTTGTAAAGAGAACTGATAATTTTACCACATTGACCTGCTTTTCATTACTGTACCGAATGCCTGAAGTCCAAGTCTAGGCTCTGTGTGAACTCCTCAGATGATTTATGGCTGATAGAATACCATCACGGAACAGAATCTCACCTGGAGACACACAGAACGCATGGAGTCTCTCTCTTAGCATCAATAGGATTCTGTCATGGGTTTCTATCGACCTAATCTGTTCCGGTCAATTTCCAAAGGCCACATCTTTAAACGTCACAAGCTGGCTAAGTTTTTACCCTCTTAGAACCATTATCACGGATTAAGCTTCTGCACACATCCAAATTGTAGCATGTATTAACTGTGAAGAGGTAAAAGGAAATACATTTTGACTTAAGATTTATTTACTTATTTATTTGAATCTTAAAGAAAAAGTTGAGAGTAAGAGAAAAAGAGACAGAAAGAGAGAGAGAAGGACATGTGTCTGTTGACTCTCTCCTAATGGTTGCAACAGCTGAGCCAGTCCGTAGCCAGGAGTCTGTTCCATAGATACAGTAACTCAAGCACTTGGAGCTCCTTCTGCTGCTTCCTCAAGGACAGTAACATGGTGCAGGAGCAGCCGGGACTTAACCTGATGCCCATATGGGATGCCGATCTGATTGCTTCTAAGGAATAATTTTGTGTATGTCCTCAGAAGGTTTTATCTCTTCAGTCTCTTGCCGTCAGTACTGAGCGTGTCACTTGCATTGATTGACGCAAGGTGAAGTGACCTAGGTTCCTTCTGAACGTTACCCCCAATCATTTTATGATCTCACTCTCTCTCCCTCTGCCAGAGAGGGGGTCTTCTCTAGTATGGATCCTGAAGTGAAGAAGACGTGTGCAGCAGAGTCAAACTGACTCACACTGAGATGCCATGTGAGCAGGAAACAAAGCATCAAGATTAAGGCTTGTTTGTCCTTGCAAATTAGTCCAGGCCTGAACAGTACAAAAATATTAAATACTTCTTAACAATTTCGTCGCACTTGGGTTTAACTAAGTGTTTTCTTTTTTTTTTAAGATTTATTTTTATTATTTTTATTGGAAAGGCAGATATACAGAGAGGAGAGACAGAGAGGAAGATCTTCCATCTGATGATTCACTCCCCAAGTGAGCGCAATGGCCGATGCTACGCTGATCTCCCATGTGGGTGCAGGGTCCCAAGGCTTTGGGCCATCCTCGACTGCTTTCCCGGGCCACAGGCAGGGAGCTGGATGGGAAGCGGGGCTGCCGGGATAGAACTGGTGCCCATATGGGATCCCGGGCGTGCAAGGCGAGGACCTTAACCACTGAGAATTTGTGGCCTAGTGTTTTCTGATTGTTATTAGTTATTGTTTATTTCCAAGAAATGCTCAGAAGATGAATAGATCCATCCATTCCCTGTTGTTTCAGTATCCAATTATCTCCATGGTGGCTTCTTTACTTGGCAATGTGGTAGTAAATAGAGAATATTTAGATTTTTCTAGTTTGGCCAGTAAAAGAATAAACTAAATGTCCATGGCAAGATGAATCACTTACTAGAATTCACTGACTACATCTTCTGTTTAATTCCATGAGATTTAGCTATCATATTAATTGCCTGTCCACGCTGACTCCTTTGAAAAAGTGCACGAATTCAGTTGGAAGGGTCAGAGTACACTGTCCTAGAAGATGCCATGTTGGCGACAGGGTAGTTTTGAACTGCAAGTAATTCAGAAGCAGTAAACACAGAATGAGTTCCTTGCCCTCTCCCTATGAGTCTGAATAAAGCACAAAACTTCCCTTTGTGAAGATGTTTTCACTACAATCTTTCATGCCAGGAAAAGGAAAATAATCATAGCCACTGAGGACAGACAATTGACATTGAGCTTGGGATTGATCTGGACACACACGTGCACACACACACACACACACACACACACACACACACACACACCCCACACCAGCAACCACTTCTACAAGTGGTCTGTCTCGGTTCCTTTTGGTGGCTACAACACATTATCTTACACCGAGTAGTCTCTGAACAACGCAGTTTCTTAGGGCTCTAGATGCCGTGAGCATGGGCTGTATGTCTCACCGCATTTGTCTCAGAGTTTCCATTAAGTTTGTAGAAACCCACATGTATTTATATATTTATCTATAATACATATGGACATCTAATATAATCTAGAGATAGATATATGAATTTATATTTTATATAAATTTATATGTAGATATAAATGTATAAATATATTTATATGTAAATATTATGTATAAATATTATATATAAGTGTATATAAACTAACTTGTACTAGAAATAATTCTATGTATATCTTTATGCATAATTAATTTATCCCTGAACTTTTCATTTATATTTTACTTATAGCATATGGGAGGAAATTTGAATGATGAAATAAATTGAAACAAAATAATTTTAATGATATTTTTATAGCCATAGAAATAGAAAATTGCTTTGAAGATTACTTCCTGGACAGCACTGCAGGAAATGATTATCTGGTGTTAAGTTGCTCATGCTTGGCTTCTTAGTAAGATGTTAAAACCTAAAGGTTATAGATGGCTTTCCTCTTACCTGGGCATCTATTTATCTGCCTGTGGCGGTAAAATAGCTAATTTTTACAGCATTTAAAAACTATTCCTCAGTAGTATCTCCTTTTGATCACTCCGTTTCTTTCTACTCTTCCCTTCTATCACTGAAGAACATAAATGTTTGCCTTTAGGCAGCAAAGCAAATAATGTATTTCTATCAACTATGGGTTATTAATTAGATATTTTGTATTTTTTTCTTTTCTCCTTTAATATGCAGCTAAGTAGAGAAATTGGGGCAATTTTGAGTGCTGGGAATATTTAAGTTCTCTATCTTGATTTGCAAATTTAGGTAGACCATATGAATTTTCTCTGTTGCCTTAATTTTATCCAAAAATAAAACATTTTTATTTCTTTCATCTAAAGATAAGATGAGGGCTCAGCGTGATAGCATAGTGGTTAAAGTTCTCGCCTTGCACACCCAGGATCCCATAGGGACACCAGTTCTAATCCAGGCGGCCCTGCTTCCCATCCAGCTCCCTGCATGTAGCCTGGGAAAGCAGTTGAGGATGGCCCAAAGCCTTGGGACCCTGCATCCGCATGGGAGACCTGGAAGAATTTCCTGGCTCCTGGCTTCAGATTGGCTCAGCTCCAACCATTGCGGGCACTTGGGGAGTGAACCACTGGATGGAAGATCTTTCTCTCTGTCCTTCCTCCTCTGTGTGTGTGTGCAATAAAAATAAAATAAATCTTAAAAAAAAAGATAAGATGAAAGAGGTACATGACTGTATGTTTTATCATTTTCCTAAAGAGCGGCCAAAGCCACATTTCTGCTAGATACTGATCATTTCTCCCGAAGACATCAGCTCATTAATGTACATTTGCTGCATATTTTGGACATGTATAATTTTAGAAGATATTGAGTTTTCCTTTCTCTGGCCCAGTTTTAATGACACATAAACTTGAAATATCAATATTAAGCAGAAACATAGCATTATGGGGCTGGCCCTCTTGTTTATATTGTCTCTGATTTATGTTAAACCCAGATACTTGTGTGTATTTTTTAAATTAGGCCCAAATAGCTTTTCTTTTCTAGTTCTAAAGCATAGTTCTTTGGATAAGAAATAAAAGACAAGCTATTAAGTTGATTAAGGAAATATTTAAGCAAGTATATGCTTAATTTTGCAGTTAGTAAATCTGTAATTAAAAAAAAAAAGTATTTCACTATCTATGCCCTAACTTTTTTGCTACAGTGTCCGATCTTTGCAGTATGCACTTCAAAGACGAAAGATTCTCCAGGCATGTTCAGTAGCAGGCACCCAGAAAGTCGATGGCCTAAGTCGTCCATGCCATTGAATTCACTTCTGGCTCTTGCCATTTGACAGCTGTCACCGTACCAAGTAAAAATGCAATTATGAAACCAGTTCCCTGCATATCTTTTTACTCACTTATGTCTGTTTTGTTTTGGTTTGATTTGGTTGTTTGCTGGCTGGGAGTCTCTGGTCCACAATATTTTCTGAACTTATCTCCATTTCTATCATGAGCGTCAGAAGATCTGGGGAATGGGCTCTTCCCCGCCAGACATTTATAAACTTTCACTAATAATAAGCCACAGAGATGACTTTCATAAGACATACTTCAGTACCCAGTCATATTACCGCAAGGTGTAAGATGAATTTCAAAAAGCTTTCCTTAGGCTTCTGAGTGATATGACTTCATTTCTTTCCCAGGACGTAGAGAAAATCATTTCCCATTTTGTGTCATTTGCTTTCCAGCAATGACTCTAACAGTTTAATTAATTTCTCACATAGCTTGAAAAAGTGACAAACTCTAATCACTCCCAACTGTCTGTGTTGCCTCAGGGGGTGCAGCAAGGATTAGAAGGAAATGGTCATGAGTGGTGTCCTTATCTACCACTCTCTGGTGCTTCTGCTGACCCAGACATACACACCCTACTGGCTTAGAGGAATAAGGATTCTCTCCCACAGAGTGCTTCCTCCCGCCCCCAACAGCTCTCTCAAAACTCTTTTTCTCTTCCTGGTCTACAAAAAGAATGAAAAGTTAGTTCTGTCCATTCTATGGTGAATTCCAGCAGGTAAACATAGCGGCTTACCCTCTCTGCTCTGGGGGCAGCAGAGAAGGTGATAACTAAATTACTACTGCATTTAACCACCAGATAAAAAGCACAATAACTGTCATTTCATCCTCCCCAAGTGTTGTATTTCTACGTTTCTGGATCAACCTGTGTGTCAGGTTTTTTGTTCTTTTTTCTTTTTTTAAGAAGGAGAATTACTTACTTGAAGTTGCAACCAGTAGTTCAAAATTTGTGACACTTCAGCCTTGAGTTGATCAAATATATGTCGGATTTGTTGTATAATTAGATGCAAAATGTTATAGTTGTACTCAAAAAGTCTACTGCATGTGTATAGAAAAAGGATTTTTAGTTTCACAGAATCTCAAATAAAAATGGGATGGGTCTTTTTAATTATAATTAGCAATGTGTTTGTACAACCAGGAGATCTCTATGCCTTAAAGAGGTATTAACAGCAGTAAAATGCCTGGAGAAAGAGCATGGTGATTCAGTAACTGCTAACAACTGTGCCTCATTCTGGAGGCTTATTGTGTCGAAGTGATCAAAATAGTGAGATGATTGTCACTTTTTAAAAATATTTAACATGACAGAGAATATTGATGATATGCAAGTGGGACCAGGGGAATATTGCTGTTTATTTGCTTGAGGGATGTTTTAGTGAGAGGTAAACATGTTTCATTCTTTTCCTGCTTCCACACATTGCTCAAGTCAAAGTTTTAATTCACCTCATTTTCACTCACACTGAAGGGGTGTTGACCCTATTCCTGCCAATATAATGGAATTGGAATCACAAATAAATTCTGATTCTGGATCTTTATTTACTATCCTGTAACATTAATATTTCATGTCTCTATCTTATCTTCAATTACGTTCTCCTGAAATATCATAGCCATCCGTTTCAGAATGGTGGCAAATCTTAAATGCTACAATACTTGGGAAAAGAAGTAATGCTCAGTGCATACAGCACTTGATGCATCTTTTTGAGTGTCATATTGTTAATATTCAACAAATTTAGATCGCCCAAGAATGTGCCAAGATCAGAGAGCTAAACCTGTTCATGCAAATCTATCCAAATAAGCAATAACTTTTGACTCCAACTTCTTAGTTCATAGATATCTTGGAAATTCTGGCAACATCTGTCACCCTCCTTTCCATAGAGAAGTAAGCACATGATGCAGCAGCCTGCTAGGCTAATACTTCACCTGCTAGGGCTAGCGTTTGGGCACTAACCTGTATCCCAGCTGCTCCACTCGCCATGCAGCTCTGCTGTGGCCTGGGAAAGCAGAAGGGGACGTCGAGGCCTGTGGCCTCTGTAGTCACACAGGATACCTGGAAGAAGCTCCTAGCAAATGCACAAGCTCTAGCAAATGCAGCCATTTGGGAAGCGAACCATCAGATGTAAGTCCTCTATGTCTCCTTTCTCTGAAAAATTGTTCAAATATAAGTATATATAAATAAATCAGATAAAGAAATATGCACATGCACAATGAAAAGCACAAATACATGCACAAAATCTTGCTGATACTTTCAGATACAATGTGTTCATTAATAAAATTTAATTAAAGTAAAATTGGAGGGGCATGGTAGCCTAGTGGCTCAAGTCCTCGCCTTGCATGTGCCAGAATCTCCTATGGGCACAGGTTCTAATCTCAGTGGCCCAACTTCCCATCCAGCTCCCTGCCTGTGGCCTGGGAAAGCAGCATAGGATGGCCCAAAGCCTTGGGACCCTGCACCCACGTGGGAGATCCAGAAGAGGTTCCAACATCCTGGCTTCGAATTGGTACAATTTCAGCCACTGTGGCCACTTGGGGAGTGAATCAACGAATGGAAGATCTTCCTCTCTGTCTCTTCTCCTCTCTGTATATCTGCCTTTCCAATAAAAATAAATAAACCTTTATAAATAAATAGATTGAAGAAGGATTGCATAGATTCTGGATTTTTTGGTTCCATAAACTTTATGAAATATATTCATAATATCTCTATATTTTGGGGCAGTGTTGGCATAAGAACCAATGAGACAGTCCTTTTTCATACCGCTGAAGGATTATATTGATCTGACCTTACAGAGTATTTTTTCCAAACTCATATTCCCAAGTTCCAGAGAAAGACAGAGGTCAGAGGAAACAGATTATCCCAAGAGCATCATTCAACATGCCAGAGATGCTACAATGTCTGCTCACAGGTTGTCCTTTAATTCTCTATTCACAAACTTTGCATTGGGCCCTACAATGGATTTTTTTTAAATATGCACCTATTTGAAAGGAAGATAAATAGAGAGATTGAGACCTGGGAAGAGAGAGAGAATCTTCCATTGCTGATCCACTCTCCAAACAATTGCAAAGGATTGGGCCCAACCAAAGCCAGAAACCAGAAATTCTGTCCTTTTCTCTCAGGAAAGAACATGGATCATTTTTCCACTGCTTTACCAGTCACACTGTCAAGCAATTGGGTTGGAAGCAAAACAGCCAGAATGCAAACCAACACTCAGTTATGGAATGTCAAAATCGCATAAATGCTGAAGCTCAGCCCATTGAACCACAATGCTGGCTCTGCCTACACTATATTAAATTGGACTCAAAACACTAACAATTTCAGGCTGAAAACATAATCATGAGGATAATTACATCTTTCTACTGTGCAATTCTCTGTTAGTGATATCTTTGAACAATACCTCTTCATGTTGCCTTAATTTTTACTTTTGACTGAAGTATAAAAGGTCTACATATTTATAGGCTACCATGTCATGCCTTAATACACACATTGCACAATGTTCAATCCAGAAAACATTTGAAACGGTCTTGTTTATATTTGCAGATATATTTTACACACATATACATGTATACAGATACATAAATTATTATTATGTATAGTCACACTACTGTACAACAGAATATTAGGACTTCTTTCTCTAATTTAACTAAATTTTAGGACACTTAATTTTCCTTTTCCATCTCTCCCTGTCCCCTACTCTCTCAAGTTTCTGTGGCCATCACTGATTATATATATTACGCATACATATATACATGTATATGAATATATATAATTTAAAAGCTAGTGCTACATAGAAAAAAGTAGATACACAGAGAGACCTTTCATCCAAAGGTCAGAACAGATAGGGCTGGACCAGGGCAACTTCATTCAGGTCTTCCACATGGGTACATGGGTCCACTCACTTGGACTATACTCTGTTGCTTTCCTAAATGCAATGGCAGGGAGCTGGATTGAAGTGACTCAGCCATGGCTCAAACTAGCACCCATATGGAATGCTGGTGAGGCAAGCATAGAATTAAACCTTACCCCACAACGTTGGCCACAAAACACTCTCCTACTCATCTTCTGAGAGATCAAATTATTGATTGATTCATTTTTATTTTTAATTACAGGGTAATATGTTAACCCGACACCAAGGTGGTAAAGAAGAAAAGAAATGTACAAAAGAAATGTACAAAGCAAAATCGCCATGTCATAAGAGTCCCACAGCAATACTGCAGCAGTAGCAGGTGCTTAGCGACATCTTAAGGCCACAGTTTGCTCAGGATGCCTTGTGTCATTCCCTGGAACATTTCTCTGGGGAAAGGTTCAAAGCAGTTGGCAACCAATTTCCAATGTTTCATAGATACTGTGATTCTCATAAGATCCTATCCAACAAATTTCTCAAGCTCAGTTCGTCTGAGGTAAGGGCTTCTCAACTTCCATGGTTTGGACACTTTTACTGATAGTGTAGCAGACAGATATCGGTATGAGCGTTTCTAGTCATTGCTCCTTCAGTAACGGACTTCATCCGCCAGGGCACCGAGGCCAGTGCGTTAAACAGATAACTACATTGCACAGCTATTAGTGTAGATCTGTCCCCTGGTGATATACACGCTCAGATCAAGGGTGAAGTGGGTGATTTTGTTGTTAAGCTTGGTCAGACTGTGGATCTGAGTAACAGAGCCATTTTCACCTTCAGCTGGACCACCTGCTCACAATTTGTGCCTATATTATCAATCATTTATTATGGTTACTTGAGGAACCACGCTGACCAGGAGCCACTTCCTTCTTTGTAGAAACAAAGTGCTTCTGTCTAAGAACTCGCATCTGTCAAGATAAGCAACATGTAAGTTCTCACTCTGATAGCCAAGAAATTTTACCATGAGTAAATCCAGTCGAAGGATGATGATTCACTCAATGTTAGGGTCGCGAGCGAAGAATGAAGAGGCAGACATTTTCCTTTGAGCTGTTTTGCTCAAAGTCAGATTTGAAGAACCAGGAAGTTTCTACATTTATATCCACAGCAGCAAATACAAATGCGATATTTTTTTCTCACTTGAGTCTATGCCATGTTTGAATTTCTTCACCAAATCAGACTTATCAAAGATGGAACCTGTGATTTCACTGCGTAGCAATCCAACAGTGGAAAGAACGGAAATGGTTCTGCAGCCTGGTAATGCCATCAATCACAACTATGGACATTGATTTGACACTGAGAATCAGCTGGCTGACACCTGACAGGGAAGCCTGCAGTCAGGAGAAAAGGGGGACCTCTGTCCATTTGTTTGCTGAATCTGCTCAACCACATCCTCAGACATGGGTGCTCAGAGATGATGCACAGGACATTTTGTTGGCTGATACCTGAAGCCCTGGAACCCACTGCTTTGATACTTGACATAATCTGAAATCGCAAGCGGACACTGGTTCCTGATGCAGGGGTCGTGTATGAGAAGCGGCTCTGAGCTGTCAGCACCTGCTTCCATGTTCCTGCCACAGATCTGCCCCTCCAGCTGGCCCCGTGCCTTCTTGTTCGTCTTTCACCACTTGCAGAATTCACCACTTGCAGAAATCAACATTCTTAGAATCCACATTGGAATGAGATCCTGTGGTACTTGTCTTTCTTTCCTGGCTTATCTCTGCTAACCTGACATGTCCATATTGTTACAAGTTACAGGATTTCATTGTTTATGACAGAGTAGTATTCCATTCACATATGGATCCCATTTGTTTCTTAAATCTATTCATCAATTAGTACACACTGCTATTTCTTGACTATTGTGTATAGATTTTCAATAAACAAGGTGGAACAACTGCCTCTTGGACATACTGATTTCATTTCCTTGAGATACGTCCCCAGTAACAAGATTACGGGACCCTACACCAATTCTTTGCTTTGGGGGATGCTATGTAAGGTTTTCCACAGTGATTGCAGTAACTTGCATCACGAGTACCGCTGTATGCAGATTCCCTTTCTTCCAGCTCTTCATCAGCTCATTATCCTCTGCCTCTTTGATATCTAGCCCAACTGCTGTGTGATGACATCTCTTAGTTCGACTTACACAGCGCTCATGGTTAATGATGCCAAACATTTTTTTTTTTTACTCACCCATGGACAAACTGTATGTCTTCTTTTGTAAAATCTCTGTCAGATACATATCCCAATTTAAAAAAATGTCTAGGTTATTCCTATTGTATTTAGTTGAATTACTTACATATTTTTATTAATCTCTTGCCAAAGCAAATAATGTTTTCAAGTAAATACTTGCTAGAAACTTGAGCTTCAATATTGGAGATCAACAACTCAAAGATTAGATTGATTTGTTAATTTTAAAATAAAATGGGTATAAATAATATTTATAAAGAAAAATACATAAAATATAGAAAACTATTTTTTTTTAAGATTTATTTTATTTTTATTGGAAAGGCAGATATACAGAGAGGAGAGACAGAGAGGAAGATCTTTCGTCCGATGATTCACGCCCCAAGTGAGCACAATGGCCGATGCTATGCCGATCCGAAGCCAGGAGCCTCTTCCGGGTCTCCCAAGCCGGTGCAGGGTCCCAAAGCTTTGGGCCGTCCACTGCTGCTTTCCCAGGCCACAGGCAGGGAGCTGGATGGGAAGCGGGGCTGCCGGGATAGAACCGGTACCCATATGGGATCCCGGGCGTGCAAGGCAAGGACCTTAACCACTTGCGCCACCGCGCTGGGCCCGAAAACTACTTTCTTGAAATTAAACTGTAAGATCAGTCATCTCAATTGAGGTAAATCATAAGGGTAGAAATATCATGCATGGAGACATAATAACACAATTTGATTGTTTTCAGTGAAATTTGGACCCAGCGTCTTCTCATCTTTTTACAAGGTCTCAGGAAGGATGTTAGCTCATGTTTAAAACTCAGCCAGGCAAAGCAAAAACTTGAATCTTACACAGAAATTAATTGTGAGCATTTGGCTCAAATTTATCCAACCTAAGAGTATCCCAGGACTTGTGAAAACCCCTTAGGAGCAGATGGTCTGTTATCCTGGACTTGAACCTGTGAATACCCACGGCTGTAAACACCATGCAGTTGCCAGAACCTCCGTGTGTAAACAGTGCAGAAGAAATTGCTACAGCACAAATGGAGGAAAGACTGAGTCTCGGTGAATTAATTTGCACCCTTGGGTCAAGGTGGCATTTCATGTCATTTCTGGGGAATAATTTCCTTTCACTTATTCAAATTGGCTGTGTTTGCTATCAGATAATAATGAAAGCCTCTAATTTTAAACTGTGACTGAAATCAAGTTCTTAGATTTAATAAACATTTATCTAATTCCTCTCGCTAGCTAAATGGAACTATAGTCATATATAATTTTGCTGGAAATATCCAAATAAGAAAATGCAATCGAGAGAACTGATACACTCTTAAAATCATCTAAAAATCATCAGTTAATGACACAGTTAATGTCTCTTTCATGCTTCGCTGAGAAATGTAAACAAATAAAAGCACAATGTTTGCCATTAAGAAAATTTATAGCACATTTTTGGAGGAAAGTAAATAAACATTACACAAGAACAAGTAAAATGCTTCTTAAGTCTGCTTCTGTGCTCCATCACCATCCAAAAATTATATTTTTTATCCACTAGAGGGCTTTGAGTAGTGGTTGCTTGGAGAGTAACATTACAAATTCAGATAATTGGATATGAAAGACATATTATTTGGTTGGAGATGTTGGAAATGATTGAGCTTGATGTTTATGTTAACAGATGCATAAGGCAGAAATTTGTGGGATATTTGGTGGAGAGCAAATATCAACATCTTTCCAAAGCACCATGCCCACAAATGGTTTGTGTTTGAATTAGGAGAAATTTTAGTATTGGCCGTGTTTACGTAATCTCTCCTGAGTTCAAATGCAAATACAGATTTTTAAACAAGATTTATTTGTTTTTTACTGGAAAGTCAGATTTACAGAGACAGGGAGATACAGAAAGTTCTACCATCTGCTTGTTCACTCACCAAGTGGCTGCAAAGGCTGGAGCTGAGCCATTTTGAAGTCTGGAGCCAGGAGCTTCTTTCAGGTCTTCCATGACGGTTCAGGGTCTCAAGGCTGTGGGTCACCCCCACTGCTTTTCCAGACCATGAACAAGGAGCTGGATTAGAAGTGGAGCAAGCAGAGCCTGAAATGTGGATTTTTTTTTCTGAACCGGTGATAATGCAAAATGTAAATGAGTTAGACTAAAAACTCATATTCAAGCCTCCATTACTGTGGCTTAATTAGGGAGTCCTTTTGCAAGAATCAGAAGCTGAAACAGTCACTGGCCCTTATTCAGCAGTGATTCATAGGAATGAAAAGAACAGGGGGGAAAAATGTTGTTGACAAATATGTTAACATGAGGCCAAAAAATATTTATGAAAGTAAGACTATATTCTAGAGATTATAAATGTTTATTTGTCTAAAAAAAAAAAAGACTCTGGAAAAGTAAGTCACCACGTTACGGTCTATGACCTTCTTTACAGAACACGGAATGCATTGATTTAGAAGAGTGGTTATAGTGCTTTGATTTAAAGATAAATAGGCAGAACACAAGAAGGTAAATGGAGAGTAGCATTAGATGTGAAACAGTTGAAAGCAAATGAGTTGGGAGAAAGGATGGACAAGCTGGGGAAACCTGAGTAGAAAAGAAAGGCCACCAAGGAAGGGACATGGCATTGTCACAGAGCTGGGACGACAGGTTAATCTGGTTTTCATCTAAAACTACATCAAGTTTCTTGTTTTGCTCTTGCATTTTGATGGAAAATAACTGGAAATAAATGCTCCTTCCCCTGTAAATCAAAGCTCTATATGTGATCATAAGACTTGAAAATTGATCCCTAATTCATTCTCTGGTTTCATCCAGTATTTCTCTACATCACTGTGTCTTAACACACATCAAACACCTTGCCCTTCCTTGAACATAAGATTAAAATGCCCCATTCCTACCAGGTCTCTACCCCAGGAGAAACCACACACACACACACACACACACACACACACACACACACCTGAATATATGGAAAAAGATATGTAGTTAAAGATTTTCAACTCACTGCTACCACAGATGGAATTCCTAACTGAAATATGTACAAACATTACCAAATTACATACTATGACAGTGCCTAGTATCCATTTAAATCTTCCCTCATTTTTATTGACATGATAAACATAGATGGAGAATTTTAACTGGATTCCAAAGTAGCCATGACACTTCCCCAGGGCCAAGTTAATAGTTAAGAGGAGGCTATAAAATACGGTTATGGCAAATGACTATTGGATTGAGTTGCAGAGAAAATGCGAGAGTTCCAGTAAAAAGGTTCAAGCTTGTTTGCTATGATGTTTTGCTTCACTGTATTTCATGTTTCCCTTTGCCTCTTCATTATGTCTGGAGTGGTAATGTAATGATGAAAGGGGCAGCAGTCAAGAGGTAATAAATACAGCGAAAGGCAATGGTGTTAAGAAAACGAAAGCAAAACACCACAAAGCCCCTCCATCTGCTGTACATACACCAGCAGCCATTTCTGGATTTCTTGCCACATGTGCTGGGCCGCAGGTAGGGTGTAGCACCCAGTAGCATCAGCTTTTTATGCTTCTGAAAACATTCTTGGTAAAGTAATGCATGACTGATGCAATCAGTGGATGCAGTGTTAATTCGACTGTCCTATGCTATCTATCATGTTTATTTGCAATTACAGACTTCTTGTAAAGTCCTTTATATTACAGCAATGAAATATATTAAGGCAATAATATAACTTTAGGGAACTTTATATAATTTGATGTATTGAAATGGATCAATAGTTTCATTTAGTAATGTTTAAAAAGGAACACCTTATGAAAGATAATAGTTATGAAAATATCTTGTGTTATACGTGATGCGGTGTTCTAAAAGCTTTCCATTTAATATTCAATTGGAATGTTAAGATAATTCTATTACTTTACATGGAACCTAACATAAATTGGTGGTACTTAAATACATCTCAAACTCTAACTTACATATACCATTTTCCAACTGGTCTCTAAATTTCCACATTGTAAAAACCATATACTTAATAAAGGAATAATTCATAAAATTGTTACTGTATACCTCTTAATACAAGACTAAATAAGAGTAGTTTGGTTACTAAATGACCCAACATATTCAGGTTCATGATTACCAAAAGTCAGCTTCCTTTATTGTCCAGCCATGCAGCTTTAAACTCTAGGTTGAAATGAACACTGTGAGGAAACTTTATGGTAAAAAACTGAAAAGTTTAATAATAATGACCTGAAGATCAAAAACACATATTCAATACATAAAGAAACCAGAAGCACAGAAGTTATGCTAATATCAAACAAAATACTCTTCAATTATAAAAATAGAGAAAAAAGTTAAAATTTTGCACTTATCAAGGAGTCAATTCAAAAATATAAACTAATGATGGTAAGCATATATATTAAATCCTGCAGTTTCCAATATTATCAAGCAAACATTAGGCTTAAGGATGATTCTAGACATGATATTCTGGAAAAAGCAAATCAAGGAGATAGCAAAATGGTCAATGGTTTCCAGGATTCAGGAATGACAGATGAATGGATGAAACCCCAAGTATTTGAAGAAGAGTAAAGTACCCCCTAAGTCATTATAAATTTACCCAGATCCATATAATGTGTAAAAGTAAGTCAACCCTGATAAATGCCGGTTGACAATAATGAAGCTGTGTGCCAATAATGATGCGTCACTGTAGGCTGAAAGATTGTAAGGAATGTGCCACTCTGATAAGCAAAAACTTCTTAAAACGTGAGTTCTATCAGAAATGTTGTGGTCAGCATGGAGTCTCATAGCATTTAATGAACCTTAAAAACAAACAGTCCAGATTTCATTTCAAAAATTTAACATGAACATTTATTTGTCATTTCAATCTTAATGTAATAAGCAATACATATTTTCTAAACAAATATAGAAATATATATGCATATGCTTTCTAGGAAAACAGCACAGGCTTGCAATAAAAATTAGTGAGCAGTAAGAAATAATTAAAATACAGTAACACTAGATACAAAGGAACTCTTACAGAGCTAAATTGCATAACAAAGACAAGAAAACAGATACTCCTATTTTATTGCATTCACCTCTCTCTCACCCTCACCCAAAATGAATAAAGCTCAGCAGACAGGAGCACTTACGATAAAGGTCAATGCTGAAAAATAAGTAGCACCTTTGGTCATTAAAATGATTGTCAACATTTCCAGGAAGTCTAAATAGAGCATCTCTGATTTTGTAAAGAAAATAAAACTAATTAATAAGCACAGTAAAATTTAGCTGCTGTATATTTTCATATTTGCATAGAATGGTTGACCAAATAAAAATCAGTTATTCAACACAAAACATTGATTTAGAACAACAAAAACACTACAGGTGTTTTCCATATTTTACTTCCACAGTTAGAGACTGATCGACCAATTCATTTCAATAAAGGAATTATTCTATATCTGGCACTTTCCTGGGCATGAAAACTATGCGGATGACTAAAATAACAAGGCTGTGCAGAAGGAGCTCACAGTTTAGTAACAAAGAGATGAGTCTGAAAATATATTTAAACTAAAGGCAATATGTACACTCCCACAGAAGAATTCATCATTTGGTTTGAAATTTGTGTAGTGGAACTTAGAACTCACAACGGAGATTTTTCTAAAGCATTGTGTTTATATAACACTGTAGTACAACTGAAAGTGGTAAAAAATTCAATACTCAAGTTTACCTAAAAAATGAAGTCAGAACAAACCTAACTGAATATACATTGAAACCATCATAATAATATATCCTGATTTAAATAAACACTTTTAGTCTAAATACAATATTTTATTTAGTTTAAATATGTACTTTATTTATTCAAAATAAAATACTTCAATGAAAATGCCAGTTCTTTAATTTTTTGGTTAATATTTTAAGCATATCTTATTTCTCAATGTGAGACCAGTTATAGTTATAAAACATTCTGAAAATAAGTAAGTATACCAAGATCAAATTAAAATCATTTTCAGCACATTCATCTGTCAGAAGGCAGAAATTTCTATCTTGGATTTTAAAGTCTTGACAGGCATTTAAACGCATCTTTTTATAGTTAATTAATTTTGTTTAAAAAAAGGCAATAGTACAGCCAAAATCTAGGTTAAGCAGAATGGACCAGCTTAGATGGCGTGTTGAATTACACTCTTCACTTCACTATTAAGATCAGAGGACTTTCTGAGACCATATGATGACATAATCAAGGAAGCTATGGAACAAGCAAACGAACTTCCATTTTAAACATAACTCCTGCAAATTTAACATTACCTTTAAAATAATCCAACTGATTAATTCCTAAATTCAATAAATTATTCTTGCCAAAAGGTATCTACATATGGCAATTTTTAAAATCTTACATATGCCTTATGAGTGTCATTGCTACATATAACTTCTATACACGATAAGCTTATTGTTAATCCTTCCATTTGATGCTGGGATAAGAAATACTGGCTTAAAGATTGAGTCATGAATGTTTCCATAAAATTCTTAGAATGGGGAATTATTCATTCTAGCAAAGATTTAGTCTAAATTATGTGAGGGAGGGAAGCTTTTATATAAAAAAAGCTTTCAATAGAATGTCAATTGTAGCAAATTTTGAGGAAGGAGAATCCTCCTCTTTCTTATATTGGATTGATGTATGATTTCATTTTTTGTCATCATTTCACAGGGGGCATTTTTACCTGATACACTCACTGCAGCTGATAAGGCCTGCCACATGTCAGATGTGGTTTTGATGGAAACTAACTAAATATATCACAAACTTCAGATGCAATTTTCGTCCTCCATAATCATAGATTCTACATACGACACACAAGTTTTATTGAAATTTCTCTGAAGACACATTCTTTGGGCAAATCTCCTTGCTGAATGAAGCAAACCCTGAGTACAGAGGATGGCTTTAAGCCTCTACTTGGGAGCTAATCCGCCCTGCTCTGCCATCTCCAGATTCTGACACTGAGAGCGCTGTTTGTTTCTGAGAAAGAATAACAAGAGGAAAACCTAGGAAGAAAATCCGTTACTATGCTCGTGGAGGTAGGGTGGTTTTTTTGTTTTTGTGTGTTTTTTTGTTTTGTTTTTAGTTTGTTTTTTTTTTTTAAATCAAAGGAACTTGTTATACGTTGTCACAAACCTTCTGTGGATTTTGATACTGTTTCATTAGGGGAAGTATCTATTAAAACAACAAGAATTTCTGAAGTGGACCTACATTGATAATTTTATTAACCCACCCTTATCTTCTTAGACCAACAAGCTCTTAGTATGGTTTCCCTGTCAAAATCACATCATAGCAATGATGCCAAGTATGAAACTGAATCAATTAAAAATTAACATTATGGGTCTGTGTTCTGCCATTTTACTATAGGAAAAAAATGATTCCTGATTTTAAAATATCAATATGAATAAGATAGGGAATTGGCAAAATGTTGATGTATGCTTACTAAGAATACAATATTAGTTTTTCAATTTATTTACTGTTTAACAACTAAATTTAATATTTTTAAACTTACTGTTGCTAGTGCAAGATATATATTGCAAAATCATTCATCCACTAGCTATGATAATTATTTTACATAACTTCAGCTGTGGCATTCAGCAAATATTCTTGCAAATTTTGCAAGCATAATGTTGTGCAGTATGATTGGGGAAATAAATTCATTTTTGGTGTAAAGGTTTTTCTAAGATCTGTAGATCTGAAGTACATGTTTTTAGTATTTTATTCACTCTGTATGAATCACCGTTACCAATAGGAAAACTCATTACTCCAACGGAGAAAGAAGTTTTTTGGGAGCGAAAGTGCTAGATTTTATCTTCATACTTCCATTACTCGGGGGATTTATATTTATTACGGTGAAGATCCGAATCTGATCTAAGCTACTATAAGAATCTGGACATCTAACAAAATTAACAGATGCTTCTGTTGATGAAATGGAATAAATCTATGTCTTTAAGTACATAAATAAAAAGCAAATGACAAATCAAGATGCCATTCCATCTAATACTCAAAAAATAAACACTTCAATTCATACGATCTATATTAATAAGCCAGAAATATTCACACTTCAGTTAAAAATAGAGAGAAGACGATAGGAAGATAGAGTTGCTTGAATGACCTTCAGGAATTTATATACTAATGAATATGTTATATAAACTAAGTCTAACAAAAAAAAAAACCTTTTCAATACATAAATAAAAAAGTCTTAGTCACAACAATACATTCTAAAATTTCCCCCCATAATTTATGAAATAAAAATAGAACTTATCAAATGTGTAGGACGTAACTGAACGTTCAGTAACAACGTTGTCACAGGTGGCTTTTCTAGTTTGCCACATTTAAACTAGGGTAATTTTTAAAAAGGAAACAAAGGAAGTCAGTTTTATTCTGTTAACATAAAGTTAAAAATGAACTTAAGACCAGTGAACAACACTCAAGTACCAGGAACTTTACGCGAAAATACAAACGAATATTGAAAAACATGGAGATAGCACAAATGGTGAAAAGGGTACCTAACCCTGCCAGAATCAAAAACATCTGCAATCAGATGAAAAAGTCCCAAAGACATTCAGGTAGACATCATGAAAACGCCAGGGAAGGAGAATACTTTTTGCAACTAATTAACGGAAGAAAGGGAAGAGAAGCTAAAGCAGCAGGGAATCGGGATCAGATACTGTTGTCTAAAAACCTTTGAGGCTAAAGTCAAGAAAATCTTATTGCCACATTAATTTTAATGTTGAAAACATCAAAATGATTCTTTTGAATGATGCAGCAACGCTTTTATGATTAGCACATAAGTGATATTATAAAAAAGCAGCAGTAAGGGAAAGACTACGATAAACCAGGGGTGGGTGCTTGGCACAGCGGTTCAGGTGCTCCTGGGACACCCACACTGAGGTGCAATGGTTTAGTCCCAGCCCCACTTCCAATTCCAGACTCTGGGTAAAACATACCCTATGGAACAGCAGGTAAGGGTTCAAGTGCATGGGTTCCTACTATCCACATAGGACTCCTGGATAGGATTTTAGAGTCCTGGCTTCCCAGTCTCAGTTGTTCCAGGGATTTGGGAAGCAAACCAGCAAATGGAATCCCTCTAAAACAATAAAATAAACCAGATCATACCAACTTGTGAAGAGTTACCATCTGAAGTGTACCAGTGTTAGCAATGATCACCAGAGCCATAAAAATAATAGCTCAGCAAATCATTAATTTGCAACTGTACCGAAGATAAACATTATGATTTCAACCGTGCAAGCATTAAATTACTGATAACTTGGCTTCTTAGTTTTTACATGCATCTCAAATATGAGATAACACATATACATATGCAGATACCAAAATCTTAAGATGAGATAAAGCAAGAATATAATTCTAACTTTCATTTAAGATGCTGCTCACTATCGTGAGCAATATGGGAGGGAATCTACCTGGTATCACGCATCAGTCACATGAGAGCAGTGACAGAACCTGCAGGATGGCATGGAGCGCATGGTGCAGTAATCTAACGCACTGCGCTTCTCAAAGGCGACCGTAACTAAATATCCAGGATAGCACAGGAAGACTGAGCTCTTTCTAGAATTAAGTCCATTCTATGCCTGTCTTGCATAAGGGGAAATGCACATTAACAACAACAAAAGTTGCAGAATACAAGCATCTCCTATCCCCAGGAATCCCCAGGACCACTGTCACCTGGGACTTCACTTGTGAAGCTCAATAGTCCTGGCCACAGCTTATGGAATCAGGCCCTTTGGGAAAATCACAAAGAAAACCAGACACAAAATGGATGACTTTGTGAAGGATGCAGCGCACTGGATGTGCACTGACCGAATACAGGCGAGGGACATTTAATGGCTTTATAACTCCAGACAGGAAGACAAAAGCAAAGACACCTGTCCTCTCACACAGGGAAATCAGCTAACGGAGAATGACAATAATGTTCAGAGACAGTTGTAAAGGAGTAAGTGTGAGGAAAGGTGTATTAAATAATGAGAAAAGTAAGTGCAGAATAGATGCATCAAGTCATTTGTATTTCATGTTATCTTTCCTGATGGCTTGATATAATCTATCACTAAGGCTATCTAATGAATCAACTATTCTGTGGCAAATACTTTTTGAGCTATAATTACAATCAATATAGGAATTACTCATTCACAAAAATAAAATTTTCCTCCTAACTTTAGCTTTAGGTAAAACACAAATATTTTTGAATCATATAAATGTATCATTGATTTCTTTGATGGAAAAGCCACAATAATACAATTGTAACTATTGTATAACCACTACTATGATTTCGAAACAACTTGCAGTGGATAGAAAACAATTTGTATGACATTCTCAGGCCAAAGCAAGTGCAGTCTCCCAGAAATACTAAATAAATCTTAAGATTACAATTAAACCTAGCTATCTTACTGTAAAAGTTTGCATTTCTACATATTCTATCTACTTTTGCATTGATAGCTTCTGTTATTAGGCAGCATGGTGGTGAACATTTTAGGGACTTTTTTTCTGCATTTAGTTAAACCTGAGTTTTTTTAAAAATTATTATTGTTGTTCTGACACATAATATATTCTAATCACTTTCTCAGCTTCTTTGTATATTTATTTTTGCATTCACTCATCTCTCATATCAACTTATTCACTTCTACCATGGCTTTGGTTTGACTGCTAAAAGGCATTATGTAGGCAAAATGCACGAAATGTAAATACCTCTTCTTTTACATTTGTATCCTTTTTCCCTATTAAATTCAGCCTAATAAGCATGCTTTTTACTGGTGGGTTTTTTTTTTTTTTGCATATTTGCAATGTTCTACATCAGAGTAACCCTTTTGTAAGATGTTTTGAATAAAAAATAAGTGCAAACTAATTGAGGATTTCATGAAATAACACATTTAAGTAAAAACTTATTGATCACATGTATTATGTGATCTTTTATCTACATACTTGAGTATCATGTTGTGCAGCCAGAGAAAAATTAAGTATTGGATACATCTGAACATAAGATGTAATTATTTTGCTTATTCTCGATGATTCAGGTGAAGTCTAAGTTCACTCTATTTGTGGATTTGGGTTGAGAAAACAGTGTTCTCCGATGTAAAATTCACTAGGACCTCATCCTTTATTTCTTAAAAGTGTATTTCTTGAAAACAAAATGGATCAAGAAAAAGGCTGCAGATGAGTCAGGACAAATCCCCAGCCACTGTTGAATTCATAAGTCAGTGCAGGTTCAGTAACAAACAAACAAAGGGGATGTTCAGTCAACACAACGGCAAAATGCTGAAACCAGGGAACACTCCCTGCTTGGGGAACACTCCTTCTGTCCAATTCCATGATGGGGAGATACTGTTAAGCAGAATTTAGTAATGTACTCTGACAATGCTTTACGCCAACTGTAACAGCTGTGACCTTTTGTTTCCTAGGGTAAGAAATACATTCAGTACTAATTGTTGCAGATACAAAAGATCTTTTGTTCTCCATGTCTGTACCCTATGTAACATAGAAACTTTTGAGCTGAGACTCTCTTCTCAAAGGAAATCTTGTATCCGGTTCATAGATTAAAGAAACAGATTCATTCGCATGACCTTCAAACACTTTTGAACACTGTATATATCACTTAGGTCAAGTATTTTGTGGTTTACATGTCAACATTTATATATGCAAATGGGTACGTTCATAGCTGCTCGGAGTGACTGTTGTGCTTCAGACACTAGTACTTCCAAGTGCAACTTTACTTCTCAAGTAATTTGATACAGCCAGTCTTAGAAATGCTAAAAGTTCATTCATACAGTGAAAATGCAGCAACACGAACAGGAATCGGTTTTTGACTTGACATAAAACAAAAAGGCAGCTAATTCAAGACCCACGATTGGGTGATGTGAAATTAAAAATAGCCATATCCTGTCATATCTTTTCTGATTTATTTATGCATGATCTTGGCACATCTTTTTTTTATTGAATATTTGAAAAATACAAATAACGGCTTTGTAAGCAAAAAACAATGTTACGAGGAAAGTGGAATCTGAAGTAGCTTCCTAAATGTTAGCTGCATGCTGAAACAGTGCATTCGTGAATCGAATCCTTGATGTTAACTATTACACAATTTTGGTACCCAGGTGCAATCTCACAGGCATTATAAGGAGCACCTGCTGGTACTACAATAAAAACGGAAGAGAAACCCCTTTGAGAGTAACATCACTACACTAAATAAGCCCTAAACGCGTTTGTATCACTTATACTAGTAATTTAAACCTTAGATTTATAGATATAAGCACTCATAGTTATAGCCATGATGCACACTATCCTTTAAGAGTACTTCCTCACTTGAAACGCTACTGATATAAATTAGAAAAAGCACAAGTCGACCATATGCCCCTGTATTCAAAAGTGATTCAATTTTTTTGGAATTTTTTTGGTATAGTTAAGAAACTGCTAAATTAATCTGAGATGCAATATTTTGAGTTTCTGCCTATCATGGTGAAAAACAAAATTTAACAACTTGAAATCACAGGGAGCTTTTAGTTCTAGAAGCTGTTTTAAACAAATTCCCTCGTTTGGTTCACAGGCAGCAGGACACCTCACCAGTAGAGGGCAGACTTTTCAAGGAATGCCATTCCCTTTCATAGGAGGCATTTTCAGCGGTGGAGCAAAAGGCCAATTGATATTTTGTTGTTTTCAGCATCTGCTTTCTTTGGAAGGGACTGAGCCAGAAGGGCCTAGAAGGTTCACTCAAACCACCTCCCACTGTTAGTCAAATGAATTCTTGATACCATATTCTAGCTTCACAGCCACGTGATAATGGACATAACTGGCTCCCGTTTACTTTGGTATTTCAGCATGAGACAGTAAAACAAACCCCTGGTTATTACTTTTTGGTTCAACAATGATTAAAGCCCTTCAAAGATCGCTGGACACAACTCATTGCTAGGTGCCATTTGGATTTTTAATTTGATTTTCACATCAGGTAAGAATTCTGAAACTTATTTGAAGGAGTTCTAACACAGGTGCTGGCAACCCACCCACCCTGAAGGAAGTCTACGTGCCTGGGTTAATCGATAGTGCCTAGAAGCAACAGTGCTTTTTCACTGAGTTTTCTGTTTATCAGAGTTATATTGTTTATGCAGGTGCTTTACTATGGCACTCTCACTTTCACTCCTGTGCTTACGTTAAAATCCACACTGGAAAGTAGCATGCAGATATAATACTTTTTTGTGTCACCATGATTTTTTGTACTTAACTATGATAATATTCTTTTTGAGTTTGTTCTCCAGATACTCTGTACATATGGATATAAATGTGTGTGTGTGTGTGTGTGTGTGTGTGTGTGTGTGTGACACAGAGAAAGAGATACTTTTCCCTCAATTCTATTTTATACTTTAATATTGTTTAAAAAAAAAACAAAACACAAGGAGGATCCGTGTATGGGACTAAACATACTTTAACTAGTTATACAAAGGACTGAGGATGTGTCTCTCTCTTCTGCAGCAACAGTGGAAGACTCTGGAATCAGTATTGAACCGCCATCCCACAGCTGCGGGCGGACATGGATCTGTCACCTGGATTCTGTGTGTGCCCAATCACAAACTCGTACTACTCCGAGAAGATTTTTTAAACTAACTTAAAATTTCCCATTGAGAACATCATCTTTATCCTGTGACTCCTGATTTTGGCTATTAACCTTTCCCCGTATTTAAAAACACACCCAAAAAAATGCGTTTCTAAGCAAATTCATCAACACCGAGATGGAGATGTGACTTATTAAATATTCGTTTCTCTTTCTGAAGGAGGAACGTCTTGCGCTTGGGGCATCTTGATGGTCACGTCATCCTCGTGGGTGGGCTTGTGCAAGGGTTCAGATTCCTTGGGCACAGGTGCCTGCACTTTCTGCTGTGCCTCCTCCCTCTTCTTTTCCTTTTCCAGCAATCTGTAGTTGATAGCATTGCCGATGAGCAGCCAAATGCTTGCCGTTACCACAATAGCCCCACTGGCTAGGTACATGTATTTATATTCGCCAGTAATATCCACCAATTTGCCTAAGAGACAAAGGCCATCATTTAGCACGGTATCAATAAAATAGTCATAAAGTCGTAACATGTTCAAATAAATTCTCCAGATGAACCGCATAACCTTAATCCTTCATATCAAATGGGACTTTTGCAAAGAGAAACAACTCCAGATTATGAGTTCATATATACATGCATATGTATATATATACATATATATGTAATAAATGAATGAACCAGCACACTCAGCAATATATATATCAGCAGTACATTACATTTATTGAAAACTATCTCCTCCAATAAAAAGCTATAAAGGACACACAAGACAAATACGTATTTGTGTGTACAGTCATAAGTAACTATTTGTGAGAGGCATATTTCTCTATGTACACATATACAGATATAATTCAGCTGCTCATTTATAGTACTCACATTGATTCACCCTTCCTATATTTCCTTTCGTATTCAGCAAAGAGGAGAAAACTATTTTCTAGGAGAAATCAAAGACTTACAGCTTTCTCCATAGTTGCTAACAGGGCCTAACGGGCACTAAAGGTTTCCTTTATGCCCAGCACTTGGCTGTTAGATTTCAATTGATCCCTACAGAGGATCATTTATATTTCTCTTGATCATTTCTGAGCAGTAATCTGACCATGGCTATATAGCCATGGCACTTTGGGAGTCAGTCACCTTTCCACTTCCTGGGTAAATGGTCAAGGTCAAACTCACCTGAAGCAGCTAGTTGTTTCAGCTGATGACTGATACTAGCGGGTGCCATTTAGTCTTAGGGCTTATTGACCTATATATATATATATTTTTTTTCAATTTAAACTTAGTTTACATCTGCCCAGGCAGGCATTCTCCCACTTACAAGAAGTTCCTTCAGTGTCATGAAGAAATCACTTTATAAACAGACTAAATAGGAGCAGTGTTGTGGCTTGGCAAATTAAGCTGTTATAGATAACTGTTCTGGTCCCAGAATGCCCCATTTCAGATTTATCTCTGCGCTCTCTCTTTTCAGTTGCCTGTCTCCATTATGAAATGTATATATGTAAATTCAGAGATCTAGGCTCTCACAAATTTAAGCCTCAAATGACCTAATTTGGAAAATTTTAAGTACACAGTAACACCTAAAATTCACATTTCCCATAAGATTTCATGCAACTGGTGTTATAATCAAACACACTATTCACTGTAAAGCAGGTCTCCATTAACGGATAGCAATTTTGGACTTTTTATTTATTTATTTTAAGAGAATTATTCTTACCGGCCAGAGGAGGACCAAGGAGAACCGGACCACACTCCACGATTGTGACAAGTCCCACAGCACTGGAAAACCTTGCAGCACCAACCAGGTCCATCAGCGTTTCAAAGAGCACGCTGCTAACACTTCCAAATCCAAGACCAAAAAATACAGCATACACCACCAGGCTCGTGTAATCCTTGGCCAAAGGACACAGGAGATGACATACTCCAGTGAACATGATTGCAAAACTGAAGAAATACTGGATTCGGGGTCGGATAAGCTTGGAGTTTGCAATGAATCCTCCAGCGGGCCTAGCAAACATATCAACAAAAGCCATCACGGATAGCAAGAAGGCTGCCGAGTACTCATCAATTCCCTGATCTTTAGCGTAAGGAGCCAAGAATATGACAGGGGCAAAAAAGCCCAAAAACATGATGACATTTCCGGAGAGGTATATAAGAAACCCTCTGTGCTTAAAAAGGGTGAAGTCTAAATACTTAAGGACTCTTTCCGACAGTGGTTTCTTCTGGGTTGTCTTCGGATCCGAAGCTTCTGTACTCACGCCAGTCTTATTTTTGGAGTCCGATGGAGCTTGTTGGGGTCCGAGGGGTCTCATGAGTGAACCAGCCACGCAGGAATTCAAAAGTATACCTCCCAAAATCAAGAAGCTTCCTTTCCAACCATAAGTGTTAAAAAGGTACTGATTGAAAGGAGCCAAGGTACTTAAGAAAACAGGACTTCCTGCCATGGCCAGTCCGTTGGCCATGGGTCGCTTCTTATAGAAATACTTGCCAATTATGGTTAAGGCTGGCTGCAGGTTGAAGGCTAAGCCAAGACCTAAAAGGAACAAATCAGAAAGAGAAAATAAAACCAAAAGCACATGCTGTCACCCACAAAGGAAATTACTTTTCCCAATATGCTATCAGGTAAGTGAGGGGGAATTAAAAATACAAAGTGGCTACAAAGTGTAATTGCAAATGGGAACACACATACGTAAGAACAAAAAAGGTACTCGGAGTGGTGTACTTCCTTTGGCAGTTTCACATATTCTTTTAGTTTTTAAAGCACGGAAACAAAACCAAGAATGTCTGTGAATAATCATAGGACAGCTTAAAACAGTATAAAATGATTCATTCTTCTGAAAACCATTTAGTCTCACAGAGAAATTACTCGCATCCTTTCAAGTTTACTTAAGTACCCAGACATGGAACAGACTTCTTCCTTGTGACCAAGAGCAAAAATTAAGAATGTGTTGAAAGATGAACAAATTAAACAGATCATCATTTGTAATAATCTTATATCTCTCCAGACATTACTTTCCAAGATAGTAATCTATTCATGCCACTAACTGCATGCTCCACATACTATACATTCCACATTAAATGTATACATATGCACGTGTCTGTTTACTTACAAAGTATTTTTTTTTGCATAAAGCATTTTATTTTCAAAGAGTAAAGCTTATTGTTTATACGAGTTGAAGGCCCCACAGTCCAGCACCTCCTTGGCAGTGTTCAATACTGCTTCTGAGAAATGAGTCATATCAGTGGACTACTCGGCAACAGTAATGAGTAAGATTCTCAAAAAGGTAGACACATGCGATTTACATAAACTGCTTCTTTTCCCCCTTTCAGTGTAGGCAGTATTCCATAATATTTTAGAAATCAGATCGTAAGATTTACTTAATCATTTTATAGTTACTAATTTGCCTAAATAAAAATGCTATGACAAATGTTTGGGTGTTCAGGCTCTGGAACACATGCAACTCCTTACTTTAAGCACTTCGAGTAAGTAGAAGGGTTCCCCCAAATGTGGTGGGGAAGGAACCTAGAAACAGGACAGAATGAACTCTAACTCCACCTCAGTTGTACTTGAGATATGCAGAGTGTGATAGATTTAATCAGAGATTATAAACGGACTGGTTTGTGGTCAAGCAGCATGTAAGTAAAATCCTAGACAAAAATCAAGGTGTTAATAGGAGGCAGTCAGTAGGGGCACAAAGAGCTGGCTCCCAGATGCTCAGGAAGGACACTCGGATGAGACTCCTGGCTCCTGGCTTCAGTCAGCTCTGTCCTGTACCGTTTGTGGAGGGGACTGTAGCAGCAGATTGGAGTTCTCTCACTTTCTTACTTTCTCTGTCTCAAAACAAAACAAAACAAAACAAACAACAAAAACATTCTAGGTGTTGGTGCCAAAGGTCAAGTCTCTTTATGTTTTTCCTTTCCCATCTTCTGTCACCTGGAAGTTGTGCCTTGGGTTTTTAAGGTTTTGTTAAAAGATGGTTGCCTTTTTTTTCCCTTCCATTCTGGCTTGGTAAAATGAGTGCTAAAACCTGAAATTAACAGATCTGAATCTGCCCCAACTACTTACCTAGTTTCACTACTGGGTAAAAGCCCTAAGACTTTTTTGAGCTCCAACTCACTCAAAATCAACAATACCACCAAGAACAATGAAAGGTTTTTACCAAAATCAAGTAAGCCCTAGAACTGTAAGATATCATATGTAAGTGACATATTCATTATTATTATGTACTAATACTATCAATAACAAAAAAGCCGGGGATTATGGAGTGTACAATGTGTTCACTTTGTAAATTAATCATTCCAACTTCCTAGACAAAGAACTATTTTCCCAGGACCACACAGGAAGTACATGCAGTTAGATTTAAAAGTGTGATCTCTCTGTTTTCAAAAATTAAAGTAAAAAAATCCAGGTGTTAAAAAATGGTCTCAGGTGTATATAATGGTTGGTTCTGGAAGCATAAAAATATTCAGGTCCAAAGAATAGAATTATATGTAGAAATAACAATAACACTATCGATCCCTTTGGTATAAGGATGCTGAAACCACCTTCTCTTGGCAGGCCTGTCTTGATTTCTGTGATCTAACACAATCATCAGGTCAACAGGAGGAAAGCCGTTCCCTTCACCATGAAAACATGCAAGGTTTTAATTGATATGATCAAAAACAGTGTGTTACAGCAAAACGGCAGAAAGCAGAAGAGAGGGTTCTTTGCACAGAGAAAGGTTTTTTAAATCTCTGGACTGTAGAGATGCAAGGGTGTAAGGTAAGGTTTAATACGTGCTTTCATTCACCAAATGATATGTGAGTGTGGGGGTGGAATGATCTCAAACCACTACAGAAAACAAATATGTGTTTCTCTTTCAATCTGGGCATAAGAAAAAAAAAAGATTTTGTTTTATACATTTATGTCCGGTAATTTTTAAATGTAGATTGTTCAATGTAACTTATGTAGACTGGCAAAAACATCCATTTCCAAATGTACATATTCAGGTCCGATTGAGTAAACAGAAATGAACAAGAAACAGTGATTTCCAAGTGACACAAGTAATCTAAATACAATGGCAATCTAAATATTTGTGTTAGTGGAATGTGACTTACTTGGCTTTTAAACAGGATCAGTTCGGTGGCCTCAGATGTAAGCATCTGCTTAGACTGCATTGTACCTAGGCAACTGGTACACTGCTGGGAGAGGAGCAGCCATTGCTGCCAGGCATTCTGGGCCTGGTTAATACCAGATCTTTGTCAACTCTGCTAGTGTCCCAGTAGTTTTTCATTCTATTATTTTTTTTTAAGATATGAGGAGCTCTGCACATCACACACAGTGCCTCACGGCAGGGGCCTGGGGACATGCCACCCCAGATGTAGAGGGCTTGCAGACTGCCCAGGGAAGGGGGTCTGGGAATGTACCGGAGAGGGGGCTATCGAGGGCATGTGTCATGCATGAGGAGTGACTTCTGGGGGCTTCCACAGACCATACCATTGCATTTACAGGTTGGCAACCTGGCTGAGATGGGGTGGTTTAGATGGCGGGAAACCAGAGGACATGTCTGGGTCAGACCAAGGCACCTGCCCATGTACGTGACCTGGCCTGAGCTAAACAGCACTGTCTGCCACCTACTGGCACACATGAAAGCTGGGACCCTGGAGCATGCCTGGCCGGGCACTCCCTGGTATGTATGAGGTTCAGGGCTGGGGGCAGGGAACTTGGGGAACTCCCCTGCTGGGCTGGAGTTCCCATTGTTGAGCATGAGATTGGGTTGGATTGGGCAAGGTTACAGCACCTGACAGCATGCAAGTTGGATGGGTTGGGGGATGGGCCAGAATTGAACTGAAACGTTTGTCCCATCCACCTTCCTCCATACCTTGACCCTCCCCATCCTAATCAGAAGCTCACCTGGGTATATATCCCTCTCAACTACGTAAACAATATTAAAAATAACAAACTTTTAAGAAAGAAAGCAAAATGTTAATGAAATTTACTATTCATTAGAACACGAACAACACAAGTTTATGATTAAAGTAAATCAGTGTATCCAGAAAATATCTCTGGCATAATTTTAAAACATTACAAGTCAAATAATCCCCACAGGAATAATAGATTTAAAAATAAGTTTAAAAATAAATCTTAATCTTTTTTTTTAAACCATAAAATCTATATCCACAATACCAACTCGACTGGCAGATCCATGAAGAAGCAAAAACAAGAGTTATTTTCTTAAAGTTACATAACAAAAAAACTCATCTGATAACTATATTTTAATAAAACACATGAATAATACTTTAAAATGGCATTGTTTATACAATGTAAAGTCACAGAAAATAATAAGAAATTTCTGTTAATTCTTGCCCATAAACTTTGGCAAACAGCAGAATATTAAGGCAAAAATCAGCTGAAAAGGAACGCTGGCTTACCTCCAATGAATCCCATAGTGAGGTAAAGCTGTATTACACTGGTGGCGAATGAGGCCAAGACCATTCCCAAGCAGCACAGTAAACCTCCTACAATCACCACTGGCCGGCTGCCGTATTTATTCACTAAGACACTACTTATGGGACCTAAGACAGAAAGCAGATTAAGAACCATTCAGTCGCTTGGTTACTTATGCTTAATAGGGATTTTGAAATTTGAGACAGCAGATTTTAACCATCAAAGGATATGCTTGATTCACATTGACTAGAATGAAGAGTTCTTGACATTTATTAAACAATAACTGTGATTCTATATAGTTTTGAATATTTCACTTTCTCTGAAAAGACACACACATACACCAAGTAAGAAACAGGCAGAGGCAGACCGACACAGAGCCAGAGAGAGCAACCTGGCAACTCTTCATTCATGGTCCAGATGTCTGTCAAGACGAGCCCAGAGCAAAGTTAGCAACGCACAACTCAATCCCAGCCACCCTCAAGGTGGCAGGGATTTCACTGCCTGAGCCATCACCTCCATCTTCCCAGGCCTGGATCAGCAGAAATCTGGAACTGGGAGCCCAAGCCGGGACTCTAGTGCAGGAGCTCCATATGACACACAGGTATTTTGACTGGAATTGTAAACACCACGCCGAATGCCTGTTCCTCGCTAATTATTTCCAACCATGCACGTGAAAGCACCGAACACAGCAGAGGTACTCAGCGCATCATCTGTGATGAACCCCACCTTCCAGATGCGGTGGAAAACACCTTTTCAACAGAACAGAATTACTAAAGCATCTTAAATATCGCAATGAAGTCATGCAACCAAAATCCAGAGATTGTGTAAATGATTTGTGCTTGAATTTTATTGTTCAGTATTGAGTTTTACTGTTCAGTGTTTGTACATGCATACACAGTTGCCATCAACGACAGCTCAAAATGTTTACTTTCACTGTGACTTTAATATTATTTCCTTCCTTCTAAAATATCACCTATTTCTATCCCATTTCATATTAGTGCTGAGGGAGGCTATACTTGAAGGCTTCTTCAGCATCACTTCAGCAAACAGCAGGTGCACGTGGTGGCACAGCTATCTTAGCTTACGGAAGCATAAGTGTGGTTGTGATTCCTTGTGACTCGATGGGACCATGCTGAGTCCCTCACATTGCAATCAAACTTTTTAAGGAGTATTCTGAAAAACAATCCTAACTTTTTGCCTGAAAAGACCTGTTGATACATTCTGGTAACATTGGGAGAAAAGTAACATCAAAATGTAGAGAATGGGTTCAACTAATTAGATGAAGTTCCAGAGAAGGTGATGGGTCTCTCACTACCTGGATTACTTACTTCACCCAGCAGCAAAGAGAGTAAGTGATTCTGAATCAAGGGTATTCAACATCTTAAACTCAAAATTAATTCAGAACACTCAGATGCTCAATGAGAAAACACCTTAGCAACACCTCACCCAGACTGAAGCAGAGAACCTGGGCCCCCCTCTGGTCTCCTATATGAGCCGCAGGGCCCTATGTGGGTCATCCTCCAGCACTGGAGCTGCCACGACTTCTAGGACTTAAATGAGAGTTCTCACATGGGTGCAGATGGCAGATATTACAGCTGGCAGGTTAACCAATGGCATGAAAATGCCAATCTCTTCACTGTACAGTTAAAATTAAGCTATAATTGTTAACAGTACTTAATACTTCCACAATATCTTTTGAAAAAAAAACTTTGGAAAAAATACACAATTACGGAAAGAGATAAGTAAAAACAATATGAAATTTTGTATCTATGTTAGGAAGCAAAATGAAATTTTGTGAAGGCCATGCCAAACAATAATGTTATGGATGGAGTCAAGGGAAGTGAGGCTTGATGTGTCGGAACACTGATTTCTGTCCCTGCTGGGGAGCTAACGCGCAAGGACCCGGTCCCCGTATTATATAGGACAGGCACACAGGAGCAGGAAACGAGTCTCCTTGAACAGTACAAAACTAGCACACATAGCGTCCTATACGAACGGGACGATCTGAAGAAACTGATCGGCTTTGATCCCTAACCTTAGATGTGGAAGTTTCATATCATTCCATTCTTTTTCTGATTCAATTCAATTGAACCGAAACTGCCAATGCATTATCCTAGGATTCACTACAAAGCCACTATACTCCAGGAATAAAATAAATACACACACTGCGATGCCCAATGTCTACAGGATGTAATCAGTACAAGGTTAAGAGTTCTGATGGATGCTACAGTGAACTTCAGAATGAAGTCTGATCACTAACAAGGATCTATTTTCAATATTTCTTAGAGTCTGTATTTCATTTTCTATCTGGTGCCTGAATAATAAATGAAAAAATGGTTTAATTAATTAATACATTCTATAAATGTGTTTGCCTAAATTGTGTAGATTTAAATTGAACACGGGTTATGAATCACAAGTTAATCTCCAATGTATGACAAAAAATTCTATCTATACCTTGGGGTAAACCAAATCAAAGCTTCTTTCCTCATGGGTGTGATTAATAAAGGGTAGCCATTTAGAGGAGTCTGCACTTTTTTTAAAATAAGCTTTAGTAGTTTCAATAGGAGCAACTCTTGAGATGTAAAGATGGTAGAAATTATACAAACATTTTATTTAAAGTTATATAGTGTAGTTGGCAATGTCCTGCAGGACTGAATTTATATAATTCATCTGTAATTTAGCCAAAGAGAAAAGAAACATGAAGAAATATTTTTTCCCTTAAAAAAGATGTTTGTAAAATGCTATTAGCTATTTCTAATCTGTAATAGTTGTGCTTAAAACTTAAAATTATCCTATGGAATAGAAGACTTTGTTGTGAATATTTGCTTCATATTAATTTGATGAGCTGACATTAAATGTAAAACATCCCCTTCTCCCCTCTAGAAGCAGCTTGGTTTACTGCGTTAAAGCAGATGCAATAATGCAAGACACTCTCGTGGCCATGATTTTTTCTTAAATACGAGCTACCTTCCACAGGTGTCCCTTTGTGATGAGCCTGTGCCTGAATTATGTTCTAATCTCATCCCTTCGTTTCCGTATTTAATCCAGTCATTCAAGAAGCTGTACTGAACCTGTGCTTTCCAAATAACCACAACCTTTCATCATTAGTTAGATCAGTGATGCAAATGTTCCACCTGCAGAGCTCTATATCTGAGCCCCTATCTAAGTAGAGTAAGGGTATTGTTGAGCAAAATGTTTTGTCCTGTTATGTTTTCCTTTTTTTTTGGTCAAACCTAAAAAAAAAAAAAAGATGCGCAAAAAGCAGTGATATCTTCTTTCTGAAAACATTTACAAAATAATTCATATCAGCCTGAGCTATTTTTACTTCTTTTAAATTAATTTTACATGAGAGCACAAGAAAGGGTAGCAGGTGGAAGAAAAAGGGAGCTGGGCAGGGAAAGCAGAGGAGAACGGAGTAGTTGGAACCTCGTTTCTAACTACTGGTTCACTCCCCAAACGCAAAAGTCAGGGTCCAGACAAGCCCGGCCTCCCACAGGAGGTGCAAGAATCCAACCACCTGAGCCACTACTACTTCCCAAGGTCTGTCTTAGCAGGAATCTGGAATCATCCAGGGGCACTGTGATGTAGCATGTAGACATCCTAACTGGCATCTCAATTGCTAAGCAAAATACCCAACTGCATTGCAGAATTTTTAGTGTCTAGAATCAACCATTTTTGTGGAACTGCAAAGGACGGCCTCATCAGAAGTATGAGGGTCACAACACTGTCAGCTATCTGCCAGCTGTATCTCTGTCTTCTGAATGATAATTGACCATCTTTTGTGGCTCTGGCTTCATAACAAAGTAGGATTATTCTGGCAAGGAAACTTGCACGAATTCTTATCATTTCTACTGCACTTATTGTTGGTAATATGCACAAAACAAACATTTGTGTTTTTAATTTGTTGTGGTTATATATTGTTTTCTGAGTTTCTTGAAGGTAGTTGGCAAATACTAAGAGGATTCATCAACAATACTCAGCAGACTGTATTTTAAGAATTGTATGAGCATTATTGCAAATGATTATCATGATAATCCTATTACATAATTACCTAATTAAATCCACTTAATTGAAAATTGAGATGCAAAGTATTTAAATAACTTGTTCATGGACAGTGTTAAGTGGTGGAATGTGATTAGGAATCTGAAGTCAACTTATCACAAACCTTGGGCTTTCAATTTCTGTCTAGTAAAGATTTAACACTCAATGGCCCAGCACGGTAGTCTAGCGGCTAAAGTCCTTGCCTTGCACACATCGGGATCCCACATGGCTGCTGGTACGTGTCCTGGCAGCACCAGTTCCCCTCCTGTTCCCTGCTTGTTGCCTGAAAAAGCAACTGAGGATGGTCCAAAGCCTTGGGACTCTGCACCCTCGTGGGAGACCTGGAAGAAACTCCTGGTAGTTGTTGGATCAATGATGTTACGCCAACATATATTACTTTTTCATTGAATGCATAGGAAAAGCTGATACTAATATGAACCATAAAAGAATGAGGCATTTCTCAATGTTTATACCTGATTTTTAAAATACTCTAACACACATATTTTCTAAAACAATGTTATGCCTTTCACCATGTATGTACTTCATAAATAAAATTATGATTTTAATTGTAAATCAAACAAAATAACTTGAATTTCTAAAGGAATATCACAAGCATCACCTAGATTTATTCTCGCTTTAAAACTTTTTGCAAAACTATAGATTAGATCAAAATCATTTTAGTTTTGACTGAGCTTCCACAAGAAGCACAGTATAATCTATTTTCATTGTTTCTAAAATAATCTTTAATGCATTTTAAAGGTTTATTTTGAATTTAAAAATCAATACAGACATTTTCCATCTGAAATTAAATCAAGTATAGCTGCTTCATTTGATAATGGGGAGTGTTTCTGGTAATTAAATTTTAGGACATCATTCTCCCATACAATGAATGATCAAAGTCCACATCTCTTAAGTTAGCACAAATGTGTGCTAGAGGTACACAACTAGACAAAACACTTAATCATCAGTGTCAATCCGACAAATCTGTCATTTGCTCAGGCTGCCATGATGAAGTACCACAACATGGGCGCTTGAAGCAGCCGAAGTCTGTTTTTCGCAATCCTGGAGGCCGAAGGAAGACAACCTGTGGATCCTCCTCACTTGATGTGTAGGCAGCTGCTTTTTCATCGGATGCCACCTGACCTCCTCTTTGTACAAAGGTTTTGGGAAGAGATGGGTAAGAGCCCTCAAGGTTACTGATACTAAATATTAATATTAATATTAATATTAATGCTAACACTACAAATACTAATTCTATCAGATACGAGTCTCAGTCTTAACCTTTCCAAACCTTATGTTCTATGTTACAGGGCCTATGTACAAATACACCAACACTGAGGGTTACAATCAACACAGAAATTTTATGGTTGTTGGGGGCACTGACAATTTCCTGCCCTGTGATTGGCCCTTTGCCCTGATTGGTGTGCCTTGGTTATCTTTAAGCTGATTGGACAGGTTTGACAGCTAAGCGGGGGGCTTGGCGGGGGAGGGGCTTGAGCATAACGGAATTAATGGCCATTATGGTTTTTAACGGAAGATCTGAAAAAAGCACCCTGGAGACTCTCTCAAGTGTCGGGTGATTTCTTCCGCGGGACAGGAGGACCCCCGATATACAGTAAACTTTTTTTTTTGTCAAATGCAGAAATTGACATTTTTTTTGTTTTACTTAAAATAATCCTTTAGCTTATGGTAATTTGCAATATTCTACTTTTTTTTGCAAAATTGATCAAAGACATGATGTAAGAGCTTGGCAAAAGATAAATATGAAAACTTGTTTTGATAACAAATTAGTATGTGATTTTGACAAATTGAAATAATTGTTACTATTGCCATCAAATAATTCCCATGCTCACTTATTTTTTCTTTATCTTTCTCTTTTTTACTTTTTTAATTTTTGAACGTGTTTTCATAATTTGATTAAGGTGGGAAGGGTCAACGTTCAGGGGATCATCTACTTTTTACAATAAAGATACACGTATTTCCCTGAAAGAATTGCAAGGCAAAGGGAAGCTGATACAGTCACTCCACAAGTGGTGGCAATGGCCAGGGCTGCAGCAGGCTGAAGCTCAAATCTGAGAACTGCATTCGGGTCTGCCCCCACTGGGGCAGGAGGTCCCAACTTTTGTGCTACCTTCTGCTGTTTGTTTAGGTGCATCAGCAGAGAGCTGGATAGGAAATGGGATGACAGTGTATGGAATGCCAGTGCTGCATGGAGAGGCTTAGCCTGCTATGCCATCTTACAGGTTCCTGTCATTTGCTTTTTATATGAAGCAAGCTACCACTTTGTACCTACCCTTGGCAAAAACAAAATGAAATTTAAAAAAGGAATATAACAGAAACTAAAACCTGAATTTGTTTAGCTAGCAACAAGCAATATTCCTCTCTAGTTGACTAGAGGAGCCCCAATCATTTCATCAAGAGACACTTTCCAGGTAGTTTTTACAATGTCTTTAGTAATGGTTTGAATTTTGAGCAAATGTGCTCTATTATTATAATGAAACAAAGGTAGAATGGTTTTTAAACATGTAGTACTTTATGATACCAGATAATGAAAATCTAGATCTATATACAATGTTTTGCAAAAAAAAAAAAAAAGTAGAAGCTACAGCAATTAAAAAAATAAAAGATGAAAAGTAATTTGTAAATGTATAAAGGAAATATGAACCAAGATTGAATGTGAGATTTATCAGATCATCTTGATACTGACACTTCAAAATAGTTTAAGAAAGAACGGTTTTTCCCGTTACGTGAAAGCGTCAATGCCTCTAGATGTGTTTCAGTTGGCAGTGCCTCTGTGGCAGCGACTGTACCTCTCAGGGGCATTTTTGACATCAAAGGCTGACGTCAGGCATACAAATAGGCCATGCCTCAGCAATGACCCAGTTTTCAAAACTTTACAAAACTTCCAACACACAGTGTCCAAACTACACGCATAATAAAGGGAATGTACTCATGAATGTGAGTTCGTGCATTCCACGTGGACACTCAATCTGAAATGAAACAGCTCCATTAAAAAAAAAAAACAAAGCTTTTTGTAGACATATCCAAGAGAATGTATTTTTTTTAAGGGTTCCTTCCTCATCATCACATTGTGGCTTACAGTGTAAGACATTTCCCTGAGCGCACAGTAAGGCCAGAGGAACCTTCATTGCAGAAATAATGTCAGCTCATAGAAAGCACCAGATTGGCACAGCCTGCTCAGCTGTTTGTCTTGAATTGGAGTATGTAAGGTAAAAAATTCAGTCCTAGGGAAGTCACATCCTACGTTGTGGCAGCTTCATGAAGGGGCTAGGCAAAGACAGCAGCCCCATTGACTGAAACGTGAGGACAGCAGCTAGCTGGAAGAAATAAGGCATTGCCTAGGAAGAATCTCCCATTATTCCTGCCCAAAATGCCAGCTCAGGATGTCTCTGAGTAAATACTGAAACCGTGCCCAGATGCCACGAACATGCTCTACATTTGTGTCTAGAGTCCTGACACCAAAGGAACAAACAGATCAACATGTGAAAACAACCATGCCGAGATTTGCCTTGGGCACATTGGCACTGTCATTTCTGAGAAATTTTATGCCCAGACACCAGTTATTTAATGTTTCTTGCCAAGAATGTTTGTTGTTCACGCGAAGCAATTGCTGTTTAATTTCAAGTGTTGAGTGACTAATGCCCATCGAATACACCTGTACATACTGAATGTTGATGAAAGACCAAACTATGCTACAAATGAAACCACACACCACGATCTGACTTCATTAGAACTAGGTAAACAGAACAGCTGAGTAAATAATAAAATAAAATAATTTATGGTAGTCATGGAAGTGTAGACACAATCAAAGAATTGAACAAAGAAACTCAGAGGCAACAAAGAGTTTAAGGTGAAAGATGTGGATCCTCTATACTCCTGATAATAAACTACCAAAAAGAGAATTGCAAATTCTGGGATGGTTTAGGCATTTGATCAAACTAAACATGCATTTCTTTAAAATAGCATTACATTTATCTACTGAAATATTTGAAGAGTGACAAACCACTGTAAGACACTGGAACGACAGAGGCTTCCTGCATAGGAAAAGAAGAAAGAATTTGGGGAGCTGAGACCTGTGCTGCAGGGGGTTGGGCACCACATGGGACACCCACACACCATCCTAGCGGGCCAGTCAACGTCCCAGCTTCTTTGCTTTTGATCCAGCTCCCTGTCACGTGCCTGGGGAGGAGAGGAGGATGGTTCAGGTATTTGAGTTCCAGCAATCCCTGTGGGAGAGCTGGAGCTCCTGGCTTCTGGATGCCCCTGGGGTGAGCCACGTTACTGTGGCCATTTAGGAACAGAAACAGAGAAAAAGGAAGCTCAATCTTTGTCTCTTTCCATGCCACACTGTCTTTTAAGTAAGTAAATAAATTTTACTAAAAACAAACAAACAAACAAAAACGAAATCTAAACTTAATAGGGTGTTTAGCAATGCCCCCTGTCCCAGTGACATAGCACTACATTTTGAAGGGCATAGGGTCAGGGAGTTAGAGATATTTTATCGACAAACACAGGGACACTGTAATAATTTCTTCAATGAAATGCATTGTCCAAGATATGTCTGATTTTTTAAAAGTGGTTTAAGCACCAAAAATATGTGAGGACTAATTGTTTACAAAAACACTGTTGGTTGAATATTTAAAAGGAAAACCTATGAAGCATTTACCAGATATTTAACAAATGATAAGGAAACCATTAGCCAGTCTTGCTTCACATCTTTTTCATGGTTGTGATAAAATGAAAGCAGCTTTACGCCCGAGGCCGTGGGAGGACCCAGAGAAAAGCTCATGCAGTCACAGGCTTAATACAGTTTGAAAAGTAAGACACTTTTTATATCTCTTTCCAAGTAGTTTTTTCCAAGTGGTAAAGTCCTCAGAGGGAACAAAAGCTAGACGTTGTCCTGGAAATGGCAGAACTTCTTGGCTTCCGTCTAATGAAAGTCTCCAAGGTAGACCTGGTTTCGTTGCAGAAGGCTGAAGTCTAGATTGTTTTGCTCTCAGAATACCAAGGTTATACTGTCTGTGTACTTCTTAGCCATCAAAATAGAATGTTAAACTAATATGATCCACAGAACTGGATAAATGCCAGAGAACTCACTAGAACAAATTGAGTTTTTCAATGACCACTAAGAACAGAGGTCATCTATTTCTGATATATACTTATACATCTCATCAGAAAAACAGAACGGCTAGGGTGGAAATGTCATGCTAATATTAGTTATTAGTACAACTTAAGGGGCAAAAAAAGGTTGAGTTTGTAAGAAGGGACCTAAAATAACTCCATTGAAGGGACAAGGTCTTTCATATTTGCATAATTTATCTGCTCAAAATACATCCCTGCATTCTAGTCTCAGAAGCAGAGCATCAGAGCCAAGAGCCCTCACCTTCCCGCTGCCAGGGTGTACACTAGTAGAAAGCTTTACGGAATACAACAACCAGACCTCCATCCAGGCACTCAGATATGGGATGCAGGCATCCCAAGCGGCAGGTTGGGACTTAGCTGCTTTCACTCATGGTTCCTCCTGCCATGCTTTCTGCTGCTAGATTCTGTTCTTCCCTTTGGCCAGCCAGAGTGGTTAGTAATAACAAGACCCTACGTAGGTGGAGAGGATCGGTAAGCAGGATGATACAATCTGGCATGGATTTATCAGAGAAAAGTTAAAATACATTACTTAGAAAAACATTTTACAATTTTATAATTAAAAGTGGTAATACTTCATTTTTCTGCAAAATACACCATGAATGACTGCTTTAGATGATAAAACTGTAAGATTTATTCAAATCACTGATTTATTCAAGAATAGCCTACTAACTTACAATAATATAATCTGTTTTAATGGCTGATTAAATAATGACTCTTTTATTGTCCTTCATTATATGTTCCCATGAACATAATGCAAACACAGAAGAGCTTTTCTGAAAGTTCCTGAAGAGAGAACTATGAGATAAATTTTGGTACAAAAAATTTTAAAGCCATGCAAACAATGAATCTTCAGGAAGTTCAGCAAGATAGATTTTACAAAAAAAAAAAATTTAGATATGAATCCCATTTTACTTAACTGAAATTAACTTTCCAATTTAAATTTCTACAAACTGTTTGAAGTACCCTTAAGTGAATGTGTATTTCTTGCTAGTGATTGTCATTTATCTCATATACAAAGAAACTGGATATTGCTTTCCGGATTTTGGAGGGGAAAAAAATCAGATTACAGGACCCTTTTATCCATAACATTCTTATTTTTTCTCTCAATTTCATCAATATTTTTTGAGGGAAAATAATTTTTTGCGAGGTTCAGATGCATGGATGGAGAGCTATGAGGGATGCCATTATGGCTGAAACTAAACTAGAACATTCCTAAGGATAATGTTAGTAAAGGTAACTAGAACTAACCAAATAATAACAGATAATATTCTTTTGCTTGATTCAATGCAAACCAGCTTCTCCTCCTCTCTCGGAGCTTTAATGAGACCTTAACTACCAAGTGGGTACCCCACTCAAAATTATACTCAAATATCTCTCTTTATATCATCAACAAACAGTATTTTCTCCTGTGTTTGTCAATTATGCCTCAACATAAACTGGGTGACATGTTGCTTCCAATCCTGGCTACTGAAAACACTGTGGGCCCAGTCTAACGGCTCAATTGCCTAATCTGTCCCATTCAAGTGCCAGTGCAATGGGCACCTGTTCATGATCTGGCTGCTTCACTTCTGGTCCAGCTCCCTGCCTACGGCCTGGGAAAGCAGCAGAGGATAGCCCAAGGATGTGGGACCCTGTAGCTAACACGGGAGACCTGGAAAATGTTCCTGGCTCCTGCCTTTGGATCAGCTCAACTCCAGCTATTGAGTCACTCGGGGAGTGAACCAGCACATGGAAGATCTTTCTATTTTTTCCTTCTCTCTGTAAATCTGCCTTTCCAATTGAAGTCAATAAATCTTTAAAAAGGGATAAGAAAAAAATGTGAAGCTAATTCTTCATTTCCAGTATTTTTGCTGTTTATTTACTTTGAAGTTCATACCACCACTTATTGGGCACAACCAGAGTAGTCTTTCAACAAAGCAACTATTTACTACAACTTTCCTGAAAACCCTTAATGGACTATCAGTTTAAGAATAAAGATGAAATGGTTATAAATAACACATGATTTATTCATCAAGTCTTGTCTTCAAATCCACATCTCCACTTTGTCTTTTAACTTTTTCCCGATCTACTGTGAGTTTCTGAAAATTACGAATTTAATACATTTGTAAATACTGTTTCTGCTTCTGCCCTATATTACACAGTTCTTTGCCATGAGAATGCAAAATAACAAAGGAAAAACTTCCTAGTCTCTTGATGCCTTAGTTCGAATAATTTCTGAGCAGAAGCAGACACACAAAATTTCTGCATAAGTTTCAAACTTTATCTTGAATAGCAATCTATGTATATTTTTTCTTGCTGCCACAGGCAGAAAAAAATCTGCCTTATTTACACATGTCATAGCTGACACAAATCTGCATTATGGCATTTGTATTTTCCTCATTAATGTGAAAGATCTGGCTTAACTTACAGTGTGTTTAGTCAACAATTCATAAAATTTCTACTTTGGTATCTATGTATAGAATTTTTTCTATTTCTTTTTTTAAATTCAAATCAAATTTAACAACTTTCATACCAGTTCATAGGGAAATGATCCACTATCCTTTTTTCTTTTTCTCTATTTTTTTTTTTTTTACAAACTATGGAGCACTCAACAAATGTGTTTGTCATCCTTGCCCGAGAGCCCTGCTAATCTTCTTTGCATCTTCCAATTTTAGTATATGTGCTAAATACACTACTGAAGTGAGTGAAATCCACTCTCCTTGTGGTCATTATTATCATGAAATGGATATTGATTCTCCAAAATCCATTCCAACTCCAGATAAACAGCTTAGAACTCTAAGCCAGGGATGATCATGTCACCCTTTTTGCCAGTACTTTATGGAAATGCTCGGATGAAAAAACATTTGAATCAATGAAATGAAACAAAAGACCTCTTCAGGCTTCTGGGACAGTGATCGTGTTTGTCTTTCCTTTTAGATATGAATGTATGCTTTCTGATGGTCCTGTTGAGGATGGACATAAGGGAAGAAGCATACATACCTGCTTTCTGGTGATATCACTGAACTTCTAAATCAGCTACTCTGAAGGCCAACCTGCCATCACTGCCCTCTTGAATCAGCTAAGCTTAAATTTGACCCAACCCCTCAAATCACAGGATAATCCTATCATAACCTTAGATGAAATAATAACTATGCTCATTGTGAAAACCAAAACAGAAAATGTTTATTTTCTTTTTTAAGATTTATTTGTTTATTCATATATTCATTCATTTTAATTGGACAGGCAGATTTACACAGAGAAAAAGATCTTCTATGCATTGGTTCACTCCCCAAGCGGCTGTAACTGCCAGAGCTGAGCCAGTCAGAAGCCAGGAGTCAGGAGCTTCTTCCGGGTCTCCCATGCAGGTGCAGGGTCCCAAGGCTTTTGGGGTCATCCTCTACTGTTTTTCCAAGCCACAAACAGGGAACTGGATGGGAAGTGGAGCAACTGGGACACACACTGGTGCCCATGTGTGATCCTGAGCAGGCAAGGCAAGGATTTATCCACTAGCCATTGTGCCAGGTTCAGATATCTGTTTCTTAACAGAAAACATTCTGATATTAACTCTGACAGTTACTGAGTTCTAAATGAACTGCAACGGCTCCATTAAATGACTAAAATATATTATTTTATTCTGACTGTAAAATAATCAGTTTTATATTCAACAGATGTGAAAATTAAATCCTAAAAAAGTTGAGTAACTTACCTGTTATCACACAAACTACAGAGCCAGGAATTGAATCTAAGTCTTCCTGATTGTACAGTTAACTTCCTATAAAAATCCCTTACTTTCAAAATTTGAAACTTATATGCACTTGGGAAATTTCCATATCAATTGTAAACATTTAATTAAAACATTTGCACACATTTAAAAATCTGTGATTTGATATGGTGGTTCAATCACCACTTGGAGCACTGGTATCTCCTACAAACTTGCCTGGTTCAAATTATAGCTACTTGCCATGCGGCTTCTTCCAGGCACACCGGCAAGATCACTATGATGGCTACCTGACAAGATCCTGTGTCTCTAGGGAAGCGTATAAATCCTTAAAGATCTAAAGCATTCATGCAATCATGATTTTGTTTCCTTCCCTTGTATCATGTATTTCAAATTTAGAGATAAAAATCTACTCAAATGACTTCAAATAAAATGTTCACATTTTGTCAGTACCATTTTACTACTGTATTCTTCATCCAAAGACATTAATGAAGAGAAATTATATTTATTTATAGGTAAATAATTTACAAGATCTGTCTTTGTCTTGATTCTTCAATAACGATTTCAACTTCTTTCTCTTAACATCTCAAAATTCTGTATGGTTGCCTGTTCAATTCCTAGCTGCTCCATTTCCAACTTTTTTATGATTTAAAATTTACTTTTTTTAATTGGAAAAACAGAGAGAAAAGAGACACAGAGATGAAGATCTTCCGTCAGCTCATTCACTCCTCAAGCTGCTGCAATGGCCAGAGCCGAGCCAACCCGAAGCCAGGATCCAGGAGCTTTGTTTGCGTCTCCCATACAGTGCAGGGTCCCAAGGATTTGGGCCATCTTCTGTTGCTTTCTAAGGCCACAAGCAGGAGCTGGATGGGAACTGAAGCAGCAGGGACACAAACCCGAGCACATATGGGACTCCAGGTGAAGATTTAGCCACTAGGCTATCATGCCAGGCCCCTACTGCTCTGCTTTTGTTCCAGCTCCCTGCCAATGTGCCTGGGAAAGCAGCCTAAGGTGGCCTAAATACTTGGGCACCTGCACCTATGTGGGAGATCTGGAAGAAGCTCTGGACTCCTGTTTAAGTTTGCCCAGCTTCTGCTATAACAGCCAGTTGGGGAGTGAACCAGTGTTTGGAAGATTCTCCATCTCTCATCCTCTCTCTGTAAATGTGCCTTTCAAATAATTACAACTAATAATAATATATTCTTTTTACAATAATGTTGTTAATTAGTGCAACTGCATGGTAGATTCCTTGAGAACTGGCATTCACATGGAACATTTCCTTTGCAAGCTCAAGTATTACTCCTTTTATAGTCTAACAGTATGTAATAAGTGCTGAAGGAGTGATTTTTTCTTTACCAGAATAATTTTATGCATGCATCATATACTTGAGGGTATTTCTGAGATTTATTCCTTTATTTTAAATGCAGCATTACAGAAGGATGAGAAAAGAGAAACACAATCCTCTGTCTACTGTTTTATTCCCCAAGTGACCACAACTGCCAGGGCTGGGCCATGCCGAAACCAAGTGCCAGCATTTGAACTTTCCATGCAGGTGGCCAGGGCGTGAGCATTTGGGCCATCTTCACAGCTTTACCAAGCACGCTAGCAGGGAATCAGATCAGAAAAGGAGCAGCAGAGACTCAAATTGATGTCTACAAGTGATGTTGGCACTGCAGGACTCTATTTTACCAGTTGCATCAAAATGCCGGCCATGAGTCTTGTTCAACAATCTAAAACCATTTGTTATTCCTTATAAATAGGAAGTGCTACTCATAAAGATCCAGTCAATATAACCCTATTTACAAAACTAAACTTAAACAGTAAAATCATATGACATGCCTGATTCTTAAAGAGAATCTATTCTTATTTGTTAATCGCTTATTCTTTCTCCTTGTTCCTAATATAAGCTATAACAGCTTTAGAGAGGTTCATACTGATAAATAATACAGTGATTTAGCTACAACTTTTGTTGTTTTTGTGGTTCTGTTCTTTGGGTTTATTCTTTAGAACATGAGCTCATTCTCAGGGCTCACTATTTGATTTTATCTTTTAGATCCTGACATTAAAAATAGCATGACTGTTTTTAAAATGTTCCAGGCACAGCACAGTAGCCTAACAGCTAAAGTTCTCACCTTCAAAACACTGGGATCACATATGGGTACCAGTTCTAATCCCAACAGCCCCGCTTCCCATCCAGCTCCCTGTTTGTGGACTGGGAAAGCAGTTGAGGACAGCCCAAAGCCTTGGGACCCTGCACCCATGTGAGAGACCCTGAAGAGGCTTTGGATCGGCTTAGCTCCAGCCATTGAGGCCGCTTGGAGAGTGAATCAGTGCACAGAAGATTTTCCTGTCTCTCCTCCTCTCTGTATATCTGCCTTTCCAATAAAAGCAAAATAGACCTTAAAATAAGAATGTTCCATGTGTTACCATCAACTTTCTTTAGAATATTTCCCTTGCCTTCAATTCCTCTTTTCACAGTGGAACCCTCTAGTCATGTCCTCACATCCAAACCGACTTCCTCTTTAGTGGATATTTGGGATGTAGAAGGCTGGTTGGCAGCAGAGTATTGAACAGTCACGCTTCTCCACTGTGCCCTAAAATTAACTGTAAACCAACTAATCAATAGTAGAGTAGTCTGCCCTTAGCTACCAATGACCTCAGGCTCCCTTTTTTGGTTTGGTTTGTGCTTTAGAAGTTCAAGTTAATGTCATTTGGCTTCATCTTGAAAGAATAACTGTAGTAAAACTAAATGCAAATCACAGTGGAGAACGAAAGTGCGGACTTCACAAGTACACTGTCAGCAGGACAAGTTGTGTTCTTTGCAATGAAAAGGATAAACTCCCTGCTGGATCTCTGGATTTTTTTGGGGGGGAGGGTGGGTCACATTTTTAATAAGTACCTATAAGAATTCTAACAAGTCTATTGCTCTTAGCACCAATGTAGAACCCAGGGCCATGGTGGGGAAGAGTCTAGCCATTGTCCTGTGCAGCTCTGAAGACTTGGCTCCTCCTCACAGCACACTTAGCAGCACATCAGTAACAGTTCCCAACGTGTTCCCAGGGACGATGGCTGCATCCTACACCTGTGACATTATAAGCTGTAAGGATGCATCAGAAAAAGAAGTCGCTCTTTACAAAGACCAGATTTGTCAAGAGATTCTGTTTCATTTAAAGTTACATTTCTTTGCCTTTTTAGTGTTTCCCTACGACCTTTCATCAGCACGTTCATTCTCTGACACGAGGCTTGGTATGGCTAAGTACAATGGCTGGCTAGCCTTATTCAATAGCATAAAGGATGAAAATCAGTGGCAAACAAAAGGTGAAAGTATCAACAAAGGGTAGGGTGGATGCCAAGACACAGTCTATAGTTTGGTAACAGAGGCAATAAGTTGGCCTGTATCAGATTTTGAAATTAGAAAATAAGATTTAAAAAATCAGAATGATTTTGACAAACATGTAGATCACTCTACCCATAAACCCCCAGTAGCAAATAAGAAGGAAGCAGAATCTGAGGCAGAACACGACCCAGAGCAATTCTTTCAGAGCTTCTGGCCCCTTGCACTTTTGCATGGAATAAGATGCTCATGATGGGTACCACCTACTCGCCTTTATAAAGCACTTCAGTCTAAATAAGTCAGGTTGTCTGTTATCAAACATATAGGCAAAATGGCAACAGTGTTTCAGAAATAATCGAATCCCTCGATTTGATTAAATCATGAACTTTTTCAAAGGAAGAGTCTTCCTATTGCTGACTTATCTCATTCTGTAAATGTACTACCAACCCTGCTTGCACACATTCTTTGTCCAGTTGCCAATAGCAAGCTGTCCCCTCAGGTTGCTGACAATGTCACCAACTACTGATCAAAACCAATTTAGTCACCTGATGGTGGCTCATCCTTAACCCCTTAAAGTCTAGCAATAAACTATATTTAAATCATAATAATCCACAATCTTTCTTATGTGCTCAGCAATCCTATTATAGTTTTTAATGTCAAGTTACTCAAATTATCTCCATTGGCTATTTTCTTTCACATCCAAGCTTCTTCTTTTCCTACCCTGGCATCAGGGCTTTCTCAAACTACGAACTTACAGAATGCAGAAAGCATCAAGCAAGAACAATCACTTCCAGTGTTTTGTTTTTTTTTTTTTTCTGCATCCTTGCAAGTCAGCAGATACTAAAATTATAAAAAAAAAATTGAAATATCATCCTACACTTAAAATCCTAACCTATTTTTCTTTATGCAAATTCCTTGCTCACTTTAGATGCATTGGTACATTTTACAATCATTTACCCTTAAGCTTTCAAGAATTATATTTTTGATAAGGAAAGTTTGTACCTTTGCAAATGCCATAGTATAGGTAGATAAAATTATTTTTCACTGACAGAAACACTGAATTCTTGTGATGGATTTTACAAGATTGCTTAAACAGTCCTCCAAATCAAAACTCCCCCCAAAAACATCCAAATCAAATGTGAGAAATATGCAGAGCCAAACAGCTGAGGACATCTCTGTGCCCTGGAGTAGAAGTGACACATATCTTAAAGGGGTAATGTCTCTGTGTTAAAGCTCCCAGAGGATACACAGACCAGCCCTCCCTGAAGAGGCAACCAGACCCACATCTCATAAACAATGAATTGAAGTGTGAGGATGGTGATCACTAGCTCATCCTGGAGAGACAAAGCTTGCAGTGTGTGCAATCCATGGCTCTTTTGTACAGCGCATACTGAATCAGAATGAGGATCTATGAGCTGCAAACTGGTGTATAAACCATTAGGGAATCAAGGAACTGTTTCACTGGTGGGTTGGTTCACAACCCAACAAGATAGAAATATAAACACGGCCAAATGATGGGTCAGCTCCACTAACTGACCAGATCCAGGAACAACTGTTTACAGGTGGAAGAATCTTTACAACAGAGACAAATGTAAGAACGATCTAACCATGAGAAACCCCAGCCACCATAACATTAAAAAAAAAAAAAAAAACTTAGGAAAAGTCACAGTCTATTTATACAATATGCAACAAGTCATCATTTTTCTTCCACCCACAACAATTTAGGAACATCAACACTTTGTTAGTAACCAGATGCTTAACAGATCAAAGTGGTAAGCCAAAAATATTCAACAATGTTACAAGAGAAAAGAGACTTTAGAAACTGTATTGATTATTTTCCGAGATCAGAGATCAGGCGCGTTCAGGGTGGTACAGCTGTAGATGACAAACACCAAGAAATTGCATTGATTACTTTCAAAGGTCCGTTACTGAACAAAATCACTTCTGAGAACTTTAATACACTGGTCTGAAATTCCTTTTTCTCTACAATGCAATTAACCAAATAATGACATTTTAATTTACTATGACATTTCAATTACAGCTTTCCAATCAGCAGCCTCCTTATGATCACTTTCTAAGCTTTTAGGTAAATGTTTTTTAGAGAAGACAGCCTAGCAGGGAGTCACGAGGTGCGCATCCATTGGGTATTGACTGATCCGTAACGACTTTACACTTCATTACTGCCCCTCCTCTTTCTGTAATTGTGTCTCATTGCACAAGCACCAACTGTGAACCCTGGCATGCGTGGGGAGGGTTTGGATGACTTGCTATTGAACTGCTGTGGGATAATATGCTATCTCCATCCGAAGGGAAGATCAATCAGGGAATAACTCAGGGTTTGCCTAAAATAAGAATGTGGAAGGTCATACAGTGAAAGAGGATGGGGGTTAAGGAACAGAGCAAGAACCATGTACAGGCAGTCCCAGAAGGCTCAGAAGGCAGGACCGAGAGGGGGTCAAAACGAAACTACAAGTCTGAGCACGAGCTCGGTCACTAGAGGAAGGAAGGACTAAGCAAAGCAGATGATTGGATATTTTTAGAATCAAGGACTGGAGAGAGATACATTAATAATAATTATTATTATTAGCTAATATCTCTTAATTGCCAGGCAGAACTGGGCAGCCAGGTCTAATGATGCTGGTTATCTCAGGTCAAAAGAACATCTGCTAAGCTCCTAACGTGACTTGCCTAGTCTGCTAGCAAAAGGGATTGTTGAATTGTAGAGTCGGGGGCAGCCTCCAGTGCAGACCATTTATAGCCAATTGGATCGATCCAGCCCGGAAGCGATGCCTGAGCAGCAGACTGGGGAACAAACCAATCGAGAGAAAGCACCCCTCAATGCACTTCAGCGGTTCTGGAGTAGGCAGCCTGGGACAGTGCATGTCCTTTAAACCTGCCCTGAGGTTCCATCAGGCCACATTTATGAAATCTTGGCTCCCAGTTATTCTTCTAATCCTTCTACTTTCGGCATGATTTTTCTCTTTCACTAAGATTCAGCTCAAGGTCAATCGTTTTCACAATGGCTTTGACCTTGGAGACTTACTTTCATATTATCCAATCACTGATAGCATCTACTGTCAACAGAGGGGCAAATCCCTTGTCATTTGTGGCGTTTCATTAATTCTTGCCTTGTGTTCTTACTAAAATCGTGCATTAAAAAATATATCCCTACCAAGATATTTTATCTCCATTGGAAAGTAATCTCCTCGTAGGGCAAATGATACTTTCTACTTTTCTTTTCTACTGCAATCATAGAATATTTATAGGTAAGTATTATTTGACATTTGAGTTATATTTTAATGTGGGCGTGTACTTAAATAGATGGCAATCTCCTCTACATAAAATTTATAACATATTCCTTACCCTGAAAAATGTCATGATAAATATACATTAAGAAACAGTCTTCATAAAAATACAGTGGAAATTGCATGTTAAATTTATGCTTGAGCATAATGCAGAACCAGCAGGGCTACCGTTTTTCATCTTAAACACCCCCACGGTTACCTAAGATAGAGCACAGTGAAAGGTACAATGGATGAGAACTGCTACCCAGAACTGGGAGATTTCTGACCTAACCCCACTTGATTGCCCACTTTTCTCCTTTTTTCCCCCCTCTTGAAATGGGCATATTTCCCCATTTGATATCAAGCAATAAAACCCACCACAAACATAGCTCTGTTCCTCATAAAGTGATGTAAAGCGCCTTTCTTCTAATGGCTTCAATGCATCATAAATTCAAAATAAATTAGTGGCCATTAAGCCCCAGGCTCCCCATCATTTGTATTACAAATGACGCCCAGACACAAGGCATTACTGGAACCACCTTTCATCTGAAGAGTGATATTGATGTTCTTCAGCCAGAGCACATTAAAGTGATGCAGCAAAATACACCAAATTCAGAAAGAGAGAACTGGTTATGTTCATGAAGAGAAATTACTGAGGTTTCCTAGTAGCAGAAACATTTTCTTTCAGTATACAAACTATGTCTTTGAGGTAGAAATTAAATATATATCAAATCTAAACGACTTTTCAGGAGTCTACTAATGCTATACTACTTACAGTTCCCTTGTTTGCCACCTAAATCACAATGCACAAGGGGATGTTTAAATTATATTCATGAGCTATAAAACACGATTTTGTTTTCATATTGGTATCATGTTTTAAGCTCTCTTCAGAATGATTTAGCTGTACAGGGAATGTGCAGTGGCTCTTACTGTTGGAATCAAAGAAAGCAAAGTTCAAGCTGAATTTTAAGAAACTAAACAATAAGCGTGTGGGTCTCCCTCAAGTTGGCAACATTAGGGATGGGTTTTCCACCATCAGAATGAATGGCACAATCAACAAATGCATTTTATAAGTGTGCTCTTACGCCAAGCCAACCCTTTAACAAATCGGTCCACGATCTGACACCTTCTGTTTTGCAAAATCATGCTGGCACGGAGGTGCGTAAAGAAGATTTTTATCTGTGTTTTTACTCAATCATTACAAAATAACAGTAAATCAAATATGTACTCAAAATGCTAACACACATCCCACATATTAGCTATGACTGCAGAGAGAGGGCAAACTTGGGAAACTGTCGGGTCTCTGTTTCCTGGCTACGTCTAACTTTACAGAGCCCACTCTACTAAGGCAGTTCTATCACTGTCTAAGTAAATCAAATGAACATTGAGTTCTTTTTGGTCTATGAGGCTTTACAGAGAGAGAACAACCTTCTATAGATGTGCCGGCTTGTAGACGACTTGGAAAATGTAAAAGGGAATGCATCACAATTTTCACCGATGCAAAAGAATAAATCTCTTCCTACGTACAGCACCACGCAGAGCGCAAAGTGAGGCCGATTAGCAGCAAGCTTCACCACACTATTTCAAGCCGCGCTTAGTCTTTCCAGAGTTGTCACTCTACATGCCTATGTGTGTTCAAACAAATTTGAGTCGCAAATACATTCATTTAAGCCATAAATTAATGAAAATCTGCTCACTAGTACAGAATCATTGTGTTATATGACCATTTAAAAAATCACAGAAACATGACTAGTAAATATCTTTGTTATATCAAAATTAAGAAGGGAAGTAGGGTTGAGTTTCTTGTAGAGAAAGCTGAACCATAAAAGCTTTTGTTCCCATAGGTATGATAAAGAACTAAAGCCTGTATGTGAGATTGTACTCCAAGTAACAGCACTGTGCCACATCAGGCTCAGCTGCTGCCTTCACTCGCACACCCTATCCTAGCCCTGGCTCCAGTCCTGGCTTCTCCACTTCCTATCTGGTTTCATGCTAGTGCACTGGTGAAAGCAGTGGATGAACTGGCTCAACTAACCCGCACTGATCCTGAAGACCTCACAATTGCTCAAGTGGATCACAAACCTTTACTGAATGGTGTGTTTAGTCTCATGATTAAATTCAAGTGGAATCTTGACAGTACCCTGCTGCTAGTACACACACACACACGCGCGCACACGCACGCACACACACACACACACACACACACACACACACCTCTTCCTGTACTCTCAAACTCCTGTTTTCTCCCTACTCCAGGACCTACCCTCTATGATGAGACTGCAGTGATGAAAGCCCTAAATATCCGTTCTTGCTTCCTCTCTCCACTGTAGCTCCTGACTCCAGCCACCTGCCACTGCATCTCTGACAGCTCAAGGCGGCGCATCCCTGCCCCACAGCTAGAGACCTGACTTGGGAACTTGTTCCTAGCCTCCACCTGGGGGAGTGCACCAGGGCATAAGAACTTTCTCTCTCTTGCTTCTCAAATAAATAAACACTCAAAATAAAATGAAATATCGACTGATTGCACATACACATCTTAACTGCCCGTAAAGAACCATCATACCTTATGTTCCAGACATCTGACAAAGGAATTTCAAGTTACTTTGATTTTCGGCACAACTGTCAGGGGAACTGAGAGAAGCATTCTGATCATTTGAACGTCTAAGGCAACTCATTGATCACAGGTACTCAATCTTCAGCTCAACTGCACAACTTTAAACACGGTCAGGAGAAAAGTGAGAGTGAGGCTAAAACATATTTCTGAATTCTAAGCACTGGCTTTTCACTTTGATCCCTTCTTCGTATCCTGAACTTGATGGGGACGGTTTAGTCCAATGAACATGAATTCTGTGGCCTGCTGAGATCACACAGAACACAATGTTGCAAATTTAGGCCCCTCTCCCTGAAAAGAAAATTCGGTGTTTTGAACAGTGCCAGGTAAACTGTCAATGCTCAAAAAGTAAATGATCATAATAAGATGTAAGACGGCAGTTCAGGGAGAAACAAATGAAAGCTCAGAGTAAGGCTAAGAAATGGATTAATCAAAGAATATTAAAAAAAATAGTAGCTTGATCAAACAAATCCAAGGATGGTAAGGAGATAAAGCTTTATATTTATTGAAAGGTTAAAACATACTGAAAAATAAAGGCATTTATTATTCAGTAAGTAGTACAATAACGGCAATTAGCATATAGCTTATATTTCCTCGGTATACTTTTCAAAAGACTCCTGGCATTACTCAGAGTGCAATAAAGCTGTATAGAAATTTTACATCTATAATATATTTCATTGTGAAACACGGCTGAGGAAAGTTACTTCTCTTGTTAATGTCTGTATTTATTTTCCATTTCCAAGAAATTGAAAATAAGCAGAGCAATAAACAGAGATAGAAACAGGATGGGGCTGGAACTAGAACCACAAACCCATGACTGAATTTAGATCTCCCTTGCGAGGGAAGCAAGTTCAGCCAGTAGGATCGTCACTGCTGCATTAGCAAGAAGCTGGAATTAGGGCGTGGTCAGGTATTGCGCTCAGAGGCTCCACTGTGGAGCGCAGTCTAGACCAAACAACAGTTACTGGGGAAGCTCTTCTTTAAATGACAGTAAAATCTACAGAGTTGGAAATGCCTCCCGATTCATGATGAAATAGCCAATGGTGAGGGAATCAGGCAAACCTCATCACCGACTGCTGTTAGTATCCAGGCAAAGAGTCATCCCTTATCTACGCAATTAAATAAGCATGTGAAGTGGAAGGAACGCATCCACTCAATAAGAATTTAAGAAAATTCTGGTATTCACTGTATCCATAGCCACCTTTTTTTGTTTTTTAAGAGCCATTGTTCAGATGGCAGAAAACACATTCTACTTTTTGTTTTTTATAATTTCACACACTATGACTGTCCAACAGTTATCTTCATTTAACAGATAAGAAATATACATGAGGCTTTAAATTAGTGCGATATGCCAAAAAGTAGAAATTCCAAACAAATAGCTTAATTTTAAAGAAACTATCCTGAAAATACCAGAAATTCAAATATCAGAAATACAAGAAATTTAAAATGCTTCCTTTTCATAAAAGCATTCTGTGTGACTTCGTTCACTAGTGAGTAATGTTTGGTAAGACTGAACAGGTGTCTTAAACTCCAGTGCTGTTCTCTCACGCAGCTGGGCACACATTTCAGACATAAGCAGCCAACTGGTTCCAGCAAGTCTGCTTACACTTCTTTCAAATAAAGTACTACACATACAAAGCGGAGATGTGTATGACCTCAGATTAGCTACTCCTATGATCGTTTATCTAAAAACATCTGGATGAATTTATTCTTTTCCTGTGTCTACGCAAGTCCATACCTGAGAACTGATAAAGAACAATGACAATCAACTAAACTTTCAGTGAAGACATCCGATACAGTCTTTGGCTGGTGTGAAAGGCGGAAAGTTACCCTGCTTTATCAGGTTACTCTTTATTCCACTGTCACTTTATCTTCAGTGGGAGAACGAGAGAGGCACACCAGGAACCTACTGTGGTTGCGAGGCCAAGAGAAGCTCTCCCGCACCTCCACGGCGTGCGGGCTTTTCTGCTGCGCAACTGTCTTGGAAAGCATGCCTGAGTACTTCCGGAGTTGGTGCGGTATCCCCGACACTTAAAATTACACACAGACACACATTCACGTGGGGCAGACTTGACAGACACATGCGTAGTTTTGATCTCTTTGTCCACATCTTAAGGTTTTGTAACCTGCATGCCCGTTCAGGAATAAGAAAGGGTCATTTCTGAAGTGTTCACTAACTCTAAGTAGGAAAGCATTTCTTAAAAGGAAAGAACGGCATTGAAATTAAAAAAAAAAAAATACAAATGGGAACAGCAGTTATAAACCAATAATTTTTCACTGTCTCAAAACTTTGTAATGGGAAAAGTTAGGAGCTCATTTGCATATTTTCACTTTTTAATGGCACAAGGAGTGATTTTAAGCAGTGTCTTGTACCTAGGCAGCCTATAGTTCATGTTAGTTGAAGGAAATAAGTTTAAAACTATTTCTGCTAGCTTTCCACTACAAGGCTGATTCTTTGCAAACATTTGTAAACCACTTTAACAGCCAGAACATCTTGCTTTATTCTTGCACCCTGTATTCACTTGTCCAAAAAAACCTTTGTGCTACTCCTTCCCACTTCTACCAAAGAAATGCGTGGCTCTGTCTTCATATCACACAGCTTTAATATTTTTGTTATTTTTTCTCCTTTTTTTTTCTAATTAGATGAAATACCTTCCTATGGATCATGTCTTTGTCTTTTTAAAAATATTTTCCTACTTATTTGAATTCCAGAGTGACAAAGAGGGAGGGTAGTGGGAAGAAGAATCTTCCATGTGCTAATTCACTCCCTGAATGGTTGCAAGTGCTGGGGCTGAGTGAGGCCTCAGCCAGGAACCGGGAGCTTCGTCCAGGTCTCCCACTTGTTTGGCAGGGACGCAGGGACCTGGGCCATCTTCGGCTGCTTTTCCCAGACCATTAGGTGCTTTAGTTCAGCAGCTCAGGACCAGGGTCACATCTAGAACTGAAGTCTCAGGTTTCAGACCCTACCTAGTGCCAGGCCAAGGTTTGTAGGTTCAGAGACTAGGCCTGTCCCATGGTCTCTGGAACCAGGCCCATGTCAGTGTGTCTGTCCGGTTCTCATAAGCTTGAGTTTCAGAGAAACACCAGCACTGTATCAGCCTCTAGGGAACTGGATTTCAGGCTGCTCTCCCATTCCCGCCATGGATCCAGGTTTCAGCCCATTACAGACCCAAATCAACAGGTCCACCCAAAGAAAGCCTGGCTTCACACTCAACCCTACAGGCCTACTTACTACTGCAGGCAAAAGACCAGCTGACCTAAAGATTCCAGAGGAAGCCCACTCTCCGAGCATGCCAGATGGCCCACCCAGAATTTCTTGACTGGCTCATTACTGAAAGTCTTTTTCAGATAAAACTCATCTGCCAAGATGGGAAAGCGTTCCTATCCTTCAAATATGCAGCTATTACCCCAGCTGTAGGCAACTGCCTAGGCTTCCTTGTACCAAGTTTATACTGCTGGGAGCAAAGCAACCAATATCTGGCTGGCATTCTGGGCCTGGTTAATGCCTAATTTGTGTTAATCATGCCAGTATGCCAGCCTATTTGCTTATTATTCTCTTTTAAATGTAAGCGGGGAAGGTGGGGATATTGTAATGGGAGCAGCTGAGGGCATGTTTGACGGGGGAGAAATGACTTCTGAAGTCTTCCACGGACTGGACCACTGCACTCACAGACAGGAGAGGGAGATGAGATGGAGTAGTTTAAAGAGGGAAAACTGGAGAGCATGTCTGGGTTAGACCAAGGCACACACCCACTTGTGAGACCTGGGTTGGGCTAAATTGCATCAACTGCTGCCCACCAGTGCTTGCAAAGGTTGGGGCTAGGCCAGGCTGTAGTACCTGCCCATAAGTATCAGGAGCAGGTGGTAGCCCAGTGTCATGCTGGGGCACAGGACCCCGCCCCCCCACAGAACACAGGAGAACTGGATCTGAGGGCAGCTTCTGTAGGGGACTTGTGGGCTCGCCTCTGTGGGACTACAGCACCCATAGGTTTACATGGAGAGCTGGGGAGCACTGAAGGGCCATGCAGGGCTACCATAGAACTCAACTGATGTTCAAAGGGGCTGAGGTTGGAAGAAGGCTAACAGAGTGTGACAGAAGGGGCGATGAGGATGGAGAAGAGTGTATGGTAACTAGGCAGGCTTAAGGTTCCACCTGAGATGACAAGTGATGAGGGGAATCAGATTAGAAAGCCCTGTAGAATATATATATATATTTTCAGTTAGTTCACTCGTGAACATACAGGAACTGAGCATACAGGTGTCGAGCTTCAACCAGAGTACTGGTTGCATCAAGGGAAATATAATTTTAAAAAGTATACATGCAACTTAAGAAAGTATGCAAAGGAATGACAGTCATTGAATCTGCAGTATAGCTGGGTGAGGAGGATAAAGATGGACTAGGAAAACAGTGATCAATGTGGCAGGTTGATAGCGCTGACAGGCTGAGCAGTATTAGAGTTGCAGTACTGAAAAGTGTGGGTGGAAGACAGGACCTGCTGGTTGGACAGTAATTGAGATTACTGAGGCTTTAAGATTTATTGGCAATAAGCTTAAGAGCATAAATGGGAGTTAGAGTTTTCTTGGAGACAGGGTGGTCAAGAACTTGGCGGCTGGGTGAGGAGGGAATGGGAGGCTGATGCTACTGCTAATAATAATGATACCTACTTAAAAAGAAACAATTATGACAGTAATTATCAGCAATGGAGTCTATAATTTTCTCCTCTTTGTAGAAAGAACAATAAATCTTACAAAAGATAGGAAACATGCCAAAGAGATACTTGAAATAGGTGTCTCAGATTCACCTGACTCCCTACTCACCTTCATTGTAGTGATTTAAGCGACTATTTCATTGTAGTGATACAAGAAATTCAATTGCTACTATCGATTCCCTTCAATAATAAATGACTTGCAGTCACCCCTCTGAATCCATATGTATATCATCTGTGGACTCTATGAGCCAGAGATCAAAAATACTCCAAAATGAAATTGCATTTACACTATGTACAGGTTTTGTTGTTGTTGTTGTTGTTGTTAGCAATAGTTGCTGAGCACTTCCTTGAAATTATTCCTTAACACAGTCTAATCATTTTACAAAGCATTTATACTATATTGTTGTAAATATTCAAGGGGTGATTTAAAGTATACGGGAGGAAGTTTGCAGTTTATAGGCAAATAGTGTTCCATTTTATATTAGGGAATAGCACCTCCACAGATGTCAAAAACTACAGGAGGATGCTGGAACCAACCTCCCAGACATGCTACAGAATCATTGTATTGAGGAACACTTGTGTATTCCGATCAGCATGGGAACTAATTATATCGTCACAATGCTACAACGTATGTAGAGAAAACAACCTACATTCATGAAGGTGTGCTTATGAAGAAGAAGTAGAAGAAGGAGGAGTATCACATTTTCAAATTTCAGTTAACTATAAATGCACAAATCATTCTAACATAAGAAAATTCCAGACAGAGGTGAAAATACTGTTGCTTCAATTCTATGTTCTTATGAATAAATGATGCCACAAGAGAGGGATGCCATGGAATATATGGTTGTTTAACAGAGCAGTGAAGAGGCAAGGCCAGAAAAGTCAATGGAAGCATACTAGTGAGACCATCACGCATCCCTGAAACAGAAAAGGAAACAACAACATGAACTTCAAGGTTGGCTGGACCCAAGTCCAGCCCCTGTCTCCAGTATTTCCTAGGAACAGGAACTGTCTTATTCATAGCCAGTGCTGTCTTATTGTTAGCATAACCACAAGGCAACACCCCCAATAAGGAGCAATGGATAAGGAATGTGTATTGAATATCTCTGCTGCCTTCAACATCTACACTAATCGCTAGTGAATTTACCTAAAATTTGATTCTGCTAAAATTTGGCTTAATTCATTTTTTATTGAGATTATACATTATATAGCATTATTGTTCCCTTATGTTTTGAAATTAATCTTTTCCAAACTTCTTTGGAACGTTGTTTTCTTCTCCTTCCCCACCACAATTCCAATATTCCAGAACAGGTTAACACACCTGTTCACATAATTCATACCCTTCAGGAATCCATATTATCTTATTGTACCTCTTTTATATTTGCTATTTCCACACTGCAAAAACAAAATCTGATTTGTGTCTGGCGAGAAGTGGTGTTCTCTACCTCAGAACCAAACATACACTTGTGATTATGCGCTTCCAATCCTTTTAGCTTCTCTGTTTTGAATTTGCCCTGGCTGTATTACGTTAGGGAGGATGCTGCTCATTTCGTGCACATATTGTGCTAAAATCTGTTCAGACACAATACACGGCTATTCCCAGGAAAAGGTGCAAAGCACAGGCCCAGTGGCCTCCACGTAATTACAATGGAATCTGTGATTTATGCATCACTGCATCAGACAGCTTTTTCAGACAACGGCAGTAGAAAGAACACAGGTGGAGAACAGGCAATATAGAAGGCAGAATACAAAGCCAGAGCAAAACGTTGAGTTGTCTCACGTAGGCAGAACCTCAACAGAAGGTAGGCAAACAATGCCTAGAGTCACAGCACGTTGGATCACCTTCTCCTACTTTCCTATTATTTTTTATGTTGAAAACTTAAGACAAAGAAGGCATTATCACGAGATATTTTTTTCCTCCTCCCGAACTTATGTTTCAAAACGTACCTACTATGTGTCTTTGGAGAACTGTTGTTTTCAAGACAGTTTATACAAAGTCAATGTTAAAACATCTCCTTTGCTGTATGGTTTAGATGATAAGAGATTTTGCCCTAATTTTCATATTACTCTTCCTTATTGCGCTCATGTAGAGGAATTAAAACTGATCAGCACGGTTCAGAGATATATACTGATAAAAAACAAACACAGGGCAGGGATTTCATTTTGTATAGCAATTAAGACCCCCAACTTCTCTCTTAAGACACCTGAGTCGACACATAATGGCTCAAGTAATTGCATTCCTTGCATCCATAAATGAGACCTGTTGAGTTTCTAACTCTTGGATTTGGCACCAACTGTTGCAGGCATTTAGGGTGTAAGCCAGTGGCTAGGATTATGGCAGCATTTCTCTTCTCCGCCTCCTCCTCCCCCCCCAAATAAATACATAATTATTAAAAGTAAACGTGGATATTCTGTGAAAAAGCAATTAAAGTATAGAAGTAATAAGTATCGTCCTAGAATTTGTCAACTAGGGGGCTGGCACAGTGGCACATCACACAAAGAGATGATCTGCAGTACTGCCATCCTACTTAGGTGCAGTTCATATTCCAATCCAGTTCCCTGCTAATGGCCTGGGAAAAGTAGAAGATGGCCTATGTGCTTGGATCCCTGCCACACCGGTGGAACACCTGGAACAATCTGACTCTTGGCTTCACACCAGCCCAGCTCTGGATGCTGTAGCCATTTGAAGGAAGTAAACCAGCAAATGAAAGATCTTCCGATCTCTCTCAATCTCTCTCTCTCTCTTCATCTCCCTCTCATTCTCTACAACTATACCTTTTAAATAAATCAATACATATCTTTTAAAAAGAAAATAAACACTCAGCTAGCAGATAGCACGGGCCAAACCTGCCGTATCTCATCCCTCTGTTACACCATGGTCCCCTACGTAATGCCCCTAGAAAGCAATCAGAGAAAGGAAATGTCAGAACTCAGCAAAAACACAGTTACTAACATCGGAGAATTTGGGGAAGTTTGTTTTTGAAATATATGCTGGGATTTTTTTTGGAAAATACACTGGTTTTTTTTTTTTTTCACTTAAACATCAACGATTATACACTCCAAACAGAGAAAATGAAATAGTCTTCCAATAGGCAAATGAAATCCCTATTTTAAAAACACTGTGAAGAAATGAAAAGTTTAATTTTGAAATGTTGTGAATACTGTATAAGTATCACTTAAGATAAAGCTAGTATTGCTGTATTTAATTAATTTTGGGCATAGTACGGTTATTCGGTAGTAAGTAAATCTTCAGACTTAGAGAAACAACAAAAAGTGCTGTCTGAAAGCAAACATAAATTCAAATAATTTGAAATGTGTTTTTCTGACCATTAACATTGACCCTTCTAAACAAAAATGAATGGCTAAAAGCACATAAAGAGAAGAAAAAGCACTTCTAATTTGTGTGTGTGTGTGTGATATGTGGCTAAGAAACTTGTTTCATTCAATAAACCTAAGAAAATAAAAGCAGTTCAACAGACAAAATAAAAGATCACAGAAGTGAACTTAAAACACGAAGTAAGCCAAAAGACCTTTCCTTTTCTCTCCCTTTTGTATATTTTGCAAAGTTTATAGCACACAGGGACCAGACCACTCTGTTAGGAAAAGAAGTCGGAGGGACATGTGTAGATTGTCTGAGGCTTCCAGTGTGTTGTGTTTGATCGAATATGGGAGCTAATTTTCAGAAGTTGGAGGTATGCCACCTTTGCGAAGATTTATTTAACTTCTAAGAAATACCACATTTGACACAAGATAAGCTGCTATGTTCTTGTTATAAAGATATGTAATATTTATCATGTGCTACAGCATTCATGTGAAACACATAATTCTGTATGAACTAACTCATTAAAATTGTTTTTTTCTTCATTTGAAAATGGCAAAATAACTCTACATAGCTATTTTTACATGTATTTTAATTTAATCACTAAATACTCTTGGCACCTAAGAGGCATTTGGAAGGTGAATGGCAACTTGTGATTGTTCAAGGACTCACTGAGTGAGCTCATTAAAAGGCAGGCCTGTGAATATTTCTGATACAGGGGGAAATTTTTTTTTCTGCTAGGGAGGGACACAGAACACACAGGGAGGCTTAAGGGTTTTCCGTCTACAGATCCCTGTTAACTCCTTGACAGATGACAAATCTGCGTCATTGAGGAAGACTTCGTTCAACAGCAGTTTCACCAGCCTGGTTCTTGCCAAACAGGCAAGTAAGAAACCATCCATTGTTGGTACTCCACAGATTTCAAAACCTCTCTTTGCCAAAACACATAGTCTTTCATCTGCCCATCAATATCCCTGCAGTTTACACGAGCTGAGAACAAAATCCCAAACGTTTTGCACATACTGTATGTTTTCTTTCCCTTCTGATTAACGGTACCCAAAGGGAACTTTCAGAGATTTTGGTCTATAGATGATTTATTTGTTTTTCTGTCAATGTAAGTTATGGAGATAAACATTGAATTACATGGAGGAGAAATGAAAAAATTAAAATTCCAAATCGCTTTCACATTATAATGTTTCCACGATGTTCTCCAAATTTCCTTCGCAGACATTTGCTACTCACCATCCAAAGAGAAGAGATGAATCTGCAGTGTATCAGGGATCTATTTATTGACATTGCTTTTTTTTTAGCATCCCAAGAATGCAGATTCATTTCTTGGGATGCTTATAAAATTAACAATGTACTTCCACGTAGGTGCTCTAGCCCTACCACCAACTGTGATGGGTGACACGAACACAGAACAGAAACGAAAACAAAATGCTGATTTTATTTGAAAGTTAGATCAGCAGAGAGAGAGAAAAGAAATAGTTCATCTGTCCACTGGCTCACTTTCCAGACAAAGCCTGGGACCAGCGAGTCCATCTACATCTTTCACACGGGAGGCGGGGACCCAAACACTTGGATCATGTTCCACTGCTCTTCCCAGGCCATTATTCGAAGCTGGATTGGACATGCAGCAGGTAAGACCTGATCCAGTGTCACAGTGACACAGGTGCCAGTGTCACACACAGCAGCCTTACCCATCTGCCAGAATGACAGTCCAAGAAAACTTGCCTTTTACGAATTTCAATAAAGACAAAAAATTTCAATAAATCCTGGAATGATAACTAATGACCATAAGCATTAATGCAATTTAGTCTGCGCTTATGCAGATGAAACAATGGTAACAGAAATAGTGGATAATTACACATATTTTTATACAATACAGAGGACATCATAATTCTGTCAGGGAAAGGTTATAGGGTATGATCAATGCTCATTCCTCAAGGATTCTACGGTTTCAAATTTGCCTACTAACGAAAATGCATTTGCGACCTCAAATTCAATCTGCAAGCCAGTCATTGACAGATCTGTGCCAAGCATGAAAGATTTGAATGTGTGTTCCCAGCTGAAGTGAAGCCAGACAATCTGCCTTCCTGCTTCCTTTCTCCTAAGCGTGCGCGTCATGGTCTATGTAATGGCTCCCTTTCTAAATCCCTGTGCTTTTTCTTGCTGATTTTTCTGCTTACATATTTCAAAGCACTACACGGAAATACTAGTCAGTGTTCTTAAGGACAAGAAAGTTGTCATGTGCACGGCGAGAAAACAGAGGTGTGAGGTCAGCTTCACTCGGATGCTGTTGGTCATAATCTCAGCATTAGTGAATAAAACACATATATATTACATAAGGTTTTCTTGAACCAAAATACACAGGAAATAAGGTCATGCAATGCTCCATTTATGAACACATCAGGACTAGAGTGTCACAGGTGCCTAGTCCTGCATGTCCTCTGGAGCAGTTTAGTATTTCTTTCTTTAGCGTTTGTAGTTAGAGCTTTACTACCATGAGAATGCCAGTAACCGCCATGCAGCACAGTCTGGATCACAAATCTACAGATTGAAAATGCCAAGTACTCAGAACTGGGATCCTGGTACCTGTCCTCCACTTGACTGTATTCCTCCAAACTGCTCTTGAACTCCTAACCCTCACTACGACTGTGGAGACAGGACGTTTAAGGAGGTAATTAAGTTTAAGGAGGCCATAGGAAATGTTAGAGTGGGCCCTGTGTCTCTGTAACTGATATCCAAGTAAAGGGAGAGAGAGACAGACACACACAGAGAGACAGAGAGAGAGAGGGATGGAGAAAGAGAGAGAGACAGAGGTAGACAGACAATGCATACAAAGCACCTGTGGGCACAGAAAAAGGCAGTCTGTAGAGAACAGCGGCCTTGCTGGACAGGTTCCCTTCCAGCATCATCACAGTGGATTCCCGCCTGTACCTGTGGGTGTGGCCCCATGGCAGCCCCGGCTGGCTAACACTTCACCCTTAAGCATTTTTTACTCTGTTTCTCTAGTGTTTTGTGAACATATAATACGTGACCCAGGACCACTTCCAATGTTTTAGTCCGCGCACTACACTTGATGTAAAGCATGTTTATCTAATCTGGGGCCATAAGAACTCTCCATAATTGTCTGGAGCTTTCATTTGTTTCTTGTCACCCAAATATCCCTCCCCTTTCCTTTTTCATGCTAATCCTTCACCCTCCTCATTCAGCTTTAAGTAACTTCACTAGCACTGTTTTCTGTTTGAAATGCACATTAGAGTCATGGCTAGAGAAAAGAGGCTTATTCTGCTTGTAGTTTGGAAAGCTGAAATTGGGTGCCCTCATCAACTTGGCTTTTCCTTAGAATTCCCTTATCAAGACCATCATCTGGCAGATGTCCTTAGAGAACACATGAGACAGGGAATTGGAGTGCCTTCGGAGGCTGAGAACTCTGAGGTCACCCACCTCCATTTGGATCTCCACATGGGATGGAAGAAGCCCAAATCCTGCCTTGCAGGATCCAAGGTCATCGGAATGACAACCAGGAGCACTGAGCGGTCCGCAGAAACAAAACAGTAAACTTTCTTCAGGACTAGGGAGAGCAGCTTTCTCTGGTCCTTGCCTGGTTCCGACTTTGGGTCCCCACCCTCTCTCATAATGACCATAAGGATCGCTCCAGAAACCCCTCAAAACAAAATAACAAACAAATAAAAAAAAAAAGCTAGAATAGATACACAGAGAACAGCAAGGAAAGCTTAGAAACAGGATACGGGCAGTGAGGATGCACTTATAACTCACTGGGTGGGACACAAAGATTAGTTACTCCTCACTGGGGCATTGAAGATTTCTCCTCTTAAAACTGTTCACCTAAACTGTTGACATATGTCTTGTTAGAGCTATAGAGTTGGACTGCCCGAAAAACATCCAGGTTCTGCAAAATCATGCTTCAACGCTACAAACTGCTAAATATTAAAATTAAAATAGACATGAGACAGCTGAATAGTAATCTATAGCCATTTTAAAGTGTATAAAACCCAGTTGTATATAAACTAATAATTGAAATGTCAATGTAGAAGTCATAGGATGTGGTTTAGAACTTGCACTTTTTTTTTCTCTCTCTCTTTTAACATGTTGGTTACTAGATACCATGTCAACTAATTCCATTACATTATAAATTGTTACTGATGTAATGTCAGGGCTTTTAATTGATTGGGATGATACTCTGTCAGCTCTACCTTCAGGCCAGAGATGGTCTCCCCAAGAAACCGTTGAACTTATCTGACAATAAGATGCTGGACTCTATACTTTGTAGATGCTTGCAATGAAAGAATCTCAACTGAATTTGAACTGTGGTAATACAACAAGGTGGAGGAATCCATCATGGGGGGGGCGCGGTTTGGGGAGGGGAGGGGGAAAACAACATACACATTTCTTAAAAGAGATTAGAGCAGTCCGGACTTACTGCTTCACTCCTCGGTATCCTCCCTATCCTCTTCCATGGGGAACTGATAACTTAATGTTTAGGAAATACACTCAGCTGAGGCTGCAGGGCTTGTCTCTGCCGGTCCATGGCCTGCAGAGCACATGCAAAGCATCCTGGGTTCTGAGCCCTTGGATTTATCAGAATGTAACTTAGGGAAGAGGGAAAGTCTGCCTTGCATCCAATCTGAAGCTGAGACACAACGCTGAGGCCACAAAGCTAACCAACCTCTGGAGAAACCCAAAGAGAGAGGATAGAGAACCATACGCCACAACAATAGACTCACTGATGCTATTTGGCCTGGAAAACACTGGTTTCTGTATTCCTCTGATTTGTATGCATGAACATTTCCCTGCAGGCTCGAGGGCATTTGAATCAGGTTTCTCTCATTTGCAAACATAATGCACCTGCATATAGTACATATTGATAAAATAACCTATTTTGGAGGGATTTTTAGCCAAAAAGAAGGAAAAGACCCAAGAACCAAATTCCTATTCTTACCAGGTTACCAGTTAGTAAACAGATTATTTTTATAAATCAGTGACAGGTTCACTGTCTAAGGCATATAGATCCATCAGAAAGAATTTCAATATAAGCCCTTAAATCTTCCATTGAAAATAGTATTTAGACAGAATTTGCACTACATTGTCAATCATTTCTCAAGAAGCAGCTCCCTAGAAGAGCTGTAGTGGCGTGCACATTCTCCAGTCTTCCCTTGATCTCTGCTGCCTTCTTTCCTTAAATTCTTCAGACAAAGGTGAGCACCGTCCGCTGTCTTCTCTCTTGTGATGTGCCTATCTCGCCCATGAAACCAGACCTGCTATCACCTTAACAGCCCCTTCTCCCTTTGGAAACTAACACTCCCCTCTTCCTCCCTTGCATATATCTGACAATGTAGCACATACACAAGTGCGGTAAGCTAAACTGACTGTAAGCATCTCTCAGTCTGTTCTCGTCCCCATGTAATAATTTACAGAATTGCACTGCAGCTATAAAACAAAGCCTCCATGCTTGTAACGGTATTGTAGCGCTTCTATGTAAAAGTTCTCAGAAACTCAAAGTTTATCTGTTCAAACTCATAGATGGGTCATTCCCCTTGTAGCCACGTCTTAGGCAAGCAGATTAGAGCAGCAAAAGAGGGAAGCGGAAGATGCACAGCAACTCCCACTGCCTAGTCCAGCGGATGTCCAGGGCTGACTGCACACTTCCACTCCCATTTCACTGGTCAGCATTGGTCACTTGGCCTCAACCAAAGGGCAGGGAAGCTGAGAAATACACAGGAACACTTAAATGTGGTTTGTGCAAAGCTATGATAAAAGCTCTTATTATTTCAAACACAGGAATGGAACAAGCTTTCAATTGCCAGTAAGATGTGCTACTACGTGAATGCATTTAATAATCTCCCCGAGTCTGAAAAAATGTTCAGAGTAGAAAGTAGAATGGCAAGGCAAGGTAAACTTATGCAAAGTTAAAGAAGAATATAAGTATGCACTTGGTATATTATGGGCACTCAACTGCTATGCTAAAAACTTCTGCTTCTTGGCATCCATAAAGTGAGCTCCAAAGTTCTCATGGTTGATTGATCCCCGTGGAAAGTGATCCAACAGAAAACCATCAGCCCTGCTGTAGCACAACTGGCGGGTACAGCTCACATAAAAGAATAAGTTACCATGGAGACAAAGCCAACTCTGCTCTCCACAATGGGTGATTCTTCCAAGCTAGAACAGTTATTACCAGAAAAAATCACAAGAGATACTCATATAGCGATTGGTAGCAAGAAATCTGTATTCAGTGGTGACTTGGCTAACCATGCTTAGAAGCTAATCATCCTGCAACGGAATAACAAGGACAAACATTGCACTGAAAGACAATCATCTGAACACACTGTTTACAAACTAAATCCCTCGATGACTCAGAGTTTAAACTACAACGTGCATGCTACCTCTACTTACTGCATTATTAATAGGGTGGCCACTCTGCCTGACCTCTCTGTTGAAATTTTTTAGAACTCCAGGATACCATATGGACAGCCAGATGGGCCACTACAATTTAATGCCATTATCCTAAGGATGAAATAAGGTATAAACATAATTTTCACTCTTTCGCCTCTTTCCTGTATATCTTAATTAATGTTCTTCTTTTTCTTTTTTTTTCATTCAGACATCTGAATGGAAGACAATACCTTACCGCCACGGCTCAGATGCCAACTAATTACTACAAGAGATTTCAGGCCTGACATCGGAGGCCAGGACTCAGAGCATGCTCCATCTTACTCAGTGACCCCACCGCAGTGATTAATAGGGTGCATGCTAAGCCCTAATGAGTCTGCCAGATCTTAAAAGTTCTCCAGGCTAATATAATTAGCATTATGGTGAACGAAATAGTTCAGTTGCTTGGTGGAATCCTTATGATTCATAATCAAGTATATGCCTTTTCACCCCATCATCTCTGAATTTATTTTGTAATCATCAATCTAAAAGGCTTCTATAAGCAAAGATCCTCTAAATATTAGAAGGATAATCTGAATATTTTTAAAATAAAGCATTTTCGTTTACAGTGACATAACCCAGGCAGATATATTTAGAGCTCCCATCTGCTGATTCACCCTTCAAATGCCGGGCACAGCCATAACTGGGCCAGTGTGAGGGCCGACTTGGCTTCTTGTCTCTCAGGGCACACGTTAGCAGGAAGCCAGAATCGGCAGCTGGGACTCAAACCCATCACTCTGTGATGGTCTGTGGAAGCTTGATTTTGTTTTTGAACCATTTTATTAACCACTAAAATAAGACTTGGCTTCACTAGAAAACTACCTAAAAATTTTATTTTACTTAGGATTTGATCAACTAGCCACTAAACAGGAAATTGTGTATGGGACCTGAAGTTCAAACTCAGTGAACCTGTATCAATTCACTAGAGGAGTCTGTTACAGAGTGCTTAAGAGGGAAGAACTCCTTTGATATTAAGACTTGTGAGATTTAAGTTCAAAGAGTACCTAAAGTGCAGCATAGAAGAACAAGACATTCTGCAACAATAGAAACTGCTTACATGAAAAAATATCACTGCACAGGCAGGGATTTGGTGTAGAGTTTAAGAAATCTTTACTTGAAGCACCATCATCCCATACTGGAGTGCCTAGGGGTGAGTCTCCAGACTCTTCTTCATCCACTGTCCCACTAAGGTCTACTCTGGGATGAGCAGGTGATGGCTCCAACAGTTAGACACCTGCCACCCATTCTGGAGACGTGGATTGAGTTCTAATCACTTTTGGCCTGACACAACCCTGATTGTTACAGACATTTGAAAAGTGACCTAATGGACTGGGCATACATCTCTCTCTCTCTCTCTCTCTCTCTCTCTCTCTCTCTCTCTCTCTTATACACACACACACACACGCATACTACCTTTCAAATCAAGTAAAATAAATAAATATATAAATAAATTTTCAAGCAATACTCTCACATCCTTAAAGTGACAAAGTGATTCCCCAGAGGCATTTTAGAAACAAATTTTTCATTGACATGCATGAACAGCATTTTAAAGATAACTTTTGATACTGAATATAAATCTATTCTAATCAAAAGAGTAAGGGGGATGTTGTTGGATTAATGTAGATAAACAATCCCAAAGTAGAAAACATATCAACAGTAACACATACACACAAGGATATTTCAGGATCATTTTTTTTTTCTTATGAAGTATAATGAAGAAAGAATATCTTAAATAATTATTTTCATGCCACAGGACAAGTAACAGTCATGAGGGTAGCACACGTGTCATGGTATGACAGTGGCAAGGACACTAAGAGAGCCTGCCCGGGATCAGGCCCCTGGAGTACACATGCTGACGAGCAAGGGATGTCATTGCTAATGGTACATCCCCGTCAGTGAGAGCCTCACTACCCCTGTTTATACAGTGACACACTGGAAAGTTTATGTCTTGAAATTCTTACAAACCGAATGGAGACCTATCCTTTCAAGATCCAGGTGAGAAGAGGTTAGCTCTAAAATCCGTATATTTTACATGATGATGTGTTAAAAATCCACATAACAATCTGGTCTGCTGTTGAAATTGATTGAAAGAAAACTGATATAATAATCTCTCTAGCTTTCAGAAAGGTGATGGTATTTTGATGTATTCATTATGTCCTGACCCATACACTCCCTTGAACACAGAATGTAACAAGATAACGGTCAGGCAACCATTAAATACCAAGACAGCATGTTTACTGAGTCCTGTGGAGAGCAGGAATGACTTCAATGACACAAATGTGCGCAAGTCCGGGGTGTACATGATAACACGTCAGAGTTTTACTTTAACATGAAGACTTTCTGGGCTTATAAATTCCGCAACTGAAGTTACCTGTAGCAACAGGAGGTAATGAATCCAACAGTATTGTGTAGCTTTTTTTTTTTTCAACTAAAACCACATCACATTTGCTAAAATGTTGGCTTGTGTGACCAAATACTGTTCAGACTCAAAATGAATTGAATAGTTCAAGATGTAGGGCCATTAAAATCATGAAAAGTTGAGTTTCAATTATATTTTTGAGTGGCGGTAAGCGAACCTGATGTGAAATGAGGATGGTAATACAGAAGACCCCACAATGTGAAATGAGGCAATGGTTTTCTTAACTCAGATCATCACTCAGTAAGGGAGCCTTACCTCCAGCATACATGACGGCTAGCATAATGGACGAGATCCAGGCTATTTCACTGTAGGTTGTGTGGAATATTTCCTGAATTTCCTTGAAGAATACTGTGACGGCTTTGGGGAATGCATATGAAAATCCAATGGAGATAAAAGCCGCTGCCACCACAACCCAGCCCCAGCCCCCATCAGGAGGTGGGTAAAGTGGGGGCCCACTCGGCATCGGTGGCATTTCTGCTCTTCTGATTGAAACTGAAATAACCTTAAAAGAAAAAAAAAAAAAAAACAATTGAAACCTTTCGCTACTTATTAACACTGTACTTCTTGACAACAAATTCTTATGGATTTTTTTTAACATTTTTTAAAATTCACAATATCAAAAAATACACAGAAACATTTGAGGTAAGAAATATAACGTTGAATCTTATGGGTTCAAAGCTGAAAGTATTTTTTTTAATACAAAAATTTCCACCTGAACCGGTCAAAAAATAAGTCATCTGGATTTTATTTCTTAAACAAAGAAAATCAAAATGACACCTCTTTAAATAAAATACTTTCTTATACCAAAAGATTTACTCCGTTATTTTCTATGCAACGTTTAGAAAGAATACGTATTGAGTCTGATGAATTATGGAGACTAGGCAGTAAGCACATATTAGAACTTTTCCACTTTGCATACCTGAGAATGTGAGAACTATCTCAGACTGTATCTTTTTCTAAATCTAAAAGTGAAAATTTGTATGGTTTTATGGAATCAAGCTAATTTTTAGATACTTATTGATTTATTTTAACAGCAGAATTACAAAAAGAGAGGGAAAGATAGAGAGAGAGAAAGAGATCTTCCAGGTGTTTTTTCACTCTCCCAATAGCTGCACTAGCCGTGCGTAGGACCAGGCCAAAGGCCAAGGGCCTGGAAGTCCATCCAGATCTCCTGTATGGCATGGGCGGCAGTGGTTTAAGTACTGGGACCAGCTTTTGCTTCTTTCCCAGGTGCATGAGCAGGGAACCACAGTACAAGTGAAACAGCCAGGACTCAGTTTGGAGCCCAGGGAGGATGTTGGCATTACTTGTGGCGGCTTAACCCACAAAGTCAGCTCCAAGAATGAAGTCATTTAAATGTACTTCCAAAACTAGTGCTATCTATCATTTTATGAATGACAGATTTTTGTTGTGTGTGTTTTTAATAGAAATGAATTGGTTTCAATCAGATGAATGTCATGTGGTTTTGTTGAGAAATCAGTCTATCTCCTCACAGTTACCACTTTGCTTTTGTTAAATATTATTTTCCTTTTTCTTACCAGAACACTAGAAACCAACTCTCAGCCAATACCTAGTATATATATACACACACACATATATGTGTATATATATATAGACAATATTAATCATATCTTATAACTATATGATTTTGCTTGAAATTAGAACTCCAGGCTGTAGCACCCTACATAACTGCCGTTTTGGGCCCTTTCACAAAAACCTCTTACTGATTTCCCAGCCAACCTCAGCCCTGGTAAGCACTGTGCTTGCATTTTCTGCATCCATGACTTATTTATTTTTCAGATTCCACCTGGTTGTGAGATCCTGCAGCTCCACTTTTCATGTCGAAGCGCGTGCTCCAGGCTCATACTGACACACAAGGCAGTCTGTCCTGCTACTTTCACACGGGAGTAACAGCAATACGTTCTCTCCTTTATAACACTGACATAAAGCAAGAGTTTGCAACACTTTTCTCAAAAGGATCAGACAATACATTTATTAGCCTTTCCTTGGCCATGTGGTCTCTCTTCCAACTACTCTACTTCATAGCTTTAGGACGAAAGAAACCAAAGATAATACTAAAACCACACCAAACAAAAAGCCTCGCTGGGATCCAGTAAAATTTTATTTACACAATAGCATGAGAACTTCAGTTTAGTTACCTCTGTAATAGAAGATCAGAAAGTTAACCAAGCAATCACACTACCCTAGCAGTCACTAATTATAAATATTCTACATATTTTCATTAGTTTTCTACATCCCTGTATTTCTGATTCCTTAAAATATTATAATCTTATAAATCAGACTCATAATTGTGAATATCAACTATGTACATTGTGACTTTTTACTAATCGCCCCCATTAGCATATTTTTCCAGCAGATACACTTCTGCTGCAATATGGAATCATGTAGCAAATTTAAATCAGAACTTAAAGCTATCAGGTAAAACCTTGTTTACCACCATAGTTGATTGAGAAAATGTTTTCTCTACTTGTATATTCAGGTACTGAAAAAAAATTTTTTTAGAAAGCCATCTCAAATTAATGCTTTAGAAGGAGTCAGAGTAAAAAATAACAAACACCTCAACTGCTGTATTGGGAATGTTAAGTGTTTTCTAATTTCAAAAATTTTTTTAATTGTAAATGAAAATCCTTTCGATTTTTTTCCAAAAATATACAACAAAATATAAGCTTTCTTTGACTAAACGCACACACGAAGGCCCTTAAATCCTGAATCATGATACAGTGATATGAATTATGTATGGATTAGTTTCAAAAGCTCAGATTATTTATTTCTTAGCCTACTCATTTAAAAATATGATGCTATATAATACAATCTCTAGGACATAAAAATGGCTAAAGTTATCTGACTCAATGAAGACTGAGCAATTGCCATGCTAAATAAATTCTTACATTCTGTCATTACAGCATATTTGTTCAGTTTACTCTCTGAAAAACTCCTGATGATGTATTTTTCAGTTTGTAAATGACATTAATCTCGGAGATATTAAGAAGGTTGTCTCAATGAAATTATAATGTCAGTAAGTAGATTTCAGTAATCATCATTGATTCTCAAAATAATATAAACGAGACAGCAAAAAGGCAGGGAGCGAAAGAAAGAATAAAGGAAACCTTAACACTTCTAGTATATTCCCTAGGCTAATGGATCAAAGTAACCCAAAGTGTAGGATTTTCTGAAACAGTAGGGAAATCATTGAAAATGTTTCTTCTAAGAGATACATTTATATATTAGAAGCCTACCAATAATTCCAAGGGCACAGTAGGTACAATATGCAACGAAAGCTTTCAGCACAGAACAATATTGTGTGTAAGACAGACAGCAGTCCATCATGGGCATTAGGGTAGGACACTTTGATCGGTTAATATTCCCTGGAGAATAAAATTGCTAAATTGAATCCAAAAGTGCCATTCCTTGTTAAGAATTATTTTGGTATATTTACAGTCTCCTTTTGTCATTAGCATAATTGGAGGGGGGGGACAGAAAAATTTCCCATATATCCATCTCTCCATTTCAAGAAACACCGCCTTCTCTCTGGCCCTCTGGAACCTGATTTACAATCCATGAACACTGAAAATAGTGTCTCTTAAAACGGCCAGTATTTAAGAAAGAAGAGAGGGCACGTAAGTACGGATGAAATACACAGAAAACAGCTTCTTAGAATCTGAATATCCACACTTTCAAATTTTGTCATTTTCCTTTAACATCCCACTTTATTACAGCTTAAATATTTCAAAGCAAGTAGAAGTATGCTGAATACCAAAAACAGCATTTATGCGATAAACTAGTTTCTGCCGTATAGTCAACAGTGAAATAGCTATGAGGCTTAAAGGCCTCACTGCACTTTTTCTGTCTTAATTTTGGCCTTTGGGATAATTGCCTAGAAATTGTGATTTTTCGAAAAAAGATTTTCTTTATTATTTTTATTGGAAAGTCGGATATATAGAGAGGAGGAGAGACAGAGAAGAAGATCTTCCATCCGTTGATTTACTCCTCAAGTGGCCGCAACGGCCGGAGCTGCAGAGCTTCACTGACCCGAAGCCAGGAGCCAGGAAACTCTTCCAGCAGCCTCCTCCAGGTCTCCCACATGGCTTTGGGCCATCCTCTCCTGCTTTACCAGGCCATAAGCAGGGAACTGGATGGGAAGTGCGGCCACCTGGATTAGAACCCATATGGGATCCCTGCACATGCAAGGCAAGACTTTAACCACTAGGCTACTGCACTGGTCCCTAGAAATTATGATTTTTACTACGGTCTAAATTCGTACCATTTTAAACACATATAGCCCAAAGAACACGTTTGTGCTCTGAATTAGCCTTGTATTGTTGTAGAAGCTGTTTACTTAGATAAAACACACTTACGCTACCTATTTTGCTTCTTTCACATAAAGTGACATCTTAAATCTTATAACTCAATAAAAAAAAAAGATCTAGAACAAATTGGACCTTAGAAAATTATGTTGCCAAGATTTCAACTCTTCCGTATTAGCAGCTACTGAACTGATCAATATTCAATTCAATCACACTCATTGGCTTCATTTTCTTTTTCATGTGCACAAATCTTATGCAATCTGTAACTACAACACCTTGTTAGGAAGAATAGTAAAAGAGAGGAATTTATAATATAATTGTACCTATCGACAGATGTCTTCTTGAACAGATTTTTTTTCTTAAATGTGGCTTCTTTAATTACTGTAGTCACTATTGCTTGAAGATGATATGGAAAGGCAGTACACAGGAAAAGAGGTAGAGCACACGTTGATTACCTACAGAAAGAGAGAAGCAACTGTTAGTTTCATGTATAATTAACTAAATCTTTAAGTTCCCCCAAGTCACCTTACAGCCACTACCTTTTAACTCATACCAGTAAATTGTGACCAGCTTTTAATACTGACTAAAGCTAAATGTCGATGTACATGTGGATATATGTATATATGCACACACCCATACATTTGTGATGTGAAGCTACAAGCAAGTATATGTACATATTTAAATATATACTTATCTTTGTAAATCTACTGGCGGAACAACTAAGGAAGGATTGAAACGACCAAATGGATGCGGGGGAAAAAAAAATGAAATGTAAAATATAAACAAAAATTTGAATCTTAAAATAAATAGCTGCCAATCAAATAGTTTCCTGCTTCAAAAATATTTTCTAAAATTTGATTAAGCTAAACTTCATGAACAATGTAAATATAAATAAAGTTTAAATGAGATTGTTAGACACACATATTATTAATAATAAAGTTTTACAATGAGTAAGATTGGGTGGAAAACAAGAAGTTGACTTAGCGGTCTTCTGATTTAGGATACAGCTGGGAGTTGGGGAGTGTACATGAAGATGCTAAATTTCTAATGTATCAAATATCTTTATTTTAACCTCAATATGAACATAGTACTTAGAATCTAGTACTTCAGAGTTTCTTTTGTACTGGCCAAGCCTTCCTTTGCCTAGATTAAATGCCCAGTTGCATGCATTGCATCCATGGCCATCTGACCAAAAGTGCTGGACCAAGACAGGTTGGTAGCAGGTGTATGTGAGGTGTGGTCTGTCTGAAAGGATGAAGAAGGTGGAACCCAAACCCAGGTCACTGAGGAACTGGAGACCTGTGAAATGAAGACACGTAAAAAAAAGGGAAAGTCAGGAATACAATCTGAGAAACTGAGAGGAATTCAGGGAAGAAGAGTTCCCAGGGAGTGGGACTCCTGTGTTTGGGATAACAACAGGAAGAGGTTGACAACGGCCCAGGTCCCCCCAGGAACCTCAGGAACCTGCACAGGTAAGCAATTCAAGCATGGCTACATCACCCATCCTTCCCCCCCATTACACTGTTAATCCAAAACAGAAAACCCTTCTTCATTGAGAAGACACATTCTGTGTTCATTTCCTCTGTGTACAAAGAACTTCTCAGGTTCAGGGGAAAGTTCTGAGGGGCCTGAGGCATATCTGATCAGACTCTCCTATTGCTGCTTAACTGGAGAAGCTCTTCAGGAATTACCAACTCATATTCTTGTATGTTGTCCACAAATGGCACAGGAAGATTCTTCTTGTATTCACCTACCTTACACTCTTTCCCCTACACATGCTAAAGTGGCACAATGTATTTTAAACACATTGATGCGGATACATAAATGCAGTGTGCATTCTGGTTTTGTAGCTGGAAGTTTTGCTGTGGTCTCATTGTTGCTTTTCAGCGGTACATCATGTATTTTATTATTGGTTTCACTTGTTTGAGAGTATAATGGAAAAAAAGCAATGCCATAGTGCATTCAATTAATTGATTTTTATAATCCCATGAACTTACAGAAGCTTGTGCTATGAATCACACTTTATTGATGAAGGCATAAAGGATCAGAGATACAAAATGATTTTTCCAAAGTGGAATTCCACTACACAGCAAAAGCCACGCTGAGACTTCTTATTAAGGCCACTATTACTGATTCCACTTGAACAGATCAACTTGTAGGCTGATTATTCTCTGTACAATTAAAAACCTCTAGTGTTTAGTTTTTTTTCCCTTTGGGAAAACTCCAGGCTTAACATTTTTATAAATGTTCTCATTCTCTTTTTTTTAACATGTATTTTTCAATCAAAATTCTGATTCTTAAATAAATGAATCAATCAATGAATAAATAAATAGATATCTTTAAGCAAGTTAATAAGCTGCTCTTTGGAATTTAAAAACTATAGCTGTTCCCCCAAATCTCTGGAAGTTCACCATTAGATCTGGTTACTCACGGTGATATTCTACTTTTGCCAAAAGAATGACTTGATGGCTGCTGAAGTCATCCGGTTGCTCCACGTGGCTATCAACAATGCATGTGGCAGGATGCGTGCAGAGGCCTGCGACTTTATCAATAATCGATGCCACCCAGAATTGTATGTTTCAAAACACAACCCAAAAAGAATTACTCAGCAATCGAGATCTCAAATAAAATCAGTGAGTGTTAGCATGTTGTTGACGCTTCCATAAAACCCTCTGGGGAGCTCGCAGTTAAGGCATGAGCTGCTCTCTTCACCTGCCTATGAAGCAGCAGTGTCTTCACCTGTACGAATTAGCAGGTTCCTCAAAGAATGACCAATTACTCTTTTTTGTTTGTTTGTTTCCTATTTGTTACATAAAGGGATACAGTCAAGTCAAATTAACATACAATGTTTATGGTTTGCTGACATTTCATCCAATATTATAACAAGAACTCAATTGAGCCAAACATTGTCTTTTCTAGCTGGTAGCTGAATTTAAATGCAAATCTAATCGCGGGATGCTTTTTTATTCTTCAAAGTGAACCAACTCTTAAATTCTATTGGCTTATTTACTCTGAGGTCTAGACAAGAGAGGTATCGATAGCTCACGGTCCATAAAATGTAACAAAAAAAACAATGCCTAGATGCAAACTATTGCATCTAATAAGGGTCAAACAAACTAAAAATGCTTTTTAGCGAATGTAAGCCACAGAGATTTATTTACCTCAGAGTTCTATAGAGTAAAAAGTTCAAGGGCATGAGCCCTTGAGGACATTCTGGCTACAGCCAATCATGAGACATTCAAATAGCCAGGCTGGTGTCGGAGACTAATTAATAAAAACCATGGAACCTATATGAAGAATTGGAAATAGAGTTGCCATAACAATCACTTCCCCTAATTTCTAATATTATACTTTTAAAATGTGTTGAAAGTATAGTAAACTGAGTGGTAGTAGTGCCCAACTTAATGCCCTAATGCCCAGAACCTGTAATGTTATCTTACATGGTAATATATGTAATATATAAATATGTCTATAAATATGAATAAATAATATGTACATAATATGCATATAATTTTATGTATATGATATGTATCTAAATATGTATGTATATAAAACATGTAACATATAACATAATATGATATATAATATAACCTATAATATATGAAATATACAATGTATAATATATAAAATATGATTATATATTAAAATATAATATACTATTATATTTTATTATATAATTATATATGATAAAATATATATAATCAAGGAACTTGAGAGACAATCTTTATCCTGGACTATTTAGGTGAACTCGAAATGTAATAACAAGTTTTTTGAAGACAACGCAAAGCAACAGGGCCTTAGAGAAAAGACAAAACAGAGACGAGGTGGTGACAGAAAAAAGGAAGTGAAACCAAGCCCGTAACACTGCCTTGGATGCACAGTGTACCAACAGGCCCTGCTCTCCCACCCTCCTGGCTTCCCTCTTTCGGCTCAGTTTTCTCACCCAGTTTTTCTGATTGTAAATCAAGCCTTTCCTAAAATTAATTCACTCAGCTGAGGGAATGGTGCAGTGGGCCTCACAAAGCTTCCAATCACAGGACTCGAGGTAACTTATTTTCCCTATAGAGAATATTTTTAAAGCGCAGGCTTTTCCTAGGGGATTTGTATTCCAGGAATTCCAGGCACAAAATAAAAAGTAACTATCAGATGCATGTAGTCCCTAGACTGCCTGAATCTTTCTTTGGCATCAACAAAAGTCTCTACATAACATGACACTGTGAGTGTCAGTCAAAGCAAGGCCATGCCCATGATCAATCAGCCAGGCACCTGACCATGCCCTGAACACTGACCTCTCCATCTGAGCTTCACACTGTCACAGCCTCCACTCAGATCCCTTGGGAATCCTACGAGTTAAGTCACAGTAGCCTGGCTTCTCACTCTGCACAATGCAATCAATACCTCCTTTCTTCCAGGGTTGGTGTCATGGATGGCTTTATTTGCAATAGGTCAACAGTTCTGGGGTTCTGTATCAATTCCTTCAAGCAGTTTGGGGGGTTTTCTATATCAGAAGCAGAGTACAGTGGTGATAACAAGCCAAAGAATACCAAGAAATGCCAACCGCCACCAGGAGCTAGACAATGCCTGGAACAGTCTCCTGGGAGCCCAGCTGAGCGTGAAAACCTGCACTTGGCCTCCAGAAGAGTAAAGAATACATTTTTTTTACTGCTTCAAGCCACTAAATCTGTAGTAATTTGTTGCAATTGCCCTAGGATACTAGTATAGTAGCTTTAGTGGCTTGTTTATAAAAGCTGTGAACTCAGCAACTGCACTATAAAGATCTCTTTCTTACAGGCACAATATGTAGGATGTCCAGGCAGCATGATTTTCAATGGTGGCAAACTGAATCACTAGAAAACAGATAAATGGTTACATGTTCTTAAAATAGTAATACTACCATGGAGGGCATGGGCCACCGCTGCATTTATTCCAAGGCATTTGTCTCTGAATAGGAGAGGAATTCAACATGGACAACAGAAGAGTGCAAGACTAACAATTCCACGTCAAGACGTTAGGGACCACAACCAGGGAGAAGTGCACACAGCCCCGGGGGAATACACACACACACACACACACACACACACACACACACACACACACACACACAATTAGCTCAACGCCCCTTAACAGAGTTGGGAGCACGGGCTAAACTGAATATAGTAATGGACTGGAGTCTGTTGGGGTTCAAAACATATGCTGATTTCCAGGAACAATTTTACTGCATCTCCGTGCTCAAGGCACGTGTATTCATCGGGGTGTCTTCCTGATGGAGGAAACTCAGGTATGCCATGGGGTAAAGGGTATGTCGAATTGGAGGTTGTGTTTTGTTGTTATTGTATGTTGAATAGTACAAGGCTAAGGAGCAAACATTGCTGGAAGGTACTCTGTCCCCCACTACACCGTCCAGAGACCATATCACTGCCGCACGAGTACCAAGAAATAAGGCAGTTCTATACGCATGGACAGGAATTGAGTATTGCTTAAAGTAGAACAAAAAAATAGACAGGAACTTTTTAGCTCTTGTCTTTACCCCTGTGGAACAATGGTCTTTCTACTTTTTACTTCTCAAACATCTCGGTTAGTGGAGTATTAAGCCTGCGATTTTAAAGTAAATTGAAATTAGCTTATCATAATGTAATTTAAAGAAAAAAGGAAAGAGAGAGATTGGAGAGGGAAAAAAGAAAGAAAAAGAGGGACGTGTAGTTAACTCCTTAGAGGTATAGCTATGAAGCTCATGAAATCTGTACTCTTTATATTAGTACAAAACAACAAAACAGAAAAAAATTTGAGTTGATTAACCGTTAAAGCGTGCAGGTAAGTACATGCATTGCTGGGACTCAGAGAGGAGTACACCCAGGGGAGCCCCCGGGGTGCTGGACAGTAGAAGCCATCTGAGATTCAAGGTCTCTCTGGCCCTCCTGGAGTCCCCAGACCTGACAAGAGGCCCACTTTCACAATCTGTACAAACTTAAGACTGAACTCACTTAGAGGAACACAATTACCTTCCATTCCCTCCTTGAAATCTCATTATCTCTCTTAGAAAAGGAGGCAGAGAAATGTGGCTACATCTAGACAGACTTTTTTCACAGGATAATGTATCTTGCAGGCTCATTCAGATTTCAAACAGAATCATTTACACATTAATTTCTGTGTCTGGGATCCATCCCTTTGCCATAGATATCATTTGTTACCCCTGGGGGGGGGGGGGAAGGAAAGAAATGGCCTATATTCCCCCACTTCTTTTTTTTTTTTTCCCCTGAGAAAGGTGCAGGAGCATCTAGACTTAGCTGAATGGGCAATTAATCACATCCCTATGATTCCTCCCCAAAGCACACTGAGTAAATTTGCAGACTTTTTTCTGTTACTACTCTGCCTTTTGTGGTTCACTCTAGTGGACCCTAAGAAGGTACATATGGGAAATTCTCCCTTCAGCAGCATATAATAAACCTTTATACGTATATGAACTAACCAGAACAATACATAAACATTGATTAATAACAAGTAGATATGCAAAGTGATTATGAATCATGTATATAGTGTTGACATGTTTCTTTGTTATATAATGGAGCTTTAGAAAGTTCACAGAAAAAATATGCATGGTTTTCAAAAGCCTTTTCAAGGCATTAAATTCATACTAATGCACTTGAAATAGACCTAGTCTGAGACACTAAGAAAGATAACATATTAAGATAACATATTACAGTAACACTTGCCTATGGAGCATGAACTCTGCTACTATTAAAGCAAAAATAAGGATCTAATAAATGCTGACGCTTGTGTACAGCAATGATGAAAGCACTGACTTACAAATGCCTTATAAAGACAGTGTCCCAGCAGTTCCAGACAAGGAAATCAGAAGTGTTTAAAGGATAACTCATTTGAAGAAGAGCTGAAACAGTAATATGACGAGATCTATCACAGAGGACCAATCAGATTAATTTGTGGAATCAGATTGAGCATAACAGGGCCCTAGGAAGAGGACCAACAATCAACAGCAGAAACAACAGCTTTCTGGTTCCACTGGTTCCACTGGTTCCACCTGCACCATTCTGGCTGAAATACTGAATGGGGAGCAAAGGTTTTACTCAATGAACACCCAAACTGTTGTGCCCAGGCAAGAACAGAGCTCACATGAGCAGGAGATGTGATGGAAATATTAAACAAGTGGAATTATGAGCCTGAGATATTCCGCCCCCCCCCCCAGAATTGCAGCAGGATTTGAGGCAGAACTGTGCCAGTATTACCTCCAATCCAAAATGCATCACAGAAATGGCTGCCAAGAGGTAAAAGTGGTCCTGAGCCCAAGAGGACTGTAAGTCCAGTCTCTGCATAGCACCTTACCTGCAGATCCTGGGTGCCAACAGGTTCTAGACTCCCAGCCCGCACCCCTTGCTTAAGCTGTCCTTGCTCTGCTTTTGTGTTAATTTTTTTTTTAAGATTGAATGTCAATGCCTTACAAAAATCAATTCACTACTTGAGGAGGTGGAGCAGCTGTCATCAGACTCATGAGATCTTCTGTTACTCCAATTAACACGGATGCTCAACACTACCTCAAGGGATTTTTTTTTTTTCCAGATAATTCCAGGCCCAAGCCAAGAAGCAACTATCACCTGTAACTGTCCCCCAGAACTACTGGGGCCCACTGTGTCATCACCAAAATTCCCTAGAGGACATATTATTAGTAACCAATTGAAGAGGTGTCCTGAGCATGGTCCTCACTGGTACATGAACTGAACACCCCTGAACACCAACAAATGCCCAAATCCAATCTGTAAAATCCTTGACATTAACCCACTGGTCAGTCAAGGAACTAAGCAGTAGCCACTATCCTCCTGGCTCTGCACTTTGTGATAAACACCTTTTCTCTTCTACCACCTGATAATCAGAGATTGCTTTTTATGCATCAGGCGAGTAGACCAGCTTATGGCCCTTTAGCAATGACGCCAACCTATTTTAAGAGTGGAGTGTCAGAGGATGAGAGAGAAGCCGATCTTCCATCTTCTGGTTCATACATTGTATACCTGCAATAGCCATGAGCTAGAAACTGCACCCAGGTCTCCCAAAAGTGGCAGGGACTTAAGTATGTGAGCCATCAGATGCTGTTGGAACCTGGATAGGGAGCAGAATAGCTAGGATTCAAACCAGGCACTCCAATATGGAATGCAGGAATCCAAAGCAGAAGCTTAATCTACTACACCACAACATCCAAAACTCAGTAATTTGGGAGGTCACTTTTGAATTAATATACAGCTATGTAGTATTTTTTTTTAAATTATTTTCCCCTGAACTTAAATAAAAGTCCCTACATTCAAACCTCCCCCATTTCATCATTTTCTTGATGAGCCATTTATTACATTTAATTAGAAAAATGAGCATTTTAACAGTGACTAAAAGATTTAAGGATAAATTCTGCACATGAGAGTTTACAATAATGACTGGTAGGATTGCCATCCAATAGCATTGATGGATTAAGAGCCTGCCTTAACTTTTCAATTTATCTTCCTATGCCTTAGAATACTTGGCAGCACTTGCTCCTCTCCCAAAATCACGGCTCAAGGAATGTCTGGCGCTCCCATGAGCATGGACAGCAACGCTCAGGGCATTTGTTGTTTTGCTCCCTCTGATCTTTCTCCAGTTTTCAAACCCACAGACTCCCATCAATAGAATTTAACTTAGAATTACCCACACCAGTTAAAGGCTGATGCATGAGGGCATGAGGAGGTAAGGACAGATTCAAATAGAAAACTTAGATCTCTACCTATTAATATTCCTGCAGTTCTTAAACTGCTAAGAATTCCTTGGTGCCTAGGTGGGAATTTTTCTGCAATGCTCGCATTTGAGACATTCTCCTACGAGCCTAGAAAAATAATCAGATTCTATTTAAGAGATTTGGGATCTTCCTTGTTACATGTGGCCTTCGGTATTTTCTGACATTTGACTCCTTCTTCTCAATTAAAAAATATTTAATCACTAATTGTCATGAGTGAAAAGTAATTTTTTTACTTAGTCATTTCTGGGAACATTACAGAACTAAGGATCGACTTTCTGGTTTTTCTATTAAGATGTTCATTTTTAAAAATCTAGGAGACAGCCCTGTGGCACAGCAAGTTAAACCGCCACCAGCAATGCTGGCATCTGATCTGGGCACTGGCTTGAGTTTGAGCTCTCCCATGTCCAATTCAGCTTCCTGTTACTATGCCCATGAAAGCACCAGAAAATGACCTAAGTTCCCATGCCTTGATGTCCATAAGGAAAACCAGGATGAAGTCGCTGGCACCTGCCTTCAGTTGGCCTCAGCCTCAGCCAACGTGGCCCTTTAGGAGAGAGAAGCAGGGGGCAGAAGAGCTCTCTCTCTCCATCTCTACCTCTCTAATGCTGACGTTCAAATACGTAAATTAAATCTTTGCAAAGCATCATGTGAAAGCAATCCTTAGGGTATTCTGACACAGAGGCTAAGGTTTAGGAGGATGTTAGAATCTCCTAGCAGAAGGTGACTCAACCTGGCCAGAGGTTTCAAGAAAAAGATCTTCCAAAGATGAGCTGCCCTGGTCTTTCAGCTCTTCTGTCCACCTGCTGATGGAAGCTTCCCACAATCCATTTCTCCTTTTGGAATCTCGAGCCCAGGTAACTCCATCTATGACACATGCGCTTGTCACTCAGCACTCTGTCAGCCACTGTTTCATGATTCTATGATCCCTGCCCCCACCTTCAACTGTCATGTAGATAGTATGGGGTAATTAAGACAATTTGAATATTCATCTCTGGACAGTGGTGGGATATTTTACTACCATATACTTGTTAAACTACTATACACACTATATGTAATCATTGAGAACATTATGTAACAAAAATAGGAAGCATTTATCATAAAATAACCAATGAAAAATAAAGTAAATCCATACCATAAAAACTCCAAATATGTGGAAATAAGAGATGCATAAATGACAATAATTAGACTCTATTGGAGGATGAGGATAAAGGAAAAATTATATGTCATTAATTATAGTGACTTAGCATATTAATTTGGTATGTAAAATACTTTATGTTCACACTTATTTACCTAGTATCTATTTTATACTTTATTTTAAAAAGTAGGTTTTTTTAAACTTCTATAAATGATTCGAGTAAAGTTATTATAAAGTAATATGATGAAACTGGCAGCAATATGAGAGATTTTGATTCATGTTTTAAGTTTTGATTTATGTGTGATTATGTTTTGAGTCATTCTAATTTATTTGAATAGTAGAGAGAGAGAGGGAAATAAACAGAGATCTCTCGTGAACTGGTTCGCTTCCCAGGTATCCGCCATGGCAGGGAATGTGCCAGGCTGAAGCCAGGAACTGGAAGTGAACCAGAAGGAACAGAGGAGAAACGGGGATCTCACGGCTCGAGTCATCACCTGCCCCACTGCGATGCACAAAGGAGGAGGGTCTGACAGTAGAGCGAGCCCTTGGAGCCAGGGACTTCGAGAGGGGCTAGGACCCTCCCGAGCGACGCGTTAACCAATGCTGGAATTACCTACCCCCAAAATCTGCCTCTCCCTCTCTTGCCCCCTTCTCTCAACTCTCTCTTTTTTCTTTTTTATTGTTAACACATGTGAAAGCAACAAAGAGGCTCTTGCTTAATTGTAAAGCAAAAAGGATCCCAAGAGATGGTAACCAGACAAAAATCCTGATGAAATAACATTATCTAATTATCAGTCACCCACATAAATTATACCTGCTACTCAATATGTTACATGTTTCATTAAACAAGACAGCTGACATTTTAATCTGCATTTCCCCAATATTATTGAGTACCTACTGTCTCCTTTCACAGAAAAATAAAAGCAAAGTTCTGGATCTCTCCACCTGTAGCATTTGTCTCTATCCAGAATGTGACTCTTAAAAAAATTTTTAATTTAATTCAGAAGATATATTGTTTTAGAAAGTCAGATACACAGAGAGAAAGAGAGACAGAAAAAGAGGTCTTCTGCCCACTGGTTCACTCCCTAAGCAACTGCAACAGCTGGAGCTAAGCTAATACGAAGCCAAGCAATTCTGAAGCCAGGACCTCCTCTGGGTCTTCCACACCAGCACAAGATCCCAAGCCTTTGGGCCATCTTCGACTGCTTTCCCAGGCCATAAGCTGGGAGCTGGATGGCAAGTGGGGCCACTGGGACACCAACTGGTGCCCATATGGGATCCCAGCACATTCTAGGTGAAGAGTTCAGCCACTAGGCTACCGCGCTGGGCCCTAGGCCTAGGCTCTAAACGCTCTACGTTTCCACTATCTTCAACTTTATTTCACATTCATAAACTATGTAAGATATCCTTACTGCCACTCCCATGCCCAAATATATTTTGCCTATTTTAATACATGTTTTGCTTATGATCAGCTGCCCGACTCTCCACCTTTCCTAATTCAAGCTATGAGATTGCACGAGACACTCTGTTTGGCTTGTAATTGCTGCAACAGGAAAAGGAAATGAGATGGGGAACTCGGAGACAATACATTATTCTGTGATTCTGAAAGTGGTACAAAGCCATGAAAGCGCAGACCACGCCAAGGATTGTGGAGAGCACAGGAACCTTGGAAACTCAGCGCTTGAACCATCTCCGACACACGTGCTCCCCAGCTTACAGGTCGAGTGTTGTCTGTAGCCTAGCAACAACACCACCGCATTTCACGGGAACATCAGCTGCGCCCCCTTTATGATCACGTGGCAGAGCAAAGGGTGCACGCCACGCCTCTTCCCAGCATCGTGCGGGCGTACCACGCTGCCGAGCTGCGGCCTGGGAAGCGGTCCAAATTCAAAATGCAAAGTTTGATTTTCACAGAAGGTGTATCATTTTGGCACCATGGGAGTCAGAATATGTAAAACTGAATACAAATCAGTCACAGGATGTGGTTAAGAACTTACATTTTCTAACATATTGGTTACTCAATACCATGTCAATTAACTCCATGATGTTATAAATTGTCATTGATGTTGTGTTGTGGCATTACATTGGAGGAGGTGATATTCTGCCAGCTATACTTTCAGACTGGGGATGGTCTCCCAATGAAATTACTGAATTTACCTGGACAACAGGACACTGGACTCTATGCATGGCCCATGCCCACAATGAAGGAACAATGACTGGATATTAACTGCACTACTGCTACGATGTGGAGGAATCCAACGTGGGGGGAGGGGTTGGGGGAATCCCAGAGCCTATCAAACTGTGTCATAAAACGAAATAAAAAAACTGAATACAAATCGGGGATCGCCTATAAATGTTTGAATAATTAAACTGGAAAAGCCTATTGTTAATGTACTTATTTTTTCATTATCCATCAACATTGTGTTTCTTTGCAGAAAAAGTATAAGTGGTCATCAGAATGTTCCTGGAAAATGGACACAGTCTTTTCATTTCGGTTTTACATGACCTTTTTGAACTGTTCTCTGATAGTGACCAACCACTGACTTTGACCTTGGCCATGTGGTTTGGCTTCATTTAGCCAACATAACAGCCCAGTAAAGTACAGATCGGATCCAAGGGTCAGCTAAAAACATTTCTGGATGCTTTCACTTTATGACACATCTTCCATATTCCTTCAACCGAGATCTCTGAAGAACAGAAAGGGGCAATCCTACCTTGGGGGCAACTTTCTAGCAGGATTCTCAATCAATTTAACTGTTCATAAAGAAGGAGCAGGATAATGAGAAGACGGAGGGTGAAAGGTGAGAGACATACAAGGGGATGGTGAGGGAAGGGATGAAGAGGAAGGAAGGAAGGAATGAAGGAAGGAAGGAAGGAAAGAAGGAAGAGAAGGGAGCAAGGAAGGGAGGGAGGGAGGGAAGATGGAAGGAAGAAGGTGTGGACTAATGCAGCCCAGTCATGGCTGCCCTCTACCCTTCAAGGATCCTGAGCATTGGCTTTGGTGAGCCCTCAGACACTGGAGGGATGGCATGAGATGACAACAGGCACTCTTCCTCACTGCTACTATAAATGATGCACAATTTCAAATTTGCAAATTGCTTATCCCCATAATTTTGAACTTCAGGTAACTGAAACTGTGGAAAACAAGACTCTGGGTAAGGCTGAGCTCCTGCGGTCTCTTGCCCCTCATCTGTAATCCAAGTTAAAGACACTTGCTCAGAGCAAAGCCAAAGAAAGGTCACCAGGCTAGGGAGAAGATGGATTGAGATGGCTTTAGTATCTATGTATTTATATCTATATTTAATAGATTTATTTCATTATATATTTAGATATGAACATATCTGCAATATAAAATATATTAACCACTTTTACTATAAATTTATTATATTAAATGTATTTATCTTTATTATATCATCTATAAACATATACTATTTAGATATGTTCCTATCTATAATATAGATATAAACATAGATGCATAAAAATATACATGTTTAAAATATATCTCTATATTTGAGGCCCTTACATATTTTATTAACATATTAAGACACTAAGATACAACTAAAATTGTATATATTTAATAGTGTGCCATATGATTTTTTATCTCTGCACACATTACAAAATATATCAAGATATATCAAATTATTTAACACATGAAGTAACTCATATACTTAGTTTTTGTTGTGTGAACCTTAAAATCTACACTGTTGACAATTTATCTGCCATTCACACTAATCATCATGATGTACAATACACATCTTGCATTTATTCTCCCTTTTCAAAACCTGAAATTTTGCTTAATATTTTGCAGGAAAGCTTCTTAGTAGAGCAAATTTGCATACTAGCAAATTCTTTTGCTTAAAAAATAGCTGGGAATTGGACCTGTCATGATGGCTCAATGGCTAAATCCTCACCTTGCAATTACTGGGATTTCATATAGTTTAGGAAGCTTCGTTCATACTTCAACCCCCGGCTTACATCCTGGGAAAGTAGTGGAGGATGTCCCCAAACCTGAGGACCCTGTCCCCATATGGGAGACCCAGAAGAAGCTCCTGGCTCTTGGCTTCGGATCGACACAGCTCCATATGTTTTGTCTAGGGAGTGAACAAGCAGATGGAGGACCCTTCTCTGTCTCCCCTTCTCTCTGTACATCTATCTTTCCAACAAAAATAAATAAATTTTAAAAATAGTCGGGAATGGGCACCGTGGAACAGCACTTGGAGAATCCACATCCCATCTCGCAGTGCCTGAGTTTGCATTCTGTTTCTGCTTCCAATGTAGCCAACTGCTAATGCTTGGCCATGGGAGGCAGCAGGTGGCAGTTCCAGCACTTGGGTTCTGGCTACCCATATGGGAGACCCAGGGGAGTGTCCATCTCCTGGTTTTGACCTGGTCTAGCCCTGGCTGTTGCAGGCAATTGAGGAGTGAATCACTGGTTGAGACTACTGTCTCTCTCTCTGTCTTCCTTATTCCTTCTCTCTCAATTTCTCAGTCATTCTCCTTTTCAAATAAAAGCAAACAACAAACAAAACAGTTGAGACAGGGATGGTGGTGTGGTATTATGGCAGCTTGAGAAACTCCAATTTTTCTACCTTTAAGTATACATAGAGAGATGGGCATCACAAATTCACAGACTATTTGCACTGCCAGAGCTAAGCAATATTATAAGCTTTTCAAAGATGCTAATAATCTAAGTAGCAGGGACAAATGGCTGCTGAAAATGCAAAATGACAAATGGAGGCAATGATTCCAATACTTAGGGACTTGCTTTATGTGCAAAAAACACAGCACTATGAAAACCTCAAGCACATCACAGTAAATGTCAACGAAGTGCCATAACCCTTAGGGTAAATGACAATGACACTGGATCTCTTAGTTTATCTTTAAAAAAAAAAACATGCAGGACTGAGTGTCTCTGAGGTCTCTTTGAACTCCTAATCTTTTATTCTCTGCCACTAAAACAGTTTGTCTTTGCAGATTTTCTAAGCATATGAAACATAAGCATCTTCCCCACTCAGAAAAAATGCTATCACTGTGTGAACATCAGACAGATACATTGTTTTAACAACCGTTCAGTGTTTCTCACAACTATGTGCTGCTGGGGCCTGCAGGTCACTTCTCTGCCTGCAAGTGCTGGCAGCCCAAATGGGCTCTGGCTCTAGTCCTGACGGTTCCACTTCCAGTCTAGCTCCCTGCCGTAATGGTCAGGGAAAGCATTGAAGAGATGCCAAACTTTGGAACCCTGTATCCATGTGAGATACCCAGAAGAACCTCTTGGCTCCCAGCCTCGCACCAGCCACTTCTGGCTATTTGGAGCCAGTGGGTTGTAAGTAATTCTCTCTCTCTCTCTCTCTTCCTGCCGACCTCTTTCTTTCTCTCTATAAGCCTTTCAAGTAAAATAAATAAAAAATAATTAAGTCTTAAAAAAAAAAAAGGAAAAGCTAAAGGGAATGAAAAAAAAATTAAAATTATAATGTGAAAGAACCCCACCATCTAAGCAGCTGGAACTGGGCTTAACAACTGAATACTAGAAGTTCCTGAAGACCAAGTCTTAGCTTTTTAAGAATACAATTCATTCTATCCCCAATCCCCAATGTAGCTTCCATAAAAAGTATTGTATGAGAACCTCAGAAAATCTGACATATGTTTGAATAATTTTCCACGTACTGATATCAAAGTACATTTTCATGCTATATAACAGGATGTTCTTACAAAACTAGGATAGTTTGACTCTAGCTGCAAATGAATCACAGGAAAATATTTTCTGAAAGGCAGCATGAAAACATCACCTTGCAGATTATAAATCAAAAGATTCTTAAAGGACTACTTATCCCAATGCACAGACTATATATTTATCTGAGGCCCTATATTAGTTCAACTTAAACACTCAAGTCCAAAATTTATCGTGGAACTAATAAGTGACAATCAAGTCAATAATAGTTTGTTGGATAAAGCACCATGTTCTATAGCATGTAAACAGTTAACCATACAACATTAGTGATGCATAAAAGTTGATGATTTATAAACACTCCTAAAGGCATTACCCCCATCAAACTTTAAAACCTATTGTACACTGACAATGGCGCTGACTGGCAGCTACAGGCATCACTTCTAAAGGATCAATAATATCTGCTAAGACAGGAAGTTAAATCAAAAGACGGTTTTGGTAACAGGGGCGTGCCACAGAAGTCATGACATAGGGCTTTCGTGTTTAGATTTCATGTTATTATTCCAAAATAACAACTAAACACTGATTGTAAGGTTGGCACCCTGGACAGCAGTGACACACCTGAAGTAGATTATCATCCTGATGGGCGCCACACAAACTGCTCACTTCAGATCAAACATCTCATGCTGCCTGTCCCTTGGGGAAGACAACCAGAAAGAAGTACCATCCCAAATGCAGAGAAGGAAAGAACATTCTTCCATGTTCCATTTTTTTCTGAACCAATCAGGACTGTGAGTGTGACCCACGACTCTTGGAATGGGTGGTATTCGTGTACCATACCATAACAGAAGTAAAGAAACTGTCCAAAGCCTCACTTGCGCACGTCCTGCTTACTTTCTCCCATGGCTTCTCCAAAAACACGTACGTGCTGGCTTCTTTCAGGTCTGATGACAGCTAAGCACACGAGCCATCAGAGGGCCTGGTGTCAACTTGATCTCATTTTAATGTCTTAATGCCTTAATTCTTCGTTCATTCGATTTTGCTTCCTCCTTGCCCTTTTCTCAGACATCCTGGTATATGCCCATCACTCTAGAGACACCTCCTGCTCGACTGAGTTCCTTCCTGTTATCGTCTAGTTGCTGTGCTTACTCTGACCTGCTGCGGCTTGGACAGACAGGCCTCCGTTCTTGTCCTAACGCAGCCCTGAGGTGCCTCCAAGCACCACAGACAGCACTGTGGTCTCCTGGTGTTTGGCTGCCTGCGGCACAGCGCACTCCAGCAGCTGGGAGCACCAGGATGCCACTCTTCCAAGCCTGAGGATGGTAGAAAGAGTTCTCTCTTCAACTTTGGTCTTCAAGGATCCTTTCCTTCTTGTTCTGTCCTGTAGGAAATGACCTTCCTCCTCTCATTTCATGCCAAACCATTCAGTGATGGTTCTGATGAATACCCTTCCATCTTTTTAGAGGATGTAATGTCAATATATTTCAAACATTTTTATTTTGTCAGTATGTTCTGATTCTTTCTCTTAACCTACAAAATGCTGTGCAACTCCTCACCAAACACAAAAAATAGTCGGAAAACAAACCTGCTTTACAAGTGCCTTCCTCACAAGCTGTCACAATATCTTTTTCAGCTTCTTCACCTTCAAACATCACACAAGGGCCACATTTCTTTGAGGACTCTACTCACTGCCTAGGATGGTGAATTTCTTAATTAAGTCTTTCTCTTGCAAAGTTCAATTGAATATACTTTCTGCTGAAGATGAGCTATGGCTTCCTAATTTCCACAGTTACTGAGCCTCATCTCATCTCACCTCATTAAAATCCCCCTCAGTATTTAACAATATGTCACTGTATGATGTGGCTGAGACTTTGTGTACTTGTTGTATTCTCTTTCTGTATGGTTACTCCTCCTCAGTTCCTACACCCATGGGTGTTCCTAAAGGCTAACTCTCACCTCCTGTCTTGCCACACTCTCTCCGAATTATCTGCCATTGTGGATTCCAGATTAGACTTTTGAACCTACTCCTATCCTGAAGAAGTCCGGCTGACCTGTATCTGGCTCTGCAACAAAGAAAAAAAAAACTAAATGTCTTTGGTTCCATCACACGCCCCCAGCTGGCACTCAAACCAGCCAGTGCTAGAGAGATTCCCGTGTAAAAGGAAGAGACTTAGTGCATCAGTTAAATCATACACTTTAGCAGGAGCTACCAAACCCTTAACCCCTCTTCACTGCCCTCCATATTTGCATCTTTCTCTAACTTGCATGAATCGCCTGGTGAAGACAGAGGCTATTGCAGAAGATAAGCTGATTAAGAAAAATAATATCTATCTACCATAATAATCTATCTAAAAATAATAATATCTAATAATATCGCTTATTCTATGATTGCTGAAGCAGTTTAATAAAAAGGTCTTTGCAAAGAGCCATGACAGCGTCTAAACTCTAAGAAACACACAGGCTTCACACAGAGAGATTATTCCAGAAATAAAACTGGGATTTAAAACTGTATGCTTGCATGAGCAGTCTTCAGACAGTTAACACAAAATTCACATTTTAAAAATGGGCTTATCTTTTAATTCTGTTTTTTTCTAGGAATTTTTCAAGTTCCTTCATAGAGCTAGTGAGCTGAAGATCATCCTAAGAATCTATTTTCATGCTCTCTTTCCACGAGCAGAGAGGACAGTATTTGGATAACCAAAAGAGAACATAATTATAGGATAGGTAGCATAGCACCCACACATGTCCAACTCTCAGGACAGCTGTCTGTTCCTGAGGACAGACAATGTAAAGATAGGAGGGTGCTATTTGCTATTTGCCAGTGGGGCCTTTGGGAAGTCACCGGTGTTGGATGAAATCATGAAGGTGTGACCCCCATTATGCATCTTCTGGTTTCACATGAGGAACAGAGACCTGAGCAGGCATTCTGGCCATCTCGCCATGGGATGCTTCTTCTATGCCCCACTGCAAGAAAATGCTGGACCACTGCCATTAGATTTCCCATCTTCCAGACTACAAAAAATACATCTCTATTCTTTATAAACTACTCACTATTCAGTATTCTGTATAGCGCAGATAATAGACTAAAAACCTCCCACCAAACAGAGAGCCGAATCTTGACACATGAATGGGATTCACATATAGGATGTCTGGAGTCCAGGCGGTAAATGGGAGTGGGACAGGTAGCAAAAATTACAAGTTGATATGTCCTGAAGAGGCACCACAATACCATGCCATCCGTAGCTGGAGAGAAATGAGTGTGGGAAATCCACAGTTCTTTCACCTTAAAGCTTTGGAAATCACAGTCTGGTGTTTTAGTGAGGAAATGAGTTAGTTGACAAGTTGGAGATAGTGCAAAAAGATAATTGAAGACAAAAGATAAAGCAAGAAATGAGTTAGATTACATTGCAGTATTCTAGAAAAACCACTTCATAGTAGAGGTCTTGGAGAAAGAAAGAAAAGAAAGCAGGTTGGAAATGAGGCCTTACATATATTAGGAGAATGGCTGTCAAATACAGAAACTAGAAGGCATTGAAGCTGTACAGATTACTCCAAAGGATTCATTCAAACCATTTATTAAGACAACCCTGGCTAAAGAAGCTAACACGTTTACATTCGTTGAGTTCCAGTTGGCCGTAACTAATACACACTACTGGATTTGTTATTTGGATACAAAGGTTCAGAGTTAATTTTTAAAATGTGATCAATATATTTTCAAATGTATCCAGTTTGGTTGTGACTACTTGCAACAGTCGCACAGTTTGTCTAATAACGATCTGTGGCAGCCCTCTCCTTACAGACAAATCACAAGTTTTCCTTCTTACTGAAAAGCAACACAAGCAACCAGCAGCAATGGTGTCTAAAAAAAAATAATTATCTCTATCAGGGAAAAGCTGAGAATGCGACTAAAGAAATGTGAGACAATTTTCAGAAGCTGCAGAAAAATGGAATTCAGAGGTGAGTTTATTCTGATGAAAAAAAAAATCCATGCATAGGATTTTCAGAATGTACACTTCCATGACATTTCTGAAGATTCTATCGTGAACTCATCTCGGGTGACGGTATTCTACTGTGAAGTTCTTCAGAAAGATTCTGGACATTTGTTATACTAATATCTTTGCTTTGCTTTGAAAGATTTATTTATGTTTATTGGAAAGGCAGATATACAAAGCAAAGGAGATACAGAAATACCTTCGCCCGCTATTCCACTCCCCAAGTGGCCAGATTCCAGTTAAGCTGAACTGAAGCCAGGAGTCATGAGCTTCTTCCAGGACTTCCAAGTGTGTCCAGGGTGCCAAAGCACTGTCCACGCTCCACTGCTTTATCAGGCCACAAGCAGAGAGCTGGATGGGAAGTGAAACACCAGTACACAAACCAGCACTCATACTGGATCCCTTGCTTGAAGGCAGAGGATAAACCATTTGAGCCATTTTGCTGGTTCCTATTAACATATCTTCTAACGTATATCCATGAATCAATTTATCAATTTTATCTAAATGATATAGAAAGTATGTAACATAAAAGAAAACTTGCTGGCCTCATTACTGAGTGAAAATACTCTTGGAAACAAATACATATATATATTCTCTCTATCCCTTCCATTTTTATGCTTATTTTCTTTTTTGAAGTTGAATACTTGAATTCTTAAATAAATGAAAGCACTAGGATACTTTTAAATATTCTTTAGTAAAATTCGTTTTTTTATTTCTCTACTCTTCAGAAATTCTAAGCTCTTTTAGTAGGCACACTGCCTAATTTGTAATTGTTCTTCAAGTACATTTGCTGTGTTCGAATAAATGCTAACCAAAATACAATGAGTAATAGTTTACTGTTATGTGTAATTAAAAAAAAAACTAAAGAACCACTTTACACAGAAAAAAATAATAGTACAAGAGCATGTCAGCAAACTAAAGAAATAAACTAAAACAATGCTTTAGGAAACAAAAGCTTAATTTTTAAAAAGAAATGTATTTAAATGCATTTACCTTCAATGTAATGAAAATTGAATTTCTTCATCCAATTAGTAAAAGAACACAAAAAATATATGAAAACATGAGGCAACTTATCTCTGCCTAGAAGTATCATAAATCAGAAGCCAGCCCTGTCACTTGTTAGTCAGCGAGAGCATCAGTCTGTGCAATGATTCTGCTGTCAGCTCCAGGTTGGAGGCTTAATCATCCCAGGAGCGAAAAAGTCAGGAGTCATATTTTACACAAGAGACACTTGGGCACACATATTCATGCTGTTACCCTCATAAATGTCTTGACAAATTGCTTGAAGGTCAATTGACAATGAAATAATAGCAATTTTGCATTTAAAATGTGAAGACAGATTTCATGAATATTTACCCTGTGCTGTCACTTGTCTCCATGTACAGCACCACGAGGAAATTATGCAGTAGACTGCAAAAGCACAAAACAGTCCTGAGTTACATTTAAGGGGAAACACACAAGGCTAGTGTTGCAACCCAGCATGTAAGGCTGCCGTTCGCAACTCCAGCATCTCATATGGCGACCAGTGGGAGTACCAGCTGCCCCATTGCGGACTCAGCTGCCTGGGAAAGCCACAGAGGAAGGCCCATGCGCCTCTGTCCTTGTATCTACACAAGAGACCAGAAAGAAGATCTGAGCGAAGTGGCTTCAGTCTGGCCCAGCCCCCATAGTAACAGCCATTTAGGGAATGAAGTGGCAGCTAAAGACTCTCTCTCTCTACTGTTTCTCTCTATAATGCTTGCTTTCAAATAAATCAAACAAACCTTTAAAAATGTTGCATTAAAAAATAAGCACATCATATGTAAGGCAGAGACACTGAATATAATCAGAATATCCCCCCCCCGAGGATATTTTAAATTTTATATCAAAAGAAGGAATAATTGACAGTTTATCATTCCCACACAGATTGCATTATATCAGAGATCATGGAGGATTGCAAATTGGGCCCCAGGTGATTCCCCTTCTTGTAGCTGCCATTTAAACGGACCTTCTGCAAGTACTTTAGGGTTCTACCAGGTGGCACAGTGCCTAGCAGCCTTCTCGGGATCTCACAGCCAAAGCCCACCCACGCTCTAAGACCTGGGTGTCAGTGCTGCCTTGCTAGAGTGAGGGCTCCCTTCAGACTCCTCTGAGGAAGATGAAGCTCTCCAGTGTGTCTCTACACGGAAGCACCAGCTCTGCTGACCTACCTAGCTTCCGAAGGCATTATCTCCAAATACCATCAGACTGAGATGATAATAAAGGAACACGGGGGCCACATGGGCCACAGGGGCCACATGAAGATCCACACCAAGCACAGTGGCCAACAATGAGAAACAACAGGAAATGAGCACATACTTGGGAACTTTGTGTGCACCTGAGCCTGTCCTCTCCTGCCACGTAATTTTTGCTATTTCATCACTTTATACAAAATATATTCTCTGCATGCATTTAAAAGCTTTATTTTATTTATTTGAAAGACAGAATTTCACAGAAAGAGAGCACGAGAGAGAATGAAACAGGGCTTCCACCTACAGTCCACTTCCCAAATGGACTAGGCCAGACAGACACACCATGCACTGGGACCCTCCCTTGGGCCTCTATGTGGGTGTGGTGACCCAAGCATCTTGGTCATCCTCCACTGCCTTCCTAAGCATGGAAGAGTGTCGCTGTCCCGCAGTGATGGTGTACGGAGCCGATAATAACACGCGTGAACCCTGACTGATGGTCAAAGCCTGAAGTTTATTAGTGGCATCAGACTTTATACACTGAGGGTCATATGGTATAAGGGAGGAAGTATTAAGCTTATCAACAAAACCCATCAACTCTTTCTGTACTCTGGAATGTCAATGAGAAGGGTCCAAACAGACCCTGGAAACATGGCAGGAGAGGACAGGCTCAGGTGGATGGACAATTCCTCTATTTCAAATAAGATAAAAGTAAAAATGTTTGAAACACAACAAAAATAAGTTTTTGGCTACAAAATTCTCTGAAATTCACTAGCTTTTACATGATACACATTTTCCATGAAATGTATGATTATGAATACTCTTCATGTTTGCAAAAGTTCCTGCCAAGAGAGGAAGAAACCCTTGGAGAACTAACAGGTCAATCTGATTCTCTTTTCCAGAAATTCAGTAATGTAACAATGTATCCCAGAAAAGTCAACTGAAATCACTTGGAACTGAAACATGAAGTGGAACATACAACTTCATGATTAGAGGGCTCTTCTAATACCAAGTCCACTGTCAAAGCAAAAAGAAACAAATATTCCATTTTTTTCATCTTTGTTAAGGACTTCATGGGTTGTAAGGCCGTTATTCACTACTCATATAGTTTAAAACTATCTTAAGAAAATAGATTCATTAAATGTTAATGTGAAACATTTTATTACTAATAAAATTTAAATAAACCAACTGTTTAGTCCACAAGTGACACAGTGTGATCAACTCACCTATTTAGCATTTAATTTTGTTCAAGATCACGGGATTCTCATGTTTAGTATTCATTCTATCTTTGTTGATGACATGATCTTACATAACTCAGGATAAGGCTCAAGAAACAATCAAATCTATTTGCCAATTACTGTTGTCAGAAAAAACTCAATATCAATTATTTCAAAACTACCTCATTGGGCCCGGCGGCGTGGCCTAGCGGCTAAAGTCCTCGCCTTGAACGCCCAGTATCCTATATGGGCACAGGTTCCAATCCCAGCGGCTCCACTTCCCATCCAGCTCCCTGCCTGTGTCCTGGGAAAGCAGTGGAGGATGGCCTAATGCTTTGGGATCCTGCATCCCTGGAGGAAGTTCCTGGAACCTGGCTTCGAATCAGCACAGCACCGGCCACTGCACTCACCTGGGGAGTGAATCATCAGATGGAAGAAGATCTTCCTCTCTGTCATTCCTCCTCTCTGTATATCTGACTTTCAAATAAAATACATCTTAAAAAAAAAAAGAAAAACTACCTCATTGTTTTTATAAATATTCCTCTCCACCCATACTCCACGGGGTGAGAGGAACTCCAAGTGCTCTGGGCAAGACAGCAGGGGAGAAAGTCAGTTTCTGTGATGGAAGCCCTGTGCTGCTCCCTCCCACGTCCCCAATTCCTCCCAAATGGACAGAGGGAAAAAAAATTATCACTGCCCAACACCCCCAGGACAACACTTCCTTTTTTTATTTCACTTCAGCCAAGGGAGACATACGCTTAAGAACTTTGAAAAAAAGAAAAACGTGAATGAAGCTGTTCCATCACTGCAAGTCTGTATTTGAAAAATCTTACCAGGATGTAACAGGATGTAGAGCAGGGCGTACCTTATTAACATTCACATCAATCGCAGGTGAATGCATTTGTGTAATGGAGAAAATGCAAGGAATATTATAACAGCATAATACGTGAATTTTTAAAAGCCAGTAACCTTTCAAATGTACATAAGCAGAATAAAGTAAGAAGATATAGAGAACACCCCCATAGCTTACACCATAAATTGAAACGATTTTTGAAAATGCCATATGAGCAAAGACACTGCTCTCCAGCATCGCTAAGAGCAGACAGGGGCGTGTGTTGGATGCAGCAGTTCAGCTGTGCCTTGCGATGCCTCCATTCCATATTACAACACCTCACTATGCTTCCAATCACAGCTTCCAGCCAATGTGTAGTTGGAAAGGCAGCAGGTATTGGCCAAGTATTTGGGCCCTTCTCACTTGGGAGATCCAACTGACCTCCAGGCTCATGGTTGTGGACTGCTATCGTTGGCATTTGCAACAAGCGTCCAGATGGGAAACCAATTTCTCTCTCTCTCTCTCTCTCTCTTAAAATAAAAATTAAAAAAATCTTGTTTTGCCCTTTTCTAGAAAATGCAAATTTGATGCTCAGAGCTAAGGAGGCAAGACAGTTCAGCAGGCCTAAGATACAGAGAAGAAAATCACAGAGAAATATTTTCCATGTCTTACAATCTAAAGGAATCTGTCCTGCTAAATTGTGAATCTTTCTTATATTAGTGACATCTGTTCATTTTTCCATTCTCTCCCTTTTGAGAATGTCTGCTCTGTAAATACTCCTCCAGGGTACCTTAGGAATACACAAAATATATTTGCACAAGTCCAAAGATGGAGCGAAATTTTGCCCCATATATGCCAAATCCAACGCCCATAACTAATTGAGGGAGAATCTGGGTTTATAGGCGATGTTGAGTTAGTCGAGACATCTGGAGATAATGGGATAAACCAGCTGTACTTTGCATGTGGGATCAGCATAAATCTCACGAAGTCAAGAATCAGATAACTATGGATTAAAGAATGTCCTTTAAAGAAAAATGTACTTTGAGACCTTACCATACCACCATTAACTCGAAATATGAAACAGATCAAACAGCAGCTAAGGATGAAGACAGACTGGAGTGACACTGTCACAGGCCAAGGGAAGCCTGGGTCAACCGAAAGCTGGAGGAAGCAAAGAAGGTGGCTTCTCCAGGCTTCAAGATTTCAGACTTCCAGCCTCCAAAACAGAAAGAAAAAAGATTCTGTAGTTGTAAGGCACTCGATCTTCCTGTATTTTAGTATAAGACTAGGAAGTACTACACAAATATAATTAGGTAAACACAAAAATGTGTGTGTGTGTATATATATACATTTGTATATATGTGCGTGTGCATGAATGTATATGTGTTTTATATGTATGAATATGCATGTATATATGTGTATATATGTGTGTGTGAATATGCACACTCAATGATTCTCACACTAAAAAGTGGCAAGAAGCGTTGCTGGTATTATTGCAGCCCCATTTATACCTCCTAAATTAGCCGTGGCTGCTCCAAGTTGCGTGATGTACCCATGATTTTCAAAGACAGTTGTGATAAGGAAACTTTTAATGCTGAGTTTTCCAACACCTGCATCCTTCATAATACTCATAGCATTGCTACATTTCATGCATTTCCCTTTTAACACAAAATGTAAAATGTGTGTGTGTTAATACCTATGGGTAACCGCTAAAGAACCTGGGTTAACTGTTTAGCAACTCACAAAGATTATCCAACAAAGAGCTAAAGAACAGATGCAAACTCTTTCTAGCAATTTGATGTGTGTTTTTGCAATAAGAAATTGAAGAGTAAGGGAATATCCAACGGCCACAGAGTACTATAATAACACTTACTTGTTAATATATGCAAACCAGCTTCTGAATATGAATATCTGAGACTAAAAGAATTACAGAATCTGCTTTAAAAAAATAAGAAATGTAGATATCTATTATATAGATGCAGTATACTTAAAGAGGAAACAGTAATAGTTATTTTTATAAACTTATAAAAATAATTTTATAAAATTCTTTACAAAATAATATTTTTGTAATGCCAAATAGTTCTACCTTTACATTATATATTAATTGTTTTGAGTTTTAAAATAAAGATGTTTCATTTTTATGTAAATGCCCTGATTTTACTCATTAGAATTTCCTTTTTAAGGAAACATTAATCACCCAGATATTTAAACTGTCTGAGTGTGAACCTGTCAGGCTGGCTTTAGTGTGTACCTGACAGAGACCTGACAGTATTCTCCAAATTTGAGAAATTCCTTTCACAATTGAACTTAAATACAACTGAACCAACCCAACCGCAGATAAGACAAGGAGACCGATGAGGCAACGGTAGTTTACCTAGTTATGCTCTAAAACAGAAACGTAGTAAGAAATGGAGTGCAACTTCCTCTCAAAATGCCGGATGAATATCGGCTAATAAACCATTAACTTTGTCATCCAGTAAATAGAGACTTTGGTTCCCGCCAGGAATTCCCAGAAACTGTTGTGACTTCTCTCTGCTCCGCACTGACAAAATGTGGTCATCTCCTAGCTGCCTAGCAACTCCAAAATTTCAATTATTAAATCACTGATCATAATCTGACAATGTCATTTCAGAAAAATTATAAATGGAAAACTGCATTTTGTAATACCATAAAATCATTTAGCATTTAAAGTTTACTTGCCTTTGGTATCTATGCATGAATCCAACCCAAGCAAATTTCCTTGTTATTGTATACTTGCTGAATAAAGATAGCAATGTTCGGGTGCCTTAGTAAGAATCTGAACTCCATAATATAAAAGGATCTAACTGACTCCAATGACCTAAGCAATGCACCTCCAACTCTTTGTATTGAGAATTCAGTGCAGAATGATTGCTCTGTATCTACACAGAGCAGATGCTGGTATGCTTAGAAATCAACTATGAACACTGCAAAATTTAGTGTGTAATGCTTTTAATTACTCTTAAATTATACTGAGTACCGCCTGAAATACAAGCATACAATAATTCCATGAATATGCCATAATATCATCCTAAATATTTGGGAGCTAAATGATCTGAGCTCCAAAATAAAATCTAACTTTTTCTACTATTTACAAAAAAATCAGAATATTTTTTATCTTATTATGAAACAAGTATAAGCCAAGCTTCAGTGAGTAAAAATTCAGTCTCATTTTCAAAAACTCTTTGAAATTGTGCTTCCCTGTGTAAGCATGGCGCTCCTCATTAGCCTATACTCAATATACTTCATAGGAAAAATCTTTTTCCACCATTTTTATGGGGCTTTTCACTGTTCTTTCAATAAACTTGATATGAAACCAAACGAAGCAACCAGAATAAACATAAAAGCCACATCTCTATTTTCTGAAGTATAGCCAATGTGGGTAGAATTCATATCATGGCAAAGTTACCTGGATAGAAAAAGAATCCAAGTTTGTCAGGTTCTCAGGATTCAGAGCTGAGAACAGAGGCAACTGATTATGAACTGGTAGCCAGAAGCAAACTTGCTTGCAGCTCTCCAGAGCTCTCGGCTTTGCCCTCCCCTCGCTCTGCTCTCCAATGGGGGAAAGGTAGCCTTCTCTCTCTGGAAGAGCTTGTTTTGACATGCACAACTAGTTCATACTTTTCAGCATGCAAAGTAAGCTGGCTTAAATTATATCCTGGGTCAAAGAAGGTGACCAAGTCTGCCAGTTTGAACTGCTAAATTTAATCTCCCGATTCTCCTTCTCTGATGTTGATGCAGCCACATTTTCAAGTACATTTTCCATCACGTGAGTTAGTACCGTGGCTAGAACACATTGCAGAGGTACTATGCACCTTAACATAGTGAATCTTCACCAAGTCCCGTGTCAATGTAACTTGTAAATTAGGAAGGATAATGAAGAAGCCAAGGTCATGTGTTGACCCTGGAGAGCCTGACAGTTTCATTCTTCTGCCCGATTAGACACTATGGTCAGCTGTTCTGGAAACCCAAGCTCCCTGATACCAAGTGTCCCAACCAAAGAAAGTGGAGAGAATTTGACCGTAGCTCAGCCCTGCATCTTGCTAGTTGAAGCTATTATTATGATCTTTGGAGAAACAACAAACTATCCTCACATATTCCATATATTCCAGGATGGCATCTTGTCACAGACATACATTCATTATCTCACTCTCTAAAACATGTTAGGCGCACATTATGATTAACACGTAAGACTAAAACTCAGAATTTTGTTACCTATGTGAGAACAGAGAGCTGAAAAGTACTGGGTCCTGGATTCCAACTCTGTTGGATCTGCATCCATGCATCCATGCTCCAAGCTGAGCAGGTTTGACACCCCATAACCAATGAATGAAGGGGCACTTTACTCCCCGTGGGGAAAAACTCAATTATTTAGCCTCGAGCCTCAAAAAGTAGCCATTCTTCAGATAGATTGGCCAAGGATTTTAACAGCATGAATTTGAAACGTATCTCACAGTTACACTGACTAGGTAAAAAAAAAACGTAAGGAATCTCTGCAAGTCCTTCTAATTATTATTATTTTTAAGATATGTAAGTGAAAGGCAAGGTGAGTAACAGAGAGAAATGTCTTCAACTCATGGGCTCACTCCCCAAGTGGCCCCAATAGCCAAAGCTGGTCCAGACCAAAGCCAAGAACTCGAACCACATCTTCCATATGACTGGCAGGATCCTACATCCTCAATCCATCTTCTGCTGTCATCCCAGGTTTGTTGATAGAAAACCAATTCTGAAGTACACAGTCGCTAGGACTCAACCAGGCACTCTAATACTACATCTCAAGCAGCAGGTTAATCGCTATGCCATGCCATGCTTCTCGAACTACTTCATAAAACAAATGACTTTGCCAAATATGTGAGTTGGATTTTACAGAGCAATGGCTTAAGCCACATTGAGAGCACTGAATCCTGCCAGAGTGCCTGGGTTCCAGCGAGAACTCCTTCACTTCCATCCAGCTCTTTGTTGATCTGCATCCTGGGAGCCAGCAAATGCTGGTTCAGGTCTCGGGGCTCCTGCCACTCACATGGGAGAACAGGATGCAGTTCCTAACCCCGGTTGTTGAGGACAGTTAGGGTGTGAACCAATAGATGAAGATTTAGGCCTGTCACTTTGTGAAATTCTGCGTTTTAAATAAATTAATCAGACAAAAGGGAGTGATATGTTTCTATGTCTTCTTTTTTTTTTTTTTTAAAAAAAAAGATTTATTTGTTTTTATTGGAAAGGCAAATGTACAGAGAGGAAAGACAGAGAAAAGCTCTTCCATCTGATGATTCATTCCCCAAGTGACCGCAACAGCTGACGCTGAGCCAATCTGAAGCCAGGATCCAGGAACTTCCTCCAGGTCTCCCACATAGGTACAGGATCCCAAGGCTTTGGGCCACCCTCCACTGCTTTCCCAGGCCACAAGCAAGGAGCTGGATGGGAAGTGGAGCTGCTGGGATTAGAACCGGCAACCCATGGGATCCTGGTGCGCGCAAGGCAAGGACTTTAACCACTACACTGTCTTGCCTGGCCATGTGTCTTCTTTTAAAGCTTCAAGTTTCAAAAATAAAATAAAATAAAAGCATAGGAAACACTACCTCACACAAAACCAGGTATACACACACACTGAGGTCTTAACACAGATTGCACTATGGGTGCTGGAAACATTCAGTATACACTGGGTAAGGTAAGGCAGAAGATGTCTTCCCCAAGAATTGCCCCAGCACATCTTCATCCCAACAAGGTGAGTCATGCACCTTGTGTCAAAGGAAAACATTACAACAATCTAATTTCAAGATCTTAATGGACTTCACTTGTTATTATAGAAGCAAACACCATCTAATTCCTTGAAGCAGAACAAATGTTGGGTTGGGCCTGAGCAGACAAGGTTGGTTCCAGAAACAGAGAAAGGGTGAAGACAGCAAAAACCAAACAATAAGATCACTCTCTAAGAGGGCGGGGGGACATGAAAACAGAATAATTAGGAAAATAACTAGTTTAATATCAAGTGACTTCAGGTTTGGTTTTGTGTGAGGATTGAGGTCAGAGGGTTTACTATCTTGCCAACAGAAACTTGCCAGTCTAGGCATTTGGCTGTTATCTCTGTCTCCTGATTTCTCACCAGGTCATAGAAACAGACTGGTTTCCCTTGGTGATGTGGAACTTTACTGGAAGTGACTCCAAGATTGCTGGGGCCTGTGAAGGAACCTAGCCCAAAACAACAACATCCTAAAATCTTTTAACATGAGAAAGTGCTCAACACGCTTATTTGAAGTACAACTATTAATACAATACAAACTACTGATTAATTAAAAATAATTTCACTGTATGTATACCTAAATAGATCTTATTTCTAAAAAAAAGCATAGAAAAATATAATTTCAATGAAAGATTTTGTTTCATCAACTACTCTTATAACAGAAAAATCAGATTTAGTAGCATAATTACTAACTTTATTAAGTAAATACGGTACTAATTAGATCACAAATGCTAGCTTTAAAAATGTCTACTGTGTATAACTAACTTTTTATTTAGTTATTGTAAGAAGGTCCAAAGCTAAACAAGATTAGCAACATGAAAGGACACTTAAGTTTGATGTATAAATATTGTTATAAAGAAAATACATTTACAACAGAAAATCTATAAAGACTAGAATTGGCAAGGGCATGTAAAATATGTTTTGTATTCATTTTGCATTGCTTGAGTTACTGCCATTATCCACTGATGGACACTGTCAAATTTACAGAGCAGTTCAGAGAAGTGTAAGCATGCATTGTAAATTGTATACTTGCTTTCTGGATGTGGAATTTATGCCTCTTTGCATGTAAAAAAAAAGTACCAATAAATCACTTAACTGTTTTAAACATTTTTAACACATCATGAGAAATTCAGTTTTCTCTAAAAAAAGCAACATATGGATTAGTCTTGCTGAATTTGCAACTTCCGTCTCAAGCATTTGAAATCATGACAAGGCTTTCCAGAATCTGACTCTAGAAGACATACACGGAGGTAAAGCGCAGAGAGACGCGATTTTGGAAGCTGCACCGCTGCATCCTGCGGTGTGTGAGACAAACGCAGACAGCTGTGTTTGCTGCGCTGCAAAGCAGACCTGTTCACATGGCTCCAGGGAGAAGCCGGCTGAAGGTGACTAACCTTTGCCAAGGTGACACATTCTCAAGAGTAGTGCCACAAATAGGATCATGTGAGATTGTTTGTAATCTGTTCCCAAAGGTCTTTAGCACGTGGCGCAGGAGAGTGGGGGGAGGGGAGTCAGGAGGAAACCGAGGGACAGCGTGTGTGCTCTTGGAAGAGGTCAGTCATCTCTGACTTTGACACATGACAATGAGCTCTTGCCAATAGACTGGTCTGTGACAGTATTCCCAAATTTCCTGCAGGATTTGCACATTTCCCTTGTGAGTTTTTTGACCTTTTTTTTTTCTTTGCATTATAACTCAAGAATAAAGACTGACTTAACTTGCAAAACCCAGGCTTTTCTTCTGAATCAGAAGTGCAAGAAATTCCAAAGAACAGAAAGCTCAGGTATACGTTTTCCGTGGAAAAATGCCAGTAACGTAGCTAGACATGAAAACCAAATGTGTCACAAACATGATGGGAATCATCTAACTCATTGCCTTTTCCAATTGAATGATGTTTTTCTTTCCTGTTTTTTTTTTTTTTAAAGAAAAGATACCACTCTGACCAAGAAATAAATCAATGTGTCAAGAACAAAGCACTATCTTTACTTGGGAGGTAATTGCGACCGAAATCAAGAAACACTAAATGCAAGCGGTCTTGAAGATGCGTTCTGAGATTCTACACAAGATGGCGGCTGCTTATGCAGCGTAAACTACAAGAGGGGAGTCATTACATCTCTTGTCAGTCACTAGCAACTACTGGGGGATCTGGAATTTGGCTTGGTAGTTTAAGCTGAGGATTGGGACATCTGCACATAGGAATGGCTAGATTCCACAATGACCTCTGCTGCCTGACACCAGCTGCCTGCCACGCAGACCTCATGAGTGCCAGGGTACGACTCCTTCATTTGAGTCCCTGCCATCTTTGTAGCATTCCCAGATGGAACTGAACTCCTGATTGAATTCTTGGTTCCTGGCTCTGATCCAGTCCAGTTCTAGCCATTAAAGAATTTGGGAAATAGACCAGAAGATAAAAATTTATTTTTTCTTGCTTTTTACTCCATCAAATGACTTGTTATTTCAATATGCAATATAGAAAAAGGTTTGTTCAGAATCTTTTAAGAAAGACAAGTCACACAGTCTCAGCAAGGAAGAGGGACTTGTGTGGATTTTGGTAGCCAGCTACTTCAGGGTCATGAGTTTGGAAGGCACACTGTTTTCCATGTATCCCCTTTCAGGGAAGGAGTCGTACATAACCACGCCCCTTACTAGCCCCTTAAAAGTCCACACTGAAGCAGAGCTTGCTCTCTCTTGCTTTTGACAGATGGACTCAAAGGACGAAGGTAGCGGGCCCGGCGCGGTGGCGCAAGTGGTTAAAGGACGAAGGTAGCAACCTCTCTCTCACCTATATTTCTTTCCCTTTCTGGTCCACTCCCCCTGAGCCTGGCCCATGTTCGTCGGTATTCCTCCCCTTCTCAATAAACCGCACTACTTTTTTCAGTGCTTAATATGCTTTGCAAGATAGAAAAGGAAAGAACCTAGGGGACAAGCATTAGGCCCCAGCCTAGCCCACAGCAGGATGGCCTCATGAACTGCCGCAGAGACTGATGGATTCTGTTCTAGAAACTGCAGCTCGACCCGATTCACAGAGTCAGCACATACTCGGGTAGGTATGTGCAGACAGCTAAGTTCAAAAGTTCAGCTCAGAAATTCACTGTGGACTTACTTTAGTTCAAAAGTTGACTCTGCATGTGCCTGAGACCTACTTAGCATGGACCTCTCAGCTACATTTTAAATGTCTGGACCAATACTCTTCCACTTTGGTTACATCCATTGAAAAAGAGCAATCTTAGCCTTCACTGAGCCATAGTGGCTCGGATTACATATATATTTTTTTAATTTCAGAATTACAATGAAAAAAAAAATAACATACAGGAGAAAATATGCTATGTTTATTCCCTGACCTAATTACCCTTCAGCTACACAGATATATATTTTTTTCTTATAAGCTTTGATAAGGATGAAAGAAAAAAAAGTGTTCAGTCAAAACTGTACCTTCAAACACTTGCTTTAATTTTTCACTCCACCACAGACCTGAGAGGTGTGGGAATAACCCAACCCAAATCACTGAGGACAAGATCAGACGATTTTTTTTTTTTACAATATTTGCACCATCCTGCTGTCTTATATGTCTCCAGCCCCTCACCTGCCAATCTGGAATGTCCATTTTCCAATGGCAGACCCGTGTCTCACTCAGGAACAGGAAGGAGGCAATGTCATGGCAACACAGAACTTAACGCACTTGGAGTTTCTATGAAATTACCAAAAGACACACCAAAATCCACCCAAACTTCACTTTGTTAACTTAACCAGGGAACCACCCACTGCCCCATAAAGCAAACTGTACCAGGCGGGAGTGGCTCCTTATTCCCTTTGGATTCCTACCCTTGTTAGTCTTCCGTTTCCCTCTGTCCTTTTCTGCATCTGCCTGACTCACTCACAATGGGGAACTCTCTGAGAAAACTGGCTTCCACTTGTGTCCTCATTTAAGCCTCTGATTTGTATCCATATCCCTGTGAGGGCAAAAACTTAGCGTAAAAACTGAGATACATATCCCAAAACACTATCATAAGGAATCCCCTTTGTTGTTGCTGGCAACAGAAGCTCACTAATGAACAGGATTATTCCAAGTGTGATCTGAGACCATGAAACCTTTAAGACTTTTCCTTCTTCATTATGCAGTGAACAGGCACTCAGCCAGTACAGGAAACACACTGGAGAGAGAGACAGAGACAGAGACTTTTTAAAATATTTTCCTAGCTCAGAGTCTTTTGACAGAGCACCCTCCCATCACCCACAGCAGATATTCTGATCTCACAGCTTTCTCTTAGATTCCGCCACGGACTCAGCACAAGTCCCTTCCCCTCTCTGCCACAAACATCAACCCTCGTAGATTCCATTTCCACAAAGATTCAAATCCACCTCCCTTCCTACATTCCCGTATAACTTCAATACATTCAGTAGTCTCCCAGATGTTATTCCAGCAACCAAACCTCTACTTGCGTTCCACAAACATTTGCCCATGACCCAAACCCTTGGCAAAAAAGCACAGATATACAAGGAATCTCTTATTGAAGACAATGACGTCACATGGGTAGGTTTCACCAATTGCTACAGCCATGAACACTGTTATGGGTGTTATAATGTGCTTTGGCTTTCTACTACAACTTGTAAAATAAGAAGCCAGGATTTTTTTACCCAGGTTTTAAAAATATAACAATGGCATTAGTGATCAACAAAGTCTTCCACTGGTTCAACCATAGAGGAATGAATATGTCAGTCTCCCTACCTTGGGACAATCTTAAGTAAAACCTTTGAGGAACCAGCTTTGTGACAGAGTGAGTTAAAACAGTGCTGGGTAAGAAAAAAGCCTCTTTCCATGCAGTTTGCTGCTAATGAGCGTGGAAAAGCAGCTGAAGATAGCCCAAGTGTTTGGACTCCTGCCACCCACACAGGAGACTCAAATGGAATCGCTGGACCTTGGATTTAACCTAAGCCAGCCCCAGTCCTTGTGATGTTTTGGAGAATGAAAGAGTAAATTTAAAAAAAAAAAAAAATCTTTTTTTCTCTTCCTCTCTCTGTGTCACTTTGCGTTTCAAATAAATAAAACACATCTTTAGAAAAACTTAATGAAAGCCTTCTATTATCACTACTGGTATTTTAAACAAAAGTATAAAATTCTCACATGAAAGTGTCATGGAGTAACAACAGGAAAAGTAGTATAAAGTCTTATGGCAAAGATAGTTCCCAGGAACCATGATCCTGCACAGGGTTTAATAAGGCTGAATGATTTCAATGCTTTTACTTTTGCATGTAGTTCCTGTGTGGACTTGACATTTATGGTGTTCTCCTAGATGGGAGACAAGCACACAGCATATGGCTGGGGAGCACCTGGCCCATGGGCCACAAAAACAATGAAATCATTTGGCGTGGCCTTAAAGGTAACCACAGGCATTACTCCAAATTCAATAAAGCCATCTAGCAGTATACTTTTCAGGTTGATAATTTTGTATGGACTACAAAAGATATTAAAAATATCCAAATGGTCCTTGGCTGAAAAAAAGGTTCCCCACCCTCTTTAGTTGGCCCAGGGACACGCCTAGGCCCCTTCCCTCCCCCGGGCTTCATTCCCCTTGGAAAGCAGCTAATTCCTACTAGTGTGGAGCATGAAAAGCATGCTGCCCTTCTGGAAACTATTCCAAAAAAAAAAAAAAGTTAAAAAAACAAAGGTAAGTGACTCAATGTCAGAATGCTTCTTAAACTCTGCTTCTTGTACTGAACAGATGACCTTACTCCAACTTCCCATCCACATACTGGTTACATGTTCCCTGACACATACATCTGTGATAACATAACACTTGAGTACATACCACATCTGATTGCTGGATCCAAAGGGAAAATCTATGCAAGCTTAATGCAGCCATCTCTGCAATATGCCTTTCCTCAGGCTTACTGTCTTACAGAGAATTTATATTCTACTCTGGTCTACGCGGTGTGATAATTTTACTAGGACACACAGCATTCCTATCAAAGGAAACTCAAAACTTGAAAGATAAGTCCAAATTAGAAATTCCATTTTACCATTTGTCAATTCATACTCTCTAACAAAACCTGCTGGAAAAATTAAATGACGATCAGAGGTTAGCTGAATCTATATTCTTCCTGGTTTAATCCATTGGTTTCCCAACACTGAGCAATTAGAATGCAAAATCCATTATATTATGAGTAATAGGAATGCAGGGATAAAGAAAACAGCTTCTCCTTTTCTCAAATAATTACTCTCCCAAAGCAGAAAGCTGTTAACTGCCCCAAATGATTAACTATCTAGACGTACAAAATAGTATTAGAGTTGTCAAGTCCTGAAGAACCTCTTGTAACTTCATCACACAAACTTGCCAGCACAGGTAAGTGCCCAAATCCTACAGACCACTACGCACTCCAGGCATCTGCTGTAACAGTAAAGCAGTGAAACGCTGCCAGGATTTGATTTCTAGGAACTTGTTAAGACAAGTTCTCCTGCATTTGAAGCTATTAAACTACTAACCAAATTTTCTATGGAAACATTAGCAAATGGAACCGATTTACTCATATCAGGAACTCTCAATTCATGGTTTCAGGGTTACGCTCTATACAGATGACACTAAAAATGTACAGATTTTCCTAGTTTTACCAAAGCCAAGTATGTGTGACCAATTCAGCCTAAATGCCTCCTAGTTATTTGGTGATTAGCATCAGCACCCAGCCATGTAACACAGTCTACAGAGAAGAAATGGGAATCCAGTGAGTGGGTTAGTGCAACTTTAAACATGGAGTATGTCCTGGGGACAATCCTGCATCTCTCCCTAGTAATGTCTCAGAGATGGAGAACTGGCAGAGCATTTCAACGCAATTTACTCAATACCTCCCAGTGATTTTTTTCCCCCTACCCTTCTGTCACCTACTGAATTTAAGTCAGAGGCAAGAACGAGTGATACCCTGTGTAGCTTTAGTGTTCAAAACAGTCTCTATGCTCACCCAAAGATCTACATTCTTCCATTACCTCAGGGAAAGCTTTCCTTATTTTGTGAATTTTAGCTGTATCCAAGTGGATGAGTGAAGTGTGTGAGAGGTGGGATCGTAAAAACAGAAACAGAAGGAAGTGAAATAAGGGCGCGACCAAGAGGCCAAATATAATTTAAGAAAAAATAGAAATCTCATTTCACTAAAGGCGCACAGTGAGTTTCAGTATTTGTTTCTGAAACACTATCCAAGTAAGGCCTGTGATTGCAGTAGTTAAGACACCAATTGAAAGAGATGTTCTTCCTTTTCTTCCAGGTGTGTGTTTCTCCTGGAGAAAACCTAGGGAGTCAGAAGACTGGTGCAAGCAATCCATTCCCTTACAACAATGCTCTATTTAAAGCTGTCTATGGAATCATGACATACTGCTGTCTGTCTTTTGGTGTCGCAGGCTACAAAGGATGGAACAGTCTAACTTCCCTGCCTATATCTACTGCTAGAATCTACTCTTCCGGGGACTCTGGGTTCTTTGTTTTGCTAGGAAAACCTTCAGGAGACATTTATCTGTTGGTACTTAGTGATGTATAACACATGTTGGCTAATTAATGTACTGTGCCTTAGAACATAGTGACTGTGGTGAAGCTTTAGAATGTTGACCAAATGCATGCTTGAAGAACTCTCACAGCCAAGCAGAGAACGTCCTATCAAAAAGTAGCAACTTCTATTTGTCCATTTAAGAGACACCTCTCTCAACAACACATCTATTCGGGTGGACATTTAGCAGAGTGATAAAGATGCAGCTTGGGATATAAACAACCCATTTTGGAGTGTCTCAGTTGCAGTCCCAGCTCTACCAACAATTTTAGCTTCCTGCTAATGTGCACCCTAGGGGGACATCAAGCAGTCATCAAGTAATAACGGCAGATAAAAGGTTTTCTCTTGGGCCCAGCATGGTAGCCTGGTGGCTAAAGTCCTCCCCTTTGCACTCGCCAAATCCACTCTATGATCCTGGTTCATATCGTGGCTGCTTCAATTCCCATCCAGCTCCCTGCCTGTCACCTGGGAAAGCAGTCATGGACAGCCCAAAGCCTTGGGATCCTGCACCTGCGTGAGAGATCCAGAGGAGGCTCCTGGCTGCTGATTTCAGATCAGTTCAGTTCTGGCTGTTGTGACCACATGTGAACCAGCACAAGGAAGATCTTTCTCTGTGTCTCTCCTTCTCTCTAATAATCTGACTTTCCCATAAAAATAAATAAATCTTTAAAAATCAAAGTCTGTTTTTCACGTAAATAAAAATAATTCTTTTTTTTTTCTATTTTATTTTTAATTACGGTATAATTCCACAGGCTCTGGGCCTTTAGAAACTCAACGTTCAAACTAGGCTTTCTCACTTTCAAAATATTTTTCATATAGAATTTCTGCTTTAACAATGTGCGAACTTTCCCTAGTACTAGAAAGTTTTCATACTTAGTGATATCAAAACAAACTCAAAGATTCACAATGTATAAATGCTAAAGCACACAAGCAAATTAAAAGAAAAATGAGTTATGACTTTTAAGGCAAACTTGGCTTCATCTACAGATTAGTAATAATGGATATAGCAAAAGCGAACTACTTGAAAATACAAGCAACCTTTCTAGAGTAACTAAAATAACAAATTATGAAATTGATAGAATTTAGGTGCATTTAAAATGGCTCTGTCCTATTTATAACTGCAAAAATAGAGAAAGTCTGGAGACTTTAATATTTATGGAAGAAATGCTAATAATAGCTAACATTTATAAAACCCTCACAACATGCCAAATTCTGTGATGAATATTTAACATAAATGAACACAGTTAACCCTCACAACAGAACTGCTGCCTTCATTTTACAGAAAAAAAAAAAAGTGATGCATGACTAGATTTTAATTAATAAGCATCAGAGCCTGTAAGTGCAAGCTCTTAATAATGAAGACACAGGAGCAAAGCTGGCTCCCTCAGTAAGCCAGGCATCCAGTAAGAGCATTTCATGTTTTCACTTATGTCAACAATCATTCTCTGAGTGTAGAGCAAAAAGGAAATCAAAGGAGCAAACTGGAAACACATTCCCACTCAGATCCTCCAACTTCATAAACAAGACATAAAATAACTGCATGAACTAAAACAGGACTCCGAAGCTACTCACAAAGTTAACTCTACTGGCCAACAGTCCTAAAGTCCTTTGGTTTGCAAGATCCACTTGTTTGAGGCGTCAAAGAAAAGCACTGTACTTTAAGAGCGGCCCCTAGAAGGAAAGAAGAAAGACAGTAACCACTCAAACACTGAGATGCATGACTTACATTGACAGAAGGCATCCACCTCGACGGCACTAGCTGAATCCACCTCGACGGCACTAGCTGAACTCGCTATTTGCTCCTCTAAAACTTGAAGGTGTTACTTGAAGTCTCCTCTGATGATGGAGCGACTATTTAGGCAAATTAGTTGACATCATCAGTAAAGCCAACTTATACATGTGGTATCTGCCTTTGTTCCTGTAAGTGCCATTTTCAAAAAGGCAAAAGAGTTTCTGCAAAAAGATCAGAGGTTCATTTCAGTCTAATCATTGGAGTTTAAAACAGTGATTTATTACTAACCCCTGTGTGTTATTTCTTCCACTTTTTGTAGGATAATAGTAAAATATACCTGTATATTTGGGATTTTAAAAAATAAAAACATTGAACTTACGGAATCTCTGATGGATTTACTTATTTATTTGAGTTACACACACAGAGAGAAAAAGAGAGGCAACAAAGAGAGAGAGAGATCTACCACCTCCTGGTTTACGCCCTAAATGGCTGAACAACTTAGGCCGGGCTTGGCCTGTGAGTCCATCAGGGCCTCCTCGAGGATGGGGAAGCAGAGCCCAAGCACGTGGACCAGCCCTGACTGTTCTTCCCAGGCTCATTACCAAGCAGCTGAATCAGAAGTTGAGTCACCAGCACTCAAAACGGCGCTGACTGTTGCTGTCCAGGTACTGGCTTAACCCACTGTACCTAAACATCAGCCCCTACATTAAATTCGTTAGTTAAAAACAAGCAATATTTCAATAACATGTCCAAGACTGGACAATATATCAGAGACGCTTTAAAAATCTCATCAGAATTGGACCATTTCTTGCAGGTACTTTGGACTTTGTCACAAACTCTTGATTTTCTATGCAACTCCTATGCATGGGTATAGTATTATCTACTCCCAAAAATCGCAAGGATTGGTTAAGTCAGTTAACATTTCTAAAATACTTAAATTGTTGAGCAACAAAAATGATCACTACTGTTACTAATTGCTTCTTGTAACATGGAGAAAACATTGGTTCATGTGCATAAAACATTCTTGAGTACTAATTTACCTTTTGAAACAGAAGAATTATTACACAAATTATGATAATTCTTTTACTATTCAATGAATATAATCAACTTTCACATAACATCAACAGGATTCAGATTATTTTCTAGTAGCTTGGCGTTGTATAAGCACACTTCACAGAGGCAAGGACAAAGAGGAGAGAACAGAGGTAACACGAGGGCATTTAGATAGCATTTGGAATGTTGCCTCATTTGACAAGAGAACCTTGTAGTCTAAAATGGAAGGAATTTTAGACTGACAGTCTGCTTACTGTGTGAGTTCCAAGACTATAATAAGCAAGGTATTTCCATATAATTTTTCAATTTAGTACAAATCGCAGTAACATGATAAATGCTACCCACAAACAAGCTTCTCAGAGCAAAATCAAATAAATTCTAATTTAGAATCAATATTAAAATATACTTGACAAAATTAAACGTATTAGTATTACGCAAAATAGGATGCATACAGTGAACATTGTTTGGGACATAACATCTCACTGTGATTAAATTTCTGGCTCTAGTGATTCTCCGAAATATGTAATTTATTTTATAGCTGTAATAACATATTGGTATTATTTGTTGCAATCCATTATTGTATAAAGCCACTCCTTAACAGGAATATCTCCCATCTTTAACTTACTAATTCTTGAAATAAGGAGCCAGGGAAGTTCTCCGTTTCTTTTTTGTCAACATTTTATTCCAACTATGCAAGGTTGACTTTTCCTTTATTTTCCTTTACATTAGAGCAACAGGGCTAACTTTAATGTCCAGGATTTTATGATGAAAAAATAAGGCAGTAGACATAGGCTTTACGATATGTCTACAAAGAGGGGGGAAAAATCACCTTTTAACAGATAAGTGTTTATGGAATAATGTGCTTTTAAAAAAAATAGAAAAAAAAGAGAGAGGCTGATTTGACAGGTATATATCATGTCTGCCAAATAAAAGAGTTCTCAAAACTAGGTAGTTTCAATGAAATAGAACATTTCCATTTGTTTAAGCATGCCCTTTTGGCCTTGCACCTTACTTTGATCCAGTACCAATGTTAGTATGTCTGACCTTCAGAAATACATGTCTAAATCACAGATAAAGTTGTAAAGAGAATGTTATTGATTTAAAAAGCAACTTGAGGGACCAGTATGAAGGTTCAACTGGCTAATTCTCTACCTGCATCCCATTTGGGTGTCAGTTCATGTCCCGGCTGCTCTACTTCCCAACCAGCCCCCTGCCTATATCCTGGGAAAGCAGGAAAAGAAGGCACAAAGTCATGGAACCCTGCACCCAACTGGAAGAAGCTCCTGGCTTCAGATGAACTCAGCTCCAGCTGTTGTGGCCATGTGAGGAGTGAACCAGCACACAGAACATCTTTCTATTTGTCTCTCTGTAAATCTGCCTTTCCAAATAAATAAATACCAAAAATAGCAAAATGTTTTTCAATTATATCAATGTAAACCTAATAGTAAAATCATGAGCTACACTATATTTATCTAGAAAACTCTATGAACCAGCACAATTCCCATTTACACGAATGTGAAAGTCAAGACAAATATAAAGACAAAGGAAACAAGAAGCAAAAACAAACAAACAAAAAGAAAAGAGGAATCTCTAGGCATCTGGAAAGCTGAGTTAATTCCTAATCTCTTACTAAATTATCAAGTGGAAAAGATTTTTCTAAAGATTTGTTTTTACTGATGATTTGAAAGGCAGAATGACAAAGTGGTAGACAGAAGGCCAGAGACAAAGACAGCGAGACAGAGGGATTCCATTTGCTGATTCAGCCCTGAAACAGCAGCAAGTGCTAGGGCTGCTGCTGCCTGAAGCTAGGAGCCCAGAACCCCAGCCACTCAGGTGGACAGGGGCCCAAACACTTGGGTCATTTTTCTTTGCCTTCCCACGTACATTTGCAGGGAGCTAGAGCAGAATCAGAGCAGCCTGGATTGGAACACCTGGTCCAATACATTCTGGCACTGCAGGCTGCAGCTTATTATGTTGTACCACAATGCAGGCCTTACATTACCATGTTTTAAATTCTGTAATTTCAGAAGCTATGATTTGTATTGGTATCTAAATGCCAATACATTTTAAAGACAGTTGACAGCTCTTTCCATACTGATATTTTAACACAGTGCAATGTCACGAAGTTCTCTGTCTGGCATACCTCATTATCGTCTTAAGAATTCTAGTTGCAGTCAAATTGCTTTACCGGGGTTCATGATCCTTTTCTAATGAAGACATAAATAAAATTTACAAAAGTGTTTATGAAAGCAGCTAAGAATACATGGTGTCATTGGGGAAGTCCAAGTTTCTTATTCATGTTTATACATAGTTGATGATTATCTAAAGAAAAATAAAAAAAATCAGCCCATAGACATAATTTTATTAGTAGTTAACAAAGCAAGAGAGTCCTCCAAAAAGAATGCATTGCTTCAGAAAACAAAGTTAAAAAGAATATTCAGTATTACGTAACTCAAATATTCAGAAGAAAAAACAGATGATCTGTTGTTCGGGAAAGAGAACGTCTCCCTTTGACTCATCAGCATTGTCCAGTCACATGTGTAAATTCTCAGTGTTCATCAGTGCTTCAGAAACACATTTCCTTAAATAAAGTATCCATTACAGTCTCAATCATAATTCCGTAGTTTATAGGATAATGGCTAACATTAATAATAAAGTCAAAATAATTAAAAATTCAGTTCTCTGAAATTTCCCTCTCCTTTCCTTTCCATGCAAGCCCAGAAAACATGTTTGTTTTGACAGTAATTGACAAACCTTGTGAAAGGAGAACTTTACATGAGTGATTAATGATACAGGCAAAAACGCGAAACCACATCAGCTGACGAGTGGTTGACTATACCAAGGTTGAGAAGAATGCGAGGGCTTAAAGACAACAGTGAAAAGGCACACGCCTTTCACAGTTAAATGACAGCCATGAGACAACACCACACGCTGCCAGATATCCAGAAACAAATCTACTGTTTGCAGTTTATACAAGCATCAAAGGTGATCTTTGAAAGTCACAAGATGTTCTGGAAAGCTTGTGACATGAAAACCATAGAACCTATTTATGGCTATAGTGAGCAGTTACTTTCACACTAACTTTAAGAAATTCTGCTGTGTTCCTATTAATCAGAAACATAAACTCTGAAGCTCTCAACAAACATTAACACAACTACACGGGTGAAACCTCACGAAATGAGGTAATGACATCTCAAAGGAAACCTAAACGGCAGCAACAACAAAACACCAGAGCAAAAAGTTTGATTTCAGAACTCTTGCAGAGGTATGTAATGAACCATTAATCTCTTTCACCTATCTTACCAAGCTAGATAAATGATCTATTCTAACTCAGAAAGTCAAAAACAAAAAAAAAATCATTGAGTACCAAACACAAATCTAACTTACTTGGTGCTGTATTTAACATTTAAGCACGAAAAGGAATAAAACCAAACATGCTGCAGGTGATCTTAACGAACACATGTTGAAACACCATCAAGCTCATCACATCCTACCACTATGATGGGAACATCGGTGACGGGGAGTCTAGAGGAAGGAGCACAGAATCCCCCCTGAACTGCCTATGCTCTAAACACACTTTATATTTACATTTTATTGCATGAAGTAAACTGTGGCTTAAGAGTCTTTGGCTATATTATTTTTAACATCTAATACAGACAAATACAGTGACGTGCTCTGAAAAATGAGCCTCAAAGTACAGCCACCAGAGGCAGTGTAATAGACGCTGGACAAGCCACTGCTGGGTCTGCATGGAGCCCATGCTTGCCACAGGCAGCTCCCAGCCCACAGCAGAGACACGCAGGTTACCCCGCTGACCCCACATGGCCTTGCCTGCCACACTATAGCTGCTCAATAGTTAGCTTTGTGACTGCTGTACTGGTAAAGCCCACATAGAGGCATAAATAGAAAAAAAAAAATTGAACCGAACATGACTCTGAATTTTAAGAAACGTTCAACTTTCTAAAGATAATTCCAAATTGCTGAAGTACAGAAGTGGGTCAGAACTACAGAGAGGAAGATTTTCGTTCAATATCAATATATCCCAGTAGACAGAGACTGCTCCAATTCTGTCTGTTAATCTTTGGAAAGACTAACTACCCACTTTACATAAGACGAGACCCTGGTAGGCTTGCAGCAGCCACCTCTCGGGGTCACACAGCTTTCGAGATGGAGTCAGCTCCAATTTTAATCTTCTCACCCTTTCCACAACAAATGTGCTTGAAGGAAAGATGCCGATTGCACGCAACAGCCATGTATCAATCGTAGCATATTAAAACATTTTTGAGGCTAAACTTTGATGGCTATTATACTAAAATTAACTTCATAATGTCATACCCTTTCTATTTTACATGAAGCACATCTTTTTTGTGTGCTTAGAAAAAGTAAATCTACAGACTAAATTTGCAATTTCTTTTTTTTTTTCAGGTCTACTTTTTTTTTATTCTTTTTCTTTTTTTATTATTAACGTTGTATTATGTGATACAGTTTTATAAGCACTGGGGAGTCCCCCCACCCCTCCCATACCCCTTCTCCCATAGTGGATTGCTCCATCTTGCTGCATAACCACAGTTCAACTTCAGTTGAAATTCTTCCATTGTAAGCATGTTCCTAGCATAAAGTCCAGCATCTTATTGTCCAGATAAGTTCAGTGGCCTCTTGGGGAGACCTTCTCTGGTCTGAAGGTAGAGCTAACAGAGTAAAGTTCCGGTCAGTTAAGACCCCCAACAAAACATCAGTGTCGCTATACAATGTTATGGGATTAGTTGGTATAGTGTTGAGTGAACAATATCCACATCTCTGGGTTTAGACAGTATCTGTGACAGGTTCAAAAAGTAACAATCAACCAAGCATAAATTACAGGTTAAATCCAGGCAAACATTAGATGTCTGACATAGTATTGAGTAGACAATATGTTAACACTACATGTAAGTTCTTGATTACCTTCTACAACTATTTCAATGTCACCTCCTCAATTGAGGTGTGTAACGATTTTGGGGGGTGTTGCAGAGAAATCTCTCATACCTTGCTAATGAGTCTTTATGTTCCATCTAATAGTATATGAGTGAGTCTTTGTTTGATGACCTATCTCTATTGTTCTTTGGTTATCTCATCCTATTAGTGTGTGTATATGAGTGTGTGTGTAAGTGTGTGTGTGTGTGTGTAGGGGGAGAGGTAGGTTTAGGAGGAACCTTGTTGGACTTTATAGGGGGTGGAGGCCCAGAGCTGAAACTAGGTAAGGACTGGAGAGGATTCCTCCCCCACTGTCCCGCCGGAAGTTTATTGATCTTCTGGTTCTGATGACCAATCGTGGTTCCTAGTTGTTGTTCTGATGTCGTTGGTTCCTATGTGGAAGGACTCGGGTTTCTTCCATCTCATGTAGTTGGTCCAAAGAGAGGGGATGTCTGTCCTCTGGGTTCACAGCATTCGGAGGCATTCCAAATCCCCGTGTTCTCTTTGGCAGTTGCGTTGACGTTCCTGTGTCCGTTCTGATAGACCTTGGTGGGAGTCCGGGAGTCCTTATGGGTGGGGGATAAGCCTCCTCCAGTCCTTCTGTTCCACTCTGGGGTTCTCCCCTATTCTGTGCATATGACCACTTGTTAATAGACTGTTTGGGTCATTCCTGATTCCCCCTGTGTGTCATTATAGCTTTTGCTATTGTCTAATGCTGATCTGGAACTATCAACTTTAAGATACTTATCCAGTTCTTGCAAGTTACACTACGTGGATTGCTAGCATTTTCAAGGGAAATGAGAGATTTCTCTATGTTCCTGTCCAGTTACTGTGTATCATAAGGATAAATTTGCAATTTCTTAACTTACATTATCAAATGCTCAAATAACACTACATTGCTTTTGCTCTAAAGTGTGACAATGGATATTATTATCGAGCAGGAATCTATTCTGATAAGCAAAATATGATATGCAAATTTTAAATGCTAAATATTAAATTAGTAGACTACTGAAAAGTGATATTTAGAGAAAATCTGAAATACATGCCTAAATCAATTCTAGAATCCTTCTATGCATAATACCACGCAGTAAGGCCACAAAACTAGATTAAACACAGTTAGTTTCACCAAAACCTGGTGTGAACCGATGAATAAGGCGCTTACACCACCGCTGACATCCATTAAACTTTAGACATGATCATCTTGACTTCATTCAAACAATGCTGTAATTGAAGTGTAGTCATGGCAATTTGTGGAGCTGAAACAGCAAAGTATCTTTTAAAAGAAAACTCCATTTACAGATCTGCAGCCGTTGAATTGTACAGGTGTTTCTTCTCACTGTCACTCACAAATCCCGGAAAGTTTTCCCTAATCACTAACACTCGTGCCTCATCTCTCCGCGGCACAGCTCTGCGCTGTTCCCGATTCGCCTCATCATCTCCAGCTCGGTGTCCTTCTCAGACTTTGCAACTGTACCTTCTGGAGCTCCCGTGTCATAGAAACAGACTTCTCTCTTTCTAAGACACTCTGTCTACTCCGCATTCCTTCCTCCTTCAAAACGTGACGTGCAGTCAGGTTTCCAGGGCAGAAGTGAAACCGAACTCTGCTTCCACTGCTGACTTTGGCGTCATTACTTTTACATCTTCATGCAAAGAACTCTTCCTTCGTTTAGGTTCATTTCAGCAAGCTATATCACCCTGAGCCCTGGGGTTTATGAATTTTTAGTTAATTTCTTCAAACTTCATTGTCCTGTTCTCAATCCCAACATGGCAATAGTAATGAACAATATCCATGAAATCAACAGCATCACCATAGAATGCATGACTCTGTTTTTATTCTCATTTCAGTATTCTACTGATAATCTAGACCTCTCGGCCAACTGGAAGGTCTCTAACGCAGGTGTTTTTAAGCACTGATTTTCTAACTTGCAATTACAAAGTTTTGTTGCCAGAGCCCATCTCATCAGTTGGGACTATTTCTTCTTGTGCCTCTGGAGTTTGCATTCTGATTTGACCCCATGCCACTTTATTTTCCTCTCATATGTTTTCCCTTGAACTTTGTGCTCCAACACATGCAACTCAGTTAGATTTCCTGATCGTTCTGTGCCATTTTAAGCCTTTGGTCTTTATGACCTTCATAAAGGTGAGATCTGGCACCTTTTTAAAGAATCCCCTTCCTCAGTTATATATAAAGCAAGCTCCTATTTATTTCTCAAGCTCCTATTCAAGATTTTTCTTATATGAGAGAAGAACACCAAAAAAATCATGAGAGACTGGATAATAAGAACAGGATAAGGACTTCCAGGAAAAATGATAATAGGGAAGGCTTCAAAATATGGAGAGTTGATGGATGATAATGGGTTTCAGTTACAGCATGGGATTTTTTTGGGCATATTTATCTTTACATACACTTTTATTTCATAAAAACCATTAACTGCTCCCAGGCAGTTTAGGAAATACAGTTTCAAGCCTTTCAGATTTACAGATAATTACGAAAATATCTCCAACTGTTAGGAAATAACAAATTTTCTGTATGTCTGTGGAGACATTTTGCAAAAGAACGAGAAATCAAATTACGCTACACATTTGCCGTCAAGAAAAGCAAAATCACATAAACATGATTGATTACTGCTTTTCTACAAATTCCACAAGATCTTTAAATATGTGTTGTTTATGACATCATAGTGCAGCCAAGGGTTTAGAAGTGCAGAGCCGTAAGGAGGCCACAGCCTAGGTAACTGACACCCGGAAAAGTTACACATTGTTTGGTTTTGCTTTATTTGCCTTTTAGCAGCCTTCTTTCATTTTGCCTATCCAGAATTACAGTCCTAAATAAACTATCCTCATTTTCTGTTTTGATTTGATGCCAAACAATCCTTGAAGCCAAATATTTAAACTTACTAAATCGTCTACTACATCTTAAACTCAGAATCTCTAATGTTCAGATAATGTTCACAAGTTTTTCTCTGCAGGGCAGTAGTAAGGAACTTCCTCCAAGGACAGGTGCACTTTTCTGGAACGTGCGGTACACATCATTGTTGAGATCACCCCAATGTCACCCATCGGAAGTGAAACACCTAAGTACTACTCCGGGAATTTTCAGAACCTGTTCAGGTGTAATGCCACAGTTTTCTTCAGGAATATCAAAACAATTCACCAAAAGTCCTTCTGTGTAAAGACCTTTTCATTAGACCAATGAAGAAAGAAGACCAATGCAGGAAGACCAATGTTTTCTGACCATTCAGCTTGAGCACACAGACGTAGTACCACCTATCTAAAGCTATTTTCAGCATCCACTTAAATGAGCTTTGTTATATATTTAATTACAATTACCCACAGAAAAGGATATAGAACCCTGCCCTGAAATTCACTTAACATGAGGCACCAACCGTTTCCTTCTTAGCATTTATCGAACGTGTTACTTTACAGTAACTTGTATTTCCAAGTCCTGTATCTTTCCCTTTAAATTCCACCAGGACAAGTAGTAAAATGTGGACATGTGCTGTATATGCACTTCCTAGCATGGTGCTCAAAGATCAACACATGTTTGCGGAATAACGGAATGAATGGCCAAAGGAATAACCTGTACACACTTAAAGCTTGTCACTTCAAACTTGTGCAGAAAATCAGTTTGGCATGTTACAAATTGGTGTCATTGTACATCACAGTCTAAAGAACTGGATTAAATTTTAGGCTTGATATTTAACAGTTCTGAAATCAAAGGCGAGTATTTTCAGGCCAGCACTGTGATGGAACACTGTAAGTCACCACCTGTGACTCTGGTATCCCATACGAATGCTGGTTTACATCCTGGTCCCTCTGCATCTGACCCAGCTTCCCGCTTTTGTGCCTAGGCAAACAGCAGAAGATGTCCAAACTCCTGGTCTCCTGCCACTCACATGGGAGACCCGGATGAGCTTCGAGGCTCCTGGCTGTGATCTTGCCTAGATCCGGCACCGGTAGCCATATGGGGAATGAAGCAGCAGAAATCTCTCTGTCTCTCACTGTCTCTTCGTATCTCTGCCTTTCAAATAACTAAATAATTTTCTTAAAACAATCAAATAAAACTAAGACAAATGTATTGAACCGTCTAATCCTTTGTTTCATCATCTGTAAAACATTAATAGCTATACTGGAGGGCCCAGTGTGATGATTGTTAGCTAAATCCTTCACCTTGAAAGCACCAGCATCCCATATGGGCACCAATTCATGTCCCAACTGCTTCACTTTCCATCTTTCTAGCTCCCTGCTTCTGGCCTAGGAAAGCAGCAAAAGACAGCCCAAAGCCTTAGGATCCTGTATCCATCTGGAAGACCTGAAACAGGCTCTTGGCTTCAGGTCAGTTCAGTTCTGGCCACTGTGACCTCTGGGGGAGTGAACCAGCAGATGGAAGATCTTTCTGTCTCTCTCTGCATAAATCTTGTCTGCCTTTCCAATAAAAATAAGCAAATGTTAAAATACTTATGCTGGAATAAGCATTGAAGATAAGCATATAAATCTGCAGCGCAGTGTATGCAGGGAGCAAAGCCCAAATAAGGTAGGTAGTATCCATTATTAATATTTTATATAGTTTTTAAGAGAATTATATTAAACTACATTATCTAAGGGCTTTTGAAATTTGAAAATACAGATTCATTTTGAGCATATGTTGGCAATGATAACTTTCTAAAAGTTACAGTATTAAAATGAATTTTCTAAAACTCTGCATGCTACTTTTCTAATTATTATAAGCCTTTCAACAAGTTGCTTTTGATTAAATTCCATCAACTCTTTTTCAAATTTCTCACAACTTTTTTTTTATAGAATCTCTATATTGATCTCCATAACCACAATCTTACTTCATCATTAATTCAATTCTGTGAACTAAATTACATGTTCTCTTTCAATCATTTTTCATTATTGTTCCTATATTCAACAAGTTTGGCGATTATCACTGTGGAAAAAGCAATTGTCCCTGAAAAATGTCCTCCCTAACGTAAAAACCTCATTTTGAAACTCTCAATTATCAGTTAACAGAGTTTGTCTTCATCACTAAATATGCAGGAAAAAGTTTAATTCACATTGTGCTTCAACTATAGTAAATTAACATTATCATTACAAAATCTGTAGGTACAAACACATTTTTCTTTTAGGAACTATGTGCTAATTTTAATGATATTCAATATTTAAGATCATATAAATGTAGTCTTTTCTGTTAAGATTTATTCTATTTATTCTGAAGACAGAGTTACAACGAATAAGGGGAAAATACATACAAAGAGACAGAATCTTCCATCTAGTGGTTCACTCAGCAAATGGCCAAAGGGCCACATCAGTCACAATGGAGTCAGGCTGAATTCCGGAAGCAAGAGCTTCACGTGCATGTAGGGTTCTAACCCATTAAGCCATCTTCCATTACTATCACAGGTGCATTAGCAGGGAACTGGATGAGAAGCAAAACAACTGGGTCTCAAACCAGGGATGCCAGTGCTACAGTCAGCGGTTTTACCCACTATGCAACAATGTCAGCCCCCAGGAAGTAGTCTTGAGAAGCATCACCATTATTGTTTATCTTTTCATCAAAAGCAAGCTCTAAATTGCCTTGGTGATGACACCCAGGACAAGGCCACCACAAACTATAGTATATTTTGGCAGCCATAAGGAAACACAGTCCATTAGAAATACAACTAGTTTTATTGATTAAGGCAGAAGTCTTCACCTTTTTTCCATCACAGTATCCCCATCAAAAGCAAAGTTAATACTTAGAAATGCATTTGAATGAATGACTGAATAAATATCTACTATGTACAAGAAAAAAACTCATGAGAATTTGGCAACAAATGAACATAGAGTAGGGAATCCTGAAGTAAATAATACTTTAAAAAAAAATCACAGGAGTAAGTAGTGGGAAAATTGTTCTTTTTGTCCATATGACCAACAAAGGTCTCCAATATTCAACAGGTAGCAGTGGATGGACATTCACCTAAGCCAGCCCTTCAAAAGGAGTTTGGAAAATTAAAAGCTAAGCCTACCGTTGCGTAAAACTGTTCTGAAATCCATCCCTACTTGTTGGTGCTAGCCCATCCAGTTCTCACTGCAGTTCGTCCAAGGAGCTATCATACATCCAATTTGTGCAGAAATTAAAACTTAAGAAGTTAAATATCATTTTCACGATATGCATCATGTAACATTTCAATGTAAACTTTTATTCAACTACAATCCTTTTTAAGTCATGTCGCTTGGCCTATACAAGTCATTTTTTTAATTCACACAATTCCTCTAAAAAAAAACTTTCTAATGTAAAATTAAAAGGGAGAACTTGAGTTAAACATCAAAATACTCTCTCTCTCTCTATGTATATATATATATATATACATATGAATATGTATATATAAAAAATACATTTAGAATATCAAACTCTTTATCAGGTTGCCAAAAAGAAACTTGGATATTTTCAGTTATTAATACATGGCAGCAGTTGTTTTGGATAGGAGCTGCCAACAACTTTCATTATATCTGTCAACCAGTCGGTAAAAAAGAAAAAAAAAAAAGATCTCCCCACTACCACCACCAAAAAAAAAAAATCCTAAGAATTACAAACACTTGGCATGATAAATGACTTTAGTAGTCAACAGGATTATGGCTCTGCTTCTTACGGAGGCAGATAGAACCAGAGGCTATTTTAGGAAAGGTAACACTGGTTTTGTTTGTTTGTTTGTTTGTTTTTGCTTTTTTGCAACATCTCGGTCATTTAACTTCTTGCAACAAGCAAAACTACAAAGCGTGATGCTTAGAAAAGTGAAGTTAACAGTATTTTTTTGTCTCAGAGTATGAAGACTCCAACTCAATGCAAGATTTCATTTCAATTAAGAAGCAGAAACATTCGCCAAATTTAAATATAATATGTAAGCTGTAATCATTAAATGCTCCTAGATATCAAATATTAACAGTTAATCTGAAATCCCCTACACATCTGCTTACTAGGTATGTGAAGTCCAAGGTTGCCTTCGTTCACAGCAGCATTGCTGAGTTCCCTTAACAATCCTTTAAATTTGACACAAATTTCAACAAAAGGTTCAACAGTTGGTGATGCTCTAAGTACATAATGGCTGGCACATCCCAAAAGACAATTAACATATTTTGAAAGATCAAAGTTCATTAAACACTTATAAAATCAGTTCATGGACTACTGCACTGATTCTTCCCAATGCTAGATAAAAAAGTGGACTAAATTTAAATATTTAAATTATCAAAATATAAGAACTACTTGTAGGATAAAAGTCAGATCTCTCATCAATTACAAATGCGTAACATGAATCTGGAAATTTTGGTTAACCTCTAAAACTCAACATTTCTCTATTTCAGAAATAGGACCATCTTCTACTTTGTTGAAATAATATGTGACTTATAGTTTGCAAGCTCTTTAATGTTCGCATGAGATAGAATGACACTAAACTTTCTTTCAGAAAAAGGGATTATGCAATTAGAACACAACAGAAAGAGTACTATTAAAAGCTTCATTTTTAACAGTATGTCTTTGTCAATAACTGTAGTTCCTATCAAAAATGGAAAATTGAAAATCACTGGCAATTTGAAAATATAAAACAGCCGTAATACTGGCAGACAATATCATTTGCAGGAGAATGGCACAACAGAAAGAAAAGGAGGTGAAAAGAGAGAAAATCTCAGAGGAGCAGGAAAGGTCACCAAAAACACCAAAACTCGTTAGTCACAAAGTATCGAATAATTATCTTTAAAATATTTGGGGAATTATCCTTTTGTTTCCAAACGCAATTTGTACAGTTTCTTTCGAGCCATAGGCATAAGTTCAGGACTTGAAAATCAATGTTGCAGTACTCTACATTTACATGCTCTTAAAAAAAAAAGGTTTAACCCATATATTTGTGACACAGTTCTTTCTTGCCATTCAATATCCAAAAAGAAATAGTGGAAGAGTGGGAAATGGCCTCTCCTCCTCTTAAACGCAATCAGAGCTGGAAGCAAAGGTCATCTTTCAATGACAACACAGTGTGATGTTGGGCTGACCACTGAATGGTCTAATGTGGTCTCACCTTTGATAGCTGAAGTTAGAAAACCAATCGTTCTACACCAGTAATATGTCTGTTCTTTTTGTGATAAAAAATGAGTAAAGTCATTGCTAATTTGGCTTTATGAGTTGGCTTTCTATTGGAAATAGAAACAAACCCTCTAAATTAGATGCAGTTGGAATTCTTTTCTCAAAATCTTCATATCACCTGAAAATCAACATGCCAGGCCCATCTGCCTAAATATCAGCAACTGGATTAACACAATGTGCCCAGCACTACATGAAAAAGATGTACTGATGGATTCTATGACTTTAAATTCGTATAATCAAAATCGTATTCTAAACGTGTGTTCCGCCTACTACCTGCCCAGCAGAATAAACCCTGAGGTAGCAATAACCAATAATATACTTCTCATTTGCGAATATATAAAAATATATATCAACAAACATTAAAGAATCATGTTACTTGAAAGCTCTGTTAAATAACTGCATCAAGAAAGTGTTGAAGAGCTTGTGTCCCATAGATTAAAAAAACAAGGTAATTTTACAAAATGATGATAATTTTCAGTAATGAATACATTTTTAAATAATGTTGTCTCTTATTTCCTTGACATTAATGCTGTCAAAAATAAGTCCATGCTTGATTTCCTAGACTCAATTCCAACACAATAGTGCCCACACATCAGTTTTTGGTCGTTTCATTTCCTGACCTCATGAAGTTCAAATTATGTTCAGTTGAGTTGGTTTAACCAGTTTTAACAGAAAAAAAATGAATAGATCCAAACTTGTATTTCGACATATACTTTGCAGCTGTTTCAAGATGTTATTTCATTGAAGCTGGTGAAATAAGGGCTTACCTATTTCGAAAGACAAATACTTCTAAGTATGCACTTCAGATAAGTTTCTGAGGGATACGGATTTCTACAATACTGTGAACACACACCCGAAGAGCCTGGGACAGCGCTGTTTCAGCGGTTAAGAACAATGCAGTGTCCTGCCTCTTAACAGACAGCAGCCTCAAAGCTCTTGAATGAGGAGCTCAAAGGAATCTCTCAAGAAAATAGCTTTTTCTTAAGAACATATGAACCAAGTCAGAAACGCTGTTTTTGCTGCACAAGAATCTTTGATTAAAAGTAGAGCAAAAGTGTAGGTAGGTCTTAGGAAATTATAACACAGCTCCTTGCACACTCTTCACAGAATTTGCTGTTTTACCAGCTACTTGGGCTTTCAAACAGTAAAATGAGTATCAAACTGCTTAAAAATGCATGTTTTGTTCCGAGGCTATTAAGTGGGAAAATAGGTATAAAAGTAATTATTTAGTAAGGGACTTAAAAAAAATACCTAATGGTAAAAGTTTTAAGACTCTGCTCTGCTCATTGCATTGCATGATTTGTAACGCGTTCTACCCTAGGCTCACTTTGTATATAAAACTAAGGAACTTTTTTTCAGCTGGATTTCCAACTAAAGAGAGCTGAGGATATAAGTTACAAAGACAATGTTAATAAAGGGCAGAAACTCAAGGTCTGATGGTGCACTTTGGACCTGAATATAGCAGAGAGCTTTCCCATTAGGGCCAGCGAGTAGAAAGCTGATAACACCAAGATGAGATTTATAGGGACAGGTCAGCAACACGTAATGAGAATTTGGAACACACACATCCAACTGTAACACCTCTTGTGTATGTACAGTTTCTAATGATAAAAGTTAATGGTTCCACGACAGTAATAAATTACAGCAAGAAAATATTCTAACAGTGGGCTTTGGAAAAGAAACTCCAGCACTATTACACAATCTTCCCTAACACCAGCGCCAGCTGAAGGAACAGTTCTAATGGGGTTACTTCACTCTCCCAATTGAATCTGTTGCACTAGAATAGGAGAAACAAGTAGGTTAAAAAAAAAAAAAAAAAGTCTTCCCATTAAATTTCATCCTTTCCTCAATACCATTTCTTAGGCAAGATCCTGCAGGAAGCAAACAAAAAGGGAGGGAGGGAAGAAGGGACCGATTCCTGCCTGCCTGCCCCTCACCCGCTCTATAGCGTTCAGGAAGAACATTTTCAAATTCAAAATTCTCTGCTTGGCCAAACTTCAGTCAGCCTCCTGAACATTCTCCAAGCCACCTGGTGCACTTCCACATAAAATCCAGCTTTGCCAATAAAGGGTCCTGCCATGTCAGATAGCAGATCACCACCTGACCAGGTTCCGAATCCTCCACCATCCCTCACGTGAAGGTTCCGACACTTCTGTCTGCAGCCAGCAGCCCTTTTACCCGTGAAATGTCCTGTTAGTGATTCTCCATCCACTGACCTGCAACCCGTTCCTTGACTATAAATTCGCACTTGCCCATTCTGCATTCACAATGGAACATATTCACTCTGCTCTGGTTCTAAGCATGCACTATCATGATATCCCTTTCTATTACAATTATCCTGAATAAAGTCTGCCTTTCCACACTTTTTTTACAGGAGTCACTGGAAAAACATTTTTAGTAAATACACTAATACTTGAAAGCACTGGAATTCACCGGGTGCTTGTTGTATACCTACCCATATAATATCATGGTGTTTTTCACAGTGTGCAGTCTGTAGGGTGTCACCACTGGGGAGATCCCCTGCACAAATCTCTATAAGCCCATCTACTACTGAAGAACACAAACTCCAACCGGTAAATAAGTGCAGAAAGTTCATGAACCTGACTGTTTGATACGTCGATCTAGAAAGCAGGGCTAACATTACGAATCACCAGTAAGGGTTTCTGAACATGAAGTCCAAATACAATCAAGCACACTGGCTGGCTGGCTGCAGTCAACATGCTATTATTAAACTGCATGCTTTCATTTGTTGTCATTATCATGTGCTGGTTAAGTGCTACAGAAAGAGAGTGGAGTGACACATCACTGAAGGTGAGACACCCATGGCTACAGGGATTAAACTCTACAGCCAAACACGAAGTAACAGTCTCTTACTTAAACTGAGACATACAACCCTCTGCGGTTCTGTGATCGCCTATGATCTAATGCGATTAGCAGTACACTATCACCTGGTGTGTCTTTCATTCACTTGCCCAAATGCCACTGCCTCCTTCAAATTCCACGAAAACAGAGCAGGTACCATAGGGCTGAGATAATAACCAAGTATTCACTGTGGAGGCTCCTAATATTTTTTAAAGGAAATAAAGTTCAAGTGCCCTGTAGCTTTTTTTTGTTTGAGCATTTTTATAAAGATCAGAAAAGTGTACTTTGAAATCCTTTTCATAATCACCCCAAAATGGACAAGAGAATACTCAGCCTTCATTGCAGCTAAGACCGACAAGTCAGATCTCTGATTCATAGCAGAACAGATTCCCCCTGCGGATAACTTTGCATACAAGCCCTGCCATTCCCTACCAACAGTGCCCACCAGCCCGTTCACTCACAGTGCTTTCCTTCCCCAGCACTTTCTGCGGATCACCACTTCTCCAGTGCCCAGCTGCTCACACACACCCAGTGTACACCTGTGATCAGCTACGACTGAGAAAAAGAAAAACAGGTCACACTGCTGGCTGCTTCTCCAGGCACTTAAAAGAAAGCACAGTCCACAGAGTCATTTCAGAAAGACTACGGTGTGACTCAACGAAGGGTCATTTTGTCCCCTAGCAGACATTCAGCAGTGTTTGGAGACACAAGTGGCTGTCACAACTGGGAGAAAAGGCGGTGCCAGCACTGGATGAAGCAAGAATGATGTCTGGAGCCAAATATTAAGGAGGCACTTATTTGCAAGGTTGTAGAAGGGCAGGATTTAAATGTACAAGACCTTGAGAATGGCTACCTCCTTAAATATGATGCCCTTGCCTGCTCCTTGCCCAGCTAGGCCCAGTTGAACAGAGGTTAGGAATGGTGCTAACTATCTCCCTCAAAAGGAATTAACCAGTCCAAGATATCCGTAATGCTGATGGTTGAGAAACCCAGGCAGATTCAAAGAAACTTGGGGCAAATTGGGGTGGGAAGGTTTGTGTTCCTCTCCTTTTCCACTACTTTAAATCGTCATTTTAAAAGCCATATTTTATTAAATGTACTCCAACGTCAAATCTCATCATGCTAGTATTTAGGTTTAATCTGTTCCTAATATGTCTAACCCACAAATAAAGTTAAACGAACCCAACCTTTCCTTCCTTGGCCTTTGCGCTCAGTCTTCCCTCTGGCTCTGTGTCAAGTCACTCCTGCCAGCTACTTTGAAGGGCTCAGCTGCAAAGGAGCCTTCCAACTGACATCAACTGACATTCTCCCATCAACATGGGGACCTGCCTTTCCAGGAGGAAAAGGTCTCAGATCTTTCTCTTTCTCTCTCTCTCTCTCTCTCTCTCTCGCTCTCTCTCTCTCTCTCTCGCTCTCCTGGAGTCCTAACGGTATTATCTTGTATTCTGGCAATTTGGTCACTTATTTCTTTCCATCCCACCCTCCACATACAGACATGAATAGCACAGGAATATGGAAGTACTTTCAAAGATTCAGAGAAGACGGCAATTAATAAAGTAAAGCTGCATCCAAAAAGTATCTGAAAACCCTTCATAATTAACTCATATGACTTTTTGTGAATTATTTGAAGACCCCTCATACACACACTGATTCACATTCCTGATGGGCGTGGATGGTAGAATCATTCTCCCAGCTATCTCTACATAGAACATAACGTCTAACATGCGAAGCACTCAAATGTGTTTTAAATGGATTGGTAAAGCAAGTTGATAGTAACAGGCAGCATAAACTTTAATATTGCTAAGAGGCTCCATCAATGCACATATAGCAATGCATTATTTGGCCTTGTTGAGTTCATTACCAATATCTCAGTAGATATCTCAGTTTATTTCAAGTTTGCTATCTCACCATACTTGAGGATTGTCTTCAGGTGAGTGACTGGATATTTTGCTGCAAACAGAAGATAAAGATTGGAATCTATTTTCTTCCCAGTGGCCTATTCTAGCAGTAGAAGATCTAATCTCTTTGCCTTAACTATGAGCCCAAATTCAGGAAGGAAATAAACTCTAGTAACAACTAAAGATATAGCTTCGTTTGTAGTCTACACCAAACTCTACAGGAAACCAAACTTATGCACTGTGCAAGCACATTTCCATTAATTTCTTCTCTACCCTTGACCTAAAACTATTCTGAAATATTTCCCTCTCTGAATTTTTGCCAAAAATCTACTTAGACTACTCGAGTGGCTAATTCACAGCTGTAAATTTGCCCTCTCAAGGAAGAATACAATACATAAACAGGCAATGTTCAGCAATCTGTCCTTGAATATAATAAGCTTCAGGTTTAGTATAATGCAATTCCATCAATGACATCTATGTAGCAGCTGTCTCATAGATGATTTCACCTAGTGACATCAGAGCCAGCTGAGCTTGGAGAAGAGTACTTTATGGTGTTTGTACAACGCAAAATTCTCTAAGGATTCATTTCTCAGGATATATCAACAGTAATAAAGGACACAAGACTATACAATTTCACAAAAAGACCAGCTAAAGGCTTTTCCCCCAAGCATACTACAAATTCACCGATTTCAACTATTTAATCAGAGAATTCGTTTAACCTTCACCACTTAGAAAGGTTAAACTCCAGCTTTACACAGTTGTTACGAAAGTAATACACATACAGATTGAACATATGCAGATTTCACTGACGCAATAATAGCCAAGACTTGATGTCAGAGCTTCTCTTAAGCTCCCTTCCAATGCTCTTTGTACTGAGAACCACTTGGCTCATTCACAGCCTTCAGGCAGGAGGAGGAGATTGCCTAGTTCCAAAGACAGATGATGAGCCAAGTGATATGCATTTCATTCACTGAGTGCAACAATGAAATAAGAGTTCACCACCCACACTCTGCAGGTGGCGGGGACTGCATTCAAGCGTTCTAGCAAGTTACCAATCTTCATACCACCTTCACTTCTGCACTTCTGTCTCACTACCACCACCTTCAGAATGTTCTGCACTGCAATGCTACATACAAAACCCAGAACATTGATACGTATCCTTTTAGGATTTGTTTATTTAAAAGACTGAGCAACAGAAAGCGGGGGTGGGGGTAGAAGGTGGAATGAAACACAAAGAACAGAGGAGAGAGAGAGAGACTTGCCATCTGACAGTCTTCTTCCAACTACCCATAACATTTATTGGGTGACCCCAATTAAAAAGAGCCCAGAATGCCATCAGGATCTCCTGGATGGCAGATAGGAACCCAAGTATTGGGACCATCGCCTGCTGTCTTCCCAGAGGCTCTAGCAGGAAGCTGGCTGAGGAACAGAGGTGGAACACAGTCACAGGGATTCCAGCACAAGAGGCAGGTCTCCCAAGCGGGGAATACCATTTTATAGTCAGGAACATGGAAATCTGTTTGAGAAAATATTAAACGACGGTTGGGGTCTCCAAGCACTGTTGTACTATTGTAAATATAGATGTGAAGAAAGACATAGATTTAAAAGAAAATTTAACTGAAAAGCCATCCTTCCAAAAATTCACGATAGAGCCCTCATCCCCCGGATAATAGTATAAACTAGCAGGAATCTTTGGAGTGTGACCAGATTTAGGTGCGCTCATTAGAGCAATAGGGTATTAGCAATGAAATTTTGTTTCTAATCAGAAGAATTCTGCTCATTCGCTTTCTCTTTCTCTCTCTCTTTCTTTTCGCTTCATCCTATCAAGTGGAGGCAAGCAAGAAGGTGATGAGGGTAAAACTGGAACACTGGGGACAGAAGGACGCCGCACGGGCAGTGGCCATACTACTACTGGAGTTATAGAGGTGATTGCACTAAGAGGCATAGACTCCAAGGGCCTGACACTGAAGGAGGCTGTGTTACTGAGGGAAAAAAGCATAAAGAGAGGGAAAAAAGCAAAGATTTGAAGAATAGACAGTGTTGAGTGATGGAAAGGTAGGCAACTTTGATGAAGACAAAGAAAGGGAAGCCAGTGCTACATATAAAAATAATGGAAACTGACAGAAACAGTTAACTCACCCCAACCAAGTCCAAGTCCCCCCCTCCCTTAGGCTTTGTGGGCAAAAACAAGTCACTACTTAAAGACAGAAACTTTCTTTCTACAATAGACTTTTCCTTTCCTCTGGCAAAATTAATTACAGACATTCTATTTTTAAAAAGGCAAATAAGTAACACTCAAAAGACTGGGACATTAACAAATGTACAGATAATTGCATGAAATGGAGCTTACATGAGAAACAAATATATTCTCAATACAGTACAACACATTTAACTACAGGCTTCCCAAATTTGATAGCCTTCCAAAACTTTTTTTTAATTTTAATTAAGGGTAAAAGAAATTAAAGGATTTTTTTTAAATTGTCGAGAATGTGACATAATGCCACAAGAAATTATTTCTGGTTTAATTCACCAATTGTGCATAAATTCTCCTGAGTTTAAAGTCACTGTGTGAAGCATAACACTGTATCAGTAACAGGAGACCCATGGGAAATGGCGACATTCGCTTCCTTTCTAATGAGGGAAAACTTTTAGTTACAAGACAGCGCAGCTGTGAAGTTGGAGTAAGAGCCTAAATTAATTTGCACACTGTGCATTTAAAGCTGGGACAGTTGGAACAACTTCTCTCCATGATCCAGAGTTGGGATGGAAGTCTTTCGTAGACAATATTTGTAAATATCTATAGACACGCCGTCTCTTGTAGGTGGTATACATTGGTATACATGCTGTATACTCAGACGAAACATTAAAGCTGTTTCACTCAGTAGCGAAACATTTCAAAGTGTCTCCTCATCATGACCTGCATCCCTCTTTGCTTTGTCAGACTTGTCTTCCTTCTTAATCAAATTTTTATCAGCTGTGAGTCTGAAAATCCAGTGCCAAAAGAAGCAGAAGGGTAGGAGTTTAGCCTAGGGTTTGGACACTTGTAGCCTGCAGGGCAGTGCCTAGGTTCAATGCCTGCCTCCAGCTCCTGACTTAAGCTTTCTACAATAGACCCTGGGAGGCAGCAGGTGATGGCACAAGTAGTGAGGTGCCTGCTGCTTACCTGAAAGATCTGGGTTGAGCTTTTGGCTCCTGGCCTGGGTGAGGCCCTGACCTGGCATTTGAGGGCATTTGGGATCTGTGCCAACAGATCAGCACATTGGACCCTCTATCCCACCGCCTCACCTCCTTCCCCCCATCTCTGGCTCTTGTTCTCTCTCCTCTCTCTTATTTAGATAAATCAAAATCTTTTAAAAAATAAAAGAAAAACCAAAGGTAAACAAAAATATACTATGGACTGAGCCTGAGCCCAAGGATATATTCCAACACGAGGACAACCAAATATTCACTTCTATGCAAGAGCAATTTGCTGTCATGAATTGGGAAGACGCCTGAAGCTGAACCCGTGTGTTTGAATCCGGCACCACTCCACACTTGCTATGTAATTGAGTAACTGAGCCCAGGGCCGCTGTAAAACAGAAGCAGTTCACCAGTCCAATTCTCTGCATAAATGAGGTGAATCCACGAATACGTGATGTTTGTTGTAAAAGACCATCTACACGGAAACACAAGCTATTTGTTTTTAAGTCACAGAGACTGGGTAATAACCTGGAACAAACCTGCAAGTACTCACTTGTATTCACTTTTAAGTGAATTCACTTGTATTCACACAGGAACTCATCACTTATGAGTTACATTCTTCCCTTAAAATAAAACAACAACCACAAACGCAAAGCCTAATGAGTGAGACATCTACATTCCCCCTCCAAGTATCCACCTTTTCTCCCCAGCTCAGGCTTCCGGTTCCAGCTCCCGCAAGGAGACCCAGCAAGGCAGCAGTGGCAGTTCCAGTGATGAAGTGCCTGTCCTGTGGGCCGTAGAGCCACAGTGCCCAGCCCGAAGCCATGCGCACATCTGGGAAATGGAGTAACATTGGGTGCAAACTCTGTCTCCGAACAGCCAACCGACAGATTTGTTAAAACAGAATTAAAAACAAAAGAAACGCCTCCAGTTACTTAAAATCAGGCCAAAGGAAACTGTTCCTGAAATCTCCGAGCTTTCTGGTAGCGTTTTGAAGCAAGCAGCAAGAGTTCTCTGTGAAGAGCGTCATCCCTTGTATCCAGGGTGCTTGTATCTCATGTTGCTCCTCCTTATGTACTGCTGCTATACAAACGTGTTTCACTAATCATCACTAAAAATTCAACACATGAGCTGTGAAAATGTGCCTACACTAAAGCTCAATCGATATGATTATTTTCTACCTCTCTCTCTTTAACTAACAACACTATCATTCAAATATATATTTACATAGAGAAAATTATATAATAAAGGAGTTTTCCCCCTCTCATGGACAAGCTGTTTTGCTTCTGTTTCAGCAATCTGCAACAGACATACTTGTTACCGTCTCCCTACTTTTCAGTGTCCAGCCCAGTGGGGCTTCAGGCACATATTCAGGTAGACAACGCTTTCACCACTCAATCTTAACTCCAGACCCCTGGATCAGATCACAGGTCACACGAAGTTAGCAGAAAAATATCTACTGAGTGGCATCTTTATCCACAGCAAAACTCTTACTTTTTGGTTTGTCCATTTGTAGAAATCATTTATTTCTCACCATAACTGAGAGACAGGTGCTATTATTATCACTCCCTTGTGCAGCTTGAAGAAGCTGAGTCACAGTCATTAAGTAAATTTCCCAAGGACAGAGATCCAAACCCAGTCCGTTTAGCTATACAGCCGTAGCTCTTATTGAACACGTACAGAGTGTTTTTAAGTAACACAGCTTCCTACTGCCTACCGGTAAACCTAAACCAATCTTACTCTCTCAATTCACTTGGGTTATGTTGGGCACTACAAATGTCATGTCACAAGGCACTGAAGCAGAAGGGAAAAAACCGCTACTCGATGTTTTCACAGAGCAGATTCCATGACCTGTAGTTTCCCCTGCTCTTGGTTAATAAGGCCTCACATGTTCAAATAACTTGGCTCCTTATCACTTGGCTATTATTTTAAGTTTCTGTTGAACTGGATTCCTAGTTAAAGACAGCATGAATTTCTTTCTGTCAGGGTCTGGAGCATTCACTGACACTGCTAACTATAGATGTTTCCAAGCATCCTGGAATATAAAATTGGACTGCAAAGACACGTGGTGGATGACTGCTGTTCAGGAATCCCGAAGTGATGTTTTTCCCCTACACTTGTGCCAAGTTTACAGGGCGGGGAGCCTGGTTTCTTTGCAGCCATCGCTCTGTGTATGTGGGTGTGTGCATGTACGTCTTATGGGCACTGCTGAGAGCATATCTCTGTAACGATGACATGATTTGGTGGGTCACAGGAAGGATTTTCGCTTTGGGCTGGCCTCGTGGTTTCCAACTATGGCACAGAACTTTAGTCTGTGAAATTCCAAGCCTATTCAGTTCATCAAATACTCCAGAAAAAAAAAATATTGAAAAAGTAGTCTTCTTTACCAATAAGTTTCACTTTTCAATAAGTAGTATTCTCTGGGTATTTATTTTTTTTACAGTTGTCCTTTTTAAATGCTTTCAACGGAGGAGTTTTATATTATGAAGGACAAGGTCTTGCACAAATTAAATGATAAACTCAGTAATCACAGATAGGAGTTTCTTGAAACCTATTTCAGGAAATATCACTAGGTGTACTGAAATGCTAGAACAGAAACAACTTCATTATTAATATTTTCTATTTGAAAACACACCTACTGTTTATATTAAGGAAATGTCCAAGAGTGGCAGACATTCTTACTATTGCTTTTATTAGCAAAGATAAATCTAAGATCTATAAATATTCAAGAAACGTTCACAAATGATAAAGTTTTGTCTAAATTGGACCTGACTCTGACCGACTGTGAGGGGTGTGAGTGCCAGGATAGATTATCCATCAAGGGACAGAATGAAAAGTCTACAAATACACAGAGAGAGAGAGAGAGAGAGATACACATATATAGAGATAAAAATAATCAGTGGCTATCTCTCATTTTGGAAAATACGACACAGGCCTTTCCCCTTATGCAATGTTAAATAATGAACATCAGAAAGATTAGTACGAATGTTATGGAAAATATACAAAGAGGCTATTTAAATTTAAAATGGAGTTGAAATTGAAAATCCAGCTCTTCAGCTATACAATTTTATCAACAGTGCTCAAAAGTCACAAATAACGATCACTGGCTGACCTGGACAGTTATACATATATAAAATGATTCTCCCCCTAGAGGCCAGGGCTGTGGCAGACTAGGTTAAGGGCAGTACAGGTGAACCCTCACTTGCAATGGTGGCATCCCACAAGGGCACTGTTTGGTGTCCCAGCTGCTCCGCTCCCAATCAAGCTCCCTGCTAATAACCCTGGGAAAGCAGGGCAAGACAGATTAACCCCTTCTGCACTGCCACCCATGTACGAGACCTATATGGAGTTGCACACTCCTGGATTTGGTCTGGAACAGCTCTACCCAGTGAGGCCACTTGGGGAGTGAACCAGCAGACTGAAGATCTCTATTTCTCCCCTTTCTATCTGTAATTCTTCCCAATGAAAACCCAAATAAATATTTCTTTTAAAAACATGTCATCCAAGAAAACAACTCTATGAAAAATATCAAGAAGTTGAGAAAGATACATCCTCTCCCCCACCCTGCTCCTAAATAAATAAATAAACAAACAAACAAACTGAAAACAAGGTGGTTAACATACAACTTGAGATGCCTGGCTTGCATGCTGGAATGCCCGAGTGTGAGTCCCGGCTCCACCTGCAGTTCTAGATTCCCCGCAATGCACACTCTCAGGGGCAGAAGATGACAGGTCATGCTCAAGCCCTTGACTGCTGCACTGCTCCTGCTGTCTGCTTTTGTCCTGACCCAGCCCCAGCTGTTGTGGATATCTGCAGAATGAACCAGCAAATAGAAGCTTTCTTTCTTATTGCCTTTCCAATAAATAAATAAATAAAGAGACTAGAATAGAAACAATTGCTAAGTTCTGCTACTGACATTCAGAATCACTTTCAGAAGACATCACACAAAAACCTAAATCAAAAAGAAGGCATTTGCAATATTTATATATAAAGTACATATGACAAAAAATATATAGGATAATAAGAAGATAAGTTTATACAACATGAGCAAAACATATATCAAATACTCCATGGCAGTAAAACAAAATTACAGTTATGTATCCTATCAAAATATGTACTGGCTGAAATGTTTGAAAAATTTCTGTGATCTACTTTAAAAGAATAAGGATAGGGCAGAAACAACAAATTATTTTTTCAGCCCGAAAGAAAGCTTACACAGCAGCCCAGCAACACATAAGTAGGCTGACAATAATGTTGAAACATGTAATTAAATAGGTATGTCTAATGTTAGCTTATCCATCATTAAAAGATAGCTTTTCAGCTCACATGCATTTTATTTTTAATACAGAGTAAAGTACTCGAGGACGCCCAGCACGTTTGATCCCCCCTTTACCCGTGACTCTACAATCTGACAGTGACAGTCATTAATTTTCTATTTACTTCTATCAGAAGAATCAGAGAGTAAAAAGCGCATATGACTAAAAGGTAGAATGGAGACAAGGAGGTAGAGTTACAAGCATATTTGGAAATATGATAAATATTAATTAAAATTAATAGTTTACTAAAAGCAAACACAGCTTTCCAACTGAAGTAACATTAATAGCTATTTCTGTAGACCATCTCTTCTCATTGCCTCCATGAACCCAACCCCCCAAAAAAACACAAGAGTAGAATAAAAAAAAAATTCTCACTTTCCTAGTATGTGTTTATATCTATACACATACACACTCTTTGTATGTTAGTAGCTGGTGTTTTGTACATTAAAATTTGAAATAAAACTAAGCTCATAGTGTATAATACGCATTATTCACTTCTCAATGAAATTGTAACCTAAAACTGAAACAGTGGTAACGTGACACTCCAGAGAAGGTGTACATCATTAGATACTAACACAGAGTGAGGCATTTAGTCAGATCAGACATCAGAGGATGTGTGACAATCACCAGCAATAACTAGGGAGAGTCCGTGCCACGGGTCAGATCCCTGACCCCCAGGATGGAGCCCGAATCCAGGCAGGCAGGAAGAAATCACAGATGTATTCCCCTGTAGAAGAGTCAGAATTCAGCTCTGCAATGGGATTTAAGAACTGCCCTTTCCAGAGAAAGTACCTGGTCACAACAGACCCAGGACCCAGAGAGTCCTAGACTCGGCAGTTAATACAGGTGGAAGCATAATTTAACCTCAAAGTCATGAATGTATAAATGTACTTTCCCTCATACAAAAAAAAAAGGGGGGGGTGTATTTCAGGGAGCAACAGGTTGATTATTGGCATGAAATCTTGATCTGGGTATATTAGGAAAGACTACTAGAATTCTGCAGTTGTCCTTAAAAGTGTACCCATTTCAGGCTAGCTCCATCTCTTCCTAGGACCCTAGGAAGACAGGATACCCTGACCCAGATTATATTTGAGCTCAAAAATGAAATCACCAGGCCAACTTTTGAAGAAAACAGAAGGCCATGTTTCTAAGAATTCAAAAACTACTGTAAGTATTTTAAGTAAATGGAAAGGGGAAATATCAGTACTGTTGAGATTCAGAAAATCAGACTCCAGATTAAAGGCCTCAGAAGCAAACTTGCCCTCTGACCTTCGCTGGAGTCGTGCCCATCTTTCTTCCCAGAGGCCAAGCACGAAAACTGAAGTTCCTCTTCCCCATGGTGGACCACAAAAAAAAAAAAAATCAGGGCCACTTTCCTCAAAGGCAACATGAAAATCTGTGATTTTGGCTTCCTCCCCACCTTCCAATTTGAGAGTTGGCTGTAAAGTAACTATCAGATCTACCTTGCTGGATTCTAAATTGTAAGACCCCCAAGTCCAGGAAGGATCTTTCCCCACACCAAGAAGGAAAGAATGGTATACAGAAAGATCCAGACAAACCTGAACACAATGGCCTTGCTGTATCTCCCTCCCCGCTGGGTATTGATACCAGGGCAGGCTCATTTTTAAATAACCTAGTTTTATACAGTTCTCCATAAGCACAAAAGAAGGAGAGTACTTACACTGTGTCTCTGAGGCTTCCACCTGAAGAATCCTGTGCCACATAAAATGCTGATCAACTAAAATCTTTATGCTTTTATCTCATTAGCCCTTTGAAACACAGATGTTGGCAGGATGAGGATCATTCTCTTTCCTGTCTCTTTAGCATCAACATAGACCTCACCAGCAGAAATAATATGTCAGCGAGCTCTTCTCCCTGGCTACAAACTGAACTACGCACACGATGAGTATGGTTTCTGAGGGTGCGTGTTTAGCCTAGCCATTAAGGCAAGACTCCTGGATTCAAATTGGATCCTTTCCATTCCCTGTGGATCCATTTGCCTGTGAAGGAAGACTGCATGGCAAAGGTGATTGCTCAAGCAATCTGTTCGCAACTCTCTGCGTCTGTCTCTATCACTCCAACTATTACTTTAAAAATGTGGAATCCGAAGTAAGAGTATTCAGTCTAAATATCATCTCTGTCGATGATCTGAGTTGTAGTGAATCATTTGTTCTCTCTGTGCCTTTCTTCTTTTCCTGTAGGAAGGAATAGGAGCTGGTGTTGTGATCAGCTTAAGCTATCGCCTAAAACACCAGCATCCCATGTGAGCACCAGTTTCGGAAACAGCTGCTCCTTTTCTGACAAAATTCTCTTCTAATGTGCCAGAGAAAGAAGCAGAGGATGGACCCAGGTTGTGGGGCACCCACAACCCAGGTGGAAGACCTGGACGGAATTCCAGACTCCATTGTGCCACTGAGGTATCATCCAGCTGATGGAAACCCTTTCGCTCGCGCTCTCTAACCTTGCCTTCAAGAAGAATAAAACTGTTTCTTAAAGATTAAGCAAGGTAACACATAGAAATGTTCACCACCAAGACTACTTCTAGGCACACGTTACATTTTTGCAGGTGCATGCTCTACTCTTCTGTGCAAATCAAACTCTTACCAGACTTGGTGCAATGAACTGAGGGAGTGGTGCAGCTGGCCCTATAGGATTCCTGCACACAAACTTCACGAATGCAGGTGTCTCCCTTACATATAACACCTGAATGTTTGGTCTTACCTTGAGCGGCTTCTTTCCCAGAAACTCTGTGGTCCCAGAAAAAAGAGAATTACCACCTGCCTGTAGCCCCTGTACTGACTGGAGCTTAATTTCTTGTCATCACAATTTCCTAAGGAACATGACCAATCAGGAACCTGGACAGGAACTGAACATGCACTCCCAAGCCCAATTTCAATATAGGAGAAAGTTCCCCCCAAGCCCTCAGGGAGCTTAGGAGTTGAGCAATGGTCCTTGGCTCCTTGAGCTGTGCTTTGCAATCCTCACCTTCTTTTTTTCTGCTACCCCCAGCACCAGTAATGATCTTGCTGTGAGTCAGGGAAGGGACCTAGCTCTGAGGGTTCTACAGCAACTCCTACAGGTTTGGTGGTGTTGTACACCAAATTATAGGAAATCATAATTAACACCAAAGTACTAAGTATCCACAGTTTAAAATCTATAAATATGGTTCTCACATGGTTTAATAAATGCTTGAGTATATAGTATGTAGAATAAAGCTTTAGAATATGGTAAGAAAGATATGTTGAGTTGTACAGCGGATAAGCATGCAATTAGGGCCAAAAATTAAGCAATGAAGTCATAGGGCTGCAAACTGTATCACTGTGGCTGTCAAATAAAATACAATTTGTTGCAAATGTCAGGGACTGGTTTCAGTGTATGTGTAGTAATATCCCTCTAAAACATACTAAATGTCTTTGTCTCCTATGAAGAAGAATGGAAGAGTGCAGAATTACACAAAATGGTGTCAGCCAGTTAGCAATAGTAAAATGAAGCTATACTTAAGAGCCTTTATTAGCAGAATGAACAGCAAAGTGTAGAATGCTTCTCTGTATGATGCAGCAGTCTTAGAAACAAGAGGAATCAGTATACCGGCAAAGTTACATCTTTTGTAAAAGTTTAAGCCCGATTTGGGATGGCAGAAATATTTCATTAATAACTTCCAAAAAACCAGTGATCTCACATAAATGTCCCTGTAGAATCTAATGACCAGGTAGAATAAAGTCATTTTGTGTCCACCAGGCTATATTCCAGTTATTCCCACTTTAAATAATTTCATTCATTATTCTAATATAATATAAATATTAAAATTTTAATAAACCATGTAATGTTGATGTTTGTCATTTTAGTATGAAAACAAGAGCCATCTACTCAGAGGTTATAAAATCCTTGAAAATATACATAGTGAGAAAATGTATTGCAAATTTAAGCACTCTTTAGATATATGAGAAGGGGGTTTTATACATAGTCTTTTCAAAATTCTAATTTGTCTATAAATATAAATGTTTTTTTCCACAACATTTCCTAAACGGTGGTTAGTAGAATTTCGAAGCCAGGAATACTCTGCTAAAATGACATCCCCTGTAAAATGAGCTGGGAACATTTTGCACTTTGGCGCTGTGTGAACAGAGAAGGTATGTGCTGTCAAGTACCTGTCCAGGACCAGTAGCATTATGAATAATGCTCATTATTCTAAAAACATTATGAATAATATAAAAGTAATGATGCATGAAAATGAACATGTAGCCATTATGAAAACATGTGCTTAAAATCCTATGAATGCAGGTTAACTCAAGTGTTAAGTTCACATGATTAAACGTGCAGATAGATAAATAATACAGGCAGATAAAAAAAATGTTTTATCCCCTAATTGATGAAAATAAGCCTAACAATAATACTGAAACAGAGAAGTAATTCTGTCTTCATAGCACAATATTAACGTGCAATGTTATCCCTTGGGGAAAAAAATCGAAATAATTGCTTAATGAAGACAGTCTGTCACTTATCTAGATGATGCATCGATTCTGCAATGTATGTCCATTGGAACACAAAAAAATCTCACATTACATAAGGAATTTCTCAGGCAGAATATGATTTCCTTCTGGGTACTCATGTTAAAAAAAATAATAATATGCTAGTAACTGTATTCCCAGAAATGAATTCTAGCTATCTTCTAAATAATGAATGTTGGAAAAGCTGTGGAAATAGATGGACATATATCACAACCTCCTCGTGTAATGGGTTTCCCTATGAAATATTGAGTGTTTAAATTTCTCTAATATCTGTGAACTCTCATTTTCTCCAGAATGAAAGTGACCTAGTTTTCCATCTTCATTTTATGCAACATTACTTCTTTTTACCCAGGCAAGGAGCTGAACTGAGACAACTGAATAATCAGCTTCACATGATGACGGGGATCCTTCCACACAACTCAGTCTATTAAGGTAACCTAAACATTAGATCAAAACATTTCTTAAAGAAGAAACTTCTTCATAGAAAATACACGCAAATATAGATAACTTCAGTGTTCTACCCAAAATATCTGAATTGCATGGCAGTATTTTTGTTGCTATTGCCGTTGCCTAATTTTGTTTGGTTTGCTCAAAGTAAATGACATAAGGCTTTACTTGGAAACCAAAGAAGGAATTCCGCAAAATGATATTATTAGGTATCCTCAGCGTGCTTCCCATCCTCAGTAAATACTATGTAATAAGTACTCTCACTTTCTTTGTTAGGAACAATGTAAAATGCTGCACACGAAACTCCTACTCCATTGATCCATAAAGGTTACAGGCATGGGGAGCTAAAGCAACAGGCCAGTGACTTTGGGCATCACGCTGTTTGTTTGTCCTTTATGCTTTTGTCAGTTAGGCCTCTGGGAACTATTAGGTTCCCATGACTATTATTTTTAGTTTCCCCTTCCAAAATATCTGAAGGGCAATACAGAGAACAGTCACCAGGTCCCGGCCAGAGTTAATGCCAAGATCCAACCGCGTTAAGCCATGAAGCATGAACCAGGTCAGGGTACATGATGAGGCAACAGGCAGGCTTCAACCAGTTCCCTTTGAGTCTCTGACACGCAGCCACTCACAGTGACAGACCTGTACCTCTTACATCCAAGGTGATGGTCAGAAAACACTGCCATCTACACGAGTGTCTGTAAGTGACGGAGACCCTGTGTCAGCATAAAGCCCAGGGCAGATTTAGGAAGCCACAACCTACAGCATTCGTGGTGGTGCAAGAATACAATCACAAAGAAACAGTAACTGCTGCTGCTGCTATTACAAATGCAAATAGAAATGCGTCCCCTCAGTTTTGTGGTGCAGTGTTGATTTTACAATGGGAACCAAGCTAACATCTGAACACTTGCCAATGTTGACATGTGTTTCTCTCAAAATACCAATATCAATCCCATCATAACATTTCTATTACAAGAAGTTATAAAGAAACAAGAGTTCAAGTGAGTGTCAAGTGAACAAAAAATAAAAAGTTAGGGATCACTGCCATATTTGACATAAACTTACACTGGCAATGAGGAAACTTAAGTCACTGTATGTTTCTATTTTGAGATTTCTAAGAACTTGAGACTTCTCTCAAAGAAGAAAGGAGATGCTGCTGGGTCTATTCATTGACGATAACAAAATGTAACCAACTGGGTTCTAGAAGCTGGGAGGGCCAAGAGAAGAAGATTTAGAGTTGTGGGACAGCTCCTGTTTCTCCTTCCTGGGAGTGTGCCTGTTGCTGCATCCTCCAGAAAGAAGGGACACCGTGGCTCACAAGCAGGAGGAGGGCGGTCAGGAGAGCAGAGCATGAAGCCTTCGCTCCATTCACAACCAGTGGCATTCACCACATTCACATTAGCATTCATTACACATTAGCCATTAAGTTTCAACGTGAAAATTTCATTGTGGATGTATCCAAGCCACACAAGCCAAGAAGCAGTTACTTGATAAAACCTGATTGCATAATCAAATAAATTGAAAGAATGCTCATATTTCCTCCAGCTTTTATTATTTCTGTGCCTTAGCAACACGCACACATCATTTCCCTTGAAATCCCTGATGATCTGACTGAAAGTATGCTTTTCAGGAAACAAATTGTCCATGTGAAATTTCTCACCCCAAGAGACTACGGACACATGTGACGTCACAAGCCAATTGGATCTTCCGTTTGTGTATCACATCCGTTTAATTTAGTAAAAACCTTAGTGTACTGACAATAATGCAAGTATGTTTTCAGATTGAATTTCTATCTCCAGTTTTACAGAAGTTTCTGGGATGCAAAGCAACCCAGTTTGCATAATTTCCTTTTGTCTGAATTACTGTTCTTTGTCGTTGGACTTTGCCAAACTACAACAGCTTAAACACCAGCAATTGTCTTTCAACTCAATGATGTATGTTCTTGAATGAAGTACAAAAAAAAAAAAATGGAGCACTTCTCTCTATAAAATACTATTCCGTGAGCAGTATATTTCTTCTGCTGGATAATTTTCAAACTCCCTGAATGTGTCAAAAAAAGAGAAACTTTTATTGCAAAACATGAGTCAGAGTGTCAGGACAACTACAAAGAAAGAGTACCAATCGCACCGTAAGACACCATTAAGACCTTTACAAAAGAGACCCAGGCCGGCTCCCTCCCTGCTTCTGCCCCATGACAACAAAGCAAAGACAGCAGTCCATGGGACACTACAGGACTTCCCAACCTCCCAGAACTGCAAGAAATCAATGTCTTTCTTTGTTTTGTTTTGCTTTGTTTGTTTTAAGATTTACTGGAAAGGCAGATATACAGAGAGGAGAGACAGAGAGAAAGTTCTTCCATCTGATTATTCACTCCCCAAGCAGCCGCACAGGAGCTGAGCTGATCTGAAGCCAGGAGCCTCCCCTGGGTCTCCCACGGTTTTGGTCCATCCTGTACTGCTTTCCAAGCCACAAGCAGAGCTGCTAGGATTAGAACCAGCATCCACAATAGATCCTGGGCATATAAAGCAAGGATTTTAGCCACCAGGCTGCAACACCAGGCTCAATTACTATGGTTTAGAAGCTACTCAATCTACCATGTTCTGTTACTGTAGCTTCAGTTGAAAGAAAACATAATAAACAAGATAGTGTGTTCAACTCAACTGTTTTGTATTTACAGTTCTGTTTTTTTGGAATTACATATTACTATGAAGGAAGCACATTTTTAAACATACAGGCTCTAATTTTATTAATGCAACATCTACAAGATTATGGAGTAAAGGTTAAGAAAAAACTGCAATGAGGAACACTTAAAATTACTTTGAAATGAGTTTAAAATGAACTATGTGCAACAAATTTCAAATCATTTTATTTAACTTTTTCAAAATATGTATTTATTCTTTGAAAGACAGCCTCTGATCCACTCCAAATGCCACCAACACCTGCAGTTGGGACATGGCAAAGTCAACTTTATCCGGGTCTCCCAGCCTGGCGGAGAGTCCCAAGCACAAGGGATCACCATCACACCCTGGGTGTGCATCAGCAGTAAGTGGAACTTAAAACGGTTTTTCTAATATGGGATATTGGGCCCGGCGCCGTGGCCTAGCAGCTAAAATCCTCACCTTGAATGCACCAAGATCCCATATGGGCACCGGTTCTAATCCCGGCCGCTTCACTTCCCATCCAGCTCCCTGCTTGTGGCCTTGGAAGGCAGACGAGGACAACCCAAAGCCTTGGGACCCTGCACCCGCGTGGGAGACCTGGAAGAGCTCCTGGCTTCTGGCTTAGGATTGGCACAGTACCGGCCATTGCGCTCACTTGGGGGAGTGAATCATCAGACAGAAGATCTTCCTCTCTGTATATCTGACTTTCCAATTTAAAAAGAAAATAAAAACTAATATGGGATGTAACTATATGATGTTCTACTACATTTTTGTGGTCTGTATCACTTACTTCTCTGCAATGTGTGTGCATGGGAAGACAAATGCAACAGAGATAACGCTGTGGATGTGGGAAACACAAAACTGTTAGCTAACTCATCTGAACTGTTGGATGGTACTTTCCCAGCCCACGTTACCGATGCCAGGGCACAGGCTACAGGCTGCTGAGACTGTGAGACAACGACTTTCAGGATTATGTGAGGTGATACATATAAAAGATCCCAAGACACCAAAACTAGGACCACGTTTAAGTATATTTTCTCTCCCAAAATTCAACTGCTGAAGTCCTTGGAAAATCCTTCTAACTCCAAGTGTATATATATATATATTTTTTTTTAATACAGATTTTATGGACTTTAGGTCATTATCTGAATATATAGCTGAATAGACACTAAGTATCACTTCAAGACAAGAGCTAGTAAAATAAGAGAATTAATAAAATGTGAAACTATAACAGTTTGCAGGTGAAAAAAGGGAGATAGACTATTTATGGTGAAACAAAAGTTAAAGGCTCAATTTGCATAATAATTCTGATCATAAATATTGCAGGATCCCAGTGAAAGTGAGCATTAGATTTCTAGGCATTTAAAATAGTTTAATTGTTGACATATATTTAGAAGTGTGCCTTCCTTTGGAGGAACACTATCAAAAAACCAATCATAATCATAGGTAACAGATACAGATGGCTCATTGAGGCAGAGTAACATATGTATGTTATCAATAGAGGTAAAATGGAAAATAAAGATTCACGGTACCTTATTAAGATATTATTTCGATTATCAGCATATCTGAAGAAATTAACCAGGAAAACGGAAGCAATTCTATACGAGGTTTACCTCTGACATCTGTAAATCCTCCTGAATTAGGTCAATACTGTGCATGGCTAATGCTCAGTGGCCAGGGAGCATTCCACAGAGACACTAATACAGTACAAATGGGAAAGGGTATTTACATTTTTCTTAAGCTCCCTGAGGCTTCCTCTGATTCACTCACCTGCTCCCATGCACTTACGATTTTCTCATATCAGTGATATGTAAATAATTGTTCAGTATCTCCTGCCCTTTATCTGTGTATTTATTTCACACCAAATAAGAAGTTTAACAACAAAAAAAAAAGCTCTTAGCTTAGAGGGAATATAGACACTAGCTATAAACAAAAAAAGGGTGATGAGAGACAACTTCACCAATACAGAGCAAATTTTAAAGTATTCACAGATAATTAAAACTATGGTAGCAAAGCATTCTTAACCATTAGATTTACAAAAGCATAAGGCAAAGTTTTTACAAAACTATATTCGGTCTTGCTTCGGAATTTTGAAAAGGAAGCTAGGACAGTGACCCGATTATTAGCATCTTTATCTTCCGTAATTTCATTCAACTCCAATGACCCCAATCCCAAATATTAAATAAGAAAACTCCAGAAGTAAATGAGCAACTTCTATATCTTCATTTATGTGCCATTGTGAGTGTCCTGCTAAAATCTCTCACTCTTCAGCCCTATCTTTCCCGGGATATGAATCATTTCCTCGCCCAGCTTATTCACACCATGCTTCCTACACACTCTGGTTGGCCATCAGCCTTCTCGACCATCAGAACAACCGGGTAGAATGGCAGTACTCCTGTGCAAGTCGCTTCCTCCGGGTCTCCCATGCAGGTGCAGGGACACAAGGCTTTGGGCCATCCTCAACTGATCTCCCAGGCCACAAGCACGGTGCTGGATGGGCAGCAAGACAGCAAAGACCCTTTAAGGGTCTTGAGAAATGTCTCCCATGGATAAGTGTAACTACTTGTATTAGAGTGCACTGCTTCTTGTTTACTCCACAAGTACCCTTTGTCTTAAGAATATGCATTCAGGTATGTTAATGCCACATCAAAGAGACTATGCAACAGATAGCTGGGACCTAAAGGACTATTAGAAGAGGATATTGCAAAAAGAGGGGGGGTGGCTAGGAAATTACAGACTGTTAACAATTAATAGGCCATGCAAAGAGAAAAAGAACTGGACAGAAAACCACAGAGGCAGAAAGGAAACAGAGTACACATAGCTTAGATCCCATAAAATGTCAATGAAAATTTGCAGCAGAGTTTATAATGAAAGCTAACTTGGGTTTCTAAAAAGTAAGATGGCACAATTTTTTTGGCTAGAAAAGGATTAATTCACTTAATGGAAAAAATTATCATAGTCACTTCTTACAAGAAACAGTGTATTTACGTATTTATTGAAAGGTAGGATTAGACAGCGAGAGGAAGAGAGACAGAGAAAGAGATCGTCCATGTTCTGATTCATTCTTCACGTGCCTGCCTCAGATGGGTGCAGACAGATCTCCTGGGAGGATGGCGGGCACTTCAGCCTTCAATCGTATCCTGCCTCTCAGGTGCGCATTAGCAGGATGCCAGATCAGAAGCAGAAGTAGAATTCAAATCAGGCACTCCAACATGGTATGTATCACAATGAATAGTTTAACTGCTGTTTGACGGCCACCTCCAAGTCTGTTAGTGTAAGAGTCCATTTATTACTTATATTGGATAAAAGGTTTACTTACCAGTTCCATAGTCTTAGGAAAACTACTTGTTCTATTTGCTTTTCAGAGTTTACTTTTTGTAATCTAGGAGTTATAGCTTCTACCCCAATGAGCTATTGTATTTTTTAACATACTGAGTGGTTATTTCATTGATTGAGTGATTGATGATTGATCAGAAAGGCTGATTGACAGGGAGAGAGGGAGAAGACAGCAGACACCTACTCTCTGCTGGCTGCCTGCCCAAACGCCAAAAAACGATGGCTGAGCCAGGTCAAAGTCAGCAACCTGACTCTCTACTGGATTCTGCATCATGAATGACAAGGACCCAAGTACAAAGGATATTACCAGTTGCTTCCAATAAACACTAGCAGAAAGCTGGATTTAAAGTGGAAGAGCACATGTTCCAAGTGATGGCTTAACCACAGTGGCACCCCAGAGTCTCCAATGAGATAAGGCTCTTGGCACAGTGCTGGCACTTAGCTGTGTGCTAAGTATCTTGTATTTATTTTTCTATAAGCAGCAATTAGGAAAACTTGTGAGTGCTATGTCCACTGTTCTCAGATTTATGAAAGAACAAAGAATAGATAACAGAAAAAAATAGCTCCTATTCCCGAGGAAAAAAAAAATAAACGCTATCAAATGAATAATATCTCAGAGACTGATGATTTTTCCATGGTGAGTACATTTTAGTATAATGGGTACCTAAGTAAAAAAGAACTCTCTAAGTAGCTTATAGACTGACTCAATTGTCTCAACAAATCGGACTCACTGGTTTGAAAATCAACTCAAAATGTTTTAAAGAGCAAAATGTAAACTCTAAGATTTTGAAACTGTTAGAAGAAAAACAGGAGAAACGGTGAGGATATTCAATTGACCAAGGATGGGGGGGATCAGACCCTAAAAGAATAGAAAATAGATGAAAAACCAGTTATATGTGATGTTTTTACACAGCAAAGGAACAAACAACAGATTAAAGAGTCAATACACAGAATGGGAGAAAATGCTTTCAGTTCTACATCTGACAAAAGGTCCACACTCAGAATATAATCATAATTCAAACAACTAAGTAGCCAAAAAAAAAAATTCAAATAATCTAAAAGAAATGGACAGCAGACATTGCTGCAAGTAAGAGAAACAAAAGGCCAACTGGTACAGGACAAAATCTCAACATCACAAAGAATCAAGAAAATACACATGAAAACCATGATGGTGAGCCATCTCCCTCTGCATGGACTGGCTACTTACACAGTGTTTAAGAAGGGCTAGTAAATACGTGGAGGAAAGGAAAACCTTGCATACTGTTCTTGGGAATATAAATTAGCACATCCATGGTGGAATTTATTATGGAAGAGTCTTCCAAAAACATTAAGACAGAGCTGCCATGTGATCCAGCAATTTCACTGCTGAGCATGTATCCAAAAAATGTAATCACCATGCTGAAAGGACATCTTCCTGGAGGTGTCACTGGTTAAAGCACCACCTGCAGTGGCAGCAGCAGCCCACATCGGCCCCGATTCGAGATCTATCTGATCTGCTCCCAATCAGGCTCCCTGATAATGTATCTGGAAAAACAGCAGAAAAAGGCCAAAGGTGGGAAAACCACATGTAGCTTCCAGGTCCTAGCCTGAACTTGGGACAGCTCTGGTTGTTCTAGGGGGACTGACACTACTGGGTGGAAGATTTCTCTGACTCTCTCTCTCTCTAACTCTGCCTTTCAGATAAAATAAATAAATAAGTCTTTAAAGGAAAAGGGCATCTTCATTTTCATGTTTCTCAGAGCACCACTTAGCATAGATCAGCAACAGAAACAATGTTGATAAACGGGTAAAGACAGCATGACCCATGTACATGACAGAATACCACTCCGTAAACAATAATGATGACACCATTTGCAACAACACAGAAGGAACTAAAGGTGATGTGAAATGAAGGAAGCCAAGCAAAGACAGGCAAGAATCTGATAGTATCTTATGACCTCACTTCCAAGTAGTCTAGAAAGTTGAGCTCTTAGAAGTGAAGAGAACTGGATAGAGTGGGGAAAAGGAAGAGTTCAGGTTATTTAACAGATAATAGATTATAGCCAGAAATAAGACACTCTGATGTCCTATCACACAGTAAGGTAATGATAGCTAATGACAGTGTTCTGCATATTTTCTAGAAAACAAAAATTAGAAGAGAACTTTGTGAATGTCTTCACCATAAATATTAAATGCTTGAAGAAACAGATACTCTGATTGGCAATTATGTCCACATGGATTAACAGATCACACGTTGCATAAAAACACACAAGTTGGATGTCAGATATAACTTTTTAATTTCTAAAAAAGAATCGGTGAACTAAATGAATACCTGCAAAAAGAATACTTATAGACAAATGGCCATCAGCTAACAGAAATTATACACAGTAATGGGATCCCCACAGTAAGAGGAGCAGCAGACTGAGGCATTTATCCGTGGGTTTGCTTTGGTCTTGAGTTTGGATATCTTACCATGCCCGAATACTCTTTCCACTTAACCAGAGTCCATCCATCTCTCAGTTCCTGAACAGATGCCACTTCCTTCATTAAAACCTTCTTGGATTCTCCACAACAAAGCAGATTCTCCTGCTTCTGGAATCTGAGAACAGGGTTTCAAAAAAAAAAAGCTTTCTCTCAAGCGCCACCCATAAATGCTTTAGCTCTGCAGGCTAAGTCAGCATTCCACTACGCCCTGCAGCAGGAAAGCGGGCACAGAAAACACAGCAGCAAAGGCTACAGTCAGCGGGACTTCATCTGGTTTCTCCCGGGACCACATATGGCCAGCAGTTGTCCTAGAAGACGGTGACTTCTACCATTTAAACACTTCACCCTCCTCAGAACCAAGCCCATCTCATTAGAGAATTCACACAGACACAAGAGTATCACGGAAGTACAGTCTCCTAGGGAATGAGATGGCAAAGAAATACAATGTAGAGAGGATAAGCCTTCATTGTTTGTGGAAGTGAAATAATTTAACACATGGGTGCAACATCTACAGCCAGGGTGCATGTTACACGCATTGAACTGCCTCAGGCCCTGACACTTGGAGTGCTCTAACAGGCAGCTTCATCTTGGTAGATCATTATTTTCTCTATGATGATATCAAAGGGGATTTTGGACACTATATATGAAACAGCAGGTGCATAGCACATACTCAATGATGTCAATAACTATGTAGATATATGCCATATCCTAACATAAACAAACATTTGTCAGTTACAAAGATGATTATATCTTCTTTTGGGGACAGCGTCTAATTGTCTTATATACATTACTCTATTTAAGTTAAAACCAAGGTATTCCCCGTGTTTAAAATTCACTTAAAACTTGGAGTACCCAACTGATATAACTTCGTAACTAAGTGAAAAATTCAATGCTTAAATATGTTCACAGCTTCAAGAGTAATACTTGAGTGTTCTATTATATGTGCAGCCAGAGTTCTACTGATATTGGAAAGAGGCGCATTATTGTAAAGTCAAAAAGCTATTTGCTGAAACTCCTGCCTGGCTCAGGTTGTGAGCAGCAATATTACAGCTCATAAATACTTGCGCACAGAATTGAAGTTCTTACGAATACAGAATGTCTGTCTCAAAACATGCCAAAATTTTAGGCAGAAATACAAATGAAATGGTAAGGATTACCACTCATTGATTACCTGAATTGCTTATTGACTCTGCAATAACAGTCTATGAAATAGAACTTTGTCATTTGCAAAACGAGAAAAGCAGAGATGTGAAAGTTCTCATCTATTGATTTTATTCAAACAGCTTAGGTCAAAATTCCATCAAAGCCTATCTATCTACCCCCTCAGCCTTAGTTACGATGTAGGATATTGAGAGAAAAAGAAAACAGAAGGAAAAAAAATGTACATCAGGGAGAAAAATAGCATGAGAAGTCTGCAAAAATGATGGATTCATGACCATCTCCCTAATGGGACACAGTGGGTGAATGAACATTTGTTAAAGATTGCATTCTCCACTGTGAAATATGTGAGAGGCTTTACTCAAAATCCACTTCACTGTAGACTTGATATACAGACATCCAGAAACATTCTACAGACCCTAGAAGCCCACAGCCCAGGCTTCGTGCTGAATCCTGCATCCCCACACAATCTGCCTCCATCACCCTGGAACCAAGCCAAAAGAAGGGAGACCTGGATTTACTATCCCCCGCGGTCACGACTGGCTCTCCAGTCCTTCTGGGTTCATGAGCAGTACACTGTCATGATTTTCTCCAAGTTCCCCAGATTGAAACCAAACAAAGAATCCACACCCAGAATCCACAAACAGAATCCACAGACCTTCCAGCTACCTATAAGCAGAGACACACCCATCACATCTGACTCTTCTCCCTTTTCCTTGAATCTTACTATTGAAAAACGCAAGCACTGGGCCTGGCATTGTGGCATATGATTTGTTCACTCACTGCCTGCAACTCTGGCATCCCATATGGATGCCAGTTCTTGGCTCCTCCACTTCCCGTCCAGCTCCCTGCTAACGGCCCTGGAAAAACAGCAGGATACAGCCAGTCCTTGGACCCCTGCTACCCATGTGTATGACCTAAAAAATATTCTTGGCTCCTGGCTTCAGCCTCATCCGGCCTCAGCCACCCTGGTCATCGAGAGTGAGCTAGCAAATGCAAGACCTCTCTCTCCATCTTCACTTGTCTTTGTGTAGCTCTGCTTTCAAATAAAATTATTTTTTAAAAAAAAGACAAATATTAAATACAGATACTGAGAAGATACATTGTGATTCATAGGTTGAAATCCAGACCCTCCCACTGGCAAGCTATGTAACCTTGAGTATAATAATGTTTTATTTCTGTTTTAACTGTCTCATCTGTATATTTAGGCTTACAACAATTATAGGCTTTTCAGTATTGAATTTGATAGAAGTATCAAAAATACTAAAATAATTCCTGGCACATGACAGTGTTTGACAAAGACAAATGCCTTTTACTCAAATGTGATCTCTAACTTTACTCAGAATTTTCTGCTTTAGTCCTGTATCTTTAAACTAATATGCATATCCAGGATATGTTGTTCTTTTACTCCCGATGGCATTAATTTTACAAAAGGAAATGATTTTATTGAGTGGTCATTTTCTAATCTTAATTAAAGTGACCTTGCCTTCATATTTGTCAGTGGTTTATTCATTCATCGACACATTTTAAATGAACACAGCAAACAGTGAGACGGAAGTGAGCATCTCCCTTCGCTGGACTCCTCTCGACATCTTGATTCCTGCCTTCTGACTTCACCTGAAGTGGCTGTGCTCGGGGGCAGTCGCAACAGGAACAATAGCTGCTGTCTACACATTGCCAGACTTTTCTAAACTTGACTGCCTCAAAATATAACATCTCTAAAAATGACCTTAACCAGGTCAAAAAGAACAACGGGGAAAAACGGAATATGTTAAGTTGATAGTGAACACAAAAAGCATATAAGCTGTCACCATACCTGTAGAGGCTGTCAGTCAACTGGGAGGGGGATCTGCTGTGTATAGCCTCACCATCTTGAACAAATATTCTAAGCAGAGCAAATGATAGTGCAGTCGCAACTTGAATTGTCTCTTAGAATAAAGTGCATAGGAGGAAACTTGGCTTTAGAATCAAAACGTTACTCCCGCATCCCCTATGGAGTGCCTGGATTCAGATGTCACACTATATCCAACACAACTTCCTTCTGGGAGCAAGCAGTTATATCTTAGGTACCTGTGTTCCTATAAACTGGCTAGGAGATCCAAATAAGATTGAGAATCTTGGCCTCAGCCTGATCCAGTCCTGGTCCAACTCTGGCTGCTGTGGGCATCTGAGGAGTAAAGAGAAGCTCATTCTCTTCCCTTCTTTCTATTCCTTCCTCTGCCTTTTCAATATAAACAAATAAATGAAACTTGGGAAATAAAAGAACAAGCTACATCAATGTGCACGAGTCTTCAAGAAGCTCACACAAATGCATAGTATGACAAATTTACACACAGATTTCAAATTTTTGCATCAAAGTAAGCTTGCCTCTTAAATATGTTCCTCCATAAATCCTAGGGTCCCCGATCTGGGGCACGCTCCAAAGGTCCCGCTCAAGTGGTTTTGATAGTTCAACAGTTCGAGTTACTGATCTCACCATTCCAAGCACGATGAAAGCGCTCCAGAATCCACTGACACAGTCCACCATAGTCTGTTTGCCTAGGTATTCACTGCGAACTCTTAGCTGGGGTAGTTGATCAATTTGTTCTGTCCTCCATCCGCTGTTATTGCACCGGATGTCCTCTACAGGCTCCAATGGACTGCCATATCCTCCATGTGCACCTGAGTATGCTCTACATTGCCCTATCTGAGCCACTGAGGAGGCCCAGCTCTGATACATGCACTCCACAGTCAGACCATGGAACCTGCACTTCTCTCCATGGTGGGAGCTCTGAGTCCAGCAGTTAAATTGGGGGATCCCCAAAGAAACCTCACCTAAGGTGATCCCAGACCTGATTCCTCTGTGTGCTCAAATCAGCCTAAGTGCACATTGGTGGTTACAAATGCTGGGTCAATTCTACCTTCGGCCTTGTCTTCTATACAAACCAAGGGGTATTGCAACCCAGCCCAATCCTGCCCAACACACATGGATTTTTTGCAGACCAGTGGGAGCTGCAGCCTAGTTAGGCTAACCCATAATAACCCCCACCAGGCTCGCCCCTGCCCTGGTTCCCATGCTTGCCAGTATATATAGCAGACTGGTCTAGTCTGTCCCACATCCCATTCAGCTCTCTTACCTGTCAATGGGCCGAATCCTAGTTCAGCCCCCACCAGGCCCACCATCCAGTCCACACTGGTACCAGTAGGTACCACTCTCTGTCTGGCCAGGCCTGTCCCAGTCCTGGTTTTCATGCCCAGCAGTGGCAACCCAAGAGGAAGATGCCCACTGTTTTCCATAATAAGTCCACTCCAGCTCCCAGATCCCACAGTCTCCAGGTTGTTCTCTGGCGTGCTGGTTAGTGCCATGGCCCAGCCTAATGTAACTCATCCCCTGTTCTGACACTCACTGTCAGGTACTGGGATCTAGCCCAACCAAACAGGCCCCCAGCCTTAGCTTTCATGTGAGCCGGCTTGTGGTAGTCAGCAGTGTTCCATAACAAGCCCAGTTCAGATCTCCCATGTTGGCCAGTCCAACAGTCTGATCCAAAAAAGTCTTCCAGCCTCTCCCCTCCAAACCACCAGGTCTCAGTCCCCTTGCTTACTTGCAAGTACAGTGGCCTTGTTGTCGGGAGTCCCTTAGGAGTCATTCCTCACCTGTACCATACTCCCATGGTGGTCCTCCCTACCCTTGTTCCTTTCCCTTGTTCCTTTCCCTAATCAATCCACAATCCTTGTGCCCAGGAGTACATGTGTTCTTCAGCCCGGTCTTTGGAAGCCCAGTGGGTAGAGTGCTGATTTGTAGCTCTGCCCACCTACCAGAGTCCCAAGCTCTTGGTACACATGCTGGCCTGGTGCCTTACCCCTCCAGACACCCAAAATCCAGGCCTGTTGAAGTCTCCAGGCCTGGTCCACCAGCACACCAGGGCAGCATGCTGACACAGGCTCTCCCCTCTGTTCTCACCTCGTCCAGGACCAAGCACACGGGCACATCCCCAGGTTCGCTCCACCTGTCTAGAGGTGAGCTCCCAGCTCTCCACATGCCCACTGGTACTATACCCCTAGCCTTTTGCCCACCCAAGCCTGCATTCTCAGGCCTGCTGGGCACCTGCTGCCTCCCCTTGGCCACTGTGGCAGGGGAAAGGATTCTATTTTCTTAAATAATAGAAACTGTCTATTACAGATGCTGTAAATGTTACCCAATAATGCATACAAGTAGAAACCTAGCCTAAAAATCAACAAGGTACTAATGGAGACAATAAAATTGTAGAAATGTATTATTCCTGACATTCAGTAATGTACTTTGAGTACAATGAAAATTGAAGACTTTTAGAAAGGCAATTGCAACAAAAAAATTGGAATACATAAAACACTGCAAATGTTATCTCACTAAAAGTTTAGAAAATCTTTGCCTATGAAGAGACTTCAGAGAAAATTCCAAGGCAGTGTTTAAACTCTGTTTTGACAGCAAGGTTAAAGCAGGAAATTGTTAGGGTGATAAGTCAGAGGTTTGAAAATCTGCTAAGAGACTACAATACAGCTCTTGGTAGATTATTAGGCACATGAACTCTTAGTACAAAAGCACTTTTTCATGTAAAAGTGCAAAACTGACCCCTGGAGCAATAGCGTAGTAATTGGGTCCTGACCTTGAACATACCGCTGGGATCCCATATGGACGCTGGTTCTAATCCCAGCAGCTCCACTTCCCATCCAACTCCCTGCTTGTAGCCTGGAAAAGCAGTCGAGGAAGGCCCAAAGCCTTGGGACCCTGCACCCTTGTGGGAGACAAGTTCCTGGCTCCTGGCTTTGGGTTGGCACAGCACCAGCTGTTGCGCTCACTTGGGGAGTGAATCATCGGACGGAAGATCTTCCTCTCTGTCTCTCCTCCTCTCTGTACATCTGCCTTTCCAATAAAAATAAATAAATAAATCTTTAAAAATAAAGAGAATAATAATGATTTTGAGCACCACATGGTAACCCAGTGGCTTAAGTCTCACCTTGCATGGGCCAGGATCCCAAACGAGTGCTGTTTCATGTCCTGGCAGCCCCATTTTCCATCCAGCTCCCTGATTGTGACCTGGGAAAGCAGTCAAGGATGGCCCAAAGCCTTGGGACCCTGCACCCACCTGGGAGACCGGGCTTCCGGCTTCAGATTGGCTCAGGTCTGGTCGTTGCAGTCACCTGGGGAGTGAACCAGCGGATGGAAGATCTTCCTTTCTGTCTTTCCTCTGCTCTGTATATCTGACTTTCCAATAAAAAATAAACAAATCTTGAAAAAAAAAGAATGACAATTTTCATCCAAGAACTGGAGACAAAACAAAGAGAAGAATCACAAAGGCAAGGATGAGGCACAGAAGATCCTACGGTGAGGCCCGAGTATTAGAAATGTCAACAGCATGTAGAGGGAGCTGTCCAGCATACTGCAGGAAATGTCCAGAAGTGCCTGAAACTTAGCAAATGACGGTCACAGGCAATGACGTGGGAGTTATTCTGACAGAGGTGAAAGTAGAGACTGAAAGCCGATGAGCTTTCCAAGCTACAGCACATGGGCAGAATAAAAACCCAGAACAGAGATTGAGGAATACATAATCCAGTGAGTAGGCAGCAAAAGGAGAGTCGAGAGCACTCATGGGGGGGACACAGCGCATACAGGAGCCGACGGGGCAGTGCCAGAAGCAGCCCAGGCACCTGCCAGAGACCATCGGCTGGGAAAGGAAACAAGGATTTGTAGCTTAGGCAATCAACAGCAACCTCAGTGTTAGATGCTGAAACGATCATGAATGAAGAACTCATTCTTTCAAATTATTTTCAAGCAAGATTTTTTATCCTTGAAGTCAAATCAAAAGTGATTGTTCTCAAAGATCATTTGTTTAAACATGTTACTGGATCCTCTCTCCACTGTGTCCTGTCTGCCCAGAAGGGGACCCGTAGCAGAAGCTAGCCACACTGGTCACACACTTCCAACCCCCTGCAACGGTGACAAATACATTTCTGCTGTAAATAAGGCAAACAGTCCAGTAACTTTTTAGAGCAACCCAAACTGAGACAGACGATGAACCCTAAACATAACAGCACAATAAAGACATATCCTACTGAAACTCCCAACATTCCCAGGTCACATAATGCTGCTTACAACTGAACGCATCTATTGAATACTTAGAAAAACTGACACAAGTTCCGCTTCTGGGATATGGGAATTAGGCAAAAAATTAACATTGTAATTCTTTAGTAACGTACCTAATATAAAGTCTTTTGGTTTAATCTTCATTCCTATCTAATGTAGCTCCAAAAGAAATAAAGCTTCAAATAAATTATCACTAGGGTAGCATCTTACGAATAACATTCTTCCAGACATTTTTAATCAGAGGTATAGAGAAATCAACGTTGTGATATAATCAGATGTAACAATAGCAAATGTTTGAAATCAACATTCTCTCTATAAAATGCCAACAGTATTTAATTTATTCTGAAACACCCACACACACACGATATCCCATTCTCTGAGTCTATCCTCAATACCCAGAGCAGCCAGGGCTGGGCCAGGTGAAAGGCAGAATCAAGAATTCAATCCAGGTCTCTCACACGCATGGCAGAGGCTCAAGCATTCAAGCTACTGCCTGCTGCTTCCCATGATCTGTGCTAGCAGGTGTTGCGATCAGGGGAAGGACAAGGATTTGAACACAAATACCCTGAGCTAGGAGGGGGGTCATTCCAAGCAGAATTTTGACCACCAAGCCAAAAGCCAACCTCCAAACTTTTACTTATATATAGAAACATTTTATTGTGTTCACCACTCAAATTTATTGCAAGTGTTAACAAAAATCAAATGGCTTCCATCATTGAACCACACAGACATTGAGGTGGGGTTATTCTAACTGTAAAAAAAAAAAAAAAAAAACTCGCAAAAGTACCTTCACCCCAGAGACTTGGAGCTGTCTCTTTAACACCCTGCAGGGCCTTCATTAATTTCTTAGGGATTTCAACAGATACAAATAAAACATTCACAAGAAACATTCATCACTAGGTCAGGAAAACGATTCCCAGGAATCTTCACATCATTTATCATTTATCATACGTCATCTCTATGTGTAGCTAGGCTGAAAATACCTGTGGCGTAGCCAAGTACCTATCAGTCCTGACCTAGTTGGTCTACATCTATTAATATTAAATTATCTTTGACATTTGGTTAGTTTTTCCCATAAGCTCAATCATTACCCTTGATAAGTTAGTACACAAAAATCCCATAAACTTGTCTCTGACAAATACTGAAATCAAATGTATTCATCTTGGAGCCGGCGGTTGATTGCAGGTTAGTCTCTTCCTTCATGATTGTAAACTGCCTCATTTTCCTAGTCAGTAGACTAGGCCAATAGATCCACCCTTTAAGGGAGCAAGGAGAAGGTGAAATTTCTTATTCACTAAAAATGAGTGTGCACTTATTTCCTACTGTGTATTCCCTGACCGATTTGGTGAAATCCTGTGATAAACAAGAATGGCGTCTCAAAACGAGTCCTTTCACTGGTCCATGCCACAGTCCAACTTGGTTTCGACACCGAATGGTATTGAGTGGCAGGTCTGGCCCTTCAAAGGGTTCCCGGTCCCTGGAGCAGCCTGAGAGACTTAGGGCCAAATATTGGATTTCTAACACTAAATACCATCAGGTATTCAGTTATTTTTATGTATACACTCAGCAAAGTGCTATTTTTTTTTTTGCAGATACTGTCATTTCAAAGAAAAGAAAAAGATGTATTTATTTTTATTGAAAAGTCAGATTCACAGAGAGACAGACAGACAGAAAGATCTTCCAGCTGCTGATTCACTCCCCAAATGGCCACAATGGCCGGAGAGGAGCCGATCTGAAGCCAGGAGACAAGAACCTCCTCCGGGTTTCCCACGCAGGTGCAGGGTCCCAAGGCTTTTGGTTGTCCTCCACTGCTTTCCCAGGCCACAGGCAAGGAGTTGGATGGGAAGTGAGCAGCTGGGACACGAACTGGCACCCGCATGGGACACCGGGTGTGTGCAAGGCAAGGACCTTAGCCACTAGGCTACCACGCTAGGCCCGATACTATCTTATTTCATCATTACAATCCAAATTTGTGATTATCCTGTCTTCACACATGAAAATAACCAGAAGTAAAGAGCTTCTCACCATGCCTTACTAAGCTACGATCCTAACCCACACAGGCCAGATTTGGGGGTTCCTGCTTTTACCAGTCCTGCTCTGTGACCTAGGTGCACGGGTGTTCCTAAAGTAAACTTGCAAGATCTTTCCTTTCAAAGCTATACAGCCTAGGAAGAGTTAGCATATTTACCTAGAGTCAAGTAAATTAACAGGCTAAGCCAAAGTGTTAAGATACAAGACAAATCAGGATGTGGAGACCCAGGAGGGTTCTTTTTCTTTAGGATAATTAGACCAACAATGGAAGCAGAAGAGCAAAAGAAAAGACAGAGATGAAGATGGAGACACACATATAATTTTTATGCCATTTCACTGGTCAGGTACAGTCAAACACCTTGTATTTGTTTATCTTCTTCACTCTTCAAATAACCATGTAAGTTCTACTCTCACATCACCTAAGACAAAGTCTTAGGACTTGGATGAAATTTTATACAGAGACTCTTGGAATTGATGTTCTGACTTTTTTTTTTTTCTTGTCCACCTTGTTTGTTTCACTGTTTATGGGGATATTTTGTAAGCTTGTCAGCACAAAGAGAAAACTTGCCTAGTTCACATAAGTGAGTCTTATAAACTCGTTGATCAGATGGAGGGACAAGGCAAAGGAGTAACTATGCTGTCCTCAGGAGAGTCCACGTGGGCACTCCTTCCAGATCTAGAGTTGAAGCCAGAGAAGGAAGCCTTTGCTTTCTTCTCCTTGTTTCCTTCTGTTTCTGCCTCGCTCCCACTCTTCCTTCATTCTTTCTAAAGCCAGTTGTTCAGACCTGCCATTGGCCAACACCGTGTCGGATAATGGAGAAGACAACAAGCATGGCCTTTGCCCTGGCTTTGTCTCATCAAAGACACGTGGTTGCAGCTGGACATACTGTCTGGGTTCTAGCCTCAGCTTGACCAGGGACTGGTGATATCTGTTTGAGTATAGATTATCCACACGGAAATATGGAAGCTCGGTTCCCAACTTACGATCTGACGATATTAAGAAATGGTAGAGCCTTTAAGAAGCATGTGAGGGTCCCGATCCAAAAGCCTAATGACTAAATCCTTGCCTTGCATCCACCAGGATCCCACACGGGCACCAGTTCATGGCCCAGCCGTTCCATCCCATCCACCTCCCTGCTTCTGGTCTGAGAAAGCAGTCAAGAAAAAGCCTTGGGACCCAAGACCCACTTGGAAGACCCAGAGGAAGCTCCTGGCTCCTGGCTTCTGATCGGCTCAGCTCCAGCCATTGCGGCCACTAGGGAGTGAACAGCGGACAGAAGATCTTTACTTCTGTGTCTTCTTCTCTCCATATACCTGCCTTTTCAATGAAGAAAACAAATAAATCTTTTTTTAAAAAAAACAGGCTCATGGGAGATCATTGTCTCACCAACCTCAGAGGGAAGCAACGCACAGCCCCCAGGAGCAGCTGGGGCTCATGGCAAGGGCACGCTGCAGCCAGGGAGGCAGTCCCCGTTACTGACCTATTTCACACAGGTTCTCTTCTTCTTTTACGTCTCGGCCACGTTGTGGACTTTCTAGACAGCAGCATCATCAACCAAATGACTCTTTTCTTTGTACACTTTCCCAACTAGTTTTTATAGAAACACCAAATAGACAAACACAATACCAGCACCAATAGACCCAACAATATATCTCTCCAGGCCCAAATCCGTCCATACGGAAGTTGTTAAATGGTACCCCACGTCATAGAGTTGTTACTTGACAATAGAATTCTAACCCACTCATTTTGGAAGCCCCAGTTGAGTATGCGAAACAATTTTAGGGACTCAAAAACAACCAATCTGCATTCCAATCTTTTGCACACTTCATTTCTCACACCAGCACTTCAGGGTGGGTAACATCAATCCCATTTAATGGGTAAGAAAAAACGAAACCAAGACGGTTACACAATTCTTCAACCTTAAGAAACTTCTGAAATCTGGATCCGACTACTTGCACTTAAGTCTCTTTTTCCATGTGAATGTCTCAAAAAATGTGAATGAATATAGAACCAAAAGCAAACTCGGGAGGCACACTTTTGACCCAGGAGTACAACTCTACAGACAGGAGACCGTGTTAGGTCACTTTGTCCTTCTTTTCAAGAGGGCTCAACACCAAAAATACAAGCCAGAGACCATCGTAATCTAGAAATAACCTGGGCACGTGTAGGCTATATCAATGTGAACACTGCGAAGTAGGATTTAAACTTCAACTCCCTTACCGCTGTGAAAACATCGAGGCAACTACAAATTGTCGAGGAACATATCTGCAAAGAATGTGGTCTAACTTCCTAAGTCCAGATCCAACACACTGAGTTGCCTGCAGCTCTGGCCTTTCCCCTCTCACTGGAATCACCCCTTCGTTCACTCACCTCGGTGTTGATGCGCTCAGCAGCTCTAAGTGCAGCTAGGATTGCTCCATTAGAGCTTAGGCTAAATCACCCCATTCAGCCCTCAGCCGCTTATGGCAGTCTCTACTCAACTACTTTTTTTTTCTGCCACACTTTCCCAAAAGCATACTTGGATTTCTGAATCCAGTGACACAGGCACACTCAAACTGGTCTGCTCAAAGTCTGAGGCTTGTTAAGCTCTGTCTGAGTTAGCCTCGAATGGGTATCTGAGCTCACCATTTGCTTTTACTGTTTTTCCCCCAGGGCATCCTCAGCGCTATGCACTATTGTAAGTCCTTGCTGTGTCTCCTTTGGACCCAAGAAGGTTAGGGGTCACAGAATATTCCTACGACTAAGCAGCCTTCGCCCAGAAAAGCCCAGTCTCAGTCTCCAAGAGGGTCAAAGATAACACTCGGGAGAAACCGTTCCTTGTTCCCTCTCCTGCGTTGCTGCGCGTGTTTAATTTTCAATGCTCTATAGTGGAACCCAAAAAAGAAAAAAAAAAAAAAAAAAAGCCCCTTCAGGGCCTACCGGAAAGTGGCCGCTAGGGCACCACCGCCCTTGCCAAGGCGGCTCGCAATCCTGTTCCCGCTGAAACCTGGCAGAAAGGGGGAGGAGAAGCGGCGGTGGCAAGGGCAGCTGCCATTGCAGCATCCGCTGAGGAAAAAGCGCGCACGTGAATGGGCTCCCAGCCACCGAGCCACCTGGCCCGGCCCAGCACCCCCAGCGTGGCGCAGCGGCGCAGGAAACCTAGCCTGAACTCGGGCACGACCGGGCCCTCCTCAGCCCCCTGCCCCAGCGGCGATGCCCTTCTCGCCCGGCGCACGCCTCGCCCCAGACACCTGCTCGCCCACCCCACCAAGCTCCCTGGGATGGAAACAGAAGAAAAAGCAGCCTCTCTTTTCGCCTTTCCTAGTTTGTCACTTCCTACTAATTGCCTCTGAAGGCTTAAAGTCATGTGCTGAGAGAGAAGTCAGCCAGTACAGGCACCCTCACCGCCGCGGCTCCACCTCCTGCGGCAAGGACACCACCCTCAGGTGCTCGGGGGGTGCAGGGGCAGGATGCTGTAGAGACGCGCACCAGGGAGACGTGCTGGGCAGGAATCGTGCCCCCGCCGTCCTGCGGCCCAAAGGAGCCGGGTGGCAGGGTGTGCCGGCCCGGTGGCACGCCGACGAGTCCCGAACGCCGGCCCCTCGGCGCCCCAGACACCCCGGGAGCGCACGGCGGCGCCCGGACCTCGCGCGGCCCCCGCCCGGAAACGGCGGCACACTCGGGGCTTCTTTCCTTTCTCTCATTTTTTTTTTTTTTGTCTATATAAGGGCTCGCTGACAAACTCTGAGTGAGAGCGTGTGTCACAGGCTGGCCTTCGTGAGTGCACACGCGGCTCCGGGGACAGCTCGGTTCTCAGGCGCACGACCCCTCCCTCTCTCTCGGCCGCCGCCTCTCCCTCCTCCTCCTCCTCCTCCTCCTCCTCCTCCACCTCCTTCTCCTCCTCCTCCTCCTCTTCTCGGCCGCGTCCCGGGGTGTACTTACTTTAACCTGGTCTCTGGCTCAGGGGGGAGGGAAGGTGGACGCGGCTGCTAGCTCTCCGTGTTTGCCCCTACCCTAGCCGCAGCCGGTTCGCCTCGCAGTCACCGGGTGAATGGAATTATTTATTTATTTATGTCCCCTGACGTGTCCTCGCCCGCCGCAGCCCCGAGGAGGGGCAGGTTGGAGGCGCGGCCGCGGGACGCCCTTGTGGGTGCGGGAGGAGCGCGCGCCCGGGGTGGGGTGCGGGGGAGGCGGTGGTGAAGGACGCCCGGGCGGGGAGGGGGGCGCCGCCAGGGACGGGAGGCGCACTGAGCATGCTCCGAGCGCCTGTCAACGCTCAAGACAACTGTTTTTTTTTCCCCTCCTCTGTGGCTTGGGGCACTCCACTTCGCATTTTAGTTTTGACCTAGAAATGCACAAGGCAGACAGAGTCATTGTTCCAGATCGGTCCTGACACGCTGTAGGAGAAGGAGTTTGGCGCCTTACCTAAGATCTAGGGGTGTGTGTGTGTGTGTGTGTGTGTGTGTGTGTGTGTGTGTGTGTGTGTGGAACAGGGGTGGTTCTCTTTAGATAGCCACAGGAGTTATGCGACCTCAAAGACAGGACGAAGGGCAGAGGAGTGAAAGAACCTGCACAATGCACGTACTGGGAAGTCCTTTCTGTGAGACCTTCTAGAATTAGGTGGGACTAAGTCCAGTCGTTTTATCCAATGGATAATAGCTTCATATGATTCCGAAGTTGGCGGGAAATATAATTTAGGGAGAAGAGCGAGGGCACTGTAGGAGGCCAGCCGTCTGTGTGTTGGGAAAGGGGATGGAGCTGAAAATATTAGACTCAACCCTCCCCCCGGGGGGTGGGGGGAGGAATGAAACTTACTTCATGAGAAGATCACGGAAAACCCGCAAAAGTAAACTGAACTTAGCCAAGAAATGAAGATAATTGTGTGTGCATAATTCCAGCCCTAATTTCTCAAATTTCACAAGTTCAAGCTTTAATTCTTCAGCGTGGGATTTAGTCTTTTGGCATTTGGAGATGCTGGGGAATGACAGTTCTGCCCTCACTGCTGTGTTTGCTTCTCTTGTCTAAAATGTGCTTTTTGAGGAAGCTAGAAAGAGGAAGTGCTGGAGAGAAAATGTAGGCGACTCCAAAGATAAGGCTGCTTTATTATTTTTTAAGTTAAATTGCCATTAGCAGGAAAAGAAGCTATGCCGATATAAATACACATCTGTTTCATTTCCTGCCAATTGAACTGCCCCCTCCTTCCACAATCATTCTTTCAAATGTGTACTGTTACAATTGCCTCTTTAGAAATACTCAAAGTCGTTCAGATAAATTTATACCCCCTTATTTTGCTACAGCTATCCTGTGGGTGTGGAAAGACATAAATTCCATTTCTGCAGCTATACGATTGAAATCATGTCAGGTTTGGATTGTTTTCTTAAGATTTAAAGTGAAATCGTGTTTGTGAAATTGCCATTAGATAAGAGAACGAGTGTTGGCTATTAAAAGCTTCAAAGGCAGAGTCATTGTGTAATGGGTTAAGCCATCACCTGCAACATGCCAATTCACGTCCCCGCTGATCTAGTCCCAGTGCAATCCCTGCCAATGTATCTGAGAAAGTTCCAGAAGATGGTGCAAGTGCCTGGTGCCCTACCACCCACAGGGAGAGCCAGAGGAAGCTCTTGGTTCCCGAGGCTTGGCTCCTGCCTTACGTCTGCCCCAGGCCTGGTTTTTGAGACCAACAGAGGAGTGAAGTACTGTTTCTTTGCAATTCTGCCTTTCAAGTAAATCAGTTAAAAAAAAAAGTTTGGAAGATAATTGTATAGAACCAATGATGCATGTTTTAAAAGATCAACTAGAAAACTTCAGAAAGTGCTTTGTTTGTAAGCCAGGAAAGCCATGGACAGTGCGCCCTTTGTAGCAGATCTTTAATCGTAACAGAGTATCTTCTAATGACTCTGAAGTTTTTTTTTTTTTTTTTTTACCAAAAAGTTAAACTTAGAAAAAACAACATAAAGCCACTTTTTGAGGTCATAGCCATAAGTATTTGCTATTGACATTTTCCTGCTCACTCATGACTTTTACTTCCTTTCAAGAGAGAGGAAGAAGAATAAAGACTCTGTATTTCCTGAATTTTGACCCTATTTCACTGATCTTTCTCTTTGAGTCTTCTTTTTTTTGTCCTGTTTTTTACTGTCCCATGTTCTTGGCCTGTGTAGCTCATTGCCGGTTTCTCAAACATCACTGCTGGCTGCATTACATCAGAACCTTCGCAGGTTTTGTTTTTAAGTCTTGTTCTTCCAGCAATTAAAATTATAGATCCAATTTACATATCGCCCCTGAGTTGATATTTGCATAGTTATTTCTAAATTGCCTGGTAATTGTACCTGGGCATGCTATGTAATCACATGGCCAGATGGGAAGGGAATCTGAAAGGAGAGTTAGGTGGAAAGAAGTCCAGTCTGTTTATCCTATAGATTATAATTCTTACATTGTTCTGAATTTGGGAGAAAGTATTATTTAGGGGAAACACAAGCCATACGATCAGAACTTGACATGTTCTGGTGAAATTTTTGCTTAATTTCCATTCGTAAGGGAAAAATAGCCATGGAAGAAACAAACACTAGCATGTATGAGAGGAAGTGATATGTAGTTTTGGAATAAGAGGAGTTAAAAAATTTAGTATTGTTTTCATCCTCCCCTTTCCCTGCCAAGTGACAAGTTTCCAATGGAATAGCTATAAAACGGGATCAATAAAAAATAAAGTCTGTGTGGCTTAGCCAGCATTTGTATTTGTCTTGAGAATACAGCCTACCCTGTTCTAATTGATGCAGGATACTCATTAATATATTTATAAGCCACAATGCCATAAAAACCCAATGAAATATTGACCTCTTTAAGGCTTTTACCTTAAGGCTAAAAAATATCTCCGGATCCATTCATACATAGCTTTTTCACTATAGGAGTTCTGAGAAAAAAAGGTTTTGTGTGTGTGTGTGTGTGTGTGTGTGTGTAAAACATGTACCAGAATGTCTTTAACTAAGATCAAAAATCAAATGTCCCACCATCCCCTCAATCTCAGCGACAGTAAGTGTGCACCTGCCGTCCAGTGGTAGCCTACTGTGATGGAGATTGTAGCTGGCCAGCAGCTGCGAATATGATTGCTGCAACCTGGTTTCACTGAATGCACAAAGTGTGAAAGACATTTCTACAGTGCCTACAGATGAATACAGAAGTATTGGCTACTTTGAAAGTATCTTTTCTGGAAACCTCCCATAGAATTTTAGGAAATGGGACCTGGCGGCAAGGGTCCTCACCTTGCACGTGCCAGTATTCCATATGGGCGCCAGTTCTAATCCCGATGGCTCTGCTTCCCATCTAGCTCTCTGCTTACGGCCTGAGAAAGCAGTCGAGGACAGCCCAAAGCCTTGTGACCCTGCACACGCATGGGAGACCCCGAAGAGGCTCCTGGCTCCTGGCTTCCGGTCAGCTCAGCTCTGTCCATTGTGGCTACTTGGAGGGGTGAACCATTGGAAGGAGGATCTTCTTCTCTGTATATCTTTCCTCCTCTCTGTATATCTTTCTGATGAAAAATAAGTCAATCTTTAGAAAAAAGAATAACTTTAGGCAGTGTAAATCTGCTGCAATTTTACAAAGTGTTGAACTAGCTGCATGGATATTGCTGAATGGTCTACCTTTCAGAGACTTTATAATAGTATAAAACAATCTTGTCAATTGAAATTATTTTCAAGGGCCTACACTGTGGCTTCTGGATTCAGAGTAGCCAATTCACAGCACCCTGGCCATTTAAGCTGGGAACCAGTGGGTGGAAGATTCTCTCTCTCTCTCTCTCTCTCTCTCTCTCTCTCTCTGTCTGTCTCTTCTTGTAACCCTGATTTTCAAATAAATAAATAAATCTTTTTTTTTAAAGTGATATTTCTGGCTCTGAAAATCTCCCAATGGCTCATACATTGTATCTGTTGATCTTTTCTTTAATTTTTCTCTTCACTTATTGTTATTTACAAACTAATCTTAATTGATTTTAAGTGTTCTTTTGCTGCTTTGTCTAAATATTCTGGTCATTTTGAGAGTATAGAACATGAAAAACTTGAATGAAAACTACTCATCACAAACTACATTTTCAGGAAGAAAACATTTAAATAGTATTGAAGAACCTCAGTATCAAAATCCCAACCATTTGTTTATGGCTCATTGCTGCTAAGGAGCTGTATGAGCTGGCAGGCTAAATGGCCTATGTGACCTCTAGCCACCTATGAGAGCTTTAACATGGATGGGTCCCCATTCTTATGAATCAAGACCCACCTAAGTCTGGTTATCTCACAGGTGGCTCCAAGTAATTAAGTGGGTGCTGCCCTTAGTTGCTGCAGGCATGGGCTGTCCAGCCGAGATAGGTAGGGAATGTGTGCTATTTCCCCTCACCTTGCCGACTATTGTGAATTTCCCTTTTCAAGCTATTGTGGACTGCCCCTATGAAAACCCTGTGAATGTGCTGTTCCGGGCCACACTTCCGGTAATGGGTATCGGCCAGCCAGCTGCTTGCTCTCAATCAAGAACCCAGGCGGATGTGCTGAGCTTCAATAAACTATCTTTGTGCACTTGGATCAACTTCAGACTTCTGGTGATTTCTGGGGATCTCAAAATCTGGGCACAACAGTATCTTAGGAGCATTTAACAATAAATAAGTTTTATTAAATAAATCAATTATGACAGTGTATGGGCACTAGGAAAGCATTGTTTTCATGTCTGTCCTGTACATATGGATTCAAGGTCACCCCTTAGCCTCAAAACCCAAGTAATTAGCCATTCTTTATAAAATTCTATGTTAATTACAAGCATTTCAAGAATGTAAAGATCCATGGAAGATATATACAATCTTATCAAATGGACAGAACATTTATTAAACGCAAAAGAAGTAATTCTTGTGTTTTAGAGACCATGTTTGTTAAATGTGACTCTAAGTTTACCTGCTTAACTTTGGATCTTTATATCATCAGCCTTGTGCCTGGAATGCCCTTGAAGGGTTAGTCATTGCTTGTATTAACATAACACCTTTTAGGTCACCAGAGGGTTTCAAGGAATATACTCTCAATGGCAGGCTTCCCAGTAAGCTAGATTTTCAGCTACAATTGCTTTGTTTCTTAAAGTTAGGGACACATTACAATGTTATTTTCCTCAGGGATGGTCTCTTTCTTTCCACCTGCCAGGAATTTTCATGCTAGGGCAAGTTAATCTCCTAATGGTAGTTCATTTGGGTGAGAGTTGGATGATTGCAAACCTTAATTTATCATTCCTCACAGTTTTTATTAAGACACACGCTGAGATATATTATGTCAAATGTCAAAGAAGCCTTGGGTCTCTGCTTGTGCCTCTGCTCCTTGGCCTTGTAATGTGAGCTAAGCCAGGCAATACAAATGGTCACTTGGAATACATGACTTTTTTTGTTGGTATGTTTTCCTTGACTTAATAGAACTTCATTTATCAATGCGTGTTCAGAGTCATGAAATTCGGTGCTGTTTTCTGCAGGATTTGTCTTCATTGAAGTTATATATTCGTTTGGTATCATTTAAAAAATGATTTAATGAGCATTCCAGGCACGGGGATGAATTCTTCAGATGTAAGCAGTGATGCCAAGTAGACTATACACCATTCCTTTAATGTTCAGACTTGTTATCAGCGCTATGACAGCATTCATCAAATTGCTGTTTTTACAGGGTGGGCATGTGGTCTATCATTACGTTGCTTAAGACACCAGTATCTCATGTCAGAATGCCTAAGTTGTGGGATGGGTAGAAATTATTGTCTTTAACAACCAGAAAAGTTCAAAGATGAGGCACAGGTCAAAAATGGAAGGAATGCAAGATACTTTTAGAGGTAAAGCAAAAATACACACTCAACAATGAGTGCGGATAAATTCCCCCACCAAGTGCAAGGCAGTAATGAGACTTGACTTAACACTGAGAGGGCAGAATTTGGGATGGGACTTGAACAGCTCTTGTTGCACTTTTTGGGGGAAATTTCAGAAATGTTGGGGTATCAGGGACATGATGGGATTGGGAATGTTGGCTGTTTTATTTTTATTATAGTGACATTATAATGAACTACAGATCATCACAGGAGTATAACCTGCTGCCATATTGGATGTTGTTAGTAGGTGATGGGTTCTAAGTAGTGAAACCATGAAAGTTGCAGTCTTCCACCACACAGCAGAGTGACAGGTGCACCAAACTGGGAGGGCAAGAGATGGACAATTCAGGCTACGAGGGGATTAGGCAGAATAAGATGGGAGGGTTGGGCAAGCATGCAGGGCTGCACGTTAGGACTAGAAAACCTCCGGTACTCCTTGCTAGCTGGCTCCTTGCAGACATCATCATACGCTGTAGGTAATAGCTATATTTACTTCAAACAATTTTGATGTATATAAATAACTCACACATTAAAACATGAATCTTAGGCTAGCAATTGGATGACTTTTGACACACTTATACTCGTTGCAATGGTTTGCGTATGATTTGATCCTTGAGATCCTGCAGGAATTTAATCACAAATTTGTAAATGAATGATCTTAAGGGGGAAATTTAATCTGATTATCGTGTTTATGGTGATGATATGAGATTAGGTTTTTTAGGCTGGAGCACGTGTGATTCAATCCTGGTGGCGCTAGAAACACAGGGAGGTCTCAGGGCCAAAGATGCACAAGCACTCCAGCAATGGCTTGCCATGGCGCGCCTCATGAGCACCTGAGCTACGTTGTTAGACACCGTACCTCCAGAACTGAGAACTTGATAAAATTGCCCACTCAGGTATTTAATCACAGTAGCAAAAACCTGGCTAATACACATTCATTAGAAATTCTTCAGCCTAAGGAACAATATCATGTAATAAAATTTTTTAAAAAGAGCTACCACTTCAAGATACAGAGATTCCTAACATCCAAACACTTGTTTTCCTCCTACACTTTCTTTTCATTTTGTTTAAGATTTATTATTGTTGTTGTTGTTAGAAAGGCAGATATACAGAGGGAAGGATATAGAGAGAGAAAGATCTTCCATCTTCCTGAGTGGCTACAAGGGTGGAGCTGAGCCAATCCAAAACCAGGACCCAGGAGCCTTTTCCTGGTCTCCCACACAGGTGCAGGGTGCCAAGGCTTTGAGTCATCTTCCACTGCTTTCCCAGGCCACAGGCAGGGAGCTGGATGGAAAGTGGAGCAGCCAAGACATAAACTGCTGCCCATATCAGATTCCTGTGCGTCAAGGCAGTGATTTAGCCACTGAGCCTTTTGCTGGGATCTTAAACTTATTTATTTATTTATTTATGGTTAGTAATACAGATTAAGTTGGTTGCAAAGAAAAGTCTATCTGATAATGTAAATAGAATTGTATCACAAATTATAAAACTTAGCAGAAATACAAAATGATATTGTTAAATATGGCATATGTACTATTTACTAAAAAATAAATAGTCCTTCAGAAATAAGACAAAGTTGATCTCACTAATTTTGAAGGGACAAATTAAACAATTGTGAAATCTAGAAATAGCTTTCTGTAGGAAAATGAATCACTTTACTGACATCCTACTTACAATAAGTTCTTTATTCAGTTAGGACTAGATCCATATCTTTGGTTGACTCTAAGGAGAGCCCTTTATCACACAGAGACTACAGACCCATTTGTAGACTAGTGTATTTAACCAAAGTATGATTTTAAGATGAAATTTCTTTCCATATAATTGTATTTCTTATGAGATCTCTGAAAGCTCTCTATTTGAAAGTTTTCTTTATGCTGTAGTTAATATTTTTGTGTAAAAACTCTAGTAGTGTAAGTCAGCAATTAGATCGTGTGTATGTGTGTGTGTGTGTGTGTGAGAGAGAGAGAGAGAGAAAGAGAAAGAGAAAAGTTCCTCTCCTTTGGATCTCACAGTGTAGGGAAAAATTTGTGCTTCCAAGCCCTTTGATACAGTGGTAGATTCCAGGTCCTCACAATTGTAGGGCTGAGCTCCACGTTACTTTGGTAGCTGCCAATTAGGAATCTCTCAACTTCCTAATGCTGTCCGACTCCCTTGTCATGTTCCTCCTCCCTCTTCAGCAAGCAACAAAGCATGGAGTCGCTTTATGCTTAAAATCTTTGTAACTTCAGCTGCATCTCCCCTGCCTTTGCCTAGAGAAAATCTGAAGCTTTTAGGGGCTCATGTAATTAGGCTGAAACCACATGGATAATCTCCTCATTGAAAGACAAAATCCACTTTTACCCTGTAACAACAGGTCCACAGGATGGAGGGATTATGGTGTCGATGTTTGGGGAAGTCATTCTACTTACAATGTAAGAGAAGAGAAATTAGATTTCACCTCTGGAAGGGGAATGGCAGGGATGAGATCTTAGAAGGACATGTGGAATGGGAGTTGGCATTGCAGCCGTTTTTGAAAATACCATCTACCACACAGTCCCGGTTTGTTTTCTGGTACTATAACCAAATGTGTGGCAGTGAGTGTAAAGGAAAGAGCTTTGTTGAGCTCACAGTTGTGCCAATTCAAGACCACGGCATCAAAATCTGTTTGGCTCTGGTGAGTACCTTCCAACACATAATAACATGACATGGTAGGTCGGATCATGATGGGGATGTGTTCAAGAGGGAAAAGCCACCTGGCAACAGAGGAAGTCAGAGAGAATCAGGGCCAGACCTGTGCTTCCCATGACGGTTTGCCCTCATACAAACTAATCAGAGTCTCTTGGATGATGCGTCATTCAGTGCCTGCACAGACTGAACCATCCTCTGCCAGAGCCCATGCTTCAAGGTCCTACCACCTCCAAGCTGCACGCAGACTGAGCAGCCAGCAGTGAACCATTGGGGAAAACATCAAACTGTGTCCAACCCCCAGCATTGTCTGCTTAGCTCTGTTTCCGTTATCTCTGTCTGACTGAGACCACCAGAGCAAACTACAAAAATACACGGATCTGTCCACAGCATTTATTAGGGAATTCAGGTTTGACGTCTAGAGAAAGCATCAGCAATTTTGCTGTTTATTTCTCATTTGTTGTTGTTGCTGTTGCTGTGTCTCCTGGAACTTGTAACCTTATGCCACGGCGCAGACACTGTTCTATTGCCTTGATCTCCTCTCAAGTTACTTACAGGCCTGCTGCACATTGTGGTTGTCGCACAGCCTCCAAGTGTCAGCAAGTCTGATTCTGCTCCAGCTGTGGGAAGTCACATTGTTTTGGTGTCACCTCCTTCTGTAGATCCCTCACGTCTGGTAACCGAGTGCGTCGGGTTTATGAAAACCCAGGTTTGTGAACTTGGTGTGCGATGCTCCAATAGACAAGAATTGCTCTGCAGATTTGTTTTATGATCTTGACTTATCAGACAACATATTTCTGTTTGATTGTCTTTCCTATCTAATGCCAGTACCTCTACTACCTCTTCTGAATGTGTTCATTCCTAATAAAGTCTTGTATGCCGAGAGTTTCCTTTGAAACTACGTTTAGGTGATTCGGGCTTTAGAAGTTGGTGCCAGGAGACATCTCAGCAGTCAATAAGCGTGGGTTTCTGCAGCTCACATTAACAGCATCTGACACAAGGTGATCATAGATGTATTAAAACTTTTGCACAGTGTTGGGGAGCATACTCAGATTGCTGAGCTGTTTACAAAATGTGGTATAGTTATATTTATAGTTCAAAGTGGCCATACCACTTGAAAAGCAGATATAAGGATAAGAAAGACTACTTGTGTGAATGAATTCTACAACTAGATGTGCTTAACTGAGGATGTCTTAGAAAAGAATGGACAGTAATGGGGCTGATAAAACAGCATAATTCAGATAATACTGCTTGACTACTGGTGATTAGGATGGCAATTTTCCTAATAACCAGTGCATGTGTCTGACACTCCAGAAGGGCTCATACAAAGAGAGTTACTTGTAGCATTGGTAAAACACAAAATATCAAAGAACAAAATAGATCCTCTGCAAAGGCACTACTCATCTTGAACAAGAAAAAGAAATCAAAGTTGAATCACCAGATGATGAAACAGAGGAAGGTTAGCTAATTTAAAAATAAAAAGGCTCAAATCTTTGTCTTGATTTCAGATTCGAGCCACTTTTTGTAATTGGAATACTTTTGCTAAAGAGATGACCGCATCTTAGGGGTGACATAGCTATAAAATCACTACAATTACTTCAGTGGTATTATTCACTGTCTTTCCCCAGAGGAACTATAGCCATCTATTAGAAAGAAGATATGTAGATATTATGAGGAGTAGTGGACAAACTATAGGAGTTGACAATGATTATACACCTCTCCTCAGAGTCTGGGCATGGGAACCACCTGTAGTAGAAAACTGCCAAACTGCCAGAACTGAGAACCAAGTGTGGCCCCAAGCACAGTAGCAAGGACACAGCTGTTATTTGTCTCACTCACCTCCTACTCCCATGATCTTCAGAATCCAGTGCTGCAAAGCCCGATAGGAATGGAGATGCCAGTGATCTCCCAAGGCTGGCTTGCTGTGAGGAGTGCCATCAGACCACAGCCTGCAACACAGGCTCCTTCAGAAGCTCCTGACCTTCATCAGTCCACTTCATGGCCATGGAACCATCATGCAAAGCCACAGTGCAAAGTTCCGCTCGTTTTGTCCCAACACCGGCTATTTTAGGAAGCCTGAGCTCGCCATTCCTATCTGTTGCCTCGTATGACTCTTTGATTATCGTGAATAGATGTAGATTTCTGCTGCAGCTTAATTTCTTCCTAGGCCCAATCTTGCTAACTCCGTGCCTTTATCTAATAACCCCTTCATCCTTCTTTGCTTTCAGAGAAACCCACCTGTGACCTGTGACCTTGTGGCACAATGGGTTAAACTACAACGTGTGTCATGGCATCCCATGTCCTGGCACCGGTTACAGTCCCAGCTGCTCTGATTCTGTTCCAGTTTTTATTCTAAGGTGCAGAAAATGGTCCAAGCACTTGGAACTCTGCCACTCCTGTGGGATGGCAGCATGGATCGCTAGCTCCTTGTTTCAGTCCGGCCTATCTTGGACCCGGCTGTTGCATTAGTTTGGGGTAGGTACCAGGAGATAGAAGACCTCTCTCTGTTGCTCTGCATTTTAAATGCATAAACGCTGAGAAAACAAAAACACAACATTTTTTAAGCCAAAAGTTGAAAAGAAGCAAAGCTTATGTATACTATGTTCAGGTCAGTTTATCTTGCCTAATCCTGGGTCATCCCTCAATTCACACGCAGTCATTTAGTTCTCTCTGCGTGGATCAAATCACTCGCACCTATGTGTTTCTGCTTCTCATAGCATGTTACCTCTCCAAATGAATCATCTATTTTTGTCACATGTCGCACACATGTGGTATATCTTACCTTGAATTGTGACAAATGTGACATTACCACAACCACAGTCAAAGTATCAGTCCCGCAACTCTACCCTCCACCCACGGCAGCCGGGATTTAGACACGCAGCTTTGCTTTTGTTTCTTCCGTTTGCTTTTGTCTGGGTCCTTGTCACGCATTTTCACTGTTTCACTTCATACTTTCGTCTGTCTCTCTGGACACATCATACCTCTTCACAATTGCAGCTGCTTTGAGGGCTGATTTAAATTCAATGGCGTCACGGTGGCCCCGAGGAAATGGGTCTTGGGTATGTTCTGGGACATCTGATGTTCAGCGGAAGAGAACTATCCCTGCTGCATGACATGACGTGTTAATCCAGCTTGCAACCATCCGGCTCTGGGGTTTTACCTTCTGCCTTTTTCAATCAGTCAAGCAAGCTCCTGCTCTCTCAGAGTTCACTGCTTTAAGGATCTCCAACATTCCCCCCTTGAACTGAGTAATCACAAAGAGGCTTCAGGACTCATGAAACCAAATGAATTTATGTTTCAACTCCACTAACTCTATCACCTACTTTCTCTCTACAATTTTTAGATTGGAATGGCTTACCGCTTCGTTAAATTCTAAGTCCATTTAATAGGAAACAGCTTCCCTATCAGGAATTACACTTTAGGAATATGATTGATAAAAACATTTATTTTTTAGATGGTGCAAACTAATCCTTATTCAAATTCTCACCAAGCTTCACATGGATAATTAAGGTTCTCCTATAAAATGAATTCTTGCCTCCGATATTACTCTGCCTTGGGCACTTTTTCCCCTCTAATAGCATCAATATCATCGGTTTCCCTTTCACATTCTTTTATTGAAACTAGAAGATAGGGATGGGCGTTTGGCACTGCAATTGAGATGCTGCTTGAAGTGCTGCGTCCTACAGGGTGCTTGAGTTGAAGTCCCAGGTCTGCTTCTTATTCCAGCTTCCTGCTGGTCTTCAGCATGAGAGACAGAAAGTGATGGCTTTAACGCAGGGCTCATCCTGTCCACGTGACAGACCCAGAGTAAGTTCTCCTGTTCGTGAGGGATAAGCCTGTGGATGGAAGGGTGGAAGATCTCTGCCCATCAAACTAATGAAACACAAGCAATAATGAGAAAGGGAAGGCTGGTTAGTATTTCATCTTGTATATAATGTATATAATGGGGAATATGTATATATCACATTTCATTCATTTCATGTCAAAATGTTTCATTACATGAAATTCTTACACTGCAGTAAGAGAAATGAACTTGGAGGACATTAGGTTAAGGAGAGATGAAATAAACCAGGCACAGAAAGCTACACACTGCGTGGTCTCACTAGTATGTGAAATCCAAAACAGGTGATCTTACAGAAGTTGAGAGAGGAATAATTAACTAGCAGCTCGGGTGGTTAGGAGGACATTGACTAAAAGGCACAAAGCTAGAATTAGGGAGAGGAATATGTTTAAGGGACCTATTGCACAGTAGCAGATAACAGATGACCCCTTGTTCGTGGCATTTTGTATTCTTTTTCAAAATATATTGGCTTACTTGAAAGACATAGAGATAAGGTGAAGGACAGAGACAAGCAGACATAAACATGTCTCTTATCTACTTGTTCCATCCCCAAATCAGTCAAGGCTAGACTAGGTTAAAGCCAGGAGCCTGGAAAGCTATCCAGGTCATCCTTGTGGGTCGCAGGTGAGCACCACTGGCTGTCTGCCGGGTTATCTTAGCACAGAGCTGGAACTGGAAGCCGAGCCAGGTCTCCAGCCTGGGCACACTCACATCGGCTATGGGTGGAGGAAGCGATGTCTTAACTGCCACGTGCCTGCTGGAAGAGTAAAGTATTTGCAACACAAAAATGATGATTATGCGGAGTGAGGTCTGTATTCATTAGCTGCATTGAGCCATTTCACAATGTATATATACTCAAAATTACCATGTTGTGCATGATAAGAATACATAATTTTATCTGTCAATTTAATAAAAAAAATACATTTAAAAGGGCAGTTGAAGATAAAACATATTAGAAGCGATTGTTATGTTTAAAGTACTCTACAGCTGTATTTAAAGTATGGCCTCTGTTGTTACTCAGTGTAACTCAACGGTTATTCTAGCAGGTGCTTGTAAGAAAGACATAGATTTACTTTTCCACTAGAGCAATGCTCTCTGCATTTTCATATGACATTTGTGGATACAGTTTATGTTGTATAGATTTGGAGATTAAGGGGATTATGCGTTCTTGATCATTTCCACAGTCTGAAAAGAGACTCAAATATAATTTTCCTTACTGAGTTTTAATATTCTTCCTTAAAGTTTTTGATGAGAACTACAGGAAAGAAATCTCTAAGTTTATAGTCAGGATTGGAAGAAATTATATGTTATCTATTTTTTAGGGAAAAAGTCTTTTTATTGTTATTTACTACAATAAGCAGCTCACAAACCAATTAATTTTCAGTCCTAGATAATTTAATTTAAAAGAATATTAATAATATTTCTTAATTTGCTAACCTTCAAAATATAATTAGCCTTACTTAAGGATTCATTATGCAATCAGAAGCAATTCACTACTTAGTAAAAATTTTCAAGTATGCTTTCACTTTCTCATCTGATATTATTTAAGCATTTTCTCATTAATATGACTTCTCAATGCAAAATGATAAAATGTTGAATAATAGTTGATACTTGTTCCTTACAAATTAAAGTTTGAAGTGGATGATTAACTAGCATTATATAATACATTTCAAGGCACTTTAACAAACTATGACTTAACTATCAGACCCATATGTAAGAGGAAATAAATGATTTAGAAAATACTTATTGACAATTTATTGTGGGATGCAAAAATTGGAAGCTGATTATTTCATGAGTGCTCATTAAATATCTCTATATATGTCAACATTTTTTCATGTATTATCTCTCCTTAAAAATGCAAAAAAACATTGTTCCACTCCAAAGATCATGACAGCAAGCCCCATACATTTTAAGCTCTGTGTTCACATTACAAAGCATGTCAGTGACCCCAATGTCAAGCTATATTCAGTCTCCATATGTGTGAGTGGCCATGGTTAGATTGTAGACACAAAGAGGAAAGCCAATAGGTCCCTGACTTATATAACTTTACATCTAGTGGATGATTCCTCGCCTTGAACATTCCGGGATCCCACATAGGCACCCTTTCTGATCCTAGCAGCCGGGCTTCCCATCCAGCTCCCTGTTTGTGGCCTGGGAAAACAGATGACAGTCCCAAACCTTGGGACCCTGCACCTGCGTGAGAGACCCGGAAGAAGCTCCTGGTTTCTGGCTTCAGATGGGGGTAGCTCTGGCGATTGTGATCACTTGGGGACAGATCTTCCTCTCTGTCTCTCCTCTTCTCTGTAAATCTGACTTTGCAAAAATAAATAAATCAATCAAAAGAGAGAGAGAGAGATTTATTTAACAGGTAGGGTGAACAGAAACACAGAGGCAAGCCAGACACTGATAGAGACAGACAGGCATGGAAAGATACAGAGACACTGAGAGATATCGAGGGGAGAATAAGTGAGTGTGAGACCTTCTGTTCACCAGTTCACCCACCATAAGGCCGCAGTGACCAGGGCTGGTCCAGACTGAGGCCAAGAGACCCAGAATTCCCTCCGCTCTCTCATATGTTTGGCAGAAACCAAAGCACCCGAGTCGCCTTGTGCTGCCTTCCTAGGCATATTAAGAGGGAATTGGACCCAAAGTGGGGCAGCCGGGGCTACAACCGTTGTTCCGATATGAGATGCTAAGATTACAAGTGCTGGTTGAAGCTGCTGCACCACAACACAGATATAACTTCTTAAGAATACAACAACAGAAATTGCCATTTGTGTGGAGGAAAATGAGATGAAAATAAGGAGAAATTTGTATTATTTTTACATGCATTAGCTCCTCCAAGTCACTATGGAAGTGCTATTATGATTTAAATTTTAAAGTAAAGATTCTGCGGCTCACAGATGCAATAACTTCATCCAAATTCATAGCACACAGGATACAGAACCTGTTGCAATGCTTAATACTTAGGAGTCACAAAACTAACCCTTACATTCCCTATACCAACTAGAGCTTTACTGTACCTGCTTCATTCTCCTTATTCAATCCGTCAATACATCCTTTCAATTTGTGCCTGCACAATCTCTCCCATTTTCTGCTGCATTTCCCACATGAGAGTTTATCACTCTCCTGATTGCCTTCTCACAGCCTCCCCAGCACTAAGAGAGTAGCAGTCACAGCAGGCGTGCTGGGATGGCCTCCAGGCCCTCACAGGACAGCTGGCTGCCTGTTGCTCATAATCCACTTGATGCTTTCTTCACAGCCCAGTTGTGCCCTTTCCTTCTTCCCCCTGCAGCTCAGTCAGCCCCTGTGGTTGGCTTTTATTACAATATGATATTATAGGACAGGAATTTTGCAACAGTCTTAGCAGTATGGCAATAAGACGGAATACCATCAATAAGGACCTATTGCAAAATGGCAAAAAAAAAAAAAAAAAAAAAAAAAGGCAGTGAAAGAATGACAGAGATCCCACAACAGCCTAGATAAAATAAGACTAGTAAGATAAAAAGAGTATTTTAAAAGGGAGATTGATAAATAAGGACACTTTTGTTTTTCCCTTTCCTGACTTTTTAATCAAATACTATGTAAAGTATTTGGGAGTTCCATCCTGAAGGCCTGATAAATGGGCTCAACTATTTGGGAAAAAGCATGGAAATACGTGCCTGCTTTGTGCTTTCAGGGGTCTGAAGGGCAGAGCTAAACAACTTACGCCATCAGGGGAGAGAAAGGATGCCATGATTTCGGGGCCTATATGGCCACGATTCAGCAAAGGAAAGAACAAGGTTTCTCCAGGATTTCCTGCTTGGGCTTGTGTCCCTCTGCTGAAGCTCACCCCAGGAGACTCCAGTTGCATCTGCAGCAGGGAAAAGCTGAAGTTAGGTAGCCACAGGCTCCCCTTTGCCTTTGCTCAGATCAGGAAACTGCTTTCATTGATGAGCAGTTTTTTTTTTTTTTTTTTAAGAAGATTTATTCATTTATACTGGAAAGATCTACAGAGAGAAGAGACATAAAAAGATCTTCCATCCATGGGTTCACTCCCCAAGTGGCTGCAACAGCCAAAGCTGAGCTGATCCGAAGCCAGGAGCCTTGGAGCTTCTTCTGGGTCTTCCACATGGATGCAGGGTCCCAAGGCTTTGGGCCATCCTCAACTGCCACAAGCAGGGAGCTGGATGGGAGTGGAGCAGCCAGGACACACACCAATGCCGACATGGGATCTCAGCGCATGCAAGGCGAGGATTCAGCCTCTAGGCCAGCAAGCTCATCAATGAAAGCAGTTTCCTTAAGACTGGATGCAGGAATGCCCTAGGGCTTAATCTGTGTTCTTCCCATCCCTTCTCTGCCCCTGTATGTGCAAATATTAGCATAAGAAACAAGTGGAAGAAAGCCAGAAGAATTAATTCTTCATCAGAGCACGTCTCCAGGTTAAAAGCCTTCAGCTGAAAGATGAGAGCCAACTTGAACTTGAATCAGATCAGATTCACGTTTTGTGGTTAAGCTGTGGAATCATCCCAAGATGTCCTAAACATGGACAGGCTGCTTGAAAATAATGTATTTTAAGGTAGAGTGAAAATAAATGGAAAAAAATGTTTTGCTTGCCATGTTTTGCTCATGAATAAATGACTTATTTATGAATCCTCCCCAGCAACATTTTAAACTTGACTGTTTCTAAAAGAAATAAGCCCAAATCATGCTCTGTTCTGTTTCTGTACGTGCTTCATGAACTTTTTGTAATGAAATACAACTTTTCCTTTGTGTCTGAAGTCCAGATGGTCCAATTTATGATGACTCAGATAAGGATTTTCATCTTTAGAATGATGTTAGTTGTCTTGCAATTTATTCAAGAAGCTGTATGAGATGGTCAACAATTTATTATACATTGGGCTTTGTTCTAGGTGATTTTGCCCAACTATAGCCAAATAAGTTGTGTGCATTTAAGATATGTTGTTCAGTATCCTACCTGTATTCAATATAATTTTTGCTTTATCTTACGTTATTTGGGATTTCTGCTGTATTTTGACTTACCCTATTTCTGTTTATGGGGAGCATCTCTAATTGAATTGGACACCTCATCTTCCACTTTCCTTCAGTGTAGCGCATCCTAACTCATCCAGGCTTTTCTTTAGGGATGCGAACATTGACGTTCTTCCTCTCGATAGATATTAACTCAGCTCTGTTTTTCTTGAGGTCTCACTAGTCTGTGACACTAGAAAATCTCTTCTTACGCTTGCTTTTCTTTTTTTTTTTTAAGATTTATTTTATTTTTATTACAAAGACAGATATACAGAGAGGAGGAGAGACAGGGAGGAAGATTTTCCGTCCCATGATTCACTCTCCAAGTGAGCGCAATGGCTGATCAGAAGTCGGGAGCCAGGAACTTCCTCCAGGTCTCCCATCCATTGATTCCTTCTCTAAGCAGTCACAAAGGCTGGAGCTGAGCCGATCTGAAGCCAAGAGCCCAGAGCCTCTTCTGGGTCTCCCACATGGGTGCAGGGTCCCAAGGCTTTGGGCCGTCCTCCACCGTTTTCTCAGGCCACAAGCAGGGAGTTGGATGAGAAGTGGAGCTGCCAGGATTAGAACCGGCATCCATATAGTATCCCTGCATGTGCAAGGCGAGGACTTCAACTACTACGCTATCATGCTGGGCCCAGATGTTGGTGTTTATTACGGCTTGGTCCTAGGTCAGCTTTTGATCTTCCTATTTTTTTTTTTCTGTGATTATCTCTTTTATGTCTTTGGCCACAGTTACTTCCTATGCGCTGGTTCTTTCCCAGCTGATTTTGAAGGACCACACATTGAACTATCTACTTGATATTTCATTGTAAAAATCTCAAACGCAGTTTGAATTAACCATGACCAGAACTGATCCCGTATTTTGGGTCTCATCTCAGTCTCTGAGTCTTTAAATGATGAGTCAGTTCAACACACCACAAATATTTAGATATTTTCTGATATTTGCCTCTTTTTTTTATCTCCATATATAATAAGTCATCAAATCAAGTAAAGGCCTTCTCTTAAATACTCTTTACACAATTGCTGCCTCTGGTAAAATTGACCTTTTCTTTTTCAAATGTTTCCTGAGCCATTGTATTTTGAGATTCCCTCCTGCAGCTATAGTTCCCCTGCCTGATCTATTCTCCACACGACAAGTAATGTTTTCAATGTCATATATATCTTATATAGTTTTTACTTATGTATTTTATATATTATATAGGAGCATGATTTTGGTTTACTTCTTTTATAAAGGATAAAGTTTTAAGCAAGTTTGAAATATTACTAGGGAGGATTTAGAAATAAGACATTTACCAATGAGCAACACTTGGTGAGCCAAGACATTATGTGCTACGTTGGGTTATCTACTAACTTGGGTTAATTTGTGCTCAGCTTTTACTTCATTTAGGGTAAAGGGATTGGCGATGTGCTAAATCCCTATGTAATATCTATTCCCTCCATTTTTCTTAATGATAGCAAAACTCCTGTCTCATTTGGTAAAGTCATAATATATTCTGTTAAAACTTAAAATTTCTAATATTTCTTGCAACTAAATAACTGCAGGTAACACAATGTCTGCCAATTCAATGTAAATGAGTGGTGATGACAATGCGTAAGGCGCTTGTTGGTGGGGCGGGGCTCCATGTCTACCGTGACTGGTTCTAGTTCCGGTCAGTGTCAGTCCCGGGAGGCAGGAGGGATGGCGCCAACAGTGTGGTTCCTGCCACTGACATGGAAGATTTGGTTGAAGGTTTAGGTTCACAGCTTTGGCCCAGCCCATTCCTGACCATTACAACCATTAGACAAGCGAGCTCCAAAATAGGAACTATTTACTGCTCAAATAAACAAAACAGAATAAAATAAATGTACGTGAGAATTTGAAAGTTTGTCTCTTTGGTAAGGGTTTCTTGTATGCAGGTCTTTTTTGGTTTGTTTACTTCCGTTTTCTCCTTTGAAGGAGTGTATGTCATCCCCGATCCTGAAGTAGCCTTGAGGATAATGCCTTGTATCTGGGCGCAGAAAATGGCTTCAAAGGAATGCCTCTCCGCACAGCAACGCCTTTGAATTGAAGAGTGAGAGGAACTCAAAACAAAGAGCTCTCTGATAGCTCCTTTTATTCTTTTATCTCCCTCAAATCATCTCACTGAGACCAGAATTCCAGGCAGGTCATAGAAACGAGAGCTCCTCTTCACCCAAGCAAGCTGAAAACCTACAAAAGTCATTCTCTGAGCTACCTTCCCAGGAGGTAAGTCATAAGACCCTCATTCCAGAAGATTCCTATCCCATGCTGAATCAGCAAGAGCCGCCAATGAGAACCAGAGCAATTGGGAATTATGAGTTGTTCTTAGCTTGTTTCCATTTGATTGCACCTGTTTCCCACAATCCTGCTCTCCACGGCCATTTACCATACAGTTTTCCATACAGTTTTGGGTTGTCCTTTCTGAAGACATCTGTGGCATGTGAATTTTTGTTTAGCTACATTACGGTTTCTTCTCTTTTGTTGTAGGAATGTTACCTGTGGTTCTTCCGGTAGATGAGATAGACATCAGCTTTTTATGTAAATTTTTTTTTAAAAGTTGTGTTTTTTTTAAGAATCTGATCACAGGTCCCAGTGCAATAGTGTCCTTGCCTTGAACGCTCCGGGATCCCATATGGGTGCCGGTTCTAATCCCGGCAGCTCCACTTCCCAGCCAGCTCCCTGCTTGTGGCCTGGGAAAGCAGTGGAGGACGGCCCAGAGCCTTGGGACCCTACACCCGTGTGGGAGACCCAGAGAAGAAGTTCCTGGCTCCTGGCTTCAGATCAGTGCAGCACCGGCCGTTGTGGTCACTTGGGGAGTGAATCATCGGATGGAAGATCTTCTTCTCTGTCTCTCCTCCTTTCTCTATATCTAACTTTCCAATAAAAATAAATAAATCTTTTTTTTTTTAAGAGTCTGATCACAGAGAGAGAGAGGGATAGATAGCTGTCTGCTTGTTCACTCCCAAAGTGGCTTCAGTAGTCAGAACTAAGCCAGGAGTCAAGGGCCAGGAGCTTCACTCTGGTGTTATAAGAGTGTGGCACAGATCCAAACATTGGAACCATCTTCATTACTTTTTTCTGGGATCATTAGCAGGGAGCTAATCAGAAGCAGCATGGCAAGCACAGGAACCGCGGCTCATAGAACATCTTAGCATCCTAGGCGGTGGCCTCGTCTTCCATGCTGCAGCACTGGCCACAAGCTTCTTCTCCTTCAACCTTCAAAGGCATATTGTAACTGGAGTTTTCAGGTCAGGCCAAGATTTCCTACACCCATGCCCCTTTTTCTAAAGAGAGAATATTACACATCTGCATTTTAAGTACTTAGTATTTCTGACATGTGACACCAGTAGGTAAGATCAATTAATTACTGTCATCTTTCCTGTCTATTTATACATTTGTGTTGCCATTTAAAATATGCTATTTATTTTATTTATGTCAATGCTCACTAACACAGGACCCTACACAGAGTAACACTGTTAAATATATCTTGAGTTATAAACAATGTTTAAATATTTGTATGTGACATTCTGTCCTCTAGAAATAGTAGAGTCCCTCCTTATTTTCCCAGCAACTTCTAAAATAGACTAGTTTTCATCATGTGGATCCATGTTCACTTTTTTACATCCTTTGTCGTACATGATGGTAGAGGCATGGGTAAAAAAATTCAAGAATGACTCACCAGTACAAACTCAATAAAAAGGGCGGGACCGGAAGCTGTGTGGGATCAGCTTGACTTTCAAATGCAAATAGAACAAGTTTATGGCACAAGCACTATAAAAGTTAACTTGAATTTACTAACATCAGTTACTCACAAAACCAGAGACCCAGCTAGCGTTCCAGCCTCCTTGCTCTCGTCTGGTGCCACCTCAGCTCTTTGGTCATTTGGGGCATTGAACCAACACGTGAAGGTCTTTCCTTGCCCCCGTCATTCTGCCTTTAAATTTAAAAAATTAATTTTCTTGAAAATAAAAAACGATCATTAGCATTTTTGTATTGTGTGCCATTTATTCACATCTGATGACGTTTTCTTCTTTGCTTTGAATGAGTAAAATGAAATGCACAGAATTATCAGGAAGGTTATTTTCAAATGCATTTATGAAAGAATGTAAAATTGCTACATAATATGTATTTATGCTTATACATACAGTATATGCATGTACACATCTTTATTTACATGTAATGGTCTAGCAGAGCTCGGGTGATTAAAACTGCTACATAACATTCTGTTCCACTTTCTCATTTTTAAGAAATGGATAGAAATTCCATACTCCAAGTACACTAATTCCTTATTCCCATCACCTAAAAATGTGATATGCAGATTCTCTTTGTTCTATTACTGCTTTGTCCATGAACCAGTATATTTTACCTTCTCTGGTCAGCTTTGGCTAGCTAGTCTGCACATTTATGATACAATATTTTCCCTCCAGGCTTCTAGTTATGAAATTATGGTTCTTTGTTTTTCCCTGTTCGCATTCACCATTAAAATACTAGTGCTATAACCCCTTTTCTTTCTAGTGGCTGCTTTACATTTTGCCCTCTATTTCTAGGTAATTCTTTTCCATAATGAGAAGCAAATTAATTTTTCTTTCTGTACGTTCAGAAACAGCAGGTGAAGGGTCATCTTATCTTATGCTTCTTATCACCAGGATGTTAATGTTAGCTTATGAAAAACATCTACTTGGCAAATTTGTGGAGTTGGTAAATTTTCCTATGGTATCTTAAAGGTGCTTTAAATGTTTTACTAAAACAAATTATTATTTTTTTCTTTTGAAAACCATTAATTTCCTTTGAAACACTTGGCACACGGGCCTGGCGCCGTGGCCTACTGGCTAAAGTCCTCACCTTGAACATGCCCGGGATCCCATATGGGCGCCGGTTCTAATTCTGGCAACTCCACTTCCCATCCTGCTCCCTGCTTGTGGCCTGGGAAAGCAGTCGAGGATGGCCCAAAGCTTTGGGACCCTGAATCCATGTGGGAGACCTGGAAGAGGATCCTGGTTTCTGGCTTCGGACAGGAACAGCACCGGCCGTTGTGGTCACTTGGGGAGTGAATCATCGGACGGAAGATCTTCCTCCTCTCTCTGTCTCTCCTCCTTTCTCTGTACATCTGACTTTGTAATAAAAATAAATAAATCTTTAAAAAAATATATATATAATGAAGTTCAAAAATGAGCAAGTACAGAGATTAGTAATGTTCACTTAAAAATGGGATTGTTTTTGTAACTGGCAGAAGTTTTTAATGGTTAATTATACATAAGCCTGACTGGGTGGAGGAAATACAGATTAACTTGTAAACAGTTCTTTGAAATGTGTCTGTGCGGGTGTTTCCGGGAGAGATAAGCGTTTGTGTCTGCAAGCAAAGTTCTGCCCTTGCCCTTGTACATGAACCCTGTAGGCGAATCTGTTGAGGGATTGATAAAGCTAAAAGGCTGAAGGACAAATTCTCTCTTCTCTTCTTGAACTTGGACACGTGTCTTCTGCCTTCTCTCCCAGGAGCTCCCGATTCTCCAGTGTTTGGATGCTGGAACTTAATCAGTGGCATCTTTTTTACCCACTTCCTCCAGTCTTTGGCTCAGACTGGGTATTAGTTACACCAACAGCTCCCCTGGCTCTTGGCCCTTCATACTTCCCCTGAACTTACACCAGTGGTTTGTTGGTTCTCAGCTTGCAGTCAGCAAATGATTCTCCTTCTTAATGTCCATAATCAATGAAACAATTCTCATGTAAATATTCTGTCGTTACTTGTTGGTTTTATTCTCTGGCCATCCATTCCCAGTTAAAATCAGTCCCTTTTCATGGAAACGATGAACTTACAGTTCTTTACTTGCAGGATGTGTACATATAGTTTATTATATAGCATTGCATATTGATGCCGAACTTGCACATGTTAAATTTTCACTTCTAAGACCTTATTTATTAACTTGGAAGATTTACCTAGAGAGGGTGAGAGACACACAGAGTGATATTCAATCTGCTTGTTCATTCTCCAAATGGCAATAATGGACAGTTCTGAGTCAGGTCAAAGCCAGGGGCTGTGAGCTTCCTGTGGGTATTCCGTTATGGGTGCAGGGCCATGTTTCACTGCCTGGCTAGGCACAATAGTGGAGAGCTGGACTGAAAGTGAAGCAGCCAGAACAGGAACCATCACCCCATCACCCCTATGGGATGCTGCCCCATGCACTTATATTTTTTTAGTTAGTTGATGCTAAAGTATCAAAGGGAAAGGATCTGCCCAGGTTAATTTTTGACTGTGTAACCTTTAGTTCTGACTCTGCTCCCAGGTTGTTTCCTGGGAGGAAGCAGGTGATGACTTAGGTATTTGGGTTGGGATCTGTTTGTCTCTCTACCAAGTATATAAATAAAAAGTCATCACATTTGGAAGAGAAAACAATCTGTTAGAAGTAACTATCCTAAGATATCAAAGCAGCAATTTGTGACTATATATGGAAATCTGTTAAGATTTTAATAGCACAGAAATTTCAATGTATTGCACACTTTGATATTTAGCCATACTTACTTAAAATTGTGGTCAGTAATTTTCTGTGGGGAAAATTACAAAGGGATGTCATGAAAATGAATATTCTTCTACTCCAGTTTGAAGCTATTAATTTGTAATCTACATTGGGTCCTAAAAATATGGAATTGTAGCAATGCACCTGAGTGATTTTGTGCACAGGAAAACTATAGAATGAATATGTTAAATATTAGTTATCTTGTCAGATAGCATTCTGAGCAAAATTTTTCCCTAAATTGCTGCTATGATTAACATTAGTCTTTTGTGCAATTGCTATACTCATATCTTAAACAACAAAATGGCAAACTGTAGCCTATTTATATCTCCTTAACATTTCATTTAATTTAAATAGGTAGTAAATTCACATGGCTCAAAAAATCAAAACACAGCCAAAATGTAAATGATTGTTCTTCTGCTCAGTTTATTTCTTTAATCATTTTTACTGGTTTATAGCCTCCCGTCATTTCTGTAGAGATGTTTTTCTCCTTTTTTCTTTCACAAAATAATAGTAAAGCGCACATTGCTGTGTGCTTTGCTTTGGGCCCTTAATTACACAAGAACAGTTCATGTGGAATTAGCACAATTTTATTCTGGTGCAAAGATTCTTAAATTTATTCATAGGAGAGCTCTTCAAAGCATTAATGAAAAATAATGTGAAAAATACGTAGAGATTACAATTTTCTGTACCAAATTACATCTATCTTTGTTTTATTTTCTTTTTACTTGAAAGTGAGCGTTACAGAGAAAGAGAAAGAGAGAGGAATAGACAGAGACAAACCTTGCATCTGCTGATTCACAGTCCCACATGGCTACAACGACTGGTGTTGGGCTGGCCTGACGGCAGGAGCCAGGAGCTTCCCCAGGGTCACTCACGTGGTTGGATCATTGCTTTCCCAGGCCATAGACCAGAAATGGAATAGCCCAAAAAAGAACTGGTACCCATAAGGAATGCTGGTACTGCAGCCAAAGAATTAGGATACACTGCCACCACATTGGCCCCAAAATGAGACCTAGCTTATTTACACTTTTTCACAGTCTTTATAAAGTATCCTACCTTTATCTCCTAAATTTTCTTGTAATATTAAATTAAACAAAAATGCTGTATTGGGCCCAGTGTGGTGGCCTAGTGGCTAAGGTCCTCATCTTGCAAGCTCCGGATCCCATAAGGGGGCTGGTTCTAATCCCAGTGCCCCTGCTTCACATCCGGTTTCCTGCTTGTGACCTGGGAAAGCAGTCAAGGACAACCCAAAGCCTTGGGACCCTGCACCCACGTGGGAGACCCGGAAGAGGCTCCTGGCTTCTGACTTAAGATCGGCTCAGCCCCAGACGTTGAGGCCACTTGGAAGTAAATCAATGGATGGAAGATCTTCCTCTCTTATCTCTCCTTATCTCTGTATATCTGACTTTTGAATAAAAAATTGTTAGAAAATTGCTTTATTAATGTTTGATAATAGTCCACACTCTTATATTGTAAGAAATCATTAGACTTGAATAATCCTTAAGGAGGGATCTATAGCTAGGGTACTGATCGGCATTAACCAAGTCCCAAGGCCTGATACATGAGTGAGTATGTTACTTTTCTAACCCTGAGAAATACAGTTACTACATCAAGTAAAGCATTAAAGCCATAAGCTGGCTCAGCAAACAGTAGAAAAACTTACCATGCCAGAAATCTATCAATATACTTGAATGTAATATAAATAACATGTGACATTAAACCGAGGAATAGGCTAACCATTTAATACATGGTGAAACTAGTTGAGTGTATACATGAAAATTAAACTAAATCTTAAAGGTAGACAAATGATTACAAAAGGACTAAAGTGAAGAAAAAAAAAGAAAAAAGAAAACAGAGATTATGTTTACTACCTTAGAGTAAAATATGGCTTGTTAAGTAAGCACGAAAGTATAGCTATGACAAAAAGTGGAAATTTGAAAACAGATTTGTAGGTGCTGGTTTGGCAGCATACACAGCTTGAAAGTAATAGGTTCCCACATAGGCGCCAGTTCTTGTCATGGCTGCTCCACTGTCATTCCAGCTCTCTGCTTATGGTCCGGGAAAGCAGCAGAGGATGGCTCAAAGCCTTGGCCTGCTGCACCCACGTGGTAGGCATGAGAAGTTTTTTCAGACCAAGTTTGTTGCTGGAAGTTTTTGCTTAGCTTAATGAGATCCAAATAACATATCAATCATTAACAATTGTAAGACAACACATTTATATTTAATTTGTTAACTTCATGATAAATCATTGTAGCGTTGATGGAAAACTCATACAATGCATGAAGAGACATACAAAATATGCATAAATTACTGAGTGTAATACTAACAGGATAAAGGGTTAATACGTGTTAGCATATTTAGCCATGGAATAATGAATAACAGCCAGAATGGAAGGTTGGTAAGTTACACGAACAAGTGTTGAATATATTCTGAAAGTGTAAAAGACACCACTTATTCACCAAATTGAGTATAATAGTGAAGCGAATGGGTATAGGATGATATAACTAAGAAAACATACACAGATGTCAATAATACTGTTCAAGTTTACTTATTTTTTTTAAAAAAAAGATTGATTTATTTGGAAGACAGAGAGCTAGAGATGGAATGAATGGAAAAAGAGGAGAAAAAAAAAGAGAGAGAGAGACTGAGGGAGATCTTACCTTCACTGGCTCATTTTAACTCAGGGCCAAGGTGTCCATGCTTGCCCTTTGTGCGGCATGGCCCCTATACATTGGCCATTTTCTGCTGTCTCCCCAGACACTTTTGCAGAAAGCTGGATTGCAAAAGGAGCAGCAGAAATATCTCAAAGGAGCAATTTTAAGCTCTCTTCTTAAAACACAACACGCCTCTGCTCTAAAACCCTACTTGAGACCCCAGCTGCTTCCCAGGGACGACAGGCTGGGCTCATCTGCGTTTTGCTGAAAAACTCTCCTGACTTGCTAGCGTACTTTGCTCCCGCTGTGCTGCCTATGTTTTCATACAGTTTTCTAACCGGTTTCAATCTTGGGGAGTGCAATTTGCATCCCACTGTTCAGAGCACACGTCTCACCGGAAAGGACAGCATTTGGTGTTGATTTGCTGTCTGAGTAGCTGAGGACAGGAGAGGGAGGGCACGGGGGAGGGGGGGCGGATCACCGTGCTGACATCCAAGCGTAATGCGGCAGGCTTCCCTTCTGGGGAGGTCTGGATCACCGTACCAACAATTTGCTACTGGAAAAAGGAACAATGCACTTTGTGTTTCAGGGGCCGAAGATCAATACAAATTTGAGATAACTGCTCTGTTGGAGAGTTTGTGGGTGACAGTTGCTTGAGGTTCCCGTTCATATGGAAGGAGAACCTCTTGGATGGCGGAACTGCAGACTGTTAGGGGAGAGCATTGTCAGAGATGGAACGCTGAGGGCAAGGGTGCAGGCCGGCCTTCAGGAGGAATACCTGCATTGGGCGAAGATAGCATTTCCTAAATGAGAGAGTGAGCTGGGCGAATTTGTGCTGCAACTAGCCTAGAGGTCACTCAGCACCATGGTTAGTTTAATGAGCACAAATGCCTACTATGCACAAGTTTCCTGCAAATGGTTAGCTTGTCCTATTGAAAAATAAGAACATCTTTCACTGCCATTGCAACCCTCCTATAAAAAAAATGAAAGGTTTATTATTTTAACCAATAAAATGTCAGTGTACTTGTGACACATATTGGTAACCTTGTTAATTCTTGCCACTCCATAAAAATTGGAGGTCTTCTTTATTAATAAGCATTGTCAGCTTTATATGAAAAAGCACATGTAAGACTTCACTACAATTTGCATTTGAATGGAAATATATGTGCATTCTTAACAATTGGAACAATGAACAAAAGTAAATTTCCACTGAAAGAAGAAAGTCCCAATTTACTTACCAAGAAGATGGAGAAAGATCTACCACAATGATTATAATCACTGTTGTAAAAGCCTCATTTCTGCACCTTCCCTGGAGCACCAGTGTTAACACTTTCTCATAAACTAAGCACATGTGGCTATATGATGGCAACAGTAATTTGCTGTCTTACTGTTTAACTTTTGTTATGAGTGAACGCATGGAAATTGCAGAGAAGTGAAACTAGTGTGTGGATTCCATCATTTCTGCGTGGTTAGTATGAGTCTTGATATAAACACCCTCAGTTTACTTGAAGTTACATAAGAATTCCAGAGAAAAACATGATGCAAAAAGTAAAAATCCTGTTTAATAGGGAACAATAGGCATGTCAATATCACTCTATGGTTCACTGTGTTGAACTATTTCTGGTGACTCCATCTTAGCGTCTCCATACACACCACCTCCCGACATATTCCCACCAACTCCATCAATCTCACCTGCTTGATCAATGGATTTGAATAAATATTAGCCTTGCAATGTTGCAGATAAGAGGAAATGTGCAGTGTCTGGATGTTGCTTTATAAACAATGACTTTTAAAAACAATATTACGTTATAATGTTTGTTAGATACATAAGCTCTTACTCTGGCATCAATAAATACATAAGGTAAAAGTCACTGTCACATATAGTGAATATCATAATGTAGAGACTGTGGTGATAACAGAGTTGGCTCCTTACGTGAGACGAAAATAAGCCACCGATGGCAAAGTCGTGACTCACAGACCCCCTTGTTTCCAGGACCAACTGTCCCTCTGAGCTGTTCTTTGTGACCTGGGTATGCTCCAACCAAGAGCCAGGGTGATGCATCCTACATCATTGGGCATCAGGTGCGGATTCTGTTTTCAGTGCCCTCAAATGAACTATCCAGGTCATCGTTACTTCCTACCAGTGTTCCCCAACAAGATGATTATTCACAATGTTCTCACTTCTATTTTTAGATGGATTTTAACTTTTTTCTTCATAAAATTTGGAATTAGGGAATTTTTTTTTCCATTTTTGTAGATATTTTTGATCCTTAGGAAATATCAACCTCTTCATTTGCTACCACTCCATGCTGGAGATGCTGTTATAATACTAACAGGCTGAGAGACCAAGGGGAGAAATAGCGAATTTTAGCTGAGTGTCCAGAAAGCCCACTGGTACTTAACAGTGGGCTTAAATTACCTCCCTCAGAAATGAGTACTGTGTTGGACAGGATTATCTTAACAGCTAGACAAAGAGAACTTTACGATGATATCTATAGATGTCAGAAATATAAGACAGGAAGCTTGACCAAGATAAGAATGAGACATATTAACTAGTGATTTATAGTGTGATGTTAAAAGTTTGAACTTCCCCAAAGACACCTGGTACAAGCTTTGTTACACTGTATAAAAATTTACCTTTATGTTTTGTACCTGGTTCAACTGGTTCTACCACCTGCCTTTATTTACATGAGTGGCAGGATAGGAAAGACTTTGCTGTGAAATTTTCCCCAGGCTCCTTTCAAAGCATTTCTATTGCTCACAATCTGGAAACAAAGTGTATTCTATCTGACTGATAGGATTTTGGGTGCTGGAATCCCTAGTGGATTGGCTGTAGTCTCTCTCTTTTTTTTTTTTTTTCTTTTTCTCTTATTAAACTTTAATTTTCTCTTTCTTAATGTCATCAGACAGAAGAGAGATGGGAGGTGTGACACACAGACAATTCTCTTCCCCACTGGTTCATTTTCCAAATACACGCAATGATTGGAACAGAACCCAGCAGAAGCTCGGACACAGGAACTCGGTGTCTGTCTCCCACGTAGCAGCTTGAGCCATGACCTATGAGTCAGCAGCAGTTTGATCCTATCAGATACACCAAATGCCTACAACCACTTCACGTTTAATGAAGGTTTGTATGATTACATCTGGGGAATTTTTGTCTCATGTTAACGAACTGGTCCTGTGTCATCAATGAAAGATTGTAGTTCCTTTAGGCAAAGAAAAAAAAGCCCATTGGATAACTCTTTCAGTCACTGGTGTTTAAAATAGTTATTTATTTATGAATATGGGCATCAGAAGATTTTTTTTCTACTAGGTAAAGAATGACATGTTTGGGAAATCTTACTTGCCTTTTACTTTGCTTTTCACAAGTTGTCATATGGCACTAGTCATGATTATTTAAATCATATATATATATATTTAGGCACAGTGAGAGATGAATAAAAATATACATACTTATATACTAAAATAGTGCATAGGTTACCTATATGATGGTAACTTCTGGGATCAAAGTTGTAGTTCTTGCGTTTCAGTCCCTTTGTATTTCCCCATTTCAGTGTTCTCATCTGTAAAATCTGCAATCCCAGGTTGAATCAGTATATGTATGGCTTATAAAAAGTGCTTGGCCAGGATTAGTGATGGTTACATAAGGCTTCAAATGGACAAAAATGGATTGCAATTAATTAGAACTATTCCCCGTGAATCATGGACTCTGCAGTTCAGCAGTAAGATTTGGGGTCAAATAACTTCACTTTTTAGTATTTATATGAAACAGAATTATGTAAATTGCATAAATAATGTTTATCATTGAAACAAAAACAACCCAAGTAGAAGAAAGTGAATTATAGTCTTTCAATTGGGAATTTCCTTGTTTCCAGATCATGTGAACTATTATTTGGTAAAATGTGCCATGAGCTCTAAAAGTATTTTACAGAAGTTAGGGTTGCTAATTAATTTGAGTGTAGTTATTGGTTTTGTTGTAAAGTGGTGCTGTTGTTAAGATCTGGTTATCTCCTTCATCACCTCTTTTTAGTAAAGACATGTGATGCTGCTGAAAGCACTGAATTGTGATCCTTGCAGAAAGTGGTCTGGTTCAACATCTGACATTTCGATTTCTTGATAAATCAATCTCCACAATTTGGCTCATTCACAGCATGGGGCTACCTACCCGCTCGAAGTACATCACTTCTGTCTTCCCATTTTCTTATTGACTTCCTGTCGGGGTGTGCATTGATTTTAAAGTTTTATCGTTGACGTTTAAAGCACTTAATGGCTGATACCTTCTTATATTAATGATTTGCTTGTGCCCATGCCACAGGAATAAATTTTGAGATCTTCTTTTGGTACCTCGGTGTCAGTCTTAAATGTCAACTTGAGATTCAGAGTACAAAGACTTTATGTCTTTTGTTCATATTCTTTTTGAGATCAGATAAGACATGAGACAGAAAATAGCATATCCTTTCTAAAGGTCAGTGGAGCATCATAGAAAAATGTGATGTACTGAGACCTTTACTTTATCAAATAAATGTGTTTCAAATTCTCAAATAAGATTTTTGGTGGACCAAATTAAGCAAACATTGTTCTCAGCCAAAATGCTGCAGTAAGAAATGGAATGCAAAGATTATTACAACTGTATTCTTTTTTTCATTTTTTATTATATTTTTGACAATCTTTTACATAGTTAATTACGGTAAAAAGGTTCAAGGGCTATAGGAGAGTGGGCAAGGCCATCATCTCCATATTTTTCCTTCATATATCTTAGGTAAAGGGGGATATTGAGGTAGAAGCCCCACCTAGGTTCCCACTCACCCCAGGTCCAGATGTGCGGCATGCTCCGAGATCGTTGCTCAAGTGAAAACTGTATTCTTATTAGAAGAATTTAGAAAAGTGATTTTTCTGAGTGAAATGATTTTTCTTGTATTAATCATGATAATAAAAGAAAATCACCCACAAAGGTGAGACCAAACCCAGGATCTAGGAAATCAATTGAGAATTCCCAGGTGAGTTACAGGAGCCACCAGTCACGGTGTTCATCAACAGGAAGCTAGCATTAGGAATGGAAACACACATGCCATCAAGGCAGCCCCGTGTGGAGCCTGGGTACCTTAACATGCCCAGCATCTCTGTGGAATGACTTGTCTGTTCCTTGCCATATCCACATTCAATACCTCGTGAAAATTTAAGTACACATGAATGCTTTTCAACAGTTGAGTAAGAATCAAGTGACATATCATTGTAATTACTATTGTTTTCTGTGAAGAGACTTCAGAAGCTTCCAAACTCTCTGTCAGTTCCGTTACATCCCGTCTTTTTTTCCTGCAGTGATATAATGGGGTTACTTGCTGATCTGGCCAAAGGAAAACCCATAAACTTTCATGATGTGGTAAGAATCACACAAAATATCTTTGCTCTGAGTTTTACTTCTAGAGATTTTAGGTAAGGTTTTTTGTAATACAAAAGCACGAGGTTACAACCTGGGCACAGAAGGTTAAAGCATCTTGAGATGTCCATATCGCATTTCAAAGTGCCCAGTCAAGTCTTGACTCCTCCCCTTCTAATCCAGCTTCTTTCTTGAGAATCCTGAGAATCAGTGGGTGATGACAGAAGACCAGATGGAATTCCTGGCTCTGTGTTTGACCAAGCCCAGCCCTGGCTACTGAGGATGTAGCCAGGTGGATGGGAAATTGCTCTCTGTCTTCCTGCTCTTCTGCCTTTCAAATAATAAGAACAACCAAAACATTAACAAAATGGTGTTACGCTTTTGACTAAATAATTGTTCATTTTTTCCGATTATCTTCTTTTTAGAAGATTCAAAGATTCAGCGCCATGAAAGTTAAACAAGAAAAAGTTGACAAGCTTATTAAAATAAAAACAGGTTTATAATATAAGGAAAGAAAACCCCTATTCAATTACTTTTAAAAAATGCAAATTTATATCCACTAAATATTTGTATATTGGATGCAGAAATATACAAAAAGCAATATAAATGCAGTTAATATGTTTGTAATTCATCCAAATATGGAGTTGTGTTAGGCTGAGATGCATGTGTGATTTTAGGAAGGCTGATGAGATAAAACATGAGAGGTTTTGGTGTAGTTGATGGAGGTTGTGCTTCTGGCATGGTCTTGGTCAGAAAAATTGCCAGGTATATTTATCCATCTCAGTCACTAAGGAATCATTAAACAAACTGCCCTAAAAGATTAAAGGCTTACATTACAAAAGCTTATCCCTGTAAAATGGAACTACTCCAGAGAATATCTTGTAGATCTCATGATCAAAGTCGTGTCAATAGTTTTGCTTCATCGAGATAAGTTCATGGGTCCAATGCCATGGCCTAGTGGCTCAAGTCCTCTCCTTGAACGTGCTAGGATCCCATATGGGTACCGGTTCTAAGCCTGGCAGCTCTGCTTCCCATCCAGCTCCCAGCTTGTGGTCTGGGAAAGCAGTGGAGGACGACTCAAATCCTTGGGATCCTGCACCCATGTGGGAGACCCGGAGGGAAGTTCCTGGCTCCTGGCTTTGGACAGGCACAGCACCGCTGTTGTGGCCACTTGGGGAGTGAATCATTGGACAGAAGATCTTCCTCTCTGTCTCTCCTCTTGTATATATATCTGCCTTTCCAATAAAAATAAATAAATCTTAAAAAAAAAAAACAGATAAGTTCAAGAGGAGCAACAATACAAACATAAATGAGCCTCATTCCGGTCACCGACCTCCCTTCACTGTAGGGTTTTTGGGGCGTCTTTCCTGTACCCACACACATACACATTTATTTTACTAAAATTGCCATATACTACATATCTGTAAAGTTTATAATTCAGTGTTTTGACATATGTAGAGCTATACCATAATCAGAGAAATAACTGCTTACTAATCTCACTCAAACATTTATTGGCTATTTGACAGTCTCTCTCATCCTTCTGCCAAGCCATCAGTGAGCTGATGTGTGTTGCTGCAAGTAATTTGAGTTTTCGAGAATTCCATGTCATTGGAATCATATATATGCTCTCTTTTTAGTCTGGCTTTCTTAGCTCAGCAAGACCATTTCAAGATTCACTCAATTTCTGCATCAGTAACTCATTACTTATAATTGCAAAAAAGTATTCGATTTTTATGGATGTACTGTATTTTATCTGGTGATAAATTACTGATGATGGCGTTTGGTTTGCTTCCAGTTTGGAGGAGATAAGAGACAATGGTTATTTGTGTACAGTTCTTCGCATGGAACTACTTTTATTTCTCTTGGGTAAATACCTAAGAGTATAAATTATATATATGCATCATATATATATGTATATATATGTCATATGATAGGTAAAAATTTGATTTTATGGCAGCCTTTATATTTATTGAATTTTGTTTTATAGCATAAAATAGGATCTCATTTGGCAAGTACACTGAATGTTTTTCTAACAGATGTATATTTCAGTGTTTTCGTAGATGGAGGAGTCAGCAAATACCAAGTGAGTTAAGTTGGCTGAGAATATTGCTAAAGCCTTCTAGATTCTTATTGATTTCTGTTACTATTTAGTACAGCAATTATTAAGAAAAAGTTTTAGCATTTTCTTTCATAATTATCAATGTGTCTTTTTATGTTTTGCAATACTGTCAGCTTTTGTCTTATTTATTTTACTGGTTGCATGTGTATTTAGGACAGTTATATCCTCTGGCTTCACTGATCCACATGTTATTCTAAAATATAATTTTTTCTCTGATAATTTTCCAGGTGTTTTTTGACTAACGTAATATGACACATTTTCCCCATTCTTTTACTTTTCATTTGGTCTTGTCTTCCTTCATACAGGGAGTGTCAATCCAGATCCACTAACTGGTGTGTTTAGACAATTTGCATTTAATATGGTCACTGAAAATATGAGTTTGAATCTGATGTATTGACATTCATTTTTGCTCATTGCATAGTTTCTTAATTCCATTTTCCTTCTTTTATTGCCTTATTTTAGCTTATTTATGCATTTAATCTACAAGCTTTTTTGGATTAATAGCTTTTTCAGAGGTGGCTTCAGTGTTTATATACATGTGCTATTATGGCCCAAATTCAAGTTATAGTCTTTAACTTCAATTATGATGATTACCTTAAAATTATATTTTTATCATCATCACCTTTGGTTCTTTGACTTAATGGTGAGAGACTTTTACTTCCACATATATTAATTTTGCTATGGCTGTAATATTTTGAAGATATATAGGTAATAAAGAGTTTTCTTGTGTTAGTTCTTGTATCTGATGATTTGGGGTAAGACTCAGATTTTTGTTTGCCAGCCTTATCCTTCTGTCTGAAGGATTAATTTATTTACCTTTTTCTGTTTGTACTAGAAATTGTCTCATTTCTTTCTTTTTTAAATTATTTATTTGACAGGCAAGGTTACCAAGAGAAACTAATAGAGGATGAGAGAGAGGGGAGAGGGAGAGGCTCTCCATCATCTTTTCCACCAAAGAACTCCGACAGCCACCAGTGGGCTGCACTGAATCCAGGATCGAGAACTACATGCTGGTCATGCAAGCAGGAGGCAGGGTTGCAGGTTCTTCGGGACGACTCAGAAGTAGCCCGGCTGGAGCTTGAATTGCAACACTCTGAAACGACGGTATCACGGTGGGGGTGAAGCCATTGCCATCTTAGCTAATCCAACATTGTTCTAGAAAATCTGATCAAATTCCACAAGTAAAATTCTTTTATTGCTTTCACATGATTTGTCATAATACTCTATGTTGTTACTTAATATTTATGAGTCCCCATTCATCTATTTTTGTAGTGGCGTTGTCCTGCCTGGACGTTTTCCATCTTGTAGCTCTTTCACAGACATGTCAAGATTTCTCCCCTTTCCATCAGTTAGAATCTATCTTTGGAGTTTATTTTGGAAACCTTAGCTTCTGATTTTCTCAAGATAGAGTAAAGCTGGTTGAGAATGACTTCTTTTTGTCTTACTATTAAAAAGTTTTTGTTACTTTTAATTTGATTATGTTCAATTGAGAAAGTAAGTGCAATTTAATAATGAAGGACATGGCTATGTATTCTGAGGCCTGAATAAGTAGGAATTTAAAGCTTTAACTCTTCAACTTACTAACTGTATGGACTTAGGTATGTTTCTTAACCATACTGTTCCTTATTTGCCCACCAGGTAACTGATGTAAGAAGATTCCATAAATCCTAATATTGTGAAATTCTATTTAAGCCCTGTTCCAAGTTAAGCAAAATGGTGTTCAGAAATAGTGTGATAGAATTATTACTTGATATTATTATGAATATCAAGTTCATGTTATCTAGAAAGGCTTTGAATCTATAAAGATGAAACAAATATTGCCCTATTTTTGGCAAATGTATTCTTTTTATGGAATAATCAAATACACTCCAACATAATGCCAGAAGAAAACTGGTTTATGAGCCTAACTGCTTAACGTCTCTTGGCTTCTCTCAAGAGGCAAGTGAGTAATTCTAACATTTGTATTGAAATGGTGGGTGAAATGTTCCAAAGTAACTGGAGACAAATAATAAACAAGATAAATGAGGTAATTCCAGGAAAAGAGATAAATATCAATTTGTACATAAAAATAGAAGCATGAAACAAAACAATTATTGATATTCTGGCAGCAAAAGCACCAAAAAGGTACGTTGGTGCATGTGGGCACATTGTCGCATGGATATGGCCAGTGTGGGAACACAGGGATTTTGTGTTTTGTAATTTTTACATTTCAGTACAACTGTTATCTGCACATCAATGTAATCAGCCTGGAAGGACCCCCGCCCCAATCTAGAAATTGTTTTAGCCTAAGTGATGAATGTAATAGTTCACTTTAGTACAAAGATAACTCCAGTGAGAATGATATGTGTAGTGCGAGCTGGTGAGATATTTGGAGTTTGGGCAGTTACTGGCCAGATGGATTGAGCATGAGAGAGAGATGATACTTTAGGCTACTTTGAATAATGAAGGCCCAGCGTGAAGGCTCAGTGGTTGAATCTGAGCTTAGCATGCACAGGGATCCCATCTGGACACTGGTTCATGTCCTGGCTGTTCCACTTCTCATCCAGCTTCCTGCTTGTGGCTGGGGAGGCAGTGGAGGACGGCCCAGAGAATTGTTACCTGGTACCCACAGGGGAGAACCAGAAGAGCCTCCTGGCTCCTGGCTTTGGATTGACTCAACTCAGGTCATTGTGGCCACTTTTGGGAAATGAACCAGAAGACGGAAGATCTTCCTGTCTCTCCTCACTGGAAATCTGTCTTCCCAATAATAATAGTAAAATCTTTTAAAAAGTAGAATAGTAACATTTTCAAATGCTCAACAAGATGTTAAGAGGAACTCCTATGGACAGGGTTGTACACATTAGCTCCTGCAGGAAGAGTGGACTTCTATTACATTTATATCTATATATTAATTACATTGCATTATGTGACACAGTTTCATAGGCTCTGAGATTCCCCCAACCTCTCCCCATACCGCACCCCCATGGTGGGTTCCTCCACCTTGTTGCTGTATTACAATTCAGATTCAGTCAAGGTTCTTTCATTGCAAGTGTATGCCAAGCATAGGGTCCAGCATAAGAGTGGATTTCTAAAGGCAGATGTTGTAGAAAGCAGCAGGCACTCCTGTGACTCTGCTTTGTAGTCCGACTTCTCAATTCCTCTGATTTACCTACAAGAAAATTTACCTTTACAATTTACCTTGAACAATTGTGTGGTTCATATGGCAATGAATTTTGAGGACCTGTTTCTGACATCTTTACATTTATTGCTGCGCTACATAAAAATTTTTGTTCAGATCATCCTTCCTCTGTTTTCTTTCTAATGACTTCATTTTCCATAGCTATATGGAGAGTGTGGTTTCTAAAGTATGTCTTTTGTATAATTCATAGTGAGTTTTTGTAAAATTATCTTAAAACACTTTCAGTATTTCTGAAGTTTATATATATGTAACTTACTTGTAAATGTATTGGTTCCTATCGTTTTTAACATGCTAATAGAATACCTACTAGCACATCAAGCACTTGCAAAGAGTTAAACAGATCATCGATCAAGTCATGCCCCCATAGAGTTCATGGACCAGTTTGGGAGACAAATGGGGAAACTGATTCATACTGTCAACTTTATTAAGTATTAAAAGAACAAAAGGCATGTGACATATCATGTATAATATATAATATTTATACCCAACATCTCCTCTACCAACGTAGGAGATAGAGTACCTTGCCAAACTAAGAGAGTTTACACAGACATAAAAATAAAATTCATCTAAATCTTACATTACAGTCAAATGAACAATGCTTTGGAAAGGGAATCACTCTCATTTGTATCTCTTAACTAAAATATTAACTTTATAAAACAGCATGAGTTTAGAAAATGGATGTGCCATTTTGGGAAAACACAGATTCATTTTTCACTTGTAGCTTATTCAAGCACCTGGAATTTGGGGTTGATAGTGCTACCTCCCAAATTTGGATGCATAAAATGGAACATCAATTCACTCTTTGTTCTTTATCATAATGCAAATCCCTGGGCTCAATTCAGAACCAGTGAATCAATGTTGGTGAGGGAGGCCCTGGAATTTACATTTGGATTAAACTGCCCAATTTCCTTATCTGTCTTCTGAAGACTGGTGTTTGACTCAGTTCCTATATTATTTTTTCCACTAAAGGCATCTTACTTCAAAAATGTGAAAGATATATGTAATTTTACATGAAAATATTGGAAATCAACTCTTGATGGCATCCCGAATATTTGTGAATGGAAACCTACTTTTGTAGTAATGTCTGAGTACATCATAATGATGGACCCAATAGTCAGGGCTGAGCCAGGAACTGCTTCCAAGTTTCCTGTTTGCGTGGTGGCAGCCCAGGCAGTTGAGTCATGTTCCTCTACCTTCCCAGGTGCACCAGCAGAGAGCCTGCGAGGAAGAATTGGGACAAGGATTGGTGCTCCCATTGAGCCACAGGACAGGTCATTATGCATGATAGCTGATTTAATTTAACCACTAATCTTACACTGGTATAGGGATAGATATTACATCAGATTTATAGCTAAGAAAACATGCTAAAGTGAAATAACCAGAATTATATACTTCATAACTGAAAAAAAATGAAATCCAGTTATTTCAAAGTTTAAAAGTTATTTGATTGTATCAGTTGAGTTAAGGTGAAGGGTGAAAGAGGAAGCAATCATTTTTGAGGTTATTTCATGCCAGATAATGCATGCTTTCTTTGTATCTAAACAACAACCAGTACTGACTTCAAAGGTGAAATTCGAAGAGAGGCGACAACTTGTGCTAATGACACATAATAGTTGGTGAGAATATGCATGTGTAGTTTAGCTTATTCTTTCCCAGTGTCCTTTTGGTTTAATTTTCTTCTGGTGACGAAGTTAAAGATATTTGGCAAGAATAAAAATTCCAAGATAAAAATATAAATCTGTCTACATCTTATCTATTTTCACTGTATTGCTGCTAGAAATTACTGAATTGTTGTGGATGAACAAAAGCTTAATAATGGCATACCAAATTAATATATTTTAAATTAAAATTAAAATAAGGAAAGCATATAACGTGAGGTAACCAACAAAGAAACATGCCGTGGAGCTAACTACTGGTGTTGTGATAATATTCCCTGATGGGCAAAGTAGTGGAGTCTTCTCTCATTTGTAACGGTGTATTCTCAAAGAACTTGTATCAGAAGAATCTGCCAGAATCACCAATAATATTATGCCCCAGACACATTCCTGAGATTTCCTGTTTTTTTTTTCCAAACAACTTAATATTTGAAGCAAGGTGCATTTTTTCTTCTCTATTTCATCTTATTTGCATTTTAAAAATCATTTCTTATAGAGTTCTTATTAATGGACGCTAGCCAAGGTACAGTTTCATGGAAATTAATGTCAATTATATAGATTTTCTATCATTTAGATAGCAAAGATATGATACATCATTGGTCGTAAAGTTTAAGCAGCACTGGTATATAAATTGATTCCTTTAAGAAAAATGTGCTGCTTTGAGGTCACTGTTTCATTTATGCATCATTCATTACCCATGGTGACACTGTATTGCCTATTCAGAGTTTTCTCAAAGCCAGAAACAAACAATGTTAGACCTAAGCTAGTGAAGAATGTGGTTTCACTAACATTTTTACAGGTTCCCACAAGTGCAATTCCACCAAATAGAGCCACATGGGAACAGGCTCGGACAGGTAATTTTTTCCACAAAGCTTTCTTGGTAAGATGAAGGATTTTGAATTTCACAGTCATAGACATTGTTAAATTTATCTTGTTCCAATCTCAGATACACATTTATTTCAGAGTTTTTATGTGAAAGCAGCTACCACAGATTGCATGCAAACGTTGTTCATGCCTATGTTATAATTACAAACTGGAATCTGAAGTCGCTATGTAAAATTTAGAGAAGAGTCAACTTAGTGAACAGCAGACTTCACTCAAATGTAAAATTAATTGTGGTAAACCAGCTGTTCTTACTGCAACGTTAATGTGCATATAAAATAGTGGCAATAACTAATACATCTTAAAGTGTGAGTAGGTTGACAATGTGCTACAAAAATTAAGATCTTTGACAAAGACCGTCAGAATGAGACCTTCAGTTAATACCAAGATTCACCAAATCAAGAAAGCTATAGAGCTAAAAGCTCGTTGGGTCTGCTGGGAAGGAAGCAGATAGAAAAATGCCATCCACTTCCAAGATGAGCATTGTAAGACAAGAAATAATACTAAGTCAAATCTCAAAAGCCAAGTTCCAGAAACTCAATCTAAATGTGACAATGCTACTGGGAAGCAAAAATGGTCACCCAGCAATCCATTGGCTCGGTAGATCTAGGACTATATGCATCCCACATTCCAAGAACTAGTTGACATACTTGAGGTAGAGCAATGAGATAGCCTTGGCCATGTGGATCTTACATTCTTATGGGAATCAAAAAGTGCGTGAAAAATTAACTGTCGCAAAGCAGCAGGTGCTCTTGGAAAAATAAAACAAAAAGTGAAACATGCAATGCAAGGCGAGCGAATGGAAGGTGCTGGGAACAAGATGTGTTCAGATGATGTCACAGCACTCAAGGCAAGAAGCGGATGAGTTGGTTCTGCAGGTAAGTGGAGGACAAAGAGCTCTCCATGCAATGCTCCCATGCACGTGAGCTCCTGACCTGCACTCAAGGAAGGATTCTGGGCTAGAGTGAAGCAAGACGGTCCCTGCGTATAATGGCAGGCATGTGCTGGGTGGGCTGCCGTTCTGTGGCTTCCTCCTTTGCGACACCTGGTCAGTGTCCTTTTCTGCATTGTCTGTGCTTGAAGCTGGCACTCCAGACAACATGTCAAACTGAATCTAAGACAAGAAGTTGAAGTCTGAGCTACTGAATTCATAGATAGTAGAAGGACATGTGAGAAGATATTAAAACAAAACAAAATGCCAGCGAGCCTTGAATGGCTCGCATATCCCCAATAGAGAGGGGAGGAAGATTTGGACGAATTTGAATTCAATCCTGACTGACTGTATTACTAACTTGGGAAGCGGGGTGACCGGGATACAGAGCCTAAATGTGATCTCGGCACATGCAAACCTAGGACTTTAGCCAATAGGCTACTGCACCAGGCCCTGTATCACTAACTTAGTAAGCCAATTCGGAAGTGTGGCTTTCTTGTCTAAGACTTGATCTCATTAATGATAAGATAGATATTATAACTTCTTTTTTCCTAAAATTACAATGATCTGCTAATGTTTATAAGCTGGCTGATAGTGGGGCATATAGTATAATTGTGACAAATGCTCTTCATTTTTAAGAAAGATTTATTTCTTTTTATTGGAAAGTCAGATATACAGAGAGAGGAGGAGAGACAGAAAGATCTTCCATCTGCTGGTTCACTCCTCCAGGTCTCCCACACAGGTGCAAGGTCCCAAAGCTTTGGGCTGTCCCCTACTGCTTTTGCAAATCACAAGCATGGAGCTGGATGGGGAAGCGAAGCCGCTGAGATTGGAACCAGCAACCATATGGGATCCTGGCGTATGCAAGGTGAGGAATTTAGCTGCTAGGCTACCATGCCAGGCCCATTTTTTACATAAACTATTTCAACTCAGAGTTTGCCATGTTCTGGGGCTAGCTCTTGTTGACCACTTATGATTGGATTTCTGGCCATCGCTAGCACAAAACTGTGTTGGATGATCCAACTGCAATGAAAAAGGGTGACTTGGTGGCCTTCACTGTTATTCCTTGGTCTGCGTGCTCCTTTCCCACAGTTCTGCACCCTTTGCTTTCTTTGAAAAACAGGAGAGGAGAGTGACAGCTAAGTTCTCACTTGAGAGCGGCTGCTGTGAGCTGGCATAGTTCTCCCTAAGCCTGGAAGAGCCTCACTGCGGAGTCCTTGTTGCTGGCATGATTCTGTTTCTTCCCCAGAAACTCTGTCTTACTTGGAATCTCCCTTTTGCAGCTCTGTCGTGGTGAGCGACTGTGCTCCAGCCGATCGGTTGTCCCCGCGCAGCACTGAGGTGGTCAGTGGGACCCTCGCAGCAGCTTGCTGTAGAGTCTCCTTCTGCTTTCACGTGATCCTCTTGGGCAGGAGCTGAGGCAGTCAGAGCTGGCACCTGTGCCGCAGGAGACAGATGTGTGTCTCTGGGAGGTGCATCTGCTACATGTTTAGCAACATGAAAGGTCAGCTGGAGTTCTGCACTTTTTGATCCATCAGAATTGAGTACATTATTAAAATTGTAGGTGAGCCTTGGTCTCTTGCAGCATGTCCCTGTTGTTATAAAATGCAGTTCAAGCGCCTCAACTGGCCTCTAATAAACATAGGATTAAGTTCTGATCTCCAGTGTGTTTGCTTCTGCACTTTAGAGTGCGACTGAGTTTTACATTTTTGGAAAAGTTTAGCATCACCAAATTTTTAAAAATTATTTAGCTTACTTGAGAGGAAGAGGGAGAGAGAGAAGGAAAACGAGCGAGAGAAGAGAGAAGAGAGCTAACATTCGTTGAATTACTCACAAATGCCTGAAATAGCCGTGGCTGGGCTGGGCTGAAGATAGGATATCTGGGCACTCAGTCTGAGTCTCCCCCAGGTGCCTTGACGACGTGGGAAATCTCCGTGACCTCTGTAGCTATTCAAAGTACCTGCCCAGGAGCAGCAGTCATGGTTTGGAAGACCCAGTTGAGTCAAACTGACACTGAACTTGATCAGCTACACTTGTTGCACTACCTTAAGAAACAACACACTTAAAATGCATTATTACAGGATAAAAACTCCCATCTCATTCCTCAAATCATCCATGTCACGATCATCAGGAAAAAAAAAATGTCTCAGTCCCTGGAGCGGCCGGGAAACTACGTAAGGAAGCATCGAATGGAAACACAGACATATTATCCATTTAGATTGTCCATACAGAACAACATAAGCTATGAAATTGGATGAACAGTTGTGGTGAGTTGATTTGCCTCAGATACCAAAACCAGACCTATGTTTTTCTTTGTCAAATCATCTATGCTGTTTTTAATAAATAAATAAATAGATTAATTAATTAATTAACTTATTTAAAGGAGAGAACCAGACTTCCATCCACTGGTTTACTCACCAAATGACCACAACGGTGGCCATGGCTGGAGCAACCTGAGGTTAAAAACTTGGCCTGGGTCTTTCACACATGTGACAGAGGCTCAAGCACTTAAACTGTTCCCCAGTTCGATCCCGGCAGCATTAGCAAGAAGCTGGATTAGAAGTAGAGCAAAAGCAGGAATCGGATCAGCACTCAAGTGTGAGATGCTTACTTTACAAACAGCTGCTTAGCTCACCGTGCCACTTGTTGACATGCCATCATTTATTATCCTAAGGAAAATTCACATACATTTAATATTGGAAATGGTGCAACTATTTAAGGTTCTGATGTGTTGTGTGCTTCAGTGGCTGACTTTGCTTTTGCTGCAGAAATTGGAACATTGTTAGAGTCAAATGAGTCATTTGTCATTTCTCTTAGTAATTTCTAAGGTAAACTAACTTTCCTTTGTGGAGTATAGACTGTATCTACTTTTTGAATGACTGAGCATCCCTTGGGTTCAAATACAGTGATTATGTAACGATGATCAACATGGAAAAAACATTTGTGAGAGAAAAGTTGAAACTATGGTGATGAAGTGACAAGACTGTATTTCACGTATTCTGAAAAGAGACATTTGCAATAGGAACATCATCCTAGAACGATCTGTTTGGCCATTTCAGATGACTAAGTGGCAGAACACCATTCTTAGAAACTTAATTTCTAATAAGATCAGCATCGATATTTTCTTATCTCTTGTGTGAAAAACTAGAATGAAGGTGGTTGAATATGATTGGTGTTTTAGACCCTGTCTCAAGTTCTTACCTTGGCTTTAATTTTATGAGAAAATATGTATAAGATGCAATCTCTTCATCTCCAATGGTCTGTCTTTCTGTCATCCACCTGCAGTACTTAAGCCATGCAATTATTAAGTGAAACTCAGCTATACCTTACCACCTTGCTTCTTTTTTCTCAAAACATAAGTGTGCATGATACAGAGATAAGGAAATAAAACATGGAAATAAGGAAAACATGTACACAAGGTGTTAAGTTCTTTGTGAGACATTCTGTTTTTAAATCGTGGGAAATGCATCAGCTTTTCAGACCCGTTAAAGGTTTTCTTTGTTTTCTTCCCAAATGAACAACAGTGCAGCTTTACTAATTTTATTGACCACAGATGTGTTGGCTGACTTGCAAATAGAAATTGACAAGAGGTCAACGTTGAACTCAGACAAGGTTTAGCAGGGGCTTAAGCTGGGGCACAAGGGAGACAGTAGGGCAGAAAGAAGTTCAGCCGACTGACTTCTTCAGGACTGAACAAATGGTTCTTTCATAAGAGAAGGCTTACCGATTGTCCCTCTGCACCCAGCACTTCCACTTGGAAGTGTTAGACTGTTCTGGAGACGAGTCAAGGCTGGAAAAGTCCCCAACAGAACAAACGAGTCCTTCGTGGACAGGAACTCCTTTTGTTCCCGATCAGTTTGGGTGAGACATGGATATATATGTTGGGTCAGGAGGGCCTTGCTTAGAACCCCATCACTATCCTGCCCCACCTTCACAGATGACCAATACAGAGCTATTGAAAAATGCCTCTGGTAGTAATTTATATTTTGCTAGAAACTATAGTATTTATCAGGAGCAGGATCCAACAAAACAAATGAGATTTGTAAGTGTTTCACTGGCATGGACTTTACTAAGCAAATGTGAAAGAAATGACGTGCTTTCAGCAACAAATGCAGCAAAACTGATTCATTCCTGCCATAAAACAGCTATCTTTCAGGTTTATCAGACTGCATTTGATTAGTTTGCCTTTTGGTCTACATGTCAGTAATTAAACGACTTCCCTTCCAGAAATGTGCTTTCCACACTATTCTAATATTTGAATTATATTATGAAATTGGTTGAATCTATGGCTTCTCCTTGTAATAAATTTACACCTAGATTGCTTTCAAATTAATTGAAAGTAGAAGGAAAAAATTATCCCAGAAGATTGTAATAAATTAAGACCAAAATAAACTTTTCAAAGGGAGCAATTTGATGTTTGCCTATTGTGAATAAAAGAGGGTAATAAAAACCTCAGAGTTCTTTTTATTTATTCATTTTTCTCAACAGAGACTTTGAGAGTAGAGAAAAACATAAGAAAAAATACACCCTGGGTTAAAAGTAAATGCTGATAAGCTGGTTGTTATTTCAGTTCCTGTCAAGTAACTCTAGTGGACAATGCAGCTGCTGCACTACCACCATTCCAGTACGAATTATTTTGGGGGGCCCATTGTGGCAAATCTGCTATTTTCCTGCCAATAAGAGCTCATTACTTACACCTTTTGTATTTAAAGTAATAGAAAGTTAACTGAAGGATGTGTGAAACTTTTTCTTTGAAATGTTAGCAATTCCTCTTCTCTGTAAGAACATCAGAAATGGTTGTTTCTATCAAGCTGACCACACAGTTACCTTCTTGCCAATGCTGAGGGTCAGAAAGATCGAGGGAAGCCAAGGGGCCGTAGACAGGTCCACCAACCAGCTGTCAAAACGTGCCTCCCTGTGGACTTCCTGTAACATCATGCAGTGTTAGAATCATTCATTCATTTCCTCCTTGGCTCCTTGATCAACGGAATGCAATCTCTATGATGCAAAGGCATTGTTCTGCTCACTGTTGTATTTTCAAAGCCTTGATTATGACTAGCACATAATAAACACACAATTAATATTTTTAAAGATTTATTTATTTCTTATTGGAGAGTCAGACATACAGAGAGGAGAAGAGACAGAGGAAGATCTTCTGTCCATTGATTCACTTCCCAAGAGGCCACAATGGAAATATTAGATAATATTAAGCTCTTAGAGTAAGTTTTGAGGTAAAGAATGACCTGGGAACACTATTTTTGATTAAATGGTCAGGTATATCCTGACATTTGGACAGCAAACTGAACAATCAGAAGTGAGTCATACTAATACCTTAGCAGGAGAACCTTGTAGGAAGAAGCATCAGAGAGGTCAGGCATGCATAGTGCCCATGTGTGTGTGTTCATTTACATATATGCATATGTATGTCTATTTATAAACATATATATATGCACACAGGTACCTGCTAAAGAGAGTTCAGCAGTTTTCACTACTTCATCTCTCTGCCCACATAGGACAGAATAACTTTGGGAAGTATTGGGTTGAAAAAAAAAATCTTTCTATATATGTTTCTCCTGATATCTTCCATGAAATTAATTTTATGCCTCAACCAAAGTGATGATTTCCAAGATAATTTTATGTATTATCTTTGTTAATTTAAACAATATTGTCGAGCATGTCTAGTTGTTTGTTATGATGGATGCTTTATAATATGTATTAATTTATTTCTAAAATAATATTTATTTATTTGAAAGGGAGAGCATTGGAGAGAAGAGACAAAGAGAGAGGGAGAGAGGGAGAGAGAGAGGATGAGAGATATGTTTCATCAATAGGTGCACTCCCCAAATGACTATAACATCTCAGTTTGGACGAGCAGCCAGGAACTCCCTCCTGGTCTCTCCTATGGGAAGCAGGGACAGAACTCCAGGGATCTTTTATTGCCTTCCTTGGAATTGAGGAGCTGAGACTAGTAGTCTTTGAGAAAAACAGATTCTCTATGAAATGTGGATGGGCTTATTTAAGAAGCTGACAGCCTTGAACAATTCATTGAGGTATATTTTTCCCAGGAGACTAAACTTATCTAATAAATCAACATCCATTCCTTCTTACATGTTTTTAGGTATAAATTTGAATGTATGGATGGAGTATGAAAATGTATATGACGTGAACAAGAGTAAGGGGTTGGTTGCTAGCTCACTCCAATGACCTTTCTCCATTTCTTAAAGATTTTTTTTTTGTTGTTAATTTGAAGGTCAGATGATATACAGAGCGAGGTCTTCCATGTTTGTATTTGTTGATTTACTCCACAAATGGTTGTAATGGTTGGGAGTGTGTCAGGCAGAAAGCAGAAGCTTCTTCCAAATCTCTCATGTAGGTGCAGGGACCCAAGCACTTGGCTATCTCCCACTGCCTTCCCAGGCACCTTGGCGGGAGCCTGATCAGAAGTGAACAGCTGGACTTGGAATTAGTGTCCACATGCAGGCAGTGGCTTTACCCAGTACGCCATAGTACTGGCCTTTCTCCATTTCTTCTTCAGTAACAAGAGTCCAAGGTTTGTTTGCTGCATACAGAAATGAGCTGTTTTGAGAACAAACTTTATTGGTGCATTCTGCATGCAAGGCAGCAAGTGACCAAAACCTGAAGGCCTCTGGTGGAGATGTTGTTCCTAAGATACGCTGCAGGTCATCAGGGAAGGACCTCAGCTGCCAGAGAAGAAAGGAGACAGACTAGTGCCAGGTGTCTGAAAATGGAAGATGCAAAAGAGAAAATGCCACATTGACAAGGTCTTTGGGGGCAATGCCAGGGCCTCAGGAAGCACAGGTTCCTAAGGTATTTGGTCACAGGAACTGGGCATCATCCCAGACGGGCGATGTCCTAGCTGAAACAGTGAACTTGTAGATCAACTTGAAGATTACTGTCACCTTAACATTTGCACGGGGCTGTGCTAATCTTCTCTGTACTGTTCCAATTTTAATGTGTATGTGCTGTCGAAGCAAATACATCATCTTAATATTTTATTCTAGTATATTTCTCTCCATCGTTTAAAGTTTGTTTATTTGAAAGTTAGAGAGAGAGGGAGAAATCTTCCATCTGCTGCCTCACTCTCCAGATGGCCACAGCAGCCAGGGCTGTGCGAGGTGGAAGGCAAGAGTCCAGGAACTGCTGGGTCTCCCACATGGGGGAAGTGACCTGACCTCTGAGCTATCTCTTACTACTTTCCCAGGTCTTCAGCAGGAGCTAAAGGGTCTTTCCTGGGAGCTGGGTCAGAAGTACAGCCTCTGGAACATGAACGGGTACCAATAGGGGATACTGGTGTCCTGATTGGCGGATTAACCAGCTGTGGTACAAGGCCTACCCCTCTATTTATTTCTGAAACAGTTTTAATAGTTTATGTTTTTCTTGGGTACATAATCTCATCTATTTATGTAATTGGTTGGTTAAAAGTATATTAACTCCCCTATATTAATCAATTTTACATATTTCTTTCAGATATTGAAAGCATTAACATATTAGAGGTTCCGCTCTACCAATTTGTTCATTTTCTATTTTACTGTTTCCTTTCCTCTGTTTTTCTGTGTCTTGCCCAAATGCAAATTTAGAAATTTATTTTGATTAGTTCAGGCTACAATCTTTTCACATCTCTTTTTATTAGGTACTTTATTATTTTCATTCGAGTGACTTACAGAAGCCTTACTTTCTTATGGTGTGCCCTTGTCTTCATGTTTATAATGCAGTTTTCTTAACTCTATTTGTCTGTTTAGAGTCCACAGAAGGTGCTTGTGACACCATCATGTTGTCTATCAAGCACGATTTAGACCACCTGGGGCCAGCACTGTGGCACAGCAGACTAAGTCGCTGCTTAGAAAACTGTGATCCTTTATTGAATGTTTGTTCGAGACCCACTTACTTTATTTCTAATCCAACTTCCTGCTAATTGTGTCTGGAAAGGCAGTGGATGATGGCACAAGTGCTTGAGTTCCTGCCATTCATTTGGAGAATCGGGATGGAGTTTGTAGTTCCCGATTTTGTCCTAGCCTCGCCTCGCCCTGGTGGATGCACACATCCGGACAGTGAACGAGTGCATTGGTGAACTCTTTTCCTTTGTCGCTACCTCTTTTCTGTCATTCTGGCTTTGAAATAAGCAAACAAAGATTGGGGTTGAGCTATACAGTTCTACAGAATTCTCTTTTTCTTTTTCGGTTGTACTGCATATACATGTCATTTCATCAGCAAATGAAAAACCTGTTAACATGTCCACATCTTTTTGGTGTTGCTGTTTCTGGTGTTACAAAACTTCACTTGTGTTGTTCACTCCATGCTCAAGACGATATTTTACAGTCATTGATTTGGGATCAGTTTACTGGAGAAAAATTTGATTAACCTTCCCTCCTGTCAGAATGCCTCAGAATTCTCCTTCATTTTTGAATGATATCTTTACTAATCACAGAATTCTTAATTGAGAGTCCTTATCCTTTGAGGATTTGAAAACTACTCTGCCACATTTCTGGCTTTCATGGTTTCTGCAGAGTTCAACTGTCATTTTAATTTGTTTTCTTACAGAAAAGGTGTCATTTTTTCATGGAATGTTGTCAGTTTTTCTTTCGTTTTCAGAAGCTGAATTACGATGCCTTAGGGTAGGGTTCCTTCAGCTTACTTTGTTTGCTATTGCTCAGCTTAAATCTGTATAGTATGTGGTTTTTTTTTTTTTTTCAAATTTGGGGAAATTTTAAACAGCCCTCTGAGTTTTTTAGTGCTTTTTCTCCCCTTCCCTTCCATAGTTTAAGTGACATAAGTGGCAACTCTTTCCTTGCATTCCCACATGTCCCAGACGCTCTTAACTTTTGATATGGCCACTTCCTGTCCAGTTCACTCCTTTTTCCCTGTGTCTTTGATTTTGTGACTGAACTGATCTATCCCATGAGAAAGTATGGTTATTATATCTTTATCAGATTATTTTAAAAATAATAAAGCATGAAGTGATCAAGGTATGTCTGATATGTGGCTCTTTGTACATAATAATTTTTGATATTTGTTCATAACAAGTAAGTAGCTGAATAAAGTATTTCATTCTAAAGCAATTTTCTGATCTGATAAGATTATTATTCACAAAAGCTTTCACATAAATTAGCATCCTAAATGAGCAATTAGCCTCAGCCTCCAAGTCGACTTTGACAGTCAAGTCTGGATGCAGCGTATTGATTCAGAATTTTGGAACATCGCTTTTGTCCTATCATGTTACAACAATGTATCGTGGCACAATGAGCATGGCTTGGATATTGGATGTGAATCATGCCAAGAAAAAGAAGACAGCTCTCAGGATTATAAAGAAGAAATCCAGAAACCAGTTTGTATTCCATGACAGTGGTGGCAAAGCTGAGCCTTGTAGACTCCACTGGAAAGGCGTCAGGATCCCGGCCTCCCATGAGGGAAACAGAAGTTTAAGGGCTGAGAAGCTCTGGCTCTGAAAGAATGGCTCCCTCTGAGCTGTGACCTGCCACGTCCCCAGGACCCAAACAACCTCTGAAATCAAGGATAGATTCAGGGACAATCGAGGGATGATAGCTTCTCTAGAAAGGAGAGGTCAAGTTTCTGCCGCTGATTGCGAATGACCCGGAGCCCTTTAATATCAGCTGACCGCCATGACTGGGCTGTGAAGCAGAACCAAGATCCCCGTGAGAATGTGTGGCTGTGCATGAATTACACTTACGGGGTTTTGATCCCGTCTGTTCTTACTAATATAAGAGCAGGAAGCTAGATAAACAGACGAGGGGCTACCAGTGTTACGGGCTCACTAACTCCTGCGCTGCTTCACGGTGAGCCGCCAATTACTTTCTGTTAAGAAAAAATCACTATAGCACTCAAATGCCTTTGATATTTTCTGACAAAATGCGCAGTTTCCGTCAGGTATTTTTTTCAAAAGTCAAACGAGAACAGGGATTCTGGACATTATCTCTACCTAGCTTGTCGCCTAGGCATGTCACTGAGCCACTGTGGTTTTCAGTATTATCTGCTTCTAAGTTAGAAAGTGTGTTTGCAATTTGTCTAAAGTACTATCGCAACTATCATAATGACGGAATCGATTGCCTGCTGATCCTCTGCACACACCAGCTCATTTAATGGCCACTCTGTTCAATTTCTGTAATCGCCTTTTCGTAAATGAGATTATGGAAACAAAAGGGAAGTTAAACATTGTCTGTCAGGTGAATTTGTGAAACAAAAAATAACACAAATGATTAGATTTTGGATTTGTCTGGCGTCAAAAGCTATGCAAATTAGACTACACCTAGCCATATCAACTTGCAAAATAATCTATATTTGGTTAAGTGTCGAAATGCTTTTTCTTGAAAGCTTTACTTTCATGGGGTTAGATTATCAGTATTCTTTCCTGGTCCAGTGTCTGACCCACAGTGGGCCCTGAATATCCTGAACGAATGGAACAATTAGATGTGTTCTATTCTGTTGACCCACACTTCCTTTTCCAAGCTCCTAGAATTGCTTGCATTTGGCTTCTTCCTGAAATGCAGTGGCTTAATTCTTCATATTTTCATAATGCAACTATTAAGAAAGATATGTGTAATTTACTAAGGATAAAAAGAAAATAAATGTTCATCTTCAGAAAAGATCCCAAGTCATCAAAAGATACTCATTAATCGATATTTCAGGTGACTCCAAAGCAGAGCAGATGAATAAATGGCCAAAGGCAGCGCTGCTCACAAGTGCGTCTCTGCACCTTAAGAGAACGTCGTTTGGCTCAGTGGTGAAGCTTACACTTGGGATGCCTGGTTTGAGTCCTGGACTCTCCATTTGCAACCCAGCTTCTTGTTAATGGACACTTTAGAGGCGTCAGTAGCGGCTTAAGTATTTGATCTCTGAGTCCACTTGGAAGGCTCACACTGGGGTTGAAATCTCTGTGGTCAGCTTCAGTTTTGAGTATTGATGCCAACTGCAGAGGGAAGCAGAGCAGGCCTTCACTGTCTCTGCCTCTCCAGCTTTCAAATACAAAACAACACACGCGCGCACACACACACACACACGGACTGTAGGCTCTGTAGTCAGACAAACCAGGCTGCTGATCCCAGAAGCGGGACTTTAGTCAGATCTCACAGCTAATGTTTAAAAATGGAAAAAAAAATACTGCTAGCTTATATGCATCTAATTAAGCTTAGAAACAATTTCTCAGTAACCGGCACTGACTGGTGCGAAACAGAGATCTGCCCCCCTGTTATGGGAAGATAAGCGTAGGCACTAGGCAGAGTGCTTCTAAGGCTTCCATCATCATTGTTAATAAAATGCAAACTTTCAATTTGTCAAACTGTGTCAGGAATAACAGTCTAGGAAAACATGTGACTAACTTCAGTTACATTTCACATTTCCCTGATTAGTGCTTTATTCCCATCTGTATCTTTCAGGGCCTGCCTTGCTTTGCAAAACTCATGCTTTCACGAGTCTCTTGCTATAGCGTTCGCTTCTGAGCAAATCTGTAGAACTGCAGCTACAAGGAAGCCCTGGGACAGCAATTGTGTGAAGCAGAATATAGCTCACTGTGATGATAAGGCGCCATTGTGAATGAAGTGACGCATGGTCAAAGCAACGCATGGTCAAGAGATGCCGAGATGGGTTTAGCGAGATCACAGAACACGCTCCCTCTAAACAGCCACCAGACTGATCCAAGCAAACATCATTACCTTTGCTTTTGATTTCTTTTGCATTGCCACAAAGACCTTGCTGTTGTAAAACGATTGTGGTCTCTACTTATTAACTTGGTGCTGTAACCTGAATGTTCTGTAACTAGCATTAAAATGACTGAATCAAGATCCTGAGTGTGTGCATGCAAATTACTCAGGTTAAGAGAAACCCAACTGGGAAACACAGAGACTCAAATCCCCTTCCTAATTTTAACTTCACAATTTTGGAATAATAGGAAGATCTCCAGTGTAATTATGATGTACAGCAGCCAACAAGTTTAGAAGTATATGGAAAATCTCTTTGTTTTCCAGTCTAAATGAAACAAGCTTGTAAATAAATGAAAGGTTGATATGAATTCCAGACTTATTTTTCCTGTGAATTCTTCCTTGCATTTTGATCCATGATATTATTCTAAGTTGTCAAACGCGGGGGAGGCAACTCTGAAGTAAGGGCCCGTGTATCTCCCCTCCCCCCCCCCGCTGTGTCTTCAGCCACAGGAACCAGAGAGAGGACACTGTTAGCTCAGCACCTGGGCTCCCTTAAGTATGGGTACACAGTGGCATTCTTTTGAGCTTCCGTTCCACGGGGAGTAGACAAAAACTAAGAGTTTGGCACTGACATAGAACAGACATGAGCTCTGATGTATTTGCTAATTAATTTATTCATTAGTTCACTTATTCCTTCAGTCTGCTCTGGGTCAGGTGCTACTCAGGACACTAGGATGAAACATGATCCAAAACAGGTATGATGTGCTTGACCTCTTCTTAAAAATATTCTGATAGGAAAACAAATAGTAACAACAACGAAAGAATCATAAGGTAATTGCAGAAATAATGTCAACTTACGAGGCTAATTAGGTCCTATCACTCTGAAAAAAGTGATTGACCATCACTAAGTCGGTATAAAAGACAAATGGACAACAATATTGCCCATTTCCTAGGGCTGATCGGCTGGACTCACTGGGTCCTGTGCAACAAGTATTCTAACATACTCAGACATTGTTCTCATGGCCAATTAACTTTGTTAATTAACCTTGATTTCCAATGTCTTTTTCAGGTTGTTATTTAAATATATGCAATACATTAAGGGAATATTATTAAATTCAAACACTGTTTCAGAGTCTACTGGGCATGCAGTGGAAAGCAAGTCAAAACCATATAACACCCTGCCCTCAGGAAGTTTACATTTTAGTACACATGATTTTATTAGATTAAAGCAGATGACATTAATGCTTTATGGATTAAAACAAGCTTAGTAAATAGTTTATACAAAGTACAACTTTCACATTTCTGGTTATAATACTGACAGCCAGCCACTCTTCTGAGCATCTTGTGGTCTTCCTTATAGTGTATTTGGAGCACTAGTCAGGAGGCATGGCCTGTCACTGTCTGGATGAACATAACTGGGTTGGAATTAGGCATTCACGAGATGAAGTTACCAGGCTCTGACTGTGTGTTCTATTTCCACGTGGAGTACTGAAGTCTACCACTGTGTCTCACAGCAAGGCATCTTTGATTCGTGAACATATAAGTTACTTTATTTCTACTTTTTTTTTAAGATTTATTTTATTTATTTATTTTTTTATTTTTTGCAAAGTCAGATACACAGAGAGGAGGAGAGACAGGGAGAAAGATCTTCCGTCCGATGATTCACTCCCCAAGTGAGCGCAAGGGCTGGCGCAGCGCTGATCCAAAGTCAGGAGCCAGGAAATTCTTCTGGGTCTCCCACGTGAGAGAAGAGTTCCCAGGGTGTTGGGCCATTGGGCTGTACTCGATTGCTTTCCCAGACCACAAGCAGGGAGCTGAACGGGAAGTGGGTCCGTGGGGACATGAACTGGTGCCCATATGAGATGCCTACACGTTCAAGGTGAGTACTTTAGTTGCTAGGTCATTGCGCTGGGCCCATACTTTATTTCTTAATCTTTCAAATTCTCATCTGCAAATTATTTATTTCATTTGTCTGCTTCTTTTCATTCCTGCTTTTTCATCGATGTTTTTGAAGACTCTTTAACATAGTTAAGAACGACCCCCGTCTTCCTAAACTCCCTAGACAATGTTCTCCTCCCAGTGTAACTGAACATGGCTCCATCGGAGAGTTGGTCATACTTTTTAAACACTCAGAATACGGGATGTTATTGTTGGGATAGGCCACAAATCACAGGGACAACTAAGTAAATATAGGATCAGCAATTTTCATAGCATCATTTTTTAAAAAATTCTTTATTTGGCTCATTTGGAGATATTTCTTTGATTCAACCCTTTGCATGTTGGATTTTATTTTGTTTTGCAGCAAAGCTTATGTTAATAGGTATAAGTTGACACCAAGGCATTCTATACTCATACATTCTGATGAAAAACTGCGTTGGACATGGATATATTTTGCGCTTAGATGATGAAGCTCTGAGTGCTGCATTTAACAGAACACTCAAAACTTGTATCAATAAAATAATTTCAAAGAGGAAATCCCATACCTTCTAGATAAAATCATTATCTTGTCATTTTTCTCAACTCATGAACGTTTCCTGCTCAAGCAAAATTAATTTGCTTTAAAATGCAATCGATAGATGTTAAAATATTAACAAACTTAAGTCAGATTAAGGGTCATGGGAAGAATTAATGATGGGCAATCGGGCTTCTGCTGTCAGATATGTGCTGCAAGTGGCAAAACAGTCAGAGTCTTCTGTCCTGATAACAAATGAGCATCTCCTCATCGTACTGGCTGCGTTGGCTTGCTGTCTCCAAGCACAGAGTCGGCACAAGGCTCTCGGCCCTGATGGAAAGCAACTCCAGTATCCTAAAAACACCTCTGCTGACCAGGCCCCTAGGCAGCATTCCCGCTGCCACAGCAGTTTTTAAGCCTCAGAGAATGATAAAAATGAAAGCAGAGGTGAACAATAGCCACAGAAAGATCATTTACAACTTTTTCAGCTACTTAATACTTTGAGCTTTCACTGCACTTCCGGCCTCCTAGTTTAAGTGCCTTGATTTAACATGTACTTATTGGAAATGTTAGTTACAAGGTCCTGGTGAGTGCGGTGGGATGTGTTATCACAAAAGATGAGAGCACACAGAGACTGAAGAGTATTTGTTTAAGGATCTCAAAACTATTATTTTTAGAAACCCATGTAGAGTATCTTTTTAATTCAGGAATTTGACCCACACCCTTCTACTATTTGGTCAGTGAATGGATGAATGAGAAGCAATGTCAGAAGGGACTGAGAAAGTTTGCATAATTTAGATAAGGGTCAAACATTTAGTCACATGCCAGTCACCATCCTGGCATGATCTGAGACCGCTAGGAAATCAGTAACAAAGAGAGTAATTATATAATCAAATATGGCTCAGACATGCCCTTGACAATGGATTGAGGGCAAGGTGGTTGGCAGTCTGGAGTTCATGTGCTTGTCACGGAAAAAGATATTTGCAGTTCCTTCATCCCACTTCCAGGGGAAGGTATTAATAACATATGGACCATAAGCAAGGTTTCTATTCGCTTCAGAAGTAGTGGTTTGAATATGATTGGAAGGAATTCCAGTGTAATAAATATGCACGCCAGTACATTTGTCATGCCAACATCGTTATGAGGACTCTAATCCCAAAATATTTTTTTGATTTCTACAAATTGCTTCCTGATTGAACAATTTGCACAGTGATGTTTTTTCCCCCTGGTAGTCTCAGGAATGACTAAGAAATTTTAATGTATGTCTGTTGAGACATGTGATTCTAAGATATTGTCATTGACACAGTGGAAAGGATTTAAAATTGCAAGCCTCCACCTAGCTTTTTTCTCATATTTCTTTCTTCTGAATAGATCACTACTAACACTTTTGAGGTTTGCCTTTTTTTGTTGTTGTTTTTGCTTTTTGCATATTTTTATTGCTACAGCTTATAATGTTCCCTCTATATAATCCTTAAGAGCTGCTCTGAAACTACACTAAATCTACACTGCCAATGATTTGAGGTTAAGAAGTTCAAGGCCATTTCAGTGGTACATGCCTAATGGACATGCCTGAGTCTGAGATCATCGTCCTAGGAACGGGGGTTGCATGAATTTTAGGTTAATCTTACAGAGGATCAGAATGCTTAAAGCAACTGTGAAGTGAAATCACACCACCTGCTTACTACTCTTTATAATGATGCGTTCAGTGGAGTCAGAGTTTTGGCCTCATTTTATCTTACATCTTGTTTGAGGCAAAACAAAATCACTGGAATAGAAAAGTCTCAGTGCTCACCTGTTTTCACAGATTATATGTATTTGAGAAGGGTACATCCAAAGAGGTATGTTAATATATGCAAAATTAATAATTCATGAAACACTTTCACAGTTAGCATTATAATCTTTGGCTTAATGTTTTTGAAAGTAATGTTGCCTATTGCTTCAATAGACCATGCGAAGAAGACAACACTATCTTACCTGTAATCTCAGAAACTACCTCTATTCTGACCTGTACATTTATTTTCTAAACATACAATGAAAGCATATGTAGTTCCTATTCATGTTTTTCATTTTCATTCCCTTCCAAAACCTTCCATTTGAAATTGGAAGGAGAAAACCTAAATAAAGGTAAACACTTAATTTGCTCTCTGGGAATCAAGCTCATTTTACAAAAAAAAAAAAAAAAAAAAAAAAGGTAAAATACAAAGAAAAAAATTTGTAGGCAGATGAAAACATCCAATATGCCACACTCAATTATTAGAACACAAGCCCTCTTATTTAAAATTTACGGAAAAGACCAGCAGGAGTTCTGGCTGCTCTCCTGATCTAGTTTCCTGCTAATGGAGCTAGGAAAGTAGCAGAAGATGATCCAGGCACTTGGGTCACTTCCATCCATGTAGAAGATTTAGAAGGAATATCTGACACCGTGCCTGGTCTAGGTCTGTCCTGGCTCTTGAGACCACCAGGAGATGAACCAGTAGATGCAAGACAGTCTCTCTTTGTCTCTGAGTTTTCTCTTACGATGCGTTTCAGTTAAACAAATGTTTCAAAAGTGTATAGTAGTATTTAGTGCTAAATACTCATGTTAGCATCACTTCATCAGCTGAAGTTGTGCTCCACGTCCAGAGTGTGCACTTTCATTTGCTCTGTCTTTGCATCCCCCATACTTACATCTCATGTTCTCTTTCAATGTCTAATGTCATGGTGTTCCACCAATCATATTATCATTTCTAAAACTTGAAGAATTTTGTATTTTGATTATCCATTCACACTCTTCGAAGTCATCTCTGTTTAAATTTTAACTAGTATGTATTGAAACAAAGGTCCTGCGAAAGGCTAATGTGTAATTCATAAAGGATCTCATGTTTTTGAGGTCATTGATTGGTCAACTGTGTGTTGAGCTTGCATTAATTGTCCTTAAATTGCTCTGTAGATCTGCTGTACTTGTAATCAAAATACCAAATTACTGCCTTACTTTTTTTTTGAGAGATTTAGAAGATAACTTCAAAATGTTTGTGTGTAAGGCCAAGTCAATTCTTCAGGGAGAATAAAATCCTTAGAAACTTGGAAATAGAGGGAGGCATTTAAAAGTGACATTAAAAAGAATTGGTTAAAACAAGAGTTGAGCTACATTGGAACTGAATATTAAATCTCATCAAAAGATAGTACCTAAAGAGGAAAGAACAACCTATAAAATAGAAAAATTGCATGTGCAGCAAATGTAACCAAAACTACTCACACTCAGGACATAGTCTTTTTCTTAAAAAAAAAAAAAGTTTATTTTTATTGGAAAGGCAAATCTATAGAGAGAAGGCAAGACTGAGGCAAATATTTCCAACCTCTCGTTCACTCCCCAAGTGACTACAATGAGTGGAGTTTAGCTGATCCAAAGCCAGGAGGCAGGAGTATGTTCCACGTCTCCTATGTGGGTGCAGGGTCCTTCACTGCTTTCCAGGCCATAAGCACGGATTTGGATGGGAAGTGGAACAGCCGGGACACAATGCCTGTGCCCATATGGGATCCCTGCACTTGATAGGGGAGAATTAGCCAACCGAGTCATCATACCAGGCCCAGGACATATCCTTTAAAAAGCCACAGTAAAGAAAAAGACAATAAGCATGAACCCTTTCTAAAAATTATTTTCCATGGTATAGTTTTGTTGGTTTAGGAATCCCCCCACCTTTCCCTTGGTTATTTTCCCTCTCATCATATCCTCCATTTTATTACAGTAGGATAGCCCTTTCGTACCAGTTTAACATTATGCTATTTAAGTACATCATGGCACAGTACGTATACATAAAGGTAGAAAATTGACAACCGTATTGTCAAGATACATTTAACTGTTTCACTGGGAGTCCTTCTTTCATTCGGGAGTAGAAATGTCTACTGCAATGTATCCTTAAAGGCACTTCAAGAAGTGTACAATTGTAGTGGTAACCATGGAAATAAATGCAATCTAAAGACTACAATGTATAACTCAGGGGTCAGCAGAACAGCAAAATCCAATAGTGTAATAATAACATGTATTGATTAAGCTGCTGATCAATAAGAATATCCACACTTTTCTGATAAGTGGGTAAACTGTTAAAATTACTTTGAAGAAAGGTTAACTTTATTTACTATAGACATAAGATGACCTAGCCTATTCCATACCTTGGTATAAACCCATAGAAATGATTACCTACATTCACTAGCACAAACGCGATCAGAAGGTGGGGGTTCAAAAGCACAAAACACCGCGTGTTCACTCGCTGCAAAAAATGGGTTAAGCAAATGGCACTACAGTCGTGTCATGGAATCCTGAAAAGAAATGAAAGCAAGCTACAGATACCTATGATGCGCTGGAGATTCTTGAAGACATAGTGTGGTGGGACAGAAGCTCCCACAGCAGCGGAAGTCACGCATGCGTCCATTCACATCTGAGAGCACTGTAGCCACTCTGTTAGCAACGGGAGGGTAGGATTTGCAAAACAGATAGACGCAGGTTATCATCTGCTGAGGGTGACCTTGGCTGCAGAGGCAGTGGTCTGGCTAACTCCTATGACACGGTACAAATTGCCAACATCCCAACTAGGTGACAGAGAATGTCTGCAAATCAGATCCGATGGAGATGACACCCCATCCCCGCCCCCCCCCCGAAAAAAAAACCCCAGCTATATGAGGGCAAGCCCAACTCAGCTTTTCATGAAACTCTGTGCCTGTTATGCAAAGTCAATTTATACCTCCGTGGGGAATGCTGGAACTCACATTTAGCAGCAGATAGAACCTGATGCTTTAAGAAATGAGCAAAAATCACTTTTAAAACTTGATGTATAGTTTGGGATACTTCTCTATAGGAAAAAAAATAAAAGAGGAATTGAATCCTGTACAATGCAGGGCGGTTGTTAATGCAGGAAGCAGAGAGCTTTTCTGCCGAGAGAGGCCTCTGCAGGAAGCGTCCTGTTCCATGCAGCGACCCCGGTGAGTTTGCACAGTTTTCATATAACAGCAATTCATTTAGCTAGACATTCACACATCTTATCTTTTTAACATAGTCATAAAATAAGATGTAGTTAAATTTAAACAGTTGCAGAAGCAGATTCCTCCCACTTAAATATTTACAACTCTTTGAAGAAAAGGTTAAAGATTGCCGTAGATTAACAACTTGAGAGAGTAACAGGTGAGACAGTTTCCCAATATTGATGATACTGGTACACACTTATAAGAAAATGAAAACCAAAGCTGTAAAACCGTTAGAATTACAAAAAAGTGAGAAAGAACTGAAATTTAAACCCAGAGGACATGTAAGCTGCTTGAATGAATCAGAATACAACTGAGTTCCAGATGTTTTCTGAAAAGGATATATTATCCAGGGATGCTGGCATCATGGCTGCCGCCACGGGGTGTCCTTACTGACCCTATGCCTGATGGAGCCAAGAAGAAATAACCTGCTGAGGCAAGAGTGAGAGCTGATGCTGAAGAGAGGTACCACCCCTATGGGTTAAGGGGCACACACAGCTTCTGCTAAGATAACAGCGAAGCAGAAAAGGAGCAGAAACAAAATACAGAGGGCGTGAGAAGAAGCTGATGGTGGCCCCCTCATCCAGTGTCCACCATTGTCCAGACCCAAGGAAACACGTGGCTACTGTAGCCAGAGATGAATCTAGAGAGAACCAGCCTCTGTTGCTCAGAGCAGAGAAGGATGGGGAGGGAAAGCAGGAGTCAGTGTGGGACTGAATGAGACAGGTGTTCTCAGAAGGCAGATGCGCTTTAGCACAGAAAAGACACCTCTTCCTAGACAAGAGGATTTGCAGAAATGCACCAGTGGTCATTCATATGCTATTTTAGTGGAAGGGAAAGAGAGTTGAGGGTGCGGTTATCTGCTGGGTTTAATCTCAGAAAAGCCAGGGCAGGGATCGTCTGCTTCTAAGACAAAAACGGCGATAGGTCAGGTTGTCCGGATGATAAGAGGAAATACGAAATTGGTAAGTAATTTAGTTAGAAGTCAATTAACTGTGGGCAGGAGAATTGCCGAGTCATACTTAAAAAAAAAAACTGAGTTTTTTATGACAGTTTCTCTATTATAGTGTTTAAGAAAATATTAATGAAAACCACTTATTTGAGATCTTCTGCATGTAGCTGCTTCTAAGGTTATAAAGGGCAGCAATTGAGGGCAGCAGTTGTGTCTTATCCTACCGACTCCTTCACCTCCTCTGCTCCCTGATGGAGACACCAAGCATGGGGGTGTGTGCGTGCATACTCACACACACCATTTCACACAACATGCTTTTATACATTGGCACTTGAACTTTTCCACATCAAATTGGGTATTTTAAATCTGTATGTATTGTAACAACATAAAAAAAAATTTTATAGGATGCTGATTGGGTCACCTTGTGGTATAGTTTTACCCAATAAGTGAGATGTATATTTATTTTAAGCTTGAATTCTATAGGCTTTGATACCTCTGGAGGCATTCTGGTAAAGGAATGTAAAAGACGGTTTCTGCAGTTCCTTGATTTTAAGAAAAACAATGGTGTATAAGATGTAGCCTCTAGTGTCTGATTTTGTTCACTATGTCCATATTAGAGCAGGTATTAATATTTTACTTTTATTTATCCCCCAAGCTTTGCCTTTTCGTGGGTATGCCACATATTTGTCCATTCGTTGGATGATATACATTTGGGTTTTATTCCTTGCTTTAGAGTATTGTCAATAATGCTGCTATGAACACTCAGGTACAAACTTCTAGTTGTCCATCGGTTTTTAATAACATTGGATAGATATCTGCTAGTAATAGAATCATTGGGTTAGATTTCAATCTTGTGTTTCACTTACTGAGGCAATGGTTCTCAACAATGGTTACTCTGGTGGCTACTATGCATATTGTAAAATGCATAAAATACCTCTGAGGGAAAGAAAATGATTATGTTGATAAGATGGCTGACAGTTCAAGAAGTGAGGTCATAATTTATTGATTCCCTGACTAAATTCAGAGCTCATCAATCACAAGGCTAAGACCTTAAAACAGAGAACACATCTCTCTCTGTGTGTTGAATTTTTGTTCCTGTGACATAGACCCATAGCTTCATTTTGACAATTATTTTGTGTTTTTTAAGTTGAATTTAATGTAGTGAATCAGATTTTATTCCCTGCTAACCAACTTTAGAAAAGTTTAGCATTGTATATGCTCAATCCACTTATCCTGTCCACCCAGTTACAATAGTCACAAGCCTACTGAAGTTTAAGTAGCTCTTGGGACCCCCATCCTTAAGACTGTATTAATAATACTAGTCTCATAGGAGTGATGTACTTCACAAAAGTGTGAGATGAGAGCAAAAGGGTGAACCTCCCATTGGTCTATTGCTTTTCTTGCTCACGTGTGTGCCCATTCTGCAGGAAGTTAGGAGACATTTACGTGATTCTGAGGGCAATGGGTAGGGTATGAAACATGTGTGCAATTTCTTAAAGCCATACGTTAAGGGATTCTTATTGCAATGTGATGTAAGGGAAATCGTGCAAGATACTGCTAAAATTTTTATTTAATATTTGAATAAGCAATGGATATTTTCAACTGATTTTGTCTCAAATCCTATAGTTGGTGCTTCAAAATAGCCAAGAATCCTCGTAAGCCTTCTATATACATTATTTCATTTTAGATAGATACATAAGGCAATTATCATCAATAAATATACACATGAATGTAAATACATATGAACACATATGCATTTATGATAATATCTGATATAAACAGTGATTAAACACACAGCTTAACTGTCCTATTATTTTGCACATAAGCAAACTAATTGCAATGTATTCTTTATTTCACTGTTTGTGAGATTATGTGGTGTTAAATTGTCATTGCTTTATGAGAACACTAGATTTTTCAATGGTTTTAAAACAGAGCTTTGGAAAAAGTGATGCCATATAATCTGAAAATGGAATGGCTATAATATTTGAGGATACATCATGCTGACAGCACTTTTCTGAAAATATCACTTGATTTTGTGAAACATTTGATGTAACTGCAAAAGTAAAAAAGGATAAAGATTAAGGCATAGTGACTGAATCTTACCTCACAAAACAGATGTAGTACTAGTTTGATTTTCCATGTTTGCGGCATTCCCATTGAACTCCACATGGGATCTTTTTCTTCCAAGCTTACCTTCCCAAGGCTATCGTTAGCCAAGTGCAAAGGGAAACTATTTCCATCCTTTAAATGGAGTACTCTACTCACTGCAATTGGTGCTCGGTGCTGTCACGTGTTTTCTCTTGCTCCTTAAATGTGTTATCGATGTTTTGATAACAGAAAATGAAAAGGTGACTTGGGAGGTTGACTTTAGAAAATTCCAAGTGAAGAAAAAACCAGTAATGAGAACACTTCTTTACCTTTTTTCAGTAATCCTCCCTCCACCAGATCACATAAACAGGAAAATAGTCCCCAAAATGAAATCTCTGCAGACATCATAGTGTTAATTCAGCTTCCAGACTTCCAGCAAATCCCAGCGGGTGATGATTGAAGAACTTTAAATGACGTATGAGTAAGTCACAATACAGCCAGGTAGGAAGGCATTATTTCATATGAAGCTTCCAACATCCCTGTAGCAATGAAATATTTGAGTCTCTTCAACATGGATATTCTCAGCGCTCCTTTGTTTCTTAAGGATAAAATTGTCATTACTCTTTTTGAAATATTTATACTCAGTTTTTTAATAGTTTCAGTGCCATCTATTGGCTGTTAAATTTGTTGTTTCAGTATGTAACCTGAACATACCAACTACTGTAAGAAAGGAGAAAGACATGACAAACATCCTAGACAAAAACAGTTAAATAAGGGGCTTGGAGGGTTACGTATGTGACAATGTGTTTCAAGATGTGTGTGTATGGTGGTTAAAATGAGTTGCTGTGTTTGGTGTGTAATGGAGGAATGAACACAGAAGCATTGTAAGTCGAAATTTTAGACTAATAAGGGTTCTGTAGATTTTAATATCTTCCACAGAACATCTCACTTGGTCACAAATAAAATAAAACTAATGACTGTATTTTCCATAATCAAAAAATTTCCTGAAAGTCTTTTTTACAAATGCAATGTTAATCTTCTTTTGTCATTGCAAATATAAGAGAAGATATTTCATGCCACAAAATGGCTCAATTAATAGCATTTTCTCTTCATGTAGGGATCAGCAATGAATAGAGTAAAGATTATGAAGGAGAATCTTAAAATAATTTTTTCTAAGGCCTCCTTTTTTACATGTGCACTGTAATTGCTGGATGAAATAATTTGAACATTGAAACTAGAGGACATGCAATTAATTTCAGGTAAAATTATTTTCCTACTCATTTTTTTGCAAGGCCCACTAATTGAATAATGAGGAGTTAAGCTTGTGAAAAAGGAAGAAAACCTTTTAAATTTTGACTCTCTGTTCTTGCTTCCCATAATGAGTACTTTTGTACCCTTATGATCCACAAATGTTCTCATTTATATATCTCTATCTATCTATATATATGGGGGAGAAAAGAAGAAAGAGAAGAAGGAGGAGGAGGAAGAGAGGGAGGAGGAGGGAGATGAGATTCTGGGATGTATTTAGCAGCTAATTTTTCAATACTACAGATTTTCTCCTAGTTTAATGAGCTGTTAAAATGTCTCCCACATTTCCAAAACACGTATTTTTGTTTATAGACTGTGTATAGTCATAATCATTGTATGTATAGACATATATATTTTAAATCTTTATTTTTTTATTTAAGAAGCATATTTACATTCAGCGCTGGAGAGACAGAGAGAAATGTTCCATCCATTAGTTCACTACCTAAATGGCTGGAGCTGCCAGAACTGAGCCCACCCAAAGCCAGGAGCCAGGAGCATCTTCTGGGTCTCCCATACGATGGAGGGGCCCAATGACCACAACTCTTCTCTGCTGATTTCCTAGGCCATAATCAGGGAGCTGGATCAGAAGTAGGGCAGCTGGGACATGAACCAATGCCATATGGGATGCTGGTGCCGCAAGTGGCGGCTTAGTCTGTTATTCTGTGTCACTGGTCTTCAGCATTGAATTTTTATGCAACACTTCATTATGGTACGCATTTCTCCATTAAGTCTCTTTCGTATTAATACATAATATGAACTTATTACAGATTCATAACCAATACATTTTAGCAAGTTTTGCAGTGAGATAGAATCTGTGCTTGAAATGATATGTAAACAAAGCATTTGATGTTTAACAAAATCTTCATATCACCCAAAGAATTTCATGGGTGGCCTCATTTCTGTAGGTCTTAATCTGTTTGGAAATGAAATCCCCATTTCCAATAGTTCTCTTATTCAAATAGATCTTTCAAATGTGGAAAATGGATAATATAGCAGTTTCTATTGATGATGCCACCAATTTCCTTAGGGGGTTTAGGCAGGCAGTGAAACAGAAAAATGACGTAAAACGTGTAGAAGGTGCTTGGTTCCTGCCTGCAATTTAGAAGTGCTTTGTCTGATTTTCATTCTCTGCTTTCTTCCAAGAATATCTCTATGCAAATAGAGGCCTTTTTGATTTTACAGTGCGTTCAATATTCAGAAAAGATTTGAATAAGTGTGCTACTCTTTGCCTGAAAAATTACACTCTTCAAGTCAAATCCAAAACAAACACATTGTCTCCTATGAGGGAAACAGAAGACTGTTTCTGTCTTAGACTGATGCTCTTTTCTCTGTAGTGACAGAACAAGTCATACTTCATAGCTTCTCTCAAAGACAGCCATTCTTCAGAAAATTGGCTTTACTGCCAGTTAAGAGCATGCTATCCTTGCAGACAAGCCTCGGCATTGGACATGATTCAGCAATGTGCAGGAACATGCCTGCCTTTAGACCATTAATAATAATACAGCTCGGATATAACAACAGTGGCATCAGTGGATGGATATTCAAGTCTAAGCTGCTGTTGGGATATACGCACTCTGCCAAGATCAACGCCGATAAGAAAGCTGAAGGAGATTAACGAGCTAAGTAGGGTTATGACCTAAATGGATAGAAGACTCATTTGCAAAGGTGTATGTGCTGTATAGCAAAGATTCACTTGGCGTTTTACCTTATGGATCTGTCATTTCTAGCTAAATGGATATTTTATTGAACCCAGCTCAATGCTTTGCACAGAGTCCCACATCACTGAAGCCAAACAAGCTGTTGTTTCCTCTGTCAGTCAACAGGTTGACATTTATATGTTGCAGAAACTCAGGCATGTTAGTTGAGTTCTGAGAACCTCAGTTCCCTCCACATAAAATGGAAATAATCCCTCTATCCTCTATAGTCTGTGAGAAGCACACACGTGAGAATGTCGTTAAAGCACTTGGCAACCAATAACGTGTTCAGCACATTTAACACGATCATTTTTGTTGACTGCGTAACTATGAAAATTGTATTATTTCATTTGAAAAGCCCAAGTAACAAAAATGGAAGGACAAGGTCTGAGGAACAAAGTGGAGGTGAGAATGTAGGGACAGAGATTCAGAAATCCTCCAAAGATCAAAGAGAAAGGAAGTGTATACGGCCACCATGCAGCTCAGCTCTGAGAGGAGAGTGGTAAAAAGAAAAGCTGTAAGAGCAGAAGGGAAGGCAGGAGAAGGGGGAGGGGGGCAAGAAGGGGAAGGGGGCAAGAAGAGGGAGGGGAGCGAGAAGGGGGAGGGGAGCGAGAAGGGGGAGGGGAGCGAGAAGGGGGAAGGGAGCGAGAAGGGGAAAGGGAGAGAGAAGGGGAAAGGGAGAGAGAAGAGGGAGGGGAGCAAAGCGGATTCGGAAAAAGCGCAGGAAGCTGTGCAGGGGCGGATGGCACGCCCGTTTCAGACTAGCCATACATTCCATCATCCGCCTTCTCTGTGATTCCAGACTTGGCTTTAAATGTTCTTCAACTTGTGTATGCTTTACAGAAACTTTTTAGATGAGCAAATCCCATTTCTATTACCATTTCTTAAAGATTTTTTTTTTAATTGCAAAGTCACATACAGAGAGGAGGAGAGACAGAGAAGATCTCTGATTTGAGATATTTTATCACCAGTATAGAATGTTAATATGAATTGTATGTAGATTTTTAAGATAAACAACCTTATGATAAATCAATGAAATGAACTAGAACTTGCAATGTTAGTAAACAATATATATTGTAAATATAATATAGTGTAGAATTTCTATGAGTTCAGTTTCAGCTTTACGATGATGAAGTAAATACAAAATATTTCTGCAGAATATATATAATATACATTTTATTTATTTTTATTGGCCTACTAAAAATACAACTAATTAATAATAGAGGTGAAAAAAAGAAAAAGCAAGAAAAATGGAAATAGAGGAAGAAAGGAGAATGAAAATAGAAGAAATAGAATGGAATAATAAATAATAAAGAAAATAAATAAAAATAAATAATCTGAAATAAATGGAAATAGAAGAAAATGGGAGAAAATAAGAAGAAATGGAAATAGAGAAGGGAGATAAACAAGTAGGCAGAGTCAGAAAATAATGTGGAAGAATAATTTGGGTTGTAGAGTAGTTTTAAGATATATTAACTCAGGGGCCCAGCGCGGTGGCGCAAGTGGTTAAGGTCCTCGCCTTGCACGCCCGGGATCCCATATGGGCGCTGGTTCTATCCTGGCAGGCCCGCTTCCCATCCAGCTCCCTGCCTGTGGCCCGGGAAAGCAGTCAAGGATGGCCCAAAGCTTTGGGACCCTGCACCCGCACAGGAGACCCGGAAGAGGCTCCTGGCTTCGGATCAGCATAGCATCGGCCCGTTGCGCTCACTTGGGGAGTGAATCATTGGACGAAAGATCTTCCTCTCTGTGTCTCCTCTCTGTATATCTGCCTTTCCAATAAAAAAAATAATAATAAAAATAAATCTTAAAAAAAAAAGATGTATTAACTCATGGTCAGTGCTGTGGTTTAGCTGGTGAGGCTGCCGCCTGTGGCGCCAGCATTTCATATGAGTACTCATTTAAGTTCTGGCTGCTCCACTGCTGATGACGCTCCCTGTTAGTGCACCTGCTAAAACGGGGGAGCATGACTCCAGTGCTTCAGGCCCTGAACTCACCTGGGGAACCTGCAGAAAACTTCTGACTCCCAGCTTCTAACTGACCCAGCTCCAGCCATGGTGACCATTTGGAGAGTGAGCCAATGGATAGAAAATTTCTCTTTTTCTCTGTCACTCTCTTTCTGTAGCTGTGCCTTTCAAATAAATAAATAAGTCTTTAAAAAACAGGATAAATTAATTCATAAAAATTGGATGACACAGATGCCATTGCTTCTGTTTACAGATAAGGAAACGGAGGCAAATTTCAAAGTGCGTTAACTAAAGTCACATGACTGCATTGGATCAACATAAAACCATTGGGATGGAATACTATTATTTTCAATGTCTCTCGGGGTGTTTTTTGCAGGTTTGAACATGTGTGTTTGCTAAATCACGTCAGTATCCAACAATTTTGCCATATGTTCCCCAGACAGGAATAAAAATAATGCTTACTTCCAGTAGCTCATGCTTCATAACCATTCTATAACATTTAGCAAGTTTAACTGAAAATCTTGACTCTTGGGCTGTATTCAAAAGATTTATGATAATGTCCTTAGCAAAAAGATATATCATTATTGTGATTAATGTCATCTGGCATCAGCACCATTGCACGAGAAAATCATCACTCCAGAAGGAAACAGAATCCGTGTCTCCATTTAGCTGACCCAGTGGCGAAGCTTGTTGGAGTATTGCAAAATTCACATTAAATTACCTCCATATGGTATTCAACACTGTTCATTGCCTGCTGAAGACCTCAGTCTAAAAAAAAAAAAAAAAAAAAAGAGGGACTTTTCCCATTTTTGTTGAACGCGTGCGTTTGGCTTGTCAGCTCTGTGAGATAAACTGGCATTTGAGGGTAAAACCGCTCACAGTGGTGGTGGACCTCAGCCCATCCTTTCATCAGGATGTTCAGACCAACAAGTGTTTTCCTACTTGGAAACATTTTTCCCCCCCAGGAATTAAGGCTTTGTAATATTCTCCCTAATAACAATCCAGATGCTTTGATGGGAGGCATTAGCAAACCTGAGAGTTCTATTTTCATTCTTTATGTAACAATAACCTTGACTTGGGAGCTCTGATTTAAAAATAGAATTGGGACTTAATTAAGAATTTGTTTATTCTATTCAAAGACATTCCCAAAGCTACTTTATTTACAATTTTTTTTAAAGTTGCCATTTTGTTCAGAGTCATTCCTTTTCTGCTCGGTGGAGTGTATCCCTTCCTCTCCACAGCAGGCTTGGCAGGCACATCTGGAGCAGCTGTTTGATGTGCCATGGAGCTGCTTGCACACCATCCTTGGTGAGTGCTCAGTGCACTGAGGACCAGGGACTTGACTTACCTCTGCAACATCTCAGATCCAGACTCAGCTCAGTCCAGTGAGTAAGCATTTCTACAATGGTTAAGGTTTAGTGCACAGATGCTGTCTCTGCTTAGACTGTATCATTTTCCTCACTTTAGAAATGAAGAAAAGGAAATTGAAAAGGGTGAAACTATGTAACCTGCCCAACAGTTAGGGTATATGGAAACTAGCAAACCCTTTCTAAATAGCTTAACTCCAGAGTCAAGGGCCTCCCGCACCACCCCGCAACTCTGCCTCGCTTCAGTGCACTTTTGTATCAGAGATCAAATGGCTTTTAATTATAGAGTAATTACTAACACTGTCTGAATGACTTTTATCAATCACATCTAATTTCAAATGACATTGTCGTTTAATGTTTTACTGATTGTGGTTTGTATTTGCTTTTCCATGAACAGGAGCTTTCAGTTATCTGTGTTCGATGATAATTGGGCTGATTAAGATATTCCGAAGCTGAAGCTCAACAAAAATCTTTTGTATTTGGCATATTGAATTTCTTACATCAGTTTAAGAGATATCTTCATTCCCTTGTTCCATTTCAGTATTATTAAAAAAAAAACCAAAAACTAAGCTACAAAATCAGCCTAAATGTTTATCTTTGGATAAGCGATTAAAATCCTGTTTGGCCATTAAAAACGTCCTTTTTTTTTGCAAAAATATGGATTAACCAGTTCAACATTGTGTTTTTGAAATAAATTCAGCACCATGAAACAAACACACAAGATCTTACATGCAAAAACTCAAGACAAACAAACAAAAAAAACTTCTACAAACCAACCATAGTGGTAGGGAGACAGTCAAAACTAGCCAAAGTTAAGGTCCACAAAAGGATAGCTTTGTGCGTTTTGTAAAGCACAGTTACTAACCATGAATCAGACACATGAAAGTGGGATTGTTGCTTCTGAGTGTTCTTACCACGAATATGTCGCCACGTGAGGGAACGACTAGATGAACAAGGTTAATCTAATAAAAAAAAATATAATCGCTGAAAGTTTGATTGATTAATTAGGTCCTTCCACAGTTTATAATTTTGAAATTTCATGTAGAATAGCATATATGCAATATAATGTATGTTGCAAGAGGTAAGTTGGGTCCAGCGTGACGGTTCAGTGAGTAAATCCTTGTCTTGCATGCACTGGGAACCCATTTGGGCTCTGGTTTGTGTCCTGGCTACTCCACTTCCCATCCAGCTCCCTGCTTGTGGCCTGGGAAAGCAGGAGATGCTGACCCAAAGCCTTGGGATACAGCACCCATGTGACACACCTGGCAGAAGCTCCTGGCTCCTGGCTTTGTACTGGTTCAGCTCCAGCCATTGCAGCCATTTGGGGAGTGAACCAGTGGACAGAAGATCTTTGTCTCTCTTTTTTTCCCTTTAAATCTGCCTTTCCAATGCTAAATAAATAAATAAATCTTTAAAAATAAGTAATTTAACATTTATTTTAAACCTTTAAAAAGATTGTTTTTTTAAAGATTTATTTTTATTATTTTTTTATTGGAAAGGCGGATATACAGAGAGGAGACACAGAGAGGAAGATCTTCTCTCCCATGATTCACTCCCTAAGTGAGCGCAACGGGCCGATGCTATGCCGATCCGAAGCCAGGAGACTCTTCCAGGTCTCCCACGCGGGTGCAGGGTCCCAAAGCTTTGGGCCGTCCTCGACTGCCTTCCCAGGCCACAGGCAGGGAGCTGGAAGGGAAGCAGGGCTGCTGGGACCAGAACCGGCGCCCATATGGGATCCAGGGGCGTGCAAGGCGAGGACCTTAACCACTTGCGCCACCGCGCCGGGCCCAAAGATTTAGTTTTTAAGAAATTTTTTTTGGAAAGTCAGATATTTTAGATGGGAAGAGAAACAGAGAGTAAGATCATATATCCATTAAATCACTCCCCAAGTGAGCGCAAGGGCTTGAGCTGAGATGATCCGAAGCCAGGAGCCAGGAACTTCTTCTGGGTCTCCCATATGGGTGCGGGGTCCCAAGGCTTTGGGCAGACCTTGACTGCCTTCCCAGGTCACAGGCAGGGAGCTGGTTGGGAAGCATGGCCGCTAGCATTAAAACATACGGTATCCTGGGCCCTATCTTAAACATATTTTATAGTCTTTAATTTTTATACACATAAGAATTGGAAGTGCTCAGATAAACTATTGGTAGTGTTTGGTGCAAGGAAACTGAGAGGATGTTGCATCTTCTGAGAAAAGCAGTACACGAAACAGTGAGAGGGATCTTGATTATGAGCTACATTCCTGATTATGAACTACATGGCTTTCTTCATAAGCTTGCTGATGGTTTCTCAACATCGCCATTATTGAGAGTTGTTGTGGGAGTGAGTCCATTTCATTAGAAGACTTTCAGCAGCATCACTGTTGCCTACCACTACCTTCAGCTAAAACACCTGCAAGTATTTCCAGTTATCTCCCATGGGACAGAGTTGCTCTCGCGTGAGAATCATTGTCCAAGATGGGGTAATGATGGTGGGGAGGGGGTGGATTTAAAGAGGCAGGGAATGTAACAGATGCTTTGATTCAAATGAAAAAGTAAAAATTGTGCACAAGGAAAATTTTGAAAGGCTGTGGATGGGCAGGGTTCTTGGTACAGTGTTTGACATGCCTGTTCGCATGCCTACAGCCCTTGTTAGTATACTGAGGTTTGAGTCTCCACTCCACTTCTGAAGCAAGTGGCATCTGAAGGGATTGGGTCCCTGTCACCCATATAGGACCCCTGGATGGAGTTGCTGACTCCTGGCCTTGACCTGGCCAGGTCCTAACTATTACAGGTCTTTCCTTGGACTTTGTACTTTGTATTTCCTTCTGATGCAGTCTTTCTGAAAAGTCTGATTTGAGTTGCTCAGTCTCTCTGCCTTTTTCTTTCTGTAACTAAGGACAAAGAGTTCATGGTATCACATCTGACTGTGGTTATAGCTGACAAACTCACGCTGAATCTTTGATTCACAGGACTTTTTTCTCTTCATGGAAATGAAATCAGTATTGGCACAGTACCTTCGACACTGATCATAAAACAGATTTTTTTTTTTTTTCAAATTAACAGATCTTGAAAGAAGTAGAGATTTTTTAGAAATCTGAAATAGAAATAAAAATATGACAATGAAAAATAAGAGTTTAAAATTTAAAATATTGGATAGATATTTTTAAAGGAATTCATTAGAAGCATAAACAAATGTTAGCTTAGTTGATCTGAAATACGGGGAACTTTCTTAAATCTTTGCATAACCGTTGAACTTGGAAGGAAAACAAGATGTCAGCTTGACCCTCACAGAAATGTGGCAGCAGATCAGAGCTCATCTGGATGGGTAGGCTGTTACAATTCAGAAGTAATCAGACATTCTGAATCAAGAGAAAATGAAATCCACTCAAGAATTAGCCCAATTGAGAATGAGCCGGGGAAATGAAAAATGCTTTGCAAAATCCTATTGAAAAAAAAAACACCAAAAATCACCAGAGAACTGTGAACTAAAAGCACATGTAAGGTCATGTTCACAAATAAACCAGAGATGTTGAAAGCAGAGCCAGTCATTCAACTTGGAATCAGATTTCTTGCTGCACATGTGTAGGCCAATGGCCCTGACTTGCTGGTGCATTTGAGTAAAAACTGTCCTAACAGATGTCCATCTTCTTTATAATTGTCACATTCCCTTTGCAAAATCTTGGTAGTTTCTAAGCAGTTTTATATTAATTAAGGCATAAACTCTGAAACACCTCCTTTTATCACTGTTCTGAGTCATATTTGGAGATTTCTGGAAATATAACACAGAGAACAAGAAAGATGTGATTGTCTAAGGTTTGGTTTGAAATATAAATCCAGAGCGGAAAACGTTTTATCTTTGAAAACCAGAGCTCTCTGCTGGAAAACCAAAGCCAAGAAATATCTGGTTTGCTTCCTGACCCGCAAAAGTTAAGCTGAAAAAGAACACAGTTTTATTTCATTTACTTGCAAGATTTTTTACATGGCAATTGCCATTAATCCATCAAGGTTAAGCATGTTCTAAATACTAACTTGCACCCAATTTGAAACAATCCCATGAGGTTCATACTATTATAATCCGTGTTTTTACAGACAAGTGGCTTGATAAGTAAAGGCACGTTTAGAGATCTAAGCAGGAAGCCAGATCCCAAACACAGACATGCTAGTTCTGTAGTTTCTGCCCTTATCTCCCCTCCATTCCTGACAGGAATAAATATGTTACTGCACCTGATCGAATCTGATACCCGAAGCCAGAGAATGAGTCTTGAGTACTGAGACAACCAGAGGGATCTGGGAAATAAATCGTAAGAGCCAGGAGTATGTGACCAGAACCCATAAGGAGAGAAAGAAGATCAAGAAGCAAAAGAACTGGGAAATGAAACAGAATTAAAGTAAGGGAGCCCAGAGGATGGTTAAGAAAGGATTTGCGTGTCTACGTGGTGTTAACGTGGCTGGCTGTTGGGCAGGGTGGACTGAGGAACTGAGACTGCTATCAACTGTCCCTTTCGTCAGCCGCCTGATGCGCAGGGAACATACAGCAGAGAGGTAAAACAGATAAAATGCACAATCCAGACACATTTCCTTTTTTACTTTTTAAAGATTTATTTATTTTTTTTATCAGAATGGCAGATTTACAGGGAGAAAGAAAAACAGAAAGATATTCCATCTCCCGGCTCACTCCCCAAATGGCCATAACCATCAGAGCTGAGCTAAACCCAAGTCAGGAACCAGGAGCCACTGTTGGGTTTCCTATGCAGGTGCGGGGTTCCAAGGCCATGGAACATCCTTCACTGCTCTCCCAGGCCATTAGCAGAGAGCTGGATGGGAAGTGGAGCAGCTGAGACACAAACTGGTGCCCTATGGGATTCTGGTTGCTTGCAAGGTGAGGATTTAGTTATTGAGCCATCGTGCTGGGCCCTGCATTTCCTCTAACACTAAAAACAAAGGAACAAACAAACAAAAACCCAAACAAAGAAAAAAACAATGCCTTGTTTCTACTAAAAATTAAATTATGAAAATCGGTCTTGGCAGGAAACTGGTTCAGGACGTTGGTAGTGTTGGTGTTCAGTATTAAGCGTTATACTTTTCCCACAGGTGAGTGCCTCCTTTCCTCTCATTTGATAAAAGCAAATCTTGGCTCTGGGATTTTGATACATTCAGGATCGAAACTGAAAAACCAATCAGGATGTGTATAGCATACCATTCTTACCATGAGCTACAGGAAAAGAGATCTTAAAAACCTTGATCTTGTAAAATGTTAAGTGACAAGATTACCTTATGGAGAAGGCAGGTCTGTTTCATACACCAATTGGGAGATGAGTCTCTAGAGTTCATTGTCAGATTTTATGCATCGGTTAATGTGCTGTGGAAGGACACGTTGCAGGAATCTTGGTTCCTGTCCTTCCCTGACAACTTGACATTGAAGCTTTGTTCTCTCTGTTGGCTGTGGTGCCTCAGGACTGCTGACATTTGATCTAGTTGTAATGTTATTTATGTTTGATCAGCTCCATCAGGCCAGCCCATTTTGACCCTTAAAGATGAAATTGTGCCAAGTTCCACTTTCCAGTGTATCTATACTGTGAAAATAGTTCAGTGTTTGCTGTAAAGGCTCTACAAAATGAGTTGATATTCAAGGTATTTGATGAGTTCTCCTACCTCTAGCTATTTTTAGGCTGTTAGCATCTTTGTCATGTAGAATAAATGGCTTCCATTTAAAAAAATATTTATGTATCTATCAAATTGATTCTGATCATTTTCATGGGATCATGGCTGGTCAGAGGTGACAGAAACTAGAGAAGGAAAAGCCACAGACAAGGGGCTCAGTATGGTCACTGATGGGCTCATATCATGTCTGTCACTGAAACAAGCTTGCTAGCTCCTGAGAGGGGTATTCGCTCACCGACAGGGTTTCCCAGGCTACTTTTTAGGTTTTAACGTTTCTTCTCCCCACCACAAATTCCGGTCCAGTCACATCAGATCTAAGTGGGTGTAGAACAAATTCAGCCCCTACTACCTCACAGCTGTGTGACCGTCAGCAAACGAATCAGTGTCCTGCTTTATAAAATACAGAGTCAGGGTCATTGTGAGAATGACATAAGTATGCAACTTACCCAGCATGCAATAGGCACTACATCAAGGCGGGCATCCCTGGAATGAATCCCTTTCCTATGTGTTTCTTCTGTTTCCTCCAAACTACACACTCTTCTTCCATTGCTAATGAAATTCAAACTCTTTGACATTTCTGTCTCAAACTTACATTGTTTTCAAAAGGTCGCAGATGGAAGTAGTTTCCGTACCTTTTGAGGTCCTTCAGTGCCTTCTGTAAGTATGAGTGACATGGAAAGTCCAACTGGCTTCAAAAATAGACATAGTCTTGGTAATATTCTTCACTCTGCAGTTGGTTAAACTTTGATTCAAACATCTGCCTCCATTGGGGGTGCTGCACAGCACTTCCAACAGAGGTTTCCCTAAGATTCATTTGATCTGTGTATTTTCAAACAATATTTACGCAACTTCCCTAGGTGTCTCCCATTGTCTCAATGTGACTTGTTCTTCAGTGGTGAAATGTGTCAATTTTCTTTTTTGAAGACAGAGAATGGGAGACAGAGAGACAGAGAGAGGTCTGCTTCATCTTCCTGGTTCACTCTGTGGATGCATACACCGCTGCTGGGCCTGAGCCAGACCGAAGCCAGCAATCAGGAACAATGTCTAGGTGTCCCACATGGATAAGCGAGGCTCAGACACCTGGGTTTCCACCTGCTGCTTGCTAGAGTATACGTTAGTAGCAGGAAGCTGGAGTTGAAATGGAACTTGGCCATGAGCCTATATGAGATGCAAGTGTCCCAAGGCAGTGTCTTAACTATTGGCCTTAATACTACTTACCACCCAAGTACCCACCACAGTTCATACGTAAAATTGCAGTGCCTGGCATTCTTTAACTTCATCTTGATGAAGATTTACTCTTTTCCTCCCTGTTGTGGACTGTGTTTCCTGGCTCTGTATTTCAGGCCAAGTATAATAGAAACGTAGTGGATACTGACATGTCCAGATGTGGAGACATGGTGCAACCTGCCTCTCTACATCCAGACCAAAGATGGACTCCTAGTGAAAGAGTTAAAAATATCCCGACAGTAGGATGCTGGACTCTTCGACACTGCGTATGCCTACGATGTTGGGAAACGTTTCAATAGCAGAATGATGGCCTTACGACTGTTCATGAAGGACCACCCATTGTAATACTAGAGGGGAAAGCAATGGGGGAGGGAAACTTGGGAAAGGGGATAAGGACAGGAAATCCCAGAACCTATGGAACTGTATCATAAAACAGTAATAAAACAGCAGTAATAATAATATAAATTGTAGTGCTTGGTATATGTAGTTCATTTATATGGGAACAGGTAATAAGCCGAAAATATAAAAAATGAATCATAAAATTAAAATAACAGTATCTTTTATTATATGAAAGCTATCCGCTCTTCAGTAAACAGTACACAATTCTACAAGTTGACAAGGAAAATGCAGACAGCGAGGTTATTTCTTCCTTCAACAGAAGGTATTCTTCTGCTTATTCCATTAAGTGGCACGCAAACTGCAGGTTTGACAGTTTCCCCAAGGTGTACATTGTTCAAATACATGACTTTTCCAGAGAAGAGAAAACTGATCATTGTTAAAAATGCATTCTCATGCACATGCTGTTGGGTGTGCTGCTCATTTGTAAAAGGCACATTTGCATCCTGAACGGTGACCTAGTGGAGTTCACCCTGACATTGGGACTGCATAGACAGCTGCTCTGTAGGTCCCATGCTTGTGTCGCTGAAATAACAATCCGGGCAACTGGTTCATCTTCTTGATGTACATCCAAATTTTGTGCAATTAACTGTACTTATTCAACAAACGTAGACAAATGCAATTGCCACGTGCATGGAATAATACAACCCACCGTGTGCAGAGCACCACCACAACAGATGTCACATTTCAAAGAGACAACTATGGATTTTCTTTTCACTTGAGAATTTCTCCTGTTCAAGAGCATCACCCAGGGTACTTAGAGATTTCGCTTATATTTAGAATCCATACTTTATTAGTTATGGATGGGATCTGATTCTTTAGTCGCAGAAGGATACGAAAGACTTACTGCGTTTACTCTCAGGCACCTGTCCCGGACACCTTCAGTTTGTCTCTTGCAATTTGTGATTGTCATGAAAATGATTAAAAATGCCTTCTGTTTCTCAGAAATAATTCTTTCACTCCAGTGTTGCTCATCGCCACGGAAATTTCACATTTGCGGTGTGGCATATGAGGTGTGGTCAGGGAGAGGGGGTCTGGAACGCTCCCTGCGTTGCTGGAGAATGGAGGATGGATCCGTGCCGCTTGGTGACAGGAGATGCTGCGCTTTCCCACAAGCACCACTGAGAGCTTCCGGGAGGAGAACCCCAGAAATGGCAGAAGCCAAACTGGAAGCAAACTTTCACCTCAGAATTTCACTTGTCTTTTTGTTCAAATGATCTTATCTCCCCAAGAGCTCTGTGAGCACATATTTCAAGCACCGTTTTGTATGGTTCCCATTTCCAAGGAAACTTTTCCAGGAGGCTTTCATCTTAACCGGCACTGTTGCAGCAGTCGGCTTTCAGAGACCAGCATTAAGCAACACTGCCCTCTGCAGGAACTCGAGGAGCTGCAGACAGCCAGCTTCAAGAAACGAACCCGGAGGAAGAAAAAAGATCTTCCCTCGCGTTGCCCCAAAGGAAGCATAAAAAAATGAGCCACAGTCCGTGCCTGAGCTTCCGTTATGTGCAGATGTGTTACTCGAGAGGTGCGTTGATCGGTGATGAGGGGGTCTTGGCGAGTAGGATGGTACCCAAAGCACCAGTGTCGGGAAAGGCATTATTTCTATAAAGACGCCACAACTCTGCTACAGGAAACTTTCATAAACAAATTCGTGACATGAAAGATGAAAGGTACTGTGAGCAACTGCCGACAGAGAAGTGGGGAGAGGGAGAGAAGGCGGCCGGCTGGCTGTAGAAGGGGCCAGCCTTCTGCTGAGCTTTGTCTAGGGCGTTGACAGCTCCAGTGATAATCCAGTTGATGCGGAGACCGGCAGATACCGTGCACTGTGAAAAATGAAACGATAGCGAAGGAAAAAAGAAAGGAAGAGTAATTTCGGGTTTGTTAGAAGATGCTTTCTCTAGCTTGGTCATCACCACTACGCGGAGCTCATATTCACAGAAAATCTACTTGATTAAATCTTTTTCTCGTATGTTCTTCTTCGCCCTGTGGCCCAGAAAGTGCTTCTCCCACCATTTTCTGGAAAAGTTTGAGGAAGTTGGGTATTTCTCCTACACAGATCAGACAGAATTGACTAAGATATCTAAGTCTAGGAGTTTTTTATGGGAAGGTTTTAAAATTTCTAATTGCATATCTTTTTTTATGTGGTAGAGTTATTTAATTGGCTCTGCATTCCTAAATTAGGCTTGGTAAATGTGCTAAGATTCTGTTTCATTGTTGACCCACCATTCATAGCATTTCCCTACAACTTCATTTCCTCTGGGCCAGTTCTGACATTCACTCGCTCATTAGTAATTTGTTCACTTTGTCTTTTCTCATTCATGTCTTTGTTCTTGTGAGACAGGATTTGTTGAATGCCCCCATTCCACCTTCTAGAATACCAGCATGCATTTAATTCTTATTTTCAAACAATATACTCTGCCATCAAATCCTTTGGCTGGTTGGCAAAATCATTGTTCATGTATAGGACACAGAAAAAATCAGAGAAGCCATCTGGAGTATTATGTAACTACGGCAAGAGAGTCATGGAAAATGGCTTTCTATGCTAAGGAATCATGGAAGCAGAGAGTGGATGCCAGAAAATTCTATAATAGCGCTTACAAGCAAACAAATGCTTTCTACTTTCCTAATTGCCTAAGAATGCAGTCTTCCATCACCTATAGAGGTTGCCTTGTAACACACACCCACAGTGTAGAACTTAAGTAGCACATAACTGCATAGTTGAATATGAGTCCGGAAAAAGTGTTTTCACTAGCTTCATTTTACACAAAGCCAAAAGAGGGGGATTAGAATCAGTGCAAAGGTCAAGCTGCTTTTTGTGCTGAATGATATTTTGGCTACTTCTTCAACCTCATCTCCTAACAATGAATAATCCTGTCACTCTCTTTTTCTTCTCCCTCAAGATGACTTCAAAAACACTCAGAAAATTTCTGTTTTCAGTTCAGTGTGAGCCAGTTGGCCAAGGATACTGTTCCTGCCAGGACAAGGGGTAGACAAAGTCAACCTAGGGTGTGTGCGAGATCTGCCATCAGGATGAGATCTGAAGAGAAGCTTGGGGGAGCTCCTTTGTCATGACTCGGTCCCTGCAGGTGAGCGCAAGAACCAAGACAAGGAGCATCTAGATCATGCCAGGTTACAGAACCGACCTTCACACCTGTGGGTCAGGTTGGGGGTGGGCAAGACTGGGCAAGTTCATAGCATCCACTGGCAGATCTGAAAACCAGTTTGGGGTGCCAGACAGGTTGCAATGGGCCACATCAGCCAGTACACAATAGGGCTGGAACTGGGGGCTGGCTTGATTGGACTAGACAGCAGCATCCACCAGCAAGAACTAGAATTGGAGGCAGGCTGGACCAAGTCAGGTTGAAGAATCCCCTGAGAGATGCCAGGATGAGGCAAGCCATGCCAGTCTGAGTGTGATGGGTACCTGGTCTGTGAGCCCAATGGGTGGGGGGGTCTGGTGTGGCCCAGGTCATCTGGTCTGGGTCCCTGGGTCCTAATGCACAGTGGGTGCCAGGTCCCTGTGGTGAGGGGCAGTCTGACAGGGCCTGGCCAGATCCTTGGGCCAGCTTGTGACAACTGGGCCTTCTCAGTGGAAAAGATGTAGCAGTGGACAACAGGCCCTGATGCACATGGAGGACATGGCACACCATTGGAGCCTGCACAGGACATCTGGTTACCATAGCAGAGGAAGGGGAACAGAACAAATTGGACAACCTCCCCAGCTAAACAATGACAGCACAAATCTGGGCAAATGGAGACTCTAAGTTTGGCTGTATCAGCCAATGGACATTGGAAGGGTTTCCTCATCCTTGTTCTTTGATATCGACACATTTCAGGACTATCAAAGCCACCTGGGAAGAAACCTCAGAGCATGCACCACACTGAAACCTAGGATTGATACTGGGTGGCCATTCCCCCTCTCAGGGTGCTGGGGTGGTAGGGAGGCTGGGTCTGGCTTCTCCCGTTTTCTCCCTCCTTGCTGCAGAAACAGGAAGAAGAACTAGAAAATTTGAAAACAGCGTCACACCCACTTTCCCTAACCCTTGATCCTTCCCATCCTGATCAAATATGTAAACATAATCAAACATAAAAATTTTAAATTAAAAAAAGAAATTCCTATGAAGCGGCCTAATAAAATCAAGTTTTTCCTCTCTTTTCTGCTCATTCACGGTAATTACATAATTTACTTAATAGAAAGAATTTGCGAAAACTAGTGGTAGCGATAATTAATGCTACATCATCTTTATCCCATGGAATGAATGTTAGATGAAAACTCTTTTTTATATCATATAATATTACATAAGACCATCAGAGTTACTTTGGCAAATCAACGATGTTTCAGCATACATACACCGAATTCAATAGTGTGTATGAGAAGTGTGAATTCTTTATTCTTTGTGATTTTGTCAGTACCTTGAGTTTTTATGATCCTCCTCTGTGAATTAAGAACTGATTTCAAGGCAAGCTTTTACATGTGGGTTTGTACTTTCAGGTTGGTGCTTTTTGAAATCTTTACAGATCTGCTTTTCAGAGTAAACTGATTTCTTTGCATTTACTACACATGTTAAAGCTATGGCTTGCAGGCTGGATTTAGAAAAGACCAAGATGAATGCTCTTCCAGAGAGCAAAAGATAGGGAGCTTTGTCAAGAGAAAACGAGGATGCACCTAACATACATGTCTCAACTCCCTTCCTCTGTGCTCAAGTTCAAAGTGGAAATGGCATAATAGGATGAAGAAAAAAGAGGAACTGTAGCCCTGATCTCCATGTTAGACCTCAGATAGATCTAACCTTGTAAAGTGCCATTTTCCAAAAGCTGTAGTTCAGCAAATATGAGCAGAAAGAATTTTAGATTCTGTGTCATAAAAAAATTTTGTCTAGAAAAGCCACTTAGATTGATTTATGTTCCAAGAAATCTGAATGCTTGCCTCGCTGCTTTTTGAAAGAGTCCAATTAATTTAACAGATTGTGTCAACAAAAATGGTATTAGTCGGATTTACTAAAATGAATTGTCAAAAATATACTAAACTTCCTCTCTTGGACAGGATGCAGATGGATGTGAAAAATGTTCACTGCATAGTGACAGCAAGAAATACTAGTCAAAATAAAAAATCATACTGTTCCAAGGGAATAGTGAGACGTAGTGGATGCAAAGAGACTTTAGTAAATGAAATTCTCAAGAAAAACAGACTCTCCAAAGAGAACAGAACACCGTGTGTGGCTTTTTGACATAAATACGAAAGGCTTCTGATTTGGTGAGATCTTTGACTGATGTAGGGCTATTTCAGGGAAGTGGGAAAACCACTCAAGTCCTTAATTACAGGTTTGATAATGTAATGGATTGAGATCTAGGAATCGTGCAAACATGTAATCAAAGTTTTCAGCAACTCCAGCCATTATTAACCAAGGCCATGCTGGTTTACCTTCCATAAACTAGAAACAGGAGTAAACATAGAAGAATTCTTTTCAGAAACCATGTAGTAGGAAGTGATCTATGGAGATGACTTTAAAAGACGATGAGTTCTTGATGGTGGCGCATAGAAAACTCCAAGAGATCTCAAAAATTCTCTGGACCAGGAGGACACGCTTGTAGGTGGGGGAGTTAGAGGCTCCTGGAATTTGTGGCGCCTAGCATCACAGGTGAAGGACAGTGAAAAAATATTCCAACAATTTGAACCAGGACTTACCAGAGTCTGTTGCTAAATAAGAAGCCAAACTTGTGTGGCGAATCTTGCATGGCAGGGGCTTTAGAATATGCCCAAGAGCTAACACAGGTTGAACATTGTTTGAATTCTGGCCATCAAAAGTCGAAGATTTTTATTGAATAGTTAGAGTGTTTGGGATATCCTCTGAAAACATAATGCTCTCATTGTTGAGCTAAACTATCTGAAGAATAGATGCCATAACTGAGCTAGCTATGATTCAACATAAATCAAGCTGATCCCAAAAACTTAACGACTTTCCAGCATAAAAAAAAAAACAATACTTAAGAGGAAGAGACGAAAATAGAACACATAATAATGTTCACCAACAGTTTAAAAGTGTGTGTGCATATATATATGTATATATATATATATGCATTGGGGACTGAATTAGGTCAAACATAAGAGTATGCTGTATATATAATATAAATGTAAATACATATGCAAATATATGTGTAAATATATATTATATATGTATGAAATTTGTATGAAATTCAGGAAAGTTTTTAAAAGATAAAATTACATGGTGACAATGGTCAGAAAGTTTTTTTGGTAAAACATGAGAATGAAGGTGAACTTAGAATTTTTTTTATGTCTTTACAGAGTTGGTTTATGGGTTTATGTTCACTTTTGTATTTCCACTGAAATCAATAAAAAAGGAACTTAAAAATCAATAAAAATAACAAAATAAAAAAAAGATGAAACAATATCCTGGCTCTGAAATAAAAATATTGAACTGTGGATTACAAAAACATTTTCTTTTATTAAAAGATTCACGTGTATGTCTGTAAGCAGTGCGATATTTATATACAGTAAGAAATTCGTTCAGAGAAAAGTTTCTTACAAAGTAGTGGAAATCGAAAAAGGAGTAAATCTTTTGAGACTGGTTTCGTGTCATAGTAGGTTAAGTCACTGCCTGCTGTGTTACCATCCCATATGGATTCCAGTTTAAATCTTGTTTATTCCTCCTTTGATACAGTTTGTTGTGAGTCTGGCTAAGAAAGCATTGGATGATGGTCCAGTTGTTTGGGTTCCTGTACCCCTGTGAGCAAAGAAGAAGCACCTGGCTTTGTCCAGTCCCGGTGCAGCCCCACCTGTCACTGCCATCTGGAGACTGAACTAGCCAGTAGTTCTCTCCAGCTCTCCCACTCTCTGTATAACTCTACTTTTCAAATTAATCTTTAAGAAAAATAAGCATTTCACAATGTCCGCCAACATGTTGCAGAAAAAAGACAAATCTTGAATGAACTTCTCTCCAATATACTGTACTTAAAATTTGACCTTTCTGCTTGAAATTTAATCTAAAGCTTTTTTAAGCTTTTGCATGCCATCTAAGAAGCCAGTGAGTCTCTGTGTAATAAAAAATAACTTCATTTCTCATTCTTATGTCTTGACATTGTCATTTGACAAATGATTTATGATGCTCTATCTGGCCAACTCAACAAAGCTCATGTCAGTTGACGGATTTCTTTGAGCTGGTGGATGGATAGCAACCATTTAGGTTCATGTTGACAGAAACAATAAGCACTAGAGCTTTGGAAATGTTTCTTTACCAAAGCTATAAAATCTGGTGTGTTCTATCCATAACTTCAATAAAAGTCACTCCATCTGCAAATATGTATTAGGTTTTTTATTGATTGGTTTTCTGCCAAATCATTAACTATTTCAAGAACGTGAATTGAATTTGAGATGACGCCGAGTCACTGGCTTGAGGAAAATAGTATCATTCTCAGTTACTCCACAGTTTGTTTCTCAAGATCAAAAAGCTCAGAAAGTCTCGACATGTTAACAATAATATTATTTGCATTTTATTCTTCTTTTTGAAAATTGGCACACCTATTTCTACAGTGTAAAAAATGTATCAAATGGGCTAGCATGATGCCTCAGTGGCTAAGTTCTCACAATGCAGGTGTGGGATCCTTTATGGGTGCTGGTGTGTGTCCCTGCTGCTCCACTTCTTTATCAGCTCCCTGCTTGTGCTCTGGAAAGCAGCAAATGATGGACCAAGCTCATGGAACCCTAAATCCACATGGAAGATTCAGAAGAAGCTCCTGGCTCCTGCTTCCGGATCAGCTCAGCTCCTTTCATTGCAGCCACCTGGGGAGTGAACCAGCCGATGGAACATCTTACTCTCTGTCTCTCCTTCGCTTTGTAAATCCATCTTTCCAATAAAAGCAAATAAGTCTTTTAAAAATATTTCAGAAATCTTATGGCCATCTAATGCTTGCTTTCTTTCAGAGTAAGATAAGGAAAACTGAACTTCCAAAAACCAGCTTCTTATTGGAAATAAAGCATGATTTGGTAATACTAAATCACTGATTTAAATATATACATAAATATAAAAATTAAAACATATAAATATACTTATTCACCATATACCATATATTATATCATTGATATTTTATTTATCATACATTGAACATATAAATACATATATGAATGTAAATATTATTATTTAAATCAGTGATTTAAATATATGCATGTAATTTTCTCTTATCAAATACCCCCAATGTCTAGAGTATTTGTGAGATGAAAGAGTATTATCGATCAGGGCGATGGACTGTACCGGGCCCTGTACTTGCTAGCACAAGAATCTGGTTTGAGAACACCTCAGACAAAGTTTCTTTGGAGATCTCCCCAATCAAAATGCTAGACTCAGAACCCTAACCAAGAAAAGAGGGAAGACAGAACAGGTCAACCAACCATCTCAGCTATGATGGACTATGTCAATCAGTGGATTCTTCAAAGACCTCATAGTGCTTGGAGTAGCAAGATTGGCAGCAATTCATAACTGTTGAAATATCAAAACCACTTGAGCAAGAACCTGAGAGCATACCCTACATCCGGGACCTGGGGAGGGTGGGAAATTAGGTGGGCCTTCTCCCCTCTTTAAACATGAAGGAAACAATATGGAAAAAATAATAGTCTTACCCACTTTGCTATAGCCCTTGAACCTTTTTACCCTAATTAACTATGTAAAGATTGTCAAAATATAATTTAAAAAAAAGGAAAAAAAAAAGAAAGGGTGTTATCTACAGTTAAGGTTGAGTGAGAAAAAACAAAATCATTCTGTATTTTACAGGAACAAACAGATTTAATACAGGGAATTAGGCACTCAAATGTCATTCTACAGGTTTACAGAGTAAAGCTCAGATGGTTGATGTAGGCTGTCTCACTTCAAATACCACCATAGGATATGGAGAACAGAGCTGCCATCAGCAATCTCTCCTCGCACTGACTGACTTGCCGACCTCCCCAGAGAGGCCCGCTGTGTTCTCCAAATCTCATATCTGTGGAAACTTCTAGTTCCCATATAGATCTGTAGCAGTGAAGCGGAAATTAAAGAGGACCTGAAGGATATAGCTCCCTAGACAGTATGAAGCACCGACTTCCTTTTGTCTTTGCTTACTTTGTGCTTCCATTGGCAAGAATCTTTCCATACTTGAACATAAAAGGTGATGATGAAAACAAATAAATGGGCAAGGCACAGTCTCACTTTGTCTTTCCAACTTCAGTTTGTTCCAATATAGAATGATGAATATTTGGACAAAATAAAATGGTATATATTTGAACAAATTAAGTTCAAAATAATAAGTTGAAGAAAATTGATTGAGAAATTTGTGACAATGAGAGCCAAACAAACTTCCTACGTGATATCCGTGCACCAGGTGAGGGAATTAGGAATTTCTGGTTTCAACTAAAATCAGCCACAAACTGCTAAAAGTACTTATGAATAAGGAAAGGATTAAGAAAGCAGAAAATTAAAAATTGGCATCATACAAAGAAAGGAAGACCACAATTAAAATGTTATAGACAAAAGATTTTCAAAGGTTTCGACCAAGATTAAGGCAATTTTAGCAACCTAACGTTTATGCAATTTGGAGGTAAAGGAAGAGAAAAAAGTTTTAGGTGGCAAAACTTCCTACTTAAGAAATAAATCTCACGCAAACTAACAGCGTGTCTCAAAGCCACGTTCACAGTCTAGATCAACTTTCACCCTTTCCTGGCACACTTCACTAAAGACAGACTAAATCTGGAACAACAATCCTGGAATGAGTACTCACTGTACAGAAGGAAACACACCTTATTCCTCTTTAAGAAGGGAGATTTTATCCAGGTTTTAAGTTCAATTCATTAAACAATATGCCTACTTATAGATCAGAGAATTAAATTACTCCCAACAACTGCAAGTTGTTACTTGATTGTTGCATTGTTGTTTTAGGACTGTATCTATTGCTGATTATGCAACTTTTGAACTGTTAAAGCTACAGAATGACTGTTCTTTGTTGATGGTTGGAAGAAGGCAAGGCGGGGAGGGGTAGGGATCTTTTAGACAAGTAAGAGTTTCTTTGGAGTAAACAGGCTAAAGAAAAATTTTGTAAAAAGATGACATTTAAGTAAGAAACAGGGAAAAATATCATCAACTGAACTGCATTAAAAAAAAAAAGAGTTGAACAAAGATATTTTCTGGCAGAGAAAACAGCCTGTGATAAAACTCTGAAGTTACTATGGACTTTCAGATACACCAAAGCACAACCCAACTGGAGAGGGTAAATGGAGGGAAGATGGCTTTAGGGACGGAGCCACAGGTCAGAGAAAATGGAGCTTTGAAAGATATGCTGATGATGTTTTTAAAATATAATGATAAACCACTAGAGGATTTTGACCAACAGAATAATCTGACCTATGTATGTGAACAAACTGAGTACAGGGCTGCCTGCAAGGTGGATGCTGGGTCCGAGAGCCCAGGGCAGGGCGAAGAGGATCCAGCGGGGCCCCAGTCACCTGGCCAGATCCTTGGGCCAGCTTGTGACAACTGGTCCTTCTCAGTGGAAAAGATGTAGCAGTGGACAACAGGCCCTGATGCACATGGAGGACATGGCACACCATTGGAGCCTGCACAGGACATCTGGTTACCATAGCAGAGGAAGGGGAACAGAACAAATTGGACAACCTCCCCAGCTAAACAATGACAGCACAAATCTGGGCAAATGGAGACTCTAAGGTTGGCTGTATCAGCCAATGGACATTGGAAGGGTTTCCTCATCCTTGTTCTTTGATATCGACACATTTCAGGACTATCAAAGCCACCTGGGAAGAAACCTCAGAGCATGCACCACACTGGAACCTAGGGTTGATACTGGGTGGCCATTCCCCCTCTCAGGGTGCTGGGGTGGTTGGGAGGCTGGGTCTGGCTTCTCCCCTTTTCTCCCTCCTTGCTGCAGAAACAGGAAGAAGAACTAGAAAATTTGAAAACAGTGTCACACCCACTTTTCCCTAACCCTTGATCCCTCCCACCCTGATCAAATATGTAAACATCATCTAAAATTATAATTAATTAAAGAAAAAAACCCAAGTACATAAACTTTCTCTGTAGCTAATGCTAAGGAAAAAATTGTAGCGTATAAGTGAAAGTAGTGAAAACATCTATCAGCACTGTAAAAAAGAAAGAAGAGGAAGGAAGGAAAGGAGTGGGGGAGGGGGAAAAGGAGTAACACAGGGAAGAAGGAAAGGCTCCAACGTGTTGGAGGAGTGGAAAGGAAAGTGTGAAGCATTCCTTCTCTGTTGACTTAAAACCTACTTTAAGAAAGAGCAGTGACTGGATGCTTTGAAGTCATACAGGAAAAAACATAGATAAACATTCAGTCTCAGAAAAAGGCACCCAAAGTTAAGAGAAGAATGGAGCAAAAATGGAACAAAAGCATTGGACAAGTCGTGATGAGTGTAAGACAGAGGCTCCATATTATTGTAGATGGAGGAAATATTACGAGCGCTCCTGGGCTGCTGAGACCAGGTTACACAGTGTATTCCGTGCTATATTCAGGAGTTTGGATCCTTTAGCATTGGTGTCCAATTTAAAAAACTAATATTTTAGATGTTATCGAATGAAAAAAATCATATCTGCCCACATTTTAGAAGTTTTCCAGATGTAGTTTCTTCTGCAAGGAGTGGGAGTATAGAGATAAATAAACTGTAAGATGACAGTGATAATTATCCTTTTAGAATTTCCTGGTCACACTTTGGTTGGAGTCAATCGGCTTCCCTGAGTGGCGTCACCACTACAGCCTGGGAAGACGGAGCTTACATCAGGATTTGTAGTTTCTGTGGTTGGATGTTATGGCTGCTGATTGTCTACTTCTGAGTAGCTGAGCATGCATATCTAAGTGGATGAGGATTCCAACGTCTCCTGAGCTCACAGGGCAAGGGGAAGGGTAGAGGATGAGAGAGTTAATTTATATTCTTACGAAGTTTCCAAATAATAATAACTACCCTGGGTCTCCTTCTACAAAGACCCCCAGTGATATCCGAGGACCCTCAAAGCAGTTTTCTCATCAGCGCTCATGTATCAGGAATACATTCTTAAATGCTCCACTTCAGCTTTCTCATTGATCCCCTCCAGCCACGTTAACAACACATCAGAAAGGCATTCGACAGTGTCATTGATTGAGAGCAAGGAAGGACAAACTTACTGTCGGTTGCAGTTCTACCACACCCTACCAAACTGAGCCTGAATCACTGTGCTCCCTGCACAAGGGTGGTAAAACAAGCATTTTATTAATATTTCACCAAAGACACAAGATAAGAATATACAAATATGATTATTGACCCAGTGTTTCTTAACGCACTCGAGGTTAATGTTCAACCCAGGGGCAGCCACTATGGTGCAGTGGACTAAGCTGCTTCTGGGATACCTACATTCAATATCAGAGTGTCTGGGATCAAGTTTGCCTTCACTTCTACTTCAGGTGCCTGTTGATGGCTCAATGAGTTTTTGATGAAGTTTCCAGTGCTTGATTTCTTCTGGACCCACTCATCAATCTGTTGTACACATTTATGCCAGTGAAGTGGTGGACAGAAGATCTCCTTCTTCCTCTCTCTGTTACTCTGTCTTTCAAAAAAAATTAAGTTTACCCCAGTCAAGCATAATTAGTGGCTTATGCTTCAGCACAAGGCAACAACATGAGAGAAAAAAAGGCTGTATTGATTGTGTCTCCAAAGAGAGATGATCCGGTTTTATTATTATTATCATCATCATCATTATTGAGTTGGAGAGGTCTGGCACTGTCCTCCCTGTTTGTGTCTTGTTGCCTAAGGCACAGAATACCTCCATCTGCATACGGCTTCATGGTCTGCACAGGTGCTATTACTCTTCTTTTGCAAAACTTGCTCAAAAAACACTACCACCTACCCAGGAAAGTCAGATACATGCTACGTCTGGCTTTTTTCTGAGCATATATATGCATTAGTTGGGAAAGTCCCTAGTGGTACAGAAGCAGGTCTTTGCTGTCACATTCAGGAAGTTCTTACTCTGAGATTTGGATGGGGAAAGGGGCCAATATTTGCAACAGGGTAAGTGGATACATGGTTGAATTTGGAGCAGGCTTGATTTTATATTGAGTACGGTTTCATTATTTTTTCATTAAAGTTATTTACTTATTAGAAAGGTATAACGATGGAGAGAGACGAAGACACAGTGAAAGAGAGATAATTTTCCATCTGTCGATTCACTCCCCAAATGACTGGGGCCAGGCTGAAGCCAGGAGCCAACTATTTCTTTCTGGTCTCCCACATGGATCCAGAGACTTGAACACTTGTGCCATCCTCCACTGCTTTCTCAGGTGCTTTAGCAGGAAACTGGATAGGGAAATGAGCAGCTGTAATTTCAGACACAGCCTGTATAGGAAGCTGGCATTCCAGCTAGTGGTATTATGTGTCACACCACAGTGACAGTCTGAATCAAGTGTGTTTTAAATTTGGTTTCATAACAGCACCACAAATAAAGTAAATCTGACTTTCAAAGATTGTAGTTCTGAGACTACAAGCCCAGAGCCACTCTCTAGGCTTATTTTTTTTATAAATAATCCAGCTCAATACACATATACAAAATAAAGCATAAAGCAACTGCTAGGCATACTCTATTTGTGATTCCAAATTGAAAGCCAAATTGCTAGGAGAAGCTCAGAGTTTCTAGTTTTAGAGTTATGCTTCCTATTTTATTGTTGTTTGTAACAAAATTCTTTCTAGGATTCTACTGGGTAGTGAGAATGCTTCACCCTTCAGAGAAATTACTTCCCTCTCCAAAAGTAACTAAACTCTGAGCATCACTGCTCAAGAAGTTAAAACGTGATATAGCCTGAGGACAGTATCATGGTCGTTCCTCTAAATAATAACACATAAATTATAAAATGTGTAATCCAGTTATGATTCAAAGCCTGTCTTCTATTGTGAGAAGCTTGTATCCACAGACTTTCTTTGCTATATCAACTTTGCTCACAGTGCAATTGCCAAGGACAGGATTCATTGACGGGCATGAACTCCAAATTCTCACAAGAGCAACAAGAAATTTTTTTTCCAGAATAGTAATGATACTTGATTATTTATGTTCATGCTATACAGAACACTACCTTTTACTTACAATAATTATGTCCTAACAGTGTGATGTCTGTCTTTCAGGGCTGTGCGTGATACATAAATAGAAGGTAATCGCTTCAATGGAAGACTGTCACTTGCATCAGAAGTCCATGGACAATTCTACATCTGGAAGAGAAACTGATGTCTTGCTACATATACAAGGATTTTCTAAAATTCTGAGAAGGCATGAAGACAAGGTAGGTGGCACCAGCGGTTGCATTTTCAGGCTCTTGTGCATTGCAAGACCCTTGCCATTCAGGCAAATTTCTTGTCATGTATTGCTGATCCATTCAGCTAGAATACCAGTTCCTTGGTAGTTTAGACTTTTCACCTCCTACGATGGGCCTTCATCCTTAAGAGTGTCTGGTGCCTGGCCCATGGCAAACTTAGCATCTATTAACTGAACTGCTGCAACCTGAAAAACATAAGAAGTTTTCCAAAAAGATCTGGAAATGAAAAATGACCAAGGGCTGTAATTACATTCTCAACTTTATGTCTTTCCTTAGTCTTTGTTGATGACATCTCCCCCAAGTTTTTTTTTTTTAACAGAATCGTTCATTTTTACTTTAATGAAAGCATTTTCTGAAAAATTATTCTCCTGATGGAAAACTCAATTTTCTGCAACAGTGTTCAGTTCAGGTACTACTTCCGTTTTGTGGTCTTCTCCAACTTAAATAGAAGAAAGTGAATGTTCTCATTTCTATGAAGCAGGCAATATTATGCTTACATAACATGATGTGTTACATAGTAATATTATTAATGTATTTCATTAATATTTGAATGTTACAAAAATAAAGGATTTTCCAAATATTTCCCCACTGTAGTCCTATATCATCTGTCTGCATGTGTTTTTATGTTTTGTAGCTAGCTTTTCTTTGGCTCAGTTGAGTTTAGGTCTTCAACTATTTATTGGAGAACAGCTAAGTTCTACTGATATAAAAATGAAGATGAAAGGCCATTACCTCCAAATATCTCACAAGTGAAAATAATATACCACTGCTGAATTCAAACAACTAAAAATAAATTTTTTCCCTCAGGGCTGTCGCCATGGTGCCGTTCCACCTGCAGAACCAAGCATGTCATGTGAGCAAGTTCAAGTCTTAGCTGCTCCACTTGCCACCCAGTTCTCTAGTAATGTGCCTGGGATACCAGTGAAGGATGGATCAAGTCACTGGGCCCCTGTGTCCTTGTGGGAGACCCAGAAGGAGCTCTTGGCTCCTGGCTTTAGATTAAATCAGTTCCAGCCATCGCGGCCATTTAGGGAGGGAACCAGAGAATAGAAGATCTGTGTGTTTGTGCGTGTCCTTCTCTTCTGTAAGCCTGCCTTTCAAATAAAAATCAATCATTTTAAAAAGATCTCATTTGCCTACAATTATTAAGGAAGGAAATAAAAACTGATCTGTCACAGTTATCTTTTGGAACAATTGTCTCTTTGGATAGGTAGATTCGATTGGAAAGAGATACTCATTATCCTTAAAATAACAAGTTGCATATTGACATGAAATGCTACAGAACTAGCAAAACAGAATAGTTTCTGTTTTTCAATTGATCTTTCAGAAACACAGCTCTGATCATGGTATATTTCTAATTAAAAAAAAATGGTGAGAGCTTTCTATTTAAATAAGATATTTTGAAGGCCAGAGAAGCAGTTATAGTGACAGATGTATTTACATGTTTACTGGAGAAATGCTTCAGTCATGTCTGGGCCAGGCCACAGCTGTGGTTAGACACATCTGTGCAGTGACATTCCTCTCAATTCCTGGCAGTTCCCTGGGTGGTGAGTGTCCCTTCTGGGGAGCAGTAGTGATGTAGTGGGTAAAGTTGCTGCCTGAGACGTTGGCAGCCCCTGCAGGTGCTTGTTTGAGACTGAGCTGCTCCTTTCCACTCTAACCCTGCCTAGAACCTGGTAAAAGCAGCAGAAAATGGATTGGTGCTTGGACCCCTGCAACCCGCATGGGAGGCCAGAAGAATTTCCTTGGTACTGACCATGTGGAGGCCATTCGGGGAGGGAAGCAGCATATAGAAGATCTTTGTTTCTTCCTGTCTCTGAGGAAGTAAATCAATAGAAATTAAAAAAAATAAAAATAATGCTCATCTTTTGGGCTTCAACTGCATCTGGTATCATTATAATCATTTCTTTTCCTGTCCCATTCCATAAGGACCCAAACATTTTACTCATCTCTTTATTCCTATTAAACATTGTATATTATAAGGACTCAAAATATTATTGTAAAGTAAACAGATTTAAGTAATATTATTTGCAAAATAATATGTATTGTTTGACATCATTAATACATGGATAAAAGTACTATATTTGGATTTGAGAAAAATCTGAATAATAGGTTGGATTTTTCAGAATTTCATCTAGACGTCAAATTTGATGCAGCATAATGTTTTCAGTATTTCTTCTCTCCAACCATGCTAACATTTTCTTCATTCATTTATCTTTCTACTGATAGCAGTACACAATTAAATATCTGCCTTTACCTTTTGCCATGTTCTACGCATGATTTGCTATCCAGGTTACCATGCTGTGTCAGCACAATTGATTAGTGTTTCATTAGCAATGTCCCTTGGAAATAATTGTTATTGACCCCAAAGATATACAGTGAAATTAAGTTGTATCAACAGGTTCTAGAATGGAAACAGCTTTACAATGAAGCTCTGCCAACTAATCTTTTACATACTGAAAAGAGAAAAAATAGTATTGTGATAGATCACCTGTATGAGACAGTGTGGATCTAAATGTTAATTTTGCTAGTGTGATTACTAGAATACATCCATTTCCTTTGACTTTTATCTTTCTTGCACAAAAAGCAAAGTTTTCCCCCTTGATTTACATTAACTTTAAGGTCTGTTTGCCTCTGGTAGTTCGTAAATTAAAGCATTTTTTATTATATTTTGGCATTTTCACTTACTCAATGTGTCTCTCATTTGAATATTTACATTTTAGTAAGACTTTATACACCCTCAGTTGCATTCACTGCTGTAGGTTTTGCCATAATGCCAGTCGAAAAAAGTTACACAATGCCTGCCCATATGGTTCCTTGATGTGCAACATTTAATACAAACTCAAAGTAAACACTTCAGAATTATTTTTGGATTCATTACCGAATGTTGATGCTGCGTTACAAAGGCTGCATGACAGCACTCCAAATGTTAAACATTCAAATTGAGAAATACTTTGTAACAGGAAAAAAGGAAGAGAATTACTAACTTCATTTGCAGTGAAGTTAAATCAGGAACGTCATGTTAAGTCAAGCTGTTATGTCCTGAATTCTTGAGAGGAAAATGATTGTCTTAGAAATAATAATGTGGATGTTCTTCCATTTTAAACTTTTGATGGAGAAATTTTTGGTTGTGATGTAAGCAGTTACTCTTTATTGTTGAGCTCATACCAGGCGGTAAGTCACATCAATGCCTCATTGCTTCATTCCTGTAACTAATAGGTTATAGCATTTTCTTCCTCAGCAGTTGAATTGTTTTAACTATCTTGTATGTCATACATGGTAAACATATTATCAAAAGGTTATGCCCTTTTCATTTTAAGGGCAAAATCTCACAATATTGCCACGTCTTTACTTTTATTCAGTAATATCCGAGACATCTGTATTTTTCCACCTTCCTGTCATTTGTCTCTGTGTATGTATAAGCAACATACAACAAAAACTACCAAGCTAAGCGTACAACCACAGGAGTCTTGACAAATGTGTGCAGCTCCAGAGGCGCTGTCACCGTCATGTTACGGAACACTTTGTAATGTCCTACAGGCTTCCTCCATGTGCACATGCAATAAGTTCTCCCAACCTCACTCGGGCTTCTGACAACCGTGCATCTACTATGTCAAAATTTCTAAAATTTTCTGTGGGTGGAATTTAAAAATACACTTTTATGTGTGTTTAGCTTATTTCACTAGGCATATTACATTTGAGCTTCCTCCTTAGATTCATGTGCATTAATGACTTGTGCTTTTAATGACTGAGTAGTATTTTATTCTATGAGCGTACATGATTTGTTATGTTCTCACAATCTGATAGACACTCACACGTGTTTACGACTCATCACTCATGTCAATATGGTTGATGTGAATGTTCAAGTACAGGTCTTGGTTTGAACACGCTCTCCATTCTCTTGGATAAATACCTAAAGTTAGATTTCTAAGCATCCATTAAGTATATGTTTCCCTTTGTAAGCACAGCTGAATTGTTTCCTATATTTCACATTTTCATTAGAAACATATGAACGTTCCATTTATTCCACATCCTTATCAGTATTTCTCAAAATAATCTGCACATGTAATAGAGTCTTAACCAACATTTTAGCAGACTTTTTTGAAAAATAAAAAGTTGAGGTTAATATTTATATTAAAACATAATGGATTGGCGTAGCCTAAATAACTTTGAAAATATTCAGTTAGAGTAAAAAATACAAAGCTTTAGTAAGCATGACATTGTGGCATTAATGTAGTTAAATAAATAGATGAATAAAAATAGACAGAATATCCACAAATAGACTTGAAAATACATGCCCAATTTGTTTTTGACAAAAGATATATGACTATTAAAAAGAGGAATACGCAACTTTCAGTAATTGATTTTGTAATATTTGGTCACATGCAAAGGAAATTATTATCTTGATTATGCACAATACACACACACACATACATATACAAAAAACAACCTCCAATGTGCTAAAGAACTTGATGGTAAAGTTAAAAATCTTGAAAAATGAAATAATAATGATTTGAGATAAAGCAAATACTTCTTAGATTACACATTAAAAGGAAACTAAATTAAATAAGTAGACTCCATTGAAATTCTAACTATTGATAGATTATACAATCAAAAATAAGTTATCAAGTCACCAATTTGGAGGAAAATATTTACATTACACATGCACATTCAGCACTCAACTAGGTGATTATAAGATGAACAATCAAATTTTAAAATAGATAAAATATGTAAACGTATGTGCTACTAAATATGATATACACCTTCAAATAAATACATTAGAGTTTTTAACATCAGTGGTTTTAGAGAAATTCACGTTAAAAACATTTAAATGGTTAAAATTATAGTCTGACCAATCAATTGGTGAAGATTCGAAACAAATGAAAATTTACATGTACTGTTGGCAGGAATGAAACACTATATGATCACTTTGGAGAAAAGATAATTTGGTAGGTTCTTTTCGTCAAGATTTTATTTTGTTTTATTTATTGGAAAGGCAAATCTATAGAGAGAAGGAGATACAGAGAGAAAGATCTCCCATCTTGTGGCTCACTCCCTAAGTGGCTGCAGTGGCTGGAGATGCACAGATCTGAAGCAAGGAAGCAGAAGTTTCTTCCAGGTTGTCGAGGGTGCAATCGTCCCAAGGCTTTCGGTCAACATCTATTGCTTTCCCGGGCTACAAGCAAAGAGCCAGATGGGAAGCAGAGTAATCAGGACATGAAGTGGTGCCTATACAGGATCCTTTCATGTGCAAGGTGATGATTTAGCTACTGAGTCCTCATGGTGGGCCTGGGAGGGTCTTAAATAGTTATAAATATGCCTACTCTATGATCTGCCATAAACACAATTAGAAATATGTATCCCAAAGAAATTAAAGCAATGAGTCATAAATAAAAAATTATATACAAAGTTTCCTGACAGTTTGTTTACAATAGTCAAAGTTATAAAGAGCACAAATGCCAAAGGGCATATAGGTGCATTAAAGCTATGTTACTCACACTGTGAAAAGTACTCAACAACAAAAGAACAACAAAAAAATATAGACCACTTAACCAACACCAAACTCAGAACAACTATTCTATATAAGAACAGTCATACTAGAGGACTTCTCTAGGAATAGATTTATATAAAATGCCAGAAGCGCTGGGAGGAGCAGAAAAAGGATTTCCAATGACTGCAAGATGACAAGGCAATAATATGTACTGTTGAAATTTTGTCTTAAACACCATGAAGATTTCCACATTTCCTCCTGAGGATTTTGCCTCGTTGTTGCAGTGTATTGGTGGTGCTTTCTACCTCACTTTTATTTAAGGAACAGAGCACACGTGCTAGATTAAGCACTTCCTTTCTGTTATTTATTTGACTTTATATTTTAAGATTTGTTTAGAACAGACAGGAAACATTCAACTTGGACTCACATATACCTTACTAGGTAGGACACAAAGATTAGTTGCCCCTCATCAAGGTATTGAAGATTTCTCTATACACCCCTCCTGAAACTGTTCTGCACCTCAATTGTTGACATATGCCTTGTTAGAGTTATAAGCCTGTTTGGACATGTGGTTGAATATAAAAAGGGAAATGAGCTAAAAATGTTCAAGACTACACACCCTCTCACTTTTGTAAACACACATTACTCACATTAAAATATAGTATTTTGTGTTATAGAATGGAAAGGATATACTGTTGAATTAAATACTTGCCATTGATCACATCAACATTCAAAACTAGAATTTTCAGTATTGAATTATAAAGAAATAAAATTGACTACAGTTATATGATTTAGAGGAAATAAATAATAAAAGTATATTTAAAGCAGATTTTTTGGTTAGTTTTAATGTTGAAAGTAGCTACGAGCTGTGCCTTACAGCACTTAACAATATTTAATCTGAAAAAAAAACATGGCAAATGGTAAATCCTTACATAGCTTGGAAGAAAACATATGCTATACAAGAGATAAGCATAAATATGTATATTCTGAATAGTATTTTATTTTTAATCTCACATTCTTGAGGTGAATTGCATTTTTGAATTTTAAGCATTTGGCTCAGTTTACTGCAGTAAATTGCTCCCGCAATTATTAATCTTATAGGCATTTTTGAAAGCAAAAAAGCACCAATTCCTGTTATCACTTGAAATTGCCTTATGAAGAATTGTCAACTTGTATTATCCCATTTCCTCCGCTCACATCAGCTGCTTTTCAGGCAGCTCTTTACGCCCTGTTAGTCTGGTTTGTACAAGCTATTACGTACTGATGTTTGTTGTAAAAATTGCAATGCGGTCCTTTCTTCAGTGCGTGCGATACTTCGTCATACATGTTTTGAAGATGACACAATATGAATATACTACTGGTGATTCAATTTACAATAAGCATTTCCTAGGTTTCTGATTGTTTTCTAACACCATTTTAAAATGATCAGCTTCATGGTTTTCTCCACAAACATCTTACTACATTATTTAACATTTTTTACTTACAAATATGATCTTTTTATTGTCTCTCGAGTGTTATAATCTAAGTCTGAAATTGAATGGACCAAAAAACCTACAATTTTCTAGAAAATAAGTTTAAAATTTACTTTGAGAATACCACATAACTGCAAATAGTAACACCACTGATTGTTCCAAACATATTTTGTAGGAGAAAACATATTACAATTGCCACTGTTGTGTTGTAACATAGTGAAGTGAAATTTTACTGACCTTTTTTTAACTTCCTCTGAAAATAAACTTCCTTATCTATTTGTGTATAGATTTTTATCAGGCTGTGTTGGATTCGGGCATCTAATCTTGTGATTAAAATATAATAACCTGCAGCACAGTCACCTGGAATTTTGTGCGTAAAAAACTCCGTAATGTTCCTTCTGAGATAACAGAGGTATCCTAAAATATAGACTAAGTTGGACTGATGACCTTGCCTTCTAATTCCAGGCTTAAGCATTTGTATTCTGGGAAATTCGATAACTTTTGTCTAGGTCCTGTCTTTGAGGTTCAGTGCAGACTTAGATGTTAACTACAACACAAACTTCTTAGTGGCGAAGGGGAAAAAAGAGAAAGATTTCCGTGGAATTTCATTTACCCTTGCTCAAAAAACTTACCTATTTTTTTCTTCTCGTTTCCATATATTTGATGACCTTTCATGGAATAAACACTATAGCAAATTGTCGCCATGCATTGAGGGTAACCTAAGGGACATCAAACTTATTTTTGGGAAAAACTATATAGAAGGATCCCAAAGGAGTCACAGAAATTCTGGAGAGATTGTGAAGGACTGGGGGATTGTTGTGTAATTTGGATAGAAGGCCTGTTCTCACAAGGCTGCGTAGATAGGAAAACCATCACATTCCTAATCATTACTGTTGATGTTAAAAAACATATACACTTATTTGAGAGTCAGAGAGAGATATCTTCTATTAGCTAGTTGGCTTCCCAAGTGGCTGCCAACTCTCCAGGGCTGGATAAGGCCCAAGTCAGTAGCCAGGAGCTTCTGGGACTCCAACGTGAGTTGAGGGGCCATGCACTTGGGACAGCCTCTGTTGCTTTCTCAGGCACGTCGACAGGGAGCTAGGCTGAAAGCAGAGGAGCTGGGATTGCCAGTCACTCTGCCACACTGGTATATGAGCAACCGCTTAGCTGTCTGTGCCACCATGCCAAACCTAGATTTTAAAACTGGACAGACTCAGAGAGAGGGAGTGAGACAGAGATCTGCTGGTTCACTCCCCAAGTGGCCACAATGGTCAGAGCTAGGGTAGTCCAAAGCCAGGAGCCAGGAATTTCTTCTAGGTCTCTCATATGGGTGCAGGAGCTCAAGGAGTTGGGCTGTCCTCCGTTGCATTTCCAGGCCGTAAGTAGGGAGCCGGATGGGAACTGCAGCAGCCCGGATACAAATCGGCACCCGTATGGGATGCCAATTTAATTCCATTTTGCAGCCTAATTTTCATGTACTCTTGAATATATTCACTTTTCGTTGATATTGGTTATACCTGCAGCCATATCTAATTCTTCATTGTTTCTTTGAATTTGTCAGGCTTATACTCAGTATATTGCCTTCCTTTGAGTAATGGTTCTTCTTCCCTTTGAATGCTACACTTGAACTGCTGGAGACAGTTGAAAGTACACTGCATTTGAAATCGTAATCCATCTTGAAATAAACTATTGCACTTTCCTTTATCATTGATATCCTTAGGAATAGAAACACAATGCATTCCACTAGTTCTATTTATACTATACTCATCAATTTAAAGAAAATGAACATAATTATTTTGTGAAAATATTGAAAATAAAAATATGAAACATATCGCAGGTAATAACGTTACTACTGATGAATGAGTACTTTGTATTAGACTATCTGTCTCACCAAGTGCAACTGTGTAAATCTGCAAGAGCAAAGAAAAGGCCCACAACGCTGAAGATATGTGGAGAACAAAGAGTTAGTACTCAAGGGGTAGAATTCCTGGGAAAATAGGAAATGCTTTGAGAAAAAAATTGGTTTTTATTTTTCTCCTCTTGGTCCCAGTATTTTGCAACAAGGCCAAGAAGGAAGTGTGTAGCGGTAGGGCCAACAACAGTGTCATTGTTGTGCGGAGAAGAAACAATGGCTGTTCGAGGCCATCAAGACATTTGGGGATGGGAGAGGACAGGATGTCAGGTGGTTTCTGTGCCTGAACAACAGTCATGAGGATGGAGCTGGAAGTGTTTTTTCTCTGAGTTCAAAAATGTCCTTTACAAAATATCCTAATTTTTCTCAAGTGCTCTTTCAACTATTCACATCTGAAAAATTACATCCTAGTATATTTCACAAATATTGGAAAAGAGAGAAGTCATAAATAGTGATAAAATTTTCACCTGTACCCAGCAAAAGAAATAAAAAAAACCATCACCAGTAAATATTACACTTTGCTCTTTCCCTGATCACTCATGACAAACTCACCAGCTTCCCATATTTATGCCCCTAATAAATTAATTTTGACATTGATGCTTTCCTTAGATGTCTTTGATTTATATTTATACAAAATAATTACAACCGTATCAGACATGCACAGTAATTACCTTCCAACATGTATGTTTTCCTGAGCAATAGTAACTTGGAAAAGCTTTTATACCACAAAAATGCTATGATGTTTATATCTTCTTCAATCTGCTTTTTTTTTTATGCCGCATGTTATATTTCAGAGGTATATCCTTGTTTATACAGTCCCAATTGAATCACCCATTTGCTGTGGCCACCGTACAATCCATTGTGTAAAATATCTTGGTGGTAGTATCTTACATCTTTTGCTTTGGCGTGTGTGTGGGTTGCGAGAGTGCTACTAGACGTTTCCACACTGATCTCCCACATGGCTTGAGGTTTTACCTCCCATGCTCATTAACACCGTCGCCACATGGAATTGTCAGTGTTTAACAAGTGTTTAATAAGATCGATGCCCACCAGCAAATTATATCTCACATTTGCTTTTTGTCTTTTAATCTTTTGATTCAATGAGGCACCTTCAACTCATCAGACGGACTGGCTGCTCTGTGAATTGTTGCTATATTCCTGCTGATCATTTTTTTTTTTGCCTATTTTACACTTACAGAACATAGTTCTTCATATCCTAAATTAGTATCCATTTGTCAATTGGAGGTGCGTGCTGTAGGTAACTTCTCTCCATCCGGAATTATTAAAATGTTGTTAAAAGTTTGTTTATCTTCATGGAAGTGTGAGAGAGAACTCTCCCAGCATCTGATGCTCCTCCCCTAAAGCTCCCAGTGGGGTCCAGTGCAGTAGCCTAGTGGCTAAATCTCAGGAAGGATTCAACACCTCAGGAAAGGGTTAAGCTTGAAAGCTCATGATTTGGTTAAAGGAACTATGATATAGAGAAACCCCCTCTCCCCAAAGAAAGCATGATATAAGCGTTAGCAAACTTAATCTATTATTGAGGTTTGATATATAGATCACAAAACTGACTGCAGGCCACAGAATTGATTTTAGAAAAATATCGTTCCTAGCGGTTTCATTCCATGCGGATTTTTATGCATAACTGGTAAGTACAGACACCATCACTCTTCACAAATCCCACCCGCACCTGCCTCGAGGAAGTAAGAATTTCACTCAATATGAAAGTGCTTCTTTACATTGTGTTTTTATTTTCACTTACACGTAAACTATAAATAACCTAGTCGCCTTACCATTTCATCTTTTAATTCCATTTTTTTAAAAAGCCGATTACCTGGGCAGACGCATAGCAACTGCTTGCACTGGTTGATTGCATAGCATGACGCAGTGACAGGGAGCGTTGGATCTGCAGCATTCACTTGACCGATCGTTATGGATTCATGCAAGATTCTTGGTATAACAACTCAAGGCATAGTGCCCACGTAATGTTGAGACAGTCAACCAAGTTTGCTGTTGGCTTATTTTTAAGGGATCGATAGCATCAACAACAGCTTATTTATTTGAAAAGGAAAAAGACATGATGAAGAAGCTTACACCGCTGACTTCAAATCTGTTTCCATTAATTTCATGAAATTGCCATTCAACGTGGAGCAAGGACACCTATTGTTTCTCATTCGATGCATTTAAACAAACTATTGTGACAGAGAGAAAATAAGTTTTGTGAAATTGTTACCCTTCACATACTGAATATTGTGACTAATCCTGCAGCTTATTCATTTTAATGGAATACATATTTGCCATCTCAAAGTGATCTTGAAGTTTATGAACAGATCTTTTTAATGTTCTGTTCATAGATTTTGAAGGAACTAACTCTGTTAAAAACAAAAACCAAAGCAAAGACAAAAACAAAAGAAAGCCCGAGACGAGTGTTGGGAGCAGCATTTGAGGAGCTGCTGTGATGTCCTTGTCCCGTCCTGGAGTGCTGCAGCTCTGCTCAAGGCTCACCAGCTGTCCTGGCTTCCTGCTACTCATTTTGGGAAGTAGCAGGTGATGGCTCAAGCCTGTGACCTTGCAATCCACGCGTGAAGGGTGGCTTGTGGCTTCAGCTGGACAAAGTGAACTGGCAGAGATGAGAACTCTCTGTCTCTCTACATTTGCTTGTTTGTTTAAGAATTTTATTTAGGTGAAAGAGTTTTGCAGACCGAGAGGAGGAAACTGAAACAGAAATCTTTTACCCTCTGGTTCACTCCCTGTCTGGCTTAAGGGCCAGAGATGGCCAATAAGAAGTCAGCAGCCAGAAGCTTCTTCTGGTTCTCCCACACATTGGCAGGGTGGGCAGAGCTACAAATCAGCACTCCACCCACTGGGCTTCCAAAGACTGGGCTGAAGAACACATGTACTCCTGGGCACAAGGATTGTGGATTGATTAGGGAAAGGAACAAGGGTAGGGAGGACCACCATGGGAGTATGGTACAGGTGAGGAATGACTCCTAAGGGACTCCCGACAACAAGGCCACTATACTTGCAAGTAAGCAAGGGGACTGAGACCTGATGGTTTGGAAGGGAGAGGCCGGAAGACCTTTTTGGATCAGACTGATGGACCAGCCCACACAGGAGACTTGAGCTGGGCTTGTTAGCATGGAATATTGCTGACTACCATGTACCAGTCCACATGCAAGCTAGGGTTGGGACCCTGTCTGGTAGGGCCAGATCCCAGTACCTAACAGTGAGTGTTAAAACAGGAGACAGGTCACATTAGGCTGTGCCAACACTAACCAGCAGACAAGAGAACCAGGTCCGGGGGTAGATTCTGTGGGGGATATGTGGGCCTAACCCTGTGGAATTGCGAATCTTGCTGGTTAGCTTAAGAGTTGGGTGGTGATAAGCTGAGCTAGGCATGATCATGGAACCACCAACACGCATGGATGATGGGACTGGAAACAGTCTTGGCAGGTCCAGGCTGCAGCACCCACATGGGCACCCTGAAACAGGATGGGAGGAGGGCCAGGCCACAATATCCACCAGTCCATACAAAGGCAGGGACAAAGGGGTCAGGCAGGCTATGCCGGGTAAGGGCCTCATACCTGCTGGCATGCAAAAGATCTGGGTCTGGGAGTGTGCCTAATAGGGGAACTTGGGAAACTTCCCTGGTGGGCCACAGCTCCTGCTGGTGAGCACCATGACCAGGCCTGGATATTAATCAGGCTGGGCAAAGTAGCTCCATCTGCTGCCAAGTGTGTAGGTTGGTTTTGGAAGGGGGCAGACTAGGCAGTGCCGAGCAAAACTTATCCCTCTGATTAGTACAGAATCCAGGCTGAAGTGCAGGTCATGTTGGGCTAGACTATCACACCTACTGGTTTATGTAAGCCAGAGATGGGAACAGACTGAGCAGGGCCAAGTTGCAGCACCTGTGAGAGTTGGGACTGGGGGCAGGCTGGGTCAGGCCAGGCTGCAGCATCTGAAAGTAAAGGCCAAGACAGGTAAGGGGCTATGCCAAGCTGGGTCAGAGCAACCAGTAGCACATGAGAGATCTGTGGCTGGGAATAGGCCTGGTTGAGGAACAAAGGGGATGGTCTGGCTGGGATGCCTTTCCCATTGGTGAGTGCAGGGGCTGGAATGGGGACTGTGGTCTGGTCTGGAAATCACTGCAGTGTTCCTTGCCATGGGTGTGGACTGTGTTTGGGATACACAAGACTGGGCTAGACTCCAACACCTACAGGTATTCGTGAGAACCAGGGTGTGTGTAGGACAGGCTAGGATAGATCTCTGTCCCTTCTGAGCCATTTGTGAGCTGTATCTGTGTGTGGACAATGCTTAGTTGGACTGTAGCACCCAACAAGAAGAACCGAGATGGATCGGGGCCAATCAGGAAAGGCCACTGTTCCTGTAGAATAGGAGGTTGACTAAGTAGGGCTGGCCCATGGACCCACTGCTGTGTATGAGATCTGGCAATGACAGAGATCCTGATGGAGGAGCTTGGGGAACTTTTCTGTTAGAACACAGTCTCTGCAGGTGAAGACAAGAGCCAAGACAGGTAGCAGCCCAGGCCAGGCCAGGGAACAGTACCCACTGGCATACATTCAGCTCAGGTCTGGGGTGAGCTAAAATGGGTCAGGTCATATCACTCTCTGGCAAATCATAGAACCAGAATGGAATGTGAGTCAGGCCAGTTTGGGCCGCAATACCAGCCAGTCCACATTGTGACTGGGACTGGGAGGGGGCAGGACCCATCTAGACTGCAGCCTCCACCAGTGTGAGCTGGAATTGGGAGTTGGCAGGGTACAACATCCACTGGCAAATGCCAAGGTGAGGCAGGCCTTGCCAGACTGAGCTGCAGGACCCAACCAGCATACATAAGATTCGGGGGAGGTGGTGAACCCAAAAAGGGGGCTGCAGGAGCCCCTCTACTGGGTCACTACTCCCACTGGTGAGCGTGAGAGCTGGGGATTGGGAGCAGACCATCTAGGCAGGCTACAACACCTGGTGGCCTACATGTAAGCTGGATCAGGCTGGGCTGACTGTACCTTCTGCTGCATGCATAATCCAGAGTGGTTGTGGGTTGCTCGGGCTTTTCTTCAGCATCAGCTGGCAGATGCTGGCACAGGGCCAGATTTTGTCAGGCTAAACAACAGAATCACCTGGCAAGTACAAGATCCAGGAGTCAGAGAGGGCCCATTAGGGAAACAGTGGGCACCTCCCCTTTGGGCTGCCACTCCTTCTAGTGAGCATGAGAACCAGGACTAGGGGCAGGCATGGCACCAGGATGGCTGGTTAGTGGGCTGGTTGGGTTGAACTAGGCTTCAATGCCCATTGACATGTACGAGAGCTGAATGGGATGTGGGACCGACTTGACTAATCTGCTATACATACTGACAAGCACGGGAACCAGGGCAGAAGGCAGGCCTGGTAGGGGTTATTGCAGGTTGTTCTGGTGGGGGTTATTGTGGTTTGCGTGAAGGCTGAGTGTGCGGCACGATGAGGCTGGACTGTATCACCTATTGGTTTGTGTAGAAGACAGGGCTGGAGGCAGAACTGACCCAGCAATAGCAATCACCAGTGTGTGTATGGGCTGATTTGGGTGACAGGATGTGTTGGACCATGTATAGGCATGCACACATACAGAATAATCAGGTCTGGGATGGCCTCAGATGATGTTTCTTTGGAGATTGTCCCGCAAATGAACTGCCGGACTTGGAACACCAACCATTAAGAGAATTGCAGGTTCCATGGTCTGACTGTGGAGTGTATGTGTCAGAGCTAAGCCTCCTCAGTGACTCAGATGGAGTAATAGACAGATATCCAGGTGCACATGGAGGATATGGCAGTCATTGGAGCCTGCAGAGGACACCTGGTACCACAACAGAGGACGGAGGACAGAACAAATTGATCAACTACCCCAGAAAAGAGTTGGCAGTGAAAATCTGAGCAAATGAAGACTCTAAGGTGGACTATGTCAGCGAGTGGATTCTGGAGCAATTTCATCATGATTGGAGTGGTGGGATCGACAGTAATTCAGAATGTTGAATTATCAAAACAACTTGAGCAGTACCCTTAGAGCATGCCCCACATCGGGGACCCTGGAATGGTTGGGAGGCTGGGTGTGGCTTCTCCCCTTATATCCGCCTTCCCTTACATACAGGAAGGGAAAAAGAGTGTGGAAACAATGGTGTCACCCACTTTCCTCTAACCCTCCATCCTTGGCACCCTAGTGAACTATGTAAAAATTATCAAAAAATAAAATTAAACAAATGTAAAAATAAAAGCACTGAAAAAAATTAAGGGAAGAACAAGTAAAGAGAGAGCATTATATTATGAGGAGCATGATATTTCGGGGGGAAAGAAATCACATTTTATTTTAATGACTAGAGAAGCTTAATATTACATTTAGTTGAGCCTTGCAGGTGGAGAGAATTTACAGATAAAACTTAAGCAAGCGCATTGTATGAAAGTAACTTTTTCTCATATGAGGAGGCAAAGAGCCAATGGTTGATTTTTTGAATAAGTAGAAAATATGATTTTACTAGAATTTATATGACACTCATTTGGCGAAATTATGGAATTCATAGCATAAATTATTGATGTTTTTGAGATTTTTAAAGTAATGCTAACAGTTCCTATTCAAGGGTGGTTTGGTGGTTTTTCAGTTTGGTTCTCTAAACGTTTCGTTTTTCCTGCTTAGTTTTAGTCTATTTGTTCCAAATCAAGACGGTTGAGAGAGAAACAGAGGATAATTTCAATTTAGTCAGTGTTGCTGTTTGTTAACTCCGGTAAATGTTCTGATGCAGAAGGTGCTGGAAAATGATGACATTCTGTAATTGTCGATGGATGATGTTAAGTGGCAGAATGCTGCAGCTGATGGCAGTACGGCGCATCTGGGCTGCTCCTTATAGTCCAGAACCATATTTGCATATCAAATGTGGCTTTATGTGAGCTCCATGGGTTAAATCATCCACATACACACTGGTGTTGCCTAATTATAGCCACTAAGTTAGAGTGCCTAATGAGAATTTTTTGGAAAGTGTGTGTGTGATGTGTGTGTGTTGTGTGTGCCTAAGGAGACTCTTTCCTAAAGCAAAAACTGACAATGCTGTTGCATACTTATCAGTGAAGGAGTGTAGCCTTGCTCTGTGGCTCAATTGTTAACATTTTTCTGCCAGTTTTGGTTTAATTTGGGGTTGTTTGAATCTTGATCACAGGGCCGGCATGTTTCCAAATTGGGTGTGTTCTTCCCTATGGGTGTGTGCTGATTATTAAGAATTTTTTATGGGTTAACTGGAATTCTTCATTGAGGGATACCAAACAACTGGAGAAGCAATCGCGCATAAAGGTAGGAAAATAATGTTTTAAAGATGTCACCTTCTTCAAATTTACCAAATTGATGAACTCTCCATCTAAATTTCAGCAGTGTTCTACATGGGACTTGATAAGCTGAGTATAAAAATCTTGCTAAAGGCCAATTTGCTAACATTTGCCAAGAAGTAAAGACGAGGAAGAGAATGAAGTGCATTTTCCCTACACTATTTACAAACTTGCTGGGAAGTGACAGTTCTTAAACACTCCTGTCACTTACAGTGACGCACAGGCTGGAAATTTCAAGAAGCGAAACTCAGAAGCAGATCACGAATGTCTACAGCTTCACAACCGAGAGAGGGGGTGCAGCAAAGTGAATGCTGCACTGGGATTATTCAACACATAAACTTGAGTTAATAGTTGCTCATTTAGAAAAGGATTGCAATAATATAGGGGAAATCAGTGGGGCAATGGAACTGGGGCAGGTGGAAGGGGAGATCCCTGAGCCTATGAAATTGTATCATGAGAAAACAAACAGAAACAGAGACATAAAAGCTTGCCATGGTGGCAGAATTAAGGAAAGTTATTATATTTGCTGCTTTTCCATAAGCTGCTAGAAAAAGTTTGTTGATGACTACAGAGAAGAACAGCAGACACATATTTAATGTTCAACAGAGAAGGTAAAATCAAACAAGCTATGCTTTTGGGGAGATAATAAATGATTCCAAAACAGGAAAGGCAAGTAAAATTTTAAATCCTAGAAATGGAGATAGTCCTTCTTTTATTTGAGGAGGTGAATAAAGTGGGAAGTAAGCACATGTGATACCGACCACCCATCGAAGCATGGCCTGAGAAGCACGGAGTAAGCAGGCAGCAAGGCACTGGTGGACCGCTAGCCTTGAAGAAGTTGACCATGTGATGGAAACAAGCACTGCCCTCAAAAATCCAGGTCCTGTTATCCCTACCTTGCGGACGTCCCTCTCCTAGTCTCTCATTTGTTGAGAAATTTGGAAGTACAATCTAACATGACAACTAAGGTAGGATGAGAACAAATAATAAATAGGGTAGGGAGGAAGGTAGGGTGTCACTGGGCAGAATGAGGGCGGGCATCTGCAGGGGCAACAGAACTCTGGGAACACAGAACACCATGTGTTACAAAGACCACCAGTGATGCGTAGTTCGCAAAGCAAACTCAGGAGTTGGCCTGTTTTGTTATTTTGCTTTGTTTAATTTCTGCTACTCTAACCTATGCACTACTTACTAAGACCTAATATTTTGGCTGCATTAAGGCTAAGCTAACTCTTTTACACCATGGTCATTTCTCATCAAAAGGGAAGAAAATAAAATTATTTCAAGAATATCTAATACTTTATCTGAGGATTCAGAGAAAACTGTGAATCAGGAAGCCAAAATGACTCACAAAACACAGGGGGAAATATACAAGGATTTTAGCACACAGGCCAAAAAGTACAATTTAGAAAAAACAAAATGTAGGAATGTTAAAAAAATTTCAATAAAAGATGAATAAATGGAAAGTAAGCAGCAGGAGTTGAGACAGGATGAGTTGATAGAGTCAGCACGTGTCATGGATTGGTGCTCTCCTCCAGGGCACTTGAACCTGAAAGTGGGAAGGTATGTAGTGGAGTTTCCAAAATCTGCCTGCTTGCAGCTAGAGTGGCAGCAATGGACACAAGGGTGTTTGGTAAAATTACTGTCAAGACCATGCAACAACAAATAAGGAGATCAAATATAGAAAAAAATTATGAGCTATGGAACATAATGAAGGACGGGAATTTAAGAAACGAAAGTTTGGACACTGGCATCATGGCTCAATAGGCTAATCCTTCACTCTGTGGTATCATATAGGGCTGCTTCATGTCCAAGCAGCTATACTTCCCATCTGTGCCTCTGCTTATGGTCTGGGAAAGCAGTGAGGTTGGCTCTAGTCCTTGGAATTCTGTGCCCACACAGGAGACCCAAAGAAACTCCCAGCTCTCAGTCTCGAATCAGCTCAGGTCAGGCTGTTGCACTGGAAGACTGAATCAGTGGTTGGAAGATCTACTCCCTCTCCATCTCTTCTCTCTGCAAATTTGCCTTTCAAATAAATTTTTTTTTTTTTAAAAAAATGATAGTTTGATGAAATCAAAGAGCAAGTTCAAAATCAGATTGAACAATAAGTGCAAGAAACAGAAATTTCCCAAAGCTTTTCCAGAGTATGAATATTCCCGGTAGTGAAACCGAAGGTGTGGAACATGGAAACACAAACATACAATGAAGAGGACCCGGAAGGTTTTCTGATGGAATAAGGGGATTGTGGCGGAGGCTTAGGGGGTGGGGTGCGCTTTGCCATATGTCTCAAAAAGAGTTTTAATAATTACCTTTATAAAGATGATAAAATAAAACTCATATATCAGAGCCCTTTCTATTTATTTAAATGTCATAGAGATTTGCTAAAACTCCGACACTGGTTCCTCGGTAGAGTCAACTCATTCCACTTACAACTACTTGATGTGTTTGATTTACATTCTCTTGAGTTAAAATGAAGATATTGGTTTTAAAAGGTGGCATTTGAAAGGAGCGTAAACCGTGAAGAGGTGTGTGTTCTGTATGGACATTAAGTCTGCTTGTCTCTTATCTGGAAAGTAATTAGAGTTCCCCAAAGACAGAAAATCAATGCATTCTAAATGAGAATAATTTCGTTGTTACTGCATTGAGTAAGCTTAAAATCACCAAAAGAACCTCCGGAGCTGCTTCTATTATCATCATCTCACTTCAAACAATGTTTATAGCACTGTCAAATTACACACGTTGAGTTATGTGAAAAATGCTAACAAGACAAATGATGATGCTTAGTCAATACGAGCAAAGCTTTTGCTGGCACCATCATGCTCCCTCCACAATGATTATTTCTAAGGAACAAGTCTCATTAAAACAAGTTAACATTTTTATTTCTGAAAGGAGCCTTTTTCCCTCTAACAATACAGTTTGATACCTCAAAATTAATATGAAGCAGAGCAAAACTGCTTGTTACGGTCTTCATTTCTGCAGAAAGTATTAGTTGCAACTGTTGAAGGAGGCAAACTATTGCTGAGTGAGGAAATTTCTTCAAAATGCTCAACATTCAGCACAGAACCAATAGAGCACGTCCTGACCCAGCTGGATGCAGGACACTTCTCTACATTCCAAAGACAGTGGACAAATATTTGACTTTTACCAAGCCCACTTACACGTGCAGTTTAACCACTGATGTCCAATCTCTCTGGACTAATATTATTTGTTAAAAACACGATGATTGGCAAAATCTAGTTCACAAGCAAATCACAGCACGTACCATCATTGGGAGCCTGCACCTGTACTTCTTTTCTTTCAGAATCCATTTACTCAGTAGCAATGAACAGAGAAGGAATCGCTGTAGATGGGAGAGGCAGCAGTGGTGAGCAGATTTCTGTCTTCAGTGATGTCCACATCTGGCGAGACAAAGGGATTAAGTGTGTGTTGGGCAGAGCAAGATGGTGGCTAGCTAGAAGTCTTCATGTCTGCCTCCTCACAAAAATACTAATTTCAACAGATGTGTATGTCCCAGATCACCTTCACAAGGGGTGCAGAAGTCGGATGAGAGATCACACACCTCTTATTAGCACAATCATAAGTTGCATTGAATAAACAGGAAGGAGCAAGTTGTCTACATCGCTCCTAGTCCAGCTTTAAGTAGCAGAGTGGAGAGATGTCCCTTTGGCTTGGGTGAAGGCAAAAGAAATACTTCTGTTCCTGAGACTTGAATAGTGTTTTGACACCAGTCCCCTTTAAGTAAAATCCCCATACTGCTTCCCATTTTTGTATCTGTAGCCTGAATTTTTGAACCCTTCCTTTACATACTACTCAGATGAGCACCCCTTCAACCCCTCTGGAGCCAGATTCCAGGAACTGCAGAGGAAGGCAAGAGAGAAAGATTGAGCCCTCTCAGCAAGGGACTCAGAACTACCTCAATCATGTAAGACTCACCACATAATAAAACTGAAAGATGTGTACTCCAAGCCCGGTGTTCATGGATGGAACCAACAGCCCTGCCCCAAAATCAGGGTGGAGACCTGGGCTCCGGTAGGATGGATGCTTTGGTGCATGTTGACATCTGCCCAAAGGGTGTGAGCCCCTGATCTTTCAGATGACTCAGTGACTGTGAGTTCAAGGTGTGGCAGGCCGAGGGACTTCCTTTATCATCCACCTACAACCTAAGTCATAGAGCAAGGGAACACAGGGCTGTGACGGTGGCAGCCCAGTGCTGGGACTCTCCTAAGCTTTCCATCCATACGTGAGTACCTATGCCAATATATAGGTTTACCCTAGGATCAGGTGGATACCTCACTGGTGGCATGGACTTGTTTCACTGTGTACCATCGTCAATCTCCTGTGGGACTGGTGTGCAGTCACGACTGCATGGGATCTAACGACTGTGAGAACCGAGTTAAATCCAAAATAAGCAGGGAAAAAGAATTATGGTGGAAACAAATGAAACTGTTAAGAAATAAGTTAAATTAAAACCTATCCAGTGGAAAAAATCAAAACAATGGTTAAACCTTTAGAGAAAGGAATGTGAGAGCGAGGAGGGAGAGAGGAGCGTTTAGGGTAAAGGAACAGGAGGAGGGACAGAGAAAAGAAACAACATTTTAACCTCATAGATATTGAAGAAATAATAGAAGGATACTATAAACAAACCTTTCTTTTTCAACTAAGGTGAAACAGATCAATTCCTTAAAAGACACCATATATCAAATGTCATAAAGTAAAAAATGAATAAAGCAGAAAGGCTCGTATCTATAAAGTATATTAAATCAATTACTGTTGATTTTTCTGAACCAAAACACCAGGCCAAAATAATCTCACCAATAAATAATATCAACATTTAGAAATAAAAATATTGTAATTCTCTACAATGTCTTCCAGAAAACTGAAAAAAACTCACCACATGGGAATGTTTTCTGAGGCCAACATTGCACTATACCAAAAGTCAGATAAAAACATTACAAGAATGGAAAGCAATAGACCAGATAAGTGAAGATTTATTTTTAAAAATTGGCAAAATTGGAAAAATAATTGTATCACAACAAACTAGGATTTTTTTTGTGTGTGTGTATGGTTGTTCTAATATTTAAAAGCTAATGTGAGGAGGCATTGTAGCATAGCAACTTAGGCCACAGCCTACAATGTCAGTATCCTATGAGGGCACTGGTTTGAGTTTCAATTCAGCTCCCTGCTAGTGCTCACGAGAAAGTAGCAAATGATAGGCCAATTACTTAGGCCCTGGATGGGATAGCCAGAAGAAATTTCTGGCTCCTGGGCTTGGGCTGGCCTGTTTTTGTTGTTGTTGTTGTTGTTTGTTTTGGTTTTTCTTTCACTCTCTAAAACTCTGCCTTTCAATCAAATAACTTAATATTTTAGAAATACTGTAAAAGATAAGATCAGGCTATGAAAGACAAACCATATGGTTCTATCAGTAGATGCAGGTAAATCATTTGAGAAAATGTCACTCAAACTGATCATAGCAAATTTGACAAGGAGAGAATTTCAAATTGATCAAGAACTTCCATAAAAATATCACAAAGGGCTTTACTTGAAAATAAAGAAATTGTGTTCTTTTTCTACTATTTGAAAGTTTAACATCATATTGGAAGTCAAGCTAATTCAATAGACAAAAAAAAATTCTATATGGGCAGGAAGGAGTAAAAAAGAATGGTCTTTTTCACAAATAACGTTATTCTCCATGTAGACAGTCCCAAAGATCAAATAGAAACAACAAAGTTATCATTGAAATGAATCAGAAATTGCAGGAAGGTAGTAGGTTATCAGACACTATGCTTTGAATGTAGTCCGTCCACTACAAAACTCAGGTTGGGGCTTAAGCACCACTGGCTGGTATGAAGAGGGTAGAAACTAAATCCACTGATGGTGCCAAGAGCTGGGGCCTTGTGAGCTGATTAAGGTTACTGAGTTGGACGGATCCCTGATGGATCACGAAAGGCTGTGTAGGCAGTAGGAGCAACATCAGATGTAACATCTGTCAGTAGTTGGCAGGCATGCTGGGCCTGATTAATGCCAAATTTGTGTTAACTATGCTGGCATGTCAGCATAGTTGCTTATTATTTATTATTTTTTTAATATATGTTGGGGAGGCAGGCTATGTCTTCCATCATCCCAGTACCCAGCAGGGGAAGGTGGGATGTTGGGGATTGCCTAAGGAGTAGGGTCTGGAATGATCTGATATGTGGAATTTGAGTCCCAACAACTGTCCGTAGACTGTTCTCTTTTGTTGATTTTTAAGGAAGAACTGGATTTGATGATTTCCTCATAAAAGACTTGGGATTTATTTACTAAATGAAATTCTCTACACATGATATTGTCTAGTGTTTGCATGCTGATTCACTTGGACATGACGAAAACGACCAGAGCCTCGTTCTGATGGATGTCTTGCAAATATTTGTTGTGTGTATTCTTACTTCTACTCTAGTAGATTGAAATGTCTGTGGGAGTGGATCCAGCAGTGCTCTCTAGGTTGTGGTGAGTAGCACTTCTAAGGTAGCGGCTGACTAACTCAAACCCACCCTGAGGGTTCCTCACCTAGACAGTGGCTCATAACTTAGACAACAGCTCACCAAGTCACATGCAGCAGTTTTCTTCCTTTCCTTCCTTCCTTCCTTCATTTCCTTCCTTCCTTCCTTCCTTCCTTCCTTCCTTCCTTCCTTCCTTCCTTCCTTCCTTCCTTCCTTCCTTTCATAATCTTGCATAGTTGATCAGGGCACAAAGGACCAAGGGCTACAGGAAAGTGGGTAAGACTATTATTTCCATACTAATATCATCACTTTTTCCCTGTATCTGGGATCAGGGAAGAAACAAAGGGGAAGCTCCACCCAGCCTCCCACCCATCCCAGGTCCCCAACGTGGGGCATGCTCCGAGGGTGCTGCTCAAGCAGTGTTGATAGTTCAACAGTTCTGAATGTAGCATTTCTGATGTGTCTGTTTCATGTATTTTATTCCTAACATGGATGAAGCTAAACCCCACTTTTTAAAAACTCTGTGTGCTTACTAAGTTACATTAGCTTGGGCATTAGACATCACTGACAATGACGTTTCTTTATTGTTAGTTAGGATTTTTTTTTTTTTTTTTTAGCTGTGGAAGGAAAAATATTAACATTCAAGTGGTTCTTTACTCAACAGAACGAATAAAAAGCTAAGTGGCTATTTTTGAAGATCTATGCAGGAAAGTTTCACAAGATAGCAAAACAAACTTGGAATTTAAAACTAACAGTTCACAGCTATTATGGCTTAACATATGAACGGTTTCCCCAGATGTATTTTGATCTGCAAATTTAAATGTTTCTGAAAAATGTTTAGTAAATAGATGAGTATTTCTAGAATGTCCCTGATACTCAATTTACAGTCATACATATATACCCTAAATTTTGCTACAGTAAATTAAGTTGCTTTCATCTTACTTGCTCCAATCATCATTGTGGCTATTGTATTTGCTGAGATTTCAAACAAGTTCTTCTTTTGCTTGGGTTCTCAATTTTTATGAATCCTGATAATTATTCAAAAATAGTTTTTATTACAAACCACATTTCAAGTTAGTTATCACATTTTTGTTTTTTTAAATTTTTGGCACAACATTTTAACCATCGCTGGTATATGATACGCTAGATAAGTGCCAACAACATTGTGTCACACAGGAATTTGTCAAGTGTTGACAGACAGCCAAAGAAAGGACAAGCTCTTACATTTTTTTTTAACTTTCCAATTAACATTTTTAAAGGGCAGTTCAGTGCCTTAAAAAGAAGAAAATAAAAATTATTCTGCTTTCCAGTTGATTCCCTGATAATATTTGCAAAGTAACATCTATACCCCGAGGAGAAAAATATTTTAAATATTTTAAAGAATCTGTGGCAAAATGTATGATTAAATTTTACGGCAATGAGAGTGGTGGGTTTTAAAAAAATCATATGAAGTCATGTCATTAATCATACTATAAAATTAAACACTAACTTTAAAAATGCATTTATTTAAAAGTCAGAGAAAGAGAAAGAGAGAAAGGCCTTCCATCAGCTAATTGCTGGTTTACTCACTAGATGACCACAACGGTTGATTGTTAGCCAAGCTCAAGCCTGGGGGGGCCAAGAGCTTCTTCCAGGTCTCCCACGTGGGTCCAGGGGCCCAAACCCTTGAACTTCCCAGGCCATTAGCAGATAATGAAACAGGTGGAACAGCTTAGTCTCAAACCTGCAAGAATGGGATGATGTACCTGCAAGACAGCACCCAAATTTAATTTGACAAGTCATTTTAGGTTTATCTCTTCAAAAGCAATGAATTAATTTGAAAGGCAGAGTGACAGAGGTGAAAGGATTGAGAGAAAGAGAGAGATCATCTATCCATGGCTTCACGTCTCAGTGCGCCTCAATAATCAGGGTAGGTCAGGCTGCAGCCCAGTCTCCCAAGTGGGTGGCAGGAGATCAAGTCCTCTGGCCAACATAGACTCACTTGTAGGAGCCTTCGCTGGAAGCCGGTTAGGAGCAGAGCAGCTGGGACTGGTAAGGCCCATCCTAATTCACTTTTCCACAATGTTTCCACCCTAGATATATCATTCTTTAGGGTTGTAGTAATTATCTTACACACTTACTTGCTTAAAGTGTACAGCTCGTCTTGATGGAAGCAAAGTTGTGTGTTTCCAATGTGTTGCAGAAAACAGAGCTCCTGCTGGTTTTCTCAGGTTCCTATTTTTTCCAGAAATTTCTTGAAAAGGATTGTGGCTGCAGGGGCATTGCTTATCCTCTGTGGCACTCTCCACACATAAACTGTGCAAATGTCTGTTTCTCTGTTTCGGATCCCTAGAGAACTGCAGCAAACTGAGCTCATCTTGCTTGAGTCAAACTTCACAAACTTTGCATGTCACTGCCACTCCTCAGCCAGCTGGCCCTGCTGGTGTGAGGCTTTTTGTGATATAAAAGTAGTAGAGTGGCTGACTTTCTGAAATCAGGGAAACAGATGGTTGGGTTTTTGTTTGTTTCTTTTCCGAAGGGGCTAGGGCCTTGGGCAGATGGAAGCTAGGATCACACTTTGAGGAAGTACAAGAATCTTCCCCATAGGAGTGGCCTGTACCATCCATGGACTTTTAAAACATGTAAGAGTTGGACATTTTGCTGTTTCGTTCACCCTTATCTTTTCTTATCAAGTAAGAATTGATGATGAAGCAGTATGTATTTGTTACACTCCTTAAATCCACACAAAATCATCTCTTTGTTTTGTATGTCAGTATCTCATACATTTTAGGCAGGAAAACATCAGTTTCATTATGTAAATGCTTGTCCTGAATATTTTATGTTTGTGTCCATCTCACTAACGGTTTCCTTTTATCAATCCATCTCTCTGGTTATATCCATCTCCCTGTATATTAAACTGGCCTAATGTCTAGACAATTATGGCTAAGCTTTTAAAGTATATAGTTTCTACAAACTTAGTTCCTATCATGGCTTCACAAATTGGATTAACTCTTCTCAAAAACTCACACTTTCCAATGAAAATCACTGCAAACATATAATATAAATGATGCCCCCTTTCAAAGACAGTAAACCGTCTCTGGAATGTAGGGCTTTGGACCCTTTTTCAGTAAAGGACCATGTGGATATTTACAGCCTCATTTGTTGGTCATGCAAAAGCATCTTAAAAATTAGCCTGATGCGTATGTATTGAGTTTTGAGTCCTCTCTCTGGTTGCTTCGGCATGAGCAGACCAAGTGATCTCTTGGGTCTTATGTAGCCTGTAGGTGGCTAGTTCCCATGCTGGAATGATTAACAAGCCGATGGGCTGGATCTCGTAGATGGGTCAAGGGCAGTAGAAATTAAACTGTGCATTGAAGGTTTTTTGATTGATTTTATTGCTTCCATAAATAATTGTTTTAAGTTTTGATTTTTGGTTGTGCTGAGGGGGAAAGACATTTTGGATAGTGTTGCACACAGCACCAATGGTGGGCAATGGTGGACGCCATTGACTGTTTGATTTCAAATGGAACTGCTTTAGACCCAATGCATCATTTATTGGATTTAAGATGTTTTTTCTATCCTAATTGGGTAAACAAAATACTTCCAGGGAATTTGTTGTACGGTAAATATGTCCTCTAATTTCAAGGGCTTGTAGAAATGTGCATGTACATTTTTGTCATGTAAATCAAACTCCCTAGATGGCTACCGTTTTTAGATAGTGTAAGAGGCAATTATTTGGATTTTAAGGAAGAAAATAGAAAAAAGGATTAATTTGCTTATACATGTCTGTGGGGTATAAGACTCAAATCACCATTTAGACAATTAAGTACACTTATTTACCCTTTTAACAAGATCTGCAGAAAAAAAAAATCAAGAGACTTCCAGCCAATATTTTTAAAGGTTCTGAAATTACCTCAATAGCAGCAAATCAAAAAAGAATGACCAATCTATTTCTCTACAAATAATATATCTCTCAAATGACATTTTCTACTTTTCTTTTTTGCTCTTAAACTGCCTTTGAAAATGACAGATAATATAATAACCTGTTAGGAAATGTGATCCATTTTTTTTTTCTCCCTGATAATGCCAGCCTAAAGAGGGATGGTGGGGCTAAGAACATAAACTGTTTCTTTTCTTTCCCTCCTGTTAATGCAACCAGTTTTCTTCGAATTCTGCCACAGTGCCAAGATTTCCCAGGAAGCACACAGTGAAACCATATATAAACCATCCCTCTAGAATACTACCTCACCTCTTCAGCCTGGTGAATGTTGATGGTACCTCTGTTATTCTCCAGGAAAAGAATCTGAGTGTAAAGTTAGAACGTACAGAAGGCTTTACTGCCCTTGATATCTGCCAGCCATGGTTCCTACCAAGACTGCTCATCTGCTCATCCCTTGTGTCTTGCCTCTTGGATTCAAACTATGAGACCTGCTCTTGAAGAGGCTTGGAATAGATACTACTGCCATGAGCCATAAGCAGGTGAGTTCTGCACTGCAACAGCCAGTGACTGACATCAACGTCCTTTGCACAGCTGTCACAATCTGTTGACTTCGTGATGGGACGATCCGTCTTAGTCTCACAATTGTTTACACCAATACTTCCCCCTTCATTCCATATCTTTGAGATGATATCCAATACATTCATTTGATGGGGCTGGGACTGTGGCTTAGTGAAGTTGCTACGTGCGCACTGGTATCTTATGTGAGTACTGCAGCTGCTCCACTTCTAGTCCACCTCCATGCTGATGCACCTGGGAAAGCAGCAGGACATGGCCTAGAAGTACCTGGGCTTCTATCACTCAGATGGAAGACCCAGAAGAAGTTCCTAGCTCCTGGCTTCAAACCAGTTCAGCTATAGCCATTGTGGCCATTTGGGGAATGAGCCAGCAGATGAAAGATTTCCTCTCTCTCTCTCTCTCTCACTCTGCCTTTCAAATAAAATGTCTTTTTAATTTAAATATATGAATTTGAGAACAATATTAGTTACAGACACCAAGATTTATTCAAATTGGACCTCTATCAGACACCTGCTTGTGGGACAGGTATATACCCTAATTATATCATCTTATAGAATATAAGATGCCTTAGTTTTCATATGAATTAGGACCTTGGATGTCCAACTTATGTAATGCAATAAAGCCCAGATATTCTTCAGCCTCAGCCCTAGGCTTCATATGTAAGAATTTCACACTGAGACTTTCGAAAAATAGTACTCCAACATTCTTAAATGTAATGCCTGTCACACTGGAGCAGATTTGGATGAAGGCTTAAGTCACCAACTTTTTGGAGAGATTAAAACATGAATTCAAGCACAAACTCAAGCTTCTGTTGGTGAACATAAAATCTTGAAGAATAAAAAATGGAAAGCTAGTGTTTTTGTCTTTCTTTTTGAAATACATAACTGAAACTTTCATTGACTTCAGAATTACCATCAATGGTTTGAGCTTAAAAATGAATCATGAACCAGTGCTTGAATTATACTGGTCAATATAATAGTAAAGAAGTAATCTAACTTAATCAAGATAACTATTGGAACATAATCAATCAAATTTCCCTTTCATTCCTGAGTTCTGGGAGGAAACTGCAATGGAAAGCAAATCTCCCGTATTTGAAGTTGCAGTTGTATGAAATAGGGACTCAGAAGTCAACACATCTGCTTATCTGAGCACAAAAAGAAAAGTGCACAAAGTTTGTTGTTTCTTGGTTTGTTTGTTTTCTCTCATGCTGCTGTGATATAGAAAAACCGCATCCAGCTCCAGCCCCAACAACTCCGGTTTCCGGGAAGTACCAAAACTAAGTCCCACTGCAGGAGAAAGCGTTGAGGCTGTCACAGCCAAAGGGCGCATGTCAGAGCACTTCTTGAGTTTATGGTCAACAAAACTTAAAAATATATTTATTTGGGGGCAAAAAAATATTGAAAATCCAACATTACTTATTTAAAAAAATCAAAATTGCTCTGACAAATATCTATAAATAGGAAGCATGTATTTTGAATATTTATTTATTTAAAAGAGTTACATGGAGAAGGGGAAAGAAAGGAGGGAGAGAGGGAGAGACACAAAGAGTGAGAAAGAGAATAGATGTGGGGATAGAGAGAGAAAAAGTTCTTTTCCCAGATGGTTTCAAGCTCAAGCTCACCCAAAAATGAGCTCACCCAAAATGGTAGCACAAGCCCAAGGATTTAGGCCAACATCTGTTGCTTTTCCCGGGCATTAAGAGGGAACTGAATTGGAACTGAAGCATCCAGGATGTGAGCCGAAGCTCGCCTGGTATACTAGCATTGCAAGTGACAGCTTTATCCTCTAAGCTATAATGCCAGACCCAAAAGCATGTATTCCTACAACATGGTAGGAGAAGGACTTAGGAAAGAGCAGGTCTGGTGTCCCTTCCTTCTTATGTGTATAAAAGAAAGAGATCTCAATTGTTTAAGGCACCAGCTTCTGGTGAACTACAGAAAATTGGGAAAAAAAATTTCTAATGTGGATTTTGATGCAGTGGTTGACACTGCTTGGTATGGTTGCATACCAAATCAGAGAGCCACCATTAAATCCCGGAGCCGCAATTTCAGCTTGCTGCTAATGGGCACTATGCTAGGGTTCCTGCCACCCATGTGGGTCACCTTGACTGTGTCCCTGGCTGCTGGCTTTGGCTTGGCTCACTCCTGGTTATTGCTGGCACTTGTGAAGTGAACCAGCACAAAAGATGATTCTTTCTCACATTCAACTAAATTCATTTCTAAATTAAAGCATTTTTAGTAAAATGTCCACAATTATATTGCAAAAACATTCTCTTTCTAGTTCCTCCCAGAAAATAGAAAGGAGCATTTTGTAGTTGGCAATAATGTTTGTAAAAATATTCAATAAAATATTTAATGTTTTCTTGCTACTAGGAGATTTGTCTACAGATATAAAAGCTTGAACTTTCATATTTTGCCTCTTCTAACCTGAATTATCTGCCTCATTTCCAAGAGCTCATGTGTTGTAAAGCAAGGAATGATTTTTTGTTAATCACTTAAATATTTGTTGCAGTTAACATATTGGTTAATGATCTTAGTTTATGATGCATTAGGGTTGTAGTTTATATGCCATGTTTATAGAGCCTTTTATACAGATCAATGAGTATAATATAATCTCTTTAAGAGGCCTTTATGTGAGATGCTTGTGCTACAGTGTTAAAAGCACTGGTCTTTTGTTTAGAACAAAGGAGCTCTGGACCTGGCTCTGTCTCTGGACACACAAATATATCAGAGGATGCACTTAATCCCTCAGCTAGAGGGAACTCAGTTTGGGTGTCATGTGACATGAGAAGCTGTACTAGAAAGTTTTTTCTGGTGTGAAATGATTGTTACTTTGCATAAGAATATTTTATTAAATTTTTAATTAAAATTTCTCATTACCTCTAAATCTTACTATCATTTTAATCTTTTCTGAGCATATTTCATAAATGAATTGACAATTACTGTGTCAGGAAATGCCCTAAATACTCTCTTTACACCAAATGTTAAGCAGGCTACCCCGTGCCTCCCTGATCGAGTGCACCTCTCATTTAAAACAGGCTCTTGGGCATAGTATCCTTTCCCAGATTTATAGTTCTAGAACTTGAGCACTAAATTGCATAACTTCTGAATTTGTGTTTCTTCTACTTTTATGAATTACAACTGTGACTCTGTATCCAAACACTAGATTTCAATACAATCCTCAAATGCAATGTTGTTTGTGAGCAGACACTAAACTTTTATGATCATACAGTTCATCAGCACACAGATCCTGGGGGAAACTTGAGATTGAAAATCAGCAAGTAGTTATTAGAGCAAACACCCTGAGTGATATGTCAACAGCAGCACAGACATCAAGCAAATGCTGTGCATAGTAAAACAAAGCATGTGTTTCCAATGCAGACTGGCCAACGTACAATAATCATTCTATAGAAGTAAAGTATGAGAAGAGTTTGAAATACTAATATATGTGTGCTTTGTTTCCCATGTATATTTTGAGCTTAACTTCAAGTAGTCAGATATAAGATGGCTCTCAGGGACTTTGCCACATAATACTGCGTTATGACATTGAAAGGACAGTCATGTTCCAGTTTTCCTAGGTAAAGTATTTCCAAGTTTTGAAACTTTTGTTTGCTTCATCACTAGCCATTCTGCCCTTGAGGGGAGATAAGTTAGCTGGTCTTTATTATGGTCTACAGAGGGTTTAATGTGCATTGCTTTGTACATTACTTTGGCTCATTCAGAGAAGGTTGATTATCTTTGCTTCAAGGATGTTGAATGCTCAGGCAAGTGGGTTTTGTGGACCCAGTCACACCTCAAGATACCAGGATTTCCACACCATGAAAGCAAAGGTCCAACACTGTGACTTGTGTGGGAGCTGACTACTATATGAAGCATATGAGCCAATGAACACACACAAAGACAACCCAGGCATGCTTAATAGACATAAAAACATGATTTACAGTCAAGTATTTTGTCATGGAAGGTTATTATAATCATGTGTCAGTATTAGCCAAAACAAGATATTCAGATATGAAATATCTTTGGGGGCCTGGCATAATGACTCAGTGGCTAAATCATCACCTTGCATGTGTCTGTCTTGGCTGTTCTACTTCCCATCCAGCTCCCTGCTTATTGCTTGGAAAAGCAGAAGAGAATGACCTAAAGCCTTGGGACTGTGTACCCGTGTAGAAGATCCAAAGAGACTTCTGGTTCCTGGCCTTGGATGGGCTCAGCTCTGGCTATTGCAGCCATTTTGGGAGTGAACCAGTAGATGGAAGATCTTTTGGTCTCTCTTGTCTTTGGATCTGCCTTTCCAACAAAAAGAAATAAAAATTTTTTTTTTTAGAATAAATCTTTAAAAGAGAAAAAAAGAAAGAAAGAACTTCAGGTTCCAGAGAAACAATGAAAATAGCTCCAAAATTTCCCAACAGCGAATTGCTTTATTGCCATAGCTTCCAGAATAAAAAATATTAGAACATAAGTAGACAATTAGCCTGTACCATTTGTTGTGGATATTGGACACTAATACAGATGAGGTAAGTGGCAAAGTCTGAGAGAGTTCTGAGAAGACACTAGAATGAATCATAAACAGCAGCTGGCCCCAGGGGCTTTGGCTGGGACGTGTTTGTAATGAAACCGGAATTTGAACATTTCAGTTTTTTCCCTGTTAATTGTACAGTGGTTGATTTCTCTAGAGAAATTTAGGTCTGATAAAGTTTCTTGAATGCTTTTCATGCACATTCTAATACACTCAAGAAACAATCCAATTAGTATGTGATTAATCACGAATTATTGTTGGTTCTAGAAGGATTATATTGACAATTATGGACAGAATCAGTATTGGCTCAAGTATGTTTGCCTAAACTGGCTGCCACCACCTAAGGGTCAGAGATACACGAGTGAAAGCATTTCAAGTCGAAGCCCATGTGATAATTGTTCAGTCAATTCCCGCTGTCAGTCTGAAACATGCCGTTTCTAAGCAGGGATAGATTCTGCTGCAGCATTTGTTCAGCTGTGACCGGGTTTTACAGTAATGAATGTTTTCTTGTCAACATATGAATATAGAAATCCCCTGCATTTGTTGTGCAGACAATTCTTCAATGTTTCAGCAACAGAGACAAATGAAATTTATTCCCATGCAAATTTAATTACAATATAAATGAGTAGCACTTCACAAATAAAGAAATTAGAGATTCAAAATATTCTTTTTAATAAGCCATTTAACACATGTGAGAATTTAATGCAATCTTTAGCTTTATCAAGTGATTTTTGCATTCTTCCTTAACAACATATTAAATTCAAAATGAAAGAAGGAAAATATTCAGAAAATGGTGATTATGTCAAGAATAGAGACTGAATTAAGGTTTTCCTTTAGGCATTGCTTTTAAATTGGTGACTAGTAACTAGAAAAATATTCTCTCCATGTGCTATTTTTGAAACACTGTATGTTTTATCAATGCTCCTTTCTGGTTTATTTATGATATCTTAGCTGATTGGGAATTTTCTAAATATATTTTTTGATTTCTCTGAACACTTGGCTCCAATCATCCTAGTAGGGTGGGGACTGACCGAAGAATTGTCTAAATGAAAACCATAGCAAAAGAAATGTTTCTATTGCTATTTGCAAATTTCTCTTTTGATAAAATGGTTACTACCAGAGTATTCCAACATCTATCTACAGAACGGGTTGCAAATAAGCAGTCTCCTTTCTGATTCAGATACAGTCTTTTTTCTACTCAATAGAACCCAAATGTTTGTTCACTGCTTCTTTTGGAATAGAAAAGGCAAAGAGCTATACTAACCCAAAGCCAGGAGCCAAAAGCTTCTTCTTTGTCTCCTATGTGGGAGTAGGATCCCAAGGCTTTGGGCCATCCTCAACTGCTTTCCCAGGCCACAAGCAAGGAACTGAATGGGAAGGGCAGCAGCTGGGACAGGAGCCAGCTAACATCTAAACTGATGTTTCATTGGCTGCCAAAGGCTGAAAATGCACAACCTTCCATGTGGAAAAAGTTAGAGCTTACTCTCACTTATAATGCCTACTAGACACAGCACAGCTGTAACTCAATCACCTACTTAAAATAGCCATCTTATTATCTGTCTATCTAAATAAGTCTATCCACATATGTCTTCGGAAATATACACACATTTTGATTTTTGTTAGCATTGGGGATATAAAGTTCTTCTACTAAGAGCAATGGAATTATTTCTTTATGAGCTGCGCATGAACACCCATATAACAAAATCTAATTATAACCTGCTAACACAGTCAAGAACTTTTCAAGCCAAACCACAAATTAGGAAGGCCACGAAAATGCTAACAGAGCCAATCGGTGCCTGCTGAGCTCAGCTTTGCCATGGCAGATGGTACAGAAACTATTGTACTTTGATATCTATTTTGGTTGAATTGCTTTGTTTGAGAAACCCTGTGGATATGGCTTTCCCCTTTAAATTCAAGTTAGCTGCCAAATGACTCTCAAAGCTTTGTCTACCCAAAATATCTCAGGATCTCTCTGCTTTCCAGCTTCCTACCTGAACTAGAACATAGAACATGTCTTTAGTGTTTGTGGTTTTCTAAGTTCTTTCAATGCATTACTTCAGTTAATCCCCATCATAAACTTGGCAGAGGGGTAGCTTTTACAATCTGGGATATTAAATTTAATTCTTTTTTAAGATTTATTTATTTTTATTGGAAAGGCAGCTGTACATAGTGGAGGAGAGACAGAGAGAAAGTTCTTCTGTCCAATGGTTCACTCCCCAAGTGACCGCAATGGCCAGTGCTACGCCAATCCAAAGCCAGGAACCTCCTGCAGGTCTCCCATGCGAGTGCAGGGTCCCAAGGCTTTGGGCCTTCCTTGACTGTTTCCCAGGCCACAAGCAGGGAGCTGGATGGGAAGTGGAGTTGCTGGGATTAGAACCGGCGTCCATATGGGATCCTGGCTCATTCAGGCTAGGACTTTAGCCACTAGGCCACACCGCCAGGTCCAATTTAATTATTATTATTATTATTTTAAAGATTTATTTATGTTTTTTTATTGGAAAGGCGGATATACAGAGAGGAGAGACAGAGAGGAAGATCTTCTGCCCGATGATTTACTCCCTAAATGAGCACAACGGCCGATGCTATGCCAATCCGAAGCCAGGAGCCTCTTCCGGGTCTCCCACACGGGTGCAGTGTCCCAAAGCTTTGGGCCGTCCTCGACTGCTTTCCTGGGCCACAAGCAGGGAGCTGGAAGGGAAGCGGGGCTGCCGGGATTAGAACCGGTGCCCATATGGGATCCCGGGCGTGCAAGGCAAGGACCTTAACCACTTGCGCCACCGTGCCGGGCCCTAATTATTTTTAAAGTGCAATTTGTTCCCCAGGCTAAATAATTTGTCCAGTGTCACAACTAGTAGTGGACAGTGTCAGCATTCAAATTGATTTATATCATGCACCTTCTTTATCATGTTTCATTTTGACTGAAATTCTTTTGAGGGTAGCACAGGAATCTGTTCACATGGCAGAAGTCAATGTGTTATGATTAAATGATCTGCAGGTGAGTGAATAGGGATTTAAAAACTGAGTCGGGATCTGATAAGTGCTAAAATCCTGGGGGCCTGGCTCAGTAGCCTCATCCTGCAGGCTCTGGGATTGCATATGGGCTCTGGTTCATGTTCCGGCAGCCCCACTTCCCATCCCGCTCCCTGCTTGTGGCCTGGGAAGGCAGTCAAGGATGGCCCAAAGCCTTGGGACCCTGCACCCATGTGGGAGACCCGGAAGAAGCTCCTGGCTTCAGATGGGTGTGGCTCCAGCATTGCGGTCACTTGGGGAGTGAATCATTGGACGGAAGATCTTCCTCTCTGTCTCTGCTCCTCTCTGTATATCTGACTTTGCAATAAAAAGAAATAAATCTTTAAAAAAAAAATACTGGATTTGAGCATTCCTGTCTTGCTTGCCCATCCCACTAGCTGACGCTGTTCCAGGGCTTGCACTGGTGCCGTGCTGAGAGATCCCTTACTTCTTGGAGTTCTTTACAGACAGAATTTTACCTTTTCCAAACAGCTTCATCAAGATGTGCAAGCAGCGCGGTGTGCAGTCCTCAGCAGTCAGGAGCAGCCACACCCTGGTCATTTCCTCAACACTTAGAACACAGCCTGACGATAACCATGCAGGTCAGTCAGTTTGGACCTCACTCCTGCCAGATGGAGATTAAACACAGCTATCTCAGAAAAAGGTGAGATGACGTTTCTGCATTCTTTTCATAGTAATTTGATAGGAAATTATCCCTGAAAAAGGCAGCTATTGCTTAAAATAACAATCTTATTTATTTTCAAGTAATTGAAAGATGTTTGTTTGCTGGCACAGCTATCATCTTTGTTCCAGAAAATATATTAACTGCACTACAATGGTATGTAAATGGAATAAAGGCGTTCAGGCTTACTTTTAGAAGCAAACAAATAGGCATTGCAAAATGGTCTAGAAAATAGAGGAATCGTTGCTGTATATTTATCACAAACTTAAACTTTTAATTGAAGAGATAGTTAGCAAAATCTTCTTTTTCCTAGATTAGCCTCCTTTAGTTGTGTGATAAAGCACCAAAGGAAATTGCAGCTTTTGAGACATAAGACAGTAAGGAAGGGTAAATGCGTCTTAGTAGATGACTAAACGCTCACTGTTAGTGTTATGCAAGCTGCTGTAGAAAGAGTTAATATGCTGAGTGTCAGCTACAGCTCGGGACTATACACACACACACACATATATAAGAATTATTTATTTTTTACTGGAAAGGCAGATGTGCAAAGAGGAGGAGAGATAGAGAGGAAGATCTTCCGTCAGATGATTGATTCCCCAAGTGACTGCAATGGCTGGTGCTGCGCCAAACCGAAGCCAAGAACTTCTTTCCGGGTCTCCCACGTGGGTGCAGGGTCCCAAGGCTTGTCTCTCTTTCTCTCCATAAATCTGGTTTCCAATAAAAATACATAATTTTAAAAAATAAAAATAATAAACAAATCTTTTAAAAAATTTGTGAAAATATAATTTATTTTAGATTGTGCCTTAAATAGAGCTTCATTCTGGGAATATGCATGATACGTGATTGATTTATAAGCATTGTAAGAATAGCCAAATGGAAAATAGGAAAATGCATAATCAGATACACAGATAGATACATTTTTAATTCCACACAGGAACATTTTCTAGTCTAGATCATCCATTTGGACAAAAACCACATGTTGGTATATTTCAAAACAACAACAAAACAGAAATCACACAATTATTTCTTAGATCATAAAACAATAAAACTAAACATCAACCACAAGTAGGAACAATAGAAACTTAATAATTTATGGAAAGTGAACAATGAGCTCCCTAATGGTCATGGATTGCTGAAGAACTTACACAATAAATCTGAACATTTCATGAAACAAGTGAAAATTAAAACACAACATAGCAAAACCTGTGGCATACACCAAGAACTGTATTAAGAAGGAAATTTATAGTAATGAGTAATTAAATTAAAGAAACATCAATGAGAACTTAGGAAAGCAAAAACAAACCAAGCTTAAAGTTCATAGGAGTGGAGGAATTATAAAAAAAGGTAGCAGAGGGCATGGTGTAATATCAAAATTGGCCAATCTTTCAACTTGCAAGCACCGAAACTTCAACAGATGCCAGTTCCTATCCTAGCTGCTCCACTTACAGCTCCCTGTTTGTGGCTGGGGAAAGCAAGGAGGATGGCCCAAATCTCTGGGACCTTGCTTCCATGCGGGAGACCCGGAAGAAGCTCCTGGCTCCAGGCTGTAGATCAGCTCAGCTGTAGTCACTGTGTCCACTTGGGGAGTGAGCCAGCGGATGGTAGAGCTTTCTCTTTGTCCTTCTCTCTAGAAATCTGCCTTTGAGAAATAAAAAATAAATAACACAATAATAAACAAATCTTTAAAACAAATAGCAACAGAAATAAATCAAATTGAAGCTAAATATACAAAAAGTAAACTATCCAAAGTCTAAAAAAAAATCAATAAAATGGGCCAATCTTTAGCCAGATAAATGAATAATATAGAGGAAGATCTAAATTAAATAAAACTAGCGATAAAAAAAGTTTCACCTTACTTCAATGATACAGAGATATAAAGCATAGCCAGAAGCTATTAGAAATAACTAAACACTAACAAGCTGGAAAACATCAATGAACTCATTAATTTCCTTGATACACATATCTACTAACACTTATACAAACAAATTAAGAAAATAGAGAAATTTAAGCAAGCTCACAGAATCAGATTGAAGCTGCAAATCAGTCTTACGTCAAGGAAATTTCCCAGCTCTAACTGATGCTATTACACATGAATTTTGAGAGGAACTAACTCTAACAGTTTTCACATCATTCCAGAATATTTGAAAGGCTGTAGCTTTGCCAAGCTCTTTTCATGAGGCAGGCATTACCCTGACAACAAAACCAAACAAACACAAAACAAAATTAAAGCTTCAGACCAATCTTCTTGATGAACAGAGCTTCAGTCATTTCCAATAAAATATTAACAATTTGATTTCAACACTATATTAAAAATGTTATGCGTCATGATCAAGTTGGATTTGTTTTTTGGATATAAGGATTCTTCAACATTTGTAAACCAATAAGCATTACAATCATGTCAGCAGAAAGAACCAAAAACACATGATTATTTCGACACAGAAAAAAACATTTGTTATGACTCAACCAAAATTAGAAGCAAAATAATCACAATTTTGAAGGCTGCTATGATAAACCCTCAGTCATGATCACAATGAATGAGAAAAATCTGAAAGCATTTTCCCTAAGATCTGGAAGAAAACAAGAATGTCCACTTTCAGCACTTTTATTCAAATGAAATTGGAAGTGTTAACAAAGACAATTAGCAAAGAGAAATAAATAAAAGGCATTAAGATGGGAAAGGAAGAAATAAACCTATCTGTGTGAATGATGTAATTATACACACAAAAAAAATCAACACTTTCCATAAAAAAGCTGTTTGAACTGGCAAATAAATTCCATAGAGTGACAGGATACAAAATTAACATACAAGAAAAAGTAGCAATTTTATACAGTAATTTTATGCATATTTAGTATACATGATTCTGCTAAAAGAGAAACCAAGAAAGAAACACCATTGGTAATGTCTAACAAAAAATTTAAAATTGATAATAGATTTAACCAAAATAGAGAAAGAAAATAAAACTATAGAACACTGATGAATGAAATCATCAAGGACATACATACACACACACACAAAGGAAAAGATATTCCTTAAGTAAGAATTGAAAGAAAATGCAATTATAACACCTAAACTACCCAATGCAGTCTATAGAATCAATGAAATCCCTTCCAAAATGCCCAACATTACAAAGTGTGAAAAAAAAACACATATAATTACTGAAACCACAAAAGACTCAAAATAGCCAAAACAATCATGGGGGCAGAAAAATCAGGCTGTAGGTCTCATGATACCTGATTTGAAAGCATCCTACAGGGTCTGGCTGGATGATGGAGTAGCTAAATCCTCATCTTGCATGTGCCAAGATTCCACATGGGCACTGATTTGCATCCCAGCTGCTTCCCTTCCCATCCAGCTCCCTACCTGTGGCTTGAGAAAGCAGTCCAGAATGACCCAAAACCTTGGGACCCTGCACCCATGTGGGAGACCCGGATGAACCTTCTGACTCCTGGCTTTGGATCAGCTCAACTTTGGTTGTTGTGGTCATGTGGAGTATAAACCACTGGACAGAAGATCTTTCTCTCTGTCTCTCCTTCTGTCTGTAAATCTGCCTTTCAATAACAATAAAATAAATCTTTTAAAAAAATCATACTATAAAGTTACAGTAATTGAAACAATATGGCACACACACACACAAACACTCATACAGACACATGAAACAGAATGGAAAGCCCATTAATTTATCCATGCACAATCAGCTGATTTTTCACAAAATTACCAAAAGTGTGCACATGTGTATGTAGTAAGATAAAACTAGACGCATACCTCTCACCATATACAAAAGTTACCTCAAGATGGAATAATGATTAAATTATGAAATTCTTAAAAGAAAGTGCAGAAAAAAAACACTTCAAGACATTGGTACATGTGACAATATATAGAAAAGAGTTGTAAACTTCAGGCACAAAAGTAAAAATCATCGTATAAGACCATTATCAAAGTCTGGTTCTTCAGCGGAATATAGGAAACAATCCATAGAAAGAAGAGGTATCCAAAAGAATGTAGATTGTGCTGCTATACAGTTGATGGTGCAGGCATTTCTTTGATAAAGTACATTCGTATTGTTTGAGTGTATACCCAGTAGTAGGATTTGTGGACCACAAGACAAGTCTATTTCCAATTTTGGAAGAAATCTCTCTAGTGTTTTCTGCAGTGAATGTGCCAGTTAAGGTTTCCAGCAATAGTTCCCCTTGTGGCACATCCTTATCAGCATTTGTTATTCTGCCTAACAGTTTGATCAGGATGAGTGACAACACGCTGTCCATTTTGTTGCATTTCTATATTGCCTAGTGATGCTTAGGATTTTTTCATATATTTGTTAGTCATTCATATGTCTTCTCTTGAGGTCTCGATGCAAAAATTCTCCAAGGAAGAATGATTTTTCAGATAGATGTATTGGAAGTTGCAAGAATTTTGACAAAAAAAAAAAAAAAACAGCCTTTTCTCTTTAAATGTCTAACCTTCCCTTTACTGATTATCTGTCATTGGACAAGGCAAGTTCAAAACAACTTCATGTGAGTCAGTTGTGTGACTTCTGAAACTGACACAGTAGCACAAGCTCATGGAAAGGTCAACAGTTTCTTCTGAATACTGGTTGTACGCCAAGCACCTAAATACCATGATCATCTCCAACCAGGGCTGCACCATAGCCTACAAGTTCTACTGTAACAATTCTATATTTAGGCAAATATATTTAGTGTCCTGTGGGAAGTGCCTCATGCTCCCCAATTCAGAAACATATTTCCTCAGCAAAGCAACGCAGATCTCTTCGGGAGGATTTGACAAATGTCTCTGAAAGGTTTATTTCAATGCAGCTATGAAGTTAGACAGGTGTGTTCAGCAGTTAATTTCCTGTGAAAATGAGAAATGTTAACAAGCCTAATCACCTCAGAAGGGTGTTCCAGAAAAGCACATGCAGACGAGCACCAAAACTACCGATGATGATTAAATCACCGAAATCATCTATGGTGCTATGAAATCGTGTGTGGAGTCTTCGTTGAGCAGGATATCAGTGACTGACAAAACATCACGATAAGCTCATTCTCGTTTCAGAAAGCAAAAAGTACACTAGAATGTGAGTTCAAACTTCCGTTCTGCCACAGGTAATTTTAAGAATCAATTTTTGAATCAAATGGGACTTATGATGCCTCTGTCTCAAAATCATAGTCCTCACTTTTCACAGTATTGAGACTCATAAAATTAAATGTATGAGTGCATAGATTTTTGGCTTATGAACAGGTAATATCTACTTCATCTTTCTACAAATTTTGTAAGTGCAAAATGTCAAGTGACCACATTACATCTTTCACAGGCGCTGTCCAAGGGGCTTGGAAATTGTGCATTATTTTTCAGTTCAATGATTTGTACCGATTTCTTGAAGCCCCTCATACTACTCGGTTGTGGCCTATTAATTTGTTCTTAGTGGGGGAAAACATCACCATGACTAGCTCTGCACTCTGTTCCAGGGGTACACGCGTAGCTCAGCAGCGTGGTATCTCAGGAAGTTACAATTGGGAAGTGAACAGAAGTGTCAGTCCCCCCAAGGTTGAATTAAGGTTGTGGAAACCTCTCCATGATGATTTATTCATATACCTGGTGACAGGAAGCATATATCTTCACACAGGAGCCCCTCTGTAGCCTGCTGCAGTATCCTCACAAAATCATTTGCCATCCCCTAGAGAAAATGAAACGAGATATATGGAAGGAAAAAAAAGGGAAAAAATCACATCGTCTTTAGTTGCTAGGCCACCGTGCCTGACAAAAATCAAATTGTCTTTGATCTCTCTCTAAAGTTTCATGGTCACTTCATTTGCCTATGTGTTAGGGTCAAATCATCAAACTTAACCCATAGTTACAGGATTAAGCTTCTCCTCTTAAAAAAAAATCATTGTATTTATTTATATGAAAGAGTGACAGAGAAAGGGAGAAAGAGGGAAACATAGAGATTCCATCCCGTGAGTCACTGCACCAATGCCTTCAAGGCTGGCACTGGATCAGGCCAAGGTTAGATGACTCCAGGCGTGTCTTCCACATGGTTGGCAGGAGTCCAGGTACTTGGCCCATCTCCCAGTACTCTTTCAGGAGCCTTATCAGAGCAGCTGAGACTCGAACTAGTATTTTGGTATGGAATTCTGGCATCAAGGCAGTAGCAGCTCAATCCCCTAGGAGAATGCTGGGCCCCAGGTGCCACCTCTTGCAAAGAAAGGTAGGAAAGAACGTGTGAACGTATTTTTAGGACATCATTACTATTTACTTTAGAGCTATTTCCAGTGTTTGGCTATTGAAAGAAGACAAGCTTGAATAAGTAACACCTGTTCTCTATCAGTAATGTAGGAGGCAATGGGGCAATCCAGTGTAGTACCGACATTCTGACTGCCAAGGTCAAAAGCTTGGCTCCACCTGACTGCGTCATCCTCGGTAAATGACTCACCTAAATTTTGCTCCAGTGTTTTTTCTACAGATAGAAGTTAATGATAGCTTTCATCTTTTAGACTTCCTAGGAGGACTGCGTGAATGTGAAAAAAAAGTGCTTAAATTTTGCTTACCCAGTGTAAAAACCGAATAATCTTTAATGATTACGAAGAGTTGCGATTAAGCGTAAAGCTCAGCTACATACTAAGCATTTGATTTTCATGGTCACTCAAATATTTGTTTCTCTGTCAAATGTAAGATTTTTGTCTGAACCATTATACAACTAATTTATCTAAAAGAACACAACTGATGACCCAATTTTTTAAAGTCACTTTAAGATTACTGAAGAGTGAAAGGGAAGATCAAGTGGCGAAGGGAGAGCTGGAAAGGAAAATGAAATCCTAGGCAAGTAGAAGTGAGAGTTTGTGGCTTTCCACAGCACCACGGGAGTTCCACAGTTCACAGTAATACATTACTTGCGTGTGACGTCTGGGGCGGAGAAACCGACAGGCTCCGACGTGTAGAAGACAGGGCGATAGGGATGCCGACTGCTGGGTTTGATCTGTTTTTACTACAAAAAGCTGTTGATATACCGTCCTGTTCCATATAAAGTGTAGCAGCATTCCATTGCTTTCAGATTCATTTATTTATTTAGAAATTCAGATTTCAAGAGAGAGGACAGGCAGAAAGATCTTGCATCCACTGCCTTGTTCCCCAGGTGGCAGCAATCGCCAGAGCTGTACCGCGATCGGAAACCAGGAACCAGCAGCCTCTTCCAGGTCTCACACGAGTTCAGTTTCCCAGGGCTTTGGGCCGTCCTGCTTTCCCAGGAGGACACAAGCAGGAGCTGGATGGGAAGTGGAACAAGCAGGATACAAACCAAATCCCATGTGGGATCCTGGTGTATGCAAGGCAAGTACTTTAACCACTAGGTTACTGCCTCGGGCCTGCAGCATTCCACGTTAAGCAAGCACTTTTTAGAATGTAAAGAAAGCAAAATGATAAATCACTTTAAATATTTGCTCTCTGACATTTTCAAACCAACTTACTGCCTCTTCCCTGGTTTAGGAGGGATTATCCTTTGGGTCTTTTGATTACTTAGTTTTATTTTTAACTCTCTACCAAAAAAGATGAATTCATTTAATATTATACTTGAGTCAAGTGAGAACAATATTATCTTAAATTAGAATGGTTAATGGTTACTTTTTTTTTCCCCCAAAATCTGCTTCTTAGCTCTTCCTGAGCATGCTCAGTTTTTATGCTTTTGGTATGCCTAGTCCCCACTCTTGTCATGTTTCTGTACAGCTTGATTGCAGAGTGCCCAAGCTGCTGGGCTCTAATCATGAATCTCCTTTGAAAGACTCAGCTGCATCCCAGTAACAGAATACTTCAACACCCATCCTGGGCCGCATGGTCAGTAGCCTGCTACCCTCGCAGGTGATTTCGTTTTCCAAGTCCCCTTTTTAACTCCAGGAACTTCCTGAGCACTTTGTGCTTTGAATTCTATTTTCACTTGAGCCCAGGGCGATCAACTTCTCCAAGCCATCCTTTCCCTCCTCCAGTAGGGGAGAGGAGAAAAAGATGTTCTTCCCTGCCCACCCAACATTCCTCCTCTTGGCAGATCACGACTCCTCTCAGTGCATCTAACCACACTGCCAATCCTGCTTCTCCACATCTCTCCCCGCCTCCTCTTCAGAATCAGAGAAAATTTTCATATAAACAAGTTGTGACAGCAGCTCTGTCACACAACAAAGCTGACCAGATTGGGGAAACTCTTTTTTTTTAGAACTATAAACTAGAAATTGAATTGGGCATAAATATATCATTTGCTTGCAAAGTCGCATCTTCAAGATTTCCTTTTCACTTCTTTATTGAGAGTATCTATTTTTTCCCCTGAAAAGACAAAGAAATATATTAAATTACACTACTCTTCTATCTGAAAAATTGTTTCCTTAAACGAATGTGTGGTACTGCAATAGTAAATAGTAGCTTAGGGAAAATACTCATGAGATGTGCAATCTCATTGGATAATATTCACAGTATTGCCTTCACTCTGCAGTGAGTGAGATTGGGTATATTTCTTAATTTTATTATTTCTTGCATATCTGTAGAATGGAAAACAACAGTACCTCACAGGGTTATCATGAGGATTAAATGTAAGACACATATCTGAGAATCTCCTACATGGCTGGCAAGGGACCCAAACACTCCGACATCTTCTGCAGCTTTCCCGAGCACATCACCATGGAACCAGATTGGAATTGCAGCAGCCGGGATTCCAACCAGTATTCCGATCTTTGATGCCAGCATGGCAAGTGGCGCCTGAGGTCCTGTGCCACACTGGCTTCCTGGCTGCCACTTTCTATGTTGCAGAGTTGAAAACTCTTCTGTTAAGCATATGCATGTTGAAAATGACACATTTTGGACAACTGACTCCACCTTTACTATACAACCTTTGTTTTCATTTCTTGTCATTTTTCTTGCTCTGACATCTGCCTTGCTTGAAATGGATATAAATGTTGGTTTTTATTAGTGTCACTGTACCGTATATTTCCTATCTGGTACTGATTTCTTAAAAGACCAGTAGCACACTGAGGATGCAAGAATGGAAAAATGAAAGATTGGGGTCATGCTAACGTTATGAAGGAGCTTAGTTCATCAAAAACAGGAATGTTTTTTCCACAGCCTTTTCACTATGGGAGTACATTTAATTTATTGTTTAGAATAGTTGTAGATTTTGCTATTGTGAACTTGGTTCTATAAGTATGGAGGTCCAAACTGCTTTCACATGGTAATTGCATTTCCCTCAGTAAATAACAAGATGTGACATGATTGGTCATATGAGAAGTCTCTTTTCAAATTCCTGATGCCTCGTCATGCTGTCTCTCAGAATTGTTGTATTAATGTATGTTTCTAACTGTTAAGGCATTTCTTCCCACATATCCTCACCAGAATTTGTTTTGCACATGTTTTAGATACACATTGTATATGTAAGTAAATAAAATGCTGTTATTAATTTGGAATGGTAGCTGCTGTTGTCTGGACCCCTTTAAAGTCCCAACCTCTCTGAGTAAGGGCTTCTGGTGACCCACACTTGGAGCCTCTCTCAGAGAATTGCCTTTGGCTGAGAAGGAGCTGCCCTAGTTAGGGGGTTAAACCCATCCCATCCCTTAACGTGACAATCTAAACTTGCTGACTTGCTATCCAACGAATGACAGACAGACATGTCTCGTGTCTATTTTCATTTTAGTATGTAGCAGTTTATAGTGTTGAAGCATAATTTTGCTGATCTTGGCAGATTTTAGGATAGTCTAAACTGGCTTATAACTCTAACAAGGCATATGTCAACAATTGAGGTGCAGAACAGTTTTAGGAGGGGTGTGCAGAGAAATCTTCAATACTTTAGTGAGGAGTAATTAATATTTGTGTCCTACCTAGTAAGGTATGTGTGAGTCCATGCTGACCATTACCTGTCTGTTTCTAAGCTTTCCTTGTTGTTCTCTGTCTATCTATTCTAATTTGTGTGTGTGGCGGGGGGGTTCTGGAGTGACCCTGATGGTTATTGCAAGAGAGGGTGGGGATCCAAAGTTGGAACTAAGTAAGGACCAGACACATTACATTCTATAATTACCAATGACAAAACTATAAATGTATAAATTCAGCAGAGTGAAACAAACACATGAAAGTTAAAAATAAAAATCTCTTAAATAATTACTGAATCAAACAAAAGTAGATGAAAAACAGAGATTATAGTTGCTGTTGCTTCATATTTATCATGAAGATATTTTATATAAAATGTTTGATGCTCTGTTAACAGCTATGGCCAAAGGAAAATAGCAGGCTTAGGTAATTTGATTATGTAAAGAAATAAATTAAAATTTAAAGTAATTTTATAATTACTATCTACTGTTCTAATGTGATTCAAGATCTTGGAGACATAAAGTAAAACAGTATACATGTAAGTTAAATTCCAGTCGAGGGAATATCCTGTGCAAGAAATTGTAAAATGATTCAAAGCAAACCAAAAAAAGGGATGAAAAAAGTAGAATTGAAAACTGAATTGAAGCTGGTGAAAATGAGAACCTTATAACACAGTTTTAAGGCAGCGTACAACTGTCAAATTGGCAAATCTTAATTTTGAATGCAATCTTTTTCAGAGTATTCTTTAGAACTTTCAAAGGAACATATATTTCGGATTCTATGTACTGCAGAGTTTAGGAAAGCTTAACAGCATCTTATTTCATTTTCTAGGCCTAGGAAAATCTACTGGTAAACTGTAAACACCATTGCACTTAAAAGAAAAGGACTGGTCACGTTCAGATGTGAAAATACCAATGTAACTAAAGATCCATAACAGGAAGCCAATAAATCAAGATCCAGATACATATATAACCTTTCAATCAGTTTTATCCAAAACCTTTAACATATTTTAGTCTTAGAAAATTACTTCCATAGATATGACCTATCAATTAATAATCCAATATCATATAGTCACAAATATTAATGAATATGCAAGCAGATTCCAAAGCAGCCTACACTGAAATGTTTAGAAGGAAATTCAGATATTTTCTCCACATCACAAACACCGTGTTTGTGTTCCTAGTGGTTAGATATTCACCTTCGTTTCTCCCCTCAGCCTCTTTATCCTGACGGCACCACTTAACATTCTCTGGCAGGGCAACTTCTGGACCGTGATCAAACACTGGCTAGAAGATGGAAGAGGAGCCCACAGCCACACTGCTGTCGAGTTACTGTCTGGAACTCGGGAGTTTTGAGCACCTTCTAAGCGGAAGTCTTGAGATCAAGTTTTTGTGGAAATTTTAAAAAATATGGCATGTTGAAAGAAACATCAGAGAAAACAAGTAAGAAAAAAAAGGAATGAGCAGAGAAAGGATGAGGATGGAGCCGAGGGCAAGGCAGGAATGGAGACAAGGATGAAGAACGCTGAAGTTCTTGTTCAAATGTCTAATTTAAGATGAAGGAACTTGTTCAGGAACAATTAAGTAATAGAACTGTGACTGGAAAATCTATGCAAATTCAAGAATTCTTTTCACCATGCCCTGCTGCCTCCTCACCTTCCAGCTTCTTTTCACTGGCACTCTTGCAAACTTATTCTTACTATTATTCATAAGATTATCTCTATCATACTTCTGTACTCCAACTTGCCCTAAAGACTGCTGTACCTACGGCCCCATCCTACTCTCAAAGAAGATTGCTTTTGATTTTTTTTTTTTTTAATTTCTACTATTCGTTGGAAACTTAAAAGCATTCCTTCCAAATTTCACCATGCTAAATTTAACAAAATTACAAGCTACAACATTCTAATTTTTCTCTAGTTCACAGTTTTTAACTTTTTGGGGGGGAAATTTTTGCCATCAGCAGTTTTACAAATGTTCCTTTTTATTACTTTCTCTCTGTTTTTTGGTCCAAACATTGAATATGACAGAACTGAGAAAAGAGTATTACATATATATGTCCAAGTTATCTAGAATTCTTAAACTAGAATAGAATATTATAGGTAGCTACTAATTCACCAAATTAGAAATGCATCTCAGTGCTCGTTTTTTTTCCTATGAATAGAATTAAAATTCTCTGCCAACTATGTTATCAAAATGCTGTCCCAGTATACGTATTCTATTTTTCACTCACCTTTCCCTTCAGAACCTAATTGCAAGTTACCTATGATGGCTAAACTAAGAATACAACAAAAGTCTTAGATGATTAACCAGGTGGATCTCTTTATTATTTCACTAGCTGTAAATAAAAAATGGTTTCCGATGACAGCCTTTAGATCTATCAAATAAGAAATTAAACATAAACTTAGGCGAGTCATACCATTAGCTCGGTCATGTGTTTTGCAAACAATGCCTCTAATAATGTTGCTGGAGAGGTTGTTTCATGAGCTTGCTTACCTGTCTTACAGAACAAGAGCCTGCGATTAAGACAGAGTAAGACATGCCGGGAATCCAGTGCTGCCAGAAACCACCCAAATGACAGGACTGTGTCACTACTAACGTAGGATTCATTGGATTCAAAGATAATAGAAAAATAATTTAACAGATTAACAGTTCTTGAAGTACCAATATAATTTTAGTACCGTGGTTTAATAAAAAGCAGTACTGGATATGTTAGTATTACACAATGGGACTCATTATACATACATTGCTAAAATACAACATCTGTGGTAAAATATAGTTGGACAGTGAAGTGCCGAAAGCTTTCTTTATTATGAGATATCTATAGCCTCAAGATGAAGATAAAAGTTATCCCTGGTTAATGAAGAACTTTGACAGTCTTTACCAAATGTGTTAAGACATAGAAAACTTCTACCTATTGTTTCTTTCTGAAAAGCATTATCTAGAATATGTTCTAGAAAAATGTAAAAGTTATACTTGAAAACTAAATAGCACTCCTGTTCAACAGAATTCCACAGCATTTATTTTCTGCCGTGTTAATCAGGGTATAGAATCCAGAGTTTTCAATCCCCAGGCAAAATCCAGAGATTGGGTGATATTGGATTACATGGTAGATGAAGTTGGTGCTTCCGGCACCAGCATGTGCTGGCTGTTCCACTTCCAGTCTAACTCTTTACTAATGCACCTGGGAAAGCAGCAGAGGTGACGTAAGTGCTCGGGCCCCTGCATGTGGACAGGACAGCTAGATAGCGTTTCTCTCTTCTGGCTCCAGCCAAACACATGATTTTTTATTTTGTTGACATTTAAAGGAGACCAAGAAAATGCATAAATCCAGATACAGACTATTGCCTTGGCAAACGAATTAATGTGGCTATATAGAGTCTGAGAACCATAGAAAATGAACTTCAGGGAAACCCAGAACTTAAAGGTGTCCTATCAGATTTCTCTCGCCATTGTCCTGGTTTTTACACGGGATCTATAGGCTCTGCTTACCATTTTGGACCAGATTACACCACTTTTCTTCTGTCATGCACGCACTCCTCCGAGTTAATTTATGTTTCCCAGTCATCAGTGAACAGCAACCCTCTGTAATTGCATCTAGGCTATCCCTGGTAGAAAACACTAATCTAAATTGTGATTTTCAGATTTAGTGAATAACCCCGTATAAAAGTTCCTCTAAATCTCGCATTGAGAAGCACTGACGCAGGACACACAAAACGAAAGATGAAGCTGGTGAGGTGTCACAGTGTGCTGAGCTGCTACTTGTGATGCTGAAATGCTCTATCAGAACACTGGTTCACGTCATGGCTGCTTTGATTCTGATCCAGCTTGCTGCTAAGGCAACTGGGGATGCAGAGGAAGATCATTCAAGTGCATGGGTCCCTGTCATCTACGTAGGAGTGCGGAGGAACTTCCTGGCTCCTGACTTTGTCTTGGCCCCGACCTGGCCTTTGTGGCTGTTTGAGCATGACTCAGCAATAGATTTCTTTCACCCTGTGCCTCCCTCTGTGTCTCTGATTTTTGAATGTATAAATAAATCAGTCTAAAGAAACTGTAGGTCACTGTTCCGGTGTGACTGACTCTTACCAAAACAGAACAACCAACAAAACGAAGAAATAAACAAAACAAACGAATGATAGAAACTTCTATTGGGAGAGTCAAATCCATTGGTTACGTAGTTCTTTCAGCAATATCTAACGTCTTGTAATGGATAAAATTATCTAATTAGACACTAAAGAAGAGGAAATGATGTAAGTGTTACACTTTGTTAAGTACCCCTTCTGTCACTGGGGCTTCATTGGTGCTTCTGGTGTCACGACATAATTTTTTCTTCATTTTAATTTTAGTAAAGGTGATGACAATTTTTTAGTTTTATAATTTTGCAGGCCTAGGGCTTTCCCTTTTCTCTCAATTTCCTTCCTTCCACATTTTCTCTCCCCATCTTCTCTTATGTTTTGCAACAACATATTTCTTCAGCTGCAGTCTCGACTCCAAGGCTCTGTTTTTTACATGTGTCATTATAGCTTTAAACAATAGTAGGAGATCCAATGTTTTGTTGTGCAGGTGGATTTTACAGGTGGATTTGGGGCCTTCTTTTATTCAGGAGTAGAGATGCATACTCCAAATCTTCTTTGATTCCTAATACTCCTGGATGGCAAAAAAATTTAAAAAATAAGTTAGATTATTATTCTTGCTAACTATTAGAATTATTCTAAACTTGCCTGTTCATTTTCCTATGATATTATGGTACTCCATCAAATCTGAAAATCTGTTCTTGAGAAAGGCACTCGACGGGGCAGTTAGGATTTTAGACTTACGTTTAAGTCATCAAAACCTAATAGACAGATATATATTAACAGGTTCATATGCAGGTGGCCAATTTTTGTGTTTGACTCTTGCATGTGCTGGAGCTGCAAAACCCAATGAAACAATTTTCTGTGTATGAGGAAACTGTAATCCTGCGGGGTAGGAACTTTCCACACTAAATAACACTAGGTTTGCACAAAATTTCATTAAAAAAAAAAAAAACAGGAGGCTCAAAAAGTCTCCAAAAAGCATCAGTGAGGAAATCATCATTCATTATTATCTTAAAAAATTATTAAAAGATACTGAAAAAAAAATGCGGGCAAAGACTATGTGTAAGCAGATGTAGTGATGCAATGCCACAGAGCTGGAATGTTAAGAGAAGGATTTGGTCAGAATAAACGCAGACAGAAACTAGCAGGTCGCAGAAAGTCTTGAAGCAGAGACTGCGTTTTAGCCTCCGCTGGAGCACATTTTGGATATATAACAATTTGATTACATGATATGGTCCTTGATAATAATAAATTGCATTGATTAAGGTTTTATCAGGTGCCAGGTACTTTTCCCAACATTATCTGATTTTATCCCTGCGGGACCTCCCATTAGGCTGTTTTAAAGCTAACTGAAGCGTTCACAGATTTAACACCGTGAAACAGCACAGCAGGAGTTATACTAAGAATTTCGGATCCAGAGATTTTTTTGTCTATTAATTTACACTACTTTGAAGTAGAAGTTAAGAATGGCCCATTTTTTTTCTTTGTGCAATTATTTTAAGAGAAAAAAAAATCAATACTATGTGAAAATGAAAAATCTTCTAGTTAGGTTGAAAAATAAGTTTCCTATGCTGACTATTCCTAAATCAATCACAAAGTTATCAGTTTAAACCGGCAAAAATTAAGTTACTTTGAATTTATTGACGCCAAAGTCTAAAGTTGACTTACGAGGCGACAATCACAGTGTCAGCCAGACCCTTTTATTTTTTTGGAAGTTTAAAGTCAAAATCCATTTCCTTGCTTCTTCCAGCTTCTAAGGCCTTTGGCATCCCTTGGCTTGCGTACTGCTTCCATCTTTATAGGCAGCAGTGGCAGCTTAAATCTGGTATCAAGAGGTTTTGCGTCTCTTCTAATTTTGTAGACCCCTTGACTTGATTTACAACCTTAATTCCATCTGATACTTTAATTTCTCTTTGTCATTAATATCCACAGATTCTGCACCTGTCTGGGTGATGATTATTCTGTCTGCCATAGATATAGCTAACCAATGATAAGTACCAGGATAAACAAAAGTAGGTCCAGCCTTTATTAACAAAAAGACATTGTACAAAAGCTACAGCTACTAACTTACACAGTCACACATTGCAGTTAATATACTGTGTATATTGCTTAGAAAGCATAACCACTTCACCAATTTCAGTCTTTCACCGCTCTCCAGAAATAGTTTGGTAAACAACTAAACTGTCAGAAACTAACTCCTCACATCTATTCTCCTTTTTCTCATCTCCTTTGTGAATGGAAACTTTTTTTTTCCTTCTGTCTTTCCTTCAGTTCAGGTCTCCAGAGGGTGGCACAAGCAGGCCTTTCCAAGTGCCAATGTGGACTTTGGTGTGAGCACATACTTGCCTTCTCATGTTTCATTGACATCTCACTGAATGAGAATCCTCTCATTCGCTGGAAGGTTAGGGATTCAGAGGCGAGTTTACATCCCAGGTCCTTGTCCATCACTTGAGCAACACAGTTCAACAGTATCTTCTAGCAGACTTGATTAGTAAAGCTGAGTGGTAAGATAAGGATAATTGCAAATATTTTTCAAAAGGAAAGGAAAGCAAAATTCTGTAAAATTTTTAAAAAAATACAACTGCATACTCTTTTTGCTATCATGCATTATAAAGAGCATTTTTTTCAGTGACAAGCAGATATAGATACATCAGGGAATGAACAGGACTGACAATCAGAGTGGTTCGCACCATGAAAAGCTTGAACCTGAAAAGAATTTACAGCTATCTTTCCTTTACCTGTTTCATAAACTGTTTGACTCTAATATTGATTCTTTGAGATGCCTTGGTGATATACTCTGACTTTTGAGTTGCCTCCTCATTTTTGTAGACTTTCTAAACTGCATGACACTTGAGAATAATTCATATTTATGGGTTTATCGCATAAACTCAGAGAACATATCACTGCAAAAGGTCAAAATGCTACAGGAGCATTTTGAACTCAATGCATTATGATATTTGAAATTGCTTCTTACTGCAGTAGGTCATTTTACTCAGAAATAATGCTTTTTAAGCAATAGAAAGAAGGGATTTTCAACGTCTTTTGATACAGTAGTTTTTATTATAATTTTATGACACAGTTTAATAGGCACCAAGGTCTCCCTCCCACCTCCCCAATTGCCCTCCCCTGCCCACCCTTCTCCCCTCCAGTCTTACAATGGGTATGTCTTGTGAGTTTTCACAAGTTCATTACGCTGCCATTGAGGTGTCTCTCAACAGTGTAGGAGATTATCAGCTCTATTACTGTGAGTCCATCTTTGTAATGCATGCATGGGGACACACTTCCCTGTTTTCACCTGTGAACATACTAATTTATGCATCCCCTTAGGTGCAGTCCACCACAGGAGAAAAAAAATGGTGAGCCTTCACCCCATGAGGTCGATGAACATGTAACAGAGGAATCTGTGACACTAGGGTGGTGAGAAGGAGTTTCTTACAGAACATGAGTGTGTGTACAACATTTTCAAGAAATTTCACTTTGAGGGATAATGAGGTAGGTTACTTTGTTGCTAGAGGGGATGACGTAAGGGTATTTCTGAAGATGTGAGGTCACAGTTACTTTTTCCAATCAGAAGAGAAATGTATGGAGAAAATAATGACAAGGAAGGGAGAGCTGGTGGACAGAGAATTCAAAAACATTGAAATAGATGAGCTCCAGGACCCAGCAAGAGGGCATGGCCGCTGAAAGAAGGAATGTGTCTAAGAGCTGCCTAGAAGAATGATATATTTATAGAAGAGGGCGAGAAGCAAGATGCCAAGCTTATTTCCACTTACCAGACAAAAATATCTTTTTTAAAATAGAGACAAAAATCTTTGCAGATGTTAGGAGGGCCAGGGAAGAAAATGTGGAATGGAGACAGAATGACTTGCCCAGGAACTTTGCTAAAGTTACCAGACAGCACAAACATGACAACAGATGACAGGCAGCAGATGAATGCCATCGTACCAATTATCCGTAAGAGTTATACTTTTTACTCTATGCTCATTTAAACCTCGTTTGCCCAGGATGGGGAAGGCAGACAGCTATGCTGATTCCTGGTTGTGTTTATGGAGCAGGCATGGTGAGTAGCACAGAGACTGGAAAATCAAGGCTAAGAAAAGAAATAAAAACATGGAAGGGAAACAACTGTGGAAAACAGTTTAAGGAAATAAGAATTCTAAAGCATTGGGAGGCTATAGCAAGAAAATGCGATTTATGCTTTCAAGTCAGAGTCATTTAACGTGTCGATACCCAAGGTTTGGCTATGGATATAGACACCAAGATGAGGTGAAAGTGGAGACTGATAGAACTTTAAAAGTCTTGGACTTTCATAAGAAGCAGGGTTAATGACATAACTACTGAGTGAATCTAGAATGATGAGATTAGAGGGAACCATGTCTGCTGGTAAAATTTTACCTGGTAGATAAATGTCAACATGTCCACATGTCACTGGAGGACAGGTATTAAGAGGATTAGAACATGACCATTCTGAATTGCAAAATTATTAATGAAAAGTGGCAACTACAAGATTGTGTGAAAGAACATGCATAAACAGTGGCATTGAGGAGCTGTACTAATGACAATTCAGGTCTACAAAAACAATTAAATCGAGGCCCTAGCACAGTAGCCTAGCGGCTAAAGTCCTTACTTTGCACATGCCAGGATCCCATATGGCCACCGGTTCTAATCCCGGTGGCCCCGCCTCCCATCCAGCTCCCTGCTTGTGGCCTGAGAAGGCAGATGAGGACGGACCAAAGCCTTGGGACCCTGTACCTGAGAGGGAGACCTAGAAGAGGTTCCTGGCTTCTGGTTTCAGAACAGTTCAGCTCCAGCCACTTGCGGAGTGAATTGTTGGATGGAAGATCTTTCTCTCTGTCTTTCCTCTGCTCTGTATATCTGGTTTTCCAATAAAAATAAATAAATCTTAAAATAAAGAAAGAAAGTGGAACAGTTCATGCTTGAACTGACTCACAAACAACCACTTACCATGCTGTTACAAATCCAGTCTCAAAATCAGATTTCATTGTTAAATGATTGGTAGCAACTAAGTATGAAAGGCTAGAAAAAAAAAACAACAATGTGAACAATCTTTTTAGGGTCTGGAGCTACAGTCTAGTAGCTAAATCCTCACCTTGCATAAACAGGAATCTCATACAGGTGCCAGTTCATATCCCAGCTGCTCTACTTCCCATGGGGTTAAGGTTAAGTCATTGGATTATGAAACAGGCATCCCATTCCAGAGTGTTGGAATTTCAGGCTACTCCTCCTCTGATCCAGCGTGTTACTAAGGGATTTGGGAAATGAGCAGAAGATGGTCCAAGTACTTAGTTCCCTGCCATTCATCCCATATGGGAGATAAGGATAGAGTTTCTGGCTGCAAATTTTTGCCCCATCCAGATCTAGCTATTGGAGTCATTTGGGAAGTAAATCAGTAGGTCTCACTCAATCTCTCTCTCTCTCTCTCTTAATCTGTCATTCAAATAGATGCATAAGTATTCTAAAATGAGTAGGAGCCAGCATTGTGGGAAAATGTCAGGCCATATTGGAGCACTGCTTAGAATCCAGGTTGCTCCACTTTCAATTCATCTCCCTGCTAATGCATCTGGAAAAGACCCTGAAGGAGCTGAAGCGATAGTACCTGGAGTCCCAGGTCCCTGTGTTGGTTCTGACCCATTGGCAGTCATTGCAGCCATATAGTAATTCACCAGTGATGGACGATATCCTTATTTCTGTGTGAGAGTGCGATGGCTCAGCTGGTTAATCCTCTACCTGCAAGTGTCAGGGTCCCACATGGGCACCGGCTCATGTCCCAGTTGCTGCACTTCCCATCCAGCTCCCTGCTTATTGCCCGGAGAAGCAGTTGAAGGATAGCCCAAAGTCTTGGGATCCTGCGCCATGTGGCAGACCCAGAAGAGCCTCTTGGTTCTTGGCTTTGGATCAGCTCAGCTCTGGCCATTGTGGTCAACAGAGGAGTGAGACAGTGAATGGAAGACCTTTCCTTCTGTCTTTCCTTCTCTCTGTGTATCTGCCTTTCCAATAAAAATAAGTGAATCTTTAAAATTAAATTAAACTTAGGGACAGTATTTCCACATAGCAGGAATTTGCTGCAGGAAAGGAAAATGACAGAGAAGACATACACAGGGAAATGGATTCTAAGATCTAATAATGTTTTATATTTTAATTTTGGTTCAGACAATATAGAATTGACCTTATTATCTGACTTATGTGTATATTATATGTGATTTATCTATTCCTATAGACATGCAGGATATCTCTCAGTTTTTTAAAGAAGAAAATTTCATAATTACTAGACGCAAGAAAATCTTGATTTAATAACGAAAATGTTCATTTGGCTTAATGATCAAAGATTTTTTTCTACTTGAGAGTTCAAAGTTTGTTCCTAGCTGTGTCACCCTTCAGGTGTAGAATCCAGTTACCTCCAAATGGGAAATAGGAATCCATTCATCTTCTTTATTCCTGGACTTGCACATGTCCTCTCCCTCTCTGACCTGACACCTCCCTCTTTCTTCATTTCTCCAGCGTGAGAGCTTAGAGAAACAAAAGCAGGAGGGGCAAGAAAGGTCCTATTCAACAGGGACTGTCTCCACATGGCAGAGCCAGGATCCACAGAAGTGAGCCTGGGAGCAAAAACTGCCCTCAACTCAGATCCTCTGCTTCTCATGAGTTCTACCTCCTGCAGACACATACCCCACCTCTTCACGACCCCAGGACCTCCAACCAAATCCGACTCCTAGGCAGGGCGAATGGAACCGTATTTCTATCCTCTTAGCACCATTAACTAACGGCTTTTTAAGTCTAAAGTTCTGCCTGTTTAGGAGCCAAATCCTATGCAAACCCTAGCACATGTTTTGCTTAGACTTTCTTGCTATTGCTATAATTTCTTTCATTGCTTGGAATGGAGGCATACCTTCAAACTTATTTTTTTTTCTCTTCCTCTGTTGAAATCTTGGCAGAAATGAGTTCCATTCTGACACGTTGTCAGAATCGCTTTCAGCAGACCTACACCACCCCTCTGCATATGCGCGCGTTTCTAGGGCTCTGCCTGTTGATTTTTGCTGGTGTTCCCTTCTGCTAGTCATTAGCAGAGCAGAATGCGGAGAACTGAATCCGTTATCCATTCTAGTTTCTTCCTTTAATCAGTTGGTGTGCATCACTTGCCTGCTCTATTTTCTTCTCCAGAACTCCTTGTCATTATGGCACCCTATCTTTATCATTCATCTACTAAATTTTCTTATGAGGCAAGAGAAAATTAGCTTATAAATTGTGTCATCAGAAGATTGGGAACTATTTTCTGTCATGCCCTTTGGCATCCAACAAAATATTTTATTGGAGGATATTTTATAAATAAATTAAGCAATAATGCAACAAAAAATCTCTCTACACTTAAGAAGAAAATGCAATTCTGACTTTTATTTTTCTATACATGGAAATGGTATGCTGTGTTAAATATTTATGTGTTACCTATGAAAATTTCTAAGCAAGGAAAAAAATCTGTTTTTTCTTACCTAGGTTTACGATTGCCAGTAAATGTGCTTCTGTGTATATTTGATGAAATTATCAATTGTTGTCAAACTAAAGTTAGTATACCTTATTGACACAATTTTTCTCAGTATGCAACTCTGTCATGGAAACAACTTCGGTATATTATGGTCTGCTTCATCGATGTAATTCTTTCTTCTTGGCAATTGTGTAAATTCCATTATAATCATTGTGTGCATAAAAGTATAAAGACTAATTACCGAGTTTACCAACTGTACATTAAACTATCACTCTAAATGAAAATTGTGGAGGTGGAGATAAAGCAAGAAGCCTGGACTAACAGCTTACTATTTGGAAAAGAACACAAATCTATAACCAACCAGAACTAAAAAGCAGTTCTCACTTGAAAAGCATGAATTATACTGCAATAATTTTTCAAAAAAAAAAACAAAGCAATCTCACTGGGCCCAAGACTACATAATCTGTGAGTTAATTTTTGTAACCAAAAGCATAGGATATTGACAAAAGGCCAACATTGGAACACTGACATAGATTATAAAAACATTTTCAGTGGATGCTCCAGGAAAGCTTTCCATGTCACCTGTACTCACAGGAGAGCCTGATCATCTCAAACAATGGAGTTAAAACTTAAACTAGTGGAGTCCAATTTTTGAGCATATAACATACAGTGGCACAAATTACAAGCAGAGAGAGCCCATCCCACCGGCATTCCTTTTTAACATCCTGGACACTCCCCTATCCCTTGCTGTAAAAACCTTTGAAAATTAGTTCGGGGGCAAGGTGGGGACAATTTCCTTAAAGATTCATGCCTTTCCACTGTCTCTTCTTGCTGTCATAAGTATAAAAAGCAACTCCCACTTGAGGCTGATTAAGTGGTGATACCTTGGGGAAACGAAATCTGTGTGTCTACTCACATTTGTATCACTGGCATTTCGTGTTTGGAGATCGCTGGATTAGGAAGTTCTCAGAGGGATGCAAATTCTACCCTTCAGACCTCCACACTTAACTGTTTCTTACGGGAAATAACAGTTTCTAAAATAGTTGACCTTGAGCTAGACTTTCCGAGTATGCAAAAACTTACCAAATGATGATTTTGACAACATATGCCTAAATGTTATAGAAGTCCTCTAAAAATAGAATCAGACTGACACATCTTGCGTTCAGAACATGTTATTGTCAATAATACATTCCAATATATGAGGTTATTAAATGAAAGGCTAGAATGAGGCCAGGGTTAAGATGAAAATAAAAATTTAGCTTTTTCTGTCATTTTTGAGAAGGATGGTGCTAACAATAGTCATTCATTTATTGAAGCCAGTAATCTAATATGTTTTTAATGAAACTTTCTTCTCATTTTTAATCATGTTGGAAAAAAAAATTTCTTGGATTTTTTTTTCTTTCTCATCTTTTCCACTAGTTACTTGTGGTTTGTAAAGAGTTATTTGCTAGGGCCTGCCATAATGGCTTGTTAAGTCCTTGCCTTGGACCTGGCAGGATCCCATGTGGGCACCGATTTGTGTTCCATCTGCTCTACATCCCATCCAGCTCTGTGCTGGTGGTCTGTAAAAGCAGTGTAGAATGGCCCTTGGGACCCTGTGCCCTTGGGGAAGACCTGGAAAAACTCTTGGCTCCTGGCTTCAGATCGGCTCAGCTCTGGCCCTTGTGCCCACTTGGGAAGTGAACCAGCAGATGGAAGATCTTTCTCTCTGTTCCTCCTTCTCTCTGTAAATCAGTCTTTCCAATTAAAAAAATCAATCTTGAAAAAAAATTGATTGATTGTTACAACCATTTTATAAAGTGATATTTCTCTGACTCGGCTAGCCGGCTATCCTTACACAGAATGTAACGACAAAAAAACACAACACTGATAAAATGAGTAATGGCAACATTACTGGGAGCTTAGCGTTGTTGCAACGTGTACCAGGTTTAATCAGGAAAGCACACTAGATGAATTCAATATGTTTAAACAGAGATACATGAGATAACTCAATTGAAAACTCAAGAAGGAATTATTTGGCTAATTTCAAGCATATACTGAGTTGTTAAGTGGGAAGAAATATTTCATTTTACACATAAACTCTGTGATTTTCTTTACTAGTTCCAGTTATATTAGTCCAATTTTCATGTGCAGAGTTCTGCAGAAGGAAAGAAGAAAACAAGGAAAACACAGAGCAAGAATATTTAGGACCAACTTCATGCATGTGGGAACAATTCCATAATCCATGGGATCCAACATGTCATCTTGTTGTCATGAGCAGAAACGCAATCTTCTTTTCAATTTTTCAAAAACGTTTTCTCTCAAAAACAGGGAAAGAAGGATGAGTTCAGCTAAGAGGTGATTGGATTCCCCCACTCCATCCACTTCACACGAACTCAGGTAAAAGAAAGAATTGGCAAAATATGTCTTGTGTTATGTGGGTTCCTCTCTACTGCCACATAAATGAGTCCCAAAACATCCCAGTGTTTAATATATTTTATTGCTTGAAGTTCTCTGTAACATTTAGATTGACACTCCTTCTCAGAGAATCCCTTTCTTCTTGATATCAAACATGACTTGCACCCAGATTCACTGAACAAATCCTTTGGCTTCATAGCTCACTTAGTCAACAAAAAGCTAATTGAAAGCCTCCTATGTTACATCTACTGCTTAAATGTTATAAACCTCAGTTCATTAGTTGTATCAGTGTATACATTTATTCTTGTGGTTTCATAAAAACTCATACTGACTCTCAAACATACAAAGGTACTTTAAAATATTCATAGACAAATAGAAGAAAAACACTCTGGGTTCCTGCCACTTGTATAACCCTAACCTGGCTCAATGGCTCAGTCCTTGCTTTGCAAGTGCCAGGATTCCACCAGTTCATGTCCTGGCTGTTCCACTTCCCATCCGGCTCCCTGTTTGTGGTCTGGGAAAGCAGTAAAGGACGACCCAAAACCTTGGGACCCCACACTCGTGTTAGAGACCTTCAAGAAGCTCCTGGCTCCTGACTTCAGATTGGCTCACTTGGGTGACATTTAATACATTGCACAGAAATATCAACTTGAATAGATTGCTCTTAATTCATAAAGCTACTATGTCAGTTCACACTTCCATTAAAATTAGCTAGAAACTTCTGGTTCTCAATATTCTTGCGAACATTTCTTGAGCAACTTTAAAAAAATTCTTGCTAATTAGAAAGAACAAAATGTTATACCATTTCAACTTATATTTCCTTAAAAGAAAGTTGAGCAGCATACTTATGATCAATGTTCTATTGTTATCTTTAAGCTTATTATTTTCACTTACTCCTTTTGCTTAGTTATTTCAAGAAATGTTTACACATTTGGAGATTAAATATCAAATCATGTGCAATACAGAACAGGGCACCAAACCCAAGACCTAAAATAGTCTCAAAAACTTCAAAACTGTGAAAATGAGCAAACTAATTTCACTTATACTGGAAGTAATTTTGGTATAATTCTTAAAGAAGTAAATAAACAAGGGCCCAGCATGGTAGCCTGGTGGCTAAAGTGCTCACCTTGCACGCACCAGGATCCCATATGGGCGCTGCTCCATATCCTGGCTGCTCCACTTTCATTCCAGCTCCATGCTTGTGCACTGGAAAAGCATTCGAGGATGGTCCAGGATCTTGGGACCTTGCACCAGTGTGGAAGACACAGAAAGTGCTCCTGGCTCCTGGCTTTGGGTCAGCTTAGCTCTGGCCACTGCGGCCACTTGACGACTGAACCAGAGAATGAAAGATCTTTCTGTCTCTTCTCTCTATACATCTGATTTTTCCAATGATAATAGATAAATACATCTTTGAAAAAGAAATAAACAAGAATTTTGCTACTATGGTACTAAATTGCACAGAAAATACAATTTTAAGTAATCCGTGTTATATAAAAGATATTCTAATTGTGTGAAAACGGGTAAGGAGTGGGTGCCTGTCTCACTGGCTCTGGCATCCACATCCCACAGCAGAGTCCTGGTACTGAACTCTTGCCTGACTCCAACTCTTGTAAATATAGATCTAGGAGGCCGCAGTAATGGCTCGAATGCCTGAGCTTCTCCTGGGAGACCTGGATGCCTTTCCTGAGTCCTGGCTGTGGCCCCAGTCCCTCTGTGGTTGTTACAGGCTTGCTCTATCTCTCCATCTTTTCTCTCTCTCTCTCTCTCTCTTTATCTCTCTCTCCCTCTTTTCCTCTCTCTCTGTCTCCCTCTCTTAATTTCTGCCACTGACTCACTCTTTTTCTTTCTGCCTCTCAAATAACATTTTAATGTAAAAATTGGGGCAAATCTAGCATTTACATATCAAATTTGAGAAGATGACAAGTTCACAAAAGAGGATGAAATTGAACGGGTTATGCGATAATCTTGCCAGAGATGAGAAAAACAACCAGTTATGCTTCTGAAAACAAAGAATGTTGAGTAAGGAGCAATACGGAATTGAACATAATATTCCATAAGGAATCATCTCCTTGTAAAATGTATTTTTCTATTATGTTCCTTTAAAATGATCTTAAAAGTTCATTATTCTAAATGAGAGATACCAGTATAACAGCAGAACAATTTTTAAAATTTCCCTGATATTTTCAATAACGTCTCAGACAAAGTTAATTATTTTACATTGTTTATCAAACAAACTGAAACAAAATGCAGACTTTGAATTTCTTTTAATTTATTGCTCATGGAGTTCACATTTTATAGTACTTTCTAGATATTGTCCTATGCAGATTAAGAAGGCCTGAAAGGGAAATCCGATTTTTATAGATTTTGTGGAAGTTTCCATGATCATATTGCTTCCTCGCGAGATTTGATCTCGGGTTTAAAGGTAGCTACAGAGATGTTCAACTGATTTTTCAGTTATACTTTTGAGGCACAATATTTAAACACATCCACAAGGAATAAGGCTACAAAACAGTACTTCTCACCGTTTCTTCGTACTCTATTCTTAATAAGAACCAGAGGCTCTGATATCGTAGTTAGCAATTTAAGCTCTTTCTGTGAGTATCCATTGGCCTTTTTTATTCGCTGCAGCAGAAAAAATTGGTGAGTAAAGTTCTTGAAACTTCACAAATAAGTAAGTTCTAGTTCTGGAAGGAGACAGAATGAATAAAGTGAGGGCTTGCAGATACAAGAAGTCATGCATGCTTTTAGACATGGCTTCTTGTGGCCTTGAAACTCTAATGTACAAAATACACAGAAAATCTGCAAATGTGCTAATTTTGCTCACGTCAATCTGAGTGAAAAACTCCCTTGGGGTGTGACCGTGCCTGGAATGTTGTTTGCAGCTCAACTGCGGTTGGTCAATTACAGAAAGCTTCTAGTGGCTTTTAAGATGTAGAGAACGCACACTCTGAGCATTTAGTCAGGTTCCAGACAGACAAAGGCTTTGGCAAAAGTGCACTCATCCATTCGGGTGCAAATCACACATTGTCGAGCACTAGTCTTTCAAGTTGTTCAATGTAATCATAGATTGAAGAAATGAAGGTATCTCTTGAGTTTTCCAACCTAGCCCTTCAGTTTTCCCTTAGGATAGAAGAAACGAATGTATAGACTTGACATGAAGGTTGTCGTGTATGTATGTATATAGACATGCCTGATCAACAAATGGAAGAACAGAGATGTATACCTACGGGTGTATGTTTGCATCCACGTGCATGGATCTATGTTACAAAGAGAAACAGAATGAGAATTACAGTTGTAGTTGCAATTTATGTAATTTTAGATAAGCAATGTATTTCAATAACTTTGTACAAAAGTAGACCAGTTGGAGAAGTTTATATGACAAAAAAACAAACCTGATGGCTACCTTTTGCAAGTTACAAAGGCCCCAGGCAGATAGCTCTCAGGAAACGAAAAGCTGCCGATACCACATGAATATGGAAGCATGTCCTTCTGCACTTGACTCCTCAGATGGCAACCAGCCCTGGCTGACACATAAGACGTGTAATCTCCAGAAAAGCTCATCAACCCTGGATTTCTAGATATGCGTTGCTTTAATCCACGAAGTGTTTGGTAAATTGTTAGGCAGCAGTAGGCGATATGCAGATTCCAAATTCCTCAAGTGCAGATGTTAACAAGGGTATGATTTTTCCCAGCTCCTCCTAGAGCTCTGGATCATAATGCATATTCAGTAAATGGTTTTCACTTTAATAAAACTAGGTTCACACAGATAGAACTAAGGGTGCAAAACCTTTGTCTTGTACACAAATAGAATTCCAAACAACTTGTCAATGCTCATCTTCAAGAAACACATTCCTGTGACAAAAGACATCCAGCCCTACTTGTTACCTTTTAAAAAAAAAAATTCTTTATTTTTGTTTGAAAGGCAGATTTTTACACAGAGAAAAAGAGAAATCTTCCACCTGCTGGTTCACTCCCCATATGATCATCATGACCAAAACTACTGAGTTGATCTGAGTTGGGAGTCTTAGAGCATCATCCTGGCCTCCAACAGGGATACAGGTTGCTAAGGGCTTGGGCCATCCGCCATTGCGTTCCCAGGCTATAAACAGAGGATCAGAATTGGAGCAGCAGGGACACGAATTGGCCCCATATGGGATGCCAAAACTTGAAGGAGGATGATTGTGCTGGCTCTGCTACTTTGAAGTATATTAGAACTGAATAGATTTGATTAAAATTATAGAATTTTTTTTCATTCTGTTGCTTTCCAGAGTCTAGTTCCTTTCCATTTTTTTTTTAACATACAACCATTTACCAGTCATTTTTGTATTCACCACCAAATCAAACACAAATCGTACCTACAGCAAGGCCATTTAAGAGCTGCCTGTAAGCATTCATGGAACAAGAAGACCTTTTTCTCTTTAATATTGAGATAAAAAAAAATCAGCCTTCCTAGCATGCTTTTTTTTTAACCTTTAAAAATGTATTTATCTGCTGTAATAGTGAAGCATGATTTGAAAGAAAAAAAGCCTTTGTCTTGGCAGATAAAAGAAAAGGAGAAAGCTGCAAGCAATGTAGAAGAGAAGAAGCTGCCCGCAGGTTTCAGTAGGGCCAACAGTGAGTAGGAGAAAGGACTGGCTGATAACCGACCCTTCATGGTGCTTGCATTTTGAAAGCACTGTGCAGGTTCTCATTTGCACAGCTACTGAGGGCTTGGGAGACAGCTTCTCAATGCCGCTAACAGTATCCCAGGCCTCGATGGGGTAAATTTTATGGACTAACCTGCACCGATGTCAACGTAGGATTGATTCAGAATTTTTTAAAAGTTGTTCTTTTTTTAAAAGTAGATCATATTTACAGAGAGAAGGAGAGACAAAAAAATCTGTCTTCCCATTCACTCTAACAAGTGGCCACAATGAGCACAGCTAAATCAATCTGAAGCCAGAAGTCTCTTTTTAGGGTCTTCCATAGAGGTACAGGGACCCAAGGCTTTGGGTCGTCCTTTACTGATTTCCAAGACCACAAGCAGGGACCTGGATGGGAACTGGAGTAGCCAGGACATGAACCAATGCCTACTACGGGATCTTGGCACTTGCAAGATGAGGATTTAGTCATTGAGCCGTCACGCCGAGCCCTGATTTGGAATTTTGACTTTTGAGCAGGAAGCTTTCAGCACCATGCTTACCTAAGTGGACTATATGTCTGAAAAACTGTGACTATAAGTGCATGTAATTGTTCTGGCTAGGGATTTGTGACTCAAGCGTCATAACACACGTAGGTGTTTCTCTAATGCTGATAATGCCAGAAGATAATAGCAAAAAGAGAAGTCCCTCCAGATGTACGGCCACCTGTTGCTATTCCTGACAAGGTAATGGGGGTGACGTGCACAGTTACAAATTGTAGTGTTACAAAAAATTACATTTAACACTTTTTTTTACTGAATTCCAATGTCATATATTCTAAAAGGAACTTGATAGTCGGTGTCAAGATTTTTAAAAAGTATTTTTAACAATCACCATTCACTTTCAAATATATAAAAATTATTACAGACCCTAATATTCCACTCTAATTATAAATACCTGCACAATTTTCCTGGCAATGTTATGTAATGGAATCACATGAGGTTTTAGTGTAAAATAATTTCCTATTAGGAGATCATTATAAAATAATTTTAAAGGTGTGTTTGAACTTCATTTTGTTGAAATCTAAGGAAGTGGTCTTTAATTAGGCAAAGAGCAATTTTTCAATTGTAGATCAAGAATTTATAAATTGATCTTACAATATTCATCTCTCTGGAATTTTAATGCTTATAAAGGAGAAACGAGATTACATATTAATATTGCTGTTATAACACAAAGTTTCAAAAGTTTCAAAAATGCTCAAAGGTATCATTCCTTTTATTCAACTATTTAAAAAAGAAAAATGTAAGCAGTGGAACTATCATTGGTTTAATTAACACAGGAAGTGTCCAAGGCAAAGGGAGCAATCAAGGACTTAATAAAAACATTACAGTGGAGTGAAATGAAGAAGCAACCTTCCACCTTGGCATAATCAGGTGTAAATTTTCCTGAGTATATATTGTATACAATGCAGCCTTGATTAGAACCGTATAACACCAGCTGAAATTTCAAATATTCCCACAGTGGGTTGAACAAACAAAGGAGCTTTAGGAACAGGTTGAATATAAGCCAAATGCTAAATAGTAAGCAAACATGTCTTTAGTTTCAGAAGACAAAGGGAACCATAGAGTTACATGTGGGAGTGTTGAGTTAACATTCATATGCTGTACACATGCTTAAAATTGTAAAGTTGAAGCTTTGCTTTTTTTTTTTAAAGATTTATTTTATTTTTATTGGAAACTCAGATATGCAGAGAGGAGAGACAGAGAGGAAGATCTTCCATCCATTGGTTCACTCTGCAAATGGACACAACCACTGGAGCTGAGCAATTCCAAAGCCAGGAGGCCAGAGCCTCTTTCAGGTCTCCCACACAGGTGCAGGGTCCCAAGGCTTTGGGCCATCCTGGACTGCTGTCCCAGGTCACAAGCAGGGAGCTGGAAGGGAAGCAGTGCTGCTGGGATTAGAATTGGTGCCAATATGGGATACCGGCATGTGCAAGGTGAGGATTTTAGACACTAGGCTACTGTGCCTGGCCCAGAATCTTTTTTTTTTTTTAAATGAGATTTACTTATTTGCCCAGAACATGTACTAACTGGTAATTTTCTTTAGACCGCTTCATTAAAACTTCCCTGAAATCAGCCAGGAGAAAACAATAAGATTGCACTGTGTGAGCATTTGTTTATTGTTGACAATCTGTCATTATATTTACACAAAGTGAACATTGCTACAGAATGATCCCATGGTACCATGCAGAATTAATTAATCTCAATATCTCTAATAACCAATGCATCATCCTTTATTTTTTAAGTTAACAGATAACCTTTTATTTTTATCTGCTTATTGTGTGTCCCACATGATGATTTGAGTATGGATGCATGTAGAATGATTCAATTTGCAAACTACCAAGTGCATCACCTCATATAAGTATTATGTTTCTGATGACAACAAGTAAAAGCTAAGAATGTACTAATCATTTTAACCATAATCACCATGCTATACAAAAGACTTCTTCAAATTAATTCCACCTATCACATTATAATGATGTATGTTTTTTCAAAAAGTATTTGTTTGTGAGTCAGAAAGAACAAGAGAGGAAGGGAGGGAAGTGCTCCCATCAGCTGGTTCTTTCGTCCAAAGTCAGTGACAGCAAGTGCTGAGCTGGGATGTCCCTGAGGAGCACTACCTGACAGGGAGCCGCAAGTACAAATGACAATGATTTCACTTAACCACAATTAGAATGGCTATTATACCCAAAAATCAAAAAGCAAAAAATGCCAGTGAGGATTTGGGGGAAAGATATACCAACCCTCTTCTGGTACGGATAAAAATTAGTGTAATCAATATGGAAGACAGTCAAGACCTCAGTGACCTGAAAATAAGTCTATGTTAGGACCCATCCATCCCACTCTTGGGAATTGGCCCAGTGAAATAAAATCAGCGTAAGAAAGAACTGTTTGTGGGTCAGTTCCTGGCTAACAGGATCATCTTTTACTCAAGACCAGTTCTAGTCTAGGCTGCTCCACTTCCAACTTCCTGCTAATGCACCTGGGAAGGCAGTGGAGGATGGCCTAGATGATTGAAACCACACCCACGTGGGAGACCGAAGGAAGCTGCTGGCTCCTAGCTTTGGACTGACCCAGCTCTGGCCATTGTAGCCACATAAGAAGTGGACCAAGGGATAGGAGATCTCTCTCTTTTTGTCTGTAACTCTGCCTTCGAATGAAATAGAAGAGGAAAAGACGAAGGGCTATCTGTGTCTCCTAATTTGTTCATTACAGCTCAGTTCACAACCACTAAGATATGGAATCAACCCAGATGTTCATCAACAGATGACTGAATGAAGAACACTATAAACTATTACTAAGCCTTAAAAAAATGAAATCCCGTGTCTTGCAACAAATTGAGTATAAACTGGAAACTGTTATGCTTACTAGAATTAACAAGTCTCAACATTACAAATATGAATTTTCTCTAATATGTGGCAGCTAATACATAATGTAATGTAAGTATAGGAATGAAATGACCACTTCGGAATATGACAATTGTTTTTAACCTATGTTTATACTTCTGTGGAATTGTAGTCTTCCTACCTTTTCACTTGTTGAATCTTATGTTCAGTGGCAGGATAAGCCTGTGACTATGGAATGGGTTAAAATTATGTCTTTGGAAAAACTGATGGAGAAAGGGGAAGAAGAAAATGCCATCAGAATGAGCAGAATAGAGGGATGGAATTGTGGTTGTTTAGCTGGAACTATACATATGGAATATGTGCACTTTCTCCTCTCTATATTAATTCTAAAAATTAGAAGGAATGCTAGCCTACCCAAGGTCATACTGCTATACAACACAGGAGAAGTGAGTTTCTAACCCAGTTGGGTTGACACAGGACTTTATGGCGCTAACTTTACTGCACAACTGGAGTGTAGCTTTGCTCTTTCTGCTAAAGCTTTAGGGTTCCCTGCATCTACTTCCAGAAGCAGTACTCAAGTATTTAAAGTATAAATCAGCATCAAACTAAATTTTAAAGTATTCTTATAAATAAAGTTATTGAGGAACTGTGGCCCAACGTGTGTCACATTAATTACTATTGGCTGTTTATATATAACATCTACATGCATAGCATGATTCTCCGTGTTGGAGTTAGCACAGTGCAAACAGGATGGTTAGACATATTAAAAAACATCCAAATACTATATGATGTTCTAAGGGCTCTAACAAAATTAAAGTTCATTATCTGATGATTTAACAGACTGTGTGCGGAAAATGTGTCTGCCCTGTGATACTTGCATGTTCCACACCAGGTCATAATGAACAATGGTTTAGCAAAGCAGCTGAATAAAAATAAAATCCTAACAATTGTAACATTAACTAATCAAGAAATATCAGGCTCTTTGCATCATCCTCTCTTTTTCATACTTTGGAATTAATCATACCCCCATGGGCAGAAAAGCAGATATAGGTCATGGGGGCAATAGGGATTTGCTCCAATTGCCACTGATAGTGAACACATTACGTTCCTTAAGTGGAATTTGAGTGGAAGCACTTCAAATCACATCAGCACAAAAATTAGTCTTCTTGATTAATGTCATGTTTTATAAAAAGCATTTGCAAAGCAGCCAGCCTTTGCCACTACAAAGTGGGGCATCTGTTAATGTGTGTTTATATCAGCTCATCGATTAAACTTAATTATCTTTCCCTGTAGTTTTCAACCAAGGAATATTTACAGGTAAATATATGGCTTCTTTTGAAATTAGTAAAAATTCTACATAAAGAGGAAATGAGGAGGGAGAAAATGAAATTAACATTTATTAAACAGCTATTACGTGCAAGGTACTTTTGATATATTGGCTCATTTAATTTTCCCAGTGGGGTCATGGCACCTTTTTTTTTTTATAATTTCTACTTCATGAATACCCCAAGGCTGGTGAGATGAAGAAAATTGGTTGAGATCATGTAGTTTACATTTAACTCTTTAATACTTAATTGTAACCACATTCAGGTACCTAAAAAGCAACACCCCCCCACACATCACTATTTTGTGTTTTTTCATTTCTGCAAAGTATTTTATCTGTTGGCTTCTCACCATGGTGACTCACACGGTGCTGTATGAGTGTGGTTTTGTGATTGGCATACCAAATTCCAGCAAATGAAATGTTCCCACAAGTTTTGTTTCTGGGGCTCCTGTGTTCTGATGACATTCTGAACATTGTTTCTTTCCCTTTCCCCCTCCTGTAAGCTTTTACAATCCACTTCCAACTTCCCCATAACTGGGAAGACACACACACACACACACACACACACACACACGGCTTCAGTCTACCACAATTTTTGTGAAAGTTCCCTAAACTTAAGTACATTATGAAGCTGTGATTTAAATGTTCCAAGAACCATTAAGGAAACAATTTCACAACGAAACTTCAATTTGAATATAGTAAATTGATGCTTGAATTTCTCAAGTAACGTGAAAATAAAACTTGGGTCACATCATCACTGCTGAATGAAAGCCAATTCCTATTCCTTTCTCACAGTAGTATTAGCACTTATTTTCAAGTTTTCTCTCTCTTCTTTGGAACATTCAGGGTTATTTATAAGCCTGCACCAGAAGAAATCCAACCTTCAGAAGAGGTGATAAAAAATGCAAGTAGAGCAAGAACTCACTTGCTAGATGGTATCGAGCAAAGGTTAGAAATACTCAAATATTAACAGTTTACAGCAAAGTTCTGTGAATATACGCTTTGTCAGAAAACTGAATGATGAGAGTATCCAAACAATGAAACTCTACAAAATATTTTAGCAGCTTTATTAACATGTAATCCGCATGCCATATGGCTCACTCATTTAAAATGCACAATCCATTGCTTTTTAGTGTATTCACAGGTGTTCAACCAGCAGCTCAATGTAATTCTCACTTTTTTCTCATTGCCAAAAGAATCCAACAGGCAAAACAACCGAGTGTGTTTAGGTTGGTAAAACCACTTTGTAACAGTTAGAATGGTAGAGACATGCTGTTATCGGCAGGTATTTGTCAAGAACTCACGGAATTCGCAAATTAGGATTGAGCTCCAGTATAGCCTCTGGATCTGGGATGATGATGATGTGTCAATTAATGTAAGTTTCTTGATTGTGACAAATTTATCACTCTAGTGCCACACCATGATAGCTGGTAGTTGAGGGATGTGTGTGTGTAGATGGAGAGGCAGTAAGCATGTGGGAAATCTATGTATCTCTCTTCCATTTCTGCTGTGATTCTAGACCTACGCTAAAAACATTCTTTTTTTTAAAAACATCAAAGTACGTATCCAGATGAGTAACTGTTCATCTCTCCATTGCCCTCGCCTAGGGCAATCACATAGTTTCTTACTGTCTCTATAGATTTTTGCCTATTCTGGATATTTCATTTTGTAGTTATCTTAATTAAAGAACAATCATACAGGGACCACAATAGTGGCACAATGCACTAGCCCTCAGCTTGTGGTGCTGGCATCCCATGTGGGCAATGGTTCATGTTTCTGCAGCTCCACTTCCGATCCAGCTCTCTGCTAATGGCCTAGAAAGGTAGTGGAGTGTTGCCAAATTACTCAGGACTCTGCCACCAAGTGGGAGGCTGGAAAAAGGCTCCTAGTTCCTGGCTTTGAATCATCTCAGCTCCTACCATTAAGCCATTTGTGAATGAATCAGCAAATTCTGGAGAAGCGAAGAAGACAGAGGCCAACTTTTGCAGACTTGATGACAAAAGAAAAGAGCAAAGTTCAAGAACATGCCAATCAGTCTCTCCAAAACCTCCTTCGCCCTGTATCAGAACATATCCAGCAAGATAGGCTGGGGGTGACAGAGTAAGACAAGGCTGGGAACCTGTTGAGCAGAGGCTCCAGGGCATGCTGCCCCCATGAGTCCTTGCAGGTGTTTCATACTTCCCTTGATAAAGGGAAAACATCTGTGTTAACAGCTAACCAAAGCAGCCAATACTCCTTATTAATCCCCCATTTCAATAGTGCTTTGACCAAGGCATTTTGTTAGCTTTCCTTGAATTCCCAGCTTACAGACGTGAGCTGAGTCTGAGTTGTGTTTGAAAAATATTTCAAATATTTTGATAAGTGTATAAATGTTACTGGAACCCTGGAATTAAACTCTTGTCAGTTACCCATGAGAGTACTGTCTCTCCATTTCTTTTTGGTGGCCCTCCGCCCCAGGACCTGCAAGGTAACTTGTACACTGTAGACACAGCTGTCGTTGAAGATCCAGGTATAAACAGAAAAAGAAAGTCAGTCCTTGCAAACCATCTCTAAAAAGTCAAACACCAAAAACCAACACTCAAAACAACTCAACTAATGAGAACTGTTTCCTCCTCAAAAACAGCCACAAAACAATACAATTATAACATAGGATTCCAGTCTGCAATAATTATACCTATGTAATTATTTGCAGGCATTTAGTTAACACCAAGTTCAGACATTAAAAATTCAGAACAAAACCAGGTGAAAGGTAGAAAGGTAAACAAAAATGATTTTAACTAAATTCCAATAAGAAATTGAATATAATGACTAAACTATCTCATGATTTAATTGCAAGTGCCTGATTACACAATGCTCCTTACTAAAAATTAGTAATTTAATGACAGACATTGAAGAGAAGCATGAAAACAGACAAAAAATATGAAATGGAGCAGCCAGCAGTGGAATTGGCACTGGTTGGAAGGCTGGCAAAGCAAGCACTGTCTTAACCTTCCATACCATTCTGCTTTCCATCCTATAATGGGCACTCGGCATTCTCTGCTTGATTACATGAGCTGGTTGTCCTGTTCTCCACGTACATCTGGGTTTGCTGTGCCCTGCACCGGCTTTAGCAACTGAAGAGACCCACTACCAAGGCCCAGCACTCCAAGATTGGACACAAAGTTGATTTACCCTGTGGCCAAGGTTTGAGTCCAGCAATCTAGTTAGGGATCCTTCCAAGAAACCCACCTGGAAAAAAAACTCAGACTTGACTCTTGTGTGTGCCAGCTAGTGCATGGTCAGGTTCAGTCTGTCTCCTGCAACAGCCAATACACATACAGGTGGATGCAGTCTGAAATGACCTGCCTCTAGTCTCAACATTTGCTAGCAGGTGCTGCAATCTGTCTCAGCCTGACCCACAAGCAGTTCCAGTTCTCAATGTTGGGAGTAGCATCTTAGCCTAGCTAATCCCACCCCAATCTGGTCCTTATGTGAAATGACAAATGTTACAGCCCAACCCAGCCTGACCTGTACCCAGTCCTGGCTCTTGTTCTTACCAGCATATGCTGTGGACCGGCCCATCTTGCATGTGCTCAGATCCAGCGGATTTGTTTGCCAACAAGTGCTGCAGTTTTGCCTGACCTGGTCTACTCTCCCAGCTGCAGCAATCAAGCTCCCCAATAGAAGCTGCAACCTAGCAGGAAATTTATTCAAGTTCTCCAACCAGGTCCACTTCCAGCTCCAGATCTCTCACATGCTCATGGGTCATATGAACCTGCTTGGCATGGTCATGCACAGCCTTTGCATGTGCCAGCTGGTGCTGCAGGTGGCCAAGCCCAGCATCCTCCTAGCCCTGGCTCCCATGAGTGTCAGTGAATTCCATGGTTTATCCACCCCCAGCTCTCTGAGCAGACTAGTGGGTGTTGCAGTTCCACAGAGGTGAACTGTAATGGCATATCCTGGGCCTGTGTCCTTTGCCTCTGCTGTGTGGTGTCACATTGTGGTTCACAGAGTTCTCCACATTTCTTTAAAAAAAAAAAACAGAGCAGGCAACTGTGCTGGCACATTGGTATAGTTAACATAAATTTGGCATTAACCAGGCTCAGAATGTCCCACCAGCTACTGGCTGCTTTTCTCCCAGCAATGTAACACTTGCCTATGTATAAGGCATTGACTGCAGCAGTCCTTCATTGTTGAAGGAGAATTTTGGCAATGTGTCCCAACATTCATAACACACAAGGCCAACTTTATAAGTTGCTGCCATTGACAGATTCAGTTCATTCTAAATTATTTATCACTGTATATATTCCATGCACATTTAAGTATGTCTGCTTATCAACATGCTCCTGTGTGGAAAAATCTCATTGACAAACTCAATCAGCTGAAATTCTGAAGAAGATGCACAGCCCAAAGTTACTAATAGCATGCAAAGCAGGCAGCTGTTCCCCAGATAAAAGTATAATTGTAGGAAATTGGACTTCCATTAATTTTTAATATGCTGTCTAATTTAAGCAGTACAGCACAGATTCACACTGAGTCAAAAAACAATATCTGTCCCTGAGACTTGTTGGAGATTGCTAAATATTATGCTGTTGAGTCTGGTGAAGTGTTTTGCTGAAGTCCCTAAAGTAGAGCTCTGATGAATGAGGCATTGTTCTTTCCATTAGCATTATTTGTTCTTCCACTCTCCAGTGCTAATCATTGTAAAGAAAAGGTTTCTTTTCTTAAACAATATGGGAGAAAATTTTTATGGCTCAAATCAGACTCCCCAGGCATAGTCTAATAAAGTCCGCCAGCCTCATTCTGGAGAATTTCTCATGATTTCTTTTTCTGCTCAGAAATGGAAAAGAAAGCAAGCTGAAAGTGGCTTACTTCCAGCTACAACTGTAATTATTATGCTTCACTAAGTGTCATCAAGCATTTAAATAATGAAGGTCATTTCTACAAAGAATGAAGTTTTACTCATTTGTTTCCATTCTCATATGTATTTATCATGTGTCACTTCATAAGGAAAGAGAAAGGAGAATGAATAGGTACTGCACCTAATTGCATGGCAATGCCTTTCACATGATGGCTGCTCATCGACTGTGGTTTCTGTTCTAACTCTACAGGCTGTGGGGAAAGGAAAGTGATAATGTCATTGCCCTCTGTGGGCCACATTAACACATCATTCTGGAGTTCAGGTAAAGACATTTTGTTCTAGACATGTTCAATTTAGTTTAATTTTACTACTGCCACTTTATGGCCTTGGGTGAGGTAACAGGACTTTTTTTGGAAAACCTGTGACAGTTTAATACACAGGTAGCCACAGTAGAGTACACAGATGTAACAGTATTTAAAGATAACTCCTACATATCAGAAGTTCATCTGAACAATGGCACACATACGCGCCATGACAAGAGGAGAGCAATTGCTCCATAATGGAAAATTAAGGAATCACAAGCGTTTGGATTGATTGTGGAAAAGTAGGCAGCAGGGAGACATACTTATTCTATAAGATGTTTTCCTAGTTGGGCATAGAGCTCATAACATTATTGTCCCCATTCTCCTTCTCTGCCCTTCCAGGGTCGTGGGAAAGGGCTACCCAGCAGATAAAGTCATAGAGAATCCATTGAGCACTTGTAGCTTAATTCTGCCCTCTGTCTCTCTGAAACAGGGAGAAAATTTTAGTGACACCCTTCTAGCCATTGCAGGAAGCCTGCCAATCAAGATGTGGCTATAACCATGTGAGGAATTCTATACACCTCTTTCAGTGAAAGAAGATATAAGCTATGCCCTCCAACTTGGCACTTAGCAAAAAATAAAGCTGGTCATTTAAACTACATCTGCGCTCCTTTGTCTCATTTCCAAGTTCATTCCCAAGGCCTAGGTATGATGACAGAATGTTGTGATTGTATTGTTTTCTCTCTACCAAATATTACCAACATTTTGTGCATAAGAACTCCAAGAAAGTAGAAGGACAAACTGAAAAATCCAATGTGCAAGTGGACAGGCTTTGGCTTATACCTGGGGAAACAATACATATCTATTTTTATACATCTTACTATATGAACTTCTATCTTTCTATTTTTTTTTTTTTACTTTTAAACTGTCTCAAGATCCATATGAGGATAGCTTTTAGTTGCTCTGACACAGGGAAGACGTGTTAAGCCTTCAAGACCATTGTGTTTTGGCTTTTGTGAACAAAAATAAGCTAGATCACGTAATCCACAGGAAAATGACTGTTTTTCTTTTTCTTTTTTTTAAAGATACATGGGCTTAAGCACTGAATGTTGGCTTTAATAAAGACCTGAGACTCTGTCAAATCTTTGACAGCCTGGGACAGTGTAGCAACAAAGTCCTGAGCAAGTTATAGGTGGCCTTAGCTCAATATACAATGTAGGCACAACCTTTCCAAAGCAGATGTGGCCAAGAAAAAGCTCTGTCACCATGGGTCTTAAAGACCTACATGTATTATAGAACAGAGGACAATTTGCTGCTTCAGAATGGAAAGGAACTGAATTATTCTAACATTAAATTATATTAAAAATTAAGTTCTGCCTTTAAATATTCTGTGTTACACCAGGGTAAGACTGCAAAACTTTTTTTTCGTCTCCTACTTTCTTTTTTTAAAGAGTTATTTATTTGATTGGAAAGGCAGAGTTACAGAGCTATCAAGAGACCAAGAGAGATCTTCCAACTGCTGTTTCACTCCCCAGATAGTATCACCTGCCACAGTTGATCTGATCCAAAGCCAAGAGCCAGGAAGGAGCTTCTTCCAGGTTTCCCAAATGGGGCAGGGGTCCAAGAGCTTGAGTCAGTTTCCGCTGATTTCTCAGGGTGTAAGCAGGGAGTTGAATCAGAACTAGAGCACCTGGGGCTTGAACTGGCATCCATAGAGGATTACATCTGTAGATGTAATCAGAGGCTTAGTTTGCTATACCACCTCATTGGCCCCCTTTTTCTTTCTTGTGCCTTGAATCATCTTAAGAATCCAGAAAGACAGCACAGTGAAAATAGAATTAGTATGGGCGTGCTGGCCTACTGGCTAAAGTCCTTGTCTTGATGGCACTGGAATCCCATTTGGGCGCCGGTTCTAATCCCGGTGTCTCTACTTCCCATCCAGCTTCCTGCTTGTGGCCTGGGAAAGCAGTCAAGGACGACCCAAAGCCTTGAGACCCTGCACCCATGTGGGAGACCTGGAGGAGGTTCCTGGCTCCTGGCTCTGGATCGGCGCAGCACTGGCCATTGTAGTCACTTGGGGAGTGAATCATTGGATGGAAAATCTTTCTCTCTGTCTCTCCTCCTCTCTGTATATCTGACTTTGCAATAAAAATAAATAAATCTTAAAAAAATGTTCACCAAACTCACTTGATTCTATATAAGTTAATAATCAGTAAATGAAGAATATTCTTGGGAAACAATTTGGGGGAGGAAATATGGCTTTACATAAGCAGAGGGAAGGAGTTGGCCTACTAGTTAACATAGTTAAGGTGTTTGTATCCCATGGAAAAATGCGTGTGTTTAATATGTAGTGTCAGACTGCTGCATAGAGGACCAAGCTGTTGATGTCCTGCCATGCACGTGGGAGACACAGATTGTCCTCCTACTTCAGATTTACTGGTGATCGCTGGCATTGCAAACTGAATTTTAAAAAGTGACGTTTCTCTGCCTTTCCCCTCTTCAAATACTAAGAAGGTATAACATTAATAACAATAACTAAGGAATGAATACTCACAAAAGAGAGATAGGATCTACATTTGGTACTGAGAGATGTAGAAACCTAGAGATTTTGAATATCCTGTTAATAAGCTAGAAATGCATGTTACCTAAGAACTGATATTTTCAACTGGCAATAATGCCAGTTTCTTGGGACTGGCATTATTGGTATCATGGGTAAAATTACCACTTCCTTTACTGGCATCCCATATGGATGCTGATTCGTGTCCCAGCTGCTACACTTCTGTTACAGCACCCTGTGAATGGTCTGGGAAAAACAGGGTAGAATGGCCCAACTGTTTGGGCTGCTGCTACCCATGTGGGGCTCTTGGATAAAGCCCCCGGTGCCTGGCTATGACCTGATCCAGGGCTGGCCATTATGGCCACTAGGGGTGTGAGCCAGTAGATGGAGGAGCTGTCTCTCTTTTTCAACTCTCTCTCCTACTCTCTCTCCACCTCTCTCTCCTCTCCTCTTTTTCTGTAACTCTTTCAAATGCATTTTTTAAAAATAATGTGAATTTCTTAACTTTTGGAAAGATAACAGTGGCTTTTATGTCACTGGGAGGGAAAAAGAAAAATCTACAAAGATAAAACCTCCCTACTCCCAGGCAAGCAGATCGCTAGTTCCCACACTCGCCTTCTGCTAGAACACTGTGGATTACAAACACTTGGTATGGACCGATCGGCATCATTTCTTCCATTGCACAAAGAGCACAGCGCCTCTGCTATGTCTTTGGTGATTCTGGCATCTGGTCACATAATTTTGTGTGGAATAATTACTATAGGTACCAGAGATAAGCTTGTTTTCTGATTGTGCTGGGCAGAGAGCCAATGCTGTAATATTTTCTTGCTTCCTGTTAATCCTTTGGATTCTTTAAAGTGAGTGCCTATAGACTTGGAAATACAAATTCTAATTCCCTAAATGAAGCAACTGCACCTACTCCTGTGAGATACATTTGCACTGAGGCTTCCAGAATCCCTCTGGCTGAAACTAAGCTGAATAAAGAAGTTGGGAGGAGAATTTCAAGTCTTAATTACAATGTACGAAATTCTTCAAATATTTAATTCCATCGGGGAAAATAACTTGATATCACACATTAATTTTTTGGGACTTTAATATATTTTGACTTCAACTTGAAAGAAGATTTAATCTTTGAACTTCAGTTCTGCCCTGGGACTTTGTAATACCAAGGGCCTTCCTATTCAAGTTTTGGGTATTTCTGCGGAGTTGACTCTTACTTCCAGGGGAATTTTTTGCTTTCTTCCTTCTTGTTGTCATGAAATCCCCTTGAAGCACTTTTGACATGCTGTTGGAAAATGTTACTGGATATGTTTGGATATGGAAACAGAATAAAGAATGAGTTTTCAACTTTGATTTGAAGCTTGTCTTATGGTTGAGTCATTTAATGTCATATATTTATCCACCCATTTCAGGACATTCCAGAAGAAAATTCTAGCAATATCAGGCAAACCCAAAAGGACAGGCAGTTAAGACTGTGATCTACCCTTGGTCTGAAGCCTATGTTTCCCCCTGTATGATGAACAAAATATTGACTCATTTTGATATATAGGTACAAGGAGTTCTTTAAAACACACATACACCCACACAATCAAAATATCATTATCACAATGAGAATATTAACAACTGCCTTCAGTGATCAAATATCCTAACACACATTTTAATAATTTAAGAAAAACAGAATGAAAATAACTTGCTGTTATTCTTCCCTCCTCTCTCTTGAAATACACTTGCTTAAAGTAATCAGGTCGTCTGTCGTGTAGGGCTTCTTTATAGCCTGGAATGGAATCGTATACTTTGATGAGTATGGGGTTTCACACCTTCTATTACCTTTAAAATGGCACATCTATCAATGTTCCATTTCCTTTTAGTGAGAATGCATCCTACATGGCAGTGTATACTTCCATAATGAGACAGATAAATTTGTACAGTTTCTTTGTGGTGTCAGAATAATTCATCACTAACGTTTATGTACTTTATCAGTGATGTTGTCATTCTGTGACTTTCTGCACTTACTATCTGGAATATCTATCTGTAGAAAATTCTGCCTATCCGTTATTTGCTCAAAGAAGCAGGTTGTACAGAAAAGAAGAAATTTTTGATGTTTTTCTTTGGCATTGCGATTACATACGTACACCAAAACCTACTCCCTTAAATACCACAGGTTGTTTTATTTTGTAATACTACAGTCCTGAAGTGGCTGCACTCAACAGTTGGAGCTTCTAATGTGGTTTGCAGGCAGTGACTTGTACCAGACATCCAAAAAGGCATATCCTTGCACCTGTGTGTCGTGACTGCCAGATGAGTTTGCCATACTGAATTCCTATATGGGCCCGTTCTATCTGGCCTACATATTCTCCAGCATGGTGGTTGATTTCCAAGTGTGTCAGATATAATATATGTTAGGGTCTAAAGCTAGAAAGAGAAGACATTTTAGAAATGTGACTGGAATGGGTAAAGTCCTTAATCCTGGTGGGAGAAATGCCCATTTTTCAGAACACAACACAAGTGATAGATCTTGCTTCTGTCTTCTTGGAAAACATGACAGATGATCACTTTTTGCTGTAACTAATGGAGCATACAATCCACCAAAATGGATGGAATATGTCTTCTTCTTCTTATTCTTATTGCAGGTGCTGATTTTCTCTAATCCGTTTTCTAGGACAAAACACCTTCTGATATTTCAAATTCAACTTGAGAACTGAAGTTTTTACTAAACTCTTTCATCTTGGATCTTTTTTTTCCTTTCCCCATGCCCAAAAACTTACTTCCCGGAGGTCTCAACATAATTATATATATGTCCTATTTTACAAATGCATGGAACAGTCTCAGAATAAGCCTCAATGAGAAAATTGTCAGAAATAGTTTTAGTCATAAATTTCTTACACTCAGAGTTTCCTTTTCCAGGGAACCCTACTCCACTGCTGGTGGAGCTGCAAATTGGTACAGCCTTTATGGAAATCAGTCTGGAGAACACTCAAACAACTCAAAATCAGCATACCATATGACCCAGCAATAGCACTCCTAGGAATATATCCAAAACACCTGTTTTACGACAAACCAACATGCATCCCTATGTTCATTGCAGCACAATCAGTAATTGCGAAAACATGGAAGCAACCGAAATGCCCATCAGCAGAAGATTGGATAAGAAAGCTTTGGTTCATCTACTCCATGGAATACTACTCAGCTATTAAAAAAAACAAAATGCAGTTCTTTGTGGCTAAATGGGCACAACTGGAAACTATAATGCTAAGGGAAATGAGCGAATCCCAAAAGATTAGATACCACATGTTTGCCTTGATTTAACCTGTAATTTTTTGTTTGGTGGTTTGTTATTTTTTGAACCTGTCATTGATACTGTCTCAACCCAGATGTTTCGAAGAATGGAACTTGCATTATTTTTAACATATTGTTTACCCAATACTATGTCAATTAATTCCATAATGTTGTATAATGATACTGAGGCCTTGTTGGGGCTTTTAACTGACTGGATCTTTACTCTGTTAGACCTATCTTCAGACCATAGAAGGTCTCCCCAAGAGGCCACTGAACTTATCTGGACAATAAGACGCTGAACTTTATGCTAGGCATGTGTTTGCAAGCAATGAATCTCAACTGAACTTGAACTATGGTTATGCAACAAGGTGGAGGAATCCACCATGGGGGGAGGGGTATGGGAGGGGTGGGGGGGATCCCCAGCGCCTATAAAACTGTACTACATAATATAATGTAAGCAACAATAAAAAAAAAAAGTTTCCTTTTCCAAATAGGTGTTTCTAATAATGGATGTATAATCAAACTCTAGTACATTCTTTATGTCACTTCTCTATCTGACAATCTCACCATCTCAAGGTATTCCTGTTCATATGCTTTCTTTCTTAGGGCTTACATTAAATTCTAATTTAACTAGCAATGTAAAATATTTACAAAGTGCCAAATTAAAATGTGTAAGAGAAGCTATATTCGAAAAAGTCTAATTTTGATTTTTCTACCACCTCCTCCTTTTCTTTTAATAAATATTGGTTTATGTTTTTAATATCAAGAATACACCTATTTTAAATTTTGGTTATTTAGGAGACACAGAGAGACTTATTTCCCATCAGTTGGTTTACTCCCCAATTGCCCATAGTAGGTTGGTCTGGGACAGGAATCCAATTTAGTGTCCTATGCTTGTGGAAAGGACTCAACTCCTTGTGCTTCCCTAGGGTACACTTGAACAAGAAGCTGGAATCAGAAGCAAACCTGAGACTAAAGCCCAGACACTGTGTTTTCACAATTATTTTTTTTATTGGAAAGCAGAATTTACAGAGAGAAGGAGAGACAGAGATAAAGATTTTCCTTCATTTTCTGGTTCATTCCCAAGTGGCCGCAATGGCTGGAGCTGAGCGGATCTGAAGCCAGGAGCCAGGAGCTTCTTTTGGGTCTTTCATGCAGGTGCAGGGTCCCAAGGCTCTGGGCCATCCTCCACTGCTTTCCCAGGCCACAAGCAGAGAGCTAGATGGGAAGTGGAGCTGCCACAATTAGAACCGGTGCCCATATGGAATCCTAGTTGTATACAAGGCGAGGACTTTAGCCACTAGAATACTGCATTGGGCCCTCACCATTGTGTTTTAAGGATTAGTTTCCAAAACTAGGAATTTACATTTATGTGTAATAAAGACAGACGGTGCTGAAGTCACTTACTGAGGTGTTGTGATACTTTGTTGTCAGGCCAACTGTGCATGACAGTCCTGACATCCCTGAGCCCTACCACACGTGTATGTCACCTCTCTTTGCCAGTCTGATAACGGGTACTTTGTTTCTCAGCTTACCATGTGTTTCATTTAAATATGAGACAAAAAATAAATTATTGTCTTAACAGAGGGGAATTCAGCATCCTGTATTTAGATAAAGAATGGCAAACACTTTTCTTCCTCTTTCCCGTAACTATCCAGCAACCGCTATTTTGTTCGACCTCACTGCATAGTGTCTAGATCAAGCTTTGTCTGCGATGTCCTGCTCTTAACAGAGCTGACAAAGAACTGGTTTCTAGTATGCCTTGGGCTGGAATTCATCCTAATATACACACCCTGTCAGACAACTCCCTGTTTGAAATATTGCTTAGTGGAGCAGCTTTGACCTTGGGCTGGTGGCTAAATCAGCTGATTGTCATGCAGCCTCCTGGGCTGTGACCTCCTCCCTGCCTCGGTGCCCTTCTGAATCAGTGTGCTGCATCCACACGGGGGGACTTCACAGCCTGTACCAGCCAGCTGCATAGCCTGATCCTGACAAGCTCATTTTCACCCATTTTACTACTTAACCTTCCCAGAACCTCAATCTGTGCCAGGGTTGATGATCAGGACTCCGGTGACCCCTCGTGCCACAGCTTCTCCACCTAGTTTGTTTTCCATTTTTACTCAATGGAGAGAGAGGAAAGAACCGGGAGGGACAGATAAACAAACATTTTGACTGTGGATATTTTTAGGTATGTACCCAGTCATGAGACTTTTCCACCCATGTAGCACTGCATCTAGGTTTGAACAATAGTTTTCAGAAGTTAAAAATGACTTTCCTCCTCTTCTCTGTTTGCCTTCAGTTCAGCACTGATTAATCCCCTCTTCATGCACTTTTCTGTTTCCATTTAAACTTAGGCAAGACTCTTGCCTTTTACTCCTTGTTTATTGGATAATAAGTTACTTAGTGAGGACAAGCTGAGTCATATTTTTGTTTTAACTGCTTAAAATGGTGGAGGGTATTTTGAGGGAATACAAGCTATTTTAGACTACTTTAAAACAGGGACTTGCTTGAAACAAGATTTGGGGGAACGCTGATGTGCATTATAATGAGAAATGGGACTTGTGGATGGAAAATGCGTTAGCATGGTTTAGAACTCACTTGTAATTCTTACTGAATCCTGGACGTAGAACTGAGTGCTAGTTGTCCTGGGATAGTAATCCGTTTACATCCCACGACATGCAAAGCTTCACTTCAAGGAATAAGAAAGATTTTTTTTATATTCAATGTTACAAGATTTTCTTAATGCCTTGTAGGCCATCAAACTGGGTATCAGCGTGATACCCATTTTAAATGCATGCAATTTTTTTTTAAATCCTCCAAATCTCATTTTATGAAAGTTTGTTGGCATGAGAAAGTTTGCTGCTGAGGCTAAAGTCTTGAATACGAGCTTTGCTATAAAACATTGTTTTTTCATATTTCATGACCAAGCCTCACTTCACTAATTAGTTTCACAAAATATCATGTCTCCTGTCTTTCTATTGAGGAAAAGCTAACATATATGCCTTTGGCAATGTGTTCTAGGCAGACATGAATTTTATTGTTCCTTTTTTCCATATTGATCAAGACTTTGTAATAAATTTAGTTAAGTAAATTTGTCTATCTGCCTATGCTTCTTAATTATCCAGGTCATAGCAAAAAACAATTCTCTCAACATGGAATATAAATCAGTTTGTGATGGATATTAACACTGGGTTGGATGTTAAGATTAATAATAACATTAATCTTAATATAATAAAAGAAAATATATGTTAATAAGACTCATCGCTTTGTTGTCCTTAACCAAAGAGTCATTTTTATCATGCAAATTTCTGCCATTGGTTTGAGTTCTATGTCTGGTCTTCAGATTCCACTTTACATTAAATGTGTAAGGGAGAAAAGCATTTTTTTCACCTCAGTCTGTAATTTTTATAAAAGTCCAAAGAGAGAATTCAAACACTGCTGTAGATGAGACTTTCTATATGGGATCATCTTGTTGCTCTTTAAAGAAAGAGTTGTGTTGATCTGCAGAGGGAGTTATTTTATAGTCATTCTATCATTAGGTATGTTTCAAAAACAGGAAGCTATTCGTGTTCCTTACTGCTTGCCGAAGTCAATGGAAGAATTATTCTGCCCCATCCATTTTCCATTAAGTGTAACACAGAAGTTAAATACAGTACTTCTCTCTGTGCCAGGCAGGCTGGAGACTGAGACATCGTATGCCAAAGGAGGAAAACTATCATTTGTATTGTTCAAGAAAGAATTTCTTTGACTTGATTAAGCAGGATTCTCATTTCTACGATTTTAGTAAATGTTTTAGAGCAGGATTACCTTGTCTTCAAGTCAGTAGTCGTGTCATCAGTTGGCACAGGGCAGTTCAGTTTGTTACACTTCATCCTCCCTTGCCTTTCAACGTAGTGTAATTCTAGCTCCTTCAGAGGAAAACTGTGATGTGAGCCGATGCTTTCCTACAACACATTTTTGCTTTTAATGTATATGTTAATATGCTCTAGTTCTAAATTTATTTTGTCTCTATATACATACCCCTTTCCCATCTGGAATTAACATACATTATGTTTTTTTTTTTTTTATGTCATCTCAATTAAATAAGGATTTAAGCAGAAACTAAAAACTAAAAATTCCAGAAACTCTTTTTCTTTTTAATCTTTCCTTCTAAACATTTCTTACTTCAGGAAAGTGCCAGAGCACGTTGGTTTAACTCCTAGTTAAATTCGTAACCTACCTATTTGTAGTCTAATATAATGGTTTGCTTATCCATCCATCATTTGGAGCATCTGCATAGAAACGGGCAGGTGGTCCCTTTCAGGGAAACCATTAGGTGATGATAATGATTGCAATTAGATGATAACGATCTTGGCCATTTACAACACACAGAGTCATTTATTTATAGAAATATTTCGGTAAGATGCCGCATAGTTGTTCGGAAATCAGAAGAAAGATATCTCTTTTCTAGATTAACGACACAACTAGGCAGATCAGATTACTTTGGGAAACGTTCTTGCATCCTCCTATTTAATAAGACAAATGATATAATTCTTTCAAGAAAGTGAGCATGGGAGGCTTAGACCATATGCAACTTACTTGTCAGCTCCCATGAAGGTCTCTGCCACAGATTTGGTTTCCAGGTTGGTTGGCTGCTCCAGTGACTGCCCAAAGCTCTTAGGATCCAAAAATGCTGGAAAACCAGCGTGGTCACATTAACAGCTCCTCGGCACGTGCTTCCTCAGGGCTGATCTCTGAAGCACAGAGTCTGAGGTTTCTCCCACAACTGCCCCGAGAATCCACAGCGAAGAGCCCAGATGTCCAGAGGTTTCACCTGGTGACAGAGACTTTGACTACCGAGACGCGAGACATGGAAAGGAGCAACAACTCTTCATGGAAAGCCCCTTCCTTCTCTGAAGCTAAACTTGATGGTGGACAGCCAGGCAACGCGCTGCCTTGGCTCAGCTTTCCCATCTTTAGCATAATCACCTCCAATAGGACACGTAAACACTGTTGCATTCTTATATTAAATAATTGTTCACATGTGTTTCCCTGTGCTTATCACAGAAACTGTAACCGTTAGAATGTTTTCCTAAAGTGATCAATTCCACTCATAGGCATTCCCTACCAGACATAATATGTATCATGGGGGTCAATTATATGCCTATGTCTGGTCTCCACGCATTCTGAAATGAGGTTCTGGGAAAATTATCAGATGACAATTGTATTAAAAAAAAAGATTTGGAGAGCAGCTGTCATATTTTCATAGGAAACCTGAAAAATATAGGAAGTTATGACCATATAAGCATATTTCTTTCCCTCAAGTGAAGCAGTGTCACAGTATATGTTTTAGAAATGCATTTGTCTATTAAATGTAATTAAAGAAAGTGTATGTTTTGACAATTTGCAAAGTATCTTCACATACTTGATCCAACAGATACACACAGTAACTTGATCCATGAGCAGAATATATATATAACTGTAAAGAATCTCTTCCATTTACATAAAGAGAGATTCAGTTGCAGAGAAAGTAAGTTGTTCAGAGTTGGCAACTAGCAAAATGACCCACAGCAGTTTCTATTCCACATTCCTTTGATTTTTGCACTTTGTCATGGTGCTATATTTCATTAAAAGAGAGGGAATAGTTGATGATTCTGAAGAGGGATTTGGACACATCAAAGTTTTCTTAGTGGAAATACATTGCATTTGTGTAAAGAAATGAGATTTTTCTCACAAACTGGCAATAGCTAGCATTATTTTAGGTTAATTCAAATGTATGCAAATTTAATTAACAGAATTTTTCTTGTCTTTTTTTTTTTTTTTTACTTCTGAGAGATGGGAGAACTTAACTGTTGAATCAAACCACCAAACCCTGTGTTGATCCCTTCATTAATGCATCTTCACCATCTGACAGTGCTGCTTAAAGGGGAAGGGGCTGGCCTCAGAGAGAAGCCTTTAAGTGTCGGAAAATCACAGCTGAGTTCAATCCTTGGGCAGGTAACTCAAAAAATGATTTCTTAAATTTAAACATTTATTGATTCAATTCAGAAGGAATTTATAGTCCTGAATAAACATGCATTTGCATCTGAAAAAAATCACAAAAGATTGGAGCAAACAGGTCTGTTCTAAACAGAGAGAATAAATGATGGAATCCACCACAGATACATTTACCTTTTTATGATTCAAACCCAATTCAATAGAGAAATAATCTGTGTTTTGGATTCATGTGAAGCTTTTCCGAGGGATGTGGAGTTCAGGAAATGCAGGAAGCCAAAGTAGCAAGTGGATTTCATTTTGTGAAAAATTCGAACAATGCTCTTTTATATTTTTGAAAATTGAGCCAGAAGATTAGAAGAAGGCATGGATTGCTTGACTGTTTGCTTGTTTCTATCACCAGATAAACACGTTTCATGGTGAACATTCCTTGTTAACTCTTGCTAAAGGCAGGAGGCCAAAGTGTTGCTTAGGTAGCCCATTACCAAGCACGCATTAAGCTCCGTCAAAAAGAAAAACAATGGAAAAGAACAGGAAGTTGGACACCCTCAGAGGAAAAACCTACAGTGGATGTTTATGTTGTCTCCTTCTTGACACTTAGCTCCCCCTTATAGCAAATATGAAAACTAATTTGTATGTTTTGAAAATCAACTTTATTTAGACAATTGATGACATTACAACATATGATGACTCTGTAAATCTTACAGAGGATTATTTGCAAAAGACAAACTTCTTAAAATTAAATTTCTTATCTTAGAATTTTGAAAAATGTCCATAGATGTTTTTTTGTCTCAGTATCGGAACATTCTACGTTAAGTGATTGCCATGGCCAAAAATGACATTAGGCGGAACTTGAGAAAGTTGTCAGATACATCCACATCGCGTTCTAGGAACTGTCGGAATCTTTCCTTCCTCCCTGGTCTAACAGAAAGTAGCAGGCAGGCAACCAACGCAGGTCTTCCTCTAAGTATGTCAGCAACAAGATACTGGGACGTTTGCAAATATGAAGAACAAAGTTTTAAAAGAAAGCAGAATCACTTCCATAGGAATGCCTGAAGCCATCCATCCTACTTGTCAAGAGTACAAGAATTCATGAGGAATGTAAACCACACACACTTAAAGAACATTTGTATGTGATTTTCAAATAAAATTAGAAATGAAATTCAATTGAAATTCGAGATAATGATAAAACTAAAAGGCATTCTTACACTTGGATGTTACGAGGACATTTCTTTATTTTTGGTAGTACCCTCTTTAATTACAAAGTAAACAAAATAACTTCAAACTACACGCTAAGAATTTTAGATGCAATAAAATAGGAGTATTAACAATGACTCGAGTGAAACTGGACAAACGAAGACACAGCTAATTTCTTTCTTTTTTCCTAGTGTTAAATTAAAAGTTAATTGTGCCATTAGAAAGCCAGTTCAACTTTTTAATCCTTAGCAGCTTTCCAGTCTAGCCCTTAATTCGCATTAAGTATCGGGGCTAACGAAAGAGTCCAGCCACAAGGATCAGTGCCTTCAGTAATGAAGGCAGTGCTAGCTGCTGAAACAACAAAACATTCACATTTCACTGACTTAACACAAAAGAAGCTTATTTCACATTTATATTTGAATGTAATTTGAGTATTCCACCATGCAGACAGAGAAAGCCTCATTTTCTTTTTCGTTGCGGTTACCTACATGGAGACAGGGGCCTTGCCATCTCCTGGTTTCAGGAGTCACCCAGAAACTAACAAACAGCCATCAGAAAGAGAAAGGGGAGGGTCCCTGAAGGGATTTTTACAACTTGAATCACGACATACCACCTCATGTATGTTTCATGACCTAAAGATCCGATGTGCAATTACATATGACTGGGAGGACTATCTTCAAATAGGTAAAAATTAGAGAGCAAGCTAAGATGACCGTCCCAAGGTAAAACGAATTACTACTCACCACCGGGTGTCGGTGGAATGTTTTTAAAAATCTCGAAGGGTCTATGTTTTGGCACAGCTGGATAAGTCAAACCATTACTTGCAAAACCCACATCCCATATCAGAGTCCCAGGCTGAGTTCGAGCTATTCTGCCTCCAATCAGGATCCTGCTAATGTCCTGGGAAGACGGTGAATGATGGCCAGCTACCAGGATCCCCCAACCCACGCGGACTCTGTAGACTGAGTTCTTGCACTCCTGTTTTGGGGAGAGCTTTTGGAGAGTTACCCAGCTGATAGAAACTCTCTCTCTGTCCTCAAATAAATACATTTTTTTGTCAAGATTCCCCCTAAACAATAGGTTCCCCCTTTTTATAAAGCAATAGTATTACCTAATAAAGTTAGATAGAATCATTTAATGTCAGTATCTTGAAGCGATGGTACTCTTTCAGTTAAGTTTCTTTCAGTTCTAGGAAGTAGACTCATTTAAATTACTTCAATGAAAGGAAGCATGCTGTATGCATACAGGAAACTAGAAATGAAACTGGACAAAACATCAGAAACAAGGGAAGTCCAGTGAACCCCCAGCTCTCTAGCTTCCTCCTGAACTCTACAGATTTCTTTCTCTCATTGAATAACCACATCTCTTTACACTATTGCTGCTATTTCTTCTCTCAAATGGAACCCACAGTCCATCATTCTGGCTCCCTCTGGGTTCATGCTCCATGACTATGATGGATCTCTTGGCATCTTGAGATCATCCCAATTCCTAAGAGAAAAGTGAAACACCCAAGTCATTTTGGATGTAGGTCTCAGAGGACACAGTTCTGGCCAACAGATTGATTGTTCAACCATGGACCAGTTGACTGCTCTTAGTCTAAGTAATTATAGCTAGACAACCATGGATTACATGCACTTTTCACTGTTTCCTAGGCAAGGAATTACAAGGGGCAGTTGCATTTAGTCACCGAGAGGCTGCCAGATTCTCTTTACCTTGTGGCACCTGGTCACTTCTATACTGTTCCCAGTTCTGGAATACTCCATGTTAATGAAGACATCTGTAAACTAGAATATACTCCAAGAAATTTAACATGAATTGTGAAGAACTCACACAGAAATTGAGGCTATTTCAAGAAGCAGCATACACCGTAGTAAATTATGTGTCCTCAACAGTTACGTCTCCACCAGGGAAAACTAACGGGGAATCCTAACTTCTTTGCATCCAGTCCCTGCAGTGAAAAGTTTAGGGCTTCTATGGTATGTGTTATACACAACAGTCATGGGAGGGTTAAATGAAGTAAGCACCCTATAATATTTAGACTATGTTAGGGGTATATTAGCCCCTCTTGTTATGTGAAGAAAAAGCAGTTTTATAAAGTGAGATAAAGGAGCTGTCATTAGTATTTATTTAAGAAGGATGTTATTTATTTAAGAAGGATGCTAATATTATGGGTGACTGAGGGAAAGATGAGGATCACATAATAGCTTTTGGAGACATAGTCTTAGTAAGACACAACGGGTAATACATTTCAAATACTGAGCGTATTCAGAAGTGGAAGGCACAGCAGGACTATTAGTCTAACTTCATCACTAAGAGGGGTCCAAGCCTAGGTTGGGTGTTTGTGTTAGGCTTCGTGTGTGTGTGTGTGTGTGTGTGTGTGTGTGTGTGTGTTTTAGGCTTCTAAACTAAACTAAGATTCAGTTTAAAAAAATCTGGATTTTTGAATGCATTACAGGCTTTCTTGAAGAAAAGGTGCATACCTATATGTTTGTATATTTCCTTATAAAAGCATTTATGAAAACAGTTATAGGCAAATAAACACCCTTGAAATGCTCAGCTGAAATGGCATGCTTTACAACGGTTATTAATGTTTTTGACAGAGCAACAGTCTGATGAAAGAGGCCATCACTGTATTCCATCCACTTTAGTACCCGTGATTTTCACAAGTTAACGTTTCTGAAATGAGGATATCCATCTGATGCCATCACTTAGAATCTTTTCTTCTATCTCTGGTACCTAGGATCTGTGCTGTTTACAATTTTGCTACAGTATGTTGGATGAAGTAGTATTTTGTAGACCTAATATGTATCATTTACTAAGTATTTTACAGGCTTTTTTAAAGTAAATACTCAAGATGCTATTGCATGCTGCTTGAACTTGGCGCTTTGGAAAGGTGTTGAGACCATGGGGTCACAGCCTTCACAATTTGCACTAGTGTCTTACTGAAGAGAAAGGAGACTTCAGAGAGCATGCTCATTGATTCATCACGTTAGGACCCAGCGAGAGGTTTGCCTTCTGTGACCTGAAGTAGCCACCTGCCAGACACTGAACCAACCAACACTGTACTCTTGAATTTCCCAACCACTAGAACTGTGGGAAATAAATGCTTATAATCTAAGACCCCTGGTCCCAAACTAACACACTGTGGTGGCAGCATTGATCCTCAGAGCTTATCCAACATGTAGGAACAGTCTAGCATCAAGGCAAATCCAAGCGGCCAGAACACCATCTTGTTTCTCAAATGTGACAGAATATCTGCTTCATTCTACTTTGACAATAGTTTAGTACACTCTAAGCTCCCTCTTAGTGTATTCTAAGGATAAGAGGGTAGAAATTACTCCAAATTTAAATATCCAAGGTACTATTACACAGCTTTGGAACATCCAAATGGGCATGATGACTACTACAACAGAATTTTAGAATGAACCAGGAATGCCAGCTTAAGAAATACATCTTCACCTGATAATGTATTATTATTAGATTTCAATATGTTGACAAATATTTTGAATAGTACTAGTGGTAACAGAATTGATTATGCAATTCCTCCTATATTGCCTAAGTGTTTGTCATTACAAGGACCATGTTATAAATTTATTTTCATAGCTATTTCAATATCAAGATGAACCAACAGCATATAAGCTAAACTAGATTTAGGGCCAGACTGAAAAGCTCAAGAAAAAAAAAGTCAAGGTAAGGCTGCTACTAATAAAATTCTATTTGATGAAGCTATAAAACTTGTGTTGCTATTTTAACATTTGTTGCCACTCTTCTCCCGGTTGTTCCCAAGTAACCAGCTTGAGAATCTGATGGCAGCAGGCTGCAAACTGTTGTACTTTAATGGCAATTCAATATGAGGTAAACAAAACACAAAGTAGTCGATTTTTTTGTGGTCTCTTAGCCTCACTTCAGTGTCATGGGATGAAATGTGTACTCTAAAAACGCTAAACAATCCTGGAGTGAACACTTGAACTATATTTCCCTAGCCTGCGACTGTAGCCTAAGCTAACTTTCGTTCTTTTAATTTAATTTCAGGAACTTTTTTTTTTCTCATAGCTTCTTCCTGATTACTGGCACCAGAGTGCCACCAACTATGTCATTCCTATTCAGTTTAAAGACTAAATATCACGACTAAAAAAAAAAAAACCCTTCAACTGGTAACACGCATTTTTAAACTTATAATCTTATAAACTTATAAGATTATGAGAGAGAAGAGAGAGAAATATTTATGTGTTGAAACTTCTAAGAGTTCATAGGAAAATGAAATCTAAAGATAAACTTTATTTCCGTACAAAACCAATTTGAAATCCAAGAATGGTGTTCAAAGTACTCATTCTCTATGGAAGTGTGAAGATCCTCATATTTATATGTGTGTAAATATAATAGATTATATTAAAATGCCTGTGTATTTCTACAGTATAAAAATAAATTAATTCACTCTACATCTTTGTATTAACAAAACATAATATGTAAGGGTATCACACTTGTGTATATGCTTCAAAGAATATGCATGAATGTATATACATACATATATGTCTTGAATTAGTCATTATCGAAAAAAATCATAAAACTACATTTTATTAACCAGAGCCTATTAGAATACTCCTCACACATCACCAAATAATGTTTTACCAGCATTTTCCAGTGCTTTATTCTAGTTTTGCATTGGACTAGAATGTTTCTTTCAGTGTGATATTGTGTTTTCCATTAATTATACCACACTGAATAACATCTCATCTGAAACTTACCTTCTTTATTCAAAGTGATTACTTTGAACTCATCCATCTTTCCATAGAAGTCCATAAGCTCTGTTTCCTTTTTTTAAGGGTTATTTATTTGAAAGGGAAGATGATCAGGGTAGGGGTGTAGGGGAACTCAGCTACTGGTAGTTGAGCTCATTTAAATGCTGGTTTATCAGGACATGTCAGTTTATGCAGCTCAAACACATGGCATGCCACTCACACTGAGGATGCTCACACACTGAACTACCAATAATAGCTGCAAAGCTTCTGTCTTGAGAGATGATTTTGGCGTAATATTCATCGTGACAAGAGTTTTGTACGCTTCAACTCTGTGAAGAAAGGAAAGCTGTTAAAAACACAGACACCAGACAAGGAAATTTTCAAACTTAGAGTTAAAATTTGTGGTTCTGAACAGATCTCACTTTCAGTTTGAAAGGTTGGGAATTTGTGGCTGGAAAGCTTCCCTTACTTCCCTGGATCAGTTATTTTTAAGGAAGAAAAAAATTCTAGTGAATGTGGTTTTTACTTATTTTAAAAATATCTATTAGAATGACAGAGTGACAGAAGGAAAAGAAGAAAACAAGGAAGAGACAGATCTTCCATCTACTGGCTCACCACCCAATTGCCCGAGGCCAAGGTCTGGACCAGGATCAATTTAGCAGCTAAGAACCTCACCTGGGTCTCCAACTTGGATGTTAAAGACTCAAGTACTTGGGCCAACACCTGTTGCCTCTCAGACCGTCTATTGACAGGAAGCTGGATCATAAGCGGAGTCAATTCAGCGTGGAATGTGGGTGTCACATGCCAGCTTAGCCTGCTCCATGACCCCCGTTTACCTCTTTAATAAAAGGCTGGTTGCAGTTGTGAACACCATTGATGTTTCAAACTGATACTGAATCGTTGCAATTCGACATCGTCAGAACTGAAGCAGAAAACTTTAAAAATATCCCTAAGGTCCTTCTGCAGGGAAGAGGCAGGTACGAGGAGGTGGGACTGACTCCAGAATCCTCATTCATAAGCACAACCTTGTCATTGGCCCAGCGGTGCTAAAACGTTCTTGTGTGTACGTTCAGCACACGGAGAGATGCACCTCACATCACCAGCAGTGAGTCCACGTTTGCTTCTTGCTGTAAGTCTGGCTAAGATTTCAGAGACCAAAGATGTAATAACTCCATTTTTTGCTGAAAATTTGAAGCAGATAGCACAGAATATTAAATTGTATATTGAGAGCTTCTAGCCCAGCCTCAATTCCCACTTTCAACAACTCTCATCAAAAGGGTGAAGTTTAATTTAATAGTTTTAACGTATTGTCCAGCAACTGTATTACTCATCCTGCATACCAAAGTTTCCTGCTAGTAGAAAATGCTGCTGCTCTATTTTTGCTTGGAGGATATTGAATCGCCCCTCTTGGAGTTCACTTGGCAGCGCAAGCTATTTTAATGGACATCTCTTTACACTGAGCCTTTGGCACGTTTTACCCTTTAATTACAAATGCAGGAAGCACACAATTCACAATTGTGTCTGTAAAGAAAAATATAAGCAGAAGCTTAAATGCAGGTTCATATCACTGCATCTGTTTAGTGTTTCCAAATCCAGCAGAAACAAAAGGGTGGGGAACTTTTCTTTCCCTTCCCCCTCTAATTAGCAGACAAGAAAGAATTCACAGCCATCAGTTGCCAAAATTGATGCATTCAGCAAAAATTGGAAAACTGCTGTGTTAATTTCCATCCATGCAATATTTTACATTCTATTGTTTTGAATGTAAAAAAACTGGTACAGAAATTAGGATTTTTAAAGGCTAGGGAGAAAATTCACATGAATTTAACTGGAACAACTCCATGACAAGTGTGAACCGGAAACGACTGTTGTCATTTAGAAATAGTTAATTTAGCCAAAAGAAAAGGCACAGCTGTTGCCTCAGCGCCTCACTATGTTCTCTTTGATGAAGCTCACACATCTATGGATAGGTAAGGATCTTAAGCCTAATCTTATTGCTAACTGAGCTCTTGCCTGAGGCTACATTCACACTCTAACAAGGAAGAGGTATTAAACACAGTTAGAGAGTGCATGTTGAACCAAGCCACTCTCTTCACATTTTGTAGGTTCAGTTTGTCACAGCAGCGTCTTGTGCCCATCGTGGATTCAATGCCTTTGATTCTTAATTGTGGCAGCTGCATCTTCTCAGAGCATCAACTGGACCCTAAAATCCAGAATGTATACATACACCTGATCAGTACAGCTATTATTAATGTCAAATCCGTTTCAAACGCACTGAGCTATGCAGAAGCGATCTAAAGTATCCCAACCTATAGACACTGGTCTTCAGAACCCAGACACTTGGAAGTCTTTGAGACTGCTTTCAGGAATGGGGAAGAGCCAGGCCACGGGCTCTATGAAGCCTGTGAAATCATTTGATGTGGCTAAACACAGCCACCGAAACCATTTCAAGTAGGCTTTGAATGTCACTCAATCTGGCTAACTTTTAAGTTGACAGGTTTGCATGGCTTGCATTGAATGATGTAACTATCCAAACGATCCTTGCCAGAAAGGCTTCCCATCCCCGTGTTGGCGATTATCATGCAATGCCATAACTCAACGGTGATCCTACTCACCAAGAGATACACGCTAGAGGCTCTATGTAAAACTGTGGAGAAACACAAAAAACAAACTTCTACACCAAACTTACCACCCCATCACCAATGGTTAGGAGGAAAATTAAATTTTGAGCAATACCTTGGACTCATACATAACCGATCTTAATTTGCCCTAACAGAATATAGGAGTGAGGAGAGAAAATAACTCAATTTTTTCACTGAGTACTCACATCTTTTTTGGCTTTTTCTTACACACATAAATACATCTTCCTCCTAAATCTCTCACAAATCAGAGGGTGACTGTACTTATAGGCCAATAATGTCGGAATTATTAGCCCACATTCTTCGGCTATTATCTAGGACACTAATACTGTGAAATGGAGATTGGAGTAGTACATTGACCCTGTTAAAGTTAATAACCCAGTGATTTACGATACATGACACACTTGAAGTCAACTGAATTCATTGTCTCATTAAACAATAAAGACAGGGTTGGCAATATTATCCTCTAGTGCTTTGAATTTGCATCTGCCCATTACAGTTGCATTACTGGGCTTCAAAAGTCATATGTAGGTAGTTAATTGGTATCATTAAGATAGCAATCTTTAGTTTTCATAGTATTTAAGAGATAGGATGAAAAAAAATCAATAGGAGACATTTCGTTGATTTGCAGGTGATTTATTTATAGTAATTCTTGTCGTTGTGAATTATTCTTTTCAAGTTAGTAAACATAACTTCCTCCCAGTAAATTTAACGTGCACTTTAGAGGCAAATGCAACCTATTTGTTCACCAACATTTCCCCACTCCATCCCGCAGCCACTGAATCCACTCACCAGGATTGCTGATCCAAGATGTCCTCTAGGTGGTCTAAAAAATGAGTTTATTCCCAGGACCCATCAGGCAGAGATTGCTTCCTTCATCCTGGAAATATAGCAAATCAGGAATTAGGATGAAGAATAAGCAATACTTTCAAAAACAAGATGAAGGTTAGTTCTACTGTTGGATCTCTTTAAAAGACAAATCGAGGAATGTATTCTTGAAACTCTATACTATACGGTACTACTCCGTTTTAAAATCTCAAGTTACTCTTCTCCCTAAAATCCTCCCATGAATTCTTGCTGCAGCAGAACTAGAACACTCATTTCTCTGATACCATCTCCCCCCTTCTTATCTTCTCACTCATCTTCAGTCACTTTGGCCTTGGGTCGGCTCTAAACATGCCAAGTTATTTTTGGTCTTAGGCCTTATCTATTGTTTTATTTGCCTCAAGTACTGTTTCCCAAGATCATTCTTAATCACATCAAATCTTAGCATTCAACTGGGTACTCAGAGAACCGACACTAACACCTGCAGCAGAGACCCCCAGTCATGATAATGTAATCTACTTTTATTTGTCCTTGCACACCAACATCTAAAATGTACTTTCTTACAAGGTTTAGCATTTTTTTTTTCTGGCTGGAGCCCAAGATGAGCTCCTTCCCGTAAGGAGTCTCCGTGAAGGATTCAAGCGCCTAGGAAGAATCCTGTACTTATCTGCTCACCTGTTGCTGGTTCACATCATTCTTATCACTGCCATCATACTTTCCTCCAGCAGCATTCACGATTAAACTGACGATGATCCAGCAAGTGCCAATACTGAGATTAAAAACCAGACCAAACCAAGTGTATTTCCTGTTTAATTCAATTCTACCATTTTTAACATATCAAATCGTCTATATTTGTGGGGTAGCATCTGATGTTTCTATACATGTTTACATTGGGCAGTATCTAGCCAGGGCAAATACATGTAACCCTTCAAGCATTTCTAGTGAAAACATTCAAATCCAGCATTCTGGGTTTTTTTTTAGAGAGATATACAACACGTTCATATTATCTGTATTCGTGTTCCGGTGAGAATCCCAGCACTTAAGCCCACTGTTCTTCTCCCCGCTGTGGACTGTGTTCACTGAGTCTGTATCTAAGGGATGGATGCGTAATGGACACACAGCAGAAATTGTTCCGTTCGGAGGTGGAGACAGGGAGAAGTACATACAGTACAAGGTTGGACTCGAGGTGGCTGATAATGCCCTGATGACGTTGCCCAACCTGCACTGTTGGGAGACACCTCAGCGGCAGCAGGATGGACTTGTGAAAATTCACCAAAGATACCCGTTGTAAAACTTGGAGGCGCGATCAGTGGGGAGGGGAGGGAACCTGGGGAGGGAGAGGACAAACCCCAGCGTCTATCAAACTGCTTCATAAAACAAACAAAAAAATAGTTAAAATAATGATAGTTAATAATAGTGAAAAAATCTTCAATGGTACATTTTATGAGTTAAATGAGGGAAATGGGGTGAATAGTATACTGTGGGCATTGATATCTGCCAGTATTTTCTACAAAGATGGAAATATTCTGACCTCAACTATTTAATAAAAGTAGCCATTGGTTCTTGTAACTCTTGAAATGTGGTTGATGAAACTAAGTAGAGATGTGGTTCTTTGGGTGTCGATCTCCATGAGCGTAATATATTAGCTCATCTGAAGGCAGACGGCAAGTGAATATCCCTTAAAAATAATAAGTATCCTATAGCATAAATAATAATAGACACATACATTTTCAAGATGCCAAGCTAAAGACCCAGTCATTTAAACTGTAAATGCTGATTTCAGGGTCA